>NW_027256883.1:102200572-107000572 GCF_029215685.1 Pituophis catenifer annectens | reverse complement strand
GGAAATGGTCAATTTTCCAATGCAGTTGAGGTGGTCTTTTATTTAAAACTGGCATCTAAAACCTCAGAATTCTGAACCGATACCAATTCATGGGATTCCATCTGCTAATGGAAATGGTTACTATCAGTAAAAGCTTTCTATGTTTTATATTCATTATAAGCCTTTTTTGTTTTGCAGTTCCATTCTTTCCTCCTCTAAACCCCCCCCCCCCCCCAAAAGCTAGCTGGAACTTCTTAATGCTATGAAAATCTACTAATTAGTTGGTATCATAACCCATCTATTCAAAGATCCATTTTTTATTATCAATATTGAATGTTAAATCTTGCAAGATCATTACAGAAGTCAATTATGAAGGGTGAAATTCCAGGCAAAGAAACTAGATGAATTTCTACTTGCTGACATATTCAGGAGAAAATTCAGTCCTGACCCAATGAACTAGAATCCCTGATAGGAAGTCATGGGCAAGTCTCCAGAATGGATGGAGCTAAATGCATTAGCATTCTGCCTGCCAGCTGGCTCTTAGCACTGCATTTTAAGCCAGGAGAATGAGCTAGCAGGAGATAATGTCCACCTGTCCCAAGACAGACCAGAAGAAGTGAACAGAGGTCAAAAAAGGCTGCTGGGACAGAGTAATGGAGCACACACACATATCAAAGTAATGGAGCAGAAGTGCAAAGCACTTTGTGCGCACATAAATGTTCCAGAAAAAGTGACAGTTAATTAGGGATCACATCATTTTATAGACTAATTTTCCATACTTTGTGAATTTGATGGACTTCTTCACATGAAATGTTTTGCCACTATGATGCTAAGAGAAAATAGGAGAAGGCAATGGATCCTCCTCCAGTTATAATAGTAACAATGCTGTTTCCCTCTCTCTAAGGCCACTAATGGAATAGTTAAAAACTTCAGTACTCTACTAACAGAATTAAAAACATAAAGACCAATATTAATGTAAATAATGTATAGAATATAGAATAACCAAATTGGAAGGCCACCTTGGAGGTCTTCTAGTCCAACCCCCTGCTCAAGCAGGAGACCCTATACCATTCCGGACAAAGGGCTATTCTCTTCTTAAAAATCTCCAGTGTTGGAGTACTCACAACTGAAGGCAAGCTGTTCCACTGATTTATTGTTATAACTGTCAGCTCCTGCCCACCTAGCAGTTCAAAAGCATGGAAAGGTGAGTAGATAAATAGGTAACACTTCGGTGGGAAGGTAACAGCATTCCGTGCACTTCAGAGTATAGTTGTGTTGGTCACATCATCACGGAAATGTCTTTGGACAATGCTGGCTCCTTTGGTTAAGAAATTAAGATGGCACTTTCCCTAGAGTCAGACACAATTAGCAAGGGAAACCTTTACCTTTATATAATTATAATTAATGTACTTGGGGCCCCTAATTTGTGAAGTGTCCTGTTTTATGGTTGTGCTTACAACCATTGATTCTGACATCCTCCTCAGCTGCTGAGATGGGTAGTCATACAAATAAAATAAATAAACTGCATAAAAAGGAAATAATGCATCATTTCATATAGATCTTTATTCCATATAGATTCTCACCATTTAGTGGCATTTTGTTAGTAAACAATGGCACAGCTGCTATTCTAGACTTTGACACAAATGAATAAGAGTTTTGAGCTTTTATTAGTTGACATTTTATCTACTTGAAAGAAAAATTCCACCGGCCCTCACCTCTAAAATGTGAGAAGAAAGGCATGGAATTAAAGTAATACATTAGTTAAGCATCTATGGTCAAAGTGCAGTAAATCAGATCTTATGCATGATTCATTGTTCTGTTGTCATTTCACCATCCTCACATGCAATTTGGGCTTCTTGTTGATATTATCAATATCTGAGATTGCATTTCTGCCCTCAACCTATACTAGTTGTTGAGTTCTATTAGTTTGCTATTATTTATTAATTCAACTGTTATATTTCAGCACCAATGAATTGTGGGGTTGTAAACCAATGGGGGAGTTGAAAATTCTCTTACAGAATTTTTATTTTTTCTCCGAATAACAGGTTTTATCTCTTGTATTGTAACATGCTCATTCCCTAGGTAAATTCATTTATAATTGTCATTATTCATGTATATACCAAGGAGCTCTGGTGGCGCAGCAGACTAAAGTGCTGTTAAGTAGCACCAGCTGCCTGCAATTACTGCAAGTTCAAATCTCACCAGGCTCAAGGTTGACTCAGCCTTCCATCCTTTCTAAGGTAGGTAAAATGAGGACCCAGATTATGGGGGCAATAAGATGACTTTGTATAAATATACAAAAGTATGAAGGCTATTGCTTAACGCATTGTAAGCCGCCCTGAGTCTCTGGAGAAGGGCGGCATATAAATCAAATTATTATTTTTTTTTTATTGCAGTTGTAAAATTCTGGAAAATAATCTTCAAACCTAAACCTATCAACCTTTGGAAACAATTTTCATGAGGTCCAAATTTGGACAGTGGATTTTTTACCAATATAATATTGAATGAGTGTACTCAGAAGCAAAGGAAATAAACTTTTAAAAAATTTATTACTTGGATTTTGGAATTCTCAATGGCAAATTTCAGGAATGTTCAAAATCAGATAACTCTTTTCCTTGGCAGGTTCCCCCTTCCCCATTTTTAGTTCCTAGAACTTGAAAAGAAAAAAAGAGGACAAAAAGAGAGATTTGAGAAACAATTTTGCTATTCCTCCCCCTTCTTTTAGTCAAATGAAATCATTTGCACCCAAAGTAAACATATCTGAGCTCTAATTGCAATCTATGCTGAGGGTTCTATTTTCAGCCTGCTATATGGATTAATTCTCTTTTTATTTTATTTTTTTCCCAGGGAGATATTTAAACAGGTAGCAGTTTTTCAAATAAATGATTGCAGGTTATTGAAAATAATGTGCTATTTAGTTTCCGAGGAGATGATCCTGGCAGGCAGCTCAAGAAGCAGCACGGAGCAGATGGGAGTGATTAGTCCGTGATTTTCAAAAGGGTTTTTTCCCTTTGCCTCCTCTGTGCTTAAAATGGGCTGGGAAAAACACCCCCCTCCCCCGCCTCCCAGAGGAAGAGATGCTACTAAGACAACTTTAAGAGAATCATCTGACTTTCCCAGTGGTCTTCCAGATGGAACAGGAATATCTCATGGGAAAAGACAATTGGCCCAAGAACCTACAGGACTATGTGGGAACTAAAACTTACTGTCAGGACTGTTTTCCAACAACAAATACAGGCAGCTTCCCTGTTGTGTAAGAAAATTAGTGTGAATACTCTTGTTCTTCTGGGAAAGCTAATGACTAATAATGCCCTGTGTATATTTAGCCCCTGCCTATGGCTTTAAAAAGCAGGCATTTGCTTATTTAAAATATCTCTATTTAGGCATCCAATGAACTTCAACAGTGAAAAAAGAATTATGTCCACTGTCTCTGCTCTTGATAAATTGGCATTGAGGGCGCAACAGTATATTAGATAAGCTCTGTAGGAACACAAGATTTCCTTTTTGTCAGCTCTCAGATCAAGTGGAAAAGTTGA
The DNA here is from genome assembly GCF_029215685.1 of Pituophis catenifer annectens. Taxonomy (NCBI): domain Eukaryota; kingdom Metazoa; phylum Chordata; class Lepidosauria; order Squamata; family Colubridae; genus Pituophis; species Pituophis catenifer. The sequence goes on along the minus strand of NW_027256883.1, from coordinate 106,997,057 downwards.
TGTGTATCTATATGATTCTATTTAGACCAGGGGTGTCAAAACTGATTGGATTGCAGGCCACATCAGCACTGTGGTTGTCCTCGGGGGCCCAGGAAGAGGGGCATGGCCAGGGTGGTCACAGTGTGGCCAGAGGGGCATGGCCACCTTGACATCACTCACATGGGCCGGACGGACAGTGTTGGGGAGGGAATCCAGTGGTCTCCGGAGGTGAGGCGGTGAGTGAGAGGCTCATTCTACAGGAGGTGAGGCGAGGCAATGCAGGGGGCAGGGTGGGGTACTGCTGCCACAAGGGAACTCAAGGGGTGGAGCTGCTGGTGCCAGAAACCATCAGCCATCGCTTGCTCTCAGCCCTTTGTATGCGGGGGGCGATGTTTTCCAGCCCCTCAGCTGGTGCACTCTGCGGCTCTGAAGCCTGCTCCACTGGGCTTGCCATCCCAGCAGCATGCAGGACAGTGGCATCAGCAGCAGGTGGAGGTAGAGGTGGGAGGCACGTAATCCGGACTGTGTCGTGGCCCGTCAGCGGCCTGTGCAGTTAGTAGCTGATTCTGACAGCGGGGAGGCTGGTGTGGCGCTGCGCCAGCAGCCTGGGCAGCTGGCGTTCGAGTCAGACAATGAGGAGGCTGGAAAAGATGTGGTGTCAGAGGCGGGGATTCAGCAGGGCCTTCAGAATCTCCAGAAGCTCCCATAAATGAAGAGGAAGAAGAGGAGGAGCCTTTTCTCGATGCACGAGCGCGCAGAGCTGTTAAAAGGCAGGAGTGGCTCCTCAGGAGGAGGTCTTCTCAAGAATAAGGCTTGGGGCTAATTGGCCACTCCCCTAGCCTATTTAAGGAAGGACGACGACTGATGCAATTTGCAGGAAACAACTTTGGTCATATTCCTTCGCGTCTTGATTCCAGAAACGTTTGATTCGGCTCTTGTTTCTCTCTTGTCAGTTTTCCTGCAAATTGCTTCTGGCCAACCACAGTAAGATTACGGTTATCTGAAATACTGTGCCTCAGAATTGAGTTATTATTCTTTGGATTCTTGTTGACTGTTAATGAAGTTAAATTAACAGTCCTTGTTCAGAAAAGACTGATTTAAACTGTACTTGTGTTCGAACAACTACTAAGAAAGCTCATTAGTAGTCCTTAATTAGTAAACTAAGGTTTGTACGGACTTTGTGTGTGCTGAGTTCTTTGGGGTCCGTAGCTGGGGCAGAACAGACTGCTGGACATGCTTACTCTGTCCCACTGTTTTGGCTTCACCTTCGCACAGCACCCTACCCACTCTGCTTGCGTCTACAGAACATGAAGGAAAACACCTGGGGATGGGAGCCACTCCCCTTGCTCCAGCGCACATGGGCATTCAGATCATAGAGATCTTCCAAAGGAAGGAAGGCAGAGGAAAAAGGGAGATTATCTCCTCATAGCTCTAGCATTGCAATTACATGATTTCTGAGGTCCTGGGGTCGGGGGCAGCGGACAAATACAGAAATGGAAAAAGCGCCAGTTTAGGGGACACGGTTGCCAGTCAATCTGAATTCATCGCAGTGGTTTTATCCCCAATGTTGCAAGCGAGCAATCAGATCCCTTCATGCAACCAAGCAGGGAGTTTATGTGAAGAAGCAAGCTGAATGTCTTCCTACCATTAAGACAGGCACAGTCACGCTCTGTTGTGTTCCAGGCCAGCACATGCTTTGTACGCCTTTGAATCAGTTTTGACTCCTGGACTAGTTCATGCAGTTTTCCCACCCCACTGTCTGTTTTGGCTTTTGGCTGCAGAGCAGGTTGCTGCCTGTCATCTTCTTGGCCCCCTTGCGGGTCTTGCCCTTGGCCTGCATGTGGAGCACGTACCCATCATGCACCTGATACATCTCAGCCCTGCCGCAGCTCGGCAAACTTGCCCAGCCTGAAGGGAGTGAAGCAGCCAGGTAGAAAGGCCATGAGTGAGGAAAGCTAGATCCCCATCGGCATCATGGCCACCAAGGCCCAGCAGAGGTGGGGGGTAGGGACATGATCGTGGCTGGGCCTGTGTGGTCATGGTGCTGATGGGGATTTAGCTTTCCTCATTCACGGTAGCCATCTTTTAACTGCTGGGCCTGGGCGTGCTCTACCACCTCTACTTGGCCTTTCTAGCTTTGCCTCCTTCATGCTGGGCGGGCCTGGTGCTCTGGGCGGCCTAATGGACCTGTGCAAGCTGCTGGTGACCTATGAGTGTTGGCCCATAATGGTGCTGAGGTATGTCGGGTGCACAAGAGGTGTTGCAGCAGTAGCCAGAGACAGAGGCATAAGGGAGAGGCATGCGGTCCGGCCTGCTGGATGCACTGGGGAGTCACCTGCCCTTTCCCAACCACATGGGATGGAGCAGGTGCATCCGGTAGTCCACATCACGTGCCTTCTCCCTGATTTTGTCTACTGCCAGTCCTGCTGATGCCACCGCCATGCCTTCTTCTTGGAGGGCCAGCTGCAGAGCCCCTGCTGCTAGACACCTCCCCCCCATGTACACACACCTGAAAGTTCGGTAAGCATGGCCAGGAAGTGGTAAGGGGCCGGCCCGTGTCGCTTTGGCCCATCCCATCCCATCTCGGCATGTGCACAGGAGGTGGTGGGTGCACACGTGCACAGGCCCGGCCCACCCCTTCCTGGCGTGCACACATGCACGTGCCTCCTGTGTGTACACGCGCCTGCCGAGATGGTGTGGGCCAGGCCTGTGCATGCAGGCACAGTTTGACACCTCTGATTTAGACTATCCAGGGAACATATGGAGGTCAAGGAAGTGGAAACAAACAAAAAACTGTCCCTCTTCTTCATCCAGCCTGCACATTTCTGAGTGTATGAACACAGCTCACACTGTCATTTTAATTCCTAATGCTGACAAACATAAGAAGCCTCACTCTGGTCTTGCATCAAATGCAGAGATATCTTCTGGGTTTTGTAAAAAATAACAACAACAACAACAACAACAACAACAATACACTATTGGCATTGATAAATGCACCATCAGTGAATTGCAAAAGGTGGCTTTACTGGGAACAGCTTCCATCCTGTGATGATATTTGTAACACCATCAAACATCCACATCTGCTTATCCCATGTCCTTGGTAAGAACTTGATAGGTCAGATATGTCAAACATAAGGCCCGTGGGCCAGATCTGGCCCATGATGTGGTTAGATCTGGCCCACAGGGCCACCCTGGAAACAGCGGAGGACTGGCCTGTGGTGCCTCAACCCGGCTCAGGCTGACCAGCTGATCTAGAACCTAGTGGTGGCCATCCAGGCCAGAATGCAGTCAGCCTTAGATTTGTGGGGCTGTCCTGGAGCCAGTGAGGGTTCACCCCCACCCTGCCCCCTGGGTGCATGCATAGAAGGTGGCAAGTGCATGAGGCCTGGCATCCCTGGGGCTGACTGCATTCTGAATGCTTCACTTTCACCCAGGACACCAGCACTCATTGCCTCCAGTGCGCATGCCCAGGGGGCAGGGCTGAGGTGACAGGGTGGCTCCTCGCTGGCTCCAGGGTGGCTGCATGGGTCAGATCTAAGGCTGACCATGTTCTGGCCTGGATAGCCACCAGAATGTAGTTCAGCGCCGTGCCCGCAACAGCACCTCCATGTCACACTCATTGGCCTGGCATCGCAACTCATCCTTTTCATTGAGGCAGTGGGGCGGTCCCTCACTGGCTCCAAGATGGCTGCGTGGATCAGATCTAAGATTGATCATGTTCCGGCCTGGATGTCCGCCACAAACCTCCATGACCCACTCGCTGGCCTAGCGAAGCACGCAAGGCTTCCCTTTCACCAGGACTGCCCCCACGGCACTGCCACTGGCAGTGCTGCCAATCTCTCTCCCTCCCCTTGTCCCTTCCTGAACTTAGAAGAAGGAAGGTGTTATGTCTAGCAGGGTTTAGTTATAGTTGTAGTGTTGTTATTGGATGAAACCGATGACGTCATCAGCACGGAAGATTCTTTTGTTAGCCATTGGCTAGAGCAGTTGAGCTATTCATATATAAGAGCTGTCAACTGCCATTTTCTAGCTGAGCAGTTACAGTTACAGTTACAGTTACAGTTACAGTTACAGTTACAGTTACAGTTACAGTTACATGGTGAAGCAATAAAGAGTTACAGTTACAATCGTGAGTGCCTCAATATATATTGCAACAATATAACACTGGCGACGAGGATGGGATCTTCCTGAGGTGAATTGAGAGCAGAATCAGCATTAAAAGAGTGTGAGTCACCCAATACACAAACCACCAATCCACGAAATGGCTCCTCCAACTTTCGCCCCATACAACACTGCTGCTGAGACGTGGGATGCGTACGAAGAGAGGTTTGAATGTTTTTTAGAAGCCAACGATTTTACTGACCTCTCAAGCAGTAAGAAAAGGGCTCATTTTTTAAATGCTTGTGGCCCTGAGGTATTTGCTACTGCCCGAGCGTTACTTGCTCCCCAGCCTGTGCATACTACTTCCTGGGAAGTTTTGAGGCAGAAATTGAGGGCTCACTACGCTCCAACTCCGTCTCGTATAGCCCGTAGGTTTAATTTAAGGCAAATACTACAAGAGGAAGGGGAGCCTGTCAACCATTATGTCGCCCGTCTGCGTACAGCCGCCATCGACTGCGAGTTCCGGGATTTAGAGGACGCTTTGGTCGAACAGTTGGTTTGTGGGGTACGCGATATAAACTTACAGAAGCGTTTGTTAGCGAAAAAAACCCTAGATCTTCAAATGGCCATGGAAGAGGCTCAGGCGGCGGAGATGTCAGATAAATCCGCCGCGGACATCCGTAAGTGCCATCCCTCTGCTAATCAAGCCACGGCTGTCCATAGTGAGGAGGTTGTTTCTGAAGACGATGAAGAAGAGCCGGAAGTCAGTCGTATTAAGACATTTACTGAAAAAGGTGGGCGGCCAACCGGGAAAAAACCTCCTCCATCCTCCTGCCTCAGCTGCGGCGATCAGCACCCCCGAACAACTTGCCGGTTCCATTCAGTGACATGTCGACGTTGCGGCAAACTTGGCCACCTCGCATGTGTCTGCCGCTCGGGTCACCAGAGGCAATCTACGTTTCGACCAAAAGGTGCTGCAGTCATCAGTGAAGACTGTTTTGCGATATTCCGCGGCCGGCGGGTCACTGAACTAACGACCCACCGTGACTCCACTACACGTTCAAACAAGCTTTTCCTGACTGTGAAGATTGAAGGTGTTCCTTGCAGGATGGAAGTCGACACCGGCTCATCTAAATCCATTGTCTCCTGGACCACCATCAAAGAAATGATGCCTAGCCTGCAGAAAAATCAGCTTCACCCCAGCCCTGTTAAGCTTAGAGATTATCAGGGAAACCGGATTCCAAATATTGGGCACGGTCGTTTCCTAGTTGAATATGATAGTTTCACTGGCCGCCTCCCCTTAATCGTGGTGGATGGCTCCCTTCCTAGTCTGTTAGGCTTAGATTGGTTTGGATCATTTGGCCTTGCCATCACAGGCATCCACTCAACATCATCAGAGAGCGATTTTGATATGTTGGCTAGCGAATTCAAAGATGTGTTCAACGATGCTCTGGGTAAATATGTGGGTTCCCCAATTTCACTGAACTTAGACCCGAACGTTGCCCCTATTAGGCTCAAACCCCGGAGAGTACCTTTGGCCCTCCGTACAAAAGTAGAAGCCGAGTTAGATAAGTTGATTGCCCAGGGAGTTTTAGAACCCACTGACCATTCCCAGTGGGAAACCCCAATAGTCATTCCTATCAAGCCGGACGGGTCGGTCCGCATCTGCGCGGATTTTAAAAGTACATTGAACCGGGCATTACAAGCTAACCCCTATCCTGTTCCAGTAGTCCAACACTTGCTCCACTCCCTGGGTTCAGGCTCCATTTTTGCTAAGCTTGATCTAGCTCAAGCGTATCAGCAGCTTCCGGTGGATGAGGCCTCAGCTGAAGCCCAAACAATTGTAACCCACCGGGGAGCTTTTAAGTGCAAACGGCTTCAATTCGGTATTAGCATAGCCCCAGGGTTATTTCAAAATTTAATGGAGCGCCTCCTACAAGGACTTCCCGGGGTAGTCCCATATTTTGATGACGTGCTCATCTCCGCGTCTTCGCGGGATGAGCTCATTGGCCGTGTTAGGGCCGTCCTTCTACGCTTCAGGAAGGCCGGCCTAAAATTGAAGAAATCTAAATGTTTTATTGGTGTGCCACAGGTTGAATTTTTGGGGTATTTAATTGATGCCACAGGTATCCACCCTACTCCCTCAAAGGTGGCAGCTATAAAAAACGCTGCTGTTCCAACGTGCAAAGCTGACCTGCAAGCTTTTCTGGGGCTCCTCAATTTTTATAGCGTATTTTTACCCCATAAAGCCACCTTGGCGGAGCCTCTTCACCGTTTATTGGACAAAAATACGCCATGGTCCTGGGGCGAGGCTGAAAACCGTTCTTTCCGGGCTGTCCAAGACCTACTAACATCCTCTGCTGTCCTGGTACAATATGGTTCTCACCTTCCTCTGGTAATAACAGCGGATGCATCCCCTTTTGGCATCGGTGCCGTCCTTAGCCATAGGTTTCCAAATGGAATAGAAGCACCTATTGCCTATTATTCCCGTACTCTTTCCTCCACAGAACGCAAGTATAGTCAATTAGACAGGGAGGCCCTAGCCGCAGTGGCTTCTGTAAAGAAGTTCCACGATTATATTTATGGGTCGGCAGTTCCTTATTGTGGTGGACGCGTATTCAAGGTGGGTCGAGGTAGAAATAATGCCATCCATCACATCAGAGGCCGTCATACGTGTTTTTTTTTTTTTAATTTGATTTATATGCCGCCCTTCTCCGGAGACTCAGGGCGGCTTACAGTGCGTTAAGCAATAGCCTTCATACTTTTGTATATTTATACAAAGTCAGCTTATTGCCCCCACAAACTGGGTCCTCATTTAACCTACCTTAGAAAGGATGGAAGGCTGAGTCAACCTTGAGCCTTGGAGAGATTCGAACCAGCAGTAAATTGCAGGCAGCTGTGTTAATAACAGGGTGCTTTAAACCACTGTAGTACCAAGGCTCTTAAATAAATTATTTGCTACACATGGCCTTCCGGATGTTCTAGTGTCCGATAATGGCCCACAACTGACATCCGCCCCATTTCAAATGTTCCTGGCCAGTTTAGGAATCCGCCATGCCCAGATTGCCCCTTATTGTCCCTCCAGTAATGGTTTGGCAGAAAGGGCTGTGAGGTCAACTAAAGAAGCGCTGGCAAGACTAGGACCAAGGGGGGTGGCAAGAAAGGGTTTCCACATATTTGCTTTCTCAGCACACAACACCTTGTTCAAGCACTAATCGAAGTCCTGCTGAGATGCTGATGGGCCGCCGATTACGAACAACACTTGACCGTCTGCATCCTTTATACAACTCAGACCGGCCTACAACAGGCTATTTGCCACCTAGGGTGTTTAAAGAGGGGGACCAGGTTTTTGCGCGAAACTATGGGGGTGATCCCCGTTGGTTGCCGGGACAGATTATACAAGTAACGGGTCCCTGTTCTTACAGGGTCCTGCTCGTTGATGGCAGAACCTGGCGGAGACATGTGGACCAGTTACGGAAACGTGTGTTCGAAAAAAACCCGGCAGAGGCTGTGAGTCCGTCACCTACAACAACACTAAGTTCCATGCCAGGTCCAACGTTAAGTTCACAAGCAAATGAAAACTTAACGCGGGGCGCCGCAAGGAGCCAGCAGTGGCTCAACTTACCTGAGGTAGAGTCCGAGGCTGGGAAGTCTGTTACAGGGAACAATCCGTCAATTGTACCGTTATCTTCTCCATCCATGCCGGAATCAGCTGCACCTGTTATCGAACCTGAACTACGACGGTCCGGACGAACACGCAGGCGCCCGGCGTACCTTAACGATTACACTTGCGTGATTCAGGAGGGGAGGGGTGTTATGTCTAGCAGGGTTTAGTTATAGTTGTAGTGTTGTTATTGGATGAAACCGATGACATCATCAGCACGGAAGATTCTTTTGTTAGCCATTGGCTAGAGCAGTTGAGCTATTCATATATAAGAGCTGTCAACTGCCATTTTCTAGCTGAGCAGTTACAGTTACAGTTACAGTTACAGTTACAGTTACAGTTACAGTTACATGGTGAAGCAATAAAGAGTTACAGTTACAATCGTGAGTGCCTCAATATATATTGCAACAATATAACAGAAGGTGATGGGAATGAGAATCATGGGAGGGAGAGAGGGAAGGAGGAAGGAAGGAAGGAAGGAAGGAAGGAAGGAAGGAAGGAAGGAAGGAAGGAAGGAAGGAAGGAAGGAAAGAGATAGGAATGAGAAGGAGGGAGGGAGGGAAAGAGGAAGGAAGGAAGGAGAGGCAACTTGGTTGGAGTTGCCCCAGTTCATCCAGTTCTGCATCAATCCTGAATCCATTGAGACTTGGGCTCAAAGGAGAAAGCAATTTTGCGCTCTGTTTTGTCACAGACAGGACTTTGTTGGCAATCCAAGTTAACATCGGTATTCTTGAATTGTGAGCTCTTAGGAAAGTATCCCCTCCATGTGTGATGCAAACAGCTATTTCCAGTGGGGAAAAAAGGACAAAGCAGAATGGGGAAAAATATTTTCCTTTGCTATATTTCCAGTCTGAATTAGACCATGTGGTATATATTGATAGAAAAGCAACTAACTTACCTCTGTTCCTAAATGCTAAAACAGTTGCACATAAAAACCAGAGGAGCTCTAATCAACTATCACAGCCACCATTTTGACAGTTTTTCTGTACTGTTGTCTGTGGACTCCCCCACTAAATGCAAGCATAGGATAAACTGAGTCTGGTTTGTTCTCAGTTTTTAAGTGTCCACAAACAACTAGCAAAAGTGGCATTTGATCACAAGGCAAGGAGGCATCGAGAAATGTTTCCCCCTTTGCATTTGAGTATCCAAGGGAGAGGAAAGGAGAAAGGGAAAGACAAAGAAAAAGAAGGAAAGTGGGGAAGAGAGCAAGGAAGGAAAAAGAAGGAAAGGAGAATGAAGAGGGAAGGAAAAAAGAAGAATAGAGGAAAAGGAAGGAAAGGAAGGAAGGAAGGAAGGAAAAGGGTAGGGATAGGAGGAGTAAGGGTGGGAGGAGAAGGAGGAGAAGAAGAAGGAAGAAAGAGGAGAGGGAAGAAGGGGAGGAGAAGGGGAAGGAAGGAAGGAAGGAAGGAGATTATGAGAGGGAGATGGGTCTGAGGGAAGTCCTGCCTTAACACTTGGCCACTGGCAGCCCTGCTACCCTTTCACCATCCCCTTCCCCCTCCTCTCCTGGTGGTTTTCCATCCACCTTGAGTCTTCGGAGAAAGGTGGCATACAAGTTGAACAAATAAATCCTATAGCTAAGAATGCTTTGGTTACAAAGCTGGGTCACCTAGCAAGGAGAGGGAATGGGCCTCCCTCTGACCAACACACTTTGTCCTCCCACACTCACCATGAGCAACCTGGCCAAGGAGAGCGAGCACAACAGCAGCCGACTCAAGGAGGAGGTAAATATAGCCAGGTGCTTGGGGAAGCAGGGCTGGGCTGAGCTGTGGGGTCCCAGTGCCCTGGGAGCTCAAGGGCCGGGCTGGGCAGCCTGAGCCACCATCCGGGGGTCCTCCACATGGCCTGAGAGCGACGGCGAGGCTCCTCTGGTGGACAAGGGTTTGGCACTTCCCTGGTCTTGCCTTCCTCTGCTGGAGACAATGGGTCTCCCCAGCCCCACCCAGGCCACCACAGGTGCTCCCGACACAAGCGACGTTGAGCTGGCCATGGTCTCCCTGGCCATGCCCACTCCAGCTATGCCCACTTAGCCCACTGAGGTAAACCACAACCCTAATGCAGCCCTTGATGAAATCGAGTTTGACACCCCTGTGATAGGTACGTGAAAATACCAAACCCCGTCTGAACATCTGGCTCATTATGCGATAATCATTAACAACAACAACAACAACAATTGGTTTCTTCTACTATTAACCCTAATGGAGTGAAAACACATTCAACTACATGGAGCTTGAGTGGTTCTAGGCAGCAACCTGTTTCTCCACTGCTTGAGACTGCTCAGTCCTAGTAGGTTTTAAAATGTCTCTCAGTGGATGGAGTGGGTGTTAACACAATGGAGGAATGGAAAAAAGAGGCACAAGAGGCTGCAATCTCTCATAAGACACCTGCTTCACTTGATGCCTTTTCCTAGTTACATAAATATGCTGCTTTCTGGCCAGCAAACTCTTGCATTTTTATTGACTACTGTCCACAAGCTTGCTCTGGGCAATTCTTTCTCTGTATCACAACAGAAACTACAGAGGCTATTGTAGAAACATTTCCTCTTATTAGTATCACACAGCTTGGTGGACCGAGCCCATAAGTGAGCATTTTAGTTAGTGAGCAGCATCCATTATCAAGAAAGAAGATGTGAAATTTTCTTTTAGGCTGACAATGACCATCACAGAAGCAACACAAATGAGCTGAGTTACCTGATACAACAGCCAAAACCAAGCAGGTGCTCGCTCTGAAAGGATTTTTAAAAAAATGGTCATTGCAAGTACTGTATTTTTTCTTTTCCAGCATCATACAATCATAGCATGTTTGAGTTGGAAGGGACCTTGGAAATAATTGAATCCAAGTTCCTGTTTGATATAGAATATGCCATGCAAAACACAATTATAGCATCTCTCACAGATGGGCATCCAGCCCCCAGCCAAGAAGAAGTCACTACTTTTTGAAGCAGTCTGTTCCATTGTCAAACAGTTCTTATTTTTAGGATGTTTCTTCTATTGCTTAGCCAAAGTCTGATTTTTTACAGTTTCAACCCATTCCACAATTTTGTGCCTTGCAACTATACTTAGGAAAAAATGCTACCTCTATAAAAGATGGACAGCACTCAGCTATCTGTGTAGAGTTGATTTCAAGAAATTGTTTCAAATTCTTCATCTGCAGCCCTTTAGAAAAAGCAACAGCCAGGTAGGAAAGGAAAACTATTCAGGGAGACCATGTAAAAGTAGACAAGGAGAAAGGGGTTTCCCATGCTGACTCTCAATATACGGAAAGAGGAAACAATCCTTGGAAAGCAAATGATCCCATATCCATGGCTTAGGACCAGGGTACTTACGAGACCGCCTTCTGCCACCAGTAGCCTCTCACCGACCAGTTTGCTCCCATAGAGAGGGGCTCCTCAGGGTGCCGTCGGCCAAACAATGTCGACTGGCGGCTCCCAGGGGGAGAGCCTTCTCTGTGGGGGCACCTGCCATCTGGAACGAGCTCCCCCCGGAGATACGGAGGATCCAAGACTTACGCATCTTCCGCCGCGCCCTAAAAACGTTTTTATTCCAACAGGCTGGTCTGGCCTAACTCTCCCTTTTAAATTGGCTTTTAAATTGGGTTTTAAATGTTTTTTAGATAAATTGGATGTCTTAATTTGTTCTTTGAGCCTAAATTATTTAATCTGTTTTTAATAGTTTTTTAACTTTTGTATGTCTTTGTATTTTATTTTGGCTGTTCACCGCCCTGAGTCCTTCAGGAGTAGGGCGGTATACAAATATGATAAAATAAATAAATAAATAAATAAATAAATAAATAAATAAATAAATAAATAAATAAATAAATATTGACCCATAATGATCCCATATAAGCTGCTGACCTGGCTTCCAAACTCTCAGGAACCAGGAGGCTAAAATTGTCAGGATCTTATCATCTTGTCAAATTCTTCTAAAGAAATAACACAAATACTCCAGAGCCTTCTAATGTGACTGCTGTGCAGGTTGTCCTTTAAGTCAGGGGTTCCCAGGAAGTGGCCCACTATTGGGCCTTGAGCTGTTTGGAACTGGGACACAACTGGTGGGTGAGCGTGTGTGCATATCTTCACTCACATGAGCAGTGAGTGAACGCATGTGCTCCATTTGCACGAGCAGTGAGAGTGCTTGCACAAATGGAGATGTGTGTGTGCACTTGCTGCCACGCACACAAAACCATTCCTCTTCTCCCCCTGCCAGGCCACAAAGCCAAAAAGGTTGGGGAACTCTGCTTTAATTCTCTCTGTCCTGACCCCAGACCACCTGGTTTAAGATAGTAAGTTTGTTCTGACAGCATTGTCCTTTTGACTTGTTATTCAAGGGAAGGGAGAATAAAATCCAACAATTGGAATTTTGAATACAAACAAAACTCAGGCCATGGAACATGCATCAGGTTGTTTTTCATTTTTCATTTTCATTTTATTAGATTTCTATACCGCCCTACTCCCGAAGGACTCAGGGCGGTGCACAGCCAAACAATAAAAACACATACAATACAAAATTTAAAAAATAGAATAAAATCAAATTAAATAATTTTGGCCCCGACAAATTTAAAGGTTGTCATCCGCTTATGGAGGGAATCAGTTCCCTCTGTAAACTAGATGGGAATTAGCAAGATGGAACTGCTGTAATCACTTTATACGAGAGCTCATGGGCATCCAAATTAATGTGCCCATATTTTATAGGACAACACATCCATTCTCAGATGTTTAAACCTCAGTGTAAAAGGTTTAAAAGTGTATTTTAGCTGAACATCCTTTGTTGATTTAGTTCACCACACCTGATCTAACTTTAAATTCTTATGACTCAAGGTGGTAGAAGTAGAATCAACCAAAGCCTTGTCTTATTTATTAGCTAAAGAAACAGATTTCAGTAAAATGCATGCCAAGAATCCCAATTTTTAAAATAAGGATAGGAGTTATCCTTGTGATGCATGATTCTATTTATTTTCTATTCATTTAAATCAGATTGTTATACTATACATTACTGTTCCTAGTTGTTACATTCTGATCTCCCTTTTTAAAATAGAGGAAGTTTTATAAGCATTTAGACAGACATATTTGCATATGTGACAGGGACGCGGTAGCTCAGTGGCTAAGATGCTGAGCTTCTCGATCAAAAGTTGGCAGTTCAGCAGTTCGAATCCCTAGTGCATAACGGGGTAAGCTCCTGTTACTTGTCCCAGCTTCTGCCAACCTAGCAGTTCAAAAGCACGCAAAAAATGCAAGTAGAAAAATAGGAATCATCTTTGGTGGGAAGGTAACAGTGTTCCGTGCGCCTTTGGCATTTAGTCATGCCGGCCACATGACCATGGAGACATCTTTTGACAGCGCTGGCTCTTTGGCTTTGAAACGGAGAGGAGCACCATTCCCTAGAGTTGGGAACAACTAGCACATATGTGCAAAGGGAACCTTTACCTTTACTTTTACCTTTATTTGCACATGTGGCAATCAGTTCAGATGGTCTTTTCTAAAGGAGGACAGTCTCAGAAAAAGCAATGAACTATTTTGATATTTTTTAGAGAAATGTAAAATGGGATCTCAAGACTCTCCCCTGTATTAAAGAAGAGAATGCAAGCAAGGCAGCCTTGCTTGTATTCTCTACTTTAATTTTAAAAGTTTCTGCAGCATTGTTATTCTAGACGATAAAGAAAAATAACTCTCAGTCTGTAAACAATTTTAAAAGAAAACAGTATGTTGATCCAGACATTGCCTGGCTTGTATGGCATGTTACGTTCTGGTCTCTTTAGTTATTATTTTCTACATAATGTATAATTGTCTGAGTTCACAATACACACTAAACTATAACTTAGAAATCACATTGAATAGATCCATAAGCCAAAGCTATATAAAACATATTATGACTTAATATGTTGAGTGAACTAGGTCAGGTCAGGCATAAGCAGGTTCACTAAAATGAGTGGGACAAGCTAGTCATTATTAACTTAAATCCTTTTGAATTTTTAAAGTCTGCTCTAAGCAGGACTAAATCTGGATCCAGTCCAAATGCTTTAAGGGTTAATTTTTAGCAGAAAGATGGAATACAACTCATGCAAAAACAATCCCTATATAAATATTAAAAGGCTATGTGACAGCATTGGCACATTGTGTAGAAAACTGTGGTTGTGTGTACTGAAAGAAATTAGTGTCCAGAAAACTCTAGGGGTAATGACATTTTGTGCTTAAACATACTCAATAGTAAGGAGATAGTATATGTTCTCTGTAAATAATTGCTACTTTTTCGTGTTTTATGATCCTAATAAATAGCTTACTTACTGGTGTCATTTATCAATGATGTTGCAAGCACAGGCAAAAAAGAGCTTATAACATGCATAAAACCCCAATCTAACCCAAATCACACAAATTCAATGACCTGCAGATTTTATTTAGATGAAATAACATAGCAAATCCCCCAATCTGGTTTGGAACTAGGATGGATCATAGTGGGAGACAACATTTGAAGCTTTATTATCTCTGTTGCAATATTTTTAACATCTGTGTAATAATCCATTTAGGATTCAAAAGTTAATTCTCCAGAAAAGCATTTGGTTTGATAAGAGAGAACTCAAGGGAGTAATTCAGTGGGAAACGGTCTTGTGCAAGTCCCATTGAAACAATTCAAGAACAATCGATTTTCTTGGACAGTCTCCATTCACAGCATCAACCTGTGCCAAAGATCATTTTGCTGTTTGTGCTAGGACTGAACTGCGATGCCAAAATCTTGATGGGAACAAAGAGATACAAAGAACTCTAACCCCCTGCTACCATTTAATGTTCTCCATTTTTTTTACAGATAGAAAAGGCCAAGAGTTCTCAAACTTTGTCTGCCACGCCATTCTAACCATAAGAAATGAACTGGCATACCACAGTGGAGATGCTAATAAACCAGGCAGATGGCTATCATATAAACTGAAAAAAGAAAGGGACTCAAGGAAAATATCACAACTAATAGATGAACAAGGACAAATTAGATTTGGAAATGAGGAGAAGAAAAACATTATACAAGGCTACTATAAAAAACTATATGAAAAAGACAAGATAGAAGAGGAAAGTATTAAACAATATTTATACAAGGCGAATTTACCCCCGATTCCAAAAGATGTCGAGACAATGCTAGAAGGAAATATAACGATGATGGAATTGACCGAAGCAATCAAAAAACAAAAAAGTGGGAAGGCTCCAGGCCCAGATGGACTACTGGCGGAATATTATAAGACCTTACAGGAATCATTGAGTCTCCCATTATTAGAAGTTATGAATAAAGTAATGTTAAAGAAGGAAATACCCAACTCATGGTTAGAAGCATATATTACACTTATTCCAAAAGAGGATACCGACCTACAACAAGTCAAAAACTATAGGCCTATATCTCTGCTAAATTCAGATTATAAAATCTTCGCTACAATATTAGCAGAAAGACTTAAAAGATATTTAAATAATTTTATACACTCAGATCAAAATGGATTTCTGCCGAAAAGGCAGATTAGGGACAATATGAGGATAATTCTGGATACTTTGGAATATTATGAGGTGCACCCAAAAAAGCAAATGGCTTTGATGTTTTTAGATGCACAGAAAGCCTTTGACAATGTGAACTGGCGATTTATGATATTACAATTGAAACAGATGGGCTTTGGAGAGAAATTTGTTCAAGCCATAGAAGCTATATATTACAAACAAATAGCAAAAGTAATGATAAATGGAGAGCTGACAGAATTTACTGAAATACAAAAAGGAACGAGACAAGGTTGCCCATTGTCACCACTGTTGTTTGTGCTAACATTAGAAGTACTAAACAGAAACATTAGAGAAGAAAAAGGAATAAAAGGAATAAAAATTCAAAACCAAGAATATAAATTGCAAGCATTTGCGGATGACCTGGTGTTTATTTTCGAAGATCCACTTCAATCTATAAATAAACTGAAAGATAAAATAGGAGATTTTGGGAAGGTGGCAGGCCTGAAAATAAATAAAGATAAAACGAAGATTTTGACAAAAAATATGCTAAAAAAACAGAAAGAAGAGTTGGTGGAAGTATCAAGGATGCAGGTCACGAATAAAGTTAAGTATTTGGGGATACATTTGACAGCAAGATGTGGTACTCTTAAGGAGAATAACTATGATAAGCTTAAACAACAGATAGCGACAGATCTGGCAAAATGGGAGAATTCGCAATTATCATTGATAGGGAGAATATCAACTATTAAAATGAATATACTGCCCAGACTCTTATATTTATTTCAGACAATTCCAATTAAGTTGGGGAAAAATATTTTGAAGATTTAAATAAAATTGTGTTAAAATATATATGGCAGGGTAAAAAGGCAAGGATAAAATTAAAACTGTTGCAAGATGTTAGATTAAGAGGTGGTTTTGGTTTGCCAGATTGGGAATTATACTATCAAGCTTGTAATTTGGTGTGGATTAAAGAATGGATAACGTTAAGGAATATTAGATTGTTGACTTTAGAAGGACATAACTTGTTGGGCGGGCACACTTTTATATCGTATAAAAGTACAAAAATACAGGGTTATTTTAGAAGGCATATGATACGAGAATCTTTGTTATTAAATTGGGAGAAGATCAAACAATGTCATTACTTAAAAATTCCAGTCTGGTTATCTCCTATTGAAGCAGTCTCACACTCAATAACATTTAGAAAGGAACAAATTGTTAGATATGGTGAATTATTAAATGAAAAGGGTGAACTTAAGTCGAAACAAGAACTAGAAGAACAAGAAACTGAAATGGATTGGTTTTCATATATGCAAAAACAGTCTAGATATGATAAAGATTCTAAAATGGAGGATTTTTATAGTAATTTGACGAATTTAGATAAAATTTTAACAGGTTCTGATGACTATGTAATTAAAAAATTGTACGGTTACTTATTAGAAGTAAAATTGGCAGAAGAACAAGTTAAGGAAACAATGATTGCATGGGGGGAAAATGTTGGTCATGGGATTGATTTAGAGAAATGGGAAAAACTGTGGTTGCAGAATTATAAAATGACAATGTCAACAGCATATAAGGAGAACTTATACAAGATGTTTTACAGGTGGCATTTACCCCCGGTTAGAATAGCCAGAATGTACAAGAATAAATCAGAGAAGTGTTGGAAGTGTCATCAGACTCCGGGTACATATTACCATATGTGGTGGACATGTGCAGAAGCCAAAAGATATTGGACTAAAATCCACACATGGCTGGAAAAAATGACAAAGAAACACATTGACTTTAAACCAGAAATATTTTTATTAGGGATCTTACCAGAAATATAAAATAAAGAATTGAGATATTTAATTGTGAATGTTTTAACGGCAGCTAGAATTATATTTGCTAAAACCGGAAAGGAGAGAAGATACCTACGGATGACGATGTTATTAAGAAAATTTTGGAGTGTGCTGAAATGAGTAAATTGACATTTGAAATTAGGGAACAAGAAGACAAACAATATTATTTGATATGGGATTTATTTTATTAATGGTTAGATAAGAAAGCATGGAAATGAAATATAAAATATGAAATGGATAAAATAATAAAACATATAAAGAGGGGTTTATTTCCCTTATGGAGGATAAGCTATTGTCAAATAATTGGTAAATGAGAACAATAATGTAATAAACTGTTAAATAAGATAATGTTGGATAGAGGATTAAGCACAAAAGATTTGTAACCGATCAATATACTTTCTGTAATTCTAATGGATGATAATTGTTTTATGTTTTAAGTTTTGTTTAAAAATAAAAAAAATTCAAAAAAAAAGTCATATAATAAAAGATCATATCAGATCATATCTCTAGTAGGACTCCTGCTGTTAAATGAGGTCCCTCGGTCAGCTGTCCAGGCAGAGCAGGAGCAAAGCAAAAGCCATACAAAACTGAATCACTGTTAGAACACATGGCTAGGGGTGGGTCTGTCCTTTAATAGACGTTGTGCTTGGAGCAACACCTTCTGCTGCTCCTCCAATCTGCCCAATGTGATCCTCCCAGAATCAAGTTCTTACAATTAGTGTCATTTCCCCCCTTTTCCAAGTGGAGGTGACACGCTGGGTCCTGGTGTTAACTACATTCCTGTTTCAGGCAGGTCAAGCGCAGGGCCTCTTCTACTTTTTTTCTTTTTTGCAAACTTTGTCCACTTGGTTTGGTATCTGCTGCCGGATACTGAGTCAAGTAATTGGGAAGGCTTCCACTGAAGATCCCTCCTATAGCTCCCAACCCTGATAAGACTGGAGGAATGAAGTGTGGGGTTAGCACAACAGGGGATGAATAAACAGGTTATACATGGTGGTGATAGCTTTGGACTTTTCCACTCCTCTGTTAACTACAGGCATAACTGTATCATGAAGTAGCGTAGCCCCACCTAGAATCTTGTAGAGAAAGGTGAGTTCTATCCTTCATGCTGGGGTGCCCAACCTAAGAAAGCTGATTGCCTGAATTGTAGCAGCTTTGCCCACTGTTAGTGAGAAAGGAATAAAATTGCCAACAAACCTCTCAGCCTAGTTTTACCTCTACCAGGTAGGCTATCCACTGTCATGTGAAGCTAGAAAAAGATCAGCTTGCTAAAGCCATTTCTGTTGGTAGCATTTTCAGGTATCAGTGGGCTGGTTCCTCTGAGAGCAAATTAGCATCCCTGCCCCAAAAGGATGCAGCTCCCATTAACTGGCCAACCAGTCACTTGCTGCCTTCTGCCTTGCTCCATTGCTGGAATGAGAAGGTTGTCCTTGAACCCTTGGGTCTGCTCTCTTCCAGGACCTGTCATAAAGGTCATTTATAAATGAGACTTTGATCAAGATCAGAGTACTCTATCTCAACTTCCATTTCTTGCAAGCAGAGTTTTTACTTTTTTATTGAAGCTTCTAGTTTTGTTCCAACATAGAGTCTCCTGCCCAAGTCCTGTGTTCTACTTTTTGCAGGAGGATAATGCTTCACAGTAGGAAAATAGCCCCCTAAGCATGATGGCAGAGCCACTTTTGGAAGGCACTAGGCAAAAGCACTTCAATCTGCTTGGGTTACCTTGGATGGTGCTCAGGATTGTATTTAGGCTACTGTAGTAGCTGTTGCTGTGCAAAGGCTGTTGAAGAAGAGCCCCAAGCCTGGTTCTGAACACATTCAATCTTACCATTGGCATTCAGGCATAGTGGAACCAATCACAATTCCCCTGGGGCATTGCAATTCATCATTTGGGAAAATTAGTGATAGCCCTAATCACTCTTAAAAACAAAAAAGTGTAGAACTCATTACGGGAGCACATCAAATTAGGGTATCTAAGAGTAGTAACTGGAAAATGCATCAAAATACTATGAAGGAAGCAAAAGCTGGAACATTTCTAATTATTTTTTCAGAAATTAAAAGTCTTAAACAAATTAAAGAAAAATACCCTTTCCCCCAAAGAGGTTGTAATTATTTTGTGGATTAAGTAAACCTGACTTTGCTTTTAAAAATAATTAGGTGCACTAATGCAGAATAAGTTCATTGCTGGTCAGTAGCCAATGGATTCCAAAAATGCAGCCTCAAGTGTCAACTTTATTTAGAATAAGGCCTCTAAAACACATCCCTGCACATGTATTATTTGGACTGGACCTCTGAGAAAAAGGGGGAAAAAAGGTTTAACAACAAACCTGCTCTTGGACCTAAATGTATCTGCATAGTCTCTTTAGTATTTGCTCTGCTGCTGTTTAAATGACCAGACCTAAAAACGTCTAAGCATTCTATTGTGTACCTCTTTTTTGGGGGTGGGGGGGAGGGTAGAATGCATATCGTATATTACCATACTTTCTTTTCAACTGAGGGTCAACTTTTATTTAACCTCTAGTCTGCATTCTGAAATGGAAAGAGGACTGGAAAAGTTGATATCTAAGAAGACCTGATGCTGACCGTAATATGGGACAGTTCGTGGCTGTCATGGCTATTACAAGGAGTAATAGTTCTTTACTCCTTGTGTTTATGATGACAACCATATGTTGAGTGAATGAGGCAGACACCTAAAAAAGGAGCTGTAACTCCTTCTGGGAACCAGATAAAAAACAACCTTAGCAAACCATCTGGTCCTTACAAACATAAAATAAGATTAAAAGTACACAAGAGTCTTGTCCTTCCTCCAGGTGAAAGTGTGTTTGCCTCTCAGTAGGAAGTGAATTGCAGTAATGTACATGCAATTTGTGTTGTGTTATATTTTAAATATACATAATTTCTGCAATAATCAATACACTTCTTACCTCATTTAAGAGGCCTTGTTTTTGTGACTCTCTTAATTGGGTTAAAGTGAGGATTGCTTAAATGCCCTGACCCAGTCAGATATCCTGAAAATTGAGCCAAAGAAGGTTAGTTTTAATTTGAAACAGCTCCAAAATTGTTTGGGGTTAAACTAACTCAGTCAAGTCAACAAAACTGTTAACCTTCTGCCTCTGATTTGAAAATAGACATTAAGTGATACAGGAACCCTGAAAACCTTTCTCAGAGGTTGGATTTTTTGGCTCATTGTTTCCTTTTTAATCTTCATATTGATTTGCACTTGTTAAAATGCATGGAAAAGAGTGGAATATGTACACAATGCTGTAGAGCTGCTGATCATGAATTGCATCCTCATTTCTATCCATTTCCCTTCAGCTTAGAGAAAGAATCTCGTTTGCAGTGGCTGGCAGGATTAAAAAATTGGCTGCTTCCTTTTGAATGGATTATTGGAAAGTGCTTTTCCAGCACATGGAGTAGAAGCAATTGACTTGGTCACTAATAACACTGACATATTACCACCTTCTTCATTGAGCACTCATGATAAAACTTCAGGATGAGTTATTATAATTGTGCTATTTAATTATTATATTTTATAATATATAATAATCATAATTCAGTTTGCCTCTAGGAAGACCAAGATGGTGAAAATTGCATTATTGTATGATTGTCCATCTAGGCACAATCCAAGCTAGATCACATTGGTTCAGTGATAATACAGTGCAGATAGTACTTTCAGATTATGTGCCAGAGTGTTACTTTTATACAATTTCCTTTTTTAAAAAAGGCCCAATGAAATTATTCTCATTCTTAATTTACAGATGTGGGAATTGAAACTAAGAATTATTTGCTCAGATGATTCCTACAAGTCTATGGCTGACATGGCAACTAAATTTAAAACCTTCCAGTCCCATGAGACATTTATAATAGCCTATCCAAAATACAACAGTATAGGATGAACAAGCAAGATAGTGGATGAATCATAGAATCAGAGTGTTGGGAGGAATTCTGAAGGTCTTCTGAGATGAAATGAATGAAAGAAAGAAGTGATACCTGACATTTGCTATCATAAATATTCCACTGTCATATAATCTTATCAATCCTGAATTTTTGTAACTATATTGAAAGCCCAATACCAAAACTAAATTTTTCCTTAATTCTTGATGGTCAAACAAAAGTCTGAATATATATAAAGATAAAGGTCCAGTTGTTTCTGATTATGATGGTGCTCATCTGTTTCTTAGCTGAGGGAGTCACCGTTGTCCAAAGAACCTTTCCGTATTCATGTGGCCAGCATATCTATACACCGAGGCACATAGAACGCTGTGACCTTCCCACCAAAGTGGTACCTATTTATCTACTTACATTTGCATGCTGTCAGCTGTAGAGTTCCAGCATGGGTTTCTGCAGCGTGCTTGCTATTGGCTGCCATAGAACCAGGGAGGGGGGCTTGGGCATTTGGGATGGGGAAATGAGCTGGTGTGTAGCAGTCCCATGAGAACTGGAAGGGAGGTTTGTACTCATGAATTATGGTGCTGTTGAGGGGAGTGTTTATACTCTGTCAAGGCCAACCGACTGAAGATTCCAGATATCTGAAGATGAGCTTTTCTGCAACATCATACTGGACGTTGATTAAACTTTCAGTGCTAGACCCTGGGGGAGAGGGATTTGGGGTGACTTTCAATGTGTAACTTTCATGTGTTTTGAATCAGATCTTGCCTTGCTTTTGCTGCTCTCATTTCAAACTTAGTAAAAGTATCTCTTCTCTAATTCAATGGAGTTGGGGGTTTTCTTTCTTGAGTTTTGAATGGAGGCAGGCCTGACACATGCTTCTGAATTGCTAGGTGGGCAGGTGAGCTTAGGCAAGTAATGGGAGCTCACCCCGTTGTGCGGCCCTCAAGTCACGAACCTGGGCTGCCAGCTTTCCATCTGATAAACTCAGCGTCTTTAACTTCTGAACTGTTTGCGCCCCCTTTTGAATATACATATAAATTAAAAACAGAAAAAATAAATTTCATATACAATTAAGGCAAAACAAAAATCTACCCAGTTCTCTTTTAAGCTGGCAGAGAAAACCCATTCAGTGGACTGCCACCTTCGTCACCCAGAAAATTTTGGAAATGTGGTATGTACCTATCCAACAAACAAATAGCCTGAAGTCTGGTGTCAATGCAACCAGCCAAGGTTAAGTTGCCTGGATGCATCTGACTCTCCCCATTGATATATCATAACGTCAGGAAAAATTAGTGGTCATTCTTGTATGTTTACAACAAAGAATGAGCTAACAACACAAATGTAATTAACATGTTTTGTTAAATCACACTTATTACTATCAGCATTCCAACAGAAATAATTATGATCATAGTGAATGCATGTTGAAATAATACAATATTAGTAGTATTCAATTACCTTGGTATTATTTAATCACATGTATGGGACTTTCTACTTAGCAAAAATTGGTTGTAAATCTGTTACTAATAGTTTATCCTTAATAGCCTGGATAAATTGTATTGTGAAAGTGTTTGAACTCACCTTCTGGGACTTTATATGAAATCTCTCAAATTCACCAAAACTAAATCTCCCCAGTTATAATATCCTTTTACCTCTGTTGAATCTGATGCTAAACATGGATCAGTGCACAGAAACCACTCTCAATGCTAATCTCATTGTCTCAGCACAATTCTGTTTTAGGATTTGAACAAATCACAGAGCAACTTAAATAAGTATGGCACTATATACACCGTAAATTATACCACTAACTATTATTGGGCTTATTGGCTAAAGCAGGGGTGTCAAGCTTGATTTCATTAAGGGCCACATCAGGGTTGTATATGACCTGGGGGGGAGCATGGCCAGGGTGGGTGTTGCCAGCCCTACATCACTCGTGTTGGGGCACCTGTGGTGGCCCGGGCAGAGCTAGGGGGATCCATTGTCTCCAGTGGATGATGGTTAGACCAGGGAGAGCGCCAAACCCTTGTCCTCCAGAGGAGCCTTGCCGTCTGCTGGTGACCAAATGCTAAGGCAGGACTTCCCTCCCTCCCTCCCTTTTCCTTCCCTATTCATTCTCCTTTCTTCTTCCTTCCCCTCTTTCCTTCTTTTTCCTTCCTTGCTCTCTTCCCATCTTCCCTTCTTTTAATTTGTCTTTCATCTTTCTCTTTTTCCTTTTCCCTTTCCCTTTTCCCTTTCCTGTCCCTTCTTGGATGCTCAAATGCAAAACATTTCTCTTTTTGTTTTGCTTTTAGTTTGTTTTGCTAGCCCTCTGCCAGCAAAAACAGGGTGGGGGCCCTGAGCACGACCCTCCCAAGCACCATTTTCACTGGCAGAGGCACTGCAGGCCAGTCATTCGCTGTTTCCATGGCTGCCCCGTGGGCCAGATCTATGCACTCCATGGGCCACATCTGGCCTGTGGGCCTTCATTTTGACAGCCCTGGGCTAAAGGATCAACTGAAAGTAAGGAAAGAGGCAACAAGGAAATCAAGATTATTCTAGCGGAAAGGAATAAAACATTGTTGGCTGTTTTTAGCTTTTTCTCAAGCCATGGAACTTGAATAATGTTGGTTTTGGTGACAACTGGTACTGCTTTTATGTTGCATTGATGAATGGAGGTAACCAAACAGTCATTCAAGACTTCATCTGCTTTGGCTTGAAGCATTACAGAGAACTGTCTGGATAAGATAGGTGTAAATATACACATTTCTCTTTACTTTAGGATTTCCAAGAAGGGTTTAATGTTGGGATTGGGACACAGTTACTATATCGTATAATGATCCTATCCACATTTTACTGTTTTAGTGCTTATTATAATGCCCAAATATACATGCTTGTGTAAATTTATAGCTGATACAGTAACAACAGTCGAACAGTTGTTTTGGAGATGGAAGTTTCCTCTGTCTTGTTCTGAATGAGAACTTGATTATATATATACTAAATCTGTTTGGTTGCAATTTTAAAGCTTTAATGGAAACCATAGTTGCCACAATTCAGGCCTCAACCCACTCTTTTAACCAAACACAGACTGATATTCTGCATTGGATGGAACAATGGAGATATGCCTGTGAAGGAGATCTACTGTCCTGGACAGATCACAACCTAGGTAACTTTAGGGTTTCAGGGACTCTGATCTCTGAAATTAGGGGTGATTAAATAAAATGGTTTGGGATCAAAAGCTGTTGAAGTTGAAATTTAATATGCTGACCCATGTAGGTTTTTACTGTCACTTTGGCTACAATAACGAATGGAAAACTGAAAACAGATCCAAATGAGAGCAAACAAATGGATCCTTCCCACCATTTTTAAAAACTTCAGATTCAAATAGGATTTTTTTCTGGTTCATCAAGTGTTAGACCTGTCAACCCTATTATGTAAAAAACCAATGCCAAATCAAGGTAGTCCTTGATTTACGACCACAGTTGCTAAGTGAAAAATTTATTATGTGAGTTCTCTCCCATTTTACGACTTTTCTTGCCATGTTTGTTAAGTAAATCACTGCAGTTGTTAAATTAGTATCACGATTGTTAAGTGAATCTAACTTCCTCATTGACTTTGCTGTTCAGAAGGTTGAAAAAGGTGATCACATGACCCTGAGACACTGCAACCATCATAAATATGTACCAGTTGTCAAGTATCTGAATGTAAATTATGTGACCATAGGGATATTGAAATGGTCATAAGTGTGAAAAATGTTAATACGTCACTTTTTTCAGTGCCGTTGTAACTTTGAACTGTCACTAAATGAACTGTTATAAGTTGAGGACTACCTGTAGTTGGATCATTCCATACTTGATGCAGATCCTATTACTATCAAATTAGTTTTTAACTTTTTTAATGTTTAGTTCAAACTGTCCAGAGGCAGGAACAGGATTTGTGAAGTAGTGAAATCTACTACAAGTTTGCTTGACTTTTTGTTAATTCAGCCATTCCTGGATATGTAAAAGCTAGCAGCAGCTAAACATGGATTAGTCACCCTGACTATCATATGGTTTGGAAAGTGTTTGGAAACTTTGGTTGCTCATGAAAGTTGCAGCTAATCCATCAATTGTGCAGATTACAGGATCCTTTCATTACAAAAACCGCACTTGCTATTGCTGCATTTCTGCACACAAGTCAAAGTATTGTTGCTGGCCTTTAATACCCTGCATTATCCAGGACAAGGCTATTTGAAAAATTACATTATTTCATAGAATATGAAAGGATACTCATATCATGCATATTATTTATTGTAAAGCTAATCAAACGAAATTACCATATTTTTCTCTCCATAACATGCCCCAGACCATAAGACGCACCTAGCTTTTGGGAGGAAAACAAGAAAACAAAAAATTGCTTTATTTTGGCCAGGAAAATCTTGCATGGCTTTGTCTAAACCCTTTAAGACTTATCTTCGGTTGCCTCTTGTAATATGTGGTTATACAGAATAACAGAGCTGGAAGGGGCCTTGGAGGTTTCTAGTCCAACCCACTGCTCAGGCAGGAAACCCTATATCGTTTTAGGCAAAAGCTCTTGAAGCTACGGAAGAAATTTCCCGTAGGTGAGGCTGTCCCCACAATGGATTTTTTCTCCTGGTACCCGGGTCTATTCTGTTGTTGCCACTGCCTATTGCCACCGCCTATCACTGCCACTCGCCGCCTATTGCCGTTCACTTGTGGCAAACAGTGGCGGTGAATGGTGGCGGCGGCAACAGGCCATTCGCCACTGCTGCCTGTTGCTGCCACTACACCAACCCCTCCTCTCCCTCGCCGCAGCCCAGTCTGTGATGTAATATTCGCTCCATAAGACGCACAGACATTTCCACCATTTTGGGGGGGGGGAGTGTGTCTTATAGTGCAAAAAATACGGTAATAAACATCAAACAGTTTTCAGCATTTGGAGTTGTCTTTCAAGAACATATGTCTGCAAAATTATTGCTGCACAGATAAATGTATCTTTCCCTGGCAGGAGAGAGTTAAGTGGAAAAAGATCTTGGCAACAGGGGAGGGGGGGGTTTGAGGAGTTTCTACCCATCAAGCTTTATTGTGTTATTCCAACTAAGCAGAGACAAAAAGACAAATCTAAGCTCCCCACTTTCATTTATAATTGAACCTAGTCCAGAAGGATGGAGAAAGCACCATCTGTAAGGCAGAGCGGGCTAGCAGCCGGTGGAATGAAATATTCAAATTACTGTAGGCTACCTCGCATTTTAATGACAGGGTTACAAAAAACTGACTTGTAAGAGTGGCTTGCACTAGAAGAAAAGAAAGTTGTGTTTTCTAATGTGTGAATTAAGTGAAGAAAAAAAGCACTTTGAAGGAAAAGGACATGGATATGTGATTTTGCAACTCATCCACGAAGGTTTACATAACTGAAGAATTGTTCTACTTAGTTCTTTTAATTAATAAATAATCCTGAGACACGTTTTAAGCAAGAAAGGTGTGTGCATGATAGACAGAGAGACAGACACCTATTCCTTTAAAGGAAGAATATGTGCTCTCATTTAAATTTTGTGCCTTAGTTGAATATGGAGAAGATGCAGCGTTTTTTGTACTCACTCTTATTTTACCATATCAGGATAAAGAAGACTGCTAAAACAATCAATCTTTTATATGGAGCAAGTCCCAGTGAAACAGGAGGGGATGCACTTCTGATTAAGGATTACACTATAAGCCCTACAATAAAGGCCTGGCAATTTTGAATGTAACATCATTTTATTTATTTATAATTTATAGCATATAAAATAATACTAGAAAATAAACTGGGGAAAAAAGAAGAAATGTGACAGTTATCTACAGTTATCTTTGGAGAAATATTCACCTTACAATCTACCACTTCTATCCTGCTACTGAAGCTCTGGAGGACATCAAGACTGGAGGTCTGTTTGCTTTCTTTTTGATCAGATGGCCAGGTGCAGCTTTCTTTGATACCTTTTGACCAGAGTGAAATTCACTTACCTTCCCTACCGGTTCACAAATGTGCATGCGCCGTGCACATGTGCACTTCACTCACATGCGCCATCATCCGTGCTGGTGCAAAGCCTTCTGTGCATGCACAGAGCTTAAAATCGTAGCAAAAAAGTGATGTTATGATGTCCATGCAGGTGGGAGGAGCCTCTCACAGCCACCGCTATTGGTTCACCCGAGCTGGATAGAACCAGCTGAATTTCACCACTGCTTTTGACTGTTGATACGAAAAATACTTCTCCATCTCAATCAAACTATCTTGTTTAAAACCTAAGAGGATGGTTGTCACAATTTCTTCCCTGTTATCTGCATTGCTATTTTTTTTTTGGATTTCACAGTTCAATCTGAGTTCTACATTCCTACTATATACCAACTCCATTACCACCTCTGTTACCATGCTTCTCATTTATTTTAGTAGCCGACAATGCAAAGCAACAAGGTATGTCTGCAGGGCACCAACAAGGAGAAACTCAGGGGCCTCAACAAGGCTGGTTCCACCTCCCTGAATCCTCCTTGAGTTTCTCATGAGACAGTGGTAAACTATAAAAATACCTAAATTTGGATGATAAATTAAAAAGAAAAGAAATTCCATTCATTATGAAATAAGTAACAGTGAAAGGCATTATTTGGATTCAACATTCAATAAATGGAATAAAAATGATGCATATTTTTCGGTGGCATAGATTTTATGATCTCTTGCAATGATAAGCAATTATTAATTATTATTTTCTCCTAAGGAAAATTTAGAAGTCACATTTGATTAATATATATTAATAGTTCCCCCTTTTTGTTCTTTTTTTTGTTTTTGTAATAATTTTTCCCGTTTTTTTTTTTTACTTTTCCATAAATCTTGTACAGAAAAACTAATAATTTAATTTTTAAAAACAAAACAGTATTTGATCATCTTAGACTATATATCAGCAGGGTATTAACCAATAAACTCTTGTATTGTCAAATGCAAATTATATGCAAAATACAGAAGGTAAAACAGTTAGCATTTCATGCCACATTGGTTAGGGCTCAGGGAGATTTGTGACAGCTACTTTTTTCTATCACACAAGAATCAAAGCCTATGTAAGTTTGGACGTGTAGTATGATTTAATGAAAATAGATTTTTAACGTACAAATAGCACAGTTACCAGAGAATTGGGAATAGTCTCAGAAAACAGGAGAGACCTGCAGAATGCCTGGTGTAATTCTAAAGCCTGCTTTTCCTTACTTACTGCCTGATGCTTGGTTGCTGAAAGCTGCATTAATGATGTCAGTTGCAGAGAGGGAAAGCGGCTGTGAGCCACAAGCACCAGGAAATCACCTTCCGTTGGTCGCTGGCAGACACCATTAGGCAATGACCCTTACTTCATATGCTCTCTAATACTCTCCACTCAGTAGAGTTCAGGTCAATCCACAGCATCCGGCAGAGCATAAACCTGGCTCTTTGGGGAGTGCCTGTAGCCTTCGATGTTGCTTTTTACCAGCTCTGGTTGTAGTCACTCAGTGCGGGAGTTTCATTAGCCCTGAGCCATGTCACAGTGCAATGATATATTTAAGCAATAATGAACAGCAAGCCAGCAGTGCCTGTGTTTAAAAGAATGTTGCAAAAAGGGGAAACGCAATGAAGAAGAATTCTCTGGAAATACAGAGCCAGCTTTCCATGGCCCTGGAGCTCCCCCCCCCCACTCGCTCCAGCCACAGGCTCCAATTTAAGTGGGTGAAACTAAAAGCCGATTCCCCTCGGCAATTGACACAAGAGACACATGTGGAAATTTAACACATACTCCAAATAATGCTAGAATGATTCACATTATCACATTCATTTATGATTAAATATACATACATGTCCATCATTCGGTTTTCTTTCAAGGTAAGCAAAGGACACAGAAAAGGAGGAAGAAACAATAAGCTACAGTAATTGAAGGCATAAGTTAAGAAAAAGGAGCTAAAACTAATTTACATCTACCCCTTTTGTTATGCTTTTCTGTTACTATCTATCCTTGCAAATCGTCCTTGCTTCCTCCACATCCATACACTCATTCATACCTCGGCTTTTGTTCTTTAAATTTCTCACTTCTCATTCTAGAGATCGCATCAACAACATATAACACATCTCACTGTTACTCTTCCCCTCAACCCATTCACAATATTAGTTTTATTTTCTGATCCTCATTATATGACCAAATCACATCAATATATCCTGTCTGCAGGAAACAAGCCATCAAGGTGCATAAATTCATATATTTACTCTAGTTTCCGCCACATTTTAAGGTGTCATTTTAATTTTATTACAAAACCAATTTTTATTTTTGATAATTTGATTTTTAGATCCACACCCATTACTACATCATACAACCTATGTACATTCTTCTCAGATTTCTAAATTTTTTTTAAGAGCTGTAACTATTAGAGGAGAACGCTGTAATTCCTCTCAGCCAAGGCTTCTGGTAGCCAACTTTTATGATGTTACTTTCCCCATGTTCTTTTGTTACTATATTTGTATTTTGGTCTGTGACCGTAAATAAAAGTTATATATATATATATATATATATATATATATATATATATATATATATGTATATAAAAAATATATGTATGTAATATATGTATATAAAAAAGTTATATATATATATATATGTGTGTGTGTCTTCTTAAGTTTTTTACAGAGCTCTGTAAGGATTTTTAGAAGATTTTAAGCTGGGATTTCAACCGGGATTTTAAATATTTTAACCAACTTATTTACAATGACGTGGGAAAATATCCGAGATTTTAATTTTTTGCATATATATATATATATATATATATATATATATATATATATATATATGCATATTCTTTCTAGCCAGGTTTTACCTACGTAAACTAAGTTGTTCTACAGCCCTGGTTCTAAACAACTTAGTTTACGTAGGTAAAACCTGGCTAGAAAGAATATGCACATAAAAGCCTACGAAAAAGAAAAAGACATATATATATATATATATATATATATATATATATATATATATATGTTTTTCTTTCTTTTTCGTAGGTTTTATGTGTATTTCTCTTTAGCCAGGTTCTACCTACATAAATATCTTGGTTTACGTAGGTAGAACCTGGCTAAATATATATATATATATATATATATATATATGTATGTATGTATGTATGTATGTATGTATGTATGTATGTATATATGTATATATGTATATATTTATATATGCATATGCATATACATATACATATACATACATACATACATACATACATACATATATACATATATATATATATATATATCAATTTTCTTACTTCTTCGTAGGGTTTATGTGTGTTTTTCTTCTAGCCAGGTTTTCCCTACGTAGCCAAGGTGTTTTGTTTTTTTTTTGTTTTTTTTTGTAGCTCCAGCTCAGTAGAATCTCATCTACTCGGTTCTGGGCTTTTTTCTTTTCTAAGGTGTTGGCTACGTAGGGAAAACCTGGCTAGAAGAAAAACATATATATATGTTAGTGCAAAATGACTACTGGCATAAGCCTGATGATGGCAGATGGGATTCTGCCGAAACGTCGCTTCTACCCTTTTAGGGATATATCCACAATTACACGGGAAGAAACCCGAAATATTAACTATACACACATACATACCCGTGAAAACTTACATAAACATATATATATATATATATATATATATATATATATATATATATATATATATATATATATATATTACAACCTATGTACATTCATTGCAGATCATTCAGGTTCTTATCAATGTGGCTACATAAAAAAATACATGCACAGTATAACCAAAACTTCTCTAATGTCATCACTAGGAATTCTTTGATACATTTATCCATAAATACATTCTTTAAAAAAACAAAAAACAAGAGAACATCACACATTCTGGTCTCACTTCCTTTTGAGAACCTAAGTATTTGTTAATCATTATTCCATTCTCATATGTTTTACTTCCACCACATACTACTCTTAAGCAATCATCAACCAGCCTTGAATTACATATTTTCATAAGCATTCCATAATTCAAGCTCTTTAATATATGCTTCTCTAATTCAACAATATTCAATTTTTCTCACATTCATACATTTCTCAGTAACTTGTAAAAAAATGATCTGCACATCTCTGTCCAGCATAAAGATGTAGTGCATTTTCTAAATTTTGTTCATTGTCACTTCTTTTATCTTTTCAGTCAGAATTCTGCCACACATCCTCCATTACATCGTTACTCAAATAATGCCCTTATACTTTTTGTATTATTAATTAATTAATTGATCAAATATACATGGTCGCCCATCTCACAAATACTATTACTGTATACTGGAGAGAGAGAGAGAGAGAAAAGAAAAAGAAAAGATAAACCATCTAGATTTGAAGTCTTATCATTGTCAACTTTTTCATAGCATTTATGACTTCCTTTTCATAATTATTACCTTAGACAATAACAAATGTTAGCATTCATATCAATTACACTCTTTGAGATATCACTGTTATCTCCATACAAATCTATAAATGATTCCTTCCAGCAACCTCTCATTTAAATTTCACTCCAAATAATTTTATCAATTTTATTTTAAGTCCCACTAGTTCTGCTGCAGAGTCCTTGTTTGCCTGCCTTCATGTACTTCCAAAACTATTTTTAATTTCCATCAAAATCACTTTGTATTTTCTGTGTCTTTCTGACTCCTCTACTACCTACATTCACTGGAGCCTGATATGCAATTATACCAATTTAGGAACTGCTACTTTCATATGCCTCAATAAAACCTATATGGCCCCATTTCATATTTCTGATATATATTTTAGCCCTCTCATGCCAATTTAAACCTACACCGTATCCTGTACACATTCATCAAAATCAGATTGTCTTTCTTTATTATAGTTGGAAGGAAAGTTCAGGTATTCCTAATCAAATTATATATTTTAATTAATAAGCAGAAGCTGACACAACATCTACGTGATACAAAGTAAAATACAATGTCTTTCTGCAAATTTTGAATGCATACATATTATTCATGTGCAGTTATTACAGATTCAAAATAAGAAAATAACGAAAATGGCAAGTGCAAAACTCTGGACACTTTTTAAATTAGTATTTTGTAATAACTTCTTTGTCAGAAACAATGGCTTCCAAGTGTTTCATGTAGACAACTAGCAGTCTTTCTAGTCTTGTCTTTAGAACCCCCCCTCCCAACTCTTCCTTACAGAACTCTTCTAGCTCAGGATTACATGTATATGGATTAATAAATAGCATGTCAGTTGTAATGATTATTTTTGTTATTTTAGCTATTATTTTAGCAGGAAGCATATACATCAGCTTTTTGTTTATAGGATGCTTTTGTTCTTCATAGCATATATCAAATAATTGTTTAGAACTACTGTAGTTAGGTTAATGCAAAAATATTTTTCTACTAAAGTTTGATTTATAAAATAGGCTAAATTAGATGGTTTTAAGCTTCAATTTCTCTCAGCATAACAAAGCCCATTATCAATTTGCAAGCAATATGGTAACTGAACCAGGCTCTTTTTATTTTGTAGTTCCTACTTACACATTGTGCTCGCTTTCTTTCCAGTGTAATCCTTGAATTAGGAAAACATCTCTGTAGTATGGTACGGTGGCAACAAAGGGCCTAGCGTAACAGGTCTGATTATGTGGTATCCAGGAAATAGCTTTCTGGTATTCTGATTTGATGCTGTAGTTCACAATGGACAGTCTTCGGATTTACAGGATTAATTTGATTTTCCAAAGTCCATTGATTAGAGCTAGATGTAATATAGTAATTTAAATCAGTGGACACAAAATTGCAGAGCTTGATGCTTCTGAACATGGGGCTCATATGCATGCTCTATTTTTCACAAATCTTCTCCAATTTTCTTTCAGGTTTTCTGATTTTAGCGGCCCCATTTAAGAGAAAAAGGCTTTATGAGTCAGTAATCCATGCTGAAATACCGCAATCACCTGGAGATCTTGATCTACATTCTGCCAGGCTCTGCTCTAGCTCATGGCTTGAAGCACAAAAGCAGGTATAATTTTTCCTTAGGGACACGCTTATAATGATTAGAAGAAAAAAGATACATAATTTGTAGAACTCATGTGGTCCCACATTGCTGGCAGAAAGCACCCAAATTGAAGTATTCCACATGCCTAGAGCAGAAAATGAAAGTTGCCTGGTTGAACCCCAATCATTTCCAAGGAATAGAAATTTTATGCTATCACCACCCTATGCTGGTGTTAATTCTTGTGAAAGGGAATGTTCACTACCGAGAATAGTGCTTAGCTCACACATTCAACTAGGAGCATTGCACCAATCGTAATGGAGCCTTCTCTTCCACCAAGACTGCAGGCTGACAGAGTGCTTGGTGTGAGCCTCCAATTACATAGAAGCCTGGCTTGTTACTGTTCCCGGAGGGCATAATTAGATGAACTCAGTCTTTGTATAATCAGCCACTCTGCCACAGGGCCTACCTATTCAGGCTACAGCTGAGTTCATAGGCAGCATCTACTTCCTTCAAATTTTCTTTTCCTGTTGTCAGCTGACTACAGCACACATTTCTTTCATCCCTATTTCCTCTTCGGTCCTTCGAAACTCCATCAATGTCAGTTGCCAAAACCAAGTCTTTGCTCAAGACACATTCTTTCTTCATTCCAGTCATATAAATTGCACCTGTTCCTGGGCCTGAGTTAACAAACTCAAAAAAAATCCTGTTTTAATATATTTAGTCTTTCCTGCCATTCTGTCAGGCCATTTTATTTTAAAATGTGTGTAGAAAGGTCCGAGGTATGGCTTTTTCATAAAGCAGGGGGGAAACCATTCCTGGGAGAAAAGATGTATTTCCCTCTCTCTCCCAAGTGAAAAATTGTAAGATGAATGAAAAAACCAGGAATCCGCTTAAGGAAAGAACCAAGAATAATGAGCAAAACATAAGGTTCCTGATAAGTTGCCCTAAAAATGTTCTAAAATTGATATTCCTCTGAAACCTCTCTCTCCAATTTAGATATATTTCCTCTGCCCCATACATATTTGAAATCAAGAGTGATACTGGAGTGGGGGAAATAACTGGGATAGGACTTTGAAGAAGTAACACTGCTTGCAGTTTGTAGTGTTTCAGATTTTGAAAAGTTTTTTGAAGCATGCAAGAGCATGAACACAACATATACGTGTGGCTCATTAAAGCAGCATTGCTATTTTCCAGGTATACAATCTTGCCATGCTCAGTCACATCTGCTGTAAGAGATGGGGTTGGGGGAAGACCCAACTCTTGCATTCCAAACCTAAGAGCACACACAGATGTAGGGCTATAAATTTATAAATGCAGCAACTCATTTCATCTCTATATTTGATCAGTTGGTTGGCACAGCTTGTCCAGTTCTGTCTATACTAAATATGGAACCAGCTTTTCGAGGTTTCAAATCTTTGTCAATCCCCCTTCCCAAGAAGTATTTACCTCAGCATGCAAAACATGTGCTCAAACAATGAGGTACTGTCTTTTCTCTTATATAGTTCTCCCTCTTCTCTGCTAATAGCTATTGGTGATGCAGCTTTGTTGGAGATGGACAGCTTCACTGAGATGTACACTTACCAGTAATCTATAGTATTTTAATGTAGATTATATTCAATTAAGATGAACATGGATGAGCTGTCCTAAGTACTAGGGATCCTCCAGCATTCTCTTGAATATGTAGGCCATAATAATCACAATTGTTTCACAATGTGCCAGACAAGGAATAATGAATGGAAACTGATCAAGGAGAGATTCAACCTAGAAATGAGAAATTTTCTGACAGTGAGAACAATCAACCAATGGAACAGCTTGCCTTTGGAAGTTGTGGAGCTTCATCACTGGAGGCTTTCAAGAAGAGATTGGACTGCCATTTGTCAGAAATGGTGTAGGGTCTCCTGCTTGGGTGGGGGGTTGGACTAGATGACCTACAAAGTCCTTCCAATTCTGTTAATCTGTAAAGAACTTTTGGGGAGTTCTTCAATGGATGCCAAATCCATAGCAAAATATATTATTTAGGGGTCTAGAGTGCATGGCAGTAGGAATGATTCCTTTCCTAAAGAAACAAAGATTGTAGCCTTTGATTTTATAAACCCTGAGTCAGTTGGCATCAAGCATTAACCTTAAATAAATAATTATACTTTTACAAATGTAAATTTAACCTCAGGAAATAATAAGAAGCGATAAAGTGCATGTTATTTCTGCTAAATTTCTTATACTGTAACATATAAAAATAATTAAATAAGGTGTGGAACACACTTCCTAGTCCCCTTTTTGGTGCAGATGGGAGGGAGTCTGGAGTTGATGGAGAGTTTTCTGCAATTATCTATCCTACATCGTCTTATCAACCGGGACTGGGACCATCAATGCATTTGCTCCACTCTATATGACTAGTTTTAATTGAATTTCCTCAATTTCTAATGGCCTCCATTGGCACAGCACACACCATTGTAACAGCAATACATGTTGAAACAAACCAGTCACTCTTTTTCCTGCTAAGCCATTAAATTAGAGCATATTCAATTAATAACAGCTGAATATTCTGTCACATTTAGGAAGATGTATGGTAAGACAAGGGAGTTGTGATGTCTCTGACAGAAATGATAAAAGTTCTCTCCACACAGCCTGGCAGATACTTGGCTCCTGTTTCAGCTCCCTCTTTGTGTTCTCAAACATCAGTACAGACACAAGATCCAGGCTTGGCTTCAAAGCACGATGGCTCTAAAGAGAACAAGAGAACTTGCCAAAGAATCTGAAGGCAGCTTCCCTCCAGGAGCTGTCTGAATACTCTGGCTCTGTTGCAGATTCACACATAGACACACCGCTAAGCAATAATGTAAGTGCAGATACAGCTGAAGACCTCCTTTCCAATTAGCCATCTTGAGGGAATTAATGATTGCAAACTTTCTATGGTCACTAGCTAGACCAGGAGTAGTCTTGTTCAAACCTCACTGAAATCAGGGAAAGTTACGCTTGAGCACATCTAATCATATGCACAGCCCTTAAATATTTCAGTGGGGTTTCGGGTTTCAATAAAGTAGAATATTTGTAGTTCAGGGTGCAATGAGGGTCCTTGGTGCTCTCTGAGCTTGCTTGTTTTCTTGCAGATATTTCATTACCCAAACTGGGCAACATCATCAGTGCTAGTAAGCAATCTATGCTGATCTAGATTAACTCCAAGGTTAACATCAGACCAACAATCAAGTAAGCAATACCCCAATCAAGAAACTGCCAAAGAAGCCAACAGCAAACAGCCCAATCAAAGAGTCTCTAAGACCACCCCCACCAACACTGACAGGCAAGCCACCAGAATGTAAACCGACAGCAAACCGCCCTCCTTTCTAGCACTGATGATGTTACCTAGTCTGGGTAATGAAACATCTGCAAGAAAACAAGCAAGCTCAGAGAGCACCAAGGACCCCTCATTTCAGTGGGGCTTGCCA
The DNA here is from genome assembly GCF_029215685.1 of Pituophis catenifer annectens. Lineage (NCBI taxonomy): Eukaryota > Metazoa > Chordata > Lepidosauria > Squamata > Colubridae > Pituophis > Pituophis catenifer. The sequence goes on along the minus strand of NW_027256883.1, from coordinate 106,960,720 downwards.
GGAGAGACATTGGACCTTGAATTTACATGCCAGGGCACCAAATTGCAAAGTAACATTAAATAACAACCCATACTGCTATCCGCTTCAAATATAATGGTGAGCAAAATGTTTCTTCAAAAGTCAGAAGCTTCTAAGCAATTCACATTTCACCATTTGAAGGTGGGGAAAAGGGGATGTGCAGAAGACCAGAGTTGTTCTTGGCAATAAAAACCGAATGCCTCTGAGCGTGCAGTGGTTTATTTCCTGAGACAATTATTCTGCATCTGGAATTAGAGACCAAGGGCTTCTGGCTCACTTGAACTTGTTTGAATTTTTTAAAAAACTTCATATATATACAAATACTCGACTCTGTGGGATGGCAGAATCCTTACTAAAGAACATAATTTACAATTTCAGTATTAAATTAAAAAATAAATTGTAAAACATATATAGATAGTCCTCAATTTACAACTAACAAGAATTACGATGGCATCAAAATGGTGCTTTTTGGCCTATAAAGCACTTCTGGTAATTGTGAAATGTTGCATCAGCTTCCCTATAGTTACACGAACACAATCTGGCTACTTGGTAACCTAGTCACACTTACAAATTGTTGCCAAACATCTTCAATCATGTGGTCACCATTAGCAACAGAAATAGCACTTAGACTTACATAGTCTAAGTGCTTTACAGCCCCCTCTAAGTGGTTTACAGAGTCAGCATATTGCCCCCAACAATCTGGGTCCTCATTTTACCCACCTCAGAAGGATGGAAGGCTGAGTCAACCTTGAGCCTGGTGAGATTTCAACTGCCGAAGTACAGCCAGCAGTCAGCAGAAATAGTCTGCAGTACTGTACTCTAACCACTGTACCACCAGGCTCATTAATAGTAGTAGTCTTCTCTACTGCCTTCTCCAAAGTCAGTGGAGAAGCCAGCAGGGAAGGTTGCGTACTGCTGCAGTAGGCTGAGAGGACTCCCTCTCAGCTCTGGGGTCTGGTTGAAAAGAGCTGCCTGCTGAGAGCAGCTGAACTCTTTTGGTGGAGTGGAGAAATGGTTTAGTGGAGCTGAAGATTTGACCTCCATTCCTATATCAGATCTGAGCTCCATTCTCACACCCTGCCAAGGAGTTCCCTTCCATTCAGATATCGGAAAGGCAGCGGGATAAGGTAAAGAGCACAGAGTGCCTTAGATGGATAGGGAGACTTGGTAAAGGCCATTCACAAATGTTTCTTCACTTAGGGGCTGAAAAACATGCTTGAATTTTTGCAGGGAAGATTTTCAGCCCCTGTATGGAGCCTTCCAAGGCCTCGTTTCCCCCCCCACCCCATCCCATCCACTCCAAGGCAGCCTGTGTTCCTTACCTGGGACTCTGTCCACTAAACAATCTGCAAGGTCACTTAATGATTGCAATCAGGAATGCTGGGGTTGTGGTCACTGAGTAAAGCAATCATATGGCAACTTGCTTAATGACTGCTTCACTCAGTGACTGAGATTCTGGTCCCAATAGTGGTTCAATGGTCAAAGACTACCTGTACTGTAATTTAAGATATTTTATTGTCTTCTGTTTCACATACACAAACAAATTCAATGGTCATAATAAAATCATTTTAGTTGAACTTCTAGATATAGTAGAGAAATAGTAGATATAGTAGAGAAATACAAAACTGATCCTTTTTGTCAAGAATTTATCTTGTTACAAAACAGTCATTTAAATTCCTCTGAGTTTTTTTCATTTTATTGGGAAAATGAAAAGGATCCCTGTATACAGAGATCCTTTCATTGCTGTCATTAATCTTTGCATAATAACATAAATAAAAATTATATAAGTGTTTGGAGGCATTTGCTATGTCTATCTATGACAGCTAGGTAGAACTTCATGTCCCAGAATCAAAATCATAGAATTAGATGTATTCTTCTGAGCTCATCTAGACCAGGGGTGTCAAACTCACATCATCACAGCGTCGTCACATGATGTATCGGGACTTTTTTTCCCCTGTCGCTAAATTGAAAGTGGACATGGCCAGCGTGTGATGCATCTGGCCTGCGGGTCGCGAGTTTGACAGCCCTGATCTAGACCATCCTCTGCTGCCAATAACCAAATTATTCCATAATATAACCTTCCTCCCTTCCTCCCCCATACATACACACACTCTTTGAAAAAAAAAAAAGAACACTGCTGGCTTGCACCTTCTTTAAGTAGTTGCAGGTGTCAGAAATGAGGGAGATTTTGAGAAGTTTTTAATACAGTAAGCATCAACTTTGATTAATCCTTCTTTAAATTTTGGATTTTTTTCCCCTGTGTTTCTCAGCATTTTTAAGAGTTAATCTTTTGGAGGAAAATAATTTCTAAAGTATTGTAACAGAAATATTTTCATGAATTGTATGGAACACAGGCTGATAATCAATATATGGTACACTAGGTTAAAAGGTGAAGTTGTTTTCTGCCCCTACTCCTGTATATTTGATAACATCCACAAAGCAAATCTTGAACTTTTACCTCCACACCAGGAAAGTGCTTTACCAATTTCATTTTTATACTTCAACTGCTATTAAAACCATAAGTGCAGGTTTCTGTAAAAGTGGTGTCAAACTTCCCAGTAGGTCACCAACAGTACCTATAGTCAGGCTATAAAAATGAAACACACTTTTACAATTGCTCATGAATGTGTGGCTCTGCCCTAAAATTATAGAAATCAACAACACAGGTCAAGCACCCAATTTTTAGAATTTTTCAAAGAACAGTGACCTGGGAAACTAAATGCTACAAAAATTGCATTTGAGCATGTGGGAGTGCTTTAAAAAAATCAACAAAGAGACAACTTTACACAAAATGTACCTCATAACATTGCCTCCAGGATAAAGGCTGCCATCTTTTCTATACCTACCTGGAAGTGAGGCCTGTTGATTAAGCAGTATGAAGGATTAGTTGCACATCAGTTTTTTTTAAAATTTAATTAATTTAATTTAATTTAATTAATTAAATTTATATGCCGCCCCTCTCCGAAGACTCAGGGCAGCTCACAATACATTTAAAAAATCATTATAAAAAGACATTGAAAAATTAAAAAAACATTTTTTTATTAAAAAGTTTTATCAAATATTACAACAATTTTTCCCCATCCCTCCTTCCCCCCTTCCCTCCTATTTTTTGTTTTATTCTCGGTCTCTTCCCTGCCCAGACAAAATTATTAATACCCTTCTGCCATATCTTCAAATTTTCATCTTTTTTAAGTATTGGTATCATTTGAAAAAGAAACAAAAACTTAAGCAAAATATTCATTTTTACTGCTGCTATTCTTCCTAACAAGGATAATTGTATTTTTTTCCAATTTTCCATCTCTCTCTGTATTTTTTGCCACAACGGATCATAGTTATGCATGAATAATTTTGCATTTGATGTCATAATACAGACCCACAAATACTTAACTTTTTTTACTATTTCAAATCCTGTTAATCTTTCTAATTCATCTTTTTGATTTGTAGTCATGTTTTTAGTTATTATCTTCGTTTTCCCTGCATTTATTTTAAATCCAGATACTTGCCCATATTGCTTAATTATATTCATTAAACCTACAACTGACTGTAATGGTTGGGTTAAAGTAACAACCAAATCATCTGCGAATGCTCATACTCTGTAATCATACTACCTAATTTTAATTCCATTTATTTTGTCCGACCCACGTATCTTACTCAACAAAAATTCCAAAGTCAAGATAAACAATAATGGAGACAAGGGACATCCTTGTCTTGTTCCTTTTTCTATATTAAAAGTATCTGTTAAACTACCATTAATTATTATTTGCGCTGTTTGTTTCTGATATATTGCCTTAATAGATTGTGTAAAATATTCTCCAACCTGCATCTTTTCTATTATTTTCAATAAGAAATGCCAATTCAATCGATCAAATGCTTTCTCCGCATCAAGAAATATTAGCACCTCAGGGATTTGGTTGTTCTTCCCCAAGTACTCTAATAAGTTAACCACTTGCCTTACATTACTCTTCATTTGTCTACCATTTATAAAACCAGTTTGATCATTATGAATCATTTGTTGCATGACTGTCATTAACCTATTTGCTAGTATTTTAGCAAAATTCTTGTAATCTGTATTTAAAAGTGATATAGGCCTATAATTTTTTGGCTGAGTGTGGTCTTGCTCCTTCTTTGGAATCAGAGAAATAAAAGCTGTTCTCCAGGATGGGGGTACATCTCCTCCACATTGTATGTTGGTAAATAACTCTCTGAGTGGTCCCACCATTTCTAACTGCAAATGTTTATAATAAGCAGCTGTCAAACCGTCCGTCCCAGGGGCTTTACCCACTTTCAACTGCTTAATTGCAAGCATGATCTCTTTGGAAGTTATTGGTTGATTTAAACCCTCCCTTTGCTCTCTTGTAATTATAGGAATATTCTCTTTCTGTAAGTATCTATCTACATCTATACTTTGAATTTTATCACTAACATACAACCTCGTGTAAAATTCTAAAAATGCTTTTTTAATCATGTTTTGCTGATAAACCTCTTTACCTTTATATTCTATTTTCTCTATGGTCCGTGACTTTTGTTTTTTCCTTAACAGATATGCTAACCATCTCCCTGGTTTATTAGCATTGCAAAAAGTATTATGTTTAGCATATTGCAAATTAGTTGCAACCTGATCTGCCATTAGCATATTAAATTGCCCTCGCAGTAAGTTAATTGCCTCTTTTATTTTCTTGTCTGCTGGGTTCAATATCAAAGCTTGTTCTTTTTTTTTAATTTCCTCTTCTAAGTCCTTCCTTTTTTTTCCTGTTTACGTCTATGTTTATTATTCAAATATATCAAAATACCTCTCATATATGCTTTACTCGCATCCCAAACCATTTCCATAGATGTACCCTTATGCATATTTATAATAAAAAATTCTTTCATAAATTTTTTACATTCTTTTACGTTTTCCTCCTATCTAAACAGATTTTCATTTAACCTCCAAGACCTCTTAAATCCTATCCCATACTCTAATTCCATCCAAACTGGACTATGATCCGTTAAAACTCTTGGGCAGATCTTCGTCTTCTTCACCCTAGAAAAAAGATCATTAGTAATTAATATGAAATCAATCCTAGAGAAAGATTGATGTCTATCAGAGAAAAAAATAAAGTCTTTTTCTTCAGAGTTCCTCTCTCTCCAGATATCTCTCAACTCCATATCATCCATCATTTCAAAAAACGATTTTGGCAATCTAGCACGCGTTGAGATATTTTGCAAGAGCCCCTTCTTATCTTTTTTAGTGTCCAAAACTCCATTCCAATCGCCCAATAAAATGCATGATTTGTAATCCCATTGTAGTAACTTGGAATGTAAAAGCTTATAAAATTTTTCCTGTTGTTGGTTCGGTGCATATACTCCAATTAAAAGTATTTTTTCTCCTTTTATTAAAAGTTCAATTGCTAAAAATCTTCCTTGATCATCTGCTTCAATTAATTTGGCAATTAAGTCTTTTTTTAGGTATATAACTATACCATTCTTCTTCTCGGGAGTAGATGCAACAAAAGCCTTGCATTTATTAAGTATTTTTGATCTTTATTTCTAATATGAGTCTCTTGTAAACAGATTACATCATTTTTAAACTGTTTCAAATAATGAAATATTTTTCTCCTCTTTTGTGGTGAATTTAGGCCATTAACATTCCAAGTCAAAAATCTAGTTGCCATTCTTGGCCGCCTGAAGCTTTTGGAGCATCTGCTGGAAATCTCCATGCATTTTACTTTTGGGTCTTGCTCCTCCCACTGCTTCTGTTTTTGTAGTTTCTTGAGTCATCTGTAGTTGCTGCAATCTTAATTCTTCTTGACGCTTGGCCGCCGCTCGGGTCTGTCATTGATCCTTAGGTTCTTCTATTTTGTCGAATACCTCCAAAGCTTGAGCAGTAGTTGAAAGTTGTATTAAATCTTCTTGAATAATCAAAGCTCCCCTTTGGGCCTGTGCCAGCGATTCTTCTTTCTCCCCCTTTCTTGCCCCCTCTGCTTCCGTCTTCCTTCTAGCTTCTGGGGACTGTGGGCAGCCTTTAGTACATTGGTGTAAAAATCTCTTGCCTTCCACACTTGAGTTAAGACGATATCTTTCTCCTGAATAGTTCACCACTAGTCCAGCTGGAACCTCCCATCTGTACTGTATCTGACAGTTTCTCAGTTCTTCCACCAGAAAGGCATAATCCCTTCTGGCTCTCAACATTAGGGGGGATTTCTTTCAGTATTACAACCTCCTGCCCCTGCACTTGAAGTTTATTTTTAAAAGTGACTTGTAGGATTTCATTGCGTATTCTCCTTGTTGTAAAATAGACTACAATGTCTCTTGGTAGATGTTTCTGTCTGGCAACCCATGAATTGACACGGTAAACTTTGTCAATTTGCCATTCAAGATTTGCTTTTTGATCTCCCATTATCTGTGCAAATGCTTCTGAAAAGATCTCTCTCAAATTCTCTTGCTTATTTTCTTTGAAGCCTCTTATTCTCAAAGCAAATTCCATATCTCTATATTGTATCATTATCACATTGGCCTCTGCTCTTTCCATCTTATTCTGGACCTCTCCCATTTTATTTTCCAAGTTCTCATTAGACTGCTTAATTTCTTCAACTTTTTCATCTATTGCTTCAATATGGCTGCCAGACCTTGAACTGCCATGATAATATCTTCTCTAATTTCTTGATTTCGTTTTTGAATAATCTCTTTAATTTGAACTATCTCCTCAGCAACATCTCGAATTTTATCCTCAAACACCGAAGTAATTTTTTTTTCTGTAACAGAGGCTTGTGTTTTAAGGGCTTCCTGCAACATTTCAAGTGTTAATATTGGTGGTTCCGTTGGAAGAGAGAGAGATTGCAATTTGGACGTTTGAGCTGGTGAGCTCCCAGCACTTTTGGAGACAATAGTCTTTATTTGTTTTGAAGCCATTTTTAGTTTCCAATTTGAATTTATTCAGCAGCCAGAACAACAAATCCATCAAATCCAAAAATTCCCAGTCTTTAAATAATATCAATACTTTTTTTTTTTAAAAAAAATCACTGCTGTAGTCTTTTTAGCCTTTAATCATCTTCTTCTTTTTTTTTTTTAAAGCAAAAATCTCTAATTTTGAACAGGGGCTACCAGTGCTAAATGAAACTTTCCTTTTTAACTTTTGCTTTCACGCCCCATTAAAGCTCAATCGCCATCTTGGTTTCACTTTCTCCCCTTAGTAAGTCAGAAGGAAGTAATACACATTTGGAGTTAAAATTCAGTACTTGCAAATCTGATCTCTCCTGAGTTTGCTCAGCCAGCTTCCGAATGATGTTTATTCCAAGCATTGTTTGCAGGGGTGGTTGCGTTGTCGTCTTCTGCTTAAAGCAGAAACATCCCGGATCCGGAGCTCTGTCGGGCTTCCAGGGAGCTCTCACCCTTTGAGCCCCAGAATTGTTCCTGGGGCTCCTTGGGGAGCTCTACCTACGCCCATCTGCTCTCTTCCTCCCCTTTTTCTGGGGAGAAAGTTTTCAAGCTGCTAGACAGCTGATTTGCGCTGTTCTAGCAGTTTTACGAGATCGCGGGGCTGGCGCTCAAAAAGGAGCGTCTTCGGCACCTATGGTGCCACCGGAAGTCCCCCCAAAATTAAAAAACATTAAAAACATTAAAAACTCATTCACACCATTCATGGCCAGATCTCACCAGATCACAAGAGTGAGATCAACGGCCCCAGGCCTGCCTGCTTTTTGGAAGGCCAATAGGGTGGGGATGATCCGGACCTCAGGTGGTAACTGGTTCCAGAGAGCTGGGGCAGCCACAGAGAAGGCCCTTCCCCACGGGCCCGCCAGCCGACATTGTTTAGCTGATGGGACCCGGAGGAGGCCAACTCTGTGGGATCTTACTGGTCGCTGGGAGCTATGCAGCAGAAGGCGGTCTCAAAGATAACCTGGCCCTGAGCCATGTAGGGCTTTAAAGGTAATAACCAACATCTTGAATTGTGACCGGAGACCAATAGGGAGCCAGTGCAGCTCACGGAGAATTGGTGTAATGTGGATGTACCTAGGTGCACCCACGACAGCTCGCGCGGCTGCGTTCTGGACCAACTGTAGTCTCCGAACACTTTTCAAGGGTAGCCCCATGTAGAGCGCATTGCAATAATCTAACCGTGAGGTGACAAGGGCATGAGTGACTGTGAGGAGAACCTCACAGTAGGGTCTCAATTGGTGCACCAGGCGAACCTGTGCAAAGGTCCCCCTAGCCACAGTAATCAGATGTTGCTCTAATCTTAGCTGTGAGTCTAGGAGGACACCCAAATTGCGAGCCCGTTCTGAGGGGGACAATTTCTCTCCCCCTCCGAGAACCAAGGATGGACAATCGACATAGTCTTTAGGAGGCAATACCCACAGCCACTCGGTCTTGTCTGGGTTAAGTCTGAGCCTGTTGACTCCCATCCAGACCCTCATAGCCTCCAGGTACCGGCACATCACATCCACCGCATCACTGAATTGATGCGGGGTAGAGATATACAACTGGGTATCATCCATATATTGCTGATATCTCACCTCGTGTCGTCGGATGATCTCACTCAGCGGCTTCATGTAGATGTTAAATAGGAGGGGAGCCCTGAGGCACCCCACAAATGAGGGGCCTAGGGGTCGACCTCTGTCCTCCTACCAACACCGACTGTGACCGACCAGAGAGATAGGAGGAGAACCACCGTAATACGGTGCCTCCCACTCCCAGCTCCCTTAGTCGTCCCAGAAGGATACCATGATCAATGCCGCTGAGAGGTCAAGTAGCACCAAGATGGAGGAATGACCCCCATCTCGGGCTTGCCAGAGATCATCCATCAGCATGACCGAAGCAGTTTCCATGCTGTAGCCAGGCCTGAAGCCAGACTGAAAAGGGTCTAGATAATCCATTTCCTCCAATGACTGCAGGAGCTGCAGTGCCGCCACTTTCTCTACAACCTTTCCCACAAAGGGTAGGCTGGAGACTGGACGAAAGTTCTTTAATTCTGCTGGATCCAGGGAAGGCTTCTTGAGGAGGGGCCTTACAACTGCTTCCTTTAATGGTTGCAGGAAGGCCCCTTCCCTCAAGGACGCGTTAACTAAAGCCTGGAGCCAGCCTTGTGTCACCTCCCTGCTGGCCAAAACCAGCCAAGGGGGGCACGGGTCCAACAAACAAGTGAAGGAACTCATCACTCCTACAGCCTTGTCCACTTCCTCAGGAGTCACAGGCTCAAACTCATCCCACACAATGGGACTAAGACCTGCTCCTATCATCTCGGTTGGAATTGCCCAATCAGAATCCAGGTCCATCCGAATCTGAGCGACTTTATCCAACAGAAACTGCACAAACTCCTCAGCTCTACCCTGCAAGGGCTCCTCCACTTCCCCTACATTAAGGAGCTGTCGTAACGCAGCTGGGAGGCAGGTACGTCAACAACAAGCCCAACTGAGCCCCTGAGTCCAACCTCAAGAGGAGAGACTCACACCCAACAATCTCAGGGGCAGGGATCCTGCGAGGGCAAAGACTCTTCTGGACAATAGCTGCCACTCCTCCACCCCTTCCCTGGAGTCGCGGCTGATGCAATATCTGGAACCCATCTGGGCACATCTCTGAGAGGGGCACACTCCCCTCCTGGCCTAGCCAGGTCTCAGTTATGCATGCCAGGTCAGCCCCCTCCTCCAGGATTAAGTCCTGAACGAGGGGGGCCTTGTTAACAACAGACCTGGCATTAAACAGCAACATCTTTAGGCTAGGGCCCTGACATCCCAAGTCACCAGGTATATGAGGCGAGCCTGGTGAACCAGAACCAGAGGGGCTGGAACAAGTAATTGCTTTGAGACAGCGAGTCCTAGTTCCCCAAGAGCGGCCTACCCCTCGGCTCCTGCCATATCTACCTCTCCCAGTCATAACTGCAATACTCCGGCTCTCCAACACCCCAGAGATCCCCTCCCCCACCTCAATGGCCCCCCTCCTCCCCGGCAGGCAAGGCACCCCACTCATACCGAGCCAGGGGTCATATCTGAGCCCCCATCTGCTTCTGTTTGCACACTCAGCAGAGGGAGCTCCATACCTTGCCCCCGGCTCCCTCATTCTCCCCGAATTCAGCTACTCCAGACCCATTCCTTCCATCCAATCCATCCCAACACCCTCACACATACACACACGCACACCCTCCCCAGGATAAAATTAATGTAAAATTACTTTTTTTTATTAAATCAAGATGAAAGCCTTGTTCAGATTTTAAGCACTGAGAATAATATTATATCAGGCTAATGAATTTTAAGTATTGCAATTCTGTGGAGGGAAATATAATTTAGTCACCTTTTGTACTGAATATCCACCTACATGTGCCCACTAAGATTTTCAGCACTTAGGTGCTAAGAATCTTCAAGGAGAGAAAGTCACAAGCCTTATGTTGTAGGAGACCCACCCAGTCAATCTTGCAGGCTTTAATATCTGGCACTGGTAGCATTGCCCATGTCCAAAATCAAAAGTCAACACACTTAATTCCTCCCAGCTTCTTAAAGTGCATCTGAATTTCGATTTTTCTTCCATTTAATGGATGCAAGATTGGATGGAAAAGACTTGGTTCACTGCCATCTCTATCATGATCTTGTTGAGTGGCCTTGGGCAAGGCACTGCCTCTTCACCTCTGTTCATCATTAATGAAATGAGAGCAGCAATGACCCAGCAGTCAGTATGTCGGTGAGAATGAATGAAAAGAAACAAAAATGCTGCCAGAGCTACAGTGGGGTATTGCTCTAAACAACCTTTATGTTGCACAGGTAAGCAGATCTGCTGCAAACTGTTTGCTTCCAATGCTTTCTCCCAGACCCCCAAGGCTTGGCTGAACAACAGTTAAATCATCCTTGTCTGCAAGGTTAATATTGCTCGTGCTCATTCACTCTCTCTCTCCTCCCCCCTCCCTCCCTCCCTCCCTCCCCCCCCCTCTCCCTCTCCCTCTCCCCTCCCTTTTCTACCTCCCTCCATTTCAAGGGAGCTGCTTCTTAGGCTGTTGATGCCTTTTTTCCCTTCCAAAGGTTGTTCCATTGAAGGCCTTGTTTGAGGAAACATTTTAGTTGCTAAGAAACTAGTTTCTCTTTGTAGACTCCAAGCACAGAGACAAAGAAACGTCAAAGTAACATGCTATTTTGACAATAGCCCCAACATAATCAAATGATACTATATTTCTGAATCTTCCTTTTAATATTTGCTAATATGATTTAAGTGGAACATGACATATACATTATACAAGTATATACTCACTCCTATTATACATAGATATGCATAATAGTGACAAACTGTGGGATAACATACTACACATGAACACATACCATTTTTAACCTTCTCTCTCCTTTATACACTCAAACAGGAAGAAAATTCTGAAAGAAACACAAAGTGAACCTTCACTCATCCAATGATTCAAAACATACATTTTCTCATTTGCCACTGATAAAGGGAGAGAATTATTTTTAATTGTAAGATTTAAAGTGGAGAATCTGTAACCAAGTTCTATCCACTTTCATTGAATAAATAAGTGGGCTCTGTCAATTGTAACTTATGCAAAATTAAAATTTAAAAGTATAAAACAATTATGCAGGGTCAACCACAACAACTCATTTATTATGTTCTGTCCTTGTTTAGGATTCAGAATTCAGCTAGAGGAATAAAAGGGGGAAGGGATAGGGAGACAGAGAGAACAATATATTCCAGTTCACAAACATAGATATATTTCCCTATAGAACATTTAATAGGGAGTATTTTAATTGGAATATTATGGGGAAATAAAAGTTAGAAACTCCATCAGTACCATAGCCCTAATGCAAACACTCTCTCTCTCTCTCTCTCTCTCTCTCTCTCACACACACACACACACACACACACACACACACACACACACTTTTACATTTGTTTAAAAAGAAAGGAAAAATATTGTTGCATGAATTTGGCAGTGTGACCTATTTGAGAGGAGACTATTCATCTATGGGATGAATGCTATGGGATTAAATTAGGTAAATAAACCTTACACTTTTAATTCCCCAAACCTCAGATACTTTGTTTTGCTACTTTACCATTCAACAACACATAGAATGAATGTCTTTCTTGTTGGCACAAGGACTGTAAACACATAAAACCTACAAGCAACCAGGTCATCCTTAATATGTACTATGCTGTGATGGGATTCAAATAATTTAACAACTTAATGACCGGCTGGGTAGGCATGGCTGGGTGGTCATGTGACTTGGTGGGTGTGGCCAACTTGATGTCACTCACATTGAGAGGTGCCTCATCTCGCTTGGCTTCTCCTCACCCCTCCCCTCCCAGCCACTCCTTGCCTTGCTTGGCCTCTCCTCACTGGGTGACTTGCCTCGCCCAGCCACTCGCCTGGCCTTCGAAATAAGCACAACACGGAAGGCTTCCATCCTAGGAAATAAGCCCAATCAATGCCTCTTTCTCCACCAAAACAGGGTGGCCCATCTTCATGTCTTTTCAAGCATAGCCTCTCTTCTAAACAATCCTGTTTATAAGGTGAGCAATGCACATCAAACTATTCCGGAGGAGGAGGATGGGGAGGATTCAGTGGTGAAATCTAAAATTTGTTACTACCGGTTCTGTGGGCATGACTTGGTGGGGGGAGTAATGTGACTGGGTGGGCGTGGCAATTTTTTTTTTTTAACTTTTAAAACCATTTTTTTCTACAACCTCTTCGGCGAAGAGGTTGTAAAAAAATGCTTTCAAAAGGCTCTGACAATCCCAGCTGAGTTGTCTGATCGGCAGAGGGTTTTTTCCTTTTAAATATCATCAGAGGTATTTAAAAGAAATAAACTTTTTTTCTTTTAAATGGCTCTGACGATCCCAGCTGAGTTGCCTGATTGCTGATCAGGCAATTCAGCTGGGATCGTCAGAACTTGGATCGTCAGAGCCATTTAAAAGAAAAAAAGCCTCTGATGATCGCACGGCTCAGCTGGGCATTGGGGGGGGGCAGGGATTTTTGCTACCAGTTCTCTGAACCACCTGCCTCCATCGCTACCGGATCGGGTGATCCAGTCCGAACCGGGAGCATTTCATCCCAGGGAGGATTTGAACTATCTGAGCAGGTATGAGTGATCAGTTCGACACAATTGTGCACTGTACAAGCAGCACTCTGACTGGAGTGTGGGAGTGCCTGGAGACCGATTGGGATTCGTGATCTCAAAAGATAAAAGCAACCGAGCAGCCGCATCGCCTCCAGGCACTTCACCACATTCAGGGTCTTACCCTTCGGCAGGTGAGCCGCCCAGCAAGGAGAGGCTGGTTGAGGCGAAAAGTGGCTGGGAGGGGAGGGGCGAGGCACGCTATTCACCGAACTCCACAAAAAAAAACAGCTACCAATTCTACTGAACTGGAGCAAACCGGCTGAATCCCACCACTGGTGCTGTGAGTAAAACTTCATTACATGTAAAGCTTTGCTTTCTTGAGAAATTTCTGGTAAGCAAAAACAAGGCCTTCAAAGCATCAAGCTCTTTGGAACAATGGGGCAGAAAAGCCATGCGGTTTTAGGAACACTAATGCAAGAGTCATGGCTCTTTTTCTTCTGTATATCCTGATGAACTATGGCATATTTGTCCCTTTGTTTTATTTACTCACGAACCAGAAAATATAAATACAATTCTTTTGTAACCAACTAGGCAAACAGGCAGGCAGGCAAACAGATAGGTAGTTCTTTCCAGATAATAAAGCTGAAAAAGGGTTGTGGTGATTAATGCTTCTTGAGAAGCCACTCCAATACTATTGTGCTATCAAGTTGGGGGCAATAACTTAAGCAAGCAATAGAGCAGAGGTGGTAGCAATACATGCTGGACTGACTCTTGCAAACAGCTGTTTTTGCCCTAGGAAGCTTCCTGAGTCTTCTGCTGAAAGGGATAACTCACTTGTTCTGCATTCCTAAACTGTTTAGTGTTCAGATAAGCCATTTTCAACAAAGAGGACCTGAACATAACCAGGCACAGGACTTTCTGCTTTTAAAACTGTATATACCTTTACTAATTTTTCAGTAAGAATTTAGTCCTTTCCAAATCACTATACTCACAAATTCGGGGGGAAGAGCAGAGAGAACACAATGGGCTGAAACCCAGCTGTTCTGTAAAACCCAACAGGGAAATTACAGGGTAGGCCTATGTTACTGCGCTTCGGTTAGCTGTTCACATCTGCAGGTAACATCTCAGTTTATGATATAGTATACCCTTCTACCAAACTGTTCAGTTTGAAGTAGAATTAATGATGATCATGAAGCGATTCCAACTATCACTTCCATATTTTTCCAACTTATCAGGAAAATTTGCTCCTTTTAGCTAGGATTCAAGATTATACAACATTGTGAATTACACAAAACAATCATGCAAGCAGAAAGAAGCTTGGCATGAGAGTGGGAAGTCAAGAAAACATCCTGGTCTACATAGCAAATGGGGGTCTACACTTTCCTCCTGGGCTATGCAATTTATTGAAATGGACCATGCAATTTAAAATTCTAAATTTATTTCAGAACCAAGCAAAAAGTCATAAATACAGTCACTTGCTTTTAGAAAGGAAAATAAAAGCACAGAATGAATTACCTAACAATTAAAAGAAGAGCATAAGAGAGTATTAAAGTTTCCAAAACAGCTCAGTTATAGTTATGCACCGGGAATGTTTTCAGGGGAAATTGTGTTCTAGAAAAATAACGGCTTTGCAAAATTTTACAAAAGTATAAAAATGAAGAATGGAAATTTTCACAGAAGAGCTGAAAATTCAAATTAAACAATCAGAATCCAAGTTTGACTAACTGTTTTCTAGAAAATTCATGAATGTCCCTTATAATAGGATAGGTCACACACACTAATACTGTCTCTATTACTACTAATGAAGATACCTACTAAAATTTTAGACTTGTTTGTATTATAAAAGGGTGGGCAGTTGATTTTGTACAGCCACCATCTACATATTGCTGTCAATCACCTAGAGTTTCTTTGCTTAAAAAGTAACCAACAAATATAATAAACTCAATTGCATTTCTATGCCCATATTAAGAACTCTCTATGTATTCCATGAAAAGTGCTTTAGATATAAACGTTTGAAGTTCCCTCTCAGTCAAATTCAACTCCTGTTGTCTCCATAGACATGGCTGTTCTAGTATTTTTTACCAACAACAGGAAAGTGATTCACTATTGGTTTCTTCTAGTGTTTTTTTTCCCCATCTTGTCAGTCTAGCCTATAGTTTCTGGTGGTCTGCCATCCAACTGCAGTACTAAGCCTGTCTAGTTTTTTTTTTTACTGCAGCCAACAGTATCTATGACTGGCCACTTAGCCAGGCTCCCTCTTGGGGACACTAACTGAAAACTGTTGTAGGCAAGCAAGGCAAGGATAAGGGCATCAGCATTTGGTAAAGGAAAGGGTAGATATATTTACCTGATTTTGATTTATATCACTTTCACAGATTTCTTTCCATAGTTCTGTTCTAATTTCTCCATTAATCTAGAATTTTTTTTAAAAAAAGTACTGATGGGGCTGATGGTAAATGTTAAAATCTTATGGCCCCTTTATTATAATAAATGCACAAGTGCTAATTCATTTGAAAGTGCAATTCAAAATATTTATTTTATTTTATTTTATTGAAAAGACAAAATATTTCTAACTACCCTGAGATAATTGGCTTTCTTCCTATATCAAGCTGCCCATTTTTAAAAATCAACTAATACAGTTCCAGCAAGTGTTTAATTCATTCTAAAGAATAATATTGGTGACATTATATGAAAAAACTTTCTCTGCCACAGTGCCTTGTATGATGAATTTCATGCTCCAGGAGTTTAAGCCATCATCCCATTTATCTTTAATTGTACTGGAATTTGGAGTCTTTTAAACAGTTTTTGATTCTGTTCAACTATCACTGCTAGGCCTTCTTTTCTTCATACTGCTTTTAATGCAAAATCCTTTATAGTAATTTTTTTCCATGAGAGGAAACTATGAAACCATTATGTTTATCTTTGTTTTTATTTTTATATGTCATTAGTTGCTTTGAGTTATTTCTTTGGGGAAGAAAACAGAGAACCAACAGTTTCTATAAATAATATAAACTAATAGCAATGCATGAATGCTTAGCAGCATAGATGAACCAGCTGCTAGCAGCAGTCTCCTACCCAGACTGGCTAACACAAAGAAAGACAGTGCTAATCATGAAAGACCTCCCACAAGGGATCAGCACTGGTCAATAACCTGCTTCCACGCAATATGGACACTATCAGGAATTATTGCCACCAAGCTACAGGACCATATGAGTCAATACATGAACACAGCTCAGGAGCTTCTTGGAACACCACCAGAAGCTCAAAATATCAATTGCTCATAAATTCAGCAGTCACCCAAAATTCAAGGTGTAGACCAGAGCTGCCAAACTCATGGCTTGTAGGCCGGATGCATCAGGCACTGGCCACACCCACACCCAGTTTAGCAAACAGTAGGAAATCCCGATACGTCACGTGATGCTGCTGTGACAACATGAGTTTGACAGCCCTGGTGTAGACAGACTGATTTGAGCATAGCCTGGACTGACTGTGGAAAATCTATAATTCAATGCCACACATATGGAACTGTAAATGCCTGGCGCTATACAAAATCAACAGAACACGAAGGATCTTCAATAACTTAGTAGGATTGTAAAACACAACATTGGAAGTTAGCTCAAGACTGCTCACATGGCCATAAAGTATGGCATGTGATGCACTGTCTCCACTGCTGTTCTGCATAGGCTTGAATCCCCTCAGCTGGAAGTTTAAGAGTGGAACTACCATCAGCCACCTCGTCTATATGGATGATATAAAGTTATATGGTAAGAGCAAACAAGACATTGACTTGTGGATCTACTTGATATGTATCTACAGTGAAGACATTGGGAATGTCATTAAGACTGGAGAAGTGTGGCCTGATTGCAGTCAAGAGAGGAAAGGTAGTTAAGATCAAGGAGGTGTCAGTGGATCACATATCAGACATACACACCAGCTGCAAGTAACTTGATATTCCATAGTCACATGGGATCCATGATGAAGAAGCAACATCTAGGTATCACCAAGAGATAAGACAGGTCCTGAACAGCCAGCTCAATGAGAAGAACAAGATCCAGGCCATCAACACATATCTGCCAGTCATCAGATACTCTGCCAGTATAGTGAGCTGGCCAAAGCAGGACATGGAAGCTGCCAATGTGAAGACCCAGAAGCTCTTCACAATATACATATTTTTCTTCCTTAAGTCTGACCCTGAGACTGTACATCAACCGGAAAGAGGGTGGGTAAGATCTAGTGAGTGTCAAAGCCACATATGCAACTATTGCTTATTGCAACACTATTGAGCTATCATTTGAAGTCAAAAGAGGAGCAGGAAATTTGTGCATACTTAACTGTCTCATATGTATTCTATGATTCCTTTCATGAAATATCACGAATCATCTCCATATACAGATACAGCACAAAGAAATCAAGTGGTTGTTCCTGAAAAATAATTCAAAAACTCCAAGTCTTGTCAAATTTTGACTACTCTAGCCATCATCATTGAGTATCTAAAATAACTAGTCAATGAAAGAATTGAGATTGTGCCTATAGGAGGCATTCAAGACTCCATTAAACACTTAAACCTTGTGCCTTTAGTGATTTCTGGGTATGATCTGCATTCTTCATTTTCAAAAGAGATGTCAGGTATATCTATCTTTTTGTGCAAAGGAGTCTTTGGATATGTGGAAATTAGAAATTGAAGTGACATGCATGTCATACGTGCCCGAAATGTCACTCTCTTAACTCTCTTATGTTTGTAAACCAATCAGAGCTTCTGCTCAGGGGTTGCTACCCCCAAAGAAATATAAAGAGGCTGAAGCTTTTCAAAAACATCATGGGGCCTTTTGTTCAAATGAAATGCAACTCACAGAAGACAGTAATGGGTTAGGGCGTAACAGCCTCCTTTCCAATACTGGCCAAGCCCCAGTAGGGATCACCCTGATCACATTTGCAGCCACTTTAAATATTTACAATCCCAGTGTTACAATATGTCACAAATGCTTTACTAACCTGTGGAGAATACAATATTCCATATTATTATGCTCATTGAAAATTTTAGTAGTGGCAATTGAAACAAATTGCTGTATCAGCTTATAGGTATTTGAGAGTAATGGAGAATGCTACCTTTTTTTGAAAGAGGTCATGGCTGTGACAATTCTGTCAATAACCACTAACAAAAATCTAGTTTGGGAATAGCTGAGATTCTCTTACTCTCAGGGTAATTGGGCTGACTGCAAGCTGCACTGGAAGTAATGTAGCATGGCGTACTATTTAACATATCTCAGTTGAGGCTGAAAAGAAAACAAATACTAAAGAATTCCATGAAGACACCTGGTTGCCACTCAAAATGGCAAAAATAAAATATCCTCATCAGATTATTACAATGAGCTTTCTTTGCCAACTACACCAAAGACTGGTTTAGCTGAACACATTGGAAAAAATTTAAATTGGAAAAAGCTTTGATGGATTTTCAAACACTCAGAACTGCTGCTAGACATCTAATGCAGGACTTTGCAACACTGTATTAGTTCACAAAGCAGAGACTATGCTTCTTTCAAAGGCAGCTTTTTATTTCAGAAATACACTACTCATAGAAAAAGGTAACTTTCCCCTCTCCACTCATTTCTAACTCTAGGGGGCAATGCTCATCTCCATTTCTTAGTCAAGGGAGCCAGCGTTATCAGAAGACTTTTCTATGGTCATGTGGCCAGCATGACTATATGCCAAAGGCACACAGAATACTGTTACCTTCCCACTGAAGTGATACCTATTTATCTACTCACATTTGCATGCTTTCAAACTGCTGCGCAGGAGAAAGTGAAGAGCTTATCCTGTCACATGGCACTTGGGTCTCAAACCCAGGCTTTCAGCTTTCCAGCTCAAAAGCTCAGTGCCTTCAACCACTGAGCCTCTATGCCCCCTTATCCTACTTATAGATTTTACTTTTTTAAAAATCACATTTTCAAGCCCAGAAATAGGTGCACTGCTATAGTTTGGACTACAGCTACTTGAAGCCACAGCCGGTATGGTCAGTGGCTTTATGCAAGTTGTGAGTGCTCTATTGCTGGAGGCTTTCAAGAAAAGATTGGACAACCATTCATCTGGGATAATAACAGGTCTCCTGCCATGAGCAGGGGGTTGGACTAGAGGACCTTCAAGATCCCTTTGATTCTATGAGTCTATATTTTGAGCTGACTCCTGCAGCAGTTCTAGCACAGGAAGTTGCAACTATTTAAGATAACTTCTACTACTAGCCACTGGTGCCTTGAATCAAGCTTCAGTACTTCACTTTCTTTCTATAACACTGGATAAGTGCAGTAGTAAAAAAAAAAACAATCCGGGTTTCAATCTTTCCACAACCATTCCATGTCTAAATTAGTTCTACAGCCAGGTATAACACAATCCTTGTGGGGAATCCTGGAAGAACTGCATAGCCAAATTTGATGCAAACATACCAGGGCTTGATCTTTTCCAAGGCTTTGCCCTATTCTTTTTCAAAGCCCGGAGTGCATCTGCTAGTTCTTGTCTTTGTTGCTGTGCTTTTATTCTGCCAAGAACAATGGCTGCCCTTGCTTGAACCTTCAGAAGCATGGATTCTCTAGTTAGTTCCTATTACTGAATGCTTCTTTATCTGAGGGACCCGAGGATGGATTTGAGAGAGAAAGAGAAAGTGACTGAAAGCAAATGAGGCTAAGATAAGTATAAGCACTGAGCGCAAGAAGAAGGTGTCAATTAAAAAAATGAAGCCCATTGCATTTGGTGCTTGACAGATAGGGTGAGTTGAGCTGACAGCGACTGCATCAACCAAGCTTTGGTGGCTCCTTCATCTCTCATGGTCCCCTGAGCTGGAAACCTGTGACATTGGCTCAAGCAGAGACTCACATGTTTCATTTGGTGTTGCAATAATTCCCTTGCAGCTACTTTTAATCATGGTAATTATAACAATTGGAAGTTTAAGAAGTCCAAGCTGAGCCTGAAGGCAGACTGTAATGAAGCAGGCTGGATGTCTGGAGAGACTACAGTTTGCTCTGGGGAGACCAGCAAGGGGACCAAAAACTTATAAGAGGGGCTGCCCATTTCAGAAAACCCCTTCTCTGTGAGATAGTATTACCACCAGTAGATACCTCTTTTTCAGCTGCTGCTGAATGAAGCAAGTGTCAGGACTCTTCTCTCACAAGCAATCTCATTCCTGGATTTTAAAGCTGATTAAGTATAGTAAGATGCAAAATTGCTTTTATACTGCAACATATCATTATAGCACCAGGGCTATAACACAGGAATCATCAAACTAGGGGTTGGGACCCTTATGGGGATTGGGAACAATTTTAGATGATTGCAATTTGAAAAAAAATTAAAAACCTGACCAAGCATGCACAAAGGAGGAAGACTTTCAGAACCCGTTTCATGGTTTGCTTGAAGAAGTCAATAATGCATATGCCAGTGATAAACTCTGTAGATTAAAATGTAATTACTAAATTAAGCAATATATTTAATTTCTTCTCAACCTTACCCCAGTGTAATCATTAATTTTATTTAAATGGATTATTTACATGTTAGAGGTTATGGTGCTGCAAAATTTGAGAACCTTGATGGAACAATACAGCCTTACATAAAACTGAAAAAGCAACTCTGAATCAAAGTAGACCTCTTATAAGTAAGTAAATAAATAAATGAACTTAAGTATCAATTGGACTCTTAAAATATGCCAGAGTGATTTTTAAAATATCTTTATGAGAAGCGTTTTCTCGCAATACATCATATGATGGCAACATGATGCTGTGAGTTTGGCACCCATGCTATAGATTATTCCTTTTCAGGTTTTCATTTTAGGATGCAACTATACGAAGAGTCTTTTTATCCAGACTCAGAATAAAATTCCTCCTCCCATCTCCCATGGAGAACTATTTTCAATCATCACTTCCAATAATCCAGATATCTTGTAGATATTTTATTTGTATCTTATCTTGAATTATAGGAAAACCAAACTGCAGCCTTTAAAAAGTATCTTACAAATGAAAATTTCCCCTGTGTATAAGTATATATGGTTCAAAATGTAGCAGCATGAACAATACCAGGCATTTCTAGTTATATTCATATGTCCTTGCTCTACATGAGTTGCATTAGCTGCCAATCAACTTCTGGGTACAGCTCAAGGTGCTGGTTCTTACCTATAAATCTGTTCATGGCATAGGGTCTCTGTAAATGTAGGACTGCTTGTCTCCAATAATTTCTGCCTGCCCAATATATTCAAGCTAAGTGGTGCTCTCCAGGTTCCCTCAATTATATGTTGTCATCTCAGAACCACTGAACATAATCTTTCAGAATTCCTGGGGCACATGAGAACTACCAGAGGACTAGAAAAGAGCTGATGTGGTTCCAAAAAAAAAAAAAAAAAAGGGAAAAAATGGACCCAGGAAACTACAGACCAATCAGCCTGATATCAATACCTGAGAAGAACCCTGGAAAAGATAATCAAGCAGTGCACTTGTGAGCATTACAAATCTACAAGATAATTAATGGTTTACCAAAAACAGATCATGCCAGACAAATCTTATTGCCTTCTTCAACAAAGTCACTAAAGTAATGAATAAGGGAAACACTATGGATATAGTTTACTTAGACTTCAGTAAGTCTATTTGACAAAGTAAACCACAACCTACTTCTTGATAGGCAGTACCATCACCAGATGGATTCACAACTGGCTGACCAATTGTACTCAGCAAATTCTCAATGAAACTATATCTACATGGAGAGAAGTATGCAGTGGAGTACCTCAAGGATTGGTCTCTGGCCCAGTACTCTTCAACATCTTCACAAATGATTTAGATTAGGGGTGTTAAACTCGATTTCATTAAGGGCCGTATCAGGGTTGTGTTTGACCTTGAGGAGGCAAAGGGCGTGGCCAGGATGGGTGTGGCCAGCTTGACACCACTTGTGTCGAGGGCACCTGTGGTGGCCAAGTGCTAAGGCAGGACTTCCCCTCAGACTCTCCCTCACTCTCATTATAACCTACCTACCTTCCTCCCTTCCTCCCTCCCTCCCTCCCTTCCTTCCCTTCCTTTCTTCTCTTTTTTCCTTCCCTCTTCATTCTTTCTTCTTCCTTCTCCTCTTTCCTTATTTTTCCTTCCTTGCTCTCTTCCCATCTTTTTCTTTGTCTTTCCCTTTCTCTTTTCCTGTCCCTTCTTGTATGCTCAAATGGAAAAGGGGAATCATTTCTCCTTTTGTTTTGTTTTCACTTCGTTTTGATAGTACTCTGCCAGCAAAAACGGAGCCTGGGAGGGCTGCATGTGGCTCCACTGGGCCTTTCTTTGGCCGAGACAGTGAAAATGGAAATGGGGGGGGGGCGTGCATGACCCTCCTGTGGTCATTTTTCCTGGCAGAGGCACCACAGGCTGGTCCTTTGCTGTTTCCAGGGTGGCCCTGTAGGCCAGATCTAAGCACCCCATGGGCCGGATTTGGCACGCAGGCCTTGAGTTTGACACCCCTAATTTAGATGAAGGGATAGAGGGGAATTCATCAGATTTGCAGATGTCATCAAGGTGGGGGGAATAGTTAACACTTTAGAAGATAGACTCCAAATTCAGAAGGGCCTTGACAGATTTGAACACTGGGCCCTATCCAACAAAATGGAATTTGGTGGTAAGCAAAGTAAGGCAAGAAAAACCAAATTCAGTAGGTACCTGGCTCAAAAGTAACAATTGTGAAATATCTAGATGTCCTGGTATACTGTACCACCGCTTAAATATGAGCCAGCAATGTGCCAAACCAATGCAATCCTACATTTTATCATCAGAGGAATAGTTTCAAGATCATGTTAAGTGATCATACCACTTTATACTGCACTGTTGAGACCACACTTCCAATTCTGGCCATCATGATGTAAAAAATATGTTGAGAGCTAAGAAAGAGTAAACAGAAGACCAAAAAAAGATGATAAGAGGTCTGGAGGCTAAAACATATGAAGAACGGTTGCAGGAATTGGGTATGTCTAGTCTAATGAAAGGAAGGACTACAGGAAATAATGTAGCAGTCTTCCAGTACTTGAGAGGTTGTCACAGAGATGAGGGGGTTGATCTATTCTCCAAAATCACCTGAGGACAGGACAAGAAGTAACAGATGGCAACTTATCAAGGAGAGATGCAATCTAGAATTGAAGAGAAAATTCTTGACAGTGAGAACAATTAATCAATGGAATGGCTTGCCTCCGGAAACTGGATGCTCCATCACTGAAGGTTTTCAGGAAGAGACTGGACAGCATTTGTCTAAATTGTTGTAGGATCTCCTGCTATTGGCTGTGGGTTGAATTAGAAGAGTTCCAAGGTCCCTTCCAACCCTATAATTAATTCTATGTTCTATATTCTATCTTGTTAAATCAAGGAAGCATAACTTCCCCATTGTCTAGAAGAGCACCCTCTAGCCTTAAGAAAGGAAGGAAATGTCCACTCTCCTGGGGTTCTGGAAGGCTTTTAAGACCTGGCTTTGTTCCCAGGCCTGGGAATAATGCCTCTGAGGAGACCCAGTTGTGCTTTTTACAAATGTGCATGTCATCTTGTCTGGACTCTTAGGTTTTGTTATGTTTTTAACCTTTTTAATTGTATATTTGTCAGACATAAAATAAAGAAATAGCTCTACGTTTATAATATGGACTGCCATGTGGAAATTTATAGTTTAGTAAGTCAGTTGGTCACCCATAAAAAGTACATAGCACTCTTTGTCTTCTTGCTTACATCATTTGACCCTAGGCACAATCTCATTACTACTGATAAACATCTATAGTTCCAAACCTGGTTGCAGGATAGGCAGACAATCTGCAAACCTGTTCTGCTCTTAGTGTGTCAATGCTTGTGTGGTCCATGTCACTGCTGGAATGGCCTTAGGGGAAGACTTGATGGTCTCCCAAGCCATCAGCGTCTTTCTTGCCCTTCCCTGCTTCCCCTTTCCTTCCCCAGCTCACTGCTCTTATTAAAGCTATTAATTCAGAAAGCTAAATTAGTGTGTTTCATCTTCAAATTGCTAGGGAACGCTTACAAAGAAAGCCAAGGCCTAATAGAACAATTCTAATTTAATCACTATTTCTTCTTCTTCTTTACTTTCCCTCTAATATTTCTCATAAACTATGTATGTATGAATTAATTTAATTTATGGTAGAACAGCTTCATAAACTATGGTCTAAAAATAGCTTGTTTCCACTGATTCAGATTAAGATAAATCTCAATTTTCCAGGATCCAGACAACATGATATTCTATGGGAAATTTAGCCAGAAGAACAGAGAAATTTGTCAGTTATGAAAATAAAGGGGATATAAATTCATTTCTTGCAACACTAATCTAAGTTGAACATGATGTCTGAACAAGCTAATCTTCTTCAGGGGCATATAATTTGAGACCTTCTGTATTGGTATATACGTACACACAAATAGTGCATATATGTATTATTTCAAGGCATTTGTAGAAGCAGCCAATCAACCTTATGATTTATGTTCAGACAACAGACAGCCTTATGCAAGTGTTATTACATCAGCAGAATTGAAGTCATTTCATCAAAAACAAGAACCTTGTCTGGCATTATAGGTCTCCTGCATGAGCAGGAGGTTGGACTAGATGACCTCCAAAGGTCCTTTCCAACTCTGTTACTGTTAATTACTTAGAGATCCTGCTCTGTTCCTTTTAAGCTATTAACAGCTACTGGGCTGTTCTGCTTTGCTTTTCTCACCTCTCCGACTGCCATCATTCGGGGGGAGGCAAAGAGAGGGAATAAAGAACAGCTGCACCACATAACTCCCTCATTGTTTCACAGAAAGAAACAATGTAATATTACAGAAATCAGCTACTAACACTGTTTCTGCAGCTCATACACTCCTGCTTATAGTTCATACATATTCATTACAGATGCTCTCCAGTCTATTTTGATGAGGTGATTACCCCTAGATAACAGGAAAGAAAGTATGTTCTGGGCTGTATTTGCATGTTTACTCTAGGTCAGTGGTGGGATTCAAATTTTTTAACAACCGGTTCTGTGGGTGTGGCTTGGTGGCATGGCTGGGTGGTCATGCGACTGGGTGGGCGTGGCTGGATGGGCATGTGACTGGGTGGGCATGGCCAACTCGATGTCACTCACATCGAGAGGTGCCTCGCCCGGCCTCTCCTCACCCCTCTCCTCCCAGCCAGTCCTCGCCTTGTCTTGCATGTTATGGTGAGAGAGGAAGCTTTTTCAAAGTCATTGTCTCCTTGATACTAGCCAATAAGATGACATTTTGCAATCAGAAAACCTGATGTACATTTCCAAGTATTGTTTATCACCATTCTCTTGGTAAGACTGAATGGAGAGATTTATAAAGAATAACAGAGTTGGAAGGGACCTTAGAGATTTTCTAGTCCGACCCCTTCTCAAGCATGAGACCCTATACTATTATGGACAAATTTCTTTTTAAAAAACCTCCAGTGATGGTATATCCACAACTTCTGAAGGCATCCCATTTCTCTGATTAATTGTTCTCACTGTCAGGAAATTTCTTCTTATTTTTACATTGGATCTGTTTGATAAATTTCCATCTCACGGATCCATCTCACAGTTACTTCCGGTTGAGCCAGGCACTACCTATTCTATACCTGTGCATTTGTTTTTTTTTCTTGCCTAAGTGTAAAATCTTACTTTGCTCTCCATTAAATTGCATTTTTGGTGAGAAATGATGTTCTGCAGTGGCATTCAGTTTACTACAATGATTTTTGCAAAATGCACTAAAGCTTGAAGAATACATCTCTGCTTATACTGATAAAGGTTATTCTTTTTGAACATTAAAGCATATAGTCAAGCAAATATTTCCAATCCATTGTAAATGAAAACAAATTTGAAAGGCATTTTCAAAGCAGTCAGTGGATGTCTTACCATTCTTTCTCTTCTCTTTTAATTAAACCTTTCTGCTTTATTTTTTTTTCCTTGGGCCTTACGCAATATTCCAAAACTTTCACAAATCCTTCACAAAGAACTACATCTGATTTAACTGGAATACATTGTTTTCATTCTCACTTTTTCTGGTTACAGAACTTCCTTTCTCCTTCACTCATCATTTCACCCTTTAATGATGTTTGTACATATTTGCAAGAAAGGGAAGCATTTAATTTTGGAGCCACCTGGGCGAGGGCAGCCCGCCGTATCCAGGCCCGGCTTCATCCCGAGTGGCGATCCCAGCACCGGTCTGGCGGCCACCACCGCCTTGTGAACCAGCCAGCCTGCCTAGCCCAAACCCAACAGACTCCTGGCCAGTCTCCCGGGAACCGGGCATGAAGGGACGATCGCACCCAGCCCCATATTGCCCGGAAAGGCTGGAAGGCAAGGCTTCCAGGTCCAACAAAGGGGCCAGGGGCGGGACTTCCTCCCCTTCCTCTTTTCAGGAGATTTTCAACAAAGGTGTGAGAAATTCAAGCGAGGTGTGCATGACAGCCTCTCCCACTCCCATTGGTAGCTCTGGGCTGGGCAGTGGTTCAGCTTTCCTGGCTGGCTGTGACAACGACCTTACCTTCCTCCTGCAGCTGGTGGCAAAGAGAAAAGAGAGCCAGGGATGAGTCGTTGCCATTCAGCTCCTCACCAGCCCGCATTTCGCCCCCCCCTGCCCAGATTTTCCGCAGCTTCTGGGCCTTGCCAGTCAGCGGGCACGGGGTGGGGTGAGCAGCAAGAACGAGGCTATGCCACCCGCATCGCCCCTCTGCCAGCCACCCATCCCTTGCCTGCTGGCCTGAGCGCTTAAGCCGAGCGTGGTCCACTGCTGTGAAAACAGTGCAAGCCCCATGGGCTGGAAGGTAAGGCTGATGGCAGGGAAGGAAGATCTGCTCTGGACTTGCTACACTCAGCCGAAGGGCCACCTCAGTGAGGGGGGACACAGCAAGGCTCGGCCCCCTTTCGGGCCCTGCAACCCCGCACCCTGCTTTGTGCCTAGCAGGCCTCCTGCAGCTTCCTGAGACCAAATATGGGCATGCATGGGAGGGCGGTGGGAGCACGGGAGTTGCATGTGTGGGGGTACGGGGTGCAGAGGGCCGCATGCGCATTGCACTGTGGGGGCAGGCACGCATGCGTGCTATTGCGCGCACTTTCAACACATAACAACAAAGAGATTAGCCATCACTGCCCTAGACTGAGTTAAGGACCAGCTCCTCTTATACTGAAGAATAAAATCGCGCCCATATGTATCATTTTAAACTAGAAATATCTATTAATACTAATACCAACAAAATAATAGGTTAAGGGTTTATTAATGGTCACCAAATTAGGCCTACCCTCTCCCCATTAAAAAGTAGGATACATTGCATCTCCCTCTGCTGACTGTCTTTATGAGCAAAATGCATATTATGATTTAGATGCGCAGATTGTCTATTCTGACTTCTTTCTTGATATGCACAGCTGCTTTGTTTTCATAGTCTTATTTTGTTTTTGCTTTGTGAACAAAGTGCTCGTCAGACAAATTACACACACACACACACACACACACACACACACACACACACACACCGTGTTTTCCCGAATATAAGACCCTGTCTTTATATTTTTTTTGCCACCAAAAAGGCACCAGATCTTATTTTTGGGGGATGTCATCCACTGACTAACTTCACTTGTGCGCATCATTCCCGGCCTCCTTTTCACTGTCAGAGGCCTTCAGGAACTTGTTCTTCTGTGGCCGGCAAGGCTTTCCTGAAGGCCTCTACAGCTGATAAGAGAGCTCCGGATCGATCCGGAGCTTTGTTATCAGCTACAGAGGCCTTTAGGAAAGCCTTGCCAGCTTTGCCGGCTGCAAAAGAAATGGACCAGAGAAGCAGCTGTTTGGGCTACAACTGTCCAAAGGTAAGTAAGTAGGGCAGCTCCACCCCCCCATCCCCACCCTAGCTTAATTTTTACCCCTGCACTCTGGAGTGGGCAGGATCTTAATTAGGGCTTATTTGGGGGGTAGGGCTTACATTGGGCGCACATGTAAAAATCAAGCAAGGCTTACTTTCAGGTTAGGTCGTATTTTCGGGAAAACAGTATGTATGTGTGTGTGTGTGTGTGTGTATTGATGTGTGCTAGTGAGCCCACAGTAAAAAATGACAATAAAGGTTATCTATCTATCAATTTGGAAGGAGATAATCACCCAGGTATCACCTTTTAGCAGATTCCTGTCTTCTCCCCATAGTGCACTGTACAAGAGGAACCCATGGAAATGAGAAGAAAACATGAAAATGAGCAGAAGCCCACAGAACGTTTAATCTGTCAAATTAAATTGCATCCTTGTAGTAAAAATATATGCTTAGTAACCTCTTGACATACAGTAAATAAAAATATGATGGGTGAATGTGAGAAAATCAACTTATAGCAGGGGATTTATTATAGGTCCTTTTAAATATACTTTTGCCCAAATATGTGGTTTTCAGATGAGGAAATGAATTACTCAAGATTTCTGGCAATGCATTTCAGAATCAAGAGGGCCTGGCCAATACCCCTTTTCTAACCTGCTGAAGAAAAAAAAAAAAAAAACCACCTCTGCCTGGAGTTCTAAATGGTGGCCATTCTGTTTTGACATTTGAATTTCTGGTCAACGTTAAAATGCTGAGGTTGCAGGAGCAGGACCTCCCTCCCTCCATCTTGTGAGGATGGCAAGCAGGCACAGGCCCACTGCAGCCATCCAGGGAAACAAAGAGCAACCTGCAGGCCCCCCTAGCCCAGTGCGCTTGTGTTCACTTATGTGGCAGACTTCATAAGGCTCAGCTCTTTGACTGGCGTTGAGTTTATGTGAAAGTAATTAACAGTAATTAATCCTTAATTACAGTAATTAGCCAAGTCGCAGTAAATTAAACCACATCTGGAGCAGATGAGGGCTTCCGAATGGGAGCCTAACACAAGCAACAATCGGGGAGATGCTGAATTCATCTGACAGCATCTGATTAAGTCTACCTGTTGCTGGCAGCTTCATTTGCATGTTGTTTTTGTTTGCTTTTCTTGGTAACCCTTAGAACACTATTCCTATCACTGATCTCTCTGGCTGGACTACAAAGAGAAAATGAAATTGCTCTGGAAGGGCAACTGAAAGGACTACAAAAGTCATTAAAAAAGAAATGTAAATAAAGAATAGGACTAAGAAAATATGTGCCCCCTCTGCCCCAGAAGAGTGGAAAGGGATTAAAGAGGTTTGTGTCATGGTTCAAAGTAACACCCCCACAAAGCAATTTGTGCTTGGGTATGCTCTTCCCAATAACTTTTTCATCTGGAATGCAAGTTTGGCAGGTGTGGACATGCAGTTGCTTGCTGTAGTTTCAGACATGCATAGAAGACATCTTTAAAAAGCTGCTCGAAAAAGGCAAATCTTCTCTATATTAAATCTCAAACTTTTGTGATTTATCAGAGTGAATGAAAATGGAAAGTTCTAAGAAACCTTGCATGATTTATTGTCCATAATGAGCATTTACAAAACATATTTCTGGGTACATGGGAATACATTTCTGATTGACACTGCAACGTTCATTTTCTTAGGGACTTACTTTCAGGAATGTGCCAGGGTAGCATTTTTGTAGCCCAGTCTTTCAAGAGGACTTAATGCTTCTAACTATTCAGTAGGTTTGGCCTTAATGGTTAAAACTGGCAAAATAATAAACATTTTGATGATCATTGACAAATATTAATTATGAAAGGATATATTTCATCATTTCTGATACTAAGATGGTTTTATTGTATTTCTAAAATAGTGCCTGAAAAAGGAAATATTATCAACTGTTATTTCTTCTAACAGGGCCAGCCTTACACATTTTTAAAAATTTATCTTAAGCTTTCTCTGTATTATGTTTTAAAAGACATCTACCTTAAGGCTATGTGTAATACAGCTTTTCATGGTTTCTACAAGGACAAATCTAAAAGCAAATCCCAGAACAGGTGGCTCACTTGCAGTACATGGCTTTTAATGGAAGGTGCACTTGAAGGAGCAACAATTCTGCATTTCAATGAAAGGAGTGCAATGTACTGCAGATAATTGCATCTCCATAGAAGATATCTATAGATATCTAAATACATTCAGGGAATGAATGGATGTATGCATATTTCATAGAAAGCAATGCAATACGGACAATATGTTATGGACATTTTTGGATATATTATTTGAGGTCTTAACTACATATATTGAGATCCATTCCTTCTTTAACCCATCATCCATTAAGCTGCAAAACTGAAGTAGCTCCTCCTGCATTTTTACTTTAAACAGATTCTTGTCTGAATCTTGGAGTGTAATTGTGATGCTCTGTTTGTGTAATTTGAGGAACATGATTGGGAAGATGGGGTTCAGAAGAAGTGAGTGTATGGGCCTCCAGTGCAATGCAATCTCCATGATAAATCTCAATCCCTTATGCGTTTCATTCAGAGCTAATAGAAAGCAGCTGAAAAGCTGTTTGTATCACTTAAACTTAACCATCACACTGACTGGATATTCATGCCTGCTACAAGTTTCCCTGGCATTTGGGAAATGTAATTGAATTTAGTTTAACTTAATTATTTAGAACATTTATGTGTTGCCTGATCCATTAATGGCTCTGGGCGGCTTACAAAGATATAATTTTAAAAATCCATAAAAAACAACATTAGAGGTTCAACAGATATAAAACAGAAATTTACAGCAACTGAATTTAAAAGTTTTGATTCTTTAAAAAGAAACATAATAATTTTGCAAAAACGAAGGGGTTCCTCTTTCAATTCCAATGACAGTTTATTTCAAAATATGGGCCTAACCATGGAGAAAATGGAAGTGATTGTGATGCCATATCTATAATTGTGGCAAGATCAGTGGTGAAATTCATTTTTTTTTTACTACCGGTTCTGTGGGAGTGGCTTGGTGGGTGTGGCAGGGGAAGGCCACACCCCACTGTATGTAAAATCTCCATTCCCACCCCACTCCAGGGGAAGGATACTGCAAAATCCCCATTCCCTCCTCACTCTGGGGCTAGCCAGAGGTGGTATTTGCCAGTTCTCCAAACTACTCAAAATTTCTACTACCAGTTCTCCAGAACCTGTCAGAACCTGCTGAATTTCACCCCTGGGGAAAATCCATCAGAGATACTCCTCTGAGGGTCTACATGTGCAGAAAAAATAGGAAAAAGTACTCATTAAATGGCTTAGATGTAAGCCACATAAATCTTTATATATCATTGTGATTACCTTAAGGCAGGGGTCCCCAACCCCCGGGCCACGGCCTATTCAGAACCAGGCTGTGCAACCGGTGGGAATTCACACTCTCGCATGCACAGCTCCACTTGCACAACTGGCAGGCACTTGCGCTTTTACAAAACCATCCCCCCTCTCTCCTCCCCTGCCAGTCCGCCAAGCTAGAAAGGTTGGAGACTGCTGCATTAAGGTGAATTCAGAAGGCAATCAGCAACCAATGAAACTTGTTCAACAGAGCCTAGGATCTCAAGGAGACATTGTTCATATTATCACATGCTGGTCCAATTTCCAACCAACTTCAAATGCCACCCCAGAAAGACTGCATTGCAATAGTTACCAGCACTTGAGTCTGTTTCATCTAGATAAAAAGCCTTGATTTATCAGCCAAAATTGGGAATAAAAGGGTCTCCTTGCTACAGATGTTATATAGCTGTCATTTATCAGTCTGGCTCTAGAAGGATTCTGAGATTGCAAACAGATACTGTAGTAGAAATATATCCTTAATATCTCCTTCCCCACATTTTCTTGCCTGAAGTAGCATGATGGCTACTTTATATTGATATTTAATTGTTTAAATGATCACCTGGTTAATCAAATATGCAACCTTTAGTATAAACTCTATTTATTATGTATACAAAGTTCCCAGCTATAGAATCTCTTCTGCATAAAACTTTAGATCAGCGGTTCTCAACCTGAGGGTCGCGACCCCTTTGGGGGTCAAACGGCCATTTCACAGGGGTCGCCAAAGCCCTCTCTCGCCCCCCCCACGCCTTCACTCACCCTCACTCTCTGCTCTGTTGGATCGCCAGCCGTTCGCTTACCCCGCCCACTCCCAACCTATTGCTGCCTCCTGAGTCCCAGCTGATGCCTAGAGGAAAAAAAAACTGTTTAAATTCTTGCCGCGGGGCTTCAAAGGGCTGCCCTATAGCCAGTGGTGGGATTCTGCCAGTTCTAGGGGGTTCAGCCAAACTGTTTGTTAAATTGCTGGCTTGCCCCGCCCCTCCGCACCACTATTTATTGCCTATAAATAGTGGTGGGCGAGGGGCGGGCGAGCCAGCAATTTAACAAATGGTTCGGTGTTTTTTTGTAATTTTATTATAAAATAATAAATTCTTGCCGCGGAGCTTCAGCATAGGCTAATTAGCCCTTGATTAGATCGGCCTCCCGACTCTCAGTTGATTTGCTCTCAGCTGTTTTGCTCAGGGCTCTGCTGCTTCTTCATCTTCATCACTAGGCCACCACAATGCTCACAGCATGGATGCACACATATAAACACACAAATTAAATCATTTTGAAACTTGCTAAGAGCTTGTTAGATTTTTAATAATTTTACCAAGGAGATCCTATGTGAAAACACTACAGTGTTTTAAGATTTGAGGATCTCAGTAGATTTGATGATCTCAGTAGATTTCAATGACTTTGGAAGGTGGGTTGTGTACAGTGGTGGGATTCTGCCGGTTCTAGGGGGTTCGGCCGAACCCTTTGTTAAATTGCTGGCTCACCCCGCCCCTTGCCCCGCCCCTCCGCACCACTATTTATTGCCAATAAATAGTGGTGGGCGAGGGGCGGGCGAGCCAGCAATTTAACAAACGGTTCTGTGTTTTTTTGTAATTTTATTGGCCTGCGGAGCTTCAGCATAAGCTAATTAGCCCCTTGATTCTATCGGCCTCCTGACTCTCAGCTGATTTGCTCTCAGCTGTTTTGCTCAGGGCTCTGATGCTTGCTTGCAAAGAGTGCAGATTTTTCCCCCCCTATCTATGCTGAAAAACGAAACTGAAAGTAAAAGCCTGCTTTACTGTTGCTGCAACGTTGGAAAATTAGGCAGGCAGATTTCTTTTCTTTTTCCTCACCAAAAAAGGTAGGTGCAAACTACCTTTAGTGGAAAGGTAGTTTTCCCTAAAGAGGTAGTTCCTCTTTAGGGAAAAAGAGGAGAGTTCAAGATTTTAAAACACAAAAGAAAAAAAGCTCTATTTAAATAGGGAATTGTAATAATTGAGATACTATTAATTGTATATTGTGTTGAAAGCAGAAATGGTTAAGTTGTGGTTTGGAGGAATATATGGGGGAAATTATTTGGTTTATTATTATTGGTAAATATAATTAATTGATTTGTAAGAAATTGGATTGCATGGAAATAATTGGAATATTCATGTTCATATTGATTAATATACAAAAAAGGTAGTTATATAACTAATTGATTTATATCAAAATGTTGAATTTATATTAAACAACTGTAATATTACATAATTAACCAATGTGAGGATGGATATAAAAATAGATGACAATGGGAAGGGGTATAATATAGAATAGAAGGGAAAAATTGAATTTGATTAAGATTAGAGATGAGGATGAAGGGTAATATTGGTTTTTTACAAAAATAGATGAGGAATAAATATGGCAAAAAGGAAATATAGAAATTGTAAATTTAATTGAAATGACTAAACACTGTTTAAATTTGTGAACCGGCCAAATACTCTGTTCAAAGAAAATACATTGTATGTTTGTATGTGTGTTTCTAATTATTGTTATTTATTCATATTTGTCCTCTTTTATTCTTTAAAATTTAACAATTCATTCTTTATCTTAATATCTTTATATTTGTTTGGGGTTGGCTTTCTTCCCTTTCATCTTTTTTATTGTACAGCAATCTTTCTCCTCAAACCTACCACCTCTCTCTTTTCTTTCCTTCTTACTTTCTCTTCCTCACCCTCTTCTTCTCCTCCCTACTTCCTCTTCCTTTCTCCTTCTCCTCCTCTCTTCCTCCCTCTCTTACCCTCACTCCTACTCTAATTTCCCTTCCCTTCTTTCATCCCTCTCTATTGCTGTATCCTTTTATGCATATGGACTACTCAGAGGGCTGAAAAAGTTATTTCTGACTGGTCCTTGCACTTTTGACCAATCCTCGAACTTACGACTGTCCTCACATTTTACGTTTTTGCCCTATCTTGTCACCATGGTGAAGAGAAGCAGTTGTGAAATGAGTGACATGGTTGTTAAGAATGCTAGAATGGGCATAAATGATGACCAGTCATAAGTGCGAAGACTGGTCGAAAGTGCGAGGACCTGTCAGAAATAACTTTTTTCAGCCCTCTGGGTAGTCCTTTTGTGCACATGGACTACTCAGAGGGCTGAAAAAGTTATTTTTGACTGGTCCTCGCACTTTTGACCAGATCTCGAATTTACGACTATCCTCACATTTTACGTTTTTTGCCCTATCTTATCACCATGGTGAAAAGAAGCAGTTGTGAAATGAGTGACATGGTTGTTAAGAATGCCGCAACGGGCATAAATGTGAGGATGGTCATAAGTGTGAGGACCGGTCAAAAGTGCGAGGACCTGTCAGAAATGACTTTTTTCAGCCCTCTGAGTAGTCCCTATACACATAGCCATGGCCACCCGGTCACATGACCAGCTAGCCACGCCCACCCAGTCACATGACCTCCAAGCCACGCCCACAAAATAAGCCACGCCCACAGAACCGGTAGTAAAAAAAATTAGAATCCACCCCTGGTTGGGGGTCACCACAACATGAGGAACTGTATTAAAGGGTCGCGGCATTAGGAAGGTTGAGAACCACTGCTTTAGATAGTAGTACTAGTTTTCAAAAGTGTGCTGCTAATATGCCTTCCACGACTCTGAAATAACAAAACATGCATGGTTTATGGATTTGCAAAAAAACATTTAGGAACTTTCCACTAGATATGCTGTCATAGAAGAATCAACTTTGTGATGAATTATCTTTTATCATCTCAGCATTTTCTCATTCTCATCATATTTTGCCTTGCTTAAGGAACTTAATTTTATTTTTTATTTCACTTGGACATTACATAATAGAAAGATTATTATTTTAATCAATTCAAAAGCAAAAAGGCTCATTTGAGAGTTTATGCTGAAAACAATAATATAGATATCTACCAAACTATAACAACATCTTATTTCCCCAGAGTAGTTGAAAAAAAGGCTAAACCTCACAAAAGAGAGGTCAAGGAAGGGCACCAGGCAAAGCCAATATTTTAATTCCATCAATTTTTCTAAACGATAAGGGCAGATGATGTAGCTACCTTGTGAAGGATGCAAGATTGTGCTTTTCACTGTCCATATGCTAGCTTCATGTATGCAAAAGATAAATGTCTCAGATCAAATATGAGATGAACAAAATGGTACATTTGAAGTGAATCAAGTGTATTGTACATAACTGTATATAACCCTATATGAGTACTTGCTGTGGAAACTGACAACTGATGTCAATTAGGAGTATGTTATGTGCAAAATAAATGTATTCATCTTAGATTTAACATGATGATCAACAAAATATGTTAACGAGTTGCAAGATACATTTAAATTAGTTAGCAACCTGATTTAGAAAGAATAAATGTACATGCAAATTAAATTAAATTAAGTAATGTAATTCTACATATTATCAATTTGTAAAGATACTTTTCACTTGATATTGCAAATCATTTTAAATATCAGTTTCATAAATATGCAACATCGTATGATATGAAGTGTCTTATGGTCAGTTTGGCTGGCAAAAGCACAATCCAGATTTAAGAAGTACAGAATATTAGTTTTAATTGGGTTAGGTTTTTATTGCTTCAAAGAAAGCCCCAGCAATTTCACTTTAAAAGGAAAGCTATCTGCAACCTTTTTTATAGAAATGGAGAGAAAAAAGCATTGCCTGGTCAGATGGAAGAAGCTGGCATGTGGCTGTATGGTTACACCCTCCATGGACTCTACCTAATTAATAGGCACATGACCAAATATCTTCTTTGCCCCAATTTCTGGTTTATGCTGAATTTACACTATAGCTTTCAAATAGATCTATTACTGAATTTTAATACACCAGCTTCCCTCCTCTTCTACTGAAGTAAAAAACTTCAAAAATTGTAATATGCATAATTAAAGGTTTATCAAGGAATGTTTTTAATATGCAGCATTGGAAAGTGCTTGCTATAGTTAAAAAAAATCCTTTCCTCCTTAAATTATGGCAAAATAGGAAATACCAGATCCTAATCACAGGAAAAAAATTGTTAGCAGAGGCTAATAATAAGAACATTTGTTTTCCTTACAAAAGTTTCTTGGCATTTTTAATGAAAAAAAAATTCAGGGGCTCAAAACTCAGATTATTTGCTGCTGGGTATGACCAGGCATAACGTTTATGGGGGCAAGAGAAGGGCACTGTAAAATCCAAATGTCCTGTCTCCACACAGGCAAGCCCAATATGGCCAAACTACAGCATTCCCTTAGTTCTTTTGTTTGTTCACTGAATTTAAAATGGTGTTCCATTAGATTATTAAGAACAAAAGATAAAAGCAGAATGATTTTTTAAAAGCTATAATTAAAATCATACCTTAAAAGAAAACTGAAGGGACATCATTTTTCAAAAACAAAACAGTGAACTGAGTATGTGAAATCTTGCCCATCCAGAGCAACTTTAAACATGATTTTGTCTACTTTCCATATGAAGTATAAACCTATTTTCATATGACACAAAAGATTCAGTTGAACACTTTGATCTACCATCACCATGGAAGAAACACAATGTGATGCACATAAAGGACTTGTAAGCCACATCACAACGGAAAAATATATATTAAATTTATAATCAAATACTTAAATCCCTTTACTAAAATTTAGTTTTAAATTTAAAAGGATCTAAAATCTTTTACTAATCACATCCCTACTTTTTCTGATTTTTATAATGATTCAATGCCAGTTGCTACCCAAGAAAGCTGAAATATATGACTAATTTGCATAGATTAACTACCCTGGCACTACATGTTTAGCATTTTTTTCATATTGCTATTTCCCCCTCCCCCCTTTCTCTCAAATCATTAATTGCAAAACATTTTTCTCAACAGAAGAAAATATTTGTAGCTGAATTGTAGAATTCTTGGTGTTCCCTGAGCTTGGTCGGTTGCTTGCTTGCAGCTCTTTCATTACCCAGTTAGGCAGTTTGAGTGAGTGTGGGCTTTTCTGCCTGCTTATATGCATGTACACATATAAAAAGGCAGCAAACTCTACACTCACTCATACTGATGATATTACCTACTTGTATAGTGAAACATCTGCAAGCAAACAACCAAACTCAGAGAGAACTAAGACCTCCATATTTTTGTCAGTATATTGCTAGGCAAAAGATAGAAGAGGAAGCGTATCAGTCTGCACAACTTCACACAGACCACTGTCTTGCAAGCACTGCTAGTAAATGAGGCTCAAAGATATGCAGTTGAAGATCAGGGAGTACAATAAAAATGCTTACAGCAGCTTAAACGTCTACCCATAACTGCAGAAGCACCTGATATTAATACACACTCAAGAGTCTCCCTTTTGCTCTCTTCCTCACTACATAACATCAACTGTTTTCAAGCTGAAGGCTCAAGTCCTCTCCTCATCTGCACAGTTTGAATTAATTATACACTTTAATTTCATGAATTATTAATTTGATTCTGACTCGGCAGCTTAGCATTATCCAGAGCTACAGACTATACAATTCCAGCTTCATTAAAATATCACCAGCTGCCTGGGAGACAAGCATTAAAATGGAGAAGGAATTAAAGTTGGTTTCCTCTGTATCGCAATGGAATTTCTCCATTTGCATTCAAGTCCCTCAGAAGACCAACTTAGTTAAATAGACTGCATTTCTCAGAACATAATTCCCTTCCTTCTGAAGGTATCTTTTTACTTGTTCCATAATTTTAGTTCCATGCTTTTCACCTTCAGAACCTCTATGACACAGTTTCAAAATGTGCAGCTATAGAATCAAGAATCAAACCCACAGATTAAAACCAGGGGATGGTTGAGGATGAAGAATTTACTGACTAGTAGCGGCCCCTTGTAATTTAATCCTTTATAAAACCAACTCAGGTGATGTGAAAGTATGCACCGTTGGTGACATAATCTCTAGCCAGGGGCCTTGCAATCTAAGGATATAATGCTCTCCTTACAATGTTAAAAGAAGGTGGATGGGAAAGCAAGCTATAAGCAGTTTGATATTAATTTCATGCTTATCTTTTTTGCTGTTCCACTGATTTAAAAAGCTGTCTTTACCCACTCTGCTCCAGTCACATGCTATTCTTTTAACCTGGCAAGAATAAATAGCCCAGTTCATCTTAACTTTCCAAATAAACAATGGTAAAGTGTTGCCTCCCCCCAATTCCCCAACTATATAATTTATAGAAGGAAGATGCTGGAATTTAGATATACTATTTAAGCAACTTTAGAAATCTGAAGACCCCAAAAACCTGGCAAGATTTGAAAATCAATGGAATTAACTAAGGGAGATATTCACTAAGTAATCAGCAGGTATAGCAGACCTGAAATTCTATAAAGAAAAGTGGAAAGACATGACATTGAAGGAGATTGAAGGAGTAGGGATTAAAAATGAGCATCTATGTGGTAAAGGCATATATTCATTGATCACTGCATTAGGGATTAAGGCTTCACTGAGCAGTCAGAAGATTCTGTAGCAAAAAGCGGTTACAGAGGATGAGCATGAGCACAGTGGAGATATATAACCTCTGACAACAGAGCACAGTTGAGACAGAGGACAGACAAAATTCTGCTGAATCTTGGAGCAAAAAGTTTGCATGTACGTGCAAACGGATACATATAAGTATGCAGGTGCTCTTCTATCTGGTCTTTCAAGTAGTAAAGAGTGTGACTTTTCTTTGTCTCTTTGCTTTCTTCTATCTAATGATCATCCAGAATTTTGCAACCTAGATATAGCAGTCTCAGTGTGTATACTGGTATAACTATTAGGTTTAGGAACTGATTAGACTCTTTATTATTTCTATTCCCCATACAACCATGAACTAATTCCATTGTTTTATCTCTGTGCAATGGTTGCTGAATGGTTGCTGAAATGATTTCCATGTAGCAAAAAAAAAAAGGATTAGTCCTGAAGGTGTCCATCATTGGACCTCTTCTGTGAAAGCTTCATGCCTGTTCTCCTGAGACAATCTAAAAATCTATCATATGAAGGTAAATTATTTTATCTGCTGCCAGCCCAGTTATGAAATTATTTAATTTATAGGCCAACTGATTCCCAAATGACTTTGGGCAGCTTATAACTGTATGTTTTTGTTTTTCTTCTGTTCAATCATGTCCAATAAAGGAGTGTGGTGTGGTAGAACTGGGTTGACAATTTGCAGGCCTGCGTTTGAGACCCGAGTGCTGCTATGTGACTGGGTGAGCTCCCATCATTTACTCCAGCTCCTGCCAACCAGAAGTTTGAAAGCATGCAACATGAGTAGATAAATCAGTACCACTTTGGTGGGCGCATTAATGTGCCCTGAGCAATGGTGATGTCACTGGCTAATCCTTTCAACCCAGAAGCATCTTGGTGCTTCCAACCTGAGTGTGATGTGATTTGGTCTGATTCTAGGAGACTGCCTGGACAAGTCCCTGCAATTTTCTTGGCAAGCTTTTTCAGAGGTGGCAGGGCTGAGTGAGATGGATTGGTCCTAGATTACCCAACTGGTTTTGTGTCCAAGGCACAAGAACTAATGGTTGCCTAGTTCTAATCCAATGCCTTAACCACTATACCAAATTGGCTCTCACAATATATACACATGTGTATGGAGCAGGGGTGAAATGCTCCCGGTTCGGACCGGATCACCCGATCTGGTAGTGATGGAGGCGGGTGGTTCGGAGAACCGGTAACAAAAATCCCTGCCTCCCCCCCATGCCCAGC
This sequence comes from Pituophis catenifer annectens, assembly GCF_029215685.1. Taxonomy (NCBI): domain Eukaryota; kingdom Metazoa; phylum Chordata; class Lepidosauria; order Squamata; family Colubridae; genus Pituophis; species Pituophis catenifer. The sequence continues at coordinate 106,920,834 of NW_027256883.1, read as the reverse complement.
TGAGCTGCACAATCATCAGAGGCTTTTTTTTTTTTTTTACTTTTAAAAGCATTTTTTCAACAACTTCGGCTGAAAAAATGCTTTTAAAAGTAAAAAAAAAAAAAAGCCTCTGATGATTGCGTGGCTTGTCAAAGGCATTTTAAAGAAAAAAATCCCTTTTTTTAAAAAAACTGCTCTTTAAAAAAGCCTCTGCCGATCAGGGAACTCAGCTGGGATCGTCAGAGCCTTTTGAAAGCATTTTTGTATAATCTGTTAACCTAAGAGGTTGTAGAAAAAAATGGTTTAAAAGTAAAAAAAAAAATTGGCCATGCCCACCCAGTCACATTACCCACCCCACCCCACCAAGCCACGCCCACAGAACCGGTAGTAACAAATTTTAGATTTCACCCCTGATATGGAGGGTTGTATATAAACTCTTTTGGGGAGAATAGGAAACAGATTATGGATTACCGTGACCATTTGTATACCTGTTCTCTTTTCATTGATTCTATTCATTTTCTCATAGTTTGCTACAGCCTACTTTAGAGCTGGTTACAGTCCTTTTTAAGTCATTCAGAAAACAAATGTGTGCAGGGTAAATTGAAACTTACAAACCATTCTCTATGCACATATATTTCAATCCCTGTCGTAGTTGGGGAATATCTGGATTAAAACTGTACCCGTGGTCTACTAGAGACACCTGTACAATCACGATTTGTATTTGTTCAACACCGAACAGAAATATATATATTTGAATATGTGTACAGTATACAAATTAAATATATATATATTTAATTTGTATACTGCCCTTCTCCAACAGGACTCAGGGAGGTGAACAGCCATGGTAAAACATAACATATAAAATTTAAAAGCAATTTAAAAACAATTAAATAATTTGGCTATCCATTTAAAACAACCTGGGTTAAAACCAATTACAAATTAAAATCGAAGGGAGGGGATCAAGCCAGCCCGGCTAGGTGAAAAAGATGTGTTTTCAGGGCCCGACGAAAAGTCTGGAGGTCTGGTATCATGCGTATCTCTGGGGGCAGGTCGTTCCAGAGGGCAGGTGCCACCACAGAGAAGGCTCTCCCCCTGGGGGTCGCCAGCTGACATTGTCTGGCTGACAGCACCCTGAGGAGTCCCTCTCTGTGGGAGCATACTGGCCGGTGGGAGGCTATTGGCGGCAGAAGGCGGTCTCGTAAATACTCCGGCCCTAAGCCATGGAGCGCTTTAAAGGTGGTCACCAACACCTTGAAGCGCACCCTGAAGATCACAGGAAGCCAGTGCAGCTCACGCAGGAGTGGTGTCACATGGGAGCACCCCGTCGCTCCCATAATCCCCCGCACGGCCGCATTCTGGACCAACTGGAGCCTCCGGGTGCACCCCAAGGGGAGCCCCATGTAGAGAGCATTGCAGTAGTCCAGACGGGAAGTGACAAGTGCTTGAGTGACCGTGCCAATCTAGAAAGGGATGCAACTGGCGTATCAGGCGAACCTGATGAAAAGCCCCCCTGGCCACGGCCGTCATATGCTCTTCTAAAGACACCTGTGTATCCAGGAGGACGCCCAAGTTGCGAACCCTTTCCGTGGGGGCCAATGATTTGCCCCCAATAACCAGCGATGGCACCGGCTGGCTATATCGGGACGCCGGAAGCCACAGCCACTCGGTCTTGGAAGGGTTGAGTCGGAGCCTGTTTCTCCCCATCCAGGCCCGCACGGCCTCCAGGCACTGGGACATCACTTCAAGGGCATCGTTGGGGTGGCCTGGGGTGGAGATGTATAGCTGAGTATCATCAGCGTACTGATGGAACTTCACCCCAGTGGCTTCACATAAATATTGAACAGAAGGGGCGAGAGGACCAACCCTTGCGGCACCCCACAGACAAGACGCCTCAGGGTCAACCGCTGCCCCTCCTGCCAACACAGATTGCGACCGGTCAGAGAGGTAGGAGGAGAACCACTGCAAAACGGTGCCCCCCACTCCCAACCCCTCCAACCAGCGCAACATGATACCATGGTCGATGGTATCAAAAGCCGCTGAGAGATCTAACAGGACCAGGATAGAGGAGCAACCCCTATCCCGAGCCCTCCGGAGATCATCCACCAACGCGACCAATGCAGTTTCCGTGCTGTGCCCAGGCCTGAAACCGGACTGGAGCGGATCTAGATAGACAGCTTAATCCAGGTACTGTGGAAGCTGCCGCGCCACCACACTCTCAACAACCTTCGCAATAAAATGAAGGTTGGAGACTGGACGATAATTAGCCAAAACAGCCGGATCTAGAGAGGGCTTCTTCAGGAGGGGCCTCACCACCGCCTCTTTCAAGGCGGCCGGCAGGACATCCTCGCTCAAGGAAGCGTTAATAATCCTCTGGAGCCAGCCTCGTGTAACCTCCCAGGAAGCCAGCACCAACCAGGAGGGACACGGGTCCCTGTATAATTTCCCTGTAGATCTTCCTTATCAGTAGAAAGAGATTGGGGAATAAAAGCAGTGTTTTTCTTGTTTAACATATGAAAAATGCCTAATTCTAACCAGAAATTAAGTCTGTATATTTTAAAAAAGCCAACTAATAGGATCTGCCAACTAAGGTTGCAAATAATATTTGAAAAAAAAGGGCCAGATTTTAGGAGTATTTTGTTTGTTTGTTCCTTGAAATATTTCAGCTGTTTTCCTCTTATGCCCATAGAGAGTTGATCAGAGCACCACTGAGTATACAGGCTTAGAAAAACCACTGATTTGACTAAACGTAAGAAGATATTGCATACACTGATATGGATTTGAAATTTTCTTACATAAAAGAGTATGTAGTAATTTTCAACATAAGCATGCTATACAAATGTATCTTCCCTGACATTTAATTCATTTATACTGCTTGTATACCAGTAGTGTGTTTTAATTTCGTTCACTACCGGTTCGCTCATGGGCACACGCGCCGCTTCTGATCATACACAGAGATGTCTGGGCGGATGGACGGAGCCTCCTGCCACCGCTACTGGTTCGCCTGATCCGGAGGGAACCGGTAGCAACCCACCACTGTTGTATACCAAACCTGAACCAAACAATTATCAAGTGTGAAACCTCTTGCTTGTAAGTTCCCATCTTTAAAATGGTCACTAATTAGTCCACTACTATCTTCTACTTTTTTAAAAACTAAAAACTCTTAAGGAAATTAAACTCCATGAAATCAGACATTAAACACAAGGATATAACAAAGCTGTAAGAATCAGCTACATGGGATTCCCCACAATTTTTCTGATAGCAAATTCTAAATGCTTTACTAAGTTGTTATCAAAGCTCAAAGGAGCAACTTAAAACTAATGTCACAAGGCAAGCTGTTAAATGCAATACAGATCAAATAATGGATTGGGTAGTTCCTTTTGTCTAAAAAACTGGGAAATGAAAGATGCAATTGTTCAGCAATTCTGCAAATGTAGTTTTTGTGTTGTACAAGCTACAGCTTTAACAAAAGAGCTTCTAAAGTTTGGACCATGCTAGTTCATTTTTCTTTGCTGACCAAATAAAATAGCAGTGCCTGGATGTTTAAATGAAGTATTTGTTAGTCGTAAAGCAGACAGACAGATCCTGGCTCAGTCTTTCAGGAGGTCACAGGTTCAAGTCCAGTGAATCCCCAGTGAACCCTCTGTGTTTCATAAATATGCATGATTCTAAGACATTGCAAGCGAAGAGTCAGCTGAGCAGGATGGCTTTTAAGACAATACATGCTCCTGAGCTAATGCTTGATACAAACCTGAGTGGATGATCACTTCATATGAGGAAGGCCAAACTTCACTATAGACAGGAATATTTTCTGCATTGTTTTCTTCACCTACCTCTCTTTTCCTAAGTAAATAATTATGAATGCATCCATAGCAGTTTTCCAGAACATTGATTTCTATATTCCACAACTGTGATCCTTAAAGAAATATCCCATAGAAAATAATTTCCCAGGGACATTATTACAGGCAGTACAAGAAACATGGGCCAAAAGAACATTTAAGAACCCAGAATTACAAAAATTGATAATGTAAATGTCCTCGGCAGTTGTTTGAAATAGCAGGGATCAAATCCTATCCCTATTCTAACTGAAAATAGAAGGCTTACAATAAAGCAACAGCTAAGTTTAACTCCTGGACTCAGAGCTAGATGTCTATGTGGACTATTGTGGAGGCTGTATGGTGGTGTTCTGCTTTAATTTATCTACCATCAAAACAGCTTTCTATCATCAGTATGATAGAACAAATACCATAAAGGCTTTACTAAGATACAGTACTGATTAAGCTATGTAGACTTTAACTTGTGGTTAAAGACTTTATGGTTAAAGACTATATAGACTTTAACTTGTGGGTGGGAGAGGGGTGGGACATTCTATACCTGTGATGGTGGGATGGGGCAGAAGAAATGTAAATAGGGATCAGGAGCATCATCCCAGATGCATTCGGGTGGTGACTTGCTCCCATGCCTCCTGCTCACCCTGCTTTCCTGGGGATGCGAGAGCAAGGGACCCTGGTCTCCGTCTGGTGTATGTGAATGCCAGGTCTGTGGTGAATAAGGCCCCCCTCATACGAGATCTTATTGATGAGGAGGGTGCGGACCTGGCCTGTATCACAGAGACCTGGTTGGAGCAGGAGGGGGGAATCCCTCTCTCTGATTTATGCCCCCCGGGCTTTCGTGTGCTGCACCAGCCGCGACACCAGAGAAGGGGCAGAGGGGTGGCGGTGATTGTTAGAGAAAGTCTTAGTCCTAAGGAGGTCACTGTCCCTCAGATAGGCGGGTGTGAGTCTCTTCTATTGAAGTGGGACCCTGGAGTTCAGTCGGGCTTGTTGGTCACATACCTATCTCCAGCTACGTTGCCACAGCCCTGCCCGAACTGCTCGATGTCTTGACTGAAGTGGCACTTGAACTCCCCAACCTTTTGGTTGTGGGAGATTTCAATCTGCCTTCAATCGGCGAGTCATCTGAGACAGTCCGGGAGTTCATGGCCTCCATGACAGCCATGGACCTGACTCAGGTTATTCAGGGCCCAACTCATAGGGGAGGACACACACTTGACCTGGTTTTTCTCTCTGGGCAGTGGATAAATGGTCGTGGTAGGGGGGAACTTTCCATCACCCCCCTGTCATCGACCGACCATTCCCTCCTTAGACTGGACTTTCAATCTGCCAACCCTTGCTGCTGGGAGGCAGGATCCATAAAATGGTTCTGCCCCAGGCGCCTGATGGACCCAGAGAGGTTCTTGACGGAGCTTGGGACATTGCCCACCTCTCAATCCTGTGATTCGGCTGAGGCTCTGGTGGCATACTGGGAATGGGCGGCTGCCGACGCATTGGACCAAATTGCACCTTTGCGGCCTCTGACCCGACGCAGATCCCGGATCGCTCCTTGGTTTTCCATGGAGCTCCGGGAAATGAAACGTCGAAAAAGATGCCTAGATGAGAGTTGGAGGTCCTCCCGGTCTGAATCTGATCGAACACAGTTAAGAACCCATATTAGGTCTTATCTAGTGGCGATGGAAGCGGCGAAGCGAGATTACTTTGCTGCCCTCATTGCATCTGCAGAAAACTGCCCAGTGGCCCTGTTTCATGTGATCCGCTCCCTCCTCAATCAGGGAGCGAGGGAATACCCTTTACAAGGCAGAGCTGAAGATTTTGTACAGTTTCTGCATGATAAAATCGCTCAGATCCGGATCGGATTGGACTTTGACTGGGCAGAATCCAATGGGGAGACTAGGGTAGGTCTTGAGAGTAATATCTGGGTTCAGTTTGACCCTGTTTCTGTCAAGGAAGTGGACAGGATTATGGGTAAACTTGGTTCCTCCACTTGTTTATTGGATCCTTGTCCCTCCTGGTTGGTTTCGGCTGCCAGGGAGATGACTAGAGACTGGATCCAGGCAATTGTCAATGCTTCATTGAAGGAGGGGGTCTTCCCCGCCTCTCTTAAGGTGGTTCGACCTCTCCTCAAAAAGCCTTCCCTGAATCCAAACTCACTTAATAACTATCGTCCCATCTCCAACCTTTGCTTCATTGCGAAGGTTGTTGAGATTGTGGTGGCACAACAGCTCCCACAGTTCCTGGAGGAAACGGAATACCTAGACCCGTACCAATCGGGCTTCTGATGCGGACACAGCATGGAAATGGTATTGGTCGCTCTGGTGAATGATATCTGGCGGGCTCGGGATGGTGGTTGTTCCTCCATCCTGGTCCTACTTGACCTCTCAGCGGCTTTTGATACCATCGACCATGGTATCCTACTGCAGCGACTTGTGGGGTTGGGGGTGGGAGGCACTGTTTTACAGTGGTTCTCCTCCTACCTCTCAGGTCGCTTGCAGTTTGTATGGGCGGGGGGGGCAGAGGTCCACCCCGAGGCCCCTAAATTGTGGGGAGCCTCAGGGGTCGGTTCTCTCCCCCCTGCTCTTTAACATCTATATGAAGCCGCTGAGTGAGATCATTCGTGGCTTTGGGGTGAGATATCATCAATATGCTGATGATACCCAGTTATACATCTCCACCTCAGACCACCCCAGAGATGCCCTTTCCGTGATGTCCCGTTGCCTGGAGGCGGTGCGGGCCTGGATGGGTAGAAACAGACTCAGACTCAACCCCTCCAAGACTGAGTGGCTGTGGATGCCAGCATCTCGGGTTTCAGAGACCCCATCACTTTTGATGGGTGGGGAAAAACTTGCTCCCGTTGATAGGGCTCTCAACTTGGGTATCCTCCTGGATGCTCGGCTGTCCCTAGAAGACCACCTGACGGCTGTGATCAGGGGGGCCGTCGCACAGGTTCACCTGATGCGCCAGTTGCGCCCTTTCCTGGACTGAGATGACCTTCGTACTGTCACTCATGCCCTGGTTACTTCCCGCTTGGATTACTGCAATTCCCTCTACATGAGCCTGCCCCTGAGATGCACCTGGAGACTCCAGCTGATCCAGAATGCAGCCGCACGGGTTGTTACGGGAGCCCCTCGTTACTCCCATATAACACCTCTCCTGCGTGAGCTGCACTGGTTACCAGTGGTTCTCCGGGTCTGCTTCAAGGTGCTAGTTCTCACCTACAAGGCCCTATATGACTTAGGTCTGGGATATTTGCAGGACCTTCTCCTGCCTGCCTCCCACTGTCCTGTTCGCTCACATAGGGCTGCTCTCCTCAGGGTTCCGACAGCGAACCAATGTCGTCTGGCGGCGCCCAGGGGTAGGGCGTTCTCTGTGGGTGCTCCCACCCTCTGGAATGAGTTGCCTACTGAGCTCCGGATGGCTCCTGATCTCCAGTCCTTCCGTCGGGACCTGAAGACTTGGCTGTTCAAGCAAATAGGCTGACTCTGATTCTGGGTTTTATTATTTATTAGTTAATTTGGATTAAAATGGGATTTTGTTGTACATGTTTTTAACTTATGTTCGCTGCCCTGAGTCCTCCTGGAGAAGGGTGGCATATAAATACAGGAAATAAATAAATAAATAAATAAATAAATTAATAAATAAACTTCCAGAATTCCCCAGCCAGCATGTGGAATCCTGACCTGCTCTCCTATAAACTTCCTTAAGCAGTTAGGACAAGTCTCTTTTTTTCTCAGCAGGACCCACAGTATATTATAGCAGGAGTCCCTAACCCATGGGCTGCAGCCAACTCAGAACCAGGTACCTGCCATTTCTGCAAATGGAGCTGTGTGCGCTTGTGCACATGCCTATCACTTGCACAGAACCATCCCCTCTCCCCACCGCTGGGCTGCCAAGCTGGAAAGATTGGAGACCACTGTCTTACAGAGTTGCTTATGGATCAAATAGGTTGACCTAATTTTTGCCAGCTCAAATCTTTGTAGAAAGATGGTTGTTTGATTGGGTAAGATATAAATATATGTGCATGCATATAATGTAATGAAGCTGAGTTTCTGGTTAGAAACCCGCACTGAGAACGGGTATTGGTCTTACCTGATATGCTCCTTCTCGGTGTGCTGAGAGAGAATCCAAGGAATGGGGTTAACTCTTGCCTTTCTGCTCTGAGAGTCTGTCAATCTTCTGTGGTCATGCCTCCTTTGCCTATGATCGCAATTTTAAAGAAGGCGTAGCAATTGACTTGTCATATTTCTGTTCTGATTTGGCCACTCCTGGACTCTGGACCAGACGGTCGCCAGGGTGGGATTGGATTCTCTTTTAACACACAGAGAAAGAGCGTATCAGGTAAGACCAATGCCCCTTCTCTTGTGTGCTGAGGAGAATCCAAGGAATGGGACATACCAAAGCCGTATGTGGTACACAGGTACCCCACCTGGGACATGCCCAAAGTCCTACCACCTCTCACCTCTGCGCCCTTCGAGCCATTATGGTCAGCCAGTCTGTGCTTCCTAAGGGTGTCCTAAGGGTGTCCTAAGGGTGGGCAGCACCCGAGTCTCCGAGGCTGTATGTACCTTCTGGAGCATATGCCTGATGAAGGCTGCTTCAGCCAAAGCGAAGGTGTCCAGTTTGTAGTGCCTTATAAACAGGGATGGAGAGGACCATGTCGCTGCTCTACAGATTTCATCAATAGAAGCCTGTGTAGGCCATGCAGCCATCATGGTTGCGCTTCTGGTGGCTATCACTTGCCTAGGTAATGGAAGAGCCTGAAGCTCGTAGGCTTTGGCGATGCATGCCCATATCCACCGGCCTATGGTTGATGCTGTAACCCTGTTACCCGCGCGTAGAGGGCTAGAAAGATACAAACAGGGATTATGGCCTCCTAAGGGAGGCAGTTCTCTTGATGTAGGTGCAGAGGGCCCTCCTAACGTCCAAGGTGTGCCACTTCTTCTCTAGGGCATGGGTCAGGCCCGGACAGAAGTCTGGCAAGATGATTTCCTGTGCCCTGTGGAACAAGAAATTCACCTTGGGAAGGGAGGAGGGATCCAACTGCAGAACCACCCTATTTGAATGGAATATGCATAGGTCCTCTCCTATAGAGAGGGCCGCCAGTTCATATATTCATCTGGCTGAAGTAACGGCCATGAGGAAGGCTACCTTGAAGGTAAGGAAGCACAGACTGGCTGACCATAATGGCTCGAAGGGCGCAGAGGTGAGAGGTGGTAGGACTTTGGGCATGTCCCAGGTGGGGTACCTGTGTACCACCGGAGGCTTTAAATTAGCTGCACCTCTAATGAAACTGTGCACAATAGGGTGTTGAATAAGGGACTCCAGATCCCCGCAGGATAACACTAAGGACAGAGCTGCCACCTGCCTGCATATGGTATTGGGTGACAGGCCCTTGTCCAGCCCTTCCTGAAGGAATTCCAGGACCTGGGCCACTGATACAGAGATAGGATCAATGTGACTTTTGGAGCACCAGCCACAAAAGGCTTTCCAGCCATAATTTCATAAATTCTGTTAGTAAATGGCCTCCTAGAGGTCTGGACTGTCTGTATTATTTTGCTGGAGAAATTGTCCAGCCTCAGAACTCTTTGCTCAAATGCCAGACGGTCAGTTGGAGCCATTGCAGTTCTGGATGGACTAAGGCCCCCTGACTGAGGGAGATTCTGTCTGGAGGGATCCTCCAGGGCTTGGATACTGACAGGCTGACCAGATCTGCATACCGTGGCCATCTGGGCCAGTGGGGAGCCAGGAGCAGGACCTCTGCCCTCTCCGCCAACACCTTCCAGATTACCCCTGAAATGAGGGGAAGAGGAGGAAAGGCATATAGTAGCCTTTGATGCTATGGACTGCAGAGTGCGTTGACCCCTCCTGCCCTCAGTGTTGCAAACCTGGTGTAAAACCTGGGCAGCTGGCTGTTTGACGGGGTAGCGAACAGGTCCAGGACCCAGGGGAGGGGGTGGCGAACATTTCTGACAGTTCCCTGAATAGGTCTGGATGCAGGCACCACTCTGAGTGGTCAACTGTGGGTCTGCTGAGCCAGTCCACCTGTACATTCATTGTCCCTGAGATGTGCTCCGCTCTGATGGAGAAAAGATGTCTTCATGCAAGAGGCCCAATTGTTTGGCCTCTTTCATGAAGGACCTGGAGTGGGTGACCCCTTGGTGGTTGATATGGGCCTTTGTGGCCACATTGTCCACCAGGATGAGCACATGGTGGCCAGAGATTGTGTCCTGGAACCAAGGCTAAGTGGGCTGACTTGAGCTCCAGCCAGTTGATATTGTTCCTCAGGTCTTCCTGAGTCCACTGCCCTTGTGCCATCTGGGACTGGAGGTGGGCGCCCCAGCCAAAGAGGCTGGTGTCTGTGGTGATGGTCAGGCATCTGGGCTCCTTGGTTATTGTTGTGGTCTGCCAGCAGCCTGCGGAACTGGCAGTGGAGTCGGACAGTGAGGAGGCTGGGGAGGAACATGGGCCAGTCCTGGAGTCTGAGGAAGGCCTGGATGAGGGCTCTGCATCGGAGGCAGAGATGGGGCCAGGGCCATCTGGGAGTGATGTGTGGACTCCAGGTTGATGATTATCCCGAAGTCCCTAAGGACTTTTTGCAACTAATTGCGACTCAGCTGTGAATGAACGTAATTCACAGCTGTTGCAATAAAAGAAGATTTTTGGGACTACTCGTGTGTTTTAATGACTCAGGAAGCCTAGGTCACAACAGTTATGGCCTGGGACATCCACCACTGGAAGGATTGAAGTACATTTGGTGGAACCTGAACCCTGGCCTTTGAATTGCTCCTGCCGGACCTTTGGTAGGGAAGGAAAAACCACTATAAAGTCCTGGTGTGCAAGCGTGCCCAGGGGACAATCGAGATTGACCACACCCAAGTGTAGCAGTCGGTTGGTAGGAGCCAGGTGGCTCTTCCTGAAATTGATAGAAAACCCGTGATCCTGGAGGACCCAGATTGTGACTTGCAGATCCTCCGTCACCCCAAGGTGGGAGGAGGACTATATCAGAATGTTGTCCAGGTAACACTGGACGGGAATAGGAACTGCCCTGAGATGTGCCGACAGTGCTGCCAGTATTTTGGTGAAAGTCCTGGGCACTGAGGACAGGCCAAATGGTAGGGCCTTGTACTGATAGTGTCAGCTCACATAGTGGAACAGTAGGAACTGCCGCTGGGATGGCAGGATAAGCACGTGGAGGTATGCCTCTGTCAGGTCAATGGATGTTAGGAAGTCGCCTTCTCAGATGCTCTCCAGTACGGACTGGAGGGATTGCATCTTGAACCTCCTGTAAGCCAGGTGGTTGTTTAATCTCTTCAGGTCCAGAATTGCCCTCTACATCCCCCCTCCCCCGAGGTCTTTGGGACTACAAATAGGATGGAGTAGTATCCCTGCCCCTCTTGGTTCTGAATAGCTTGAATGTCCAACAAGTATTGAATTGTGGCCTCCATGAGGCCTCTCTTTGTGTTGTCTTTTGAGATGGGGCAACGAATGAAGAATCTCAGGGGTGTGGAGAGAAATTCGAGGGTGAAACCTAGTCTCACCGTGTTCAGGACTCAAGTATCTGTCATGGTTGCCTCCCACTGGTCTGCGAATAGACCAGGGGTGGGTTCTACTTACCTTTACTACCTGTTTGCATCATGCCTACGCACATGCGCAGATCACTTCTGATGACGTCCGGGTCAGTGGGCAGAGCCATCTGCCGATTGTACTACCGATTCTATAGAACTGGTCCGAACTGGGGGCAACCCACCACTGGAATAGACTTAGGTGGCCACCAATGGGAGAGTTGGATTTGCAGTCATCTGGAGTGGTGAAAGGGATGACTTCCAGTGCCACAAAATGGCCGTTTGGCCTGGAATTGCTGCCTGTTCCTATCCCTAAATCCGGTTGTATCTGGTTGGCGGTTTTGTCTGTGGGAGTACACCCTTTGGGGGTGAGGAGAGTCAAATCCAGTGTCTGTAGGCCTGAATGAAGGCCTACGAAAATAAGGCAAGGGATGGCATTCAGCTTGCATGTATAGAGAGGACAGGACCTTTCTCCTGTCTTTGGTTTCCACCAGAATGGGCTCCAGGGCCTCTCCAAACAGCTTGCTACCCTTAAAGGGAGCAGCGGCTAGCTTCCATTTATACTTCATATCCACCTGCCAGTGATGAAGCCACAGCAGGCAGCGGGCTGTCACCAAGGAGACAATGGCCCTGGAAGTGAACTTGGCAGCATTCAATGTGGCATCAGCTGAGAATTCCGTTGCTGCTACCACTTTGTTAATATCCTGGTGCAAGCAGAGGTCATCAGGCAGGACTCTCGCTTGCATCGGGCGAAGCCAGAGCAAGGAGGTTCTATTGAAAAAGGAGGTGGCTGTTGCTGCCTTGATGTGACTTGTGCCTTGTGGAGGGTCAGCTCTGCCTTCCTATCCTCCATCTTCAGGGCGTTCTCCGTATCGTTAGACAAGATGGAGGAGGATGTTAAGGCTGCCACTGGTCTGTCTATCATTGGTGGTTGTAGTGCCTCAGTGAGGTCCGGGGCCACATTATAAAATCTTTTGTCACTCCCACTTGGGGGTGGGTATGTCCCTGGTTGGGATCATTGCCTCTGGACTACATCCAGTAATAATTTAGGTAAGGGAATTTCCTCACTCTCCGTGATTGGCTCTGAAAAATGTAACTCACTTGGGTCTGTTAGGCCCAATGCTGACTCCAATGCATTTGGGTCAGCTCCCATGTGAGCTGTGGTTTGGCCTTATATAAGAGAGATTTGAAGAGGGCCCGGTGAAATAGCCCTGCAAAGGTCTGGAGCCATCCCCTCATCCTCTGATAGAACAGTTCTTTCTGGTCATCATCTCCTGAGAGCAAATCTCTGCTCTGCATGGATGAAGTGGGTGAGTGAGGCCCTTGAAAGGCCACCAAGTCTCTTTGAACCTGGGATGCTAGGTGTTGGCCTTGATGTAGGGGGGTGTCAGATGCCACAGAAGCAGTCTGATGGCCTTGCTGCAAGCCTGCAGCAATCCCCTATGCTATGGCCTCTGAGATCAGAAGTCTCATCTGATCAGAAATTTCAGGCCCCTGGCTGTCCCTTGTGCGGAGCCCTGCCGCTGTGGGTGTAAAGGTGGCCTCCGGAGCAGGATTCATCCTTTTTAAAGGTAGCTACCAATGTCTTTCTGCTGGCAGCAGGTTTGACAGTGAAGCAAAAAAGGCCTCATTGTTGACTGATGTAAATGGTAGCTGAGAGGATTGCTCTCTGGTGCCATCTGGTGACCAGGCCTGAGAGCTCAGTCCATTCTGTTGTCTTGCATCAGTCAAATGATCTAGCGGCTGTAAAGAGTGGGAAACGATAGATCCTCCCCTGGGGGAATTTTCCCGTCTCCTTCGCTTGGCTTCTCTCTCAGCCTTGGCAACTTCTTTGTCCAGGGCCTTTTGATGCCTCCAGGCACCCTTCTCCTCAGCCTTAGAGGCCTTTTTGGAGGACAGGGCTTTTGCTCTTAGCCAGGCAGCTACACCTTTAATGGCCGATTTCAGCCCTGGGGAGCTTTTCTTGGGGATTTGGGATTGAACTGGGTAACCCTGGTCCACTCCACTCACTTGTGGCACCTTTGATGGCACGGAATCTGCCATTTTGAGTTTTTGGCCCTTCTGGACAAGGCAGGTTCACTCCAGATAGGAACCCTGCTGCAGAGGCTTTTCCTGCTTTGCCACTGTGGAGCATGCACCTGGAGTTAACCGGGCAGTGACTCCAGTCCCCTCCACTGTCTGCGGGTAGATGACAGGGACCTTGGCTCTATCCGTTTGAGCTGGATCAAGGCAGCTATGCCGGATGGACAGGGGAGCCAGCTGGGTTGAAGGCAGCTATGACGGATGTACCGGGGAGCCAGCTGAGCCATTTGCTGCTTTGCGAAGTCTTACTCAATGCCAAAGATCTTACTGTGAAGATGAGTGAAAATCCAAGGAATAACTCTGTCTTTTTGTTCTAATTCTCCTGAGGAGCTATCTTCCAAATGTCTCTCTGAGCCAAGATTGAGTCAAAACTGGGATCACAGGCAAAGAAGGCATGACCACAGAATATTGACAGACTCAATCTCAGAGCAGAAAGGCAAAAGTTAACCCCATTCCTTGGATTCTCCTCAGCACACAAGAGAATTGCCCAATTAAGCAATGTGTGTATTTTTGTGCTTTGTAAAATATTCTAACTAAATCTAATAACATTTAGTAGTCAATCTCAACTCTCCATCTATAGATATAATATAAATTTATCTCACAAAAATGGTCTCAGGACATGAATCTTTCAGGGACTTTCCATATTGTTGATCATGGTTTCCTTTGGAAACTATCTCAGTTACAGTACCTGCCCTAAGGCACACCATTCTTTCAAGATTCAAACCATTCTTGCCCTTCCACAAGGCCCTAACAATTTAGCTCTTTCCCTGAGCACTGGGGCTAGATACCTTTTGTGGCCAAAACTTAATATTTAAATTGTAATATTTCTTCAAGCTTTTGTGGACCCCGTGATGACATTGTTGCTCCCAGGGGTCTGTGTAACACAAATTGAGAACCCCTGTTCTAGAGGAGCATATTGTGATGTATTTTTATTTTTACTGCTTTATTTTTATGTTTTTTCAAGTTGTGAGTCACCCAACTTCTACCCAAAATAAACCCAACTGCTGTATTAGCAAAATCTCTCAGAAGATACTGGCCTTGATCACATGAGGTTGAATTGCATCTAGCCTCTCTTTCTCTTGCTAGGAGAAAGCGCTTGTGCTTGTTCATGAAATGGTCACTTCACATTCAGCTCAAAGAGTGTCTCAGAAATATGCAGTAATAATAACAGCAGTAATGATAATAAATAACATGGTGCATTTTCCCCAGGGGCAACATTAATAGTACAACTGGAAATGTTCAATTTGATTATAATGCTTTACGAAAAGGTCATTGAAAGACTGCAAAGTTTACCTTAGGGATGTTGATTCTCCTTGCTGGATGAAAATGAAAAAGTCAAACCATTCTGTGCAGCACCCACATTTCTCTCACATTTTCTGGGGCCAACAGCAGGGAGTATTGTTTATTTAAGATATACAAAGAGAATGGATGATATCCAAGAATGCATGCATCTCAGAGCTCGGAAGCATTTGTTCTTGAAAGAATGATAAAACAATTTTAAAAGCACACATTTAATATATTTTATAATCCACTCAGAAAAGCTGTGCTGGAACAATCGCTTCTGGTGAACAACACTAGTGATGGAAATTTGACTCCCATTTCTTAGCTATCCTAGCTAGCATTCCATCTAAATATACTTGTTTAAAGTACCTATACATCCAGAACTAATCATCTGTACCTGAAATAAACATGGTACATTCCTTAATGTGGAGTTGGTTAGAAGATGACTTTTGCTAAGACTGTAAAACTTGTGATATTTTGAGACTCCCACACATTTATCATAGCTATCAAGGAATGTGTTTTATAATTTTCAGTTTTTTATTTTCAAAGCTTTGAGTTAATTTCCAATTATACTAGATTACATGTAAACTATGAAAATCAAAATAACCTTGGAAAACAGACAGTGGCAGTTATTCCCAGAGCATCGATGGAACATTTATTGCTGCAGAAATTATAAGATTACAAGTTTATAATCAGCCTAAAAAAGGAAAAGTAGGAGTCTGTATGGAGGGGCGCTACTATAATCTTTTGCAGCATTTCAGTGTAAAGCATAGATTCACAAGATTTCTGTGATATTCTTGCACTATAATTACAACAGAACCTTTGCAAGCAAACAGGGAAATTTGGAAATGCCTGCAGAAATTCATCAAGTACAGAAATTATATCACATTTATTTAATTAATTAATTTTAAATGCTTGTCATCTATATCCCTTGTAGGGGACTCTTGTAATAGTTATTAGATGCTTGTTACACTGCTACCATGTAACAGTGTAACAGAAACCTAACAGAGACAGATATTTTGGAAGACAACTTAACATGGGTACTGAAATAGCTGCCCCCCTCCAAAAGGTTCTTGAACCACTGGGACGCCATCTGAATTCCTTAAATCAGTACCAATAGCAATAGTAATAATTACAAAACTATGTTTAAATATAGGTTAGCAGTAAATGGAGAAAGGACTGGAAAAGGTCAGTGTTCGTCCCAGTACTAAAGAAAAGTGACATATGCATCTGCTCAAACTATCACACAATAACCCTGACATCCCATGCTAGCAAAATGTTGTTGAAAATCATACAAGATGATTGGGCTCAGTCATGGAAAGAGAACTGTTTGAGATACAGGCTGGTTTTAATAGAGGAAGAGATCTTTGCAATTGCTTGATGACTGATGTAACAGGATGTGTATTTGCATTTCTTCAACTAGTAATCTCCTTCAATTATACTGAACATTATAAATTATGGAGGAACCTAAAATCTAGACATGATATACAACAGAAAACACCATAAAGAATGATGAGAACTAATCTATAAAGTCTTTGAGACTTGGATGTGGCTGAATAGAGAAATAGAGACAGTCATTTTTAAAACATGTATTTATGACATCAGTTTCTTTATTTTTAAAAATGAAATCAGTTTTAAAACACTTGACCATTATGTTTATAGGGAGCCAGTTCATACCCAGAAAATAAACATGTATCTTTAATTGAAAATAAAAAAATTGGGGTGACATTGTACTTTCTTGCTTGAAACCATAATTCTTCATATTTATACTTTACAAAATGTGGGAATATAATATAAACTTACTTTCACTTTTTTAAACCATACTACTCTACCCCAAAAAGCATTCTCATTTTTAACATGTGCCAGGAACAAACTGCTACCCTTCCAGCTATGTTGCTTTCTCAGTGGATGATTTTTGTAGCTCTACAGAAAGTTGGGAGGCTGAGTGACAGCCTTTGACAGGCCAGAATTTGCCCAATGCTCATTCTTGCTGTAGATGTAAAAATATAAACTGCACTAAATTATTTGTCCATGCAAAATAAAAGGAGTGTTTATGAATAAGACAAATATTGCCAGTCAAAATATAATAAAGAAAATAACTGCAATACAAGTCAAGCAATAACAGAAATATAAAAAGCAATCTTGAATAAAATCCTGCTGATTTGCTATTTGCTTAAAAGATGCTGAACCTCTTAAAAAATGTGCTTCTTGCCTCCCTTGCCAATGTATAGAGCAAAAATCAACTTCTTTAAAGAATGGGATGAAAATATTTAAAAAGTGGGAAAACAACAGTTTTATAATGGCATCTACATCTGGCATCTCCACAAAATGTGTATGGGAATTATATTGGTTCTAAAGAACAGGGCGGGTGGGAAAGAATATTGAAAGTGATGCAAAAGACTTTTTCAAGTTGGATAGTGTCAGAAAAACGATTACAATTATATAAACCATTTAGATATTTCTTTGTAACCAGCAAAGAAATGTTTCTGTTCCAAAATCCATGGATAGGCAGGTGTCTGTCTTCCAGTGTGTATGATTTCCTGCCCTCATTGCAGATAAAACTTACATATTTTGCAGGGAGTGTCTAATTTGGAGAATAGTTGTGTATGTATTTGTATTATTATTAATAATAAATTGGTATGTTATATTTTCAGTATTCAAGTGGGCACAAAAAGGAACTGGCATTCAGAGCTTTCAGTGGAGCAGCAGAAGAGCTATTTTAGTGGTGGATGGAAAGATGGCAGACAGAGAAACCTCCACGGCTTTCTTTCCTTTGATTCTGTTCTGCAGTTCCATCTCTCTTTCTTTCTTTTTTTTTATTCAAGCTATATGTGACTGAAATACCCAAACATACATCATCTCCTTTGTTGATTAATCCTCCCCTGTGTGCCTTCAACTCTCTCTGAAATCAGCCAGGGAAACGGCATCTCAAAGAAAGGCCGGGCCAGAGTGTGTGCTACTAGGTTGGGCTCCTGTGCTCACAGATCTGCTTAATTTGGCCTATCTCTCCCCAGTGATAAGGCTGCTAACAGCCTGTTATCAGGCAGTCAGTGAAAATGTGCTCCAGCCTGATTAGGTCTCAGTCTTTGCCAAGGTTATAAACAGCCGTTATCGTTTTCCCGAACAGAATAATCCGGACAGTATCAGCTCAGAAACATATGGGCCACACAGCGAAGATAGCCGCTGACGGACACTTCATTTTAATTGTAACGAGTGGATAGCAGCAGCCGGCAGACAACAGACACAACTGCCCAGTTGGCAGCTGTTCTCTCTCTCTCTCTCTCTCTCTCTCTCTCTCTCTCTCTCTCTCTCTCTTTCTCTCTCTCTCTCTCTCCCTCCCTCCCTCCCTCCCTCCCTCCCTCCCTCCCTCCCTCCCTCCCCCCCTCTCTCTCTCCATTCCTCCATTCCTTCCTCCCTTCCCCTTGGATGTTAAAATATACATATTGACTCTACCTAATACATCTCTCATAGCAAAGCATACCCATCTCCCAGTAGAAAAAGACAGCTCACCACCTCCACATTTCATTTCATTAAAGCTGACTATGAAAACTGCTACAACCTCCCAAACTGCACAAAAGAAAACAGATGCATTTGCTTTATTACTCTCTTTTTCTTATTACTGTGTTAAAAATGCTCTTTCTTGTTCCTAGATTTCAAGAGAATTAGGTCACATGAAGAAATACTATAGTGCAAAAAACGAAACTACTTTTGGCATCAGATCTTGAATTCTCTTCCCATTAATCCACAGAATTCTAACAGCAGCACCTGGATGAGCAAAGCGTATCACACCAATAATCTACAGAACTAATGGCCTGAGATAACTCAGCAAGTCACTGCAGCCACACCCTACAATGGACAATGTTCATACCCTTAGATCAGATCTTGCAACAACAATATATTAAAAAAAAAGCGGGGAGAGGGGGGCTTGATGGAAAAGTTAATGGCCTCCAAACAGGATAATCAGCAAACAAAGCCAATCTTCTATTGACTCTTTCTACTATTTAGTTACTACTGGTAGACATGTCAGCATCTCAAATTATTTTACCTTGAGAATAGCTGAGATTGCTGTTTCAGATGGTGATGAGAGCCAATACTGAAAGGAGCAGTCAAAACTGGGAAAAGACTTTTCCAAATGGTACAATCCTGCCAGGAAACAGAACAAAACCCAACAGAGTAACAAACTTGTAAGGAACCTTGGAAGTCTTCTAATCCAAGCCTCTGCTCAAGCCAGAGACCCTATGCCACAGGTGTCAAACTCGCGGTATCACACTGCCGTCACATGACATATCACAACATTTTCCCCCTTCGCAGACCTGGGGTAGGCATGACCTGCACGTGACGCATCTGGCCCATAGGCTGCCACTTTTGACACCCCTGCTCTAAACCATTTCAGACAAGTGGCTGTCCAGTCTCTTCTTAAAAGCCTCGGTGATGGAGCTCACACAGCTTCTGAAGGCAAGCTATTCCACTAGTTTATTGTTCACACTGTTTGCAGATTTCTCCTTACTTCTACGTTGCTTCTCTCCTTGGTTAATTTCTCTTCACTGTTTCTTGTCTTGCCTTCTGGTGCTTTGGAAAATAGGTTGACCCCTCTTCTTTGTGGCAGTGTCAGGTCTGCCATCTTCGGCTTGGCACCTTGCTGGCATCCTGCCATCAAAAGCCAGGGGGGCACAGGGGAATAAATGGGCAATAAACATATATGGGGATGTGATGGGAAATAGGGAGGGGGGATGACAGATTCATGAAGACCAGAGAAGCACAGAACCAGTTTGTGCCAGTGCTCAAAGCCATGCACCCTGAGAATGGAATGTGGACTACCCCACATCTCAGTGTTTCTCAAAACATCTATGCTGATCTTCATTGGCTGAAGACAAACTGATCATGGGGGGAGGGCTAGGATGAGGGGAACAATTTGTATCTTTTAACATGGGAAACTTAGTTCTAGTATGATGTTACTGCAATCAGCTTCCTTTAGTAATTTTTTTTTCTTTTTTTCCTAAAGTACCAACCTGGGTAGCCTCTCAAACATTGGAATACTGCTATCATGTCACCCCTGGTCCTTCTTTCCACTAAGCAAACCCAATTCTTGCAACAGTTCTTCATATGTTTTAGTCTCCAGCCCGCTAATCATCTAAATTGCTTATGAAAATGTTGAAGAGTACTGGCCTAAAATGGAAAGTTGGAGTACCCCATTCGTACTTTCCTCGAAGTAGATGTAGTTCCATTAAGGAGTATACATTGAAAGTGATTTATCAGGCAGTTACAAATCCTTCTGGTGGTGATGTTGTCTAACCCACATTTTTTTAGCTTAGCAAGAAGTAGGCTGTGGTCTATTTTGTCAAATGCCTTACTGAAATTCAAGTACAATATGTCTACTGCATTTGCTGGTCTACTAATTTAGTCACTTTGTCAAAGAATGAAATAAGATTTGTGCGGCATGATCTGTTTTTAACAAACTTGTGTTATGTTCTTGTTATAACTTTACTTGCTTCTAGATGTTCACAGATCTGTTGCTTCATTATCTTTTGATTATCTTTTCTAGGATCTTCCCAGGTATTGATGTGTGGCTTATTGGTTTTCCCTTTTTGAAGATGGGAACTGCATCAGCTCCTTTCCAGTTCTCTGGTAATTCCCCGGTGCTCCAGGTTCTTTGAAAGATATAGTTCAATGGTTCCGAGATCACATCTGCCAGTTCCTTTAGAATTTTAGGATGCAATCCGTCAGGTCCTGGTGATTTGTACTTGTCCAGAGTGGTGTTCTCTTACCATTTTCTTACTTATTTTAATTTGTATTCCTCGTCTGTCTTTTACAGTTATGTTTTGGGTAGGTTGGGCTGTATTATCTTTTTGCTGAAGACAGATGCAAAGAATGAATTAGGTAGCTCTGCTTTCTCTCTATCCCTGTTACTCCCTTGCCATCTTCTCTCAACATTTCTATACAGCTTCACTTCATTTTTAAAAAGACTTTCACAACACTGATATTTTGGTAAGAGGCTATAGATTAGGATTGTTTATGTACTTGCTCTCATGCTTCATGAAATTAAGATTGCAAGTAGGGGTTGTGGCAATAAATCAAAAGTGCAACAATCTATTCCAGAAGTCGGCAATGGAAGGAACAGACAGACACACATCTAGTGGTGGGATTCAATATTTTTAACAACCGGTTCTGTGGGCGTGGCTTAGTTGGGGGTGTGGCTTGGTGGTCATGTGACCGGGTGGGTGTGGCTAGCTGGTCATGTGACCGGGTGGGCGTGGCTATGTGCATAGGGACTACTCAGAGGGCTGAAAAAAGTCATTTCTGACTGGTCCTCGCACTTATGACCATCCTCACATTTATGCCCATTGCGGCATTCTTAACAACCGTGTCAGTCATTTCACTACTACTTCTCTTCACCATGGTGACAAGATAGGGTGTAAAACGTAAAATGTGAGGACAGTCGTAAGTTCAAGGACTGGTCAAAAGTGCGAGGATCGGTCAAAAATAACTTTTTCAGCCTTCTGACTAGTCCATATGCACATAGGGACTATTCAGAGGGCTGAAAAAAGTCATTTCTGACTGGTCCTCACATTTTTGACCAGTCCTCGCACTTATGACCTTCCTCACATTTATGCCCATTGCGGCATTCTTAACAACTGTGTCAGTCATTTCACCACTACTTGTCTTCACCACAGTGACAAGGTAGGGCGCAAAACATAAAATGTGAGTACAGTCGTAAGTGCGAGGACTGGTCAAAAGTGTGAGGACTGGTCAAAAATAACTTTTTCAGCCCTCTGAGTAATCCATATGCACAAAAGGATACAGCAATAGAGAGGGATGAAGGAAGGAGAAGAGAGATAGAAGAAAGAAGGAGAGACAGGGAAGGAAGTGAAGGGAGGAAGGGAAGGGAAATTAGAATAAGAGTGAGGGTAAGAGAGGGAGGAAGAGAGGAGGAGGAGAAGAGGGGGGAAGAGAAAGTAAGAAGGAAAGAAAAGAGAGAGGTGGTAGGTTTGAGGAGAAAGATTGCTGTACAATAAAAAAGATGAAAGGGAAGAAAGCCAACCCCAAACAAATATAAAGATATTAAGATAGAGAATGAATTGTTAAACTTTAAAGAATAAAAGAGAATAAATATGAATAAATAGCAGTAATTAGAAACACACATACAAACATACAATGTATTTTCTTTGAACAGAGTATTTGGCCAGTTCACAAATTTAAACAGTGTTTAGTCATTTCAATTAAATTTACAATTTCTATATTTCCTTTTTGCCATATTTATTCCTTATCTATTTTTTAAAAAAACCAATATTACCCTTCATCCTCATCTCTAATCTTAATCAAATTCAATTTTTCCCTTCTATTCTATATTATACCCCTTCTCATTGTCATCTATTTTTATATCCATCCTCACATTAGTTAATTATGTAATATTACAGTTGTTTAATATAAATTCAACATTTTAATATAAATCAATTAGTTATATAACTATCTTTTTTTGCTGGCTCGCCCACCCCTCGCCCACCACTGTTTATTGGCAATAAATAGTGGTGCGGAGGGGCGGGGCAAGGGGCAGGGTGAGCCAGCAATTTAACAAAGGGTTCGGCCGAACCCCCTAGAACCGGCAGAATCCCACCACTGCACACAACCCACCTTCCAAAGTCATTGAAATCTACTGAGATCATCAAATCTACTGAGATCCTCAAATCTTAAAACACTGTAGTGTTTTCACATAGGATCTCCTTGGTAAAATTATTAAAAATCTAACAAGCTCTTAGCAAGTTTCAAAATGATTTAATTTGTGTGTTTATATGTGTGCATCCATGCTGTGAGCATTGTGGTGGCCTAGTGATGAAGATGGTTGCCTCCCACTCGGAAGGTTGAGAGTTCAATCCTAGCTAGTGGCAGAAGTTTCTCTTCTAGGGCTCAAAAAAAAAAAAAAAAATCTGCTGTGAACTCTACATGGTGTCAGAAAGGGCATCCAGCCAGAAAAATGCTCAACTCCATCCCGTCACCCCAACTCTACCCCAAGCGATTGATTACAGGGTTGTAATAAATAAGTTTGTATATCTATGCTATAATCCAAACTGCATAATGATGCCACTACCTGAAAAAGTTGCTGACCAATAGCTTGTTCAATTTTTTTATGATTGAATGTTGCTCAACAAAATTCATCAGCTGTTGCCAATGAAGTCCATATGTTAATTTCACCCTCTAATGTGGATTATGAATAAATAATTCCTTACTGAAGCAGCCTGAACCCCTAACCTTAATATGATATCTGGGATAGAGAAAGTATCTTTATTATTTTTTAAACAGGAATATTTTAGTTGTTGCTATTTCTGGCCAAAGAAGGACGGAATTATCTGAGCACCCTTTTATAAAATAGGTGTTTTGTCTGCTTTGTAGAGGACAAAACATATGATCTGATATTTAAGGATGCAGTCCAGTGTCTGTCTTATAGTTAATTTCTTGGAAAAGTTCTTGTCATACAAAATGTATATTTGATCTGTTTCATGGAGCAAAATATATGGTATTTTAAGGTATTTCAGATTCAACACAACCATTGTCTACAGGTTTCTTGAAATCTTTGTGACTAGGCTGCCACCTTTTTCTGGAAGTCCCCAGAACAATTTCCAGATTTTCAGGAGCGCCCATGGTGGCTTACTCTGTATAAACACTTATTGCTATATTGTTTATTTTTTATTATTCTAGGAGAAATTTTGAGGAAAAATGCAGCTTTAAGCTTCTGTAAGTATAGTTTCATTTACATAAGCAACATATATCCAGAATCTTGTAATCTGAGGATTCTAATACACCAAGTTTTTATACTTTCAATTAGGATTAAACAATAAATAAATAAATCCTGCATATTATAAGCAAATTGTGATGCTGTCATTTTAAATGGAAAGGCCCTAGGATAACTACTTCCCTATGACCAAGCTATTTTAGTTAATGATCATAGATGAAACAGAACTAAAATAAGTGTGTCTCATTGTCTTCAGTATCTTCTTTTCTTCAACTTACTCTGATTAATTCAGTGATTGTGCAAATTGATGAAAAGCGGGTGATATCTCAACAATAGTAACAGTTAAGTTGGATAAACAGCTATATCACACATACTGTCAAGAACCTAGAGCTGTGGGTCTCCTTTTCCATATGCTGATAGGAAGGCATTTGCTCTCTCTCTCTCACAATCCATAAAGTCTCCTCCCATTCGGTTCTGCCCAGATCCGCTGGTTATCTCTGTGGGAGCACCAGTTCAGCTGTAATGAAGGATGGTTCATTGAGGTGTAAAGCTTCATTTGCATTCCCTCACTGTCCCTTTCTATAGCAAGCTCTCCCACCCACTTTCTCAAAAGGGGAGGCTTAGTTGAGAGATTCTTAACCGCATTTGCATTCTTGAGACAAGCACTTTGGCATTAATTCATCTCTGCACAAAAGTCTCCTTTCATCTTTTTCCCTCTGTTCAAGAGACCAAGAATGAATTCTGCAAGAGTAGTGTGCTCTTTTAATGCTGCAGTGCTGTGCCATGCAGGATTACAAGGGATTGGGGGGGTTTCCTTTTCTTTATTCCCAGTGTTCAGCAGCTCTGCCTTGTTTTGCTATTAAAAATACAGCAAGATAATGTTCTTAGGTCCATTAGCTACAGTAATGGTGCTGCCACTTCTGTCTCCAAATGCACCCTGCTCCTGCAAATGCAACCACAGTCAGCCCCACTTGCTCTCCACCCTGCAGTGAGAGTGCTTGATAAAACAACAACCTAATATCCATACAGCAAAGAGAGCTTAGAAACATTGGGAAATTCAGGCCTGGGCTCTGATTCACAGATGCTCTCACTATAATCTGTATTCTGATCTCAACACCAGGAGGGCTGTGAGTAGAATAACCATTAACCGAGGTCTCATAAAAAATTCAGCCTTCTTGACTTCCCTGCATTTACTGCTGTTTCACAGACATGAACACTGAGAAAATATAGATAGCCAGAAAAGATTTCCATCATCCAATATTCTGCATTGAAAGTGGAGGGCCATTGCCTTTGTTAGGTCAGCCAATGCTTCTCTAAGCAATAGTGGGTTTTATTAGGCAGAATATCTGACTACTTCATTTAAATCTTAGATGAAGATTTGCATCTAGATCCTCAAAGGGGAAATCCAAGAGCGTATAAAAGCTGAAGTTCTCCTTAGTCCATTCTACACAGCCAGTTAAGAAGGAACATAATTACTGTGAAGAATGCTGTTCAGGAGACACTTGTGACACTAGCACAACCACCAACCTCACTGCAAGGTACATATTTGAATAATATTGTGTTTGCAATGACAACAGCAATTATTTGAAAATTGAAGCAAGGGATTAAAATGAATGTAAGAGGCGAATAAAGGAAGGCTGTGCAATTTCTTTGTGAAAACTGACATCCAGAAATGAGGTAGGTTACAATTCATTAGGGTGATATCTTTCAGATATGTTACTGAAAATTAAGGGCATACTTGTGTGGAGGGGAAGTCTTCTCTGTCTTCTAGTCAAGGCAACTGCTACTTTGAAATCTATGGAAAACTAACAACTCAGGTTTCAACTAATAATCCATTTAGTATGTATGATTCATCAATCCAATAGGTTGAGTGTGTGTGTGTTTTGCTTTAAAGATCTGTTTATAGAGGGTAGAGAAGATAAGCAAAAAACAGAACATTAGTTGTATTTTAGGACAAGATAAGTTACTCAAATTGTTTACACATGATGAAGGGGAAAATCATTTCTTTATTTCTTTATTTTTTCTTTTGGATTTTTCTTTTTTTTAGTTTATATTGGTTTTAACTTTTTAATTGTAATGTTTTATAAAATTACTATTAAAAAGTAAATGTGTTTTAATACACTTCATAGACTGTGTTGCATTTCTAATCAAAACTGATCTCAAAATGTTTTCCCTGCCATTGAAAAACCTGAATTGGTTGATGATATTGGCCAAATATATTCATGGTTGATCTTAACAAATGTACCCACTTGATAATTTAAGAATTCAGGTAATTCTTGATTTACACCCATTACTGTTGAAGGTCAAGGTGTAAGGTTGAATGAAATGTATAATTATAACAACTTCCCCATCCCTGATTTCCCCAATGCATTTGTTAAATGAATGCATGGGTCATTAGGTAGAGCATGGGATAACTCATGGGTGGGGGAGACCGTTGGAGGTCTTATGTGGGCACAGGCACAAGAGAGGCCTCCCAAGGCCTTCCTCCACCCTCTGCTTCCTGCCCCCTGGATCCCCCAAAGTCCTATGGACCTCTTCCATATCCCATATACTTACCTTTTGAAGATAACCAGAGCTCAGGAAGTTGGAGCAGGGAAGGCTGCTCCATTGCTAGGCCAGTTTTGCTTCCCTTGCAATCATCTTCCCCAGCTCAAGCCATACTAGTTTTATGCACAATCAATGAGAAGAAACGCTTTCGCTTTTGCTCCTCTGGCAATCCTTTGTGCCCTTGGCTGGCATGGGGGAGGAAAAGATTGCAAGAGGAGGAAATGTGGCAGGGTTTCTTCTGTTGATTGTGTGTAAAGCTACTGCGATTGATGCTGGAAGAAAGGGGAGCAAAAGGGACAGAATTTCTTCTTTTCAATTGTGCAATGTGGCCAGTAATGGCCCAGCAAGGGAGCGGCCTTCCCTACCCTGACCATTTGAGCTTTGGATATCTTTGAAAGATATGTGAGCGAATGGTGACCAGGGGTTGGAAGGAGTGAGTGGAACCCAGTGGGGTGACAAAGCAGGCCCAGAGCCTCTTGGAAGCTGGTGGGGCACAAAGGGAGAGAAATAGGAGGATGAGTGTGCAATCACAATTTCTGTGATTGATTGTAAGGATGAATGACTGTTCAAGGGATCGTAACTTTGAAATGGGTTCATAGTAGCTTTTGGGGAAGGGGTGTTGTATGTTTGAAAGTTCATTAAATAGCCTTTCATACCTTGAGGACTACATGTGTGAAACAGACTATACAAGTGTGGAAAATCCAATCAGTAACTTGGGCCTAATTCATATGATAGTCAATAGATCAGAGATTTCAAAAGTGAAGCTCACAGGAGTTATAGAACTCACCAAGTCTTTTACATTGAAAACAGAAAGTCCAGTAGGAGATGACCAAGCTGAACCTGAGAGCAGAATTAAAGGCATCATCAGCTTGCCATCTCTATGCTCCTGTAAGAGACCTAAATCCAGCCTCCCTCCCCCTTAAAATGAATCCATTGACTCCTATCTGGTGCCAATTTGCCCTGAGCATTAATAGATCAGATTTTTATGTATAGGTTGCATGGAATAAATTCCTACTGCTTTTGAACTGGAGAAAATAGACAATATATTTTTTATTCTGATAGACATTCATCTTGGTCCAGATTAGATATGATATGGACAACAATGGATTTGATGTTGAATATAGAACATGTGGAAATAAAACCTAATTTATGGGCAGTTCACAATCCGGTGACAGTTATATGGAAAGAGCGCAAAAGAAGATCTAGATGGACTTTAAATACCGCAATATTAAAAGAGAAAGATTTTGTACAGAAAATGGGAAGGGAGTTGGACTTTTTCTTTAAAGAAAACAAGAAGGAAACATCGGCACAAAATTGTTGGGATACAATGAAGGCCTATGCCAGAAGATTAATCATAGACTATACAAGGAAAAGAAATGTTAAGAAAAGACAGAACTTTAAAATATTGACTGATGACTTGAAAAGGAACTCCAGAAAGCTCCATATAAGAAAGATATCAAAATTAAAATGGACACAATAAAACATAAAATGGACCTATTGGAGAAATAAGATTTAGCCCAAAAAATAAGAAGTGCAAAACAGAATTACTTTGAAAATGCGAATAAGCCAGGAAGATGGCTAGCATATAAATTGAAAAAAGAAAGAGAATCAAGAAAAATAATTCAACTAGTTGATGATCAAGGGCAAAGTAAATTTGGAAATAAAGAGATGGGGGAAATAATACAAGAATATTATAGACAACTTTACAAGAGAGAGATGATAGAGGAGGAAAAAGTGGCAAGATACCTACAAGATGCAAAATTACCTCGGATTCCCAAAAATACTGAAGAGATGTTGGAGGGGAATATAACAATGATGGAATTAACAGAAGCAATTAAGAAACAGAAGAATGGAAAGGCACCAGGACCAGATGGCTTACCTGTTGAATATTACAGGACATTACAAGAATCTTTAAGTCTCCCATTACTGGATGTCATGAATGAAGTGATGATAAAGAAGAAAATACCCAAATCATGGACTGAGGCGTACATTACATTGATTCATAAGGAAGATACAGACCCACAACAAATCAAAAATTATAGGCCTATTTCCCTGCTAAATTCAGATTACAAAATTTTTGCTACAATACTGGCAGAAAGACTTAAGAGATATCTGAATAATTTTATATATACAGATCAGAATGGATTTCTCCCAAAAAGACAAATTAGAGAATATAAGAATAATTCTGGATACTTTAGAACAATGGTTCTCAACCTTCCTAATGCCACGACCCTTTAATACAGTTCCTCATGTTGTGGTGACCCCCAACCAGGGTGGGTTCTAAATTTTTTTTACTACCGGTTCTGTGGGTGTGGCTTATTTTGTGGGTGTGGCTTGGAGGTCATGTGACTGAGTGGGTGTGGCTAGCTGGTCATGTGACCGGGTGGCCATGGCTATGTGTATAGGGACTACTCAGAGGGCTGAAAAAAGTCATTTCTGACAGGTCCTCGCACTTTTGACTGGTCCTCACACTTATGACCATCTTCACATTTATGCCTGTGCAGCATTCTTAACAACCATGTCACTCATTTCACAACTGCTTCTCTTCAACATGGTATAAGATAGGGCAAAAAACGTAAAATGTGAGGACAGTCATAAATTCAAGGACTGGTCAAAAGTGCGAGGACCAGTCAAAAATAACTTTTTCAGCCCTCTGAGTAGTCCCTGTGCACAAAAGGACTACCCAGAGGGCTGAAAAATGTGATTTCTGACAGGTCCTCACACTTTTGACCGGTCTTCACAGTTATCATCATTTATGCCCATTGTACCATTCTTAACAACCGTGTCACTCATTTCACAACTGCTTCTCTTCACCATGGTGACAAGATAGGGCAAAAACATAAATTGTGAGGACAGTCGTAAGTTCGAGGACTGGTCAAAAGTGCGAGGACCAGTCAAAAATAACTTTTTCAGCCCTCTGAGTAGTCCATATGCATAAAAGAATACAGCAATAGAGAGGGATGAAGGAAGGGAAGGGAAATTAGAGTAGGAGTGAAGGTAAGAGAGGGAGGAAGAGAGGAGGAGAAGGAGAAAGAAAGAGGAAGTAGGGAGAAGAAGAAGAGGGGGGGAAGAGAAAGTAAGAAAGAAAGAAAAGACAGAGGTGGTAGGTTTGAGGAGAAAGATTGCTGTACAATAAAAAAGATGAAAGGGAAGAAAGCCAACCCCAAACAAATATTAAGATATTAAGATAAAGAATGAATTGTTAAACTTTAAAGAATAAAAGAGAACAAATAGCAATAATTAGAAACACACATACAAACATACAACGTATTTTCTTTGAACAGAGTATTTGGCCGGTTCACAAATTTAAACAGTTGTAGGAGGTTAGCACCCACCCCTTTCCTAGAAGAATGAAATATTTTGGGAAATATTAAAAAGGCAGAATATTATATTTCCCTACCTGGATGAGAAATGGAGAAGCATATTTTACAGACCAAGCAACTCCCACCTTCCTGCCCCCCACCCTTTGTTAATGGGCCAGAGGCAGAAAGTCAATCCTTTGTCAAAGGACATTTGCAACACAATAGCAACAGAAACTAACACAATGGGCCCCATCAAGCCATGTGATCCTGTCCACCATTAAACCATCTTTCCAAGCAGTCTCCATGTTTCCAGTGTCTTTTTCCCCACTTGGAGCAGAACCCAGAAGGATATTTCTTCCAACACAGTATTTAGTCATTTCAATTAAATTTACAATTTTTATATTTCCTTTTTACCATATTTATTCCTCATCTATTTTTTTTAAAAAACCAATATTACCCTTCATCCTCATCTCTAATCTTAATCAAATTCAATTTTTCCCTTCTATTCTATATTATACCCCTTCCCATTGTCATCTATTTTTATATCCATCCTCACATTGGTTAATTATGTAATACAGTTGTTTAATACAAATTCAGCATTTTAATATAAATCAATTAGTTATATAACTACCTTTTTTGTATATTAATCAATATGAACATGAATATTCCAATTATTTCCATGCAATCCAATTTCTTACAAATCAATTAATTATATTTACCAATAATAATAAACCAAATAATTTCCCCCATATATTCCTCCAAACCACAACTTAACCATTTCTGCTTTCAACACAATATGCAATTAATAGTATCTCAATTATTACAATTCCCTATTTAAATAGAGCTTTTTTTCTTTTGTGTTTTAAAATCTTGAACTCTCCTCTTTTTCCCTAAAGAGGAACTACCTCTTTAGGGAAAACTACCTTTCCACTAAAGGTAGTTTGCACCTACCTTTTTTGGTGAGGAAAAAGAAAAGAAATCTGCCTGCCTAATTTTCCAACGCTGCAGCAACAGTAAAGCAGGCTTTTACTTTCAGTTTCGTTTTTCAGCATAGATGGGGGGAAAAATCTGCACTCTTTGCAAGCAAGCAGCAGAGCCCTGAGCAAAACAGCTGAGAGCAAATCAGCTGAGAGTCGGGAGGCCGATAGAATCAAGGGGCTAATTAGCTTATGCTGAAGTTCCGCAGGCCAATAAAATTACAAAAAAACACAGAACCGTTTGTTAAATTGCTGGCTCGCCCACCCCTCGCCCACCACTGTTTATTGGCAATAAATAGTGGTGCGGAGGGGCGGGGCAAGGGGCAGGGTGAGCCAGCAATTTAACAAAGGGTTCGGCCGAACCCCCTAGAACTGGCAGAATCCCACCACTGCACACAACCCACCTTCCAAAGTCATTGAAATCTACTGAGATCATCAAATCTACTGAGATCCTCAAATCTTAAAACACTGTAGTGTTTTCACATAGGATCTCCTTGGTAAAATTATTAAAAATCTAACAAGCTCTTAGCAAGTTTCAAAATGATTTAATTTGTGTGTTTATATGTGTGCATCCATGCTGTGAGCATTGTGGTGGCCTAGTGATGAAGATGGTTGCCTCCCACTCGGAAGGTTGAGAGTTCAATCCTAGCTAGTGGCAGAAGTTTCTCTTCTAGGGCTCAAAAAAAAAAAAAAATCTGCTGTGAACTCTACATGGTGTCAGAAAGGGCATCCAGCCAGAAAAATGCTCAACTCCATCCCGTCACCCCAACTCTACCCCAAGCGATTGATTACAGGGTTGTAATAAATAAGTTTGTATATCTATGCTATAATCCAAACTGCATAATGATGCCACTACCTGAAAAAGTTGCTGACCAATAGCTTGTTCAATTTTTTTATGATTGAATGTTGCTCAACAAAATTCATCAGCTGTTGCCAATGAAGTCCATATGTTAATTTCACCCTCTAATGTGGATTATGAATAAATAATTCCTTACTGAAGCAGCCTGAACCCCTAACCTTAATATGATATCTGGGCTAGAGAAAGTATCTTTATTATTTTTTAAACAGGAATATTTTAGTTGTTGCTATTTCTGGCCAAAGAAGGACGGAATTATCTGAGCACCCTTTTATAAAATAGGTGTTTTGTCTGTTTTGTAGAGGACAAAACATATGATCTGATATTTAAGGATGCAGTCCAGTGTCTGTCTTATAGTTAATTTCTTGGAAAAGTTCTTGTCATACAAAATGTATATTTGATCTGTTTCATGGAGCATGAAACCTCCTCTTGCCCTAAATTTCCCATTGTTTGCAGTTTGCACCTACCTTTTTTGGTGAGGAAAAAGAAAAAGAAACCTCTCTGCCTCATTTTGTCAGGTACAGCCAAGACCCTGCTTACTTTCAATTTCGCTTTTTCCCCATAGCTAGGGGGAAAAAAATCTACTCCAGAAATTTACCTCTTTGCAGCTAGCTAGCAACAGAGCCCTCTTTGAAGCCCCGCGGCAAGAATTTTTTCCCTCTAGCCATCAGCTGGGACTCCGGAGGCAGCAATAGATTGGGAGTGGGCGGGGTAAGTGAACGGCGACCGGACGATCCAGCAGAGGCAGAGGGTGAGTGAAGGCGTGGGGGGAGGGCGAAAGAGGGCTTTGGCGACCCCTGTGAAATGGCCGTTCGACCCCCAAAGGGGTCGCGACCCCCAGGTTGAGAACCGCTGCTTTAGAAGGATACTTTAGAAGTACATCCGGAAAAGCAGATGTCGTTGATATTTTTAGATGCACAAAAAGCTTTTGACAAAGTTAACTGGTGATTTATGCTACTTCAAATGGAAGAGATGGGCTTAGGTAGGAAATTTATCCAGGCAATTGAAGCTATATATTTTAAACAGACGGCAAAAGTAATGATAAAAGTAATGGTCAATTGACTGACTCTATTGAAATAGAAAAAGGTACTAGACAAGGATGTCCGCTGTCCCCATTGTTGTTTATATTGACTTTAGAAGTTTTAAATAGAAACATCAGAAAAGAAAAAGAGATAAAAGGTATGAAAATACGAAAAGAAGAATATAAATTACAAGCCTTTGCAGATGACCTGGTCTTTATTATTGAAGAACCATTAATAACAATAAATAAATTGATAGAATCTATTGGAGAGTTCAGAAAAGTAGCTGGCTTGAAAATTAATAAAGATAAAACAAAGATAATGACTAAAAATATGTTGAAAAAGCAAAAAGAGGAATTGATGGCGATTTCAAAGATGCAGGTCACAAATAAGGTAAAATATTTGGGGATATATTTGACAGCAAGGTGTAGCGCACTTAAAGAAAATATTTATAATAAGCTTAAACAACAAATAGGGCAAGATTTGATGAAATGGGGAAATTTGCAGTTATCTTTGATTGGTAGGATCTCAATGATTAAGATGAACATTTTGCCTAGAATTTTGTACTTATTTCAGACAATTTTGATCAAGTTGGGTAAGGAATTCTTTGTAGATTTGAATAAAATGATATTGAAATATATTTAGCAGAGAAAGAAGGCGAGAATAAAATTAAAGTTGTTACAAGATGCTAAAATGAGGGGTGGCTTTGCCTGCCTAACTTTGAACTATACTATCAAGCAACAAATTTAATGTGGATTAAAGAATGGATAACTTTGAGAAATACTAGATTATTGAATTTGGAGGGACATGATTTGTTGATGGGATAGCAATAGCATGCCTTTCTATGGTATAAAGGAACTAAAATACAGGGGTACTTTAGAAGACATCAGATACAGGAAGCTTTATGGTTGAATTGGGAGAAGGTTAAAAAACATCACTATTTGAAGATTCCAGTCTGGGTATCTACAATTGAAGCTTTTTCATATCCAGTAATATTCAAAAGGGAACAAATTATTAGATATAGTGAATTATTGGATGAAAAGGGTGAACTTAAATTAAAGCAGGAACTAGAAGATCAGGGATGTAAGATGGACTGGTTTTCATATATGCAAATATTTTCTAGATATCGAGAAGATCTCAAAAAAGAGGGTTTTTATAATGTTTTGACTAATTTAGACAAGATTTTAATGGGTTCTGATGACCATGTAATTAAAAAGTTATGCGGATATTTGATAGAGGTAAAACTGGAAGAAGAACAAGTTAAAGAATCAATGATAGCGTGAGGGAAAAACTTTGGTTATGGTATTGACTTAGAGAAATGGCAAAAATTGTGGTTGCATAATTATAAGGAGAATTTGTATAAGATGTTTTACAGGTGGCACTTACCCCTGGCGAGGATAGCCAGAATGTTTAAGAATAAATCAGAGAAGTGTTGGAAATGTCATCAGACCCCAGGATCATATTACCATATGTGGTGAACATGCATAGAAGCAAGGAGATATTGGACTAAGATACACACATGGTTGGAAAAAATGACAGAGACATATTGACTTTAAACCAGAGACATTTTTATTAGAGATCTTACCAGAGACATTTAATAAAGAATTGCAATATTTAATTATGAATGTTTTAACAGCAGCTAGAATTGTATTTGGAATTGGAAAGAAGATACCTATTGATGAAGAAATTATTAAGAAAATGTTGGATTGTGCTGAAATGAGTAAATTGACATTTGAAATAAGAGAACAGGAAGATAAACAATATTATTTGATATGGGATTTATTTTATCAGTGTATAGATAATAAAACATGGAGATGAAATATGATATATGAAGTAAAATTAAGATAAAATGTGTAAAAATTTGTTTTTTTCTTAGTGGAAAAGAAACATGTGTCATATATTGATATCTTGAAGAGTTTGTGAGCACGAAAAGATTTTAACCAACTGAAACGCTGTCTGTAATTGTTTGAAAGGATGATGCTTTTATGTTGTTTTTTGTTTGAAAAATAAAAAAAACTTCGGGCAAAAAGCCCAGCCGAAAGTGAACTCTATCCTAACTCTATCTAGTCCTAAGAGGAGGCAACATTTCTTGGCTATCAAAATTGCTCCAAAAGAGGGTAAATACCATCATTTTATAGAAATTATTTTTGAGGTTAATGCATAATGTAAATTTCAGTCCCTTTATCTACATGTTTTCCCATACCATTGATCAATTAGTGTGCTATATTGAAATTATTTTTCCCAGCTTATCATACAATTTTAACTAATTTGTCTTTTGTTTCCAATTTTAATAAAAGTTTATATATTTTAGAAATAAGGTGTTCCTCATTTGTACACAGTTCCATTTCAAATATAGTTTTATCATGTTCAAAATTATATAGTTTCTTGTCAACTTTAAATATCTCTGTGAGTTGCAAATACAGAAACCATTGAGAGCGTAAACCTTCTAGTGCCAGGTATTTTCTGGATTTTAATTTGATGTTATCTGTGGAGTATTCCAATAAATCTACATATCTTAAACATTTTTATCTGATCCTCATTTCCTTTTTACAATATGCTTCGTGGGGGGGGGAGCCATAAAGGTATTTTAGGCACAGTCTCATTTTATAATTTATTCCAAATTCTCAAAACAGCTTGCCTAATACAGTGGTTTCTAAAATCAACATTAACTTTAATTTTATTATACCACAGGTATGCATGCTGTCAGGTTTCGGTGCTATCTTGAATAAACTTCATTCTCAAGCGCAAGCTGTCTAATGAATCATTTTATTTTTAAGAATAGCAGAATCCGACATTTCTGATTCAAATTGCAGCCAAACTGGCCCCTCCTTCCAACCCCCACCTCTTCCGCTCTCCAACCCCAATATCCCATTGGCCATCATACAGATCCATCTCTACACCCCGGCACGTTCTTTTCACAGGAATGCAGCCCCCATCCTCGTCTCCCAGGAAACACTATCTGTACATACAAAACTAGGTAAAAGTTCATCTCAGCAATAAATCAAGCTTCCGCTCTTTCTGCTTCAACTTGTTATGTCAGCGCTGGAAGAAAGCCTAATTTGGAACGCTGACACATGCCACACAAGATCTCTCATGTTCAACTCTTGGTTTTTTCCTCCCTTGCCACATAAATCTGGATATCTCTTTCTGTCACTGTTTGAAGGGTAAATCCAAAATCATTATTGTTTTAAATAGAAATACTATTCTTGATAATACATTCAATACATTATTACAGATATTCCTACCATCAAAGACAGTTGTAGCTGATCCCATCTTGAAATATCTTTTTAAATTTCATTCCATGTTTTGACATAATTATTTTGGTAAGGCATATAGTTCATATATGTCAGGATAACCTCTAAACCTTTTATCTTTTTCTCTACCTTAAAGTCTGTTTTATTCATCAATTCAATTGATTTAACTCACTTTACAAAGCTCTCACTGAAATCCACAATTTCTAATACTTTAAACAGAAATGGCCAATTGAGATTATCAAAAGCTTTTTCTGTATCTAAAAAAAACTAATGCAGTTTGTTTTTTGTTGTGTGGCTGTAGGTGCTCTAAAACATTCAGAACTGTCTTCACATTGTTTGGATAAAATAATGTGAGGACAGTTGGATAAAAACCCACTTTGGGTTCTGGTAGAATTGTCTTGAATCTGCTGGCCAGTATAAATATAAATGTCTTATACTTACTATTTAATAATGATATTGATCTATAGTTTTTAGTTAAACTTGGATCTTGTTCCTCTTTAGATATTAGAATAATGTTGGAGTAATTTCCAGGATTTTGGCATCCTGTTACCTTATAAAATATCATTATATTATGGAGCTGTTGTGATAATTCATCTTTGAAACATTTAAAATAAATCCCTGGAAGACCGTCTGAGCCAGGCGCTTTCCCTAATTTGATTTTTATAACTTGTGAGATTTCTATCATCATGATTGGTCCACTGTGTCACTCTCCTGGACTTTCAAAATCACCATCATCTTTTTTCCTTCCTTAATTTTTCAGCCAACCATCTTCCTGGTTGATATGCATGTTCAATGTTCCTTTATGTAAGGGAATTCAATTTATTCTCTAATTCTCTGATTGTAATAGATAATTTATTTTTATTTATTATAATTTGTCAAAAAACAAACAAACCAAAAACAGGAATAATATAAAAATACAATGACAGGGACGATAGGCATGTTATTGCACTTATGCACATCCCCTCTATGAACCTCTTAAGTGAGGTCCACGGAAGTCAATTTATGACTAAAACTGTGAAAATTTCTAGCTGAGACAACTGAATCAGGTAGAGTATTCTAGACTTTGACAACTCTATTACAAACATTATATTTTTTACAGTCAAGTTTAGAACAATTTACATTGAGTTTAAGATGGTTGTTCACATGCATATTATTGCGATTAAAATAGAAAAAATCATTTACAGGTAAAACATTACTATGTACAATTTTGTATGCAATACCTAAATCTGACTGCAAGCGATGCAATTCCAAGTTATCCAAACCAAGAATTTCCAGCCTAGTAGTATAGGTAATTGCTGCTGAAGAAGTTTAATTTGGTTTGGGAGGTGTAACTTTGTAACTGATTTCCTTAATTCTCCTCCTTTATTTTTAATTTGCTGATCTCACAGATTTTATTCTGGGCTTTCTTTTTCAATTGAGTATGATGGTGTATAGAATAGTCCCTAATTATGGCTTTAGTTGCACCCCATTTTTCCATACCATTCTTATATCTATACCTTTGTTTAGCTTGATGCCAAAAACTTGTCTTTGCAATTTTTTACTATCCAATCTTTTTATAGTAAAGTTTCATTAAGTGTCCATCTGATATTTGCTGATTTCTTTTTTAAAATCAATTCAACTGGATTATGGTCAGAGAAAGTCTTTGGTAGGATCTGTGCCTTTGAGGCCAGAGTAATTAATTTTTTTGAAATCCATAGCATGTCTATTCTTGAGAATGATCGGTGCCTTTGTGAAAAATAGGGGTATCTCTGGAATTACCCTTTTTTTGTCTCTAGATATTGACTAAAGTTACACTTTCTGCAAGGTTATTAAAGGACTATGGCAATTTTCCTTGGATAGTTTTGATTATCTTTTCAGATGTTCTTTCCAATTCTGGGAACACCACAGTTTTCCAATCACCAGACACCAACTTTGATATGGTAGATTTAACATTAAATCCACATCATCTATTTGTAGAAAGTATCTCTGTTGTCATTTGAATCATAAATTCCCAGCACATATTTTTTGGCCATCTAGTTTTATTTCCAACCCACATACTGTATATACCATCTTGATCAGTTATTAATTGGTTAAAATGTATAAAAGACCCCTAAATAGTTGCTGGAAATGTAAGACTCAAATAGGAAACCTTAATCACATTTGGTGGACTTGTAAAAGAGCTAAAGAGTACTGGATAGAATTTAGTAATGTACTTTTTTTAAAAAAAAAAGACAATTAATGTACAATTTTGACCAGAAACTTTTTTCTTAGGGTTTATGGACAAAGCAATGGAAAAATGACATGTGTTTTATTGTTATATATGTAACAGCAGCACAACTTTTATATGTTCAGCGTTTGAAAGATCCTATGATACCCACAATAGACATATTGAATGGGGTAATCATGGCCACTTAACAGCCCTTGTGAGAGAAAAATCATTGACAATTTTTTTCTATAATTGGAAATTTTTGTGGGAGATGAAGAAAAATCAAATTTTGACATATGGATTTGATGATTGTTAAATTTTTAAAAGGGGGGAGAAGAATTTTTTATTTCCCCTTTTCTGGGGGGAATGGACATTTTATTATAGTCTTAAACTAAGAGTCAAATAAAATAATTTTTTATACCCTTGGAAGCAGTCAGAAGTCATTCTATGTCAAATAATTTTATTACATTTTACAAGGCATTCACATAAAAAACCAAAATAAACTAAAAATCAAGAGAAAGGATAAACAGTAAAAAGAGAAAAGTGTGAAGTACAAAGTACAAAAGTACAAAGAAAAAGAAAGGGAAACATAAATATATACCAAGAATCACTAACTTGTGATGATTTGAGCTCTCTGCTATACTGTAGACCACGGGTGCCAAACTCACCGTGTCACGTTGCCATCACATGACGTTTCACAACATTTTTCTCATTTGCGGAGCTGGGGTGGGCGTGGCCTGCACGTGACACATCCAGCATGCAGGCCACCAGTTTGAATCCCCAGCTGTAGACCATCTCTACCATGTATAGCTGAACATGAGGAAGCAACCAGCAACCAGTGGTTACAATACGTAGCTAATATTAAATCAAAGGAAGCCTCATTCACCATACATACTAAAGCATTCTGAGCGAGTTGCAATTTCCAGCTATTCCAATTATAATTAAAAATATCAAAAGAAATCTAGGAGTAACAACAGGGTCACCTTTCCCTGAACAGAATACCCTGCCCCATCAGAGCAAGACTGTTTCCATGCCAAATCTGTGTATAAACCCAGATTGAAAGGGTTAATGGCAATCCATTTCATTTAATAGCTTCTTGCAGCATCCCTACTTTCTCCAGCAGCTTGGCTAGATATGAAATATTAGATACTGACCAATTGTTATCAAAATGATCAGTGCCTACCGTGTTTCCCTGAAAATAAGACCCTGTCTTATAATTTTTTGAAACTCAAAATAAGTGCTTGGACTTATTTTCGAGGAGGTCTTAGTATTTTGGGGCACATGGAGCAAGACGGGGCTTCTCTTGCCATCTTACCTGATTTCCAGCTCTGTCTCCCTAACCCTAACCAGAGGAAATGGCAGGGACCAGCTGCGCTGCGCATGCATTTAAATATTTTCGGGGAGGGCTTATTTTCAGGGGGAGGCTTATTTTAGCGCATGTGCTCAAAAGTCTGATTGGGTTTATTATCTGGGGAGGTCTTATTTTCGGGGAAACCGGGTAGTGACTGCAGCACTTTTGGAAAGTTGAGGATCGGAGCAGGCAGAAAATGATGCAAAGTATATGGAGTTGTGTCTCATTTCCCTCTTCTTCTAGTGCTCTTAACATGGCAAATATCTTTTCAACTTGTGAAGAGGCTGACAAAAGAAACTCAGTTTTCAGTTGGCAAGACAAGTGGATCATTGTCAGCAGTTCAGCTGAATTATTTATCACCCCTTCCTACAAGTTCAGCCTGCAGAGGTGGGCTGAACCTTGGCACTCAGTGGCAAAAAACTTCTGTCCTCATAATAAATATAGCATGAGGATAGGGTCACAGAGAAACAGAAGTTTTGGGATGATGGTAATAGAAACATTGGCTTGACTACCAAGATTAAGGCTTGACTAATCAAATATTTGTCTAATGCAACTACTGTCAAGTATTTCTCAATCCACTGGTTTCTCTATGTGTGAAGAGCAATAAGCAAAATAAAGATAAAAGTGGTAACTCCAGTTCAAATTAAGAAAACATTATGATGAAAGAAACTCAGTTTGTCATTTGTAACACAGTTACACTAAAAAAGGCAAGGTCATGTCCATCCAACCTTAATGTACAAGTAGAGTGAAGCATCTCTTTACAGTTTCACAGTATGCTTAGTTTCCATATGTAGCTCAGGCAAAAACCTCGGTCCAAGCTGAAATTCATTCCACCAACTGCTGTCACTTTTCTGCAATTTCACTGGTCTATATACAAGGTAACCAGGTTGGGGCTTATTTGGCTCAACTAGTTCCTAGCTCAGACTAGGTGTCACACAGAAATTAGCCACTCTTTTATACTGTTCTCACACTACTGTGCTGTGACAGCTGTTCTATGATTTTCAGTAATGTAATAATATTATTTTTGAGATCAGTTAAGGTATAAAATATGTGTACCTTCTATCTTTAATATTAATAAGTCTTGTAACTGGTGGTTTCTTGTACTTCCGAATTCTTGAACACAACTAGAAAGGGCACTTATCCTGAAAAATCTAATAAATTTACAGTTTTATATACTTCCTTCAATTGTAAAAGTCTTGTTCAATAAACTTTAAAATGCCACTATAGAGCAATAACACAGACGGTATAAAGCCAGCCCAGGGAAAGCTGTGCAACTAGAAATTGTTCCCCTTTCTGCTAGAGCAATAAAGTTTTATATGTTTGAACTGACTGTAAAAAGGTTTGAATGTTGGCAACTGGGGAATAATTTGTCTTCTTTATAGTTATTATCATATTTCCCACAAGACCCTTTGGTCTGTGTCAATCCTTCTTGTATATGACACCTTTGTACTGTCAGCGAAAGCTAGAATACTTTACTTGTTTGTTGTTGATGTTGTTGTTTTTTAATCCTATAGGTTTTGTATCTGTATTCCTTCAGATTACAGCTAGCAGGAATAAATTACTTGTGACAAGTTTCAATTGAATGTTTCACCAAATGACACTGCATCTGAAGTGTTTTTCCTGGAGAAAAAAATTAATAAATGATTATATTAACTTGTCACTTGATCTAAATTTGATTCAGGAACATTATGATGCAGGAGACACTCATAAAAAGTAATTTTCAAGAATATTCCCAGAGGTTGCAAGAGAAGCAGCTACCGCACTGGGGCAGCAAACACAACCTTGGAGGCAGACCATTGTGCCTTGAGAATGCCAAATATTAGATTCATTTAGACAAAGTCAACAGTCAACAACTACTGAGTTAGTGATTATGGTTACTGCCCAGAAGTTAACAAGATAATTAAACTATTTCTATGTTAAGTAAACTTTTAAAAACTGTAACTAGATCATCAAGGAGATGAAAGAACATAACAAACATTTTGCCCCATTTAAGGAAATGGAAAATCTGTACATTACATAAAATAAATTAGAGTTTGTGTCCTTATAGAACAGCGGTTCTCAACCTGGGGGTCGCGACCCCTTTGGGGGTCGAACGGCCATTTCACAGGGGTCGCTAAAGCCCTCTCTCACCCCCCCCATGCCTTCACTCACCCTCATTCTCTGCTCTGTTGGATCGCCAGCCGTCCGCTTACCCCGCCCACTCCCAATCTATTGCTGCCTCCTGAGTCCCAGCTGATGGCTAGAGGAAAATAAACTGTTTAAATTCTTGCCGCGGGGCTTCAAAGGGCCACCCTATAGCCAGTGGTGGGATTTTGCCGGTTCTAGAGGGTTCAGCCGAAACGTTTGTTAAATTGCTGGCTTGTCCCGCCCCTCCGCACCACTATTTATTGCCAATAAATAGTGGTGGGCGAGGGGCGGGCGAGCCAGCAATTTAACAAACGGTTCGGTGTTTTTTTGTAATTTTATTGGCCCGTGGAGCTTCAGCGTAGGCTAATTAGCCCCTGATTAGATCGGCGCCCGACTCTCAGCTGATTTGCTCTCAGCTGTTTTGCTCAGGGCTCTGCTGCTTGCGGGAGCAGATTTTTTTCCCCCTAGCTATGCTGAAAAACGAAATTGAAAGTAAAGCAGGCTGTTGGCTTTGCTGTTGCTGCAACGTTGGAAAATTAGGCAGGAATATTACTGTAATATTACATAATTAACCAATGTGAAGATGGATATAAAAATAGATGACAATGGGAAGGGGTATAATATAGAATAGAAGGGAAAAATTGAATTTGTGGTTTTTTACAAAAATAGATGAGGAATAAATATGGCAAAAAGGAAACATAGAAATTGTAAATTTAATTGAAATGACTAAACACTGTTTAAATTTGTGAACCGGCCAAATACTCTGTTCAAAGAAAATACATTGTATGTTTGTATGTGTGTTTCTAATTATTATTATTTATTCATATTTGTTCTTTTTTATTCTTTAAAGTTTAACAATTCATTCTTTATCTTAATATCTTTATATTTGTTTGGGGTTGGCTTTCTTCCCTTTCATCTTTTTTATTCTACAGCAATCTTTCTCCTCAAACCTACCACCTCTCTCTTTTCTTTCCTTCTTACTTTCTCTTCCTCACCCTCTTCTTCTCCTCCCTACTTCCTCTTCCTTTCTCCTTCTCCTCCTCTCTTCCTCCCTCTCTTACCCTCACTCCTACTCTAATTTCCCTTCCCTTCCTTCATCCCTCTCTATTGCTGTATCCTTTTATGCATATGGACTACTCAGAGGGCTGAAAAAGTTATTTCTGACTGGTCCTTGCACTTTTGACCAGTCCTCGAACTTATGACTGTCCTCACATTTTACGTTTTTGCCCTATCTTGTCATCATGGTGAAGAGAAGCAGTTGTGAAATGAGTGACATGGTTGTTAAGAATGGTACAATGGGCATAAATGATGACCAGTCATAAGTGCGAAGATTGGTCAAAAGTGCGAGGACCTGTCAGAAATCACTTTTTTCAGCCCTCTGGGTAGTCCTTTTGTACACATGGACTACTCAGAGGGCTGAAAAAGTTATTTTTGACTGGTCCTCGCACTTTTGACCAGATCTCGAATTTACGACTATCCTCACATTTTACGTTTTTTGCCCTATCTTATCACCATGTTGAAGAGAAGCAGTTGTGAAATGAGTGACATGGTTGTTAAGAATGCTGCATGGGCATAAATGTGAGGATGGTCATAAGTGTGAAGACCAGTCAAAAGTGTGAGGACCTGTCAGAAATGACTTTTTTCAGCCCTCTGAGTAGTCCCTATACACATAGCCATGGCCACCCAGTCACATGACCAGCTAGCCACGCCCACCCAGTCACATGACCTCCAAGCCACGCCCACAAAATAAGCCAAACCCACAGAACCGGTAGTAAAAAAAATTAGAACCCACCCTGGTTGGGGGTCACCACAACATGAGGGACTGTATTAAAGGGTCGCGGCATTAGGAAGGTTGAGAACCACTGTTATAGAAGATGCAATGTCACAGAATATGAGCTATGAATCCAATGGCCCTTTTTCACATGGGCAAAGTTCCAGCTCATAAGAATCTGTTTTATATTTGCCCTTGAGAGGAGCTGTTGGGAGCACATTATAACATGCTAGTGTTCTTTGGAATTTAGGAATAGTTTTTTTAAGTATCTTGTCAGCCCGAAAAAGGCATCTTGTCCATTCAAAAATACACTTTTCAGTATAGGAAATCCAATTGGCCTTTCTATTCTTTATAGTGTTGCTTGTGTGTAGGAAGCACACAATCATAACCCATTATCAAAATAACCACTTTGGGAGCCCATAGTGTTGCCATCTGGCAAAGATAGTCTTTTTCCATGTTGATTCACAATTATCTGTCATAATAAAAAAAACCTATTTCTGGGGGAAAATAACACAAATCCATATACTTGTTTCGTAGTCATGTGATCACATTTTAGGTGCTCAGCAACTGGCCCACATTTACAGCCATTTACAGCCTCCCATGATTACATGAGTATCATTTACAGGGTTTTTTTTACTTGAAATTTGTGTTTACTTCCAGTTTTGAGCGATAACACTCATTGTGGACAATGGATTCACTTAATGATTGTGGTGTTCACTTTACAACTAGGCATTCATTTCATTTCATTTATTTTCATTTATTCGAATTTCTATACCGCCCTTCTCCTTTCGGACTCAGGGCGGTGAACAGCCAGATAAAAAACATCTATACAAACATCACAGTTAAAATAAAGTTAAAATAATTTATAAATTTGGCTCATTCATTTAGTAACTGACACAAAAAAGGTTGTAAAATCAGCATGGACACTTGGTGACCCACCTAACAATTGGCATGACTTCCAACCATAATATTGGAATTAATTACAACTGTAAGTCTATAATTACAGGTAGTCCTTGACTTATGACCACAATTGAGCCCAAAATTTCTGTTCCTAAGCAAAATAGTTGTTAAGTAAATTTTGCCCCATTGTACAGCCTTTCTTGCCACAATTGTTAAATAAATCACTGCAGTTGTTAAGTTAGTAACATGGTTAAGAGAATCTGGCTTCCCCATTACTTTGCTTTGTCAGGACACTGCAGCTATCATAAATACATGCTAGTTGCCAATCATTTGAATTTTGATCACTTGACTACGGGAATTATGCAAGGTCATAAGTGTGAAAAATGCCCATAAGTCACTTTTTTCAGTGCCATTGTAACTTTCAATGGTCACTAAATAAACAGTTGTAAGTCCTAGGACTACCTATACATAGTTTTGGTATGCCCTTTGTTTAATGCAACTATGGGAAACAATGTCCAAGTATTGAAAAAATTAACTTGCTCCTCTATCTGATCGCTTTAACTGCCAGCTGAAATTGTTCTGAACTTATAAATACATGTCCCAGATCATTCAAAAAGAGAAATCTTTCAGATATAGAGAATATATGCCAATAAACAGCTGCTATTCTTTAGATACTCCTGAGCTTCCAGACATTGGAACTATTGAACAACAGAGTTGAGTATCCTTTGTCTATAAACTAGCTTTCTACCTCAGGTGTGGTGGAGAAGATTGCTCCATCATTGATGTTGAAATTCAGATGCCAGAATCATTGTCTGTCACTTTGGGCAGTGCAGCAAAGCATCTTGGATCCCAGGTGTTTGATAGCAAGTGTCAGAGTCAAAAGGATAAAAAAAAAAACTGGTTTAAATTTATGATGCCTATTCATTGTGTTATTCAAAAGCAATTTTAATTTACAAAACACTTAACAAATTTAATTATCCCTGCAGCTACAGCTTTCCCTGAATGATAACAGTTATTCTTATTTTACAGATGGAAACTTATATTAATATGTAGACAGAGTCACTTAATGAATTATTGGCTGTATAGAAAGCTCAAACTCAAGGTTTCAATAACCAAGTCCCACTGTCTATCCAAGGCATGCCCATGACTTT
This sequence comes from Pituophis catenifer annectens, assembly GCF_029215685.1. Lineage (NCBI taxonomy): Eukaryota > Metazoa > Chordata > Lepidosauria > Squamata > Colubridae > Pituophis > Pituophis catenifer. The sequence continues at coordinate 106,875,935 of NW_027256883.1, read as the reverse complement.
CATGATGAGAGTCTAAAATTATGGGTACAGTTCATCAGAAACATCTCATGAAAGAGCAACATGAAAAATATTTACCAATACCAATGATCTTCTGAGTTGTGTTTGTGATTTCAGATTCCATAAATATTAAAACACAATAATAAGTGTTTTAAAATCCAGCATTGTAAGGCAGGGTCTGTTATAATCATGTGACTGCCAACACTTGGAGGACCACTCAGATTACAGTTCTGGATGAGGATCAGCAAAATGGGGGAAGGAAAGGGGTTCATTTACAATAATAAATTTCAATTTATAGCAAAATTATACTTGATAAATTTAATTTTTAAAACAGTGGTTTAAAATACTTCTATAACATCCTATTATATTTATGCAAATTCTTAAAACTAACATTAAATCTTCTAGTGTTTCCAATGATACCATTGCATTGCCAATGCATTTTTCTGGTTACTAAACCACAGTTCCCCTACTTGTCATAAATGAAGTAATTCCAAAGTTCACTCACTCTTAAACATTTTCTCCACTCCATCATATTAACATATTGCTTAAAGCTGTGTTGCATTTGCTCTATAATAATTATTCTACTTGCTTTAAAATCCGAGGTGGGGGGGTCTGCTTTCTTGTTATGGTTTTCCCTTTGGCAAAATGTGTATAAAACAATATGGTCTAAAATAATTTTTCCTATATATGAAATGATGTAGTGAATGAATTGTTCTTCAACATGCATCAACATTAAACAATTGCTTTAAGTGCTCAAGATATATTGAATAGTATTGCAATGGTAAAAGGATGCTCCCTTATTTCAGATGGATAACTACTGCCCAGGTTACTAGCCTCCCATCAACAAGTTAGACATGTATTCCAGTATTATCACATTAGTATAATTATCATAACAGAATCCAGACTCTGTTGCAGAAACTTAAACTAAGAATTAAAAACATATCGCTCACACTTGAGCTGCAGGGTTATCAGTTAATCCATGGAGTGAACCTCTAGATCACTCAGATTTATTAGTTAGCATGGATAAAAATAAGCTAGTCTGTATCAAATAAAATACTGAAACAACACAATTTATTCAAAGCAGACATTGCTCAAGAAAGTCAGTCAACATATACTTTAACTGAAATATAGAAAACATATAATCCAAAAAATGGCAACTTTCCTAAAATTGCCAAATGCATGGGTTTTGCAGGTTGAAGGCCAAAATAATTTTGAAATTAATCTGGGGGCTGCATTCCAACAAAGATAGTGGCCAAAAATGCAGTAAGTGAAATTATCAAATGTCCTTTTTATCTTTTCAGATTTTTGTAGAAATCTCCCTCCCAAAATCATTCTACTGTGTTTCCCCGAAAATAAGACCCTGTCTTATATTTTTTTGAACCCCAAAATAAGTGTTTGGCCTTATTTTTGGGGAGGTCTTATTATTTTGGGGTGCATGGAGCAAGATGGGGCTCCTCTTGCTGTCTTACCTGTTTTCCAGCTTTGTGTTTAAATATTTTTGGGGAGGGCTTATTTTTGGGGGGAGGATTATTTTAGTGCATGTCAGCCTCCGCCTTTACTGCTTTGGCTGCCATAAGAAACGGGAGGGGGAGAGCTAGGGGACCTGGGGGGGAAGTGTGCTGGAGGATTTTTGAAGAAACGAAACCGAATCTCTGAAGTGGCTATTGGGTCAACCGTCATTGCGTTCCTGATTGATGACGATGCCAGACGTGCTTCCACCTGACCTCTGGAAGACCTTTGGATTGGATGATTGACGATGGACAGTGGGAGGGGATGCTTTCTATATGCAATTTTTGTGCCTATTGCTTTAGTTTCAGCTTTTCCTTGGTTGCGTTCACTTCATTTTCTAGTAAAAGTACATTACTCTATAAATAATGGAGTTTGGTTTATTCTTTCCTGAACTTTGAAGGAAGCATACCTGACAGCGCATGTGTTCAAAAGCCCAATTTGGCTTATTATCAGGGGATGTCTTATTTTCGGGGAAATGGTACCATACAACCAGGATAAATACCAGTTTCCGATTTCCAAAGTCCCTCCATGAAGAAATAATCTACTATTTAATTGATTAGAGTTTTATCATGACAAAGCAGAGACTCAACATCTATGTGACTCAACAACTATGCACAAAGTCACACTGAAGAACAAAGGCATTCAAGGAATACCTTGGTTGCACCCCCAAACAAAAGAAAACAAAGCCAACTCTCACTAACATCTCAGTCATGATGATAATATCACAGAGCTCTAGAGGCCAATGAAGATCAAGACGTCTGGGAAAGGTCAGGAAGAGTGCAAGAAGAACACTTAGAAGAGCCGGTACATATGCTGGTACATATAGGCAGAATATATACCAGTAACAAAGATTAGAGATGATTAAATGCAAATTAAGAGAGTGATGTGATCAAGAATAAAGATCAGCCAACTCACTTGGCTTTGTGACCCAATTTAGAAAATTTACAGAGTTAAGATTATATTTGTAAACTGAAATTTCAACCCACTGATCTAGAGAGACCATAATTAGGCTCACAGATTGTGAGGCACTATCTTCCTGACATGAACTGAAAAGTTCCTGCAATTTGCCAAACTTAGTACATACATTAATAAACTGATAGCAAGAGGAGTGGAACAAATTTGAAGTATGGATTGTGGGGAAGGGAATACTTGTATCTTCCATCACACACTCATGTGTTAACAATATATCTCTGATCAAGACATAGATGAAAGGGGAGGGGACTAATATCTTTCCCACTCCTGAGACTGGAATTAGCAGGAGCAAGGAAAATGTTTAGTACAAGTAGTCCTCGACTTAAGATCAGTTGCTTAATGACCATTTGAGGTTATGTCAGACTTAAAAAAAAAAAAAAGCTAGTTACAACTCATCCTCGAAGTTACAACTATGGTCACGTGATCACATTTTGGGTGCTTGGCAATCAGCTTGCATTTCAATCGGCTGCAGCATCCTTTAGTCATGTGATTTCACATTTTGATGTTTTTTGTCATTTTTCCAGCAGAAAATAGCAAAAAACACCAACTGGATACATTGGATTCATGTAATGACCACATGATTCAATTAACAACTGCAGTGACTTATTTTATCACTGTTGTAAAAATGGTTATAAAATCGAGTCCAATCACATGGGGCTTACGACCATAATGGATTTCAACTGAAATTCCAGGCTCCGTTGTTGTCCTAAATCAAGGATTACTTGTACCTGTTTTGCTGATGAGCTTACAAATAGTTTTTGACTTAAAACATTCATTTAGCAACTATTTGAACTTACAAAAGTGATAAAACTGATTTACGACTAGTTCTCACACCTACTGTATAACTGTTGCAAAGTCCAGTTGCCTCTTGAAAAAGCACCTTTGGGACAACCATGACCTGGATGACTGAGAATCTCCATAGACAAAGTAAACTATGTTGACAGAGCAGAAAGAGACTTGTTGTTTGCCTACTTTCCCACCTTTACCTAACTGCCTGGGCCCCCTCACACATCTTTTTCTTAGTTGCTCATCAGCACACATACATGTCACTGTCCATCACAATTCTGAACATTTTGCAAGTAACAACAATAAAATAAGAGAACTGACAAAGGCATACAAAAGTTCAATTCCACCAAAGATGCCAAGGGAATGAGAAGCACAGCAAGGGTTAAGTCCACCCTGTAATAAGAATTTCTGTTCTGGCGCGTTGTGAGAGCCCATTACCTCCCGCCACATTACCTCATTCATTTCTTATATGCGGATGGTTTATTTTCCCATGAGCACCCTGGCGCTCAGACATGGCTAGTATAACGTCCCCTCCCTCTGCTCTATTTCTCTATCCATCACATTTAACACCCTGACAGTAACAGTCTATAATGTTTCTATTCTACAAAACCGCTCTGTCAACTCCAGGCTTCCAGAGCAGCAACTGAGGAAAATAAATAACATCAACACTGTGAACGACAGCATCACAGCTTGCTTTCTACTGGGGGTTTTACACACACACACACACACACACACACACACACACACACACACACACACACAAAACATAAAGGAGAAAAAAGAAAGAAAATGTATGCATGGAAGGAGGAGCAAGATCTTAAACACTTGACAGATGAAAAAAAAATACTTGAGATCTCTTCTATGGCATACAAAAGAAAGCACGCTATTTATCCCCCACCCACTTCTACATAATCATAGGCCTTGCAGTGAATTCAACATTTCTCCTTACATGTTTTTCCAAGTACCAAGGCGGTGACCCCTCAACTACGTATCATTGTCACTCTTTCTGTTCAAATGTGAGAGTCCCTCTGCAGTATTACTGCTTTATCCTCAGAGGGATGGGAGGGACTGACCTTACCCAAATTCAGTCTTTTTCCAGGATATGAGTCTGCTGCTGGGGCCTCTTTCAATCTCACCATCATTACTAATGCCACCATCCTCCCCATGTCAGCAAATAGCTGCATTAGTATGTATTTTCTTAGTTCCCAAACTGGCAGAAAAATGTGGCAGCATACAGTGGGCTGCCCCTGACCAAGTCCTATTCTGCTTCAGTGACTAGGCTGGATACTGGTCTTGTTCTTATAGTTTTCATGCAGGACAATTCAAAAACAGCAATTGATGGATTTTTCTGGCTTCATTTCCACTGCAATCCAGGGTCAATTCCTGCTGGGGAAAAGAACCTCCATTGTTGTCCTTATGGTCAATAGTAGGATGAACTTTGGCAGAGGGGACAGAGGCTTTAGCAAGCTATTGTGCTGCCTGTGTGATAGCCTATGTTTCTGACATGTTCTTCGGGCTATTGCTGAATATGGATCGAGCTCTGTTATAAGCATGTTAGTTTAAACACGTTCCTGGAGTTCTTTTGGAAAAGAACTTGTATCCCTCCCCCCATACCCTTGTTGGCAAGTTTCAGATATAGCTGGAAGCATGAGGTAATTCTCTGAGGAACTTTGAGGCCACATATATAGACTCATAGAATCAAAGAGATGGTAGGGTCCTTGGAGAAGACTAGGGTCTTCCAGTCCAACCCCTGCCTAAGGCAGGGGACCTGATATCATCCCAGACAAATGGTTGTCCAATCTTTTCTTGAAAACCTCCAGCAAAGGAGCACCCACAACTCCGGAAGGCAAATGTTCCACTGGTTAATTGTTATAACTATTATGAAATTCCTCTATAGTTCCAAATTGGATTTGTATTTAACAGTTTCCACCCATTGCTTCTTGTCCTACCCTCAAGAACTTTGGAAAATAAGTCAACCCTCACCTCTTTGTGATAGCCCTTTATGTACCAGAAGACAGCTATCATGTCACCCCTAACTTTTCTCTTTATTAGGTTAGACATACCTAGTTCCCTTTATTGTTGCTCATATGATTTATTCTGCAGACTCCTTATCATCTTTGTTGCTCTTCTCTGCACTCTTTCTAGGGTCTCAGTATCTTTTTTGTATCATGGTGACCAGAACACAATATTTCAAGTGTGGCCACACTAGTGCAGTATAAAGTGGTACTATTAATTATCATGATTTCTATGCTATCCCTCCGATATCCTTCTATCTATCCCCTTGCCTAGATCATTTATATAGATGTTGAAGAGCACTAGCCCCAAAACAGAACCTTGAGGTAATCTACTGCATGCTTCCCTCCAAATAGATGTAGTTCCATTGAGGATTACATGCCAGTATTGTAACAAACTCCCCCTTCCAAACAAAGTAATCATTCTGTTCATTTCTAGATACTCACAAATCTGCTGCTTGGTTACTTTTTTCAGAGTTTTCTTGGGTATTGATGTCAAGCTGATTGTAGTTTCTTGGATCCATTTTTCCCTTTTTTGTACATTGGAACCATATCAGCTTTTTTCCAGTCGTCTGGCAGTTCCCCTGTGCTCCAGAAGCTGTGAAAGATTTTACTCAGTGGTTCTCATCTGTTAGTTCCTTCAAAACCCTGGGATGTAAACCATCTGGCCCTGGGGATCTGAACTCATCTTATAATGGATAGGTGTTTTCTTACCAATTTCTTACCTATTTTGGCTTGCATTCCTAGTCTGTCTCCCAAGCACTATTTTTTCCTTTATGAAGACAGAATGAATTAAGCAGTAATTTCCTTAATTTTTTTTTCTTCTTCCTTACATATTGAAAAAAACTTTTTTGTTATTTTTGGCAGGTGACCAGCCAGGTTATTTTTGGGGACCCGGATTTAGTGCTCTCCTGTGTTCAGAAATAGACTGATAGGTAATAGATAAGATGAAAGATTGGAAGGAGAGTTCCCTTTTGCTTCAGCCCACCTGTCAGATGGCTGAGGTGTGAAGTAAGAGAAAGCAATTGATAAATGTCGCAAGAGAGCATCAGGGTATGCAGTAAATTGCCATTGCTGGTAACTCCCTATTCAGCCCATGCCCCCCCCCGCCCCCCCCCCCCAGCTATCCTGTGAACTCTTACTTGGATAAAAAAGGGAAGCTGGCAGAATTAATTTTATTGTTTTTATATGGGGTTTTATATTCTGTAAGCCGCCTTGAGTCGCCACGTGCGAATAGGCGGCAAAATAAATAAATAAATAAACAAACACACACACACACACACAAACACACACAAATACTTTTCAATTTCACTCCAGGTCCACCTCTCCCAAGCAATAAAGGAAACTGCAGTGCTGGCATTAAATAGCTGCCGCCAGCTCTCTACACAGTAGCCCATGAAATACCGTATTTTTCAGAGTATAAGACGCACCTTTTACCCCCAAAAAAGAGGGTGAAAATCTAGGTGCGTCTTATACTCCGAATGTAGCCCCATCAAGCTTCTCAAACGGAGGTTTCAGAGGCTGAAAAAAGCATCAGAAACGAAGCTTCAGAAAAAAAGCCCCCAATCAGAGCTTCAGAAAAAAAGCCCCCAAACAGAGCTTCAGAGCCTTTTTTTTCTGAAGCTCTGTTTCGGAGGCTTTCAGAGCCAGGAAAAAAAGTTTTTTCTGAAACAGAGTTTCAGAAGTTTCAGAGGCAGAAAAAAAGGCACAGAGCTCACAACCAAGGAACCTCTTGCTAAAATTCATCTCTGGGAATAGTTAATTGGGGGTATTCCAGGAGGCCGATCCACCCATCAATCAGCTTTTTTCTTATTTTCCTTCCCAAAAACTAAGGTGTGTCTTATAGTCTGGTGCGTTTTACACTCCGAAAAATACGGTAAGCAAAATAGTACTGGGATAAGCCAAATGGTGTCCTTCTAAAATATTAAAAACAGAAGTAAGTATAACCACACAAGCCCTCTTGTCAGCGAAAGTGGAGAAAGAACAGTAATGCATTAATCTGGGACAGAAGCAGCAACCAACAGTCTGCAAAATCCACCTCTCTTTTCTGATTTAATCTTTTGGGGTACTAGTGCTCTTGTTAAAACAAAACAAGCCCAGTGCTCCAGCAGAGTGCTAACCCCATCTATGGATAGATTCTCCCTAATGCCAGGTCATATCATCAGCAGGATCCAGATGCCCCCAGTTTTCTCCAGCAGCCCAAACCACCATGGCATGGATGGCAGCGCTCAGTGGGAAAGAGTGTATGCTCATAGCAGCCTAAAGTAACCAACCGGAAAGGGGCAGGTCCCAACCTAATTATCAACCTTATCAATGAGACATGGCAGGTCACCTTTGCTGGAAGAAGAAACAATACTAAATACGGCTTTAAGATGCCTACAGATAAGTTAAAGTGACAACATGAAGATATATCCCCTAAAAACTGTTAATGAGCCATTTTCATGCTGTTAGTGGGATGTGAGGCTCAGTCCTAGCAAGTATCATCACAATTTGAATCTCACTTGCAGGTAGTGAAAAAAAGGAGAGCCATCAGTGTTTGCATTAGATGTCTACCTCATTTTTCTTGGATGAACAAACAGCCTAACCATTTACACAAAGGAACAATTATTTTTAAAAGCAGTAATGGAAAAAGTAAAAAAAAAGAAAAAAAGTGTTGATTGTTAAATGTCTTTCATAGTTTGACATATATCTGGTCATACATTTAACTGATACCCAGGAATTGATTTTAAACATATTATCTACATGGGATGATAGGCAAGGTCTGTTGATATTGAAGTTTTATAGTACCACATTTGTTTAAATGTCATACCTTGATAGATAACTCCTTAAAACTTGGTTATCTAAGCCTTTTAAAATTCTCTTTTGCACACTGATTTTCTACATATTCATATACTTTTAATATATTATTTGTTTCAGAGGGTATACTGATTTATTATCAAAAAAAGGAAATGTGTTACAATTTATTAAAGTGCACATTGACAAACTACTCATACAGCCACACACAAATAAAATAATGGAAAATGAGAACTGAATAGAACTTGCTATGCTATTCAGAACTAAACTCACATATTGTATTCATTCAGATTAGATTCTATTTGTTTGCTCGTTTGTTTATTATATTTACATAGTCTCCCATCACACAGAAAGCAACTCTGGATAATATACAACAATCCAATAAAATGGTAGAAATATAAAGTAGTCATTATCTAAAACCACTATGTAATAATTTTAAAAGCATTAAAAACTATAAAATCAGAACTAAAACAGAAAGACAGAGGAATATTATCAATAAGGGATCTACCTCACTAGTTCACTAATCTCTTGGAGTGTCTAGGTCTGCTGGCATAACCAGGTCTTAGGGGACCTTCAAAACCTCAGGAGTGATGAAGGAATATCATCTCTAAGAAGAGAAGATTCTACGATGTAGATGGTACCCCAGCCAAACAACATAGGGCCCACCAAATGAAGCTCCCTAGACTATGGAACACATAATATGCCCATTCTATTGGATCTGATGGGATGGGCGGATAAACCCATCAAGCCATGTAGGACTTTAAAGGTCAACACCATCACTTTGACTTGGACCTGGAAACAAACTGGTAATCAATGCACTTCACATAGCAGAGGTGCACTGTGTGCTCCATAACTGCTCGTGCTGTTGTATTCTGTACTTCTCAAGGGCAGAGTGCATTGCAATCATCCAACCAGGAGGTGACCAGGACATGAGTAACTGTGAGCGGGTTCCCTTGATCCAGGGACAAGTGCAACTGGCATAAATATAAAGTTGTGCAAAGCTCCTCCCAGCCATGTCAGTCACCTACTCCTCAAGTACTGTAGGTGTTGTGGTCCAAGACGACTGCCAGATTGCACACAGGTTCTGTTTGAGGCAGACTACCATCTTGCTCCTCAGTCTTAGACCAGAGGGGCTCCAAACCCCAAACTACTCAGTCTTGCCAAGATTCTGTTGAAGACTGTTGTTCCCTATCCCAGATCCTCACAGTTTCCAGACCTCAAGATAGGATATCCACAGGATCACTTGTCAAGGGAATAGATGTAAAGCTGGGTATCGTATCTCATCCCATGGTGACAGATGACTTCAGCCATTGGTCTCATGTAAATATTAAATAGGAGAGGGAGAGTGTCAACTCTTCTGTCATCCCAAGAATGGGATGTCTTCTCCTCACTCACCTTCAACTGGAATCAACCCCAGAGAAAGAAGGTGAACCACTGCAACAACATGCAGTCCCCCCTAATTTTCTGAGTTGATCCAGAAGGATATCATTGTTGATGGCATTGAAATCCTCTGAGAGGTCAAGCAAAGACAAGGATGGAAATACCACCACCATCCTGCCGAATTCAGAAAAGGTTTTTTTTTTTTAAGAAAAAGTTTTACAAACAGAATTGGCATAAGACTAAATCTTTCATCACTACTGATATTCTTCTATCCTCCTATTTGCCCCCAACATTTATTAACTGGATATCGCATAAGCAACTGGTTTGCCCTTGCCCCTTGTCACCATGGCCTGGACATTGGCAGTAAAAATTAGCTGTGGCCTTCTATTAATACAACATCAATTGATACCACAGCATAGTTTGGGAAGCATACAATCAAAAGGGTTATCTAATGCTAGCTTAATTCTAATTGAGTTGGTACCATATGTCACCCTGAAATAACACTGCAAGCAGTGTGCAACTGAATACATATTTAATTCACATAATGGGTACAACAGTAGAAGTAATCAAGGCAGTTTGCCATAAGCCATAAAGAAATGCAACTTGTTTTCTATCAAGAAACATTCAGCATTGGGGGAGAGGAAGGGAAAGTAAAGCATCCCCAGAAAGAGGAAAAAACACGTCACCATAAAAATATTCAGCAGTAAAATTGTTGGGGTATGAATAAAAATCAATGGGAGTATATTGTTGACAGATCTTTTCCCTTCTCAATATAATTAAATGTAATGGAGTTATTGGCGGGATCCTAAAGATTTTCATGTTAAATAGAAGCCCAGAATGTTCCTTGTCTAGTCAGCCCATTGGATCATCCAGGGCTCGAATTGTTTCAATCTTTACACAACCCAGCCAGTTGTGGCAATGCAGGACTTGGAGTGGCACCTGACAGAAAGCCAGTGACTCCTCCCGTTCATTTCTTTCTGCAATGAGATGATTAATATGAATGTGGAACACTCATCAATATCTTTGGACAGATCAACCAGCTTTTCCATTAAAGTCCTATTAATGTGCAAGAGACACAGCTGTGGACATGTTGGTGTTAAAAAAAAGTTCTGAATGGAAACTAACGGGTAGCTCTCTGGGCCTGGAAAAAAAAAAAAAAGAAACCATGGTCCTTCCACTCATTAAGCTTTTCTCACCCAACACATTTTGATGTATATTTCATGAGGATAAACAAACATTCATTTTACTTTACTGAGCTGGTTTGCTGCAGCGTATTATCAGTCTAGCCAGCAAATAGGGGACATTAATTTCAATTCTGGTGTTTAAACATTTTGGCGAGGCCAATCAGTCATTTCTGGCTTAGCCCTCCAAAGCCCTCCAATGAAACTGGGGCTGCCCCCTCCCTCCTCTTGCTCCCATCAGCCTACTCTAACATGGGAAGAGGGATCTGCCTTTCCAACCAGATGAGTTGAACAAGATATTAAATGGGATATTAAGTGGGCAGAGAGGTGATTTGCACACATCTATGCCAAAAACAAGAAAGGATAACTAGATAGACAAAATTGTTCCAATTTCAATTGCAATCAGTTTTATTTTGGTTTATATAGCAAAAATTTAAAAACTCATGCAAATTAATCACAAAACTGCAAAGGATTATAATGTGAAACCTCCATTACACATAATCTTAAACATTCCTCAGATATCAATAGATTGGTTTGCAAATATGTACTATATTTATACTCTACTCTTATACTATACTCTGATAATTGCATGATTCACTTTATACCTACTTACAGACAAAGACTTAAAACTATGAAATCAACAATTAAATCAGAAAGAACTGAGGCAAAGCTAAAGCTACAGGCTTGCCTTGACTACACTGACTGGAATATTTTTGAAGATACCTCAGCAGACTTGGATGAACTCACAGATACTGTAACATCATATGTCAGTTTTTGTGAAGACCTACAATAACAATAAACCTTGGTTCACAGCTAAGCTTAAGCAGCTACATTATACCAAAGAGGAAGACTACACAGAAGGCAATAGAATGCTGGACAATCAGGACAGAAACGTACTAATAAGGGAGAACAGAGCAGCAAAAAGAAGCTACTCTGAAAAGCTAAGGAATCAGTTCTCAACAAATGAAGCAGCAAACATGTGGAAAACTCTTAAAAATATCACCAGTTACAGCAAACCTCCTTCCCATGCTGAAGGAAATCAACAAATGGCAGATGACGTGAATGTGTTTTACTGTAGGTTTAAGAGTAAACTACTGCCACCTATCTCCACAACCCCCATCTCAGACACACTAACAACACCCAAGCCTCCTACAACTGACCCCATCCTATTGGGCCCACCAGCTCTGGTGATTACAGAAAATGAGATGCAAGGTCTATTTCACAGACAAAAGCCAGGAAAAGCACCAGGCTCAGACAAGATAACTCCTTCTTGCTTAAAAGCTTGTGCTGACCAACTGGCCTCCATCTTCACCCGCATCTTTAATAAATCACTAGAGATGTGCTATGTTCCTGCCTGCTTCAAATGCTCTACTATCATCCCAGTGCCGAATGATTTCAGACCGGTTGCTCTAACATCTGTAGTTATGAAAACCTTTGAAAGGCTAGTGCTGGCCCATCTGAAAACCATCATCGATATGCTGTTAGACCCCTTACAATTTGCCTACCAAGCAAATAGATCAAAAGATAATGCTGTTAATATGACTCTGCACTACATCCTACAACATCTTGAATCTCCAAAGACCTATGCAAGGGTTCTCTTTGTAGACTTCAACTCAGCCAATTCGATACCATCATTCCAGATATTCTTCTGCTTCTTCTTCATGTGCTATATCCATCATCGGATGTTGGCGATTATGTTAGCAATCCTATTTTTGTCAACAGCCGCATGAAAAAGTACTGCTGAGTTTTGTCCAAACCAGTCCCTTAGGTTTTGAAGCAATGATGTCCTTCTTCTGTCTGGACCTCATTTGCCTTCAATTTTTCTCTGGAGGATTAAGGGACGGATGCCGTATTTTTCTGGGTGTCACATCACATGTCCAAAATATTCTAACTTTTGCTTTTTAATGGCTTTGATGATTTCCCTTTGCTTTCCCAGATAGTTAGATATTCTTCTAACTAAACTAAATCAGCTAGCTGTCACCTGACCACACTTGTAAGTGGATCATAAGCTTCCTAACAAACAGGAAGCAGCAGGTGAAGCTAGGCAAAATCACATCAGATACCTGTACAATTAGCACAACCCCCCCCACCCCAGGGCTGTGTGCTCTTTCCACTTCTCTGTATATACCAATGACTGCATCTCAAAAGATCCCTCTGTTAAAGTACTGAAGTTTGCAGATGATTCAACAGTGATTGGTGACTTCCGGTCAGCACCGCAGGATCCGTGGACGGTCTTTTAAGACCGCCAGCCCTGCGTCTTCATAAAAGCCGCTTTGACAGTGTAAACCGGCTGTCTGGCGGCTGAAAAACCTCTCTTTTGGGAAAAGAAGGAGAGGAGAGCCGGTGGGCGAGAGTAGAGCTCCCCGAAAGCCCTCTGGAACATTTCCAGAGGCTTGGAGGGTGAGAGCTCCTCAGCCAGCCCGCCAAGAAGCTCCGAAGCCAGGACGACTTTGCGAAAGCAGAGCGAGAAGCCGCAATCCGATCCTGCTTTTAAAAGTGAGTTTGACTGATTACAAGCGCAGGCAGAGCGGAAAACAGGAGAACAAGCTTTAAAAGTATAGAGCTTAACTCTGAAGTTACTTTGTTTCAAACTGAATCTCATTGAGCTGGAGGCTGAAGATGGCGTCTTTGTTATGGTTTTGAAAGTGAAAGCCAGAAACGAAAGTGCTTGAGAACTTTGCGCTGGGAGAATGGATTAGCTGCTTATTAACTGCTGGGAAGTGAGAGCTTGGGAAAAAAAAAATTATCCTGCCTGATAAATTAGAGACTATAAATTACAAACATTTTAAAGTTGTTTAAAAGACTTTGTGGCTTTGTGGCTTTTGAAAAAAAAAAAGAAGATCTCTTTAAAAGAGGGGGGGAAAATAGCTTTTAGACAAGTGAAACCAGGAGTTGTTAAAGGAGGGGGAGGTTCTCCAGTTGTGTCAGTGGTGACACAGAAAGCACAACTTCCGGCTGATTCACAGAGTCAGAGTCAGAGTCAAGATGCAGCACTTAATGATTTTAAAGAATTTATGAACGAAGCCATGAATAATCAAGCAACAGCAATGAAAGAAGCTATGAATAACTTAACATTACTGTGGAAGGGAAATTAAAGAAAGTTGAGGAGGATATAAGTTCAATTAAGGAAGTGGTTGCAGAGAAACACGATGAGATAAGAGAGGATATTGTTTATGCTGTATCAGGATTGTCAAACCTTGTTATCCAGCTTGATGGGAAAGTTGAAGAAATTAATCAAGCCAATTTAAATTTGGAAAGCAAAACGGGAGATGTTATGACCAGAACAGAGAAAGTGGGTGATGAATTGGGTAATGTTACAATACAGGTCCATGGAGTTCGCTCTGAGATTGAGAGGCCTGAAAGAAAATAGTAAAGAAAACCTAAAAGATATTTGTGCTGATGCTATTGCAGAGATAATTAAAGAAAGACCAGAAGATGTGGCAAGCCAAATTGACAAAATTTACAGGGTTAATTCCTGGCTGGCAAAACAAAGGCAGCTGCCAAGAGATGTGGTGATCTATTTTACAACTAGGAGGATCAGAAATGATATCTTACAAGCTTCCTACAAGAATAAAGTTCAGGTGGCTGGGCAAGAGGTGGTGGTTTTGAAAGAGATTCCTCCAAAGATGCTGAGAAGTAGAAAAGACTTTGATTTTTTGGTAAGTGAGCTGAGAAATCAACAAGTGGCATACAGATGGGACGTTCCAATTGGTCTAATAGTGACTTATAATGGAGAAAGATACCGGTTAAACACAGTCTGGAAGGCAAAAGACTTCTATGTAAATGTTTTAAAGGCTGGATACCCACCCTTACCGGGGGGGGGGGAGGAAGAAAATGGAGATGTTACAACAAGAAAAAGATGGAAAACAGATACAAACCTATGCTGAAGTTGCAGCTGAAGGAATTATCATGGAAGAAGATTTGGATCTTGGGGATTTACCCCCAACTTTGGAACCACCTAAGAAGGGAGAGCTGAAAGTACAACGACTGACCCGATCAACTTATAAACTTCAAGAACAACAATCAAAAAGGCAACCATCTCAAATTTACCTCAAGAAGTTCAAAAAACAGAAGCAGTGGGGGGGGGGGGCTAGGCTGAAAAGTAAGGTGGAGGAGGAGCTTCAGCTGATGCTCATACGGCTTCGAAAGGCTAAAGATGGCAACTAAATTCCTATCTTGGAATGTCAATGGCCTAAATTCACCACAAAAAAGAAAGAAAGTATTTCACTACTTGAAACAATTTAACAATGACGTTATTTGCTTGCAAGAAACACATATTAGATTATCAGATCAAAAATATTTGATAAATTCAAGATTAGGTACACATTTTGTGGCATCAGTGCCAGAGAAGAAAAATGGGCTAGTCATATATGTAAGGAAAGGACTATCAGCTAATCTAATTGAGGCAGATGATCAAGGAAGATATATTGCAATTGAATTATCAACACAGACTGGAAAAATGCTTTTTATTGGAATATATGCCCCTAATCAGCAACAGGACAAGTTTTATAAATTTCTACATACTAAAATAATACAATGGGATTATAAATCTTTTATATTAATGGGTGACTGGAATGGAGTAATAGACACACAGAAAGATAAAAAAAAGCTTATCAAAGATATCAACACGTGCAAAATTACCTAAATCTTTTTTTGATATGATGGAAGATATAGAACTGAGAGATATTTGGAGAGAACGTAATGTGGAGGAAAGAGACTTTACTTTTTTTCCTGATAGACATCAATCCTTCTCCAGGATTGATTTTATACTAACCACAAATGATTTTATTTCCAGGGTGAAGAAGACGAAGATATGTCCAAGAACTTTAACTGATCACAGTCCGGTTTGGGTGGAATTTGAACAGGAGAGGGGAGAAAGGAGGTCTTGGAGGTTAAATGAAAATTTATTTAGATATGAAGAAAATGTGAAAGAGCTTAAAAAACAAATGAAAGAATTTTTTTGTAAATTTTTTTTGTAAATTTTGTAATACGAATAAGGGTACTTCCATGGAAATGGTTTGGGATGCTAGTAAGGCTTATATGAGGGGTATGTTAATACACATGAATAATAAACATAGACTAAAACAACAAAAGAAGCGGAAAGAGATTGAGGAAGAAATAAAAAAGAAAGAACAATCACTTATACTTAATCCAGGAGACAAGAAAGTAAAAGAAACAATAAATATACTACGAGGGCAATTTAGTATGTTAATGGCTGATCAGGTGGCAACTAGCTTACAATATGCTAAACATAATACATTTTGTAATTCCAATAAACCAGGTAGGTGGTTGGCCTACATGCTGAGGAAAAAACAGAAATCACGAGTCATTGGTAAGATAGAATTTAGAGGTAAGCAAGTTTACCAACAGAATATGATCAAAAAGCCTTTTTTAGAATTTTATACAAAGTTATATGCTAGTGACTCAATACAAGGTATAGATATAGATAGATACTTAAAGGAAGGGAATATTCCTGAATTAACGTTGGAACAGAGGGAAGGATTGAATCAACCAATAACTTCTGATGAGATTAAAGATGCAATTAAGCAATTAAAAGTAGGGAAAGCTCCGGGAACAGATGGATTAACAGCTGTTTATTATAAGAATTTACAGCTTGAAATGGTAGAACTGCTTAGAGTTCTATTTTGTAAAATTCAATTAGGGGGAGGAGTCCCACTCTCTTGGCGAACAGCTTTTGTTTCACTGATCTCGAAGGAAGATCAAAATTGTACTAAACCTGAAAATTTTAGGCCAATTTCACTATTGAACACGGATTATAAAATTTTTGCTAAGATATTAGCGAATAGACTAATGCCAGTTATGCAACAAACAATTCATAATGATCAATCAGGCTTTATAAAAGGGAGGCAAATGAAATATAATGTTAGACAAATTATAAACCTATTGGAATATTTGGAAAAAAATAACCAGGTCCCTGCAGCGTTCATATTTTTGGATGCAGAGAAAGCATTTGATCGATTGAACTGGCAATTCCTGTTTAAGATAATAGGAAAAAAATGCATTTTGGGGAGTATTTTATACATTCAATTAGAGCAATGTATCAGGAACAAACAGCACAAATAATAGTTAATGGAGGTTTAACAGATGCGTTTAAAATTGAGAAAGGTACTAGGCAGGGTTGTCCCTTGTTGCCATTGTTGTTTATTTTAACTTTAGAAGTTTTGTTGAATAAGTTACGTGACTCTGATAAAATAAAAGGAATTGTAATTAGACAGCAGGATTATAGATTAAGAGCGTTTGCAGATGACCTGGTTCTTACTTTATCTCAACCTATAGAAGCGGCTCCCTATATGTTGGACATAGTAGCTCAATATGGCAAAGTATCTGGATTTAAAGTAAATCTTCATAAGACAAAGATGATAACTAAAAATATGTCCATAACTCAAAGAGAAGACTTAGGGAGAATAACGGGGTTTGAAGTAGTTAAAAAGGTTAAGTATCCAGGAGTATATATCGCAGCCTCAAACACGAAATTGTTTAAAAATAATTATGAAATTCTTTGGCAAAAAGTACAGAAAGAAATGGAAAATTGGAAAAAGTTACAACTATCATTACTGGGAAGGATAGCAGCAATAAAAATGAATGTACTACCTCGGTTTTTATTTTTGTTTCAAATGGTACCAGTGCTTAAGAAAGATGGAAATTTGATGGAATGGCAGAAAGGGGTTAATACTTTCATCTGGGCTGGGAAGAAACCAAGAGTGAAACTGAAAGTTATACAGGATATACGTGAGAGAGGAGGTCTTAAAATGCCTAATTTAAGATTATATTATGAAGCAGCTGCTTTATCACAAATTAGTGATTGGTTTAACTTAACTGAAGAAAGAATGTTAAACAGAGAAGGTTATGATTTGTTATATGGATGGCATGCTTATTTGTTATATGAAAAAAAAGTGGATAAAGTGTTTAAGGGTCATATATTCAGAAATGCGTTGTTGAGGGTTTGGAAAAAGTACCAATATAAGCTAAACTATAAGATACCCATATGGGCAAATCCCAGACATGCAATAGAAAATATAAGTATAGAACAAAAAACAGAGGTGATTACTTATAAAGAGCTTCTTTTTTTGGAAAGGGGTAAGTTGCAACTGAAATCTTTAGATGAATTAAAAGAAGAAGGGATAATTTATACCTGGTTTCAGTATGGTCAGCTTCAAGCTAGATGGAGGGAAGATCAAAAATTTGGTTTTATGCAAAATGAGGAAAATCTGGTGAAACAGATTAGAGATCAAAGCCAGATGCATATTAAAAGGCTGTATAATGCATTATTGGAAATAGATTCAGAAACGGAATTGGTTAAGGATTGTATGATAAAATGGGCACAAAACTTTCAGGAACCAGTGATGATGGAAACGTGGGAAAAGATTTGGGTCAGAAATGTTAAATTTACGCAAGCACAAAATTCGAGAGAGAATTTTTATAAAATGTTTTATAGATGGCATTTAGATCCTAAAAAATTATCATGTATGTACTCTAATTTGCAAGCTAAATGTTGGAGATGTGAATGTAATGATGCAACCTATTATCATATATGGTGGACCTGTAAGAAAATCAAGGCATTTTGGATAAAAATTTGGTGGGTGATGCAGAATATTCTGAAAAGAAGGTTGAAATTTACTCCTCAATTGTTCCTATTGGGTATAACTATGGACTGTACAGTATCAGAAACTAAATTGATTTTGAATCTAATATCAGCAGCTAGGCTGTTGGTAACGCAATATTGGAAGAAGGACTCTTTGCCTACTATTGAAGAGTGGATATTGAAAGTAATGAACCTAGCAGAAATGGCGAAAATCTCAGCGTACTTGAAGGACTATACACAAGAAAGATATGTATTGGAATGGAGAAGATGGATTGACTATATTCAAAATAAGTATCAGACAAGAAAATATCAAATAGCTTATGAATGAACGTTAAGTATTAGAAATATTATGTTATCTATAGTGGAGTTAAGGTTTCAGGGGGGGAGTTAGTAGTCTGAGGATAAGTAGGTTAATCTAGTTTATGATTGTTAAATGAAACACCTTGTATTTTGCTCTGGGAAGTCTGGGGGGTGGGATGAGGGGAGGGAAAGGGTGGGGGGAATATGGGGGGAAGAAAATTTTTGTTTTCTGTAAAACTTTTCAATAAAAAAAAAGATACAACAGTGATTGGTCTCATTCGAGACAACGATGAATCTGCATACAGATGGGAGGTTGAACAACTAGCCTTTTGGTGCAACCGGAAAAATCTTGAACTAAACACACTCAAAACCGTAGAAATGGTGGTAGATTTTAGGAGAAACCCTCCTATACTACAACCTCTTACAATACTAGACAACACAGTATCAACAGTAGAGACCTTCAAGTTTCTAGGTTCTATCATATCTCAAGACTTAAAATGGACACCTAACATCAAAAATGTCATCAAAAAAGCACAACAAAGAATATTATTTCTGCACCAACTCAGAAAACTCAAACTGCCCAAGGAGCTGTTGATGCAGTTCTACAGAGGAATTATTGAGTCTGTCATCTGCACCTCTATAACTGTCTGGTTTGGCTCTGCAACAGAGGTGAAATGCTACTGGTTCGTCCGCACCACTAGTGGCGGTGGCACGTGGTTCAGAGAACCGGGAGCAGCGGCAGTGCGAGGCTCTGCCTACCTGCCCGGATGTTGTTACTTCTTTGTTTTAACCAGGAATTAATCTGTTTTTTATCTTCTGCGCATGTGCAGGCGGCTTTGCACATGTGCAGAGGGTCCAAGCGCACATGTGGCGTGCATGTGCGCACGCAAAGCACGCACTTCCGAATTGGTAGGGAAGGTAAGTAGATTTCACCCCTGCTCTGTAACCAAACAAGACAAACACAGCCTTCAATGGATAATTAGAACTGCAAAAAAAAAAAAAAATTGCTACCAACCTACCTTTCATTGAGGACCTGAATACTGCATGAGTCAAAAAGAGGGCTGTGAAGACCCCTCACATCCTGGACATAATCCTTGGAACACGCCCTTCTCAGACTTGCGCCCTCTTTTGGCTTCACCTCACCGACACAAATTGCTCGCTCATTCCACCTGAGCCCTTCCCCTACTTGTGTGGAGGACTAATATCATCTGAACAGGAGCTGGTATATGACTCCATCCCACCAGCTGAGAGGACCAGCCAAGAGCCTAACCACCGTGAGAGGATGGCTTGGGCTCTGGGCCCCATGGGCTGAGCTGGGATGGCATTAGCTATTTTGCACTTTGCACTTTGTACCTGCTGGCAGGGGAATGACCATCGGACAAACCGCCGTGAGAGGGCGGATTGGGGATTTATATCCTGGGTGCTGCACTGTTTCTGTTGGACCATCATTCGGCACCTGCACTTTATACTTTGCTGGCAGAGGGATGGACCATCGAATCCGCCGTGAGAGGGTGGATTTCGGACCTATATTATGGGTGCCGAGTGCGCAAGTTGGACCATTACTTCCATCTCACCAGTAAAGGGGGCAGACAATCGGGCCAAGCCGCTGTGAGAGGACGGTATGACTTATCCCTCCCCTCCCCTTGGACTGTGTCGACCTGGAGACAGACTTGGCCTCTGTTGTGAGAGAACAGCGGACTGGGTCTTGAATCCTTCTGTGGCTCCTGTCTTCTTATGTTCTCCCTCAGACTTTTCTGTATGGACCCTTTAGGGGACGGTTACCCCATCCCTGTGGCAAGATGTACGCAGCAGCGGAGCTTCTTCTTCTTTTTTTTTTTATTGAAAAAGTTTTCAAATACAAATTTTTCTCCCTTTTTTCTCCCCCCCTCCCTAACCCCCCCTCACCACCCATCCCCCCTGTGACTTCTTCAAAATAAAAACCTAATACATAACAGATTATATAATATTTTACCATTCCCTTACTCCCTCCTCCAAATACTGACCCTTACTTGCTAATGATATTATTAATATTATTACTTCCCCCTTTTACCATACACTTCAAGATAACATTCTACTATAACATTGTATAATAACTTCTGATTTAGCACAATATTATTATGACTCCCAATTTAGCAATAATCTGCCCTTTTTTCTCCTCCCCCATACTTATGTCTGTATATTAATATAACATTTCAGAACAATCTTAATAAATCCTACTTTAACATTTAATCTTTTGTATATATTAATATAACATTTCAAAGCAGCTTTCACTCTAAATTCTAATTTTACATTTATTCAACTCTATCCATTTCCTCCACTCCCATAAATATATCTCTTAAGCATCCCTTTTCTTAACCTATACAGTCAATAAACTAGCCTGTCTCCACCCACTTTCCTACCAAATTACCATACACAACAATTCTTAATATCTTTGTTCTTCTGCCCACCCTACTAAAAAGGTATTCCCTTATATAAATAACATCAATGACTTTAAACTTATAATCCATATAATGTCTTCTTTGATGTCTTTCCACTGGATTGCTGACTCCATCACCCATATTAGGGTAACATAACATCCCGGTTGCAACAGAATGTTCAAAATCCTCAGTTATCATCTGCCCCCATCAATAATGATATCTTCGTATATATAAAAAAAGAAAACAACCACCCGAGTGACTTTATAATTATATTCCATATAATATCTGTAATAGTGGCTTTCTTCAGGATTATTAATTCCCACCGTCATAATGGGGTAACAACCAGATCTTCTGCATGCTCCAGCGTAGCTCTCTTGCCTTATAGCTCAGCATAAATATAATAAATTTATCAATGAAAAGAAAACCAAAATAGATAATTCCAATCCAACAGTTTGAGGCCCTTTTCACATCCCAAAAATACGGCATTGCAGAGGTCTGTCACTCTCCTCAGGATAATATTAACCACTACTTCGCCTCAATTATCTTTTCATGTATTCAGTCATGTATTTTTTAAAAAATAACTGGCTTCACTGTTGCTTAATTTAGAAGTTTTTATTTTTGTGAGACCTGTTTCTTTTTTTCCTTTCTTTTTGTGGGTTTGATCTCCATCCTAATTTCCTTTCTGCAAGTTGTATATCAACTGATTGGTTTTCATTCTGATTTATGACTTGATCTTGTTGGTTTTGCTTTTGTGACTCATATTTCTTTTCTATGAGTTGTGTATCAACTAATTGATTTCCATGCTTGTCTATGACTTGATGAATCATCACATTAGAATCCGATGCCACTTCTCTCTTATTTATAGATAATCCAGCTGAGGTGTCTGAAGAATCCGAAGGCAATTCATCTACAGAGGCCTCTGTAACTCGATATTTTTCCTTTATTTCCAACTCCTTCTGCTTGTCTTGTGTTGTGCATAAAGATGTTAAGTTCATTTTTAAATTTTTTTGATAAAATTCTTCCGCTTTTTCAACAGTATTTAATTGGTATCTTTCTCCTTGATATCTCAATATTATACCAACTGGAGCATTCCATCTGAATAAGATATCTCGTTTTTTAAGCTCAGTTACCAGAAAACCAAATTTCTTTCTTTCCAATAACATCTTAGGCGGTAGTTCTTTATATATCCAAATCTTTCTTCCAAACAATTGCAAAGTAGAATTAAAGGATTTTTGCACAATATTATTTCTTATTTCTTTATCTGTAAAATAAATCACCACATCTCTAAGCAATTGCCTTTGCTTTGCAATCCAGGAGTTTATTCTATAAACTCTATCGATCCTACAAAATACCTCCTCAGGTTGAACCTTTAAGATCCCAGCCAGAACTTCAGAAGATATTTTCCTTAAGTCATCTCTGTTATTTTCCTGTAATCCTCTCAGTCTAATCGCATATTCAGTAAAATTATATTGCATCATTAAAACTTCCTTTTCAATCCGTTGTTGTATGTTTTCTGCATTACAAATCTTTGGATCTGCTTCCATGTTAGGTTTTTCTTCTAAGCTATTGTCTTGAGTGTTTATCAAATCATTTTCAATTTTTTGTATTTTATTGTCCAAATTGTCCTCAATTTCCTCCATTTTAGACTCTAATAAATTAATATTTGTATCCAACTTGATCATAAATTCTGAGAAACCATTAGCCATTTTTGTAATCTTTCGTTGCAAAATATCAAACTTTAATTGCACCACTTCTTTAATTTCCTGCTTAAATTTCTCAAAGTTCTGATTCATAATCTCATCCCTTTTTACAATCTCCTCCAGAAGAAATTCAATTATATTAAAATCAGTTTTCTGAGACTGTAGGTTAAAAACTTGTTCATATAATTTGTGGATGGAGGAATTCCCCCCCCCCCACTGCTTGTTTGTCCGGCTTTGTAAGCCTAAACGCCATATTTCCACACAGACAAACTTTTTTAGAAAAGAAAAAAAAAGCAAAGTAAAAAGAAAAAAGCTTCTTTCCAAACAAGATCAATACCAAATCTCCAGGAAAGAAAACATAAAAGTGGAGCTTTATCTTCAATTGTAGCCAGGAGTATTTATTCTGCTACTTTGTATCTTAATAGGAGACGGAAGGACTTTCCCTTTCAGCCCTTTCTCAAGCCCGGCAGTTGCCATTTTAAAAACTCTTTTTTCCTTCTTCAGTAACTTTTATAAAATAAATGAAAATACTTGCGTTTCAGGGTCACAGGTCCAACTCTCATCCTCTTTAATTGATCTGTTAGTTTTCTTTAATAGGCTTGTTCTTGTTGCCTAACTCTGCAAAAAGGCAGAGGTCTCCCAAAGTCCGGAGCGGCGGCAGGGGAAATAGGGAGCCTCATCTGCTTCGTCCCCAAAAGTAAAAAAAAAACTTTTGGGGCTTCGCAGAGAGCTCTACCTGCCCCCGCCGGCTCTGTCTCACATTTCCTAATGGAAATGGAGTTTTTCGAGCCGCCTTTCGGATGTAAAGGCGGCTCTTTACAGACAATGGGGCTGGCGGTCCCGAGGGACCATCTGGCAGCGACGAGCAACAAACCGGAAGTCCGGAGCTTCTTGGTCTGCGAGATTCCCCCCTCTCGCAGGCTTGGCCCTCCACATTATCGAGGGCCTACCTCGATGACGGATTTTGGAATCCTGAGAGGTGGCATGCCGCAAAGAGGGGGCTGAGGGTTTTTTTAAAATTGTCTTTGTGTAAATTTTTAAGGGGTTTGGGGAGGGGGTGGGGAGGGAGGGTGATAGGTCAGGCTTGGCACAGGGGCACGAACTGGGAGGTGTGGAGCTGGGTGTGGAGGGGCTTAGTGTAAGTATGGAAGAGGGCGATTCCATCAGGACCATGGTTGGGAGGGGCAGATACGGCAGGAGCAGGGGACCATATCGTGTTAGGGGGGCACGCACCCGCTGTTTTCAAGCGGTGGCATGCCTCAGCCCCCAAGGCTCGTCTCGTTTCCCGGGTTGTCTAGAGCTTCAGAGCCCAGGCCTTAGCTGATGCTGTGCAACGCCAGGTCTGTGGTTAATAAGGCCCCCCTCATCTGCGAGTTAATTCAGGAGGGGGGAGCGGACCTGGTGGGTATTACAGAGACCTGGCTGAGCCAAGAGGGCGGGGTCCCCCTCGTAGAAATGTGCTCACCAGGTTTCCAAGCATTTCATCAGCCGAGGGCCCAGGGCAGGGGTATGGGGGTGGTGGTTGTCATTAAGGAAAGTCTTGATCCAAGGGAGACCACTGTACCACAGATAGCCAGATGTGAGTCTCTCCTGGTGAAGTGGGGCCATGGGATGCAGATGGGCCTGCTGATCACGTACCTGGCTCCCTGCCATGTGACAGTGGCCCTGCCTGAGCTTCTCAATGTTATTGCCGGAGTGGCAGTTGATACCCCCAGACTGGTGGTCATGGGGGATTTCAACCTGCCGTCGGCCGGTGAGGCGTCTGAGGTGGCCCGGGAGTTCATGGCTTCCATGATGGCCTTGGACCTGACACAACTAATTCATGGCCCTACTCACACAGGAGGACACACTCTAGACTTAGTTTTTGTCTCTGGTCAGTGGTTGAATGGCCAGGTTATAGGGGATATAGCTACTGAGCCCCTGTCACGGTCGGATCATTCTCTCCTGAGGCTGGACTTTCTGACCGCTGCACCTCACCGCAGGGAGGTGGAACCGATTAGGTGGTTCCGCCCCAGGCGCCTGATGGATCCGGAGAGATTCCAGAGGGAGCTTGGGCCATTTCCTGAGGCTTTGGCTCACAACTCGACTGAAGATCTGGTGGCAGCCTGGGATAGGATGGCCGCCGGGGCTTTGGATCGTGTCATGCCTTTGCGGCCTCTGGCCCGGCGTCGCACCTGCCCAGCTCCTTGGTTCACCGAGGAGCTGAGGGGGATGAAACGCCGAAAAAGACGCCTAGAGGGTGGTTGGAGAGCCAGTCGCTCCAAATCCGATCGAACACTAATTAGGTCTCATATTAAGACGGATTTAGTGGCGATAAAAGCGGCAAAGTGTGATTACTTTTCTGCTCTTATTGCATCAGCAGATAACCGCCCAGCCACCTTGTTTAGAGTGACCCACTCCCTCCTACATCAGGGAGCGCGGGAGGACCCCTTGCAAGGGCAGGCTGAGGATTTTGCACAGTATCTGCACGATAAAATCACTCAGATTCGGGAAGGCTTGGACTCTGACTGGGTAGATTCCGGCGAGGTGGCTGAGGCAGGTCTTGAGAATGTTATCTGGGATGAGTTCGATCCTGTGACTCCTGAGGACGTGGACAGGATTCTGGGGAGGTTAAACGCAACCACATGTTTACTGGACCCGTGTCCCTCCTGGCTGGTACTGGCTACCCGGGAGGTTACGCGAGGCTGGCTCCAGAGGATTATAAATGCTTCTTTGGGGGAGGGTTTCCTGACGCCTGCTTTGAAAGAGGCGGTAGTGAGGCCCCTCCTTAAGAAGCCTTCTCTGGATCCGGCTGTTATGGCTAACTACCGTCCTGTCTCCAACCTTCGCTTTATTGCGAAGGTTGTTGAGAGTGTGGTTGCGCAACAGCTCCCGCAGTACCTGGATGAAACCGTCTATCTAGACCCATGCCAGTCCAGCTTCAGGCCTGGGTACAGCACGGAAACGGCATTGGTCGCGTTGGTTGATGATCTCTGGAGAGCTCGGGACAGGGGTTGCTCCTCTGTTCTGGTCCTATTAGATCTCTCAGCGGCTTTTGATACCATCGACCATGGTATCATGCTGCACCGGCTGGAGGGATTGGGGGTGGGAGGCACTGTGTTGCAGTGGTTCTCCTCCTATCTCTCCGACCGGTCGCAGTCTGTGTTGGCAGGGGGGCAGAGGTCGACCTTGAGGTGCCTTGTTTGTGGGGTGCCACAAGGGTCGGTCCTCTCGCCACTCCTGTTCAACATTTATGTGAAGCCGCTGGGTGAGATCATCCGTGGATTTGGGGTGCGATGCCACCTGTACACTGATGACACTCAGCTGTACATCTCCACCCCAATGATGCCCTTGAAGTGATGTCCCAGTGTCTGGAGGCCGTGCGGGTCTGGATGGGGAGGAACAGGCTTCGACTCAACCCTTCCAAGACCGAGTGGCTGTGGATGCTGGCATCCCAATATAGCCAGCTGGTGCCATCGCTGGCTATTGGGGGCGAGTCATTGACCCCCACAGAGGGGGCTCGCAACATGGGCGTCCTCCTGGACACACAGCTGTCTTTAGAAGAGCATATGACGGCCGTGGCCAGGGGGGCTTTTTATCAGGTTCGCCTGATACGCCAGTTGCGCCCCTTTCTGAGTCGGGATTCCTTATGCACAGTCACTCATGCTCTCATCACTTCTCGCCTGGACTACGCTAACACTCTCTACATGGGGCTCCCCTTGAGGAGCACCCGGAGGCTCCAACTGGTCCAGAATGCGGCCGCGCGGGTGATCACGGGAGCAACATGATGCTCCCATATAACACCTCTCCTGCGCGAGCTGCACTGGCTCCCGGTGGTCTTCCGGGTGCGCTTCAAGGTGTTGGTTCTCATCTTTAAAGCGCTCCATGGCTTAGGGCCAGGGTATTTACGAGACCGCCTGTGGCTACCGTTAACCTCCCACCGGCCAATACGCTCTCACAGAGAGGGCCTCCTCAGGGTGCCGTCGGTCAAGCAATGTCGGCTGGCAGCCCCCAGGGGGAGGGCCTTCTCTGTGGGAGCACCCGCCCTCTGGAATGAGCTACCTCCCGGAATACGGCTGATTCCGGATCTCCACACTTTCTGTAAGGCCCTGAAGATGTTTTTATTTCAGCAAGCCGGCCTGGCCTGAATAGATTTTAGGGGTTTTTAATTGTATTGCTAGGAGTTTTAAATTGGGGCGGCCGTTTAATTTAATTTATTTTTAATTATTTTAACTTTTATATTGCATGTTATTTTAATTCTCGGCTGTTCACCACCCGGAGTCCCTTCGGGGAGAAGGGCGGGATATAAATTTAATAAATAAATAAATAAATAAATAAATAAATAAATAAATAAATTGTTTCAACTTCTACCCTCAAAACAACACTATAGGGCACTGCACACCAGAACAACTAGACACAAGGACAGTTTTTCCCCCGAATGCCATCACTCTGCTAAACAACTAATTTCCACAACACTGTCAAACTATTTACTAAGACTGTATTCTTCTCATCCTTACTATTATCTATCTCCTTCCACTTATGACTACAACCTTGTTGCTTGTATCTCTATGATTTATATTGTTTTATTTGTTTCCTAGTATGATTTGCTTGCTTATTTAGTAACCTATGACTATCACTAAATATTGTATCTTATGATTCTTGATTAATGTATTTTTTTTCTTTTTTATGTACACTGAGAGCATATGCACCAAAGACAAATTCCTTGTGTGCCCAATCACACTTGGCCAATAAAGAATTCAGTTCAGCTCAGTTCAGTTCAGTTCAGTTCAGTTCAGTTCTGTTCTATTAGAATGCAGGTGCAAACTGAAAGGAATACATTCCGCCCCGCTAAGGAAGCCAGAATAAAATAGGGCATAAAATGTGCCCTCCTTTCCTTTTAATTTGCTGTGTTTGCAAGGATATACAGTACTGTATACGATAAAGACTGGAAAGCTTATATCTGTCAAACCAAACCTAAAGTATTATAGACCTTAATCTTAACCCACAATGAATCCTTTCCTATTCTCTGTCTTAAACTCTGTGCGCCTGTTCAGATGTCTATAGATTATTATATTTTATATGGCTAAAAAGGGCCTAGCAGTACATCATTATGTGCTCACTATGCATCCATAAAACAGCCAAATGCCATCTTGCATTGGTTTCATAAAAAACCATAAGCAAAATGTGAATCTTCAATCCAACATTGAGACAGAGTCTTTTAAAGTATCACTGGTCACTGTTCTTATGTTCATAATTTGGAGGAGAGGAAAGGGTGCCAGGAGTTCATATTTCACAAACAGAGCCCAAAGCTGCAAGGCTCACTTCATTAAAAAGGTCATTTAATAGTAACAGTTCTTCCATCATCAAAACAACTCCCACCTCTTTCTATCAACCTACCAAGATACATATGTGCTTCCAAGGAAAGCTTCAATTATTTCTCCATAGTATGTAGGAACTACTAGATGGCAAAAATTCAAAGTATTATACACTTGATAGCCTTACCAAATAATTGTGCATTCTGAAAATCTCCTGTAGAAAGAATTTTTTAGGGAAGGTAGTTCAGATGACACAACTGGAGGTAGAATTGAATTTTCTCAATGTGCAGCTTAATGAGATAAAAAGCACCAAAAATCAGAAAATCATTTTGCTTCTCTCAAAATGTCAAACAGTACTTTTCAGGTGTGTCTTGAAATTTAATTTTGGCACACTTCAGTATCAGCTTGGGAATATGATTAACAGTCTAGGAATTGTTGTTAATCTTTTCAGTATTCTTGGAATCTCTGGATGCTTTAATCAAGCAAGCATCTCCAATTCTTACCTTAAATTTTACTTTTGGCCTTATGCAACCTAATCTTCTTACCTATATTATCCCTTGTGTCCCAAAGGTGCTTTTTCAAGAGGCAACTGGACTTTCCGTTTTTCTTTGAAGACTTTTCACTTCTCATCCAAGAAGCTTCTTCAACTCTGACTAGATGGTGGGGAATGGAAGGATTTTACTCCTTGCAGACAGCTGGTCATTTGCATTCTTTTAGTGAGTCATTAGGTTTATCTGAAGGTTTATCTGTGTCATCAGGGTCACATTAGTGGTGCAAATGGGTGTGGAGCCTTCTTGGAACAGTTTAAAGGACTGTGTTATAGACTGGAGATAGATGATGTCATATCCCTCCCCCTTTATTGAGAGAGGGCCGCTTCAATTTTGACATAGATGGCCTCTTTGACCCCTCTTTCAAACTAGCGGTCTTCTCTGTCCAAAATGTGGACTCTATTGTCTTCAAAAGAGTGGCCTTTGTAATTTAAATGCAGATGGACTGTTGAATCTAGTCCTGATGGGTTTGTTCTCCTATGTTGTGCCATGTGTTTATGAAGTGGTTGTTTTGTTTCCACAATGTACAGATCTGCACATGGCTCACTGCATTGTACTGCATATACCATGTTGCTCAGTTTGTGTCTGGGTGTTTTATCCTTGGGGTGGGCAAGCTTTTGTTTTAGTGTACTCTTGGGTTTGAAATGTGCACGTATGTTATGTTGGCTGAAGATCCTCCTGAGCTTTTCCAATATTCCTGCAATGTATGGAATGACGTTGCTTTGTTTATTGTTCTCTTCGTTGTCTGTTATGGAGGAGCTCCTGTAGGGTCTTGTTTGAGATTTGATGAAGGCCCACTTGGGATAGCCACATGTTCTGAGGGCTTCCTTGATGTGTTTTAGTTCTTTTTCTTTGCCATCTTTCCTGGCAGGAAAGCCTTCAGGTCAGTGGTATAGGGTTCTGATGACTCCCTTTTTGTGCTCCAGTGGGTGGTGGGAATCAACATATAAATATTTATCTGTGTGTGGGGGTTTTCTGTAAAACGTCTTTAAACATTATTCCTTGTGCATGCCATTATAGAGCAATTCTATCCATTTTTACTTTCTTTTGGCTCAAAATTAATTGATGAAAACTGATTTCTACTGCCGCCAACCTCCCCTACGTCCAGCTTCTAGCAAGCAAGCATAATGATCCCTTGTACTTCTCCTACAGTTCATCCTGGATACGGAGGAGCATCCTTTCACTGATATTAATGATTTGGAGTTTATCATAAAGACATATCTTGAATTTGGTTATCGTCATTCACACCCCATGTTGTATCTGAGGTTACGGGTAATCTCACAAAGCTGATAGTGACAAGAAGTTTTTATAGGCCAATATAGCCAGTCAAAAATTCTAGATCTCCATCCACAAATATGTGCCAGGCTCCTTGATTTTCTCTATTTTGAAAAATAAAAGGGCTTCTCGTTTCCTTTCTGCATTCCTCTGTAGTCTATAGCAGGGGTGTCCAACCCCCAGTCTGGGCTGCCGCATGCCAGCAACTGGGCTGCACAAACAAGTGAAGCCCCATTCACAGGATGCAGGCAGCATGCGAAATCGCGCCCCCTCTGGTCCGCAGAAAAACCCTGCTCCATGGAACCAGTCCCTGGTGCTCAAAAGGTTGGGACAGCAGTGAAATGCACTTACCTTCGCTACTGGTTCAGAAATGTGAGCGTGTACACCTCTTCTGCGCAAGCGCAGAGCCTTCTGCGCATGCGCAGAGGGTCAAAAATGAGACAAAATAACATCCTGGTGGGTGGGCGGAGCCTCCCGCTGCTGGCTCTACCAGTTCATGTGAGCTGGATAAATCCAGCCAGATTTCACCGCTGGGTTGGGGGCCCTGGTCTATAGGATTGTGCTGCTAAAATTCTACAGAAAATTATCAATTTTTCACACATTTTCCTATGGGGATTAAAGCATATTATTCTATGGGGAAATGGGGATTAAAACAAATGATTTAAGGCTGCCTTAGATTAAACATATCTATTTTCCATTTATGCCAAGTTCCTCCAAAATATTAAAAAGGATGGAATGTTTAGCCCTGCTCCTCCTATGAAGATACCTGTCAGACCTGCCCCAATCCAATCCCTTAGGAGATAAAAGCCTTTGACTCCATTTGGTTAAAGCAAAGGGTTCTTGTACTAAGAGTATTGGATGCCAACTCTGAAAGTACCTCATTCACTGGATACAAAAATAAGGTGTAGGTTTTCCCCCAGCCCATTTCTCCCTACCCCCATGACCGGTCTGTTTCCAGCCAACAGGAGCTCACCAAGATTGAGATGTTTAGGGGTAATCTGTATATTTCTCAGGGTGCCTGGCTGTGGGATGCTGGTACACACAGGATCCAGTTGCTCTGGTCCTTTTCAGCTGTCATTTCCCCTTCCCAATTTCCTATCATGTACACACAAAGCTTTATTGCTCTTTCATCTTTCCCTCTTTCATCCTCCTTCCCCTTCTTCTTTTTATGGCAGGATGTCAGCCAGGCAGATCTGATAATACCACTGTATCATTGCTGTATTCAGTGGCACTCTGTGTTTCAGAAAGTACTTAAAAAGTGTGTGGGGGTGGGGTTTCAGTGTCTGTATGTAGCTGTGTGTAAACCACTGTGCACGTTTTGTGATTTAGGAGATGCAAGATTGAGGACCATGGTCTAGCCTTCCCCAAGTGGCACCATGGCTCCTATCACCCTTCCTAAAGCTATGTTGCAGTTCATAGCCATTCTATCACCACCCGTCATCATCCATTACCCATCATAAACAATGTTATTAGCACTCCATTACATGTAATCCTCAAGTTACGACAGTTCACTTAGAGACCAAAGTTACAACATAAACATACACACTCCAAGTATTTATGACCCAGTCCTGAAGTTACAACTGTTGCAGTACCACAGCAGTCGTTCACCCTAACGAACGACTGCAGAGGCACTGCAACATTTGGCCTCCCTATTTCCCCACTTCCCGCAGGTCTCCACAGGCACTGGGCCTGTGGAGACTCATTTACCTTGCAAAAATCTAGCAAGCCGTCTTCTCTCTGCAGTGGTTTCTTTGCCTGCTTCGGTGCTTCATATCTTCATACCATACATTCGCAGAGAACGGAGGCCTAAAGTACTGCAAGATCACACGAGATCAGTAGCATGAGATCTCGCACTACTTTAGGCCTCTATTCTCTATGAATTGAGGCCTGGATGAGATCTGTGGCAAAAGGCTTTGCAAATAGAGGGAGGGCTTTAATCTGTCAGGTCTTCTCTCCATTTGCCATTTCCTTGCAGAAGTCTACAGGGAGATTGAGTCCCTGTAGGCTCCGGTCATCTTTGCAAAAAGCCTTTGCTGGCAAGAATAGAACCCGGAAGGGGCCAGCACATCCCTCCCGGGCTCCGTTCTTGCTGGCAAAGGCTTTTTGCAAAGACTTGCTGAAGCCTACAGGGAGATTGCATCCCTCTAGGCTCCGGGTCATTTTTGCATAAGCTTTTGCCACCAAAAACAGATCCCAGGAGGGACACGACAGTTGTCTTTCCAAAAAGGCCTTGTGCCAAAAATGTTTTCAGGGGCAAGGGCTTTTTGCAGACAACTGGAGCCTAGAGGGAGATCACAAGCCGAGCAGGGCATGCTCATCCCGCTCTTCCTCTGCTCTCACCGCTCTGCTTTTGGAGCGCTGGGAGCAGGCAAAGAAATTACGGCAGAGAGGAAACATTTCGCTAGATCTTTGCAAGTGAGACCTGGCATGGCAGGATGGGGAGGAGCAATTGTGGAGTGCATGAGGTATCTCAGTGGGTCTGGGGAGTCCTTGGGTGGCACCCCCCCCATAGTTTTCCCCACCCTGAGATACTTTGTGCATTTAATGACCTGCACATTCAATTAGTGAATCCGTGGGTGAAAGCAAGGAGTTTTCATGTTCACTTTACGTGATTCACTCCAACGAATCCTTGGGTTATGAGTGTAACTGGCAGGCTCTATTACATTCATAACTTGAGGACTACTTGTACTTCATGGCACTGCAGTTCCCTCTTTACTCTAAAAGACCAAGTACAATTGTACCTTCTATAGTCCATAGATCAAAGTTACCATAATCTTCGGAACCCTGGGATAATACAAACTTTTAATTCAACACACATAATAGGCAGCAGATTGTGGAAGGTTGTCCTAGTCCCATTGGGAGTCATCTGCTACTAAAACTATCATGTATACAACTTTTAACTGGGAGAAAGGCAAAATGTTTTCAACCAAGTAATGCTGGGATTCTTTTTTACTTCTGTGAAAATTAAAGTTTAACCCGCCTACGGGCCTTGAACTTACAACCTCCTGTTAGCTTCCCCACTGACTTTCTCCCTGAAAGTTCCCCACAAGCAAAGTAAATGGGAAAGCTGGAAACTTTTGAGGGTGGGAGGGAGGGAGGGAGGAAATGGCGGGGAGAGATTGAGGAAGAAACAATGAGGGAGGAAGAAAGGATGGAGGGGTTGGAGGGAAGGAAGGAAGATTTCTGATGCACCCTGCCAGCTTCCCACAAGGAAATTGAATGGAAAAGCTTGCAGGAAGTTGCTCTCACTTCCACTACTTTTTTTTTAATCACCTATGGTCATTCTGTTTCTCTATTTAGGTAAGAAATATTTCTGAAACGATGACCCAATAGGGCACAAGTTATATAGTAGGTATTACAATTATATTAAATTGTCCCAGATATATTATGAAAATCTTGGAATTTCACAAAACTTCTGAAAACGCTCTCTACATGGGGTCCCCTTGAGGAGCAGCCGGAGGCTCCAACTGGCTCAGAGTGCGGCCGCATGGGTGGTAATGGGAGCGACATGGCGTTCCCACGTAACACTCCTCCTGCGCGAGCTGCACTGGCTCCCGGTGGTCTTCCGGGTGCGCTTCAAGGTTTTGATTACCACCTTTAAAGCGCTCCATGGCTCAGGACCTGGGTACTTGCGGGACCGTCTACTACCACCAATAGCCTCCCACCAGCCGGTACGCTCCCATGCAGAGGGGCTCCTCCAGGTGCCGTTGGCCAAACAATGCCGACTGGTGGCCCCCAGGGGGAGAGCCTTCTCTGTGGGGGCACCTACTATCTGGAACGAACTCCCCCCGGAGATACAGAGGATCCCGGATCTGCGCACCTTCCGCCGCGCTCTAAAGACCTTATTATTTCACCAGGCGGGACTGGCCTAATTTTCTCCCTCTTTTATAAAAGATTTTTAATTTTTAAATATCTTTTAGTATTTTATATATTCAAATTTTAAAATTGGTTTTAAATAGTTCGGGGTTTTAATTTGTCTGGGCCAAAACTATTTAATTTGATTTTAATTCTACTTTTAAATTTTGTATGTATGTGTTTTATTGTTTGGTTGTGTACCGCCCTGAGTCCTTCGGGAGTAGGGCGGTATAGAAATAAAATTAAATAAATAAATAAATAAATAAATAAATAAATAAATAAATAAATAAATAAATATTCAGCCAATGAACAAGGCTATCTCTGATATTTAAAGCAACACAAAAGCGACAACAAAAGAGACAACTTCATTTACAAGCAGAAACAACAATTCCATTGCATTGTCTCCATATTCAGACATATTTCTGGACAGAAAAAGTAAATAATATTTTATTTTATTCATTCATGTGGTATGCATGTATAGGTGATATTTTATATTCCACCTGAAGAATAAATGCAAAGCAGAGATATATGTTTATAATTTACTTATTAATCAATAAAACTAGGTCATTTAAGGTATAGAGAGGGTAAAGTGTGACTCAATGTAATATAAAATGTAAACTGGGAAAACCTGGAAACTGTTTGCTTGAGTCACAGCAAAGAAAAGAGAAGGAAATTACAAACATACAACATAGATACAACAACATAAGGTTTCTTCAAGAATTGGTAGTAGCAGCAGACAAAATGTAGTGGAAGGCATTAATACTCCAGGAATCTCCTCAAGAAGAGAGCCTGCCTGCAGACTCTTAGCTCTCAGCTCCGCCATTAAAGTTGGAGCCTAAATTATTGATCCCTTTCCTTGATCAGCATAACAGTCACGTCCCAGGAATCAAGATCTAAGTACACTGCGGCCC
Source organism: Pituophis catenifer annectens (assembly GCF_029215685.1). Lineage (NCBI taxonomy): Eukaryota > Metazoa > Chordata > Lepidosauria > Squamata > Colubridae > Pituophis > Pituophis catenifer. The sequence goes on along the minus strand of NW_027256883.1, from coordinate 106,841,402 downwards.
CTCTGTTGCAGCCACTGAAATAATTAGGAGAAATTCTCATTAAAGGAGAGTGAAAGGTTTGGCGATGGAAGCAGAATCAGGGGTCTGGGTGGGTGTTTAATGTGTTCTAACAGAGTAGAGGAATGGCTCTGATCAAATCCCTGTACAGAGCTCTGGAGTGGGGGCGGATGTCAGTTTATCAAAACAGAAAGTATAAACAACATTCTTCCCTCCAGTGTGTGCCTGTGTGTATATGTGTGTGTACATGTGCACATACACATGCACACACACAGCTAGACAAACAAAAAGCTATTGCTGATTTCAGACCTAAATATAGTCACACAGAGTAATAGATACAAGGGTGGGGTGTAAGGAGGAGAGAGAAAAATGAATACAAATAACTAAAGAGAAAATTAATAATGGAAAATCCATCATGTACTCCTTTGAGTCTAATTTATTCATCCTGTAGAACTATGAAGGATCTGGGGAAAGAGAGGAAGAAAACATAAAACATATGGACTTAAATCTAAAAGCACTTAGGAATTCAGACCTCACAAACCATAGCGTAACACAAAATGTCAGGAATATATGAAAATCTACATATAAAATATTATTTGCCAACTGAGAGGGCCAGTCTCTTTTTACTGATACAGGAAGAATTCATAAAATTGTTCCCCTCTGGGAAACATGCCTGGTATCTGAGAGGATGTTAAGAAAACAGTGCTCTACACACACACACACACACACACACACACACACACACCACTGGAAATGAGGGGAAGGGGAGAAGAAGGGCAGGAATACTGCAAGAAAATGGTAAAGGAAAAGGAGCAAAAAGTGCATTTAATATGAAACCAGTTGATTAGAATTTAAAGCAAATTCCATCTCATACATCTAATCAGAATGGTTTGAGACTATATTAACACAAACCATTTGTTTGCTTTTTCATTCATTCAGAGTGCAATCATATGCTGGTTCAGGGGCTATTTCAAGGTCTAGTTACCACTATTACCAATGGAAAGCAGATGAGCCTTTTGGCTGTCCCATTTCCCTTCGCCATTGCTCTGCTCCTGGTTTCCATGACTGAGTGTCCTTGGGGTCAAAGGGAAGAACACAGCCAAAAGCGATGTGACTGGTGTGGTTTAAAAATCCTGTTATTTATCAAGCAAGCCAAACGCCCAATATGCAAATATTCTCTGATGTCTCTGTGTCCGAGATGATACTTGGGAGAACAATCAAGCAATTTCTTTGTGGTGCTTTCCCTGCAGATTCAACTCTTAGGAGTTCCAACCAGGCAGGCGAAAAGTGAGGTTGGGGAAGGGCCATCCTTTTCCACACACAGGGATGCCCCAAGAGGTATATGGGAGTCCACCCCAGGTGCACATACTTCTATATGTTCCAAAACAAGGGTTCTGAGAAGTTTGCAGGAGGGTAGTAGTATCATTGCTGGCTACATGGTGAAGCTGATAAGTATGGAGGCACTTTTTTGTTATTTGGCACACTGGATGCACAATAATGTGGCTGTTGTTGTTAATTGGATACAATTTTTAATTGCCTCAATGAAGCTGGCCAATTTGCATTGTTTCAGGCACAGTTCCTGATTGATTGTCACAAAGGATTCATTTTTGGGGACATCCAGTAGTCTGACATTATGTTACTTTTGTATTTTTGAATGATATGTATTTCTACCTCCCTCTCCCCATTAGATAGCAATAGCACTTAGACTCATATACTGCTTCATAGTGCTTTACAGCCTTCTCTAAGCGGTTTACAGAGTCAGCATATTGCCCCCAACATGACAGTGCATCTCTTATCTAGTTATTATGTTAAAACTGAGTTGTGGCAGACCCATTTGTGTAACCACAAAATGCATTACATAGAACAATTAATCAGTGGAACAACTTGCCTCCAGAAGTTGTGAATGCTCAACACTGGAAATTCTTAAGAAATTTAAGTTTATTGGGCAACCATTTATCTAAAGTGGTATAGGGCAGTGATGGCTAACCTTTTTGCCGTCGTGTGCCAAAAGTGGGGGGAATGCGGGGGGTCATGCGCGCACGTGCCCACACCCATAATTCAATGGCCCTGTGCTTGCATGCGAAACCCCCCCTGCACTCCCCCCGCTTTTGGCACGTGATGGCAAAAAAGTTACCGGTGGGCTTGGTAGGCCCGTTTTTTGCCCTCCCCAGGCTCCAGGGGATTTCTTGGAGCCTGGGGAGGGCAAAAACAGCTTTTCCCCCACCCTTCAGAGGCGGCCTGTTTCCTGACATCTGGTGGGCCCGGAAGGCCTGAAAATCAGCTGGCCAGGGGGCATATGCACTCTGGAGCTCAGCTAGGGTAATGCTCATGTGCCCACAGATATGGCTCCGCGTGCCACCTGTGACACATGTGCCATAGGTTCACCATCACAGGTATAGGGTTTCCTGCCTGAGCAGGTGGTTGGACTAGAAGACCTCCAGGGTCCCTACCAACTCTGCTTTCTGTTATAAAAAGTATGAGAATATTAATGGGTTAGTATAACCTCCTTTTAGCATTTAATGTAGCACTTCTACATTACAACCAAAACAAATTTTTAAATCAAACTATTTTTGGATGAAAGCCTAAAGATTTGGGTTTTCAGTAACTTCTATTGAGATCAATGGAATTTACTACTGAGTAAACACATTACAAAACTATCTGGTCACTAAAACACTACCTTTCCTGGAATAATTTAACATAATATACTCTAAGTTTAAATTCTCATTGTACTATAATGAACACCTGATAACTTAAATCTAAGAAATTGTGAATATTACATGTGCGATTAGTTGCCCTGGGGTAACTTTGTTTATTTTTAAAGAACATATCTTGTGTATCATAACTTCACACTGATTCATACAACTTAAGGAAAAAGGACAGTTTTCCATTTCCTGGGGTCTCTGCTTTAAAAAAAATGGAGCAGAAAGAGCCCAATTAGCCCAGGAACATGAGCAATAGCGCAGAAATCAAATATAAGTAGCAATAGCAATAGCACTTAGACTTATATACTGCTTCACAGTGCTTTTTACAGCCCTCTCTAAGCGGTTCACAGAGTCAGCATATTGTCCCCAACAATCTGGGTCCTCATTTTACTGACCCCGGAAGGATGGAAGGCCGAGTCAACCTTGAGCCTGGTGAGACCCGAACTGCCAAATTGCAGGGAGCTGGCAGTCAGCAGAAGTAGCCTACAGTACTGCATTCTAACTACTGCACCACTGCAGCTCTTAAAGGTAGTTCTCAATTTACAACAGTTCATTTAGTGACAGTTTGAAGTTACAACAGCACTGAAAAAAGTGACTTATAACCATTTTTCACACTTATGACCGTTGCAGTATCCCCATGGTCACATGATCAAAATTCAGATGCTTGGGAACTGATTCATATTTATGACAGTTGCAATGCCTTGGGGCCATGTGATCAGCTTCTGCAACCTTCTTACAAGTAAAGTATATGGGGAAACCAGATTCACTTAATAACTGTTTTACTAATTTAACAACTGCAGTGATTCACGTAACAACTGTGGCAAGAAGGGTTGTAAAATGGGGCAAAACTCACTTAACAAATGTTCCACTTAGCAGCAGAAATTTTAGACTCAATTGTGGTCGTAAATTGAAGACTACCTATATGCATCTTAGACTTCTCTGAGACCCTAAAACTATTTCCTGGGCCATATGCATCCTGCTATCTATAGGGTTCCCAATTTTTATTTAAGGCCAGAATTGAAGTCAGAAACTAAAAAAGGCAGATTAAAAAAAAAAACATTTTTTTTTAAAAAAAGCCTTTTGAAATACAGTTGCATCATCATTATTATTATTATTATTATTATTATTATTATTATTATTATTATTATTATTTTATTTCTATACCGCCCTTCTCCTGCGGGACTCAGGGCGGTGTACAGCCAAGATAAAAACATAGCATATAAAATTTAAAAAACATTTTAAAAAACAATTAAATAATTTTGGCCCAAGTTTAAAACAACCCAATTAAAACCGAATTAAAATTAAAAGCTGAGAGGATGGGATCAAGCCAGCCCAGCTAGATGGAATAAGTGTGTTTTCAGGGCCCAACAAAAAGTCCAGAGGTCTGATACGCAGCGGCACTGTCTGGCCGACGGCACCCTGAGGAGGCCCTCCCTGTGCGAGCAAACCGGTCAGTGGGAGGCTATTGGCGGCAGAAGGTGGTCTCGCAAATACCCCGGCCCTAAGCCACGGAGCGCTTTAAAGATGGTCACCAACACCTTGAAGCGCACCCGGAAGACCATGTTGCTTGGTGAAAAGAGATAAATTAAAGGGTACACCAGGGCCAAAGGGAATACTTTACTATATGATCAGGACTGATTTGGGCCAACTCTGCCTTGTATAAATCTCCCACACTTTGGCTCCCCTCGCCACAGTCATATTCCCACCACACATATTCTAAAAACCTAGCATGCCTCACTCAAAAAGAAATTTCTAAAACCAAATGTCAAAAATGGAATTTTTGGGGTTCTACGAGGATCCTTTTTTTTCTGGAGGAAATGAAACATCTTATTTGACAGTACCAACTGTTAAGCAAAGGGAGGGGGGTTTGCAATAACATAGTTTTGTATTGCTTTGGTCAACATGAATTTTCCTTTGCATCACAAAATTCTGCAGGACCGTTTATCCATCAAAGCACAAGTAGGTCATGCAGCAAGATCATGAGCCCAAACTTCCAAGAGAATGGATGGTGAATAAATTCAAATTTTGTAATGGGAACGTCAAAATCTGGACCTAACCTTCAAAGAAATGGTGTGTGAGACTTGAAACAAGTAGCTTATAGCAGAAAATTCTCAAATGTTACTAGGTTGAATTAAGTTGCCATGGCAGAATGGGTCAAAATTCCTACACAGCAATGTGCTGACAAATTACAGATCACATGAAATGTTTGGTTGGGCTTACTGCAGCTTTAAAAAAAAACGATGCTACCAGTTGCTGAATCTAAGGAGGCGATTAGATTTTTATATTGGCCCATTTGTGTTAGATAACTTTGCTTATGAAATTAATAAAAGAAGCACCAAATTGTGATCTTATTTATTCACTCAGGTTTTCTTTATATTTAAGTATGCACATGAAGCTTTGAAAGGAAATCAGTGCAATGAAATGCAAAGATTCAGAAAATCCAAAAGGGGCAAATGCTTTTTTTCATAGAACCATGACTCTTAAAATAGGCTACAGTAATGCTTGTGAAGAGCTACTCCCCCCAAAGACCTCAAAATAACTGTAGCATCTGCTATTTGTGCAAAGTTATAGGAATGCTGCTGGAGATAATGAATTGGGCATCTTGGAACTGAGGTGGGTTTCAGAGGACACAGTTGGTCTCATACCAAATGGTTACTCCTTGGCTGTTTGTTGACCCAGCACATGGGGGGTCAGCAGAGCAGTTGAAGTGAGCCAGAGATGTGCCCCAAATTCTGGAGGTGAATGGGCAAGAGCCATAATGCCATGCAGAGTGGCTGACACTGAACATCTTTGCACTGTTTGGCCTCAGTAATGCCAGGCCAGTTGTCATGTGCCAGCATGGCAGCAGCCAAGGCCCTCAGCTTGTTAGACTGAAAGAATGTGCCGTTTTAATTAATGATATGTAAATATCCTTGAATGGGCTGCATTTGCATATTAAGAGAGATTTGCGGAATCTGCGGAGTAATATATTTTAATTAAGGATTAATTAAAAATAATGGGAATTTCATTTTGCCTGGCAGAATCCGTTTAGATCTGAGCACACGTCTGCTCAGGAGTCTGGTCCGACTGTTCAACATCCCACATCCTGCAGCTGAGCCTACCCCTCCCATGTTTATATGGCACCACCCGGGTTTCCAACAACAAATCAGCACCAAAGGGGGGGGGGAGAGAGCCAAAGCATCCTTTCTGCGTACCTCCTTGGTGTGGTTTTGGGCTGGTTTGGGCTGGTTTTTTTTAAATCGTAAAGTAAGTAAATGGCTCTGAGACACGGAACACTAGTTGTGTTGGCAATTATGTTAATGGGATGCTATTAGGCTATGATTCTATATGAGCAATTGGGGAGAAGAAATGCCTTACTGAGAGAGAATGATACAACAGACGTCTGTCTTATTGATATAGCTCCAGTGGAGCTCTCTGCATAATTACACTAGGCCACTTTCCACGGGTGGGGGAAGGCCTTAGACATGCAGATAGAAGGCAGAACTCAGAATGAAAGTCAATTTCTATCCCTGACAATAATATGTCAACTGCATGGTCAGTTGTTAAAGAGATATGTATGGCTACAGCCAGCTAGAAATCTAGCAAGCAAATGCCATAGGGCTATAGTTAGTCCAGGCTCTTCCCAAGCTCTAAGATACTTCCTAGGAGTCTGTGAAGGAGTCTGGAATCAATGTTAATTTCCTGATTAACATGCTTCATTATTTTCAGCATTAAAATATTTGTTCAATGTGGTTTACAACCACAAAAAGCAAACAATGTAATGTCACAAAACACATCATTAAAAAACATTTTAACATTCCTAAAAAATCTAATTAAAAGGACAGCAACGAAGAGCAAATGAAATGTCAGCCCAAACCAGTAATAAAACATATAAACAAAGCAGTTGAAAAAAAAATATAAACATACAATTGAAAAAGTATAACCGGACTTTGCAGAAGCTAAATGTAGTCAGACAAAAATGGATTCTGGGCCAAATTTAAAGGAAAACTATTTCAAAAAAAGTGCAAAACACATTCCCCTAGAGAAGAAACATAGAGAAGGAACTTGGTTTACAGTACAATCTCTCTATCCTTAGATCTCAATAAATTGATAGATAAATTATGAAAGGAATGTAAGGACCCAGACAAATTCATAGAAGTACAGCTTCAGGAACCTGATCTCAAACCTAGTCAGATCCCCAGTGTTAAATTTCTGGTTGCATTCAAGCCCTAGTAGTCATTCTTAAAATTGGTGCATCTTCTCAGTTACATTGATTTAAATTTCTGGGGCATAGTTTTTAAAAAGCTAGGATATTTAATAATTATTTTAAATGTTTAATCCATGTCAATAATGTCTCTTAAGTCCAATTTTAGATCTGGTCATAGTGAAATACATAAAATTCTTTTTTCTTTACTTTTTATTGTGTTCTTCATTTCTAGCCACAGGTATTAAGTGAATCACTGCAGTTGTTAAGTTAGTAACACAGTTGTTAAGTGAATCTAACTTCCCCATTGATTCCCCACCATTTGCAACCTTTGACAGAAGGTTGCAAACGGTGATCACGTGACCCTGGAACACTGCAAGCATCATAAATACATGCCAGTTACCAAGCATTCAAATGTTGATCACATGACCATGGGGATGCTGCAGTGGTCATAAGTGTGAAAAATGATCATAAGTCATTTTTTTCAGTCATGTAGTAATTTCGAATGGTCACTACTACTTGTAATTTTGAATGGTTCTACTACTTGTAACATCTGTAAGAGTCAGAAACATGTTGGGCAGTTTTCCAAAGGGAACATAGTTTCCATGGAAGTTTTGGTTCTTAATACAGCAGTGCCTTATGGTTCTATATATTTAGTGAGTTTTGTTGATATGACTAATTGAAAGGATATTGGAATTCTGGGCAGTTGTACTGTTGTTCAAGGTTTTTGTTAATACAGATCCCATACTAAAGTGTTTGAAAATATAAATTCTGGCATTTATACTACATTGTATGCACAATTATTAGGCAAGTGAGTATTTTGACCATATCATCATTTTTATGCATGTACACCTCCAAGCTTTATAAAATTGAATGCTTTAGTGGATATAAGCATATCAGGTTATGTGTATTTGTGTAATGAGGGAGGATGCGGCCTAAGGAGATCAACACCCTATATTAAGGTGTGCATAATTATTAGACAGCTTCTCTGCCTCAGGCAAAATGGACCAAAAAAGAGATTTAACTGACTCTGAAAAGTCAAAAATTGAAAAAAAAAATTGCAGAGGGATGCAGCACTCTTGAAATTGCTAGGATATTGGGGAGTGATCACAGACCCATTGAACGTTTTGTTGCAAATAGTCAACAGGGTCGCAAGAAACATGTTGAGAAAAAAAGACACACATTAACTGCCAAAGTTTTGAGAAGAATCAAACATGAAGCTACCAGGAACCCATTATCCATCAGTGCTGTCATATTCCAGAACTGCAATTTACCTGGAGTGCCCAGAAATACAAGGTGTTCAGTGCTCAGAAACATGGCCAAGGTAAGAACGGCTGAAACCTGACCACTACTGAACAAAACACATACATTGAAACCGCAAGACTGAGCCAAGAAATACATGAAGACAGATCTTTCAAAGGTTTTGTGGACTGATGAGAGTAACTCAACAGACCAGATGGATGGACCTGTGGCTGGGTCAGTAATGGGCACAGAGGTCCACTTCAACTCAGACACAGCAAACTGGAAGTGAGGTTTTGGTACGGGCTGGTATTATTGAAGATGAACTAGTTGGACCTTTTTGGGTTGAAGAGGGATTCAAAATCAACTCCCAAATCTATTGCCAGTTTTTAGAAGACACTTTCTTCAAGCAATGGTACAGGAAAAAGTCTACATCTTTCAAGAAGACCATGATTTTTTTTGCAGGACAATGCTCCGTCACATGGCCCCCTTCCTCACCTGACCTAAACCCTATTGAGAACTTGTGGGCCCTTCTTAAATGGGAGATTTACAGTGAAGGAAAACAGTACACTTCTCTGAACAATGTCTGGGACAGGGGTGAAATGCTACCGGTTCACTGCCGTTTGGGTGAACCAGTAGTGATAAAATGCTTTAAAAAGGTAAAAAAAAAGAGGTTCCGATGATCATTGGAACTTTTTTTTTTTTTTACTTTTTTAAAGCATTTTTACTACCTATTTGCCAGAACAGGTAGTAAAAAAATGCTTTAAAAAAGGTTCCGATGATCACAGCTGTGCCGCGCAATTGTCAGAATCTTTTTTTTTACTTTTTAAAAGTATTTTTTACTACCGGTTCCGGCAAATAGGTAGTAAAAAAATGCTTTAAAAAGTAAAAAAAAAAAAAAAAAAAAGTTCTGCCGATCGCATAGCACAGCTTTTTTTTTTTTTTTTTACTTTTTTAAAGCATTTTTTTAACTACCTATTCATCCGAACTGGTAGTAAAAAAATGTTTTACAAAAGTAAAAAAAAAAAAATGGCCACGCCCACCCAGTCACATGACCCCACCACCACCAAGCCACGCTCACAGAACCGGTAGCAACAAAATTTACATTTCACCACTGGTCTGGTATGCTATGGTTGCTGCTGCACATAAAGTTTATCGTTATTGTGACCCAGGCCCAAGTAGGTATTATCAGAGGCAATCAGTTCGAAAACAGACTTTATTAGAACAGCTGAGAATTAACTCATTCTCAGCATCCAAATTAATTCAAAATGAATTCTTCATAACACAATTCTTCAGCCTTATCACCAACCTTGGTCTAATTAGGCAACCTGCCAAAGGCTTTTCTTGGCAAAAGTTCAGAAGCAGAAGACACCGACAAGAAATAAATGCAGCAAGACAAGAAACAAATCTATCAACGTTGTTTTCTGACAAAGAGCCCAAGAGCCTTTGCTGGTCTTTAAAGCCTTATAGGAGGGGCCAATCATCTCTTGGCCTTACTCACAAGTCATCCTTTTTGCTTTAGCTGCTCTTGCCTTCTGGCAGCTCTTCTCATGCGTGCACTAGGAACAGGCTCCTCCTGTTCCTCTGCCTCTCTGATGTCAGCCTCTGGAGGCTCCGGAGTCCGCCAACCACTCCCAGATGGCCCTGGCCCCATTTCTACCTCCAAAGCAGAGCCATCATCTGGGCCTTCCCCAGCCTCCAGGACTGGCCTCAGCCTCCTCACTGTCCGACTCTGCTGCCAGCTCCACAGGCTGCTGGCAGACCACAACAATCATCAACAGATCAAGAAACAGACAGACTCCATGAATGGAAGGCTTATGACTGTTATTGAAAGAGGGTGGCTATATTGGTCACCGATTTTTTTTTTTAAATGTCAGAAATGTTTATTTGTACATTTTGATTTGCTTATCATTCTCCAAAACTGGATGCAGTATTCTAGGTGTGGTCTTACTAAGGCTACTTGATCTTGATTATATCCCCCTGTTAATGCAATTTAGGATGGCATTGGCTTTTTTGGCTGCAACTACACTGTTGGCTCAGATTTAATTGGTTGTCCACTAAGACTCCAAGATCCCACTCTCAGTTACTGCTATTAAACCTGGTTTCACCCAGTTTGTGTGTACATTTGGTTTTTCCTGCCTAAGTGTAAGACTTTAACTTTCTCTACACTGAATTTCATTTTGTTAGATCGGGCCCAGTGTTCAAGTCTGTCAAGATCCATCTGGATCTTAAGCCTATCATCTAGGGCAGGGGTATCAAACTGGATTTCATTGAGGGCCACATCAGGGTTGTGTTTGACGTTGGAGGGCTAGTGTATCCGTGGATGTTGCTTGTTTTCTATCCAGATAAGGTGCTTACTTGACGCCACATAATTGTAATCCAATCCAGTCCTCCTGCAGCACTCTGCTGGCCGAAAATGGGATGTGCAGAGGCCGCGTGGAGGCCCCATGTGGCCTGTTTTCGGCTGGCAGTGTTGCTGGAGCCCGGGGAGACCAAAAATGGGCTGCACAGGGCCTCCAGGGGGCTATTTTTGACCAGCAGAGTACTACTGGAGGCTGTGGAAGCCTGTTTTAGCCGGCAGAAGCACCACAGGCCAGTCCTTTGATATTTCCAGGCCAGCCCCATAGGCCAGATTTAAGCACCCCATGGGCTGCATCCGGCCCACGGGTCTTGAGTTTGACACCCCTGATCTAGGTGTTGGCTACTCCTGCCAGCTTAGTATCATCTACACCTTGTATTCCATCATCTAAGTTGTTTATGAAGATATTGAAGAGTATTGGGCCTTAACTTAACAAGAACTTACCAATAGTTCCAGGAACCGTGGTGGTGCAGTAGTTAGAATGCAGTATTCCAGACTAATTCTGCTGACTGCCAGTGGTTTGATCCTCACCGACTCAAGATTGACTCAGCCTTCCATCCTTCCAAGGTCTGTAAACTGAGGACCCAGATTGTTGGGGGCAATATGCTGACTCTGTAAATGGCTTAGAGAGGGCTGTGAAGCTCTGTGAAGCAGTATATAAGTCTAAGTGTTATTGCTATTTCTGAAATATCTTAAATGCATTTTTTTTTACCCCAAGGATGGAATATGACTTTTCTACAGATTTGTATTATATGAATAAATCATTTGTGTGTGTGTGTTCTTCCACTAGGAGATTATCAGTGGTGGATTCCCATGAAGCCCACATTTTCTTATCCCAGACTAATGATGATAGGGCATTGCCAATCATGAAATGTGATCCAATAATTGAAAAAGAATTGTGTTGACTAGCAGTTTTTGGATTATGCTTATCTCAAGCTCATTTAATTAATGGAGCCACTTATTCTGCTCCTCAAATCCCATTTTGCACATGCATAAAATTCCATTTAGATTTAATGGATACTCCAGTTTAACAGACATCTTTTTCTCTCTTAAATTGTGGGTTTGCTGAAACTGAAATTCACAAAATTGAAATTGTAAAAGCAGCACTCCAAACAAAAAATCCCTCATATTAATATGTTTAAAAATTAAGATGCTAATCAATTAAAAAGTCTAGGAAATTAAATTAAATATTTAAATTAAATATGAAAACCAAAAAAGCATAATGCTCCGACTTTAAAGGCATTCAATATATGAGGACTATCAGTGAAAACTGCTACTCCTACTCATGGCATCTCTCAGGGTACCCAGTGCAAGGCCTTCAAAGATTATCACAGAGCATAGGAAGGAACACAAACAGAACAGAACAGAACAGAACAGAACAGAACAGAACAGAACAGAACAGAACAGAACAGAACAGAACAGAATAGAATAGAATAGAATAGAATTTTTATTGGCCAAGTGTGATTGGACACACAAGGAATTTGTCTTGGTATCTATGCTCTCAGTGTACATAAAAGAAAAGATACGTTCATCAAGAATCATAAGGTACAACACTTAATGATAGTCATAGGTTACAAATAAGCAATCAGGAAACAACAGCAATATAAATCGTAAGGATACAAGCAACAAGGTTACAGTCATACAGTCATAAGTGGGAGGAGATGGGTGATGGGAACGATGAGGAGCATTCCTTCAACTATTGTGAAGGCTGGGTCCATGATAGGCTTTACGGGTTAGTATAATACTTTAAATGTGGACTGGAAATGATCTGGGAATCAGTGAAAACCAGTTAACCAGTTAACCAGACTTGCATTGGTTGCCGGTTGCCCTCCGGGTGAGATTCAAGGTGCTGGTATGACCTATAAAGCCCTACATGGCTTAGGTCCACGATATTTGTCGGACCATCTGCAACCAGTAACAGCTCCCCATCGCCCGGTGCGTTCTCACAGGGAGGGCCTACTCAGGGTGCCGTCGGCTAGACAGTGTTGACTGGCGACCCCTAGAGGCAGAGCTTTCTCTGTGGGTGCTCCCACCCTCTGGAACCAACTTCCTCTGGGGCTCCGGTTGGCCCCTGACCTCCGCACCTTCCGCCGCGACTTAAAGACATGGTTGTTCAGCCTGGACTGGGGGGGTTAACATGTATTTTAACATGCTTTTATTGGATATTTTATTGTTGTGAGCCGCCCTGAGTCCTTCGGAGATAGGGCGGCATATAAATTAAATATATAAATTAAATTAAATATATATAAGGCTAGCCTAGTCCAATTAATCTGATCAATTCTAGTCAATTCTCTTACTTAAGCATTTTATAATAGCTGAAGTTTCAGGAGTGTTTTCAAGGTCCCTCCCACCAGGACATTTGTTGCCATAGACAGATCATATCTATACAATAAGGATCTTTGCTAGCCAGCATCTTTATGACCATGATCCTGGTTGTATATACCATGTATCAGGATCCAAGTACCAAGAATGACATATGGCATTACTTCTGAGTAGTTTCTTTATTGTTGTTGACTTACAGATGGAATCTTGCCAGACTAAATCAACTATCAACTGCATGACTATATAGATATATTCTGTGAACTGTCAGGGAGGGTTCAGCTAAGCCCTTTTCCTGTCAACCATACATTCCAAGTTCTGCTGCCTCTTTGCTTTCTGGGAAGTAGCCCTTCCCTCTGGGACTTCAGACTACATTCCACCACATCATGTCCCAATTATTAGGATTTAGCATATGCCAAACCAATGAAAGGTATTTATGTCACAGAAGACATATGGGCTTTTAATGATTAAGATAGATCTAGAACAACAAAATACTGCAAATTTGATTCTTTGGGAGACTGGAATACCATTCAGAACAGTCATACACCTCCTCCTCCTCAATTGAACAGATTAACTATCCAAAAAGAGACTTGCTCAGATTAAATTTAATTTTTAGCCCTTATCCAGGCAATTATAATGGCCAGACAGCACAGATTCAGAATTTTGACTGCCTCATTGGATTTGATGTAAAGAGATAGTCATATGTTGTTAGCAGACACTGATGTATACTGTATTACTCTAAATCTCAGGATTCAGCAGCTTCATGAAGATTTAAAATATATAAAGGATAAAATGGAATCTTAAAGAACCCTATAAAGTAAACAATGTATAGTTGAACTAATGCCATTTCATGTAGTATTTAGGTATTGACAGTTTCAGTATCAAAAACAAAAACAAAAAACAGGCCTAAGGCTTATTTGAAAAAGATCTAGAAAATCCATTTTATTTGATCAGCTGCTCAGGAATGGAATACTAGCCACAGATCATTTTTCTCCTTGAACTGATTTCACTATGGCCTTGTTTAATGATGCAGGAATATATAACTGACCCTATTGGAGATCCCTGTCTTCCTCGACATAATAAGCCATGAAGAGCAAGGGTCAAGTGAACAGGTAGTTAGCTGAACTCAAACAAGGACCTTTGACTGAATGTCAAAACCAGAGGGACTATGTGTTGACAAATATAATTATCTACTCTTGAATTGTCTAGCTAACATATCAAAGCAAGTTATCAAAAGCCAAGTGTGATTTCATGCTAAGCTAGATCTTCAAAAGTCCCTGGCCACTTGAAAAAAACTCTATTTGAGACCCTGAGAGGAGATTGCCTCTATTATTGCCATAGAATGTTTGATTATCAGCTCTTATTCACATTTGATCAGATTCAATAAAGGTTTTGTTCAGTTGTCTTTTAACTATCTCCCAACTTGCTTCATTTTCTTAACTGGGTTTAGAAAACAACCAAAAGTATGCATCGTGGAATAGCATTTCCTGGAGTATTGAGCTAACTTTCGGGTCATCTTCCTGTTCTACAGGATGATTTATTTTTATATTTATTTATATATTGCATTTGTGGACCGCCTATCTCCCTCTAAGAGATCAAACTATCAAGGATTTGAGAGAGGTTTCTACCATACTAGCCAGAAAATCCCCAGAGCTATCTAAGATCTCTTGGGATCATCTAGCTTCTGCAGATATATCACCCTAATGATTAATTGCCATAAATCAAAATCTCAAGAGAATTTAGTCTGATCATGATAAGGGAGCAGATACAAAATCCCCCCCAGCTTGACAATCCTCCTTCCTGGGGGAAAAAAGGCTACAGATCCAAATTATTTCCTGCCACATATGTTGAGCTGTTAATAATTTAGGGGGGAAAACATGATTGTCAAATTCTATGAAGTCCTGAGCTACTTCAACGCTCTAAAATCCCACAGAAACATTCTTTTCCACCATTTGAGACTACCACACTTAATTAAGAAAACACTGGAATGCCTACCCAAGTTTAACGTGGATTTAACCCATCTAAAACCCCCAAAATCAAATATCTACACAAGCCAGTTAAAAGAAAATAAAAATTCAACCTGTCTAGATCACATAATTTTTCCCAATCTTCTTCTCCTTCTACTTTTACACTGTCTTTATCTTGTACAATTGAAACCAGCGATTTTCCCAGTTGTGCTATGAGAGATTGAGTGGCCCAAAATCACCCAGGATAATCCCATTATCCTCCAATAAATCTTCAGATTGTTGCTTTATATCTCCAAATAATCTACAAACCCAACAAACAAATTTAATAAGTGAAATAACTTTATACAAAAGGAATCAGTATAATGCAAAACCATACAATATTAATTCATGTTGCATTTTTAACATTAAATCTCCCACAATTAGTTGAAACTTTAGTTTCTTTCTGAAAAGATTCGTAATGCCCAACAGACATGAAATGATGAAATAATAACTTTTGTTCAGTCATTTTAAATATATAACTATGTAATGTATAGGTGTCCAAAAGTTAATTAATTGGCATTTATCCAGTGACTCTCTGTTCTTGAGCATTTAATTTGCATATTTGAACCAATATAAAAAGCTAATTATAAATTTGTTTTATAATTATAACTTATTTTGTACATGAAAAGCATGTTACATCATCTGATATTAGAATAGATCTGAAGTACCTAAGGTATATCTAAGCATCAAAAATATGTTGTAAATGAAATACTGAAAAAATACTTATGTTGTGAATTCTGTAAATATAAAAAATTCGTCATCTGAATAAAATAAGAGAGAGAGAGAGAGATTTTCATGCTTTCCATGGTAGTTGCAGCCTGACATTCTCTAATTTATATGGTATTAAATATACAAATTCTGTGAAGGAAAAATTCCACAAAATGGGTCATTTATTAACCCAAGAAAAAATATATACCTTTGGGTATAAACTGAAATCTGGAAAATAAAAATCTCTTGTTTTAACTGAAAAGTGAAACTTCCAGAGTAACAAACGAGGGAAAGAATTTTCCAAGATTAATTTTCAAAGCAGTGCATGAAATGACTGAAAATATGCTTTAGGAATTATATAGACTGTATAGGACTATACCATATGTGGAAATATTTTTTAAACTTTTCACCTGAAAAATACAGTTTAAGAGAAGCTCATCTATACAAATCAATAGCTAGTTTAAATTTAAATATTTAAATTCAATTTAATAATCATTGAAATTGTCTGGAGAGAAAAGAGAAACGTTTTAGTGATCCTTAAACATATCAATCAAGACTGGATCAATTCACATTATCCTTAAAATGATGCCACAATAACAATTTTATTAATCTGGTTTAGATTTTTCAGTACATGCTACCATAATACCTGCAAATAGAACACCTGTAGACTTCTTACATGTATAGTGCATATTAAATTATTATATTATATTAAGTCATAGTTACTAAAAGAAAAGAGGGGGAGGGGAACTGCAAAGATGCTTAGTTACCTAATATGCTTTTTGCCTCTTAAACAGTTTAGTTTCCTCAGGAGATTTGCTTAACTTATTCTATACATTTTATAATAGATTATGTACAATTCAGTGTGCATCCAAACTCAGATTTATTAATACAAATAAAATAAAAGTAAGGCTTGGTGGTCATAAGAAAATTATTCTTATTTATACTGGGCAACACTTTCATTAAATTAACTAAAGACCATGAGAGGTGATCCCATCATGCTTCAGGAAGATGTTACAGAGATCATTAGGACCTGATGGGAGATTGACATACAAAAGTCTTTAATACTCTTAAAAAATTGTCACTGAAGAATAGAATCCATTAACAGTATACCTGAATGACTGGCTGAAAAGTAATTGCAATGTCTTATATTTTTATTATTTGGGAACATTCCAAGCATTATAGTTGCCATATCACAGTGATGGCTAATCTTTTCTGGACCAAATGCCCAAAACACCACATGAGCAACCCCTAAAATGCAAAGCATGACCCCCCCACCCATGTGTGTGCACCCCCGCACGCACGCTATCCCCCATGCATGTGTGCGCCCCCGCATGTGCCCGCTCCGCGCGTGCATGCCTCACCCCCCATGCATGCACGGCAGAGACCCAGAGACCAGCTGGCCAGTGGGAGGACCTCACGCATGCGCAGAGGAACTTAACTGGGGTGATGGCTCGCATGCCATCAGAGAGGGCGCTGCGTGCCACATCTGGCACTGTGCCATAGGTTTGCCATCACGGCCATATCAGTATCTTTACAGTGGCTGTTCCACTACTTCTGCAACAATATTCCTCCACTCCAGATCCAAAGAAAGTGTTTTTGTTGATTCACTTCTCTCATGGTTCCACCCTCTCCCCATCTCATCTTCAATGATCGGCAAATGTGTATATCTTATCAGCAACACCAAAATCACTGGGGAGATTTTTTGTGGGGGTTTTTTTTAAGCAAAGAGATTCTTTGACTATTTATTTTGTAATTGGTGTTTTAAGAGGAGAGAAGGCTTCAGCAGAGAAAGCCGCACTTGCATTTGGCAGTAGAGGCAAGAGGAAGCCACAATGCCTAGGCATTAATTAGCTGTTGCGTTTCAGCAAATAAGATAGTAGTGCTGAGAACAATGCTCAGCATTTAAATCACTGTTTAGAAGAGGCTCACCACAAAAACCACCACTTAATCCCAGAGGGCACTGCCATGGAAAAATCATCCTTTTATTTTAGTCAGTAATCTACATCTTCAGCTAGAGTTCTTGGGTCCTCTTGCCAGTGTTCAAACTACGGTGGGTTTTTTTTTTTTTTTTTATGGGAACAGGAAATAGCCGTGATTCACCCCAAAAGTACAAAGAACAATCCTGTTTATAAAATGTTTGCCTTTAATAGACTAATAGACAGAGTGGAACACAAAATATCATCTATATTCAGTTCTTCATCCCTGTGCATGTATTAGGTTCCATGTCAGGCATAAGAGAACAGGAGGAATACTTTTGACAAGCTAGGGAATTGTTTGTATTTTGACTGACAGACAAACAAGGTCAGTTATTTAAGCAAACAGTTAAGAAGGAAGGGACACATCCTGACAGGTACCAATTTGGCTGGAAGAAAATTTATTTTCTGATTTTCACTATGATGAAATGATATATTGCTGCATTAATAAAATGTGGGGGGAAAGTTAATTGTCCACTGTCTTATTAGGAAAACAGGTATAACACTAAGACAATTTATAGAGAAATTAAGATACCAGGTAGATATGTTAGCAGAAGACAACCAGGGAAGAGTCCTTAAATGTTAATAATGGAAGGGACCAGTAAGTATATTTATCCCCCAAATAAGCTTAGAAGAAATTACGCCGTAACTTATCAAATCAATCTAGTTTCACCATTCCCACTATGTAAATCTGTGGATTAATTTCTCTTTCCATGAAAACAATCCCCACAGTCTTGAATGCCTATGTAAGTGGATCACTAATTGTAAAATATAAAACAACACAGGAGACAAAGACAACAAGGTGTGTTTATCATTCAGTAAACAATTCCTGATGCACTTAGCTTAACCTCATCTGTGGAATTTATTCAGCTGTTGGTTAGTCATATTCAGCATCTCCTTTTGATAAGAGGAGTTGTATCTCCCAACCCGATCATAGCCAGAAGAAATTCCCAAGATTGCACTGCCATTTTTCCATATGTTGCGATTATGAGAATTGCTGCCAGTGATATCTGTGACCATTTGGATAATATGTTTGATTTTTGTTCATGTGAAACCATGTTTCTGATAGCAGTTCAGTTAGGGCTAAGGTTAGGGCTAGGACTCAAAAATGACTTGATGGAATATAATCAATACATAAATTCATGCATTCTCAAGGAATTTAGTCCATTTCTTAGGAATATTTATTTTTTTATTTTATCATTTGAGAATTTGCAGTCTTCAACTGAAATGTAGGAAACAACATTAAAATGCAAACTATCCATTATATAAATCTATTCACAGACAAAGCCAAGTGTGCCAATGTCCTGTTCAGATCCAGGAGGACTAAACATATTCATAAGCATTCTGAATGGCAGATATTAGTGAATCTCCTAGTCAATATCATGAAATGCAGAATGTCTAAGCATGCCAGTGTGAGTGCCCTCTGGTATGAGGATGCAAATATATAATAAACATATTTGAGGATGGTGAAAGGTGGACACAGAAACTCTGGATAGTAGAAGTGTGAGGTCTTAATTCTATCTCTTTGTACAGGTAATCCCCGAATTACAACAGTTCACTTAGCAAACGTTCAAAGTTACGACCTAACCCTTTCCCCAAGTACTTATGACTCAGTCCTGAAATTACGAATGTTGTAGCACCAAGACTGTCATTTACACTTATGGATGACGGCAGAAGTGTTGCAACATTCGCTTTGCCTATTCCCCCACCCCACCAGGACTTACCTTGCAGTGATGTAGTGAGTCTTCAGTTCCTTTGCCTGCTTCGGTGCATCTGCAGAAAACAGAGGCCTAAAGTAGTGAGAGATCACGTGAGATCACTTGCACGAAATCTTGCACTACTGATCTCATGTGATCTTGCACTACAGTACTGTAGGCATGTGTTCTCTACAAACCAAGGCCTGCACAAGATCTGGAGCAAAAGGCTTTGCAAACAGAGGGAAGGGCTTTTCGTTTTCAAAGCCTTTTGCCCTGGATCTCATGCAGGCCTCAGTTCATAGAGAACACATACTTAATGTATTGTAGTGCGAGATCAGCAGTGTGAGATCTTGCACTACTGATCTTGCATGATCTTGTACTAAAGTAATTTAGGCCTCGGTTCTCTGTGAACTGAGGCCTGTACCAGATCTGGCCAAAGAGTGTTTGCAAGCCAACAAAACTTTGAGGCAGCGAAATTCCTTACTTGAAGCCTTCCATCAACTTGCAAGCGCCTTTTGCACCGTCCCAGTCTCTGACAGCTGAGGGACCAGGGAAGCTGCTACCAGAAGCACTTAAGCCATTGGGCTGAGCTCCTCTTTGAAGACGGGGGCTGGCTGGACAGCATCGGCATCCAAGCTGCTAGGGCGTAGCCGACAAACCTGCCCCGATATACCTTGGAGCAGCTGCTCTACGGCATATCTGACATATCTGTCTGGCATGCCAGATGCCCACATGGCCTGTTCCTCGATCCCAGCAATGGGTGTGGAGGAGAAAACGGAGCCCAGATGCCCAGCAGATGCAGGCAGCCCTCCTGGCTATTTGGGGCTGGAGGTGTTGTGGCACCACCTCCAGGACCACTTCGGGCAGCAATGCAATCTTTTTCTCCCTTCCTCGGCAAGAGACTGAACCTCCCCATGGCCTTCCCTACCCTGAGAGATCTCATATGCACTTGACATTCTGCACTCATATGCACTTGACAACCTGCACATTTGATTAGTGAATGTGTGGGCAAAAGCAGGGAGGATCGCAATCAAGTCACTGTCAAGTTACAAGAATCGTCAGGTTATGAAAGGCTCCATTACATTCTTAACTCAAGGACTACCTGTACATCAAAATCAAATTATCTTGATCTTGCTTAAGCCCAGCATAGACAGATATTGAGGGGAAAATCCACAGCACCTATTTATTTATATCAGTTAATTTGGATGTTTTTGTTTGTCCAGATACAACATAAGACAATATACTACTTAATAAATGCAGGCAACATGATTTTTACATACTTGATTTCTAGCATTTCAGTCTGCCAATATGATATAAAGCACATGGAGGCTTCATCACAGCCTTGCTTGGGATGCAGAAAGGATGGCAACATTAACAGTGTAAAATAGTATGGAGATTGAGTTACAAACTAAAAAATGGGGATTATGTTCCAGTAAGAAATTGTACAATTTCATTA
The DNA here is from genome assembly GCF_029215685.1 of Pituophis catenifer annectens. Classification (NCBI taxonomy): domain Eukaryota; kingdom Metazoa; phylum Chordata; class Lepidosauria; order Squamata; family Colubridae; genus Pituophis; species Pituophis catenifer. Next base: position 106,820,763 of record NW_027256883.1, on the reverse strand, counting down.
ACATAGAAAATAAATAATGTGGGGGGCAATATGCACCCCTATTTGACTCTTTTGCAGATTGAAATACTGTAGGCATACTCAATTTTTATCCTGTTCATGCATTTGAATTGTGGCATTTCCATGCAGCATCATTATGGGATGTGGAAGACATTAATCAATAGAAGACGCTGCCAATTTTCACCATAATCTCCAAAAGGGATTGATTCAACTGTGTCTACAGATCTATGAAAGCAACATAGACTGGTAGATGTCTTACTTCGAAGACAAATGATATAAGATGGCGCACAGGTCTGCTATTGAAAAGCTTGGTTTAAATCTGGTTTGTTCCATGGCTAAGGTTCTTTCTTGGTGCCCCCAGTTTATAATACAAATGTTTCACATATAATTTACTAATTATACATATCCACTGATTGGGCAGAATTAGCAAGGGTGTTCTATCCCCCCTTTTTATATATTGGAACTACACAGAGTTACTCCATTATTTGGGAATCAACATTATCATTGTGGAAAGATAGGGTAGCCAAAACAGGCCAATAATTCAGGGTTTAATTTTAACATCTCTGGGGGAAAAAAGTTTCTTCTTATGGGTGCTGTTAACTTCTTAGCTGGGCAAATTCAATATTTTTGACTTTGAAAATAGGGGCCACTCAGATAGAACCAGAAGCGTTGGGTATACACCTGAATCCCTAACTATATATTATTATAACAGTACCATAATGGGCATCCAAGCTCTCACTGTATTGAGTTAATCCTGATATTGAGTTATCCACTCCATTTGGGCAAACAAGGCACCATAATAGTACTGTATTGGTCTGACCTTGAGTCATCTGGATTAGTCTGCATATATAGCTAGTTGGCTGACCTGCTTTTTCCATGTCAGAAGGACTTTGTAGTAATATTTTAAGGACTGAAAGGTTTTCTGAGCATGAAGATTATTGGTGCCCTTCATGGCTTTATGCATAGCAATCATTAAGGCCTTGGCATGAATATATTCCTTGTGAAGCAAAAATCTGGACCAATGGTGGGATTCAATTTTTTTTACTACTGGTTCTGTGGGCATGGCTTGGTAGGCGTGGCATGGCTTGGTGGGCGTGGCTTGGTGGGCGTGGCAGGGGAAGGATACTGTAAAATCTCCATTCCCTCCCCACTCCAGGGGAAGGTTACTGTAAAATCCCCATTTCCTCCCAATCAGCTGGGACTCGGGAGGCAGAGAATAGATTAGGGTGGGGCCAGTCACAGGTGGTATTTACCAGTTCTCTGAACTACTCAAAATTTCCACTACCGGTTCTCCAGAACTGGTCAGAACCTGCTGAATAACCACCTCTGATCTGGACATTTTATTTTGTACTTTAGATACAACAGTACGATTCTATATATTTTTACTCAAAAACTAGTACATTCAGTCCAATGGGATTTATGTTCTACTAGATGCAGACTGGACACACTGCATGTTTTAGCAGAATATATAGTAATCTGCATATTTACAGAACAAGGCATATAATTCTCAAAGAATTAGAATCAAGCCAGATAATAATAAAATAAAAGCATGCAAAGCCGACTTTAGTGCTTTTTTTTAAGAAAAGGAAAACTGATCTACATGCATCAAATAACATGTTCCATTAGTAGAAATCTGGACTTTTAATCAGTGCTTTAAAGTGAGCTCTGTTATAGGTTTACTAAGTGTTTTTGGACAAGCTCACATCTTAGCCTTATCCTAAATCCACTTTCTCAGATATGCCAATTAAGGAGGTCTGCCAAAGAAAAGAACGGGTGTTAATTTGGTCTCCACCAATTTGTAGTTGTTAGCTGCTAGGTTCAGAGCAGCCCCAACATAATGCTGGAGGCTCTTTGATTTTAATGGTAGGCCCCTTACTCTGCTTTCTCCTCAGGGAGATCATTTTTCAGACCATACATTGGCTGCCCCGATACTGTTGCTGCAAAACATAGAAAAAAATTGACCTTATAGCTATTTTCTGCAGATATAATGACAGATTGAAGACCAGTAAAAATAGGATGAAAAGCTGAACGGATCTGTACAAGTAGTTCCAAGTATGATTATTTTAACTAAAATCTGTGCTCTATGCTGATCTTTGCAAAGTACCACCAAAATATCCTACTATTATCTTAAGGAATTTATTTTCAGGCAGGAGAGCGATAAGCAAGATATACTAAAAAGTTATGAGAACAAAATTTTGAAAGATGCCATGATTGCATGGCCTTGGAGATGATGCAGAAATTATGCTAGCAATCAAGTCTTGACAATGTTTGGACCAGAAATCAACAGGAAATGAACCCCCATATATCCCACATAGAATACTATAAGAAAAGGAAGGTTAGGTTTAAATTTCTATCACTGCCTCCACATTTCCTCCAATGTCAGTTTCTGTACTGCACAGACTTTAATGCACACACTAGCGCTGAATCACAGAAAGTAGCCACACAAGTGATCAAACGTAGCCACGCATACAGAACACTCTGCATAGACCTTGATCATGAAAGAATAGAACAGCAGCAAGAACATCCTATGATTGGAGTAAATGTTGTCAGAAGTGATTGTTTTAATCGTGCTGTGTCAGGAAGCAGGAAATCTGACGGTCTTGACATAATAGAGACTAGAGGCAATTTTTTTTTAATGATGCAAGGGCTCCAAAGAAGGAATGAAGCAAGTTTATAATCTAGAAACCGGGTGTCAATCAAAACTGAAATTCTTTGAGGACAAGAAAAGCTGCAGCAATCGCAAAACAAAGGAAAGATCATATGAATGATGCAAATAACTGCAGGCCCAAAAATGGCACGTAGGGGTTAGGAGGAGAATAATCAAGCTGACCCCATGGTTCAGGGACCAGAGAGTGAGGGGAATGCGAGGAGAGCCCTACCTTGGGGAACAATTTCCCTCCCCTCCCCCATCCAGGTTGGGGTTGCACCTACAGTAATATCTTTTTAAAAAGGCCTTGAATACAGAATTCTTCCACAGGGCATATGAATTATTAGCACAGTGCCAGGTTTTTCATAATTTTATAGCCATTATTTGTTGCTATAAGTCAGTCCGTGTCTAGCTCTGCCTGGCCAAAAAGTGGGGAAGGGCCCTGGAGGTAGTAATCATACATCTCCTTTAGAAGCCTAGGCAGGACAAAAATAATTATGGTACTCCAATTGCTCTCTTGTCTTGAAACAAAAAGACTCTCTAGAACAGTGGTTCAACAGGGGCTTCAAAGGGCCGCCCTATAGCCAGTGGTGCAGCCCAACCATTTGTTAAATTGCTGGCTTGCCCCACCCCTCCGCACCACTATTTATTGCCAATAAATAGTGGTGGGCGAGGGGCGGGGGAGCCAACAATTTAACAAACAGTTCGGTGTTTTTTTGTAATTTTATTGCCCCACGGAGCTTCAGCACAGGCTAATTAGCTCCCGACTGCCAGCTGATTTGCTCTCAGCTGTTTTGCTCAGTGCTCTGCTGCTTGCTTGGAAAGAGTGCAGATTTTTTTCCCCCTAGCTATACTGAAAAACGAAAGAGAAAGTAAAGCAGGCTGTTGGTTTTGCACGTTGGAAAATTAGGCAGGCAGATTTCTTTTCTTTTTCCTCACCAAAAAAGGTAGGTGCAAACAACGGGAAATTTAGGGAAAAAGGGGAGATTTTAAAACACAAAAGAAAAAAAGCTCTATTTAACTAGGGAATTGTAATAATTGAGATACTATTAATTGTATATTGTGTTGAAAGCAGAAATGGTTAAGTTGTGGTTTGGAGGAATATATGGGGGAAATTATTTGGTTTATTATTATTGGTAAATATAATTAATTGATTTGTAAGAAATTGGATTGCATGGAAATAATTGGAATATTCATGTTCATATTGATTAATATACAAAAAAGGTAGTTATATAACTAATTGATTTATATTAAAATGTTGAATTCATATTAAACAACTGTAATATTACATAATTAACCAATGTGAGGATGGATATAAAAATAGATGACAATGGGAAGGGGTATAATATAGAATAGAAGGGAAAAATTGAATTTGATTAAGATTAGAGATGAGGATGAAGGGTAATATTGGTTTTTTACAAAAATAGATGAGGAATAAATATGGCAAAAAGGAAATATAGAAATTGTAAATTTAATTGAAATGACTAAACATTTCAATTGTTTAAATTTAAATTTAAATTTATGTTTAAATTTATGAACCGGCCAAATACTCTGTTCAAAGAAAATACATTGTATGTTTGTATGTGTGTTTCTAATTATTGTTATTTATTCATATTTGTTCTCTTTTATTCTTTAAAGTTTAACAATTCATTCTTTATCTTAATATCTTTATATTTGTTTGGGGTTGGCTTTCTTCCCTTTCATCTTTTTTATTGTACAGCAATCTTTCTCCTCAAACCTACCACCTCTCTCTTTTCTTTCCTTCTTACTTTCTCTTCCTCACCCTCTTCTTCTTCTCCCTACTTCCTCTTCCTTTCTCCTTCTCCTCCTCTCTTCCTCCCTCTCTTACCCTCACTCCTACTCTAATTTCCCTTCCCTTCCTTCATCCCTCTCTATTGCTGTATCCTTTTATGCATATGGACTACTCAGAGGGCTGAAAAAGTTATTTTTGACTGGTCCTCGCACTTTTGACCAGTCCTTGAACTTACGACTGTCCTCACATTTTACGTTGTTGCCCTATCTTGTCACCATGGTGAAGAGAAGAAGTTGTGAAATGAGTGACATGGTTGTTAAGAAAGCTGCACGGGCATAAATGTGAGGATGGTCATAAGTGTGAGGACCAGTCAAAAGTGCGAGGACCTGTCAGAAATGACTTTTTTCAGCCCTCTGAGTAGTCCCTATACACATAGCCATGGCCACCCGGTCACATGACCAGCTAGCCACACCCACCCAGTCACATAACCTCCAAGCCACGCCCACAAAATAAGCCACGCCCACAGAACCGGTAGTAAAAAAATTTAGAACCCACCCCTGGTTGGGGGTCACCACAACATGAGGAACTGTATTAAAGGGTCGCGGCATTAGGAAGGTTGAGAACCACTGCTCTAGAAAGTTTGAAGCCTCTCCCATTCGTGGTAATAGAAAATAGAGTTCCCCGCTCAGGAACCCCCATCCCCCAAGCTCTGTTTTGCTCTGTAGAATCCCATTCCCAATTGGCCTTCCGTGGGGAGCAGCCAATATAATCACCCTTCATAATTTATCACAGCTACAGCTCTTTCTGCTCTGCACCCATCTTTTCACAAGAAAATCACATCTATGAGTCTAACTGTAATTATCTGTCTAGCTTTTAACCATTGAAAAGGGTTAAACTAATTACTATCCTTGAATTATTAATTTAACAATGTAGATATTTATATGGAAGTCTTGGGGATCCTGAAAGAAGTGGGCATTTTACCTTCAGTTTCTATCAGAAATTAACATAGCAGAATCTTAAATGACTTCAAAAAGAATCTAGTAAAAGACCCATCAGTGTTGTGTAAAATCCAGATATAAAAGATATATTGACACTGATTTCATTTGAGCACTGTCAGCTTCAGTTGCCTGGGGGAGTCTCATAATGCTTAAGAAAGAGGCACAGCACTTCTGCCCTGAAAGGAAACTGTCACCTGATTTAGGACACAAACAGGAAGGAAAATAGATTTTTAGCTATGTGATCTGGAGCAGTGGTCAACCAGTGAGTAAGGCAGAAGCAGCAATTTATGCAGAGAAACCTGGAAAGCTTTCTTAAACTAAAATTTTATTTATTTTTTTAATTAAAATATACAATTCTGTCTACCGTGACATTGATTTTAAAAGTAGAGCATGGTGCCCTAATTCTTTCAGGAAATTGAGTGTGAAACAGGGTCACTTCTGTTGTTAGGTGGGCACGGCAGAGGGGGGAAAAAAACTATTCAAGTCTTGTCAGTATAACAAAGAGAAAAATTAAATAGAGAAGAGGAATCTCTTTGGTAGGAAAAATCTGTCCATTTCCAGTCTTTATTCCATTTCCATAGTTCTTTTCTTTTTTTACCATAAAATCTAGGTTTAAAAAAGTCACTTGAAAACACTTCAGTAAGAATGAAAATGCTATGGCTCTGCAGTGTATTTGGATTCAAACCTGCAAAATATGTTTTGAAGTGTCAAGGAGCATGAATGTACTGCCAGAATATAACTCCTTAAAGCAGCCTCCTCTTTTCTTAGTATCATGCTGCAGCTGCTTTAAAATGCTACAATCCTGTGCTGCATTCATACTCCTGCATGTTCTGAATCACCTTTTGGATATTAAACCACTACAGTTTTTGTAAATCCCTGTTTTCCCTAAGTACATTTAAAGTGCTGCAGTACTGCAATTTGTGGAATAAGCAGTATTTAGTGACACTGACATGTACGGTTGTATGCAGTGGTGGGTTTCACTTACCTTTGCTCCAGGGGTGAAATGTAAAATTAGTTACTACCGGTTCTGTGGGCGTGGCTTGGTGGTGGTGGTGGTAATGTGACTGGGTGGGTGTGGCCAACTTTTTTTTTTTTTTAACTTTTCAAAGCATTATTTTTAATGCTTTGAAAAGCCTCTGCCGATCAGGCAACTCAGCTGGGATCGTCAGAGAGGCTTTTTAAAAAATGCTTTGAAAAGCCTCTCTGAGAATCAGGCAACTCAGCTGGGATCGTCAGAGGCTTTTCAAAGCATTTTTTTTACCACCTCTTCAGCCAAGAGGTTGCAGAAAAAAATTCTTTGGAAAGCCTCTGACGATCCCAACTGAACCACACAATCATCAGAGACTTTTTTTTTTTACTTTTAAAAGCATTTTTTCGTCGGAAGAGGTTGTAGAAAAAATGCTTTTAAAAGTAAAAAAAAAAGCCTCTGATGATCGTGCAGCTCAGCTGGGCATGGTGGGGGGGCGGTGCAGGGATTTTTGTTACCAGTTCTCCGAACCACCTGCCGCCATCGCTACCGGATCGGGCGATCTGGTCCGAACCGGGAGCATTTCACCCCTGCTTTGCTCCCGGTACAAGTTTCTGCACATGCACAGAGCGTATTTGATGGCATTCGGACTGGTGGGCAGAGCCTCCTACCACCGCTGCTACCGGGGCAAAGCGGTAGCAACCCACCACTGGTTGTATATCATCACCATTTTCAAATTTTTATACTATTGTACTATTGTCAGATAACTTTCCTAGGGCACTTATGGTTATATTAACTTTACTTGGAACATTATCCAGCTTGTATGAGTAACTAAAAAATGATCATTCATCCTATATAAGTATATAATTATAATTAATATTTTCTTGTGATAAATATTATGGAGAAACCTAATCCAAATCAATGACCTAATAACTGAAATCACAGCGTTCTGAGGAAGACAGTTTCAAAAGCTGCTGACAAATCATATTTGATAATACTTGCCAGTTGTCAAGCTGTTAAATATTTAATAGTATTTGGACTTCCAGTTTCCTTGTCTTCGGCGACGGCGGCGCTCTTTGAAGCTCCGCCAGCCCCGCCGCCTGTAGAGCCGCTTCGAGACGAAGAAGCGGCTCGAAAACTTCTAAATCCACAGGATTGAAGAAGGAGAGATCGCAGGGCACAGGTTGAGCCCCTGTAACCCCCCAGGGAAGTTTCTGGGGAGAGAACAGGCGTGGCTCCCTCCCAACCTGCTGAAACTCCGGGCGACGTGGGACGATTCTGCTTTTGCAGAACAAGCCGGATGCAGGAAACTTAAAGCGAAAGAACCAGCTTTAATAAACAGCGAAACTACTGAATCCTGAAATTTGGAAACGCAAGTATTAGCACTTTGTTGACTTTTCAATTTGAGAAAATGCGAGTGAGTGAAAGTGCTTTGAAAAAACATGGCGCCTAGTCTCAGAGTTAACGAGCCGGCGAGTGTGGATTGGTGAAGTTACTTTGCTTTGTTACAAAGTTTCCAAGTTGCTACAAAGTTGCCTTGCTTGTTATAAGAGAAACAACTGGGAAATTTTTCCCTTTTCAATATTGGACTTTGCTTTATTTTAACCCTTATTTGATCAAATCTGGGGGACTTTTTTAGAAGTCTTTGTGCAGGAGGGAAAGGAAAAGGAACTTCCCTCTTTAGAAAAACTAGATCACGAGCCAGGATGGCTTCAAAGAAGCAGGAAGGGAAGGCATTGGGGGGGGATCCCCCACACACAAACATGAAACGCAACTTCCCCCTGCTCAACAGCTACAAACTCAGAAAAAAGAATTAGATGTGGGAGATTTAAAAGAATTTATTTCTAAAACTTTGGATGATAAATTTCAAAAATCTCAACAGGAGATAGATGATAAACTTCAAAAATCACATCAGGAATTTATGCAGGAAATTAATGAAGTTAAAGACATGGTGAAACAGAATCAAAATAAGGTGACCAAAAAAATATCAGAAGTGGCGTCTGGCCTGGCAGAATTTATTGGGAAAGTTGATTTTAAAGTTGAAAAATTTAAATCAGAAGTTAATGTTAAGATGAAAGACAATGATTATAAAACTGATGAAGTTGACAATAAAATGCAGAGAATTGAAGATGAGATTGTTATGATACAATTCCGGGCGATGGAATTCGCCATACGGCTTCGCCATACGGCTTAGAAGGCAGGGCGGAGGATTTCGGACAATACCTGTATGACAAAATCGCCCAGATCCGGGGGGATTTGGACTCTGACTGGGTAGATCAGGGCAGGGTGACGAGGAATAGTCTTGAGAATGTTATCTGGGAGGAGTTTGATGCTGTGACTCCTGATGATGTGGACAGGATTTTGGGGAGACTTAGTGCGGCCACATGTTTACTGGACCCGTGTCCCTCCTGGTTGGTACTGGCTTCCCGGGAGGTTACACGAGGCTGGCTTCAGGGTGTTATCAACGCTTCGTTGAGTGAGGGTTACTTCCCCACCGCCTTGAAAGAGGCGGTGGTGAGGCCTCTCCTCAAGAAGCCGTCCCTGGATCCGGCAATATTGGCCAACTATCGTCCTGTCTCCAACCTTCGCTTTATGGCGAAGGTTGTTGAGAGTGTGGTCGCACGACAGTTTCCGCAATTCCTGGAGGAAACATCTTATCTAGATCCGTTCCAGTCGGGTTTCAGGTCTGGGCACAGCACAGAAACGGCATTGGTCGCGTTGGTTGATGATCTCTGGAGGGCTCGGGACAGGGGTTGTTCCTCTGTTCTGGTCCTGTTAGACCTCTCAGCGGCTTTTGATACCATCGACCATGGTATCATGCTGCACCGGCTGGAAGAGTTGGGGGTGGGAGGCACCGTGTTGCGGTGGTTCTCCTCCTTTCTCTCCGACCGGTCGCAGTTTGTGTTGGCAGGGGGGCAGAGGTCGACCTCGAGGCCTCTCATTTGTGGAGTGCCGCAGGGATCGGTCCTCTCGCCTCTCCTGTTCAACATTTATGTGAAGCCGCTGGGTGAGATCATCCGTGGCTTTGGGGTGAGATACCACCAGTACGCTGATGACACCCAGCTGTACATCTCCACCCCAGGCCACCCCAACGATGCCCTTGAAGTGATGTCCCAGTGCCTGGAGGCTGTACGGATCTGGATGGGGAGGAACAGGCTCAAGCTCAACCCTTCCAAGACTGAGTGGCTGTGGCTCCCGGCATCCCGATATAGTCAGTTGACTCCATCACTGACTATTGGGGGCGAGTCATTGGCCCCCACAGAGAGGGCTCGCAATCTGGGAGTCCTCCTGGATATGCAGCTGTCCTTGGAGGAACACCTGACGGCTGTAACCAGGGGGACCTTTTGTCAGGTTCGCCTGATTCGCCAGTTGCGGCCCTTTCTTGATCGGGATTCCCTGTGCACAGTCACTCACGCCCTCGTCACCTCTCGCCTTGACTATTGCAACGCTCTCTACATGGGGCTCCCCTTGAGGAGCACCCGGAGGCTCCAGCTGGTCCAGAACGCAGCAGCGCGGGTAGTGACGGGAGCAGCATGGCGCTCCCATGTAACACCGCTCCTGCGCGAGCTGCACTGGCTCCCAGTTGTCTTCCGGGTGCGCTTCAAGGTGTTGGTTATCACCTTTAAAGCGCTCCATGGCATAGGGCCTAGCTATCTTCGAGACCGCCTGCTGCTACCAACGACCTCCCATCGACCCGTGCGCTCCCACAGAGAGGGCCTCCTCGGGGTGCCATCAGCCAGACAATGTAGGCTGGTGACCCCCAGGGGGAGAGCCTTCTCTGTGGGGGCACCTACCCTCTGGAATCAGCTCCCCCCAGAGATACGGAGAATCCAAGACCTCAGTGCCTTCCGTCGCGCCCTTAAAACCCATTTATTTAAACAAGCCGGGCTGGCTTAAGATGAAATTTTTAACTGTTTTTTAAATGTTTTAAACGTTTTTAATTGGTAATGAGTTTTAATTGGGCCCAATTTATATATCTTTTAATTGTTTTTAATATTTGTTCTGCATGTTTTTTAATCTGGCTGTACACCGCCCTGAGTCCTCAGGGAGAAGGGCGGTATAGAAATCCAATATAAAATAAAAATAAAAATAAAATAAATTCGAGAGGAGGAGAGACAGGATTTGAGACAAGTTTGCTCTGAAGCCTTGGCTAAGATTTTACAAGCTAATCCTGACTTGGTATTTCATAAAATAGATAAAATTTACAGAGTGAACTCTTGGGTGGCCAGACAAAGACAACTGCCCAGAGATGTGGTCATATACTTTACTGACAGAGAAATTAGAAATGATATCCTGCAAAAATCTTTTCATACTTCTGTACAAGTGGGGGGTTCACGACTTGAAATTTTTAAAGAATTACCTCCTAAAATGTTGAAAGCTAGAAAAGAATTTGGTTTTCTTGTTAAGGAATTGAAAAATTTACAGATACCCTTCCGGTGGGACGCACCAGCTGGGATAATTTTTAGATATAAGGGAGAAGGATATCGGTTGAATACCGTGGAGAAGGCACAACACTTTTACAGTACTATTCTTAAGGAAAGAACACCATCTCCACGTACATCTACAGTTTTGGAGATTAAGGAGAGTGAAGAGAGGCAATTGAAAGAACAGTCTAAGCAGGAATTAGAAATAGTGCAAGGTGCAGAAGGAGGTTTTCTGAGTGAGCCCTTGTTGGATTCTTCTCCAATTTTGGATTTGATTCAGTTGACTGAAGTTAAAGATCAACGTATAACTAGAGCTCAATCCAAGCTACTTAAACAAAAGCAACAACAACAACAGGAAAGACAAGACAAGAAGGCAGTTAAGAGTACCGTACAAGAGAGTGGCGCTATGGGAGGAGCGAGATCGAAGCTCTCGGATGAACTTCAAATATTTTGCTCTGTGCTCCAGAAAGAGGCTGATGACCTTTAAGTGTCTATCTTGGAATGTTAATGGGTTGAATTCAGCACAGAAAAGGAAGAAATTATTTACATATTTGAAACAATTTAATAATGATATAATATGTTTACAAGAAACGCATATCACAACTCAAGATCAAAAATATTTGATAAACCCAAAACTAGGAGCACATTATATATCTTCAACTTCGCAGAAAAAGAATGGTGTGGTTATTTATGTAAATAAAAAATTAACAGCGAAAGTTATAGAAGCAGATCAAGATGGTAGGTTTGTAGCAATTGAATTGCTCACAGCAAATGGCCAAATTCTTTTGATTGGAATTTATGCTCCCAACCAACAACAGGACTATTTTTATAAGATGTTACATACTAAAATATTGCAATGGGACTATAGATCTATTTTAATTATGGGAGACTGGAATGGAGTAATAGATTCTAAACTAGATAAAAAGAGCTTGGCAAAGTCTAGAATTAGACTACCACAGACTTTTTTTGATATGAAAGAAGATATGGAACTAAAAGATGTTTGGAGAATACATAATCCAAATGAATTGGATTACACTTTCTTTTCTGATAGACATAGATCCTTTTCTAGGATTGATTTTATCCTGTTGTCAAATGATCTACTTGTTAAGACAAAAAGAACAAAGATTTTTCCAAGAACTTTGACTGACCATAGCCCTGTATGGATAGAAATTGAGATGGATAAGGTTGAGAGACGTTCTTGGAGATTAAATGAGAACTTGTTTAGATATGAAAAAAATACAATAGAACTTAAAAAGCATTTGAAAGAATTTTTTGAAATAAATTTGAATAAAGGTACCCCAATTGAAATTGTTTGGGACGCAAGTAAAGCTTATATGAGAGGGGTACTTATCTATATGAATTCTAAACATAGACTGCTCCGACAAAAGAAAAGATCTGAGTTGGAAATGGAAATAAAGAATAAAGAACAGTTACTTATTAAAAACCCAACAGATGAAAGAATACGAAGTGCTATAAAACTTTTGAAAGACCAATTTCAAATGCTTATGGCGGAACAAGTTGCAACAAGCCTACAATACGCGAAGCATAACACATTTTGCAACGCTAATAAACCGGGCAGATGGTTGGCTTACACATTGAGGAAAAAACAAAGTGCACGGATTATCGATAGTATTGATATTGGAGGGAAAGAAATCTTTCAACAAAAATTAATTAAAGAAGCTTTTGTGGACTATTATACTAAACTATATGCCAAAGAAGAGGTGCAGAATGGACTTATAGAAAAATATTTAAATGATAAGAGAGTTACAAAAATTACTGATCAACAAAAGGAAAGAATGAATTATCCTATAACAGAGGAGGAGATAACAGCAGCAATTAAACAGCTAAAAACAGCCAAAGCTCCTGGCACGGATGGTTTGACTGCAGTGTATTACAAAACTTTACAAGCTGAAATGGTGGGACAACTTAGAGATTTATTTTGCAATATTCAACAAGGGGGTAAAATACCCCCATCTTGGACAACTGCTTATATATCTTTGATACCAAAAGAACAAGTTGGTCCTAAAAAACCAGAGAATTATAGACCAATATCTCTTTTGAACACAGACTATAAAATTTATGCGAAGGTATTAGCCAACAGGTTGATGCCAGTAATCCAAAAGGTGATTCATGAGGACCAAGCGGGATTTATTGAGGGCAGATATATGAAGGACAATGTAAGGCAAGTAATAGACTTATTGGAATATCTTGATAAGAATAAACAGATTCCTGCAGTGCTGGTTTTTTTGGATGCAGAGAAGGCCTTTGATAGAGTGGATTGGAATTTTCTACTAAAGACTTTAAAAAAGATGGGCTTTGGGGACCAATTTATACAGGCGATCTCAGCAATTTATCAAGAGCAAAAAGCACAGATTATTATTAATGGAAGTTTGACGACAGAGTTTAAAATTGAAAAAGGAACAAGACAGGGATGTCCGTTGTCCCCACTTTTATTTATTTTAACATTGGAAGTCTTGCTAAATACAATACGGGACTCTAAAATTTTGAAAGGCATAATGATAAGGCAAGAGGATTATAGAATAAAGGCATTTGCAGATGATCTGGTTGTTACCCTATCACAACCAATGGAATCAACAATCCTGATGAATGACATTATACAAGACTATGGTAGAGTTTCAGGTTTTAGACTGAATTCAAAAAAGACTAAAATGATAGTTAAAAATATGACACAAGATCGTAAACATGAGCTTGAAAGGAGGGCAGGTTTTGAAATTGTACCTAAGGTAAAATATCTTGGAGTTCAGGTTGCAGAATCAAACATGAAATTGTTTCAAAATAATTATGAGGTGTTGTGGCGAGAGGTCCAGAAAGACATGGAGACTTGGAAAAAGCTGCAACTGTCTTTACTTGGAAGAATAGCAGCAGTTAAGATGAACATTTTGCCAAGATTTCTGTTTTTGTTTCAAATGATTCCGGTGCTTAAAAGTGATAAACAACTGAAAGTTTGGCAGTCGGGTGTGAATAAGTTTGTCTGGAACGAGAAGAAGCCGAGAGTGAAATTGAAAATTATGCAAGATGTTCCAGAAAGAGGAGGCCTTAAACTCCCAAACCTACAGTTATATTATGATGCAGCAGCTTTAACTTTAACAAGTGATTGGTTTGGAAGTAAAAAGACTGGAATACTGAATGCAGAAAGTTTTGATCTTGAATTTGGATGGCATGCTTATTTATTTTATGACGACAAAGTAGATAAAGTATTTAAAAGTCATATACTTAGAGACTCTTTGATGAGAGTTTGGAAGAAGCACCGACTCAAATGGGATTACAAAATACCGTTATGGCTGGATCTTGGTCATACTATGTGGAATACAAATATAATGTCACTCGGGGGGTTTTTATATAAAGAGGTTCTTTTCACAGATGCGGGCAGATGGCAGTTGAAGACACTACAGATACTGTTGGATGAAGGAATTAATTTAACTTGGCTACAATATAATCAACTACAATTGAGATGGAAAGAGGACCAAAAAACTGGTATTATGTTGCATGAGGAAGAATTGGTTAGACATATAAGAGAGAAAGGTCCAATGCATATTAAAAGGCTTTATAATGTTTTGCTAGAAAGGGATTCAGAAACTGAATTAGTTAAAGATTGTATGATTAAGTGGGCACAAAATTTTGAAGAACCAGTGATGTTGGAAACATGGGAAAAAATTTGGGTTCAGAATGTTAAATTTACACAGTCGCAGAACTTGAGGGAAAATTTTTATAAAATGTTTTATAGATGGCATTTAGATCCTAAAAAGTTGTCATGTATGTACCCTAATGTTCAGCCAAAATGTTGGAGATGCGAATGTTTGGATGCTACGTATTATCATGTTTGGTGGACCTGTAGGAAAGTTAAGGCTTTTTGGATAAAAATATGGTGGGTCATGCAGAATGTTTTGAAGAAAAAAATTCAATTCTCTCCACAACTGTTTTTATTGGGTATAGTTAAGGGTTTTACACGGGGTGAAATAAAACTAATATTGCATATGATAACAGCAGCGAGATTGTTGATAGGTAAATATTGGAAGAATGAAGCTTTGCCTACTATCGAGGAATGGACTTTGAAGATGGCTAGTTTTGCAGAGATGGCGAAGATTTCAGCATATTTAAAGGATTGTTCACAAGAGACTTATGAATGGGAATGGAAAAGGTGGATAGAATATGTTCAGAACAAATATCAAACTAGAAAGTATCAAATAGCTTTTATTTGAAAATAATGTATTAGAAATATCTTAATGTAAAGAGACAAAGAGGAAAAATTATATAAGGGGAGGGATGGGTTCAAGTTTATATATCAGTGTTATTAGTTATGAGTACATAATAAGGAAGTCTGGGGGGGAGGGTTAGGGAGGGTTAGGGAGGATGGGAAGTTTGGGGAGGGAGGTGGGGGGTGAAAAAAAAGGGGTGAAAATGTAATTGTAAAACTTTTGCAATAAAAAAAAATATTTAATAGTATTTGACAGTCAAAATGTAATATCTTGTATCTATAGCATCTTGTAGTAGCTGATAGACAGCGTATACTATTTCATATTTGGAAACTGCCAAAATTAATGTAGCCAATAGGATTCAAACTGACACAGGTATGAATTTGAAAATTTTACTAATTTAATTGGTACAATTAAAATATAAATTGAATTGAATTTATTTCCAGTTTTGCTTCAACTTTTATATTCAATCATTTTTGGAGGAGTGTATTGTATTATTGAGAGCCAGTTTGGTGTAGTGGTTATAAGGCATCAGGCTAGAAATCCAGAGACTGTGAATTTTATCCTGCCTTAGGCACAAAGCTAACTGGGTGACCTTGGGCCAGTCACACTTTCTCAGCCATAGGAAAGAGGCAATGGCAAACCATTTCTGAAAAACCTTGCTAAAAGAAAACTCCATGGACTTATCCAGGTAACCTCCGAGATTCAGACATGATTGAATGGAAGAAAAAAAGGATGTATTAATGCATTAAAAACTTAACTAAAAAAATGGAGCATCGAGGACTTCCTGTTTGCTCTCTGTCGCTACCAGACGGTCCCTCGGGACTGCCAGCCCCGTCGCCTGTAAAGAGTCGCCTTTACATCTGAAAGGCGGCTCGAAAAACTCCATTTCCATAAGGAAATGTGAGACAGAGCAGGTGAGGGCAGGTAGAGCTCTCTGCGAAGCCCCGAGAGTTTTTTTTTACTCTTGGGGACGAAGCAGATGAGGCTCCCTATTTCCCTCACCACTGCTCCGGGCTTTGGGAGACCTCTGCTTTTTTGCAGAGCCAGGTGACGAGAACAAGCTTTTTAAAGAAAATTAACAGATTAATTAAAGAGGATGAGATCTGGACCTGTGACCCTAAATCGCAAGTATTTTCATTTATTTTATAAAAGATACTGAAGAAAGGAAAAAAGAATTTTAAAATGGCGACTGCCGAGACTTGAGAAGGGAAAGCTGAAAGGGAAAGTCCTTCCGTTTCTTAATAAGCCACAAAGTAGTGGAATAAATACTGCTGGCTACAATTCAAGAAAAAGTTCTATTTTTTATGTTTTATTTTTCCTGGAGATCTGATACTGATCTTGTTTGGAAAGAAGCTTTCTTTTCTGTTCTTAAAAAAGAGTTTGTCTGTGTGGAAGTATGGCGTTTAAAACAAAGCCAGACAAACAAGCAGTGGGGGGGGGATTCCCCCATCTACAAACTACATGAACAAGTTTTAAACCTACAGACTCAGAAAACTGATTTTAATATAATTGAATTTCTTTTGGAGGAGATTGTAAGAAGGGATGAGATTGTGAATCAGAATCTTGAAAAATTCAAGCAGGAAATTAAAGAATTGGTACAATTAAAGTATGATAATTTGCAATGAAAGATTGTAAAAAAGACTAATGGTTTTTCAGAAATTGCTATAAAGTTGGATACAAATATTAATTTATTAGAGTCTAAAATGGAGGAAATTGATGACAAGATTTACAATTTGGACAATAAAATACAAAGAATTGAAAATGATTTGATAAATACTCAAGACAATAGCTTAGAAGAAAAATCTAAAATGGAAGCAGATCATAAGACTTGCAATGTAGAAAATATGAAACAACGGATTGAAAAAGAAGTTTTAATGATGCAACACAGTTTTACAGAATTTGCAATTAGATTGAGAGGATTGCAGGAAAATAACAGAGATGATTTAAGGAAAATATCTGCTGAAATTCTGGCTGGGATTTTAAAGGTTCATCCTGAGGAAGTATTTTGCAGGATTGATAGAGTCTACAGAGTAAATTCTTGGATTGCAAAGCAAAGGCAACTGCCTAGAGATGTGGTGATTTACTTTACAGATAAAGAAATAAGAAATGATATTGTGCAAAAATCTTTTAACTCTACTTTACAACTGTATGGAAGAAAAATTTGGATATATAAAGAGTTACCGCCTAAGATGTTATTGGATAGAAAGAAATTTGGATTCCTGGTGACTGAGCTTAAAAAACAAAATATTTTATTTAGGT
The DNA here is from genome assembly GCF_029215685.1 of Pituophis catenifer annectens. Lineage (NCBI taxonomy): Eukaryota > Metazoa > Chordata > Lepidosauria > Squamata > Colubridae > Pituophis > Pituophis catenifer. Next base: position 106,803,501 of record NW_027256883.1, on the reverse strand, counting down.
GGGATGTTCCAGTTGGTATAATATTGAGATATCAAGGAGAAAGATACCAATTAAATACTGTTGAAAAAGCGGAATAATTTTACCATAAGATTTTGAAAATGAGCTCAACATTCTCATGCACAACACAAGATAAGCAGAAGGAGTTGGAAATAATGGAAAAACATCGAGCTACAGAGGTTTTTGTAGATGAATCGCCTTTGGATCCTTTAGATGTCTCAGTTGGATTACCTATAAATAAGAAAGAAGTGGCATTGGATTCTAATGTAATGACTCATCAAGTCACAGACAAGCATGGAAATCAATTAGTTGATATACAACTTATAGAAAAGAAATATGAATGGCGATCTAAGCCACAAAAGCAAAACCAACAAAATCAAGTTATAGATCAGAACAAAAACCAAACAGTTGATATACAACTCGTAGAAAGGAAATTAGGATGGAGGTCAAACCCACAAAAAGTCAAGAAAAAAAGAAATAGGTCTCACAAAAACAAAAATTTTTAAACTAGGCAACAGTGAAGCCAGTTATCTAAAAGATGATTGAATACATGAAAAGACAGTCGAAGCGAAGTATTGGTTAATATTATCCTGAGGAAAGTGACAGATCTCTGCAATGCCATAATTTTGGGATGTGAAAAGGGCCTTAAATTGTTGGATTGGAATTATCTATTTTGGATTCTTTGATAAATGTATTACGTTTATGCTGAGTTATATGGCAAGAGAGTTACGTTGGGGCATGCAGAAGATCTGGTTGTTACCCCATTATGATGGTTGGAATTAATAATCTTGAAGAAAGCCACTACTACAGATACTATATGGAATACAATTATAATGTCACTCGGGTGGTTGTTTTCTTTTTTTTATATATACATGAAGATACTTATTATTGATGGGGGCAGATGATAACTGAGGATTCTGAACATTCTGTTGGAATTGGGATGTTATGTTACCCTAATATGGGTGATGGATTTAACAATCCAGTGGAAAGACATCAAAGAAGACATTATATGGATTACAAGTTTAAAGTCATTGATTTTATCTATATAAGGGAATATTTTTTTTTAGCAGGGTGGGCAGAAGAATAAAGATATTAAGAATTGTTAAGTATGGAAATTTTGTAGGGAAGTGGGTGAAGACAGGCTAGTTTACTGATTGTTTAGTTTAAGAAAAGGGATGTTTAAGAGATATACTTATGGGGGTGGAGGAAATGGACAGATTATGAGTTGAATAAATGTTAAATTAGGATTTATTATATAGTTTTATAGTGGAAGGCTGCTTTGAAATGTTATATTAATATACACAAAAGATTAAATGTTAAAATAGGATTTATTATATAGTCTTAAAGTGGAAGATTGTGTTGAAATGTTATATTAATATACATACAAGGTTTGATTTAAGAGATATATGTATGGGGAGGAGAAAAAGGGCAGATTATTGTTAAATTGGGAGTTATAATAATATTACTATGCTAAACCAGAAGTTATTACATAATGTTATAGTAGAATGTTTTTTTGAAATGTATAGTAAAAGGGGGATATAATAATATTATTAGAAAGAAAGGGTCAGTATTTGGGGGATGGAGTAAGGGGATGGTAAAATATTATATAATCTGTTATGAATTTGGATTTTACTGTGAAGAAGTCACAGGGGGAGGGGTGGAGAGGGGGAGTTAGGGAGGAGGGGGGGAGAAAAAAGGGGGAAAAATCTGTATTTGAAAAACTTTTTCAATAAAAAAAAATGGAGCATCCAATCCTGATATTTGATTTTTTAAAAGTATTTATAAGCAAGGTTTCCAACTCACACAATAAGGTATATTATAATGGAATTATCAGTAAACACAATTTATCCTCACTTTACAATGCAGAACTAAAAGATATTATGATAAATTTAACTTCCAAAAATATATATCTATGAAGCAAGGCAAGTTTCAATGTCAGACATATGTTGAAAAATAGAGCCAAAATGTAATTTATTGCAGCCAACGTTAAAATACGTAGCAAACTTACTAGGGTCTAGTCAGATAAAATCAATCAATTTATATTAAATGGCAGGTGTTCTAACATTGCTACAACTAGTTTGGATTTCTCACCTGCCATGTTTGATTTTCAGCTTGTATCGTATGGAATTTATAGTAACTTTCTCTTTTCTCTTTTCTCTTTCCATTTAAATAAGTTCTACTTCTCTGAGGGCAAGGATTCTCCTCCATCTTTGCACATAAAAGCAATGATCACTGTGTCACACACTGTTCGTCACAATTAAAGAATTCAGGATGAAATCCAGCAGGTTCTGACAGGTTCTGGATAACTTGTAGCGGAAATTTTGAGCAGTTTGGAGAACCGGTAGCGGAAATTTTGAGTAGTTCGGAGAACCGGCAAATACCTTCTCTGGCTGGCCCCAGAGTGGGGTGGGAATGGAGATTTTGCAATATCCTTCCCCCAGGAGTGGGATGGGAATGGAGATTTTGCAATATCCTTCCCCCAGGAGTGGGGAGGGAATGGGGATTTTGCAATATCCTTCCCCTGCCATGCCCACCAAGCCACGCCCACCAAGCCACGCCCACAGAACCGGTAGTAAAAATTGGATTTCACCACTGGTTGATTGTCCTTATTAGCATATCCTAGCCACTCTTGTTTCATCCCATCAAGTGGCTACCATTGTCTCCAATCCTTTCTAACAAGCAGCACAGGGTTGCTCTTGCAAACTACACTGATTTTCTCAAAGTCTAAATATTTATTTGTTTATTTATTAAATTTATTTGCCCATCTTTTATCAAAACAACTTTGAGTAGCAAATAATAATCATATACATTACTTGGACATAGCAAATGATCCCGATATTTAGTTTAGCTGTAGATTGAAAAGCCAGATTAATTTTAGGTATAATGAACTCAGAAAGACCCAATTTAGTGTAGTGGTTAAGGCATCAGGCTAGAAACTGGTAGACTGTAAGTCCTACCTTGGACACAAAGTCAGCTGAGTGACTTTTAGCTATTCACTCCCATTCAATCCTAAGAAGGAAGCAGTGGCAACCCAGTTCTGAAAATCTTGCTGAGAAAACTGATTTCTGGGGAAGAAATGGTGAACTAAAGTCACTTCCTCTAAAAACAAAGCTGACAACCTAAATGGAATGAAATGTCAGTGAGTAGACCAGCTCTTCGTGATTCCTCTCCAAACAAGAATAGAATTTGAGATCGCCCACAAGTTCTTCTAAGAGTTGTTCCTTCCACAAGACAGCCGTCTCTGGCAGCTCTGGGAGATGAGGGAATCTTGCTTAAACCAAGGTTGGTACTTTCAAAAGGATACTGGGTTCACATACTGACTTTTTTAGTCACTTTTGGAAATTGCTTGTTAACAAGCTATTAGAAATCTTTGGATCAATAAGTCTGAAAACACTGGGTAAATTTCCTTCAATCCTTAGTGAAGGAATGTTAAGGATTAAAAAACTAATACAGCAAAAGGGTGATTAGAATTTTGATTTTGGAATGTTACAAATGTTGTAACAACTTTGATAATAATAGTACAAATGACATAAGAGGCCAGATGAATTTGAAATAAAATTTTGGAATTAATTATAAGAATCCTTCCAGTGGAAAATACTTTTATTTTGAATTCTTTTTAAAAAAGAAAATATGATAGGATGGAATGCTAAATGTTGAACACTAGAGGAACTAGAAGAAACTAAGAATATAAGAAGAACCATTTAATTTGATCTTACAGAACAGAACAAAGCATTTCAACACTGAGCATACTGAAAAAATATTTTTGAACAGTAGGCCCAGAAGTTAATTTTAAGAGCATCTGTCTTGATAGATAGGCTTTTTAAAAATGTTATGGATAAGGAACAAGCTTTATCAAGTAAGACTGAGATTGATCTGAAAGTGGATTTAAAAATCATACACTACAAGAATGATATGGAAAAGGACTTCCGGTTGGCACCGCAGGGACACAGACGGGAAATGGCAAGCTTCTCAGAGCTTCACCAAAACCCCGTCTGCTAAGCTGCCGCCGACAGGTCTGCGGACCTCCCTTGTCTTGAAGGGACAGGGGGACAAAAAGGGACCCCTTGGGTGGCCGAGAGGAACGGGCAGGTTCCTCGGGGCCGGAGGCCTTCCCTTCACGTTGGCGGCAGTGGAACGACAGCCATGGCGGCTGTCCTGATCCTGCGGCAGCCGGGAACAAGGATCGTGCTGGAGGAAAGGAGGAGAAGCGGAGAAGAATAGAGAGCGAGCGTCTCGAAGCCGGGTGAGTGACACCAACCCAGGCACAACACACATATTTGGATTTTAAAAAATAAGACCCCAAACTTCAAATAGCGGCTACAGAGCCGTGGGGCTTGAAGATTTAAAAGAAAAAGAAAAAAAATGGAATGAGGACCCGAAATAGTCTTTGTTTTATTAAATTTGGCTTAGAAGAATTGATTTTTAACAACCCAGTAAATTGACTTTGCTTTTATTTGGAACGGTTTGGAGAAATGTTTCTTTGGGAATTTACACCTTTGAAAGCTAACAAAGCTAATGAAGATAGACAGATGGATGGCTACAAAATTGCCATGGAGTCTGCAGTGACTAAGCAGGAAAGTGGATTGAAGATACTTTTCTTTCTGTTTGAAAAAGGAACATTTTAAATGGCTTTTTACTTTGGATTGCCTTGAAATTTACATTGGATTTATGGACTTTGGAGGTTTCTATTCTGTCCCAGATGATTTTAAGAAGAAAGAAGGAATATTTTGGACATTAGACAATGGAAATTAACAAGCCTTGGGAAAAAAAAATTAGGTGTGGCGCAGGAAAAAAAGACAGGAAGTTGATGCACTACACACGGAAGAGACATTATAAAAGCATTAAAGGAACATACAGAATTTTTTTTAATTCGAATGGATGAACTTTGAAATGGAACAATTATGGACAGATAGAAAAAGGAAGAAAAGGAGGAAATAAAGTAATAAATTTTAAATATAACTGAATTGAAATGTAAAGATTAAAAGCCTAAAAGTATATATGATTTTTGGATAAAAACAGAAAAGCTTTTTGAGTAATAAAAATAGAAAATAAGAGATGGCAATTAAAATAGAGGATGATATACAGGTGGTCAAAAACAATAAAGAAGAGAATATATTATTGTGAGACAATTTTAAGGAAAATTTACTGCTTGATGTAATATGCTTTAATTTTAATTGGTAAAGAAATGTTAATTTGATGAGTATGCTGGACTAAGGCTTTATTGAACAAACTATCAAACACACAGATATTAGCGATAAATTGTGATTTAATTTAATATATACTGGAAATGATGATTATTATGAAATATATTGAGAATTAATTTGAAAGATTGTGTTGGAAGCTGACATAAAATAGATAATTATATGTTAAGGGGAAGTTAAAATAAGAGGGATGGATACCATCCCAAAACTAGATAAGAGTTTGAGACTCGGAGGAAATATGTTGGAACTAGTTAAAATGCTGGAAATCAGCCAAATAATTATAAGAGAGTTGGAGCAGACTATGCTGGAAATCAGCAAAATAAGAGTGGGAGTCCTGGAGGAGACTATGCTGGAAATCAGCCAAACATAATATGCTGGAAGCAGCCAATAACAATGATAGGCTTGGAGGAGATTATATTGAAATTAGCCAAAAATAGTTGGTGTTCTGGAGAAAAATGTGTTGGGAACTAGCCAAACAGAATATGTTGAATAATAGCCAAATAACAGAGGGAGGTATGGAAGAAAATATGCTGGAAATTAGATTAAACAAAACATATTTTTGTGATAAATCTGTGTAACATGAAAAGAGTAATAGATGACAAGGGAGATAAAATCAAAGATAAATTGATAAAGTTTAAGATATTAAGAATTAAGGAAAGGGTCAAGAGACTAAGAATTAGATAGAACTTTGCTTTATAAAGTGTAATAAGAATGGAGTGGTATAGAATTTGAAATCAAGATTTGTGGTGATAAAATTGTAAGGTAAATAATTAGAACAAGAGGTTAGAATATTGCTAAAAAAATTCTTTTTTAATACTGATGGAAAAAGATATAAGGTGAAGAAGAACAAGATATGATTAAGATTGATTAATAGAAATAAAAATGAGTGAGTTAATTTGAAATTAAAATTGTATTGATATAATAGATTTGTTTAGATGATGATGTTAGAATTTATATTAAAACTTGTTCTTATAGGTTTCGAACTTTTAGTGTAGAGCTTTGACTAAAAAAATTTTCTATGTTTTGATTTTGAATTTTAAAAGATATAATGGGAAATTGTGAATGGAGCCTTTTTAAAATGTAAGCAATTGTACCTATTCATGACCGGATCGAGACTTCGCTCTCGAAAGAGATGTATTTTAAGTGTTATATTGGAAAAAATAAAAAATATTTTGGGGAAAAAAAAAAGAATGATATGGAAAAGGATACTACATTGAACATGCCAAAAAAAACAAAAAAAAAACCAAACCCAGCTGATATCTTAACCATTAATAGGGATGCGTAAAAACATACCAAAAATGTGACCTGGATAATTTTCCTATATTTGGATTTACAAAAGAATTAAAGCTTTGAAGAATTTGGGGAGAATAGACAAAGAAGAAATGAAAAGAAATGTGAGTTCTAAGACCTTATTTGAAAGGATATAAAAGATTAAGTTTTTTAGAAATAAAAGGAAGGAATATAAAGTTGTTTTATTTAATCAGGGTTAAAATAGATATGTTATCTTTGATAAGTCTTAATGGATTTTTGCTGATTATGAGTGAAATGATTTCCTTTCTTTTTATTTATTCTTACTTTTTCTCTCTTTCCTATTGTCTTTTTTCTATAACTTCTATTTTTATTTTTATTCTATTATTTTTTTAGGTTGTGTTATTTTATTGTTATAAGTGTAATTTTTAATAAAATCTTGCTTGACAAAACTGCAGGGATTGTTCCAGTAGACTCCAGGAATCAGCATTGAATCGAGCTGCAGAATTTATTACATGGATCCAGTAAGAGGGCTACAACCCTGAGGCTGTCATAACTTTGTTTTTATAAATCTGGAAGCGCAGTTCTATATGCTTATTAAAGAATAAATTTTAATAACTCAGTGGGATATTTCAATCTGTCACTAAATTAATAGCAAATTACAATTCCAATAGTAAACTCATATACTGTCTTTCTTATATTCAATCTTTCTTCTTATTTTTTTTTTTTATTTCACATGATATTCTCCAACATGTGATTTTATCCAGGACTGCCTAGATTTCCTGGAGAAAGTCTGACAACCATTGTCAGGAAGGGCAGACCAAGTCACTCAGGTTCAATGCTCCTAGCAACCACAGCTGAATTCCAAAGAAGCAGGCTTCCAAATCAGCCAAGCTATAAATTTCAGGTGAGGGCAACCAAGAGGTTTCTGCATCTGTTGCTTTGTTGCTTCTGAACTTTCCTCCTCAAAGGAAAGTTCCATCTTATTATGAATTTGTTGCAATATTTTCAGGATCAGACTCAATAAATTTAGTAAGAGTTAAAGGTTTAAATATTTCTCCTTTTATTTACATTAGGCATTCTATATTCACTGAATATTCACAGATAGAAGCAAGGAAAATGGGTGCATACAGCTCCTTATATATACAATGGGTGGAGCTAGATATGGGAGTGGTGAATTATGAATACATTAAGAAGTGAAGAATAAATTAACCCCTGATACCCCGTTCATATACTATTTACACATTAGAGAATAAGGCATTTACATCTGACAAATCCCCCTCTAAATGCCGATTCGTTATGCTACACCAATTACATTCAGATTCAGGACAGTACAAAACATATAACTTAGAAGTCAAGTATTTATGCTGCTTAGAAGGTAAAGGCTTTGTCAATATGTCAGCTAATTGTTCTGAAGTTTCACAATGCACTGCTTTAATAAATCCATCCTGAGATAATTGTCTCACATGTTTAAATTTTATATCTATGTGTCTGGACCTTTGCCCAATGGCGTCAGATCTAGATATTTCAATAGCTGCTTTATTGTCTTCATGCATAACAAAAGGTAAAGCAGGTTTTTTCCAAACATCTGAAATTAAATCATTAAACCATACAAGGTTATTTGCAGCTTTAGATAAACAAACATATTCTGCTTCTGTCGTTGAAGTGGCCACTAATTCTTGTTTACCAGTGTACCAGTAAACTGGACAGTCATTTAAGAGGAATATATAACCAGATGTACTTTTTCTACATGAGGTGTCTCCAGCCCAATCCGCATCTGCGTAACATGTGAGCTTTGGTTCTTTATTATTGTTAGGTTCTAACATTAAACAAAAGTCTAATGTATTTTTCAGATATCTTAATATTCTTTTAACAGCTTCCCAGTGGTACATTGTTGGCTTGCTGACATGTCTGGATAATAAATTGAGGGGTAAAGCGATATCAGGTCTTGTCCAATTAGAGATATAAAGAAGTGAACCTATGACTGATCTATAAAACGTGTTATCTTTGAATTCAGGGGATGATTCATCAGCATTTCTTAGAAAGTCAGTCTGCATAGGAGTATCACAAGGTTTGGCATCACTTAGATTGCATTTGTTTAAGAGCTCTATGATCTTATCTCTCTGAGTAAGTTTGAATCCTCTTTTAGTCTTATTAATTTGAACACCAAGATACTTATTTACTTTGCCTAAAGATTTCAATGAGAAATGTTCATTTAGCTTAGTTACAAATGTTTCTCTTCTCTCTTTATGTTTTCCTATGTATAAAATGTCATCCACATAGATCAATACAAACTCTATGTAATCATCACCCTTTTTGACAAAGAAACAATTATCAGCGGTGGTGGCATTGAAGTCCATAGTTTTAAGTACTTTTACTAAACAATCATACCATCGTTTACCAGATTGTTTTAACCCGTATAAACTCTTGTTTAACAACCAAGTCTCATTCTTGTTTGTGTATTGACTGTGAGGTGCTCTTACATATATTTCCTTATCTAGTTTTGCGTGTAGATACGCAGTCTGTATGTCATATTGGAATACATCGAGATTGAGTGCTGATGCTACTACTAGAGCTGTTTTGACACTCTCAGTTCTTACTGTGGGGGAATATGTGTCAGTATAGTCCTCCGGATATTTCTGTGCATAACCTTGTGCAACTAGTCTAGCTTTGTATAGGGTATTGCCTCCCTCTAAGTTTTTAATTTTATATATCCATCTAGTACCAATAATTGTTTTATCTTTTGGTGCAATTGCAGGTGTAAATACGTTTAATCCTTGTAAACTTTCCATTTCCTTTTTCATTGCTAATTCCCATTTTTCTTTTTCTTTACGAGGAAGTTTTAACACTTCCTCATATGTATTAGGTGTAGTTGACTCACCATCCATATGCATTATGTAATCTTCGTATTTATTTGGCATCTGATTTCTGGTGTTTCTAATTGTTTTTTCAGGTTTACTATTATTATCATGCAAATATCTTGCTTCCTTTTTTGTTAGTGTATCTGTCTTTATTTTGTGTCGGCTATTTGTCCATGTTTTGGTTTTGTTTCTATGTTTGTTGATATTTTGCTTTTCTATAGTCCCTTTCTCTTGAGATTTTGTATCTTTGTTGTTACTTGGAAATATTTCATTAAGATGTATTTTAGACCAGTTGGCCTGCTCATGGAACACAGCTGTTCTGGAAACTATAAATTTGTTATTATTATCAATGAATCTGTACCCTTTAGTGCCTGTCTCATATCCCATAAATCTGAGTCTTCTGGACACGTTTTCTCCCTTTCTTCTTAATTGCTTAGGTATGTGTACGTCTGCAGTGACTCCAAATATGTGCATGTGTGCCAATTTTGGTTTCCTATTATACATCACTTCATATGGTGTCTTATTTACAATGCTGGACCAGGTTCTATTCTGTGTGTAATTGGAATAATGTAGGGCTTCTGACCAGAATTGTTTGCTTAAGCCAGCATCTTCCAATGTGCATCTAATCATGGTTTGTAATGTTGAGTTCTTCCTCTCTGCAATTCCGTTCTGAAACGCAGAAAATGGACTAGATGTGTAATGTAACATTCCTTTGTCCTTCAACCATTGGGAGAATTCTTTAGACATGAATTCACATCCCCTATCTGTCATGATTTGTTTTATTTTGATATTGTGTTGTGTTTCTATGCGTTTATAAAATTCTTTAAATTTCTGAAAGGTTTCATCTTTGTGTTTTAATGTATAAACAAATCCATAGCGACTATAATCGTCCACTATGGTCAAGAAGTAACGTTTTCTATAAGTGATTGATGGAGTTAGTGGACCAACTAAGTCCATGTGCACTAAATCAAAAATTTTGTTGGTTGACCTAGTAGATTTTCTTGGCCTGGGGCTAGTTTTTAGTTTTGTAGATTTACATACTGAGCATTCCAAATAGTTTTCACAATTTTTTATTTTAACACCTTCTGCGTGTTCAGTCATTTTTTGTACTACAGGAAAACTGGCATGTCCTAACTTCCTATGTAAGATGTGAGCACACTCATCATGAATTGGCTTACCTATTTTTGGTTTTTTTTCATTATGTGCATCTTTGTGATCATGAGATATTTTACATTCATCATTGTCACTGTTGCTAATGTTTTCATCATCTACTTCAATACAATCTTCCATATTTGAATCAATGTTGTGCAACCATTTTTCCTTTGTTATTAGATAAGGTAGGCCTCCTTTAATCATCACAGTGCCTATATCTATTTTATTTTTCTCCAAAGTCGCTTTTCCTTTAGAAAAACAATGTTAATATCAGAATCCCTGCTTAGTTTTATGGCACTTAGTATGTTATGAGGTATTTCAGGTATTAGTAATACCCCCTCTATTTTTCCTAGGCCAGGTAAGGTTACATTCCCTCTACCTAATACTTGAACCTTTTCTTGGTTAGCTACCTTTATTACAAATTTATCTTCTATAAATGAAGATAATATATTTTTGTTATTAGTGGTGTGATTAGTTGCTCCAGAATCAATAAGCCAATTATTGTTCTCATTCTGCTGTATGTTAATGTTGTCTTGTTTATTTAACCCATTCAGTGAACCAGATTTTCTATCCTTTGAATTATCTCTGCCCCCTCTATTCTCTTTGTAATTTGGTGGGCTTCTATATCTATGTCTATCCATGGAAGGTTGTCTATAATTGTATTTGTTTCTATATTCTGACCTATGTCTTTCTTTTGAAATTTTGGGGCAATCTCTTCTATTGTGTTCCCTGGATCCGCAGTTGTGACATCTAAAAGTCTCATTATATTTTTCTTGAAAAGCTACTTTTCTATATGGTTTGTGTTCTATGTGATTGTTAGAACGATTCCTTCTTGAATTGTCTTCTGCTATTAACTTATTGGATAGACTTTCTATGGATAAGTATCCTAGATTGATTGTGTCTAAGTGTGACATATAATTATCCCATGATGGGTCAAGTGAGTTGATGATAACACTTTTCATTGTTTGGTCTGAAATCACCTCCCCCCTTAAATACAGTTCAGCTCTTATTTTGTTTAAAGATATTAAGTGCTCACTTATGGAAACCCCTGGTTTTATCCTAGATGAAAAGAAATCTTTAGACATCCTTGTGGTAGTAGCTACACTGTCACTGTGAAACAAATTGAACGTGCATTGAATAATTTCTGAAACAGTCAGATTTTGCTTAATGCTGTGATACATTGCAGGAGATACACTAGAAATTAATAAGAAAAATGCTCTATGGTGTAAACAGTCTAATTTTAGAGTCCAAGGTCTTTTTGGGGGACTAGTGATAAAAAACAGTAAGTTTTCTTTCATAAAGACAACCTGGAGCTGCTGATACCATTCTTGTAAATTAATGCCATCTATCCTCAGCTTTGGGAAGTCACTGGGTAAATTTCCGACATTATTAGGTCCATTACTTACAACCTGAGGTAGTCCATGGTCTCGTAAATGCTGAAAGTTACAAAACGGCGTGGGGATGCTCGCAACGAGCCTGCATGGTCTTCTCAGCAATTCATGTCTTCCCGGACCGTCTGCGTAGTCTTGCGCATGCGCGTTGTTCATTTCGTCCCTGGAGTCGTCGTGAGAGGTTCTCGTCGTTGCGGCTCGCTCGTTCTGCTCCTCCTCAGACGAATCGGTCTCTGGCTCGATCTTGGGAGTCCTGACGATGGTGGCTGCTCTTCCTCTTCTTTTGAGAGCGTTGGTGCTTGCTTCGGTCTGTGGCGTGGGGCGGTATCGGCAGGGCTCTCTGGGTTCGGGCGTCGGCGCTCTTGTGGTCAGGATGGGAGCGGGTAGGTCTTGAGGCACTGGCTTGCTCGCTCGCTTCTTAGTTAACTTTTTGTTAATTTTTAGTTTTGGCCCAAATGCAGCAAAAAGCGTTTTCATTGCTGATTTTATCTGATTATTTGTTGAATCACCTTCACTTTCCGATTCTGATTCTTCTGAGGTGTTTGAATCTTCTTTTTCGTTTTCGTTGTCTGATAATGTTTTTCGCGCCAGAAATTTTGAATTGAGTTTTCTGATTGGCTCTGCTTCGCTCACCCTGGAGGTCTGTTGAAACCAAGATGGCTGCCATTCAAAATTTCGCGCGGGATCACCGTTTTTCTTCTTCACAGTATTTTTTTCTGCAGTCATATCACTCACTATTTTTGGGTCTTTTGGTTTTTCATTAGTGATGTGCTTCTCTCTCGCTGCTCCGCTGTTCTTCAGCATATCTTGGAGGTTCGCGATGAGGCTTTCATCATTCTTCTGGCTCTTTAATAGTTTTAATATCTCTGACCTGAGTTCGTTGTTTTCTATTTCGATTTCCTCCCGATCATCATTTTCATCTATTATTTCTTCGTCTTCAGTGGTATATTCTTCGGATTCTCTCGAAATCGCGTTTGTGGATTCGTCGATTATTTCTTGGTCCGTTTCCATTTCTTTGCTGTATGCCCTGGTGTTGGGCCTATCTCTCTTAGACATTTTTAAATTTTTTTATTGAGTCAATTAACCATCCTCTGCTACCAGATTGTTGCAATATTTTCAGGATCAGACTCAATAAATTTAGTAAGAGTTAAAGGTTTAAATATTTCTCCTTTTATTTACATTAGGCATTCTATATTCACTGAATATTCACAGATAGAAGCAAGGAAAATGGGTGCATACAGCTCCTTATATATACAATGGGTGGAGCTAGATATGGGAGTGGTGAATTATGAATACATTAAGAAGTGAAGAATAAATTAACCCCTGATACCCCGTTCATATACTATTTACACATTAGAGAATAAGGCATTTACATCTGACAGAATTAGTTCTGATTACTTCCCTAGCTCTCGTCTATTGAGTCTGCTCAAGCCATAACATATACGGTAATTCTGATTTCCCCCCCCCTCCTGCTGGAATAAGAGGAAAGGGAAGTTGTAAATCATTTTTTTGTGTATGTGTGTAACAAGGATTGTTGATTCAGTGCTTACACACTAAAATTCAACATAAGCATATGCGACTTCTTAATTTGAAGTGCATAGGAAGTTAGGAATTATTCAGAATAATTGCATGGGGAAAGGAACATTTTGTATATTCTCAAAGATACATCTCAGAACTGAACTAATATAGGTACTGTTTTTTGTTTCCTAGATTTGTATCCTGGCTTTTCTCCAAAAATAGAGGTGACCTATACAGCTACCTTCTTCCAATTTTTCCCACAAATTTCACGTTATGGGGTAGATTGGACTGAGTCACTCAAAAAATCACCAACAACTGAACCTGCCTGTTGAGTAACATATCATCTTAGGCCAGAGGGGGTAAAAATACCTCCTTTGTGGAGTATACATAATCTTGGAGGGGGGAGGGGAATTAGTTTAAAGAAACTGACTGGGGCCTCACAGTTTTGATTGACTTGATTTTATGTCATTTTTATGCATGCATTTTAACTGTTGCATATTAAAACCTTAATGTTAACTTTAATTAAACATTTTAATTGTTGTTTATATATGAGTGCCAGTTTGATCTAATGGTTAAGGCACCAGGCTTGAAACGTCTTAGGCCTGAAAGCTGACTGGGTGATTTTGAGCCAATCTCACTCTCTCTGCCCACAATGTCAGACTTGCATGACAAAGTGGGTCAGTTAATTCATGTCACAACCAAATGGACCAACGCTCATTTGATCTGAAAAAAAGCAGACCCTGCTGCTGTAGGAAAATGATAATTGTTTAAATGTTTTAAAATATATTGGCTAATAAACAGATAAATTAGATAGATACATAAAAAGTTTTGATAATTTGTTTGCTTAATAAATTTTTATGATTGCTCAACTCAAACAATTGTAACTCTGAGTAGCCTACAATCAACAAACAAATGGAACCAAGTTTTCAGATCTTTTTCAAAAGCCAACCTGGTCAGGGCCAACTGTATATCAAAAGAGATAATGTGGGAAGGAGGAGGGGAAGGCAGTGATGTGTGCAAACATCTGGGAAATGTTGATCTTAACTTTTCCCCAAATGTTCAGATCTAATTCAAAGAATTGAGGTTTATCTATTCTTAACTGCTTGTCATGAGAATTATCTGAGAATGGCTGACTCTTTTACCTGAATTTTACATGGATGCTAACTGCTCTCTCTTCAGTGTTTCATGCCGTTTTCCTCCCACTAAAGCAGTCCCTCAGATCTAGCAGGCTTCCATTATAGCAGCAGGCATCAGCAACAGCTGTCAGTTAGGTACCACTAGTCTCAGGCTCAGTGAAGCAGCCCACTCAACCTCTGTGGTTCCAACCACCCTGGCCTCAAAGTAAGGATGTACAGGGAGATGAGGTGGGGGAGGGACAAGGGAAGCTGGCTAACTCCATTCTCCAAGAGCCGTGGTAGCAATCTCAGTCTGACATTGGATCAGCTCCTTCTTTCCAGAGCTTAGAGCCCCCTCCTTCTCCCTCTTTCTTTCCCAACCCATCTCCACCCCAAGCTTCCCTCACTTTCTTTTTCCTTTCCCAGGCTGGGTTTAATTTGACACCTTGAGCCTCAGTAACGAGGTGAGGAACAGAACAGCCACAGTGGATTTCATTAGGCTCAGCATTGCAGGCCCCACTCTCTGTGCATTAATGACATCGGAGGATAGGGAAACGAGACAGCCACCGCGCTAGATGAAATAAACATGAGGGCTGTCAGCAGTGACAGCTGAAGCAAAGGGGACAAAAATAAGTCAGGTAGAGACCTTTCCCATTCTACACAATGCAAAGCGACACCTTGCAAAGGCCTTTTGCTGCAATCCTCTTTTCCTGGGAGAAAAGGAGTGGGGCGACGGGCAGAGGAGATGAAGGAAAGGAAAGGCTATTAAATTAGCAGCATTTTACCATACAAATTACATTTATCAGTTTAAATGTCAGCAGGAACCAGGCCCGCTCTCCTTCCTTAGAGAAATACTATGAAGGAACAGGAGTTTTTTTTGCAAATCATTGAGAAGCTTCTTCCAGTGTTAACTTCACAAATCCAGAACTGTGGTCCATCTCATGATAGGAAAGAGCAAACAAAATATTTTTCCTTCTCCCCAGGCCAGCCACAGCAAATGAACTGCAAAAGAGAAAGGTTACAGCAAGGAAGATGAAGGGATACTCCATTTGCTCTGCTGGACTCTTCTTTGAAGGAAAGAAATCTGGACCTTTTGCAGAGAGTGTATGTGTAACTGTGGGTGGGGGGATAAAGGCATGCTGGTGAAGAAACTCTCCATCTACGTAGCTTAAAGCCATTGTTCTCATTTGTTCTCAAGCAGTGATATAATCAGCCCAAAGACAGAAAGAACTAAACTACAGTATTCAGATGAACAAGGTGGATAACCTTCTAATTCTGTATGCCTTTTTAATTTAGTCTGAGTCTAATTGCCATTCCTTTTTATGACTGGCAATGGCACTTGAGTTTTTTCCAGGCCTCCTAAATTGCTGTTTTCAGTTAAAGATGTCAAGAATTAAGCCTGTGATTTTTATGTATACAAAGAAAAGAAGATGAGGGGGAGGGGGAGGGGGAGGGGGAGGGGAGGGGGAGGGGAAGGGACAGAGAGGAGGGAGGGAGGGAGGAAGAGAGAGAGAGAGGGAGAGGGAGAGGGAGAGAGACCACACATTCAACCACTGAGTACTTAAGGGCCATGTTTGTTTATTTGTTTAAAGTACTGTAAACTGCCCACAACCTGAATGGCTCAAGGCAGCTAACAGGCAGTGGCTCTGGACAATAGCAAGACTCTGTTTCTGAAATAGCCTTTTAGGTACTGTTTAAATAGATCTGTCTCTGAGAAAACACTAGAATTATGACAGCTGAAATGTGGGGTTCCTCTTCCCCCTCTCTAGAAGTAACTCATTTGGGAATCCAGATTTTGATAGGAAGACGGCAGTGTCTTAAGTGAAGCCATTATATAAATTGAGCAGAATTTACCAACCCACAACTCCTCCTCCATGTTTAAAACTATTCCTCACCCAAGAAAGTAGGAAATGCATTATGCCTGCCAGAGAGTACAGTTTTAATCAGAGGCTTTTTTTAGATAAGAAGTTTTGAGTTTTGAGAATGTAAACATTAGGCTGCTTAAGCAATCCTGTCAAATGAAAGTGTTTTTAAGCAGTCTGTCATAAACCAGCCTAATCATTACTAGAAGTATGGTACCTAAAAATAGCAAAGGCATTTTTGACAAGTCAGACATCCTGTCATGGCAAAATTTGGAGACTTTCTGTTTTTTCTACAGAAAACCATTGTTGCAGCTTATAGTCTCTTTCTCTACCCCCCCAAAAAAAATTGAAAGGAAGGGGAGGCTGTACTGATACTGTCTTCCTATCACGATTGGCCCAAATAGGACTGCTAAACCATTGACTAGAACACGGCAGACAAGAATGTTTCAACTACTTAGAGCAGACCTAGTCAATCTGAAAGACAAATACTATCTGCCTAACCAAGAGGAACCACATTTTTTTTCCATATGAAGATATATAACTATGGATTAAGGACTAAGGACAGAAAAGGGTGAATTTTCAGAAGCAGAAACTGTCCTGCAGGAATTACGGTACAGAATGATGCTGAGGTATGAATTGGTGAAAGAAAAAAGGAGAAAAATATTTGTAGCTGGCAGGTATTTTCAAATGCAGTGATAATATACATAGTTTTAAAAAAGGTCCCCTAAAATGAGAGGAATTCTTTTTTGCTATTTAGTGTGAAAAGCTACAGAGCAAAGACTATGAAACCTGATGGTGTGGTAACCTGGTTAAAACTAGGGCCCATTTTATATTGCAAAAATAAATGCAGGTCTCATCAGCAAAATGCTCAGTTTGGCCATGAAGCAGGGAAAGAGATTCATAACCCCAATGTCAACTGTCTAGTTGGTGAATCCAGAAAAAGAAACTCCTGGGACATTATTTTACCAAGAGTATAAACTTTACTGAATAAATCACATTGGCACAGAAGAAGCAAAACCAGTTCTGGGTTTCCCGCACAAAAGCAAGCATAGTTAATTCCATCTTTCCCTATGGGCCACCCACAGTCCATTATGTCCACTAATCACTTCTGTTCATTTTGTTATGGGAACCAGCCAACCACGCTGGGACATCTGCTCGGTGTGTCCTTGAGATGGAAGCAATGTCTCACGAGAGCCAATGGATACTTGGATGCCATTCTCCCCAGTGGTGAAATCCTCTGTGGTTTGCCACCAGTTCGTTGACCATGCATGCGCGGTGCGCACCAAATGCATGTTGTGCGCATGTGTAGTACGCACCAAACATGCACTTTGCATGGAAAAAGGAGGCTTAAGAAGGTAAGTAGAACAGCAAGGGGGGGAACAGCTGTGCCACGTGATTTAGATTCGCTAGAAAGCAGGATTTCCTGCTTTCTAGCGAATATAAATCATGCGGCACAGCTGATCGTCAGAAATACCAGTTCGGACAAACCGGTAGCATTTTTTTACTACCAGTTTGCCCGAACCAGTAGCTTTTATTACTACCGGTTCTCCCGAACCAGTGCGAACCGGTAGCATTTCACGCCTGATTCCTCCCATCCTTGCATTCCATTCCACCCCCTCCCTTTATTGTCAAGTTGGGAGCAAAGGAAAATGTAGGTGAAAATGTGAGTCAATCTTGACACACAATCTAGAATGGAGCTCCAAGCCATTCCTAGTTTGTCTGTGGAGGTGCAGTGCTTAGAATGCAATACTGCAGGCTAATTCTGCCAACTGCAAGCAGTCCTGCCGACTGCAAGCAGTTCGCTCAAGTATGAGTCAGCCTTCCATCCTTCCGAAGTTGGTAAAATGAGGACCCAGATTGTTGGGGGCAATATGTGGACTCTGTAAACCGCTTAGAGAAGGCTATAAAGCACTGTGAAGCAATATATAAGTCTAAGTGCAAGTGCTATTTTCACATAACTTTGATTGAGTTTTTAGGATTTTAACAAAAAGTGGCAAAGAAATTTCTTTGTGTACGTGAAAGTAAATTAAAAATTATCTTTGGAAGTTCCAAATTTCACTATGACACTGAAATATGCAAGCACACATACAGAAGAAAAGTAGCAGAGATAAATGAATGCTGAATACCAATCTATAAACACTGTTTCTTGCTGGACATTAAACAATCTGGGAGATCCACAATAGTATCAGATTCATTAGGTTCAACAAGGAAGAGTTGAAAACCCAAATGCAAGCTATATAGAACTCTCAAATTATCTTTGCTTAATCCCATTTGGTTTCTTAAAACCTTCACATACCTCCAGTTTTTCACGTTATTTTTCATATTATGTGAAACATGGATAGATATGTGAAAAAATCAAATGAAATGTGTAAAAAATGCAGTAACCATTAGAAACAGTTCATTAAGCACCTATTGAAATCCATTAAAAGGAATTCGATTATAGAGTTTAAAGATGGCCTCGTCACTTCTGCTCAGCTCAGACTCCAGGGGAAAAAAAAGCGGGGAGTGGGGTGGGGTGGTCTTTTAATAACATTTTCCAATGGTTATTTTTCACACAGTAGTTTATTTTGTAAGTATTAAGATGCATTGGAATTTATTGTTAGATCTCAGGATCCCAATTCAGGGAGAATTTTTTTTTCTCTAATATGTCCTGTCCTAACTTCTTGTTAGTCTGGTTCAGATCTGAAAATAAAAGTTGGAACACACACTCATTTCCATACTAAATTGGGATAATACTTAGCAGCGTCCTATTATGGGGTACAGAGAATGGTTGCAATAGCTCATATAACGAAGCTGTTGTCCTAGCTGTTGGTCTCATCATCATATTTCAACTATAGCATGATGAAGTTGGTGGGTGGGTCATCCTTGTGGAAAACACTATTTCATCAAATCTAGAATCTAGAATAGAATAGGGCTGGATGGGACTTGGAGGTCTTCTTGTCCAGCCTCCTGCTGAAGCAGGAGACACTATACCCGTGATAGCGAACCTATGGCACGTGTGCCGAAAATGGCATGCAGAGTCATCTCTCAGAGCATGTCAGCCGCCTCCCATTACTCTTCCGAGTTCCAACGAGCAGGCCACCTGGTCTTCACATGCACGGGAGCACCGGAAACTGGAAGACCAGCCGTGTGGTGCGCATACGTGCGCTGAGAAGATGATCTTCTGGTTTCTGGTGCGCATATGAACACCAGCCAGATGGTCTTCATGTGCGCATGCACACCTGAAACTGGAGACCAGGTGATGGGGCGCATGCGTACGCTGGAAACCAGAATATCATCTTCCCGGGGTGTGCGTGCGCCTGTTCTTCCAGTTTCCGGTGTGCGCATGTGCCCTGGCCAGCTGGTCTTCACATGTGCATGCATGCTCTGGAGGATTTCCTTGAGCCTCCAGGAGGGTGAAAATGGCCTCCCCCGGGCACCGGAGGCCCTCAGGAGGCTGGAAATAGGCCCATTTCTGGACTTCCGGTACTTCCTGTTTTTCACCCTCCCAGAGCTCATGTGCACCCTTCACTTACCTGGCATCCAAAACAGGCCACATGAAGACTCCTGGGAGGGGTGGGGTGGGGTGGGTGGGGTGAGCCAGTCCTTGGAACAACTGGTTCGGTGAACCAGTTTAAAATTAACATCCGGTTTGCCTGAACTGGTCCAAATTGGCTGAATCCTACCTCTGCTTATACCTTTGGTTTTTCTTGCCTAAATGTAAAACTTTGCTTTTCTCCACTTTAAAATTCATTTTGTTGAATAGGGCCCATTGTTCAAGTCTATCAAAATCATTTTGTATTCTCAGGTTTTCTTCTGGGGTGTTGGCTATTCCTGCCAGTTTAGTGTCATCTGCAAATTGGATGATTAGCTCATCTAAGTCATTTATGAAGATATTGAGTACTGAGCCTAAGACGGAATCTTGTGGTATCCCACTGCTTACTTCCCTCTATGTGGATGTAGTACCATTAAGGACTACTTGTTGAGTATTGTTTGTCAGCCGGCTACAAATCCATCTGGGGGTGATGTTGTCTAGCCTGACTAGGTGGCTCAGTGAGCTTGTCAATCAGAAAGGTCTGCAGTTCGGCGGTTCGAATCCCTAGTACAGGTCTCCTGTGTGAGCAGGGGGACTAGATGACCTCCAAGGTCCCTTCCAACTCTGTTACTGTTACTGAATATTCCACATTTTTCTAGTTTACCAAGTAGTAGGTTGTGATCTACTTTGTCAAATGCCTTACTGAAATCTAAATATATTATGTCCACAGCATTTCACTGCTCTACTAATTTAGTCACTTTATCACAGAGAAAAATAAGATTGGTTTGGCATGATCTGTTTTTAACAAACCCATGCTGGCTACTAGTTATAGCCTTATTTGTTTCTAGATGTTTGCAGATTTGTTTTTTTCATTATTTTTTCCAGGATCTTCCCAGGCTGGTCATATTAGGCTGATTGGTCTATAGTTTCCTGGGTCTGGTGTTTTTGTTTTTTTTTTTCTTTTCTTTCTTGAAGATGGGAATCACATCAGCCCTTTTCCAATCCTCAAGTACTTCCCCGATGCTTCAGAATTTTTGAAAGTTATGGTACAATGGTTCTGATCATCACTGCAGATACAGCATCATCACATTTGCTAATAATCAGTACATATCTGCAACTTGACAGGCTAAAGGGTTTGTATAAAAAGGAGCAAGACCTTTGACTGTTAATTATTTCCTGCACATTACTTGGCACTTTTTTGGCATGTAGGCAATGAAAAAAGACGTATACCTCTTCCCATGATAGGGAAGAGGTATATTTATTGCTTTTCTGTCAGCTGTGCTACTGGGAAATATATGGGGCCTCCATTAATATGGCTACAGTTAAAACACAGTTCTGATACCAGCTATCCCATTGTCCAGCCCTTGTTGACCCCAATAGCATTCAGAGTATTCTGGTATAGAATGGCTTGGAATGTCAAGTCAGGAGAAAACTCCCTGAATATGGTGTTTTTCATTAATGTTTCTCCATTTCTTTTCTGTCTGGATTATGATCCAGAAAATATTTTAGGGCTAAAGCATGCCTAAATATTGCATAGTGATGCTAAACAGATGAGACCTCAGAATAGTGGTTCTGCTGCTTCCTTCTGTTTTTCTCCTTGTTCTAGGTGAGGATTGCTAATTGTTCAGCTAATGGTTCAAAAGAATAGAGCACTGAGACATTGTCATAAATGCTGATTTTGTCTCTTGCTCACATCACTCCACCATCCACAGAGATAATAGCTTCAGAGTGGGTGAGGTTTGTATCAGGCACAGAACAGAAAATAAACCTAGTATATCCTCTTCTAGAGAACCAGAGCCAATTGTCTGAGCTGCACAAGGGTTAGGAAACAATTGCTCACGTCAGTCCCTCCTGCTCCTCCATTACTTCTTTTTGCAGGATATTCTTTTTTATATTTAATCATCAGGGATAAAACATCACTGATATGCAACTTAACAGACAACTGACCCTGGCAACTACTGACCCAAGGAAAAGGTTGCTTATTGAATCCTGTTGGGACATGTGCTACCAATGATGTCATTCAGTCCTCAACCATAAGAAAACCAAATCAGAAAGGAAGGAGAGAGGGAGACAGAGAAACTTGCATCTCTGTGGCAAGAAAAAATATTTAACTGGAACAGTTTTCTATATCTGCTGTACTTCACTGGGGTTTTTAATAATTTCTGGATTTGTATTTCCAATAGCAGTATGTCAGGCCACAACCGCTTCAGAGCAAAGCACATAACCCATTCAGTATTCTAGCTCTGATAAACTGCATCCAGAGAAGACAGAAAAAACCCTGCAGTCCATGAGATACAGATGTTTTCCTCAAGGCATGGTTTTATTTCTACTTCTTCCCTTTTCTCCAATTTCTAGTACATCTGCAGCAGTAGAATCTCCCCTTGTTCCTACATGGCCTGTTTACAAACATAATAAAAAGTAAACTAGTGATAAACCAAACGTTTCTTCTATAGTATGTACAACAGCATTTTTGGTATTTGTCATATATATTGGAACTTTAACAGATTAACACAGATGGAAGGGACTTTGTAGGTCATCTAGTCCAACCCCCCATCCAAGCATTTCTGACAAATGGTGGGCCAATCTCTTCTTGAAAGCCTCCAGTGATGAAGCTCCCACAACTTCCGAAGGCAAGCTGTTCCATTGGTTGATTGTTCTCACTCTCAGGAAATTTCTCCCTATTTCTACGTTGAATCTCTCCTTTATCAGTTTCCATCCATTATTCCTTGTCTGGCCTTGGAAAATAGCTTGCCTCCTTCCTCTCTGTGACAGCCCCTCAAATACTGGAACATTGCTAACATGTCTCCCCTGGTCCTTCTCTTCACTAGACTGGCCATGCCTAGTTCCTGTAACCATTCTTCATATATTTTAGTCTCCAGTCCCCTGATCATCCTGGTTGCTCTTCTCTGCACTTTTTCTAGAGTCTCAACATCTTTTTTTATTGTGTGGTGACCAAAACTGGATTCAGTAGGTATGGTTTTACTAAGGCTTTAGAGCAGTGGTTCTCAACCTGTGGGTCGGGACCCCTTTGGGGGTCGAATGACCCTTTCACAGGGGTCGCCTAAGACCATCGGAAAACACATATTTTCAATGGTTTTAGGAATAATTTTATGGTTGGGGGTCACCACAACATGAGGAACTATATTAAAGGGTCGCAGCATTAGGAAGATTGAGAACCACTGCTTTAGAGAGTTGTATCAGTACCTCACTAGATGTTGATTGTATCCCTCTGTTAATGCAATTTAGGATTGCATTGGCTTTTTTGGTTGCCGTCGCACATTGCTGCCTCATATTTAACTGGTTGTGCACTAAGACTCCAAGATTGCTCTCACAATTACTGCTATTAAGCCTGGTTTCACACAGTCTATATTTGTACTTTTGGGTTTTCTTGCCTAAATGTAAGACTTACTTTTCTCTACATTGAATTTCATTTTGTTAGATAGGGCCCAATGTTCAAGTCTGTCAAGATCCATCTGGATCTTGAGTCTATCTTCTAAGGTGTTAGCTATTCCTGCCAGTTTAGTATCATCTTCAAATTTGGTGAGTTCCTCTTCTATTCCCCTCATCTAAGTTATTTATGAAGATATTGAAGAGTACTGGGCCTAAGATGGAATTTTGTGGTACCTCACTGCTTACTTCCCTCCATGTAGACATAGACCCATTAACGACTACTCATTGAATAGTTCGTATTGAACCAGTTACAAATCCATTTGGTGGTGATGCTATCTATCCCATTTTTTTTAGCTTACCAAGAAGTAGGTTGTAGTCTACCTTGTCGAATACCTTGCTGAAGTCCAATTATATTATGTCCACAGCATTTTGCTGGTCTACTAATTTAGTCACTATGTTGAAGAATTAAATAAAATTGGTTTGGCATGATCTGTTTTTAACAAACCCATGCTGACTACTAGCTATTACTTTACTTGTTTCTAGATGTTGGCAGGTCTGTTTTTTCATTATCTTTTCCAGTATCTTCCCGGGTACTGATGTTAGGCTGATTGATCTGTAGTTTCCTGGGTCTGGTTTGTTTTTTCAGTTTTTTTTTTGTTTAACACCAAGAATTCCTACATCCATGTCTACATGCGATCCTAGGTTGGTAGTAGCAAAATATACAGAAAGCATCAATTGGAAAGGTCTAATATATACACGAAGTCAGAAACTATATTGTCACATTTTGGAAGGAGCATGTCAAGAACAAAAATATATTTCTTCTTTTAAGAACCATAAAGGGCAGAAGTCTGACATATTTTGCCTATATTAATTTTTATGTAGTTTAATCACAATTCTTTCATTAACATTATTGTTGAATGCTTCGGTGACCTCTGTGGTTAGAAACACATGCTATCAGCTGAGGTATGTAATTCCTTGAGAAAGATAGTTTGGCCACATTATCCTTCACATCATCATTAGTATTACTATTAGACAAGCTGTCCTTTTGATGGATTTGGAAGGTACAGCTAGTGCAAAATATAGCACCTAGGTCAGTGATTGAGGTGTTGTTCTGCAGACATGTTATACTATACTGCTCAAAAAAATAAAGGGAACACAAGCAGAAGACATCTGAGATCTGAATGAATGAAATAGCCTTATTAAATACTTTGTTCTTTGCCTACAGTAGTTTATACACTGCTCAAACAACTAAAGGGAACACAAAACTACTGTATGTAACAAACAAAGTATTTAATAAGGCTATTTCATTCATTCAGATCTCGGATGTCTTCTGCTTGTGTTCCCTTTATTTTTTTGAGCAGTGTATGTTAGAAGGTATGCTTTGGCTGGTAGAATGCTACCAAACTGGATTTAAGATGCTGGGATTAATATACAAAGCTGAGGTGTGCTGAGGTGTTTCTATGGTGGAATTTCACTCCATTCCACTGAGACCAAGCGTAAATTCACTTTTTTAATACATTAAAATTCATGCAAGCTTTTTAAAGCATCCCCCCTACAATGTCCCTATTTTTCCCATTGCATTCTCTAAAAAATAAAACTCAAATCAATAATTCCGAACTTAAAAATATAATTGAAATCTGCATCCTGTTCTGATAACTGCATTCTGTTCTGATAAAACCTACAGTCAGTAAATTCACATTTAATAAACTTTAAACTTTATTTTAAAAATGAGATTAACAGATTAAGTCATGATTCAATTTATTAAATAATAAAGAACAGTAAAGAATCCACTGTATTTTAGAATAACTGGCATTAGAAAGCTGTTCTGATATACAGCAATCCTAATACCTTCTTTAATTCAGCAGGAAACTTTTGGTGCGTTATGATCTGCTGATTCCATTTCTCTAGCTAACTTCAAATTATGCCAATTGTACCACTTTTTTTAAAAAAATCATCTTTTGGTGGCCATAAACCTGCTAGGCCTGCCTTTTTCTGCAATGGGCACAAAACATTTATAGATTTTAACAGCTATATTCATATTCACATTCACTGGCACTTCCTTCTGCTTCATTCTCTTCTAAACATCAGGCTCCAGATCTTATATCATATATGAGACTTTAAGTGATGCTGCTGTTCCGCTTTTACACTAATTTTTACAGCTTCCCCATATTTTTAACAGTAATTGTTTGAATTGCAGATTTGTTTCCACCTAGCAAGCAAGAAACAGAACAACTTGTCCAGCTCTTTATTTATTTTTTTCTTTGAAGATCATCACAATAATCAACTCTTCACAGATCTCTTCCTTTCTAACAAATACTTATTTATTTATTTTATTTATTTTATTTATTAAATTTTTATACCGCCCCCTCTCCCGAAGGACTCGGGGCGGTGAACAGCCAAAATTAAAAACACACAATACAAATATTAAAATACATTAAAACAAAATTAAATTATCTTAGGCTTCTCCAATTTTAAAACCCCGTTACCCATAAAATTCACCCAATTAAAAATTTTTAACCCAGCCCGGCTTGCTGAAATAAAAAAGTCTTCAGGGCCTGGCGGAAGGTCCGGAGGTCCGGGATTAGTCGTATCCCTGGGGGCAGCTCATTCCAGAGGGCGGGTGCCCCCACAGAGAAGGCTCTTCCCCGGGGGGTCGCCAGCCGATATTGCCTGACAGACGGCACCCTGAGGAGACCCTCTCTGTGGGAGCGTGTTGGCCGGTGGGAGGTTATCGGAGGCAGAAGGTGGTCTCGTAAATAACTGGGTCCTAAGCCATGGAGCGCTTTGAAGATGAGAACCAACACTTTGAAGCGCACTCGGAAGACCACTGGAAGCCAATGCAGCTCGCGCAGGAGAGGTGTCACGTGGGAGCGCCATGCCGCCCCCATAAGTACCCGCGCGGCCGCATTCTGCACCAGTTGGAGCCTCCGAGTGCTCCTCAAGGGGAGCCCCATGTAGAGAGCATTGCAGTAGTCAAGGCGGGAAGTAACGAGGGCATGAGTGACCGTGCATAGGGAGTCCCGATCCAGAAAGGGGCGCAACTGGCGTATCAGGCGGACCTGATAGAAAGCCCCCCTGGCCACGGCCGTCAAATGCTCTTCTAAGGACAGCCGTGCGTCCAGGAGGACACCCAAGTTACGCGCCCTCTCCGTGGGGGCCAATGTCTCGCCCCCAATAGTCAGCGATGGCACCAGCTGACTATATCGGGACGCCGGCAGCCACAGCCACTCAGTCTTGGAGGGATTGAGTCGGAGCCTGTTCCTCCCCATCCAGACCCGCACCGCCTCCAGGCACCGGGACATCACTTCAAGGGCATCGTTGGGGTGGTCTGGGGTGGAGATGTACAGCTGGGTGTCATCAGCATACAGATGGCACTGCACCCCAAAACCACGGATGATCTCGCCCAGCGGCTTCACATAAATGTTGAACAGGAGAGGCGAGAGGACCGACCCTTGTGGCACCCCACAAACCAAGTGCCTTGAGGTCGACCTCTGCCCTCCAGCCAACACAGACTGCGACTGGTCGGAGAGATAGGAGGAGAACCACCGTAAAACAGTGCCTCCCACTCCCAATCCCTCCAACCGGCGCAGCATGATACCATGGTCGATGGTATCAAAAGCCGCTGAGAGGTCTAATAGGACCAGAACAGAGGAGCAACCTCTGTCCCGAGCCCTCCAGAGATCATCAACCAACGCGACCAATGCCGTTTCCGTGCTGTACATGGGCCTGAAGCCGGATTGGAACGGATCTAGATAGACAGTTTCATCCAGGTACTGCGGGAGCTGTCGCGCAACCACACTCTCAACAACCTTCGCCAGGAAGCGAAGGTTGGAAACTGGACGATAGTTTGCTAAAACAGCTGGGTCCAGAGAGGGCTTCTTGAGGAGGGGCCTCACCACCGCCTCTTTCAAGGCGGGAGGCAAGAACCCCTCACTCAAGGAAGCATTTATAATCCTCTGGAGCCAGCCTCGTGTAACCTCCCGGGTAGCCAGCACCAACCAGGAGGGACACGGGTCCAATAAACATGTGGTTGCGTTCAACCTCCCCAGCATCCTGTCCACGTCCTCGGGAGTCACAGGGTCAAACTCATCCCAGATAACCGTCTCAAGACAGACCTCGGACAACCCGCCTGTACCTACCCAGTCAGAGTCCAAGCCTTCCCAAATTTGAGCGACTTTATCGTGCAGATAATGCGCAAAATCCTCAGCACGACTTTGCAAGGGGTCTTCCCGCGCTCCCAGATGGAGAAGGGAGCGAGTCACCCTAAACAAGGCAGCTGGGCGATTTTCTGCCGACGCGATAAGAGCGGAAAAGTAATTATACTTCGCCGCCTTTATTGCCACTAAGTAGGTCTTGATATAAGACCTCACTAGTGTACGGTCAGATTCGGAGCGACTGGCCCTCCAACTACTCTCTAGGCGTCTTTTCCGGCGTTTCATCCCCCTCAGCTCCTCGGAGAACCGAGGAGCTGGGCAGATTCGGCGCCGGGTCAGAGGCCGCAAAGGCACGACCCGATCTAAAGCACCAGCGGCCGCCCTATCCCAGGCAGCCACCAGGTCCTCAGTCGAGTCGCGTGCCAGAGTCTCAGGAAATGGCCCAAGCTCCATTCGGAACCTATCAGGATCCATCAGGCGCCTGGGGCGGAACCACCTAATTGGTTCCGCCTCCCTGCGGTGGGGCATAGCGGTCAGGAAGTCAAGTCTAAGGAGAGAATGGTCTGACCATGACAAGGGTTCAATAACTATATCCCCTGTATCTAAGCCATTCAACCACTGACCAGAGACGAAAACCAAGTCCAGCGTGTTTCCTCCTATGTGAGTGGGGCCCTGAATTAACTGGGTCAGGTCCATGGCCGTCATGGAAGCCATGAACTCCCGAGCCACCTCAGATGCTTCACCGATGGACGGCAGGTTGAAATCCCCCATGACTAAAAGCCTGGGGGTATCAACCACCACCCCGGCTATAACATTGAGGAGCTCGGGCAGGGTCGCTGCCACGCAGCAAGGAGCCAGGTACGTAACCAGCAGGCCCATCTGCCTCCCATGGCCCCACTTCACAAGGAGAGACTCACAACCGGCTATCTGAGGTACAGTGGCCTCCCTAGGATCAAGACCTTCCTTTACAATAACCGCCACCCCCCCCACCCCTACCCTGGGCCCTTGGCTGATGGAATGCGCGGAAACCCGGTGGGCACATTTCTACGAGGGGGACCCCCCCCTCCAGGCCCAGCCAGGTCTCAGTAATACCCGCCAGGTCCGCTCCCCCCTCCTGAACCAGCTCACAAATGAGGGGGGCTTTATTAGCCACGGACCTGGCATTGCACAGCATCAGCCTAAGACCCAGGCTCTGAGACTCCAGACAACCCAGGGAACGAGAAGAGCACTGGGGGCCGGAGCATGTCACCGCTTGGAGACAGCGGATACGTGCCCCCACAACATGATATGGCCCCCTGCTCCCACCATACCTGCCCCTCCCACCTACGGTCCTGATGACATCGCCCTCCTCCCTACCAGCACCAACCCCCTCCGATCCCCGCTCCGCACCTCCCCTAGCGCGACCCTGTGCCGGGCCTGGTCCCCTCCCCAACAAATCACCCTCCCTATCCTTTGCCAAACAACCCTCCCCCCTCCCAGTACCCCTTAAAAGATTGGCAAATGACAATTTTAAAAAACCCCTCAACCCCCTCTTCGCCGCATGCCACCTCTCGGGATTCCAAAATCCGTCATCGAGGTAGGCCCTCGATAGAGTGGAGGGCCAATCCTGCGAGAGGGGGGAGTCTCGCAGAACAAGAAGGTCAGCTGCCGTATACATCTTGCCACAGAGGATAAGTGCCCATGTCCCAAGGGTCAGATGGAGAATAAGAGGTCCAAAAGGGAGCAAATAAAGTGGGGGCATCCAAAATCCGAGGTCCAAAGTCCACTGTCCCCTCACCACAGTGGGAAGGATCTCTTGCCAAGTCGACACAGTTCAAGGGGGATACAATCCAACCACCCTCTCACGGTGATTGGTCTGATGGTCAGTCCCCTCTACTGGTGAGATGGAAGTAGTGAACCTTTGCAATATCAGTTCAGCAGGGGTTAAAGTCCATAGCCACCCTCTCACAGTGGCTGGTCTAATAGTCCACAACCACCCTCTCACGGTGGTTGGTCTGATGGTCAGTCCCCTCTGCTGGAGAAATGCAGATGATACCATACCGACACCGCTCGAGGGGCACAAAAAACCAAAACCACCCTCTCACGGTGGCTGGTATGATGGACAGTCCCCTCTGCCGGTGGGATGGAAGAAGTGAACCGGCTCCCATAAGCTCCCAACACAATTTACGGTCCCCCTCCACGGCAGGGGGAAGGGCTCTGATGAATATGAGCTGG
The DNA here is from genome assembly GCF_029215685.1 of Pituophis catenifer annectens. Taxonomy (NCBI): domain Eukaryota; kingdom Metazoa; phylum Chordata; class Lepidosauria; order Squamata; family Colubridae; genus Pituophis; species Pituophis catenifer. The sequence continues at coordinate 106,773,884 of NW_027256883.1, read as the reverse complement.
ATTTCAGTGCCAGCGAGTCCATAGACGGCAACCAGTCCGAGATAGGTATAATGCCAAGGGGAACGATGGAAAATAAAGGGGGAAATCTCCCAGCCCCCAAAAGTCAGTGGAGGCCTCCCAACAACGTGCGGGACTAACCCATCAGCTGGGCAGCCCCCCCGCTGGTCATAACCTGTCCTGGACGGACGATGTTATAGTTTGCCGTAAGTCCGTCAAGCACCACAGCAGGGTTAATGGCTGACGCTCTCCTTCCCACCGTCGCCAGACGGCCGCCATTGCAGTCGCAGCCGCCGCTAACGCCGTTTTCACTGCCGCTGCCAAAGAAAAGACTCTGACGGCCCCAAGGTAACTGGGGAGATCCCTGGGCCTGGGGCCATCCCCAGGACCACCGACGACCTCCACAGGCCCGTCGCCGCCGCTGCTCCGACTTCCGAGCTGGCTCCGGCCCAGAAAAACGCCGCCGCCGCCCAGTTGATGTGCCCGAACACCGGATCTCGCCGACGCCGCCATCCCCCCCAGCCTCGATCTTCCGGGGAGACAAACCCCTCAACCGACTGGTGGGGAGCTCCCATGACAGGGCGGGGGGGTCAAAATTGCTCAGGGACCCCCGAAACGGACCCGTGGGGCAAAAAGCCCCCATCCTCACGCCGCGGCTCAGGCAGACGCCGCCATCTTGGACATGCGCAGTAAATTCTGATTATGATAGGGTCACTTGAGGGTCATCTTGATTCCAAGGGAGATCAGGCCATACAATTCTGAAAATAAAAAACAACCTTGAGGATACCTGGATTTGGGGACTTCACAAGGCAAATTAATATAGGAAAATGTCCTATGGATGCCCAGTTTTGTATATAGTCAACCTATATATGTTGAGGGGTTATTGTATTAGTTCTTGAAGTATGAATAAATTCACAAAACAAACAAATATGTTCTCCATTCTTCCATATAGGACTATTTAAAAGCATGTGGAAAAGTCACAATATTCTCAAAGAAAGTCTGTCCTTTCGGACAAAAAAGCTTAAAACGTTTTCTTTAGAAGCCAGAGTCTTCCATTAGCAACACAAAATACAATGTTTAGTCTCTAAGCACATTCAGAGGCAGATGTCATATATACATACTATTGTGACCTAAGCAGATGGCTGAGCAGATTCAGCTCCTATTCATCCAGCTGCACCCTTTTTTGTTTGTGTAACTGCCCTTACTGGCTTCCTGTCATAAGGTCAAACAAGTAATTCTTTTACTGTATTTTACAACTCCAGTTCTAGTTTCTGGTCTACAGTAATTCATATTCAGTTACGAGAACTAGAAACGTATCATGAGAAAGTAAATTTTCTCAGGGGACTGAGAATATTTCTGGTGTGGCTATCAGATTCTACTATTCTAAATTTGATTAAGTGGTTAATATTGTTCATTTCATTTGTATTTCAAAAGAAGCACTTTCAACTCTTTCAGTCACTAACAAAAAATTAACACAGTTAATATATCAGAGGGACAGCAATCTCTACTAAATCAGATTTTCCCACTCTTACATTTTCTAATATCTATGCTAAAAACAAAACTCTGCTCCCTATTACCAATTCATGTGGTAAGATCAGTTAATACACAAAGCATTCATTTTGTATCATAGAATCCAACTTGTACCAAGGATGCCTTTGTAATCACTGGATCTGCATTATAGTGAATTAATTGAGCCAATTTGGCCCTGAACATTTAAAAAAAAATTGAAGAACTAGTTCTTAGAGGGAGAGAATTCAATAAATCTTTCCCTTAATTTTGCAGAATAAGTAGTGCATTTCTTGAGGAATCCAATTTGGCACATAAGGATGTTAGCATACCCACAGATACTTCCCTTGACATCTGTCACCATCAAGTGTTTTTTTCCCATTAAATATCTGTTTACATTTTTAAAATGGAAGCTGGCATGCCTACACAGCAAAGGCAGTTTCCTGTATTACTTTTATTTCCAAAAGTGCCGCTAATTCCACCATAAATTGTCTTAGAAAATTGCAGCCCAGGGATTTCAAACTATGCCTAGCTCCTCAGAAACCTTCCTGGATTGAGAAGCCCTTCTTACAGTCACATCACCTTGGTCACCTCACAGATGGATGACTGCAATGAGCTCTACACAAGATATTCTTAAAACCTTTTTGAGGTACAGCTGGCACAGAATACAGTGGCAAAAGTAGTGGTGTATGGGCCACCCTATGCCCATGCAACACCACTGCTCCGTGAGCAGCACTGGATAAAAGTGGGTTTTCGAATACAATTTAAGATGTCAGTTGTCAACTTGGAAGGTCTATGTAGCGTAGGACCTTAGAGACTGCCCGCCTGTAGCATAGATATTTGACGGACTGCCTGTCTCTTCTGGTTATAGCCTACCCAATAAAATCTGGCACAGTTGGCTCTCGGCTTGTCCTGCCAGTTAAACAATGCTAATTAGGAGGACCTGGGAGACAGACCTATCACAGCACCTCTATCACAGCACCTGCCCTCTGGAATAGCACCACCCCATAATTTCAATGGCTCCCACCTTTGAGCCTTTTAAAAAGATGACACCAAGCTGGCAGGAATAGCCAACACCCAGAAGAAAAAGCTCAGGATCCAAAAAGATCTTGACAGACTTGAACCATGGGCCGATCCAACAAAATGAAATTTAATGTAGAGAAAAGCAAGGTTTTACACCTGGGCAGGAAAAACCAAAGTTACAAGTACAAAACCTGGCTCAAAACCTGGCTCAAAAATAGTAACTGTGAGAAGGACCTTGGAGTCCTAGTGCAGTGGTCCCCAACCCCCGGTCCGCGGACCGGTGCCGGGCCGTGAAGTACCTGGCACCGGGCCGCGCAGCGGCCGGGGGACAGGAACGCTTCAGCACAAAGGCTCCTGGGCCGTGCGCAATGGGCCTGCGCAAAGGCTCAGGCTCCTGGGCCGTGCGCAATGGGCCTGCGCAAAGGCTCCTGGGCCGTGGCCCCACCCCTGCGCGCGCTCAGTGGGCCGCGGCCCCACCCCTGCGCGCGCTCAGCGGGCCGCGGCCCCACCCCTGCGCGCGCTCAGCGGGCCGCGGCCCCACCCCTGCGCACGCTCAGCGGGCCGCGGCCCCACCCCCTGCGCGCGCTCAGCGGGCCGCGGCGATAAAAAGGTTGGGGACCACTGTCCTAGTGGACGATCACTTAAACATGAGTTAGTAGTGTAGGGCAACAGCCAAAACAACTAATACAATTCTTGGTTGTATAAACAGAGGCATAGAATCAAAATAATGTGAAGTATTAGTACTGCTTTATAAAACCTTACTAAGATCACACCTGGAATACTGCATCCAGTTTTGGTCACTACATTACAAAAAAGATGTTTAGAATTTGGAAAAAATGCAAAGAGCAGCAACTGATATGATTAAAGGCCTGGACATTAAAACATATGAAGAACAGTTGCAGGATTTGGGTTTGGCTAAGTCTAGACATAAGAAGAGAGAGGAAGAGGGAGAGGGACAGAGACAGAGACAGAGATAAACGTAAACATGGAGAACATTTCTGAAGGGGACAGAATAGGAGGCAGACCACACATTGCAAAATCAGTGGTGTGAAGCAACAAGGGAGGGCAGGGAGGAAGGACCAAGTCTGGTGCCCCCGGAGTCTCTGTGCAACCCGTCTAAGTTCCTTGGAGCCTTATCTAATATAACAAGTAGTTAGCTTGAACTCTGCATGTATGAGTCTGGTTGTTCATGCTTGACAATCAGCACTTTGTCATTAATTAATTAATCTCCCATAATTCCTATACATTAAATGGACAATCATTTTATGAGATTGTCCACAATGTTTTCAAAGTAGCAAAAAGTACCCAAAGATTTAGATCCTATTACCTTTATCAGTGAGAGAAAGAAAATGTGCTTATTAAGTTGCTGTCTTCTTGAATTACTTTCTCCAAATACCTTCCCAAAGTAGCCACTATTTCCCTGTTTAGAATCTTTGATAGATGTGCAGGGAGGAGACATAAGGAGCCCCATTTTAGCCCAGCATTTAACAGCATTTAGAGGAAATAAAATGTTTTCTCAAAATCATTTATTCACCCTGCTACAGTTACTAATGATTTCTTTTTTGCTGTTAAGATAAAATCCTTATTGTTTTATGAAACGCTGGTTATGTTAAGCAATTTTAGATTTATATTATATGAGGACCCAGTTTGTGGGGGCAATAAGCTGACTTTGTATAAAAATATACAAAAGAATGAAGGCTATTGCTTAATGTATTGTAAGCCGCCCTGAGTCTCCGGAGAAGGGCGGCATATAAATCAAATTAATATATATATATATATATATATATATATATATATATATATATATATATATATATATATATATATATTGTACCTTGAGCAAATCCTAACATGACAATTTAGAAACGACAGAAAGACAAAAACTTCAGTCTTACACTGTGAAAAATAATCAGTTTCTACCAAAGCTTATCTTCAACAAGGAAATGTTTTGAAAACTTCTTTGATATCAATCTTTTAAAAAAACTTATACAACCAATTTTCTAGAAAATATGCTTAAATCAGCTTTCAATTTCAATCAAATATATGAGAATAAAAAGAACAAAAGTACAGTGCAGTAAAACCATAAAAATGTCTAAAGAAATTACATATAAGCATATAAGCAGCAAAAGCATAGAGATAATTAAGAATTGTTTATAGGTCTGCTGGAAAGTGTGTGTGTGTTTGTGTATGTGTGCGCATGTGTGTGTGTGTGTGTGTGTGTGTGTGTGTGTGTATACAGAGCTAAGAAATGGTGGGTCTAACCTGATCTCCCTAACAAAACTAGTATAACTCTTGGGTGAAAAATATCTGTCCCAATGTTTTCCCCTTCACAGTACTTCAGACAGGGGTAGCTAAAGCTGGGTCTTGTAGAGGAAGGATTCACTTCTTGAAATATGCTGCAATTTATGTAGTAACAACCAATTGGTCAACTGACATCAGTAATTTAATCACAAACTACTGTTATTCATGTGTAAATTAAAAAAAAGAGGGGCACATAGGATAAAGTAATAAAGTTATTAGAAAATGCCAGAATGATCTAAGTCTTGCCCTCTGGTATGCATTTTAAAAATGTCTATCGGTTCATTTTTTTGACTTTGCTTATCCATTCATGTATCAGAGCTGTGCAAATCAGATCGTGTTTAGACCACCAGGAACTATCCATTCATCAGCAGTCAAAAATATTTTTTATTTATTTATTAAATTTATATGCCTTTTTATATTTTTAAATATTTTTTAAATATTCTAATTTGAGTCTGGAGGAAGGCTGTACTGGGCAGGAGAATAAGGAACTAAAAAGCTTGAACAATTGGCTCACAATTTTTTCCAATTATGAATTATGGTAAGTCCAGTAGGCTGAACCAATCAACCCAGTTAATAAAAAACTACATTGTCTTGAATGGGCTATCAGTCTGAATCAATAAATATTGTGAAAACCCATACCTTAAGCTCCCACCCTAAGCTTCTCTTGTACAAACGTCTTTGAAATCAATTTGGCTGTAAATCGGGGCTGCTGAGCATCTCCCAGATAATTCTAAGGTAATGCCATCTTATATCATTAGGTTCTGCACCTCAAGAAAGAAGTCAAGGCACGGTGCCTCCTGCTTCTTCCATCAGGATCCTTAGTACAAAAGCTTGCTTTTCAAGAAGCGGCTTGGTGCAGTCCAAGCCCCCCTATGTAAGGATTTTCAGAGCATCGTCACTCACCCTGCAAGCAGGGGATGAAAGAGAGGGGGAGAGCGAGTCTATTTGAAAGCACATTCTAACCAGACCTAATAAGTTAATGCAGAAATCTTCCCATTGAGGCTGTCTATTGGAGACACTAGTCTCCCCTGAATCAAGAACTGCTATGTTGTAATATAATAGATGTAAATTTAAACAGAAAATCTATCATGCCTCTAATGTTGTCTGATAGCTGAGAGTCTGGATCCGTAAAAGGAGAGGCACAGCAAGAAAGGGTGATATATGGCAAAGCTGGATAGAGGGTGAAAAGCGTGGCGAGACAAGCGGGAGAATGCCGCAGCCTGCTCTCGCTCCTCGGACCCAAGGGCAAGAGAGGAATAAATGTTGATTAGTGTTGATTTTGTCCGACACGTGCTTGCCGAGTGACAGTTGGACTAAGCAGCTCTGATAGAGAACCATTAATCTTGGTCTGGTTTAAGTAGAGTATATTAATTTGTGTCATTTTTACTAAGTCGTACTGAGAAAGGCTTTTACTGCTTTGCATTTGACTGCTTTGGTGGTTTAGCCTCCTTTCTCTCTACCCATTTCACCCTTCCTTTTTCTCCTCCCCCCCCCAAAAAAAACAGATCCTGCATTGGTGGCAGCAGCAGTAACACCACCACCATATTCAAATGACACAGCAGGAGACCAGGAGACCTAGAGCTCCTCACTTGGATTAAGAAAATAAACTCCCAGGGTGTTGGCATAGCAACAGCATTTCAGATGAACTCTATATAAGGCAATGATTAATAAATTAACATTTTTATCCTGTTCTTTTCTTCTTCTTCCTCCTCCTCTCCTTGGAACCATAGAAAGCATTTGTTCAGAACAGGGCAGGGAAGAAGGAGAGGTTAGAGAAATGGGTGCTGTTTGACCTACCTGGAGGGGCTTCAGTTTGATACTGCTCAAAAACACATCTAGCAAAATTGCACTCTGCAACTCTGTTGTTGAATTTTAACTGGTGCATACTGTTAGTTACTCACTTATCAAGATTGCATGCTGCAGGAATCAAAGGCTCTCTCCCACTAAAGTATTCTAAAAACTAATGGCACAGTATGTCTGCTTCTTACCTTCAGCCAAATCTAGGATAAATATAAACTATGATAGTGCTCGAGGTAGGAACCCCGGATAATTGCCAGTTATTTCTGAGCCCTATTTTGAATATGATAATAAATATAACATGTAGCATGTAGTTTAGATCACAGCCTCAGATTTGTTAACTTAGTAGTTAGTGCAAGTAAAAAAATAGTCTCAGACATTGTTGGTCTCGCAAATCTTAACTGCATCCTTATTTAAGCTGCTTCCTTAAAAAAATGAAGCAGATAATATTATAAAATAAAGAACATAAGATAGAGTGCTCCTTTTTACTTTTGGGAAACACTACTGAAATAGACATTACCAGAAATTCTCTAATAATGCGGGAGCATGTAAATTTAAAAATAATTTGATCTTTGACTGGAAATAAATAAGCTTAAAACAATGACTATAATTATAAAGAAAGAAAGCATGCACCTTAACAAAACAAGAGGCACAGCTATGCATTCACAAGTATTAGTTGGAGTGGGAAGAGAAAATGAAGACTAGGGTGGACAGGTGAAAACCAAAAAATTAGCCTTCCATAGCTTAATTTATAAAGAATTTGGGAAATGTTTGCCATGAGATTTAAAAAACCCTTTCTGCACTATACAATATGTACAGTGGTGGTATTCAGTCGGTTTGGACTGGTTCGGATGAACCGGTAGTGGCACCCCCACTCACCTGCTCAACCACCCTGGCACTATACTGTCCTATTTAGCCACGTGTTCTAAGCCACATGCGCATTCAACCCGCGTGCGTGAGCAAACCGTGTGCACAAGCAAATTGTGTGTGTGAGCAAAGCGCATGTGTGGAAGGGATGGGCGCATGCATGGAAGTTGTGCAAGCGAGCAAAGTGAGCGTTCACGCACGTTCACATTTTCGGTGCACAGCGAACCAGTGGTAAAATTATGTGAAACCTACCTCTGAATATGTAGCAGCTATACATGAAGAACCTTTTTTCACATCAAAGGATTTGGACAGCCATATTCATCAGAGATGTTTCAAGAGGGAAAGGAAATCAGAATTTCATTTTTTCTTGAAGACTGCCTTCACTGTCCAAATATTCTCACAGCATAGACCAGCAGAAAAGTATTCTCCTTTTTGACACCTTTTTATGAAACAGCTACAAAACAGTATTCTTGGGGGTTCTTCTACCAGGAAGTTAATGCCATATTCAAAAGTATTAGAAACTGTCACATTTGGACCGGACCACAGACACTGCTTCCCAAGAGCCTATATCCAAATATAGGCCATCCACAAACAAGATCAAAATAGACTCACTACCATATCCTGAACAAAAACCATAATAATCTTACAAAATCATAAATATAACAGAATAACAGAATAGGAAGGGTCCTTGGAGATTTTCTAGTCCAACCCTCTGCTTAGGCAGGAAACCCTACACCACTTCAGACAAATGGTTATCCAACATCTTCTTAAAAATTTCCAGTGTAGGAGCAGCGTTGTTCCACTGATTAATTGTTCTAACTGTCAGGAAATTTCTCCTTAGTTCTAGGTTGCTTCTCTCCTTGATTAGTTTTCACCCATTGCTTCTTGACCTGCCTTCAGGTGCTTTGGAGAATAGCTTGACTCCCTCTTCTTTGTGGCAGCCCTTGAGATATTAGAACACTGCTATCATGTCATCCCTAGTCTTTCTTTTCATTAAACTAGACATACCCAGTTCCTGCAACCGTTCTTCATATGTTTTAGCCTCCAGTCCCCTAATCATCTTCGTTGCTCTTCTCTGCGTTCTTTCTAGAGTCTTCACATCTTTTTTACATAGTGGTGACCAAAACTGGATGCAGTATTCCAAGTGTGGCCTTACCAAGGCATTATAATGTGGTATTAACACTTCACGTGATCTTGATTCTATCCCTCTGTTTCTGCAGCCTAGAACTGTATTGACTTTTTTGGCAGCTGCTGCACACTGCTGGCTCATATTTAAATGGTTGTCCACTAGGACTACAAGATGCCTCTCACAATTAGTACTATTGAGCGAGGTACCACATATACTGTACCTGTGCATTTTGTTTTTCTTGCCTAAATGTAGAACCTTACCTTTTTTCACCACTGATTTTTTTTTAGCACCCAATGTTCAAGTCTGTCAAGATTTTTCTGTATCTTAAGCCTATCTTCTGGAGTGTTAGCTATTCCTGCTAGCTTGGTGCCATCTGCAAATTTGATGAGTTCCCCATCTATCCCCTTGTCCAAATCATTGATGAATATGTTGAAGAGTACTGGGCCTACCCCACTGCATACTTCCCTCCATTTAGATGCAGTTCCATTGAGTGTAGATGGTCAGCCAGTTACGAATCCAGTTCCAGTGAAAGTGCAAAGGTTCACCCAGGAACCAATGGGACTGGCAGCCTTCCCTAAACTACTCAACAAGCCTCAGCAAACATAAAGAGAATTTGAGATTTAAAAAGCAATATTGGACTAATATACTGCACTGACCTTTCATATTGTCATGTCAGAAACAGAAATGTGAAGCCCTCCAACAAGGAGAAGCCTAATCTGGGATAGGGATAATTTATAGAAGCATGAATAACAATTGGATGGCAGAAATTTTAAATATGGATTTCACCTATAGAAAACCTTGAGCCATTAAGAACTTTCATTTACTATTGACATTATTTAAATATTCAATTTGTTTTGCTTCATGCAAGTGCTAATGGCATCCTATTAGAGATCCTGATTGTTACAAGCTTAATGAAACATCAAGATTTGTCAGTAATCCCTATTGTCGTATTGTTAGAAATTAACATTCTGAGAATTTTCCTCACTTTGTGTAACTCTTGTAAGATGCTTTGCAATTCATGTCATTTGTCTTTCAAATAGTGAAGCAGGCTAAATTAATACTTAATTTCTTATTTTTCTACATAAACCAACTCCAGCCATGTGTTCACCAGATGTAGTTGGGCTTACAAATCCCAGGATTTCCAGCCACTTATAGCACCAATGCATCTGGACTCTACTGATCACAGAAGGCTGAATTCCTTGGTAATTCTCGAATGGATCAAGGTAGGAAAAGCAATGCCAAAATACATATGTTGTAGGATCCTTACTCTTTTTAAAGTATGCTTGGTCACCATAATATAGAAAAGACGCTGAAACTCTGGAAAGAGTGCAGAGAAGAGCCACAACAAAGACGATTAGAAGACTGGAGGGTAAAACATGAAGAACAGTTGCAGGAATTGGGTATGTCTAATCTAGTGAAAAAAAGGACTAGGGGTGACATGATAGCAATACAGATAGTCCTCGACTTATGACCACAATTGAGCTCAAATTTCTGTTGTTAAGTGTTGTGATACATTTGTTAAGTGAATTTTGCCCCATTTTATGACCTTTCTTGCCACAGTTGTTAACTGAATCACTGCAGAATCACTGCAGTTGATAAGTTAGTAACCCAGTTGCTAAGTGAATCTGGCTTCCCTATTTACTTTGCTTATGAGAAGGTTGCAAAAGGGGATACAAATAGCAATAGCATTTAGACTGCTTCATAGTGCTTTACAACTCTAAGTGGTTTACAGAGTCAGCATATTGCCCCCAACAATCTGGGTCCTTATTTTAGTGACCTCAGAAGGATTAAGTCAAGGTTAAGTCAACCTTGAGTCGGTCAGGATCGAACTGCTGGCAGTCAGCAGAGTTAGCCTGCAATACTGCATTCACACTACTGCGTGACCACAGCTCTAGGTGACCATGGGCCACAGCAAAGGTCATAAATATGAGCCAGCTGCCAAGCATTTGAATTTTGATCACATGATCAGGGGTTTGCTGCAAAGGTCATAACTATGAAAAATGGTCATAAGTCATATTTTTTGGTGCTGTTCTGACTTCAAATGGTCACTAAATGAACTGTTGAGGACTACCTGTATTCCAATATTTGAGAGACTGCCACAAAGAAGAGGAGGCCCACCTATTCTCCAAAGCATCATAAGGCAAGTCAAGAAGAAATTGATGGAAACTAATGATGACTCCCCCAGACGCTTCCCCAAATACCTCTCCAGATGTCAGCTCATCAACCAGTTCTGTGCATGTCAGGAGGGGATGGCTCCAAGCAGTTGTCTGAGAGTGATTTGGCTGAAGCACAGCTGCAGCAGGACAGCCCTGAGATTTAAGATGAGGAAAGCATGCAGCTGCAACTGATCAGCAATGAGGAAGAGGAACTGCCTTTTTCATCTGATCCAAGAACAGGGCAGAGAAAAGGAAGAAGCAGCTAAGGCCTGCCTGATTACTCGTGAGGAGGCAGCTGCGCTCCTCTTGATGGACTGTAGATTGTGTCTCTTCAGATGTTGACCATTGCCTTTGCCTGTGGACTCACCTTTGTCTTGGAACTTCAAATGATTCAATTTGAAACAAAAAATAGAAATATCAATTGTTGAAGTATAATTAATGTAGTAGCTCTTCATTTTTGTCTATGAAGGCGAAACAGGCAAAATATTACACTGAAAATTGGAGAATCTGTCATAGTTGTAGTAAACAAAGAACAATGTGTTTTGGGCTGTATAATGTCTAACAGATGCAGAATGCAGTAATTTAAAAACAACAACTGAAAACAATGGGAGCAACCTAAATACATATTTTGCCACATGGGAATAGAGCCTAATCAATCTCACTTTCAGAATCTGAATTATTCAAAATACTTTACTGGCAGGTTCTATTTTTCATCCGTTATAATTTTTATGAACTTCAAAAACTTGCCTTATTCACCTTTGCACAGTCTTATTTATTTTCTGATTTGGTGTATTTCTTCCACATCTTAGCATGTGGAATTTTAAATGTAAATATTAGAAAATTTCATCAAATATTGTTTGATTTTCATTTTTTCCCCTTGGTTTTCATAGTTCCAACTGCCATTTTTATCTTCTGCCAATATCCACAAGGTGTAGTGAGGCCAAGAGGCATTCTTGAAATTAAAAATTGTGCTAGAACTAACATTTTCTATCATGCCCGCTTCCCATTTAATTTTATTTAATTTTTAAAAGTTATTTTAAAAAGTAGAGTTCGGACAGATTAGCAAGCACCAAAGCCAATGTCAGGGAATACATTTGAGTGCACTGAGGATTCAAATGCTATAAAGTTGGTAGCACTAGTAATAAAAGCTTAGCCATTATGAAGGCACATGCCAAGCCCCTTCAAAGTGTAAGATATGATAAATAAATATTCTGTACTGATCTATTTGACCCGTTTCCAAGCACTGCCCTTGCCTTCCAGATGCTTTTTTCTCTTGAAAAACTAGGACTTTTCTCTGTTTTAGGAAACAGTAATGACTTTATAACTTCATCAACCCTTATTTATATACATCCTGGTAGAGAAAAACAAAGACTATTTTGTTTGATATGCTCAGATATGCAAGACTGAAGAGTCAAGAATGATTGTGGACATCAAAAGTGAACAATCAAAAATATATGTTTACTGTGACACAAATATGTGGTAATATAGTATTTACAAAAACACAAGCAGCTTGAGCAAATGTTGACTATCCATCAAGTTGCATTTCTGCACAAATAATTTCCATTACTTAATGGCATCTCAATAATATGACTGTAGAAATGGATTGCAGTTTAATAAAACAGAAGAGAAGCACTAAAAAAATGCAGAGAAATGGGAAAGGTATGAAGAACATAAAATACAAATGGTGATAGAGACTCAAATGACGGAGGAGGTACAGAAGCAGAAGAAAGCAACCAGGAAGAAATTGGGGGTTGGCAATCATTCATCCATTTACTTCAACTTTACAGCTATTCTTTAATTAGAGCTAGCCAATCTTCCTTAGAGGCAGAAAGATAACTTTATATCCATTGACTTGCTATTTCAAATTCCAAGAAGCAATAAATAGATCCTAGTATGGTCAAACTAGAATGCACCCCTAAAATTGTAAGGTTTTTTTTTGCAGGCAATCCCATATATATCTGAGTACAGCATGGCATTAAAAGTACTTAATAATATTTCAATATTCTGCCAGTAATGAGACACTAAATTAGTTAATAATACTAATAAAATAGTATAAAGCCAATATTTAGTAAATACTTTCAGGAGGAAAAGATCAAAATGTTTCTGGGAGCTTTAATGCAATGCAAAGGAAAATCAATAGCAAAAAGTATACTAAACAATCTTTTCATCAGCTTGAATTTTAAGATTGTCAATTGATCTGTCTTTTATGTAGCTAGTATTGCAAATTGTAATCTACATTTTCTTTAAAAAATACTCATATCAATAAAAATGAGAAGTACAAGGGATTACAATATTTCATTTTATTTTCTTCTTAAAATTTTTACTTCTAAAATAAAATACAAAATTAAGGAAAACAATAATATGGAACAAAAAAATAATAGATTAAAAAAAAGTATAGAGAGAAAACTTTCCATCTTTCCACCTGTGTCCCTAATGATTAGCCACAGTTTAAATTTTTATGCTTTACACTGAACATTATGATTGTTGTTGGTTTTCCTCTATGTCCAAGAAATCATATTCCAAATGTCTAAATCTCCCTTGCTATGTGATGTGTTGTAGATCAGGGAGCCATTCCTATTTGAGCCTGGTTACACTTCTACTATGGAAATACACAGTCAGTTTTGCAATTGCAGAATATTCTCTACTTTGGATCTCCTGGTCTGATATTTTTAGCATGGTTTCTTTTTTCAGAAATTGTGTCACATTTGTTGTTGCTGCTTTCAGAAACAGAAAATGCCACTCAAATATTTGTGACATGCCTGTGCAGGGGCCATGATAATCTTCTCCGTATCTTTCCAATTTTAATATATGTGCTGCCAAAGCAACATTTGATGTTCACTTATGATAACATTAGGTCAGACATGTCAAACACAAGGCCCGCCAGCCAGATCTGGCCCATGATTTGGCTAGATCTGGCCCTGGAAATAGCAAAGGACCAGCCTGCGGTGCTTCAGCCTGACCCAGGCCGACTGGACGCTGATCTACAACTTGGTGGTGGTCATCCAGGCCAGAACGCAGTCAGCCTTAGATCCATGGGGCTGCCCTGGAGCCAGCAAGGGGCCACGCCAACTCCACCCGCTGGAAGGAAGATGGGAATGAGAAGCAAGGGAGGGAGGGAGGGAGGGAGGGAGGGAGGGAGGGAGGGAGGGAGGGAGGAAGGAAGGAAGGAAGGAAGGAAGGAAGGAAGGAAGGAAGGAAGGAAGGAAGGAGAGACAACTTGGTTGGAGATGCCCCAGTGTTCTGCATCAATCCTGTATCCATTGAGATTTGGGCTCAAAGGAGAAAGCAATTTTGTGTTCTATTTAGTCACAGACAGGACTTTGTTGGCAATCCAATTGTGACGGGGTGGGTTCAACTTACCTTTACAACCGGTTTGCAATGGGAGCGCACGCACTTCTGCGCATGCACAGATCGTCAATTATGATGATCTGTCTGGGCGGGTGGGCAGAGCCTCCCGCCGGTTTTACTACCGGTTCTAAAGAACCAGACAGAACCGGGAGCAACCCACCACTGAATTGTGAGCCCTTAGAAAACTATCCCCTCCTTGTGTGTTGCAAACAGCCATTTCCAGTGGGGAAAAAAGGACAAAGCAGAATGGGGGAAAATATTTCCCTTTGCTGTATTTCCAGTGTGAATTAGACCATGCAAAGTGCCTACAGGAGAGCCCTTTTAAGGATTATATATTGATAGAAAAGCAACTAACTTACCTCTGTTCCTAAATGCTAAAACAGTTGCACATAAAAACCAGAGGAGCTCTAATCAACTATCACAGCCACCATTTTGACAGTTTTTCTGTACTGTTGTCTGTGGATGCCTCCACTAAATGCAAGCATAGGATAAACTGAGCCTGGTTTGTTCTCAATCTTTCAAGTGGCCACAAACTACTAACAAAAGTGGCATTAGATTACAAGGCGAGGAGGCATTGAAAAATGTTTGCCGTTTTGCATTTGAGCATCCAAGAAGGGACAGGAAAGGAGAAAAAGAAAAAGAAGGAAAAAGGAGAAGAGAGCAAGAAAGGAAAAAGAAGGAAAGAGGGGAAGGAAGAAGAAAGAGAGGAGAATGAAGAGGGAAGGAAAAAGAAGAAAAGGGAAAAAAGAAGGAAGGGAGGGAGGGAGGGAGGAGGGAGGGAAAAGGGTAGGGATAGGAGGAGTAAGGGGTGGGGGGAGGAGAAGAAGGAAGAAAGAGGAGAGTAAAGAGAGGAAGGAGGAAGGGGGAAGAAGGGAAGAAGGAGGAGGGAGGGAGGGAGGGAGGGAGGGAGGGAGGGAAGGAAGGAAGGAAGGAAGGAAGGAAGGAAGGAAGGAAGGAAGGAAGGAAGGAAGGAAGGAAGATTATGAGAAGGAGGGAGAGTCTGAGGGAAGTCCTGCCTTAACACTTGGCCACTTGCTGCCCTTTCGCCATTCCCTTCCCCCTCCTCTCCTTGTGGTTTGCCATCTTATAGCTGAGGATGCTTGGTTACAAAGCCGGATCTCCGTGAGTGGAGAGGGAGTGGGCATCCTTCTGACCCACACACTTTGCCCTCCCATACACACCATGAGCAACCTGGCCAAGGAGAGCGAGCACAGCAGCAGCAGCCTTGAGGAGGAGGTAAGCACAGCAGGGCGCCCCCTTGGAGAAGTGGGGCTGTGCTGTGCTGTGGGGTCCTGGTGCCCGGCTCGCTGCTTGTCCTCCACTGCCCAGGGCTCCAGGCAGCTTGGGCCGCCATGTGGGGGTCTTCCATATGGCCTGAGAGGGATGGCAAGACTCCTCTGGGGGACAAGCGTTTGGTGCTCGCCCTAGTCTTGCCTTCATCCGCTGGAGACAATGGATTCCCCCAGTGCCACCTGGGCCACCACAGGCGCCCCCTGACATGAGCAATGTTGAGTTGGCCATGCCCACCCTGGCCACACCCATCCCAGACACACACGACCCCCCCAAGATCAACCACAACCCTGATGCGGCCCTCAATGAAATTGAGTTTGCCACCCTTGCATTAGATAAATAGGTAATGCTGAAAGACAATGACTAATGCAGAAGCATGTTGTAAGCTTTATGACTGAGCAGAATTTGAATCCAGCTCCCCCCAGTCCAACAGTCTATCTATTACAATGCTCTGCTCTTTCAGGTTCAGTTGTCAGAAGCAGAGAAGCAAAGTCAGGAACTTGCCTCTAACTTGGAACAACAGTTCTGCTTAATTTCTTGCACTGATTAGAGAAATATCACTTTGCCTCAGAAATGTTCTCTTTGATAACCCAGCAATTTGCTAATCTCAGAAAAGCTTACCAGTCCAACTCGAAGCCAAAGCTACTCTGGTTGGGTCAAGTGGTTGCCTTTTTTTTTTTTTAAAGCAGTGAAGAAAGAGGAAGACTTCCAGATCATATCCACTTTCAGAAGCAGCAAAGGGAATACTGACTTCCCAAAATCCAGATGCTGACAAGCACTTTTCCAGGTTTATTTAAAAATTGCATGGCTTCATTGTTTACTTCTAGGTAAAGGTAAAGATTTCCCCTTCCAGGTGTGTCCAACTCTAGGGGGTAGTGCAAATCTCTATTTCTTAGCTGAGGGAGTTACCATTGTCCGAAGACATTTCCCTGGTCATGTGGCCAGCATGACTATACACCGAGGCTCACGGAACGCTGTTATCATCCCACCAAAGGGGTACCTATTTATGTACTCGCATTTGCATGCTTTCAATCTGCTAGGTGAGCAGAAGCTGGGCAAGTAATGGGAGCTCAGACACAGGCAGTCAGCTTTCCAGCTGACAAACTCAGTGTCTTTAACCACTGAGCTATTGCACCCCCTACTTCTAGGTAGGAATAAAGTATTCCACAGTAGAAAGATGTGTAGGTCCCAATACTAATATTTTGTAAATTATTCCAGCTGATCTCCACATCTTTCATATAAATTATTAAAAGCAATTAATTTCACATTTTAAGTGTTTTAGTGAATCTTTTCTTACTTTTTTATATAAAACTATATCAATCACGTTTCTGTTGTGCAATTCTATTCCTTTTTTGTTTTATTCTGTTATGTATTGCTGCTACCTTGCAACTAGGTTTCAAACAGCTACGTATTCAAATCAAGATTTAAAAGTGACATTAGAAACTCTGTAAAATCTATAATATACAGATACAAAAGAAATATGATGGTAATCATAAGTATTGAGAAACTACACCGAGCAACTGAGTAAATTTAAGTAAATTTTCTCTTCTATGGGTAAATTTTATTTCTGATACCCATACACAGATCTGGAATAACAATGCTATAAACAGATATTAAATCTTTCCATCACATAAAAGCGCAAATAACACATTTCTTCCAAATTCAAACACAATGCAGAATCAATAGCAAAAAATCAATTGTTTCCATTCTACAAAGCGTCACTTGCTGAGTTACAATTAAGCAGAATCTGTAATGGTGAAACTAAGTTATGGGGGTTTTAACTTATTTTAACTATAAAATTGTAAAATTTCCCCCTTTTTTCTCTCTCCCCCATTTCAATTAAATGAATGCAAGGACAAATGATCCCATTGCCTTTAGCTTTAAGATATAAGTGCTTCTGAAACCTTTGTCAAAGCATTCAGTAAGGCAAGATTTAAGATGTCCAATTAATTTTTTTCTCCAACAGGCAGCCAAATGTGGATGAAGAAGGTTAAAAGCTAAGTGGTTTAATTAATATTAAATTTATTTGATACTTTACTACTGAAATCAGTTATTTTTATGGTCATAAAAAAAACCTTTGATCCATGGAATAAAATCGCACCGTTCTAAAAGTTCTTCTGCTTTACTGTACTTGTTTAATTCTGGGGTAGGGGTATGTGGAGATATTTTGATATTAAAGTGGGGCACTGCCCAGATTTTCTGGAAGGCCACTTCAAGAAGGTACAACATTAGCAACCAGTTGCAATATTTCTCATATTCTTCTAACGTATTTTCAAAACTCAATTGGCTCTTTTTCAAGAAGTTCTTTAATTTATTAATTTACCAGATAAGCACCAGCTCCTGCATATTTTTCTTCAAATTTTCCTTACATTATATATGTCATAAATCCATGTCAGTTTTGCAGATTCTGGTTCATATTGGACACCTCAATATCATGCTGGTATGATGTCAGAAAACACAGTTGCAAGCAACACATCTACAGCACATGTCATTTTTCTGTTTGAACACATACACAATTTATAGCAACCAAACCCTAACGTTTTTTCAAACATCAGGAAAATATTCTTTGATTCAACACAAACACTTAGTTTTGCAATAGCAAAAACAAAGTATGAGGAAACAGAGGAAGACAGATTGCAAAGAAAAAGAACGGCAAGAACAGATTAAACATATTCCTTATAAAACACAGGACTTGCAGTCTTAAAAACTTTTAGCAATGCTAAAACCTAGACTGATCAATAATATATCTAAATTTAAAACCATTTTTTATTTAAGTATTAAATTCCAAATCCCACTTCAACCCTGAATGCACATGTTAATGTTCTTGATTTCCTGAACAAGGTTTCTTTCACTGCTTTCACCATTTACTAGCATGGCAAAGGAGGTAGTCCTAGTCAAATAATTCAGGGGTAGGAAACCTTAGCATGAATTGCAGTAATAAAAATATTCATAAACAAAGAATTCCAGTAGCTATTAAAATGTTTTTTTTAACGATCATACATTGGAACTAAATAGATCTTCATCCAAGATATCAATGATTAAAGTAATCAAAGAAGTAGCCTGTCTTGTTGGGGAGGAAATTCAGTCTTAGCATTATGTGAAATTCCTGTTCCTTGACCCTGCCTAAAAATAAGAGTGGATCAGTGGTGGGATTCAATTTTTTTTTTAGCGTGGCTTGGTGGATATGGCATGGCTTGGTGGGTATGGCAGTGGAAGGATACTGTAAAATCTCCATTTCCACCCCACTCCAGGGGAAGATTAATGCAAAATCCCCATTTCCTCCCAATCAGCTGGGACTTGGGAGGCAGAGAATAGATGGGGGCGGGGCCAGTCAGAGGTGGTATTTACCAGTTCTCCGAACTACTCAAAATTTCCACTACCGGTTCTCCAGAACTGGTCAGAACCTCCTGAATACCACCTCTGGAGTGGATGTCCAAAATATAGGAATTAATCACAAAATGATGTGGAAAACTCATTGCAACTTCCCTGTTCCACCCAAACATGCTTCTCTGCTGCCGTTGGCTTGAAGGCTTGCTCCCTTCTTTCCCAATGGTTAGAGTAAAGACCTAACCTGATTAACTGGCTATCTGGGTATCACCAGGAAGCTCTGCAAGTGGTGTCAAGAGTGGATGAAGGCTCCTTGTGGCCCATAAATATCATAACGCAGTCTGGGTTATATCTAAAATTGTTAGGTATGTGTGTGGAAAAGGGAAAATGTATATTATAATTTATATGAAAGAAAATTCTACTGAAATAAAATGTTCTAGTTACATACAAATATGTTCGGTATGCATGCATGTACACGCACACATCACAGATCTCTCCCCCCCCACATCCCTGTCCAAACAGTTTCTGTTAATCCATTTTCAGCAAATGTTTATCTGAGGCCATATCCAACCAGATTTGTTAAGCCCCCTCCTAACAACTTGTTGTCACAGTCCATTACCGAATTGCATATAGTTATATATTCCACTAATTAGGCTTCTAAAATATCATTAACATGTCTCTTGATCATTAGCATAACGTATGAGGCGTCCTTGTTAGGCACGACTCAAGTTTGTTAACGTGATAATGAAAAGGCACAGGGCTGGCATTATGGGAACTGAGCTGATAGGAGGCAGGGAACATCAAAAGCAATGAAGCTAAACAAAAATGGGGGAGGGGGCAGGATAATTCTTCAGAATGAAAAGTAGAATTCAGCAATCTTTGAATTAGGGCCATATTCCAGTTTGAAGAAGCAGAAGTTAAGAGAAAATGCATAAGTATGTGAACCAGAACACAGCTCTTCTTCTGTCAAAAGGATAGCTAGTTTTATAGAGCTCACAAGAACCACTGAAATGAATGAAACTATACATTTCCTGCATAGTTGCTATATTGGGGAAATTAGCTCTTTGGCAGCGTTCCACGTGAGATAGGTGGATGTTGATAACCTTCCTCTGAAAGACTGTTTATCAAGCCTTGGGGACTGTAAATGAAAGTAATTTACAGCCGTATGAATTAAAGAGGTTTGCCGGGACTAAGTTGGTGCTGTTTAATTTCTAAGGAACCCTAGGTCAGAACAATAATGAGAGTGAGGGAGGGCGTCAGGGAAGTCCTGCCTTAGGACTTGGCCACCAGAGGTGCCCCCCTGACACAAGTGATGTCAAGCTGGCCATGCCCACCACGGCCATTCCCAACCAGGCCATGCCCCCTCCCAGCCCTCCGAGGTCAAACACAACCCTGAGGCAGCTTTCAATGAAATAGAGTTTGACACCCCTGGCCTAAAGGCATATGATATACAACCAAGTCCCAAGAAAGAATTTGGGCAAAGCAATATGGATGATTTGGGTAGGATTCTAAGATGAGGTTGGCTTATTTTATGGAAACTAAAATACAAGGAGCAAGGAGGAAGGAATTAATGGACAAGGGAACAATATATTGCCTCCAAGATTATTAAACTCTTTCATTCTCTGTCTTGTCCAAAAAGGCTTTCAATAGGAAACAGATGTGATGGCTGATTAACAAACATAGGATATAAAATGCATTTCCCCAATTGTACACTGCAGAGGCAATATTTCTAGTTCAGGCTATGGTGTGAAATCCCCAAAACCAAATTTTGTGGAGTACTGGCAGCCAGTTTAAGTTAGGTTAGGTTATAATCAAGGTACCTGCCATTCCAAGAGTTTGTACCCATACCCATACCTTGCCATCCCACAAGGTGTCTGTAGATAGCTTACCTTTGTGAAGAAGGACTTCATTTCAGTGCTGAAAACACACACACATCACAATGACCGGAGACTGTACCAGACTCTTTAAATGAATCCCTCCATGACGCCAAAGCACAACAGCGGGAGGGGGAATGTAACATAAAACCATCAAAACACCAGAGAAGAAAGGGAACCATTGTTGTGGGTTGTCAGCTCTGTTCTGTTTCTTGCAGAGATTTCAGAGCAGGAGGGGAAGGTAAGACTGAAGAGAGAAACTTGCTATAAAGCTATTTATCCTAATTCCCAGTGCTGGCTCTAAAAGCCCTCCCCCAATTAATTCATATCTTGTTCTTTCCCGAAATAAATGCTCTCAACTTTGGAGTCTTCTATAATATAAAAATAATTTTCCTGCAAAATTTCAGCAAGTTCAATGTTGTGTGAGGATAACACAGTAAAATAAATGCAACTGATAAAGTTCTGGGGAGGCATCATTTGTGCTTTTAGAAGCCAGATTTTTCTCATTTATGAGCAATAATCTTAATGTTACATAGGTTTTACAAAAATAACTTGCACTACACTTTTTCTTTTAATCAGTTCTGACTTTCCAAAAACTTGGGAAGGAGAATATGAACAATGTAATGGTAGGCATGATAAATAATTTGAATTTCCAGAATAGCTGGTATATGAGTTTCCAGCATTTTTCTGCAACTGATCCTAATAGGAAGGTGCAAGCCAATAACTACTAACAATATAAAGAGTTAACAACAAACAAAAGGCACAGAAAAAATAAAATCATATTTTCAAGTTTTGTAAAGACTGAATGTAGGAGAATGGAAATACCTATATTTTGGAAAGACTACAGCAAAATAAAATAAAGCACAGAAATTGAGTTTTGGCAATACAGAAGAAAGAGAAGGAAAGACTTCCTAATTTATTGCTAGAGAAGTTTCAAAACAAAAACAGACACAATTCCAGCAGCAATAGGCAGACTGCAGCTCTGAAAGTAACAGCATACTCTGTTTCTTTTTTCTTTTTTCATTCAAATGACCCTGTTCCTATCCAGATAAAAACCAGAGCAGAGCAACACTAAAACAGTTCATGGGCCAAGTCCTTGGGTAATACTCTAATGAATCCAAGAACATTCAGGCTGTCAAATAGCCTCAGAAGAAGCAATACTACCATGAAGACTGTAATCAGAAAAAGTTCAGCATCACCAATAGTATGCTACAGGGTAATTTATGAATCTAAGATGAATTCTCATTCTATTTAGAGTACTGTAGCATCTGCAATCATAAATGAAAATAGTCAGGTCATAATAACAGATCTCCTGACAAGAATCCTTCTAAATGGAGATGCAAAGGCTTGAACATAAAGCTTTCCACATAATAATCAAGGACTCTTAACCATATGGAACTATTATCCATACTTTAAATTTGCAATATTATTCAAATTGGCCAAACATCCTCAAGATTGTTAGGAAATCATTATCTTCAAATAAGAAAATGGGCTTTGACTTTTATCTGAAGCTTAGCTTTACCACTTAGAGCTATGAATTTCAATTCATACAATACTCAAAGCTCTGATTTGTTTCACTGTACTAAGATAAACTGCCCTGGTTTCCCACAACAAAGTAAGCTCTAAAATGCCTACTCAGCAGTTTGAGTGCCCTTTAGATTTTAACTTTCAGAATCCCTCAGCCAGCACAATCGTTGTTCAGAATGATGGAAGTTGAAGTCCACACACTGAAAGAACTGGAAAAAACTGCCACTACATGGCTAGATCATTTCATACAATATGCAAAAACCCAAACTATAGAAAAACAATACAATATATCCTATCACAACATGTTAATCCTATTATAATGGAAAATACATTGAATGTACTATATCTTATGGTAATCAGATCTCCTCCTCCATCTAGCCTTGAAATCTGCAGAGAGAGAAAGATTAAATGAATTAGACAACTCCTTCTTTGTGCTTGTTCTGCAAAAGTTGGAGAATACTAGTTAGCTGTTACTCAGCCTAGAACCATGGTGCTGCCCACAAAGAGGTGGCATACAGCGCCCTCTTTGTGGGCAGCACCCTCTCTGTGGGCACATCATCTCTGCCACACATGTGTGCATGCCTCCCACCAGCTGGTCTTTGGGTCTCTGCCGCGCACGCACAGGGGTGTGGCACATGCAGGGGGCATGCATGCATGGGGAGCACATGCAGGGGGAGCGTGTGTGCATGCATGGGGGGCACATGCAGGAGCTCATGTGTGCATATGCCGGGCAGGGCGCGTGCATGGGGGCAGGGGGCACATTGCATTTCGGGGGTTCGCACGCATGCTTTGGGCACTCAGTCCGGAAAAAGTTAGCCATCACCAGCCTAAAATATGCTAGGAATAGTGCAACATTTGGAGTGCATCTTATTGCAACTGCCATGTTAATATAAAGGACAAGAAAGTAGGAAATGTTTAAGCAACCAGCTCTGACTAATACTTGTAAGTAAACATGCGAATGTGACATTATATCAACAGAAAGCAAGTCTACCAAGGATGCAAGAGAATTAAAACCTACCCTGCACAATAGGGATTAGCCTCTCGTATCACATGAATAAAATGTTATCCATAACATATTTTGTGAGTTTGCAATATAGTCTCCATAAGGGGAGGATAGGTATGAAGTCTTTTCCCAAGAAAACTTGGATGCAAAGTTTAAGACTTTGGATACAGAACTACCTAGTTGTGCCACATAAATTTGCTATCAGTCTGATAGACTGCTATTCTAACAGACAGGAGGAGGATTTAAATTAGAGTATTGGAGAGGGTGTGTGCTAAATTGACCTTTCCTTTCCCAAAGCTTTTTCTACCAAAATGGATGTTTTAACCTGAATCTCAACTCAATGCTAAAGAAAAGAACATTTCAGAAGCATCTATGTGGAAGTCTATACATTGTATATATGCAGGAGAGTACATGTATGAGTACAGAAAAAATATTCAGCTAGCATCTCCTTTTCATCTAGATAAAAGATTAAAATAGTACCCTTGGAGATACTTGGAGAACCACAGCTTACTTCTTGATAAGATAGAACAATGTGGCATAGATTGTACCATCATCAGGTGGATTCACAATTGGCTGACCAATCTATCAATCTGCGTATAGTACTCAATGGAACTACATCCACATGGAAGGAAGCATGCAGTGGGCTATCGCAAAGTTCTGTCTTGGGCCCAGTGCTCTTCCACATCTTCATAAATGACTTAAATGAGAGAATAGAAGGGGAACTCATCAAATTTGCAGACGACACTAAGTTGGGGGTATTGCCAATGGACAGACTCAAACATAGACTGGAAGATATATTCAAAATTCAGAAGGATCTTGACAGATTTGAGCACTGCCCTATCCAACAAAATGCAGTTTGGTGGTGAGAAAAGTAAGCTCATGTACTTAAGCAAGATAAACTAAATGCTCAGGTATAGAATAGGTGATACCTGGTGCAACAGTAGTAACTGTGAGATGGATCTAGGTGTCCTAGTGGACCATCACTTAAGTATGAGCCAGCTGTGTGCTGCAATAGCCAAAATGGGCGTTGACTTACCTGAACGCTTCATCTGGTTGTTCTGGGTCCAGTGGTCAGGCTGGGGAATCAGGCTCGCTCCGGATTGATTGATTGAGTCTACTAACTGAGAAGCTCCACCCCTCCGCCTTGCTTCCCAGCTTTTTGATGAAAGACGATACAGTAGACCGACACGTAGAGCTGTCAGAGATAAAGAGAGACCAACCAGGCCAGCCGAACCGACGAGAATCCAAGGGAGGGGCTGACCACTGGACCCAGAACAACCAGATGAAGCGTTCAGGTAAGTCAACGCCCAATCTCGTTGTTTCTGGGTCCAGTGGTCAGGCTGGGGACATGCCCAAGCAAAGGACCTATAGGGAGGGACCCTGCCGAGGAGGAGAGGCTCGCCCCCTAAGGACCTGTTGTAGAACCCTATGGCCAAAAGCTGCGTCAGCCGACGCAAAACGGTCAAGCCGGTAACGTCTAATGAAAGGAGTGGGTGTAGCCCAGGCGGTGGCCTTACAGACTTCCTCAATGGAAGCCTGAGTAGCCCAGGCCACCGATGTCGCCGCACTGCGAGTGGAATGGGCTGTAATGCGGCGAGGAACAGGAAGAGACTGTGACTCGTAAGCCTTGGCTATGGTAGCCCTGATCCAGTGCCCCAGTATGGGCGAGGACACCTTCCTACCTAGAGATGCTGGTTGGAATGAAACCAGAAGGGATTCTGACTGTCTTATTGTGGAAGTCCTTTTAAGGTAAATACGCAGGGCACGTCTAACATCTAAGGTGTGCCAAACCCGTTCTGAGGGGTGAGACGGGTTGGGGCAGAAATCGGGTAAGACTATTTCCAAGGACCGGTGGAAGGGAGAGTTGATTTTAGGGAGAAAGGTAGGGTCCAATCTAAGTACTACCCTATCCGGGTGGAAGATACACAGGTCATCCCGCATGGAAAGGGCCGCTAGTTCCGACACCCGTCTAGCTGAAGTGATGGCCAGAAGGAAGGTCACCTTGTATGATAGGAAACGAAGCCCCACCTCCCTGAGGGGTTCGAAAGGTGCCCTCGTAAGAGCGTCTAGAACCTTGGGGAGATCCCAAGTAGGATATCTATGAATGGGAGCAGGGCAGATGTTAGATGCTCCCCGGAGGAACTGTCTATTGAGTGGGCGACTTGAGAGGGAGACCCTGGACCCACAACAAAGGATGGACAAAATGGCCGCTACTTGCCTGCAGATCGTGTTGGGAGCCAGGCCAGCATCCAGACGGTCCTGGAGGTATATTAGGACCTGTTCTGTGGAGGCCTTTGTGGAGGTAATGGAGTTCTTCTGGCACCAGGACGAGAAATGTCGCCATGTGGAGTCATAAATCCGGGTCGTTGAAGATCAACGGGCCGCTTGGATAGTGGCGATGACCCTGGGAGGAAGCTTCCGGTCGCTCAGCAGGCGCCGCTCAATCTCCAGGCGGTGAGTTGTAGCCACCCGGCGTCTGGATGGATGATGGATCCCTGTCGCAGAAAGAGCTTGTCCAGAGGAAGATGCCATGGATGACGAATGGACAGAGCCTTCAGGTCCGCGAACCAGGGACGACGAGGCCAATGAGGGGCGATTAGGATCAGTTCCGCCTTCTCCTGCAGCATCTTCCGGATGACTCTGGCTATCAGAGGGAGGGGCGGAAAGGCGTACAGGAGACCGGGAGGCCAGTCGCTGTGTAGAGCATCTACGCCTTCCGCCTCTGGATCCGGAAACCTGGAGAAGAATCTCCTCACCTGGCGGTTGTCCCGAGTGGCGAACAGGTCCACGGCCGGAGGTCCGAACAGTAACGTGATCTCTGTGAAGAGGCCCGGGTCCAGGACCCATTCCCCGGGATCCACGGTGGCTCGGCTGAGCCAATCCGCCTGGACGTTCTTTACTCCAGAAATGTGTAATGCCCTTAGGGATTTCAGATGGGCCTCCGCTCAGTTCCCCAGCCTTTCTGCCTCCTCCATGAGAAACTGAGACCGAGTCCCCCCTAGACGGTTCACATGGGCCTTGGCAGCCACATTGTCGGTCCTGACCAGAACATGCTTGTTCTGAATCCTGTGAGCGAACACCCTCAAGGCCAGATGGATGGCCCATAGTTCCAGCCAATTTATGTTGTGCGCCAGGTCGGAGCTGGTCCAACGGCCTTGGGCGAAGGACGATGTCAGGTGTGCTCCCTAGCCGTGAAGGCTGGCATCTGTGGTCAGAATCAGATGGTTGGATTCCCTGAACTCCCTCCCCCGAAGAAGGGCCTCCGAATTCCACCATTGGAGGGACCTGAGAACCTTGGAAGGGAGAAGGACCCTCCGAGGGGAGGTCCCTAGTTGATGTTTCTGGTAGGGAAGGAGGAACCACTGAAGCTGTCTGCAGTGGAGGTGGGCCCAGGGAACAATCCCGATACATGGCACCATCTTTCCCAGGAGTTGAGACAGTGACGCCAGGGAAGAGGCCTTCCCCGCCGTCACTGACCTGACCAGCGACCGTAGACTGGCCAGGCGGTCCTGAGATAGATAGACCCTGCTCTTCCTCGAATCTATGATGGCGCCCAGGTGCTGGATTCGGGTGGATGGTATTAGGTGGCTTTTGGCTCGGTTGACAGAAAAACCGTGACTGCTCAAAACCCGGAGAGTGGTATCCAGATCGAGGAGAGCTCTCTCCACCGAGGTGGATTGAATGAGAAGATCGTCTAGGTAGAACTGCATTCTTATGGGAATCGTTCTGAGATAAGCAGCCAACGCTGACATTAACTTGGTGAACACCCGGGGGGCCGAGGAGAGGCCGAAGGGAAGTGCTCTGTATTGGTAATGGTTGTTGGCGAAACAAAACCTGAGGAAGCGGCGATGGGAGGGGTGGATAGGGACATGCAAGTACGCTTCTGTAAGGTCTATGGAGGTCAGGAGATCTCCAATCCGAATACCCTCCAAGATGGTCTGGAGTGATTGCATTTTGAATCGTCGGTAGACGATCCGGCAGTTTAGGGATTTGAGGTCTAGAATTGCCCTCCAGCCACCCAACGATTTCTTGACTACGAACAGGCGTGAATAGTAGCCTAGTCCGCGCTGCTCCCGAGGCACCAGTTCGATAGCCCGAATTTCTAAGAGATGATGAACGGCCGATGCCACCAGGAGTCTGGATGCCCTGACCCGGGAGAGAGGACAACGAAGAAATCGGTCTGGTCGCGGGGAGAGAAATTCTAATGAGAGACCATACCTGATAGTCTCTCGGACCCAATTGTCCGACGAGGTAGCCTCCCATTGGTTGGCGAAGAACGCCAGATGGCCGCCAATGGGAAGCCCGACCAAGCTGTCAACGGGTTCTGCGGAAACCCCACCCCCAGCCCCCTCGAAAGGGACGCCTGGACTGACCCCAGGAGGATGAATGGAATTGGCGATCCTGCGATCGGGACTGGTTAGGTTGAAATGGGCGATGTCTACGGGAGCTCGAGAAACCTCCTTCTTGGCTGCGAAAGGGCCGAAAGGATGAGTGGGCCCGGAATTCAGACCTGCGGGACAAATTAGGAAGGACCTGGCGTTTATCCTTAGACTCCACTAGGAGTGGTTCCAGTGCCGCTCCAAAAAGTTTAGTACCCCCAAAGGAAGCTGAAGCCAAGCGCCACTTAGATTTGGAGTCAGCCTGCCATTGGCGGAGCCATAGCAATCGACGGGCAGCTACAGATGACCCTATGGCTTTGGCCGCAAAACGGGATGAATTTAATGTGGCATCAGCTGAATATTCTAGGGCGACAATGACCTTACTAATGTCTTGTTGGGATCTTACATCTGAGATAGGAAGTCTAGCTTGGAGTTGGCGCAACCAAAGAATGGAAGCCCTATTAAAAAAAGAAGCAGCCATAGCCGATTTAACTGACCAGGCCGTAGCCTGGTGGGATCTAACCAAGGAATTTTCTAGTCGTCTGTCCTCTGGGCGGAGGCTATCCTCTGGGGGCCAAGGTATGTTGGAAGTGGCAGACAATTTCGCCACGGGCTGATCAACAGTAGGGACCTGTAATAGAGAAGAAAGTTCAGGTGCCAAATTATATAAGCATCTATCCACTGCATTGGGACTGGGACCAGAGGCTGGAGAGGACCACTGACGCTGAAGAACATCTTTAAAAAGCCTAGGCCCTGGAATCTCCTCAGTTTCAACTAAAGGTTCCTCGAATAAGGGAACCGCTGAGGGAACTCCTTCCTTCGGATTACCCTCAGCAGGGCGAGAAATCCCCAAACCTGTAGTGATTTTGGCCTTGTGTAGGAGTGACCGAAACAACTGGGGTTTGAAATGCAGGCTGGTCCGGGGCTAAGTCCTCATCGTCTGACAGTTCTTGATCTAATAGATCCACCCCAGTAAGGGAACCCTGGTCAGAGTGACCGGATAAAGAGGTTCTGACCTGTCCAGACCCCCAGGGACCCCCTGCCTGAAGGATGTCCTGATCAGCAGAGGCCAAAGAACCCTCAATCTCTATTTGAGAGCATGCTTGTTCGGAAACCCATGAGGAGGTTCTCTGGAGCAATTCTTGTCTAACTCCCTCCCTAATAGCTTCCTGTATGTAGGAAGCCAATATGGGGGTGATAAGGGCCTCAGGAGCTGCAGGTGCCAGTCCTGAAGAAGTCCCAGGTGGATCGGGGACCCTGGAATCACCAGTCGGAGTGGGATTGGGGAGAGACTCAGACTGGACCCCAAACAGGGAGGCATTGACTTCCGCTTGATCTTCAGCTAAGGGAGGATCCCCATCAGGTGACAAGGCTGGGACCGCGGCCTGGGACGTAGGAGATGTGGCTCTAGGTTGAGGTGAGACCGGATGTTGAGGACTATGGACATTTTCCTGTAAGGAGGCTGCCTTAGTGGCTTTTTGGATGGCCTTTTCAATAGCTTTATGAAGTTTCATTTCCTCTTTAGTCAGAGCTGCTGAGGATTGCGAGGCTTTAGAAGGGCCCGCAGAATGGTGAGATTTCTTGCTCCTTTTTGAAGGGATAGTGGCAGGTCCCTGAGCTTCTTCACCTTGAAGGCGCTGTTTAGTAGCTCTGGAGGGTCTTTGAGAGGCCATCCTGAAGTCGAGTATCAAAAGGCATAAATTAGTAAGGTTACCCAAATAATAACCTAGAAGGGTGAGGAATTCACACTTACGCCACAAAGGCCAAAGTACCCCTTAAAATGGCCGCCTATAAGAACTAAGCAGGCAGGCAGCCAGACTAGGCCTCAAATTGCCATGTGGCCATCCCAAAATGGCCGCCATATAAACGTAATGGCGGCCCGCAAGGGCGCGCCTAAAAACGCCTCAGATACCTGGAAGATCACCGATCACCGCAACGGGGAGAAGACCAGCAGCCCTGGTCCACCCCAGGAGTCCAGAACCATCCAGGAGCCGTTTGCGCCGAAACGGAGCTCTCAGCGCCCCAGCGGCTGCCACGAGAGCCTCCGGTGCTGTTTCCCTCGAAGGCTCTGCCAATTTCTTCAAAGAAGCGATCTCCTGCGCAGGGAGATGTGAAAAACGCATTCCACGTGTAGGCTCAATGGACTCCGATAGGAAAAAACCCCCCCAGGGGTCTCCAAGCTCCGCAATAGCGAGTGGACTCGGGGGTTAGCCCTTCGCGCCTGGTGAGAGCCAGGTTCAACCTACAGGGATCCTCCAGCCCCCACCCAAGCCAGAATGGCCTTCAGCGGTCTTGGGTGCAAAGCCCTTCTCGCTGGAATGCTCACCAGAATCAGGGAGACAGTGGAGGCAGAAATTCGTCAAAGGAATTCTTTGCCAGGAGCTCAGCTCAAACGTGTCCTACTCAATCGGATTGAGTCAGAAAACTGGGAAGCAAGGCGGAGGGGCGGAGCTTCTCAGTTAGTAGACTCAATCAATCAATCCGGAGCGAGCCTGATTCCCCAGCCTGACCACTGGACCCAGAAACAACGAGATCAGCCATTGCACTCCTAGGCTGTATCAAGAAGTGATAGTACTGTTCTATACTGCACTTGTGAGGTCACACTTGGAATACTGTGTCCAATTCTGGTCTTTATAATACAAAAAAGACGCTGAGGCCCTAGAATGAGTACAGAAGAGCAACTAAGATGATTAAAGGTCTGAAGGCTTAACTGTACAATGAATAGTTAAGGGAACAAGGAATGTTTAGCCTAATGAAGAGAAGGGTTAAGAGTTACATGACAGCTGCATACTAGTATTTCAGGGGCAGTCACAGGGAGGAGATGGTGGACTTATTTTCCAAAGCCCCTGAGGGTAGAACAAAAAGCAATGGGTAGAAGCTTGTAAAAGAGAGATCCAGTCTGGAACTAAGAAGAATTTCATAACAGTGAGAACAATTAATCAATGGAACAGCTTGCCTCCTGGAGTTGTGGGTGCTCCATCATTGGATGTCTTCAAAGAAAAGATTGAACAGCCATTTGTCCAGGATGAAATAAGATCTCTTGCCTTGGGCAGGGGGGGTTGCACTAGAAGTCCTCCAAGATCAGTTCCAGTCCTATGATTCTATGAGATTTGCAACCACAAGCTAGCATCATTACATATTAGATCTGTAGATCTTGTAACATTATCTGATCCTGTTTGTATGATAGCCCTTCCTAACTGGATCTCTTCAAATGTTTTGGGTGTATAACTCCCACAATTCCTAGTCTGAAGGATGACATGTTGAGGCAAGCTGTTTCTATGAAAAAGATTCCCATGAAGAAACAGACAACAAGACCTGCATATATTTTCTTAAACAAGAAAGACCAACATTTTTAAATCATTGTGGAGCTGAACCCATTTTATTATTAAGTCCATGTGATGGAAATATGTACCCATCTATCAGACATGTAAGTGGATTCAACTGCAGCCACTTTTGGGAAGAAGCAGGACAGCTGTTAAGTACATACAACACTGTAAGAATGATCAAAGGGACCACCTGAAAATTTCAGTGGGAACTTACTAGAGCAAAATAGGGAGAGTGACATTTAGCTAAGATCTCAGCCAGATTATTGCAAAAATGCCACCACTGAGGGTAACAGCTTAGACTGTGTCTTATTCTCCCTACAGTTACTCCTCCTTATTCTCTCCAACAACAATGGCAGCCTCCAAGTTTGGCATTGTTAGTTGACAGAGTTGATACATATTGACCAAACTCATTTCCTCAAAAGCTTTACTAAGATGCAGCTAATAGTAGTGGCCTGATTAGTCAACCCAGCCAAGAGTGTCTTATAGTGGTGCAATTGGAGCAGCAGTTCAAATAGCCTGCATCACCCTTCTGAAATGGATGGGACAGCATGCTTTGATCTTCCTTCTATGGTAGGATAAGGGCTTGGGATTTTAACTGTACATTAATCAACTCAATTTTAAGGATTACAATAATGTTTTAATGTGTTTCCTCAAAAATTATTTTGGAGGCTGGAATCAGGTTACTTAATGCTGCAGTAAAGCTATTCTATTTCAAAGACTAGTCATTAATAATTCCTGTTTGTGCTGTGCATATGCATATACAAGAGGAAGTTAGTAAAACAAGAGCTGAACACAAGTGAGGCAGCCAAGCACTGCATCTTGAAAAATGAGACAGCTTGCTTTTGTTTGTCCTGCCAGGAGTAGAACCATGTGCCTGCTTTTCAACTCCATGTTGATTGAAAGGAAGGCTTTTATTAGAAGTATTCACATTATTTTACATCAATCATAGTCCCTGACTCAGAGTTCTCTGGTTCTTGAGGTCTTTTTTCTTCATCTGGCTCTGAAGTATTTTCTGTAGAATGCAGGTAGCACAGGAAGTCAGACAAAAGTTTCCCAGTAACCCAGAGAAAGAAACCTGACACTCTTCAAATGTTGATAAACTACAATTCCCAGCTTACCTCATGACTATTTATGTGGACCCCATTACTGCAATTACATTCCTTTTCTTATTTAGAAATAATTATAGCCTTTTGGGATTTCAGAAACCTGCAACATAAATGACTACCATGCCAGCACATGTTCCGCATTAAAAACAAATCTGAAATTATTATAATGACTCCTTGTACTTCATTATATTTTTTATTTTGTTACTAAAAATGAGATGGAGCAGGTTAATAACCGAATAAATCTTTAAGTACACAGGGTAAAATCAATATTCCAATATTTATTTGAAGACATTTGGCTTCTTCTCCAAGAAGCTTCTTCAGTTCACTTCAGCTTCTCAGAGGAGAAGTGAAACGTCTTCAAGCAAATATTGAGATATTGATTTTCTCTTACCCTGTGTAGTTAAGGTTTTATTTGGTTATTAAATCCAGTTGCCTTTTGAAAAAGCATCTTTGGGAAAACCATGACCTCGATGACTGAGAATCTCTATAGACATAAAATCAATATATTGTTACTATTTTGCACAACTAATATAGATATAATATTTTCAAAGGATTAAGAAACAGGAAAAAAGAAATAGGATTAAATCAAAAATGGACAGACTGCAATAGAAGAATCACAAAACAAAATCCTTGAGAAAATGAAGCAGTAAATTCCTGAATCTTAGAAACCTTTAGATTATAATATTTTTCATATAGTGTTAAGTAGCTATACCAATTTATTTAAAAATAAGATATTTCCCTTACCCTTAGGGAGAACAATTGAAATTTGTAACTGATACTAGACTTTCAGTATACAGAAAATATATGGACCAAATAAACACCTCTCACAAGTACAGTTGCAAACAAGCTTTCAGAATGTCTCTTAAGATGCTGAGCCCGCCTTTGGAGGAGAGCTCCCAATGCACTAAATGCTCCAAAGGACTAAGACAATCTGAAGCCTACTATGCCTTCAATCCCATCTAAGTTGTCATGGGACAACTTGAGAATTCTGCAGAGGACAGCAGATGAAAATGAATGATGGCAAAGCACAGAACGGTCTGATCTGCAGTTATGCTCAGTAGCTTGTTTAAAGACACAAACAATAGAACAGCCTTCAGGCATAATTCATCCCCAGCTTGAGTTTTTCTTCCTAGGAAATGGAGGTTTCCTAATTTGTGAAACCCTTCCCACTGGCAGGAGGAGCCAAACTGAAGTGATAAAGACACATGCAATATCATGCTTGCTTGAGTTTAATCAGCTAGAGCTTAGACTAATTCTAGTTTATTGTAGGATGTGAACACCCTCATGGGGCAAGGACCTGGCATTCCTAGTGCATAAACCAGTACTGATGAGAAAAACAAAAATACAGCACTCCTGCTAATCAAGGTTGTAAATACTACTCTAAACAAGTACAGCCCAACTCATTGTTCATCTCTTCTCTTCAGCACACTTCAGAATGCAGTAAAGGTTAGGATAGCATATCCCCCATCCCATAACCCACATTAAGACAACAGTGAATATTGTGTCTTAATTCTAAAGGACACTCATATGCTAAAGTTATTTCAGGAGGTAAGAAATATTGTCACGTTACTATGAAAAATAAAGCATGAAAAGGAAGGTAGATTTCTTCAAGGCGAATGTCAGGTGTGCTTCCTTCAAAGACAGCGAAAAGAAAAATCTAGCCAGACCGTTGGAGAGGATATGAGACTAAAGTTAAAATTAAGAGAACTGAGATTGTCATTTCTGTTTTTGCCTTTAGAACTTTTTAAACTGCTTTATGGTTTCAGGGACATTAAAATGCATGCCTACTATTCATGTTTCATTTATTGTAACATGCTCTGTGAGCTATGTATATCAACTTTTTCATCTATTGCACTAAACCATTTGAAGATTTATTCTAATCAATAAATAATAGACCAATAATAATGTCAGAAAGAGAAAGCATAAATGTCCATAACAAGTCCATGAAAATAAAAAACTATCCATTAATTACAGTAATTGAATTACTAATAATTTTTATGAGGTATTTGGAATATTTTGAACAAAGTATATGATTTTTTTATGTTTATTCAGTATATTAGTGATCATCTATTTTTCAACATTGGATTCAACAGCAGCACAAGGAGAAATAGTTCTGAATTCAGGAATTTCTTCTAGCCACAAAAACAAATTTCATATTGCTTCCTCTAAACATTTGAGAGTATTGCAAGCTTAGTTCTGGGTCCTGCTGGAAATCCAGAACAAGTAAGAAGAAACTTGACACTTTGAAAGGCCAAACTCCAACTGGCTTCTTTTACCGGAGCAGCCAGCCTATACATGCCATCCTGGGAACTCATAATGGTTCCACTCGCAGAACTTCATTAACTTTTTATATACTCAGCTACTCATTTATAATCATTAGTAGACAAGAGGCGACAATTACTTGAGCACTGAGTAAAGGAGGAACCATTTACAGGAGAAGGGCAAGAGCACAGACCTCACCACGGAACCACAGTGGCACCTTCGTTATCTATTGAAATATTTCAAAGGCTCTGGAAACGTGGGTTTGATGCCCGGGAAGAGGTGTTTATGAATTGATATTATATGCAGAAAAATATTTGGTGAGCCCTAATTAATTCCAGGCAAGCTGGAGTCCAAAAACTGGGCATTGCACTCAAGTAATGCTCTTAATGAGTAGATTTTTAAAAAATGATTTGGTGATTCATTATGCATCTAATTATTGTTTTTTCAAAAGTGAAACAAAGCCACTAATGAAAATATATCAATGAAGAAATTCCCTCAAGATCTTTTAAGAAGGAAAAGACAGATACACAGAGAGAGGTGGGGAGAGAGCTGCCAAGTAAATTACGCATCATTATTATTTTGCTACTTAGTATTGCATACACAGTTCTATGAAAAAGTAGTCATCACCTTTTGTATTTTCTGAATTTTTGCTCTTTGCCATAATATTGAGTCATAACAAATAACAAAATTTGATACTTCTTTTTCATTTACTTTCTAAGCAAAGTAATCTAATATGTAGTATGCCAGTGTGAAAAATAATATTATTAATTCAGTAACAGTTGATCATTTTTTACCATGAGTTATTTGTTTCAGGTCCTATTGCAACTTTTAAATGGAACTTTTAAAAGCTCTGAATGTATTCTCCTTTATCTGTTCCTTGTTCAGGAGACTTATGTATATGGTGGGATCACTGTTTTGCTTTACTACACCTGCTCTTTAGTGGATAGACAGATGGCCTAATTTTTCAATGTAGAATGCTTAACTACACAACAGAATATATGGTCCTTTCAATGACGACATAGCATATTGTCTCCAAAGCACAACACTACCATTTCCATGTTTGGATGGCACAACATTCTTATTGCAGAACCCCATTTTGATTTCTCCCAGATGTATCAACAGCATTAGAGCAGCTAAAATTTCATTTTCAAATCATAGGGCGTTCCCCCAGAAATCTGGAAAATCATTTGTGTGATTTTTGCCAAAATGAGACAAGTAACATAGTCTTCTCAGTGAGCAATAGCTTCCATCTTGCTACTATCTTGTTTATCTTTTTGTGATCATGGAGTCATGAATACTGACTTTAACAAAAACAAGAGAGGGCTGCCGATCCATAGATGTTCTGGGATTTTTTGTAACTACCTAGATGATTTAATGCTATACCCACAGAATTTTACAAAACAATCACAGTTGTAAAAATAAGACTATTATCCCAAATCTTTTCCATTTCAAGGCTGGCTGTGTCTGATCATTGGGATCCCTGCAGTTTTAGAAAAGGTTTTGTAAACCTTTGCAGAATAGTGGTCATCACTTTTTTGCACATTATAAAATGTGACTCTAGAATGTATGGTGTGGTATTATATGGTAAAAAATGTGACAATGATGAGGAATGTTGAAATATAGAGCAGAGCTGACCCCCAAATCTTCCCTGATGGTGTAAGGTAGATTTTAAACTAACCTGAGTTATGCCCTTAACTGAATCGAGTGAATTAAGAACCATACTTTTTCCAGGCTGGTGCTTTGTTAATGAAATGAAATAAGCATCACACAAAACTCCAGTAATATTCACTGGTAATGATATCTAAAAAAAAACCTTTGAAAATCTAAAAAGGCGGTAACATTTCATAAAACTCTATTTTCTTAGAATTCACATCAAGGGGTGCCTCGCCTGGCCCCTCCCCTCCCAGCCATTCCTTGTAACAGCCAGCCTCAAAGTATCTATAGTTCTGTAAAAATGTTGTTCACCTTTTTTTTACTTTATTATCTGCACGTACATACTATGGATGTACTTTCATAGACCACTGAAAGGAGGAAATGGCTCACATACTTTGCCCAAAAGTGTGATAGGCAACAGGCTTATAAAGGGCTGCCACAAAGAAGGGGGGGGGGGGCAATGTAAACTGAACAAAGAGAGAAGCAACCTAAAACTAAGGAGAAACTTCCTGACAGTGGAACTGCTTGTCTCCAGAAGTTCTGAGTGCTCGATCACTGGAAGTTTTTAAGAAAAAACTGGACAGCCATTTCTCTGAAATGGTATAGGGCCCCCCCCCCAAGTCCCTTCTATGTATTATTCTGACACCTTTCCCAGGCCTTCTACTCAGATTTTGACATCTTCAAGTTTTCCTGTCAGAGCAGGGGGTTGGACTAGAAGACCTCCAAAGTCCCTTTCAAGTCTTTTATTCTGTTTTTGCTGAGCTAGATAGCTAAGACCCTCATTGGGACCCTATCTCTTTTGCTCCCTCTGGACTAATGAGTTAAAGAGCTGCCTCTAGCCATTCATTTTAATAAGATTTTTAGAAACCTGCAGTTGAAAGTTCTTCATATCTTCTTACCCTGAAGACCCAATTTCATTTGGAATTTAATCCCAATCTGATTGCCCTTTTGGCATTTCTCTTAATACTTCTCCAAAATGCACCCCCAAGAAGCCACCCCTCCCCCCCTCTCTCACACACACACACAATTTAAGCAAATTCCCTTGTCTTGGAGACTTTAGAATCATGGGCTAGAAGAAGGTAGGTCTTATAGTTCAACCTTCTGCTCAAGGCAGAAGACCTCATATATACTTGCGGGTTCACAGACATCCTGGCTTTGGCTGCAAGAACTGCAGGCAGCCTTTCCAGCCACACACTTCCTTGTCCCGCTGCCCCATGTGAGGCAGGAGGCCCAAGAGAAAGCACCTGGTCTGGGCACACAGCCCTTCACGATGGAGCCCTTCCTGCAAAGCAAAGCATGGCTTGGATGAACTGATCTGTCTCGAAGGCAAGCTCCAGAGCAGCGGTGGCAGTGGAAGAAGGAAGAAAGTGAGCTCCAGAGTGGTGGCAGTGCGGCGGAAGGCAGAAGGCAAGCTCCAGAGCGGCAGAAGGTGGTGGCGGAAGGCAAACTCCAGAGTGTCAGGAGCGGCGCCGCTCCAGGAGGGGCGGGCGGATGTCCCCGGGGCTGCACATGCACACCACAATAGAGCAGCAGTCTCAGCCCCAGCGCAGCATCTCCCCCGAGGGGCGGCTGCCCACCTGCTGGCCGGCCCAGCCCAAAAGCGGCACGTCCCCCATCATGGCTGGATGCGGGACCCGAGGCAGAGGGGAAGGCAAATGGGTGGCAGTCTCCTGGAGGCCCCATGGAAGCAGAGCGTGCCAGGCCCAAAAGGCAAGCGAGCCTCGCTGTGTCGCCCGAGGCGGCTCTTCAGCCAAGTGGAGCAGATCTCCCTCCCCCATCACCAGCGCCAGCCTTACCTTCTAGATCTTCCACACACCGGCCTGAATACCGTGACTTTCAGATCCCAACGGGGACAGTGTGCATTTGCCTGTGAAGGTAAGGTTGATGGCAGGTAGCCCTTGGGGGGAAGACACCATCCTGGCGCCGAGACTGCTGCTATGCTGCAGTGCGTGCGTGCAGCCCTGGGACATCTGTCTGCCCTCCCAGAGTGCCACTGCCGCTTGACACTGGCCCCATTGGGATCTGAAGGGCAGGGCACTTGGGTCGGCGGAGGCGCGTGGAAAGATTGCAGCTCAAGGCCTTCGGGACAGATCAGATTGTCCAAGGCTTTGCTCCCCAGGAAGGGCTCCGTCACGGAGGGCTGTTCTCAAGGCTTCTCGGGCCTCGAGAAGCAGTAGGAGGCAGAGGTCTCCCTCAGATTCAGTGAGAGAGAAGGAACGGATTGAGGTGAAGAGAAGGGGTAGGAGGCAGAACACGAAACGGGAGGCTTCGGAGACAAGCACCCTTCCCAGCCCCACTTCCCCGAGGGGGTGCCTGGCTGTGCTTACCTCTGCCTCAAGGCTTCTGCTGCTGGACCGGGTGGGAGCAAGCCAAGGCAGCTGAGAGAGTCTATATGAGCAAGGAGGAGCAGAGATTGGTGAAGGAAGGCAGAGGCAGAGAGCTGGGCCATGGCGGCGGAAGGCAGGCAAGCTGGCTGGGCCACATGGGAGGCAATTACTCTGGGATTCAGGGCTTGCTTGCAGGCTCACTCAGGCAGATCAGGGCTGCTAAGCTGGACTGTGGGGAGAGCACTGCGTGGGATGCAGCCACGGCGGCGAAGGCAGGCAAGCTGGCTGGCCCTCAGAGACCGTGTGGTCGAGGCAAGCAGGGGAGCCAGATAGAGAGCAGCAGCAGCTATGCCGGGCGAGCAGGCAAGATGAGGAGTGACTGGGCAGGGTGGAGTGGGGTCGGGCTAGCACAGAATTTTAACAACCTGTTCATCTGAACCGGCCCAAACTGGCTGAATCCCATCACTGCACTTAGGACAAAAACACTTTTTTCTAGTTTTTACAGTCAACAATTGATACCTGTAGAGATAGACCTTGACTTACAATCACAACTAGGATCAGAATTTCCATTGGTAATCATGTGGGTGCTAAATGAATCCAGCTATCCCCCCCCCCCCATTGTCTTTGTCAGAAGCCACCTGGGAAGTTCGCAAATAGTGATCACATGACACTGGGACTCTGGAACCATCATAAGTATACATTGGATACCAAGTATCTGAATTTTGATCACATGACTGTGGGGATGCTAGGACAGTCAGAAATGCAAGGACTTTTTTCAGTGCTATTGTGACTTTGCATAGTTGTTAAACAAATGGTTGTAAGTTGAGGACTACCTGTAATTATTTCACCCCCAATATTAATAAGAGAATACTGATTTTTCCTAAAGCCTAAACATTTTTATATATTGGGTCCGTCCAAATTTAACTGTTTGCTAAGTATGCAAGTTTGAAGTTTATACATTTTCTTTTCCTCTTTCCCCCAAAGTACAAAGGATTAATAATAGTTACAATTATTAATAGTAACCTAGTAATGATAGCTTTTACAGTTAAAGACCAACAGTTACAAACTAAAAGAAGCATGCATTTTAAAGCAGTCAAAAAATGATAAGTAAAATAGACATAAAACGTAAATCAGCCTAAGGGAAAACAAATTATCAAGAATGGTAGATAATTAAGCATCTAAAAGCAATGGCAACCGCATCAAATTTAGCAGCCTTACTCGAGATACTGGGCATCTATCAGATAAGACAAATCAAATAATCTGCCTTTCTGATCTTGTATGTCTGGGTGTTAAGAAAACTATTATTAGTTCACTTTGTCATATAAAGGGAACATCGCAACAGGAGATGTGAGACTGATTGTATTTCCTATAACAGTTATGGACAAAGTTATTCTTGCAGACAAATGTTGGCAACTCTTCCTTCTAACAGGGAAGTGGCAAAACATTACATTAGATTAAGATAAAG
This sequence comes from Pituophis catenifer annectens, assembly GCF_029215685.1. Classification (NCBI taxonomy): domain Eukaryota; kingdom Metazoa; phylum Chordata; class Lepidosauria; order Squamata; family Colubridae; genus Pituophis; species Pituophis catenifer. Next base: position 106,734,221 of record NW_027256883.1, on the reverse strand, counting down.
GTTCTCCTACAAGGTAGACAAAAGATGTCCAATAAGTATTAGCTCAAAAAGAACAGCCTCCCAAACAAGTCTACTCCATATACACACACAAAAGATTGAGATCAGACTTCTGATTCACAAAAGAAAGGATTTCGGCTTGATTGTTAGTTTATATTATATAGACATAATAAAGGTGAATCCTATAATATCCTTTTTTATTTATTTTATTTATTTATTTTATTTATTAAATTTATATCCCGCCCTTCTCCCCGAAGGGACTCAGGGCAGTGAACAGCCGAGAATTAAAATAACATGCAATATAAAAGTTAAAATAATTAAGAATAAATTAAATTAAACGGCCACCCCAATTTAAAACCCCTAGCGATACAATTAAAAACCCCTAAAACCTATTTAGGCCAGCCCGGCTTGCTGAAATAAAAACGTCTTCAGGGCCTTACGGAAAGTGCGAAGATCCGGAATCAGCTGTATTCCGGGAGGTAGATCGTTCCAGAGGGCAGGTGCTCCCACAGAGAAGGCCCTCCACCTGGGGGCCGCCAGCCGACATTGCTTGACCGACGGCACCCTGAGGAGGCCCTCTCTGTGAGAGCGTATTGGCCGGTGGGAGGTTATCGGTAGCAGCAGGTCTCGTAAATATCCTGGTCCTAAGCCATGGAGCGCTTTAAAGGTGAGAACCAACACTTGAAGCGCACCCGGAAGACCACCGGGAGCCAGTGCAGCTCGCGCAGGAGAGGTGTTATATGGGAGCGCCATGTCGCTCCCATGATCACCCGCACGGCCACATTCTGGACCAGTTGAAGCCTCCGGGTGCTCCTCAAGGGGAGGCCCATGTAGAGAGCGTTAGCGTAGTCCAGGCGAGAAGTGACGAGAGCATGAGTGACTGTGCATAAGGAATCCCGACTCAGAAAGAGGCACAACTGGCGTATCAGGCGAACCTGATAAAAAGCCCCCCTGGCCACGGCCGTCATATGCTCTTCTAAAGACAGCCGTGTGTCCAGGAGGACGCCCAAGTTGCGAGCCCCCTCTATAGGGGTCAATGACTCGCCCCCAATATCCAGTGATAGCGCCAGCTGGCTATATCGGGATGCCGGCATCCACAGCCACTCGGTCTTGGAAGGGTTGAGTCGAAGCCTGTTCCTCCCCATCCAGACCCGCACGGCCTCCAGACACTGGGACATCACTTCAAGGGCATCGTTGGGGTGGTTTGGGGTGGAGATGTACAGCTGAGTGTCATCAGCGTACAGATGGCATCGCACCCCAAATCCACGGATGATCTCACCCAGCGGCTTCACATAAATGTTGAACAGGAGTGGCGAGAGGACCGACCCTTGTGGCACCCCACAAACAAGGCGCCTCGAGGTCGACCTCTGCCCCCCTGCCAACACAGACTGCGACCGGTCAGAGAGATAGGAGGAGAACCACCACAACACGGTGCCTCTCACCCCCAGTCCCTCCAGCCGGTGCAGCATGATACCATGGTCGATGGTATCAAAAGCCGCTGAGAGATCTAATAGGATCAGAACAGAGGAGCAACCCCTGTCCCGAGCCCTCCAGAGATCATCAACCAACACGACCAATGCCGTTTCCGTGCTGTACCCAGGCCTGAAGCCGGACTGGCACGGGTCTAGATAGACGGTTTCATCCAGGTACTGCAGGAGCTGTTGCGCAACCACACTCTCAACAACCTTCGCAATAAAGCGAAGGTTGGAGACAGGACGGTAGTTAGCCATAACAGCCAGATCCAGAGAAGGCTTCTTAAGGAGGGGCCTCACCACCGCCTCTTTCAAAGCAGGCGGCAGGAAACCCTCCCCCAAAGAAGCATTTATAATCCTCTGGAGCCAGCCTCGCATAACCTCCCGGGTAGCCAGTACCAGCCAGGAGGGACACGGGTCCAGTAAACATGTGGTTGCGTTTAACCTCCCCAGAATCCTGTCCACGTCCTCAGGAGTCACAGGATCGAACTCGTCCCAGATAACATTCTCAAGACCCGCCTCAGCCACCCCGCCGGAATCTACCCAGTCAGAGGCCAAGCCTTCCCGAATCTGAGTGATTTTATCGTGCAGATACTGGGCAAAATCCTCAGCCTGCCCTTGCAAGGGGTCCTCCCGCGCTCCCTGATGGAGGAGGGAGCGGGTCACTCTAAACAATATTCCACTTAATGGAAATAAGGAGTGAAGGAATAAACATGAACATTCAAGATAAGTATGTGGCTAGCCATGTAAATAGGCCAAACTATACCCTGCCATTATGTCACTACCCTGGCAGTGTATGCATTTCAAGGACAACATATTTTCAGAATAAGCCATCCTTTGCTACAATTGAAAACTATACCATGTAAAACATAAAAACAAAGATACACAAGAATCACCAACTTGCTTATCAGCATAACCTTACCACTATGTCAGCTGAACACTTCATGAAGAGTGAAGACAGGCGTAACATAAAACGAGCGCTCCTACTGAATCCCTCTGCTACAACGTAAACCCGGCCTTTTTCCAGCTTCATAACCGAAATGATTGGCAAGCATATAAGCATACTGAATTCTAATTCAACAAAGGCATTTGCTCCTTGCTTTGGGCTCCGTTTATTTTATTTTGCTAAATTTTGCATTACATGTTACCGGATATATTAAATTAAATGTTAGTGTATTTATTCATTTTTCATTTACAGTACCTAATGTCTAGTAAAAAAGGCTTTATAAAATCAAAACTGCTTTAGGAATATGGAAAAAGTTCCTTCAAACAGCCTATAAGCAACAGATACTGCAAATTTTCATAACTATTTTTAAAGATCATGGCTCTGGATCAGAGGCGAGATTCAGCCAGTTTAGGTGAACTGGTTAAAATTCTGTGCAGTTCGGTGAACTGACTAATCCCACCACTGGCTGGCCCCGCCCACCCCATCTCTTACAGCCACTCCTTTTCTCACCTCATCTGCTTTGGCCGCTCGCTTGCCTTGCTTGCCAGCCTTCGCCGGTACCCGGCAGGTAGCCTAGATTCATGCCCAGGCCCCAGCTGCTCTCCAGTTCCTTCCCCACTTATCTGCCTTCGCCCCTGGCCTACCATGCGGCGACCATGCCCCAGCTGCTCTCTGGCTCCTTCCCCACTTGCCTGCCTTCATCCCAGCTGCTTTCCGGCTCCTTCCCCGCTTTCCTGCCTTTGCCCCAGCTGCTCTCTGGCTCCATCCCTGCTTGCCTGCCTTTGCCCATGGCCTACCATGCGCCAAGGCCAGAGATGCTCTCTGGTTCTTTCCCCGCTTGCTTGCCTTTGCTGCTCACCTGGTAAGTCACTGTCATGTACAAGGACAAAGGGGAATGGTGGGGGCCTTCCTCCCATCCCTCTTTTGGGCAGTTTTTGAAAGAAAGGGCTGGGAACTTAAAGCCAGGCACGCCACGCAGGCCCTGTCAAGCCCACACCTGCTGGCAGCTCTGGGCTGGGCAGCAATTTGGCTTTCCCGGCTGGTCATGTCCCCCAATCCCCGCCTGCCCTTCCCTTCCTGCTGCAGCTGCTGGCAGAGAGAAAGATGAGCCAAGTTGAGCTGCCGCTGCTCAGCCCCCTCCTCCAGCCTGCATCTCGCCCCTGCCCAGACTCACCTGCCACGGCTGCCAGCAGAGGGGGGCAGCCAGGGGCTGTGAAGTTGCACCAACTGAATCCCACCTGCTTGCCCACCTTGTCAGGTTGTGGGAGTGCCTGGTCTCCCAGCCCCTCCACCTTCTGGAAGGTCAGTGGCAGCAGCAGGGAACATGGGATCGCCCAACAGCAGGGAGTGAGAGAGAGAAGAGGGCGGCTGCTAGCAGAGAAGGGAGAGTGCAAGGTTGGTGCTTCTGGGACAAGAAGAGCCAGGAAGCGTCTGGGTCCGGTTCACCCAGTCTCTCTTCCTCTTGCAGTTGAGTGTCCTCCAACCAGCATGGACAGCAACTACAGCCTCAACATGTATTGCCAGCGCTTCTGTTAGTACGCCGAGGACATCGGCTTCATTAAGGTGAGGGGATGATGACTGTGTAGGCCCCAGCCATGCGCTTTTGGTTGCCCACTGCCGCCGCTGGCTGACACCCCCTTCGTTGCGCAGAGCTCCCTGGCAATGCCCATGACATCTCCTGTCTCGAATAGTCATGTGCAGGCTAGGGCAGTAAATCTGAAAATGTACATGTATGTAATGTTCTAATGTACAGAAGTTATAGTTAAATGTATGGCAGAAAGTGGACTCTGGGTGTGTGAGGTTGAATGTGTATAGTTTTAGAAGAGCTGTGTGTGTGTGTGTGTGTGTGTGTGTGTGTGTATACACATACAGTATCTATAGTACCTAATGTATCTTTTTGTGTGCCTATACACACTATATACTATTTAATGTGTATTTACACATATGGCATATATACATAGGATTAAATAGTGTATTTTGGATGTTCAGTAGTAGTAAATGAATAGAGAGGGAAATTGTATCTCATTGAGGCCTTTGAGGCGAGTGGCCGGGAGGTGAGGCTGGGTGTGATGAGTGATGTCAAGTTGGCCACACCCACCCAGTCACATGACCACCTTACCATACCTACCGAGCCAGTCATTAGGGCAGAGAACCGGTTGTTAAATTATTTGAATCCCACCACTACTCTGGATGTAAAGTACATGTTTGATTTGAAAGATATATGAGAATAGCACTAGCACCTAGACTTATATACCACTCCAAAGTCCTTTACAGTACTCTTGAGTGGTTTACAAATGTCAGCATATTGTCCCCAACAATCTGGGTCCTCATTCGAGCCAGTCAGGATCAAACTTCTGGCAGTGGGAAGAGTCAGCCTGCAATACTGAATTCTAACTATTGCACCACCAAGGCACCACAGAATGCTTTAGGAGAGATGAAAACTGTTTTTTTTTTTTAATTTAAAGTTATGATTGCCTTCTGTCAAAAATTCTGAGGCAGACTTTTCAGGTCAATTTGTTGTGATCTTTTCATATCATATTCTGAATTATTTTTTTAAATTACAGAATAATTAAAGTAAAAAAGAACCCGTTAGACAAAATGGCCCAATAATGAACAGAAAAGATAATACAATGGTTATGTAAAACTTCAAAAATAAAATGTAAAACTCAGAGAAAGAAAATTGAATAAAACACAGTAAAACAAGATAAAACATAAAATAAAAATTAATATTCCTTATATAATGCTAAATTGATACAAACCATTTTTTTCTCAAAGTTCCTAAGAACTTTGCTAATGCAATTAAACTCTTAATTTCACCATCAAGAAACCAGCAAAATTTTAAAACATTCTGGAAAACCCTACAGTAAAATTCTAATAGAGCTGGCAAAAGTTGTATAGTATTCCAAACACAAGAAAATTAGGAAAAATTGGCTTAAGTGGGGAACTAAGACTACAAAGAAAAAAAAATCAGAATCATTAATGGAATGAAAAAAGAATATTTCTAGACCAGAGACAGATGACCTTAGAATTTCAAGGTTTATTAACTTTAGTGCAAAGTGAGACCACAAGGTTTAACAGGCAAGAGTCAACTAAATGATAGGAATAGCTCACATCACTGCCTCCCCAGAACAAAGAGGGAGTCACGCTGTCTTTATCCTGGAGTCATGTGTGTTCGTGACCTTTTTGATACTACCATCAACATTCTAGATTTCATTAAATCTGCTATTTAAAATATCCCTACTGTACCAGTGAGAAAAACAGTAACTGTGAGAGGGACCTTGGAGTCCTAGTGGATGATCACTTGAATATGAGCCAGCAGTGTGCAGCAGCAGCCAAAAAGACTAATACAATCCTGGGTTGTATAAACAGAGGCATAGAATCAAGATCACGTAAAGTATTAGTACCATTTTATAAAATCCTAGTAAGACCACACCTGGAATTCTGCAACCAATTTTGGTCACCATACTACAAAAAAGATGTTGAAACTTTGGGAAAAGTTCAGAGAAGAGCAACTAAGATGATCAAAGGCCGGGAGACTAAAACATATGAAGAATGGCTGCAGGGTTTGGGTTTGGCTAGTCTAAAGAAAAGAAGAATTAGGGGCAACATGATAGCAGTATTCCACTACTTGAAGAAGAGGGGGTCAAATTATTCTCCAAAGCACTGGTGGGCAGGACAAGCAACAATGGTTGGAAACTAATCAAAGAGAGAAGCCTGGAATTATAGAGAAACTTCCTAACAATGAGGACAATTAACCAGTGGAACACCTTGCCCCCAGAAATCGTGGACTCTCCATCACTGGAGGTTTTTAAGAAGAGTCTAGACCTGTGCTGACCATGGCCACGCCCAGTTTAGCAAAGGCGAGGAAAAATCCCAATACGTCACGTGACATCCCTGGTCTAGACAGTCACTTATCTGAAATGGTATAAGTCAGTGATGGTTAACCTTTTTGTTACTGAGTGCCCAAATGCACGCACACATGCCAGAACCCCCCAAATGCAATTTGAGCGCCCCCTTGAATGCACCCTGCCCCTTCGCATGTGCACGCGACCCTGCCCATTTGCCCGTGTCCCCGTGCATGCGCACGCATTTCGTGCATGTGTCCCCATGCATGCGCCCCCCCATGCCCCATTTTGGCTTGGTGCAGGAGACTTTCCATGCCCAAAATGGGCTGCAGGGGGGCCTCATGCAGCCACCCCGTTTTTGTTTCCAGGTTAGTGCAGGAGGCTTTCCAGGTCCAAAAATTCACCTAATAATATAATGAAAAACTAAATGAGAATCCAATGATCTCCTGAACACATAGCTAGAAATGAGAGAGATGCGCAGATAAAGAGGAAATAAAAGGTAGTCCTCAACAACAGTTTATTTAGTGACTGTTCAAAGTTACAAAGGCATTGAAAAAAGTGACTTATGACCATTTTTCACAGTTACAACTTTTGAAGCATCCCCATGATCATGTGATCAGATGCTTGGCAAATTGACTCATATGTTCCCCTACAAGCCTGTGTAAACAAGGCATTACGAACTCTAGCTGACCAGATTATGGAGGCTGAAGCCAAATACCCTGATTTACTGGCCATTATTATGGGAGATCTAAACAAAGCAAACATAAGGAAAGAACTACCAAAATACTTTCAGCATGTCAATTGTCCCACTAGAGCAGTGGTGGATTGCTCCCGGTTCGCACTGGTTCACAAGAACAAGTAGTAAAAATTTGTAGTAGTTCAGAGAACCAGTAATAACATTGGCTGGCCACGCCCCTGAACCGGTCCCCGGCCCAATCGCCACTCGCTTACCCCGCCCACCTCATCAGAGGCTTTTTAAAAAAAACTTTACAACCTCTTTGGCCAAAAAAAATGCTTTTAAAAGTAAAAAAAAAAAAAACTCTGATGATCGTGCAGCTCAGCTGGCATTGTCAGAGGCTTTTAAAAGCCGAAGAGGTTGTAGGAAGAAAAATGCTTAGTGATCACAAAAAAGGAAGTGCAAGACCTATTTCACAGACAAAAGCCAGGAAAAGCTCCAGGCCCAGACAAGATAACTCCTTCTTGCTTAAAAGTCTGTGCTGAGAAACTGGCCCCCATCTTCAGCCGTATCTTCAATAAATCGCTAGAGATGTGCTATGTTCCTTCTTGCTTCAAATGCTCTCAGTGCCGAAGAAGCCCACCATCAAGAAACTGAACGATTACAGACCAGTTGCTCTGTAGTCATGATCTGTAGTCATGAAAACCTTTAAAAGGCTAGTGCTGTCTCACTTGAAAACCATCACGGATCCGCTGTTAGACCCCCTGCAATTTGCATACCGAGCAAATAGATCAACAGATGATGCTGTTAATATGCCTCTGCACTACATCCTACAACATCTTGAATCTCCAAAGACCTACCAAGGGTCCTCTTTGTAGACTTCAGTTCAGCATTCAACACCATCATTCCAGACATTCTTCTAACTAAGCTAAACCAGCTAGTGGTATCTGAACACACTTGCAAATGGATCATAAGCTTCGTAACAGACAGGAAGCAGCAGGTGAAGCTAAGCAGAATCACATCAGATATCTGTGCAATTAGCACAGGGGCCCCACAAGGCTGTGTGCTCTCTCCACTTCTCTTCTCTCTATATACCAGGGGTCAGCAACCTGCGGCTCTGGAGCCGCATGTGGCTCTTTCACCCCTTTGCTGCAGCTCCCTGTCACTCAAAATATGCATCACAACCGCTAATGTGCGACATCCGCCGGCATGCAATTTATTGAGCTTTTCAACCCCCAGTAGGCCAATCACGGATAAATCCAAGAAAAGAAAAGTTTCAAAAGAAAACTGAATGTTTAATTCAACTACATATGCTAGTTTTGTGGCCACTCAAGAAATAGTCAGGCACAAAAAGGGTTTTGTGGCTCCGTGTTTTCTTTTCTGTGGGAAACAGGTCCAAATGGCTCTTTGAGTATTTAAGGTTGCAGACCCCTGCTATATACCAATGTCTGCATCTCTAACAATCCATCTGTTAAATTACTGAAGTTCGCAGATGACACAACAGTAATCGGTCTCATTTGAGACAATGATGAATCCGCATACAGACGGGAGGTTAAACAATTAAGGCTCAAGGTTGACTCAGCCTTCCATCCTTTCTAAGGTAGGTAAAATGAGGACCCAGATTATGGGGGCAATAAACTGACTTTGTATAAATATACAAAAGTATGAAGGCTATTGCTTAATGCATTGTAAGCCGCCCTGAGTCTCCGGAGAAGGGCGGCATATAAATCAAATTAAAAAAAAAAAAATTAGCTTTGTGATGCAACCAGAACAAGCTGGAACTGAACACACTCAAAACTGTAGAAATGGTGGTGGACTTTAGGAGAAACCCTCTTATACTACCGCCTCTTACAATACTAGACAACACAGTATCAACAGTAGAGACCTTCAAATTTCTAGGTTCTACCATATGTCACGACCTAAAATGGACACCCAACATCAAAAACGTCATCAAAAAAGCACAACAAAGAATGTTCTTTCTGCGCCAACTCAGAAAGCTCAAACTGCCCAAGGAGCTGCTGATACAGTTCTACAGAGGAATTACTGAGTCTGTCATCTGCACCTCTATAACTGTCTGGTTTGGTTCTGCAGACACAGGCTTCAGAGGATAATTAGAAATGCAGAAAAAACAATTACTACCAACCTGCCTTCCATTGAGGACCTGTATACTGCATGAGTCAAAAAGAGGGCTGTGAAAATATTTACAGACCCCTCGCATCCTGAACTATTTCAACTCCTACCCTCAAAATGACGCTATAGAGCACTGCACACCAGAAATAGACACAAGAACAGTTTTTTCCTGAATGCCATCACTCTGCTAAACAAATAATTCGCTCAATACTGTCAAACTAGTTACTAAGTCTGCATTACTATTAATCTTCTCATCGTTCCTATCACCCATCTCCTTCCACTTATGACTGTATGACTATAACCTTGTTGCTGCTATCCTTAAGATTTATATTGACTGTTTCCCTATGACTATCATTAAGTTTTGTACCTTATGATTATTGACGAATGTATCTTTTCTTTTGTGTACACCGAGAGCGTATGCACCAGTGGTGGGTTGCCCCCGGTTCGGACTGGTTCACAAGAACCGGTAGTGAAACCAGCGGGAGGCTCCGCCCACTGACCCGGACATCATCATAGGTGATCTGCGTATGCGCCAAGAGCACGCGGGCACGATGCAAACTGGTAGTAAAGGTAAGTAGAACCCACCCCGGTATGCACCAAGACAAATTCCTTGTGTGTCCAATCACACTTGGCCAATAAAGAATTCTATTCTATTCTATTCTATTCTATATTTATGACCCTTGCTGTGTCTCAAGATCATCTTTTGTGACCTTCTGACAAGTAAAGGCAATGGGGAAGCCAGATTCACTTAACAACCAGGTTACTAACTTATCAACTGGAGTGATTCACTTAACAATTGTGGCAAGGAAGGTCGTAAAATGGGACAAAACTCACTTAACAAATGTCTCACTTAAGAACTGAAATTTTGGGCTCAATTGTGGTCATAACTTGACGACTACCTGTATATAAAACATTTCAAAGACGCAAACTACTCATCAACCAGAGGCTGCACTTCTTGGTGGTGTGGTTATATTCATTCATAGCAATCAATGAAAACTTTTATCAAGCTTAACTGGGTAACACTAAGATTTTCTGCATGTGTGCCTAAAGCAAGCGTCAAATGCATGGTTGAAAGTGGAAAGATGTACAGTATGTTTATCTCTAATATTCAAAACTAAAAATAACTTTTTAGCTGGAACCCGCCATTCGTATGCATTGGATACATATATCAAGCCACATAATTACAAATTCCAATCCTATCAATAATCTGATACCTTTTCTTGAAAGGCACCTTGATCATTATCTGCTTTTTACCACAGCTGGAAATGGATAGTCATGTTCCAGAGCTGGGATTCCTTGTTGTCTGCCAGAACTTCTGCCCCACCTGACATTTTACATTAATATATGTAATGTTTTTAAACTTAGGAAGCTGACATGCTGCAAACAAAATGCCAGTGTCTTATTATCTTTATTTCCAATATTATCTCTGACTCTTTAAACTGTCTTTAAATAAGAATGATGGGAAGCTACAAGCCAAATGGTTTAAAAGTAAGTCCTCCTGCCTCATCCCTCCAGAGAACAAAAATAAGCAGATCATTGTATTCTGTACCAAGCAGGGGTGAAATTCAAAATTTTTCCCTACAGGTTCTGTGGGCATGGCTTGGTGGGCATGGGTGGGTGGGCATGTATGTGACAGGGTGGGCATGGCTAACTCAATGTCACTCACGTCAAGGGGTGCCTTGCCTGGCTCCTCCCCTCCCAGCCATTCCTTGTCACACCCAACTTCAATGTATCTATAATTCTGTAAAAATGTTGTTCACCTTTTTTCACCTTTATTATCTACATACTATAGATGTACTTTCATGGACCTTTGAAAGAAGGAAATGGCTCACGTGCTTTGCCCAAGAGTGTGATAGGCAACAGGCTTTTAAGGGACTACCACAAAGAAGTGGGGAGGGGGCAATGTATTTTCCAAAGAAGCAGAAGGCAAAACAAGAAGCAATGGATGGAAACTCAACCTAAAACTAAGGAGAAACTTACTGACCGTGAGAACAATTAACCAGTGGAACTGCTTGTCTCCAGAAGTTCTGGGTTTTGATCACTGGAGGTTTTTAAGAAAAGACTGGACAGCCATTTCTCTGAAATGGTATAGAGTCCCCTCCAAAGACCCTTCTAAGTGTTATTCTGTTATTCTGACACCTTTCCCAGGCCCTCCACTCAGATCCAAAATGTGGCTATGATAGTTGATTAGAGCTCCTCAGTTTTTTACGTGCAACAGCTTTAGCGTTTAGGATCAGAGCTAAGTTACCGTATTTTCCGGCGTATAAGACAACTGGGCGTATAAGACGACCCCCGATTTTCCTGTTAAAATATAGGATTTGGGCTATACTCGCCGTATAAAACTACCCCTCTTCCAACGCACACTTAAAAAAACATCAACTGGCTCACCCACAATGTAAAAGCAGCTGTGCTAGACCCAAAATGGCCCCTGAAACAAGCAGGAACCTCACACAGCCACAAAAAGCCCAAAAACCCAACTTTCACACTTTACACACACAAAATTCCACATACAGCTTTGTGAGATTTTGTGTGTTTGTGTAGTTAGAGTGAAACACTACAGAAACACACTAAATCTCAGAAAGCTGCACAAATATTATTTTATTTTATTTTTATTTTTATATGAAAGCTAAATTTAAAACTTCCTAAACTTTAAATGGCTAGGTCTAAAAAAGAACAACTAAAAAAAAAAACCAATTAACTATTTTTTTTAAAGATCCCAAAGGGGAAAAAAAACTTACCCAATAGAACAGGGGTCTCCAACCTTGGCAACTTTAAGACTTGTAAACTTCAGCTCCCAGAATTCCTCAGCCAGCTTTGTTTTGCTGGCTGAGGAATTCTGGGAGTTGAAGTCCACAGCTCCCTTCCTGCTTGATTGCAGGCAGGGAGTTGCTTGTTGATGGAATGGATTCAGGCAAGCGAAGCAAGGCAAGCAGCTAAGGCAGTGGTTCTCAACCTTCCTAATGCCGCGACCCTTTAATACAGTTCCTCATGTTGTGGTGACCCCCAACGATAAAGTTATTCCTAAAACCATCAAAAATATGTGTTTTCCGATGGTCTTAGGCCAGGGGTCCCCAACCTTTTGGACCTCAGGGACCACCAACTTCATAATTTTAAATTTCGCGGACCACTAATACGAATCCAGTGCGCCGCTTGAAGCACCTGGACTCCCAGTACGGGATGGGGTCCTTCAGTCACTCTCCCTCCTCTCTGTCTCTCTCTCTCTGTCTCCCACTCTTTCTCTCTCATTCTCTCTTTTTCTCTCTCTCATTTTCGCTTTCTCTCTCTCTCTCCCTCTCTTTCTTTCTCTCCCACTCTTTCTCATTCTCTCTCCCCCGCTCTCTCCCCCACTCTCTCATTCTTTCTCTCTCCCCATCTCTTTCTCATTCTTTCTTTCCCCCACTCTTTCTCTCCCCCTCTCTCTCATTCTTTCTCCCCCTTTCTCATTCTCTTTCTCTCCCACTCTTTCTCTCATTCTCTTTCTCCCCTCTTTCTCTCTCTCTATCTCCCACTCTCTCTTTCTCTCTCCCTCTTTCTCTCTCCCCCCACTCTCTCATTCTCTCTTTCTCTCTCTCCCCCTTTCTCTCTCCCCCACTCTTTCTCTCTCCCCCCTTTCTCTTTCTCTCTCTCCCCCACTCTTTCTCTCTTTCTCTCTCCCCCCTTTCTCTTTCTCTCTCTCCCCCTCTTTCTCTTTCTCTCTCTCCCACTCTTTCTCTCTCCCCCTCTTTCTCTCTCTCTCCCCACTCTCTCCCTCTCATTCTGATTCTCTCATTCTGATTCTCTTTCATTTTCTCTCTCTCTCATTCTTTCTCTGATTCTTTGATTCTCTTTGATTCTCTGTCTCTTTCTCTGTCTCTCATTCTCTCTCTCTCACTCTCTCTCTCTCTGATTCTCTCTGTCTCTGTCTCTTTCTCTCATTCTCTTTCATTCTGTCTTTCTCTCTCTTTCATTCTTTGTCTCTTTCTCTCTCTGTCTCATTCTGATTCTCTCTCTCTCATTCTCTCTTTCATTCTTTGACTCTTTCTCTCTCTGTCTCATTCTGATTCTCTCTCTTTCTCTCTCATTCTCTCTCTCTCTCTCTCGTCTCATGGGCCAGCCAGTGTCTTGGGGCTGAGAGGAAGTCAAGCATCTCCCTGAGAGACTGAGGGCCGGAAGAAGTGTTGGAGCGAAACACTACTTGAACTTGTGCGGCATAAGCATTCGCCTTGGTATATTTGCGCCAGCCGATGGCCAAGGCAGCCCTCATCTCTCGGCTGTAAGAGCGGCATCAGGATTCCGTCTTGGTATATTTGCGGCACAAGGCAGCCCTCATCTCCTGATGCTTGGGACTCGGAGCGGTAAATGGTGACTGGTCCGGGGAGCAGCTGGATTTTGCTCTCCATTGCGGACGCCAGATCAGCCCCCTGCAAGATCTCATATTTCGAGGAGCGCTCCCTGAAGCGGGGCTGGAAACTTTGGTTGGGCTGCTTGAGAGAGGAGAACTTGCAGGGGGGCGATCTGGTGTCTGCAATGGAGAGCAAAATCCGGCTTCTCTCCGCTATAAGAGCGGCATCAGGATTCCGCCTTGGTATATTTGCGGCACAAGGCAGCCCTCATCTCCTGATGCTTGGGACTCGGAGCGGTAAATGGTGACTGGTCTGGGGAGCAGCTGGATTTTGCTCTCCATTGCGGACGCCAGATCAGCCCCCTGCAAGATCTCATCTTTCGAGGAGTGCTCCCTGAAGTGGCACTGGAAACTTTGGTCGGGCTCCTTGAGAGACAAGAGCTTGCAGGGGGCCGATCTGGCATCCGCAATGGAGAGCAAAATCCAACTGCTCCCCGGACCAGTCACCATTTACCGCTCCGAGTCCCAAGCATCAGGAGATGAGGGCTGCCTTGTGCCGCAAATATACCAAGGCGGAATCCTGATGCTGCTCTTACAGCGGAGAGAAGAAGCTGGATTTTGCTCTCCATTGCAGATACCAGATCGCCCCCCTGCAAGCTCTCCTCTCTCAAGCAGCCCAACCGAAGTTTCCAGCCCCGCTTCAGGGAGCGCTCCTCGAGAGACGAGAGTTTGCAGGGGGCCAATCTGGCATCCGGATTAGAGAGCAAAATCCAGCTGCTCTCCGGATCAGACACCATTTACCACTCTGAGTCCCAGGCAGCAGGAGAGGAGGGCTGCCTTGCGCCACTGGCTGGCACAAATATACCAAGGCGGAATGCTGTTGCCGTACAAATGAAAGTAGTGCTTCACTCCCACAGCTTCCAGCCATCGCAAACGCCACTTCTTCCCGCTTCTGCCGCCCCCTCCCCCACCGCCACAACAGCACCATTCATTCCGGATGGCGAGGGCTGCTCTCGTTTTTCTGTATTGCACCACCTGCAAAACCCCTGTGAAAGGGTTGTTTGACCCCCAACCACTGAGCTAAGGTAAGCAAGCTGGAGGGGGAAAAGTTTTTCCCTTCTCCGTGGCTCTGGCGATCCCAGCTGAGTTGCCTGATTAGCAGATCGTCAGAGCTTGGATCGCCAGAGCCATTTAAGGCTCGTCAGAGCCTTTCGGGCTGGTCTGCCTGGTTACAGGAGAACGGCACCCGGCGTATAAGACAACCCCCGACTTTTGAGAAGATTTTCATGTGTTAAAAAGTCGTTTTATACGCCGGAAAATACGGTAATTGCTTTTCTATTAATACATAATCCTTAAAAGGGCTCTCCTTTAGGGACCCTGCATGGTCTAATTCAAAAGTCCCCAACAAACAAATAATTACAAACCCTGACTTTTATTTGGATGCTGCATGATTTTTCAAGGGCCAGGTAACGTGTGCACCTGCAAAGAATTGCCAACCCCACAATCATCTCCTAAATAAATCACTAACATAAAAAGAAAGATTGTGAATCTCTAATTATTCAGGGATTCTTTTCCTCAGTTCAGAAAGCATTTCTTTAACCTTAAATAGATGCATGCAAAAGTAAGTTGAAGTTTATGTCCCTCAAAAATAAATATGTGTTATTTATTTTATTCATTAGTTTGTTTAAATTATGCCCTCTGTCACTAGTCTGGGTGATTCCTCATAAATCAATAAACTTGGTAACCAAAAGGGCTCCTATGTGGGCTTCAGTTTTTCTTTCAAAATCAACAAGTCCTTTCCATTTTATGATTATAAAAAGAAACCTGAAGGTCATATTACCTCCATTCAAAATGAAAATGGAGACTATCAATATTTTGTCATGTTTTCCAATGCCCTTTTCCCTCCGGTCCTCAGCAGGAGTATTTTTAACCACTAGTCAGCTGTGCCCAGCCTGCCAACTTTTGGTGGCGCTGGGATTCCTGCCTTGCAAGGAGGGATGGGGACAAGGTGTGAGAAGGCAGAAAAAGAGCTGAGCCACTCCATGTGCTGGTTGGAAGCGAACTTTCAGTGAACTCTGTTGGGAAGGAAGAAGAGGGTGAAACTCACCAGACATAGCTCTCAGCAGGGAGGGGGCAGGGAGGGGGAAGCAGAGGGGAGGGGGCCCTCCTGCATCCCCTTCAGCACAATTGCCTTTAGAAGCAGCAAGACATCAGAGGGATAGGCAAACCGCCTTCCCAGGGGGCACATTCAGTAACAGAGGATGCCAACACAGCTCTTTTCTCAAACAAATCCTTCAGCAGCAGAACTAGGAGCCAGCTGATGGATTTGTAATCTGCAGGAACTAAATAAGAATTCCTTTTATTTTAAAAGTCACCATGGAGTTTGTAAAGAAAAAAGAACTTTGGGGTGAGCACAACTGTGAACCATTCCCTAGAAATTCATGCAAAAAGAATACCAAAGAAGTTCTGTAGAGGTTTTTTTAAAAGAGAGAGAGAGAGAGAGAGAGAGAGAGAGAGAGAGAGAGAGAGAGAGAGGAGAAGGAAATGCTTTGCAGCATCACACTTCTCCAAACTCATGCATCCAATCTGCAGAAAGGAAAATTAGAGATTTTCATTAAATGACCCTATGGAAGCAGCAGAAGATATTTAATTTGGATGAGGAATAATAAGGATTTTTACACATATTTTTAGCCAACTTTTCCCACTGTAAGTACCCTCAGAATATAAGGACTTCAGCTCCCAGAATTACTGATAAACACAGTGATTGCAGAATTTTGAAAGTTGATGCACAGATACCCAGATTCTCCATCAGCAGATGAACATACCGATCTTGATCTTCTTGGCCTTCAAGAAGGAAAACAGAAAATTCTACAGCAAGGGTTCTCTATTTTCATATTCAGTTCCACAGCAAACTTTACAGAGATCAACATCTGCAACCCATGCAGGAATATGTGTACATACATATTACATAGCATAGAGTGTATATAGGCACACAAAAAGATACATTATCTACTATGTATACTATACTGTATATATACTGTACACACACAGAGAGAGAGACACAGAGCTCTTCTAAACGATACACATTCAACCTCACTTATTGTGTTTGGAAAAATACACCCAGAGTCCACTTTCTGCCACACATTTAACTATAAAGTCTGTATATTAGAACATTACACACGCCTTCAGATGTTCTTCCCTTGCCTGCACATGACTGTTAGAGCCAGGAGATGTCATAGATTGAGTAAAATTTGGTGAAACTCACTTAACAATGCTCTTGCTTAGCAACCAAAATTTTGGGCTCAATTGTGGTCATAAATCAAGGACTATCTTTGCCTTCCTCTGCATGGCAGCTTTGTCCTAGTAAACTCCTTCTCCTTTCTGGCAATTTTCCTCTCTGTTACAGGAACCAAAATAATCCAGGTAATATAAGGTTTCCTGCTGGAGCAGGGGGTTGGACTAGATGGCCTCCAAGACCCCTTCTAACCCTGCTATTCTGATTCTGTAAGGATCTCCTGCTGGAGCAGGGGGTTGGACTAGATGACCTCCGAGATCCCTTCCAGCCCTAGGTTGATGTGCTGTTTCAAAGCATCTTCTGAAGCCACGTCTAGTGCCAGGGTTTGTGGTCCTTCCTTCCTCTCCTTTTTTTTTCTCTCTCTCCCTTCCTTCCTCCCTCCCTCCTTTCATCTATCTATCTATCTATCCATCCATCCATCCATCCATCCATCCATCCATCCAACTATATATCATTCACTTTCCCCTCCCTCCCTCTCTCTCTCCCTCTCTCTTTCTTCTTTCTTTTTCTTTCTTCCATACAGATTCCATACAGCTCTGAATCCTTAAGGCAAACCAAATACAAGTGGTCCTCGCTTAATGGCCAGGTGCTTAGCAAATGTTCCAATTTACAACTAACCTCCCCAGACCTGTTTTTGGAGTTTTGACAGCCATGCACACACACATATACATTTATGACCAGTTACAACATCCCACACAGTCATGTGACTGAGGTTTTCTATGTTTTTTGCCAGTTTCCAACAATTCCTTCTGGTTTCCGGTTAAAAATGTCCCATTGGGGAAAATGGACTTGTTTTAAATTGGGGGTTTTAATCTGGGCCGAAATTGTGTAATATTTTTAATAATTTTAAATTTTGATATTTGTATATTTTTTGTTTTAATAGGCTGTACACCGCCCCGAGTCCTTCGGGAGAGGGGCGGTATAAAAATAAAATAATAATAATAATAATAATAATAATAATAATAATAATAATAATAATAATTATTATTATTATTATTATTAACAGCCACAGTGTTCACTTAATGACCACAAGGTTCACTTAACAACCATGATGTTTGCCTAATCCAGGCGGCTGGGTCTGCAACCTTAAACATTCAAAGAGCCATTTTTCTATTTTCTTTTAAACAGGTATCTCTCTGTGTGTGTCTCTCTCTTTTCTCCCTCTCTCTCATCTCTTCTTCTTTCTCCCCCCTTTCTCATCTGTCTCCCATCTTTCATCTCTTTCTTTCTCCCCCTCTCCATTTCTCATCTCTCCCTCTTTCTCTCTCTCATCTCCTGTCACTCATCTCTCTCTCTTTCCCTCTCTCTCTCTCTCTTGTTTCTATCTATTTCCCTCCCTCCCTCTCTGTGTGTGTGTCTCTTGTCTCTCTCTTTCCCTCCATCCCCCCCCTCTCACCGTCCCTGGAGGGGGGGGAAGGAACCTCTGAACTGATGCTGAATCTCCGTACTGCACCAGATTGGCGAGGACAGCCTCTCCATTAAAGCAGGCCCAGCCAGTCGCCGGCCTCCCCCTTCCCACTGGACTTGCAAGCGCTTCTGGTGAGGAGGAAGAGAAGTATGGTGGGAGAAGGCTTGGCAGGTGTCAGAGAGGCAGCAAGTGCTTTGTGGCTCCTAAGGGGGGGTCGAGTCTTCCTGCTTACATCTTCGCCTGAGGGCCTTGCAGGCAGCCACTTCCTGCGGTTCAGGAGGTCCACGCTCTTCCTGCTGCTGCTCGGCCTCCTCGATGCACGAAGGCAGGAGATGGCAGTCACGGGTTTTGTTCGCTGCCTGCAAGCTCTGGGCAGCAAGCAGCCGAGCAAGCAAGCCAGCAAACTGCCGGCTGCCTCTAATCTGCAGTTTACTCATGAACACCATTGGCCTTTCTCCCTGCCCAGCAAGGGAGAAGTTGCTCTGCCACAAATGGCCAGAGACGGATGGTGAGGGGCATGTCCGAGCGACGCTCCTGCACCAATAAAACCTTCCCTTCCTCTGTGGAAAGATCAGGGCCTTTTTACTTTGTCCTAGGCTGAGCCAAGGGGATGCTGTGGATGCAGGTCGCCATCGAAGGCATGGGCAGCCCAGCTCTCAGCTTTTGCCAGCCCTCTGGGTGACTGCCCTCCATTCGCCCTCCCCTCTGCCTCGGATCCTGCTGCTTGCAATGAGGAACACACTTTCGAGCCAGACTGGCCAGCGGGTGGGTGAACGGACGGCCCACTCTGCGCCCACTTCTCTGCCATTATCAACGGGCCCAGACCATGCCTTGGGTGCCACCAGCTGGTGCAAATGTACTGTGACGAAGCTCCCCCACCCAGAATGGGCAGCGCAAAGGCAAGTTGTGCTTCGCTCCTGCACACTTAAGCTTCGGCATTCACTACTCCCCCCCTGTGCTGCCCCTCTCCCCGCCGCCACAGCACCTTATCTTTAGGGAACTGCCTCAAAGATCACGCAGCAAGAGAAAAGGCAGCCATGTGTCTTCCAGACCGGCCTTGGAAAAGCCTGCCCTCACAATTGGACTTCCTTTCTTCCAGTGTTTGTGCGAGGAACTCTGGATCTTAGCGGCAGCATATTGCATGCCTTAACAAGCCCACTGGTGGCCTTACTGTGCCTTTCCTCCCCATGGCACGAGCGCTGGGAGAAAGGGAGTCCGATTGTGAGGGCAGGCTTTTCCAAGGCCAGTCCTAGAGGGAGACAGAGATCAGTGCGCCTTTCCTCCCCGTGGCTCTAATTTTCACAATCTTTAGATGGGCTTTTATTTTGTCAGCCAAAGGGCGGAGTGGGGAGAGAAGGGGCTCGGAATGGTATGTAGGAAATCTGTCTCTGCAGCATCCATTGCTTGCCAGTAGGTAGGCAATGAGGTGGCGCTGGGCCACGTGGGAGGCAGCTAGGCTGGGATTCAGGCCTTGCTGCTTGCAGTCACTCACCCAGGCAGATCAGGGCAGCTCAGTGCCACGTGGTATGCAGCCGAAGGCAGGCAAGCTAGTGGGCCCTCAGAGACCATGTGGTCGAGGCAAGCCAGGGAGTCAGACGGAGAGAAGCAGCAGCTATGCCGGGCAAATGGACAAGATGAAGAGTGATGGGGCAGGAGGGGCAGGGAGGGGCGTGGCCAGCCAGAATTTTTACCACCAGTTTGCCCAAACCGGCTAGGACTGGCTGAATCCCATCACTGACTATTCTTAAAATAGGATTGGTGCTTCATGTGGTAATCTGGTAGACATATCCCATGGAGATTAACCTTGTTTCCATTGTATCACCCAGATCACCATACTTTTCCTGGGCAGAATCATGGCAAGTCCAACTTTAGCTAGTCCATTATTTTCTATTAGTGTTATCTAAGCTTGTAGAGACTGCAGTGAAATAATTAGAATTATTGTGGCTGCACATTATGCAGAAAAGGAAATAATACATAGACGTTTCTTCATCTGACTTTTATTTGAATTGGTGCCTCTAACACTCCATGGCACTGGCCTTATCATCCCTGCAGTGCCCCTCTATTTCCTTGTCTCTTTGCTCAAAACCCAACAACCCCCAAACATACCTTTACAGTCAATGGGCATACAGATGTATTCTATTTGCAAAGCCAACAATAAAAACTGAAAGAATCTCACATTTCAGAATTGCAGAGACATAGTATGTAACAGCTTAATGACATTAAAAAGGACAAGGCCCGCAAATCTAAAACTGCTCCTCTTTTTCTGAAGAGCCTCCAACAGATTTAGAATATGGACCTGACTCTTACTTAATCCCAAATATCTTGCCACATTAGTCCCTAAGAAGTACCTTGACCCCAGAAATATCTCTTTAAATCAGTGGGTGCTATACAGTATCCTGAAGGATTGAATCTCCTTCTGGCAACGCCATGGTCATCCAAGACTCTATTCCATCTGGAGGGCTCCTGGAATGATCTGGTAATTCTTACAAATGCTTAAAAAAATAAGGAATTTCATTTTTAAAGCAACTCAAAAAAGTTTTTTATAAGGCTTCTAATAGACAAAGAGAAAAGGTCTTTGTTTAAGAACCAGACATTATCTGTTCCTCTTTGCTATCACTCACACACACACACACACACACACACACACACAGAGAGAGAGAGAGAGAGACAGACAGACAGACAGACAGACAGACAGACAGACAGACAGACCAGCATACCTACCTCTACACAATATATCCAGATTAAGTTTCTACTTTAAAGTAGGTTTATTCCATCTGATATTTTATAAAGTCTTCTAATTATAATGTTGGGGTTTTGAAATCTAAAATTCTCTCTCCCCCCCTCTCTCGTTGTCCAGGCAATGGCCAAGAGGTCAACAATAACTTGAAAGCTCACAAAACACTGCTTTTGAAAATGAAAGAGCTCAGGGAATGTGCAAACACAAAACATTTGTGAAGAAGTTAGAAAAGAGGAGAAAAACAATTTTGAGAAAAACAAAATGTTCTCTGGCTCAGGTTAGCTGATAAAAGTATGGGAAATATGCAAGTATATTTTAAGTTTAACAACTTAATCAAAACTGTTTGAGGAAAGGGTATTGCAATTCTATGCGTGTCTTCAGCAGCACTCATCATTATTCCATTTAAGAATTCTCATCCATGAATTCAACCTTGGGCTACTGTGAAGGTGTCTTCACAGTACAACTCTTTGGCCAACAAGAGAATTCCTTTGCAATTGCTCCAAAGCAAGTCTCAAAAAATCCCATGTCCCTTTTCCATCACAGATTGATTTATACCTCTACAATTTGACGCTTTCAAGGGAAGTCTGAAAAGCAAAATACTACATTTAAGATAGCCAGTTTCTTGTTTCTCACATACATATAAAAATGGGGAACAGAGTTTAACAGCAAAGTTACATTTGTTCAAGAAACAGGAGGAGGAAAACAAGAAACAATCAAACCAGAAAGAAACAAAGCTGGAAAAAAACAAGTTGCAAAGATAGAAATATCCAGACCTGGAAATAAAGCTTGCAAGTTCCTGGATAAAATGTGTTTTGAAAACAACTATAAAAAGAACAAGAAAATTGGGATCCCCCTTCCCCCCCACCCCCGGATAAAAGTTCAAAAGCATAATTCTATGAAATCCTATTTAAACCATTATCTAGGCTCCTATTACTTATTTCCCCTCCCAATGAGAAGTTCTCTAGCTCGTTTTCTGCAGCCAGATTCCCTTTGTCTTTATATGTTTCTCTCAATTTACCTTCGTCACAATTCAAAGAAGGAGGGGGCACAGAGGGCAGCAAGCAAAGGCTATATAATTCTTAATTCTCTGGAATCTCCCATTTCTAGAAGAATTTGGCAAAACCTGCATTATAGGATTCAATATAAAAGAAAGGACCTCTCCCTCATTTGTAATCTCATCTGCTTTTATTCTAAATTGTTAAACTGACTTTTCTTTCAGGGAGGAAAAACTGACTCCTGCACAACAAGAATTGCAAGACTGTTTTGGGAACTGGCAGCAGGATCTGATCATAACATCCAGAGAATGACCTCTAGAAGAAAAAAAAACTTCAAAGAATTCCAGAGCTAGTTCTTTTACATATACACGTTCTACCAGAGAAGTTCAACAACAATGCTGAATATATATCCAAGTTGTTTATTAATGCTCCAAATTCAGAACTGAAATCTGTTTTTACCTTGGATTTACCCTCATTCTTGTGGAATACTAAGAGCCGTGATGGTAAAGTGATGAATGCAATACAGCAGGCTACCTCTGCTGACAGCTGGCTTCCAGGAGTTCAGCACTTCAATTCTCACTAGCTCAGGGTTCACTCAGCCTTCCATCCTTCTGAGATCAGTAAAAGGGGGACCCAGATTGTTGGAGGCAATATGCTGACTCTGTAAATCACTTAGAGAGGGCTGTAAAGCACAGTAAAGCGGTATATAGGTAAGTTTAAGTGCTATTGCTATTGCTATTCTACAGGATAAGAAAAGAAACAGAATAGAATATTTTCCCTAAAGGAAAAGAGGAGAAAAATCTCCTTAACAAAGGCAGAAAGCAGCCCCAGTCTTTCCTCCACTAAAGCAGCCTGCAGGCAAAGCTTAAGGAAACTAAGTTTCATTCATAAAACAATTAGATAAAGGAAACTGATTACGCAGTCTAAGTGGTATTGCTGTCTTGATTATTTCCATAAATTGTTAAGTTTATAGAAATAGATTAAAGAACTCCTTACAGAAATCTGGAGTAGATTAGGAGCAAGCAAGAACCTTATTATCTCTGTATATATTTTTTGCTAAACCAAGAGAGTGATTCACAAACTGTCATGATACACAAACTGTCTTGATGTTTTTATGTGATTTCATATTAGTGTTACCACTAAATACCTGGTTCAAGATACACACACACACACAAAATAAAAAGTATATTGTACATTTAGAATAAGAAAAAAAATCCTTTAGCTATTAAATCTACTGAATACCCTGTTTGCAACTTGGTTCCAAGAGATAAACCCACAAAACAATAACAAGCATCTCTACTTGTGATGAGCACTACAAAAATCAAAAAGGAAAAGGGCAAGCAAGTAAATCTGTCCACGGGCTAAATATTCTTCCTGCGATTTTATCTCCTATGTTTGTTCAAAGCTTTCTCAAAAGCTTTAAAACAAAAAAGGAAAGCTTATAGTGTCCAATTGTCCATATCTCTAAAACTCTGTTCTTCCCATCCTGACCTCCAAACTAAGAAGAGGAAGAGATGGGGTGGGGGGACACTTCATTGCCTTGTGTGCAAAGATTAAGGTACTCCAGATGTGCAAATGTTAGAGAATGGACCAAATAGGCAGAAAGCAAATTTCAGCCACCTCGGGAAATATTGAGCAACATATAAATGCAGGCTCTGCAAATAGCATGAGATTGTGGGAAGGAGGTGGGAAAGCTTTGGCAGATATACTCACCCTTAATCCTCCCAGGATACCTCAAGACGAGGGATATTTGCTCAAGAATGCAAAGCACATATACACGCAAAAAGAATGGGCTGGAAATTAGTGGAGCCAAATATAAATTCACAGTCGTACAGAGCATCCCATCCAATAGAAAAAAGAGACCACAGTCATTTGCTAGCATATCATCCCTTCAGAATAACAGAATGGATTCCAGCATCTCTTTCTCCCTTGCTTTTAAATGCATTATTGAGATTCACTGAGTCCCAATAAAAGCTAAAGTAATTCCAATTAAATGCAGGCCAGAAGGAAATGGCTTCTCAAATATGCCCCAATCCTAAAATGGTCATCAGTAAGGTGATTCATTGTACCAATAATACACATTTTCCATCAGTCCTGTGGCTGCTAATTAGCAAAATGTCATGTTGCCATAGACTCACTGAAGTTCCATCATATTCTGCCCAAAACTGTTCTTCATTTCAATGGGGCTTGTCCAGGCTTCCCATTCTGCTGTTACTAATAATTTTGAAGCCTATACCACTTGAGATGGCCAAACCACCTTGTCTCGTGACATGGCTATCCTTCAATGCTTCTTCTATGCTTGGCTTGCAAATGGCAACCAAGTGGAAACTGCTGAGAACTCCATTATTCCCAGGCCAGCTGTTTCACTTAACTTCTTAATCTACATGAGCAGACAACTCAACATGACACACATTCAGACACATGTGCTCATAATTAAAAGGAGAAACAAACCCTTGAACTTGGTTTTTGTATGGTTTTCTACAACAAAGGGGGGGGGGCAGCAGCATTCTTAGAGACTGCCATAATCATGGTATTGACCTAGCTTTAATTGTGTTCAGCATGGTTCATTCTTCTGTTTGTCCATGTGGTTGCTCACGCATGGGACTAGGAACAGGATATTCACCCGGAGAGGCAAATAAGTGTGAGAACTGGGTATTGGTGTGTAATTCTTCTTGTCTTCTGTTCCTTTGGCAGTATCTGATTAGGGTCATATTTTAAAATCTGACTAATAATATAAAAGGCAGACCATCTAACCAAGCCTTATTCTTCACTGCGATTTTGTATCCAGTCTCAAACTGAATGCCTTACGGAGTTAAATAATTCGAGACAGCAGGCAGTATAAAGTATAAATTACAGAAAGCAATGGAGTAAAGAGATTGTATGCTGAATAAATTAAAGCTTTTAGTTGCGAGACCAGTAATGGGTGAGGAGGAATTAGGAGTCATGGAGGCAGTAGGACAATAGAGTCATTTTTAACTCTGGTGGGAACTGAGAGTACCTTCAGTGTTGAACTGAATTTATAGTCTCAAACCAATAAAATTTTGGTGTTTATTTTCTGAGTTATTAGTTATTAACATTTAAACAGTATTATTAAAATATATTTACATGCTTTTGCCCTGCCCCTGATTTTACATCTCAGTACCATCCTTTTAAGTCCCAAAAACTAAACAAAAAACCAATCAATGGATTTTTCATATAGAGAAATAAAAAATGACAGAAACCTAAGCAACAGGCTAAAGGACTTAAAAAGCTTTGGTGCCTCTGAGGGAGCCCTTAACATTTGCAGGAGGGATACTGATACAGTGACTGTGACAATCCTACCAAATTGATCATATCATAAATATGGACAGGATAGAGATTGTTTAACTTTTATTCATGGCTTGGAGGAGTTTTATTTTTTTTTAAAAAAACTGTCCAATCAATTTTGCGACCAATATGGGTGCTCTTTCTTTCCTCAAAATGGTGGGGATCAATGTCATTGCTTTTCAATAGTCATGGTTGGAGAAGACTCTTTGGCGTGCAAGCAAAAGGAAGGCTTGGGGCATTGGGGGAATCCAAGTTGTTCTCTATTGTTGGCATGCAAGGAGGCAAATGCTATGGCAATGCAGAGACAGAAGTTGTCAGGTTCCAACCAAGATATGGAATTCATGTCTTAACATGTACAGATTGGGCTTGGTCTTTAGTTGTCCCATGTTGATTTATTGAAAAGACATTTTGAAATAGTGGTGGGGGGGAGGGGAAGGATTGCTAACCTCTCTGAAGACAAGCTCAACATTCAAAAGAATCTTGATAGATTTGAACAGTGGGCTTTATTTATCAAAATGCAGTTCAGTAGTCGGAGTTTTGCACTTAGGAAAAATCAATGCACAACTACAAGTCTATAAGTAGTCTATTGCTAAGCAGTCCTGCTTATGAGAATGGACCACAGATTAAGCATAAGTCACTTGTGTGTTACAACTGCCAAAAGAACTAATGCAATCTAGCCAACACTAGACCCAACCTGGCCCCTAGCAAATGACAGCATATGAGTGAGTCAAGTCATTTCTGTCTTTCGGATGAAATTAAATAAAATCCATCTCTTCTACCAAATCCTATGTCACAGAGGGAACATTTGAAAGAGGAGAAATGAGCAGAAAGCATAAAGAATTACAGGTACCGGTAATTAGTAAACTGTTAGTGACCTTGGCTGATTCATAAAAGCTAAGCAAGGTGGGATTTTGTTTGTACTTAGATAGGAAGACACCAGGAAATCCCTAGGCTGTGGACTGGTCTAGGAAGTCACAAAGCATTCAGGAAAATGGAAAAATTGTGCCAATGAAATAATAGTCCAAGTAGTCAGCAGGAGTCAAACATGGTTCAAGTGAGACTTTATAATGACCTCTTTGACTCACAGAGGCCATGAATCATCATCACAGTATGTGTTTGTGTGTGTGATGGCAGTGCTATCTTAAAAACACCTTCCATTGATTGCAAATTCCCATTTCTGTCTACATAGCATCTATAAATTTAATAATCACTTAGCAGCTAGCATGAATTAAGGGAATGGCTCTACTACCACCAGTACCCATGCCCAGGCAGAAAGGATGCCAGTCTTGTCTAAGGTATTGGGCGGGGGGGGGGGGAGATAGCTATTGTTCAAATGGAGGATTCATCACATTGAAATAGTTACTATACAGGAAAAGAGTCAGTCTCACACATTTCTTTTAAGAAATCAAGGAATGGGAAACGACAAGGTTTAGCCAAGGTAAAGATTCTGTATCTCTTGCTGTTCATTTCAAGTTTGCTCAGCATCACTATCAGATACATGTCTGTAAAAATGAGGGTAATTCTCTTCCAAAGTCTTCTCTTTGGCATTTCAGAGTCAATGGCTAAAGCAGAATTGTTGAATGTTTCTGAACAAAAAACAAGCATATGAGGTGGCGCAGTGGTTAGAGTGCAGCACTGCAGGCTACTTCAACTGACTGCTAGCTGCAGTTCGGCACTTCAAAAAAGAGCCTTGGTAGTACAGTGGTTTAAAGCACCCTGTTATTAACACAGCTGCCTGCAATTACTGCAGGTTCGAATCTTACCAGGCTCAAGGTTGACTCAGCCTTCCATCCTTTCTAAGGTAGGTTAAATAAGGACGCAGTTTGTGGGGGCAATAAGCTGACTTTGTATAAAAATATACAAAAGTATGAAGACTATTGCTTAACGCATTGTAAGCCGCCCTGAGTCTCCGGAGAAGGGCGGCATATAAATCAAATTAAAAAAAAAAAAATCACCAGTTCAAGGTTCACTCAGCCTTCCATCCTTCCGAGGTTGGTAAAAGGGGGACCCAAATTGTTGTGGGCAATATGCTGACTCTGTAAACCGCTTAGAGAGGGCTGTAAAGCACTATGAAGTTGTACATAAGTTTAAGTGCTACTGCTATTGCTATATGATAGTTTCAATCACCTTGCCTGTGATTGCAGGCAAAGTGTTAGGCTTGCCTGCCTATTCTTTCTTCCATCTCAAGTTCAGCTCCAAATAAAGTAAGTAGATTTACTTCTTCCAAGGAGAAAAGGAGAAGGGATCCTGATCTGAGGAAATCATTGGTATGTTCTAATTTCCTCAGATCAGTGTTTCTCTGCCTTTTCTCCTTGGGAAAAGTAAATCTACTTACATTTTTTTGCCACCGATTCAAACAAAACAAAAAAGGAAGAAAGGTTGCAGTTTATGGTCAAGGCAGGCCCAAAACATTTTACTGCCCCAGTATCAATAACAGTTAAGCTATTTTATTAGCACCTCACTCTAAAGTAAACAAATGAATAAAAAAACAAAAAACAAATAATGTACTGCATGACACCAAATATCTGCCTGCTCTGAATATCGGTATCTATGCTAGAGATGTCTTTGTAACAGGAAGATGTAGGTAATGCTAAAGTTTTCTCTCAATGAATAATAAGTCAAGGAACACTTTCTCAACTAACTTAAGCTATTTCAAAGCTACATTTTCATAATACAAATTTAAATCTCAGTCATACTACCTGAGTGCATATGAATATTATTCTAGACTAGAGATTATTGTCAATTTGATCATTAGTGACTGCTGTTGTCATTCACTAACACAGATTAAAACTTTAGTTTACTGCTTTTCCCGTTTAAAAACACCCCCCACAAAAAAGCAGTTTCTAGTTCAGTCAATTTTCCAGTAACAACTCTTTTTACATCACCTTTCATCCATTCAGATTCCAACATAATGTAGAATATACATAATAAATTACTAAAAACTAACATAATTCAATAAAACACTTGGCAATCTAATAACATCTAGAAAGACAAGGGGATGAAATCAATTAAAATGTCTGTACAAATAGATACAATTTAAAATAGCATCTAAAATATTGCAATGTAGACAGGCTTTCTTCTTCTGAAACCATTGTTGAAAAAACCTACTTTTGAAGAATGCTGGAAAATCCAGTTGGAGCGAAACTGACTCTAAATTTAAATCCTGGGTATCAATTGATTATTTTTATTTTCCAACTTAAGATGTTGGTTTTAACCTTTAAAACTTAAATCCCAACTATCTATGGGACCACTTCACTCCTTATGAATCAATCGTTATTAGACTCTGTATGGCAAGCTACTGTTATTTCCAGCACTGGATAATGGCTTAATGTATATTTCACACTCTGTGAAATATTTGTTTCATATTTTTAAAAAATGTTTGTAATTCTTGCAGGATGATTTTTTTTAAAATGTACATTTAAGGCAACTTGAGGAACACACTCATGGGAACATTCGTACTTAATTGTTTTTGGAATACAAAATGAAATATTCAAAAACATTCACAGGAAAGAATGAAACATACCATGCAATAAATCTAACAATCCACCACCAGCCTATTTTCTCTCTATGGTAGTCCTCAATTTACGACCAATGAATCCAAAATTTCTGTTGCTAAACAAGACAATTGTGAGTAGTACCCCATTTTACGACCCTTTTTGCCACAGTTGTTAAATGAATCACTGTAGTTAAATGAATCATGCAGTTGTTAAGCGAATGTGGCTTCCCCCATTGTCGAAAGCCAGCTGGGAAGGTTACAAATGGTGATCACTTGACCCTGGGGCAGTGCAACCCTCATAAATACATGCCATTTGCCAAGTGTCTGAATTTTGATCATGTGACCATGGGGAGGCTGCAACAGTTGTAAGTGAAAACTGGTCAAAAGTCACTTTTTTCAATGCTGTTATAACTTCAAGCCAGTGGTGGAATTCAATTTTTTTTTACTACCGGTTCTGTGGGCATGGCTTGGTGGGTGTGGTGTGGCTTGGTGGGCATGGCAGGGGAAGGATAATGCAAAATCTCCATTCCCACCCCACTCCAGGGGAAGGATATTGCAAAATCTCCATTCCCACCCCACTTTGGGGCCAGCCAGAGGTGGTATTTGCCAGTTCTCCGAACTACTCAAAATTTCTGCTACCGGTTCTCCAGAACCTGCTGAATTTCACCCTATTCAAGCTGTCACTAAACAAATGGTTGTAAGTCAAGGACTACCTGCATTCCAAAGGAAAGGCCGTTGCTGAAAGAATGATGCCTTTTAATCCCCAATATTTCCCATTTGGGGGACATCAAACTCTCCTTTTCAGGCCTTCTGATCCTGCAAACAAGAACATCCGCAGCTTTCTTCTTCTTACATATCAGTGGTGGGTTGCCCTGGTTCACACCGGTTCTATAAAACCAGTAGTAAAACCGGCGGGAGGCTCCGCCCACCAACCTCTACATCATCAGAATTCTTCTGCGCATGCACAGAAGAGCAAGCGTGCAAGCGCGCAAAGCGAACACACACGAGCGGCCTTGTTGCGAACCAGTAGTAAAGATAAGTAGAACCCACCCGTTACATACTGTACAGTACAACTTACCATGCTTTCCATAACAACTGCTGTGTTAAAATTCAAGTAATTGTGAAATCTATTACATTTATCTCATTCAATAGTAAAATATGAACCAATCAATTAATCATAACTTTCTCTCTGCCCATGAAGTGCATCTGAATCTAGACAAATAATATAGAGATGCAATATAATTCCCTTCGTGATACATCAATATTAAATCTTGTCTTTTATCATTTTTGAAAAAAAACAAACATGTTAAGATTTCATACAACTCACGGCATTATACATCAATGATTCATGACAACCAAGCTTATATAAAAAGTATCCATAACTCCTTTAAAATAAATTGAAATGACAGCAGGTAAGGGAAAATTTTGGCCAGTAAAGACAATCTGCTCTCTAAAAACTTTATAGACACTTTGAGTTTATTCTAGCAATGTTAACACCATGAAATATTAGTTGCACTGTCACAAGGAATGGTGGTATAATTTTCGGCATACTCTAGAGTCGTCTAAAAATAGTAATAGAGTGAATACCAATTCAGTATATTGGAACGCCAGGACTGAAAAGAGATACAGAAAAAAATACTAGCTGAAAACCATATTAACAAAGTGATATTTTCATCTGTTGTGATGAAAATAATATTTTATGTGCTGGTTGCAGTATTCCCCAGTATTGGCCTGTGTATTTATTCTTATTCTATCTAAAAAAAAATCAAATCTATTTCTTACACTCCCTGGGCAATTTAAATTGAATATCATAAATCTTAGCCAGAAATATTCTAATAGCACAGATATATTACATGAAGGAAAATAAAATGGTGTGCTAAAAATAAATTTGCTAAAACTAAACAGGTTGGAAATGGCCAGGTGCTTATCACCTAATTTTTGCTCATAGTCAGAATCCTGAAAGAAGATATGTTTTCAATCTGTAAGCGGGTAGAAAGCATATGTAAATAAAGTATCTGCCTGAAATATTCCTGGGACCTGTACTGCACCCCACAATCCCAGTTCCCCAGACCAATCAAAGTGCTCAAAAATATAGTCAATCCTACCTTAGAGTTCGCCGTTTTGAAAATCACGATTATGTCTGCATGTTAGCATGCATATTGGTTGCAAAGGCAAGGGCAGAAGACAACAAAGTACACAAACAGGAGCAGTAAGATAAAAATATGCATATATAAATAGGAGTTTGCTTTTGTTATGTGCAGTCCCTCAGATTATCCCATGGCACACGGGTGGGCAATTCACAAACTTCCCATTAACATTTTTGTAGAGACAGGATTTTAATAATTGTTTATTACAATTCCCTCTCCCAAATTTCCTGTCTCCACATTTCAACAAGTAATACTTACTGAATGATAAAATAAGCAGAAAAGTGTCACAAACTAACTGATTTTTTTTAAAAAGCTACCAAACTCTATATTTGTTTGCAGAATCAAATGGTTCCACCTTTTGTCAGGTCATATAGAAGTTACAATATGCAGATAACATGCATAGCTAGTTACATTGCTCTTGGCAATAAGAGTTTCAGACTGATCCCTCAGTTCTCAATATTCTCTTAGTGGCTAATAATGCAATGGAATGAACCAGTCTTAGGATAATGCAAGTTTTCTCATCTCACCCCAACCATTAAGAGAAGAGGAAGAAATTTAAAGAAGTTACATTCTCACCAACCATCTGCTACAACTTTGAACCATGCCAATTTCCATTTAGGACACAAATCAATTAAAGACTGTGACAAAGAAGAGATAAAAAAAAAAAAAGAGTCCCGGAAAATGAATCATACTGCAGCTTAAAACCACAAACCCAGATTAGATTTGTTCAGAAAAGATAGGAAAGACTAATAGTAAAAGAAAATGTAACCTGGTAAGGGTCAGCTGTTGTTCTTCCTAGACTTACATATTTATTCAAGCTGCATTACATCCCATTAAGAGAGACTGTAGGGACCCCTTTACATTATATTATAGGAGACACATAATGAATGGCTCCTCAAGAAGGTCAGCCTTCAGCTCTGCAACCTTAAGGGCTTCAGAGGCTTGAATGCCAATGTTAGGTGCTTTGTCTAGGTTACTAGCTGCACAAATAAGATTTAACAAAGGATCTCCTTAGTCATCGTATACAGATTGCTGGAGTCAAATAATCCTATTTCATTCAGCTTTTCTCAGGATACAGAATACACACACAGAATTTCAGAGGCACAGGAATTCAGTTTTCTAAAATGCACTATTTTCTTTTATGCATCACTTTTCAATGTATATCAAGTGAGTTTACAATCATATTTGTTGTCACTTTCATTCATGTCAGACCTTTTCCTTATTTGATTGAGATCTGAGTTACTGACTGTTACATTCTCATTGAAAAATGAGAAGAAAAAGGGAAAGAACAGGAAACAACACTCCACAACTGAGCATCTGGCCCAAGAGCTGAAACTCAGCAACAGTTCACACTCTTGCTTTTTCCTCTGAGCTAAGGCAGAAGACAAATCTCTCTTTTCCATGAAGAAAAACATTTGGAAGTTGAAATAAATAAGTACCGGATGTCACTGAACATTGTTCACTGAGCATCTGCTGTTTAAGATCACCCTTGATTGATGACAGCTATTTTTAATTGTTGCTTTTAAAATTTAAATGCCCCCCTGAGACATGTTATAAGTGTATTAGCGCATGGCAGGAGGCCTGCGAGGTGGGAAACACAGAACGGGTATTTTCATGTCATTAACACTTGAATCCAAGAAATACAATGTAAAATAAAATAACCCTGAGAAACAATAGTCAAAAAGGCTAATCCCCAATAGATATTTGTATGTTTGCCTTGACAAAGGTTTTTTCTGGTCTTGGTATATGCCAAAATGAAACATTTGTAATTATTCATGCATTTTTCAATGACTTTATAAAGCATTATAAAAGAAGAAAAATATTTCTGTTTAAGTAGATTATAAATTACAATCATGTAGCCACTTCTGGACTCTTTTAAATTAATGTAAATTGTAGAAAAGGTGTTAAGATAAAAATGACATGAAAAATATTCCCTTCTTTGTTTTTCCTCGTATACATAGGTACAATATCACATAAATCACATTCTATTTGCACCATTTAAAATATGCTTACTTTAACAATTGCAATAGCAAAGGTGAAAATCTGTTCTTTTTCATCGAGATATATTTTTGGAATGAAATAGGTTTGCAGAGATATGCTTTAAAAGGAGGGTAAAAGATGCAAGAACATAATTAAATTTTTCCTTACCTGTTTTTTCTTTAATTTCACACAAGACATTAAAAAGTGCAGGTTTCATTCTGTGACAGTTTAGAGCATGTTTTCTGCAAGGAAATCAGAAGGGTTAGGTTTGAAGTGAGCCACAGAATTGTGAATATCTTTAAAAATAGATTACAGGGGATTCCTTATGCAAAAAAGTATTAAAGGTTATAGCTCAGTGGAAATTGTGCCCAAGTGAAAAAAGCCATTCAATTTTGTATTGAATAGGATATCAATTTGGGGATTGTAAATGCTACCAAATAGGGAACTATTTGACACCGCTATTCCAGCAGCATCCATAAACTATACTTGCTGGCCAGGCTATTAACTGATCAATGCCAGGAGCATGTAGAAGCCTTTCCAGTGTTTAATGATGATCTTATTCAGCCACGTAGGGAACTTTTGTATTTTCTTCTCCACCCCCCACCCCCCCCCATTCATCCATGTCTTACAATTCTTTGTGTTGAAGCAGCTCTACTGGAAAGGTTTAAAAGCCCTTTAAGGAAACCTGAAGTACAGAATAGCTATTTTTAAGTAAAATAGTCTCAGAATGCAGAGCTATACTGCCAGAGAGAGAGAGAAAAAATCTAATAAGGCCTCACCACTACCATTATGTTGCTATTCTAGTATGCAAAAAGAGAGAATTTATATGGGTCATTTCCTGCCCCACTTCCTTGTGCCAAAATTGGCCAGTT
Organism: Pituophis catenifer annectens; assembly: GCF_029215685.1. Lineage (NCBI taxonomy): Eukaryota > Metazoa > Chordata > Lepidosauria > Squamata > Colubridae > Pituophis > Pituophis catenifer. The sequence continues at coordinate 106,700,598 of NW_027256883.1, read as the reverse complement.
GTTTGTTTATTAGGTTGATTAGTTTCATGTCCCAGCAGATGCCCATCGAAAGAAAGAAACAATCTAACATTGCTGTAACAATTACTATTTCTTTGACAAGTAATCTCTTCTGAAGATATGCTGCTATAATATGCAAGAGGTCTAATCTCATTGGGCATCAAAGAATGGGTTTGAGAATCAAAATTACATGTCATCAGAACATGAACATTTTGGTGCCTCGGGCAGAAAAATTGAAGAACCTTCTCATTCCACTGATTAACATGGAATGCAATCCATTAGGCTGCACTCTTTTGCCAGCAGCCCATCATTTCTATGTGCAAGAGAATACCCCACTGGTATGTACACAATGTGTTGGAACTACTTTCTTTCCATTCCTAACAGTACCCAAAATCCATGGCTCTGTGGCTTGCAACTGGCACACTAGCACACAGTATATTTTGATTTCACAAATATCAGAACTATTAAAAAAAATAGTGCAAGTAAGTTTGCTAGCACATACTTTAAAAATATCTTTGATATTTCCAATCAGTGGGTTACACGAAGCAGAAAAATAATGAAATACACATTTCCTTTTAAAAACCTGGTCTGCTTTTTAAAAGTAAGCAGAGCTGCATACACAGGTATGTAAAGAGTAACAAGCGACAAAAAGCATTATTATGTTTGGTATTGATTTCCAATTAGATTAGCACATTTAATAGTATCTATACACACTAAGTATTTAAACCAAACATCAACTCTTGCAACTTTTAGAAACATCTTTCCTCTGCTTTGTCTTATAGCAATATTGGGAAGCATCATTCAGCAGAAGCTATTGTTCATCAAGTCCAAGGGTTCTAACAAAACAAGGTTATGAACCCTGCACTTCTTGGCCCGGTGATGCTTTAAAGCTATGCTATATGCCTTATAGTAACAAGTTCAGTAACAAGAGCTACTGAAATCTATGGAACTTACTTGTAATCGTTTAAAGAATTCCACCGTTAGCTGGTGCTATATATCAATTCCATCTCAGTGAATATTAGATGTAACAAACCATGTTAAGATATGCAATTTACCATTGACACATAAAGTCTAACAGTCTATCCCAAGTGATTGTGAAAAGGATTAGACAAGGAGTGCAAATAAAATGCTAACAGCTTTTCCTAGGGTAAAATTATTCTATTAACTATTGTCCTTTATTTTCCAATTTTATTCCTCTCTTATTTTCCAATTCTATGTTGTGGATATCGATTTTTTTTTCATTTTAATTTTAGATAAAGATTTGCAGAAATGTTCTAGGAGAGTGCATACATATAGTTATATATACTGATGTAAGTGTGTTTAAGAAGCTCTATTTTTAAAACACACAGAGGCACTAAAAGTGTAACACTATAGTACTGACATTGAACTTTTACAAAATAATTATAAGGGATTTTTTTTTTTTAAAAAAAGCATGCTTCTCTTCCCCAAAATTCAGTTTGAAGAGAAACAAACTAACATGGTGACTTGTGAAAACAATTGCAATGCTAAAGATAGAAGTATTGTACAAACTGGCAAATGCTTCAATGTGCACATACAGGCACATGCAACTTGCTTTAGATTATGACCTGCTGTTTTATATAAATTTGTGTGGTTTCATATGTGGAAGTACATCCCGGAATGGATATGTAGTTGGGAAAGTAGTGACATTTACAGGCTGCATTCTACTATCTTCTAGGCTTCTTAAGAGACTCATCTCCTTATGGTAGAAATATATATTTATCCTTTTGAATATCACACATAGAAAAAAACTGAGTTACCAATGCAACATCAATACTTGCTATCACAAGAGGAGAGGGAATTATTCTGTTTGTACAAAGGGGCCACCAAAGGGAACAAGCATTAAATGATATTAAGCTCACAGATTTTCAATGGGATTAAGTGTGATTTAAGTTTTTTTGGACTGTACCTAAAGAGCTATAGGGAAGAGCTTTCAACCATAGCCTTCAAAAGGTTTTGCTTTTTTGCTCTTTCAAAAACAGAAAACAAAACACCAGCCTTTTTTATAGCCAGTCTATTTGCATTTTTCCTTTAAACAGTAAAAATCACTCAAAATATTTTTGGAATAATGGCTGATACGATAATCTATTTGCCTCCTCTGTTAGATAGCAGATGCAGTCTGATATTTACACCCAAAGTTCAATCTCTCAAATATTACAGCTAAGAAAATGACATGATTTAACTTCTTTTTCGGATCAAATACAAATTAAATTGGCTATTTGAGACTTTCAGTTCATGAACTACTACAAACAAAAGCACATGGGAAGCTGCAGCTCCCAACTCAAACAAACCATCCAGTCAAGTTAGCTGTTTAGTCTTGTTTAACTTAACTAAAGTCAGTCACAAGAATAACATCCATTCCTTGGAACCTCTTTTTCTCTGAAGACCTAGTAAAAACGTAATTTTAGGCTATTTTCCAATGAAAATCTGATATTTCTTCGGGATTACTTTGTTTCCCGAAGGCTAAGGAGAGCACAGAAAGCCCAAGTATTTGTCTGGATCAGATCCTCGTGTTAAATACGTGTAAGTATCATCTTCGTCGTCGTCGTCATCACACAAGGACTCACCTGGCCTGCGCTTCATCCAAACTCTGGTCGGTGATGGTCATGATTTGCTGTAAAATGTCCCCAATGTCTTGTTTTCGTCCCCCCTCGGTTTCAGTGCCGGCAGCTCCGTCCGGCATATGTTGGGACAGGCCCGGATGGCCAGCCATCCCCACTCCGGCGTGGGAATGCATCAACCTGGGCTGATCATCCATCCCCAAGGCTAGGCGCGGACGGGGCCCCTTCTTTTCCCCCCTTCTCGAGCTTTTTCGGGAGCGCGCTTCTTGGAAGAGAGGAATCAACTGCTGGACTCGCCTTCCTTCCTTCCTTGCCTTTCTTCTTTGGGTTTTCAAAAAAGAATAATATTATCCCTTAACGAACCTCAAACCTCCCGAGAGAGAGGGAGGAAAGGAGGGTAGGAAGCAACACTCTCGGAATTCTTGTGAGGAGGCTGTCGGGTCCAGCAGGAAAGGAAGCGGCACGAGCAGGATCAAGATGAGAAGCCGGATCGGGCTCGCTTTTTGCTGTTCCTTTTTCTCCCCGTCCCAGCCAGGTTCTCGCTTTTCGCTATTGAGGTGGCCGACAGAGCAACGCTGGAGGCGGTCGGCGGTCGGCAAGCTACTGCTTAATCCTTCCTCTGGCAAAAACCCGCCTCGATCTGAAAGGCGAAGGAAAGAGCCGAGCAAACTTTCCCTGCCCGCCCGCCCCGCTCGGGAGCCAGATGCTCTCCCCGAAAGGAGCTTCGCGCTGCGCAGAGCTGACAGCGAAAGTCACAACCCGACGCCTCGGCCAAGGCAGGGAGCCTCCCCCTCAGTTCGGCGTCTCGGCGAACTCCGGAGAGCCCTTTTCCAGCCTCCTGCTTTGTTTCAGGCTCAAGCTCAGGACTCCTGAAACTGACACAGAAAAGGCACAGCCAGGAAGGAAGGAAGGAAGAAGGGAGGGAGGGAGGGAGGGAGAGGAGGAGAGCAGATGGGTGGTGCTGATGAGAGAGCCGAGAGGGCGCCTCGCCCTCCTGATTGGCCGCCGCTCGCCGCCGATAACTCCTCCCCGCTTTCGCCATCACCGATCCCCCTCCCCCCGCGGGCGGCTGCCTGTCAGTCACCGGGTTCAGAGGTGCGCGGTGCTGGAGGCTCCAGGCCTTAAAGAGGCAAGCTGGAGTTAGAAGGGAAAAGGAGCTCCTGCCTCCGTCTTAGTGGAGTAAGCAGCTGCCGGTTGGTGGTAGTGCGTACAGAAGAGGCCGTCTTCAGTCAAACGGTTGTTTTTCACTCGAACTCGGGAGTCTGATATAAAAGAAATGCAACTGACTCATATTGAGCCTGGTAGTTTCTGTTGTAAGTAGCAGACTTGAATACAGCCCGCAGATCCTGCGTACAATAATAAACTTCTAGTTAGTCATCACTATTATTTTGGCTGGGACAATCATTTGTTGTTTCTTTTTGTTAAAATAAAACGAAATTAAACTGGGAGTCACCCAGCCTTCCCGATCTGCTGCAGATCAGCCAGAGATCCAGGGTAGATCAGATTTAATTCCTGTCCATCCTTCCAATAATATAGGAAGCCCAACTAATTCAGGGGGGATTAAAACATCCTAGCCGGGCCACCCAATTCTGTCTGCACACATTTAATTATGAGAGGCATGATATTAATGAGAAATAATATAAAAGGCATTTGGAGATTAGAAGAGATGATAAAAGATAACCAGTCTGGGTAGTGTAGCACTTAAAGTGGCACTAGAGAATAGTGCTCAGCTAACTCGGTTACTCAATAACGTTTCTGTACACAGTCAACTTTCAGAGATTCTCAAGCTTTTTTTTTTTTTTTTGCTCATGGTTCCCTACTGAGCTTCTGTAGCTTTGGGACCCTGCCCCACCCCATCTGCCCACCCCAATAGTTGCTGTCAGCTGGGGAAAGGATACTTCCTGGGGTGCCCTTGACTTCTGTTGATTGCCTGAACCCCTGCAGTTCTCTTGGCAAGATTTCATATGTGGCTTGCCATTGCCTGCTTCCTAGGACTGAGTAAGAGTGTCTGGCCCTGGGTAACTCAGCTGGCTTCATGCCCAGGGCAGGAGTTCTTCTAGTTTATAGTCTAGTGGTTTAATCACTACACCAGACTTTTTTTAATGAATTAAATTTCCATTTATTATAGATTTCTTTAATTAAGATATTTATTTTAAATATATAATAAATAAATATATAGTACTTTTCACCATGTATGATGCTGAATTTAGTACGGATGAGATATGAGGTTTATGACAAATTGATCATTCAACTTTGCAGTTAAGTCAGTGGTTTGTGATGGAGAAAATGGGCGTTTATATGCTTTTTATATTTATTTATTTATTTATTTATTTATTTATTTATTTATTTATTTATTTATTTATTTATTCAATTTATATGCCTGCCCATCTCAATCAATGACTATGGGTGGCTTACAATTCAAAAAATACTATTCAAAAAATATTAGTTAAAATATTAAAAACATTTTAAAGCAATAAAACTAGGGGTGAAATCCAGCAGGTTCTAACAGATTCTGGAGAACCGGTAGCAGAAGTTTTGAGTAGTTCAGAGAACCGGCAAATACCACCTCTGGCTGGTCCCAGAGTGGGGTGAGAATGGAGATTTTGCAATATCCTTCCCCCAGAGTGGGGTGGGAATGGAGATTTTGCAATATCCTTCCCCCAGGAATAGGGAGAGAATGGGGATTTTGCAGTATACTTCCTCTGCCATGCCCACCAAGCCACACCACGCCCACCAAGCCATGCCCACAGAACCGGTAGTAAAAAAATTTGGATTTCACTACTGAATAAAACCATAAAATACACTAAAACATTCAATTAAATATTCAAATTAAATACACTGTTGTTTATTGATGGTTATTTTGTACTGCAATTTTGTGAGCTGTCAGCCACCCAGAGTTTTATTTGGTGAGATGAGTAGCCATATAAATTAAATAAATAAAATGAAGGTGGGAGTTCTAACTATTTCAGGCTCCTGGAGAAAAAGACAAATATTGAATTCATATCATTTTGCCCGTTCCATGGACTATTTCTAGATCCTGCCAGCCACAGTCACTCACTGCCAGCACTAGTCAAGGATAGCACTAGCTTATTATCAGTTGCTCTCTTGTGCTTCATCCTGTATCTCATCTCCATGCCAGGGACCCATCAACAAGACTATTCTTTTTAACATCGGTTTAGGGCTTCTTCAGAAGAGCACTAGATCTATATTCAAAAATAATGAATGAATTAAATATTATTATGTACAGTCACTCTGCACTTAGTTGAGAATAAGCCTAGTTGAATTTAGTGGATGTATAAACCTGCAGTGGACCCAAGAACATCTTGCTGGAATTAAAAAATGTGTATATAGATGATTATAGTTTTGATTCCAAAGTGATTATTAGGGATAAGAGAGAACTCTATTGAGATCGTGAAGAACTTTTTAGCCAAAAAGTCCTTTTAAAAGATTTGTACATTCTGGGAAAAACGTATTCCAAATCTAGTTCAAAACAATTTAGGTGGTTAGTATAATCACTACTGCCTAGATAAAAAAAATATGGGCATTAGTATATCAGCATTTCTTTTTTCCTTACTTTCCCCCTTCCCACCATATTGCTGATTAAACCTGCAAAATGGTGGAACATAATAATTCATTATTATAATTCAATTAAACAGTTGTTTTATTTACCTTTAAAAATGAGTCATAATAACTACAACATTTGATATTTCCTAAAGAAATATGTATTGTGGCAATCCAGTATTCATTTACTGAAAGCAATAAGCATGGCTGAGCACAGAATTTGTTTCAAGTAAAATCTGCACAGCAACAACTGTGTGCAACTGTTGTGCAATTTCCACTATAAGGTAGGCCATGTTTTATTGTGATGACAGGCAAAATACAATTGATAATAAATCGGATTGCCCAAATGCTATTACTATTCTCATACAACTACAAGCAATGTGAAGGTACAGGGATACAACACTTTCCTGTTTGCAACCTTTTTTGATAAACAACTAACCTGTCCTCTATCAAAGCTATATAGGCTGGTAGTCTGGCCTTCCTTCATCTGACTAATGTCCTTAGTTAATAATGTACCCCCTGCCCCCGCATGCAGTATTTTAGGTGGATTCATTCTCTCTGCTCCAGACCTTCCCATAGTGCCCTAATTTTTCCTCACCATTACATAAAACTTTCCATGCATTTTCATTTTCATTTTCATTTTATTAAATTTGTATACCGCCCTACTCCCGAAGGACTCAGGGTGGTGAACAGCCATAAAATAAAACATATAAATACAAAATTTAAAATAGAGATAAAACAAATTAAATAAATTTGGCTGAACCATTTTAAAACCCCAATAATTTAAAACTAAATTTAAAATTCCCATTTAAAAGAGGAAAAGTTTAGGTCAGGCCGGCTTGCTGGAATAGGAACGTCTTAAGCGTGCGACGGAAGGTACGCAGATCCGGAATCCTCCGTATCTCGGGGGGGAGCTCGTTCCAGATAGTAGGTGCCCCCACAGAGAAGGCTCTCCCCCTGGGGGCCGCCAGTCGACATTGTTTGGCAGAAGGAAGAGAGAGAACTAACAACTCTGTCTGCTGGGTTTGTAGGAGGTGGACAATAATAATTCTGCTTTATTTTCTCTTAAGTGTTTTCTTTGTTTTGAAGAAACAAAGAATAAGAAAAAGAGAATAACAGGGTTAGAAGGGCCTTTGGAAATCTTCTAGTCCAACAGTGCTATCATGTCACCCCTAGTCTTTCTTTTCACTAGACTAGACATACTCAATTCCTGCAACCATTCTTCATGTTTTTTATAAAGTTCCCTAATCACCTTTGTTGCTCTTTTCTGCACTTTTTCCAGAGTCTCTACATCTTTTTATAATATGGTGATCAAAACTGGATGCAGTATTCTAAGTGTGATCTTACAAAGGTTTTATAAAGCGGTTGCCAAGTCTGTCCCAACTTAGTTATTTAAGAAAGAAAGACCCTAAACTCCATTTCCTTGAAGTGAAAGGTTCTTTTATTAAAATCAGGTAACAGCAAAAGCAAAGCTGAATCTGAGTATTTCCCATGCAAAGGTTGCACTTGTCCCCCCTTTACCAGTCCAATACAGGGGTGAAATGCTCCCGGTTCGGACCGGATCGCCTGATCTGGTAGCGATGGCAGCGGGTGGTTCGGAGAATTGGTAGCAAAAATCCCTGCGCGCCCCCCCCCCCAATGCCCAGCTGATCCCCACGATCATCAGAGGCTTTTTTTTTTTACTTTTAAAAGCATTTTTTTCTACAACCTCTTCGGATGAAAAAATGCTTTTAAAAGTTAAAAAAAAAAAGCCTCTGATGATCACGCGGCTCAGCTGGGATCATCAGAGGCTTTTCAAAGCATTTTTTTCTGCAACCTCTTGGCCGAAGAGGTGGTAAAAAAAATGCTTTGAAAAGTCTCTGACGATCCCAGCTGAGTTGCCTGATCGGCAGAGAAGTATTTTTTAAAAAAATACCTCTCTGCCAATCAGGCAACTCAGCTGGGATCATTAGAGAGGTATTTTTTAAAAAAGCCTCTCTGACGATCCCAGCTGAGTTGCCTAATCGGCAGAGGCTTTTCAAAGCATTAGAAAAAATGCTTTGAAAAGTTTTTAAAAAAAAAGTTGGCCACACCCACCATGCCACATTACCACCACCCCCACCAAGCCATGCCCACAGAACCGGTAGTAACAAATTTTACATTTCACCCCTGGTCCAATAGTATAAATTTTTGATGTTTTGAGAACAACTTTGAGGTTTGGCGCCTCTTCATGTAGTTTTGCATTCTGTTCTCAGGCTGTATGTCTTTGGTGACCAGTTTATTCTGGTCTGACACCTCTGCTTCTTTTTTTTATTTTTTTTTTATTTTTTAAATAAAAAATATTTTTTATTAAACAGTTTTTAAAAAACAAACAAACATACCATCAGAAGACAAGGTGATTAGAAAAATTATGGAGTGTGCGGAAATGGATAAGCTCCCAAAGGAGATACAAGAAAAAGATGAAACAGAATACTACTTAGTCTGGGAGAAATGGTATAAATGGTGGGAGGAGAAAGGGGAAAAAAAGGGGGGGACAAAAGAAAACTAAACAATGGTTAAATTAGGCGGACGAATATGGAAACAAATGGGAAGATATAAATTGTGAAAAGGAAACTAGGTACCTGTTTATGTTAAATGTAAATAAAATATTTAGATTAAGAGAATATATTATAACGGTATATATATATGATATACTAGAAATATATGTATAAAAGATAGATTAAGATAAAGAGAAAATGTATAAATATGGATTACTGATGCGAAAATGTTGAAAAGAAGATGATGTAAATATCTGTTTTTGTTTGTTTTTGTTTGTTTTTTAAAAACTGTTTAATAAAAATTATTTTTTTTAAAAAAAAAGACACCTCTGGTTCTTGTCAGCTTGTCTCCCCTCCCCTTGTCTTCCCCATTCCCATGCCCAACCTTTACTTCCCCAATTTCCTCCCCATTCTCTTGCATTATGTCAGGATGCCAGCAAAGCAAAAAAGCTGAAGATGGCAGGCCTGACGGCAGTACTAATACTTTACATGATCTTGATTCTATTCCCTCTGTTAATGCAATCCTAGAAAGAAAAGGGCCTAGATTGGCTCTTTTGGCTGCTGCTGCATACTGCTGGCTCATATTTAAGTGATTGTCCACTAGGACTCCAAGATCCCTCTTGCAGTTACTGCTGTTAAACCACGTTTCACCTAATCTGTACCTGTACATTTGATTTTTCTTGCCTAAGTGTAGAACCTTACTTTCCACTCAATTGAATTTCATTTTGTTAGGTCAGGTCCAGTGTTCAAGTGGCACTTTTGACCATTTGCTGTAAAGGATCAATGCAACACACAGAGATTACAACATTGTTACCAATTGTAATTTTTAATGTAACAGAAAAGAATAATTATGTCTTATTCTCACCTGCTGTATTTTGGAGTCCAGCCCTGACACCTGTTAAAAAGCCAACTATGATTCTTAGCCTAGACAAAGTTACATACCTCTGTTTTAAAATATTGTTGAGTCAGTGGAAGGAAAAAAAGTACATGGTCAAGTGTTCAGTCTTCACGAGTCAATGTTGGAAAGAATAACTCTCCAAACCTGAACAGAACAGGACTGAATTTGGTGTGATAGGACAGGGGTATCAAACTCAGAGACTCTGAGTTTTATTGTGGCCTCTGGCATGGAATGGCCCCGCCTACTTGGGTTGCCCTGGCTCCGAAAATGGAACCCACGTATAAATTGGAAAACGGGTGTGTTGCGCATCCGCTCTAATCAACAAGGGAAGAGAGGAGAGGACCCCTATTGTGTGGTCAAAGTGGCGAGCAAGGGGGCGGCGACTGCAATGGACCACATTGTGGGGGAAGAAAAGATCCCAAAAGAGTACCGGGACCTCCGGGAGGTGTTTAGTGAAAAAGCGTTAGATGTGCTGCCCCCCCCCAGCCTACAGACTGTAGCATACAAATCCTTTCTGGGGTAAAACTCCCTTAACCAAAAATCTATCCCATGACCCCCCGAGAGTTGAGGGAACTACAAGACTTTATTGATAAAAACCTAAAACGTGGCTTCATCCAATCGGCTAGGCTGCGAGTAGCCGCCCCGGTACTATTCCGGGAGAAGAAGGATGGGTCTTATTGACTGGTAGTTGACTACTGGAACCTGAACGCAATCTGCGTAGAAAATGTCTATCCCCTGCCCCTCATGAAGGACATCCTAGCCCACCTGGGCAAAGGAATTTTTTTTACTAAATTGGACTTGCGGGAGGCGTATTATAGAGTCCGGATTAAGGAAGGCGATGAATGGAAAACTGCTTTCAACTGCCCGCTGGGATGTTTCCAGTTTCAGGTGCTCCCTTTCAGACTGCAAGGAGCCCCTGCCATGTTCATGCAACTGATCAATGAAGTGCTGCACAAACACCTTTACAAGGGGGTGCTGGTCTACCTTGATGACAATCTTATTTACACCAAGATCATGGGCGACCACGTAAAACTGATGAGGGCTGTCTTGAAAAAACTTAGAGCTGCTGAGCTGTATGCTAAGTTGTCAAAATGCGAATTCCACCAAACTAAAATTGACTACCTGGGGTACCGCATTTCGCATGAGGGGATAAAAATGGATCCAGAAAAGGTCCGGGCCGTGTTGGAATGGGCTCCCCCACGCACCCACAAACAACTACAAAGTTTCCTGCGTTTTGCTAATTTCTATTGACAGTTCATCCCCTCGTTTGCAAAAATTGCCTTACCAATTACTAACCTTCTGAAAACAAAAGGAGAGGAGAGGCCAAAACCCTCCCAGCCTCTCGAGTGGACTATGGACTGTCAGGTGGCTTTTGAGAAACTGAAACGACTGCTCGCCACTGAACCGGTCCTTAAACATTCTGACATGGAAGCCCCGTTTGTTGTTCAGGCCTATGCCAGAGATGTGGCCGTTGGGGCGGTGTTGCTCCAAACAAATGCCAAGGGGAAATTGCAACCCTGTGCCTATACCTCTCGGAAATTATCGGAGACCGAGAGGAGATGGGCCATGTGGGAGAAGGAGGCTTTTGCTGTTCGTTAGGCACTATTAACATGGAGACATTTCCTTGAAGGGGCAAAGCACCCTTTTAGAGTGTGGACTGATCACAAAAAGAGGCTTTAAAAACGCCACGAAAACTGTTGCCTAAGCAAGTCCGCTGGGCCCAACACTTTAAACGATTTAATTTCTCCCTGTGCTATCTTCCTGGAGGGAAGAACTTTATGGCAGATGCCCTCTCGAGACTGCCTCAATACAATAGCGTTCGAGACGAAGTAATTCGTCCGGTTATCCCCTCGAAACAGCTGGCAGCACCAGTGGTTACCAGAGCCCAGGCAAAAGTAGATCTAACCTTGTCTGGCAACTTGAGCAAGCAGTTGAAAGAACCACTAAAAACTGACTAGTGGTTTTTAGCCCACTCCAATGAGTGTACATTTTGAGAAGGTCTCGCTTGGGTGAGAGCTAAACTGTATGTCCCCGCCAGCCCGAGGGGGACAGTATTACAATATGCCCATGATGCTAAAATCGCTGGGCATTTTGGTTTCGTGAAGACATTACACTTAGTTAAACGACAATTCTGGTGGCCGGCGCTAAAGAAAGACTTAGAAGCATACGTGGCGAGCTGCCCCATATGTGCTTCAGCAAAGAGGCCTCCTGGGAAACCACCTGGGCTGCTTCAGAGTGTAGCCAGGTCAGGAGCTCCATGGAAGGAAATCTCCATGGATTTTATTGTTGAGTTGCTCGAAAGTGGAGGGAATACAGTCATTTGGGTGGTTACTGATTTGTTTTCTAAATAAGTGCATTTTATCCCATGTCCCAAGATCCCTTCGGCTAAAACTCTTGCAAAATTGTTTGTCCAACATGTGTACAGACTACACGGGGCTCCAGAGAGAATAATCTTGGACAGAGGGGTCCAGTTCACCTCCCACTTTTGGAAGGAGTTCCTGGGGTTGTTAGGCTCTGCCCAGGGGTTAAGCTCTGCCCACCACCCTCAGACCAATGGGGCTTATGAAAGAACTAACTCACTGTTGGAACAATACCTTAGATGTTACATAAATTATCAGCAAGATAACTGGGCAGACTTGTTGCCGTTTGCGGAGGTCGCCTATAATAACTCTATACACAGCAGTACTGTGTTTACCTCCTTTAAGGTAGCCTCTGGCCAAGAATTTGTCCCCATCCTGGAGTTACCTCAGGAAAACCCACAAATACCTTCTTTGGCTGACTGGATTGAACACCTACATGGTACCTGGTTCGTAACACGTAAGGCCCTGGACGAGGCTCACCGAGCTCATAAAGTCCAAGCTGATAAGAAAAGACTTCAGGGTACAGATTATAAGGTAGGAGATAGGGTTTTCCTTTCCACCAAGTACTTGCAAACTACCCAAAAGTTGAAGAAGCTTGGGCTCAAATACGTGGGTCCTTTCCCTATCGTACACATAGTTAACCCAGTTACAGTGCAATTAGAGTTGCTTAAAACCTTGCAAAGGATTAATCCGGTGTTTCATGTCAGTTTGCTGAAACCAGAGCGTTCGTCCCCTTTGCGTCCGGACCAAGAACCTCCTCCTGTCCCCATACTCATTGAAGGGGAACAGCATTTTGAAGTCAAAGAAATATTGGATTCAAGGAAAAGTGCAGTACTTGGTGGCCTGGAAACATTTCCCTTTAGCTCTGTCTGAATGGGTAAACAAGTGAGACGTTAGGGCTCTGAAGCAGCTGCAATTATTTCATTCCAAATACCCTGATAAACCTTAATCTTGGAGTGGTTCTCATGTTCTGGTTATGTAATTATCTATTTTCCCTCATTCTGTTTTTCTTGTAGGAATAATGTATCTTCTGCAGGAGGGCCGAATGTCAGCCTCTGCCTTTTTATTGTTTGATTGCTTGATTGCTCGGCTGCCATTGTAACGGGGGGAGGGGGGAGCTGTTTGAATGTCTGGGAGGGGGGAAGTTAGCTGGTGGAGAAGAGGGGATAAAGTTTTCCTCAGCGTTTTCTATGCAGCTAGGAAGAACGCTGATAACCACTCAAGGTCAACCGTCGTGGCATACCAGGAGGATAGCACCATCGGAAGCTGCATCCCACATGACCCCTGGGGGGGATGTGGATTGGATAATCCTGACTAGACAATTGGGGGGAGGGTTTTAAAGATGCTTTCTATATGTGATTTTCACGCCTATTGCCTCAGACCTTGCTTTTCTTTGGTTGCATTCAGTTCAACCTCAGTAAAAGTACCTTTCTCTATGAAAATGGAATTGGGGTTTTTCTTTCTTGAGTACTGAAAGGAGACACACCTGACATAGTTTGAAATCCGGCCACGGAGTTGGTCCACATGATGATGCCACAATCTCCCGTCCTCTAGCTCAACCTTGTAGGAGCAAGGACCAGATAGTTCCACAATCGTGCCAGGAATCCAGAGAGCACCCCCAGTCGGGCTTCAGGTCACGATACAGCATGGAAATGGCATTGGTCGCATTGGTGGATGATCTCTGGAGGGCTCGGGACAGAGGTTGCTCCTCTATCCTGGTCCTATTAGATCTCTCAGCGGCTTTTGATACCATCGACCATGGTATCTTACTGCACGGGCTGGAGGGGTTAGGAATAGGGATCACCGTGCTTCGGTGGTTCTCCTCCTTCCTCTCTGACCATTCGCAGTTTGTGTTGGCAGGGGGGCAGAGGTCGACCTCGAGGCACCTTATTTGTGGGGTGCCGCAAGGGTCAGTCCTCTCACCCCTTCTGTTCAACATTTATGTAAAACCGCTAGGCGAGATCATCCGTGGTTTTGGGGTGAGTGTTCATCAGTATGCTGATGACACACAGCTATACATCTCCACCCCAGACCACCCCAATGATGCCCTTGCTGTGATGTTCCGTTGCCTGGAGGCCGTGCAGATCTGGATGGGGAGAAACAAGCTCAGACTCAACCCCTCCAAGACCGAGTGGCTGTGGCTTCCGGTGTCCTGGTATAATCAGCTAGTACCATCACTGACAATAGGGGATGAGATCTTGCTCCCCACAGAGAGGGCCCGCAACTTGGGTGTCCTCCTGGATTCACGGTTATCTTTAGAAGATCATTTGACGGCCGTGGCCAGGGGTGCCTTTTATCAGGTTTAACTGATCCACCAGTTGCGTCCCTTTCTGGATCGGGATGCCTTGCTCACGGTCACTCATGCCCTAGTTACCTCCCGTATGGACTACTGTAATGCTCTCTACATGGGGCTCCCCTTGAAAAGCACCCGGAGGCTCCAACTGGTCCAGAACGTAGCCGCGCGGGTGATTATGGGCGCAGCTCGTTACGCCCATGTAACATCTCTCCTATGCGAGCTGCACTGGCTCCAGGTGGTCTTCCAGGTGCGATTCAATGTGTTAGTTATCACCTTTAAAGTGCTCCATGGCTTAGGACCTGGGTACCTACGAGACTGTCTTTTGCCACCAATAGCCTCCCACCGACCAGTTCGTTCTCACAGGGAGGGACTACTCAGGGTACCGTCAGTCAAATTATGTCGACTGGCAACTCCCAGGGGGAGGGCCTTCTCTGTGGGGGCTCCAACCCTTTGGAATGAACTGCCCCCGGAGATACGGAATATCCCTGATCTCCGTGCTTTCTGCCGTGCCCTCAAGACCCTGATGTTCCAACAGGCGGGGCTAAACATACGAACATGTGAATGATTTTTTAAATGTTATCTAATTCTGGGTTTTATTTAATTGACCAAACTAAGTAATAATTTTAATTAGCAATTTTATGATGTTTGTGTGTCTATATTTTTCTTGACTGTACACCGCCTTGAGTCCTATGGGAGAAAGGCGGTATAGAAATATAATAAATAAAATAAATAAATAATTGTGGGCATAGACCTTGTCCCCAATTTCAAACTTCCTAATTTTCCCAGTGGAATCAGGGGGAGTGTTAGCAATATAATTTGGATGCAATCGGTCCAATTGTGATCGAATTCTCCGTCCCATGAGGAGCTCCGATGGGCTTCTATTGGTAGCAGCACAAGAGGTAATATGTTGAATCAGTAAAAACTTATCTATTCGGGCTTGCCAATCTCCCGGAGCCATTCTGGCCAATGCCTCCTTTGTAAATCTCACTAATTGTTCAGCCTGCCCATTACTGGCCGGATGAAATGGAGCCACCAGGGCATGTCTGATGCCCAAGTTGGCCAAAAATGCCTCAAATGGGACAGCTGTCAATTGTGGGCCATTGTCCGAGACTATTTATTTATTTATTTATTTATTTATTTATTTATTTATTTATTTATTTATTTATTTATTGGTTCGATTTATATGCTGCCCTTTTCTGGAGACTCAGGACAGCTTACAATGCGTTAAGCAATAGCCTTCATACTTTTGTATATACCTGCTTAGTAGGGCTTTCGGGCCCCCCTAAGCGGTGTTCTTTTTTATACAAAGTCAGCTTATTGCCCCCACAAACTGGGTCCTCATTTTACCTACCTCGAAAGACTGAGTCAACCTTGAGCCTGGTGAGATTTGAACTTGCAGTAATTGCAGGCAGCTAGTGTTACTTAACAGTGCTTTAGTGCTTTAGTATGCTGCGTCACCAAGCACATCGGGGAGGCCGTGCATAGTGAACAGTTTTCTCAGTGCCTTAATAACAGCCCCAGCAGTGGTAGAAGTCATTAGGACTATGTCTAACCACTTAGAGTAAGCGTCAACAACGATAAGGAACGTTTGCCCCTTTACTGGCCCGCAAAGTCAATGTTCACCCTGGCCCATGGTGCCTGGGGTTCCTCCCATGTTTTAGCTGGGGCCGCAGGGGGAGCCGGTTGGGATTCCTGACATGGGGAGCAGGTGGCGACCCTTTCTGTAATATCGTGGTCCATTCTCAGCCACCAGATGTAACTCCTGGCCAGGCCCTTTATCCTGACTATACCAGGATATCCAGCATGCAAAACTTCCAGCACTTCCCTCTGTAGTTTGGAGGGTACAACCACCCTTTCCCCCCTTATTTCTGTCTTTCAATACAGACAGAAATAAGGCTGTGCTGCTTCCAACACCAGGTTCCTGGGCCAACCTCACTACACATAGTTTAAAATTTACATTAGTTCAGTGTCTTTAGCAGTATGCCAAGCAATCTCAGCCGCAGTAATGGGCCCCGAAGCGATGTCCTCTAGCAGGAGGACTTGGCAGACTGGTGCAGGGTCTTCCACCAGGGAAGCAGGGGGCAGTGGCTCAGCACGTCAGCATGGCTCAGAGACTTTCCGAGCCAGTGAATTAGCCAGTAGCTGTAGGCTGCCAAGAATAGCGACCATCGCACCATTCAAGGTGACATGACAGTAAGAGTCAGGCGGTCACCCACCAACAAACTCAGCAGGGGCTTGTGGTCAGTCACAAGGGTAAAATGTCTGCCATACAAATAGTCATGGAACCGCCGGACCCCAGCAACTACAGCCAGTGCTTCTCTGTCCAGCTGGCTGTAGTTTCGCTTGGCAGCAGACAATGTGTGGGAATAGAAGGCAAGAGGAGCCTCCTGGCCAGTAGGAAGCTGATGGCTGAGGACACCCCCACCCCAAAAGGCAAGGCATCACAAGTCAGGATCAGGAGTAGGGAGTCACTGTAATGGACCAACACACTGTCAGATGTCAGCAGGTTCTTTACTGTGGCGAAGACAACTGCCTCGGCCGGGCCCCAACACCAGGAAGTCTTTTTTCCCAGCAGCCTATGTAAAGGTTCAGCCACAGTGGCCTTTTGTGCCAAGAATATGCTGTAGAAATTGAGCAGCCCTAGAAAGGCTTGCAGATTTTGGCAATTTTGGACTTGGTGAGGTGAATCTCTGAGCCGTCAATCATGTATCCCAGGAATTCCACCCGGGGCACTGCGATGTGGCATTTTTTCCGTTTAACTTTAAGGCCCGCCTCTCTGAATCTGGAAAGGACAGTCCTGAGATAGGCAAAAAGGGCAGGTTTATCAGTAGCGGACACCAGGACATCACCAAAATAAAGCACCATACCAGGGATGCCTTGTAACAGCCGTTCCATTAAGCTTTGGAACAATCCTGGTGCCACGCTGACCCCAAATTGCAAGCGGCGGCATTTAAACGCATCCCTATGGGTGACAATAGTTTGGGCTTCAGCCATGCTGTCATCAAGCTGTAGTTGTTGGTACGCTTGCGCGAAATCAAGTTTAGCAAATGTTGCTCCTGTTCCCAATGAATGCCGTAGTGTTGAACGATGGGAACAGGATAGGCATTCTGCTGCAAGGCCTTTTGATTTTGCACTTATAGTCGGCGCAGATGTGGACTGAGCCGTCAAACTTTTACTGGCATTACTATGGGGGTCTCCCAACGGGCATGGTCCACCGGCTCAAGGATTCCCTGGCCAATCAATTTATCCAATTCCTTATCAATTTTAGGTCTAATTGCAAGGGGAACCCTACGGGGCTTAATTTTAATCAGTGCCACCTTGGGATCTAGGCTGAAGGAGATAGGCATTCCTTTGTACTTGCCTAGGCCGCTGTTGAATAAGTCCTCAAACTGCTTCACGAGGTCCTCGGTGCTGTTGTCTGAGATGGTGTTGATACCGGTCACTCCCACGCCCAGGGTCTCGAACCAGTCCAAGCCAAGCAAGCTTGGCAACGCCCCTTCAACTACAGTTATTTTTAAGGGACCGGAAAACTCCCAAAATTGCACTTGGAATGTTCCACAGACCACAATGGAGAAGCGGTTTCCTTGGTGTCTTTGAGTTGTAACTGCTGTGGCCTCAAGTCTTTCTTCCTTATGCCCGGAACAATGTTCATCATGGTGTTCCACGCAACAATGGTTAGGGACAATCCCGTGTTAATTTCCATCTCACACTCTGTCCCCTCAATCAGTACTGTCACATGGATCTTTTTGGCTGATGAGCTGGTCTGTCGTATATTCGTCTGATATGCCTCTCTGTCAGCAGCTGGAGATATCTCCCTATGGTTGGGTTTCTACGGTCTGGGTTTCCTCTTCTCTGGCATTGCCGAGGCAACCGGTTGCTGTTTAGCTCTGAATGCAGATGGCATACTAGCACGGCAGACCTGAGCCAGATGTCCCTTACGGTCACACCTCTGGCACACAGTGTCCTTGTATCTGCAACTTGCTCTGGAATGTGGCCCTCTGCATCCTGCACAGAAGGGTTGTCTCCACTCTGCGTCGGGGTAGGCTCTTTTCTTGTCATCTTGTAGCCGGTAGATGTCATTTTCATCTTCTGATGACTCAATCAGCTTGGTGCTCTCTTGATGCACTGTTTGGTGCGAAGTTGGCACGTTTCCCGCTCTTTGCAGAGCAGTGGCTGATTTCTGTGAGTTGTCTGCCGCTTTGGCCTTGTCTAAGGCTGTTTGTAGAGTGAGGGCCAGCTTGGCTAACAACCGCCATTGTAGGCTAATATCCCTCATTCCACTTATGAGTTGTTCCAACAGCACATCCTCCAGCTCTCGGAACTTACAGTATGCGATGGCTTTTCTAAGTGCCGCTAAATAGTGGTTCATGGACTTGCCTTCTTCCTGCATTCTGCGGTGAAACTCACACCGCTGTACAAACTTCGACTGCACTGGGGCATAATGCACCCATAATGTGTTCTGTAGCGTGGCCCATGGTACCGCTTGAACCGCGACTGGTTCAACGAGTGCCTTGGCTGTGTCAAACACATCCATACCGCAATAACTGAGGAATAGTGCTCGCTTGCGGTTATCAGACAGTCCCAGGAGATCGTTCACCTCCATGAAGCATTCAAAATGATTCATATAGGAGTCCCAATTGTCGTTGGCTGGGTTGAACAGAGCCGGTGGGGCATATGCGGTCATCATGCTGGCAGACGGTGATTCTGCAGAACAGCGAGCGATGCCGGTTGTTCCCTACTCCACTGGGTTTCTGGTCTACGAGTCCTTATTCTTCCGATCCCACCTTTGTCACCAGTGTTAGATTCGATGATGGAAGAGACGGACACAGCCCTTTCAGTGACAACAGCTCTTTATTAGTAGACCAGTACAACCCAACAACCTGCTTGTCTGACAGTGTCCCCTTTTATAGAGGGCTGCCAGACAGCTTAACCAATGAAACTTTCGGAAACTTCATACTTCAAGTATTTTCCCACCATTTTAGAGGACCTGAGTGAAGCCTATGGCTCACTCCTTATATGGTACATAACAGAAAGCTTGATTTGCTTAGCTTAACTTAGCGTAGCTTATCTTATCTTATCTTATCTTATCTTATCTTATCTTATCTTATCTTATCTTATCTTATCTTATCTTAGATTAACAGAGTTGGAAGGGGCATTGTAGGTCATCTAGTCCAACTCCCCCACCCAAGCAGGAGAGATGTTTGAACTTTCTTTCTGGCATTCTGGACTAATTACCTGGATCTTTTGCTTCCTGAACTCCTTGATTTGCCTTGCTGGATTTATTGCTGTGCAGCCGTGGTGTATCCAGCACTGGGCAGGACTAATTGCAGCAGAGGCTGCTTGAGGTTTGTGTGGGGGTTTGTTATCACTTTGCTCTGGGAATTGCTAGAAATGTGGGAGCATTTGGGGAAATTTGGAGCAATAAAGGGGTGGTTTGAATTGCCAGCTGTTGTGTTATCTTTGTGCCATGCTCAGGTCATCACATAGGGAAGTTCAAGTCTAAGACTTTTTCAAATTACATTTCTGTCTTAGACTCCGATTTATTTTATCTGATGGTCGTCTTGATTGCAGCCCTTCTTCCTGTTCCTCAAGGTTACTTTTACAGTCTATTACAGCTAAGCATGGCAATATGGCATCTGTGAGTACAACTGTGTCAAATGCCCATAGGACAGTTTCTTTTTTGTGGAATTAGTGTTAATTATTTTGTGTGCCCTAAAACTGAGAGACATAATGCATCTACCCCCATCTAATTTTGATTCTGTAAATGTTGGATAAATTCGTGTCCACTTGAGGTCTCAAGTTAGGAACCTGATGGGGAAAGGAGCAGCCTCATGAATCCCTTTGTTTTGTTTAATTTTTGAAGGGAACCCAAGAAGAATCCCTGCTTCCAATGTAGCTAGAGTCCATTATGATTTTATTAGAGAACATCTCTGTATTGCTATGCTACAGAAAGAAAGAAATACACTGAGATCAGAAAATCATGCTGGGATAGTGAGGTGATATAAACTGCAGAGCCCATTAGATTTAACTCATTTTCCTGAAAAAGCTAAAAACCTATAATCACAAGTCAAACCCCAAGACCCACAATCTTATTGGCAGGTTGGTAGAAACCATGTTGATTAATTTACTAGAGTTAGTGGAATTTGTCAAACACTAGAGAAAAGGAGGAGCACCACTAGGTACTTTCCTGCAGTGACAATTTTTAAAAAAAGTTATGGTAATGGTAGTAACTCAGATTAGAAGCCAGAGTGATTCTTAAGTGCCTATGTAAGATTTCTGGAAAGCAATTTAAAGAAGCAGAAGCAAAACTGTCAGCGACTATAAAAGTTTCCTATTGGACATATACAAAAAAAATTAATATTCATTTCCCTTTATCAAACCTGGAAAAAGTAAGGAGTAAAAGGCATTTCTTCTTAAGTAGAAGAAAGAAAAGTTCCTGTAGACTTCACATTTTCCCCACCAGAATCTAAGGATGGAATTTATTAGTTGGACTCAATATAGGCCATGTTAACAGTTGAGGAATAGTTAGGAGAAATTCATACAAAATAGCCACTTCTCTAAATATACACTCATGGAGACTACATCTGCACAGTGTGCTAAGAATGTGGGCAACCATGGAAGGAAACACAGAGGTCACCTAATTCAACCTGCAGGATCCAATAAAGCCGTGATGGCAAACCTATGGCAGGCGTGCCAGAGGTGGCACACAGTGCCCTCTCTGTGGGCACGCAAGCCGTCACCCCAGCTCAGCTCCGCCGCACATGTGTACATACCTCCCATCAGCCAGCTGGTCTTCGGGTCTCTGCCGCACATGCAGGGGTGCGGGGTGCATGTTGGGGGGCCACGCGCCCATTGCATTTTGGGAGTTCGGGTGATGTGCATGCATTTGCACGAGTGCGTGCACGCTTTGGGCACTCGGTCCGGAAAAGGTTAGCCATCACTGCAATAAAGCATTTCTAATGGATTACCAGCCAGCCACTGTTTGAACACCTCGATACGGAAGAATTCATCACATCATGTGAAAGTCCGTTCCACTGGCTGAGAGCTCCTATTATGAAGTTCTTTTCTGATATCTAACTTGGGCCTCCTCTACAATAATTTTAATCTGTTTGGTCTTGGTCTTGGTCTTGCCTTCTAGGGAAATACCGGGATCGAGGGGGGCGTTAGAGCTTGTCCGGATAGTTTTTTGAACATCAGTACTGTAGGTGGGAGGGGTAGATATGGCGGGAGCAGGGGGCCATATCGTGTTAGGGGAGTGCACACTCGCTGTCTACGAGCGGTGGCGTGCTCCGGCCCCCAAGGCTCTACTCACTCCTCAGGTTGCATAGACCCTCAGGACCCAGGCCTTCGGCTGATGCTGTGCAATGCCAGGTCCGTAGTAAATAAAGCCCCCCTCATCTGTGATCTTGTTCAGGAGGGGGGTGCGGATCTGGCAGGTATTACGGAGACCTGGTTGGGCCAGGAGGGGGGGGGTTCCCCTCGTTGAAATGTGCCCGCCAGGTTTCCAAGCATTCCATCAGACGAGGTCACAGGGGAGGGGCGGGGGGGGGTAGCGGTTATCATTAAAGAAGGTCTGAGACCGAGGGAGGCCACTGTTCCTCAAACGGCCGGCTGTGAATCCCTTTTTGTGAAATGGGGACATGGGGTTCAGATGGGTTTGCTGATCACGTACCTGGCTCCCTGCCACGTGGCAACAGCCCTGCCCGAGCTACTCAACGTCATCGCCGCGGTGGTGGTTGATACCCCTAGGCTTGTGGTCATGGGGGATTTCAACCTGCCGTCCGTGGGTGAGACGTCAGAGATGGCTCGGGAGTTCACGGCTTCCATGACAGCTATGGACCTGACCCAGTTAATTCATGGCCCTACCCACACAGGGGGAAACACGCTGGATCTGGTTTTTGTCTCTGGACAGTGGTTGAGGGATCTTGATATAGGGGATATAGTTACTGAACCCTTGTCATGGTCAGATCACTCTCTCCTTCGTCTCGACTTTCGAACCGCTGCACCCCGCCGCAGGGAGGCGGAGCCGGTAAGATGGTACCACCCCAGGCGCCTGATGGAACCTGACAGATTCCAGACAGAGCTTGGGCCATTTCCTGAGGTTCTGGCACACGCCTCGACTGGAGACCTGGTGGCCGCCTGGGATAGGGCGGCTGCTGGTGCTCTGGATCGGGTCGTGCCTTTGCAGCCTCTGACCCGGCGCCGATCTCAATTGGCTCCTTGGTTTACCGAGGAGCTGAGGGAGTTGAAGCGCCGGAAAAGACGCCTAGAGAGTAGTTGGAGAGCCAGTCTTCTTGAATCTGACCGGACACTAGTAAGATCCCACATTAGGAATTACTTAGTGGTGATAAAAGCAGCGAAATGTAGTTATTTTGCTGCTCTTATTGCGTCATCAGATAATCGCCCGGCCGCCCTCTTTAGGGTGACCCGCTCCCTGCTCCACCAGGAAGCGCGGGAGGACCCCTTGGAGGGTAGAGCCGAGGATTTTGTTCAGTATCTGTATGACAAAATCACTCAGATTCGGGAAGATTTGGACTCCAACTGGGTAGTCTCAGGGGGAGAGACAGGGGCAGGTCTTGAGAATGTTATCTGGGATGAGTTTGATCCTGTGACCCCTGAGGACGTGGACAGGATTCTGGGTAGACTGAACCCGACCACTTGTTTATTGGACCCGTGTCCTTCCTGGTTAGTACTGGCTTCCCGGGAAGTGACACGAGGCTGGCTCCAGGGGATTATAAACGCTTCGCTGAGTGAGGGTGACTTTCCCGCCGCCTTGAAAGAGGCGGTGGTGAGGCCTCTCCTCAAGAAACCTTCCCTGGACCGAGCAATGTTGGTAAATTATCGTCCGGTCTCCAACCTTCGCTTTGTTGCGAAGGTTGTTGAGAGTGTGGTCGCGCAACAGCTCCCCCAGCACCTGGATGAAACGACGTATCTGGATCCATTCCAGTCGGGCTTCAGGCCCGGGTACAGCATGGAAACGGCATTGGTCGCGTTGGTTGATGATCTCTGGAGGACTCGGGACAGGGGGTGCTCCTCTGTCCTGGTCCTGTTAGATCTCTCAGCGGCTTTTGATACCATCGACCATGGTATCATGCTGCACCGGTTGGAAGAGTTGGGGGTGGGAGGCACTGTGTTGCGGTGGTTCTCCTCCTTTCTCTCTGACCGGTCGCAGTCTGTTGACAGGGGGACAGAGGTCGACCCCAAGGCCCCTCATATATGGGGTGCTGCAAGGGTCGGTCCTCTCGCCTCTCCTGTTCAACATTTATGTGAAGCCACTGGGCGAGATCATCCGTGGTTTCGGGGTGGAGTACCATCAGTACGCTGACGACACCCAGCTGTACATCTCCACCCCGGATCACCCCAACGATGCCCTTGAAGTGATGTCCCGGTGCCTGGAGGGCGTACGGATCTGGATGGGGAGGAACAGGCTCAGGCTCAACCCATCCAAGACTGAGTGGCTGTGGTTTCCGACGTCCCGATATAGTCAGTTGACGCCATCACTGACTATTGGGGGCGAATCATTGGCCCCCACGGAGAGGGCTCGCAACTTGGGCGTCCTCCTGGATTCACGGCTGTCTTTAGAAGAGCACTTGACGGCCGTGACCGGGAGGATTTTTCATCAGGTTCGCCTGATTCGCCAGTTGCGTCCCTTTCTGGATCGGGACTCGTTACGCACGGTCACTCATGCCCTTGTCACCTCCCGCCTGGACTATTGCAATGCTCTCTACATGGGGCTCCCCTTGAGGAGCACCCGGAGGCTCCAACTGGCGCAGAGTGCGGCCGCGTGGGTGGTTATGGGAGCGACATGGCGTTCCCATGTAACACCTCTCCTGCGCGAGCTGCACTGGCTCCCGGTGGTCTTCCGGGTGCGCTTCAAGGTTTTGGTTACCACCTTTAAAGCACTCCATGGCTTAGGATCCGGGTACTTGCGGGACCGCCTACTACCACCAATAGCCTCCCACCGGCCGGTACGCTCCCATAGAGAGGGGCTCCTCCGGGTGCCGTCAGCCAAACAATGCCGACTGGCAGCCCCCAGGGGGAGAACCTTCTCTGTGGGGGCACCTACTATCTGGAACGAGCTCCCCCCAGAGATACGGAGGTTCCCGGATCTGCGCACCTTCCGCCGCGCCTTAAAGACCTTACTATTTCACCAGGCTGGCCTGGCCTAAATTTCCCCCTCTTTTATAAAAGATTTTTAAAATTTTAAATATCTTTTAGTATTTATATATTCAATTTTAAATTGGTTTTAAAAGTTTGGGGTTTTAAATTTGTCGGGGCCAAAATTATTTAATTTGATTTTATTCTATTTTTAAATTTTGTATTGTATGTGTTTTTATTGTTTGGCTGTGCACCGCCCTGAGTCCTTCGGGAGTAGGGCGGTATAGAAATCTAATAAAATGAAAATGAAAATGAAAAATGAAATAGAAAGAAAATCCTCTTTCTCTTCTGTGTGATTTTTGATAAAGCTTTTGGTGCATCTTCAGCTTTTTAGCTGCTTGTCAATTTAAGGAGTGCATTAAACATTATATGTACCAATGGTGTGTTATATCAAACCATTGGTACATACAATGTAATTATATGTTAATTATAGTCTGTCATAAAATATATATTATGCTAAACTTATAACTAACTTATTATTAAGTAGCCATTTATCTTTTAGGGAAAAGAGGCTGTGAGGAAGGAATGGCAACAAAGACTAGTCATGTTTTTCACTCCCTGAAAATATAAAAAAGCTTTGTTATTTATTTATTCAAATTTATTTATTTATTTATTCAAATTTCTATACCGCCCTTCTCCTTTCGGACTCAGGGCGGTGAACAGCCAAGATAAAAACATCTATACAAAACATCACAGTTTAAAAATAAAGTTAAAATAATTTATAATTTGGCCCATAATTTAAAACTTGTCAATTAAAATCAATATTAAAATTTTAAAAACTAACCCTAAAATCAAGACAGACCGGCTAATTGGAAAAAATGAGTTTTTAGGGCCCGACGAAAAGTCCGAAGGTCGGAGATCACTCGTATCTCTGGGGGTAGATTGTTCCATAGGGTAGGTGCCACCACAGAGAAGGCTCTCCTCCTGGGGGTCGTCAGCCGGCATTGTCTGGCCGACGGCACCCTGAGGAGGCCCTCTCTGTGGGAGCGAACCGGCCGGTGGGAGGCTATTGGTGGCAGAAGGCGGTCCCGTAAGTACCCTGGCCCTAAGCCATGGAGCGCTTTAAAGGTGATCACCAACACCTTGAAGCGCACCCGGAAGTCCACCGGAAG
The DNA here is from genome assembly GCF_029215685.1 of Pituophis catenifer annectens. NCBI lineage: Eukaryota > Metazoa > Chordata > Lepidosauria > Squamata > Colubridae > Pituophis > Pituophis catenifer. The sequence continues at coordinate 106,675,121 of NW_027256883.1, read as the reverse complement.
CCAATGCAGCTCGCGCAGGAGAGGAGTCACATGGAAGCGCCCCGTCGCTCCCATAATCCCCCGCGCAGCCGCATTCTGCACCAGTTGGAGCCTCCGGGTGTACCCCAAGGGGAGCCCCATGTAGAGAGCGTTACAATAGTCCAGACGAGAAGTGACGAGTGCTTGAGTGACCGTGCGTAGGGAGTCCCGGTCCAGAAAGGGGCGCAACTGGCGTATCAGGCGAACCTGACAAAAAGCCCCCCTGGCCACGGCTGTCATATGCCCTTCTAAAGACAGCCGCGCATCCAGGAGGACACCCAAGTTGCGGGCCCTCTCCGTGGGGGCCAATGATTCGCCCCCAATAACCAGCGATGGCGTCAGCTGGCTATACCGGGACGCCGGCAGCCACAGCCACTCGGTCTTGGAAGGGTTGAGTCGAAGCCTGTTTCTCCCCATCCAGACCCGCACGGCCTCCAGGCACTGGGACCTCACTTCCAAGGCATCATTGGGATGGTCTGGGGTGGAAATGTACAGCTGAGTATCATCAGCGTACTGATGGAACTCCACCCCAAAACCACGGATGATCTCACCCAGCGGCTTCACATAAATGTTGAACAGGAGGGGCGAGAGGACCGACCCTTGCGGCACCCCACAAACAAGGCGCCTTGGGGTCGACCGCTGCCCCCCTGTCAACACGGATTGCGACCGGTCGGAGAGATAGGAGGAGAACCACCGCAAAACGGTGCCCCCCACTCCCAGTCCCTCCAGCCGGCGCAACATGATACCATAGTCGATGGTATCAAAAGCCGCTGAGAGGTCTAATAGGACCAGGATAGAGGAAGAACCCCTATCCCGGGCCCTCCAGAGATCATCCACCAACGCGACCAATGCCGTTTCCGTGCTGTACCCAGGTCTGAAGCCGGACTGGAGCGGATCCAGATAGACAGCTTCATCCAGGTACTGGGGAAGCTGTCGCGCCACCACACTCTCAACAACCTTCGCAATAAAGCGAAGGTTGGAGACTGGACGATAGTTAGCCAAAACAGCCGGATCCAGGGATGGCTTCTTGAGGAGAGGCCTCACCACCGCCTCTTTCAAGGCAGGCGGCAGGACACCCTCACTCAAAGAAGCGTTAATAATCCCCTGGAGCCAGCCTCGCGTAACCTCCCGGGAAGCCAGCACCAACCAGGAGGGACACGGGTCCAATAAACATGTGGTTGCGTTCATCCGCCCCAAGATCCTGTCCACGTCCTCGGGAGCCACAGGATCGAACTCCTCCCAGATAACACTCTCAAGGCCTGCCTCAGTCATCTCGTCTGAACTAACCCAGTCGGCGGCCAAGTCTTCCCGAATCTGAGTTATTTTATCATCCAGATACTGTACAAAATCCTCAGCTCGGCCCTGCAAGGGGTCCTCCCGCGCTCCCAGATGGAGGAGGGAGCGGGTCACCCTAAACAGGGCGGCTGGGCGGTTATCTGATGACGCGATAAGAGCGGCAAAATAACTAGATTTCGCCGCTTTTATCGCCACTAGGTAGGTCTTAATATGAGACCTTACCAGTGTCAAGTCAGACTCGGAACGACTGGCCCTCCAACCGCTCTCTAGGCGTCTTTTCCGGCGCTTCATCTCCCTCAGCTCCTCAGAGAACCAAGGAGCTAAGTGAGTTCGGTGCCGGGTCAGAGGCCGCAAAGGCACGACCCGGTCCAAAGCCCCGGCAGCCGCACTATCCCAGGCGGCCACCAGGTCATCAGCCGAGTCGTGAGCTAGAGTCTCAGGAAATGGCCCAAGCTCCATCTGGAACCTATCAGGGTCCATCAGGCGCCTGGGGCGGAACCACCTGGTCGGTTCCACCTCCCTGCGACGGGGTACGGCGGTCAGAAAGTCTAGTCGAAGGAGCGAGTGGTCAGACCATGACAAGGGTTCAATATCTACATCCCCTATATCAAGGCCACTCAACCACTGACCAGAGATAAAAACTAAGTCCAGAGTGTGTCCCCCCATATGAGTAGGGCCGTGAATTACTTGGGTCAGGTCCATGGCCGTCATGGAAGCCATGAACTCCCGAGCTACCTCAGATGTCTCACCGATAGATGGCAGGTTGAAATCCCCCATGACCACAAGTCTGGGGGTATCAGCCGCCACCTCGGCTATAACATTGAGGAGTTCGGGCAGGGTCGTTGCCACGTGGCAGGGAGCCAGGTACGTGATCAACAGACCCATCTGCACCCCACGACCCCACTTCACAAAAAGGGACTCACATCCGGCTATCTGAGGTACAGTGGTCTCCCTCGGATCAAGACCCTCTTATGAAACAAAAATGCAGCTTTCCCCCATTCCTCACCAATACTTCTAACCCAACTGTACTTTTTAAATGGATTTTTGTGAAGAAAAACAAAACAAAAAAAAATCAAGAAATTCTGCTTTGTGCAAATATTGGGACAGTGATCCTCATGGAGGAGAATTGACAAACCCATGTTTTCTCTCCAAGGGCTTTGGTGGGTGAATGCTCTAAGCACAGTGAATCACAGAATAAAATCACAAAATATTCATCTTTGAACATAGGATTTACAATTCTGGAACTTTACAGGAAACTATCCTCGGTGGCCCTCAAGCTGGCCAATACCTGAGGAGTTTCTGAACCTGCCTATAGGCCCTGCTCCCACACATCAGTAAACTGGATTATAAATGAACAAAAACAACAACAACACTTTTTCAGGCCCCTCATAAAAAGAAAGAGGAAGGCGTAATGATTGTTTCAAAAGCAAATGGAAAGTTTCCAAAGAGATATAAAACAGTCATGAAGGAAGATTTTAATTATCCCACCATCTTCTGGGAAACAAACTCTGCCTGACATGCACCTTTCAGGAAATTTCCAAGTTGTCTTATTGATAATGATTTATTCAGAGAGTAGAGGAAGATACACTATGACGGCTATCCTTAATACTACAAATTGGGAAGACTTAATTGAGGAAAATTATTTTCCAGGAAACTCACTCTGCAGTGTTGGAGTTCTTGAATTTAAGAGAAATTAAACATGAGCGTGGCAAACATGTATCTTGAGTTTCAGAAATTAGAGCTTTAATAAATGGAGAGCAACAATAAATGGGTTTTATTTAGATCTAGAATGCATGGTGGTTCTTCAAAAATGACATATAAATATATCTCTAATTGCAAACTGCAAGGGAAAAAATGGAAGAGGGAAAAAGAAGTCAATATGAGTGCACAAAAGGCTTATTGAAGAATTGAAAACAAACAAAAGGACACACTGAAGAAAAATACAAGTAACCAGAAACTGATTAGAGAGTTAGGATGATTAAAAACTCAGAATGATTTGAAGTTGGAAAGGATGTTAAAAAGTTTATTTAAATAGCTTCCTAAACTTACTTTTATCATGACAAACCTATAATACAGAAGCTTTTCTGGGCAATTTATTGGAGATGAGAATGAAGAAAGTTCACTTGTAAATAATGCATGCACAGGGAAATTGAGTTCTGTGAAAAATATGTTACACCTATAAAGCTATGGGGAGAGAAACATTTATTGTAGTGTGTAGGTATGCATGTATTTACAGGGCTCATAAACCACCCCAGTCGGAATCGATTTTCAGCAATGTACAATTCCTCCTCCATAAGTCAGGATAAAAACAAGATTGCTGTATCTACTGAAGTGTCAGGTGACATTACATTGTGATGTTTTGCCCAGATGCAGAAAGGTGGAGATGTGGTGAGATACCCCTCCCACAGAGAGTGCAGTGGAGATCCTCAATGCTAAAACATATGAAGAACGGTTGCAGGAATTGATGTATATATTCACTTATTTGGTGAAAAGAAGGACTAGGGGTGATATGATGACAGAGTGGGTCAACCTATTCTCCAAAGTACCTGAGGGCAGGACAAGAAGCAATGGATAAAAAACTAACCAAGGAGAAAAGCAGCCTAGAACTGAGGAGGAATTTCCTGACAGTTAGAACAATCAGTGAATGGCTTGTCTTCAGAAGTTGTGGGTGCTTCATCACTTGAGGTTTTACTGTAAGAAGAGACTGGACAACTATTTGTCTGAAATAGTACAGGGTTTCCTGCTTGAGCAGTGATTTGGACAAGAAGACAGATACAGATACAGATTAACAGAGTTGCAGGGGTGAAATCCAGCAGGTTCTGACAGGTTCTGGAGAACCAGTAGTGGAAATTTTGAACAGTTCTGAGAACCGGCAAATACCACCTCTGGTATTTTTGGCTGCTGCTGCACATTGCACACTGTTGACTCATATTTAATTGGTTGTCCAATCCATGCACGAGGCTGGAAAGGAAATTGCTTGCTAGATCTTCACCAGGTAAGTGACCTGACATGGCAGATTGTGGGTGGAAAGCAATTGTGGGAGCATGAGGTATTTCAATGGGTCAAGGAGGCTTTGGGTGGTCTTAGGCAGGTGGCCTATTCCATCGGTAGGCCCCCCCTGGCCTTCTCACCCTGAAATACCTCATGCACACTTAATGGGCCTCACATTCTGTTAAGGATATTGTTGTGTCACCACCAGAGTCATGGTTCATAAAGTAGAGTACCATCAGAAGTTTTTACACACAGAAACGGTTTTGAGAGCAATTGTGAATAACATGCAGACAAACTGGTTTTATAATATTTTACTTTAAGGGTAAAGTGAAATCATAGTCCTTTAACTATCCAAGTCTTAGACATATAAAGTGCAATACAAGATCAATCCAGGGATATAAAATCTTCTTACCAGTTTGTAAAAAAATACAAGGAACATTCAGGAACAATATAAAAACAGTTCAATAAATATCAGGAAACAGTAATAAATAAACCATGATCAAACATTGACCATTTAGAGAGATCAAAAATAGTTACAGCATAGCAGCAGGTAAAAATAGGGTGTAGTGTCCAAACTAACCACAATTAAGCTCTCCTTAAATACATTGGCTACTGAGCTCATCCAATCAGGATACAGAATGACTCAGCAATGTTCTTAAAGCAACATAATACATTTACACAATACAAACATACAATGTTGGATTATATATTACCTGGCCAACTAGTTAGGCAATGACCATTTCCTAACATACTCCCCCTTGAACAGGACAATATATACTGGTTCACAATCTTAACCCATAACCCTCACAACATGTCCTATGTTTGATCGTACCCTGCGCTTTAGTAAAATTGTCAGCAATATTGTTCTCCGACATACAATATTCCAATTTTACCATATTGCTCTGTATACTCTGCCATACATTCAAATATCGAATGTCAGTATATTTAGACCTCGTCTTCACAGCCAAATTAGTTGCCATTTTTATAGTGGCTTGGTTGTCTTCAAAAACTACAATTGGATAATTTATATTTAAGCCAATATCTATCATTAGTTGTTTGTAATATATTAGGTCTGTGCACATTAATGACAAACAAGAAAATTCCGCGTCCATGGTGGATAAACTAATATGCTTCTGATCGATTTCCATCCAATTAACGATTTCCCTAACATTATCGCAATACCTGATGTAGATTTTCTGGTAGATAAATCAGTAGCGAAACTAGCATCAGCATATGCAGTCAGTATAAGATCACAGTTAGGTTCCAAATATAACGCGTAATGCATTGTTAATTTCAAGTATATTAATATCTGCTTTGCAGCTTGCCAATGCCTCTCTGTTGGTTCTGCATTATATCTTGCTAATTAATTAAAACAATAGGAAATATCTGGCCTTGACCAATTACTGATATATGATAGACTTCCTATCAAAGATTGATAAATCTCTTTGCTGAATACAGGACTTTGTATATCTCCATGTTTGAAATCCTGATCCATAGGAGTTTTTGCTGGCTTACATGACTCCATATTATAGTGCTTTAACATTTGGCTAATCTTGCTAGATTGAGACAGTTTGTATCCTCTAGCAGTTCTTATAACATCAAGACCTAAATAATGCTTTATATTACCTAGATTTCTTATCCTAAACTTATCCTGTAACAAATTAATAATTTCTGTTGCTTCCTGTTCAGTCTTCGTTACGATAGCAATATCATCTGTAAACAAGAGCAAAAATGAAATTAAACCATCTTTCTCCAGTTTAAAGAGACATTTATCTGCTACACCTTCTATAAACCCCATAGCATTCAGCTCTTTCACAATATACCTATTCCATTCAAACCCTGATTGCTTCAAACCATAAAGGCTCTTTTTTAATCTCCAGCAATCAGTTCTCCCATCTGTTCTTACACCTAACGGCTTCCTTATATAAATGTTGTGATGTAAAGGTACATGTAAATATGCCGTCTCAACATCTATATGATTTTATTTATTTTTTATTTTATTATTGAATTTCTATACCACCCTACTCCCGAAGGACTCAGGGCGGTGCACAGCCAGGAAATAAAACACATAGATATACAAAATTTAAAATCGAATAAAATGAATTAAATAAATTTGGCTGAATTAATACCCATAATTTAAAATACCCATATTTTAAAATCCATTAAAATTTAGAATTTACACTTAAAAGGGAGAAGATTTAGGCGAGGCCAGCTTGATGAAATAAAAGCGTCTTCAACTCGCGGCAGAAGGTGTGCAGATCCGGAATCCTCCGTATCTCTGGGGGGAGCTCATTCCAGATCGTCGGTGCCCCCACAGAGAAGGCTCTCCCCCTAGGGGCCGACAGCCGACATTGTTTGGCCGACGGCACCTGGAGGAGCCCCTCTCTGTGGGAGCGCACTGGTCGGTGGGAGGCTGTTGATGGTAGTAGGCGGTCCCGTAAGTAACCAGGTCCCAAGCCATGATTGATCTTATAATCATTCTTCGCCACCCACACTAGCATTGCTCTTAATGTGGTTGCTCTTAAACTGGGAGCAAAAACCTCATCATAGTCTTTTTCAGACTGAGCAAAACCTTGAGTGACTAAACGAGCTTTATGGGTTACATTTCCATCAATACCTGTCTTTAATTTATAGACCCATTTACAACCAATCATCCTTTCTCCTGGTGGTAACTGAACATTTTCGTATACATCTAACTCTTTTAAAGATTTGAGTTCTCTATTCATAGCCTCCTTCCATGCCATTTGATCCTTTTCAGGATACATCTTGATATCATCAAAATTGGAAGGTTCTACATTTACTTGACAAACCATGTTTGCTTGATATTTATCAGGTGGATGTCTTACCCGAGTAGATCTCCTAGGCAATACAGGACTCATATCTGGTATTCTATCTGATTCCTCCCCTAAACCTCCTCCTTCTTCTTCTTTTACAGTAGACTCTACATTACCTATATCTTCATCAGGGGTATCATTGAATATTTGATTTTCAATAATAACATTATTATCATTTCTGTAATCAGCTTGTTCAAGCTTATCCCAACCTACATGCGCCAGGAATTTTGCACTAGCACCACAATAAATGCTAGTGGTTCCTGGCAATCAGAATCTAAATGATCAGTGGTTCGATTCATATCCTACAAAAAACATTTTTCTAGCTCTCTGTTGTCCCTTCTGTCTTAATGGAGAGGGAATATGAATCCAAGCAGGAGCACCAAACGTATGCAAATAACTAAGATTAGGTTTTCTACCATGCCATAGTTTAAATGGTAATTCACCAGTAGATGAATTTACTACATTGTTCAAAACATGGTTAGCACACATAATGGCTTCACCCCATAAGGTTTCTGGCAAACTAGAATCTGCTAACATAGCTCTAGCCATAGCTTGCAGTGTTTGACCTCTGCGTTCTACATAAGTGTTGTGCTGTGATCTATACGGGGCAGAATATTTATGCTCAATACCTGCCTCCTGCAACATATTCTCTAGTCTTAGATTAGTAAACTCGGTACCTTTGTCTGTTACCAAGCAAACTACTTTATGTTTCTGCTTCCTCTCTACAAATCTTAGCCAGTTGTTAATACACTGAAATGTTTCAGATTTTGTTTTCATCAAGTAACAGAAACCATATCTAGAGAAATGATCAACAATGCTTAGTATATAGCAGGCTCCCCCTAAACTGGGTTGTTTAGGTCCAATTAGATCTGCAAACACCACTTCTAATGGTCTTTTGGTTTTAAACCCATTGATTCAGTTTGCTGGGGTTACTTTGCTTTTCTGCTGATTACAGGCATTACAGTTCAGATATTTAGTACATGGTTTTAACTTTATCCCTTCAGATAATTCTACTGTCTTTTTCAATACCTTGAAATTCACATGTCCTAATCATCGATGAAGTAAATGGATACATTCATCATGTGGTTTCTTATTGTTTTTTTTATTGAAAAGTTTTATAAGAAATACAAACATTTTCTCCCCTCACCCTTTCCCCCTCCCCTCCTTCCCCCCCCACCCCCCTCCCTAGACTTCCCAGAACAGGCACAGGGTATAGCATTCACAAACATAAAGCTAAAATATGCTAACAAATTATTGCATTCATATTCTCCCTAAATCTTTAACTCCTTATAACTCAAAAACTATAAACATAAACTACTCAAAAATATTTCATTCATAAGCTATATGAATCTTCTTGTTCGGATACTTTTTTTGTATATAGTCAATCCATCTTCTCCATTCTGATATGTATCTTTCATTTGAATGATTTTTAAGATATGATGAAATTTTTGCCATCTCTGCCAGATGCACAACTTTTAATGTCCATTCCTCAATGGTAGGTGGATCTTCCTTCTTCCAGTACTGTGCCACCAGTAACCTGGCAGCTGTTATTAAATTCAAAACCAACTTAGTCTCTATTACAGTACAATCCGTGACTATTCCCAACAAAAAAATCTGTGGTGTAAATTTAATTTTTTTTCCTTAAAACATTTTGAATAATACACCATATTTTTATCCCAAAAGCCTTAATTTTTTTACATGTCCACCATATATGAAAATATGTAGCATCTTCACATTCACATCGCCAACACTTGGGTTGTAAATTTGGATACATGCAGGCTAGTTTTTTGGGGTCTAAATGCCATCTATAAAACATTTTGTAAAAGTTCTCTCTTAAGTTTTGAGCTTGTGTGAATCTTACATTTCTAACCCATATCTTTTCCCATGTATCCAACATTATTGGTTCACCTGTTTTGTGCCCATTTTATCATACAATCCTTGACTAGCTCTGTTTCCGAATCTATTTCCACTAATACATTATACAACCTTTTAATATGCATTTGACCTTTATCTCTTATTTGCTTTATCAAATTCTCATCCTGCTGCAAAATACCAGTTTTTTGATCCTCTCTCCATCTGGCCTGCAGCTGACCATACTGAAACCAAGTCTTAATAATTCCTTCTTCTCTTAATTGCTCCATAGATTTTAATTGTAATCTAACTCCTTCCTTATAAAGGAGTTCCTTATATGTAAACTTATCTTGCTTTTGCTCCAAATTTATATTCTCTATCACATGTCTAGGTACTGTCCATATTGGTAACTTATCCTTTAGTTTATATTTATACTTTTTCCAGACACGCAGTAGAGCATTTCTTAATATGTGACTTTTAAAAGTCTTATCTACTTTCTTGTCATACAATAGATAAGCATGCCAGCCGTAGACCAGACCATATCCTTCAATATTCAGTATCTCTTCCTCTGTTAAATTTATTCAATCTGTAATTGCTGAGAGAGTAGCAGCTTCATAATACAGTCTTAAATTGGGCATTTTAAGACCACCTCTTTCTCTGGTGTTTTGCATTATCTTTTGATTAACTCGTAGTTTCTTCCCTGCCCACACAAACTTGTTTATGCTCTTCTGCCATTCCTTCAAATTTTCATCTTTTTTAAGTATAGGTATCATTTGAAAAAGAAATAAAAATCTTGGTAAGATATTCATTTTTACAGCGGCTATCCTACCCAGCAAAGACAGTTGAAATTTCTTCCAATTTTCCATCTCTTTCTGTATTTTTTGCCATAACGGTTCATAATTATGTTGATATAATTTCGTATTTGCAGTCATAATATAAACCCTGTCAGGGCATTGATTAATCCCATGTTTGGCTCTGGGACAAATCACCCTGATTAGAGGATGGATCGAGGCTTCTCCAAGTTGCAATATTCTGAAAAGAAAACCCGAAGAAATATTTTCTAATAAAACTCATTTATTTGTTATAAAGAAAATAAAACACCTCACTAACTAAGAAAGATAATTTCTACATTTTGAAAATAATTCGGGCCGGCTACTTTTCACAGCAACCGGCACTCCTGGCAAGAGAACAAAGGAAAAAGTGTGAAAGAATGAAAGAATGCGGACATGCGTAGTAAAATACTGATAAGGAACTTGGCAAACTACAGCAAGTCTATTAGTCCAAAAATAATGAAGCTCAGCTGGGAAATAAAAAGAACGCAGTGACAATCCCCTTCTTTGCCAGGTGAGCGAATATCAGTACATCATCAAATAAGGCACATCTTCTTACGCAGATACTCATGTTGAGCTGCTGGAAGTGGTTTGTTGAGCATATCAGCAATTTGATCATGTGTAGATACATATTGCATTTTGACAAAACCTTTTTTCACTAAATGTTTTATGTTTTGATAACGAATGTCAATGTGTCTGGACCTAGAACCTGTGAAATGTGATTCAGAAATATAAACCACCGATTCATTGTCTTCCATCATGGTGATCGGTCGGATCGGGTGTGTCCAGATATCTGTGACTAAAGCATCAAACCAAGTTAGAGAATTACATGCATCTGAAACACAAGCATATTCAGCTTCAGTAGATGAACAAGAAACAAAATTCTGTTTATGCACTTGCCAATAAACAGGACATCCATTTAAGAACATCATATAACCTGAAGTACTTTTACGTGATTTCTTATCACTTGCCCAATCAGAATCTGCATAACAACATAATTCTGCATAATCAGTATGTGTTGGTTCTAACAATAACTTCAAATGTTTAGTGTATTTTAGGTATCTCAATAATTTCTTAATACATGTCCAATGAAACTGTTTTGCCTTACCTACATGTCGTGATAAGAGATTAACACTAAGTGCAATGTCGGGTCTGGTCCAACTACTAATGTACAATAGTGACCCAATGACTGAACGATAGAGTGTTTGATCCTCGAACTCAGGACTTGCTTCTTGTGTCAAGTTGTGAAAATCTGTTTGCATGGGTGTCTTTGTTGTGTTAGCATCTTTCATGTTGCAATGATGCAAAACTTGTTCAATTTTATCTTCTTGTGAAAGACTAAACCCCTTCTGTGTTTTTTCAATCTGAACACCTAAATAAGTGCTAATGTGACCCAATGATTTCAATGTGAAATATCTCTGCAAAGCTTTGGCAAAAATTTCACTCATTTGCTTATTTGGACCAATATAAACAATATCATCAACATAAACAAGAACTATCTCATATGCATTGTTAGATCTTTTTGTGAACACGCACTCATCAGTTTCGGACTTAATAAAGCCCATTGAATTTAGTTTGTCAGTAAGACATAAGTACCACATTAAACCAGATTGTTTCAGACCATAAAGACTTTTGTTTAGGAACCAGGTATCCCCTTCTTGCTGTCGGAATCCTAGAGGACTTTTCACGTAGATCTCTTCATCTAGGTCTGCATGCAGATAAGCTGTGTCAACATCAAACTGGAAAACTTCTAAACCAAGGATAGTTGCAGTTGCTAAAGCAAGTTTTACACTCTCAGTTCGAACTGTCGGTGAGTAAGTATTTGTGTAGTCCTCAGGATAACGTTGAGCGAAACCCTGAGCTACAAGTCTAGCCTTATACAGTGACTCACCATTTGGTTTCTTTTTGATTCTGTACACCCATCGAGTCCCAATGACCTTTTTGTTTGCTGGAGGTTTTGCAGGTGTAAATACTTTAAGTTTCTTTCGACTGTCCATTTCAACCTGCATTGCTTCATACCATTTGTCTTGCTCTGAATCAGGGAGCTGCTTGATTTGTGTGAAATTATCAGGTGGAAGTGTAACATTGCAAATCAAAGGCAAGGGTGCTTTTGTCAGTTGCCAAGAATTTCGTTGTGGAGGGAACCCTTTTGTGGCCCTCTTGGAACGTCTCGGAACAACTGTCCGGTCTTCTTCTGCTTCGTCCTCATCCTCACTTTCGTCGCTAGCATCAGCATCCGCAGCTTGCGAAGACGGAACATCAGGTTGAGAAGAACTAGTGGAATCTTGATCATCAATCTGTGTGGCATCAGCAGTATCATCTCTAGGAAAATAAACTCCAGGATCATTGGAATGAATCCTGGACCAGTCAATATCTTCTTCAAAATTAGCAGATTGGGAAATCACAATTACATGTTTAAAGTCAATAAATTTGCTCCATTTTGAATTATCATCAATACCCATAAATCTCAGTCTCTTTGCTGCTGGACTTCCTTTTCTTCTTTGAGCTAAGGGAATGTTCACCATAGCATACGAACCAAAAATATGGATGTTGAAGGCTGAATTTCCCTTTCCAAATGTAAAAGACAAAGGGAAACCCCTAAGTGAATTGGGCAGGGCATCCTGGCTGTGGGAATGGGAACAAGCCAGAAAACAAACTAAGCGCCAAGGAATTCTAAGGAAGCTGCTCGAAAGCCCCATAGATGAGTTAAAAGAGAAATTTGACCATGCCACCCTTCAGGGGGAGGGGCCATCCTGCAGATCCAAAGAAAAGAGAGAACCAGTCTGGGTTGTTGATCCAAGAGGGCATTGGCCAAGGTGGCTTAATCTTATAAGAAACAAGCAGACAAGCACCGAACTCCCCAAAGACCATTTCAGTTGGGAGAGAAAGTCTACCTTTCCACCAAGTACTTGAGACTTAGACTCCCGAGTAAGAAATTAGGCCCGAAATTTATAGGACCGTTCCCTATAGTAAAAATAATCAACCCCGTTACAGTACAACTACAGTTGCCACGACTCTTGGGGAAGATTCACCCCATTTTTCACAGTAGCCTTCTGAAACCTGTAGTGGGGTCTACCTTAAGGCCGACGCCACGTGCGCCCCCTGGGCCCCTGGTTGTTGGGGGCCAAACTCACTACGAAGTGCAGCGAATTCTTGACTCAAGATGGCACAGGGGGCGCCTCCAATACTTAATTAAATGGAAGGGCTACCCGTTGTCAGAGGCTTCCTGGGTGAAGAGTTCAAACATCCAAGCTGACTGCCTTATAGCAAAATTCCATGCAGACCACCCGGGAAAGCCGGGAGGGGGGGGGGTTGCAGCAAAGAAGGGGATAATGATAATTATCTTGTTGTGTTTTTCCTATGGGGCAGGTTACGTCGGAGAAGTGAAGGGAGAGGGGCCGGATGTCAGCGTTCCAAATTATGATCTCTTTCAGCGCTGACATGAAATCATGAAGGACACAGAAAGACCTGCTTTAATGCTGGGATGAACTTTCACCTAGTTCCTGGCTCTCCAGCAGATAGCGTTACTTGGGAAACAGAGGGAGGGGTGAAATTCCTGTGAAAAGAAAGTGCATGGGACGAAGAGATGGATCTGCATGGTGGCCAATGAGACATTGGGGTTGAAGGACGGAAAGGGAGGGGTTTGGAAGGAGGTGCCAATCTTGGCTGCAAAAGAGTTCAGGCATGTCATTTTTTCTATCCTTAAATAAAAGAGATTCATTAGAGACTTTGAGAATGAAGTTTATGAAACCTGACAGCGTGGTTGTGTTCCATCTAAAAGGACACCAGCACCACCAGGGGGTGTTGGAGTTTGGGCCCGTGGATACACTTGTGGCATTTCAGCTTGAATCTCTGAATGAGTTAGAGACAGGTTTGCCAGAGTCTGCTGTAGTAATTTAAAGTGTTTATCTAAGCTCCTTTCTCTTTCAGCTTCCTGTAGTAAATTACTTTCGCCAGCAGATGGTGCTGCACCTTTAGCTTTGGGCAGCTTTGCAGTTACAAGAAATGAGTGCGTGGCAGGTTTATGCGTAACTTGATCAGGGAGACTTTCATGTGACGTATGCAGTGCTCTCTGGTCGGATTGGCCTGACACAAAATCCACCAGGGGGAGTGTCTTTGGCTCTGAGGAAGAAGACAAGATGGCCCCTTTTGAAAATCTTAAGTCACGGGACTCTGCCTTTTCTTGTTCAAGCATAGATATAGCCATTTTTGCCTGGGATAGCTCCTGTTCATAGAATTTTATATGGTCATGATAGGCTTTCATAGCCAGCTCATCCAGGGTGAGCTTAAAGCTTCGAGGAGAATAATGAATTGTTTCTCTCTCTGCGTGGGAGTAATTTTGCTCGGCAGTTTGCTTTGGCCTTGCACCGAGCGTTACAAATTCAGAAGGTTCTGGGAAGACTTTTTGAGAGCATGCATATTCAGAAGAAGACGTCACTGACCTCAGTTCCAGTACGTTGTCTTCAAAAGCAATTTTTCTGTTTTCTCCCTTCGTTCCTTCTCCCACGGCTTCTCCTTGTTCCAGGCGTGTGGCTATAGCAAGGGGCTGGAAATCTGAAAACCTCCTTTCTGCCACCTTCTCAGCAAAATACATTTTGTATTTGTTTTTCTTCTGTTTCGGCATTTTAGCAAAAATAATTAGTGTACCTCAGTAGCTAAAAACTAATTGCCTATGCGCTCTTATCAGAAATAACAAAACAAGGAAAAAGCCATAAATCAACCGTCCGAGCTACCAGATGTCAGGGCATTGATTAATCCCATGTTTGGCTCTGGGACAAATCATCCTGATTAATTAGAGGATGGATCGTGGCCTCTCCAAGTTGCAATATTCTGAAAAGAAAACCCGAAGAAAAGTTCTCTAATACAACTCATTTATTTGTTATAAAGAAAATAAAACACCTCACTAACTAAGAAAGATAATTGCTACATTTTGAAAGTAATTCGGGCCGGCTGCTTTTCACAGCAACTGGCACTCCTGGCAAGAGAACAAAGGAAAAAGTGTGAAAGAATGAAAGAATGCGGACATGCATAGTAAAATACTGATAAGGAACTTGGCAAACTACAGTAAGTCTATTAGTCCAAAAATAATGAAGTTCAGCTAGGAAATAAAAAGAACGCAGTGACAATCCCCTAAATATTTAACCTTCTTAACTATTTCAAATCCTGTTAACCTTTCTATCTCTTCTTTCTGGCTTCTGTCCATGTTTTTAGCTATTATCTTTGTTTTAGCTGAATTTATTTTAAAACCAGATACTTGTCCATATGAGCAGATTATATCCATCAAGGCTGTAATCGATTGTACCGGTTGGGTTAAGGTAACCACCAGGTCATCCGCAAATGCTCGTAGTTTATATTCATGCCGTCTAATTCTAATTCTTTTTATTATATCAGTCCCACGTATTTTGTTTAATAAAATTTCCAGCGTCAAAATAAACAATAACGGAGACAAGGGACAGCCTTGCCTTGTTCCTTTTTCTATATTAAAATTATCTGTTAAACCACCATTGATTATTATTTGCACTGTTTGTTTTTGATATATTGCCTTAATAGATTGTGTAAAATGTTCTCCAAATTGCATCCTTTCTATTAATTTTAATAAAAATTGCCAATTCAATCTATCAAAAGCTTTTTCAGTGTCCAAAAAAACTAGCACTGCGGGGACCTGGTTGTTCCTTCCCAAATACTCTATTAAATTAACAATTTGCCTTACATTACTTTTCATTTGTCTTCCATTTATAAAACCAGTTTGATCATGATGAATCATTTGCTGCATAACTGTCACTAATCTGTTTGCTAAAATTTTAGCAAAAATCTTATAGTCTGTATTTAAAAGTGAAATCGGCCTATAGTTTTTAGGATCTGTATAGTCTTGCCCATCTTTTGGGATCAGCGAAATAAATGCTATCTTCCAAGTTGGAGGTACCTCTCCTCCCTGTTGTATATTATTGAATAATTCCTTCTGTGGTTCCACCATTTCCTCCTGTAAACTTTTATAATAAATAGCTGTCAAACCATCCGTTCCAGGAGCTTTGCCCACTTTCAACTGCTTAATTGCAAACATAATTTCCTCGGAAGTTATCAATTGATTTAAGCTATCCCTCTGCTCCTTTGAAGTTATACAAATATTCTCTTTCTGCAAATATCTATATCTATATCTTGAATTTTATCACCAGTATACAGCCTTGAGTAAAACTCTAAAAAAGCTTTTTTAATAAATTCTTGCTCATAAACCTCCTTACCCTTGTATTTTATTTTCTCTATTGTCCTTGTTTTCTGCTTTTTCCTTAACAAATATGCCAACCACCTGCCTGGTTTATTGGCGTTACAAAAAGTATTATGTTTTGCATATTGTAAGTTGGTTGCCACTTGATCTGCTATTAACATATTAAACTGACCCTTCAATAAATTGATTGCCTCTTTAATTTTCTTATCTGTTGGGTTGGCTATTAAAGCCCGTTCCTGTTTATTAATTTCCTTTTCTAATTCTTTTCTTTTTGCCCCCTGTTTCTTTCTATATTTATTATTCAAATATATCAAAATTCCTCGCATGTAGGCTTTACTTGCATCCCATACCATTTCCATAGATGTACCCTTTTGCATATTCGTAGCAAAAAACTCTTTCATAAATTTTTTACACTCTTTTACATTTTCTTCGTATCTAAACAAATTATCATTTAACCTCCAGGACCTCCTAGGCCCTTTCCCATACTCCAATTCCATCCAGACTGGACTATGGTCTGTCAATGTTCTTGAACAGATCTTCGTGTTCTTCACTCTAGATAATAAATCATTAGTAATTAATATAAAATCAATCCTTGAAAAAGATTGATGTCTATCTGAGAAAAAAGTAAAGTCTTTTTCTTCTGGGTTTCTTTCACACCAAATATCCCTCAACTCCCAGTATCCATCATCATGTGGTTTCTTATTGTCGTAAACAGAGTTAGTTTTAGCCACTAATGCTGGGTTATCTCTTAATACAAATAAATCATTTTCTAACATTGCAGTAACACATTTACCATCTTTTTTGATTAAACATCTATCTCCTCTAAATGTTACTACAAATCCAACCTGTAATAATGATTTAACAGATAACAAGCTGAATTTCAGTCTAGGTATATACAACATTGATAATGGTTCGTCAATAAATGAACAATGTGCAATACCTTCTCCAGCTACTTTCATTCTCCATCCATTGGCTAATGTAACATGTTGTTTGCTATTATTCAGCTTAACAAACCTTTCTCTATTTCTAGTGATGGATTGCGAAGCACCGCTATCAACTACCCACAAACCATTGTTAACATTTGTAGAACTTAATATAGCTAAATTAACATTCTTTTTGGTTCTCTTTGGATCACCAACATTCATTTTCTTTCCCTTAGTACAATATTTAGCTATTTGACCCTTAGCCCCACAAGAAAAACATCTTTTAACAATATAGGCAGTTGAAGATAGTCTTTCTTCCTTTGGTTGTTTCTCTCTCAGTTGATCTCTATCTTTCCTTCTTCTGGACTCTTCCAACAATCTTCCGGTTATGCCAGTCAATGTTAGTTCATCTCTGGTCAAAACCTCCAGTGAAGAAACATAGTTATCATAACTTTCATCCAAAGAAGAAAGAATAATGTAGACCTGTTGCAATTCTAAAAAAATAAGTTCCTTCTCATGTAGCTCTTGAAAAGTTCTTGTCATAAACTCCAAATGAGCTAACATATCTACTCCTTTAAGAAGATGGGTTTTAAACAGTTTACGTGTAAGATGAATGTGAGCACCCACACTATCACAAACATATAGTCTCTTCAAATTGTTCCAACACCTAGCAGCAGAATTTTCACCATGAATATGGACTAGCTGCTGGTCACTCAGGGTCAGTCCAATTATGCAAAGAGCTCGTTCATTATCCTGAGTAAATTTGGCTAATTTCTTCTCATCTTCATCATTATCTGGATTCCATGCAGTTACATCCAGTGGATTATTAACTACATCCCATAGTCCTTCCCTACGCAAAAGTAGGTTGCATTTCATAGACCAGGAAACATAGTTTGTTCCATCCAACCGGGTTATCATAGATATACTGGATGACTGTTCTTGTGCCATCTTCACTTGGATTCTTAATAACAAACACAGCTGTCTGAATAAATTACTGTATCATTCACATCAACTCTCAGTGCTCTAGATAGTTCTGGGTAATGCAAGGTAGCTCTGGGTGGCTCTGGGTGGCTCTGGACCCATAACCAATGTTAAGGATATTGTTGTGTCACCACCAGAGTCATGGTTCATAAAGTAGAGTACCATTAGAAGTTTTTATGCACGGAAACGGTTTTGAGAGTAACTGTGAATAACATGCAGACAAACTGGTTTTATAGTATTTTACTTTAAGGGTAAAGTGAAATCATAGTCCTTTAACAATCCAAGTCTTAGACATATAAAGTGCAATACAAGATCAATCCAGGGATATAAAATCTTCTTACCAGTTTGTAGAAAAATACAAGGAACATTCAGGAACAATATAAAAACAGTTCAATAAATATCAGGAAACAGTAATAAACCATGATCAAACATTGACCATTTAGAGAGATCAAAAATAGTTACAGCATAGCAGCAGGTAAAAATAGGGTGTAGTGTCCACACTAACCACAATTAAGCTCTCCTTAAATACATTGGCTACAGAGCTCATCCAATCAGGATGCAGAATGACTCAGCAATGTTCTTAAAGCAACATAATACATTTACACAATACAAACATACAATGTTGGATTATATATTACCTGGCCAACTAGTTAGGCAATGACCATTTCCTAACACATTTGATTAGCGAATGCGTGGGCGAAAGGCGGGAATGATCTCGTTCAAGGTACGAGATTCACTCCCACGAATCCTCGGATTATGAATAGAATGGGTAGACTCCATTACATTCATAACTTGAGGACTTCCTGTACTCATTGAGTATGGTTTGTCAGCTAGTTACAAATTCATCTGGTGGTGATGCTATCGATCCCACTTTTTTCTAATTTACCAAGAAGTAGGCTGTGGTCTACTTTGTTGAATGCCTTGCTGAAGTCTAACTATATGTTGTGCCCCGTACGTGGCCTGTGCATCTAGTAGCTGATTCAGACAGCGAGGAGGCTGGTGTGGTGCTGCACCAGCAGCCTGTGCAGCTAGTACTTGAGTCGGACAATGAGGAGGCTGGAGAAGATGTGGTGCCAGAGGCGGGGATTCAGCCAGGGCCTTCAGAACCTCCAGAAGCTCCTTTAAGTGAAGAGAATGAAGAGGAGGAGCCTCTTCTTGATGCACGGGCACGCAGAGCTGCCAAAAGGCAGGAGTGGCTCCTTAGGAGGAGGTCTCCTCGAGAGTAAGACTTGGGGCTAATTGAACCACTCCCTTAGCCTATTTAAGGAGGAATGCTGACTGAAGCAATTTGCAGGGAACAACTTACTTCACATACCTTCGTGTCTTGTCTTGCTTATCTTATCAGCTTTCTGCAAATTGCTTCTGGGCATTCTGCCAACCATAGTAAGTTTTCAGTTATTATTTTTTGAATTCTTGGCAGCTGTTAATGCAATTAATTAACAGCCGTTGTTGTAAAAGACTGATTTATTCAGTAAACTAAGGTTTGAACGGACTTTGTGTCCGTAGCTGGGGCAAAACACTATATTATGTTCACAGTATTTTGCTGGTCTACTAATTTAGTCACTATGTTGAAGAATGAAATAAGATTGGTTTGGCATGATCTGTTTTTAACAAACCCATGCTGACTTCTAGTTGTTACTTTATTCGTTTCTAGATGTTGGCAGATCTGTTTTTTTATTATCTTTTCCAGTATCTTCCCGGGTATTGATGTTAGGCTGATTTGTCTGTAGTTTCCTGGGTCTGTTCCCCCCCCTTTTTTTTTTGAAGATGGGAATTACATCAGCTCTTTTCCAGTCCTCGGGTATTTCCCTGGTGCTCCAGGATTTTTGAAAGATGTGGTACAGTAGTTTTGAGATGACATCTGCCAGCTCCTTTAGAACTCTGGGATATAATCCATCAGGTCCCAATGATTTGTATTCATCAAGATTAGACAGGTGTTCTCCTACCATTTTTTTTCTTGCTTATTTTAACTTTTATTTCTAATCTGTCTTTTACAGTTCCGTTTTTGGTAGGTTGGACTATTGTTTCTTTTTTGTGTGAAATGTAAAGACCTTTGTATAGTGACAGCAAGGTATAAATATAGGAGCCAGACAAGCCTCTTTGGGGAAGAAAATTCTACCAGTGGAGGAGCATGACTGGCTGAAGTAGTTCTACGTCTCCAATACCACACCACATATTTTTAAAGATGCAAAAGATGATGTAAGGTTGCAATAGGAGAAAACAGGAGCAGAACTGAAGAAGCTACATTTTAAAAGGCTTTCTAAGAAATAATTCTACTTTAACAGAGTTCTAATTTTGGCCTATAAATTACATGGTCAAACAGCTATCAGGACCTGTTACTCTTTAGTTTAGATTAATAATTGCGTTAATAAGTCTTAGCTTTCTTATACATAAGAGAGAAGGAAGTATCTGCTTTACTTAGCAGTAGCTAAAAGAAAAAGCTATCACAAAAAGCTTCTAGTCTAGAAGGAAGGCACACCGTGAGCTACAAAGACAGGTTGGCCAGGTCTCAGGTTTTGAAATCAGTCATTTAAAGATCACAAGGTGAAGTAGTAGATGGTTTTTATTTGGTTTAAAATTCTGCTCCATAACAGCTAATTCACCCCACAATGGACACCATTTTGTGTCAAATTCAGAACATCTACTTCGGAGGTTTTCAGGATTGGGCCTTTTAGGTGGAAAGTCATTCATCTGATGGATGCACAAATTGAAGACAACATAATTTAACCATATGTACCATCAAAAAGGAGTTGGCAGAATCTAGAGCATGAACAGGTGATAAATGTGAGGCAAAAGATATCAGATAAATCCAAGGATCAAACAAATCAAGGATCAAACTTGGGTTAAGTATCCTTTTCTCAGATTTTCAAAGTTTTATGTTTTTATTGTTAGCCGCCTTGAGTGCCTTATAGACAAATATAAATCAAATCAGTAAAATAATTGCTAGAAAACACAGGGGACTCTTTGTTTATCATTGTTTTTTCTGATTCAATTTTGTTGCTGCCAGGTGCCTAGAGGTTGTTTTTCAAAGAAACATTTGTGTATTGGTTAGTGTCATTGTGAGCTGACCGTCTGGCATCAAACCCTCTGTTTTTGCACTTCCTGCTTGATTTCAAGGACAGATGGCTCCCTTCAACTACCCATCTGCAAAGCCCATTCATCAAGCTTTTAAGTGTGAAGGGCACTGAGCATCAAAAGCAATTTTTTCTAAGCTCTGGGACCTCTTGCTTCATATGCAGAGACAGAAAGGCATTTTTACAGTTCTCTGATTGGTCAGATTATCTGCCTTTGAAATATAGAGCACTGAAAGCACTCCAATAAGATGTTCTAGGACTGTTCCATGTACAGCAAGACATGAAATGGACAAAACTAGTGAGTCAATAAAGGAACTCTTGTAACAGAACTTCAGTGGGTGTTGCTAATGGTACAATCCTCATGAGAGAAGACCAGAAATATGAGTTCAAGGAGAGCCTAAAGGATGAAAAGTGAGAAGAATAATGATGAAAATTGCAACACCAAGCCAATTACTGCAATTGCTACAAAATATTTTACATGTAATCTATAATTTATCCCAATATGATTTATAGATATAAAACAGATTATTGTCTAAAAACATTGTATTAAACAATGTATATCTTACTTACAAAGCTCACAAAAATCAAACACATTATCAGTACGTAATGGGAGTTGTTTTAACAAATAGAAATATTTCATCAGATGAAATAGTCCCCTTGTACAAGTACCTACATCACAAATAGCAATTGATAAGAATCCATTTTGTCATGTCATTCAGTTGGTATCAATGGGAAACCCAAAAGGTGATTCATTCATTTCCAAGCAAAATTACCTGGCTTAATAAGATGTTGATATATTTGCCTATTTGCATTGAACACTTTATGAGTATTTTTAGCTGATTAGTGGATCTTATTAGTGGATGTTGTACTTTACTGTATGTTTACATTTTCCATTTGCAGCAATGTCTAAACAAAACACTGAAATGGAAAAAAAAGGAGACACATATAGGAGACACAAATATTTTCTACTGCTTTCACAAGTTAATGTTCTTTGTAGTCTACATATTGTAATTCTGAAGGAGGTAGTATTACTTTGAATTTCACTGTTCTATGTGGCCCACTGCTTCAAATTCTTCCTCTTGCAATCAGATTGGCCTCTGTGAAAGAAGCACTTCTTTTGCCTCCATTTCCTGAACTATATGCATACTTGGGTGGCATCATCTACTGAACACATCGGATTCATGAAAAGCACATTACTCTTTGAAATAAGTGGCTATTTGCATATTCCTGCCCAGTAGTCTTCAGAAACCATCACAGTCTATGTTAGGGGGAAACTATGATAAAAACCTTTCAGATAAGTTTCCTTCAAAATTCCTTGATGGACATGTTTAGGTTCCCTTGGCTAATTCCTATTAAGCCATAGGAATTATTGTCACACTTCCCAAATCACTTTTCTTCCTCCTTTATATGTTTTGTTTGGGATCTTATCTGCCTGTACCATCAAAACATCAAAATGTTATTCTTATAGGGGGGAAATAAATATCATAGTAAACATCTGAGATGAAATCAAGTCATGTTGCAAGTGTTGCTATTCTGCCTGATAAACCAGCATCTTATTCCTTTTCTTACCCAGAAGTAAAAGAAGCAAAGTCTTTAGGAAAAAAAGATGCTAGATTCAATCCTATGCAGTATCATGTGGAAAGTGAAATCAGTTGGGTGGTGTAATTTTAAAAGTCAGAGAAGAGCACAGTGCAGCCACAGCCCTTGCAGTCAATAGCAATTTCCACACATGGATCGATAGCCTGTGATGGCTGCATAGCTGGCTGCAAAGATCATTCCACATACATTCTGAAAGGAGGGGCTGGGGAAGAAGAGGGAGTCAGTTTAATGATTACAGAATTCAAAGGGCTTCATTCTTGCTGGCTTGCTTTAAGAAGAAGAAGCCAATCTTTATAATGGCAATTTGCAAGTGTCATCATCATGAGGCCAGTTTCCCTGCAGAGAGAGGTCAGAAGAACAATTTGGAAAAGCAGTGAATGGCATCTCCATTGTAATAGTTGCTTTAATGATTTAAAATTTCTGGATCACCTCTAGAAAAAAAATAATCATCTGAATATCATAAATGGTTCATTATGACTGATTCCAGAGAAATATGCAAAGATCTAATCAAATTCCCCAAATAGTTAGCTATAACCATAGTTTAAGGAAATACACATAAGTACACAATTATTTAGAACTATCTGCAAGGAGGCCTTGTCTTCCATTCCCATCTACCAAAGTTGCATGTTCTTTTGGCTACCACCAAAACCAGTGGTGGGATTCAAATAATTTAACAACTGGCTGTGCCCTAATGATGGGCTGAGCGGGTGTGTTGGGTGGTCATGTGACTGGGTAGTCATGGCCAACTCAGCATCACTCACCTGGCCCTTCCCCTCCCCTCCCAGCCATTCCTCGCCACTGGAGAGCACTCCGTTGGGGACAGACAGCTAGCCCTGGCTGGGTTCCTAACTGCAGTCAGGCTGATATACAGCTGGTCTAGCTTCACGCCATTATTCACATGTTAGGCTAAGATCAAAAAAAGTTGGGAAACCAGCCATTTTGGCTTGAAGGGTTGCACCACCCCTCAATCTGGCCATTTTGGGCATTGCACATTAGCAGGTCCACATCCCATACGCTCTTCCCCCACTTCCGTGCAAAGAAATTGTTGGATGTTGGATCTAGCCCAATAACTCAAAGACAAATTTCAATCCTTTTCTGTATCTTTATTGTAGGCTTAGTGGTACTAGAGGTCACTGACCTTGTACCTTTCTCTTTCAGATATACATCTGGAACTGAAGGTGGACCTCGTGGCTGGAGCTATTATACCCAGGAGGAGGGGCAA
This sequence comes from Pituophis catenifer annectens, assembly GCF_029215685.1. Taxonomy (NCBI): domain Eukaryota; kingdom Metazoa; phylum Chordata; class Lepidosauria; order Squamata; family Colubridae; genus Pituophis; species Pituophis catenifer. Next base: position 106,651,279 of record NW_027256883.1, on the reverse strand, counting down.
GGAGGTAAGGAGTGGTTACAGGGGTTATGGGATATGTGGTCAGTTAACCTTGCAAGGCCGGGTGGTCAGGGAGATGTTGCAGTTAGACATTTACCATGACAAAAACCCCTCTAAATGTCTAACTGGGTACCTGGTGGAGTGGTTATATACATACAGAGAATATACATGCACAAGTACGGATCACATGTAAACACACATTTTTGACATGAGGTACGTATGCTGTTTATGTGGCAGGGGTTTAGTGAGAATATCTGCTGTTTGTTCCTCTGTGTCACAGTGTACTGCCTTAATGAAACCTATCTCTGAAAACTGCCTGACGTGTTTGCACTTAATGTCAATGTGCCTAGATCATTGACCTACAGCATCGGCCCTTGAGATTTTTATTGCTGCTTTGTTGTCTTCGTGGATGACTAGTGGATATAAGGATTCAGCCCAAATACTGCAGAGCAGGTCATCGAACCACACTAAGTTGTTCGCGGCCTTGGATAGACAAACGAATTCTGCTTCCGTGGTTGATGTGGTCACCAGTTTTTGTTTTCCAGTGTACCAATGGATGGGGCAATTGTTGAGTAGCAGCACGTAGCCGGAGGTACTTTTTCTGCTTTTTATGTCCCCGGCCCAATCAGTGTCAGTGTAGCAGGTTAGTTTTGGTTTCTCAGATATTTCTGGTTCTAGGCAGAGTTGGGCATCCGCGCTGAATTTTAGGTATCTAAGCAGTCTTTTGATGGCGTTCCAGTGTAATATTGTGGGTTTGCTTACATGTCTGGACAGCAGATTAACGGCTAAGGCGATGTTGGGCCTGGTCCAGTTGGATATATACAGCAGTGACCCTATCGTTGATCTGTACAATTTATTGTCGGTGAAGGGTTCAGATTCCTCGTACATAGTTTAGGGAGAAGTGGCTACCTAGCTCAGTGGCGAACTTGTCACATCTGTCCTTGTGTTTGCTGATGTACAAGATGTCGTCCACGTAAACGAGCATGCCTTCGAATGTGTTGTTTTCTCTCTTCGTAAAGAAGCATTTGTCAGCTGAAGTGGCTTCGAAGCCCATGGATCTGAGAGCCTTGGCTAGGCAATCATACCACCTTTTGCCTGACTGCTTGAGTCCGTACAGGCATTTGTTCAGCAGCCAGGTCTGGTTCTCCCCCTCGTTGTACCCAGGTGGTGCTTTGACATATATCTCTTTGTCCAGTTTGGCGTGCAGGTATGCTGTTTGTACGTCGAATTGGAAGACTTTCAAGTCTAGGATGGTGGCCACCACCAGGGCACTTTTGACACTCTCCGCCCTGACGGTAGGCGAGTAGGTGTCTGTATAGTCTTCAGGGTATCTTTGGGTGAAACCCTGTGCGACCAGTCTTGCCTTGTACAGGACCTTGTTGTCTTCTAACGTTTTAACTCTGAACACCCATTTGGTTCCTATCGGCCTTTTGTCCTCTGGAATTTGGGCAGGTGAGTATACTTGGAGGTTCCTTAGGCTCTCCATCTCTTTCTCCATGGCAGACATCCATTTTTCCTTCTCTTCCTGGGGAAGCCCGAGGATGTCTTCATATGAGCTGGGTGTGAAATGGGTGTTGTGGATGGCCATGACGTAGTCCTCCAGCTTCTTTGGCAGCTTATTTCTGTTTTCTCTGACTGGCCTGCTGGGGGTTGGTTCGGTTTCCTGCATGTTGTCTGCCTCTTTGTTTGTCAGGTCATCTATCTTTAGGGAGGGGTGCCCTTCTTTCCACTCTCTGACGCTCACTTTGCGATTGTTGGCTTTATGCTCTCTGACCTCCTTTTCCCCCTGGCCATGTTCGAATGCAACCCTATTGGTGGGGATGTCGTTGGAGTGTACCCTTGACCAGTTTGCGTTTTCGTGGAAACTGGCAGACCTGGAAACGACAAAACGGTTGTTGTTGTCAACAAATCTGTAGCCCTTTGTGCCTGGTTCGTAACCTACGAATCTCAGTCTTTTTGATAATTTTTCCCCTTTCTTTCTTAGTTGCCTGGGGATGTGGACATCGGCTGGGGTGCCGAATACGTGTAGGTGTGCGATGTTGGGTTTTCTGTTGTATAGCATCTCGTATGGTGTTTTATTGATAGAGCTTGACCACAGTCTGTTCAGGGTGTAATTGGAGTAGTGTAGTGCCTCTGACCAGAAATGCTGCCCCATCCCAGTATCCTCCAGGGCACACCTCATCATCGTTTGCAACACTCCGTTTTTTCTTTCTACGACCCCATTCTGGAAGGGGGAGAAGGGTGAAGAGGTGTAATGCGTTATGCCCTGTTCTCTCAGCCACCTCGTGAATTCCTTGGCCATGAACTCTGAGCCCCTGTCTGTCATTATTTGCCTTATCTTCATATTGTGTTGCATATCTACTCTTTTGTGGAATTCTTTAAACCTTTGGAACACTTCGTTTTTGTGTCTGAGGGAGTAGACATACCCGTATCTGGTGTAGTCATCCACAATCGTGAGGAAGAATCGCTTCCTATGCCCCACAGATGGTTTCAATCGCCCTACCAAGTCCATATGCACTAATTGGAAGGGGGACTCTGTGGTTCATTTTAATCCCCTGGGGATGGCCTTAATCTTGATCTTTGAACGCTTACAGATTGAACACTCCAGATAGTTTTCGCAGTTCTTTACTTTGAGACCTTTGGTACATTCTGTCATTCTCTTTACAATGGGAAACTTATGTGCCCCAGTCTCCTGTGGAGGAGGTGGGCGCAGTTATCATGCAATGGCTTCCCGATAGACACAGACTTGTTGGCATTTTCATTGCAACTTCCTGCCTCTCTCTGTACCCCCTCTATTTCTGGACACTTATCTATTTCGTGGTTCATATTGGTGTCAATGCCTTCTTTCTCCCTTGCGTTGGGTGTGAAGTAAGGAAGTCCCTCATGTATGGTTACCTTTCCTATCTCTTTCCCTTGTTTGATCAAGTGGGCCTTTCCATCTTTGAACTTTATTTCTATGTTTGTGTCCCGTGTCAGTTTAGTGATGGCTAGTACGTTGTGGGGTATCTCTGGTACCCCTTTTAAATTCCCTATCTGTGTGATGTGTATGTTTCCCTTCCCTACTACTTTGACCTTGTTTTGGTTCGCTACCTTTATTTCTGAGTCTATTTCTGTGAGTGAGTCTAGCAGCTCTGGGTTACACGTAGTGTGGTTTGTGGCCCCTGAGTCCAGGAGCCATGTGTTCCTCTCTACCTTATGTTTATCAGTTGGGTCATCGTGCCTGATCCCGTACATAGAGCCTGAGTTACTGTCCCTGGAGTTGTCTCTGCATTCGTGTTGCTTCCTGGGATTGGGTGACCACCCTCGCCCCCTTTCCTTTGGGTATCTGCGCTCAGGTGACCGCCCCCCTCTGCTGTCGTGGTGTCCCCTATCCCTATGGTTCCTGGGGCAATCCCTCTTTAAGTGGTTCCTTGATCCACAAGAGTAACACTCTGAGGTGCCCCTGGCCCTATCTTGGAAATCCACCCTTTTTGTGGGCCTAGGATCCCTCCTGGACAGTTGGCGATCCCTCCTCAGGTTGTCCTCTGCAATGAGCTGATTGGTTAGTGTGCCTAGTGTTAAGTATTGCAAGCTGAGACTATTTAGTTGGGTTATGAAGTTGTCCCAACTGCTATCAAGAGAGTTTATGATTATGCTTATCATGCTCTCTTCAGTGATGATTTCCCCCCTCTGCATGAGCTCTGCCCTTATAGCATTCATCTTTAAAATGTGCTCACTCATGGGGACTCCTGCCTTGTGTTTGGTGGAATGAAACTCCCTAGATATTCTAGTGGTTGTGGCTCTACTCTGGCTGTAAAACAGATTACATAGTTTTTGCATAACATCATAAACAGTCAGATTGTCTTCAATAGATGGATACATAGCAGATGGAATGGAGGTTAACATGATACAAAATGCCCTGTGATGAATACAGTCAATTTCCAGTGACCAGGGCTTTTGGGGAGGTCTGTTAGCCAGGAACAGTGCATTCTCTCTCATGAGAGCAATCCTTAATTGCTGACTCCATTCTATAATATTACCCCCATCTAACTGTAATTTTGGCAAATTGGCATAATTTGCCCCAGAAATGTTAGTAAGGTTACTTACTGGGGGGAGCTGTCCATGGTCCATACTGTGATTGAACTCACAATAAGGCTTTGGGATGTCTGCGGCCATTCTGTACTTGCTTGGATCTATGTAGCTTGCTTCTCTTATTACAGGCAGATACTGGGCATGCGCGAAGCTTATTCCGCGCTGGAGTCCATCGGGTGAGGTTCCTGCTGCTGGAGCTCCCAGGCCTAGGCCTAGGCCTGTTGGTGGGAGGCTGGACCCACCCCCGGTGGGTCCGGAGGTTCCTCCTGAAGGTGGACACCACTGCTGGATGGCTGGATCCCCAGCGAAGAAGGGAAGAAGGTGAGGAGGCAACGCAGTCGTAAGTTGAGGACTTCCGCGGGTTGGCGGCGTGGCAGCAGCGGAGATCGTAGGTTGAGGATTCCCTGCACCCAGCGGCTTGGCAGTGATGGCGGCGGTGGTGGCGGATCCTCCCTCGTGGTCGCTGGTCCCTGGTCGTGTGGATCGGCCTGGTTGAGGTCGTGGCGCAGGTGAGTAGCCGGTTCTTTTCTTCTCCCTTGGGTCTCGCAAAGTTGGTGTTGCAGGTGGCGAGTTCGAGTCCTGCGGTTGATCCTTCCTGCAGGTGGGCGGTTTCTGGCGCCGGCTGTTGGTGTGCGTGGTGTCTCTGGTTGGCTGTGACTCGGTCACCTGGTCGTCGTTGGTTGTCCTGGCCTTCTTGTGTCTTCCAGGATTTTTCTTTGGTTTTTTGAGTGTTGCAGGGGGCTCAAAAGCAGAGCCAAGGGCAGCGGTGATGGTCTCGATTGCCTTCTGCAAATCGAGATCGGTAGGTGATTTTTTCTTAGTGATGGTAGTTTCTTCGTGGTCGCTTTCAGAGTTGGGTTCTTCGTGGTCGCTTTCTGTGTCCCCCTCATCTGTTTTGGGGTTCAGGCATTTTCGCGCCAAGGGATTTGAATCCTGGCTTCCCATTGGCTGGTGCTCGTCCCAAGATGGCCACCGGGAAGAGGGCGCGAAAATGGATTCGGCCTGCTCGGGATCATCGGGTTGGGGGGGCCTACCCTTCTCTGCTTGCTTTTCTCCCTCGGTGGTCTTTGGGGCCTCAATCGCTGCTTCTTGCTGCTCGAAGAGGATTTGAAGGTTCACGATGAGGTTTTCTTTGTCGCTGCTTGCCTCCATCAGTTTCAGTATGGAGAGTTTGAACTTATTCATTTTTTGTGCTGTTTCTCCTTCCAGGGTGGTGATCTCTTTGGATGGCCCCTCTTCGTCTGATTGTGAGTCCAGGCTGGAGTCCTGCTCGCTCCCAGCTTCTGTCTCCTCCATGGTTGTGGCCTTGGTTGCAAGCTTCTCAGCCATCTTCTTGGTGAGAGCTCTGGTCTGTACTCTGTTTGCTTCTTCAGGGTAGACGTTGAGTTCAGTCATCATCTGGAGTTATGGGCAACCGACCTCTGCTACCATATTGTTGGATGTTGGATCTAGTCCAATAACTCAAAGACAAATTTCAATCCTTTTCTGTATCTTTATTGTAGGCTTAGTGGTACTAGAGGTCACTGATCTTGTACCTTTCTCTTTCAGGTATACATCTGGAACTGAAGGTGGACCTCGTGGTTGGAGCTATTATATCCAGGAGGAGGGGCAAGGAGGTAAGGAGTGGTTACAGGGGTTAAGGGATATGTGGTCAGTTAACCTTGCAAGGCCGGGTGGTCAGGGAGATGTTGCAGTTAGACATTTACCATGACAGAAATAAAAACCAATTTTATGCTTTGGGGCACCACCAATCTCTCTCGGGCACAGCTCTGTGTTGCAATAGAGGCAGAATGTGGGCACAGAGAAGGAGAACCACAGAAAAGGAGACCAGCAGCCCTGCTCCCCTCTCCACCCCCGCTTCTTGCCCCTTCCATCTCCCCAATAAAGAGACTCGCCTGGGCCACCCCTCTTCCATTGCCAACTTGCCTCCCCTGCCCATGTGTTTTTGTGCAAGGCTTCCCTGCCATGCCCTGCTCCGGCTGCTTCCCCTTGGTAATGCCCAGTGAGGGAGAAGTTGCTCTGCCATGAATGGGCAGAGATGGGTGGTGAGGGGCATGCCAGAGTGATGCTCCTGTGCTGAAAATCTTTCCCTTACCCTTACCTTGTGTAAAGATTTTTTACTTGGTCTTTTTACTTGGTCCTAGGCTGAGGGGACACTCCGGACTCAGATTGCTATCAGCATTATCTTCGTTGGCAGCCGTGGTGTGAGCCCTGCAGGCTGGAACATAAGGTGGGCCACCTCAGGGGGAATGGCAAGACTTAGCTGCCTTTGGGGCCCAGCTCTCAGCTTCTGCCAGCCCTCTAGGTGGCTGCTGCCCATTTGCCCCCTCCGCCTTGGGTCCTGCATCCAGCCTGTGACATGGGGATGCACATCACACACTGCTTCCAGGCCAGCCTGGCTGGCGGGTGGGCAAACAAGTAGCCCTCGGGGGAGAGTGCCACTCTGGGACCGAGTTCATTGCAGTGCAACGAGGTGTGAGCATGCAGCCCCGGGACATCCACCTGCCTGCAAGCCAGGAGTGTCGCCAACAGATGCTGTCTCCATTGGGGCAGGCCACTCTGGCCGGCAGAGGTGCGTGGAAACTCTGGAGCCCATCAAGGCCTTTGGGACAGATCAGGTCACCCAAGACTTTGCTCCCCAGGGAGTGCTGTATGCCCGGACCAGGAGCTTTCTCTCAGGCCGAGCCTTGCCGAGCCTTGCCATCCCCCCCCACCAAGGCAGCCTATCTTACTTTCCAGCCCACAGGGCTCACACTGCAGCTGCCCACGAAGGTGATGGCGACCTGTGCCTGGTGGGCCCCTTGGCCTAGGATGGAGTAAAAAAGTCCTGATCTTTATACTGGAGGAGGGTAAGGGAAGGTTTTTCAGCGCAGGAGTGTTGCTCGGGCACACCCTTCACTATCCATCTCCACCTGTTTATGGCAGAGCAACTTCTCCCTCACTGGACATTAGCCAAGGGGAAGCAGCTGGAGCAGGGTGCAGCGGGGAAGCCTTGTGCAAAAATGGACAATCCGGGGTGGTGGTGGTGTTGGCAACAGGGGGATGATGAGGCTCGGCTGTTTTTGGCCTGGCTCTCACACAGCCCTCCCCAGGAAGCAAAGCCTTAGATGACCTGATCTGGCCTGAAGGCCTCAAGACTTTGCATCCATCTCCATCAGCCTGAGTGGCCTGTCCTTCAGACCCCAACGGAGGCAGCGCCTGGAGGCAGCACTCCTGACTGGCAGGTGGGCAGATGTCCCTGGGCTGCCTGCTTGCACCTTGCCACACTGCAGTGGACTCGACCCCAGCATGGCGCTCTCACTGTGGGAGCAGCAGGGCCTGGGCTGCATGGTCTGGGCAAGTGACAATGGCAGGGAAGCAGGTGCGGAATGGGAGCCACTGGGCCTGGTCCACATGGTCCCGGTGAGCAGTGAGGGCAGGCAAGCGGGTGTGGAGTGGGAGCAGCTGGGCCTGGGCCATGAGTGCCGCATTATCCGGGTGGGCGGTGATGGCAGGCAAGCAAGAGGGGCATCACACAATCCCTGTACTCAGAGCAACTTACCAAAAATTAGGTGGGCGATGGCAGGTAAGCGGGCAAGGAGTGTGAGAAGCTTGGTCCGGGCGAGCAGCGATGGCAGGCAAGTGAGTGAGGAGTGTGAGCAGCTGGGCCTGGGCCATGTGGTCCAGGCGAGCGGTGATGGCAGGCAAGTGGGCGAGGAGCAGTAGCGGTTGATGAACCAGAGAGCAGCCAGAGAGCAGCTGGCATGACTCTAGGCGAGCAAGATGAGATAAGGAGTGGCTGGGAGGGGAGGGGATGGTGGGCAGGGTGGGGCCAGCCAGTGGTGCGATCAGCCGGTTCTCCAAACTGAGCAAAAAGGTAACAACTGGTTTGCTCAAACCGGTGTGAACCAACTGAATCCCACCTCTGACCAAAACCATGAATCAGTGTTATAGAAAAATGCAACCATAAGTGCCTGGATAATTCCTACCCTTTCAGGGCATTAGGCTAGATCGGAAAGTTGAAAATCCATGCCAGAAGAAGACAGTAGTAAACTGCATTGGTATTACTATTGCCAAGTAAACTATATAGACATGTGACTATGAACTTGAATTGAAAGAGATTTTATTTTACTGAGGAATATTATTCACCAGCGAAAAGAAGATTATTCTATGCCATTATTAGTTTGTTCTTTCAGAAAGAAACTGCACTGAATTGAAACCAGAATATTGGCAAAATCATATCTCCTCAACTTTCCTTCATATTTTTCAGGTATGCTGTGCCTTAAGGAGCCTGGTGGCGCAGCAGACTAAAAGCACTGTTATTAACATCAAGCTGTCTGCAATTACTGTAAATTCAAATCTCACCAGGCTCAAGGTTGACTCAGCTTTCCATCCTTTCTAAGGTAGGTAAAATGAGGACCCAGATTGTGGGGGCAATAAGCTGACTTTGTATAAATATACAAAAGTATGAAGGGTATTGCTTAACGCATTGTAAGCCACCCTGAGTCTCCGGAGAAGGGCGGCATATAAATCAAATTAAAAAAAAAAATACAGCAGGCATACTCAAAATAAGTCAGGGAAAATGGTGAATTATGCTGCTTGGAAGAAACAGCCTGGGCAGCATTACATCTCCCAAGCACTGGAGATGAAGTCAGGTTTTGGACATATTATAGTTGATATTCTTCCTGCCTGTCGGTCACTTCATATGTTCCTCTATAATACAGCTATGAGGAACAGCCAGGCCTGGCTCCCGAGGAAGTATTTTCAATCCATGATTAATTATGTTCATCCTATACCAGACTAGATAAACACAAATGTACACAATTCCTACACATGCATACAGGCTCTATATACTACAAGTCTGCCTTTTTCCTCCTGCCTTTACTTTTTTGTGGAAAGAAATAAAAGGGAGCAACTCTTTGAAGTCTGTTGATCATTTCCAACAATACACTCTCCATTGTTTCCACATCCTTCCCATGGAAATTGTGTCTGTGTCTGGGGGTGCAGAGTAGAAAAGCAATTTGTTTCCATTTAAATTCATTTTGAGAGAAAAGGAGAAGGGAATAAAGTAATCAAGACTATTCACTACTGACATGGTTCCTAGAGACCAGAAATAGGACATGATATTACTGGCCAGGAAATTGAATATCTAAAGTAAACTATACTGTAGAGCAACTGCTTTAGCTGAAGACCTGCTACCTGGAAGAAAGTCAAACTGCTCAGTCCCAGCACAAGACTGAGAGTGGGGCCCATGTTCCTCAGGGTCATATATTGAAATGAGATTCCCCGCCCCCCAACCCTTAGCAGCTGTGAGCATCTCGACCTACATTCAGAAAAGCCATAATGCCAGCATTTCTGAGCTGGGCTGCTCCCGGTGATTCTCAAGTATACCTGCTGAATAAATGTCTGTGTTCCACAGACTAGAAGATCTGGGTGTCTTTTCAACTGCGCAAAGCCTACATTATTATTTTTGCAGTCACAACACAGTTAGTATACCTGATCACCTAAAAAGAGCCCATGTTAGTGTTAACACCCTGATTCCTTCCCATTTAAGCCAAGAAGAATAAGTTCTTGGAGAAACCATGGACTCTGTTAGAGCTACCTATCCTTGCTCACAGTATGTGTGGTTGGGAAGAAATTTCCCTTGCTGTCTTTTAGTTTTGTCTTGCACAATGTCAATGAAAAAACAATGAATACAGTGTGCTTCTCTATGGATTACAATAATATTTAGTTTTCTGGGCTGCACATGGAAGGGACTCTTTCCTTTCTGTTATGATTGCTAATGAACTAGGAATGAACTGTCCCAGCACTAGGCAGCGGGTGGTTGCCAAGAATGTATTGTGTAAAAGCAAGAAATTTGGCTGTTGACTCTGTTACTCCTCAGCAGAGCCATAATGCTTTTGAATAAAAGTCAGCAGCAGCATTTTCTTCACCATGCATGCTTGAACAGAATTGCCTACTCATGTTTTCCAAAGCCCAAATTAAAGAACCAGGCCATAGCAGGATCAATTCATGTGTGTGACACTGAAGCATACAAATGGGTGGTTTCCCCTGCAGCTTCTCTCTATGGTCTCTGCTCAGCTACTCTGCTGAGTAGAAAACAGCAAGAAAAGGAGGTGAGGGTAGCAACCCAAACAATACAGTAGCTGTGGCAGCAACCTTGGAAGTAACTTTTAGAACTGCTTCTCTGTAGAGCTGCGCCATCTTCTTTGTTAAAATGCAAGGGTAGATTGGTCCACATTGCTCTTCCACCAGCTGCAGATGCAGGCACATAGAATCATAGGGCTGGAAGGGACCTTGGAGGTCTAGTCCAATCTAGTCCAATCCTCTGCAACCCTATATGATCCTGGACAAATGGTTGTCCAATCTTTTCTAGAAAACCTCTAGGTATGGAGCACCCAGAACTCCAGGAGGCAAGCTCTTCCATGGATTAATTGTTCTCACTGTCAGGATATTTCTCCTTAATACCAGGTTGGATATTTCTTTAATGATCCTGGTGATTTCTTCTGATCCATCTCTGTTTGCTGGTTCTACCTAAGCCATATCTGGGCATCAGAATGGTGGAAATCAAACCATGGTTATACTTTTTTTAATCCTTAAAAATGATGAGTATTCATCATTGAATTATGTCAAGATTTAAGATATACACAGAAACAACCAAAACAGCACCTCTATAGATGGACATAATCAGATGGCATATATAGAAATCAAGAGGAGAAGGCTGCTGAGAATACAGTGGACAGTCAAGAAACAAACCAATAGATCATCAAACAAATCAATTCAGAGTCCTTGTTTGAGGCACAAATGGCCAGGCTCAAATTATCCTATCTCAGAAACATTATACAAAGACCCAGCTCTGTGGAGAAACTCATGCTAAAAGGAGTGAAAGAAAAGAGAAGTGGATGACCAGCAACCAAGCAAATGGACTCGGTTACAGTGGCCATAAATGCAACATTGGAAGCCCTGAAAGACCAGGTTAGGAACACATTGTCAAGGAGAAAATTGTAAGGATGTTATCACTTTCAAATGTTTTGATACTGCCAAGAGAACTTTAGATTCCTAGAACATGGTCTGCATTACCTACATGAAGGGCTTCTGGCAAGGGATGGGCTGCACCTCGCAAGAACTGGGAAGAATGTATTCAGAAAACAACTGGCTCATCTAATTAGAAAGACTTTAAACTATAATGGGGGGGGGGGGAAGGTGACTAATCCTTAGGATCTTTAGGACCGATTTCCAAGCATAAATCCCAAGACAACTTATCAAACAATGATATAGGGAATGATGGAAAGGAAGAAAAACTTAGTTAAAAAGTAGGAGATATAAGAAGCATACCCAGGGTCAATCATAAAAGACTCAAATCCCTATGCACTAATGCTCAAAGTTTAAGGAACAAACAGAAGTACTAGTACTCAAGGGCAGGTATGATATAGTTGCCATTACAGAAACTTGGTGGGATGAAATTCATGACTGGAATGTACTGATGAAAACTGATGTACAAACTGTTCAAAAGAATCAGACCTACAGTAACAAAAGAGGAGATGGAGTTGCATTATATGTAACAGATCACTATATCTCTATAGAGATGGCCAAAATCAAGAACGAAAGCCTCCTAGAATGTATATGGGTCAATATAAAAGGAAAGAACAACATTGCCATAGGTGTATACCACAGGCCACCCAACCAAGCAGAAGAAATAAATAAACTTTTTTCTAAACAGTTAACAAATATATGTAGGAAACACACCACAGTAGTAATGGGGGACTTTACCCTGATATCAACCGAGTCAAAGTCTGCAGCAAGTGGGAGATCGAACAGGTCCTTGGCCAACCTAACTGACAACTTTGTCATCTAAAAGGTAGATGAGGGAACTAGAGGGACAGCTATATTGGGCCTACTTCTTCCTAATAGAGAAGAAGTGATAGAGGGATTTGAAGTTGCCAGAACTTTGGGTAAGAGTGACCACATCTTATTGGAATTAATATAATACAAACACAAGCAATAGAGCATAATAAAACTAGTGTCCTATACTTTAAAAGAGCTGATTTAAACAAATTTAGAGAGAGCTTGGGAAATTTTCATGGATGAAAATTTTAAAGGGGAAAACAACTGAAGAAACTTGGGAAAGTCTGAAAAATCTGATTATAAAAGCTTAATCCAGCTCAATACCATTAAAAAGAAAAAACAAGAAATCCAAGAAGATAATTCAAAACAGGGAAGATAGTGATGAATTTTTCAGGCTGAAAACAAAAGGCCAAGAACTCCTGTAAACTAATGTACTATTTAATTTTTAGAAATTTAATTTTTTAGCAAACAAACAAAGAGAAAAAATCATGAAAATAGAGTCTGACACTATAGTGACATGCAAAGACCCAAACTACATATCATCAAATGTAAACTACTTGAATTACCTGAAGAAAAAGTAAAGGGTCTAGAAGCAATTCTAGCCACTCCAAAACTCAATGAAAAAAGTGAGAAATCCCAATCTAAACAAGAAGTCTACACCAAAATAAAACACAATAGGGAGCACAGAGTTTCTAAAAAAATGATCCCCTATATGAATATAAAGAAGAAAACAGATACACCAAAATTGAACACAATACAGAATAAACTGCTTCTGTAAAAAAAATGACCCAGATATAAATCTAAGGACCAAGACAAATGGAAACATGTCACTTTTAGAAGAAAACAGCAACTATTTATTTATTTATTTTATTTATTTATTTTGTCGAGTACATATTAGATAATATATATAAGTATAAGCATGAAATGAATACATAAAATGAGTACAATTAAAGGGAACATTAGGACAGGGACAGTAGGCACGCTGGTGCTCTTATGCACACCCCTTACAGAACTCTTAGGAATGGGGTGAGGTCAACAGTAGAAAGTCTAACGTTAAAGTTTGGGGGGTTTTGGGATGAAACCACAGAGTCTGGTAGTGCATTCCAGGCATTAACAACTCTGTTACTGAAGTCATATTTTCTGCAATCAAGTTTGGAGCGGTTCACTTTAAGTTTGTAACTGTAATGTGCTCGTGTATTGTTGTGATTGAAGCTGAAATAGTCATTGACAGGTAGGACATTGTAGCAGATGATTTTATGAGCTATGTTTAAGTCATACCGAAGGCGGCGTAGTTCTAAATTTTCTAAATCCAGAATTTCAAGTCTGGTGGCATAGGATATTTTGTTACGAGCAGAGGAGTGAAATATTTTCTTGTGAAATATTTCTGGATACACTCAATTGTATTTGTCACAAGTAAATGCCTTATTCTCCATTATGTAAATAGTACATGAACAGGGTATCAGGGGTTAACTTATTCTTCACTTCTTAATGTATTCATACTTCACCACTCCCATATCTAGCTCCACCCATTGTATATATAAGGAGCTGCATACGTCCATTCTGCGCTTCTATCTGTGAATATTCAGTGAATATAGAATGCCTTATGTAAATAAACAGTGATTTATTTTGAACCTCTAATTCTCAACTTATTTATTGAGTCTGATCCTGAAAATATCGTAACAATCTGGTAGCAGAGGATGGTTTAATTGACTCAATAAAAACTTAAACATGTCTAAAAGAGATAGGCCCAACACCAGGGCATACAGCAAAGAAATGGAAGCGGATCAAGAAATAATCGATGAGTCCACGAATGCAATTTCGAGAGAATCTGAAGAATACACCACAGACGACGAAGAAATAATAAATGAAGATGATGACCAAGAAGAAAACGAAATAGAAAACAACGAACTCAGGTCAGAGATACTAAAACTTTTAAAAAGCCAAAAGAACGATGAAATTCTCGTCGCGAACCTCCAAGATATACTAAAAACAACGGAGCAGCGAGAGAGAAGCACATCGCTACTGAAAAATCAAAAGACTCAAAAATAGTGAGTGATATGCTTGCAGATAAAAACGCAGCGAAGAAGAAAACCAACAGTCCCGCGCAAAATTTCGAATGGCAGCCATCTTGGTTTCAACAGACCCCCAAGATGAGCGAAGCAGAGCCAATCAGAAAGCAGGATTCAAAATATCTGGCGCGAAAAGCCTTACTCGATGCAAAAAATGAAAGAGAAAAAATATACACCTCAGAAGAATCAGACACACAGATCGAAGAAGATTCAATAGACATGCAAGTAAAGTCAGCAATGAAAACGCTTTTTGCAGCATTTGGACCAAAACTGAAGATTACTAAAAAATCAACAAAAAAACAAGCAAGCGAGCCAACGCCTCAAAATCTACCCGCTCCTATCCAGACAGCGAGAGCACCGACGCCTGAACCCAGAGAGCCCTGCAGATACCACCCCACGCCGCAGACGAATCCAAGGACCAGCGCCTTCAGCGAAAGAAAACGAGCGCCCGTTATCACCAGGACTCCTAAGATCGAGCCGGAGACTGATTCATCGGAAGAAGAACAAAGCGAGGGAGCTGCAGCAGCGAGAACCTCTCACGATGACTCCAGGAACGAAATGAGCAACGCACATGTGCAAGACTACGCAGACAACTTCGGAAGACATGAGATGCGGAGAGAATCATGCAAACTCGTTGCGAGCATCCCCACGCCATTTTGCAACTTTCAACATTTGCAAGACCACGGACTACCCCCGGTTGTAAGTAATGGACCCAACAATGTTGGGAATTTACCCAATGACTTCCCAAAACTGAGAATAGATGGTATTAATTTGCAAGAATGGTATCAGCAGCTCCAGGTTGTCTTTATGAAAGAAAACTTACTATTCTTTATTACTAACCCCCCAAAAAGACCTTGGACTCTAAAATTAGATTGCCTACACCATAGAGCATTTTTCTTATTAATTTCCAGTGTATCTCCTGCCATGTATCACAGTATTAAGCAAAATCTGACTGTCTCAGAAATTATTCAATGCATGTTTAATTTGTTTCACAGTGAAAGTGTAGCCACTACTACAAGAATGTCTAAAGATTTCTTCTCTTCTAGAATAAAGCCAGGGGTTACCATAAGTGAACATTTAATATCTTTAAACAAAATTAGAGCAGAACTGCACCTAAGGGGCGAGGTAATTTCAGATCAAACGATGAAAAGTGTTATCATT
Organism: Pituophis catenifer annectens; assembly: GCF_029215685.1. Taxonomy (NCBI): domain Eukaryota; kingdom Metazoa; phylum Chordata; class Lepidosauria; order Squamata; family Colubridae; genus Pituophis; species Pituophis catenifer. The sequence goes on along the minus strand of NW_027256883.1, from coordinate 106,636,157 downwards.
AACTCACTTGACCCATCATGGGATAATTATATGTCACATTTAGACACAATCAATCTAGGATACTTATCCATAGAAAGTCTATCCAATAAGCTAATAGCTGAAGACAATTCAAGGAGGAGTCGTTGTAACAACCACATGGAACACAAACAATATAAAAAGGTAGCATTTCAAGAAAGACATCATGAACCATTTGGATGCCACAATTGTGGATCCAAAGAACATAATAGGAGGGATTGTCCTAAAATTCTAAGAGAAAGACAAAGATCAGAATATAGAAATAGGTACAACAACAGACAGTCTTCCATTGATAGACATAGGTATAGAAGTCCACCCAACTATAGAGAACATAGAGGGGGCAGAGATAATTCAAAGGATAAAAAGTCTGGTTCACTGAATGGGCTAAACAAACATGACAACATTAACGTACAACAACCAGAGAACAACAATTGGCTTATTGATTCTGGAGCAACTAATCACACTACAAATAATAAAAATATATTATCTTCATTTGTAGACGATAAATTTGTAATCAAAGTAGCTAATCAAGAAAAGGTTCAAGTCATAGGTAGAGGGAATGTAATCTTACCTGGCCTAGGAAAAATAGAGGGGGTATTACTAATACCTGAAATACCTCATAACATACTTAGTGCAATAAAACTAAGCAGAGATTCTGACATTAACATTGTGTTCTCAAAGGGAAAAGCAACATTAGAGAAAAACAGAATAAATATAGGTACAGTAATAATCAAAGGAGGTCTACCTTATCTAATGACAAAGGAGAAATGGTTACACAACATTGATTCAAATATGGAAGATGACAATGACATAGATAATGGAGACAATAGTAACAGTGACAATGAGGAACATGAAGTAATTCATAATCACAAAGATACACACAATGAAAAAAAAACCTAAAATAGGTAAACCAATTCACGATGAGTGTGCTCATGTCTTACATAGGAAATTAGGACGTGCCAGTTTTCCTGTAGTGCAAAAGATGACTGAACATGCAGAAGGTGTTAAAATAAAAAATTGTGAAAACTATTTGGAATGCTCAGTATGTAAATCTACAAAACTCAAAACTAGTCCCAGACCTAGAAAGTCAACAAGATCAACCAACAAAATTTTTGATTTGGTACACATGGATCTAGTTGGTCCACTAACACCATCAATCACTTATAAAAAACGTTACTTTCTAACCATTGTGGATGATTATAGTCGTTATGGATTTGTTTACACATTAAAACATAAAGATGAAACCTTTCAGAAATTTAAGGAGTTTTACAAACGTATAGAAACACAACACAATATTAAAATAAAACAAATCATGACAGATAGGGGATGTGAATTCATGTCTAAGGAATTCTCCCAATGGCTAAAAGACAAAGGAATGTTACATTACACATCTAGCCCATTTTCTGCATTCCAGAATGGAGTGGTAGAGAGAAAGAACTCAACATTACAAACCATGATTAGATGCACATTAGAAGATGCTGGCTTAGGTAAACAATTTTGGTCAGAAGCCCTACAATACTCTAATTACACACAAAATAGAACTTGGTCCAGCATTGTAAATAAGACACCATATGAAGTAATGTATAATAGGAAACCAAAATTAGCACACATGCACATATTTGGAGTCACTGCAGACATACACATACCTAAACAATTGAGGCGCAAAGGTGAGAACGTATCCAGAAGACTTAGATTCATGGGATACGAGACAGGTACAAAAGGATACAGATTTATCGATAATAATAACAAATTTATAGTTTCCAGAATGGCTGTGTTCCATGAACAGGCCAACTGGTCTAAAATACATCTTAATGAAATATTCCCAAACACCAACCCAGACACTAAACTCCAAGAAAAAAGGACTAGAGAAGAACACAGTCACAACACGCATAAAAATAAAATCAAAACATGGACAAACAGTCAACACAAAATAAGGACAGATTCACTAACTAAAAAGGAAGCAAGGTATTTACATGACAATGATAGTAGACCAGAAAGAACAATCAGAAGTAGCAGAAATCAAGTGCCAAACAAATACAAAGATTATGTAATGTATATGGATGGAGAATCATCAACACCTAACACATATGAGGAAGTGTTAAAACTTCCTCCTGAAGAAAAGAAAAAATGGGAATCAGCCATGACTAAAGAGATGGATAGTTTACGAGGGCTAAATGTATTCACACCTACAATTGCACCAAAGGACAAAACCATCATTGGCACTAGGTGGATATATAAAATTAAAAATTTAGAGGGAGGCAACACTCTATACAAAGCTAGATTAGTTGCACAAGGTTATGCACAGAAATATCCCGAGGATTATACAGACACATACTCCCCCACAGTAAGAACAGAGAGTGTCAAGACAGCTCTGGTTATAGCATCAGCACTCAACCTCGATGTGTTCCAATATGACATACAGACTGCGTATTTACACGCAAAATTAGATAAAGAAATATATGTAAGAGCACCTCACAGTCAATACACAAACAAAAATGAAACTTGGTTGCTAAACAAAAGTTTATACGGGTTGAAACAATCTGGCAAACGATGGTATGATTGTTTAGTAAAAGTACTCAAAACTATGAATTTCAATGCCACTACTGCTGATAATTGTTTCTTTGTCAAAAAAGAGGATGATTCCCTAGAATTTGTATTGATCTATGTGGATGATATTTTGTACATAGGTAAACATAAAGAGAGGAGAGAGACATTTGTAACAAAACTGAATGAACATTTTTCATTGAAATCTTTGGGTAAAGTAAATAAGTATCTTGGTGTTCAAATCAGTAAAACCAGAAGGGGATTCAAACTTTCTCAAAGAGACAAAATCATAGAGCTCTTGAATAAATGTAATTTAAGTAATGCTAAGCCCTGTGACACTCCCATGCAAACTGATTTTTTGAAGAATACAGACGAATCATCCCCTGAATTCAAAGATAATACATTTTACAGGTCAGTCATAGGTTCCCTTCTTTATATTTCCAATTGGACTAGACCTGATATTGCTTTGCCTCTCAACTTATTGTCCAGACACGTCAGCAAACCATCACTATACCATTGGGAAGCTGTCAAAAGGATATTAAGATACTTGAAGAATAGTTTAGACTTCTGTCTGTTATTGGAACCTAATAATGTCAAGGAGCCCATCCTCACATGTTACGCCGATGCGGATTGGGCTGGCGATATCTCATGTAGAAAAAGCACATCTGGTTATATATTCTTCCTTAACGGTTGTCCAGTTTACTGGTATACTGGCAAACAAGATTTAGTAGCCACCTCAACAACAGAGGCAGAATATGTTTGTCTATCTAAGGCAGCAAATAACCTTGTATGGTTTAATGATTTACTTTCTGACATTTGGAAGAAACCCACTTTGCCTTTTATCATGCATGAAGATAACAAAGCTGCTATCGAAATATCTAGATCTGATGCTATTGGACAAAGGTCCAGACATATAGATATAAAGTTTAAACATGTGAGACAGTTATCTCAGGATGGATTTATCAAAGCAGTTCATTGCGAAACATCAGAGCAAATAGCTGACATATTAACAAAGCCTTTGCCGTCTAAGCAACATAAATACTTGACTTCTAAGTTACATGTCTTATATTGTTCTGAATCTGAATGTAATTGTTGTAATATATCGAATCGGCATTTAGAGGGGGATTTGTCACAAGTAAATGCCTTATTCTCCATTATGTAAATAGTACATGAACAGGGTATCAGGGGTTAACTTATTCTTCACTTCTTAATGTATTCATACTTCACCACTCCCATATCTAGCTCCACCCATTGTATATATAAGGAGCTGCATACGTCCATTCTGCGCTTCTATCTGTGAATATTCAGTGAATATAGAATGCCTTATGTAAATAAACAGTGATTTATTTTGAACCTCTAATTCTCAACTTATTTATTGAGTCTGATCCTGAAAATATCGTAACAGTATTAATGTCTGATATGCAGTGCGGGTTCCAGACAGATGAGCTGTATTCGAGAATTTGTCCAGCAAATGTTTTGTATGTTCTGGTTAGTAGTGTAATATTACTGGAGAAGAAGCTACGCAAGATTAGGTTTACAACCCTTAATGCCTTTTTGGCAATGTTGTTACAGTGGGCTTTGGCACTTAGATCATTTGATACGAGTACTCTAAGGTCCTTGACAGAGTGAGGGTCATCTACAAGGTCATATCCACTCAGCTTGTATTTTGTGTTCTGATTCTTTTTGACAATGTGTAAGACGAGCATTTGTTGGTTGAGATTTGGAGTTGCCAATTGTTTGACCATTCCGACACAAAATCAAGGTCTTTTTGAAGGGTAGCAGCATTGTTGGTGGTGTTAAATATTTTTACATCATCGGCGAAGAGAACACAGTTGCTTATAATATGATCATATAGGTCATTTATGTATAGTATGAAGAGTGTTGTCCTAAAATGCTGCCTTGGGGGACACCACTATTAACAGGTGCAGGATTTGATAGGGTACTCGCTATTTTGACCACTTGTCTGTTTGACAGGAACGCAGTTATCCAATTATGGAGGGGTCCGGAGATGCCATAGGATTTTAGATTTAGAAGTAGTTTGTCATGTACCACTGAATCAAAGGCGTTACAGAAGTCTATATAAATTGCATCTGTTGATTTGCCCTGATCAAGATTTGTAGACCATATGTTTTTGCAGTGTAGAAGTTGTAGATTACAGGATAATTTTTTTTCTGAAACCAAATTGTTTAGTTTATAACTAATAATAATAATAATAATAATAATAATAATAATAATAATAATAATAAGAACTGGGTGAAGTTGAAATTAAACGAGGCATTTTCCAGGGCGATTCCCTTTCACCCCTACTTTTTATACTCTCAATGCTACCACTGACAATCATTTTGAAGAAGATGAACTGTGGATACGAACTTGCAAAGAAAGGACTGAAAATCTCGCACTTGATGTACATGGATGATTTGATTTGGTAAAACAAAAGCTGAACTGAATTTATTAATTGAAAACACAAAAGAATTCAGCCAAGACATTGGTATGCAGTTTGGAATTGACAAATGTGCAACAATAGCAACCAAAGCAGGCAAGATCATAGAAGAGGATGGAATAGAACTAAAGAATGAAGAAATGATAAAGGCAGTAAAATCAGAAGAAGGCTACAAGTACTTGCGGATTTTAGAAGCCTCTGACTTAATGCATAATAAAGTCAAGGAATTAACTTCAGCTAAGTACATTCGACGAATTCGTAAGATATTAATGTCTAAATTGAGTGGAGGAAACATCATAAAAGCCATAAATACCTGGGCTATACCTGTGATTAGATACTCTGCAGGAATAATTGACTGGACCCAGATGGAGTTAGACAATTTGGACAGAAAAACAAGGAAGCTTATGACAATGAATCATGCCTTGCACCCTAAAAGTGATGTTGACCGATTATATTTACCAAGAGCAGAGGGTGGTCGAGGACTCCTACAAGTAAAGCAGACTGTGGAAGAAGAAAAATGCAGCTTGAATGGTTACATCCAGAAAAGTGAAGAACCAATGATTAAGGAAGTAAATAAAGGAGGCCTTTTAAAGACAACTAAAACAAAAGCAGAATATAAGAAAGAAGTAATTGAGCAGCGAGCTGAAAATTGGAAACACAAAGCTCTGCATGGCCAATACTTGAAAAGTATTGAAGGCAAAGCTGACCAGAAACTAACTTGGAACTGGTTAAGATCAGGAGTACTGAAAAAAGAAACTGAAAGCTTTATTTTGGCAGCTCAAGAACAAGCCCTAGCCACAAACTGTATGAAGGCAAAAATTCAACATGTTACCACCAACAGCAAATGCCGCCTCTGCAATGAAAAAGAGGAGACAGTTGACCACCTGATCAGTGGGTGCAGCAAAATTTCACAAACTGACTACCTACAACGCCATGACCGTGTTGCTAAAATCATTCACTGGAAATTGTGCCAGAAGTTTGGATTTGAGTACAGCAAAAACCACTGGGAACATCAGGTTGAGAAAGTTTTAGAGAATGAGAAATTCAAGATCTTGTGGGACTTTAGGATTCAGACTGACAGGCACTTGGTCCACAACACACCTGACATAACAATAGTTGAAAAGAAAAAAGTATGGTTCATTGACATTGCAATACCTGGTGATGCACGAATTGAAGATAAGCAGCAAGAAAAAATCACAAAGTACCGGGACTTACAAATTGAAGTTGAGCGACTGTGGAAAAAGAAATCGTGTGTTGTCCCGATTGTAATTGGAGCCCTCGGAGCAATACCCAAAGGGCTACCCCGCTATTTAGAAATTCTAAATTTGCCGGACTTGAACATTTTGACTCTACAAAAAACCACCTTACTCGGAACAGCTTACATCCTCCGACGATACCTTAACAGTTCCTAGGTCCTTGGTTAGGACTCGAGCTGCTGAGCTATTAACCAGCCTCAAAGGCTGTGAATCTCACTAAAGATTAACCAATAAATAATAATAATAAATAAATAAATAAATTAATTAATTATAATTAATAATTAAGAGCAAAGTCCCTACTATCTACCCTAGTATCCAGTGAAGCCCCTCTGGAACTGAACAATTGCTTTCATAGCCTCCCTCTGAAAGAAAATATGCAGACATCTATAAAAGAGCAGTCATCAATAGTTTCTAAAAAGGACACAAAACACAGCATTCCTGTGACAGGAAGAATAGTATCCCAGACTTCCCTAGGAAAAAAAATGCATATATGCTACAGGCCATATATGAAGATCTTAAGGAATGAATAAACAAAGTAGATGAGAAAATTGAAAAAATGGATGGAGAATTAAAGGAAGTTAAACAGATGATAGGAAAAGATGAACAACGACGGAAGATAGTGGAAGAAAAAGCAGAAAAAACAGAGAAAAAAGTGGAGGAGATGGATTATAGATATACAACCACTGATAAGAATCAGGAAAGGACAATTATATCACTGGAAATGGATAAAGCTGATTATTATTTAAGATTTCAAAACATTGAAGAAGAAAAAGAAGAGAATTTAGCAGAAAAAATTGCAGAGATACTAGCGGAAGCAATGGAACATGGGAGAGAGTGAAAGGAAAACATTATATGTAGATATCAATGTGGCTTTCAACAATAGAAGCTTTGATGCATCCAAATATGGTTAATATGAAAAATATTGTGAGATATAAGGATATGTTAACAAAGAAGGGAGAACTAAAACGGAAACAAGAACTAGAAAAACAAGGGATTAAGACAGATTGGTATACACAATTGCAAATACAATCAAGATATGAGAAAGATTTGAAACAGTATGGTTTTAACCTGGGAAAATCAGAATTGGACAAGATATTGACAGGGACAGATGAAAAAAAGATTAAGAAATTGTATAATGATTTATTGCAAATCAGATTAGAAAACAAAGAAGTAAAAGAGACAATGCTAAAATGGGCAAAAAACTTTGGTTATACGATAGAATTAGAGAAATGGCAACAACTATGGGAAAGGAATTACAAATTAACAATGGCAACTACATATAAAGAAAACCTGTATAAAATGTTTTATAGATGGCATATGTCACCTGAAAGATTAGCAAAAATGTTTAAGGATAAATCAGTTAAATGTTGGAAATGTTTTCAATTGCCAGGATCATATTATCATATGTGGTGGTCATGTACAGAAGCAAAAAATTACTGGGTTAGAATACAGGCATGGTTAGAGGAAATGTTACACCAATGCATAGAATTAAAAACAGGTATTTTTATTGGTTATATTACCAGAGCAATATAGCAAAGGAGATATTTATTTGATTATTCATGTAATAATAGCGGCAAGAATTGTACTTGCACAAAAGTGAAAGGCAGAAAAAATCCCGTCAGAAGGAGAGGTAATAAAAAAGATTTTAGAATGTGCAGAAATGAATAGGTTAACATTAAGAATAAAAGATAAAGAGGAATCGGTGTATTTCAAGACATGGGGACAATTTTATGCATGACTAGAAAAGAAATATGAATAAAAGATTATAGATTAATAAATTAGATAAGATATAAGTAAATGAGGGAGAAGACAAAAAAGAAATAGAAACCCAGATGAAACCTGTGTAAATGGAAAAGGGGGAAGGGGGGAAAGAAAAAAATTGTATTATATAAATGTATAATTTATGATGATATGTGTGAAATCAGTAAAATAGAAAAGAAATTGAAAAGAAAGTAAATATAAATAGAAAATTGAGGCTGCTTGGATACCATTTTGGAAAATATTGAATTGAAAATAAATACAACAATGGAGAGAGAATGGAAGGAGGAGTAGAGGGATAGATAGGAGGGGAGAAGAGAGGAAGGAGAGAGGAACAGAAGAAAGGGAAAAGGAGAGGAAGAAAGGGAGGGAAAATAAGAGTAGGAGAGAAGATTAGAAGGGAGGAAGAAGGGAAGTGTGGTGGAAAGGAAGGGGAAGGAGAGAAGGGGAAGGAGAGGAGGAAGAAGAAAGTAGAAGAGGATAGAAGGGAGGGAAGAGAAAGAGTGGAGAAGGAGAAGGATTGTTGTAAAATAAGGGAGATGGAATGGTAGAAGAGCAACCCCGAATATACTTAAATTGTTTAACGAACTAATATGAAAGTCAAAAGAGAATATGTATGATCAACAACAGATAAGAGACTGTACATTTAAGATATGTTTATGAGAAATAAAAATAAAAAACTTTTTCAAAAAAAGGCATATATTGGTGATAGGAGATTCAGTTCTTTGGGGAAGAGAAACTATAATCTGCAGTGGTGAAATCCAAATTTTTTTACTATCGGTTCTGTGGGCATGGCTTGGTGGGTGTGGTGTGGCTTGGTGGATGTGGCAGGGGAAGGATACTGCAAAATCTCCATTCCCTCCCCACTCCTGGGGGAAGGATATTGCAAAATCTCCATTCCCACCCCACTCTGGGGCCAGCCAGATGTGGTATTTGCCGGTTCTCCAAACGACTCAAAATTTCCGCTACCAGTTCTCCGAACTGCTCAAAATTTCCGCTACAGGTTCTCCAGAACCTGTCACAACCTGCTGGGTTTCACCCCTGCTGCAGACCGAACAATCAATCTCAGGAGGTATGTTGTCTCCCTAGAGCAAAAATCAAAGATGTAACTGAGAAACTTACTAAAATAATCAACCACACAGATTGCTACCTCTTTCTTCTCATACATGTTGGGACCAATTTATTTTATTTATTTTATTTTTGAATTTGTATACCGCCCTTCTCCCTGAGGACTCAGGGCGGTGAACAGCCAGATAAAAACATCAAATATAAATATTAAAACACATTTAAAAATATATATAGATTTGGCCCCATTAATTAAAACGATAAGCAAAACAGAACAATTAAAAAACCCTTAAAAAGAAATTAAGCCAGCCCGGCTTGTTGAAAAAAGAAAGTTTTAAGGGCACGGCGGAAGGCACTGAGGTCATGGATTCTCCTTATCTCAGGGGGCAACTGATTCCAGAGGGTAGGTGCCCCCACAGAGAAGGCCCTCCCCCTGGGGGTCACCAGCCTGCATTGTTTGGCTGATGGCACCCCGAGGAGGCCCTCTCTGTGGGAGCGCACGGGTCGGTGGGAGGTCGTCGGTGGCAGTAGGCGGTCTCGAAGATAGCTAGGCCCTATGCCATGGAGCACTTTAAAGGTGATAACCAACACTTTGAAGCGCACCTGGAAGACCACCGGGAGCCAGTGCAGTTCACGCAGGAGCGGTGTTACATGGGAGCGCCATGCTGCTCCCGTCACTACCCGCGCTGCTGCGTTCTGGACCAGTTGGAGCCTCCGGGTGCTCCTCAAGGGGAGCCCCATGTAGAGAGCATTGCAGTAATCAAGGCGAGAGGTTACGAGGGCATGAGTGACTGTGCACAAGGAATCCCGATCAAGAAAGGGCCGCAACTGGTGGATCAGGCGAACCTGATAAAAGGTCCCCCTGGTTACAGCCGTCAGATGTTCCTCCAAGGACAGCTGCGTATCCAGGAGGACTCCCAGATTGCGAGCCCTCTCTGTGGGGGCCAAAGACTTGCCCCCAATAGTCAGTGATGGAGTCAACTGACCATATCGGGATGCCGGGAACCACAGCCACTCAGTTTTGGAAGGGTTGAGCTTGAGCCTGTTCCTCCCCATCCAGGTCCGTACAGCCTCCAGGCACTGGGACATCACTTCAAGGGCATCGTTGGGGTGGCCTGAGACAAAAATGAAGTTAAAAACAACAGAGATCCCGAACTGATAGGGAAGAAAGTTAAAGAATTAGTAGCTCCAGTGGTGTTTTAATCTATATTTCCAACAAAAGGCCAACATCCAATGAGGGAGCAAAGGATTTTAGAAACAAACCACTGGCTTAAAAACTGGTGTTGTTAAGAAAACTTTGGTTTCCTAGTCCATGGTCTGCATTACCTTGCTACTGGCAAGGTACTGCATCTCACAAGAATTGAAAAGAATATATTTGGAAAATAACTGGCTGATCTTATCAAAAGGGTTTAAACTAAAATTGAGGGGGGAGGGGGGCAATCTTCACGACCTAATTCCAAGCAAAGAAATCACTAGATAACCAAGCACACAAGGAGGTAGGGAGTAAAGAGAAAGAAGAAATAAAAAGAGAAAAACATAATGAAGTAGAGTGATGGAAAGGATGGAAATCCCAGGATATATAAGAAACATATCCAAGACCCATAAAGGATTCAAATATCTATACACTAGTGCTCAAAGTTTAGCGAACAAACAGAGTGAACTTGAAGAATTAGTACATGAAGGCAGATAAGATATAGTTGCCATTACTGAAACTTGGTGGAATGAAACTCATGACTGGAATGTACTGGTGGAAGAATCTAAACTATTCAAAAGAAACAGATGTAACAAAAGAGGAGGTAGAGTTGCATTATATGTAAAAGATCAGTACATCTCTTCAGAAATACACAAAACCAAGGAAATACACAAAACTTCCTAGAATCCATATGGATCAATATAAAAATGACATTGCTATAGGCATATACTATAGACCATCCAACCAAGAAGAAGAAATAAATGAACTCTTTTCTAATCAATTAACGAATGCATGTAGGATCCACCACTGGTCCTGGTGACTGACTGTCCCAGATTGGATCCTGCAACATTATCCCGGGACATGTATATTTGCCTTCATTCGTAACAAATGTATGTAGGAAACATACCACAGTAGCAATGGGAGACTTTGACTACCCTAATATCAACTGGGAGACAAACTCTGCAGCAAGTGGGAGATCGAACAGATTCCTAACCAATTTAGCTGACAATTTTGACATCCAAAAGTAGAGGAGGGAACTTGAGGAAAAGCTATACTGGACCTAATTCTTACTAACAGAGAAGAAATGAGAGAGGGAGTTGAAGTTGCTGGAACCTTGGGTGAGAGTGACCATGTCATATTGGAATTTAATATAATACAAACCCAAGCAATAGAATATAATCCAGTGTCTTAAAGTTTAAAAAAGCTTATTTTAACAAATTCAGAGAGCCTAAGAAAAATTCCATGGATAAAAATCCTAAAGAGGAAAACAACTCAAGAAGCATGGAAAACAAAAGACAAAGATAATTTAAAAAAATTCTTTCAACGTAATAACAACAAGAAAAAAGTCAAGGAAGTTGGTCCACTAAAGAGAGAAGATGACAAGGAAATAACAGGCAGTAGGGAGAAAGCAGAACTGCTTAACTCATTCTTCGCATCAGTCTTCACGCAAAAAGAGATTATAGCCGAAAGCACCAAAAAAATGCAGTAAAAGACAGACTAGAAATAAAAATTAAAATAAGCAAGAGAATGGTAAGAGAATACCTGTCTGACCTTGGTAATTATAAATTACTGGGACCTGATGAATTACATCCCAGAGTTCTGAAGGATCTGGCAGATGTTATTTCAGAACCATTGTACCATATTTTTAAAAAACCAGGAATTATCTAGGATTGCAAAAAAGCTGATGTCGTTCCCATCTTCAGAAAAGGGAAAAAAAAAAAAAAAGACCCAGGAAACTACAGGGCAATCAGCCTAACATCAATACCTGGGAAGATATTGGAAAAAAATTATCAAAAAACAGATCTGTGAACATCTAGAAACAAATAAAGTTATAACTAGTAGCTAGCACAGATTTGTTAAAAACAGATCATGCTAAACCAATCTTATTTCATTCTTTGATAGAGTGACCAGCAAAATGCTGTGGACATAGTATATTTAGACTTCAGCAAGGCATGCAACAGACTATAACCTATGTCTTGATAAACTAGAAAAATGTGGGATAGACAACATCATCACCAGATGAATTTATAACTGGCTGACAAACCGTACTCAATGATTAATCCTTAATGGTACTACATCTACATGAAGGGAAGTAAGCAGTGGGGTACTACAAGGTTCCGTCTTAGGCCTAATTCTCTTCAAATCTTCATAAATGACTTAGATGAGGGAATAGATGGGATTCCAACTTCTCATGAAAAAAAAAAGTAAGTTCTTGCAAAGTTGGAAAGTCTGATTGAATTTTGATTTTTTTAGTCCCACGAATCTCTTTGGTTTCCCTGCACGTTTTTCCATTTCTCTAGCAAAAGAACAATATCTTGAGCTGTGGGGAGAAACACAACAGAGCTGGAAAGCAGTTTTGTTTAGGAGCCCTTCTTGCAATTTAGCAAAGGACTGATTTTGACAAGCAAGGGGAGCGGGGCAGTGGTGCACCAAGGTCTCCAGCTGTGCGTCAGCAGAGAAATGTGATGGAGCTGGAGAGTAGTATTGTTTAAGAACCCCTCTTGCAATTTGGAAAAGGAGTGCTTTTTGCAGGCAAGGGGATCAAGGTGGTGGCATGTCAAGCTCTCCAGCTCCATGGTAGTGCAATTTGTGAGGCTGGAGCTTGGTGGGGAAGGGGAGATGCCAGCACGATGCTTCTCTGGCTGCCTGGACAAGGGCTCTGACACCTAAGGCTACATAGGAGGTGAGCATGGGGAGTTTGGGGCTCTCAGGTGTGGCATCAAAGTAGCATGTTGCAGAGTCTCTGCAGTTGTTCTTAAGTGTGAATGACCACTATGATGCTGTAACATACATAACTTTGGGACACAGTCATAAGTACTTTTGGTGGGGATGTCATAACTTTGAACATTTGCTAAGTGAATGTTTGTAACTCAAGGACTACCTGTACTCTTCAACATCTTCATATATGATTTAGATGAGGGAATAGAAGGGGAAATCATCAAATTTGCAGATGACACCAAACTGGCAGGTATAGCCAGCTGCTCATAAGATAGGCTTGAAATTCAGATGGATCTCAACAGACTTGAACACTAGTCCCTATCTAGCAAAATGAAATTCATTGTAGACAGAACTAAGGTTTTACATTTAAGCAAGACAAATCAAATGTACAGGTATAGATTAGATTTTGCAAAGTCACACAGAGCTAGAAATGAGAAGCGCAAATTGAGCAAAATTTGAACATATTAAAGTGGAAATGAAGTATATAAATGGAAGTCTTAGGAAAAAATGAATTAAGAATGATAGGAAGATAGCAATGGGCTAAACAAAATAATGCAGGGCATAGAACTGTTTTGCAAAAAAAAAAAAAAACCTTTGTTGACTGCCAATACCTATTCTAAGCAACAAAAATTCAGACAGTACTCTTGGACATTACAATATGCACAACATTGGAATCAAACTGACTGTATAATAGGAGAAAATGGAAAAGTGCAATCCAGTTGGCCAGGATCTTTCCAGGTGCATATTGCAGAACAGACCATAAATCATAGGTATTATATATAGTGGTTAAATTTATAAAATTAAAGTAGGCATGCCAGCAGATTTTGATCTGGAAGACACAGCTGAAAAGATCATTTAAGTCATAGCTATGTTTGTTTGTTTCTTGATCTTGCCTATCTTGAAGAACTGACAATAATATAGTGACAGAAACATTTGCAGATGGAGAATATATAAGAATTAATTTCACATGAAAGAGAGATACAACAGGCAACAGACCAGCTGCTGAATAGGAAAGTATCAATGATCCCCATTAAACTGTTTAAATCTACAAGAACAGAGGCAGTTAAAGTTTTAACAGCTCTACATATATATATTCTATGTTCTAATGATTGTGTCTAAATTTATTATTGCCTTCTTCTGTAGATTTAATCTTTGTCCAAGAATAGAGATGGAAATATATTGGAGAAGTAAGAAACAGATTAAATCTACAGAAGAAGGCAATGATAGACTTAGACACACTCATTAGAACAACATAGAATCATAGAGCTGGATGAGTCCCTGGAGGTCTTGAGTCTAGCCCTTTAATAAGGGCAGGAGCACTGGAAGTGGTGGAATCAACCAGAGAAAAAAAATAAGAAACCACTTCATTCAAACTGACTTCCCATTGCATGGCTGCATTTCAGTAACTACAGAAAAATGTTGGGACAATATTTGGGTCTTATTTTACAGCTCTGTCATGGGCAAAATAAATCTTGAGTCAAGTTCTACTTTATTCATTTTCATCTGTGGTGGAGAAGCACAATGGAAAGGACTGTATTTCTGGTTGTTCTGTAGTCACTATGAAGGGCAATGAATGATATTCTCAATAGGAGCAGTAATGGTCATTTGGTTGGCTGGAACTGGACTATACTCAACTGAGAACCGCTACAAAACTTTGTGGCCTGGCAAATGAATGCAGTGAACAGTCTGGTCAACCATAGTCATGTTTTATCAGCATTGTTAAAAATGGAAGCGTAACTCACTTCCTTCATGATAAACACCTGCTATTGGCATAAACCAAGTCCCACTTGAAGCCAGTCAAAGGTGATGGGAGCATTCTTGTCAAAAGTTCCAGCAAGTTACCATTTTCCCAGGTTGCAAGGGAAGGGGTAACATTAGATTTCTGGCAGCACAAGTTAGTTCTCCTTCAATCTTTTTTAGTGTTTCTGATTTTGTTCATTGATAAATTGGTATGGGAGAAATGAATAAGTCTTAGGACCACTGGGAGAAATGAATAAGTCTTAGGACCACTTCTGTCAAGCGCAGGAAAGCAGGAGTCCAGGCAGTTCAAATGAATATAGGTTTTTTTTTTTTATTTGATTTATATGCCGCCCTTCTCCGAAGACTCAGGGTGGCTTACAATGTGCTCAGCAATTATTGTATGCAAATGCTCTCTACAAGAATCTGAACTACTAATGGTCAAAGCAAATTGGCACTAGATAAGGGTAAACAGAATTCAAGCCTGACTGGTACAGGTCTAGGTATGATGCTTTATCTAGGACCAGCGGGAGCTGACGTGCCACCACGCTCTCAACAACCTTCGCAATAAAGCGAAGGTTGGAGACAGGACGAAAATTGTTTAAAATAACTGGATCCAAGGTGGGCTTCTTGAGGAGGGGCCTCACCACTGCCTCCTTCAAGGCGGCGGGGAAACTCCCCTCAGCCAATGACGCAGTGACCATTGCCTGGATCCAGCTATGTGTAACCTCCCTGACCGAATAAACAAGCCAGGAGGGACATGGGTCCAACAAACACATGGTGGTGCTCAGCTTCCCCATGATCCTGTCTACTTCCTCAGGAGTTACAGGATCGAACTTGTCCCAAACAACCAGACCTATCACTACCTCTCCAATCGACCCCGCACAGTTGGAGTCCAGCCTGTCCCGAATCTGAGCGATCTTGTCCGACTGATATTGACTATACTCCTTGGTCCTCCCCCTCCCTCCAATTCAAAAGAGAGCGGGAGACCCTAAACAGGGCGGCCGGGCGATTATCTGCAGAAGCAATGAGGGCAGAAAAGTAAGAGCGCTTCGCTGCCTCCATCGCCACCAGATAAGACCGTGAAAAGAATCTCAACTGGGCTCAATCAGACTCGGAATGGCTGGACCTCCAACAGCTCTCTAGGCCTCTCCTCCGGCGTTTCATCTCCCGAAGCTCCTCCATAAACCAAGGAGCCAACCGGGATCTATGTCAGGTCAGAGGCCACAAAGGCATGACCCAGTCAAGAGCCCTGGCGGCTGCCTTTTCCCAGGAATCCACCAGGGTCTCGACTGGGGCGTGGGAAAGCGAGACAGGGATATCCCCAAGCTCCATCTGGAACCGCTCGGGGTCCATCAGGCACCTGGAGTGGAACCAAATCGTCGGTTCCAATTCCCAGCGTTGGGGGGTGGCATAATGGAAGCCCAGCCGAAGGAGATAGTGATCGGTCCATGACAGAGGGTAGATAACTGGCATACCCCCACCGAACTCACTATGCCACTGCTCCAAGATAAAAACCAGATCGGGCATGTGTCCCCCCACATGAGTCGGGCCCTGAATTATTTGAGTCAGGTCCATGGCTGCCATGGAAGCCATGAACTCCCAGGCTGCTCCCAACACCCCACCCAGGGACAGTAGGTTTTATTTATTTATTTATTTATTTATTTATTGAATTTCTATACCACCCTTCTCCCGAAGGACTCAGGGCGATGAACAGATTAAGATTTCATATACTACTACTACTACTACTACTACTACTACTACTACTACTAATAATAATAATAATAATAATAATAATAATAATTTTATATATATATATATATATATATATATATATATATATATATATATATACATACATACATACATACATACATACATACATACAGTAAATAATAAATTGAGTCAACTTGGTGTATCTGCTAAGATCTTGGCATAGAATTTAGATGTTTATGCTAGCCCTGCTTGTTGAAACAGAAAGGTCTTCAGGGCACATCGGAAAGTGCGAAGATCTGGGATTATTCGTATTCCAGGGGGTATTTTGTTCCAAAGAGTAGGTGCCCCCACAGAGAAGGCTCTCTCCCTTGGAACTACTAGACGACATTGTTTTAATGATGGTACTATGAGTAGGCCTACTCTGTGAGAGCGTATTGGTTGGTGGGAGGTTATCTGTTGCAGCAGGTGGTCTCGTAAGTACTCAGGTCCTAAGCCATGGAGCACTTTAAAGGTAAGAACCAACACCTTGAAGCGCACTCGGAAGGCCACCGGAAGCCAGTGCAGCTCACGTAGAAGAAGTGTTACATGTGAGCGCCATGTTGCTCCCATAATTACTCGCGCGGCCGCATTCTGGACCAGTTGGAGCTTCCAGATGCACTTCAAGGGGAGCCCCATGTAGAGAGCATTGCAATAGTCAAGTCGGGAAATGACGAGGGCTTGAGTGACTGTGCGTAATGAGTCCCGGTCTAGAAAGGGACGCAATTGGTGAATCAGGTGAACCTGATAGAAAGCTCCTCTGGCCACGGCTGAACAATAAGTCTGGGGAACTCCACCACCAACCCCGATAGGGCGTCCAGCAGCCCGGGCAGGGCCGATGATATGTAGCTGGGAGATAGGTACGTAATCAACAGACCCCACTGACCTTGTGGACCTCATCTCATGAGGAGAGATTCACACCCGTCTATCTGAGGAGCAGTAACCTCCCGTGGACTATGGGTCTCCCTAATAAACACCGCCACCCCCCCCACCCCTCCCCTGGGCCCTCGGCTGGTGTAGCACCCGGAAACCCAGCGGGCAAAGTTCAGTCAGAGGGACACCCCCCTCCGAGCCCAGCCAGGTCTCCGTAATATAAGCCAGGTCCACATTTTTCTCCTCAATCAGTTCCCTGATGAGGGGAGCTTTGTTAACTATGGACCTGGCATTAAAATAAACCAGCCTAAGTCCAGGGGGCCTCTCTCGCAGACCCCCAGGAAGGCAGGCGGAAACTAGAGGGCCGGAGCAGGCCACCGCTTGAAGATAGCGGGGGCGTGCTCCCAAACTCCGACAAGGCCCTCCCTCTGCGGCCATTCCCCATCACAACCGGGATCAAGACCTGTTCCCCCTCCCTCAGCATCCCTGGGGACCCCAACCCCGCTCCAACTTCGCCGCAACCAGCCTTGGGCCTGGACTGCCAACAACCCGGAGGGCCTTCCCCCGCCACCTGTCGGGTATAACCCGGCCCCTCCCCAATCCACTTAAAAACCTAATTAAAAATTGATACAAAGAACCCCTTTTAAAAACCCTAACACCTTCATGCCACTTCTCAGGATCCCAGGACCCGTCCTTGAGGTACTTCTTAGCAAGGCCAGTGGGCCACATCCAGGAATGGGGGGCATTCCTGAAGGCAACCAATTCTGCGCTTGTGTAGGTCCGTAAAAACGTCATCAGTCACAAAATTATTTGTAAGAATTTCATTCTTTTGGTTTAAAGTTGTTATATAAAGATTAAATTATATAAAGATTAAAAAGATTATATAAAGATTAAATGAAGATAGGAAACAAGGCAAGATGAAAGCAGAGGAAAGCCAGCAGGTTCAGGATATCTCTTCACTGTCTCACAAACCCTTAGAAACACACTCACTCTGCTTTGGGAGTTTCTATCTAGCTGGCTGGAGGGAGGGATACTGAATTGCAGTATTACAATTAGTATCCTCTCTATTTCAAAAATATTTCAAAAATACTTCTGAGGTCCTTTCATCCCTATCATTCTATGATCATCTGCCTTCATTTACTTTTGCAACAGAAACAAAACAAGATATTAAAAAAAAGGTTTGTGAAAAAACCTTTTGGGAAGAGCTGTGGACTGAAAGGGTTTTATTACAAATGGCTTCTCAACATTATAATTCCCTATAAAGCTTTACTTTTGGAGGATCTGATTTCATTTAAGTTGTACAAGAAAGGGAGGTGGCTGGAGAGATGAAATGATCACACCCACCCACCCACCCCAGTATCTATGGCACCTGACAGCATTCAGTATGGTGTTTGGTTATGCTAAAAGGTTGCTCATGGATTCTAGGTATGGTAATTTCTTTCTTCAAATAATTTTATTACAGTAGGTTATCTAAGGACAGCAAGAACAATTTCATCATTAGATTATAAAACTCTGCATGTTTTTTTTAAAAATAAATTTTATTTAAAATTCTAAAGAGAACATAAAAACTAACAAACTAATACAGAAAAAAGAAAACAAAGAGAGTGAGGGGAGAAGTGTGGAAAGAAAGAATATTTAGAAATAGAAAAAAACTTCCAGTTTCTGTTGCTGGAAATATAAGCATAATGACAGATAACTCTTACTCTGTGATTCTTAAAAAAGCATCCTGCATGTTTGATGTAACCTAAAGTACAGGTAGTTTCAACTTATGATCAGTCACTTAAAGACCATGCAACATTATGGCAGACTCAAAATATGATACTTCTATCTGGTCTTTGAAATTATGACTGCTGCACTACCCCTCCAGTTATATGATTGCATTTCAGGCACTTGACAACTGGCTCACATTTATGACCAGTTGCAGTATCCCATGGTCACATAATTGCATTTTGCAATTGCATTTTCTGGCAAAACCCTGCAAAAAACACCCATTCGATAAGCTGGATTCAGACTTACAGCCATAGCTCATCAATGGTTCTGCAGTATCCTGGAAGAGGATGTTAAATGGGGTGTCCAAGGCTCCAGCTCAGTGTTATTCAACATCTTTTAAAACTACTTAGAGAAAAGAATTGAATGACTTATGAATTTTGGATGACCTCAAATAAGAAAAATTAATTTATGGCTTAGAGGACAAACTCCCAATTCAAAATATGCTCAATAGGCTTGACATTGGACCAAATCCAATGCTGTTCAACTGTGAGAAGAATAAGGTAGAGAAAATGAAATGTATAGATATGGGACTGCAGAAACCTGGCTTATTAGCAGTGAGTACCTATAAATACTAATGGATTATTATCTAACCATGATCAAGCAATGTGATGCAGCAACTGAAAAAGTACAATGCAATCTTGGATGGCATTAACAGAAGCATTACCTACCGTTTATAGAAGATAATAATTCCATGATATTCTGCTCCACTTGGACCACACTTGGAATATTGTGTCCAGTTCTGGGCATCACACTTTAAATGAGACATGCAGAAATTGGAGCTGGTGAAAAGGAGAGACACCAGGAGATAAGGAGTCTGGAAAAAAGCCCTTCAAAGAATGATTAAAGGAGCTGGTCATATTTAAGAGGCAGTTTGGTATGAGATTTGGAAATGGAACATGGTGAGTTCCACTTCTCCTTTAGGCATGAAAGTCACTAAGAGACTTAGGCCAGGCATCCTCTCTTAGCCACCTCACAGAAGATTATTGTTTTGGAGAAAAGCTGTTAAGATTCATGCTGAACAATAGGGAGAAATTTCCTGATAATGTTAGTCACACCTTACTGGAGGTTTTCATATAGCCATTTGTTGGGGATATTTTAGTGGGTTCCTGCATTGAGAAGATGTTGCTCAGTTGTATTTAAGATCTCTTTTAAATCCTATTTTCTGTGTGTCCAGCTTTAGATGACAAGGACATTGCAAAATGAATCTGTTTACATTTAATCTTGCATTGGGATGACTTAGATAAAGGCATGACTGAAAACATTCAAGATCTTTTGCATGCTGTTGCTCTTTCAGTAGCAAAGTTAGACATTTCTGGCTTCTGGTCAAACTCTGGACAGCATTCAGTATCATTTACTGTATGTGGCACAGATCCAAATCTATACTAGAAATATATGCCATGTATTATTGCACATACAGTAATGAATGTTATGCTGCATCTAAATCCATATCTATTTTTAAACTATTAGTAACAAAAATGGAAAGTGGACTGTATATCAGACTAGTTCAAAATCTGCAGCAGAATGTCAGATTCTGTTAGCAATAGGTATATATGTGTATGTTCTTCATAAATGGCAATATTGGGCAAATGAAATTATCTTCATGCCGGTGTACTAGAGACAGAGAATCAATGCAAATTAAATTTGAAATCTTATGTTGACTTTTATATTAAATGAGGCAGAAGCCAGTATGCCCATTGAAACAACAATGCATGTTTACATAGAAAAATATTTACAATATATAAAATTATTATGCCACATAGAGCATGTGAATGTATCCATATTCTCAGTGATGACTATATTAGATTAAATATGTCTCTTCATCTTGCTCTCAAAGCCTAACCCTTCTTGTTGCCTTGCCCAATGCAAAAGGGCAAGAAGATAGCTGGTACAGTATTGCATTGTGATATTCAACAGAAAATTAGGCAAGAGAGTACAGAGTCAAGGTGTCTGCTGATTCTGAGAGCAACCCTGTATACTACATTTCTCCAAAGGAGTGATAGAGAGTGAGCAATGAGGTAATCTTGTGTCTGCTCTCTAGGCAGTGCAGTCCTTACCCTCCTCCTTCCAAGTTCTGAAGAAGATAAGTAAAAGGAAGAGGGTAGAGAAGCTCCTTCTTTTTCTTGCACAACTTGCCTGCACCTAGATGTGGTAACATGAAGAAGAGGAGGTGTTGCAGGAAGAGAGAGAGTTTATCCCTTCCCTCCCCCTCTTCCACACACAGAGACACACATTTATCTGAATATGGGGCCAGGGAGGAACAGTAAACATCAAGAAACTAAGGTTGAAACAACAGTTGGGTTAGATGAACCAGGACCCTCTTGGATCCTGAGCTCAGAGTTGGGACTGGTCTAAGGCTTTATGCCCTCAGTGGAACAGTGAATTCCGTTTTCTTCACTACCATTCCAGCCATCTAGGTGCATAGAGGCAAGATCTGTCAAATCATCTTTTCCTTGCTAGAAGTAAAAAATGACATTCAATGCCTGTGAAATTGGATGACAGAGAAAACCAGCTGCTTTGAGAACCTTGTCTCCTTCTGCGAAAAGGTAACATCAACCCAATAAGTTGCAGTATCATCTTTGCTCATTTTTCAGAGCAGAGAAGCAACTAAGAAGATCAGGCCAATACCTCCCTCTGCTTGCAAAATGCCCTGATAGCATTTGATATATGGTCCTTGCACATATAGAACAATAGTTCAAGTTATATTTAATTCCAATGGTTAGTTTACACCAGTAGTAAATCTATAGCTAGGCTGTAACATTTTCTGCAGATGAGCCTGAAAAGTTTGACTTCCATATTTTATGTGACTGTGCATTTCAAAACATTACTTGCTCTTCCTGCCCTTAAAAACCATCCTTTGAAGAACTGCCCAGTTTTGCCTAGGTTTTAAATATCTTTGTGGGATTCCATCCTGACTGACACAGATTGAAGGATGCCAAAGAATACAGAAGTGCAAAGGAAAGTTCTGAAAGAAGCTGCAAGCGGAAGAAGAAGACATCCTGTGTAGCCATTCCTTGAAGGGAGAAATGCCTTGTGGATTGTGCCAAGAATGTAGAATAAGGAGAAGGAGAAGGAGAAGAAGAAGGAGGATTGGGAGGGGGAGAACAACAACAACAACAACAACAACAACAACAACAACAACAACAACAAGAATTCCATGTACTGAATAGAGAAGGAGGATTTCTAAACATTGAGAACTGAAACAAATGTGACACAGAAGCCCTGTGATTAGATCTATTGTCACAATTCTATTTTACTGTGCAGACTTTACAATTTAACTAGAGCAGACATACTGTGGCAAGGGGGCATTTAACCCTTTCTTTCCTATAACTTCTGGAATATAAATGTCAATATAAATTTGCTATTGAAGAGCTACAATGCCAAAATGGTATCATTTTCATACCTGGATCAAAAGGCAAATGATACATTTCTAAGATTGAATAAATGATAAAAATGTATGGTAATATTTATTTCAATATTTCAGCTGATCTATGAATTTTGCCAAATCAAATCATGGTATGATTTCCCTAAGTTAAACCTTTGTGAACTTTTTAAGCTCTGCTAGAAGTCTCATTCCAAATGCTTTCTTAATTGAAGAAAGCTGAGTAGTGGGAAGGTAGGGCTGGGGCTGCTTTAACTGGTGACCCTGGTAGTATTGGAATCGAATATTATCCAGAGAAAATTACTATGCAACTCCAGTCAGAGAGTCTAGGCATAGATATTTTGGGACGGGTGGTGTTGAGCTGTCTATCAATTGTTCAGGACTTTTATTCTCATGCATGTGCAGGACATAATAAACAGGCAAATGCATTTATTTTGGGATGTATACCAATGGTGGGTTCCTCCTGGTTCCGCCGAGCCGGTAGCAGTGACGATATGATGTCACCGAACTGGTTCTGCCCCCCCCGCCCCCCGTGGGGCTTCAAAGGGCCGCCCTACAGCTGATAAGTGTTAAAAGAAAACAAATGAATAGACCGATGCCTGCAAAAATAAATAGGGAGACCAGTGCCTACAAAAATGCATGAGTAGATCAGTGCCTGCAAAAATAAATGGGTAGACCAGTGCCTGCAAAAATACATGAGTAGATCAGTGCCTGCAAAAATAAATGGGTAGACCAGCGCCTGCAAAAATACATGAGTAGATCAGTGCCTGCAAAAATAAATGGGTAAACCAGTGCCTGCAAAAATACATGAGTAGATCAGTGCCTGCAAAAATAAATGGGTAAACCAGTGCCTGCAAAAATACATGAATAGATCAGTGCCTGCAAAAATACATGAATAGATCAGTGCCTGCAAAAATAAATGGGTAGATCGGTACAGCTCTGAAAGCAGTTAAAAGCCTGGTAGACCAGTACCTCTGCTAAATCCTAAATAATTGTCACATGACCATCAAGCCACGCCCACAAAATAAGCCACACCCACAGAACCGGTAGTAAAAAAATTTAGAACCCACCCCTGATGTATACGTACCCCCAAAATTCCCTGCCGAATTGCTCTTATACATACTGCCCAAACAATGCAACAATCCTTGCATTGTTTTCTCATGGATCATTGAGAAATGAATAGAGTTACCAAGAAATGGCAGAAGTACAATAGATATATCAAATTTATATTTTGCTGATAAAGAAATAAAGGGAGACTACTATAGATCTATTTTATATATACTCATACACACACACACACTTAATCAACTTGAAAAAACATCCATCAATTCACAAGAATCACAAATTGCATATTGAAATACAGTATTTGAGGTATCCCAGTTTGAAGAGAAAAATAATTTACCATCTAGTAATAAATGATATTTAACTCATACAACAGGTTTTCAAATTTAAAATTAAGTTATTTAACAGAAATAGTTTTCTTAAGGCCTCTTCATTAAGGCTTTAGACTATGTAGAATTATTCAAGCATTATAATTGTGGGTTCAAATATAGGAAATGAGAATCCAGATGTCTGTTCTTGCAGATGTTGCTATGACAGCAATGTAAATTATGTAGTCAAAAATACTGTTTTCATTCTGTCAAATGAAAAAGTATCTCAAACTTGGTGAATATTGCTGATCAACAGTGCCTTGCACTACTGGCCAAACTGTTCTGCTGCCACAGAATGGAAATTTACAGAATGGAAATTTACAAAAAATGGAAAGAATGACATATAACTAAGGCAGAATATCAGCAGATAGCCAGAATCTGCAAAGACAAAGTCAGGAAAGCAGGGCTCAGAATGAACAAAGACTTGCAACAAAAGTCAAAGATAATAAAAAAAAGTTTCTTCCAACATATAAATAATAAGAAAAAAATCAAGGAAACAGTCGGTCCACTAAAGAGAGAAGATGGCAAAGAAGTAACAGGCACAGAGAGAAAGCAGAGCTGCTTAACTCCGTCTTTGCATTGGTCTTCACGCAAAAAGAAACAATAATCCAACCTACCAAAAATGTAACTGTAAAAGACAGACTAGAAATAAAAGTTAAAATAAGCGCAAAAAAAAAATAAAAATGGTAAGAGAACACCTGTCTGATCTTGATGAATACAAATCATCGGGAGCTGATGGATTACATCCCAGAGTTCTAAAGGAGCTGGCAGATGTCATCTCAGAACCACTGTACCACATCTTTCAAAAATTCTGGAGCACCAGGGAAATACCCAAGGATTGGAAAAGAGCTGATGTGGTTCCCATCTTCAAAAAAGGAGGTAAAAAAACAGACCCAGGAAGCAGCTTAATATCAATACCCAGGAAGATACTGGAAAAGATAATAAAAAAACAGATCTGCCAACAACTAGAAATGAGTAAAGTAATAATTAGAAGTCAGCATGGGTTTGTTAAAAACAGATCATGCCAAACCAATCTTATTTCATTCTTCAACATAGTGACTAAATTAGTAGACCAGCAAAATACTGTGGACATAATATACTTAGACTTCAGCAAGACATTAGACAAAGTAGACCACAGCCTACTTCTTGGTAAACTAGAAAAAAGTGGGATAGATAGCATAACCATCAGATGGATTTGTAACTGGCTGACAAACAGTACTCAACGAGTAATCCTTAATAGGTCTATGTCTACATGGAAGGAAGTAAGCAGTGGGGTACCACAAGGTTCCATCTTAGGCGCAGTACTCTCCAATATCTTCCTAAATGACTTAGATGAGGGAATAGAAAGAGAACTTACCAAATTTGCGGATGAGATTAAATTGGTGGGAATAGCCAACACCCTAGATCTGTGATGGTGAACCTATGGCACATGGGCCAGAGGTGGCACACAGAGCCCTCTTTGCTGGTACGTACGCTGTCGCTCCAGGTCAGGTTTCCGTGGCGTTTCTTTCGTGAGTTTCTGTTTCTCTGCTAAAAAATGCCATCACTGCCCTAGATAATAGGCTCAAGATCCAGACGGATCTTGACAGACTTGAACTACTGTATTTTTCAGAGTATAAGACACACTTTCCCCCCCAAAAAGAGGGTGGAAATGTTGGTGCATCTTATACACCGAATACAGCCACTTTTGGCCTCCCAAAGCCCCGCTGTCAAGTTTCGAGGTCATCTCAAATAAATTGCATTTCAAACAAAGTCTTTGAAGAAAAACTCCTATTTATTAAGCACGACATTCTAGACCCGACTCCATCGAAGCCAACACTGACTTCCAGCCCCAAAACCCTTCCTTTCCGTTCCCCACTCCCCTGCACTCATTGGCCATCTTCCAAGTCATTCTACCCCTAATCTACTCCAGCTCAAAGGAATTTTCCCCCTCCCATCCCCTCTCCTAGGGGATATTATCTCCAGGGAAAATAAGTAGGTGAAAAGTCAAACGTCCCTTTCCAGACGCCTTCGCTTCTCCTTCTTATGTCAGAACTAGAATAAATGCAGCTTGAAATGCTGACATCCGGGCCCTCCCCCTTCATTTTTTCAGGGTGGCCGGGGGGGTGTGTCCCACCCCCTCCTGCCTTGCCCAGGTGATCTGCATGGAACTTGGCTATAAGGCGGTCAGCTTGGATGTTTCTGCTTTTCATCCAGGAAGCCTCTGACAAGGGGTAACCCTTCCACTTGATTAAGTATTGGAGGTGACCCCTGTGCCACCTCGAATAGAGAATTCGCTGTACCTCATAGTGAGTGTGGCCCCCAATGACCAGGGGCCCGGGGGGTCACGTGGTACCGGCCTTAAAGTTGACCCCACCACAGGTTTCAGGAGGCTACTGTGGAAAACAGGGTGTATCCTCTCTAGTAGTCGGGGCAGCTGCAATTGTACTGTAACCGGGCTGATTACTTTTACTATAGGGAATGGTCCTTTAAATTTCGGGCCCAGTTTCCTGCTTGGGAGTCTGAGTCTCAAATACTTGGTGGAGAGGTAGACCTTCTCTCCCACTTGGAATGGTCTTTGGGGAGTTCGGTGCTTATCTGCTTGTTTCTTATAGGATTGTGCCGCCTTGGCTAATGCCTTCTTGATGTTCTCCCAGGTTTCTTTCAACATTTCCATCCAATCGGTCAAACTGACTGAGGAAGGGGGCTCCCTTGGGTACTCTGGCATGGGGACGAAATCCATACCACTCACTACCTTAAATGGGGTTAGTCCTGTGCTACTGTGGACAGCATTATTATACCCGACCTCCGCAAAAGATAGGAGGTCTGCCCAATTAGACTATTGGTAGTTGACGTAGCACCTCAGGTATTGCTCTATCATGGCATTCAGTCTCTCTGCCCCCCCCCCATTGGTGCTCGGATGAAATGCTGAGCTGAGGCCTTGGGATGACCCTATGGACCGTAGGAATTCTCTCCAGAATTTTGCTGTGAACTGGACACCTCGATCGGAGATGATTCTTCTAGGTACTCCATGCAGGTGGTAGATGTGTTTCAGGAACAGTTTGGACAAATGGCGGGCTGAGGGTAGCCCGCTGCA
Organism: Pituophis catenifer annectens; assembly: GCF_029215685.1. NCBI lineage: Eukaryota > Metazoa > Chordata > Lepidosauria > Squamata > Colubridae > Pituophis > Pituophis catenifer. The sequence continues at coordinate 106,609,152 of NW_027256883.1, read as the reverse complement.
GGGTATAAAATGTGCCTGTTTGGAGAATAAGTCCATTACAGTCCAGATCACTGTGTTTCCATCACTCCTCGGTAGTTCTACTGTGAAGTCCATTGCAATCTCCTCCCATGGCCTTGTCGGTTCAGCTACTGGTTGCAGCAGCCCGGGAGGTCTTCTTGGTTGTTTTTTCATCGTGGCACAGATGGTACAACTTTTTACATAACTGTCTATGTCTTTTCTCATGTGGGGCCACCAAAACTGTCTTCGTACTAAGTGCAGAGTCCTTAGGAAGCCGAAATGCCCAGCTGGTTTAACGTCATGGCTCCTCTTGAGGACCAGGGTGTGTAGAGTCTCTGGGACATAGAGTTTTGTCCCCTTCCATGCTAGGTCATCGCTTTTTGTCAAGAGATGTTGATTGTTTCGGAACCAGGGGTCTGCCAATGTCTCCATTTTGAGTCTTGTCATTAAGTCATTTGCTAATTGGCCATGCTGGTTGCGACATTGCCGTCTGGTGACTACTTGACCTACTCCTTGGGCAGAGAGGATGATGGCATTCACTACCTGCTCCCGCTCACTGTTGTATTGGGGCATTCAGTAGAGGGCATCGGCCAGAAAGCTTTCCCCCCCGGGATGTGTTTCAGCTTGAAGTTGAAACGATTGAAGTATTGGGCCCACCAGACTTGCCTGGGCGACAACTTCCATGGGGTCCTGAGGGCCTCCAGATTCTTATGGTCAGTCCAAACTTCGAACAATCTCTGGCCTTCTTCTAGCAGGTGTCACCAGGTCAACAGCGCCCATCTTACTGCGAACGCTTCCTTTTCCCACGCTGCCCATTGTCTTTCTGTGTTGGTGAGTTTGCGGGATGTGTAGGCACAAGGTTGTAGATTCCCTTGGCTGTTCTTTTGGAATAGCACAGCCCCCACTGCCACATCGCTGGCATCTGCTTGGATGACGAAGGGTTGTTTGAGGTCAGGATGCTTTAAGACCGGTTCTTTTGCAAACATTTCTTTTAGTGTTTCGAATGCCTGTTGGCAGGCCAGGTCCCACTGTAGAGGTTGTCCTGGGCGGGGTTTTGTTGCTGGATTCCCTGTTTTTAAGAGATCCATCAGAGGTTTGGCAATTCTTGCAAAAGAGGGGATGAATTGTCTGTAGAAGTTCACGAACCCCAGGAAGCTTTGCAGTTGTCTGTGGGTGCAAGGGGGTTGCCAGTTTAGGACTGATTGTACTTTGGCTGGGTCCATTTCTATCCCCACATTTGACACTCGGTAGCCTAAGTAGTCTAGCTGTGACTGGTAGAACTCACATTTTGATAGCTTGACATATAGGTTCGCCCCCAGCAGTTTTTCCAGCACTTGGCGGACAAGGGGTATGTGTTCGTCTATGGTTTCCGTGTAAATGAGAATGTCATTTAGGTAGACGAGGACCCCCTTATAGAGGTGCTCATGTAGAACCTCATTTATCAATTGCATGAACACCGCCGGGGCTCCCTGTAGTCCAAATGGCATCACCTTAAATTGGAAACTCCCTAGGGGGCAGTTGAATGCTGTTTTCCACTCATCTCCTTCCCTGATGCGTATCCGGTAGTAGGCTTTGCGGAGGTTTAGTTTTGTGAAAACTTTCCTTTTGGCCAGGTGGGCTAGCATGTCTTTCATGAGGGGAGGGGAATATAAGTTGTGTACGCAGACAGCGTTGATACTCTAAAATCAACCACCAGGCGCATAGAGCCATCTTTCTTCTCTTTGAAGAGGACTGGTGCCGCGACCCGTGGTTTGGCTGGCTCAATGAAACCCCTTTGTAAGTTCTTGTCTATGTAGTTCTGCATTTCATGTATTTCACGGGGCGTCATGGCATACAATTTGGGTTTACATAGTTTTGCCCCAGGGATGATCTCGATGGCGCAATCGGCCTCGCGGTGGAGGGGCAGAATGTCACATTCGGCCTCGCTAAACACCTCTGCGAACTCTTGGTACTCCTCTGGGATTTGTTCTGTCTCATGGGAGCTGTCGGATGCAGCCACCAGTTGCTCTGGTGTACCCTTAGGGAGGGACCCTTCTGTCGGTGGCGTCTTCCCTTGCTGTGGCGGGAGGGATTGGGGCCCCTGCGTGGGGGGCGTCTTGCCTGGTTGGAGCGGCAGGGGTTGGGGGCCCTTTGCTATCCTCAGCCTGTGGGTTCCCTCTTGCCACCAGATGATGGGGCCCCATTTGTCTAGCCAAGAGAGTCCCAGTATGACTGGATCTGTCATTTTGGGGGCTATTATGAACCGAATCATTTCCCAGTGATCTGCTAGCTCCAGCTTCACTGGTTCGGTCAGGTGTGTGGCGTAAGTTCCCCCCAGTAGAGATCCATCAACTTGTTCAAATCGGATTGGGTGGTTGAGCTTTTTGACTCGGATACCCAATTTTAGGACTGTGGGTAGGTTAATCAGGCACCTCGTGCAGCCCAAATCTATTAGGGCTTGGAAAGTCCGTTGGGTCCCTGTTTTGGGGGCCGTTAGGCGTATAGGGAACAGAAAAGGGTGGATGGATCCACTCACCATTAGGTCGTCTTCACCCTCGTCCTCGCTGTCATACAATTCGGGGGATTGATTTCCATCATGTGGGATCCCCCTTATTTCGGTTAGGTGGGTGAAGACCTCTGGACCCTGGGGGATTTTCCGTGGTGCATTGGTGGTGTGCTTGGGCCCTTGTTCCGGTCGTGCCTTGGGCGGTGGGTCTGACCTCGGCCTCAGGGTTCCACACGCTGCTGCCAGGTGACCAATCCCCCCACACCTGTAGCACCTCAGCGGGCTCCGTGGGGCAACTGGCCTCTGGGTAGGCTGTGGTGCTGTGGTTTCTTGTCTACTGGGTGGTCCCTGGTTCGGTTGGGGTCTCTGCTTTCCATCTGGTTGCTTTGACATGTCGTTGGCCCGCAACCCTCTGTCGACTTTTATTGCTACTCAGAACCATTTGGAGAGTTGGTTCGGGATGTCCCGATAAGCGGTCACTTGGGCGATTCGCTTGTCTAGGCTTGTTCTAAAGAAATACACCAGTAGTCACTCAGGTAAGGGAGGTAAGGTCCCAATGACTCTCCTGAATTCACAGATATGCTCTCTGATGGGCCTCCCCTTCTGCATTAGGTTCCTGAGCTCGTCCTTCACATAGGGGTCCTCCTCTGCCTCCTCGAACTGGGCTCGTAGCAGTTGTAAGAACCCATCTGCATCTTGCAGTTGGGGGGCCCTGTTCTTGTAAAGGGCTGCTGACCACCTCCTTGCTTCTCCCTCCAACCCTTCTGAAATGGCACTCACTAGGGCTCTGGGAAATGGGTAGAGGTGTCCATAGCGCTCGATGTAGATCTCAGCTGTGTTGAGGAATTGCGCTCACCATCGAACTTCCCTCTGAAACAGGGTGGGTCCTCCCTCGCTGCCCTCTCCTCCCACTGCGGGACTCTGTAAGCCTGCCCTTGGTGCCGCTGGTCCTCTTCCTCATCTCTCCTTCTAGGGTAGGGTGGTCATGTCCTATCTAGGCTGCTCTGCTTGCTGTGTGAGGGGGGAACCCATGGATGCATCTTTGGGCTTCCTCTCCTTCTGCTATGGGAGGGGGGAGGGCTGTGCTTCAATCTACGGCCTCTTGGATCAGCAGACCAAACTGGCTCCCCCTTCTCCTTTGGCCTGCACGATGGCCCCTCTTCCCGAATGATGGCACAGTCAAATTTCTCCTTCAATTCATCTATGGGGATCTCGAGTGGCTTCCCTGAAGCTTTTTGGTGTCTGGCCTGCTGCCAGTCCCATAGCCAGTCTGCCCTCCCCAATTCACTTATGGGTTTCCCCTTCCCCTTGCGCGTTCAGGAAGGGAAACTCAGCCTCTGCAGGTTTTGGCAAAGCCCACCAATACTTATCTTTTTTTTTCTTGATTTGTGGCACGATCGTCTGACCTTGGCTGTCTTGCAGCTTCGCTGGAGGAGGGAGGGGTTGAGGCTCTGTAGCATCCAAACTGGCTGGGATCAAGATTGGCTCTTTTCCAGTCATCTGAATTAAACTCTCTTCAGACAGTTTGTTTTCTGCCATGACGTCCAGACTTCTTCTCCACTCACTCCATACATCTGGCAGGGAGCTGGAGATCTGGAGGTCAGCCAGTTTGGCTTGGAAAGGAGTGTTAGCTTTCTGTCAAGTTTTGAGGTCGTCTCAAATAAATTGCATTTCAAACAAAGTCTTTGAAGAAAAACTCCTATTTATTAAGCACGACATTCTAGACCCGACTCCATCAAAACCAACACTGACTTCCAGCCCTAAAACCCTCCCTTTCCGTTCCCCACTGCCCTGCACTCATTGGCCATCTTCCAAGTCATTCTACCCCTAATCTACTCCAGCTCAAAGGAATTTTCCCCCCTCCCATCCCATCTCCTAGGGGATATTATCTCCAGGGAAAATAAGTAGGTGAAAAGTCAAACGTCCCTTTCCAGATGCCTTCGCTTCTCCTTCTTATGTCAGCACTAGAGTAAATGCAGCTTGAAATGCTGACACCTGCCCCTCTTGTCCAATTTATGCAAAAAATGGGCCCATTTTTTGCAAAAACAGGGGTGTTTTTGCCCTCCCCCAGCCCCCAGGAGCACTCTGCAGGCCTCCCAAACCCTCTGTGTGCCCTGTTTTTTGCAAAAATGGGCAAAAAAACAGACCCATTTTTGTGAAAAACAGGGGACGCAGAGGGTTTGAAAGGCCTGCAGAGTGTTCCTGGGGGCCAAGGAGGGCAAAACCCTTTTTTTTCTTACTTACCTTTTTGAAATCTTGGTGTGTCTTATACACTGGTGCATCATATAGTCCAAAAAATATGGTATCTAGCAAAATTAAATTCAATGTAGAAAAAGTAAAGTCTTACACCTAGGCAAGAAAAATCAAAAGTGCACATATAAACTGGGGGAAACCAGGCTTAATAGCAGTAACTGTGAGAGGGATCTTGGAGTCTTAGTGGACAACCAGTTAAATATGAGAGAGCAGTGTGTGGCGGCAGCCAAAAAAGCCAATGCAGTCCTAAATTGCATTAACAGAGGGATACAATCAACATCAAGTGAGGTACTAATACCTGTTGTGGTCCGCCAGCAGCCTGTGGAGCTGGCAGCAGAGTCGGACAGTGAGGAGGCTGGGGAGGACCATGGGCCAGTCCTGGAGTCTGGGGAAGGCTCAGACGAGGGCTCTGTGTATAGAAATTTGTCTGAACAGTGTATATGTCCTCATATCTTAGTTTTCTTTGTTTGATAGTCTTTAAGGGCCTCATTTTATCCTGCAATATCTCTAGGACTTCAAAGATTTGAACTTTTGTAACTCAAGGGGATTCTCAAAATTCACCTAAAAAAGGGATTGATTGGACTTGGCCTAAACCTGTGATTCCATGATTCTATGGCCACCTCACTCTACTGCACAGAGAGTCAGGGTGTGTAACAGTCAGTGGTAAGATAATTGGTTTAGAACCTAAGGCAGCAAAGTGGCCTTAAAACAATGAAAGAAAAAAAAATAGCTGTCCTTTCAAACCACATTATCAGTTACTGAAGGAGACAATATCACTTTACAGTATCTCATGGTAAGGCTCATGTAAGTCCTCACAACTGGTTCACAGAGCTGAGAGGATACTTATAAGGCCACTGTGCAGACAATGGGATATGTTTTGCCATGCAGAAACACCAAGGAGGCATGTATCTGTACCTAGCTCAGGTGTGGGCATATCCCATTTGTATGCAGCTGGGGTGAAGGAGAGTTTTGTCTAGATATATTCACAGCAAGTATTATCAACATTTCTCTTGGAAACTGTTGCCTTAGCACTGTATTAACCATCCAAAACCTTTTGTGGTTGCTTCAAGATATACAGCCTGGTCAGCATTTATTGCTGGCCTCTGTGCAATGTTGCTATAACTTCCATGGTGTAGTATGGAACAACCTTTACTCTGCTGGGCAGGTCTATAGCTCCAGAGGGAGTTTTGCTGGAGCATATATTGATTGTAAATAATGTCTCAATATCCTATAGCAGGTCTTAAATCAAAATGGGCCTGAAAATACTTCCCTCTAAGGAACTTTTGAAAAGAAGAATCTATTTCTTTGTTTGCAGTTTTCATTTTGGAGTAACTGCATTGCCCTTTCACCTGTGTGTTTTTCTGTACATGTCTCTTCATAGTCAATACTTTGCAGGTTTAAGTATGAATGACACCCATTTAGCAGCTCAGACTGCTCCTTCTGCCCCTCTTCAAAAGACAAAATACTCTTACCTATACAGCTGGGAGATGGATGGAAAGTGTGTGAGCTCCTGCAAAAGAGACTCTTGAAGAGTTCTAGTTTGACTAGAGACAAAAATCTTCCTGCTGGTTTATTTGCCATGTAAAAAAAAATGCAGATTGAGAAACAGATTGAGATCCCAGAACTTGAGGAATGGAAGCAAAGGTTTCACAGATTTTAATTCTTAGCAGAAAAAAGAGGGAGTCCTTTGGAGAACAGTCAGTGACATACAGTAGTAGAAGAAGAACATGAGAAACTGCAATTCTTGGACATTTTTGGAAAATAGGGCTGATATCATCTGCTGAAGTGTAGGACTAATTTAAGAGCTTTTCTTGTTCTGTTAAATGAATGAGTTGATAGTAAAGTAAAGTAAATCTTAAAATACTAAATTTTAAGATTTAGTAAAGCCTATAGAGGCCCTTAAGAAGTCTGGGCTGATTTCAAATAGTTAAGCTAATCAAGATCTTGGTTAGCATATGGATGACAAATCCCTTGGAAATCTCAGAATTCTAGGCTAGATAGAGAATTCAAAACACCAAAAATACATACATAGAAAAAGTGAACTTCCGGTTGACATCACAGTGAGAACAGCTTGAAAAATAGCGGGCTCTGCCGAGACCCACGAAATCCAGCCAGCAACTGCTGTCTGGAGACCCTACGGGGTCAAAGCCGCCTTGCAGGGGTGGAAAAGGAAGGAGAGGCACTTTGTGGACCACAAGGAATTCACAATGTCCTCATTAGGTCTGAAACAAGCTCTCACGAACTGCAGCAGGAATGATGGCCATTCTTGGCAAGACACAAACTGGGACAACTGGGACCATAAGATTTGTGCTGGAGCGGTCCGTGGACAGAGCATTGAAACTGGATGAGATAACTTCCAACTCTTACCTTAAAGACTTAACTTAAGTACAAGAAGTTCAGAAAATAATCTCCAAGCATTAAGGAAGTGGCGATTAGACACACGGAGAAGATTAAAGACTGAACATTAAAAGGCGAAAGAAATGCCCAAAGGAAGCTTTAAAATATAGAAAGCCTGGAAAAAAAACTTAAATAATCAGAAAGGTGATTTTTGGGAGAAACTGTCTTTCTTGTTTGTATTTTTAAACCCCCTGGATTTAGCAGATAATCAGCTGTTTTTGACACACGGTTTAATGTTGGAATTTGGAGCCTCTACTGGAAGAAGAGGAGCACTACAGCATGAGATCTTTTAATGAAAGTGAGGAATGCCTAATACACATAACAGAAGAAAGTAAACAACACCTGGAAGGCAGCCTGACCTTGATTCTATTTTAGAAGACGATTTGGACATTTTGAAATACTTTGTGAGTTTCTTTTCTTTTTTGAAGATTTTTAAGATGAGTTAAATTGCAAATAACTAAACTCTATTGGAACTGGTTATTGGACCGTGGATTTGAAAGATTGGAGGAAACCTAGTGGATTAATTTGGATCTGGATTATTAATGCTATTTGCCAGAACATTCTACGAGGCATAAGGTGATAGAAGAAAACAGAAAAAAAAGGAAAAGTTAAATAAGACTTTAAAATTTGGACTATTGGGAAGATAAATAACTGGAAAACCAAAAGTCTGTAAAATATTAAAGAATTTTAAAGATTATAAATTTAGGGATTTGGAAGTATAACTATGGGATTGATTAAATTTTATTAATAATTGGCTTTGTTGGAGTTTTTAAATATTGAGACATTGGAACCATACAGGTATATTGAGTAATTTTTATCAAATTGTTACAAAATAGATCTACAGGGAATAATAGAGGTAAATGAAGAAATAATTTTAATGCTCAAAAGCATGCATGAAACTATAAAGAATAATAAGGAGACAAGGGGATTGTCTAAAGATAAAGGTATGAGTGTAGAAGCCTCCCAACAACTGGGGGGAAAATATGAGTATGATATTCAGAAAATAGATGAGAAATTAGAAGAAGCAGGGGGAGAGAAAAATCAGATGTGCCAGTTTACCTATTTTAGTAAATAGAACTTTGAAAAATGCTTCCTTCAGAGTCTTTACTTGGAGTTGGGTTTTTTTCTGGAACACTGACACTATTCTATTCTATTCTGTTCTGTTCTGTTCTGTTCTGTTCTGTTCTATTCTATTCATGATAACTTTCATATAACTATGCATAAGATTTTAGTCAAACTGATCTATTTATTACTACAATAACACAACTGCACATACGTATGATCTCTTGCTATAATCATGGCTACAGATTCAATGTTGGCCATGATGAAGTTTGATAATAGGAAACTTTGGATATGAGGACCAACATTAGATATAAGTAATGATTCTCACACTATGATTTTGGGCACCTACCATCACCATTTTCACTCCTACTTCCAGAGTATTTTGAAATTGAACTGAAATAGTCTTTACTGGACCAGCACTGAAACTCAAAGAATATGTTGAGATCACCCTTTATATATATATACAGTATATATATATATATATATATATATATATATATATATATATATATACATATAAATTAGTGCATTCCTCTTCTAACCAATAACAAAAAAGTCATTTAATCAATACCCACCATGCTGCCATGAGTTCATGAGAAACAAATATCCTTTTCTCCACTCCATACAAAAAAGAGAAAAAGATAACACTTGCTATATTCCCTTCAACCAATGTTCATATGGGGAAAGCTGTAAAAAGGGATACTAATTTGGAAATTAAAAGGAAAAGATAACATCCAAACTACCTTGATGTCATTCTTATGTGTGCATAAAAACATCAGGTATAATGAAGCTATCTTTGCAGTTGGAGAATTTAGATGCTTTCACCAATATTTTGTCCATGGGGCAAGGAAATAAATTCTAAACAAACCCCATACAGTAGTGGCCAAAATTGTGGAAACCTTTTTGGGAAAAGTGTATTTTCTAAAACTAGCTAATAACACAACTTTTTTTTTTTTGGAGTAGTACCATAAAATTATATATCAATGGAAAGATAATTTAATCAAGAATGTAATGCAATAACTTTTATGAAGGATTTGTTATTAGAATAGCAGTTACAGTATCAAGAAGAAAAGTGAAACACGTAGAAAAAACGAGATATACAAAAATTATCACCATGTCAGTTAATAGTTGGGTAATCTTTAGCATGAATTACATATTTACAATGTCTTCCCATGGAGTGAACCAAGTCTTTTAGTTCTGCAGCTGTTATAATGTGAAACCAAGATTGAACGATTGCTTCTATTAACTGTGTTTTATTGCTGGGTCACTTCTGACTAACAAGTTTCTTTAGTTGGCTCTATAAATTTTCAATTGGGTTAAGGTCTGGGCTATTCCCAGGCCATTCCAGCAGTGGAATAGCGAACAAACCTCCAAAATACACTTTTCCCAAAAGGTTTCTGCAATTTTGACCACTACTGTAGATACCGATAGAGGAGAATATTTGTAGCTCAGGGTTGAAATGAGGTGTCCTTGGTGCTCACTGAGCTTGGTGGTATTCTTGCAGATGTTTCGTTACCCAAATTAGATGATGTTACATAGTTTGGGTAATAAAATGTCTACAAGAAAACTAAGCTCAGAGAGAATCAAGCAAACCTCAGTCTACACAGGATTCTGGAATCCCACTTCATCATTCAGCTGGGTTAATCCAGACTACTTTGACTGTTTGTAAATCCCTGCCCTCTTTTTATGTGCAAGGTTGGCCAGGCAGAGTGAAGAGTTCTGCTCTTTCCCCCTTCTTCTGCAGGAGACCAGTCACTTGCAAAGCATCCAGCTGTTTCTTTTGTTTTCGTTTGGTTTGTTTTTGCAGTAGAATGCCTTTCCTGAGTCAATGAGGTAGACAGAGGCAAGATAGCACTTAATGGGGGAATAGACTCCCCACAATTTTCATCATTGCAAAGAGAAAGATCAACTTTGCCCTACTTTTAAATAAATAATTGCCAAGCTATAATCTGATGAAGACATATCTAGCACTGATTCTGAACTAATGCAAAATCTTTAATTTTGCATTGTCTTTGATACATTGAGATGTCTTTAATTAAAGACAATTTAGTATTATCAAAATTAAGACCCCCTTTTTTGTTGCAAGAATTACTTTGACAAAGAGGGACATAATACAAAGATGACTGGAAGAAAAGAACATAATCAGAGGCAGCATCTTGGGGGGGGGGGTGAATATGTATACACATAGTTTGTGTGGCTGTGTGCTGTGCAAAATCCCATGCAATTCAATATTTTTTTTTCAGCTACTTCCAACTACCTGAGCTGGCAATAGAACCATTTTAAATGGTGGTGAAGACTGCAGAATATCCATAAAAAAGAGCATCTAATTAAAAGATGGACTAAGGCTGACATGAGGGGTGCCACGAAGAAGAGGGGATCAAGCTGTCCTCCAAAGTACCTGAGGGCAGGACCAGAAGCAATGGATGGAAGCAATGGATGGAAACTAATTAAGGAGAGAAGCAACCTAGAACTAAGGAGAAATTTCCTGACAGAACAATTCATCAGTGGAACAATTTGCCTCCAGAAATTGTGAATGCTCCAACACTGGAAGTTTTTAAGAAGAGATGGGATAACTATTTGTCTGAAATGATACAGGGTTTGCTGCCTAAGCAGGGGGTTGGACTAGAAGACCTCCAAGGCAATGGTAGGCTTCAAATAATTTAACAACCGGTTCTCTGCCCTAATGGAGGGTGTGACTGGGTGGGCATGGCCAGAGGGTGTGACAGCACTCAGCCTGCAGCATGCTGCTAGCCAAAAAAAAGTGCAGGGGTTAATTACAAAATGTGGGCTTTGCTTTGTGACATCCAGATCCAGCGAGCAAGGAGTGTGAACTGCAGAGAAAATACACTTTTATTATGAATAAATATCCCCCGTTAGATGTACACTAAATGTAGACTGACTTTTAGCTACACACCTCCCCAGCAAACAGCAAATTTTGAAGCTCCAGGTAAAGAGGATTCATTTTACGATGAGTAACCACAGTTTGTATGTTGGTGGTTCCTAACGGAATGCTGGGAAACTCTGTATATTAAAGAACATTTGAGGGAGGGGTGCAGAATAGCCCTTCTCTGCCTGAGGCTGTAGAGACCCGGCACCAATCAAAACACTTTTTGTGAAGCAACTACAACACTGACAGGGTAAGCCACTAGTATATGAAAATAAGAGCAAACTCCACTCCCTTTAGTACTGATGATGTTACCTAGTTTGGAAATGAAACATCTGCAAGAAAACCATCAAGCTCAGAGAGCACCAAGGAACCCACAGTTCAACCCTGAGCTACAAATATTCTCTTGTGTTATTGATAAACACTTTTTGGTTAGAGGGACTCAGAGCCTGCATTATATGAAATGGCTCCCAGTGGATTTCATTCTAAATTTTGATATGATTTCTGTAAATAAGGAATATAGGATTATAATGGCTGAGTATTTTATCCTTCATACATCAAAAAAATACAAAGCCTAAGAAAAAGAGTGAAAATGTAAGAAAGAAAGAGGAAAAGAAGGAAAACTGAAAAAGAATATATCAAACTCATACTCTAAGATTAACATTTGTCTACATTATTTCCATAATCCCTTATCAAAGCCCAGATCAACTTTTAATTTCAGTTTCTCACAAAAAGTCCAGTAATGGTTCTTATTGCTTTAATCACTATTTGTTAATGAAACTACAACTGATTTATTTAATTACACCAAACTCTAAATAAAACAGGAATAGAAAATCCTAAACTCTAGTGTAGACCCATGTTTCTCAATTTTGGCAACTTTAAGATGCATGGACTTCAATTCCCAGAATTCTCCAGGCAGCATGAAGTTCGCCCATCTTAAATTTGCCAAGACTGAAAAGCGCTGATCTACAGATAGGGATTGAAGTGGTTCGGGAATAACGAGAGGCACAACCAAGCAAGTGACAACAACTCTTTAATTTACAGTGAGACTTCAGCAAAAACTCAGAGGCTGCAGTCCTCCTTATATACAATCCTGGAGGGACTGTCAGCCAATCAGAAACATAGGCAGGTTTGAAACTCCCGCTTAAAAGTATCAATACATAACAGGGATTTTTCCATTCCTCTTTTACTGGTTCCTACTTACTTATGAGCAATCAAAATACAAAATCCCCATTTCAAATTCACCCCACAGTAATGATCATGCAAAAATCCCAACTATTTTTCTGCACCATCCTGGAAGCCAAAATGGGGCGCTTGGGGGCCGTGCGACTCCCCCTGCACCCTGTTTTGGGTCTGGAAGACCTCCTGCACCACCCTGCAAGCCAAAATGGAGCAGGGGGGGCACATGACACCCCGCAGTGTCTCGTTTTGGGCCTGGATGGCCTCCTGCACCACTCTGAAAGGCAAAACGGGGCATGGGGGGCATGCAACATCCCCTGTGTCCTGTTTTGTGCCTGGAAGGCCTCCTGCACTAACCTGGAATCCAAAATGGGGCACACAGGGGACTCCTGGGAGGGGTGGGGAGGGACCAGCCAGATGTGGGATTAGCCCGTTCTCTGAACTGGTAAAAAACTTAACAACTGGTTCACCCAGACTGATGCGAACCGGCTGCAGCCCAGCTCTGCTCCAAGGCCCCTTCCAACTCTGTTATTCTAATTTCCAAAATTCAGAATTATGGATCTCATCTACATTGAGTTATTCAGGTCATGTTAAACTCCAGATTCAAGGAACCTTTTTTAAGGTGGAAATGATCTGCTACAGCTATCTAAGACACAAGCAATGACTCTCATGCTGGCTTTGTTAATGAATAAATGCTAAAGAGGAAGGAACACAGATGGAGAAGTGCTTACTCGGGGGTCTCCAGAGAACTTGTCAAGAACTTGCTTAAGACTTGGCACTGGGGATGTGAATGGAGCTGCCAGCAGTTAAAACAATGTCTCAGCATTGACTAATAATTTCCAGGCTCAGAGTAGATGCCATTAATGACCCTTTTTATTCATGTAGGGGTTCCCAAAGAGAAACATAATACTCCATTAGGATAATTTGGAGAGTCGTTGCAAGCTGTCAAAAGCTTCAGATCATGTTTCTGCCAAAACATTTTGGTGACAAATGTATGAAGCATTTGATGGAAGGGTACCAGAGAAGGTGAGAAGGTTTCAAAGAGAATGGAAGGCAGAGAAGGAGGAGACATGTAATAGTTTAAGAGGAAGGGTCCTCTTATGTATCTTCTGTATGTATCTCTCTCATACCAACTTCCCAAGATTCTTGTTATAATTAGTTACACTCTATCATTTAATTTGCAAAAACAAAAAAACAGAAAATCAAATCAAATGGATCCAAGGCTTACATTTAAGTCTTATTTAAGAAATTAATTTATTTTCTCCTCTTTTTAGGATGACCATAGGTGAAAACGAACAGCTTGTCCAATGTACATTGAAAAGCCATGCAGGAGAGGGCAACCTTCAAACTGAAGTTATCATATTGGAAAAAAGTTGTGCTTACTTATGTTACTTGTAACATAGTCCTCTCAACCTATTACCAGTGATTTAATGATTGTTGGAAGTTATTCTCAACCCCAAAAAAGGGACTAATGACCTAGATTCGAAGTTCCAGTGGTTGGGCATCCTCCTATGACTGAGCTTTGGGTGCTCGGCAACATGGCCACATTTATAGCCATTTTCAGCAACCTGTGGTCACGTGGCCACATTTTACAATATTTCTGCTGAAAACTGGTTCTTTCTTCCAGTTTTCAATATCATGCTCATACCAAACCATTGATTCACTTAACAATTGTGGTTTTGCTTAATGACTGTGACATTCACTTTATAACTGCTGCAAAAAACCAAACAATTTTACAATGTCACAACATAATGGTCAGGCTCTATTATGGTCCTATGTTGAGGACTATCTGTACTCTTAAAGACAATAGAAGAAGAGTCTCTTTCAGCCCTATCTTTTCTTCATATACGTTCAACAGGGAAGTATATGCCCTTCCTAGTGCCCTGCCCTATAGCCTTTTCTAGCTAGTTAACTCACCTAGTGAATTAAGGCAGTGGTGGGATTCAAATAATTTAACAACCGGTTCTCTGCCCTAATGACTGGCTGGGTGGGCATGGCCATTGTGGGAATGGCCAGGGGGGGTGACAAGCAGTACTTGGCCTCCTGTACCCCCTGGGAGCAAAAATGGGCTGAGGGGGGAGGCACCCCCCCGTGCCCCATTTTGGGCCTAGTAGGCCTCCCTGCAGCCTCCTGGGAGTGAAATTGGGCTGTGTGTGTGGGGGTGTGTGTGCACCGCATCCCCTGCGCCCTGTATTGGGCCTAGGAGGCCTCCCTGCAGCCTCCTGGGAGCAAAAATGGGCCACAGGGGGGCATGCTGCCCCCCCGTGCCCCATTTTGGGCTTAGGATGCCTCCCTGCAGCTTCCTGGGAGCTAAAACGGGCTGTGTGGGAACTCCTGGAAGGGGCAGGGCAGGGAGGGCGGGGCGGGGTGGGGTGGGGCCAGCCAGCAATTTAACTACCAGTTTGCCTGAACAGGCTGAATCCCACCACTGACCTAAGGGAGTTGTGCACAGAGACCTGCAAGGGGACAGAACCTTCATAACTGAACTCCAGATCACATAGAATCTAGATTTTTATTTATTTATTTGTTTATTTGTTTGTTTGTTTGTCAAGAACATATTAGGTAAGAAGTATAAACATAGATTGGATATATAAAATAGATACAAATAGAGGAAACATTAGGACAGGGATGGCAGGCACACTGGTGCTCTTATGCAAGCCCCTTACAGACCTCTTGGGAATGGGTTGAGGTCAACAGTAGAAAGTCTTAGGTTAAAATTTTGGGGGTTTTGGGATGAAACCACAGAGTCAGGTAGTGCATCCCAGGCATTGACCACTCTATTGCTGAAGTTATATTTTCTGCAATCGAGTTTGGAGCGGTTCACTTTAAGTTTGTATCTATTATGTGCTCGTGTATTGTTGTGGTTGAAGCTGAAGTAGTCATTGACAGGTTGGACATTGTAGCAAATAATTTTATGAGCTACGCTTAGGTCATACCGAAGGCGGCATAGTTCTAAGTTTTCTAAGCCCAGAATTTCAAAGTCTGGTGGCATAAGGTATTTTGTTGCAAGCAGAGAAGTGGAGGACTCCTCTTGTTAAATATTTCTGGACACATTCAATTGTATTAATGTCCAATATGTAGTGCGGGTTCCAGAAAGATGAGCTGTATTCGAGAATTGGTCTAGCATTTAGCAAATGTTTTGTATGCTCTGGTTAGTAGTGTGATATTACCAGAGAAGAAGCTACACAAGATTAAGTTACAACTCTTAATGCCTTTTTGGCGATGTTGTTACAGTGGGCTTTGGCACTTAGATCATTAGATATGAGTACTCCTGTTGTAGCGCGGGAATAACGAGAGGCACAAGCAGGCTAGTAACAACAGCTCTTTAATTCAGGGTGAGACTTCAGCAAAGGAACACAGGCAACAGCCCTCTTTATATACTTTTCAGGGGCGACCATTAACCAATCAGGATTCACTGTACATTTGAATTTCCCGCACAAAATAGATACATACATAACACCCCTCCACTCCCAGAAGGCACTTATTCTATCTATTTACATATTTACATACAAAATCACTCAGGTGACCAGGGCGTGTCTTAATCCTGGTTGACCTGCGCAGTTCAGTTGTTGGCGAGGCGTCCAGCCGGTCAGAGGGACCTCCCGTCTCTCCTGGCTCCGCCAATGGAACCTCCTGGATTTCTCTGGAGGTGTGGCTATCTCCGGCTAGGAGTGCCGGCTCGCTGGGGCGGCGCTGGAACTCAGGGTTGCCAGATAAGTATTCCAGCTTACTCGGGCTTGAGGTAGCTGTGTCAGGAAGACCTTGAAAGTTAGGACATTTATTTTTTATTTTTATTTTATTTTGAATTTGTATACCGCCCTTCTCCCTAAGGACTCAGGGCGGTGAACAGCCAAGTAAAAACATCAAGTACAAATATTAAAATACAGTTAAAATATACATATATAAATTTGGCCCCATTAATTAAAAACAATAAACAAAACACTTAAAAACACTTAAAAAATTAGGCCAGCCCGGCTTGCTGGAAAAGGAAGGTTTTAAGGGCACGGCAGAAGGCACTGAGGTCTTGGATTCTCCTTATCTCTGGAGGCAATTGATTCCAGAGGGTAGGTGCCCCCACAGAGAAGGCCCTCCCCCTGGGGGTCACCAGCCTGTACTGTTTGGCTGATGGCACCCCGAGGAGGCCCTCTCTGTGGGAGCGCACGGGTCGATGGGAGATCGTCGGTGGCAGCAGGCGGTCTCGAAGATAGCTAGGCCCTATGCCATGGAGCACTTTAAAGGTGATAACCAACACCTTGAAGCGCACCCGGAAGACCACTGGGAGCCAGTGCAGCTCGCGCAGGAGCGGTGTTACATGGGAGCGCCAGGCTGCTCCCGTCACTACCCGCGCTGCTGCATTCTGGACCAGTTGGAGCCTCCGGGTGCTCCTCAAGGGGAGCCCCATGTAGAGAGCGTTGCAGTAGTCAAGGCGAGAGGTGACGAGGGCATGAGTGACTGTGCACAGGGAATCCCGATCAAGAAAGGGCCGCAACTGGCGGATCAGGCGAACCTGACAAAAGGTCCCCCTGGTTACAGCCGTCAGATGTTCCTCCAAGGACAGCTGCCTATCCAGGAGGACTCCCAGATTGCGAGCCCTCTCTGTGGGGGCCAACGACTCGCCCCCAATAGTCAGTGATGGAGTCAACTGACTATATCGGGATGCCGGGAGCCACAGCCACTCAGTCTTGGAAGGGTTGAGCCTGAGCCTGTTCCTCCCCATCCAGATCCGCACAGCCTCTAGGCACTGGGACATCACTTCAAGGGCATCATTGGGGTGGCCTGGGGTGGAGATGTACAGCTGGGTGTCATCAGCGTACTGGTGGTATCTCACCCCAAAGCCACGGATGATCTCGCCCAGCGGCTTCACATAAATGTTGAACAGGAGGGGCGAGAGGACTGACCCCTGAGGCACTCCATATATAAGAGGCCTTGAGGTCGACCTCTGCCCCCCTGCCAACACGAACTGCGACCGGTCGGAGAGAAAGGAGGAGAACCACCGTAATACGGTGCCCCCCATCCCCAACTCTTCCAACCGGTGCAGCATGATACCATGGTCAATGGTATCAAAAGCCGCTGAGAGGTCTAACAGGACCAGAACAGAGGAACAACCCCTGTCCCGAGCCCTCCAGAGATCATCAACCAACGCGACCAATGCCGTTTCCGTGCTGTGTCCAGGCCTGAAACCCGACTGGAACGGATCTAGATAGGATGTTTCCTCCAAGAATTGTGGAAACTGTTGCGCGACCACACTCTCAACAACCTTCGCCAGGAAGCGAAGGTTGGAGACAGGACGATAGTTGGCCAATATTGCCAGATCCAGGGACGGCTTCTTGAGGAGAGGCCTCACCACTGCTTCTTTCAAGGCGGTGGGGAGGTGACCCTCACTCAACGAAGCGTTGATAACACCCTGGAGCCAGCCTCGTGTAACCTCCCGGGAGGCCAGTACCAACCAGGAGGGACACGGGTCCAGTAAACATGTGGCCGCACTAAGTCTCCCCAAAATCCTGTCCACATCATCTGGAGTCACAGCATCAAACTCCTCCCAGGTAACATTCTCAAGACTATTCCTCGTCACCCTGCCCTGATCTACCCAGTCAGAGTCCAAATCCCCCCGGATCTGAGCGATTTTGTCATACAGGTATTGTCCGAAATCCTCCGCCCTGCCTTCCAAGGGATCCTCCCGCACTCCTGGATGGAGCAGGGAGCGGGTTACCCTGAACAGGGCGGCCGGACGATTCCCTGATGACGCAATAGAGGCGGAAAAGTAGTTAAACTTTGCCGTCTTTATCGCCACTAGGTAGGTCTTAATATGCGACCTTACCAGTGTTCGGTCAGTTTCAGCGAGACTGGCCCTCCAACCGCTCTCTAGGCGTCTTTTCCGGCGTTTCATCTCCCTCAGCTCCTCGGTGAACCAAGGAGCCGCGAGGGATCGACACCGGGTTTTCATTTTGTAAACATTTACACAATTGATTGATATGCCTCCTCCAGATTTTACCATACCCTAGATCGACTGTGTATGACTTTGGGCCAGTAATTCCTACGATGGTTCCCTCCACCCATAAGAGCCCATTGGTGTAACTTCTAGCAAAAACAGGTGTTCCTATTTGGAATTGTCTTAATCCTCCCCCTTCCCCCTTGAAGCTATCGGGGGAGTAATTGGGATGCAGTCGGTCGAGAATGCATCGTAGCTTTTGGCCCATTAAGAGCTCGGCTGGGCTGCGGCCCGAGATGGGGCACGGGTGGCGTACTGTACCGCTAAGAACTCATCTATTCTAGCCTGCCAGTCCCCTGCATCGAGCCAGGACAGAGCTTCTTTGGCCGTTCTTACAAATCTCTCTGCAAGGCCATTAGAAGCCGGATGAAAAGGAGCGGATAATGCATGTCTTATGCCTAATTCGGCTAGGTAGCCTTCAAATTGAGTAGCCGTGAATTGGGGCCCATTGTCGGATACCAGGGTGTCCGGCAACCCGTGTGTTGCGAATAGTTTTCTGAGTACTTTGATTACGGTGGCATTAGGGCAATTTCGAGCCACTTAGAATATGCATCTACAATAATAAGAAAGTTCTGGCCATGGAATGGGCCAGCGAAATCAATGTGAATCCTCCCCCATGGCTCTTTTGGTTTTTCCCATTCACGAACAGGGGCTATGGGCGGATCTGGGCAGGACTCCTGGCAGGGTCTACACTTCCCCACCCACTCAGTGACATCTTGGTCGAGATGTGGCCACCAAACATAACTATGAGCTAAGCCTTTCATGCGAACAATACCAGGGTGTCCCTCATGCAACATTTCCAAAACTCTGTGCCTTAACTGCGAAGGGATGACCACCCTGTCTCCCCACAACAAGCAACCCCCCAACATTGACAGTTATTTTTTTTTAAAGTACAATTGAAAGTCACCACCGTCCACCTTGGTAGGCCAACCCCTCGTCACCCAGCCCATTACAGTGCGCAAAACAGAGTCTCTGGCAGAAACCCTCGCCACCTTGGTTGAAGAAATGGGGCCCAGGGAAACAATGTCAAGCAGTAAAACCGGGCTTCTGGGGTCGGGTTGTCCAACAATTTGGGCAAGGGGCATCGGCTGAGGGCGTCAGCATGTCCTAAGGTTTTGCCCGGCCGGTGGAGCAGTCTGTACGAGTACGCGGCTAAGAAAATGGACCATCTGGTCATCCGGGGGGAAAGAGCAGTCGGGGTCGGTTTATCACCAGCCAAGAGTCCCAAAAGGGGCTGGTGGTCCGTAACAAATTCAAACGTGCGGCCAAACAAGTACTCGTGAAACTTTTTGACCCCAGCCACAGCCGCCACTGCCTCCCTATCTAGCTGGCTATAGTTTCTTTCAGCACTAGACAAAGTGCGAGAGTAACAGGTGATGGGTGCCTCTAACTCGTTCAGCAGTCTATGGCTTAAAACCGCGCCTACGCCAAAGGGGGAAGCGTCACAGACCAATACAAGAGGCAGTTCGGCATTGTATTGGATGAGGAAACTGTCCTCAGACAAAAGTCTCTTTACTGCGTTGAATGCGGCTGCTTCTCGCTTGCCCCAAACCCACGGAATGTTTTTTCCAAGGAGCCTGTGCAAAGGCTCCGCAATGGTGGCTTTGTGTTTCAGAAACATCGTATAGAAGTTGAGAAGGCCCAGGAAGGCCTGCAGTTCAGATTTTGATTTGCGGATGGGCGCGCTTCGGATGGCCCTAACTTTGCTCTCTGTGGGGTGAATGCCCGTGCCGTCAATTCTGTAGCCTAAGAATTCCACTGATGGAACCGCTATCTTGCATTTTGTACGCTTGAGTTTAAGTCCCGCTTCTCTGAACCTCGTTAGGACTTGTCTAACTCTCTGGCCTAACTGAGTCTCATTTTGGCCACTAATCAAAACGTCATCGAAATACGGGACGACACCTGGGAGGCCTTGTAAAAGGCACTCCATTGTGCTTTGAAAGAGTCCTGGGGCGATGCTGACCCAAACTGAAGCCTGGTGCATTTAAAAGCACCTCTGTGAGTTACTATAGTCTGTGATTCTGCCGTAGCGTCATCTACTGGCAGTTGTTGGTACGCCTGCACAAGGTCTAGTTTTGCGAATAGCTTGCCAGGCCCCAGGGAATGTAGTAGATGGTGGACTATCGGAACCAGATAGGCACTCTGCTGCAACGCCTTGTTTAATGAACATTTATAGTCGGCGCAAATTCTAATTGAGCCATCCGACTTGACTGGCGTAACTATAGGGGTTTCCCATTTAGCGTGATCTACGGGAACAAGCACCCCTTGCTTAATGAGCTTGTTGAGCTCCGCATCAATTTTGGGCTTTAGAGCAAATGGAACTCGTCTTGCTTTCAGTCTGATTGGCACTACGTTGGGGTCTAAATTAAAGGATATAGGGATCACCACGTACTTGCCTAGAGTCTCTTCGAAAACGTCCTGAAACTCATGGAGCAGGGTTTCTTTAAGCGATGATCCGCTGATGCTGTGAACGCCTGTAAAGCCCATGCCGAGGGCCCGGAACCATTTCATGCCCAGTAGACTTGGTAGGGGCTTGCTAACGACGGTCAGGGGCAGCTCTTTCTGGAGCTCGCCGTAGGTGACCCGGAACGTGCCCATGCCTTCAACGGGAACTCGGTTTCCCTGGTAGTTGAGTAGGCGGATTTTCTGACGGGACAGCTGGTTCTTCTGAAGCTTGGGCAGGAGTGCCTTGAGTGTTGACCAGGACATGATCGATAACGTAGATCCGGTGTCGATCTCCATTTCGCACGATTTGCCATCGATTTCTACTTTCGTGTAGACTTTCTCATCGTCGGTTGTGCTGGCTTGGCCGATTCTCGTGCTGTAGGTCTCCCGCTTTTGAGATTCGTGCCGTTTTCTCGCCCGTCATCTTTGATTGGCTGTTTTGAACGCGCCAGTTCTGGTTGGTCGCGGTAGTCACGTGACTTTCGACTACGCGGAAATTGAGCTCTGCAAACTCGTGCCAGGTGGCCTTTCCTGTCGCAACGCCTGCAAATGGCTTCTTTGTATTTACACGACTGTCTCTCGTGATCCCCGCCACAGCTAGGGCAGTTCTTTTGGCGGCGGCTTTGTTCGCTCACTTTCTTTTCGGTATGGAAGACGTCCTCGTCCGACTCTTCCTCTGTGCTGGTTCGCACCTCTTTTCTGTGGACAGGGGCTGTTTTCGGCCTGTCCTTGCTTGAACTGGGATGCTGCAGCACTTCCGAAGCTTTTGTTGATGCCTCGTGTGCTCGGGCTTCGACTAGCGCGCCGGCTAGCGTTAGGTCTGGCTTGGCTAGAAGACACCTTTGTAACCGGGTATCTCGAACCCCGCAAATCAGTTGTTCAAGCAATGCATCGTCTAAGTCTCTGTAGTCACAATGCGTTGCGGCTTTTCGAAGCGCGGCCACATAAGCACTGACCAGGTCTCCTTCTTTTTGAACTCTTTGCCGGAGTTCGTAGCGCTGAATGAATTTAGACGGAACTGGAGTGTAGTGGGTTTTCAGGTTGGCCTGAAGGATGTCCCAGGGAACCGTCTGGACTGGGGTTGGCTCGCAGAGGGATTCGGCCATCTTGAATATGTCTGGCCCACAGTGGCTTAAGAACAGAGCCCTTTTTCTGTTTGCAGAAAGCCCTTGCATTTCGCTTGCTTCCAGGGAGCACTCGAACCTGGTCAAATATGATCCCCACTTCTCTCGGGTCGGGTCGAAGGGTTTTGGCGGAACATAGGCAGACATGCCGTGTCTCCGTGTTCGCTAGTCACCCTGGCTGAAACTCTAAGCTCTTTTTGGGTTGCCTCTTGTGTCCTCTATCCCACCTTCATCACCAATGTTGTAGCGCGGGAATAACGAGAGGCACAAGCAGGCTAGTAACAACAGCTCTTTAATTCAGGGTGAGACTTCAGCAAAGGAACACAGGCAACAGCCCTCTTTATATACTTTTCAGGGGCGACCATTAACCAATCAGGATTCACTATACATTTGAATTTCCCGCACAAAATTGATACATACATAACACCTCCAAGATCCTTGACAGAGTGAGGGTCATTTACAAGGTCATGTCCACTCAGCTTGTAGATGGCTCAACTCACAATATCACCCAGTTTTTAAAAAGATATCATATTTTTGGCTCTCTCCTAAGACAACCATGGTTTTAAATGCTTTTACTGAGAGCAGTACAGTAAATGGATTCATAATAAAAATACTTTTTAAAAAAGGCTTTGGTACACAAATTCTTCCCATCTTTATCTTTTCAACAGATTGGAGAGAGGAATTTCCACTTGTGGAAATTATACATACAGGTGATCCTCAATTTACAATGAATAATTTGAAGTTACAACAGCATTGAAAAAAGTGACTTATGACTGGTCCTTGCACTTACGACTGTCACAGCATTTCCATAGTTATGTGTTCAAGATTTGGGCACTTGGCAACTGGCATATATTTATTACTGTCTTGGGGTTATGTGATTGCCATTTGAGTCCTTCCTAGTCGGCTTCTGACCGGCAAAGTCAATGGGGAAAGCAGGATTTCTTAATGACAATGTGATCCACTTAACAACTACAATAATTGACTTAAATGTGATAAAAAAGGTCATAAAATAAGGTGTGACTCAATTAATAACTACCTTGCTTGGCAACAGAAATTCTAGTCCCAATTGAGCTTGTAAGTTGAGGAGTACCTGTAATTGATTTTTAAATGTATATGCCTCCTTTAACAAATTTATAAAGATTAACAGCAGCATAAAACAAATAAAAAGTGAACAACAAATATTCCAACAACGAATTAAAAGCAACAGAAACTATTTCCATTATATGTTAAAATTAAATACCCAAGAAAGTAAAAAAGATGGACATAAAAATAGTTGCCAGGAACCCTCTCTGAAGACAATATTCTTAACTGCTATTCTCAGTTAGCATATAAACACACAACAGGCTGATAAGGGCCTTCTAAGTGTGTGAACAGAGAATAAATTTGGTCTAATGATTAAATGTGTCAGTGGGAAAACTCTCTTAGGCACAGGAGCCAACTGATTTACTTTAGGCCAGTCATTCCCTTTCAGGCCTAAGAAAAAGGAAATGGCAAACCATTTCCAAAACAATTGCCTAGAAAACTTCATGGACTTGTCCATGCAGTTGCTATGAGTCAATTGTGACTTAAAGGCCAAACAAAGTATATAAGTAACGTTAGATTAGTGAAGGCAGTCTTCAGGATCTGACTCCAAAGCTCCACAGATATTAAAACTACGAACTAGCATATTGAATTGTAGTTGAAAATAAAATGCATTCCATCATTCTGTCTTGACAGCTGAGCAGCCCTGCTTTCAATTAAGTACACCATCTGAGCAGTCTTCAAAAACAATCCTGTATATACTATATTACAGTAAAGTAATCTGGACTTCAACAGAGCCTGGATAACTTATCAAGTTATGTATTTAGGACAGGTTGGTAGTGGATTCTTCTGTGCTACAGTAGCTATTTGAATCTCCTATGAAAAAGCTCAGTCTAGCAGCAACACACCCTGATTGTAGATTTGATTTTTGAGGGGCGCTATGCTACCTTTAGGACAGGTTGACCACCACTTTTCTGGGCAAATCAATCATTTACTGTTTATCAATTAATTTTGATGGAGCTTTTGTTTCTTGTTGTTTCAAATGACAGGTCCTGGTCTAATACCTCAGCAACTTAATCACAAAGACAATATACATAAGTGATTAGGAAATAGTTTAAAGGCAGTTTTAAAATACATAGAAATAATCCTTAAAATGCAATTTTTAATCAAGTGCTTCTGTTGGGCAGCATTCTAAATACCATTGACAAGGAAGTCTCCTCCCTTTCTATCTTTAATTCAAATAAACTTTCTCTGTGTTTCAACCCAAGAATATTGGGAATAAATTAGGTAAAGAGGCTGAGGATCCTGTCTGCCTAACTACAATGTTTCCCCGAATTTTCTTTTGGACTCCAAAATAAGCACTAGGGCTTATTTTGAGTGCTTCTTTGGTGGGGGTGGGGGGTTGTCAACAAATTTGTTCAGTTCCCAAGCGCCCCCATAGGTGCCCAAACACTGTTTGCCTGGATGGAGAACTGACAGAGACTGGAAGCTTTGTCTGCTTGCAAATGGGGCGCTTGGGAGCAAATTCACCCAAAAGCGCCCCAAAGGTGCCCAAACACTTCACCCAGACAGAGAACTGACGAAGACTGGAAGCTTTGTCTGCTTGCAAAAGGAAAGTGTGGCAGGTGGAGGGAGGTGGCAGGGGAGGCTTGCACGACCCGGTCCTTTGGTTTCCCCTGCCTGTCTGCACTGCTCTCCTCCTTGCCTGAAGCCACATTCTGCGGCACTGGCCTTGCCTCCCAAAAATCTGCCCTGGGCAGTCCTGCATACCATTGTGGCTGTGGGCAAGCAGACGGTGGGAGAGAGTGGGTGGGCAGCTTCACAGGTGTCTGGCAGGCAAGGGAGGTGGCAGAGGTGGTTGGTGCCATCTGGTCATGGTGCAAGCCACAGGAAAGTTGATGGAGGGGAAGGAGGCAGTGCCTGCCACTGGGCAGGTGATCTGCATGGTAAAGCAGGGGTGGCCAGGACCGAAGAAAGCCCCTTCAGTGGTGGACATGGCTGTTGCACAGCAGTGGGGAACCCTTTCGCTATCACTACCTAGCTCCGACACAGCAGAAGGGGAGCAAGTAAGGCAAGTGAGCCTTCTCTGCCCATCCTCTGTAACATGGCAGTCCAGCTCAGGAGGGGAGTGAAAGGGAAGAGGTGGGCAGGCAGCTGGATCACTGATTGGGGAGTGGCCTGCCTGAGGTAAGCAGCGTGGGGTGCATGGGGAAGCTCTACCCCTCCACCTGCCTTGCCTCACTTCAGTTAGCAACCAGATGGTGGGATGGAGTGGGTGAGGTCTTAACCAGGGCTTATTTTTGGGGTAGGTCTTATATTAGGTGCATGTGCAAAAGTCAAGCTAGGGCTTATTTTCAGGATAGATCTTATTTTTGAGGAAATATGGTATCTAGGGTGCCTCTCCAAAACCTGGACAGAACAGAAGCAAATTCATTTATTTATATCCTGCTTTTATTACTTTTTCCTAATAACATTAGACAGTGAACATATCAAACGGACCTTTCTCCTCCTATTTTCCCCTGTGTCCTGTGAGGTGGGTTGGGCTGAGAGAGAGTGACTGGGCCAAGATCATCAGCTGGCTTTCATGGCTGCAATGGGACTAAAATTTAAGCTCTTTCATTTTCTAGCCTTTTTGCTTTAACCACTAGACCAAACTGGCTCTATTTTGTATATTAAATTTGGTGTGGTGACAGAAGCCAATAAAAGAAGGACTGAATTTGAGTAGTGGTTGAAACCAACTAGGAGATGCAGAGAAAAACATTGTAAAAATATTCCCAATGCATCTCTGTAGATGTATGTGAGAATGAACTTGGGAGAACTGCAGTCTAGACAAGGGTCAGATCAGCAGCAGCTGAGTTTGTAGAAGGAATTGGGTCATGGGAAATGTCTCAGAAAGGACCCTCCTTAATTTTTCAGATTGAAAGGGAGGTGGGAATCAGGGAGAGATGTATTTTCAGACTTGTAAGACTCTGTTAATGTAACTTTAGAATAAAATTAGAGCTAGTACTTCTGAGTGTGCTTCTTGTCTGGAATATTTTGTAAGGCTAACAGTAGGAGAGACAGATGCTGACTCCTCCTTTCTAAGCCATCCTTGCTTCTTCTTGGAGAAGTGACCCAGAGTAAACTATAGGTAAGTTATAACCGTAACAGTGAATGTCATATGATTGCATAATTTAGCGAAGGCAATCCTTGCTGCCCTCATTCAGCAAGAATCATGAGTTGTTAGGTGAACACCTTCATGCAACTTCCTACCAGTTTCGAACAACCAACATCAAGTTGCAAGTCCCAGGTGGCTTGCAACAGACTAGCAGGCAAGATAAATCAAATCAAGTTGATTACAGTCAAAGACCAGAAACCAGAACAAATAAAAACACTCAAGGAATATCCAGTTAAAAATTCTAGAATAAAATAATAAATAACAGATAAAATCTATATTAAAATCACAATTTGACATCCAATCTGTCAGTTACAGATGGCCTAACTATACTATAATATCAATTCTTAAACTGTGAGGCCCATAGTCATTAAATACTAAAATGCTAAAGAGTAGTAATACAAAAGGGTATGCTACATTAGTTGTGTAAAATAGCTAGGGTGGATTAATCACGTGTTTTCAATGAATTCCCATTGCTGCTGCGCAGAACCTAGCCACTTGCGCTGTGATCACAGTCTGTTCGTTCTTAAGCAGCCACTGGAGATAATTAGTATCAGAACAGCCAGGATAAATATTGATTATTGGAAGTGTTAAGGATATTCTTGGCTCATAACTGATGTTGTGGGTTATTGAGCAGAGTACCCTTTGAGTAAACACATGAAAAGTGACTGGGAGTGGTTGTGAACAATCACAGTTAACATACAAACACACTGAGTTGTTGTAGTCTTTTACTTTTAGAAAAAAGTAAAGCAAAGTCCAAAAACAATCCAAGTCATACACAGATAAGACAAGAGTTAAAAGATCAATCCAGGGATATTTCAAGTACAAAGTCTTCTTACCAGTTGTAGTCATACACAATAAAACAGTTCTTCTTGAGTTTCAAAACAGGAACAAGTTCAATATCAAAACATTCAATAAATAGTAGAAAACAACATGTAGCTATGATCAAACAGTGACCATGCAGAGAGATCAAGTAGAGAGTTACAGCAAATAAGCAGGTAAAATGGTGTAGTATCCACACAAGCCATGTTCCTGACTTACCTTAAGTACATTGGCTATAGAGCTTAGCCAATCAGGATACAGGATGATACAGTACAGTCTTAGAGCAATATAATACCTTTCTGACTGCAAACATACATTGTTGGTTTATATATTGTCTGACCAACTAGTTAGACAAATAGCCATTTCCTAACATTCTCCCCTTTGGACAGGACAATATATAATGGCTTACATTCTTAAACTATAACATTCACAACATGTTCTATGTTTAATTGCACCCTGAGCTTTAGTAAAATTATCAGCGTTATTATTTTCAGTCATACAATATTCTAATTGTATCATTTTACTCTGTGCATATTGTCTTACATTCAAGTACCTAATATCAGTATGTTTAGATCTTGTTTTTACAGCCAAATTCGTTGCCATCTTAATTGCAGCTTGATTATCCTCAAATACTACAAATGGATCATTTACATTTAAGCTTATATCAAGTAACAGTTGTTTATAATTAACTAGTTCTGTGCACATTAAAGACTGACAGGAAAATTCTGCTTCCATTGTTGATAAATTTATGTGTTTTTGCCTGATCGATTTCCATCCTATTAATGAATTCCCTAACATTATTGCAATACCTGATGTGGATTTACGTGTGGTTAAATCTGTAGCAAAATTAGCATCAGCATATGCACTTAATACAAGATCGTTGTTAGGTTCTAAATATAACGCATATTGCATTGTTTGTTTTAAATATCTTTAAAACAAACGGCCTCCACGATGACTCCACAGCTGCGGAGCCCCAGAGATCGGGCATTTCATCCTACGGACTGACTGTAGGAGGTGAAGGAGTTAAGGTGGTCTGGGGAGTCTAACTGAGCCGGATGGAGAACTGAGGGAGCCGAGGGAATCATCTATAGCGACCCAAGCCTCCCTTCAATTTGACGGTGGCCGAAAAAAAGCTGGGCTGCCGGGGGAGGGGGGGTGCGGGAAGGCGATGGACCCGGCACCCGGAGGCTCGGAGGCCTGTTGGCCGCTTCAAACAGTTATTTAGCCCAGATTTGAGGCCCGGGGTGTATGGCCCAGCGGTCAGCTGCGCCTGAAAACCCCCTACATGGACCGAGACCTGGGAAGATCGTGGCAGAATTTGCTCGGAGAAAACGGGCAGGACTATTGGGGGGATTTGGCCCGGAACATCGAAGGGAGTTGGGGAGTGATAGAGGGGGATTTCCAATTACCATCTGGTTTCCCCCTTGGATTCGCCCCCCCTATGAAAATGGCCTCCCCCCCGTTGCTACCTGGACTCTCTATTAGGTCGGCCCATTTTTCCATCACTACTGACTCTGGGACTTTATTATCACCCTCCTGGATTTTTATGTTTGTTCTCTATCTCCTTCTGCTGCTGGCTAGTTTATTCCTGCCGCCCGATTTCCACCTTTAGGCCTTGGCTCGGAGGAGGAGAGATTGCAGGCTGGAGGGAGAAGCTGAGAGTCCAGGTCAAGGACTGCTGCTCCATCTGCAGGGAGAGAGTGACTATTGTTGGCCTTTTACATCCAGCCGCGGTGAGAGAACGGCTGTGGCCATCCGCCTGCACTGCAACCATCTGATCTGGTCGCCCCATCACTGTGAGAGAGTGAAGGGGCCCCAGCTTCATCCTGGCCAGCCTCTTTTGCCATCTCTCACCTCAATGACTATCTTTAAATTTCGCTGACATCCAAGGTTCCCCTTTTCCATCTCATCATACTTGTATGGCTTATACCTCGGCAGATTTGCTTGCGCTGCGAGATGCCCCCCTCTCGCGGCGATGGCCTTCCACTCTATCGAAGGCCTACCTTAAGGACGGGCTTTGGAGCCCCGAGAGGTGGCATGTTTTAAAGCGGGGATTGAGGGGTTTTTTAATTAGGGTTTTTAATAATCTTTTAAGGGGAACTGGGAGGGCGACCAAAGGGGATGGGGGGGGTAATCCACCTAGGTCAGGGCCCAGTCTGGCACAGGGTAACGGTCTGGAGGGCGCAGGACGAGGGATTGGGGATGTCATCAGCACGGTGGATGGGAGGGGCAGATATGGCGGGAGCAGAGGACCTTATCTTGTGCCGGGGGTGCGCACTCGCTACTTGAGAGCGATTGCACGCCCCGGTCCTCAAGGCTCCCCTCGGATACTAGGTGGCTCAGATACTCAGGACCTGGGCCTCCGGCTGATGCTGTGCAACGCCAGGTCCGTGGTAAATAAGGCCCCCCTCATTTACGATCTTATTCAAGAGGGGGGAGCGGACCTGGCGGGTATTACGGAGACCTGGTTGGGCCCGGAGGGAGGGGTAACTCTGGTTGAGATGTGTCCACCAGGCTTCAGAGCATTCCATCAGCCGAGGGCCCAGGGGAGGGGCGGGGGGGGGGTGGCGGTTATTATTAACGAAGGTCTGGGTCCGAGGGAGACCACTGTGCCACAGATTGCTGGGTGTGAGTCCCTCTTTGTGAGATGGGGTCATGGGGTTCAGATGGGCTTGCTGCTTACGTACCTGGCTCCCTGCTGCGTGGCAACGGCCCTGCCCGAGCTACTCGACGTGATAGCCACGGTGGCAGTTGATACACCCAGGCTTATGGTCATGGGTAATTTCAATCTGCCGTCCGTTGGTGAAACGTCAGAGATGGCTCGGGAGTTCATGGCTTCCATGACGGCCATGGACCTGACCCAGTTAGTTCATGGCCCCACTCACAGGGGGGGACACACGCTGGACCTGATTTTTGTCTCTGGCCAGTGGTTGAGTGGTCTTATTATAGGGGATATAGACATGAAACCCTTGTCATGGTCAGATCACTCACTCCTTCGTCTGGACCTTCGAACCGCTACACCCCGTCGCAGGGAGGCGGACCCAATTAGATGGATCCACCCCAGGCGCCTGATGGATCCTGATAGGTTCCAGACGGAGCTTGGGCCAATTCCTGAAGATCTGGCACACGACTCGGCCGAGGACCTGGTAGCTGCCTGGGATCGGGCGACTGGTGGGGCCTTGGATCGAGTCGTGCCTTTGCGGCCTCTGACCTGGTGTCGATCCCTCGCGGCTCCTTGGTTCACCGAGGAGCTGAGGGAGATGAAACGCCGGAAAAGACGCCTAGAGAGTGGTTGGAGGGCCAGTCTCGCTGAATCTGACCGAACACTGGTAAGGTCGCATATTAAGACCTACCTAGTGGCGATAAAGACGGCAAAGTTTAACTACTTTTCCACCTCTATTGCGTCATCAGGGAATCGTCCGGCCGCCCTGTTCAGGGTAACCCGCTCCCTGCTCCATCCGGGAGCGCGGGAGGATCCCTTGGAAGGCAGGGCGGAGGATTTCGGACAATACCTGTATGACAAAATCGCTCAGATCCGGGGGAATTTGGACTCTGACTGGGTAGATCAGGGCAGGGTGACGAGGAATAGTCTTGAGAATGTTACCTGGGAGGAGTTTGATGCTGTGACTCCAGATGATGTGGACAGGATTTTGGGGAGACTTAGTGCGGCCACATGTTTACTGGACCCGTGTCCCTCCTGGTTGGTACTGGCCTCCCGGGAGGTTACACGAGGCTGGCTCCAGGGTGTTATCAACGCTTCGTTGAGTGAGGGTCACTTCCCCGCCGCCTTGAAAGAAGCGGTGGTGAGGCCTCTCCTCAAGAAGCCGTCCCTGGATCCGGCAATATTGGCCAACTATCGTCCTGTCTCCAACCTTTGCTTCCTAGCGAAGGTTGTTGAGAGTGTGGTCGCGCAACAGTTTCCACAATTCTTGGAGGAAACATCCTATCTAGATCCGTTCCAGTCGGGTTTCAGGCCTGGACACAGCACGGAAACGGCATTGGTCGCGTTGGTTGATGATCTCTGGAGGGCTCGGGACAGGGGTTGTTCCTCTGTTCTGGTCCTGTTAGACCTCTCAGCGGCTTTTGATACCATCGACCATGGTATCATGCTGCACCGGTTGGAAGAGTTGGGGATGAGGGGCACCGTATTACGGTGGTTCTCCTCCTTTCTCTCCGACCGGTCGCAGTTCGTGTTGGCAGGGGGGCAGAGGTCGACCTCAAGGCCTCTTATATGTGGAGTGCCTCAGGGGTCGGTCCTCTCGCCCCTCCTGTTCAACATTTATGTGAAGCCGCTGGGTGAGATCATCCGTGGCTTTGGGGTGAGATACCACCAGTACGCTGATGACACCCAGCTGTACATCTCCACCCCAGGCCACCCAACCGATGCCCTTGAAGTGATGTCCCAGTGCCTGGAGGCTGTGCGGATCTGGATGGGGAGGAACAGGCTCAGGCTCAACCCTTCCAAGACTGAGTGGCTGTGGCTCCCGGCATCCCGATATAGTCAGTTGACTCCATCACTGACTATTGGGGGCGAGTCGTTGGCCCCCACAGAGAGGGCTCGCAATCTGGGAGTCCTCCTGGATATGCAGCTGTCCTTGGAGGAACATCTGACGGCTGTAACCAGAGGGACCTTTTGTCAGGTTCGCCTGATCCGCCAGTTGCGGCCCTTTCTTGATCGGGATTCCCTGTGCACAGTCACTCATGCCCTCGTCACCTCTCGCCTTGACTACTGCAACGCTCTCTACATGGGGCTCCCCTTGAGGAGCACCCGGAGGCTCCAACTGGTCCAGAATGCAGCAGCGCGGGTAGTGACGGGAGCAGCCTGGCACTCCCATGTAACACCGCTCCTGCGCGAGCTGCACTGGCTCCCAGTGGTCTTCCGGGTGCGCTTCAAGGTGTTGGTTATCACCTTTAAAGCGCTCCATGGCATAGGGCCTAGCTATCTTCGAGACCGCCTGCTGCCACCGACGATCTCCCATCGACCTGTGCGCTCCCACAGAGAGGGCCTCCTCGGGGTGCCATCAGACAAACAGTGCAGGCTGGTGACCCCCAGGGGGAGGGCCTTCTCTGTGGGGGCACCTACTCTCTGGAATCAATTGCCTCCAGAGATAAGGAGAATCCAAGACCTCGGTGCCTTCCGCCGTGCCCTTAAAACCTTCCTTTTCCAGCAAGCCGGGCTGGCCTAATTTTTTAAGTGTTTTTAAGTGTTTTGTTTATTGTTTTTAATTAATGGGGCCAAATTTATATATGTATATTTTAACTGTATTTTAATATTTGTACTTGATGTTTTTACTTGGCTGTTCACCGCCCTGAGTCCTTAGGGAGAAGGGCGGTATACAAATTCAAAATAAAATAAAATAAAATAAAATCTTAGTTTCCTCTTTGCAGCTTGCCAATGCCTCTCAGTTGGTTCTGCGTTATACCTAGCAAGTTCATTGATGCTATAGGATATATCTGGCCTAGACCAATTACTAATATATGATAGACTACCAATCAAGGATTGATAAATTTCCTTGCTGAATGCTGAATATTGTCATGTTTAAAATCCTGGCTCATTGGTGTCTTCGCAGGCTTATATAATTCCATATTATAACATTTTAAAAATTGGCTAACCTTATTAGCTTCTGACAGTTTGTACCCTCTATTGGTTTTCACAATATCAAGACCTAAATAGTGCTTGATTTGACCTAAATTTCTAATTCTAAACTTATTCTGTAACATAGAAATAAGTTCTGTTGCCTCCTGTTCTCTTTTTGTTACAATAGCAATATCATCAGTAAACAAGAGTAAAAAAGAAATTAAACCATCTTTTTCCCATTTAAATAAACATTTATCAGCTACACCTTCAATAAAACCCATATTATTCAATACTTTAACTATACATCTATTTCACTCAAACCCTAATTGCTTTAAAACATAAAGGCTTTCCCTTAGTTTCCAGCAATCAGTTTGCTCATCAGTTCTTACACCCAGTGGTCTTTTCATATAGATATTGTGCTGTAAAGGTGCATGTAAATATGCTGTCTCAACATCTATATGAGTAATTTGATAGTCATTCTTTGCTGCCCACACTAACATTGTTCTCAATGTGGTAGCTCTCAAACTGGGAGCAAAAACCTCATTGTAGTCTTTTTCAGACTGAGCAAATCCTTGAGCGACTGATCGTGCTTTATGGGTTACAGTTCCATCAACTCCAGTTTTTAATTTATAAACCCATTTACAACCAATTAAACGTTCACCTGGTGGTAATTTAACATTTTCATATACATCTAACTCAGTTAACGATTTAAGTTCTTTAGCCATAGCTTCCTTCCAAGCTACTTGATCCTTTGCAGGATACAATTTAATATCATTGTAGTTAGAAGGTTCTATATTTATCTGACAAACCACACTAGCTTGATACCTGTCCGGTGAATGTTTAACCCGAGTAAATCTTCTAGGTAATACAGGACTTGTAACTGGTGTTTCAACTAATTCCTCCCCTAAAACTTCTTCTTCCTTTACAGTAGGTTCTACATCAGCTATTTCTTCTTCATGGGTATTATTGAACATTTGAGTATCAATAATAATACTATCCTCATTTTTGTAACCAGCTTGCTCAAGCTTATCCCAACCAACATGATCCAGGAACTTAGCACTAGCACTACAATAAATGCTAGTGGTACCTGGCGCCCAAAATCTAAATGACCTGTGGTTAGATTCATATTCAACAAAAAACATTTTCCTTGCTCTTTGTTGTCCCTTTCGCCTTAATTGTGATGGTATATGAATCCAAGCAGGAGCACCAAACGTATGCAGATAGCTTAATTCAGGTTTTCTACCATGCCAAAGTGTAAATGGTAATTCACCAGTTGATGAATTAACTACGTTATTCAAATCATGGTTAGCACACATTATTGCTTCACCCCAAAGTGTTTCCGGCAAACCAGAATCAGTTAAAATTGATCTAGCCATAGCTTGCAGTGTTTGTCCTCTGCATTCTATATAAGCATTATGTTGTGGTCTATAACTGGCAGAATGTTTATGTCCAATACCTGCCTTCCGTAACATATTCTCTAATCTTATATTGGTAAACTCGGTACCATTATCTGTTACCAAGCAAAGCACCTTATGTTTCTGTTTTCTCTCAATAAATTTCAGCCAGTATGACAATCGCTGAAATGTTTCTGATTTTGTTTTCATCAAGTAACAGAAACCATAACAAGAGAAATGGTCAATAATGCTTAATATATAGCAGGCTCCACCTAAACTTGGTTGTTTAGGTCCAATTATATCAGCAAACACTACTTCTAATGGTTCCTTAGTTGAAAAACCATTTACTCTGTTTGCTGGGGTTACTTTGCTCTTCTCTTGATTACAGGCATTACAATTGAGGTATTTGTTACATGGTTTTAACTTTATCCCCTCAGATAGTTCTATTGTCCTTCTCAACACCTTAAAATTCATATGTCCTAATCGTTGATGAAGCAAATGAATGCATTCATCATGTGGCTTCTTATTGTCATAAACCGAGTTAGCCTTAGCCACAATTGCTGGATCATCTTTCAATATAAACAAATCATTTTCTAACTTTGCAGTAACACTTTTACCATCCTTTTCTATTAAACATTTATCTCCCCTAAAGGTTATTACAAATCCAGCTTGTAATAATGATTGTACAGATAATAAGTTGAATTTTAGTTTAGGTATATACAACTTTGGTAACTGCTCATTTATAAATGAACAATATGCAATACCTTCTCCATCTACTTTCATTTTCCATCCATTGGCTAATGTTACATGTTGTTCACTAGTAGTAAATTTTACAAACTTTTCTTTACTTCTAGTAATAGATTACGATGCACCACTATCAACTACCACAAATCATGATTTACAGTAGTGGAACTAGATATAGCTAAATTAACATTCTTTTTGGCTCTCTTGATTACCAACATTCATTTTCTTACCCTTAGTACAGAATGTAGCTATATGACCCTTTGCCCCACAAAAAAAAACATTTTTTAACAATATAGGCAGCTGAAGACAATTTTTCTTCCTGTGGTTGTCTCTCACTCAGTTGTTCTCTTTCTTGCCTTCTTCTGGACTCGTCCAACAATCTTCTAGTTATGCCAGTCAATGTTAGTTCATCTCTGGTCAAAACCTCCAATGAAGACACATAATCATCATAACTTTCATCCAAAGAAGAAAGAATAAACCTGTTGCAACTCAGTGAAAATTAGTTCCTTTTCATGTAGCTCTTGTAAAGTTCTCATCATAAACTCCAAATGAGCTAACATATCTCCATCTTTCAGAAGATGAGTTCTAAACAGTTTATGTGTAAGGTGTATATGTGCACCCACACTATCACGAACATAAATGCTTTTTAAATTGTTCCAACACCTAGCAGCAGAATCTTCACCACGAATATGGACTAGCTGCTGGTCACTCAGTGTCAGTCCAATTATACAATGAGCTTGTTTGTTATCCCGATTAAATTTAACTATTTTATTCGCATCTTCATTATCTGCTGGATTCTATTCAGTTACATCCAGTGGATTATTAACTACATCCCATAGTCCTTCCTTACGCAAAAGTAGGCTGCATTTCATAGACCAGGAAACATAGTTTGTTCCATCCAACCAGTTATCAAGGATATGCTGGATGACTGTTCTTGTGCCATCTTCACTTGGACAATGAACAACAAACACAGCTGTCTGAATATAGTACTGTGTGTTCACACCAACTCTCAGTGTTCTGGGCCCATAACCAATGTTAAGGATATTCTTTGTTCATAACCGATGTTGTGGGTTATGGAGCAGAGTACCCTTTGAGTAAATGCATGAAAAGTGATGGGGAGTGGTTGTGAACAATCACAGTTAACATACAAACACACTGAGTTGTTGTAGTCTTTTACTTTTAGAAAAAAGTAAAGCAAAGTCCAAAAACAATCCAAGTCATACACAGATAAGACGAGAGTTAAAAGATCAATCCAGGGATATTTCAAGTACAAAGTCTTCTTACCAGTTGTAGTCATACATAATAAAACAGTTCTTCTTGAGTTTCAAAACAGGAACAAGTTCAATATCAAAACATTCAATAAATAGTAGAAAACAACATGTAGCTATGATCAAACAGTGATCATGCAGAGAGATCAGGTAGAGAGTTACAGCAAATAAGCAGGTAAAATGGTGTAGTATCCACACAAGCCATGTTCCTGACTTACCTTAAGTACATTGGCTACAGAGCTTACCCAATCAGGATACAGGATGATGCAATACAGTCTTAGAGCAATATGATACCTTTCTGACTGCAAACATACATTGTTGGTTTATATATTGCCTGACCAACTAGTTAGATAAATAGCCATTTCCTACGCACGGTCACTCATGCCCTCGTCACTTCCCGCCTGGACTACTGTAATGCTCTCTACATGGGGCTCCCCTTGAGGAGCACCCAGAGGCTCCAACTGGTCCAGAATGTGGCCATACGGGTGGTTACGGGAGGACGTGGCGCTCCCATGTGACTCCCCTCCTGCATGAGCTGCACTGGCTCCCGGTAGTCTTCTGAGTGCGCTTCAAGGTCTTGGTTACCACCTTTAGAGTGCTCCATGGCTTAGGACCGGGGTATCTACGACACTGCCTTCTGCCACCAATAGCCTCTCACCGACCAGTACGCTCCCATAGAGAGGGTCTTCTCAGAATGCCGTTGGTCAAACAATGTTGACTGGCAGCCCCCAGGGGGAGAGCCTTCTCTGTGGGGGCACCTGCCATCTGGAACGAGCTCCCCCCAGAGATACGGAGGATCCCGGATCTGCGCACTTTCCGCCACGCCCTCAAAACATTCTTATTCCAGCAGGCTGGTCTGGCCTAACCTCCCTTTTTAATTGTTTTTTAATTGTTTTTATAATTGGGGTGTTTTAAATCTGGCCAATGTATTTAATGTATTTTAAAGGGTTTTTAACGTTTGTATTATGTATATTTTACTTTCTGGCTGTTCACCTCCCTGAGTCCTTCGGGAGTAGCGTGGTATATTTGTTTGTTTGTTTGTTTTATTTGATTTGTATACCGCCCTACTCCCGAAGGACTCAGGGCGGTGAACAGCCAAGCAATAAAATACATAAATACAAAAAATTAAAAAATCAGTTAAAATCAAATTAAATCATTTTGGCCCAGACAAATTAAAACACCCCAATAATTTAAGAACAGATTTAAAATTTATATATTAAAAGAGGGAGGAGATTAGGCCAAGCCTGCTTGATGGAATAAAAGAGTCTTCACAGCGCGGCAGAAGGTGCGCAGATCCGGGATCCTCCGTATCTCTGGGGGGAGCTCATTCCAGACGGTAGGTGCCCCCACAGAGAAGGCTCTCCCCCTAGGGGTCGCCAGCCAACATTGTTTGGCTGACGGCACCCGGAGGAGTCCCTCTCTATGAGAGCGTACTGGCCGGTGGGAGGCTATTGGTGGTAGTAGGCGGTCCTGTAGATAACCAGGTCCTAAGCCATGGAGCGCTTTAAAGGTGGTAACCAAAACCTTGAAGCGCACCCGGAAGACCACGGGGAGCCAGTGCAGCTCGCGCAGGAGAGGTGTCACATGGGAGCGCCATGACGCTCCCATTACCACCCGCGCGGCCGCACTCTGCACCAGTTGGAGCCTCCGGGTGCTCCTCAAGGGGAGCCCCATGTAGAGAGCATTACAATAGTCCAGGCGGGAGGTGACGAGGGCATGAGTGACTGCGTAATGAGTCCCGATCCAGAAAGGGACGCAACTGGCGAATCAGGCGAACCTGATAGAAAATCCTCCCGGTCACGGCCGTCAAGTGCTCTTCTAAAGACAGCCGTGAATCCAGGAGGACGCCCAAGTTGCGAGCCCTCTCCATGGGGGCCAGTGATTCGCCCCCAATAGTCAGAGATGGCGTCAACTGACTATATCGGGACGTCGGAAACCACAGTCACTCGGTCTTGGATGGGTTGAGCCTGAGCCTGTTCCTCCCCATCCAGATCCGTACGGCCTCCAGGCACCGGGACATCACTTCAAGGGCATCGTTGGGGTGATCCGGGGTGGAGATGTACAGCTGGGTGTCGTCAGCGTACTGATGGTACTCCACCCCAAAACCACGGATGATCTCGCCCAGTGGCTTCACATAAATGTTGAACAGGAGAGGCGAGAGGACCGACCCTTGCGGCACCCCACATATGAGGGGCCTCGGGGTCGACCTCTGTCCCCCTGTCAACACAGACTGCGACTGGTCAGAGAGAAAGGAGGAGAACCACCACAATACAGTGCCTCCCACCCCTAACTCTTCCAACTGGTGCAGCATGATACCATGGTCGATGGTATCAAAAGCCGCTGAGAGATCTAACAGGACCAGGACAGAGGAGCACCCCCTGTCCCAAGCCCTCCAGAGATCATCAACCAACGCGACCAATGCTGTTTCCGTGCTGTACCCGGGCCTGAAGCCCGACTGGAACGGATCCAGATACGGATGTTTCGCGACCACACTCTCAACAACCTTCTCCACAAAACGAAGGTTGGAGACCGGACGATAATTTACCAACATTGCCGGGTCCAGGGATGGCTTCTTGAGGAGAGGCCTCACCACCGCCTCTTTCAAGGCGGCAGGAAAGACACCCTCACCCAACGAAGCATTTATAATCCCCTGGAACCAGCCTCGTGTCACCTCCCGAGAAGCCAACACTAACCAGGAGGGACACGGGTCCAATAAACAAGTGGTCGCATTCAGTCTACCCAGAATCCTGTCCACATCCTCAGGGGTCACAGGATCAAACTCATCCCAGATAACATTCTCAAGACCTGCCCCTGTCCCTCCTCCTGAGACTACCCAGTTGGAGTCCAGATCTTCCCGAATCTGAGTGATTTTGTCATACAGATATTGAACAAAATCCTCGGCTCTACCCTCCAAGGGGTCCTCCCGCGCTTCCTGGTGGAGCAGGGAGCGGGTCACCCTAAACAGGGCGGCCGGGCGATTATCTGATGACGCAATAAGAGCAGCAAAATAGCTACATTTCGCTGCTTTTATCGCCACTAGGTAATTCCTAATATGAGATCTTACCAGTGTCCGGTCAGATTCAGAACGGCTGGCCCTCCAACTACTCTCTAGGCGTCTTTTCCGGCGCTTCAACTCCCTCAGCTCCTCGGTAAACCAAGGAGCTAAATGAGATCGGCGCCGGGTCAGAGGCCGCAAAGGCACGACCCGGTCCAGAGCTCCAGCGGCCGCCCTATCCCAGGCGGCCACTAGGTCTCCAGTCGGGGCGTGTGCCAGAGCCTCAGGGAATGGCCCAAGCTCCATCTGGAACCTATCAGGTTCCATCAGGCGCCTGGGGCGGAACCATCTTACCGGCTCCGCCTCCCTGTGGCGGGGTGTAGCGGTTCGAAGGTCGAGACGAAGGAGAGAGTGATCAGACCATGACAAGGGCTCGGTGACTATATCCCCTATTTCGAGATCACTCACTTTTTGTCCAGAGACAAAAACCAGATACAGCATGTTTCCCCCCGTGTGAGTAGGGCCATGAATTAACTGGGTCAGGTCCATAGCTGTCATGGAAGCCATGAATATAAATTTAATTATAAATAAATAAATAAATAAACAGGAAGGATGGCTTTTTTTTTTTAAATATCTCTATACAAAGAGCGTCAAAGAAGTATGTGTCCAACAGTTTTCACCTCTCCTGAGCCACAGGAGCAGAGTCTTTCAACCAATGGTATCTTTTTATACTTGCCATACAGGAGAGCCAACAGAAGCGCATGGCACTGTTCAAGCGAAAATGCTTTCCACTGGGTTGCCGTCTCCAACTCACTAAGATAACTGGCAGGAGTAACAACATATCTAATAGAGTCTGGAGCCAGAAACAGCAGAGCTTTCCCTAAGTCTGCTTGCCTCTCGATGTCTTCTACCCTTTGTTGCAAGGTTTGTTTTGCTTGGTTGTAGTCCAACTTGAGTATTGAGGCTGGAGAGAAGCCTAGTTTGGCAAGGTTGGACTCAATGGCCTTGATCCATAAAGAGGAGAATTTGTCTTGGAGGATTAATGGAGCAAGGCCTTATGGAAAGAAATTAAGCTTTAGCCAAAGCTTTAAAGAAGCTATACAGATTCTGCATTTGAAACACAGAATCTGGAGAATTGCTCTAATAAATTTGGATTGAATTCTTTTCAATGGTGTGAAACATGAAGTTGAGGGTCCGAGTAAGGTCTGGTAAAGAAGCTGTGCTAGTGACTTGGCCATAATTGCATAAGAGCATAATTGTGGCAGGGACATAGTATCCTCCCTTTGTGCGGAAGAATTTGAGAATGGTGTTCACTGATCTTTGGCCAGAGGCAGCTGCATATTCACCATGTATTTTTCTTGAGCCAGTGGCACGTATGATCACTCCTAGGTACTTAAAGGTGGTTACTTGCTCTATATTATGACCATTAAGATACCATGAGCAGAGTTTTGTCCTTTTTGCAAACACCATAATCTTGGTTTTCTGGCAATTTGTGTCCAGTTTATTAAAATTACGATACTGGACAAGGGCTCACAAGGCCCTTTTAAGGTCTGGAGAGGATCACAGCGTCATCTACATATAGCAGCAGGGTAATGCTTCAGTCACTTATTTTGGGGGGATGGTAACTTGGTTTATTTTACCATGTCATTTATATAAAAGTTGAAAGGCAAGAGGGCCAGAATACACCCCTGTTTAACCCCCTTTTTAGTTTTGACCAACCTCGAGAGGGACTCTTCCCTTTTTAAAAATTAGGACAACAATTGCTAACCCCAATCATCTGAGACATGGCCAGTGGGGTTAATATAGGTGAATAGCACCGTCAAGACTGGTATCCACCACTCCATATTGTTTACCAGAAATGAAGTTGGGCCTTCCCAGTTCTGAGCTGGCCAATGAGAGATTTAATTTCAGACTCTGAAATTAGTCTGCCACTCTGACAGAATTTATATCCCATTAGACTCCCATATACCTCCTACAACCTGGGAACTTCACTTTTGGAGAATGTATGAAGATCCCTCCAGCAACAAAATAAGGTATATAATGAAGGATTTACCTGAGTGACCCCCGTTTCAAAACAGGCAGGTTAGTGTCTGCTGCTATATGGAGGAGGATATGTGAGGGTGGAGGAGGCACAGTGTGAATGCAGCAGGACTTGTAGTGACTGTTTGGTGGGATTCCCAACGGTGCACAAGTAGTCAGGGAGGTGTAACACAGGTGTAGAGGAGTTGGGGGAGGGTGCACAGGTAGGGGAGATTTACCTTAACAACTTGTGACCTTCCCTGCTGGCTTCCCCATTGATTTTGCGTGTGGAAAGCCAGCAGGGCAGATTGCAAACTACAATCACATGATTATGGGATTCTGTAACCATCTTAAATATAAGCCAGTTGCCAAGTGCCCAGACTGCAACCACTGGAGTGATGGGACAACTGGAAGTTTGAGGACCAGTTGCAACTGCTCATTCAATGCTGTTGTACCTTCAAACATTCACTGAAAGATGCAGTTTGCCCTGTGTTTCAAAGGACATATAAACATATAGGCACAACATATCACTTTGTTACACAGAAGAAAGACAGACTCCTCCTGGTGCTGGTAAAGGAGGTAAGAAGAATTTCAGAAGCCATGCATGCTGCTGTTTGCTTTCCCTATTTTTTTTAATAGAATGAAGAGAGCAAGGTCTCCTCTGATTATTATGTTTATGCACAAGCAAAGTAACATTGGAGGTATTGCTTCAGGTATCTCTATCTGAATCTAATCAGAATGAGAAATGGAACTGAGTTTCATTGGCATAATTATGACATTTTCTTCTAATAATCTAACCCAGTGGCTTTATATAGATAGTGAGGATCATGGAAGGAAAGATAAAATGAAGCCTTGCAAATCACTTCAGCTCTCCCATGACAACATTGAATGATAATCTCCCTGTACTATTTTCTAAAACCCTTCATACAGATATGAATGAAACCATAATGAATCATGGCCTTCAAACTCTGGCCTACAGGACCTAACAACATACTGTCACTTGTCTCAAAAATATCCTATTTCTCTTTCAACAAAAATTATCTATCCAGGCAATGAATGTTACACGTGAAAATACCTAACTATCTGTCTATCTATCTATCTATCTATCTATCTATCTATCTATCTATGTAGGGGTTAATCCTTGACACATCAATTGTCCCTCCCACTGACTCCTCCTTACCTTTGACTCCTCCTTCTGTGTATATATACTGATGTTCTGGACTGCGAGCTTAGCTTGCCTGATGTTCTCCTGTGATAGAAACCAAGAAATAAATACTGTTTAAACTCTCATGACTTGCATCCTGATTATTGGGCCTATATAAAAGAAATAATAGCAACAGATTGGTAGCAGAGGATGGTTTGAAGGCCCAACCAATCCAAAGATGCAAGAAACTCTAAAGCTGGATGAAGGTAAAAGAAGACCTATCACCAGATCACTCAAAAAAAGAATGGCAGCTCAACTAACTCCTACAGAAACCACACTGAAAGAAAAGGCAGAGAAAGAAGAGAGATTTTCCAATACTGAGATACTGCCAGACATCATGGAACAACAAACCAAAAATGAAGATACTCCCTCAGTCATCAAAAAAGAGGATGACATGAAAAAGAAAATAATTAAACTGATAGAAGAAATCCCGAACGATCCAAATCTGTTAGCGAAACTCCGCAATCTCATCGA
This sequence comes from Pituophis catenifer annectens, assembly GCF_029215685.1. Classification (NCBI taxonomy): domain Eukaryota; kingdom Metazoa; phylum Chordata; class Lepidosauria; order Squamata; family Colubridae; genus Pituophis; species Pituophis catenifer. Next base: position 106,566,665 of record NW_027256883.1, on the reverse strand, counting down.
AAATCATGGAGCAGTGACAGATGAGGAGAAAGATGAATCCAGCCAAGATGAAGAAAGTGAGGTAGGAAAACCAAATACTAACTGTATAACTGACGATGAAGCCGGCGATGATTTCGCGCCTTTTTCATGGCGGCCATCTTGCATGACAAACTCATTAAAGATGGCCGACCAGCAGCCAATGGGATTTCAAAATTCGAATCCCAAGGCGGGAAGCGGGGCCTATGAAAAAAACACCTACCAAACAACAGAAACAAATGATAAACTATTAAAGGATGATTCACCTAGCCCACCTTCCACGCTAGAAATAAATAATGCCATGCGAGTATTAACTGCGGCATTTGGAAAAAAACTAAAATTACCGGACCAACAGCCAGATGACCAGAGAAAACCCACTAAACCTACCTATGACAAACAACAAACTGAATTAAACTACATAAAAGAAGAAGCCGCCACATGCAAAAAGACTTACAAGCTGCCACCCACCGAAACCAGCTGCCAGGCGCACTCGCGAACCACTCAAGAACCCAGAAATAAAAGATCATACTCACTGATCAGAAGACATCACGCTGAGCAGTTAATGTATCCTGATGGCAATGATCCAGACCAGGCCCAGTTCTGCAGCCGCGCAGAGGAACAGAGCCACCGGACCCTCCACGATGACTTCGCTGACCAGCAGAGCAGCAGGAATGCCCCAGCAACTGAAATGACCTCCCAGGCAACTATCGACTACCTGAGGCCTCCCAGAGTCGAGGCAGAAGAACATCCTGATGAATGGGGCCTTCTCCCAAGAGCCGCAAGCACAAGATCCTTCCTCGGCGACTGCTGGAGAAAAATGAGCTCCGAGCATGCGCAGAACGTCTCTACAAGAAAAAATGAAGAAAACATAGACACAAATCGGTACAGATATACCTCTAGCATTCCAACACCATATTGTGAGTTCGCTAAAGACCTAAACCATGGACAGCGACAGACTGTAAGTAATTCTTCACACAACCTAGGGGCTTTACCAGCAGACTTTATAAAATTAAAACTAGATGGATCAAACTTATTGGAATGGAGTCAACAGCTCCAAGTCATATATTTAAGAGAAAACATGTTATTTTTTATTAATGATCCTCCCAGCAAACCCTGGACTTTTGAACTGGACTGTTTACATCATAAGGTTTATTATATTCTCATTGCCACTATATCACCTAGCATTTACCCTAGCATTGAACACAACTTAACTGTTTCTGAAATATTTCAAAAATTGTTTAACTTGTTTCACAGTAAGAGTGTTGCCACAACAACCAGGATTTCTAGGGAGTTTCACTCTGCCAGACTAAAAGGTGGAACACCCATGAGTGAACATATTTTAAATTTAATTGCCACCAGAGCTGAGCTTATTCAAAGAGGGGAAAATATTTCAGAGGGGAGCTTAAAGAGTATAATAATCAACTCATTAGATTCTAGTTGGGATAACTACATAACCCTGTTAGACAGTCTCGGTTTGGAGAACCTATCATTGGAAACACTTACAAACAAACTCATATTAGAGGATAATCTGAGAAGGGAACGTTCCATGAGCCACAGGGAAAGTAGGACTACAAAGAAGGTAGAGTTCCAAAGCAGAGGTAGATATGCACCTGAGTGTCACACATGCGGTTCAAAGAACCATTATATGAGAGACTGTCCAAAACATACAAGAAATAGGGACCAATCATATTGCAGGGAGAGGTCAGATAGAAGAGTTAACTTCTCAGACAGACATTCACCAGATTACAGATATAAACGTAGAGACTCACCCATCACAAAAGATAGAAAAAGTTACAGAGACAATTATAAGGAGGATAGACATGGATCATTATATGGACTAGGGGATAACAAACCCACACAAACAGAATCAAGTAACACATGGCTCATTGACTCTGGAGCCACTAACCATACCACCAATAATAAGGAACTTCTCAATGATTTCATGGAAAAGAATTACCATGTTAAGGTGGCTAATCAAGACAAAGTCTTAGTGAAAGGGATAGGCAACACACATATCAAAGGCATAGGGAAAATAGAGGGGGTATTGTTTATTCCTGAAATCCCACATAACATATTAGCTACCCTTAAATTAAGTGAAGAAAAGGAGATAGAAATTAAATTCAAGAATGGAAAAGTGTATATGACTAAAAACAAAAGGAATATAGGAAATATCATTACCAAAGAGGGATTGACATATTTTCACTCAAAAGATGATAAAGCAGCACACACAAACATACTGTTAGGAAACAAAAAATATAAGACAAGTATTCATGAAGGTACTGAGTATGACATGAAAAATGACCACACTGATGATAATGTTTCTATTGAGAAAATATCCAATGGTAAGCCAATGCATAATGAATGTGCACATTTACTCCATAGGAAGCTGGGACATGCCAGTTTCCCTGTTATTCAAAAAATGTTAGTGTCAGGTTTCGGTGCTATCTTAAATAAGTTTCATTTTCAAGCGCAAGATCTCTAATGAATCATTTTTATTTAAGAACAGAAAAAAAACCAACATTCCTGATTCAAGTTGTAGCCAAACTGGCTCCTCCTTCCAACCCCCTCCTCTTCCGCTCTCCAGCCCAATGTCCCATTGGCCATCATGCAGATCCATCTCTACGTCCCGGCACATTCTTTTCACAGGAATGTGGCCCCCACCCTCGTCCCCCAGGAAACCCTATCTGTTGCATGCAGAAAACTAGGTAAAAGTTCATCTCAGCAATAAATCAACGCTTCTGGTCTTTGCTTCATCTTGTTCATGTCAGAACTGGAAGAGAGCCTAATTTGGAACGCTGACATCCGGCCCCTCTCCCTTCACTTCTGCGACATCACCTATCCCATAGGGAAAAAACACAACAAGATAAATCTCATTAGCCCCTCCTTGGCTGTGCACCCCCCCCTCCCGGCTTCCCCGGGTGGTCTGCATGGAATTTTGCTATAAGGCAATCTGCTTGGATGTTTGCGCTCTTCACCCAGGAAGCCTCTGACAACGGGTAGCCCTTCCATTTAATTAAGTACTGGAGGCGCCCCCTGTGCCATCTTGAATTAAGAATCCACTGCACTTCGTAGTGCGTTTGGCCCCCAACAACCAAGGGTCCAGGGGGTTCACGTGGCGTTGGCCTTAAAGTAGACCCCACTACAGGTTTTAGAAGGCTACTGTGAAAAACGGGGTGAATTTTCCCCAAAAGCCGTGGCAACTGCAATTGCACTGTAACAGGGTTGATTATTTTTATTATAGGAAATGGTCCTATAAATTTTGGGCCCAATTTCCTGCTCGGGAGTCTAAGTCTCAAGTACTTGGTGGAAAGGTAAACTTTCTCTCCCAGCTGAAATGGTCTTTGGGGAGTTCGGTGCTTGTCTGCTTGTTCCTTATAAGATTGAGCCGCCTTTGCCAGCGCCCTCTTAACATTCTCCCAAGTTTGTCTCAACATTGCCATCCAGTTGGTCAAACTAACTGAGGAAGGGGGCTCCCTCGGGTATTCTGGCATGGGGACAAAATCCATGCCACTCACTATTTTGAACGAGGTTAGCCCCGTGGTGCTGTGGACAGCATTGTTGTATGCAACCTCCGCAAAAGATAGGAGGTCTGCCCAATTGGACTGCTGGTAGTCGACGTAGCATCTTAAATACTGTTCTATCATAGCGTTCAGTCTTTCTGCCCCCCCATTGGTGCTCGGGTGAAATGCTGAGCTGAGCCCTTGGGATGAACCTATAGATCGTAGAAACTCCCTCCAGAACTTTGCTGTGAACTGGACCCCTCTGTCGGAGATGATTCTCCTGGGGACTCCATGTAGGCGGTAAATGTGTTTCAGGAACAGTTTGGACAACTGGCGGGCTGAGGGTAGCCCGCTGCAGGGTATAAAATGTGCCTGTTTGGAGAATAAGTCTATTACAGTCCAGATCACTGTATTTCCACTGCTCCTCGGTAGGTCTACTATAAAGTCCATTGCAATCTCCTCCCATGGTCTTGTTGGCTCAGCTACTGGTTGCAACAATCCAGGCGGGCACCCTGGTCTTGTTTTCATCGTGGCACAAGTGATGCAGCTCTTTACATAACTGTCTACATCCTTTCTCATGTGTGGCCACCAGAACTGCCTTCGTACTAGGTGCAGAGTCTTTAGGAACCCGAAGTGTCCTGCTGGTTTAACGTCGTGGCTCCTCTTGAGAATCAGGATGCGTAAACTCTGTGGGACATAGAGCTTTGTCCCCCTCCATGCTAGTTCCTCTCTTGTTGTCAAGAGATGTTGATTGTCCCGATACCAGGGGTCTGTCAGCGTTTCATTTTTTAATTTTGCAGTTAAGTCAGTAGCAAGTTGGCCTTGCTGGTCACGTTGTTGCCGTCTGGTGATCACTTGGGCCGCAGCTTGGGTGGAGGGGATGATGGCATTCACTACCTCCTCTCGCTCACTGTTGTATTGGGGCATCCGGGAGAGGGCGTCAGCCAGGAAATTTCTCCCTCCTGGGATGTGCTTAAGCTCGAAATTGAAACGATTGAAGTATTGTGCCCACCGCACTTGCCTGGGCGACAGTTTTCGTGGGGTTTTTAGGGCCTCTAGGTTTTTATGATCAGTCCAGACTTCAAATGGTTTTTGGCCTCCCTCTAGTAGGTGCCGCCAGGTCAACAAGGCCCATCTTACTGCAAATGCTTCCTTCTCCCACGCCGCCCATCGCCTCTCCATATCGGTGAGTTTGCGGGAGGTGTAGGCGCAGGGTTGTAGATCACCTTGGTTGTTCTTTTGGAGTAACACGGCTCCTACTGCCACATCACTTGCGTCTGCTTGGATGACAAAAGGCTGTTCCGGATCCGGGTGTTTTAAGACAGGTTCTTTCGCGAACAGTCCTTTTAGTGTCTCAAACGCCTGTTGGCAGGTCAGGTCCCACTGTAAGGGTTGTCCTGGGCGAGGTTTCATAACTGGGCTTCCTGTCTTTAAGAGGTCCGTCAAAGGTTTGGCAATCTTCGCGAATGAGGGGATGAATTGTCTGTAGAAATTCGCAAAGCCTAGAAAACTTTGCAGTTGTCTGCGGGTGCGAGGGGGTTGCCATTGTAGAACTGATTGGACCTTGGCTGGGTCCATCTCTATCCCCTCGTTTGATACTCGGTAGCCCAGGTAGTCTAGCCGTGATTGGTGGAAATCGCATTTTGACAGTTTGACATATAGGTTTGCCCATAGCAGTTTTTTCAGTACTTGGCGGACGAGGGGTATATGTTCGTCTATGGTCTCCGTGTAGATAAGAATATCGTCCAGGTAGACGAGGACCCCTTTGTAAAGGTGTTCACGTAAGACTTCATTTATTAACTGCATGAATACTGCCGGGGCTCCTTGCAAACCAAAGGGCATTACTTTAAACTGGAAACTACCCAGGGGGAAGTTGAACGCTGTTTTCCATTCATCTCCTGCCTTTATGCGTACCCGGTAATAAGCTTCTCGAAGGTCTAGTTTGGTGAAAATCTTCCCTTTAGCTAGGTGGGCTAGCATGTCTTTCATGAGGGGGAGGGGGTACAAGTTTTGCACGCATACAGCGTTGATACTTCGAAAGTCGACCACCAATCTCATGGAGCCGTCCTTTTTCTCTTTAAACATGACCGGTGCCGCTACCCTTGGTTTTACTGGCTCAATAAATCCCCTTTGTAAGTTTTTGTCTATGTAGTCCTGCATTTCCTGCATTTCTCGGGGCGTCATGGCATACATTTTTGGTTTGGGTAGTTTCGCTCCCGGGATAATCTCGATGGCACAATCGGTCTCGCGGTGGGGGGGCAGAATGTCACAGTCGGCCTCGCTGAATACTTCAGCAAGGTCTTGGTACTCCCCTGGGATCTGATCTGCATTACAAGTGGTGGTGGGTGCGGCTGCCAATTGCTTTACTGTACCTTCTGGGAGGGACCCTTGTGTTGGTGGTGTTTTGTTTTGTGGTGGAGGGCTGCTTTGGGGTCTCAGTGTGGGAGGGAATTCTTCTGATCGGGGCGGCAGGGGTTGGGGGCCCTTTGCTATTCTCAGTCTGCGGGTCCCCTCTTGCCACCAAATGATTGGGCCCCATTTGTCCAGCCATGAGAGTCCCAATATGACTGGTTCTGTCATCTTGGGGGCTATTATGAAGCGGATCGTCTCCCAGTGATCTGCTAGTTCTAGTCTCACGGGTTCGGTCAAGTGTGTGGCGTACGCTCCCCCCACTAGGGACCCATCAACTTGCTCAAAACGAATTGGTTGTTTGAGCTGTTTAGCTCGGATTCCCAATTTCAGAACTGTGGGTAGGTTGATTAGGCACCGTGTGCTACCAGAGTCTATTAGGGCTTGGAAAGTCTCTTGGGCCCCTGTTTTGGGGGCTGTTAGGTGTATGGGGAAAAGAAAAGGATGGACAGGTCCACTCACCATCGGGTCGTCTTCACCTTCGTCCTCTGTGTCGTAGAGTTCGGGAAACTGATCTCCCTCATCTGGGGTTCCTCTGGTTTCGGTCAGGTGAGCGAAAAACTCCAGGATTTGGGGGTTTTCCCGCGGTACGTGGGTGGTGCGCTTGGGCCCTCGTTCCGGTCGTGCTTTGGGCGGTGGAGCTGGTCCCGGTCTAGGCGTTCCACATCTTGCTGCTATGTGGCCGCTCCCCCCATATCGGTAGCATTTCAGTGAGCTCCGTGGGGCAGTTGGTCTGTGGGAGGGCTGTGATGTTGGGGGTTCCCGTCTGTTGAGTGGCCCTTGGTCTGGTCGACCTCTCTCCTTTCCCTCTGGTGGTTTCAGCGTGTCGCTCACCCGCAACCCTCTGTCGACTTTTATCGCTACCCGGAACCATTCAGAGAGTCGGTTTGGGATGTCACGATAAGCAGTCACTTGGGAAATTCTCTTATCTAGGCTTGTTCTAAAAAAGTACACCAGCAATCGCTCGGGTAGGGGACGCAGTGTCCCAACGACTCTCCTGAATTCACGGATATGCTCTTCGATGGGCTTCCCCTTCTGCATTAGGTTTCTGAGTTCGTCTTCCACATAGGGGTCGTCCTCCTCCTCCTCATAACAGGCTCTCAATAGTTGCAAGAACCCATCCGCATCTTGCAGCTGGGGGCCCCTGTTTTTATAGAGGGATGCTGACCACCTCTTTGCTTCTCCCTCCAGCCCTTCCGAAATGGCATTCACTAGGGCTCTGGGGAAAGGGTAGAGGTGTCCGAACCGCTCTATGTATATCTCAGCTGAATCGAGGAATTGGGCGAGGTTGTCTGGGTCACCGTTGAACTTCCCTCTGAATTGGGGTGGCTCCTCCCTCTCTGCCCTCTCCTCTCTGTGCTGAGCTGTGTAGGGCCGGTCTCAGTGTTGATAATCCTCTGCCTCGCCTCTCATCCTGGGGTATGGAGGTGCTGCCTCATCTAGGCTTTGCTGCTTTCTGGGAAGTGGGGGGACCCATGGATGCATCGTTGGGCTCCTTCTCCTCCTGCTGTGAAGGGGGGAAGGGCTGCGCCTTGGCCTACGTCCTCTCGGGTCAACAGCCCAGACTGGTTCTCTCTTTTCTTTGGGTCTGCAGGATGGTTCCTACCCCTGAAGGGTGGCACGGTCAAATTTCTCTTTCAACTCATCTATGGGGCTTTCGAGTGGCTTCCTTAGAATTTCTTGGTGCTTACTTTGTTTTCTGGCTTGTTCCCACTCCCATAGCCAGGAGGCTCTGCCCAATTCACTTAGGGGTTTTCCCTTGTCTCTCACGTTAGGAAAGGGAAATTCCGCCTCTGAAGCTTTTGGCACAGTCCCCGGGTACTTATCTGATTCAGGCTTCTCTGTTTGAAGTTTTTCCGAGAAGGAAGGCGGGGAGAGTTGAGCCTTACTAGTTTCCAAACTGGCTGGAGTCACGACCGCTTCTCCTCCACTCGCTGCTTGAAGCAGGCTTTCCTCCGAGAGCTTCACTTCAGCCATAGTGTCGGGGGATAACCTCCAATCCGACCATACATCTGGGAGGGAACGGGATGATTTAAACTCAGCCAGCCTGGCTTTGAGAGAGTTTGTCTATCTGTCAAGTTTCGGTGCTATCTTAAATAAGTTTCATTTTCAAGCGCAAGATCTCTAATGAATCATTTTTATTTAAGAACAGAAAAAAAACCGACATTCCTGATTCAAGTTGTAGCCAAACTGGCTCCTCCTTCCAACCCCCTCCTCTTCCGCTCTCCAGCCCAATGTCCCATTGGCCATCATGCAGATCCATCTCTATGTCCCGGCACGTTCTTTTCACAGGAATGTGGCCCCCACCCTCGTCCCCCAGGAAACCCTATCTGTTGCATGCAGAAAACTAGGTAAAAGTTCATCTCAGCAATAAATCAATGCTTCTGGTCTTTGCTTCATCTTGTTCATGTCAGAACTGGAAGAGAGCCTAATTTGGAACGCTGACATCTAGAATGTTCTGATGATATAAAAGTAAAAAATTGTAAAAATTATTTAGAATGTTCTGTGTGCAAATCTTCAAAACTCAAAAACAAACCTAGGCCAAGAAAAGCCACACGTACCACACATTCAATCTTCCAACTGGTACATATGGACCTAGTTGGTCCCATGAAGCCATCAATTAAGTATAGAAAGAGATATTTCCTGATCATAGTAGATGACTTCAGCAGATATGGCTTCGTATACACACTCAATCAGAAAAACAAAGTTTTTAAAAAATTTAAAGAATTCCACAAAAGAGTAGAGACCCAACATAATATAAAAATCAAGCAAATAATGACATATAGGGGATCAGAATTTATGTCAAAAGAATTTTCCAATTGGCTAAGAATGCAGGGAATACTCCATTTCAAATCTTCACCTTTTTCCGCATTCCAGAATGGAGTCGTAGAACACAAAAATGGTTTATTACAAACCATGGTTAGATGTGTGTTAGATGATGCAGGACTAGAAAAAAATTTTTGGGCCGAAGCACTTACATATTCAAATTATACCATAAATAGATTATGGTCTAGTGTAATTGGCAAAACACTTTACGAAATCATGTATGGCAGAAAACCTAAAATTGGTCATCTACATATATTCGGTGTCACTGCTGATGTCTATGTTCCAAAACAATTAAGACGCAAAGGAGAAAAAGTGTCAAAAAGATTAAAATTCATGGGATATGAATCAGGGACCAAAGGGTATCTGATTTATAGACAAAAATAATAAATTCATAATATCTAGAATGGCTGTATTCCACGAGCATGCAAATTGGTCCAAAATACATCTAAATGAATTATGCCCTGAAGCTGAAAACACAATAGACACACATAAAAAACACATACCATATGTGACTGAATCCAAAACACAAAAAATTAACAAACCCAGACACCAAGAGATAACAACTAGAGAATGGAAAAGGAATCACCCCATCATACAAGTAGATACACTAACTAAGAAAGAAGTAAGATATATGTATGATGCTGAGGCACCTCCCAATAGACCCATCAGATCCAACAGAAACACAGTACCAAAAAGATTAGAAGACTACATACTATCTATCAATGCATACAATAAAACACCCAGTACATATGAGGAAATACTAAAATTACCACAAGAGGAGAAGTTCAAGTGGGAACAAGCAATGGAAAGGGAGATGGATAGCTTAAAGGAATTAAATGTATATACACACGCAAAACCACCTGCAGGTAAGACTCCCATTGGAACTAAATGGATATTCAAAATTAAGGAACTAGAAAATAATGAATTTTTATACAAAGCTAGATTAGTGGCTCAAGGGTTCGCGCAACGGTTCCCAGATGATTATGTAGATACGTACTCTCCCACAGTGAGGTCAGAGAGTGTCAAAAGCGCACTAACAATAGCATCCATTCTGAATTTAGAAGTGTACCAGTTTGACGTACAAACTGCTTATTTACATGCTGACCTTGACAAAGAAATATATGTGAGGGCACCCCCGGAAATAATATACAGAAAGGAGAAACTTGGTTATTAAATAAGAGTTTATACAGATTAAAACAATCCGGAAAAAGATGGTATGAGTGTTTGGCAAAGATACTTAGAGAAATGGGTTTTTCAGCCACGTCCACAGATTTATGCTTTTTTATCAAAAAAGGGGAAAATTCCATAGAATATGTACTCATCTATGTTGATGACATTTTATATTTTGGGCAACACAAACATGGATGTGATGAATTCGCTGAAAAATTGGGCAAACATTTTACGTTGAAAACCTTGGGGAAAGTAAATAAATATCTGGGCGTTCAAATTGATAAGACCAAAGGAGGATTCAAATTATCTCAAAAAGAAAAAATATTAGAACTTTTACAAAAATGCAACATGATTGATTCGAAACCATGTGAGACTCCCATGCAAACTGACTTTATAAAAAACATGAACAACGAAGGTGATCCATTTAAAGACAACACTTTGTACAGATCAGTCATTGGTTCATTATTATATATTTCTAATTGGACTAGACCTGATATCACTCTTGCTGTTAACCTTCTGTCTAGACACGTAAGCAATCCTAATACATATCATTGGGAAGGGATAAAAAGGGTCCTTAGATATCTAAAATTCATCACTGATGTTTGCTTGTACTTAGAACCTGTTCATTCAGAAAGACCTATTCTGTCATGCTATGCTGATGCGGATTGGGCCGGAGATTCAAAAAGCAGAAAAAGCACATCTGGTTATGTCTTTCTTATAAACAATTGTCCTGTATATTGGTACACTGGTAAACAAAATTTAATTGCAACCTCCACAGCTGAAGCTGAATATATTTGTCTATCAAAAGCGGCCAATAATTTAACGTGGTTTGACGATCTACTATCTAACATCTGGTCTGAACCCATTTATCCCATAACCATCCATGAAGACAATAAAGCTGACATAGAAATTTCAGCATCTGAAGCAATAGGCCAGAGGTCGCCTCATATAGATATTAAATATAAACATGTCAGACAGTTATCTAATATAGGATTTATTAAAGCTATTCATTGTGATACAAATGAACAAGTTGCAGACATTTTAACAAAACCTCTACCAATTAAACAACATGCTTATCTATCTTCAAAATTAAGTATATATAAATTGTAAAATTGATAACCATTAGGTATTTTAGAGGGGGATTTGTTACACGTGAAAATACCTAACTATCTGTACATACATACATATATATATATAAAGCTATGTAGGGGTTAATCATTGACACATCATTTGTCCCTCCCACTGACTCCTCCTTACCTTTGACTCCTCCTTCTGTGTATATATACTGATGTTCTGGACTGCGAGCTTAGCTTGCCTGACGTGATAGAAACCAAGAAATAAATACTGTTTAAACTCTCATGACTTGCATCCTGATTATTGGGCCTATATAAAAGAAATAATAGCAACAATGAAGTCTGCCTTTGTGCACAGCTGTACTCTAAAATGGGGGGAATGAATCTGTTTAACTAAAAAAGTCACATCAACAAACACACCTGAGATAAACAGAAAAGTACCCTAGACTCCACCCCCCCAGAAAAGGAAGGCAAGTGTTGGTGATACGACTTTCACTTTATGAAACCCTAGTAAGACCACACCTGGAATACTGTAACCAATTTTGGTCACCATACTACAAAAAAGATGTTGAGACTTTGGAAAAAGTTCAGAGAAGAGCAACTAAGATGATCAAAGGCCGGGAGACTAAAACATATGAAGAACAGCTGCAGGATTTGAGTTTGGCTAGTCTAAAGAAAAGAAGAATTAGGGGTGACATGATAGCAGTATTCCAGTATTTGAGGGGCTATCACAAAGAAGAGGGGTTCAAATTATTCTCCAAAGCACCAGAGGGCAGGACAAGAAACAATGGTTGGAAACTAATCAAAGAGAGAAGCAACCTGGAATTAAGGAGAAACTTCCTAACAGTGAGGACAACTAACCAGTGGAACAGCTTGCCTCCAAAGATCATGGGTGCTCCATCACTGGAGGTTCTTAAGAAGAGACTGGACAGTTGCTTGTCTAAATTGGTATAGGTTCTCCTGCTTGAGTAGGGGGATGGACTAGAAGACCTACAAGGTCCCTTCCAGCTTGTTCTGTTCTGTTCTGTTCTGTTCTGTTCTGTTCTGTTCTGTTCTGTTCTGTTCTGTTCTGTTCTGTTCTATTCTATTCTATTCTATTCTATTCTATTCTATTCTATTCTATTCTATTCTATTCCTTTGAACAACTTAGTTGGACTGTTCTTCTCTTTCTAATAATCTTGCTAATAGGGACCTTGGCTGTATCTTATAAAATAAGAGTTTATAGTGCAGTGCAGTGAAGACTGCACCACACCAAACTTGTACCCATGTTTCCCTGAAAATAAGATCTACCCTGAAAATAAGCTCTAGCCTGATTTTCATGACTGCACCTAATGCCCTACCCCAAAAATAAGCCCTAATTAAGACCTGCCCACTCCATCCCACCACCTGGTTGCTTGGCATGCCGGTGCCACCACTACAAGGTCAGGCGAGGCAGGTGGTATGTGTGTGTGTGTGTAGCTTCCCCATGAGTCCTACATCCGTACATCCCACAGCCAGGCCACCCACACCCCGACACCTGCCTTGTGACAGCAGCACCAGCAGTCCATCCAGCAGGAGCTCACATGGCTGCCGGCTCGCAGCTGCAACCGAGCAGAAGGGACACACAGAGAAATATTGGATCGGATCTCTCTCTCTCTCTCTCTCTCTCTCTCTCTCTCTCTCTCTCTCTCTCTCTCACACACACACACACACACACACACACACACACACACACACGTTGGATTGGATCGCTGTCTCCCTCCTTCCCTCCCTCCCTCCCTCCCTCCCTCCCTCCCTTCCTTCCTTCCTTCCTCTATGCAGCAATGGCTGGTCCCACTTTCTCACCGGCCTGCATCTCTCAACATCTCCATTCTGGAAATGACAGCACCCTCTTCTCCCACTTCTCCAACCGGCATTGTGTTCCTCCTTAATATGGAAGGATGCTTAGCTCTTGGAAAACTAGACCACCTGGAGCTGGGCGAGGAAGGCCAGGTTCCCCTTCCCCAATGGTTTTGCAAAGCCCTTGAGGTTTTGTGTGGAGGGGTGGGAAACTGAGTGGCACCGAAGACAGCTGAAAATGTGACATTAAAGTCCTAGAAGATTGTTTGAAAGGATGAGCATTGCCTTCAATTCTCATTACCGGAAGAGGCTGCATATTGCTTCTAAGCATACACTTCCCACAATCTTCCCACAATCTTGATTACACAAAGGCAATTTGCTCTGGAAGAGAAGTGGGGAAGAAGTTTCTGTCAAGAGAGGTCCTGCCCAGCAGTCAAAACTTCAATGCCACACAGTTGCCCTATGGGGGGAGGGGTTAGAGCTAGGGTTAGGCATTGTGGGTTAGGGTTGGGGTGGGTGGCCTGGCTGTGGGGACCCTGAGGTAAGCCAGTGTGCATGTATGGCAGCTCCACCCCCTCCCCACCTGCCTTGCCTCATCCTCCACCCCCTACCTACCTTGCTTCATGGCTTCAGCACGAGCGTGTCACTCGGCCTCCTCCTGTGGTGCTGTGTCAGTGCCAGAAGAAGAAGTGGGTTGCCACCATGAGGCAAGGCAGTTGTCAGGGCGTGGATGGCCTGGCTGCATCACTCGGCCTCCTGCTCCGGTGCTGCTCCAGTGTCGGAAGAAGTGGGCTGGTGGCCAAGTGGGCCCCTGCTGCACATGGCCACTAGTGCTGCTGCCGTGAGGCAGTTGTCAGGGTGTGGAGCCATAGGGGCCCTGATGTAAGCCAGTGTGTGTGTCGGGTAGCTCCACCACCCCTGTCTTATGGTGGTAGCACTCAAAAGAAATAAGACACCCTTGAAAATAAACCCTAGGGCTTATTTCAGGGCCTAAAAGAAAATAAGACCAGGTGTTATTTTCAGGTAAACACGGTATCAGTTACACTGTATCAAGATCAGACCAAACACAAACAATGTGTTTGCATTGAGATTAGCAGTGTAACAGATTTCACTGTAATCTGTTCTGCAGCCAGCTTCAGTAACTGCTTACATTCCTGAAAAAAATGTCTGCTAGACATCTAATGAAGGATACAGTAGAGACAAAAAAAGTAAATTGTTTCACTATTCATTATCACGAATTAAATATATGTCCTTGTATATAATAATTGCTTTTTGTTTCATTATCTCCCAGCTTTCTGGTAAATAAGGACAGTGCCATTGACAGTGATGCTTGAGAGAACTCATAACCTCAAAGCCTTAGCTTCTTGCCATTTCACTGTGACTCACATCAGTGTTCATGGAAGAGAGTTCAGATGCTTTGATTTTACAAAATCTCCTTTACAAAGGACGAAAGTCACCATGTCACCATTATTCTCGTGTTCAGTTGAATATTTTAATCAAGAATTATTGTTACAGAATAATGAGACAGAACCCTCCTAAGGTAAATCCAATATGGATATCAAAAAGAGGAGAATCACCTTTTTGAATATTATACTGAGATCAGTATTACAGCTGGTATAAATCTGAGAAATAAATAAAATCATAGTCTAAATAATAAAATCATTTTTCTTTTAAACATCTTGCAAGATTATCTGATTGCAGTTATCTGACCTGCTGTACCTTTCTTTCTTAACTTGGAAAAGTTGTTTCAATGAATGAAAAGAAAAATGATTTTTTTAATATCAGGTGGCGTAGCTAATCACTTTGCTCAGAAAAAGAGAGAAGTCATTTCAGGAGGATTATACCTCTTACCTAAACAGAATGAAGGAGCTCTACAGTGGAACGACAGCTTCAATTATGTCTGTATGCACCCTACATTTCAAAGTAGTGGCTGAGTAGAGCCGGAAGCAATAACTGATTTATCAATCGACTAATCAATGAATGCATGCATTACATAGTGAAAAGAAAAGAACAAAACCAGACAAAAATTAAAAGCTACAATATTTAAAGCAAAATTAATTTAAAACACTCAAATATGGAAACATCTGGTCAGAAAGCATAACATTTCAACAATGGACATTTCAGTGAATTGTGTTGCATGCTGGCTGTATGGAGTCTGTGCAGCGTTTTAGTCTCTAATTAATGAACTGACCAATTAATCAGTTAAAAGCAACACAGTTAATCCACTCAGCATTTTAATCAGTTGCAGTCCAGCAGTTCAATAAAGCAAGATGGCCAGTCAGCTGAGTAAGAGACATTAATAATTTTTCTTCATATGTGTGTGTGTCTACCACTATGATATGCAGTAAACCTGAACCTTTTTAAAAAAGTGAATAGCATTTTTGAATGCAGCAGCCACAGGGCCTTTGGAAGGCATTTGAAGATAGTCAACCCAGATTGCAGTATCATGAATTTATCTGGCCTCAGCTGAAGGGCTTTGGGGTTGTTCAAACATGCTGATGATGACAGAGGGTCCCAAAGCAAGGCAGACAAAGGCAGGTTTTTCTTTCTGCAGAACTTTTGCATTGACAGTTAAACTTCATAAGATGTTCAATATTCAGGTGTGTAGCTTTTGTGTTTCCTTTTCAGTAGCAATATATCTAATTTTGATTGGGATTACCACTCTTCAACAGGGGAGTTTAAACTGCTGCCCTCATAGCTCTATATGTATGAATCTATTAATGAAAAACCTTCTACTTGGTGGATTAAACCAATGCTTGGTGGACTCACTCAGGTACGAATGCCTTCCCCACTAACACCAAATCAAATCTTTATTGTAGTCAGAGGCCAGGATAAGGAAGGTAAGGTACAGTCAGTTAAAAAAAACCAGTGTAGAAGATACATCAGAGTCTAAAATAACAGTTATGAAAAGTTAGAAAATATAAGATATTAAAACAGCAGTTCATATTTTTGCAAAAAACTAGCATTTACTTCTGATTTTTGGCAGAAATGTGTCACAGCAAACAATTGGTTTGCTTAAAACTACCACACAAAAAACAGTTGTAAAATCATTTTGATTACATGGTGACCCCCTTTACGACCATCATGACTTACAATCATAATGGGAAGGCTCCATTATGGTTGTAAATTGAGGACTACCTGTAATTTCATAAGCTTTTAGTTTACCAAGGTTTTATTTCCCTAAGTATTCTTAATTCTTTGCCAAAACTATGTATCATAATGAATATTTTTAAAGTCAACCTTTACATGCCATTGACGGAAGTTTTTCTTTCTGACATAGCATACTTGTTTTAGGCCATTGTCTAGTTTAGCTTGGAATAAAAATGAAGGAGGGAATCCTGAAACTCTGGACAGTTATCAAATGCTTCTTCAAATCCAGAACCTTCTGTATTTCTTCAAATACAGAAATAGGCAAATTGTAAAGTTTTAATGCTATTGTGGTGTTTCCTACAGAGTTTCAAATTACAAGACAAATAGTGCTTTGGAATGTGTGTGGGTACATCTGTCACCCAGAGTCACATATATGAGATTTTAATTTAATTTAATTTAATTTAATTTAATTTAATTTAATTTAATTTCGAATTTATATACCGCCCTTCTCCCTGAGGACTCAGGGCGGTGTACAGCCAAGATAAAAAACATAGAATACAAATATTAAAACATTTAAAAATATATATAAAATTTGGCCCAAAAAATTAAAATCGCAGACTAATTAAAAGGATTTAAAAATTTTAAAAATTTCTTCTTAAGCCAACCCGGCTTGCTGAAAAAGATAGGTTTTCAGGGAACGACGGAAGGCATTGAGGTCCTGGATTCTTCTTATCTCCGTGGGCAACTGATTCCAGAGGGTGGGAGCCCCCACAGAGAAAGCCCTCCCCCTGGGGGCCACCAGCCTACATTGTTTGGCTGATGGCACCCTGAGGAGGCCCTCTCTGTGGGAGCGCACGGGTCGATGGGAGGTCATCGGTAGCAGCAGGCGGTCTCGGAGATAGCTAGGCCCTATGCCATGGAGCGCTTTAAAGGTGATAACCAACACCTTGAAGCGCACCCGGAAGACCACCGGGAGCCAGTGCAGCTCGCGCAGGAGTGGTGTTACATGGGAGCGCCATGTTGCTCCCATCACTACCCGCGCTGCTGCATTCTGGACCAGCTGGAGCCTCCGGGTGCTCTTCAAGGGGAGCCCCATGTAGAGAGCGTTACAGTAGTCAAGGCGAGAGGTGACGAGGGCGTGAGTGACTGTGCACAGGGAATCCCGATCAAGAAAGGGCCGCAACTGGCGAATCAGGCGAACCTGATAAAAGGAGATGGGTAGCTATACAAATTAAACAAATTTAAACTAACTAAGGAGAGAAGCAACCTAGAACTAAGGAGAAATTTCCTAGGTGAGAGCAATCAGCCAGTGGAATAGCTTGCCTTCAGAAGTTGTGGGTGCTCCATCACTGGAGGCTTTCAAAAAGAGACTCAACAACCATTTGTCTGAAATGGGATAGGGTCTCCTGCTTGAGTAGGAAGTTGGACTAGGAGACCTACAAGGTTCCTTCCAACTATTATTCTACGTTCACTATCCGAGCAACATCATGCCCATCACTTTAAATCATTTCAAATAATCTTCATTTACATGAATATTAGAACATTAGACTTTTTCATATATTATTCTGCGTAAATAGCTGAACACCCTTCAGTGCTTGAATGACCATCATGAAATTGCTCTTCTACTTATGCTGTAAAAAGGGTTATTCTGTCATGACCTTGAATGGACCTTAAAAATATTTATTTTCTCTCCTGACCATAAATAAAAACTACTGGTACTTTCTCTTCTGACATTTAATTGGTGATTACATACATGAGGCTGAGTAAGTTTTCTCCAGAAATATTGCATAGAGTAGCAATTTTAGTCTGTTTAGTCTGCTTTTCATTCTGGCTTATCCACAGCTACAGTATCTGCTTGGCTGGTGCCCTCTTGCAATGTATTTCTGGCATTGCAACATACTTCTGCTTTATGGGCAAGCAAATGTTTTGGTTTCTGTAGTTTAGATTACCTGCATTTACAATGGCATTATAGAATCAGAATCTCATACAAAAATCTCCATTAGTAATTACAGCTTAGACTTAGAATAACTTTATTGTCACTTGAAATGTACACCAGGAGTGTCAAACTCAATTTCCTGGAGGGCCACATCAGCATTATGGTTGCCCTCAAAGAATCAGTTGCATGTAAGACTATGACAACTCACAGTGGCCAGGTGGGCATGGCTGGGTAAGCATGGCTGGATGGTCACAGCTGGGTTGCTGCAACTAGGTGGGCGTGGCTGGCTCGACACCATTCACTGGGTGTGGCTGACTCGGGATGGCTGGGTCAGGACAGAATGAGTCGCACTGGCTAACTCGACATTGGGACAAATAAGTGTCCCACAAGCTCCTCACCTCCCCAAACAGCTGAAGTGAAGTGCGTGCATGCATGCGTGCACACATCCACACTGCATTGTAAGTTTGGGGACTTCTATCCACAGAGGAAGGAGAGGGCCTTCTCCCCAAGCCCAGGCATGATTGGAAGTTTGAAAACTCAGATGTAGATAAAAATGGTGGTAATGCTTGGAATTGTGTGTGTGTGTGTGCATGCACACATACATGTGCACAACATACCAAGGGAGACATTCTTCTACCAATCCCAGAGATAGTTGGCGTTTCCCTGTCTGATGCCCCCTCCCAGCAAAGCAAGAGGTGGAGAACGACGTAGCTGCTTGTAGAAAAGTGGAGGAGGCAGGGGAGCAGTGAATGAGGGAGGCCGGCCCTTCTCAAAAGGAAATCCATGTTTCCAATTGTGCGTGGTTGCTGGTTTGTTGAGGGCAGCCTTCCCTCATAGAGCTCCCCTGCCACCCCCTCTTCCTCTCCAGAGATCTAGCAAGCAGAACAGTTGGATTCGTAGGAAACTGCTTCCTGCAAACTTTTTCCTCCACACTTCCACATGCAACAGCGTCATCCTCTACCTCCTGTGGGGGGACAGGCAAGACTGGGATGGGGATCCAGAGTTCTCCAATGGAGGAAAGCAAGATCAGGGTGAGCACTAAAGCTTAGTCCACCAGAGGAGCCTTCCCATCGCTCTAAGGCCACACGGAGGACCATTGGACAGCAGTGTGGGCTGCCCAGAGCCCTGGGCAGTGGAGGGCAAGCAACCAGCCCAGCAGCATTGGGACCCCACAGCCCAGCCCAGCCCCACTTCCCCGAGGGGCACCTGGCCATGCTTACCTCCTCAAGGCTGCTGCTGCTGTGCTCACTCTCCTTGGCCAGGTGGCTCATATATGCGGGAGGGCAAAATTCATCAGTCAGAGGGCAGCCCACTCCCTCCCCATGTGAGGAGACCTGGCTTTGTAAACAAAGTATCCTCAGCAATAAGATGGAGATCACCAGAAGATGCCAGGAGGAGGGGGCAAGGCAATGGCAAAAGGGCAGCAGAGCTAAGGCAGGACTTCCCGCAGACCCTCCCACCCTCTTATTCCAGTCTCCCTCCCTCCCTCCCTCCCTCCCTCCCTCCCTCCCTCCCTCTCTGCACCCAGAAAGGGAAAGGGGAAGGGGAGAGGGTGGCAGCACTGCCGGTGGCTGTGGCTTTCCCATGTGGGGGTGGGCATCCTGATGAAAGGGGAGCACTTGCAGGCTGTGGGGCCAGCAGGTGAGGCCAGGCTGGCGAGTGGGCCATGGAGGTGGCAGAGGTGCTGGTGGCAGGTGCAGTGCTGCTGCTGGGGCTCTGCTATGCACTGATCTACAACAACTTTGTGCCAGCCACCCAGTGCTGGTCAAACATGGTCAAACTGCAGGTCAAGACGGTCATGATCAGTGCAAGCAGAGTCCCAGCAGCAGCGAGTGCTTCCCTTTCACCAGCCCCGGCATGCTCCCACCTCCTGTGAGCATGCCCAGGGGGAGCGCCTGGCCAGGATGGGGTGGGCCAGTGCCAAGGCAGTGGGGGCCAGCCCCTCACTGTCTGCAGGGTGGCCCCATGGCCATATCTAACTACATCATGGGCCGGATCTGGTCCACAGACCTTAAGTTTGACATGTCTGATGTACACTAATCGGCATACATTAAAATGAAATTTCATTGCATACAGCTCTCAAAGGGTCACCACCTCCAATATACATTACATAAGCATGACAAATAAATAAATAAATATGCATATACCCACATATATTATTATATGACACAGAGAAACAACACAGTCTAGTTTGCATGTATATATGTACATGGTGAGAAAAACAAATCTTGCCAGTTTGCCAGACAGATGGCATAGGGAACAAAGCTGTTACAGAATCTGGTAGTCCTTCTAGAAATACTTTGAAACCTCCTCCTAGAGCAGCGGTTCTCAACCTGGGGGTCGCGACCCCTTTGGGGGTCGAATGGCCATTTCACAGGGGTCGCCAAAGCCCTCTCTCGCCCCCCCATGCCTTCACTCACCCTCACTCTCTGTCTCTGTTGGATCGCCAGCCATTTGCTTACCCCGCCCACTCCCAATCTATTGCTGCCTCCTGAGTCCCAGCTGATGGCTAGAGGGGAAAAAAACTGTTTTTGAGCAGTGTTAAAAGAAAACAAATGAGTAGACCGGTGCCTGCAAAAATAGAAAAAACAGCCCCTTTCAGCTTCAGCATAGGTTAATTAGCACAAGTTGATTAGATCAGCCTCGACCCTCAGCTGATTTGCTCTCAGCTGTTTTGCGGAGGGCTCTGTTGCTAGCTGCAAAAAAAATTTTTCCCCCCTAGCTATGCTAAAAAAACAAAACTGAAAGTAAAGCAGGGTTTTTGCTGCAACGTGACAAAATGAGACAGAGAGAGATTTCTTTTTCTTTTTCTTTTTCCTCACCAAAAAAAGGTAGGTGCAAAATTGCAAACCATGGGAAATTTAAGGCAAAAAAGGAGGTTCAAGATTTTAAAACACAAAAGAAAAAAGCTCTATTTAACTAGGGAATTGTAATAATTGAGATACTATTAATTGTATATTGTGTTGAAAGCAGAAATGGTTAAGTTGTGGTTTGGAGGAATATATGGGGGAAATTATTTGGTTTATTATTATTGGTAAATATTATTAATTGATTTGTAAGAAATTGGATTGCATGGAAATAATTGGAATATTCATGTTCATATTGATTAATATACAAAAAAGATAGTTATATAACTAATTGATTTATATTAAAATGTTGAATTTGTATTAAACAACTGTATTACATAATTACATAATTAACCAATGTGAGGATGGATATAAAAATAGATGACAATGGGAAAGGGTATAATATAGAATAGAAGGGAAAAATTGAATTTGATTAAGATTAGAGATGAGGATGAAGGGTAATATTGGTTTTTTACAAAAATAGATGAGGAATAAATATGGCAAAAAGGAAATATAGAAATTGTAAATTTAATTGAAATGACTAAACACTGTTTAAATTTGTGAACCGGCCAAATACTCTGTTCAAAGAAAATACATTGTATGTTTACATGTGTGTTTCTAATTATTGTTATTTATTCATATTTGTTCTCTTTTATTCTTTAAAGTTTAACAATTCATTCTTTATCTTAATATCTTTATATTTGTTTGGGGTTGGTTTTCTTCCCTTTCATCTTTTTTATTGTACAGCAATCTTTCTCCTCAAACATACCACCTCTCTCTTTTCTTTCCTTCTTACTTTCTCTTCCCCCCCTCTTCCCCTCCCTACTTCCTCTTCCTTTCTCCTTCTCCTCCTCTCTTCCTCCCTTTCTTACCCTCACTTCTACTCTAATTTCCCTTCCCTTCCTTCATCCCTCTCTATTGCTGTATCCTTTTATGCATATAGACTACTCAGAGGGCTGAAAAAGTTATTTTTGACTGGTCCTCGCACTTTTGGCCAGTCCTCGAACTTACGACTGTCCTCACATTTTATGTTTTTTGCCCTATCTTATCACCATAGTGAAAAGAAGTTGTGAAATGAGTAACATGGTTGTTAAGAATGCTGCACGGGCATAAATGTGAGGATGGTCATAAGTGTGAGGACCAGTCAAAAGTGCAAGGACCTGTCAGAAATGACTTTTGTCAGCCCTCTGAGTAGTCCCTATACACATAGCCATGGCCACCCGGTCACATGACCGGCTAGCTATGCCCACCCAGGCACATGACCTCCAAGCCACGCCCACAAAATAAGCCACGCCCACAGAACCGGTAGTAAAAAAATTTAGAACCCACCCCTGGTTGGGGGTCACCACAACATGAGGAACTGTATTAAAGGGTCGTGGCATTAGAAAGGTTGAGAACCACTGGCCTAGAGGGAAGCAACAGAAACAGACCATAAAGTGGGTGTGTGGGGTAGTTAACAATGCTTTGAGCTCTAAGCACATAGCACTTATAAGCAGTATTCTGAATAATGGGAAGTGAGCTTCATATAATCTTCTCAGATGTCCTTACCATGTCTCTGTATGGACCTGCTATCTGAAGCACTGCTCCCACCAAACCAAACAGCGATGCAATTTGTTAAAATGTTCTCAATTGTGCTTCTATAAAAAGTGGTCAGGATAGAAAGAGAAAGATGTGCTGACCTACCAGAGTGTTGCCAGAGTGTTGTGACAATTTTGGCTCACATTGAACAATCACTTTTCTGTAAAAGCAGCAATGCACAAACTAGAGAGAGGTTTCCTTGAATTAAGAAGTCATTCACTAAGGTATATTGCACTTTGGCTTGGTGGCTGGAAAATAAGCATCAGTCAATTTAGTCAATCAGTCAATCAGTCAAAATAAGCATCAGACCATCCCCCTGTTAATTCACAGTAGCCAAGAGCTTTGTCCAACCAGAGCAACAGGGCTTCTAAAAGCAATACAACAAATCAAATGTGATCCATTTTGATCAAAGAAATCCATAGCAATAAAAGGCAGCACTATATATTTATGAGATTACATGTAGCAGTAAACAGCCTAATTCCTGGGGAGAAGAAGGGTATGAAGGTATGAATGAAAAGTAGTAGTTGCAGCATAACGAACAGCGGCCATTATCCAACGGGTGACCAGAACAGCAGCTACAAAACAAAAGATCCTATAATATGTCATCTCCAATAGGCAAATGTATCACAGTGTGTCATCTCAAGATACCTGAGTCACTGAATGCTAAAAGAGAAGGTGTTTCTAGGTTTCATGCTACTGCCAAGTCTTTGCCTCTGCTCTGGTTCATTCACATCTCAAACGTAGTTCAGAAGAAGCAGCTGGGGACCAAACAAACAAACAAATGATTGTAACTTTTGGGGGAAATAAAGCTACCCTAGAATTTCTATGATGCATATATTCAACACATTGCACATTATCTCAAACTATCATTGACTCCTGAATGTATAACATACAGTAACTACTCACAGTCAAAAGATTTTGTCTTTCAGTAAGGGGACATATATGCTAAGTATACAATGGATCTTTTATGCATCACAATGTGCTCACAGAGGATTATTTATTCATTTATCTAAATGATTTATATAACCATCCATCTTGTACAACCATCCATCTGTAAGTAACTGTTTATTGCAGCCAATGAAATAACCTCCATTGTGAGTTTAGAATTCTTTTTTTATGATACCTTTCTGGAAAAGGACAACAGTGTGTGGATTCTTGGGATATTATATATTGTATTGTAATGCATTGTATTGGAATAGAATTTCCTATTCTATTCTGGTTCCGGTTCCAGTTCCGGTTCCGGTTCTTGTTCCTATTCTATTCTACTCTGCTCTGCTCCATTCTTATATTATAAAACATGTTATTCCTACCTAGCTTGCAACAACAATGTAGATTAAGGAAAAAATTAATCATTATTAAGATTAGGTAGACCACTGGTCTAAATCAGTTTACAGAAGTTCTTGATATCCTGGTAAGTTTCCACTTCTAGAATCTATTGAAGCTGCCTTTTCTTCACAAGAATTGACAGTAAAACAATTCTCTTTCTGTTGGCTATTCTTTTTTTGGGCATCAGTCTCTGATAGCATTAACAGACTGGGTTTGCTCTGGTTGCCAATTACTTTCCACATTCAAATTAATTTAAGATAGCAAGAGATAACTAACTAGCAGAGATTAAGATCTTAAACTGTCCCATTTACCATAGCCTCCTTGGAAAGCGTGTGAGAAAAGGTCTTCTATAATGTACATCCATAGCATACTGAATGATCTGATAGAGCTGCTACTGACTCCAATTTTCTGTACCCACAAAAGAAAGCAAATTTCCAATTTAGCCTTTGGATCTGATTAAAGTGTAACTGGAACTAATTTTATCATATTATTACTGTTAATGTTATTTGTAATTATAGGTAATCCTCGACTTATGATCACAAATTGGGACCAGAACTTCTGTTGCTAAGCAAGGTCATTATTGAATGCGCTGCACCTAATTTATTATCTTTTTTGGCTATGGTTGTTAAGACTGCCCCCCCTCCATCCCTAAGTGATCATAAAGTTGTTAAGCGACTCTAACTTCTCCCATTGACTTTGCTTGTCAGAATCCAGAGAGGAAAATTGCAAATAGACCACAACCTACTTCTTGGTAAGTTAGAAAAAAGTGGGATAGATAGCATCACTACCAGATGGATTTGCAACTGGCTGACAAATGGTATTCAACAAGTAATCCTTAATGGGTCTAAGTCTACATGGAGAGAAGTAAGCAGTGGGGTGCCACAAGGTTCCGTTTTACTCTTCAATAACTTCATAAATGACTTAGATGAGGGAATAGAAGGGGAACTTACCAAATTTGCAGATGATACTAAGCTGGCAGGAATAGCTAACACCCTAGAAAATAGGCTCAAGATTCAGATGAATCTTGACAGACTTGAACACTGGGCCCTATCTAACAAAATGAAATTCAATGTAGAGAAAAATAAAGTCCTACACTTAGGTAAGAAAAACCAAAAGTATACATATAAACTGGGGGAAACCAGGCTTAAAAGCAGTGACTGTGAGAAGGATCTAGGAGTCTTAGTGGACAACCAGCTAAATATGAGCCAGCAGTGTGCAGTGGCAGCCAAAAGATTTTGATCATGTGACTACAGGGGCAATGGTTATAAGCGTGAGGACCAGTCATAATAGATGTTAGTCACAGACTACTTATATTGTGCATTCTCTTTTTAATTATATTTTAATGAATTTAAATTAATTGTAATTATTTGTTTTTTATCACTATTTGTAATACATAGAACATATATCAGTACACAATCAATCAAGCAAAACATATTATTCAAATTAATACTTTTTGAAGCAGCTTTTATTTCAATCTTTGTGTTTATGTTTATTAATCACATTTGTAAGCCTGGTGGTGCTAGAAAAGGGCTTCAACAGATTCTTACAGAATCTATTTCCCAAATTGAGTTCAAACCATGTATATTTCTAAGAGGGTTTTGAAAAGCTCCCTGGTTTTTGTCTGAAAATTTTGAGGATATTTGTTTAATACAAATATCCTCAAAAAGAGCCTTGGTAGCACAGTGGACTAAAGCACTGTTATTAACATCTGCTGCTTGCAATTACTGCAAGTTCAAATCTCACCAGGCTCAAGGTTGACTCAGCCTTCCATCCTTTCAAAGGTAGGTAAAATGAGGACCCAGATTGTGGGGGCAATAAGCTGACTTTGTATAAATATACAAAAGTATGAAGGCTATTGCTTAACGCATTGTAAGGCACCCTGAGTCTCCGGAGAAGGGCGGCATATAAATTAAAGCAAAATAAAAAAAAATACAATATGATTTTATTAGGAGTGCTTTCATTTTAAAATAATTCATAGTTTGATCAATACATTTTTATAAAATTATAAAATTATAAATAAATATAAAAATTGTGCTGTTACAGATAGTGAGTTGTGGTGAGTTAGTTACTTTAAGGATTAAGAGCTGTCTCCTTAAGAAATTGCATTGTGGGAGATGTAGAGAGAGATTGCATTATGGGAAATGTAGTCCATGACATGTGACCATATATGTGTGTCTGATTGGCCACTGAGGCATTCTGTGGGTTTAGATCAAAGACCTGGCCATTTTGGTGAATTACTTCAGAAGAGAGAAACATGCTTTCTGAACAGGGGGACAGAACTACCAACCTTTTACACTAGGAAATGGGATAGATTATGAAATATTTGGATGAACCTCACCTTGACTCACCATGATTGTAAGTCTATGTGTTTAAGGATTCCTGAAATAAATATAATCTGCATGAAAACCTGTTTGCTAGAGTTTATCTGCCTGTTCCCAGTGGAGCCAGATGCCTGGGGAACAGAACAGTAAAAGGATGTAGACTGACCCCCTCCCTTTCTTTCTCTTGGAGCATTGATGGACATTCTATTTAAGTGAACAAAACAAACAAAAATGCATCTCTTCTCTGCGCACAAAGAGTTATAAAAAAAGTTTGTCTGCATCTAATTGAGACCTTTGCTTAGCCACAAAAGTGCATCCCAAACTCCATTTGGATTTAACTGAGTAAAGTATTCTGCTCAGCAGTAAAAGGACAGAAAGAGGAAAGACAGTTCTTGTGCTAGCTAAGCAGATTGCCCTGCTATAAAGGGGCCCAGGGCTGCATGTTTGAATCACCTTTGCAAAGTTTGTGTGTATGTTGCTTTAGAAGTTCACCTTGGCTGTAAAACGAGAAAGGCCTTGTTTTAGCACAAAGCAAGCAGAGCCACATGGCCTCCATGGAGATTGAATTTGCATGATACAAATTGCCACTCAATGTGCATTTGAAGAGAAACAATCCAGCCACAGTACATGCTGTTGCTTTGAATCTTGCTTGAATAAAATACTGGAAAGCTAAATCCCCTTTACAGGGCAAGCAACTAAAGTCCAAAGGAACCCAAGTTCGAGGAAAGCCTCTTAGGGTCCCCAAATCGGACAGTTGATTTGCAATTCTATACAAAGGAACACGCTGAAGCCAGTTTAATCCAAGCATTAGTTAGGTAACAGCACTCTAGTAGCCAAAGGTTTACTGCACCAACCACCCCCAGTGGTCAAAAGGCAAACTACAACAACGTCTCCTAGAGTTTGCAACACACCCCAGTGGTCAGAAGGCAAACTGCAATCATGTCTCCTAGAGTTTGCAACGCACCCCAGTGTTCAAAAGGTGAACTGCAACGAGGTCCCCTAGAGTTTGCAATGCACCCCAGTGGCCAAAAGGCAAACTACAACGAGGTCCCCTAGAGTTTGCAATGCACCCAGTGGTCAAAAGGCAAACTGCAACGATGTCTCCTAGAGTTTGCAATGCACCCCAGTGGCCAAAAGGCAAACTGCAACAACATCTCCTAGAGTTTGCAGTGCACCCCAGTAGCCAAAAGGAAAACTACAATGACGTCTCCTAGAGTTCGCAATGCACCCCAATGGTCAAAGGCAAACTGCAGCGACGTCTCCTAAAGTTTGCAGTAAATTCCCTGAGTTTTCCCAGTCATGGCTGAGACCTCTAATGTCTCAGCAGAGTTGATCCTCCCAGCTAATCTTGACATGCCTGAAGCATCAGATGCCATGGAGTCTTGTCCAATCATGGCAGAAGCATATGATTAATCAGGAATGATGATCCTTCCCTCACCTAACCTCGATACAAACCCAGAAGTGGATGTCCAAAATTCAAAAGAGGTCGAAGCACATCAGAGAACCTATGATCTCAGGCAGCATAGGAAGCTCATTGATGTTATGAAGTCAAGCCTGAGGGAAGATTGGGACAAGCATTATTGTCACAACAAAAAGTATTGGGAGAAGTTGCAACAGATCTGCAACAGGCCCCTGGATGAACTTTCACACAACTCCATCTGCACATTGGTGAATTAAATGGATGAACTTTATAAACAATGGAAGGATTCTGAAAGCCATCTTGTCAACATCCAGCAGCAGCTAGAAGATCCAGAACTCATGGGGGACATGCAACGCTTAGAGATGTTGAGTGCAGAACATGGGAAAATATTTCAAGGTTGTAAGGACTTCTTCCACACGGCGCTCCAGGTGAAAAGCACATCAAGGGAGAAAGCCTCTTCACCCCAACACTCACATGCATCTGCTGCTCACTCTTCCAAGAAAGCTGTGAGTGAGAAGCAACCCATCGCTCACACGTGTCATCTCATCGGTCACAAGTGGTTCCCCCTTACAAGTCATCCCGGTCTCAACCCGGTAGCAGCATCTCACAACAATTTTCTGTCTCAGACTCCTTTCATCCTTCCAAAGCATCTTCCCATCACAGCCAGTCATCCAGAACCTCCATAGCAAAGTCTCACTGCCCGGCCACAGAGGCACGAGCCTAAGCTGCAGCAGTCAAAGCAACCTTGAGTGTGGCAAAGGAAGAACAATTGCAGAAGGAAGAAATGGCCAAAGCTCAGGCCAGACAACAGGAAAAAATGGCCAAAGCTCAGGCCAGACTAGACTATTTGAAGTATGAAAGGGAGACACTGGGAAAAGTAGCACTGGCTGAAGCTTTACAGGCGGGGGCTGAACACGCTTCACTCGACTTCGATCCTGGAGAGTTAGAGAAGGAGAACTCGAATGAGCGTGTCAAGGCCTATGTTGAGGATCAGAACTCCCTGCAGCAGGGACAAGGAGGAGAACCTCACCCACCGGCTGTACGAACTACTCAGACAGCTGATATTGTAAGATCTGGACCATGAGACTCCTCCTTTGGAAGTGCACAACCTACCACAACAAATGAAGACATACGGGGCAACCAGAGTACTCCTTCAGAAGCAGTGAAGGTGTCTCAGGAGGCAAGCACGCAAACAACCACGATACATCACCTCAAAGTGGAGGCTAAGGAGTTCCTGCCAAACCTGCCAGGCATTCCGAGTGCAGACGTCCAGCCCAATGGAGGTACTCCACTTGCCTGGCAGGAAAAAGAACTATCATCACCTGTGGCATGGGAAGACAAAATTGTCCATAAATACTCTATAGAGAACTACCAGCTGGCATTGGCACTTGATCCTGCCCTAGCCAACTCCGTAGGGCGCACCTTGCCACCACCCCCATCGTATAATTCTCCTGAAGCCCAAAACGATACTACAGCATCCTGGAGAACGATGGACCTGGCATATAGGGGAGTGCACAAGTTCTCCGATGAGTCAGGCATAGAATATATGCTATGGAAGTTTATTTTTGTAAACGCCATTAAGGGCAAACGGTTGGAGCCAGCTGAGGAACTCGGCCATATGATCACATGACTAGGCCCACAATCAATACAAGCAGTAAAGGAGGTCTACGCATCAAAAATGTACGAGCCA
The DNA here is from genome assembly GCF_029215685.1 of Pituophis catenifer annectens. NCBI lineage: Eukaryota > Metazoa > Chordata > Lepidosauria > Squamata > Colubridae > Pituophis > Pituophis catenifer. Next base: position 106,537,647 of record NW_027256883.1, on the reverse strand, counting down.
GTTGAAGCCCTCAGGCTATCATGGGAAACACTTGATGAGCAGTATGGTGCACCTATGATGACAGAGTCCTCATTCCTAGAGCAGGTAGATAACTTCCCTGCCATGGACCTCAGTAACCCTCAAGAACTATGGCACTTCTCCACTCTCCTTACACAGCTGCGGTCAGCACAAATAGATTCCACCTTGCCGGGACTTAGCGACCTATATAAGACACAAAGTTCTATAATTAAAAAACTACCACCGAAACTGGTTGATGCATGGATTGACCTGGCTGATAATTACAGGGCAAAGAACCTTGGCAGAGAACCACCCTTCACCGCCCTTGAAGAATTTGTTGTCCACATGTCAAAGAAGTACAATGATCCACAAAATAAAAACCTTACAATACAAAGGACCTATGCCAGCAGAAGAACCAACCAAAGCCTTGGTCTGATCAAGAGCCCAGCGCAGGCCACAAGAGGAACAGCCTCTGTGTCAGTGCATAGCACAGAGGTCGTTCCCCTGTCAACAAGGAACTCTGATGTAAAGCCGTCTAAGAGAGCTCTACATCGACCTCAGAAAGCAAAGGAAGAACCCGTCGGTCCACTGCACAAGACCTCACACACTCTGAATAAGTGCAGAGAATTCCGAAAGAAGTCCCTGGACGAAAGAAAGGCATTGATCAGGGAGTACAAAGTCTTCTTCAAATACTGTGAGTCTACGAACCACATGGCCAAAGCTTGCACAGTTAAGGTGCTATGTTATCTATGCAAAAGTGACCAGCACCCAACTGCCTTGCATCTAGAGCGTGAGTCGACACCACAGCTGACTCCTACTCCACGGTCGACTTCTACCTCTCCTACGACTAATGAGTCTCAGTATGACAATGAAACACACCCAGATACAACAACGAGTGTCAACTGCATGTCAGTATGCGGCGACTCACCATCCCCTCACTCATGTCACCAGATTTGCCTAGCTAAAATCTATCCAGCTGGATGCCCAGAAGAAGCAGTGAAAATTGTGAAGGAGGTTCTGGATTCGAATGGACCGTGGCCCGATATGCGCACAAATGCACAAAAGCATGCAAGTTGAGAGAGGAGTCTTAAAAAGGTAACTAGTTTAATAATAAAAAACACATGAAAACAAACCTACAAGAAGGCATCAACAGCCTAAAAGATTCTCCTCTTAGCAAAGTCCATTTGCTCTAGTCTTCTTCCCAAATGTGGGAGGTTCTCTATGTTGTTTGTCAGTCTTCTCCTGCAAGTCTTCTCAGGAGCAAGGCAGTGACTCAGCTCTTTGTAATGACTTCAGCTCTAGAGGCTCTCGGCTGTTCTCAGCTGTCTCAGTTCACAGTTGTTCTCTCAGTTCAGAGTTCCATTCTCTGGCATTGTGGAAGCTCTGCTGCTGTGAGCATATTGGCTGCAATCCTGCTGCTACTTATATACTGATCAACTGACCGTTGGAAAACACAGGAAACCCAGAGCCAGGAAGCTGTGCTCTGATTGGTTCATTTAAACCATTCAAACTAATCAATCAATTAGTTGCAGCAAAATGCTAAGAGGTTTTTCCTCTGACAAAAATGTATGTGATAGTGGACACGCAAAGCAACCAATTGTTAGCCAAATCAGCTTTCTTCGACTGCTTTGACATTCAAACCGAAGAAACACACTTCACAATTTTCATATGTATTGGGTTACAGCGCATGGCGGGGAGGAAAGCTACCGGATTCTGCATAGAATCAATAGATGGGAGTGCTAAATTCACATTGCCACCACTGCTAGAATAGGATGCTTTACCAGACAACCACAGTCAAATTGTGACACCAGAGGTAGCAAGCAATATACCTCACCTGAGACACATGGCTAATCTCTTCCCTGCCCTAGACCCTGAAGCCGAAATCCTGCTCTTGTTGGGTGTGGACGCTCCCGAAGCCTTCCCTCTCCAGGCAGTGATCAAAGGCCCAGCAGGCTCTCCATGTGCCCGCAAGACAGAACTTGGATGGGCCATCATAGGACTGGTTTGTATTGACTGGCTATGAGACCCCCCCCCGACTTCTACCAAGTAGTTCTAGACCAGTTACTGACCTGGAACTGCTGCGAAGAAGACCTTCAAGATTGAACCTCAAGCTTTGCATGAATTGTGTCCACCTCACTGCTTGCATTGTTTGATGCTATAAGCTTGTTTATCTTAGTCAATTAGATAGTTACATTGCATTGTTTTCTGCTATGCCTTGTTTACCTAAGTTAAATAGTTAGTTAGTAGTGGAATTTATAATTCCAGGTGGGGAGTGTGCTGTTACAGATAGTGAGTTGTGGTGAGTTAGTTACCTTAAGGATTAAGAGCTGTCTCCTTAAGAGATTGCATTGTGGGAGATGTAGAGAGAGATTGCATTATGGGAAATGTAGTCCATGACATGTGACCATATCTGTGTGTCTGATTAGCCACTGAGGCATTCTGTGGGTCTAGAACAAAGACCTGGCCATTTTGGTGAATTACCTCAGAAGAGAGAAACATGCTTTCTGAACAGGGGGACAGAACTACCATCCTTTTACACTAGGAAATGGGATAGATTATGAAATATTTAGATGAATCTCACCTTGACTCACCATGATTGTAAGTCTATGTGTTTAAGGATTCCTGAAATAAATATAATCTGCATGAAAACCTGTTTGCTAGAGTTTATCTGCCTGTTCCCAGTGGAGCCAGATGCCTGGGGAACAGAACAAAAATATATAAATTTTTATAAAATTATTTTTACTCTATAAGTTGACTTGGGAAGATGAGATTCTTGAAAGGTGACATGAAAAAAATTAAGATTAAACAACTAAATGATTGCTGAAACTATGAATTTTAAAAATCTATTGATCAGAAATACAGTTCTTTTAAAGACCTGAGCTTGTTCAGATATTGTGTTTCAGATTAATCTACTCCACAGGGTTGTTTTGATTGAACCCTCCACAGGGTTGTTTACTAACTTCTGCCTTGGGTCTATAAGACCTCCAAGGTCTTTCCCTGTCCTACCATTCTATGATTTCTTATTTATTTATTTTATTTATTAAATTTTTATACCGCCCTTCTCCCGAAAGACTCAGGGCGGTGTACAGCTATATTAAAACAAACATATATCCATAAAATTTTAAAACAATTTAAAATATATAAAATTTTGGCCCTTATGTTAAAAGCTACAAACCCCCAATTAAAATTCATTTTCTAAGCCAGCCCGGCCTGTTGGAACAAAAGAGTCTTAAGGGTACAGCGAAAGGTACGCAGATCGGGGATCATACGAATCTCCGGGGGCAATTCATTCCAGAGGGCAGGTGCCCCCACAGAGAAGGTTCTCCCCCTGGGTGTCACCAGTCAACATTTGTTTGGCCGAAGGCACCCTGAAGAGTCCCTCTCTGTGGGAGCGTATTGGCTGGTGGGAGGTTATCGGTGGCAGAAGGCGATCTTGTACATACCCAGGCCCTAAGCCATGGAGCGCTTTAAAGGTGGTAACCAACACCTTGAATCGCACCCGGAAGACCACCAGGAGCCAGTGCAGCTCGCGCAGGAGAGGTGTTACATGGGTGCGCTGTGTCGCCCCCATAATCACCCGCGCGGCCGCATTCTGGACCAGTTGGAGCCTCTGAGTGCTCTTCAAAGGGAGCCCCATATAGAGAGCATTACAGCATTAAAAGGATGCTAAGCTTAAATATAAGCAAGAAGACAGAAATTTGCAGAATCTAATAAAAATAATGAAGTCATGAATCACAGCTTTCCCATGAATATATTTGCTTATTGTTCAAATGCTTGTCAAATACTACTTTAGGAGCAAAGCTACTGTACTTTATTGTTTTACAATGGCCTTTTTTAAAAAGAGGAAAACCCAATTATTATGCTTCCTCTGCTTTTGTGACTAGAAGGAATCTCTCTCTTCATAAAACACATACAATAGATCAGAGACATAATTGGACCAGCGATTGAATTTCAGTGGATTGGGATGCCCTAAATTCACATCTTTACCTTCTTCTTCCCTTATGGCCTTGGACCATGTTATTTCAAAGCCCCATCATTGCTATGGGAACAATAATACAGACCTCCCTTGCAGGACTGTTGTTAGGATCATAACAAAGTTACATAAAAAGTTATTCCAATATTGTTATGGAAATGCCAATTATTTCTACTGTACCTGCTTCCCAGTTCTCATTAGATATTAGGTAAACTGAATGTGGAAAAAGCAAGCAACTTTGATAGAATCCAGTTGCTTTCAAATCTATCACTGCCTATATTTCGATGCTAACACATTTTCTATTCAGTTATCTTGGCACACAACAATAGAAAGGCTCAAATTAACAGATGTAAAAACTGGTGTGGGGGAAAAGAGATGGTGGTGGTGGTTTTATCTTTCAAAGAGAGCAGGAAAAGCAAGCCACACTCTGCCAATCAACATAAATGATTTAAGATTTTTGCCAGGGAAACGTTAAAGATGGAGTCTAATCCTTTAATCTAACCCTGGTCTTTCTAAAAGCTTTGTGCTAGGAGTTGACTCAGCATGTCACTGCCAAGAAGATCCATTGACCCTGAGTTCAGTGCTGAGAAATTGAGAAATGTTCTTTTTAATGTATATTCAATAAATACAGCATCTTCCTCTCCATGGGCTGAGCAATCCACTTCAAATCCATTATCGTCCGTTCTCACAGACTGACAAGTTGTCCTGAGACAAGAGTGGCCATGAGATGAGGTTAACCCTTGCTGAGGGGGATGTATAAATCTTGCCAACTGCAACATTTTTGCTCTCTGAAGTCCTTGAAGAAAGCCAGGGGGTGTTTGAATTGATAGTTGTTATGTGTGCTCCATCTCAACCAGGGTGATTTCTGTCACTGAAACACATATACAACCAGATCCCAAGTCTACTTGTATCCCAAATCACTATTCTTCAGACACTGCAATCCTTGACCATTAGCCTCACATCTGACTTGGGAAAGATCATTTGGATCACCAGTGCAAACTCAGCCTGGCTTGAGGACCATTGCATCACCCTTAATTGCAGGCGAGAAGTCATCCCAAGCCTGCCATCTTATACTCAAGACACTCGCAAAAGTACACACACTCTCTCTCTCCCTCTCTCTCACACACACACATTACACACACACACACACACACACACACACACACACACACACACACACACACACACCTGCTCTCAAATGAAACATTGCTGGGCATCCTTTGAAGAACCGAGATGGAGCCTGTGAAGAGAATCTTTGGCATCAGAGATGAGGAGAATTGGAGAGTTAGCCTTGGCCAGGATTTGCAGCTAACTTTATTTTCTCATTATTGATCAGACACTTCTTTCATCTCCTAATAGAATACAACTTTGGATTACTTGAACTGTATACTGCACCAGGGTTTTAGGGATGGGATGCTTGTTCCTGGAAGTCATCTTACTTGAAATTAATTCAGCAATTATAAATGGAAATGGGTTTTGTCCTTTGGGGCTGAAAATGCAAACTGGGCACTTGATGTCTCTGTCTCTATCAACTATAAATATCCTTGAAAGATCATGGACAGAAAAGGCTGTGAGTGATTTATTTATTTATTTATTTATTTTCTGACCTGCTCCCCCAAAACAGGGATAAACCTCTCCTTGCAGAATAATGTGGAAGGTTGAATTTTATCTGCTACATTGCAGGAAAATCCATTAAAAATAACGGCAGGTGCAGCAAACTCTTGTTTTTCTCTGTCTGTCTCCACTTCTTCACTCCTGATGCTTGCTAGTTTGTATGATTAATTTTATCAATTTTCTTGACCTGCTTTGCCACTGAAATAAATATGACAGCTGTGGTGCTGCCTCAATTCTTTCTCTTGCCAGGCGAGCTGCTGAGATGTGTTTTCTTGTTGATTGCAGACTTTGGTAAATATCAAGTAAATAAACTGAAGAGGATTCATTTCAGCTGCTCAGCTAGTCAGGCCAGGCACAAATCTTTCAACACAAAAGCAAAAGCTCTTTTCCATGAAGCTGAACAGAGCCCTTCCAAAAACATATTCCTGAACTGCATGGCTGAGGGGAGGAATGTTGGGGGAAAGGAAACCACTAGACTCAAAGAGAAAAGAAAAGCATCCACAAGAAGGGCAGAGGAAGAGAGAAGCACAGTCCTATTGATCCAATACTTTTCCGCTAAGTCTTTTTTAGACATGAACTGGGTTCATATTAAAAATGACTGTTCTAGAGAGTGTGCTGGTGGAAGTCTGAGGGACTTTCATTTGAATTCCTACCCTGGGCCAGCCATCAAGGGCTGAGGATGACAGGGTTCACATTCAATTAAAATCAATCAATTTAATCAATTCAACAGGAGAAAAGTAAGATGATTACTGTTTCATGTTGCCATCATGAGTTTCACTCTGCTTGGCTCTGGAAACAGATGTGGGGAGAATTGTAAACTCAGAACTGACCTCTAGGAAGAGTCTAGGACAACTCGCTGCAGCCAATTTGCTGCAACTCACCATGGCCAACTTGTCACAGCCAACTCACCATGGCAAACTTACTGCGGGACAAGAGTTACACATATCAAAGAAAAGGTGGAATAGAATAATTAAAGCAAGAATGCAAAAGGAGGGACAGAATGAAATGTGAATGACAAAAATTAAAATAATTCTTAAAATTATTTTAAATAATTAAATTAAATTGTTGAATTATCCCAACTTCAGTGTGACTCTTGTTATAAATGAAATATTTCTGCCTGTTAGATCCTTCTTTATACAATAAGAAATCTCCAGATATTTATTTTTCTGAAGCTTCTTAGGGTTTTTCTTTTTATTACATGATGTTTGGAAATAATGGATACTATAGCCCAAATTATTCAACAATACCAAAGTTAGGGAAGCTGGTATTCACTATTGATTTCTCTAACCATATCTATGCCATGCTCCTTTGATGGGATTTTTCATACATAACTGGCTGAATTTCATATAATTTTACAAAGATATCTCCAAAAGTTATGTCCCAACTTCAAAAGCTGTCTAGTGCCAAATTATTTTCTTAGACTTAACACTGAAACATATTTATTTGTTTTATTTGTATCATATTTTTTTTAGTTTTTAAGATACCACAGGCTACTTTATTACTTATAGTGTGTCAGGTTTTTGATTCTTCCTGTTTTAGGATTTATACTGGTAGAAACATCCCTGGACGTTCAGTTCAGGTCAGCAATTTTGCTTGGCATGTGAGTTATAGGACTTCTGCTGATGCCTGCTAAAGGTTTATGCTAAAGAAAAGTGGATCAAGAGTTGTTTCCACAAAAAATCCTTTTTTTCCCTTGAAGGTTGCTTTCAGAGCAACAGTACAGACCACAGTCATATGGGTAGATTGGAAAAAAAGGATCTAAAACCTATTTCTAGAAAATGCATTTATTAGGACCAACCAAATGTCACAAACTGGTGTGCAAGCTTTTAGGTTCTCCATAAAATTGTTCAACAGCCAACATGTTAAAAAAAAGGGATGGAGATAAGCCAGAAATTAAAAAAAAAAAAAAGATCTGACATTTTATCTGCTGTCGCTGCCTCACAAAATCAATCCCAAAATTTATTTCTTATTTATTTGTATCCTGTGTTTATTATTTTTATGTTTAACTCAAGGTGGCAAACATTATCCATTATCCTCCTATTTTCCCCACCACCACAACCCTGTGATGTGAGTTGGGCTGAGAGAATGTGACTGGCCTAAAGTCATCCAGCTGGCTCTCATGGTTAAAGTGGGATTACAACTCAAAGTCTCTTGCTTTCTAACCTGATACCTTAACCACTAGGCTAAACAAGGGTGTTGTTTACAAGATTACTAGTATTCCCTAACATTCAGGGAAAAAAAAATTGGGGCTCATCTGAGCTTTGGAACCCAAAACCCAAAACCCATTAGTCTTCCATCTTTTTTTTTTTTGCCTTTGTTGCCATATAAAAGTGCCTTTGCTTGACAAAGAGCAGAAATAAGGAAACATTGGCGTCTATTGACTGTAGCAAATAGTCTTCCTGAAAGTATTTCTGGATAGTGCATTCAGTTGGCTTACAATTTTGTAAACAAGCAGCTGTTTCCCTTTCATTGTTTTTACCATACAAACATATTTTACAAAACCTTCCTAACTCAGTTGTAGTCACATTGCTACCCTACAAATGTTTTTGCCTACAACTCCCATGAATATTAATGTAACTATTGATTGTCTATCACTATCTAACTGCAGAAAACCTTCACAATACCCCTTTATTAAATGAAATTTCAAGTTGGAATAGCTGTGCCACAGCTTACTCCTTTTTACAAATCTGTTTGATAACTATTCTATGTGAATGTATCCAGGTAAACAGTCCATGGAAAAAGAGACAGGAGCTTCCTGGCTAGGCCAGAAGGTGTTCAAATAGTGGGTTAAAGCATGGCTGAGGGTGCAAATCTTTTAAATATCAGAAATAGGCAGCCTGATGCTAACTTATGCCACTGGCCTCAAGGAAGTTGACCAGCTGCCTTATGTCAAGCTCTCTTCTATAACTGCCAGTGAAATGTTTGTTTGTATAAGATATTTATATCTGTCTTTGAGCTCCCAAGGCAATTTACATTAAAAAAAGCCCACTCATACGAACATACATAAAGAATACAAGCAATACTCCCCCAAATGACTATAAAATAAACTTTGTTTGGGTAAAAATACATCTGATTATGGGGGGTTTTGTTTTGGGGTGGGATGGGGAACTGTCCCTCCCCTTAAACTGCTGAATTGGCAGTAACCACAGACAGTAAAACATGAAGCATGACGTGGGAGGAAAGAAAGCCGAGATGTTGACTGCATTCATACAATTAAGTCCCGCCCTAGGTTTACATGCATCTCATTCTTCGGGGGATTGTGGTTTCCATTCTGACCTTTTTCTGATCCCCGGCCCCCAGACTCTGACTAAAACTCTGATTGTGATTGAAATGGTACAAGTGGGAGTGATTCTTGCCTGGATCTCTCATCTGTTTGTTTAACACTAAATTTGATTTGTACTTAAGAGTTAAACCTAGGTGGAGCTGTGATAGCAAACTTTATTGGATCAGTCGCCAAGTCTGGATGAAGAGGATTTGCTACATACTGTACCGATAACTAGCATGTCAAAGAACCAGTTAGGTTAGGTTAGGTTTGGTTTGGTTTGGTTTGCACCATTTGGAGGAGGGGGGATATACATACCATCAGCAGAACAAAGCAGTTAAAGAAAAATTCATCCCTACAATGAAAACTCAGGCAAGACTACTTTCAGACACCAGAAGAAGCCAGTGAAGGATTTTTTTCCTAAACATGCCCTGCTCTGAGGCATAATCCCATTTCTACTGCATCATAATTGCAGAGCATTGCCACTGTCAACTTCAGGGTAAGGCAGCCTGAATTGTCCAACTCAAACCAATTCCCAGGCAACATGCACTGTTTATAATGAAAGCAAAAACAACAGCATCAGATATTTTATCTGTAAACTCAAATATTTGAAGAGAATTTGCTATTGAGCAGGGTGCAATTAATACAAATAAATGAAAACACACTTGCTGTGCTATGTTTAATTGTTTTGGTTAATGGCTTTGATTTAGTTATCATTTGAATTGCTTGCTGAAAAGAATGTATAAAATAAATATGAAATACATTTTATTTTGCTCCCATGTCTTTCAGATTTGATTTTAGCACTTACTGCCACTTAGACTCAGAATAATGTAACTGCAAATTATTCCTCATCTAAATCCTTCAATGTATGAGCTGGATTAATAAAGCAAAAAACCTGACTCACAGATATATGCATGTATTTAACAGCCCTGGACAAATAAAACTTGAGTACAACATTTAAAACACAAAAAACTCAAACTTGAAAAAAATTAATAATGAGAAGAAATGTCAACCCTCAAGCCATACTTATTTGCTAGAAGCTTGGCAACCTTTATAGTGATTGTCCCAGTTTGGTCTTGCAGAAAAAAGATTATAGTTTTGTGATCAAAGAGACAACTAAAATTTCTGATCATGTTTTAAGTGCCAAGCTCCATGGGTGACACATTGGGCAGTGTTACAATACATGGGTTACTCACTTACTCTGTGTAACTGAGCAAATACACATGCTGTATTGCACAAAAGACCAGTATACAGGAAGTCCTTGATTTATGACTGATTGCTTAGTGACTATTCAAAATTACAATGGACCACATCAGGAGTACTTACGACCCAATTCTGCACTTCTGACAGTCATTCCCGCTTACAGTCTTAGGAGTTTGGCAACTGGCCTGCGTTTAAAACCATTTGTAGCATGCCACGATCATGTCACCAGATTTTACACTGTTTTTGCCAAAACCTGGCATTTACTTCTGGTTTTCAGTAAAACCAACCCATAGCAACCAGTTGGTTCACTTAATGAGTGCAGCATTTGCTTAATAATTGCCTCAATGGGGTTGTAAAATTGGGTCAATCGTTTGAATAGTAGGCTCCATTTTGGTCATAAATTGAGGATTACCAGTATTTGTCTAATCTTTATTAAAGATAGTGCATGAATTTGAGCAAATTAAAAAAAAATCTGTGTGAAAAATATAAGCTGATATAGAAATAAACAAGAATCTTCTGTGGAAAATCTGCCATAATATAGCCAGGAATGAAAAGGCATAGTATGCCAGATCAGAATCAATTTGCTGCCTCTGGGATGAGGAGTAGGGTGAGATGAGCTAAGTCTCACCCTAAAAGATTTGTTTCCACCAAAATGTGAGATGGCAAGAGAGAGTTACCACAAAGAGGAGCCCTGAACAGGTCACTAAAGTATCTGGTCCAGCACTCTAAAGAGATTAAATCATTGGCACTGGAACTAGATTTATGTGAAGAATGAGAAACTAGATGCCAGAACAGAAAATTGTCCTTATTTGTTACTGCTAGTTGGAGTCTTGTCCAATTCTCTAATCAATAGCTTTGCTTTTTCTCCCTCAAAAGCTTTTTATACTCCCCCTTTTCACTAAATGGAAAATTTCACCAGATAGAGACTCATTTTTAGAATTAGCCATTTCTACAGGTAGAAATTGTCATTGCCTAAACTTGGACACACTTTTATTGAATCAGGTTTTGGAACACTTATTGGAATTAAAGCAGGATGGAATTTGATTACTTCTGAACTAGACTTATAATGCGCTGAAAAATGACAAAATAAATTCATTAAAATGGCTGTTTTGCCTATAATCTGTTTCAAATGGTTGACCTGGGATGATTCAAGAAATTGGACTCCACAAGTTCCTTGTGCAGAGCCAGTAATGACATTGCCAATTCCAGAAGAGAGTATAACAGATGTGCATAGGGTACTACAATCTCTGTCCTACTGTGGCTTTACAGAGCTTCAGATAGTTCTGGCTTCATACTAGGAAAAAGAATGACTAAAGGCAGTTCTTGCATTTGAGTACTGCCTAATTAAAAACAAAAAGCAATAGGATGGGGTAGGAATTCAGCATCCATCTAGAGCAAACTGGGAGAGCTAATTTGAAGAACTGAAATGCAACTAAGGTATATTTTGATGTGACACATGTAGGTTTGCTTCATAAAATGCTGAAGATGTTAGTAGCTTTTTCCATTCAGTTCAGATTCTGGAAGCCACCCAAGCCCATCAAGGGAGAGAAGAATACATACCAGTTCAGGAATGAAATTCTTTTGTGTGTTCAGGAAAGCAATGAATTCTGAATCTGTTCCTGAAATGATTCTGCCTTTAAGAAAAGTTGTGCTTATGGCCAAGATTAGGAAGTGTATGGAGAAACCTAGGCTAATCTTGGCTGCATAAAATTAGAAACACTGATGGGGGGGGGGCTTTATACTCCTCCCTCATATAGAAATAATCAGCTCCATGTCTACTTTTCCCACTTTCTGATTGGTGAAACTTTTCAAGCAGAGAGGTTTCTGTTCTCTATGAGAAAGATGGCATTGAATAAGTTCTCTAAGGGGATCTTTGATTTGTGTAAAACACCAATACAAATATACACATGCATCTCTGCTATGCCCTCAGGCATCCTTAAAGCTAAAATAATGCAAATATGCTTTATTAGGGAGGCTCGCAGCAGGTGATAGGATGGCTGTGGAAGCCACAAGAATGAGCACATTTTACAAAAGCAAGCCCTTTATAAGATCTTGCTGACAATCACCATTAAATATTCATTCTATAGACTACAGAGACATCATTAGATGCACAGAGTCAACCCCTCTCTTTTCCTGTGCAACAGGAATTTGGCATTTACCTCAGCAGGGGTGAGACAAAAGAATATCATTGGAACCCCCTTGTCTTCTTTCTACAGGCCCAGAGACCCAAGGATGGAAGAGACAAATTTCAGCTTGGTAGCTGATTTGCTTCAAAGCATCAAAATAAGTTCCTTTAAGTCAGTGGTGAAATGTAAAATTTGTTACTACCGGTTCTGTGGGTGTGGCTTGGTGGGTGTGGGGTAATATGACTGAGTAGGCATGGCCAACTTTTCTTTTTAACTTTTAAAACCATTTTTTCTACAACCTCTTCAGCTGAAGAGGTTGTAAAAAAATGCTTTTAAAGCCTCTGACAATCCCAGCTGACTTGCCTGATTGGCAGAGGCTTTTTTAAAAGCCTCTGACGATCCCAGCTGACTTGCCTGATCGGCAGAGGTTTTCTTTTTTTTTTAAAGCCTCTGACGATCCCAGCTGACTTGCCTGATCAGCAGAGGCTTTCTTTCTTTTTTTAAAAGCCTCTGAAAATCCCAGCTGACTTGCCTGATCAGCAGAAGCTTTTTTTTAAAGCCTCTGATGATTCCAGATGACTTGCCTGATCGGCAGAGGCTTTTTTTCCCTTTAAAAACATTTTTTCTATAACTTCTTTGGCTGAAGAGGTTGTAGAAAAAAATGCTTTTAAAAGCCTCTGATGATCCCAGCTGAGCCACGTGATCATCAGAGGCTTTTTTTTTTTTACTTTTAAAAGCATTTTTTTGGCCAAAAAGGTTGTAGAAAAAATGTTTTTAAAAATAAAAAAAAGCCTCTGATGATTGCGCGGCTCAGCTGGGCATGGGGGGGGCCAAGGATTTTTGCTACGGGTTGTCCAAACCACCTGCCTCCATTGCTACCGGATCGGGCGATCCGGTCTGAACCGGGAGCATTTCACCACTGCTTTAAGTCCCTTTTAATAACCCACCCACAATTATTTTCATAATTGAATTGTGATACATTCAATTTATGTATCACAATTTATGTGAATAAGGGACTGAAGAAGGCTAAAACAGTGCATATTCAGCACCAAAGTCTAACACTAATTTTTTATATGCTCTGTCTCATGAATGGTATGGCTTAGTGACTTAGTGACAAGGCTTTCACCCTTTGACTGTCAACTAGCCAAAATACAATCCATCATATTTATACTGTTTTTTGCTAGCAGTCTGAAAATAAGCCAGGTGGGTATAGTGGTGAAATCCAAATTTTTTTACTACCAGTTCTGTGGGCTTGGCTTGGTGGGTGTGGTGTGGCTTGGGGTGTGGCAGGGGAAGGATATTGCAAAATCTCCATGCCCACCCCATTCCCGGTGAAGGATACTGCAAAATCTCCATTCCCTCCCCACTCCTGGGGGAAGGATATTGCAAAATCTCCATTCCCACCCCACTCTGGGGCCAGCCAGAGGTGGCTTTTGCCAGTTCTCTGAACTACTCAAAATTTCTGCTACTGATTCTCTGAACTGCTCAAAATTTCTGCTACTGGTTCTCCAGAACCTGTCAGAACCTGCTGGATTTCACCCCTGGGTGGGTAGCAGAAACAGAATCATCTACTTTTCCAGTTTGCACACTGGATAGGTGAGCATGCCTGTTCTTAAAACATTCTTTGTAAAAGCTGACTAGTTGAAAGGCATTAAAAGACAGATTTTCCTTCCTAAACTTTAGAATATATGCACCTGAGAAAAGATGTGGTTCTCATCATTATGGAAATAGAAAGGGCAAGCATGCTAGATCCGATTAACAAAACAGACATAACATTATCACATCTGAAAGGCATGATGGGTCATGTTGCCATGCTGGGAGTGTGCCTACCCATGGCATGACTGAGGCTGATTCCAAAGGCTAAGAGATCCTCCTTCCCCAGGAAGGGATGGCATCTGTTCTGATTCTACCTGTGCTTGCATTACATGAATATATACATGGCCACACATAAAATCTGCAGTGATGACATCATTTTCAAAAACAAACTGCCTATAAATGCCCCTGAAAACTTAGACTTCCTTTTATTAAAACTGAGAAATGTGTATAAATGTAAATAACAAATGAGGGATATGGAGAGAGCAACTAGAACGGCTGCTGGCATCACATGTTCATGCGCTCTCTTCCCTCCTTGTGTAATTTGCATTAATAAAGAGGCTGTTCCTTGTCGGAATGCGTTTCATCCGGTTTAAAATCCCAGGGCGCTCCACCAGGAAGTGCTTTGGGAGAATCCAACTGTCAGAGCCGACAAGACAAATGAATCCCAGTGTCAGGAGCGTGTGGTTCAACGATGACAGATTGAGAAGAACTGTCCCCCTCTCGACAGGCGGGCTTCATTTTCAAATTAATAAATCTGAATAAAATATTTTTCCTTTCATTACAAGCCGGGCTTAGTTGACAGTTCCCATGACAGGGGGGAGTCGCAATGTTGATGAGAAGAGTTTGCATCAATTCCACCTGGGCTTCCATTGCTTTATTTTTACCTGCAAGTGCATCTTTCTTTGCCTCTCTTCTACCTCCCTCTCACTCTCTCTCCCCAGTCTGTTTTCTTCCTCTGTCACTCACCGCCGCCTTCTGCCCCCTCACCCATCTGCACTCCTGCTCATTGCTTGCCTGAAATAAAAGGCTTAAATAAGAAACCAGAACAATACTTATTTTCTCAACACACAAACAACTACATACACAGAGAATGACACACACATACACACTCATCTTCAAAGCAGCATGGAGCCTCCTAGTAGAATCCTCTCAATGACATAAATGTTATGCATGTCAGATGCACATAGACATACATACATACCCACACCCACACACCCATACCCACACCCTCTGTAGGCAATTGTATTTCTATTTACCTGTACAGTTACTCTTTGGCAACATTCAGGTGTATCATCTCAGGAAATTTTATGCAAAAAGTTTCTTCCAAAGCAGATCAAAGCTCACGTCCATCAGAAAGGCATTTGGGATAAGCTTCAGTCCTGCAGAACAGCTAAGAATCCCTGCCATGCCATGCAACCTTGTCCAGACCCATTCAAAATATTTGTATTTCATTTGAGCAGTATCTTTCCAATCTGTTAGACTTTGTATCTTCTGACAGTCAGAGAACATAGTTCAGGTTTCTGTATACAATAACCTGCTTATTTTTTAATATAGGGAAGGGACAACTCTTTTTTAAAAAAATCTTTTTCTTCTGGATTAATGAATGAGATCCTTAAAAAGAGTGTATATGAGTTTTACCCAATCATATGTTTTGTAGTTCATGGGACTGAAGCCCAGAGGTTGGGTTTCCAAAGAATGTTTTCCCCTAAATGTGCTTCACGTACGACTTCCTCTAAATGCGTCTTCCTCTAAATGTGCTCCTCTTTTAATAGTCACTGAGTGGGACTGAAAAGGAAATTCAGAACAGAGGCCACAATATGTGGAAAATAAAGTTTGGTTCATGCAATGATCTCTTCACCCCCATTGTTTTCCTGCTTCCCAGGTTGCCAACAGGGGTGAGGGAGAAACTCCTACTGACATTATCAGCTTTGGGGAGAGGCTAGTTTCTGCCACTGCCAGGATTGCAGTACAAACACTCGGTAATGTTAAGCCACATTTCTGCACCCTGCAATCCCCACTCTTGATTCACTGCCCCCCCCTTCTCTTTAATGTTAATGCAACCATGCCTTTAACATAACCTCTGGTTTATCCATAAAAACTTCTTGGATGAAGGTGTGATAGAAATGACAAAAGCCTTGCTGATTTTAAGAGTAGCTGTCTGCAATCTAGAAAACGATTCCAATTTAATGTAGCTGTCTAGTTCAAACTGAATTCTACTAGCAATGTGAAAAAATGTGACAGATGGAGCTTTCCTAGGAAAAGAAACCCTTACTAAAGCACAAGTATTCCCTAGTAAGTGTTTTAGGGCTTAAGTCCTACAGTGGAACTAGGTTTATGCATTGATTCAAACTAGGTCTGGTTTTCTGCAGTTAAAAATCTTGCAGTTATTCTTTTTCCTTTGGAAATTAAGGTCAGTCTACACATGCAGCAAAAGTAAGTGAAGGAATGGATATAATTATTTTAAATATTTTTAAAAACCCAATTCTCTTTATTTTTATATTTTCAAGATGGTAAATAATTATTCTTAAGTAAATGTTTATTGTTTCTTCTTTATTTTTTTACAGCTATCCGACAATTTAAAACCTAATGTTGGGCTTCCTCCATTGTGTAATAACTTTCTACCAGCTGTTGAGAGTTCTTCTTTTTTGCATATGGCAGGATTCAAAATGAGTATTTGACCAATTTACATTCTGAAGGAGTAGAATCCATTCCAGCACCTTTTTTCTGGTTATATATTTTGCATTTGGTCCAAAGTCTGGAGTGAAAGTCCTGATACTGGTGCAAGATGAACTCTATGTTGATCCTGTGATACATCTAGGAACTTATTATTGTGAACAATTATATCCACAGACATAGAAATGCCTTTCAATGAAGAAAAGGCTAATTCAGAATTAGCAACCTATCTACTTTGTACTTAAAGGGGCAGCCTGTGGTCTCATTTGAGGGGATTCTGGGCTCACCCTGCCTCCTACCTGCTGAGGTCCTATTGTAGTTCTGTGCTGGCATGATTAGGTAATTCATGTCTGCAGGACTTGCAGCAGGCCACCATGGCAACTACAGAAGTACTTGGAAACATGATTGGTTCTCTTGCTTTGTGAAAAGGGGAAGGAATGCATGAACTTGAAGGGATGGGAAAAAAGCACCCAAGTTACTGATCAGCAAACAAGCCCTGCTTGACAGACAGTTCTCAGTGCTCAGCTATCAGCCAGAAAGGATAAATGCTGGTTTTCACATATTTTCAGATATGCAAACATGGGTCACACTCACAGTGTTCTGATCTGGAGTCCCTTTTAAACTGGATTCAGAAGAGGTGGAGTGTTAGGAAATGCCTATTGTCTAACTAGTTGGTCAGGCAATATATAAACTATCAATACATGTTTGTCAAAAGGTATTATATTGCTTTAAGACTGTATTGCATCATCCTGTATCCTGATTGGCTAAACTCTGTAGCCAATGTACTTAAGGGAAGTCAGGAACATGGCTTGTGTGGATACTATACCATTTTATCTGCTTATTTGCTGTTACTCTCTACCTATTCCCTCTGTATGATCACTGTTTGATCATTGCTACTTGTTGCTTTCTACTATTTATTGAATGTTTTAATACTGAACCTGTTCCTGTCTGAAACTCAAGAAGAACTGTTTTGTTGTGTAATGACAACAACTGGTAAGAAGACTTTGTACTTGGAATATCCCTGAATTGATATTTTAACTATCGCCTTATCTGTGTACGACTTGGATTGTTATTGGACTTTGCTTTACTTTCTTCTAAAAAGTAAAAGACTACCACAATTCAGTGTGTCAGTATATGAACTGTGCTTTTCATGCGTTTACTCAAGGGGTACTCTGCTCAATAACCCATAACATCGGTTATGAGCCAAGAATATCCTTAACATTGGTTATGGGCCCAGAACACTGAGAATTGGTGTGAATACACAGTACTATATTCAGTCAGCTGTGTTTGTTGATTTATTGTCCAAGTGAAGATGGCACAAGAACAGTCATCCAGCATATCCTTGATAACCCGGTTGGATGGAACAAACTATGTTTCCTGGTCTATGAAATGCAGCCTACTTCTGCATAAGGAAGGACTATGGGATGTAGTTATTAATCCACCGGATGTAACTGTATGGAATCCAGCAAATGATGAAGATGCGAAGAAAATAACTAAATTTAATCGGGATAACGAACGAGCTCTTTGTATAATTGGATTGACACTGAGTGACCAGCAGTTAGTCCATATTCATGGTGAAGATTCTGCTGCCAGGTGTTGGAACAATTTAAAGAGAATTTATGTTTGTGATAGTGTGGGTGCACACACATAACTTACACATAAACTGTTTAGAACTCATCTTGGGACTTCCGGTTTGCTTCCTGTTGCCAAAAGACGGTCACATTTTTGGACCGCCAGCCCCGCTGCCTGTCAGAGCCACTTCGATCAAGAGAAGCGGCTCGGAAGTTCCCGAATCCTGAAGGATTAGCGGAATAGAGTTGGTGAGAAGCAGGTTGAGCCCCTGTGAGCCCCCAGATAGCTATCCTTTGCTTCTGGGGAGGAAACAGGCGTGGCTCCTTTTCAGCTCGCCGAGACTCCGGACAGCGTGGGACGAGTCTACCCAGCGTAGAACAAGGCGGCAGGAGCAACCTTTCTACTGAAAACAAAGCAAACTCAAACAACCAGGGTGGAACAACAACTTGAACCACGAAACTGCAAGTATTACTAGCCCTGTGATTAATTTTAAAACAGAAGAGTGAATGAGTGAAAGTCTCTTGAAAATGGTGCCCAGCTTCAGCGTTAACGAGCTGAAAGCGAGAGTGGATTAGCAAAGTTATTTCAACAAGCTACAAAGTAGCACTGTCTGTAACAAGTGGAGGAAAAGAAAATCCTTTTTAAAACAAGCCTGATTTTGCTTCAATTTCACCTTTAATTTGACTAAACCTGGGGGAATTTTTTAGAGGACTTTGTGGTGGAGGAAAAGGAAAAAGGATTTCCTTTTTTGGAAAAGCTAGGCTACGTGGCAGGATGGTTTCTAAGCAGACTAAACAGGAAGTGAAGGCAGCAGGGGGGGGGGGATCCCCCACACATAAACCTGAACAGCAGCCTCCCAGCTAGCAGAGCCAGAAAAAAGAGATTGATCTTGAAAGTTTAAAGGATTTCATTACTCAGGCTTTGATGAGGCAAGATGAAAATTTGGATGAGAAGTTTAAAAAGTCACAACAGGAAATCAAGCAGGAGATTAAAGAAATTAAAGAGGTGGTGCAAGAAAAATATGACAAGGTGACCAAAAAATTAATGACAGTGGTGACTGGATTGTCAGAAGCAATTATTAAAACTGATACTAAGGTGGAAGAATTTAGATCAGAAATGGATGTCAAAATGAAGGAGACTGATTATAAAATCTTTGATGCTGACAATAAAATGCAGAGACTTGAAAATGAGATTACAATGATGCAGTTCAGGTCTATGGAGTTTGCCATAAGGCTGAGAGGTTTAAAAGAGAATGATAGACAAGACCTGAGACAGACTTGTGCTGATGCTCTAGCTGTGCTGTTAAAGATTAGTCCTGAAGAGATTTTTTGCAAAATGGATAAAGTGTACAGAGTGAATTCGTGGGTGGCCAGACAAAGACAATTGCCCAGAGATGTGGTGATATATTTTACAGATAGAAAAATGAGAAATGATATTTTGCAAAAGTCTCTGTTGTGCAAGTGGAGGGAAAGGAGATTGGAGTTTATAAAGAGCTACCACCTAAGATGTTAAAAGATAGAAAGGATTTTGGATTTCTAGTGAATGAATTAAAAAAACAACAAATTCCATTTAGGTGGGATGCTCCAACTGGTATAATCTTGAGGTATAAGGGAGAAAGATACCGATTAAATATGGTTGAGAAGGCGGAAGAATTTTATTCTAATGTTTTTAAAGAGAGTTCACCATTCCCACGTACATCTTCTGTGTTGGAGATAAAGGAGAGTGATAAGGAGAAGCAATTTCAGTGAGAGATGGAAGAGCAGCCTAAGCAGCTGGAACTAGAGGCAATGGAAATGCAGGGAGCTACAGGAGGTTTTCTGGATGAGCCCCTGCTAGATCTTCCTTCGAAAATTGTGACTGAACCACCTAAGACTACAAGAGAAGTGGCTTTGGACCTAGCCCGGATGTGTGAAGCTAAAGATCAGCGTATAACTCGAGCAATTTCTAAGCAACTTAAAGAAAAACAACAACAGGAAAGGCCCAAGCCACAGCAATATAAGAAAGGAGTCAAGAGCAATATACAAGAATGTGAAGCCATGGGGGGAGCAAAGCCGAAGACTACCGACTCAGAAAATCTTCGGGAAATGTGCTTGTCGCTTCAAAAAAGTGTACATGACGATTAAATTTTTATCTTGGAATGTGAATGGATTAAATTCACCACAGAAAAGAAAGAAATTATTTACATACTTGAGACAATTTAACAATGATATAATTTGTTTACAAGAAACTCATGTTAGAACACAAGACCAAAAATATCTGATAAATTCAAGATTAGGAACACATTTTATAGCTTCAAATTTGGAAAAAAAGAATGGTGTGGTCATTTATATAAATAAAAGACTGTCAGCTAAAATTATAGAAGCAGATGAATGTGGTAGGTTTATAGCAATTGAACTGCACACAGCAAGTGGCCCAATTTTAGTGATTGGAATTTATGCTCCTAATCAACAACAGGACAATTTTTACAAAACTTTGCATTCTAAAATATTGCAATGGGACTATAGATCTATTTTAATTATGGGAGATTGGAATGGAGTAATTGACTCTAAAATAGATAAAAAGAGTTCAGCGAAGTCAAGGATTAGACTACCACAGACTTTTTTTTGATATGAAAGAAGATTTGGAATTAAAAGATATTTGGAGAATACATAACCCAAAAGAATTGGACTTTACTTTTTTCTCAGATAGACACAGATCCTTTTCTAGGATTGATTTTATTTTACTATCAGCTGACCTACTTGTAAAAACAAAAAGAACAAAGATTTTTCCAAGGACTTTAACTGACCATAGCCCAGTATGGATAGAAATTGAGATGGGAAAGAGTGAGAGAAGATCATGGAGATTAAATGAAAATCTGTTTAGATATGAAAAGAATATAACAGAACTTAAAAAGCAGATGAAAGAATTTTTTGAAATGAACTTGAATAAGGGTACCCCTATTGAAATCGTGTGGGATGCGAGTAAAGCATATATGAGAGGGGTACACATTTACATCTCTCCATAATGTCATGGGCGACCCTAAAGACCCTCCTGCCGTCGTTCCGGAAGGACCAGCTCTCCAAGCAGAGACTGCGCATCCTAGACTACCAGGGGAATTGAGTCCCCCTCGAAGGCGTGGGCACGTTCCGAGTCACCTACGGAGACTACGAAAGAGACCTGCCGCTGACCATCGTCACAAAGCAGCTCCCTAGCCTTCTCGGCATGGGGTGGTTCCGAGCCCTCGGCATGGGCTTCACCGGCGTCCACCAAATGCTCAAGTCATCATTAAAGGACAGTCTCCTGACCGAGTTCCAGGACGTTTTCGGGGACACGTTGGGCAAGTATGTGGGGACCCCTATTTCTCTTAATCTAGACCCCAACGTAGCCCAAATAAGACTCAAAGCAAAATGGGTGCCCTTTGCATTGAAACCAAAGATCGATGCGGAACTGGATAAATTAATTAAACAAATGTATGATTGCAGTCCCCTCCGTTGAATTTTTGGGGTACAGGGTGGACGGCACAGGCATCCACCCTACCGAAAGCAAGGTGAGAGCTATTAAGAGCACACCTGCCCCCAAGACCAAAGCAGAGCTCCAAGCCTTCCTTGGACTGCTCAATTTTTACTCTATGTTTCTGAAAGACAAGGCTACCGTCGCAGATCCCCTACACAAACTATTGGGAAAGAACGTACCATGGGTCTGGGGGAAACCACAAGCAGCCGCTTTTGAGGCAGTGAAGAGACTTCTATCGGAAGACAGTTTCCTAATACAATACAATGCAGCGCTACCGCTTGTATTGGTGTGTGATGCCTCCCCTGTAGGAGTTGGTGCAGTCTTAGGCCATAGACTGCCGAACGGCCTAGAGGTGCCCATTGCGTTTTACTCTCACACCCTGTCGAGCGCAGAGCAAAACTATAGTCAATTGGACAGAGAGGCTCTGGCTGCAATTGCGGGGGTTAAAAAGTTCCACGAATACCTCTATGGCCGGCAATTCGAACTTGTGACTGATCACCGGTCCTTGCTAGGACTTTTGGCAGGCGATAGGCCCACCCCCGCTGCTCTTTCCCCATGTTTGACCAGATGGGCTATTT
The DNA here is from genome assembly GCF_029215685.1 of Pituophis catenifer annectens. Taxonomy (NCBI): domain Eukaryota; kingdom Metazoa; phylum Chordata; class Lepidosauria; order Squamata; family Colubridae; genus Pituophis; species Pituophis catenifer. Next base: position 106,515,561 of record NW_027256883.1, on the reverse strand, counting down.
TTCTTTCGGCCTATTCATATCAGCTTGTACATCGACCCGGACGGACCCTGGGTCACGCAGATGCCCTCAGCCGCTGCCCCCTACCTGACTTACTGACCAATCCAATGCCAGAGGCCTCCGTCTTTCTACTGGACACATTAACTTTGGGACCTATTTCCTCTGCCAAGGTGGCAAAAGCCTCAGCCAGGGACCCGATCATTCGCACTGTGATGGGTTGGGTTCTGAAGGGGTGGCCGGTCAAGGTGGACGGGGGGGACTACCAAGGTTTTGTGAACAAACGAAACGAACTGTTTACGCAAGGGGGTTGTCTGTTGTGGGGCGACAGGGTGGTAGTACCATCGAAACTAAGAACTAGAGTATTAGAATTGCTGCACGAAGGGCATCCGGGCATTGTTAGAATGAAAAGCTTAGCCCGCAGCTACGTTTGGTGGCCCAACATGGACCAAGTCATCTCCGAGTGGGTGGGGAAGTGCAGATCCTGCCAGGAGTCTCGCCCCGATCCCCCAGTAGCGCCCGTCCGAGAGTGGGAGAAACCAAAAGGGCCATGGGGGAGGATCCACATTGATTTTGCTGGTCCCTTTCATGGGCAAACGTTTTTAATCGTAGTCGATGCCTACTCAAAGTGGCTCAAAATAATCTTAATGCCTTCAACCACAGCCGAGGCAGTAATCAAGGTCCTGAGGAAGCTGTTTGCCACCCACGGCCTGCCAGATACCCTGGTATCTGATAACAGCCCACAATTCACGGCAACCCTTTTTGAGGGCTACTTGGCCGGACTGGGCATCCACCATGCCCTATCGGCCCTGTTCCACCCGGCTTCTAACGGATTGGCCGAACGTTTTGTAAGAACGGCCAAAGAAGCACTGTCCAGACTAGATAACGGGGACTGGCAGGCCAGGATAGACCAATTCTTAGCTGTCCAGCATGCCACACCTTGCACCGCCACAGGGAGAAGCCCTGCAGAGCTCCTCATGGGCAGGAAGCTTCGGTGCGTGTTAGATAGGCTTCACCCTAACTACTCGCACGAAAATTTCAAGGGGGAGACCTCTGGACTAAGACAGTTTCAGGTTGGGTCCCCGGTGTTCGCTCGCAATTATGCCAGCGGACCTCTATGGGTTGCAGGAACCATAGTGGGCATAACAGGCCCAAAATCCTACACGGTAGACGTGGGGGTAGAAAGACTCTGGAAGCGCCACAAAGACCAACTTAGAAAAAGGGTAGTCGGCGAAGCAAACATCAATTTAGACATCTCCGAACCTAACTACAACAACTTTCCCAAAACAGCTAACTCAAGCCCGGGTTCGCGAGAATACTTAGCTGACAAGCCCTGGTTCCAGCGCTGCCCCAGCGAGTCGCCACTCCCAGCCGGGGATAACCACGCCCCGGACAAAATCCAGGAGGTTCCATTGGCGGAGCCGGGAGAGACAGAAAGTCCCTCCGACCAGCTCGACGCCACACCAAACACTGAACTGCGCAGGTCAACTAGGACGAGAACTCGGCCTGGGCACCTGCGAGATTTTGTGTGTACTTATGTAAATATTTGAATGTTAGTGCCTTCTGGGAAGGGAAGGGTGTTATGTATTGATACTTTTCAGCGGAAAATTCAAACCTGCCTAAGTTTCTGATTGGCTGACAGTCCCTCCTGGATTGTATATAAGGAGGGCTGCAGCCTCTGAGTTTTTGCTGAAGTCTCACTGTATATTAAAGAGCTGTTGTCACTTGCTTGGTTGTGCCTCTCGTTATTCCCGAACCACTTCATTAGATGTATATGAAAATGTTAAGTTACCACCAGGCGAACGTTTAATTGGTTGTAAATGGGTTTATAAATTAAAAACTAGTGTTGATGGAACTGTAACCCATAAGGCAAGATTAGTCGCTCATGGATTTGCTCAGTCTGAACAAGACTATGATCAGGTTTTTGCACCCAGTTTGAGAGCAACCACATTGAGAACAATGTTAGTGTGGGCAGCTAAAAATGGCTATCGAATAACTCATATAGATGTTGAAACTGTGTATTTACATGCACCTTCACAGCACAATATCTATATGAAAAAGTCACTAGGTGTAAGAACTGATGAGCGAACTGATTGCTGGAAACTAAAGAAAAGTTTCTATGGTTTATAGCAGTGGTCGGCAAACCACGGCTCGCGAGCCACATGCGGCTCTTTGGCCCCTTGAGTGTGGCTCTTCCACAAAATACCAAAAAGTCCGCAAAGTGCCGAAAAGTCCTTCAGCTGGTGAGAAGAAAGCTGCGCATGCGCGAAGATGGTGGCAGTGACCGGAGGTTTTTTCGGCGCTGTGCGCCAGTGGCTCGGTAGAAAGATCAAAAGGCGCGGCGCAGCCTTTAATTAGGTAAAAGAAAACAAACCACTGAGGGAAGGAGCCCACTGAAGCTGCCGGCGTTGCAGCTGCCTCCCCTCCCCGTAGCTTGGAGCTCCAAGCGGAAGAAGTCCTCGGCTGTTGCAAAGAAGTGGCAGCACTGGGTGAGCCATGCCCGCTTCTTTCTCTTTGAGAGCTGCTTTGCAAACAAGGTGCAAAGCAGCTCTCAAAGAGAATGAAGCGGGTGTGGTGCACCCAGAGCTGCCGCTTCTTTGCAATAGACGAGGACAGACGAGTTCGCTCAGGAGCGACTCCAGCAAGGAAGGTGGCTGGGTTGGAGGGAGGCGTAGCCCGAGCTCTCTGGGACAGGTAAACAAGTGTGGGGAGGTGAACGGGAGCGGACTTGGCCCTCCGCGTGTTGCATCCCACTCCCCCTACTTTTTAATTGTAGTTAAAAAGATCTAATTAAGTTAATAACAACGAACCTACCTATATAGTTTAAGTTTTAAAAATTTGGCTCTCAAAAGAAATTTCAATCGTTGTATTGTTGATATTTGGCTCTGTTGACTAATGAGTTTGCCGACCACTGGTTTATAGCAATCAGGTTATGAGTGGAATAGATATATAGTTAACGAATTAAATGCTATGGGTTTTATTGAAGGTATAGCAGATAAATGTTTATTTAAACGAGAGAAAGAAGGTTGAGTTTCTTTTTTACTCTTGTTTACTGATGATATCGCAATTGTTACCAAAATAGAACAGGAGGGAACAGAACTTATTTCTATTTTGCAGAATAAATTTAGGATTAGAAATTTAGGTGAAATCAAGCACTATTTAGGTCTTGATATTGTGAAAACTAATAGAGGGTACAAATTGTCACAAGCTAAGAAAATTAGCCAATTGCTTAAAAGTTATAATATGGCATTATGTAAGCCTGCTAAGACACCAATGAGTCAGGATTTTAAGCATGGTGATATTCAAAGTCCTGTATTTGACAAGGAAATATATCAGTCCTTGATTGGTAGTCTATCTTATATTAGTAATTGGTCTAGGCCGGATATATCCTATAGTGTAAATCAACTAGCTAGGTATAATACTGAAAAACATTGGCAAGCTGCTAAGAGAATACTAAGGTATTTGAAACAAACAATGCATTATGCGTTATATTTAGAGCCTAACAATGATCTTGTATTAACTGCATATGCAGATGCTAGTTTTGTTACCCAGACATAAATCAACATCAGGTATTGCAATAATGTTTGGAAATTCATTAATAGGATGGAAATCTATCAGGTAAAAGCACCATAGTTTATCAACCATGGAAGCTGAATTTTCTTGTCTATCTTTAATGTGCACAGAACTAATATATTATAAACAACTGTTAATTGATATAGGCTTAAATGTAAACGATCCATTTGTCGTTTTTGAAGATAATCAAGCTGCAATTAAGATGGCAACTAATTTAGTTGTGAAAACAAGATCTAAGCACACTGATATTAGGTACTTGAATGTAAGACAATGTGTACAGAGTAAAATGATTCAATTAGTATATTGTATGACTGAAAATAATATCACTGATAATTTTACAAAAGCTCAGGGTGCAATTAAGCATAAAACATGTTGTGAATGTTATGGTTTAAAAATGTAAGCTATTGAGGGACTTCCGGTTTGCTTGCCTTCGGCGAAGACGGTACCTTTTTAAGGACCGCCAGCCCCGCCGCCTGTAGAGCCGCCTCGTGATCGAGAAGCGGCTCAAAAACTCCGAAATCCAAAGGATTGAAGGAGGAGAGATAGCAGGGCACAGGTTGAGCCCCTGTAAGCCCCCAGGGAATCGCTTCTGGGGAGGAAACAGGCGCGGCTCCCTCCCAACCTGCTGAGACTCCGGACGGCGTGGGACGATTCTGCCTTCAGCAGAACAAGCCGGCTGCAGCAAACGTTCAAATTGAATGAAACCAACCTCAACAAGCAGCGGAAATATTAACTTGAACCCTGAAACTTGGAAATCGCAAGTATTAGCGCTTTATTGACTTTTTAATTTAAGAGAAAGTACGAGCGAGTGAAAGTGATTTGAAAAAATATGGCGCCCAGCATTAGAGTTAACGAGCTTGCGAGAGTGGATTTGTGAAGTTATTTTGCTTTGCTACAAAGTTGCTACAAAGTTGCTCTGCTTGTAATAAAGAGAAACAAGAGAAGAGGGAAAAAAAAACCTCTTTCTTTAAAATCTGAATTTGCTTTACTCCAGTTTCTATTTGATTAAACCTGGGGGATTTTTTTTGGAGTCTCTGTGGAGGTGGAAAAGGAAAAGGGACTTCCCTTTTCAGAAAATCTTGCTTACGTGGTAGGATGGCCTCAAAGAAGCAGGAAGGAAAGGCAGCAGGGGGGGGGATCCCCCACACATAACCATGAACATGAAACGCAGCTTCCCCCTGCTCAACAGACACAGACTCAGAAAAAAGATTTTGACTTTGAAAATTTAAAAGAATTTATTTCTCAGGCATTGGATGATAAATTTCAAAAATCACACCAAGAAATAGATGATAAACTTCAAAAATCCCAACAGGAAATTATGCAGGAAATTAATGAAATTAAAGACATGGTGAAACAGGATTATGGCAAGGTGACTAAAAAAATATCGGATGTGGCATCTGGCCTCGCAGAATTTATTATTAAAGTGGACTCCAAAGTGGAAGATTTTAAATCAGAAGTCAATGTTAAGATTAAGGACAATGATTATAAATTTTTGATGTTGATGAAAAAGTGCAGAGAGTTGAAAATGAAATTGTTATGTTGCAATTCAGGGCCATGGAATTTGCTATAAGGCTCAGAGGAATTAGAGAGGATGACCGGCAGGATTTGAGACAGATTTGTGCTGATGTCCTGGCTGTGTTATTAAAAATCAATCCTGAAGTGGTTTTTTACAAAATAGATAAAATTTACAGAGTGAATTCTTGGGTGGCCAGACAAAGACAATTGCCTAGAGATGTGGTGATATATTTTACAGACAGAACAATAAGAAATGACATCCTTCAAAAATCTTTTCTCTCCTCTGTGCAAGTGGGGGGGGGCTCAAATTGGAGTTTTTAAAGAATTGCCACCTAAGATGCTGAAAGCCAGAAAAGACTTTGGTTTTCTAGTAAATGAATTGAAAAAACAAGATATACCATTTCGGTGGGATGCCCCAACTGGTATAATTTTGAAATACAATGGAGAAAGACATCGGTTGAATACTGTTGAGAAGGCGGAGTATTTTTATTCTGCTAATTTTAAAGAAAGAACACCATCTCCACGTACATCCACAGTGTTGGAGATTAAGGAGAGTGATAAGAAGCAACCCCAGCAAGAGATGCAAGAACAGTCAAAGCAGGTGGACTCAGAGGACATGCAAGGTGCTGTAGGAGGTTTTCTGGAGGAGCCCCTGCTAGAATCTTCTCCAATCCTGGACCCGGTCCGGATGGTTGAAGTCAAAGACCAGCGTATAACTCGTGCAAAATCTAAGCAACTTAAAGAAAAGCAACAACAGGAAAGACAATACAAAAAGGGAGCTAAGAGTACTGTACAAGAGACTGAAGCCATGGGGGGAGCGAAACCGAAGATTATGGAAGACATTTGGTTATTCTGCTCGTTGCTTCAAAAAGATAAAGATGACAATTAAGTGCTTATCTTGGAACGTGAATGGGTTGAATTTATTACAGAAAAGGAAGAAGTTATTTACATATTTGAGACAATTTAATAATGATATAATTTGTCTACAAGAAACCCACATTAGAACTCAAGATCAAAAACATTTGATAAACTCTAAATTAGGAACACTTTTTGTGGCTTCAACTTTGCAAAAAAAGAATGGTGTGGTTATTTATGTAAATAAAAGACTGACAGCTAAACTTATAGAAGCAGATGAAGATGGCAGGTTTTTAGCAATTGAATTGTTTACAGTGAACGGCCAAATTCTTTTGATTGGAATTTATGCTCCCAACCAACAACAGGATCATTTCTATAAAATGTTACATACTAAAATACTGCAATGGGACCTCAGATCTATTTTAATTATGGGAGATTGGAATGGAGTAATTGATTCTAAATTAGATAAAAAGAGCACGGCGAAATCCAGGATTAGACTACCACAGACTTTTTTCGATATGAAAGAGGACTTGGAATTAAAAGATATTTGGAGAATACATAATCCAAAAGAACTGGACTATACTTTTTTTTCTGATAGACACGGATCCTTCTCTAGGATTGACTTTATTTTGTTGTCAGATGATCTACTTGTTAAGACAAAAAGAACAAAGATTTTTCCAAGAACTTTGACCGACCATAGCCCAGTATGGATAGAATTTGAGATGGGTAAAATTGAAAGACGATCATGGAGATTAAATGAAAATTTATTCAGATATGAAAAAAATATAACAGAACTTAAGAAGCATTTGAAATAATTTTTTGAAATGAACTTGAATAAGGGTACCCCACTTGAAATTGTGTGGGATGCGAGCAAAGCTTATATGAGAGGGGTACACATTTACATGAATTCTAAACATAGACTGAATCGACAAAAGAAGAGATCTGAATTGGAAGCAGAAATAAAGAACAAAGAACAGCTACTTATTAAAAATCCAACAGATGAAAAAATACGTGGTGCTATAAAAGTTTTGAAAGATCAATTCCAAATGCTTATGGCAGAACAAGTTGCAACAAATTTACAATATGCAAGGCATAATACATTTTGTAATGCCAATAAACCGGGCAGATGGTTGGCTTATACACTAAGGAAGAAGCAGAGTATACGGACTATTGATAGTATTGACATTAGAGGGAAAGAAATCTTTCAACAAAAATTAATTAAAGAAGCTTTTGTAGACTATTATACTAAACTATATGCTAAAGATGATGTGCAGAATGGACTTATAGAAAAATACTTAGATAATAAAAGAGTCACAAAAATTACTAATCAACAAAAGGAAAGAATGAATTATCCTATAACAGAGGAGGAGATAATAGTAGCAATTAAACAATTAAAAACAGCTAAAGCTCCTGGAACGGACGGTTTGACTGCAGTGTACTATAAAACTTTGCAAGCAGAAATGGTGGAACAACTTAGAGATTTATTTTGCAATATTCAACAAGGGGGTAAAATACCCCCATCATGGACAACAGCTTATATTTCTTTGATACCAAAAGAACAAGTAGGTCCTAAAAAACCGGAGAATTATCGACCAATATCTCTTCTGAATACTGATTACAAAATTTATGCAAAAGTACTAGCCAACAGGTTGATGCCAGTAATCCAAGAGGTGATTCATGATGATCAAGCAGGATTTATCGAGGGCAGATACATGAAGGACAATGTAAGGCAAGTAATAAATTTATTGGAATATCTTGAGAAGAATAAACAGATCCCTGCAGTGCTGGTCTTCTTAGATGCAGAGAAGGCCTTTGATAGAGTGGACTGGAATTTTCTATTAAAGACTTTAAAAAAGATGGACTTTGGGGATCAATTTATACAGGCGGTTTCAGCAATTTACCAAGAGCAAAAGGCACAGATTATTATTAATGGAAGCTTGACAACAGAGTTTAAAATTGAAAAAGGAACAAGACAGGGATGTCCGCTATCCCCATTGTTATTTATTTTAACACTAGAAGTCTTGTTAAATACAATACGGGACTCTAATATCTTGAAAGGTATAATGATAAGGCAAGAGGACTACAGAATAAAGGCATTTGCAGATGATCTGGTTGTTACCCTAACACAGCCAATGGAATCAATAATCCAGATGAAAGACATTATACAAGACTATGGTAAAGTTTCAGGTTTTAGACTGAATCAGAAAAAAACAAAGATGATAGTCAAAAATATGACACAAGATCGAAAACACAAGCTTGAAAGGAGGGCAGGTTTTGAGATTGTATCAAAGGTAAAATATCTAGGAGTTCAGGTTGCAGAATCAAATATGAAACTGTTTCAAAATAATTATGAGGCGTTGTGGCGAGATGTGCAGAAAGATATGGAGACTTGGAAAAAACTACAGCTGTCTCTACTCGGAAGAATAGCAGCAGTTAAGATGAACATTTTGCCAAGATTTCTTTTTCTGTTTCAAATGATTCCGGTGCTTAAAAGTAATAAACAATTGAAAGAGTGGTAAAGTGGAGTGAATAAATTTGTCTGGAACGAGAAAAAACTGAGAGTGAAATTGAAAATTATGCAAGATGTTCCAGAAAGGGGAGGTCTTAAACTTCCAAACCTACAATTATACTATGAAGCAGCAGCTTTGACCCAAGCAAGCGATTGGTTTGGAAGGAAAAAGACTGGAATATTGAATATAGAAAGTTTTGATCTTGAATTTGGATGGCATGCCTACTTATTTTATGAGAACAAAGTGGATAAAGTATTTAAAAGCCATATACTTAGAGACTCTTTGATGAGGGTTTGGAAGAAGCACCGACTTAAATGGGATTACAAAATACCGCTATGGCTGGATCTTGGTCATATTATGTGGAATACAAATATAAACTCGGGGGGGGGGGGGTTATATAAAGAGGTTCTTTTTACAGATGCGGGCAGATGGCAGTTGAAGACATTAGAGACACTGTTGGACGAAGGGATTAACTTAACTTGGTTACAATATAATCAACTTCAACTCAGATGGAAAGAGGACCAAAAAATTGGTATTATGTTGCATGAGGAAGAATTGGTTAGACATATAAAAGAGAAAGGTCCAATGCATATTAAAAGGCTTTATAATGTTTTGTTAGAAAGGGATTCAGAAACTGAATTGGTTAAAGATTGTATGATTAAGTGGGCACAAAATTTTGAAGAACCAGTGATGTTGGAAACATGGGAAAAAATTTGGGCTCAGAATGTTAAATTTACACAGTCGCAGAATTTGAGGGAAAATTTTTATAAAATGTTTTATAGATGGCATTTAGACCCCAAAAAATTGTCGTGTATGTACCCTAATGTTCAGCCAAAATGTTGGAGATGTGATAGTTTAGATGCTACATATTATCATGTTTGGTGGACTTGCAAGAAAGTTAAGGCTTTTTGGATAAAAATTTGGTGGGTTATGCAGAATGTTTTGAAGAAAAAAAATCAATTTTCTCCACAACTGTTTTTATTGGGTATAGTTAAGGGTTTTACATTGGGGGAAACAAAGTTGATATTGTACATGATAACAGCAGCAAGATTATTGATAGGTAAATACTGGAAAAATGAAGCTTTGCCCACTATCGAGGAATGGACTTTGAAGATGGCCAGTTTTGCAGAGATGGCGAAGATTTCAGCATATTTAAAAGACTGTTCACAAGAGACTTATGAATGGGAATGGAAAAAGTGGATAGATTATGTTCAGAACAAATATCAAACTAGGAAGTATCAAATAGCCTTTATTTGAAAATGTTATATTAAGATAGAAATATTTTAATGTAATAAAGATGAAAAACTACAAGGGGGAGGGGGGTTCAAGTTTTATACAAAGGTTTTTTTTTCTTGATCTGAGTATATTGTGTGGAAGTCCGGGGGGAGGGGAGGGTTAGGGAGGGTTAGGGAGGATGAGGTTGGGAGGTTTGGGGTGGGTTGAGGGGGGGGGGAAGGGGTGAAAATGTAATTGTAAAACTTTTGCAATAAAAAAAAAGAAAAGAATGTAAGCTATTATATATTGTCTTTCCCAAAGGGGAGAACGTTAGGAAATGTCTATTGTCTAACTAGTTGGTCAGGCAATATATATACTATAAATAAATGTTTGTCAAAAGGTATTATATTGCTTTAAGACTGTATTGCATCATCCTGTATCCTGATTGGCTAAGTCTGCTGGCTCATGGCTGATTCAGCCTTCCATCCTTCCAAGGTTGGTGAGGACCCAGATTGTTGGGGGCAATATTTTGACTGTAAACCACTGAGAGGGCTGTAAAGCACTGTGAAGTGGTATATAAGTTTAAGTGCTATTGCTATTCTTAAACACTATATATAAAATGAACAATAAATATAGTATATGTTGTATACTATTTTTCCTGCCCAGGAAATTACTTGTTCTCAAAATGTTCCTTTTTTAAAGGTTTAGTTAAAATATTGTAGGAAGGGTCCCCTTCCCAGAATAAAATATTTCCACACAATAAGAAAAGAAGCAGAATATAATATTTCTCCTAAAGGAAAAGAGGATAAAAATCTCCTTAACAAAGGCAGAAAGCAGCCCCAGTCTTTCCTCCACTAAAAAAGCCTTCAGGCAAAGCTTAAGGAAACTACGTTTCATTCAAAAAACAACTAGATAAAGGACTGAAATTGATTATGCAGGCTGGGGTCAAATCAAGAAAGCAAAACTGATTTGCATTTACATTTCCCCTTGCTTTTATGGCCAGACATAACCCCACATGCCACAAAATCTTGCAATAACAATGAAAATACTATATCCAGTTTAAAGAACATAGAAGGAACACATTTTCCTACAAATACCAACACACCAATAATAAAGAACCCAGAAACATAAAAACTCACTAACTCACAACTCCAATTAGCCAGCTGCCCCCAGGAATGCATGCTGTTGTCAATGTTGTTACCGGGCCAATAAACAGAACCACCTTTCCAACTGCAGCCTGCCTTGAACTTATTTTTCTTTTGCCTACATTTCTTTCCCGGCTTGGAATAAAACACAGAGACTGGATTTCACTGCCAACAAAATATTTTTTATATGTATTATTTTTGATATTTTTGGTATTATTGCTTTATAGCAATAAACTTTTGCATCTAGTTAAAAAAAAGAGAGTGCGGGGGTGGGGTGGGGTGGAGAAAGAGGAAGGGAAGGGAAGGGAAAGATTTATTTTCTTATCACATACCAAAATAGCTGTGTAAAAGTTGGAGTGATATTTCTTCCCAGACATTCCAGATTTAATGTCTAGGCTACTTTCACAGAAAATCATGGAGAACTACAGAAGATGGCATCCTGCATGATCAAAGGACTGAAGCATAGTCTAATCTATATCTTTTTTTTTATTTATTTTTTATTTTTTTAAAACATAAAACATAAAATACATCTTTTTAGAGCAAGGGTTTGATCCGGCATAAAATGAGTACAATTATTCACATCCCCTCAATCAATTTTGTTCCAAATTTTATCCATTTATATCTTTAAAAAAAAAGAAAAAACAAAAAAAAGTCTTATTCTAAACATTTATCATTCTACTATTACACCCAAAATTCTAAACAATAAACACCATTCTAAATCTTTATCATTTTAACAATCAATATTTCATATATAATCCTCAATCCTAAAACCCATTACCTCAAATCTATATTTTACTTCTTTTAAAAGTCATCTAATATCCATAATCTTAACAAAAAGTATTTTCCTCCTCTCTTAAAGTCATTTCATAAACAATCAACATTTCCTTTTGTAGTCTGTTACTTCCACAACACTTTATTTTTTTTACTTCAAGTTTATTCTCATATTTTATTGAATCTAATTTTTAACTGGTTCATAGTTTAAATAGCTAATTCCCAGCTGTATTTTCCAATACTCCTGTCTGTATTTATTTAAACTGGTTCACAGTTTAGCTACTATTCTCCAGTAAAATCTCTTCCACTTCCTCCTAAATTTATTTTTTAGCTGGTTCGCATCTTGATCAGCTGCTTTCCAGCAATGCTTTCCTCCACTCCTTACCTTAATTATTTTAGCTGGTTCACAGTATAATTTTAACTGCACACCAACCTTCTCCTTGACTCCTCCTAAATCTATTATAAAACTGGTTCACAACTCAAGTAGTTGCCTTCCAGCAATGCTTTCCTCCACTCCTACCCCTATTTTTAACTGGTTCACAACTTTATTTCAATTGATCCCCAGGTATAGTCTCCTCCACTCCTAACTTTTTATTTTTGGCTAGTTCACAGTTTTGCTTTAACTGTTACCCAGTGTATGCTTTCCTCCACTCCTAACTCAGTATTTTGGCTGGTTCACAGCTTTGCTTTAACTGTTTTACAGCACATGCTTTCCTCCACTCCTAACTCTTATTTTTATTTTTAACTGGTTCCCAATTTACTTTAACTGTTCTCCAGTATGATGCTTTCCTCCACTCCTACCTTATTTGTAAAACTGGGTCACAGCTTTGCTTTCACTGATCTCCAGAATCATACTTTTCTCCACTCCTAAATTCATTTATTAAACTAATTCATAATATTTATCTCTTATTCAGTTGTTTAGCTCCAAATTACTTTGGAATGTGTTACCAATATTATTTTCCAATCTATTCTCCTCCATATCTCTTACCAATTTAAAATAAAAGTATATTTCAATGAATATCTTATCTCCTATTCTCTATTAAGTTTTCTCCCATTCCATGCTTATTTCTTATTTTCAATAGGAAACATTTTGAAACACTTTAAAATCAATTTTTATGGTTCTTAATTCTATAAATAATTCTTTTTAACATTCAGCGCCTTTAAAGGTAAACATTTTCTTCCAGATTATTAAATCTGTAGGTAATGCTAGTTAAAAATTCAAAGTTTTAAAAAGGCATTAGAACATCCAAAAATCATGTTTTTCTTCAATCATTTATGCTCTTATTTCTTAATCAAATTGTTTATATATTTATATGAGAATAATAATAGAAAAAAAAAAGGAGGACTTCCAGTTGGCGCTGCGGGGATACAGACGGGGAATTAGCAGGCTCTTTGAAGCCCCGTGAAAACCCTGTCTGCCAAGCCCCCACCAGTAGGTCTTTGGACCTACCCTGTCCTGTAGGAACAGGGGGATAGAGAGGGACCCCTCGGACAGCCGAGAGGAATGGGCAGGTTCCTCGGGGCCGGAGGCTTGCCCTCTGTGCCGGCGGCGGTGGAACGGCGGCCATGGCAGCTGCCCTAAGACCGCAGCAACCGGGATACAAGAATACACAGGAGGAGAATAGGAGAAGCAGAGAGGGGAGCCGGGAGTTTGCATGCCGGGTGAGTGGACATCAACCCAGGCAGGAACTGCCCACAAACGCTGAACTACAATTAGTCTGCCCCAGCCTTAACAGTGGCTGAGAACTATTGGGGTACAAAGACAAAAGACCTGTTGGTGGATAACATAAATTACTGACTTTTTGGAAATGTTTGATTACAAATCTGGATATATTTTTTCTGTACTTTTTGGTGGATAAATGAGATTGGACTATGTTTGGGAGAGAGGAAGGAGAAGAGGAAATAATTATGCCTTCAAAAGCAAAGAAAAAAGACAAATGGAGACAGAAAAAATGGTTGCCAGCTGAAAAGTGAAAGTCTAAATTCCAGGCTACTTGTTACTTAAAAAGAGAAACTTTGTTGCTTGTTATTTAAATTTGACTATTTTGAGGAAAAGACTTAAGAGAACTTGATTTAGGATACATAATCTGTTCACTGGAGGATTTATTGAAGATTAGAAAGAAGAAATTAAATGGAACAATGAAAACTGAACTAATAAACATGGCAACAAAAGAAGGGTGTGGCGGGACTTCCGGTTGGCGCCGCAGGGACACAGACGGGGAAATGGCGAGCTCCGCTGAGCCCTGCCAAATCCCCTCTGCTAAGCTGCAGCCAATAGGTCTGCGGACCTCCCCTGTCTTGTAGGGACAGGGGGACAAGAAGGAACGCCTTGGGCGGCCGAGAGGAATGGGCGGGTTCCTCCAGCCTTCTTCTTCACGCCGGGGGCAGCGGGATGGCAGCCATAGCGGCTGCCCTGAAACTGCGGCAATCGGGAACAAGGATTGTGCTGGAGGAAGAAGATGAAGAAAGAGCAAAAATCAAGAAGCCGGGTGAGTGACACCAACCCAGGCAATAACGTATCTATTTGGAATTATTGGAAAATAAGACCCCAAAATTAAAAGCGGCTGTTGGACTGTGGGGCTTAAAGATTGAAAAGGAAAAAAAAATGGGTAAAAGACCCAAATTGAATTTTGTTGCAGTAAACTTAAAAACTTAAAACTGGAGGATTTGGTATTAATAAATTTCTGAAATTTGATTGTGCCTTTAACTGGAGTGGAGAGGAGAAATGGATATTCCTGAGAATTAATGCCTCTAAAAGAAAATGAAGCTAATGAAGATAGAGATGGATAGCTACAAAATAGCCATGGAGTCTGCAGTGATTAAACAGAGAAGTGGATTAAAGAAATTTCCCTTTCTGGGTGGAAAAGAAACATGTTAATTGGCTTTTTACCTTGGATTACCTGAAATTAATATTGGATATAAGGATTTTGGAGATTCCTACTCTGTCCCAGATGATTTTAAGAAAGAAGAAAGAAAGAACATTTTGGATTTTAACAATGGAGACTGACAAAACTAGGTGTGGCGTAGTTAACAAAGACAGGAAGCTGATGCCCTACGCTTGGATCAGACATTTTAAAAGTTTTAAAGGGACATACAGAAATTCTTTATTTTGAACTGATGAACCTTGAAATAGAGCACTTTGGACAGAGAGGAAAAGGAAGAAAAGGAAGAATTAAAGTGGATAAATTTAAATGTGACTAACTGAAATGTAAAGTTTAAAAGCCTATGTATATATGATAAAGTTTAAAAGCCTAGGTATATATGATTTTTGGATAAAAACAGGAAGGGTTGTGAAATAATAAAAATAGAAAACAAGAGGTGGCTATTAAAATAGTGGACGATATCAAGGGGATAAAAATAATAAAGAAGAATATATTTTGAGGCAGGAAAATTTTAAGAAAATGTACTGTTTGATGTAATACGTGTTAATTTTAATTTGCAAACAAATGTTAAACTGATGAATAAGGATTGATTGAACAAAATACAAGATACACAGATGCTAGTGATTAGTCTTGAATTAAGGTAATACAAGTTGGAAATGATGACTATTATGACATATACTGAGATTTAAATTGAAAGAGCAGGATGGAAAAATGATATAAAACAGATAATTATATTACAGTTAAAATGTGTGGGATGGATACCAACTAGATAAGAGTTTGAGATTCGGTGGAAATACGTTGGAAATTAATTCAAAATGCTGGAAACAGCCAAACAAATAGGAGGAGAGTTGGAGGAGACTATGCTGGTAATCAGCCAAACAATGGAGGGAGTCAAGGAGGAGACTATGCTGGAAATCAGCCCATAAAATGCTGGAAACAGCCAAACAAATAGGAGGAGAGTTGGAGGAGACTATGCTGAAAATCAGCCAAACAATGGAGGGAGTTAAGGAGGAGACTATGCTGGAAATCAGCCCACAAAATGCTGGAAATAGTCAAACAAATAGGAGGAGAGTTGGAGGAGATTGAGGAACTACTTTAAAATCAACTAAATAGTTGGTGTTTTGGAGGGGATCAAGCTGAGAATTAATCAAATAGAACAAGCTGGAAGATAGTTAAATATTAGAGGGAGATATAGTGGAAAATATATTAGAAATTGGAGTAAATAAAATATGTCTTTGAGAGAAATCTGTGTAATATGTAAACTGGGAGAAAAAAAAAACCTAAGGTAAACTGATTTGAGGATAAGGGTCAAAGGATTAAAATTAGATAAAATGTTGTTTTATAAAATATAATAAAAATGGAGTGGTATTGAATTGAAACTAAGAATAAATGGTGATAAAATTGTAAGGTAAACACTTAACAAGAGGTTAGAATATTGTAAACATTATTTTGATATGACTTGTATAAGATATAAGGTAAAGAAGAATAAAGATATGTTTAGAATTGTTATGCAGATGTAAAAATGAGTGAAAGTGAATTTGAAACTAATTTTGGATAGATATAATGGATTTATATAGAAGAAAATGTGAAATTTGAGGTAAAATTGGTTTTTTCTTAAGTTTTGAATTTCTTTTTTATCTTCTTTTTTTTTTTTGTTTATTTATAAAAGATGTAATGGAAATTGTGAATTGAGCTTGTGAAAGCAATGTAAGCGTGGTAACCATCTATGACCGGATCGAGATTTTTGCTCTTGAAAGTTATGTTTTTATGTTTAAATTTGAAAAAATAAATAAAAAATATTTACCAAAAAAAAAAAAAAAGAAGAAGAAGGGTGTGGCAATAGAAGAAGGACATGATGATACCATATATGGAATAGCTTCAGAATTAACTTTGTAGAACTCATAACTTTGATGATATTGAAATGGAAAAGATACATATTTGGACAGACTGGAGAAAGGAATAATGGAATATATTATGTAACAAGACAACATAATATTATATTTTGATTTAAATGAATGTAACGGTTTCTGGGTGACTGAATAATGCTAGGAGATACTCTTTTTTCTTTTTCTTTTTCTTCTCTATGCTCTCTCTCTATTTCTTTCTTTTAGTATCTTTCTCTTTGTTTCTTTTCCCCTCTCTATTTTCTTTTTTAATCCATTTGACTTCTTTTGTTATATTTCTATTCTCTTCCTTTTTTCTTTTCCTTTTTTAGTGTTGCCTTTTTTTTGTATTTCTTTTATTGTAATTATCATTATTATTGCTATTACTCTCTCCTTTTTTTCTATTATTATTCTCATATAATCTATATCATATTATCACATTTTAGTTTTTAGGTTGGGGAGCAGAGGAAGGAAGGAAAATGATTGAGGAAGGATAAGATTTTCATAATGTTTAAACTGTCACTGTTAAGACATATAAGAGATTGACAGGAAAATATAAATAATCACAAGGAGTCAATAACAAATTAACTGAAAGATGTATCATTCTGGTTGAATACATAGAGTGTGTCATTGGTCTGTAATTTATAAGCACACAAGATGACTGATGAAATTACACGATGTAAGTAAGTAATACATTATTTATTTTTAAATTATATTCCATTTATTTACTTTTTACACTGAATCAATTTTAAAAAGGGTTTATTGAACTGAAAGTTTTATTTTGAAGGAAAAACAGCAATGAAGGGCACCAATCTAGACAATTTTCCTAATTCTGATTGAGGCTCCATGCCAGTTTTCTCCTGAAAAACACTCACGCTATAGGACTGATATAAGAACATCATGTTTCCAATATGTGAGTCTACAACAAAAGCAGGGGTGGGTTCTACTTACCTTTACTACTGGTTCGCAACGGGGCCATGTGCAGAAGCATTCTGATGATGTTGGGGTCAGTGGGCGGCGCCTACCGCTGGTTTTACTACCGGTTTTATAGTACTGGTGTGAACCGGGGGCAACCCACCACTGAACAAAAGCCTGATTGTTTTAATGGAATTTACTTCAGTGGATATTGAAATTTTCAGATCATCTTGAAAGACACTTGCACATAGAAAGCACTGCAGTAAACTAGTTTAGGAATAACTAAAGCATGAACCACCAAAATAAAACCTTTTTTCTCAAACAATGGTAGAGGCCAAGGCTAAAATTGACACTCAGACAATAATCCTCTTTGGACATCTAAAATAAAGCAAAAATGAAAAGCAAAAATTATAAAAAATATGTTACTAAATTAAGACATGCTTGAGTGCAAGGGCAATTCTGTCACACTCCAACCCCATTCTTTGCTACCAAATCTCCAATGTTGCTAAACAGCAGAAGCTTTGCAGAGAGTCAAAGCACCCATGTATTTTCCTGTTCCACTTCTATCTAGTGTTTCCTGCTTCTGTTGGCTCAAAAGCTGCTGTCCAGTTTGCCTAATGCACTTTTCTTCCTTCAAGTCTGACCCTTGCACTCTGGTTAAGAGTTTGGTGCAGAGTCAAAAGCACACACACACACACACACACACACACACACACACACACACACACAGAGAGAGAGAGAGAGAGAGAGAGAGAGAGAGAGAGAGAGAGAGAGAGAGAGAGAGACCAATTTCATTTTCCCAGATTGTCCTGAATAAGATCAGTAGCAGATTCTCTAGTTCAAAACCTAAAAGATTTTAACAACAATATTGCTGCTACTATTATTTTCTTTGTCTTTGATGCTGGACTTTTTTTTAAAAAAAGATGTATTTCCGCCAATGCTCCATTGGGAAATTGCTGATTCAACCACATGATCATGGTCATCATCTTTACGTTTTTTTTATTACACCAAGGACACTCATGAATAGGGAAACTGTCCATTGGAAGGACAAAATAGCCTGAGATCCACGCTGTCCTGCAAACTGTTTCCAAGTGTTTATGTCTGGATAGGATTTTCTTAAACTGGCATCAGGATAGGAGCAACTTGAAGGTGTGGTGCCGATATTACAGGCTCTTAGCCCTGTTCCTGTCACTACTATGTAGTGCTCAGTTGCCCTTACTTACTGCCTTTCAAGGTTCAGTAGGAAATTTGAAAATGACAACCTCCACATGTCTTCTGCAACAAGAATACAGACTATGGGATTCTGCATTGTGCAGAGAGTCCTTTGTCAATGCAGACTGAAATGCAGATTTTCCTTCAGAATCTTACATGACATATTACAGTTTGCTCATCTTCATTCTTCATATTGAGACATCACATTGCGGCATATGCTCATAACATAAGAGTTAGCATTTCTAAAAATAGTAAGCATTAATGTGTAAGTAAGTAGGATGAGCCTAACTCCAAGGCCACATGCCTTGGAGACATATGGAGTTACAAAAACACATTTAAACAATACAAAAGAGACATAATTATTTTCCTCAAACCACCTTCCTATTTGGTCATTTCCCACCACTTCCTGGAAATCTTTTCATTGCATTTATGTAGTACTGTTGGGATCCTCTTAAATGTAATGCTTATTTTAATGCTGGAAGATTGTGAATTCCTCCAGGTTAAAAAAAATCCCACTGGAATTCTTGACTAAAGGTAAAAATATCTTGCAATTTAAATATCAATGACCTACTTATGCATTCCTTTGCAGTTAGATTTCCAGCTAAGCCCAGTGCACCTGCACATCTTGGAGTGATGGTGCTTCTTAAGAATTCAATGCATGTATAATGCTACTGTAATAACAAAAATAAAACAATATATTTGGTGCAGAATAAATTGTTTTCTGCTTGAGATCTTTCTGAGCCTCAGAGTCTGTTGTCTACTCTTCTGCCCAAGACAACCACAGTCCCCAAGTCATTCCTCTGGTTTCTCTCCACTGTTTCTTGCCATTTTCCTTTAGAAGTGCTATTCTCAGCCTGAATTGAGCTGTAAAGAACAAGGGTGAAGCTTTAAGCCAGTAGATTCATGGTTTGGGTGTTTATATCCAGATAAAAAAGAAATCTCAGCTGTATACAAAGCTGAGTCCATTGTGCCAAAAGGATCCAAGTCAAGCAGGCTCATAAAATGAAATCCTTCTGGACTCGTTTAAAGAGACTTAAGTTAAATAAATTCTGCTTGCTCAAATGCTGAGGGGAAGGTTTTTTATGCAAGCTTTTCTGTGTGGTCGGCTAATATGTAGGAAAACTCAGCAGAGGAGAAATGAATTCAGGAGCAGAGGAGAAAGAAGAAATACATGGAACTCTACATTAATCCAATTTGATAGGCTTGGCATGAAAATTTATCAGATGACATAAAACAGCTTCTATCCTCTACCAAAAGAAATGGGTAAATTGATCCAATTTATTTCAGGATTAAATCTTCTAACTGCAAAATCCTATGTTTTAGCAATTCTTCACACAACAGCAGCAGCAGTAGTACTGTTGTTCAAATGTTTGAATTTTATAAGCAGGTATTAAAGACAAAGTTGAGAAATGGATACACTGATTTTTGCATACTTTTTCATATTGTCTGCTGTTGGGTTCTCTGCTCTGATTTTTGTGGCAAGAGAATGCCTACTGTGTTTCTCCAAAAAGACGACCCACCTTGAAAAGAAGTCCTATCACATTTTTGAGCGCATGCAATCAAATTAAGCCCCACCCACAAATTAGCCCTAAGACCCCGCCCACCCTGGAGTGCAGGGGGTGGGGTGAGGCACACAGGTAAAAAAAAAATAAGCTAAGGTGGGGATGTGGGTGGTGGAGCTGCCCTACTTACCAGGCCTCGCACACCCCGACACCTACCTCATCTTCTTCTGTGGCTGCTTCTTCTGCGACCACTCGCATGCATCACCCCGGCCTCTGTTTCGCATTCAGATGCCTGCTGGAAGGCAACTGGATCAATCTGGAGCTCTGTTATCGGCTGTAGATGCCAAGCGTTCTTCATATCTATTGGTACGGGCTTCCACTTCGTGAAGTCTTCCCTCTTGTTTAACCATTGCCTCTTGCACTTTTGTCAATTGTTCATTTAATATTTTAATGTCTCCCCGCACCGCTCCCATTTCACTTCTCAAATTCATTGTTAAGTCCTCAAAATTCTTCATCATTACTTCTTGCATCGTCTGCATCATTCCCTGTAGATTCTGTAACAAGGGGGACTTTCCCAATGTATTTGCATCTTCTATAGATTTAGATGACGTTTGGAGTGATAATACCGGCGATGACACCAAGGGGGGCAGTAAAGCTTTCTTGCTCCCTTTAGTAACCGTTGTAGCCGCTGCAATGGACATCTCTCCTTAGGGTCCTCCTTGATTTTTATTTGGAGACCAAAATTTCTTCCAACCCAGCATACAAACTAAGTTCTCTCCACTTTCCAGCTTACTTAGTCTTTCTCTTCCTCAAATTCTCTATTTATCAATTAATTTAAATCAACCCAATATATACAATTAATCTGCAATTTTTAGCCGATCTATTAAGTATATAGATAAATAAATTATTTTCCACAATAACAATAGTAGATCAGTCCCCTCTGGATATAGTGTAAATATAGTATAAATCTGTTTAAGTTTCTATTCAGCCTAATACATCACTCAGACCTAATCAGTTAATAAGGGTTGAGGAAAGGAGGGAGAGTGCAACGCCGCTATGGGAACTTATTTTCATAGTTGGTGGACCTGTCCCTGAGCAAAAGAATATTGGGCTAGAATTCAAAAATGGATTTTAGAAATCATAGGATGTAGGATAGAATTGAACCCGGAAATGTTTTTATTAGGCATGAAACCAGAGAATTTAAACAAATCTAATTGGTATCTTGCTCTCCACATCATCATTGCAGCCAGGATTTCATTTGTGCAAGAATGGAAATCCAAAAATACGCCATCGGAGGCTACGTTAACCGGAAAGATCTTGGACTGTGCAGAAGCAGAC
Source organism: Pituophis catenifer annectens (assembly GCF_029215685.1). Classification (NCBI taxonomy): domain Eukaryota; kingdom Metazoa; phylum Chordata; class Lepidosauria; order Squamata; family Colubridae; genus Pituophis; species Pituophis catenifer. The sequence goes on along the minus strand of NW_027256883.1, from coordinate 106,494,251 downwards.
AAGCTTACTGGACTTTTGCGAGATAGACAAGAATCGGGGTTATATAGGAGCTGGGACAGGTGGTATGCTTGGCTGCAAAAAAAGAAATCTTAAGAAGAATGGAAATATTAACCTTAGTGTGAACGTGGGTAAATATTTATAGGAGTATTGCATGGCAATTGAGAATCTTTTTTTTTCTGGATAAACTTTTCTTTCTTCTGATGAGTAGGTTTAATGGAGCTTTGTACTATCTCTAGGCAAAAATTGATACTTTAAAACTCTATATGTATTATATTACTCTCTGCAATTCTATCCTTATTGCTATGCTTTTTTTTCTGTAAATTTTAATAATTTTCAATAAAAAATTAAAAAAAAAAAAAAAAAAAAGAAGGCCTAGCCATTTTTTCTGGGGATCAAAAGAAAATAAGACCCAGCCTTCTTTTTGGAGAAACACGGTAGAATGTAAATGAAGAATTAACTGACTTGATGTCAATTGTCCAATTGGAAAATCCAGAAAAAGAAACTTCAGGGACAATACTTTACCAAGTATTTAAAACTTTACTGAACAATTTCAAGCAGAAATTAGGTGTCCAGCTCAGCCATTCTATTCTATTGAGCTGCCCTGCTATCAGCCCCCTGTACCACAAGGATCCTGCAGGAGAAGTGCAGAATGGACAACCGTGGGATCTGGCAGGGTGAGAGCCGTGAACCATAGCCACAAAGCTTTCGCTGTGCCCCTGCATAACAGATACAGTGCCCTTGCTGACCTTAATAGGGATACTAAGGTAGTAGGTCAAGGTAGTTGTGATGACGATAACTTAAATGAGCAGGGGATCATGATACAAGATGAAGAACTTGTTTTGGATAGGGGAAAGTGTGAATCAGGTATTACACAACAGTCATGCAAAAAGAGCAAGGTATCCAAAAAGAGAAGCCACCTTCTGGTTGGTGATTCTATTGTAAGGGATGTCAATTTAGGAAAGGCTATGGAGGTTTTGAAAGAGGTCAGCTCTCTGCCAGGTGCTACTGCCAGCAGAGACAAGAGGCATATTTTTAAGATAGTCAAGAATGGCATGAATGATCTGTCCCAAAAAGATGTACTTTCTGTGCAGAATGATTTCCAGAGCTTGGGGCAGGAACTCAGTAAGTTACGCTCTAGGCTCACCTTTTCAGAAGTTTTACCAGTATATAAGGAACAAAAAGGAAAAGGCCAGCGTATAGCAGAGTTCAGTGTGTGGCTAAAGGAGTGGTGTAAAGGGGAAGGCTTGGTTATATTAGTCATGATGTCTGCAGCTGATCCAATGAAAAACTGTACAAAAGAGATGGTTTGCATCCATCAAAGAAAGGAACTGAGTTACTTGGCATTAAATTTACAGATTTTCTGGAGAAACATTTAAACTAAACAATGGGGGATAGAGAGTTAATTGATACAGAATATTTCTGTCCCCAGCAATCTAAAGCTAATAGGGTTATCAGTGCATGTAACATAGAATGTTTATGCAGGTAAGAATATCAACTTTGCTGTCAAGCAAAATTAAGCTTTTAATAAGTGAGTGCCATACCGTGTACACTAATCAATCAAACAGGTGGTAAAGAAGTAGTGGAACTCAGGCACAACACAGGTTATGTAGAAAGTAAACACAGGGTCAATCAAAATGGACTCAAATGTCTATACACCAATGCACAGAGTATGAGGAATAAACAGGGTGAATTAGAAATTAAAGTAAATTAGGGCAGATATTGTTGCCATTACAGAAACTTGGTGGGATGAAACCTACAAATGGAACATACACCTAGAAGGATTTAAATTATTTAAAAGGAACAGACCAAATAAAAGAGGTAGAGTTGGACTATATATAAGAAATAACTACATCTCTACAGAAATAGAGCACAACAATGACAAAAACTGTCTTGAATGAATTTGGATCAGTATAAAAGGGGGAAAATGACATTGCCATAGGTCCATACTATAGGCCACTCAACCAAATAGAGGAAATAGATGAACTTTTTGCTGGTCAGTTAATTAAGGTATGTAGAAAGCATATTCACAATAGTAATGGGGAACTTTAACTACCCTGACATCAACTGGGAGATAAACTCTTCACCAAGTGGAAGAGCAGACAACTTTATGTCCCCAAAAGTAGAGAAGGAAACTAGGGGATCATCCATATTGGACTTAATTCTCACTGACAGAGATGAAATGATAGATGTTGAAATTACTCCCCTTGATCATGTAATATTGGAATTCAACATTATGCAAGCACAAGCAATAGAACAAAGTCCAACTAGAGTCTTGGATATTAAGAGAGCTAATTTCAATAAACTTAGAGAGAGCTTGGGAAGGATTCCATAGGTGAGAATCCTCAAGGGGAAAACAACCCAAGAAGTTTGAGAAACTTTGAAAAGTGAGATTATAAAAGCCTAATCTAGCACAATACCAATGAAGAAGAAAAATAGCAGTTCTCAAAAGAAACCAGCATGGCTGCATAAAGAACTCTGTGGTAAATTGAAAGACAAAAAAGACAAATATAAAACATGAAAAGAGGCACATAACTAAGGCAGAATATTAGCAATTAGCCCCAGCCTGAAAAGATGAAGTTAGGAAAGCTAAGGCTCAAAATGAACTAAGGCTTGTGACAAAAATCAAAAATCACAAAAAAATAAAAACAACAACCTTCTTTCAACATGTAAAAAACAAGAAAAAAGTCAAGGAAATGATTGGACTATTAGTGGGAGAAAGTGGCAAGAAGGTGACAAGCAACAGGGAGAAAGCAGAACTGCTTAATTCATTTTTTGCATCTGTCTTTACACAAAAGGAAAAAAACAACCCATCAAAAACAGTACCATAAAAAACAGATTAGGAATATGAATTAAAATAGGAAAGAAAATGGTAAGTGAGCATGTGCCCATCCTAGACGAGTTCAAATCAACAGAACCAGATGGATCACACCCCAAGGTTCTGAAGGAACTGGCAGACATGATCTCAGAACCGCTGAACTATATCTTTCAAAGATCCTGGAGCACCGGGGAACTACCAGAGGACTGGAAAAGAACTGATGTATTTCCCATCTTCAAAAAAGTGGAGGCGGGGGGGAAATAGATCCAGGATACTACAGACCTATCAGCCTGTCCTCAATACCTAGGAAGATTGTGAAAAAGATAATCAAGCAACAAATCAGAAAACACCTACTGTGTTTCTCCGAAAATACAACCTACCTTGGAAACAAGCACTAGCCTGATTTTTTGGGGGATGGGCCTAATATAAGCCCTACCCCAAAAATAAACCCTAATGAAGGGGCAGGAATGGCCAGCACAGGAGACAGCCCTTCTCTTCCCCAGTCACCTCATGGAGGGTTAAGGGGCTGCCCTTAATCAAATAGATGAGCCAATGAGGGCCAGGAGCTGCCTTTCATTCTGTCTCTCTGGGTGTCTGGAGGTGTTTCTGGTGCACTCTTGCCAGCCCCAACCCTTCCCATAGTGCCAGGCAACCTCACAGCCGAGGGCGTGTCTGTTCTGCAGCTCACATTGTGACTCTGGAGCAGGCAGCAACCATGGTTTGTGCTCCACCAGGCCTGGAGCTCGGGTCTTAATCAGGTTCTTGCTGCTATGACGAGGAAGAAAGCTGTGTGATGTATTGGAATTGGCTCCCCCTGCCTCTGCCTGACTGCTGGGTCTACTGCACCTGCTCCTGCTGGCCTTGCCCTCCTGGCTGTGCTGCTCTCAGCAACCCTGCTGGACTGCTCCTGCCTGATGTGGGGCAGCTCAGCTCAGATCTCCAGATCACCTCCCCCACTGCCCGCCTGCCAAGGCCCCCTTTGCCAGTGGTCGCGCTGCCCTGCTGCCCACGGCCTGCACCCCTCCTGCTGAAGCAAGACATGCAACTAAATGTTGCCTGCAGAGGCCTCCCAGTGCAATGCTCTGCCACAGCTTCGGAGCAAACCTCTGCCTTCCCTGCCCAGGACTGCAAGGCTAAAGGCTTTGAAGGGAGCATTTTTGGGATATGCATCTGTGTAGGGCTCCCCAATGAAAGGACGATCGGCAGGGAAATGGTGGTGGTGGGGATACTGCAGTTAGTTTGGGCATGATGATGCAAAAAATGTTGAGACTCTAGAAAGAGTGCAGAGAAGAGCAACAAAGATGATTAGGGGACTAAAACATATAAAGAATGGTTGCTGGAATTGGGTATGTCTAGTTTAATGAAAAGAAGGACTAGGGGTGACATGATAGTAGAGTTCCAATATTTCAGGAGTTGCCACAAACAAGAAGGAGTCAAGCTATTCTCCAAAGCATCTGAAGGCAGGACAAGAAGCCATGAATGGAAACTAATTAAGGAGAAAAGCAACCTAGAACTAAGGATAAATTTCCTGATAGAACAATTAATCAGTGGAACAACTTGCCTCTAGAAGTTGTAAATGTTCCAACACTGGAAGTTTTTAAGAAGAGATAGGGCAACCATTTGTCTGAAATGGTACAGGGTTTCCTGCCTAAGCATGTGGTTGGACTAGAAGGCCTCCAAGGTCCCTTCCAACTCTGTTATTCTATTCTTTCCTTTCAAACCACATTGGCACAGAAGAAGCGAAACCAGCTCTGGTTTTCCTACACAAAAGCAAGTATAGTTAATTCCCCTTTTTCCTACGGGCCACCCACAGTCCAAAATATCTACCAATCACCCCTGTTCATTTTGTTATAAGAAACAGTCTGCAACGTCAGGACATCTGCTCAGGGTGTCCTTGGGATGCCAGCAATGTCCCACAGTGCCAATGAATGCTTGAATACCATTCTCCCTCCTTTGCATTCCAACCACCCCCTCCCTGTTATTGTCAAACTGCAAATGGAGGACACAATGTAGGTGAAAGTGCAAATCAGTCTTGACATGCAGACCACTTGGAAGAATGGCAGACCTGAAACAGTAATAAACATATATACTGTACACATTATTACTTAGCAAACACCTACTACTGCAATCTACCACTACTGTGGGTGTTTAGAATATTTAGTGTGAAACTTCTTAACCAACCTAGCTGCCCTAACATCTGGAGCAGCCACCCACTCAGTGTCTGCTGACAGGTAGCTTTTCCACAACACTAGATATTGTAACTTTTCCTTGTGGCATCTGGAATCAAGAATCTTTTTGATCTGATAGTGCTCATCTCCCTTAAGTAGGATAGGAGGAGGAGGTAGTTCTCTGACTGGTCTCAACCCAGAATCTTGAAAGGGTTTTAAAAGGCTGCAATGAAACACTGGATTAACTCGCCTAAGGCTTTTTGGCAAATTCAACTCCATTGTCACCCGATTCACAATCTGGATGATTTGGAAAGGCCCTATATATTTGGGACCTAACTTTTTACAGGGCTGCCTCAGGTTCAGAAATTGTGTGGACAAACTTTATCCCCCATACTAAATTCTCTCTGGGGGACTGTTTTCCAATCTGCCTGCCTCTTTTGACTCTCACTAGCTTTATTCAATGTCTTACACATGGTAACCCACATAGCTTTCAAAGTATCCGTCCACTCAGCTAATGACACTGGGGATGGGGGATGGGGTTCCTGGGGGAGCTTTGGCATGGGCAGGAACTCAGTCCCTGTAGCCACCTTGAAAGGGGTAAAATCTATGCTACTGTGCAACAAATTGTTATATGCCACCTCTACAAAAGGCAGGAGCTCAGCCCAATTAGTTTGCTGATAATTTACATAACAGCACAGGTATTACTCTATCACCACATTAGCTCATTCAACAGCTCGATTAGTACTGGGATGATAGGCAGAGCTAAATTCCCTGGGAGGAGCTATCATTTTTAAAAACTCTTGCCAAAACTTTGATGTGAACTGCACCCAGCCACCTCCCCGGTCTGAGATAATGTGTTTTGGAGCCCTGTGTAGTCTGTAGATGTGTTGCACAAACATTTTGTATAGGACCCAAGGTGAAGGAATCTTTGGACATGCCATATGTGCTTGTTTCAAGAACAAATCAATGGCAGTCCAGATTATGGTATTCCCAGCATTCTCAGGCAGCTCCACAATGAAATCCATGGATATCTCCTCCCACAGATTAACAGGGCTGGCCACTGGCTGTGGCAAACCTGGAGGCTTCCCAGGCAGACACTTCATGGATGCACACATGGGGCAACTGGGCACATAGACTTCTATGTCCTTTTTTATCCTTGGCCATCACAACTGTCTCATTACAAAATGAAGGCTTTTCACAAACCCAAAATGCCCTGTGGTTTTCGCATCATGGCTCCTCTGCAAGATCAAGATTCTCTTGCTGGCCAGGACCTATAATTTTCTCCCCTTCCATGCCAAGCTTTCCTTTAACATCAAGTCATCCTTGTGTCTTTGGAACCTATTGTCTTCCCTAAAGGCATCTTTTAGCGGCTGTGCCAATGAATCTCCAGCTGGTTGCCAAGAGACTATTTTCTGTTCTCTTATGAGTGCTGGCACTGCGAACTGCCTGGATGGGAGGATGGAGTTAACTACTTCTTCTCAGGTACTTTTATACTGGGGCAGAAATGCCCTGTGCTAAGTCGTTTCCCTCCCCGGCAAGTAGTGAAAGGTGAAATTGAAACAGTTAAAATGCTAAGCCCACCAGACCTACTTAGGGGATAGGTTCTTCAGGGTCTTTAATGCCTCTAGGTCCGTGATGGCGAACCTATGGCATGCGTGCCACAGGTGGCACACGGAGCCATCTCTGTGGGCATGCGAGCCGACATCCAGGTCAGCTTCACCACGCATTACCGCGTGCCTCCCACCGGTCAGCTGATTTTCGCATTTGGTGCTTGGTGTGCATTCTGCATGTGCGCACAGAGCGCGTTTGGCATGCATTGTGCACAGAGTGCACTTGGCATGCAGCGCGCATGTGCAGCCAGAAAACCAGTAGTAAACTGGTTCAGATTTCACCACTGATTGAGACCATGGCTAATGAAGGCAGTACTTAAGAAGCTATAAAAAGCCCAATTGTACACAAAGTTGTCTAAGTGCGACTTTCACAAGATCAGCCTAGACCAGTGATGGTGAACCTTTTCGGCACTGAGTGCCCAAACCAGAATGTGCGTGCATGTGCATGTGCCAGAGCACCGGAAAGCCAAAAACCAGCTGGCCGGCATGCACATGCCTGTTTTTTGGGAATTTTTTGGCATTTTTCAGGCCATTTTTTGGGCTGTTTTCAGGCCATTTTTCGGTGCTCAGGTGCAAAGACTAGCTGGCAGGCATGCATGTGCATGCAGGAAACTAGAAGAGCAGCTGGCGATGGCACGCATGCCCACAGAGAGGGCTCTGCATGCCACTTCTGGCATGTGTGCCCACAGAGAGGGCTCTGCGTGCCACCTCTGGCATGCATGCCATAGGCTCGCCATCATGGCATTAGAATGTCAATCAGGTATACCAACATCCCTTTATACAGATTCATGCAGAACTTCATTTATCAACTGCATGAATACCGCTGGTGCCCTCTGCAGCCCAAATGGCACCACCTGGAATTGGTAGCAACCCAAAGAGCAGTTAAATGCAGTCTTCCACTCATTACCCTCCCTCCAATCCTCAGTCAGTAGTATGTTTCCCTCAAGTCCAGCTTAATGGAAATGTTTCCTTTGTGTAGGTGGCCCAGCAAGTCACCCCATGAGCCAGAATGGAGAAAGGGGATTGTGTTGGGGTCCAGAAATTCCTGAGACTGGAACCTGTTGCCTCCATCTCAAAGCCAGTCGCTGACCAGGCTCCCAGAGCATTTTGAGTGGCTTAAGTGGGAAGTTATGCCCCACGGTTCCAACCATCTCAAGTAAGATGGAGTTTAACACAGTCTATGTTCACTTTTCCTGATCCAGGACCTGCCAGTGGAACTAGGGAGGCTCCTCTAACTTTCCACACAGCTAGGGAGGACCGGGGAAATGGATTAGCACAACAGGGACAAGCAGCAATGGGGAGACAGCAGACACAGCTGGCATGATGACCACCACCCCCACCAGCCTGCCTTCATGCTACCCCCTGCAGAATATATCCCCCCAGGCTGGGGATTCTATCCCAGCCAGGGTTAGGTCCAGTGCCAGTGGATGCCAGCACCTTCTGCTCCATTCTTTCTGGGGTCTCCATGGGCCCAATTTGCCCCAATGATCTGGCACAGCAGTGGAGGCTGATCCAGCAGCCAGCTGGAGTTCCTCAACTCTTCTGCAGCTCCACAGCCAGCACAGCAGCTGGCCCTGGTCCTGCCGCCAGCTCCAATCCAACAGCCAGCCACAGCTCCACTGCAGGTTCCAGCTCCACCACCAACATTCATCCCACTGCCTGCTGCAGTGCAATAGCAGGTCCCTGCCCCGCTGCCCACTGCCATGGCCATTTCGTCAACAAGGCCACCACCACCTCAGTTTAGAGCCACATTCGATGGTAAGCCTACCAAACTGGCTTACTTCTGCAGCCAAGTCTGGGCCCATTTAGATCAATATGGAGAACAATACAAAAGAGATAGCAACTTAGTATCGGTGATTTCAGAGGGGATGTATGAGGGAGACACTTCAGACTGGATAGCCCAGCTGCACAATGAGGGAGCTGCTGAACTAAATGATGCTGAAGGTTTTGTTGAGCTACTTCAGGCCAGATTTGAAGACCCTGATTGGATCAATGAGAATAAAGCCACAATAAAGGAGATGAAGCAAGGTAATCAACCCATAAAAGACTTTGTATTGGACTTTAGACTGGTCGCAGGGAACCTTGGCTACTGGCCAGATCACATACCCCTGTACTATTTTAATGAAGCCATTGATCAGGAAGTCAGGAAAGCATGTGGCATTTGAGGGGTGCCAGAATGACTGCAAGACTGTTATACCATGTCCATAGCCCTGGATAGAGAAATCAACCCACATCGCAAACCCTCAGTGGAGAAGCCACCCTGGAAGACTTTGGCTAGACATCCTCTTTCTAAACCTGCTGAGACTCCTCCTTCTCAACCTACAGGAACCATCAAGTGCTACCATTGTAGACAAATGGGTCATTGAGCTTCCAAGTGTCTGGCTCCTGTGCCAGTTCCACAACTGTGCCCTCCTATGGTCAACTAAGGCAGAAGGGTTTCATGAAAGCCCCCAGACACCAGCTGATTTGCCTGACAAACCATAGAAGTTCCCCTCACCACCAAAGAGAGCGAGGAACCTCTGGCCAAAGGAGCCCCTCCCAACGAGCCTAATGATGACGATGACCTGATGGTGAGTGCAGCCACCACCATCTCTTTTCAATTAATTGGTGCCTGAGACTGGGGAGGAAGGAGAAGTATCAGCAGTAATAGATACAGGCTCTACCAGATGTTTAATTGGGCGTCCAATTGTTAAACAATTAGGAATAAAAAACTAGAGCTCTAAAACACCCAATTAAATTTGAACAGATGGATGGAACATTAAATGGAGGTGTTCCAGCCACCCAAATTACAGAACTTGTTAAATTAGAAATGCATTGTGAACTTATACAATTTATAGTAGTGCCAAAAATGTCAGAATCCATCATGTTAGGGCTTGCGTGGCTCGACAAATGGGCCTCTACCATTAAGTGGGAAGATGGATATGGAAGATCATAATTGGCATTGGCCCACTGCCCCCGGTCCCTCCACCCAAGAGACTATAGGGGCCAACTGCCAGAAGCAGCAGACTCACCTCCAGGCAAGCCCCAGAACCCTAAGGAATATAAAGACCTAGCCGAGGCATTTAGTGAGGAGGAATGTAATATCCTTCCCCCTCATCGAGCCACTGATTGTGCCATCGAACTAGAATCTGGGGCCAAGTTACCAAAATCCAGAATGTACTCCATGACACCTGCGGAAATGACTGAGCTGAGAAAGTGCATCGATACCAATTTAGCCAGAGGATTCATTGAGACTGCAAAATCTAAAGTTTTTTGTTGAAAGAAAAGAAAGATGGGGGGGGGGACTGAGATTATGCATTGATTTTTGAGATCTTAACGCAATTTGCATACAAAATACCTACCTGCTACCCCTAATGAAAGACTTGCTGAACCACTTGTCGAAAGGCAAGATCTTCACCAAGCTAGATCTAAGGGAAGCCTACTACTAAGTCTGCATAAAGGAGTGAGATGAGTGGAAAACGGCTTTTAACTGCCCACTGGGCAGCTTCCAATTCCGAATCATGCCTTTTGGCTTCAAGGGCCCCCCACAGTATTCATGCAGCTGATAAATGAGGTGCTACATGAACACCTATATAAAGGAGTTCTAGTTTACCTGAATGACATCCTTATATTCAGCGAAAATATGGAGGAACACATCAAACTAGTCAGACAAGTACTGAAAAAACTCTTAGCAGCCAAACTTTATGTGAAGCTGTCGAAATGTGAATTCCATAAGGAGTCTTTGGACTACCTGGGCTACTGGGTGTCTAATCAAGGAATCTAAATGGACCCGGGGAAGGTGAGGATTGTGCTAGACTGGCAACCCCCATAAATATGTAAACAACTGCAAAGCTTCTTGGGGTTTGCAAATTTTTATAGACAATTCATCCATTCCTTTGCTGAGGTTGCGCTCCCTTTTACAGAGCTACTAAAAACCGGTCCTTCTCCAACCAAGCCAAAACCTAGCCAACCCCTGGTATGCACAATGGACTGTCAGAAATCCTTTGAACACTTAATATGACTGTTTGTGGCTGAGCCGATCCTCCAGCACCCTGATCCAAATAAGCTCTTCATAGTCCAAGCCGATGCCAGTGACATGGCAGTAGCGGCTGTTCTGTTGCAGAGGAATGTTTAAAACAAATTAATGCCTTGTGCTTATGTGTCAAAAAATTAATGGACACGGAATGCAGGTGGGCGGTTTGGGAAAAGGAGGCTTTTGCTGTGCGATGGGGTCTCTCTTTTTTTGTAAATATTTTTTTTTATTTTTTCCAAACATAAACATAAAATATAACTTTCAAGAACAGAGTCTTGATCTGGTCATAGATGGTTATCACACTTACATTCCTTTAACAATTTCCCATGACATCTTTTAAAGGTAAAAATTCAAAACATAAAAGAACAATTTTTTTTATTACAAAAGTTTTACAATTACATTTTCACCCCTTTCCCCCCCCTCAACCCACCCCAGCCTTCCCAACCTCCCTAACCCTCCCTAACCCTCCCCTCCCCCCGGACTTCCACACAGTATACTCATATCAAGTAAAAAAAAAAACCCTTTGTATAAAACTTATATAAAACTTGAACCCCTCCCTCCCCCTTATAATTTTCTTTTTTATCTTCATTACATTAACATATTTCTATCTTAATATATCATTTTCAAATGAAAGCTATTTGATACTTCCTAGTTTGGTATTTGTTCTGAACATAATCTATCCACTTTTTCCATTCCCATTCATAAGTCTCTTGTAAACAGTCTTTTAGATATGCTGAAATCTTCGCCATCTCTGCAAAACTGGCCATCTTCATAGTCCATTCCTCGATAGTGGGCAAAGCTTCATTTTTCCAGTATTTACCTATCAATAATCTTGCTGCTGTTATCATATACAATATCAACTTTGTTTCACCCAATGTAAAACCCTTAACTATACCCAATAAAAACAGTTGTGGAGAAAATTGAATTTTTTTCTTTAAAACATTCTGCATAACCCACCAAATTTTTATCCAAAAAGCCTTAACTTTCCTACAAGTCCACCAAACATGATAATATGTAGCATCTAAACAGTCACATCTCCAACATTTTGGCTGAACATTAGGGTACATACACGACAATTTTTTGGGGTCTAAGTGCCATCTATAAAACATTTTATAGAAATTTTCCCTCAGATTTTGCGACTATGTAAATTTTACATTCTGAACCCAAATTTTTTCCCATGTTTCCAACATCACTGGTTCTTCAAAATTTTGTGCCCACTTAATCATACAATCTTTAACTAACTCTGTTTCTGAATCCCTTTCTAACAAAACATTATAAAGCCTTTTAATATGCATTGGACCTTTCTCTTTTATATGTCTAACCAATTCTTCCTCATGCAACATAATACCAGTTTTTTGGTCCTCTTTCCATCTCAATTGTAATTGATTATATTGTAGCCAAGTTAAGTTAATCCCTTCAGCCAACAGTGTCTGTAGTGTCTTCAGCTGCCATCTGCCCGCATCTGTAAAAAGAACCTCTTTGTATAAACCCCCCCCCCGAGTGACATTATATTTGTATTCCACAAAGTATGACCAAGATCCAGCCATAGCGGTATTTTATAATCCCATTTGAATCGGTGCTTCTTCCAAACTCTCATCAAAGAGTCTCTAAGTATATGGCTTTTAAATACTTTATCCACTTTGTTGTCATAGAATAAGTAAGCATGCCATCCAAATTCAAGATCAAAACTTTCTATATTCAATATTCCAGTCTTTTTCCTTCCAAACCAATCACTTGTTAGAGTCAAAGCTGCTGCATCATAATATAACTGTAGGTTTGGAAGTTTAAGACCTCCCCTTTCTGGAACATCTTGCATAATTTTCAATTTCACTCTCGGTTTTTTCTCGTTCCAGACAAACTTATTCACTCCAGTTTGCCACACTTTCAGTTGTTTATCACTTTTAAGCACCGGAATCATTTGAAACAAAAAAAGAAATCTTGGCAAAATGTTCATCTTAACTGCTGCTATTCTTCCAAGTAGAGACAGCTGCAGTTTTTTCCAAGTCTCCATATCTTTTTGCAACTCTCGCCACAACACCTCATAATTATTTTGAAACAATTTCGTGTTTGATTCTGCAACCTGAACTCCTAGATATTTTACCTTTGGTACAATCTCAAAACCTGCCCTCCTCTCAAGCTCGTGTTTATGATCTTGTGTCATATTTTTAACTATCATCTTAGGTTTTTTTTGATTCAGTCTAAAACCTGAAACTTTACCATAGTCTTGTATAATGTCCTTCATCAGGATTATTGATTCCATTGGCTGTGTTAGGGTAACAACCAGATCATCTGCAAATGCCTTTATTCTGTAGTCCTCTTGCCTTATCATTATACCTTTCAAGATATTAGAGTCCCGTATTGTATTTAACAAGACTTCTAGTGTTAAAATAAATAACAATGGGGATAGCGGACATCCCTGTCTTGTTCCTTTTTCAATTTTAAACTCTGTTGTCAAGCTTCCATTAATAATAATCTGTGCCTTTTGCTCTTGGTAAATTGCTGAAACCGCCTGTATAAATTGATCCCCAAAGTCCATCTTTTTTAAAGTCTTTAGTAGAAAATTCCAGTCCACTCTATCAAAGGCCTTTTCTGCATCCAAAAAGACCAGCACTGCAGGTACCTGTTTATTCCTCTCAAGATATTCCAATAAATCTATTACTTGCCTTACATTATCCTTCATGTATCTACCCTCGATAAATCCTGCTTGGTCATTTTGAATTACTGGCATCAGCCTGTTGGCTAATACTTTTGCATAAATTTTGTAATCAGTATTCAGAAGAGATATTGGTCTATAATTCTCCGGTTTTTTAGGACCTGCTTGCTCTTTTGGTATCAGAGATATATAAGCTCTTGTCCATGATGGGGGTATGTTACCCCCTTGTTGAATATTACAAAATAGATCTCTGAGTTGTTCCACCATTTCTGCTTGCAAAGTTTTATAGTACACTGCAGTCAAACCGTCCGTTCCAGGAGCTTTGGCTGTTTTTAATTGTTTAATTGCTACTAATATCTCCTCCTCTGTTATAGGATAATTCATTCTTTCCTTTTGTTGGTCAGTAATTTTTGTAACTCTTGTATTAACTAAGTATTTTTCTATAAGTCCATTCTGCACATCCTCTTTAGCATATAGTTTGGTGTAATAGTCCACAAAAACTTCTTTAATTAATTTTTGTTGAAAAATTTCTTTCCCTCCAATATCAATACTATCAATAGTCTGTATACTCTGTTTTTTCCTCAATCTATAGGCCAACCATCTGCCCGGTTTATTGGCATTACAAAATGTATTATGCTTCGCATATTGTAAGTTTGTTGCAACTTGTTCCGCCATAAGCATTTGAAATTGATCTTTCAAAATTTTTATAGCACCACGTATTCCTTCATCTGTTGGGTTTTTAATAAGTAACTGTTCTTTATTCTTTATTTCTGCTTCCAATTCAAATCTTTTCTTTTGTCGATTCAGTCTATGTTTAGAGTTCATATAAATAAGCACCCCTCTCATATAAGCTTTGCTTGCATCCCACACAATTTCAATTGGGGTACCTTTATTCAAATTTATTTCAAAAAATTCTTTCAGGTACTTTTTAAGTTCTATTATATCTTTTTCGTATCTGAACAAGTTCTCATTTAATCTCCAAGAGCGTCTTTCAGTCTTGCCTATTTCAATTTCTATCCATACTGGTCTATGGTCAGTCAAAGTTCTTGGAAAAATCTTTGTTCTTTTTGTCTTGACAAGTAAATCATCTGACAACAAAATGAAGTCAATCCTAGAGAAGGATCTGTGTCTGTCAGAAAAAAAAGTGTAGTCCAATTCTTTTGGATTATGTATTCTCCAAACATCTTTTAGTTCCACATCTTCTTTCATGTCAAAAAAGGTCTGTGGTAATCTGATTCTAGACTTTGCCAAACTCTTTTTATCTAATTTAGAATCAATTACTCCATTCCAGTCTCCCATAATTAAAATAGATCTGTAGTCCCATTGCAGTATTTTAGTATGTAACATTTTATAGAAATGGTCCTGTTGTTGATTGGGAGCATAAATTCCAATCAGAAGAATTTGGCCATTTGCTGTAAGCAATTCAATTGCTACAAACCTACCATCTTCATCTGCTTCTATAACTTTAGCTGTTAACTTTTTATTCACATAAATAACCACACCATTCTTTTTTTGCGAAGTTGAAGATATAAAATGTGTTCCTAATTTGGAATTTATCAAATACTTTTGATCTTGAGTTGTGATATGCGTTTCTTGTAAACAAATTATATCATTATTAAATTGTTTCAAATATGCAAATAATTTCTTCCTTTTCTGTGCTGAATTCAACCCATTCACATTCCAAGATAAACACTTAATCGTCATCTTTATCTTTCTGGAGCAAAGAGCAGAATAACCGAATGTCTTCCAGAATCTTCGGTCTTGCTCCCCCCATGGCTCCAGTCTCTTGTGTAGTACTCTTAGCTCCCTTTTTATCTTGTCTTTTCTGTTGTTGCTTTTCTTTAAGTTGCTTAGACTTAGCTCGAGTTATACGCTGATCCTTAACTTCAACCATCTGAACCGGGTCCAAGATTGGAGAAGATTCCAACAAAGGCTCATCCAGAAAACCTCCTTCAGCGCCCTGCGTTTCCTCTGGTTCCTGCTTAGACTGTTCTTGAGATTCTTGTTGAAGTTGCTTCTTATCACTCTCCTTAATCTCCAGAACTGTGGATGTACGTGGAGATGGTGTTCTTTCTTTAAAGATAGTAGTATAAAAATGCTCCGCCTTCTCCACAGTGTTCAAACGATGTCTTTCTCCCTTGTATCTCAAAATTATACCAGTTGGGGCATCCCACCGAAATGGTATCTGTTGATTTTGCAATTCTTTAACAAGAAAGCCAAAATCTTTTCTGGTTTTCAACATTTTAGGTGGTAATTCTTTGTAGACTCCAATTTGTGAGCCCCCCACTTGCACAGTAGTATGAAAAGATTTTTGCAGGATGTCATTTCTTATTGCTCTGTCCGTAAAATATATGACCACATCTCTAGGCAATTGTCTTTGTCTGGCCACCCAAGAATTCACTCTGTAAATTTTATCTATTTTGTAAAAAACCACATCAGGATTAATTTTTAGAATCACAGCCAGTGCCTCAGCGCAGACCTGTCTCAAATCTTGTCTGTCATCTTCTCTGATTCCTCGAAGCCTTATTGCGAATTCCATTGCCCTGAATTGCATCATAACAATTTCATTTTCAACTCTCTGCATTTTATCATCAACATCAGAAATTTTATAATCATTGTCTTTCATCTTAACATTGACTTCTGATTTAAATTCTTCCACTTTAGAATCAACTTTAATAATAAATTCTGCAAGGCCAGACGCCACCTCTGATATTTTTTTAGTCACCTTGTTTTGATTCTGTTTCACCATATCTTTAACTTCATTAATTTCCTGCATAATTTCCTGTTGAGACTTTTGAAGTTTATCATCTATTTCCTATTGGGATTTTTGAAATTTATCATCCAAAACTTTAGAAATAAATTCTTTTAAATCTCCCACGTCAAAATCTTTTTTCTGAGTCTGTAACTGTTGAGCAGGGGGAGGCTGCGTTGCATGTTTGTGTGTGGGCGATCCCCCCCCCTGCTGCCTTCCCTTCTTGCTTCTTTGAGGCCATCCTGCCACGTAAGCTAGTTTTTCTGAAGAGGGAAGTTCCTTTTCCTTTCCCACCTCCACAGAGATTTCTAAAAAAGTCCCCCAGATTTAATCAAATAGGAACTAAAGTAAAACAAAGTCAAGTATTAAAAAGGGAGAAATTTTTCTCTTGTTTCTCTTGTTACAAGCGAAGCAACTTTGTAACAACTTGGTAACTTTGTAACAAAGCAAGATGACTTCACCAATCCACACTCGCTGGCTCGTTAACTCTAAAGCTGAGCGCCATGTTTTTTCAAATCACTTTCACTCATTCGCATTTTTTCTCAAGTTAAAGAATCAACAAAGCGCTAATACTTGCAATTCCGAGTTTCAGAGTCCAAGTAAATTTTTGCTGCTTATTAAGGTTGGTTCCTTTCGCTTTAAATGTTTCCTGCAGCCGGCTTGTTCTGCAAAAGCAGAATCGTCCCACGCCGCCCGGAGTTTCAGCAGGTTGGGAGGGAGACGCGCCTGTTTCCTCCCCAGAAACAATTCCCTGGGGGGTTACAGGGGCTCGACCTGTGCCCTGCGATCTCTCCTCCAATAATCCTGTGGATTTTGAAGTTTTCGAGCCGCTTCTCGATCGCGAAGAGGCTCTACAAGCGGCGGGGCTGGCGGTCCTTCAAAAGGCACCGCCGTCACCGAAGACAAGGAAACCGGAAGTCTAAAAGAACAAATTTTAACATAGATTCTAGCATCTTCATCTAAACAAATCCATTATATCAATACAATTTTAGTTTCAAATTAACTTTCGCTCATTCTTATATCTGTATATCAATTCTAATTATATCTTGTTCTTCTCCACCTTGTCTTTATCATATCTTTTGCCATCAGTGTCAAAGTAATTTTTAACATTTATTCTAGCCTTTTATTCTAATTATTTACCTTACAATTTTATCACCACAAATCTTGATTTCAAATTCAATATAACTCCATTTTTATTACACTTCATAAAACAAAATTCTATCTAAGTCTTAATCTCTTGATCCTTTTCCTCGAATCTTAATATCTTAAACTTTATCAATTTGTCTTTGATTTTATCCAATTTATCATTTATTATACCTTTCATGTTACACAGGTTTATCACAAAAACATGTTTTATTTAGACTAATTTCCAGCATATTCTCTTCCATACCTCCCTCTATTGTTTGGCTGTTTTCCAGCATATTATGTTTGGCTGACTCCCAGCATAGTCTCCTCCAGAGCACCAACTATTTTTGGCTAATTTCCAGCATAGTCTCCTCCGAACCTCCCACCATTATTGGCTGATTTCCAGCATATTATGTTTGGCTGATTTCCAGCATAATCTCCTCCAAAACTCCCACCATTGTTTGGCTGATTTCCAGCATAATCTTCTCCAACTCTCCTCCTATTGCTTGGCTGATTTCCAGCATTTTATTGGCTGATTTCCAGCATATTATGTTTGGCTGATTTCCAGCATAGTCTCCTCCAAGGCTTCCACTCTTGTTTGGCTGATTTCCAGCATAGTCTCCTCCAACTCTCCTGCAATTGTTTGGCTGATTTCCAGCATTTTAACTAGTTTCCAACGTATTTCCTCCGAGTCTCAAACTCTTATTTAGTTGGTGTCCATCCCTCTTATTTTAACTTTCCCTTGCAATATAATTATCTATTATATGTCAGTTTCCCAACATGCTCTTTCAAATTAATTCTCAATATATTTCATAATAATCAACCTTTCCAGCATATATTAAATTAAATCACAATTTGTTGCTAAGATCTGTGTGTCTTATAGTTTTGTTCAATAAAACCTTAATCAAACATAATCACCAATCTAACATTTGCGCTGGGCTCTCTTATCTTGGAGACATTTCCTAGAAGGGGTTAAGGAGCCTTTCAAGGTGTGGACTGATCATAAAAACCTTGAGATGCTAAAGACCCCACAGAGGCTTTCCCCCAAGCAAGTTCGCTCAGTATTTTAAACACTTTAACTTCAAGTTAAAATACATCCCAGGGGGAAGAAACCTACTGGCCAATGCATTGTCCAGAAAACCCCAATTTGACAGCCGATGAGAAGAAATGCCATGGTCTCTGATGCTCAACTAGCTGCCCAATCACACACTAGGGCACAAACCAGATTCCGTTCCGACCTCCCTGAGGACAAACTGACAGTAGAGTTAAAATGTGCGCTATCAGATGATACATGGTTTAAGGAGAACCAAATGGACTTAACATTGTGGGGGGGGGGGACTGGCTTGGAAAGGGAGTAAGATTTATGTGCCCAGCTCCATGAGGCTGCTAGCACTAAAGCGTAGTCATGACTCTCAACTAGGGGGCCACTTTTGGTTTTTAAAAACCCTTCAGTTGGTTAGAAGGCAATTCTGGTGGCCACGGATGAAAGCCAACTTAGAGGACTATGTAAAAAGTTGTGCTATCTGTTCCACACGAAATCCTGACTGGGGAAACTCCCTGGTTTTCTCCAGCAAGTGGCTGAATCTACAAAACCATGAGAGGAGATTGCAATGGACTTTATTGTTGAACTACCAGAAAGCGGGGAAAATACAGTGATTTGGACTATTAATTTATTCTCTAAACAAGCACACTTCACTGCCTGTAACGGACTACTGTCTGCCAAAAAGCTGGCAAAACTCTTTGTGAAGCACATCTACAGGCTATATGGCGTTCAGCAGAGAATAATATCAGATCAAGGAGTCCAATTTACTGCGAAGTTCTGGAAAGAGTTCCTGAGATCCATTGAGTCATTCTAGGGGCTTAGCTCGGCTTTCCATCTGGCTACCAATGGATCCACGGAATGATCTAATGCAATGGTGGAACAATACATTAGGTGTTATGTAAACTATCAATAAGAAAACTGGGTGGACTTATTGCCATTCACAGAAATGGCTTACAATAATGCAGTGCACAGTAGTACTGGGTTGACTTCCTTTCGAATAACTACTGGCATGGATTTTGTGCCTATGCCTGAATTACCTGGAGAACCACCAATTTACATGTCCCTAACAGAATGGATAACTTCATTGCAAAAGAGGTAGGAGAATATTAAGAAAACTCTAGCAGAAGCAGCAGAGAAATATAAAACTCAGGTGGACAAACACAGGTCTCTCCAGCTGCCTTTTTGAATAGGAGATACGGTGTATTTGTCAACTTAAGTACCTAAGGTTGAGGCTACCCAGCAAGAGACCTAAATTCATCAGTCCTTTCCCTATAGTGAAAGAGATTAACCTGGTAACTGCCCAGCTTAGCCTCCCTCGTATACTAGGGAAGATACATCCTGTGTTTCTGTTGTGACTCCGGCTCCCGAGCCTGTCCTCATGGAGGAAGATGACTCTGAAAGAGATGGGGAAGAACTGACAAGGCCTCCCTCTTCAGGACCCTCCTTCCTGGCAACGCCTCAGATTCCAGCTGAAGGCCAGGAGGAATGCATGTCAGAGCACCCACTAATAGGGAGTAATGAAAATCAATCTTGGATTGATCCCAGGCAGCGTGGGAGGGAGAGGCGTGCACAGCAAAGGAAGAGGTGGGGAAGGGCCAGAGATTGCTGAGTCACTGAGCCATGCCCCACAGGGGATAAAAGTGGGTGGGGTTGCTCTGCAGGCTTTGTGACGGACAAAAACTGCATATCGTGAGCTTCGGATGGGATATTTTTTGGAATTAAGGCTTGGACTTTGTGAATGACTTCTGACTATTCTTTGAACTCTTGGTTGCCCCAGCAACAGACTACAGATACGCAGACTCCTGTTTCTAGAGGTGATAAGAAACTTGGCAGGCATTCAGAAAGTAGCTGCCAGAACTTTTATCTGCCAAAGGGATTCAGGTCGGCTTGTAAAAATAAATTACTGATATACGTCTTTTGCTTGTGTGTCTGCCTATGTGAGGTGGGGGGACAGAACAGTTTCACAGCAGCTTGTTGAAACCAATTGCTCCCCCTCCACCTATGATAGTACAGGGGGAGACTCATTATGAAGTCAAGAAGATTCTTGACTCTAGATTACAACGGAATCGATTGCAGTATTTAGTACTCTGGAAAGGAAAGGATATCCATTGTCAAAAGCTACGTGGGTAAAGAGTTGGGATATGAAAGCTGACATGCTAGTAAAACAGTTTCATGATATTGATGACTTAGTGTTTATATTAGAAGAACCCATAGAAACTGGCCCTAAATTGATAAAGAAAATTGAGGAATATGGAGAGGTGGCAGGAATGAAAATAAATAAATAAAGATAAAACCAAAATATTAGTTAAAAATCTCACCAACAAACAGAAAAAGGAATTGATAGAGAAAATTAAACTACAGATAGAAAAAAAGTACCAATTCCTTGGTATTTTCTTAACAGCTAGGTGTGGGACAATCAAAGAGGACAACTATACAAAGCTGGTACAACAAATTAAAATAGATTTGGAAAGGTGGAAGAAGGTACAGTTATCGATGATAGGGAGAATTGCAGTGGTGAAAATGAATGTACTACCAAAACTACTCTTTCTATTTCAAACCATACCAGTAAAATTAGAAAAGAAATTTTTTTATGAACTAAATAAAATGATTCTGCAATATATTTGGCAAGGGAAAAAATTGAGAATAAAATGGAAGGTATTACAGGATTCTAGGAATAATGGTGGGTTTTGGGAATTATATTACCAGACTGTATCTCTCACCTGGCTAAAATATTGGGTAAATTTGAATAACAGAAGACTATTATTACTAGAAGGGCATGACATACAATTAGGCTGGCATGCCTTTCTCTGGTATGGCAGAAATATGGTGCACAAATATTTCCAGAGGCATTATGTGAGGAACATGTTACTTAACATTTGGGAAAAAATTAAATTACAACACTATAGGGAAGTACTGGTCTGGCTCTCTCCAATGGAGACAATAATATACCCAAATCTTATAAACTGGGGAAAAATTGTATGTTACAAGGACATTTTAGATGAAAGGGGGGGGATCTTAAATCCAGACAACAATTGCAGAAGCAGGGGTTCGACTTATCTTGGTGGCTGTATTTGCAGATCCAAGCAAGGCACGAAAAAGATGTTAAATTATGGGGTGTAAACAAAGAACAAACAGCATTGGACAAAATTTTAATGTGGACAGATGAAAAATTGATTTATATATATATATATATATATATATATATATATATATATATATATATATATATATATATATAATTATTTACTGAACTATAAAATGGAGGAATAGATAGTTAAAGAAACAATGATTGCCTGGGCAAGGAATTTCAGCTACAACCTAGAATTAGAAAAATGGTTAAAAATTTGGGAGTGAAACTACAAACTGATGATGGTGGCGGCATATAAAGAAAACCTTTACAAAATGTTTTACAGGCGGCACTTGCCACCAGCAAGATTGGCCAAGATGTGTAAGAACTCCTCTGCCAATTGTTGGAAATGTAACCAGACTCCAGGATCATACTACCACATGTGGTGGACATGTAAGAAAGCAAGGAATTACTGGGAGAAAATTCATAAATGGCTAGAAATGATAACTGAGCAACATATTGAGTTCAAACCAGAAACGTGCCTCTTAGGTATATTGTCAGAAAGTTATGACAAAGCAACTGTCTACTTGGTGTTATATATATTGACAGCAGCTAGAATTACATATGCTAAATATTGGAAAAATATGAACACCCCACCGGATGATGATATAAATAGGAAAATTTGGGATTGTGCAGAAATTGTTATCCTAACATGGCACTGACTTTTCAATAAAATAAAATAAATAAATAATAATAATAATAATAATAATAATAATAATAATAATAATAATAATAGTAAACAGTTTCATGATAAGTTCCCAGACAAACCAAGGAGGGGGGAGAGGGGGTTAAGCAGTTTTATGAACAATGTATTAACCCCTTTTTTGTGTTTTGTCTGTTTTATTTTCTAGGGCGTGTTTTTTCCTTTTGGGGGGACGCCTGTCAGCTTTGGAAGCCATATTAACTTCGGAAGCTTCCACACTGCCACCTTCTTGTGCTTGGGAAAGTAGAAGGGGGGATTTGATAGAGCGAGTTTTGTTAGACATAATAGCATTCTTCTTTTTGGTCAAGGTCATGGTGCTCCTGCATCTGAAGGAAGAATGGTTGCAGAGGTGTCTCAAGTTGGGATGGATGGTGATTGGGCCATGTGATGAACTGAAGGGTGCAGAGGCTGGATATGTGGTTTTGATTTATTGAGGGAAAACCCGGAACTCTCAGATTTGGGTTTTCCCAGATGTGCCAGTATACCTATTCCAATAAATGAAGATTTTGAGATGAAGATTGTTTTGGAGTCTTTAATTGGAGTTGGGTCATTCTGGAATGCTGACATGGGGGAGACTGGATAGTCAGCAACTTCATGGCACTGGTCCTGGCCCCCACAGTCATCAATCTTGATGAGGTGGCTCCCTGGACTTCCAGCCCACTGAACTTCTCCCTCAGCTGCTCCATCAGTCACTCTGTTGGGTTGTCCCACTTGGCCACTCACCTGGCTTTCCACTTGCTCCTGCAGGTCACCAGAGGGGATCAGAGGTCCTCCGCTTCTGCTGCCTTCCTCACCTGGCTCACCCACTGGCCCTTGGGGCCCAGATAGGGTCCCTCAATTGCACTCTACCCCTTATGTGTGAGCAGTTGCTCCATCTTTCAGCTCTCTCTATTGGGGAATGTCCCAGTTGGGATGGTTCCAGCTCGAGTCATTGCTGGGGTCTCTCGAGAGGGGTCTTCCCCTGGCTTAGTCTCTTCATGTATCTCTTTGTCAGCTGCCGACATCTCAGAGCTGCTAACTTCCTGGTGGAGCACAGGTGCTACAGAGAGAGCTAGTATAATGTCAATTGTCCAGTTGGCAAATCCAGAAAAAGGAACCTGTGACATTATTTTACCAAGAGTATAAAACTTTACTGAACAAACCACAATGACACAGAAGAAGCGAAACCAGCTCTAATTAATTTCCCTTTTCCCTAAGGGCTACTTACAGTCCAAAATGTCTACCAATCACTCCTGTTCATTTTGTTATGGGAAACAGCTAGCTATGCTGGGACATCTGCTTGGAGTGTCCTTGGGTTGCCAGCAATGTCCCATGGTGCCAACGGATGCTTGAATACCACTCTCCCTCCCTTGCATTCCAACCCCCCCCTGTTATTGTCAAGCTGCAAGTGAAGAAGAAATGTAGGTGAAAGTGTGAATCAGTCTTGATAACTGTTTTCTTGTAAAGAAGAAAATCAGAAAATTAAGGGAACTTTGAAGGAGAAGAGTTCAATGAAGAGTTAATATTAAATAAAGTCCTCTGAATACACAAGAAATATTGTGTATTCAGAATACACAAGAAACATCTATCGATACCCTTCCCAAATTTAAAATTCTACTTTACCAATGTAAGAGCTGAGATGAAAGGAGATAACATTAATATATCAGATTTCAATATAAGCACATTTGGATATGATGATGAAATACTTTCATGATTCATGCCACATTCTTACATACTTCCACTATAAATTCCCTGGATAAAATGTAGGCCAGGATATATGATGTTTTCATAACAAAAAAATATTGTTTCGGGTTTTTTTTAAATCCACAAACTGCAACCTCCCCACTTTCATATAAATATTTATCATGGAATAAACTTCATGGAATAATAGGATTGGAAGGGAACTTTGAGGCCTTCTAGTCCAATCCATGAATTTTAATACCCATCCCAAACAAATGGTTGTTCAAACTTGAAAATCTTAAATGATGGAATACCTACAACTTTAGGAAGCAGCTATACCACTGCTTAATATAGACCTGAGCATTTTATGGTCCCCAGGCCACATCTGGTCCTTTGCCTGTCCAGCCCTTGTGAAATCAATGAGAAATTAGAAATCAAATGTAAATAAATGTAACCATGCATGCAATACAACTGCATTGCTTTCATTTTCATTTTGAAAGCAATTGCCTTTTCAATTTATATGTGTGCATGTGTGCATGCCTACATACTTGCACAGCCCTATTGGTTCAGCCCTCCACAACAGTCCCAGATTCTCATGTGTCCCCTTGAGAAAATTAATTGCCCACCACTGGCTTAATAGCTCTAATTGCCAGGAAATTCCTCCTTATTCTGAGTTTGATCTCCCTCCATGAAGCATCCACTTCCTCATTCTTATTTTGCCCTCCAAAATAAATCCATACACTTCTCAAATATTTGAAGACTGCTGTGATGATTCCCCTTAGCCTTTTCTTCTTTAACCATACTCCATAGGATTTAGCCTGCAAGTCCCTCACAATCTTCTCTGTACTCTTTCTAAGACCTGAGTATCATTCTTGTACTGTGATGACAATACATAGTATTCCTGTTGTGATCTGACCAGTGCAACACAGATGCAATTATTACTTACTATTACAAAAGTACTTTCATTTTCACATGGAGACTGCTTCTGAACTTTGTGTTTGAAGGGGGAAAATATTGATCTTGGGTTTTACTGAGTAGATTGATAGATCTTTATAGAAATGGCTTGCTCATATTATTATAAAAAACTCATTTTGTTATCTAAAACAAAGTTCCCCAACCTTTTCAGACTGGTGAGGTGGGAGAGAGGTGATGGTTTTGCCTGAGCGGCTGGCAAGCATGTGTGCATGCACACTTGTCTGCTATCCACGCAAGTGGGGATGCGCACATGCGCATGCACAGATGCCATTTGCGTGGCCTGGTTCCGAATGACTCAAGACATGGAGGTGGGCCACGGCCTGGAGGTTGGGGACCCCAGATCTAAAACACAGTACACTTCATGCTTCTGTGCAACTGCCTCCCATTGGTTAGATTCATTTTCTCAGGGTTTTAATCACTTCCTCTTTCCACTATTTCCCACTAGGATCCCATAATTGATTAAGGCCTCTCATGAGGTGGATTTGAGCAGTGTATCTATAGTGATTTTTCTTTCTTTCTTTGTAGATGTCATTTTATTTTATGATGAGACTGTTAGCTACTGCAAAGCTTTCAAGACTATGCAACAGAAATGAAACAAACACATACATATAAGTGTGTGAGTCCTCACTGGAATGAAACTCTGAACCACTAAGAATGGATTACTTTTTGTGGCAGCTTTGAGATGCTGAACTATGAGTGGAGATTCAACTAAAGATGTCTCTGGTGTCATTTGAAGCACAGGAACAATGGGATGATTAATCTCTTTTCTCTGTGGAGACCATGATATGCTTTTCATGAAGAAGCCAAAATCTTTTAGAAGAAAGTAGATAAGACTTTTAAAAGTCATATATTAAGAAATGCTCTATTACATGTCTGGAAAAAGTATCAATATAAATTAAATGATAAGTTACCAATATGGACAGTACCCAGACACATGATAGAGAATATAAATTTGGAGCAAAAGCAAGATAAGACTACATACAAAGAACTCCTTTATAAAGAAGGAATCAGACTACAATTAAAACCTATGGAGCAATTAAGAGAAGAAGGAATAATTAGAACTTGGTTTCAATATGGGCAGCTGCAGGCCAGATGGAGAGAAGATAAAAAAATTGGTATTTCACAACAGGATGAGAATTTGATAAAACAAATAAGAGACAAAAGTCAAATGCATATAAAAAGGTTGTATAATGTGTTAGTGGAAATAGATTCAGAAACAGAGCTAGTCAAGGACTGTATGATAAAATGGGCACAAAATGTAGGAGAACCAATAATGATGGAAACATGGGAAAAGATATGGGTTAGAAATATAAGATTTACACAAGCTCAAAACTTAAGAGAGAACTTTTATAAAATGTTTTATAGATGGCATTTAGATCCAAAAAAACTAGCCTGTATGTATCCAAACTTACAACCTAAGTGTTGGCGATGTGGATGTGAAGATGCTACGTATTTTCATATATGGTGGACATGTAAAAAAATTAAGGCTTTTTGGATAAAAATATGGTGGATTATGCAAAATATTTTAAAGAAAAAGATTAAATTTACACCACAGTTTTTTTTGTTGGGAATAATTACGGATTGTACTGTAATAGAAACTAAGTTGGTTTTGAATTTAATAATAGCTGCCAGGTTACTGGTGGCACAGTATTGGAAGAAGGAAGATCCACCTACTATTGAGGAATGGACACTAAAAGTCGTGCATTTGGCAGAGATGGCAAAAATTTCAGCATATCTTAAAGACCATTCAAACGAAAGATACATAACGGAATGGAGAAGATGGATTGACTATATTCAAAACAAGTATCAGACTAAGAAGATTCATATAGCTTATGAGTGAAACATTTTTAACTTTTAGCTTATGTTTATAGTGTTTTGAGTTATAAGGAGTTAAAGACCTAGAAAGAATTTGAAGTCAACAATTTGTTAGCATATTTTAGTTTTATGTTTGTGGATGCTATACCCTGTGCTTGTTCTGGGAAGTCAAGGGAGGGGGTGGGGGGAAGGCTGAGGGGGGAGGGAAGGGCTGAGGGGGGAAGGGCAGGGGGAGAAAATGTTTATATTTCTTATAAAACTTTTCAATAAAAAAAAATTCTTAGAATGCTTTTCCAAGAGAGGCCTGTCTGTTGCCTACATTGCAATGATTTGGCACCATATAAAGACATTATTTTCTATGTTTTTCAACCTGAACTATTTTTACCTGCATTTTATTAATGCTGTTTCTCAATGGATTTTTAATTTCTGAATTATCATTTAACTTTGATTTTATTTTAAACAATCTCACAAGTTAAAGCTAGGAATGTTTAAATCATAAGATGAAAAATATATCTGATCCATCAAGTAAACTCATAGTTGCAATGCTTGTGCACATCCCTCCTGCCATGCACGAATAAAATTTGCTGCCAAGAAGGTTATAAACAATGCTTTTCCTAAGCACCAAGTTTTATGTGTACAGTAATTTTGGTTTCATGTGGAAGCAGATCCAGTCATGTTTGCCATGTGAAGTAATATAGTCCTGACACAAACTTATCAACTCTTCATTGAAAATGAAATCTCTCAAATGGGAAATAGGGAGACTAACCTGTTTTTCTCAGGTGGTGGTGAATGGAGAGGAATCTACGAATTGTTCTGTTAACAGGATGGTATTACTGTCCCCACTGACCAGTGGATAAAGCACCGGCTGGCTGTCGATATGGTGGAAAAGTTAATGGGTTCACCTCCTTCTCAGTCAGTCACAGAGAAAAGAGGATTTATAGCAACCTTAAAACCCCAACCTCTCTGTTTTATGCTGATCATTAACCAAGATTATCTCACACCAGAGATTTGTTATACCAAAGAGCACTGACATCACTAACTGCTATTAAGTGTATTATACTTAAACTCCATAAAAAGGGAGCAAAATGCTCTTGTCAGCAACATGAGGGAAGAAAGACACATTATCAGACACTCTCCAGTGAAAAAGAGCAGGTGCCTACAGCTTTTTGCCTGAGAAAGAAATCTCAGGATGTCCTCAGAGACTCTGAAATCCCCATCATGCCAACTGCCAGATTTTACTAGACCAAAAGGAAAATACTTGCCAAAGTGCTTCTTTGAGATTGCTATAATCAAGTGGTGGTGGCAATAATGACCTTTTCCTCTTCAGCTCACATCCCCACCCCTTCTCTTGGCATGCTCCTCAGCTGCCAAAAGGGGGCTTCTGGGTGCAACAAGTTCTTCCTTCTTCAATTTATTTATCTAAAACAATTATTGAGCCACTGGTCTTGTACCACACTTTTGGCAACTCCCAATTAACAATTAAAACAGCACCATTATACAAGTAATATCTGTTAAAACCACACATAGTAAAAACCAGGTATAATAAACTTCAACAAATACAATAGTCTACCACAAAAACACTCATCAATCTCACCCTATTCCAGAGCATGGGGGTAAAGCAAAGTCTTCATGCTTTTCAGAAGGCTAGGAGGGTGGAGGGTGGAGGGGGGCTGTCATATGTCAGGGGGAAGAGGTGGTCAGTTGCAGTTGCATCCATTTTCTTGGGGGTGGGGGGCATCCTTCTCCCTAGGCAACATTGCAAAACTTGCTTCCTTTCTTACTGTTTATTGGCAGGTTTGTGTTTTTTTTTCCATTTGGTTATTTGCTGCTCTATTTCCAAAGAGTCTCAGCAGTTTGTGATTTATAGGGGCAAATCAGATCTCGTTAGAGATACCCAGTTTGATTTGGCGTAGTTTGGTTTGACAGTTTGATTTGGCATTTGTACAATATGAATGCCTTAATGAAGTTATTAAAACAATAACATCCCCACCTGATTCAGAAAAAAAAAATGCTATAACCATTCAATAGGATCTCTTCTAGATTAGAGTGCCCTTTTGGCCCTTTTCCTAATTGTGAAATGTCAAACATCTCCTAAACCAGAGCTAGATGTTGCCCATTTTTGCCTTGCTATATCCATCCATCCCCAGCCAACTCCAACTCCTAAAAAGCCTTTTCTTTTAAGCTTTCTCCCTCTCCATCTCTGGTAAGAAAAGATAACTTTAAGGTAGGTTAACCACTACATGCCTTATTATTTGCACAGTTGCCAATTTTTAAATCTACACTGGCATTCAAATGTATGCCCTCATGCCATGAAAAACTACACCTGCTTATTTCCGTACATGAACTTGTAGCTAAAGTCTAAAAATCAGATACAGTCAAACTCTGATGTTTCCCCCACCCCATTTATTTTGGCCAGCTGGATACCTATCTTTAGACCTTTCATTCGCAAAGACAGTAACTGCCAGGACTCAGTTGATAACTTGAAGACTCCAACCTGATTTGAGAAATTTACCTGGATTAGAGAGCAGGATTTCAGATTAAGCACTCAAGACAGTAGGAAAAGCAAATCTCCTCTTGTAAGAGGAAAGTCTGGAAGATGGTGCAGAGGTTCTAAGATATTACCAAATATAAATTCTAAATTACCATTCGTGCTCTTATAGAAACTGTCAACTATCTGATATGGCTACCACTTCCTCAAAGACAATTAAAGATATAATTTATAGCCACATTTGTTCTTGCAAGATTAATGTTAGCTCTGCATAGTAATCCAGACAAGAAGCACAACTAGGAGTACTAACTCTATATTAAGGTTGTATCAATATAATTTTGCAAGACAAAGTATTTTTCCTTTCCTTTCTTTTTATTCTCTGGAAAACTAGGGAAGATCTCTTCTGAAACATTTGCTTTCTGCAGGCTAAAACTGACATGATGGTTGTTCTGTTTCCTGTCTCCCAAGGTCATTCCCACATACCATTACATGAACTCAAGTTGAATGCTATCTTGGTCGCATCCACATTTTTGTACTGTCTCTATCTGTTTGTAAAGAGTGATCCTGCTACATTTTTTGTTCAATAGCCTCTGTGTTGTTATTTTGTATCATTTTCTTTATGTTAAAACATAATTTTAATCATTAACATTTTAAAAAGTTTATTATCTTATTTAAGGTATCCCGGGAAGCATTTCAACGCCACAAAAGAATTGAATAAACACAATTCCATCCATGCACTGTTCATTGCAATAGAGAAGAATCTTTTCCTGCCATCGTTTTTCTCCATGGTGCGCTAACTTTTAACGCACAGCTGTTTGTTTTTTAAAGAGAGCAAGAGGCCTATTCCATTAAACTAGATGTCACAACTTCCAACCTGAAATATTACAGGAGACATATATATTTCTGCAAGAAATATAGTAAAAATAGATATGGAATTTCTGTACCAGATCTGTTTGGAAAGCAGTCATATCTCATAGCTCATTAGAATATGCTTTCCAATTATATGGAATGATGTTCAACTTTTATTGCTCTACTCCTATTGCCTCTACTAAAAGACTCCAAATTAAGGTTAAGGCATTTCTTATCAAAACTGAACATTGTTATTTTTCCCCTTAGAATTTCTTATTCAATTATTATTTATTTTTATTTTATGTTACTGATTTCTAGGATCTTACCCAATAGCTCCAAACATAGGATGCAGTGAACCAATGCTCTTTATTGATCAATGTTTCTATTACAGGTATTCAGCTGGAAGTGACCCCTGGACTCCTGGACCGTGTCTTAAGTACCTGGGAGGCGGAGCTGAGGTAAGGAGGGGTCAGGGGAGGATCTGGGTGGATGTAGAGTTGACCCTTATCATACCTGGGATGGCTAATGTGGGCATTTATACATAACAAATCCCCCTCTAAATGCCCAACAGTTGGACCTGCTTGCGTGTTCTGTACCCGTACCCCTAATTTAGATGTAAGGTAGGCATGTTGTTTGCTGGGTAGAGGTTTGGTAAGGATGTCTGCGGCTTGCTCGGCGGTCTCACAATGTACAGCCTTAATAAAACCAATGTTCGTTAATTCTCTGACGTGTTTGTACTTAATGTCTATATGTCTGGACCTTTGGCCTACTGCTTCTGCCATGGATATGTCTATGGCTGCTTTGTTGTCCTCATGTATTACTATCGGGTAGGCCGGTTCAGTCCATATGCTGGTAAGCAGACCGTCAAACCACGTCAGATTATTGGCTGCTTTGGAGAGGCAAATGTACTCTGCCTCAGCTGTGGAGATGGCTACCAGGTTTTGTTTTCCGGTGTACCAGTGTACTGGGCAGCCATTAATGAGGAATATGTAGCCGGATGTGCTCTTTCTACTTTTTGTGTTGCCTGCCCAGTCAGCATCTGCATAGGAGGTTAGGATGGGTTCTTTGGACATCTCTGGTTCTAGGTTCAGGCATGCGTCCATGCTGTGTTTTAGATATCTGAGCACACGTTTTACCCCCTCCCAGTGATACATCTTTGGGTCGCTGACATGTCTGGATAGCAGGTTGACAGCCAGGAGGATGTCTGGTCTAGTCCAATTAGCTATATACAGTAGTGACCCAACAACAGACCTATAGAGGGTATTGTCCTTGAAGGTCTCGCTTTCCTCATTCACGTGTTTCAGGAAGTCAATATGTATTGGCGTGTCACATGGCTTGGCTTCCTTCATGTTACATTTAATTAACAGATCCAGTATTTTCTCCTTTTGAGAGATCTTGAATCCCTTCTGAGTTCTATCAATCTGGACACCCAGGTATTTGTTCACCTTTCCCAGAGTCTTTAGTGCGAAATGTTTCCCCAACTGGTTGGCAAACTCATCACAATTTTGTTTGTGCTGGCCACAATATAAAATGTCATCCACGTAGATGAGTACGTACTCTATGGATGTGCCCTCTCTCTTGGTGAAAAAGCATAGGTCGGCGGAGGTGGCTGTGAACCCCATGTCCTTAAGGATCTTCGCTAGGCACTCATACCACCTCTTACCAGACTGTTTCAACCCATACAGACTTTTGTTCAGTAACCACATGCCCCCCCTTGTGTGTTTCTCCCTGGGGGTGCCCTGACAAAGATCTCCTTGTCTAGCTTCGCGTGGAGGTAGGCTGTCTGCACGTCGAACTGGTAGACTTCTAACCTTAGGATTGTGGCTATTACTAGAGCGCTTTTTATGCTCTCTGCCCTGACCGTGGGTGAGTACGTGTCAGTGTAGTCCTCCGGGTATTTCTGGGCAAACCCTTGTGCTACTAGCCTAGCTTTGTACAGTTTCTTATTGTCCTTTAGCTCTTTGATTTTGAAAACCCATTTAGTCCCAATGGCTATTTTGTTCTCTGGCACTCTGGATGGGGTATACACGTTCAACTCCCTCAGGCTGTTCATCTCCTTATCTATGGCTTCTTCCCATCTGTCCCTTTCCTCTCGTGGTAACTTGAGGATGTCCTCGTAGGAGCTGGGTGTTGTGGTGCCTGTGTGTATTGAGAGTATGTAATCGTCGAATCTCTTAGGTAGTTTGTTTCTGTTGTGTCTTATGGGTCTGCTGGGTATTGTTTCTGAGTCGTGCATGTGTTGGGCCTCCCTCTCAGTGAGTGCATCTACTTGTCGAGCCCTATCCTACCGCTGGGCGCCGAACCGCTCGACAACTCACCTGGCTCCGCTTGCCCGCGCGGCAACACGGGCGTGGGATAGCATGGGGCTGCGCCTGCCCCTCCGACACTCTTCCTAGTTTCGGCCGGGACACGCGCACATTTACACATGGGGGGGATGCACAGAGGCGCTTCGGTGGGGGGGGGGTGGAAGCGTCGGGGCTAGGGTTTCACAGGGTCGGGTAGCTTTTGCTCGGGAAGTTTCTGACATGCAGCAGCTGGCTCCTATCACCGCCCCACCCGTTTCCAGCCTGCTGATTCGCCACTGGTGGGGCGTTGTTCCGGGCTCCGCCTCACAGCTGGCGGGCGTGGGATGGATTTAAGCGCTACATGCCATATGCATGGAGCGCCAATTTTACATCGTTACGACTGCAGCGTTTTCGGGACGGACAAGATTAAACCAGCATTACATTCCAACATTGTTCTTGGTGGTTTGTCCTTGTTGCGCCTGAGGATTCTGAGAGGAAATTGGCACTCCTCTTTTCATCTTTTCATCTTTTCTAAAGCGGCGGGATGGCGGAGGGTTTGGACCCTGAGGCACTTACACAGGACATCATGGGGGATGAGCGAGAGGAGACCCCACCAACCCAGGACGTTTCTCTGGCTCCGGATCCGGTGGTTCGGCCAAAAGAGCAAGTAAAGACCCACGACGGGGAGGAGCGCGAGATACTTGAAACACAGTCTGGCGCCACCCCCTCTGCTTCTGGTGACTGGTGGCATAGCTTGGTGCTCGCTGGCCCTGGAAGCCTCAAAACGCAGACTCCTTTTTCTATGGATGAGAGGTTTCTGAAGTGGTGTGAGAGACGGTGGGTGGAGGATGAGGAAGGGGGTGAGTGGAGCTATTCCACAGGTCTGGGCCCCTCCACCTTGGATGTTTTGAGGGAAAGGTTTGGGGAGTCCAGTGATGCACAGTCCTGGCACAGTCCTGGCAGCCATGGGCTGTGGGGGTGGAACCTGGTTCTGGTTGGCAGAGTGGGACAGGAACATCAGGTGCAAGCACACGTTTCCGGCTAGCCAGCCCTAAACTGCGGGTGGAGCGGGCAGCCAGTCAACAGAGGAAAGCAGACCCCCCCTCATCGGACACACATACCTCATCTTCAGGGGGGGACGGGGGAAAACGAATGGATGCCCGAGGACGTTCTGTTCCTGCACAGGGGATACGGGGGGCCCCCACTCCGGTCCTGGGCAGTGGCTCATGTCGCATGGGTCCCGGGGGCCAGCGGGTCCACCCGGGCCGGTACCATCGTGGGCCCCAGGGACTTGGGGCTTGCAGCCACTGTGGGGTCCGCCTCCCTTGCAAGCGACTTTTGACGGGAGTCCTGATAGGGTAGCCATATTCTTGAACCAGGTCATCAGCTATATGGACCTCTACGGCCACTTCTACCCATCTCAATGGGCCATGGTAGTTGCTATCACCACCGTCCTGACTGGGGAGGCAGCGGATTGGGTAGCAGACCTTCACAGTGACCACGCTCGAGACCTGACTGATGTTGGCCTGTTCCTTGAGGGTCTCAGGGCTCGTTTTGAGGATGACTCCAGGACACAACAGGCCGAGGGAGAGTTGGTGACTTTAAGACAGAAGGGCCGCCCTGCAAAGGATTACGTTAAGGAGTTTCGGACTGTTGCGGGACGGCTACGGGCATGGCCCGAACGTATGCTAGTGCATCAGTTCCATTTAGGCCTGGACAGAGATCTCAGACAAGCATGTGTGTACAGGGGACTGCCTCCTCGTCTTTCAGAGTGGTTCCGAGCAGCAATTGAATTGGATGTCAGCTTACGGGAGTTTCGGGTCAAAACTGTTGCAGGGCCACCGCCTCAAACGAGGAGGAGTCCGGAACGGCCCATCATCTTTTTTTTTTTTTTTTTTTTTAAATTTTAAACAAACTTTATTCATATTTAAAAAAAAGACATTTAAAACAATTATAAGAAAAACTGAACAAGTTTTTCTTAATCAAACACACAAATTACAAGTACATATACTATACATATATAGTGCTCAATTTCCTCTATCAACTACTTTCTAATGTTATATATACATATATATATATACACACAGTGACTATATTTCCTTCTATATCTCTCTGACAGTGCAGTTGTTTATTTACATTGATTTCTCCTAACTTTCATCTCTAAGCATTCCCTCTCTCTGACTTATCCACTGGTACCAGCTATTCCATATTTTAAAATAATTTGAATCTTCCTTATCCTGTAATTTTAGGGTTAATTTATCCATCTCTGCGCATACATAGATTTTCTGTATTACTTCCTGATCAGTTGGCAAACGGTCAATTTTCCAGAGTTGTGCCAATGCTAATCTTGCCGCTGTTATAATATGGAGTATTAGGTATTTTATGTCCTTCCTAATATTTTTATTGATCATGCCGAGTAAAAAGACTTCAGGTGTTAATTCAATTTCGTGATTTGTTATTTCTATTATCCATGTTTTTATTTTGTTCCAATATTTTTTGATTTTTGGGCAAAGCCACCAAGCATGGTAAAAAGTTCCCTGTGCTTTTTTACATTTCCAGCAAACCGGGTTCACATTTGGATACATTTTTGCTAACCTTGCGGGTGGCAGATACCATCGGTACCACATTTTATAATGATTTTCTTTGTATGGTACCGATTTTGTCATTCTATAATTATCTTCCCAAGCTCTTTCCCAATCTTCTAATTGTATATTATGCCCTATGTTCCTCGCCCAGGCTACCATCTGCCCTTTGACCAACTCTTCTGCCAGATCGAATTCGAGTAAATATTTGTAAATTTTTGAGATTAGCTTCCCTTCTTTTGATTCTAATAGTTTGTCTAATTGATTTTGTTTTAAATCTATTCCTTCTTTCTCTTGGTCTTTTCTGTATCTTACTTTTATTTGCGAGTAGGGCCACCAGTCTATTTCCATTCCTTGTTCTTTAAGCTCTTCCCTAGTTCAAATTCCCCTGAACATCTACTATTTCCCTATATTTTAGAATCTTTTGTTTTGATAATATGTTGGGGTGAGTTATTGCTTCTATAGACGATAGCCAGCCAGGAATTTTCATGTAGTGTTTTTGTTTAATTTGTAGCCATGTGTTAATTAAGGATCTCCTGATTGTATGGTTGTTAAAATGTTTATATATTTTATTTCCTGAACTCCATATAAAGGCGTGCCATCCTTTCATTAAATCATGCCCTTCTAAATTTAGCAATCTTTGATTATCTAAGGTTATCCAATCTTTAATCCATAATAAACTGGCAGCCTTGTAATATTTATCCCATGCCGGGAGTCCAAATCCACCTCTACTTTTATCATCTTGTAGTATATTCAATTTTATTCTTGATTTCTTCCCTTCCCACACAAATTTTTTAGTTATTTTATCCAAATTATCAAAGAATTTCTTATCTAATTTTATTGGAATTGTTTGGAATAGATAAAGGAGTCTTGGCAGTATGTTTGATTTTATTGCTGCTATTTTCCCCAATAAAGACAGTTTTAGTTTCCCCCATTTTTCTAAATCTTCCTTTATTTTCTGGACTAAAGTATCATAATTGTCTTCTTTTATTGTTGTCGTTTTGGCCGTCAAATTTATCCCTAAGTATTTAATTTTTTTTACTGTCTGCAGACCGGATTCTTTTACTAATTTCTCTACTTGTTTTATTGTCATGTTTTTTGTTATCATTTTTGTCTTTTCTTTATTAATTTTTAAACCTGCTACCTTTCCAAATTTTTCAATCTCTTTTATTAATTTTGGGGTTGTTTCTAATGGGTTTTCTACGAAAAAAACAAGGTCGTCTGCAAATGCTTGGACCTTATAATCCTCTCTCTTGATCTTTAATCCTTGAATTTCTTTATTTGCTCTAATTCTGATTAATAAATTTTCCAATGTTAAAATGAATAGTAAAGGGGAAAGTGGACATCCCTGCCTTACTCCTTTATCTATTCCAAAGAATTTTGTTGGGTCACCATTCACCAAAACACATGCTTTCTGATTCTGATATATCGATGTTATCATTTTAGTAAATTTTTCTCCAAAATTCATACTTTTAATTTGTTGCTTCATAAATTGCCAGTTAACTTGGTCAAAGGCTTTTTGTGCATCCAGAAAGATCAGTGCTACCTGTCTCTCTGGATGCACCTCATAATATTCTAGAACATCCAATACTATTCTTAAATTGTTTTTTATCTGCCTTGTAGGCAGAAAACCATTTTGATCCTGGTGTATTTTATTTTGTAATATTATTTTCATCCTATTGGCAATTATACTCATGAAAGCTTTATAATCAGTGTTCAACAAAGAAATCGGCCTATAATTTTTTATTAGTGTGGTATCTGTCCCCTCTTTAGATATTAAGGAAATGTATGCTTCTTTCCATGTGTTGGGTAGCTTTGCCTCCATTAGGGCCTCATTGTATATTTCTAACAGTATTCCATTTAATGAGTCTCCAAATGTCTTATAGAATTCTATTGGTAAACCGTCTGTCCCCGGGGTTTTATTATTTTTTTGCCTCTTCAGTGCCTCTTTTAGCTCCCCCATCGTAATCTCCTTATCTAATAATTCTCTTTCTTCCTCTGTTAGTATTTGCAATCCCTCCCCTTTTAAATAGTATTCAATTTCCTCCTCTGTTACTATATCCTTTTCATACAGTTTTTGATAATATTGGACTATTATGTCCTTTTTTTCCTCTAGGGCCCATTGAATCCTTCCCTCATCATCTCGTAATTTCTGAATTGTTCTTTTTTCTCTTTCCTTCCTCAGCCTATACGCCAGCCATCTCCCTGGTTTGTTTGCGTTTTCAAAGTAATTTTGTCTTGTATATTTCAATGCTGTTACATATTTCCCCTGCTCTAATATGTTTAGGTTATGTTTTGCTGTTAACCAATTTAACCTTATTTTTTCATCCCCTGGGTTTCTTTGCAATTTACATTCCCAATTTTGAATTTCTTCTAATAATTTGTTATATTCTTTCTCTCTCTCTTTTCTCCGTTTTACATTATATGATATCGTGAGGCCTCTTATATATGCTTTGGTTGTATCCCATAGGTTTTGTAGGGAAGTGTGTTGCTTTGTGTTATCCTTATAAAACCATTCTAACTCCTTTTCTATATAATTCTTATATTCTTTTTCTTGCAGAACCTGTGTGTTCATAGTCCATCTATTCTTCTTTCTCTGCTGACCTCTCCACTTCATCATTATCGGGTTGTGGTCAGCCCAATTATTTGGTAAAATCTCTACTTCTTCTATCTCCATTATTAACATCTTAGTTACCCAAATCATATCCAACCTTGACCATGATTTATGCGGATTCGAATAATATGTATAATTTCTTGCTTCGGGATTAAGATATCTCCAGCTATCTACCATATCTAACTCTTCCACCATATCCATAAAGGTTTTAGGTAATACATTTTTTTTATTTTTGTTTTGTTGACCACATTCATAATCTTTTCTTACATCTAATATAGCATTAAAATCCCCAATCAGACAGACATTCTCCATTTTTTGTTCTATAATTTTCTCATGCACTTTTTTGTAGAATTCTAATTGTTGACTATTTGGGGCGTATATTACTACCAATAATATCTTTTTGAGCTCAAGATTTAGTTCTACCATGACTATCCTACCTTCTGTATCTACATACCTCATATTACTGTCTATTCCTTCTTTGATATATACCACCACTCCTCTTTTTTTTTCTTCTGCCAATGAAACGTATTCTTTACCTAATTTTTTATATTGTATATATTTGATATCCTGTTTTCTTATATGTACCTCCTGGAGGCACACAATGTCTGATTTTTGTTTCAAAATTTTTTTGTAAATTTGGTGTCGTTTGGATGGTGAATTGAGTCCATTAACATTTACAGATAGTATTTTTAAAGTCCGTTCCATTTTTTTTTTTATTAACTTTCCTGTTGTTTCTTCTTTATTTCTTCCTGTTCCTTTTTTTTGCCTCTTGTCTGTACTCCTTCCTCTTCCTGGGTCTCTCCTTCATCTGCTTTCCCTCCTTGTTGTGGTGTTCTTTCCCGATCTCTCTTCTGTTTTCCTTTGATATATCGTCCTTCCTCTTCTTTATTACCATTTGTTACTTCAGCCCCCATCATTTGGTCATATAATTCTTTTGCTTTGCTGTGCGAATCCACCTTGATTTTCTTTCCCTGCCACGATACTAACATTCCTTCCGGGGTTATCCATTTGAATGGTATATATCTTCTGTTTAGTAACGTGGCCAGGAACCAATAATCTCTTCGCAAATCTCGTATTCTTTTAGGTACTTGCTTTAGGGTGATTATTTCTTTATTTCTATAATACATCGGTTCGTCCTTTGTTATCTTATATACAATATCCCTCACCTTCCTTCTTACAAATCTTATGTGTACCTCCCGCGGGAGTTTGTTTTGTCGGGCGTAGTTAGTGTGGACTCGGTAGACTTCATCTAGTTCATTAATTATCTCGTCTTTTTCTCTCTGGAGTGCCTCTGCTATCATCTCAGCCATTACCATCGTCAAATCTTCCTCCCGGTCTTCCGCTACGTTCTGGAAACGCAAATAGAATGCTGCCTTCTCCATTTCTAATTGGGCCACAGTGTTCTCAAGTTCCTTATTTAATCCTGTCATTTTTGTATCTAATGCTTCTAATTTTTCTTCCGTCAATTCAGTTTTTTGTTCTATTTCTTTTATCCTTTGGTCATTTTTTTGGATGATTTCTTGTATTAAGTCCATTTTTCCATCAATCTTTTGAATGTCATTCTTAACTTCTCTCTTTACCTCGTCCATGTCTTTTCTAGATTGTTCATGGTTTCTTGTCATACACTCTTGCATTTTGACCATAGTTTCCTGAATTGTTATAAGCGTGGCCTGCATTGTTGGCATATTAGGTGTACTGGGTTGCTTGTCTGATGCAAACATTCCCTCCAAGGTTTTCTGTGTCACTGGGGAGGCCCCTGTGGAACGGCCCATCATCAATCACAGCAGTTTTCCCCCTGGATCCGGGGATTCCAATCGTAGACCAACCTTCCGGTGTTTCCGTTGCAACCAGGTGGGCCACAGAGCCTTAGACTGTCCTCTTCCACCCCCCCAACCAGTCACCAGTCGCACCCCCACGACTGGTGGAAGAGGTCTTGAACGCCAATGGGTAACACCCGAGCGCACCAGGGTGGTATCACAGATCCCCCAGTCGGGTCCTAACGCATCGATGTCCGAGGTTGTGGACCGTTCCAGGATCGATGTGGTGCCAGTTGTCGAGGGGGATAGTGATGAAGACGACAACGGGAATAACGATCCAATGGTGAGTGCTCCGATACACCCGTTTGTAATCCCGGTAGTCATAAAAAACGCACGTACCGGGATGGAGAAACGCCAAGGGGCACTGATTGACTCCGGGTGTACTCGTTGCTTGATAAAACGAACCTTAGTGCAGCAATTGGGTCTTATGACATATCACCTACGGTCCCCTATCCGATTTGAACAGGTGGATGGGTCCATCTTAGGGGGTGCACCTGCCACACTAGTGACCGAGTTGGTGCAGTTGCAGATAGGGGAACATCTCGAGCATCTCCAGTTTGTGGTAGTAGAGACTATGATCGAACCTATTATCTTGGGGCTGGCCTGGTTGGACAGATGGAAGCCGACCATCTGGTGGGAAGGGGGTTACCGGAAGCTCCGTTTGGAACTCGGGCCGGAGCCAAGCCCGGAGCCAGGGGCTACAGACTCGACAGGTGCGGTGGAGGAATATCCGAGGGTGGGCAATAATCCCCTGGTGCCCAGGGTGCCCGCTGTATATGCGGATTTAGCGGCAGTGTTTGATGAGGGGGAATGCGATATGTTACCACCACACCGCGGCACAGACTGTGCTATAGAACTGATACCCGGGGCAAAACTGCCAAAACCCCGAATGTATGCGATGACACCTAGGGAGGTCGAAGAACTACGTACATACATAGATAAGAACCTAGCTCGGGGGTTTATTCAACCCAGTCGAGCGCATCTAGCTGCACCGGTACTGTTCCATGAGAAAAAGGACGGGGGTCTTCGTTTATGTGTTGATTTTCGTGGTTTAAATGCTGTTAGCATGGAGCCATTATATCCCCTCCCATTGATACAAGACCTCTTAGCCACATTGGCGACGGGTAAATATTTTACCAAACTAGACTTACGGGAAGCATACTACTGGGTTAGAATAACAAAAGGGGATGAGTGGAAGACCACTTTTAACTGTCCTCTTGGCAGCTACAAGTTCCTGGTTATGCCATTTGGGCTGCAAGGTGCTCCGGCGGTGTTTATGCAGCTAATTAATGAGGTCCTCCATGAATATTTATATCGTGGTGTGCTAGTGTATTTAGACGACATCTTGATTTACACACACACGATGGAGGAGCATGTACAACTAGTACGCCAGGTGTTAAAGAAATTATTAGATGCGAAATTGTACGTCAAAGTATCCAAGTGCGAGTTTCACCGAACCGAGCTAGACTATCTAGGTTATAAGATTTCCAGAGAGGGCTTAGGAATGGATCCGAAAAAGATTAGTACAGTAGTAGAATGGCAAGCTCCCGAAACCCGGAAGCAACTACAGAGCTTCCTGGGTTTCGCTAATTTCTATCGACAATTCATTCCTTCCTTTGCCCAAATAGCGTTACCACTTACAGATCTCCTACAGACATGGGGACAGGGAGGAAAACCTCGGCCAAGTCAAAAACTAATCTGGACTCCAGAATGTCAAGCAGCTTTTGAGGCGCTAAAGGCTCGCTTCATACAGGCTCCAGTACTTCGACATCCTGACCAAAGCATCCCGTTTGTGGTACAGGTGGATGCGAGCGACGTGGCTGTCGGAGCTGTGTTATTACAGGCCAATAGCCAGGGACATTTGCAGCCGTGTGTGTATACCTCAAAGAAATTCACCCCAACAGAGAGGGGCTGGGCCATTTGGGAAAAAGAGGCTTTCGCTGTACGGTGGGCGCTTTTAAGCTGGCGTCACATCCTGGAGGGGGCACGTACGCCTTTTGAGGTCTGGACAGACCACAAAAACCTGATGGCTCTGCAAACCCCGAGGCGGCTGTCGCCTAAACAGGTCCGTTGGGCACAATACTTCCATCGCTTTAACTTCGTGTTGAAATATGTACCCGCGGGGAAGAATTTCTTGGCTGATGCACTATCCAGACTCCCACAGTTCAATAGTAAACGAGACGATGTCATACAGCCCATCATACTAGGAGGTATACAGGGGGGAAGGGTGGCAACCGGTATAGACACACAACAGAACTGGGAGGAGCTGTTATGGGAGGCATTATCCAGAGATAAGTGGATACACGATAACAAACACATACTCACACACAGAGACAGGATAGAGTGGAAAGGGGATAAAATGTATATCCCCCCTGAACTGCGATCGGCGGTTCTACATAGATGTCATGACGTGAAGGCTTCTGGCCATTTTGGGTTTCTAAAAACCCTTCACCTAACACGACGCCAGTTTTGGTGGCCGCATATGCGAAAAGATGTAGAAACGTATGTTGCTGGCTGTGTTGTTTGTGCAAAGTCCAAACCCCGGCCTGGCAAACCCCTTGGCCTGTTACAGCCAGTTGCCACCCCTGATAAACTCTGGGACGAAATCGCAATGGACTTCGTGGTGGATCTTCCGGAGAGCAATGGCCACACAGTTATTTGGACGGTCATAGACCTGTTTTCCAAACAGGCCCATTTCATCCCTTGTAGTGGCCTACCGTCGGCACGGAAGCTGGCAAAACTGTTTATTCTACATATATATCGAATACATGGGGTCCCACGCCGTATCATTTCTGATAGGGGAGTGCAGTTTACGGCTAAGTTCTGGAGGGGTTTTATGCGGGCTATAGGCTCAACCCAAGGACTCAGTTCAGCATTCCACCCCAGTACTAATGGTGCAGCGGAAAGGGCGAACGCCATGGTGGAGCGCTACCTCCGCTGTTACGTCTCATACCAACAAACGGAATGGTCAAGCCTGTTACCATTCGCCGAAGTCGTGTACAATAATGCAGTGCATAGCAGCACTGCCTTTACGCCCTTTCGCATTGTTTCTGGATGTGATTTCGTCGCTATACCTGAATTGGAGGAATCACAGGGTAACAAAATAGAACCACAAGAGTGGACAGAGAAAATACGCACACTATGGCCCCAGGTTAGAGAAGCGTTAGATCGAGCAGCAGATGTGTATAAAATACAGGCAGATAAAAAACGGATGGGTATGAAACCCTTTAGGGTGGGTGATCTGGTATACCTATCCACTAAGTACATCAAACTGCGTATACCAAACCGGAAGTTAGGACCGAAATACCTCGGGCCATTTCCTATACGTCATATTATAAACCCTGTCACGGTGGTCCTGAA
This sequence comes from Pituophis catenifer annectens, assembly GCF_029215685.1. Classification (NCBI taxonomy): domain Eukaryota; kingdom Metazoa; phylum Chordata; class Lepidosauria; order Squamata; family Colubridae; genus Pituophis; species Pituophis catenifer. The sequence continues at coordinate 106,451,800 of NW_027256883.1, read as the reverse complement.
ACTACCACCCTTGTTAGGCAAGATCCATCCTGTGTTCCACAGCAGTCTCCTAAAACCGGTAACGACAGTACGGGATAAGCCAGTGTGCCCTGGACCGATAGCAGGTGACCATTGCGAAATAGAGGAGATACTGGACTCCAAACTTGACCGGGGGAAGCTTAAATACCTAGTCCGGTGGAAGGGATATCCACTCGAGGAAGCATCCTGGGTCCCGGAGGCGGACTTAAATGCTGATAAACTATGCAAGAAGTTTCATAAAAAATACCCAGACAAACCAAATGCTATCACTAATACACCTATTTTATCTCTTACAGAGAGGTCCCTGGTGAAGGGGAGCCGCCTGTCGAGCCCTATCCTCCTGCTGGGTGCCGAACTGCTCGACAACTCAACTGGCTCCGCTCACCCGCGCGGCAACACGGGCGTGGGATAGCATGGGGTTGCGCCTGCCCCTCCGACACGCTTCCTAGTTTCGGCCGGGACACACGCACATTTACACATGGGGGGGATGCACAGAGGCGCTTCGGTGGGGGGGGGTGGAAGCGTCGGGGCTAGGGTTTCACAGGGTCGGGTAGCTTTTGCTCGGGAAGTTTCTGACATGCAGCAGCTGGCTCCTATCACCGCCCCGCCCGTTTCCAGCCTGCTGATTCGCCACTGGCGGGGCGTTGTTCCGGGCTCTGCCTCACAGCTGGCGGGCGCGGGATGGATTTAAGCGCTACATGCCGTATGCATGGAGCGCCAATTTTACATCGTTACGACTGCAGCGTTTTCGGGACGGACAAGATTACACCAGCATTACATTCCAATGTTGTTCTTGGTGGTTTGTCCTTGTTGCGCCTGAGGATTCTGAGACTACTTTTACCTTTAGGATGGGGTGGTTCTCTTTCCATTCTTTGATGTTTACCCTATTGTGTTTGGGTTTTTGTTTCTCGTGTGTCTCGCTTTCGGTTGTGTCTGGTTTGTTATTGGTCCTAGCATTGTCATCAGTTTCTTGCCCGGGCAGTACCTCATTGAGGTATATTCTTGACCAGTTTGTGTTCTCATGGAACACAGCTGATCTGGACACGACAAATCTGTTGTCTTTGTCGATGAACCTGTAACCTTTGGTTCCGGACTCATACCCCATGAATATGTGCAGGTGTGCTATCTGGGGCTTCCTATTGTACATGACCTCGTAGGGTTTTGTTCACTACGCTTGACCATATTCTGTTCAGTGTGTAGTTTGAGTATGTGAGTGCCTCTGCCCAGAAGTGTTGCCCTAGTCCGGCATCTTCTAAGACGCACCTTACGATTGTTTGGAGCACGCCATTTTTGCGTTCTGATACTCCATTTTGGAATGGCAAAAACGGAGAAGAGGAGAAGTGTAGTATCCCGTGCTTCTTTGTCCAATTGGAGAAGTCCCTTGATAGGAACTCTGAGCCCCTATCTGTCATGATTTGTTTTATTTTTACGTTATGTTGTGTTTCTACCCTCTTGTAGAACTCTTTAAATTTTTGGAACACCTCACTTTTGTGGTTGAGGGTGTATACAAATCCGTAACGGCTATAGTCATCGACTATGGTTAGGAAGAACCTCTTCTTGTATTTAATAGAGGGTCTCATGGGTCCCACCACGTCCATGTGAACTAATTGGAATATTGAGTTGGTGGTGCGGGAGGCCTTCTTGGGCCTTGGTTTGGTTTTGATTTTCGAACATTTACACACAGAACACTCCAAATAATTTTTACAATTCTTTAATGGCAAACCATTTGAGCATTCATTCATCTTTTGTACTGTTGGAAAACTAGTGTGGCCTAATTTTCTGTGTAGTAAGTGGGCGCACCCATCATGAATGGGTTTGCCAATATGTGGTTTCCCTTTGTGTGTTGTGTTTGTGGTGGGTTTGCCTCCATCAGTGTGTTCTCCTTCACCCCCTCTATTTTCTGTGGGCGTGATTGTCCCTTTCTCGTTACTTTCTGAGTTAGTGTTTGAGTGCTCTTGGGGTACTAAGTAGGTGAGTCCCCCTTCTATGATGATTTTTCCTATGCTTCTCTTTCCTTTGGTCATGTATGCTTTCCCTTCCCTGAAGGTTGTCTCAATGCCCAAGTCTTTACTTAGTTTGAGTGTTGCTAGTATATTGTGGGGTATTTCTGGGATGAATAGTACCCCCTCTATCTTCCCTATTCCATCTATGTATGCGCTCTCTTCTCCTTTCACCAATACCTTGTTCTGGTTGGCTACATTGATGTGGTATTCCTTAGGCATGAATGCCTCTAGTATGTTCCTATTGTTGGTGGTGTGGTTGGTGGCTCCTGAGTCAATGAGCCATGTGTTCCTTCCTTTTGCCCGGGTATGTGGGTGTTGGTGGTCTCTAAGTTCATATAGTGACCCAGTCTGACTATCCTTGGAGCTATACCTATATCCTCTCCTGTCCCTGGGGTTGGGTGAGTCCCTGCGCCTGAACCTGCTTTCTGGGGAGCGTCTGTCTGAGTAACCTGGTTTGCGGCCTTGCCTTTCCCTATGGTAGCTGTGTTCCCTGTCCCTCTGGTTTCTGGGGCAATCTCTCCTATAGTGATTTCTAGACCCACAGTTAAAGCATTCTGGCTTATCTTGGTCCCTGGTCTGGAAATCTACCCTTTTTGTTGGTCTGCTCTCCCTGAGGCTTGATGAGCGTTCCCTTCTCAGGCTGTCCTCTGCAATCAGCCTGTTGGTTAATGTCTCTAAAGAGAGGTGCTCTAAGTTGAGACTATCCAGTTGCATGATAAAGTTCTCCCAACTGGGGTTTAGGGAATTTATGATGATGCTTTTCATGATGTTATCAGAAATGGTTTCCCCCCTTTGTATGAGTTCTGCCCTGGTGGTGTTTAGCTTGAGTATATGCTCCCCCATGGGTGTCCCTGCCTTATGCCTGGCTGAGTAAAATTCCCTGGATATTTTGGTTGTAGTGGCTGCACTCTTACTATAAAATAAATTAAGTATTTTTTGTAGTATCTCTGCCACAGTTAAGTGGCGGCCAAGACTGGGGTAAATGCTGGGTGACAAGCTAGACATTAACAGATAGTAAGCCCTGTGGTGCAAACAGTCAATTTCAAAAGTCCATGGCTTCTTGGGTGGATCATCAAATAAGTATAACATATTTTCTTTCAGGAAAGCAATCTGTAGTTGGTGATACCACTCCAAAAGATTGGCCCCATCTAATTTCAATTTGTAATTGTCAGCAGTAAAAGTTATGTTACTTACAGTCTGGTGCTGTCCATGGTTCTTTATGTGAGTGAACTCGCAATATGCTGGGGGAATGCTAGTTGCCAGTCTGAACTTACTTATTTCTATGTTCCTTGTACTTATCTCTATGTTCCTTGTACTTATCTCTATGTTCCTCTCTCTTCCTGTAGGTGGCGACTGAGCATGTGTGAGGCTCATTTCATGCCGGAGTCGTCTGGTGAGGAGCTCCTTGTTGCTGCTCTCAGGCCTAGGCCTAGGCCTGCTGGTGGGGGGCTGGGCTCACTCCTGACGGGCCCATAGCCCTCCCTGGGCGTCGGATGCCATGGCTGGGCCCCTGCATCTTGGGCGAAGAGTGGAAGAAGGCAGGGGGGTGATGCAGTCACAGGTCAAGGATCCCTGGAGACGGCGGCAGCGGTGGCGGTCGTAAGTCGAGGATCTCCCGAATTTGGTGGCGCAGCAGTGGCGGCGGCAGCGGTGGATCCTGGGCGATGCTGGAGGACCTCTGGATGGGCCAGGAAGCCTGGTGGAGGCCGCATGGTTGGTGAGTCGTTGTTTCTTCTCCTCATTCCGCGGCCTAGGGAAGTTGGTGCGACGGGTGGCGAGTGCGAATCCTGCGGGTATTCAGTCCTGCAGGCGGCCGGGTCTTGGGTGTAGTTTTTGGGGTGCGTTGTCCTGCGTGGTGTCTGCTGGCGTGCTGCAAGGGTTCCGGTGGTTACCCTGCTGCTCTTTTGGGGGTGCTGAGCGTCGGTTTGTTTCTTCCTGGCTCCTGGGGGCTTGAGTGCTGAGCCGAGTGCTGCAGCCAGCTTTTCTATCGTTTCATCTGCTTCAGGCTCGATGGGTGAGCCCCCGCAGGCTTGTGATCTTGCTTGGGTGCTGTTTTGGGGGTCTTCCCCAGCGAAGTTGGGGTTCTCGCTGTTTCCCGCCATTCGATTTAAATCTTGGCCTCCCATTGGCTGTTGGCCATTCCAAGATGGCCGCCGAGAGCATGGCATGGAAATGAAATCCTCTACGTCCGGAGCTTCAGCTTGGGGATACCTTCCTCTTGCCGGGCTGAGGATTTCTTCTCTCTGTTGCTGGGTGCTCATCGCTGCTCCATTGCTTTCGAGTAGGCTTTGGAGTTTCGCGATGAGCTCCTCTTTGCTGGCAGTCGCTTCCATCATCCCCAGGATGGTGGATCGGAATTCTTCGTTGCTTGGTGGCTCTGCCCTTTCGCAGTAGTGGATTCCTTCTCTTGGCCCTTCGTACCTGGGTCGTGGACTCGGGTTGCAGTCTCCATCACCTTCAGTTGTGGTGGTCCTTGCTGTGGCACCTTCGAGAGTCTGCAGTTCTTTCATCTGCTTGATGTAGGCTCTGGTGGCCATTCTTTTCTTTGCCTCTGTCTGGGTTCTTGATTCTGCCATCTCTGTGAGTTACGGGTAAGTCGACCTCTGCTACCAAATTGTTACTGATTTCTAGGATCTTACCCAATAACTCCAAACACAGGATGCAGTGAACCAATGCTCTTTATTGATCAATGTTTCTATTACAGGTATTCATCTGGAAGTGACCCCTGGACTCCTGGACCGTGTCTTAAGTACCTGGGAGGTGGAGCTGAGGTAAGGAGGGGTCAGGGGAGGATCTAGGTGGATGTAGAGTTAACCCTTATCATACCTGGGATGGTGAATGGTGGGCATTTACACGTAACATTTTATCATTTGCGTACGTTTTTATAATATCTCACATTTTCCCCTTTTACCCCCCCCCCCCGCCTTTCTCCTTTTACTTGGCATCATCTGGGTATCTATTTTTCTAATTGTTTTCTCCCATCTATTCTCTATCTATTTTATCCCTATACCCTTATTCATATTTCTTTTCTAACCAATCATAAAATTTATCCCATGTCTTGAAATACATCGATTCCTGTTTATCTTTTATTCTCAATGTTAATCTATTCATTTCTGCACATTCTAAAATTTTCTTTATAATATCTCCTTCCAACAGAATTTTATCTGCTTTCCAGTTTTGTGCAAATACAATTCTAGCTGCTGTTATTATATGAATAATCAAATACATATCTTCTTTGCTATAATTCTCTGGTAAAATTCCCAATAAGAATATCTCTGGTTTTAACTCTATATGTTGCTGCAACATTCCCTCTAACCATGCTTGTATTTTCACCCAATATTGTTTTGCTTCTTTAAACAACCACCACATATGATAGTATGATCCCAGCAACTGATGACATTTCCAACATTTAGCTGATTTATCTTTAAACATTATAGCTAATCTTTCTGGTGGCATATGCCATCTATAAAACATTTTATACAGGTTTTCTTTATAGTCTGTTGCCATTGTTAATTTATAATTTCTTTCCCAAAGTTGTTGCCATTTGTCCAATTCTATGGTGTATCCAAAATTCTTTGCCCATGCTATCATTGTTTCTTTTACTTCTTTATCTTCTAGTCTAATGCACAATAAATAATTATATAATTTCTTAATCATTTACTCATCTGTTCCTGTCAATATTTCATCCAGTTCTGATTTCCCCAAATTAAAACCATATTGTCTATGATCTGCTTCATATCTTGATTGTATTTGCAGTCTTGTATACCAATCTGTCTCAATTCCTTGTCTCTCTAGTTCTTGTTTTTGTTTCAGTTCTCCCCGATCTGACAAAATGTCTTTATATCTAACAATATTCCCCATGTTCACAATATTTGGGTATGTCACCACTTCTATTGTAGAAATCCACATTGGAATATTCAAATAATATTTTTCTTTCCTCTCTCCCACACTGATAGCAAACCATTTCTTACATAATGTCTTTGGAAATATCCATGTATCCTTTGTTTCCTGTACCATAAAAAGGCCAACCCAGTTGTAAATCATGACCCTCCAATGTCAATAGTCTTGTATTCCTTAATAAAATCCATTCTTTAATCCATGTTAATGCTGCCACTTGATAATACAATTCCCAATTCGGAAGGCCAAACCCACCTCTAGAATTAGAGCATTCTCTATGTAGTCTTTGGCTTTCTTTCAGAGAGAATTTAGAACTTTAAGGAGAAACACAGCAGTTCAAGGTCTGTTACAGTCAAACTTCACTGCAGCTGATGAGCAATCACTAGCATTGGCCTCAGACTGAAATATAAACCCAGTAAGCTGGACAACAATATAATGCTGTGGTAGCAAAGAGAAAATGTGTTTGAAGTGCTAGTAGGTGATTCCAAACGGACCATATAGGAACCAGAGAATTGGGTACTAGAGGATTCAGAGGTTGACTCTGGAATCAAGATTTAGTTTGGAAAATCGAGGAAGGAAACTGCAACAGAGCACAAGTACAAGTAAACAAACATCTATTGAGTTTACATTTTTTGACAGCCCAGTATGTTTTTAACAACAATCAGAAAATTCAATCTATAGCTTTGGCTTTGATCAGCTTCACATAGTTCATTGTCCTAGGAGAAAGTATGGTTTTACTAAAAAATCATTCATTTGACCTTTAATTGTTCTGGTGCTTTAAAGTTCCAATAGGCTGGAAAAGGGATATTGGGATAATGATAAAGGGAATATTAAGTTAATAAAGAGACCAAAAAGGAAAATTCTCTGTAACAGTGGTTGTTAGTATATGCTAAACAAAGCCAGGTATGGGAATTGTCATCTCTGGTGCTTTTAAGGACAACTTGAAAACCACTCATTCATTAATGATAAGGTTTCTCATTATGGGCACTTCCATATAGAGTGCCATCCCATGTATTGTTCAAATATATAGAGTTCAAATACATATGGAGAAAAAATTACTATCCATCTCAGTTGCTTCAATGATGGCCATGCATTTTTTTTTGTTTTTTTTAATTTTCTTATTTTACATACAATTAAATTTTACAATATTTCACCCTGTGCTATACATAAGAAAGGAAGATTTGGTTCTTCGGATATATTTATTTATTTATTTATTTATTTATTTATTTATTTATTTATTTATTTATTTATTATATTTCTATACCGCCTTTCTCCCGTAGGGCTCAAGGCGGTGTACAGTCAAGAAAAATATAGGCACACAAACATCATAAAATTGCTAATTAAAATTATTACTTAGTTTGGTCAATTAAATAAAACCCAGAATTAGATAACATTTAAAAAATCATTCACATGTTCGTATGTTTAGCCCCGCTTGTTGGAACATCAGGGTCTTGAGGGCACGGCGGAAAGCACGGAGATCAGGGATATTCCGTATCTCTGGGGGCAGTTCATTCCAAAGGGTTGGAGCCCCCACAGAGAAGGCCCTCCCCCTGGGAGTCGCCAGTCGACATAATTTGACTGACGGTACCCTGAGTAGTCCCTCCCTGTGAGAACAAACTGGTCGGTGGGAGGCTATTGGTGGCAAAAGACAGTCTCGTAGGTACCCAGGTCCTACGCCATGGAGCGCTTTAAAGGTGATAACTAACACCTTGAATCGCACCCGGAAGACCACCGGGAGCCAGTGCAGCTCGCATAGGAGAGGTGTTACATGGGCGTAACGAGCTGCGCCCATAATCATCCGCGCGGCTACGTTCTGGACCAGTTGGAGCCTCCGGGTGTTTTTCAAGGGGAGCCCCATGTAGAGAGCATTACAGTAGTCCATACGGGAGGTAACTAGGGCATGAGTGACCATGCGCAAGGCGTCCCGATCCAGAAAGGGATGCAACTGGCGGATCAGGCGAACCTGATAAAAGGCACCCCTGGCCACGGCCATCAAATGATCTTCTAAAGATAACCGTGAATCCAGGAGGAATATATCCTCATGATCGCCAAAATCCACGTTCTCGGGGTACAGGTACCGAAGCATCCAATTTTCCCAGCGCATAGTCCACGAATGGTTTCCAAATTTTCCAGAAAATATCTTTTTTATAGTCACCATTTCTAATTTTAATATCACGTCATTTTATCGTTTAAAGCTAATTTCCACATTTCACAATACCATTCTTCTATTCTAAAATTCACATCTAATTTCCAATATCTGGCTATTATAATTCTACCCATTATAATCATAATTCTAATCAATTCTTTCTCATATTTTGTTGGTTCTATTTCCTTAATTATCAATAGTAATATAGTTTCTGGTCTCAATATTATTGCTTTCCCCATCATTTCAAATATCATTTCCTCCAATTGTTGCCAAAACTTTTTAACTTTATCACATTTGTACCACATATGTTCATAAGTCCCTAATTCCATATCACATCTCCAACATTGTTTATTAATTTTGTTATCCATCAATGACAATCTTAATGGAGTCAAATACCATTTCCAAACAACCTTATAATTATGCTCTTTAATCCTTACAGATAAAGTCTTCATAATTCTACTCTTCCAATTCACATTCCAATCTAAATCTGATATTTTAATATTAAGTTCTTTTTCCCAATTCATCTTCATCACCCTTTGTGGTTTTCCATCAAAATTTATAATCTTATATATCTTACTAATGAGTCCCTTTAGCCCAATTTCATCTTTCATAATTTGGAATACTAAATGTTCAAATTCAGTTTTACTTCTACTTATCGAACAATTGTCCCTTATCTTCTTAGTCCATTTTTCTATCTGTATTTTTTCAAACCAGCCTAAACCCAATTTTCCAATGATTTCTTTTTTCCTCCTTTCATTTTCTGAAGTTTTTAACCAATCTATTATAGTTTGTATATTTTCATCTTCCATTACCCTATCATGACTTATATTAGTTTTAATCGGCCAATTTTCAATTGTCTTCCCTAAGAAAATTATATCTGGAATTAAAATTTTAACAAATTTATTCCAAATTTTACTCAGTCCCTTTAACCAATAGCTATTAATTACACATTTTGATTTTGCTTTATCTAAAAATCATGTTGAGCCAAATCTCTTGATGTCTTTTAATTCTAAATCTCTACAATGACTATCTTCACCTTTAAATATTTTTACCACAGTCCGAATAGCATAAACCCAATAATAATTGAGTAGTTTGGGGATTCCTAATCCACCTTCCTTTTGATTTTGATACCACATTTTCTTCACTAATCTAGGTCTTTTCCCACCATTGCAAAATTTATCCAATTTCTTCTGATATCCTTCAATATCTTTCTCTGTCAAGTTTAACGGTAACATCTCAAATAAAAAATTAAACTTTGGCAACATCATATTACACATTGCAATTCTACCAAACCAAGACAACTTTATCATTTTATATTTATCTATCTTTTTCTCAATTTCATTCATCACCACATCATAATTTAGTTTTTTTCATTTCTTTAACTTTGAGTGAAAGTGTTATGCCCAAATATTTCAATGTTTTTTTAATCCTTATCCCAAATTGTTCTTGCATATTCTCCCACTCCTTACCATTATTATTCATTAATAGTTCAGATTTTGACCAATTTGTTTTCAAACCTGTCATTTCCTCAAATTCTTCCAAAAGCTTATGTATCTTTTTCAAATCTTTCTCTATATCTTTCAAAATAATCAAAGTATCATCCGCGTACAGTTTTATCTTATATCCCTTATACCCTTCCAATTCTTCATCTTTTTCTATCATTTTAGTCAAAATTTCCATAACTAATAAAAATAATGTTGGAGACAGGGGACATCCATGTCTCGTACCCACTTCCAGTCTTATCTCTTCTGTCAGCCTTCCGTTCACCTTCACTCTTGCACTACTTTTTTGATACAGTTTTGAAATAACATGTATAAACTTATTACCAAAACCTAGTACCTCAACAATTGTTTTAATAGTTTCCCATTGTACAAAGTCAAAAGCTTTAAAAATATCTAATGATACTATACCTATTTTATCAGCATTATATTCAGCAACATCTATAATATTTAATACTCTTCTGACAATATCACTCATGTATCTACCCTTCACAAAGCCTACTTGGTTATAACTTATATATCTGTCTATAAATCTACTTAATCTATTACTTATAATGGCGGTAAATATCTTTGCATCTTGATTAATTAAGGAGATGGGCCGATAGGACTCAATCCTTTCTAAGTCTTTATCTGGTTTAGGGATTATAGATATCACCGTTCTGTTCCATGACAACGGAACTTCTCCACCATGTAAAATTCCGTTAAATAGTTTTTGCAATTTTGGTATTATTATTTCCTTAAATTCTTTATAAAACTCAGCAGGTAATCCATCTTCACCTGGAGCTTTCCCTAATTTTATTTTTTGTATTACTCCATTAATCTCGTCTTGTGTTATATCTTCTTCCATCAAGTCTTTATATGTTTGGTCAATTTTCACAACATGTTTTTCTAAATAACTTCTCAGTTTTTCCCGATCAATTAATTTTTTCGAATATAAATTTTGAAAAAAGTTCCTGACCACTTCACATTTTTCTATTTTTTAATAACATCTTATACCCTTATCATCTATCAAGGCTCCAATTTCTCTCTTCTCTCTTTTATTTTTCGCCATCCTTGCCAATAGCTTAGAGTTTTTATTGCTAAATTCAAAAAATTCCTATTTAAATATCTTATATTCTTTTTTACCAATTCTATATCTTCTTCTATCAATTTATTTTTTAGCAAATTTAGTTCCTCCAAAAAATTTTTTTCTTTAGTAAGCAAAAATTGATTCTCCAATTCCTTAATCTGGCTTTTATCTTTTTCAATTTTATTTTTATAATTTTTATATTTTCTGCTTGATAACTTGATACTTTCCCCTCTAAACACTGCTTTCATCGCGGCCATGCATTGTTTCTAATAAAAAGCATACAAAGCCTAGAGCAGCATAAATAATGCCAGAAAGTCATCCCTGACTGATTTTGCAATAGACTCTTAGTGAGCACCTCCCAAGCAGTGGGTGAATTCCATAAACACTGGTAAATCTGTTGCAGAAAGCTTGTTTAAAAGGAGGAAGACATTTAAAAGAAGGAGAATGAATTTAAAAGGGGGATGAAAAGAGAATCTAACTTTTTAAAATGTATTATGCAAGTAAGATGTAGGAGTGTGTTATCAATTTCAGATCCTTATTCAGCAAAAAAGCCTCAGTAAGAGGTATGTCAAATTGACCTATTACCTGAATAAAAATCCCAACTGGATATTCAAATTAGTCTGTCTTTTCATAGTCTGCAGATTGCAGAATTATTTACATTTGGAAGTTAGGCAGCACAGAATCTCCTGATGAAGTTTATGGCAAACCATTTGAAGACTTCCATAGAATTAGTTTACTATAGTTTTTTAAATTAATTACACACACACACACACACACACACACACACACACACACAGAGAGAGAGAGAGAGAGAGAGATTTGGACTATTATTTATTTTTTAATAATAATTTTATTAAATATTACAGTTAAATGGATCAAAACTAATGCAAACTAAATGTAAGGTCTTGCCTCTCCAATCTTTCTCAAGAAAGCAGAACTCTTGAAACTGTAGTGGTTCTAAAAGAAGCTTTTATTGGAAGGTTTGTGATAACAAGAGATCTAGGCAAGAACTGAAGCCTCTCACTTAAAACCAGCTATTTAAAGCTGTTAAGAATTCAAACAAAACCATTTTCCCATTGGAAAGATTGTGATTAATTTAAAAATCTTATTTTAAGTACATCTGGATCCTTAGTTCCTTTATAACATCAACACTAATCACTGTTTTGCTATTTATTCTAAAAATATTTTTTTCGTATATCCCTGAGAGATGTTTAGTTTCCCCTGAGTTTTGACTTTTATTTCCAAAATACCTTCAGATTTGGCTAAATGTTATGCAACCTGCTAGCTATAAAAGATTCCAAGCCAATTATTTTAAAAATATTGCATTTTGTTGACACATAAGATACATATTGGACAGTGGCAGTGGTGGGATTCAATTTTTTTAACAACAGGTTCTGTGGGCATGGCTTAGTTGGGGGTGTGGCTTGGCAATCATGTGACTGGGTGGGCGTGGCTAGCTGGTCACGTGACTGTGTAGGCATGGCTAGCTGGTCATGTGACTGTGTAGGCATGGCTAGCTGGTCATGTGACCGGGTGGGCGTGGCTATGTGCATAGGGACTACTCAGAGGGCTGAAAAAAAGTCATTTCTGACTGGGCCTCGCACTTTTGACCGGTCCTCACACTTATGACCATCCTCACATTTATACCCGTGCAGCTTTCTTAACAACCATGTCACTCATTTCACAACTGCTTCTCTTCACCATGGTGACAAGATAGGGCAAAAACGTAAAATGTGAGGACAGTCGTAAGTTCGAGGACTGGTCAAAAGTGCGAGGACCAGTCAAAAATAACTTTTTCAGCCCTCTGAGTAGTCCATATGCACAAAAGGATACAGCAATAGAGAGGGATGAAGGAAGGGAAGGGAAATTAGAGTAGGAGGGAGGGTAAGAGAGGGAGGAAGAGAGGAGGAGAAGGAGAAAGGAAGTAGGGAGGAGAAGAAGAGGGGGAGGAAGAGAAAGTAAGAAGGAAAGAAAAGAGAGAGGTGGTAGGTTTGAGGAGAAAGATTGCTGTACAATAAAAAAGATGAAAGGGAAGAAAGCCAACCCCAAACAAATATAAAGATATTAAGATAAAAGAATGAATTGTTAAACTTTAAAGAATAAAAGAGAACAAATATGAATAAATAGCAATAATTAGAAACACACATACAAACATACAATGTATTTTCTTTGAACAGAGTATTTGGCCGGTTCACAAATTTAAACAGTGTTTAGTCATTTCAATTAAATTTACAATTTCTATATTTCCTTTTTGCCATATTTATTCCTCATCTATTTTTGTAAAAAACCAATATTACCCTTCATCCTCATCTCTAATCTTAATCAAATTCAATTTTTCCCTTCTATTCTATATTATACCCCTTCCCATTGTCATCTATTTTTATATCCATCGTCACATTGGTTAATTATGTAATATTAGTTGTTTAATATAAATTCAACATTTTAATATAAATCAATTAGTTATATAACTATCTTTTTTGTATATTAATCAATATGAACATGAATATTCCAATTATTTCCATGCAATCCAATTTCTTACAAATCAATTAATTATATTTACCAATAATAATAAACCAAATAATTTCCCCCATATATTCCTCCAAACCACAACTTAACCATTTCTGCTTTCAGAAATATACAATTAATATTATCTCAATTATTACAATTCCCTAGTTAAATAGAGCTTTTTTTCTTTTGTGTTTTAAAATCCTGAACTCTCCTCTTTTTCCCTAAATTTCCCATTGTTTGCACCTACCTTTTTTGGTAAGGAAAAAGAAAAGAAATCTGCCTGCCTAATTATCCAACGTTGCAGCAACAGCAAAGCAGTTTCAGTTTTGTTTTTCAGGATAGCTAGGAGAAAAAAAAATTGCTCCAGCAAGCAGCAGAGCCCTGAGCAAAACAGCTGAGACAAATCAGCTGAGACTCGGGAGCCGATCTTAGCCTATGCTGAAGCTCTGCGGGCCAATAAAATTACAAAAAAACACTGAACCATTTGTTAAATTGCTGGCTCGCCCGCCCCTCACCCACCACTATTTATTGGCAATAAATAGTGGTGCGGAGGAGCAGGGCAAGGCAGCAATTTAACAAATGGTTCGGCTCCTAGAACCGGCAGAATCCCACCACTGGCTATAGGGTGGCCCTTTGAAGCCCAGCGGCAAGAATTTGAACAGTTTTTTTTCCTCTAGCCATCAGCTGGGACTCCAGAGGCAGCAATAGATTGGGAGTGGGCGGGATAAGCGAACAGCCGGCAATCCAACAGAGCAGAGAGTGAGGGTGAGTGAAGGCATGAAAGCTGCTTTCTCCATCCTGCTCTCTTGCGTCCGGAGCAGGTGGGGAACCACGTGGCAGCCCACGTGGATCCCAGGCAGCGGAACTCAGGCTAGGGAAGGGGTGGGCAATTATGGCTCTTTTACAACCTGTGGCCTTCAACTCCCAGAATTCCTGAGACAGCCAAGCTGTCTCAGGGATTCTGGAAGTTGAAGTCCACAGGTTGTAAAAGAGCCACAATTGCCTACCCCTGGCTATGGTAGGCTGGCGCCGTGCGGGTGGGAGGCAGGGCGGGGTGAGGGGTGGGCGAGCCAGCAATTTAACAAACAGTTCGGTGTGCTGCAGGGCCAATAAATTACAAAAAAACACAGAACCATTTGTTAAATTGCTGGCTCGCTCGCCCTATTTATTGGCAATAAATAGTAGTGCGGAGGGGCGGGGCAAGGGGCAGGGTGAGCCAGCAATTTAACAAAGGGTTCGGCCGAACCCCCTAGAACCAGCAGAATCCCACCACTGGACAGTGGTGATAGAAACCTGTGGCAAGTGGTACGCTGTAGATAATATCTGGTGAAGATAAGCACCATATGCAGCCCTGGGGAAATGTTGCTAAATCTGATGGTGGCAAATCACAAGTTCTTCACCAGGAGATCCTGAGATTAATTTTAGACTTTCAGCCAGTGGACATCCATGCATGGTAGTTCAATTCAGATAATATGATTCACTATGGGATGCCTCTGCATTGTTTGTACATGTATAGAGCCTATCACAAGATGTGCAGGATCTTCTTTTATCTGAAGTCTGACACCTGAAAGATTTCACTTGGATCCAGGAGACCACACAGAAAATAACCCCAAATCTCTCTTCTCTTTGCTCTAAGACTCTCCTCCCAAACTGCAATGTGCACCCTGCATTTTCACTGATAAAATGAGGAAAATGTAAATATATATAGACATGTATCCGTTTTGTCTACCCAGTTAACACTTGTCAAGATCTCTTTAAGCCTCTCTTGGTTTTAAAATGTCACCCTGCCAGAATTCATTAAGTTCAATTAATTAATTAATTAAAATATATTTATGTAGAGCAGGCTTTGTTAGATGATGTTAAAAATAACATTTGGAGAGTTATTTGGATGGAGGGAACAGACTCTGATGGCATAAGCCAAGACCATATCCCTAGTCTCAGTGTCAGCAAATAATGATTTTTATTGCACTGATAATATGGAAGTTGCAATCATGGAAACATTTAATACAGATAATTGGCAGCGTGAAAAGTTGCAGGGGTTAGGACTGTTTGTTCAAGGTGAACAAAGTGAAATAATAGCTACTCAAATTACAAGATAGAAAAAAAAGGGAGGTGTGCTGAAAGCTGCAGCATGATAAATTCAACTCATTCACATTTTGCCTAGAATTTTGTACCTATTTCAGAGACTTCCGATTAATTGGGTAAGGAATTCTTTGTAGATTTGAATAAAATGATATTGAAATATATTTGGCAGGGAAAGAAGGCGAGAATAAAATTAAAGTTGTTACAAGATGCTAAAATGAGGGGTGACTTTGGCCTGCCTAACTTTGAACTATATTATCAAGCAACAAGTTTAATGTGGATTAAAGAATGGATAACTTTGAGAAATACTAGATTATTGAACTTGGAGGGACATGATTCGTTGATGGAATGGCATGCCTTTCTATGGTATAAAGGAACTAAAATACAGGGGTACTTTAGAAGACATCAGATACGGGAAGCTTTATGGTTGAATTGGGAGAAGATTAAAAAATATCACTATCTGAAGATGGTCTGGGTATCTACAATTGAAGCTTTTTCATATCCAGTAATATTCAAAAGGGAATTAATTATTAGATATAGTGAATTATTGGATGAAAAGGGTGAACTTAAATTAAAGCAGGAACTAGAAGATCAGGGATGTAAGATGGACTGATTTTCATATATGCAAATATTTTCTAGATATCGAGAAGATCTCAAACAAGAGGGTTTTTATAATATTTTTACTAATTTAGATAAGATTTTAATGGGTTCGGATGACCATGTAATTAAAAGTTATGCTAGAGGTAAAATTGGAAGAAGAACAAGTTAAAGAATCAATGATAGCATGGGGGGAAAATTTTGGTTATGGTATTGATTTAGAGAAATGGCAAAAATTGTGGTTGCATAATTATAAAATGACAATGTCTACAGCATATAAGGAGAATTTGTATAAGATGTTTTACAGGTGGCACATACCCCCGGCGAGGATAGCCAGAATGTTTAAGAATAAATTGGAGAAGTGTTGGAAATGTCATCAGACCCCAGGATCATATTACCATATGTGGTGGACATGCGTAGAAGCAAGGAGATATTGGACTAAGATACACACATGGTTGGAAAAAATGACAAAGAGACATATTGACTTTAAACCAGAGACATTTTTATTAAGGATCTTACCAGAGATATTTAATAAAGAATTGCAATATTTAATTGTGAATGTTTTAACAGCAGCTAGAGTTGTATTTGCCAAAAACTGGAAAGGAGAGAAGATACCTAATGATGAAGAAATTATTAAGAAAATGTTGGACTGTGCTGAAATGAGTAAATTGACATTTGAAATAAGAGAACAGGAAGATAAACAATATTATTTGATATGGGACTTATTTTATCAATGGATAGATAATAAAACATGGAAATGAAATATGATATATGAAATGAAATTAAGATAAAATGTGTAAAAATGTGTTTTTCTCTTAGTGGAAAAGAAACATGTGTCACATATTGATATTTTGAAGAGTTTGTGAGCACGAAAAGATTTTAACCGACCAAAACACTGTCTGTAATTGTTTGAAAGGGTGATGCTTTTATGTTGTTTTTTGTTTGAAAAATAAAAAAAAATAAATTCAACTCATTCAATATGAATTCTAAGTGAGAGGAATCCCTGTTAATAAGGAACTGTTTCCCCCACAGCTCTAGAGCAATGGACTTCATGGCATTTTATTTGCTAATTGCTAATAGCCTCTAAACACTATGCAACCACAGAATTGCAGGGACAGAGGTGGTGCTGTTGATCTTTGATCCGTGCAACTCGGGCATGTGTAAGGGACATGTTTCCTGAACTGTAATGGACAACTATTTAAAGGCTGCTCTTGACTCCCCTTCTCATTTATTTAGAAGGCCAGGATAAGGGATAGAATTGGGAGAAATAGGTCCCTTCTCGTGTCTAGTGCACCTGGATGAGGGAGAACAACATGTATGCCTAGGCCTATGAATTCATATCAGACATGAATCAACATTTATCTTATATGCACTCTCCCATTCCAGCCTTTTAGATGTCACATCATCAAATCTATGACTCTGTTTCTCTTTGTATTTTAGTTCCTTCACTATGAACTACAGTCTGACTGTAAAGCTTAAATTGTTTCTTTGTGAAATTGCAGCATTTATACCAACAGGAGGGAGTATTTTTTAAAATTTACCTTTGAATACTTGTAACCATACTTCTAACTGGGAAGGGGTAATTTAAGGATCTAATTTTTAAATCTAAAATATGGGTAAAAAACCCGTGTCTAACACTGAATTGAAACTTTTCCTTATTCCCACTCACCCTCAATATTTTGTTTGGAAAAGCTGGTAAGGCAAAATCTTCTTTATTTCCAACAACAGAATTGGCAAAAATAGCTGATAAACAATCATATACAAATCTTATGATTCATGCCTTTATTTAGGCTTTAAATCAGAAGCTGTGCAGTTTCTGATGCACAGACTCTCACATGCAACAAAACATTCTCAGCTTTCAAGTGTAGGAAGTTAGCACCCACCCCTCTCCTAGGAAAATGAGATATTTTAGGAAATATTAAAAGGGCAGAATATTTCCTCTAAAAGGGAGGCAGAAACAGCCCCCTTCCCACTTTGTCAATGGGCCATTAAGGCCTAGGCCAGTCTATTCTACATAACAAAGATCTACCTCCTTCAGGCAGAGCCATAATAGGGATTGCCCAAAGCCCTTTCATTACATCATCACCGAGCAAGAGTCAACCAAGCCTGGGACTCAAAAGAAAACCTACAAAGTTACCCCTCCATGGCTCCATGGGAGTCTGACAACCAATAAGAACACAAGTTCAAATTCAAAGCCCAGAGAGGGTATAAAACCCTCTCAGCATCTCTCTCCTTTTTTTGCCCATGATCTTCAAGGCATGTGATCCTATTCATCAATAAACCTTCTTTCCAAGCAACTTCCATGAATCCAGTGTCTTTTTCCCCACTTGGAACTGAACCCAGAAGGATATTTCTTCCAACACTAGTGTTAAGGTTATTGTTGTTGTGTTACCAACTAGCAGAGTGGATTGCACAGAGAAATGTTGCTGAGAGCAATGAATAAGAGATAAGCAAACTGGTTTATCAAAAGCTTACTTTATAGTAGAAAAACAGTCTCATAGTCTTTAAACAAATTCCAAGTCTTTGCCAGTAAGTCAGTCCAGTAGTTACAGAATCTTCTTACCCAACAAACAGTAGTTGGTTAGAATAACAAACTCACTCTGGTTCACGATGGTTGCAGATCCATCAAACAATGATTACAGATAGCATCTCCTCTCAATGGTAGCTTATCATCACAGCTTCATCATCTCATCATCTTCATACACAACGGCAGCATAACATAGCAGCTTCCTCATCAACAGCAGATCATAGCAGCAACTGAACACGTTACAGAAGCTTTGCTTGAATATTCTCACAACCAGTAATTATGTGATTACAGCATGACTCAGCATTAAAGCCACATAATACAGTTTCAGATTAAAGTTACAGTACACTTATATTGCCTGGACAACTGTTAGGCTCAAACCATATCCTAACATGCTCCCCTTTGGACAGGTCAATATATACAGTTTAGATTCTTAATCCATAGCTTTCACAACACGTTCTATGTTTTATAGCACCTTGCACTTTGGTAAAATTATCAGCTATATTGTCTTCTGACATACAATATTCCAACTTAACCATGTTGCTTTGGATACACTGACGAACATTCAGATATCTAATGTCAGTATACTTAGTTCTAGTTTTAACTGCTAAATTTGTTGCCATTTTTATAGCAGCTTGGTTGTCCTCATGTATTACAATTGGATAATCCATATCTAAACCAATATCCATCATTAGTTGTTTATAATAAATCAAATCTGTACAAACTAGTGACAAACATGAGAACTCTGCCTCCATAGTCGAAAGACTAATATGTTTTTGACGAATAGATTTCCAGCCAATTAAACAATTGTCTAACATGATAGCTATACCCGATGTGGATTTTCTGGTGGTCACATCAGTAGCAAAACTGGCATCAGCATATGCACTTAATACTAAATCATTGTTAGGTTCTAGATACAATGCATAATGCATCGTCATTTTCAGATATCTTAATATACGCTTTGCAGCCTGCCAATGCCTATCAATTGGCTCTGCATTATATCTCGCTAATTGGTTTACTCCAAATGAAATATCGGGTCTTGACCAATTGCTTATATAAGATAGACTACCTATAAGAGACTGGTAGATCTCCTTACTAAATTTAGGACTTTGGATTTCACCTTGTTGAACATCCTGTGCCATAGGCGTTTTAGCTGGCTTACATAGCTCCATGCCATAACGTTTTAACATTTGGCTTATTTTGCTAGATTGAGATATTTTATAACCTCTAGCTGTTTGATTTATATCTAGACCTAAATAATGCCTAATATTTCCCAAATTTCTGATTTTAAATTTAGTTTCTAACTGTTTAACAATATCTATGGCTTCATTGTCAGTTTTGGTTATTATGGCTATATCATCTGTAAACAATAACAAAAATGATACTACACCATTAGTTTCTCTTTTAAAGAGACACTTATCCGCTACACCTTCATGAAAACCGATCTTATTTAGCTCTTTAACTATGCATTGGTTCCATTCAAACCCTGATTGTCTCAAACCATAAAGACTTTTATTTAACTTCCAACAATCAGTGTGGTTTTGTGTTTCAACTCCTAAAGGCTTCCTCATATAGATGGTGTGTCTTAATGGAGCATGCAAGTATGCTGTCTCTACATCTATATGGTTAATGCTATATTTATGCTTAGCTGCCCATACTAGCATTGTTCTTAAAGTACTAGCTCGTAAACTAGGAGCAAAAACCTCATCGAAATCATTTTCAGTCTGAGAAAAACTTTGAGCTACAAGGCGAGCTTTATGGGTTACTGTGCCATCTATGCTTTTCTTAATTTTGTAAACCCATCTACAACCTATTAATTTCTCACCAGGTGGCAATTTCACAGTTTCATAAACACCTAACTTAGTTAAAGAATTAATTTCCTTACTCATTGCCTCCTTCCAAGCATTCTGCTCCTTTTCAGGATAAAGCCTGATATCCTCATACCTTGAAGGTTCAATATTAACCTGGCAAACTACGGTTGCTTTATATCGATCAGGTGGATGCCTTTCCCTAGTTGATCTCCTAGGTAATACAGGATTTACAACAGATTGTTCATCTGACTCCTCCCCTAAAACTGCATCCTCTAAGCCTACTTCCTGTTCTTCCTCCTTGATAGAGGTTTTTACATTATCTAAATCCTCAGGAATATCATCAGGAATATTATGCTCTATACTAACAGTATTATTATCATGTCTATAATCTGCACGCTCTAGTTTATCCCATCCTTCGTGCTCTAGAAATTTAGCACTTGCACTACAGTAAACACTAGTAGTTCCCTGTGCCCAAAATCTAAAAGATCTATGATTTGATTCATAGCCAACGAAAAACATTTTTCTGGCTCTCTGTTGATCCTTTCTCTTTAAACTAGATGGAATATGTACCCAAGCTGGGTTCCAAATGTGTGTAAGTAACTAAGATTTGGTTTCCTCCCATGCCATAAGGTGAATGGTATTTCTCCTGTAGAGGAATGAACCACGTTGTTTAACACATGGTTAGCACACATAACAGCCTCACCCCATAAATTTTCAGGCAAACCAGAATCTGCCAACATAGTTCTAGTCATGGCTTGTAATGTCTGACCTCGTCTTTCAATAAACGAATTGTGTTCTGGTCTGTACGGAGCAGACCATTTATGTTGGATCCCTGCATCCTGCAAAAACTTTTCTAATCTATGGTTGGTAAATTCTGTACCATTATCAGTCACTAAGCATTTAACCTTAAATTTCTGTTTCCTTTCCACAAAACGTAGCCAGTTGTTAATATGCTGGAATGTTTCACATTTTGTTTTCATTAGATAACAGAATCCGTATCTTGAATAATGGTCTACTATGCTCAGAATATAGCAGGCACCTCCTATGCTAGGTTTCTTGGGTCCAATTAGGTCTATAAACACTACCTCTAATGGATTTTTGGTTTTAAAACCATTAACACGGTTTGCTGGTGTAACCCTACTTTTCTGCAGACTGCAAGCATTGCAGTTTAGATATTTACTACATGCTTGCAGTTTTATCCCTTCAGATAACTGAACTGTTTTCTTTAACATCCTGAAATTTAAATGCCCAAGTCTCCGGTGTAACAAATGAATACATTCATCATGTGGTTTAACATTCTTATAAACAGACTTAGACTTAGCCACCAATACTGGGTTATCCCTTAAAATAAATAAATCATTTTCTAAACTTGCAGTAACAACTTTGCCATCTTTCTCTATAAAGCATTTGTCATTTTTAAATGTTACTGTAAACCCAAAATTCAGTAATGATTTAACAGACAATAAATTGAATTTTAACCCAGGAATATATAACATAGGTAATGGTTCATTATTAAATGACCAACGAGCAACACCCTCTCCAGCTACCTTAACCTTCCAGCCATTAGCTAGTTTAACATGCTGGTTACTCTTCTCCATTTTTACAAAAAATTTTCTATTTCTAGAAATTGATTGAGAAGCACCACTGTCAACAACCCAACAATCCTGGTTAACATCAGTAGTTGAACTGGATATAGCTAAATTACAACCCTTCTTGGGTCTAGTATTGTTCCTAACAGACATTTTCTTATTCTTACAATACTTAGCTATATGCCCTTTAGCCCCACAAGCAAAACAATGTTTTACAATATAGGCAGTTGAGTACATTTTTTCTTCTTCTTTTGGTTGTTGCACTCTCAACTGATCCCTTTCTTGTCTTCTTTTGGATTCTTCCAATAACCTACCGGTTATGCCAGCCAATGTCAGTTCATCTCTGGACAAAACCTCTAGTGAAGAAACATAGTCATCATAACTATCGTCCAATGAAGAAAGAATTATATAAACTTATTGTAGTTCTGAGAAAACAAGTTCCTTTTCATGCAGCTCCTGGAAAATTCTGGTCATGGATTCGAAATGAGCCATCATATCTCCACCTTTAAGAAGATATTGTTTAAATAATCTCCATGTGAGATAAATATGAGCACCCACAGAGTCACGAACATATAGTCTCTTCAACTTGGTCCAACACCTAGCAGCAGACTCTTCGCCACAAATATGGACAAGCTGCTGGTCACCCAGTATTAGTCCAATAATGCAAAGAGCTCATTCATTGTCTCTGTTAAACTTGGCTAATTTCTTCTCATCTTCCTCATTAGCAGGATCCCATGCTGTTACATCCGGTGGATTATTAACTATGCCCCACAGTCCTTCTCTACGCAGAAGTAGACTACATTTTGCAGACCAGGATACATAGTTTGTTCCATCTAGCTGGGTTATCATGGAAAAATTTGCTGCTTGTTCTAGTGCCATCTTCACTTGGATTGTTTATCACAAACACAGTTTGTTCTATTCACATTAACTCTCAGTTTAGCTATAACAATCCTAGTTAGTTATGGTTTGCTTTGGGCCCATAACCAATGTTAAGGTTATTGTTGTTGTGTTACCAACTAGCAGAGTGGATTGCAGAGAGAAACGTTGCTGAGAGCAATGAATAAGAGATAAGCAAACTGGTTTATCAAAAGCTTACTTTATAATAGAAAAACAGTCTCATAGTCTTTAAACAAATTCCAAGTCTTTGCCAGTAAATCAGTCCAGTAGTTACAGAATCTTCTTACCCAACAAACAGTAGTTGGTTAGAATAACAAACTCACTCTGGTTCACGATGGTTGCAGATCCATCAAACAATGATTACAGATAGCACCTCCTCTCAATGGTAGCTTATCATCACAGCTTCATCATCTCATCATCTTCATACACAACGGCAGCATAACATAGCAGCTTCCTCATCAACAGCAGATCATAGCAGCAACTGAACACGTTACAGAAGCTTTGCTTAAATATTCTCACAACCAGTAATTATGTGATTACAGCATGACTCAGCATTAAAGCCACATAATACAGTTTCAGATTAAAGTTACAGTACACTTATATTGCCTGGACAACTGTTAGGCTCAAACCATATCCTAACAACTAGAAACCAAGATTTTGTGGTGGGCTTCTTGGACAGAGACCCTACTGAAAAAGGTTGGCCCAAGGGGGTGGATTCTGTTTCCAGTAAGAAAGAAAGGCAGGTACCAGAGCTGTTTCTCAAGTTTGCTCTCGTAAGTAATATTTACAATTAATTATGAGAATGTTTTAAACAATCTTTTGACATTTAGTTTATATGTAATCAACTCACTTTAGGGGCTTCTGCTAGTGGGAGCAAACTAGTGGTCAAATTCAATGCAGCAGGAATGGCTCTCTTTCCTGAAAGTGGATGCCAGTCCCCCTCATTTGTTTGCTTACTACAGTAAGAACAAGAAGTATTGCTTTCACCCTAAAAGGACTTCTGGAAGGTGCAACAATCACTAGAATTTGACTATATAATAATATTAATGGCTGAAAACTGGAATGAGGGGAGAAGAATAAGAAAATGGCAGCCAGCATCAGCAAAAGTGTATTTGCTACCATTCCCAGGGTGAAAAGTAAAAAAAAAAACAAAAAAAAAAACCTAAAGACAATGGAAAAAGGTAAGAATAAAACTGATGAAATGAAAACTTCCCTTATATGAGCTGGGAAAATGAATTGTTTGAATGTTTGATTTAGCTCTAATGGACTCCTATGAAAATTCAATCAGTCTTTTTTCATACCTGCCTGGATCTGAAATAAAAGTAGATCATTGGGTAGCACATATCTGGCTGGGTCATTTCATACAAGCATATTTTATGTAAGACTGGGTTTTGGATCAGATTACATTTATTCTACATTTTGTAATTTTCATAGAATGAAAGGGTTGGGACTCCCTGACCAGCACTCTATATTGACTGAAATGGGCAGTTATAGAAATTGAATTAATTAAATAAATAAATTCCTCAGCAGCTGTCTTTCAACTGCTGTTAAAATCTCTCCAGTGAAGGAGAGTCCACCACCACTCAAGAACCCTAACCATATTTATATATGTATAGAATCATAGAATCTTCTCCAATCTTTTCTACCCACTGCATCCAACTCTTCCTCAAAGGTTTTCTGTCCATACCCTTCATCATTTTGTCAATGTTCTTCTTAAAATATGGTGTCCAGCACTTTACTCAATGTTCTCAGAGTAGTTTGATTAGCCGTGAATAGAGAGAAATAATTACTTCTCTGGATTTTGACTGTATATTCTGTTGATACTTAAGACTGAATTTGCTGTCTTGGCAGTTGCATCACATTATATTGTTAATTCATGTTCAGCTAGTGACCACCAAGATACCCTGATTCCTGTTGCTTATAATAAGTAGCTTATGTAATGCTGTTTATTACGGTTGGCTCTACATATCCTATCTTTGAATTTTCTTATCTAACCAAGAACTTAGTTTTTATCCTTTGCTGAGCTTTGGCCCAATGATTCAGCTTGTCAAAATTCTCCTGAATTTTGATATTGTCCTCTAAGATTTTTTAAATAATTAATTTTAAAAATATCTTGGATATGTTCTCAGCAAAAGTTTTGGTAATGCTTGTTTCATCTTTTTTTAAGTACTAGGTAAAAGTCTTTTTATTCACCAGTTATGTTAGTTGTAATATGTGTTCTTTTTTCTCTTATTGGAAAATTTTTCATGCTATATTTTAATATTTTAACTTTTGGGCTTCCTGGATGATAAGACTTAGATTATTGTGATTCACCTAATTAGTCCCTTCTGCCACTTAAAGTAGCAATATTTTTGCAGACTTTTAGCTATAGCAATATTTTTGCAGCCTTTTTCAACAAACCCTTTCTAGGATGAAGACCAGGGGTGAAATGCTCCCAGTTCGGACTGGCTTGGGCGAGTAGGTAGCGATGGCGGTGGGCAGTTCAGAGAACCGGTAGCAAAAATCCCTGCCCCCACCCCCCAGCTGAGCCGCGCGATCATCAGAGGCTTTTTTTCTTTTAAATGCCTCTGATGAGCCAAGCTCTGATGATCCAAGCTCTGATGATCTCAGCTGAGTTGCCTGCCGATTAGGCAACTCAGCTGGGATCGTCAGAGCCTTTTGAAAGCATTTTTTTACATGGTTTTACATGTAAAAAATGGTTTTAAAAGTAAAAAAAAATTGGCCACGCCCACCCAGTCACATTACCCCCCCCCCCCACCAAGCCACGCCCACATAACCGGTAGTAACAAATTTTAAATTTCACCACTGATGAAGACCACTTGGATTGGTTCATTCACAAATCTTCCTTATACCACTTGGATTACATCTCCCTTATCTTTTATAAAATATATGCTCACAGCTAAGCCTCCAGCTTTTTGGCAGCTAGCTGCTGAGACAAACCAAGGTTGGATTAGAGGGACCTCACAGACAAGTGGTATTTCTCTTGGGAAAACAGTATAAAGCTTCCAATGCAAACATTCTGTGTTGCACAGAGTAGGAATCTAAGGAAGGTTGTGCAAACTGCTGGCCTTCAACTGGCCTACTGCAGGACCCTCTCCTCCCATCTGATTCCTCAATGGGCATTTCTGCTTGGGCTTTAGAAGAGAACAGAGTCTCACAGAGCAAATATTTTCCTCTTTGGAGAATATCAATCTCCAGGAATCTCTTGCTCCAAAGCAGATCGGAGTTCACAAGCAGGGACCAAAAGAAAGACATCTGATTTGTCTCTGCTTCTTGACCACCACTAACACTGCTGCTTAGCAACTCATTTACTAAGTAACAGGCAAACCAAAGACATCTAGTTGTTTATAAAGTTTGTGAGTATAAAGCTTCTCTTGCTAGACAGATGGATGAGTCTCATCTACCCATCAGCTTCACAGATGGCAATCAAGTTCTGTACTACAAGGCCTAATTGACAGACAGGAAAGGAAAGTAGGGCAGAGGGTGCAGGAGTTGCAAATGCCAGGATATCCCTGTTGTTATGAGCCAGTTATTTTGTTTGTTTGTTTGTTTGTTTGTTTCTTTGTTTGTTTATCATGCTGTATTTGTACAGCCACCCATCTCACAAGAGAGGATTGACTTGAACTTTTACCTATATTCTGCTTTGCTCATAGCTTGACAAAGAATAGGAGTGGTAGGAGCATCCAAGCATCGTGGATTCCTGTGAGACATTGCTCTCTCCCTCAAGGACACCCAGAGCAGATGTCACAGAGAAATTGTCTGGTTCCCAAAATAAAATGAACAGAAGTGATTGGTGGATGTAATGGACTGCGGGTGGCCTCTGGGGAAAGGGGTTAATGAACTATGTGTGCATTTGCATGGGAAGCCCAGAGCTGGTTTCGCTTCTTCTGTGCCAATGTGGATTTATTCAGTAAAGCTTATACTTTTTCTGGATTAGCCATCTGGACAGTTGACATTAAACTAGCTCTCTCAGTAGCAGCCTATCTGGACCCAACCAGGAGATAGGCTGTTTTGAGATGTCAGCAACTGACAAAGGAACAGAAGGGGTGTGTTTGAAGCCATGGTAAGCCTCCTCTCAAAGACCCCAGTGGTGACCCAAGCCAATACTGGGATGCAAGTGGTTGGCACATGCTCCAAACAGAGGGCTGAGAAGGCAGAGCAACAATCTACGCTAAAAGGGGAAAGAGTGATGGAAGGACCCTATTCAGACCCCAAAGGCTTGTGGGCAAGCCACCTGGGGAAAGCAGAGTAAGCAATAACCAATCCCCTGTGGAGTCACAGTGACCTGGGGGATCAAGTGGAAGAATAGGAGACCAGCCAAGTGAGATGACCCAACCGAGTGGAAGTTCCCAGTCGCAGTCAATGGAGCAGCTGAGGCAGAAGTTCAGCTTCAGGAGGTCCAGGGAGCCACCTCACCGAGGGTGGCAGTTACAGGAGTCAGAATGGGGGTCATAAAACCAATGCCTACCCTGTCTCCTTCCCGTCTGCAGCCGGTGGTGCCACCCCCACCCGGGGCAATGGGAACCCACCACCAAGGGACATCAGCTCCCATCCCAGCCACCATCTCATGCGGGGGGCACACACAGCACCAGCAGCAGCCAGTATTCCCATTCAGGCAATCCTGGCTGCAGTGGGGTTACTGCCTGGATACGTCCTAGTGTGAGAGGACTGACTGCCACCTCCTTTAGCAATCTGGTTTGATGGGTGACAAAACAACTTGGTTTACTTCCTGACCCAAGTCTGGAACTACATGGAGTGTCATGGAGCGATGTACCTGGATGACCGTGCCTGGGTCAATGCCATTACATCAAATCTGGAGGGGGATGCAGCAGGATGGCTGGTGTCTCTCCACAATGAGGGGGTTCCAGAGCTGCAAAACCTGAATGCTTTCATACAGATGTTGAGAGACAGATTTAAAGACCCCATAGCAGCCCAGTGTGCAGAAACCCGCATTCACTTCCTTCAGCAGGGCAAGCAGTTGGTGGCAGAGTACATCCAAGATTTTCGTAGCCTGGCAGCTCACCTAAGAGATTGGCCTGAGCATATGCTGGTCTACCAATTCCAGGAGGGACTGAACAAGGAGCTGTATCACAACTGCCTATTCTGGAGGGTGCCCTGTGACCTTTGAGTATGGTACCAATTATCCACAAATATGGAGCTCAACCTGATGGAGTACTGGAAGTACATGAGAACTGAATGCCTGAGAGATGCCCAGAGCACTGTAGAGGAAGAGGGGGTGCAAGAAGGAGAAGCCTAGGGACATCTTTCTGATGTGGGAAGGAAGGCCACCAGACAGCCGATTGCCTTGTGCTGTGGCCAGCATCTGCACCATGAACCCCAGCCCAACCAAAGCTGAAAAAACCCATCCCTGAAACCAAAGGAGAAAACACAGGCAGATCAACAGATCATGGAGGTTTATCTCCATTCCAGTGAAGGGGAAGGAACTCTGCCTCATAGAAAACCTGGCTAGATCTACAAAAGCAACAGCGAAGGGGAAGACGACCTGATGGTAGGTGGCACCATCTCCCCTATGATGGCCTGGGTGGAGATTTTGGTGCCCTCCTTGGGAGTATGGGGGGCTCTCATGGCTTTGACTTGGACTTGGGATGCACTCGGTGCCAAACTAGCCTTTAGACAGTGGAGAAACTAGGATTGAGGCTGAGGAAGTTAAGGCAATCCATGGGGTTCTCCCAGTTAGATAGCAAATTTATGGGGGGGGGGCAGCAGTATTCATGCAATTAATAAATGAGGTCCTGCATGAACAACTGTACAAAGGGGTGCTGTTATATCTAGATGAAATTCTAATTTATACTGAAACCGTGGAAGAACACGTAAGGCTAGTGAGAGCAGTTCTTGAGAAGTTGCACAAAGCCCAATTATACATGGAGCTACCTTAATGTGATTTCCACAAGACCAGTCTGGACTATCTGGGATATCGCATCTCCAAGGATGGGGTGGATATGGACCTGGCCAAGATGAGAGCAATCCTGGAAACTGCCTTCCATCCAGGAGGCAGTTGCAGAGCTTTCTGGGATTTGCAAACTTTTATCGGCAGTTCATCCCCATGTTTGTCCAGATAGCTCTGCCCATCACCAACTTGCTCAAGATAGGAGGGGGAGTGAAGCCCAAACCGAATCAGCCACTAAATTGGTCCATTGAATGCCAGGCGGCCTTCGGAAAAGTTGAAGCAGCTCTTTGCTGCTGAGCCAGTCTTGAAGCACCCAAACCCAGATGATCCAGGCAAATGCCAACAATGTGGCAGTAGGGGCAGTTTTACTTCAGAGGAATGAAAAGGAAAAATCGCAACCATGTGCCTACACATCTGGAGAAGGAGGCTTGTGCAATCTGATGGACTCTTCTCACCTGGAGGCAGTTCTTAAAAGGCAGTAAGATTCCATTTGAAGTGTGGATGGACCACAAGAACCTGGAAGTGTTAAAGGACCTGAGGAAGCTATCCCCTAAGCAGGTCCAATGGGCTCAGTATTTTAACTGCTTCAATTTCACCCTTTGCTATGTAGGAAGTTAGCACCCACCCCTTTCCTGGAAGAGTGAAATATTTTAGGAAATATGAAAAAGGCAGAATATTATATTTCCCTGGATGAGAAATATGAGAAGCACATTTTACAGACAAAGCAGCTCCCACCTTCCTGCCCCCACCCTTTGTCAATGGGCCATTAAGGCTTGGGCCAGTCTATTCTACATAACAAAGATCTACCTCCTTCAGGCAGAGCCATAGTAGGAATTGCCAAAGATAGGATTAGCCCTCTACACAATAGCAGCAGAAACTCACCACATGTGACCTGGGAAGCACATGTGACCATCAGCCAGCAAGGCCCCCAGCCCCTGGGAGTCTGACAACCAATCAGGAAACTCTTTCGGGGCCCCAGAAATGCAGAGCCAGAGAGAGCATAAAAACCCGAAGATTTACTGTATCAGCCCCTTTTCTGTTCAGGAACTCAAGCCATGTGATCCTGTCCACCATTAAACCATCTTTCCAAGCAGTCTCCATGTTTCCAGTGTCTTTTTCCCCACTTGGAGCAGAACCCAGAAGGATGTTTCTTCCAACAGCTACTTGCCGGGTGGGAAGAATTTCTTAGCCAATGAAGTAGTTAATTCCATTATCCCATCCAGACAGCTCACAGCACCAGCACTCACGAAGCAGCAAAAAATAATTGCCCCACAGCCAGCTCGGGACTCAGTGATGCAACTGCTAAAAGGGGCCTTGGGGTGGATGAATGTTTCCAAAGATATAAAGATGACCTGTTGATGAAGGAGGGCTTGGCATGGAAGGGGAGTAAAGTATACATCAGCCAGTGAACCTTGGTCCTGCAGAGAAGCCACAATGCAAAATCCGCAGGGCATTTTGGGTTTGTGAAGACCCTTCACCTGGTAAAGAGACAGTTCTGCTGTCCTTTGCTGAGCTTTGAATTACTGAAGGAAAGCCCGGGCTTTTCAGATTCGGGATTTCCCAGATGTGCCAGTTTACATATTCTAGTAAAAAAAACTTTGGAAAATGCCTGCTTCCACATCTTTACTGGGAGTTTATTTATTTTATTTATTTATTTTATTAAATTTTTATACTGCCCTTCTCCCGAAGAACTCAGGGTGGTGTACAGCCAAAAATAAAACCCACAACTATATGAAAGTTAAAAGACAATTTTAAAATATTAAATAATTTGGCCGAAAGAGCTAAAATAGACCACCCATTAAAATAGCATTTAGGCCAGCCCTGCTTGATGAAACAATAGTGTTTTGCGGGTGCGGTGAAAGTTGCAAAGGTCAGGGATCCTACGAATCTCCGGGGGCAACTCATTCCAGAGGGCAGGTGCCCCCACAGAGAAGGTTCTCCCCCTGGGGGTCGCCAGTCGACATTGTTTGACCGATGGCACCCTGAGGAGTCCCTCTCTGTGGGAGCGTACTGGTCGATGGGAGGCTATCGGTGGCAGAAGGCAGTCTTGTAAGTACCCGGGTCCTAAGCCATGGAACACTTTAAAGATGGCAACCAACACCTTGAATCGCACCCGGAAGACCACCGGGAGCCAGTGCAGCTCACGCAGGAGCAGTGTTACATGGGAGCGTCGAGTTGCTCCCATAATCACCCGCGTGGCTGCATTCTGGACCAGCTGGAGCCTCCGGGTGCTCTTTAAGGGGAGTCCCATGTAGAGAGTGTTACAGTAGTCCAGACGGGAAATTTTTTTTTCTGGAATGCTGATATCCCGAATCTGCTTAAAACCTAACAGCACCCCATAAGGGGGCTGTCAGGGCTACTGAGCCCCAACAGCGACCTAAAACCCCGGGTGATGCAAAGACTCAGTGAAGATGGAGGAGAAAGGAGAAATCGGAAGGAGGCCTGCCAGGGCCCCAGATGCTCGAGGAATTGCCGATCCCTTGCCTGCTTTTTCTGATGAGAGGGGATGAGCCATGGAGGCTGTAGAGGAAGCCCTTCGACTTAGGGCTTGGGCCGAGGCTTCAGATTCCTGAGAGAGTTTTGACCGGATGGAAGTGGGGAGCTTTGCCCCCCCTTCCCAACCCCTGGAGGTGAGCTGGAGGCTAGCAAAACCAACATTTGCCCTCCCTGATCTGGGACATGGGGGGGGGATTCGTAGGACGCAGACCCCACCTTATCCACCCAGAGGCCAAACAACAGGATTAGCACAACATTCCAATCCTGCAGCAATAGGGCATCGGGCTCAGCCAACATACGGAAGGAAAAAAACCCTTTTTGGGCCCCTCGCCAGCCTGTATTAGCATTACCTCCTGCGGAGAGCATACCACCCGGATGGGCTTTCTGTCCCGGCCAGGGATGGATCCAGGACCAGTGGTATCCCGCACCATCTGTTCCAAGCTTCCAGGGATCCCCCTGGCCCCCTCCTATGGCCAAACCATCCTGGCACCACAGGGGGAACTAATCCAGCAGCTGGCTGGAGTGCCCCCCCCCAAGCGCAGCAAGCAGCTCAGCAGCCAGGCCCCCTCCTCCAACAGCCAACATCATTGGCCCCCCTCCAGCCCAGCAAACTTTACACCAGCCAGTTGGAATGCAACAGCCTGTTGGAATGCAACAATCAGGAGCAGCCTCGCAGCAAGTTCTACCCCAAACAGCCATGGCCGCTGCCCCCCCACCTGCAAGGCCACCCCCCCCCCACTTCAGAGCAACCTTTGACAGGACGCCAGCCAAGCTAGCTTATTTCCTCAGCAGGGTCTGGGCTCATATGGATCAGTATGCTGAGCAATACGAATCAGAACAAGACTTAGTGTCGGCAATCTCAGATAGAATGAATGAGAGGGAGGCTTCTGAATGGATAGCCCAGCTGCATAATGAGGGCGCTGCTGAACTAAATGATGCTGATGGGTTTATCACACTGCTCTGGTCCCGATTTGAGGACCCAGACCGCGTAAATGAAAACGAAGCCACACTAAAGGTCAGGAAGCAAGTTAATCGACCTATAAAAGACTTTGTATGGGACTTTAGATGAGTCGCAGGGAATCTAGGCCATTGGCCTGTCCGCATACTCCTGAGACTGCCTGAGTGTCTCCACGACTGGTATACCATATCCATTGTTCTAGACAGAGAAGTCCACCCCCCCAGCCAAACCCCAGCACAGCAGCCACCTCAAAAAACGCTATCTAGAAACCCCATTTCAAAAGCTACAAATCTCACCCCCCCTCAACCAGGGAGGGTGATTAAGTGCTATCGCTGTGGACAGATAGGACATCAAGCTTCTGAATGCCTGCCTCAGTTCCACAACAACGACCCGCTGCAGCTGCACAAGGCAGGAGGGCTCCAAAGAAAGCCCCAAACAGCAGCCAATTTGCTAGACAAGCCATGGAGATTCCCCTCCCTACTGAACAGAGCGAGGACCCTCCAGCAAAACGAGCCCCTCCCAACGGGGCTAGCAGAGATGAAGACCTGATGGTGAGTACACCCATCTCCCCCTTCTCAATTAAAGCAAAACTAGTGCTGCTAGAAACAGGGAAACAAGCAGAAATCCCAGTAATAATAGATACCGGCTGCACCAGATGTTTAATTGGGCTTAAAGTGGTAGAACAGCTGGGGATCAGAACAACAACCTTAAAGCACCCGATTAAATTTCACCAGGTGGATGGGACATTGAATGGGGGAGTCCTTGCCACCCATATTACTGAACTGATTAAATTAGAGATGGGGAAACATCATGAACTTATACAATTTATAGTAACCCCAAAGATGTCAGAATCTATCATACTGGGCCTGGCTTGGCTAGACAAATGGGGCCCCACCATCACATGGGAAGATAGATACCAAAAAATCAGAATAGCAGTTGGCCCATCACCCCCTACCCCTCCTCCCAAACAGCAACCTACCCATAATGGCCAGAGACAGCAGCAACTTGTTCAGACAGACCTCCAGGCGAACACCAGATCCCTAAAGTGTATGTCGACTTAGCTGAAGCTTTCAGTGAGGAAGAATGTAGCCTCCTCCCACCTCATTGGCCCACAGACTGAGCCATCAAATTACAACCAGGGGCTAAATTGCCAAAACCTAGAATGTACTCCATGACACCTACTGAGATGACTGAATTGAGGAAGTACATTGACACCAACCTAGCCAGAGGGTTCATTGAGCCTGCAAAATCCAGCATGGCTGCCCCCGTACTGTTTAAAGAAAAAAAAGATGGTTCCTTAAGATTATGTGTCGACTTTCGGTCTCTCAACGGCATTTGCATACAAAATACCTACCCCCTCCCACTGATGAAAGTCTTACTGAACCACCTATTGAAAGGAAAAATTTTCACCAAGCTAGATCTAAGAAAGCCTACTACCGAGTTCACATAAAGGAGGGAGACGAATGGAAGACTGCTTTTAACTGCCCCTTGGGCAGCTTCCAATTCTGGGTCATGCCTTTTGGACTCCAGGGGGCCTTAGGGGTCTTCATGCAACTGATCAACGAAATTTTGCATGAGCATTTATATCAGGGGGTTCTTGTTTATCTCGATGACATTCTTATATTCAGCGAAAATATGGAAGACCACATCAAATTGGTCAGAGAAGTGCTGGAAAAACTCCTAGCAGCCAAACTTTATGCAAAATTGTCCAAATGTGAGTTCCATAAGGAAGCCCTTGACTACTTGTGATACAGGGTGTCAAATAAGGGGATTGAAATGGACCCAGAGAAAGTGAGGGCAGTACTGGACTGGCAGCCCCTACGCACTCGTAAGCAACTCCAGAGCTTCCTGGGGTTTGCAAACTTTTACAGACAATTCATCCCTTCCTTCGCTGAGGTAGCATCCCTTTGACAGAACTGCTGAAAACTGGCCCGTCTCCCAACAAGCCAAAACCTAGCCAGCCCTTAGCTTGGACAATGGACTGCCAAAAATCCTTTGAACGGTTAAAATGCCTATTTTTGGTGGAGCTGATCCTACAGCATCCTGACCCAAATAAGCCCTTCGTGGTTCAGGCTGACGCAAGTGATGTGGCGGTGGTGGCTGTTCTACTACAAAGGGACCCCCGGAACAATCTAATGCCGTGTGCTTATGTATCCAGGAAGTTAACTGACTCTGAGCGCAGATAGGCGGTATGGGAAAAAGAGCCGTTTGCAGTGCGATGGGTTCTCCTGTCCTGGAGACACTTCCTGGAAGGGGTGGAGGAGCCTTTTGAGGTTTGGACTGACTACAAGAACCTCAAGGCACTGAAGACCCTGAGGAAGCTTTCTCCAAAGCAGGTTTGTTGGGCTCAATATTTCAAATGTTTTAACTTTAACCTGAAATATATCTGGGGAGTAAGAACCTTCTGGCTGATGCTCTCTCCTGCAAAACCCAATTTGACAGCCGACAGGAAGAGATAGTTCATGCCATGATTTCAGAGACTCAGCCAGCCGCCCAAGCCCACACCAGAGCACAAACGCGCCAGGGTTCCAACCTCCCCGAAGACAAGTTGACAGTGGAACTAAAAGCAGCACTCTCTAATGATTCCTGGTTCAAAGAACACCAGGCGGACCTCACCCTAAAGGATGGGTTGGCGTGGAAGGGGAATAAACTTTACATGCCTCACAGCCTGCGGCTCCTGGTACTGAAGAGAAGTCATGATTCTCGCCTAGGGGGCCACTTTGGGTTTTTAAAAACCCTCCATTTGACTAGGAGGCAATTCTGGTGGCCAAAGATGAAAACTGAAGTGGAAGACTATGTGAGAAACTGTGCCACCTGTGCCACCATGAAATACCGACCAGGGAAGCCCCCTGGCCTTCTCCAGGCTGTGGCCAAACCCAACAAACCCTGGGAGGAGATTGCAATGGACTTCATAGTTGAGCTCCCTGACAGTGGGGGCAATTGAGTCATTTGGACTGTCATTGATTTATTCTCCAAGCAAGCCCACTTCACTGCCTGCAGCGGACTACCCTCGACTAAAAAACTGGCAAAGCTGTTTGTGAAACACATCTACAGGCTACACAGAGTCCCAAGAATAATAATATTGGACAGTGGGGTCCAGTTTACCGCTAAATTCTGGAGGGAATTTCTATGATCCATTGGGTCGTCCCAGGGACTTAGCTCAGCTTTTCACCCATCAACTAACGGATCGGCCGAAAAATTGAACTCAATGGTAGAACAGTACATTAGATGTTATGTGAATTATCAACAGGAGAACTGGATGACCTCATTGAAAAAGGGTTGGGAGAATACAAAAAAAGCTTTAGCGGAGTCAGCAGAAAAATATAAGGCTCAGGCCGACAAACATTGGGGTCTCCAACCACCTTTCCGAATAGGTGGTAAAGTGTATTTGTCAACCAAGATTGAGGGTGCCCAGCAAAAAGTTTGGACCCAAATTCATAGGTTCCTTTCCTATAGTGAAAGTGATTAACCCAGTGACTGTCCAATTTAGGCTCCCTCGCATATTAGGGAAAATACACCTCATTTTCCACAGCAGCTTATTGAAACTGGTCAGAGAATCTACCCTCAGACCTTTACCAGCTGCTCCACCCCCTCCTTTAGTAATACAAGGGGAGACTCATTATGAGGTGAAGAAAATCCTGGACTCTAGACTCTACAGGGGTCGATTGCACTGGAAAGGTTACCCTTTGGCTGAAGCTACTTGGGTGAAGAGTTGGGATGTGAAGGCTGATGTGCTCGTGAAACAGTCTCATGATAAAATTCCTGACAAACCGAAAGGTCCTCCTGGGGGTGGGGTTAAAGGTATTGGTGCTAAGCGTTAGCCCCTTCTTTTGTGTTTTGTCTGTTTTATTTTCAGGATGTGGTTCTTTCTGCAGGGGGGGATGCCTGTCAGCCTTGGAAGCCATATTAGGCTGGAAGCTTCAACGCTGCCACTTCCTCATGTATGGGAAAGTAGGAGAGGGGAATTAGTAGACATAATAGCATTCTTCCTATTGGTCAAGGTCAGGGTGATCCAGCATCTGGAGGAGGAGTGGTCAGGAGCTGGGTCGAGGTGGAACGGACGTTGATTGGAGCATGTGATCGATTGAGGAGAAAGGGGGTGGTTTTGGGAGCTTTGAATTACTGAAGGAAAGCCCAGGCTTTTCAGATTCGGGATTTCCCAGATGTGCCAGTTTACATATTCTAGTAAAAAGAACTTTGGAAAATGCCTGCTTCCGCATCTTTACTGGGAGTTGGGGGTTTTCTGGAATGCTGACAAGCCTATGTGGTCAGCTGTCCTGTGTGTGCCTCCATGAAATGCCTACCTGGGAAGCCTCCAGGCTTTCTATAGTCAGTAGCCAACCCAGCTAGTCCATGGGAGGAGTGGGCTCTATGGACTTTATCATGGAGTTGTCTGAGAGTGCTGGGAACACAGTAATTTAGACTGTTGATGATCTCCAGGTTTGAGGAGGAACTCGCTACATGAAGTGTTTTCAATGTATTGGGTCACCAAGACTTGGCAGGCTAGACTTCCAGCTGTACTTCCGGTGCTATCAGAAGCAAGGACTGCAAGCTCTGTGGCCCATTCCAAACTCTCCCCATTGGAGGGCTCCAATTGGAGCCATAGCCACCCTGGAGGGGTGGTTAAGTAAAGGGAGACTGCCTGGCAGGTTGAGGAGAGCCTCATCTATCCTCCCTGATTAGGAAAGCCCCCTCATCTGAAGACGAGAGCAGCAGCAGCATAAATGGCTGCCATGAAGCTGGGGGCAGTCTGAATACCCAAGACAGTGCAGGAGCAGAGAAGGCAAATGGTGTGTGAGAGAATACTTTTTGTTGAAACTTGACCCCAAGAAATCTAAGGGGAAAGCATATTTAAAACTATTTGTTGAAGCAGCAAACAAGCCCTTGGAAAAATACCGGAGAATTTAAGAAGATAATAATAATAATAATAATAATAATAATAATAATAATAATAATAATAATAACAACAACAACAACAACTTTTTAAAATAAATAGAAATTTGGATTCTCAAAGTTAAAAGTTGTGGTATCAAGAAGACTTTTTTAAAAATGCTGGAATTATAGTCCCAAATTCTTCTTTATTAATATTGCTTACTTACTGGATTTACAATTTAAAATAATTGAAATTGGACTTGTCAACAACATTACAGAGAGGCTGAAGCAGACTGAAGAGAGAGCGCCATCTGCGGATGAAAGGGGAACTATGCAGACTTCCAGTTGGCGAGCTGCAGCGACATGGTGCCAAGTGAGTGATCGCTACTCCTCAGCACCGTTTGTCACCGTGTTTTGGGGATCCTTTCGGGGGTGCGGGACCTGGAGAGCCCTGTGGACAACAGAGAGAGTCGGGTGAGCGAGAAAGCGAAGCGCAAATGCTTCTCACAAGACCGGGCAGCTCTGTCAAACCAACGTGTGTGAGTCAGCCATTCAATGGCTGACCTGAAGCTGTAGCAGCCGGCAACTAGATGGGAGCTAGGAGAATTGGAGGCTGCAGTGTTGAAATTGAAATGCGCCTTTCCTACCTAAACCAAATTGGACATCTGAAAAAGGGGTCGGCGGAGTCAGGCGAGAAGGGCTCAGAGAGGAAAAGAGCGGCAACTGCGACCAAAGAAGCAAATTTAAAGACTACGGAGCTTGACAAGCCGGCACGGTGAATGAAAAGACTGACGACATGAGACCAACTGTGCAAAAAAGAGGTTTAGTGGGTACAGCGAGTAAGAAGAATAAAGAACCCAGGAAAAACTTTCTTTTTTGTCGCCTATAGCGTTAAACCAGCAGAGGGTGAGGCAAGTGGGAGATTTGACTCCACCCGACTGTAGCGAAGAACAGGAAGCGCAGCCATTATAGAGATCTGACAGAGCAACAACTAAAAAGACTGGCACAGAGACAATCTAGCAGTGAGAACAACCATAAAGCATTGACTTTGATTAATGAATTCGGGGAAAAGAAAGGCTTGGAGAAGTTTGGAGGCTGAGTAATAAAGAACATTACACTTTCTAAGAAGAAAAAAAGGAAACCAAGGGGTTTGATATTTGCTTTTTCCCCGATATTCTTTTCTTTAGTATCCTGACTTTTTATATATTGATATTAATTATAATAAGTACTGTAAATTTTTATATTTATCAATTTTTGATCTTTTTCCATATATAATTTATATTTTTGTACATTCTATTAGATCGATATTTAACTATATTTAACTATTCAATTATTTAATTATATTTACTTGCATTTATAGTACCTATTTACATTAATTTACCTTATCTATAGCTATATAATATTTTGTATTTGAAATCAATTTTAAGAATCAAGTAAGACATAGGAAATTAAGGAATAGATTACAATTGTATTTTTAGGAAGTAGAGTGATTTAAGATATTAGGGAATGCTAGATATTTTTTTGTGTTCAGAGGACTTGAATTAATCTTTCGTAAGTATAATCAATTTCTATTAACCAACCAATTACCAGCTGTTAAATTAATCAAGTATAAACCAATTAACCAACTATAACCAATTAATTGCTTTTACCAATATTGTAATTTAAGTGTTATCTGTCTAAGATATTGATTGGAAGTGACATAGATTGTTAGATTGATATTGACCTTTCCCATATCAGTAGACCTTTCCCATATCTGAAAACTAGGAAAGATATTAGTACCTTAAAACAACAGATGATACCAGACAAAAGAGGTGGCAACCAGTGAATGATAATTTGGAGAAACATTGAGAGAATAATTAGAGACCAAAAAAATAATTCTGAAAGAAATGACAAGCATGTCATCAACGATCCTGAAAACTGGAAAAAAGACACCCTCAAATCCCACTATAACCATGACCTCCCCAGCTATGCAGAAATCAACGGAAGGGTTACCCAAAATGGAAAAATCCATAGTAACACCATCATTGCAAACCGTGCAATCATCATTGACATTAATACAAGAAACCATGATGGCTATGCAGGAGAAAATGTTAAATAACCACACTGAACTAAAAATGGATATTCATGCACTGGACCAGAAGATGAATGAGATTCAAGTCTCAATATTTAATAATGAACAAAGGATCCAGAAGGTGGAACAAAGAATTGAACAAAATGAGAAGAAACTAGACACGGTGGATCAGACGTTGACGATGCAGAACATGGATTTAGAGGATTCGTTAATCCAATTAGAAATGGACAGGGCATCGTTCTATCTACGTTTCCAAAATGTTATAGAAGACAAAGAGGAAGACTTGGGAGAAAAGATGGCAAAACTGATTGCGGAAGTACTCCAACAGGACAAGGAAGAAATCATCAGAGAGTTGGACGATGTCTACAGGGTACAAACAAATTATGCAAGGAGAAACAGGCTCCCTGGGGAAGTCCGTGTGAGGTTTGCGAGAAAAAAAGTGAAAGATATCTTGTATAATATGACGAGAGAGGAACAAATAACATATAGAGGAAAAGAGGTGATAATATTAAAACAGGTGCCAAGAAGAGTGAGGGAGGTGAGAAAGGACTATAGGTTTTTAGCCATGCAACTGAATAAAAGGAATATACTATTCAGATGGCTCCTGCCAGAAGGGATGCTAATCACCTGGCAGGGGAGAAAAATAAAAATAGACAGTTGGAGCTCAGCACAAGATTTCCTCGACCAGCTAAGAGGTGCAGAAGAAGAACAAAGCAGTAAAGAGGAAATCAAGGCAACAAACCTAGAAGAAGAAACCTCACACAAATGAAATATCAAGGAAGGAACTGCAGAGGAGAAGAAGACAGAAAAAGAAGAAGCCAAAGGGAAAAAAACAAGACCAGTAAGAGCCGTAAGAACAAACAGGAACTAGGAACCAGATAAGGAAATCAGGAATGAATAATCTAAAACTAATATCAATAAATGTTAACGGGTTAAATGATTATAAAAAGAGGAAGTTAATACTCACAAAGCTAGTAAAACAAAATGTAGATATAATCTGTCTACAGGAAGTTCACATAAAAAAGGACGAGGGTAAATGCCTAGAATACACAAAATATGGCAAAGCATTCACTTCACTAGCAGAGAAAAAAAAGAGGGGGGGGGTAGTAATTTATGTAAAAAAAGGAATCAAAGCAGAATTAAAATATAATGACACAGAGGGCAGAACTCTCATGATCGAGGTTACGAGAGGTAATTCCAAAATGTTATTAGTGGGCATCTATGCTCCAAATAAAAAACAGGGAGAATACTTCAAAAAACTCCACAAGCAATTAGGTAAAATGGCATATAATGAAATTTGCATAATAGGCGATTTTCATGGCATTGTAGATTCGGATAAAGACTATAAAAGCAATAAAACTAACAAAAATAAAAGGGCAAATTTACCAAGAGCCTTTTTTGATCTAGCGGACGAACTAAATTGAATTGACATATGGTGAACCCTACATCCAAATGACAGACAGTATACATTTTATTCCAACCTGCAAAAGTCATGGTCAAGAATAGACATGGCACGGGTCATCAGGAAGTTGGGATTAGAAATAAGAATGGCAGATATTAGCCCAAATACTTGGGCAGACCATAACCCCCTCGAAATAAATTGGAAGAGCATAAAGAGAAAGAAACAACAGAGATGGAGGTTTAACATGAAACTATTGAGTGATAAAGAATGTATAGAAAAACTGAAAGAAGAAGTAAAGTCCTTTTTCAAAGAAAACGAGAACCAAGGAACATCACGAGTAATAGTATGGGACACAATGAAGGCCTATTTAAGAGGGGTTGTGATATCTTACAGTGCATTTAAAAATAAAGAAAAAAGAAAACCCCTGGAAGATCTTTTAAACCACTTAGGAGAAGTGGAAAGGAAGCTTCAAGAAAACCCTGGAGACGAAGTAGCAAAACAAAATTGGCTGATGTGGAGACAACATAAACTGAACATCTTAGATCAAGAGGACTTAGCACAAAAAATAAAAAGAACAAAACAATATTACTTTGAGAATGCCAACAAGTCGGGAAGGTGGCTGGCCTATAAATTAAAAAAGGAAAACGAAAAAAGGCAAATCCTTGTATTAGACGATGCTAAGGCTAATATTTTAAATAAAGAAGAAGACAAATTAGAAAGAGCAAGGGAATATTATGAAGCCCTTTACAAAGAAGAGGAGGTCCCAGAAGAAAAAGTAGAGCAATACTTGGCAAATGCTGAGCTTCCACAAATAACGGAGGAAGAGAGGGAAATGCTTAATGGAAAGATAACAATGGAAGAACTTAAAATAGCCCTCTCCAAAATCAAAAACAATAAATCGCCAGGCCCGGATGGATTCCCAGGGGAAATATATAAAAAATTGGAAGAAACATTACAACCAAAATTAGTGGAAATTTTCAATGAGGCCCTGATGGGTGCAAAAATCCCAGACACGTGGAGGGAAGCGCATGTCACACTTTTACCGAAAGAAGGTGCTGACCTAAAACAAATCCAAAATTACAGGCCAATTTCCCTTCTAAACACTGACTACAAATTATTCATGAGCATAATGGCGGAAAGAATAAAAAAAATACTAAACTCCTGGATACACAAAGATCAAAACGGATTCCTCCCAGGGAGGCAAATTAGGGACAATTTGAGAATTGTGTTGAATACTCTAGAATATTATGAAGAGCACCCGGAAAAGCAGATGACCCTAATTTTTTTGGATGCCCAAAAGGCATTCGATAATCTGAATTGGAATTTTATGACCAAGCAAATTAAAATAATGGGATTTGGAACAAATTTTGAAAAAATGATAGAAACTATCTATGATAACCAAAGGGCGAGCATTTTAGTAAATGGTGACAGGACAAGAACATTTCAGATTAGGAAGGGGGTAAGGTAAGGATGCCCCCTATCACCACTATTATTCATTTTGGCCCTAGAAGTCCTACTACGAAAAATTAGAAACAATGAAGAAATTAAAGGCTTAAAGATTAGGAAAGAAGTTTACAAAATGCAAGCATTTGCGGACAATGTGGCCCTAATATTAGAAGACCCATTAGAACCCGGACAAAAAATATTAGAAGAACTGGGTAAATATGGAGAGGTGGCAGGCTTCAAATTGAATAAAACTAAAACCAAAATATTAACCAAGAATGTAACCGAGGAACAGAAGAAAGAGATAGAAGAAACACTGGGATTATAGGTTGTCAAAAAAATAAAATACTTAGGAATCTGGATAATTATAAAGTGCTCATCCCTAAAGGAAGATAATTATACCCCTTTAATTAAAAAAATGAAACAAAATTTGGACAGATGGAAGAAAATTAAATTGTCACTTATAGGCAAGATAGCCGCAATTAAGATGAATATCCTTCCCAAAATTCTATTCTTATATCAAAATATACCAGTGATCTTAGATAAAAAAACTTTTTCAGAATTAAATAAAAACATCAGGGAATTTTTATGGGATGGGAAAAAGCCGAGGATTTCACTTAAAATTTTACAGGGAAAAAGGAATATGGGAGGTTTTGGACTCCCCGATTGAGAAACATATTATAGGGCAGCTAAGCTAGTATGGATAAAGGAGTGGGCCATACTGGAAAATAAGAGAATCCTAACCTTAGAAGGCCACGATCTACAGAAAGGGTGGCACGCATACCTGTGGGACACAGAGAAGAAAAAGAAAACATATTTCCATAGACATAAAATTAGGGAGTCTTTAATACAAACATGGATTGGAATTAGACAGCGATATTATACTAAAGTCCCTGAATGGCTCTCCACGATGGAGGCTTTGATCTATCCAAACAGGTGGGGAATGGAGAAAATGTGCAGATACAAAGATATATTGGATGGAAGAGGAAATCTTAAATCAAATGACACCCTGAGAGACCAAGGTATAAATTTAGATTGGTGGACCTATCTACAAATAAAATCAAGATATCAGAAAGATAAGGAAGAATATGGCTTAGAATTAGGATACAATGGACTAGACAAAATCTTGATGGGAACGGAAAAAAAAGTTTTGGCTAAACTATACAATTACTTACTAGATGAGGACAGAGCTCAAGAGACAGCTAAAAACC
Source organism: Pituophis catenifer annectens (assembly GCF_029215685.1). Taxonomy (NCBI): domain Eukaryota; kingdom Metazoa; phylum Chordata; class Lepidosauria; order Squamata; family Colubridae; genus Pituophis; species Pituophis catenifer. The sequence goes on along the minus strand of NW_027256883.1, from coordinate 106,408,799 downwards.
AATTGAGAGTATGGGAAAAAACATTGGACATAGTTTAAATTTTAATGAATGGGAAGAGGCTTGGAATAAAAATTACAAACTGACCAGAGCTGCAATGTGTAAGGAAAATCAGTATAAAATGCTCCACAGATGGTATCTAGCACCTGCCAGACTAGCCAAGATGTTCCCCAATATGCACTCAAATTGCTGGAAATGTGGCTACGGTCACATGTGGTGGACATGCCCCGAAGTGAAAAGATACTGGAACAGAATTTGGAGATGGCTACAAGAAATAATTGAAGAAGATATAGAATTGACACCGGAAATATTTCTCCTGGGAATAGTAAAGAAGGGGTATGCAAAGAAAAAGATTCACCTGATAATACACATAACCACAGCTGCTAGATTGGCCTATGCACAATTCTGGAAAGAGAAAACCCTGCCACCAGAAGAACTTATAATTAAGAAAATACTGGAGTGCGCAGAGATGAGTAAATTAACATATGAAATAAATAACGATGAGAACTCAGAGTATTATACTGTGTGGGAAAGGTGGTATGAATGGATGAATGATAAAATTAAAGCAGGAGTATAAGGTGCGTTAAATAAATAGCAACAAATAGCTTATGTGACACCAGATATATTCTATGTATATATGTATAAACACTGCATATCCGATATTAATAGAAATGAGATTTTTTGTATGTATATAAAACTCAATAAAGTATAATAAAAAAAAAGAAAGGGGAACTATGCTGAAAGGCGAAAGGGAAGCAGTATGCTCCCTCCCATATTAGGGCAGACCAGGTGCTTCGATAGAAACACACACACACACACACACACACACATATGGTAAGATATATGAAAGAAGAAGGTTTAGAAATGAAGGGTGATAGTAAAAGATATCTGTAAACAATATGAAACAATGGAAATGAAATGTAATAACTAGGAGTAATAATATTATGTTTATTTGTATTGAAATGGATGATACCCAGCTATTACACCATTCACACATTGATATGTACAAACAATATAAAATAAAAAACAAATATATATATATAAAAGACTTGGCAGGCTTGATATTCAAATTAATTAATACAGTATGTATAATAGGCTGCTCTCCCTCTGGGAAAGGTATTCCACTGCTGAAAGAAAGTGGCAATACTTAGTTGATTTTGCATGATTTTGGAAAAAAAACAAACCCCTAAATAGAGTGGCTACCTAAAGGCCTGCACTGTGGGCAATGCTGCCACATCTGTTGGAAGAGCCTGGAGATTATTTGGTGTACAGTGTACAGTGAGTATCCTCTAGATTGGGCTGCTTTGGCCTATGCTATGGGCTATCTTGAGGCCACAAAATCTGTGAGCACTTTAGCCAGTTTTGGAAGGGAAGATAAAAAAGGGTTTTCTTGCAGCACTGGCCTAAAGCAATCTGAGGTTACTCAAAACTCTCCGCTGAGGCAAACTGCATGTTGTTGTTGTTGTTGTTGTTGCTGCTGCTGCTGCTGCTGCTTTGGCAAAGCAAATTACATTACCTCCATGGTCTGAATTGCAACATCACAGTGAATCTACACACAGGTCAATCAGATACACATTTTTATGTTATTAATCAGACAAAATTGTTATTGCAGAAAATGTTAAATATAATTTCTATGAAATTTGGGGGAAGTACTGGGCCAGTGCCTACATTGCTAGGGATATATACTGTTGGAAGGAAAATCCATCTCGTTCAGTTCCAAGCTGGGAGAAAGATGCTGGAAATAACATGGAGGCTGATTGGAAAGAAAGACTCTGTTTATTGAAGATCAGAACCAATACACACACATAGCATGCAGTTCTGGGATAGCTGCTGGAATGAGTGGATGGATCTTTATTGGTTTCTGTGACTTTGAAGTTTGAACTTCGCAATCTGGGGATTGTACAATGAAGTCTTTTGCTAAATGGTTGTGGGTTAATTCTATTATGTCCTAAAATGTGCTGTCCTGTCCTTCTTAATCCCATCATCCTGGAACTGAAGATGTTTTATTTAAGAATAAATTGGCCCAGATTTCTTAATGGGCACAAATATCCATTTCTAAAGACCTCTTGCATCTGCTGATGGCTGTTTTATTATGCAGGAAGCTCCATTTCTCCTGTGGGGAAATATAATATTTCCTGCCTTTTTAATATTCCCCAATGTATTTCATTCTCTAGGAGGGTGGGTGGGTGCTGACTTTCTACAATGCCAAGGATTTTCAAAATGGAGCCTTCCCCTTATTTTTCCATAAGGACTACATAACTGTTACTCTGAAATCAGGTAAGGCTCCTTCAGAATATGCAAGTTATCACCCTTTTTTATTCTTATTAATTCTTATTAATATTAATACATAAATGTGAGCTGACCTTGTGATTATATTTTGCAGAATTTGTTTCTACCCATTCAGCAGTATTCAGTAGATGTCAAGTTTCTGAAACTATTAGTTACAGACTATTTAACAACTAAATCTGAGTATATTGAAACTCATATGCTGGTTTTGTTAGAAGTGGGAAAGGCTTTTAATTTGCTAGAAATATAATTTTTGAAGCATGCTATCAAAATGGATTTCCTTCAACTTTTACTTCTTGAGTTAAAATGGCTTTAGTGCTTCTGCATAAATGAGATTTTATTTCTACAAAGTAAGATCAGGGGTGAAATGCTCCCGGTTCAGACCAGATCGCCCAATCCGATAGCAATGGAGGCGGGTGGTTCGGAGAACAGGTAGCAAAAATCCCTGCCCCCCTCCCATGTCCAGCTGAGCCGCACGATCATCAGAGGCTTTTTCTTTTAATTTTTAAAAACATTTTTTCTACAACCTCTTCGGCTGAACAAATGCTTTTAAAAGTTAAAAAAAAAAAGCCTCTGATGATCGTGCAGCTCAGCTGGGATCGTCAGTGGCTTTTAAAAGCATTTTTTCTACAATCTCTTCAGAGGTTGTAGAAAATCGTCAGAGGCTTTTTTTCTTTTAAAAGCCTCTGATGATCCAAGCTGAGTTGCCTGATCGGCAGAGGTTTTTAAAAGAAAAAAAGTCTCTGCCGATCAGGCAACTCAGCTGGGATCGTCAGAGCCTTTTGAAAGCATTTTTTTACAACCTCTTCGCCAAAGAGGTTGTAGAAAAAAATGGTTTTAAAAGAAAAAAAAATGGCCACACCCACCCAGTCACATTATCCCCCCACCAAGCCACGCCCACAGAACCGGTAGTAACAAATTTTAGATTTCACCACTGAGTAAGATGTATTATGGAACCCAACAAGATTTGCCCACAATCTACTTTTATATTTAATCTGGTCCTTAGCCCCATTAATTAAAATATACAAAGCTAAGGTTACCCCTATGCTCTTGTATGGAGCAGAGGTTTGGGGTCTATATTCAACCACAGTCCCAGAACAAACACAGTCCCAGCATTTGAGACATATTTTGGGTGTAGATCCAAGAACATCTGCTGCAGCAGTTAGAGCTGAATTGGGAATTCATACAGTTCATGCACTATCCAAAATTAGAGCATATAACTACTGGTGCAAAGTCAATGAAATGGAAACTGATAGACTCCCCAAGTTATGTCTACTAGAGCAAATAAAATTACAATCACAAATCTCCTGGATCACCAAACTAACAAATTTTGTAAGAAGCTGTGGCCTTCCTGTCTCTTGCGTAACAGGCGAACAATTCAAAAAAAGAGCTGCCCAAAGAATTAAGGATATAGAAGCACAAAATGATATAGCTATCCTTAGTAAGGTGGGTAACTTGAAATGGCTGAGCAAAAAGAAACATACTTTTCAAGTAGACAGCTATTTAAAGTTACAACTGACAAAACACCTTAGGGAGATATTTACGTGAGCGAGATTTGAGCAGCTTGACACAATGGTCAGATATGGGAGATTCCATTCTATACCCAACTATGAGCGTCTCTGCATTAGCAGAGCGGCAGAGGTAGAAGAACTGGCTCACATCCTCTTTGACTGTTGCTTGTATAAGGCGGTGAGTGACAGGTACCTTGGTCCATATACCAAACAAATGGCCCATTGGGATCCCCATATCAAAACAACTTACTTTATGTGCGGCCAGAACCTGAAAATGACATCTAACACAGCACAGTACTTAAACAAAATGGTTTGGATGAGATCTGCATACATGGGACTGTAGATTGTAAGGATGACACTAAAATATAATTTTATGTCATTTTATTCTAATTTATATATTTATGTATTAAATTAAATTATATTGTATCTTATCCTATAACTATTGTATTTTATCCTACTCTTATTTTAAATTGTTTCTATAAGATTTTATTGGCAATATGTGTTTGCACCTTGTGCTTTGATATGGCTTATAGGCTAATCAAAGCTATCATTTTAAACTGTATTTTATTTAAGGTGACCAGACGTCCCGCTTTTGGCGGGACAGTCCCGCTTTTGAGCAATTTGTCCCGCGTCCCGCGGCGTTTCAAAAAAGTCCCGATTTTTCTTGAGCCCCAGCTGATGGCTAGAAGAAAAAAAAACTGTTTAAACTCTTGCCCGGGGCTTCAAAGGGCCGCCCTACAGGCAATCAGTGTAAAGCAGTTTTTTTTCCCCCTAGCTAAGCTTCAGAAACGAAAACGAAACCGAAACCAGGGTCTTTGGTGCAGCGTGACAAAATGAGGCAGAGAGAGATTTATTTTTATTTTTATTTTTCCTCCCCAAAAAAGGTAGGTGAAAAACTGCAAACAATGGGAAATTTAGGAGGAGAGTTCAAAATTTTAAAACACAAAGGAAAAAAAGCTGTATTTAACTAGGGAATTGTAATAATTGAGATACTATTAATTGTATATTGTGTTGAAAGCAGAAATGGTTAAGTTGTGGTTCGGAGGAATATATGGGAGAAATTATTTGGTTTATTATTATTGGTAAATATAATTAATTGATTTGTAAGAAATTGGATTGCATGGAAATAATTGGAATATTCATGTTCATATTGATTAATATACAAAAAAGATAGTTTTATAACTAATTGATTTATATTAAAATGTTGAATTTGTATTAAACAACTGTATTACATAATTACATAATTAAACAATGTGAGGATGGATATAAAAATAGATGACAATGGGAAGGGGTATAATATAGAATAGAAGGGAAAAATTGAATTTGATTAAGATTAGAGATGAGGATGAAGGGTAATATTGGTTTTTTTAAAAAATAGATGAGGAATAAATATGGCAAAAAGGAAATATAGAAATTGTAAATTTAATTGAAATGACTAAACGCTGTTTAAATTTGTGAACCAGCCAAATATTCTGTTCAAAGAAAATACATTGTATGTTTGTATGTGTGTTTCTAATTATTGCTATTTATTCATATTTGTTCTCTTTTATTCTTTAAAGTTTAACAATTCATTCTTTATCTTAATATCTTTATATTTGCTTGGGGTTGGCTTTCTTCCCTTTCATCTTTTTTATTGTACAGCAATCTTTCTCCTCAAACCTACCACCTCTCTCTTTTCTTTCCTTCTTACTTTCTCTTCCCCCCACCCTCTTTTTCTCCTCCCTACTTCCTCTTTCTTTCTCCTTCTCCTCCTCTCTTCCTCCCTCTCTTACCCTCACTCCTACTCTAATTTCCATTCCTTCATCCCTCTCTATTGCTGTAATCCTTTAATGCATATGGACTACTCAGAGGGCTGAAAAAGTTATTTTTGACTGGTCCTCACACTTTTGACCAGTCCTCGAACTTACGACTGTCCTCACATTTTACATTTTTGCCCTATCTTGTCATCATGGTGAAGAGAAGCAGTTGTGAAATGAGTGACATGGTTGTTAAGAATGCTGCATGGGCATAAATGTGAGGATGGTCATAAGTGTGAGGACCAGTCAAAAGTGCGAGGACCTGTCAGAAATGACTTTTTTCAGCCCTCTGGTTAGTCCTTTTGTGCATATGGACTACTCAGAGGGCTGAAAAAGTTATTTTTGACTGGTCCTCACACTTTTGACCAGTCCTCGAACTTACGACTGTCCTCACATTTTACATTTTTGCCCTATCTTGTCACCATGTTGAAGAGAAGCAGTTGTGAAATGAGTGACATGGTTGTTAAGAATGCTGCACGGGCATAAATGTGAGGATGGTCATAAGTGTGAGGACCAGTCAAAAGTGCGAGGACCTGTCAGAAATGACTTTTTTCAGCCCTCTGGTTAGTCCTTTTGTGCATATGGACTACTCAGAGGGCTGAAAAAGTTATTTTTGACTGGTCCTCGCATTTTTGACCAGTCCTCGAACTTACGACTGTCCTCACATTTTACGTTTTTGCTCTATCTTGTCACCATGGTGAAGAGAAGCAGTTGTGAAATGAGTGACATGGTTGTTAAGAATGCTGCATGGGCATAAATGTGAGGATGGTCATAAGTGTGAGGACCAGTCAAAAGTGCGAGGACCTGTCAGAAATGACTTTTTTCAGCCCTCTGGTTAGTCCTTTTGTGCATATGGACTACTCAGAAGGCTGAAAAAGTTATTTTTGACTGGTCCTCGCATTTTTGACCAGTCCTCGAACTTATGACTGTCCTCACATTTTACGTTTTTGCCCTATCTTGTCACCATGGTGAAGAGAAGCAGTTGTGAAATGAGTGACATGGTTGTTAAGAATGCTGCACGGGCATAAATGTGAGGATGGTCATAAGTGTGAGGACCAGTCAAAAGTGTGAGGACCTGTCAGAAATGACTTTCCAGCCCTCTGAGTAGTCCCTATACACATAGCCATGGCCACCCGGTCACATGACCAGCTAGCCACGCCCACCCAGTCACATGGCCTCCAAGCCACGCCCACACAATAAGCCACGCCCACAATGGTGTCCCTCTTACCAATGTTAAAATCTGTTCACCTTACCCTATACACATAGCCATGGCCACCCGGTCACATGACCAGCTAGCCACGCCCATCCAGTCACATGACCAGCTAGCCACGCCCACAAAATAAGACACGCCCACAATGTCCCTCTTTACCAATGTTAAAATCTGGTCACCTTAATTTTATTCCAATTTCATTTTAAATTGTATTTTATCCAATTCCATTTTGAATTGTTTTTATCAGATTTTAGTAATAATTTGTGTTTGGAACTTTGCACTTTGATATGGCCCAAGGGCTAATCAGTAAAGTAAAGTATTTCATCTGATTTTATAGGCTTTGGCTTGCTTTATTAGTCAGTGTGCTATCATTCAAAGTATATTGGTGGCTGGAACTGAACTCATATTTTTACTGTACACAGGTAACATTTTAGCTTATTAAACAATTTTGAAAGTAATTACCCAATTTTGTGGAGGTTGTACAACAAAATCTTTGTTGTCATTGGGCCTATATAATAACTTCTGTTGGTTGAAATCCTGGCAAACATTTAGTAATCAAAGACTTGTCCCAAAAGTGCTTTTTCAAAAGGCAAGTGGAGTTTGTTTTTTCCTTGAAGACATTTCATTTCTCATCCAAGAAGCTTCTTCAGTTCAGAAGCTTCTTCAATTCTGAAGAAACTTCTTCGATGAGAAGCTAAACATCTTCAAGGAAAAAAACAAAGGCTAGTTGCCTTCTAAAAAAGCATCTTTGGGACAACCATGACCTGGATGACTGAGAATCTCCATAGACAATCAAAAATTTGTTATATTCCCAGCAGTAAAAGCAACTAGGCATATTTGGAAATTATTGAAAAAGAAATACAGTAAAAAGTAAGACTGACCCTTTCAAATTACCTCTTTCCTAAAATGATGGGGAAAAGTTTTTTCTTAAAATAATTGAGCTGAAAATTTAGCTAATATTCTCAAATGTTGAGAGGTTACAAAAATAAAATAAATCTATCTAAATCTATCTAAATCTATTGAATATTAACATTTTAAATTAAAACATTTGTTGTGTTCTCAATTTGGATCAGAAACATGGGTAGCCTTAGAAATGCTTATTAGACAAACTTTTAAAAAAGATAATAGTTCAAGAATTCTACAAAACTAAATTCTGATAACTTGGAAAAAAATTAAAAATAGGAAACTGGGATTCACAATTCTAATAAGATAATGGTTTACAGTCTTAAAAATGTTTAGTATGTTTCTTATATTTTAAGATGAGATTCATCAATACAAAAAGTCCTAGTGTGTTGTATTTATATGTTTAAAAAGGATTTGTTATCTACTTTTCTGGGCAAGAGATGCAAGAAAATTTGAAAGCATATTAACACATATGATATGGTCATACCCTCCAGTTATTGTAGTCTATATTGGTTGTATAGTTTAAATATTGAGAATAAGGTTTAACAAATGGATTTAAAATGCAAAGATATTAATGTGTTGTTAAAACTATATTCCAAAAATTGGAACTGATCTATTTACAAAGAATAGATCTAATAAACTGGAATTATTACAAAAAGAGATGGCTAAATTTTCTTGGAAAAATGAGGTTGGCATGAAGAAACATATGCATTCTTTGCTTTTAAATTAGCTCTTTACCAACAAAATAGAAAGGCTGCATAATATGATTCTATTTGGTATATCAAGATTTGTCTTTTAATTTTTATGTATTGATTGTTGTATTTTGCTCAATTATTTGAGGTTCAAGGGTTTTCTTAATTTTTTTTTCTTGTATTAAAGCCATGAAATTAGAAATTGTAACAGGACAAAATCCTTTCTAGTATGTATTAACAATAATATACATATTAGAAGTAGCACAGAAATCTGAGCTATTTCTAATATGTATATTATCGTTAATATATAAGGGACGTTGTAAGGACCAGCTTCTCCCCCCCCCCCTTCCAAGAAAGTAAGAACTCTTGAGAACTTTGTATTTCAAAAGAAATCTTTTATTGAAAGGGATGAAAGCAAGTCAAAACTCAAAGCAGGCTCTGGGGTCCCTCAGGGCATGCAGTTCAGGATAAAGGAAATTAGGAACCCCCTGCCCACCTTCCAATGTGGATTCCAACCAATCTGCATGTGTGAATACGGATTGCATCAGCCTGTCTGAGAAACAGATACGAAGAGTTTCTCAGGGTCATTTTACAATCCACTCGTTCCTCCCTTTTTCTGAGGTGTGAGATTTCTTCAGGGATTCCTGGCACCAGGCAATGGTTATAAATCAGGGTAAAGTTTATACAAAAAGGATCAGGCAAGAAATTGGATACTTAAGATACATAGGAAAAGAACGAAATGTAACACTCCAAATCCCTCCCACTTCTTCCACGAAGAATGGCAGATACACGGATCTGACAGACGTAAAGGAACACAAGCAAAGAAGCAGTTGCTTTAAAATGTGCTTTAAGCATAGTATTAAATATTCTGGATGAATAAAAAATACAGTATCTGGTATTAGGCAAATTTCTCTTGGGAAAAATTTCATACTCTGGAGGTGACAACAGTTAATACAGACGTGTATACTGGTGCTTACGTGAGGTTCAAAACACTTCATGTGAACCATTTTTAAGTCATACATAGCTCTAGTTATAATTATAATCTGATCACACATGATTAATGGCTTTTACACTTAAAATCAACATCTTGCATTGATCTTGGAATTTTGCTCAAAATTGTAGGTGAAACTGGAAGGGTAACTTTCTGGACACAATAATACTACATTTTATCCTATTTTATTTCAAATTGTCTTTAAGAGCCATGTCTTGCAATAAACTAAATGAGCTGATGAGCATGTTAATAACTGTGTCAAACTATTATTAATGAGACTGATTCTTCAGGGAAGTTCAGCATTTCTGTCCAATATAAGCCAACTACCATGGCTTATATTGAAGCCTGATTAAGTCTGTTGCATATTTTTTTATCTTGTTACACAGTTAATCTTTTAACCATAGAGTAAAATTGCAGTTATCTCTCAGTTCCAATAACTGTCTCATAAGTGAGCCAACACATCTTTGTCTATGGTCCTTGCACGTTTAGAACTGTTTTCCCAGACTATTCAAATTTAGAGAGAATTGGGACCAGGGGACCCATTTTGGTGAGGTGTCTAATTTACATTTCTTAAGTATCAGCACATTCTGAACTTTTGCTTTCCTAATTATCAGTTCTACCTCTGAGCTTCCACTTCTGTTCTTTTCCTTTGTGATTCAGTCTTTGGTCCATTTCCTGTCTGTTTTCTTTTTAGAACACAGAATAACACAGGGATGGAAGGATCTTTGGAGATCTTCTAGTCCAGAGGTCTTCAAACTTGGCAGCTTTAAGACTTGTGGACTTCAATTCCCAGAATTCTCCAGCCAGCTATGGGAATTCTGGGAGTTGAAGTCCACAAGTCTTAAAGCTGCCAAGTTTGAAGACCTCTGTTCTAGTTCAACTCTCTGCTTGAGCATTATATATGCTTATACCATTCTGGACAAATGGCTGTCCAGTCTCTTTTTAAAACATAAAGGTCATAACATTCATGGCCCTAGTTGTCTATACATTGATGCTCAGAGCACAGAAACTAAAGAAGATAAGCTTTTATCATAGAAGGGAAAATATGATTTAATAAAAGTAAAAGAGAACTAATGCCATGATTCCCATGACCAGATTATAGCAACTAAATGCTGCCATTTATTTAAAATGAAAATTAACTATAGAATAGAAGAAGAGTTGAATTGTACTTAAAACATCTTCCAGTCCAAAATCTGGACTGGAATGAATATAAAACAGTTGTTAATGTTCACTGTCATCTTCCTAACCACAAAGGAGATGTAAATGATGCCTTCAAAAACAAATTGTAAAGTTTAAAAGCAAAGAAACATAGCAATAGAGGATTTCAATTAACTAGACTGTAGTTTGAGTGGCAAACTCTGCCAAGCATGTTCTGTTCAGGTTCTCCTATCTTAAACTCCTTTTGGGTGACTCTCTTCCTGTCACCCTTTTGTGTTTCTCTTGCCGCTTCTAGCGCTACTCAGAAAGGAATAAATCCGGTACTACTGTGTACGGAGTTATAATATACTACTTTAGCGAAAGGCAGAAGCTCGGCCCAATTATCTTGCTGGTTGTTCACATAGCATTGAAGGTAATGCTGTAGCATAGCATTTGAACATTCACAAGTTCCATTTGTTTGCAGATGATAAGATTCTGGGAGGAGCCTAACACAGGGGTCAGCAACCTTAAACAAAGAGCCATTTGGACCCATTTCCCACAGAAAAGAAAACACTGGGAGCCACAAAACCTGGGTGGGCATGGCCAACTCAACGTCACTCACTCCCACCCAGTCACATGACCCCCCCAGTCACACCTACCGAGCAGGTCATTAGGGCAGAGAACTGGTTGTTAAATTATTTGCCACGCCCAGCCACGCCTCCCCCCTCTCTCCTTTCCATTATTTGAGCCCCTCTGGAGAAATTAAGATTTCAAATACAACTAAAGTTTAGCTCTAAGATACATTCAAAGACTTTTACCTTTTATATCAAAGGAAAGAAAAGTGTGCTAGAAGAGCAAATGGGGGTCAGGAAGAGAAACCAAGACATGGAATGCTTGATGGGTACAGAGATGAGACTGGCTTCTGGGGCATCTTCTGCAGGATCCCCTTCAACCCTGGCAGTGCCCTGGGATACCTCGCTGAATTAACAAGAGGACAGCAGAGAAATACATTTATCTGAAATTTAAATCATAGGGCACATAACAAGAAACTGTTTCAGGGAGAATGCACACCTCTGTTATGACTTATCAGCACTTAGTTTCAATGTGAGGAATTTCAATCGCTCTTTCATAACTTAACTTTCCCCTGGTGGCACTGGATTTCTTTAACAGCACAACTAATAGTCAGGAATGATGGGAGTGTAGAGCAGTAGCCTCTTTTATTTTGGGGATTCCATTTCCACTTAATTTTCTTTTTAAACAGATTGTTACTTTTTAAAATTTCCAATATGCTTTTTCCCCACAATAGTTGCAAGCCGCTGTAGCAAATTGTTCTAAAAGATATTCCCGTTAAATTTATTGTGGGATCCAACTTCAGCTGTAAATCTTTTCTTACTCAGATGACACACCATTCAGCATTTCTCTACTCCTCCACAAACTTATGGCTGTTCTCTGACTTCATGGCAGCCATTTTGACTGCCGCTGCTCCTAGTCTTCATATGAGAAGGGGTTTCTGAGGAAGCGGGGAGATGCGGCTCCCCTCGACCTGCAAGGTGGTCCCCCTTTGCTTCACCAGCCCTCCAAGGTGGCTATGGCTTCTAGTGAAGCCCCCGACAGGGAGAGCTCGGAACAGACCCACAGTGGTCGTAGATCTCACACCAAAAGCATTGGAAGTTCAACTGGAAGCTGCAGTAGCCTCTGGAGGGCCATCACATCCTCCTTCCTTCCTTCCTTCCTTCCTTCCTTCCTTCCTTCCTTCCTTCCTTCCTTCCTTCCTTCCTTCCTGGAAAAATTATCCTGTCATCTCCATTGAGGCCACTCCACCACAAAAACATATCCCCCTCCTCGTCTCTTTCCTTGAAAGCTGACCTTATTATTTTAACCCAAAGTAAGTTTTTTTAAAAAAAGATTTGGGACTGATAAGAAACTAAATGGGTCTGGAGAGACTTCAGATTCTTTTGGAAATGAAAATGTAGTAAGTGGTGTTTTCTCTGCTCCAAACCAAGAAGCAGAAATTATTGTGAAACTCATAAATAATCCGGTATATAATGGTTTGTTATTGTTAGTATTTATTAAAGAATGTTGTGTAGCTTAGAAGCTCTCAGGAAAAATAACAGCAGCTGTTGTTTGTGGCTGAAGCTATCCTGGGCTGTTATTTACACACACACACACACACACACACACGCACCTACACCAATTTTTATTCCACTTTCCCTGGGTCCTTGGGAAAGGAATGATATCTTTTCTCCATCCCCGTCTTTAATAATCAGGACTTTGCAATGGCGTCCCCTCTGGACTTGGGGGAGCAGAGAGAGAGAGAGGATGGGGGGGGGGCTACAAGTCTGAGAACTTGGTGCGGTCTGGAGCTGCTGCGTTTTATGCCCATTGCTTCCAGCCAAGGCACTTCACTTCCCCACAGAAAATGCTGTGAAGTGGGTGCGGAGGCAAAGAGCCAGTTGATACCATGGAGGAGCTTCTCTATCTGCTCCCCCTCACAGCCTTTTAGCTACTATTGTCCCACCTTGCTTCCCCCTCCCCTTAAAATTAGGCTAGGGAAGAAAGCCAGAAGGGGGGAATCTAAGGGGGAGGGAAGAAGAGACCCAGGCAGATCCCTCTTTGAATGGCCTCCCACCCAGATTTTTACTGATTTCCTCTCTGATCCTCTGACGAACAGACCCCACCCCCCTTTTTGGACTCTGGACCACCAGGCCTTTATTTTCCCCATTTATTGGGGGAAATTGGATTTTTATTGGGTCTTCCCCCTGCCCCACACCAAAAGGAAAGCCAGCTGGGCTTCTCCTCCTAGAAACCCTCTACTCTTCCCATGCTCCCTGCTCCCTGCTCCCTGCCCCTACCCCCCATTCAATCCCACTTCAGGACAGAGGAGTGTGTGCTGGAAATGTGTGTTGGGGCAATGTTGGAGCACGCCTTCTGACCCTTCGGCCCACAACTCCACATGCTCCTCCAGGCCCAGCTTGCTGAGGAGGGAGGGAAGCCCTGATGCCTCTGCTGTCCCCCTCCACCCTGGCCCCAGGCATTGCTGCCCAGTTTCTTCAAAGGCGCGGTGTGTTTCATAGGTGGCAGCTCGCATCTGGAGGTGCTGAACAGTGTCCTGCTGCAAGAGCCAGGCCAGGCCTCTCCACCTTTTGGCTCTCCACTGGGGCTGCTTCTACTGGGCCAGCCACCCCCCTCCCTCTTTGCTTTTGTGCTCAGTCCTCGGCTGGGGGAGGGAGTGCTTCCCCATATTTCCCCCTTCTTTCTCTTGGCCCCACCGATGAGGGAGGAGGAAGGCCAGCTTGGGGGATGGCCTCCACCCTGTGAGAGCTGCACCACTATTCTCTTTCAGCCCTCTTTGCTGGCGGCAATAGCAAATGTACCACGATGAAGACGGAATCCTGTTTATTTATTTTATTTATTTATTTTATTTTATTAAATTTCTATACCGCCCTTCTCCCGAAGGACTCAGGGCGATGAACAGCCAGAAGATAAAACACAGAAATACAAAATTTAAAATGAATTAAAATGAATTAAATAATTTAGGCTGAATTTTAAAATACCCCATAATTAAACAAATTAAAATTTATGTTTAAAATTTAAATTTAAAAAGGAGAAGATTTAGGCCAGGCCAGCTTGATGAAATAAAAATGTTTTAAGTGCGCGATGGAAGGTGCGAAGATCCGGGATCCTCCGTATCTCTGGGGGGAGCTTGTTCCAGATCATAGGTGCCCCCACAGAGAAGGCTCTCCCCCTAGGGGCTGCCAGTCGACATTGTTTGGCCGATGGCACCCGGAGGAGCCCCTCTCTATGGGAGCGTACTGGCGGGTGGGAGGCTATTGGTGGTAGCAGGCGGTCCCATAGATAACCAGGTCCTAAGCCATGGAGCGCTTTAAAGGTGGTAACCAAAACCTTGAAGCGCACTCGGAAGACCACCAGGAGCCAGTGCAGCTCGTGCACGAGAGGTGTTACATGGGAGCTCCATGTTGCTCCCATAACCACCCGCGCGGCCACACTCTGCGCCAGTTGGAGCCTCCGAGTGCACCTCAAGGGGAGCCCCATGTAGAAAGCGTTACAATAGTCCAGACGAGAGGTGACGAGGGCATGAGTGACTGTGTGTAGGGAGTCCTGATCTAGAAAGGGACGCAACTGGCAGATCAGGCGAACCTGATGAAAAATCCTCCCGGTCACGGCTGTTAAGTGCTCTTCTAAAGACAGCCGTGAATCCAGGAGGACGCCCAAGTTGCGAGCCCTTTCCGTGGGGGCCAATGATTCACCCCCATAGTCAGCGATGGCACCAGCTGACTATATCGGGACGTCGGAAACCACAGCCACTCAGTCTTGGATGGGTTGATCCTGAGCCTGTTCCTCCCCATCCAGATCTGTACGGCCTCCAGGCACCGGGACATCACTTCAAGGGCATCGTTGGGGTGGTCCGGGGTGGAGATGTACAGCTGGGTGTCGTCAGCGTACTGATGGTACTTCACCCCAAAACCACGGATGATCTCGCCCAGCGGCTTTACATAAATGTTGAACAGAAGGGGCGAGAGGACTGATCCCTGCGGCACCCCACATATGAGGGGCCTCGGGGTCAACCTCTGCCCCCCTGTCAACACAGACTGCAACCAGTCAGAGAGAAAGGAGGAGAACCACCATAGTACGGTGCGTCCCACCCCCAACTCTTCCAACCAGTGCAGCATGATACCATGGTCGATGGTATCAAAAGCCGCTGAGAGATCTAACAGGACCAAGACAGAGGAGCAACCCCTGTCCCGAGCCCTCCAGAGATCATCAACCAATGCGACCAATGCTGTTTCCGTGCTGTACCCAGGCCTGAAACCCGACTGGAACGGATCTAGATACGACCTATCTTTGCTGTGCAAAGGCAAGTACAGGGACACTTCACTCCTGCACTAAGGCTCTGCTGCAACAGGGTGGCAGCTCTTTCATCCCTCTGCCACAACAGGGTGACAGGGAGCTGCAGCAGAGGGATGAAAGAGCCGCATGTGACTCCAGAGCCACGGGTTGCCAACACCCAGCCTAACAGATTCAAGAATTCACACCAAATTTTTGAAGTGAATTGTATCCCCCAATCTATTATGCACTTTGGAGCACATACTGCCAGTACATGTGTTGCATGAACAGCTTAGCCAATGACTGGGTGGAGGAGATCTTGGGGCAAGCCACAAAGTGGACTTGTTTGGAGAAAAGGTCCGTAACAACCCAGATCATGTATTCCCACAATAAAGTGCATTGATATTTCCTTCCAGGTGACTGAGGGGATGGTCATAGTCTGCAGCAGCCCTAATGGTCTTTCAGGTAGCTCTGTCACCGATGCACACACTGGGCTGCTGACTACATAGATCTCTATGTCATTCTTCATGCATGGCCACCAAAACTGTCATTTTACTGGAGAGTTTCTTACTTGGAGAGTTTTCACAAATCCAAAGTGCCCAGTTGCTTTGTATCATGGCTGCACTGTAGCACCAGGATCCACTGGTTCACTATGGACAATATACAATTTGGCCTCCATCTATGGCAACCCATCTCTCATTGAGAGCTCATCTCTATGTTGCTGGAGCTACTCATCTTCCACTAAAGCGTTAAGAGTTTGCACTAGAACTTCAGTTACTGGTGTTGGTGAGGCTCGCTGCTGTCTCGTGAGGGCTGGTGCACCTACTTGCCTAGAGGGGATGATTGAGTTTGCAACTTCTTCTCTGGCACTCTGATATTATGAACAGCTTGTTTGGGTTGGGGTGCTTTAACACTGGCTCAGCGGTAAAGAGGCATTTTAACTTCTTGAATGCTGCTTGGCACTCAAGTGACCACTTTAAGGGTTGACTGGGTCTGGGCTTGGTTGCCCCTTTTGTCTTTAGTAAGTTTATGATGGGCAAGGCAATCTGGCACAACTGCAAATTCTTGTCCATTCTCCAATTGGTCACTATGAACTCCAATGTAGAAGATAGATAATAAGGTAATAAATATGGAGGATAAATAAGGTAGATTGATTTCCAGGGAAAATTGTAATCTGCCCTGGGAAATATCAACATGAGGCATCATTCCTACAGATGCAGCATGCTACAGCATCCCTGTGAATCTTCTGGGATCAGTGCATCCCATTCTCTGCATGATTACTTTTGTTCAAAACTGACAGCAGCATTTAGCAGGTCTGTAAATGTCATGCACTCTCAAAAGCAGAGCAGACACAGAAATAGTTGACAGTGAGTGTCCAAGTATTTTTTTTTCAGGGAACTGTGGGGATTCTTCCCTGCAATGCAAAGACATTGGAGACATGTTGTGGGTGCTAACATTAAACCTGTGTGGATCACCTATGCTCAGATCCATTTCTCAGAAAACAAACTGCCAACCCCCTCTTTGTGGACCTTCTTTTCTGCCTCAGCTTCCTGATATTTTCATCCATTTTACCATCCACTTAGAATTAGCTGTGGCAGCTGCTAATAACATAATCCCTGAGCATTAGGTACCTCCTCTACAAGAGCATTACTAAAATACAGCTCCAGAGAACATAAGGAAGAAGAAACCACTATTCCACAGTAACAGCAATTCTGGCAATGAATAGCAACATGATCCCGCACTGCACACCATACACAAAATGCCCTCCTCATGTCTGGTTCACATTTGCAAGCCAAAACTCAGAAAATTTGAGCTGACTAATGCCTTCAGTGGTAGAAAAGGAAATGAAAGGGGAAAAGGTGGCCTTCCAGGAACTGGGATTGCTTGGTGTCCCCTCCACCAAGTTTCTGCATGAGACACACAAAAGCTACCAGAGAAGTGAAAGGAAAATAATATACTGAAAGACAAATTGCATTCCCTCTAACCCTCTGGCCAAAATTATGGGAGCACTCAGTGTATGGTGGGAAGTTGGGCATTTAAAGGAAAAAGTATAGGATCAATATCATGAGAAGTGATATGTTCACTCTATCCGGCACTGATCAGATCACACCCAGAATATGAAGGTCAGTTTTGGTTGCTACAATGCACACACTCACACTCATTGGAAAATTGCAAAGAAGATCAATGAAGATGGTGAAATCTACGAACCTACAGACCTACAATACAAAGAGTGGTTAAAGGAACATGGCATGTTTAGCCTAAATAAGAGAAGGCTAAGGAAAGGCATGATAGTTGTCTTCCAATATCTATGGAGATTCTCAGTCATCCAGGTCATGATTGTCCCAAAGGTGCTTTTTCTTTAACATTGAAGTTTACAGAAAACCTACTCCCACAAATCAACATTTACAGTTTGATTCCCACCACCCACTGGGGCACAAAATGGAATCATCAGAATCCTACATCACTGAGCTGAAGGCCTGACTACCAGCAAAGATGGGAAAGAAAAAGAATGAAAACACATCAAGGAAGCCCTCAGAATGTGTGGCTATCCCAAGTCGGCCGTGGCCAGGGGGGCTTTTTATCAGGTCCACCTGATACGTCAGTTGCGTCCCTTTCTAGATCGGGACTCTCTACGCACAGTCACTCAGGCACTCGTCACTTCCCGCCTGGACTACCACAATGCTCTCTACATGGGGCTCCCCTTGGGGTGCACCTGGAGACTCCAGTTGGTCCAGAATGAGGCTGTGCAGGGAATTATGGGAGCGACGGGGCACTCCCATGTGACACCTCTCCTGCGCGAGCTACACTGGCTTCCTGTGGTCTTCTGGGTGCACTTCAAGGTGTTGGGGACCACCTTTAAAGCGCTCCATGGCTTAGGGCCGGGGTATCTACGAGACCACCTTCTGCCGCCAATAGCCTCCCACCGGCCAGTTCGCTCACACAGAGAGGGCCTCCTCAGGGTGCCGTCAGCCAGACAATGTCGGCTGGCGACCCCCAGGGAGAGAGCCTTCTCTGTGGCGGCACCTGCCCTCTGGAACGACCTACCCCCAGAGATACGCACGATACCAGAACTCCGGACTTTTCGTCGGGCCCTGAAAACACATCTATTTCATCTAGCCGGGCTGGCTTGACCCCATCCTTGCGGTTTTAAATTTGTAATTGGTTTTAACTGGGTTATTTTAAATTGATGGCCAAAATTATTTAATGTTTTTAAACTGCTTTTAAATTTTATATGTTGTGTTTTTAACGTGGCTGTTCACCGCCCTGAGTCCTATTGGAGAAGGGCGGTATACAAATTAAATAAATAAATAAATAAATAAATAAAAGTGGGCCTTCATCAAATCTCAAACAAGACCCTACAGGAGCTCTTCCATAACAGACAACAAAGAGAACAATAAACAAAGCAATGTCATCCCATACATTGCAGGCATATCAGAAAAGTTCAGGAGGATCTTCAGCCAACATAACATACATGCACACTTCAAACTCAAGAATACACTAAGGCAGAAGCTTGTCCACCCAAGGATAAAACACCCAGACATAAACTGAGCAACGTGGTGTATGCAGTACAATGCAGTGAGCGATGTACAGATCTGTACATTGGGGAAACAAAACAACCACTTCATAAACATATGGCACAACATAGGAGAACAAACCCATGAGGACAAGATTCAGCAGTCTATCTGCAGTTAAAAGGCAAAATCCATTCTTTTGAAGACAGCAAAGTCCACATATTGGACAGAGAGGACTGCTGGTTTGAAAGAGGGGTCAAAGAGGCCATCTATGTCAAAATTGGAGCAGCCCTCTCTCAACAAAGGGGAAGGGATATGACATCATCAATCTCCAGTCTACAACACAGTCCTTTCAACTGTTCCAAGAAGGCTCCACACCCATTTGCACCACTCATATGACCCTGATGACACAGATAAACCTCCAAGTGGCCTTAATGACTCTCTAAAAGAATGCAAATGACCAGCTGTCTGCAAGGAGTAAATCCTTCCATTCCCCATCATCTAATCCAGGGGATAGCAATCTTAAACACTCAAAGAGCCACAAAGGTCCTAACTGGAAGCCCCCCATTCAATTCTGGAGCTGACCAGAAGTCTGGTTCCCCCACTATAGAGTCTCCCACAGTGTGGCATCCTTTTTCCTATGCCGACCAGAAGCCCAGTTCCCCCCACCATAGCGTTTCCTCCTAGTGCGGCATCCTTTTTCCCCTACCAGTCCTAACTGAAAGCTCTATCAATTGTGGAGCTGACTGGCGACAAGGAGCTGCAGCAGAGGAATGAAAGAGCCACATGTGGCTCCAGAGCCACGGGTTGCCGACCCCTGATCTAGTCAGAGCTGAAGAAGCTTCTGATCTGTCCCCGTACCCACACACACACAAACACAGCCAGTCGAGGGTTAAGGAAACACTTTGGAACGCACCCAGGTCTTATCTCCCACTTGGCAGCGATAGACACACCGTCTGCCAAGTGACTTTATTTTCAAAGTAAAACAGAAAGATAAATACTCAAGAGTCCAAATGTCCGACACTTTAAATCTTTCTCTCAGCAGTTCCGGACGAGGCTTTAGTGACTATCCAGGGTTTGCTTTGTTCGTCACAAGGATCCTTGACCACTACCCTCTATTATATAGTCTCTGGGGTGTGGTCCAGTGACTCAGTTCTAATCCCTAGCACGCCTCCTAAGCTGCTGCAAACGTTTATCACGCCTTCGGAGGCGTGCATCCAGGAATGATGTTTCTTCATTACTCTGATTCGAATCAGCTGTCTCCTCTCCCTCGGCCGGCACTTGAGACAATGCCAGAGGGGAGGGGCCTGGAGAGGGAGGCCTGGCTGACTCCTCTTCCTCATGCTCGGAGCTTTCTTCCTCCGATGGGACAGGCTCAGAGGGCGGGGCCACAACAGCTTCTTGGATGAGAAATGAAATGTATTCAAAGAAAAACCACAAAGTCCAGTTGCCTCTTTAAAAAAAACACCTTTGGGATAGTCTTCCAATACTTGAAGATGTCATGGGGAAGAAGGTGTGAATTTATTTCCCAGAGCACCTGAGCCAGTGGGTGGAAGCTTTATAAAGATCTAAACTTGAAATAAGGAAGAATTTCCTGACTGTGAGAGCTGTTAAGCTGTGGAACAGCCTGACTTCTGAACTGTGGGTGCGCTACCATGGAAGGTTTCCAGGAAAAGTTGCATAGTCATTTGTCTAGGATGATATAATGATTCCTGCTTTGGGCAGTGGATTGGACTGGCTAACCTTGAAGATATCTAGAATTCTATGTTTCTAGGATTCTAAGTGGGTGCCTTATGCCTTGCAATTGTTTCTTCCATCCCATTCTCTATTTTGCAATCTTGAATCCCTTCCACAAATGCCCTGCCTATTTTTGGAATCAAGCCCTCCATATATTGTGCAAAGCTAATCTAACTCATCTACCATGAATGGAGAGTTTGCAAAGTAAAGTGATAGCACACTGCACTTACTCAGAGGCATTTTTGTTAATGAGCTATTTGCGTATAAGCATTTGACATAGAAGCAATAGCTATGTTGAAATACAGCAGTAGTCATTTAGTACTGCTTCCTGACATCCCTTAAATTGAATAAGTATAATAAAGTATATGCTTGCTTTTCTGTGTACATTTGTCTTGCTGCTTGATTCCTTGTTTTGATTTTTGCCTGGAACCATTTGTACAAAACTGGTAACTAGTAGTGTCTTTGACCGTGGATTGTGTGGACTCTAGAATTCTTCAGCAAGCAAGGCATGCTGTTTGGCTGCCAGCCTTTGTCTATATACCATCTACTGATGCACACAAACGTTGGGATGTCTTTTTGCGGCATGTTGCCTGCCAAAGCAAGCAGCTTTAAGAACATTGCCTGCTGGCTAGCTTAGCATGAAGCTAGTTCTAAGTATTGGAGGCCATGAAGACAAATTGAAAGGGAGGCTCTTATAAATTGCCTGCCACATGAGATCTCTGCACACAGTATGTGGGAAAGGAAGTGGTTAACATTATTTGAAGAATATGGAAGCTGCCCTTGGACCCTCACAGCTCCCCCTTCTTCCAATCTCTTACTTCTAAGATGTCCCCTGTGCTGAATTCTTATTCAACTTCGAACTGACAAACTGTTTTTAATCTTTTCCTTCCATCCAGCTTGGGGATTGGGAAGCAAAAATCAATACTGGCTGGCAGGTGATCAAGCAACTTGAGACTTGGGCTGAGAAAGAGAGAGAGAAAGGACAGGAGGGTGAGGGGAGCTATGACTAAGTAGCATGAATTACAGAGGCCTCTGATTTCCCTGTGTCTCAGCCTTGAGCAAGGGAACAGTCTTATTTCAATCAGCTTGTGAGCTCACAGCTGTCTAAGGTAAGCTGCTGAAAAGCATACAGCTTTCTTGGATGATTACAGCATTCTGCGATCAGTAAAGTCAGCCATTGTTTTAGTGGGGTAGAATCTGCCTTTCAGCATCAATTCCATGACCTTAAAGACTAGGTGGGTCCACAGGATTTTGCTCTTCCCTCCTCCCCTGTGAAGCATCAAGGTTCTCTGCATTTTCCCATAATCATCAAGCCAAATCCATCCAAATAGAGCAGTAAAATAGTTGAATAGTTGAACGGTAGAAAATACTTCATCAAGGAGACTGAGAAAAGGAAAGAGGAATCTCTGAAGAAGCATTTTGGTCTGAGAAGATCTCAGTGAAGACTTTCCAGAAATGGAGTAACGTTCTGACAGAAACTATTGAAGATTGAGAAGAGCCAATGAGAAAAAAGTGGATTGGAGTGGAGCCATCTGTAAATGGCAGTCAGCCTGAGAAGAAATAGTCTTTGCATAAATCCCCACAGGGTGGGGATTCCTTATCACTGCTCTGTTTGAAGGATGCCAGCACAGCATCAACCATAGTCAGGGAGCTACACAGATCTTTACTGCCTTAAATGACAGCAGACTACATTAAGATAATAGTAATCCCAGGGCTATCTAATGACTACAGTATACCAGAAATATCAATAATTCTTTGTGGCTATACGTCTATGATTTGTATCCTACCCTTTGACTTTTTTTTTTTTTTTGCAAACTTAATATCGTTACTACAATAAAAATCAAAACACAAATATTTCTAATATCACAGAAGCAGTTAAAAACTACCCCAAGCTATTTCAGATCAGAAAGGCCTATAGAAAGGATAGCAGCCTTAGAACTGTGCAATGAAAGGCCAAAACAGGTTTGCTAAATTTATTTTAAAGTAGATCAAGGAAGCCTCCACCAATGAGAATAACAGCATAGCAATGTAGAAGAGGAAATTGCTTGCCAAAGGAATATTTCTCAGCAAGACAAAACACTGGAATGGAGATTTATCCTACACAGGATAATTTCTTCTAAATGAGGCTGGACAAAACCTTCAGAGATTCAGAACACTCAGCCTCCCCAGTGAACAATCTATTTTGACCAAAGCTCAGGCTGCTTTCAAATATGTCTCTGCATATAAACCCAAAGAGGATGGTTCTGGAGCTACCTTCCCCTCCCTGCCCAGAGAGTCCAACTAACATTTGAAAATGATAAGCTTGGGAACCATTTTTTAAGCCTCTGATTCTATTGCTCTTGGTCCCCAGAGCTTCATCCTTTAACATGGTAAATTCTCCAGGAAACATGCCTGTTTTTCTGTTGTCAGTTCTGATCAGAGCAGTGCCAATGGGGAAGGAGGCAGTGGGTAGAGCAGAGGCAGGGAATTGCCCTGGGCCTCACACACAGCTAGCCAGCATGCTGAGGAATGCCAGCTAGGTAAAAATAGCCTTAGCAATCACATTTAATTACAGACAAGTTATTAAGCTAAGGTTACTGGAAACTGGCAAAAGGAGAATGATATGGAAACAAAAAAGGGAAAATTTATTTTAAGTGCCGTGAGAGGGATGAGGTGGATCTCTAGTTCTGTCTCCCCTCAGATGCAATCTGCTAGCATTTTCTTGTACAATCAGCATTAACATGAATATCTCTTCAAAAGCACATTATTTATGGAGTTTTTTTTCTCCCCCCTCATTCCCTTATCCCATTTGCCATTTGTGTAGATATGCATTGGTTTGACCCACTTATATCAAGACCTAATTTACATCTGATGGGAAATGTAAATACAGCCATTCAGATGTTTTCTATCTTGCTTCTACTCCTCAATTATTGGAATATGTGTTTTGATTATCAGCTTAGTTATGGCTCTATGGCAGTGTTTCTCAACCTTGACAGCTTTAAGGTGCATGGACTTCAACTCCCAGAATTTGTAGAGAATCTGGGAGCTGAAGTCCAAACATTTGAAAGTTCCCAAGGTCAAGCAATATTGTTCTAGTGCAGGGCTGTCAAACTCACGGCCCGCAGTGTCAGGTATGTACTCAAGAAAGAAAAACCCTGACTCCATTTTCACAGAGAAAGGTACTTTTACTGAGTATGAACTGAATGCAACCAAAGAAAAGCAAGGTCTGAGGCAATAGGCACGAAAATGACATACAGTAAGCACCCTGAAATCCCTTTCCCCCATGGTCCAGTCAGGATTATCCAATCCACCCCCATCCCATGTGGGGAGCAGCTTCCTATGGCTCCATCCTTCTAGTATGCCAGGACGGTTGACCTTGACTGGTTATCAGCGTGCCTCCCAGCTGCAGAGAAATGCTGAGGAAAACTTTCTCCAATTCACTCCACCAGCTCACTTCCCCCATCCCAACTATCCAGACAGCTCCCCCTCCTCCCGTTTCAATGGCAGCCATAGCAAGCAAGCAATATAAAAATGGAGGCTGACATTCAGCCCTCCTGCAGAAGAGACGTTAGTCCTAGAAAAAGAATAAAATAAGGTAAAATAGAAAATCACATAAACAGGTAACATACGTACAGCTCCATAACTAAGGATTATCAGGATATTTGGAATAAAACAATTGCAGCTGCTTCAGAGCCCTAACATCTTGCTCATTTACCCATTCAGACTGAGCTAATGGGAAGTGTTTCCAGGCCACCAAGTACTGCACCTTACTTCGATGTTTCCTAGAATCCAATATCTCTTTGACCTCAAAATGCTGTTCCCCTTCAATGAGTATGGGGACAGGAGGAGGTTCTTGGTCCGGGCGTAAGGGGGACATACGCTCGGGTTTCAGCAAACTAACATGAAACACAGGATGAATTCTCAGCAAGGTTTTAGGCAGCTCTAATTGCACCGTAACTGGGTTAACTATGCATACAATAGGGAAAGGACCCACATATTTGGGCCCAAGTTTTTTCAACTTTTGGGTAGTTTGCAAGTATTTGGTGGAAAGGAAAACCCTACCTCCTACTTTGTAATCCTTACCCTGAATTCTTTTCTTACCAGCTTGGTTTTTATGGACTCAGTGAGCCTCGTCCAGGGCTTTACGTGTTACAGTCCAGGTACCACGTAGCTGTTCAATCCAGTCAGCCAAGGAAGGTATCTGTGGGTTTTCCTGAGGCAACTCTGGGATGGGCACAAAGTCTTGGCTTGAGGCTACCTTAAATGGGGTAAAACCAGTATTGCTGTGTACAGAGTTATTATAGGTGACCTCCACAAATGGCAACAAGTCCACCCAGTTATCTTGCTGATAATTTATGTAACATCTAAGATATTGTTCCAACACCGAGTTAGTTCTTTCACAAGCCCCATTGGTCTGAGGGTGGTGGGCAGAGCTTAACCCCTGGGCGGAGCCTAACAACCCCAGGAACTTCTTCCAGAAGTGGGAGGTGAACTGAACACCTCTGTCCACGATTATTCACTCTGGAGCCCAGTGTAATCTATACACATGCTGGACAGTTTAGCCAGAGTTTTAGCCAAAGGGATCTTGGGACATGGGATAAAATGCACTTGTTTAGAAAACAAATCAGTGACCACTCAAATGACCATATTTCCTCCACTTTCAGGCAACTCAACAATAAAATCCATATTTATATTTAAAATAAAATAAGAACTAATTAGATTGGGGCAATTAGAAATGATTAAGATGTGAATTATAAATATATATTGTTAACAATTAAAAAGATAAGAAGAATTTTGAGAGATATTTAACAAATTAAAGAAAGGTCAGGGTTGCCTGGATACCATAGTGAAAATATTAAATTGAAAATCTATACAGCAATAGAGAGAGATGGAAGAAGAAGTAGAGAGATGGAAGAGAAGGGAAGGAGAGAGAGGGATAGAAGAGAGGGGAGGAAGGGAGGGAGGGGAAATCAGAGTAGGAGAGAGGGTTAGTCAGGGAGAAGAAAGGAGGAGAAGGAGAAAGGAAGGGGAAGTAGTAAGGAGCAGGAGAAGAGGGAAAGAAAGGAAGAAGGAAGGAAGAGAGGGCGAGGGAAGAGACTGAAAAGAAGTATAACAAAAAAGAGGAAATGGAAGAAAGGCAACCCCGAACACACATATGAAGATATGAAGATAAAGAAGAAATTGTTAAAAAATAAAAGAGAATAAATGTGAACAAACAGGAAAATTAGAATTTGAGAGCGAATGAAGATGTTGTTTATATAAATAAATATAGAAATATTGAGATATGAATTAAAGAAAAAATAGGGAAAAAAGAAAGATTTTGGCAAAAATTGTAATTGAATAAAATGTATTTGAACTTGAAAAATTGTATAAGATAAGATATGGCCAATACTCTGTTCAAAAAAAGATGCGAGTGAATGTGCGGGGAAAAAATCAATAAAACTTGATTCAAAAAAACAAACAAACAATAAAATTCATGAATATCTCTTTCCATGGGGCTCCCGGTCTGTCTACACTCTGAAGTAACCCAGGGGGTTTCCCAGGAGGCTTCTTTGCTGATGTACATATAGGGCAGCTCGCAACGTAGGCTTCTATGTCTTTCTTCAGTGCCTGCCACCAGCATTGTCATTTAACTAAATGCAATGTCTTCACGAATCCAAAATGCCCAGCGATTTTAGCATCATGGGCATATTGTTATACTGCCCCCTCTCAGGCTGGCAGGGACATATAGCTTCACTCCCACCCAGATGAGACCCTCATGAAGTGTACACTCATTGGAGTGGGCTAAAAACCACTCATCAGTTTTTAATGCTTCTTTTAATTGCTTGCTCAAGTTGCCGGACAAGGTTAGATCTCCTTTCGCCTGGGCTCTGGTAACCACTGGAGCCGCCAGCTGTTTCGAGGGGATAACTGGACGAATCACTTCTGCTTGAACACTATTGTATTGAGGCAGTCTCGAGAGGGCATCTGCCATAAAGTTCTTCCCTCCAGGAAGGTAGCGCAGAGAGAAATTAAATCAGTTAAAGTGTTGGGCCCAGTGGACTTGCTTAGGTGACAATTTTTAGGGCATTTTTAAGGCCTCTAAGTTTTTGTGATCTGTCCACACCTCAAAAGGGTGTTTTTCCCCTTCCAGGAAATGCCTCCATGTTAACAGCACCCAACAAACAGCAAAGCCTCCTTCTCCCAGATGGCCCATCTCCTCTCGGTCTCAGATAATTTCTGAAAGGTATAGGCACAGGGTTGCAAATTCTCCTTGGCATTGTCTTGAAGTAACACCGCTCCAATGGCCACATTGCTGGCATCGGCCTGAACGACAAACGGGGCCTCCATGTCAGGATGTTTAAGGACCAGTTCAGCGGCAAACAGTCATTTCAGTTTTTCAAAAGCCACCTGACATTCCATAGTCCACTCGAGAGGCCGGGAGGGTTTTGGCTTCGCCTCTCCCTTTGTTTTCAGGAGGTTAGTAATCGGTAAGGCAATTTTTGCAAATGAGGGGATGAACTGTCGATAGAAGTTAGCAAAACCCAGGAAGCTTTGTAGTTGTTTGCGGGTACATGGGGGAGCCCATTCCAATACTGCCCAGACCTTTTCCGGGTCCATTTCTATCCCCTCATGCAAAATGCGGTACCCCAGGTAGTCAATTTTAGTCTGGTGGAATTTGCATTTTGACAACTTAGCATACAGCTCAGCAGCTCTAAGTTTTTTCAGGACCGCTCTCACAAGTTTTACATGGTCGTCCGTAGTCTCGGTATAAATAAATGATATTAAGCAAGGTCTGTAATTAACAGCCATCCTGGAAAACTACCATGGGGGCTGAGCAAAGAATGTTTGACCAAGACAGTGACCAGGAGGACATGGGAGCTGCTGGTTTCACTACCTCCCAGTCACACCCCAGCTGGGAGGCTTCAGAGTGGATGGCTGATTTACAGCTTGAGGAAAAGCCGGAGAGAACCAAATGGTCACTGGGCATGGGGAGGTTGCCGGGGTTGGAGAAGACCCCCCAAGGAGTAACAACTACCAGACGCCGACGCGGAGATGCTGCCTAGCAGGAAGAGCAGAAAGAAAATCCCCTGATGACCCAGGCTTTGCAACTACTGAGAGAGGCTTGTGAGAGTTGAAGAGCCCGTGAAAGGTATGGGTTGCCTGCCCATGGGTTGCCTGCCAGGGGGGAGGCTGAATGCCCCGGGGGTGAAATTGAGGCTGCTGCTTGCATAGAAGAGAGAGCCCAAGCCCGGGAAGAGACAGCTCAGGCCTCTGGAACTCAAGTGGCCACTGCAATCCAGGGCCCCCCTGCTGGGCAGGCATTGCCACGGAGGCAAAAAAAAAAGCCCAAAATTCCCTTGCTATCAGTAAAATACGGGGGAGATCCAAAAGGACTGGGATTCTTCTTAACCCAAGACTGGGGAGAGGATTTCTCCTCAGATGCCGCATGCATGAGGTGCGTTACCAGGGCCCTGGAGGGGGTAGCGGCTGAGTGGATGGTGGGACTCCATAATGAAGATTCTCCTCTGATGAGAAATTATTACCAGTTCATGGCAGCCCTTAGAATGCACTTTGAGGACCCATTAGCTGAGCGAAGGGCAAGAATTTATGTTCACCTTCCAGAGCAAGGAAGCTGCAGCACCACTGAGTGGGACGGCTACCTCTTTTCACTCAATATTGAGCAGTTTGCTCCATAACCTCACACATTGGGCCCGGTCTGGAATGGAATGACAGCCACTACGGGAATGGGAATGGCGCAGCAACAAAGCCCACTGAACCAGCCTGGCCCGATGCTACAGGGGCCACAACTGGGGCTATTGGGACCAAGTACTCCACCCCAGCAACAGGTCTTCAGACTTCCTTCAGCTGACCAGATCCCTCCCAGATGGGCATTCTACCCCAGCCAAGGGTGGGTGCAATATCAGTGGACACCTGCCCCAATCCCACAGCCCATGCCCATCTATCAACCAGTGCACTACCAGCTACTGGTCATGGCCCAACTGCAGAGTCCAGCCCAGCAGCCAAAGCCAGCCCAGCAGCCCACGCTGGCTCAGCAACCAGCCCTGCCAGCTGCTCCCCCTCCGCAGTTCAGAGCGGCATTTGATGGGACCCCAGGAAGACTAGCCTACTTCCTCAATTGAGTCTGAGATTACATCGACCGTTATGGGAATCAATACCCATCAGACTGGGAATTGATTTCAGCTATTGCAGATGGCATGAATGAGGGAGAAGGAATGGAGTGGATACCAGAACTACATGACGAGGAAGCCCCCAAGCTGGAAGATACTGATGAATTCGCCCAATTGCTCCGAGGCTAGTTTGAGGACATGGCCCACAGAGTAGAAGCTGAGGCCCAGATTAAGGCACTAAAGCAAGCAGGCTAGCCTCCCAAGGAACTAGTTTGGGAGTTTCAAAGACTGACCGGGAAACTGAGGGACTGTCCAGAGCACCTCCTTGTCCACCACTTCAAGGAGGCCCTTGACCCAGATCTTTGACAAGCTTGTGGCATCGGAGGGGTACCGGAATGCATACAAGCATGGTACAGCACAGAAGTGGCCATGAACCTGGAAATCCATCCCCATAGAAAACCAACTGCAGAGGATCCAACAAGAAGACCCCTGGGTCGCTGAATCCTGGCTAAACCACCTGAAATGCCCCAGCCCACACCGTCCGGGACTATCAAATGCTACTGGTGTGGTCAGCACAGGCACTGGGCTTCCGAATGCTTGTCTCCAGCCCCGGTGGCAAGTCCAGACTCCAGCCACACCCTGGGCAAGGAGGACCCCACCCGATAAAGGGAGAATCATCAAGCAGGCTGTGGAGGTTCCACTCCTTCCCAATGAAGTTAAGGGAACTCCAGCCAGGGAAATCCCTCCAGGCTCTGCCAAAAGGAGCAGTAGCGATGACAACCCAATGGTAAGTGAAGCCATCCACCCTTTTACTATCAGAACCAGGATAGTAGTGCCAGAAATGGTGGCCCAAGGGGAAGTGGAAGCCATCATAGACACTGGCTTCACCAGATGCCTAATCAGCCTCCCTATAGTCGAACAGCTAGGCATATGCATGAGACCCCTAGTGCACCCCATCCACTTTGAAAAGGTTGATGGAACACTAATCAGTGGAGCCCCTGCCACAGTAGTCATGGAACTTGTCAGACTAGAAATGGGCTATCACTGAGAACTCATTTGATTTGTCATAGTTCCAAAAATGACTGAATCAATCATATTAGAGCTTGCATGGCTAGACAAATGGGGATCGACCATAATGTGGGAGGATGGCTATAGAAAATTAAACATGGAGTTCTGTTGGTGCTTCGTGGCGAGAAGGTGGAAGGAGAGCGATCTCTGCTTTTCAACCCTGGATTTTTTCATGCTTTGGGGACCCTTAGGGGCCAAGAGCCTGGAGGGTATTGCGAATTAGAGAGGGAATCCGGACAGTGGCAAAGCATGGGGTGAGCGCCTGCCGCTCGAACGGATGCCTCTGTTAACTCAGCGCAAAGACATCTGTCATTTTGAAATGGCAGACTCGAGGCTGCAATAAACCAACAAAGAGCTGGGGGAGAGAAGAAGATCAGAGCAGATAGTGTAGAAGTGGAGTTTTGCCAGAACATCGTAAAGACACAGAAGTTTGGAGAAGTGAGATCGGTCCTGTCAGAACAGAGGATTCCTGGAAGGATACCGAGCAGCGATTGGGCGGAGGGAGAATGAATCAGCAGAATAATTTCAACTGACAGGATGACAGCGAAGAGAAACAACACTTTCGGTACAGCAGAGGCATGGAGGAACGGAGAGGAAAAGGTGGTGGAATTTGTGAGTGAACAGTAAAGAGGAGGTTGTGTTGATGTTTGCAGAGTGACAGAAGGAGATAAGGTTGGGACTGAAAAGAAAAGAAGCAGGAAGAGCTGCCATTGCGAAAGAGGATTGACCAGTAGAACTGTGGGGAGGAAAAGAACTATTAGGATACAGTTGGACTCATATTTGGAGGATATTTTGGAACGGAGGACAAAGAGGTGACAGAAGGACATCGAAAATAATTTTAAAAGGACATTAGAAACCTAAGAATTGTAGCTGGAGCAAAATAAGGAAGGGAAGACGTGTAAAAAGGTCGTTGTATTGGGACAAAAATACAACAACTCTAAGATAACTGCATGAACTATCCTCTGAATAGTATCTTGTAATATATTTATTAATATCTATTAAGATAAACCATTCTTTCTTTTGCTATTTTTCTAACCCCTTCTCTCTTTTTACACTATTTGTTGAATGATTAATTAATTAAATTAAGTTTGTATACTGTTAATTATCAACTAAGTATAATCTATTAGATAATAACGTTATAAGAAGAGCCGAGGTGGTGCAGTGGTTAGAGTGCAGTACTGCAGCTATTTCAGCTGACTGCTAGTTCAGCAGATCAGTGGATCAAATCTCACCAGCTCATGGTTGACTCAGCCTTCCATCCTTCCGAGGTGGGTAAAATGAGGACCCAGATTGTTGGGGTCAATATGCTATTTAGTATACTGTCTTTGGTGGAAGCTGCCCAGAGTCCTTGGAGAGTGGGCGGCATAGAAATATGACTAATAAAAATAAATAAATAAATAATTTATTAGAATTCTAACTGAATATTAATTGAAATATAGATCTTATAGATTTAATTTACTTTTTATATGTTTAGATTTAGACTTTATTGTATAGAAATTTAAGAGTACTTTTAAGATCACTGTGAGTAATTTATTTTGTGAATTCATATCTTTTTGAATATATAAAGTATAAGAATAGAAGAGATAAAGGAAACATAAGGCATAAGCTAGTGGATATAAGTTTTTACTGATTAAAATACTGGAAGATTTTTAGTGGGATAGTATAAACCAACATAAGCAAAGATAAGAAAAACAAGAATAAGACAAGTAGATAAAAATAGTGGATGATAGTTTGGAAAAATATAGACAGGATTGTGAGAGATCAGAGAAGGATATTGAAAGAAATGACAAGCCTTTCTACAACAGCATTAAAAACTGGAAAGAAAACCACATCAAACCCAACAATCACCATGAAATCCCCCTCAACTCAACGGTCAACAGAAGGACTGACGAAGACAGAAAAATCCATTGTAATCCCAACGATGCAGGCCATGCAATCTACCTTAACTCTAATACAGGAGACAATGATGAAAATGCAGGAGAAAATGTCCAGCAACCATAATGAATTGAAAACAGATAACCAGGCCTTGGACGGCAAAGTGAATGACATTCAAGATTCAATTCATGAAAATGAACAAAAAATAAAGGATGTAGAAACCAGGAACAGGTTGACCAAAAACTGATGGCTCAGAATAGAGAACTTGAAGAATCTATTATACAACTCGAAATGGACCGGGTGGGCATCCTATCTAAGATTTCAGAATGTAACTGAAGGGAAAGAGGAAGTTCTGGGACAGATAATGGCCGAAATGATTGCAGAGGCCCTACAGAGAAACAAGCAAGAAATAATTACGGAATTGGACGAGATATACCGGGTTCAGACAAATTATGCTAGAAGGCATAAGCTCCCAAGAGAGGTCCATATTAGATTTTCAAGGAAAAAAGTCCGTGACATCTTGTATAATATAACCAGAGAAGAACTGATGATGTACAAGGGGAAGGAGGTTATAACGTTAAAACAAGTTCCCAGGAGAGTAAGGGAGCTACGAAGAGTCTACCAATTCCTTGCCATGCAATTAAACAAAAGAAATATATTATTTAGATGGACATTGCCGGAAGGAATGTTAATCACGTGGCAAGGGAAAAAAATAAAGATAGATAATCTAGTGACAGCGCAAGACTTCCTAGACCAGCTGAGGAATGGAAGAAGAACAGAGTAGCAAGGAAGAAGTAGAAACGATAACTCAGGAAGAAGAAACTCCCGACCAACGAGACCCTAAAGAAGGACCTTTGGAGAAGAAAGACACAGAAGAAAAAGAGAACAGAGACACAAAAGGAAAGAAACTAAGAACACAATGGGTAACAAGGGCAAATAAATACTACTCCTGTTAGGAAGCCCCAAAAAATGGATGATTGGAAATTATTATCGATTAACGTAAATGGATTGAATGAGATTAAAAAGAGGAGACAGATATTCACAAAATTAGCCAAACTAAACTCTGACATAATATGTCTTCAGGAGGTTCACATATGGAAACAAGATGTAAGATACCTAGAATATAGCAAATTAAGGAAAGTATACACTGCACTAGCAGAAAAAAAAGGGGGGGTAGCAATATATATTAAGGGAGGGATTGTTGCCGAACAAAAATATGCAGATCCCAAAAGAAGAGCATTAATGATAGAAATAAAGAGAGGAAAATTACCAATACTACTAGTAGCTATTTATGCTCCCAATAAAAACCAGGGAGAATATTACAAAAAATTACACGAACAGATAATTAAAATGGAATACAGGAATATTTGTATATTAGGGGACTTTAACGGGATTATAGATACAGAAAAAGGTTATAAGTGTGGCAAAGACAACAACAACAAAAAAGGGACAAATTATCCAAATCCTTCTTTAATATGATAGAAGAACTAAATCTAATAGATATTTGGAGGACCCTGCACCCGAATGAGAGAAAGTACACTTTTTACTCCAACCCCCAAACATCGTGGTCCAGAATAGATATGTTATGGGCAAATAAAGAATTAGGATTGGAAATGGAAATGGTAGAAATCAATCCCAATATATGGGTGGATCATAATCCCCTGGAAGCAAAATGGAGGGCCCCAAAAAGAAAGAAGATTAGGAGATGGAGACTAAATTTACAAGTATTAAGAGAGAAGGAGTATATAGAAAAGATAACGGGAGAATTGAGATTATTTTTCAAAGAAAATAAAAAGCAACATACCTCCCCAACCAATCTATGGGATACGATGAAAGCTTACCTAAGGGGGGTAACAATAACATATAATGCCCATAAAAACAAAGAAAAACGGAAGGCACATAACACTCTCCAAGAAGAAATTGGAAATATGGAAAGGAAACTCCAACTAAGCCCAGGAGACAAAATGGTCAAAGAGAAATTAACAGTACTGAGGCATAAAATGAATATATTGGACCAGGAGGAAATGGCAAATAAACTCAGACAATCCAAACAATATTATTTTGAGAATGCAAACAAGACAGGCAGATGGTTGGCCTATAAATTAAAGAAAGAATATGAAAGGCGGATCATCCAACAATTGGAAGACAAGAAAGGAAATTTGCAGAATAAGGAAGAGGACCAAATCGAAATTGCTCAAGAATATTACACAGAGCTTTATAACAAGGAGGACGTACAAATAGAAAAGATAGAAGAATATTTACAGGAGGGAGTGTCCCTACTAGTAGGAGAGGAGGAGAGAGAAAGGCTAAATAAGGAAATTACAATTGAAGAACTAAGAGTGGCAATTTCAAAACTTAAAAATAACAAAACACCAGGCCTGGATGGACTCCAAGGAGAAATTTACAAAAAATTTAACAAAATAATAACACCAAAACTATTGGAGATATGTAATGAGGCTCTATTGGAAGCAAAAATACCAGATTAGTGGAGGGAAGCATATATCACACTACTTCCGAAAGAAGGTACAGACCAAAAACAAATTAAAAATTATAGACCAATCTCCCTTTTAAACACAGATTATAAATTTTTCATGATCATAATTGTGGAAAGACTGAAAAGAATATTAAATTCCATTATACACCCGGATCAGAACAGCTTCTTACCTGATAGACAAATAAGGAATAACATAAGAATAGTTGTGAATGCTCTCGAATATTATGAAGCCCACCCGGAGAAGCAAATGGCTGTCATATTTTTAGACCCCCAAAAAGCTTTTGATAACCTTAATTGGAAATTTTTGATTGAACACGTTAAAATAATGAAATTCGGAACCAATTTTGAGAAAATGGTAGAAACAATTTATAAATTACAAAGGGTGAGAATAATAATAAATGGGGATATGACAAATTCATTTCAAATTAAGAAAGGTGTAAGACAAAGATGCCCGTTATCACCTCTGCTATTCATCTTGACACTAGAAACACTATTAAATAGAATTAGGAAAAACAGCAAAATAAAAGGATTAAAGATTAAGGGAGGGGAGTATAAGACCCAGGCTTTTGCGGATGACGTAATACTCATCATAGAGGAACCGTTAGAAATGGGCCCGAGAATTTTGGAGGAAATAGGAAGGTATGAGGAGCTAGCCGGACTTAAATTGAATAAAGGGAAAACTAAATTGTTAGTTAAAAATTTAACAGAAACGCAAAAGAAAGAATTAGAAAAGGAATTAGACCTACAAATAGTAATATATATATATATATATATATATTTAGGGATATGGATATCAGCTAGATGCTCAGCTCTGAAAGAAGATAACTACACACCTCTGGTTAAAAGAATAAAACAGGATTTGGAAAAATGGGAGAAAGTGCAATTATCACTCTTGGGCAGGATAGCATCAATAAAGATGAATATCCTGCCCAAGTTACTATACCTATTCCAAATGATACCCGTCATCTTAGACAAATTTTTTTTCACAGAAATCAACAAAATTATTAGGAAATTCATTTGGGCCGGGAAAAAACCAAGAATTAATTTGTGATCACTACAAGACAACAGAAGCAGGGGAGGTTTCGGACTCCCAGCATGGGAAGTATATTATGAAGTGGCCATCCTACTATGGTTAAGGGAATGGGTTAATTTAAGAAACAAAAGAATCCTAATTTTGGAAGGGCACGATCTACAAAAAGGGTGGCATGCCTTCTTGTGGGACAAAAAGAAAAAAACCAAAACGTATTTCCATAGGCACAGGATAATAGAAGTATTAATACAAGTATGGGAGGAAATTAGAAGAAAACAATACATGAAAATCCTGAATTGGCTATCGACGATAGAAGCCATGATATATCCAAATGCATTAGAGATTAATAAAATGATTAGCTACAAAGAACTTCTAGATAATCAAGGAAATCTTATAAGTAATCAATCACTAGGTGAACAGGGAATACATATTGACTGGTGGCCATACCTACAGATTCAATCTAGGTACAAAAAAGATAAGGAAGAATTTGGCATTGAGATGGAAACAAACAGATTAGACAAATTACTAATAGGCCCAGAAAAAAAAGTACTATCTAGATTATACAATTATTTATTAGAATTCGATAGGGCGGAAGAGGTAGTAAAAGAGCCAATGATAGCGTGGGCCAAAAATATTGGACATAATATAAATTTGGATGAATGGGAGATGATTTGGAATAGTAACTATAAATTAACAAAAGCAGCAACATACAAAGAAAACCAATATAAAATGCTATACAGATGGCACCGAGCACCCGCGAGATTAGCAAAAATCTATCCAAATGTAAGCCCCAAATGTTGGAAATGTAGATGTCACATCTACAGGTGGTCCTGTCTCGAAGCGATGAGGTATTGGAGAAAAATTCAAAATTGGCTACAAGAATCAACCAATGAAAAAATCAAACTGATACCTGAAACATTCCTCCTGGGAATACTAAAGACGAAATATTTGGGGGAAAAAAGATATCTAATCATACATATATTCACTGCAGCAAGAATAGCTTATGCCCAATATTGGAAAGGAAAGGACACACCACCAGAGGAACATATTATTCAGAAGGTTCTAGAATGTGCCAAAATGAACAAATTAATGTTAGAGTTAAATGAGAAAGAAGACTCAGAATATTATACGGTATGGGATGATTGGTACAGATGGATTGATAATAGAATAAAGAATAGATAAAAGTTAATATAAATTTTAAGATGCATATAAAATTACGTTATATTACGATGAAAAGTAAAAGAAGAATCAATCTAACCTGTGTAGAAAAATAACACTGTCTGTCTGACTGATTGTACTGTATTGTATTATAATAAATTTCAATTAAAAAAATTTTTAAAAAGAAAAGAAAATTAAACGTATGCATCGGACCACTACCGCCCATAAAACTAGACCGGTGCCAAAATGCCACAAATCGCAACAGCACCAGTGAACCCGAAGCCTCAGCCCCCGCCACAGATGGACTGCCCAGCAGCCTGCAAGTACCAAGAGAGTACCGAGACCTATCAGGAGTTTTTAGTGAGGAAGATTGCAACTTCCTCCCTCCTCACTGTGCAACAGATTGCGCAATCGAATTCATGCCAGGAGCCAAGCTGCCCAAGCCAAAGATGTACTCCATGACTCCCAAAGAAATGGTAGGGATGAGAAAATACATTGATGCCAACCTAGTGCGGGGCTTCATCCAGCCTGCAAAATCCAGAGTGGCTGCCCCAGTACTATTTAAAGAAGAAAAAGATGGGGGGGATGAGGCTTTGCATTGATTTTTGTGGAATTAATGCCATGTACGTGGAGAACACCTCCCCCTCATGAAGGAGATACTAAACCACTTAGCCAAGGGCAAGGTGTTCACCAAACTGGGGTGAATCAGAGAAGGAGATGAATGGAAGACAGCTTTTAACTGCCTGCTTGGCAGATTCCAATTCAAAGTCATGCAGTTTGGCCTGCAGGGAGCCCCAGCAGTCTTCATGCAATTAATCAATGAAGTGCTACATGAGCACTTATACAAGGGGTCCTAGTTTACCTGAATAACATCCTCATATTCAATGAAACTCTCAATGAGCATGTAAAACTAGTGCAGCAAATGCTGAAAAAACTCCTCACTGCAAAGCTGTACGCAAAGCTGTCAAAATGTGAATTCCATCAAACCTCCCTAGATTATCTAGGCTATTGAATATCTAGCAGAGAGGTGGAAATGGACCCAGGAAAAGTGAAAGCAGTTCTAGACTGGCAGCCCCCATGCACCTGCAAACAGCTTCAAAGTTTCCTGGGATTTGCAAACTTTTACAGGCAATTTATCCCAGCATTTGCAGAAGTCACCCTGCCCCTAACAGAACTGTTGAAGATGGGGTCTCCTCCCACGACACCATGGCTAAGCTTGCCTGGTCAATGGAATAAGTTAAAACAGCTCTTTGCCAAGGAGCCGATCTTCCAACATCCGGACCCAGAACGACAGTTCATCATCCAAGCAGATGCTAGCAATGTAGCCATGGCAGCCATGTTCCTACACAAGGATAGCTCCTACTCTGTGCCTACATGTCCAAGAAGCTCACCGACATCAAAAGGAGGTGGGCCATTTGGGAGAAAGAAGCCTACACAGTCTGCTGGGCCCTCCTCTCCTGGAGGCCCTCTTCCTTTCCTGGAAGGAGGGAAAGTGCCCTTTGCGGTCTGGACTGATCATAAAAATCTCAAATCTCTAAAAAAACCCAGAAAACTATCTCCCAAACAAATCCACTGGGCACAATATTTCAGACGGTTCAAATTTGAGTTGAAGTACATCCCGGCAGGGAAAAATCATTTAGCTGATGCCCTATCGAGAAAATCCCAATTCTATAGCCTCAGGGAAGAAATTGTCCACACACTCATTCGCCCCTCACAATCAGCTGCACAAGTCACCACCAGAAGCCAAGCCAGGCGACAACCCAATCCCGGGGAGGACACACTGACAGTGGCACTGAAAACAGTGCTTCCAACTGACCCATGGCTCATAGCTAATAGAGATATCTTGACCATGAGAGATGGACTGGCATGGAAGGAATCAAAACGATATGTCCCCGCCAGCTTGAGACTGGAAGTGCTACAGCGCAGCCACGACTCCTGACTGGACAGCCATTTTGGATTCTTGAAGACCCTATATTTGGCCAGGAGGCAGTTTTGGTGGCCAAAAATGAAAGCTGATGTATAAAACTATGTGAAAAGCTGTGCCACCTGTGCTGCCATGAAGATGAGACCGGGGAAACCTCCTGGGCACCTCCAGCAAGTAGCTAGTCCCAGCATGCCTTGGGAGGAAATTGCAATGGACTTTATAGTTGAGCTCCCAGAAAGTGGGGGAAATACAATCATTTAGACAGTAATCGACTTATTTTCAAAGCAAGCCCACTTCACAGCCTGTTCGGGATTGCCATCAGCAAAAAAAATGGCAAAGGTGTTCATCAAACAGATTTACCGGCTACATGGAATACCCCGCTGGGTCATCTCAGACCGAGGAGTCAACAGCTAAATTTTGGAGAGAGTTCCTGAGATTGGTCGGATTCATACAAGGACTTAACTCGGCTTTTCATCCGAGTATGAACAGAGCTGTAGAATAAGTGAATGCAATGGTGGAACAATATGTAAGATGCTACCGTATTTTTTGGACTATAAGACACACTTTTTTGTCTCCCAAAAGTGGGTGAAAATGTCTGTGCGTCTTATAGACTGAATATTGCTGAAGCCCCGCCCACCCCCTGGCTGTTTTTTGGCCTCCGCGTGCCCCATTTTCAGGCCTTTTTTGGCTTGTTTCAGGCCTTTTCTCAGCCTGTTTTGGGGGCTTTTTTCATCTTGTTTTTGAGGCCTTTTTGGCCCATTTTCAAGGCTTTTTACAGCCCATTTTCAAGGCTTTTTTCAGCCCATTTTGGGTGCTTTTTGGCCCATTTTTGAGGCTTTTTTCAGCCCATTTAAAACAGGCCAAAAAAGCCTCAAAAATGGGCCAAAAAAAGGTCCCCAAAACAGGCTGAAAAAAGCCTGGAAAATGGGCTGAAAAAAAGCCACAAAAACTGTCAGAAAAAAGGGCCAAAAAAGGGCCAAAAATGGGGCTCATGGAGGCCAAAAACTTTTTTTCTTGTTTTCCTCTTCTAAATGTAGGTGTGTCTTATAGTCCAGTGCATTTTATAGTCCGAAAAATATGGTATGTGGATTAGAGAGAACTGGGCAGACCTGCTGCCGTTTGCAGAAGTGACTTACAACAACGCCATGCACAGCAGCACCAGATTAACCCCCTTCCAGGTCATCAGTGGCACAGACTTTGTACCCATGTCCGAACTGCCCAGAGAAACCCCCTCCTCCATGACCCTGACTGACTGGATGGAGTCGCTGAGGAAGGGCTGGGAGAACACTAAGAAAGTGCTAGCGGAGGCCACTGAGGCATATAAAAAGCAAGTGGACAAACACCGATCTTTTCAACCTCCCTTCTATTTGGGAGATCGGGTTTATCTATCAACCAAATACATAAAACTAAAGCTGCCTAGTAAGAAACTGGGACCTACACTTTTAGGTCCGTTCGCAATACTGAAAGAAATTAACCCAGTGACAGTTCAACTTAACCTCCCCCACATTCTAGGGAAAGGGCATCCCATTTTTCACTGCAGTCTGATGAAACCAGCCATATGGTCCAGATTAAGACTGCAGGCTCAACCACCCCCCAAGACTATGGTGGTGCAAGGGGAAACCCATTACAAAGTTAAAAAGATTTTAGACTTTAGATTATACAGAGGTCAATTGCAATATTTAGTACATTGGAAGGGTTACCCTTTGTCTGAAGCTACTTGGGTTAAAAGTTGGGATGTGAAAGCAGAGAGGCTAGTAAACCAATTCCATGATAAATATCCTGATAAGCCAAAGGGTCTCCCTGCGGGGGGAGGTGGTTAGTCTTTTGAATTAACCCATTTTACTCTTGTTGCAGGACACGATCTTCTGATGTGCGCGGGGGGGGGGGGGGGCTGTCAGGCCTGGAAGCCATATTTTGCATTGGGCCTTCAGGCCTGCCACAATTACTGCTGTGGGAACCTGGGAGGGGAGATCATCCGTGGTTTTGGGGTGGAGTTCCATCAGTACGCTGATGATACTCAGCTGTACATTTCCACCCCAGACCATCCCAATGATGCCTTGGAAGTGATGTCCCAGTGCCTGGAGGCCGTGCGGGTCTGGATGGGGAGAAACAGGCTTCGACTCAACCCTTCCAAGACCGAGTGGCTGTGGCTGCCGGCGTCCCGGTATAACCAGCTGACGCCATCGCTGGTTATTGGGGGCGAATCATTGGCCCCCACGGAGAGGGCCCGCAACTTGGGTGTCCTCCTGGATGCGCGGCTGTCTTTAGAAGGGCATATGACAGCCGTGGCCAGGGGGGCTTTTTGTCAGGTTCGCCTGATATGCCAGTTGCGCCCCTTTCTGGACCGGGACTCCTTACGCACGGTCACTCAAGCACTCGTCACTTCTCGTCTGGACTATTGTAATGCTCTCTACATGGGGCTCCCCTTGGGGTACACCCGGAGGCTCCAACTGGTGCAGAATGCGGCTGCGCGGGGGATTATGGGAGCGATGGGGCGCTCCCATGTGACTCCTCTCCTGCGCGAGCTGCATTGGCTCCCGGTGGACTTCCGGGTGCACTTCAAGGTGTTGGTGATCACCTTTAAAGCGCTCCATGGCTTAGGGCCAGGGTACTTACGGGACCGCCTTCTGCCACCAATCGCCTCCCACCGGCCGGTTTGCTCCCACAGAGAGGGCCTCCTCAGGGTGCCGTCGGCCAGACAATGCCGGCTGACGACCCCCAGGAGGAGAGCCTTCTCTGTGGTGGCACCTACCCTATGGAACAATCTACCCCCAGAGATACGAGTGATCTCCGACCTCCGGATTTTTCGTCGGGCCCTAAAAACTTATTTTTTTCAGTTAGCCGGTCTGTCTTGATTTTAGGGTTAGTTTTAAAATTTTAATATTGATTTTAATTGACAAGTTTTAAATTATGGGCCAAATTTATAAATTATTTTAACTTTATTTTTTAACTGTGATGTTTGTATAGATGTTTTTTATTTGGCTGTTCACCGCCCTGAGTCCGAAAGGAGAAGGGCGGTATAGAAGTTTGAATAAATAAATAAATAAATAAATAAATAAATAAATAAATAAATAAATAAATAAATAAATAAATAAATTGTATGGAGTAGAGGTGATATATAGTCATAACATTCCTTTCTCAGAGAGTCAAGGACATCTTGCCCCGGACCTGGAGGGGTATGACTAGGAGACATCTCCAGTGGGGATGGTGCTTTGATTGGACCATGTGATGGACATGTGTGTGCTGGGCAGGGACTTGGACTTTCTTTTGGGTGGGGAAAATCTGGAAGCTTTCAGATATGGGTTTTCCCAGATGTGCCAATATGACATCTCTAATAAAATGGAATTTTGAAGAACTTCAGGTCTTGGAGTCTTCTTTTGTTGGAGGTGTTACTTGGAACCCTGGCAGTTAAAGTATCAAAATGCAAAGACAATTTTTTTTTAAAAAAAAAAGCCACATCTTCTGTATCCTAAAGAATTTTTGATCCACCTTCATCTACTGCAGGCTACTTCTGCTTCCTCCTGGCTGACTGCAATTTGGCAGTTCAAATCTCACCAGGCTCAAGGTTGACTTGGCCTTCCATCCTTCCGAGGTGAATAAAATGAGGACCCAAATTGTTGGGGGCAATATGCTGACTTTATAAACTGCTTAGAGAGGGCTGTAAGTCTAAGTGTTATTGCTATTGCTATCTTAGTACAGCCAATTAAGTTCTTGCCTCATAATCCAGATAATGTTGGTTTGGGTCCCACTAGGATTTTTTCTTTAATTTTTTTTCTGAGCTTCCTCCTTATTTTATTGTTATTAAAACGTCAGTTTTATTGTTTTATTGATTTTTCCAGGCACTTCTGATAGGTTTTCATCCTCAGCTTTTGAATAGGCAGGTAACTTATATAAATGACTGGCAAATGGAGTGGCTGCGTGACTTACTTCTCATGGGTGAGAAGTCTGCAGATGAATGGATTGTACAAAAAAAAAAGTAACATGAATAAATACAAGCAAGCTTG
This sequence comes from Pituophis catenifer annectens, assembly GCF_029215685.1. Lineage (NCBI taxonomy): Eukaryota > Metazoa > Chordata > Lepidosauria > Squamata > Colubridae > Pituophis > Pituophis catenifer. The sequence continues at coordinate 106,366,539 of NW_027256883.1, read as the reverse complement.
TTTGTTAAATCTGCCTGCGAAGTCATAACAGTAGAATTCTGATGAAAACAGTATGAGAAGGACAATGAGAATTGTCCTCATTGAACATTGGAGAAGGACATTTGGAAAATACAGTGGGGTTTATGACAAGCAGGATATATGCAAATTAAAGTTTGTTCTTCAGCAGATTACTGAAAAATTTAGGAATATGAAAAACAAATTATTTGTTGATTTAGAGAAAGTCTATAATAAAGTGAATATACTGTACTTGAATTCTAGCATTTTTGCAAAAATGTGGAATTGAAACTTGGTTGCTGAATGTGGAAGAGCAGTACCTGATGGAAGGAAATTATGTGGGTTAGTAAAAGAAGGATGTTTAATAAACTTAGTTTCAGGATTGGGTCCAGAACCAAACACTGTAGAATATCACTTGATACTTTGTCCTGCTTGATCAGTAACCATTGATGAGCGCTGAATAGTTTTCAGGCTAGTTATGGACTTAAAAGATATCATCTGCTTATTTTAACTTGCTTGGTTATTAGAGAGTCACTAGTTTCTGTTGCTCATAGCAGAGTCATAAATACTACAACCTCTTTTTCAGCCTCTTCAGGAACAGTTGTATCTATTTTGCTCTGCAAAAGCGGTAACCTCACAAGTGACATTCAACTCGGTCTGTAGGACCCAGGGCTAGATTATATACAATAATTTTTTATTAAAGTTTTTAATCTTTTAAAATTTAAATTAATAATTTCCCCCTTTCTAGTTCCTGCATTCGAGACAAGGAGGACTTAAAAACTCCTACTCAGTCCCAACAGTAAATATTGTCTTCTAGGTTTCCTGTTTACTGTGTCCCTCTAGTTCAATGAATTTGCACTTTTGTTTGACCCTCTTTCTCTCTTCTCTTAGGAGCTGAACTGGGGCCACTCTTTTCTTCAAAATTGCTACATTCTTGCTGGAAATACATTCCCAGTTGTTTTCAGAAGTAACATGAATCTTCTATAAACCTTGCAAGTCATGAATACAGAATTAAGTTTGTTCATCTTCATTTCTGTTTCTTAAAGTGCTGCTAAGAAAAGGCTTTTATGTTTGTTCCCTTTTCAAGCTCTCATGTTAGTGAAATGCACGTTGTTCACTTAGAAACAAGATTTATTATGGATTTATTTGAATTTCCTTAGTGGACTCGGTAGACAAGTACCTTGTTAGCCGCCTTTTGGGCAGTTTATTCAATAATCTATTGGGTTCATCATCACCTTTTCCTTCCTCCCTGTTTCTTCATTGCTTTTTCATGAACAGATATTAACTCTGCCCCCTTCAATATTTTTAAGGGCAAGGGGAAAAGATTAAATCTTTGTGAGGAGGAATGTTGTTGGTGAGTTTTGCAGAGGCTGAAAGACTCAGGTAGAATGTGACAGCCAACCATGTGAACTGGTTGTAAGTAAGAAGGCAGATGGGCCAGGGGAACTTCTGTTTTGACTTGCAGACTGAGCTGCACTGAATAAATCAACATGCTTCTAAAAATATTCTGCAGTACCATAACAAAGAAATAATTCCAACAGCCATTATTCTTCCAGGTCTTGATTCCATAATGAAGAAAGTTAGCACCCACTCCCCTCCTAGAAAAATGAAATATTTTAGGAAATATGAAAAAGGCAGAATATTATATTTCCCTGGATGAGAAAAGGAGAAACATGTTTTTAAAGACAAAGCAGCTCCCTGAAGCTCCCTGCTCCCCGCTTCAGCTCCAGGGTGATGGGATTAAGACATGGCCCTCAGGACATGATAGGATTCACTCTCTACCCATCTAACAGCAGGGCTCAGTGCATTGCAAAATCATCTAGGGACATTACATCAGCCCACAGTTCAACTAAACCTATCTCAGACAATCTCCTAGGATTTGCACATGACCCTACAGCAACCAATGGGATACTTGTCCTTGCACAGGAACAGGAACAGGAAGGTCTAGGGCAGAGCCCAAAAGAAGGTACAAATATATCCCTCTCTCCACTCCATGTGTTCACTTTCCAGGACTTTAGACCCATGTGGTCCTTTTCACTATTAAAACCATCCTTCCAAGTAGTTTCCATGTTTCCAGTGTCTTTCTCCCCACTTGGAACTGAACTCAGATGGACATTTTCTTCCTACAATTAACATGCACATTTAAGATGTAGTGAGATCACTAGTTCTACTTCACTGTTTCTATGCCTTAAGCTTACAGGGTGAATTTTCTTGCTCTTTTTTTTTTTTTTAATTTATATGAAGCAAAAAAATTACTTCACCTAAGGGAAGTCTTGCAGCAAGTTGAAAAAGCTCATTCACTTTCCTAGAACATAATGCTTTTGGAATGGAACAGCTATATATTTCTCCAAAGAATGCCCCAAGGAATGATACTAGGTTGCCTTGATATATGGCTCTTCTCAGAGGCATTCTGTCTTAAGTGGGTCTGCCTGGAGTGGAAGGAAGGAAGGAAGGAAGGAAGGAAGGAAGGAAGGAAGGAAGGAAGGAAGGAAGGAAGGAAGGAAAGAGCCATCTCAAATTTAAAAGGAGGTTGCAATTGCTATAGAGTTCAAGATAATTTTGGCATGAACAGATTTAGGCAGTAAAATACTCTGAGCATGTTCTTAACAAATATGGTTTTGTATATACCTCTACATTTTTATTAATAAAAATATTTTGTTATTATTTTGTTTCTGTTTCAAAACGCCTGCATATTGGTGGTTGCGAGCATCCCTATATCCATAGATATCTCCTGCAGAAACAACTGAGTGGATCTCTATGTTGGGAACATGGGTTAATTATTTTCTTTGCACCAATTGCAGGGAAAGATGTGGGAAGTACTTCTGACTTGTTATTTGTGGATTTAGAAGATTTTGAGAGTCAAACTGCTTTGCTTCCATGTAGTTATATTCTTGGACAGCTACTTGTCTTTTAGCCATATGTGTTTGCTTTTCTGTGAAAACATTCCTTGTGACTCACAACTTTCATCACATCAATCATTTTTGAACAGGCACCCCACATAAAAGCCATTCTGTGATGGCAAATGTTGCCATCTGTCCAATACACCCACTGGGTTAAAAATGCTTGCAATGGCAGTCAGTCTTAGGAGTTTCTTTCTCTGGCATTTCCCAAGGAGTCACTTCAAGCATCATACAATAATTTGTTGCACTGATACAACTGTAATGAGAACAGGATTTATGTCATACCAGTGATGGTCACAGAAGGCTAGAAGATGCTGTAACTAACTAGGGGATAAATGGCCTCCATTTTGCTGGTCCTGCAGCCATTTTCCCATCTCCTTTGTTTTACATTTAACATCTCAGCTAGCTCTGATGAACAAAGATAAAACCATTGATTCTGTTCCTCAATCAGAGTCCCTGTTTCCACTTTAGAATGGTAAAAGCCTCTCAGATTTTCATATTTAATGATTCTCACTCCTGTCTGAGAGAAGAGACAGAACATTTTAGCAATTTTATGATGTTTGTGTGTCTATATTTTTCTTGACTGTACACCGCCTTGAGTCCTACGGGAGAAAGGCGGTATAGAAATATAATAAATAAATAAATAAATAAATAAATTTATTCCAATTTGGACTGGGGATATAGTTTCAGTTTTGTACATGGCAAATGCTTTTAGGTATATTAGTATCTAAACCATAATTGTACCCATGTAATATGATGTTATATAGGGTTGTTCAAATATACCTCAGCAGTTAAGTCTGGCACTTTAAAAGGAAAGACTCAAAGCTGCTCTCCCCCCCCTTTAACTTTCGTAAAGTTGCCTGGCACTTTAAGAAAGCAAAAGACCAGGAGTTTCTGTAAGCAAGCCACATGATTGGTTGGGAAAATACCAGGTTCCAATGAGCCTGGCGAAACCCAGCCAGAAAAACCTATCGCCGGGGGGTCTTTGGACTGGATCTGTCCTGTAGGGACAGCGAAGAAGGAGAGGCAGCTCGGTAGCTACAGAGGAACAGGCAAGTTCCTCGGAAAGCCTGAGAAAACTCTTCGATTCAGCGATGGGGCGCGAGGATCAGTGTGAATCGCCATGAAGCCAGAGCATCCAGAATAAGTGTTGTGCAGGAATGAAGACTTGGACAGAGTACTGGTGCCAGGTAAGTGATTGGCCATAAATAATAAAAGAAAAATTGGAAAATTTTATAATTACCCCTGCGTGGAAATAGCAGCTAAATAGCGACAGGGGGAGACAACTGATAGAGAAAAAATACGGAAGTGACAAGCACTCTATAGGAGAGTCCGACTGCTGCCTTGAAAGAGGCGGTAGTGAGGCCCCTCCTCAAGAAGCCTTCCCTGGACCCGGCTGAATTAGTTAACTATCGTCCGGTCTCCAACCTTCGTTTTGTGGCGAAGGTTGTTGAGAGCGTGGTGGCACGACAACTTCCCCGGCACCTGGATGAAGCTATCTATCTAGACCCGTACCAGTCGGGCTTCAGGCAGGGGTACAGCACAGAAACGGCATTGGTCGCGTTGGTGGATGATCTCTGGAGGGCTCGGGACAGGGGTTGTTCCTCTGTCCTAGTCCTATTAGATCTCTCAGCGGCTTTTGATACCATCGACCATGGTATCATGCTGCAGCGGTTGAGGGGGTTAGGAATAGGGGGCACGGTTTTGCGGTGGTTCTCCTCCTTCCTCTCCGACCGCTCGCAGTTCGTGTTGGCAGGGGGGCAGAGGTCGACCTCGAGGCGTCTCGCATGGGGAGTGCCGCAAGGGTCGGTCCTCTCGCCCCTCCTGTTCAACATTTATGTGAAGCCGCTGGGTGAGATCATCCGTGGTTTTGGAGTGAAGTGTCATCTGTACGCTGACGATACCCAGCTGTATATCTCCACCCCAGACCACCCCAACGATGCCCTTGATGTGATGTCCTGCTGCCTGGAGGCCGTGCGGGCCTGGATGGGGAGGAACAGGCTCAGACTCAACCCCTCCAAGACCGAGTGGCTGTGGCTTCCGGCGCCCCGATATAGTCAGCAGGTGCCATCGCTGACTATTGGGGGTGAATTTTTGCCCCCCACGGAGAGGGCTCGCAATCTGGGTGTCCTCCTGGATGCGCGGCTGTCTTTAGAAGAGCACATGACGGCCGTGGCCAGGGGGGCCTTTTATCAGGTTCGCCTGATTCGCCAGTTGCAGCCCTTTCTGGATCGGGACGCCCTGCGCACGGTCACTCATGCCCTTGTTACTTCCCGGTTGGACTATTGTAATGCTCTCTACATGGGGCTCCCCTTGAAGAGCACTCGGAGGCTCCAACTGGTCCAGAATGCGGCCGCGCGGGTGGTTATGGGCGCAACCCGTTATGCCCATGTGACACCCCTCCTGTGCGAGCTGCACTGGCTCCCGGTGGTCTTCCGGGTGCGATTCAAGGTGTTGGTTACCACCTTTAAAGCGCTCCATGGCATAGGACCCGGGTACCTCCGAGACCGTCTTCTGCCACCAATAGCCTCCCACCGACCAGTTCGTTCCCACAGAGAGGGTCTCCTCAGGGTGCCATCAGCCAAGTTATGTCGGCTGGCGACGCCCAGGGGGAGGGCCTTCTCTGTGGGAGCCCCAGCCCTGTGGAATGAACTGCCCCAGGAAATTCGTAAGATATCTGACCTCCGGGTGTTTCGCTGCGCATTGAAGACCCTGTTGTTCCGCCAGGCCGGACTATCAATACAATAGTTTTAAATTGGGGTATTTAAATTTATTGGGGTTTTAAATTTGAGCCATTTATTTAATTATTTTAAATTTTATATCATTGTTTTGTTTGTGTTTTTAAATAGGCTGTACACCGCCCTGAGTCCTTCGGGAGAAGGGCGGTATAGAAATAAAATTATTATTATTATTATTATTATTATTAAAGATTTAAAGTTGAATATGAATGAAAATGTTAAATTGGAATTTGGACTTTTCAGCTTTGGATTGGATTATAAACAGATTGGTTGGATATAAAAGTTAAAGAAGAAGTGGGAAAACTTTCCTTTTCTTCTTTTTGAATTACAAACAAAAGGGTTATTTTTTAACCAGCTGAGTGGAATTGTGGATTGTAGAGAGACATCTCCAGGAGAAATGAGAGTATGACATTAAACTTTTTGTTTTGAGGGAAAACTTTGAAGTAGTAAGAAAAAAAAAATAAAACCTTGAACTTTTAAAATGATAAGCTGTGAGAACTAAGGAGGATTTGTGTGTCTACAAGCAGTTAGACTTTGATGATTAAAAAAGGAGGATTATAATGTGGATTTAAATTGGAACAATATCAGCCCAGAAAAAATAAAATGGCGCAGGAACTTAAGGAAATGATGAAGATGAAGTACTTGGAAATAAAGGAAATGATTACCATCTTGCATGGAAAATCGAAATTTGATGAATCTAAGACTGAGCTAGAATATATGGAAGCTGAAAAGGAAATAACCAATGAAAAACAGGAAAGAGAGATCGACAACGAAGAAGAAGACAAAGACAAAGAGACTGACTATGGAAAATTAAACAATGAAATAGGTTGTAATAATAAAAGGGGGAACCTTAAAGATTACAGTGGGACTAATAATGGGGAATATAGAAAAAAGGGAAAGAAACAAGGAAGGAAAAGAGGGTCGAATAGAAAAAATATAAAAAGATTAAATGATTACACTGGGATTTACAGTGGAAGTACAAGAAAGAGGGAAAAGAGATGGAAAATAATGGGAAATAAAGAGCAAAACAAAAGATTTTATGATTTTAAAATACAAAACAAGTATACTGGGATTAACAATGGAAATATAAGAAAAAGGAAAGAGAGAGAAGAAATAATGGGAAATATAGGGCAGAATAGGAGAGCTCAGAATTTTAAAACATAAAAGAAAGGAAGACGAAGGAAAAAGAAAAAAATAGAATAGGAGAAAGGGAGAAAGAAATGAAAGGGAGAATAAATTTAGAATTGTAAGATTTAACAGATAAGATAAATGTTAGAAAAAATATAAAATAGTGATACCAATTAAGTGACTTAAAATGATGGGAAATTATAGAGATGTATGAAGTAAATGAAATAAGATTTATGTTTGATGTTTTATGTTTTAAATATGCTCTATTGAAAATTTGAGAAATTGAAAGAATTGTCATATTTTTAAGTGCAGTGTTGGAGGTTTATAAAATGATAAGTTGTAATAATATGAATAAATTAATAAATTAAACTATATATTTGAAATGTAATCAAAAAAGGGAAAGAAGGCGAATTAAGATTAAAATAAGAACTAATTAGATTGGGGGCAATTAGAAATGATTAAGATGTGAATTATAAATATATATTGTTAACAATTAAAAAGATAAGAAGAATTTTGAAAAAGACATTTAATAAATGAAAGAAAGGTTGGGATTGCCTAGACACCATAGTGAAAATATTAAATTGAAAATCTATGCAGCAATAGAGAGAGATGGAAGAAGAAGTAGAGAGATGGGAGAGAAGGGAAGGAGAGAGAGGGATAGAAGAGAGGGGAGGAAGGAAGGGAGGGGAAACCAGAGTAGAGAGAGGGTTAGTCAGGGAGGAAGAAAGGAGGAGAAGGAGAAAGAAAGGGGAAGTAGTAAGGAGCAGGAGAAGAGGGAAAGAAAGTAAGAAGGAAGGAAGAGAGGGAGAGGGAAGAGACTGAGAAGAAAGATTGCTGTATAACAAAAAAGAGGAAATGGAAGAAAGGCAACCCCAAACACACATATGAATATATGAAGATAAAGAAGAAATTGTTAAAAAATAAAAGAGAATAAATGTGAACAAACAGGAAAATTAGAATTTGAGAACGAATGAAGATGTTGTTTATATAAATAAATATAGAAATATTGAGATATGAATTAAAGAAGAAATAGGGAAAAAAAGGAAGATTTTGGCAAAAATTGTAATTGAGTAAAATGTATTTGAATTTGAAAAATTGTATAAGATAAGAAATGGCCAATACTCTGTTCAAAAAAAGATGCAGGTGAATGTGGAGGAAAAAAATCAATAAAACTTGAGCCTTGGTGGCGCAGCAGACTAAAGTGCTGTTAACTAGCACCAGCTGCCTGCAATTACTGCAAGTTCAAATCTCACCAGGCTCAAGGTTGACTCAGCCTTCCATCCTTTCGAGGTAGGTAAAATGAGGACCCGGATTTTGGGGGCAATAAGCTGACTTTGTATATATAAAAAAAGAACACCGCTTGGGGGGGGGCAAATGCCCTACTAAGCAGGTATATACAAAAGTATGAAGGCTATTGCTTAACGCATTGTAAGCCACCCTGAGTCTCTGGAGAAGGGCGGCATATAAATAGAACCAATAAAAATAAATAAATAAATAAATAAATAAATAAATAAATAATGAAAGAAAGAAAGAAAGAAAGAAAGAAAGAAAGAAAGAAAGAAAGAAAGAAAGAAAGAAAGCAAAGGACCACACCTGTTACTTTGGGAGATAGAATAGAAATATTGAAGGCATTTGCATGTTGGTGGAAGACAGAAAGGTGAATACTGTATTTTTTGGTGTGTAAGATGCACCCCCCCCCCAAAAAAAGTGGATGGAAATGTCTGTGTGTCTTATAGAGCGAATGTTGCCAAAGCCCCACCCACTCGCTGGCCCCCACCCTTTGGCCTCTGCCTCCCAGCAATTTGCCTCCTTGCAGCAAACAGAAAACAGCCTGGTCAGCTTCAGCACAGCCTGATTTAGCACGAGCAGCTGACTGAAGGTTGGATCTGCCTCCTGGAATACTGCCTATTAGCTGTTCCAGGCTACATGGATCGTAGCCGCCATCACCACCTCTGTACGCACCATTTTTGGCCTCCGCATGTCCCGTTTTTGGTCTCTGTGTGCCCCATTTTTGGCACTCCTCATTCCAGGTGGCGGGGAAGAAAAGAAGTTGAACAATGATTTTCTTAGCCATGACTGCCACCTGCTCCTTGAGCAGAAGTTGTGAATTGAGAACTCCCAGATTATGCACCGGATCTGTCTGGGACACTGCAACCCCATCCAGACCAAAGATGGTAAACCCCCGGATTCCAAGGAGGTCCCCACTCACAGCCACTCCATTTTAGCAAGGTTCAGCTGAAGCCTGTTGTTCCCCATCCAGACTCTCCCCCACCCAGCCTGCAGGCTATACCTTCTATTCCACAGGGAGATTTAAAGTTACAAAGATATCCTCCTCCTAGGAATCTGGGAATTCCAACAGGCTTTAAACTTTTAAATATTGAGCAATGGATGGCAGCAAAGTAAAATAGTTATACCAAAGCAGAACACAATAATAAATGCAAAGGTCCATACTATAACTAAGTTTTTAAAATTTATTTAAGGGGAATGGAAATAAAGTATCTATCATGGCTGAAGCTTGGCTCTCTTTGCAAACCCCACTCACAGCCAAACAAGAAGCAAAGGGGGTGGGGGTGGAGAATGGGTTGGAGTGCCAGGGAGGGGATAATGGAATGCAACCAACTTGGAGCCGAGATATACCAGCATCCCAAGGTCACCTGTTCAGAAAATCCACTAGTCAAAGAGTCTGTTCCCAAAACAAACTTGGAAGAAATAAATGACAATGGGAGGGGCAGGGAAAAGGGGAACTTTTAACTATGCTATTTGCGAACGAAAATGTTAGAATTGGTTTTGCTACTTCCATATCCATGTCAACTCAGTAAAATATACTATTGGCAACAGAAAAATGTTTCAGGAGTCTTTGTTTGTTGAATCTATACATGTAGTAATTAAGGACAAAATCCAAATTCATTAGAAAGATTGCCTTAGGCAATATCATAGCTGGCTCCTCCAAATTTGAAATCTCTTTAAACTTCAACTATACATCAAATGTCAAATCATTTATTTGACACAATAAATGTAAGACTTCTATATCTATTTCTCTAAAATTGGACAATTTTCATTCCATCCCAATAACTTCTTTGTTATTTTGCAGATATTACCTACCTCTATCACACAGAAAAAAAGGTTGTAAATATTTATTGATCCCTAATAATATGAATTAGAAATAGGATTGATTAGTGAAAATAATTCATATCTGAGATTTTAGAAAATTAATTATAGGGTATTCTGCTTTTATATTAACAATCATTAAGATTTTGTTTTATTATTTAATTTTGTGAAAAATTTTAGTTGCTGACAGGTCTTTAAGAGGCAGGTAAATCCCTCATAAGAGATACAAGCCTATCATTTATAGTGCAATAAAAAAAACAGAGTGGTACTTCAGCTGGGATTAGTATCTCTGCACTTTAGTATTTTGTTTCCATTAACTGTTAAACAGTGCCAAATCTAAAAGAAGCTTCTTAAATAAAACAACTCTGGCTATAGATCAGGAGTGGGTTCTAAATTTTTTTACTACCAGTTCTGTGGGCGTGGCTTATTTTGTGAGCGTGGCTTGTGGGGGGGTTAATGTGACTGGGTGGCCGTGGTCAACTTTTTTTTTAACTTTTAAAAGCATTTTGTCTACAACCTTAAGAGGTTGCATAAAAAATGCTTTTAGAAGCCTCTGATGATCAGGCAAGTCAGCTGGGATTGCCAGAGACTTTTAAAGGCATTTTTTTTTCCTACAACCTTTTCGGCCAAAGGGGTTGCAGAAAAAAAATGCTTTTAGAAGCTTCTGATGATCAGGCAAGTCAACTGGGAGGCCGAAGAGGTTGTAGAAAAAATGCTTTTAAAAGCCTCTGAGATCCCAGCTGAGCTGCACGATCATCAGAGGCTTTTTAAAAAACTTTTAAAGACATTTTTTCAGCCGAAGAGGTTGTAGAAAAAATGCTTTTAAAAGTGAAAAAAAAAAGCCTCTGATGAGGTAGGTGGGGTAAGCGAGCGGCGACCGGGCTGGGGAATGGTTCAGGGGCGTGTCCAGCCAATATTATTACCAGTTCTCCGAACTACTAAACATTTTTACTACCGGTTCTTGTGAACCAGTGCGAACCGGGAGCAAGCCACTACTGGTATAGATCCTAACAACTGGCAGAGGAATCTTTTACTAAAGGGCAGAGCATTATGGGGATTTTAACTTTCTGTAGTTAATGGCCAGCAAGACTGTAACAAATTAGTACCATGGCATATTGGAATGTCAGAAAAGCAGGAAAGCATTCTGAGGTTAATGTATTTTCCTTCAGTCTCTCATATTTCGTTTGAATTATAAACTTCTGAAAATTTCATTAAATCCTTGAACAAAGGGTTTCCCCCCCCCCTGGGATTCAAATCATTGAGAACATGCTAGAATGTAGGCAAAGAAGAAAAGAGATCTAACCTTTGAAAATATAACAATAGGAACAATTGTTTTCTTCATAGAAAAAAGTTGAAATGCAGAGAAGCCAAAGCAAGTTGATATATTTTGATTTTATTTGGAAATTAATTACTTCATATTATCAGAAAGACTTTTTGAAACAAATTGTAGTGTTTGTTGAAGCTTAGTTTGAAACTTCACACTTGGATTTATAGGGGAGGAAGGAGCCTAAGCTGATCTGGGCCTGATTAGCAAACACCTCTGCAAACATTATCTTTAAAATGGAGATCTGTGGTTCCTCATATTGCTATTCTCTAGTTAATTAAATCACTGGAACCTGACAGATTACATCCCAGAGTTTTGAAGGGGCTGGCAGATGTTATCTCAGAATCATTGTACCATATCTTTCAAAAATTCTGGAGCACCAGGGAAATATCTGAGGATTGGAAAAGGGCTGGTGTGGTTCCCATCTTAAAAAAAAAAAAAAAAAAAAAGGTGTGTGTGTGTGGGGGGGGGGGGGGGGGGAAACAGACCCAGGAGGCAGCCTAACATCAATATCTGGGAAGATACTGGAAAAGATAATAAAAAAACAGGTCTGCCAACAATTAGAAATGAATAAAGTAATAACTAGAAGTCAGCATGGGTTTGTTAAAAACAGATCATGCCAAACCAAGCTTATTTCATTCTTCAACATAGTGACTAAATTAGTAGACCAGCAAAATACTGTGGACATAATATACTTAGATTCAGCAAGGCATTTGACAAAGTAGACCACAACCTACTTCTTGGTAAGCTAGAAAAATGTGGGATAGACAGTATCACCACCAGATGGATTTGTAACTGGCTGACAAACCATACTCAACTACTAGTTCTTAATAGTACTACATCAACATGGAAGGAAGGAAGCAGTGGGCTACCACAAAGTTCCATCTTAGGTCCAATACTCTTCATCAATGACTTAGATGAGGGAACAGAAACAGAACTCATCAAATTTGCAGATGTCACTAAACTGGCAGACTAGCCAAGACCCCAGAAGACAAGCTCAGAATCCAAAAAGATCTTGACAGATTTGAACAATGGGCCCTATCCAACAAAATGAAATTTAATGTGGAGAAAAGCAAGATTTTATACCTGGCAGGAAAAACTAAAGGTACAATTACAAATTAGGCAAAACCTGGCTCAAAAACAATGAAGTCCTACTGGACGATAATTTAAACATGAGGCAGCAGTGTGAGGCAGCAGCCAAAAAAGCTAATACAATAGTGGATTGTATAAACAGAGGCACAGAATCAAAATCACACGAAGTATTAGTACCACTTTCTAAAGCCTTAGTAAGGCCTCACCTGGAATACTGCATGCAGTTTTGGTCACCAAATTACAAAAAAGATGTTGAGACTAAAACATATGAGGAATGGTTGCAGGATTTGGTTTCAGCTAGTCTAGAGAAAAGAAGGACTAGGGGCAGAGGTGGTATTCAGCTGGTTTGCATCTGTTTGGAGGAACTGGTAGCGCCCACCCGCCCCAGCTCCAAGTTGTGCTATTTAGGCACATTTTCAAGGCCAGGTGCATGCACAGAAGGCACGCAAGCAAGCAAAGCACATGCGTGGACAGTGCATGTGCGGCAAACCAGTGGTAAATGTAAGTATAACCCACCCCTGCCTAGGGGTGACATAATAGCAGCATTGCAGTATTTGAGAGTTTGCCACAAAGAGGAAAGGTCAACTTATTTTCTAAAACACCAGAGGGCAGGACAAGAAACAATGGATGGAAACTAATCAAGGAGAGAAGCAACCTGGAATTAAGGAGGAACTTCCTAACAGTGGAACAGCTTGCCTTCAGACATTGTGGGTGCTTCATCACTGGAGGCTTTTCAGAAGAGACTGGACAGTCACTTATTTGAAATGGCATAGGGTCTCCTTCTTGAGCAGGGGGTTGGATTAGAACAGAGTTCCCCAACCTTTCTGGGTTGGCAGCCCAGAGGGGGGAGAGTGCCAGGCACATTTTACGTGCACGAGTATACACACAACACAAACAGGGTGGTGACATGCATGGCACTTGTGGTGACGCTAGCATGAGTAGATGTGTGTGTGTGTGTGTGTGTGTGTGTGTGTGTGTGTGTGTGCACGTGCAACAATCACGCCTGTGTGGCGCTCACAGTGATGCTAGCATGTGTGGGGGTGCCCATGCATGTGCACGCGCACTGGCCAGCCAGTGCCTACCTACTCATGTGGTAGTGGCTGGTAGTGGGACATGGCCCACAAGTTGGGGACCCTTGAAATGGACTACCTCCAAGATCCCTTCCAGCTCGATTCTGATTGATTGATTGATTGATTGAATGATTGGTTTAAGGATTTAAGACCAGTACTTCGAACTAAAATTTTATTCCACCACTTTTTATATATTTTCACCAACTCAGAGTTGTGATCTCCTTCAACTCAGACAGAAGGATGAAGGCATAGAAATAATTGGAGTGGATCATTGTACATGTTTAGGTGCAAATGCTAGAATTAGAGCGTTTGAAAGCATAAAAGGAATCAAGAAACAGTATCCTGTCATCCCAAAGCAAGTTCATTGTACAACATATTTATTTCATACTGTCAGCATCTCTGTGAACAGATCATTATTATTCCTTTTTATAAATGAAAAACCTTGGCAATGATCAACTGTGATTTCCAAGGATTATTTTACAGATTTCTTTGAATCACTCATTTAGAGAAAAACATACGCTTATAAAACAATTATTTTATTTATTAATTTTATTTAACAAGTTACAATTTATTAAGTAAATAAACAACATATAATAAACAATGTAACAATTAACAATTACATTGTATAGATAGTCCTAGACAGTTCATTTTGTGTCCATTCGAGGTTACAACAGCATGAACATTTTTCACACTTACAACCATTGCAACATCCCCATGGTCATGTGATCAAAATTCAGACATTTGGCAACTGATTCATATTTATGATGGTTGCAATGTCCCAAGGTTATGTGATCACTGTTTGTGACGTTTTGATGAACAAAGTCAATGGGGAAGCCAGGTTACCTAATAACTGGGTTATTAACTTAATAACTGCAGTGATTTACTTAGCAACTGTGGCAAGAAAGGTCATAAAATGAGGCAAAACTGATTTAAATGTCTCACTTAGCAATTTGTGGCTCAGTTGTGGTAATAAGTAGAGGGCCACCTGTATCTGAAAAGAATATTTGCTGTTCTATTTGGAAACAGGCTTTGTTGTCACTACTGACCAAATTCCTATGGTATAAAAGATATAAAGCTGTAACCCAAAATAGTAAATTCATCAAGAATAATTCAAAATGCAAATCTGCTTTAGTTTTCTAATGGCTGCTAAAACTATGGGAAAATACAGTATATACAGTGGCTCCTAAATATGGGTCTATAGGTTTTGGAAACACACCTGTGCATTCACAGGTTATAAAGCCAATGATTAGGGTTGATAGGGATATAGTGCAATTATTTGAGTTGCCTTGGGTGAATAGGCGGCAATATAAATCTAATAAATAAATAAATAAAATTTCTAATTAACCATAAGTGGAAGCTAGTAGGCATTGTCCATATAACTGCTATATAAGTCTATCCATTAAAAAATATTTTTTTTTGAGCTCAGTAATGTGTATTCTTTGGTTGTAGTTTTTATAGCTATAGCTATATCATCATAGTAAGGATAGGTGTAATAGGCAAAAACTCCTGGAGCCTCCAATTCACTTTAAAGGAGCTTGCTCAGAAAACTTTACTGCTGGGTGACTCGATTATTTGTTCAGCCAGTTTTCTTCTGACAGATTAAATAAACATGCATATTAATTAAAGATGGGGGGTGGGGCAGTACAGATTGTTGCTTATTATTTTTTAACTGGCCATGAGTGAAACAATTGAATCAATATTTCCAAAACAAGACAACGCGCAGACTTTCTAACAGTTTGAAACAGCAGGACTCTTTTTCCAAATCTGATTAAGAATGAACATTGTTGATATGGGATTAATTGAAAGGATTCATTGGACAAATTAATCCAAGTGATGTATTCAGCCCAATGATTATACCTTTGTGGCTGAAAATTGTGCAAATGCTATGGTCAGCTACATATAACAATACATTTTGTTTATTAGACATGAGCATTCAGTGGCATGGAGGTGTAGCCATGCAGTTCTTCAGAATGATCTCTAGGAAAGCACAAAAACTCTCCACTTTTTACCCCAGCTAATGGACATGAGCTATGCCAGCTTTTTTAATCAGTTGTATTAACTTGGACTAAATGGGTAGTCTTCTCTTCTACAAACTAACAAAGCTGTAGATATTTACATCCTATCTAATAAATTGATAGATTATTTTATTGACTCTCCCCCACCCCAGTTTCATAGTACTGTAGTTTTATAGATTGCAGTTATATTGTTAAAGTATAGTGTTTCTGGTTTTAGAAACTATTTTGTAAAAGTCCATTTGTAATGGCCCATTATGGTCAGCTAGGCAGCAAGCAAATTTAATACATACATACATACATACATACATACATACATACATACATACATACATACTGTCAGGTCCCAGATATTACTATAGGAACACTGGCATTTTGGTGGGAGGAAGAGGGGGGAGGAATGGAGTGGTCTGTATATGAAGTTTCTGTTCCTGTTTCCCTGCAATGATGTAGTGTGGGAGGGGTTTGGTTAGCATTGCTTTAAATAGCTGGTTTTAAGTGAGAAGCTTCAGTTCTTGCCTAGATCTCGTTATCACAAACCTTCCAATATAAGCTCCATTTGGAACCACTGCAGTTTCAAGAGTCCTGCTTTTTTGGGAAAGATTGGTAAGGCAAGACCTTACATTAAGCAAGAACTGCAAACTGGTCAACCCAGAGAGGTAACAGCCCTACCATGGGGACCGTGCACACCATGTCTGCTCGGGGCACTGACCACAAAGAGGCTGAAGACTGGGGGAGAACCCCACCCCTCAAAATCTCAATTGAGGCCCACAATACCTGGGTCAAGGAGAACATTGCCTCAAGCATCGCTGCCAAGCTGAGGTGGTCCATCAATGTTGGGAAGATGGAAGGCTGTGGTGGTAGAACCAAAGATGCACCCTCATCTGTGGGAGCCAACGACCTGGTTGGAAGCAGGAGATGGGAGACCTTTACAACAATGATGAACTGGAAGGAGCCCAGACCAGCCCAACCAACTCCTGAGGGAAGCCATAAACTTCATGAGGGAAGCCATCCATGGGATGCAGATCCAGGATGCCCAGACTTGCGCTGCAGGGCAGTTAGAAGTACAAAAGGGGACTACCAATGAATGAAAGGGATCCCCAACCCCAGGGCATTGGCTGAAACCACAGGGGCTACTGTTGAACCCATTTCCACCATGGAAGATCTGCCCAGGAGACATCTCAACACAAAACAAGGCTTGCGATTCAATGAGAGGAGGTTTCTACCCTTAGAACGGAAGGCACCCCTTTTTGGCGTCAAATTTAATGGGAATCCCCAGCAACTGGGATTTTTCCTTGCACACATACTGACCTACATGCAGGAGTATGGGAGGGATCTCCCTACAGAAGGCGCCAAAATCAGGATTGTCACCCTGGCTCTAGAAGGATCAGCTGCACATTGGATCGTGAGCCTCCATAATGAAGATGCACCGCAGCTCTGCAACTTCAACCATTTAATAACAGCCCTGGGATGGAGATTTGAGGACCCCATAACCGACCGCAAGGCTAGATACTATATAAGGCACATCAGACAGGGATGCCGTCCAGTCACCAAGTACATCAAAGAGTTTCATGATCTGACTTGCCACATAGATTGGCCAGAGGAAATACTTGTGAGTTGGTTCAAAGAAGGCTTAAACAATGACCTATACAATGCCTGTATTGTCCATGGAGCCCCAGTCTGCCTGCACAACTGATGTGTCTCGGCTGAGGAAGCAGAAATTGACCAAGCTTGAAACCAGTACCATGCAAACTCCACCTGGAAGAAATACCTGCAGGAAGGGAGAAACCAAACCTTGCTCTGCCCCACCACGCTCAGTCATCTGCTTCCATTGTGGGACCGGTGGAGGAACACAGTCAATTGGAGAGCAACTACGAAGACTATTTGGTGAGTGGGGTTGTTGAACCATTTACAACTCCTATAGTACTGTTAATTCTGGTAAAGGGCAGAAAAGTGAGATTTAAGGCATTGCTAGATTCGGGGTGCACGAGAAACCTAATAAGCCTAACTCTGGTCGAAGAACTGGGCATTCAACTAAGGCCACTAAAAAACCCAGTCTCGTTCTGCCAACTTGATGGATCCATTTCAGGGGGTGCCCCGGCCACGTTTGCCACTGAACCACTCAAAATAATGATAGTAAATCACTCCGAAACCATTGCTTTCATTGTGACACCAGGGATGGACTGGGCCCTAGTTCTGGGGCTAACCTGGTTAAAGAAGTAGAACCCAAGGGTGGATTGGACAGAGGAGACCCTCCAATTCCCTAATGATGAATTAATTCAGAATGAGGAACCCCACCAGACTGAAATACCTCAGAGTGATGAGGTAGCTGCTGCTGCAGCGAATGGACCCCTACCGGACATCCCCAGGGAATACCGGGATTTAATGGATGTTTTCAACAAAGCGGCCTCAGATGAACTCCCCCCCCATAGGTCTATGGATTGTGCCATCGAGATTTTACTGGGGACCAAACTACCTAAGCCAAAACTTTATGCTATGACTCCCCGAGAACTGTGATGAACTGTGGCAATTCATAGAAAAAAAACTCAAGTGTGGGTTCATCGAACTGGCAAGACCTGAGGTGGCTGTCCCCATCCTGTTCCGGGAGAAGGATGGCTCCTTATGTTTATGTGTGGATTATAGGAATTTAAATGCTATTTGCAAGGAAAATCTTTATCCTCTACCCTTAATGAAGGACATGCTGGCCCATCTGGCAAACGGGTGATTTTTTTCTAAACTTGACTTGTGGGAGGCTTATTACCAGATCAGAATCCGAGAAGGGGATGAATGGAAAACAGTGTTTAATTGTCCGCTAGGATGTTTTCAGTTCATTCGGACTTCAAGGGGCTCCCGCCATTTTCATGCAGCTAATTAATGAGGTGCTGCATGAGCACTTGTATAAGGGAGTTTTGGTTTAACTTTATGATATATTGATTTATACTGAAAGATGCAACATGTTAAATTGGTGCGGGAGGTTTTGAAGAAATTAAGGGCAGCTAAGTTATTTTCCAAACTCTCCAAATGTGATTTTCACCAAGATAAAATAGATTACCTAGGGTAATTAAGCCCATGATCCCAACCTCCCAATTAGCAGTAAGGTCATCACATGCTCTCAGGCAAAGAACGACCCCTCCACCTTAGACAATACCACCACCACAGATTTCAAAAAAGCCTTATAATCGGATGAGTGGTTTAGTGCCAATAAATATACTTGCATTATAAAAGAGGAGTTAGCTTAGGTGGGAAATAAACTGTATGCCTCAGTTAGGCAAAGGCTGAGAACTATGCAAGCTTGTCATGACTCCAAATTAGCTGGTCACTTTGGTTTTATAAAAACATTACATTTACCAAAATGGCAATTCTGGTGGCTCTCATTAAAAAAGGACATAGAAAGTTATGTAGCAAGCTGCCCCATTTGTGGTGCCGCTAAACACAGGCAGGGGAAAAACCCCTGTCTACTATAGCCAGTGGATGACCCTTCAGCACCATGGAGAGAGATCTCCATGGATTTCATTGTTGAATTGTCCGAGAGTTCTGGAAACACAGGGATCTGGGTTGTCACAGATCTTTTCTCAAAACAGGTTCATTTCATCCCATGCCAAAAAGATCCCTATGGCTGAAGCCTTGGCTAAACTGTTTTTGGTCCACATTTACTGCTTGCATGGGGTCCCACGACGTATTATTTTGGACAGGGGGGTCCAATTCACGTCAAAATTCTGGAAAGCTTTTTTGAATTTACTTGGGACTGAGCAGGGACGTAGTTCTAGTCATCACCTGCAAACAAACGGGGCCATAGAATGAATTAATTCAGTTCTGGAACAGTACCTGTGCTGTTTTATTAATTACCAGTAGGACAACTGGACTGAACTACTGTCTTTTGCAGAAGTAGCCTATAATAATGCAGTTTTACTAGCACAGGTTTTACCCCTTTTAGAGTGGCCACAGGGCAAGAATTCAATGCTATGCCTGAGTTACCCTCACATGAACCAGATATATCTTCCTTGAAACAGTGAATCAGTCATTTGCAAACCTTTTGGACGGTGGTACGCAAAGCCTTGAATGAAGCCAAGGCTGCCTATAAAGCACAAGCAGGCAAAAAACAAACAGAACCTAAACCTTATAAAGTGGGGGAGAAAGTTTACCTTTCCACCAAGTTTCTAAAATCTTTGCAGCAGTATAAAAAGTTGGGTCCTAAATATATTGGGCCTTTCCCCATAGTTTGCATTATTAACCCTGTCATGGTAGAATTACAACTCCCTCAGTCATTACGGCAAGTCCACTCCATTTTCCATTGTAGATTATTGAAACCTGAAGTCACCTCTGATCTTTGCCCAGCTACTACCCCTGTTCCACCCCCTATTATGGTAGAGAGTGAGGTTCTCTGAACCTCATTTTGAGGTTCAGGAAATTCTTGACTCTAGGAAATTCCACAGGACCACTCAGTACCTGGTGTCTTGGAAACACCTCCCCTTCTCACACAATGAATGGATTCACAAAAAACATGTGCATGCCCCTTAATTAATATGTATATTTCATCAATTGTACCCTGACAAACCACGTTGGTTTTATGTTTCCTTTGTCTCCCCTTCCCTCTTTTGTTTTCTTTTAGGTGGACTTCCCATTTTTCTAGGGGGACGGCATGTCAGGTCCCAGATATTTCTACAGGGATGGGAGGAAGTGGGGAGGAATGGAGTGATCTGTATATGAGATTTCTGTTTCTATTTCCTACATTACTGTGCTAATCTCTATATAAAGTTTGTTTCTGTTTCCGTGCAATGATGTAGTACGGGAGGGGTTTGGTTAGCATTGCTTTAAAAAGCTGGTTTTAAGTGAGAAGCTTCAATTCTTGCCTAGATCTCTTGTTATCACAAACCTTCCAATAAAAGCTCCTTTGGGAACCACTGCAGTTTCAAGAGTCCTGCTTTCTTGGGAAGATTGGAGAGGCAAGACCTTACACATACATACATACATACATACATACATACATACATACATACATACATTTATTACCGGTTCTGTGGGCATGGCTTAGTGGGCATGGCTGTGTGGTCATGTGGCTGTGTGGGCGTGTGGGCGTGGCCAACTTGACAACACTCATGTCAAAGGGTGCCTCGCCTGGCCTCTCCTCACCTCAAAGGCCTCAACAAGATACAATTTCCCTGTCTATTTATTTACTACTACTGAACATCCAAAGTATTGGACTATTTAATTCTATGTATGTATGCCATATGTGTACATACATATTACATAGTATAATGTGTGTATAGGCACACAAAAAGATACATCATCTACTACAGAGATGGTATTCAGCCAGTTTTCACTAGTTCGGGTGAACCGGTAGGGGTAATTTGGCCTGGGGTCACTGAACCAGTAGTAACCTCTGGCTGGCCCCACCCCCCCACCCAGTTGCCCATTTGCTGCTCATTCGCCCCACCCACCCGCCCACCCCACCCAGCCCTATATATGTTGCCTTTGCTTCGCCATGCGGCCCAGCTACTTGCCTCACCTTGCCTGCTCTGCTCAGCTCACCAAAAGTAAGCAATGCATGCCGGCTGCTCATCCTTCGCCTTGGGTCAGGGGCCGGGGCCCAGGGACGTGCCATTCCCTGAGGCCCTGGAGCCACCACCAACCTTGGCCGGGTTGGGGAACACCCCATTCCCTGGCTCCAGCTTGCTCCAGAGCTGCTGCCCACTTGCTGCCTGCCTCGACTGGGTCAGGAAATGTGCCATTCCCTGGCTCCAGCCTTGCCCCGCAGCCATCACCTGTTCACTGCTCACCTCGGCCAGGTTGGGGAATTTGCCATTCCCAGTCTCCAGCCTTGCCCCAGAGCCACTGCCCACTCACCGCCCACCTTGGCCAGGTCGGGGAATGTGCCATTTCCCAGCTCCAGCCTTGCTCCAGAGCTGCCACCCTCTCGTCATTTGCCTTGACCAGGTCAAGGAATTCAGCCATTCCCTGGCTCCGGCTTTGTCCTGGAGCCTCCGCCCACTCTCCACTCACTCTCCATTGAGCATGATGCATTACCCTGTTTCCCCTTCTTCAGAGGCCCCGGCCCTTAATCTCCTTGCTTCGTCCCCCACAACTGCCTCTTTCGTCATCCCGCAACCGCGACTTTACCTTCTTCCCATGGCTGGCTACCAGGGAAGGCAAGCCAAGGCTGAGCTGTTGCCACTGGGCTCCCCACCAGCCAGCATCTTGCCCCCATGGTCACAAGATGCCTGCAGCCACCCTGTCTTTTTTTTGGTGCGGCTGGAGTCCACCTGCAATGAAAAAAAGATGGGGTGGCTGCAGGCTTCTTGCAGCAAAAATTACTGACCTCCAGCTCTGTTCTCTTTCTCGAACGTGGTGCTGCTGCCCTCTTCTATGCTCCGGCCACATTGGTGCACCCCATTGCCTACTGTGCCACTTCACTTGGACTTGCCCAGGCTGGACTCCAGCCACACCGAAAAAAAGATGCGGTAGCTACAGGCATCTCACGACAAGGGGGGCAAGATGTGGGCTGGCGGGGAGCCCAACAGTGATGTCTCAGCCCTGTCTTTCCTTACCTGGTAGCCAGCCATGGGAGAAAGGTAAGGTCGCAGCTGCGGGACAACGAAAGAGTCGGTCATGGGTGAGGAAGCGGTGCTAGGGCTGGGGTCTCTGAAGGAAGGGAAACAGGGTTATATGTGCAACTGGCAAAGGGAGAGCAGGAGGCATTCAGGATTAGGCCAGGCCTTTGACAGTTTAGGCCAGGCCTGGGCAGAAAATAGTTAGAAAGAATAGCTGTAAGTTCAATTTTTTTTCCTACTGGGTTCTGTGGGCATGGCTTGGTGGTGGTGGTGGGTCATGTGACTGAGTGGGCGTGGCCATGAGTGACATTAAATTAGACATGCCCACTCAGCCACATGACACACACCCTTCCCACCAACCTACACCCATAGAGCTGGTAGGAAATTTTTTTGAATTCTACCACTGATCTACTATATATGCTGTATGTATATGTACACACGCACACACACACGCACACACACACACACACAGCTCTTCTAAAACTATACACATTCAACCTCACTTACTGCATTTGGAAAAACACACCCAGAGTCTACTTTCTGCCAAACATTTAACTATAACTTCTGTACATTAGAACATTACACACTTCTGCAGATTTGAAACTGGCCATTACTATCCAGAGAGAGATGGGGGAGAGGGGGAGATGGGGAGAGGGAGGGAGAGGGAGAGAGAGAGACTTTGCCTCCAACCAAACTCACAGCAATGGAGAAGGGGCCAGCACACACGTGGCAGCCAGGAAGGAAGTTGCAGCAAGAAAAACAGATGTTTGCAGTGGACCTGAAAACTTATTTAAGCTGCCTTATAGCGGTTCAGCGCGTTTTTTGCTCCATTTCCCTGCTGGCACGTAAGAGGAGCTTGGCAGCAGTTGAATCTTGACTTGGAGGGTTTATTCAAAAAAAAATAAAAGAGACCGAAAAAAGAAAAACAAATCCCCACAAAAGGCTGCAAGACGGGCAGTGAGGGAGAAGACATCCAGGCAGGCCTTGACATTGGGGACGGACAGAACAAGAGATGGGAAAAGCTGAGCTTCTTGTAGCCTTCTTGCAGCTTTTTGCTGAGCTTCCTTGCAGCTGGGACCAGGACGCAATCTCCCTCCTCCCTCCTGACAAGGTGAGGAGTGGCTGTGGCTGAGGGATGGGGAGAGGCGAGGCTTCAGCCAATTCCCCAAACTGAACAAAATGTTAACTGGATGAAGAATCCCATCACTGCATACACCATTTTTAATAGATGTCTGGTATTTTACCTGAAAGCTTCCAGTGATGAAGCTTCCACAACCTCTGAAGACAAGCTGTTTCATGGGTTGAGTGCTCTCACAGTCTGAAAATGTGAAAGAAGCAGTTCAGTTTTGTCGTATATGCCCTGTGAAATCTCCCTAGATTTCAATCTGGATTTATTCAACCTTGGAGTAGAGTTTCCCATGGGCAATGCAATGGGGTAGGAGAGGGGTCACACAGTCCCTGTACATGTGAGACAGAGAAACTTACCAAAAATTAGGCGAGCGACCATGGCAGGCAAACGGAGGCAAACGAGGGCTACGGAGGCAAATGGAGGCAGCAGAGGCAAACAGGGAGGGAGGCAAACGAGGGAGACAGAGGCAAATGGAGGCAGCAGAGACAAATGGGGAGGGAGGCAAATGAGGGCAATGGAGGCAAATGGAAGCAGCAGAGGCAAATGGGAAGAGAGGCAAATGGGGGCTACTGAGGAAAATGGAGGCAGCAGAGGCAAACGGGGAGGGAGGCAAACGATGGCAGCAGAGGCAAATGGGTGAAGAACAGCTGAGTGGCAGGTGTGAGGATTAGCATGAAGGCAGGCAAACTGGTGAAGAGCAGTTAGGCCACGTCCATGAGGATGAGCACAAAGACAGGCGAGGCGCAAAAAGGAGTGAGTGGGAGGGGATGGGAGGGGCCAATCAGTGGTGCGATTTGCTGGTTCACCGAACTGTGCATAATCGTTACTACTGGTTCGAGAGAACTGGTCCGAACCGGCTGAATGCCACCTCTGATGCTCATACACTATTATGCTGTTCCCCTCTTCCACTTGAGATGTTTTGGGGCTAGGATTGTTACTTTGTACAGTCTTTTCTATTTGTCTATCTCTTTATTTTTTGCTGATCATTGACTGAATAAAGATTCCTTGAATACATCCTATCTCTGGAAAAAGGTTTACTTGCAATTTAGCAGCGTTGAATGGAATATACAACTAAAAAGGAATATTTGTAAAATGGAAGGAATTTGCACTCAAGAGGAAAAGCAGTTTTATCATTACCATTAGACCATCCTGGATAGTTTTGAATATTCTTCCAAATCTTATCCATTCGGTTTTGCTGCAAATTTTGCAAAGATGAATTAGTTAGTGTTATGTATTTCTTTCCCTTAGAATCGATGCATAGAAAACAGAATTTATCTTCCCATGTAATGATAAAGTATGCATTTGTCAGCCCCACTAGATCGAGCAGATGAGGAAATCAACTCCACTGGAAGACCTTTACTGAGCCTGTCTATAATAACAGGGTCCTTGCAAGTCTCGCTGAGCTATATTGCCTTATTTTTCAATGAATTCGAGAGGTATTTGTCTAAACTGCTTCTGGATATTATTATTATTATTTTATTTATTAAATTTATATAGCTGTCCACTTCACATATGTGACTCTGAATACTAATAAAATAATCAAATAAACAATATAAAAAATACAATTTTTAAAAATTAAAAATTAAAATAAGACTGTGGGAGAATAGATCAATGCCCTGTACATACAATATATCCAGCTTGTGAGCGCTCTACTTCTCTGAGATCCCAAAGCTTGTTGAAGCTTGATTTAAATTCTTAAAATCAGATTTTAAGATATTTCCTAAATGTCAATAGGGTTCGGCTAATCTCACTTCAGTGGAGCAATGGAGATGATGTTCCAGATAGAAAAGCCTCACCCCGAGTCCTGTCAGATGGAACCTGTTAGCAAATGGGATTTATAACATGCCCCTCTGGTTGGACTGGGTAAATGTAATCTGGAAGACCCAATTCTTCAAATAACATTTGTTATCTCTTTAAGTTTGACTTTATTAATGTTTCAGCCCCTTTTGTCTTTGTAATTATTCTTGTAGATCAGTTTTCCTTCACTTTCTTATTGTATCCTTGAATATTCTTTGATTCCTGCTTCATGTTATTTTCTCATGTCGCCTTGAAATATAGCTTTAACCAAGGTCTCATATAGTGTGGTCATTGCTTCATAATCCAAAGAACCTCTGACCCAACACTACTGGGATGGAGAAACACCAATGCAGTGGGTGGGTTTGTTTTGTTTCATTTTCAGGTATGTTTTCATAGGTGAGGTGAGGCCTTTTGTGCTCTTCTTGCAATCAATTTTGCAAGACTGGGGCAGGTCTTGAGAATGTTATCTGGGATGAGTTTGATCCTGTGACCCCTGAGGACGTGGACAGGATTCTGGGTAGACTGAACGCGACCACCTGTTTATTGGACCCGTGTCCCTCCTGGTTAGTGCTGGCTTCTCGGGAGGTGACACGAGGCTGGTTCCAGGGGATTATAAATGCTTCGTTGGGTGAGGGTGTCTTTCCTGCCGCCTTGAAAGAGGCGGTGGTGAGGCCTCTCCTCAAGAAGCCTTCCCTGGACCCGGCAATGTTGGTAAATTATCGTCCGGTCTCCAACCTTCGTTTTGTGGCGAAGGTTGTTGAGAGTGTGGTTGCGCAACAGCTCCCCCAGCACCTGGATGAAACGACGTATCTGGATCTGTTCCAGTCGGGCTTCAGGCCCGGGTACAGCACGGAAACGGCATTGGTCGCGTTGGTTGATGATCTCTGGAGGGCTCGGGACAGGGGGTGCTCCTCTGTCCTGGTCCTGTTAGATCTCTCAGCGGCTTTTGATACCATCGACCATGGTATCATGCTGCACCGGTTGGAAGAGTTGGGGGTGGGAGGCACTGTGTTGCGGTGGTTCTCCTCCTTTCTCTCTGACCGGTCGCAGTCTGTGTTGACAGGGGGACAGAGGTCGACCCCGAGGCCCCTCATATGTGGGGTGCCGCAAGGGTCGGTCCTCTCGCCTCTCCTGTTCAACATTTATGTGAAGCCGCTGGGCGAGATCATCCGTGGTTTCGGGGTGGAGTACCATCAGTACGCTGACGACACCCAGCTGTACATCTCCACCCCGGATCACCCCAACGATGCCCTTGAAGTGATGTCCCGGTGCCTGGAGGCCGTACGGATCTGGATGGGGAGGAACAGGCTCAGGCTCAACCCATCCAAGACCGAGTGGCTGTGGTTTCCGACGTCCTGATATAGGCAGTTGACGCCATCACTGACTATTGGGGGCGAATCATTGGCCCCCACGGAGAGGGCTCGCAACTTGGGCGTCCTCCTGGATTCACGGCTGTCTTTAGAAGAGCACTTGACGGCCGTGACCAGGAGGATTTTTCATCAGGTTCGCCTGATTCGCCAGTTGCGTCCCTTTCTGGATCGGGACTCGTTACGCACGGTCACTCATGCCCTCGTCACCTCCCGCCTGGACTATTGCAATGCTCTCTACATGGGGCTCCCCTTGAGGAGCACCCGGAGGCTCCAACTGGCGCAGAGTGCGGCCGCGCGGGTGGTAATGGGAGCGACGTGGCGCTCCCATGTGACACCTCTCCTGCGCGAGCTGCACTGGCTCCCGGTGGTCTTCCGGGTGCGCTTCAAGGTTTTGGTTACCACCTTTAAAGCGCTCCATGGCTTAGGACCTGGTTATCTACGGGACCGCCTACTACCACCAATAGCCTCCCACCGGCCAGTTCGCTCTCATAGAGAGGGACTCCTCCGGGTGCCGTCAGCCAAACAGTGTCGGCTGGCGACCCCTAGGGGGAGAGCCTTCTCTGTGGGGGCACCTACCGTCTGGAATGAGCTCCCCCCGGAGATACGGAGGATCCCGGATCTGCGCACCTTCCGCCGCGCTGTGAAGACCTTTTTATTCCAACAGGCGGGCTTGGCCTAATCTCTTCCCTTTTAAATATGTAAATTTTAATCTGTTTTTAAATTATTGGGGTGTTTTAATCTGTCTGGGCCAAAATAATTTAATTTGATTTTATCTGGTTTTTAAATTTTTTATGTCTATGTTATTTTATTGTTTGGCTGTTCACCGCCCTGAGTCCTTCGGGAGTAGGGCGGTATACAAATCGAATAAATAAATAAATAAATAAATAAATTTATTTTCCTCCGTGCTTCATTAAGGAGGTCCTGCTATTGCTCATCTCCCATCATCTAGAAGATTAATTAAACAAACAAGCAAGCAAGCAAAAAAAAAAAAGATGTTTCAGAAAAGTTCAAGTTACTTCTGCCTTCATTTATACCTGGGATCCAATACATCATGGGTACTCACAAAAAGGTACTTATAAATGAGCCAGGAAGATATAGTTCAGTAGGCCTCAGGGTCACTAGCTGGGGAATGCTTTTGTCTGCAAATGCAGTACCAGTTTTTGTTCCCGATTCTCTGTAGGCACCAGTCACCTGCCAACCTGGCAACAAGCTCCATGCCTTGTGAAGAATCAGCTTTCTGCTATCTCCAGCTTTCCTATAATTAACCAACGGCCCAAAGAAAACACAACAGAATACCAAAGGGACTGAATGGAGATGCAGGTTACTAAAAATAATAAGGATGTGTCTCCTATCTAATCCGTGCAGTTGGGAAGAAGACAAGGAGAATAAGTAATGGGACCAGCTGCATAGACTTAAAGAACTTGACTGGTCTGAAAATCTGCCTGCAGTCACAATTTAAACAGCAAATGGATAGAATGGAAAGAGATCTTAGGGGTCATCTAGTCTACTTCAGGTAAGTTCAGATATGTAGAATATTGTGACAGGAATCTGGATAGAAAACTATCCAACCTTTGCCTTAAATATCTCCCATCAAGGATTATTCAAAGGCTTTCTGGTGAAAAGTCTTATTGTTAGCAGATTTCTCCTGACAATTGAAATCTGCTCTTACAGTTTTTATCCATTAGTTCTTGTTCTACTCCCAAAATAATGTGTTACATGGAAATTTAGATAATCTGTCAGAAATTTAGATAATCTGACTTCTAAACTAGATTTACCTAATCTGAACCTCCCAGATATTATATGCAAATCAGAAGGAGGGCCTCTTTTAATCTGTAACTAACCAAAATCAACATGTACCCCAAGAATTGTATTTTTTTTTAAAAAAAAATCATCATGTAATTATGTCCTGTCATTCAGATAAGTGTTTGCAATCCCATTCCCAAGTATTTATTATCTGTTGAAATAACTGCAAGGAACTTCAAAGGTAGTTTTCAGATCACTTGTAAAGAACATTTTTAAAATATTATGCAAATCTATTTTTGTTTGGACATTATTATATTACTTGATATAACAAAATCTTCAAAATCAGAAGTGTTTCATTCCTTGCATATTTATGTTAATTATAAGCCTCAAAACAGTTCCCCCCTCCCCACATATGTACTAAAGATTTGTCCCCAAAACTACGATTTATATACCATCAATCACATTTGTATCACTGCTGAAAACCAGGATTCTTATTAGCAGCCCCAAATGGATAACCATCCAAAATTATCCTATTGGCTTTGCTGAAGTCATGTTATATTTTTTATACTTTTGTCACAAAGAAATGCGTGTTTCAGAAGTTTATCAGCCATATCTGTTTAGTGGAAACATCTGTTTAAAACAATTTGTATTAAATATTTATATACTACTAGATCTTTAAGCAGTTTACAAGAAACCAATCAGTTAAAACAATTGATAAAAATATACATTAACATGTCTGCTCAAAATAAAATGAATAAAATAGACTATAAAACAATACCATGGACAATAAGAGCAGTAGAATATATATACAGTACAGATAATCCTTAACAGAATAACAGAGTTGGAAGGGACCTTATAGGTCATCTAGTCCAACCCCCTCCACCCAAGCAGGAGACCCTACACCATTTCTGACAGATGGCAGTCCTGTCTTCTTGAAAGCTTCCAGTGATGAAGCTCCCACAACTTCTGAATACAAGCTGTTCCATTAGTTGATTGTTCTCTCTGTCAGAAAATTTGACTCTTTAACTTACAACAGTTTGTTTACTGACTGTTCAAAGTCACAATGGCACTGAAAAATGTGACTTATGATGGTTTTTCACAATTATGGTCTCTGTAGCATCCCCATGATCATGTTATCAAAATTCAGATGCTTGGCAACCGGTTCATATTTATGTCTTGCTGTGTTCCAGGTCATGTGATCACCCTTTGCAACCTTCTCACAAGCAAAGTGAATGGGAAAGCCACATTCACTTAACTGGGTTGCTAACTAAGAGCCGAGGTGGCGCAGTGGTTAGAATGTAGTACTGCAGCTACTTCAGCTGACTGCTAGTTCAGCAGATCAGCGGATCAAATCTCACCGGCTCAAGGTTGACTCAGCCTTCCATCCTTCCGAGGTGGGTAAAATGAGGACCCAGATTGTTGGGGACAATATGCCTTTTAGCATACTGTCTTTGGTGTAAGCCGCCCAGAGTCCTCGGAGAGTGGGCGGCATAGAAATATGAATAATAAAATAAATAAATAAATAAACTTATCAACTGCTATGATTCACTTAACAACTGTGGCAAGAAAGGTCATAAAATGGGGCAAAACAAATGTCTTAACAAAAATTTTGGGGTCAATTGTGGTCATAAGTTGAGGACTATCTATATTAGTACAGCATCAACATGAGTTGGGCAGCTATAGAAATTAAATAATTAAATAAATAAATTTGCCCCTCAAACAACAAAAAATATGGCATCAGACATATCTTAGCAAGGAGAGCAGTGGAACCGGCGAGAGGCTCTGCTCACCGACCCTGACGTCATCAGGAAGCTTCTGTGCGGAAGTGCTCACACACGTGAGCGAACCAAGCGTGCATGTGCGGCCCCGTTGCGAACCAGTAATAAAGGTAAGTAGAACCCACCCTTGAAGGAGAGCATTACAAATTCAGGGTCCCTCTGCTGAAAAGTACTGTTTTTGATAAGCCTGCTTAGCTGGGGAACTTACCTGAACAGCCAAACAATCCAGATGAAGTCTCTCCAGCAGGATGCTATAGTTTCAGAAACTGCTGAGAGATCCAAGAGAAATATCAGAATGAACATCTTGTCTTCCTCCTAGGAAAGGTAAGTCATTATCTTTACAATGAAAGCAAATTAAGAGTTGGGAAACAACAACAATTCAAATGACTCTAGAATACCTGTTTCATCAAAGAATAAAGATCCAAGGATTCGATTAGCTACCACATGCTCAAGCAGCTTGCCAAGGAAGTTGGGATATAGCTGTAATTATTTAGAATTTCTGGATTCAGTTTTTCCAGGAGGAATCTCTCCACAGCCTCCTTTAATAATTTCTCCTTCATGAAGGAGGAATTTACAGCCTCCCATACTTTACTAAATGTGATAAGTTATAAGGAGAAATGGCCAAGCACATATGTATTTAGCCATCAGTCCTTAGAAATTAAAATATGTCAAAATAAATGACTAGACAAGGACATGGACATACAGGAGGGGTGTCAAACTCAAGGCCCACAGTCCAGATCCGGACCGTGGGGTACTTAGATCTGGCCCATGGGGCTGCCCTGGAGATAGTGAAGGACTGGCCTGTGGTGCCTCTGCCAGCAAAAATGGAGCTCAGGAGGTCCGCGCGCAGCCCTCCCGGACTCTGTTTTTGCTTGCAGATGACTGCAGGAGGCTCCCCCCAGCCCCGCCTGGGCCACCACAGGTGCTCCCTGACATCAATGACATCAAGCTGGCCATGCCCACCCTTGCCATGCCCACACAGGCCATGCCCATCCACGCCTCCCCCCCCCCGGGTGGTCAAACACAATCCTGATGCGGCCCTCAATGAAATTGAGTTTGACACCCCTGTTCTACAGACTAAATTGCTGGAAGTTTAGAATCTAAGTCACAATGAATTTGATCAGTTTTTCCTATAAAATATCCAGTGAGCATATTACAGTATGTTTGAGGGTTTTATATAATCAGTACAGTTCCTAAAAGGATCATTTGAGAGTGTTTCACAGGGAAACCCTGAGAAGGAACAATGGTGGAAGAAAAATCCTTTTTTCCCCTGTTGTCACTGCTATCAAGAAGAGTTGCTAATGTGCTCTTCCAAGTGCTCAGCCTGGTTCCAGATGTGATTGCCTTCACCTGCATTCTGGCGACCTCATAATTTGTTTCACTGCCCTCAGCTGAAGGGGCTCTTTACCATGGAAGAAGACACACCCAATATGATAGCTATCTATTATTTTAATTTCGCAACATGAAAAGAATTAAGAGACTACTTAAAACAAAATATATTCAATGCTTTTTTTCAAATCATATTTCTTTTCTTATGTAAAAACAAAACATCAATATAATGCAATATACTTGACAAAATAAATATTTGCAATTCTGTAATCCAAAATCCATGTACATCAACCATAATAACTGGAAAATTAAATATATATATATATTTCTGTCCTAAAGAAAATATCTAAACTATATTCTAAGCTAAAGAGAAAAAAACCAAAATATAATAAGATTTGAACTATGGAAAGAAATCAGACTGAAAATTGCATTTTAAAAATCTTACAACAAATCTAGATCTCTTTCTTCAAATATGCATTAAAGCTTCATTCTATATATTAAACATTATTTTTTCCAAATCAGTTTTAATTATGATATTTAAATATGAAATTCTAAACAAAGCTTGTGTAGATAGAAAAAAAAGAGATTAAAAAGGGTATATCAGTAAAAAGGGCATCTAATTATGAAATATCCCCTCCCTCCCCACACAGATGAATGTCCCCATTATTGAATAATGTAGCTGCAGGAAAAAATATACCAAATGTGTTATTTATGCCTTAAAGCCATATAATCTTTTTTTTTCTGTTTTCATTAATAAGCAGGACTGCAAACTGCACCCCAAAACCTTAGCTGTTTGGGGGCAAAACCTCTTCCAATTACAAGCAACTCACATATATCCCAAGGCATTTTTAATATTCCTCATAGACAGGATTATGTGTTTCTTGAAGTATTTTCACTACATTCTAGCAATAGTTCTATTACCTTGTGCATTTTATGTATTCATAGCACCTAAGGTACAATGACCTCTCTAATGTGTTTTTAGCTAGGAAGGGAAAGGGAGAAAGGCTGAAGACAAGAGACATGAGCCGAGGGCACAGATCAAGAAACTCGGCCATATGCTCATCAGGGTTCAGGAGGAAGAAAAGCAAACCTGGCAGGCATAACAAAGTGTAAATTCCCGGCTCTTGATTTCCATGTTTATAAGGATTTTTTTAAAAAAGGCTGCTCCTAATGTAAGCCTGCTTTGTTTGATAGCCACTTCAATTTTAATCTCCTTGGTAATATTACAAGACTTCCCCCACCCCCATACTTTAGCATAAAAGCTGGTGTTTTCATATGGTGGTGGGAAATGACTAATTTAAAACAATTAAGAAAGAGCTAATTAAAATCAGCTTGGTATCCCTAAACAGCAGCTGGCTAGGTACCCAGCACACACTTGGCGGTGGGAGCTGTTTCAGCCTGATGCCCCCTTTTCAAGGTGCCTGGAGAGCATCTGATGTATTCCCAACACCATCCTGGACCTCTCCCTCTGCTCTGCCAGGCTCAGGATGGCACCTACCTGAAGTGCCCAGCTGTGTTTTATGGAGTCTGAACATTTCTGAGGATTGTGTCTTTCCACACAAACTGATTAGGCACTATTTACACCCACTGCAGCTGTGAAGAAAAGGTTCTGAACTCTGGCATTTGACGGTAGGCTTTGTTTCTCATTTACATTTGCATATTAAAGTGTTTGCCTGAAATAGGCTATTGAAATTAATTCAGGATTAATTGGTGTCTTTATCTCATTAGGACAATCTAATTTAAGGATGATGAAATTGTTTAGCCTCCCGTTTGTATAATTAGATTGCTTTGAATTGCTGTCATTATTGGCTCTTTAGCATCATCTGTAGGCCTCAGAAAGACAAGTGCTCCAACCTCATAAAGACCAATCATGTGTTACAGCAGAGCACCATTAACCCTTTCCTGTCCTAACTCCAAAACGAAGGCAAAAAAGAAGGGGTTTGTCTGTGCCTTACAATCATTTTACCAAGTTGTCTAACCCAGATTGGAAGAGATTTCAATCTTCAAAAGCAGGAAGAAAATAGGTATGTCTGAATTTTGGGACTATGATTTCTCCCTGTGCAGGAAGAATTTTAACTCTCTTGAAAAATGAAAAGGCAGGAAAGTATCTCAGCATGCAGTTTTGCATTTGTGTCAAGACAAAGGTTTAGCTTAACATGGCACTCATACCAACAGTTTTTCTCTAATTCTGCCACATCTCTCTATTTTAAAAAAAATCAAATCAAATTAGAGTTTACAGGTTATATTTTCAATACCTGTTTAGAGCTTATTATTAAAAATAAATTCAAATGAATGGCCTTTATGGAATCTAAGAAAAGATTTTCCTCACTTCAGTGGCTTCTCAACAGTGGTGGTACCTGTACTTCGGTGTGTAAAACAACTACAACAGAGAAAGCAGGAAGCACTGAAGAGGCTAATACTACTTATCTTGTTCAGCTTGTCTTGTTCTTGCCATGACAAATGAAATATCTATAGCATGATGCAACTACATACCTATTGTATCTGCACCCATTCTATAGGATAAAGAAGGGCTTTTGGTATTAGACACAATTATGCATAAGCACCCACTTCCATTGATTAGTGTCAGGTTGATCATCTGGTTGTATATCTGGAAATAAATGGGCAAATTACTATTCTGCACCCTATGCCCCCATGTTAAGGAACCTATGGGAATGCTTTCAGACTAATTTACAAAGGATTTAATGATAAATGTACTTATTTATCAATTTTATAAATATAACATTTTCTATCTCTCCTTTTAAGCAGACATTATTAGATGATGTTAAGAGGGAATGGACAGGATGGTTAGTGTAGTGTTCAGAGATCTTACTTGCTTAGTCTTTGTCTCTTTTGGCTTATAAAATATAACAGAATAATTGATTTGAGTCATAAGAGGCGTCATTAAAGATGTTTCTATACAATGCATATAGAAATTTTGTTTTCCCAATATACAGTAAAAAGCTTTGCTGAATCACAATGGATCTATTCACCCTCCCACAAGTTCATTATCTAAAATAGATCAGTGAGACATAATCAACCTGCTGGTACATACTTTCCTCAGATTCAGATCAACAGTAGTTCCTTTCATATTGAATGTGTAGGTCCTGTCATGCATCATATGGATTGGAGTTATAATGCCATAATGTATTCGTATGTTTCTATGTGCAGGTTTATGGCTCATGCACCATGCCACTGCTCATGTCTTGTACAGTTTCAAGATGTGTCTTCAATGTGTGTGTTGTGTACATGTGTTTGGTACACATCTCATCCATTTCTCTGTCCAGCTGCAGAAATTTACTAGACTTAAGTATCCTAAAACTGTCAACTTCTCTTACAAATTTATATCATGCCAGCTTAGCAAATTTCTAATTTTTATCATCATAAAAAAATCTTTTCTGTTATAATGTGATGTTTTAGAACTTCTTATTCTTCATTACTGCACCAGATACATAGTCACAGAATGCACAGATATTTACTAGAGCACTTCAAATTTTGGCTTCAGTTCTATGGGAAACTTCACATTCCAGATCATGCTCTCTTTTTTAGATGCTTAGGTAATATTATGAGCCAAATAACTTATTGAGGAATTTCTAGGTTCAATTTCCAGCATCTTTGTAAAAACAATTTTTGGTATCAGAGCCAAGATAGATCTCCAAGTTCATCACATGACAACATCTCTCAGTTTAGAATGGTCCATAAGTCAGGAGGCTTATATAAATAAGACCAATCCTTGTTGTTAAAATGAATTAGAGCAGGATTAGAAAGTCTCATTTGTTTGTCTTCCCCCAATATCCTTATGGTCAACATATCTTGAGAGATACTGCCAGAAAAAAAGAGCTATAAGTAATGATTGCTTAAGTCATATGAAGGATAAGTATTGATTGCTTTCTACTTTTACCGTGTTTTCCTGAAAATAAGACCGGGTCTTATATTTTTGGGGCCATCAAAAAAGGCACCAGGTCTTTTTGGGGAGGTCTTATTTGTTTTCCCCATGTACCTCCCCATTTACCTGGAAGAGGGGGGTGAGCTGCCCCTCTGCCTCGTGCCTCCTTGCCTAATGGTCTTACCAGCAACTTGCTCCATGGAATGGGTGCAGCTCCGGCCGCCTCCTCCAAGAAGCATGGCCACTTTTGGTTGTTGTTGTTATTCACTTAAAAACTTAAAAACCATGTTACCAATAATTACAGACTTTGGTGTCTGCCTCACCTGCAGCGGCTCTGCAGCCATCTCCATTGGGGTTGGAAGTTCAATCGCATTCCACAAGGGACCCTCCACTCTGGGGGACGGTTGTCTGCAAAAGCTGAGATGGACAGCTGGAGGGGGCGGGAAGAAGGAAACAAGAAAGCACTGACCTTTCTCAGCACAAAGCTTCACAGAAAGCAAATCAAACTGTGATGAGGGTGGGATTTTCCTGTGAGTATGGTGTTAAAAGTTAACATTTCAGGAATGTTACCTGCAGAGGTCTCCTGGTGCAACACTCTGCTGCAGTTTTAGAGCATACCTCTCCACTTTCCCTGTGGAGGATTGCAAGGCTGGAGGCTTCGCCTTGCTCCAATCAGCAGGAAAATCCCCCCCCATTTCCCTGCCAATTGTTCTATTCTTGGGGAGCCCTACACAGACGCACATCCCAAAAATGCTCCCTCTGAAGCCTTCAGCCTTGCAATCCTGCACAGGGAAGGTGGAGGTTTGCTCCAAAGCTGCGGCAGAGCATTGCACTGGGAAGCCTTCACAGAGAGACAGAATGAGAGGCAGCTTCCGGCCCTTGCTGGCTCAGCTGATCTGCAGGCCATGATTAAGGGGCCAAGCCTCCATGGGGTGACTGGGGTAGGGAAGGGCTGCCTCCTGTGCTGGCCATGCCCCCTTCACTAGGGCTTGTTTTTGGGATAGGGATTATATTACGCCCATCCCCAAAAATCAGGCTAGGGCTTATTTTTGGGGTAGATTGTATTTTTGGGGAAATAGATTAGTAAACCTTGAGTAACCTAAGTCACTATATTACTACTATCTTCCTTGTCTGATGTTGTACAAACTATGCATGTCAAGTTATGGTTACCTCCTAATGTATATCCTGTTTGGAAAGAAGCCACTTTCTATAATTGAGAACATCTATAACCACAGTGTGTGTGTGTGTGTCTATTTGGGAAGTCAAATCACGTTTAGCAACAGCTGGTTGTGGCTCATCACATTGCTAATTTATGACCCTACAAACATATTGATGCTATGTGAAAAGACACTCAAAGCAAAAACCTATGGCCAGGGCAAGGGCAGGTGGCTCACTCTAATTTTTTTTGCTGAAGGGTTTTAATGCTCTGATTTGTCACTCCATAACTACATGGAAACAGCATTAGTGAATAAAATCTTTATGCTAACTGACTGCAGCATACGTACTGGTCATTCATTTCCCTCATCAATATGGATGTGATAAATAACCACAAGTCTTGTTCTTGCTGCATTCCCTTTTCCCATCCAAAGTTTTCCCCAACACCTTTAATAACTGGAGGATGAACCAACCTGCAGGAGGCTTTTCCCAGGGAATATTTTTATCTGTGAAAGCAGAAGGAACTTATTCATCCATTTCTCGGATATATAGTAGCAGATGAAATACCCAGTTGTATAAGCCACATTCCCACTACAATTTAAGCTAGTTTAATTGGTGGATCTTCTTTTAGGAAATACTAGGAATTACAGAGTTTGGAAGAATGGGTAGCAAACAGTATTAAACAGGATTCCAAAATGGGCTGAATTTTCTGAAAAGACAATTGACCTGAAGTATATCCTCTCTTAGACATGGAAACTATTTGATGACTTTAGGTCAGCCACACTTAGTGCACCCCATAGTGGTTTTTTTGGGGGTGGGGGGTGGGGGGGTGAAGAATACAGAAGGCAGTATTATGAGTTATACAAATAAAGATGGGATATAAATCTAATAAATGAAACCAAAACCACATTGCTAACAAACCTAGATAAATTAAAGAAATTCCCAAAACTGAAACATTCTTACACTGTCTAATATCTTCTTGGTTTCTGGAGACTGGTCAGAAATTTTCTAATAATTAAAATTGGACAAGCAGAGTCCAAAGCAACATATACTGAATATAAATCAACCATGGAATACAAGTCAGCAAAAGTATGAATAATTTTACTTGCAAAATGTTGTATTAGCTAGTTACAACTGGTTTTAATTGGAAAGCAACATTCTACATTTGCATTACATGTCCTGAATGTTTCCTGTTCTCTTTCTCTTGATGATCTCTTGGGGGAGTAGAAATATTTCTTCTTTCACCCTTTAAGGCCTCAATTCTTTGGCGCTCAGCCTTTCTTATGGTCCAACTTTCACAGCCATACATTGCAACTGCAAAAACCATAGCCTTGACTATACACACTTTTGTTGGCAAGGTGATGTCTCTGCTTTTTAGAATGCTGTCTAGATTTGCCATAGCTTTCCTCCCCAGGAGCAAGCGTCTTTTAATTTCTTGGCTGCAATCCCCATCTGTGGTGATCTTGGAGCCCAGGAAAATAAAATCTGTCACTACCTCCATTTCTTCCCCATCTATTTGCCAGGAATTGAGAGGGCCGGATGCCATGATCTTAGTTTTCTTAATGTTGAGTTTCAAGCCAACTTTTGCACTCTCCTTCTTCACCTGCATCAAGAGTTCCTCTTCACTTTCTGCCATTAAAGTGGTAACATCTGCATATCTGAGGTTTTCAATATTTCTCCCAGCAATCTTAATTCCATTAATTAATAATTAATTAATTAATTAATTATTGAATGTAATAACTATGATTAATTCCTAGTTTTATGTGTATTAGAATGTATTACACCCAGGTGCCACACTGTTCACTCATTGATACATATATATAAAATAAAAAATAAAACACTTGGGGAAAAAAAGGATAGCCACATCCTAGAATCTCTCAGGATATATCTGGTACGTTAGAAGGTTTGATTGCCTTGCTATGGTGCTGGAGAAGACTCCTGCGAGTCCCTTGGACTGCAAGGTGATCAAATCGGTCAGTCCTAGAGATCAACCCTGACTGCTCTTTAGAAGGCCAGGTTCTGAGGATGAAACCCAAATACTTTGACCATCTAATGAGAAGGAAGGACTCACTGGAGAAGTGCCTAATGCTAGGAAAGATTGAGGGCAAAAGAAAAAGGGGATGACAGAGAATGAGGTGGCTGGATGGAGTCACTGAAGCAGTAGGCGTGAACTTAAATGGATTCCAGAGGATGGTGGAGAATAGAAAAGCCTTGAGGAACATTGTCCATGGGGTCACAATGGGTTGGACACAACTTCACAACTAACAACAACATTACATTCAACCAACTTATATATTTCTAATGATAATACACATTCATATTAAGTTACAGTCTGTCATTATTCAATTATTCCATGGTTTATCTTATTATTGCTTTTATTTTATTATATAAAAGTGTATACACTAATATTTCCCCTTTCTCTTATTTCTTTCTCTTATTCTAGCTTTTAATCATGTCACCCTTTATTAAGAAACATATTCTTTCTATCCTACCTAACTTCTAGTCATGTCACCTACCTAAAAAAGAAGAGAAAGAGAGAGGAAAAGCAAAGCAAATCAGAACAAGAACAAAAAAGAGAAATCATCTATTCATCATCTCTTGCCTGCTTTAATACTTCAATTGCTATGCTTTTTTTGACTTCCCTCCCATATTCCTCTCTTGGATCTTTATCTCTGTCTGCATCTACTTCTTGGCTGTTCAATCTAGGTATTTCTCCCACCTCTATCCTCTTCCACTGCCTAATTTCCACAATTTCTACCCAGTCCCCTATCTCCCTTTCAAAAGTATCTTCCTGTATCTCCAATTCTTTTTTCAATTCTCTTAATATATTTCCCCCCAATTTAATACATCAGTCACTGTTATTTTCATTGTTATCTCCTGTTGTCTTCTTTTGTTCTCTGGTTCTTCAACTCAATCTTTTCCTACATTTCTTCTGTTGGCTCCTCCCTTTCCTGAGCATCTTGGTCTTTACTCATCATCCCTCATATAGTATTTTCCATTTTTTAAATCCTTTCTCCATGTTGTCCTTTCCTTCAAAGTTCCATTCATTTCTTCTTTATAAAGCATCTTATATTATTTTTAAAAATTCAACTTTTGTCCAGCAGTCCAAGAACTATTTATTCAATCCTTAAATTGTCCTTCAAGGAGTGAACTAATCACAGTTCTTTATATCCCATAGGTAAACAATCAGTTCCATTTAATTAGTCCCAGAGGTTATCAAAAGGATTCAATCTTCTAGCATAACATTCAGGGGTCCCTTTAATTAAATAACTTCCTTGTTTTCATATTTAAGTCTCCAGTAGTCATGGGGTAGTTAGGTGTAGTTAGAAATAATCCAGTAAATATTTTCACAGTTCTTCATATAAGTATTCCCAGACTTGTAAATTTTTATTTTGTCAGCAGGTGGCATTCTCCAATTAAATTTCAGTATTGCCACTAGTCAATCATCATTTTAATTGTGAATCAATTATAAAAGCAGAATACGTTTTGTAAGTAAATAATTCCAGCATTTTAAAATGCCTTCCCAGTACTTCCAAACTTCCCAGTTTAAAAGTCCAATTTTCTATATATTTCAAGATTATTATTTTTCTTTCTTATGACTTTCCCTTCCGGTCTGGTATTTTCTCAGATTGCTTAAAAACCGCTTTAACAAATACTTCTCAGCCAATAGTTCTAAATTATTCCTTGGGGTTAAGTTTTAAGCAGGAAAAAATCCTCTCTCCCAGTTCCAGTCACTGTTCACCTACTTCGCTCCAGCACCAGACTTAGTTGTTCCTCGATTGTCCCAGCTTTGTGGCAGCCATCTTTAGGCTGCCTCTTCTCCTCGCCATGGCTGAGAGGGGAAAAAAAATACCTGGGTCAGGAAGGAGAGCTGCGCCTCTCCTCAACCTCACAGGGCACCCTTCTTTGTGTGAATTTTCTGAAAGTCACCCTACAGGGTGGCTTTGGCTCATCTCAAAGCCCACCGATGAAGGGAACTTGGCATGGTAGTGTAGAGACCCACTGTGCAGGTCCAATTCCTGCTGCGACGTCAAGCAGAAGTCTGGGTGTGGCTAACCTGAACCTCTTCCCCACTCCCCCATCCAGCTCTTGACTGTGCAGTCTCTTAATCAGGGCCTCTCTTCTGGGAAAGCTCTCTGTTGCAAAAACACCCCTCCCCCCTGCTCCTCCAGGTGCACATTCCATCACATCCTTATTAATTGCTTAAAGTATATTTGAACTCATATATTTGAACTCATATAGTTCCTTCAAGAATGAGGAAGTAATATATTGTATTTGATAGACATATGAAAATTCATATACTTGAGAAGACTTCATTCTCACAGACAAGCATTTCTGCACTCACTTTGCAAATGTGCTTTGTATAAAATAGTTGAAGTTATGCTATCTTATCTTAAATAATCACTTTAAAAACAAAATAGGTCTGCATTACATGCAGGGGAGTTACTTGTAATATTGCAATCATTTTTATCCCCTCAGATTTACAATGAGACAAGTCAAAGAGTTTGTAGATTTCCACTTTAATACTTGCTTAGCAATTCTGATCTTTGTGGTTATTAGAATCAAACAGCCAATCAAATTTTCCTTTCAGTCAGTATAATAATCAGAGATACAACCTGATTTTTTTAGTTTTAACAGCTGATGTATCATACCTGAGACTGCAATCTGGCAACATTTTGCATAAATGACAGATCCTCCTCCCAATTCTTTTTGCTTTTCCCCCATGATGGCAGCAGCAGCGTTAATCATATGCAAACTTTCTATGTTCAAAGGATTGTAAAAGGCACTTCCTTGGAACTGAGACTGTAATTTAGCTATAACCTAATGGCTACTGATTGTAACAATAAGTAATTATGTCAGCTAAATGCAGTGTTGATGGCAGCGGTCAAAATTGCCATTCCTTTTCAGAAGTGAACTTGTAGCCACTCTTTTTACAAGGCAAGAATGACCAAACTGAGAAACAGTATCTATTCTGATGTCCTGAGGTTGCCAGATGTCCACTATTTGAGTGGACAGTCCACTTTTTTCACATTATGTTCACTATTTTTTTTCACAAAATAGTGGACATTTTTTTTATTCAAAAGCTTTATGTTGAAATTGTATGTAATCTAAAGCTGTACAGTCTAAGAGAATAAGGATAGGAGAATTGCGTTTTGTCTTTTTTTTTCATAAATTAGAATGAGACAAAGATCGGCTCATTGCAATAATCACATTTTACACAACAGCGCAAAAAATGCATTAAAGCAGTTATCTTTTGATATTGAAAATGTAGTGCTGAAGGTAGTACTTCGAATTCTGTGAAGAAACGAGAAGAGTTGAAATCATTTTTTGAGTTTTGTGAGTCAGAATTCCATGAAGTTTTGCACCAAAACTTAACACGTTGGTTAAGTTTGTTTAAAGCGGTCGAAAGACTTCTTTTAAACTGGATACCTCTAAAATCGTATTTTATTTCTCTTGGATCTGATGAGTGCCATAAAGTTACCTGGAACCTTATTTCAGATCAGGAAAATGAACTCGCAAAGGACGATGAACCAACAATTTCAGAATTGTATTTATATTTCACACACTTCTTCATGTCAATAATTTTTATTTTATTTATTTATTAATTTAATTTGTATACCGCCCTTCTCCCAGAAGGGACTCAGGGTGGTGAACAGCCAAAATTAAAAAACATACAAATACAAAAGTTAAGATAATTAAAAAGAATTAAATCACTAGCTTCCCAATTTAAAACCCCCAAATCCATAAAATTTAAAATCCCAATTTAAAAATCATTTAGGCTAGGCCAGCTTGATGGAATAAAAACGTCTTCAGGGCTTTACGGAAGGTACGGAGGTTCAGGATCAATCGTATTCCAGGAGGCAGCTCATTCCACAGGGCAGGTGCCTCCACAGAGAAGGCTCTCCCCCTGGGGGCCGCCAGCCGACATTGCCTGACCGACGGCACCCTGAGGAGGCCCTCTCTGTGAGAGCGTATTGGCCGGTGGGAGGTTATCGGTAGCAGCAGGCAGTCTCACAAATACCCTGGCCCTAAGCCATGGAGCGCTTTAAAGATGAGAACCAACACCTTAAAGCACACCCGGAAGACCACCGGGAGCCAATGCAGCTCGCGCAAGACACCCTACTGAAGCTGGAAAGCAAGAAAATTCTTGCATGTGATCTTCACATTATCATGTGTAAACTGCGTGATTCTTTGCAAAAAAAATACGATGAGCAGTTTTTTGGAATGAAAGTTTTATTTGCCTTACGTAAAAAACATTTGCCTGAGAATGCCATTCAAAAGTTCAAGAAAGAAGCCATCAACGTGTATCAAAGAGCCATTGCATACCTAGAAAAGTGGTATAATTTCACCGATTCAGTATATGAGACGCTAAGTTGTTTCAATCTAATTGATCGCAATAATCCTCCAACTTTAGAAGAAATGACGAACATCTGGTTATTATCACCATGGCGAGAAGAACTTCCACCCAACACTCTCTTCGATGAAATTTCTGCCTTAGAAGAAGTTTACGTTCATCTGCAGGGCGATTCATCCCTTGATAAGTGGATGTACTTTTTCAAGAAAGAGCCAGCTCCGAGTTTACTGAAACTGTTCCAGTATTGTGCATCAATTCCGGTATCAAATGCAAACGTTGAACGAATTTTCAGCGTCATGGGAAATTTGTGGACTGACGAACCTAACCAACTGCTTGTATCAGTTCGAAGTGAACTTTGTATATTTTTTTAATATTTCTCAACGTTGTACTGAAATTAAAGAATTATTCCTTAAACACAAAGAATTGATCAAAGCTGCGCAGTCAAATAAAAAATACACACGACAGCAAAGTAAAATGTAATTTAATATTTTACATATTATTATAATATATTTGATGTTTTGAATTTTAAGTAAAGTTTTGAAGTGCTTATTTTAATACATGTTAAAATGTTTGTAAGAAAATATATAATTTAATTGTATTTTTTTTTTACTACTTAACACCCCCTTCCCCCTGCTTGTCCGCTATTTTTTGGAAGCAGACCTGGCAACCCTAGTCCTTCCTTATTAGATTCTTATATACAGAACAGTAACACAATCCA
This sequence comes from Pituophis catenifer annectens, assembly GCF_029215685.1. NCBI lineage: Eukaryota > Metazoa > Chordata > Lepidosauria > Squamata > Colubridae > Pituophis > Pituophis catenifer. The sequence continues at coordinate 106,323,368 of NW_027256883.1, read as the reverse complement.
AATTTGCTCTGTTGAAGTGGATGCTGCAGGAATTACACTGATTTGAGTCAGTTTCTTGTAAGTTGTCTACTTCATTGGCAAACAAAGCTCTATCATTTATAATGTAAGGACTATATACCAAAACAGGTATGGGAAAACTTTTTTCTTACAACCTTCTTTCCCAGGCCTGCATCCAATATCAGAATACATCTTTTCTACTCTTTTTTTTTTTTTATTAAAAAGTTTTGTAGAAAATACAAACATTTTCACCCCCCCACCCTTCCCCCCTCAACCCCTCCCTCCCCTTTCCCACCCCCCCCTTTCCCTCCTTCCCCCCCACCCTCCTCCCTAGACTTCCCAGAACAAGCACAGGGTATAGCATTCACAAATCAAAAGGTGGAATATGCTAACAAATTGTTACATTTCATATTCTCCCTAGATCCTTAACTCCTTATAATTCAAAAAACAAACATAAACTACTTAAAGTTACTTCATTCATATGCTATATGAATCTTCTTATTCGGATACTTCTTCTGTATGTAATCAATCCATCTTCTCCATTCCAATATGTATCTTTCATTTGAATGGTCTTTAAGATATGATGAAATTTTCGCCATTTCTGCCAAATGCACAACTTTTAAAGTCCATTCCTCAATGGTGGGTGGATCTTCCTTCTTCCAGTACTGTGCCACCAGTAACCTGGCAGCCGTTATTAAGTTCAAAACCAACTTAGTCTCTATTACAGAACAATCCATGACTATTCCCAACAAAAAGAACTGTGGTGTAAATTTAATTTTTTTCTTTAAAATGTTTTGAATAATCCACCATATTTTTATCCAAAAAGCCTTAATTTTTTTACATGTCCACCATATATGAAAATATGTAGCATCTTTACACTCACATCGCCAACACTTAGGTTGTAAATTTGGATACATACAGGCTAATTTTTTGGGGTCTAAATGCCATCTATAAAACATTTTATAAAAATTCTCCCTTAGATTTTGTGCTTGTGTAAATCTTACATTTCTGACCCATATCTTTTCCCATATTTCCATCATTATTGGTTCACCTACATTTTGTGCCCATTTTATCATACAGTCCTTGACTAACTCTGTTTCTGAATCTATTTCCACTAGTGCATTATACAACCTTTTTATATGCATTTGACCTTTATCTCTTGTTTGCTTTATCAAATTCTCATCCTGCTGCAAAATACCAAATTTTTGATTTTCTCCCCATCTGGCCCGCAGCTGTCCATACTGAAACCATGTCCTAATAATTCCTTCTTCTCTTAATTGCTCCATTGGCTTTAATTTTAATCTGACTCCTTCCTTATAAAGAAGTTCCTTATATGTAATCTTATCTTGCTTTTGCTCTAAGTTTATATTCTCTATCGCGTGTCTGGGTACTGTCCATATTGGTTACTTATCACTTAATTTATATTTATACTTTTTCCAGACCCGCAATAGAGAATTTCTTAATATATGACTTTTAAAAGCCTTATCTACTTTCTTTTTTTTTTATTGAAAAAGTTTTTCAAATACAGATTTTCCCCCTTCCCCCCCAACCCCCCTTCCCCCTCCCCTCCCCCCATGGCTTCTCCAAGATAAAATCCAAATTGATATCACATTATATAATACTTTACCACCCTTTTACACCACCCCCTATGTGCTAACCATTTCTTTCTAACATTATTATTATATCCCCCCTATACTATACATTTCAAAGCAACATTCAGCTATAAAACTATATAATAAATCCTAATTTAGCATTTATTCAACTCATAATCTACCCATTTCCTCCATCCCCACACATATATCTCTTAATTCAAATCTTTTAAGTATATTAATATCTGAACATAACATCCCTTTTCCTAAGCTAAACAATCAGTAAGCTAACCTATCTCCGCCCACTTTCCTACAGGTCTACCATACATAATATTTTTAATATCTTTGTTCTTCTGCCTGCACCACTAAAAGATATTTCCATATATAAACAAAATCCTCAAATGACTTTAAATTTGTAATCCATATAGTATCTTCTGTAATGTCTTTCAACTAGATTATTAATTCCATTGCCCATGTTAGGGTAACATCAAGTTCCGCTTCCAACAGTGTATTCAGTATCTTCAATTACCATCTGCCCCCACCAATAATAAATGTTTCTGTATATAAAAAACCACCCGAGTGACTTTATATTTATATTCCATGTAGTATCTTCTGTAGTATCTTTTGTCTAGATTATTAATTCCAACAACCACGTTAGGGTAACAACCAGATCTTCTGCATGCCCCAATTCCATAGTTCTTTTGCCTTATAACTCAACATATACGTAGTCCGTTTTTCAAAGAGTCTAAAATAGAAAGTTTCAATCCGCTCAATCAAAGGCCATCTTCCACATCCCAAAAACACCAGCACTGCAGAGTTCTGTTATTCTTCTCAAAATAGTATAAGTCTGTAATTTGCCTCAGTTATATTTTCATGTATCAGCCTTCTATAAATCCCGCTTATTATATTTAATCGTCTCTTAAGTAACTGGCATTAATCTGTTGGCTAAAAAAGAAAAAAAAATTGTTTAGTTTAAATTTTTTTTAGTTTTGTAGGACCTGCTTCTTCTTTTCTTAACTTGTTGTGGTTTAGATCTCCATCCTGGTTGCCTTCCTAGGACTTGTATATCAGCTGATTGAGTTACATGCTGGTCTGTAACTTGATAAAACATCAAATCGAGGTCCAAAGCCGCCTTTCTTATATTTATAGGTGATCCAGCTATAGCCTCTGAAGGAGAATCCAAGAGCAGCTCATCCAAAAAGCCCTCTGTAACTTGTTGTTTTTCCATTACCTCCATCTCCATCTGTTTATCCTGAGTTTCAATTTCTTGTTCATTTTGCTTTTCTTTATCCCCCTCCTGTGTTCCTAACACTGGTGACATACGTGGAGATGTTGGGCCCATTTTAAAAACCTTGTAGTAAAATTCTTCCACTTTTTCAACAGTATTTAGTTAATATCTTTCTCCTTGATATCTCAATATTATACCAACTGGAGCATCCCACCTAAATGGGATGTTTTGTTTCTTTAGCTCAGTCACCAAAAATCCAAAGTCCTTTCTATCTTTTAACATCTTGGACGGCAGCTCTTTATATATCCAGATCTTCCTTCCATTCATTTCTGGAGTGGAGTTAAAAGACTTTTGCACAATATCATTTCTTATTCCTTTATCAGTAAAGTAAATCACCACATCTCTGGGCAACTGCCTTTGCTTTGCCACCCAAGAATTTACTCTGTAGGCCTTATCAATCTTACAGAATACTTCTTCAGGACTAACCTTTAAAATCACAGCCAGAACTTCAGCAGACATCTTTCTCAAGTCCTCTCTGTTATTTTCCTGTATTCCCCTCATTCTGATCGCAAATTCCATAGATCTGAATTGCATCATTGTGACTTCATTTTCAATCCTTTGTTTTATATTACCTGCATTATAAATCTTGTGATCAGCTTCCTTTATTTTAGACTCTACTTCTGAGCTATTTTCTTGAATATTTATCAAATCATTTTCATTTCTTTGTATTTTATTATCCAGATTATGAATCGTATAACCAGCTTCCTTCATTTTAGACTCTATTTCTAAGTTGATATCTTTATCCATCTTTATAATTATTTCTGAAAAACTTTTCAAAGCTGTTACAATATATCGTTTCAGGTTATCATACTTTTGTTGTACCAACTCTTTAATTTCCTGTCTAAATTTTTCAAAATTCTGGTTCACAATCTCATCATGTCTTGCCATCTCCTCCAAAACAAATTCCTTTAGGTCTTTAAAGCCATTCTTCTGCATCTGCAAGCTCAAAACTTGCTCATGTGATTTATAAATGGGGGAGTCCCCCCCCCACAGCTTGGTTGTCTGGCTTTGTCAGTTTTAACGCCATCCTGCCACACAAACAGACTCTTTTTTTAAAAAAAAAAGACTTCTCTCCAGACAATATCAATATCAAGTCTCTAAGAAGGAAGAAGCATGAAATAGGAATTTTTCTCTTCACTAGCCAGTGCTATTGTTTCAGATACTTTGTAACATATTAAACTGTTCAAACGGAAGGACTTTTGCTTTCAGCTTTCTTCTCAAGCCTCAGCCAGTCGCCATTTTAAACTTTCTTTTTTTTCCCCTTTCACTCTTTCTTCACTTTTAAAATCAATCATAGGGTTGTTAGAAATACTTGCAATTTAGAGTCCCAAATCCGGATTTCATTCTGCTTGTTCAGACAGTCTATTAGTTTTCGCTGATTGGGTTGGTCCCATCGTCTGGCTCTGCAAAGCGCAGAGTTCCCCTGAAGCCCAGAGCAGCGGCGAGCTGGATAGGGAGCCACATTCTGCTTCCTCCCGAAGAGCAAAGACAATTGTAGTTTTTTCCAATTTTCCATCTCCTTTTCTACTCTTTGTGTGGTGTGTAAGAGGCTCTAAATAAGGAAATATGTAAGTAAGTAAATAATTAAGTAAGTAAACATCAAATGATAGGGAAATGGAAATGTAACCCTTTCTTTTATATGCTGGAGGAGATTGGGAGCAATGCAGTGGTGGTATTCAGCCGGTTCTATCCAGTTCAGGCAAAGCGGTAGCAGCGGCTGCAGGAGGCTCCATCCACCTATCTGGACATCATCACGTCCCATTTTTGATGCTCTGCATGTGCTCTCACATTTGCGAACCAATAGCAAAGGTAAGTGAATACCACCCCTTGAGCAATGGCTTACTTTCAGTGGCAAATGCACATATGCAACTATGCATTGCTTGGTGAGAGTTACAATCCAATATATAATGATAGTGGAAGAATTAGAGATGAGTTTGGGAAAAACTGTACAGCATCCTAATTGAATGCCATGTGTGTGGGGTGGAGGAATGTGTGAATGCTTTGTTAGATATCATGAATGGATGGGTAATATGAGACCATGAAGTATAGCTCTAAGGAATAAGAGAGTGTAAGAAGCTGTGCATGAGGAAAACATATAAAAGAATGCTACAAAAAATAAAGATGAAAGATACTCATGAATGAAGGCAAATATATATGCCCCAGGATAATGATGCAAAATCAAATTTGGGTCAGTCACTGGAACCAGAGATTTACTTTTCTCAGCTTTTGGACTCATGCTGGAGCCCATCTTCAAGGAAACAACAGCCAATTGCCAGCCATCAACACACCAAACAACCAATAGGAAGGCACCACATAAACACAACTCACAGAACAGCCCAAAGCATGTATTCCAGTAAAGAAATTCAGTAAAGAGATGGGCTCCAGCATGAGTCTGAAAGCTTGGAAGAATAAATCTCTGGCTCAAGTAACTGACCCAAATTCAATTTTGCATGAAAGATACTATATAATATACACATGAGATCCTTTTGGAGTATTGGTGAATATGTGGGAAACCCATATTCTGGTCCTCTTGGGCATAGAAGCCAGCTGGGTGAGTCTCTCTAAGCCATATGCTGGGAAGTCAAAAAATACCTGCCAAGCAGTGGTGGGATTCAGCCAGTTCGCACCTATTCGGTAGAACCGGTTGTTAACTTTCTAAGCAGTTTGGAGAACTGGTTGTTGGAAAAAAATCTTATTTTGTTTTTCCCCACTTTACAGGGCTAATCCTGTAAGGAAGGCAGGAAGTAAACATTCTGGTGTTGTTTCTAGCCTAATCTTTATTGCCCTGCTTACAGAAACTGCCTCTCTGGTTAACCCTTATTACATTGTGACAGCTAAGGCAAAGCGCCCATTGATGTGAGTGACATTGAGTTGGCCATGCCCACATGGTCACATGACCACTGAGCCATGCCCACCCAGTTGGTCATTAGGGCAGAGAACCGGTTGTTAAATTATTTGAATCCCACCACTGCTGCCAAGCCACCCTGGACTAATGTGGTAGATTATAATCCATAACCTTTGATGCAGTCGATTGAATCAGGTAGCTTTACATACACAACCTGAGTCTATCCAATGTTTATGTAAATTTCCCCTTTCTCTGCCTTTATTTCTATCATCTCCTAAACTGGGACTTATATGTAATCCCAATACAGCAAGTATCAGAGTAGCTTTTGTTTGTTTTGTTTTGTTTGTAAGTGGGTCAAAATAATAACCTAATAATAACAAAATAATAACAGAACTACAATAATATTTGCAAATGCAGTGTTGTTTTTGTTGCCGTAATTCGAGGATCAGACTCAATAATAAATTCAGACTTCTTATATTCAAACAGAAGATAGTTTATTTACAGAAGGCATTCTTTATTCACAGAGTGATTGCAGAAAGAAGCAAGGGAAAATGAGTGTGCATCATCTTTTATACCAGGAAGGCGGGATTAGAAGTGGGGAGTGGTTAGTGAGGAATACATTAGAAAGAGGAGAATGAGTTAACTCTTGACACTCCTGGATATATATTTCTTTCATTCAAGAATGAGGCATTTATACATGACAAATCCCCCTCTAAATGCCGATTTGACACACAACAATAATTACATTCAGAATTAGAATAATATTGAATACACAATTTTGAAGTTAAATATTTATGTTGTTTGGATTGTAAAGGTTTAGTCAATATATCAGCTATTTGTTCTGTAGTGTCACAATGGATAGCTTTGATGAATCCATTTTCAGATAATTGTCTTACATGTTTGTATTTGATATCTATATGCCTAGACCTTTGGCCAATAGCGTCTGCTCTTGATATTTCTATAGCAGCTTTATTATCTTCATATATAGTGATGGGTAGTGATGGACTCTTCCAAACATTAGTCAATAAGTCATTGAACCAGATGAGATTGTTAGATGCCTTAGACAGACAAATATACTCTGCTTCAGTGGTTGAAGTGGCTACTAAATTCTGTTTCCCAGTATACCAGTAGACTGGGCAGTTGTTAAGAAAGAACACATAACCGGAAGTGCTCTTCCTACTCTTAGTGTCACCTGCCCAGTCAGCGTCAGCGTAACAAGTGAGGATAGGCTCTTTAACATTGTTTGGTTCTAATAGTAGACAGAAATCTAAACTGTGCTTCAAATATCTCAACACTCTCTTAACTGCTTCCCAATGGTAAATTAGAGGTTTACTGACATATCTAGACAACAAATTAAGGGGAAGAGCAATATCAGGTCTGGTCCAATTAGCAATATACAAAAGAGAACCGATAACTGATCTATAAAGCGTATTGTCATTAAATTCAGGAGAAGATTCATTCATGTTCTTTATGAAATCAGTCTGCATTGGAGTGTCACAAGGTTTTGCATTACTCATATTACATTTGTTCAAGAGTTCAATTATTTTATCCTTTTGTGATAAGCTAAATCCTTTCTCGGTCTTACTGATGTGTACTCCAAGATATTTGTTTACTTTCCCTAATGACTTTAAGGAGAAATGTTCTCCTAGTTTTGTTACAAAAATATCTCTCTTGTCTTTATGTTTACCAATATACAAAATATCATCCACATAAATTAATACAAATTCTAATGATTCACCTTCCTTTCTGATGAAAAAACCATTATCTGCCGTTGTGGCATTGAAGTTCATAGCCTTGAGTACTTTGACCAAGCATTCATACCAACGTTTGCTGGATTGCTTTAATCCATACAAACTTTTGTTCAGTAAACATGTGTCATTTCTATTTGTGTTTTTGCTGTGAGGAGCTCTTACATAAATTTCTTTATCAAGTTTGGCATGTAGATATGCAGTTTGTATATCATATTGAAAAACTTCAAGATTAAGAGTGAGGCTATCACTAAAGCTGTTTTAACACTTTCAGTTCTCACTGTGGGAGAATATGTGTCGGTATAATCCTCAGGGTATTTTTGAGCAAAACCCTGTGCTACTAATCTTGCTTTATATAGTGTGTTACCTTCTTCTAAATTTTTAATCTTAAATATCCATCTAGTGCCTATAATTGTTTTGTCCTTTGGGACTGGTGCTGGGGTGAATATGTTAAGTTCTTGTAAGCTGTCCATTTCTTTGGCCATGGCTAGTTCCCATTTGTTTCTTTCCTCTAAAGGGAGTTTTAATACATCTTCATAAGTGTTTGGTGTTGGTGTTTCATTATGTATGTGCATTATATAATCTTTAAATCATTCAGGTACTTGATTTCTGTTACATCTAATTGTTCTTTCTGGTCTATCATTATTATCATGTAAATATCTTGCCTCCTTTTGTGTTAGTGAATCTATTTTGATTTTGGGATAATTTCCTATCCACGTTTTGGTATTGTCCTTTTGTGAATTACAAGTTTGTTCTTCTTGTTTTGTTTTACCTTGTGTTTGAATATTGGGCCTAGTTATTGGGAGTATTTCATTGAGATGTATTTTGGACCAATTGGTTTGTTCGTGAAATACAGCGGTCCTAGAGATTATGAATTTGTTGTTACTGTCAATAAATCTATATCCTTTTGTACCTCTTTCATAACCCATGAATCTAAGCCTTCTGGACACATTATCCCCCTTATGCCTTAATTGTTTCGGTATATGTACATCTGCTGTAACTCCAAACACATGCATGTGGGCTATCTTAGGTTTTTTACTATACATTATTTCATATGGTGTTTTGTTCAAGACACTAGACCAAAGTCGGTTGAGTGTATAATTGGAATATAACAGGGCTTCTGACCAGAAATGCTTACCTAACCCTGCATCCTCTAATGTACATCTAATCATGGTTTGTAATGTCGAGTTTCGTCGTTCTACTACTCCATTTTGAAAAGCAGAGAAAGGACTAGAGGTGAAATGCAACATTCCCTTTGATTTTAGCCAATGAGAGAATTCTCTTGACATGAATTCAGACCCTCTGTCTGTCATGATTTGTTTGATTTGTATGTGATGTTGTGTCTCTACACGTTTATGAAATTCTTTAAATTTTTGAAAAGTTTCATCTTTATGTCTTAAGGTGTAGACAAAACCATAACGACTGAAGTCGTCTACAATAGTGAGAAAATATCTTTTTTTGTATGTAATTGATGGGGTTAATGGACCAACTAGATCCATATGCACTAGATCAAAAATATGATTTGATGACTTTGTTGCCTTTTTGGGTCTGGGCTTAGTTTTCAGTTTTGAAGACTTACATACTGAACATTCTAGGTAATTTTTACAGTCCTTTATTTTAACACCTTCAGCATGTTCACTCATTTTTTGTATCACAGGAAAACTGGCGTGTCCTAATTTTCTATGTAATATGTGTGCACATTCATCATGAATTGGCTTTCCTATTATGGGTTTTTTGTTTATGTGTGTATTGTTGTCAGATGCAGTTTCCTCATCATGTTCTGATTCATGTTCTTCATTGTCACTATCTATATCATTTTCTGTTTCTGTGTTAGTGTTAGTTTCTATGTTTGAATTGATGTTGTGTAACCATTTTTCTTCTGTAATTAAGTATGGTAGGTCTCCTTTAGTAATTATATTATCTATGTTTGTTTTGTTTTTCTCTAGAGTTACTTTTCCCTTTGAGAATATTATATTTATGTTAGAGTCCCTGCTTAGTTTTATTGCACTGAGAATATTGTGAGGTATTTTGGGTATTAATAGTACCCCCTCTATTTTCCCTAGACCGGGTAATTCTACATTTCCTCTTCCAATGACTTGGACTTCCTCTTGGTTTGCTACCTTAATCACAAATTTATCTTCAACGAAGGAAGATAATATTTTCCTATCGTGTGTTGTGTGATTTGTTGCTCCGGAATCAATGAGCCAAGCATTGTCTTTTGAGTCTTGATTTTTGACTATTGTGTGTTTATCTATTCCGTACAATGATCCAGACTTCCTGTCCCTTGAGTTGTCTCTGCCCCCTCTATGTTCTCTAAAGTTTGGTGAATTTCTGTGTCTATATCTGTCAATGGATGATTGTCTATCATGATATCTGTTTCTTGTGTCGTGTCTTTGTCTCTCTCTAGGAGGTTTTGGGCAGTCTCTCCTATAATGTTCATTAGACCCACAGTTATAACACTCTATCGTGTCCTGATGTCTGTCTTGGAATGCTACCCTTTTGATTTGTCTATGCTCTTTATGTATACTGTAGCGGCTTCTTCTCAAATTATCTTCAGCAATTAATCTGTTAGATAAACTCTCTATAGATAGATAGCCTAAGTCAATTGTATCTAGATATGATATGAAGTTATCCCATGATGAGTCTAATGAATTAATAATAACGCTTTTCATTGTCTGGTCAGATATTATTTCTCCCCTTAAGTGAAGTTCTGCTCTAGTTGTGTTTAGTAATAGTAGATGTTCACTTACAGTAGTTCCAGGTTTTATCCTGGCTGAGAAAAAGTTTTTAGACATTCTAGTTGTGGTTGCCACACTTTCACTATGAAACAGTTTAAACATACAATGAATTATTTCTGAGACAGTTAGGTTATGCTTAATACTATGATAAATAGCAGGTGAGATACTAGAGATTAGTAAATAAAATGCTCTGTGATGTAGGCAGTCCAATTTCAGTGTCCATGGTTTTTTAGGAGGGTTAGTTATGAAAAACAATAAATTTTCTTTTAAGAAAACAACCTGGAGTTGCTGACTCCATTCTTGTAAGTTAACACCGTCTATTCTTAATTTTGGAAAATCATTAGGCAAATTTCCAATGTTATTTGTTGCATTACTTACAGCTGGTGGCTGTCCATGGTCCTGTATATGCTGATAATTGCAGAATGGTGTAGGGATACTCGCAATTAGCCTGAATGGTTCCCTCTGTCTTTTATTGTCTCTAAGTTCGTCTGGGCGTATTTGCGGATGCGCGTAGATCATTTCGTTCCTGAAGCTGTCGGGGAAGGGTCTCGCCGCTGCAGCTCCCTCGCAGTGCTCTTCCTCTGAAGATTCGCTTTCTGGCTCGACTTTGGGTGTCCATGTGTGAATCGGGGTTTGTTTCTTCTCACTGTAGTCATATCTGCTGAGGTTTCTGGCTCCCGGAAGCGTCTGCGGTGTGGGCGAGTACTTGCAAGGTTCTCTAGGTTCGGGCGTTAGTGTTCTCGTCGGTCGGATCGGAGTAGACTTTAATTGATGTTGGGACGCTTGTGTGTTCATTCCTGCGTCTTCGTTATTTGATCGTGTAGTTTGTTTTTTCTTTATTATTTGATTGACTGTCTCTGATACTTTCGTTGATTCTTTAGTGATTTTTAAATTCGGGCCGAATGCTGCAAAGAGTGTTTTCATAGCTGTTTCAATTTTTAGTTCGGTTGATGTTTCTTCGGTGTCTGTATCGGATTCTTCTGATGAGTAGAATTTTTCTTTTTTATTTCTTGTGTTGCGTAGAGTTTTTCGCGCCCGCCATTTTGAACTCTGCTTTCTGATTGATTCTGGGTCAGTCATTTTGGCGGGCTGACAAATCAAAGATGGCTGCCATTCAAAATTTTGTGCGGGATCGTTAGTCTTTTCTTTAGTTATATTTTCATCTATAGGTAATTTGCTCACCATTTCGTGGTCTTTTGGTCCTGATGTGTTGATGTAGTTCTCTCTCGCTGCTTCGCTATCTTTTATGATGTCTTGGAGGTTCGCGATGAGATTTTTGTCATCTTTTTGGCTTTTCAGTAGTCTTAGTATTTCTAATCTGAGTGTGTTGTTTTCTTTCTCGCTCGCTTCTTGGTCGCTGGATTCATCGATTACCTCTTCGTCGTCTGTAGTGAGGTTTTCAGATTCTTTTGTCATTTGTATTGTAGTTTTGTTGATCATTTCTTGATCTGTTTCCATTTCTTTGGTGTGTGCCCTGGTGTTGGGTCTTTTTCTTGTGTTTCTGGAGTTTTCTTTCTTTGGCATTTCTGTTTCTTATTGAGTCAGTCCAACCATCCTCTGCTACCAGATTGTTGCCGTAATTCGAGGATCAGACTCAATAATAAATTCAGACTTCTTATATTCAAACAGAAGATAGTTTATTTACAGAAGGCATTCTTTATTCACAGAGTGATTGCAGAAAGAAGCAAGGGAAAATGAGTGTGCATCATCTTTTATACCAGGAAGGCGGGATTAGAAGTGGGGAGTGGTTAGTGAGGAATACATTAGAAAGAGGAGAATGAGTTAACTCTTGACACTCCTGGATATATATTTCTTTCATTCAAGAATGAGGCATTTATACATGACAATTTTATGTGGGACAAGGGTATTCAAATAAGAGTTTTGCTCTTTAGTTTGACACTGAGTAATGCATGAATATTAGAAAGGTTATTGTACATTTGTTAATTTAAAGGAACAATACGATAGAATGAAAGAGCTTCAATCATATAATATTTTCTGTGAAAATGGATTGGAAAAAAAAGTTGACTGAAGATCTGAAAGACCAGGTTGGGGGCAAAGCCTGAAGAAAATCTATCTATGTAGTTGCTGAGAGTCGACATTGATTTGATGGCACATAACCAATCAATCATATAAAGAATGTTATGGTAGCATTAGGAGTTGTGATAGTTAGATGTCTGAATGTATATGCAGTTTTGCTTGCAGATAATGCTGAGAACCTGAATGATCTTCAGGTAATGTTAAACTATATGATACAACTTGAAAATTAATTTATCCAAGTCATGCTTGACAAGGAAAATGAAAAATGAAGTAATATATAAATGATGAAAAATTAAGGGAAGTAGATGCACGGATATAGAAATTTTAAAGTATGCAAATAGTGTTAGAAAAGTAATGAGTAAATAGTTGGTTTGAGAAAGTTTACAAAACATGTAAAAACTCTGTGTAAGATTCTGCTTCTGTCCACTTTATAATGTGGAAGTGAAAGCTGGGTATGTCAAGAGAAACATACAAGTTGGATGTAGTGTTAATGGGTGCTTAAGTATTATATATGGTATATGGATGCAGGATAAATGAGGATTGAATACAAAATAAAGGAGAAGTATGACTGAAATATTTTGTGGTGGTCTGCTTATATATGAAGTCAAGTTGCTAAATTACAAGTTCCTTTTAAGATAGCATTCACCAATTGGATTTTCTTGAAATATATTATACTACACTTCTCATTTGTCTTCATCATAGTGCCAATGTTATAAAACAGTCACCAGCAAGAAATTAGCCTAGCCTCTTCCGTGATGGCCTCCCAGAAGCTTTTAAAGACTAAACTCTTTTGTGGAGGGCCTTTTGGGAATTACTGCTAACCATTTTTTACTTGGATGGTATTTGTTTGTCATTATTTGTCATATTATTGAATTGTTCTTATGAGGTATTGTGTAACTCTAATTTACTGTGTATAATATTACTGTATTTTGTAAGTCTCTATGAGTCCAGATGATTTGGCAGCAGAGAAATTTGGGAAATAAATACATATAGCACAATATATCTGAGAAGTACCAAGTTCAAATATAGGTATCATTGGGTAAAACAATAGGTAAAATATTCTACATTTTGTAAAAATCTAATTTTTTACTGCCAGTTACAACTGACAGCATTTCTCAGGAGATCACATTTTGCAGAAGCTATGAAAGGTTGAGAGAGAGGGGGGAGGGAGGGAGGGAGGGACACACAGAGAGAGAGTGTGTGTTTCTTCACTACTAGGGGAGAGGAAGCACCTGGAAAACTTTCAGAACTGTCTCCCATTATTTGGATAGTAAGATAGAAAAACTTCTGAGACTGAAACAAGAAAGGCAATTAGTTTCCTCTATGAAAACAAAGAGACATCTGGGCCAAGGCTGCTAACATGTACTCAGGGGGGCAGGTATTGTATTTGAGGGATATCATCCTGCTATGAATCCACCCCCAAATGCTCTAGTCAATCTCAAGTACCACCGTTCTCAGCAACACCTCTTTCAAGCAGCCAGATGTTATAATGACTTATTTCCCGCCCTTCTCAGAAACAGGTTTGTGTTTAACTCCCAAAACAGCCAGCCAGAGCTAAGTGGCTCTAGTTTAGGAATGAAAGGCAACATTCAAATTAAAGGTCTCAGGGGACAAATTTGACTGTCACTCACAGCTGAGATTCAGCATGGAAAGCCAGAAAAAAGAGGTGTCTAGCCTCATCCATTTGTGCTGTTTGTCACAGCAGGTCCAGACTTTTGAGTCACTAAACCAGTTTGCACCACTTCGGGAGAACCAGTTGTTAACTTTCTGAGCAGTTTGCCAAACTGGTTGTTGGACGAAACCATTAGGGCAGAGTTTAACAAACCATTAGGGTTGTTAAATTACTTGAATCCCACCACTGCACTAAACCAAATAGATATCAACAATTTAAAATGGACAGAGGCTTGATAAACCTTGGACTTTTGCTATCTGAAAGAAAAGAGGTTGCCAACCACTTACTAGATTGCAGTATATATGGGTACTGGATGATTTAGGTCATAGATTAATTGTGGAAAACCTTTACTATCCTGTCTAATTTCTGTAGCTTGTGTTATGGTCAGCTATGTAAGTTATCTGACAAACTCTGTGAGCTACTTCAGAAATGGTATCTTCTGGGTTCAGTCTATAGTTTTTGCACTACAATGAAGGTTCCAAGAAAAAGAACTTACTGTATATTCATCAATAATCAAGGGAAGACATTATTTCTTATACTGGGGGAATTTAAAATCTGTGACGTTTATAACCTGACAGGCTAGAGGCTTTTGAAACAACAGCTCACAATTTCAGAGTGCATCTAGGAAGAAGAAGGAGAAGGAGAAGGAGAAGGAGAATATTTTTGTCAAGCATTTGTTTTCCTTTATTTAATTTACTAGAGTATTTTATTTTTTAAAAATCCTGAATTTTCTGTTATATCTTTATTCCACATAAAAAAGAAGTAAAATATTATGCAGCCCTCACATCTACTTCCAGGAAAGTTCTGAACATTATATAACCCTCTTGCTGCTTGCCTTAGAGGACTTTTCTTTGTCCATGTGAAGTTGCTGAGAATTATTACAGGGGTTGTTGAGAGAAACAAAAGGACACTGTTATGCCATTATTCTGGTTAGGCCATTTTCTGCTTAGAAAATGTCCAAAAGTTGATGCTGGGTACAACTCTTTTTTTTTTTTTTATTGCAAAAGTTTTACAATTACATTTTCACCCCTTTTCCCCCCCCCACCTCCCCCCCCAAACTTCCCAACCTCCCTAACCCTCCCTAACCCTCCCCTCCCCCCAAACTTCCCAACCTCCCTAACCCTCCCTAACCCTCCCCTCCCCCCCCGACTTCCCTATAATATACTCATAATCATGAAGAACCCTAATATAACACTTATATATAAACTTGAGCCCCTCCCTCCCCTGTATAATTTTTCTCTTTATCTCATTACTTTAAAAAATTTCTAGTACATTATTTTCAAGTAAAAGCTATTTGATACTTTCTAGTTTGATATTTGTTCTGAACATATTCTATCCACCTTTTCCATTCCCACTCATAAGTCTCTTGTGAACAATCTTTTAAATATGCTGAAATCTTCGCCATCTCTGCAAAACTGGCCATCTTCAAAGTCCATTCCTCAATAGTGGGCAAAGCTTCATTCTTCCAGTGTTTACCTATCAACAATCTTGCTGCTGTTATCATATACAATATCAATTTTGTTTCACCCAATGTAAAACCCCTAACTATACCCAGTAAAAACAGTTGTGGAGAAAATTGAATTTTTTTCTTCAAAACATTCTGCATGACCCACCAAATTTTTATCCAAAAAGCCTTAACTTTCCTACAGGTCCACCAAACATGATAATACGTAGCATCCAAACATTCACATCTCCAACATTTTGGCTGAACATTAGGGTACATACATGACAACTTTTTGGGATCTAAATGCCATCTATAAAACATTTTGTAGAAATTTTCCCTCAGGTTCTGCGACTGTGTAAATTTAACATTCTGAACCCAAATTTTTTCCCATGTTTCCAGCATCACTGGTTCTTCAAAATTCTGTGCCCACTTAATCATACAGTCTTTAACTAGTTCAGTTTCTGAATCTCTTTCTAGCAAAACATTATAAAGCCTTTTGATATGCATTGGACCTTTCTCTCTTATATGTCTAACCAATTCTTCCTCATGCAACATAATACCAGTTTTTTGGTCCTCTTTCCATCTCAGTTGTAATTGATTATATTGTAACCAAGTTAAATTAATCCCTTCATCCAACAGTGTCTGCAATGTCTTCAGCTGCCATCTGCCCGCATCTGTAAAAAGAACCTCTTTATATAAAACCCCCCCGAGTGACATTATATTTGTATTCCACAAAGTATGACCAAGATCCAGCCATAACGGTATTTTATAATCCCATTTGAGTCGGTGCTTCTTCCAAACTCTCATCAAAGAATCTCTAAGTATATGACTTTTAAATACTTTATCTACTTTGTCGTCGTAAAATAAGTAAGCATGCCATCCAAATTCAAGATCAAAACTTTCTGCATTCAATATTCCAGTCTTTTTCCTTCCAAACCAATCACTTGTTGAAGTTAAAGCTGCCGCATCATAATATAGCTGTAGGTTTGGAAGTTTAAGACCTCCTCTTTCTGGAACATCTTGCATAATTTTCAATTTCACTCTCGGCTTCTTCTCGTTCCAGACAAACTTATTCACTCCAGATTGCCAAACTTTCAATTGTTTATCACTTTTAAGCACCGGAATCATTTGAAACAAAAAAAGAAATCTTGGCAAAATATTCATCTTAACTGCTGCTATTCTTCCAAGTAAAGACAGCTGCAGTTTTTTCCAAGTCTCCATGTCTTTCTGCACCTCTCGCCACAACACCTCATAGTTATTTTGAAACAATTTCATGTTTGATTCTGCAACCTGAACTCCTAGATATTTTACCTTAGGTACAGTCTCAAAACCTGCCCTCCTTTCAAGTTCATGTTTACGATCTTGTGTCATGTTTTTAACTATCATTTTAGTCTTTTTTGGATTCAGTCTAAAACCTGAGACTTTACCATAGTCTTGTATAATGTCCTTCATCAGGATTATTGATTCCATTGGTTGTGATAGGGTAACAACCAGATCATCTGCAAATGCCTTTATTCTGTAATCCTCTTGCCTAATCCTTATTCCTTTCAAGGTATTAGAGTCCCGTATTGTATTTAACAAGACTTCTAGTGTTAGAATAAATAAAAGTGGGGACAACGGACATCCCTGTCTTGTTCCTTTTTCAATTTTAAACTCTGTTGTCAAACTTCCATTAATGATGATCTGTGCCTTTTGCTCTTGATAAATTGCTGAAATCGCCTGTATAAATTGATCCCCAAAATCCATCTTTTTTAAAGTCTTTAGTAGAAAATTCCAATCAACTCTATCAAAGGCCTTCTCTGCATCCAAAAAGACCAGCACTGCAGGAATCTGTTTATTCTTCTCAAGATATTCCAATAAATCTATTACTTGCCTTACATTGTCCTTCATGTGTCTGCCCTCGATAAATCCCGCTTGGTCCTCATGAATCACCTTTTGGATTACTGGCATCAACCTGTTGGCTAATACTTTTGCATAAATTTTATAATCTGTATTCAAAAGAGATATTGGTCTATAATTCTCTGGTTTTTTAGGACCGACTTGTTCTTTTGGTATCAAAGATATGTAAGCTGTTGTCCATGATGGGGGTATTTTACCCCCTTGTTGAATATTGCAAAATAAATCTCTAAGTTGTTCCACCATTTCAGCTTGCAAGGTTTTGTAATACACTGCAGTCAAACCATCCGTACCAGGAGCTTTGGCTGTTTTTAACTGTTTAATTGCTACTATTATCTCCTCCTCTGTTATAGGATAATTCATTCTTTCCTTTTGTTGATCAGTAATTTTTGTAACTCTTTTATCGTTTAAGTATTTTTCTATAAGTCCATTCTGCACCTCCTCCTTAGCATATAATTTGGTATAATAGTCCACAAAAGCTTCTTTAATTAATTTTTGTTGAAAAATTTCTTTCCCTCCAATATCAATACTATCTATAGTCCGTATACTTTGTTTTTTCCTCAATGTGTAAGCCAACCATCTGCCCGGTTTATTAGCGTTGCAAAATGTATTATGCTTCGCATATTGTAAATTTGTTGCAACTTGTTCCGCCATAAGCATTTGAAATTGGTCTCTCAAAAGTTTTATAGCACTGCTTATTCTTTCATCTGTTGGATTTTTAATAAGTAACTGTTCTTTATTCTTTATTTCTATTTCCAATTCAGATCTTTTCTTTTGTCGAAACAGTCTATGTTTAGAGTTCATGTAGATAAGTACCCCTCTCATATAAGCTTTACTTGCGTCCCAGACAATTTCAATTGGGGTACCTTTATTCAGATTTATTTCAAAAAATTCTTTCAGATGCTTTTTAAGTTCTGTTGTATTTTTTTCATATCTAAACAAGTTCTCATTTAATCTCCAGGAACGTCTCTCAACCTTATCCATCTCAATTTCTATCCATACTGGGCTGTGGTCAGTCAAAGTTCTTGGAAAAATCTTTGTTCTTTTTGTCTTGACAAGTAAATCATCTGACAACAAGATAAAGTCAATCCTAGAGAAGGATCTGTGTCTATCAGAAAAGAAAGTGTAGTCCAGTTCTTTTGGATTATGTATTCTCCAAACATCTTTTAGTTCCATATCTTCTTTCATGTCAAAAAAAGTCTGTGGTAGTCTGATTCTAGACTTTGCCAAACTCTTTTTATCTAATTTAGAATCAATTACTCCATTCCAATCTCCCATGATTAAAATAGATCTGTAATCCCATTGCAGTATTTTGGTATGTAGCATCTTGTAGAAATAGTCCTGTTGTTGATTGGGAGCATAAATTCCAATCAAAAGAATTTGGCCCTTTGCCGTAAGCAATTCAATTGCTACAAACCTACCATCTTCATCTGTTTCTATAACTTTAGCTGTTAATTTTTTATTTACATAGATAACCACACCATTCTTTTTTTGCGAGGTTGAAGATATAAAATGTGTTCCTAGTTTGGAGTTTATCAGATATTTTTGATCTTGAGTTGTAATATGCGTTTCTTGTAAACAAATTATATCATTATTAAATTGTTTCAAATATGTAAATAATTTCTTCCTTTTCTGTGCTGAATTCAACCCATTAACATTCCAAGATAAACACTTAAAGGTCATGAGCCTCTTTTCGGAGCACAGAGCAAAATACTTGAAGATCATCCGAAAGCTTCGATTTCGCTCCTCCCATAGCTCCAGTCTCTTGTGCAGTACTCTTAGCTGCCTCCTTGTCTTGTCTTTCCTGTTGTTGTTGTTGCTTTTGTTTAAGTAACTTAGATTGAGCTCTAGTTATACGTTGATCCTTAGATTCAATCATCCGAACCGAGTCCAAAATTGGAGAAGATTCCAGCAAGGGCTCATCCAAAAAACCTCCTTCTGCACCTTGCACTCCTTCTAATTCCTGCTTGGACTGTTCTTGCAATTCTCGTTGAGGTTGCTTCTCTTCACTCTCTTTGATCTCCAAAACTGTAGATGTACGTGGAGATGGTGTTCTTTCCTTAAGAATAGTAGTATAAAAGTGTTGTGCCTTCTCCACGGTATTCAAACGACATCTTTCTCCTTTGTATCTGAAAATTATCCCAGCTGGTGCGTCCCACCGGAAGGGTATCTGTAAATTTTGCAATTCCTTAACAAGAAAGCCAAATTCTTTTCTAGCTTTCAACATTTTAGGAGGCAATTCTTTATAAATTCCAATTCGTGAGCCCCCAACTTGTATAGAAGTGTAAAAGGATTTTTGCAGGATATCATTTCTTATTTCTCTTTCTGTAAAATATATGACCACATCTCTAGGTAATTGTCTTTGTCTGGCCACCCAAGAGTTCACTCTGTAAATTTTGTCTATTTTATGAAAAACCACATCAGGATTAACTTGTAGAATCTTAGCCAAGGCCTCAGAACAGATTTGTCTCAAATCCTGTCTTTCCTCCTCTCGAATTCCCCGAAGCCGTATAGCGAACTCCATTGCCCTGAATTGTATCATAACAATCTCGTCTTCAACTCTCTGCATTCTATTATCAACATCAGCAATTTTATAATCATTGTCTTTCATCTTAACATTAACTTCTGATTTAAGTTCTTCAACTTTAGAATCAACTTTCCCAATAAATTCTGCCAGGCCAGATGCCACTTCTGATATTTTTTTGGTCACCTTGTTTTGATTCTGTTTCACCATATCTTTAACTTCATTAATTTCCTGCATAAATTCCTGGTGTGATTTTTGAAGTTTATCATCTATCCCCCTCACATCAGATGCTGGGTACAACTCTTGTCCCTCATGCCATTTACTATCTACTGTAGTGGCTGGTAGAAGTCAGTTGAAATTTGTTAGCAAGGTACCATTATGAATCATATTGGAGTTCAATATAATACAGACACAATCAATAGAATCCAACCAATGTCTTAAACATTAAAAGAACTGATTTTAGGAAACTCAGAGAGAGCCTAAGAAAAATTCCATGGATGAAAATCCTAAAGGGAAAAGCAACTCAGGAAACTCTGAAAAATATGATCATAAAAGCCCAGTGTAGCACAATATAACTGAAAAACAAAAACAAGAAATCCAAAAGAAACCAGCATGGATGATTGTACAAAGATCTCTCTGATAAACTGAAAGACAAAAAGGACAAGTACAAAAAATGGAAAGAGGGACACGTAACTAAGGCAGAATATCATCATATAGCCTGAATCTGCAAAGATGAAGTCAGGAAAGCAAAGGCTCAGAGTGAACAAAGACTTGCAACAAAAGTCAAAGATAATTTTAAAAGAAGCTTCTTTCAACGTGTAAATAGCAAGAAAAAGTCAAAGAAACAGTCGGTCCACTAAAAAGTGAAGATGACAAGGAAATAACAGGCAGTAGAGAGAAAGCAGAGCTGCTTAACTCATTCTTTACATCAGTCTTCACATAAAAAGAAACTATAGGCCAACCCATCAAAAACGTAACTATAAAAGATAGATTAGAAATAAAAATTAAAATAAGCAAGAAAATGGTAAGAGAACACCTGTCTAATCTTGATGAATATAAATAACCCGGACCTGATGGATTATATCCCAGATTTTTTTTTATTCCAACTTTATATTTTATACTTGGATAAAAAAATAAAAGAAAAACAGAAATAGAAAATTAGGGGAAGGAAAAAGAAAGAGGAAAAATATGGGGTACGAAGGTAAAAAGAAAAAAGCATTGATTTCCAACTCTTTTTAGCATAGTAGAAGATAACATTACAGCCTCAACTTTTTACTTTTACACATTATTATATACTAGCTGGGAGGCAAAGTTACTTGCATCCGTGGCAACCCTTAAGCCACACGTGCCTCCTGGGCGGTGCTAAATGAGTAACAGACGGACTGGTAGCCAGACATCCGCAGGGATCTCCTGGCCTCACACACAATCCCACGGTCCTTTTAAGGACCTTTTAAGTACCAAAAAATATATTCTAGCCATTTCTTTAACAACAGATCTATCTAATCAGCAAAAGCAAAGTCAAATGTTCACTTTTTTATCATAAGCAGAAAATCCAGAAGTGATTTCCAAATAGAAAACATGTTTAATTATGTTTTTCCTCTTTCTTCTTCCTTCCCCCTAAAAAACTACTCAAACTACTTCAGAGATACAAATATGTGTAGAAAGTTACCAAACCACCAAGACAATTTCAAAGGTAGCTGACAATTGATTCTAATGCCAATTGACTCATTAAGTTTAAGTCACTCCTTCCAGCTTATCTTCATGAAATAAAATCTTTTTTTCTCTGGAATGTTTATCATGTAATTATAAACTTCTCTTTTTCTCAAGGATTTCTTAACATTGTTAGGGTCCATGAAGAAAAAGTCCCATACTTGTCCTTTTGAAAGTTGCAGATTTTTTTGGGACTCTTCTTTCAATTGTGTTGGGAGGTTTATATTTAAACCATCATAATAAAGATTGGTGTCAGGTTTATATTCCACAACTGCTATTGACTCCTCTACATTGTCAGTTACTTGTAAAATTGCCTTGGTGGTTTGATAACTTTCTACACATATTTGCATCTCTGAAGTAATTTGAGTAGTTTTTAAAACATCTTTGGAGCATAGCTGGTCTATTAATTGTTGAATTTTATTTAAAGATTTTTTAAATACTTCTCTAATAGTTTGCTCCTCCATCTTCTTTTTTTAAAATATATTTTTATTGTTTACATATGAATATATTGAATACGGTGTAGTTGTCCTGGCGTTCCACTTGCCAAGAAACAAAGGTAAAAAACAAGATAGCATATATACTATTTTAAACAGTGCTAGTGTTGTACAGTTATTTCTGACCATCATATTCTAGAATGTCCAGCTTATCTATCATTCTAATACCTACATTCTAATACATACATAGTATCTCTTTCTGGGTCCACCTAACCTGATTCTTTCGCATTCCAATTTCTACCTCATGTTTCTAACCATTGATAGAATCTTTTTTAAAAAAGTTTTTTATTTTTATTTCTCATAAGCACATTTACATGTAGTCATTTATCCATCATTTTTCATTCACCTTATCTTTTAACTTTCATCATTGATTTTTACTTTTCACTTTTTCAGGGCTGCTCTTTTACCATTTACCTTTACTCCAGGGGTGGGTTCTAAAATTGTTTACTACCGGTTCTGTGGATGTGGCTTATTTTATGGGCATGGCTTGGTGGGGGATAATGTGACTGGGTGGGCGTGGCCAACTTTTTTTTTTTTACTTTTAAAAGTATTTTTACTACAACCTTAAGAGGTTACAGAAAAAAATGCTTTTAAAAGCCTCTGATGATCCCAGCTGAGCCGTGCGATCATCAGAGGCTTTTTTTTTTTACTTTTAAAAGCATTTTTTTGGCTGAAGAGGTTGTAGAAAAAAATGCTTTTAAAAGTAAAAAAAAAAAAGCCTCTGATGAGGTGGGCGGAGCCAGCCAATGTTATTACCAGTTCTCCGAACTACTACAAATTTTTACCGGGAGCAATCCATCACTGCTTTATTCCAACCTTTCTTCTTCTCCTCTCCTTCTCTTTCTTCCTCCTTCTCCTCTTCCTTTCTTCTTACTTCCTCTCCTTCTCTTTCCTACTTCCCCTTCCCTTCCCCCACTCCTCTCTTCTTCCCCCCTTCTAACTTTCTCTTCTACTCCCGTTTCCCCTCCCTTTTCTTACTCTCCTTTTCCCTTTTTTCTTTCTCCTCTCCTCTCCCTTCCTCTCTATTCCCCTCTCTCTTGTTGTTTCCCTTTTCAGTTCAATCTAAAATGGTATTCGAGCAGCCCCAATTTTCTAATTATTTTATTCTCATTTCAATTTCTTACTCAGTTAATATTTATTTTTATTTCATCATTTGTGTACATTTTTGTAATATCTCACTTTTTTCCCCTTTTACTCCCCTCCCCTTTCTCCTTTTATTTGGCATCATCTGGGTATCTATTTTTTCAATTGTTTTCTCCCATCTGTTATCTATCTATTTTATCTCTATACCCTTATTAATATTTCCTTTGTAACCAATCATAAAATTTTTCCCATGTCTTTTATTCTCAGTGTTAATCTATTCATTTCTGCACATTCTAAAATTTTCTTTATAATTTCTCCTTCCAACTGGATTTTATCTGTTTTCCAATTTTGTGCAAATACAATTCTAGCCACTGTTATTATATGAATAATCAAATATGTATCTTCTTTACTGTAATTCTCTGGTAAAATTCCCAGTAAAAATATCTCTGGCTTTAACTCTATATGTTGCTGCAACATTCCTTCTAACCATGTTTGTATTTTTTTGAAAATGCAAATAAACCAGGACAATGGTTAGCATATAAAATAAAAAAAGAGAAAGAAACCATTGATAGAATCTATTCCATGTAGCATAGTATTCTGTATCTCCTTTATCTTTTATTTTTAGTGTTAGTCTGTCCATGTCTGCACAGACTAGTATCTTCCTTATCATCTCCTCCTCTGAGGGGGTGTTTTCGCTTTTACATTGCTGTGCGTGCACAATTCTTGCTGCGGTCAATATGTGTAATATTAGGTATATTGTCCCTTTATCATTATACTATCTGATATAATGCCTAATAAAAATAATTCTGGCTTCAAATCTATATGTGGTCTGGTCATTTTTTCTAACCACATATGAATTTGTATCCAGAATTTCCTTGCCTTTATAGAGGTCTACCAGATGTGGTAATATATCCCAGGTATTTGTTTACATTTCCAACAATTTGGGGACATATTGCTAAACATTTTGGCCAATCTTGCCGGGGGCAGATGCCATCTATAGAACACTTTATAGAGATTTTCCTTATATGATGTGGCCATTGTCAGTTTCCGATTTCTCTCCCAAAGCTTTTGCCATTTATCCAAATCTATATTATATCCAAAATTTTTAGCCCATACTATCATTGTTTCTTTAACTTGTTCTTCTTTCATTTTATAATTTAATAAATAATTGTATAGTATACTTAGCAATTTGTCATCAGTCCTCACTAATATCTTGTCCAATGTTGTTAGTTCTCTATAAAAACACATCTTTCACATAACACGATTATATCTGCAGGTATGACCACCACTCTAATTCCATCCCTTGGTCTTTTAGTTCTAATTTGGTTTTCAATTCACCATTCTCATTTAATATATCCTTATAAGAAACATTTTTTTCCATATTTATAAGATTTGGGTGTAGCACTGCTTCTAAGTTGGAGAGCCAGACTGGTATTTTCCTATAGTTCTGTTGTTTAATTTTGTCCTACACTGATAACAATGTGTTTCTTACATTCCTCTATCCTGGTCCTATTAGCTCTCTCAGTGGCTTTTGATACCATTGATCATGGTATCATGCTGCACCGGTTGGAGGGGCTGGGAGTGGGAGGCACCGTATTACGGTGGTTCTCGTCCTACCTCTCTGACAGGTCACAGTCAGTGTTGACAGGTGGACAGAGATCGACCTCGAGGCCCCTTACTTGCGGGGTGCCACAGGGGTCGGTCCTCTCGCCTCTCCTGTTCAACATTTATGTGAAGCCGTTGGGGGAGATCATCCGTGGTTTTGGGGTGCAATGTCATCTGTATGCTGATGACACTCAGCTGTACATCTCCACCACAAACCACCCCAATGATGCCCTTGCAGTGATGTCCTGGTGCCTTGAGGCTGTACGGGTCTGGATGGGGAGAAACACGCTTCAACTCAATCCTTCCAAGACTGAGTGGCTGTGGCTGCCGGAGTCCCAGTACAGCCAGTTAGTCCCATCACTAACTATTGGGGACGAGTCATTGACCCCTTCAGAGAAAGCTCGCAATTTAGGCATCCTCCTGGATGCACGGCTGTCTTTAGAAGATCATATAACAGCCGTGGCCAAAGGAGCTTTCTATCAGGTTCGCCTGATTCGCCAATTGCATCCCTTTCTAGACCGGGACTCATTACGCACAATCACTCAAGCCCTCATCATTTCCCGACTTGACTACTGCAATGCTCTCTACATAGGGCTCCCCTTGAAGTGCATCCGGAAGCTCCAACTGGTCCAGAATGCAGCCGCGCGAGTAATTATGGGAGCAACATGACGCTCACATGTAACACCTCTTCTACGCGAGTTGCACTGGCTTCCGGTGGCCTTCCGAGTGCGCTTCAAGGTGTTGGTTCTTAACTTTAAAGTGCTCCATGGTTTAGGACCTGAGTACTTACGAGACCACCTGCTGCAACCGATAACCTCCCACCAACCAATACACTCTCACAGAGTAGGCCTACTCATATTACCATCATTAAAACAATGTCGTCTAGTAGTTCCAAGGGAGAGAGCCTTCTCTGTGGGGGCACCTACTCTTTGGAACAAAATACCCCCTGGAATACGAATAATCCTAGATCTTCGCACTTTCCGATGTGCCCTGAAGACCTTTCTGTTTCAACAAGCAGGACTAGCATAAACATCTAAATTCTATGCCAAGGTCTTAGCAGATACACCAAGTTGACTCAATTTATTATTTACTGTTTATAAAAAAATATAATATATATATATATGAAATCTTAATCTGTTCACCGCCCTGAGTCCTTCGGGAGAAGGGCAGTATAGAAATTCAATAAATAAATAAATAAATAAATAAATAAATAAATAAATAAATAAATAAATAAATAATAAATAAATAAATAAATAAATAAATAAATAAATAAATAAATAAATAAAATAATGTCTTTGGAAATATTGATGTGCCGTATTTCTCCCATACCAGAGAAATGCATGTCACCCTAGTTGAAGGTTGTGACCCTCCAATACTAATAGTCTTCTGTTCCCTAAAGTTATCCACCCAAGTGAGTGCAGCTGCTTGGTAGTACAATTCCCAATCAGGCCAACCAAAACCTCCTTCCCCTTTTGACTCTTGCAGTAGTTTCAATTTTATTCTCATTTTTTTCCCTTGCCAAATGAATTTCAACATTATTTTATTCAATTCCTCAAAATATTTTTCTCTAGTTTTGTTGGTATTGTTTGGAATTAAAAAAGTATCTTCTGCAATATATTCATCTTTATTACAGCTATTCTACCCATCATGGAAAGTTGCAAGTTTTTCCATCTCTCCATATCCAATTTAATTTGATGCATTAATTTTGTGTAGTTGTCCTCTTAGATTGTTATACATCTTACTGTTAGACAGATTCACCTCAGATTCAAAGTGTTTCACCTTTTTCACTATCTGATTATTCATTTTCTTTATTAATTCATCCTTCTGTTTATTTGTAAGATTTTTAACTATCATTTTGGTTTTTTCCTTACTTATTTTTAGTCCGGCAACCTCTCCATATTCCTCTAATTTCTCTATGAGTCTCAAGCCTGATTCTAATGGTTTCTATAAGATAAAAACTAAACCATCTGCAAATGCTTCTAATTTGTACTTTTCTCTTTTGATTTCCATTCCTTTGATTTGCTCATTTTGCCTGATGTTTCTGGTTAGTACTTCCAGTGTTAGGATAAATAACAATGGAGATAATGGGCAGCCTTGCCTTGTACCTTTTTGAATTGAAAAATTTTCAGTCACTCACCATTCACAATCACTTTGGCTTTCTGCTTTGTGTATATTGCCTTGAATATGTTTATAAATTTATCTCCAAAATCCATATGTCTTAATTGTTGTAACATGAATTGCCAAACACCTTTTGGGTGTCTAAAAACAACAGTGCCAATTGCTTTTCACTATGAATTTTGTAGTATTACAATGTATCTAATATTGTTCTCATATTCTCGCAATTCCCTCTACATGGGCCTGCCCCTGAGATGCACCCGGAGATTCCAGCTGATCCAGAATGCAGCTGCACGGGTTGTTATGGGAGCCCCTCGTTACTCCCATATAACACCCCTCCTGCGTGAGCTGCACTGGTTACCAGTGGTTCTCCGGGTCTGCTTCAAGGTGCTAGTCTTCACCTATAAGGCCCTTCATGACTTAGGTCCGGGATATTTGCATGACCTTCTCCTGCCTGCCTCTCACCGTCCTGTTTGCTCACATAGGGCCACTCTCCTCAGGGTTCCGACGGCGAGCCAATGTCACCTTGCTGTGCCCAGGGGTAGGGCATTCTCTGTGGATGCTCCCACCCTCTGTAATGAATTACCTACTGAGCTCCGGACGGCTCCTGATCTCCGCTCCTTCCGTCGGGACTTGAAGACTTGGCTTTTCAAACAAATAGACTGAGACTGATTCTGGGCTTTATTATTTACTACTAATTAATTATTTGGATTAAATTATGATTTTATTCTACTTGTTTCTTAACTTGTGTTCACCACCCTGAGTCCTTCGAGAGAATGGCGGCATATAAATACATGTAATAAATAAATAAATAAATAAATAAATAAATATTGTTTCTTATCTGCCTTTTGGGTAGGAAGCCATTTTGGTCAGAGTGTATGAACTCTTTCAAAAAATTCTTCAGTCTTTCTGCTACTATTGAGGTGAATACTAATCAGCATTTAGTAGGGATATGGGTCTGTAGTTTTTAATTTGCGTTAAGTCTGAATCCTCTTTTGGAATCAAAGTAATGTTAGCTTTCACCCATGATGGTGGTATCTTCGCTTCAGATAGGACTGCACTGTATAACTCTAATAATGATTGGCTCAGAGTATCTTGTAGCTCTTTATATATTTCTGCTGGTAGCCCTTCTGGGCGAGTGTTTTGTTACTTTTTTGTTTTTTAATCACCTCTGCTAGTTCTGTCATTGTTATCCTCTCGTTCAGCATAGATTTAATTGCTTCTGAAACCTTAGGCAAGTGTCGAACCCGTTCCCCTGCTCGACAACGCATAGGGGAGGCGGAGAGAAGGTTGCGTGGACTCAAGCTCAAGCTACCTGGATGCAGAATGGGGGAAGCGCTTCATGAGGTGTGGTGATGGTGGCACCAGGTGTTAGGCGGCTGGGCACACAGAGGCAGAGAGAAGCACCAGGGAAAGAATCGGTGGCAAATGGCAATGACGGTAGATGACGTAACGGGCTGAGGCAGAGAATCCCGGCGGGCCATTTGAATGCACTGCGCAACTGAGACTCACTCAGCTGTTAGCTGTATGTGGGGTGGGAAGGGCGGCGCGGACCTATAAAAGGCGCTGAGAGGTGGTTGCTCTCAGCACCGACTTTAAACTACTGTGGCTCAGCGTTGCCTTGGAGCTACATTGCAGCAGAAATAAACCATTTTCCAACCTGAGAATCTCTGGTTTCAGCGTGGAGTGTTTGGGGCTGTCAAGGTTTGTCTAGGAACACTGAGAGCAAGTTAGCTTTTTCCAGGAATTGTAATATTTTTTCTTCTGGATATTGCTCATCATCATCATATAGTTTCCTATAGAAATCCTGGATAATATTCTTCTTTTCCTCAATTTGGTAACATAAAGTTCCATCTTTGTCTTGCAATTTACTTATCCATTTTTTCTCTTTCTCCTTTTTCAATTTGTAAGTTAGCCATCTCCCTGGTTTGTTTGCATTCTCAAAAAAGTTTTGTTTAATTCTTTTTTATATGTTGCACCAGGTTTTCTTTTTGAAGGATATTCAATTTGTGTTTAGTTAGCTCCATTTGCCGTTTTAAATTTATTTTTTGTGGTTCCTTTTGTAATTCTGCTTTGAGTCTTCTATATTCTTCTTCTAACGTTCTTTATTGTTACTTCTTCCTTTTATTTTTCTTCTGTATAAATGTTATAGCAACTCCTCTCATATATGCTTTCACTGTGTCCCATAGGTTTTGTAATGATGTATCTTCTTTCCTATTTTCTTTAAAGAAGAATCCCATTTGTTTTTTCAATTTCTGCCTAAATTCTGTATCATTTAATATTGATTGGTTTAGAGTCCATCTTGTACTTTTCTTTTGTCCAGCTTCTTAACTTCCTCTTTAGTCAAAGAGTAGCTTTCTGTAAGCAGTGAAGAAATGCTGGCCAATCAGGAATCATAAAAATCGGAAAGTTTAGCCACCCACAGCAAAGCATACCTAGCTAAAAATGACTACAAATAATAAACTAGAATCAGAATTAAAATCAAAATAGAGCTGGAAGGGACTTTGGATTTCTTCTAGTCAAGACCCTAGCTCAAGCAGGAGATCCTATACCAGTGATGGCTTACCTTTTTGTTGTTGTGTGCCGAAAGCATGGGCATGCGCGCATGCCCAGCACCCATAATGCAGTGTGGAGACCCTCGCACATGCGCACATGACCACCCTTGCTGCCCTGCACATGCGTGTGCAACCCCTGCATGCTCCCTTGCCTCCCCACGCATGTGTGCATGACCACCAACCTGTTTTGGGCCTAATGCTGTTACAGGTGTTATGTCTGCCTTGTATGCAGCTTTATTCCTCTTTAGCATTCATCTCCATTGTTTTGTGATGCATTTCCTGCCTCTCTAGGATTTACCTCTATTTGCTCCTGTGAGGCACTTCCTGTTCCTGTTGTATCTATGTATTTATATTCTCAATGGCTTGTATAGCGTTTTAACTGCATTTTGATTAAAACTACTTGAAACATCTGCAACCTCCTGGGACCAAACATGGGCTGCAGGGGGTGCCACCCCCCACACTTCCCCTGTTCCCGTGCATGCACATGTGGCCTCTCCTGTGCATGCACACAATCTCCCACATATGCCCTGCCCCCCATTCTGAAAATCAGCTGGCCAGCGGGAGGCGCGCATGCGTGGTGGAGCTGAGCTGGCCAACGGTTCGCGTGCCTGCAGAGAGGGCTCTGTGTGCCAGCTGTGGCACACGTGCCATAGGTTCACCATCACGGTCCTATCCCATTTCAGACAAGTGAGTGTCCAGTCTCTTCTTAAAAACCTCCAGTGATGAAGTACCCACAACTTCTGAAGGCAAGCTGTTCCACTGGTTAATTGTCCTCACTGTTAGGAAGTTTCTCTTTAATTCCAGGTTGCTTCTCTCCTTGATTAGTTTCCATCCATTGTTTCTTCTCCTGCCCTCAGGTGCTTTGTAGAATCATTTGACCCCCTCTTCTTTGTGGTAACCCCTGAGCAGTGGTGGGTTTCACTTACCTTTGCTACTAGTTTGCTCGCTCACGTGCTCACTTCGTACATGTGCATGCCAGTTCTACACATGCACTGAGTGTATTTGATGACGTGCGAGTGGGTGGGCGGAGCCTCCTGCCACTGCTGCTACTGATTTGCCTGAGCTGGGGCAAGCCAGTAGCAACCCACCACTGCCCCTGAGATATTGGAACACTGCTATCATGTCACCCCTAATCCTTCTTTTCATTAAACTAGACATACCCAATTCTAGCAACCATTCTTTATATGTTTTAGCTTCCATTCCCCTAATATGTTTGTTGCTCTTCTCTGCACTCTTTCTAGAGTCTCAACATTTTTACAATGCAGTATTCCAAGTGTGGTCTTATCAAGGCATTATAAAGTGGTATTAACACTTCACATGATCTTGATTCTCTCCCTCTGTTAATGCAGCCTAGAACTGTATTTGCTTTTTAAAGTGATTGTCCACTACTCCAAGATCCTCTTACAGTTACTACTAGTGAGCCAGATACCACATACTATACCTATGCATTTAGTTTTTCTTGCCTAAATGTAAAACCTTATTTTTCACCATTGAATTTCATTTTGTTAGATAATGTCCAACATTCAAGCCTGCCAAGATCGTTCTGTATCTTAAACCTATCTTCTGGAGTGTTGGTTATTTCTGCAAGCTTGGTGATGCCTGCAAATCTGATGAGTTCCTTATCTAGCCCTTCATCCAAATCATTGATGAAGATGTTGGAGAGTATCCAACAAGGCCTAAAACAGAGCCTTGGGGTTGTGGTCTACTCTATCAAATGCCTTACTGAAGTCCAAGTAATTCATATCCACAGCATTCCTCTGGTCCATTAATTTTGTCACTTTGTCAATGGAGGAATGGAAGAATGGAATAAGATTTGTCTGGCATGTTTTTGACAAACTCATGTTGGCTTTTGTTTATGAATTTGTTTGCCTCTAGGTGCTCACTGATTCATTACTTGATTATCTTTTCCAGAATCTTCCCTGGTATTGCGGTGAGGCTGATAGATCTGTAGTATCCTGGATCGATTTTTTTCTTTTTTTGAAGATGGGAATTACATCAGCTCTTTTCCAGTCCTATGGTAGCTCCCGGTGCTCCAGGATCTTTGAAAGCTATAGTTCAGTGGTTCTGAGATCAGGTCTGCCAGTTTCTTGAGAATCCATTTGGTCCTGTTGATTTGAACTCATCTAGGGTGGGCAGGTGCTCACTTATCATTTTGTTGCCTATTTTAACTTGTATTCCTAATTTTTTTTACAGTACTGTTTTTGATGGGTTGGGGTTGTGTGTGTGTGTGTGTGTGTGTGTAAAGATGGATGCAAAAAATAAGTTAAGCAGTTCTGCTTTCTCCCTGTTGCTTGTCACCTTCTTGCCACTTTCTCCCACTAATGGACCAATCATTTCCTTGTCTTTTTTCTTATGTTTTCATGTTGAAAGAAGTTTGGTTTTTTTTTTGACTTTTGTCACAAGCCTTAGTCCATTTTGAGCCTTAGCTTTCCTCATTTCATCTTTGCAGGCTCGGGTTAATTGCTGATATTCTGCCCTAGTTACAGTATGTGTCCCTCTTTCCACTTTTTATATTTGTCCTTTTTGTCTTTCAATTTATCACAGAGTTCTTTATGCAGTCATGCTAGTTTCTTTTGAGAACTTCTTTCTTCATTGGTATTTTGCTAGACTGGGCTTTTATACTCTCACTTTTCAAAGTTTCCCAAGCTTCTTGGGTTGTTTTCCCCTTGAGGATTCTCATCCATGGAATGCTTGCCAAGCTTTCTCTAAGTTTATTGAAATAGCTCTCTTAATGTCCAAGACCCTAGTTGGACTTTGTTCTATTGCTTATGCTTGCATACTGTTGAATTCCAATATTGCATGATCACTCTCCCCCACCCTTCAAGGTTCCTGTAGCTTCAACACTTTCTATCACTTCATCTCTGTTAGTGAGAATATACTAGTTCTGCATTCCAATCCTTGCAACCTGGCTCCATTTCCTGATCAGTAAAGTATCACAGGCCCTGGTTGTTGGCTTCTACTGCTAAAGACCAGGTCAGCCTGTAATAAGATCTCCCTCATATGTGCTTACATATATGGGAAGGCTGACCTGACTGGTTGGTAGGAGGGAGTTCCACTCTTGGAAATGTGCCCAGCTGGGTTTTGGATGTGGCATTAGCCAAGAGTTCATGGCTGGGGAGGGGGTGTGGTGGTTGTTATCTAGGAGTGTCTTACAGCCTTTGGAGGTGCTGCTCTACAAATTAAGAGATCCTGTTCCTTAGAGTTGGGTCTAGGGATCAGTTGGGATTCTTGTTTGATCCTCCTTGCATTCCTGAGCTCCTTGATTCAGTCTTAGAACTGGCAGTGGATTTCCCTAGTTATGGGGAGGGGTGTCTTCAATTTGCCATCCCTGGGGGTGGGGTCTGAGGTAACTCAGGAGTTCATGTCCACCAGGACAGCCATGGCCTACCCCAAGTCATCCAGGATCCAACATGAAAGAAAGAGAGATCACAAATCCTGATCTGGTTTTCTTGTCATAATTTTTTAAATTGAAGTTTAATAAAATACAAACTAAGAAAAATATAAAAAGGAGGGAAAATAGAAAGCAAAAAGGGGGCGGGGAATAGGGAAAATATATTTAAAGAAACATAGAAAATATAGATATTTTTACTACCTCAACACTGTCTCTAATATTTCAACCCAAAATCTCTTCATATCTTTTTATCCATTGGCAAATAAAAAAAACCTCATCTTTCAATCTTAATCAACAAAAGTCCATTAAGAGGTATCAGAGATCTTCTTGCTGAAGCAGTTGCAATGTGATTTGGAATCAGGGAAGCTCTTGGTATCTCCCCTGTTATGGTCAAATCACACCCTAGTAACCATGAAATTGTCTGGTGTTGTACCGTTCCACAGGGAGGCAGCAGGACCTATTAGACAGGCTGCCCCCAGCAACTGATCCTGATGGGTTCCAGAAGAAGCTACAGATTATTCCTGATGGTCTGCTGTAGAGCTTGGGCTATTGTTGAAAATGAGAGGGTGGCTCCCCTTGATGAGATTGTGTCCATGCAATCTCTCCCCTCTCATGGATCCCATTACTTTCTGTGATTTATGTGGTTTCCATGAGGAAGATAAAATGGAAGAAGAGATAATACTGCTGGAGGACAAGAAGATATGAATGTGACCAAACATGGATGAGAGTCAATATTAAGATCTACCTTGTGTCAGTAAGGATAACTAAGTGGCAATACTTCTCTGCCCTTGTTGTGTCCAAAGAAACCAGCTGGTAGTTGTGTTTAAGGTGACATGAGCCTTCCTGGGGGAGAGGAATTTAAACGTTTGTCTACAAGGCCAATGTGGACAAATTTGCAGAATTAAATTTGTCAAAATCAGTTAACTTCATTCCAAGTTGGATATCAGCTCTGGTACAGGTTCAGTAGAGATGATGGGGGTATAGTCTTACGTGATATCTGGTAATAATTTGATTTTGTTGGCTTGAGGAAATGGGCTGGTTGTTATGACTGGCAGTTCAGGCTCCTCCTCCTTAGATCCATGCCCCTCCTGCTAGTTAAGTCTGCCAGGGTGGTGTTGTGTAGTTGAATCTGAGCAGTGATTAATTCTTCAACAGAGATTGAAGGGAGTGTTCCACCTTCCTTTAAAAGAAGTATTGGTTTGTTCCCTTCTGAAAATGTGGGGAAAAATTGGAGTCGTTTGGGTATACAACAGTGAGTTGGAGGAAAGGCAAGACATAACTGAAAGAAATACAATGACAGCCGATGCCATCGTGTCTCTTTATAATATAATAGACTTCCCCAATCAACAAGAACTCTAGGTAGGAGGCAAAAAAGTCATATATAAAGAAAAATTTATATAACGTATAGCCTTGATGGAAAGTCAAGGGGCCTGGTGGCTCAGCAGACTAAAAAGCATTGTGATTAACACCAGCTGTCTGCAATTACTGTAAGTTCGAATCTCACCAGGCTCAAGGTTGACTCAGCCTTCCATCCTTTCAAAGGTAGGTTAAATGAGGACCCAGTTTGTGGGGGCAATAAGCTGACCTTGTATAAATATACAAATTTTATTTTTATTTTATTTTATTTGATTTATTTGATTTGTATACCACCCTACTCCCGAAGGACTCAGGGCGGTGAACAGCCAACAATAAAATACATAAAACAAAAGTATAAAGGCTATTGCTTAATGCATTGTAAGCCACCCTGAGTCTCCGGAGAAGGGCGGCATATAAATCAAATTTTTTAAAAAAGAGTCTAACTTATCCTGGGAACATAATGGAGGGAACATGACCATGATTGACACCAAGCCCTTTGAGGCTGACAAATTTAGGAAATAAGAACTTCTTGAATTTATGGATTTTTCTTTACTGCTAGTAGGTAACAGAGGGTTGAAAGCCTGCCAAAACAATTCTCTAGATCACAGGTGTCAAACTCGATCACGTCATGTCATGTATCATGATGTATTGCAATGTTTTTTGCCTTTGCAGAACCGGGGTGGGCGTGGCCTGCGCATGAAGCATCTGGCCCATGGGCCACCAGTTTGACACCCCTGCTCTAGATTAACTTCTGTGTAGTGTAATTAAGGCAGAGTTACTCTGAATTTCTATCTCACACATCCTCCCTCTGAACTAAGAAATCCTGCATTGTATAATAGTCCTCCGTGTTCTATGTCATCTAACCCATGTCAGTGTCAGTCATACTATGGAGATGAGCATGGAAGATGACTGGATGTCTTAAACCAGTTGCTCATTGTCTCTCTCATCCCACGTCAATGGGTGGTTATAAAGAAAGTTGGGAACAGGGATTGGTACTATACTTTTTTTTTTTAATTTGATTTATATGCCGCCCTTCTCCGGAGACTCAGGGCGGTTTACAATGCACTAAGCAATAGCCTTCATCCTTTTGTATATAAGCTGACAAAGTCAGCTTATTGCCCCCACAACTGGGTCCTCAATTTATCTACCTTAGAAAGGATGGAAGGCTAAGTCAACCTTGAGCCTGGAGAGATTCGAACCTGCAGTAATTGCAGGCAGCTGGTCTTAATAACAGGGTGCTTTAGGCCACTGTACTACCAAGGCTCTTGAGCACCTGGAGAAAAAGCAGGACAGCAATCTAATAATAGACAAATAAAAACTTTTTAAATGCGTTTGTCTAAAGCTGTGGATCTTAACCATACTCTTCTAAGTGGTTCAGAATGGAGCAGATCACAAAAAAATAGTTGTCTTAGTAAGGTACTATCATACAGTCTTTTATTCCACATTGGGAAGGTGAGTAACAAGGCAGTTTCACAAGACTATGAGGAAAAAATAAACATCCATCAAAGCCATTGGAAAAAAAAGTTGATAAAATTATTTTATGAGGAAATTTCAAATTAAGAATCTATGCATTTTTAAAGTAGTTTCCATAATGTTACTACCATTCCAGTAAAACAGATAAGAAAGTGGTCTTCATATCAAACTTTCAAAAATTACATCTAGGAACCAAACTATTGTTCTCTTCATTTTTCTTAAAGCAGTCTTCCCCAGCCTTGTGAACTCCAGCTGTGTTGGGATGACAGCTCACTGAATACTTAGGCATATCTGATTTCTGTCTGTTATCTGTCTAACCTGCAGACATCAAAGCACTTTGGGGATATATATTATATCTAATATAATACCTGTTGTATATTAAACAAAAGAATAGATGGTGGATTTGTGAACCCTCA
This sequence comes from Pituophis catenifer annectens, assembly GCF_029215685.1. Lineage (NCBI taxonomy): Eukaryota > Metazoa > Chordata > Lepidosauria > Squamata > Colubridae > Pituophis > Pituophis catenifer. The sequence continues at coordinate 106,287,392 of NW_027256883.1, read as the reverse complement.
AGCCAGTGGGGGAAGGAGAAAGGACAGAAAACCACAACAACAAAATAAAAAGACCAATCTTTGTTTCTGCAAGAGAGTTACAAGATGAAGCTACAGGCTGAGATTGCTAAGGTACCCCAGGGAACCAGCTATGACAGAAATTCAATGGCAGCTGCCCACTAAACCCTAAGATGCCTGTAAAAGCTCCTAGCTGTGTTTATTTTATTGGAGGATGCGAGCTTGGCTATATTAACATTGAACAGTGGAAGAGAGAATGAGAGAAGACTGGAAGACCACAGAGCTATCCACTCCCCTGTGGCATCCTTTGTCTACAAGGTCTGGGGGGAAAGGGGGAGGGGGGACAAAGGGGAGATGGATAGAAAAGGCCTTCTCCTTTCCAGTTCACTTCTTTTAAGGAAAGCAAGTATTACTTGGAGGAATAAAAGTGTTTTCTCTATTTTTGAGTTATGTGATTGTACTAATACCACAATATACATGCAATGCAGAAATAAAAGAGTAGAAGCAAAACAAGTGTAATATTAAGTGAGAAGAAGAAGACAGTGAGTCGAGCACAACTTATTTTATATCCAAGGAACTGTACCATCATCCTGGCTTTTACTATGCCAAAATCAGAAAGAATGAGAAGAGGATTTCTGAAAGAAGAACACTCTTATATTTTCAATTGGTTTGCAGAGTTTTGAAGTCACTTGGGCTGCTTAAATGTATTTGCCAGTTTCTACAAAAACAAGAGTAAAGTGCAGGAGGAAAAACTGCTCCTTCAGACCAGAAATTCAGACATTTGCATATGCCAGCAACATGTTGTGATATTCATTGTCATTTTATGTTCTGCAGTGCATGTGGAAAATTATATAATCTAAAATGCAACATGCCCTTTCAGATTGGCTCTTGTATTTACATAGTGTCCAATTCCCATTGACTTTAGGTTCAAGACTGATTCCCTAGATATTTCCAGTGGGAGTGACCATAAGACTGGAGCTATGTGCCAATGGAGATTTTCAATCATCCAGGTCATGGTTGTCCCAAAGGTGCTTTTTCGAAAGGCAATTGGACTTTCTTTGTTTTTCCTTTCACTTCTCATCCAAGAAGCTTATTCAGTTCAGAACTGAAGAAGCTTCTTGGATGAGAAGTGAAATGTCTTCAAGGAAAAATAAAGTCCACTTGCCTTTTGAAAAAGCACTTTTGGGACTGGGGCCTATATGTATTGGATTTTATATGAAGACCCTCTTTAAACATCTGGCCCCGCATATAATGGAAAGGACACTCTTTTTCCATTCCATGTGATGGGCTGGATTGGCCCAAAGACAGTAGCCAAAAGGGATAATCAGTCCTGACATTTTCTGCTATTCAAGAGAGGTTCTTTATTTATTTATTATACTTCTTCAAACAGTATACAAAACTTCTCTTTCTATCTTCTGTGTCAGGAAATATAGCAGAATCTTGCTGGAGATAACTTTCTAAGCAAAAAGATACCATGTGATGTTGAAAATACACTTTTATCCTCCCTTCTCTAATAATTGCCTTTCTTTTAGATTTCTGAGGTTTCCTTTTGTGTTTATGATGACATAGGAATACTTTATTGCATTTCAACAGGCTTGTTGTCATGGTGACCAGCAGTTTCTGTGCACTGTAAAAATAACCTGCTTCCTTAATAGATTTCACTTGAGTGAAAATAACCCTTAAAATAGGCTGCAATTTACATACTAACTCTTTCAAGAAGATTGAGAGGAGGTTGAATTTCAGCTTACCCTGGTGTCATGTGACAAGTAACTAACTTGGAGAATGTCTGACAAACTATACTAGTTTTAGTTCAGCAAACAGACCATCTAGATTCTAGTATTTGTAGACTTTCTCCTTTCATGATGGGGATGACAGATTTCCAGATGGATTTTCAAAACAACAGAAATAGTGTTTTCTGCAAAACAGAAATTTCTAAACACTACCACTATGTCCACTATGTGTTATTGTGTACAGACTCATTCACATAGCTACCCTTTCCATGGCCAAAATCTTCTAACTACAAAGCAGGTTTGAGGAACTAATGCTGATTATTTAAGATACCAGGACACTACTGGAATTGTTGTGTCTGCTTCAGGGGTGGGTTCTAAATTTTTTTACTACCGATTCTGTGGGCGTGGCTTATTTTATGGGCATGGCTTGATGGTCATGTGACAATTCTTTAGGATTTAGCAGAGGTACTGGTCTACCAGGCTTTTAACTGCTTGCAGAGCTGTACCGGTCTACTCATTTGTTTTTGGAGGCACTGGTCTACCCATTTATTTTTGCAGGCACCGGTCTACTCATTTATTTTTGCAGGCACTGGTCTACCCATTTATTTTTGCAGGCACTGGTCTACTCATTTGTTTTCTTTTAACACTGATCAGCTGTAGGGCGGCCCTTTGAAGCCCCACGGCAAGAGTTTAAACAGTTTTTTTCCCTCTAGTATTGCTGGTGACTCAGGAGGCAGCAATAGATTGGGGGTGGGGCCAAATAAAAGGTAAAAATAATGCAGGGGGGGCGTGGAGGGCGGGGGCGGGGGGGCAGAACTGTATCGACATCATATTGTCACCGCTACCAGCTCGGCAGAATTGGGCCGAACCAGGAGGAACCCACCACTGGTCTGCTTCTTTATGAATCTGTAGTGCTTACAGAGAATGAATGCTAGTCAATGCTTATCTTATTATCCAATATAGGAGTGCAGAGATGTCCCAGCCAATCAGTGTTAGTTTGCTGTCCAGTGACAAATACTGTCCACTCAGTGTGTGGTCCTCAATGGAACTATATCTGTGTAGAGGGAGTATGCAGTGGGGTTACCTCAAGGTTCTATCTTGGGCCCAGTGCTCTTCAACATCTTTATAAATGATCCAGATGAGAGTATTGAAGAGACATTCATCAAATTTGAGGATGACACCAAGCTGGGAGGAATTGCTAACACTTTGGAAGATAGGCTCAAGATTCAGAAGGATCTTCCAAGACTTGAGCATTGGACCATATCCAACAAGAAGCAGTTCAGTGCAGAGATAAGTAAGATCTTGAACCTAAGGAGGAAAAACCAAATGCACAGATAAAGAATAGGTGTACCTTGCTCAACAGTAGTGCCTATGAGAGGGATCTAGATGTCCAAGTGGACCATCACTTAAGTATGAACCTGCAGTGTGCTACAGATACAAAAAAAAAGCCAATGCAGTCTCAGATGTATCAACAGAGGGATAGCATCAATCAACCAACCAACAAACAAACCAGAATAGAGCTGGAAGGGAACTTGGAGGTCTTCTAGTCCAATGCCCTGCTCAAGCGGGAGATCTATATCATCTCAGATAGGTGGCTGTCCAGTCTTTTCTTAAAAATCTCTAGTGATGAAGCACCTACAACTTCTGAAGGCAATCTGTTCCACTAGTTAATTGTCCTCACTGTTAGGAAGTTTCTCCTTAATTCCAGGTTGCTTCTCTCTTTGGTTAGTTTGGTTTCCAACCATTGTTTCTTGTCCTGCCCTCTGGTGCTTTGTAGAATAATTTGACTCCCTCTTCTTTGTGGCAGCCCCTCAAATACTGGAATACTGCTATCATGTCACCCTTAATTCTTCTTTTCTTTAGACTAGCCAAACTCAAATCCTGCAGCCGTTCTTCATATGTTTTAGTCTCCAGACCTTTGATCATCTTTTTTTTTTTTTTGCTTTAATTTATATGCCGCCCTTCTCCGGAGACTCAGGGCAGCTTACAATGCGTTAAGCAATAGCCTTCATACTTTTGTATATTTATACAAAGTCAGCTTATTGCCCCCACAATCTGGGTCCTCATTTTACCTACCTTTGAAAGGATGGAAGGCTGAGTTAACCTTGAGCCTGGTGAGATTTGAACTTGCAGTAATTGCAAGCAGCAGATGTTAATAACAGTGCTTTAGTCCACTGTACTACAGGCTCTTATAGTTGCTCTTAGTTGCTCTTCTCTGAACTTTTTCCAAGATCTCAGCATCTTTTTTTTTTTTTTTTTGTAGTAGTAGTATGGTGACCAAAATTGGTTGCAGTATTCCAGGTGTGGTCTTACTAAGGTTTTATAAAGTGATACTAATACTTCACGTGATCTTGATTCTATGTCTCTGTTTATACAATCCAGGATCGTATTAGCTTTTTTGGCTTCTGCTGCATATTGCTGGCATATTCAAGTGATTATCCACTAGGACTCCAAGATCCCTCTAACAGTTACTATTTTTGAGTCAGGTCTCGCCTAATCTGTACTTATACCTTTGATTTTTCCTGCCTAAATGTAAAACTTTGCTTTTCTCCACATTAAAATTCATTTAGTTGGATAGGGCCCATTGTTCAAGTTTGTTAAGATCTTTTTGGATATTGGGCTTGTCTTCTGGATTGTTGACTATTCCTGCCAGTTTAGTGTCATCTGCAAATTTGATGAGTTCCCCTTTTATTCCTTCATCTAAATCATTTATGAAGATATTGAAGAGTACTGGGCCTAAGATAGAGTCTTGTGGTACCCCACTACTTACTTCTCTCCATGTGGAGTTGAGTATGGTTTGTCAGACAGCTACAAATCCATCTGGTGATCTTGTCTATTCCACATTTTTCTAGCTTACCAAGAAGTAAGTTCTGGTCTACTTTGTCGAATGCCTTACTGAAATCTAAGTATATTATGTCCACAGCATTTCTCTGGTCTACTAATTTAGTCACTTTATCAAAGAATGAAATAAGATTGGTTTGGCATGATCTGTTTTTAACAAACCCATGCTGGCTACTAGTTATAACTTTATTTGCTTCTAGTTGTTTAGGTGATTGTCCACTAGGACTCCAAGGTCCCTCTTCCAGTTACTGTTTTTGAGCCAGGTTTTGCCTAATCTGTGCTTGTACCTTTGGTTTTTCTTGTTTAGGTGTAAAATCTTGCTTTTTTCCATATTAAATTTCATGTTGTTGGATAGGACACATTGTTCAATGTGTCAAGATCTTTTTGGATCCTGACCTTGTCAAGATCATGAGAAGTGATTGAATCATTTTGTACTACATTAATATGGCTACACTTTAAATACTGTGTTCAATTTTGGTCAATACAATACGAAAAAAATGTTGAACCCTAGAAAGTATGCAAAGAAGACTTCCGGTTTGGCGCCGTGGCGATTCAGTCAGGGAAATAGCAGGGCTCTAATGAGCCCTGTGAAAACCCCGACTGTCGAACCGCTGCCAACAGGTCTGCGGACCGAACCTGTCCTGCAGGGACAGAGGAAAGAGAGGGACACCTTGGATGACTGAGAGCAAGTTCCTCGGAGGCCGGAGGAAGCCCTCTGAGTCAGCATCAGGGGTGCAGCAGCCATGGCGGCTGCCTCAAAGCTGGGCAAACCGGAGAAGCACTGTGCAGGAGGAAGAAAGAAGAAAAGAGTGAAGTGTTCGGAAGCCGGGTGAGTGACACCAACCCAGGTGGGAACAACGTTAGAACATGGATTTTTACAAATAACCCTCCGGCCTTAAATAGCGGCTACAGATCTGTGGGGCAAGAAGATCTAGTAAAATAATTTGCAGTAGGAAAAGACCCATTAAGGATCTTATTTTATTACAGACCGATTTGGAATAATCTGTTTATTGAAACAAGTTAGAAAATTGAGAAACTTTTTAAAATTGGATTAGATTACTCTTGGAGAAAGAAAAAAGAAAAAAGCGATAAATAGGAACCTGATAACTTTAAAAGCTAAAAGAACAGAGACAAACCGGATGACCACATAATTGACAAAATGGAGAATTGCTGTGACTAAGTGAAAGTGTAAATAGTAGATTGCTTTTGGCTTGAAAGAGAAACAATGTGTTTTGTTATCTAAATTGGATTACTTTGAAAATAACCAAGGGTTTTTGATTTTGGGGATTCCTAATTTGATTATGGGTGGTTTTATTGGTGGAAAGAAAGAAGAAATAAAACGGAACTACTAAAATTGAAACTATCTGGCGCAGGAACGAAAGAAAATGGCATAGCAATAAAAGAAAAGAAGCTGATGGATACAATTGGAAACAAAGACCCATTAAAGATTTTGCATTAGTATAAACTGAGTCAGAAGAATTGGCTTCTAACAAAGTAGAAAATTGGTTTGGTTTTTTTTTTTCTTTCTTTTTTGTTAATTGGAATGGATTTGAAAAGCATTATTTCGGGATTTAACACCTTTGGGAAATTAAAGAAGAGAGACAAATGGATGGTTACATAATAGCTATAAGATGGGGATTGCTGTGACTAAGCGGAATGTGGATTGTAGAGATCCTCCTTCTGTTTGGAAAAGAAACACTTTGAATTGCTATTTACTTTGGATTACTTTGAAATTAACTATAGACTTTTGGACTTTGGAGGCTCCTATTCTGTCTTTGGGTGACTTTACAAAGAAAGAAGAAATACACTGTACTTATTAAAATTGAAACTAACTGGCTTAGCAACAAAAGATGTGGCGCAGGAACAAAAGAAAGGAAACTGATGGATTTTATATGGAGCAGATGTTATAAAAGAATTAAAGTGATATATGGAGTTTCTAATATGGAAATATGGACTTTGAAATGGAATATTTATGGATAGATAGGGAAATGAAGAAATAAAGTAGATAAAATTAAAATGTAATGTTTATAAGCTAAATGTATAAATGACTTTTAGATAAAAACAGGAGGGCTCCTGAAGTAAAAAAGAAGGGAAATAAAAGAAGGTAATTAAAATAGAGGTTTGATGTATAGGTGGTTAAAAATGATATTTTTATAAAAACACAAGAGTATATACCAGTATGAGATAAATCTAAGAAAATTTATTGTTTGATGTAACATGTTTTAATTCTAATCTCTAAACAAATTTGAGAAGGGTAAATACGATTGATTAATGTATTACTGGATGAAAATATAAGAATCACAGATTTAAGTAACGAATTGTGATTGAATTCAATGTATGCTGGAAATGGTTAATATTATGAAATGTGTTGAGAATTAATCTGGAAGAGTATACTGAGAAATAGCTAAATAATTGACAAATATACTGCAAGGAAAAAGTTAAAATAAGAGATGCTGGGTACCAGCAAAACAAGAGTTGGAGTTCTGGAGGAGAATATTCTGGAAATCAGCCAAAATAAAATATGCTGGAAATCAGCCAAACAATAGTTGGAGGCTTAGAGGAGATTATGCTGAAAATCAGCCAAAATAAAATATGCTGGAAATCAGCCAAACAATAGTTGGAGGTATGGAGGAGATTATGCTGGAAATCAGCCAAAATAATAATATGCTGGAAATCAGCCAAACAATAGTTGGAGGTATGGAGGAGAATATGCTGAAAATCAGCCAAAATAAAATATGCTGGAAATTAGCCAGCATAAAATATGCTGGAAATACTCTGGATTTTGAGATAAATCTGTGTAAAATGAAATGTGTAATAGATGATAAGTGTGAGAAAATTAAAGGTAAAGGTAAAGTTTAAGATTTAAAGATTTGATGAAATGGGCCTAGAGATTAAGAAATATGGATAGAATTTTGTTCTATAAATTGAAATAAAAATAGAGTTGTATTTAATTTGAAAATAAGATTTGTGGTGATAAAATTGTAAGGTAAATAATTAGATTAAGAGGTTAGAATATTTTTTAAGATTAATGTTTTGATACTGAGGTTAAAAGATGTATTGAAGGGAGCTTGGGAAAGAACCAGATATAATTTGGATTTATAAATGGTTATAAAAATGAGTTAAGTTTATTTGGAAATTAAATTTGTGGTGATATAATAGAATGGTTTAGATTAAGATGTTAGAATTTATGTTAAAAAATTTTATGTTCTAATTTTTAATTTTAAAAGATGTAATGGGAAATTGTGAATGGAGCTGTTAAAGAAATGTAAGCGATTGTACCTGTCTATGACCGGATCGAGACTTTGTTTTTGAAAGATATATTTTATGTATATGTCTGAAAAAATAAATATATATATATATAAAAAAAAGAAAGCATGCAAAGAAGAGCTGATAAAGGATCTAGAAGCCAGATCATATGATGAATGAATTAGGGGACTTAGCCTAATGAAGAGAAGGGTTAGGGATACTTGATAGTGGTCTTCCAATATTTGAGGAGCTGTCACAGGGAGGGGGTGTCAATTTACTCTCCATAGAACTTCAGGGCATGACAAGAAGCAATGGGTGGAAGCTCATTAGAAGGAGACCCAACCTGGAAATAAGGAGGAATTTCCCTGATACTGAGGATATTAATCAATGGAACAGGTTGCTTTCTGGATTGTGGGACCTCCATTTTTGGAGGTTTTCAAGAAAACATTGGACAACCATATGTCCAGGATTGTGTAAGTACTGCTACCTTGAGCAGGGGCAGTGGTGGATTTCTACCGGTTTGCCCCGGTTCCTGCAAACCAGTAGCGGCGGCAGGGGGAGGCTCTGCCCACCTGCCCAGACATCATCACGGATGGTCTGCACATGCGCAGAAGGTTCTGCACATGCGCAGAACAGAGGTGGGTTTCAGCAGGTTCTGACCAGTTCTGGAGAATTGGTAGCGGAAACTTTGAGAAGTTCAGAGAACCGGTAGTAAAAATTCTGACTGGCCCTGCCCCCATCTATTCTCTGCCTCCCAAGTCCCAACTGATTGGGAGGAAATGGGGATTTTGCAGTAACCTTCTTCTGGAGTGGGGTGGGAATGGAGATTTTACAGTATCCTTCCCCTGCCACGCCCACCAAGCCATGCCCACCAAGTAATGCCATGCCCACCAAGCCACACCCACAGAACCGGTGGTAAAAATTTTTGAAACCCACCACTGGCACAGAAGTGCTGTGTGCGGGCACGGTCACAGTTGCGAACCGGTAGCGAAGGTAAGTGGAACCTACCACTGGGCAGGGGATTAGACTAGATGACTTCCAAGGTACCTTTCAGCCTTATGATTCTATAGGAAAGGCTGTTCCCAATTACCCTAAAAAACTAACAAAGAAGTTAGACACATTTCTTGTTCCTTTCAAGATAGAAAGTATGGATAGTTAAAATTGTGAACTGTCAGTAAAAATTGAAAAGTCAGATTGGTGAAGCTTGCTACAACAAGGCAGTTTTCATGACTTCATGACACGTTGATGGATACTATAGTATAAAGTTGCACTTTTAATCACATTCTTATTACTTCAATTCTTAATGTTTGTTTCACAGAGGCCTGTCACATGTGCCTAGTTTGCCTTGGAAAAAAGCAACTATAGAGGGAGAAGAAGGAATTATATCACAGCAAGCAGAAATTGAGGTGGATGTCTGTATGTTTTCAGTGCAGCCTGAAAGACACAAATGTCATCTGCAGTAGTAACATTTTCCAGAGGAAGATGAAAAAGAGGTAAATGGAGTCCTTGGTGCTCTCTTAGCTTGGTTATTAACTTATAGTGTTTCATTATTTGACTGGGTAACACATAGTGTCATCAGTAACCAAGCTCAGAGAGCATTAAGGACTCAGTTCAACCCTACACTACATGTACTATTTTCTATTGGAAAAGGTGGGTATTTGAGGTAAAGTATTGAATTGCTGCACAAGAAATACCAGTTGCCAAAGGGATGGAGGATGTTTAGATTCTTCAGATGAAGACAAATGGCCAGGCAATGCCTATGTTCAGTTTTCATGCCAAAACAACCATGTATGACCAGAAATGAGCCACTATCTATATCCATTATCTGGATATAACACAAGGGATACAAAATAAGCCTAGTTACTCTCAAGCAAAATAGTTTAAGACCTTTCCACATTGGCTCTCTTTTGGTGGAGAACACTCTTCATCCTTTAAAAATTATTTGTAGTTTTAAAAAAAATTAATGGAAAATTTGATGAAACAAAGAATATTTGAATGCATGTAAAACTGACACAAGATTTAAGATGAATATATATATACAGGGCTTCCTCAATTAATGCTAACTGTTTAATTTAAAATAATCCAATTTAAATACTGGTTTATGAAGTTGTCTTCATTCTGAGAAATTTGTTATCACAGCAGAGAAAATGCACACATTAGAAAATCTGCCTGACTTCACTTTTATATTCACCTTTCTGCAACAATCATAAATGCAAGGACTGGCTGTAAGTTACTTGTTGTAAGCACCATTGTAACTTCAAACAAATGCTTTTAAGTTAACAACTACCTGCACATAGAATGCAGAATTAATAAACAACTAATAAATTCTGACTAGACAAAGGTAAGAAAGAATCTGAATCGACAAGTTGTAACTCTATTGCCATTGGTTTAAGTATGCTGACTCAGATCTAATGCACAAGGACTGAAAGATATACTAGACAGTACTTATTATTGCTCCTAAACAATGGTGGGATTCAATTTTTTTAACAACAGGTTCTGTGGGCATGGCTTAGTTGGGGGTGTGGCTTGGCAATCGTGACTGGGTGGGCGTGGCTAGCTGGTCATGTGACTGGGTGGGCGTGGCTAGCTCATCATGTGACTGGGTGGGCGTGGCTATGTGCATAGGGACTACTCAGAGGGCTGAAAAAAGTCATTTCTGACTGGGCCTCGCACTTTTGACCGGTCCTCACACTTATGACCATCCTCACATTTATGCCCGTGCAGCTTTCTTAACAACCATGTCACTCATTTCACAACTGCTTCTCTTCACCATGGTGACAAGATAGGGCAAAAACGTAAAATGTGAGGACAGTCGTAAGTGCGAGGACTGGTCAAAAGTGCGAGGACCAGTCAGAAATAACTTTTTCAGCCCTCTGAGTAGTCCATATGCATAAAAGGATACAGCAATAGAGAGGGATGAAGGAAGGGAAGGGAAATTAGAGTAGGAGGGAGGGTAAGAGAGGGAGGAAGAGAGGAGGAGAAAGAGAAAGGAAGAGGAAGTAGGGAGGAGAAGAAGAGGGGGAGGAAGAGAAAGTAAGAAGGAAAGAAAAGAGAGAGGTGGTAGGTTTGAGGAGAAAGATTGCTGTACAATAAAAAAGATGAAAGGGAAAAAAGCCAACCCCAAACAAATATAAAGATATTAAGATAAAGAATGAATTGTTAAACTTTAAGGAGCCTGGATAGCTCAACAGACAGAGCTCTGTAATTTAACATCAGCTGTCTGCAATTAAAGTAAGATCGAATCTTGCCAGGCTCAAGGTTGACTCAGCCTTCCATCATTTCAAAGGTAGGTGAAATGAGGACCCAGATTGTGGGGGCAATAAGCTGACTTTGTATAAATATACAAAAGTATGAAGGCTATTGCTTAACGCACTGTAAGCCGCCCTGAGCCTTCGGAGAAGGGCGGCATATAAATCAAATTAAAAAAAAAAAAGAATAAAAGAGAACAAATATGAATAAATAACAATAATTAGAAACACACATACAAACATACAATGTATTTTCTTTGAACAGAGTATTTGGCCGGTTCACAAATTTAAACAGTGTTTAGTCATTTCAATTAAATTTACAATTTCTATATTTCCTTTTTGCCATATTTATTCCTCATCTATTTTTGTAAAAAACCAATATTACCCTTCATCCTCATCTCTAATCTTAATCAAATTCAATTTTTCCCTTCTATTCTATATTATACCCCTTCCCATTGTCATCTATTTTTATATCCATCGTCACATTGGTTAATTATGTAATATTAGTTGTTTAATATAAATTCAACATTTTAATATAAATCAATTAGTTATATAACTACCTTTTTTGTATATTAATCAATATGAACATGAATATTCCAATTATTTCCATGCAATCCAATTTCTCACAAATCCATTAATTATATTTACCAATAATAATAAACCAAATAATTTCCCCCATATATTCCTCCAAACCACAACTTAACCATTTCTGCTTTCAGAAATATACAATTAATAGTATCTCAATTATTACAATTCCCTAGTTAAATAGAGCTTTTTTTTCTTTTGTGTTTTAAAATCCTGAACTCTCCTCTTTTTCCCTAAATTTCCCATTGTTTGCACCTACCTTTTTTGGTGAGGAAAAAGAAAAGAATTCTGCCTGCCTAATTTTCCAACCTTGCAGCAACAGCAAAGCAGTTTCAGTTTTGTGTTTCAGCAGAGCTAAGGAAAAAAAAATCTGCTCCAGGACTCTTTGCAAGGAAGCAGCAGAGCCCTGAGCAAAACAGCTGAGACAAATCAGCTGAGAGTCAGGAGGCCGATAGAATCAAGGGGCTAATTAGCCTATGCTGAAGCTCCGTGGGCCAATAAAATTACAAAAAAACACCGAATCATTTGTTAAATTGCTGGCTCGCCCGCCCCTCACCCACCACTATTTATTGGCAATAAATAGTGGTGTGGAGGGGCGGGGCAAGCCAGCAATTTAACAAACGGTTCGGCTGCACCACTGGCTATAGGGCGGCCTTTTGAAGCCCCGCGGCAAGAATTTAAGCAGTTTTTTTTCCTCTAGCCATCAGCTGGGAGTTTGGGAGTGGGCGGGGTAAGCGAACGGCCGGTGATCCAACAGAGCAGAGAGTGAGGGTGAGTGAAGGCGTGGAAGCTGCTTTCTCCATCCTGCTCTCTTGCATCCGGAGCCGGTGGGGAACCACGTGGCAGCCCATGTGGATCCCAGGCAGCGGAACTCAGGCTAGGGAAGGGGTGGGCAATTGTGGCTCTTTAACAACCTGTGGCCTTCAACTCCCAGAATTCCTGAGACAGCCAAGCTGTCTCAGGAATTCTGGAAGTTGAAGTCCACAGGTTGTAAAAGAGCCACAATTGCCTACCACTGGCTACGGTAGGCTGGCGCCACGTGGGTGGGAGGCGGGGCGAGGGGCGGGCAAGCCAGCAATTTAATAAACGGTTTGGTGTGCTGCGGGGCCAATAAATTACAAAAAAACACCGAACCGTTTGTTAAATTGCTGGCTCGCTCACCCCATTTATTGGGAATAAATAGTAGTGCGGAGGGGCGGGGCAAGGGGCGGGGCGAGCCAGCAATTTAACAAAGGGTTCGGCCGAACCCCCTAGAACCCCCAGAATCCCACCACTGTTCCTAAAGTTATGTTAAGGACATTTCCACCCACAGACTCTGCAACAATTCAAAATCATCTCTAGATGCCAGTGTTCTCACAGTGTTGAAGAGGTCTGGCAGCTGAGCTAATGCTTCTAAGCTTCATTCACTCTAGTAGGTCCTTCCAGAGGAATTCCTTAGCAGGGATGACATTGGCAAGAGTTCTTGTCATCTCTTCAGGAGCTCAGCACATCAGACTAGTTAGAGTTTTAAATTTATTTTCTTTTTATTTGGCATGGAGTGAGGGAAGTTATTGCCATGGAGTAGTAATAGTAGTTATGTGAAAGTGCCCTTAACTATGAGTTCCAGTTATTGGAGTCTTTTTAAAAAAGGCTTTTGTTTAGAACGTATCACTTCTCCAGATCGGCTGCGGGAGAGTCCAAAGCGTGGGTTGACCCTTCCTGCATTGACTGAGTCGACAGAATTTTCTAGCCATGCCCTTCCTGTTCCTCTTTCTCCCCAGTTATAGAACTCAGTCCTTGCAGAGTGGATGTGTTCAGTCAGTGGTGAATAGTTGGACTCTCCATGTGAGCTTTATTTGCAAATTTCTTCATTTTTTGGAGTTAGAAAGTGACTTAGCAAGCAGAGGGGGAAGGAAAGGCAGCATTTGCACTGCCACAAGCTTAGGCAGCCATCGGATACATTTATCCTGAAGAATCCCAGGGGCTCTGCTGTCCTGAACACCACCACCCCAAGAGGCATGAGCTACCCCAGATCTGCTGGGAAGGCTGCCGATTCGAATTAGGGCAGATTGGGGACCCAATCGCCCAACACAGAAGAAGCCTGCCAACCTGATCCCCACTGGGAGTGCAAGCTAATCCAGTCCGGCTGGAAAGGCTAGCTTTCATCGGTGGCTCGTGGTGGTCGAGCCTTGGCTGGCTAACCTGAGTTTGTCCAGCACTGCTGCCTAAATTGCAGGCTTTGAAGGAAGCCACCAGCGTGTAAGCAGGCTAACCCAGGGTTCCTGGCACTGCTGCCACCGCTTTAATTGCTTTGCCTTTCTGAAGCACTAAGCATCTACCCTGGTCTAGGATGGCTGATAGGGCATCTCCAGAGCAGGGAGATCTCTCCCATGCAATCCCTGGAACATCTGTGGGGTCCCCACCAGTGGGCAAATTCTGAGTAACTAGACGGGGCAAATGGCCCTTTGCTAACAAGATCTCTAAAGCTGCAGAAAAAGATGCAGAGAGAAGACAGAGTGCGCTGGAAAAATGGATTGCTATGGCTGAAAAAAAGCAAGCTGAATTGGAAGGAGGGTTGATCTCTTCCCCTGCAATTCCAACAGTCTCCCACCCTTTTTCTGCTGAACTGTTGGTTGTTACCAATGCTGCAGCTTTGCAAACCCAGCCTCCAGAGGGTGTGGGAGAGCTGTCTCCACAGTTGTCTTTACAAGGCAACAGAGAGCAGGAATTTGATCCCTTTACATACATAGCTCCTAGTAGCTGGCAACAGGACCCTGGGGCTATAAGCCAGACCCCTGAGGCTATATTCACACCAACTGCAGCTGGATTGTGCCCACGGGATGACCAGGGAGGCAAATTGCCAGAAAATATCAATCATTACTTCGGCCAGACGCATATCAGAGATGGCAGCTCTCTCTGTTCAGGAAGACTTATGAATTTTCCATTCAGATGGAGTAGTTCTGAGGCTGGACCTCTCATTCATACCAAAAGTGAACTCAGGGTTTCATAGGGCCCAGGAGCTAGTTTTTCTGATTTTTGTCCAAGACCAACACAGGATTTAGAAAAGAAGTGGCACAAGTTAGATGTGCGGAGGGCCCTCAAAATTTACATCAAAAGGACATTGCCTTTTCACAAGTCATAGTCCTTGTTTGTATCCTTTCAACCATCTTCTTTGGGAACTAAGGCCACTCCTTCCACTGTGGGCAGATGGCTCAGGGCATGCATAGCTACTGCTATGGCAGTAGCCAGGCAAGGCAGGTGCCTAGGGGCATTACTGCTCAATCGACCAGGAGTGCTGCCACTACGGTGGCATGGGCGACTTGGGCTCCCATTGAGGATATTTGCAGGGCAGCCACTTGGTCATCATCATCTCCCTTCATTAAACACTACTGATTAGACACCTTCGCATCTGTGAATGCGTCCTTTGGCAGGAGGGTGTTACAGTGGGTACACAGGATGGGTGGATCTCTGGACGGAGGGGTGGCACCCCTGGGACAATAATAAGCTTTGGTATGTTCCACACTTTAGACTCTCCTGCAGCCGATCTGGAGAAGGAGCTTTTTGTGGTACGCTGGCAGCCTGCGGAGCTGAGCAATGAGGCTGAGGAAGAACATGGGCCAGTCCTTGAGGCTGGGGAAGGCCCGGATGAGGGCTTTGCGTCGGAAGCAGAGATAGGGCCAGGGCCATCGGGGAGTGATGTGCGGACTCTGAAGCCTCCAGAGGCTGACAGTAGATAGGCAGAGGAACAGGAGGAGCCTGTTCCTAATGCACGTATGAGAAGGCTTAAAAGACCAGCAACGGCGTTTGGGCTCTTTGTCGGAAAACAACAGGGTTTTTTTTGTTTTTTTTTTAAATTTGATTTATATGCCGCCCTTCTCCAGAGACTCAGGGCGGCTTACAATGCGTTAAGCAATAGCCTTCATACTTTTGTATATTTATACAAAGTCAGCTTATTGCCCCCACAAACTGGGTCCTCAAACTAGGTCCTCAATTTACCTACCTTAGAAAGGATGGAAGGCTGAGTCAACCTTGAGCCTGGTGAGATTCAAACTTACAGTAATTACAGACAGCTGGTGTTAATCATAATGCTATCAGTCTGCTGAGCCACCAGCCCCTACGTTGATAGTATTGCTGCACTTATCTCTTGTCGGCATCTTCTGCTTTAGAACTTTTGCCAAGAGAAGCCTTTGGCAGTTTGCCTCATTATACCAAGGTTGGTGATTAGACTGAAGAATTTGTATTATGAAGAGTTTGTTTTAATTTAGTTTGGACTACGCTGAGAATGAGTTAATTCTCAGCTGTTCTAATAAAGTCTGTTTGTTTTGGAACTGTTTGCGTCGATTACTACCTACTTGGGCCTGGCTCACAACAGTTTGTTTTCTGACCAAACGAGGATACTTATCAACAAACCTCTATCACAATGAAGCAGCTCCATGCCAAGAATGTGCAGCTGCAGCAGCAAGTTGCTTTGTTAGCTGCACAGATGGCTCAGCTCCAGGTTAGAGTTTCTCCTCCTCCCTGTAGAAAAGGTCATGTTGCCATGTCAGACAAGTTTGATGGCACTCAAACCATGTTTCCTGTTTTTATGGGACAATGCCAGCTTTTCATCAGCCTGAGAATGGAATATTTCTCCACTGACCAGGATAAAGTGGGGTTTGTACTAAGCCTGCTCCCTGGCTCTGCAGTTCGCTGGACCACACCCTTGCTAGTCCAGGCTAGTCCTCTGTTGGACAATTTCAGACTTATGTATGAAGACCCCATCAAAATGCAGACAGCCATCAGATGACTGAAGACCCTGAAGCAGGGCCAGAAACTGCTCCAGGAATATGTCAGTGAGTTTTGGCTGTTTAGCTAGGATTCGGCCTGGAATGAGGCGGCCCTCATGGACACATTCCAGGATGGCTTATTGGAGGAGTTGCAGGACGAGCTGATCTGGGTTGATATCCCTCCAACCCTCAATGCCCCGGTACATCTGTGCTTTAGGATTGACGCCCACTTGCAGATACGGACCAGTCGCTGTGCCTGCCAGGAAACCCATGTGGTTGCAGTCAGGAGTGAGACCCCGGCTCCACGGAGGAGCCCATGGAAATAGGTGCAGCCCGACTCTGTCTGTCGGTGGCCGAGAAAAATAGACAACGATCAGTGGGGTTGTGCTTGTATTGCGGGGAACCTGAGCACATGGTCGCCTCTTGCCCAAAGAAGCAACGAGGGGAGTGGGCCTGCCCCAAAGCCACAGAAAACCCTGTCAGGAAACGCCCTGACCCCGATCGAGGGGAGACCCTGGGTCAGGCACGCACCAATACCAAGGCATACCCAGCGGACGTGGAGTCCAGATGCCACACACACCCCCCCGGCACTTGATTTTGGTGGCAAAAATCTTCCTGTCCAATAGTCTGCAGGGGATTCCAGCTCACGCCTTGGTGGACTCCGGAGCTACAGCTAACTTTATGGATGCGGCATTTGCAGCCAAATATGCAGTCCCTCAGTGTCCAGTGGATCCTCCCATTCTCGTGGAGACTATTGATGGCCGGATGCTTCTGTCTGAGCCTATTACGGCTGCCACGCAACCCTTGCACCTGACCATCGGGTCTCATGAGGAGGCCATTCAGTTTTATATTACCTCCAGCCTGCATTTTCCCGTGGTTTTGGGCTTGGCTTGGCTCCAGACACATGACCCGCAGATCTATTGGTCCCAGAACTTCATCGCTTTTCTGAGCTTGCAATGTGTGGACCACACCCGCCAAGTCTGCACAGGCCAGCTGCTGGGTCCAACCGGGGTGTCCTTGCCTTCCGATCTCGAGGACTTTGTGAATGTTTTCAGTGAGCAGGAGGTGGACCAATTGCCCCCACATTTGGCCATATGACTGCCCCATTGATTTGATTCTGGACGTGCCACTCCCAGTGGGGTGTTTGTATTCAATTTTGGACTCTGAGTTGGCCGCGTTATGGGACTTTGTGGACAAAAACCTGGCTCGGGATTTTATCTGGCTTTCATCGTCGCCATTGTCCGGCCCGGTCCTGTTCATAAAAAAGAAGACCGGAGACTTGTGGCTTTGTTGCGACTACTGCAAGTTAAACGCCATCATGGTGCACAACCGGTATCTTCTGCTCCTTATTCCCGAACTCTTGGAATGGCTTCGGGAGGCTACCGTGTTCACTAAATTGGACTTGCGAGGGGCTTATAATCTTGTTTGGATTCGTCCTGGGGATGAATGGAAGACAGCATTTGGCACCCGTTATGGACATTTTGAGTATACGGTCATGCCATTTGGGCTGACCAATGCTCCTGCTATCTTCCAACATTTCATGAATGACATTTTTAGGGACCTCTTGGACAAGTTTGTCATGATTTACTTAGACAACATTCTGATCTACTCTCCTTCCCGGGAGAGCCACCAACAGCACCTTTGTCTGGTCCTGCAATGTCTTCAGGAGTATCATCTGTATGCTAAACTGGAGAAATGTCAGTTTTTCCAGTCCACCATCAAGTTCCTGGGGCATCGCATCTCTCCCGAGGGCATTGCCATGGAGCCAAGCAAGGTGGAGTCTTTGCGTAGTTGGCAACCTCCTCGGCGAGTGAAGGATGTCCAGCATCTCCTCAGGTTCGCCAACTACTATTGGACCTTTATCCCTGGCTTTGCTGCCTTGACCACACCCCTCACTTGGCTTCTGCAGAAAAAGGTCCCGTTCCAGTGGGGTACCCCTGAGCAGCAAACATTCCAGGCCTTGAAACAGGCCTTCATGAAGGAGCCTATCTTGAAGTATCCTAACCCCTACCATCTGTTTGTGGTGGAAGCAGATGCATCAGATGTTGCTGTTGGTGCGGTGTTGCTCCAGGCTTGCGCATCCGGCGGTACTCTCTTCCCTTGTGCATATTATTTGCGGAAGCTCAACCCTTCTGAGCGCAATTACACCATCTGGGAGAAGGAGTTACTGGCCATTAAGACAGTGTTTGAGGCCTGGAGACATCTTCTGGAGGGGCTCGGCATCAAATTGAAGTCCGGACGGACCATAAAAACTTGGAGTTCCTACAGGCCACCCGGAAACTGAACTAATGACAGATTCAGTGGTCCCTCTTCTTTGCCCGTTTCAATTTCCACATGATGTACATCCTCAATGGTCGCAACCAAAGGGTCGATGTGCCCTCGTGGAAACCGGAGTATTCCCACATTGAAGAACCGCTTCCGCTCCAGACAGTGTTGCCTGTAGAGTCTTTCTCCATGGTTCAGGAACCAGTGGATTTACAGGCTCAGATACGGGAAGCGCAGTGGCACGATGCTTACATGGAGCAACAGAAGGAAGAGGTAGGGCCCACCTCTCCATGGACGTTTCATGAGGAACTCTTGCGGTACCAAGACAAGCTCTACGTGCCAGTGGGGCCGCTCCAGGGACTTATCTTGTCGCAGTGCCATGATAATCCTACAGTGGGGCACTTTGACCTCTTTAAGATACTAAATCTAGTTTCCCGCACTTTCTGGTGGCCCCGCTTTGTGACACAATGTCCAGGTTTATGTCACATCCTGTGTTCGCTGCCGACAGGCCAAGTCAGCAACGGGAGCCCCTCCAGGGCTGCTCCAGCCATTGCCGACACCAGAGAGACCCTGGGGCCCATTTCCATGGACCTCTTGACAGATTTGCCTCCGTCTTTTGGATTCATGACCATGTTCATGGTGATGGACATGCTGACAAAGATGGTGCATTTCATTCCATGTCGGGGGTTACCTATGGCCTATCTGTCATTTCAGACAGTGGGGCTCAATTTACAGCCCAGTTTTGGAAAGGGCTGATGACAGTCTTAGATGTGAAAATCTGACTGTCATTGGCACATCATCCAGAAACTGAAATTGGGACTGAGAAAGTTATGGCATTCTGGAGCAATACTTGCGCTGCTTTGTGAACCAGAAACAAGATAATTGGTCGGACTATTTGGCAGTAGCAGAGTTTGCATTCAACAATTTACAGCACACCTCCACGCAAACGACTCCTTTCCTGGCTAATATGGGATATCATCCTCCGTTCTTTCCCCTCATGCAACTTGACTCCCCAGTACTGGTGGCTGATGACTATCTGTCCGAGTTGCAGGCCGTCCATCAGTGGGTGCGATGGTATCTAGAGAAAGCCAAAGAGGACTATAAGAGAGTCGCGGACTGATCTCGGTGGGTGACGCCGCCATTGGCTGTTAGGGATTGGGTTTGGTTGTCCACCAGGCACCTTCCATCAGACCGGCTGGTCAAGAAGCTAGACCACCAGTACCTTGGTCCGTTCCCTGTGGAGGCAGTTATTAACCCAGTTACCTACCGCCTGACCTTGCACGCTCGATGCGAGTCTACCCAGTCTTTCATAGATCCCTCCTTGTCCCAGAATGACCAGGCTGTCTGCTCCGCCAACCAGTACCACTGACCATCCCCAACCAGTGCCACGAGATGGAGATGAACCACTCGAGTACGAAGTCGCCAGCATTCAGGACTCCGGTAGCTAAAAGGACGGTTCCAGTATCTTTAACAGTAACAGACTTGGAAGGGACCTTGAAAGTCATCTAGTCCAACCGCCTGCTCATGCAAGAGAGCCTGTATTAGGGATTCGAACCACTGAACTGCTGACCTTTCTGATCGACAAGCTCAGTGTCTTAGCCACTGAGCCACCTCATTGAGTGGAGAGATATGGACCAGAGGATTTCACCTGGGAGGATGCGACCTCCGTGCATGCACCTATCTTGGTGAAAGCCTTCCATGACCAATTCCTGTCATGGCCACATCCGGATCATCAGACCAGGGGGAAGGGCCCTGCAGTGAGGGATAGTGTTGTGGTTCACCAGCAGCCTGTGGAGCTGGCAGCGGAGTCGGACAGCGATGAGGCTGAGGAAAAACATGGGCCAGTCCTGGAGGATGGGAAAGGCCTGGATGAGGGCTCTGTGTCGGAGGCAGAGATGGGGCCAGGGCCATCAGGGAGTGATGTGCGGACTCCGGAGCCTCCAGAGGCTGACACTAGAGAGGCAGAGGAACAGGAGGAGCCTGTTCCTAGTGCATGTATGAGAAGAGCTGCCAGAAGGCAAGAGCAGTTAAAGCAAAGAGGACAACTCAGGAGTAGGGCCAAGAGATGACCCCTCCCATAAGGCTTAAAAGACCAGCAATGGCATTTGGGCTTTTAGTTGGAAAACAATGTTGATAGTATTGCTGCACTTATCTCTTGTCGGCGTCTTCTGCTTTTGAACTTTTGCCAAGAGAAGCCTTTGGCAGTTTGCCTCATTATACCAAAGTTGGTGATTAGACTGAAGAATTTGTGTTATGAAGTGTTATGACGCTGAGAATGAGTTAATTCTCAGCTGTTCTAATAAAATCTGTTTGTTTTGGAACTGTTTGCATCAATTACTACCTACTTGGGCCTGGCTCACAACAGGAGTGTTGGTCTTACCTGACATGCACCTTCTCAGATGGTTACGGGAGAGTCCAAATCCCGCCCTAGGGATTTCTTGGTCCGGACCTTCAAAGGGGTAAGGAGGTCATTGGAGAGTACACTTCCTTACTCAGCCACGTCTTTCATCAAATAACTGGGGAGAAAGAGGAACAGGAAGGGCGTGGCTAGAAAATTCTGTTGACTCAGTCAATGCAGGAACGAAGAGTCAACCCACGCTTTGGACTCTCCCACAACCGTCTGAGAAGGTGAGTGTCAGGTAAGACCAATGTTCCTTCCCGTTCTGACTTCAGTCACTGCTGAATCTGTAACTATGTTGGTAAAAGTAGTTATAAAATTGATGATGGGATACCAGTCAACTTCTCAGCTCTTAATGGCTGCTTAGTGTGGATAGAAAGATAATTTATTTGACTGTTTTACCCAGTTATAAAATACAGACTTTTGGGGGGTGGGCGGGAGAGAGAAATAACCAGACAAATGCAAGTGGTATTGCTGAACAGTAGCAATAATTACATTTTCTTTTTGTCTGGAGGTGGGGGAGATTTATTTTCCTTTGCTCTAGGACCAACAGGATCTTGAGTGGCAAGGAAGTGATTGTAAGGATCGCCTCTCCTTCCAACTTAAGAAAGTACGAACTCTTGAAACGTAGTTGTTCAAAAGGATTCTTTTATTAAGCAGAAGTGAAAGCCATCCAGCTAAAGCACAATCTGAATGCCCTTAGGCAAAGCAGTAGGATTAAAGTGGTAGAGACCCCTCCCTTTAAGTCAGAATGCAGATTTTAGCCAATACACAAGTGTGAAGATGTTTTCTTTACTATTTCCTTTGAGAACCCGAACACACATGCATTCCCACCACTACCCTTTAAAGTGAGACAACCCACATGGCTATCATAAAAATTCCTGCAGGTAAAAGGAATCTCAGGCTTCCTTGGCGCCAGGATATAGGTTGTAAAATATCTGATGACACAGGCCATGCTAGTAAATCGAATCCAAGTCCCCCCTTCCTCCGCTTGAATGGCAGCATCACTTTTAGGGATCTGACAGTGATGATGTTTACCTGCTGGTCAGCTGCAGGGAGAACATCTATTGATTCACTGAGTTCTTGGTGTCCTGAGATCAACAGAAGTGGAAATAGTAGGCATCTGCTTACACTGTTTTTCCTACTTGAACATAGATGAATTACTGTTTGGTGTTATATCTTTATTTTCCCTCTTCTATCTCATCTATTATTTTAAAAAGGATTTGGAAACTATCTTAGTAAAATGTTTGATTTGGGGATGAACAGAAGCTATCTATATCTAAAATGACAGAACAAATTGAAAATTAATGCTTTGGCTGATTAGCCCTTTTTTTTTGAATGTTGGTAGTTCATCTCAGAGAGGCAGAGATGCTAGCAGCTGCCCAATAGAAACCAAGTATATTTGGGACAGGGATTAACAGGCTCTGGTTATCAGAAAAATATTTATTTAAATAATTATAAAAAGGTGAGTATATAAATCCAAATAAATACATAAATACATAAATACATAAATACATAAATAAATAAATACATACATACATACATACATACATACATACATACATACATACATACATACATCCTAATTAAGACAGTTTAGCAGCTGAAGAAGCAACGGCTTTTTAAAAATAATAATTCAGCAACAATAAATATTCTCTCTATCTAATTAATACAAAAAATTACTATCCTTTTTCTACAAAGTTACCTTAAAGTACTAGCTTGAAGCTCTGTTAACTACCAGTCATGAAATGTGGCCCCCTTTTGAAGACATGTACCAACTTTTTATTTGGCTTGTTCTTCAAAGCCAAGATTTGAAGGAGAGAACGACAATGAAACACAATTTGCACCCAGTGAGTTACACATGAAAAAAATGCAATGGACAGAAGTTATAGAAATTGTTTGCTTCCCTTCCTTCCCTTTTTGTTTTGGTTGACCATTTTTAAAGAGTTGTTCATCTCTAGACAGCAACAGCTGCTACTGACCAGACTTTTAAGAATACAGTTCCATCCTGGTTGTGATGAGAATCATGTGTGAAGGGAGACAGCTCTCTGATACTCTGTTTTTTACCTGCTTCTTTATACACAATTACTGCATGATGTTTTCTTTAAAGCTCAGAGTGATAAACAAGCATTGACAAAGAGAGAGTTTCAGTTAACATTTAGATTAACCAGGAGGAGCCACAATTTACTGGAAAATATATATTCACCTATCAGGCATAGCTGTTTATTTAAATGTTATTGCTACCTCATAGTTCCCAGCAGAGCTTCCTGTTAGATCGGCGCAGGGAAAGCAAGACGCGACCAGCTCTGGTCCAATTCAGTACTTTATTCAAGCACAGGAAAAAGACGAGCGGCTGGGCTGCCGGAGCTCTTTTATACGCTCCGGCAGGCTCAGCCGCCCAATGACAGCTCTTTGAATTTCCCGCCGGAGGATTAGCCAATCCCCGGCGGGTGCCCATATAAGGACATAACACTCCTCCCCCCTTAGTCTGAAAAATGTCCATCACAGTTAATGTACGTGACGAAGTCACGCAAGTAGGCGGGGCGCCTGCTTGCCCGAGATGACCTGCGCAGTTCAGTCTGAGCTCCGCCGCCGGCCTGTGCAGGCGGAGCTCCTGTCCCTCCCAGCTCCCCGGTGGGGGTGGCCGGGGCTCCGGCCGTCGAGTGTGCGGGATCCGTCCCAGCACCTCCGGCCGCCACATCTGGAAGTTCGTGCTGGAGTCGCTGGTCCTTCCCTCGCCCGGAATGTCTGGAACCTCGCGGCTGGACGTCGCTGCTGTCCGGTGGGTGCCATCAGAAACCCGGTAAGTCCATTGGTGTTTCGTTGGGCTTCCGTGGCTCCCGTCGCTGTCGCTGTCCCGTGTGGTCCACCTCGCCGGGGTGGTGTTCATCTCCGCGGCTGGGTTGGTGCTGGTTGGCTTCGCAGGGTTGGTGCTGGCCAACCTCGCCGGGGTGGTGCTGTTCGACCTGGTCCGGGTGGTGTGCGCCTCCCTTGCTGGAGTGGTGTTGGTCGACCTTACAGGGTTGGTGTTGGTCGACCCGGTCTGGATGGCGGTTGGGGTCTCCCTCGCCGGTCGGTTGCTGGCCGGCTCGGGTTGCGTGTTGTGCACCTCCCCCGTGTGGTTGTCCCCGGTCTACTTGCCTGGAGCATTGGTCTCCCTGGCAGGGCTGTTGTGGGTACTCGTCGCTGGAGGGGTGCGATTCTCCCTCCCTGGGTGGGTCCCGGTCTACTCCTTGACTGTTGTGGCAGTCCCTCTCCATGGAGTGGCGGATGCCCACCTCGCCGGGTTGGTGATGCCATCCCTCTTGCGGCAGGTCCCGGTCTACTGCTCTGGATTGCCGATGGGTGAGTGCATGGTAATGTGCTTGGCCGGCCTCGTCGGGGTGTCGGTGGTCTGCCTCGCCTGGGTGTTGTAGGCCTGCCTCGTCGGGGTGTCGCAGGCCTACTTTGCCGGGGTGTTGTAGGCCTGCCTTGCCGGGGTGTTGCAGGCCTACCTCATCGGGGTGTTGTAGGCCTACCTCGTCGGGGTGTGGTAGGCCTACCTTGTCAGGCTGGTTTCCTTCCGATCCCCTCCACCTTTTCCGGAGCTGGTCGATGTGCCGTCTACAGACCTGTCCATCTTCCAGCTCGACTCGGTAGGACTTCGGGCCGGTTGTGCTCTCTATTCTCCCCTTTAGCCACTTCGGAGAGCCGTTGAAGTTAAGCGCAAACACCGGGTCTCCTATGGCGAAGGCGCAGAGTGGCCGGCTGGCCGTTGCTGTCACTTCGGGGTTGTACTGGGGGTGCAGCCGGTCCAGGGGTGACCTCAGGCGTCTGCCCATCAGTAGCTCAGCTGGGCTTTTCTTGGTGGTGGCATGCGGGGTGATGTGCTGTGTAAGGAGGAAGTTGTCGATCCTCTCTTGCCAGTCGCCCGGACTCATCTTGGTGAGCATCTCCTTGGTGAGTCTCAATGCCATTGTCTGAGACTAGGACATCTGGCAGCCCGTGCGTTGCGAATAGGCGCCTGAGTGCCCTGATGGTGGCTTCGGAAGTGGTAGATGACATGGGGATGACCTCTAGCCACTTGGAGAAAGCGTCCACAACAATTAAGAGGTAGTGCCCCTGCATTGGACCCGCGAAGTCAATATGGATCCGTGCCCATGGGCTGCTGGGCGTCTCCCACTCTGACACTGGGGCTTGGGTGGGGGTGGGACGTACCTCTTGGCACGGGTCACATCTGGCGACCCACTCTTCAATGTCCTTGTCCAGGGATGGCCACCAGACGTAACTCCGTGCCAGTCCTTTCATCCTTACGATGCCAGGGTGTCCGTTGTGGAGCGTCTCGAGCGTCTTCTTCTGTAAAGCGCTGGGAATCAGCACCCGGTCTCCCCATAGGATACAGCCTTTCATGGTGGACAGCTCCTGTTGCTTCCGTGCGAAGGGGCTGAACTTTTCTGCCGGTTTCTCTGCTGGCCAGCCTCGCAGGACCCAGGATCTCACTTGCCTGAGTATGGGGTCCCTCTGGGTATGGGTGGCCACATCTGCTGACGTCACTGGGCAGTCTCTGTCGGCGTCGATGTGGAGGAGGCTCATGGTGGGTGCGGGGTCTTCTACTGGCTCTTTGGATGGGCACCTACTCAGGGCATCTGCGTTCCCGATGGTTTTGCCGGGCTTGTGAATGAGTCTGTATGAATACCCGGCAAGGAATATGGCCCAGCGTGTCATCCTGGGTGACATGTAGCCGGGTGTGGGTTTGTCACCCGCTAATAGTCCCAAAAGTGGCTTGTGGTCAGTGATGACCGTGAAGTTCCGGCCATATAGGTACTCATGGAAGCGCTTGACTCCAGCCACAATGGCCAAGGCTTCTTTGTCCAGCTGGCTGTAATTCCTCTCGGTGCTGGACATCGTTTTAGAGAAGTAGGCGATGGGTGCCTCTGATCCGTTGGGGAGCTGGTGGCTGAGGACTGCGCCAATCCCATATGGTGAAGCGTCGCAGGTCAGCAGCAGAGGAAGCGTCTCGTGGTACTGGATCAGCACGCTGTCGGAGGATAGGAGCCCCTTGATGATCTTGAAGGCGTTTTCTTCCTCTGTCCCCCATCTCCACGGAACCGCTTTCCCCAGCAATCGATGGAGTGGCTCAGCGGCTGTTGCCTTCTGTTTAAGGAACACCGCATAAAAATTTAGCAATCCCAAAAATGCTTGAAGCTCGGCTTTGTTTTTGGGGGCTGGAGCTTCGTGGATTGCCCTAACTTTAGCTTTGGTGGGGTGGATGCCGGTGCCATCTATGAGATAGCCCAGGAACTCGACCTCCTGGACCCCAATGATGCATTTGTCCCTCCTCACTCTCAAACCCTTCTCCTTGAAGCGCTGCAAAACTTGTTTGAGTCGCTCAAGCAGCTGGGTTTTAGAGTGCCCGGAGATCAACACATCATCAAAGTACGGCACCACCCCTGGAATGCCTTGGAGAAGGCGTTCCATCATTGATTGAAAAATGCCTGGGGCTGCGCTGACTCCAAATTGGAGGCGGTTGCACTTAAATGCGCCCCTATGGGTGACAATCATTTGTGCCTCCGCAGTTTTTTCATCCACTGGCAATTGCTGGTAAGCCTGGGCCAGGTCCAGTTTTGCAAATATTGTCCCACTCCCAAGTGAATGCAGCAGGTGTTGCACCACTGGAACTGGGTATGCGCTCTGCGAAAGGGCCTTGTTAATCGAACATTTATAGTCGGCGCAGATGCGCACAGATCCATCATGCTTCATGGGGGTCACAATGGGTGTCTCCCATGCTGCATGATCGATCAGTTCCAACACGCCCTGGGCTATCAGCTTATCTAGCTGAGCATCTACTTTGGGCCTCAGGGCAAACGGAACTCTGCGGGGCTTAAGCCTAATGGGGGTAATTGTCTTATCAAGATTAAAGGAAATGGGCTTCCCCACAAATTTCCCCAGCTTACCGTCGAAGACTTCCTTGAACTCTTCGAGGAGGGTGTCGAGTTCGTCCTGACGAATTTGGTTAACCCCTACTATCCCGAGCCCTAGTGGCTTGAACCACTCCATGCCTAGCAGGGTTGGGCGGTCGTGCTCGACGATGGTGATGGGGAGGTTGCCTTGGAATTCTTGGTAAGACACGTGGAGCGAGGCTCTTCCCAGGACTCCGATGTGGTTTCCTCCGAAATCCACCAGCCTGGAGCGCAGGGGTCTCAGGTCCCTCTTGCGGACGTCTGGCTTGATGCGTTTTAAGTTTTTCCAATCCATGATTGAGTAGATGGAGCCAGAGTCTACTTCCATGGAGCATGGGGTCCCTTCGAGCAGCACGGTCGCGTGGCACTTGGTGGCGGTGTCGTCGTCGTCGGAGAGGTGTATTGTGGTTTGGTGTACTGCTCTCCTCCGGTTCCCGTCGCTCTCGCCCCGTCTGGATTGGTAGGAGGACCGTTTGGATGCCCTCGCGTTGTCCTCCCGGTTTTCGCGAGGGCGGTGGCTGGAAGGCTCTGGGGCTGGTTCCTCAGCTCTGCATGCCTCTGCAATGTGCCCTCTCCTGTTGCAACGCCGGCAGGTTGCGTCTCTCCATTTGCAGCTGGCTCTGGCGTGGTCCCCTCTGCAGCTGGCACAGCGCTCCCCCTTGTAACTTTTTTGGGCAGTTTCCCGCCTTGGGGGTCTGGATACCTTGTGTACGGTGGATTCCTCCTCCGACTCTGATCCAGCTGTGGAATCCTCAGTTGATGATTGCGTTGTGGAGCGAATCTTATGGATTCCCTTTGCTCTGCTTACTGCGGCAGCCGCTTTCTCCGAGATTTGGGATGCGGTGGCTTCCTCCACCACATCCTTGAGCACAAGTTTCTTCCTGCTCAGGAATTTCTTTTGCAGGCCTCTGTCCCTCATGCCGAAAACCACGCGGTCAGCAATGGCGTTGTCCACATGGTCAAACTCACAGCTGGCTGCGATTTGGCGCAGGGCGGCCACGAATTCTTTGATGGTCTCACCTTCCTTTTGATCCCTCTGATGGAAGGTGAAACGGTTCGCCACTGGTGTTCCAGTTGGGGCATAGTGCTCTTCCAGGATCTGCAGCAGGTCTGTTCATGGCACTTCTTCGATGTCTCGTGGTGCTACGAGATCGATTGCCATATCGAGGACTTCGGAGCCGCAGTTGGCCAAGAAGATGCCCTTTTTTCGGTCATCATCGGCATCCCTGATGTTGTTTCCTCTCAGGTATTGCCGAAATTTGACCACGTAGGATTTCCACTTGTCCTTCCCTGGGCGGAATGGAGCAAGGGCTGGCAAAGTGACTTCAGCTGATGCCATGCCTCTGGAAATCCCTACGAAGTGACTCAGTTGCTCAGTGACTTAGCTCTATGAGGTTGGCTTCGTGCCACGAGGTTCGTCGCTTGGTTCCCATCCTCGTCGCCAGTGTTAGATCGGCGCAGGGAAAGCAAGACGCGACCAGCTCTGGTCCAATTCAGTACTTTATTCAAGCACAGGAAAAAGACGAGCGGCTGGGCTGCCGGAGCTCTTTTATACGCTCCGGCAGGCTCAGCCGCCCAATGACAGCTCTTTGAATTTCCCGCCGGAGGATTAGCCAATCCCCAGCGGGTGCCCATATAAGGACATAACACTTCCCCCCTCTATATTTAAACACTGCATAACTCTGAGTGATACCCCCATACATTTAGCACAATTAAACCATTCATTTTGAACAAACAATCCTAGAAATGTTAGTCGATAATGGATGCAAGCAGTTCACCAGAAATGCCATGCCACAACATCACAGTTCTCACACAGTGAGCCCTGTTGAGACTTTTTTCAACAGCCAATTCTGGCTTATGGAAGAGGGTGGGTTGGTGGGTGGGTGGGTGAGTGGGTGGATGGATGGATGGATGGATGGATGATAACTAGAATTTCAGCATGTCAACAATAACATGGACAACTGACTTCAGGATTCCAGTGAAAGCATATGGAATATGAATACTCAACTGGAAATACTGTAATTCCTTGCACTAATACGCTCATGCCTTCGTAGAGGATTCAGGCTGCTTCACAATGAACTTGAGAAAAGGTGAGCTCCAAGTGAATTTTGACCATCAGAGTGAAAAGCTTCTCCAGCTCATTCTAGACCTGCTAAGAGGAAAGACATATCCAATGATGTGTGTCCAATAGTCTATTTTCCTCTTGAAGTAGAGGTATATTTTGTGGAAGCATATTTGGTATTTAAAGGAAATCAAAACTGTACTTGATGAGATTTGCTTTTAAGTCTTAGTTCTTAGTTTTGTCATCCAAAATCCAAGCATTGATACCCTTTCTTCCTTTAAATTGAAGCAGTATATATTCCTTTTGTCCCATGGCTGTTCTCTTCAATAATCTGATTTGAAACTGCCATAATCTCTGGTAAAACAACCCCTTTCTCTGACCTTTATTAGCAGTTTCCAACTATTCTGTTCTCTGGTTTGTTTGGAAATGGTTGAACTGTATTGTTTGACCTTCATTTTTGTACAGATCTGGTATATATATTGTAAGCAATAGGAATGCATAATTCTTACTAAATATGAGCCATTATGTATCCTACTTTTGTATGCAGATAAAGAGCAATCCACTTTAAGCATTGTAAAATCAGAGATTCAAGTGCATTGTCTCCAACCAAAATGAATAGGCTATAAATTGAATGGAACATTCTTATTTCTGTGGTGGGATTATGATAAAGTTTCAGATTTTGGGGGGAAATCAATAAGATGTTACATATAACTAATAGAAGAATGATTTTTTTCCCCAAAGTTAGATTTATTACATATATTTTATGGTCAGAATGAAAAATTGCAGAATTGAAAATTTGCTACATTTTTACTTTTAGCTCTCAAATTGATTATAGAAACAATGCAATTGTATAGCTTTACAACTAACCTAGAAATTATGAGACAGTTAAAAGATATCAACAACATGTTAATTTTAAAAGATGGGAAAAATAAATTAATATGCTTAAAATTGCTTAATTGAATCATGGCTGAAAATTGAAGGTGGTCAGTACACAAAGCAGTATACAATCTTCTATATTTATAAAAAAGGATCTAAGTGTGTGTATACACATACACACACACACATACACACACACACACACACACACACACATGTATGTATGTATGTATATGTGTGTATCTATCTATCTATCTATCTAATCTATCTATCTATCTATCTATCTATCTATCTATCTATCTATCTATCTACATATATATGTCTTTGGTTATTCGGGTTTTCTCCCGCGTAAAATTGGAGGTGTCTTGGCAACGTTTTGAGGAAGTCTCATTCGTCATCTTCAGGCTGGTGTTTTTGGCTTCGTGCTTCTAGGAGCAATGTGTGTGATCGCAGCTGTTTCTTCCTTTTAACTGCCAGTAGGGGTGTGAATTGATTGGGTGGGAGCTTGGCTGTGTTCTGATTGGGTGGAGGTGTGTTCTGATTGGTTGGGGGTTTGGCTGTGCTCTGATTGGATGGGGGGTTGGCTGTGCTCTGATTGGCTGGGTGTGTGTTCTGTTTAGGTGGGGCTGGTTGTGCTTGGGTTAGTCTGAGTAGCAGGGGGATTTGAGCTGGTAAGCTGCGTTGCTGTTGTTTGGCTTCGTGTTCATGCCACATCTTCATGGTGGGTGTCAGTTTGCTTCATGTATGGATTGGAGGGGTTTAAAGTGGCTAATGATGCAGCTGTGGTCTGGCTTCTGGTTTGTGGTTGTGCCTCATCAGTGTGGGTTTGTTTTTTGCGTGGATGTGTGGTGGTGATATCCTGTGTGGTTTTCATGAGTGTGGGTCTGGTGTCATTCTTTGTGTTAGGGACTCGTTTGTCAATAATCATCATATATATATGATCCAGCATAACTCTGGAATGGCTTGAGCAATTTCAACCAAACTTGGTACACAAATGACTTACTCTCTGGAAACAAATTCTGTGGGGGTAAGACACCCCTGATGTGTGTGTGTGTGTGTGTGTGTGTGTGTGTTCCACCATAACACTGGAACATCTCGAGCAATTTTAACCAAACTTGGTATACAAATGACTTACTCTCTGGAAAAAAAAATACTGTGGGGGTAACACACCCCTAACACCCCTTCGGTGTGTGTGTGTGTGTGTGTGTGTGTGTGTGTGTGTGTGTGTTTCAGCATAACTCTGGAACGCCTGGGCGGCTGAAATGAAAAGGAATGAATTATATCTACAGTGTCAAATCACAGTATTTTTGACAGTGATAGTGTATTTGTATTTGTATTCAAGTTCTGTTAAGATACAGCCCATTGTGCCTTAAAATGGATTCTAATGTACATCACAATGTAGTTGCCATGGTAATGGCTTTACAGTACTCCACAAGGGGGCTCCCTCTGGTAAGGGGGATTGGTTCTTAAACAAACAAACAAACAAACAAACAAACAAACAAACAAACAAACAATAAACCCCCTAGGCCCTCAGCTTCAATCAAAGAGGGCAAGTTGTCAGGGGAGGTGCCTGCTAATGCAGATAATCACCTCAAAGGCTGTTCCCTATAAAATCTTTCCTAGATTATTGGCCAGGGCAATTAGGTCTCTAATTCTCACCATAGTGAGCAATGGCTTTTCCTGTCTAACACAGGATTGGGATAAATAAATACCCAGGCAATGCTGGGTTATCAACTAGTATAACTATAGACGGGCAAAAATTCAACTCCAACAAAAGAATTCTGGAGGCATGAAATCATTATGACTAATTCAATACTGTAAACCCACCTTTCTCAATGTTTTTACTGTGGGGGAACCCTTGAAATAATGTTCAGTTCTCAAGAACCCCCTCCACAGACATTATTATTTTGCCTCATGGTCTGATTCCCCCCACCCATCATTTATTATCTTTCATGGAACCCTAAGTTTAGAACATAAAAGCATAAACTGAATTGGACCTCTCACCCATCTAGTCCAACAATCTGTTCTCACACTGGCCAACAAGGAACCCCACTAGCTTCCCAGAAGATGGCCTGCCATCAAGACAAATTGCAATTGATCCCATGGCTTCTACAAACTTATTCCATCCTTTTTTTTTTGAAAAAAGTTTTTATTATTTTTCTTAAGACATAAACATAAAATACATCTTTTAAGAATGAAGCTCTGATCTGGTCCTGAATAGGTACAATCGCTTACCCCTCTCTGTCAAGCTCTTTCCCAAATCTCCCACCATTACATATTTTTAAATAAAAACCAAAACAAAATTTTTTCCTACAATTGTAATATCTTAATCTAAACATTTACCTTTCTATTATATCACCACAAATCTTAATTTCCAAATAACACAACTCAATATTTAATTACAATTATTACCCTAAATTCTATCTGCATACCCATATCCTAGGACCCATTACAATAAATATTTAAATCCTAATCTCTTTTAATTTATATCTATATTTCTTAAACTTATCACACATTAAACTCTTCGTTTTACACAGAGTCATTTCATTATTACAATCCAGCTTAAATCATATTTGTTTTAACTATTTGTCTCTTGATCATCTTCTTTTGGCTGTTTCCCAGCATCATCAATTATTGTTTTGGCTGATTCCCAGCATATTCATATTGTTTGGCTGTTTCCCAGCATATTCATATTATTTGGCTGATTCCCAGCATATTAATATTATTTGGCTGTTTCCCAGCATATTCATTGTTATGTGGCTGTTTCCAGCATATTCATTAAGCATATTCTTAATTTTACTGTTTATCTCTGTGTAATCCCCTATTTTATTTTACCTTCCATCTATATGTTAGTTATTCATATTTAATCATATTGTCATTCTCAGTTTTATCTGCAATTTAACATTGAGACTTAATTGTTACATCAAACACATCCCCATCTAGATCAATAAAATTTCTTGGATTCTTCTCTTATTCATATGCATTCTTATTTATCAATACAATCCATCTTTACTTTATTTTAATCACATTGTTTTATTTGCCACCCTTGTACATCTTTAAACACCTCCTTTTTATAATTAATATTCATCTAAACATTGCATTTTCATTTTTAATCAAACTATTTTATATTCTTTTTCCCCAATCGTGTATATTTTATTTCTTCATTTCCTTTTCTATCAACATATATTCCATTTCAAATTCAGTGTTCTCAAGTTTAATTCTCCATAAGTCATTTTAGTTCTTTTTGTTACTTCTGTTCCATGCAAAGTACATCAGCTTTCCTTCTTTTGTTCCTGCACCATTTTCTTTTTGTTCCTGCGCCAATTAGTAACAGTTGTAAAAGTTCTGTTTTATTTCCTCTTTCTTTCCCCCAAAGAAGCCGTCTGTAGACAAAGAAAAAACCTCCAGTACCAAAATCCCACGGCTATTATTTGTAATTTCAGAGTGTTCCAAAGCAAACAGCAAGTTACAGTGTTTCTTTTTAAAACAGAAGGTGTATCTCTGCAATCCACACTTTCCCTTAGTCACGCCAGTATCCATTTTGTTGCAATTATGTGACAGTCCAATTTGACTCTCTTCTTCTCTTGAATTTTAAAAATGTTGAATCCCTGTCTTTTTTCTTTTTCCAAAGTCCAATTCTAATTTAAAAAAAATTTCCGCATGCCTCAATGTTTAATTTTCCAGTTAAATCTATCCCAAAATAAATTCCCTAGCAGGTCTTTCCCTCCTGAAGTTATTTTTCAAAATCTTCTATGTCCCTCAAATCCACAGCCGCTGTTTTAAGGCTAGGGGTCTTACAAGTAACAATCATTGCTCTAACGTTGTTTCAAGCCTGGGTTGGTGTCATTCACCCGGCATCAAAGAGCTTCGTTCTCTTCCTCTTTCCTCCTGCTCATCACTTAGTTCAGTTTGTCCCAGCTTCGTGGCAGCCACCATGGCTGCCGCCCCCCACCGCCGACTCACAGAGAGTTCCCTCCGACCTCCGAGGAACTTGTCTGTTCCTCTTGGTCGTCTAAGGTGCCTCTCTTCCTACCCTGTCCCTGCAGGATGGTTCTGGTCCGAAGATCCATCGGTGGCGGTTCGGCAGTCAGTTTTTTTGTGGGACTCCTCAGAGCCCGCTATTTCCTGACTGTTTCGCCGTGACGGCAAACTGGAGGTTCCATCCTTTTTTGAAGCCAGTTGAGGTGGTGAATTTCAAAGTTCAATTACATGAAAAGCCACATAAAAACTGGAATTTCAGTTGAGAAAGGCTGCTGTAGACTTTGTAAGTGTAAGTGTAAGAAACACAGGATTTCGAATAATAGTTTAAAAAGGACTATGAGTTGTAAATTGTTCAAGAATTTTCTAACATCTGAATATTAATTATGAAACCGCAGAGGTGTACAATATGCATCTCTACTGTCAATCTGATAAGTTTCTAGAATGTTGATATATGATAATGTTGATATAAAAAGAGATGAGCATCTAAAAAAAACCAATGAGTGTTCCAAAGCAAAATTAACAACTATTTTGTATGAACCAATGATACATTTTGAGCACTCTTTCCCCAATCAATCAACTTCTCCCTAGAAAGGCATTAGCATCAAGGAAATTGAAATAATATTCTTTTCCTAAATTTATTGTAATTTTAAATCTCTAGAAATATGGTATAGGAAGGCTGAAACCATCATTCACTGAAAATCAAGTATGGGATCCCACAATTTCTGAATTGTAGGCTTTCCTGAATTCTTGAGTATCTAATGTTATATATTGTAATGTGTGTTTATAGTTATCATAGGCTTTTTGTTTAGGATAGGATAGGATAGGACAGGACAGGACAGGACAGGACAGGACAGGACAGGACAGGACAGGACAGGACAGGACAGGACAGGACAGAACAGAACAGTGGTGGCAAACCTTTTACTCACCGAGTGCCAAACACATACATGGTTCGCGTACTTTGCATGCAGATGTGCCATCTGCACTAATGCGTGGCTCTTCCACCATGTGCTGCATGCGCAACCGCACCATCTGCACATGCACACAGCTTTCACACGCACCCCCACATGTGCTGCACGCGCAACCACACCATTTGCACATGTGGACAGCTTTTGCGCACATCCCCACTGTGTGCTGCGTGCTCAACCACACCATCTGTGCATATGCACAGCTTTCGCATGTGCCCCCACCATGCGCTGTGCATGCAATCACACAATCTGCGTATGTGCATGGTTTTCGCGCGTGCATTGATTACTGCAATACTGCTATCATGTCACCCTATTTTGTTAGGAACATTACATTTTTAGTAAAGTTTGTTTTTATTTCTGAAACAGGTAGCTTCAGATAGCTCTTATCAAGATATAAATTTGGTTTAAGTGAAGAACATCACATTGAACTTTCCAGTAAATCATTTTTATACTGCAACTCCTTAAATGACAAAAATCAAGAATCTTATTAATTCATGTAAACTATATTCTCCACATTCCCTCCATGTTCTCCAACAAAAGGATTGTTTTGCTATTTTCAAGTTTGAATTCCTCCATAATTTGGCATATCAAGGTTCAAACCAGAGCTGATATCCTATGGCATAGATAATGTAGTATGTCACTGAACCTCAGATTTGCCATTTTGGGAGGAAAAAGGTTACAGGAATGTACATGTGAGCAGCATGTCCCAGCTTTAATAAAGATAGACAGACAGAAAGAAATGTTAAGCTTTAAGAACAAAAGTAAGATTCAAACACTCATTCAAACAAATAGTGATGTTTTAAAAAAATATTTTAAATCATCAATTTGAAACAATATGTTATTGTATCACACTTTTTGGCTTCTCTTTTTCCTTAGATTAGAAGCCACTTAATGGCGGCTTATTTTCCCATGTTTGTATAATGATGATGATGTCTGCTAAAATGCTTAATCCATTTATATATAATTTTAATAACAATTGTAGCAATACTAATAATACACAATTGGATTAGGATCTTAACCTTTATATAATTGGCAGGCCATCTGCACTGATGATGACTGTTATGTTTCTTTATGACACTTTAGCCACTGAATAGAAAAAGATTTTTATGGGGGGGGGGGGGGGGGGCTTCCACTGTTTATTATTCAAATGTGGAATGAATTCACAGCCGCATCATGAATTGCCATCATTAATTATTCACTGGGATTAAGGAATCAGTTAAAATCCTATCTCTACTTAATCCTACTTTATTAATTTTATATTCTTGGCAGAAAAGTGCTCTTTACAAATAGATCATGTGGTTTTCTGTTGGGATTCTAAGTATGGAATGTCCCTGGTGTTTAGAGAATGCCATCTTTTTTAATTTGATAAAATAAATTAGCAGAGGATTAGCTAAAAAATTAGCATGCGATGCAGTGCATTTGCTGTTGCCACCTTCTTAAGGGAGCTTTTAAAATGATTAGGTTATGTCTCGCTTGGCTTTTTCCCTTGCAGAGCTCTCTTGGGTAGCGGAAAGCCATGCGGTGGCATAGTACACTTGCTTTAAGTGAGTTGGACAGAATAATCCCCTTACCTTCCTCTATTTGTTAGAATTTGAAGAAAACTCCACAGATATATAGAACTGATTTCAGAACATACAAAGTTGCCTTACACTAAGACTGACCACTCATTCCTGGAATTCAATAGCTTTCTGACCCTTCCGACTGGGTTTCTTTCAGCTTTATTCTGAGTTGAAAAGCCTGCAAGGAACATATATATTTCATCATTATGGCCATATCAATTCACTAAAATCAATCTTATGTTCTGTTTGATATTAAATCATTGTTCCTTTCAGGAAAAACTAGATCTCATGGCGTGTGTTAGTCCAGTTCTGGTCATTTCAGCTCAAGGAGGAGGTTGATATGCTGGTCTCATAATAATATTTCATGAGAGTAATGACAGCACATAGAGTAATGGAAGAAAGAAATAATTGGTTATGTTTATAAAAAATGAGAGTCAATGTACTTGCAGTTTTTAAATACTGAAAGAAATGCCAGAAAAAAATGAGTAGAAATATTCTGAGGAAGAGAACAAAATATTTTAATTACAGTATAATGAAAAGTGTCAGGGTTCCGACCAATGCCCTAATAAAATCAGGAGCCTCAAGCCATTGTGCAAGAAAAATCCAGGTGTTTATTAGGAGCGCCATGTCGGCATGACCGAGGTAAAGCCAGCTCTGACTTCACCCAGTTCGCACCTTGCTTCTGACCCTGTTGCCCCCTCTCCCCCAAAGTGTGTCACCAGTCACATTCCCCAATGAAGTAATGTAGAAGTCATTCCCTCCAGCCGTTGAGAGTCTCCATGGAGATGGCTTTGACTTCGGCTGGCTAGGATGTGTTTTGTTTTGACTGAGGTGTGAATTCCTCGGTGCAGCTGTGAGGCACAATTTCCCATCCCCCTGCCTATGGCAACTCAAGAGCAGGTCAGGAAAGCTTAGTGAGTTGACAAAAAGCTTGGTTAAGGAATATCTCAACTTCAAGGGCAGGTGGTCCCCTGATCTTCTGATTTTTATCAGTGCTGTATCATATTAAATTATAAAAAAAGCTATAAGGGTCTTTTGCCCAAATAAATTTGACATCATGGCATCCACTGTCAAAGTGCTACATTTCCCTTTTTTATGGCGGGTGCCCTGACATTTGAATGATTTTTCAGAGTATCTTTTTCCAGACATTCTTTCTTTCTAGCAATTTGATGAGATGCTCCAATCTGAGGAGTGCTCCTCCTTTTTTTTTTTTTTTAAGCTTAAGTATTCTTGGTATTAGATTTTGAAAAGAATAAAGGAATCTCTATTCATTCCTACAAGGATCTGTGGAACATGTCAATAATAGAGTTTTTGGGGAAGTAACTCTGATGATTTGTTGAGTTGTGTCTTGTTTTGCCAATTCCGTGGACCACAAGGTTGCTGTGGAGGTATGCTGATACTGCTGTAACTGGTGTGTGCAAATTGGCTTCTTCTATATATAGCTGAAGTGGACATCATCAATATGCCACATCATGAGGGATAAGTATTGGATATGTTGCCCTGGATGTTAGAGAGGTGTCTATTGGTTTGATGTGCTAACTCCACAACATATGTTTTGCCTCTGATTGGCTGCTGAAA
Source organism: Pituophis catenifer annectens (assembly GCF_029215685.1). NCBI lineage: Eukaryota > Metazoa > Chordata > Lepidosauria > Squamata > Colubridae > Pituophis > Pituophis catenifer. The sequence continues at coordinate 106,249,377 of NW_027256883.1, read as the reverse complement.
GTATAGATATGTCCAGACTATGCAGCTGAGATAAGAAATTGCTCTGCTCATCAAAAGTTATTTGCCAGTAATACAGAAGTCTAAATGATGTAAATCTAAAATGAAAAAGTACTTGCTACTTTTTTGCAACTATTTTCTATCTTTTGTCAGAGTCTATAGCTATCCAGCCAGCACACAAGTAAATAATTCAGTAGGATTCATTTATAGAAGAAACTTCTTTATATATAATAATATAAAACATGATGCATGTATACAATACAATACAATACAATAAGAGCATGCAGCTCTTGTAACGTGGTATAGAAGAAGAAGCAATGACAAGGACAAGAAGCAAGAAGAAAGGAGTAGAACTAGAAGCAAACAAACAAAGACAAATGAATCTTATATACACAGAAGAATTAAACTAAGCCACGCCCAGGCTCCAAGCTGTCTGATATGGCTCACAGCAAATCCTGTGTGTCAGTCACCAAACAGTTCCCACTGGCTGATTTATTGTTATGGCTATTCCAGTTCATAAATTCTTATATACTGACATCTTTTGCTCACACTTAAGTATAAAATATTACAAAAATGGGCACAATCAACAGAGAGACAACTTTACTGAATGTCTAATTTGTAGATTCTTTCTACAAATTTCTGTATATAGTATACTCAGGAATTTTCTAAAGGGCGTGCCATATCTCATAGCTGTAGTTATTCTCCAGCACCCAGTAAAATATATATATAAGTTGGTATCTAGATACTGTAAGTGAGGATTCTCCCTGCTCTATGTAGTCCAACTGTGTTTAACCTTTCCTGACTTTTAAGTCAGAGAATTTCTAACAGCAAATTCAATCTTAAAGAATCACAAATGTATTAACAAAATTTTGTGGATTTCATGGATCAATTGGTAGACATACTTGATACCAACATACTCAAAATAGTATTTTACAATTGTTAATTGCTTTTTTGTATGTTATACTAGTAGATAGGTAAATTCACACACACAAAAAAACCCCCACCAAATAATTTACTGTTTCTTTTTTTGTTCTATAATTTTACTCACACATGTTTTCATGTATAATATCCTAAAAGGAGGGGGGGGAGGATTATGTTGTTGCTAAATCATTGCCAATATATCAAATAATTTAGAATCTTACAAAGAGAAATTCAGATGGAGAGAATTGTCTTTCTATCCTGAATCATTTCAGGTGAATGTGAATCAGCCTTCCATCATCTGGTGCCTTTAGCTATAGAAGACTTCATTCTCCATAATTCTCATCCAACATGGCCAAAACTGATTGGGGACTGAATTCAAACTTAATGACGGCCATCAGGTTAGAAAAACTAAGGTATGGACTTCTATTTTTTCTCTGTCAGCTAACCTTGCAACAGAGCTAAAATGAATCCTAAAATGGATTGTATGTTTTTAGCCTTGTGGCTCATTCAAAACAAAGATTTGCTTTCAATTCTACTCTGATGACATGATTAGTCAATGCCATATACCATTTATTTTTCTTTTCTGTGTAATGTTCCTTTCCTCTAGCTTTCTTAAGCAAGGTGGTCATGAAAAGCACAGCTGTAATGCTTTATTAACATTAATCAGAGAGAACCTTTCCCCCATTGCTCTGGCTGGAGCATGTTTGCAATGGCAGTATGCCACTGACATTTCTTAGGCAGGCTCTTCCTCTTTAATCTGGGTTAGCAGCTTTTTGTGCAAACAGAAGAAATCGAAAAGCTGATTAAATAGCAGAGCTGGCCTGTAATGAAAGCAAAGCCCATTGCAAACATGTGTTGATTGCTTTACATGAAAAATGTGCTAGGTGGATTTCAGGTGATGCCACGGTGGCTTTTCTCCTAATCCTGTCTAAGGCAGCATTATAAGTTTTAATGTTGTATTCATTTTATCCCTGAATGCAGCCACCTGATAGGAATAAGGCCTAACAATGGCCTTGCCAGGAAACAGAGTGAGGTGTTTGCCTTTGGAGGCAGATTTTGAGTGTCATTAAAGGGCAAAGCACAGCAGAAGATGGTCAATAAAGGATAGGAATTGTGCATGATCTCTTTAATCAAGACTTCCAAAATTTAATACTTTTTAGATAAGCCACTGAGAATAAATCTGACTGCAACAGTATATAAATAGGTTTAATAAATAAACAAAACACCCTGGTAGGAAATTTTGGAACTACAGGCTAGATAGAAGATGCAAAGTTAAAGAAGGCTTAGTTACCAAGATTTGAAATACAGAATTTCCAATAGATTTAGACTCCACTCTAACAAGTGGGAAAGAATTTTATTTGGGCCAAAACAATGAATATAGAGCTATGACTGGTTCCACCCAATAGCTGTTGCACTGTTATTTATGTTTTTTTATTTTCAGTTTATAATTTTTGTTTCCAGAAGAGTGTAATATGTTAGGACCAAAGGACTCTTATTTATTCTTGCCGACCACAATACAATCTCTTTACTACTAAAACTCTCATATCTGTTTTAACATACAGTTGGGCAAAAATAGTGTATCATGGGGCAATGCTTATTGAACCAAGGTACCTCAAACAGGTTAATTTACAGAATGCTGGGATTCATTACTTCCTTAGGAATAAAATTTGGGAAAGTTGTGGCTATTTCAGTGCCACTGCATTGCCACTGCTGCTTCAGTGCCAACATAGTCAGTCATGGTTACACAATTCTTATTTCCAACATTTCCTGAGAGCTTTCTACAAGTCACTAGGGAAACAGGCATGGAAGGTTGCTGTGTCAATCACCTGTGCATCACCTCATACCCTTCCTGACATATTCTGCACCCCTATGCCATCCCCAACCCATGACATACTCTTGTGCACCCTCCCCAACTTGCACTATATCCTCTCATGCCATCTCCAATGCACACTACATCTATGATAAATCTCTTGCATCCCCATGCACCATTCCTGACCCTGTAAGTGTTATGTACGGATTGGCCAGAATCTACATAAGGTTTCATGCTCATCACTGATTGGCTCTCCGGACCATGGGAGATTTAACCTGCTGTCATTGGCCGGCTGGTCTGCCTGAATCTCCTTAAAAAGGTGAGCTCTGGCAGCCCAGCTGGCAGAGCGCAATCACATTTTGCTGGAAATAAAAAGGTGCTGAATTTACTCTCGCCTGCTGCCGTTGCACCGATCTAACACTGGCAACAAAGGTGGGATACCCTGGGATCGTGAGGATGAAGGCGTTAGCCCGGAGCTACATCTGGTGGCCCCAGATGGAAAAGGACATTACTGAGTGGGTGGCCACCTGTAAACCCTGCCAGGGGTCGTGACCAGCGCCACCACGGGCACCCACTCATGAATGGGAAGCGGCCAAGGGGCATACATATTGACTTTGCAGGGCCAGTAGAAGGACAAACGTTCCTGATTGTCATGGACACATACTCCAAGTGGCTAGAGGTGATCATCATGCAGACAACCATGACAGAAGCCACCATCCGAGCCCTCCGACGGCTGTTCGCCACCCACGGTCTACCCGACGTCCTGGTTTCCAATAATGGCCCACAACTGACAGCCAAGACCATGGAGGCATTCCTCGTGGAGCAAGGGATCTGGCACGTACTTATCTCTCCTCATCTCATCTGGCACATACTCATCTCTTCCCAGCAAGCAACGGGCAGGCCGAGCGAATGGTGAGATTAACCAAGGAAACCCTCACCCGAATGGGCCCAGGGAATTGGCAGGAAAAAGTCAACCAGTTCCTCCTCGCTCAACACATCACCCCCCCCATGCGACCACCAACAAGAGCCCAGAGGAGTTGCTGATGGGAAGAAGGCTGAAGTTGCAACTTGACCACCCGGACTACCTTCCTGAGACCCCCCTGGACTCTGCACGGCCCACGCGGGCATTCAACGTACAGGACCGGGTATTTGCACACAACTATGCAGGGTACCCGACTGGCTGGCAGGCCGAGTCATGGCTGTCACTGGCCCCAAGTCATACCGCATTGAGCTGGAGGACGCATATCGACCAACTCAGACACCACCTGGGGGACACCGAGCTGAGGAACCAGGGTGACTGGACTGTGACCGGAGGGCCAGAGCAACAATTGCAGAACCTGAGGTCTCTGCCCTGAGGAGCACGCTCAACCGCCGGCCGGGAAGCAGACGAGCAAGAACCAGGCCTACCCAGTGGCCCAACAAGGGGACTACTCGCCAATCAGAGCCGCAACCATTCCTCTGGGATTGAGGGCATCCAGCGGGAAGTGACGGTTTCAGAAGCTGAAGGAACCAGGCCGAAACTTGACTTGTGGGCCGAGGAGCTCCAGAAGGTTCCTTCCTGGGCAGCCGGAGGAACACCAGACTCAACCACTGCAGCCAAGATCCCGGGGACAAGTGAACTGCGCAGGTCCAGTAGGAAGCTGGCACACCCCGTCTACCTAGGGGACTACGTCACATACGTAGGCAGGGGATTGGACACTGTTCATTCTAGAAGGGGAGGGGTGTTATGTATGGATTGGCTAGAATCTACATAAGTTTTCATGCTCGCCACAGATTGGCTAGAATCTACATAAGGTTTCTTGCTCACTGCTGATTGGCTGTCCAGACTGTGGGAGATTTAACCTGCTGTCACTGGCCGGCTGGTCTGCCTGGAGCTCCTTAAAAGGTGAGCTCCGGCAGCCCAGCCGGCAGAGCGCAGTCACATTTTGCTGGAAATAAAAAGGTGCTGAATTCACTAACGACTCTTGCCTGCTGCCGTCGCACCGATCTAACAGTAAGCTTCCCATAGCAAAGTAAACAGGGAAGTTAGCAGGCAGGCAGATTGCTTTTCAATGGTCGCTGCCAACTTTCTACAAGGAAACTCAATGAGGAAGCTGACAGGAAGTTGTAAGTTGCTCCTGCTCCCAGTGTTTGTTTGTTTGGTTTTTGCTGCCCATGATTATTCTGTTTTTTCTGTTTAGGTAAGAAAATATCTCTGAAATAATGATCCAGTGGGGTATAGGTTGTTTATTTAAATTATAAAGCCTGCCCATTGATATTCAAAGAAGAGTGAGTCCACGACCTACAAATTAGTGTTTCTTTGCTTAGTAACAGTTTCAATCAGTGCAAGAATTTTTAATTCACACCTATTTATTTGTTCACCACCACTATAAGTAATTTCCACTGATTTTATTTGAATATTGTGTTAAGCCATGTTTTGCTTATGAGGTCAATAACAAATTGTAGGGTCTATATCGTAAAGAAGTGGCAAAGTATGATTTACAAATACAGTGGCTGGGTTCACATAATATATTAAGCTCAACCCAAATGAACCATATTATGTTTAACATTGTGGGAAGTCTTTCCTTGTCTTTTATGTCTCATTTTATTATTTTTCTCTTCTCAGGACTATATTTTATCTAGATGATGAAATGGACTAAGGTCTGCAAAAACCTTTATGTTAATACACTTGTGACTCTTTAAGATGCCACTGGTTTCTTTATTGGTCTTGCTGAAGAGACTAATTTAGCTACTTGTCCTGCAACTCCTCTAATAAAATTACTCAGTGTCCAGAATGTTGGTAGGACAGTGATGGTAACTTTTTTGATGCTGAGTGCCTAAAGAGCATGCATGCGTGCCTGAACCCCCAAAATGCAATGTGAGTGCCCCCCCTGCATATACGTCCCCCGCACATGCATGTGCATCCCCCATGCATGAGCCCTGAACCCCATACATGCATCCCACCCCGCCCCATGCATGCGCCCCAGCCCCCCCCGCTAACCTGGAAGCCGAAACAGGGCGTGGGGATGCAACGCGAAGCCCCCCATGTACCATTTTGGGACCAGAAAGCTTCTTGCACCCACTGTGCATGTGCCCCATGCCCCACACATGCGCAGCAGAGACCTGAAGACCAGCTGGCTGGTAGGAAGCATGCACGCATGTGCGATGCAGCTGGGCTAGGGCGACGGCTGGTGCGCCTGCAGAGAGGGCTCTGCGTGCCACCTGTGGCATGCATGCCATAGGTTTGCCATCACGGTGGTAGGATATCATCATAATCAACAGACAATTGTTAACAGTTATATACTTTATTTATACAATGTACCATGTGTACATAATATAGTGATTAATGAATCTATGAATGAAATAGCTAGACAGCTTATTACAATTTATATCAATAATTCTGTGATCCCACTTATTTTGGAAATAACCCAGTAGAAACACAAACATATTCACTTTTGTAAAATTGGTATTTGTTTCGAAGAAATGTGTATTTAGATTGTGTTTTATTAAGCCTTCTACCTGCAGTTTGTTCTGTTTTCTCACATCTTATCCTCCTCTTTCTCTCCTGCATTTGTGTATATTATTTTACTATCAGTGTAGTCTTGATTCCCCACCTATATTCTTGATAGCAGAATAAACACATACAATCATAGAATACACTTTCCAATTTGGCAACAGGAGTTTCTGATTTTATTAACTTTTCTCTATTTTGTCATTATGTCCTAAACATTCAGTCAAGACTTAATTGCACTTCTTCAGTCTCTGTAACAACACATCTTTAGAAATCCCATAGTTTATAATAAAGCTTTTACTCTCTGATTTAAATTTTAGCCTATGTTTAAAAGCTAGTATTTCTTTGGTTGAAATGTGAAAAGCAATTTAGCTTTTTAAAGCATTAAATCTGTTAATGGCACTCCTCATATGTAGAGGCAAGCTCAATCCTTAAGTAATGACCTATGGTTCTGTGACCACCCTTGCCTACAATGACTGGGAACATGTGGTAACAATGGGCTGCTTTGATTCAAATGAATCCAGGGCTGATACTAGGCTAATCACATATGAAAAATCTCAGAATATTTATTTCTCCTCATCCTCTATTTCCCTTTACCCTCACCACATGTAAATTAAATAGAAATTGTAGCAAATTATTCCTTTCCACATAAGTGAGAGCTTGATAGACTTTTTAAGTTTGAGATGTTTTGGAAATAATAATGACAACATTGCAAAGCTGTAATTATGTCTGTTGATTTTCACTAGAACAATGTGGATCTCAGTATCCAGAGCAGCTAACAATTCTTGTAAGTAAGGAGATACAAACATGTTTGTTATTGTAACCATCTTTTTAAATACTGTTCATGCCCTGCGGCCATAGGAAATGCAGATACCTGCTGGAGTGGAACCAGCTCTTTTGCATGGCAAAAGGGTAAGAGCAAGGTGCACACTAGGCCTATTAAATTCCTACCTTACATATGTCAGAGCATCTATACTACAAGTAGCTATCTCCATAGCCATATCATTCTCTAACCATTATCTCCTCACACAAAAAGATTTAGATTTTACTTTCTGTTCTGCTACTTCACTTTTCCCAGTGCCAGTGACTGAGGATAAGGTACATTTGCAAAATTTGCTCTCTATGAACTCTGATACACAACTGACCTACAACTGTTGGAGTAAATGCACAGATCAGAAATACAGATTTGTACTGGCTTTTGTTCAGAATGTTATTATGATATTTTTAATTCAAAATGGGCTACAGTGTTAAAGGTTCATTTTGAGTTTAAAGTGCAACATAAATCATTATTTAAGCATGAAACAGAGTACAAGGCAGAATAGATATGAATGAATAAACAAAATTAACACAGTTCTATTACACTTGCATGCCATGATCAAAAGCTAAAACTTTAAGAAGAAAAAGTCAAGGTGGACATAGAACCAATTAATTTTAAAAGATAAAGAATTTATACAAACAACAGGCAAAGAAATGGAATTTTTCTTTAAGGAGAATAAAAAAGAAGAAAACATTCATTACAAAACCTATGGAATACTGCTAAAGCCTATATCAAGGGATTAGCTATAACCTATATAGCGAGAAAAAACAGGGAAAAAACAACAGCAAAAGATTCTGAAAGAAGAGCATAAACAACTTGAGATAGAACTACAAAAAGATCTGCAAAAGGGAAAATTAAAAAACCAAATTGAAATAATAAAACATAAGATTTTATTATTAAAACCTGTACTCTTAAAAAGAGCCTGATAGTACAGTGGACTAAAGCACTGTTATTAACATCTGCTGCTTGCAATTACTGCAAGTTCAAATCTCACCAGGCTCAAGGTTGACTCAGCCTTCCATTCTTTCAAAGGTAGGTAAAATGTGGACCCAGATTGTGGGGGCAATAAGCTGACTTTGTATAAATATACAAAAGTATGAAGGCTATACAAAAGTATGAAGGCTTAATGCATTGTAAGCCGCCCTGAATCTCCGGAGAAGGGCAGCATATAAATTAAAGCCAAAAAAAAAAAAAAAAAAAAGGTGAACTTAATGGAAAAAGAAGAATTCGCCCAACAAATTAAAAGGTGAAAACAAAACATTTTTTTTTATTGCAAAAGTTTTACAATTACATTTTCACCCCTTTTTCCCCCCCCACCTCCCCCCCCCAAACTTCCCAACCTCCCTAACCCTCCCTAACCCTCCCCTCCCCCCAGACTTCCCTATAATATACTCATACTCATAAAGAACCCTAAGATAACACTTATATGTAAACTTGAACCCCTCCCTCCCCTGTATAATTTTTCTCTTTATCTCATTACATTAAAAAAATTTTTCTAATACATTATTTTCAAATAAAAGCTATTTGATACTTTCTAGTTTGATATTTGTTTTGAACATATTCTATCCACCTTTTCCATTCCCATTCATAAGTCTCTTGTGAACAATCTTTTAAATATGCTGAAATCTTCGCCATCTCTGCAAAACTGGCCATCTTCAAAGTCCATTCCTCGATAGTGGGCAAAGCTTCATTCTTCCAGTATTTACCTATCAACAATCTTGCTGCTGTTATCATATACAATATCAATTTTGTTTCACCCAATGTAAAACCCTTAACTATACCCAATAAAAACAGTTGTGGAGAAAATTGAATTTTTTTCTTCAAAACATTCTGCATGACCCACCAAATTTTTATCCAAAAAGCCTTAACTTTCCTACAGGTCCACCAAACATGATAATACGTAGCATCCAAACATTCACATCTCCAACATTTTGGCTGAACATTAGGGTACATACATGACAACTTTTTGGGATCTAAATGCCATCTATAAAACATTTTATAAAAATTTTCCCTCAGGTTCTGCGACTGTGTAAATTTAACATTCTGAACCCAAATTTTTTCCCATGTTTCCAACATCACTGGTTCTTCAAAATTTTGTGCCCACTTAATCATACAATCTTTAACTAATTCGGTTTCTGAATCCCTTTCTAGCAAAACATTATAAAGCCTTTTGATATGCATTGGACCTTTCTCTTTTATATGTCTAACCAATTCTTCCTCGTGCAACATAATGCCAGTTTTTTGGTCCTCTTTCCATCTCAATTGTAATTGATTATATTGTAACCAAGTTAAATTAATCCCTTCATCCAACAGTGTCTGCAATGTCTTCAGCCGCCATCTGCCCGCATCTGTAAAAAGAACCTCTTTGTATAAAAACCCCCCGAGTGACATTATATTTGTATTCCACAAAGTATGACCAAGATCCAACCATAGCGGTATTTTATAATCCCATTTGAGTCGGTGCTTCTTCCAAACTCTCAACAAAGATTCTCTGAGTATATGACTTTTAAATACTTTATCAACTTTGTCGTCGTAAAATAAGTAAGCATGCCATCCAAATTCAAGATCAAAACTTTCTGCATTCAATATTCCAGTCTTTTTCCTTCCAAACCAATCACTTGTTAAAGTTAAAGCTGCTGCATCATAATATAACTGTAGGTTTGGAAGTTTAAGACCTCCTCTTTCTGGAACATCTTGCATAATTTTCAATTTCACTCTCGGCTTTTTCTCGTTCCAAACAAACTTATTCACTCCAGTTTGCCAGACTTTCAGTTGTTTATCACTTTTAAGCACCGGAATCATTTGAAACAGAAAAAGAAATCTTGGCAAAATGTTCATCTTAACTGCTGCTATTCTTCCAAGTAGAGACAGCTGCAGTTTTTTCCAAGTCTCCATGTCTTTCTGCACCTCTCGCCACAATACCTCATAGTTGTTTTGAAACAATTTCATGTTTGATTCTGCAACCTGAACTCCTAGATATTTTACCTTAGGTACAGTCTCAAAACCTGCCCTCCTTTCTAGCTCATGTTTACGATCTTGTGTCATATTTTTAGCTATCATTTTAGTCTTTTTTGAATTCAGTCTAAAACCTGAAACTTTACCATAGTCTTGTATAATGTCCTTCATCAAGATTATTGATTCCATTGGTTGTGATAGGGTAACAACCAGATCATCTGCAAATGCCTTTATTCTGTAATCCTCTTGCCTAATCATTATACCTTTCAAGATATTAGAGTCCCGTATTGTATTTAGCAAGACTTCTAATGTTAGAATAAATAAAAGTGGGGACAACAAAACATTTTTGAAAATGCCAATAAACCAGGAAGATGGCTAGCATACAAGCTGAAAAAGGAGAAAAAAAAACTGATAAGCAAATTATAAGATGAGAGGGGAATCTTACAACAGCAAAATAAGATCAAAAAGAAAATAATTCAGGAGTTTTATGGGAAATTATATGATCAAGGAAAAATTTCAGAGGAAAAGATAAAGCAATACCTAGAAAAAGCTAAACTACCAAAAATTTCTGAAAATATGAAAGCAATGCTAAATGAAATAATAACAATGATGGAATTAACAGAGGCGATAAATAGACAATAGAACAATAAAACACCAGGACCAGATGGACTATCCCCAGAAGTTTATAAATATTTACAGGAGTCACTAACTTTGTCAATGCTAGAGGTTTACAGTGAAGTTCTGATAGAAGCTAAGATGCCAAATTCATTGATAGAAGCAAATATAACATTAATCCTGAAAGAAGACTCAGACTTAACACAAATAGAGAATTATAGGCCTATATCACTATTAAATGCAGACTACAAGATATTTGCATCAATAATAGCAAAAAGATTAAAAAGATTCCTGAATAAATTTATCCACTCAGACCAAAATGGATTCTTACCTAAAAGACAAATTAAGAATAACCTAAGATTTCTTCTAGACACGCTGAAATATTATGAAGTACACTCTGAAAAACAAATGGTGTTGATTTTTCTGGATGCATAGAAAGCATTTGATAACATAAATTGGCAATTTATGTTCCAACTATTAGAATGTATGGACTGTGGTGAGAAGTTTATAAATATGATTAAAAGAATATACTCCAAACAATTTGTCGACGCCAAATTTTAATATAAAAAAAGGAAGAAGACAAGGATGCCCGCTATCCCCATTATTATTTATACTAACACTGGAAGTGCTAAATAGAAATATTAGACAAGATCCAGAAATAAAAGGTTTGGAAATAAAAAGAGAAAAATACAAACTACAAGCCTTTGCAGATGATTTGTTATTCGTACTAGAAGAACCACTTGAAACCGGCCCTAAGCTAATGGGAAAAATAGAGGAATATGGAGAAGTGGCAGGACTGAGAATAACAGATAACAGTAACAGAGTTGGAAGGGACCTTTGAGGTCATCTAGTCGAACCCCATGCTCACGCAGGAGACCTACTGAACTACCAACCTTTCTGATCGATAAATTCAGCATCTTAGCCACTGAGCCACTTAGCCAGACTATAAATAAATAAAGAAAAAATGAAAATACTATTTAAGAAACTTACAGATAAACAGAAAACTAAACTGACAAAGAAAATAGATCTTCAGGTAGTGTCAGATCCCTGCCATGATACTGCCATTCATATGGCAGTATAAGCATGGGGATAAGCTGTATTTTATAACCTCTTTCCTGGCACCTAAGCGCCTTGCAATATTCTCACCTTTTGGAAATGAAATAAGGAGGGAGGGCCATGTGGATTGTGTCAGTTGATTGAAAGTGGAAGAAGACCATGGGAATGGATCCTTAATTGGCTCTCAGGACGGCTGTTATAATAAACATCTTCACACCTGTGGATTGGCTAAAATCCACATTCCAACTGGAGTGGATTATCGCCGCGGTGGCGGTTGATACCCCCAGACTTATGGTCATGGGGGATTTCAACCTGCCGTCCGTGGGTGAGACGTCTGAGGTGGCTCGGGAGTTCATGGCTTCCATGATGGCTATGGATCTGACCCAGCTAATTCATGGCCCTACGCACACGGGGGGAAACACACTGGACTTGATTTTTGTCTCTGGACAGTGGCTGAGTGATCTCGAGATAGGGGACATAGTCATCGAGCCCTTGTCATGGTCAGATCACTCTCTCCTTCGCCTTGACCTTCGAACCGCTGCACCCCGCCGCAGGGAGGCAGAACCGATGAGATGGTACCGCCTCAGGCGCCTGATGGAACCTGATAGGTTCCAGATGGAGCTTGGGCCAATTCCTGAGGTTCTGGCTCACGCCTCGGCTGGAGACCTAGTGGCCGCCCGGGATAGGGCGGCCGCTGGAGCTCTGGATCGAGTCGTGCCTTTGCGGCCTCTGACCCGGCGCCGATCTCACCTGGCTCCTTGGTTTACTGAGGAGCTGAGGGAGATGAAGCGCCGGAAAAGACGCCTAGAGAGTAGTTGGAGGGCCAGTCGTACTGAATCTGACCGGATACTGGTAAGATCCCATATTAAGAATTACCTAGTGGCAATAAAAGCAGCAAAATGTACTTATCTTGCTGCTCTTATTGCGTCATCAGATAACCGCCCGGCCGCCCTGTTTAGGGTGACCCGCTCCCTGCTCCACCAGGAAGCGAGGGAGGACCCCTTGGAGGGAAGAGCCGAGGATTTTGTTCAGTATCTGTATGACAAAATCACTCAGATTCAGGAAGATCTGGACTCCGACTGGGTAGATCCAGAGGGGATGACGGTGGCAGGTCCTGAGAATGTTATCTGGGATGAGTTTGATTCTGTGACCCCTGAGGACGTGGACAGGATTCTGGGTAGACTGAATGCGACCACATGTTTGTTGGACCCGTGCCCCTCCTGGTTAGTGCTGGCTTCCCGGGAGGTGACGTGAGGCTGGTTCCAGGGGATTATAAATGCTTCATTGGGCGAGGGTGTCTTTCCCGCCACCTTGAAAGAGGCGGTGGTGAGACCTCTCCTCAAGAAGCCTTCCCTGGACCCAGCAACATTGGCTAACTATCGTCCAGTCTCCAACCTTCGCTTTGTGGCGAAGGTTGTTGAGAGTGTGGTTGCACGACAGCTTCCCCAGTACCTGGATGAAACGACATATCTAGATCCGTTCCCGTCGGGTTTCAGGCCTGGGTACAGCACGGAAATGGCATTGGTCGCGTTGGTGGATGATCTCTGGAGGGCTCGGGACAGAGGTTGTTCCTCTGTCCTGGTCCTATTAGATCTCTCAGCGGCTTTTGATACCATCGACCATGGTATCATGCTGCACCGGTTGGAAGAGTTGGGGGTGGGAGGCACTGTATTACGGTGGTTCTCCTCCTTTCTCTCCGACCGGTCACAGTCTGTTTGACAGGGGGGCAGAGGTCGACCCCGAGGCCTCTCATATGTGGGGTGCCGCAAGGGTCGGTCCTCTCGTCTCTCCTGTTCAACATTTATGTGAAGCCGCTGGGTGAGATCATCCGTGGTTTCGGGGTGGAGTACCATCAGTATGCTGACGACACCCAGCTGTACATCTCCACCCCAGACCACCCCAACGATGCCCTTGAAGTGACGTCCTGGTGCCTGGAGGCCGTACGGATCTGGATGGGGAGGAACAGGCTCAGACTCAACCCATCCAAGACCGAGTGGCTGTGGTTTCCGACGTCCCGATATAGTCAGCTGGTGCCATCGCTGACTATTGGGGGCGAAGCATTGGCCCCCACGGAGAGGGCTTGCAACTTGGGTGTCCTCCTGGATTCACGGCTGTCTTTAGAAGAGCACTTGACGGCCGTGACTGGGAGGATTTTTCATCAGGTCCACCTGATCCGCCAGTTGCATCCCTTTCTGGATCGGGACTCGTTACGCACGGTCACTCATGCCCTCGTCACCTCCCGTTTGGACTACTGTAACGCTCTCTACATGGGGCTCCCCTTGAGGAGCACTCGGAGACTCCAACTGGCGCAGAGTGCGGCCGTGCGGGTGGTGATGGGAGCGACATGGCGCTCCCATGTAACGCCTCTCCTGTGCAAGCTGCACTGGCTCCCGGTGGTCTTCCGAGTGCGCTTCAAGGTTTTGGTTACCACCTTCAGAGCGCTCCATGGCTTAGGACCTGGCTATTTATGGGACCGCCTGCTGCCACCAATAGCCTCCCACCGACCAGTACGCTCCCATAGAGAGGGGCTCCTCCGGGTGCCATCGGCTAAACAATGTCGACTGGCGGCCCCCAGGGGGAGAGCTTTCTCTGTGGGGGCACCTACGATCTGGAACGAGCTCCCCCCAGAGATACGGAGGATTCTGGATCTGCGTACCTTCCGTCACGCGCTTAAGACGTTCCTATTTCATCAAGCCGGCCTGACCTAAATTTTTCCTCTTTTTAAATGGAAATTTTAAATTTGGTTTTAATTTATTGGGGTTTTAAAATTGGTTCAGCCAAATTTATTTAATTAGTTTTATCTCTATTTTAAATTTTGTATCTATCTGTTTTATTTTATGGCTGTTCACCACCCTGAGTCCTTCGGGAGTAGGGCGGTATACAAATTTAATAAAATGAAAAATGAAAATGAAATGAAAATGAAATGAAATGGAGGGAGGATTCTAGAGCCCTACTTCTAACTGTGCAGTTTGGGAGGGAATTTAGAGTCTGCTTCACCTGTTCTGCTATCACTTCTTCTCAATAAAAGGTTCCTTTTGTAATACCATGTTTCAAGAGTCTATACTTTCTTGGGAAAGGAGGAGAGGCAGATCCTTACAGGTAGTTAAGAAAGTAAAATACTTGGGAATTTATCTAATAGTTAGATGTGTAACAATCAAAGAAGATAATTATACTTGATTAATGTAACAAATAAAAATGGACTTGGAGAAATGGAAAAGTTGCAGTTATCAATGGTAGGGAGAATAGCAACTATAAAAATGAATATACTGCCGAAGCTATTTTTGTTTCAAACAATTCCTATAAAGCTAGAGAAAAAGTATTTTGATGAACTAAATGCAATAATTTTGAAATTTATATGGCAAGGAAAAAGAGTGAGAATAAGACTGAAAATGTTGCAAGAATCCAAAAATAATGGGGGCTTTGGTCTGCCAGATTGGAAGTTCTACTATCAGGCCGCTGCACTAACCTGAGTGAAAGAATGGATAAACCTTGACAATGGAAGCTCTGATACATCCAAATGTGGTAAATTGGGGGGGGGGGAATGTAACATATAAAGATATTTTAAATGAGAAAGGGGTAATTAAAACTAAACAAGAACTGAAAAATCAGGGGGTGGACCTTGCATGGTGGCCACACCTGCAAATACAGTCAAGATATGAAAAGGATGTAAAGACATATGGTTTCTAAAAAGAGCCAACAATACTTGGTCAAATACTACTAGGTGTGGATGAAAAGCTAATAAAGAAAATGGAAGATGAACAAGTGAAAGAAACAATGATAACTTGGGCAAAACCTGAGTCTTCGGAGAGGGGCGGCATACAAATTGAATTAATAAATAATAAATTAATAAATAAAAAAAATTGGATATACTATAGAATTAGATAAATGGCAAAAACTGTGGGATAGAAACTGTAAATTGACAATGGCATCTACATACAAGGAAAACCTGTTCTATAGGTGGCATTTGCCACCAGCAAGGCTAGCAAAGATGTTTAAAAACTTGTCTGCCAAATGCTGGAAATGCAACCAGGATCATATTATCATATGTGGTGGACTTGCCCAAAGGTAAAAAAAATAAATATAAAGCAGGGGTGAAATCTACTTACCTTTCTTACTGGTTCGGAAGTTCATGCTTCACGCATGTACAGAAGGTAAAAAAACATTACTTCCTGGTTAAAACCAGGAAGTAATGACACCCTGGCGGCGATTGCTACTGTTGTGACCCGTCAGTGGCCTGTGCAGATAGTAACTGATTCCAACAGCAAGGAGGCTGGTGTGGTGATGCGCCAGCAGCCTGTGCAGCTGGTACTCGAGTCAGACAATGAGGAGGCTGGAGAAGATGTGGTGCCAGAGGCGGAGATTCAGCCAGGGCCTTCAGAACTTCCAGAAGCTTCTATAAGTGAAGAGGAAGAAAAGGAGGAGCCTCTTTTCTCTCTCTCTCTCTTTTTTTAAATTTTTATTGAAAATTATTAAAAAAATACAAAAGAAAAATATAGCAATATGGATAGAATTGCAGAGAGTAACATAATACATATAGAGTTTAGAACATCAGCTTTCACCTGATAATAGCACAAACCTCCATTAAGACAAAATCATCAAAATAGAAGGCATATCCAGGAGAGAGAATTCCCAACTACCATACAATATTCCTATAAATAATTTACCCACAATTGTATTGATATTATTATTTTACATTCTTCTTAAGATTTCTTTCTTGAAGCCAAGCATACTACCAGTCCCAACTCATATACATTCCCGATTCTTGTCTATCTCGTAAGAGACCGGTAAGTTTGTCTGCCTCTGCACAGCCCATGATCTTTACGATTAACATAGCCTCCGATGGTATATTTTTGTATTTCCATTCTTGAGTGAATGCAATCCTGGCTGCAATGATAATGTGGAGAGCAGATACCAATTAAATTTATTTAAGTTATCTGCTTTCATGCCTAATAAAAACGTTTCCGGGTTCAATTTTATCCTACACCCTATGATTTCAAAAATCCATTTTTGGATTCTATCCCAATATTCTCTTGCTCGGGGACAGGTCCACCAAGTATGAAAATAAGTTCCCATAGCAGCCTTGCATTTCCAACAAACCGGGGAGGTTCCCAGGAACATCTTCGATAATCTAGCCAGAGGGAGGTGCCATCTATACAGCATTTTATATATATTTTCCTTATAGGGAACTGACATTGTTAATTTTAGAGTTCTTCCCCAAATTTCTTCCCACTTTTCAAGCTCAATCGAGTGTCCCAAATTTCTCCCCCAGGCAATCATCGAGTCCTTAATAACCTCCTCTCCAATCCAATCCATTAAGAGGAATTGATACAGTTTGGATAATACCTTCTCATCCTTCCCCAACAAGATCTTATCAAGTTCTTGTAAGGAATTACAGATTCCTCCCTTGTTTTTGTCCTGAGCTGTTCTGGATTGGACCTGGTTATATGTCCACCAATCTAACTTATAGCCGAGACCCAACAGCGTACTTTGAGGCTTTACTCTGCCTAAAGGGTCTAACAGTGCTTGGTAAGTTAAAGGTTTATTTCTGTTATAAAGGGTTGGACATATCATCGCTTCTAGAGGGGAAAGCCAGATCGGAGTCATCAGATAGTATTTATTTCTTATTCAATCCCAGGTAGTCATCAAAACCTTTCGGATGAAATGGTCCATAAAATATTTATGTTTTTTGGACTTTTCCTGACTCAGATAATAATGCCACCCCTGTTGCAGGTTGTGACCTTCCAGTATAAGGATTCTCCTCCTTCTCAAAGCAATCCAGTCTCTGATCCAATTTAAGACAGCCGCTTGGTGATAAAACTCCCATTTTGGTAAGCCAAATCCTCCCCTGGAAGGGGATTCTTGAAGCATTTTCAATTTGATCCTTGGTTTTTTGTTCTGCCAAACAAATCTACGTATACTTTGGTCTAAGGATTGAAAATTTTTTGCATCTAATAAAACTGGAGCTGTCTGAAAGGGAAAATCCCATTTGGGTAGAATATATGTCTTAACTACTGCAACTCTATCCAGTAATGATAACTGTAGTCCTTTCCATCCTTCAAACCTTTCTTTAGTTTGACTAAGGAGTTTCAGGTAATTGTCCTCTTTAATAGTTGAACATTTGGATGAGAGCCAAATACCTAAATATTTCACCTTTTTAACTATCTGAATCCCTAGTTCTTCCTCTAATTTATCACTCTGATAAATTTTTCCCCGAATTCCATTTCCCTCAACTGTGCAAACAGAAAACTCCAGCTCACTCTATCAAAGGCTCTTTGTGCATTCACGGAGACCAGGGCCACCTGCTTATCAGAATTACATTCATAATATTCTAATATATTCAATATGATTCTCACATTATCTTTAAGTTGTCTATAAGGCAGGAAGCCGTTCTGGTCCCCGTGAATGTACTCATTCAAAAAAAAATTTAGTCTCTTCACTAAGATCACGGAGAATAATTTGCAATCGGCGTTGAGCAGGGAGATCAGCCTGTAATTATTAATCAGAAGCGGATCAGTGCCTTCCTTTGGGATTAATGTAATATACACTTCGGACCAAGAGGGTGGCATTTGACCAAAGGCCAGGACCTCATTGAACAATTCGGTCAAAAATTCCCCCAAGGTCTCAAGGAGGGCCTTATATATTTCTACTGAAAGACCATCCGTACCTGGGGTCTTCCCCCCCCTTTTGTTCCCCTAATACTAGCTCTACTTCCTTCAAGGTAATCTCTGTATTCAATATTTCTTTCATTGGGAGTGGGACTTTTCGGGGGTCAGCTCTAGCCAAATACTCTCTAATTTCCTGGTCTTGTTCATCTCCAGCTGTATATAAGGCGGCAAAATATTCTTGTATTATTTTCCCTTTCCCTTCCTTGTCCGAGACACATCTTCCAGTTTGGTCCCTCAAACAAACTATCCTATTTCTCTCCTGTTGCTTCTTCAGTCTATAAGTAAGCCATTTTCCCGCTTTATTTGCATGTTCAAAGTGCCTTTGTTTTGCCCATCTAATTTTAGTAGCCAATTCTTCCTGATCTAATAAATTTAACTGGTGCCATGCTATTTTCTTCTCCTCTGCTAATTTTAGGTCCCCTGGGTCCGCCTACAACTTAGCTTCCACTTTCTCCAATTCACACACCAATTTACTCCGTTTCAATCTCTGAGCCTTCTCTTTTCCAATTATATGAGATGCTACTAATCCCCTGATCACCGCCTTCACCGTGTCCCAAATAATCTGGGGACTAGTATCTTCCTTCCTATTGACCCTAAAGAAAAAGTCCATCTCTTTCTTTAGCTTTTGAAGTAAATCTTTATCTTTTAATACCCCTGCATCCATCTTCCATCTCTTTATTCTGCGGGTTCCCCTCCATAGTATCTTCAATGGGCTATGGTCCGCCCAGTCATTGACATCTGTTTCCATATCCAACACCTGATCACATAACTCTGCAGTCATCCAGGCCATATCCAACCTGGACCAGGAATGATGTCTGGGAGAGAAATAAGTACCCTGCTTCTTACCCGGGTTTCTGTCCCTCCATACGTCTCTCAACCCAATTATCCCTCTAATTTGTTTACAAAGTTTTGGCAAGAGCTTCCTTCTCTTTTTCCCGGCTTTGCCTCTCTCTGGTATATAATCCCAATTTGAATCTACTACCGCATTAAAGTCCCCGAGCAGACAGATATTGGCATAGTTTAACTCTAATAACTTCTGATATAATTCCCCGTAAAAGTTTACTTGGTTTCTATTTGGGGCATAGATTCCAACCAACAAACATTTCCTTTGGTCCATTGTTACATCTACCATCAGGACTCTACCCTTTTTTCCTGCATAAATTAATTTCGATTCTAAGTGTCCTTTTACATATATCGCCACTCCCTTCTTTTTCTGATCCGCCAAGGTAACATACAGATTTCCCAATCTTTTATTCTCCAGTATCACTTTCTGGTTTCCCTTTACATGAACCTCCTGTAAGCATATCACATCATAGTTTGCTTTGGCCAACTGGTTGAACACTCTCTTTCTCTTACATGGGTTATTTAAACCATTAATATTGGCTGAAAATAAAGATACCCTCACTTCTCCCTTTACCATCTTCCTTACTACTTATTTATTATTGCCCTCTGTTTTCTTTCTAGTCTGTCGGGTTTCCCTCAGAGCAAGGGGTTCTTTCCTTCCTCCAGCTCCTCCCCTCTCTATCTTTTTCCCCTTCCCATCTGCTCGTTCCTTGGGTTCTTCATCCTCCTGTAGGTCTTCTGGGCTTTCACTCTCCGATTACCCCTTGGCCTCCAAGTCATTCACCTTAAAATTAAGCTCATAAAAGTCTCATGCATCTCTCAAGTTCTCAATTTTGATCCTCTTATCTCGCCAGGTTATCAATAAGCCTTCCGGTATATAGAATTGAATTTTTCCTTAACTGCATCGTCAGAAATTGGTATCTACGCCGCTGTTCTCTAACTTTCCTAGGGATTTGCTTTAGGATCCTAATTTGTTGTCCTTTATATGATATCACCTGATCCCTTACTTTCCTATAAACCTCCTCCCGTATGTCCTTCTTACAAATCGAATATGAATTTCTTGTGGCAAGTTATGGCATTTTACATATCCCGTAAATACCCTATAAGCCTCATCAATATCTTTCATTATTAACTCCTTGTCTTTTTCCAAGATTTCAGTTAAAATACCTCCAACTACTTCTCTCACACATTCTTCTTTATCTTGTACCACATTCTGCATTCTTAGAAAAAAGGAGGAGCATTCCATCTGTAAGAAAATTATTTCTTCTTCCATAGCCCTTGTGGTTGCGGCCTGCTCACGCTCCAAACCCGCCAAACATCCTTCATATCTGTTGGTACGAACTTCCACTTCATGGAGTCTCCCCTCTTGTTTAACCAATGCCTCTCGCACTTCTATCAGTTGCTCATTTAGTACTTTAATGTCTCCCCGCACCGCTCCCATTTCACTTCTCAAGTTCATCATTAAATCCTCAAAATTCTTCATCATTACCTCTTGCATTGTCTGCATCATTCCCTGTAGATTCTGTAGCGAGGGGGACTTTCCCAATATATTTGCATCTTCTGTAGATTTAGATGACATTGAGAGCAATAGCACTGGCGATGACGTCGAGGGGGGCAACAATACTTTCTTGCCTCCTTTAGTAGCAGTTGTAGTTGGAGCAATGGACATCTCTCCTTGGGGTACTCCTTGGTTCTTGTTTGGAGACCAAAGTTCTTCCAACCCAGCATACAAGCCAAGTACTCTCCAACCTTTTCAGTTTACTTAGTCTTCCTCTTTCTTAAATTCTCTATTTGTCAATTAGTTTGAATCAGCCAATGTTAGTTTGAATCAGCCAATATATACAATTAATAAGCAATTAATAGTTGGTCTATTAAATATATAAATATATAAATTGATTACCACAATAACAATAGCAATATTAAATCAGTATCCTAATCAATTAATAAGAATTAGAGGATAAGAGGGGAAATACTATCAAAGGTTAACCAAAAAAGAAAAGAAAAAAAAGAGGAGGAGGACCAAGTCTTTAAATTTAAATTTCCTCTAAGTACATCCACAATGTTCTTTTGAAATTTCCAAATCCACCACTGGGTGGAGCAGATGACCAAATATTGCCAACAGTTCCAGGAAGAGACTTTTCCAGCTACAAAAATAGAATATCAGAAAGCTAATAATTCAACTTGGTAGGGAAGTTATTAATCTTTTGTCCTGAATTTATAAATTTATGAAAAAAAATCCACAACAAAGTCAAATAATCCAATCAAAGAGATAACAGAGTGCAAAGAGAAAAAAAGAAAAGAAAAGAAACACACCCCACGTCCAGCTCTTCCCCTGTTAAGTACGCAGATTTCTCCACTATCATCAGCAATGTCTGGGTTACTCTCTTTCGGCCGCTAGTCAAGTGAGGCTATTTCACCTCACTGCTTGCCCCAGCAGTTAGAACTTCATACACTCTCTCTCCATGCTCCTCACCTCCAAGACCAACATAAATCCGAAATAAATCCAAGTTCCTTGGACTCTCTGCAATCAGGCTTCCTATCCAACATGGTGAGTTATTCCTTCGGGACCGCCATTACTCGGCGCCCTCTCCTTGCCTTCAGAGACCGAAAGAGGATCAAGCCTTCAGCGCACAGGATCGCCACATCCACATGCGCCCTGCACTCCTCAATCTCCCCGCTCCCTCCAGGGGCGGTTTTGGCAGGAAAAAAAAGCCATCTGAATCAGGGAAAAGGAGATCAGACCAGGAGCTCTTTCCTTGTCCTTCTTCTCCTTGCACTGATGTCACCGGAAGCCCGAGGAGCCTCTTCTCGATGCATGAGTGCGCAGAGCTGTTAAAAGGCAGGAGTGGCTCCTTAGGAGGAGGTATCCTCTCGAGAGTAAGGCTTGGGGCTAATTGGCCACTCCCCTAGCCTATTTAAGGAAGGACAACGACTGATGCAATTTTCAGGAAACAACTTTGTTCATATTCCTTCGCATCTTGATTCCAGAAACATTTGATCGGCTCTTGCTTCTCTCTTGTCAGTTTTCCTGCAAATTACTTCTGGGCATTCTGCCATAATAATATAATATAATAATAGATAATAAAAGAAATTAGAAGTGGGAAGAATATTATTATATACAAGTAAAGAATATTTATTATTATTTACTTTATTCATTAAACATGAAACTCAGTCAACTGAACATTCAAAAATTCATCACAAATACCATTGACTGGTGCTAATGGTTGATACAGGTTGCTGCCAGAATCCTAGGTATCAACCAAGTACTTTCTTAAGATGTACGATGTTCCAAGTAGCACAGTTTTTTGCAGTTCCGCTGGTGTTATTGCAATTTGTTGATGTATCTTATAAAATTCTTGGACATTGTACCAAGTGCCCTGATGACAATGGGTATCACTGTTACATGTTTCATCCATAGCCGTGTAGTTTCGATGGCCAGGTCACAATATTTCATGATTTTTTCCTGTTCTTTTTCTTCGACTTTGGCATCTCCTGGTATCACAATGTCAATAAATTGTATGTTTCGGTTTTTGACAACTGTGATATCTGGCGTGTTGTGTTCCAAGTGACGATCCATCTGTATTCGAAAGTCCCACAAGATCTTCACCTTCTCATTTTCTATAACTTTTTCCACTTTATGTTCCCATGACTTTTTGGATACAGATAAGCTGTATTTTTTACATAATGACCGGTGGATTAATTTTGCAACTTGGTCGTGTCTAGCTTTGTAATCAGTTTGTTCGATTCTGCTGCATTCACATGTTAAATGTGAAACAGTTTCGACTTTGTTGTTGCAAAGTTGGCAGTTTGGATTGTTGGTGGATTTTTGTATCTTTGCTTTCATGGCATTAGTTTGTAGTGCTTGTTCCTTTTTTAAAAAAGAAAAGTTTTTTTTTATTTTTTTGTAGTGCTTGTTCTTAAGCAGTCGGTATTAAACCTTCCATTTCTTTCTCTTTTTTTTTATATTGAAAAAGTTTTTCAAATACAGATTTTCCCCCCTTTTTCCCCCCTCCTCCCTAACCCCCCTCCCCCTCCCCTCCCCCTGTGGCTTCTCCAAGATAAAACCCAAATTAGTAACAGATTATATAATACTTTACCATCCTTTTTACTCCACCCCCCATATGCTGACCCTTTCTTTCTAACAATATTGTTATATCCCCCTTATACTATACATTTCAAAGCAACATTCAGCTGTAAAATTATATAATAAATCCTAATTTAGCAATTTCTACTCATAATCTATCCATTTCCTCCTCCCCCATGCATATATCTCTTAATTCAAATCTTTTACATATATTAATATAACATAACATCCCTTTTCCTAAACTAAACAATCAATAAGCTAACCTATCTCCACCCACTTTCCTACAGGTCTACCATACATAATATTTTCAATATCTTTGTTCTTCTGCCCACACCACTAAAAAAAAAAAAATATTTCCATATATAAATAAAATGCTCAAATGACTTTAAACTTGTAATCCATATGATATCTTCTGTAATGTCTTTCAACTGGATTGTTAATTCCATCACCCATGTTAGGGTAACATCAAATTCTAATTCCAACAGTATGTTCGGTATCTTCAATTACCATCTGCCCCCTTCAATAATAAATGTTTTCATATATCAAAAAACCACCCGAGTGACTTTATATTTATATTCCATATAGTGTCTTTTATAATGTCTTTCATCTAAATTATTCATTCCAACCACCGTGTTAGGGTAACAACCAGATCTTCTGCATGCCCCAATCCCTTAGTTCTCTTGCCTTATAGCTCAGCATAAACGTAATCCATCTGTCAAAGAGTCCAAAATAGAAAGTTCCAGTCCACTCAATTTAAGGCCATCTTCCACATCCCAAAAGTACAGCACTGCAGAGATCTGTCACTCTCCTCAAAATAGTATAAACCAATACTTTGCCTCAACTATATTTTCATGTATTTAATCGTCTCTTAAGTAACTGGCATTACACTGTTGTTTAGTCTAAAAAATTTTATTTTTGTAGGACCTGCTTCTTCTCTTCTTAACTTTTTGTGGCTTAGATCTCCATCCTGGTTGCCTTTCTGTGAGTTGTATATCAACTGATTGATTTCCATGCTGGTCTGTAACTTGATAAGTCATCACATTCGAATCCAAAGCCGCCTCTCTTGTATTTATAGGTAATCCAACTATAACCTCTGAAGGAGAATCCAAAAGCGGCTCATCCAAAAAGCCCTCTGTAACTTGTTGTTTTTCCATTACCTCCACCTCCATCTGCTTAGCCTGGGTTTCAATCTCTTGTTGATTTTGCTTTTCTTTATTCCCCTCATGTGTTATACATGGAGATGTTGAATCCATTTTAAGAACCTTATAATAAAATTCTTCCGCTTTTTCAACAGTATTTAGTTGATATCTTTCTCCTTGATATCTCAATATTATTCCAACTGGAGCATCCCACCTAAATGGGATTTTTTGTTTCTTTAGCTCAGTCACCAAAAATCCAAAATCCTTTCTATCTTTTAGCATCTTGGGCAGCAGCTCTTTAAATATCCAAATCTTCCTTCCATGCATTTCAAGAGTGGAGTTAAAAGACTTTTGCACAATATCATTTCTTATTCCTTTATTGGTAAAGTAAATCACCACATCTCTAGGCAACTGCCTTTGCTTTGCCATCCAAGAATTTACTCTGTAGGCCTTATCAATCTTACAGGATACCTCTTCAGGATTAACCTTTAAAATCCCAGCCAGAACTTCAGCAGACATCTTTCTCAAATCTTCTTTTTTATTTTCCTGTATTCCCCTAATTCTGACCGCAAATTCCATAAATCTGAATTGCATCATTGTGACTTCATTTTCAATCCTTTGTTTTATATTATCTGCATTGTAAGTCTTGTTGTCAGCTTCCTTTATTTTTGACTCTACTTCTGAGCTATGTTTTTGAATCATTGTTAAATCATTTTCAATTCTTTATATTTTATTATCCAAATTATAAATCTTATGATCAACTTCCTTCATTTTAGACTCTATTTCTAAATTAATCTCTTTATCCATCTTTATCATTGCGTCTAAGAAATTTATCATATGTTGCTTGAATTTATCATATTTTTGTTGAACCAACTCTTTAATTTCCTGTCTAAATTTTTCAAGGTTCTGGTTCACAATCTCATCATGTCTTGCCATCTCCTCCAGAACAAATTGCGTTAGATCTTTAAAGCCATTCCTCTGTGTCTGCAAGCTCAAAACTTGCTCATGTGGTTTATCAATGGGGGAACCCCCCCCCACAGCTTGATTGTCTGGCTTTGTCAGTTTTAATGCCATCCTGCCACACAAGCAGATTTTTCCCCCCCTTTAAAGAAGAAAACTTCTCTCCAAACAATATCAATATCAAGTCTCTAAGAAGGAAGAAGCATAAAATAGGAATTTTTCTCTTCAGTTCTAGCCAGCACTGTTGTCTCAGTTACTTTGTAACATATTGAACTAGTCAAACGGAAGGACTTTCGCTTTCAGCTTTTCTTCTCAAGCCTCAGCCAGTCGCCATTTTAAACTTTCTTTTTTTCCCCCTTCCACTCTTCTTTACTTTTAAAGTCAGTCTTAGGGTTATTGGAAATACTTGCAATTTAGGGTCCCAGGTCCGGATTTCAACCTACTTGTTCAGAGAATCTGTTAGTTTTCATTAGTTGGTCTGGTCCCATCGCCTGGCTCTGCAAAGCGCAGAGTTCTCCCGAAGCCTGGAGCAGCGGTGAGTGAAAATAGGAAGCCTCATCCTGCTTCCTCCCCAGACACAAAAAAAGAACTCTGGGGACTTCGCAGAGGGCTCTACCTGCCCTCGCTGACTCTGTCTCTCATTTCCTTACGGAAACGGAGTTTTTCGAGCCGCCTTTCAGCTGTAAAGGCGGCTCTTTACGGGCGACGGGGCTGGCAGTCTCAAGGGACCATCTGGCAGCGACGGAAGCCGAACCGGAAGCCCTTCCATTTCTTTCTTGATGGTTCCCATTTTAAGCCATGCCCATGTAAAGTTGTCATCACATTTTCTGACAATTCTCCAAACAAATAAATTTCTATTGTATTCAGTATATTTCCCTCACTCAAAGAAGTTTCCATGGGATCAATAAATTGCTTCCAAACAGTGCACTTTTATTATAGCATATTTTTATTCAAACCAATATTGTTTGACATTTTGAATATTTTGAAATCAGTAAATTCCCTTTTGGGGAGGTGTGTGAGGAAGGGAGGCATACAGTAGCATTATTCCAAGAAAACTTAGTTTGCATAAAAGGCAGGCAAACCCCCCAAAATTTAAGTTAGCCAATTTCAAGTTAGTGTTTCCAGAGTGGGATAGTACTCCCCAGTTTACATACAGCATTATTGTAATTCTCACTAATAACGGAAATGCAAAGTACCTATAATGGAATTTGCATTGTTTCATTGCAGTAACCATTTGATATTCTTTGCCTAACTAGGTCCTCAACTTGTTTACCCACAAGCTGGCAGGACAAGAAAATTGTTCATCACTTCTGTTAAGGATATTGTTGTTGTGTTACCAACCAGCAAAGTGTAGAGCACAGAGAAACGTTGCTGAGAGCAATGAATAAGAGATGTCAAACTGGTTTATCAAAAGTTTACTTTATAGTGAAAAAACAATCTCATAGTCTTTAAATCAATCCAAGTTTTTGCCAGTTAAATCAGTCCAGTGATACAGAAATCTTCTTACCACACAAACAGTAGTTGGTTAGAATAACAACTTCAGTCTGGTTCACAAACCATGATGGTAGCAGATCCATCCAACGATGATAAGCTACCATTGTGTGAGGAGTTGCTATCATTGTGCTATCATCGTTGGATGGATCTGCTACCATCGTGGTTTGTGAACCAGAGTGAACTTGTTATTCTAACCAACTACTGTTTGTGTGGTAAGAAGATTTCTGTATCACTGGACTGATTTAACTGGCAAAAACTTGGATTGATTTAAAGACTATGAGATTGTTTTTTCACTATAAAGTAAACTTTTGAGAGTTAATGTGAATAGTACAAACTGTGTTTGTGATATACAATCCAAGTGAAGATGGCACTAGAACAAGCAAAACATTTTTCCATGATAACCCGGCTGGATGGAACAAACTATGTATCCTGGTCTGCAAAATGTAATCTACTTTTGCGTAAAGAAGGACTGTGGGATATAGTTAATAATCCACCGGATGTAACAGCATGGAATCCAGCTGATGAGGAAGATGCGAAGATATTAGCCAAGTTTAACAGAGACAATGAACGAGCTCTTTGCATTATTGGACTAACACTGGGTGACTAGCAGCTTGTCCATATTCATGGTGAAGAGTCTGTTGCTAGGTGTTGGACCAAGTTGAAGAGACTATATGTTCGTGACTCTGTGGGTGCTCATATTTATCTCACACGGAGATTATTTAAACAGCATCTTCTTAAAGGTGATGGCTCATTTGGAATTCATGACCAGAATTTTCCAGGAGCTGCATGAAAAGGAACTTGTTTTCTCAGAACTACAATAAGTTTATATAATTCTTTCTTCTTTGGACAATAGTTATGACGACTATGTTTCTTCGTTAGAGGTTTTGTCCAGAGATGAACTGACATTGGCTGGCATAACCGGTAGGTTATTGGAAGAATCCAAAAGAAGACAAGAAAGGGATCAGTTGAGAGTGCAACAACCAAAAGAAGAAAAAATATATTCAACTGCCTATTTTGTAAAATGTTGTTTTGCTTGTGGGGCTAAAGGGCATATAGATAAGTATTGTAAGAATAAGAAAATGTCTGTTAGGGACAATACTAGACCCAAGAAGGGTTGTAATTTAGCTATATCCAGTTCAACTACTGATGCTAACCAGGATTGTTGGGTTGTTGACAGTGGTGCTTCTCAATCTATTTCTAGAAATAGAAAATTTTTTGTAAAAATGGAGAAGAGTAACCAACATGTTTAACTAGCAAATGGCTGGAAGGTTAAGGTAGCTGGAGAGGATGTTGCTCATTGGTCATTTAGTAATGAACCATTGCCTATGTTATATATTCCTGGGTTAAAATTCAATTTATTATCTGTTAAATCATTATTGCAATTTGGGTTTACATTAACATTTAAAAATGATAAGTGTTTTATTGAGAAAGATGGCAAGGTTGTTACTGCAAGTTTAGAAAATGATTTATTTATTTTAAGGGATAACCCAGTATTGGTGGCTAAGTCTAAGTCTGTTTATAAGAATGTTAAACCACATGATGAATGTATTCATCTGTTACATCGGAGACTTGGGCATTTAAATTTCAGGACGTTAAAGAAAACAGTTCAGTTATCTGAAGGGATAAAACTACAAGCATGTAGTAAATATCTGAATTGCAATGCCTGTAGTCAGCAAAAAAGTAGGGTAACACCAGTAAACCGTGTTAATGGTTTTAAAACCAAAAAGCCATTAGAGGTAGTGTTTGTAGACCTAATTGGACCCAAAAAAACCAGCATAGGAGGTGCCTGCTATATTCTGAGCATAGTAGACCATTATTCAAGATACGGATTCTGTTATCTAATGAAAACAAAAAGTGAAACATTCCAGCATATTAACAACTGGCTACGTTTTGTGGAAAGGAAACAGAAATTTAAGGTTAAATGCTTAGTGACTGATAATGGTACAGAATTTACCAACCAAAGGTTGGAAAAGTTTTTGCAGGATGCAGGGATCCAGCATAAACGGTCTGCTCCATACAGACCACAACACAATTCGTATATTGAGAGAAGAGGTCAAACATTACAAGCCATGACTAGAACTATGTTGGCAGATTCTGGTTTGCCTGAAAATTTATGGGGTGAGGCTGTTATGTGTGCTAACCATGTGTTAAACAATGTGGTTCATTCCTCTATGGGTGAAATACCATTCACCTTATGGCATGGGAGGAAACCAAATCTTAGTTACTTACACACATTTGGAGCCCCAGCTTGGGTACATATTCCATCTAGTTTAAGGAGAAAGGATCAACAGAGAGCCAGAAAAATGTTTTTCGTTGGCTATGAATCAAATCATAGGTCTTTTAGATTTTGGGCACAGGGAACCACTAGTGTTTACTGTAGTGCAGGTACTAAATTTCTAGAGCACGAAGGATGGGATAAACTAGAGCGTGCAGATTATAGACATGATAATAATACTGTTAGTATAGAGCATCATATTCCTGATGATATTCCTGAGGATTTAGATGATGTAAAATTCTCTATCAAGGATGAAGAACAGGAAGTAGGTCTAGAGGAGGTAGTTTTAGGGGAGGAGTCAGATGAACCATCTGCAATAAGTCCTGTATTACCTAGGAGATCTACTAGGGAAAGGCATTCACCTGATCGATATAAAGCAACTGTAGTTTGCCAGGTTAACATAGAACCTTCAAGTTATGAGGATATCAGGCTTTATCTTGAAAAGGAGCAGAATGCTTGGAAGGAGACAATGAGTAAGGAAATTAATTCTTTAACTAATTTAGGTGTTTATGAAACTGTGAAATTGCCACCTGGTGAAAAATTAATAGGTTGTAGATGGGTTTACAAAATTAAGAAAAGCATAGATGGGACAGTAACCCATAAAGCTCGTCTTGTAGCTCAAGGTTTTTCTCAGACCGAAAAAGATTTCGATGAGGTTTTTGCTCCTAGTTTACATGCTAGTACTTTAAGAACAATGCTAGTGTGGGCAGCTAAGTATAGATATAGTGTTAACCATATAGATGTAGAGACAGCATACTTGCATGCTCCATTGAGACACACCATCTATATGAGGAAGCCTTTAGGAGTTGAAACACAAAACCACACTGATTGTTGGAAGTTAAATAAAAGCCTTTATGGTTTGAGACAATCAGGGTTTGAGTGGAACCAATGTATAGTTAAAGAGCTAAATAAGATTGGTTTTCATGAAGGTGTAGCAGATAAGTGTCTCTTTAAAAGAGAAAATAATGGTGTAGTATCATTTTTATTATTGTTTACAGATGATATAGCCATAATAACTAAAACTGACAAGGAAGCCATAGATATTGTTAAACAGTTACAAACCAAATTTAAGATCAGAAATTTAGGAAATATTAGGCATTATTTGGGTCTAGATATCAATCAAACAGCTAGAGGTTATAAAATATCTCAATCTAGCAAAATAAGCCAAATGTTGAAACGTTATGGCATGGAGCTATGTAAGCCAGCTAAAACGCCTATGGCACAGGATTTTCAAAAAGGAGAAATCCAAAGTCCTAAATTTAGTAAGGAGATCTACCAGTCTCTTATAGGTAGTCTATCTTATATAAGCAATTGGTCGAGACCTGATATTTCATTTGGGCCCATAACCAATGTTAAGGATATTGTTATTAACTACAGGATATTTTCTTGGCAATCATGGAAAGCCAGTAAACAGAAATGCACAGAAATGGCAACAGGACCTCTAGTGGCTTTGGAGAAGAACAGACACAAAATGTGAAACATACTAAAATTCTCTCTCTCTCTCTCTCTCTCTCTCTCTCTCTCTCTCTCTCTCTCTGTATCACTCTTAACGCTCAAATATAGTTGCTTAGAAAATGCAGGATTATTACTTTACTTAAATTATTTCTGTACTTCATCACAAAAGCATATGAGGTTGGTGTACACTGCTGACACACAAAATAGTCTAATAAAACAACATTAAATCACAAGAAAGATATTAAAGCGAAAGTGAAAAATGTTTAAGCAATTCTGCCTCCATCAGTCTATGTTTCATCATCCATCCATGTGCTGTTACATTGTCTGTGATTTTGGTCAACAGAACACAAAAGTCCCTTAAACTGTCATTTCTGAGCCTGCCTTTATGAAATTTTCCAATATTGTTTTCCCGGTTCAGACTGGCTCGGGCGAGTAGGTAGCGATGGCGGCGGGCAGTTCAGAGAACCAGTAGCAAAAATCCCTCCCCCCCGCAGCTTCCAGCTTGCTTACTTTAGCTGCTGGTCGCAACGCCTGCCTTGCTTCGCTTGCTGTAATCCCTGCAATCCATTGCATCAGCAAGCAACTGAATCTCCCTGCCTGCAATCAACCTCATCGGTGAGCAGCTCTATCTGCCTGCCTGCCTGCCTGCCTGTAAGTTTTTTTTTACTCTTTGGGAGCTTTAAAAAAATAGTTAATTGGGTTTTTTTTTAGTTGTTCTTTTTTTAGACCTAGCCATTTAAAGTTTAGGAAGTTTTAAATTTAGCTGTTTTTATATAAAAATAAAATAAAGTAAAATAATATTTGTGCAGCTTTCTGAGATTTAGTGTGTTTCTGTAGTGTTTCACTCTAACTACACAAACACACAAAATCTCACAAAGCTGTATGTGGAATTTTGGGTGTATAAAGTGTGAAAGTTGTTTTTTTGGACTTTTTGTGGCTGTGGGTTTAGCACAGCTGCGTTTACATTGTGGGTGAGCCAGTTGTGTTGTGTTGTGTGTGTGTAAAGTGTGAAAGTTGTTTCTTTGGGCTTTTTGTGGCTGTGTGAGGTTCCTGTTTGTTGCAGGGACCATTTTGCATCTAGCTCAGCTGCTTTTACATTGTGGGTGAGCCAGTTGTGTTGTGTTGTGTGTGTGTAAAGTGTGAAAGTTGGTTTTTTGGGCTTTTTGGGGCTGTGTGAGGTTCCTGCTTGTTGCAGAGGCCATTTTGAGTCTAGCACAGCTGCTTTTACCTTGTGGGTGAGCCAGTTGTGTTGTGTTGTGTTTTGTAGATTAAAAAAGGGCAACAAAGTGACGTCGACTTGGCCACGCCCACCTGACCACCAAGCCCCACCCACTAATTAAGCCACACCCACATAACTGGTAGCGAAAATTTTTAGATTTCACCCCTGCTATAGACCCAACCCCTGAGCCATGGCCCAGCCTGTTTGAAACCAGGCCGCACAAATGGCAGCCAAGGGTGTACAGCTCCATTTGTGTGAATGGCAGGCACACGCATGCAGGAAGCTCCATTTGTGCTTGCACTTGTGTGGGAAACTCCTTTGCACAAGCAGCAGGCACTCACGTGGGAAGCTCCATTTATGCGAGCAGCATAGCTGTGAAAATGGAGCTGTAAGTGCAAGTGTGCGCACCCGCCACTTGCATGGAATCATTCCCCTCCCCCCTGAAAGCTGGAAAGGGTAGAGACTCCTGCTATAGACCATTTCATAGCAATTGTGAACTAAAAGAGAAAGAGAAAAAGAGAAAGAGGAAATTACTCTCCATCCTCAATCAAAGTTGAACATTCTCATGCTACAAGAAACCCTGCAACTATCCTTCTGAAAAGTTGCTGATATGTTACTTAAGCCTTATCTATTTATAATTAATTGCTTGCAAAAATAAAACTAAAAATAGGACAAGAAATATATTTTCAGGTGTAAAACTTCCAAATGTAAATGCTGATTTTGCACAAAATGCATTTGTGTCTCTAATAAAAAGTTACCTGTGATTCTCTATCTCAACAAAACTGAAGACATTCCTATGAGAATAAAAAAAAGTTCTGCATCTTTTTGAAATTTTGCAAGCTTCAAGTTATTATTTATTAAATCCGCCAGATTTTATTTGGCACTTTTGTTTGCCAATCAAGTCCTTCATAAGGACTTGGAATAGGCAGGTGTAGATATTTGATGGCATTAGTGGTATCGTTGCAGGAATCCAAGTAAAGCTGCCCTTTGCAATTGAGTGGTGGTGAATTTGTCAATGCCAATGGTGTTCGAGTGGTGCTCCAATTGTTTTGGGATTGCACTCAAGTCAGCTATTACTATTATCATTACTGTGATTATTATTGCATTCCAGTCAGTGTTGACTCCTGGCAATATGCAATCCCTGCAGATTTCTTGGCAAGATTTCAGAAATGGCTTGCCATTGCCTGCTTCCTAGGGTTGAGAAAGAAAAATCTATCCAAGATCACCCAACTGATTTCATGCCTAAATTGGGAATAGGAGTTGTGGTCTCCCAGTTTCTAGTCTGATGCCTTAACCATTAAACCAAACTGGCTTTCTTAGATGGTTATAAGGAGCTACTATTTTTGTAAATTGCATTTAACTCCATCAAATAGAAAAATATATTTATTAATTTATATTGTAAATCCAAGTTTCCAAGTTTTCCATATTTTGATTTTGAGTCTAAGACAAATCAATTGTTTTTCAAATTTCTGAATAAAACTCTTGTTTAATAAATATTTTCATCAGATTGGTGTCTCTTAGTGATTATATAGATGAACTTTTATCCCTGATCATTTCCCTAACCTTTAAGTCTTCCAATAGTGTATGTATCACCACTATAACATCCATCCACTTTGTTGCACATTGTCCTTCTCCAAAGAGCTAGTTCTTTGCATAATGTGTCCAAGTGGGATAATCCAAGCCTGATCATTTATGCCTTGAGTGAGAAGTCTGGGCTGATTTGTTCAATTTTTTTTCTTGGATATCTATGATATTCTCAGGAGTTTTCTCCAACATCACATTTCAAAAAAATCAATACTTTTGCTATCTTGCTTCTTCAAAATCCAACTTTTGCTTCCATAGAGTGTCACAGAGAATACCACTGTCTCAGGGGTGAAATGTTCCTGGTTCGGACCGGCTCGGGCGAGTAGGTAGCGATGGCGGTGGGCAGTTTGGAGAACCGGTAGCAAAAATCCCTGCCCCCACCCCCCATGCCCAGCTGAGCCGCGCGATCATTAGAGCTTTTTTTTCTTTTAAATGGCTCTGACGAGCCAAGCTCTAACAATCCCAGCTGAGTTGCCTGCTAACCGGTAGCAAAAATCCCTCTCCCCTCCCCCCGCTCCAGCCTCCAGCTTGCTTACCTTAGCTGCTGGTCACAACACCTTGCTGTAATCTCTGCAATCCATTGCATCAGCAAGCAACTGAATCTCCCTGCCTGCAATCAAGCTCATCGGTGAGCAGCTCTATCTGCCTGCCTGCCTGCCTGCCTGCCTGCCTTGTACCTTCTATTGCAGGGGTCTGCAACCTTGGCAACTTTAAGACTTGTGGACTTCAACTCCCAGAATTCCTTGAAGTCCACAAGTCTTAAAGTTGCCAAGGTTGCAGTCCCCTGTTCTATTGGGTAAGTTTTTCCCCCTTTGGGAGCTTTAAAAAAATAGTTAATTGGGAGTTTTTTTAGTTGTTCTTTTTTTAGACCTAGCCATTTAAAGTTTAGGAAGTTTTAAATTTAGCTGCTTTTATATAAAAATAAAATTAAAATAAAATAAAACAATATTTGTGCAGCTTTCTGAGATTTAGTGTGTTTCTGTAGTGTTTCACTCTAACTACATAAACACACAAAATCTCACAAAGCTGTATGTGGAATTTTGTGTGTGTAAAGTGTGAAAGTTGGTTTTTTGGACTTTTTGTGGCTGTGTGAGGTTCCTGCTTGTTGCAGGGGCCATTTTGGGTCTAGCACAGCTGCTTTTACATTGTGGGTGAGCCAGTTGTGTTGTGTTGTGTTTTGTAGGTTAAAAAAGGGCAAAGAAGTGACATTGACTTGGCCACGCCCACCTGACCAACAAGCCACACCCACCCAGTCACCTTACCACCAAGCCCCACCCACTAATTAAGCCAGGCCCACAGAACCGGTAGCAAAAATTTTTAGATTTCACCCCTGCACTGTCTGCACTATTCCTATTTTTGTAGGCATAGTCCTATCCTGACATCTGAATAGCTTTTACAATGCCACCATGTCTATGACGTATTTCTTAACTTCTTGTTCCTTTCTGTTAATGGTTGATCCTAAAAGTTAGAAGCTATCTACCACTTCAATATTTCTAAGGCTGATTGTTGTCATTAGTTTGGTCTTCCTGATAGTTAATTTTACTCCCATTCTTTTCATGTTATTCAATTTTTATTACTAGAGCTTGCAGATCTTTTGCACTTTGTCTGTCATAGTAGTATCATCAGCATCAGATTACTGATGTTTCTTCCTCCAATTTTAAAACATATCTTCTTCCAGCTTCCTTTAAAATATTTTCACATTTAGGTTGAATAAACAAGGGGAGCGTATATAGCCTTGTTTCACTCCTTTTCCAACCTGGAGTCAGTTAAACCATATTCTGTCCATACTGTGGCTTCCTGACCTGTATATAGGCTTCTCATGAGCATAATGAGATGTTCCAGATTCCCATTTTTAAAAGTACATTAAAGCACAGTTTGACAGGGTTGGCACAACCAAAGGCTTTC
Organism: Pituophis catenifer annectens; assembly: GCF_029215685.1. NCBI lineage: Eukaryota > Metazoa > Chordata > Lepidosauria > Squamata > Colubridae > Pituophis > Pituophis catenifer. The sequence continues at coordinate 106,214,093 of NW_027256883.1, read as the reverse complement.
TATAAACAATGAAATACATACTGTCTTCTTTTTGGTATTCTTTGGCTTGCTCAGTTATTCAATACACATCAGCAGTAGTGTCTTTATTCTAAAGCCTTCTTGAATATCTGGTATCTTTTTTTTTATGTAGGATTACTATGTTGGATGAATGTAAACATTATCATGATAGTGTGTGAAATTAAAGATATTGTGCAATTATTTGCACTCTGTTAAGTCTCCTGTTTGGTAGTGGACTGTAGTTGACCTATTTGAATCTGTTGGCCACTTGGTTGTTCTCCAAGTACTGATCTGATAGTTTGTAATTTTTATTCAGAAGAATTTTTTTCTGTCTATCAATACCACCACCCAATATGAAGGCAAGATATTATGGAAAAACCAGTCTCCCCTGGCTGAGGAAAGGAAGTGATAGCCATTGTATTTGTGACCCACCCATTCCCTGACTTCCTGATCTTTTCTGCTACTGTATAAATACTCTTGCCTCTTTTGGCCTAATTATTTACCTTCTCCATAACATTCTTCTCCATTAACTCCACTTCTATTTGGAACATATTACGAAAACCAACTTCTTCCTTTCTCTAACCTTAGGTAAAAGTCAAATCTTTGATCATATTCCACCCTCAGCATGATGGTGAGGGAGGGGAATCAGACAGTTGCAGATTTGCTATGATCAATGTTCATTGCCCTTTGCAGACAAAGTTAATTGGATTCACCTCAGTTTGGACCAGTGTTGAGGCAGGTCACAGACCATCACCTTGACAACTGTCCTGTTCTTCTCATAGATCTTACAGACAAAAACAATATGTGGAAAGATAAGACCTTCCACTTGCTTGCTTAAGGTTTTACCTTTTGGCTAAATAAATTGGCCAAGATTTGACAGACCCCATGGTTAAGAGAGGCAATTAATATCTCCCTGAGGGTGGGATTTGTTCCTGTCTGCTTAAAAGAAGTGATTAAAAGACTTTTATTAGAAAAAAAAAAAACTATCTTGACCCAGAGATAATATACACCAGTTTGAAATATAACTGGGTAAGGTGATTGCCACTTAGGATACATTTGAATGAAAGTGCTTATCTTCCTGCCAGATTTCAGCCATAGGAGATCGTTTGGGGATTGGGAACTGGCTGCTCTCATTATGCTGAATGCAGCCATATCTCCTGCTCCCTACCATCTAATCCCAGGAAGGAATCAACATCCTTGAGAAATGGTCCAGCGTTACTCACTTTTGGCTTCTTTTAAAAAGGCATTGCTCTTCTGCACTGCACAAATGGACTATCAAGTCTGGAATAGCCCATTAGCAATAGCAACAGCATTTAGACTTATATACTGCTTCACAGTGCTTTACAGCCCTCTCTAAGCAGTTTACAGAGTCAGCACATTGCCCTCAACAGTCTGAGTCCTCATTTTTCCGACCTCAGAAGGTTGGAAGGTTGAGTCAACCTTGTGCCTGGTGAGATTTGAACTGTCAAATTGCAGGCAGCCAGCAATGAGCAGAAGTAGCCTACAATATTGCATTCTAACCGCTGAGCCACCACGGCTCTTGATTAAACATATTAAACAGCCAATCTGTACTAAAGCCACAGTTTTTGCTTTTTTGAAAATGTAGAATTCAGCAGCAGTCTATAGGATAGAGCCCAAAAAGGCAACATGACAGAAACATCATTGAAATGCAAGCCCTATTCCTTTTGTGCATATACACAACATTGATATGTGTACAAAGGGTCTGGCTTTGTTCTGCCTGAATGCTTCTGTCATCATTTGACCCATTCCTGTGGACACCACCAGTGAATAGTATTTATACATTTTTATAAAATCATAAGCATGATTTAACACATTTAAATTTGTGTACTTTATTTTATTAGCCTAAAAATTCACATTAAAATTATAATGAATATGAAATTGAACACTTAAAGAGCAAGAGAGCTTTAAAAAAAAAAACACATCTTCTGTATGTAGAAAGTATGTTAGGTTATACGTTCATATATTCTCCCTGCAATGAAAGTATTGTGTCTTGTACATTTTAAAATTAAGATTCTGAAGGAATGTAAAGCTCTGCCATTCAAATTAGGTTTTTTTCTTTTATAAAATATTTGCAGAATATTGGTATAGCTAATCTCATCAAACATGTTGGTAGAAACTCAGCTTCTGGTTTCTACAGATCAGGTAGATTTTAGGCTCATTTAGTGGGAATACAAGTATAGGAAATCTACTCGTATGCGAGCGTTCATGCATTGTAGGGAAGAGAATGTATTGCTTTCATCAAGAACAGAATATGGTCCTCTAGGCAGCAGAACAAGGAAATTTTGAAGGCTGTTATGAGGCCAAACATCTGAGGACAAAAGATCATTAGAGACTGACCATGGTGGTTGCTTTTTCAACACCCCTGTGGGCCAACCTTTGTCACCATGTGCCCAGCTGATATAAATTTGCTAATTACTTGAGCTAAAGGTGTGGCTGGATGCCATTATGCTTGTGTTTCCCTGAATAGGATTAGAGGCTGACATATGTGATTAATCATCAGCCTGCAGACAGAGAGAACATGTTACCTCCAAACCCGGAGCAGCCATAATCTACCCCAAACAGCTGCTGGTTCCTGATATCAAACTTTCTTGATCTTTGTCTGTCTTGTCTGTGCACTTTCCTTGGAATAAAAAGCTTCAACTTCTTCAAAGCCAGTCTGAATTTCCAGCAGAGTTGCGTTGTGTGAGAGTTCTCATTGATGAAACAGGACTCCCTTCTGCAGTTCCCACAAACTGTTCTGAGTTCTGCAGAGAGCACTTCTACATGGAGACTTGATACCACTGCAAATCAGGTCTACACCTATCTATTCCACTGCCTCACTTAGTCCATTGAGCCCATTCATTTCCTTTGGAAGGAACTCTTATCTCAGCCTGTCTTGTAGGTCCCTTGCTGAACTGGTCCCTTTTCCGTCCCATAAAGCAGTCATCTATTTAAAAAATTGTAGCTTTGGAGCCCAACAACCTCACCCAAATTGCTGCTACTGCTCTTTTTTTTTTCTTTTTGAGATATTGCCAAACAGTGAATGAAAGGTGAAGGCCAAGTCATTAACTGAATGATACCTTTTGCATTCTCAAATTGATCAGATAGTGCAGAGAACTCTGATTGGCTCATCACTTTCAAGGACTGGTAATAATGAAAACGCTTTCAGACATTTTTTTAGAAACTGAGGGTTGAGGATTGCCTTTAGTGTAGTGTAGATAAACACTTGCATATTTGTCTGTTATTTAAAAGAAGAAAAATTGAGAATAGGACTCTCCCTATCAGCCCTTTTTCCAATCCATGTTGGTGAGTTTTCTGCATGTTCCCAATGCAGATATAAGCAATTGTCATACACTGATGTAGGAAATATTCTTTGTAAGCAGAAGAGAACTTTGTGGATGAGATTCAGTTTGCAATCAGCCCATCTTGGTAAAATGCCAGGAAGAGATAAAGAAAAATAAATATTTGTGCTGGTTCAGTCTGGCAAAATGTTTGAATTTGTGTTTCCAGAAGGTACAAAACCAACATGGTTTCCTGTCCTAACTAGAAAAAAATATCCATGAAACAGCAGAGCAATGCAAATTCTAGGTTTTCTAGCAGTATCATTGATGAGTAGATGGAGACACAACAATAGTGGAAGTCTTTATCTAGAATTCTCCTCAGGAGTCTGGAAGTAGTGGTAGAAAAAGAACTCAGACTATGTACTGAAAGGCAGCTGTGTCTAGGAGAAATAAGGCCAGACTGGGCATTATTACTGACTCCGGACGGGTTAGGTGTGTGCACAGTTAACCACACAGTACAGGGGATCTTGTCATTAGCCTGCTCTAAAAAAAAACCCTAATATCCATGCAAACTGATTTTATTGTACTGAATACATTTCCCCCTCTTTACTCAATAGAATGTAGTATTACACTATTTATATTTTGTATCAGCAAAAACAAAAACTGCACCAATTATTTTCATAAATGGAATGAAGTATCTTGTATTGTTTTGCACACACCATGTGAAATATGTGACAATTAGTCCTAGCAGTGGAGATCTTTAAACTTGCCTTTTGTGTGACTAGCCTGATCATTAAGTAGTAAGGATGAACCCTCATTAATTTGTCCCGGAAGTTGATCTGTAGACAACTTACTTGGGTGCAATAGTCAGCTATCGCATGGCATAGCTGGCTGGGGAATTCTGGGACTTGAAGTTTGCACATGTTAAAGTTCCCAAGATCCAGAAACACTGGTTTAAAAAGTTGATGGTATTCCCAATGAATTGCCTTGACAATGCTTTTAAAAAAGGAGGAAACAGATTTGTAAATGATAGAAGATCATGAACCGTGGCAATGGAAAATGGTTCCCTGACCTTGGAGTGAGCTAACATGGTTCCAGAAAAGAAGTTCTTGAATGTGTTCTTGAATTTGACTTTTTTTCTGACTCAATCTGTAAAGCTAGGGAATCCAATATGCAGAAACCAACTATTTTATGACTGCTCCTATGTTAAACTTCTATCTTTAATTCTAATCATTAAAGGAAATCATTAACTTTGCTTCAGGATTTTCAAGGAAACTTCCATTTTACTTTTAAGATAGCCCGTTTAGACTAGCCAACATTAAATCAAATAGGCAACAATTGTTTTGCAAATACATAAGAAAAAAATATGAATATGGTTTTGTAGCAAGGGAATCATTTTCATTACATCATCCAAAGAAAAGGTTCTCTGGGAAATGTGCCCTTGAATCCAATTTCCTTTTGGAAAATCCTCCAGCAATTAAAACAAAGGACCTGGCATAAAAATATAGCCAGATTCTTTTTTAAAAAAAATCCAAATTAAATATCAGACTTGGAAGATTTCAAGAACAGCTGTGGATGTATTATTAGCATGCCTACATTATTCTTTTGGCACAATAGGCATGGTGCCTACAGAATTTTGGAACCCAAGCATGTCCATCAATTGGGTCTCAACTCTAAGCCTGGGTTCAAAAGGTGACATTTTATTAATAATGTAGCTAGTTAAATCTAGCATCTTTAGTTCATCTGTTCCTTGGGACCTTGCTTTTCTGAAGTAACTGTCCTTTATATGTCCCAGGCCCAGCACATGTCAACAGAATGATTATCTTATTTATTCATGATCTCCCCTGGGAGCTGGGGCATGCAGAAATGCCATGTTCCTAGTATGCATTTCATTTTAATCGAAGATTACATGACTAGGCCCCACTTTATTACCTCTTCCCTGCACATTCATCCCTCATGGTCTCATTCACTGAGCTTGCACTCAAATGTTGGCCATCAGCAGCTGCCACAAAAACTTTCCATGCACTTCCACTCTTTCCAAGTCAGTAAGAAAATATGTTTCCCTTGAAGTATGAGGTGGAGAGAGGAATTTGTGTCTTGTGCTCCACTGAATCATTTTTTAAAAATGTCTGTTTTAGCTAACACAAAACTATGTAGTGTTTAAACTGATCATTTGATAAGTGGAAAAGAATACAGAAAATAAAAAAACTGTGGTCTCTGAGTTGGCACTTCACAATACCACCCAAATTCCAGGACCTTTTTTGGTTAACACATGAATAATTGTAAATTGTTCAGCATTTTTGGTAAGAGGAAAAAATTTAGGATTGTGGCTTTTTGGTTTAGGAAAAAATAGAATTCAAATTTACTATATTCTCAATCCTGTGGACAGATTTTCTCCCTTTCTTCCTCTTGTTCATGATACTAGAACTTGAGATTGTGCAGTGAGTTTGGCAGGAGTCTTAGAATTGATGAAACGAATTATAGACAAGAAAATGAAATTATGCCTATGGGCCTAAAATTATTTGTTTTACAAATAGCTTATTGAAATGTCTGTCTGTCCCTGTCCGTCTGTCCCTGTCCGTCCATCCACCCATCCATGAATAAATTCTTAATGTCCCATAGTTTCCTGCATATTAGAAGGAAGTTTATGAGAAGGTATGCAGGATGCTGGCATCTTGTAGTCCTGATCTGCAATGGATTCTCTGTGGCACTGTAAATTTCGCAGTTTCACAGTCGATCTTGTAGTTTGCAGATAATGCAACTGAAGAATTCCCAATATCTTTTTTTGAAGTTACCTTGTGCATTGAAACTTTAAGAAGCCGCCAGTGGTTTTGAAGTGTATGTTTGATAAAATACTATTGGGAATACTGAACTAATCAAATTAAACAAAACAAAACAAAATTTCAGAACTTCATGTATTGGTATTAGGAAGAAAAGATTCTGAATCTATTCAGAATTTATTGCAGAAATATATTATAGAAATGATCTATTATCTGAAAGATGATGTGAGCTATAATTAGTAATATATTTGGGCCAGAAAGAAGCCATGAGGGAAAATTCCCTTGTCAGAGGTGTTTACCTCCCACACATCAAGCAGCACTTTTTTGTATGCAAACTTCAAAGGGTTGACTCACACCCTTTGTGTAACTCTGTACAATCAAAACAGACATTATTTTGATCCAGCAAGACTTCTTGTCAGATATCCAGTCCAATTGCTGGGAAATAAGACAGCTTGGGTTAAAAAGTTCTCTATACTTGAATCTCAGTTTAGTCCAAAATTAGATCCGTACTCTGGTTTCACATTCTTCCATATTCACTACCATTCATTCAAAAGTCTTCCATTAAGATCCTCCTTTATGATTATGTCAAAAGCTATATAGTAATTAGACATACCCCAATTAGGAAAGGCTGTAATTTCTGGTTTCTTCTTTCTTTAAAGAAGCATGTGGCAAAGAAGACCAACAAAAATGTGCCAATGTAGAGGGCTTCTCTTTCCACTTTGATTTTTGACTTACATATTATGTTCGGTTGTAGCTTCTCCTGATTTGTTCCATGTCCCTGTAGCAAACATATTAAGAGTGTTGGGTAACTAATCAACATGTTCAATTTTCATTGAACTGTTTTTCTCTGTATGACTTACATATTGCATTAGGACATATGATGTTTGATTTAGATTGTTGTACAGATTTTGTGGTTCATGAGTCATTATTTTTTAATTACACAGTTGGGAGGGGGGAGGAAAGAGCAGTGGCCACAGTGAGTGTAATAAGAAGTGCAAATTGACCAGATTGATACATATGTAGACCAAACAAGTTACTGTTTTTCAGTTCTAAATTCAGTCCTAGAACTGAATTTAGTACGGATCTAATTTAACATTATCTGTCAGGAGTTTTGTCCAGGCTCCTGAGAATTAAGCTATGAAATTAGAAAATGTAGGAACTTAGTTTGAACTTAAGCCAAAATAGTAAAATACTACTTTTAGGGTTGCAGTAGTTTTCAGCTTGGGAGGTGGGACTGAGATGCCTTCATTAAGTTGAGCTTGACTCCAGAGAATTATAGAGATATAACTATGTTATAATTTCCCACTGCATTTTTCCAGGACATTTGTCAACACCCCACTATAGCCTTCTGCCTTGGTATTCCCTGGTAGTCTACCATAGAAATTGTAATCATATCTTGGCTGTTGGCAAAATGGACTGTGGACTGTAGATGATTAGATTAGATTAGATTAGATTAGATTAGATTAGATTAGATTTAGTTAGTGTAGTTTGGAAGAAGCAGGGCACACCTCTGTTACTCTTATGGTGATTTTTAATTCTGACTTGTAATGTCTATACTGTACATAAAAATATCCCATAAATAGCCTTTATCAAGACTGATGGAGGGGAGGGAGGGGCTGGAATATTTTTTGTGCTAGTTTACAATTACCCAAAACCTCAGAATAAATCATGACACTCTAATAGCATCATGAAATCTGCAGATGACACCAAGTTGGAGAGACTTGCTAACACTTTGAAAGAGAAACTCAAGATTCAGAAAGATCTTGACAGACTAGAGAAATTGGCCCTATCCATTAAGATGCAGTTCAGTGACAAGAAAAGTAAGCTCCTGCACCTAAGCAGGATAAACTATAGGCACAGATATAAATTAGGTGATACCTGGCTCAACAGTAGTAGCTGTGAAGCAAATCTTGGTGTCCTAATGGACCACCACTTAAGTATAAGCCAGACTTGTGCTACAACTGCCAAAAAAGTCAATGCATTCCTAGACTGCCTCAACATCAAGATCATGAGAAGTTATAGTACAGCTTTATTCTGCACTATTGAGGACATGAGGACACCTGGAACTAGGGAGAAATTTCCTGACAGTGAGAACAATTAACCAATAGAACAGTTTGCTTCCTGGAATTGTGGGTATGTCATTATTAGAGGTTTTCAAGAAAGAATTGTACATTAATTTGTATGAGATGGTATAAGGACTACCTTGGGCAGGGAGTTGGACTTGAAGACTGTCAGAGTTTGTTGCAGCACACACAATCAGACACACAATTAAATAATTCTGCAGGATTCATCTACATAAGAAAATTTCTTTATAGACAATACCATACATCAGAAGCCAGCATACAAAATCAGGAACACAGAAGCAATATTCATAGAAGCAAGTCATTACAGAGTAGAGAGATACAGAGGCTAATATTGTACAGAGGCACCCATTACAGAGGCCAAACCAACTCTTATATACAGTTCAGCAAGTCTAAGCCATGCCCAGACTCCAGACTGTCTCTTATGGATCCATAAAAACAAATACTATGTTTCAGTTTCCAAACAGTCCCCATTAGCTGACCTGTTACCATGTCTATCCAAACAGTCCCCATTGGCTGATCTGTTGCTATGCCTATTCCAGTCTATGAATATTCATACTCTGACACTCCTCCCTTCATAACTGGAATAGAAATAAAATTGAATAATTTAATATTCTTCCCAGACCTGTATTTGAAGACCCACATTCACAGTTCTCTTCAAATACCTAAGAATTCCTTTTTATACCCATCCAACACAATTGGGTTGGTGCAGCAGTAAAGCAGCTTAGAATGCTTACTGCACAAGCTATGTCTGGTCTGGACCTCATTATTGGGTAGTATCTTCCTTTTGTACATCGATTTGCATCCCATGGCTTTGCAACCCTGTGGCAAAGTCATAGGTGTGAACACTCTATGTTCACCCATGGATTTCTTTTCCTTGTCCATGGCTTCTTTCCACTTTACTTGTTCAATTTTAAGTAATGCCAATATTTCCTTATAGTTCCTTGGCTCATACCATACATTACACACTTTAACTTTATTAGCAGAATACCTGTCAGGTGGAATCCCCTTGTTCCATTGCTCTGACCTGCGTGGCATTGACTGCTCTTCCTTGTTAACCCTCTTTTGCTTCATACCTGAGTCATCTTCTGACTCCTTTATTTGTTCTTTTTCAGTTTCTCCTCCCTGAAAACTGACACCATCACTAAGTGAGTTACTGTCACTAAGTGAATCACCATCACTAAATGGATCATTCCAAAAATTGGCATAAATTCTGTTCCAATGTTGCTCTGCAAGCTAGCAGACCTGGAAATGACTATTCTTTTGCTCCCTTCACTAAAACAATAGTTCTTTGAGCCAGGCTCATAGCCTGTAAACCTGAGCTTTCTAGCCTTCGGTTGTCCTTTACTTTTAATTGCTTTTAGAATATGCACCCATGCATTGCTTACAAACATCCTTAAATGTGCCAGAGATGGCTTTCTCCCATATAACACTGCACATGGAGTATCATTAATAGATGAACGCCACAGCCTATTAATTAATTAGCAGTCAACATGGCTTCATCCCAATATGACCTGCTCATACCAGAATTCTCCAGCAGTGAGTCCTTCATTGTTTGTAAGACTCCATTCCACCATTCTCAGCTGCTGTGTATGGATTTGTGTGTCTGTGTTTTATTCCCAACTGTCCCAACCACTGTTGAAAACTTGGCTGACATGAATTCTGAACCTCTGTCAATTTGCAGCTGACATACCTGTTGTTTATATCTTGTTTCTACAAAGTTTACCCATTGCTTAAATTTCTGTAGCACCTCTATTTTACTCTTCAATAAATAGCAGAACCCATACCTGCTGTAGTCATCTACAATGACCAGCACATACTTTGCTCCTCCCAAACTGGCTTACATTGGCCCCACCAAATCTGCATGTACCAGCTCTAAAGCTTTTGTTGTCTGCCTTGTGCTACACTTGCTTACTGGGAGTGCCTTAGACTTTGATGATTTACATACTGCACAGTCCAAGAATGCCTTACACCCTTTAAGTTTATACCTTCTGCAAATTGTTGCATCTTTTGTAAAACTTTGAAGCTGGCATGGCCAAGCTTTCTATGCAAAAGATGAACACAAAAATCATGTTGTGCCACATTCTCAAATGTTTGTGTACATTGAATCTTTTGTCCTTGCAACACATAAAGATTATCCTGCTTTATGCCCTGTGCACATACACTCCCATTTCTCTTTATGAGACATTTCCCATTTACAAATGTGGTCTCAAATCCTTTCTGGTCTAGACTAGAGACACTCAGTAAATTATGCTCCATTTCAGGCACACATAATATATCATTAAACCTTTGCATCAAACATGGAACCAGGACACTGCCTTTTCCTATGACTTTAGCCTTCTGGCCATTTTGCCTAGGCTACTGCATCTCTTCCAGCTGGATCCATCCTGAAAAACAATTTTGAATTGTTAACAATTGTTTGATTAGCCACACTGTCTATTAACCATTTTCCCCTGCTATTACAATAGCCAACTTTTGCAAGAGCAGCCTGTTCCTTTTGTAAAGAAAAATTGTCCCTTTTCTTTGCAAACAGTATTTCTTCAAGTGAGTCTTATCACTACAAATGAAACACCGCCTGTTGCTTTCTTTGTAGAAAAACTTCGCTGGGCTGTCATCCAATCTCTGCAGACATCCTGTCTGTTGCTTTTCTCTCTCTGATCCTTGGGCCCCCACCTCAGGAAATTCTTCTCATGGCTTTTTCTAAAATGGCGTTTGTTCTCAGAAATTAAACAGGCTTTAAGGGCCTCCAAATGCAACTCTTACTCTGGTTTGCATTCAAATACTGCTGAAACAATATCCCATGTTTCATCAAGGCTGTTTAAACACCAACAGCACCTTTTGAGATTCAGGAATCTGTATTCCATGCTGTTCCAGCTCAATGAATAAAGTCTGCATGTGCAACCAATGCTGCTCCACACTCACTTGTGGCTGGAGCCTGGCTCTGTACAACTGTCTCGATAATTGCACAATATTGCATGCTGATGCACTCACATGCACACTTCTCAATTTCAGCCAAACCTCATTTGCAGTCTTCAAGTCAGCTATATTCAAAAATTGTTCATCTTCTAAATTTAAGATGATGTATGATTATGAGCCGTGGTGGTGTAGTGGTTAGAGTGCAGTATTACAGGCTACTTCTGCTGATCACCAGCTGCCAGCAGTTTGGCAGATCGAATCTCACCAGGCTCAAGGTTGACGCAGCCTTTCATCCTTCCGAGGTCGGTAAAATGAGGATCCAGATTGTTGGGGGCAATATGCTGATTCTGTAAACCGGTTAGAGAAGTCTGTAAACCACTATGAAGTGATATATAAGTCTAAGTGCTATTGCTATTGCTATGTAGGCCAGTGCCTTATCATGCTGCCTTTGGTCAGCTGCTACTAATGGTGCCTGGGGTGGATTTACAACAATATCCCAGAACTCCTTAGCCTTCAGGAAACATTCCAATTTTGCAGCCCAAATAATATAATTATTTTGTCCCAAACGAGGCAGAGAATCGAATTCTCCCTGAATTCAACAGCCATCCTGCAATCTTTCTGTGCCTTGTTCTGTTTTACTGTAACACAGGCAGTCCTACAGCTTAATTACAGTTTAGTCTTACTGTTTGCTCTGGGCACATAACCTGTCAGAGTTTGTTGCAGCACACACAATCAGACACACAATTAAATAATTCTGCAGGATTCATTTACATAAGAAAATTTCTTTATATACAATACCATACATCAGAAATAAGCATACAAATTCAGGAATGCAGAAGCAATATTCATAGAAGCAAGTCATTACAGAGTAGAGAGATACAGAGGCTAATATTGTACAGAGGCACCCATTACAGAGGCCAAACCAACTCTTATATACAGTTTAGCAAGTCTAAGCCATGTCCAGACTCCAAACTGTCTCTTATGACCCCATATACAAATACTGTTTCAGTTTCCAAACAGTCCCCATTGACTGATCTGTTACCATGTCTATCCAAACAGTCCCCATTGGCTGATCTGTTGCTATGCCTGTTCCAGTCTATGAATATTCATACTCTGACAAAGACCTCCAAAGTCCCTTCTAGTCCTATCATTCTATTGTTTTTATTATTGTTTTTATTTACCTATTTATTATATTTATTTAGTATCTTTCTGCTAAAGGAGAGTACCAAACTGACATAGAGCCAATATACAGAATATTTTAAAAATATAAAACCTGACAAAAGTAAAGCATAAATGAAAGCATTGCCGTTCTAGTATCTGGAGAAAGTGATATATTGTGTCTGCTTTTCTAAAGGTAGAGGGAGGGGGAATGATGCAGTAGAGTATTCTCTTCTGTATGTCAGCTGGGGCATTTTCCAAAGGACATCACTTGCAAATTTAATTGGTTGGTCAGGTCTGTAATAAGAGTGGCAATGTCTCATGTGCTAACACGCTAAGCTGTCTAGGGCTTTAAAGGTTTGTATCAATACTTTTAATTAATGGGGAAACAACTAGCAATCAGATCTTGCAGTGTGGACGTCATACAATCCTTATATTTTACAATGATTAACAGTCTGGCTGCTAGTTTATGTACGAGTTACCTATCCTACTTTTTTTTAGTTCAAGATATCTACCCTGTGTAGAGCACATCGCAATATTCAAAATGGAAAGTCATCAAGTCATCGATAATTCTATTATTTCTTAGATTGTTTACCTACCTTTATTTTTGGTCAATTCACAACAATGTATACATATCTAATGCTTCTGCCTCCATTACAACAGCCCCTAAGCTTTTGTTGCGTTAAGCTAAAAAAGAAACAGACTGGCCCAAAGTCATACAGTCAGCTTTCATAGCTAAGGGAGGACCACAACTCACAGTCTCCTGGTTTCTGGCCACAGTATTAAACTGATTCTCTTCTCACCAAATCCAATCAGTTCAGAATGGTTCAGAAAGCATAATAGTTTAATTATTCAAATGTGTTTATTTATTTACAGAAAATAAATGGCCACCTATGTTATACAATGATCCTGGGCAATTTACAACAATCAATAAAAATAACGATAAAAATAAAAAGCATCTTTCTCCCCAAGTGTAGGGGGAAAACTGTCCTCTTCACAGCTGCCATATATAACTGATAGCAAAAAAATCAAGAACTCTCCCTGACTGAGAACTTGCTCTTTAAAAAAAAAATCCTTTCTGGAAGAGCTTTAACCTTAGTCCTAAAATCTATTTTCTTACTGAAAAAGTGGTAGTGATATTTCTTGTGGCCAAGATTTACTTTTCCACCAGCTTTTGCCCAATGACTTCTGTATCTCCTAAGTCCTTCCATTTTGTTGATTTTAGGAATATGCAAGAATATAATCAGTGACATGATAGCAGTATTCCAATATCTCAGAGGTTGCCACAAAGAAGTGTGGTTCAATCTATTCTCCAAAGCACCTGAGGGCAGGAGAAGAAGCAATGCATGGAAACTAATCAAGGAGAGAAGCAACCTAGAACTAAGGAGAAATTTCCTGACAGTTAGAACAATTAATCAGTAGAACAACTTGCCTCCAGAAGTTGTGAATCCTCCAACACTGGAAGTTTTTAAAAAGAGATTGGATAACTATTTGTCTGAAATGTTATAGGGCAATAATGGATAACCTTTTTGCCATCACGTGCCAGGAAGGGGGGCGGGGGGGGGTTGCACGCACCCATGCCCACACCCATAATTCTATGTGTCCTGCCCCTGCACATGTGACCCTCCCACCGCTCTTGGTACGTGATGGCCCGGTAGACCCGTTTTTCTTTCTCACCTGGCTCCAGGGCCTCTCTAGGAGTCTGGGGAGGATGAAAACGGCCTTTCCCACCCCCCCGGAGGTCCTCCGGAGGCTGAAAACGGCCCATTTGACTGTGGGACTGGAAATTGTCAAACGGGCCATTTTCGGCCTCTGGAGGATCTCCGGGGGGTGGGGGGAAGGCTGTTTTCGCCGGCCCCAGACTCCTAGAGGAGCCCTGGAGGCTGGGGATAGAAGCCTTGGTAGTACAGTGGTTTAAAGCACCCTGTTATTAAGACCAGCTGCCTGCAATTACTGCAGGTTCGAATCTCGCCAAGGCTCAAGGTTGACTCAGCCTTCCATCCTTTCTAAGGTAGATAAATTGAGGACCCAGTTGTGGGGGCAATAAGCTGACTTTGTATAAATATACAAAAGGATGAAGGCTATTGCTTAGCTCATTGTAAGCCACCCTGAGTCTCCGGAGAAGGGCGGCATATAAATCAAATTAAAAAAAATATATCAGAAAATGGGCCTTCCAGTCCCACTGGAAGTTGTTAAATGGGTCGTTTTCAACCTCCGGAAGAACTCTGAGGGTGGGGGTGGGGAAGGCTATTTTCACCCTCTCCAGACTCCTAGAGAGGCCGTGGAGGCTGGGAACAGCAAAAAATGGGCTTTCCGGTCCCATCGGAAGTTGTCAAACAGACTCCTAGAGAGGCCTTGGAGCCAGGTGAGAGAGAAAAATGGGCCTTCCCTACCCCTGCAAAGCCCTCCGGAGGCAGGAAACAGCCTGTTTCCCTACTTCTGGTGGGCCCAGAAGAACGGCGGAGCTGAGCTCGCGTGCCCACTGATATGGCTACCATGCCACCTATGGCACGCGTGCCGTAGGTTCCCCATCACGGGTATAGGGTTTTCTGCCTAAGCAGGAGGTTGAATTTGAAGACCTCCAAGGTCCCTTCCAACTCTTTTATTCTATTTGTGATTCTATTTAATGGCCATCAGCAATGCAATTTAACAATTAGTTGGTCATATTACAGATAAGGCATTCTCTGTGTTATACTGAACTTTGCTTATCTTTTAAGCTAAACATGTACCAAACAACTTCTTATCTCTTGGGAAGATATTTCTTAGTAAGTGTGTGTGAATTTGCTTTCTGATGCATTCTCTGTGAATCCAGCCTGCTGTACCGTGAGCTATTAGTAATAACAGGGCATTAATAAGGAGGGTCTTGTATCTTGCACAAAGGTTGAGCTCCTTCAGTAGAAGCAGAGTGCCCATTACAGTGCAATGATCAATCATAGTTCTCTTTCTTTCATGCACTTGCTTCACTGAATACACAAGAGAGAACAGGAACCAACCATTTGCATATACCTCTACCCAAACATATCTGCACACTGCTGTTGGATAACAGATAAGTGCATTCATATTTTTGACTTATTTCAAAGCATATTTCCATATATTTCTATAGTTATGTAATGCAGAATAATCAGCCACTTAGTTCTCAGACCAATTTGTAATAAACCCAAAAATATATTATAAAATATAAAAATAATGCATTACTAAAGCCAATGAAGAGGGCCAACTTGGTTTGGCTGTACAATTTAATCTGGACTCAACATGCACTATTTCAAGAGTGCCATCATATGTATCCTTGAGCCGTTCTCAAGGCAAAGCATTCTGAGCTACTTCTGTCTCTTTTAAGAGGGTTAACATCTATTCCTTTTCCTTGCTGACAATCTTTAAATATTTGGATATTATTTTTTAAAAATATTATTTTTAAAATATTAATTGTATAAATGAAATTGCATTGGCATAACAGTAATTGAACCGGACAACTGAATTGGACTTTCCATTGGAATGTATTTTGTGCTTAAATTGCAAAATTTGGTGAATTTACAAAACCAAACCAAAGGCAAGTGTAACATGAGTAGATATGTGTCTGACTATAACTATGGAAAAGTCAATGTGGCATTTGACTGTAATTACAACACCAAATAAAAAGGAAGGAAAAAGAGGAAAATGCAGCAGGGGGGTTGTTTTCTTCCTTCTCTTGTTTGAGATACTTTCACTTTTGGATTGCACTTTAGGATTTGGATTTAGGATAATGAAACTTAAAAAGCAGCATGGCAGGTAGGGGCAAAGAATCATTAGAGCAGCCTGAAGAGAAAGCAATTCCGTTAGATTTAGAAAATTTATTACTAACTTTGCAGTAAATTGATTAAGTCACTTGAGAGTAAATTTACAACCTCTGAGGGGAAAAAAAACAAATGAGACTTGAAACAATGAAAGAAGTTAAAAAGATGGAAAGTCTAAAACAAATGTCTGGATATATAAAACAATGATAAAGTGGAAATTTTAGAGAGTAAAACAAAAGTTACAAATAGAGAATTGGAGAGAAAACTGAATAATTTAGCTCTACTGGTATTGAAACAATTTTGTCTCAGATTTAAAGCTATTCCAGATAAATCTGGCAAAAATATTAGAGCAAAAATAGTATAAGATTTGATAAATTTGAGGGATTGGAAAAAGGGGGATACAGAATCATAGACAGATAAGATTTATAGAATAAATTCAAGATTTGCAAGAATAAGAAATGTTCAAAAAAATATTTCCATGCATTTAGACTTCCGGTTGTACTTCCGGTGCCTTCGGAAGCTGGACCGCAACCTCTGCAGCCCCGTTCCGATCTTTCCTCATCGGAGGGCTCAAAATCGAGCCATAGCCACCCTGGAGGGGTGGTGAAGTAAAGGGGAACTGCCTGGCAGGTTGAGAAGAGCCGCATCTCTCCTCCCTGACTAGGAAAGGCCCCTCACGAAGACTTGGAGCAGCGGCAGCAAGTTTGTGGGCTATTGTTATTCTGAGAGGTTGGAGAATTCTGGCTGTCATTTCTGACAGCCTTTAGTGTATGGTAGGGTTAGTTTTTCCTGGTGGTTGGTTGGATGGTACATTGTGCTTTGCTGTGTGTCAGAATGCTAAGTTTTTTGGATAGTTGTTGCAGAGAAAGATATCAATCAGCCGTTTCTTTTCCACTTTTCTTAGTGCTGTGGTGTTGTAGTGTATCCTGGTCCTTCTGAAGAATGCCATAAGAAATAAGAAGACTAGAAAATGAAGACAAGACTAGACTAGGCAACATGTACCACAAACCCACTCACACGGACCAGATCCTCAGCTTTGCAAGCAACCACCTTACTGCACACAAGCAATGGCTATCCAAAAAACATTGTATTCCAAAACACATAAACCTAAAATAAATATGCCAATTTTCTGAATTTTGATCACATCAACTTGGAGATCCTGCATCTGTTGTAAGTGTGAAAATCGATCATAAGTTACTTTTTTCAGTGCGGTTGTAACTTTGAATGGTCACTAAACAAACTGTTGTAAATCAAGGACTACCTGTATTTTTCCCCTTTGGAGGTGAACTTCCTTTGCATGGATTGGTTGAAGGATACAATCCCCCCAACCAGCACTTCATCTCCCAATGACCGTCACCTGATGTGACCTCCCCATCACAAGACCCATCACAAGACCTTCACCTGATATGATCCCCACCTGACCCGCACCTGACCCATCACAAGACGCATCACTAGACTCATTACAAGACACTCACCTGATGTAGCCCTCCAAACCATACAAAAAAAAATGGTTTCCCCCAAATCTGTGAACTTCATGGTATCTTCTACTATTTTTATTACTTAAAAGAGGAATTGATCAATGATTGTGTATTCTTAAATGTGTTTGTTTTTTTATGACAAAGCTATATTATACGATAAATCATCTGGGCAGTGTACAAAATGGAAATTAAGACTGACTGCCACAATCATATAACATATTACTTAATCTAGTATGGGGACAGTTCTCTTAGGGGTTATACTCTATTGCTTAAATCCCCTTTAAATTCTTCTAAATCAGTGGCATGTTGTTTTATAATGTGAAGTTCTTTGGTCTTTAAAATGTTACCTAGCTGAAAATTTCACTGTATTCTATATGTATTGGATGTTGCAGACTAAAGATTAGTTACAATTGCCTTGGTCTTGGAACCAAGGTGGTGGAATGATTGACATACTGGACTAGGATGAGGAACAGTGGTGGGTTGCTACCAGTTTGCACCAGATCGGGCGAACCAGTAGCGGCGGTGGCGGGAGGCTCCACCCACCCACCTGGACGCTTCAGCACATGTGATTGAATAAACTGGTAGCGACAGGATTTGGAACCCGCCCCGATGAGGAAAGTTGTACTCTACCCTCAGCCATGTGTGATTTCAATCATTTACATACTCTCTCAAGCTTTCCTCATAATTTGGAGAAGGGATGCTATATATACCCCCTGGAGCAGTAGTGGGTTCAAATCCTGGTGCTACCGGTTCGCTATTGCTATTTGTGAGCATGTGGTGCTTCTGCACATACGCAGAGCATTTTTGACGACATCTGGATGGGTGGGCAGAGCCTCCCACTGCCACCACTACTGGTTTGCCCAAGCTGGGGCAAACCGGGAGCAACCCACCACTGCCCTGAAGCTTCTGGAAGATGAACAAAACAAATAAATGTTAAATATGTTGTTTACTATTGGCTTTCTGGAAGAGAATGGAGTTCTGGAGCTAGATTGTATTATTGCACCTGTCAACAATTGCCATAGTCTGGCCTGAAATTCTCAGAAATATCAATATGACTTTAGAGCAATGGTTCCTTGTCAAAGATATATGTGTTCTTCTTGATTACATTCCAACATCTGGAACTTATCAAGATATCAAGAATTATAGATACTTGTGCATAGGGAATAGCAGAAAGAATTATTACACAAAATTGGAAGGATAAATCTATACATGATCTGCCATAATGAATTGCCAGCATGTATTCATTGTCAGCATTTGATTTAGTCTTATTTCAACAGAAGGACAAGGAAGGGGAATTCTCAACAATTCATTCAAGTTTCCTTGAGTTGTTTTGTTCATAATATAAATTGTAAGTCATTTAAATAATATAATTTTATTCTATGATATTTATATTGGTTACTATTTTAAAAAATCATTATTTGTGCTTTGGCCAATATATTGTTGTTAGTTTTAACATTCTGGTATGTATTAGTATAAACCAGTCTTTTATAGCTTAATAAATCAGAATCAACAAAATACCCTGCACCTGGGTTGTACCACCCTACCTTCCCAAGAGCTGTTCTGTTTCTTCTGTTGGTGCAAGAAAGGCAGAAAGGTGGACCACAACAGTAAGCAGGGGCTAAAGGGTCAAAAGGAAACAAGATGGCTGGCAAATTTGAGGGTGGCACAAAAGGCCCATGGGGGTTGAAAGGAAGTAAAATCTCTATGAATGAGTGGGAAAATAAGAGTTGTTCCTGGTGCAGTATTTAAAAATGGATTTAAAAGGGAGTAGAATCACCAGATGAAAAGAAATTGAATCATACTCAATAAAGATGGTGGCAACAGAGGAAGCTTTGTTACTAGGAAGCTTTGTTGAGGAAGCAGAGGATCAGAGGAAGCTTTGTTGAGAAAAGTTGCTATTAAATTAAGATTAAACGATAGGAGGAGAGGTGGAGAAGGAAAGATAAGTCATAGAAAAAGAAAAAAGACTGGAGAAAGGAAAAGGAGAGGAAGATTGGAGAAATTAGGAGAGAGAAAAGCCCAGCTTCACTTGAGAGGCCTACCCAAGAGACCAGAAGCCCATTGAAGTGAGGTGATTGGAGAAGCAAACCGACTGTGGGCAGCAAAACCAACCGGTGGAGAACAAAGAGGCAAGCCGTGAGCAAGTGGGGCCAACTGTGGAGCAGGGAGGAAAATCAGCTGTGGGTTGGAGAGGCCAGCAGACTGAGGACAGTGCAATGACCAGCAGAGAACAAAAAGGCAAGCTGGTGAGAGCATGGAGAAGAGAGGAGGAGAAGAGAGGAGAGGTGAGCTTGCTGCGGACCATCCAGGTGGTCCTGTTTGCTGGTGGAAGCAGCATACCAGTGTGACAAACCAGCAAATGGGAGCCATGTGGCTACAGAACAAAAAGCAGTGGCAGCGCAGCAGGGAGGACAGCCAGCAGTAAGGAGCAGCACATCAAGCTAGATCCTGAGAGCAGAGCAGAGAGCAACGGGGAAAGAGATGGTGGAGCTGAGTGGCAGGCTGAGCAGACCAGACCAGACAATGGAGCTGAGCTGACCAGAAAGTTGAATGTCAGGCCAAGAGAACTGACCAAAGCAGAGACAAGGTCGAAAAGACCCAAGCATCAAAAGACAGACCAGAGCTGGCAGAGAAAACGACAAGAGGCCAGAGCAGTGAACAACGGAAATGAAGGCAACAAATTAAGCCAGAGGTCCCAATAGGTAGGAAGGGAAACAGTGGTGGGTTTCTACCAGTTTGCCTCAGTTCAGGCGAACCGGTAGTGACGGTGGTGGGAGGTTCCACCCACCCGCCCGGACATCATCATGGATGCTCTGCGCATGTGCAGAAGCACCACGTGCACTCACAGTTCCGAACCAGTAGCAAAGGTAAGTGAAAACCACCACTGGAGGAAAGATCCCAGTAGAGAATAAAAATAAATACAGGACAGAAAATAAAAGATAAATAAATAGGCAAATAATAAGGACAAGAGTGGAACATTAGAAATCAAGGAAGAATAAGATCAACCATAAATAAATAAATAAGGCAAATCTTAAATAATAAGGTAGGGAGGAATTGGAGCTCAAAAACTTTTTAAAAAATATAGGGAAGAAAGAGATAAGTAAAACTAACATAACAGTAAGCAAGTTAAGTAAATAACAAGGTAGAAAATGAGTACAAAAAGGCAGAAAAAAGGATAGAAAAAGGATAAGAAACATAATTTTTTAATCCCTAAAAGAACCAGCAAAAAGAAACAAACGCATGGAACAGGTGACTGATACTATTGTGGTATGCAACGTATGTTCCATGGTTTTGCTTATTCGAAAAGAATACCCAAATTATACATGTATTAAATATAAACTATGTGAACTAGTAGGTATACTACTAGTAGTGAACTAGTAGAGATCTAGTAGGCAACTCTAGCCAAACTCCAACCTACGCAAGAAAGTGATGCCCAAATTGAACCAAGTAATGAACAAATAACTCCCAGAGGATTTGACCTGCTGATAAACCCTTGGAGGAAGACAAATGGAGGAATGTCACATATAGAAGGAAACACAATAAGATGGCCACGATAAATTGTCCTAGGCTCTTCCAGAATTAGTAACTAATGCAAACTTCAAAGCCAGAAAGATGACCGTCTTTCCCCTAGAAGTGTATCTGTCCCTGGAGACTGCCTCTTCTAACATTTTTTGTCCAGAAATTCCACTCTCCCCCAAATTTCTTTTCTGCTGATGGGCTGATAAAACAACCACCATCCAGCAACCTCTTTCAAGAAGATATTAGCTTCATTCACCCTTAATGAAGCTAGAGAAATAGTGACAGGTTCAGCTGGAACTACTATAAAGGGATGTTCACATGGAAGGCACAGCTGGTTGATTATTTCTTGCCATACGCTGCACAGGCTTTAAAATCAATTTTATTAGAACGTCCATATTCACAAGCTAATTCATGTACTATAAATATTGTAAACAAACTATAAGTACTAGTTAAAATATATGGTGAAAGTAACTCTATGTTGTACTCTTTTAAGATTTTGTTATGAAAACTAACCAAGTTTCTCTTGCTGATAAAAGTTTGTAATTGGATATGGAAATTTTATATATAACAAAGAAAATTGTATAATAAAAAATAATATTTAAAAAAAGTTTGTAATTTACGGTTAATTTAACAAAGGGGAGGTCCTGACATTCTGTCCCACAATGCTCATTCTTTCTTTGGTGGTTGCAAAGTGTTGATTGTAATTTCATTACCAAAATATTGAAATATTGAAACTATCTGTAAGTTCTTGTTTTGCTTTGTGTTTTGATGTTTCTGTTTGTTTTACTCTTTTCCTAGTAAGAGAACAAGGTGGATGAGGTGACAGAAGATAACAAGACATATGGAGAGGCAGGTAGTTCTTCACAGGGCCTTAGTGGCAGGATCACTTGAAATTTATGTCATCAGTTTACCTTTCTTGGATAACATTTATTTAAAAAGTTACTTTATATACTAAAATAGTATAAGAGCATGCTCATGTTTCATCTTCCTGGGTGAATCCCCTGTCAGATTCCCTCAGACCTTCGCAGCCTTAATCTTCACCATATTTTACTAGTTTTGGAAAAAATATTTTGTCCTTTTCTGTCCAGTCCTCTACCCTGCTTCCTTCCTCACCCACCATCTTGGCCCTCAACCTAATTAATATTAGGGAAAATCCAAAGGCTCTTGCAACCAGCAGATCTTGCTAGCTGGACTTTCCAAATAGTGAAAGAGGTAAATGTGAGTTAATTCCTGTCTCTGTTTTAATGAGTTCCTCTAATCCTTGCAAAGGAAACATGTTTTTTTTCTGCTTATTTTACAAAGAGTAAACAAGTTCATAAATGCAGAAGAAGGAAAGAGCACCCCACACTGACTTTTTGCTTTAAAAGGAGAATACATTTCTCAGGAGACTTAATTTTTCAGGGTTTGCTTGGGTATCCTACTTCACTTTTTCAGAACCCCAGCATTGTCTGCTTTTGGTTTTGCTTGATAGTTTGGCAAGGTTTGGCTTGATAGTTTGGCAAGGTCTCTACCTTTCAATTGCTGTGTTAACAAATAAAGCTGATTTCAAAATGGAACAAAGAGAATTGTGTGGACCATTAAATAGAATGGTGTCTATTTAAATGACCAACAGACTGGGAAATGCACTCTTTTTCTGAGCCTTCAACAGCAAATAAACCAGCAGAATTAAACACCTGAAATTTAACTCTGCAATGCCAGCTAAATGTAATCACAACTGAAGGCTTAAAAGTTTCAACCATACTTCAGATAAAAGCTCCCCTCTCTGATCCACACTCTGTACTGAGAAATGCAATTTGGCAGTTAGGCTTGCCAAATACAAACAATGTGATTGCACCATTAGTGTTATATTTATATAGAATGAACCATTTCATAGAGCTAGTTTTCCACATCTCAGATTTCCTCCTGAATTCTGAAATGGTTAACATAAATGAACTGAACCATATACTTCTTCCAAAGATCTGAAATGTCTCAAAATCTATTTCTTTAATAGGGTAGTTGTTCATTTTATTTCATTCATATGTCAAAGAAAGCATCAGCATTTATAGCAAGGAAGCTGCTAAAAATATTGGGTTATGTGTAGTTGTTTCTTCCAAACTTTTTGCACTTATGTCTCCCAAGACCTATAAAGCCATTAGCATTGCATATGACTAACAAAGGAATTGGAAATAATACTCCAATTTTGTCTAATGAGGGCCAGGGTTTCAGATGTGCAAAATCAGGGTATACGTCTTGAAAACACTAAGTACACTGTAGGCCTTGTAGTTTGATGCTAGGAGAGCTGGCTTGAAAATAGTAAAAGTTGTCATATACACAAGGCAGGAGAAGAAATGTGCTGTCAAAAAAAGTAATCTCTTCCAAGTGCAAAAATCCAACACTGGGAGGATTTACGGGAGTTCAGATCTAGGGAATGCCAAGAAAGACAGCTAAATAAACACATAGATCATATATCGTGAAAGCTGATGTCAGGCCCATAAAAAAATCAACTTGATGATAGGAGCAGACAGGTGGCAATTGGTGCAATCCCTGAACATTTTGTCCCGGAGCCTTTGGCTGGCCTTGTCCAGTGGAAACATCTTAGAGCAGATGTTTGCCTGATTGCAAATGTTGTGAAATTTAAAATCCATGTACACATAAAGTCTTAGAACTGCCTGGAAAAGAAAAATACAAGTTCATTCAATTTCCTTGCTGGTGTTGTGGAAGGAAATCCCTTTTAAATTGGGAACTGAAAGTATGTGCTTCTGAAAGCCTCAAGGGTCAATGCATGAAAGCTGCAGAATCCTAGGGTTCAGTTATTTCATTCTCAAATTAATGAATTAGAATTGTATTAATTTTAATATCATTATATTAAATTATATTGGATTCTGCAGCAAGCCATATTGAAATATAAGAACTCTCTGCCATTCCTTTCATTTATGGAATCTTCAAAACTTGAGTTCAGTAACATTTTGGTTTTCATTACATTATGAAATGTACATCATATCAGGCTTAATTGAAACTTTTGTAAGGTTTAAGAAGTAGTTTTCATGGTTTGCACTTCTGTTGTCTTTTGATGTTGAACAAGGCATAACCTGCAGAGACGCCTTCCCTCCCATTTGAGATGTTTCATCTATATTATTTAGTTATAAATGTAATACTTTCTAGTTGTACAACTAGAATGCCTCATTTATGAGCTTTCTTCTGCCAAAAAAAATTCTCAAATGTCTGAGAAAAATTAGTATGCCCAATTTATTTTGTAGCTTAACATATTTATAGAATATAGAGGGCATTTCTGACTGATAATTCTCCGGCTTCTGTTTGAAGACCTTTACTGAAGAAGAACTCATGTGCAGACTATTCTACTGGCTGACAGCTTTCTAGTCAGGAAGTTCCTTTTGATTTCTAGCCTGAATTGCTTCATTGCAGTTTAATCCAGCAATCCTGAACTCTAAGACAATAAATAATGTGTTCCTTCCTCCCTGTGACCATCCTTCAGGTATTTGAAGACTGTTATCCTATCCCCGCCCCACCCCCATGTCTTCTATATGCTAAACTTATTTTATTTATTTATTTTATTTTATTAGATTTTTATACCGCCCTTCTCCCACTGGACTCAGGGCGGTGAACAGCCAAGAATAAAAACATCATATACAAAAATTTATTTTTTTAAAAAAAAAAGAATTAAACAAATTTTGGCCCAATAAATTTAAAACACCCCAACTAAAATCAATTAACAATTAAAAATATCTAAGGTGGGGGGGGGGGGGTTATGCCAGCCCGGCTTGATGAAATAAAAAAGTTTTAAGGGCACGGTGAAAAGCATGGAGATCTGGGATCCTACGTATCTCCGGGGGCAGGTCATTCCAGAGGACAGGTGCTGTCACAGAGAAGGCCTTCCCCCTGGGGTCGCCAGCCGACATTGTCTGGCCAACGGCACCCTGAGGAGGCCCTCTCTGTGGGAGCGTACTGGCCGGTGGGAGGCTATCGGTGGCAGAAGGCGCTCCCGTAAGTACCCAGGCCCTAAGCCATGGAGCGCTTTAAAGGTGGTAACCAACACCTTGAAGCACACCCGGAAGACCACTGGGAGCCAGTGCAGCTCGCGCAGGAGGGGCGTCACATGGGAGCGCCCCATCGCTCCCATAATCCCCTGTGCGGCCGCATTCTGTACCAGTTGGAGCCTCCGGGTGCTCCTCAAGGGGAGCCCCATGTAGACAGCATTACAGTAATCCAAATGGGAGGTGACGAGTGCCTGAGTGACCGTGCATAAGGAGTCCTGATACAGAAAGGGATGCAACTGGTGAATCAGGCAGACCTGATAAAAAGCCCCCCTGGCCACGGCCGTCATATGCTCTTCTAAAGACAGCCATGAGTCCAGGAGGATGCCCACGTTGCGAGCCCTCTCCGTGGGGGCCAGTAACTTGCCCCCAATAGCCAGCGATGGCACCAGCTGGCTATATCAGGACGCCGGAAGCCACAGCCACTCAGTCTTGGAAGAGTTGAGTCGGAGCCTGTTTCTCCCCATCCAGACCTGCACGGCCTCTAGGCCCCGGGACATCACTTCAAGAGCATCATTGGGATGGCCTGGGGTGGAGATGTATGCTGATGATACTCAGCTGAGTATCATCAGCGTACTGATGGAACTCCACCCCAAAACCATGGATGATCTCACCCAGTGGCTTCACATAAATGTTGAACAGGAGGGGTGAGAGGACCGAACCCTGCAGCACACCACAAACTTAATTTTATCTTATACAGCCTGGTTTCTGGATATAAATTGGAACTTACTCCAATTTGTCAGTGACATTTTAAACTATATTGTCCATAACCGGACACAGAACATCAAATGGGACATGGTCACTCAGCCAAATCTAACCATAGTAGCCCATATTTCACCCTTTTTGAAGGAGAATATCATGTCACTTTGTTGAAGGCTTTAATATATCAATAATATATCAATGCCATTCCCTGACCTACTAAGCCAGTTACCCTATCAAAGAAGGAATCTGACATGATTTGTTTGTGACAAACCAATGTTGGCTCCTGTTAATTGTAGAATAACTGCTCAAATACTCATAAACCTGTTGCTTTGTAATCTATTCAAAGATCAAAATACATGTCTTCTTTCCTCCCTCCTAAATTTTCTCTCCACCAATTTTCTGGGATCTCCCTTGTCTTCCTGGAACTCTCAAAGATAATCAAGAATGGTTCTAAGATCATCCCATTAGTTCCTACCTAGCACTCCACCTAGCACAAATAATTGTACCTCATGTGGTTCCAGTGTTTGTACAAACCTGTAAACTGAGGAAATTCTAGGATTGAAGGCCTTTTAACTTTCTTCCCTATATCCAAAGATAAGCATTTACCATAACTTGGCTATCTGTGGCAAAAGGGAAAAGAAATCCATATACTTTCCTAACTACCTGACCACTTTGTAGGTTAGGCAAAAATATGGGTTAACTAGATTAAGTTTAAGGTGACCAGACGTCCCGCTTTTGGCGGGACAGTCCCGCTTTTGAGCAATTTGTCCCGCGTCCCGCGGCGTTTTAAAAAAGTCCCGATTTTTCATTCTGCCTCCTGAGTCCCCGCTGATGGCTAGAGGGAAAAAAAACTGTTTGAACTCTTGCCGCGGGGCTTCAAAGGGCCGACCTACAACTGATCAGTGTTAAAAAAAAACACCTTGGTATATTTGCGGCGCAAGGCAGCCCTCGGAGCGGTAAACAGAGTCTGCAAGCTCTCATCTCTCGAGAAGCCCAACCAAAGTTTCCCGCGCCATTTCAGGGAGCGCTCCTCGAGAGACGAGAGCTTGCAGGGGGCCGAGAGAGCAATGGAGAGCAAAATCCGGCTGCTCCCCGAACCAGACGCTGTTTACCGCTCCGAGTCCCAAGCGACAGGAGAGGAGGGCTGCCTTGTGCTGCAAATATACCAAGGTGGAATCCTGATGCCGCCCTTACAGCGGAGAGAAGAAGCCGGATTTTGCTCTCCATTGCAGACACCAGATCGTAATGCACCACCTGCAAAAATGCGAAAATTTCCAAATGTAGCCCTGCCCTCTTACAGCTCTCCTGATGTTCAACTGTTGTCTCTCAAGGTCAAGGAGGATACTTGGCCAGCCTCATGCTTGATGTCTCCCACCTTGGCAGCTTTAAGACTTGTGGACTTCAACTCCCAGAATTCTCCACAATTCCCCAGAATGGGCTCGGCGGGAGTTGAAGTCCAAACG
Organism: Pituophis catenifer annectens; assembly: GCF_029215685.1. Taxonomy (NCBI): domain Eukaryota; kingdom Metazoa; phylum Chordata; class Lepidosauria; order Squamata; family Colubridae; genus Pituophis; species Pituophis catenifer. The sequence goes on along the minus strand of NW_027256883.1, from coordinate 106,186,917 downwards.
TTGTAAAAGAGCCACAATTGCCCAGCCCTGGGCTAGGGTAGGCTGATGCCGCGCGGATGGGAGGAGGGGCGGGCGACCCAGCAATTAAGTTGTGGTTTGGAGGTATATATGGGGGAAATTATTTGGTTTATTATTATTGATAGATATAATTAATTGATTTGTAAGAAATTGGATTGCATGGAAATAATTGGAATATTCATGTTCATATTGATTAATATACAAAAAAGATAGTTATATAACTAATTGATTTATATTAAAATGTTGAATTTGTATTAAACAACTGTATTACATAATTACATAATTAACCAATGTGAGGATGGATATAAAAATAGATGACAATGGGAAGGGGTATAATATAGAATAGAAGGGAAAAATTGAATTTGATTAAGATTAGAGATGAGGATGAAGGGTAATATTGGTTTTTTTAAAAAATAGATGAGGAATAAATATGGCAAAAAGGAAATATAGAAATTGTAAATTTAATTGAAATGACTAAATGCTGTTTAAATTTGTGAACCAGCCAAATATTCTGTTCAAAGAAAATACATTGTATGTTTGTATGTGTGTTTCTAATTACTGCTATTTATTCATATTTGTTCTCTTTTATTCTTTAAAGTTTAACAATTCATTCTTTATCTTAATATCTTTATATTTGTTTGAGGTTGGCTTTCTTCCCGTTCATCTTTTTTATTGTACAGCAATCTTTCTCCTCAAACCTACCACCTCTCTCTTTTCTTTCCTTCTTACTTTCTCTTCCCCCCTTCTTCTCCTCCCTGCTTCCTCTTCCTTTCTCCTTCTCCTCCTCTCTTCCTCCCTCTCTTACCCTCACTCCTACTCTAATTTCTCTTCCTTCATCCCTCTCTATTGCTGTATCCTTTAATGCATATGGACTACTCAGAGGGCTGAAAAAGTTATTTTTGACTGGTCCTCACACTTTTGACCAGTCCTCGAACTTACGACTGTCCTCACATTTTACATTTTTGCCCTATCTTGTCATCATGGTGAAGAGAAGCAGTTGTGAAATGAGTGACATGGTTGTTAAGAATGCTGCATGGGCATAAATGTGAGGATGGTCATAAGTATGAGGACCAGTCAAAAGTGCGAGGACCTGTCAGAAATGACTTTTTTCAGCCCTCTGGTTAGTCCTTTTGTGCATATGGACTACTCAGAGGGCTGAAAAAGTTATTTTTGACTGGTCCTCGCACTTTTGACCAGTCCTCGAACTTACGACTGTCCTCACATTTTACATTTTTGACCTATCTTGTCATCATGGTGAAGAGAAGCAGTTGTGAAATGAGTGACATGGTTGTTAAGAATGCTGCACAGGCATAAATATGAGGATGGTCATAAGTGTGAGGACCAGTCAAAAGTGCGAGGACCTGTCAGAAATGACTTTTTTCAGCCCTCTGGTTAGTCCTTTTGTGCATATGGACTACTCGGAGGGCTGAAAAAGTTATTTTTGACTGGTCCTCGCACTTTTGACCAGTCCTCGAACTTACGACTGTCCTCAAATTTTACGTTTTTGCCCTATCTTGTCACCATGGTGAAGAGAAGCAGTTGTGAAATGAGTGACATGGTTGTTAAGAATGCTGCACGGGCATAAATGTGAGGATGGTCATAAGTGTGAGGACCAGTCAAAAGTGTGAGGACCTGTCAGAAATGACTTTTCAGCCCTCTGAGTAGTCCCTATACACATAGCCATGGCCACCCGGTCACATGACCAGCTAGCCACGCCCACCCAGTCACATGGCCTCCAAGCCACGCCCACACAATAAGCCACGCCCACAATGGTGTCCTTCTTACCAATGTTAAAATCTGTTCACCTTACCCTATACACATAGCCATGGCCACCCGGTCACATGACCAGCTAGCCACGCCCACCCAGTCACATGACCAGCTAGCCACGCCCACAAAATAAGCCACGCCCACAATGTCCCTCTTTACCAATGTTAAAATCTGGTCACCTTAATTAAGTTATATATATAAATTGAAACTGCAATTTTCAGGAAGTTGGAAGAAAGATGGAAATATATCTTCTATCCAGAATAAACAAAAAGGAGTCTTCTCATCCATCTGAAATCACCTGTGAAACCTTTTCCTTAGATATGGGCAAACCTTGTAAGGATCTGTTTTGGCAGAAAAACTATAATGGGGTAATGCAAAGATAATAAAGTTCAGGCAAATTTCAAGTCAAATTTAGCTTGGCTGGTATACATATAACAATTTGAACCCTGAAAAGCAGGTCAGAAAAGATAACTGTGAGTATCATAAAAGATAGGCTTGTCCTTGGCTGCTTTTGAATAAAGAAGTCTGGGATATTGAATCGGAATGTTATGCACACTGACTTCTTTGTCATCTTCTGAATGTGCAGAAGGCCTACCATATTCCCCACAGTTCTTCCTTCTCAGTGCAGAACTTGCTCAGTTCCTTCAATCTTTCATGGTGGGACAAAATTTCCAGTCCCTCTATTCTCATTGCCCTTCTTTGAACCTGTTGAAGTGTTCTAATTTCTTTTTAAATGCACTTGCCCCCATACTTTGGGTGAGTTTGACTAATGCAGAAAAATGTGCAATGGGCTTCCTATGATTTAAATTATGCTTCTTTTGATGTAGACTTTTCCTGGAAGTAACCAAGCATCGTTTTTATTAGAGTCCTTGTTCCACAGAGAAGCAAAATAGTTACCACTCCTAGATCTTACTAGAGTAGGGAGAATAAAAGTCTCTACTGCGATGAAACCTAGCAATAGAAAATAAGTAGCAGCCTCCTATTCAGGAGAGGAAGATGTTATTAACTGAAAACTTGAAAAATGGAGAAAAGACCTTCAGATTGACAAGGAATTTGTTAATTGGTATCTTGCTTAAGTAAACTGAGGGAGGTGGCCTTGACAGTTTTTCTTTATGAGCTCAGCCATCATCAACCAAATCTTTTAAAATCAGATTTCTTTATTACTGGTGCAGCCAAGTCTCCCCCTTTCACCACAGATGTAGATTTCCCACAACTTGTTACCAACAATGTAGCAGTTGTTGGAATCCAGCATTTCCAAACCTCTTCATTCATTCTTTTGCTATGTGACCTAGTGAAGATGCTCAAGGGAGGAGGTCTCCTGTGTCCTTCCCTGCCATATAACCCAAGTCCCATGAGCCTGTTACCCAGAGGACTTCCACCCTCACTGTTCCTTTTCATTTTGCCTATGTTGTTGATAGCAACAGAAGCCATACCAACAAACCTGCTGAAGATGTCCTTTCCTTTCTTCAGAATACATAGCAAGTGAATTGGCAGTCTCAGGATTTATAGTATTCCTCAAGCGATCATGTTTCTTGCACAATACATCTCTGGACTCTCGGCAGAACAAGCCTGATAAATGTGGCTTCTTCTTTTTTTTTTTTTATTAAAAAGTTTTATAAGAAATACAATTTTCTCCCCCCCACCCTTCCCCTTCCCCACATAAATTATACATTTTCTTATACATAAGAAATCCTCCATATATATGTTTCCCTTAAAGAAAGCATTAAAATAAAACATTTTAATTATATTCGAAGTTGCTCTTCTCCTTCTTCCCTCATTCCACAACAAACCTTCTTCTCCTCCTCCTTTCTTTCCCGTCCCTCCCTCCTCTTCCCTCCTACCTCTTCTCCCACCTCATCCTACTTCCTTTCCCTTTCCCCCACTTCTCTCTTCTTTTCCCCCTTCTCGCCTTCACTCCTACTCCTGTCCCCTTCCCTTCCCTTCCTCCTCTCCTTTCTTCCATTCCTCTCCCTCCCTCTCCTCTTCCTACCCCCTCCTCCTCTCTCCTTTCTAACTTCTTTGCTGTGAAATATTTTCCTCCTTTAGTATCTGAGCAACTCCTATATCCTAGAATACACTTTCTTATGCTAAAACATTTCTCTATTCATCACTTCCCCCCTTCCCTTATCCCCCCTCCCCACCCCACCCCTGACTTCCCAGAGCAAAAACAGGGTATAGCATCTAACAAACATATGCTAAAATAAACTAACAAATTATAAAGTTCAAAGCTCCCACATGTTCTTTAACTCCCTTTGCTCCAATTCAACAACCTCCCTTTTATAAATTCTCAATACCAATTAAATTAAATTCATTCTTCCTACTTATATAGAAAAAAAAGAAAAAAACCTTTTTCTTAATGCATAATCCGATACTTTAGCAGTCTTACAAACAATAAAAATCATATACCAGAAAAAAAAAATTCATCTTAAAATCTTGCACATTTTATCTCATATATCTTTTAAAATAATATAGTCTAATGTTAAGCATTTTAAAAATCTCTTAATACCTTTAAAACACTTATTTACCAAATATAAATTTCAGAATCTATAGGAAGGTATCTTTCAATTTTTCAATTAACCGTCTTAATACCTCTAACTTTTTAAAAGAACAACCCTTAACTATCCAAAACTAATTATCAGTTTACAATAAAATTCTGAGTTTAACATTAATCCTCTTCGCTTCAAAGGGTTAGACATCCTAAAAGCTTATACAATTTATCTCATATATCTTGTAGAATAATATAACCTTATGTTAAACATTTTTAAAATCTTTTAATACCATTAAAACACATATTTGCCCATTGCCAATTTCAAAGTCCACAGGAGAATATCTTTCTTAATCTTCTGTTCTTCACTTCTTTTTGTATTTTTTCCAATCCTTTTTTTTTTATAAATTCTTTCAACAATCCCCCCAGTTTTATTTTGGAAACTTTTACAATAGTGATTTGAGGTTGATGTTTCTGAAATACTCGCTCTCTTCTTGAAGTCAGATTTTCTAACTTAAAATCCTCATCTCGTCTCTTCTGGTTTGTATAATCATTCAATCCATTTCTTTGTCCATATAGCCAAAATTTGTTGCCATAAAGATTGTCAGCTTGCAATAAAGAAACCATTTGTTGCTTTTCTATCATTGGAATGGAAACGTCCACCAAAACCTTTGTTTCAGCTGCACCAGCCAATCTCTTAATCCTGTCCATTTCCTGATCTTCCAAAAACAAATTCTTCTGAATAATTTCCTGCTTATAATTTCCCAAGCTATTTTTTGAAAAAGCCCTTTCGATTGTATTCAGCAGGGCTGAGGTAAAAAAGTCTAAAAGTTCTTGAAAAGCCTGGACAGTCACGGCTTGGGAATTTGCTGATTCACCAGCCCTGTTGTCAGCCATATTTCAGCTACTTTGTATTTATCCAGCTATCAGGACAACAATTCAACTTTTTTCCACACAGTATAAAGACCAGGTTTTAGTTAAAATCAGAACCAAATTCTTTTCCTCGATACCAAAATCTTTTCCTGGCCGCTTCCATTTAAAACTTTCTCTTTCTTTTAGGGCGTAATCCAGTAGCTGTAAAGTGTTAACAAGCCTTAACGAGCACTTCCCCTGGTAGTTTCTTCCTCCCGCCCTCAGGCACCATTTTCTGCATATTAAAGCGGAGTTAAAGTGTTACTTGCAAATTTCCTTTTGTTTTCTCCTGATTTGCTCCGTCTGCGATCGAAGTAAAGATGTTAAAAATCCCCCCTGTTGATTTTCTGCAGATTCTGGTCGCAGCTTCTAGCTCCGCTTCAGCGGAGTCGTTTCTGGTCCGGAGTGGCTTGACAGGCTTCAATAGGGAGCCCACACCCTTTGCACCCCAGGATTTCTCCTAGCGCACTTGGGGGGCTCTACCCCTGCCTGTCGACTCTTCTCTCTCCCCTTTGCCCGGGGAGAGGGTTCCAAGCCTCCAGACAGCAGTTTTTCGGCTGTTCTGGGGCTTTTATGGAACCAGAGAACGGGCGCTCAAAAAAGAGCGTCTTCAAAGCTGCGGAGCCAGGCAGGAAGTCGATAAATGTGGTTTCTGAGGAACCTGAAGTCTATACAAATGGAGAAAATAGGGCAACTGGAGAAAATTATGCTATCCAAGTTACTTGATACTAGAATTTAGCTGCAGCTGGTTGGTGTCTCTTAGGAAAGAGGGAGAATGTATATTAGCCTTCCTTTCCTGCTGTTGAAGCTACCAGACAAGAGAATGAAGAGCTGGAGGAGAGTTGTTTTGTGATTATAGTCACTTAGGACTGAAGACAACCATTATAAGTCACTAAGATTCTCTTCTAGAGTAATGCAAGCTTCAACCACATAATCAGTTGTTATGCACCATTAGTTTCCAATTATGAATGCTAGAGTAAGAGAACCAGGAGGAGATGTCTCTATTCTGAAAGTGCTTTTAATGCAAAAGAATAAAGATGCTTGGTTAGCTCAGTACTACCAGTGACTTGAAATAATTTGCAATTTTGTCAGAAACTCTGCTACCAGAAGTTGTAGCTACAGAATCTGAAACCTGTATACCATTTATTTGAACTTGCAACTGAGCCACCAATATGGTCACTCAAAGAAGTCATAAAGCAGCAGGGAAGACAATGAGCCTGACAGGAAGTTCAGAGTTGCCAATCAAATGCCTAATAAAACAGTATAAAACAGTATTATTCTAGGTGACAATTTACTCAGAAGGAGGGAAAAGATCCCCAATTTGGATTAGACTCTGAGTAATAGTCTCCATCTTTTATAGATGCTCTGTTATTGCTAGAAGTATATTGAACCCATAGTATTTTGGACATGGGGATGCTTCTGCTAACTGTCAGCCTGGCAAGTTTTTCTAAAAATTTTCAGGCTTTTCAAGAATTGGGACAGTGTGTTTAAAAAGTTTGAAATAGCTCCAGTTTCTCCTCCATCTGAAATTTGTAGATACAGTCTGCCTTTTGGAGAATCCCAGTTTTCAGAAGTTTTTTGGACTACTATTAATATGGCACTAAACAGAATACCACATCAGCTGTCTGCATTACCAAGGTCTGACAGTCACCACATTTCCAAGAAGAAAATTTGAATTACAGTGGAGTTCAAGGTAATTGCCAAAATATAAGGGCTACAGCATATGTGTCTTCAGCTTCAGGGAGCAATGAGGAAGGCAGTAGAGGGAGAACCTGTACTTTATCTGGTAGCTGAATAGGAGATGAGCTATTAGATAAATTGAACAATCAAATGTCGGGTTTACCTGTCAATGCCTTTTGAAATACCTTACATTTCTATGTATTAATCAGTAAGAATTGCAATTGATATGGAAATTTATCTACAACTTTTATAGTAGTAACTTCAAAGGGATATCTCTTTCTGATGAAACTTTGATAAGATCACTCATTGAAGCAGATTTGTGAGTCGCATTGGAAACCTGCATCAAAACAGCAAATCAATCTAAGCAACCATATCCCAAACTTGATAGTTTTTCTGCTATTGTTGCAACATTACTTTCTCATATGTAGTTTTGGGAGTGGGAAACAGGATGTTGACTTGGTGTGATGACCTCTCTCACCGGTAGATGGCAGTTCAAATTAATGTGTTCCCAGCACTCTCAGGCAACTCCACATTAAAGTCCATGGATATCTCCTTCCATGGGCTAGCTAGTTTGGCTACCAACTGTAGCAAGCCTGGAGGCTTCCCAGGTAGGCGTTTCATGGAAGCACACATAGCTAGCTTCTATGTCCTTTTTTATCTTTGGCTACCAGAACTGTCTCTTTACCAGGTGAAGGGTCTTCACAAACCAAAAATGTCCTGCAGATTATGGATCCTCTGCAGGATCAAGGTTCTCTGGCTGGCTGGGACATACACTTTATTCCCCTTCCATGCCAAGTCCTCCTTCAAGAACAGATCATCTTTATGTCTCTGGAGCCATTCATCTGTCCCTAAGACATCTTTTAGCAATTGTATCACTGAATCCCCGGCTAGCTGCATGAGTGCTGGCACTGAGAGCTGCCTGGATGGGATAAGAGAGTTATTTGAGGCCTTTAACACCTCCAGGTTCTTGTGGTCCATCCAGACTTCAAATGGAATCTTACTGCCCTCTAAGAATGGCCTCCAGGTGAGAAGAGCTCATTGGATTGCATAAGCCTCCTTCTCCCAGATGACCCACTGCCTCTCAGTATCAGACAACTTGTTAGACATATAGGTACATGGTTGCAACTTTCCCTTTTTGTTCCTCTGGAGTAAAATCACCCCTACTTCCACATCACTGGCATCTGCCTGGATCATGAAAGGCTCATCTGAGTTTGGGTGCTTCACAACTGGCTCAGCAGCAATTAGCTGCTTCAGCTTTTTGAAGGTTGCCTAGCATTTGATGGACCAATTTAGTGGCTGTTTCAGTTTGGGCTTCACTCCCCCTCCCGTCTTGAGCAAGTTGGTGATGGGCAGGGCTATCTGTGCAAACATGGGGATGAACTGCCGGTAAAAGTTCGTGAGTTCCAGGAAGCTCTGTAACTGCCTCCTGGTTCAAGAGGCCTCCCATTCCAGCATCTCTCTCACCTTGCCTGGATCCATCACCATGGAGATGCGGTACTTCAGGTAGTCTAGGCTGGGCTTGTGGAAGTCACACTTAGATAGCTTTGCATATAAGTGGGCTTTGCGCAGCTTCTCAAGTACTGCTCTCACTAGCCTTGTGTGCTCTTCCATGGTCTCAGTATAAATTAGAATGTCATTCAGGTATACCAGCACTCCTTGGTACAGGTATTCATGCAGGACCACATTTATTAATTGCATGAATACTGCTGGCATTCCTGGCACCCAAATGGTATCACCTGAAATTGGTAGCAATCTTTCCCTTTGCTGTCACTTTCATAGAAGACCAAGCAGGGTTTTCCATGGGTCAGAGTTCCCTCCCTTTCGCTGGATTGAGGAGAGACCTCCATGTCCCATTGAGCCACCTCTATTTTCTCCTTCAGCTTCAGGGGTGGTTTTTTCAGCTTTGGTTGGGCTGGGGCTCGGTGCAGATGCTGGCCATGGCATGAAACAATTGGCTGCTGGGTGGCCTTCCTACCCACATTGGAAACATGCCCCCGGTCTCTGGTGGGGTTTCTCCCCCGTGGTATGTGTTGCAGAGGGTGTGGGGTGCCACTTGGGCATTTGGTGGATCTGGTTCTCATGCGCAATGTGGTCCTGGTACTCCATCAGGTCGAACTCCACATTTGTCATAACTGGTACCATGCTCAAAAGCCATGGGGCACCCTCCAGAATGGGCAGTTGTGGTATAGCTCCTTGTTCAGCCCCTCCCAGAATTGGTAGACCAGCATGCTCTTGGGCTAATCTCTCAGATGAGCTGCCAGGCTATAAATATCTTGGATGTACTCTGCCAGCAGCTGCTTGCCCTGCCACTGGGAGCAGATACAGATTTCTGCACACCAAGCCATTGTGGGGTCTTCAAATATGTTTTGTAACATCTGCATGAAAGCATCCAGATCTTGCAGCTCTGGAGTCCCCTCGTCATGGAGAGACACCAGCCATCCCACTGCATCCCCATCCAGGTTTGATGTAACGGCATTGACCTGGGCATGCTCATCTGGATACATTGCTCCATGGCACTCCATGTAGTTCCAGACTTGGGTCAGGGTCATGTTCAAATTGTATGTGATTCTCAACTTCAATTTTCTGAAAACAAGTGCAATTTGAAGGCAGCTCAGTAAGACTGAAATAAGCAATCGGTACTGACACTTCTTGTTCATGAATCATGCCCAGTCCTAAAAGAATTATCACTCCCACAGAATTAAAATGTGGGCACAGATAATAAGGGCAAAGAAAGTGTTTGAATTATTGTCCAGAAAGTAATTCAGTGTAAACAACTAGTGAGTAGATGTGGGGTATTGCCTTTGGACTCCTGGTTTTAAATTGATGGTACAGACATACACCTGATGTTGAAGCAATGTAGTTTCTTCCTACTCTCTCAAAACATTAGCAAGCTCTATGTATTCTTCCAGCAAGGAAGGTGATTCAGAGAGCTAAGTAGAAAAGGCAAAAGGATATGATTTGGAAGCTTGCAAATAGTACTGTTGACATCTTTGAGAAAAAAAGAGTATTTCTTACCCTCAGTGAACATCTGGATTATGGGTCTGCCACTAATTAACAACCAGCACTATGGGAACATGTAAGAAAGCTGTGATCTAGAGTGGCAAAAATCCAGATGATCATTTATTATCAGTTGCAAAGCTGTTGTGCAGCACAGAAAAGATCAGCTCAAAGTTTGTTTGTTTATTCATTCATTCATTCATTCATTCATTCATTCATTCATTCATTTGTCGAGTATGTATAAGATAATATATATAAGTATAAGCATGAATTGAATACATAAAATGAATACAATTAAAGGGAACATTAGGACAGGGATGGTAGGCATGCTGGTGCTTTTATGCACATCCCTTACAGACCTCTTAGGAATGAGGTGAGGTCAACAGTAGACAGTCTTAGGTTAAAATTTTGGGGGTTTTGGTATGAAACCAAAGAGTCAGGTAGTGGGTTCCAGGAATTGACCACTCTGTTGCTGAAGTCATATTTTCTGCAATCGAATTTGGAGCGGTTCACTTTAAGTTTGTATCTATTGTGTGCTCATGTATTGTTGTGGTTGAAGCTGAAGTAGTCATTGACAGGTAGGACATTGTAGCAGATGATTTTATGAGCTATGCTTAGGTCATACTGAAGGTGGCATAGTTCTAAATTTTCTAAGCCCAAAATTTCAAGTCTGGTGGCATAAGGTATTTTGTTGCGAGCAGAGGAGTGGAGGACTCTTCTTGTTAAATATTTGTGGGCACGTTCAATTGTATTAATGTCCAATATACAGTGCAGGTTCCAGATAGATGAACTGTATTCGAGAATTGGTTTAGCAAATGTTTTGTATGCTCTAGTTAATAGTATAATATTACCGGAGAAGAAGCTACGCAAGATTAGGTTTACAACCCTTAATGCCTTTTTGGCGATGTTGTTACAGTGGGCTTTGGCACTTAGATCATTTGATATGAGTACTGATACTCATATCAGATGATATGATCATCAACAAGGTCATGTCCACTCAGCTTGTATTTTGTGTTCTGATTCCTTTTGCCAATGTGTAAGACAGAGCATTTGTTGGTTGAGATTTGGAGTGCCAATTTTTTGACCATTCCGATACAAAGCCAAGGTCTTTTTGAAAAGTAGCAGCATTGTTGGTGGTGTTAAATAGTTTTACATCACCAGCAAAGAGAACGCAGTTACTTATAATATGATCACAAAGGTCATTTATGTATAGTATGAAGAGTATTGGTCCTAGGACGCTGCCTTGGGGGACACCACTATTAACAGGTGCAGGATTTGATAGGGCACTCCCTATTTTGACCACTTGTTGTCTGTTTGACAGGAATGTGGTTATCCAATTATGGAGTATATTTACCAACACAAGTTGGTTATTAGTATATGATGTTGGAAGGATTTAGTAAAATGTTCTGCAGATAGTGAATCTCATGCTGTTTCTCAGTCAAAGGCAAATGTCTGATTAGAGGAGTGAGGCTTTCCAGATTAATGTCAGCCCTTTGAGATAGGCCAGGTCAGAAAATAGATATTACAAGGAACCAGGGGTGGGTTTTACTTACCTTTACTACCGTTTTGCAATGGGGCTGCACGCATGTGTGCTCTGCTCGCGCGCATGCGCAGAAGCATTTTCATGATGTCAGGGTCAGTGGGCAGGGCCGCACGCCGGTTTTACTACCAGTTCTATAGAACCAGTACGAACCGGGGGCAACCCACCACTGCAAAAAACTCTGCTTTAGTGTTGTAGTGTATAATAATACAACCTTGAAAATATGCCAGAGTTCCATCTCTCATACACCCCTCTTTCCACCATACACAAACAAGGCAGGGGCATTTTGAGTCTCTTTCTCATGCTCCCTCCTTTCCCAGAGCTGAGATCTCATTTATTGTCTCTTTTATCTGCTAAGGATCTTGCCAACTTTACCCCTGTTTTTCTCTGCAGCCTTTTATATATTTACATAAATCTTTTCTTTTTGAAGATAAACATGCCATTTTAATTGTTCCTTCTATCCTTGTTTTGCAGACTGCTTATTATCCCATCAGCTTTCTTCTGAATACTTTCTCTGAGTCTTTTTTTTTTTAAGTGGAGCGCTCTGGCTCTGGACTCCACGTTCAGTCTAACCAGTAAAGAAAACCATGGAATTACTTTGTCTGTTAATGCAGCCTAAGAGTGCATTGTCTTTTTTAGCTGTTCAATTACATTGTGGTCCACTAGTCCTCTGAAATCATTTTCACATGCACTGCTACCAAGCTGGGACTTCTCTAAATGGTCACAAACATGCTGCACAATGATGTGTTCCAGTTCCTTTCCCAATAAACTAACCAGTGTTTTTCTGGATCTCTCTCTTCCTTTTTTCCCCTAGTCTTTCAGCACCACACCAGTTCTCTAGGCATTTTCAGAATATTATCAGAGATCCTGGAATTACTGACCAGAACCGCTCATCTCCATCCAGTCGCCCTGACTCTATCCTGAATTAAGGGATTGCAGGATCGTAAAAAGGGAGTTATTTTAATCAGAGATCTTGGGATTACTTTTGCCAGATTTTTCAACATTCTGGGACATAGTTTTTAGCTCTGGAGAAGTAGCAAGGTGAGTTCATACTATAATGTTCTTATATCATTACTAAACAGCATTTCCCCCACTTTCTTTAACCATGTTAAGCAGAGCTGCTGTTCTTTTAAAAACAGGAAACAAATCCACAAAACAGATACCCCAAAAAAGCATTAAGCCTGTTTTCATTCTCTGTCCCTAGCATTACTTCTTCCCTTACCCAGTCCAACAATCTTCTTGACACTTTCTTAATTTCAAATAGTCCCCATATTAATATTTGGATTTTCCATCAGCCTAAAACCCTTATGAGTTTTAACCTTTCTGACACTATCTGTATTGACTTTAGCATCCACTTTGTACTAATGAGTTCATTTTCTATGCATTTCTTTTACTACCATGTTTTCCCCAAAATAAGACCCACCCCAAAAACAAGCTCTAGCCTGATTTTGGGGGGGGGGGCTAATATAAGCCCTACTCCAAGAAAAAGCCAGGGGGATGGGTGTGGCCAGCACAAGAGATGGTGAATGCCTGGCGGCCGACAGTGTCCAGCAGCAACCACAGCCCACCAGCCCCTTGGCACAGTGCAAATATCAATAACTCAGAGCATGGAGGCAGAGATGGGGGGGGAGAAGACAGGTGATCTGGACATGCTGCGCAGCTGTCTGACTCACAGGAGGCTCATGGGAGGCTTGAGCAGCAGCACCGGCAGCAGGCAGAGGCAGAGGCATGGGGGAGGCAAGCTGAGAGCTTGTCACCTCCTACACTTAAAAACAATAAGACTTCCCCCCCAAAAAGCCCAAGTGCTTATTTTCAAGCTCAAAAGAAAATAAGCCCAGGTCTTATTTTCAGGGAAACATGGTATTCGTGTATACAGATATCTTAAAACTTTTCCCATTTTTTTCTTGTTATTCTCCTTGTAATTTCAGTATTTTCAGGATCATTCTGATTGTTTATTTTTCAGGATTTTGAATCATCATATATTGCTTGTCTTTTATCTGAGTTCATTAAAGTCTTCTTCCTGAAATGCAATTTGTCCCTAATACCTCTCAGCTTTTCCTTCCCTGATTATCTTGAATTCCAACAAAAAGTGATCGCTTTCCTCCAAAATGTGTGATACCTTCAGACCACCAATTATTTACTTTCTGCTGGTTAGGATTGGGCCCAGGATTGCTGGCTCACCTGTTTCTTTTATCTTTTGAAAAATGGAAGTATCACCATTTTTCACCAGGGATGTCCAGTTGATTTTTGAAAGTCCAGTTGTCTTTCCCCCAAGGAAATCAGAAATCTGTTTAATCTCCAGTTATTAACAGCATCAAAACTGACCCCAGCTAGAGCATAGAAAAACTCAAAGGAGTAGTACAACATCAGAAATTGTGAAGAGACCTGGTTCATAGAATCACTAAGAGTCGGACATGACTGAATGGATAACATCATTACCATCAGTTTGCTAGCTGAGAACTAGTCAATATTATTATTAATTAATTTATTAATTTAATTTGTATACCGCCCTTCTCCCAAAAGGGACTCAGGGCAGTGAACAACCAAAATTAAAATACATACAATACAAAAGTTAAGATAATTAAAAGAGATTAAATAAATTGGCCTCCCAATTTAAAACCACAAGTCTATAAAATTTAAAAAATCCCATTAAAAACCCTTTAGGCTAGGCCGGCTTGCTGGAATAAATAAGTCTTCAGGGCCTTACGGAAGGTCTGGAGGTCCGGGATCAGTCGTATTCCAGGAGGTAGCTCATTCCACAGGGTGGGTGCCCCCACAGAGAAGGCTCTCCCCCTGGGGGCCACCAGCCGACATTGCTTGATCAACGGCACCCTGAGGAGGCCCTCTCTGTGAGAGCGTATTGGCCGGTGGGAGGTTATTGGTAGCAGCAGGCAGTCTCGTAAGTACCCTGGCCCTAAGCCATGGAGCGCTTTAAAGATGAGAACCAACACCTTAAAGCGCACCCGGAAGACCACCGGGAGCCAGTGCAGCTCGCGCAGGAGAGGTGTTACATGGGAGCACCATGTCACTCGCATAATCACCCGCACAGCCGTATTCTGGACCAGTTGGAGCCTCCGGGTGCTCCTCAAGGGGAGCCCCATGTAGAGAGTGTTGCAGTAGTCCAGGTGAGACGTGACGAGGGCATGGGTGACTGTGCATAAGGAGTCCCGATCCAGAAAGGGGCGCAACTGGTGGATCAGGCAAACCTGATAAAAAGCCCCCCTGGCCACAGCCGTCATATGCTCTTCTAAAGACAGCCGTGGGTCCAGAAGGACACCCAAGTTGCGAGCCCCCTCTGTGGGGGTCAATGACTCACCCCCAATAGCCAGCGATGGCACCAGCTGGCTATATCGGGACGCCGACATCCACAGCAACTCGGTCTTGGAAGGATTGAGTCGAAGCCTGTTCCTCCCCATCCAGACCCGCACGGCCTCCAGACACTGGGACATCACTTCAAGGGCATCATTGGGGTGGTCTGGGGTGGAGATGTACAGCTGAGTGTCATCAGCGTACAGATGGCATCACACCCCAAAACCATGGATGATCTCATCCAGCGGCTTCACATAAATGTTGAACAGGAGCGGCAAGAGGACCGATCCTTGTGGCACCCTGCAAACAAGGCGCCTCGAGGTCGACCTCTGCCCCCCTGCCAACACAGACTGCGACCGGTCAGAGAGATAGGAGGAGAACCACCACAACACAGTGCCCTAATCCCCCCAGCCGGCGCAGCTGAGAGGTCTAACAGGACCAGAACAGAGGAACAACCCCTGTCCCGGGCCCTCCAGAGATCATCCACCAATGCGACCAATGCCGTCTCCGTGCTGTACCAGGCCTGAAGCCAGACTGGCATGGATCTAGATAGACAGTTTCATCCAGATACTATGGGAGCTGTCGTGCAACCACACTCTCAACAATAAAGCGAAGGTTGGAGACCGGACGGTAGTTTGCCAGAACAGCCGGGTCCAGAGAAGTCTTCTTGAGGAAGGGCCTCACCACCACCTCTTTCAAGGCGGGAGGCAAGAAACCCTCTCTCAAAGAAGCATTTATAATCCTCTGGAGCCAGCCTCGTGTTACCTCCTGGGTGGCCAGTACCAGCCAGGAAGAACACGGGTCCAATAAACATGTGGTTGCATTTAACCTCCCCAGGATCCTGTCCACGTCCTCAGGAGTCACAGGGTCAAACTCATCCCAGATAACATTCTCAAGACCGGCCTCAGTCACCTCGCCAGGATCTACCCAGTCAGAGTCCAAGCCTTCCCGAATCTGAGAGATTTTATCGTGCAGATACTGTGCAAAATCCTCAGCCTGCCCTTGCAAGAGGTCCTCCCGCATAAGGTCATGAAATTCATGACCTTATGCGGGAGGACCCCTTGAAATTCATGACCATAAGGTCATGAATTTCTTCCTAGGCATTGGCTGCATTACATACAAAGCCATTCTACCACCCATTTTTATAGGGACCTTTAAAAATTTCTCACTTATATTTATTAATATATTTAGCCATTAATATCCAACTGGAAAAAGCTTCAGGGAGTTTTCTACCCAAGGATTGGATTTTCCTTCTGGAGCATCTTCCACCTCTTCTATCTCCTGCTTTTTTCAGAATCCAAACAGTCATAGGGATATGGTACATTTCAATTCATGAAAACATCCTGGGAGGCATAAAAATATAAGACTTTTAGAAATATCACAACAGGATTGTATCCGCAGATGCCATAGAAAACGGGTGTCAGACTCGCGGCACCATGTTGCCATCACATGACATATCGCAGTGTTTTTCTCCTGGGATGGGCGTAGCCTGCGCTTGACACATCCAGCGTGTGGGCTGCCAGTTTGACACCCTTGCCATAGAACCTCCCCAGAACAGACTCAGAGAAGAAGGTGCTTTCCCATATGCCCCAAACTTATTTTCTCAACAGCATTATTTGGAAAAGGCATTATCTGCATTTGGAAATGGCATTATCTGCATTTGTTTTATTGTTCTATAAAGGCAAAGATATTTATGGCTGATTTGATATTTTCAGTCTTATTTCTCATTAATCTTAGGGAAACAGAAAAAGAAAAAAGAAATGAAGCACTGTCTCTTAGGCAGACAGACAAGTATGTACATAAACACACACACACACACACACACACACACACCCCTCAGGAAGGCAGCAACATCTTTTTTTTACTTATATCTTGTTAGCATTTTACAGTATAGACATGCAACTCCCAACAGCTGGAGCATCTCTTCAAAATAGAGCCTCCTAAGCTGCAAAGTCCCAAGGATCTCTCTCAAAAGAGAAATGAACACACACACACACAAAAGTTACCCTCCTCCAAGATCTTGTGAACAAAAACCCACTGATAGAGATCATAGCTAACCCATTAAAAATGTGTTGCTGCATTTGCATCTGGAACATATTCAGATTCTTCTTTCTATATTAATCACATGTGGTTTATATTAGAAATCCTGCATGCAGCCACAATCTAGGGCACCCATATTCCCACAGGGAAATCTTAATGACTTAGCAATGTTAACAAAAAGTACAGCATCCTAGGGAGAGCCTTTCTTTTTTTTTTAATTTATAAACTTTATTAAAACACATATAAAACACATAAAAAAGCATATAGAAACATTTACACAACAAACAACATATAAATACATTAATCTTTCGAAGCATTTGTTTTGTATTGGTCCTTCAATTAGTACAGTTATACTTATTCCCCTTAATCTCTCTTCAGAAGTTAGGCCTCATTCAAGAGAGGAAATTGACACCTTAGCAAATGCCCGGGTTTATAACTATAAAAGGTTATATTGGCACAGACTTGATGTCAAATCTGTCACCACTTATTTGGGCTCAGACGAAGCCAGACACCTAGCAAGGGAAATCTCCCAATCTAAGCCCGGAGACAACACCCCAATGCCAGCTTATACAGAGCTAACTTCTACTCTTAAGAACTTAATGATCCAGAACGATAGAAAAGTAGATGGGATCTCTAGAAAGTGGTTTGATGATGATTGCCATAACTTGAGGTCAAATCTAAGAGCCACAGTTAAGAAAGTTAACCGATCCAGACAGGATGGTGATTATTCAAATATGGTTCAACTCAGGAGAGCATACAAATCCCTACTGAAAAACAAGAAAAGTAGCTATAACACCAGGATGTGGAAAGAGGTAGAAATGGCAGCGAAATCCCAATTCCCTACGAACTTTTGGCATAAGATAGCCAGTATATTAAAACAACGTTCCCCATTTATGGACACTGATATATCAGCAGTAAAATGGGAGAAGCACTATCTTGCTTTATTTGATGGTAACAATACAACAAATGTCTTGCAATTGGATATCCTCCAGCAAGAATTAAGGAAATGTCCGGAATGGACACCAGTTACCCCTACCGAAGTTAAACATATAATTCAATCCTTAAAGGCCGGGAAGGCCCCTGGAGAGGACTTGTTGTCTCCTGAACTCTTTAGGTCCAACATTGACTTTTGGGTACCGGTGCTGGTAGCACTGTTTACTTATATCGATAAAGTAGGGATAATCCCTGAAGGGTGGAGGTTAGCTATAGTTTTTCCAATTTTTAAGAAAGGTGACAGAGCTGCCCCATCCAACTACCAACTCATCAGTCTTCTTAATATAATTTCAAAAATGTATACGAAACATCTCCTAAATAAAATAGAGGACTGGTGCTTGGATAAGGAAATTCTGGCAAATGAGCAGGCAGGTTTTAGATCAGGTAGGTCTACCATAGACAATTGTTTTGTCCTTTCCCACTTAATTAATAAATACAAGACCCAGGGGAAAAAGCTGTATACCGCCTTTATTGACCTTACTGCTGCTTTTGATTCTATAGATAGGAACCACTTGTGGAGGAAACTACAAGTTATGGGGATGGACCCCAGACTTATTTTGTTGACCAGGATTCTCTATACTAATACGGCAATTAGAGTCAGATATGCAACAAATGGGGCCTCAACAAGCAGCATACCGACAACTAGAGGAGTGAGGCAGGGCTGCCTGCTGGGCCCTACTCTTTTTAACCTTTATATAAATGATATCCCAGCGCAGCTGGATGATCTTCTGACGCACAGCCCCCAAATAGGCTCTAGATTTATTAATGTATTAATGTATGCCGATGACTTAGTGTTGTTTTCTAGAACCCAAATAGGAATGAGGAGACTTCTTGACAAGCTCACACGTTACTGTACTGCAAACCACTTGACTATAAATGTAGCTAAATCAAAAGTTTTAGTCTTTGGCAATAAGAATAAAAAGCACAATTGGCAGATTAATGACACAAAAATTGAGCAAGTTACCCAATATACTTATCTCGGAATTGTTTTTTCCAGTGCAGGAGGTTGGACTCCGCACCATCAATACCTTTCTCAAAAGGTCAGAGCATGAGCAAGCCTTGTATCCAAATTAAGTAAACGAATCCAACCAACCTCCATTTTACCTCTTCGTAAAGTCTTTCAGGCTAAACTTGTTCCGATCATGCTCTATGGTGCTGAAATTTGGGGTCTTACAGAGGCCCCCATATTAGAGAGAACTCAAAATAATTTGTTAAGGAGGATGCTTGGGGTAAACAATTCCACTTCAGCTGCAGCCATCAGAGCTGAATTGGGACATTTTTCACTGTACACCTATACAATCACTAGGGCAGTAGCCTACTGGCTAAAAATGACCCAGATGGATGCCAGCAGACTCCCTAAAATATGTCTAGAGGAACAGCAGATTTCAAATCCTCAAAGGTATTCCTGGCTAACCCGGCTGTCAGAAATATTGAACCGATATGGCGTAGGGTTCCCGTTGTGTGACACACTGAACCAAGTTAAACAACGGATTAAAGATATACATGGGCAAATGGACATGGCAACCCTTTCAACTAATCATTCCCTTAAACTGCTGACAGCAGTTAAAACAACTTTCACTCTGGAAAAGTATTTACATTTAGAAATGCCATCAGTGGAGAGACAGTTATTTGTTAAGTTTAGATTCGAACTTCTAGATACCAACGTTAGATTCGGCCGCTATCGGAAAATCCCGTATGACAAAAGAATATGCATATGTGGGGTAAACGTCGTGGAGGACACGGCACATATAATATTCGAATGTAGTCTCTATCAAGAAGTAAGAAAACAATATCTGTCCCCAATTATAAATAAATTTCCCCACTGGAATATAAGCCAAAAATTAGCATTTCTGTTGAGGGCTGACTCTCCTCCCCTGGTAAGAGCGATCACTCGATACCTTAAAAGAATGACGGCAATACGAGCCAATTATATCAAAAAACATTTTATCGATTGTAAGGAAGATGAGCTCAGTTAGAGAGGAGCTATCCTATTTGGGTTATCTAGTCTTGGCAACTTAGCTATTGAAATTTGATACTGTAAAATTTTAATGTCATCTATCATATATTTTTAGATTGCTATTTTTGTAACTGTTTTATCTTTTTCCCTTTTTCTTTTCTGTTTTGTTTGAAAAGGCCTTCGGACTATATACTTATACTTATTCCCCTTAATCTTAACCTAATAATTTCCTTTTTCCATTTCCCCCTCCCCACTCTTTTCCTCCCCTAAGAATTCCCCCCTTAGTAATCTATATACTATATATTTGGATTATCCCTTTCTTTTTAAATTTCCCTCTACAGATTTATCTGCCGGTAGGAAGTTATTTATATACATATTTACATTTTTATTCTATCCTTCTTCTAATTGTATTTCATTGATAGTGGCGTTATGCCATTGGTACCACTTATTCCATATTTTGTAGTACTCTGTCTCTTCCTTTTCCTTTAGCTCTTTTGTTAGCATATCCATTTCGGCGCACTGTGTAATTTTGTCCATTACTTCTTCTTTCGTTGGGATTTTTTCCTGTTTCCAGTTTTTGGCATACATTATCCGTGCTGCTGTTAGAATATGTATCAACAAATATTTAATTTCTTTAGGATATGTTTTGGTGAAGATTCCTAACAGGAAAGTTTCTGGTTTCTTCTCTATTTGTAGCTTAGTAATTTGTTCCAGCTATTTCTTAATATTGGACCAAAATTTCTTTGCCGCCGGGCACGTCCACCATAGATGGTAAAAAGTACCTCATGAGTTTTTATATTTCCAACATAATGAGCTGTTTTTCGGATGAATTTTAGCCAGTCTTGTGGGTGACATATGCCACCTATAAAACATCTTCAGCTGATTTTCCTTATATGCCACCGCTAATGTTGCTTTTGTATTCAATTGCCAAAGTTCTTCCCATTTCTCCAGATCTATTGTATATTTGAAGTTTTGCATCCATTTAATCATCGTATTCTTAACTGTTTCCTCCTCCATCTTATATCGCAACAGGAATTTATAAATTTTACTAATTAATTTCTCTTCTGAGTCTAGTATAATTTTATCTAATTCCTGTTTTTCTTTGTAAATTTCATGTTTTTATATATTCCTTATGTTTCGATTGAATCTGTGAGAAGGTCCACCAATTGATTTCTCTATTTAAATCTGTTTCCAATTGTTGTTTAGTTTTCAATTTCCTTTGATAATCAGTTAAGTCTTTGTATCTAATTATATTTTTAGGTTTTGTTAAGTTTGGATGCCTTAACGCTTCTGATGGTGAAAGCCAAATCGGGATTTTTGTATACTGTTGTTTTTTTAATTTTGAGCCAGATTAATAGTAATGCGTTCCTAATTGTGTGTCTTTTAAAGTAAGTGTGTGTTTTATATTTTTCGTCCCATAGAAAGGAGTGCCAGCCCGCTTGTAAATCATGACCTTTGATTGTTAATGTTCTGCTGTTTTTCAGTTCCATCTAATCTTTAACCCATGATAACACTGCCGCTTGATAGTAGAGTTCCCAATCCGGGAGTGCTGTTCCTCCCCTGTCCGTGGTGTCCTGGAGTAACTTCATTTTTATTCGTGGTCGTTTCCCCTGCCATATGAATTTAGAAATAATCTTTTTTAAAGTTTCAAAGAATTTTTTCTCTAATTTTATTGGCACAACCTGGAACAGGTATAGCAGCTTTGGTAAAGTATTCATTTTAATAGTGGAAATTCTTCCCATTAATGAGATCTGTAGATTTTTCCAATTATCCAAATCTTTTTTTACCTGTATCATTAATTTATCATAAATGTTTTCTCTTATTGATGAGGTTCTTGGTTACAGCCAGATCCCTAAGTATTTTATTTTCTTCGTTGCTTGGATTTGTATCCTGTTCTCCAGTTCTGTCTCTTTTTTTTTTTTTTTTAAATTTGATTTATATGCCGCCCTTCTCTGGAGACTCAGGGCGGCTTACAATGTGTTAAGCAATCTTGGATCTTCGTAAGATTTTTTAGCATTAATTTCGATTTATTTCTATTTATTTTTAGGCCAGCCACCTCTCCAAATTCTTCTATTTTCTTAAATAGAAGAATGTCCTCAATGTCCTCAGCTGGACCCAGGGGTTCCCTGCCATCCAACGATGAAAAGGAGAGCAGCCATTATGGCTGCCTTGAAGCTGGGTCAGCCAAAGAAACAAATAATATGCTGGAGCAGTGTAGATGAACAGTGATTGGAACTGGGTGAGGTGATTTTTTTTTTAACCTAGACCCTAACCCCAAAGAAAATAAACCCTGGAAAAGAGACTCTTTGAAATGCTTGTCAAAGCAGCAAATAATTACAGAGAGAAAAATTATAGACCTGAAAGAAAAGGAACTAAAGAGAGAGCACAAAATCTTTAAAATATAGAAAGATTGGATTTTCAAACTTTATTGTCAATATTTGGCTAAGGCATTTTAAAATGCTGAAATTTGTCTGAATATTGAATATTTGCAATAACTTAAATAAATATTTGTCAGATTTTGTGCAATGTTGAAATTTAAGCTGAAGGTGCCATCTACTGGTGAATGGAATATATACTAAACTCCTACAACCTTGGGACGTACTGGTAAGAGAGAGGGAGGGAGTGGAAATAAATAATCCTGGAGGACTGCAGTGCTATCTACTGTTCTGTATCTGTCTATTTCATGGTTATTGGAGGTTTAACTGTGGGATTATGGAAGACATTTGTCAGTGTGTATGAGAGTTCATGACTGGGAAGACATGGTAACAAGATCAGTCAATGAATATGCATAGCAACTAAGTCAGCCAATGGGGACTGTTTGGATAGACATGATAACAGGTCAGCCAATGAGGTCTGCTTGCTGAATTGAAACTGAAACTGGAAGGAGCTTGGGTGTGGCTCTGTATTAAGCTCTGAACTCAGAAGCTGCAAGGTTTAGTTTGCTGCTGGAACTAAAAGCAATCTCTCCTCTCTGCCACATTGGAAGAAATCTGCTGTTGCTATTGTAAATTTACTTCATGTGTTATTATGTATATAAAGAAGTTAATGAATCCTGCTGCATCAGTCTGCCTGTGTGTGCTTTCTGGATTTGATTTTTGCAAAATACTCTGACAAAATCTAAAGAAAGCAACTTTTAAATGCCAAGATCTATGAATTTTAAATTGGGTGTTTGTAGCTTTTAACATAAGAGCCAAATTTATATATTTATTTTAAATTGTTTTTTAAATTTTGTGAGTATGTTTGTTTTAATATGGCTGAGTCCATTGGGAGAAGGGCGGTATAGAAGTTTAATAAACTGAACTGAACTGAACTGAACTGAATTTACAGAGTAGACAAGGAGACATTTGGATAATCTTTCTGGATTACTTAAATGGAACTAATTGACTAACTGTGGGACACAAAGAACTATAACTATTGCATTCACCCGAGGAGCAATGCTAGGATTGAGCAAATGATTTCTAAGCTGGCCTTCTGAGGTCATAAACAGTTGAGACTTTGGGGTGGTGACAGACTACTGACAGGCTATTGAGCAATATTTGGACCTATCAAAATAAGACAAGATGTTGCATCGGGGGAGATGAGTGGATTTCAAAAAGAAATGGTGTTGATGTTCCAAAGTACTTATGATATGTTGATAAAGAACCACAGGGAGATAAAAGACTTAATCCATGACATTGTGGGGAAATCAGAAAATGCTCAACAAGGGACAATGAACAAAGATCATAAAAAA
This sequence comes from Pituophis catenifer annectens, assembly GCF_029215685.1. Lineage (NCBI taxonomy): Eukaryota > Metazoa > Chordata > Lepidosauria > Squamata > Colubridae > Pituophis > Pituophis catenifer. Next base: position 106,163,489 of record NW_027256883.1, on the reverse strand, counting down.
CAGGAAATAGAGGAGATAATAGAAAGACCAGAGGAAGAGACAGAACAGATAAATCAACAAATAAAACAAGAAGAGAAGAAGGAGAAGACAATAAAGACTTATGAATCAAATAAGGGACAATATATATTAAGAGATCAAAAAATGGGATTGGATAAAAAGAAAGATATTTTTGAAGAGAAGATAGGGGCAAATCCTCCCAAGGTATGGCAGCAAAAGATAGTAGTGATGGAAGAAATATTTGGGTTAAATAGGAAATATGTAGACAGAGACAAAGACCCAAGGGAGGACTTTGGGAGGCAAGTCAAAAAATGAATTAGAATTGAAATACTAAAGTGGGCAAGAGATTATGGTTAGAAAGGGAATGTTGTTTAATATAAGATTGGCTGTATTGAGAACTAGAATAGAGGTAGAAACAAGATCAAGGGGGAATATCATTATACATATTTTTATATAATATACTAAAAGTAATAGCTAGATGTAAAGATTAGATGTTGGAAGATGGTATCACTATGTACGTTTAAATAATATTGTGATTGTTATTAGAATGGCAAACAAAAACACTGAACAACTAAACAATGAAGGAACACCTAATACCACAATTACATAAGTATGATTAATGTAACAAATATTAATATTACTATTATTATTTGTATGTAAATGAATGATACCCAGATGCCTCACTGTTCATATAATGTTATTGATGTATATTCAAAAATATTTTTTTAAAAAAAATAGGACCTTGGTTATTAGACTAAATGAAAACTTCCTCTCTTGGCAATAGTTGCTCTTGGAGAAAGGAAATAATTGTGGGGATATGGAAGTGAGAGTGAGAGAGGAAGTGTGACACAATTATTGCCTGACCCTTGCAAAGGGAAATCTCATGAGAGTTCAGAATGAGATTGGGGAGGAAGTCATCTACAAAAGGTTCATTTCTAGCCAAAAGCTTCATGTGTGTATAATATGGGAGTGTGTATAATATGGGAGAAAGATCAAACAGTGCTCCTCAACTCCCCACACATCTATACCCACATTTGTAGACAGCTACTTAGTCTTCAGGTGAGAAAGTACTGGATAATGCTCAGTGTGGCATTCCCACAACTATTTAGCCCCAATCAGCTATCTTGCATTCAGCAGGGAAGAAGACCTCCCAGGGCATTCCTATAAGAGCAATTACCCAGTTACCAAGGAGCCAATTCTTCTTTCTGTGTAGGAAGCAGTAACAAAGGTCTACATATGATGACACTCTGGGAATAGTCCAGGGAACCCTGCACCACAAGCATGCATGTAGTACAAGCCAAGCATATGTAGTTTGTTTTTGGCTCTGTGCCTTTTGCAGACCCAGAAAATCCAGATAATTTTCTACATCACTGACTCATTGAACCATGTGCCTGGTAGCATCCCTACTTAGGATTTAGAGAAGAGTACTTAATTAATTGCTAGTACAATAAACCTCAAAAGTTCCAGGAAGAGGGAAGGGGCCAAATCTCCCATCTTGGAAGAATGATTTTCATGAGACTGAGTGCCCTATGGGCAGAAAGATGGGATGAAAATAGAAATAAGGAGGAGCAGAAATTAAACAACAACACCCAAGATCAAGACAAAAATTTCAAGACGATTTCATCCCTCATAGCAGGCTGAGAGAATTAGCAGTATGCATGCAGTTGATCAAAGTGATTGTTTTGAATCAGCATGCTGAAGAAGATTTGTATGTATGTGTGAGCAGACCTGCCCCAATCTGATCCCTTAGGAAAGAAAAGTCTTTGACTCTATTTGGTTAAAGGAAAGGGTTCTTTTACTAAGGATGTTAGTTTAAGTCAAATCAAACCAGCTCTGAAAGTACCTCACTTGCTGGATACAAAAATAAGGTGTAGGTTTGCCCCCAGTCCATCCCACTCCCCATCCCTCATAACCAGTCTGTTTCTAGCCAACCGGAACTCACCAAGATGTTTTAAGAACTCTGAGATGTTTGAGGGTAATCCGCATATTTCTCAGAGTGCCTGGCTGTGGGCTGCTGGTACAAACAGGATCCGGCTGCTCTGGTCCTTCTCACCTGTCATTCCCCCTTTCCAATTTCCTATCATGTACACACAAAGCTTTATTGTCCTTTCATCTTTCCATCTTTCATCCTCCCCCCACTACTTTTTATGGCAGGATGCCTGTGAGCCCCCCCCCCCCCCCCCAAGCCAAGCCAGGCAGATCTGACAATGCACTTTCCAGTCACTGTTGATTCCTAGCAACTGTCTTAAAAAGTTCCTGAAATTTTCTCTGTAAGATTTTGGAAGTGGTTTGCCCTTGCCCCATTCATGGAATGAGTGAGAGAGAGTGACTGGCCCAGCTGGCTTTGTGCCTAAGGTGAGAACAGAATTCACAGTCTCCCAGTTTCTAGCCTTATGCCTTAACCACTATACCAAACTGGCTTATGAGGAAGATTTTGTGGCTCTTCTATAAATGAGATTTTTATCTACTTGAAGCCTTGATCCATAGATGAGGGGCATTAAATTAATGAAGAGATGAGGGACCTCCCCATATCTAATACTTCAAAATTACCTAACCAAAAATTCTAGCAATTTCTATGCATGACTGGTATGCATACTGTGGAGATAATCTAGAAAGTTATTAAGATTCATGGCTGACTTTTATTTGGAATACAGATCTAATTTTCCCTCCTCCATCCTTCAGAATTCACTAACCAGTCAAACATTTTAGAGTGGGCCTTGGGGTGGCACATTCCTTGCAGGCAAGGTGGAAGACATATGATCATGTGCTTGGGGCCCACTCATTACCAGCCAAGATAAACTAAAATTTGGGTCCCAGAATAGAGGGCCTTTTCTCTTTGTTTTTTCTTTGCCTCTAAGCCAAAATTGTTAATTAAAGGTACATTCTTTGTTGAATTCCTCAGAATTCAACAGCAGTACTAGCAACCAAGGGGAGAAAAGTAGTGGATTAATAAGAGATCCTGCCAGAATATTTTGCATGGCTAGGAAGGTTGGCTCCTCCATTCTAAACAAACTAACCTTCACAGAGAAATGCTCAGAATATTCATGAAAAGTGCTTTAGAAGTTTCTTGTTTCTTTTAGGTTGGCACAGATAACACACCTGCCCTTGAGAGCAAACCTGACATTTCCTAATTCTATGTGAAAGAAAGGACCAGATATTCTTCTGGTCATTATGGAAGTAAGACTAAAGGTCTTAGTAACAATCTTAAACTGTTGGTACAAATGGAACTGCAAGTTCCAATTTCAGATTTTAGGGAAACCAACAGTTTTGATATCTGTCTTTAATTATGTTCCTCTCATTCACTGGGCAGGACATAGTTGAATTGGCAGTATCAACTCCCTTCTTTTTGCCAGGGTTCCACTTTGAAAATGTTCCTTTCATGCTTTCTGTTGAATAGTGGATTCAGACAAAGGACACAGAACACATCCAGCAAAGTTCAACAGGTTTATTCAGCTCCAGTAACAGCAATGCAATGCAAGCCACGGCAGCTCTTTTTAAATGGGAGCTGTCCACGGCTTCAGCCACTGACGCACGCTTAATTTTCCTACTCTAACTACAGGCTCCTGATTGATTCCTGTGCCCATCTATTCAATATCTAACACTTTCCTCTACTCTTCTCTTTTCCCCAGGTTTTGAAATTGCTGCTTGCTTACTCAACATTTGAGCAGGAGACAATTTCCATTTTTTTATTTGTGAGCTCCCAGTTCACATGAACAAAAACATATTTTTATTTAAATAGTTACTTGTGCCAGTTCATAACCCTACTATTTTGAACTTTTGTTTTTAATAAATTGTAATAAAAATGCCTACAGCACAGGAATACAAATTGCATATTGTAATATGCTTATTACAAAAAGAATGCAAACTGAAACACAACTTCCATTAATATTCTCTCTCTAGTTAATTTCACATTTGAATTTTATCCCAGTGTAATCAACTACAGAGGAAGCACTCCATTTGATTGCTGTAGTTTGATCATCTCCACTCCTAGACATGCCAGTAATGCTATTTTGCCAGGATGAAACACTCAACAGGCTTCCAGTTATTGGAAACAAACTGAATTAGCAAAGCTGATCTGACACTATATAGAGAAGTTTTTTCTGACTTTTCACTGTGATTGCTAACTGCTTTAACAATAGATGCTTTCCATTGAAAAGTCCCACCTTTGCAACCTATCAGAGGGAGTATTTAGCCAGGCATTACAAAAATGCACATATATAGACACCAATTTTGGGAAGACTGAATAATTGAATCTCTGGCCCTTTTTTTGCTATTTCTTCTTTTAATGAAGACTTGTCATTTAATGACAGAAGCTTGCTTTACTCAATCTATTAGCTAATTCAGATGGAAAAATGATGGAAAATGATGGAATGATAAAAAATTATTTAAAGAGCTACAGATTCCCACCAATGTGGACAATAACAGGGTGAAAGCAATTGTTGAGGGAACAGGATGAAGAATGAATCCAGCATACAGTGCTTTGGAAATCAGTTGGTGACTGAATCAGCTACAATGAGGCAGAGATGCTCATTAGGAATGGATATAACTGGTTCATCAGTGAATGTGGTTGCATAATAAAGAGTTTATCTTATAAATCTAAGTGCTATTGCTATTGTAACTGTATATTGTTGCAAAGTGCTGAAAAACACTGGAGGAAAATTAATAAATACTGAAATCCGAGTGAACTGTGGTTATATCTAGCTGCTTGTCTTCTATTGGTTTCTTTTTGCTCCTAGTTTTTTTTTTCAGTGATGCTCTAGGTATCTCTTCTGCTACTTAATCTCTGGAGGCCCTCTGAAAACCAGAGGCACCCTGGGGTCTGCATACAGAGATGATGTATGTGAGTGCAATCTGATCTAATGTCACTGATTCATTCTAAGCTACTTTTAAAACCCAGGATGCTGAAAGCCAGAAGTGGGATGAGACACTTCCCTAAGAGCACCCTTGCCCAGCCTTATCTCTCCCAGGTTTTTGACTCCATCCAACATCCAGATTTCATCAACCATTTCCAAACTGGCTAGTCTGTGAGAACCACTATATGCCGCTATGCTCTCACTGGACACCCCCACCAAAAAAACAAACAAAAACCCAACAACAACAACAAGCAAGCAACTTAAATAAACCTACTTGACCTCCTTCATGACACCTACCTTTACATGCAGATCACCACTTCTGATCCAATACCAACTGTCACTACCGGTACTACCAAACTATTGCCTAAAAGAAATATTGTCTCTTCCACATCTACATCGTATCTCGTATCTAAAAATATAAGAAATGAAGTCCAAGTCAGTCATTTCCAGCCCAAGACACCCATCGATCACAATCCTTCAAAACCACAAAGCTAAGTAGACTCTAGGCTCTCAGAGATCCAACTTCATCTGGTACAGTAATGTAAATGTAAATAACATAAACAGCCCTGTTTGCAACACAGTTTCCCATGGTATTGCTCTCCATGACTCCCTCTAATTGAACTTATGACAGAACAGCAACTAAGTCAGAAAAAACTGTCTCAGCTGGTCAAAAAACTTATATTGTAAGATCATAATGATGTAGTAACAACGATCTACACATACAACAAAGATCTTCACATACATAGCCATTAGAAGCTAAAATTCTTTTTCAGCTGTAAGATGATACCATGATTTGCCTAAGATGCTCAGTTCTGCATTGAGGCTGTCTCTGTGTAAGTGAATGTGTGTTGTGCAGTTGCTAGATTACATTAATCATTGATCGGTGTCTGCCATCTTAGAAATCCCTCAAGCTAGTATAGAGAGATGGTCATTTCACCTTCAGTCCTACATTGCTGCCATTATTTACAGAGCAGGTACTGACAAACTCATGAACCATGTGTCATGTCATTCATCATAAGAAATGAAACCAACAAGGCATGAAGAGACAGGAGAAGGAGGCAACTGTCTGTCAGTTACTTTGCTATATGGGAAATGTCTATAGTTGGGACACTGCACCAATTCCAAAGAGTAGAAGTTTTCAGGAGCAGCAGCCTAATGCACATTCTCATTTTACCGGTTTGAGATTCATATGTGACCAACATCCTAGGACAAAAATAAAATCATAGACAGAAAGGCCAGAGACAGTATTCATTAATAAATGGTAGAAAAACATTTCCTCTCTGTGAAATGGCTTTGCAGGCCCTGAGAGGATAAATACACAAACTTGGAAACTAAACTCTTTATTATTCTAATAGAAAGAGAGCAAGTTAGAGCAACTGGCCTGAGGTTGAGTAGTTTCTATTGTAATAAAACAGAAGCAAATTTTATTTCAAGGGTGACTGTTTTGAAATGGATCTTTAGATAATGTTTGGGGAACATCTTATCTACCCTTTGAGGGCATCTTCTTTATCTCTAAAAAGTCCCTTTAATTTTGATGTTTAAACTAAAACTGATAAATTTATAATCCCACAACACCTTTAAATTACCAGATATTATTCAATTTCATAAAACTCAAAAAGTCAGATCAATGGAATAATTATCTCTAGAGCAGGCAATTGCTTTGGATACATTAGGTTTGAATTTTGAGATATGTGGTGGTTACTCTCAACATAATTGAGACATATGCTTATTCTCAAAATGACTTGCTACCATTCCAATAAAATCTTTGTGGGGCTCAGAGCTATGTCTGCAAATAAAAGTAATGCTGGAAGACTTCCGGGTGACATCACGATGGTGTGGTGCAGGAGAACGGGACTCTGGGGTTCTTTTTGCCTGATTTTTTGTGTCTGGAGGCCAGTAATGGTAAAGTTGGATCTTGGAGAGGACAGTGATAGAGAGGAGATAACTCAGAGGTGGCGGGGAGAAGGGCAATTCCCTGCCACGGAGGGTGGAAACCCTGAAATCCAGCGTGGAAGAGACCAGCTGTCATGGCTAGGTCTAGAGGCGTGACAGCCTGATTGTATGGTGAGGAAAAACAAGAAGTATTGGTGGAGAGAGTTTAAACAAAGTGAAATACTGAACTACTTCTCTAAGTCGGTGGGATCTGCAAACGAGTAACAAAGTGAGTCTCCAAAATGTGAAAAGCAGTGCCTTAGTGGTGGGAGCAGAAAAGAAAGAAGAAAGAGACAGTATAGAATTCACAGAGAGAGAAAGTGTTTTGAGAGTAGTGATCCAAAAGACTGTTGTGTCGAGAGATCAAAAAGATTGCTGAGACTGAAACTGAGGTTGTGAGATACGTACTGAGGGTTTGTGCAAGTGGTGAAATGACTGGAAAAAGAAGAAAAGAAAGGGTCTCTTTGAAGACAGAGATGGAGAAAGTGAGGAGAAGGGACAGTGACTGAGCAAATTGGAGGCAGCTGCCATCTTTAAACCTGGAAAACAGGATGTAGCAGAGAAAATAGAAAGAAGAGAGACTGAGTATTAAAGAACTTTGGTAACTTGGGTGAAGAATCTTGGACTGGGCTCATTAAACCAACTGTGTATATTGATTATCTATATATTCTTGACAGTTTAAACACTCCTATACAATTTAGAGATATATACTATTGTGAGACTTATTATATATTATACCTAATATATTATACCTAATATATTTATATATTTCTCCTTTCTTCTTTTCCTCTTGTTTTTATATAGCTATATACTTTATATATACTGAGATATATACTGACTTTAATATACTTTTTTTTATTAGCGTAGTTTGGAAATAATTGCTGATTAGTATTAGTCTATTGATTAAGTAAAGAAAAAAAGCTAAGTTTAGTTAAGATATTGTATATTAATTAAAATTAATTAATATTAAGCATAAATAGAATAATATATAATGGTGATTTATATAGCAATTGTGCATAGAAAATAGATATTATAAGTTGGACTGTATTTTCATTGTAATTATAAAAACATTATAATTGTTCTAGGATCAAATACCAGATATAAAAAGAGATATAGATTGGGGTAGTGACTAAGGAAAGTTCCTTTAGAGTAGAAAATTAGATATCTATGGTACTGTGGAATAACCTTTTCCAAAAGTTAAAAATGTCAAACACATCCACAGTCACAAAATCTATAAAGAAGACAATTCCAATGACAGCCTCCCCAGCAGGGTAGAAGTTAATAACAGACATGTCAAGTAGCAAAAAACCAGGATCAGCATTAATCTTACAAAATATGCAAACTACATTGAATATGATTCAGGAGGTTATGATGAAAACGCAGGAATCAATAAACAATAATCACAAAGAAATGAAAGATGAACTGTGTGAAGTAAAAGGAGATATAAAGAAATTAGATGATAGAATGGGAAAGATTCAAGAAACAATAGCCAAAAATGAGCAAAAGATAAAAATAGTAGAGGCAAGAACAGAACGAACCGAAAGAAATTGTAAGCAGCGGAGGAGAGATTGATAGCAGCGAATAGAGATCTAAAAGAGACGATAATCCATCTAGAATTAGAGAGATCCTCCTTCTATTTAAGATTCCAAAATATAACAGAGAACAAAGAAGAGGACCTCCACAAGCTTATGACAGAATTGCTAGCAGAGTCGCTGCAAATGGACAAGCATGAACTACGAAACAATATTGATGAAGCATATCGAGTACATACCAACTACGCATGATGACACAGATTACCCCGTGAAATCCATGTAAGGTTCGCGAAAAAATCGGTGCGAGATGAAATTTACAAAAGAACAAGAGAAGATCAACTCACCTATAAAGGAAAGGAAATTATAATACTCAAACTACTGAAAAGAATTCGAGATCAACAAAGGAGTTACCAATCTCTCTTCTCGCAACTGATAAAACATAGAATAATGTTCCGCTGGTTAATACCCGAAGGCAAGTTAATATCCTGGCAGGATAAGAAAGTAAGAGTGGATACTGTAGATAAAGCCCAGGAATTCTACAAGCAATGTTTAGGGGAAGAATCAGACAGCAGAGAGGAGTTAGAAAAAAAAAGAGTCAAGAGGAGCAACAGATGGAGGAAAATGACCCAGATCAAAAATTGAGAGAGATGATAGACATAGAAAATCAGGAAAGAGAAGGAGCAAGGACAAAACATCAAAGGGAAATAAAATCAAGGAGAGGAACAAGAGCAACAGATAAGTAACAAAATGGAGGAGGAGGTGAATTTAATATCAGTTAATATAAATGGATTAAATTCACCTATAAAAAGAAGACAGACAATCACCAAACTTCAAAAATTAAATATGGACATCATATGCCTACAAGAGGTGCATATACAAAATGAAAAAAGTGGTATTTTGGAAGTCCCCAAATTAGGGAAATTGTATCTAGCATTGGCTGAATCTAAGAAAAGGGGAATCGCAGTATATATAAAGGAATGGTTAAAGCCCAAACAAGTATACGCAGATAAAGAGGGAAGAACATTATTGATAGAAGTCCTTATAAAACAAAAAAGAGTATTAACTGCAGTTATCTATGCACCAAACACAAATCAGAAAGTATTATAGTAAACTACACAAACAATTAGTAGAATTAGAATTGGATAATATTTGCATATTAGAAGATTTTAAAGCAGTGGTAGATCCAAAGAAAAATTATAAAACAGGAAAGAAAAAAAATAATGAAAGGAGAACATTATCAACTGCATTCTTTGAAATGGTCCAAAATTAAATTTAAAAGATGTATGGAGAGAAATCAATCCACAAAAGAATCAATATATCTTCTTTCCTAACCCCACAATTCGTAGTCCAGGATTGACATGGTGTGGATGGACCCAGAAACATCAAAAGAAATAGCAGAAATAGAAATTGCAACTAATACCTGGGATTAAATGGAAAGGAGAAGTAAGGAGGAAAGGGAGATGGACCATGAACCAGAGGGTGAAAGAAAAGAACTACGTCCAATATGTAAAAAAAGAATTAGTGCTTTTCTTAAAGGAAAATTGGAACGAACAAATGACCACCCAAAATCCATGTGATACAATGAAAGCCTATATGAGGGGTATATCTATAGCATATACAATATGAAGAAATAGAAATAAAAAGAAACAATACACAGAGCTCCAGTGGAAACTGAAAAAATTAGAATCAAAACTATAGAAAGACCCCAAAATCAGGAAATCAAAGAAGAAAAAGAAATAATTAAACATAAGTTACACCTAATTACTCAGGAAGAAGTGGCTCAAAAAATTAGACCAATTAGACAAAACTATTTTGAAAACACTAATAAACTAGGAAGATGGTTAGCCTACAAATTAAAAAAAGAAAAAGAAAAGAAATTAATACAACAACTAGAAGATGAAGAAGGGACAATACACTTCCAGAAAGAAAGAAAAAAAAATCATAGCAGTAAGCTATTTCCAAACTCTGTATAGTCAAGAAAAAATAGAAGAGAAGGATATCAAGAGATACCTACAAGAGAGGAACCTTCCAATCCTACCGGATTTAACAAAAGAAGTATTGAATGAGAAGATAACGATGCTAGAACTGAAGAGGGCAATCCAAAAACAAACAAACAAACAAAAATAACAAAAATAACAAAACCCCAGACCCAGATGGAATTCCAGCAGAATTCTATAAGGAATTTCAAAAATCATTAGAAAATTTACTATTAGAAACATACAATGAAGTATTAAAACATGCTAAGATACCAAAATCCTAGACGGCGGCTTTAATAGCACTCATTCCCAAAAGCAATACTGAAAAACAGAAGATCCAAAATTACAGGCCAATCTTGCTGTCAAATGCTGATTATAAGATATTTATGGCTATAATAGCAGACAGAATTAAAAATATATTAAACAAAATCATACACCCAGACCAAAACAGATTTCTGCCCAACAGACACATAAAAAATAACATAAGAACCATTATGAATGTATTAGAATACTATGAGGCTCACCCAGAAAAACAGGCAGCTTTGATATTCCTGGATGCACAAAAAACTTTTGATAACCTAAATTGGGACTTTATGATAAATCAACTAATAGCAATGAACTTTGGAGAAAACTTTACTGAAATGATCAGAGCAATATATTCCAACCAGAGAGCAAAAATAATATTAAATGGTGAACAAACAGAAAGTTTCAATATAGCTAAAGGAGTAAGACAGGGATGCCCTTTATCTCCTCTGTTATTCATTCTCTCAATGGAAACATTAATGTCATAAATTAGAGATAATTTGGAAATAAAGGGATTAAAAATCAAATCACAGGAATATAAAGTCCAGGCATTCGCAGATGATTTGGCATTTATTATTGAGGAACCTTTAGAATCTGGACAACTATTACTACAAGATATAAACCAATTTGGCAAAGTGGCAGGGCTCAAAATAAATAAAGAGAAAACTAAAATATTGACTAAAAATCTAACGAATAGACAGAATGAAGAACTAGAGGAGAAATTGGGAATCTCGAGAGTTTAAAAAAATTAAATACTTAGGAATATGGCTATCGGCAAAGTGCACCATGATTAAAAAAGTCAATTATAATACACTTCTACAACAAATACAAAAAGATTTGGAAAATTGGACTAAATTACAAATATTGTTAATTGGCAGAATTTCAACAATTAAAATGAATATATTACCCAAATTACTTTATCTTTTTCAAACAGTACCAACAAAACTAGAAAAAAACTTTTTTGAACAATTAAATAAAATGACATTAAAATTCATTTGGTCAGGGAAAAAAACCACGTATCAAATTTAAACTATTACAAGATAGCAGAAATAGGGGTGGTTTTGGTCTCCCAGATTGTGAGCTCTATTATCAGGCGGCAGCTTTGACATGGCTCAAAGACTGGATTCAATTAAAAAACAAACGAATATTACCGATAGAAAGCCATGATCTTCAACTTGGTTGGCACGGCTTCCTCTGGGAAGAAAGGAATAAATACCACTCATATTTCCAGAGACACATATTAAGAGATGCTCTGCTAAAAGTCTGGGAAAAAATCAAAAAGAATCATTATAGGAAAGTCCCAATTTGGTTATCAATGATACACCCAAACACCACAGATTTGAGCAAAATGGTGAGTTATGCAGAATTACTTGATGAAAAAGAAAATTAAAATCAGTTCAAGATTTGAAAATGCAAGGACTAAATTTGGAAAGATGACTTTATCTACAAATTAAAACTAGATTTAAAAAAGACCAGGAAGAATATGGTATATATAAGGAACAATTGGAAATGGACAAATTACTATTAGGATCGGGTGGGGGTGATTATGAAAATTTACAATTTTCTTTTAAGATATATAGAATGGAAGAGGAAACAGTAAAAGAAACGATGATTAGTTGGGCTAGAAATTTCGGACACAATATAGAATTAGAAAAATGGGATATATTATGGGAAAGAAATTACAAATTTACAATGGCGGTAGCATACAAAGAAAATCTCTACAAAATGTTTTATAGATGGCATTTGGCTCCAGCAAGCTTGGCCAAAATGTTTCCAAATGTATCACTCAAATGTTGGAGATGTGGCCGTAAATTAGGAACATACTACCACATGTGGTGGATGTGCCCCAATGTAAAAAAATTATGGTGTAAAATTAAGAGATGGTTGGAAGAAATTACCGTACAAAAGATAGAATTTAAACCGGAGCTGTTCCTATTAGGAATAATAGACCCAAAAATAGAGAAAAATTTGCAATATATAATACTGCACATATTAACGGCGGTGTCAGGTTTCGGGGCTATCTTAAATAAACTTCATTCTCAAGCGCAAAGTCTCTAATGAATCACTTTTATTTTAAGAATAGCAGAATCCGACATTCCTGATTCAAGTTGCAGCCAAACTGGCCCCTCCTTCCAACCCCCTCCTCTTCCGCTCTCCAACCCCAATGTCCCATTGGCCATCATGCAGATCCATCTCTACATCCCGGCACGTTCTTTTCACAGGAATGTGGCCCCCACCCTCGTCACCCAGGAAACACTATCTGTAACATACAAAAAACTAGGTAAAAGTTCATCTCAGCAATAAATCAAGCTTCTGCTCTATGCTTCATCTTGTTTATGTCAGCGCTGGAAGAGAGCCTAATTTGGAACGCTGACATCCGGCCCCTCTCCCTTCACTTCTGCGACATCACCTATCCCATAGGGAAAAACACAACAAGATTAGTCTCATCAGCCCCTCCTTGGCTGTGCACCCCCCCTCCCGGCTTTCCTGGGTGGTCTGCATGGAATTTTGCTATAAGGCGGTCAGCTTGAATGTTTGCGCTCTTCACCCAGGAAGCCTCTGACAATGGGTAACCTTCCATTTAATTAAGTACTGAAGGCGCCCCCTGTGCCATCTTGAATCAAGAATCCGCTGCACTTCGTAGTGCGTTTGGCCCCCAACAACCAGGGGCCCAGGGGGTTCACGTAGCATTGGCCTTAAAGTAGACCCCACTACAAGTTTTAGAAGGCTACTGTGAAAAACAGGGTGAATTTTCCCCAAAAGCTGTAGCAACTGCAATTGCACTGTAACGGGGTTGATTATTTTTATTATAGGAAATGGTCCTATAAATTTTGGGCCCAATTTCCTGCTCGGGAGTCTAAGTCTCAAGTACTTGGTGGAGAGGTAAACTTTTTCTCCCAGCTGAAATGGTCTTTGGGGAGTTTGGTGCTTGTCTGCTTGTTCCTTATAAGATTGAGCCACCTTTGCCAGCGCCCTCTTAACATTCTCCCAAGTTTGTCTCAACATTGCCATCCAGTCGGTCAAACTGACTGAGGAAGGGGGCTCCCTCGGGTATTCTGGCATGGGAACAAAATCCATGCCACTCACTATTTTGAACGGGGTTAGCCCCGTGCTGCTGTGGACAGCATTATTATATGCAACCTCTGCAAAAGATAGGAGGTCTGCCCAATTGGACTGCTGGTAGTCGGCGTAGCATCTTAAATACTGTTCTATCATAGCGTTCAGTCTTTCTGCCCCCCATTGGTGCTCGGGTGAAATGCTGAGCTGAGCCCTTGGGATGAACCTATGGATCGTAGAAACTCCCTCCAGAACTTTGCTGTGAACTGGACCCCTCTGTCGGAGATGATTCTCCTGGGGACTCCATGTAGGCGGTAAATGTGTTTCAGGAACAGTTTGGATAACTGACGGGCTGAAGGCAGTCCACTACAAGGAATGAAGTGTGCCTGTTTGGAGAATAAGTCTATTACAGTCCAGATCACTGTATTTCCACTGCTCCTCGGTAGGTCTACTATAAAGTCCATTGCAATCTCCTCCCATGGTCTTGTTGGCTCAGCTACTGGTTGCAACAATCCAGGCAGGCACCCTGGTCTTGTCTTCATTGTGGCACAAATGGTGCAGCTTTTTACATAACTGTCTACGTCCTTTCTCATGTGTGGCCACCAGAACTGCCTTCGTACTAGGTGCAGAGTTTTTAGGAACCCGAAGTGTCTGCTGTTTTAACGTCGTGGCTCCTCTTGAGAATCAGGATGTGTAAACTCTGTGGGACATAGAGCTTTGTCCCCCTCCATGCTAGTTCATCTCTTTTTGTCAAGAGATGTTGATTGTCCCAATACCAGGGGTCTGTCAGCATTTCATTTTTTAATTTTGCAGTTAAGTCACTTGCAAGTTGGCCTTGCTGGTCACATTGTTGCCGTCTGGTGATCACTTGGGCCGCAGCTTGGGTGGAGGGGATGATGGCATTCACTACCTGCTCCTGCTCACTGTTGTATTGGGGCATCCGGGAGAGGGCGTCAGCCAGGAAATTTCTCCCTCCTGGGATGTGCTTAAGCTCGAAATTGAAATGAATGAAGTACTGTGCCCACCGCACTTGCCTGGGTGACAGTTTTCGTGGGGTTTTTAGGGCCTCTAGGTTTTTATGATCAGTCCAGACTTCCAATGGTTTCTGGCCTCCCTCTAGAAGGTGCCGCCAGGTCAACAAGGCCCACCTTACTGCAAACGCTTCCTTCTCCCATGCCGCCCATCGCCTCTCTGTATCGGTGAGTTTGCGGGAGGTGTAGGCGCAGGGTTGTAGATCACCTTGGTTGCTCTTTTGGAGTAGCATGGCTCCTACTGCCACATCACTTGCGTCTGCTTGGATGACAAAAGGCTGTTCCGGATCCGGGTGTTTTAAGACAGGTTCCTTCGCGAACAGTCCTTTTAGCATCTCAAATGCCTGTTGGCAGGTCAGGTCCCACTGTAGGGGTTGTCCCGGGTGAGGTTTCATTGCTGGGCTTCCTGTCTTTAGGAGGTCCGTCAAAGGTTTGGCAATCTTCGCGAACGAGGGGATGAATTGTCTGTAGAAATTCGCAAAGCCTAGAAAACTTTGCAGTTGTCTGTGGGTGTGAGGGGGCTGCCATTGTAGAACTGATTGGACCTTGGCTGGGTCCATCTCTATCCCTTTGTTTGATACTCGGTAGCCCAGGTAGTCTAACCATGATTGGTGGAAATCGCATTTTGGCAGTTTGACATATAGGTTTGCCCGTAGCAGTTTTTTCAGTACTTGGCGGATGAGGGGTATATGTTCGTCTATGGTCTCCGTGTAGATAAGAATATCGTCCAGGTAGACGAGGACCCCTTTGTAAAGGTGTTCATGTAAGACTTCATTTATTAACTGCATGAATACTGCCGGGGCTCCTTGCAATCCAAAGGGCATTACTTTAAACTGGAAACTACCCAGGGGGCAGTTGAATGCTGTTTTCCATTCATCTCCTGCCTTTATGCGTACTCGGTAATAAGCTTCTCGAAGGTCTAGTTTGGTGAAAACCTTCCCTTTAGCTAGGTGGGCTAGCATGTCTTTCATGAGGGGGAGGGGGTACAAGTTGTGTACGCAAACAGCGTTGATACTTCGAAAGTCGACCACCAGTCTCATGGAGCCGTCCTTTTTCTCTTTAAACATGACAGGCGCTGCTACGCTTGGTTTCACTGGCTCAATAAATCCCCTTTGTAAGTTTTTGTCTATGTAGTCCCGCATTTCCTGCATTTCTTGGGGCGTCATGGCATACATTTTAGGTTTGGGTAGTTTCGCTCCTGGGATAATCTCGATGGCACAATCGGTCTCGCGGTGGGGGGGCAGAATGTCACACTCGGCCTCGCTGAATACCCCTGCAAGGTCTTGGTACTCCCTTGGGATCTGGTTTGCATTACAAGCGGTGGTGGGTGCGGTTGCCAATTGCTTTGCTGCACCTTCTGGGAGGGACCCTTGTGTTGGTGGTGTTTTCTTCTGTAGTGGAGGGCTGCTTTGGGGTTTCAGCGTGGGAGGGAATTTTTCTGGTCGGGGCGGCAGGGGTTGGGGCCCCTTTGCTATTCTCAGCCTGCGGGTTCCCTCTTGCCACCAAATGATTGGGCCCCATTTGTCGAGCCACGAGAGTCCCAATATGACTGGTTCTGTCATCTTGGGGGCTATTATGAAGCAGATCGTTTCCCAGTGATCTGCAAGTTCTAGTCTCACGGGTTCAGTCAAGTGTGTGGCGTACGCTCCTCCCACTAGGGGCCCATCAACTTGCTCGAAGCGAATTGGTTGTTTGAGCTGTTTAGCTCGGATTCCCAATTTTAGAACTGTGGGTAGGTTGATTAGGCACCGTGTGCTACCCGAGTCTATTAGGGCTTGGAAAGTCTCTTGGGCCCCTGTTTTGGGGGCTGTTAGGCGTATGGGGAAAAGAAAAGGATGGACGGGTCCACTCACCATCGGGTCATCCTCGCCTTCGTCCTCCGTGTCATAGGGTTCGGGGGACTGATCTCCCTCTTCTGGGATTCCTCTGGTTTCGGTCAGATGAGCGAAAAACTCCGGGATTTGGGGAGCTTCCCACGGTACGTGGGTGACGCGCTTGGGCCCTCATTCCGGTCGTGCTTTGGGTGGTGGAGCTGGTCCCGGTCTAGGCGTTCCACATCTTGCTGCTATGTGGCCGCTTCCTCCACATCTGTAGCATTTCAGTGGGATCCGTGGGGCAGTTGGTCTGTAGGAGGGCTGTGATGTTGGGGTTTCTCGTCTGTTGAGTGGCCCCTGGTCTGGTCGACCTCTCTCCTTTCCCTCTGGTGGTTTCGGCGTGTCGCTCACCCACAACCCTCTGTCGACTTTTATCGCTACCCGGAACCATTCAGAGAGTTGGTTTGGGATGTCACGATAAGCAGTCACTTGGGAAATTCTCTTATCTAGGCTTGTTCTAAAAAAATACACCAGCAATCGCTCTGGCAGGGTAGGCAGTGTCCCAATGACTCTCCTGAATTCACGGATATGCTCTTTGATGGGCTTCCCCTTCTGCATTAGGTTTCTGAGCTCGTCTTCCACATAGGGGTCATCCTCCTCCTCCTCATAACGGGCTCTCAATAGTTGCAAGAACCCATCCCGCATCTTGCAGCTGGGGGCCCTGTTTTTATAGAGGGATGCTGACCATCTCTTTGCTTCTCCCTCCAGCCCTTCCAAAATGGCATTCACTAGGGCTCTGGGGAAAGGGTAAAGGTGTCCAAAATGCTCTATGTATATCTCAACTGAATCGAGGAATTGGGCGAGGTTGTCTGGGTCACCGTCGAACTTCCCTCTGAACTGGGGTGGCTCTTCCCTCTCTGCCCTCTCCTCTCTGTGCTGAGCTCTGGAGGGCCGGCCTTGGTGTTGATAGTCCTCTGCCTTGTCTCTCATCCTGGGGTAGGGAGGTGCTGCCTTGTCTGGGCTTCACTGCCATTCCCATCCCCAGCTCACCCTTCCCAATTCACTTAGGGGTTTTTCTTTATCTTTTACACTTGCAAAAGGAAATTCCACCTCTAAGGCTTTTGGCACAGTCCCCGGGTACTTATCTGGCTCACGTTTCTTTGCTTGAAGTTCTGCGGGGAGGGAAGGCGGAGAAAGTTGAACCTTTGTATTTTCCAAGTTGGCTGGGATCACGACCGCTTCTGCTCCTCCCGTTTCTTGAAGCAGGCTTTCCTCCGAGAGCTTGGCTTCAGCCATAGTCCCTCCGACCAGATGTCTGGGAGGGAACGGGATGATTTAAACTCAGCCAGCCTGGATTTGGAGGAGAGTTTGGCTGTCTGTCAGGTTTCGGGGCTATCTTAAATAAACTTCATTCTCAAGCGCAAAGTCTCTAATGAATCACTTTTATTTTAAGAATAGCAGAATCTGACATTCCTGATTCAAGTTGCAGCCAAACTGGCCCCTCCTTCCAACCCCCTCCTCTTCCGCTCTCCAACCCCAATGTCCCATTGGCCATCATGCAGATCCATCTCTACATCCCGGCACGTTCTTTTCACAGGAATGTGGCCCCCACCCTCGTCACCCAGGAAACACTATCTGTAACATACAAAAAACTAGGTAAAAGTTCATCTCAGCAATAAATCAAGCTTCTGCTCTATGCTTCATCTTGTTCATGTCAGCGCTGGAAGAGAGCCTAATTTGGAACGCTGACAGGTGGCTAGGATTACCCTTGCACAATGGTGGAAACAGGTTAACATACCATCATAGGAAATAGTGATTAGAAAAATTCTTGAATGTGCAGAAATGGATAAAATGACTATGGAAATAAAGGAAAGAGAAGATTCAGATTACTATAAAGTGTGGAATAAAATGTACGAGTGGCTAGAAAACAGAAACCAAAATAAGAAATAGGAAATTTAATTTAATATTGATTAAATAAAAACCAAGAGATATTAACTATTGTTAATGTTAAATCCCTGACTGTGTAAATAAGTATAATGTAAATATATGTATCTAGTGTGGTTATAAGAGTTATCAAAGTTGTTATAAAAGATAGAAGGATAAAGTAGAAGAGTTGAATATAAAAGCAGAATATACATGCCAATGTAGAAAGCTGTAAAAATAGTATATATTGTTATGTTTGTCTTGTTTTTTTACTGTGTTTTTGTCCTTTTTTCCCCTCTGTTTTTAAAGGTAAAAATGCTTAATAAAAACTTTTTTTAAAAAAAAAGTAATGCTGGAAGCTAGCCAACATCTATTCTATTTTGTTCTGTTCTTTTATCTTTTTTATTAAAAGTCAAATGGGCAGGGTCCCCATTGGACATCAAAGAAAGTTTCCACATGCGTCTGTAAGCAGGGTAGGTGAAGTCAAAAGATCAGGGGTTGTTGTATATCAAAAGCTCAAGTTCTGGTGAAAGTGATGGGATATAGGTTCGAATTATTTAGGGAGGAAAGATAAAATGAGTGTAAATGGTAATGATTTCCTGTTTCAGACTAAGGACCTTAAGTACGTTACAACTGATCCCTGAAAGAAAAAATCAATAGACATAGGCTATCCTTTAGTCTTCTAGCTGTTGGTTACAATTATAAAATAGGTGAAAAGACCTTATTGAAACTTATGTTATGAAAAGTTAGTCCTCAGCTGAATGATTCAAGCAGAGTTCTGACAGAATAAGATCTTACAGCTGCAATAGGGGAGTTACACAAAATGAATCATAACAATTTAGTTTTAAAATCTATATTAAAAATATATGATTTCATTTTAGTAACAACTTTCAAATCATTCTAGATGATGCCTGACGATTACAATCATTATTTTCTAAAGTACTAAATTATGTAAGATTTGCTGAGATGTTAAAAATGGAAATAATTTTTAATTATTTTAATTATTTAGTTACATAATAACTAAAAGCATGATAGTTACAAGCATAATACAAGGTTTAGAAGGTGATGGGCAAAACTTCAGTTCAAGTTATATTTAATATACTGCATGCTCTCGAAAAACGAGGCAGCAAATGATAGGGATACAAATGGGGAATATGATCTATGCTAAGCATCTACATAAAGGCTGGGTATTGCTAGAAAAGGGCTGGTAATAAAGATTGAATGTTTGAATGGCCTTCCTCTAGCTGCCCTTGATTGAATATGTACTATGACTCCTTATCTAGAGCAGCTGCATTCTGGTGATTCTTAACCCATTTATAGATTGTAGTGTATAAAAATGTCTCCACAATATATTCAATATTTTCATTACCTTTTACATGCAGATTGTTTACCTGGAAAGTTTAATTGGTACTACCTTATGTTGGTCTTGAACCAAATTAAAGTAAATTTTAATAGACTCTGGCTGCTGCTGTTCCTCTTGATCATGTAGCCAAGCATCTTCAGTATTACAGCAGTGACAGATGCAGTGGTGCCAAGGGACAGCAACATCAGGAAGGACTATGAAAAACTGGAGAAGTACCATAGCCTGAAGGAGGAACTAGAGAGGATATGGAAAGTAAAGGCCAAAGTGGTCCCAATGGTGGTAGCAGCAAAGTCACAGTAGCTGTGACATCAAAGTTGGGAGAGTGGCTCCAATAGATCCCAGGAATGACATCAGAGATGCTTGTCCAGAGTGATGGAGAACTGGGCCTGTGCACGCACCCGCCCACTGGGATGGTGGGGGCTGGGCCAAAGTGACACGGGCCAGACCCTTACAATTTCCAGGATGGCCACGTGGGCCAGATTTGGCCTCATCGTGGGCCAGATCCAGCCCACGGGCCTTGAGCTTGACATCCTTGCTCTAGAACATCATGGCCTAGCATGTCCTCAGTTGCATCAATCTGAGTTGCAAAGTTTATGAGGATGTAGTTGATCACAATCAACAAAGGTTTTCAGTCCACAACTTGCATGGCAGTAGAATATTCTGGGGAAGAAATTAAAGTGAAATTTTAAAAGATTAAAACAGAATTGATACCCTGCAAATGTTTAAGACTCTAGAGGCTCAGAACAAGAAAATGGGAATTATAACTAAACCTCCACTGATATTACAGTACTGAACAAAAAATCCAGTTCTTTGCATAGATTGTGTTGATGTTGTTACAACATCAAAATTTTTATGGAGACCATCTCCAAGAAGATCATGGCTACTATATTTGTAGGAAAGAAAGGGCAGCAGTAAATGCTCTTCTGAGGTTGCATATCAAGCCTGCAGTGTTTCAAGGCAGGCATTCCTTCTTGGTCTACTATTTGTTTGTTTGTTTGTTTGTTTGTTTGTTTGTTTGTTTGTTTAATTTGTCAAACTTGTATAAGATAATAGATATATGTATAAACATGATTATAAATACAGGATAAGGATACGAATAAATGGGGGCAGTAGGACAGGGGTGGTAGGCACGTTTGTGCACTTATGCACACCCCTTACAGACCTCTTAGGAATGAGGTGAGGTCAGGGGTGAAATTCAGCAGGTTCTGACAGGTTCTGGAGAACCAGTAGCGGAAATTTTGAGTAGTTTGGAGAACTGGCAAATACCACCTCTGGCTGGCCCCAGAGTGGGGTGGGAATGGAGATTTTGCAATATCCTTCCCCTGGAGTGGGGTGGGAATGGAGATTTCGCAGTATCCTTCCCCTGCCATGCTCAACAAGCCACACTCACCAAGCCACACCACGCCCACCAAGCCATGCCCACAGAACCGGTAGTAAAATAATTTGAATTTCACCACTGGGTGAGGTCAACAGTAGACAGCCTAAGGTTAAAGTTATGGGGGCTTGGGGAAGTAACCACAGAGTCAGGTAGTGCATTCCAGGCATTGACCCCTCTGTTGCTGAAGTCATATTTTCTGCAGTCAAGTTCAGAATGGTTTACCTTAAGTTTGTATCTGTTGTGTGCTTGTGTATTATAAGCTTAACGCACTGTAAACCGCCCTGAGTCTCTGGAGAAGGGCGGCAAATAAATAAATAAATAAATAAATAAATAAATAAATAAATAAATAAATAAATAAATAAAAGCTGAAGTAGTCATTGACAGGTGGGAAATTGTAGCAGATAATTTTGTGTACTATGCTTAGGTCAGACCGAAAGTGACATAGCTCCAAATTGTCTAATCCCAAAATTTCAAGTGTGGTGGCATAAGATATTCTATTGTGAGCAGAGGAGTGGAGTACACTTCTCTTGAAATATCTCTGGACTCGCTCAATTATATTAATGTCCGATATACAGTGCGGGTTTCAGGCAGATGAGCTATATTTGAGAATTGGTCTAGCAAAGGTTTTGTATGCCCTAGTTTGCAGTATAATATTACTGGAGAAGGAGCTTCGCAAGATTAAGTTAACAACTCTTAATGCCTTTTTGGCAATCTTGTTGCAGTGAACTCTGGCACTTAGATTATTTGAGATGAATACGCCAAGGTCCTTGACAGAATGAGGGTCGCCTATGAGGTTGTATGAACCCAGCTTGTATTTGATGTTCTGATTTTTTTTGCCAATGTGTAAGACAGAGCATTTGTTGGTTGATATTTGGAATTGCCAGCTGTTTGACCATTCTGACACATAGTCAAGGTCTCTTTGTAAGGTAGCAGCATTGTCAGTGGTGTTGAATAGTTTTACATCATCAGCGAAGAAAATGCAGTTGCTTATAATATGATTGCAAAGATCATTTATGTAAAGTATAAAGAGTGTGGGTCCTAAAATGCTGCCTTGGGGGACACCACTGTTAATAGGTGCAGGGTTTGATAGGGCGCTCCCTATCAAACCCTGTAGATTGTTTTTCTCTAAGTAGAGGATAATGGATTGGTTTATGATTGATTCCATGATTTTGTAGGTGACGCAAAACAATGAGATTAGTCTGTAATTTTCAACTAGGCTGGGGTCACCCTTTTTGAAGATAGGGATGACCGTGGCTAGTAACCATAGGTTAAGCAAGGAGCTGGTTCTGAGAGATATTTCATAGTTTATGCTTAGAGGTTCTGCTACGGCAGTGGAAAGCTTTTTTAAGAAGTAAGCACATAGCCAGGAGGGGCCGGGCTGATGTCACGATGGGACAACTGAAGGTTTCGGCACTTCGAGACCACCCCCAATATCTTCACCACTAAATGGTCCAAATTGGACCTCACTGTCCGTAGAGACAGTGATAGAGGAGGGCACATCCTGCTGATCCCAGGGATACCGCAAAGTCCCTGGTTGATCCAGGAGAAGCCCTTTTTTCCAGCGCTGAAGAGGCAGCCATTAAGCTGCTGAAGTTGGGACAGCTCCGGATGGAAGAGAATGAGTGAAAGTGTTATGATCTGGTGAGAGGCTTTTTAAATTTAGACTTTAAGAACACCCTGAAGTACAAATACAATTAGAATTGAAGATAGAAGAAACTTAGCGGTGGAATTGAGCCTGAACTTAAGTTAATTTTCCTAAAATATAAACTATTTCCATTTGTGGATGCTTGTGGAGAGTTTTACTTTTAAATTTGACTGGATTGGATTGGATTGGAAAGGAGATTTTCTTGTTTACTTGTTTAAATACTAAATTTTTGGTGTCCTTTGAGTTGATAAGTTTTTTGTTTTTGTTATTTCCTCTTTTGGTTAATTTTTATACTTTAAATTTTTTGCATTGGTTTTATTGTAAATTGGAGATAGAAGAAGAGTGGAAGAAACAAGAAATATTGCCATCTAGTGGACTGAAACATTGTATTTCTCTGGGTCTTTTTTTTTTCACTGATAAAAGAAAGTAGCAACTGTGTTTTTCTTATTTCTCAAGGTCATTGAGCCTGCCTATAGACCAGCAGTTCTCAACCAGGGGGTCGCGACACCTTTGGGGGATGAACGGCCATTTCACAGGGGTTGCCAAAGCCCTCTCTCGCCCCCCCCCACGCCTTCACTCACTCTCACCCTCTGCCTCTGTTGGATTGCCGGTCGCCGGTCGCTTACCCCGCCCACTCCCAATCTATTGCTGCCTCTGGAGTCCCAGCTGATGGCTAGAGGGAAAAAGACTTTAAATTCTTGCCGCGGGGCTTCAAAGAGCCGCCCTACAGCTGATCAGTGTTAGAAGAAAACAAATGAATAGACTGGTGCCTGCAAAAATAGAAAAAACAGCCCCTTTCAGCTTCAGCATAGGTTAATTACCATAAGTTGATTTGATCAGCCTCCGGACTCTCAGCTGATTTGCTCTCAGCTGTTTTGTGGAGGGCTCTGTTGCTAGCTAGCTGCAAAGAGGTAAATTCCTGGAGCAGATTTTTTTTTCCCCTAGCTATGCTGAAAAAGCGAAATTGAAAGTAAAGAAGGGTCTTTGCTGCAATGTGACAAAATGAGGCAGAGAGATTTCTTTTTCTTTTTCCTCACCAAAAAAGGTAGGTGCAAAACTGCAAACAATGGGAAATTTAGGGCAAAAGAGGAGGTTCAAGATTTTAAAACACAAAAGAAAAAAAGCTCTATTTAACTAGGGAATTGTAATAATTGAGATACTATTAATTGTATATTGTGTTGAAAGCAGAAATGGTTAAGTTGTGGTTTGGAGGAATATATGGGGGAAATTATTTGGTTTATTATTATTGGTAAATATAATTAATTGATTTGTAAGAAATTGGATTGCATGGGAATAATTGGAATATTCATGTTCATATTGATTAATATACAAAAAAGATAGTTATATAACTAATTGATTTATATTAAAATGTTGAATTTGTATTAAACAACTGTATTACATAATTACTTAATTAACCAATGTGAGGATAGATATAAAAATAGATGACAATGCGAAGGGGTATAATATAGAATAGAGGAGAAAAATTGAATTTGATTAAGATTAGAGATGAGGATGAAGGGTAATATTGGTTTTTTTAAAAAATAGATGAGGAATAAATATGGTAAAAAGGAAATATAGAAATTGTAAATTTAATTGAAATGACTAAACACTGTATTGGAAGAAATATCCTTCTGGGTTCTGCTCCAAGTGGGGAAAAAGACACTGGAAACATGGAGGCTGCTTGGAAAGATGGTTTAATGGTGGACAGGATCACATGGCTTGAGTTCCTGAACAGAAAAGGGGCAGATACAGTAAATCCTCAGGTTTTTATGCTCTCTCTGGCTTTGCATTTCTTGGGGCCCCGAAAGAGTATCCTGATTGGTTGTCAGACTCCCAGGGGGTGAGGGTCTTAGCTAGCCTTGCTGGCTGATGGTCACATGTGCTTCCCAGGTCACATGCTTCCCAGGTCACGTGTGGTGAGTTTCGGTTGCTAGATGGGGTCCATTGTGTTAGTTTCTGTTGCTATTGTGTTGCAACTGTCCTTTGACAAAGGATTGACTTTCTGCTCTGGCCCATTAACAAAGGGTGGGGGGCAGGAAGGTGGGAGCTGCTTTGTCTGTAAAATATGCTTCTCCATTTCTCATCCAGGGAAATATAATATTCTGCCTTTTTAATATTTCCCAAAATATTTCATTCTTCTAGGAAAGGGGTGGGTGCTAACCTCCTACAACTGTTTATATTTGTGAACTGGCCAAATACTCTGTTCAAAGAAAATATGTTGTATGTTTGTATGTGTGTTTCTAATTATTGCTATTTATTGCTATTTGTTCTCTTTTATTCTTTAAAGTTTAACAATTCATTCTTTATCTTAATATATTTATATTTGTTTGGGGTTGGCTTTCTTCCCTTTCATCTTTTTTATTGTACAGCAATCTTTCTCCTCAAACCTACCACCTCTGTCTTTTCTTTCCTTCTTACTTTCTCTTCCCCCCCTCTTCTTCTCCTCCCTACTTCCTCTTCCTTTCTCCTTCTCCTCCTCTCTTCCTCCCTCTCTTACCCTCACTCCTACTCTAATTTCCCTTCCCTTCCTTCATCCCTCTCTATTGCTGTATCCTTTTATGCATATGGACTACTCAGAGGGCTGAAAAAGTTATTTTTGACTGGTCCTCGCACTTTTGACCAGTCCTTGAACTTACGACTGTCCTCACATTTTACGTTTTTCGCCCTATCTTGTCACCATGGTGAAGAGAAGCAGTTGTGAAATGAGTGACATGTGTTCTGTCCCCGTCTCCGCACACACACACACACACACACAGCCAGCCGAGGGTTAAAGGAAGCACTTGGCACGCACAGTTTGTTATCAAAAACTTGGCAGTAATACGAGCACCGATTGCCAAGTGCTTTTTAATTAATATCCCTTCACCAGATAAACATAAATACACACAGTTCGCAAATAGTCCAGTTCAAAACAAGAAACCTTCGGCAGAGTTTGCAAATAGTCTAGTTCAAAACAAGAAACCTTCGGCAGATTTAAGCGTTGTTCAAAGTGACTAGCCAGAGTTAGTTTTTGTCCATCACAGAGTCTTAAATGGCCACCACACTCTCTTATATAGTCTCTGGGGTGTGGTCCAGTGACTCAGCCTAATCCCTGGCACGCCTCCTCAACTGCTGCAACCATTTATCATGCCTTCGTTGGCGTGGATCCAGGAACGACAGATCGTCTCCATCGCTATCATTGGAGACACCTGGCTCCTGCTAATCTCCTCTTCCTTGGCCGGCACCTGAGGCAGTGCCAGAGAGGAGGGGCCTGGAGAGGGAGGCCTGGCCGACTCCTCTCCTTCATGTTTGGAGCCTTCTCCCTCCGATAAGATAGGCTCAGAGGACGGAGCCACAACAACATGGTTGTTAAGAATGCTGCACAGGCATAAATGTGAGGATGGTCATAAGTGTGAGGACCAGTCAAAAGTCCAAGGACCTGTCAGAAATGACTTTTTTCAGCCCTCTGAGTAGTACCTATACACATAGCCATGGCCACCCGGTCACATGACCAGCTAGCCACGCCCACCCAGTCACATGATCTCCAAGCAATGCCCACAAAATAAGCCACACTCACAGAACCGGTAGTAAAAAAATTTAGAACCCACCCCTGGTTGGGGGTCACCACAACATGAGGAACTGTATTAAAGGGTCACGGCATTAGGAAGGTTGAGAACCACTGCTATAGACAAAACTTAGAAGAGCATCAGAGTGTTTACAGGATTGTTTATACAGGTGCTCTTTGGAGAAAATAGTGTTGACAGGCGGCTAAAATTTGAAAGAAGAAGAAGATAACAGTGAGTCTGGAAAGAGAGTTGTAAAATTGAGTGAGATATATGAAGGAGCCTTTTGAATGCTACACAATTGTGGACTTTTAAATTTGATAGAAAGTTTTCCTTCTTTACTTCCACTTCTTCATTTTTTAACTCTTTTTAATAGAACCAGGTCTGTGTTTGTAGACCTTTAGTATTTTTAAGTTTTTGAAATAGATTTTTTTTTCTTTTCTCTCCTTTTTTTTTTTCTTATTACTCTCCTTTTTGTTCTTCCACAACATGTTATTCTTCAATTGGATTAAGGCAGACAAGAGCCTGAAGAAATTATTATTTTTTTGGACCTCTTTTTTCTATTTATTTATTATTATTATTATTTTACTTTTCAACTTTTTATTTTTTCCTTCTTTTTTCCTTCTTCCCCTATTGATTGGAGACTGTTATTGAACTTTGTTTACCTTTTTACTAGATTGGATTAGGGCACACAAGAGCCTGAAAATTGTTCCCATTTGGGGGTGGTTTTTTTGCCTTTTTCTTTCCTTCCCTATTTTTTTGCCTATGGTTATTTGGGATAATATTTGCTATCCATAAAAATGGATTAGGGTTGAGAAGATCCTGAAGATATTTTATTCTACTGTTTTGATTTAAACCACTTATAGAAATGAGTAAAAAAGCAGCAGTTGTTAGCTCTGGAGGATTGACCCCTTCTTCATCACCAGCAGGAGGACAACGATCAATACAGGCAATGATTCTACAAGGACTACAAGATATAAAAATAAAAATAGAGAAAATTGAACAAAGAACAGGGGAAACAGATGGAAAAGTGGAGAATGTACAACAGATGATGAAGAAATATGAGGATAGACTTGAAAAAATTGAAGAAAAGGAGGAACAAAGAGAAAAAAAATAAAGATATGGACAATAGATTAGAAGAGGTTGAAGGTGATAATAGTGGCCTAGGATGGGAGATGGATAAATCAGAATTTTATTTAAGATTTCAAAATGTGGAAGAGGAAAAAGGAGAGAACTTGGCTGAAAAAAATGATAGGAATTTTGGCAGAAGCATTAGAAATTTCCAAAGAAAAAATGTTCGATGGTCTTGATGAGATCTAAAGAGTATATACTAGATATGCAATGAGAAATAAACTACCAAGAGAAGTCCATATAAGATTTACTAAGAAATCAATTAAAACACAAATACTGCAGATTACAAAAGAGAAAACACTGCAATACAAAGGTAAGGAAATTGTGGCTCTGAAGCAAATACCGAGAAGAGTGAGAGAGATGAGAAGAGAATATCAATTTTTGACAAAAATACTGCTCCAGAAAGGTGTGAATTACAGATGGCTGATACCAGAAGGGTTGGTGTTTATATGGCAATTACAAAGATTTAAAATAGATTCAATTGATAAAGCCAAAGCATTCTATGCAGAATATTTAAAAGAAAAGGAGGTAGAATCAAGAAGGGAAGAGTCATTGCTTCAATTGCAAGAAGAGGATTTAGTGATGATTGAAAAGGCGGAAGGCACATTAGAAGGCGCAGTAGGAGGTACTGTAGAATATAAAGAACAATGTGAACTGAGATCCACTAGATCAGTAAAGCCTTTATATAAAGTATAAACATGAAAGAAAAAAAATTGATTACAATGAACATAAACGGACTTAATATAGCAACTAAAAGAAGAAAAGTATTTCATAAATTGGAGAAATTAAAATTGGACATAATTTGCTTACAAGTGCATATTAAAAAACAACATGAATTACTTTTGGTACAGCCTAAATTAGGGAAATTATTTGCCTCATTGCCTCAATGTAAGAAAAGAGAAGTGGTTTTGTACATTAAAGATACAATACCAGCAGAAAAAATTTATGCAGATGAAGGAAGAATTTTGATGGTGGAAATGACAGACAATAATAGGAAAATATTGTTGATAGCAATATATGCTCCAAGTGACAACCAAGATGATTTTTATAGAAAATTACACATGAAATTAATTAAGCTGGACTATGACAATATTTGTATGAGGGGAGATTTTAATGGAATAGTGGATGGGAAAATGGATTATAATACACAAAAGACAATAAAACAAAGTAGAAGGATTCTGCCAAAATCCTTTTTTAAGATGATAGAGGAAATAAATTTAAAAGATTATGGAGAGAAAGGAATGTTAAAAATAGACAATGTTTTTTTTAAAAAAAAACGTAGGAATATACGCTTTATTCTAATAGACATTCATCATGGTCTAGAATAGACATGATATGGATGAAAATGGAATTGACTTTGAATATAGAAGAAATTGCTATAGAAGCTAATACCTGGGCAGATCATAATCCAATGACGGTGAGATGGAAAGGACAAAGGAGAAGGTCCAGATGGACTTTAAATACTACAGTATTAAAAGAAAAGGACTTTGTACAGAAAATGGAGAAAGAATTGGCCTTTTTCTTTAAAGAAAACAGAAAAGAGGATACATTAATGCAGAATCTGTGGGATATGATGAAAGCCTATGCCAGAGGCCTGATAATTGACTACACAAGAAAAAGAAATATTAAGAAAAGACAAGTGTATAAAATGTTAGAAGATGATTATAAGGAATTTGAAAAAGACTTGCAGAAGTTCCCACAAAAAAAGGAAATTAAAATGAAAATGGATACAATTAAACATAAAATGGAACTAATAGAAAAAGACGATCTAGCACAAAAAATTAGAAGTGCCAAACAGAACTATTTTGAAGATGCTAATAAACCAGGCAGATGGCTAGCATATAAACTGAAAAAAGAGAGAGAATCAAGGAAAATAACATAATTATTAGATGAACAAGGACAAATTAGATTTGGGAATGATGAGAAGAAAAGCATTATACAAGATTACTATAAAAAACTATATGGAAAAGAAAACATAGAAGAGGAAAGTGTTAAACAATATTTATTTAAGGCGAATTTACCCCAGATTTCAAAAGATACTGAGATGATGCTAGAAGGAAATATAATGATGATGGAATTGATTGAAGCACTTAAAAAACAAAAGATTGGGAAGGCGCCAGGCCCAGATGGATTGCCAGTGGAATATTATAAGACTTTGCAGGAATCACTGAATCTCCCACTATTAGAAGTTATGAATGATGTAATGTTAAAGAAGGAAATACCCAAATCATGGTTAGAAGCATATATTGCACTCATTCCGAAGGAGGATACTGACCCACAATAAATCAAGAACTATAGGCCTATATCTCTGCTAAATTCAGACTATAAAATCTTCGCTACAATATTAGCAGAAAGACTTAAAAGATATTTAAATAATTTTATACATTTGGAGCAAAATGGATTTCTGCCAAAAAAGCCGGTCTGAGACAATTTGAGGATAATCTTGGACACTTTGGAATATTATGAGGCACATCCGGAAAAGCAAATGGCTTTGATGTTTTTAGATGCACAGAAAGCCTTTGACAATGTGAACTGGCGATTTATGATATTACAATTGAAGCAGATGGGCTTTGGGAGGAAATTTATTCTAGCCATAGAAGCTATATATCATAAACAAATAGCTAAAGTAATGATAAATGGAGAATTGACAGAATTCATTGAAATACAAAAAGGAACGAGACAAGGTTGTCCACTGTCACCACTGTTGTTTGTGTTAACACTAAGTACTAAATAGAAATATTAGAGAAGAAAAAGAAATAAAAGGAATGAAAATACAAAATCAAGAATATAAATTGCAAACATTTGCGGATGACCTGGTGTTTATTTTGGAAGATCCACTTGAATCAATAAATAAACTGATCGATAAAATAGGAGAATTTGGCAAGGTGGCCAAATAAATAAAGATAAAATGAAGATTTTGACAAAAAATATGTTAAAAAAACAAAAAGAAGAGCTGGTGGAAATATCAAGGATGCAGGTCACGAACAAGATTAAATATTTGGGGATATATTTGACAGCAAGATGTAGTACACTTAAGGAGAATAATTACAATAAGCTTAAACAACAGATAGCAATAGATTTGACTAAATGGGAGAACTTGCAATTATCATTGATAGGGAGGATATCAACTATTAAAATGAATATATTGCCTAGAACTTTATATTTATTCCAGACAATTCCAATTAAGTTGGGGAGAGAATATTTTGAAGACTTAAATAAAATTGTGTTAAAATATATTTGGCAGGGTAAAAAGGCGAGGATAAAATTAAAATTGTTGCAAGATGTTAGAACAAGAGGTTTTGGTTTGATGGATTGGGAATTATATTATCAAGCTAGTAATTTGATGTGGATAAAAGAATGGATAACGTTAAGAAATGTTAGACTGTTGACTTTAGAAGGACGTGACTTGCTGTTGGGCTGGCACGCTTTTTTATGGTACAAGAGTACAAAAACACAGGGTTATTTTAGAAGACATATTATATGAGAATCTTTGTTAGTAAACTGGGAGATCAAAAGATATCATTATTTAAAAATTCCAGTCTGGTTATCTTCTATTGAAGCATTCTCATACTCAATAACATTTAGAAAGGAACAAATTGTTAGATATTCTGAATTACTGAATGAAAAGGATGAACTTAAATCGAAACATGAACTAGAAGAACAAGAGATAGAAATGGATTGGTTTTCATATATGCAAATACAGTCTAGATATGATGAAGATTTTAAGACAAAAGGTTTTTATAGTAATTTGATGAATTTAGATAAAATTTTAACAGGTTCTGATGACTATGTAATTAAAAAACGGTATGGTTATCTATTAGAAGTAAAACTGGAAGAAGAACAAGTTAAAGAAACAATGATTGCATGGGGAAAAAACTTTGGTCATGGGATTGATTTAGAAAAATGCCAAAAACTATGGTTGCAGAATTATAAAATGACAATGTCAACAGCATATAAGGAGAATTTGTATAAGATGTTTTACAGGTGGCATCTACCCCTGGCGAGAATAGCCAGAATGTTCAAGAATAAATCGGAGAAGTGTTGGAAGTGTCATCAGACTCCGGGTTCATATTACCATATGTGGTGGACATGTGCAGAAGCTAAAAGATATTGGACTAAAATCCACACATGGCTGGAAAAAATGACAAAGAAACACATTGACTTTAAACCAGAGATATTTTTATTAGGGATTTTACCAGAGACATATAATAGAGAATTGAGATACTTAATTGGGAATGTTTTAACAGCGGCCACAATTGTATTTGCTAGAAATTGGAAAGGAGAGAAGATACTTACCGATGATGAAGTTATTAAGAAAACTTTGGAATGTGCTGAAATGAGTAAATTGACATTTGAAATTAGAGAACAGGAAGATAAACAATATTACTTGATATGGGATTTATTCTATCAATGGCTAGATAATAAAGCATGGAAATGAAATATGAAATATGAAATAAATGTAATATTAAAATATATGAAGCAGTTTTTACGGGAGATAAGCCATTGTTAAATAATTGATAAATGAGAATAATAATACAAAGGGATATAATAAATTGTCAAATAAGAGAATTTTGGATATGGGATTAAACACGAAAGATATGTAGCCGATCGATACACTTTTTGTAATTGTAATGGATGATAGTTGTTTTATGTTTTATTTAAAAATAAAAAAAAATTTTCAAAAAAAAAAAAGAAGTAAGCACATAGCCCATCAGGGTAGAGATGGTTTTAGGCTGCGTAGTGCCTTTTCAATGTTATCTTCTGTAAAATCGATATGTAGTAGATCATTGTAATTAGTTGTGGTACGACTAGGAAATGTGGGACAATTGCTGTTTACAAAGACTGAACCGAAGAACGTGTTGAAGAGATTGGCCTTAACGGTTTCATCATTACAGTCTTTCCTGTTAGGTCCTTTTAGGGGTGGGATGGATCTCGAGTCTTTAAGTTTGTTGTTTACAAAATCATGGAAGGCGCAGATGGAGTTTGTGCATAGAAGGTTTTCCTCTTGTTTGCTGTGGTAATTGATGCATTCTGCCTTTATCTGGTGGCATAAGGTTTTGTAGTGGCTTTTAAAGTTATTTATTTTTTATTTATTTTATTTATTTATTTATTTATTTTATTGAATTTGTATACTGCCCTACTCCCGAAGGACTCAGGGCAGTGAACAGCCATAGAATAAAACATATAAATACAAAATTTAAAATAGAATAAAACAAATTAAATAATTTGGCTGAACAAATTTAAAACCCCAATAATTTAAAACCAAATTTAAAATTTCCATTTAAAAAGGGGAAAAACTTAGGTCAGGCCAGCTTGATGAAATAAGAAAGTCTTGAGTGCACGACGGAAGGTACGCAGATCCGGGATCCTCCATATCTCCGGGGGGAGCTTGTTCCAGATAGTAGGTGCCCCCACAGAGAAGGGTCTCCCCTTGGGGGCCGCCAGTCGACATTGTTTAGCCGACGGCACCTGGAGGAGCCCCTCTCTATGCGAGTGTACTGGTCGGTGGGAGACTATTGGTGGTAGCAGGCAGTCCCATAAATAACCAGGTCCATGGAGCGCTCTAAAGGTAATAACCAAAACCTTGAAGTGCACTCGGAAGACCACCGGGAGCCAGTGCAGCTTGTGCAGGAGAGGCGTTACATGGGAGCGCCATGTCACTCCCGTCACCACCCGCACGGCCGCACTCTGCGCCAGTTGGAGCCTCCGAGTGCTCCTCAAGGGGGGCCCCATGTAGACAGCATTACAATAGTCCAGACGGGAGGTGATGAGGGCATGAGTGACCATGCGTAAGGAGTCCCGATCTAGAAAGGGATGCAACTGGCGGATCAGGCGAACCTGATGAAAAATCCTCCCGGTCACAGCCGTCAAGTGCTCTTCTAAAGACAGCCGTGAATCCAGGAGGACACCCAAATTGCGAGCCCTTTCCATGGGGGCCAATGATTTGCCCCCAATAGTCAGCGATGGCACCAGCTGACTATATCAGGACATCGGAAACGACAGCCACTCGGTCTTGGATGGGTTGAGCCTGAGCCTGTTTCTCCCCATCCAGATCCGTACGGCCTCCAGGCACCGGGACATCACTTCAAGGGCATCGTTGGGGTGGTCTGGGGTGGAGATGTACAGCTGGGTGTCGTCAGCATACTGGTGGTACTCCACCCCGAAACCACGGATGATCTCGCCCAGCGGCTTTACATAAATGTTGAACAAAAGGGGTGAGAGGACCGATCTTTGTGGCACCCCACATATAAGGGGCCTCGGGGTCAACCTCTGCCCCCCTGTCAACACAGACTGCGACTGGTCAGAGAGAAAGGAGGAGAAGCACCGCAACACGGTGCCTCCCACCCCCAACTCTTCCAACCGGTGCAGCATGATACCATGGTCGATGGTATCAAAAGCCGCTGAGAGATCTAATAGGACCAGGACAGAGGAGCACCCCCTGTCCCGAGCCCTCCAGAGATCATCCACCAACGCAACCAATGCCGTTTCCGTGCTGTACCCAGGCCTGAAGCCCGACTGGAACGGATCTAGATACGTCGTTTCATCCAGGTACTGGGGGAGCTGTCGCGCAACCACACTCTCAACAACCTTCACCACAAAGCGAAGGTTGGAGACTGGACGATAGTTAGCCAATACTGCCGGGTCCAGGGAAGGCTTCTTGAGGAGAGGTCTCACCACCGCCTCTTTCAAGGCGGCGGGAAAGACACCCTCGCCCAATGAAGCATTTATAATCCCCTGGAGCCAGCCTCGCATCACCTCCCGGGAAGCCAGCACTAACCAGGAGGGGCACGGGTCCAACAAACATGTAGTCGCGTTCAGTCTACCCAGAATCCTGTCCACGTCCTCAGGGGTCACAGGATCAAACTCATCCCAGATAACATTCTCAGGACCTTCCTCCGTCATCCCCGCTGGATCTACCCAGTCGGAGTCCAGATCTTCCCGAATCTGAGTGATTTTGTCATACAGATACTGAACAAAATCCTCGGCTCTTCCCTCCAAGGGGTCCTCCCTCGCTTCCTGGTGGAGCAGGGAGTGGGTCACCCTAAACAGGGTGGCCGGGCGATTATCTGATGATGCATAAGAGCAGCAAAATGGGTGCATTTTGCTGCTTTTATCGCCACTAGGTAATTCTTAATATGAGATCTTACCAGTGTCCGGTCAGATTCAGCACGACTGGCCCTCCAACTACTCTCTAGGCGTCTTTTCTGGTGCTTCATCTCCCTCAGCTCCTCAGTGAACCAAGGAGTCAGGTGAGATTGGCACCGGGTCAGAGGCCACAAAGGCACAACTCGATCCAGAGCTTCAGCGGCCACCCTATCCCAGGCGGCCACTAGGTCTCCAGTCGAGGCGTGAGCCAGAACCTCAGGGATTGGCCCAAGCTCCATCTGGAACCTATCAGGTTTCATCAGGCGCCTGGGGCGGGTACCATCTTATCGGTTCCTCCTCCCTGCGACGGGGTGCAGCAGTTTGAAGGTCAAGGTGAAGGAGAGAGTGATCCGACCATGACAAGGGTTCGATGACTATATCCCCTATCTCGAGATCACTCAGCCACTGTCCAGAGACAAAAATCAAGTCCAGTGTGTTTCCTCTCATGTGCGTAGGGCCATGAATTAGCTGGGTCAGGTCCATAGCTGTCATGGAAGCCATGAACTCCCGAGCCACCTAAGACGCCTCACCCCCGGACGGCAGGTTAAAATCTCCCATGACCATAAGTCTGGGGGTATCAACCGCCACCGCAGCGATAATGTTGAGTAGCTCGGGCAGGGCTGCTGCCACATGGCAGGGAGCCAGGTACGTGATCAGCAAACCCATCTGAACCCCATGACCCCACTTCACAAGGAGGGTCTCACAGCCAGCCGTCTGAGGAACAGTGGCCTCCCTCGGCCTAAGGCCTTCTCTAATAATAACCGCTACTCCCCCGCCCCTCCCCTGTGACCTCGGCTGATGGAATGCCTGGAAGCCTAGAAGTTAGCTACGTAGCCAGAGATTTTTTTTTTTTTTTGATTGAAGCTTCCTTATTGTTATGGGTAATTTGTTTTTTCTGGTTTTGGGGGTTATTAGTGGTACATATAGTTTAATGACTCTTTTGACTTCGAGCAAAAAAGTGTTATAATGGTCTTTGGAAGTATTACAGTCAGTGAACAGAATTTGCCAATCAAGAGATGAGAGATTGGCAGTTATGAGATCATAGTTGGCTTTTTTAATGTTATAATTTGGGATTCCGTCATTATGTTCGTCTTTGTAAGGACGTAAATTGAGACAAAAGTCAATCATGCTGTGGTCACTTTTGGAAAAGGGTTCTTTTATTTATAGAACCCTATTTATTTATTTATTTATAAATTGAGTTTAAACTGTTGCAGAAGATGAGATGTAGGCAGTTGCTGAGTCTAATGTTGTTTGTTACTAGTTGATCCAGTCCCAGATTAGTAACAGCATTGTACAGGGTTGCATGTATGGGTTCAGTTGTACATTCATTTAGGGTCCAATTAATAAGAGGTAGATTGAGCTCACCAAGAAAGATAAGAGGGTGTGGGCAGGAAGCTGCCCATGTTAGTAGTGAAGTTAGCTTGTTCATATGTATGAGGTCATAATCAGGGGCTCTGTAACATAGTAAGAAGCGAAGTGTGTTATATAAGGACAGCTCACAGGCGATGGTCTCAGGAAGAGCAAGCTCCTTTGTAACTTGAATATTTTTTAGATTTAGGGATTTTTTGTAGAAGATAGCAACACCAGCCCCTCTACAGATTTCATGGTTGGACCAGTAAACATGATAGTCACTTACTATGGTAATGGAGTCTGGGAGGGATGCATTCAGCCACGTCTCACAGACAAATATAATGTCAAATATAGCCGTATTTAGTAAGAGAAGGAATTCAGGCATTTTCTTTGTGTGACTTCTTGCGTTAAGTAACTTGCATTTAAGGTTTGTAGTGGTGGGTCTTAAGGAAATTAGGGGCGTGCATGCCTAGTATTGGTTGTTGGGCTGGTGTTTGTTGGGACATGGGTCGTTGGTCTTACTTTTGATACAGTCAGCGCAGTAGTCAATGTATAAGTCAGTCTCTCCTTGGTCTTGACATCTTTTGAGTTCTGAACGGAGTTCATGGGAGCGGGCACATTGTAGTATGGATAGGTCAGGCCGTGAGAGAAATTTGTTATGGTTGGTGTTGCTTTTGGCGATTGAGTTAATAGTATGAATGAATTTGTGTTTACTGGACTTATTCTTACAAACAACTCTGGAGAAGCATGGGGCTACCGAGCTGTCGCTGTTCTTGAACTCAGAGCCATCACGGGAAATATCTATGATTTCATCAGGGGAGATGGTTGATGTCTGAAAGTTTCTGATGATGTTGCAAATCTTTGTGATATCATCAGATTCATTGGTGTCCTCTAGACCAAATAAAATAGCATTGGGACATTTTTGTTCACGTTCGATAGCATCTTTGATGAGTAAGGAGATACTATTTGCTGCGATGTTGGTTATTTGTGGTTGTGGTTCTGGATGTGGTTGTGATTGTGGTTGTTGAATTGGGATAGGATTTTGAGCTGTTGGATGCTCGCTTTTCTGGGTTGTATTTTTTTTAAGAGATGCTAAACATGCTTCTATGGTGTTAAGGGATAATAGTCATGTTTCTATAATGTTGATCCTATCAAACAGGACAATAAATTTGTCCAGTTTGGGTCTACATGATGGGCAGAGATGAGGAAATGCATCTGAGGATGTTTGTAGGAATTGGGCTATGTTTTCAGTTAATCCCAAGCAGTTGTGGTGGGCGTACTTGTCATATAGGGAGCATTTCATGGTATTCTCATTCTCCTTGAAAGTTTCTGTACATATAAAGCATGTGCAGGGGTCGTTTGTGTCATTGGTAGAGATTTCTTCCTTTTTGATTGTGTCATTGGTAGAAATATCTCTCTTTTTGATTGGTTGTTTGGTAGCGGAGTGTTTTCTTGGCATGGTAGTTTTGTTGTGTAGGTGTGTAGTTGAGTACCTCTTATTTGCTGGTGTCCAATGCTGAATTAATTTATCTCTTATTTGCTGGAATCCACTTAGTTAATTAATTAATCAAGCAATCAATCAGTTAAACAGTAAATATGCTAATCAGTGTCACACTAATCAATAACAGTAACCAATTAATCAAATTGATGATTAATTAATCAATGCTGCACTAATCACACTAATCAATCAATCAGTTAAATAATGAATCAGAATCAATGTCATACTAATCAATTAATCAACTAGACAATCAATTAATTAATCAATGTTATACTAATCAATTAATAAATAAATCAATTATATTAAGCAGCTCTGTTGGAGTGTCCTTTGATGCTATGAGTTTTCTTTGACTGTGACTGGAGGTTACTTTAATTGCTGGGAAAATGATAGTCTAGTTTTATAGCCGGCTACTTTCCTAGCTGGAAAAGGAGGAAAAACTGAAAAAAGAGGAAACTCTGGAAAAGGAGGGAGAGGTTCTTGGTGGATTTTTTAAGTTTTAAAAGTTTTTCTTGGAGTTTTTTAAGGAACTTCGGGGCTCCGGGGAGAGTGTCACCTTCGGTTTGCATGGGTTTTTCTTGGTGGAGGTTTTAAAGAATCGGTGTGGTTCCTCTGATTCAGTGGTAGCTTTGCGATGGTGATGGTGGTGGGGGATTCGGCAGCTGAAGTTTCGGCGGCGGGAATCCGTAGCCTAACCTCAGATTGGGATTCAGCAGCCTCAGCGGGGATTCAGTGGTGGGGAAACAGCTCAGAATCAGCTTAAAATTAGCTCAGTAAAGGATACCACGTGGAATGAAAAATTAGGGCAGAATGCAAGCAGCAGCAATTGCAGCTTCTTCTTGTATCTATGGCTGGGTCACTTCTAGGAAAGATAGAAGATTCTTCACCCTCCCAGATGTGATCAGGCCAATCTCAAAAAGCATTTCCTGCTATCATGTGTGCTTTGCTCTTCCCTTATTCTACCCTAGGGGAAAGTATGTTTTGGCAGGGTTTGAAGGAGGAGGAGAAGATACAATCTGTTGATGTTACTATAATATTGGAATTCTGGAGAAGCAAAACACCAAACATAAATAATTGGATGAGGGGCATCTCTATCAAGTGATTGAAGCCCAGATACATCCCTCCCAAGTCCAAATTTTGATTTGACAGACTGTGGCATATTGTGAGTACAGGAAGCTCAATCTATAATGGTGCACAAGTCTGATCAAATGTTTATAGCCTCTGTGACACATACCATTATAATAAAACAATATTGATCTTATTTTACAATATCCTATATAATACCTTTGAATTATGACATTTCTGGGATTTGTTGTTTATTCTTCTAATATGCACAATGAAAATTACTACAAAAAAAGAATACAAGGTGAAAGATGAAGCCAGCAACCAGTCTGCACATAGCTCACAGAATGAAAAATTCTTTACTGAACTGTATGGGATACAGTGTCTCCATCACTGGTAATGAAGTCCATGCCAGGAATGAAAGTCTTTCTCACAGACACGCTCTATGACTGCATTACCAGATATTAAACCTGGCTGTTTAATCATATCATTCTCTATAATTTCACAATACATTGAACCATAACATAACCATGTTCCCTGGATTTGCATAAAATAAAAACTAAACAAGGTTAACAGTACCCAAGATAGCATGTTTTTATAAATAAAGCTATAAAGTTTGATAAGCATGTATGTGAAAACTGCTTGTTTCTGTTTGTGTCTATGTGTGTATGTGTGTATGTGTAGGAAGCATGCATACATGCAGTATAGCAAAAATGGGACACAGTATTTTAGGCAGTCTTCAAGATCATAGAATGGCTAGTCCACAAGTGCTAACATTTGTATAAATTACTCTCTTCCATTTTTTTGCTTATTCTTGGTTAAAAGGGATCATTTGCCATAACTAAGGATCTGCTCTGCAACTCAAGATCAATAATATTATTTATTTCTCCAAACTAGTGATAGGATAGCAGGATTGATTTCCTTCATCATTTTTCTCTTTTCTATTATTTATAACCACTATGGCAAAATTGTGAACAGTCAATTCTATTCCATTCAGCTCAAAATTCCACTCAAAGAATGTGCCTTCAAGGTATCCATGATAGCTGCAGCTGATCTTGTATTTTGGGAATGAAAAACAGCTGTTAGAAATTTTGGATTCTGGAAGTGACTAACAAATTTTCCAAGCTGTTCTAATGATGAGATTCCATTATAATAGCCTCTTCAGCTATTTATAAAGGCATAAAATAGGATGAAAGAAGCTGGGGTAACTGGGATAACAATTGAATATTCTGCATTAATAGTACTATGCAAACATACAACATCCAAAAGTGGAAGCTCAACTAAGTAGAAAACATTTCCCTTCTGTTCAAAATATTTACATGAAAGAGATGGAAAAAACCAATTAAAAATATCCCTCACTATTTTTTTCTTGCTATTACTATAGGGTGATTTCCCCCCTAACAAATGTGCTTTAAATTATACCTTTTGATCAAGTCCTTTTGCTGCCAGAGTCCAGTAATAAAAGGTGTTCTGCTTGGAAGAGCTGGATAGATGGCTCTGCTATCTCTTAGTGCCAACTAATCTAGATTTGCCACTGCCTATGCTTGACTTTCTTATATTACATTTGGAAATATAATGTATTTCCAAATCCCTGCTTATCTTATATTTTTCTGTGTAACATTTAAAAAGCTCAGTTTACATAGAGATCTATAGTTCCATCTAAATGTGCAGGGTTTTTTTTAATATAAACAGTTATATGTTATCTCACATATCCACATTATTGTGCATTTTTTAAAAAAAGAAAATCCCCATACACTATGAATATTTTTCTAATTTATACATTTTATACAATCCTTTCCATTTGCAATTGCCTTTATTATGCAAATTTTGATTATTGAACTGAATTGTAAAATCCAAGCTCATATTCCTTAGAAAAAAAAAACTTATTTTTTTATTCCACATATTGTTTGTGATTTTTGCTTAATTAATTGGGTGCAGGAGTTGGCAACCTGCAGCCCTCCAGACACTCCAGAACTAGACATTCTGCCAACATTACCCTTACCATTCATCATGCAGGCAGGGATTTCTGGGTTTTGAAATTTGGCACCATCTGGAGGACTGCATATGCCTTGCTGCAAATTTGACAGGAAGGTAGGCCAAAGAATGCCTTCAACAGCTGCATGGGAGCAATAGCAGGGAATGAGAGACAGAGAGAAGGTGAATGAGATTGGGGAGACTGTACAAACCACTTTGTCTTTAATTCTGGAAATAATTATATTTTACTAATTATTTCCAACAGAGAAAGGCCATTAGAACTGGGGTGTACTTATGATTTAATTACTACGTGCAAAGACTTGTTGAAATGTTGCATATTACAGTAAACTGTTTTTTTTTCTTTTTCTGGGGTATATTAGAGGAATATTAATGCTTAAGAAATGGTATCTATACATCTTAGGCTAACTACATTCTTTTCATTTGAGGTTCAGGTCTATACATGACTGAATCATGCTTGGTCACTTTGCTAAATAACCTTCATATGGAGAGCAGTTGTTTATTCTTCATTGCTGGTTCATTGTTTCAGCAACTTCTGAGAATGTTGATCACAATATTACTGTATGCTGAAGTGTGGGTTGTGAGTTGAAAACAAGAGTCGGGCTTCATTTTAAAGATCATCTCAAATAACCCATTGAAATTAAGTCAAATTTCCCAGGTTCTGGTCTTCCTCCAAGGCTATTCAACAGCTTCAAGAAACCAACCTGAAGTAAAATTTCATCTGTATCTTGATACCTATATATTGCTAAAACTCTTGTATCAGTTTATCTGTTTGTTATCTTGAAACAGTGCAACAGTGCATCATAGGATGACTTTGGGCCAATCACTCTCTCAGCCCAACTCACCTCACAGAGTTGTTATTGTTGGGGAAATAGGAGGAGGAAGGAGTATTATGTGTGTCTTTGCTGTCTTGAGTTATTTAGAACATAGAATCATAAGGCTGGAAATATACTTCTACTCTATTTCTCTCAATCATCTAAGCAGGGTTAATTGTGCAGGCTTTAGATTTTTCTTTGGATAGGGTGGACTTGATAAGGGTCAATAAGCTGAATTCTAAGAAGCTAGAAATATGGCAGCTTGGCAGTTTTCTTATTCAGGTTTAAAGAGGTTTGAGCAGGATTGTTCTCCCCTTGAAAGAGCAAATGCATACTTTGGAGTATTTCTACACTCATCTCTATCAAGGGCGGCACACATTTTAATGAGGAGGGTCTATTCTCATCATTATTTATCCAACTGGAAAAAAGTGGGGAAAGTATCACTGAGCAGTTTTGCAGGCCAATTCTGCCCACTGCCAGGAGTTTGATCCTGACAGGCTCAAGGTTGACTGAGCCTTCTATCCTTCCAAGGTTGGTAAAATGAGGACCCAGATTGTTGGGGACAATACGCTGACTCTATAAACTGCTTAGAGAGGGCTGTAAAGCACTGTGAAGCAGTATATATGAAGCAAGTGCTATTGCTATTGCTATTTAGTTCTAACTGCCCTACCAGCTACAGCTGTTTCTGGACAGAAGTAACCTTACCACACTGATCAGTGTATTAATAAAAATATGGTCTGAAAGATTTATAAAGGGTTAAAGCTCACACCTATTTTTGCCCTGTTTCCTCAAATGTGGTAGGTTTTTAAATGGAGTGGTTCTACTAAATTCCATAGCCCTGCACCTATTTCTGTGCTACACAGAACTACAAAATTAAAACAGAAGAAATATTTGAGTAGCATTAATAGAAACCTTTTATTCAGGATTTTGGAAAAAGTAGTTGCTTTTCACCACTAACACCACATTTGATTCAACCTCTTCTTCTCTTTCTAGACTAGATATCTGCACCCAAGAATTCTAGACAGGCCTTTTGCACTTTGGCTGACATTCAAAACCATCATGCCTTTGTGCAAATTAACTTCAAGGGCTCTGTCATTTCTCATATTTAAAATGTTATTACTGAGAATCAACACAGCTTGCCAAAGGCAGCAGAAGGGATTGGTTGTGAGTGCATGTACAGTATATTTACATCTGCTCACAGAATCGCAGTTGTCACAATCATGTAGAAATCCACATAGGTAGCCCCTTGCTCTGAAAAGCTGAAACTAATAACAGCCAAACTTTTCATTAAAAATAATCTCCTGAAAAACAACTTTGGGATTATTTACTTGGGTGGAAGAATACTTTGGAAAATGCAAGATCTTTTGTCACACAATTATGTGTATAAACTCCCCAACTTATTCTAAAACATCACCTTGAAAAATATTCAAACTACTGCAGTTTCAAGAGAAATTAACATTTCTTCATTCTATTCTGCACAGAAAATAGTACCCATGCATGCTAGTGGTGAGTTTCACTTACCTTTGCTACCGGTTTGTGTGCCACTTATGAGCGTATTTGATGACATCTGGGTGAGTGGGTGGTCGGAGCCTCCCGCCACCGCCGCTACCGATTTGCCCGAATCAGGGTGAACTGGTAGCAACCCACCACTGATGCATGCATGTACTGACACACAGTAGGACACATTACTTCATGTGTGCATTCGGTTTGACAAAAAACACCAATTTCTTAAAGGAAGAACTAAAAAAAGTGCCACTTGAAACTCTGAAGTTCAAGAACTAGAGGGTTAAATAAGGTAAGAATTCCTACAATTAAAAAACCGGGATCCAGCCACTACATTGCAATCAAAGCAAAAATGAAATCTATAGCATTGCAATAAAAAAGCCAGGGTTGCAGCTAAGCCAGAAGTAATTCAGCTCAGGTCTTGAGCACCTGGTATGTGGAATCACAGAGCTCTGTAGGGTCCTTTGGAGGAAGTGGTGATAATCCATTCTGGGAAATTATGCACTTCGATTTCAGTTTCCAGTTGCCAATATTTTGAGAGAGCAGAAATATCACCATTCTAGATGCTTCCTCCTCTCCATTTACAAGGTCCTATCTTTTATTGAAAAATTAACCCATTTCAGTAACTTCATGATAGTATGTACGCAACTCACACAGATGATTCCTCCTCTCCTTAACAATTAAAAGTGTAGTTGGGCATTTTGCCCCCTTAAAAGACTCTGGGGATGCACTCCTCTACAGTTATTTTCTTGCTTAAATGGGGTATATATTTGGGGACAATTTTTTCACACAAACAAAGCTCTTTGGCTGCACTGTCATGTCTGCAACAAGCAGAAGCATACATCGAAAAACATTTCTGTTGGGGACACACAGAGACATGCACACACGTTTTTGCAACACCCTCAGTGATATTTTCCCCATTTTTTCCCACTTGGATAAATAAAATTCAAATGTTATGCATATTTGCTCAGTCCCTTTCAGTAATACTTCTGAAAGGGAAACAAATTGAATAAAAGGTTCCAGAACAAATACGATTGGAACCTACCAGATAGCCCATATGCCGAGCAAGCAATGGACAAAGGGAATGAACTGTGCTTTCCCTTGGGGTCTTGCCTCCACAGCCAGCTCTGTTCTTTGCTACATTTTTCCTTAGCTCAGGAAGTGTTCTCTTGCCCACAGAAACACTGTTCAAGGGTCTGTTAAAACACTCAGGCTTGAAATGTCCTCCTCCAGCAATAAATATATAAATGGAAGAATGTCATGCCTCTTTCTTAGCTATGGAAAAAGAGGAAAGGGGAACTTTTCTCCC
This sequence comes from Pituophis catenifer annectens, assembly GCF_029215685.1. NCBI lineage: Eukaryota > Metazoa > Chordata > Lepidosauria > Squamata > Colubridae > Pituophis > Pituophis catenifer. The sequence goes on along the minus strand of NW_027256883.1, from coordinate 106,119,343 downwards.
GCAGCCCACATGGGCTCCATGGATCGGTAGAGCACAAGGTGAAAAGTCACGGGAAGGACAAGCTGACTGATGAGGTTTAGGTTGGAGGGTCAGCACAAGGCGTCACGCTGGGGCCTCAGACAGAGCCATTTCCTCTGTGATTTTTATCTTTTGTCTGTTCACACATCAGGCCACCTGGCTTTCATTCCCAAAGAGATGAACCTTTTCCACCACCACCACCCTTGCACATCTTAACCCTTTCCCTGCCTTGCTGTGCAGTGTCTCTGTAGCAGAGCCCTGTCCTTGCCTGCCCACCTGGCAACCGGAGGCCTACCTTTACGAGGTGGTGTAAATAATGTAACAAATCACCTTTTTATCACCTCAGACAAGTACAAGTAGCAACTTTTCTGGCTCTGCCTTTGGCCTGAGTTATGATTTACCTGTAACATTCTCATTTTAACTGGTTGTGAAAGTAGCCACTGGAGTTTTATGGCATTCTGGGGTTTTATGGTTCCCTGTTGCCATGAGACTTGTGCTTATTTCCTCATAATTCTAGGTGTTTGGGCTAAATGGCAGGGTGCAGGCAAGATGGCTGGCCTATTTGCTTCACTGAATTTTATCCCATTTTTAAAATCTGGCACCAAAAGTCATCCAACGGAAAGTCCATAGATGTAGAAGAAAGCTATCTGTGTTTTTCTCTCAGACCCTGCAGAAAATGTTGGAATTGCTTCCCACAAGCAGAACAATCAGCTACTGCCTGTTTGGATTTTGAATATTTGATATTCTTGGCTGCCTCTTACTTATGTCATTCTGCAAGAATGACATAAATAGCCATCATTTAATCATTTATCCTTAATACTTAAACAAATAAATTATTAATGCAAATTCAGATCAAATTACAAAGAATATCTTTTTTCACCATTTGTTTATTGTTTCAGCCAACAGAAAATAATCTATGAGATAGGATTCATCACATTACTCAAAAGTACTGAAATATCTTAAAAGTGGCAAATGTCAGTGCTGAATTTTAAAGAGATAGAGAATATACAAGTAATTTGTGGTGTTAAATTATTCTGAATTACAGTATCTCATGACTGTTAGGTAGAAAATTCTCCCTTTTCCTCATTTTCTATCACTATAAATTCTATGAAATTTCTCAATTGTAAAGTGCTTTAAATTCATATATATTTTTCTACTAAGTCAATGAAACAGAAGCTTTCTTTTCCCCTTTCTTATAGGTAAATCTTCTATTTTGTAAACAGAAAAAGTATCAATTGTTTATGAAAATTTTCAATATATTTCAGATAAAGCTTGCTACACTTCCCAGAAGAATAGATTTCCAGACAGTGAGAAAGAGGCTACTTTATGTCATGGTTGCCAAGATTTTGAGTCAAGAACTAAAGAAGACTCTGTTCAAAAGTATCAAATATAGATTGCTGCCCCTGAACCTATGTTTTCTATCTACAGTGCAAAGAATGAGATGCTATACAGTACTGTATGGACCTTTAGAGCTGAAGTGAAAGAATTTACAATATTAATAATTAGAACAGCTTTCACCCTATGACAATATCTTTAATATTATCAAACAACATTTGTACATCCCAGGTCCTTGGGAAGAACTCATAGTTGGACAAAAATGCCAAATCCATTATAAACACCTGGCTTACTATGTCACCAACCATAATAATTTGTTATTGTTTACATAACTTCAGGCTGATCTGCTGAGATGCTCTTAATAAACGTAGATTCTCCAAATATACTGTATCAATTTTCATCAATTTTGATGTTATCCACTTAATTAACAGATATTGTTATTAACATCTGATTTGGAAACATTTTATGTACACTCAATATGTTCTACAGTGCTCTATCACAGAACTTTGTAGATTGAATTTCTTTTTGACACATTCAAGGAAGCGCACATAATTCACAAGTGCCATTGAAGACTTTCCTGTTTCTAAATTTTATGTCTACCCTTTGCAGTTAAATTGCAGGGCAGCTTCTCTATCATTATCAACATTATGGAATGCAAGATTTCATAGCAAAAATTCAGCAATTCTAACTAAACCATATTTGACTCTGCATTAGTTTTCACAAACCTAGCTGAACCTGGCAACATTTCCAATTTTACATTATTTGAATGCTACAGTGTCTTCAAAATCAATGTTAATTCATGACACAAATCCCTGACTGTGCTGTACTCCTCTCTCCCCCCATCCTTCCCCCACTACACATATAATTTTATACCAGTATGCTCAACAATTGTCTTTGGAGTTGCACGCATCTCATGCATTTTTAAATGTAGTTGCAGAAAATAAACAGTTCTTCCCTGGGGACTTGGTGCTTAAAACCTGCATTCTGTTACCTTGGAGTTGAATAGGACATCACATTTAAGCATGTTACCCTGGAGTAATAGAATTTCTAAGTAAAAATGCTATTTATCCAGTTTGTTCACTCTTATTAATTAGCTCCTAATTCATATTCCAGTTCAGAACAACCACCATAACATTTTCACAATATAATAAAAACAGATTTATAAAATTAGATATGAGTTATAAAGTAATCAAGAGCTTGATGTTTTTTCAGAATTGCCCAGAATCTTGGAAGAAGGTAAAAATTTATTAAATAATGAGATAACAGCATGGGAGATAGCTGAGGCAATCAAAAAACAAAAAAGTAACAAAGCGCCAGGCCCAGATGGTCTACCTTCAGAAATTTATAAAAATCACCAGGAACTATTAAGCCCACTGTTATTAGAGGTGTATAATTATGTACTTAATGAAGCTAAGATACCTGAATTGTGGAAAGAAGCAACAATCACATTGATTCCCAAAGAAAATTCAGATTTGACTTATATTAAAAATTATAGGCCGATATCCCTACTAAATTTGGATTATAAAATCTTCATGACAATTATGGCAGACAGACTAAAGAAAATTTTAGAGAATTTCATTCATATTGATCAAAATGGTTTTCTTCCCAGATATAAGGAACAACATTAGGATTATTTTAGATACGATAGAATACTATGAAGTCCACAATGAAAAACAGATGGTGTTGATATTCATCGATGCGCAAAAAGCATTTGATAACATCAAATGAGACTTCATACTAGAACAATTAAAATATATAGATTTTGGGGGGGAAATTATAAAGATGTTCAAAACAATCTACTCCAGACAAGAAGCCAGAGTGGTGATAAACGGGGAAACAACAAAGAACTTTTTAATCCAAAAAGGCACAAAGCAAGGTTGTCCGCGATCACCACTGCTTTTTATTCTATCACTAGAGGCTTTAATTAGAACAATTTGAGAAAACAAACAAATCAAAGATTTAAAAGTAAGAAAAGAAAGTTTTAAGGTACAGGCATTTGTGGACGACCTTGTATTTATTATCGAAGAGCCTCTACAATCTGGTCTTAGGCTGATGGAAGTGCTGGAGGACTATGGGGAAGTAGCAGGCCTGAAAATAAACAAGGATAAAACAAAAATGATAGTTGAAAACATGACTGAAGAGCAAAAAAAAAAAAAAAGAATTGGAGGGAAAAATAAATATTCAGACTAAGAAAAAAATAAGATATTTGGGAATTCAATTGACAGTGAGATGCATCACACTTAAAGAAGATAACTATGACAAATTAATGGCATAAATTAGGTCTGATTTGGAAAAATGGGGAAAATTACAGCTATCTCTAATGGGCAGGATAGCCACCATCAAAATGAATGTTCTTCCGAAAATGTTGTTTTTATTTCAATGCATACCAATTCGGCTCAAAAAAGACTTTTTTACAAATTTGGACAGACTCATTTCAAAATTCATATGGCAATGGAAACGACCAAGAATCAGATTCAAATTATTACAAGATGCTAAAGAAAGAGGAGGATTTGGCCTACCAGACTGGACAAAGTATTATCAGGCAGCGGTGTTGCTTTGGCTAAATGAGTGGATGCATCCTAAAAACACAAGACTATTGGCACTAGAAGGTCATGACCTACAGACAGGGTGGCACGCTATTCTATGGGAGGAAAAACATTTAGCCCATCAGTACTTCCGGAGGCATTATATTAGGAGAACACTATTGGATATTTGAAAAAAAAAGAAAAAGAAAAAGAAAAAGAAATAATTATATGGAAATTCCTAATTGGGTATCAACATTAGAAATGTACATCCAAATTTGACAAAATGAGGGGGAGCTATCACCTATAAAGATATTTTGAATGAGAAAGGAGAATTAAAAGTGAGAAATACTTTAAAGGAAGAAGGAATTGAATTGGAATGATGGATGTATCTCCAAATTCAATCTAAATTTAGCAAAGATAAAAAAAAGAATGGGGCATAAAGCAAGAATCATCAAAATTAGATAAAATTTTATTTAGCAGGGAAGGCAAGACCATAAGTAAACTATATCGATATTTATTAGAACAAGATATGATTGAGGAACAGGTGAAAGAAACTATGATAATTTGGTGTAAATATTTTGGGCACAATATCGATTTGGACAATTGGCAAAGTTTATGGGGAAAAAATTTAAAAATCACACTAGCAACTTCCTACAAGGAAAACTTCTATAAGATGTTCTATAGGTGATACCTCCTCCCCACAAGATTAGCACAAATGAATAAGGGGAAATCCTTGATATGCTGGAAGTGTGGAGAGACTGTTGGGAATTACTACCATATGTGGTGGGAATGCCCAAAGGCACAGAAATTTTGGAATTTACTGAAGAACTGGCTGGAAGAAATTTTGCTAACAGATATAGAGGTCAAACTGGAATTTTTCTTATTGGGAATTATAGAAAGAAAATATAAGAAAGATACAAATTATTTATTATTGCATATAGTCACAGCGGCACGAATAGCCTTCGCTCAAAAATGGAAAGAGAAAGATATTCCAACTGAAGAGGAAATCTTACTGAAAATCTTTAACTGCACAGAAATGGACAGACTCACTTTGGAATTCAAGGATAAAAGCAAAACTAAGTACTACAAAAGCTGGGAAAAATTTTATGATTGAATAGATAACAAGAGGGTAGCCAAGACAAATGTATAGTGTTAGAACAAAAATATAGATGTTATTATAGATCAATGTATATTTAAGAGATAAATAAATATACAGAAATAAGGGAAAAAGTATTAATATCATATCATATTATGCTTAGTGAACAAACCTTAAGAACTATATGTTTATATAAGTACTAATATTATTGTAAAGTGACTGAAGATGTATGGAACCAGTGATGTCATATCTATGTCCAATGTTTTTTTCCAACATTAATACAATGTTGTATTATTAATAAAAAAAAACTTTTTATTAAAAAAAAAGAGCTTGATGTTTTTTATTACTTTAAACAAGCCAAACAGCTGAGAAGAATATTACCACATACTGAAAAACAGTGAGGAATCTACAAAAACAGTTGGAATATACCTTGTGTAACTCTTCCAGTTCATCTGATACATCAAACAAAATCATTTTCATTTCAGTGTTAGGTCTAAATCCAGACTGAAATAGATCTTGATAATCACTTTCATCTTGAAGTTGAGTTTTTATAAGTCTTAATGCAGCACAACAAAATAGAATGGTTGTTTGGGCTCAGCCCTTTGAGGTAGATCGAATCTGGAAACAGACTCCACCAGAAGACTGAAATTATATTTTATTGAGATAACAGAATCTTGCAACCTTGATTGTACTTTACTTCCTTTCCCTCTTATAGCCCAATGAATCAGAATAGAGCCACCTTAGCCTTCTCCAAACTATCTTTTTCCCAGGACTTAAGGAATGTTCGGGCCCTTTTTCCTGATATAGTTCTTCTGCCTAAATCCTTCAAAATCATCTCCCTCATTGTCTACATCTGGGTAATAATTATGCAGCCTTAATTGAAAAATTATGTAATTATGAGATGCAAGTCGGCTTTATAAGGAGAGAAGACTAGCCATTTTAGGAAAGAGCTAAGGGAAAATCAGAATAGAGCTGGAAAGGACTGTGAAGGTATACCATTTCAGACAAGTGACTATCCAGTCTCTTCTTAAAAATGTCCAGTGATGAAGCACCCACAGCTTCTGAAGGCAAGCTGTTCCACTGGTTGATTGTTCTCACTGTTAGGAAGTTTCTCCTTAATTCCAGGTTACTTCTCTCCTTGATTAGTTTCCATCCATTTTTCTTGTCCTGCACTCTGGTGCTTTGGGAAATAAATTGACCCGCTCCTCTTTGTGGCAGCCTCTCAAATATCAGAATACTGCTATCATGTTCCTCCAGTCCTTCTTTTCTCTAGACTAGCCTGCAACCATTCTTCATATGTTCTAGTTTCCATGCCTTTATTAATCTTAGTTGTTCTTTGCACTTTTTCTAAAGTCTCAACATCTTTTTTGTAACGTAACCAAAACTGGATGCAATATTCCAGGTGTGGTCTTACTAAGGCTTTATAAAGCACTACTAATACTTCATGTGGTTAAGATTCAATGCCTCTGTTTAAACAACTAAGGATTGTATTAGCTTTTTTGGCTGCTGCCAACACTGTTGGCTGATGTTTAAGTGATTGTCCACTAGAGAAGGTTTTGTCCAACCTTCTCACAGTTACTGTTTTTGAGTCAGGTTTTGTTTAATCGGTACTTGTAGTTTTGGTTTGTCCAGCCCAACTGTAAAAATCTTGCTTTTCTCCATTAAATTCCATTTTGTTGGATAGGGCCCATTGTTCAAGTTGGTCAAGATCTTTTTGGATCCTGAGCTTGTCTTCTCGTGTGTTAGCTATTCCTGCCAACTTAGTATCATCTGCAAATCTAGTAAGTTCCCCTTCGATTCCCTCATCTAAGTCATTGATGAAGATATTGAAGAGTACTGGGCCTAAGATAGAGCCTTGTGGTACCCCACTATTTACTTCCCTACATGTAGATGTAGTACCATTAAGGACTACTTATTGAGTACAGTTTGTCAGACAGTTACAAATCCATCTGGTGGCTATCTTGTCTATCCCCACATTTTTCTAGTTTACCAAGAAGTAGGCTGTGGTCTACTTTGTCAAATGCCTTGCTGAAGTCTAAATATACTATGTTCACAGCATTTCGCTGGTCTACTAATTTAGTCACTTTTCAAAGAATGAAATAAAATTGGTTTGGCATGATCTGTTTTTAACAAACCTGTGCTTAGTTACTAGTTATAACTTTATTTGTTTCTAGATGTTCACAGATCTGTTTTTTGATTAATTTTTCCAGTATCTTCCTAGGTATTGATGTTAGGCTGATTGGTCTGTACTTTCTTCTGTGTCTGGTTTTTTTCCTTTTTTAAAAAACCTGATGGCATGTAGCACTTCAGTGGAATAACTGAGAGAGAGGTTCATTGGGATGGAGATGCATGGAGCAGTATCAGCGCACCAAGCAACGCTGGGACCAGAGATGGGAATTAGCTATGCCCAAACCGCCACAGGGCCCTTGCCTTCCCAGTCCCAGCCTAGGACGATGGGATCAGTGACTCGGGCAATGGTAGGATTCAATTACTTTAACAACTGGTTCTGTAGGTGTGGCTTATTTGGGGGTGTGGCTTGGTGGTCATGTGACTGGGTGGGTGTGTCTAGCTGGTCATGTGACCATGTGGCCATGGCTATGTGTATAGGGACTACTCAGAGGGCTGAAAAAAGTGATTTCTGACAGGTCCTTGCACTTTTGACCGGTCTTTGCACTTATGACTGCTCATCATTTATGCCCGTTGCAGCATTCTTAACAACCGTGTCACTCATTTCACAACTGCTTCTCTTCACCACAGTGACAAGATAGGGTGCAAAATGTAAAATGTGAGGACAGTTGTAAGTGTGAGGACCGGTCAAAAGTGCAAGGATCAGTCAAAAATAACTTTTTCAGCCCTCTGAGTGGTCCCTTTGCACATAGGGACTACCCAGAGGGCTGAAAAAAGTGATTTCTGACAGGTCCTTGCACTTTTGACCGGTCTTTGCACTTATGACTGCTCATCATTTATGCCCGTTGCAGCATTCTTAACAACCATGTCACTCATTTCACAACTGCTTCTCTTCACCACAGTGACAAGATAGGGTGCAAAATGTAAAATGTGAGGACAGTTGTAAGTGTGAGGACCGGTCAAAAGTGCAAGGATCAGTCAAAAATAACTTTTTCAGCCCTCTGAGTGGTCCCTTTGCACATAGGGACTACCCAGAGGGCTGAAAAAAGTGATTTCTGACAGGTCCTTGCACTTTTGACTGATCTTTGCACTTATGACCACTCATCATTTATGCCCGTTGCAGCATTCTTAACAACCGTGTCACTCATTTCACAACTGCAGTGCTGCATGTGACCGGGTGGGCGTGGCCAGGTGGTCATGTGGCATCGCTTCCTTGCCCTAATGACAGTTTGCTGCAATGGTTGTAAGTATGAAAAACAGTCATAAATCACTTTTTTCAGTGCCATTGTAACTGTTGTAAATCAAGGATTACCTGTACAAAAATACAAAAAGCTTCTTTGCTTGCAAAAAGCTGCCCTAAATACCAATCGTTGGATTAGAAATACCTACAAACTGGAGTTACAAATCAGGCAGGGTGGCAGAGCACCTTGAGGAATTAAAATAGTTAAAATTGAACGATAACTATCAACAGCCAACTCTTGCTCATAAAGTGAAACCCTTTAGCAGAGAGGTCATTTAAGCTCTCCAGAATGAAGCAAAGGAGCAAACAATGTATCTATTGCTTGTTAAACCAATTACCAGAACAAATAGACACAAGAACTAGTCAGATTTCCAAAGCTGCTTCTTTTCAGGAACAGAGATTAACATTTTTCCTTCCAAACAAAGCTGAATAGGGAAAATTATCTCATCACTAAACACAGGATTAAACATCACCAAGTACAGAATTAAACTTCACCAAAAACCAGTTTTAGACCAAAAGTCAGAAAGGGTATGTAAGCTCACATTTGAATATCAATCTTTCTAGCTAGCCAATAAGCCTTGCTAAATGTTACTCATCTTGGTTCCTTGTCATTAAAAGCTTCTGCTTCCTTATTTAATTATTTCTTCAAAGTGCTGATCCTTGCACCCTGGCTGGAAGAACTCCAACAGGGGAGTATTTCCTCCCAACAGCAGTGTAAAAAGCTTAAACAACCCTTCCCCTTTAAGAAAGTCAAGCAAAAAAAAAAAAAAAAACCCTCCAAGAAGCTTCAGAAGTGATAGTAAGTCTAGGCGTACTGCCAAGAATGTAATAAGGGTTAATGGAGAGGCAGTTTCTGTAAGCAGGGCAATAAAGATTAGGCTAGGAAACATCAATTCCTTACAGGATTAACCCTGTAAAGTGGAAAAAAACAAAAAGAGATTTCTTCTAACAACCGGTTCTCCGAATTGCTTAACTACTTAACAACCGCTTCTACTGAACTGGTGCGAACCGGTAGAATCCCACCACTGGACTCGGGGAATGGCTAATCCCCAAGGGACAACTATCCCTCCCTCAAGGGGTCCTGAGAAACCCCCAGTGCTTCAGGCTGTGGAGGAGAAGCAGGAATAAGCAATCTCCCAAGTGATCCCACAGGCAATGGGAGTGCCGTTGGGATACATGCTGGTCTGGGACAACCAAGAGCTCCCTCCCCTGAGGGCAACTTTCAACAGGAAGCTGGAGAAGTTAGATTACTTCCTAAATCAAGTGTGGAGCTACTTGGACTGGTATGCAGTGACTAGCTGGATGACATGGCATGTATTAACACCGTCACTGCAAGCCTGGAGGGGGAAGCGGCAGACTGGGTGATGTTCCTCCATGATGAGGGAGCTCCAGAGTTGGGGAACATTGATAACTTCATGGAGGAGCCCTGGGCTTTATTTGGGGACCCTTTGCAGACCCGCAAAGCTGAAACAGAGATCCAGACCATCCGGCAAGGAGCTAGACCAGTGGCCAAATACATCCAAGAATTCTGAAGCCTGGTGGGGAAGCTGAGAGGGTGGCCAGAGTGATTGCTGGTCTATAATTCTGAGATGGGCTGAGCTGTACCAAAACCACATACTCTGAGGAGTCCTGGATGAGCTCCATGCCTGGTACCATCTGGCAACTGCTGTGAAGTTAGACCTGGTGGGATATAAGTGGCATGTTGGATTTGAGAGCCAGGAGAGACACTCGCTGGGATGGAGGACCCTGGGAGCCCCCGCCTTAGCCCCAAGGGAGAACCCATGACACCCAGCAGGAACTTATTTCTGATGTGGGAAAGAGCCATTAGGCCATGACTTGCCCAGCACCACAACCACTTGCATCCCAGAGAGCCCTGCGCCAACTGAAGACCAAGAAGGCACTGAAAAAGGTGAAGGAGAAAATGTAAGTAGCACATCAGGTTGTGGAGGTCTCTCCTCCATCCAGCAAAGGGAAGGAAACTCCAACCCCTGTCAAACCCAGCCTGGTCTTCTATGAGAGTGACAGTGAAGGGGAAAATTACCCAATTGAAAGTGGAGCCATTGCTTCTTTCACTGCCCAAGTGGAAATCATGATGCCCCACTCAGAAACCCGGGGGGATTTCAATGCCGTGATAGACTCAGGTTGCACCCGATATTTGGTCAGCTTGCAGACGGTAGAAAAACTAGGCTTAGAGTAAGAAAGCTGAGGCAGCTGAAGTTTGAGCAAGCTAGTGGCTCAATCTTGGAAGGGGTGCCCGCTATGTGCCTGATGGAATCAGTGACCATGAGAGCAGAAAGCCACAAAGAAACCATCCAATTCGTGGTAGACACAAAAATGGCAGAGACAGTGATACTGGAGTTATCATGGTTGAAAAAATGGAACCCTGTGGCAAATTAGGGAAGTGACCGGTGGCACTTAAAGGCGGGGACCAAAGGATTAGAACCAGCAGGAAAACTGAACAGAGCAGCCCAAGCACAAACCAGAGGAGAAGGGAGGGCTGAGCCAGTCAATGACCTAGTTGAACCCAGGTCTGGGAAGCCAGACATCCCAGCCAACTACAGGAACCTGGCAGAAGTGTTCATTGAGAAGGAGTCTGACATGCTCCCTCCCCATTGTCCCACAGACTGTGCAATTGAGATATTACCAGGGTCAAAACTACCTAAGCCCAAGATGTATGCAATGACCCCCAGGCAGATGGAAGAGCTAAGGAGTTTTGTGGACAAGGACCTGACTAGAGGATTTATCCAGCCGGCAAAATCCTGGGTGGCAGCCCCTATACTTTTCTCTTTTTTAAAAAGTTTTTTTTCTTTTTTATTTTTTTATCAAAATATCAAATTAATGCTTGAACAGTGTGGCACCTGAGTGCCATACATTCTAATACAAATAAAACTAATCAAGTTAATCATAATCCTTACATTCAATCTGCTTATATATTTCTAATAATAATGCATACTTATATTAATTTATAGTCTATCATTATTCAATTATTCCACATTTTCTCTTGTTACTACTTTCATTTTATGATGTAGAAAGTATACACTAATATTCCTTCTTTTCTTGTTTCTATCACTTATTCTAATTTTTGATCATATCACCCTTTATTAAGAAACTTTTTCTTTCTTTCTTGTCTAACTTCTAATCATGTCACCTACTTAAAAAAAAGAAAAAAGGAAAAGGAAGAAGAGAGCGAGAGAAAAGAAAAAGTAATTCAGAACATCAGAAAAAAAATCATCCATCTATCATCTCTTGCCCGCTTCAATACTTTATTTGCTATGCTTTACAAGAAAAATAGGAAATAAGACGAGTAAATCAAGACAACAATATAAAAATAAAAAAGAAATCATCTATCCGTTGTCCTTTGCCCGCTTCAATACTTTAATTGCTATGCTTTTTTTTTTTTACTTTCCTCCCAAATTCCTCTCTTAAATCTTTACCTACTTCTTGGATGTTTAATCTAGGTATTCTTCCCACCTCTACCCTCTTCCACTGCCTAATTTCTAACATTTCTACCCAGACCCCCATCTTTCTTTCAAACCTATCTTCCCCCTCTAATATATTCTCTCTCTCTGGTTTAATTCATCAACCATTATTATTTCCACTGTTGCCTCCTCTTTGTCTTCCTCCTTCTTCATTCCTTCTGTTGACTCCTCCTTTTCCTGGGCGTCTTGGTCTTTACCCTTGTATGGTATTTTCCATTTTTTTTCCATAATCTCCTTAAATCCTTAAAATAAATAGTCCAAGAACTATTTATTCAATTTTTAAGTTACCCTTCAAGGAGTGCACTAGTCCCAATTCTTTATGTCCCATTAACTATCAGTTCCATTTAAGTAGTTCCAGAGGTTATACTTGAGTCTCCAATAATCCAATAGTCATAGGGTGACTAGAAGTAATCCAATAAAAATTTTCACACAACTTCATTTAGATATTTACAGGCTTGTAATATAGACTTATTTCCAGACTTGTAGTTTTCTCTTTTGTCAGCAGGTGGCACTCTCAGCTTAGATTTCAATATAACCACATTTCCAGCATTCTTTTAATTATAAAAGAATTATAAAAGCAGAATAATTTTTGCAAATAAATGATTCCAGCATTTTAAAATGCCTTCACAGTACCACACCTTCCCAGCTTAAGGGTTCAATTTTCTTTATATTTCAAAATTTATTATTTCCACTCCTGCACCCTTCATTTCGTCTGGTGGTCTGGTAATTTCTCCAAATGCATAGCTGCCGCTTTAACAGCTGATTCTGAGCAGATAATTCTGAATTGCTTCTTGGGGTTAAATTTAAGGTAAAAGAAAAATCCTATCCCCAGTTCCACTCACTGTTCACCTAATTTGCTTTAGCATCAGTCTTAGATAGTCATCAGCTGTCCCAGCTTTGTGGCAGCCATCTTTAGGCTGCCTCTTCTTCTTGCCATGGCTGAGAGGGAGATGGAGCCCCAGGGCCGACATGAAAGCTGCGACTCTCTTGGGGTACCCCTCTTTGCTTCACTGCCCCTTTAGGGCAGCTTTGGCTCCTCTTGGAGTCCACAAACAGGAAAAGTCAGCACAAGGGACATGGAGATCCATTCCCTGTGTCTGTATCGCAGCAACATCAACTGGAAGTCTCCAGCCTCTATACTTTTCAAGGAGAAGGATACGTCCTTGAGACTATGCATAGATTTCTGTGGAATTAATGATGTGTGTCAAGAAATGTACCCCCTCCCCCTCATGAAGGACATGCTGGGATGCCTACCCAAAGGGAAGCTGGGCTTGAGGGAAGCATATTATCGAGTAAGGATTAAGAAAGGAGATGAGTGGGAAATGGCCTTCAATTGCCCCCTGGGATGTTACCAATTCTGAGGGATGCTGCTCAGACTGCAGGGAGCCCCAACTGTATTCATGCAATTGATAAATGAGGTGCTACATGAACATTTATACAAAGAGGTCCTTTTATACATGTATGACATCCTCATCTATTCTAAAATGACAGAAGAGCATGTGAAATTAGTACAGGAGGTGCTGAGGAAACTCCTAGATGCCAAACTCTATGCCAAACTATTGAAATGTGCTAGCCTGGAAGCTAGCATGAATTACTTGGGTTACCGGGTGTCAAGTGAGAGAGTAGAAATGAACCATGGGGAGGTGAAACCAATACTGGAGTGGGAGCCCCCCCCCAAAAAAAAAAACCCAGAAAGCAGCTGCAAAGCTTCTTGGGCTTTGCCAACTTCTCCTGGCAGTTTATTCCATCATTTGCCCAAATTGCTCTGCCGATCACCAAACTGCTAAAAATGGATGGAGAAGGGAGTAAAGCCCAAGCCTAGTCAGCCACTGAACTGGACCATGGAGTACCAAGTGGCCTTCGAGAAGCTCAAGCGGTTGTTTGCAGCCAATCCAGTCCTTAAACACCTGAACCCAGACAACCATTCGTCATAAACTCACTGACACAGAAACATTTTGGGCAGTGTGGGAGAAGGAGGCTTACATGGTCCAATGGACACTACTGACCCGGCAGTAGTGTCCATTGGCAGTTCTTAGAAGGAAGCAAGATTCCATTTGAAGTATGGACAGAACACAAGAATTTACAGTCACTGATGACCCCGAGGAAGCTTTCTCCGAAGCAAGTGCGATGGGCTCAATACTTTAACTGATTCAACTTCATGCTTAAGTACTTGCCTGGAGGGAAAAACTTTTTGGCAGATGCACTCTCCTGGATGCCCCAGTGCAAAAGCACCTGGGAGGAGATAGTTAACTCTATCTTCCCCTCCAAACAGCTGGCAGCAAAAGCCTCAGAGAAGCATCTGGCAGATAATAACACAAGACAGGTGTGGCAGGGGTTGCAACAACTAACCAATTATAAGGGAAATATGATGAAAACAGCCAATACTGATGCCCTGCTGGTGGAGGAGCTGAATAGCTTCTTTGCCGCTTTGAGTTTAAAAGACCTGTCTCTGTGGCTCTAGCTCAAAGGCCCTTTAATCTCCAGCCACTCACCCTGCATGAACATCAAGTAAGAGCTGTGCTGAAGGCCATAAATCCCAACAAAGCTGCACTTCCAGATGGAGTGCTGGGAAAAGTAGTAAAAACCTGTGCTGACCAATTAACGGGTTCTGACAAGGATTTTTAACATCTCCCTGCAATTGGCTAGAGTTCCATCTTGCTTGAAAGCAGCCACAATCATTCCAGTTCAGAAGAAAGCAGCCATAAACAGCCTGAATGACTATAGACCCATTGCAGTGACATCTATAGTGATGAAGTGCTTTGAGAGACTGGTTCTACAACACCTCAGATCCTGTCTTCCACTAAATTTTGATCAACATCAGTTTGCTTATAGAAGCAACTGGTCAACAGAAGATGCCATTGCTACTGCTTTACATACTGCATTGACACACCTCAAGAAATCTGGGAACTATGTCAGAATGTTTTTTATAGACTATAGTTCAGCCTTTAATAACATCTTACCAGGCATTCTCATTGAAAAGCTGACTGACCTGAATTTTCCTCCCCTCATTTGTGACTGGGTCAAAGACTTCCTGATGGACCATCCACAAACAGTAAGGGTTGGGTCTCTGACATCTTCCACCCTGAAGCTCAGCACAGGCTCCCCTCAGGGCTGCGTGCTCAGCCCCTTCCTGTACTCGCTGTATACATATGACTGCATATACTGGAATCCATCTAACACTATAATAAAGTTTGCAGATGACACAATGATGTTGGGTCTTATAACTGGAGGGGACAAATCAGCATACAGGGAAGAAGTGTTCAAAAAACAATTTATCTCTAAATACTAGCAACACAAAGGAGATGGTGCTAGATTTCCAGAAGCATAGAGAAGAGCCTGCCCCACTGTATATTGAAGGGGGCTGTGTGGAGAGGGTTTCCTCTTTTAAATTCTTAGGAGTGCTCATTAGTCAAGATCTCACCTGGAAAAACAACACATCCCTGGTGCTTAGTAAGGCTCAACAGAGACTTTATTTCCTTAGAGTCCTGTGGAAAAATCAGGTGGAACAATAATTATTAATTAATAATAATCAATATTATACAATAATAATTAATAGATATAAAAAAATTAAATAGACATGAAATACTTGAATTTCCTTCTTTTTATTCCATCAGATCCTGCTGGCATGATGAGGAATAAAAAGATCAAGAACAACTCCAGAGAGTTTGACTTCAGGTAGAGGCAATAAACAATATCAAACTGATATATTTAGTGACTTTGAAATATCAAAAGAGTACTAAACTTGTAAAGGATATGGCAGAACAGAATCAAATTTTTGATAGGATGGAATAGTTACCAACCACAATAAATGTTAATTTGGTTCAAAAGAGAATCCTTACATACTCCTAAATTCTTAGGAGTGCTCATTAGTCAAGATCTCACCTGGAGCCACGGTGATCCAGTCGGCGAAATAGCAGGGCTCTGATGAGCCCTGCGAAAACCCCGACTGTTGAGCCGCCGCCAACAGGTCTGCAGACCAATCCTGTCCTGTAGGGACAGGGGAAAGACAGGGACACCTTGGACGGCCGAGAGGAATGGGCAAGTTCCTCGGGGCCGGAGGAAACCCTCTGAGTCAGCGGCGGGGAAGCGGCAGCCATGGCGGCTGCCTCAAAGCCAAGGCAAACCAGAGAAGCATTGTGCAGAAGGAAGATTGAAGAAAAAAGAGTGAAGCGTTTGGAAGCCGGGTGAGTGATATTAACCCAGGCAGGAACAGCGCTCAAAAAATGGACTTTTACAAGTGAGCCCTTAGCCTTAATTAGCGGCTATGGACTATTGGGGCAAGAAGACTTAGTAAGATAATTTGCAGGAGGAAGAGACCCATCAAGGAGTTACTTTTATTATGGACCGATTTGGAATGACTGTTTGTTGGAAAGTTACAGAACTTTGAAATCTCTTTAAATTAGAATGGACTACTCTTGGAGAGAGAAAGAGGGGAGAGGCGATAAGCAGGAATCTTTAAAAACTAAGGGGAAAGGACAAGCGGACAATTATATAATGGACAAAATGGAGGATTGCTGCGATGAAGTGAAAGTGTAAATTGTGGATTGCTTTTGAAAGAGAAACAATGTATCTTGCTACCTAAATTGGATTACTTTGAACAACCAAGGAGATTTGACTCTGGGGATTCCCAATCTGTCTATTGGTGGTTTTATTGATGGAAAGAAAGAAGAAATAAAATGGAACAATTAAAATTGAACTAATAGGCATGGCAACAAAAGAAAATGGTGCAGCAACAAAAGAAGGGACGATGATACTATATATGGAATAGATGTTACAAAAGAGCTAAATTTTACAGAGTTTTTAATTTTGATAATATTGAATTTGGAAAGAAACAGTTTTGGACAGATGGGAAAAGGAAGAAATAGAATATAGCTGGTTGTGAGATAAGAAAAATAAAACAGGTTGATTAAAAATGGAAATGTAATGTTTTAACCTTTGAATGAAGCTTGAATATTAATAAGAGATGTCTTTTTTTCCTTCCTTTCTTTTCTTTTCTTTTTTTCTTTTCCTCTTCATTCCCTTTTTCTTTCTTCTCTTTTTTTTGTTTCTTTTTTTTTTTTACTTTTTATTTCCATTCCTTTTAAATTTGACCATATATATACACATATAACAATCTGGTCATGAAACAAGAATATAAATGATTAAATGAGAATAGGATGTTTTAAATATTTAAATGAATTTTGAATATTAACAGGAGCTATTTATAGATTTAATAATTAGAGAAAATTCATTTTAAGGCGGATAAAAATGTTGTCTTCATAGAAAAATAAGAATAAATATGAAATGGGACGAATTTAAGGAAAATCTATAATCCAGGACAGAATATGTGAGAAGATATTTGTTGTAACACGTTTCTATTTTAAATTGGTGGGAGATATGGAGGAGAATACGTTGAAAAAACAACCTATGTAATATGCTGTGAATCAGCTAAAATAAAACAGCTAAAATAATAGATGTAGGAGTGGAGGAAAGCATGCTGGCAATCATCAACAATAGACCTTGGAGTGAAGGAGATTATGCTGGTAATCAGCAGAAGGAGTGGAGGATATTATGCTGGAGAACAGCTAAAACAAAATGCTGTGAACCAGCCAAACAAGTAGAGTTAGGAGTGGAGGAAGGCATGCTGGTGATCAGCGACAATAGATTTAGGAGTGAAGGAGATTGTGCTGGTAATCAACGGAAGGAGTGGAGGATACTATGGTGGGGAACAGCTAAATTAAAATGCTGTGAACCAGCCAAATAACAGATTTAGGAGTGGAGGAGATCATGCTGGCAATCAGCGGGAGGAATGGAGGAGATTATGCTGGAAAACAGCTTGCTGTGAACCAGCTAAATAATAGATTTAGGAGTGGAGGAGAATATGCTGGGACTCAGCGAGATGAATTGAGGAGAATATGCTGGAAAACAACTAATTTAGTAGTGAACCAGCTAAATAATAGATCTAGGAATAATAGAGAATATGCTGGAAATCAGCCAAAATAAAATAGATTGGGAACTAGATAAAATTATAGATGGAAACGTGGAATGAATGATAATGTGAACCGATTCTGAAGTGATTTTATGTGTAATGAGAAGCATATTTCATGACAAGATCAAGGAAATTAGAGGTAAATCAATAGAGATTAAAATATAGACTTGATGAAATGGGTCTCAAGATTAAGGAATATATATGGAATTTTGATTGATAAAATGATAAAAATTTAGAATGGTGTTTATTTGGCAATGAAAGATTGTATACAAAAAGGAGCTGTGTTTATTTGTGATTTAAGATTTATGGTGATACAATAGAATGCCAAGTGTTTAGAATAAGATGTTAGAATGTATGATAAAAAATTGGTGATTTGATGTCTTTTTTCTTTTTAAAGATGTAAATGGATGAAATTTGGAATCAGATTGATTAAAGAAGTGTGGGCAATTGTAGGTATCTAATACCGGACCAAACCTTTGCTCTTAAAAGATGTATTTTATGTTTAAGATGTTTAAAAACAAATAAAATATTTATATATAAAAAAGATCTCACCTGGAAAAACAACATGTCCCTGGTGTTGAGTAAGGCTCCATAGAGACTTTATTTCTTTAGAGTCCTGTGGAAAAATCAGGTGGAATAACAGCTGATGACTTCTTTCTATCAGTCTATGATAGAAAGTGTCCTCACATGCTGTATAACAGTGTGGTATGCTGATCTAACAGCTGCGGGCAGGAAGGCACTACAGAGAGTGATCAATTCGGCACAAGAAACCATTGGTTGCCCTCTAACACCACTAGATGACATTGCCAGGTCTCGCTGTTTCAGCAGAGTAAGGAAGATACTTAGGGATGATTCACACCCTCTTGTCTCTTTTCGCTTCTACCATCAGGCAGAAGACATTGGAGCATAGCCAGCTTGTCAAACAGGTTTAAAAACAGCTTCTACCCATGGGCTGTCAGACTCTTAAACACAATCACAATCACTCCACGCTTATACGGAAACGTATGACTAGTCTTTTTCCCCCAATTATTTGTATAGGGATTATTCTCTATAATATTTATGTTGTTTTGTATTTTCTGTTATGGATTGCACCAATTTCATTGTATATATGATGTACAATGACAATAAAGGCTATGCTATACTATTGCCTGGACCTTTCGGTGTGTGAATGCCATTTATTCACAGGAGATAAATAAAGAGGGGTTTTTCGGGACAAGGAGTCTGTTTCTTGTTTCTGCTAAGGCTGAGTCAGAACAAATAGGTTCCTCCCAAGGGCTTAGTTCTGGGTTCCATCCAAGCACTAACGGGGTGGTAGAACTGGCCAATGCGATAGTTGAGCAATATTTATATTGTTATGTGAACCATCAACAAATGAACTGCATGGAACTTCTGCCATTTTCAGAGGTAGCTTATAATAATTCAGTTCACAGCAGCACTGGGTTCACCCCATTCAAAGTGGCCACAGGGGTTGAATTTGTACCCATGCCTGAGTTCCCAAGGGAGCCCCCTTCCTCAGTAATGCTAACGGAGTGGATAGATACCTTAAGAGAAGCTTTTTTTTTTTTTTACTTTTAAAAGCATTTTTTCAGCCGAAGAGGTTGTAGAAAAAATGCTTTTAAAAGTAAAAAAAAAAAGCCTCTGATGATTGTGCAGCTCAGTTGGGCATCAGGGAGGGGGGGGGGGACAGGGATTTTTGCTGAGGGGGGGGAATGATGTACAATGTGCTGATGTGGGCACTCTGCTTAGCTGGTCTATCACACTGCTCTCAGCTGCTGCTGGTCTACCACACTGCTCTCAGTAACTGCTGTGGGCGCTGCTGCTCAATTGGTATTCTGTGCTGCTTTCAGCCACTGCTGGTCCACCTCGCTGCTGTCAGGTGCTACTGGTCTACCACACTGCTCTCAGCCGCTGCTATGGGCGCTGCTTTTCAGTTGGTCCTCTGTGATGGTTTCAGCCACTGTTAATCCACTTTGCTGCTCTTAGTCACTGCTAAGGGTGCTTTACTCCTCTGCCACATAGCTCTGCACCACTGCTGCTCAAGGTCTGCCATGCTGTTCACAACTGCTGGTTTGCTGCCACCTAGTTCCATTTCACTGCTGCTCAGTGGCCTCTGTTTACACCTCACTGGCTCCGCTCAAGTGTCAGGCTGGGACACTGGGCTACCTCTCCATCTCTCAGCATGGCTGTCTCTCCTAATATAATAGACATAAAATAATTAAATAATTATTTATATAATTATTAATTAATAATAATCAATATTATACAATAATAATTAATAGGTATAAAATAATTAAATAGACATGAAATACTTGAATTTCCTTCTTTTTATTACATCAGATCCTGCTGGCATGATGAGGAATAAAAAGATCAAGAACAACTCCAGAGAGTTTGACTTCAGGTAGAGGCAATAAACAATATCAAACTGATATATTTAGTGACTTTGAAATATCAAAAGAATACTAAACTTGTAAAGGATATGGCAGAACAGAATCAATTTTTTGATAGGATGGAATAGTTACCAACCACAATAAATGTTAATTTGGTTCAAAAGAGAATCCTTACATACTGTAAAAATATTTAACAATTCTATCACCCAACATATTTTTCAGATTTCAAGGTGTGCAATATTCTCAGAGGGTGGGGAGGTTAGAAAAAATTAAAGGACAAAAAAACTATCTTTCTCATTGATGATCTTCCTACAGTTCCAGGTTTTGTTGACCTAAAAAACTTAATATTTTAATATACAGGCTAACTGCAGAGAAGAGCAATTTTTACCAGGAAAATACAGATGCTATGATGATAATAGCATTTCCAGTGATAATGACATTGCATAAATACTGGGAAAGGTGCAGTGTTGACATACTGTATTATCCAATTCGTTATTCATTTTGCAACTCAATGAGAAACAAAAAAGCAACATTTGCAAATCAGTCTGCAATTATTTTGTCGGCAATTACTTGTGCTGCAGATATGGAACACAAAATGAGTGGATGACAAGTCTGAATGACATCTCACTGAAGAAGACAGCCAAAATTTAGACTGCACAGAGAAGAGTACAAAGGCAAGATAATGGTAGAATATTAGATATAGTAAACACCCTTTTACCGTTTGGAGCAATATCACTCACAACAAGCAGTAGTACACTGAGAGGCCAAACCATCTCCTTTTTTCTTTGTTTCTTATTTCAAATCAGCTCAGAAGAAAATCTAAAGAATCCCTATTATTTCTACAAGGTGATCCCTGTCCACAAGGGTATCCTAGGTTTATCTATAGAGTTCCATTTTTCTGGAGACAAGTAAAAGCCAACTAGCAGTTAGAACTAAATAGATGTACACTCCAAATATTTTCATTCGCATTATGAAAGCCAAAAGTGTCATACCTCCAAGTAACATGTCCCAAAAAATAAAGTCCAAGGTATCCATCTTCTTTTCAAAGTCTATTTATTAGGTACACATTAAATTGGCAAGGGCTTGGTGTAATTTCGACTCTGGACAGGATCCAGATTACACCCAATAAAAGCAAAAGTATGAAAGTTCCCCCCAAGTCACAATCTCCAGTCAATCCTCAGTCCAACAGTCTGGTGACACCAAACTCCACCTTCATCCCGGTGCAGGCATCTTCTCTGTTCCCATGGGAAAGGAATGTCATAACATTCCCCCTTTATCTTTACAACCCCACTTTCAACAGTTAGAAAGTGGCGAGCCTGAAGTATTATTAAATTCATTTATTTACAAACCTAAAAGCTAATTTTTAAAAAAACATACAAAGGCTACAATAAAATATGGCTACATTTATGCCATCTTCAGGGGCGACAAAAAGTAATAGAAGAACAGGTTTCAAAAGATCATATTAGTGTGATAGAGACAATGGGATCCTCTATAACAGTGATGGCGAACCTTTTTGGCATTGCGTGCCAAAAGTCTGAGTTAAAAGTTCTCTCCTGCCTCCTGTTCTCTGCAAGCACAGCTCTTTAGTCAGATCTCTCCCCCCTACAAGCGCGGCTCTTTTAAATGGGGAAAGAAGACAGGCAAGAGAACGAACACGTTTAGCAGGAAACTTTGGAGTTGCTCGATCATCAGCTAAGCTCCCAGTGGGGAGGAGGATTTGTTTCCGGTTTCCACCTCCTGTTCTCCACAAGCATAGCTCTTTAGTCAGATCTCTGCCCCCTACAAACGCGGCTCTTTTTAACGGGGAAAGAAGATATGCAAGAGGACTAACACATTTAGCAGAAAGCTCTGGAGTTCCCTGATCATCAGCCAAGCGAATTCTGGCTCTAGAGCCACCCCAAACCCCACAGCCCACGAGCAGGTCGGAAAAAGGGAAAAGCCCCTCTGTTTTCAGTTCCCCATCAGGCTGGCTCCACCAAAGGCTGCCTCCCGGTCTTGGAGCCACTTCCCTCCTAAAATTTCAAGGGCCACCACATGATTTCCATGAACTTGAGCTGAGCAGAACTGCGGGGCCAAGCAGGGCGAAAGTGACGGCTCCTGGTTTTCTTGGCTGCCAAACGCTCATTTAGAGAAGAGGAGCTGGGGAAGCAGGCAAGGCACAGCAGTGGTGGCGGCAGGCAGGTGGCGGGGAAGCGCCGAGGGCAGCACACGCATCTGGGATGCCCCTCTTTGGGCTTTCCGCTTAGGTGCCAGTGGGTGCAGCCAGTCCACGTCCCCACCTGCTTGGCCTGCAGCTCCCAGTGGGAAGGAGTCCAGGCAAGCCGCACATTTGGAGCTTCCCCAGCAGGCGAATGGCAGTGCCAAGAGCGCTGCCACCAGCCTGGGAAAAGCGGTTCCCAGCAGGGAGGAGACCAGCCCAGGGGGTCATCTGTGCAGACAGCCCACCACCCCGCCCTCACCGGCTGCTGGTCCAGACCACCTGGGGCCATGCAAGAAGCCCAGGCAGGGAGGGAGGGAAGCCCTGGCTTACCTTGCTCTGCTCCCTTAGGAGCGACTGCCAGGATTGGCTCTCCGCATCTTTTGGCATGTGTGCCTGTTGCTGCTCTTAGTGCGCATGCGCACCAGAAACCAGTCCAGTTGGCTAGTGCACATGCATACTCTGGAAACAGGAAAATCATCTTCCTGGAGTGTGCATGCTCAATGGGTGGCTGCTCTTCCGGTTTCCGACCTGCCACATGAAACCCAGCTGGCCAGTGCACCGGAACCTGGAAGAGCAATGGGTGACAGCTCCGCGTACCCGGAGAAATGCTCTGTGTGCCATTTCCGGCATGTGTGCCATAGGTTCGCCATCATGGCTGTATAATGTAGTTGGGAATATTGCATTGTAAGGTCCCAAAATGTACTTGAGTCACCAGAATGCCAAAGAGAGAGACCCAAGAAGAGGCTTGGAAAAAAAATCAGCTTTTATTTGTACAAAGAGCTGGGTAGACCATACCACTACATACAGACAAAGAGCATGCAGTGAAAGGCCACACCTTGAGGAATGTATGGCGTCCTTTTATACCATCAGAGACATCAGCTTAGTACCCAGTTCTGGCCCCCCCTGACCCATGCCTTCCTTTGGCAGTGCAGCAAGGAACGGTGGGGGGGGGGGGTTGAATGCTTAGCAACAGAGGGGATATTTGCCCAATGTAACCCTGCCAATCCATGACATACCCTGCTTCTTGAGATATGCACCAGGCACCAATTTATATAAAAAAAACAAGATAACAGAAGTTAGATCACTGGTAGAAGCAAATGGCAGATGCAATTCTAATTCTTAGCAAAGCAATTCTTACAGAAGTGAAACAATAAATCAAACCAATTCTTGTTGTGGCCCGCCAGCAGCCTGCGTGGATTGTGGCTGATCCTGACGACGAGGAGGCTGGTGTGGTGTCGCGCCAGCAGCCTGTGCAGCCGGCGCTCAAGTCAGACAGCGAGGAGGCTGAAGAAGATGTGGTGCCAGAGACAGAGATTCAGCCAGGGCCTTCAGAACCTCCAGAGGCTCCTTCAAGTGAAGAGAGTGAAGTGGAGGAGCCTCTTCTCAATGCATGAGCACGCAGGTCTGCCAAAAGGCAGGAGTGGTTACTCAGGAGGAAGTCTCCTTGAGTGTAAGGCTTGGGGCTAATTGGCTACTCCCTTAGCCTATTTAAGTTTGCACACAGCTGGCAAACGTTGCAGGAAAACAACGCGTGTTCGTCCGGTCGCTCGCTGAGCATTTGAGAGTGAAGTTTCCTTGCAAACCTGGTTTCTGGGCTAATTGCCAACTCTTGTAAGCCTTTATCTAATCTTTGGAATTTTTGGCAGGCTGTTATGGACACTTTTAGTAATAGCCTGCATTTGAAAAAAGACTATTTGTAGTAAACGGAGTTGTTCGGAGTTTTGTGTGTGCTACATTTCTTGGGTTCTGTAGCTGGGGCAGAACAGTTTGTTTCCTGCCTGAAAAAATACACACAACAGCCTTGAATACGATGGAGCAGCTGAGGGACGAGAATGTGCAGCTTCGGCAGTAGTTAACTGTGATGGCTGCTCAGTTGGCTCAGCTTCAAAGCCAAATGGCTTCATCTCCTCCTCCGCCTCCTCTGCCTCCTCCTCCTCCTCCTCGGAGAAACTGCCCAGTACCTGTGTCTGATAACTTTGCCGGTAATTTGGAAATGTTTCCGGCTTTCTTTGGACAATGCCAGCTGTTTATGAGTTTGCAAGCTGAAGATTTTCCCCAGGACTGAGATAAGGTCAGATTTATTATCAGCTTGCTCTCTGGCTCTGCAGCTCGTTGGGCGACACCCCTGTTGGTCCAGAACAGCCCGTTGCTTAACGACTTTCAGGGGTTTTGTGAGCACTTGCGGCTGATGTATGAGGACCCTATTAAAGCCCAAACCTGCACCAAACGCTTGAAGTCCTTGGAGCAAGGCTGGCTACCCTTTCAGGAATACATCAGTGAGTTCCGTTTGATAAGCCAGGACTCAGCATGGAATGAGGCAGCACTTATGGATGCATTCCAGGAGAGTTTGTCGGACGCGTTACAGGACAAGTTGGCCAGAGTGGACATTCTTCCAACTCTTAATGAGCTGTATCGTCTGTGCCTCAGGATCGATGCAAGGTTACAGCATTGGCCCTCTCATCGTGCCCCTCAGGAACCCCGTGTGACCCCAGTTGTACATGAGGCTCCGGCTCCAAGAGAGGAGCCCATGGAGATTGGTGCAGCCAGACCCCACCTGTCCAGAGCTGAGAAAGACAGACGCCGGGCAGGGGGGTTGTGTTTATATTGTGGGGAGCCTGGACATTTCACTGAATCTTGCCCCAAGAAAGGACACGGCCCATCGGCTCCTGATCCCGTACCACAGTCAACGCTTAACCTGTCGGGAAATGGGTGGAGCCCGATCTAGGGGAGACCCTGGGTTGGGCATGTACCAACACCGATTCACGCCCTACAGAGGTGGATTCTGGACCTCCTCGCTATTTGATTTTAAACACCAAGATTTTCCTTGCCGACAACCCCCAAGGGATCCCAGCTCATGCTTTGGTGGACTCCGGTGCGATGACCAATTTCATGGACGAGGCATTTGCCAATCACTTTGCCATTCCCCTGTGTCCAGTGGATCCTCCCATGGTCATGGAGACCATTGATTTAATTTAATTTAATTTAATTAATTCAATTTATATGCCGCCCCTCTCCGAAGACTCAGGGCGGCTCACAATACGTTTTAAAAAAAACATTATAAAAAAACATTTAAAAATTATAAACATTAAAAACATTAAAAACTCATTCACGTCATTCATGGCCGGATCTTGCCAGATCACAAGAGCAAGATCAACGGCCCCAGGCCTGCTGGAAAAGCCAGGTCTTCACCGCTTTTCGGAAGGCCAATAGAGTGGGGATAGTCTGGACCTCAAGAGGTAACTGGTTCCAGAGACCTGGGGCAGCCACAGAGAAGGCCCTCCCCCGCGGGTCCGCCAGCCGGCATTGTTTAGCTGACGGGACCCGGAGGAGACCAACTCTGTGGGATCTTACCGGTCGCTGGGAGCTATGCGGCAGAAGGCGGCCTCAAAGATAACCTGGCCCTGAGCCATGTAGGGCTTTAAAGGTAATAACCAACACCTTGAATTGTGACCAGAGACCAATAGGGAGCCAGTGCAGCTCACGGAGAATTGGTGTAATGTGGGTGTATCTAGGTGCACCCACGACAGCTTGCGCAACTGCATTCTGGACCAACTGTAGTCTCCGAACACTTTTCAAGGGTAGCTCCATGTAGAGCGTGTTGCAATAATCTAACCGTGAGATGACAAGGGCATGAGTAACTGTGAGGAGAGCCTCCTGATCCAAGTACGGTCGCAATTGGTGCACCAGGTGAACCTGTGCAAAGGTTCCCCTAGCCACAGCTGTCAAATGTTGCTCTAATCTTAGCTGTGAGTCTAGGAGGACACCCAAATTGCGAGCCCGTTCTGAAGGGGATAATTTCTCCCCCCCTCCCAGAACCAAGGATGGACAATTGACATAGTCTTTAGGAGGCAATACCCACAGTCACTCGGTCTTGTCTTGGTTAAGTCTGAGCCTGTTGACCCCCATCCAGACCCTCACAGCCTCCAGGCACCAGCACATCACATCCACCGCCTCACTGAATTGACGTGAGGTAGAGATATACAGCTGGGTATCATCTGCATATTGCTGATACCTCACCCCGTGTCGTTGGATGATCTCACCCAGCGGCTTCATGTAGATGTTAAATAGGAGGGGAGCGAGGACCAAGCCCTGAGGCACCCCACAAATGAGGGGCCTAGGGGTCGACCTCTGTCCTCCTACTAACACTGACTGTGACCAACCAGAGAGATAGGAGGAGAACCACCATAACATGGTGCCTCCCACTCACAGCTCCCTTAGTCGTCCCAGAAGGCTACCATGGTCAATGGTATTGAAAGCCGCTGAGAGGTCAAGTAGCACCAAGGTGGAGGTATGACCCCCATCTCAGGCTTGCCTGAGGTCGGGTGCTTCTGTCCGGGCCGATTAAGGCCGCCACTCAACCCGTGCGCCTGACCATCGGTAAGCATGAGGAGACTATCTAATTTTACGTCATGTCCGGACTACATTTCCCTTTAGTTTTGGGCCTAGTTTGGCTTCGGACTCATGATCCACACATCCTTTGGTCCCAGAATTTCATGTCGTTCCTGAGCCTGCAGTGTGTGGATCATACTTGCCAAGTTTGTGCAGGCCAGGTGCAGGGTCCACATGCGGTATCTTTGCCGGCCAACCTCTTGGACTTCGCGGATATCTTTAGTGAGAAAGAGGTGGACCAATTGCCCCCACACCGACCGTACGATTGTCCCATTGACTTAATCCCGGATGCACCACTCCCTGTAGGGAGGTTGTATTCTATGTTGGACCCTGAATTGGTGGCATTAAGGGAATTCGTGGACAAAAACCTGGCCCGGGCTTTTATCCAGCCCTCATCATCGCCCTTGTCTGCTCTGGTCTTCTTTGTCAAGAAGAAAACCGGAGACTTGCGCCTGTGCTGTGACTACCATAAGTTGAACACCATTACAGTGCGGAACCGGTATCCTTTACCCTTGATTCCTGAACTCTTAGAGAGACTTCGGGGGGCTACCGTGTTTACCAAGTTGGACCTGCGCGGCACTTACAGTCTGGTTCAGGTATGAGAAGGAGATGAGTGGAAGACAGCGTTCGGCACCAGGTATGGCCATTTTGAATATACGGTCATGCCGTTTGAATTAACCAACGCTCCCGCTGTCTTCCAGCATTTTATGAACGATATTTTCGGGATCTTTTGGACCAGTTTGTGGTGGTGTACCTCGATGACATCCTGATTTACTCCACATTCCGGAAAAGTCATCTCCAACATCTCCGTTTGGTCTTGCAACGGCTTCAAGAACACCAGTTATATGGCAAGCTGGAGAAGTGCCAATTCTACCAGACGACCATCGACTTCTTGGGCCATCGCATTTCTCCCGAGGGCATCGCGATGGATCGGAGCAAGGTCGAGGTGTTGAGAAGTTGGCAACCTCCCCGTCGGGTGAAAGATGTTCAGCGACTCCTCGGGTTCGCCAATTATTACTGGACATTCATCCCTGGCTTCACCACTTTGACCGCACCCCTCACTCAACTCCTACAGAAGAAAGTCCCATTCCTGTGGGGCAACCTCAAGCAGCAAGCGTTCCTGCCCTTAAAGCAGGCCTTCATGTCAGAGCTGATCCTTAAGCATCCTGAGCCGCAGCGTCCATTTGTGGTAGAAACGGATGCGTCAGATAGTCGCAGTCAGAACGATGTTACTCCAGGCTCACGTGGATGGTGGTACTCTTTTCTCTTGTGCCTACTATTCCTGGAAATTGAATCCTTCTGAGCTCAATTATACCATCTGGGAAAAAGAGCTACTGGCCATTAAGACCACGTTCGAGACTTGGAGACATCACCTCGAGGAGGACCGACATCAAGTGGAAGTCCAGACAGACCACAAGAATCTGGAGTTTCTGCAGACCGCGTGGAAACTCAATCAACGACAGATCCAGTAGTCCTTCTTTACCCATTTTAATTTTAAAGTAACCTACATTCCGAGTGGGCGCAATCAATGAGCAGATGCGCTCTCGAGGAAACCCGACTATGCCCAAATCAAGGACCCACTTCTGCCTCGGACAATTCTTCTCGTCAAGTCGTTCACTGCCATCCAGGAACCTGTCGACCTACGGGATCAGATCCAGGAGGCACAGCGGCAGGACGCCTTCGTCAACCTTCGGAAGCAGGAAATAGGGCCCAACTCTCCCTGGACATTTACCGATGACCTCTTGAGGTACTGGGAGAGACTTTATGTTCCATCGGGGCCGCTTAGGGCTCTTATTTTGTCTCAGTGCCATGACAACCCTGTGACGGGACATTTCGGTTTGTTTAAAACCCTGAATCTCGTGTCGTGGACCTTCTGGTGGCCTCATCTCCATCATGATGTACAGACCTATGTGACATCTTGTGTCCCTTGTCAACAGGCCAAGTTGGCCACAAGTGCTCCCCCAGGACTACTTCAGCCCTTGCCAAACCCGAGACACCTTGGGGTATCATCTCAATGGACTTTCTCACGGACTTGCCCCCATCTTCGGGTTTCATGATGGTGGACATGGTGGTGGACATGTTGATGAAGATGGCGCATTTCATACCCTGTCAGAGATGGCTGACAGCTCGCACCACCGCCCGCATGTTCATCCATCATGTCTTTTGGCTTTATGGACTACCGGATAGGGTCGTGTCGGACAGAGGGACCCAGTTCACCACTAAATTCTGGAAAGGGGTGATGTTGGCCTTAGACATTAAGATCTGCTTATTGGGTTTGCTGCTGGCCGCCGCCAGATGCTCCTTCGGGATCGTCAGCTTCCACTGCCTGTCAGAGCCGCCTTCACAATGGAATGGCGGCTCGAAAAAACTCCGTTTCCATGAGGAAACGGAGATAGAGCCGGCAGGGGTGGGTAGAACTCTCTGCGGAGTCCCAAAAGTTTTTCTTTTACTTTTGGGACGGAGCGGATGAGATGCCCCATATCCCCAGCCGCTGCTCCGGGCTTTGGGAGACCTCTGCTAATGCAGAGCCAGGCGTCAAAAGCAAGCCTGCAAATTTAACAGATTACTCAAAGAAAATGTGAGCTGGACCTGTAATACTGAACCGCAAGTATTTTACTTATCTTTTAAAAATTACTTAAGAGAAAGGAGGAAAAGAAAGAGGAAAAAAAGCCTTTTAAAATGGCGTCTGCCGCGGCTGGAGGAGAGGCTGAAAGGGAAAGTCCTTCCGTTTTCTATTATTAGAATGTAGCAGAATAAATACCACTGGCTACATTTGTAGACAAAACCTCGCTCCTGTGTCTTTTTCTCTCTTTTCCCCTGGAGACTTGATATTGTTGTTGATTGGAAAGAAGTCTTTTTTCTTGTTTTTTTTTTTTTTAACAAAGCCTGCCTGGGCGGAAACATGGCACTGAGACTTACAAAGCCAGATAAACAAGTGGGGGGGGGATTCCCCCACCAACAATTTTAAAGGAACAAGTTTTAACTCTTCAGTCTCAGAAACCTGATTTTAATATAATAGAATTTCTCTTAGAGGAGATTGAAAGAAGGGAGGAGATTGTGAATCAGCAACTTGAAAAATTTAAGCAGGAAATTAAAGAATTGGTGAAATCTAAGTTTGACTTTTTGGAGAAAAATTTTTTAAAAGTGGCTAATGGTTTTTCAGAATTTATGATACAGTTGGACACAAATACTAATTTACTAGAGTCTAAAATGGAAGAAATTCAAGATAAATTGGACAATAGAACTCAAAAAATTGAAAATGATCTGATAAACACTCAGGATAATAGCTCAGAAGAAAAACCTAATATGCATGCTGATCAAAAGTCTGGCAATGTAGAAAATTTGCAACAGAGGATTGAAAAAGAGATTCTAATGGTACAATATAATTTTACAGAATATGCGATAAGATTGAGAGGTTTGCAGGAAAATAACAGAGATGATTTAAGGAAAATATCTTCTGAAATTCTAGCTGGGATTTTAAAGGTTCAACCTGAGGAAGTGTTTTGTAGGATTGACAAAGTTTATCGAATAAACTCCTGGATTGCCAAGCAAAGGCAACTGCCTAGAGATGTGGTGATTTATTTTACAGATAAAGAAATTAGGAATAATATTGTGCAAAATTCCTTTAATTGTAATTTGCAATTGTATGGAAGAAAGATTTGGATTTACAAGGAACTCCCACCTAAGATATTAATGGAAAGGAAGAAATTTGGTTTTCTGGTGAATGAGTTAAAAAAGAGAAATATCCCATTTAGGTGGGACGCCCCAGTTGGTATTATATTGAGATATCAAGGAGAAAGATACCAGCTAAATACTGTTGAAAGAGCAGAAGAATTTTATCAAAATAGGTTGAAAATGAATTTAACATCTTCAGGTATAATACAGGATAAGCAGAAGGAGCTGGAAACAAAGGTAAAATATCGAATTATAGAGACTGTACCAGATAAATTGCCTTTGGATTTATCGGACACCCCAGCTGGATTATCTACAAATTTGAGAGAAGTGGCATCTAACCTTAATGTGATGACTTATCAAGGCAAGGACAAGCATGGAAACCAATTAGGGGATATACAAGGGATAAAAAAGAAACATGAGACACAAAAACAAAACCAACAAGACCAATCTACAAAGCAGAATGAAAACCGACCAGATGATACACAATTTGTAGAAAGGAAACCAGGATGGAAATCAAACCCACAAAAAGAAAAGAAAAAAAGAAATAGGTTGCATAAAAATAGAAATTTTTAAATCAAGCAACAGTGAAGCCAGTGACTTTAAAATATGAATGATTATGTGTAAACATAGAAGAGGCGACGTATTGGTTAATATCATCCTGAGGATTGTGGCAGATCTCTGCATGGCCGTAATCTGGGGACGTGAAAAGAGCCTTAAACTGATGGATTTGAATTATCCACTTTGGAATTTCTTTTTGTGTTGATAAACATATTATAATTATCTTGAATCACAAGGCAAGAGAATTATGCTGGGGCATGCAGAAGATCGGGTTGTTACCCACTACGATGATGGGAATCAATAATCCTGATGAAACCCACAATTATTACTATATGGAATATAATTATAATGTCACTCGGGTGGTTGTTTTTACTTTTATACATATAAGAAGATATTTACTACTGATGGGGGCAGATATGATTGAAGATCCTGAATAAACTGTTGCACCAGCAAGCTATGTTACCCTATTATGGATGTTGGTTCTACCAATCCAGTGGAAAGACTTCAAAGAAGATATTATATGGACTATAAATTTAAAGTCATTGTCTTTTCTTTTTTTATTTAGATATAATGGAATATATAGATATATATTTTTAAGTAGTGTGGGCAGTGAATCAAAGATATTAAGAATTGTTGTGTATGGTAATTTTGTAGGATAGTGGGTGAATAAGCTAGTTAGTAGATTGATTAGCCTAAGAAAAGGGATTATTAAGTGATATATTTAGGGGAGTGGAGGAAATGGATAGAGTGGAATAAATGTTAAACTAGATTTTATGGGGAAGGCCGCTTGTTATAGTAATATATATAGAAGATTAAATGTTAAAGTAGGACTTATCGTATAGTTTTAAAGTGGAAGGTGGTCTTGAATTGTTGTAATAATATATAGATACAAGCTTGGGAGAGGAGAAAAAGGGCAGATTATTGCCAAATTGGGAGTTATAATACTATTATGCTAAATTAGAAGTTATTCTATAATGTTATAGTATAATGTCTTTTTTTTTATTTCTTTTCTCTTTTCTGAAATGTATGGATAAAGGGGGATGTCATAATATTAATAATATTTTTAGTAAGTAAAGGTCAATAGTTAGAGGAGGGAGTAAGTAATCTGTTATGAATTAGGTTTTTTTTTTTACGAAGAAGTCACAGGGGGGGATGGGTGGGGAGGGGGGGTTAGGGAGGGGGAGGGGGAGGGGAAAAAAGGGGGGAAAATTTGTATTTGAAAACTTTTTCAATAAAAAAAGATCTGCTTATCATCGGATCATCATGATCTGTCCCCGTCCACACACACACACAAACACAGCCAGCCGAGGGTTAAGGAAACACTTTGGCACACACCCAGGTCTTATCTCCAACTTGGCAGCGATTTACACACCATCTGCCAAGTGCGTTTATTTCCACAAAACAGAAAGATAAGATACTTAGCGTACAAAAAGTCCAATCAGAATAATATTTCTCTCAGCAGTTCCGGACGAGGCTTTAGTGGCTATCCAAGGTTAGTTTTGTTTGTCACAAGGATCACTGGCCACCACCCTCTATTATATAGTCTCTGGGGTGTGGTCCAGTGACTCAGTTCTAATCCCTAGCACACCTCCTGAGCTGCTGCAATCGTTTATCACGCCTTCGGAGGCGTGCGTCCAGGAATGATGTTTCTCCTTCGCTCTCATCCGAGCCACCTGTCTCTCTGTTAATCTCCTCTCCCTCGGCCGGCACCTGAGACAGTACCAGAGGGGAGGGGCCTGGAGAGGGAGGCCTGGCTGACTCCTCTTCCTCATGCTCGGAGCTTTCTTCCTCCGATGGGACAGGCTTAGAGGGCGGGGCCACAACACATCACCCCGAAACTGACGGCGGGACTGAAAAGGTCATTGGGATATTGGAGCAATACCTGCGCTGCTTTGTCAACCAAGAACAGGACAATTGGACAGAGTACTTAGCAGTCGCGGAGTTTGCTTTCAATAATTCCCAGCACACCTCCACCCAAACCACCGCTTTCTTAGCCAATATGGGCTATCACCCATGCTTCTTCCCGCTCACGCCCCTTGACTCCCCGGTTCCAGCAGTGGATGAATTCTTGGCTGAGTTACAGGTCGTTCATCAGCTAGTGATATGGTACCTCAACAAGGCCAAGGACAATTACAAAAGGGTTGCAGACCACTCTCGGCGAGCAACACCATCGTTGGCATCTCCCCTCAGACCGGCCAGTGAGAAAACTGGACCATCAGTTCATTAGACCTTTCCCTGTAGAGGCGGTCATCAATCCAGTGGCCTACTGCCTGACCCTGTCTCAGTCTTTGAGAATTCACCCGGTTTTTCACCAATCCCTCTTGGTTCCCGAATGGCCTACTTGTCGGCTCTGTCAACTGGACTGTCCTCAGTCAGCGCCCTGTGACAGAGATGGATCGCCGGAGTACAAGGTCACGAGCATTCGAGACTCCTGGTGGTTGAAGGGTTGGTTCCAATACCTCATCGAGTGGAAGAGGTATGGGCCGGAGGACTTCACATGGGAGGAGGCGGCCTCTCTTCATGCTCCAGACCTTGTTTGCGCCTTTCACGAGCAGTTCCTGTCCCGACTGCTTCCAGATCGACAGACTCGGGGGAAGGTCCCTGTGGTGAGGGATAGTGTTGTGGCCCGCCAAAGGCCTGCACGGATTGTGGCTGATCCTGACGACGAGGAGGCTGGTGTGGTGTCGTGCCAGCAGCCTGTGCAGCCGGCACTCGAGTCAGACAGCGAGGAGGCTGAAGAAGATGTGGTGCCAAAGACAGAGATTCAGCCAGGGCCTTCAGAACCTCCAGAGGCTCCTTCAAGTGAAGAGAGTGAAGTGGAGGAGCCTCTTCTCAATGCATGAGCACGCAGGTCTGCCAAAAGGCAGGAGTGGTTGCTCAGGAGGAAGTCTCCTTGAGTGTAAGGCTTGGGGCTAATTGGCTACTCCCTTAGCCTATTTAAGTTTGCACACAGCTGGCAAACGTTGCAGGAAAACAACGCGTGTTTGTCTGGTCGCTCGCTGAGCATTTGAGAGTGAAGTTTCCTTGCAAACCTGGTTTCTGGGCTAATTGCCAATTCTTGTAAGCCTTTATCTAATCTTTGGAATTCCTGGCAGGCTGTTAAGGACATTTTTAGTAATAGCCTGCATTTGAAAAAAGACTGTTTGTAGTAAACAGAGTTGTCAGAGTTTTATGTGTGCTACATTTCTTGGGTTCCATAGCTGGGGCAGAACAATTCTATTGACTCTACTATTATGTCCCACTAATTCTACCTATTCTATTATGATTATGTTCCTTCAGTATCTTTAAGAGATTTAATTTCTATTAAAGGCACCTGTAACTATCTCTAAATATCCTATTGTTAGTGCATCAGATCATATCTTCAAATGCTTTAAATAAATGTATACAAAATAATGGTTGCTTCCATCCAAAGTCTTTTTTTATTTTATTTTATTTTATTTTTTATTGGGTTTTAACAATTAAACAATTCTTATTCAACTCTTGTGCATGACTGTGATCATTTACATATCATCACACTAATGTTCTCCTATACTTTATATAATTTTACAAAATCTACTATCTGCAGGGCCGGATTTAGATGAAAAGAGGCCCTAGGCTATTCCACTTATGAGGCCCTTTCACCAGTGGTGGGATTCAATTTTTTTAACAACAGGTTCTGTGGGCGTGGCTTAGTTGGGGGTGTGGCTTGGCAATCATGTGACTGGGTGGGTGTTGCTAGCTGGTCACGTGACTGTGTAAGCATGGGTAGCTCATCATGTGACCGGGTGGGCGTGGCTATGTGCATAGGGACTACTCAGAGGGCTGAAAAAAGTCATTTCTGACTGGGCCTCGCACTTTTGACCG
The DNA here is from genome assembly GCF_029215685.1 of Pituophis catenifer annectens. Classification (NCBI taxonomy): domain Eukaryota; kingdom Metazoa; phylum Chordata; class Lepidosauria; order Squamata; family Colubridae; genus Pituophis; species Pituophis catenifer. The sequence goes on along the minus strand of NW_027256883.1, from coordinate 106,084,503 downwards.
GTCCTCACACTTATGACCATCCTCACATTTATGCCCATGCAGCTGTCTTAACAACCATGTCACTCATTTCACAACTGCTTCTCTTCACCATGGTGACAAGATAGGGCAAAAACGTAAAATGTGAGGACAGTCGTAAGTTCGAGGACTGGTCAAAAGTGCGAGGACCAGTCAAAAATAACTTTTTCAGCCCTCTGAGTAGTCCATATGCACAAAAGGACTACCCAGAGGGCTGAAAAAAGTGATTTCTGACAGGTCCTCGCACTTTTGACCGGTCTTCGCACTTATGACTGGTCATCATTTATGCCCAATGTAGCATTCTTAACAACCGTGTCACTCATTTCACAACTGCTTCTCTTCACCATGGTGACAAGATAGGGCAAAAACGTAAAATGTGAGGACAGTCGTAAGTTCGAGGACTGGTCAAAAGTGCGAGGACCAGTCAAAAATAACTTTTTCAGCCCTCTGAGTAGTCCATATGCACAAAAGGACTACCCAGAGGGCTGAAAAAAGTGATTTCTGACAGGTCCTCGCACTTTTGACCGGTCTTCGCACTTATGACTGATCATCATTTATGCCCAATGTAGCATTCTTAACAACCGTGTCACTCATTTCACAACTGCTTCTCTTCACCATGGTGGCAAGATAGGGCAAAAATGTAAAATGTGAGGACAGTCGTAAGTTCGAGGACTGGTCAAAAGTGCGAGGACCAGTCAGAAATAACTTTTTCAGCCCTCTGAGTAGTCCATATGCATAAAAGGATACAGCAATAGAGAGGGATGAAGGAAGGGAAGGGAAATTAGAGTAGGAGTGAGGGTAAGAGAGGGAGGAAGAGAGGAGGAGAAGGAGAAAGGAAGAGGAAGTAGGGAGGAGAAGAAGAGGGGGAGGAAGAGAAAGTAAGAAGGAAAGAAAAGAGAGAGGTGGTAGGTTTGAGGAGAAAGATTGCTGTACAATAAAAAAGATGAAAGGGAAGAAAGCCAACCCCAAACAAATATAAAGATATTAAGATAAAGAATGAATTGTTAAACTTTAAAGAATAAAAGAGAACAAATATGTATAAATAATAATTAGAAACACACATACAAACATATAATGTATTTTCTTTGAACAGAGTATTTGGCCGGTTCACAAATTTAAATAGTGTTTAGTCATTTCAATTAAATTTACAATTTCTATATTTCCTTTTTGCCATATTTATTCCTCATCTATTTTTGTAAAAAATCAATATTACCCTTCATCCTCATCTCTAATCTTAATCAAATTCAATTTTTCCCTTCTATTCTAGATTATACCCCTTCCCATTGTCATCTATTTTTATATCCATCCTCACATTGGTTAATTATGTAATATTAGTTGTTTAATATAAATTCAACATTTTAATATAAATCAATTAGTTATATAACTACCTTTTTTGTATATTAATCAATATTAATCCAATTATTTCCATGCAATCCAATTTCTTACAAATCCATTAATTATATTTACCAATAATAATAAACCATATAATTTCCCCCATATATTCCTCCAAACCACAACTTAACCATTTCTGCTTTCAGAAATATACAATTAATAGTATCTCAATTATTACAATTCCCTAGTTTTAAAATCCTGAACTCTCCTCTTTTTCCCTAAATTTCCCATTGTTTGCACCTACCTTTTTTGGTGAGGAAAAAGAAAAGAATTCTGCCTGCCTAATTTTCCAACCTTGCAGCAACAGCTAAGCAGTTTCAGTTTCATTTCTCAGCATAGCTAGGGGGAAAAAATCAGCACTCTTTGCAAGGAAGCAGAAGAGCCCTGAGCAAAACAGCCGAGACAAATCAGCTGAGAGCCGGGAGGCCAATTAGCCTATGCTGAAGCTCTGTGGGCCAATAAAATTACAAAAAAAACACCGAACCCTTTGTTAAATTGCTGGCTCCCCCGCCCCTCGCCCACCACTATTTATTGGCAATAAATAGTGGTGCGGAGGGGCGGGGCAAGCCAGCAATTTAACAAAGGGTTCGGCTGCACCACTGGCTCTAGGGCGGCCCTTTGAAGCCCCGCGGCAAGAATTTGAAGTTTTTTTTTCCTCTAGCCATCGGAGGCAGCAATAGATTGGGAGTGGGCGGGGTAAGCGAACGGCAGGCGATCCAACAGAGCAGAGAGTGAGGGTGAGTGAAGGCGTGGAAGCTGCTTTCTCCATCCTGCTCTCTTGCGTCCGGAGCCGGTGGGGAACCACGTGGCAGTGGAACTCAGGCTAGGGAAGGGGTGGGCAATTGTGGCTCTTTTACAACCTGTGGCCTTCAACTCCCAGAATTCCTGAGACAGCCAAGCTGTCTCAGGAATTCTGGAAGTTGAAGTCCACAGGTTGTAAAAGAGCCACAATTGCCCACCCCTGGCTATGGTAGGCTGGCGCTGCGCGGGTGGGAGGTAGGATGGGTGAGCTAGCAATTTAACAAAGGGTTCGGCCGAACCCCCTAGAACCCCCAGAATCCCACCACTGTGTAGGCCCCTCTTGATCTTGAGGCCCTAGGCTGAAGCCTAGTTAGCCTATAGGAAAATCTGGCCCTGACTATCTGTTATTTCCCTTTTTTTCTATCTTCAATCCAATTATACCATTTCTCCCATATTACGTAAAAGTTCAAATCAATCAGTCCTTTCAGTTCCAATGTCATTTTATCCATCTCAGTGCAATCTAATATCTTTCTAATTATTAAATCTTCGGAGGGTATGTTTGAACTTCTCCAACATTGCGCAAATGCCAATCTTGCTGCTGTTGTCATATGTAGAATAATATATGTTGTTGTTTTTTCTTTTTTTTATATAATATACTTTATTAGTTTTGTAATTAAAAACATCAAATCTCTACTAAAATCAGAAGTGCAGTGTTTGTACATATTTACAAGATATACATTGGGTATATTTCACATTTAAATTGCAAAAAATAAGCATACTCTGACATCATAATTTTATCCTATTATTTAACTATTTGTACCACTTTCCCCATACTACATGGTGTTTGGATTTCTCATCGTTATTTAGCTCGTTTGTTAGTTTTGACATTTCAGCGCACTCTAAAATTTTATTTATTAAAGTTTCCTCTGGTGGTATGGTTTTATCTTTCCAAAATTTCGCGTAAACTAATCTGGCCACTGTTGTAATATGAATTATAAATTGGATTTTATCTTTAGTAAGTCCATTCCTAATTATTCCCAAGAGGAATATTTCAAGGGATAGATCTAGTTCCTCATCAATTATTTCCCGTAACCAAATTCGAATTCTAGACCAAAACCTTTTTGTCATTGAACAGGTCCACCACATATGATAGAAGGTGCCAACCTCCTTACCACACTTCCAACAAATTGCTGAAGCATTGGGAAACATCTTCGCTAGTCTGGCTGGTGCTAGGTGCCACCTATGGAGCATCTTATAATGATTTTCCCTATATGTTGCGGCTTTAGTCATTTTATAGTTTCTATTCCAGGCCTCTTCCCAATCGTTAAAATTTAAACTATATCCAATGTTGTTTTCCCAGATATTTAACTGATTTCTAGCTATATCTTCTGCCCTATCCTTGTCTAGTAAAAGGTTATATATTTTTGCTAACATTTTCTTTTCCACCCCCCAACAAAATTTTGTCTAAATTTCCATGCTTTGCTTCTATGCCATATTGATCCCGATCCTTCTGGTACCTTGAATTTATCTGTAAATAATTCCACCAGTCTAGGTTAAGGTCTTGGTCTCTCAGTATATCCAGGGATTTGAGGTTCCCATTTTTGTCTAATAAATCCTTATATGTGCCAAATTTTGTAATGTCTCTTCTATTTGGGGAGGTCAGGGCCTCCATAATAGAAAGCCAGTTTGGTACTTTGGTGTAGAACCGCTGCCTAATTACCTCCCACGTTTGTATAAGGGTCTCCCTTACTTTATGTTTGTAGAAATAAGATTTTTTCTTATTTCTTGGGTCCCACAAATGGGTATGCCATCCTTCTTGTAAATTATGACCCTCTAAGGTCAGAATTCTCCTATTTTGCAGTGTGACCCACTCCTTAATCTAAACTAATTTAGCTGCCTTTTGGTAGGCTTCCCAATCAGGGAGTCCAAAACCGCCCATATTTCTTTTCCCTTGCAATATGTTATATGAAATCCTTGCCTTCTTTCCCTCCCATAGAAAATTCCTGACACTTTTATTGAGATCTAAAAAGAATTTTTTATCCAGACTCACCGGTATGCTTTGAAATAAAAATATAATTTGGGGGAGAATATTCATCTTGATTGCTGCTATTTTGCCCGTGAAAGACAATTTTAACTTTTTCCATCTATCTAAATCCTGGTATATTTTTTGTAATAGTGGGGTATAATTATCTTCTTTTAATGATGAATACCTCGGTGTAATCCATATTCCTAAATATTTTGTTTTCTTCACTACCTGGAGACCTAAAGAATCTTCCAACTCTTTCTTATATGCTTCTGTTATGTTTTTCACTATTATTTTGGTTTTTGTTTTATTAAGTTTAAAGCCTGCAACTTCTCCATACTTCTGTATTTCCTGTAGTAATTTAGGGCCAGTTTCTAATGGGTCTTCTATTATTAGAGCCACATCATCTGCAAAGGCTTGCATTTTGAAAATTTCTTTCCTAATCTTTAGTCCTTTAATTTCTTTATTAGATCTAATCTTCCTAAGTAACACTTCTAACGCCAGAATGAAAAGTAGAGGGGATAGGGGGCATCCCTGCCTTACTCCCTTTTGAATCTGGAATGTTCTAGTCTTGTCTCCATTTATTAGTATACTCGCCCTCTGTTTGTGATAAATGTTCTCAATCATTTTCCTGAAGTTTGCCCCAAATCCCATTAAGTTAATTTGATTAACCATAAAGCTCCAATTCAGGTTATTGAACGCCTTTTGGGCGTCCACAAACACTAGCGCCAGCTGCTTTTCAGGATGTTGCTCATAGTACTCTATGACATTTAGTACCGTTCTCAAATTGTCCCTCATTTGTCTCCCTGGAAGAAATCCATTCTGGTCTTTGTGGATCCAAAGGTTTTAAAAAAATTTCACCCTCTCCGCTATTATACTCATAAAAAATTTATAATCTGAATTTAGTAAGGAGATGGGTCTATAATTTGCAATTTGTTTCGGATCGGCACCTTCTTTCAGTATGAGAGTGAGATACGCTTCCCTCCATGTGTCCGGAATTCTTGTGCCAACCAGGACCTCATTAAAAATTTCTAATAATTCTAATTGCAATGCTTCGTCGAATTTTGTATAAATTTCCGCTGGTAGTCCATCTGGACCTGGGGTTTTATTCTTTTTAATTTTGGTAAGAGCAATTTTGAGTTCCTCTATTGTAATTTTGTTATTCAACATTTCCCTCTCTTCTTCTGTTATGTGGGGTAGACTAGCATCCATCAAATATTGTTCCACCTTAACTGGTTCGATCTCTTCATCTTTGTATAAAGCTTCATAGAATTCTCTTGTTCTTTCTAATTTATCCTCTTCTTTCGTCAGGAAGTTACCCTTAGAGTCTTCTAATGCAAGAATTTGACTCTTCATTCTCTTTTTTTAATTTATATGCAAGCCACCTTCCGGACTTATTAGCGTTCTCATAATAGTAATGTTTTGTTCTTTTTATTTTTTGCGCTATCTCCTCCTGATCTAAAATATTCAGCCTATGTTTCGCCATCATCCACTTTTGTTTAGCCACTTTGTCTCCCGGATTTTGCTGTAGTTTATTTTCCGCTTCTTCTAACTTTTTGGTGTGGGACTCCCTGTCCTTCCCTTTTTCTTTATTTTTAAACGCCATATACAATATAGCCACTCCTCTCATATAAGCCTTCATGGTATCCCAAACAATTTCTCTAGCCGTACCTTGATTACCGTTTTCTATAAAAAAGCGCTTTACTTCTTCATTCAGTTTAAGTATAAACTCTTTTTCATTCAATAGGTTCGTCTGTAGTCTCCATCTCTGTTGTTTTCTCTTCTTCATATACTGCCAATTTATTTCAAGGAGCTTGTGATCTGCCCAGGCGTTTGTGCTCATATCGCCCTTCTTAATTTCCAATCCTAATTTCCTAGTGGCCCATACCATATCTATTCTAGACCAGGAATTCTGCGCGTTCGAATAAAAAGTGTATTGTCTGTCAGAGGGATGCAATGTTCGCCACATGTCAATCAGGTTTAATTCATCCACCAGATCAAAAAAAACTTTTTGGCAAGGGTGTTCTTTTATTTTTTTTAATTTTTTCCACTTTTATAGTCTCTGTCTGGGTCCACAATGCCGTTAAAATCGCCTAACATACATATTTCATTATGCGTCCATTTTCCTAACTGTTCATGTAATTTTCGATAGAATTGTCCCTGTTTTTTGTTCGGGGCATATACCCCCACCAGCATCACTTTAGAGTTGCCACTCGTTACCTCTATCATTAGGATCCTCCCTTTAGCATCTTTATATTTTAATTCTACCTCTATTCCTCTTCTGACATACATAACAACCCCCCTTTTTCTTTTCTCTGCTAAGGACACAAATACTTTACCAAATTTCGTATATTCTAAAAAATTGGTCTCTTCTTTTTTTATGTGAACCTCCTGTATACAAATTATATCCGGATTTTGTTTTGCCAATTTTGACAATATTATCTTTCTTTTTTTATAGTCATTTAAGCCGTTAACATTTAGAGAAAGGATTTTTATACCATTCATTCCTAACATTTGTATCTAATTCCTAGTTCTTTTTTGTTTTTAAGGTTACTGCTCTTACCGGTCTAATTTTTTTCCTTTTCCTCTTCTTCTTCTCTTTTCTTCTCCTCTTCTATATCTTCCTTTGTACTTTGTTCTTGGGAAGTTTCTTCTTCTGTATTTGCCGTGTCAATTTCCTCCTTGCTATTTTGCTCCTCTTCCTCTCCCCTTAGCTGATCCAGGAAGTCCTGTGCTGCAAGTACCAAGAAGATATCAATTTTAATTTTCCTTCCCTGCCATGAAATTAACATCCCCTCTGGCAGGAGCCATCTAAATATTATGTTTCTTCTGTTCAGTTGACTCGTCAAGAATCTATAGTTCTTCCTCCCTTCCCTCACTCTTCTTGGTACTTGTTTTAAGATAATCACCTCTTTTCCTCTAAATGTGATTTGTTCCTCTCTCGCTATGTTATATAAGATGTCCCTCACTTTTTTTCTGGCGAACCTTACATGGACCTCCCTAGGGAGCCTGTTCCTTCTCGCATAATTTGTTTGAACTCTATAGACCTCATTGAGTTCTCTAATAATTTCCTGTTTATCTCGCTGGAGAGCATCCGCAATCAACTCAGCCACCTTATCACCCAGATCTTCTTCTTTATCTTCACCAATATTTTGAAAATGGAGATAGAATGAGGCCTTGTCCATTTCAAGATGAATCAATGAATCTTCAATTTCTTTATTCTTCATTGAAAGGGTTTGATCTACCATATCCAGTTTCTTTTCATTTTGTTCAATCCTTTGTTCTGCTTTTTGGATTCTTTTCTCATTATTAACGATTGAAGCTTGGATCTCGTTCATCTTTGAGTCTAACACATGAATATCCAGCTTTAGTTCTGAGTGGTTGTTCAGCAGTTTCTCTTGCATCGCTAACATGGTTTCTTGAATTAGTGACAGAGAGGACTGTACAGTTTGTAATGTTGGGGTTGTTGGAGGTTTATCTATTTTCTGCAGGCCTTCTAGTGACTTCTGTGTAGCTGGGGACGACGTTGCTAAGGTAGGATTGGATGGTACTTTTTTACCAGTTTTCAGAATTGTTGAAGTCATACTTGCCATTTCTTTCAAAATTAACTTTTGTTCTCTTATTATTTTTTCAATATTTCTCCAAATAATAATTCAGGGGCACTTGCCACTGTTTTCCACTATTGGATACTTCTTGGATTCCTAATCAAATTACTTGCTTATTAAGTATGAGGGGTCTATTTATTTAAAGACTTTTCCTTAAGTTCCTATCCTTAGCCTTCTTTAATTGATCCCAATAACTTCTTAGTATAATTATTTCACTTAACAAATAACACCATCGAACAATTAATCTCTTAACTCGTGTCTAATATTATAAGCCTAACCTAAATCAATTAAGTAATTAATTAAATATAGCACTTATTAATGAATTATTAAAAAACAATTGAACTTAAAATTCCTAAGAAAATATATTAAGCTTAATATATAATTATATTATATAATTAATTAATTAGCATTAATTAGCAATTATATTATAATAATTAATTAATTAGCAAGATAATCACCTAAGGAACAATTAAATATAATAGATTTAGAAATATCAGTGCCTACTTAAAAATATAAATACTGTACTATCTAATAAAGGCAATAAATATAGATATACAAATATAAATACAAATGGATAAATATGAATCAGTACTATGCTACCTAATAAATACTATAAACGTAGATAAATATACAGTTAAGTTATAGGTACAATAAAAATGTAAAAAAGTAGATTCTATTTTTCACCAAGGTATAAGTAAAGAGATCTTACAATTTAATTTGTTAATTTACCAATTAGTAGAATGTATATGTTTCTCAAGAGGATTTTTGACAGCAATCAAGAAAAGAGAACATATATATATTTATATCAATTTATAACTAGTGTCAAATTTATTATAACTATGGGGTTCTTCCCCCCACTTTTCCAAATATCGAGTATATAACGTTCTTTAAAGTTCTTTAATACTCAGCCTCCTCACTCTTCCAAATCTTGCGAGTCAGTTATTCTGACACTGTTCTCTATGGTTTTCTAGTGCTAGATTGTCCAACGTCAGCCTCTCCGTTGTCTCCTGAGTAATCCTTATAATGGCTGCACTTCCTGTTCTTCTAGGATGCTGAGGTCTCTCTCCTACATACACACTCTCCAATCCGACTGTGACAATAAGCAACGAAATAAAGGTACTTCAAAACTCTTGTCTCTTGCTTGACTTCCGGTTGGTGACCCGCGGTGACATGTTGCTGAGTGAGTGACCACCGCTCCTCATCACTGCCAGTCACCGTGTTTTGGGGATCCCTTCGGGGGCGCAAAGCCCGGAGAGCTTCACGGATGATAGAGAGAGCCAGGGGAGCGAAAAAGTGAAGCACAATCACTTTTCGCAAGACCGGGGCAGCTCTGTCAACCTAGCATGCGTGAGTCTGCTGGTTAATGGTGGACCTGAAGCGGCGGTAACCAGCAACAAGACAGGATATCGGAGATCGGAGGTTGCAGTGGCGAATTGGGACTACCATATCTTCCCTAGTTGGTGAGAGTGACATCGGAGGAAGGGGCTGGCGGAGTCAGGGGCAAAGGTCCCAGAAGGGAGCGAGTGGCGACTGGATCTGAGCGAGAGGATTGAAAACGAGAGAACCCGACGAGCCAGCAGAGAGGAGAAAGCCATCATTGGGATTATTGGCGTAAGAAGAGGCTTGGTGGATGTTGTTGTTTTTTCATATTTCTTTTTCATTATTCCTAGAAGAAACAATTCTGGTGTATATTCTATCTGGAAGCCTGTTACTTCCTCTATCCAACTATGTATTTTTATCCAATATTTTTTTTGTTTTGGAGCATGTGTGAAAGAAGGTACCTTGTTTTTGTCCACATTTCCAATGATTGGGGTTTATATTTGGATATATTTTTGCCAGTCTAGAGTATGCCAAGTACCAATGGTAAAATATTTTATATTGATTTTCTTTATATTTTGCTGATCTGGTTAATTTATAATTTTTGTTCCAAATTATTTCCCAATCCTCTAGTTCGATATTATGCCCAATATTCCTAGCCAAGGCTCCTTTTACTATGTCTTCAGCTCTGTCAAATTCTAGTAAATAATTATACATTTTGGTTATTAATTTTTCATCTGGGCCAATCAATATTTTATCTAATTGTTTTGGTAGAATTTCAATGCCATATTCATGTTTATCTTTTATATATCTTGATTTTAATTGTAGATAAGGACACCAATCTATATTTATTCCCTGTTCTTCCAATTCCAATTTTAGATTCCCCTGATTATCTAAAATTTTGCTGTATTTTACCATTTTACTTAAATTCAATGTGTTAGGATGGATCATTGCTTCCATCGTCGAAACCCAATTAGGGATTTTCATATAATGTTTTTTCTTAATTTCATGCCATGTTTGCATTAGAGCTTCTCGTATTTTATGTTGAAAAAAATTTGAATGAGATTTGTTCTCTCTGTCCCATAGGAAGGCATGCCATCCTTTTTTAAAATCATGTCCTTCCAATGTGAATAATCTTTTATTTCTCAAGTTGATCCATTCTTTAATCCAAACTAGAGTTGCTGCCTGATAATAAAGTCACCAGTCTGGGAGCCCTAAACCACCTCTGCTTCTACTGTCCTGAAGGTCTGATAATTTTATTCTTGCTTTTCTCTTTGCCCATATAAATTTTGTTGTAATTTGATTCAGTTCTATAAAAAATTACTTATCTAATTTTATGGGAATAGTTTGGAAAAAATATAACAATTTCAGAAGAATATTCATTTTACTCATTGCAATCCGACCCAGTAAGGATAGATTTAATGTCCCCCATCTTTCCAAATCAATTTTAATTTGTTGCATAAGCTTTACGTAGTTGTCTTCTTTGATTGAAGAGCACCTCGCTGTCAGCCAAATTCCTAGGTATTTAACTTTTCTCACATTCTGTAATCCTAATTTCCCCTCTAATTCTCTTTCCTGTTGTATTGTTAGAGTTTTGACTATCATTTTTGTTTTTGTCTTGTTAATCTTAGGGCCCGCTACTTCCCCATATTTTTCTATTTCCCATAATAATATTGGTCCTGTTTCCTTTGGGTCTTCCAAAAAAAATACCAAATCATCTGCAAATGCCATTAATTTATATTCTTTCGTTCTAATTATGGTTCCCTTAATCTCTGGGTTTGCTCTAATTTTCATCAATAGTGATTCTAAAGTCAAAATAAAAAGCAGAGGTGACAGTGGGCATCCCTGGTGGACTCCTTTCTTTATTTCGAATGTTTTTTGTAATTTCTCCGTTTATTATTATGTTTGCTTTTTGAGACGAATAAATTGCTTCAATCATTTGTTCAAATTTGTCACCGAATTTCATTTCTCTAATTTGACTAATCATATATTTCCAATTTAAATTATCAAATGCTTTTTGCGCATCCAGAAAAACAAGGGCAATTTGTTTCTCTGGATGCGCCTCATAATACTCTAATATGTTCAATACTATTCTTTTTTTTTTCTTCTTCATAAATACTTTATTGAATTTTTCCAAAATAAAAAAGATAATAAACAATCTCTATCTTGATCAGAGGTACAGTGTTTATACAATTTGGTGAATCATACGTTAAATACATTCCTTCCTTAGCTATACAATGTTCTACGCAATATAAGTCAAATTCAAATGCATAACAAGTCATATCCTACAATCATACTTTTATTTTGTTCTTCAACCAATTATACCAATTTCCCCATACTTCATAATAATTAGAATTCTCCTCATTTTTTAACTCGCTTGTCAATTTTGCCATTTCTGCGCACTCTAGTATTTTATTTATTAATATTTCTTCTGAAGGTGTAGATTTATTTTTCCAAAGTTTCGCAAAGGCTAGTCTAGCCGCAGTTGTAATCTGAATTATGAGTTGCATATTGTTATTGTTAAGGCCGTTCAATACTATTCTTGTGTTATCTCTAATTTGTCTAGAAGGGAGGAAACCATTTTGGTCAGAGTGAATAATCTCATTCCGTACTTTTTTCATCCTTCCTGCTATGATAGCCATAAAAATCTTGTAGTCTGCATTCAGAAGTGAAATTGGCCTGTAGTTTTGAATTTGATTTGGGTTGGTACCTTCTTTCATAATCACTGTGATATAAGCTTCTCTCCATGAAACAGGGATTTTTGCTTCTAACAGGGCCTCGTTATACAGTTCTAAAAGAATGGGTTCTAATAACTCCCCCATGTTTTTGTAAAATTCTCCTGGTAAACCATTTGGTCCCGGTGTTTTATTATTTTTTTTGTTTTTGAATCGCTTCTTTTAGCTGTCGATGTTATTTCCCTATTTAGCAGCGATCTCTTATCTTTCTCTTTGAAGGGCATCTTTTTCTCTTTTAAATAGTCATTTATTTTTTTCTATCTCAGTTTCCTCCTGTATATATAAGTTCTCAAAATATTTTAATGCAATCCTTTTAATTTCTTCTTTATTTTGTAAATCCCCTACCTCGTCCTGCATTCTGTGTATTATTCTACATTCTTAATTTGTATGATAACCACCTCCCTGGCTTATTTGCATTCTCAAATTGGTATTGTTTCGCGTATTTAATGTTTTTAACGTGTTCTGTTTGTTCTATTAGGTTTAAATTATGTTTTACTAATATTAATTCTTCAATTAGTTGTACATCACCTGGCCTTATTTGAATTTTTTTTCTAGCTGTTCTAATTCTTTCACTAATATATCCTGCTGTTTCCATTTTTCCTTATTTCTTTTTGCCATATATGCTACAGTTATTCCTCTTGTATATGCTTTTATTGTGTCCCATAGGTTCTGCAAAGAAGTGTGTTGTTTATTATTTACCTCTAGAAATAAGGTCAATTCCTGATTAATCTTTTGTATGTATTCCTTCTCTTGTAGTATCTATGGGTTTAAAGTCCATCTTCTGATTTTTTTTTTTTTGACCTTTCCATATTATTTTCAGGAGGTTATGATCTGCCCAAATGTTTGGGAGAATCTCTACATTTTCTACTTCTTTACTTAGTTCTTTATTTGCCCATATCATATCTATTCTTGAGAAGGACTTATGCAGGTTGGAATAAAAAGTATTTTTTTTCTCTTTGGGGTTTAGTCTTTGCCATATATCATTCAAGTTTAATTCTTCCGCCATATCAAAATATATTTCTTTTTTCTCCCTTTTTCTTCTCACTAATATAATCCTTTTTTCTATCTATTATCCCATTGTAGTTCCCCACAATACATATATTTTTATAACCTGTTTCAATTATTTTTCCATGTATTTTTTTGTAAAATTCCCTCTGGTTTTTATTGGGAGCATATATATTAACTAATAACATTTTAACTTCCCCTATTATTAATCCCAATAATAATATTCTTCCCTTCAGATCTTCATATATTACACTTGTTTTTATTTCTTTTGTGACATAGGTCACAACCCCTCTCTCTTTCTTTCTCTGCCAGTGCTGCATATAAATTCCCCAACTTATTATATTCCAAGTATTTCTGATCCTGTTTTTTGATATGTGATTCTTGGAGGCATATAATATCTACATTCTGTTTTGTTAATTTTTTTTTAATTGAAAAGTTTTAAAATATTTTTACAAACAAATTTCCCCCCTCCTTCCTCCCCCCACCCATTCCCTTCTCCCACCCCCCCACCCCCGACTTCCCAGAACAAAATACAGGGTATAGCATTTAACAAACATAATCAAACATAAACAAACTAACTATAAGCTCTTAACTCCCCCTCACACTTTAACTCCCCCATATATACCAAAATATAAAAATATAAGAATTCACCTAAATATTTCATTCATAAACTATTTGCAACTTTCTTAATCCCATATTGGTTTTGAATATAATCAATCCATCTTCTCCATTCCAATATGTATGATTCGAGCAATCCTTCAAATATGCAGAGATTTTAGCCATCTCCGCCAAATTAGCTACTTTTAATGTCCATTCTTCAATAGTAGGAAGGTCTTCCTTCTTCTAATACTGCGCCACCAAAAGTCTGGCTGCTGTTATTAAATTCAAAATCAAATTAGTCTCTATAACCGTACAGTCTGTAATTATACTCAATAAGAACAACTGTGGAGTAAATTTTATCTTCTTTTTAAGAATATTTTGTATAATCCACCATATCTTAATCCAAAATGCCTTAATTTTTTTACATGTCCACCATATATGATAATACGTTGCATCATCACATTTACATCTCCAACACGTAGATTGTAAGCTTGGATACATACAAGCTAACTTTTTGGGATCTAAATGCCATCTATAAAACATTTTGTAAAAATTTTCTCTCAAGTTTTGAGATTGGGTAAATTTTACATTTCTGACCCATATTTTTTCCCATGTTTCCATCATTATTGGTTCCTCAATATTTTGTGCCCATTTTATCATACAGTCCTTCACTAGCTCAGTTTCTGAATCTATTTCTATCAATGCATTATACAACCTTTTAATATGCATTGGACTTTGATCCCTAATTTGTTTTATCAAATTTTCCTCATTTTGCAAGATACCAAGTTTCTGATCCTCTTTCCATCTTTTGAAGCATTAGCTGAAGGTCATCTTTCACTTTGATCTTCGGCCTTGCCCCCCCCACCCCACTGCTTCTGTTTTTGTAGTTTCTTGTGTTTCTTGTGTTTTTGTCTGAGCTTGCTGCACCTTTAATTCCTCTTTACGTTTAGTTGCTGCTCGAGTCTGTCTTTGGTCCTTTGGTTCCTTTGTTTTGCTAAGTAGTTCCAGGTCTTGGGCAGAGCTCGTAAGTTGTATTAAATCTTCTTCAGCAATCAAAGCCCCTCCTTGAGCCTGAGCCTGGGCCTGTATAACTTCTTTCTCTCCCTTTCTTGCTCCCTCTGCTTCCTTTCTTCTTCTAATTTCTGGGGAAGATGAACCTCCAGCCTTTAATACGTTTGAGTAAAAATCTCTTGCCTTCCATACTGTATTAAGACAATATCTCTGTCCTAAGTAATTCACCACCAATCCGGTTGGAACCTCCCATCTATACTGTATCTGACGCTTTCTGAATTCTTCCACCAAAAAGGCATAGTCCTTCCTTGTTCTCAACATTTTGGGGGGGATTTCTTTCAATGTTAAAACCTCCTGCCCTGCCACTTGGAGTTTGTTTTTATATGAAGCCTGTAGAATTTCATTTCTTATCCTCTTTGTTGCAAAGTAGATTACAATGTCTCTTGGTAAATTTCCCTGTCTGGCCACCCATGAATTTACACGGTAAATTTTGTCAATTTTCCATTCCAGATCTTCCATTCTTTCTCCAGTTATCTGTACAAAGGCTTCTGCAAAAATCTCTCTCAGGTTCTCTTGGTTATTTTCTTTCAAACCTCTTACTCCTATGGCAAATTCCATCAACCTGTATTGTATCATTATCACTTCTGAATCTGCCCTCTCCATCTGTGTCTGAACCTCCCCCATTTTATTCTCCAGGTTCATGTTGGATTGATTAATTTCCTCTAGTCTTTCATCTAACTCTTCAATATAGCTTGCCAAACCCTGAAATGCAAAGATAATGTCTTCTCTAATTTCCTTGTTTCGAACTTGAATTACATCTTTAATTTCTACCATCTCTTCAGTCACCTTGTTCATTTTTTCAGTAACCTCCTTCATTTTTTCCTCAAAGGCAGAGGTAATTTTCCCCTCTAAAGCCAAAGCTTGTAGCTTTAAAGCTTGCTGCAAGGCTTCCAGTGTTAAAACTTGTTTTTCTGCTGGGGCTAATAAAGTTTGCAGTTTAGATGGTTGGGCAGGAGAGCTCCCAGTACTTTTGGGAACAGCAATTTTTATTTGCCTGGAAGCCATTTTCCAATTTTCAGTTTCAATTTAAAACTTTTACAACAGCCAGAACAATAAGTCCAATAAATCAGCTTAACTTCCAGTTAGTTTCCAGTCCTCAGTAAGTTTTGAATTTATCTGCAGTCCAATTTAATTCTTCTTTCTTTTAAAACAAATTTCAGTTATTATCAGCAAGGGCTGTCAGCACTGAAGAGTACTTTTCAATTAACTTTCATTACCACGCCCAATTAAGACTCGACGCCATTTCCTTTCACTTTCTTCCCTTGGTAATCAAGAAGGAAGTATTCAATACACAGGAAATAAAGTTTAATACTTGCAATTAGAGTCCCTCCTGACTTCGCTCTGCCTGCTTTTGTATCCAGTATGTTGTAAGATTGTTGCAGGAGTGGTTGCGGCGTCTTGTTCTGCTTAGAGCAGAAGCGTCCCGGGTCTGGAGCTTGTGTCAGGCTTCCAGGGAGCTCTCACCCTTCCAGCCCCAGAATTGTTCCTGGGGAGCTCTACCTAAGCCTGGCTGCTCTCTTTCTCCCCTTTTCCCAAGGGGAAAGTTTCCAAGCCGCTAGACAGCTGATTTTTGCTGTTCTAGCGGCTTTAACGAGATCGCAGGGCTAGCACTCCGAAAGGAGCAGCCATCAACACCTGCGGTGCCACCAGAAGTCCTGTTTTGTTAATTTTGTAAATATTTTTTTCCTTTTCACCTGGTCATTCAATCCATTTACATTTATTGACAGTAATTTAGTGTCTTTCTCTATTTTCTTAATTGTCTGCTGGTCTCTGGTTTTTGTTTGCTCTTGTAATTCTTTGTGGTCTGGTACTCGTACTCCTTTCTTCATTTCGATACCCTTTCTTTGTTTTGACTCCTTCTTCCACATCTTCATCCCCGGATTCTTGTCTTTGTTCTTCTAAACTGGGTGTTTCCAATCTCTCTTTATTGCTCAAATCTTCCTCCATCTGCATCAGTTGATCATATAGTTCTTGGGCTTTATCTAGATCATCAATTTTAATTTGTTTGCATTGCCAAGTTATTGACATTCCCTCTGGAATGATCCACCGAAATAATATTTTTCTTCTGTTTAGTAGAGATGCTAAGAACCGGTAATACTTCCTTTGTTCTCAGATCCACCTGGGGACTTGCTTCAATTTTATTATCTCTCTTTCGTAATATATCATTGGTTCATCTCTTGTGATTTTATGGATAATATCTTGCACATTCTTGCGTGCAAATCTGATATGTACTTCCCTTGGTAAATGGTGGCGCTTTGCATAATTGGTTTGAACTCTGTACACTTCGTCCATCTCGTTTATAATCTCTTTTTTATCTCTCTGGAGGGCTTCCGCAATCAGTCCCGCCATTATCTCTCCTAGGTCATCTTCTTTTGTTTCTGCCACATTTTGAAACCTCAGGTAAAAAGAGGCTCGATCAATTTCCAAATGCATTAATGAGCTTTCCAAGTCTTTGTTTACCGCCATCATTTTTTGGTCTATCTGCTCTAATTTTTTTTCAGTTTGTTCAGTTTTTATTTCCATGGAACTAATTTTTTGCTCATTCCTTTGTATCGCTCTTGAATTGAATCCATTTTGTTGTCTAAGTTATATATGTCAGATTTCAATTCTCCATGGTTTTTCATCATCGTCTCCTGAAGTTTCATCATAGTTTCCTGAATCATTATGAGAGTAGTCTGCATCGTTTTGGAAGTCAAATTGGAGCTTGATTTTTCTTTAGGCATTCCTTCTATTGTTCTCTGGGTTGATGGGGAAGTCATTGCCACCATTGGGTTTGATGCCGCCTTTTCCCCTGTTCTCAGTGATGTAGTGGTGATACTTGTCATTTCTTTTAGAATGTTACTTTGTTCTCCTAAAATTTTATAAATCCTTTCCCAGATTACCATCCACTATTTTTATCACTAATAATAATTTCTTTTATCCCTCTAAGTTAATTTTCTTATAGTTATGTTCCTTTTCCCTATGTCTAATATTGGCTTGGCCAGTTTTATATTACTTTTGGCTTTCTCAATATCTTCTCCCTTTACCTATCAATATTTTAGTGTTTGCTTCTTTCATGTTTTGTTTTTTCTAGGCTCTAGATTTCAGTTTCTATTTTCGTTGGTTACCTACCCAAAAACCCAAAAGTTTACAACTGTAAGTCAATCATAAAGGCATACAATACAATACGGTATAATCAAATATCACTCTAAATAGATCTTAATATTAACTTAAATATCGTAATTTATAATAAATATTAATTATAAGTAGTTCTATGCTAAATATAATACCTTCAGCACAATCTGACTAATCTTAAATTACTATCTATGTCAATATTTCATTGTGTATTTGTAAATACAGTTTTACTACAAAAATTGCAGGCATATCAGTATTCAGAAAATATCCTATTGCCAAAATGTTAATCACAGATTATAATGTAACAATATAACAATCTATTTTCTATTTCACTCGAGATACTTACTCTGCTTTAACTTTTTTTTATTCTTTTACTTTAGTTTCCCAATGCTCTGTTATATTTGGATTTCTCAGTTTTTACAGTTTTTTTCCCCCTTTCTTCTCCTCACCATTCTGTCACCATCTTCTCACTGTCTCTTTCCAGTGTTTTTAACTTTGTATCAGCTATTTAAATCCAGATCATTTCCACCACTCCGCTTTCACTTTTCATTATAAATCCCAGTTTTTCTCCACCAGGCACCGTTCTCAACTTGTTTATTCAAACCTCTGTCTAATCTTCTGCTTCTCTCCAAGTGTCCTTCCTTGTCTCTTGTGCTTTCTCTAATCACCCAATCTCCTTCCACCTTAATCGTCTTTCACCAACCCCCCTTTTTTTTCTTATCAAATTTCGATGTAAGAGTACTCCTTTTTTTCTCTTCTCTTCCTCTTCCTCTGTGTTGTGGCTCCGTCTTCCGAGCCTATCTTATCGGAGGAAGAAGGCTCCGAACATGAAGGAGAGGAGACGGCCAGGCCTCCCTCTCCAGGACCCTCCTCTCTGGCAATGCCTCAGGTGTCTCCCGAAGGAGAAGAGATTGGCCAGGAGCCAGGTGTTTCCGAGCCGTCGGATAGTGACGAAGAAACATTGTGGTTGGACCCACGCCAGCATTGGAGAGACAAGCATGGGCAGCAGAAAAGGAGGCATGCCAGAGATTAAGCTGAGTCACTGGATCACACCCCACAGGCTATAAAAGGGAGTGTGGTGGCCATTTGGACTCTCTGATGGACAAAGCTAATCTCTGGCGAGTCACTTTGCACCTTTGGACACAGCGCCTATTTGCTGTGGATTTAATTACAAACTATTCAAACTGCGTGTATTTTTGTCTGTGTTATCGGAGTAAAAGTTCTTGGCAGGCAGCCACGGAGTTGCTGCCAAGTTCCTTATCCTGACGTTGAGTGTTTGAAGAGTTTATTTAACCCTCGGCTGGCTGGTTGGGTGTGTGCGTGGTACGGGGACAGAACACTCTGTTATCTTACACTCGTTCGTTCTCACTCTTCCCTTTACAGTCAGCTTTCGATCTTCCTTTCCGTTTCTCCTGATCCTCTCTTGGCATTTACTTTCACTTAGTCACAGCTCGTGTCTTTGAATCACCGCTAGTTTCCTACCAGAGCTCTCTGTAATTTGCCAAATACTTTGTTTTGTTCACTTTGACAGTTCCAATTGTTATGCATATGGGAGTCTCTCACCAGTAGAAATGAGCACAGTCTGCTGATTAAGATTCCTCTTCCAATTCTGTTGTGCACTGTCACAGCCTCGAGTCCACCATGTCAATATGAGATGACAGGACACATTTGTGCCAGGTTAAAGAGGGTTTCCCTCATTCCAGCGGTTGCACACCACCTCTGGTGTGCTGACCCTCGGGCTTCCCCTCTGCTTCGTGTAGCTCTCCAAGCCTTCAACACGCCTTCGAAGGGTCCCTCAACATGAAAGAAACAGAGTCAAAGAGAGGAGCTCACTCTTTTTCCTCTCCACTGCTCTGACAGCATCACCGGAAGTCCATCCAAAGTCTTTTTTGTCAGTTTAGAAACATCTCTGGACCTCTTTGATCTCATGACATCAGCTAAATGCATGAGCAGAATCATTTTACTGCTGGCTCATCCCTTTTCAGTTGAAATGATAAATTCTGAGGAATTTCAGATACATTGTTCTCCTGTTGGTGGAAATGCTTATCTCTCCACCTTTTCCCCTTCTTACTACTTGCATGCTTCCAGGTTCAGCTGCTATAACATTGTTCTTGAGGTCAGCAGTAATGAAGATGAACATTGGCTGATTCAAACTATATTTGAATTGGACTTGGATTTGAATTGGACTTGGATTTGAATTGGGCAATAGAAGCATGGGACCTGGCAATAGAAATACAGAGACTATAGAATGGCAATCGAAATTGGCAATAGATTACAGATTAACAGAGTTGGAAGGGACTTTGTAGGTCATCTAGTCCAACCCCCCAGCCCAAGCAGGAGACCCTACACTATTCCTGAAAAATGGCATTCCAATCTCTTCTTGATGATGCTCCCACAACTTCCAAAGGCAAGCTGTTCCATTGGTTGATTGTTCTGTCAGAAAATGTCTCCTTATTTCCAGGTTGAATCTCTCTTTGTTCAGTTTCCATCCATTATTCCTTGTCTGGCCTTCAGGTGCTTTGGAAAATAGCTTGACCCCTTCCTCTCTGTGGCAGCCCCTCAAATATTGGAAGACTGCTATCATATCTCCCCTGGTCATTCTCTTCATTAGACTAGCCATGCCCAGTTCCTGTAAACGTTCTTCATATGTTTTAGTTTCCAGTCCCCTAATCATCCTGGTTGCTCTTCTCTGCACTTTTTCTAGAGTCTCAACATCTTTTTATAGTGTGGTGACCAAAACTGGATGCAGTATTCTAGGTATGGTCTTACTAAGGTTTTATAGAGTGGTATTACCATATTTTTTGGAGAAAAGACGCACTTTTCCCCCCTAAAAGAGGATGAACATTTGGGTGTGTCTTATACACTGAATGTAGCCCCACCCATCCACTGGCCCCCAACCTATGGCCTCCGCACATCCTCTCAAACGGAGCTTTTGGAGGCTCCAAACTCAGCCTCTCAAACTGAGCTTTTGGAGGCTGCAAAATCAGCCTGCCAAACGGAGCTTTTGGAGGCTGCACACTCAGCCTCTCAGATAGAGCTTTTGGAAGGTGAAAAAGCAAGAAGCAGAGGCCAAAATGGCAACCTGGAACAGCTGCTGCCTTGTCCGACTGGTTCCATGTTTCGCCTGCTGTACTCACTGGAGCACCCTGTGATGATTAGCTGCATTGTTGAAACTGTGTATCTGCCCCAACAAGGCAGATACACAGCAGCACGCTCACAACCAGTGAACCTGTTGCTAAAGTTCACCTCTGGGAACAGCTGAAGATATTGAAGAGTACTGGGTCTAAGACGGAACCTTGCGGTACCCCACTGCTTACTGCTTACTACTCTCCATGTAAACTTAGATCCATTAAGGGATACTCATTGAGTACGGTTTGTCAGCTAGTTGCAAATCCATCTGGATTAGGTTGTGGTCTATTTTGTTGAATGCTTTGCTGTAGTCTAAGTATATTGTGTCCACAGTATTTCGCTGGTCTACTAATTTAGTCACTAATAGAATGGCAATAGGAATTGGCAATAGAAATACAGAGACAAAGTGCTCCTTGTCCAGTTTCAGTGCTGGGAGAATGGCTTAGAAAACAAATTGTGCAAGTCACATTGTGAATATACTCCTCAGTTTTTCATTAAATCTTAATATATTGTGGCTTGTTTGTATTCAAAATGCTTATAAATTTATCACTGTTGTTTTCCCTTTATTTTATTATTTAAAACAAACTGTATGGAAGAAAACTTAATAGGTATTTTGGGTTTGTCTATACAAGCATTTATGTATGAGACATGTTTTAAGTTGACAGAAAATAATTGCAAATATTACAAACATTAAAGTACCTTTGTTAAAGTAGAAATATTTCCTTTTAAAATTTTGATAGTGTATTTTCTAAAGCTTTGCTTGCAATTAATTGAATATATTCTGTCTATAATGCAACTACATTCATTTTAGTAATTCATACCTAATCACTGAGATCTTAGCAATTGATGCTTCCTGGTAAACAAGCAATTACAGATTATCTCATATTATTAGGAAGTAAATGCTAAGGTAATTTTCAAATACCTTTCCAAGAAACATTTCTTACTTCAACCTGTTTACCAACGAACATCTGTAAATTGTTGAAGATTCTGAGCTTATCCTAGGATTCAAACCTATGGAGCCGGTGCTGGAATTCATCCATTATGAACTGAGAATCCGCCAACAAACACACTCAACATTCTCTTGTAACTACACCATTAGAGGGAGATTAGTAGCAGTACTTAAGAAGCAGTCTTTCATGGAAGCTTGTTCCCATTACTGAACTGAACCCAGAGTGACCTGGATGACAAGAAGAAAAGCACTTTGTGTATCATATTTGAGGGCAGCAATGGTATATTATTTAATATAATTGCAAAGGATGCTTGCATTTTCAATTTATTGTATGTAATTTGATGGACAACATGCAGTTGTAATTAGTATTGGATAGCTTGCCAGATGTCATAATGGAAATTGATCACAATCAACAAGGTCACAAATACTGAATCTTTGATATTAATGTTGGAAGAAATGTCCATCTAGGTTCAGTTCCAAGTGGGAAGAATGACACCAGAAACATGGAGACTGCTTGGAAAGATGGTTTAATGGTTTAATGGTGGACAGGGCCACATTGGTCCAAAGAGTACATGGAATGGAGAGAAGGATATATTTATACACTCTCTTGGGCCCTGCCTTAGAGTTTCCTGTTCCTGTACAAGAAATGTATCCCATTGACTGTCAGACTCCCAGATGGCAGGGATCTTAGCTAACTTTGTAGGCTGCCTGTGTCCCAGGCCTGGTTGAATCTTGCTGGGTGATGATGTAATGAAGGGGCTTTGGGCAATTCCTATTATGGCTTAATGGCTTTGTCTTTTGTGTTGTAGATAAGCTGGCCCAGCCTTTTGTCTTGCAAATAACAAAAGTATCTGCTGGGAGCTGGGGCTGAGTTTCTGTTTTAAGATTTCTATTTCTCTTTTAGGGAAAATATTCTGCCTTTTAATATTTCCTAGACTGTTTTGTTTTCTTAGGAGAGGGGTCGGTGCTAACTTCCTACATTAATACAGTATTTTAAAAACATTTTTTTTCATTCAGGTTAGTGTGAATTTTGTCCTTTTATGAAAGTATAAGTGGAAAAATGTTGAAATTTTAAAAAGGTTTATGTCCCAGTTTCCCTTGCAACATTTTCTAGGTTGCACAGAAATATCAGGAAGCTGGACAGGATGAAAAATGCTATATAATTTAGTGCAGGAATATGGTGGAATCAAGCAAGTAAAAAGCTCATTTCTGAAATACAGTTGTTTCCCTCTGGATAAGGAACTTTGTGAGTCATCTTTTCCCCATTAGCAGGGACTCATGCCCCAATGTGCCTTCAGATCCTTCCTGGCCTTCAGATCCTTCCCACCTTTTCAACTCTTCATCATAAGGACTCATGACTGGGGTTTTCTATATATTCATAGGGTATTTGATGAACGACACAGCAACAACTCTTTTTTCCCTCCTTTTATTTTTTTCTTTTCCATTTATTAAGTGAAAAAAGCTAGCAGCATCAGTTAGTTTCATTTTCCCAGTCTAGCTCTGCAAGCAAATTTACAACTAGTAATTGTGTTTCTCCCAATAATGCTACTGCCTGACTTTTTAATTTGCAAAGAAAACTTTTTTCTCTACTACAGTGTTTCCCCAAAAATAAGACAGTGTCTTATTTTCTTTTGACCCCCCCCAAATAAGGGCTTGGTCTTACTATCTGGGGTCTTATTATTTTGGGGGTGTAGAGGTGGTGAGCGTAGGACTGGATGTCCTGTCACTGCCATTGCCTCCCCTCCCTGTTCTTCATGCTGGCCGAGCGGCCCAATGTGTCCCGCCCCACCCCAATGGCAACAGCTGCTTTCCTTCCCTGCCATCTCTTTCTCGAGAGGGTTGGCAGGTGGGGCGGGGGAGAAGCGAGACATGTGGAGTGAGACGTGGCTCCTCTTGCCGTCTCTTCTCCCACCCTCGCCGGGCATGACGGGACTCCTGTCCCTTGCTTACCCACCCACCCCCTTTAGGGATGCAATTTGGGGGTGGCAGGTGGGACTGGCAAGAAGTGGGATGCAGGTCTTACCTTTCAAGCTCCATCTCTTTCCTTGCCATTGTGTCCAGGGAAACCTTGGAAAACCTTTTCTTGTAAAAGAAACCTTCTCGCGAGTTTGAGAAGTTTGATTGAAGTCGCGAGAAGGTTTTCTTTTACAGCGTCTTTCCCTGGATACAACGGCGAAGAAAGTGACGGAGCTTGAAAGGTAAGGGGGGAGGAAGAAGAGACGGCAAGGGGACCCACATCTCGCTCCATGCGTCTTGCTTCTCCCCTGCCTCACCTGCCACCCCTCTCAAAAAAGAGACGGCAGGGAAGGGAAGCAGCCAGGCTGCTGTTGCCATTGGGGTGGGGTGGGACGTGTTGGGCCACTCGGCTGGCATGAAGAACAGGGAGGGGAGGGCATATCCCCCCCTTTTCCCCCCTCTGGCCTTGCCTCCTCAATTCAGTATGGTTGCATGGCAAGCAACCAGAGGAAATGGCAGGACCGGTTTTGCATGCGTGTAAGTAGTTGGTGGGGGGCTTATTTTATGGGGGTGGCTTATATTATTGCATGTGCTGAAAAGCTTGATTGGGCTTATTGTCCAGATATGTCTTATTTTCGGGAAACACGGTATAGAATATGATTGTCTAACATTTCTCTAACTGTATATATGTTTGTAAGGAATGATGTTGCTTAAATAAGTATGTGCATATTAACATTTCTAATTACTCTACTCTCTATCTACATCCTACTTTAGAACTAAGGAAAAAAGTAACCATATAATGACCAGCCTCCTTTCTCTCTGAGACTGACATAGATTTTCTCCCTTGGCTCTGACTGATAGACTGTATTATCTTTTGCAATCCTTAATCTCAGAGAGATCATTTGCAAAGCATAAGCAAGATGGTGCATTCTTCTCTTCTTTTGGATCTTACTGAATAACTCTCTTCAGCAATCTTCTCCAAAATTGCCCTTAAACACATGAGCCTTCAGCAGTATGCTGATGGGTGCTCTATCCCTGGAGGTTTCCAAGAAAAGATTGGACATTTGTTTGTCCGGTATGGTAGAAGAACTCTGGGGTTGGACTTAGAAGACCTAAGGTCTCTTCCAGCTATGATTCTAGTATAACACAACCCAATCAGATTTAGTTCTATCAGACAGCATTACTGTGTACTAAAGCAATAGTCTTGCTTCTGAGGTCTGAGGGTGAAAATGGTGGTGATGTGTGAAGTGCCCACAATTTTCCTGTTTGATCTTCATCATTATCTATAAGTAGACTCATAGGAGGAAATAACCATTAATAGCTATTAATTGTGAAGGTTAATGTCAGAGGCAGAAAAATTGCCTTGGCAGAGATATGCAAGCTCTATTACTAATGCAACAAGGGGAAAACAATTTGTAATCTACAATAGATAGAAAATTGGTAGAAGAAGCTCATACATGTCCCTAATTCACAGGAGAGAAAGGTATAGCTCAGACTTGCAAGATGCTGTTATTTTAGCTATTCTCAATAAAAATAATTTTATTTTTCCTGCAGAATTGATTTCCCTGTCTGATCTACCTGGTGGAGCTGACAGTTAAATACTCCCGGACCAGCAATGGAATGATTCTCAATACCAACTCTGATCTCCAGGAATTTGACTAACCGCTTGAGGAACAGAACAATATTTCCTCCAGGCAGAAGACAATTGGAAACCTGCATCAAAATGTTATATAACAGTTTGTACTTACCTGCTCACTGGATATTGGTGGGGAATGATGAGAGTATTAAAAATGCAATTCAGCATTATTCTCATCTCCTATATGAGTTTATTAAGAATTGTGAAGGAGATAACAAGTACATGTTACTTTTAAAGCAATATTGCTTTAGTAATAGAAGCACCCTTATTGGTATCCACTATCTCTCTCACATGCTTTCATAACATTTAGGTGCCCTTGCTCTCTGGTCTCTCCATTCTAATCATGTTTATTGCTGTCCATTCCCATCAGTGGCACAGATTCATGTGAGTATCGTTAAAAAGACACATGGTTTATTTACTCATTAGCATATCCAGCTGTTAGTTTTCCTTCTCCCAATATTTCAGACTAAGTAGCCATTTGTCAAGAATAACCCCCATTCAATAGAGGTTGAAGGATATTATAAAAACAAAGCTTTTTCTTTAGGTATTCTGTACAGTATCTGGTTAGAGGAGAAATAATCTAACAACAGGATGGGCAGGAAGATTCAAAGTTTTTACTTAAATATATATGTTAAAATGAGTGAAATGTTACTTTATTAAATGGATGATATTACATTAAGAACAATGAATCAAAAGTTTCTTCTCAACATTTTAAACCAACCCAACATTTACAACTTTAATCATTCATGTCCTATTCTTAACAGCCATCAGGTGCCCAAACTCTGTGGCTGATTGAATTAAAATGAGTCAGCTGGGGAATGATTGGCTCATTTTCCCTGGAGGCTCAAGAGCAGTCAAGAAGAGATAACATAAGTGCCTGGTAAGAGTGGTCACTCAAGTGATTGGGCTCTATTTGCACTCCATAGGCTAGGCTGCCTAGCAGTAGCATTAGAACTGATCAACAGTTTGTATATACTTATCCTGTCAGATTCCAAAGCTGCTCTCAGAAGCCCCAATGCCATTTACACAATGTTATTTAGCCAATGTATGGCAAGTAATGTACTAGGTCGGTGATAACAAATCTATGGCATGTGTGCCAGAGATGGCATGCAGCACCCTCTCTGATGGCACGTGAGTCGTCACCCCAGTTCTGTCCTGCTGTGCATGTGTGTGCACCTCGCACCAGCCAGCTGGTCTTTAGGTCTCTGCTGCGCATGCGCAGGGGGCAGGGCGCATGCGGGGGTGCACATGCATGTGCAGGGCCCATGCAGGGGCATGCATGCATGCATGGGGGCAGGGCACATGCATGGGCCCATGTGCACATTACATTTTGGGGGTTCGAGCATGTGTGCTTTGGGCACTCGGTCAGGAAAAGGTTAGTCATCACTGTACTAGGTAATCTTTATTGAGCCCTGTGAAATACCTAACTAGGAGGCTCAACTTATTCTTTATACTGAAGAGTATAGCTTTGGCTTGTTTCAAGCCTAACTTTAAGAATTAGCTTATTATATATTTTACTTCCAAAATTACTACTCTATTAATTATCCCAGATATTAAGTTCCAAGAAGAGAACATTTCACTTGGATGAGGAAAACAACTTTCTGATAATTATGGGACAAAAGTAGAACCAGTTACATAAAAAGTCCTCTTTATGGACTATGTTCAGGCAATGCTAGATAGTCCTCTACCTGGGAAATTTTTACTTAGATTCCTGCCCTGAGCAAGAGCTTGGACTTGATGGCTTAGTGAATTGTTCCAATTGTTTCAATTCATGGATCATTTCATTTCTTTTTTTAAAATATTTTTTAAAATATTTTTTGAGGATTGTAATTACATAGTAAAAATAAATACAAACTAAATTCAGAGAAGGTGAAATAGAATAAAAAGTGTAAAAAAGAAAAACTTAGGATAAAAAAAGAAATATTTACAGAAATGATTTCTGATCTTCATCATAAGTACCATATAAACAAACTTAATATCTCTTCACCACTATAAAATTACAAATATCTCTTCTTCCCATAATAGCATAGCAATAGTATTTAGGCTTATATACTGCTCCATAGCTCTTTACATCAGTTTACAATGTAATAATCTATTCCTAATCTAAGTGCAATCTATAAATCATCCAACATTTCAGTCGGCAAAAAAGCCCATAAAGGGTTACCAGAATTTTACAGAACAGTGTCTTATTTTAACATAACATAACAGCCAACTTTTATATTGTTTCTTTTTAGTTTTGATGATCTTGGTCTTTTTCAGATGTCATTGTAGGATTTAGTCCCTCTTCAGTTTTTCTTTTTCCCATACCGAAGGCTTCTTTAAGGCTTTAACAAACCTCTTTTGTAAACCCAGCAAAATGTCATTATCCAGGTCATTCCCTTGGTTTACCATTTGTATTTCCACTTTAATTGTCAAATCTTTAACCCTCCTTTTATATAGCCAGAAAAGTCTTACTGAGGTCACTCTCTTGGTGTGTGATTTGTGTGCCACGTTAGCTGTTTTATAATTCTCACTTTTTTATCATCCAGTATTTCTGATTCTAGTATATCTGCATCAAGAAAAATGGTTCCACATATGTCATTCCTTCATTAGTATCTTTTGGACATAATCTATCCATAGAAGCAGATATCACTGCTGGCATTCTAACTGCTAATTTCTGGCCCCATTCTTTAAAAAATCTTTTTAAAAAAATATTATTTAAAATATTATTTAAAAAATATTACAACACAAAATGTTGTAATATTTTGTGCCATTTTATAAATCCCTATACAAAAAACCAAAAGAAGGTTAATACTTTTTTCTTTTCTTTTCCTTTTCTGTCTGGAATCTTTAGTCTATTCTAAGATCCAATTTCTGAAATCATAAACTTTCAAATCTCTGATCACATTCCCATGAAAAGCTATTTATTTTATATAATTATTTCCAAAATCTTATAATAAAAGTCTCAATATTACATATTTATCTGGACCCTTCATCCAGTTATAACTTTTATAATTTTCTTAGATCAAGGTCTTATGTAGCTTTTTGCTCTTTGTTTCCAATCCTTTAAATTCTTAAATTTAATTATGATTAATTTTTCTTTTTTCAAGAATGAAGCTAACATAACTTGGTGGCTTTTAAAACCTGCTACTGTGAAGATTTCTAACAATCTTATGATAGAAAATGATTAGAAAGTCAGATTAGTGAACATTTCTACTACTATCAAACCTGAACTCTTTTTGTATGACATGTATATGCCGGTATATACCATCCGCTATGCCCTTTCATTAAGCAATGCTATGCAATGGACAGAAAAGGATTAATAAATAATAACAAAATTAAATATGACCTCCACTTTTCATCCATTCTGATTGGATTTTAGTGAGATTAATAAATCTCATAATATGTTTTCATATAAGACTTATACATTTTCTTCTACAATATGAAGCCATTTCAAAAATAGACAGCACACATTTTAGGATATTGAACATTCTGTTCATTATGCAATAAAGACATTCATCGGTATAAAAATATAATTAATTAATTAATTAATTAATTAAATAAATAAATAGGTTAAATGACATTGTTTAAATGGCAATTAATCCTTTTAAGATCAGGTTTGGAATCTGAAAGGGCAAATAGACAAACCTTTTGCAAGGTTTGAGAGTTGGAGTGGGGTATTATACAATCAGATGAATGATAAAGTTAAAAGAAAAGAAAAAATGAGATAGGTTGAGAGGATTTTGGTTGAAATATTAGAGAAGATATTGAATTATTGAAAATGTTTATACTGATCTTGATGAAAAGGAAAGTCATTCCTTTGTATAATATTTTGTTTTCCTTTCTTTAATTTTTACTAGTTTTTTAAGATTTCAGTAAAAGGTAGTTTTAAAAGAGTGGTATACATATCAACCTGTGTGCAAAACTGAGATATAAGGCCTGACAATTCACCAGTGGAACAGCTTGCCTTCAGAAGTTTTTTTTTTTTTTTTAATAATCTTTATTTACATTTATCATTAAAAAAGAAGACAACACACCAGATAAATGACAAACAGAACAACAAAACAAATAACATACATGCCTATAAGTAGTACCTTAATAACTTAATATTCGGTACAATATATCTATGTTACATTCTGGGGGAAGCAGAACAACCTAACTTACATTTGTAAATCAATTAGGTCTATCTGACCTCACTTTACTTGTATAATATAAATTTTTCAATAAATACAACTCCTAATCTGGTTTGGGTTATAGTTTTCTCTTTGATAGCCAAATATATAGTTTTTCCCAAGATAAACATGTTTGTGTTTGGTTTGTGTTAGATCCTTATCCTACGGTTGGGTTTGTGTTGAGTTACGGTTGGGTTTGTGTTGGATCCTTATCCTACGGTTCGGTAGATAATATGTACTGTAACTTTAACTGCTACAAGATGACTAATTGATTAAGTGGTTAAAACAGAAATAAAAGGAAGGCAGGAAGTTCATTCACTTCTTCTCACTCCTGCTCGTGATATTACTGTGAAAGATACTGTGTCGGTGTTACAGAACTAGAACTGTAAGCAAACTTTGTTTTGCATTGAAAGTGTTATCTTTGTTTATGAGAAGCCAAGTTTGTTTGTTTTACAACAAGTAAAGACTATTTTTTTTTTAATGAAATTTTATTGAATTAAGAATATATTACAATTTCAAACTATACGGTTCGGCAATGTGTAGTCATATTGTATATTTACAAGTGCAGTGTCTAATCAATTATCTAATTAATTATACAGTTGATACAAAAATTCTTATATATGAAATTAATTACTGTTTAATTAAGATATAATAATATATAGGATTAACTAATAGTTGTGCATTGTTCCTTATTAGTATTAACTTTTGCATTTAATTTCCAACCACCTATACCACAAATCCCAGATCGTGTAAAATTCTGAATCCTCCTTTCCATTTAATACATACGTTAATCTGCACATTTCTGCGCAGTCAAGTATCTTATTGACTATCTGTTCCTCAGTTGGTCCTCTTTTCTCTTTCCAATATCTAGCATAGGAGAGTCTAGCAGCTGTGACAATATGAATAATCAAATATTTCTTGTCCTTACCAAATGTTCGTTTTAGCACTCCCAAGAGACAGATTTCCGGCAAAAAAATAATATCCTCATGTAATATTTCTTGGATCCATTTTTGTATTTTTTTCCAAAACTTCCTCACTTCCGGACACGTCCACCACATGTGATAGAAGGTACCTTGGTGGTGGCCGCATTTCCAACACTTGGGGCTTGCATTTGGATAGATCTTAGCAATTCTAGATGGTGCTAAGTACCATCTATATAGCATCTTATACTGATTCTCCTTATAGGTTGTTGCTCTCGTCAATTTAAGATTGCTATTCCATATTTCTTCCCAGTCATCAAGATTTATCTTTGATTCGATGTTTTTCCCCCAAGAGATCATTTGGTCTTTTAGTATTTCTCCTTCTCTGTCGTATTCGAGCAGGTAGGAG
This sequence comes from Pituophis catenifer annectens, assembly GCF_029215685.1. Classification (NCBI taxonomy): domain Eukaryota; kingdom Metazoa; phylum Chordata; class Lepidosauria; order Squamata; family Colubridae; genus Pituophis; species Pituophis catenifer. The sequence continues at coordinate 106,053,735 of NW_027256883.1, read as the reverse complement.
TATAATTTGGCTAATAGTTTGTTCTCACTACCTCACCACCAATCAATATGGATCCCTTGCTCTTTTAATATCTCATTGGGTATAAGGTTACCACAATTATCTAAAATATCTTGATAGGTGACCATTTTCTCCCTACCTAACGTATTTGGATGGGTCAATGCCTCCATTATAGATATCCATTTTGGGTATTTTAAGTAATGTTTATGCCTAATTTCTTTCCATGTCTTCATTAATGTATCTCTAATTTTATGTTGATGGAAACATATCCCTGTTCCTTTTCCTTTATCCCAGAGGTAGGCATGCCAGCCTCTCAATAGGTCGTGCCCTTCCAGTTGCAAAATTCTCTTGTCTCTTAATAAGGCCCACTCTCGTAGCCATACTAAGTTGGCCGCTTTATGATATAGTTCCCAAGCTGGGAGTCCGAATCCGCCCCTGTTCCTTTTTTCCTGCAAGGACCGTAATGCAATTCTCGGTTTCTTCCCACCCCAGATAAACTTCCTTACTATCCCATTTAAATCCGAAAAGTATTTTCTGTCAATACTAACAGGAATAGTTTGGAATATGTATAGTAATTTGGGGAGAACGCTCATCTTAACAGTGGTTATCCTACCAAGGAACGATATTTGCAACTTCCCCCACCTATCCAAATCTTGCTTTATCTTTGTCAGTAAGGGTGTATAGTTATCTTCCTTTAAGGTTGAGCATCTGGCAGTAATCCAAATCCCTAGATATTTGATCTTCTTAACTATTTGGATACCCAAATTATTTACTAGTATTTCCTGTTCTCTTATTGGAATATTTTTTGTTAACATTTTGGTTTTTGTCATATTTAATTTAAATCCTGATAATTTCCCGTATTCATCTAATTCTTTCAATACTTTTGGTCCTGTTATTGATGGATCCTCCATTATCAACACAACATCGTCGGCAAAAGCTTGAATCTTAAAGGTTTCATTCCTAATTTCCAATCCCCGTATCTCTTTATTTTGCCTAATTTTTCTTAGCAATACCTCCAGGGCTAATATAAATAAAAGTGGAGAAAGTGGACAGCCTTGTCTCACCCCTTTACCAATCTGGAAGGATTTAGTTACATCCCCATTCAATAAGATATTTGCACTCTGTTTATCATAAATTGCTTTTATCACATTCTCGAAATACCCCCCGAAATTCATTCTTTGGATTTGCTGGGTCAAAAATCCCCAATTTAAGTTGTCGAAAGCCTTCTGAGCATCAAGGAAGACCATGGCCAGCTGTTTCTCGGAGTGTATTTCGTAATACTCCAGCACATCCATCACCACTCTCATATTAGACCTAATCTGTCTACTGGGGAGGAACCCGTTTTGGTCGGGGTGGATCCAATTATTTAGTATTGTCTTCAACCTACCCGCTAATATTCCCATAAATATTTTATAATCCGTGTTGAGTAAGGAGATCGGCCTGTAGTTCCTTATTTGCTTGGGATCGGTACCTTCTTTTCCTACCAATGTGATGAACGCCTCCTTCCACGATTCTGGGATCTTAGAGCCTCTCAGGGCCTCATTACATATTATCAGAAGTTTTGGTACAAGTATTTCTGTCAGATTCTGATTTTTGTATAGTTCTCCTGGGAGGCCGTCAGGACCAGGCGTTTTGTTACTCTTTAATTTGGATATTACCCCCTTCAGTTCCTCTATTGTAATTTCTCTATTTAACATTTCCCTTTCCTCCTCCTTTATCTGTGGGGGTTTCTCTTTAGCAAGGTATTGATTAATATTATCGATTGAAGTTTCCTCCTCACTATGTAATGTCTCGTAATACTGTCTGACAAACTCAAGTTTCTTCTCCTCATCCTCTAATATTCTGCCTTCCGAGTTCTCCAGACCGTCTATAACACCCTTCTCTTTCTCTTTTTTTAATTTATACGATAGCCATCTCCCGGGTTTATTTGCATTGTCGAAATAATATTGTTTGGATTGTTTGATTTTTTTCGCCAATTCTTCCTGTTCCAGTAAATTTAATTTATGCCTTGCTGTCATCCATTGCTCTTTTATTTTAATATCACTTGGGTCTTGTTGTAGTCTCTTTTCTGTTTCTTCCAGTTGGGCCAGCAGATCCTTCTGAGCCTTTCTTTTCTCTTTATTGTTATATATATTATGCGATATTACTAACCCTCTTAAGTAGGCTTTCATTGTATCCCAAACACATGTTAGTGGCGTTTCCTGATTCTCATTCTCCGCAAAGAAAAATTGTAGGTCTCTCTGGAGTCTCTTAGTAAACTCTGCTTCCCTAAGAATATGGGTATTTAATCTCCATCTCCTTCGTTGAATCCTATTTTGACTCTTCCACTTAATCTCTAGAGGGTTGTGATCAGCCCAAACATTCGGGGTAATTTCAACCGAATGAATATCTAACCCTAGACTTCTACTGACCCAAATCATGTCAATCCTTGACCAGGACATCTGGGGGTTTGAGTAGTATGTAAATTGCTTATCGTTTGGATGTAATGTACGCCAGAGATCTACTAGATTGTGCTCATCAACCAAATCAAAAAAGGTTTTGTGGAGTTTTCCCCTTGTGGTCTTTTTCTTTATTCCACTCTTGTGGTCAACCTCTGGGTTTACTACCCCATTGAAGTCCCCAATAATACAAATATTTGTATGTTCCAATTCATCTATTTTATTGCTTAATTTCCTGTAGAATTCTCCTAGGTTTCTGTTTGGAGCATAAATGGCTATTACTAAAATTGGGATACTACCCCTCTTAATTTCAATTGCAAGAAATCTCCCTTTATCATCTGAATATTTAAATTCAGCAGCAATTCCTTTTTTTACATATAAACCCCCCCTTTTTTTTTCTCTGCTAGAGAGGTAAAGCATTTGCCAAATTTCTCAAATTCCAAATATTTCCTCTCCTCTTTCTTTATGTGGACTTCTTGAAGGCAAATTATTTCCGGGTTGAGTTTGATCAATTTTGAAAAAACATGTTTTCTCTTCCCTCCGTTGTTTAAACCGTTTACATTAACAGACAACAATTTCCAGCCCTCTGTTATCTAGCTAACTACGTAGTTTTTGTTTATATTTACAGCTCTTTGTGGTCTTTGCTTCTTTCCTGTAGTTTCTTTGTCTTCCTTCTCTTCTAACTCCTTATCCTCTAGTGTTCCTTCCTTGGACTTTTTTAACTGTGCGTTGATCTCTTCCTGGGAGGCTATATCCAGTTCCTCCTTGCTACTTTGGCCTTCCTCCTCACCTCTCAGTTGGTCCAAAAGTTCTTGTGCAGAGACTAAACTGTCGATCTTGATCCGTTTTCCTTGCCAGGTGATGAGCATTCCCTCTGGTATAAGCCATCTGAAGGGAATGCTTCTCTTGTTTAGTTGTATCGCCAGGAACCTGTAGTCCCTTCTCAGATCTCGAACCCTCTTAGGAACTTGTTTCAGTATGATTACTTCTTTGCCTTTAAAATTTACAGGTTCATCTCTTACAATATTGTATAGCACGTCTTTCACTTTCCTTCGGGCAAATCTAACATGAACTTCTCGAGGGAGTTTATTCCTCCTGGCATAGTTGGTTTGCACCCTGTAAATTTCATCCAGCTCCTTTATAATATCGTCTTTATCTTGTTGTAGGATTCCAGCTATTAAATCTACCATAACAGCACCCAGACCTTTGTCTTTTTCCTCAACCACATTCTGGAAATGAAGGTAAAAAGCTGCCCAGTCCATCTTGAGTTGGATAATAGAGTCTTCCAACTCCCTATTCTGTGCCATCAATTTCTGGTCGATCGAGTCAAGGTTTCTCTCATTTTGCTCCACTCTCGTCTCGACCTTCTTTATCTTTTTCTCATTGTTATGGATGGATCTCACTCATTTTCTTCCAGTTGGGAATCGTGGCGACAGGGTGCTGTGTGAGCGAGCCCTGCTCCACGGCACTACCTTTTTCGCCGTGTCTTGGGGACCCCGAGGGGCGAGATTGCCTGGAGAGCATCTCGGACCAGAGAGGGGATCTGGAAAGTGGGAGAGCGACGTGCAAGCGCCTCTCGCTTGGACAGATTCCTCTGTCAAACCGGCATGGGCGCATCCGCTGTGTAATGGTGGACCCGAAGCCGCGACTACCAACAACAACGAGGAAGCAAGGAGTTCGGGACGGCTAACGTGAAAAGGAGACCCAACCATAAATCCCTGGTGATCGTGGGAGTAGATCTCAAGGAATTGCGAGTGTAGCCAGCTGGAAGAGCTCACGGCGGTGGGAAGGCGGCGAGTATAAGTGACAGAGCAGATTGACTGCATGTGGATTGCTGGCGAAGCTGCATGGAGGAAGGAGAGTTTGCTGAAGCGGGGAAGGCGAAATCAGCTGTTGGCACATTTTTCTAAATTTGCAGCGAGCACGGATAAAGAGGCTCAGATCCAGACTTGGTGTATAACATCGCGAGGAATTATCGAAACAATAATTTTCTGCTGTCATCTCTCAGCTACCCGGCTCTCCCCCAAGGGAGAAACTGGAAGCGCAGCCATAAATCATAGCGGGGATTTGAAGCTCGACAACAGGAAGGATTTTGTGACGTTCTGAGCTGCGGTCTTCTCTTTGAACTATATTCCTGCTTATTAAGACTTAGTTGCGCATTGGATTTATTTGAGATTTCCCCTTAATTAACTGAAATATCTCTCTACGTGGAAGAACTTCCTTGACTGTGGTAGTAGTTAATTAATACAAATAAGAGTAATGAAGTTTTTAATAACACTATTTATAGAATTTCTTATCAATTACAAATATCAATATTAATACTAACTTATTAACTTATTAATTATTCTATAATCATCCCTCTATTTATATAGATACTAATTTTTTTCCTTCTTTATTAATTATTCTAGATAACTTCTCTTATTTCTTTTTGAGTGAACTATATATTATCTTGTAAAAACTTAATAAACCTTAATCTACTGCTATTGTATAACCCTTCTACTTAAACTGTTAACTTCTTATATCTAGTAAATTGATACCTACATCTATATTTAACTAATAATTTATAGACTGTATTTGATGAATTTAATAAGTGTGAAATAGTGTGTCTGCATTAGTATTGCAAGGTTAATATCGAAGAGATTGAGTATTTATTACGATATATAGATTTGGATTAATTAACTAATTTTATATATAGATATAACCTTGATCGAGCACTTAGTACGGCATACTGGTCTGGTTTTGATAATCATATTTAGTCTATTTATATATAATTTTGTATAACAATATTTGAATGAACCATTGCGTGTAGACAGGAAAATTGGGTAAACGTAGGATTAGATGAATTAAGTGAATTTTGCTATTAGAAGAGAGGATAGTAGATGATAATTCGGAAGAACATCGAGGTAATTTTGACAAACCAGAAAAGAATCTTAAAAGAGATGACAAGCATTTCATCGGCAGTATTTAAGACTGGGAAGAAAACGTCATCTAACCCTGTATTAACAATGTCTTCTCCAGCTCAGCAAAAATCCACTGAGGTGCTAACAAAAGTGGATAAGTCAGCAATGTTACCAACCATTCAAGCGATACAAGTGACCTTGTCAACTATTCAAGAAACGATGCTCCTGTTACAAGAAAAAATGACTAACAATCATGTTGAACTTAAATCCAACATTCACTCTATCGACTATTTATTTTTCTAACAACGTTCAGAGTCTGAGAGTATCTGTGTTGCAACGCTGTCTGGTCTGTCGCTCTACTCTGCAGAGGGCAGTTTACCCTCAACACTGGTTATGGGCCCAGTGCCAGAGTGTGTGTACCAGTTACAGCAATAAGAGAGTTGCAGCACACATTATTGCTCCAGACATTCTGATACATATCAAATATCCTGGTGAGGATGGCACAAGGTCAAGCTCCAGCTCCTAACTTATCGCTGGTTACCCAGCTGGATGGCACCAACCACTAACAAAATTCTATATACCGTATGGCATGGAAGGAAGCCAGATTTGAACTACATACACACATTTGGATCACCTGCATGGGTACATACTGCAGCGCAGTTAAGGCGTAAGGGCCAGAGTAGGGCACAACAATTAATATTTGTTGGTTATAATTCAAACCACAGGTCCTACAGATTTTGGGTAAAAGGAACAGCAACGGTAGTTAACAGTGCAAATGCAGGTTTATGGAGCATGTAGGGTGGAATAAATTAGGTACTGAAAATGAGGTTATAATTGAAACTCAGACTGAAGCTACCAATGAAATGCCAGAGATCCAGAGCGAAGAGGTAGAGAAAGACATAGTACAGGAAGAGGTTAAGGTGGAGAGGCAATCTGTAAGTCCTGAACTCCCAAGAAGGTCGAGTAGAGTAACAAGACCACCTGATAGGTATCAGGCAACTACAGTCTATCAAGTAAATAAAGTTCCTACTACATTTAATGAGTTGACCACGTTTCCACCTGAAGACCAGAAAGTGTGGAGAGGTGCAATGACTAAAGAACTACAATCTTTGCAGAATTTGAAAGTATATGAGTCTGTAACAATTCCAAAAGGGAAAACTATACTCGGTAGTAAGTGGGTATATAAATTAAAAACTGGGATAGATGGGATACCAATATATAAAGCTAGGCTAGTAGCTCAAGGATTTAATCAGTCTCCTAATGATTACGATGAAGTATTCGCTCCAAGCTTAAAAGCCATTACATTAAGAGCAGCGTTGGTATGGACAGCTAGAAATAAATATACAGTTACCCATTTAGATGTAGAGACCGCATATCTGCATGCACCATTACAGCATGAAATTTATTTAAAGAAACCCTCAGGATTTGAGGAAAATGGAAAGGCTGACTGTTGGTTATTAAAGAAAAGTCTGTATGGGTTAAAACAGTCGGGTTATGAATGGAACCAGTGCATTGTAAAAACATTGAAGAATATCGGATTTAAAGCAGGATTAGCAGATCCATGTTTATTTAAAATGGAAAGGGATAGTATAGTATCATTATTACTTCTTTTTACGGACAATATAGCTCTGATTACAAAGAATGAGCAAGAGGCCAACAGGATTGTTGATGAATTAAAAGCTCATGTCAGGATTAAAAATCTAGGGGAGATACAACAATATCTAGGTGTAAGGATTGAAAAAACTAGGGAAGGATTTAAATTATCCCAAACTGATAAAATTAATAATCTATTAAAACAGTTCAGAATGGAATTGTGTAAACCATCAAAGACACCTATGGTTCAAGATTATTGCAACACTGATGTGCAAAGTCCGTTATTTGATAAAGAGATATACCAATCGTTGATTGGCAGTTTATCATACATTAGCAATTGGTCTAGACCCGATATTTCTTATAGCGTGAACCAATTAGCTAGATTCAACACGGAACCTACAGAAAGACACTGGCAAGGAGCAAAACGTATTCTTAGATATCTGAAATATACCATGCATCATGCATTGTATCTACAACCATCAGAAGAATTGCATGTAACCGCTTATGCAGATGCTAGTTTCGCAACAGATGGAAATACAAGAAAGTCAATCTCAGGAATCGCTGTATTTCTGGGGAAATCTTTGATATGGTGGCATTCAATAAGACAGAAGCATTTAAGTATGTCTACAATGGAAGCAGAGTTTTCTTGTTTATCTTTGTTATGTACGGATTTGATCAGTATTAAGCAGCTAATGCTAGATTTAGGCATAGATATACAAGATCCTATAATAGTATATGAAGATAATCAGGCAGCAATAAAAATGGCAACAAATATAGCTGTAAAGACTAGAACAAAACATACAGATCTTCGATATCTCAATGTAAGAGAATGTATAATGAGCAAGATGATAGAACTTGTATATTGTGCATCAGAGGACAATGTAGCCGATCATTTCACAAAAGCACAGGGAAGTAGGAAACATATAGATACATGTGAACAGTATGGTTTAAGATTGTAAACATATTAGTCTACCCAAAGGGGAGAATGTTGGATCCTTATCCTACGGTTGGGTAGATAATATGTACTGTAACTTTAACTGCTACAAGATGACTAATTGATTAAGTGGTTAAAACAGAAATAAAAGGAAGGCAGGAAGTTCATTCACTTCTTCTCACTCCTGCTCGTGATATTACTGTGAAAGATACTGTGTCGGTGTTACGGAACTAGAACTGTAAGCAAACTTTGTTTTGTATTGAAAGTGTTATCTTTGTTTATGAGAAGCCAAGTTTGTTTGTTTTACAACAAGTAAAGACTATTTATTTTTCTTTTTTTTTATTGAAAAAGTTTTTCAAATACAAATTTTTCCCCCTTTTCCCCCCCTCCTCCCTAACCCCCCTCACCCCCCTTCCCCTTTGACTTCTTCATAATAAAACCCAAATTCATAACAGATTATATCATGCTTTACTATCCACTTACTCCATCTCCATATACTGACCCTTTCTAATAAAATTATCATACCCCCCTTATACTATGCTATAATATGCATTTCAAAGTGACATTCTATTATAACAATGTCTAATAACTCCTGATTCAACATAATAATATTATTATATCTCCCAATTTAACAATTTCCACTCGTGATCTACCCTTTTACTACCCCCATACGATATAACATTTCAAAACATACTTCCACTCTAAAACTATTCAATAAATCCTAATTTAACACTTATTCAATTCAACTACCCATTTCCTTCCCCCCCTTCATTACATATATTCACATCTAAACATAATATCCCTTTTCTTTAAACTAAACAATCCATAACCTAACCTATCTCCACCCACTTTCCTACAAAATTACCATAATTATTCTTAATATCTTTATTCTTCTGCCCACTCCCCTAGAAGAATATTCCCTTATGTAAATAAAATCCTAAAAGAAAAAAAAACTTTAAGCTTGTAATCCATATAGCATCTTCTGTAATATCCTTCAACTGGATGATAAACTCCATCACCCATGTTAGGGTAACATCGCATCCTTATTCCAGCAGTATTTTCAGAATCTTCAATTACCATCTGCCCCCATCAGTAACAAATATCTTCATATTGGAAGAAAGAAAAAAAAACCCTGACAACCACCCGAGTGACTTTATAATTATATTCCGTATAATGTTTATGGAGGTGTCTTTTATCCAGATTATTAATTCCAGCCATCATAATAGGGTAACAACCAGATCTTCTGCGTGCCCCAATCCAGTAAATCTCTTGCCATATAACTCAACATACACGTAATATATTTATCCGGAAATCCAAAAAACAAACAAGATGTTTCCAACCATTCGATTTAAGGCCTTTTTCACATCCCAAAATAATTCAGCACTGCAGAGATCTGCCCTATCCTCAGGATAAAATAAACCAATACTTTGCCAATTATCTTTTCATATATTCAGTCCTCTCATAAGTAACTGGCATTACACTGTTGTTTAGTTTAAAAGTTTTTATGTTTGTGAGACCTACTTCTTCTTTTCTTGACTTTTTGTGGGTTGGATCTCCATCCTAAATTCCTTTCTGTAAATTGTGTGTCAACTATTTGGATTTGCTGATGTATAACTTGATCCTGTTGGGTTTGCTTTTGTGGCTGAGATCTTTCTGGTTCTGTAAATTGTATATCAACTGATTGACTTCCATGCTGGTTTGTGGCTTGACAAATCATTGCAATAGGATCCAGAACCGCCTCTCTTATATTAAATAATCCAGCTGAGACCTCTGAAAGAGAATCCAAAAGCGGCTCATCTGTGGAGACCTCTTTAACTTGTTGTTTCTTCATTGTCTCCATCTCCTTCTGCTTTTCTTGAATTTCTGTCTCTTGTTGATTTTGCTTTTTAAGTACCTTATGATAAAATTCTTCCGCTTTTTCAACAGTATTTAACTGATATCTTATTCCTTGATATCTCAGTATTATACCCACTGGGACATCCCACCTGAATAGAATATTTTGTCTTCTTAACTCAGTCACCAAGAGTCCAAATTTCTTTCTATCTCTTACCATCTTAGGCGGCAATTCCTTATATATCCAAATTTTTCTCCCATTCAGTTGTAAAGTAGAATTAAAAGATTTTTGCACAATATCATTTCTTATCTCTTTATCTGTAAAGTAAATCACCACATCTCTAGGCAGTTGCCTTTGTTTTGCAATCCAGGAATTCACTCTATAAGCCTTATTAATTTTACTGAATACCTCCTCAGGATGAACCTTTAAGATCCCAGCCAAAACTTGAGCAGATGTTTTTCTTAAGTCATCACTGTTATTTTCCTGTAAACCTCTGATTCTGATCGCAAATTCTGTAATCCTGTATTGCAGCATTACAACCTCTCTTTCAATTCCTTGCTTTATATCTTCTGCATTATAAGTCTCGTGACCAGCTTCCTCTTTAGACTTTAGTTCTGAGCTATTATCTCGAATATTTATTAAGTCCTTTTCAATTCTTAATATTTTATTATCCAAATTATCAATTTTCTCCATTTTAGACTCTAGCAATTTAATATTTGTATCCAACTTTATAACAACTTCTGAAAAACCATTAGTCACTGTAACAATCTTTTGTTGCAAATTGTCATACTTTTGTTGTATCATTTCTTTAATTTCCTGCCTTAAATTTTCAAATTTCTGGTTCACAGTCTCATAATATTTTGCCATTTCCTCCTGAATAAATTCTTTTAAATTAAAACCATTCTGCAGAGTCTGTAGGCTCAGAGCTTGTTCAAACAGTTGTGAGTGGGGGAGCACCCCCCCTTCTTGTCTATCAGATTTTATTAGTAATGCCATCCTTCCAGCAAACTGTTCTTTTTTACCCCCCAAACAAGATCAAGTACAAATCTCCAAGAAGAGAGGAACTTAAAATAACTCTTTTTCTTTCAAACTGTAGCCAGCACTATATATTCCGCTACTTTGTATCTGTTATGGAAGGACTCTTACTTTCAGCTTTCTTCTACTTCCCAAGCCTCAGCGGCCATTTTAAAGCTTTTTTTTTTCTCTTTCACTTTAAAATGCTTGTAAATTCATTAAGGATACTTGCGATTTAGGGTCCAAGATCCAAGTCTCATCTTTTTTAATAAGTCCATCTGTTAGTTTCGTTAGTTAATCCAGTTCCAACGCCTAGCTCTGCAGAAAAGCAGAGTGCACTCGATGCCCGGAGCAGCGGCAAGGGACAATAGGGAGCTCCAACCTGCTCGTCCCCAAGAGTTAAAAAAAGACTCTGGGGAGAGTCTTCGCAGAGGGCTCTACCCACCCCGCCCGCTCAGACTCACATTTCCATCAGGAAATGGAGTTTTTCGAGCCGCCTTTCAGATGTAAAGGCAGCTCTTTTACAGGCAACGGGGGTGGCGGTCACGAAGGACCGTCTGGCGGTGCCGGAAGCCAGACAGGAAGTCCCGGAAGCCAGACAGGAAGTCAAGACTATTTATTTTTCTAACAACGTTCAGAGTCTGGGAGTATCTGTGTTGCAACGCTGTCTGGTCCGTCGCTCTACTCTGCAGAGGGCAGTTTACCCTCAACATTTACATTTATCATTAAAAAAGAAGACAACACACCAGATAAATGACAAACAGAACAACAAAACAAATAACATACATGCCTATAAGTAGTACCTTAATAACTTAATATTCGGTACAATATATCTATGTTACATTCTGGGGGAGGCAGAACAACCTAATTTACATTCGTAAATCAATTAGGTCTATCCGACCTCACTTTACTTGTATACTATAAATTTTTCAATAAATACAACTCCTAATCTGGTTTGGGTTATAGTTTTCTCTTTAATAGCCAAATATATAGTTTTTCCCAAGATAAACATGTTTGTGTTTGGGCTCTATCTTTCAGTTTTTTAGCCAATTTATCTGCTTCCGCACAATCCAAAATCTTCTTTATAATTGCTTCCTCTGATGGGGTATTTTTATCTTTCCAGAATTGAGCATATGTTAATCTCGCTGCTGTGATAATGTGTAATGCAAGGTACCATGAATCTTTTTTAATATTTTCCAGTTTGGAGCCAAGCAAGCATGTCTCTGGTCGCCATTCAATCTCTTGGTTTAAGATCTCGTTAAGCCACTTTTTTATTTTTCCCCAAAATTTTACTGCTTCTGGGCACGTCCACCATTGGTGATAGTAAGTGCCATGCTCAAACCCACACTTCCAGCATTCAGCGGACTGTCCAGTAAACATTTTGGCCAATCTATCAGGGGAGAGATGCCATCTGTATAGCATCTTGTAACTATTTTCTTTATATGCCATAGAAACTACTAGCTTCATATTCCCCCACCAAATCTCTTGCCATTTTTCCAGATGAATTGAGTAACCAAAATTTTTCCTCCAGGCAATCATTGTATCCTTTATTATCTCGTCGCCAATCTCTAACCTCATCAACAGTTTATAGCTTTTAGAAATCATGCCTTTTTTCTGGCCCATCAAGATTTTGTCTAACTCCTGCAAGTCAACATTTATACCTTTCCTATCTCTGTCTTTTTTATATTTTGATTGGATCTGTAGATAGGTCCACCAATCCAATCGTAGTCCCTGGGAATTCAACTCCTGTTTTAGCTCTCCTCGTGCATTCAGCAAATCTTTGTACATTAATTTTTTCACAGGGTTATATAATTTTGGATATGTCAATGCTTCTAGAGGTGATATCCAGCACGGTGTTTTAATATAGTATTTTTTACTGATCTTCTCCCAATTTTGAATTAAGTTATTCCTTATATAATGCCGGGTAAATCATTTACTTTGTGGAGTGTTATCCCGCCAGAGTGCCATATGCCAGCCCTGTTGTAAATCATGGCCTTCTATCTTGAGAAGACGGCTATTGCCTAAGGTGATCCATTCTTTTACCCAGACTAAAGAGCAGCTGAATAGTTCTCCCAACATGGTAAACCCAGGCCTCCCCTTTCTTTTACCTCCTGCATCAGTTCTGAATGCTTAGGGGAGGTGGGGTTGATGTCATGGCGATGCGACGCATATCCATGGGGCTCCGTGGAATCATGCCAAATTTGACCTGCCAGAAGGTTCTGAGGGACCCAAATCACCCTGGAGGGGTGATGAAGACAGAGAAGACACTCCGCTGATCACAAGGAAACCACATACACCTTGTTTGATGTGGAGGAGCTCTCAATCCGGCGGGAAGAAAAAGACGGCCATTGCATGCCTGACCGAAGATCTGACAGCCAACCAATGCAGCAAGTATAGAAGTTGAGGAACAGTGTGCCCGATCTGGGTGAGATTTTTCCAACTCCTGTTGTGGAATTTACCCCCTTAAAAAAAGCCTGGGAAAAAGTGGGACTCAAAGAAGAGAAGGTGGAATTGTTTGTTTTCCACCCCCAAGAATAGCGGTGAGCAAATTTGCAAGCTATTTATAGAACTGGAAGTAGAGAAAAGATATTTAAAAAAAAGGAAGAAGAAACTGAAAAGCTAGAAAGCTGGACTGGGGATTTAAAATACAAAATAGACTAAGTTGAAACTTTTTGGGAATATGAAACTTGGACCCCTGGGACTTTTAAAAAGCTTTGGAGCAGATGATACAATTTAAGCTAACAAAAGAGAAAGGAGAGAAATAGAGCAACAGTGACATCTACTGGAGAAAACTGCAGAGAAGCAAAAGTAATGAAAGTACTTTGAAAGTATGACCTTGACTGGCTATTGAAGATAAGCTTGTTAGCCACAATAACCCTGCTCTAGCAAATTGTTTATACCAACAGCAGAGACAGAGAGTGAAACACTGTAACATTTTAAACTGTGCAGCTCTTTGAACTTAGATGAAAACCAAACAGATAAAGTAAATAGAAGCTGGGAAATAGCAAAGAACTTTCATTTTTCCTTCATGTTTGAACTTTTTTTTTTCTTTTGGGTGATATGAATCTGAGTGGTTGAACTTTGGGGCTTGGTGGGCCTAAGTAGATTACAAATTTATTAAATTTATTAAATCTATCAAGAAAAGAAAGGATTAGGATTTGAAGAACCTGAAGATTAATAAGGAACTTTATTTTTTTATTTTTTCTTCGACTTTCCTCTTTTTTGGACCACAATGACAGCAAATTTGAAACTGTTTGCAGACTTTGGTGGTGGCTTGATTTGTGAAAATACTTGTTATAGTGGAAGCTGGTGGGGGATTGAAGAAATACTAGAAAATTGTTGCATTATTGCTGATTATTCTTTTTAAATGTTTTGAAGATCTTAAGCTTACTCGAAATGACTAGCACTTCAAATTTAAGCAAAGCATGGAGAAAAAATACATCTTTGCCCTAAGCAGCAGCAGCAGCTGCTGCATCCAATCCAGCAAGTCAACGATCTTTGAATAGCCTCTGACGATCCAAGCTGAGTTGTCTGATCAGCAGAGACTTTTTTTCTTTTAAATGCCTGTGACGATCCAAGCTGAGTTGCCTGATCAGCAGAGGCTTTTTTAAAAAGCCTCTGCCGATGAGGCAACTCAGCTTAGATCATCAGAAGCATTTAAAAGAAAAAAAAGCCTCTGCCGATCAGGCAACTCAGCTGGGATCATCAGAGGCTTTTAAAAGCATTTTTCTGCAATCTCTGAAGAGGTTGTAGAAAAAATGCTTTTAAAAGCCTTTGAGGATCCCAGCTGAGCTGCGTGATCATCAGAGGCTTTTTTTTTTTTACTTTTAAAAGCATTTTTTCGGCCAAAGAGGTTGTAGAAAAAATGCTTTTAAAAGTAAAAAAAAAAAAGCCTCTGATGATTGTGCGGCTCAGCTGGGTATGGGGGGGGGGGCAGGGATTTTTGCTACTGGTTCTCCGAACCACCTGCCTCCATCGCTACTGGATCGGGCGATCCGGTCCGAACCAGGAGCATTTCACCCCTGATCCAGACCAAAATGGCTTCTTGCCTAAGAGACAGATTAAAAACAATTTGAGAATGATTTTAAATACATTGGAATATTATGAAGCACATCCTGGAAAACAAATGGTATTGACCTTCTTAGATGCGCAGAAAGCATTTGGCAACGTAAATTGGCAATTTATGCTGTTACAACTAAAATCTATGGACTTTGGTGAGAGATTTATTAACATGATAAAGGCAATATATCATAAACAAATGGCAAAGATGATGGTAAATGGAGATACAACAGAGAATTTTAATATAAAAAAGGCACATGACAAGGATGTCCACTATCTCCTTTACTATTTATATTGACATTGGAAGTGTTAAGTAGAAATATTAGACAAGATATAGAAATTAAAAGTATGGACATAAAAAAGGAACAATATAAACTACAGGCATTCACAGATGATTTGGTCTTTATCATGGAAGACCCTCAAAAAAATGGACTTAAATTAATTAGGAAAATAGAAGAACGGTGTATGGTGAAGTTGTAGGACTGAAAATAAACAAATAAAAAACCAAAATAATAGTTTAAAATGTTACAGACACACAGAAAAAAGAACTAACAAGGAAACTAGGTATACAGATAGTCAAGAAAGTTAAATATTTAGTAATTCAACTAACAGCAAGGTGTGTAATGATTAAATAAGATAATTATTATAAATCAATGCAACAAATTAAAACAGACTTGGAGAAGTGGAAAAATCTACAATTATCATTGATGGGAAGAATAGACACTATAAAAATGAATAACTTGCCATATTCATTTCAAACAATACCAATAAAACTGGAAAAAAATATTTTGAAGAATTAAATAAAACAATATTAAAATATATTTGGCAAGGGAAAAAAGCAAGGATAAATTTGAAAATGTTGCAAGATTCTAAAAATAGAGGTGGTTTGGGGCTACCAGATTGGGAATTCTATTATCAGGCTTCGATACTTACTTGGGTGAAAGAATGGATTGGCTTGAGGAACAAAAGATTATTGACCTTGGAGGGATATGATCTTGAATTAGGTTGGCATGCTTTTTTATGGTATAGAAAAAACAAAATACATAGCTATTTCCAAAGGCACTATGTTAGGATTATTAGTATGGGAGAAAATTAAAGAACAACATTATTGAAAATACCGATCTGGCTCTCCATAATGGAGGCACTGATTTATCCAAATGTTATTGATATAGAGAAGGTTACCAGATATAAAGATATTTTAAATGAAAAGGGGAATTTAAAACTAAACAGGAACTGAGTGATCAAGGGGTTGAAATAACATGGTGGTCATAAAGAATTAACAGAATTAGATCAGATATTAACAGGGACAGATGAAAAATTAATAAAAAATATAGCTCTTTGTTAAATATTAAGATGGAAGATGAACAAGTAAAAGAGACAATAATAGTATGGGCTAAAAATTTTGGCTATTCGATTGAGTTAGAGAAATGGCAGAAGTGATGGGATAGAAATTATAAATTAACTATGTCTACTGCATACAAAGAAAATCTTTATAAAATGTTTCATAGATGGCATTTTCTGCCCTCAAGGTTAGCAAAGATGTCTAAGGATAAATCTACAAAGTGTTGGAAATGTCACCAGATACCTGGTTCATATATCATATGTGGTGGACATGTCAAAAAGTGAAAAAATATTGGACAAAAATACATGCATGGCTGGAAAAAATGATAAAACAACATATAGATTTGAAACCAGAGAAATTTTTGTTTGGCATTTTACCAGACAAGTATAACAAAGGGAATGTATATCTGATTTTGCATGTATTGACTGCAGCAAGAATAGTATTTGCACAAAAATGGAAAAGTGAAGAGATCCCAATGGATGAAGATGTGATTAGAAAAAAAGAGAATGTGCAGAAATTGATAAGCTAACACAATTAAGGAAAGGAAAGAAACTGTAAATTTTTTTACTTGGGACTTATTTTTATCAATGGCTAGCTGACAAAGCAAGAGCTAGAAACAGAAATATATGGAAGGATCAGTGATATAAGGAAGATATGTTAACTTGGTTAAACAAATAGTATGATTATTATTACTATCAATATTAATATAATTGATATTAATGCAATGAATATTGTTGTAAACACTTTGATTATTATTTCCTAAAATGATTTGTACCCAGACAAGACACTGTTCAATTGAAATTTGAATTTTTGTATATTATAAAATAAAATAAAAACTTATTACAAAAAAAAAGAAGAAGTTCTGAGTGCTTCATCACTGGGTTTTTTTAAAAAGACTGGACAGTCACTTGCCTGAAATGGTATAAGGTCTTCTGCTTGAGCAGCAGGTTGGACTAGAAGACCTCCAAGGTCCCTTCCATCTCTATTCTGATTGATTGATTGATTGATGAGCTGTCCATGACAAGACATGAAGTGAATTGCCAAATATCCATTTATTTCCAAATATGGGAGAGAAAAAAACTTGTCAGAACTGCCATCCTGAGCTTTCAGTCTTGCTTTGCTAAATTGACTACGACTATGCCATTGACTATGGGGGGAGGGAGCTGCTGGGACAGGGGAAGTTGAAACTACTCATCGGGCCTTACCAAGGCATTGGCTCATCGTCCCAGGGCCAGAGACCTGGGAGGGGAATGCAACAGCTCATCATCTAGCCTGCCAATGCAGGGATCTCTACCAAAACAATTCCTTTGAATGTAACTGCACAATTGGGAGATAACTGGGGGGGAGAAACAGGAAAGGAAAAGTTAACTAGGGAACTTTTGTGCACAAATGTTTAGTACTGTAACCACTTGGCTTTTAGTAAAAGTATTCTTTTCACAAAACTTTTGAGTCTTTTTTTCCTAGCAGCTCAAGGAGTGACAAAACCTGACAATTTAAAGCAATATTCTTCAAACTTGGCAACTTTAAGATATGTGAGCTTCAACTCTGAGAATTCCCTAGCCAGCATGTAATTATGAGAATTGAGACAATTAAATTTTTATTATTTTATTTTTATTGTTTTTATCCTTTTTGATTTTGTTGTTGAATTTTAATATACTTGGGTAAATATAGACTTTCTTCAATGTATAAATTGTATTAAAATGTAATACTCTAATCTTTCAGCTAGGATAGGGTTACAAATATAAATCCCTCCTCTCATCTAATATTTAACTTAGTACTGGAAATACTGATATGTTCTGTCAGCCAATTAAATTATATTTTGGATATGAAAGCAGCTAAAGCTGAGTGATATATTATGTCTCATGAGTTATTATGGGTGTTGTATCCTTACATCAGGGATCCCCAACCTCTGGGCTGCAACCCACTAGTGGGCTGTGAGGTATTTGCAACCAGGCCACAGAAACAGGCAAGTGCATTTGCATGCACGCACAATCCCACTTGCGTACACAGAAGGCAAACTTGTGCACACACACTATTTGCATGAGCAAATGGGTACATGTGCACGCCGCTCACACAAAATTGAGCTGCACATGCATACTTGCCGGCCGCTTGCATAGAACCATCCCCTCTTCCCCCACTCCACCGGTCCGGAAAGCCAGAAAGGTTGGAGAACTCTTCTTACATTAATAAATATAATACAAGCTTGTCTTCTGCAGCGTTGGCTATTCCTGCTAGCTCAGTATCATCTGCAAATTTGATGAATTCTCCTTCTATTTCCTCATCTAAATCATTTATGAAGATATTGAAGAGTACTGGGCATAAGACTGAACCATTTGATATCCCACTACTTACTTCCTTTCATGCTGATGTACTACCATTAAGAACTACTTGTTGAGTACGGTTTATCAGCCAGTTACAAATCCATCTGGTAGTGATGCTGTATATCCCACATTTTATCTCATAAAATAAATCTTTTATTTTCTATAGGACTTGGTGTAGCTACAGTTTTGTAAAAATTGGGTTTTCACTTGTTTTTGTTTTGAATTCTGTTCAATGTGGGAATAATCATTCTAAGGAATTTTTTTTTATTAGTCCATGTAAATATACCAAATGGGTGTTTTCAGCAGAAAGGTATTGAGAAAGGTATGTGTCAGCCTCCGCTTTCACTGCTTCAGCTGCCATAAAAAACGGGGGGGGAACCAGTCAGGGGGGTGAGGGGGGGAAGAGTGCAGGAGGTATCTTTCAAGGAAACGAAACCTATTCTCCAAAGGAGCCGTTAGACCAACCGTCACACATTCCTGATGGATGACATTGCCAGACGTGATTCCACCTGACCTTTGGGAGACCTTTGGATTGGATGATGGATGATGAACACAGGAGGGGGAATGCTATCTAGATGCTATTTCGTGCGTTTTGCTCACTTCCAGCTTTACCTGGGTTGCGATCATTTCCAATTCAGTAAAAGTACTAATCTCTATAAAATATGGAGTTTCTTTCCTGGATTTTGAAGGAAGCATACCTGACATTAAGCTGGAAGTCCCTCCAGTTATCCCGGGAAAATCCCGAGAGACTGGAATCTAAAATATGTCAGACCCAGGGAGTGATGAAGACCAGATGGGAGCAGCAAGTTCCGCGGCAGCTACCCTCCAAGCGGAGAGAGAAAGTGCAGAATGGTTGGAAAAACTCCGGCTGGAACCTGAAGAAGCCAGATGGTCGAAAGGAGTTGGGAGATTGCCAGACTGGGGGGAGACCCCCCCCGGGGAGTGACCAGCTCCAGACCCTGTAAGAAAGAGGCAGTATGGATGCAGGAACAAAAGGAATGTCTCATGATGGCACAAGCCTTGCAGCTTATCCGTGATGTGGAAGAAAGCAGGAGAAGCCGGGAGAGCAGTGAGTCTTTTGGGTTTCCTGTGGAGAAGGGAGGAGAAGACCCCAGGGGGGAGCCAGAGGAGATAGCCTGTGGGGGAGAGGAAGAAGCTGAGGAAAGAACATCCCAGGTTTCTGCAGCTCAAGGGAGGGATGCAGCCGGCCCGGGACCCCCAGCCTTGCAGCCCCCCCCCCCCCCCCGCAGACGTAAAAAGCCAAAAATTCCCCCCCTGCCTGGGAAATATGATGGAAATCCGAAAACCTTGGGGTTTTTCCTGACCCAAGTGTGGAACCACATGCAGGACTGGGGGGAAGACTACGTATCAGATGCCGCCCAAGTGAGATATGTCACGAACTCCTTAGAGGGATTAGCAGCTGAATGGATGGTGGTTCTCCACAATAACAACTCCCCCTTACTGACAAATTACAACCAGTTCATGCGGGCCCTTAGAAGGTGGTTTGAAGACCACTTGGCTGAATGCAAGGTGAGACTCAGGATGAAGGGAATCCAGCAGGGCCGGAGACCTGTGGCAGAGTACATCCAAGAGTTTCGCAAGCTGGCACCCTATATGACAGGATGGTCAGAAATGGCTCTATTGGAGAGCTTCAAATATGGGCTGAATGAAGAGATATATCGAGACTGCAGAAGTATGGGGGTCCCCGAAGACTTGCAGAGATGGTACATAGTAGCTGAGGATGTGGAGATTGAATTGACCCGAAGCAAACTCCGAGGAGGGCGTACGGGGGATCAGTCATCATCCTTCCACTGTAAGGGAGCACCCAAGATGATGGGGGGGGAGAGCAGAATTCAAACCCAAATCAAAGCCCTTCACCTGTTTCAAATGTGGGAAGGAGGGACACCGAGCTGCCGAATGCTTCTCCAAACCAGTGCCCTCCGGAGATAGAAAACAACCTGTTTCCCTACTTCTAGTGAGACCAGAAAGCCCGAAAATCAGCTGGCCGGTGCACACATGCGCACTGGAGCTGAGCTCACATGCCTACCAATATGGCTACGTGTGCACCTGTGGGTCTATAGGGTCTCCTGCTTGAGAAAGGGGTTGGACTAGAAGACCTCCAAGGTCCCTTCCAACTCCTATTCTGTATTTTCTTATAACCAAAGCTAAACATATTCGATCATTAGTACTATATTGCTTTCTGTCATTTATCCTTTAGCCCAGTAAACCAGTGTACAGTATACCGTATTTTTCGGCCTATAAGACACACTTTTTTGTCTCCCAAAGGGGGGTGAAAATGTCTGTGCATTTTATAGACCAAATATTGCCAAACCCCCACCCACCTGCCAGCCGTTTTTTGGCCTCCGCACGCCCCGTTTTCAGACCTTTTCAGGCCTTTTTTGGGCCTGTTTTTGAGGCTTTTTTCGGCCCGTTTTCGAGGCTTTTTTCGGCCTGTTTGGGGGCTTTTTTCAGCCCGTGTTTTTGGAAAAAACGGGCCAAAAAAAGCCCCGAAAATGGGCTGAAAAAGGGCCGAAAAAAGGGAGGCCAAAAACTTTTTTTTGTTGTTTTCCTCTTCTAAATTTAGGTGCGTCTTATAGTCCGAAAAATACATTTTTTTTCCGCTTTAAAAAGAAAAGCAGGATCTGTATTGATGACAATCACATTAAAATAAAAATGATGGGAGCTTAACATTTTAGCTTACCTCTTTTCTGTTCACCCGCCCTGCTTTGTAGGATTCTGGCAGTTTGGATATGCGCGGGATGGGACAGGTCCTACCAGCACATCTAATGGAAGAGAGATTGATACGACAGCAACAAGAAATGGAGGAAGACCAGAGATGGTTGGAAAAGGAGGAGAGATTTCTGGTACAATCTTTTTTTTTTTTTGGTTTCCTTGTTGCAATTATAACAAGCTCTTTTCCTCTTATATTCTCGGATAATAATAAGAAAACAGAGTTCCTATTTCCATTAAATGCTGGCTAATTTTCCCACTAGTACAGCCCTTAAATATTCCCTTCAGATATTTATTTTTTTCCCATGCATTTATTTTTCACATTTTGGAACCGTCCAACTCCCGCCAAGAGGGGCAGTTACTATTAAAAGTCCACCTCAATCTTCGTTGATCATGTGACCGGCGGTGAGACGGTTGTAACTTTAAGGATGGGTCACAAGGCACTTTTGTCAGTGCTGTCACAACTTCAAACGGTCGTTAAAAATGGTCGTAAGTTGAGGGGCAGCAGTCGCACTCATATACTGCTCCACAATGCTTTACAGCAGGGGTCTCCAACCATGGCAACTTTGCTGGCTGAGGAACTCTGGGAGTTGAAGTCCACAAGTCTTAAAGTTGCCAAGGTTGGAGACCCCTGCTTTACAGCCAGTGGTGGGTTCCTCCCGGTTCGGCCCGGTTCAGCCGAGCCGGGTAGCGGTGACAATATGACGTCACCGAACTGGTTCGGGTCCCCCCACCCCCCCGCATTATTCTTACCTTTTATTTGGCCCCACCCCCAATCTGTTGCTGCCTCCTGAGTCCCAGCTATTGTCTAGAGGGAAACTAGCTGTTTAAACTCTTGCCGCAGGGCTTCAAAGGGCCGCCCTACAGCTGATCAGTGGTAAAAGAAAACAAATGAGTAGACCGGTGCCTCCAAAAACAAAATGAGTAGACCGGTACAGCTCTGCAAGCAGTTAAAAGCCTGGTAGACCAGTACCTCTGCTAAATCCTAAAGAATTATCACATGACCATCAAGCCACGCCCACAAAATAAGCCACACCCACAGAACCAGTAGTAAATAAATTTAAAACCCACCCCTGTTTACAGCACTCTCTGAGCAGTTACAACGTCAGCATCAACGTCAGATTGTCCCCAACAATCTGGGTCCTCATTTTAACGACTTCGGAAGGATGGAAGTACCTGTATATATAGATACTTGAGCACCTGTATATATATAGATACTTGAGCAAAAGATGCCTTCTTTAAGTCAAAAGGCTTATTTTGATGTTTTGCGAGGTGTGGTGGCGCAGTGGTTAGAGTGCAGTACTGCAGGCCACTTCTGCTGACTGCCGGCTGACTGCAAATTTGGCAGTTCAAGCCTCACTAGGCTCAAGGTTGACTCAGCCTTCCATCCTTTTGAGGTGGGTAAAATGAGGACCCAAATTGTTGGGGGCAATATGCTGACTCTGTAAACTGCTTAGAGACGGCTGTAAAACACCGTGAAGCGGCATATAAATCTAAGTGCTATTGTGGCTCCCTCAAAACATGATTAAGCTTAGAGCTTGGATGACTCTATATTTTGTCGGGCTGAGTTTCAGGCTGGGATTAGCACTATCCAAACCAATAAACTCTTCACAGACTGAATAATACATCTGCAATGGTATGATTTTCTTTTTTTAAAAAAAATGTTGAAATTGTCAGCTATAATGTAAAATTTCAGCTCTTTATCTCTCTATGATCTCTTTATTTCTCCCTGTAGCTAATGCCTCTGAATAATTAATCTTTTCCCAAGTAAAGCATTGCTATCTAGTCTACGAAACAGCGGGACATGCAGATTTTGTTTTCATGAAGTCTGTGCTAGCACACTTCCTTGAAGGCTACCAAATAAGGACAAAACAATGTTGTTTTTCCCCCAAGGGGGAAAATAAGCAGCTGCAACTATTCTGGATGAAATTATTCTGAACTATCTATTGACCGTCTCTTCCCTTTTTGAAGGAAAATGGAACAGGCACCTCAACTCCTAACTGGTCTGTGAGCTTTTGACATAACTGCTCTATTTTAAAAAAAAGAAACATCTTGCTCTAAAGGGGAGCAAGGGAATAAAGGGAATTGTTTGTTCAGTACTTAATGTACATGTACACAAATACACACACACACACGCACACCAGGTTTTTTTTTTAATATCCAGAAAGTTCATTCCAGATGTTCCAATCTGTTGTTGTGCCACCGAGGTACAAATTGTGCAGAAACAGTGAAAATGGTGTTTGCCAGTTCTTTGAACAACTTGGTGTAAAATTCCATTTTAAAACCGGCTAGAAATATTTTTTGGGGGGGAGAAACAAGATTTTATTCCAAAGGTTCGACATATTATTGCCTCTAAAAATAAATAAAGGCAGAGCCAGTGTAATTTCCCAACGGGTTTTCATAAAATTGTTTTTCAAGCACTTTTTTTCCCAGTTTACTTTTTGGGAAGTGAAGTGACAATATATTGTTGCCCTTTTATACACAATAATACATTGGTTGCCATCGTGCTGAACTGCATTGGTTTCTCTGCCCCCCCCCCCCAGCTGTGACTTCTTTTGAAAAGTTCCCCCATGATATTATATAGAAGATCCAGCTGAGACATGACAAGAAATCCATTACACATAGTCCTCAACTTACAACCACAATTGAGCCCAACATTTATGTTGCTAAGTGAGAAATTTATTCAGTTGAATTTTGGGCCCATTTTACGAGTTTTCTTGCCACATTTGTTCAGTGAATCTCTGCAGTCGTTAAATTAGTAACACAGTTGTTAAGTGAGTCTGGTTTTCCCACTGATTTTGCTTATCAGAAGGTCACTGAGACAGTCATAAATATGAGTCAGTTGTCAAGCATCCAAATGTAAATCACATGTGACCGGGGGGATGCTGCAAAGGCCATAAGTGTGACAAATGGTCGTAAGTCATTTTTTTTTTCATTGTAACTTCAAACGGTCACTAAGTGAACTGTTGTAAATCGAGGACTGCCTGTATACGGTTTTTCTTAATCTCTCCTAACCTCATATAATCTCTTCGGTTTGCTGCTTTTGTGATTGGCCAGGATGTGTTCACTTTTACTTTCAGGATTAATACATAATCAAATGGAATGAAAGTAGTCTTCGGTCCTCCCATTTATGGCCATAAATTGTAAAGCGGTTTTGTTTACATGACTGTCCTGATTTTAGGATCTTCTTTGCGGGGGTCGTTAAACAAACACGGTCACATTTAAGGGAACTATTGCTGCCGTTAAGGAAACTGTTGGTGCACCAGGGTGCTGGTTTTGCTGAAAACGTGGAAGTAACTCCTGGTTTTTATGCTAAAACACGGTCGCAGGACATTGCGAACGACTGTAAACGTGTCCTGGTTGCCAGGCGCTGGAGGGGTAGTCATGGGATGTGAGGGGGGTGACATGGGACGACGACTTTCAACGCTTCGAATCCCACGAGCCTATCAGAACCTTAGTTGCTAAGCAACTGGTCGTAAGTCGAGGACTATCTGTTTTTACAGAGGCACGGTGTCAGCCAGAGTGTTTCATGGAAGCTCCTGGGGTCCCTGTATGTGGACTTTAATAGGATATGCATATTTTCTGACAACTGTACACATTCATGCCGGCATAGGAGCCGTGGTGGCCCAGTGGTTAGAATGCAGTACTGCAGGCTACCTCCGCCGGCTGCCGGCTGCCAGCAGTTTGATCCTGGCCGGCACAAGGTTGACTCAGTTTTCCATCCTTCCGAGGTCAGTAAAATGAGGATTGTTGGGGGCAAGAGGCTGACTCTGTAAACTGCTTAGAGAGGGGCTGTAAAGCACTGTGAATATAAGTATATAAGTCTTAAGTGCTGTTGCTATTGTGCAGTCAATGCTCTCAGCACATTAGGCTATGCTGTTTGGAAGAAATTTTTTCCCCAAGGGGAAAAAAAATGTTAATATCAGTGGCGCTTCAAGCAGAGTCATTTGTTTTGTTTGTTTGTTTTGTTTTATTAGATTTATATACCACCCTACTCCCGAAGGACTCAGGGCGGTGAACAGGCACAAAATAAAATACATAGATACAAAAGTTAAAAAACATAATTAAAACCAGATTAAATAATTTAGCCCGAGACAATTAAAAATCCCAATAATTTAAAACAGATTAAAATTTCGATTTAAAAGAATTTTAAAACAGGGGAGAAAATTAGGCCAGGCCGGCTTGCTGGAATAGGAGAGTCTTAAGAGCACGGAGGAAAGTGCGCAGATCTGGGATCCTCCGTATCTCTGGGGGGAGCTCGTTCCAGATAGTGGGTGCCCCCACAGAGAAGGCCCTTCCCCTGGGGGAAGGGGACATTGTTTAGCTGACGGCACCCGGAGGAGCCCGTCTATGATAGTGTACCGGCCGGTGGGAGGCTGTTTGTGGTAGTAGGCGGTCCCATAAATAACCAGGTCCTAAGCCATGGAGCGCTCTAAAGGTGGTAACCAAAACCTTGAAGCACTGGCTGGGGGATTCTGGGAGTTGAAGTCCACCCATCTTCAAGCTTCCAAGGTTGAGAAACACTGGTGTAAATGAATTGTCTGTCGTCTTATCTATGGTGTGGGTGTGTAACCGTTTGTTTGTGTGTGTTACTATCACTACCCTCACCATTTCTTTGCAGAGTTTTATTTTCAAACATTTCCCACCCACATGCGCTTCAGTGCCCATCCCAGATTTACTGAGGAAGCAATCAATAACAACAACATGGATGGAATTTTTTTTATGCTAAACTTGGGTTTTATGATTTTTTTTTTCTTTTGCAGTGAGATGGACGCTGTTAACCTGGAGACAATTTTTAGAAGGAGCAAAACACCCTTTCAAAGTTTGGTCTGATCACAAAAATTTAGAGGCATTAAAAACACCACGTAAATTGTCCCCAAAGCAAGCTTGTTGGGCCCAACATTTCAATCATTTCAATTTCACTCTACGTTACCTTCCTGGTGGAAAGAACTTCATGGCAGACGCACTGTTCAGATTGCCTCAGTACAACAGCATCAAAAAGGAGGTGGTTCAGCCTATTATCCCCTCGACTCAATTGGCAGTACCAGTAACTACCAGAGCACAGGCAAAAGCCGAGCCAGAGCTCATGGGAGACTTGCTTAAAAAAGTGTGAGAAGCTCTGGAAACTGATGAGTGGTTTAAGAACCACTCAAATGAATGTACACTCCGTGATGGACTACCTTGGATTGGGGCGAAATTATATGTGCCGGCCAAGTTACCTGACAGTATGGCTATCTTATGATGACATGGAGTTAGTTTCTTGATTTTCAATTTTATAGTTACGATCTTTATTTCCTTGTGTCAAGGCTGCATCTCTCCTATTTCACCTTGTGAAATTAAAGGGATTGAAAATTATTTTTGGACAAAAAATTGTCCAGAAACTGGACAATTACAAGCTTATTATGTTACTTCTTTTGTATTATAGCTTGGTTGTCTTTTTATCATAATCACATTGTGATAAAATATGGAATATTTAATAAATAACAATAATAAATGTTAAAATAGATATCCTCAGAAAATTAGTTCTGCATTGAGTTTTTGTTCAAATCTCTCTCCCTTTTCATAAAGTAGCTCCTGATAAGCCCTCATATTTCAGCTAAATAAATAAATACATCTCTCACTGATTTCTAAGGGAATAAATTTGCAGGATCTGCCCAAACATACTGTACTTTGTTGTGAAAGAGAAAATAAAGCTCAAAGAAAAGTCTTGCATCACTAATCTTTCTCTGAATAAAAACAAATATGTATAAAATCCCTTTCTTACAAAAAAAAATATTATTTGCTTCAAGACTGTATGCAAATTGACAGATAAAATGAAAGCATCAGAGAAATTTACATTAAAAAGTTTCAGTGGGGATATTAATATACCTGACAGTATTATAGATACTTGTTTAAAATGTTTATTTAAGAACATATGTGTCACATAAAATGTATATACAAAACCTTTCAATGATATAGAAAGAAGATGTTTTATATGTACCATATTTTTCGGACTATAAGAAGCACTTAGTTTTTGGGGAGGAAAACAAGGAAAAAAAATCTGTCTCTGCCTCCCAGCAATTTACCTCCTTGCAGCAAACAGCAAACAGCCTGGTCACTTCAGCACAGCCTGATTTAGCACAAGCAGCTGATTTGTGGTTGGATCAGCCTCCCAGAATATCGCCCATCAGCTGTTCCAGGCTGCAGAGATCGCCACCACCCGTCGCTGCCGTCACCGCCCATTGCTACTGCCACCCATTACTGCCTCCACCACATGCCCCATTTTCAGCCTCCACGTGTCCCATTTTCAGCCTCCACACATCCCATTTTTGGCCCTTCCAGGTGGCAGGGATCACTGTCACCACTGCCTATCCCCACCACAATGGGCCAAAAATGGGGCACGCGGAGGCCGAAAATGGGGTGTGCAGAGGTGGTGATAGGTGGCAGCAGCGATGGGTGGTGATGGGCAATCCCTGCAGCCTGGAACAGCTGATAGGTAAATTGCTGGGAGGCAGAGGCCAAAGGGTGGGGGCTGGCAGGTGGACGGGACTTCGGCAACATTCGCTGTATAAGATGCACAGACATTTCCACCCACTTTTTTTTGGGGGGGTAAAAGATATCTTATACACCAAAAAAATAGGGTATATAATCTTTTTTAAAATTTAAATTTCTTTATTAAAAAATCATTTTTTAAAAAAATATGTGATGGAATGGAAATGAAGACAGTTAAACATACTGGATATATGGATCCAAGAATCCTATTCTTTGCCTCAACTTCATTTGCAATACTTAAATATTAATTTAATAACTCTCTGCTTCAGATAATTGTTCTAAGGCAGGGGTGTCAAACTTGATTTCATTGAGAGCACATCAGGGTTGTGTTTGACCTTGGGGGGCTGGGGTGGGCATGGCCAGCATGGGCGTGGCCAGCTAGACATCACGTGTGTCGGGGGAGCCTATGGTAGCCAGAGTGCCCTGTCAGCTTAACAGGCTCCTGAGCTCCATTTTTGGCTGCAACTGCCTCCTGCAACCTTCTGCCAGTGAAAACGGAGCTCGGGAGGGCCGAACGCGACCCTCCTGAGCTCCTTTTTCACTGGTAGAGGCACTGCAGGATGGTCCTTTGCTGTTTCCAGGGTGGCCTGCAGGCCAGATCTAAGCACCCCACAGGCCAGATCCAGCCCATGGGCTTTGAGTTTGACACCCCTATTCTAAGGGTTATTAAGATAATTTATGGGCATATTTTGAACATTTGGAGGAATACATCTTAAATATTATATTGTCAAATGTCAAATATTAATTGCCAAATACTGCTAAAGTTCAAATATTTTTTCCACCCCTATTCTAAGGGTTATTAAGATAATTTATGGGCATATTTTGAACATTTGGAGGAATACATCTTAAATATTATATTGTCAAATGTCAAATATTAATTGCCAAATACTGCTAAATTTCAAACTATTTTTCAAATAGTGTAATCATATATTGCTAAACTTCAAGAACTGATATCAGTGAAAATCTACTCAGTGAATATCTCACCTCAAAAGTGAGGGTGAGGTTCTCTTAATTAACCTTTCCAAAAATATTGTAGGGAACATTAAACCTATATACAAAAATGGAAGCTAGAGTCAACCAGCTTAAAACCAGCCTGCCATCCTGCATTAGTAAACAGATGGTTAGAATCTAAAGAAGGGTGTCACATGTAAATGCCTGACCTCAGACCCAGGGCTGGAGGCAGTGGGGTTGGGCAGGCCGATCCCTAGGGTCCACCCTAACCCACTGACCCTTCCTTACCTTAGCCACACCCCGGGGGTACTTAAGGTCCAGCCATGCGGTCCAGGGTGAGTTTCAGAATTGTACCTGCAAGAATGAGATACCTGTGAATAAAGATTATTGATCCAAAGAGTACCTGTGTGATGGAGTTATTGGGCTCGATCCTTGGACATCTCTAACAAATTGATAGCAGGGATGGTTAAATAGCCCAACGAAACTACTCCAGGACATGCCAGGGGACTCCATGCAAACGACCACGACGAACAGGGTGAATACCAGGGCATTCACCAAGAAGATGGCAGAACGGCCTGCCCAAACAGAAAACACGCAAGGAGAGGCGCCCAAGATGAGCGGCCTACTCTCCCACCCATGCACCCCAACCAGACACGACGAGGGATGCAAGGAACCTGAAAGCCCAACAAGTGAGAGGTACGACCTAAAAGAAAGACTCCTAAAACTAATAGACTCGGCACAAAGCAAAAGCGACCTCGTTGCGGAACTTCGAAGCCTGGTCAAGGGCTGCGAAGCAGCGAGTGAGGAAGATGAAGGCGAGTCAGACTACAGCAATGAAGACGCGGTAAGAAAAAACTGCCCCTGCCAGAAGCCCACCGAAAAGGCTGAAAAGGAATTCGCGCCCTTTTCGCAGCGGCCATCTTGGGTGGTGACGTCACCGAAGATGGCCGACCAACCACCAATAGATTCCCGAGATTTGAATCTCATAGCAGGAATCGGGGCCTACTTGAAGGTGACCACCCAGAACCACAGCGATGACTGAAAAGGCCCAAAACCAAAATCCACGAGCTCGCCTACCGAGCTCGAGATCGATGGGGCAATAGAACTAATCACCGCGGCCCTCGGGGACAAGATGAGGCTGCTGGACACACACTCCGGCACCACGCGAAAACCCAGAGGGACCACCAACCCGAGGGGAGCCAATGCCAACGCCAACCCAGAGGGACCAACCACCACCACACGGGTCAATACCACCCACGACTCCCAGAGAGCCCACCCATGGGGACACTGGAGCCGGGGACAGAGCACCGAGGGCGATGGGAATACTCACCCGACCGGCGACCAGGACCAGAACCAGGATCCGCGAGACCATCGGCAGGCAAGGGACGACCGTCGGCAGGCAGGGGACTCGGCCCGACCCCAGGATGCAGCATCCACGCAAGGCCGGGCCATCCAGGAGCATTCGCGGCTCCAACAGGACTCCCGACCTTCGCCGACGATCCGCGCCACTTTCCGGGGATCCAGATGACAATCCGAGACCACTTCGACCAAGTGAGGCCAGCTAAGGAGGAACCGAAGGCCCATCCGAAAGATTGGGGCCTTCACCCGGGAGCTGCAGGAACGAGCTCCTCACTCCACGGCTGCTGGGCTGGAATGAACTTCAGGCATGCACAGAGCCTACCTACAAGAGAAACGGAGCGAAACATAGAGATAGACCGACGCAAGCACATAGAAGCAAGTCAGTACAGACTTGCCACAGTCATCCCTCTGCCTTATTGCGAGTATCCATACATGCAAAACCATGGACAGCGACACAATGTAAGTAATTTAACTTACAATTCAGGGACTTTGCCAAATGACTTTCCCAAACTGAGACTAGATGGGGACAATTTTTTGGAATGGAACCAACAGCTCCAAGTCATTCTCCTGAGGGAAGACCTGTTGTCCCTAGTTACTGACCCCCCAGAAAAACCCTGGACTTTTGAATTAGACTGTACTCACCACAAGGCTTATTATATAGTTATTGCTAATATCACCCCCAGCATTTACCCTAGCATTAGCCACCATTTAACAGCTTCAGAGATAATACAGAAAATGCACAGCCTGTTCTACAGTCAAAGTGTAGCAAGCACCACCAGACTCTCCAGGGAGTTCTATTCAACCAAACTCAAGGCAGGGACCCCCATGAGCGAACATTTATTGTCTTTAAATGCCACCAGGGCTGAACTAACACAAAGGGGGTAGGTCATAAGTGAGAGGACCATGATTAGTATTATTGTGAATTCTCTGGACCCCAGCTGGGACACATTTATCACACAGATAGATAACCTCAGCTCAGGAAAACTCACGCTAGAACTACTAACTTACAAACTCATTGCCGAAGATAGCATAAGGAAAGACCACTCACTAAGCCGTAGAGAGCAGAGACCTAGCAGAAGGGCGGAACCACAGGGTAGGAGCCACAACAACACAGAATGCTACATATGTGGCTCAAAAAATCATTACAAGAGGGACTGCCCTAGGAACATTAGGGACAGGGATAGGCCACACCAGAGGGACAGGCCAGAGCAAAGGGCGAAATTCAGCCACAGGCGCTCGCCAGATGATAGGCACAGACGTAGAGATTCCCCTAGCCCAAGGAACAGAAGAGGTTACAGGGACAGCTCCAGGGAGAGCCAAATGGGTCACTGTATGGACTGGGGGACCAAGAACAATACACCGATCAGGACAGGAAAGAGGGCACGAGGTTACTGGACTCAGGAGCCACCAACCACACCACATACGACCAGAGTTCACTGACCTCATTCACCAAAGAAAACTTTATAATAAAGGTGGCCAACCAAAACAATGTACAAGTGACAGGGAAAGGTAACACATACGTGCCAGGGATTGGAGTATTGGAGTATTGGATAGGGAGTATTATTAGTACCAAACATACCCTACAACATCCTTGCCACCCTGAAGCTGAGCAGGGATAACAACGTTGAGGTGACATTCAAAGAGGGGAAAGCACACGTAACTAGAGGGGGCAAGAGCGTAGGGAAAACAGTGGTCAGTGGGGGTTTGCCATATTCCCACCCAGTCAGAAACACACAACCAAAGGTGAACATCCACCTGAGGGCAAAACTCGACACCACACGCAACGCAAATGAGGAAAGCAACAGTGAGGAAATAGAGGGGGTTAGCCACGTACACATAACAAATGACCCAAGAGAGCAAGGGTCACCTGGGAAAGGGAAGCCAGCAATAGGGAAGTTAGTACATGACAACTGTGCGCACCTATTGCATAGGAAGTTAGGGCACATCAGCTTCCCTGTGGTACAAAAAATGATGGAATGCTCCGAAGGTATAAAAATAAAAAACTGTGAGAACTATCTCGAGTGTTCTGTTTGCAAAAGTTCCAAACTAAAAACCAAACCCAGGTCCAAAAAATCAGTACGCACCACCAATTCAATTTTCCAACTCATACACATGGACCTGGTGGGACCACTAAGGCCCTCCATTAAATACAGAAAAAGGTTTTTCTTAGCCATAGTTGATGATTTCAGCCACTATGGCTTTGTATACACCCTGAAACACAAAAATGAGGTATTCCAAAAATTTAAAGAATTCTATGCAAGGGTAGAAACACAAGATAACACTAAGATCAAACAAATAATGACAGACCAGGGGTCTGAATTTCTGTCAAGCGATTTCTCACGATGGCTGAAGGCATGCGGGATACTCCACTACACATCTTCTCCGTTCTCTGCCTTCCAGAATGGCATCATAGAACAAAAAAATGGAACGCTGCAGACCATGATGAGGTGCGCACTAGAGGATGCAGGTTTAGGGCAACATTTCTGGTCAGAGGCACTCATTTATTCAAATTATACGCTAAACAGACTGTGGTCCAGTGTACTGAACAAAACTCCATATGAGTTGATGTACCAGAAGAAACCACAGGTGTCACACCTACATGTATTTGGAGTCACAGCTGATGTGCACATCCCCAGGCAATTGAGACACAAGGGAGACAAAGTATCCAGAAGATTGAGGTTCATGGGATACGAACCGGGGATGAAGGGGTTCAGGTTCATAGACAACAACAACAGATTTGTAATATCACGAACAGCTGTCTTCCACGAGAACGCCAACTGGTCCAAGATACACCTCAATGAGGTGTTCCCTAACAAGGACGAACCAGAAGGCAGCCAGGGGGGAGCAGAGCACAACACAGGAGAGACCACAGAGCAGGGGAAGGACAAACCCAAGAGACAGGGGAGACAAGTTAAGGAATGGAAGGAGAATCACCCCTGCATTAAAGTAGATTCACCCACAGAGAAGGAGGCTAAGTACCTACACGACACCGAAACACCACCTGCTAGGCCAGTCAGGGCAAACAGGGGCAAGGCACCAAGAAAGTTAGAGGATTATGTCTTATCACTACACACTAACCAACTAACCCCCAACACATACGAAGATGTACTGAGGTTACCAGAGGGAGAGAGGGCAAAGTGGGAACAGGCTATGGAGAGGGAGATGAGTAGCCTAAGGGAACTAAAAGTATACACCCCCTCCGAAGTCCCAAAGGACAAAACACCCACAGGCACCAGGTGGATCTACAAAATTAAGACTTTAGAGGGAAATAAAGTCCTCTATAAAGCCAGACTAGTGGCACAAGGGTTCTCCCAGAAGTACCCTGAGGACTACACAGAGACATATTCCCCCACCGTCAGAGCCGAAAGTGTGAAATGCGCACTGGTGATCGCATCACTACTTGGCCTAGAAGTACATCAGTTTGATGTACAAACCGCTTACCTACACGCTGAGCTCGACAAGGAGATCTATGTAAGAGCGCCACCCAGCCAAAGCACCAAGAAGGGGGAAGCCTGGGTCCTAAACAGAAGCCTGTACGGGCTCAAACAATCAGGGAAACGTTGGTACGAGTGCCTGTCCAAAACCTTAAGGTCCATGGGATTCTTTGCCACCTCAGCAGACAACTGCTTCTTCACTAAGAAGGTAGGCAACTCTGTTGAATATGTTTTGATATATGTAGACAATATACTGTACATCAGCGACCAGACCAGCAAATGTAATGATTTTGCCAGTGAGCTAGGGAAACACTTCTCACTGAAAATACTAGGTAAGGTGGACAAATACCTGGGGGTACAAATTACAAAGACTGACAAAGGCTTCCAGCTCTCACAAAAGGACAAAATATTGGAACTATTGCAAAAATGCAACATGGCCAATGCCAAAACATGTGAGATACCAATGCAGCCAGATTTCATAAAAGACATGTACAATGAGGCTGAGGCATTCAAGGACAATACACTATATAGGTCCACCATAGGCTCTCTATTATACATTGCGAACTGGACAAGGCCCGACATCGCCCTGCCAATTAACCTATTATCTCGGCACGTAGGTAATCCCACTGTATACCACTGGGAAGCCATCAAAAGAGTACTGAGATATCTAAAGCATAGCACTGATGCCTGCTTATCCCTAGAACCCGAAACTGCCACAAGACCCACACTCACATGCTACGCTGACGCTGACTGGGCTGGAGATGTGAAAAGCAGGAAGAGCACCTCAGGCTACATACTCTTCCTAAACAACAGCCCAGTACATTGGTACACAGGCAAGCAGAACCTGGTAGCCACATCCACAACAGAGGCCGAATACATATGCCTATCCAAAGCCGCCAACAACCTGGTCTGGTTTGATGACCTGCTCACAAACATCTGGACTGAACCCACCTACCCAATCACCATCCACAAGGACAATAAGGCTGCAGTGGAAATATCGAAGGCGGAGGCAGTAGGTCAGAGGTAGAGGCATATTGATATAAAACATAAACATGTCAGACAGTTTTCAAGCATCGGGTTCATAAAGGTCATACACTGTGATATCGAAGAGCAGACAGTGGACATATTAACAAAACCCTTACAAAACATACATATCTAACATCCAAACTAGGCATTCTCCCAAGAACAACCCCTCAGGTGCACACAATCCAAGGACACCCAGGTCAGGCATTTAGAGGGGGTTTTGTCACATGTAAATGCCTGACCTCAGACCCAGGGCTGGAGGCAGAGGGGTTGGGCAGGCCAATCCCTAGGGTCCACCCTAACCCACTGACCCCTCCTTACCTTAGCCACGCCCCGGGGGTACTTAAGGTCCAGCCATGCGGTCCAGGGTCAGTTCCAGAATTGTACCTGCAAGAATGAGATACCTGTGAATAAAGATTATTGATCCAAAGAGTACCTGTGTGATGGAGTTATTGGGCTCGATCCTTGGACATCTCTAACAAAGGGCAGATTTTTTTATTAACCAGAAGTCATCCAATAGCAGTCTTTACTTGGTACCAGAAATGACGGCCTTTCAACTGTTTCTATGGCAGAAATTCTGTACCCGAGAAGAAAGTAACTCCCTGCCAATAGGCAAAGAGCAAAAAGACAACACTGAAAAATGTGGTGCAGCCAGAAGGCAAAGCAATTCACAAACAAGGTGACGAGGGTAAGAGGACACCTGGAGTTCTTCATCCCAATCCTATTATCCTGCTTCTCTAACCTGATAGGTTTAAATTCTTCATTATCCACATGCCACTTTTCCTTCAATTCCTTTTGCTGACTGAGAAAGATCAACAACCAAAAGATCAATAGATCACTAAGAACAACAATATGCCCAAGTCATATAAGGAACCTTCTTCTGATAGAGCTTAAATATAGAAGCAGACATGAATGCCAAAAAAGAGAAGGAGCTTCTCCCCCCCCCCACCTGGAATTACCAAAAAATCCAGTTAATCATAATCCCATTCAGCTCTTCTACTCTGCTGAAATCCAGATGAGACTATTGCTCTTAGGAAAAACCAACATTTGATTTCCATGAGGCTGAAATTCCCCTAATCATACCATGCTAAAGAAGCAAGAAACAATTGCTGGACAACTGTTCTGCTGTCTCTGAAAGAAAAATAGCCATGAAGGCATAGAACCTAATAGCTCATTGAACTATTTATTTATTTATTAATTATTGCAATTTATATGCCGCCTTTCTCCCTGGGGACTCAAGGCGGCTTACAAAGTGACAATTTCCAATACAAATCACAATGAAATAAAACTTAAAATCAGCTACCCTATTAAAACAATTTAAAATTATAACAGTGTACCCCCATACTAATCAAAGCTGAGCTCCAAAGACTCTTTTCTTTAAAATGCCCACATGGGGACTTTGGGAGAAGAAATGGCAAACTGAGTACAGCTCCATTACAGGTAGAGCCAATGACCACTGCAGATTAAAGAGCTGGCAAGTAGACTAGCTAACTATTAGGAATCTTTGGATCAACTGGTTTTAGAGCATTGAATGAGTTTCCTTCAATCCTTAATGAAATACGTTTAAAATACAAGTTTATGATTTTTTTAAAAGTGGGGGGGGGGGGGCAAGGAGAGAGAATAAAAAGCAAAAGGTTATTAGAACTGTGATTTTGGAATTTTACAAGTTGGTTAAGGGTTTCTGCTGTCCCACTCATTCACACACACATATAAGTGTGGTTTAGAGAGTTTATTAATGTTCCCCAGCAATTCCCTTCACCCAGCCTCAGAACTATCCCAAATAAATCCAGCCACAAGCAGGCCAAGGTTAATCCACAAGGCAATGGCCAATAGTCTATAAAAAAATAGAAAGTTGCTCCAATAAATAAGTCCACCAAACAAACTTAAATCCACCAGGCCAAACTGAAATACACCGAGAGATCAATTGGCAAGAGAAGTTCAGAGTCTCCAAGGCACAAAGTCAAGCAGGAAGCACAAGGATAATACAGCTGGAAACCAAACATTTTCAGTGGTGGGATTCAATTTTTTTTACTACCGGTTCTGTGGGTGTGGCTTGATGGGTGTGGCTTGGTGGGGGGGTCATGTGACTGTGTGGGCATGGCCACCTCAACGGCACTCACTGCAAGGTTGAATGGGCGTGGAAAACTCGACATCACCCCACCAAGCCACGCCACCAAGCCACACCCACAGAACCAGCAGAAAAGGCAGCTCCTGCACCCTGTCCCTTTATCATCCCCCCTGCATCGAAGTACCTTAAAGGGACACTGCAGTCTGGCTGCCTTCCGAGCAGTTCCACTGCGACACCGTCCCTCCAGTATAGCAGGCCGTTCTCCTGGCCGGGTCTGGGAATGGGGTGCAGTCACACACGTGCACCGGCAGGCAATGGGATGTGTGTGCACGGCCATTGCGTAAAATAGTGCAGTGATGGCAGCGACAGGACTTCAGGCCTCTTTTTCGGCCTGTAGTTTTCGGCGCAAGAAGCCTGCAGCCGCTACCTCTTTTTTGGCGGAAGAAGCCTCCAGTCGCTGCCTCTTTGCCATCCAGAATCAGACCTGCAACAGTGGCTGGAGGTTCTCACGCTGAAAAAGAGGCAGCAGATGCAGGCTTCTTGCACTGAAAATTACTGAAAACTACAGGCCAAAAAAGAGGCCTGCCTGAAGAAGTCTCATTGCTGCCATCGCCAGCCACCCTGATTTTCACGCCAGCTGTGCACGTGCCCCCAATTGCTTGCCAGTGCTGTTCGCAGCCAGACCCGGCCAGAAGAACAGCCTGCTGTGCCGGAGGGATGATGTCGCAGCAGAGCTGCTTGGAAGGCAGCCAAAAACTACTGGTGGCTGGAGGATCACTGCCCAAGGCTCGCCGGGAACCACCACCAAGGCACAGACGAAGGTGAGAGAGACGGAGGGCAAATGGGCAGTATGTGGGTGGAGGCCCCAGGGAAAGCCAGAGCTGGGGAATGGCATGTTCCCTGACCCGGCTGAGGTGGGTGGAGGCTCTGGAGCAAGGCTGGAGCCAGGGAATGGTGCATTCCTCAACCTGGCCAAGGCAAACAGCAACCAGGCAGAGGCTCTGGGGCATTGGGGAATGGCGTATCATTGGGCACTGAATCCAACCCGAGGTGAAGGACAAGTGGGCAACATGCTTACCTTTGGTGAGCAGAGTGGGCAAGGCATGGAGGCGAGGTAAGGCAATTAGCTCGGCCATGTGGCAAAGGCAACATATATAGAGCAGGGTGTGCAGGGCAGGTGTGGCGGGTGGGGCGAACAGTGACCAGGCGACTGGGTGGGCAGGGGTGGGGCCAGCCAGAGGTGGTATCTGCCAGTTCGGCAAACCAGTTAAAATTTCCACTACTCGTTCACCCAAACCAGTCCGAACCGGCTGAATACCACCTCTGACATTGTTCCCAGCAATGGCTCCCTCTGCCTGCTGAAAAAAATAGCTTTCTGGTACAGCCAATGAAGACAGATGGGGCCTTCTCCTGAGTAATCTGGCAGATCTCCATTGCTCTTGACTTTTCTCTGCCCTGCATACTCTTCGATCCATCATGAAAGGCAGCTCCTCCTCCTCCTTTTCATTGACCATCTGCCCCCACAAGCTATCCCCAGCTGAAGCCTCCTGTAAATCTCTTTCAGATGG
Organism: Pituophis catenifer annectens; assembly: GCF_029215685.1. Taxonomy (NCBI): domain Eukaryota; kingdom Metazoa; phylum Chordata; class Lepidosauria; order Squamata; family Colubridae; genus Pituophis; species Pituophis catenifer. Next base: position 106,015,639 of record NW_027256883.1, on the reverse strand, counting down.
CCATTCAGAGTTATTAATTAATCCAGTTCCTGACATTTCAGGAATGAGCTCACCCTCCCTTGAGCTGACCTCCAAGGAAGAATCCAAGGAGTTGTCCAAAGGAGACATCACAGAGTTGGAAATAAGACTTTAGAATTAATTATAAGAATCCTTCCAGTGGGAAAATGTTTTTGTTTTATTTTTATTTTTTTTAATGATAGGGTGGGACTTTGGTTAGACAGCAGGGGGAAGTAGAAGGAACTAAAGATCACAATTAAAAGAGAACAGATAAATTTGACTTACTAATACAGAATGGAGCAAAATATTTTATATTTTATTTATATTTGTTGCAAATGTAGGAAGAAGTATTTCTTTAAATGTTTTCTTTTTCTTCATTTTACTTTTCTTTATTCACTTGTTCTTTTCAATTTTTTCTGGACCTATTTTTTCTTTTTTCTTTTTTTAAGTTTGTATTAGTTTTCATCACTGTAAGTGTAATTTTTAATTAAATTACTATTTTAAAAAATCCCCACATGGGATGTTTCTTCTGTTGCCTGGGGCAAGGAGGCTATGGGATAAGCTCTGAGTTATTGTTAACTTGATGCTTTGCTCAGCCAAGAGGCATGGTCCTTTATGAATGTCTGAGCAATTATGTTCACCATCACGCTTCCTTTTATATAGCCTGGCAGATACAGAACTCTCTGCTAAATTTCAGGATATTTGCAACTTTCTCATTTCCTATCTATTACTTCTGAATGCAAACAAGCTGAGGTTAAGATGCAAAGCATCAGATTACAAAGCATATTGGGAGCATTTGCAGAACAATAAGAATTTACTTCCCAAAGGAAAAGTAATGCTATGTATGCTCATAATCAGTTTTGCAGTAGATTTTTAAAGCTTGTTTTCTCTTTGGAGAAAGGAACTCTACAGTCTTCAAAATATATTTGCAAAAAGAAAGTGATAGGCCTAATTTCTGGTTATATGTGCTATATTACAACATCTAATTCCATTTTGCATGCAGAGTGTATAAATGTCTAAATCTATAAGATTTTTGGAAACAGGAACTTCCATTTTGTAATCCCAGCATAGCAGAGAGATTTGAAACAATAAATCTCCTGCTGTATACTAGAAAACAATACACTGAGTTTTGTGAAGCAGATGGGCATTGTCATCCCATCTCCAGACTATAGCAAAAAATGTCATGCCCTGAAAATATAAGCCCTGATGTTCCTTATGCTAACTATGAGGGCTCTATAACAGCCCTCGTAAAAGTTATCATAATAAATCTATGCTGTAAAAAATCATCTAAATACATATCCTTTTCTTGTACAAGGTGCTGACCCATCTGCACACATGCATGAAAAATATAGACCCACGACAAGCTTTATATCTGAATCAGCTTGCTTACACTGTGTGATAATTTGTTGTATAGGTTGTGGGATCTGCTTCCCTCTTCTCAAAGCTTTCAGTGGATTTTGAATCCATTGAAAACAGTAGAATGGCTCAGTGATAAGGAATGGATCTCTTCTCATTTAGTTTTGACTCCCTTCAAAGAAAAGGTTGGAGATCATAGAGAGTTTGGTGTAACAGTAAAGCTGCTAGGCTAGAAACCAGGAGATTGTGAGGTCTAGGCTAGTGATGGCTAACATTTTTGCCATCATGTGCCAGGAGCGGGAGAAGTGAGGGGAGTCACATGCACATCCACACCCACAATTGTATGCGCCCCACGCATGAACGTGCAACCCCCCCCACACTCCCCCCGCTCCTGGCACATGATGGCCCGGTGGGCTCGATAGGCCCATTTTTCTCTATTCCCCAGCTCCAGAGCCTTTCTAGGGGTCTGGGGAGGGCGAAAACAGCCTTCCCCATCCACCCAAAGGCCCTCCGGAGGCAGGAAATGGCCCATTTGCCAACTTCTGGTGGAACTGGAAGACCTGTTCTTTGCTCTCCTCAGGCTCCAGAGTCTTTCTAGGAACTTGGGGAGGGCGAAAACAGCCTTCCCCACCCCCTGGAGGCCCATTTGCCAATGGCCCATTTGCCAACTTCCGGTGGGACCAACTTCAGGTGGCAAACAGGCTGTTTCTGGCCTCCAGAGGGCCTCTGGGGAGTGGGGAAGGCCATTTTCGCCCTCCTCAGGTTCCTAGAAAGATCCCGGGGAGAAAGAAAAATGGGCCTTCCCCACCAGCCCCCAAGGCCCTCCGGAGGCAGGAAACAGCCTGTTTCCCTACTTCTGGTGGGTTTGGAAGGCCCAAAAATCAGCTGGCGGAGCTGAGCTCGCGTGCCCACTGATATAGCTGTGCCACCTGTGGCACACATGCCATAGGTTCGCCATCACAGGTCTGGGTTATCCTTGAGGCATAAAAGCCAGGTAGGTGACTTTGGGCCAGTCATTCTCCATCCAACCGATTCCACAGGGTTGTTGTTGTTTAGGAGACAGGAATTCAAGTAGTCCTCATTCACTGACCACTCACTGAATTTTATAAATACTGTATTAAGAACCACACCTTATGCAGATGAAGAGAGATATATAGAAGATAATCTAGGACAGAATTAGGCCCATCCAATCAAAATATCAACCACTGAACCAACGACTGCCTGGTGCACCAAAACTTCAATCTTCAGTCTATGTCAGGGGTATCAAAGGCGATTTCATTGAGGGCCGTATCAGGATTGTGTTTGACCTGGGGTGGAGTAAGCATGGTCGGGGTGGGCATGGCGAGGGTGGGAGTGGCCAGCTTGACGTCACTTATGTCGGGGGGATGTACTTGTGGTGGCCAAGTGCTAAGGCAGGACTTCCCTCAGACTCTCCCTCACTCTCATTATTATCTTCCTTCCTTCCTTTCTTCCTTCCTTCCTTCCTTCCTTCCTTCCTTCCTTCCTCCCTCTCTCCCTCCCTCCCTCCCTTCTCTTTCTTCTCTTTCCTTCCCTCTTCATTCACCTTTTTTCTTCCTTCCCTTCTTTCCTTATTTTTCATTCCTTGCTCTCCTCCATCTTTCCTTCCTTTTCTTTGTCTTTCATCTTTCCCTTTCTCTTTTTCTGTCCCTTCTTGCATGCTTAAATGCAAAAGGGGAAATATTTTATTTTGTTTATTTTGCTAGCCCACTGCCAGCAAAAATGGAGTTTGGGGCCCTGCGCAGCCCCACTGGGCCACATTTTCAGCTAGGGTGGGTTCCTGCAATCCTCTGCCAGTGAAAACGGAGCTTGGGGGGCACGTGCACCCCCCCCTGAGCTTCATTTTTGCTGGCAGAGGGCTTCAGGAGGCCATCATGGCCATAAACAGGACCCAGCAGGTCCTTTTTCACTGGCAGAGGCACCATGGGCCAGACCTTTGCTGTTTCCAGGATGCCCCGTGGGCCACATCTAAGCACCCCATGAGCCAGATCTGGTCTTCGGGCCTTGAGTTTCAGATCCCTAATCTATATAATGCTCTAGAAGTCTCTGGAGGCTGGGGACAGCAAAAAAGTCACTTCCTGTCCCACCGGGAGTTGGGAAATGGGCCCTTTCAGGCCTCCGGAGAGCCTCCGAGGGAGTGGGAAAGGCTGTTTTTGCCCTCCCCAGATGCATAGAGAGGATCTGGAGCCAGGTGAGAAAGAAAAATGGGCCTTCCTCCCCCCCAGACCCTCCAGAGGCAGGAAACAGCCTGTTTCCCTACTTCTGGTGGGCCCAGAAGGCCCAAAAATCAGCTGGCTGGCACATGCATGCATGTCAAAGCTGAGCTGGCGTGCCCAGTGATATGGCTATGTGTGCCACCTGTGACACACGTGCCATAGGTTCACCATTACAGGTCTAGAGTCTAATATTTTCTTGACTTCATAATGGGTCTCTCCTTGCATTACTATAAGAGGAGGTGGTGGTTGGATTTGAGGTCTTATGTTGAGGTCTTTCAAGGCGGCGGGTGACTTTTGAAAGAGGCGGTGGTGAGGCCTCTCCTCAAGAAGCCTTCCCTGGACCTGGCAGTGTTAGCAAATTATTGTCCAGTCTCTAACCTTCGCTTTGTGGCGAAGGTTGTTGAGAGTGTAGTGGTGTGACAGCTTCCCCAGTACCTGGATGAAACGGTTTATCTAGATCCATTCCAGTCGGGCTTCAGGCCTGGGTACAGCACAGAAACGGCATTGGTCGCATTGGTTGATGATCTCTGGAGGGCTTTTCTGTGGGGGCACCTGCCATTTGGAACGAGTTCCCCCCAGAGATACGGAGGATCCCAGATTTACGCATTTTCCGCTGTGCCCTCAAGACCTTTTATTTCAACAGCTGGCCTGGCCTAACTTCCTTTTAATTGTTAATTTTAAATTTGTTTTAAAACAATAGGGGTGTTTTAAACTGTATGGGCCAAATTATTTAATGTGCTTTTACATTGTTTTTTAAATTTTGTATCATGTGTGTTTTATCTTTTGGCTGTTCACTGCCCTGAGTCCTTTGGGAGTAGGGCGGTATATAAATCCAAAATAAAGTAAAAGTAAAGTAAAGTAAAGTAAAGTTGGACCCAACTGATGGTTTTAGCAAGCTACAAGCTGTATTTTCCCTAGCACGCGAGGGAGGCTTAATTGAACTGTCATGGAGTTGATTATTTTCACTATAGGGAATGGACCTTGGAGCTTTGGTCCTAACCTCTTGCTAGGCAGCCTTAACCGTATGTATTTGGTGGATAAGAAAACTTTATCTCCCACTCAGAAAGGGGGTGGAGCAAATGGTGCTTGTCTGCTTGCTTTTTATATTCCTCTGCTGCTTCTGACAGTACCTTCTTAGTATTTTCCCATCCCTTCTTTAATGAATCCATCCATTCAGTTAAAGACATGGATGAGGGGGGCTCTCTGGGTAGCTCAGGCATGGGGACAAACTCCATGCCACTGATGACCTGGAAAGGGGTCAGTCCAGTACTACTGTGCACTGCATTGTTGTAAGCCACTTCTGCAAACAGTAATAGATCTGTCCAGTTCTCTTGTTGATAATCCACATAACATCTAATGTATTGTTCCACCATGGCGTTCGTATGTTCTACCGTTCCATTTGTGCTCAGATGGAAAGTGAGCTAAGTCCTTGTGTGGACCTGATGGACCTTAAGATCTCTCTCCAGAACTTTGCAGTGAACTGGACTCCTTGGTCTGAGATGATGCGGCAGGGTGCTCCATGCAGGCGATAAATGTATTTGATGAACAGTTTTGCAAGTTTCTGCACAGATGGTAGTCCGAAACATGCAGTGAAATGGGCTTGCTTTGAAAACAGATCAATAACAGTCCAAATTACTGTGTTCCCCCCACTTTCTGGGAGCTCAACTATAAAGTCCATTGCGATTTCTTCCCAAGGTCTGCTGGGGGGTTGCCACTTGTTGAAGACATCCTGGCAGTTTTCCAAGTCTCGGTTTCATTGCTGCACATGTGGCATTCATTTTTGACCACCAGAATTGTCTCCTAGTGAGGTGTAGGGTTTTCAGGAGTCCAAAGTGGCCAGCTAGCTTGGAGTCATGGCTGCGCTGAAGTAGTTTGAGTTATAGGCTTGCTGGGACATACAATTTGGATCCTTTCCACACTAACACATCCCTCATGGTCAGAATGTCTTTATTGTTGGTGAGCCAAGGGTCTGTGGACAGCGCCACTTTCAATTTAGCTGTCAATCCATCCCGCTTTCGGTCTGGTGGTCATTTGGCTTGACTTCTTGTGGTGACTTGGGCGGCTGCTTGTGAGGGGAGGGGAATGATGGCATGGACCACTTCCTCTCAACCTCTCAAATTGAGGCTTCCTCGATAGGGCATCAGCTAACAGATACTTCCCTGCTGGTATGTATTTCAGTTCGAATTTGAAACATCTGAAATATTGAGCCCAATGAACCTTTTGGGAGATAGTTTCTTGGGGGTCTTTAGGGCCTTGAGGTTTTTGTAATCAGTCCAGACCTCGAAAGGCAGCTTACCTCCTTCTAGGAAATGTCTCCAAGAGAGTATGGAATGAGCTGCCCCTAGATGTACATATGATCCCCGACCTGCGCACCTTTTGCCACACCCTGAAGACCCTTTTATTTCAACAAGCTGGGCTGGCCTAACATGAATATGAATTTTAAATGGGTGTGTGATAGTTTTAATTTGTGGGCCAAATTTTTGTATATCCGATTTTAATGGTTTTTTAAATTTTGTAAATTATATGTGTTTTACTTTGGCTGTACACTGCCCTGAGTCCTTCAGGAGAAGGGCGGTATAGAAATCTAATAAAAGTCAAAGTCAAAGAGTAAAGCCCATTGAACTGCATAAGCCTCTTTTTCCCAGATGGCCCATTGTCTCTCTGTGTCATTGAGCTTTTTGGACACATAGGCACAGGGCAATAATTGTCCTTTGGTGTTCCTTTCAAGGGGCACAGGAGCCACTGCCACATTGCTAGCATCGGCTTGTATAATGAATTGCTGCTCTGGATCTGGGTGCTGCAGGATCGGCTCTTGGGCAAACAGTCTTTTTAGGTTCTCAAAGGCTTTTTGGCAATACATCATCCATGTGATTGGTTCGGTCGGCTTTTGCTTTGTTGGTGGGGATCCCATTTTAAAAAGTTTGGTTAGGGGTAGAGCCACCTCTGCGAAAGCCAGAATGAATTGCCTATAGAAGTTAGAGAATCCCAGGAAGCTCTGGAGTTGCCTGTGGGTTCGTGGGGATTGCCAATCCAGAACTGCTTTCCTTTCCCTGGATCCGCCTCTACAGCCCCACTGTAAATTCGGTATCCTAAATAGTCTAGGGAGGTTTTGTGAATTCACACTTTGACAGCTTCCTGTAAAGTTTGGCAGCAAGGAGTTTTTTCAGCACTTGCCAGATGAGTTTTACGTACTCCTCAAGGGTCTCACTAAATATGAGGATGTCATCTAAGTAAACGAGGACCCCCTTATACAGGTGCTCATGTAGCACTTCATTAATGAATTGCATGAACACCGCTGAGGCTCCTTCCAGTCCAAATGGCATCACTTTAAATTGGAAACTGCCAAGCGGGCAGTTAAATGCAGTTTTCCACTCATCTCCCTCCCTGATTCTTATGCGGTAATAGGCTTCCCTTAAGTCCAGCTTGGTAAGCACCTTGCCCTTTGACAAGTGGTTGACCATGTCTTTCATGAGGGGGAAAGGGTAGATGTTTTCTACGCACATGGCATTGATTCCACGAAAGTAAATGCAGAGCCTTATCCCCCCCCCCCATATTTTTTCTCTTTAAAGAGTACCAGGGCTGCCACTTTGGACTTTGCAGGCTGGATGAAGCCTCGCTCCAGATTGGCATCTATGTACTCCTCAATTCCTCCATTTCTTTTGGAGTCATGGAGTACATTTTTGGCTTGGGTAATTTAGCCCCTGGCACAAACTCTATTGTGGAGTCGGTAGAATGATGAGGGGGGAGGAAATTGCAGTCCTCTTCACTAAACCCCCTCCCCAAAGTCTTGATACTCCTTGGGCACTTGTTGGCTGCCAGGTAGGGCATCCTGGGCCGAGGCTGCGGGTTCTGGCATGGTCATCTCCTTTGGGGTGATGACTTCTGGGGGATGGTCCTGCCTCACTGGTGGCAATGGTCCAATCCCAATGACTAGCTTCCTATGGCTGCCATCCCACAAGATTGTGGGACCCCACTTATCAAGCCAGGAGAGCCCCTGACTGATTCTATCATCTTCGGGGCGACCACGAACCGAAGGAGTTCCCGATGGCACCCCATCTCTAACCTGATGAGCTCAGTGACCAAGGTGGCCAGAGCCCCACCAATTAGCGATCCGTCGACCTGCTCAAAGCTGATGTGGTGTAGCAAAGGTTTAGTGCATATGCCCAACTGCTCAACTATGGGGAGGCTGATCAGGCATCGCGTGCAACCAGTGTCTATGATGGCTTCTACTTCCCCGTGGACCCCCATCTCTGGGACCACTAATGTAATTTTGAGGGCAAAGGGGCAGATGGCTCCACTTACCATCAGGTCATCATCGCCATTGCTCTCTCCTAGGGAGCTTGAGGGAGATCTGCTGGCTGGCATCCCCTCTGCTTTAATGGGCAGGAGTGGGGTTTCTGCTGCCTGTTTGATGCTCTGTTCCTTTTCAAGTGGCTTCTGCAGAGCTTTCTTTGTCTCAGTTCAAGCAGATGACCTGGTGCCAGAGCCAGGCATTCTGAAGCCTGGTGCCTGTGCTGACCACACCGATAGCATTTGATAGTCCTGGAGGGACTCCTGGAAGGAGGCTCTTTGGGTTTTTCGTCTACGCTCAGTGCCCTAAAGGTCTCCTGGTTGGTTTGTCCATCGTTGGTTTCCTGTAAGGTTGAAACTCTAGGTCCAGAATTATGGCAGTGTTGTACCACAACTGTATCCGGTCAGTATCTTCCTTATGCTGCAGGCTTGCCTGAGATCCAGGTCCAGGGTATCTTTGACGGTATGCACCATGAGGCACTATGGCCAGCCTCACAGTTTTCCAGCCAATCTTTGGAACTCCCATACCAATTATTTTGTGGGTCTTCCAGCTTGCATCAGCATTTTAATTTGGGTCTCAGCTTCTACTTGCTGGGCGATGTTGTTGAATCTGACCTGCATCAATTGGACAAACTCCTCAGGATCTTCTAGCTCAGGAGCCTCATCGTTGTGGAGCTCCATTCTGTCGCCTCTCCTTCGTTCATGGCATCCGAGATGGCGGAGATCAAGTCTTGATCAGACGGGTATTGATATCTATATTGGTTGATGTGGGCCCAGACACAGATAAGATGGCTTCCAGGTCTGACACTGAACATGCTACACAAATATGCAGAATCTACAGAGGGCAATATTTGCCAAAAATCTCTGCCTGCTTTTGCCATCAAAGCAGATACATGTATGGTTTGGAGCTCCTCTGAGAAGTGGACTTCATGCCCCTTCTCAGTCTGCTCTTTCCAATTAGGAGATGGGTGATAAAAACACCCTTACTATGAATGCTAGAAAGGCCATTTTCTCCAGTAAATGGTTAAAATTCTTTTCTCCCATGGATTTTCACTCAAAATATATAAACAATATCCATAAACTATACATAGTTCTGTTTATAGCAAACAAAGTCCATCTAGGATATCTTTTCCAGGGAACTGACAAGAGGAAACAGCAAGGAGGCTCTGCAATAGAGTCTATAGACAAAGACCTATTCTGCAATCATTTCAGAAAATACTCCATTAATTTTCATAGCCCAGTTTTAATTGCACATACTTGCATATATCAGCCTTCTTATTTTCTACACCTGTCATAGCTGACACTTTATTTTGTGTGCTTGTCATTGCCAGGACTAATTAAAGGGATTTGAAGTTGCTGGGGAGGTTTTCTTGTGTGTGGCATTCAAAACTATTTAATTCTTCTCAAGTCCAGATGAACAGAACAGTAAAGCTGACAATTAGGGCACAGTGCTCAAAATAAGTTTATATGTATGGTGGTGGTGATGGGTGTATGAGTGTTTGTGTGCATGTATTTTGTAGGCAAATTTCAAAAGATTGAAGGATCTGTTAATTAAATACACTAGAATATTTATAATATATACACAAATGTTCTAACAATTTTTTTCATTATTATTATTATTAAGTGTCAAAACTAGAGTCATTGACAGACCAAAAGAAAGATGGCCATAGAAGAAAGATGATGAAGTACACGGGAGGTAAAAGTCCCTTCAAATGTTGGAGGATCCTATTTAGAGCTACATGTTATTGTTTTGTTAATTGTTTAATTACTTCTTCATCTCATTCCTTAATGCTACATCTAAATTGATGGAGTAATTAATGGCTTATTTGTTATAGTTACTCATTGTAATCTGTCTGGGGGGATGATACACATCAGGGTCCCCTTTGGCATAGAAAAGTGGCAAGTTTTCTTTGAAAATGTAAAAATATGTTTCACTTAATTGGGCTTGCTAGGTAGTGGCAGTGGTCCTATGTGGTATATTTCATATAGGCAAAATAATGGCTTTTAATTATTCCAGGCATCTAGTGATCTATCATCTCCAGAAACTGTTGACATCAACATTTTAATTAAGACATTTAACCTTAGAGATTTTGTCAAATACTGATTAGAAGGGTTTTTTACATTTCCAAGGTACAATTGAAAAAGTGCTAGGAAAGGAAAACACAGTTATCTGATTGATAAAAGCCTGTCAGTTATCTGATTGATAAAAGGGTGGGAGTTTGAGGATGTTAATGTAGCTCTCATTTCAGGATGGAATTCAATATGTAGTTTTATCAAGTCTTTGATAAAGTTTTCTTTCTCCTTCAGTAAAATGAAAACTCCTGATTTGCTTTTTTGTATAGGAGATGACTAGGCTGAGCCTGAGGAAGGAGTCAAATGCATCATAAGTCACAGGTCCCTGCATGTCTGCAAGAGATCTAAGTCCAGCCCACCTTGAATGACTCTCTTATCTCCCTTGACCGCTTTACTGTATCTGTAACAAGCTAAGACATCATCAAAGTGTCCAGGCGCTTCAGCGAGCAGCGTGCTGGATTCGTATTAGTGGTCCACGGGATTTAAAATTATGAATTTAGTGGTCCCTGAGGTCCGAAAGATTGGTGACCCCTGTTCTGGAGGATTGGCTATTTCTGCCAGTTTATTGTCATCTGCAAATTTGATGTTTCCCTTCTAGTCCCTCATCTAAGTCATTGAGGAGTGGCAGCTATTGTCCGGAAGAGTCTTTGCCCTTGCAGGATCCCTGTCCCTGAGATTGTTGGGTGTGAGTCTCTCCTCTTGAGGTTGGACTCAGAGGTTCAGTTGGTCTTGTTGCTGACGTACCTGCCTCCCAGCTGCGTTACAACAGCCCTGCCTGTGCTGCTAGAGGCGGTAGCTGGGCTGGCGGTGGAGTTCCCCAGGCTTATGGTACTGGGGGACTTCAATTTGCCATCACTTGGCGAATCCTCAGATGTGGCTCAGGAGTTCATGGCTTTCATGACAACCATAGACCTGACCCAAGTAGTTCAGGGTCCGACTCATAGGGGGGGACACACACTTGACCTGGTGTTTCTCTCGGGGCAGTGGAGATATGATCTGGAATTAAGGGGTATAGATGCTTCTCCCTTGTCACGGTCAGATCATTTCCTGATGAGATTAGACTTCAGGACACTACTCCTCCATCGCAGGGAGGTGGAACCGATTAAGTGGTTCCGCCTCAGGCGCCTAATGGATCCTGAAGGGTTCCAGAAGGAGCTTGGGGAGATACCTGACTCCCTTGTCCACAGTCTGGCTGAGTCCCTGGTGGCTGCCTGGAATAGAGCGGCATCTGGGGCACTGGACTGGATTGCGCCTTTGCGACCTCTCCATGGCGGTGGATCCAGGAAAGCTCCCTGGTTTACAGAGGACCTCCGGGAGATGAAGCGCCAGAAGAGATGTCTAGAGTGACGCTGGAGGACCAGTAACTCCGAATCTGACCAAACACTCTTAAAAGCCTTTATTAGGACTTATTTAGTGGCAATATGGGCAGCAAAATGTTTGCATTTTTCTGCACTTATTGCATCTGCGGATTCGCCGCCCTATTTAGGGTGACTCGCTCCCTCCTTAATGTAGGGGGAGTGGAGGAGCCCTTGCAGGGTAGAGCTGAGGAGTTTGTGCAGTTTCTGTCAGATAAAGTCGCTCAGATTCGGATGGACCTGGACTCTGATTGGGCAATTCTGACCAAGATGACGGGGACAGATCTTAGTCCTATTGTGTGGGATGAGTTTGAGCTTGTGACTCCTGAGGAAGTGGACAAGGCTGTAGGAGCGATGAGTTCCTCCACTTGTTTGTTGGACCCGTGCCCCTCCTGGCTGGTTTCAGCCAGCAGGGAGGTAACATGAGGCTGGCTCCAGGCTTTAATTAACACGTCCTTGAGGGGCCTTCCCGCAATCATTAAAGGAAGCGGTTGTAAGGCCCCTCCTCAAGAAGCCTTCCCTGGATCCAGCAGAATTAAAGAACTTTTGTCCAGTCTCCAACCTACCTTTGTGGGAAAGGTTGTAGAGAAAGTGGTGGCACTTCAGCTCCTGCGGTCATTGGAGGAAACGGATTATCTAGATGCTTTTCAGTCTGGCTTCAGGCCTGGCTACAGCACGGAAACTGCTTTGGTCACGTTGATGGATAATCTCTGGTGAGCCCGAGATGGGGGTCATTCCTCCATCTTGGTGCTACTTGACCTCTCAGCGACTTTCAATACCATTGACCATGGTATCCTTCTGGAATGACTAAGGGAGCTGGGAGTGGGAGGCACTGTGTTACGGTGGTTCTCCTCCTATCTCTCTGGTCGGTCACAGTCGGTGTTGGTAGGAGGACAGAGGTCGACCCCTAGGCCCCTCATTTGGGATGCCTCAGGGCTCGGTCCTCTCTCCCCTCCTATTTAACATTTACATGAAGCCACTGGATGAGATCATCCAATGATACGGGGTGAGGTATCAGCAATACGCTGATGATACCCAGCTGTATATCTCTACCCCACGTCAATTCAGTGATGCGGTGGATGTGATGTGCCGGTATCTGGAGGCTGTGAGGGTCTGGATGGGAGTCAACAGGCTCAGACTTAACCCAGACAAGACCAAATGGCTGTGGGTATTGCCTCCTAAAGACTATGTTGACTGTCTATCCTTGGTTCTGGGGGGGGGGAGAAATTGTACCCCTCAGAACGGGCTCACAATTTGGGTGTCCTCCTAGACTCACAACTAAGATTAGAGCAACATCTGACAGCTGTAGCTAGGAGGATCTTTGCACAGGTTCGCCTGGTGCACCAATTGCGACCCTACTTGGATCGGGAGGCTCTCCTCATGATCACTCATGCCCTTGTCACTTCACGGTTAGATTATTGCAACACGCTCTACATGGGGCTACCCTTGAAAAGTGTTTGGAGACTACGGTTGGTCCAGAACACAGCTGCGTGAGCTGTCATGGGTGCACCTAGGTACACCAACATTACACCAATTCTCCGTGAGCTGCACTGGCTCCCTATTGGTCTCTGATCACAATTCAAGGTGTTGGTTATTACCTTTAAAGCCCTACATGGCTCAGGGCCAGGTTATCTTCGAGACCACCTTCTACCGCATAGCTCCCAGCGACCAGTAAGATCCCACAGAGTTGGTCTCCTCCGAGTCTCATCAGCTAAACAATGCCGGCTGGCAGGCCCGTGGAGGAGGGCCTTCTCTGTGGCTCCCCCAGCTCTCTGGAACCAGTTACCTCCTGAGGTCCAGACCATCCCCACCCTATTGGCCTTCCGAAAAGCGGTGAAGACCTGGCTTTTCTGGCAGGCCTGGGGCCGTTGATCTCGCTCTTGCGATCTGGCAAGATCCGGCCATGAATGGTATGAATGAGTTTTAATGTTTTAATGTTTTTAATTTTTAAATGTTTTTATTAGGATTTTAAATGTATTGTGAGCCACCCTGAGTCTTCGGAGAGGGGCGGCATATAAATTGAATTAAATTGAAATTGAAATTGAAGATATTGAAGAGTAACTGGGCCTAAGACGGAACCTTGTGGTACCCCACTGCTTATTTCCCTTCATGTAGATGTAGTACCATTAAGGACTACTCATTGAGTACAGTTTGTCAGCCAGTTACAGATCCATCTGATGGTGATGCTATCTATCCCACTTTTTTCTAGTTTACCAAGAAGTAGGTTGTGGTCTACTTTGTTGAATGCCTTGCTGAAATCTAAGTATATTATGTCCACAGTATTCCGTTGGTCTACTAATTTAGTCCTTATGTTGGATAATGAAATAAGATTGATTTGGCATGATCTGTTTTTTAACAAACCCATGTTGACTTCTAGTTGTAACTATTTGTTACTAGATGTTCAATGTTCACAGATCTGGGTTTTTTTTATTATCTTTTCCAGTATCTTCCAAGGTATTAATGTTAGAATTAGTCTGTAGTTTCCTCAGTCTGGTTTTGTGTTTCCCCGCCCTTTTTTTTTTGAAGATGGGAACCACATCAGCTCTTTCCCAATCTTCTCCAAGTGATTCCCTGGTGTTCAAAAGCTTTTGTAAGATATGATACAACGGTTCTGAGATAACATCTACCACAGGGGTGAAATCTAAAAATTTTCCCTACCGGTTCTGTGGGCGTGGCTTAATTGGTGGGTGTGGTTTGGTGGTCAAAAAAATAAAAAACGCTGCGAACGCCGAACGGATGCTCCTGTAGGACCTCCAGCCCCGCGATCTGTATAGCTGCTAGAACAGCGAAAACCAGCTGTCTAGCAGCTAAAAAATCTCCCCCTGGGAAAAACGGGGAGAGAAGAGCAGAAGGGTCTAGGTAGAGCTCCCCTAGACCCCCAGGTTTTTTTCTTTTTAAGCCTGGGGTTTGCAGGGTGAGAGCTCCCTGAAAGCCCTTCGTTAGCTCTGGATCCGGGGTGAGTCTGCCTTTTGCAGACCGAGGCATAGCGACCACACCAGCAATGCAATTTTAAGTTTTATAAGACATCATGACTTTGGATGCTGGCAGAGCAAAATCAGGAGAATGAGAAAAAGCAAGTATTGAGCTTTAACTCAGTAAAAAAAGGGGGAAATGGCACCTGAGGGCGTGAAAATGAAACTTACCAGTGAAAGGGCTTTTTAACGTTTGCAACATTGTTAAAAACTACTGGATTACACATTAAGAAAAAGATTTAAAGTGGAAGCAGAAAGCAAAAGACTATGGAATTGATTTCAGCTAATTTACATTTTTAAATTGTGTGAATAATTGGACTTTGAAAACAAAAAGAAAATGGCTGGCACCTTTGAAAGTGCTGAAGGACTATTATTACACACACCAGCAAATACACCAATAAGAGTTATAATACATGAAATTTTTGAGTCACAAACCACTGCTTTACTGGAAAGTCTTAAAGGTTTTTTTGATGAAAGGTCTCAGGAAGAGGAAACTGTTTTGACTCAAAACATGGAGACAAAAGAGAATATAGTATCATTTCAAGGCTTGTTAGACAGTTGTGAGCTGTTGGAAGAAGATGGGGCAGAAATCCAGTTTAATGTGACTTTGGATAAAAAGGATGCTTTCCAGACCAAGAGGGGAAAGCAAAGGAATCTGGAAGAGTTCAATCAGGAAGGCTTGAGAGAGATTTATGGGGGTTTCAAATTAAATGAAATAACTTTAAGAAGACAAAAACTTTCAAAGAGACATCAACCTCAAATCCAAATTTTAAAATTTTTGAAAATAAAAGCAGGAGGAGGAGCAATGCTGAAGAAGAAAGAATTATCGAAGAAAAAGGACTGGAAAAAATACAGAAAGAAGGGAAGAACTGAAGATTAATCTTTTTTGGGGAGGATTTTGGCAATAGGTTGAGAAGCTTAATTAAATTTGTATTTTTAAAGTTTATTCTAAGATAATATTATAAAGGAAGTATGTTATTACAATTGGTTTTGGATATAAAAATGATAGCTTTTTAAGAGTTATCGAGGTAAAAATGATAGCTTTTTAAGAGTTATCGAGGTATTAAAATGGTTAATTAAAAATTTGAGGGATACCTTTCTGAAGGGCTTGAAATTTATATTTTGAGAAATGACTTGATGTCTTATTGATGTATTAAGAGATTTTTAAAATGTTTAACATAAGATTATAATATTTTAAGAAGGTATATGAGATAAAATGTTTAAAGTTTTAAAATGTTTAATTTTATGAAGGATTAAAGAGGATAAATGTCTAATTTAGAACCTTATTAGGGAGCAATGTTGATTGAGGAAGAAGGACTGGAAAAAATATAGAAATGGTTAATTAAAAATTTAAGGGATAGTTTCCTGAAGGTTTTGAAATTTATATTTTGAGAAATGAATTAAGAAGGTCTTATTGAGGCATTAAGAGGTTTTTAAAATGTTTAATATAAGATTATGCTATTTTAAAAGGTATAGGTGATAAAATGTTTAAAGTTTTAAAATGTTTAATTTAGAATTTTTAATGCTGAATAGTTAGAAATTGATAATTGGTTTATGAAGGAATAAAGAGGATAAATGTTTAATTTAGAATCTTATTAGGGAGCAATGTTGAAAAAGAAAGGTGTTTGAGGGATGAAAATGAAACTTATCAGTGTTTGTTAATGCTTGTAATATTGTTAAAGTTATTGGATTATATACCAAGAAAAAGGCTTTTATATTCAGGAAGAAAGAATTTAACCCAATTGATTTTGAGAATTTACAAAAGGGAGGTTGATGAATTCGTAAAAGAGGAGTTAAAGAGTGTGAGGGAGTTTTAAACTTTGTAGTAGGTTAGTATATTTTAGCTTTTGCTTGTTAAATGTTATACCCTGTTTTTGCTCTGGGAAGTCGGGGGGGGGGAGGGTGGGGAGGGGGGAGAGTTGGGTTGGGATAAAATTGTTGAATAGATAAAGGTACAAATATAAAAGCAAATGTGGGGAAAATGTTACAACAAATGAAATGATAATATCAAGATATGATAAATATTGGAGGAGTAAGAGGAAAAAAGATGTATTCAGATAATACACTGATTGATTGATTATATATTGTATGTATGTTTGTTTATAAAATAAAAACTTTTCAATAAAAAAAAATAAAACTCCTAAAAAACATCCCAATTAACTATTTTTTTTAAAAATTCCCCATTACCAAATTGAAGGCACAAGGCAGGCAGGCAGGCAGATTGAGCTGCTCGCTGACTGCATTGATTGCAAGCAGGCAGATTGAGTTGCTAGCAGATGCAATGGATTGCAGCAGCCGAAGCAAGGCAGGAAAAGCAAGAGAACCCAAAAGAAGCAGCAAGCTGCCAAGTAGGCAAATGGGGACCAGATGATTGGGTAGGCATGGATGGTGGGGAGAGGGCCCAGGGATTTTTGCTACTGTTCTCCAAACTACCCGCCACCATCGCTAACAGATCGCCCAATCAGGTCCAAACTGGGAGCATTTCACCCCGATCTACCAGCTCCTTTACAACTTTGAGATGTAATCCATCAGTTCCCGGTGATTTATTTTCATCAAGATCAAATATCTGCTGATACTTTGCCTTAGTTATGTGTCCCTTTCCATTTTTTGTACTTGTCCTTTTTCTCTTTCAGTTTATTAGAAAGATCTTTGTGCAACCATCCCGTTACATTGATTGTTAGACAAGAAGGTAAAATGGACCTGAGGATGCAAGGAAGCCACCACTTTTGCTGAAGTCAAAAGACTGTTGTCCTCTGATAGTGTCCTAATTCAATATAATGAGATTATGCCCCTCAGCCTGACTTGTGATGCCTCTCCATTTGGCATCAGGGCTGTCCTTAGCCACCAGATGCTGAATGGAACTGAGGCATCAATTGCATTCTACTCCAGAACTCTATCAGTGGCAGAATGGAACTACAGCCAGCTGGACAAGGAGGCATTGGCTGCCGTAATGGGGGGTCAAGTGGTTCCATGAATACCTATACAAGAGGGGTTTTGAACTAATTACTGACCACAAACTGCTTCTGGGTCTCCTTGCAGGAGACCAGCCCACTCCGAACATTTTATCACTGCGAATGATGAGATGGACTATTTTCATGGCAGCACACAAATACCAGCTAAGGCAAAGCCCTGGACCATGCTGATGCCCTCAGCCACTGCCCACTTCCAGAAATCATGGAAGACCCAGCCCCATACTGCTTATCAAGGACTTTGCGGCTGGCCCTATCACAGCGACTGAAATAGCTGTGAGAACTATACAAAGACACAACTTTGGCACGAGTTCTAAACTAGGTGTGGAGAGGGTGGCCTACAGGGCTGGTGGGGGGTGATCTAAAACCATTTCAGATGCAACAACATGAATTGTCAGCACAAAAAGGGTGTCTACTGTGGGGGGACTGACTTGTTGTACCCTATAAATTAAGGAAACAAGTGCTGGGGGCTCTACGCATGGGGTATCCTAGCATTGTCAGGATGAAGGCACTGGCCAGGAGCTATGTATGGTGGCATAACATGGACAGGGGCATAACCGAATGGGTGGCTATCTGTATACCTTGTCAAGAGTCCAGGTCAGCACCTCTCTCCACACCAGCACATGAATGGGAGAATCCCAGAGCACCCTGGTCACGGGTGCACATTTATTTTGCAGGGCCAGTCCAAGGCCAAACATTCTTAATAATCATGGATGCCATACTCAGAATGGCTTGAAGTAATACTTATGACCTCTACAACGGCAGAAGTGGTAATTAAAGTATTACAGACACTTTTCTCTACCCACGGGCTACCGGACATTTTGGTATCGGACAATGGGCCCCAATTCACTGCGATTCAACTCGAAACATTCTTAGCAGAGCTAGGGATTAGACATGCCTTGGTCGCACCGTTCCATCCATCGAGCAATGGTCAAGCAAGGAGAATGGTGCGGTCAACCAAAGAAGCCCTTTTAAGAATGGGCCCAGGGGACTGGCAAGTAAAAATAGACAAATTCCTTCTCATACAGCACATCACACCTAATGCCACTACAAACTGAAGCCCGGCAGAACTACTAAAGGGGCGAAAGCTAAGATCACAATTAGATCGGTTTCATCCAAATTACAATGCAGAGGCACCCACCAACTCAACCAGCCATCATTTAGCCTAGGGGACCCAGTATATGCCCACAGCTATGTTGGGGGTGCTTCATGGGTCCCTGCCAAGGTGGTAGCAATCACGGGTCCCTGCTCATATAGAGTGGAATTGGAGGATGGTAAAATATGAAGAAGGCACATCTCCAGGGACAGCTAGGAAACTCAGTCCTAAGACAACCAGAAACAACTCCTACCTAAACCATTAAAATAGCTATGGAAATAGCTCCTCTACCAGAAATTCTACCAATAGCAGACTCAAACCCGAATCGGCAATGCATACACACACCTGAGGAACTGGGAATCCAGCAAAGGGTTCTAGAAAAACTGATTCTGGCAGAGTCAGCTACGCCCCAGGAAAACTTCCAGGCGATTCCATTGGCTGACTCCGGAGCAGCAACAGACTTGACTGTCCAGGCCACCGCCACTGATACAACTGAGCTGCGCAGGTCAGGTAGAACCCACCGTAGCCCCACCTACCTGTGGGACTACATCAAATGAGCATCTCTGATTGGACAACATCCTTTCCTAGAGGGGAAGGGTGTTATATGTTAATGAGGAGTGAAGCCAAGGAACATAGGCTTCACTCAGGTCTGCCTTCCAGGCGCGAAATAATAGCTTAAATTCATTGGTCCACCTTTCTGGTGAGAAAATAGGTTGAACTTATTGGTGAAGTTGTCTGACAGCTTTCCCTTTAAAAGAGCAAGCTGTCAGACAGGCAACGGGGGGTCTTGTCTTTGTATCTGTTGCTGAATAAAGAGTTGTTTGTTTGGAACTCTGTGTCCTGCCTCTTCAATCACCTAATTTAACAATTTGCATCATCCACTGTGACCATTGGAGGGAAGAAGGTAATCACAAAAGCCTATCACATGAGTAACGACACTAATTGCAGATCAGGGAATGAAGGCCCTCTCTACCTTCCCCCCGCCCCCAATCCCATTGCAATCATTGATTCTTCTTCTTCGTTTCCTTTTCCAGTTTTCTTTGTCCTTTCCTTCATGTCCGGTGCTTTTTCCATTCTTGCCTCCTCCTGATTCCCTACCACCAAACCTGCCAGATCTTGCCATTCCCAAGGAATTTTCTTTCTGGCCTCTCTCCCTCAATTTCTTCAGCCTCATTCTCTCAGACCTCACAACACTCATCCAACATTTTAAATTTTCCACCTAAATAACTATGCACATATATTTTGTTCTAAATTAAATTTATGGAGATGATGATGATGATGGATAAATGGAGTAAGTAATTGAAGAGGAAATGTTGGAGCAGGGTAGAAATTGGAAAGTTAATTGCAAATAACCTGCTGCTCAACCACTAAAGGTAATGCTAATGAAACAACCTTGCCTGCTTTTTTATTTAGTCACATGGATTCAAAAGTTGTGATTTTTGTGATGATCTAGAAATGGAGTACACATTAATTGCTGCATTTCTATTTATGGCAATTTGGGTGGAAAAATTTGTTGCCTGGCTTTACCTTTGCTGGAATGTACCGTAAATAAAACCTAGTAATTGTAATTTTGCAGTTAGATATAAATTGAGCATGAGCATATTTTATGTGTACTTTCTTCCTAGACTTTTTATATGCCCTTGAATACAACACGGGTTATTTGCTGTTTCTGTGTTCCAAAGAATGGATCTGATTTCTGAACACTACAATCTCACAGAATGTTCTTAAGAGTTTGCCAATTCTGCTTGACCCCATCTATGAGACCCTGCAAAAGGCCATTTTTCAACAATTTTCTTAATTTTGACCTGACCAGTTTTATTGTATTTTATAAACACCCCAGGTATATAGAGGCTATATCTAAATTCCAGACCAGACGAGTCCTGTCAATTGTTTTTTTTAATCTTATTCTGAAAACAAGAACATGGAAATCAATTTTTCCCCATTTCTGTTATGGCTAGGAACCCATCACTTTCAGCTCAGCTACAGGATTAATCTATTGAAGAGTTTGCAGGAGTTTTGCTGACATATAAGCATTTTCAGAATATATTACATTGCTTCTCTCCCAGCAGCACTACTTTATAAAAACAGCTCTGCCTTTGTCTCCTGACACTCAGCAAGAAGGAGAGGAGGAGGAGGGGGGGGAGGAGGGGGAGGAAGAGATGATGATGATGATGATGATGATGATGATGATGATGATGATGATGATCATCTTGGGGATCTTCTAGTCTAACTCCCTACACGAACTGGAGTCCTTGTACCATTCCATACAAATGTCCAATCTACTCTTGAAAACCTCCAGAAATGAAGCACCCACAACTCTTGAAGGCAAGCTATTTTATAAGTAGACCACTAGCACAAACTTAATCAAACAGAGTATTTTCTCTCTGCAAGTGGTATACATTATTGGCCGTTTGACACCAGCCACAAAAGTCAGTTTGGGTCCAATATATTCTTCAATAAAGAGTCTGTAGACCCTGTCAATACTTGTTCAGTTCATCTTAGGGCTCAGGTTTAAAATGAGATCTTATCCGGGTTAACAGGAAAGAACTGGAATTTTTAAAATGTTCTACTGAGCAAGTACAATTGACCATTCTGAAAGAATGATGAATGCCAGTTTTGAAGTGGCTCCTGCAGTTTTAGATTCAAGCTCCTTCAACTTTTACTTTTTTTAAAAAATGCATGTTCATAAAAGTATTTTGATTTTGACAAGGATTTGATGTCATAGACATACCAGTTGTTCCTTACTGAGAGATAAAAAGGAAGACACCCTGAAGCCAAGCTAGACTCCTAAAGAAAACTCCATGTAGTTTGCTTTGCAGCATTGCATGCCTGGTTTGGCTTTGCCTTGTTTCAGAATATTTTTTCAGCTTCCCTATCACCCTGGAATTCCCAGATGATGCTCCTTTCAGGAACTAACCAGGGGCAGATTATCTGGGATTAGCAAAATGGGCTAAGTACTACAAAGCATTTTCATATTTAATAGACTGATATAGAAGTTCTTGGAAAATGAGTTTTATATTTTCAATCCACAGGTCATACTAAATCAACTGAACAGAGAACCAAACCCCAAACACCATGAACAGTTGGTTTTCCCTGATACAATTGCCTCTTTTTGACCTTCTTCCTTGCGAAAAATAATTGGGTTGCATGGATGTACCAGTTCATTTAAGTGGTAACAATCCATATGATTTTGATTTTATCAAAGGGTAAGAGCCTAGAGCATTTTAATCATATTGAAGCCTCTACAGATCACAAGCACAGAGAGGTGGCCTGGTCATATTTTCAAATAATAAGGCAATAGAATTTTGTTTTCAACCTGATTACAATTTGATCAATTAAAAAGTACTGAAAATCCTGTGGCAGGGACCTCCCAATGGTCCTGAACTTCAGTTGCCAATAGGCACAACTCACATAGGCTAAGAAAATAAATACAGAAATTTGAAGGTCAGCAACATCTGGAAAGTCATACATTTTACTTGTCTGTTTTAGGCTTCTCTGCTTTAGGCTTCTGTGCCAACTGAAGATAAGTACAGAGTCAAATATTTGTAAAATATAATTTAGACAATAGATCAATAACTTACAATTTACTGTATAAACTTGAGGAGGTAGAGGGACTTTCAAGAAGAGATTAGACAATAGACAGCCACTTCTCTAGAATAGTCTACTGCTTGTGGAGGGACCCTCAAAATCCCTTCCAATCCCATTATTCAAAGTTCTAAGAAAGTAGTTGAAAGTAATCAGATAAGTGCAATCACAAGTAATGGGCAGACAAGTAGTGATCTCCCTCCGATAGGCTATCCTTCTTGCCTTGTTATAATTGTAATGCCTATTTTCCCAGTTATCCTAATAGCCTTTTGGCCCAGATATATGGTACACCTCCATGATACTATTAGGCTTCTAACCATTTTTACACATGCCTTCAATTAACCAAACAGTATTAGGAAAATTCTTCTGATAGTTAAGGATCCAAAACTGGAGGAGGGCACATGGATCTTTCATGTTACCCACTATATTATCACATCATTTTTCACTAGAATAGAATAGAATAGAATAGAATAGAATAGAATAGAATAGAATAGAATAGAATAGAATAGAATAGAATAGAATAGAATAGAATAGAATAGAATAGAATAGCTCCCAGTGACCGGTAAGATCCCACAGAGTTGGTCTCCTCAGGGTCCCATCAGCTAAACAATGCCGGCTGGCGGGCCCTGGGGGAGGGCCTTCTCTGTGGCTGCCCCAGATCTCTGGAACCAGTTACCTCCTGAGATCCAGACTATCTCCACCCTATTGGCCTTCCGAAAAGCGGTGAAGACCTGGCTCTTCCGGCAGGCCTGGGGCTGTTGATCTCGCGGTTGCGATTTGGCGAGATTTGGCCATGAATGGTGTGAATGGGTTTTAATTGTTTTTAATGGTTTAACTTTTAATGTTTTATATATGGTTTTTAAATGCATTGTAAGCCGCCTTGAGTCTTCAGAGAAAGGCAGCATACAAGTTGAACAAATAAATAAAATAGAATAGAATAGAATAGAATAGAATAGAATAGAATAGAATAGAATAGAATAGAATAGAATAGAATAGAATAGAATAGAATAGAATAGAATAGAATTTTTTATTGGCCAAGTGTGATTGGACACACAAGGAAGTTGTCTTGGTGCATATGCTCTCAGTGTACATAAAAGAAAAGACATGTTCATCAAGAATCATAAGGTACAACACTTAATGATAGTCATAGGGTACAAATAAGCAATCAGGAAACAATATCAATATAAATCATAAAGATACAAGCAACAAAGTTACAGTCATAGAGTCGTAAGTGGAAGAAGATGGGTGATGGGAACGATGGGAAGATTAATAGTAGTGCAGATTTAATACATAGTTTGACAGTGTTGAGGGAATTATTTGTTTAGCAGAGTGATAGTGTTCGGGAAAAAACGTTCTTGTGTCTAGTTGTTCTGGTGTGCAGTGCTCTATAGCATCCTTTTGAGGGTAGGAGTTGAAACAGTTTATGTCCAGGATGTGAGGGGTCTGTAAATATTTTCACAGCCCTCTTTTTGACTCTTGTAGTATACAGATCCTCAATGGAGGGCAGGTTGGTAGCAATTGTTTTTTCTGCAGTTCTAATTATCCTCTGAAGTCTGTGTCTGTCTTGTTGGGTTGCAGAACCCAACCAGACAGTTATAGAGGTGCAGACGACAGACTCAATAATTCCTCTGTAGAACTGTATCAGCAACTCCTTGGGCAATTTGAGCTTTCTGAGTTGGCGCAGAAAGAACATATGACATTTTTGATGTTAGCTGTCCATTTTAGATCTTGCAATATGGTAGAACCTATAAATTTGAAGGTCTCTACTGTTGATACTGTGTTGTCTAGTATTGTAAGGGGTGGAAGTATGGAAGGGTTTCTCCTAAAGTCTACCACCATTTCTATGGTTTTGAGTGTGTTCAGTTTCAGATTGTTCCAGTCGCACCACAAAGCTAGTTGTTTAACCTCCCATCTGTATGCAGATTCATCATTGTCTCGAATGAGACCAATCACTATTGTGTCATCTGCGAACTTCAGTAGTTTAACAGATGGATCGTTAGAGATGCAGTCATTGGTATACAGAGAGAAGAGAAGTGGGGAGAGCACACAGCCTTGGAGGGGGGCTGTGCTAACTGTACAGGTATCTGATGCAATTCTGCTTAGCTTCACCTGCTGCTTCCTGTTTGTTAGGAAGCTTATGATCCACTTACAAGTGTGTTCAGGTACCTGTATCTGGTTTAGCTTAGTTTGAAGAGTGTCTGGAATGATGGTATTGAATGCTGAACTAAAGTCTACAAAGAGGACCCTTGCATAGGTTTTTGGAGATTCAAGATGTTGTAGGATGTAGTGCAGAGCTATATTAACAGCATCATCTGTTGATCTATTTGCTCTGTATGCAAATTGCAAGGAGTCTAACAGGAGATCCATGATGGTTTTCAAATGGGACAGCACTAGCCTTTCAAAGGTTTTCATGACTACAGATATTAGAGCAACTGGTCTGTAATCATTCAGTTCCTTGATGGAGGGCTTCTTCAGCATTGGGATGATAGTAGAGCATTTGAAGCAAGAAGGAACATAGCACATCTCTAGCGATTTGAAGATTCGGGTGAAGATGGGGGTCAATTGGTCAGCACAGACTTTTAAGGAAGAAGGAGTTATCTTGTCTTGGGCCTGGAGGTTTTCCTGGCTTTTGTCTGTGAAATAGGTCTTGCACTTCCTTTTCTGTGATCACTAGGGGTTGTAAACCCAATGGGATGGGGTCAGTTGTAGGAGGCTTGGCTGTTGGTGTGTCTGAGATGGGGGTTGTGGAGATAGGTGGCAGTAGTTTCCTTTCAAACCTGCAGTAAAACACATTCAGGTCCTCTGCCAGTTGTTGATTTCCTTTAGCTTGGGAAGGAGGTTTGCCATAGCCGATGATATTTTTAAGAGTTTTCCACATGTTTGCTGGTTCATTTGCTGAGAACTGATTCTTTAGCTTTTCAGAGTAGCTTCTTTTTGCTGCTCTGATCTCCCTTGTTAATACATTTCTGGTCTGATGTACAGTATTTTATCATCTTTTCTGTAGGCTTCCTCTTTGGTACAATGTAGCTGCTTAAGTTTAGGTTTGTTGTTACTGTATATTCGCAAGTTCCTGGTCAGTACACATAAGTCGTCACAGAAACTGACATATGATGTTACAGTATCTGTGAGTTCATCCAGGTCTGCAGAGGTATCTTCAAAAATATTCCAATCAGTGCAGTCAAAGCAAGCCTGTAGCTTTAACTTTGTCTCCTCAGTCCAAGTCTTCATTGATTTAATTGTTGGTTTTGTGGTTTTAAGTCTTTGCCTATAAGCAGGTACAAGATGAATCATGCAATGATCAGAGTGTCCTACAGCTGCTCGTGGTAAAGTATTCTTGCCTCTAGTGGGACAATTGACATGCTGAAAGTATTTTGGTAGCTCTTTCCTTAAATTTGCCTTGTTTAGATCTCCCAAAATAATGGCCAGTGAATCAGGGTATTTGGCTTCAGCCTCCATAATTTGGTCAGCTAGAGTTTGTAATGCCTTGTTTACACAGGCTTGTGGTGGGACATAAACAGCAATTAGAAGAAATGAGGAAAATTCACAAGGTGAATAATATGGTTTGCAGTTGATAATTAATGTCTCTAAGTTTTCATCACAGAATTTATCTATTATAGTTATATCCTGAGACCAGCTGTTGTTGATATATAAGTATAAACCTCCTCCCTTCTTTTTACCAGATGTTTCTGCAATTCTGTCTGATCATTGAATCTGAAACCCTAGGATATGCAGTCTGCTATCTTCAATTGATTCATTTAACCAGGTTTCAAAGAAGCATAGGGCTGCGGAATTGTAAAAATCAGAATTGTATCTGTTTAAAATGGGTATTTCATCCATCTTATTAGCAAGTCAATGTACGTTGGTTAGGAAAATTGAAGGCAGAGGAGTTTTATTTCTTCTATTCCTTAACCTGTTTAAAATTCCCACTCTTTTACCTCTCCTTCTTCGTTTCCTCCATTTGGTTTTTTTGGTAATCTATGGCTCCGGAGAAATTGCTTCTTCCTGTGTTAGAATCTCCTCCGCATTTGTAAAGACGGGGTGGTGAGATCACAGAAAGCTGCTCCTTAAAGAAATGTTGCTTAATTTTTGGCAGATGTTTTCTTGAGTAAGAAATCTGTAGTGAGTCGCAGAGAATAATTAAAAATAAAGAAACCATTAGAGAGCATTTCACCGAGGCAGCCTTTGGCAGCACCATCTTGGATCCCAAATTGCCCCCTTCATTAATTCATGCATCATCTGGATTGATGTTACCCCTGAAATCAGAAAGCAGTGTGCAGCAGCAGCCAAAAAAGCTAATATAATCCTTGGTTGTATAAACAGAGAATGAAAATCACATGAAATATAGTACTGCTTTATAAATCCTTAGTAAGACCACACCTAAAATGCTGCATCCAGTTTTGGTCACCACATTGCAAAAAAATGTTGAGACTTTGGAAAAAGTGCAGAGAAGAGCAATTCAGATTATTATGACCTGGGGGCTAAAACATATGAGAAACGGTTGCAAGATTTGGGTTTGGCTAGTCTAGAGAAAAAAAGGTCTGATGTAACATGATAGCAGTATTCCGGTATTTGAGAGGTTGCCACAAAGAGGAGGGGATCAACTTATTTTCCAAAGGACAAGTGGGCAGGACAAGAAACAATGGATGGAAACTAATAAAGGAGAGAAGCAAACTGGAATTAAGGAATAACTTCCTAACAGTGAAGACAACCATGTTTCCCCCAAAATAAGTCCCAGTCTTATATTTTTTGTGGTTCCAAAATAAGCACTAGCTTATTTTCAGGAGATGTCTTATTTTTTTTTTCCATGTATGGGAGGCACACTTCTTCTGCTTGTTCATGGCCGCAATGGGGCAGGAGACTGTGCAGCATGCCAATGCCACCACTGCGAGCTACCAGATTATCTCAGGGCCCTGCAACCTGGCTATCCATGCACTGACACCTGCCTCACCTTGCAGTGGTGCTCCAGCAGCCCCATCCAGCAGAACATGCTCACATTTGCGAACTGGTAGGGAAGGTAAGTGAATCCCACCTCTGGGCCACCCCCACCCCCCGCTGATGACCTTAAGTGGGGCTTATTTTGGGGGTAGGGTTATTCGGAGCACACTTAAAAATCAGGCTAGGGTTTATTTTCATGGTCGGTTTTATTTTCAGGAAAAAAGGGAATTAACCAGTGGAACAGTTTGCCTTCAGAAGTTATGGGTGCTTCATCACTGGAAGTTTTTAAGAAGAGACTGGACAGTTACTGGACAGTCTGAAATGGTATAGGATCTTCTGCCTGAGCAGTGGGTTGGACTAAAAGACCTTCAAAGCACCTTCCAGCTCTATGCTGATTGATTGTAAATCTGGATGGCTCTCACTCTGTAGTATTCTGGAAGGCTGTAAAAATGTAAACTTTTCCCCCAGGCTATGGTTTTGGCTTGCTGGAGTGTTTCTGCCGGTTGAAAGATGTTACTGGGATGTCTTGGAGTGTCTGCTGGGCTTCCATCTTTTTCCATCTTGTTCTTTTTCAATAGATTAGATAGATAACTGGATAGATAATTGGATAGATAGCTGGATAGATAGATAGATAGATAGATAGATAGATAGATAGATAGATAGATAGATAGATAGATAGATGGATGGATGGATGGATGGATGGATGGATGGATGGATGGATGGATGGATGGATGGATGGACGGACAGACAGACAGACAGACAGACAGACAGACAGACAGACAGACAGACAGACAGACACATGACAGATAGGTTTTTGTTATATACTGTTTATTATTGTTTTCATCTTGCTGGGTGTATTGTGAACTGTCCAAAATCACTGGGAGACAGGTGGCACCAAATTGAATAAAATAAACAAATCTCAAGACCCATGGTAGTTTTATTTTGAATATAACAGTTTGTACCTGGGTTTTGTTTTTGTTTGTTTTTGTTGTTGTTTTTACACATCTGATGTCATGGATATGATTGCTTCTTCAACTGTGTTTTGGAATTGAAGCCTTTCCTAGAGCAAACCTTCTTGTAATATGACTTACCTTTAATTCAATAGATGCCATATCCAGGTTCAATGGTAGCTACGCTCATGTGATATCTATATGAAGAAACCCATACTTAGAAAGTGGACCTGTTTCTTTGGTCATATCCTATCATCTGGAGACACCTCAATACTGCAGCTTTATTTGCACAGATATTTCTCCGGCTGCAGGGTCCCTGATCTCTCTGCAGGATTCCAAAGAAGCCAAAGCAGGTCAAAATCTGTTGAGTCTCACTAATGTAAATACCCATGTATAATAAATAATTTTCTATGTACAGGCTCCCATCACATAAGAAATATATAAAGGGGGACCTTATCCCAATTATTATCACTTTCTTTGAAATTTCTGGATCTAAAAATGAATACGTTATTCTTTCACTGAGTCTTTGAAGTTTAAAAAAATTAACTCTTATTTTTTGATGTTAGTTGTCAACTTCTGTAGCATTCTTTCCTTAAGCATAGGACATTTAGAACAGTATCTTTAAAGTCTGAATCCTCCTGAATAATCCCCCATCTTCTCCCACAATTCCCAACAGCCACTTCTATAATTTCAACCCAAACTGCATTGATTTGTCTGGTCCTCTGCAAAACAAAGCAAAGGACCAAAACTGATAAGCCCAAAATTTCTAATGGGATGAAGTTGCCTGGCATAATAAGTGAGGAAGTGCACACATCTGTAAAAATCCTAGGCACCATAGTTTAATACCGAGTCTATTTAGAGCATTTCCAATGATAAGGGCAGGGGTGAAATCTAAAATTTTTTGCTACCGGTTCTGTGGGCGTGGCTTAATTAGTGGGCAGGGCTTGGTGGTAAGGTGTCTGGGTGGGTGCGGCCAAGTCAATGTCACTTCTTTGCCCTTTTTTAACCTACAAAACACAACACAACACAACTGGTTCACCCACAATGTAAAAGCAGCTGTGCTAGACCCAAAATGGCCCCTGCAACAAACAGGAACCTCACACAGCCACAAAAAGCCCAAAAAAACCAACTTTCACACTTTACACACACAAAATTCCACATACAGCTTTGTGAGATTTTGTGTGTTTGTGTAATTAGAGTAAAACACTACAGAAACACACTAAATCTCAGAAAGCTGGACAAATATTATTTTATTTTAATTTGTTTTTATATAAAAGCAGCTAAATTTAAAACTTCCTAAACTTTAAATGGCTAGGTCTAAAAAAAGAACAACTAAAAATAAACCCCAATTAACTATTTTTTTAAAGCTCCCAAATGGAAAAAAATCTTACCCAATAAAACAGGGGTCTCCAACCTTGGCAATTTTAAGACTTGTGGACTTCAACTCCCAGAATTCCTCAGCCAGCTTTGCTGGGAGTTGAAGTCCACAAGTCTTAAAGTTGCAGATAGAGCTGCTCACTGATGAGCTTGATTGCAGGCAGGGAGATTCAGTTGCTTGCTGATGCAATGGATTGCAGGTATTACAGCAAGCGAAGCAAGGCAGGCGGTGCGACCAGCAGCTAAGGTAAGCAAGCTGGAGGCTGGGGGGGGGGGGGAGAAACTTTTTTTCTTTTAAATGGGTCTGACAATCCAAGCTGAGTTGCCTACTTAGCAGGCAACTCAACTGGGATTGTCAGAGTTTGGCTCGTCAGAGCTTGGCTGGTCAGAGCCATTTAAAAGGAAAAAAAGGCTCTGATGATCATGAGGCTCAGCTGGGCATGGGGGGATGGGGGCAGAGATTTTTGCTTCCGGTTCTCCGAACTGCCTGCCGCCATCGGTACCTACTCGCCCGAGCCAGTCCAAACCGGGAGCATTTCATGGATAACGGGCTTAGAAAAGAGGCATGATACATGAAATACGATAACTGTCTAAATAACCAAAAAACTGTCACATAAGAAAACAAGGCAGAATTGTTCAGAATTATTCCAGTAAACAGTAGACAGGACAAGAGAGAATGGTTTAAATTACAAGCTGGTGGGTTTTGATTGTATATCAAGAAAAAACTTAACGATAAAATATTGAGTGTGGTCAGAGCACTGGACTAGATTATCGCCAATCATCTTCCAATCCTTATAAAATATTTTCCTGCTATATTAAAAATCACCTTGAAAGCATAATATTACAACATCAACTGGGAAATCAGATGCTTTCCCTAAAAGCTGTATTCATAAACCATGGCAGTAGTAAAGTAGTAGGGGTAGATGATTAATACTAAATAGACACATACCTTTTAGGTTGCAAAAACTAAAACTAATTCTAAGCTTATTTCCAAAGTCACCATTTCCAATTTTAAACATTCAGTTTTGCATGTCTACCTGACTCTATAAAAAGAGTGGTGGTGGAAATACCAGTCATCTTAATCCCAGTTTAGTCAAGACTTTAAGGATCTCTGCAGATGACTTTGGATCCAAGAAGAGTGGTGAGATAAGAGTGCCCTCTGATGGGGGTATGGATTGCCCACAAATTCTTTACTTTTTGCTTTACCATTGCAAAAGATACATTGCCTTTCTTTGCAATTTGCATTATATCTTGGTATTTTTAATATTATACCTCATTCGTGGCTGTAATGGATATGACAAAGCTGAAGGTGTCAAGGGCCCAAGTTTCCTGGCTTCATTGCTAACTGGCCAAATATCTCAGCTACTGTGTATATTTATTTTGGATGTTTTTATTGTTTTTTATTGTTTTAAAATATTTATTTAATTGTAATTTTTTTTTTGAATTGTAAGCCTTCCAGAGTCATTGATTGAGATGGGCAGCTAAAGAAATTGAATAAATAAATCAACCAACCAACAAACAAGAAGGAATAGTGGAGCAATCCTATGTCTTTGTATTCTGAAGTCAAAACCAATCTGCAATGTTACATTATACAGTGCCCATCTCATCATTTTGGAACCCAATGGGATATGCCAGTATTGGGGAACACGCCCGCGGTTGTCAGAAACCAGAAGAGCAGCCGCCCGGTGCGCATGTGCGCACCGGGAAGATGATCTTCCCGTTTCTGGCATGCACATGTGCGCCAGCTAGCTGGTCTTCGCGCATGGATGCATGCCAGAAACTGGAAGACCAGGTAGCTGGTGCACATGCACATGCCAGAAACTGGAAGATCTTCTTCCCAGTACACGCATGCACACCAGGTGGCTGCTCTTCTGGTTTCCAGCACTCCTGCACATGAAGACCAACTGGCCGGTACGCCGGAACCCGGATGTTGTGACCCAGGCCCAAGTAGGTAATAATCGATGCAAACAGTTCCAAAACAAACAAACTTTATTAGAACAGCTGAGAACTAACTCATTCTCAGCGTAGTCAAACTAAATTAAAACAAACTCTTCATAACATAAATCCTTCATTCTAATCACCAACCTTGGTATAATTAGACAAACTGCCAAAGGCTTCTCTTGGCAAAAGTTCAAAAGCAGAAGATGCCGACAAGAGATAAGTGCAGCAATACTATGAACGTTGTTTTCCGACAAAGAGCCCAAGAGCCGTTGCTGGTCTTTTAAGCCCTATGGGAGTGGCCAATCATCTCTTGGCCCTACTCCCAAGTCGTCCTCTTTGCTTTAGCTGCTCTTGCCTTCTGGCAGCTCTTCTCATACGTGCACTAGGAACCTCCTGTTCCTCTGCCTTTCTACTGTCAGCCTCTGGAGGCTCCGGAGTCCGAACATCACTCACCGATGGCCCTGGCCCCATCTCTGCCTCCGATGCAGAGCCCTCATCTGGGCCTTCCCCAGCCTCCAGGACTGGCCCATGTTCTTCCTCAGCCTCATTGCTGTCCAACTCCACTGCCAGCTCCACAGGCTGCTGGCAAACCACAACACCGGAAGAGCAATGGGTGATGGCTTGCATGCCCGGAGAGATGGCTCTGCATGCCACTTCCGGCACACGTGCCATAGGTTCGCCATCACGGGGATATGCAATAAGAGACAAATTAGACATTACATGTTGCTCAGTTTCTTCTCACACTCCATTTTATTAGAGCTAGTAGCAATATCTAGCTGACCTTGGTTGAACTTAAAAAACATTCTACAGGTCTGGAGATCAACAGGAAATCCTAAAATATTAGAATAGATTGTGAAGCTGAGCCAATGTCCCAGAAGAAGTCCATAAACAAACCTATTCCATATAATTGCTAAGAAAAAACAGGGAAAATAACAGATGTGTTACTTTTACAATCCTGCTTCCCCCAAATTTACCTACATGAATGAAGCTATTAGTGCAAATGACAATAATCAGCAGCTTTTCCTCTTTTATAATAAATACATGAAAATCTTCTACAACTGTGCTAATTGGATATGTTATTTCAAGAATCACTGCATTCAGCTGTGGTCCCATTTCAATTCTTACCAACAAAATATATTTGCTCATGGCCAATCAGAAAAACATGCATTCTGGTCATGATGGCCTCATGATGCAAGGGGTAAAAAACAATATCCTTCCCTAAAAAGAAGATCAGTAGAGAATATATAGAGTGACCTGGGCAAAAAGAACTATGGTTATAATTTTGGATTTGTAATCTAGCTACCAGTTTTTCCCACAGTTCACCCACAGGGCTAAAATAAAGAGAACCAAATAGAATATTTTACATTATATTATATTATTATAAATTATATCGATTTTACAGAAGACAACGTTGAAAAGGCACTACACAATCTAAAACCATCTCTATCTATTGGACCTGATGGACTATGTGCATACTTCTTAAAAAAGCTTTCCACTGCAATCGCAGAACCTCTAAGCATAATTTTTGAAAAATCTTTCAGTACCAGCTCCTTGCCCTACCAATGGTCACAAGCCAAGGTCATCCCTATCTTCAAAAAGGGAGACCCTAGCCTAGTTGAAAATTACAGACCAATCTCTTTATGTTGAGTCACCTGCAAAGCCATGGAATCAATCATTAACCAATTTATTACGCTCCACCTAGAGACAAGCAACCTACTCTCCAACAAACAATTTGGTTTCAGAAAAAAATTATCTTGTAATCTACAACTACTACATTGCAAAAACATATGGACTACACATCTTGATCAGGGCAAAGCAATAGACACAATTTACACAGACTTCTGTAAAGCTTTTGATTCAGCGGTACACAACAAATTACTCCTAAAACTAAAATCCTATGGCAGTGATGGCTAACCTTTTTGCTGTCATGTGCCAAAAGTGGGGGATTTGAGGAGGGGGTCACCCGTACACATGCCCAAACCCATAATTCAATGCTCTACCCCCTGTGCTCCCCCCTCTTTTGGCACACAATGGCACTGTGGGCCTGGTACGCCCGTTTTTCCCCCTCCCCAGGCTCCAGAGGCTTTCTTGGAGCCTGGGGAAGACAAAAACAGCTTTCTGCACCCCCCAGAGGCCCTCCGGAGGCCAGAAACGGCTCTTTGCTGACTTCTGGTGGGACTGGAAGTCCTGTTTTTCACTCTCCCCAGGCTCCAGAGCCTTTCTAGGAGCCTGGGGAGGGCAAAAATGGCCTTCCCCACCCTGCAGAAGGCTCTCCAGAGCTGGAAATGGCCCATTTGCCGACTTCCGGTGGGCCCAGAAGGCCCAAAAATCAGGTGGCCGGCACACGCATGCATGCCAGAGCTGAGCTAGCACAATGCTCAAGTGCCCATTGATATGGCTCCACATGCCACCTGTGGCATGTGTGCCATAGATTTGCCATCACGGTGCTATGGCATTTCTGGACTCCTACACGAATGGATAGCTGCCTTCCTGTCAAACAGACAAGTGGTCAAAATAGGAAATGTTCTATCAAATCCTGTACCTGTTAATAGTGGTGTTCCCTAATGCAGTGTTTTAGGTCCAACACTCTTCATACTTTACATAAATGACCTTTGCAATCATATTAAAAGCAACTGTGTTCTCTTCGCTGCTGATGTTAAACTATTCAATACCACCGACAATGCAACTACTCTTCAAAAAGATCTTGACTATGTATCAGATTGGTCTAACAAGTGGCAACTTCAAATCTCAACCAACAACTGCTCTGTCTTGCACATTGGCAAAAAAAATCAAAAAGTAAAATATAAATTAGATGGACATGACCTTGTAGATGACCCTCACTCTGTCAAGGACCTTGGAGTACTCATTTCTAAAGATCTAAATACAATTGAGAGAGTCCAGAGATATTTTATGAGAGGAGTCCTCCATTCCTCTACCCGCAATAAAATACCTTATGCCACCAGACTTCAAATTTTGGGCTTAGACAACTTAGAACTATGCTGACTTCGGCCTGACCTAAGTATAGTACATAAAATTATCTGCCACAATGTCCTACCTGTCAATGACTACTTCAGCTTCAACCACAACAATACACAAACAAATAATAGATACAAACTCAAGGTAAACTGCTCCAAACTCAATTGCAGAAAATATGACTTCAGTAACAGAGTGGTCAATGCCTGGAATGCACTACCTGACTCTGTAGTTTCTTCCCCAAATCCCCAAAACTTTAACCTTAAACTGTCTACTGTTGACCTCACCCCATTCCTAAGAGGTCTATAAGGGACGTGCATAAGTGCACCAGCGTGCCTACCGTCCCTATCCTAATATTCCTTTTTACTCTTACTCTTTTCATGTATTCAAAGTATGTTTATACTTTTACCTGTTATCTTATATATGCTTGTCAAATAAATAAAGAAAAGAAAAGAAACTAACGAATTTCTAAAAGGTAATTGATTTTTCTCATAGATTTTCTCTTTAGAACTAAAAAAATGAAAATTCTTCTTTCAACACACTAAATTGTAGGTATACCTAACTTCTAACCCATGTGTTGTGGCTCCATCCTCTGAGCCTATCTTATCGGAGGAAGAAGGCTCCGAACATGAAGGAGAGGAGACGGCCAGGCCTCCCTCTCCAGGACCCTCCTCTCTGGCAATGCCTCAGGTGTCTCCCAAAGGCGAAGAGATTGGCCAGGAGCCAGGTGTTTCCAAGCCGTCAGATAGTGACGAAGAAACATTGTGGTTGGACCCACGCCAGCGTCGGAGAGACAAGCGTGCGCAGAAGAAAAGGAGGCATGCCAGAGATTAAGCTGAGTAACTGGACCACACCCCACAGGCTATAAAAGGGAGTGTGGTGGCCATTCGAACTCTGTGACGGACAAAGCTAATCTCTGGCGAGTCACTTTGCACCTTTGGACACAATGCCTATTTGCTGTGGATTTAATTACAAACTGGACTATTCAAACTGTGTGTATTTTTGTCTGTGTTATCGGAGTAAAAGTTCTTGGCAGGCAGCCACGGAGTTGCTGCCAAGTTCCTTATCACTGACGTTGAGTGTTTGAAGAGTTTATTTAACCCTCGGCTGGCTGGTTGGGTGTGTGCGTGGTACGGGGACAGAACACCATGAAAATTCCTTATAGCTCCACAAGCTCTTTATATCTATAAATGTTATCTTGTTTAAGAGTTGTTGGATATGTCATCGCTTCTGTTGCTGAGAACCAGGTTGGGATCTTAGTATAAAATTTCCCTCTAATTATGTCCCAGGATTCCAGCAATATTCGCCTTAAATAATGTCTCTTAAAATACTTATATTGTTGAGTTTTCTCTCTCCATAACAGTGCGTGCCAACTATGTTGTAGGTTGTGCCCTTCTAAATCTAGTAAAGACCTCCTCTTCAATAACACCCATTCTTTCATCCAGGCTAGCAGTGAAGCTCGGTAATATAGTTCCCAGCAGGGGAGACCAAAGCCCCTCCTCTCTCTATGCTCTTGTAACATTTTGAGCTTCACCCTAGGCTTCTTCCCCTGCCAGATAAATTTCAGCATGACTCGATCCAAACCTTTAAAAAACCTTTTATCTAACCTTACCGGAGCTGATTGAAATAGAAATAGCCATTTGGGTAAAACATGTGTCTTAATTGCTGCTATCCATCCCATCAAAGACAACTGTAAATTTTTCCACTTCTCCAGGTCTCTTACAGTCTGATCATATAATTTAACAAAATTGTCTTCCTTAATTGTAGAGCATCGGGCAGTTAGCCAAATTCCTAAATATTTAATTTTATTTACAATTTGAATATCCAATCTAGATTCTAATATGTCCTTCTGCATCTTTGGAATATTTTTGACCAATATCTTAGTTTTGTCCTTATTCATTTTTAATCCCACCTCTCTACCATATTCTTCCATCATCTCTATTAACTCTGGGCCCAACTCCTGAGGGTCTTCTAGAATGAAGACAAGATCATCCGCGAATGCCTGTATTTTAAATTCCTGCCTTCGTATTTTAAGTCCTTTAATTGCCCGATTATTCCTAATTTCCCTGAGAAGGGGCTCCAGAGTCAGAATAAATAAAAGCGGGGAAAGCGGGCAACCCTGCCTCGTTCCCCTACTAATTGTAACCTCCTTTGTTTTTTCCCCATTAACTAGAACCCATGCCACCTGGGAAGAATAAATTATTTGTATCGCCTGTGTAAATTTTTCGCCAAATTCCATTTTATGAAGCTGGGTTAGCATAAATTCCCAACTCACACTGTCAAATGCTTTATAGGCATCTAAAAAGAGAAGTGCCATTTGTTTGTCTGAGTGATATTCATAAAACTCAAGAGCATTTAATATTCTCAGATTATCTCTCAACAATCTATGTGGTAAGAAACCATTCTGGTCTCCGTGTATGAACTGATTTAGAAAAACCTGGGATATTAAGATCTGGCTGATAAAGGAATTAGGTTAGATTGGTGGACCTATGCTACAGTTCAATCTCGCTACAGGAAGGATAGAGATAATTATGGGATATATGTGATGGAGCAGAGTTTTGATAAAATATTAATGGTAGAGGATCATAAATACATAACTAAAATGTATGCACAATTGCTTGAACGAATGATAGGAGAAGAGGTTGAGAAGATACTATGATTGCCTGGGGGAGGAATTTTGGGTACTCAATTCCTTTAGAAAAATGGCAACAAATGTGCGGGGAAAATATTAAAATGACTACGGCAACGTCTTTCAAGGAAAATACATATAAAATGTTGTATAGGTGGCATCTCCCACCAGCAAGAATTGCAAAAATGTTTCCAGGTGCATCAGAGTTATGTTGGAAATGTGGGAAAACCAGAGGTAAGTATTTCCATCAATGGTGGACTTGTATAATGGCAAAGAGGTATTGGAGAAGGATTACGAATTAGATTAAGGAAATTACTAATGTGGATCTCCAATGGAAACCTGAGATATATTTGCTAAGTATTCGCCCAGAGGGGCTAAGTAAGAAAAAATGGTATCTCACTCTACATATTTTAGTCGCAGCTAGAATAGTGTTCGCCCAACAATGGAAAGAAAAAGAGATACCGGCCAGTGTCCAAATTATAAATAAAGTATTAGAGTGCACTGAAGCGGACAGAATGACGTATAGGTTGAAAGAAAAAGAAGATTCTGAATTTTTTCAAAATTCAATACCACTGGGTCAGTTGGTACCGGTGGTTGAATAAAAGGATTGAGATGAAGTGAGGGCCTAAGTCAATATGAGGAGAGATATACTTATCTAGATTGAAAGATAATTGTTTGAAAACCATATTTGGGGATTATTTACTTTATTCTGTGTTGGGGGTACAATTATTTATTGAGGGCAGGAATATTATCTGCCGGGATGGATCTGTTTGTGTGTCTAGTGTTATGAATGGGGGAGGGAGGGAGGGGAATGTATGGTTTTTGTTGTTATGTATAATCAATGTTTTTGTCTTATGTTGATTTTAACTTGGAAAATTTAATAAAATTTATTTTATAAAAAGAAAATTCCTTATAGCTCTACAATGCTTTTTTAAAGAAAAGGTAATTCTGGCTGAATCCATTGTATTGCTATTCAGTTCTTCATTAAATTTATATCTTTATGTGTTTTTTTAAAGGGACAGGAATATAAATCATTATCACATTTTATAAAACTTGCCTTTAGCATTTTTTTGTTTTTGTTTGAATACATGTAAATATACATGTATTTAAAAATACAAAAAGCATGATTTTAATAATCAAATGTGCATATCTAAATTGTTTTTTATTTTCTGCACCACTCGTTTGCTGTAAGAGGCTAGGATGTGGCTTTAATTAATATAATAGAGATGAGCAAATGAACCCCAATCAGTTATGGTTACATTTGTTTCATTATACCAGAACTTTCTGACAGTTTGTGTGCAATGCTTTCAGAAACCTCCAGCAAATCAATAATACATGGCATTTATAAATATGCAGACTTTATATGAGAGCCTCTTTTTGGATTGGCTCACGAGCAAGGGAGAAATCTGTGTAAGCATCAGAAAATCCTGGAAGTTCAGACTTTTTA
The DNA here is from genome assembly GCF_029215685.1 of Pituophis catenifer annectens. NCBI lineage: Eukaryota > Metazoa > Chordata > Lepidosauria > Squamata > Colubridae > Pituophis > Pituophis catenifer. The sequence goes on along the minus strand of NW_027256883.1, from coordinate 105,977,460 downwards.
CAATTCAGATTTCAAAGATGAGGAATTAAGGAAATGGCCATGTAACTTTTCCAGATAAGCCAAATGTGGTTCTAATATTTTGCTTGGACATCACAAACATTCTGTTGCTTTTTATCCAAAGAAATAATAGTCTTTCCCCTCCTGAGGTCTCTACTCTTTGCCAACTGCAGGATCTCTCAACAAAATGCTTAACACCGTCAACAAAGTAAAATTCCTATAGCTTTCTCCAGAAGCCATGATATTTATTTAACATATTTAAAATATTTATATTGTTAGTTTTCATCCAGTAGTTTATTGGGCTAATTTAGATCATAATAATCACAATCACAGAACAGTTTGACAAATAAAAAAATAAAATGTATGAGCTAAAAATATTTTTGCCTGGCAAATAATAATGATAAAGCCAGTTTGAGCTTAAGCCATATGGTTAAGGCACTAGGCTAGAAACAAGGAGACCATGAGTTCAAGTGCCATTGGAAAGCCAGTTGGGTGACTTTGGGCCAGTCACTCTCTCTTAGCCCACCTCATAGGGTGGTTGTTGTGGGAAATAGAAGGAGGAAGGAGTATTAGATAAGATTTGCAGCCTTGAGTTATTTATAAAAATAATAAAGATGGAATAAAAAACCAAACAAAAATGACAATAATAACTGTAGAGGATGCCTTACCCATTGTTGCTCAGTATTGTCCTTTTATCAGAACAGATGCTTGGAGAAGATGCTTATCATGAATGTGGGCTGATATGAAGAGAGATACATTTTGAACTATTTGGAATCCAACCCATTTAAGACTTTCAGGAAAAGCCAAAATTGGCCCAAGGAGTTAGAAAAATCTCACAAAAGAAGGAAGGACAGATACAAAGTCTCCAGGCAATAGATTGCTAAACTATTTACAGAAATCTTAAAAGATAATAGTTTTTTTCACAGCTCCTGCTTCTTGTCTTAAATGTCATCAGTTAGGCTATGAATAACATTGTTCAATGGTTCTTTTAAAAACTGTATCATAAGCACAGTATTATGGAGGTCATATTCTTTAACTTGTTTAATTTGACACGTAAATTTTCAAATCAGTTTCAAGGGTAGTCCCATAAACTGCAATGATATAGTCAAAAAGTACTAAATATCAAAACTACAGTATGCAATGCATATTTGCACATAGTTGTTCCATTTTTAGATCCTTTTCGACTTTACTGCAGATTGTATGATAGGTAGAACAACCTTTGCACATTAATATTTTGCATATTTTAATGTAGAAACTGAAATGGCAGCACTCCTTCATAGTTCTAAAATTTATTTTAGTAAACTTTGGGGTCATCTTCTAGAATTCCAAATTGATACTTCATCCACCTTGAACTGCCTGGTTGAAGGAATTTCTCCTTGTATTCTGTTTTTAATAGTGGCCAGCCAGATGTCTTTTCCTTCATTTCCTTTGAAAACAAAGCTTTGTTTCTTCTTTCTCAACACTCTTTTAACTATTTTACAAAGCAGCTCCAATTCTCCTCCACCTTCTAGTTTTACATAAGCATAATTGAGAGGCAGGCCTCTGTGATCTATCTCACATTCTTTCACAATAACAGATGCACCTTATATCCTCTTTAAATTGGCATATCATTTTCTTTTGCCTTTTCTCTTTTTTGTAGCTAGATTTGCATATATATGTCAAGGCCCATTCATAAATCTCATCTCCATAAACAAAAAGAAAAACATCTGCTTGCTGTTTTCACACTCGGTGGGAGATGCCTTTGCCCCATTAGATCACACATTAAATGGAGTTTCCACTGTTTCATGTGCTGCAGAGCCACCTCCTGGCTGTAAGGAAGAGAGCATACTCTCCTGAAGTCTAGTTGGTTTTTCTCCTTTGCTACAGATTAGATATACATCTTGTTTAAATGTGTATTTTTTTTTAAAAAAAACTGTTTTTCAGTTACTTTCTCTCTAGAATGAACAGCATGTTATTTAATGTTTGCATTGTGTAAGCATATCTGTGGGGGGACACAGGACTGTGTAGGCTTTCTTGAAGGAAAGGCAACTACCCACCTACATACTGTATAATGTTCACAGGAATTATGTAACAAATCCTAGCCTATACTATTCCTGATCTCATCCCCGAGAAAAAAAAAATGTCACCAAGATACTGGGAATTCCTATCACTCCTTGAGATCTTCTGCTAACATTAGTGGCCCTTAAGGCAGAGAAGAGAAGAAGGTTGTGAAAGGAGGATTTGAACATTGAATGAAATAACTTGAGAGCATTAAAACAGCTTTTTATATCTCTGATAAAATAAAAAAAGATGCAATCCACTTTTCTGTCTACTTGTCCTGGACAGTATTCCAGTTTAGTACACATATATTTCGGTATGCACACAGATATTTCCTGAAAATATAAGAACTACTAAGTTGCTAAGACTCTGTTTAGAATTGGCATGCTTAAAAGAATAATGATGAATGGTTACCTTTCTTGGAGGAAAACATTTATAAATGTTTTCACTTCAATTTAGTTTGTGATTTTGGTTGGAACAAAACAGTTTGATTATCCTGAACATTCACATCCTATATGCAAAAGTTGAGAATATGATGTTGATTCTTGATCTCTTGGTCATTTCTTTTTTCTTTTTTAATAATATTTTTATTAAAAGTTTTAAGTACAATTATAAAAGATGAAAAGAAAAAAGAAAGAAAGTAAAGTTCAAAAAAGAAAGAAAAAATAGAAAGAAAAACTAAGAAAACAACGGCCCACACTCATCACAAGTTTAAACAATTTCATTAATGAAAAGAAGACGTTGATCTCTACTAGTAATTTCAGTCCAAATCTCCAGATTCTTTGTCCCAGGATCTTCATATAACTACAATCATTCATAAAGGGCAGGATGACATATTGGGGCAACCCATGGGCAATACTGCATCACTTGATATTGAATACTTTTTGAACTACCATCCTCCAAGACTGACCTTTCAGTGGCTGCAAATGAGGCTTCTCAAGCGTGTTCTGTCATGATGGTACTTAAGGATTTCATGTTGTGAAAGGTCTAGGGGAATTAGCTTAGTCAATTTCTGCTTCCCCATCTTCCCATATATTTCAGTTCCTCAGTGACCAAAATAACTAACCCTAAACCAAAAGTAAAATCAGATCAAAATGGATCTAAGTGATTTTTTCCAAAGAACATGAAAATAGGGTCATTGCAACATGCTCCAACACCTTGACAAAATAAAGTAGGCTTAATATAAACTACTATTTTTATGAAACTAGCTAAATTTGGGTTTGTGTGTATTCAAACACACAGATCTCAGGTTAGAACCAGGGGCCATGCACCCAGGACCTGTGACTGATTTATTAATTTGTGTGGATTAAAATCAGGTGATCTAAAATAGACACATGCCTAATATCAAGGTATCAAGAGAGAATCCAAAGTGCTGGATACAAGTGTGTAGTCAGATTCTAACATAAGTCGAAACCCCAGAGAGCAGCCAAGAACAAAAGTAGATGCTTAGGGAGCCATTGCATAAAGCAAGGTCTACATGTTCCTCATAGAAGCCTACTTCTAATGCTTATTATGCTTTGGCCACTGCACAGTAACTAGGGAAGTGTCCTTGTGCACTACAGCTTATCTCTGTATTTACAGATGCCTAGAAAACTGTACAGATCTTGGATTATTATCAAAGTAAAGATTTTAAAAAGCCTAATCATACTATAGTTAAAGAGCATCTAAAGAGTACAGGTAATCCTCAACTTACAACAGTTCATTTAGTGACCATTCAAAGTTACAAGACACTGAAAAAAAGTGACTTATGACCATTTTTCACACTTATGGCTCGTGATCATAAGTTACCAAGCATCCTCATGGTCACATGATTTACATTCTGATGCTTGACAATTGGTTCATATTTATGATGGTTACAGACTCCCAGGATCATGTGATCATATTTTGCGATCTTCTGACAAGCAAAGTCAATGGGGAAGCCAGATTTACTTAACAACCATGTTACTAATTTAACAACTGCAGTGATTCACTTAACAAACCTAGCGAGAAAAGTCGTAAAATGGGGCAAAACTCACTTAACAAATTTCTCACTTAGCAACAGAAATTCTGGGCTCAATTGTGATTGTAAGTCAAGGACTACTTGTAGTCTTTCTGTCACTGCTTATAAAACATAAACAAGATGTATTTATCCTAATAGCAAGAGGCAGGTTTTAGGAAGTAGCAAAAACAGAATGAAAGGCCATGTAAGCCCCTCAATGCTGGCAATACATATTGTTATCCATCTCCCAACTCTTCTGATTCCATTTTAAAATGCAGATTGGATGTGTGTGGACATCAAGATGTTCTAAGTATAGGCATGTTTGCAAGACTACATAGATCACAGAAAACAAAATCCAGTTGCCTTTTGAAAAAACACCTTTGGGACAACCATGACTTGGACAACTGAGAATCTCCACAGACAGTCACAGAAAATAGTTAATTAGTACTTCCTCTCCCCAGTCAATAACAGAGCATAGAAGAAATCAACTAAGCTATGCTTGCTTGCCAGGTACTAACAATGCCATTTCCTTCTGCCCTTCCAATTTTGTATCTAAATACCTTTTCTCCCCACCCCCACCCCCAGGATCCATTATTTTAAATGGTGCTTCCTCACCAGCAGATAGAATTTCAGAAAATATCCTAATGTGCATGTGGCAGAACCTGGCTGAACTTAGCTGATCTCAGAAAGCTGAGGAGGATTGTACTTTGTTATTGTACTTAGGTGGAAAACCACAAGGGAACCCCAGGGTTGCAGGCTAAACACGCAATAGTGTACCGTACCGTAACAGGTCCATATAAGTTTCTTGGGACACATTATAGATATGGTTACCAGAAACACATAAATCTACCTTAAGCATCCAGTTACAGATTGATGTGATCAGCAGAGAACCCATCTTATACTGTTACTGGAACTGCTTGTCACCAACTTACATCTATTTTAATATTAGCTTTAATTACTTTCAGATTGCAATTCTATATATATTTATCTTGGAGCAAACACCATTGAATGCCATTAATTTCTGAGTAATTCACTGTACCCTTAGTATTGTAGCATTGGCATTCTATCTGGCTCAAGGTTGACTCAGCCTTCCATCTTTTTGAGGTTGGTAAAATGAGGACCCAGATTGTTGGGGGCAATATGCTGACTCTGTAAACCACTTAGAGAGGGCTGTAAAAGCACTATGAAGCAGTATAAAACTCTAAGTGCTATTGCTATAGCTGTACTCAGATCTGGTTTATTCTTAAAGCTAGTGGTTGACAAAATGCAACATTGGTAAATGCCCTAATTTTTTTCCAATAAATAAACACATTCCCAATACATTTCATGATCTTGTTTGATCAGTTTTAAAATATTTTATTAATGTGCTTTGTTATTTGTTAAACTTTGTGCCCCTTATAGATCCACACCTTAGCACAATTGTAAGAGACAATTATACCACACTTGGATTGGTCATTATTTTTCCATAGCTTCATCTTTCTGCACAGCAGAGACATCTTCACTGACTCTTCACTTTGACTTATCACAGGATGGCCTCTTATTTAAGAATAAGAAGAATAAGAATAATTTTATTTCTATACCGACCTTCTCCCGAAGGACTCAGGGCGGTGTACAGCCTATTAAAAGCACAAGAAAAACATCAATTAAAATAATTTAAAATTATTAAATAATTTGGCTCAATTTAAAACCCCAGAAATTTAAAACACCCAATTTAAAATTATTATGTTGATAGCCCGGCCTGGCGGAACAACAGGCCGGGCTATATCAAAGTTGCTAACCCCTTTTCATATATGAACCTGTGCAAGCGGATAACACTGCAGTTTTAATTATAATTTCATTCAACGTGTTAAAGCAAGATTAAACAGATAAATATGCATTTGTCTTTCTTAAATTCAAACCATATAGAGTACATGTTTTATTAATTAAATAAGGCAACTCAAGCTAATAAAGAAATTGCTTGTTTTCCATTCACTTTTCTGACAATCTACAGTCCAATATTATATTAAATATTATGCCTTCAACAAGTTTCAACCTTTCTTTCAGCCCCATCCTCACCTTTCTAAATCCTGGACCAGTTTCTTTTAACACTGTGCTGCAAGATCTGTTCTCACACTACACCACTGCCTTATCAACCACAAGATGACAACAGCCCTCCTGTGATGTAAACTCCCATCTTATGTTTCAGCATGTTGACCTGACAATGTGCCACTAGAATTTTAACAATATGGCTCTAAAAACCTTTCTTCCTGTCAACAAATATTTGAACTTGAAGTGAAGTCAGCAGCTGAGAGGAACAAAATGGAAAGGTAATTACCCACAATCTCCTCCAGCAGATGACAGAAAGCATGTTACTTGCAACTTGGTGGTTCATGGGCTGAGCTCAGCTTATTACAGCTACCCCCTCAAATGCAAGCAGCACATTTTGAACAGTTCTGATATTCAGTCACAATACCAGGAAAATCAAAGCAGCCCATCTTGTATTAGCTAGCTACAGAGTGAACAACTTTCCAGAAGCCAGAAATCTGCATATTCCAAGGAGAAAAGTTTTTGACTGTATGTGTGTGATGGTATGTATGGCTAAGATTTTGTGAATATTACTTTTTCCAAACCACTTAGCCAAGATCAATTCTACAAATTAGAGTGTTCTTGGGCAAGATTAACTCTGAGTTTTCTCCCAAACAACTTGTGAGATATGTTCACATAAACTCATGTGCTCTTGACATGCAATAGGGCATGTGAAAGTCAGAATGGATAAATCAGAGGGGTTTAGAAGAAATAGAAGCTCATAAAGTTGTTATATGTATCAAATTTCAGACAGAGGATGCAAGTTGCTCAGGGAGATATTGCATTTTTTTTTCTTTTGTGAGTCAGGCTTGTAGTAGTTTCTCAGACCAAATCTGGAATTACAGTAAGAACTCACCGTGAGGCTTCTCTTTAAACCTTGACAACTCTGGGGAATAAATTTTGTGGAATACATTTTGAAATTACTAACAAATATGAAAGGTGAAGGGATTCTGTCAAGAAGCAGGACAGGAAAACTCATTGAAAAGATCTCCCAGAAAGCAAATTCCTAAGGCTCTTGTTCATCCTCTTGCCTCCCAGATGTCTCATGCAATTTGCCAAAGGCCTCTCCCAATACTTGAACCATGGAGATGGCTACAGGTGATCCATAGATTTTGCCTTTCTTGGCAAAATCGATTTTTAAATGTATGCATGAAGAGGGTATACACATACATACTAAAACTAACACACATATACATTCTCACACATTTGTGGAGGCACCACATATCAAATGTTTATGGTTGTAATTACAGAATAAATACTGATTGTTTGTCTACCATTGTCTGGTTAATTGGGGAAGCCACTGGGCAACAAGCAAATATTTGGAAATTATGATTTCCATGACAAAGCACAGAGGGAGAGGGAGGGAGGGAGGGGGAGAGAGAGAGAGAGAGAGTTCTGACAGGCTCTGGAGAACCGGTAGTGGAAATTTTGAGCAGTTTGGAGAACCAGCAAATACCACCTCTGGCTGGCCTCAGAGTGGGGTGGGAATGGAGATTTTGCAATATCCTTCCCCCAGGAGTGATGAGGAAATGGTGATTTTGCAGTATCCTTCCCCTGGAGTGGGGTGGGAATGAAGATTTTGAAATATCCTTCCCCTGCCACGTACACCAAGCCACGTACACCAAGCCACTCCACGCCCACCAAGCCACACCCACAGAACCGGTAGTAAAAAAAATTGGATTTCACCACTGGTGATACACCTATCTCCCAGTTTTCTATCTTACCAAGAAGTAGGTTGTAATCTACTTTGTCAAATATCTTACTGAAGTTCAATTATACTATGTCCACAGCATTTCACTGGTCCACTAATTTAATCCCTTTATCAAAGAATGCAATAAGATTTGTTTGGCATGATCTGTTTTTGACAAACCCATATTGGCATTTTGTAATAACTTTCTTTGCTTCTAGGTGTTCCATTGCTTATCTTTTCTATGATTTTTCCAAGTATTGCTGTTAGGCTAATTAGGTCTGTAGTTTCCTGGATTCATTTTTTCTCCTCTTTTGAAGATGGAGTTCATCAGCTCTTTTCCAGTCCCCAGGTAGTTCCCCAAATTGAAGTATATCTCTCACTAAGCTAATAATCTCTGTTGAACTTCCACACCAGAATGGTCTTCCATAAAAATATTGTGTATGTTAGATCAGGCGCAGGAAATGAAGACGTGACCAGCTCGATACATTTAGTAACTTTATTAGCTACAGTAACAAGACAAGACAAGACTGGCTGCGCGCTGCCGGAGATCTCCTTATATTCGCTCCGGCAGTCGCATCGCCCCTGACAGAGATTTAAACTTTCCCGCCCGATGGCTGGCAGCCAATCCGGGCGGATGTCCTTATAAGGACATAACACTCCTCCCCTCTTAGTCCGGGAACAGTCAATTCTCATTAATAAAAGTCACGTAATCATGCAGGTACGTAGGACGCCTCGGCACCCTAGTTGACCTGCGCAGTCTCACTTCTTCCTCGTCCCCGACCTGGACGGACGGGGCTCCTGTGTCTCCTGGTTCCCTCCCCGGAACCGGGCTCGGTTCGGCTGGCGAGTGTGCGGGGTCAACCTCAGCGCCTCCGGCCGGACCGCAGACCTTGGGTGGCTGGTTCTGGTGGTCTTCCTCCTGGCCTGTGGATCTATCGTCTCATCGAGGCTGCTCGGTTCCGACCCGGGAAGAGCGTCTGAGTCTCGGTAAGTCCCAGGCTGTCACTTGCTCCTCCCCGGTCTCCCGGGCGCTGCGGTTCGGCTGCAGTTCTGTTCGTTGTCATCTGGGGGGTGGTTCGGATCGGTGCCCTCAGGTCCGGTCTGCCGGCGGTGGGTGGTGTTGGCTCGTGTCGTGCTGTCCAACCTCGCAGGGGTGGCGCAGGTCCCCTTGGTCGGGCTGGCGTTGGCCTACCCCGTCGGGTCAACGGTGGTCGACCTGGTCGGGGTGTCATTGTGGGGCTACCTCTGCAGGTTGGCGGAGGTCTCCCCTGCCGGGGTGGTGCAGGTCTCCCTGGCCGGGTTGTTGTCGGCTTTCCCTTCGCCCTAGTCCCTGGTCTACCGCCGGTTGGTGACTGGGGTCATCTGGGTTGGGTTGTTGTTGCCAGGTTGTCTTCTGTGCTGGGCGGGGGTCCCTCTCGCCGAGGAGTCGTGTGCCACCCTCACCCATGGGCTGTGGTGTGCCCATCTTGGATGGTTCCCGGTCTACTCGCCTGGAGTGGAGGTCTCCCTGGCAGGGCGGGGTGCGATGCTTCCACTCTGGGCAGGTCCCGGTCTACTCGGGGGCTGGTTTGGTAGTCCCTTGCCCTGTCGTGCCGGGGGCCCACCTCGCTGGGTTGGTGTTGCCATCCCCCATGCGGCTGGTCCCGGTCTACCGCTCTGGACTGTCGATGTGATAGTGCCTGGTAGTGTGCTTGGCCAGCCTCGTCGGGGTGGCAGTGGTCTGCCTTGCAGGGGTGTGGCAGGCCTACCTTGTCGGGGTGTCGCAGGCCTACCTCGCCGGGGTGTTGTAGGCCTATCTCGCCGGCGTGTTGCAGGCCTACCTCGTCGGGGTGTTGCAGGCCTACCTCGTCGGGGTGTTGTAGGTCTCCCTCGTCAGGCTGGTTTTTGTGCGCTGCCCCCCACCTTTTCCGGAGCTGGTCGATGTGACGTCTACAGACCTGTCCATCTTCCAGCTCCATGGTGTAGGACTTCGGGCCGGTTGTGCTGTCTATCTTCCCCTTCAGCCACTTAGGAGAGCCGTTGAAGTTTAGCGTGAAAACTGAATCTCCCTTGCTGAAGGCGCAAAGCGGGCGGCTGGCCATTGCGGTCACTTCTGGGCTGTATTGGGGGTGCAGCCGGTCCAATGGTGACCTCAACCTTCTGCCCATCAACAGTTCGGCCGGGCTCTTGTGGGTGGTGGCATGTGGCATGATGTGCTGGGTGAGGAGGAAGTTGCCTATCCTTTCCTGCCAGTCTCCCGTGCCCATCTTGGTGAGTGCCTCCTTGGTGAGTCTCACCATTCGTTCCACTTGTCCGTTCCCAGCTGGCCTGTACAGGGCGGACAGGGCATGGCGGATGCCCAGTCCTGCCAGGAATGCTTCCATGGCCAGGGATGTGAGTTGGGGGCTGTTGTCGGAGACCAGCACATCCGGTAGTCCATGGGTGGCGAAAAGGCGGCGCAGGGCCCGGATTGTCGCTTCCGTTGTGGTAGATGCCATGGGTACCACCTCGAGCCACTTGGAGGAGGCATCGACCACAATGAGGAGGTGTCGCCCTTGCATCGGACCCGCGAAGTCGATATGGATCCGTGACCAGGGGTTGCTGGGGGTCTCCCACTTCACTGTTTCGGTTTGTGGCGGCGCTGGGCGTACTTCTTGGCACGGGTCACATCTGGAGACCCACTCTTCGATGTCTCTGTCCAGTGAGGGCCACCAGACGTAGCTCCATGCCAGGGCCTTCATGCGGACGATGCCCGGATGCCCTTTATGTAAAGTCTCTAGCGTCCGCCGTTGCAGAGTGCTTGGGATCAGCACCCTGTCTCCCCATAGCAAACAGCCCTTCATGGTGGACAGCTCCTTCTGCTTCCTGGCGAACGGGCTGAACTTCTCCTCCGTCTTCTCAGATGGCCACCCCCTGAGGATCCAGGACTTCACTTGGCGGAGTGTGGGGTCCTTTTGGGTGTGGACGGCCACATCTGCGGACGAGACTGGACAGCTGGCGTCATCATCTATGTGGAAGAGGTGGAGCGTGGGGGCTGGGTCTTCTACTGGATCCTCCAATGGGCATCTGCTCAGCGCGTTGGCGTTTCCTATGGCTGTGCCTGGCTGGTGCACGAGCCTGTAGGAGTAGCCGGCTAGGAAGATGGCCCATCTCGTCATTCGCGGGGACATGAAGGTCGGGGTGGGTTGGTCGCCTGCGAGGAGCCCCAGGAGTGGCTTGTGGTCGGTTACTATGGTGAAACGTCTCCCGTAGAGGTATTCATGGAAGCGTTTCACTCCTGCCACGATGGCCAGAGCTTCTTTGTCCAGCTGGCTGTAGTTGCGTTCTGCGCCGGACATGGTCTTCGAGAAGTATGCTATGGGGGCTTCTGAGCCGTTGGGCAGTTCATGGCTGAGGACTGCCTCTACCCCGTAGGGCGACGCATCGCAGGTTAGCTTGATGGGGAGCATCTCATTGTACTGGATGAGGACGCTTTTGGAAGTTAAATGTCCTTTTATGGCTCGGAATGCTGCTTCCTCTTCTTGGCCCCACTTCCAGGAAGCCGCTTTCCCCAGCAGGCGGTGGAGTGGCTCAGCAACTGTGGCTTTCTGTTTGAGAAATATGGCATAGAAGTTAAGCAACCCAAGGAATGCCTGAAGTTCCGTTTTGTTTTTTGGGCTCGGAGCTTCATGGATTGCTTTCACTTTTGATTTGGTGGGGTGGATGCCAGTGCTATCTATGAGATAGCCCAGGAACTCGACTTCCTGTACTCCTAGGATGCACTTATCTCGCCTGACCCTCAAGCCCTTGGCCTTGAATCGCTGCAGGACAAGCCTGAGCCATTCAAGGAGTTGTGCCTGTGACTCTCCGGAGATTAGTACATCGTCAAAGTAAGGCACCACGCCTGGAACGCCTTGGAGGAGGCGTTCCATCATAGATTGGAAAATGCCGGGGGCAGCGCTGACTCCAAATTGGAGGCGGTTGCATTTGAATGCCCCCCTGTGCGTGACAATTGTTTGTGCCTCCGCCGTTTTTTCGTCCACTGGCAGTTGCTGGTAAGCCTGGGCCAGGTCCAGTTTCGCAAAAATTGAGCCAGTTCCCAGGGAATGCAGCAGATGTTGCACTACTGGGACTGGGTATGCGCTCTGTGCCAACGCCTTGTTGATGGTACAAACGGTAGTCGGCGCAGATGCGCACAGACCCATCATGCTTCAGTGGGGTCACAATGGGGGTCTCCCATGAAGCATGATCGATCGGTTCCAGGACGCCCTGGGCGATCAGCTTATCCAGCTGCTCGTCTACTTTCGGCCACAGAGCAAATGGAACCCGGCGGGGCTTTAGCCTAATTGGGGTGATTCCCTTGTCCAGATTAAATGAGATTGGCCTTCCCACAAATTTCCCCAGCTTACCATCGAAGACTTCTTTGAACTCTTCGATGAGGTTGTCGAGTTCATCCCTGTGGATTTGGTGGATGCCTCCGATGGATAGCCCCAGCGGCTTAAACCACTCCACTCCTAGCAGGTTCGGTCAGCTGTTCTCCACGACTGTGATGGGAAGCTCGCCTTGGAATTCCTTGAAGGTGATGTGGAGGGTGGTTCTGCCCAGGACTCCGATGGGGTTTCCTCTGAAATCCACGAGCCTCGACTTCAGGGGTTTCAGCTGGGTCTTCTCGCAGGATGGATTTAGGCGCTTCAGATGCTGCCAGTCCATGATGGAGTAGGCGGACCCGGAGTCTACTTCCATCTTGCATGGTGACCCCTCTGCCAGCAGTGTCACGTTGAACTTAGTGGCACCCTCGTTGTTTGTGTGGGCGATGGTAGTCTGGTGCACTGCTCTGCTGTGGGGATATTCCTCATCTCCGCGCCTGGACTGGTTCGAGGACCGTTTGGATGTCCTCTGGGTTTCTCTGCGGTTTTCGCGGAATCTTGGCCTGGGTGGGTCCGGGGCTGGATCTGCTGCTCTGCATGCCTCGGTGATGTGTCCCCTCTTCAGACAGCGGCAGCAGGTTGCATCCCTCCATCTGCAGGTTGCCCTGGGGTGGTCACCTTTGCAGCTGCCGCAGCGTTCCCCCCAGTCGCCATGTTGGGGGTTTTCCTGCCTGGGAGGGTGGGAAACCTTGTGGATGGCCATTTCCTCATCGGACTCTGATGGCGTGGTCAAGTCATCTGATGAGTTCGGGCCGGACTTGTGGATCTTGTGGATCCCTCTGGCCTTTACCATCGCGGCGGCTGCTTTTTCGGACGTCTCGGTGGCTGTGGCTTCTTCGAGGACTTCCTTGAGTGGGATCCTCTTGCGGCTCAGGAACTTCTTCTGGAGACCCACATCCCGTATTCTGAAAACAATGTGGTCCCGGATGGCATTGTCCACGTTGTCGAATTCACAATTGGCAGTGATTTGGCGAAGCGCTGCCACAAATTTTTTTTTTTTAATTAATTTGATTTATATGCCGCCCTTCTCCGAAGACTTAGGGCGGCTTACAATGTGCTCAGCAATATTCTTTGATGGATTCACCTTCCCGTTGATTCCTCTGTTGGAAGGTGAATTTGTTGGTGATCGGGGTGCCTGTGGGTGCGTAGTGTTCCTGTAGGACTTCCTGCAGGTCATTCCAGGACATCTCCTCAATGTCCCTGGGCGCCACGAGGTCAATGGCCATTTCCAGGACGTCGGACCCGCAGTGAGCCAGGAATAGGGCTCTCTTTCGCTCGTCGTCGAGGTTCTGGTATCCGTTCCCTCGAAGGAATTGCCGGAATCTGACCATGTACGACCTCCATTTCTCTCGTGCCGGGTCGAATGGGTTCAGCAAGGCAATCGGTGCTTGCGGGTTTGCCATTCTGAAGGCAACTGCGGTTGAGTGACTTCAGCTCGGTTGGGGCGATCATGCCACGAGTCTTGCTCAGGTTCTCTTCTCTAGTCCTTCGTCGCCAGTATTAGATCAGGCGCAGGAAATGAAGACGTGACCAGCTCGATACATTTAGTAACTTTATTAGCTACAGTAACAAGACAAGACAAGACGTTGTCCCCACTTTTATTTATTCTAACACTAGAAGTCTTGTTAAATACAATACGGGACTCTAATACCTTGAAAGGAATAATGATTAGGCAAGAGGATTACAGAATAAAGGCATTTGCAGATGATCTGGTTGTTACCCTATCACAACCAATGGAATCAATAATCCTGATGAAGGACATTATACAAGACTATGGTAAAGTTTCAGGTTTTAGACTGAATCCAAAAAAGACTAAAATGATAGTTAAAAATATGACACAAGATCGTAAATATGAGCTTGAAAGGAGGGCAGGTTTTGAGACTGTACCTAAGGTAAAATATCTAGGAGTTCAGGTTGCAGAATCAAACATGAAATTGTTTCAAAATAACTATGAGGTGTTGTGGCGAGAGGTGCAGAAAGACATGGAGACTTGGAAAAAACTGCAGCTGTCTTTACTTGGAAGAATAGCAGCAGTTAAGATGAACATTTTGCCAAGATTTCTTTTTTTGTTTCAAATGATTCCGGTGCTTAAAAGTGATAAACAATTGAAAGTTTGGCAATCTGGAGTGAATAAGTTTGTCTGGAACGAGAAGAAGCCGAGAGTGAAATTGAAAATTATGCAAGATGTTCCAGAAAGAGGAGGTCTTAAACTTCCAAACCTACAGCTATATTATGATGCAGCAGCTTTAACTTTAACAAGTGATTGGTTTGGAAGGAAAAAGACTGGAATATTGAATGCAGAAAGTTTTGATCTTGAATTTGGATGGCATGCTTACTTATTTTACGACGACAAAGTAGATAAAGTATTCAAAAGTCATATATTTAGAGATTCTTTGATGAGAGTTTGGAAGAAGCACCGACTCAAATGGGATTATAAAATACCGTTATGGCTGGATCTTGGTCATACTATGTGGAATACAACTATAATGTCACTCGGGGGGGGTTTATATAAAGAGGTTCTTTTTACAGATGCGGGCAGATGGCAGTTGAAGACACTACAGACACTGTTGGATGAAGGGATTAATTTAACTTGGTTACAATATAATCAATTACAATTGAGATGGAAAGAGGACCAAAAAACTGGCATTATGTTGCATGAGGAAGAATTGGTTAGACATATAAGAGAGAAAGGTCCAATGCATATCAAAAGGCTTTATAATGTTTTGTTAGAAAGAGATTCAGAAACTGAATTAGTTAAAGATTGTATGATTAAGTGGGCACAGAATTTTGAAGAACCAGTGATGCTGGAAACATGGGAAAAATTTTGGGTTCAGAATGTTAAATTTACACAGTCGCAGAACCTGAGGGAAAATTTCTACAAAATGTTTTATAGATGGCATTTAGATCCCAAAAAGTTGTCATGTATGTACCCTAATGTTCAGCCAAAATGTTGGAGATGTGAATGTTTGGATGCTACGTATTATCATGTTTGGTGGACCTGTAGGAAAGTTAAGGCTTTTTGGATAAAAATTTGGTGGGTCATGCAGAATGTTTTGAAGAAAAAAATTCAATTTTCTCCACAACTGTTTTTATTGGGTATAGTTCAGGGTTTTACATCGGGTGAAACAAAATTGATATTGTATATGATAACAGCAGCAAGATTGTTGATAGGTAAATATTGGAAGAATGAAGCTTTGCCCACAATTGAGGAATGGACTTTGAAGATGGCCAGTTTTGCAGAGATGGCGAAGATTTCAGCATATTTAAAAGACTGTTCACAAGAGACTTATGAGTGGGAATGGAAAAGGTGGATAGAATATGTTCAGAACAAATATCAAACTAGAAAGTATCAAATAGCATTTATTTGAAAATAATGTACTAGAAATTTTTTAATGTAATGAGATAAAGAGAAAAATTATACAGGGGAGGGAGGGGTTCAAGTTTATATATAAGTGTTATATTAGGGTTCTTTATTAGTATGAGTATATTATAGGGAAGTCTGGGGGGAGGGGAGGGTTAGGGAGGGTTAGGGAGGTTGGGAAGTTTGGGGGGGGAGGTGGGGGGGGAAAAAGGGGTGAAAATGTAATTGTAAAACTTTTGCAATAAAAAAAAAAAAGACTGGCTGCGCGCTGCCGGAGCTCTCCTTATATTCGCTCCGGCAGTCGCACCGCCCCTGACAGAGATTCAAACTTTCCCGCCCAATGGCTGGCAGCCAATCTGGGTGGATGTCCTTATAAGGACATAACAGTGTAGATGGGTTCTTCTCCCAAATCTATCTATCTTTCCATACATGGAAGATTTTGTTAATTTTATGAGCCCTCCTCTGAGGCCACAAGGTGACCTAATGAGAGACAATAAACTGTGGGCATGTACTCACCCCATCCAAAGAAAGGAAGAGGCTGAAGTGTTGGGAGTTTTCCAACTTCCTTTCTAATATCTTGGAAATTTCTTTGCTAAGGCCCAGTAGACAACCTCAGCCCTTAGTCACTAAGCACCATGTCTCCAAAGTGTCAGTGTCAGTCACAAGTTCTCTCTTTATCCACATATCAGACTGCAGGGGAGACAGCCCTTCTCAGAGCTTCCAAACACTTTCAGTAATAGCCTTAAGACCTGACCTGTGTAGATCTGGTAGTCCCTGGGGAGACCAAGCTAATTCAGAATCCATTTTCATTCTGTCCAGCTTTGTGGCTGCCAGTCTTGCAAAGAGGTGCCTACGTGGACAGATTGTGAAAACCCTTGGTGATGAACTGGCAGCTGTCCATTGCTAGCAAAATCAGCCTATGTATTGAGGTTGCAGGACCAATTTCACATTGAAAGTGAGATGAATAAGGAATGTTTTTATCTTCCAGCAAACGTGATGCTTATACACAGGAATGGATGACAGGTCGGTGATAGAAAATATGTTTTGCAGAGTTTAAGAATAACATCTTCTTTCACTGGTTGAAATAAAGATCTTCTACATTCCCTTCATCACCATTTCAACTGTGAAAACATTTCCTTTTTGCCTCCCAATTGCTGTGATTATTTCTCTGTAGGCAGACCCAAGGCTTTTCCTGTGTGAAATGGAGCAGCAAATATAAATGCTTCTTCACTTGCCTCAAAGCAAAGTTCCAGGTACACAAGCCAGTAAAGTTATTCACAAACTGTCCCCTCCATTAATATTTATTTTGAAAAACAAACAAATGTCTTAAATTAATTAACTAAGGTTTGCTGTCCTTGCATGACATCCATAATGAGCTGCTGATACAATCATCTATCTTATTTTTAAGGACGTGTCTACACAACAGCAGTAAAGTGCTCATTATATGGTCATCCATTGTTGAAGAAGCCAAATAGTTTGCTGGCTTGAAGAAATGCTGAATATACATTCAACTCATACTCAGGTACCAAAGGAGTCATTTTCCCTAATTCTCCTGCTACCCATGGGAAAAACAGGGAGAGAAATGTTTTTGATTCCAGTTCACCCAATGCTTAAAATACCCTCCAAAGTGTGATAACTAAGCAGCAATTGCTACCATTTCTCTTCCCTGTGGGCACTTCTGTAATAAACTACTGCAGCTCTTCTGCAGGAGTACTAGGCATTGACAAACTTCTTGAATGTTAATGCTATAGTGCTGATCTTATTCTTCAGGAAGGGAGTTTTAACTGAAAAGGCTTAAGTTTGAATCCCCTTTAGTTCCATCTTGGTAGGAGTTTGGACATGCTTGCTTGCTTGCTTGCTTGCTTGCTTGCTTGCTTGATTTAACCTCCCTTTGTTCTTTTTTTATAAATAACTCAAGGCATAATAGCAATAGCACTTAGACTTATATACTGCTTCACAATGCTAAGCAGCTTACAAACTCAGCATATTGCCCCCAACAAACATTTTACTCATCTCAGAAGGATGGAAGGCTGAGTCAACCTTGAGCCGGTGAGAATTGAACTACTGAACTGTAGGCAGGCAGCAGGCAACAGAAATAGCCTGCAGTACTGCATTCTAACCACTGCACCACCGCAGCTCTTTAATACTCCTTCTTCCTCCTAGGAGAAACTATGTGTCTTGCTATTTAAACTGGATTACTTTGGAAAAAATTAAGGAGGTTTGATTCTGGAGATACCCAACCTGTCTATTGGAGAATTTATTGATGGATAGAAATAAAATGGAACAATTAAAATTGAACTAACAGGCGCAGCAACAAAAGAAAAAGGCATGGCAACAGAAGAAGAGATGATGATACCATATATGGAATAGTTACTACAAAAGAACTAAACTTTATAGAACTTTTAACTCTGATAATATTGAAATTGAAAAGGAGTAGTTTGGGACAGATTGAAAAAAGAAGAAATGGAATATAGTGGGCAGCAAGACAAGAAAAATAATACAGTTTGATTAAAATGGAAACGTAATGATTAATGCTCATTTGAGGTCTGAATACTGTTAGGAGGTGTTTTCCTTCTCCCTTTTCTCTTTTGTTTTTTTTTCTTTTGCCTTTTTCTTTTCTTTTTCTTTTTTCTGATTATCTTCCGCTTTACTTTTGTTCTTTTTCTTCTCTCTCTCTCTGTCTTCTTTCTTATTTCTTACTTCCATTTCTACTGAACTTGACTATATAAATATATAAATATTAACTTGGTCATGAAATACGATTATAAATGATTGAAAGAAAATATGATTCTTTAAATATCTTAATGCTTAAATGAAATTTTGAATTTCAATAAGAAATATTTACAGATTGAATAAACAGAGGAAAGTGATTTTTAAAGCAGAAAAAAATGTGATTTCTATAGAAAAATAAGAATAAATATGAAGAGAGAAGATTTTAAGGGAAATTTACAACCTAGGAGAAAATATGTGAGAAGATATTTGTTGAAATATATGTTTATATAAAACTGGGGGGAGATACGGAGGAGAATACGCTGAAAAAGCAACTATGTAATAGGCTGTGAGTTTGTCAAATAAAACAGCTAAAATAATAGATCTAGGAGTGGAGGAAAGCATGCTGGTAATACTAGCCAAACAAGAGATAGAGATTTGGAGGAGAATATGCTGGAAATCAGCCAAAATAGAATATGCTGGAAATCAGCCAAATAACAATGGGAGGTCTGGAGGAGATTATGCTGGAAATCAGCCAAAATAGAGTATTCTGGGAATCAGCCAAACAATGGAAGGAGGTATGGAGGAGATTATGCTGGAAATCAGCCAAAATAGAACATGCCGGAAATCAGCCAAACAAAAATCAGAGGTATGGAGGAGAGTATGCTGTAAATTAGCCAAAATAAAAGATGCTGGAAATCAGCCAAACAATAGTAGGAGTTATGGAGGAGGATACTGATGTTGAGATAAATTTGTCTAATATGAAATGCGTAAAATTAAAGGTAAACTGTTAAAGCTTAAGACTCAGAGATCTATTGAAAGGGTCTAGATATTAAGAAATATAGATAGAACTTTCACGTATAAATTGAAACAAAAATAGAGCTGTATTCAATTTGAAATTAAGATGTTTGGTGATAAAATTGTAAGGTAATCAATCAAATTAAGAGGTTAGAATATTTTAAAAAATTATGTTTTGATATTGTTGTTAAAAGGTTTAATGAAGGGAAGTTGGGAAAGAACCAGATATAATTGAATTTATAAATGGATATAAAATTGAATTAAGGCTTTCTTCTTTAGGAAATTAAATTGGTGGTAATATAATAGAATAGTTCTGATCAAGATATTAGAATTCATGTTAAAAAAGTTTTTTTTTATGTTCTGATTTTCAATTTTAAAAGATGTAATGGGAAATTGTGAATGGAGTTTTTTCTTTTGTTTAAAAAATGTAAGCGATTGTACCTATCTGTGACCGGATCGAGACTTCGCTTCTTGAAAGATATATTTTATGTTTATGTTGGGGAAAAATAAAAAAATACTTTTCAAAAAAAATACTCCTTCTTCCTCCTGATGTTCTCCACAATAACAACCCTGTGATGTGAGTTTGTCTGAGAGAGAGTGACTGACCCAAAACTCACCCATCTGGTATATGTCCTTTCTACAGGTACGCTTTGATCAGATTTTGTTCTAAGCAAACCATACTACTTCATTTTTATCCTATTTTGCCTTAAAGCAGTAAAATCGAGGCAATTACACTCCTTCCCTGATCTATCTATAGTAATAGTACAAATCTGTGGTTGGGCCAATACTTATTAGGAAGTCTAATATCAAACTAGGAGATATAAACTGGAAGAACTGCATAAATGGTCATCACAGGTACTAACTAATTACAATTTTGCATTTGAGAAACATCAAATCTGGACTTAGTATCAATAGAAAAGACAGCTGAAGTGCCAGATTGTGCATTGAATGGGAAATTGGCTTCCAACTGCAAGGTTTCTTTCGATTCTGGTTTGTTGTGCCAGAGCTTTTTGTTCTTTCATTATTTTTCTCATTTGTATAGGATTTCTGAGCAAAAATATGCCAAGAAATACCAAGGATGTAGGTTACACTGGGATGCTGAAAAACATCCCAGAAGAAGACCATGTTGAACTGCTTCTGAACTGTTGCTCCAAAATTGCAGGGTTGTGGTCACCAGGAACTGAGCATGATCTGGAAGCATCATTCCATGTATCTCCAGATACTTATACTTATTTTATTTTTAAAATAAAACATATGCAACTGAAAACTCAATAATCCATCTGGCAATACAATATGAAAACGCATTGAGTGTATAAACCAGTCACCAAGAATAGCTAAAAAGAACTGAGTAAATGTTATCATGAGATATCAATTGTGAAGTTGATTAAAAATATTTCCAACATATCCCTAAAATCACATAATTGAAGGGACTGTTATATTTGTCACTGTGACTAAATGATTCAACAAAACGTACATGGTAGATGCCATGGTATGAAACTCTGGATAGGGATCCAGTTCCATGTTGTCTTTATCAACAGCTGAATATCCCTTTACCCATTAAACAAGAAGGCAGTTGATACCTCCTATTATTAGAATTTTACTCCTTTATTTTTCTCCCTCAGAAATGTAGAAATAATAGTTCCCGGATGTTTGGAGCTTGGCAGGTGGTTTTGCTTTTGGGGGTTTTTTTTAGCTATTGTATGTGAACACAGATAAAGCATCTATTTTTGTTTCTTTTTTCTTTTTTAACTCTGCCTGCTTTTATAGTGCTAATAGTTTCTATATAAAGTAACAGAACTTCTCTAACTCTAGTCCGCTTCCCTTCAGAAGCTAGTTTCATAGCTGCCATATAACTTTTGTTATTTCTGAGATGAAGAGATTAGTTATACTGCATTCCAGTGAATGCTTCAGACTCAGATTGTATTGAAGTGCTTTCCAGGGTCTAAGAAATTATAACCATCTCTCTGAGGTCACTATCTCATTCTTGCATAAAAAATCCTCAGTTCTTCCTGTCTAGCTGGTCTTGTGAATAGAATATTTATTGAACGTATTCAACTTTTAAAACCCAAACTTTATCACATCCAGATTTATGGGCCAACTAGTTTCAGTCCTGCTTGTCCATTCCAGCTTTACAGTACATAGTTTTCATCTTTTTCATCTCAGGAAGATAAATAGGTTACAACAAACTCACATCTAAGATAAAGCCTAAATCAGGCCAATTTGACTATTTTAAATGTCCTGTGAGATAGTTGAGAGAATTCTTCCATATTTTATCTACCCAGTAGATACATCTTTTTTTTTTTATTGCAAAAGTTTTACAATTACATTTTCACCCCTTTTTTTTTTCACCCCCCCACCTCCCTCCCCAAACTTCCCATCCTCCCTAACCCTCCCTAACCCTCCCCCCCCAGACTTCCCTATTATGTACTCATAACTAATAACACTGATATATAAACCTGAACCCATCCCTCCCCTTATATAATTTTTCCTCTTTGTCTCTTTACATTAAGATATTTCTAATACATTATTTTCAAATAAAAGCTATTTGATACTTTCTAGTTTGATATTTGTTCTGAACATATTCTATCCACCTTTTCCATTCCCATTCATAAGTCTCTTGTGAACAATCCTTTAAATATGCTGAAATCTTCGCCATCTCTGCAAAACTAGCCATCTTCAAAGTCCATTCCTCGATAGTAGGCAAAGCTTCATTCTTCCAATATTTACCTATCAACAATCTTGCTGCTGTTATCATATGCAATATTAGTTTTATTTCACCCCGTGTAAAACCCTTAACTATACCCAATAAAAACAATTGTGGAGAGAATTGAATTTTTTTCTTCAAAACATTCTGCATGACCCACCATATTTTTATCCAAAAAGCCTTAACTTTCCTACAGGTCCACCAAACATGATAATACGTAGCATCCAAACATTCGCATCTCCAACATTTTGGCTGAACATTAGGGTACATACATGACAACTTTTTAGGATCTAAATGCCATCTATAAAACATTTTATAAAAATTTTCCCTCAGGTTCTGCGACTGTGTAAATTTAACATTCTGAACCCAAATTTTTTCCCATGTTTCCAACATCACTGGTTCTTCAAAATTTTGTGCCCACTTAATCATACAATCTTTAACTAATTCAGTTTCTGAATCCCTTTCTAGCAAAACATTATAAAGCCTTTTAATATGCATTGGACCTTTCTCTCTTATATGTCTAACCAATTCTTCCTCATGCAACATAATACCAGTTTTTTGGTCCTCTTTCCATCTCAATTGTAGTTGATTATATTGTAACCAAGTTAAATTAATTCCTTCATCCAACAGTGTCTGTAGTGTCTTCAACTGCCATCTGCCCGCATCTGTGAAAAGAACCTCTTTATATAAAAACCCCCCAAGTGACATTATATTTGTATTCCACATAGTATGACCAAGATCCAGCCATAATGGTATTTTGTAATCCCATTTGAGTCGGTGCTTCTTCCAAACTCTCATCAAAGAGTCTCTAAGTATATGACTTTTAAATACTTTATCTACTTTGTCGTCATAAAATAAATAAGCATGCCATCCAAATTCAAGATCAAAACTTTCTGCATTCAGTATTCCAATCTTTTTACTTCCAAACCAATCACTTGTTAATCCCGCTTGGTCCTCATGAATCACCTTTTGGATTACTGGCATCAACCTGTTGGCTAATACCTTCGCATAAATTTTATAGTCTGTGTTCAAAAGAGATATTGGTCTGTAATTCTCTGGTTTTTTAGGACCAACTTGTTCTTTTGGTATCAAAGATATATAAGCAGTTGTCCAAGATGGGGGTATTTTACCCCCTTGTTGAATATTGCAAAATAAATCTCTAAGTTGTCCCACCATTTCAGCTTGTAAAGTTTTGTAATACACTGCAGTCAAACCATCCGTGCCAGGAGCTTTGGCTGTTTTTAGCTGTTTAATTGCTGCTGTTATCTCCTCCTCTGTTATAGGATAATTCATTCTTTCCTTTTGTTGATCAGTAATTTTTGTAACTCTCTTATCATTTAAATATTTTTCTATAAGTCCATTCTGCACCTCTTCTTTGGCATATAGTTTAGTATAATAATCCACAAAAGCTTCTTTAATTAATTTTTGTTGAAAGATTTCTTTCCCTCCAATATCAATACTATCAATAATCCGTGTACTTTGTTTTTTCCTCAATGTGTAAGCCAACCATCTGCCCGGTTTATTAGCGTTGCAAAATGTGTTATGCTTCGCGTATTGTAGGCTTGTTGCAACTTGTTCCGCCATAAGCATTTGAAATTGGTCTTTCAAAAGTTTTATAGCACTTCGTATTCTTTCATCTGTTGGGTTTTTAATAAGTAACTGTTCTTTATTCTTTATTTCCATTTCCAACTCAGATCTTTTCTTTTGTCGGAACAGTCTATGTTTAGAATTCATGTAGATAAGTACCCCTCTCATATAAGCTTTACTTGCGTCCCAAACAATTTCAATTGGGGTACCTTTATTCAAATTTATTTCAAAAAATTCTTTCAAATGCTTTTTAAGTTCTATTGTATTTTTTTCATATCTAAACAAGTTCTCATTTAGTCTCCAAGAACGTCTCTCAACCTTATCCATCTCAATTTCTATCCATACAGGGCTATGGTCAGTCAAAGTTCTTGGAAAAATCTTTGTTCTTTTTGTCTTAACAAGTAGATCATTTGACAACAGGATAAAATCAATCCTAGAAAAGGATCTATGTCTATCAGAAAAGAAAGTGTAATCCAATTCATTTGGATTATGTATTCTCCAAACATCTTTTAGTTCCATATCTTCTTTCATATCAAAAAAAGTCTGTGGTAGTCTAATTCTAGACTTTGCCAAGCTCTTTTTATCTAGTTTAGAATCAATTACTCCATTCCAGTCTCCCATAATTAAAATAGATCTATAGTCCCATTGCAATATTTTAGTATGTAACATCTTATAAAAATAGTCCTGTTGTTGGTTGGGAGCATAAATTCCAATCAAAAGAATTTGGCCATTTGCTGTGAGCAATTCAATTGCTACAAACCTACCATCTTGATCTGCTTCTATAACTTTTGCTGTTAATTTTTTATTTACATAAATAACCACACCATTCTTTTTCTGCGAAGTTGAAGATATATAATGTGCTCCTAGTTTTGGGTTTATCAAATATTTTTGATCTTGAGTTGTAATATGCATTTCTTGTAAACATATTATATCATTATTAAATTGTTTCAAATATGTAAATAATTTCTTCCTTTTCTGTGCTGAATTCAACCCATTGACATTCCAAGATAGACACTTAAAGGTCATCAGCCTCTTTCTGGAGCGCAGAGCAAAATATTTGAAGTTCATCCGAAAGCTTCGATCTCGCTCCTCCCATAGCGCCACTCTCTTGTACAGTACTCTTAACTGCCTTCTTGTCTTGTCTTTCCTGTTGTTGTTGTTGCTTTTGTTTAAGTAGCTTGGATTGAGCTCTAGTTATACGTTGATCTTTAACTTCAGTCAACTGAATCAAATCCAAAATTGGAGAAGAATCCAACAAGGGCTCACTCAAAAAACCTCCTTCTGCACCTTGCACTATTTCTAATTCCTGCTTAGACTGTTCTTTCAATTACCTCTCTTCACTCTCCTTAATCTCCAAAACTGTAGATGTACGTGGAGATGGTGTTCTTTCCTTAAGAATAGTACTGTAAAAGTGTTGTGCCTTCTCCACGGTATTCAACCGATATCCTTCTCCCTTATATCTAAAAATTATCCCAGCTGGTGCGTCCCACCGGAAGGGTATCTGTAAATTTTTCAATTCCTTAACAAGAAAACCAAATTCTTTTCTAGCTTTCAACATTTTAGGAGGTAGTTCTTTAAAAATTTCAAGTCGTGAACCCCCCACTTGTACAGAAGTATGAAAAGATTTTTGCAGGATATCATTTCTAATTTCTCTATCAGTAAAGTATATGACCACATCTCTGGGCAGTTGTCTTTGTCTGGCCACCCAAGAGTTCACTCTGTAAATTTTATCTATTTTATGAAATACCAAATCAGGATTAGCTTGTAAAATCTTAGCCAAGGCTTCAGAGCAAACTTGTCTCAAATCCTGTCTCTCCTCCTCTCGAATTCCCCGAAGCCGTATGGCGAATTCCATCGCCCGGAATTGTATCATAACAATCTCATCTTCAATTCTCTGCATTTTATTGTCAACTTCATCAGTTTTATAATCATTGTCTTTCATCTTAACATTAACTTCTGATTTAAATTCTTCAACTTTAAAATCAACTTTCCCAATAAATTCTGCCAGGCCAGACGCCACTTCTGATATTTTTTTGGTCACCTTATTTTGATTCTGTTTCACCATGTCTTTAACTTCATTAATTTCCTGCATAAATTCCTGATGTGATTTTTGAAGTTTATCATCTATCTCCTGTTGAGATTTTTGAAATTTATCATCCAAAGTTTTAGAAATAAATTCTTTTAAATCTCCCACATCAAATTCTTTTTTCTGAGTTTGTAACTGTTGAGCAGGGGGAAGTTGCGTTTCATGTTTGTGTGTGGGGGATCCCCCCCCTAATGCCTTCCCTTCCTGCTTCTTTGAAGCCATCCTGGCTCGTGATCTAGTTTTTCTAAAGAGGGAAGTTCCTTTTCCTTTCCCTCCTGCACAAAGACTTCTAAAAAAGCCCCCCAGATTTGATCAAATAAGGGTTAAAATAAAGCAAAGTCCAATATTGAAAAGGGAAAAATTTCCCAGTTGTTTCTCTTATAACAAGCAAGGCAACTTTGTAGCAACTTGGAAACTTTGTAACAAAGCAAAGTAACTTCACCAATCCACACTCGCTGGCTCGTTAACTCTGAGGCTAGGCGCCATGTTTTTTCAAAGCACTTTCACTCACTCGCATTTTCTCAGATTGAAAAGTCAACAAAGTGCTAATACTTGCGTTTCCAAATTTCAGGATTCAGTAGTTTCGCTGTTTATTAAAGCTGGTTCTTTCGCTTTAAGTTTCCTGCAGCCGGCTTGTTCTGCAAAGGCAGAATCGTCCCACGTCGCCCGGAGTTTCAGCAGGTTGGGAGGGAGCCACGCCTGTTCTCTCCCCAGAAACTTCCCTGGGGGGTTACAGGGGCTCAACCTGTGCCCTGCGATCTCTCCTTCTTCAATCCTGTGGATTTAGAAGTTTTCGAGCCGCTTCTTCGTCTCGAAGCGGCTCTGCAGGCGGCGGGGCTGGCGGAGCTTCAAAGAGCGCCGCCGTCGCCGAAGACAAGGAAACCGGAAGTTCTCCCAGTAGATACATCTTAAGTAACATTGGTTTGCCAATGCACAACAGTTTAATAAGAAGATTGTGTGTTCTTTGCTCAGCTACAATCAACTCTAACAATACTGACAATAACTACATCACTGCTGGTTCTTCTACCAATATATACACTACTGCTGATAGGCCAGGAAAAGGATAGTTTTTAATGAAAATCACCCATTGGAATAGCAGAATTAGGTGATATCAAGTCAGATTGACTTCTGAAAATTTATGGACAAATGTTTCCAAGGACATTGCATACTGTAATCCTTTGATCCTGTCTCTCTATTTTATCATTTACTTCCCTGAAACTTGCCAAGCATGGTATTTTTTTTCTAGTCTATCATCTGCTCATATCATATGCCAAATGTATGTAAGGTCCTGTTTGCTGATCAAGAGAGCAGTTAATTTATTTGATCCATGATTGGTAGATTTGTTCTTTTTGGAGACCATGATTTCTTTAATAACTGTCTCCAAATCCGTAATTCAAATACATCTATCTTTCTTCTCTTGCTTTTTCTCAACATCTAACTTTCACAGTAATACATTGCCATTGGAAATACCATTGTTTTAACTGTTCTGTTCTTTGCGGTCATTGAGATGTCCTCATACTTTATGAACTTGTCTACGTTTGTCACTGCCATTTTTCCTAAAATTAATGTCTTCTCTGTTTCTTCAGCAGAAGACTTTTATCTCTTCTTGAGCCCAAGAAAACAATCCACAAACTTCACCCTTGCATCACTTATTGTAGGTTCAGTAAGCATACAGGTTGATGTTACCTTTGCTTTCTTAATATGCAACATTAACCCAATAACTAATACAATTTTTAAGGGAAACATATTTGTTCTTATTCTTTTTTTAAAAAAAAGTTTTTCAGTTTTCTTTTTTTTTTTTATTGGAAAAGTTTTAAAACAAACACAATTTCCCCACAACCCTCCTTATTCTTATTGTCTTATTTCTTTCCCCCCCCATCCCCCTTTTTCATTTATCCTGGTGTCATCTGGGTTTCTATTTCGTTTTTATCCTCTCCCTCATTTAACTTTCTATTATCTAAATCATTTATCTATCCTCTTATCTTCATATTTCTTTTCTAACCATATATAAAATCTTCCCCATATCTTGAAATACACTGATTCCTCTTTATCTCTTATTCTTAAAGTTAATCTATTCATTTCCGCACAGTCTAAAATCTTTTTTATTACTTCACCTTCTGACGGAATTTTTTCTGTCTTCCAATTTTATACAAATACAGTTCTTGCTGCTGTTATTATATGTATAGTTAAATATACATCTTCTTTACTATATCTTTCTGGGAGAATACCCAATAAAAAAACTCTGGTTTTAATTCTATAGATTTATGTAATATTTCTTCCAACCATTTCTGTATTCTAGACCAATAATTTTTTGCTTCTAAACATGACCATCACATATGATAGTATGATCCTGGCAAATGCAAACATTTCCAACATTTGGCTGATTTATCCTTAAACATCTTTGCTAATCTTTCTGGTGGCATATGCCATCTATAAAACATTTTATATAGATTATCTTTATATGCAGTTGACATTGTCAATTTATAATTCCTTTCCCATAGTTGTTCCCCTTTCTCTAATTCTATTTCATATCCCAAATTTTTCGCTCATGTTATCATTGTCTTTTTTACCTCTTCATCTTCCAATCTAATTTGCAACAAATAATTATACAGTCTTTTAATCATTCTTTCATCCTTTCCAATCATTATCTGATCCAATTCTGATTCCCCCAAATTAAAACCATATTGTTTCAAGTCTTTATCATATCTTGATTGTATCTGCAGCCATGTATACCAGTCAATCTCAATCCCTTGTTTTTCTAAGTCTTGTTTCTGTTTTAATTCTCCCTTCTCTGTTAAAATGTCTTTATATCTTACTATCTTGTACATGTTAATCATATTTGGGTGTGTCAACACTTCTATTGTTGAAAGCCACATTGGTACTTCCATATAATGGTTTTCTTTTACTCTTTGCCATACTACCAACAAACCATTCCTTACACAATGTCTCTGGAAGTATCCATAGATCCGATTTTTTCCATACCATAAGAAAGCATGCCATCCTAGTTGTAAATCATGTCCTTCCAAAGTCAATAGTCTTGTATTTCTCAATAAGATCCATTCTTTAATCCAAGTTAACATTGCCGCTTGGTGATACAATTCCCAATTTTTTGGACCAAATCCTCCTCTAATTCTGGAATCTTGAAGCAATTTAAGGTTAATTCTCGCTTTTTTCCCTATATTTGTTTGGATTGGATTGTCTGTTTGATGTAAAATGCTATTCCTCTTTTGCTTTGACAAGCCAAAGTTTTATACAATGTCCCTAATTTTATTCTCTCCAAAAGTTTTTTATGTTGCTTTCTAATATGCACTTCTTGTAAGCATTTTAGCTTCTCTAATTTATTGAATATTTTCCTTCTCTTTATTGCTGAGTTTAATCCATTTATATTCAAAGATATTATTTTAATTTCTTCTTCCATTTTTAATTTGTTTATTTGTTTTGTCGATCTAATCCAGGGATTGGCAACCTGCAGCTCTAGAGCTGCATGCAGCTCTTTGGGCCCTTTCCTGCGGCTCCCTGTCAGATGATCCTACCACTGGGTGGCCCCTCTCCTCCCCCTCACTCCTCGCTTGCCCTGAGAAGAGAAGGGCGACTGCGGCGAATGGAGACTTCCTCCATATTCCAGAGCGGGAGTGAAGCACCCCTCTACTTGCCTCTTTTTCCGGCCCTTGTTGGTGCTGTGCACACTTCGGCCACTGGGGGAGACGCATGACTTTGCTCCGCACTGAGACACTGGCTGGGCCGCCTGGCTGCAGCCAATGTTGTTTTAATGGGTTCCAGGAGGAGGAGGAAGGAGCACGGTCTCCCCCACTGTGCAGCGTGCTAAGTTTAAATGCAAGAGCAGCAAGCAGCCATGGAGGTGGAAAGAGGAATATGGGGAGATGTGCCCCAGCCAGTGTCTTGGGGCGGAGAAAGTCACACATCTCCCCATATTCCTCTCTTCGCCTCCATGGCTGCTTGCTGCTCTTGCATTTAAACTTAGCATGCTACACAATGGGGGAGACAGCGCTCCCTCCTCCTCCTCCTGGAGCCCATTACAATGTGGAGCATCAACTGGGGTGGCCTAGTTGCTGTCTTGGGGTGGAGAAAATCGCACATCAGAAAAAGAGGCAAGTAGAGGGTGCTTCGCTTCCCCTCTGAAACACGGAGGGGAAGCACCTCCATCCACCTCCACCACCCTTCTCTTCTCAGGGCAGGTGAGGAGGAGAGGAGGGCAGGAGCGTGGGGGGGGGCAGCCAGCTGACAGGGAACCACAGCAGGGAGACGAAAGAGAATCTGGGAAAGAAAGAGAAAGAGAGATGGGGGAGAAAGATGAGAAAGAGGGAGAGAGGGAGGGAGAAAGATGAGAGAGAGGAAGAAAGAGAGAGGGAAAAAGAGAGAGGGAGAAAGATGAGAGAGAGGAAGAAAGAGAGAGAGAAAGAGGAGAAGAGAGAGAGGGAGAAGGATGTGAGAGAGAGAGGGAGAAAGAAAGAGGGAGAAAGATGAGAGAGAGAGGGAGAGAGAGAGAGGGAGGGAGGGAGAAAGAGATGAGAAAGGGAGAGGGAGAAAGAGAGGGGAGAGAGAGACAGAGAGAGACAGAGAGAGCTGTTTAAAAGAAAATACCTGGAACCACAGAACTTGGGTAGGCATGGCTGGGGAGTGTCATGTGATTGGGTAGGAGTGAGTGATGTTGAGTTGGCCATGCCCACCCAGGTTTTGTGACTCCTGGTGTTTTGGTTTTTGTGGGAAACTGGCCCAAGTGGCTCTTTGAGTGTTTAAGGTTGCATCAGACCCCTGATCTAGTCATTCTTATCTCCCTTAGTTCCTTAACTTCTTTCGCCCTCGCTCATTCTATTAACGCTCTCTCTTCTTGTTCTTTCGTTGTCTCTCTTGGTTGTTCTTTCTTCTCTTCCTGTTGTTCATCCCCTTTTTCTTCCCTCAACCTTCCTTCCTCTTGGACATCTATGTATTGTTTATAAAATAACTCTGCTTTCTCTACTGAGTCTAATCTGTATCTTTGTTCTTGCCAGTTCACCAATATTCCTTCTGGAATCAGCCATTTAAAATTTAATCCTCTCTTTATCAAACATTTCATGAAAAATTGATATTCTTTTCTCAGGTCTCTCACTCTTCTTGGAATTTGTTTCAGTGCCACTACTTCTCTCTCTTTGTGCTTTATTGTCGTGGTTCTCATCAATTGCAATATCTTTGTTCTCAGTGTTTTCTTGGTGAATCTGACATGAATTTCTCTAGGAGGTAGATTATGTTTTATTGCATATCTTGTGCGCACTCTGTATATCTCATCAATTCCACTTAATATCCCTTCCTTACTTTCTTCCATTGCTTCTGCTAGTATCTCTGCAATTTTCTCTGCTAAATTTTCTCCCTTTTCTTCTTCAATGCTTTGAAATCTTAAATAAAAATCAGCTTTATCCATCTCCAGGGTTATAATTGTTTTTTCCTGATTTTTATCAGTAATTGTAAGTCTATAATCCATCTCTTCAACATTTTTCTCCGTTGCTTCTACATTTTTTTCCATTTGCTGCAATCGTTGTTCATTTTTACCTATCATTTCTTTAACTTCTTTCAATTCTCCTTCCATTTTTTCCATATTTCCTTCCATTTTTTCCATTCTCCCATCTATCTTGTCTAATCTTGTCTTGAGATGTTCATATATAGTCTGTAACATATTTTTTAATTCAGTGTTGACTTTCTCTTGCTGTGATGCAGTTTCTGTTGTCTTTTTCCCTGTAGTACCAGGCATTGTTGATATTGATGATGATGATAGATGTTGTGTTTTTTTCTTCATCTTTTTTTTTCAAATCTTACTACCCAATTTTATAATCCAAATACTTGATTTCTTTAAATTCAAAATGTCCAATCAGACTCTTCAGGTTCTTGATACCCTAATCTACATAGATTTGATCCATAAACCATACAAAAAGCCAAGAACAATCAAACAGCCCAAAAGGGCAAAAATAGAGGGGGGGAAATAGAAAGAAAGAGAAAGAAAGGGAAAAAAAGATAAAACCAGATCAGCATAAACCCAGGTGTTTGCCCAAAATATCCAACCAGGAAATAAAAAGATGAAAAGAATATATCTCCCCCCAAAAAAAATAAAAAATAGAAAAAACAAAAACCCTGCCAATGAACTCTTTTAAGTCCAGGAAGAGGGAATTTCTACAAGAAAAAAGAAAAAGGGAAAGGCACAAAAAGAAAAACCAGAAAGAAAAAATAATATTCCAAAACACCACTATTCCAAAATCTTCCAAAGGTTATAACTCCATCAAGCGAAAGGAAAAAACAAACAGCTTTCTTTCTTTTTTTTTTCTTCTTCTATATCTTCCCCCTTCTGTTACAAAGTCACAAGACCACTTCTTATCAAAATCTTCTTGCCAGTTTCCAAAACATTCCAAGATCACTCCCTTCTCATCTTTTCCTTTGTCCAATATATCTCTTTAATTTCCTCTGCAATCCAAAATAGTCTTAAAAGAGAGAGAAAAAAAATAAACCCCCAGCTTCAAAACTCCAAACTCAATTTTTTCAAATTACAGTTCTTTAGCCAAAAATGCCTCTTTTCCCAATCTGCTTTCAATTTGTTAGATTACTTTTTCAGCTTTTGTTAATTAGCTTTTATTAATGGTTTCCGCTTCTTCACAGCTGTTCTGGAGGTGGGGAGGTAGCCTTTTTTCACTCCCTCCCCTCTCTCTTTACCAATTTTCTCAAGTAAAATAGTTTTAAAAGTTCAGGAGTTAAATATATAAAGGAATCTTGTTTCCAAGACCACAGTTTCTCACCCAGATGATCACCTCATTCTTTTTTCCTTCTCTTCTTGCATGTGGCCGGCTTTTGACAGCTCCTAATGACTGTCTTCCCTTGCTGCTGGGCCGGAGGCTGATGCAGACACTTCAGGGAATTTGTGACTTCCCTGTTCATGCCTGCCTGTGCCTCTGTTCTTCACTGTCCATACAGGACAGCTATGATCCCTGGGGATCCCCTAAAGCAGCTGAGATATCAGCATTTTCCAGGAGCCCTGGAATTTGCTGTACCGCAGCTGGCACTGGCCACACCCCCTCCCTTTGTTATTATTCTTGATGGTTTCTTCTCTGTGCCTGTTTTTTCTGGGAGCTTTACATTAACTGACTGAGCCATCTGAGTTGCTACCAAATCAGAAATACTGGTCTAAAATAGTTCATCTTTTTAGTAAAGAACTCTAGTTACTTTTGGACATATCATCAACTGTCAGGTCTGCCATCTTTGGCTTGGCACCTTGCTGGCATCCTGCCATCAAAGGCTGGGGGAAGGGGGCAAGGGTGGATGAATAAATGGGCAATAAACCTGTATTAACATGTGATGAGAAATAGGGAGGAGGGAAATGACAATTGAGGAAGACCAGGGATGTTTGAACCAGTTCATGCTGGCTTTCAAGGACACCAAGATGCCAGAGTCACTGGGAAAGGAATGTCAATTGCTTCAAAGAACAGACGTTCCCAAAACACCTAGACATGAACTCTTTGGATGGCATTGGCTGGACACAGGGTGGGGGGGATCGGTCAACAGGAAAATTGTGTATGCTTTCATGCAGGAAATTCAGTTCTAGTCTGGCTATATTGCAGCCAGCATCTTTTAGTAAAAGAACCTATCACTTCAACTAAATGTATTTGAGGGTCTTTCTTTCCTAAGGGATTGGACTGGTGTAGGTTTGACCCCCCCCCCTTTTTTTTCTTCTATCCAGTTCTATCATCCTTTTAAATAACTAATACTATATAAGTCATTAAATTTATAAAAATTATTTTAATATCAAACTGACAATACTTATATAACATTTTATTCCTTTTTGTTAAAAGCCAGGTTTTGCTTTCCAGATCATTTCTAACTAGTAGGACCTTCAGATTCTCCTTCTTCTAAATGAAGGAAAGTTACTTTAAATGGCTTGGATTAGGGCAGTGATGGCTAACTTTTTCGGCACCAAGTGCTGAAACTGGAGTGAGTGTGTGTGCATGCATGCGCCGGAACCCAGAAGAGAGCACATGCAGCTGGCCAGTGCACATCAGCCAGCTGCTTTCTTCTGGGTTCCGGCATGCACATGCGCACCAGACAGCTGGCCTTCTCACTCAGATCAGCTGGCCGGCGCATGTGCATGCCAGAACCCAGAAGAGAGCAGCTGGCCGGTGCGCATGCGTGGACCAGCTGGCCAGCATGCATGCGCACCATGGAACCCAGAAGAGCAGCTGGCTACAGCGCATGTGCCATAGGTTTGCCATCACAGGATTAGGCCATAGAAGAATCACATTTTATAATAAATAAAAATCCTCCTTATTTTGGAATTATGTATATCCAGATCATATATGTGAGCTGCACAAAACAGACATTTTGATATTTCATTCCTCTTTGATAGATCATCCATTATCATGATCCCTACCTACTCTGGAGACATTTCAATAACATGAGAGGTTATAATTCAGAAATTCATCATATGAAAAAGAGGTCTCTCCTGAGGAATTGTTTTCCTTTTTCCTCCATACTCCTGCTTAAATCAGAGTCCCCTATTTTTTAAGTCTACCAAAGAGATATGGGCAGAAGAGTGTGTTCTGTCATTGAATATAATATTTCATTTGCATCACATCAACCACATACACAAAACTGAAATTAGAAGGGATGATATCATATGGACAAATAATGAATGTAGATCAAAGAACATTTGAAGCCCGGGATTC
The DNA here is from genome assembly GCF_029215685.1 of Pituophis catenifer annectens. Lineage (NCBI taxonomy): Eukaryota > Metazoa > Chordata > Lepidosauria > Squamata > Colubridae > Pituophis > Pituophis catenifer. The sequence goes on along the minus strand of NW_027256883.1, from coordinate 105,943,368 downwards.
TTTGAAGAGAAAAAGTCTAATTAGATTTAAACTTGGAAAATGTGATATAATGTCCAATAAGCCTTGGAAACCCAAAAAAGGGAGCAAGACAGTTAAGGGAGGAAATAGCACCATTATAGATGAGATGTTTGAGGCCAAGGAAATGCAGAAGAATAAGAAAGAGACTTGGTGTAGTGTAATGTTTTGTTAGTTATACTGGGTTTCAGTCATATGGAAGAAATATCCTGATAGATATCAAGATTCAATTTCATTACCTTATTAACAATAAAAGTCTTACCAGAAATCCAACTGTTTTTGTTTCCTGAGCTTGCAAGCTCAGAAGTCTTGACAGCTAACTCTGTACTGTGATACTGAACTGAAATTAAAATTTGTACTTGAAGACCAAAGCTATCTGTTAAATTTTATTTATTTTTTTGTAAATATTTTTTATTTATTTTTTCAAATTTAAACATAAAAACATAACTTTCAAGAGCAAAAATCTCGATCCGGTCATAGATGGTTACCACGCTTACATTCCTTTCACAAGCTCAATTCACAATTTCCATTACATCTTTTATAAATAAACAAAAAAAGAAAAAAAATAAGATAAAAAAGAAATTCAAAACTTAAGAAAAAAAACAATTTTACTTCAAATTTCACATTTTCATCTATATAAATCCATTATATCTATCCAAAATTAGTTTCAAATTCACTTTCACTCATTTTTACATCTGCATAACAATTCTAAACATATCTTTATTCTTCTTTACCTTATATCTTATACAAATCATATCAAAATAATTTTTACAATATTCTAACCTCTTATTAAGTGTTTACCTTACAATTTTATCACCATTTATTCTTAGTTTCAATTCAATACCACTCCATTTTTATTATATTTTATAAAACAACATTTTATCTAATTTTAATCCTTTGACCCTCAAATCAGTTTACCTTAGGTTTTTTTTTTCCCTCCCAGTTTACATATTACACAGATTTCTCTCAAAGGCATATTTTATTTAATCCATTTTCTAATATATTTTCCACTATATCTCCCTCTAATATTTAACTATCTTCCAGCTTGTTCTATTTGATTAATTCTCAGCTTGATCCCCTCCAAAACACCAACTATTTAGTTGATTTTAGAATAGTTCCTCAATCTCCTCCAACTCTCCTCCTATTTGTTTGACTGTTTCCAGCATTTTGTGGGCTGATTTCCAGCATAGTCTCCTCCTTAAACTCCCTCCATTGTTTAGCTGATTTCCAGCATAGTGTCCTCCAACTCTCCTCCTATTTGTTTGGCTGTTTCCAGCATTTTATGGGCTGATTTCCAGCATAGTCTCCTCCTTGACTCCCTCCATTGTTTGGCTGATTACCAGCATAGTCTCCTCCAACTCTCCTCCTATTTGTTTGGCTGTTTCCAGCATTTTGAATTAATTTCCAATGTATTTCCCCCGAGTCTCAAACTCTTATCTAGTTGGTATCCATCCCACACATTTTAACTGTAATATAATTATCTGTTTTATATCATTTTTCCATCCTGCTCTTTCAATTTAAATCTCAGTATATGTCATAATAGTCATCATTTCCAACTTGTATTACCTTAATTCAATCACTAGCATCTGTGTATCTTGTATTTTGTTCAATCAATCCTTATTCATCAGTTTAACATTTGTTTGCAAGTTAAAATTAAAACGTATTACATCAAACAGTACATTTTCTTAAAGTTTTCCTGTCTCAAAATATATTCTTCTTTATTATTTTTATCCCCTTGATATCATCCACTATTTTAATAGCCACCTCTTGTTTTCTATTTTTATTATTTCACAACCCTTCCTGTTTTTATCCAAAAATCATATATACCTAGGCTTTTAAACTTTATCATATATACATAGGCTTTTAAACTTTACATTTCAGTTAGTCACATTTAAATTTATCCACTTTAAATCTTCCTTTTCTTCCTTTTCCTCTCTGTCCAAAGTGCTCTATTTCAAGGTTCATCAGTTCAAAGTAAAGAATTTCTGTATGTCCCTTTAAAACTTTTAAAATGTCTGATCCAAGCGTAGTGCATCAGCTTCCTGTCTTTGTTAACTACGCCACACCTAGTTTTGTCAGTCTCCATTGTTAAAATCCAAAATGTTCTTTCTTTCTTCTTTCTTCTTTCTTAAAATCATCTGGGACAGAGTAGGAATCTCCAAAATCCTTATATCCAATATTAATTTCAAGTAATCCAAGGTAAAAAGCCAATTAATATGTTTCTTTTCCACCCAGAAAGGGAAATCTCTTTAATCCACTTCTCTGTTTAATCACTGCAGACTCCATGGCTATTTCTCTATCTTCATTAGCTTCATTGTCTTTTAGAGGCATTAATTCTCAGGAATATCCATTTCTCCTCTCCACTCCAGTTAAAGGCACAGTCAAATTTCAGAAATTTATTAATACCAAATCATCCAATTTAAGTTTACTGCAACAAAATTCAATTTGGGTCTTTTACCCATTTTTTTTTTTCCTTTTCAATCTTTAAGCCCCGCAGTCCAACAGCCACTTTTAATTTTGGGGTCTTATTTTCCAATAATTCCAAATAGGTATGTTATTGCCTGGGTTGATGTCACTCACACGGCTTCTTGATTTTTGCTCTTTCTTCATCTTCTTCCTCCAGCACAATCCTTGTTCCCAGTTGCCACAGTTTCAGGGCAGCCACCATGGCTGCCGTCCCGCTGCCGGCAGTGTGAAGGAGAAGCCTCCGGCCCCAAGGAACCCGCCCGTTCCTCTCGGCCGCCCAAGGTGTTCCTTCTTGTCCCCCTGTCCCTACAAGACAGGGGAGGTCTGCAAACCTATCGGCGGCAGCTTAGCAGAGGGGATTTGGCAGGGCTCAGCGGAGCTCGCCATTTCCCCGTCTGTGTCCCAGCGACGCCAACCGGAAGTCCTCTGTTAAATTTTAAACATTGTCAGTATGGCTCTTAGTGAAAATGTTCTTGTTTATATCAACTGACCTCTGATCTTTACATTGACCCTCTGGAATGGGCTGCCCACTGGCCTCAGGACAGCCTCTGACCTCCTCTCATTCCGCCGCGAATTGAAGACGTGGCTTTTTCACCAAATGGGCTGAATCCGTAGGGGTGATTTTTAATAATTTTAATTAAATTTTTAATTAATTTTAACTAATATTAAATTGATTTTTAAATTGACTTTGATGTTTATGTAATTTTTTTGTTCCTTCTTGTAAGCTGCCCTGAGTCCTTCGGGAGAAGGGCGGCATATAAATTACATAAATAAAAATAAATAAATAAATCTTACAGTATAGTGAGGGGGACTCCAAAACAGATAAGACTCAAACTTTTTTAGCCAACACATACACACCCATATACAATAATAATACTCTGTCACCTTTTTTGAATGGAAAAAATGGCTGGATTTTATATGCCTTGGCTTGAATCTATTTGACAATTAAACTATTTTCCTTTGTAATTGTTCATAAGGCAGTGAATGGGTGGCTTATGTAGGGAAGCTCAGAAGCATTCCCAATTTAATGAGACTAAGTTGTGATTCATCCAATCCTTTCATTTCCTTTGCTAGCCCATAACTCCTAAACAAATATGAATACTGGACCTAAGCATATTGAAATCTATATGTATATGTATCCTAAGTTGTTGTGTATTTTCATAGGACAAAGCCATTATTCTGTTTAAAATTGAAGTTATTCATTATTGTTAATCAGATGAGCAATGACTTCTGATCTTGACAAAGTCTAAAAGCCTGATTTACCTCACAGAATAGAACAGACTCCCCTTTGTTGCAAATATGCTTGTCCATATAAAAGTGGCCATTTATAAAAAGAAGTACCTCACCTAAAAAGAAGCCACAGCTTTAAATAATTTTATTTTTAAGTAATAATTTCATATAAGCAAATTTTAAAATATTTGCCACAATTCAAATAGAATTCCCTCCACAATGATTATGATGAGATAACTTATCCAGTTGTTCAATACTGATGAGCATCTTTAAAACCTCTTTTCTTCCTTTAATATTTTCATCTTTAGTCTAGAATTGCATTAGATAGACTTTGAAGAAATGCTTGTTCTCTGAAAAGGAGGATACATGACTGGTCTATCAAACACAGACATTTCAACATTAAAATCAAAGCTGACCCCAAATGGTTTCCATTCTACACCCAGCCCCCTATATTTCTCCATATAGATCGCAAAACAACTTCTCTTCCTTTATGGTATGGCCTGGCCTGGGGCTGGGGAGTGGGGGTGGGGGGAAGAGAAGTCTGATTCACTCTCAATTGTTAAGGAGAGCAGAACAAGCAGAAGATTGATTATGCTCTCTGGGTGTAAGATCTCCTCCTTGTGAAGGCTGCTTATGAGGCCTGATAGACTTGTCATCTCTTAATAAACATCACTGATATGTTGGAGAAGAGAGTGTGGGAACAAAGGGAGGACATGCAGAAAGTGGCTAACGATTTATTTGCTGCCACACTCTCCCCTCTCCTTTTAAAAGAAAAAGAGGTTGCTTATTTTCATTCAGTGCTGATTTTCTATTCTCTAAAATCTAAAGCTAGAAATCAAATCCTAAAATCTGAATATGGATAACTCCACCTTATTTTTTATACTGTTTGTCTCATTTAATCTTAGATAACTAATGTGATTCCCTCAGATGCCAACATATATTTCCACCTTGCCAGCCCTAAACTCCAAGACTAGATTAAAAAATAATAAAAATGTGATGCTCGCATATTATGGAGCATATGCCAATCATTAGAATTACTTTGATTTCCAAAAATGCCTCCCCTATAAACATGAGAGGGAGAGACAGACAGAAAGGGAGATGAAAGAGAGATCGAGGGAGAAGAGAGAAAAAGAAAAGGAGAGGAGAGGAGAGGAGAGGAGAGGAGAGGAGAGGAGAGGAGAGGAGAGGAGAGGAGACGAAAGGAAAGGAAAGGAAAGGAAAGGAAAGGAAAGGAAAGGAAAGGAAAGGAAAGGAAAGGAAAGGAAAGGAAAGGAAAGGAAAGGAAAGGAAAGGAAAGGAAAGGAAAGGTTGTTGAGAGTTACAATCAGGGGTGGAATTCAACCGGTTTAGACCGGTTCAGGTGAACCAGTAGGGACGATTTGAATCAGTTTGCCAAACTGGTAAAAACCACCCCTGGTTGGCCCGCCCACTCCCACCCGCTCGCTCGCTCGCCCAGTTGCTGCTCACCCCTTCTGGCCACTCGACCCACCCACCCACCCTTTATATGTTGCCTTCACCACATGGCCCAGCCAGTTGCCTCACCAGTCACCTCATCCGCTCAGCTCACCAAAGGTAAGCAATGCATGCTGCCTGCTTGCCCTTCGCCTTAGGTCAGGGGCTGGGGCGGGGGCCCAGGGACACACTATTCCCTGAAGTGACGGAGCCACCTGCCTCGACTGGGTCAGGGAATGCACCATTCCCCAGCTCCAACCTTGCCCCAGAGTCTCCACCCGCTCACCGCCCTCTGCCCATTCTCCCTTCACCATGCAATGCATCCTTACCTTCCTCCCATGGCTGGCTGCCAGGGAAGGCAAGCCAGGGCTGAGCCATCACCGCTGGGCTCTCTGCCAGCCTGCATCTCGTCCCCCTTGTCCCGAGATGCCTGCAGTGCTTTTTTTTAGTGCGGCTGGATGCTTCTTGCAGCAAAAAAAATTACCAACCTCCATCCGCTCCACTTCTCAAATGCACCACTGCCAGCGCCCATGCCCTGTTCTATGAGCTGGCCATGCACGTGCACCCTGTTCCCTGCTGCACATAGAACAGGGCGCCAGCACCAGCAGTGGTGCATTTGAGAAGCAGAGCAGACGGAGGTTGGTAATTTTTTTCACTGCAAGAAGCCTGCAGCCACCATCTTTTTTTCGGCCCAAGAAGCGTCCAGCCGCACTGAAAAAAAGAGATGGCAGCTGCAGAATCTTGTGACAAGGGGGGCGAGGTGCAGGCTGGTGGAGAGCCCAGCAATGATGGTTCAGACCTGGCTTGCCTTCCACTGTGCCTGCCACCAGCCATCACAGGGGGAAGGTAAGCCCAAAGAAAGAGGCAGTCATGGGGGAGGAAGGGGGCTAGGGCCAGAGCCTCTGAAGGAGGGGAAACAGGACTCGCAAAGGGAGAGCAGGAGGCCTTTGACAGATTAGACCAGGCCTGGGCAGAAAATAGGTAGGTAGAAATTCAAACAATTTTCCTACTGGGTTCTGTGGCTGTAGCTTGTTGGGGGATCATGTGACTGAGTGGGCATGGGCATGAGTGACATTGAGTTGGCCATGCCCACTCAGTCACAGGACTGCCCCATCAAGCCATGCCCTCAGAACCGGTAGGGAAAAAATTTGACTGTCAACCCAATGCTTTGTCATGGACCACTTGTCTAAGGTGACCAGACGTCCCGCTTTTGGTGGGACAGTCCCGATTTTTAGCAATTTGTCCCGCATCCCGCAGTGTTTTAAAAAAGTCCCGATTTTTCATTCTGCCTCCTGAGTCCCGGCTGCCTCCTGAGTCCCAGCTGATGGCTAGAGGGAAAAAAACTGTTTAAACTCTTGCCGTGGGGCTTCAAAGGGCCGCCCTACAGCTGATCAGTGTTAAAAGGAAACAAATGAGTAGACCGTTGCCTGCAAAAATAGAAAAACAGCCCCTTACAGCTTCCGAATAGGTTAATTAGCACAAGTTGATTAGCTCGGCTTCCCCACTCTCAGTTGATTTGCTCTCAGCTGTTTTGTGCAGGGCTCTGTTCTGTTGCTAGCTGCAAAGAGTTCCTGGAGCAGATATTTTTTCCCCTAGCTATGCTGAAAAAGCGAAAGCGAAAGTAAAGCATGGTCTTTGCTGCAACGTGACAAAATGAGGCAGAGAGAGATTTCTTTTTCTTTTTCCTCACCAAAAAAGGTAGGTGCAAAACTTCAAACAATGGGAAATTTAGGGAAAAAGAGGAGAGTTCAAGATTTTAAAACACAAAAGAAAAAAAGCTCTATTTAACTAGGGAATTGTAATAATTGAGATACTATTAATTGTATATTGTGTTGAAAGCAGAAATGGTTAAGTTGTGGTTTGGAGGAATATATGGGGGAAATTATTTGGTTTATTATTATTGGTAAATATAATTAATTGATTTGTAAGAAATTGGATTGCATGGAAATAATTGGAATATTCATGTTCATATTGATTAATATACAAAAAAGATAGTTATATAACTAATTGATTTATATTAAAATGTTGAATTTGTATTAAACAACTGTATTACATAATTACATAATTAACCAATGTGAGGATGGATATAAAAATAGATGACAATGGGAAGGGGTATAATATAGAACAGAAGGGAAAAATTGAATTTGATTAAGATTAGAGATGAGGATGAAGGGTAATATTGTTTTTTTAAAAAAATAGATGAGGAATAAATATGACAAAAAGGAAATATAGAAATTGTAAATTTAATTGAAATGACTAAACACTGTTTAAATTTGTGAACCAGCCAAATATTCTGTTCAAAGAAAATACATTGTATGTTTGTATGTGTGTTTCTAATTATTTCTATTTATTCATATTTGTTCCCTTTTATTCTTTAAAGTTTAACAATTCATTCTTTATCTTAATATCTTTATATTTGTTTGGAGTTGGCTTTCTTCCCTTTCATCTTTTTTATTGTACAGCAATCTTTCTCCTCAAACCTACCACCTCTCTCTTTTCTTTCTTTCTTACTTTCTCTTCCCCCCACCCTCTTCTTCTTCTCCTCCCTACTTCCTCTTCCTTTCTCCTTCTCCTCCTCTCTTCCTCCCTCTCTTACCCTCACTCCTACTCTAATTTCCCTTCCCTTCCTTCATCCCTCTCTATTGCTGCATCCTTTTATGCATATGGACTACTCAGAGGGCTGAAAAAACATTTTACATTTTTGCCCTATCTTGTCATCATAGTGAAGAGAAGCAGTTGTGAAATGAGTGACATGGTTGTTAAGAATGCTGCACGGGCATAAATGTGAGGATGGTCATAAGTGTGAGGACCAGTCAAAAGTGCGAGGACCTGTCAGAAATGACTTTTTTCAGCCCTCTGAGTAGTCCCTATACACATAGCCATGGCCACCCGGTCACATGACCAGCTAGCCATGCACACCCAGTCACATGACCTCCAAGCCACACCCACAAAATAAGCCACGCCCACAATGGTGTCCCACTTTACCAATGTTAAAATCTGGTCACCTTACACTTGTCCAGAACAAAAGCAGGGACAGTATGGAATTTCTTACAGTAATGCTGAAATAGAGTGAATGGTAGCATTAGTAAAAATAGTAAAACACTCACATTTAAAACAATTTTTCTCAGCTTGCATTTATTGTGAAAGGATATAGAAAAAATGTAAATTGATAAAAATTGTAAGAATTGTAAATTCTCAAATTCTTTTGAGCAGTATTTCTGATATTGTCTTATTTGGAATAGCTTATTAGCATTTGAGTTCCTTCTTTCTTTTAAAATTTTAAGTCCCTTAAAGATTTAGAAATGTAAAAAATATTTTAATTTTACATTTTTAACTATTTCCCTTTTTCTTTTAAAAAAATAAAAATGCTAAAAATTCAGAAACCTTATTTTTAAGTTTAAAAAGATAATCAAAATAGATTTTTTTAATGAATATTGGATTTATGGAAGGTTTTAATCACTTGAAGATAATGCTGAAATAATATTTGAAATTGCTAGTCCTGAGCTCCTCTTGTAGCTAATGTTGAAGTGAAACAGTTTATACTGCTCAGAACCCTCTTATGGCTAGTGCTGAAATGAAATAGTCTGTACTCCTCAAAAGGAAGAGGAAAAAATAAAGAGAAAAATAAAGAGGGGAATATGTATATGCCTATGATGACAGTTAATGTAAAAGTATAGAAAAGTAATAAATTAATCCTTCAATTCCTTATGCCTTTATTTCTTCCATTTTGTGTGCCTCGCTGCACTCTGCCACCATTCTCAGCTGTCACGCTGTGCATGTCACTTATGCCATATTTGGAGATGTCCTCACATTGCCTTTAGTTATATTGATACGGATGGCTGTAACTGAAATTTTGCATAAAGGGGAGCTGAAACTTAAGTAATTTATTTCTCTTCCACATTAGCACATTTCTGGACTCCTTAAAAATGCAATTTTTTTTCCTTTAGAAGGAAAGCACATCGATAAAACCCTTAAATTTTGTGCTAGTGTTTGTGAAACCCATTGTGGTATCTTAAAGAAATCTTGTATTATGTATATAAATGGGACGTTAAATTTTACCTGTACATTGTAAATGTGTTGTATCTATGTAAAGGTTCTGAAACTTGGTCTCTTGTAATAGAGAGTTAAATGTTTAATTCAGAGTTTTACATATATGAGCACATGTCTAAAAGACAAAGCTGAAATAGCAGAAACCCCACCAATTCCCAGTAAATAAGACATTTTGATTATGCAGTGCAGCATTTCCTAACATATAGAGAATTCACCTTATTATCTGTCAGGTCCAAATTTCTAAAATATTGTTAACCCAGAACCTTCTCAGGACTGACAAATATTTTTTTTTTATTGCAAAAGTTTTACAATTACATTTTCACCCCTTTCCCCCCCCCCCTCAACCCACCCCAGACTTCCCAACCTCGCCCTCCCTAACCCTCCCTAACCCTCCCCTCCCCCCGGACTTCCACACAATATACTCAGATCAAGAGAAAACCCCCCCTTTGTATAAAACTTGAACCCCTCCCTCCCCCTTATAATTTTTCATCTTCATTACATTAAAATATATCTATCTTAATATAACATTTTCAAATAAAAGCTATTTGATACTTCCTGGTTTGATATTTGTTCTGAACATAATCTATCCACTTTTTCCATTCCCATTCATAAGTCTCTTGTGAACAATCTTTTAAATATGCTGAAATCTTCGCCATCTCTGCAAAACTGGCCATCTTCAAAGTCCATTCCTCGATAGTGGGCAAAGCTTCATTTTTCCAGTATTTACCTATCAATAATCTCGCTGCTGTTGTCATGTACAATATCAGCTTTGTTTCACCCAATGTAAAACCCTTAACTATACCCAATAAAAACAGTTGTGGAGAAAATTGAATTTTTTTCTTCAAAACATTCTGCATAACCCACCAAATTTTTATCCAAAAAGCCTTAACTTTCTTACAAGTCCACCAAACATGATAATATGTAACATCTAAACAATCACATCTCCAACATTTTGGCTGAACATTAGGGTACATACACGACAATTTTTTTGGGTCTAAATGCCATCTATAAAACATTTTATAGAAATTTTCCCTCAAATTCTGCGACTGTATGAATTTAACGTTCTGAACCCAAATTTTTTCCCATGTTTCCAACATCACTGGTTCTTCAAAATTTTGTGCCCACTTAATCATACAATCTTTAACCAATTCAGTTTCAGAATCCCTTTCTAACAAAACATTATAAAGCCTTTTAATATGCATTGGACCTTTCTCTTTTATATGTCTAACCAATTCTTCCTCATGCAACATAATACCAGTTTTTTGGTCCTCTTTCCATCTCAGTTGAAGTTGATTGTATTGTAACCAAGTTAAGTTAATCCCTTCGTCCCACAGTGTCTCTAATGTCTTCAACTGCCATCTGCTCGCATCTGTAAAAAGAACCTCTTTGTATAAACCCCCCCCGAGTGACATTATATTTGTATTCCAAATAATATGACCAAGATCCAGCCATAGCGGTATTTTGTAATCCCATTTGAATCGGTGCTTCTTCCAAACCCTCATCAAAGAGTCTCTAAGTATATGGCTTTTAAATACTTTATCCACTTTGTTCTCATAAAATAAGTAGGCATGCCATCCAAATTCAAGATAAAAACTTTCTATATTCAATATTCCAGTCTTTTTCCTTCCAAACCAGTCACTTGCTTGAGTCAAAGCTGCTGCTTCATAATATAATTGTAGGTTTGGAAGTTTAAGGCCTCCCCTTTCTGGAACATCTTGCATAATTTTCAATTTCACTCTCAGTTTTTTCTTGTTCCAGACAAACTTATTCACTCCACTTTGCCACACTTTCAATTGTTTATCACTTTTAAGCACCAGAATCGTTTGAAACAAAAAAAAAATCTTGGCAAAATGTTCATCTTAATTGCTGCTATTCTTCCAAGTAAAGACAGCTGCAGTTTTTTCCAAGTCTCCATATCTTTCTGCACCTCTCGCCACAACGCCTCATAATTATTTTGAAACAATTTCATATTTGATTCTGCAACCTGAACTCCTAGATATTTTACCTTTGGTACAATTTCAAAACCTGCCCTCCTTTCAAGCTCGTGTTTACGATCTTGTGTCATATTTTTAACTATCATCTTAGTTTTTTTCTGGTTCAATCTAAAACCTGAAGCTTTACCATAGTCTTGTATAATGTCTTTCATCTGGATTATTGATTCCATTGGCTGTGTTAGGGTAACAACCAGATCATCTGCAAATGCCTTTATTCTGTAGTCCTCTTGCCTTATCATTATACCTTTCAGGATATTAGAGTCCTGAATTGTATTTAACAAGACTTCTAATGTTAAAATAAATAGCAATGGGGATAACGGACATCCCTGTCTTGTTCCTTTTTCAATTTTAAACTCTGTTGTCAAGCTTCCATTAATGATAATCTGTGCCTTTTGCTCTTGGTAAATTGCTGAAACCACCTGTATAAATTGATCCCCAAAGTCCATCTTTTTTAAAGTCTTTAATAGAAAATTCCAATCCACTCTATCAAAGGCCTTTTCCGCATCCAAAAAGACCAGCACTGCAGGTACCTGTTTATTCCTCTCAAGATATTCCAATAAGTCTATTACTTGCCTTACATTATCCTTCATGTATCTACCCTCGATAAATCCCGCTTGATCATCATGAATCACCTTTTGGATTACTGGAATCAACCTGTTGGCTAATACTTTTGCATAAATTTTATAATCAGTATTCAGAAGAGATATTGGTCGATAATTCTCCGGTTTTTTAGGACCTACTTGCTCTTTTGGTATCAAAGAAATATAAGCTGTTGTCCATGATGGGGGTATTTTACCCCCTTATTGAATATTGCAAAATAAGTCTCTAAGTTGTTCCACCATTTCTGCTTGCAAAGTTTTGTAATACACTGCAGTCAAACCATCCGTTCCAGGAGCTTTAGCTGTTTTTAATTGTTTAATTGCTACTATTATCTCCTCCTCTGTTATAGGATAATTCATTCTTTCCTTTTGTTGATTAGTAATTTTTGTAACTCTTTTATCATCTAAGTATTTTTCTATAAGTCCATTCTGCACATCATCTTTAGCATATAGTTTAGTATAATAGTCCAGAAAAGCTTCTTTAATTAATTTTTGTTGAAAGATTTCTTTCCCTCCAATATCAATACTATCAATAGTCCGAATACTCTGCTTCTTCCTTAATGTATAGGCCAACCATCTGCCCGGTTTATTGGCGTTACAAAATGTATTGTGCCTCGCATATTGTAGATTTGTTGCAACTTGTTCCGCCATAAGCATTTGAAATTGATCTTTCAAAAGTTTTATAGCACCACGTATTCTTTCATCTGTTGGGTTCTTAATAAGTAGCTGTTCTTTATTCTTTATTTCTGCTTCCAATTCAGATCTTTTCTTTTGTCGATTCAATCTATGTTTAGAATTCATATAAATGAGTACCCCTCTCATATAAGCTTTGCTCGCATCCCACACAATTTCAAGTGGGGTACCCTTATTCAAGTTCATTTCAAAAAATTCTTTCAAGTGCTTCTTAAGTTCTGTTATATTTTTTTCATATCTGAACAAGTTTTCATTTAATCTCCATGATCGTCTTTCAATTTTACCCGTCTCAAATTCTATCCATACTGGGCTATGGTCGGTCAAAGTTCTTGGAAAAATCTTTGTTCTTTTTGTCTTAACAAGTAGATCATCTGACAACAAAATAAAATCAATCCTAGAGAAGGATCTGTGTCTATCGGAAAAAAAAGTATAGTCCAATTCTTTTGGATTATGTATTCTCCAAATATCTTTTAATTCCAAGTCCTCTTTCATATCGAAAAAAGTCTGTGGTAATCTAATCCTGGATTTCGCCAAGCTCTTTTTATCTAATTTAGAATCGATTACTCCATTCCAATCTCCCATAATTAAAATAGATCTATAGTCCCATTGCAGTATTTTAGTGTGTAGCATTTTATAAAAATGATCCTTGACTTCCGGTTTGCTAGCCTTCAGCGAAGATGGTCCCTTCTTAAGGACCGCCAGCCCCGCCACCTGTAGAGCCGCCTCGAGATCGAGAAGCGGCTCGAAAACTCTGAAATCCGAAGGATTGAAGGAGGAGAGATAGCAGGGCACAGGTTGAGCCCCTGTAAGCCCCCAGAGAATCGCTTCTGGGGAGGAAACAGGCGCGGCTCCCTCCCAACCTGCTGAGACTCCGGACGGCGTGAGACGATTCTGCTTTCTGCAGAACAAGCCAGCAGCAGCAAACGTTCAAATTGAATGAAACCAACCTTAACAAGCAGCGGAAACATTAATTTGAACCCTTAAACTTGGAAATCGCAAGTATTAACGCTTTGTTGACTTTTTAACTTAAGAGAAAGTACGAGCGAGTGAAAGTGATTTGAAAAAAATGGCGCCCAGCAGCAGAGTTAACGAGCTTGCGAGAGTGGATTTGTGAAGTTACTCTGCTTTGTTACAAAGTTGCTACAAAGTTGCTCTGCCTGTAATAAAGAGAAACAGGAGAAGAGGGGGAGAAAAAAAAAGCTCTTTCTTTAAAATCTGAGTTTGCTTCAGTCCAGTTTCTATTTGATTAAACCTGGGGGACTTTTTCAGAAGTCTTTGTGGAGGTGGAAAAGGAAAAGGGATTTCCCTTCTCAGAAAATCTAATTTACGTGGCAGGATGGCCTCAAAGAAGCAGGAAGGAAAGGCAGCGGGGGGGGGGGATCCCCCACACACAAATATGAACTGCAGCTTCCTCCCCCCCAACAGACTCAGAAAAAAGATTTTGACTTTGAAAATTTAAAATAATTTATTTCTCAGGCTTTGGATGATAAATTTCAAAAATCTCATCAAGAAATAGACGATAAACTTCAAAAATCTCAACAGGAAATTATGCAGGAAATTAATGAAATTAAAGATATGGTGAAACAGGATTATGGCAAGGTGACTAAAAAAATATCGGATGTGGCGTCTGGCCTCGCAGAATTTATTATTAAAGTGAACTCCAAAGTGGAAGAATTCAAATCAGAAGTCGATGTTAAGATTAAGGACAATGATTATAAAATTTTTGATGTTGATGAAAAAGTGCAGAGAGTTGAAAACGAAATTGTAATGATGCAATTCAGGGCCATGGAATTTGCTATAAGGCTCAGAGGAATTAGAGAAGATGACAGGCAGGATTTGAGACAGATTTGTGCTGATGCCCTGGCTGTGTTATTAAAAATTAATCCTGAAGTGGTTTTTTACAAAATAGATAAAATTTATAGAGTGAATTCCTGGGTGGCCAGACAAAGACAATTGCCTAGAGATGTGGTGATATATTTTACAGACAGAACAATAAGAAATGACATCCTGCAAAAATCTTTTCTCTCTTCTGTGCAAGTGGGGGGGGCGAAATTGGAGTTTTTAAAGAATTGCCACCCAAAATGTTGAAAGCTAGAAAAGATTTTGGTTTTCTAGTAAATGAATTGAAAAAACAAGACATACCATTTTGGTGGGACGCCCCAACTGGTATAATTTTGAAATATAATGGAGAAAGACATTGGCTGAATACTGTTGAGAAGGCGGAGCATTTTTATTCTGGTAATTTTAAAGAAAGAACACCATCTCCATGTACGTCTACAGTGTTGGAGATTAAGGAGAGTGATAAGAAGCAACCCCAGCAAGAGATGCAAGAACAGTCTAAGCAGGTGGACCCAGAGGAAATGCAAGGTGCTGTAGGAGGTTTTCTGGAGGAGCCCCTGCTAGAACCTTCTCCAATCCTGGACCCGGTCCGGATGGTTGAAGTCAAAGACCAGCGTATAACTCATGCAAAATCTAAGCAACTTAAAGAAAAGCAACAACAGGAAAGACAATACAAAAAGGGAGCTAAGAGTACTGCACAAGAGACTGAAGCCATGGGGGGAGCAAAACTGAAGATTTTGGAAGATATTCGGTTATTCTGCTCGTTGCTTCAAAAAGATAAAGATGACAATTAAGTGCTTATCTTGGAACGTGAATGGGTTGAATTCATTACAGAAAAGGAAGAAGTTATTTGCATATTTGAGACAATTTAATAATGATATAATTTGTTTACAAGAAACTCATATTAGAACTCAAGATCAAAAATACTTGATAAATTCTAAATTAGGAACACATTTTGTAGCTTCAACTTTGCAAAAAAAAGAATGGTGTGGTTATCTATGTAAATAAAAGACTGACAGCTAAAATTATAGAGGCAGATGAAGATGGTAGGTTTATAGCAATTGAATTGTTCACAGTAAATGGCCAAATTCTTCTGATTGGAATTTACGTTCCCAAACGACTGACAAATATTTTTTGTTGCATTGGCAACAAAGATGGATGCATCTTGAAGTATTCATACCTCAAACTCTGCATGTTCATACCGCTGTCTAAACAGAGTCTTATTAACATATCCAGATCTGAATGTTATATTAACATCTGAATATGTTAATGACTCTGTTTAAACAGTGCTATGAACAGGCAGAGTTTGAGTATGAATACTTCAGGATGCATCCATTGCCAATGTAACAAAAGAACATAAAGAGCTCTGGGGGAGACATGAAAGGTCCTACACTGGTAGAGCTCAAATGGACAGAGTTTCTTAAGAGAAATTGCCTGACTATATAAACTGGCAGCAGGATTACACTGAATAGTGTTGTTCATGACATACCCTTCCACCTCGTATCTGCATGT
The DNA here is from genome assembly GCF_029215685.1 of Pituophis catenifer annectens. NCBI lineage: Eukaryota > Metazoa > Chordata > Lepidosauria > Squamata > Colubridae > Pituophis > Pituophis catenifer. Next base: position 105,927,518 of record NW_027256883.1, on the reverse strand, counting down.
ATATTGCAAATGTGTGCAAGGAAGGGTCCTTCACAGGAGTGAAATTCACTTACCTTCGCTACCGGTTTGCAAATATGAGCATGCGGGCCTCCTCCACGCATGCACAGAGCCTTATGCGCATGCGCAGAGGGTCAAAAATGGGATGTGATGACATCTGAGTGAGTGGGCAGAGCCTCCCGGTGCTGTCGCTACCAGATTGCGCGATCCGGATAGATCTGACTGAATTTCACCATTGGTCCTTCACCTATCCAGCAGTGTAGGCAGCAAGGCCTTGACAGCATCCAGGGAGACCCATGGGAGGAATTATATGAAATGCTGGGATGAAGATAGTCTATGTGACCCTCTCTTTGCTCATGTGTTTGGATATTTACTTTTAAGAATGCTTATTCAAGGCTGCCAGTCTTTCTAACTTGTGAGAAAAAGTCAGCTCTGATCTACCCCTCCCCACCAAGTTCTGCCATGCTGATATGCTCCTGAGAAGGATGGGTAAGGAACACCAGGAACGTATGCCAAGAATCCGAGCCAGATGTTCAGGTTGGATGGCACTCAACATGCAAAGGAGGAAGAGCTAAGGATTTTTCAGAGTACTAATGGAGTTTATGATGTGGCCACATTAAATGTTTGGGATGTCTGATTGCTAATGTTCCCATGGAGGGGGGGGGGAATCTAAAGCTGCAAAGACAGGGGAACATGAAGCATAAGAAGCATCAACTTGGGAAAGCTGAATACAATGAAAAATGAAATGAATTGACTACACATTGACATTTTAGCCATCACTAAATTGAAATGGAATGGAATTTGACGTTTTCAGACAAAAGATCATATTGCTTACTACTCAAGATATGAAAAACAGAGAAGGAATACCATTGTATTCTATCAGTAGATAGAAATGAAGCACAAATGACCAGATTCAAATGGTCATATTTTGGACATATCATGTGATGACCTGATTTTCTTGAAAAGTCTTTAATGTTAGGAAAGGTAGTAAGAAAAAAACAAAGAGGATAACTAGCAAAAAGGTGGATAGACTCATTTGCAATGGCAATGGATACTTGGTTAGAAGACAAAAAAGACCAGATTTGGCACAAAACTCTTTGAAGAAAATCTCCAAGAATCAACACCAACTTGTTAACATATAATCACAGTATCCTAACCAGGAGTGATTATGAAAATTAGCTGTTGTGTCCAAGGTGTCCACGTTTGTTGCATTACCTATCTTCCCAGAAGCTAACAGCAACATAGGCAGCACCAATGGGCTGATTGGTCTTTGGGAGGAAAAGAGAAGTAATAATCTCTGTTTAGAAAGAAAACCAAACATCATGCAAATAATTAAAAAAAAACAAGAACAAAAGAACAAAATTGGTGCTGCTCAGAACTTAGTGTTCTTCTGGAAGGAGAATGAATGGACAGTTGCAGATTGAGCAGAGTGTTTTTAGGTGAAATTGGCCAAAACAACTTTAGGCTGTAAGTTCTTAAGAGAACTCTGATGGGGAATTAGTCTGTTGTTTTCAGATTTCTTATTAGTTCTTATCTTCTGGCAAATATTTAGACATAAGGGCTCTAAATTCAGTCTATGTCTATTCTAACATATATTAATGTTATCTATTCTGTTGAATTTTTGGCAATTTAAACGAAAGGGAATACCATATTTGAGATTGTATTTCTGCCTTATCATCACATACTGTAGATTTGTTACATGCCAAACTAATTCATTTAACCCTCCTCACACAGAGAGATAATTACTTGTGAATTGGCAGGGGACATGTTATATATTTGCTGAGACGAATGAAAAATGCTATTGAAAACAGGCAAATGGAGGAACAAAATGACTTCAGCTAAAAAAGGTGCTCTGGAATATTGGTGGTTGTTTGCAAAAGGGCACTTGCTCACAAATTTTAATCCATGTTTTAAAAGCCTTTTATAAGAGGCTTTTCTCACTTTTCTTTACTTCCATGACCAGGCACCTCTTCACTTAACTCCATCCTGATTTATTTCTGGTTTAATTTAAAAAAATAAAATAAAAGCAAGAATGGCAAACATTAGTAGATATCATGCATCCTTGCTTTCCACGCCACAGTAGAGCCCTCTATTACAGTTCATTTAATTTCATGATATATATATTTTATTTTATTTTATGTTATTTTATGCTATTTTATTTTATAGAGTTATAAAATACATGGTGGAGTTCTTTTTGTCTTCCTTTCCCAACCAATAATTTGTTAAAGAAAAATACAGAATAGTAGCACAATACCTTCTGATAGGCCTCCCTAGGAACTGTCCTGAAGCACTTCTACACTAAATGAAGAAACAGATTCATTCACACAGCATTGAACAGACTTAGTTTACGCTCATCTCTTCAACAAAATGTGTCAGGCATGGACATAAAGTGATGGGGGAACTGTATGGAATAGGCAGCTTAGTTTGGCATCCAGTATTGCCTTAGTGGTGCAGTAGATTTCTTTCTGGACTGATAGCATTAGAAAAATACTGAGGCAGATATAGTGTAAAAATATTTGTAATTGCCAGTTTTAATTGCTTCTATGTCTCTGTCACATAAAAATATCATGATTAATCATGATTAATCATGAAAGCATGATTAATCCTCAATTTGTTTTTCATTGCTGTTACATAGGATCGGAGACATCATTCACAGAAACACTGTCTTCTCATCCCACCTCCCCATCCTTACCCAACTAGAATTGGTTGCCTCCTCTTTATGTTAAAAAGATGTCCTGTAGCTTTAACTGCAATCTGAAAGTTGATTCTCCTGGTATTGAGATAAAGTGATAGGAAAAGTCTGGTCAGCTCAATTTTGGCATGTTAATCTGTTATTAAAAGCACAGGAGTAGAACCATTTTTAAAAGTTCCCATCAACAGTAAATTGCATCCTCTTTCTTGTTATGCTAAGACTTTAATGTTCATTAACATTTTCTGACATTACAGCAGCTCAACAAATAGTGAAATCTTTTTGGCTCAATAAATAAAAAATCATGTATTGGTTCAGGTGCTACAGCTCCTGTTTTTGCCTTGAAACAGACAGGCATGTTCTGAAGGTACAAAGTCTTCTGCTTCTCCACTTCTCTTTCAGAATCAAGATTCCTTCTCAACTCTGGCAAATGTGATAAAATGTAATTCTAAAATCTTGGTACAATTCATTATTTAAAATAAATGGCACCATTGCAGTGATGCAAGTGCAAGAATCAGAAAATTAGATTTAGTTCTTGGATTCTGAATTTGGCCTTTTGGTTTCAGTTTAGAAAAAAAAATCAGTTGAATAAAGAATTCAAGTACATAAAAATTTTGCTGCTTTTTATATGGAATCATTTTTCCATATGAGCAAAATGTTCACTCATCACAATAATTAAAATATATTGTGGATTTCATTTTGTCTTTTAACTTGACGACACTGACAACTTTCACTTTTTAGCTCAAGTGATAGAAGAAACAGTAAAAAGATTGTTCATTTTTTCACTATTCCACAAAAGACATGCCCAAGAAGGGGCAACATTTGGCACTTGTTTTTCTGGCAGAGATGGGGAAAAGAAGCAGGGAAATTCACCAAATGGGGCCACATTTAATCCAATAGTCTGGACAGAACACCTGGTTAACACTGTGACCAAAGTGGGGGAAAGGGATGAAATCCTGAAAGGACTTTCCTATGAGGCTTTATTTCTAGCCAGCTCTTGCAGGGGAGAGAAGCAGCTGAAGGCTGCAGTGCGGGAAAGCCCTCAGAAAGCTAGTGTGGAATATTAGACTTTAATTGAATGATCCATTTATGGTTCCCCTCAAAGATGAAGCTCAAGTAGATTACTGTATAGGCTGGATACTCCCGCTCTATCAAGTTTATGTACAAGTATGAAAATAACTTTCATAAAGTTATTGTAAAAATAAAAGTGGAAGTAGAACCATGCATACTGCTCTGAGTTTTGAAGAAAAAAAAACAAGTGAGGTATAATAAACTTATTAGATTTTTTTTTTTTAAGTCAGGCTAATTAACTGAAGATTTAAAAATAGTCACTTTATACTTTGCATGTTGTGATTAACAAATGTGAAAAACATTCACAGATCAAGAAGCTTCTGAAGAAAAGCTATATAAAAAAACAGAAATACATGCAGATATCACACATACAAGAGAAAACACTATTTTATTTTTGGAATTCTGTATCTGGCAAAGTGAGATGCTATATAGAGAGAATCTGCCATCCACATGAGCAAGGAAGAACTGGAAATTTGCAAATCCTCTCAGCTGCTGAAGAAAAAAAATTGTCACTATCTTAATAAAATATGAGGAGGGATATCAGCTGCCCTGAGTCTTTGGAGATAGGGCGGCATATAAATTTTATTAATAAATAAATAAATAAATAAATTTTCTGTATCCCTTCTTATTTAGGCCATCTTACTATGTATTATACCAGTGATGGCGAACCTTTTCGGCACCGAGTGCTGAAAAGGGAGCACGCACGCACACATGCAAAGGAGCACTTTGCGCACGCTCATCTGGGCCAAGACCAGGAATAGCAGTTGCCCAGGGTCGTGCGTGCGCCAGAGAATGTACTTGCAGATTCTTCAGGTTTCTTCTTTACTGCAGTTTCTTCTTCTTTACTGCCAGCAAGTCTTTGGAATACTTTGGAATACTGCCACGCATGCGCACGCACTGATCAGCTGGCCAGCGCGCACAATAAAATGTACTTCCAGCTCCCAGCGCATGCATGCATGCTAGCTGGCAAGTCTTCAGGTTACTGCCACACATGTGCACGCACCAATCAGCTGACCAGCATACATGCTCATGCCGGAAAATGGAAAAGCAGCTCTGATGCAAGCACAAAGACCAGCTGATCATCATCCATGCCAGAAACCCAGAAGAGGAACGGGCGCTGCCGCACATGCCAGGTGACATAGCTCCATGTGCCACTTCGGGCATGCGTGCTGTAGGTTCGCCATCACGGTTCTATACTAAAACACTACTTTTCAGAGGAATCCCACAGTGAAAGGGAATTGAGGTCACAAAGTACCCCTCTGAAATGAATTTTGTTATTCCTGCAGCCCTTATTCATTTTCTCCTGAGGGAAATACAACACATTAGGCAGACTGTGATCTACCTTCAGAATGTAGACTGATTTTGTGGGGCTGCACTTTTGCTGTGCACCTATCTAGCCCCATCCACACATCATGCTAGAAGAACCTGGCCCTGATTTCCATCAAAACTATCAGTTCTCTTCTTACATTCTGTGCTTCTTCACCCAGGATTTTTTTTTTCACCTTCAATTCTCCAAGCTAAATTGGATTGCAGACCAAAATGCCCTTTGGGTACTGGCCGAGAGGAGGTATGTCAGGGAAGATTGGTAGTAAAGTTACTTTTTCATCACCGTTTAGTACTGTTTAGTAAATGGTCACTAAACAGGACAGTCACTAAACGAGGACTATCTGTATTGTTCACATTTTGCCTTCCTAATTCAAAAGCAATTTCTTTCTGATCTCTTATTTTGAGAACGGCTGAAGCTGAGAGAAAGTTTTTCCTTGACCACAGAAGGTACCTGCAAGGCTGCTTCTCATCATCTTGCAAAGGAGATTAAGTGGGAGAAGCAACTAAGCCCAGAGTGGACTGAAGAAAGGACATTGGCCAGGGGAGGGAGCCCTCTTGCTCAAAGTAACAACTGAGGTGGGATCACCCCCCCTTATATTTGCTGGCCACAGTTGAACTCAGCTGGAGTAGTGGGACTCTATAAAGAACTTACTCTTGAAATCCAATGGATGCAAAAAAAGGAAAGGGGAAGGCAATGGTAGCGGCAGGAACTGGATCAAGAATTGAATTCCCATTTAAATGAAATGCCAAAAGGCCGTCAGTGGAAGTGACATTTATGGTGTTACTACAAATGCATTCAGTGGGAAAACTGAGTAGCAGGAGCCAGAGCAGGGGGGAGAACAAGCTATAGTAAAAACTGCCATCTGTATATTGTGCCCCATTTTTAATATTCTGTATTCTCATAAAAAGTGTTGTTTCTGTCACTATTCAATCTCACAAACTCACACAGAACACTGTTAAAAGTCAGTAGTGTGTGAAATGGTATTTTAAAATAAATGAAACCAGCTCACAGAGCTGCGGAGGAATATTGCAAGACTGGGGTGCTGACAGACAGGCACTGAAAAGTAACAACCGTTATCATCTTAAAGCAAAGCGGATTAAATAAAAACTCACAGCTAGTGGTGCATTACCAAGTCTGATATTGACACAGCTGCTGGGGTGGTTATTTTTCATTGTCTCATCAAGACAAAGCATCATGGGATATCAATCTTCCCTCTGTCAGGCCAAGCCCTGTATAAACTTCATTGTTGTTGTTGTTGTTGTCATCATTGTTTATATTTTCATTATGCTCCTTTTATCGTAGGAGCCAGTAGTTTGCTATTTGGGGAAGGGAGGGAGGGGAGGCAGGAACCAGGGAGGTGGGGATCAGGGTATTCAAAGCAGGGTGATTCCTCCAAGGTCAAGGGGTCTTTTTTTTTCATCCCCCCCACCATCCCCAAGCAATTCTGCAGAGGAAGCCGGTGGCTGCTTAGGTTTAGGTGAGAGATTAACATCTGGGAAGAGAAGGTAGAAATGACTTCTTTTGCATCTATCAGCCAGAGATGAGGTTTATTGCCTATTGGAAAATCTTGTTCCCTCAAAGCTAAAAAGAGCTGAGAAATATGATTAATGATCCTCCCCCTCCCCCTCCTCCCAACTTGCCTTTTCTGTAACCAACTTTAGTTCACAATGAGCTTGACTGGCCTACAAAATGTAATTCAAGTTGTAGTGAATTATTTCTCATATCATACCTGTTTGCAGGTACACATTTTCTTTTCCAAGAAAATGGGGGGAGTTCTGACTGGTTGATAACTCTTTCTTTTACATCATGGTTTACAGAGCGAGAGACTGCATCCACATGTTAATGAGCCTTTCCTGCATGAACCACACACAATCATTTTTCATCTGTAGAGGCACCGGAGCTATCATGTTACCTTCTACAAGAGACGGGGAATTGATCACAGAATCATACAGTACAATACTATAGCGTATTGGCTAAAAGTGCAGAAATGTCAGAAACTTTACAAATACCTATTTAATTGCTTTGAGTATTTAAACTAGATTTTTAAAATCTTATTTTAACAGATTCCTAGCCTTTATTTAGGTAAAGAATTATGTTATCCCATACTGGAATTCAATATAATGCAAACACAAGCAATAGAAAATAATCCAACCAGTGTCTTAAACTTTAAAAGAGCTGATTTTAAAACACTCAAAGAGACCGTAAGAAAGATTCCTTGAACGAAAATCTTAAAGGGGAAAACAACTCAAGAAGTGCAGAAAACTCTGAAAAATGTGATCATAAAAGCCCAGTCCAGCACAATACCACTGAAAAAGAAATTCAAGAAGAAACCAGCATGGCTGCCCAAATCTCTCTCTGACAGACTAAAAGACAAAAAGGACAAGAACAAAAAATACAAAGAGGGACAAATACCGTGTTTCGCTGAAACTACGACCTACCCCGAAAACAAGTCATAGTCTGATTTTCATGCCTGCACCTAATATAAGCCCCACCCCAAAAAATAAGCCCTAGTGAAGCCCTGCCCACCATCTGGTTGTACAAGGTGGGGTGAGGTACAGGCATAAAAATCAAGCTAGGGTGGGAGTGGGGGTGGAGCTGCCCCATGCACCCACTTACTTACCTTAGGCCAACTGCAGCCAGGCCTCCCATGCCCTGACACCTGTCATGCCACTGCCCAATATTTTCTGCAGCCGCTTGCGGCCTCTTGCGGTTAGATGCCATGTGGTTAGATGCCACAGGATGCGGTGACACTCATTGTGGTGGTGCCGCTGCTCATGGCAAGACTCATCATATCAGTGCCACCACTTGTGGCAATACACCACAAGGTTCATCACGCTGGTGTCACCGCTCGCATATGCAATGGCACAACGTGCCACAGGGTCCCTTGCCACGAGCAGCGGCACCAGCACAACGAGTCTTGCAGCGTTCTGCCACAAGTGGCAGCACCAGCATGATGCACCATATGGAATCCAGCCACGAGCGGCCACAAGCAGCTGCAGAAGAAGTTGGGTAGCAGTGCGACAGGTGTTAAAAAAAAGGGAGACCTGGGTATGGTGGGCCTAAGGTAAGGTAAAGTAAGGTAAGACATCCCCAAAAAATAAGACCTTGAGCTTATTCTGGGCAAAAAAAAAAAAGTAAAATAGAGTCTTATTTTGGAGGAAACCTGGTAACTAAGGCTGAATATCAGCAGATAGCCAGAACATGCAAAGATGAAGTCAGGAAAGCAAAGGCTCAGAATGAACAAAGACTTGCAATAAAAGTCAAAGATAATAAAAATAGTTTCTTTCAACATATTAATAATAAGAAAAAAGTCAAGGAAACAGTAGGTGCACTAAAGAGAGAAAATGGCAAGGAAATAACAGGCAGTAAGGAGAAAGCAGAGCTGCTTAACTCGTTCTTTGCGTCAGTCTTATGTAAAAAGAAATTATAGCCCAACATATCAAAAAACCTACTGTAAAATACATTGAGCCAAATAGAAGAACTTAAGCAGAGGTTTGAGAAGAATCAGTGTTTAATTTGATCAAAGCAAAGGCTGGGTAAACCATTCTGAACATATACAAAAGAGACATGTAAGTAAGCTACACCTCAGAGAAGGTATGGCATTCTTTTATACTGTTAGAAACATCAGCTTCATCCCCAATTCTGGCCTCCTAATTTAGGTTTGCATATTCCTCATAGTCCTGCAAAAGATAGATGCTTCCCAATTAGTCTTATCTCATCCTTGACTAGTTCTTTTTCCCCCATTTGCCACTAGGCCCCCTGGTGTTGCAGGGAACAGAACTGGGCACCTATCAACATAGATCAAAAGTGTAGGTTAGAGCTGAGCTCTAATCTGAGATAGGTGTCAGGCTCCAGATTGTACAAGAAAACAAGAATAAGATTAATGGGGGATTCAGATTGATAGCAGGAACATACGTTTGACAAATACCAGATACTTTAGAGAGGTCTAATACAGCATGTGTGTGTTATGGGAAGTTAGTTACAGGAAATACAAATTCAAAGGCATAATATAGCATATATGTGTTGCAGGAAACAAATGTTTACAGAATAACAAGTTTCTACTAAATCTAGTATTCCAGTATATTATATTCTACTATTATTTATTATATCCTTATTACTATTTCCCTTCATTCCTCCCTTTTACTTTAAATGATAGAATGCTTTCTATTGTGGTGAATGAGGAGTGCATATTTAGCAGGAATCTGTTTGAGGGCCATGATATTTGCAGGCTTATTATGAGGGGTGGCAGGCACCAAGGATGCTATGACTGTAATCCCAGAGATAATTGATGTGACTACTCGTTGGATCAAAGGGATGAGGCAGGGAAGGAGAAGGAGACCTCCAAAGGCTAAGAGCACCATGAATCCAATCCGTTTCCAGTCAGAGAAGATATTGCCAAACCAGTTAAAATCTATTGCCCCGGTCCAAGTTTGGACAGGGACATGTGGAGGTTTCCTCATTCTGGAAGTAAGCTCCTCTATGGCCTTACCATTAACATCAATTTCTAAACAACAGTTGGTGAATTTCCCACAGACACCTCTCTCTTGGGCAAGTAAATAGTCGAGGACGAGACAATTCTGATAGAAGCAGTGTGAATTTTGCTGTTAATTTGAGCAAGCAGTTCAAAGGATGCGCCTGTAGTATTGGTAATGAGTTCAACAACCACTTGAAGACAAATCAAGAGATTGAGCAAATAAATCGGGGTTCAGTAGCCCCACATCCCATCCTCAGCCCATGTTGCTGGGCCATATACCTGAATTATTCACTCTGGAGGCCATTCTTCATTGTGCCAAGTTTTCTGGTCCATGATTTTTAGATCTCCGAACGTGAGGGATCTTTTATCCTTGTGTCCAACCTTGTCATAAACTGGGACACCAAGTCTCTCTCCTTGAGTGAGAGGTAAAAGAAAGAAACTGAGTTTAACTGTCCCCAGGGCACAAGTACCACTCCATCTGTGTGGAAGGGACACATAGGCCTTTCGCCCACAGATCCTGAAGAGTCTATCTGGGGCAGGCCAGGGTACAGTGACATCATGGAGACAGTGCCAGATGGAGGAAAGCTGTTCATAATCAGAAAATGGGTTGTTAGGTTGGGTTGCATTAGAGCCGGACCACCAAGTGGTACTAGCATTAGCAGTCACAATAAGGTTTTGACAGACTAAGTCCCCTAAAGGAATTATAAAAAGTCAGGAGGCTGGCCTTTGAAAACATATATCTCCAAAGATGGAAGTTTGTGGGATCCATTCTCGAGGTCGGTCCAGAGAGGACTATGTAAGGTTCATGTGGGGAAGAGCGGTCAGGTTTATTTCCCTTGACTCCTGTGGCCATTGTTCCCCCATATTCGTTCCTCCACAGACTTAGCAGTTAGCCACATTGAGCGATGATGCATTCCTCTCAGCTAAGTCTATGAAGAGTTTTTTTTTGTTATTGGTGGAATTTCTACCTTCTTTTCCATTTCCTCATAAAAGGAATGGAAAATCATGAAGCACTGAGGTTGGTACACTGTTCTGGTTACTTTAATTTCAGTCTGTTTATCCCAAGACCCACATTTAGAGTGCCTGGAGGAGGAGCATTGAAAAGTAGGCAAATAGGGTTGCATTTGTAAAGATGACAATCTGATGTGGCCTCCCCCTGAGAGATATTAAAGAAGCTGGGACCATGGCATCTGCTTGGGGATGGTCCTGGTTGTGGTTGGGACCTTTTTGTGTGCCAGTTCATATAAGCCTGAGAAGGAGTACTATATGAGATAGCAGGGGGGGTTGTAACAGAAATCATAGAGGTATTTTTCCGAGGTACGATATGACTGGTGCCAATCTAGAGAACCACACAAAACCCCACTCCCACCCTGTCCTTGTGTGATGGCATTGAAACAGATTTGGACCTGAGGATTCTGAGAAGTACTCTGATTCCTCCATAGATAGACACCAGGTTTTTTACTACCTTGATATCCAGTGACCTCAATGTCCAGGATGAAACAGGACCCTTGAGGGTTAAAACAAATGGGGTTTCCATTATTAGGACAGATCTCATAGGTAGTGGCGTTGTGAACACAGAATTTAGTGGTCCTGACAATCATAATGGGAGTGATAGACAAGGGTTTTGGTAACTTGATTGCCCTGGCAGGTGGTAACCAAACACTGCTCATACTGGGACCAGGAGAGTTCAGCTGTGGGTGTAGAAGTCCCAAGGATCAAAAACGTTGAGTGTGGTAAACCAAAATAAAGTGGTAGAACCCAGTGGTGGGTTGCTACTGGTTCTCCCCGGTTCTTGAGAACCGGCAATGGAAATTTTGAGTAGTTTGGAGAACCGGTAAATACCACCTCTGCCTGGCCCCACCCCCAATCTAGTCGCTGCCTCCCGAGTCCCAGCTGATCGGCTAGAAGGAAAAAATCAGGGCTCACTTGACAAAGAAGAGAAAGAAAACAAGACACCTTAGCTTTAAATTGAGAAGCCAAGAAGCCTCCCAACTGATTGGCTAAAACCGATCAGCTCCTTGTAAACCGCTCGGTGGTGGTAGATTGGCAATTGAGGCCAAGCTGCCTGAAAGTGGTTTCCGATGCTCTCAGTGGTGGCAGAGCGGCAAAAAACTGTTTAAACTCTTGCCGTGGCACTTCAAAGGGCCGCCCTACAAAGGGTCGCTGATCAGTGGTAAAAGGCAGTGTGGTGGTAGACTAGTGCGCTCCCAAAACAAATGGGTAGACTGGAATGCTCCAAAAACAAATGGGTAGACCGGTATGGCTCTGCAAGCAGTTAAAAGCCTGGTAGACCAGTACCTCTGCTAAATCCTAAGGAATTATTACATGACCATCAAACCACGCCCACAAAATAAGCCATGCCTACAGAACCAGTAGTAAAAAATTTTAGAACCCACCCCTGGTAGAACCAAAATAGAGGTCAGAGCCATTGTCCCCTTTTCCAAAGAATGTGCGGGGAAACCAGCAGCAACAGAGCAGGAAGACAGCAAAAACAACAAAAACAGCAAACCAAATGTATTCAACATGTGTCCAGTCTATCCAGTTCATTTAGGAGAACAGGTTGGCAGGTGACGCTGGGGAGCGATGAAGCTTCAGTTTGAGTCCTTCCAGCTGTTGGAATTGCCACCACTCGGAGGGCTCAGGGACGTGCTTGAGTCTGGATGCGTGGACCCACTCTTTGACACCTTCCACTTTCACAGCCGTTGGGATGCTCAGAAGAACCTGGCTGGGTGTAGAACACTTGGGTTGGGTGCAGGTAGGAGATAGTTCTTTGATCCTTACCCACTGGCCTGGTTCAACCAGTGGTAGCACGTCAGCAACCGGAGGTAAAGCAGACTGGACCTGTTTAGAGCTAGAGGACAACACCTGCACCAGACTATGCAAATATAAGGAGATATTTCTTTCCCCTTCACTGGAGTCAGGCATGGCAGAAGCAACTGTTGTGGCCCCGCCCTCTGAGCCTGTCCCATCGGAGGAAGAAAGCTCCGAGCATGAGGAAGAGGAGTCAGCCAGGCCTCCCTCTCCAGGCCCCTCCCCTCTGGCACTGTCTCAGGGAGAGGAGATTAGCAGGGAGACAGGTGGCTCGGATGAGAGCGGAGGAGAAACATCATTCCTGGACGCACCCCTCCGAAGGCGTGATAAACGATTGCAGCAGCTCAGGAGGCGTGATAGGGATTAGAACTGAGTCACTGGACCACACCCCAGAGACTATATAATAGAGGGTGGTGGCCAGTGATCCCTGTGACGAACAAAACTAACCTTGGATAGTCACTAAAGCCTCGTCTGGAACTGCTGAGAGAAATATTATTCTGATTGGACTTTTTGTACGTTAAGTATCTTATCTTTCTGTTTTGTGGAAATAAACGCACTTGGCAGACGGTGTGTAAATCGCTGCCAAGTTGGAGATAAGACCTGGGTGTGTGCCAAAGTGTTTCCTTAACCCTCGGCTGGCTGTGTTTGTGTGTGTGTGTGGACGGGGACAGATCAGCAACAAAGGGCCTCCCATACATCATTTCAAAGGGTGACAATCCTAATTTCCCTGAAGGCAGGGCTCTAATTCTGGCTAAGGCTAGTGGTAACACCTTAGGCCCATGATAGCGAACCTATGGCATGGGTGCCACAGGTGGCACATGGAGCCATATCTGTGGGCACGCAAGCATTGCCCTACTCAGCTCCAGCGCGCATATGCGCGCCGGCCAGCTAATTTTCGGGCCTTCCAGGCTCACCTGAAGTCGGGAAATGGGCTGTTTCCAGCCTCCAGAAGGCCTCCTGGATGGGGGACGGAAGGCTGTTTTTGCCCTTCCCAGGCTCCGAGAAAGCTTCTGGAGCCTGGGGAGGGTGGAAAACGGGCCTACCGGGCCCACCGTGCCATCGCGTGCCAAAAGTGGGGGTAATGCAGGGAGGTCATGCACACATGTGCGAGGGGGGTGTAGCGTATTGAATTATGGGCATGGGCACACGCATGCGCGACCCCCCTACATGATCCCCCCTTTTGGCACGCGACAGCAAAAAGGTTAGCCATCACTGCCTTAGGCCATGGAAGTTGGGTTTCTTGGCAGAGTTTGGATTGTATTTTCAGGGTCCTGTTCATTCTCTCCACTTTAGCTGAAGATTGTGAGTGATAACTCAAGTGGAGGTGCCAAGGGATTCCTAAGAACTTGCTGACATCCTGGATAAACTGTGATGTGAAATGCCTGCCATTGTCAGATTCGAGACCTTTTGGGACCCCAATTCTTGGGATTATCTGATCAACTAAAGCTTTCACCACTTCTCTGGCTTTCTGGGTGGAAGTAGGGATGGCTTCTGTCCATCCAGTGAACAAATCCACAAATACAAGTAGGTTAGATTTGGTTCCCCTTTTCAGAAGTTCGATAAAGTCTACTTGCCAGGCCTCCACTGGGTACCAGGCAGTTCAGAGACAGCCTGGTGGAATCGGACTGCCCCCTTGGGGGTTGTTCCTCTGGCAGAGTTCACATTGAAAAACTACAGTCATGCAAAGGCTACACAAGTTTGGATTGCAGTAATTGGATGTGAGCCACTTCTAAAGTGGATGAGGACCACTGTGAGACTTACAGTGAGCTCATTGGACAATTTTCCACACCATTTGATGAAGGAGCTGGACCCTATTCTGAACAACCCACCACCCATCACACCACTTGCCGTCAGGGTGTAGTTGATCCCTATTGTCATATAGGGCAGGAAGGTGGTGCATTGGGACACAGGGAATCCAAGCTAAGAACTTGGAATTCCTGGGATTGACAGCAGGGCCTGACTCAGCAGCTTGGCAGGCCCAATAATCGGCAGCCTGGTTCCCACAGGAGGTCTTGCTGATGTCTGTCTGGTGTCCTCGGCAATGAGTGATAGCTAACTGAGATGGTTCTCTGACAGCTGTGACAAGTTTTTCTAGCAAAGGCTTCATCTTTAGGCTTTTCCCATCAGCCCCCATAAAGCCACGGGCCTTCCACAGAGCTGCATGGGTATGTGCAGCCAAAAATGCATAATGCCTATTGGTATAAATGTTAGTGCATAGACCAGCTGACAGGTGGCATGCCTCAATTAGAGCTCAGGCTCAGCCGCTTGAGCAGACCAGTGAGAGGGGAGTTGTCATAGGAGGAGGGGCCCATCTTTGGAAACTATGGCCAGTCCTGTGTATCTCTTTCCATTTTTTACAAAAGAGGAGCCATTGGTCCAGAGTTGAGAATTGGGATTATCAAAAGGCTCAGTCCTAAAGTCCACGCAAATGCCCACCATAGATTCCAAGACAGTTAAACCATCATGCTTTGGACCATCCTGTGGGGAGGGGGGAGAGAAAAGGGTAGGTGGGTTCAGCCTCTCACATCTGAGAAGCTGAACAGAGTCTGATTCTAAAATCTGGCTTGCAAACTTAGAAACCTGACATGAGGTGGCCCATGCTGGGAGTTTCTGCTCAAGGAGAGTTTGAACTGAATGAGGTCTATAAACATTAAGGGGTGCCCCCAAAGTTATTTTGTGTGACTTCTGGATGAGGATGGCTGTGGCTGCAACAGATTGGAGACAGGCTGGCCAACCTCTGGCCACTGGATCCAGGATTTTTGACAGGTAAGCCACAGGAACCTTTTCAGGGCCCTGTTTTTGCAGTAAAACACCCAGGGTACAACCCTTCATTTCAGAGACAAATAGTTCAAAGCCTTTCATCTGGTCAGGTAAAGCCAAAGCAGAAGCACAGCCCAATGCATCTTTCAAGTCCTGCCATGCTTTCTTGATGTGGCCTATCCACTCCCAGGCCATGTCTTTTTGGGTCAATCAATAAAGGGGTTTAACAATGACAGGATACATTGGAATCCACAATCATGCATAGCCACTGATACCTAAAAAGGTCTGCAGCTGTTTAACATTAATTGGTGTAGGTAGGCTGAGATGGCCTGTAGGCGGCTTTCATGCAGTAGCTGGCAGCCTTTGCACAGAACAAAACCCAAGAAATGTACTTCCTGAGTGGCCCACTGGACTTTCTTCTTTGATACAGTGTAGCCCTTTTCAGCCAAGTGATTGAGGAGGGCGACTGAAGTATTTTCAATGTCTTTCTGGTCTTTGCCAGCTACCAATAAATCATCCACATATTGTAAAAGGGAAGTTTGTTGGGTGTCAAAGTCTTTAAGATCCTGGGCAAGGACTGCAGCGAAAGCTGTTGGACTATTACAGTAGCCCTGCGGCAGGCGAGTCCAGACCAGTTGGCACTTGGAACCATCGGAAGGATCTTCCCACCCAAAAGCAAAGTATGCCTGGCACTCCTTAGTCAGAGGGATACAGAAGAAGGTGTCTTTTAAATCTATGACCGTATACCAATTCTGATCACTAGAGAGCGTAGTTGGCAAGGTATACGGGTTGGCCACCACAGGGTGTAATGGGCGAATTCAGGAATTTGCCTCCCTAAGGTCATGAATGAATTTTCAAGTCCCGTCAAGCTTAGGGACGGGGAAAATTGATGTAGACCAATATGATTGTGTATGAACGAAGAGCCCGGTTTTCAGAAAAGTTCAATCTGGGCCTTAATGCCAAGCCAGGCTTCCCGTTTAATGGGGTATTGGTGAATTGCTGTAGGTTGGGCATCCAGGAGGAGCTGAGCCATGTGGAGTGTGGCGAATTTTGTAAATCCAGGGGTTCCTTGTTACCAAACTCAGAAGTTTATTCTATTTGAATTGGGTCCACTAAGGATTGTTTCTTTCTCCAGGAAACAAAGATAAGCTGTTTCTAGGGGAATTTCAAGGGAGATTCCCTGCTGGGAGCATTGTATAACTGCCCCCAGTTTTCCTAGGAGATCCCTCCCAAAAGGTTGATAGGACATTGTGTCAATATTAAAAAGGAATGCTGGAGTGACATTCCCCTGGTTGGTTCAACCACCATTAGGTGACTGATTGGGGCATTCTCTACTATCCCTATTGCTCCAGTAAGGGGGCAGTTTTGGAAGAGAGACAGGAGATCAATTTATCGTTTAGGATACTGAAAGTAGCCCCTGTATCAATCAAAAAGGAATAAGGTCTATCCCCCACTTTCGGCTCCACCAGAAGGTCATTTTTAGCAAAACGTCATTGGCTGGTCTATCAGGGTCGAGGTCAGTAAACCTCCTGAACCCATCTTTCAAGCAGTTCAAAAAAACAGTGGGGATTCCTTGGAATCTTAAAGGATCTGACGAACGCAGTGAAAATTCACCGTTTTTGGGACGCCAAGTTTTAGTCCTTGAAGGATGGAATCCCATGTTCTCTGGAGGATGAGGGGCACCTTGATCTGTATTGGGGTTGACCTCAAAGTTGGGGTTAAAAAGAACCAGGGGTTCAGGTCATAAGGCCACAGCATCATTATTATGTTGAATTCAATGTTCCATAGCAGCTTTATAGTGTACTGTGGTGGCTTTAAGAACTTGTTTTTCCTTAGTAGACAAGAGTGTCAACAGGAGAGTAAAAATGTCAGACACATTAGGTCAGTGAGTGGCCATCACACGTTGAACAAGTTCCACATAACTTTGAGGGGGACTCCCTCTAAGGGGGAAGCCCTGCTTTCCAATTAAAAAGATCATTGGTGGTAAAGGGTGTGTGAATATACACCAGTTCATCTTTCATAGGAACATGTCGAAGGGGAGCTAGGACTGAGGGACCCAGTTGGTTGGCAGGTACATAAATTTGTCCAGTCCTGGTGTGAGGAGGACTTAAAGTTGTCAGATTTGCATACAGAGCTTCAGCTGCCTGGGATGTTGAATCTTGTGGATCAGGCTGGGACAGCTGTAATGTTGCTGGAAGCACTTGAGCCTGTGAATCAGGCTAAGGGGCTGTTGGACGTACTTGAGCCTGCACAGCAGGTTGTGCTGCTGCCGGAGGCACTTGAGCCACTAAAGGCACAGCATTTACATCAGGGGAAGGGGGAGCAACATTATATGGTGGGAGAAACTCCTCTTCCTCTTCAGTCACTTTGGGTAGCTTTTTCCTTTTTTCGAAAGTGACAAGGGGGCGAATTTTAGAAGAGGGTGTTGGAGTGAGAGAGAGTTCCTCTTTGGTTCAGCTGATGGTGGCCAGAAAATCAGTAAATTCATTGACAAAATCTAAATCAAGGCTGCCCTCTGGTGGCCATGTTCCTATGTTAGGACCAATGAAGTAGGTTGGCCAGATGGATGTACAGATGGTCTTCAGCTTCTCCTTTTTAAAAACAACCTTTTTTCCTACAATAGGTTTCACTATGTCCCAGTGGGCTAGCACGCAGTCCAGAGGGGAACACAGCTCTGCTCTTATGAGGTTACTCATTCTGAACAGACTGCCAATATGGTTACCGATTTTTTTTTGAGGGGATTTCTCAGACTTTTTCATAGGCTTGAAGCCTGACCAACTGACAAACCCAGAGGGTTTCCCTTTTTCCCACATCTTTTTGTCAGTTTAGAGTTAGTTAGAGTCCTCCCCTTAGTCTCAAGCTTTCTAAGGGGATTTCTCAGTAAGGGGAGTTCTCAGACCTTTCCGTAGGCTCGGAGCCTGATCAAACCCTCCCTTTTTCCCTAAGGGATTTCTCGGACCTCCCCGCCAGCTCAAAGTTTGACCAAGCCCTCCACTGAATTTCAAATTTCTATTTTATTCCACCAATCACACTCCTTTCAAAGCAATCATTTTTGGTTGTTCTCCTCTTGAAGAAATAGTACTGCAGATTGGATCTCCTTGCAGGCAAACCTCTAGTAGGAATTTCCTGCATCTCATTCATGCACACACAAGGCAACATTCCCCTTCCCACCCAAAAGAAAATTCTCTATTCACTTAGCAGAGTACAATCTTCCCCACTACCCGGTTCAAGCTTCTTCAATTAGGGCATTCAGGTCTGGCTGGAATTGAAATCTGCTGATATCCGACCAGGCCAAACTCACCAGTTCAAACTTTCCGGGAGCGCTCCTGATGTCATCACTGGTCCTTGCCAGTTTCTTCCATTCACTGTGGTGAAGGCTGCTGAGCCTCAAAGGGGTTCGGCTTGTGGGAAGTCGACTGCAGCTACCTCGAAGAAAAACGGTGCCTTCGAGTCCCTGTTTGGGCGCTAGAAATATAAGGTCCAGCAATATGCTTAAGCCAACATTGATTCAAACAGAAGAATTTAAGCAGAGGCTTGAGAAGAATCAGCATTTAATTTGATCAAAGTAAAGGCTGGGTAAACTATTCTGAACTGTAGAAAAGAGACATGTAAGGAAGGCCACATTTTTATTTTACAATAATTTTCTGTAACTCAGATTCTTAATTTTTGTTTATTTTCTTCATTCACTGTCCAATTGTTCTCCTCCCTTTTCCATTTTTCTCTCTTCTGAAAAAAAATAATTGTGGCAGTTGCAGAAGAGCTATACCAAAAAGGCACTCTGCACATGCTCAGATTTCCTCTCTTGAGAACTTTTTATTTCTGTGCTCAGCCCTGGCTCTAAATAGGAACAGAGACATTCGCTTCAGGAACCTAGATTATTTTGTTAAGCATGTAGTTTTGGCATTGTAAATTAATACTGCACTAGCAAACTCACACCAAAAACTTATAAAATGGTGCAGAACAGTCTTTCACTTTCATCAAACTTGGAATGGACTGTTCCAGCTCATTCAAAATGTTCCAGAACATTCATCCTTTTCCAGAATACTCAAAACAGATCAAAATGATACTAGGACGTGCACAATTATCATCATCATCATCATCATCAAACTTCTATGCCATTCTATTCTCTGTGAAGGAAAATTTTGCAACCCCCCAAATGGTTGTATTCTGACTTGTTCTAAGTTTTAGAACAAGTCATGAAAACACTGTTCTCCCAGAACATGAAAACACTGTTTTCCCAGAGTTTTCTCTCTTTCTATTTTTTAAAATGCTATTCAAAGTGGCACTTCTATTTTTGTTCTTTAATTGATAAACCATGATCTGATCACTGCAATAGTTCTGTCTTGTATATTTTTAACTCCTTATTCTTGAGGAGAATATTGATTGGTTGACTTCCATGATGACCATGCAACCTCATCCCTACTTAGAACAATGGAGAAAGTACAGTATTTCTTTGAAAGCACCCCATGAAGATTTAACTGAATCATGTTTAGAAGAAAGTAGCAGCACAACAGAGCTGGCCCAGGCAAAGTTGTCATGAGGGAAGATGCATCAAAGAAAGAGTAAATCCATACACAACCAGTTCTGGAGTAATTCAGGGAAGAATGCAATTGCACCTTAAACAATCAGTTTCAAAGTGCACTTTGTTAGAATAGGTGAAGAACGTGATGCTTAAGACCTGGCCAGTCCAGTATCCCATTTCCCTATGTAGAAATACTCTTGGGCAGAAGAGCCCTATGTGTCAGCTGAGACCCCCTCCCCACTTACCAACTGCTGTGCCTGAAGAAAAAGGAAGAGAGAAAACAACAATTCCTCCATTGTATCTCGGAGCAGCTGCATGATCTGCTGCCTTACAGATGCGAGAGACTCTTTGGAACTTGTTGATACTTTCTTTTCTGGTATGTCTATTACTGTTGTGCTTCTGGCTTTCAACCTGAGCATTCTTGGTTATTTATGACCAACTATATAAACCCTTCTTGTTTGCAAAGTTGAAAAAGATTGGAAGCTCAGAACGGCAACACTTACAGTAACAACAATGGCTGAATTGAGGTGATTAAACTGAGAGGCCATAAAAATAGAGAGAACCACCAGGTCTAATCTTTGTTCCCTGTAATGCAGATTTTTACATTCACCCACCCATTGGTACCCAAGTGCACATGCACATGCAAACTCTATGATGCTTGTACAAGACACAGCCTCAGTGTTACATGCTCTAATTTTCCCTGACCAGTTGCTGGGATCCCTACAGTGTATTTACCTAGCTGTTCTGTTCTTGCTCTTTGTGGCTTTTCCACTCTGAGTAAGGGACTGCAACTGCCAATCTGCATCCTTAATAGCAGTCTAACCTAAAATTAGGAGGCACAAGAAATTATCGCCATTTTATAAGTAAAAAAAAATTGCTGTTAGAATTGAGAGAGGTATAAAGGAAAGGCAGTAAAGCTTGTGCCCCCTTCTTTAATACAATTTGCTTTTAACACACAACCAGTGAACCACCCAGAAATCTCTAATGCTATATTAATACAGTATATCACTCTTTATACAGTTGGGCAAAAAGTAGTAAAATAATTTGGAAGTTGTTATGTCCTTATAAGGACATCCATCCGGGATTGGCTTGAATCCTCCAGCGGGAGTTTTGAATAGCTGTCATAGGGGCAGTGCGTCTGCTGGAGCGAATATAAGGAGAGCTCCAGCAGCGCAGCGCCAGTCTGTTACTGTTCCAATAAAGTAGCTAAATGTATCCAGCTGGTCACGTCTTCTTTCCCTGCGCCTGATCTAACACTGGCGACGAAGGACTAGAGAAGAGAACCAGAGCAAGACTGCATGGCACGATCGCCTAACCGAGCTGAAGTCACTCAACCGTGGCATCCTACAGAATGGCAACCCCGCAAGTATTGATCGCTTCGCTGAACCCATTCGATCCGGCAAGAGAGAAATGGAGGTCATACATGATCAGATTCCGACAATTTCTCCGAGAGAACGGCTACCAAAACTTCGACAACGAGCACAAGAGAGCCCTTTTCCTGGCCCACTGCGGTTCTGATGTCTTAGAGATGGCCATCGACCTCATGGCGCCAAGAGATATAGATGTCCTGGAGTGACCTGCAGGACGTCCTGCAGGAACACTATGCACCCACAGGAACCCCGATTGCAAACAGATTCACCTTCCAACAGAGGAATCAACGGGAAGGTGAATCCATCAAAGAGTTCGTGGCCGCACTTCGTCAAATTGCCGCAAACTGCGAGTTTGACAATGTGGATAACGCCATCCGAGACCGCATCATCTTCGGGATGCGGGATGTGGGTCTCCAGAAGAAATTCCTGAGCCGCAAGAGGATCCCACCCAAGGAAGTCCTCGAGGAAGCGACAGCCACTGAGACATCCGAGAAAGCGGCTACCGTGATGATGAAGGCGAGGGGGATCCACAAGATCCACAAGTTGGGCCAAAATTCCTCAGATGACTCCGACACGCCATCTGAATCTGATGAGGAAATGGTCGTGCACAAGGTTTCCCGCCCCCCAAGGCGGGAAAGTCCCCAAAATGGCAACCGGGGGGGAACGCTGCGGCAGCTGCAAAGGTGACCACCCCAGAGCAAACTGCAGATGGAGGGACGCGACCTGCCGTCATTGCCTAAAGAGGGGACACATAGCCGAGGCCTGCAGAGCAGCAGATCCAGCCCCCGAACCACCCAGGGCAAGATTCCGTGAAAATCGCAAGGATACCCAGAGGACATCCAAATGGTCCTCGTATCAGTCCAGGCGCGGAGTCGATGAATATCCTCACAGCAGAGCGGTGCACCAAACCACAATCACCCACACAAGCGATGACGGTGCCACAAAATTCAATGTGCCACTGCTGGCAGAAGGGTCACCCTGCACAATGGAAGTAGATTCAGGCTCCATCTACTCCATTATGGACTGGCAGCATCTGAAACACCTGAAGCCAGCCTGTGAGAAGAACCAGTTGAAGCCCCTGTGGTCAAGGCTAGTGGACTTTAGCGGAAACCCCATTGGTGTCCTGGGCAGAACCACGCTCCACATCTCCTTCAAGCAATTCCAAGGCAACCTTCCCATCACCATCGTGGAACACAGCCGGCCGAACCTGCTGGGAGTGGAGTGGTTCAAACCACTAGGGTTATCAATCAGAGGCATCCACCAGATTCAGAGGGACAAACTCGACAACCTCATCGAAGAGTTCAAGGCAATCTTCGATGGTAAGCTTGGTAGATTTGTGGGAAAGCCAATCTCCTTTAATCTGGACAAGGGAATCACCCCAATTAAGGTGAAGCCCCGCCGGGTTCCATTTGCCTTGAGGCCCAAGGTAGACGCTCAGCTAGATAAGCTGATTGCCCAAGGCGTTCTGGAACCTATCGATCATGCTTCATGGGAAACCCCCATTGTGACCCCAATGAAGCATGATGGATCTGTGCGCATCTGTGCCGACTATAAGTATACCATCAATAAGGCGTTGCCACAGAGCGCATACCCAGTGCCAGTGGTGCAGCATCTGCTGCATTCCCTAGGAACTGACTCAATTTTTGCTAAACTGAACCTGGCCCAGGCTTACCAGCAGCTGCCAGTGGACGAAAAAATGGCGGAGGCCCAAACAATCGTTACTCACAGGGGAGCATTCAAATGTAACCGTCTCCAATTTGGAGTCAGCGCTGCCCCATGAATTTTTCAATCAATGATGGAATGCCTCCTTCAAGGCGTTCCAGGGGTGGTGCCGTACTTCGATGATGTACTAATCTCCAGAGATTCCAAAGCACAACTCCTTGAATGGCTCAGGCTTGTCCTGCAGTGCTTCAAGGCCAAGGGCTTGAGAGTCGGGAGAGATAAAAGCGTCGAGTTCCTGGGCTATCTCATAGATGGCACAGGCATCCACCCCACCAAATCGAAAGTTAAAGCTATCCATGAAGCTCCCAACCCCAAAAACAAAGTGGAGCTTCAGGCATTCCTTGGATTGCTTAACTTCTATGCTATATTCCTCAAACAGAAAGCCACGATTGCTGAGCCACTTCATCGCCTACTGGGGAAAGCGGTTTCCTGGAAATGGGACAAAGAGGAGGAAGCAGCATTCTGGGCCATCAAAGGACTATTAACATCCACAAGCATCCTCATACAATACAATGAGACGCTCCCAATCAAGCTCACCTGCGACGCATCGCCATACGGGGTTGGAGCAGTGCTCAGCCATGAACTACCAAATTCCTCGGAAACTCCTATCGCGTACTTCTCTAAGACGATGTCCAGCGCTCAACGTAACTATAGCCAGCTGGACAAGGAGGCTTTGGCTATCGTCACAGGAGTCAAACGATTTCACGAATACGTCTATGGGAGGAGCTTCACCATAGTGACCGACCACAAGCCACTGCTGGGGCTCCTCGCAGGCGACCAACCAACCCCGAACTTCATGTCCCCACGGATGACAAGATGGGCCATCTTCCTAGCCGGCTACTCATACAGACTTGTGCACCAACCAGGCAAGTCCATTGGGAACGCCGACGCGCTAAGCAGATGCCCATCCAGAGACCCAGTGGAAGACCCAGCCCCATGCTCGAACTCTTCCACATCAACAGCGATAACAGCTGCCCAGTCACATCTGCAGACATGGCCGTCCATACACAGAAGGACCCCACACTCCACCAAGTCAAGTCTTGGATCCTCAGAGGGTGGCCGACAGAGAAGACAGCGGAGAAATTCAGCCCCTTCGCCAGAAAACAAAAGGAGCTGTCCACCATGAGAGGCTGTTTACTATGGGGAGACAGAGTGCTGATTCCCAGCACGCTGCAAAGAAAGACGCAAGAAACGTTGCACAACGGGCACCCCGGCATCGTCCGCATGAAAGCCCTGGCACGGAGTTACATCTGGTGGCCATCACTGGACAAAGACATTGAGGAATGGGTATCCAGATGTGACCCGTGCCAAGAAGTACGTTCCGTGCCACCCCAAGCCGAACCGTCGCAATGGGAGACCCCCAGCAGCCCCTGGTCAAGGATCCACATCGACTTCGCGGGTCCGATGCAGGGGCGCCACCTACTCATCGTCGTGGATGTGTTCTCCAAGTGGCTCGAGGTGGTACCCATGGCATCTACCACAACCGAAGCGATGATCCGGGCTCTCCACCAACTCTTCGCTACCCATGGGCTGCCGGACGTGTTGGTTTCTGACAACGGGCCCCAACTTATGTCCTTGGCCATGGAAGCATTTCTGGCCAGACTGAGCATCCACCATGCCCTCTCAGCACCATACAGGCCAGCAGGAAATGGACAAGCGGAACGAATGGTGAGGTTCACCAAGGAAGCGCTCACCAAAATGGGCACGGGTGATTGGCAGGAGCGGATTGACAATTTCCTCCTCACCCAACACATCACCCCGCATGCCACCACAAGAAAATGCCCGGCGGAGCTGTTGATGGGCAGAAGACTCCGGTCACCACTGGACAGACTGCACCCTCAATACGACTCAGAGGTACCCGCAACCGCCAGCCACCAGCTTCGCAGTTTCGCCATAGGAGACCCAGTTTTCGCATTGAACTTTCACGACTCTCCGAAATGGCTGAAGGGGAAGATCGAGAGCACAACCGGCCCGAAGTCCTATCAGGTAGAGCTGGAAGATGAACAGGTCTGTAGACGTCACATCGACCAGCTCCGGAAAAGGTGGAAGGGAGTGGAAGAAAATCAACCCGATGAGGTAGGCTTGCAACACCCCAAAGAGGTAGGCCTGAAACACCCCAATGAGGTAGGCCTGCCACCCAAAGTTAACCTTGATCGAGATGCGGCACGAGTAGACCGGGGACCATCCACAGGGGTCACCCCACAACCCCCCAGTGAGGGCAGCCGACGACACCCTGGGCCCAGAGACCAACCAATCTGCAACCGTGGGACAGCAGACCGGAACCCAGAGGTCAACCACACTCCACAACGCCCCAGGGAGGTTGGTCAACAACACCCAGGGAGGGGAGACCTCCACCAGAAAGAGCCAGTAGACCGGTACCCTGCCACAGCGGGAAATCCACAATGCCCCAGCAAGGTCGGCACTCAACCCACCGGGGAGGAAGACCTCCAGCGACCTCACCAGGCAGACCGACTACACCCCAGCCAAGACACAAACCAACCCTGCAAGCAGGGCCTCCACACCCCAGTGAGGGAAGCCTGCACCAACTCGACAGGGACGATCAACTCCGGCACGATGGCCGCAGAAATCATCAACCACCCGGGCAACGCCATTCCAGCAGAGAGGGCCTACATCACCCCAGCAAGGTCAGAAAAGAACCACCACATCCTGGCAGTCACCCTGGGAGGGCATCGGTCTCAACCAAGGGACACCGGGACCAGAACCAGATGAAGCCACGAGACCCGAACTCCCAACCGGAACCAGCCACCACCGAACCGGTAAAAGCCAAAAGGGATACCAGAGACTTACCGGGATCCATGATCTGTCCCCGTCCCCACACACACACACACAGCCAGTCGAGGGTTAAGGAAACACTTTGGAATGCACCCAGTTCTTATCTCCAACTTGGCAGCGATAGACACACCGTCTGCCAAGTTACTTTATTTTCACAAATAGACAGATAAGATACGAACGTTCAAGAAAGTCCAAACAGAAATAATATTCCTCCCAGCAGTTCCGGACGAGGCTTTAGTGACTCCAAGGTTTTGCTTTGTTCGTCACAAAAGATCCTTGACCACCACTCTCTATTATATAGTCTCTGGGGTGTGGTCTCTGGGGTGTGGTCCAGTGACTCAGTTCTAATCCCTAGCACGCCTCCCAAGCTGCTGCAAACGTTTATCACGCCTTCGGAGGCGTGCGTCCAGGAATGATGTGTCATTATCACTTTGACTCGAATCAGCTGTCTCCTCTCCCTCGGCCGGCACTTGAGACAATGCCAGAGGGGAGGGGCCTGGAGAGGGAGGCCTGGCTGACTCCTCTTCCTCATGCTCGGAGCTTTCTTCCTCCGATGGGACAGGCTCAGAGGGCGGGGCCACAACACTATCCCCCACCGCAGGGCCCTTCCCCCGGGTCTGACGGTCGGGATGGGGTCGGGACGGGAACTGTTCGTGGAAAGCCCGCACCAGGTCAGGGGCCTGAACGGCAGACGCGTCCACCCAGGTGAAATCCTCGGGCCCGTACCCCTTCCAGGCGATGAGGTATTGGAAGCGCCCCTTCAGCCAACGGGAGTCCCGGATACTGTCCACCTCGTACGTCGAGGCGTCGTCCTCGTCGGCTGCGGCTGGGGGGGCAGGCGTCGGCGGGCGGCGGAGATGGCTCGCGGGGGCCTCAGGGACCAGGAGGGACCGATGAAAAACAGGGTGGAGCCGCATGGAGCGGGGTAGAGTCAACCGGTAGGCCACCGGATTGATGACCGCCTCGATAGGGAAGGGACCGATAAAGCGTTGGGCCAGTTTCCGTACCGGCCGGTCCGTGGGGAGGTGTTTCGTGGACAACCACACCCGATCTCCTACTTCCAGCGGTGGCGTCGCCCGGCGGGCGCGATTGGCGAACCGTTTATAATCCTCTTTCGCCCGGATCAGCTGCCGCCGCACCAGTTGCTGCACCGCCTGCAGCTCTGAGAGGAAGTCCCGGGTCTCGGGAACAGGGGAGTCCATGATGGTCAACGGGAAAAGCCGTGGATGGTATCCGACGTTGGCATGGAACGGGGTCATCTGGGTGGAGGTGTGTTGGGAGTTATTAAAGGCGAACTCCGCCAGGGGAAGGTACTCGGCCCAGTTGTCCTGCTGCTGGTTGACAAAACAGCGGAGGTACTGCTCCAGTATGCCGATGACCTTCTCCGTGCCCCCGTCAGTCTCCGGATGGTGCGACGACGACAGGCACACCTGCACCTCCAGCGCGGCCATCAGGCTTTTCCAGAAGCGGGCCGTGAACTGGGCCCCGCGGTCCGAAACCACCCGGTCCGGCAGGCCGTGGAGGCGGAAGATATGTTGCAGGAACAGGCGAGCCGTGGTGCGGGCCGAGGGCAGGCCGCGGCACGGGATGAAATGTGCCATCTTCGTGAGCGCCTCCACCACCACGAGGACGGTCGTGTACGTAGCGGACAGGGGCAGGTCTGTCAGGAAGTCCATGGAGATGGCTCCCCACGGTCTCTCCGGTGTCGGCAGTGGCTGGAGGAGTCCAGGAGGGGGGCCGGACGCGGCTTTGGCCTGTCGGCACGTCACACAGGACGTCACGTAGGCGTGCACGTCGTGCCGTACCCGAGGCCACCAAAAAGTCCGTGTCACCAGGTTCAAAGTCTTAAAGAAGCCGAAGTGCCCCGCCGCGGGGTTGTCATGACACTGGTTCATGACGAGGGCTCGGAGCGGACTCGTGGGCACGTACAGCCGACCCCGATGTCTGAGCAAGCCCTCCTCCACAGTCCATGGGGACGCGGGGCCGACGTCCGCTCTCCGCTTCTGCGACCAGTCGTCCCGTCGCTGCGCTTCCAGCACCTGAGCCCGCAGGTCCACCGGTTCCTGGACCGCGGCCAAGGAGTCCGCTGGCAGCACCGTCCGGGGGGGAAGGGAGTCCTTGGGGCAAAAGTATTCCGGCTTACGGGATAGCGCGTCCGCCCTCTGGTTGAGGTTGCTCGGAATGTAGGTGACGTGGAAGTTGAACCGGGCGAAAAACAACGACCACCGGATCTGCCGCTGGTTCAACTTCCGTGCCGTGGTGAGGTGCTCCAGGTTCCGATGGTCCGTCCGCACCTCCACCTGGTGTCGGGCCCCCTCGAGGTGATGTCGCCAAGCCTCGAACGCGGCCTTGATGGCCAGCAACTCCTTTTCCCAGATGGTGTAGTTGCGCTCGGAAGGGTTGAGTTTCCGGGAGTAGTATGCGCAGGGAAAAAGAGTGCCGCCATCCACCGGAGCCTGTAGCAGCACCGCCCCAATCGCCACGTTGGACGCGTCTGTCTCCACCACGAATGGACGGTGTGGATTGGGGTGCCTCAGGACTGGCTCCGTGAGGAAGGCCTGCTTGAGGACCTCGAAGGCCTGCTGCTGCGGGGGCCCCCACTGGAACGGGACCTTCTTCTGAAGGAGCTGGGTCAACGGCAAGGTCAGGGTGGCGAAGCCCGGGATGAAGGTCCGATAGTAGTTGGCGAATCCCAACAGACGCTGGACATCCTTCACCCGACGCGGGGGTTCCCAACTGCGCAAGGCCTCCACCTTGTGCGGGTCCATCGCGATGCCCTCGGGGGTGATGATGTGCCCGAGGAACTCTATGGAAGTCTGGAAGAAGTAGCATTTCTCCAACTTCGCATAGAGCTGGTGCTCCCGCAGGCGCTGCAGGACCTGGCGGACATGCTGGAGGTGACTTTCCGGGGTCCGGGAATAGATCAAAATGTCATCCAAGTAGATCACCACGAACCGATCCAGCATGTCCCGGAACACATCGTTCATCAAGTGCTGGAAGACCGCGGGGGCGTTGGTCAACCCGAACGGCATGACGGTATACTCGAAGTGTCCGTACCGCGTGCCGAACGCCGTCTTCCACTCGTCCCCCTCTCTCACGCGCACCAGGTTGTAAGCCCCTCGGAGATCGAGCTTAGTGAAGATCGAGGCCTCCCGCAACCTCTCCATCAGCTCCGGGATCAGCGGCAGGGGGTAGCGATTTCGCACTGTGATGGCGTTCAAGCGCCGGTAATCGCAACACAGGCGCAAGTCCCCCGTCTTCTTTTTAACGAAGAGGACCGGGGCCGAGAGCGGGGAGGTCGAAGGCCGGATGAACCCACGGGCCAGGTTCTTTTCCAGAAAGTCCCATAAGGCGGCCAGCTCGGGCTCCGACATGGAGTACAGGCGTCCCGAGGGCAGGGGCGCGTTGGGCATTAGGTCCACCGCACAGTCGTAGGGTCGGTGCGGGGGCAAGCGGTCCGCCTCCTTCTCGCTGAACACGTCGGCGAAGGGCGTCAGCTCCGGAGGCAAGGAGACGTTTGGGGCAGAGACGTCCTGGCCGGCGCAGGTGTGGCGAAGGTGGTCGACACACTGAAGGCTCGGGAACGAGATGGCGTTTCTCGACCACGCCACCTGAGGGTCGTGCGCCCGAAGCCAGGCCATCCCCAGGACCAAGGGAAAGTGCAGATCCGCCGTTACGTAAAACTGGATCGCCTCCTCGTGGTTTCCAATGGCGAGGCGCAAGGGCTGGGTAGCGGTTTTGATGGGTCCCGCCACGAGTTCCCGCCCATCTATAGTTTCAACCCTCAACGGAGGGTCCACTGGAACCAAGGGGACTTTGTAATGGGCCACAAAGGCCTGGTCCATAAAGTTCGTGGTGGCCCCCGAGTCCACCAGCGCGTGCGCCTGGAGCCCCTCCGACCGGTTAGCCAACAACACCCGGGTGTTCAAAATCAGGTGCCGAGGGGGCTCACAGTCCACAGCCGCCGACTCCGGCGGGGCATGGTCACGTGCCTGACCCAGAGTTTCCCCTAGGCCAGGCCTGGCCCGTTTCCCGGCAGGTCACGCTGAGACTCCAGAACAGGCTTGAGCGGTCCACTCCGCTTCCGGGGACACGAGGCGGCAAAATGTCCCGCCTCGCCGCAATAGAGGCACAACCCCCCTTGACGTCTCCGCATCCGCTCCTGGGCCGTCAGTTGAGGTCTGGCTGCTCCGAGCTCCATAGGCTCCTCAGCCGTCGCCACAAAACGCTGTGCGGTCCGGAGCGCTGTCGGTGCGAAACGCGGGGGTGCCGACGCTGTCGATGGTTCCGGAAGAGCCCGACGGGGCCGTCGCCGTTGCAAGCGGGCGTCGATGCGCAGGCATTGGGTCACCAGCGCGTCGAGGGTCGGTGGCGCCTCCACACGAACCAGCTCGTCCTGCATCTCGTCAGAAAGGCCGTCCTGGAAAGCGTCCATCAGCGCCACCTCATTCCAAGCCGAATCCTGGCCTAGCAATCGGAACTCTGCAATATAGTCCTGCAGGGGGCGCTTGCCTTGGCGGAGGTCCTTGATGCGCCTCGCTGCCGTCTGCACCCGGAGGGGGTCCTCAAACATGGTGCGCAGGTGTTGTAAAAAGCCCTGAAAGTCCAGGAGCAAGGGGCTATCTTGCAACAACAGGGGCGTGGCCCATCGGGCGGCAGTGCCCGAGAGGGAGCTGATAACAAATGCCACCCGAGCCCGGTCATCCGGAAAATCCTCCGGCCTCATTGCCATAAACAGTTGGCATTGTCCCAAGAAGGCCGGAAACATCTCCTGCTGCCCAGAAAACCTATCTGGCACGTTCACTGGGCATCTCAGGCGGGGAGGGAGAGGAGGTGGAGCTGCAGGAGCATTTCCCAAAGCAAGTTGGGCAGTTAGCTGTGCTACTTGCTGTTGCAGAAGCTGATTGGCCTGCAGTATCTGCTGTAACTGCTGCTGCAGCTGTTGGTCCATCGTGGGTTAACGATGGAGTATGGGGTGACGAACAAGATGATCTGTCCCCGTCCCCACACACACACACACAGCCAGTCGAGGGTTAAGGAAACACTTTGGAATGCACCCAGTTCTTATCTCCAACTTGGCAGCGATAGACACACCGTCTGCCAAGTTACTTTATTTTCACAAATAGACAGATAAGATACGAACGTTCAAGAAAGTCCAAACAGAAATAATATTCCTCCCAGCAGTTCCGGACGAGGCTTTAGTGACTCCAAGGTTTTGCTTTGTTCGTCACAAAAGATCCTTGACCACCACTCTCTATTATATAGTCTCTGGGGTGTGGTCTCTGGGGTGTGGTCCAGTGACTCAGTTCTAATCCCTAGCACGCCTCCCAAGCTGCTGCAAACGTTTATCACGCCTTCGGAGGCGTGCGTCCAGGAATGATGTGTCATTATCACTTTGACTCGAATCAGCTGTCTCCTCTCCCTCGGCCGGCACTTGAGACAATGCCAGAGGGGAGGGGCCTGGAGAGGGAGGCCTGGCTGACTCCTCTTCCTCATGCTCGGAGCTTTCTTCCTCCGATGGGACAGGCTCAGAGGGCGGGGCCACAACAATCCAGTAGTTCCATACTGGTCAGCGACGACGATCAGCAGCAAGTAATCCAAAACCCAGACAGGGAAGAAGACCAGCATCGCCAGTGGGCGGAGGTCCAAGACCCGGCTGGAGGCGCGGGGACCCAGCCCACGCACTCGACGGCCGAATCCTGTCCGGTTCCAGGGAGGGAACCGGGCGACTCAGGAACTCCATCCTTCCAAGAAGACTGCCAAACTAGAATGGGACTGCGCAGGTCATCTAGGACTTCTCGACATCCCGTGTACCTGCGCGATTACATACTTGATGGACAGACTAAGAACTTGGGGGGAGGAGTGTTATGTCCTTATAAGGACATCCATCCGGGATTGGCTTGAATCCTCCGGCGGGAGTTTTGAATAGCTGTCATAGGGGCAGTGCGTCTGCTGGAGCGAATATAAGGAGAGCTCCAGCAGCGCAGCGCCAGTCTGTTACTGTTCCAATAAAGTAGCTAAATGCATCCAGCTGGTCACGTCTTCTTTCCCTGCGCCTGATCTAACAGAAGTATCTAAAACCTTTTAGTTAAACAATGATCACAACTGAAAAGACTTAGCTGTACCTTTACATTTTTATGGAAGAGGTATGTTGAAATTCCCAACAAGGTGTTGGAAGAAATATCCTTCTAGGTTCAGTTCTAAGTGGGGAAAAAGACACTGAATTCATGGAAGTTGCTTGGAAAGAAGGTTTATTGATGAATAGGATCACATGGCTTGAGTTCCTAAACAGGATCACATGGCTTGAGTTCCAGAGCAGAAAAAGGGCTGAGATGCTGAGAGTGCCTTGGTTTTATGCCCTCTGTTGGACTTTGACTTTGAGCTTGTATTCTGATTGGTTGTCAGACTCCCATGAGGTCATGCAGGGGCAACTCTGTAATCTGTCCTGAGCCCCAAGCTTGGTTGAGCCTTACTGGATGATGCAATCTCCCCAGGTGCCATGTGGTGAGTTCTGTTGCTAGATGGTTAGAGGGCTAATCCTATCTTTGTTGGATCTTGGGTGAGGGCATTTGCCTGTGAATAAACCTAGCTATCTCTTTATCTCTTAAGTGTGGACATCTGCTGTGGGCTATTGAGGATGGTGGGGGCTATTAAGAGTGAGTCTGTTTCCTGCCTAAAAACATGTTTCTCCGTTTCTCATCCAGGAGAAATATA
Source organism: Pituophis catenifer annectens (assembly GCF_029215685.1). NCBI lineage: Eukaryota > Metazoa > Chordata > Lepidosauria > Squamata > Colubridae > Pituophis > Pituophis catenifer. The sequence goes on along the minus strand of NW_027256883.1, from coordinate 105,895,268 downwards.
ATATTCTGCTTTTTTAATATTTCCTAAAATATTTCATTTTCCTAGGAGAGAGTGGGTGCTAGCTTCCTACAAAGATTATGCAAAAGTTTGGAAAAAAAGGAAAGAAGTGAAGTTGCCCCTATGGCAGTGAACCTCAGTCTCTTATCATGCATTATTCATAAAGTATGGATAGGTCCTGGCTAAAATGCAGGAACTAGAGATGTTTAGTCTAACAAAGAGAAAGACTAGGTGTGACATGATAGCAGACTTCCAATATTTGAGGGGCTATCATAAAGAAGAGGGAATCAACCTATTTTCCAAAGCACCTGAAGGCAGGACAAGAAGTAATGGGTGGAAGATTATCAAAAAGGGAATTAAACCACTTTATAAGTCAAAGTATGGTCACAACATTCTCGTTGGAAAATTTCATCTAATAGTCACTATGAACCTATCTTCCAGTGGACAGCATCTGCTTATAAAATAATATATTTCATGTTAAAAGTTAAATATTCAGCATGGCAAGGGTCCAGGTTTCTTGAGCGACTGTCCCACCCCACTGGGATTGGCCCATCCCATTCATGCTGGCAAAGGAGGCCTGCTGCGGGTCCTGTCAGTCTGATTATTCTGGCTGGCAGGATACAGGAAGAGGGCCTTCTCTGCTGTTGCTCTCATGCTCTGGACCATCACTCCCCCTCCCCAATGTGAGGTTGGCCCCAACCCTCCTATCCTTTCATAAGAGCCTAAAGACCTTGCTCTGCCACTTGGCCTGAGCCCCCATTGGGGGAAACAGCACAGTGGATGTAACAATAGAGTAACAACAGATCCCACCTCCCCACATTCTGAGCCCGCACTCCCTGTGCGTCCCTAGATTTTAATCATTGGTTTTAAATTATTTATGTTTTAATGTAGATATATTTTTATGACTGTAAGCCATCCAGAGTTACCTTATAATAAGATGAGCAGCCAATAAATTTTATAAATAAATAAATAAATGTTCAATAACATTGAATAACATTAAGAAGAGTTAACTTTGGGCTAAATTACATCCATTATTGTCTAACATTGATATTTGTTGTTTTTTTTCTCTTTGCTCAAAATTCTTTTTAAACAATTGTAGAAAACCAATGAAATGTTTCAGAACTTTATCAGGAATTTACATTTCTGTATTGTTCTTTCAGACAAGCACTGCCAAAATGGCAACTTAATCAGAGGAAAAGTGACTCAGTCTTTATGATGATTATGATAAGTCTGTCTGACAGCCTTTTAAACCCTAAGAATGTACACTCAGTCTGAAGTAAGAAATTGAAAAGATTTGTAATATATTTATTAGAATAACAAGTATCAAAACTGACTGAACGTATATAATTACTATACTAATATACTGGAAATGAAATTGATCCAACAAGGCTGTTCAATAACATTGAATAACATTAAGAAGAGTTAACTTTGGGCTAAATTACATCCATTATTGTCTAACATTGATATTTGTTGTTTTTTTTCTCTTTGCTCAAAATTCTTTTTAAACAATTGTAGAAAACCAATGAAATGTTTCAGAACTTTATCAGGAATTTACATTTCTGTATTGTTCTTTCAGACAAGCACTGCCAAAATGGCAACTTAATCAGAGGAAAAGTGACTCAGTCTTTATGATGATTATGATAAGTCTGTCTGACAGCCTTTTAAACCCTAAGAATGTACACTCAGTCTGAAGTAAGAAATTGAAAAGATTTGTAATATATTTATTAGAATAACAAGTATCAAAACTGACTGAACGTATATAATTACTATACTAATATACTGGAAATGAAATTGATCCAACAAGGCAGTGTCTTGATTCTTACTTTCTAAAATTTCAAATACATATTTTTTCAAATAGTTTAAAAATGATATTGTGAGACATCTAAGTGTAAGATTTGTTTAATAGACTGCTGGCGACATCTTGTTATTTTCATAACCCAACATGAAACAGAGAACAATCATTCTGCAAAATTCGTGTTCTTCAGTCAGTAGCAGAAAATGTAGCCTTAATTATCCCCATAAAATAAAGTCTGCATAAAAGGAGTTTTAAGTGTTGCCATTTAATACACTAAATTATGACAAAAAGTAGCAAATAGTAAATAACAGTGGATAGGATAGGATAGGATAGGATAGGATAGGATAGGATAGGATAGGATAGGATAGGATAGGATAGGATAGGATAGGATAGAATTTTTGGCCTGTGCAAAAGCTCTCAGTGTATATGCAAAGCAACAGAGTAATAATCATAATAATCATAATACCAATAAGAGGAGGTAGTAAAGAAGATAAGAAGGATAATAATAATGCTACAGCAACACAACATAGACATTAGAAAGTACTGTGAGAATTAGGTGTACAGCAAAGTGATGGCACAAGGGAAGAAACAGTCCCTGTGTCTAGTTGTTTTGGCATGCAATGCCCTGTAGCGTCATCCCGAGGGCAGGAGTTTGATATGAGGAGTCTGTAGATATTTTCTTAGCCCTTTACATATTAACATTACAGATATTCTGAAGTAGTTGCAGTGGATTCTTTATGCTATTATGGCTACATCAAAGTATATTTAGTGGACTTCCATGTCTAGGCTGAAAAGCCATGAATTACCCTTTGCCATTGCTCAGGTTGTGGGTTGTTTGGTTGTTTTTCATTTACTAACTCACTTCCTAATTGGCTAACATGATAAAGAGCCTATAGTAGATAAGAGCTACAGAGCATCAGACAAAAAGGAGAAGGCCAAGGCCAAAGGTTAGAGAGGCCAAGCAGAAACGAGATCCAAGGAGCAGCTATTTAGTAAATGCTAAGATACCTGAGCTAAGCAGAAATGTTGCTACTCAGCACAAAAACATTGGATCATGTGTCTAAGGAGGGGACAAACAACAAAAGGTGATCCTGGAAAGACTATTTTTGTATCAATCTTGCCTGGCAAAGGTTAGGTCACAGAATCCAGTTCTTAACAGGCCACAAAAGAAATATAAGATTTATTTAATTATTTTTATTATCAAATTTATATACTGCTGTTGTTTGTGGAAAATGAAGGAGATGAAGGATACTTCAGGGATTTCAAAACTAAGCTATCATAAGATTGTAGTGTTTGGTCACTTCAGTACCTATCCTTGCTGATATTGTCTTTGAATTCATGATTGCCATGAAAAGCATGTGATTGTTTCACTATTTTTCAGCCCAAGATATGGGACAAGCATATCTTCAAAATGATCTTTGCATCAAGATGTATGTATTAAGAGGGTGGTGGGAGTTAAGCAAGTTATCATTCTTGTTATGATCAAAGCTCTTTCTGAAATTTGATATAGTACCTGCCTACCTGTATGGATAAGAAATAAGAATAGTCTCGCTTTTGAAGGTTTATGGAATTTGAAAGTTTCTGAATACTTAGAGAGTCATGTTGAAAACTAGTCTTATTGTGCAATAGTGAGATGAAATGAATTTTCAATATGACTATTCCTAAGCATCTTTTCCATTTTTGTAGAACCGAAATGTTGAAAGCTGGATCTAGCCCAATAACTCAAAGACAGACTTCGATTCTTTTCTGTAACTTTATTATAGATTTAATGGTACTGGAGGTCACTGACCTTGTACCTTTCTCTTTCAGGTATACATCTGGAATACTCTGTGGACCATGTGGTCGGAGCCTTTATACCCAGGAGGAGGGGCAAAGAGGTAAGGAGTGGTTACAGGGGTTATGGGATATGTGATCAGTTAACCCTTGCAGGTCCGGGTGATCAGGGAGATGTAGTAGTTAGACATTTACCATGACAAAACCCCCTCTAAATGTCTAACTGGGAACCTGGGGGAGTGTTTGTATGCATACAGAGAATATACAGGCACAGGCACGAATTACATGTAAACACGCATTTTAGACATGAGGTACGCATGCTGTTTATGTGGTAGGGGTTTAGTGAGAATATCTGCTGTTTGCTCCTCTGTGTCACAGTGTACTGCCTTAATGAAACCTATTTCTGAAAACTGCCTGACGTGTTTGTATTTAATGTCAATGTGCCTAGACCGCTGACCTATAGCATCGGCCTTTGAGATCTCTATCGCTGCCTTGTTGTCTTCATGGATGACTATTGGATATGAGGGTTCAGCCCAGATGTTGCAGAGCAGGTCATCGAACCATACTAAGTTGTTTGCGGCCTTGGATAGGCAAACAAATTCTGCTTCCGTAGTTGATGTGGCCACCAGTTTTTGCTTTCCAGTGTACCAATGAATGGGGCAATTGTTGAGTAGTAGCATGTAGCCAGAGGTGCTTTTTCTGCACTCTATGTCCCCAGCCCAGTCAGCGTCAGCATAGCAGGTTAGCTTTGGTTTCTCGGATGTTTCTGGTTCTAGGCAGAGTAGGGCATCCGCACTGAATTTTAAGTATCTAAGTAGTCTTTTGATGGCATTCCAGTGTGTTACCGTGGGTTTGCTTACATGTCTGGACAGTAGATTGACGGCCAAGGCGATGTCGGGCCTGGTCCAGTTGGATATATACAGCAGTGACCTTATCGTTGATCTATACAACTTATTGTCTGTGAAAGGTTCAGATTCCTTGTACATGGTCTTCAGGAACTCTGGTTGCATGGGGGTCTCGCTGGGTTTTGCTTCGGACATGTTGCATTTGGACAGCAGCTCGATGATCTTTTCTCTCTGGGAGAGGCGGAAACCCTTGTCGGTTTTTATCACTTGGACCCCTAGGTATTTATCGATCTTTCCAAGTGACTTTAGGGAGAAGTGGCTACCCAGCTCAGTGGCGAACTTGTCACATCTGTCCTTGTGCTTGCTGATGTACAAGATGTCGTCCACGTAAACGAGCACACCATCAAATGTGTTGTTTTCTCTCTTCGTGAAGAAGCATTTGTCGGCTGAGGTGGCCTCGAAGCCCATGGATCTGAGAGCTTTGGCTAGGCAGTCATACCACCTTTTGCCTGACTGCTTGAGCCCGTACAGGCTTTTGTTCAGCAGCCAGGTTTGGTTCCCGCCCTCGTTGTACCCAGGCGGTGCTTTAATGTATATCTCTTTGTCCAACTCAGCGTGCAGGTACGCTGTTTGTACGTCGAATTGGAAAACCTCCAAGCCCAGGATGGTGGCCACCACCAGGGCGCTTTTGACGCTCTCCGCCCTGACGGTTGGCGAGTAGGTGTCTGTATAGTCTTCGAGGTATCTTTGGGCGAAACCCTGCGTGACTAGTCTTGCCTTGTACAGGACCTTGTTGTCTTCTAATGTCTTAACTCTGAACACCCATTTGGTTCCTATTGGTTTTTTGTCCTCTGGAATTTGGGCAGGTGAGTATACTTGGAGGTTCCTTAGACTCTCCATCTCCTTCTCCATGGCAGACATCCATTTTTCTTTCTCTTTCTGGGGGAGCCTGAGGATGTCCTCGTTTGAGCTGGGCGTGAAATGCGTGTTGTGGATGGCCATAACATAGTCCTCCAGCTTCCTTGGCAGCTTGTTTCTGGTTTCTCTGATTGGCCTGCTGGGGGTTGGCTCAGTTTCCTGCATGTTGTCTGCCTCTTTGTCTGTCAGGTCATCTATCTTCAGGGAAGGGTGCCCTTCTTTCCACTCTTTGATGCTCGCCTTGCGATTGTTGGCTGTATGCCCTCTGACCTCTCTGACCTCCTTTTCCCCTTGGTCATGTTCGAATGTGACCCTATTGGTAGGAATGTCGTTGGAGTGTACCCTCGACCAGTTTGCATTTTCGTGGAAACTGGCTGACCTGGAAACCACAAAACGGTTGTTGTTGTCGACAAATCTGTAGCCCTTTGTGCCTGGTTCGTAACCCACAAATCTCAGTCTTTTTGATAATTTCTCCCCTTTCTTTCTTAATTGTCTGGGGATGTGGACATCGGCTGGGGCGCCGAATATGTGTAAGTGTGCGATGTTGGGCTTTCTGTTGTATAGCATCTCGTATGGTGTCTTATTGATAGAGCTTGACCACAGTCTATTCAGGGTGTAATTAGTGTAGTGTAGTGCCTCTGACCAGAAATGCTGCCCCATCCCAGCATCCTCCAGGGCGCACCTCATCATGGTTTGCAATACCCCGTTTTTTCTCTCTGAGACTCCATTTTGGAAGGGGGAGAAAGGTGAAGAGGTGTAATGCGCTATGCCCTGTTCTCTCAGCCACCTTGTGAATTCCTTGGCCATGAATTCTGAGCCCCTGTCTGTCATTATCTGCCTTATTCTCATGTTATGTTGCATATCTACTCTTCTGTGGAATTCTTTAAACCTTTGGAATACTTCGTTTTTGTGTCTGAGGGAGTAGACATACCCGTATCTGGTGTAGTCATCCACAATCGTGAGGAAGAATCGCTTCCTATGCCCTACAGAGGGTTTCAATGGCCCTACCAAGTCCATATGCACCAGTTGGAAGGGGGACTCTGTGGTTCGTTTGGTTCCCCTGGGGATGGCCTTAACCTTGATCTTAGAACGCTTACAGACTGAACACTCCAAGTAGTTTTCGCAGTTCTTTACTTTGAGACCCTCGGTACATTCCGTCATTTTCTTTACAATGGGGAAACTTATGTGTCCCAGCCTCCTGTGGAGGAGGTGGGCACAGTTATCATGCAATGGCTTACTGATAGATACAGACTTGTTGGCCTTCTCATGGCTACTTTCTGCCTCTTGCTGCACCCCCCTATTTCTGGATACTCATCTACTTTGTGGTTCGTGTTGGTATCAATGCCCTCTTCCTCCCTTGCGTTGGGTGTGAAGTAGGGAAGTCCCTCGTGTATGGTTACCTTTCCTATCTCTTTCCCTCGCTTGATCAAGTGTGCCTTTCCATCTTTGAATTTTATCTCTATGTTTGTGTCCCATGTCAGCTTTGTGATGGCTAGCACGTTGTGGGGTATCTCTGGCATGTACAGTACCCCTTTTAAATCCCCTATCTCTGTGATGTGTATGTTTCCTTTCCCCACTACTTTGACCTTGCTTTGGTTTGCCACCTTTATTTCTGAGTCTACTTCTGTGAGTGAGTCTAGCAGCTCTGGGTTACAAATAGTGTGACTTGTGGCCCCTGAGTCCAGGAGCCATGTGTTTCTCTCTGCCTTATGTTTGTCATTTGGGTCATCGTGCCTGATCCCGTACATGGAGCCAGAGTTACTGTCCCTGGAGTGGTCTCTGCACTCGTGGTGTTTCCTGGGGTTGGGTGATCACCCTCGCCCCCTTTCCTTTGGGTACCTGCGTTCAGGTGACCTCCCCCCTCTACTGTCGTGCTGTCCCCTGTCCCTATGGTTCCTGGGGCAATCCCTCTTTAAGTGGTTCCTTGACCCACAAGAATAACATTCTGAGGTATCCCTGGCCCTATCTTGGAAATCCACCCTCTTCGTGGGTCTAGGATCCCTTTTGGATAGTTGGCGTTCCCTCCTCAGAGTGTCCTCTGCAACGAGCTGACTGGTCAGTGAGCCTAGTGTTAGGTATTGTAAGCTGAGGCTATTTAGTTGGGTTATGAAGCTGTCCCAACTGCTATCAAGAGAGTTTATGATTATGCTTATCATGCTCTCTTCAGTGATGATTTCCCCCCTCTGCATGAGCTCTGCCCTTGTAGCATTCATCTTTAAAATGTGCTCACTCATGGGGACCCCTGTCTTGTGCTTGGTGGAGTGGAACTCCCTAGATATTCTAGTGGTAGTGGCTCTACTCTGGCTATAAAACAGGTTACATAGTTTTTGCATAACATCATAAACAGTCAGATTGTCCTCAATAGATGGATACATAGCAGATGGAATGGAGGTTAACATGATACAAAATGCCCTGTGATGAATACAGTCAATTTCCAGTGACCAGGGCTTTTGGGGAGGTCTGTTAGCTAGGAACAGTGCATTCTCTCTCATGAGAGCAACTCTTAATTGTTGACTCCATTCTATAACATTACCCCCATCTAACTGTAATTTTGGCAAATTGGCATAATTTGCCCCAGAAATGTTAGTAAGGTTACTTACTGGGGGGAGCTGTCCATGGTCCAAACTGTGATTGAACTCACAATAAGGCTTTGGGATGTCTGTGGCCATTCTGTACTTGCTTGGATCTATGTAGCTTGCTTCTCTTGTTACAGGCAGGTACTGGGCATGCGCGAAACTCATTCCGCGCTGGAGTCCATCGGGTGAGGTTCCTGTTGCTGGAGCTCCCAGGTCTAGGCCTAGGCCTGTCGGTGGGAGGCTGGACCCACCCCTGGTGGGTCCGAAGATTCCTCCTGAAGGTGGACACCACTGTTGGATGGCCGGATCCCCAGCGAAGAAGGGTAGAAGGTGAGGAGGCGACGCGGTCGTAAGTCGAGGACTTCTGCGGGTCGGCGGCATGGCAGCAGCGGAGGTCGTAGGTTGAGGATTCCCTGCACCCAGTGGCTCGGCGGTAATGGCGGCGGCGGGAGCGGCGGATCCTCCCTCGTGGTCGCTGGTCCCTGGTCGCGTAGATCGGCCTGGTGGATGTCGTGGCATTGGTGAGTAGCCGGTTCTTCTCTTCTCCCTCAGGCCTCGTGTAGTTGGTGTAGCGGGTGGCGAGTTCGAGTCCTGCGGTTGATCCTTCCTGCAGGTGGGCGGTCTTTTGTGCCGGTTGTTGGTTTGCGCGGTGTCTTTAGTTGGCTGTGACTCGGTTGCCTGGTCGTTGTTGGTTGTCCTGGCCTTCTTGTGTTTTCCAGGATTTTTCTTTGATTTTTTGAGTGCTGCAGGAGGCTCGAAAGCGGAGCCCAGGGCAGCAGTGATAGTCTCGATTGCCTTTTGCAACTCAAGATCAGTAGGTGTTTTTTTCTTAGTGATTGTAGTTTCTTCATGGTCGCTTTCAGAGTTGGGCTCTTCGTTGTCGCTTTCTGAGTCCCCCTCGTTTGTTTTGGGGTTCGGGCATTTTCGCGTCAAGGGATTCAAATCCTGGCTTCCCATTGGCTGGTGCTCGTCCCAAGATGGCCGCCGGGAAGGGGGCACGAAAATGGATTCTGCCAGCTCAGGATCATCGGGTTGGGGTGGCTTACCCTTTTTTGCTGGCTTTTCTCTCTTGGTGGTCTTTGGGGCCTCAATCGCTGCTTCTTGCTGCTCGAAGAGGCTTTGAAGGTCCGCGATGAGGTTTTCTTTGTCGCTGCTTGCCTCCATCAGTTTCAGGATGGAGAGTTTGAATTTATTCATTTTCTGTGCTGTTTCTTCTTCCAGGGCGGTGATCTCCTTGGATGGCCCCTCTTCATCTGATTGTGAGTCCAGGCTGGAGTCCTGCTCGCTTCCAGCTTCTGTCTCCTCCATGGCTGTGGCTTTGGTTGCAAGTTTCTCAGCCATCTTCTTGGTAAGAGCTCTGGTCTGTACTCTGTCTGCTTCTTCAGGGTAGGTGTTGGGTTCAGTCATTATCTGGAGTTATGGGCAACCGACCTCTGTTACCATTTTGTTGAAAGCTGGATCTAGCCCAATAACTCAAAGACAGACTTCGATTCTTTTCTGTAACTTTATTATAGATTTAATGGTACTGGAGGTCACTGACCTTGTACCTTTCTCTTTCAGGTATACATCTGGAATACTCTGTGGACCATGTGGTCGGAGCCTTTATACCCAGGAGGAGGGGCAAAGAGGTAAGGAGTGGTTACAGGGGTTATGGGATATGTGATCAGTTAACCCTTGCAGGTCCGGGTGATCAGGGAGATGTAGTAGTTAGACATTTACCATGACACGAAATCATTCAAAAGATTTATGATCAGTGAAGCAAATTATAAGATAGCTTGAGTGCAGGTGGTAGAAATGATCATGTAAAAATGATCAAACGTGGCTGAATGTGTACTTCTTTCCTTCGCTATATTGAATTCCTGAATAGTCCAGTATGGCTCAGGAACTTTTAATACATATCACAATGGTATTTACAGAACATCTGCAATTATGCAAGGTATTCGAGGGATAAAACTTATCTCCATTCTAATATTGATTCCTCATTAATGTAATTTTGAGGTGTTCAATGTCCCCATCAAGTCAAATTAATCTTTCAGTGGGAATTTCTATTAATATTTTCATGCTACATTTGAAGGGAAGGCTATGGCTTGCTAGAGACTACTGCTTCCACAAAGTCATAATACTAGATCATTTTCTTTTCACTCGCTGTTTCAAATTATGAAATATTTTACAATAATTATGTAGACATTTTGACTTAAGTTTTTAAAACAATAATGCTGATTTTATACATTAGTCATACAGAATCAAAATCATGCCTCAACTATTCCTATTTTACACAAAGAATATCAAAGATGAACGAGGGGAATTGTGAAAATGTTCCATGTTAAAAAGTTAGATATGAATCTACATCTCCCATATATATCCATCTTCTTCCTCATAGAATGATGCTGGCTCTTGTACTTTGTGCATATTTCCATTAGCTCAAACAGTTGTTGGTAGACATAAGGGTATTTGACAGAATACTGTTTGTACTTGGGAATTTGTGATTTATAAAGAGGGCAAAGCTAAAACTATAGTGCACCTGAAGCCATAAAATCAGAAAAAAATACCATCAATAAGTCCTTTCACAGCAGGTGCAGCTCCACCATAATATTCCTTCTACCCCCTCCTAAAGTCCTACAGTGCTTTCCAGGAGGCGTGGGGAAAGATCACTAGTGGCAATGAAATGGAAATGTGTTCAAATTATTTAGCACAAGAGAACATCTCCTGCCAGCTTTTTGTATCACAACTTTGATTGTGCAATCAAAGAGAATAAATAGCATCAGATCTTCGCTAAACCCAGAGGCCCAGAGCATGCATATTCAGCATCTCTTTCTGCACAAGAACCTCTGCAGCCAGGGATTGCTGTGGCCGCGGAGCAGTTCTGACTCTAAAAACAGTTGCTGCCCTCTATAAAAAACAATCACCATCCCAAAGCACACATCTTCCTGTTGCCTAGCTTACAGAAACTCAGTTTTGCTAGTAGGAGTGCATTTGCATGTTTTTGTATATCACACAGTATCTGACCTCAAAACAGGTACACTAGAGAACCTGGAAGACTGAACAAATCATGGTTCAATCCAGAAACATTAGGTTGTTTATAGATCTAGGGTATTTTTCTACTATGTTTTGCAAATCCAATCCATGTTGATCATTAAAAGCATGGAGTAAAGGGGAAGAACTAATTCTCTTCTAATTCTTTCTCTGCTACCTGTTAACCAGAGAGACCTTTATTATTGCTTTGTTTTCTATCAACAATTCTACACCCTGAAATGGAATCCTACTACTTACAGATATATTAAGAAATTCTGCTAAACTTTAGGAAATAAAGCATTTTATAACACTTGAAGCATTGTGATTGTAATTGTGTTGTCCGAAAAATGGATCAGCCTGGCAAAAAAGCCAATCAGAATCAGATGCAACACTTTCAGAAAAACTTTTATTGAAGCGCTCCAGTGAAAGGGTCCTAACTGCTGAAGGGACCCGGAACAATAGCAAAGCATGATCTTTTATACCAAGTGTCAAACTCAATTTCTTTTTTTTTAATTTTCAAAAAACCTTTATTAAAATTTAAAATATTAAAATACTAATACAAATACATCTGTAACAAAAATTGTGTTAGGGGAGGGCGCACTCGTTGTCTGTGGGCAATTGCGTGCTCCGGCCCTCAATGCTCGTCTTGCACCCCGGATTGTTCAGATCCTCAGGCCCGGGGCCTTCGGTTGATGTTGTGCAATGCCAGGTCCGTAGTAAATAAAGCCCCCCTCATTTGTGATCTGGTTCAGAAGGGGTGTGTGGACCTGGTAGGTATTACGGAGACCTGGTTGGGCCAGGAGGGGGGTGTCCCCCTCGTTGAGATGTGCCCTCCGGGCTTCTATGCATTTCATCAGCCGAGGTCCCAGGGGAGAAGTGGGGGGGTGGCGGTTCTGGTAAAGGAAGGTCTCGCCCCAAGGGAGGCCACTGTACCTCAGATAGCCGGATGTGAGTCCCTCCTTGTGAAGTGGGGATAAGGGAGGCAGATGGGCTTGCTGATTACGTACCTGGCTCCCTGCCACATGTCGGCAGCCCTGCCCGAGCTCCTCAACGTGATTGCCGAGGTGGTGGTGGAGACCCCCAGGCTTATGGTCATGGGGGACTTTAGCCTGCCGTCTGTTGGCGAAGCGTCTGAGGCAGCTCGGGAGTTCATGGCTTCCATGACGGCCATGGACCTGACCCAATTAATTCATGGACCCACTCACACGGGAGGACACACTCTGGACTTGATTTTTGTCTCTGGACAGTGGATGAATGATCTTGAGATAGGGGAGATAGTGACTGAGCCCTTGTCATGGTCAGATCATTCCCTTCTTAGGCTTGACTTTCTAACCGCCACACCCCGCCGCAGGAAGGCGGAACAGACTAGGTGGTTCCACCCCAGGCGCCTGATGGATCCTGATAGGTTCCAGACGGAGCTTGGGCCATTTCCTGAGGCTCTGACTCATGGCTTTGCTGAAGAACTGGTGGCCACCTGGGACAGGGCGGCCACTGGCACTTTAGACCGAGTTATGCCTTTGTGGCCTCTGACCCATCACCGAGTTTACCGGGCTCCTTGGTTCTCCGAGGAGCTGAGGGAGATGAAGCGCCGGAGAGCGGTTGGAGGACCAGCCGTTCCGAATCTGACCGAACACTGGTTAAGACCTACCTAGTGGCGATAAAAGTGGCAAAATGTAACTATTTTTCCGCTCTTATCACATCTGCAGATAATCGCCCAGCCGCCCTTTTTAGGGTGACCTGCTCCCTCCTCCATCTGGGAGCATGGGAGGATCCCTTGCAGGGTCGTGCTGAGGATTTTGTTCAGTATCTGCACGATAAAATCACTCAGATTCGGGAAGTCTTAGTCTCTGACTGGGTAGGTACAGACGGGATGATGGGTGCCGGTCTTGAGACTGTCATTTGGGAGGAGTTCAACCCTGTTGCTCCCAAGGACGTGGACAGGATACTCAGGCGGCTGAACGCAACCACATGTTTATTGGACCTGTGTCCCTCCTGGTTGGTGCTGGCCTCCCAGGAGGTTACGCGAGGCTGGCTCGAGGGGATTATCAACGCTTCCTTGAATGAGGGTGTCTTGCCATCCGCCTTGAAAGAGGCAGTGGTGAGGCCCCTCCTCAAGAAGCCTGCTCTGGATCTGGCTGTTTTGGCTAACTTTCGTCCGGTCTCCAACCTTCCCTTCTTGGCGAAGGTTGTTGAGAGTGTGGTGGCGTGACAGCTTCCTGGGTACCTGGATGAAGCTGTCTATCTAGATCTGCTCCAGTCCGGCTTCAGGCCTGGGCACAGCACGGAAACGGCATTGGTTGCGTTGGTGGATGATCTCTGGAGGACTCGGGATAGGGGTTGTGCCTCTATCCTGGTCCTGTTAGATCTCTCAGCGGCTTTTCATACCATCGACCATGGTATCCTGCTGCGCCGGTTGGAGGGGTTGGGAGTGGGGGGCACCGTCCTGCGGTGGTTCTCCTCCTATCTCTCCGACCAGTCGCAGTCGGTGTTGGCAGGGTGGCAGAGATCGACCCCGAGGCGCCTTGTTTGTGGGGTGCCTCAGGGGTCGGTCCTGTCGCCCCTTCTGTTCAACATTTATGTGAAGCCGCTGGGTGAGATCATCCGTGGCTTTGGGGTGGAGTTCCATCAGTACGCTGATGACACTCAGCTGTACATCTTCACCCCAGGCCATCCCAACGATGCCCTTGAAGTGATGTCCCGGTGCCTGGAGGCCGTGCGGATCTGGATGGGGAGTACAGGCTTCGACTCAACCCTTCCAAGACCGAGTGGCTGTGGCTTCTGGCGTCCCGATATAGCCAGCTGGTGCCATCGCTGGCTATCGGGGGCAAGTTATTGGCCGCCAAGGATAGGGCTCGCAACTTGGGTGTCCTCCTGGATGCACGGCTGTCTTTAGAAGAGCATATGACGGCCGTGGCCAGGGGGGCTTTTTATCAGGTCCGCCTGATTCGCCAGTTGCGTCCCTTTCTGGATTGGGACTCCTTACACACAGTCACTCAGGCACTTGTCACTTCCCGCCTGGACTACTGCAATGCTCTCTACATGGGGCTCCTCTTGAGGAGCACCTGGAGGCTCCAACTGGTGCAGAATGCGGCTGCGCAGGGGATTATGGGAGCGAGGGGGTGCTCCCATGTGACACCTCTCCTGCGTGAGCTGCATTGGCTTCCAGTTGTCTTCCGGGTGCGCTTCAAGGTGTTGGTTACCACCTTTAAAGCGCTCCATGGTATAGGACCTGGGTATTTGCAGGACCGCCTTCTGCCGCCAATAGCCTCCCACCGACCAGTACACACCCACAGAGAGGGACTCCTCAGGATGCCATCAGCCAGGCAATGTCGGCTGGCAACCCCCAGGGGGAGGGCCTTCTCTGTGGCAGCTCCTGCCCTCTGGAACGATTTGCCCCCGGAGATCGAATCTCCGGGTCTTTCGCCGTGCCCTGAAAACTTTTCTTTTCCATCAAGCAGGGCTGGCGTGAACCCCCTCCCCCTTTTTTAGTCTTTTTTAGTTTTTTAGTTTTTAAATTTTCATGGGGTTTTAATTGAATTGTTTTAAATTGGGCCAGTTATGTAATTCTTTTAATAATTTTAAATTTTGTATTGGCATGTGTTTTAGTTCTGGCTGTTCACTGCCCTGAGTCCACTAGGAGAAGGGCGGTATACAAATTGAAATAAATAAATAATAAATAAATAAATAATAAAATAAAAATACGTCCATGATAGTTGTACCATTCAACGTCGTTCCAACAGTACACAAAACTTAACTATTCATATATTCTCAGATATTCCTTCTTGATCAAATATATGTAAACACAATTTATGTCTTATTTTAATCTATATATTTCCTATTTTTATTTTCTATCCATTGATACCAGTTTTCCCAGGTTGAGTAAAATTCTGAGTCTTCTTTGTTATTTAATTCTATAGTAAGTTTGTCCATTTCTGCACACTCAAAAATTTTCTGGATTATTACACAATCTGTCAGTGTAGTAGACATTTTCCACTTGTGCGTACTTATGCAAGTACAATTCTCGCTGCTGTAATAATATGAATGATCAAATATTTAATCTTTTTAGGATATTTTCCGTTAATGATCCCCAGAAGAAACAGTTCAGGCTTCAATTCTATTTGGCAATGTGTAATTTCATTTAACCATTTTTGTATTTTAATCTAGTATTTTTTATTTCTGGGCAAAGCCGCCATACATGAAAAAAGGTACCTTGTGCTTTTTTATATTTCCAGCAGTTTGAGTTTAGATTGGGGTACATTTCTGCAAGTCTTGTTGGGGCTAAGTGCTACCGATAGAACATTTTATACTGATGTCAAACTCAATTTCATTGACAGCCGCATCAGGGCTGTGGTTGACCTCATGGGGCCAGCCAAGCGTGGCCGGGTAAGTGAGTGTGGCTGGGTAGGTGGGCGTGGCCAACTGGGTGGGCATGGCCAGCTTGATGCCACTCCCCAAACTGCTGGCATGTTGCCTCTTTGCATTGGGTAGACCAGGCCGAAGCCACGCTTACCCAATGTTTCCTCTTCATATTGGTTAGACTGGGCCGAAGTGACGAGGGCCATCCCCTTACATTTTCCAGGATGGCCCCATGGGCTGGATCCGACCACATCGCAGGCCAGATCCGGCCCATGGGCCTTGTGTTTGACATTCCTGATGTAAACAAACGTCTGGATCTGCTCTTTGTCACATTCACCAGCGGCAGAAAGAAATGTTCTAGAAATAAATTCATACCGTATTTCAGTCATAGCAAAAGTAAAGACCAGATTCAAAGTTTCATCCCTCTTTATTAATTAAAGCACCTAAATTGGCAGCCTATAAAATATTTGACTGAATTTAATGTGTAAAGGAAGGTAATCCTACCTAAATTGTCATTTATCCCAAAAATGAACTTGAGGCTACTATGCTTCCTATTCTCCTGAAACAGTTGTTCCCTTGATAATCTCCAGGTTCCCAAACTTGAACAAGTGCCATTCCCAGCGTAGCTTCAGAGGACAGAACAGATCAAATATCACAGTGGTTTTAATTATTTAAGATTTCTTGTCTAAAATAACTAGTTTATTAATTAGATTTATATATTCCTTTTCCTTCAGAAACTCAAGCAGCTTGCATTGGGATCTTTCTTCATTTTTATCTCTACAAATGCAAACCTGAGAAAGAATGTCTGGCCTCAGATAACTATAGCTATTGATAGGCTTGAACCTGGTTCTTCTCCATTCTACCTTAATCGTACATCACATAAGGGGAGTTAACACAGTATGTGAAGCTTAAGATAAACAAGATGTTTTATGACTTAATGTGTGAATAGCCCAGTGGTGGGTTTCAATTTCTTTTACTACTGGTTCTGTGGGCGTGGCTTAGTGGGTGTGTCAGGGGAAGGATAGTGTAAAATCTCCATTCCCACCCCACTCCAGGGGAAGGTTACTGAAAAATCCCCATTTCCTCCCAATCAGCTGGGACTTGGGAGGCAAAGAATAGATGGGAGCAGGGACAGTCAGAATTTTTACTACCGGTTCTCCGAACTACTCAAAATTTCTGCTACCAGTTCTCCAGAACTGGTCAGAACCTGTTGAAACCCACCTCTGGAACAGCCCTTTTTTTGCCAGAGGAAATACTCAGTTTATTGCCAGAAATTCTGATTTAATTGCAGGCCAATGGATTTCCATTGCCACTTTCTCTCCTTTCTCCTCCAAGCACTCTGAAGTAAACTGATTTGAAATATTTGTATTCATTTAACTTTCATCACTTAGACTTCATAAGTCTTCCCACTTTGTTATTCTTCATACTTATAAGGCATCTGGCAAATGATTGATACTCAGTGGTCATTTACATTTGCTTATCTTTCACACACTGGGGGCAAACCAGAGATTTATAGCAGCTTCTAATGCTTATTTTGAAAAATACAGTTTTTTCCCTCTCTGTGTGTGTGTATGCTAATTTTTAATAACTCTTAGCATGATAGCAATTACTGACAAGAATCAGCCTCCATTTATAGTTTATCACAGTTCATCAGACAGGTTTTGTCAGAGGAAGTATTTTGACAGGTCTGAGGTTAATTAAAATCAAGGAGACAATAAAATACACGTAATCAAACATTATAGGTACAGAAATCAATTAGCAGACTTGTGGTTCTTTGGAATTTTCCACACAATGTGCCAAAATTCAAAGAAACTTGCCTCTTACTCCTCAAGAGAGTGTAATTGAATTTTTCATTGAAATTACCTTTCAATGGTAACATAATTTAGTAATTTACATATAATAAAAGTCTACAGAGACCAAAAGGATTCTACAAAAACCTACATACACACACACAGAGAGAGACACAACATATGTACATGCAAAATGTTTCCCTATTATCTCATGTTTCCAAAAGAACTTTGGAATCAATAGAATGGCAAAAAGCAGGTCAGATAGGGCTCAGGAGATATAAATTTCTACAAGACCTGCACTAGATTAAAAAAAAAAAAAAAACCATTGGAGGAATCATCTAATCATAGCAAGAATTCATCAACAACCCTTACCTTAACCTTATATGAATGAATTTGGATTGACTGTAATCAATTTGGATTATAAATTGATTATGCATTAAAAAAACCATCTCAAGATTGAAAATGTATATTTTATACCTAATGTAGTTTGTTTGAACTTGGCCTAATATGAATAGTGAACTAAGCTGCTATAGTTTGTAAATCATGATTTGTGTTTATATGCATTGTGTGAACTAAATCACTATGGATTGTTCAACATTCCATGTGTGATTTGTGAACATTTGAATGTACTCTTCATTTATACATATTTATATTAAGTCCTAGAAGATGAATGAATATCATATCATGGTTACTGAACTAACTGGATTTTACATTATGAAATTTAAAAATATAGTTTCTCAACCCTCTTGAGAATGTATTGTTGAATGGTCTCTTTGAAAACTTGCAAGACACAATCTGTTAGAAACTCATACCACCAAGTGCCATATTCAGCCCTGGAATGATGCCAATTATTCATTTGATGATTTGCAATAGTTTCCAAAGCACAAATATCAGGCCATTCCTTATTTTGTTAATATTCTTAAGATTCTTTGTTTGCTTAATTGTAGATCACATCTCCTTTAGTTTTCCATAACTAGTTAGGATTACACTATAACTTTGCTCCTCCACTAGCTTTAATATAATACAATTTTAAATTATTCAGATTGCCCAGATTTTCTCTGATGTGCCTTCTCTGAGTTATGGCTAATATTTATTTGATAGAAATTTGGATTATTGGTGGATTCCAGGTGCTTCTGCCCATGAAATTCTCAGTGGCTCTTGTCTTTTCTTGAATTATTATCTCAGCAGAAATGGAAGAGTATAGAGCAAATATAGAGGGAAAAAAAGTGACAGGAAGTTCTGTTTGAAATAATTGTGTCACTGCATTATGTGTTTGTCAGCCGAGCTTCCATCCTAAAACCTACAGAAGCCTGCCAGAGAACTTTATCACATCTCTGTAGCAACAGAGATAAGACTGTCTTGTGATTTTTGAGCTACTGCATGTGTCCAAGTTTAAGAAAAAAACTTCCTGATCTTTTTCCTTTGTCCGTCTGTGTAATAAAACTGCCGGTAACGATGTAGTTTGTTTTATTTCTTTATAATAAAATGTTTCTTAGAATATATTTCGGGTTTTCTTTCTTTAAAGTATACAGCATGGAAAACAAGATCCATCCGTCTCTAATTAAGTGCAATTATCCCAGGGGAGTATCGAAGCTGATTTACGCTTCGACAAATTGTCCTTCCTGAATAAGAATATAATTACTTGGCCTGAATTATAAGAAGCATTGCACATTGATCCTGTGATATAATAGCTTTTTTGGACAAGTAATAGCTAGGTTGCATTTGAAGTCCTATGTCCGATTCTGTGTTTTGTCGATTAACAGGTATGAGGAAGAACTGAACCTGGTTCTATGAGGAATGGTTAAAGGAGCTCATCATGTTCACCTTGAGAAAAAACCCTGAGGAAAGATATATTGGTGGTCTAGAAATAGCTAAAGAACTACCATATGCAGGGAAGGAGGTGCAATGGCTCAGTAGTTAAAGATGTTAAGTCTTCAGTGGGAAAGCTGAAGGCTTGGGTTCGAGACCCGAGTGCCACACAATGGGGTGAGCGCCCCTTACTTGCCCCAGCTCCTGCCCACCTAACAGTTTGGAAGCATGTAATGCGAGTAGATAAATAGGTATCACTTCAGTAAGAAGGTAACAGCATTTCGTGCACCTTGCCGTATAGTCATGCTGGCCACATGACCACAGAAATATCTTCAGACAACACTGACTCTCTCGGCTAAGAAATGGAGATGAGCACAACCACCCCTTAGAGTCAGACCCGACTGGACAGAGGAAACCTTTCCCTTTATGCAAGAGGGAGTGACCTTAGAGAACAGGTTGAAATTTAAATGGAAAGAAGGACTAAGTGGTTTAAATTAAAAGAAAGAAAATTGGGGATAATAATTAGGAGTAATGTTTTGATTATTAAAACATTTTAAGCTGGTGACCAGGGTGCCTAAAACAATACTAGATTCCCCTTTGCTGGAGGTTTTCACGTAGTGGCTGAATCGGTACTTTTTACAGAGGTTTGCAGGGGTTGGACATAAAGATCCAGAAGGATGCTTTCAGTTCAAATATTCTACAATTCTGTAGTTTTAAAAAATAACTTTTTTAAAAAATATATGCATTTATTATTATTATTATTATTAAAATATACATCCGTATTGTGTGTGACCAAAGTTGGTTCTGAGTATCATTCATATTAATCCAATTCACAATAACAGTATTAGTAATCTCTATAATATTTATCAAATTTAAGTAATCCTCATTATATTGTTCAAACATATATAAGCAAGAAATGCTTCTTTATCTCTATCTTCATCTATGTCTTTCTTGTTCAATCTAAACATTTCTCTATTATATATGAACAAATTTGGCTAGGTATCATTCATGTTGATCCATTTCATGCTAACATTGTTAATAATCTCTACTGTATTTATCAAATTTATATAATCCTCATTATATTATTTAAACATACATAAAGGGAGAATGTCTAACGTCATCTCTTCTAATAACAGTATTAGCAATCTCTATCACATTTATCAAATTTAGTCGCTCCAAAAAAAATTTATGTTGCTTTCTAATATGCACTTCTTGTAAACATATAATTTCTAATTTTAACTTCTCTAATTTATTAAATATTTTTCTTCTCTTTATTGCCGAATTTAATCCATTTATATTCAACGATATTATTTTAATTTCTTCTTCCATTTCTTATTTATTTATTTGCTTTGTTGATCTAGTCATTCTTATCTCCCTTAGTACCTTAACTTCTTTCACCCTTGCTCTTTCTCTTAATGCTCTCTCTTCTTGTTCTTTCGTTGTCTCTCTTGGCTGTTCTTTCTTCTCCTCCTGTTGTTCATCCCCTTTTTCTTCTCTCAACTTTTCTTCCTCTTGGACATCTATGTATTGTTTATAAAATAACTCTGCTTTCTCTACTGAATTTAGTCTGTTATCTTTGTTCTTCCCAGTTCACCAATATTCCTTCTGGAATCAACCATCTAAAATTTATTCCTCTCTTTATCAAACATTTCATGAGAAATTTATATTCTTTTCTCAAATCTCTCACTCTTCTTGGAATTTGTTTCAGTGCCACTACTTCTCTCCCTTTATGCTTAATCGTCGTGTTTCTCATCAATTGCAATATCTCTGTTCTCAGTGTTTTCTTGGTGAATCTGACATGAATTTCTCTAGGTAGATTATGTGTCAGATCCCTAAAAGTGATACCGCCATTCAAGTGGAGGAAGGGGGGACTTGGATTCGATTTACTAGCATGGCCTGTGTCATCAGATATTTTACAACCTATATCCTGGCACCAAGGAAGCATGAGATTCCCTTTACCTGCAGGAACTTTTATGATAGCCATGTGGGTTGTCTCACTTTAAAGGGTAGTGGTGGGAATGCATGTTTGTTCGGGTTCTCAAAGGAAATAGTAAAGAAAACATCTTCACACTTGTGTATTGGCTGAAATCTGCATTCTGACTTAAAGGGAGGGGTCTCTACCACTTTAATCCTACTGCTTTCCCTAAGGGCATTCAGATTGTGCTTTAGCTGGATGGTTTTCACTTCTGCTTAATAAAAGAATCCTTTTGAACAACTACGTTGCTGAAATCTTCGCCATCTCTGCAAAACTGGCCATCTTCAAAGTCCATTCTTCAATAGTAGGCATAGCATCATTTTTCCAATATTGACCTATCAATAATCTCGCTGCTGTCACCATATACAATATCAGCTTTGTTTCACCCAATGTAAAACCCTTAACTATACCCAATAAGAACAATTGTGGAGAAAGCTGAAGTTTTTTCTTCAAGACATTTTGCATAACCCACCAGATTTTTATCCAAAAAGCCTTGACTTTCTTACAGGTCCACCACATATGGTAATATGTGGCATCTAAGCAATCACATCTCCAGCATTTTGGTTGAACATTAGGGTACATACACGATAATTTCTTAGGATCTAAATGCCACCTATAAAACATTTTATAAAAATTTTCCCTCAAATTCTGCGACTGTGTAAATTTAACATTCTGAACCCATATTTTTCCTATGTTTCCAACATCACTGGTTCTGCAAAATTTTGTGCCCACTTTACCATACAATCTTTAACCAGCCCGGTTTCTGAATCTCTTTCTAACAGAACATTATAAACCCTCTTAATATGCATTGGACCTTTCTCTTTTATATGTCTAACCAGTTCTTCGTGCATCATTGTACCAATTTTTTGAACTTCTTTCCATCTCAGTTGAAGTTGATTATACTGTAGCCAAGTTAAATTAATCCCTTCTTCCAACAGTATATCTAATGTCTTTAGTTGCCATCTGCCCCCATCCATAAAAAAAAATTCTTTGTATAAAAACCCCCCGAGTGACATTATATTTGTATTCCACATCATATGACCAAGATCCAGCCATAACGTTATTTTGTAATCCCATTTGAGTCGGTGCTTCTTCCAGACTCTCATCAAAAAGTTCCTAAGTATATGGCTTTTGAATACTTTGTCCACTTTGTTCTCGTAGAATAAATATGTGTGCCAACCAAATTCAAGATCATGACTTTCTATATTCAATATTCCAGTCTTTATCCTTCCAAACCAATCACTTGCTTTAATACAGTTGTAGGTTTGGAAGTTTAAGGCCTCCCCTTTCTGGGACATCTTGCATAATTTTCAGTTTAACTCTCGGCTTTTTCTCATTCCAGACAAACTTATTCACTCCTCTTTGCCATTCACTCAGTTGTTTATCACTTTTAAGCACCGGAATCATTTGAAACAAAAAAAGAAGTCTAGGCAAAACGTTTATCTTAACTGCTGCTATTCTTCCAAGTAGCGACAGCTGCAGTTTTTTCCAGGTCTCCATATCCTTTTGTACCTCTCGCCACAACACCTCATAATTATTTTGAAATAATTTTGAATTTGAATCTGCAACTTGAACTCCTAAATATTTAACCTTTGATACTATTTCAAAGCCTGCCTTGCTTTCAAGTTCCTGCTTTCGAACTTGTGTCATATTTTTAACTATCATCTTCGTTTTTTTCTGATTCAGTCTAAATCCTGATACCATACCATATTCTTCTATAATGTCTTTCATCTGGATTATTGATTCCATCGGCTGTGTTAGGGTAACAACCAGATCATCTGCAAATGCCCTAGTCCTATAATCTTCTTGCCTAATAACTATTCCATGTAAAGAATTTGAGTCCCGTTTTGTATTCAACAAGACTTCTAGTGTTAAAATAAATAACAATGGGGATAGTGGACAACCTTGTCTTGTTCCTTTTTCAATACTAAAATTTGTAGTCAAACTTCCATTAATAATAATTTGTGCCATTTGTTGTTGATAAATTGCTGCAACTGCCTGCATAAACTGATCCCCAAAATCCATTTTTCTTAAAGTCTTTAATAGAAAGTTCCAATCCACTCTATCAAAGGCCTTCTCCGCATCCAAAAACACCAGCACTGCAGAGATCTGTTTATTCTTCTCAAGATATTCCAATAAGTCTATTATTTGCCTTACATTATCCTTCATGTATCTGCCTTCTATAAATCCTGCTTGATCATGATGAATCACCTCTTGAATAACTGGCATTAACCTGTTGGCTAATACTTTTGCAAAAATTTTATAGTCATTGTTCAGAAGAGATATTGGTCTGAAATTCTCAGGTTTTTTAAGACCTGCTTGCTCTTTCGGTATCAATGAAATATAAGCTGCTTTCCATGAGGGAGGTATTTTACCCCCTTGTTGTATACTGCAAAATAAGTCTTTGAGGTATTCAACCATTTCTGCTTGTAAAGTTTTATAATACACCACAGTTAAACCATCCATCCCTGGTGCTTTAGCTGTTTTCAGTTGTTTAATTGCGGCAATAATCTCCTCAACTGTTATCGGTTGACTCATTCTTTCCTTTTGTTCACTAGATATTTTCATAACTCTTCTTTCTTCTAAGTATTTATCTATAAGTCCAGTTTTTATATCATCTTTAGCATATAATTTGGTATAATAGTCTAAGAAAGCTTCTTTAATTAATTTTTGTTGAAAAATTTCCTTTCCTCCACTCTCAATGCTACCAATAACCCGTGTACTCTGTCATTTCCTCAATGTGTAAGCCAACCATCTGCCCGGTTTATTAGCGTTGCAAAATGTATTATGTTTCGCAAATTGTAAGTTAATTGCTGTTTGTTCAGCCATAAGCATATGAAATTGATCTTTCAAGAGTTTTATAGCTCCTCGTATTCTTTCATCTGTTGGATTTTTTATAAGTAACTGTTCTTTTTTCTTTATCTCTGCTTCCATTTTCTTTTGTCGATTTAATTTGTGTTTAGAGTTCATATAAATGAGTACCCCTCTCATATATGCCTTACTCGCGTCCCACACAATTTCAATAGGGGTACCCTTATTCAAATTCATTTCAAAAAATTCTTTCATTTGCTTTTTAAGTTCATTTACATTCTTTTCATATCTAAACAAGTTTTCATTTACTCTCCATGATCTTCTCTCAATCTTTCCCATTTCAATTTCTATCCATACCGGGCTATGGTCAGTTAGAGTCCTTGGAAAAATCTTTGGTTTTTTTTGTTTTAACAAGTAAATCAGATGATAATAAAATAAAATCAATCCTAGAGAAGGATCTGTGCCTGTCTGAGAAGAAAGTAAAGTCCAAATCTTTTGGGTTATGTATTCTCCAAATATCTTTTAATTCCAAATCTTCTTTCATATCAAAAAAAGTCTGCGGTAGTCTGATCCTTGACTTTGCCAAACTCTTTTTATCTATTTTGGGATCAATTACTCCATTCCAATCTCCCATGATTAGAATAGATCTATAATCCCATTGCAATATTTTAAAATGCAATGTCTTATAAAAATTTTCTTGTTGTTGATTAGGAGTATAAATTCCAATCACCAAAATTGGACCATTTTCTGTATAAATTTCAATTGCTATAAATCTCCCACAATCATCTGCTTCTATAATTTTAGCTGACAGTCTTTTATTCACGTAAATCACTACACCATTCTTTTTTTCCAAATTTGAAGCTATAAATTGTGTTCCTAATCTGGAGTTTACTAAGTATTTTTGTTCTTGTATTCGAATATGAGTTTCTTGTAGACAAATAATATCATTATTAAATTGTCTCAAATAATTAAATAATTTCTTCCTTTTCTGTGGTGAATTTAATCCATTCACGTTCCAAGATAGAAACTTAATTGTCATCTGGAGCCTCTTGAAGCGATAAGAACATCTGCTGTGTTGATAGTCTTCGGCTTAGCTCCTCCCATGGCTTCACATGCTTGTGTATTGCCCTTAGCTCCCTTCTTGTCTTGCTGTGGCTTGGACCTTCCCTGTTGTTGTTTTTCTTTAATTTGCTTATAAGCTGCTCGAGTTATATGCTGATCTTTAGCTTCACACATCCGGGCTAGGTCCAAAGCCACTTCTCTTGTATTCTTGGGTAGTCCAGTTACAGTTTCCAGAGGGAGATCTAACAGGGGTTCATCAAGAAATCCCCCTGTAGCTCCCTGCAATTCTATTGCTTCCCTCTCCATCTGTTTACACTGCTCTTCAGTCTCTTGTTCAAACTGCTTCTCTTATCACTCTCCTTTATCTCCAACACTGAAGATGTACGTGGGGATGTTGAACCTGTTTTAAAAACTGTAGAATAAAATTCTTCTGCTTTCTCAACAGTATTTAATCGATATCTTTCTCCTTCAAACCTCAATATTATGCCAGTTGGAGCATCCCACCTGAATGGGATGTTTTGTTTCTTTAGTTCAGTCACCAAAAATCCAAAATCCTTTCTGTCTTTTAACATCTTAGGCAGTAGCTCTTTATAAACTCCAACTTCCTTTCCATCCACTTGCACAGCAGAAACAAAAGACCTTTGCAAAATATCATTTCTTATTCTTCTATCTGTAAAATATATCACCACATCTCTAGGCAGTTGTCTTTGTTTAGCCACCCAAGAATTCACTCTATAGACTTTGTCCATCTTGCAAAAAATCTCTTCAGGGCTGATCTTTAACATCACAGCTAAAGCATCAGCACAGATCTTTCTCAGGTCTTCTCTGCTATTCTCTCTTATGCCTCTAAGTCTTATAGCAAATTCCATAGTTCTAAATTGCATCATTGTCATCTCATTTTCAATCCTTTGCATTTTGTTATCAGTATTAAAGATTTTATGATCCGCCTCCTTCATTTTGCTACCTACTTCCAATCTAAGTTCCTCCACTTTTTTATCAGTATTTTATCAGCATCTGACAGGCCAGTCACCACTGTCATTAACTTTTTAGTCACCTTGTCATATTTTTCTTGAACCACCTCTTTGATTTCTTTAATCTCCTGCTTAATTTCCTGTTGAGATCCTTTAAATTTTTCATCCATATTTTCATCTTGCCTCATCAAAGCCTGAGCAATAAACTCTTTTAAATTTTCAAGATCAATCTCCTTTCTCTGGCTCTGCTGACTAGGAGGCTGTTGTTGTGGCTTGTGGGTGGGAGATCCCCCCCCCTGCTACCTTCACTTCTTGCTTTGTCTGTTTTGAGGCCATTCTGCCACGTAGTCTAACTTTTTCAAAGAAGGAAGTCTTTTTTCCCTTTCTTCCTCCACAAAATCCTCTAAAAAATTCCCCCAGGTTTAGTCAAGTTAAAAATAAAGTTAAGTCAGAATCAGGCTTATTTAAAAAAATTTCCCTTTCTCTTCTCTTGTTGCAGACAGTATTACTTTGTAGTGTATTGAAATGACTATGCAAATCCACTTTCGCTTTCAGCTTTCACTAAAGCTGAAGCCGGGCGCCATTTTCAGGAAACTTTCAATCTTTCACTTAAATTTAATCACAGGGCTAACACAAATACTTGCTATTTTGAAGTTCAAGTCCCGATTTCACCCTGTTCTTTTGAAAAATACACTTTGTTTTCGCTTGCAAGGCTGGTCCCGCCGTCTTGTTCTACGATGTGTAGAATTGCCTCTGAAGTCCGGAGCCTCAGCGAGCTGGATAGGGAGCCTCACCTGTTTCCTCCCCAGAAGCAAAAAAAGCAGTCTGGGGGCTTCGCAGGGGCTCTACCTGGTCTTGCCGGCTCTTCTCTCGATTCCTTAAGGATTCAGAGTTATCCAAGCCGCTTCTCCTTTCTCGAAGCAGCTCTTTACAGGCGATGGGGCTGGCGGTCCAAAAAAAGACAGTCTGGCAGCGACGGGAACCAAACCGGAAGTCAATCGTCGTGTTTCTCATCAATTGCAATATCTCTGTTCTCAGTGTTTTCTTGGTGAATCTGACATGAATTTCTCTAGGTAGATTATGTGTCAGATCCCTAAAAGTGATACTGCCATTCATGTGGAGGAAGGGGGGACTTGGATTCGATTTACTAGCATGGCCTGTGTCATCAGATATTTTACAACCTATATCCTGGCACCAAGGAAGCATGAGATTCCCTTTACCTGCAGGAACTTTTATGATAGCCATGTGGGTTGTCTCACTTTAAAGGGTAGTGGTGGGAATGCATGTTTGTTCGGGTTCTCAAAGGAAATAGTAAAGAAAACATCTTCACACTTGTGTATTGGCTGAAATCTGCATTCTGACTTAAAGGGAGGGGTCTCTACCACTTTAATCCTACTGCTTTCCCTAAGGGCATTCAGATTGTGCTTTAGCTGGATGGTTTTCACTTCTGCTTAATAAAAGAATCCTTTTGAACAACTACGTTTCAAGAGTTCGTACTTTCTTAGGATGGAAGGAGAGGTGATCCTTACAGAAAGCACAATCTGCAAAATGGTCAACCCAGAGAAGCAATCTTCGCTCTACTGAGGGGACCTTGCAAACCATGTCTGAACAAAGCAGAGAGCTGGGATAAACCGATTGCTGGGAAGAGACAGCAACCGCCACCCAGTCAGATGCCTGCCTCATGCAACCCATCAGAGAGGATGAGGTAACCCTGAGGAATCTGGAAAAACCCCACTGGTCGATTGGCATTGGGAAGAAAGATGGCTGGGATGAGAGAACCAGAGGAGTCACCCTCAACTGTGGCAACCGAAAACCGGGGTGGAAACTGGAACTAGTAGCCCTTACTGACCAGGGGGGACTGACCGAAGCACCCCTGAGGGAGGACTATCTGAAGAGGCATATAACCCAATTGGTCATGGAGACTTTGGAAAATCTTAACATCCGAAGGGAGCCAAGACAACAATCAAAGAGCACTGAAAGGGCAGCAGTCGTGGATGATGCCAGGGGAGGCACCCTCCTCCTGGAGCCCGCCTATCGAGCAGATGGTGCAGCAGCAGCGGGAGAAGACCCAGCAAACCCTCCCCCCCCCCAGGCAGCACGCACACCGGCTCCCATTCCGAACCAACCCCGGGCTCCTCAACTGGAAAGAGAAACTCCCCCCTTGGGGTGAAGTTTGATGGGAATCCGCAACAATTAGGATTCTTTGTGGCACATGTGCTCACCTACATGCAAGAGTATGGGCGTGATTTCCAAACCCAAGGCTCCCGAGTGCGAGTTGTGACCCTAGCCCTAGAGGGTGCCACAGCCAGATGGATGGTAACCCTGCATAACACCAACGCACCAGAACTGCGGAATTTCGACCGTTTCATGATGGCCCTGCAACGTCGGTTCAAGGACCCACTGGCAGAAAATCCAAAGCACGCGACCGCATTAAGTTGGTGAGGCAGGGGCGACAGCCAGTAGCAGAGTATACTGAAGAATTCCGGGACCTCACGTGTCGTGTGCACTGGCCGGAAGATATTTTGGTGAGCTGTTTCAAGGACGGACTGAGTGATGATCTATACAATGCCTGCGTGGCCCGAGGGGCACCGAATAACCTACATGAATGGTATGTCACCGCTGAAGAAGCTGAGATCGATATGGCCAGAAACCAGTATCGAGCGGGGCGAGCATGGAAGAAATCCTCACCCCAATGGAATCAGGAGCCCCACAAACCACAAACCGCATTCTCTCCAAGATCTTCAGCCTGTTTCAAGTGTGGAAAAGAAGGGCACAGAGCTGCAGAGTGTCGTTCGCAAACACCCGCCCGGAACCACCCACCAGAGGAGGGTCCTGAAAAACCGGATTGGCGTGGGAAGGAGACTGCTCTGAGGAGCAGGGAGACCGTAGAAGTCCCATCCCCTCCCCTCTTTGGGGAAGAAACCCTGGCATCTGAACAGGAGGAATCACACTCTTTCGGAAGCGATCCAGATGATGAGCCACTGGTAAGCAAACCAATTAAACCGCTTACCCTCCCCTTAAGACTATTTATCCCAAACCAGGACAGGGAGATAAGTATCCCCACCCTAGTGGATTCAGGGTGCACCCATTGTTTGATCAGCCCAACCTTAGTAGGGAAGTTAGGGATTAACGTAAGAAAGCTGAAAACCCCCATTGCTTTCTGCCAACTAGATGGGTCAATAGCAGGAGGGGAGCCAGCTTCTCTGGGCTGGAACCCAGAGAGGTGGCATGTCGTGAAGAGGGGGTTGAGGGGTTTTTTATATAAAGTTTTAACGAATGTCTTAAGGGATTCTGGGGGGGAGGGTTGGATCAGAAGTAAGGTCGTGGGTATGGGGGATAACCCACTAAGGGGAGGGCCAGGTATGGCTGTGGAGCACGGTACAGAGGGTGGGGGGCCCGGGGTCAAGGGGGGGGCTAAAGTTCATCCAGATAAAGTTTTTACCATCAGTACTGTGGGTGGGAGGGGTAGATACGGTGGGAGCAGGGAGCCATATCGTGTTAGGGGAGCGCGCGCCCTTTGTCTTCGAGCGGTGGCGCGCTCCGGCCCCCAAAGCTCCACTCGTTCTCCAGGTGGCACAGATCCTCAGGGCCCTGGCCTCCGTCTGATGTTATGCAATGCCAGGTCTGTAGTAAATAAAGCCCCCCTCATTTGTGATCTTGTTCAGGAGGGGGGAGCGGACCTGGCAGGTATTACGGAAACCTGGTTGGGCCAAGAGGGGGGGGGTCCCTCTCGTTGAAATGTGCCCACCAGGTTTCCGCACATTCCATCAGCCGAGGTTGCAGGGTAGGGGCGGGGGGGGTAGCGGTTATTATTAACGAAGGTCTGAGACCGAGGGAGGCCACTGTTCCTCAGACGGCCGGCTGTGAATCCCTCCTTGTGAAATGGGGTCACGGGGTTCAGATGGGTTTGCTGATCACGTACCTGGCTCCCTGCCATGTGGCAGCAGCCCTGCCTGAGCTACTCAGCGTCATCGCCGCGGTGGCGGTTGAGACCCCTAGGCTTATGGTCATGGGGGATTTCAACTTGCCGTCCGTCGGTGAGGCATCTGAGGTGGCTCGGGAGTTCATGGCTTCCATGACAGCCATGGACCTGACCCAGTTAATTCATGGCCCTACCCACACGGGGGGAAACACGCTGGATCTGGTTTTTGTCTCTGGACAGTGGTTGAGTGATCTCGAGATAGGGGATATAGTCACCGAGCCCTTGTCATGGTCTGATCACTCTCTCCTTTGTCTCAACCTTTGAACCGCTACACCCCGCCGCAGGGAGGCGGAGCCGGTAAGATGGTTCCGCCCCAGGCGCTTGATGGAACCTGACAGGTTCCAGATGGAGCTTGGGCCATTCCCTGAGGCTCTAGCACACGCCTCGACTGGAGACCTAGTGGCCGCCTGGGATAGGGCAGCCACTGGAGCTCTGGACCTGGTCGTGCCTTTGCAGCCTCTGACCCAGCACCGATCTCATTTAGCTCCTTGGTTCACTGAGGAGCTGAGGGAGTTGAAGCACCGGAAAAGACGCCTAGAGAGTAGTTGGAGGGCCAGTCTTTCTGAATCTGACCGGACACTGGTAAGATCTCATATTAGGAATTACCTAGTGGCGATAAAAGCAGCGAAATGTAGCTATTTTGCTGCTCTTATTGCATCATCAGATAATCGCCCGGCCGCCCTGTTTAGGGTGACCCGCTCCCTGCTCCACCAGGAAGCGCGGGAGGACCCCTTGGAGGGTAGAGCCGAAGATTTTGTTCAATATCTGTATGACAAAATCACTCAGATTTGGGAAGATCTGGACTCCAACTGGGTAGTCTCAGGAGGAGGGACTGGGGCAGGTCTTGAGAATGTCATCTGGGATGAGTTTGATCCTGTGACCCCTGAGGACGTGGACAGGATTCTGGGTAGACTGAACGCGACCACTTGTTTATTGGACCCGTGTCCCTCCTGGTTAGCGCTGGCTTCTCGGGAGGTGACACGAGGCTGGTTCCAGGGGATTATAAATGCTTCATTGGGTGAGGGTGTCTTTCCTGCCGCCTTGAAAGAGGCGGTGGTGAGGCCTCTCCTCAAGAAGCCTTCCCTGGACCCAGCAATGTTGGTAAATTATCGTCCGGTCTGCAACCTTCGTTTTGTGGCGAAGGTTGTTGAGAGTGTGGTTGCGCAACAGCTCCCCCAGCACCTGGATGAAACGACGTATCTGGATCCGTTCCAGTCGGGCTTCAGGCCCGGGTACAGCACGGAAACGGCATTGGTCGTGTTGGTTGATGATCTCTGGAGGGCTCAGGACAGGGGGTGCTCCTCTGTCCTGGTCCTGTTAGATCTCTCAGCGGCTTTTGATACCATCGACCATGGTATGCTGCACCGGTTGGAAGAGTTAGGGGTGGGAGGCACTGTGTTGCGGTGGTTCTCCTCCTTTCTCTCTGACCGGTCACAGTCTGTGTTGACAGGGAGACAGAGGTCGACCCCGAGGCCTCTCATATGTGGGGTGCCGCAAGGGTCGGTCCTCTCGTCTCTCCTGTTCAACATTTATGTGAAGCCGCTGGGTGAGATCATCCGTGGTTTCGGGGTGGAGTACCATCAGTACGCTGACGACACCCAGCTGTACATCTCCACCCCGGATCACCCCAACGATGCCCTTGAAGTGATGCCCCGGTGCCTGGAGGCCGTACGGATCTGGATGGGGAGGAACAGGCTCAGGCTCAACCCATCCAAGACCGAGTGGCTGTGGTTTCCGACGTCCCGATATAGTCAGTTGACGCCATCACTGACTATTGGGAGCGAATCATTCACCCCCACGGAGAGGGCTCGCAACTTGGGCGTCCTCTTGGATTCACGGCTGTCTTTAGAAGAGCACTTGATGGCCGTGACCGAGAGGATTTTTCATCAGGTTCGCCTGATTCGCCAGTTGCGTCCCTTTCTGGATCGGGACTCGTTACGCACGGTCACTCATGCCCTCGTCACCTCCCGCCTGGACTATTGCAACACTCTCTACATGGGGCTCCCCTTGAGGAGCACCCGGAGGCTCCAACTGGCGCAGAGTGGGCCGCGCAGGTGGTAATGGGAGCGACATGGCGCTCCCATGTAACACCTTTCCTGCATGAGCTGCACTGGCTCCCGGTGGTCTTCCGGGTGCGCTTCAAGGTTTTGGTTACCACCTTTAAAGCGCTCCATGGCTTAGGACCTGGTTATCTACGGGACTGCCTACTACCACCAATAGCCTCCCACCGGCCAGTACGCTCTCATAGAGAGGGACTCCTCCGGGTGCCGTCAGCCAAACAGTGTCGACTGGCGGCCCCTATGGGGAGAGCCTTCTCTGTGGGGGCACCTACCATCTGGAATGAGCTCCCCCCGGAGATACGGAGGATCCCGGATCTGCGCACCTTCCGCCGCGCTGTGAAGACCTTTTTATTCCATCAGGCGGGCTTGGCTTAATCTCTTCCTTTTTTTAAATATGTAAATTTTAATCTGTTTTTAAATTATTGGGGTGTTTTAATCTGTCTGGGCCAAAATGATTTAATTTGATTTTATCTGGTTTTTAAATTTTTTGTATCTATGTATTTTATTGTTGGCTGTTCACAGTCCTTCGGGAGTAGGGCGGTATACAAATCAAATAAACTAAACTAAACTAATCTAAACTAAACTAATTGCCCAACCCCCTTTCAGAACATAAGCCCTTCACCTAAGAAGAACATCATAAGAACATCACCCTCAGAAACTTCAACCAAAGTTAGCTCAGACAAACACCTAGGATTCGTACTTTGCCTATAGAGCCATCTATGACCCCTACGTAACCTCTACATGGCCCCATGGGAGTCTGACAACAGCCAATAGAATACACATTCTTTCAGAGGAACAGGAAGCTCAAGTGCAAAGCCCAAGAGAAGGTATAAAAAAAACACCCTCTCTCAACTCCATGTGGTCAGATGGCCAGAACCCATGTGGTTCTGTTCATCATTAAACCTTCTTTCCAATCACCCTCCATGTTTCCAGTGTCTTTCCCCCAGCTTGGAACTGAACCAGATGAATATTTCTCCTGACAGGGGAAATAATAAACTCATGAAATCCAAATGCTTTTGTTTTGTTACTTTAATATTTGGATGGAGGTTGATTAATGTCCTTCTAAACATAAATGTCACACATTCATAACAGAATTGACTGCTTTGGAACCAACAACATAAGTATAGTACATGTGTATGTCTATTGTTTGCATCAGGCAAAGATAAAAAGCAGGAAGAAAGTAATTTGAGGAAAGGCATTACTTTCTTAAGTAATTTTCAACTAAAGCAACATTTTGAGATTAATTTAGAGGATTTTGTTTGAATAGAACTTCTTGAAACCTTAAACAATAATGGCATGATTTCCGAGAAAAAGTGCTAAAACTTTAACTGAGAAAATTTAGTAATGTGTATCCGGGATGTGTGAATCTGATGAAATATGTCCTTTTCACCCAGTGATTAAAGAGACATATTTAAAACTTCGCATCTTCTGTAATTATCATCACAATTTGTTCATATTCCTCAAAAATAGAATTTAAAAAAGCCTAAAAAGCTCACCTCTCTGCTAGAGAATGTTCCTTTTTTTAAAAAAAGTTTCTTAGTGCTCTTCCCTTTTCTACATTAAAATAGAAATTCATAATCTAACAATTCACAAGTATTACTCCTGTCATTCACATGAAGAAAAGGGGAGATGGATTTTTAAAAATGTTCCAAGGAATTCTGTTTGCATATCAGAAAAATTAATCTCTATACAAAAATGTGAGAGCCTGTAATTCAGAAAGCGAAGAATTAGGACAGCTCAGCAGAGAATAATTTTCTACCCAGTTAATTTAATTGCATAAATCATTCCTTTGTTAGCAATAAAGAGATATAATTAAAATGAGATTGCTTCTCTTTGCTATTCTCTGGAAACTAAAGAAATTGATCATGGGGCACACATTCCTAGATATCACTCTGCAATTACATGTACATTTTTAGAATGGTTACTTTATTTTGTGTTTATGTTACAGAGAACTGTAATTAGTTGTAGAACTTCGGTATGATATTAAACAAACAATTTATTAAATGCCCAGGAATACAAAGCTTGCAAATAGACCTATATATCCTTTGGACAGGCAATGCTGTGATTTTAAGGAGCAAGACAGAAAGTTTCACTGGTAGGTGTCATAAGATCCCGGATCTGCACACTTTCCGCCGTGCTCTTAAGACCCACCTATTCCAGCAAGCCGGCCTGGCCTAATTTTCTCCCCTTTCTTTTAAATTTTTAAACTGAAATTTTAATTTGTTTTAAATTATTGGGATTTTTAATTGTCTTGGGCTAAATTATTTAATTTGGTTTTAAATTGTTTCTAACTTTTGTATTTCTGTATTTTATTCTGTGCCTGTTCACCGCCCTGAGTCCTTCGGGAGTAGGGCGGTATACAAATTTAATAAAACATAAAACATAAGAAATGTAAGATAACCCATAATGGTTACAGAAATGTAGTCTAGAGTAGGGGTCCCCAACTAGGCCGGGCAAGCAGTGGGCGAACATGCATATGCAGCTCCACTTGAACAAGTGTCAAGTGTTCATGCTCACACGTGAAGCTCTATTTGCACAAGCAGTGGGTGCTTGAGCGCGTGAATGAAGCTCTATTTGCACAAACTATGGGTACGCACACCCCACTATTTGTGCAAATAGAGCTGCATGTTTTTTTACATGTGCCCACTGCTCACATGGAACCATTCCCTCTCCCACCCACCCCCAGCCAGGCTGTCAAGCTGAAAAGGTTGGGGACCGCTGGTCTAAGACGTATAGACAGTAAATTAGAAAAAACTTGGTTTTCTGGTTTTGTGTAGGGTAACAAAGCTACTATAGGCCCAAAGGTGAAAAAAGATTGAGATACCAACAATGGAGTGGAGTGATACCAACAATGGATTGTGAAGATGGCCGAATTTGTAGAAACAGCAAAAGTGATAAAACTGCAAAACTGTTTGATAAAAGAATAAGTATTTTCATTAAAGACTGGAAAAGTACAATGGACTTTTTGCTAAAAATGGGGAAACCAACCTTAGCACGAAACCAAGCCCAACACCACCCACCTGACTTAAAAGAGAAGACCCTGAAATGGACCAGTGGAGACTAAAGACTCTCTTCAGTGCCTCAGAAGACAGTTGGAAAGACTATGGGGGGAAGGGCAGAAACTCATTGTAAGGTTTTCTTTCTTGCCTCATTTATATTGTAATCAGTTAAATGGATTCATGGAGGGATGGCATTTGGGAGTGGTTAGCACAGCAAGTCTTCAGACTTCTGTCTGGAGGGAGGGAGAATTATCAAGAATGTTTGTACTACTTGTCTTGTAGGAGTAATTGCATACCCACACCATTCAGAACCACACTGAGGCTATCCCCTTCACCTGTCTCCACATAAAGCTTCCCCTAGGCTCACTCTGTGGCACTAAGACCCATGCAGTCATACCTCCCTGCCAATTCCATGGGGGAGGGGGCACGCCCCCTCAGGCAATTCCCTCACTGAAGAGGTAACAGAAAAGAGATTTCCAAACCCCAAGCCCTGATTAGGACTCACAAATAATGCTGCCAAGTTACTCAGTAAGGCAGAATATGTTGCACTGGTGGTCTCATTAGTAGGAGTCCCAGGGCTCATTATGTGCAATTTCAAAAATATTAATAGCCTGGCTTGCACACTGGTTAACCTCAATTTGACCTCACAAACCCTGGATGTACTAAACTAAGAGCTAAGGCAGGTTCAGGAAGGAACCCTTGGAAATGGGCAGCATTTGATTATCTACTAAGGCACAATCGTGGCTGCAAAGAATTTTGGGACATGTGCTTGCTTCAGCCTGACTGAAAGCTCACAGAAAGTGACATCAAACAGCTAAAAAGAATTGGCACAGAAAATTGGATACTGTAAATTTCTTTTCTAGCTGCTAGACCTTCATGGGTTGAAAGCTCTCCTTTTGGGGGCCACTGCCTTGCCCCAATAGCCTACAAAATCACCTCCCATCTCAACAGACTGTTAGCCTCTGCCTCTATATTGCTTGCTTGCTTCGGCTGCCATTGTAATGGGGGGAGGAGGGAGCTGTTTTGGTATTTGGGAAGTAGGAAGCAAGTTGGTGGAGATGTCGTAAAAGGGAGTGAATTGGAGAAAGTTTTCCTCAGTGCTTTCTCTGCAGCTGGAAGACGTGCTGATAACCAGTCAAGGTCAACCGTCCTGGCATACCAGAAGAATGGAGCAATCTGAAGCTGCGCCCCACATGACACCTTGGGGGGGATGTGGATTGGATAATCCTGACTGGACCCTTGGGGGGAGGGTTTTGGGGATGCTTTCTATATGTGATTTTCGTGCCTATTGCCTCAGACCTTGCTTTTCTTTGGTTGCATTCAGTTCATACTCAGTAAAAGTACCTTTCTCTATGAAAATGCCATTTGTGTGGAAAATGTCTACCCACTACTCCTCATGAAAGACATGCTAACCCACCTGGCCAAGGGGAAGATTTTTACTAAACTAGATTTACGGGAGGCTTATTACAGAGTCCGGATTAAGGAAGGTGATGAATGGAAAACTGCTTTCAATTGCCCATTGTTTCCAGTTTAGGATGCTCCCTTTCGGATTACAAGGGACACAAACGTCCAAGTAAGGATGCCAGCCAAATATCCCTCATGATGTGCCAGGTATACAGGAAGTACAGAGGCCATTCTGATAGTGTGTAGGTTGGGCAATATATGTAAATATATACACTAGTGGCCAAAATTGTGGAAACCTTTTGGGAAAAGTGTATTTTCTAAATTAGCTAATAATACCACTTTTTTTTTGGAGTAGTACCATAAAATTATATATCAATGGAAAGATAATTTAATCAAGAATGTAATGCAATAACTTTTATGAAGAATTTGCTATTAGAATAGCAGTTATAGTATAAAGAAGAAAAGTGAAACACATAGAAAAAATGAGATACATAAAAATTAACACCATAGAAAAAAAGAGACATACAAAAAATATCATGTCAGTTAATGCTTAGTTGGGTAACCTTTAGCATGAATTACGGCCTTACAATGTCTTCCCATGGAGTGAACCAAGTCTTTTAGTTCTGCAACTGTTATAATGTGAAACCAAGATTGAATTATTGCTTCTATTAATTGGGTTTTATTGCTGGGTCGCTTCTGACCAACAAGTTTCTTTAGTTGGCTCCATAGATTTTCAATTGGGTTAAGGTCTGGGCTTCCCAGGCCATTCCAGCACTGGAATATGATCATATTGAAACTCCAAAAAAAGATGGTATTATTAGCCATCAAACCTCAAAAATACATTTTTCCCAAAAGGTTTCCATAATTTTTGGCCACTACTGTATAGACCAAATGGAGGGAATTGTGGAAACCCCTTCTCCTAGAAGAATGAAATATTTTGGAGAATATTAAAAGAGGCAGAATATTATATCAAAGGAGAAATGGAGAAACATGATCTTAGAGGCAAAAAGCAGTCCCTGCATAGTAAAACAGCCTCCAGCAAACTCTTTAGAGATGGTGATTTTATGCCCATTAAGGAAGACTGGGTCAGCCTATTCACAAACAAAACACCTTTACCACCAAGTGATGGGATTAAGGACAGGACATGATTTTAACACCATTCATTGAGAAAAGTGGAAACAATACTGATCCATTAAGAAAGGCAGGCTAGAGGCAATAGATAACAGGATAAAATCATTTACACATGGCTGACAAGATTAGGACCAAGGAAGCTGATAATTAAAACCCATTATGAGCCTTTGCGAAACAAGTAAGACAGTGGTGGGATTCAAATTTTTTTACTACCAGTTCTGTGGACGACTTGGTGAGCATGGCTTGGTGATTATGTGACTGGGTGGGCATGGCTTAGTGGTCATATGACTGGGTGGGCGTGGCCAACTCCACATTACTCACGTCAAGGGGCGTCTTGCCTCACCCCGCTTGCCTGGCCTCCTGAGCTCTTCTGGTCTTTGTCTATTAATTTGTCTACTACTACAGTGTCCTGTTGATTATCTAATGCCTGCCTGTTGTTATGGATCTGGAACTCCCACAGATGCTTAGCTCTATTATTCTCCATGATCTTCTGTGGAAACTCCTTTTTCCTGGGATTATGCAGCTGCCTTTCTTCCCCAGAAAAAGCCCTATTTTGTTTAAAGAATTGCAGACAAATGCATCCTTGTCCACCATAGCAAAGCACAGTCCTACGCTTATAATTTTTCTGCTTTTTCAGACAGGTGGACGCACTTCTAAACAAAACACTGGCTGCAGATAGCTCTCTTTTTCACATTGCAGGAAAGTTCAGAAATGGCTCAGTGAGTTAACAACTGACTGGCTGATTTTGGGTCAGTCATTCCCTCTCTCAGCCCAGCCAACCCCACAGGACTGTGGTGGGGAAAATAGGAGGAGGAGGAGGAGGAGGAGGAGGAGGAGGGATATTTGGAATGTTTGCTGCTTTGAATTACTTATAAAAATAATGATGGAATATAAATAAAGAAATAAATGATTTTTCTGGAGGATGGTGTTTTGCTCTGTGGCAAGTCAGCCATTTTTTAAAAAAATTAAACACATTTTGAAGAATATATAAATACAGATGGAGTAGATAAATTGCCAAGCAACTAATGAGGTATGTACAGGCCTACATTGGCCCTCTGGGTGGTACAAATGAGGACTGCAGGCCTCAGATCTATATGATCAGATAGAGCATATAGATTAGTCATTAAATCACCATTCTCTGTCTTCTTTTTTAATACTGCAAATCCACCCTTCTCAAAGGACCCTTTTTGAAAATTCAGAGAGCCTATCAAAATAGTCAACATGAACAGTTTGTAGGAAAGGTTATCATATGAGCTTATTTAAATAATTGAAAAATACAGTACAAAGTAACTGTGTGGAAACAGGATCCAATATTTTTATTTTCATAAAGCATTGTCGCCAAAAATAGTTGTTTTCAATTCTAAGGTACTTCTAACATACTACCATTAATACCTTTTGCTCTCAGTCACAAGTGAATACTTCCAAAAGTTTCCAAGAGCTTAATTCCTACACTTAAAATGTATAGTGTCACTAGGAGTTGGCATATAATCCATTCCAACATCACAAATGTGCAGGGCTTTCTCCTCAAAAGTCCCTCATATTATTTTCTAATCTATTAAAAAAATTAATCTTCCCTTCCCCCTCACCATTCTCCCCCCCCCTTTCCCACCTACCCTAGGGCCAAAACCCAGGTGACCACCCTACTTGCCAGGCTGTTGTAAGAGTTTGCCAGGCCGGTAGCCCCAGCGGAGGAGGCAGTTGAAGTGGCATCCTTGGAGTCTTCCTGGGCCAGCAACAGCTCTTCAGCTCCAGCAACGCCCTGTGATACTTGCTGATGGTTTCCTGGCACTTCTTCTCCTTGTAGCACTGAGCTCCTTAGCTTTTGAAATCCAGCACTCTCGGATCAGCTGGTTGGGCTCAGCAGCTGGAGAAGCGGCACTAGATTTCAAAAGCCAAGGAGCTCCACGACAAAAAGAAGTGCCGGGAAGCCATTCCCAGCACTTCTGGGAGGAGAGCATTCAAGAGCCTGGGAGGAGAGCATTCAGCTGACATTCAGAGGCAAGCAGGAAACTGCGGGAAATGGGGGGGAGGGGCAGCAGCCTGCCTCCCAGACAGCATGTGCAAGCGGGAACTGGGAGGAAATGGTAGGGGCCAGAGGTCTGCCTCCTGGAGAACGCAGGCAAGTGGGAAACGGTGGGAAATGGTGGAAACCAGTGGCCTGCCTCCCGGACAGCGTGGGCAAGTGGGAAACAGTGGGAAATGGTGGGAAATGGCAGGGGCCAGTGGCCTGCCTCCTGGACAGTGTGGCAAGCAGGAAATGGCGCGGGCCAGCGGCCTGCCTCCCGGACAGCACAGTACTGCCCCCCCCCCAGCCTCCAGCTTGCCTGCCTTGCTTCTCCACTGTGGCTGCATCCAACACAGCACTGGGAAGCTGCATGGCTGTGCTTAGCTGGGAGAACAAATTCCCCAAGGATTTCTTTGCCTACCTGATTTCCAGCTCCGTTGCATTTCTCAGGAATTTCGGGCAAAGAAAACTTTGTGAGACAAAAAAAAAAATTCACTCAATCAATTCCAACTTTGTGAGAACTTTTTCTTTCACAAGAAGTTGGAATTGATTGATTGAACTTTTCTTTTAGGCCCACAAACTTTTGTACAGCTTCCCAGTCAGGAGGGAGAGCATTCTCCCAGCCAGCATGGCCATGCGGCTTCCTGGCCAGGGAGACAGTGTTCTCCCAGCCAACATGGCCATGCAGCTTCCCAGCCAGAGGGGTGGGGAGCGTTCTCCCAGCCAGTGCAGCCATGCGGCTTCCCGGCACTGCGTGGGATGGAGCCGTTGTCATGGATAAATGCCTTGCCTCTGATCCAGAGCTAGAAGCAGGGGGGCTGGGCAAGCCAGCCCCCAAGGTCCACCCTAGCCCAATAACCCCTCCTTACCTTAGCCATGCCCCGGGGGTACTTAAGGGTCAGCCATGCGGTCCTGCTTCAGTTCCAGACTAGTACCTGTAACGATAAGATGTATAATTAATAAAAAGTAATTGATTTAATAAGAACCTGACTATGGAGTTATTGGGCACGATCCTCGAACACAATTAACAATATGGTAGCAGAGGATGGTTCGATAGCCCAATCCTGATACTCCACAGCATGCAAGGAACCACAACAGACAGGGTGAATACCAGAGCATTCACCAAGAAGATGGCAGAACGACCTGCCCAACCCGAAACCACGCAAGGAGAGGCACCCGAGACGAGCGGCCTACTCCACCACCCATCCACCCCGGCCAGGAGCAACGAGGGGTGGACGAAACACGAAACCTCAAAGGAAGAGATGCACGACCTAAAAGGAAAACTCCTCGAGCTGATAGATTCGTCGCAAAGCAACAACGACCTCATCGCGGAACTCCGAAGCCTGATCAAAGGCTGCGAAGCAGCGAGTGAGGAAGATGAGGACGAATCCGATTACAGCGAAGGAGACCCGGTAAGGGAAGATTTCCCCCACCAAAAACCTACCGCAAAGGCCGAAGGAGACTTCGCGCCCTTTTCACGGCGGCCATCTTGGGAGACGGCGTCATCAAAGATGGCCGACCATCCACCAATAGACTCCCGAGATTTAAATCCCATGGCGGGAATCGGGGCCTACTCAAAAACTACCGACCAAAAATACTACAAAAAACACAAAAGCCCAAAATCCAAACCTACAGACTCGCCTACCGAGCCCGAGGTCAATAAAGCCATCGAACTAATCGCCGCGGCCCTAGGGGACAAGATGAAAATACCGACCGTACACCCCGGCGCCAGGCCGAAAAGCAAAAGGGACCCCAGCGCGACGAGGGCCGGCACCGACGCCCACCCTGGGAAGGCAGCCACCATCGCGTGGACCCAGGACCACCCAGAGCCCCTAAAGAACCTACCCACAAAAATGGGACACCAAGGGCGATGGGACTACTCACCGGACCGACGACTGGGACCAGATCCGTGGACTGCGAGGCCATCCGCAGGCAGGGGACGCCCATCGGCGAGCAGGGGGCTCGGCCCGACACCCACAGGCGGCATCCGCACGAGACCGGGCCACCCGGGACCATTTGCGGCCCCAACGGGACTCCCAGCGTCCACCGGCGATCCTCACCGCTTCCCGAGACTCCAGGCAACGATCCGCGACGATCCCGAGCAGGCAAGGCCAACCGGAGAGGAACTGAAGGCCCATCCGGAAGATTGGGGCCTTCACCCGGGAGCAGCATGGACGAGCTCCTCACTCCACGGCGACTGGGGAGAAATGAACCTCACGCATGCGCAGCACGCCCCTGTAAGAGAAACGGAACAGGACATAGAGCTACACCGACGCAGACACATAGAGACAAGTCAGTTCAGACTTGCCACAGTCGTTCCTCTGCCTTATTGCAAGTATCCTTACGTGAGAAACCATGGACAGCGACATAATGTGAGTAATTTAACTTACAATTCAGGGACTTTGCCCAGTGACTTTCCCAAACTGAGGCTAGATGGGGAGAATTTCCTGGACTGGAATCAACAGCTCCAGGCCACCCTGCTTAAGGAAGACCTATTATCTATGGTTACAGACCCCCCAGAAAAACCCTGGACTTTTGAATTAGATTGCATCCATCACAAAGCTTACTGTATTGTCATTGCCAGCATTACCCCCAGCATTTACCCCAGTATTAGCCACCACCTGACTGCGTTAGAAATAATACAGAGAATGCACAAATTGTTTTACTGCCAAAGCGTTGCCAGCACCACCAGGCTGTCCAGGGAATTTTATGCCACCAAACTCAAGGCAGGGACACCCATGAGCGAGCATTTACTATCCCTAAATAATACTAGGGCCCAGCTGACACAAAGGGGGGAGGTCATAAGCGAGAGGACCATGATAAGCATCATAGTAAATTCCCTAGACCCCAGTTGGGACACCTTCATTACGCAGATAGACAACCTAGGGACAGGGAGGCTCTCTCTGGACTTACTAACAAGCAAACTAATATCAGAGGATTGCATCAGAAAGGACCGCTCCCTAAGCCGCAGGGAGCAAAGGCCCAGCAGAAAGGTTGAGCCACAGGGCAGGAGTCACAGCAACACAGAGTGTTATATATGTGGGTCAAGAAACCATTACAAAAGGGACTGTCCTAAAAATACAGGAGACAGGATACATAGAAGAGATAGGCCAGAGCAAAGGGCAAGACATACTAGCGGACACTCACCAGAGGTCAGACACAGGCGTAGGGATTCCCCTAGCCCTAGGGACAGGAGAGACCACAGGGACAGTTCCAGGGAGAGCCACACTGGATCACTGTATGGCATAGGGGATCAAGTGCGACACATAGGCCAAGACAAGGAGGAAGGCACATGGCTACTAGACTCAGGAGCCACAAACCACACCACACATGACCGCAATCTACTAACCTCTTTTACAGGAGAAAGCTTTGTAGTGAAAGTGGCTAACCAGAATAACGTACAAGTAACAGGCAAAGGTAACGCATACGTGCCAGGAATAGGTGTGGTACAGGGAGTACTCCTAGTGCCAAATATACCATATAATATCCTTGCCACCCTAAAACTGAGCAAGGATAACAATGTCGAGGTGACTTTCAAAGAAGGAAAGGCACAG
Source organism: Pituophis catenifer annectens (assembly GCF_029215685.1). Taxonomy (NCBI): domain Eukaryota; kingdom Metazoa; phylum Chordata; class Lepidosauria; order Squamata; family Colubridae; genus Pituophis; species Pituophis catenifer. The sequence goes on along the minus strand of NW_027256883.1, from coordinate 105,852,443 downwards.
GTAACCAGAGGGGATAAAAGGATAGGGAAAGTAGTAGTCAGTGGGGAACTACCATTCTTCCACCCAACCAAGGACAAACAGCCAGAAGTAAACAATCACCGAGGGGTTAGACCCAGTAGCACAGACAACGCAAGTAGGGAAGTAGAGGGGGTTAAGCACACACACACCACCGATGAACCCAGTGAACAGGGGGCACCCAGGAAGGAGAAACCAGCGATAGGAAAACCGATGCATGACAACTGTGCCCACCTATTACACAGAAAACTAGGGCACATTAGTTTTCCCGTAGTGCAGAAAATGTTGGAATGCTCTGAAGGTATAAAAATAAAGGATTGTGAGAACTATCTCGAGTGTTCTATTTGTAAGGGCTCCAAATTAAAAACCAAACCAAGACCCAAGAAGTCAGTACGCACAACTAATTCGATCTTTCAACTTGTACATATGGACCTAGTGGGGCCACTAAGGCCCTCCATCAAGTACAGGAAAAGGTACTTCCTGACCATAGTGGATGACTTCAGCCGCTATGGCTTCGTGTACACCCTAAAACACAAAAATGAGGTATTCCAAAAATTTAAGGAATTCTATGCGAGGGTGGAGACACAGCACAACACCAAAATCAGGCAAATAATGACAGACCGGGGGTCTGAATTCTTATCAAGCGATTTCTTGCGATGGCTGAAAGCACGCGGGATGGTCCATTACACGACTTCTCCGTTTTCCGCCTTTCAAAATGGCGTGGCAGAACGAAAAAACGGAACGCTACAGACCATGATGAGGTGCGCGCTGGATGATGCTGGCCTAGGGCAGCATTTCTGGTCCGAAGCACTCATTTATTCGAATTATACCCTAAATAGACTATGGTCCAGCGTACTGAATAAAACTCCATACGAATTAATGTACCAAAGGAAACCACAGGTGTCACACTTACACATATTCGGGGTCACAGCAGATGTGCACATCCCCAAGCAACTCAGGTGTAAGGGGGACAGGGTATCCAGGAGGCTGAGGTTCATGGGCTATGAACCGGGGACGAAGGGATACAGGTTCATAGACAACAGCAACAATTTCGTAATATCACGAACAGCTGTTTTTCACGAAAACGCTAACTGGTCCAAAATACACCTCAACGAGGTGTCCCTTAACAAGGACGGACCAGGGGATGATCAAAGGGAGATAAAACACCAAGCAGGAAGGGGCACTGAACAGGGAAAGAACAAACCCAAGGGACAGGAAATACCAGTGAAGGGATGGAAGGAAAACCACCCGCACATTAAAGTGGACTCACTCACTGAGAGAGAAGCTAGGTACATGCATGACACGGAGACACCTCCTGACAGACCAGTCAGGGCAAACAGGGGCAAAAAGCCAGAAAGGTTAGGGGACTACATACTATCCCTACACACTAACCAACTAACCCCCAACACATATGAGGACGTACTGGGGTTACCGGATGAGGAGAGAGAGAAATGGGAACAAGCCATGGAAAGGGAAATGGACAGCCTAAGGGAACTAAACGTATACACTCCCTCTAAAGTCCCAACAGGAAAGACAACCATAGGCACTAGGTGGGTCTACAAGGTTAAAACACTAGAGGGAAACAAAGCGCTCTACAAAGCAAGACTGGTGGCACAGGGGTTCGCCCAGAAATACCCTGACGACTACACGGAAACGTACTCCCCCACAGTCAGGGCCGAGAGCGTGAAGTGTGCACTTGTAATCGCATCACTGCTAGGGTTAGAAGTGCACCAATTCGACGTGCAAACCGCTTACCTGCACGCTGAGCTCGACAAAGAGATATACGTGAGAGCGCCACCCAGCCAAAGCACTAAAAAGGGAGAAACCTGGATTTTAAACCGAAGCTTGTATGGACTCAAACAATCAGGGAAACGTTGGTATGAGTGCCTATCCAAGACATTGAAATCCATGGGATTCTCAGCCACTTCAGCCGACAACTGCTTCTTCACCAAGAAGTCAGACAACTCCCTCGAATATGTTTTGATATACGTAGACGATATATTGTATATCGGTGATCAAGCCAGCAAATGTAATAACTTCGCCAATGAGCTGGGAAAACATTTTACACTAAAAGTATTGGGCAAGGTAGACAAATACTTGGGGGTGCAGATCACGAAAACAAGCAAGGGTTTTCAACTGTCACAGAAGGATAAAATTTTGGAACTAATACATAAATGCAACATGACAAGCGCCAAGGGATGTGAAACGCCAATGCAACCAGATTTCTTGAAGGACATGTATAATGAGGCTGAGGCGTTCAAAGACAACACATTATATAGATCCACCATAGGCTCCCTACTATACATTGCAAACTGGACCAGGCCAGACATCGCTCTGCCAGTTAACTTGCTGTCAAGACATGTGGGTAAGCCCACTGTGTACCACTGGGAGGTCATCAAAAGGGTATTAAGGTATCTAAAGCAAACTTCCGAGGCTTGCCTGTCATTAGAGCCCGAGAACACCACAACACCCACACTCACGTGCTATGCTGACGCTGACTGGGCTGGGGACGTAAAGTGCAGAAGGAGCACTTCGGGTTACATATTCTTTCTAAACAACAGCCCAGTTCATTGGTATACAGGCAAGCAAGACTTGGTAGCCACATCCACCACGGAGGCCGAATATATCTGCTTGTCCAAAGCCGCCAACAACCTGGTCTGGTTTGATGACCTGCTCGCTGACATATGGGCCGAGCCAAACTACCCCATCATCATGCACGAGGACAATAAAGCTGCCATGGAAATATCTAAGGCTGAAGCGGTGGGTCAAAGGTCGAGGCATATCGACATAAAGTACAAGCACGTTAGGCAGTTCGCGAACATAGGATTTGTGAAGGTTATACACTGTGACACGGAAGAGCAAACAGCAGACATCCTAACAAAACCATTGCAAAATAAACAGCACACGTATCTCGCATCAAAATTAGGCGTCCTCCTGAAAAGGACACCTCAGGTACACACCACACAAAAATATCTCGGCCAGGCATTTAGAGGGGGTTTTGTCATGGATAAATGCCTTGCCTCTGATCCAGAGCTAGAAGCAGGGGGGCTGGGCAAGCCAGCCCCCAAGGTCCACCCTAACCCAATAACCCCTCCTTACCTTAGCCACGCCCCGGGGGTACTTAAGGGTCAGCCATGCGGTCCTGCTTCAGTTCCAGACTAGTACCTGTAACGATAAGATGTATAATTAATAAAAAGTAATTGATTTAATAAGAACCTGACTATGGAGTTATTGGGCACGATCCTCGAACACAATTAACAGCCGTGGTGGTGAAGCAAGGCAGGCAAGCTGATATCTGGGGACAGTGAGGAGAGCAGCTTGCTAGGCCACAGTGCCACAGCCTGCATGGGATGGAGCCACAGTGGTGAAGCAAGCCATGCAACCTGGGGATGATGGGGGGTGCTAGCGCCACTCAGAGGCTTACTTACCCAGGCAGGCAGATCACGGCCACTCAGTTGTCCCGCAGGCACCATGTGGGAAGGCAGGCAAGCCATAGAGATTGTGTGGTCAACGCAAGCGAGGAACTGCACAGTATGCTATGCTGGGGAGGTGAGGAGTGACTGGGCAGGGTGGAGCGGGGCGAGTAGGCGGGCAGGGCGAGCAGGTGGAGGCGAGCAGCAAGCAGGTGAGTGGGCAGGTGGGGGCGGGGCAGCCAGAGATGGTATTTGTCAGTTCTCTGAACTACTCAAAATTTCCACTACCAGTTCGCCCAAACCAGTCCGAACCTGCTGAATACCACCTCTGAAGTAAAACCAATCAAATAATAAAAGCACACAAAGCAAACCTCAAAATTACAAAGTACTGTAAACTGTATAAAAATCCTTGCACTCATCAAGCTAATTTGTCAGCTGTCCCAGAACTGCACGCTGCAGTTCTGCTCATCAATAAGCGGAATCTTTCTTTCCAATCAGCCTCCATTTTATTTCCAGCGCCTTTCAACTGGTTTGGAACTAACCAGATGGATTTTTTTTTTTTACAAATTATTCATCAATTGAAATGGAAAAAATTAAGAAACACTGGACATGTTTATCCAGCACAATCTTATTTGTTTATCCAGCACAATCTTATTTGAATTTAGAAAATGTATGTAACAATAAGGGGACCAGTAAAAAGGAAAGTGAAAAAAAGAATCAAATATCTATGGAACATATGGAAGTTATTCAAATCCAAAGAAGTTCAGGAAGAGCACTGATTAAGAAAGGACTGTGGGAAGCCCCCCCCCCCCCCCGCCGAAGAATGAAATACTTTGAGAAATATTAAAAAAGGCAGGATATTATATTTTCCCAAAGGGACAAATGGAGAAACACGCTCTTAAGGGAGACAGAACCAGCCCCAGTCTCCCTGCCCCCAAGCAGAAACTGTGGAGGCCAGCTTTTAGAAATGCAGATTTGATAATCCATTCAAGACAGAATATTTTGAAACTTTTTGGCAGAATGGTAGGATTAGAAAGCAGCCCCTCTCCCAAGATTCAACATAGGAGAAAAGTCATTAGCCACAATAGGAATTGCCCAACACCCTTTCAGAACACAAGCCCTTTCATTGCACACTAGAGCAGTCCAAACTTCAAAGTCACAGAAACCTTGGAGCTCAGATAAACAGTAAGCCAGAGGTTGACCAGATTAGCTCAGACAAACACCTAGGATTTGCATTTCCTCTTTTGCCTATTGTTCTGTCCCCATTACATATTAGTCTGTGTGCAGCACGACATGCAGCTAAACCTACCTATCCTCCAATAAAACAGACCATCTGCATAGATCTGAGTTGAAATAACAGGATATGGTGAAATTGGGGAAATAGGGAAACATACAATGAGAATCAAATACAAGACGGACAGTATTAAGTTACTGCTGAGCATAACAATTAATAAATACAAGCAATTTAAATTTCACCAATGATGCTCCGTGTGTGGGATGTGGGTTTGTCCTTGAATGACCATGTTCCACAGATTAAGATGGATTCTTCTTTATGCTTCTGCCTTCTCCAAATGCTAAAGGATATGGAGTCTGACTTCCCAGCATGCACTTGGTTTGAGAGTGTGGACTGATGGGTAAAATGGATTGGGTCAGTTTCAAACAATATACTTGGTATTTTGTTTCTCCAGCCACTAGATGGGGCTAGAGCACAACAACAGTATATAAAGATTGTATATTGGAGCATATTTGTCCCTCTGGCCACTAGATGGGGCTAGAGTATATAAAAGTTATATGCTGGGACATGACACCTATAGAGCCACGCATGACCCCTACATAACCCCATAGGAAAATTGACAACAGCCAATAGAATCTTAAAGGACATGTTCTTGCACAGGAACAAGAAGCTCAAATACAAAGCCCAAAGATGATATACAAACCCACCCACTCTCAACTTCATTTTGTCAGCTGCCCAGAATCACATGTGGTTGGTGGTTCTGCTTCATCAATAAACCTGTCTTTCCAATCAGCATCCATGTTTCCAGTGTCTTCTTTCCAGCTTGGAACTGAACCAGATGGATATTTCTTCCAACAGTACTAAGTGGAAAATGATATTTTTCTGATTAACAAGCAGAATTTTAAAAGCAAGTTTTCCTTCAAAACTGTTTACCTCTCAGGAAAACAAAAAGAAGCACATGCCAAATGCAAGCCAAAAGTAAAGGAGGAATATATTATTTATTCATCTACTTAAATAAGAAGTATCTAAAGCAGGAAAACATCCCTTTGAGCAATTTAGACCATTTCTCCATAGAGAAATGCTCCATAAGCATTTAAAGGTGCCCCCTAAAGGACACTAGTGAAATTGCAGGAATACCTAAATGAATTATCTGTTCGCACTTAACCTTAGAAAACTAAAGTTTGAGTATATAATTTCAGGAAAGCAAACTGGTAACAAGAGAGGAGGACTATCACCATCTCTTGATAGCAACCAAGGTGGTTTTAAAGCACTCCAATGTAATATTACTGGTAATGAATAATCAAAATTAGATTTTGTATTAGAATACTGGAAAGTAGCCAATGCCAACCAATTTTTAAAGAGGGATCCAGAAGGTATGCAACAATTATAGATCAATTAATTCAACATCTGTTCCAGGTAAGACTGACTGAAAACATTACTAAAGATAGCATTATAAATAACTCTTGATGAACCATAAATCAACATGGTTTTATAACAGTAAATTGTGTAATTAACAGTTAAGAATTTTTTGAGAATGTCAGAAATAATGTAGATTGTTAAACTGTTTATAAAGATTTTCTATTTTTTAAAAAAAATCTTCAAAAATTTCTGCTCAAACTTGACCCCTTATGGAATAGAAAATTTCTGGACTGATGAATAGCTAAAGGAGCAGTTAGGAAGTCTGGGGTTTGATAGGGTGGGGTTTGCAATGAATGGGGGCAGCCAGTAAGTTTGGACATGAAACTGCATTAGGTCCTTTATTTCTCATTTAATTCATAAATTAATATCTTAATTCTGAAATTAAGAGATGAGCAAAGAGAAATAAAATTTGCTAAGATACATAAAAAGGGGCAGTAAAACCTCCATCCTGGGCAATACAGCAACTTGCAAATAGAGTCAGCATAAATAAGTCTTAGGCCTAGGGAGGTCACTGTTCCTCAGGTTGGCGGGTGTGAATCCCTCCTTTTGAAATGGGACCCTGGAGTTCAGTCTGGGCTGTTGATCACGTACCTCTCCCCCAGCTGCGTGGCCTCAGCCCTGCCCGCACTACTAGATGTCTTAGCCGAATTGACGGTGGAACTCCCCAACCTTTTGGTTGTGGGAGATTTCAATCTGCCATCGGCCGGTGAGTCATCTGAGTTGGTGCGGGAGTTCATGACCTCCATGACGGCCATGGACCTGACTCAGATTGTACAGGGCCCAACTCATATTGGAGGACACACACTCGACCTTATTTTTCTCTCTGGACAGTGGATAAATGATCGTGGGGAGGGGACTCTATCTATTGACCCTCTGTCATGGACTGATCATTCCCTCCTTAGACTCGACTTTTCCTCCGCCATCCCCCATCGCAGGGGTGCGGAACCAGTAAGATGGTTCCGCCCCAGGCACCTGATGGAACCCGAAAGTTTCCTGATGGAGCTTGGGTCATTTCCCGCCTCCTTAGCCCACGATTCATCTGAGACCCTTGTCACGGCCTGGGAACAGGCTGCAGTGGGGGCCCTGGATCGAATCGCGCCTTTGCGGCCTCTGATCCGACGCAGATCCCGGGCGGTTCCTTGGTTTACCGCGGAGCTCAGGGAAATGAAGCATCGGAAAAGACGCCTGGAGGGTGGTTGGAGATCCTCCCGATCCGAGTCCGACCGAACACAACTAAGAACCCATATTAGGTCTTATCTTGTGGCGATGGAAGTAGCGAAACGTAACTATTTCGCCACTCTCATTGCATCTGCAGAAAATCACCCAGCAGCCCTGTTTAGAGTGACCCGCTCCCTCTTTAATTATGGAGCGAGGGAGGACCCCTTACAGGGCTGTGCTGAGGACTTTGCACAGTTTCTGCAAGATAAAATCACTCAGATTCGGACCGGGTTGGACTCCGACTGGGCAGAGTCCGTTGAGGTGACAGGGCCTAGTCTCGGTGGAGACATCTGGGTTGAGTTTGAGCCTGTTTCATTGGATGACGTGGACAGGATTATGAGTAGGCTGGGGTCTTCCACATGTTTACTGGACCCTTGTCCCTCCTGGCTTGTTTCGGCAGCCAGGGAGGTGACTGGAGACTGGATCCAGGCTATTGTCAATGCTTCACTAAAGGAAGGGGTCTTTCCCGCTGCGCTTAAAGAGGCAGTGGTTCGACCCCTCCTTAAGAAGCCTAACCTGGATCCTGACGTACTTAACAACTACAGTCCAGTCTCCAACCTTCGCTTTTTAGCGAAGGTTGTTGAGTCCATGGTGGCACAGCAATTCCCTCAATTCCTGGAGGAAACTGACTACCTGGATCCTTACCAATCTGGTTTCAGGCATGGCCACAGCACGGAAACGGCATTGGTCGCCCTAGTAAATGATCTCTGGCGGGCCAGGGATGGGGGTTGCTCCTCCATCCTGGTCCATCTTGACCTCTCAGCGGCGTTCGATACCATCGACCATGGTATCCTGCTGCAGCAGCTCAGGGGGATAGGGTTAAGAGGCACTGTTTTACAGTGGTTCTCCTCCTATCTCTCGGGCCGTCTGCAGTCTGTTTGGGCGGGGGGTCAGGGATCCTCCCAGAGGCCTCTCACTTGTGGGGTGCCTCAGGGCTCGGTTCTCTCTCCTCTGCTCTTTAATATCTATATGAAACTGCTGGGTGAGATCATCCGTGGTTTTGGGGTGAGGTATCATCAATATGCTGATGATACCCAGCTTTACATTTCCACCCCTGACCACCCTAGGGATGCCCTTTCCGTGATGTCCCACTGCCTGGAAGCGATGCGGGTTTGGATGGGGAGGAACAGGCTTAGACTCAACCCTTCCAAGACTGAGTGGCTGTGGATGCCGGCATCCCGGGATCTGGAGGTTCCATCCTTAATGATCGGAGGTGAAACCCTTGCTCCCTCCGATAGGGTCCGCAACTTGGGTGTCCTCCTGGATTCTCGGCTGTCTTTAGATGACCATCTGACGGCCGTAACCAGGGGGGCCTTCACACAGGTCCGTCTTGTGCGCCAGTTGCACCCGTTCCTAGACCGGGATGCCCTTGCCACGGTCACTCACGCCCTTGTTACCTCTAGGTTGGACTATTGTAACACCCTCTACATGGGGCTGCCCTTGGGATGTGTCCGGAGGCTTCAGCTAGTCTAAAATGCAGCCGCGCGGGTAGTTACGGGGGCGTCTAGATACTCCCGTGTAACACCTCTCCTGCATGAGCTGCACTGGCTACCGGTGGCACTCCGGATACATTTCAAGGTGCTGGTGCTCACCTATAAAGCCCTTCATGGCTTAGGCCCGGGGTACTTGCAGGACCATCTCCAGCTGTTCTCCCATCGTCCTGTGCGCTCTCACAGAGTCGGCCTCCTCAGGGTGCCGTCGGCCAAACAATGTCGGCTGACGACCCCCAGGGGGAGGGCATTCTCTGTGGGAGCCCCGACCCTCTGGAATGGATTGTCCACTGAGCTCAGGACAGCCCCCGACTTTCTTTCCTTCCGTCGCGAGCTGAAGACGTGGCTCTTCTGCCAATTAAACTGATCCATTTGGGGGTACACTGGTATAATTTTAAATCATTTTTTAATTGGGTTACTGATTTTAATTTGGTATTGTATTGTGATTTGTATTGAAGTTGTCATTTTGTAAGCCGCCTTGAGTCCCTAGGGAGAAAGGCAGCATATAAATTGCAATAAATAAATAAATAAATTGATAGACATGAGGACAAATTAATATAAGCTTCATATATACATGTGAGACCTGTGTTGACTGACTGGGAAAGAAAATTTGAAAATGATTAACTCAGAGAGATATATTGACAATTAAGAAAAGGGAGTCTATTATACTATAGTTCATTAGACAGGAGAAGTCAAACAAAACTACCTATATTGTATTACCTTACAATAAATAAGTGGGACCCCACTTAGGATACTGTTTTTATTTATTTTTTATTTATTTTTTATTTATTAGATTTTTATACCGTCCTTTTCCTACTGGACTCAGGGCGGTGAACAGCCAAGAATAAAAACATCACATGCAAAATTTAAGATTAATTTTAAAAGAATTAAACAAGTTTTGGCTCAATATAAAATTTAAAACACCCCAACTAAAATCAATTTATAATTAAAAATATCTAAAAATATCTAAGGGGGGGGGGGGTCAAGCCAGCCCAGCTTGATGAAATAAAAAAGTTTTAAGGGCACGGCGAAAAGCACGGAGATCTGGGATCCTACGTATCTCCGGGGGCAGGTTGTTCCAAAGGACAGGTGCTGCCACAGAGAAGGCCCTCCCCCTGGGGGTCGCCAGCCGACATTGCCTGGCCGACAGCACCCTGAGGAGTCCCTCTTTGTGGGAGCGTACTGGCCAGTGGGAGGCTATCGGGGGCAGAAGGTGGTCCCATAAGTACCCAGGCCCTAAGCCATGGAGCGCTTTAAAGGTGGTAACCAACATGTTGAAGCGCACCTGGAAGACCACCGGGAGCTAAGGCAGCTTGCACAGGAGAGGTGTCACATGGGAGCACCCCATCGCTCCCATAATCCCCCGCGCGGCCGCATTCTGGACCAGTTGGAGCCTCCGGGTGCTCCTCAAGGGGAGCCCCATATAGAGAGCATTACAGTAGTCCAGGCGAGAAGTGACAAGTGCCTGAGTGACCGTGCGTAAGGAGTCCCGATCCAGAAAGGAATGCAACTGGCGAATCAGGCGAACCTGATAAAAAGTCCTCCTGGCCATGGCCGTCATATGCTCTTCTAAAGACAGCTGTGCATCCAGGAGGACACCCAAGTTGCGAGCCCTCTCCGTGGGGGCCAGTAACTTGCCCCCAATAGCCAGCGATGGCACCAGCTGGCTATATCGGGACGCCAGAAGCCACAGCCACTCGGTCTTGGAAGGGTTGAGTCGGAGCCTATTTCTCCCCATCCAGACCCGCACAGCCTCCAGGCACCAGGACATCACTTCAAGGGCATCATTGGGATGGCCTGGGGTGGAGATGTACAGCTGAGTATCATCAGCATACTGATGGAACTCCACCCCAAAGCCATGGATGATCTCACCCAGCGGCTTCACATAAATGTTGAATAGGAGGGGTGAGAGGACCGACCCCTGCAGCACCCCACAAACAAGGCGCCTCGGGGTCGACCTCTGCCCTCCTGCCAACACCAACTGCGACCAGTCAGAGAGATAGGAGAACCACCGCAGGACGGTGCCCCCCACTCCCAACCCCTCCAACCGGTGCAGCAGGATACCATGGTCGATGGTATCAAAAGCCGCTGAGAGATCTAACAGGACTAGGATAGAGGAACAACCCCTATCCCGAGCCCTCCAGAGATCATCCACCAATGCGACCAATGCCGTTTCCGTGCTGTGCCCAGGCCTGAAGCCGGACTGGAGCAGATCTGGATAGACAGCTTCATCCAGGTACCACGGAAGTTGTCGCACCACCACACTCTCAACAACCTTCGCCACAAAGCGAAGGTTGGAGACTGGACGGTAATTAGCCAAAACAGCCGGATCCAAGGAAGGCTCTTGAGGAGGGGCCTCACCACCGCCTCTTTCAAGGCGGAAGGCAAGACACCCTCACTCAGAGAAGCGTTAATAATCCCCTGGAGCCAGCCTTGCATAACCTCCCGGGAGGCCAGCACCAACTAGGGGGGACACGGGTCCAATAAGCATGTGGTCGCGTTCAGCCATCCCAGAATCCTGTCCACGTCCTCGGGAGCCACAGGGTCAAACTCCTCCCAAATGACATTCTCAAGACCTGCCTCCATCATCCCGCCTGTACCTACCCAGTCAGAGACCAAGCCTTCCCGAATCTGAGTGATTTTATCGTGCAGATACTACACAAAATCCTCAGCCCAACCCTGCAAGGGATCCTCCCGCGCTCCCAGATGGAGAAGGGAGCGGGTCACCCTAAACAGGGCGGCTGGGCGGTTATCTGCAGATGCGATAAGAGCGGAAAAATAGTTACATTTTGCCACTTTTATCGCCACTAGGTAGGTCTTAATATGAGACCTCACCAGTGTTTGGTCAGATTCGGAACGGCTGGTCCTCCAACCGCTCTCCAGGCGTCTTTTCCGGCGTTTCATCTCCCTCAGCTCCTCGGAGAACCAAGGAGCCAGGTAAACTCGGTGACGGATCAGAGGCCGCAAAGGCACAACTCGGTCTAAAGCGCCAGCAGCCACCCTGTCCCAGGTGGCCACCAGCTCTTCAGCAGAGCCATGAGTCAGAGCCTCAAGAAATGGCCCAAGCTCCGTCTGGAACCTATCAGGATCCATCAGGCACCTGGGGTGGAACCACCTAGTCTTTCTGCCTTCCTGCGGCGGGGTGTGGCGGTTAGAAAGTCAAGCCTAAGAAGGGAATGATCTGACCATGACAAGGGCTCAGTCACTATCTCCCCTATCTCAAGATCATTCATCCACTGACCAGAGACAAAAATCAAGTCCAGAGTGTGTCCTCCCGTGTGAGTGGGTCCATGAATTAATTGGGTCAGGTCCATGGCTGTCATGGAAGCCATGAACTCCCGGGCCACCTCAGATGCTTCGCCGACAGATGGCAAGTTGCCACTTCAAAAAAATGATATTAAACAGTGAGGCCAAGGACAGCGAAGTAAATAGGTTACTGCATCAGCCAGTAAAAAGTTTTGACGCTGTGATTCTGTTGTCAAGGCTGAAATGAACCTAACTGAAGCCATCTTGGAGGCTTCAGGATTGCCACACAGCAGTGGGAAGGGGGAAATAGTTAGATGGGGTTTTGTAGCCAAAACAACAAAGTTTTCCTGTGGGAACCAAGGACATTCTCACAGGTGGCTGGCCAGAGAAGGAGTAAGTAACCCAGCAACCAGCCAGCACCTGGATTGGACAGTGACTTGGGGGGAAAGGGACCAGTGACTTGGGGGGAAAGGGAAAACTTTCACTTTTAATTAGATGAAAGCCATGGGAAATCTTAGAGTTGTCTCTCACCAATTTGTGCCTATATGATGTATCCAATAAACCAGGGGTTCCCAACCTTTTGGACCTCAGGGACTACCAAGTTCATAATTTTAAATCCTGCGGACCACTAATACGAATCCAGCGCACCGCTTGCTGAAGCGCCTGGACTCCCAGTGACGGGATGGGGTCCTTCAGGCACTCTCCCTCCTCTCCCTCCCCTCTCTCCCACTCTTTCTCTCTCATCTCTCTCTCTCCTCCACTCTGTCTCTCTCTCTCATTCTGATTCTCTCATTCTGATTCTCTTTCATTCTCTCTCTGATTCTCTTTCATTCTGTCTCTCATTCTCTCTCTCTCTCTGATTCTCTGTCTTTCTCTCTCATTCTTCCTCTTTCATTCTCCCTCTTTCTCTCTTTCATTCTGTCTCTTTCTCTTTCTCTCTCTGTCTCATTCTGATTCTCTCTCTCTCATTCTCTCTTTCATTCTCTCTCTGATTCTCTCTCTCTCTGATTCTCTTTCTCTCATCTCATGGACCAGCCAGTGTCTTGGGGCTGAGAAGAAGTCAAGCATCTCCCTGAGAGACCGAGGTGTGCGAGCACCAACAAGGGCCAAAAGAAGTGCGGGAGCAAAGCACTACTTGAACTTGCACGGCATCAGCATTCCGCCTTAGTATATTTGCGCCAGCTGGTGGCACAAAGCAGCCCTCGTCTCCTGCTGCAGGAGCAGTAAAGAGCAGCCGGATTTTGCTTTCCATTGCGGACGCCAGATCGGCCCCCTGCAAGCTCTCATCTCTAAAGGAGCCTGGCTGCGCTGCTTCAATGATCCTGATGCCGCACTACAGCAGAGAGAAGAAGCTGGATTTTGCTCTCCATTGCGGATGCCAGATCGGCCCCCTGCAAACTCTCATCTCTCGAGGAGCGCTCCCTGAAGTGGTGTGGGAAACTTTGGTTGGGCTCCTTGAGAGACGAGAGCTTGCAAGGGGGCCGATCTGGCGTCCGCAATGGAGAGCAAAATCCGGCTGCTCCCTGGACCAGATGCCATTTACCGCTCCGAGTCCCAAGTGGCAGGAAACGAGGGCTGCCTTGCTCTGCAAATATACCAAGGCGGAATCCTGATGCCGCACTACAGCAGAGAGAAGCCAGATTTTGATCTCCATTGCAGACACCAGATCGGCCCCCTGAAAACTCTCCTCTCTTGAGGAGCCCACCAAAGTTTCCAACACAGCTTCAGGGAGCACTCCTCGAGAGACGAGAGCTTGCAGCGGGCCGATCTGGCATCCACAATGGAGAGCAAAATCTGGATTCTTCTCTCTGCTGTAGTGGGGCATCAGGATTACACCTCGGTATATTTGTGGCACAAGGCAGCCCTTGTTTCCTGCCTAAAAATGGCCTGAAAATGGCCCAAAACAGCTGGCTGCGAGAGGAAGAGAAGCCGGGTGAGCCAGACCCAGACGTGTCCTGGGTCCCCTTGTCCCAGAAGCAGCAACTTCACATTCTTCCCCTCTCTGCTAGCCCCCTTCTTCGCATGGGATTGCCCAGAAATGGAGAGGGAGAAGGGGACGGCGTTTCTGTGTGCTCCCATTTCTGTGTGGCACTCACCCCTCAATGCTAGCGACTGCCACTGCCCCCTTCTCCCTCTCCATCTTCGCTGCTGGGCGAGCTACCAGAGGGAAGAGTAAGAGGTTGCTGTTTCTGGGATGAGGGGACCCAGGAAGCATCTGGGTCCAGCTTACCCAGCTCCTCTTCCTCTTGCAGCTAGCTTTGTCAGTCTAGCTTGACAGTTTCTCTCTCTCTCTCTCTCTCCCTCTCCCTATCTCTCTCTCTCTCTCACTCACTCTCTCTCACTCTCACACACACACAGATTGGATCTTTCTTTCCTCCTGCCCCCCCACCAAAGACCCTGGTGGATTCCCTCCCCAACCCTGCCTGTCCCATACAGGTACCACCCACACAAGTGATGTAGAGTTGGCCATGCCCACTCAGTCACAGGTCCCACCCAGCCACACCTACCCAGCCAGTCATTAGGGCAGAGAACCGGTTGTTAAAAAATTTGGAGCCCACCACTGACTATAGATAGGGTGAGCACAAAGATGAAAAGAAGGTCTGGGGTGACATGATAACAGTGTTCCAATATTAGAGGGGCTGCCACAAAGAAGAAGGGGTCAACCTATTTTCCAAAGCACCAGAACGCAAGACAAGAAACAATGGATGAAAAATAATCAAGGAGAGAAGCAACTTAGAAGGAGAAATTTCCTGACAATGAGAACAATTAACCAGTGGAACGGCTTCCCTTCAGAAGTTCTGGGTGCTCCATCACTGGAGGCTTTTAAGAAGAGAATTGGCAGCCACTTCTCTGGAATGGTCTAAGCAGGGGATTGGACTAGAAGACCTCCAAGGCCCCTCCAACTCTGTTGTTCTGTTAATGAATAAGAACTGTGTTACAGGTAAGACAAATCAAGAAATTAAGCTAAACAAGGATAAAAGGCTATGGATTTTGGAAAAAGCAGATTAGGACTAAACAAATGGATCAAACCAGGTCCAAAAAAGAGTGGCAGAAAAAAGGTTGACTCCCTCACTCTGCCTCAACTAATATATAAAACTTGAGATACTAAAATCAGAGCAGCATTTGTCTAAAGCCAATATGTACAAAGTGGAGGAAGCCTTGTGGTTATTCAAGACACTGCAAAGCCAATTATCCATTCAATCTCCAAATTACATTCTTATCTCTTCAAAGCAATTCAAAGACCCAAATCTGATCGGAGACTTAAAAATGAAGATTCATAAAAGATTCTGTTGAAACCGTCTTTGACTATTCACACATCTGAGGCTTTGCACAGCCCTAATTTTTGGAAAGATGCTCTACCAAGACTAGGTGGATTGGCTGAAATTGGATGCCACATCTTCTGCTGCCATTGGGTGTTTTGGACTGCAGAAACCGATGGTTGGGTATGTTAGCCAACTGTGATCTTGTCTTCTACACTTTTCCCAGTGTGGTCTGCTACCTTGTACTGGCTCTGCCAACCCTGCCTTGATTCTAAAGTCAAGCAGACTCTAGCAGGCAACAGGAACATAGTCACTTTTCCCCAGTCATTATATGTTGCACTTTATGGTTTAAAATCAACTTCTGATTC
The DNA here is from genome assembly GCF_029215685.1 of Pituophis catenifer annectens. Classification (NCBI taxonomy): domain Eukaryota; kingdom Metazoa; phylum Chordata; class Lepidosauria; order Squamata; family Colubridae; genus Pituophis; species Pituophis catenifer. The sequence goes on along the minus strand of NW_027256883.1, from coordinate 105,836,780 downwards.
CATCCCTAGAGAAAATCTCTGGTGGAGTTATTTCATTGATCCACAGAGATTACTTTGCTTAATTTGAATGTTGCACAAAAAAGTTATACAAGCTAAGGAATTTAAATGTGGTAGTGTCTCAGTTCAAGAGGTAAAATAGGGTTGCATTCTGGCCCTCTTCAATATTTTTGAGATTTGATGGCACTTTAACTAAAAAAGAATTTAAGCTCTTAAATTTAACAAAAACATAGCTGGGTTCTTCTATGCTGAAGTAGCCATTCCTTCTTAAATTAAATTAAAGAATAAAACTTGCCATTTATTAAACCTTATTTTTTATCTTGGTATTTTGTTAGAGACATATATACTATAAATGAATATCATATTGCAGTTGCAAGAGAACAGAAGTAGTATTGTTGTTTGGATTGCTGTTGAGCTACATGGACATAACCTTGAATTGCTTCATGACTTCCTGTGAAATGGCAAATAGGTTTATTAAAATATGCTAAGGGAATCATGCTACAATATTTAAGCACAGTGAACTGATATAAGAACTTGTCTGATGACCTTTTGTGAGAAATATGTCCACATAAATTGGTTATCAGTCTGATCAGACCAGGATAACATTAAACTATATTAAGGATCTTTTATTATACCTCCACTGAACAATGACCATGTTGTTGTGCTTAGAGTATTTAAAGAGAATCCAAACTGGAGTATGTCCTTTTCTAATAGGAGCTTCCAAAATAAAGAGAATTTATCTTCAAAAATCAAAAATGCTAACCTCTACACAAACAAATATAACATTGACTATTTTTTCCTTCCCATCTGAGGGCTTGCTATTTAGTTCTGCCTCATTGTTGAGAATAACATTTGAGATCTTGAGGGATCTGGAAAAAAGTGATCTCGGAACCCTATTTTACAGTCCAAACTTGACTCCATATACTTTGACTAAGAAAAACTTTGTTGCTGCAGGTATAAACTGAATATTTGTGTGCTGACAAAAGGAAGTGATGGCAGCTGCACTCTTTGAGGTATTTTGCATTGCTTGATCCTGAAGACAGAGGATAATACCAAGATACTTGTTAAGAGAATGTATGGACTGCAGATGTATCTGACCAACCACCTGAAAACTCTACTGAGTTAGTGAAATGATAGTGGCATCACCTGTGTCGAAGCGTGAATCAGCTTCGTTTCCCCTCTTGGGAAAGCTGTAATTAATTAGAGGTGACTGGATCTTGTCTTCCATGGTGTATACCCTCAAAGAAAGAAAACCCGAAGTATATCTAAGAAACATTTTATTATAAAAGTAAAACAAAAGTAGCTAACTACATCGTTATTGGCAGTCTTATCACACAGATGGACAAAGGAAGTAAGGAAGTTAGAAAAGAAAGAATGTAGACATGCGCAGTAGTCCAATGTCTCACAAGACCAGCCTTATCTCAGCTACAGATAAGTTCCCTGGCAAGATTACCGTAAGTCTTAGAATGGGAGCTCAGCTGGCAAACACTTAACGCAGTGACAACCTGCTCTAACTGAGATGCCTTAGAACAGGGTTCCCCAACCTTGGCAACTTTAAGACTTGTGGACTTCAACTCCCAAAGCTTTGCTGGCTGAGGAATTCTGAGAGTTGAAGTCCATAAGTCTTAAAGTTGCTAAGGTTGGAGACCACTGCCTTAGAAATCACCATTGGAAGGTGATAATTGGACCTCTCTAAATGTGAACTAATCAAGTTTATGTAATAATTAAATAGCAGTGGCATTAAAATGTAATCCTGCCCAACATCTCATCTATGGTTAGCTTTCCATCCCTCACTTAGTACAGATATATCAAACTCAAGGCCCGCGGGTCAGATCTGGCCACCCTGGAGACAGTGAGCGGACGGACCCCACCGCCTTGGCTCTGGCCTACACCAGTCCGGCTGGGGGCTCCACCTGGGCACACACATAGGAGTTGATGAACACATGGGGGCTGGCATCGTTGGTGAAAGGGAAGCACTCAGAACACAGCCAGCCTGCAGGGATGAAGAGAGGGTGCACATGGCTTTCTCACGCGGGAGGCGGGGCAGGGACCGTCCCAGTGAAAGGGAAGCACTCACAGGCTGTGGGGCCAGCAGGGCAAGACAGTCACTGGGGACACCAATAGTAGAGCCCCAGCTGCCTTGCTGCTGGCCCTGCAGCCCCTGGGCTTGGAGGGAGGGAAGAAGGAAGGAAGATGGGATTGAGAAGGGAGGCAGGGAAGGAGGGAGGGAGAGGGAGGGAGGGAGGAAAGGAGATGGGAATGAGGAGGGAGGCAGGGAGAAAAGGAAGGCTGCCAGACATTTGAGGTGGCAAGGAGTTTGTGGGGCACCAAATTGTCCCCATGTCGAGTTAGCCGATGTGACTTGTTCCATTCCAACCCAGCTGTCCCGAGTCAGCCACAGTCAGTGAGCAGAATAGAGCCAGCCATGCCCATCTAGTCAGACTTGCCATAGTTTTACATGCAACTGGCCCTTTTAAGACAACCATAATGCTGATGCAGCCCTCAATGAAATTGAGTTTGACACCCCTGCTTTAGTACACCAAGAACTTAGATATTATACAAAAAATTGATTCTATAATGCAGAAATTGATTATTTTTAATTTTTAAAACCTGTTTAAAACATTTATTTTGCATAGCAAAACAAGTTTAACAAATTTGTGCTCAACATTGGGATGGTTTTATATTTCTGTAAAGTTTTAGATTTTTCTTGTGTTTAAGAAAAAATGTATTTTTTTTCTCTGCATAATACTTAGTTTGACTCTTTGATTTGGAAATCTTGCACAAAATGTAGTTCACAGACCATTTTGGGATAAAGTGAATAGAAAATGCCTATCCTCCAGCCTTCTAATTTTGGCTTTCAAGTCATTTGTTTTTTAAACTTTAGAACATTAAGCCCACATTGCTACTAATTCAATAATTTGGTACATGTCCTAATATACAATTTTTTTTTTTTTGGTTTGATTTATATGCCGCCCTTTTCCGGAGACTCAGGGCGGCTTACAATGCGTTAAGCAATAGCCTTCATATTTTTGTATATTTATACAGTCAGCTTATTGCCCCCCCAGTCTGGGTCCATTTTACCTACCTTAGAGAGCCTGGTGAGATTTGAACTTGCAGTAATTGCAGGCAGATGATGTTAATAACAGTGCTTTAGTCTGCTGCACCACCAGGGCAAAAACTTGTCTAGTTTTTGGAAGCTTTTTCTTATGGCTCCCTTTTCAGCGAATAAGAACACTTGTGGTACAGATAGTCCTTGTTTAGCAACTTCCTTGGACATCAATCATTCAGTTACAACAGTGATTAAAAAGTAATTTTACAACCAATATCCACATTTATAACCTTTGCAGGGACTGACATATTTTTGCCATTAGTCAGTAGTCATTGTCCTGTGCCTGACCCATTTTTTATTATCCCCCCCCCCAAGCAGCAGAAAAATTATTTAAGCTCTCTTGAGCTTTTTTCTGCAGCAGGGTGCTCCCCACAAAATGTGCTAACCACAAGTTAACAAGCTCACTTTCTGAGTTTATTTAATCAGAATCCATTTGCAAGCTTGCAGCTGCTGCATAAAATTGACCAGACCCTAATCAGTTTCACACTAAAGGCTTTTTTAAAGCTCTTAAACTTCTGCAGAAGAATATGCTAGGCCAGTGATGGCTAACCTTTTCCGGACCGAGTCCCAAAGAGCACCCAAACCCCCAAAATGCAATGTATGCATGCCCCCCCCCATGCAGCCCCACCGCATGCCTCCCACACGTGCGGCAGAAACCCAACGACCAGTTGGGCGGCGGGAGGCACATGTGCAACAGAGCTGAACTCTTGCATGCCCAGAGGGCGCTGTGTGGCACCTGTGGCATGCATGCCATAGGTTTGCCATCACAGTGTTAGGCAAAAAGGTGGCACCACATTTCTTTTGATGTGTATTTGTCATTTGTGTTCCTTATTCTTATAATTCCTTCCTCTCCAATGAACGTAAATAAACATTTCTCTTCTTGCTAATTATCTTATGTTGGGGTGAGCATTGCAAAGGGTGGGGGAGTGGGGGAAAAGCAGTATAAAATTTGCCTTTTTCCTGGCTTCCTCATGAGTTGAATTCTATATAATCTTCCATTTGTTCACCCATCTGTTTGGGTCTTATCTTTCTGATACTTTGAAGGAAAGACGCAGTCACCATTTTTCACTAGCAACCACTTCATCTAATAGCCAAGTTGCTGGTCCCAATTGTGGTCACTAAATGAGGACTACCTGTTTAGCCCTAGTTGCTTTTTTCTGGAAGCAAAGTTTTGGTAACTGTGATAAATATTGGAGATCAGGAAACTTGAGATTATTCCTAAAAGAGGAATTTGTTATCTTTGTTATGTAACAAAGATTCCTGAAGAATCTGCAAATTCAGGCGCCCTATCCCGCACAAATCCTTTGAGCAAGCACATCACTCAGTTCTATCAGAATTTACTGAGATCCTAGGGAGAAATTGGCCACAAACTTTCACTTAGGAATCTATGGACAAGTTAATATGTTGTTTTTATAGCAATTCTTATGTCTTTTCAGGTCTCTGTTCAAAGTTGGTTGAGTTGTCACAGGGCAGATTTATCTTTGTCCTGACTGGCCAAAATTAATTATATAGTCAACATTAAAAGTAAATATTTGATAGTGCAACAGTGTCACCTAGTGGGAAAATATAGGATTTCTTTTTTTAGCAAATATACCAGTACATACCAGAAAAGATGAGTGAAAAATATTATAAATATCTACAATAGCTGGCCGACACTGCAAAAAATGTGGTAATGTATTACAAATAATTCATACAAGTGAAGCATTTCTCATTTTTCATATCATTAGGCGAATCTGATCACTTCTGAATATAATTACATAATTATTACAAAATAGTTGGATTAAATCCAATTTTTCATAAGGGTATCATTCAGATCTGGATTTAACTGATAAAGGTCAATGCTATGGAAACCTATCACAGGGCTGCTGTGAAGACAAATAGAAAAGAGCACTATGTACCCTACCTTGAGTTCTTTAATGCAAGATAGAATATAAAACTGACACATAAACAGCTAATAACATAATCAAGTGTTTTGGATATGCAGTACAGTGGAGATTCTCATTTAAAACTTTTAATGCATTTGATGCTAGATCGAAAATCAGTCTTTAAATTTAAATCTGGAACTGAGTCTTGAAAGTGCTATAAAACCAGTTTTACAATCCCATGGTTTCAAATTCTTTCCCAACTCAGAAAGTGCTATGAGAAAGGAGGGCAGACAGCAGATATGTGTCCTGGAGAAGTTGCCTTCCTACTGAAGCACCCTATCCTTCCAGGAAAGAGTAAAGGCCTGGCTATCTGGAGAACTACTGATGTATGATTGTCTTCTTACATTGCAGCCTTATTGTTCAGCTGTAAATTATCTAATCTAAAAATCACAAAGCAGGAGTCCCCACTTCAAGTAGGGTTTTAGTGATATTACTTACTTGAATAAAGGCAATTGTCTATGTATGCAATCACAAAAACATTTGAAAACAATTATTGTTTTATCTATTACAGTACTTCATTAAAATGAGTAAAACAATTACTTTTTATGGACTTTTATTGAACATAAATCTATTAAAATGCTGAATTTGGGGTTGCTAATTAATATTAAGCTAAAAATTCCTTTAGATAAAATTAACCATTTTTATTAAAAAAATATGCATGTTATAATCTTTATAAAGATATCACCATTATTGCATCAGAAAGAGATTATCAAATTTTTATTATGTAGAAAAATGAAACATGTAGGTTAGTGAATCTTAACTTTTATTTTTTAGCAGATTTCTAAATCACCAAATGTAAGCCCTCAATCAGAAACATGATGCCAGTGGGCACATTGGCTCATGCAAGTCATTCAGAGGATGTTCATAGGACCCCAAATTTCAAGATTAAAAATTCCTAGCAGAGCATGGTGTGCTCACTCACTCTGCAAAAATCTTGTAGGGTTTAGTAATCTCCAGAGATTTGGCTGTTAAAATAATTGGTGCTACAGGAATTATCTACAATAGTATGCATAAGATCTCGAAATTCAAAGAATTCAATGGCCAATATTTGTTGCTGAAAATTCAAGTGATTTTTTTTTACAATGTGATTAAAAAGAACCATTCTAACAGAGAAAATGTTGGGTTAGGGTTTATAAACTTTTAAATTCACAAATCTTTATTATATGACTAAAGAAAATATGACTATTCGTAAGGTACTATTATTATCCAATGAAAGCAAATTGCATCTCTCAATTCTATTCATTTAAGAAAAAATTAACATAATGGAAAACAGAAAATAAGTCATTTGACACTTCAACAGAAATTTGTAAACTCTACAGTTCTTGCAATTAACAGGCTACTCCATATTTTTAGCTCAAAAAAATGATGTAAAATAATTAGAATTACAACATCAAAAAAGTCCAGTTAATTGAGCAATTTTGTCTTCTCTCGATGATATGTAGCTGTTCACTGTCCTGGCCAGATTTTCATGATATTTCTCCAAGCCAATCCTCAAGCTGAGGTAGATCTCCTTAAAGAGGTAGAAGATCAGCAGACATTATTTTTTATAAGAGACATGAGATCTACACACACACAAACCCTTAAGTGATGTATGTACTGGACCATGGCCTGTACTATCTCTATGATTGGCTTCTGGCAAGAGATGGGTTGCAATTCACAAAGACTGGAAAGAATGTTTTCAGAAAACGACCGGCTCAACTTATCAGGAGGGCTTTAAACTAAAATTGAGGGGGGAGTGTTACCAATCTTTAGGATCTCCAGGACCTAATTCCAAGCAAAAAACCATAGAAAGCAAGTCAAATAATGAAGAAAGGAAGGATAGGAAGGAAGACAAACACAAACAGCAAACAGGAAGCATAGGAAGCATTCCCAGAGTCAGACATAAAGATCTCAAGTGCCTATATACAAATGCACAAAGTCTGGGTAACAAACAGGGTGAACTTGAACTATTAAAATACGAAGGTAGATATGATATAGTTGGAATAACAGAAACTTGGTGGGGCGAAACCCATGACTAGAACATACTGATAGGATACAAACTGTTCAAGAAAACCTCAGACCCCATAAAAGAGGAGGTAGAGTTGCACTGTATGTAAAGGACCACTATATTGCTACAGAAATGCATGAAACCAAAGACGAAAACCTCCTAGAATACATATGGGTCAATATAAAAGAAAAAAAGAATGACATGGCCATAGGTGTATACTATAGGCAACCCAATCAAGCAGAAAAAATAGATGTCCTTTTTGCTAACCAACTAACAAATATATGTAGGAAACACACTACAATAATAATGGAGGACTTCAATTACCCTGACATCAATTGGAAAACTAATTCTGCACCAAATAAGAAATCAAATAAGTTCCTAACCAACCTAGCTGACAACTTTGTTGTCCAAAAGGTGGAGGAAGGAACTAGAGGGACAGCCATACTGGACTTAATTCTTAGAAACAGAGAAGATAGAGGGAAACCACAGTCATTTATGAAGATATTGAAGAGTTCTGGGCCTAAGATGGAACCTTGTGGTACCCCACTGCTTACTTCCCTCCATGTAGATGTAGACGCATTAAGGACTACTCGTTGAGTACGGTTTGTCAGACAGTTACAAGTCTGTCTGGTGGTGATGCTATTTATCCCACTTTTTTCTATCTTATGAAGTAGTAGGTTGTAGTCTACTTTGTCGAATGCCTTGTTGTAGTCTAAGTATATTGTGTCCACAGTATTTCGCTGGTCTATTAATTTAGTCACTATGTTGAAGAATGAAATAAGATTGGTTTGGCATGATCTGTTTTTAACAGGCTGACTGCTACCGTGTTTTCCCAAAAATAAGACCGGATCTTATTTTCTTTTAGGCTTGAAAATAAGCAGTTGCGTTTATTTTCGGGGAGGTCTTATTTTTTTGATGTGCAGGAGGCGGTGAGTATGGTCACCTCATGGCTGCTGGGCCTCTTAACCGCAGCCCACATATCAGCAGGTCCAGTGGGGGACGGGAGTTCTGTCACTCTGGGTGCCTGGAGATGTTTCTGGCACACTCTTGCCAGTCCTCACCTTGCCCACGACACCAGGCAACCTTGCAGCCAAGGGATCCTCTCTTCCGCAGCTCACCTTGTGGCTGTGGAGCAAGCGGTGAGCACAGTTTGCGCTCCGTCAGGCCTGGAGCTTGGGTGTTGCTCAGGCTGCCGCCACAATGGGGAAGAAAGCCATGTGGCTTGTTGGAATTGGCTCCCTCCCCCCCTCTACCCGGCTGCTGCTGGAGAAAAGGACGAAAAGGCAGGCAAGTGCGTGCTTACGATACAAGCAAAGCACAGCCTGTCCCTTTCAAGCAATCAAATGTTTGTGTGTGTGTGAGAGAGAATGAGAGCGAGAAAGAGAAACAGAGGAGGGGAGTAACAAGAATTGCAGGCAATGCTGTTTGAAAGGGTTTCCTCTCTGCCATTTCTCGTTCTTTCTTTCCTTCTCGCTGTCTCTCTCACACAGATACCTGGCCTCTGCATGGGCAAACCCCGCCCGGTCAACGTGAGAAATGAGGGAGAGCACCTCCTCTCCCATGTGACGCCAGCTGAGCTCAAGCCCACCCACCCCGATCCTCAGTGCTTTGTGCACATTCAGCCGGCCTGGCTACTCCCCAAATCCCTACTGAGCAAACACGCGGGGCGGGCGACACAGGGATTGGCACTGGGCCATGAGTCTCAGTTTGAGCAACCCGCCGACCTGGGACTGGGGGGAGAGGGACCAGTGCCGGAATTCGAAGCAATGGTGAGCTCTGTCTGTGCAGCCATGAAGCGGGATCAGTGTGGCCGGCTTTTGCCCACAGCATTGCCAGCCAGAATCAGGTCAGAGCCTCTGCCACCTGAGACCAGCAGACCAGATTCAGTGAGCCAGACGCACTGCTGCAGCCCGGGAGGAAAAGAGGGAGAGGAGCAGGGGTGAAATGCTCCCGGTTCGGACCAGATTGCCCGATCCAGTAACGATGGAGGCGGGAGGTTCGGTGAACCGGTAGCAAAAATCCCTGTCCCCTCCCATGCCCAGCTGAGCCGCGCGATCATCAATGCCTTTTTTTAATTATTTTTTAAAGCATTTTTTCTACAACCTCTTCGGCTGAAGAGTTTGTAGAAAAAATGGTTTTAAAGTAAAAAGAAAAAAGAAAAAAGTTGGCCAGGCTCACCCAGTCACATTACCTCACCACCACCAAGCCACGCCCACAGAACCAGTAGTAACAAATTTTAGATTTCACCACTGGAGAGGAGGCACTGCGAGAGACCATTTCTCACGTTCTTACACTCCCGGGTGGCAGCAGCGCGTTCAGCTCACCAAATCTGACCTGCTGATCTCAGCTGGCGAGGGGGAGAGAGAGAGATGAATGAGTGACTGAGTGTGTGCCTGTCAGTTGGCTTCCAGAGCCAGAGAGGGTAGAGATGGGAAGCAGCTAGGCTGCTGTTGCCTTTCATTGAGGCGCGAGATGGGGCTCCTCTTGCCATCTATTCTCCCCCCCCCCGTCACCGGGCATGACAAGACTTCCTGCCCCTCACTTAGCCACCTGCCCCCTTTATCAAGGGGGGTGGCAGGTGGGGAGGTGTGGGGTGCGGTAGAAGGAGTATTCCCAACTCCTGGACTGACTGGTTTCTTCCCAGTAATTCTTTCTCTGCCTTTCGGTATTGGCTGTAAAAAACTAGGATTTTCTGGGCAGAAAAGTTTGCCTCACCCACCCAGGTGCCCTCGCTTCCTCCAAGTCTTTGTTTGCCTACCGGTATTTGATTTCCAGCTCCGTCGCGTTTCTCGCCGTTGTGTGCAGGGAAACAAGTTTGTGGGACTACCGTAAAAAAAGTTCAATCAATCAATTCTAATTTCTCATGAGATTTTTTTTACGGTAGTCCCACAAACTTTTCTCCCTGCACACAACAGCGAGAAATGCGATGGAGCTAGCCACCTTCGATATATGGGGTGGGTGGCTAAGTGAGGGGCAGAATGCCAGCTGTGCCGGTATGACGAAGCTTGCAGCGGTGCTGCTGTTTGTGCATGCAATGGCACAACAAGTCTTGCAGAGTCTTGCTCCAAGGAGGCAGCAGCGCGACAAGTCTCACAAAGACTCATTTCTGGCGGAGTTTGGGGGAGAGAAAGAAAGACTTCTGCAGCTTCTGGCTGCATGCAAGGAAAGCAGCAGAAGCAGCAGAAGCCTTTCTTTCTCTCCTCCAAACTTCGCCAGAAACGAAGATTTGGAGGAGATTTGGCGTGCAAATGCCACCTCTTGGAGAAGGACACTGCAAGGCTTGTTGCGCCATTGCACGCACAAACAGCAGCACCGTCGCCAGGTTCAACATACCAGCGCAACGATAAAGACTCATTTTTGGCGGAGTTTGGGGGGGGAGAAAGAAAGACTTCTACTGCTTCTGGTACTTTTGTTGCGTGCAGCTAAAATTCACAAGGCAGGAAGGTGAAATGCCAAACTCAACCCATACTCACACCTCGTGTATGGGCTGCCCCCAAGTGGGGTGGAGGTAGGGAGGCCATCGGGGCCCCACATGGCCCCCGCCTGCTTCAGCTTCGCCTTCACCAGGGTGGCGGGCACTAGAAGGGCGCTGTCCCGAAGCCTCGCCACTTGGTTTGGGGCAGATGGTGGCTGGCAGGTCCAGGTGCGGTGGAGCAGAGAAGAGAAACGGCGCAGAGGAAACCCATTCAAACCATGAACGCCGCCTGCTCCATAGCCACAAGGTAAGCTGTGGAACAGATGGCCTTCGGCTGCAAGGTTGCCTGGTGCCGTTGGCAGGGCTGGGGCTAGCAAGAGTGCGCTGGAAATATCTCCAGGACTTGGAGAGGCAGAACTCCCAGCCGTCACTGGATCAGCTGATCCACGGATCGCGGTTAAGGGACTGAACAGCTATGAGATGACCAGGGAAGGGAAGGGCTGCCTCCTGTGCTGGCCACCCCCTTTACTAGAGCTTATTTTTGGAGTAAGGCATATATTACTCCCACCCCCCAAAAATTGGGATAGGCCTTACTTTTTGAATAGGTTCTATTTTTGGGGAAATCCTGTAGTTATCACTTTACTTGTTTCTAGATGTTGGCAGATCTGTTTTTTTATACTTTTCCAGTATCTTCACAGGTATTGATGTTAGGATGATTGGTCTGTAGTTTCCTGGATGGTTTTTTTTTTCCCTTTTTTGAAGATGGGAACCACATCAGCTGTTTTCCAATCCTCTGGTAGTTCCCCGGTGCTCCAGGATTTTTGAAAGATGTGGCACAGTGATTCTGAGATGACATCTGCCAGTTCCTTTAGAACTCTGGGATGTAATCCATCAGGTCCCAGTGATTTATATTCATCAAGGTCAGACTGATGTTCTCTTACCATTTTCTTGCTTATTTTAATTTTAATTTTTAGTCTGTCATTTACAGTAATGTTTTTGGTAGGTTGGGCTATAGTTTCGTTTTGTGTGAAGATCAATGGAAAGAATGAGTTAAGCAGCTCTACTTTCTCTCTGTTACCTGTTACTTCCTTCTCTCTTGAGTGGACTGACTGTTTTCTTGATATTTTTCTTGTTATTTCTATGTTGGACGAAACTTTTTTTTATTATCTTTAACTTATGTTGCAAGTCTTTGTTCATTCTGAACCTAGAACCTCTTGGAATCTTAGTGGACAACCAGTTAAATATGAGCCAGAAGTGTGCGGCTGCAACCAAAAAAGCCAATGCAATCCTAAACTGCATTAACAGAGGGATACAATCAAGATCAAGTGAGGTACTAATACCACTCTATAAAGCCTTGGTAAGACCACACCTAGAATACTGCATCCAGTTTTGGTCACCACACTATGCATGACTAGTCTAGTGAAGAGAAGGATCAGGGGAAACATGATAACAGTGTTCCAATATTTGAGAGGCTGCCACAGACAGGAAGGGTTCAAGCTATTTTCCAAGGCATCTGAAGGCCAGACAAGGAATAATGGATGGAAACTGATCAAGGAGAGATTCAGCCTAGAAATAAAGATAAATTTTCTGACAGTGAGAACAATCAACCAATGGAACAGCTTGCCTTCAGAAGTTGTGGGAGCTTCGACTTCTGGTTTGGCGTCGCGGCGAGAGAGTTGGGGAAATAGCGGGCTCTGATGAGTGCCGCAAAAACCCCGGCTGCCGAACTGCCGCTGATGGGTCTTCGGACCAGAACCGTCCTGCAGAGACGGGGAAGAAAGAGGGGCACCTTGGACGACCAAGAGGAACAGGCAAGTTCCTCGGAGGTCAGAGAGAACCCTCTGTGAGTCGGCAGCGGGGGGCAGCAGCCATGGTGGCTGCCACGAAACTGGGACAACCTGATTAAGAGATGTGCAGGAGGAAAACGGAGCTCTTTGAAGCTGGGTGAGTGACAACCAACCCAGGCTTGTAACAACGCTTAGAGCAATACTTTTAACTAAAAAACCCCTAGCCTTAAATAGCGGCTGAACAACAAAGGGGCTATGGAAAGTTTAAAATGTAACTTTAGAGAGACAAAGACCCAATAAACAACTAACTCTTGAACAGAACTAATGGGATTAAATATCGAGACATGGTGAAAAGACTGGATATTTTAAAATTTGAACTGGATCTTAAAAAAGAAGATGATTTGATATTCTTAAAATCAAATTGAAACAACATTGCACGACTAATGGAAAATGTGGATTGTAGAGGGACACCTTCTGGCTTAAAAAGGAACATTGCAATTTGTCTTTGTTATGGAAAATTCTGAACTTTACAGATAACAGCCTTGGGATTTTGTGGAGGTTTTTTTTTCTTGTCTGCAGGCAGTTTGATTTTGGTGAAAAGAAAAGGAAATTACAATGGAACTCCTATACTTGGAACAATAATTATTTAAAAAACTGGCGCAGGAATAAAAGAAGTATCTAGCACAGGCTCAAGAGAAGGGAACTTGTTGCATTATATCTGGAATAAAAATAAGAAAAAGATTTAATATGACACATGGAGGACAAAATTTGAAGACTCTGAAAATAGAAGGAAATATATGCTAGTAGGCGAGAAAATGAAGAAATAAGGAATATACGGCTGGAAGATTAAAACAATGTGTTTAAAAATGAGACAATGTATAGGTGGACAGTAATAATAAAAAGCAGGTTTTTATAGACAAGTATGGATGAATAAGAATATGAGAAAAATATGATATAGATATATAAAATTGAAATATTGATGGAAATTAGAACATAAGAGAAATTAAGCATGTTAAAAGAGATTTATAAATATATACAAAGATACGTTTTAAGTAAGAACCATGTCTACATGTTAAACTGTCCCAAAAAAAGTACATACATATATATATATATATATATATATATATATATATATATATATATATATATATATATATATATATATATATGCATATTCTTTCTAGCCAAGTTTTACCTACGTAAACTGAGTTGTTCTGCAGCCCTAGTTCTGTGAAATCTCATTCACAAGTTTCTGGGCTTTTTTTCTGTTGACAAACTGCAACTCTGTGTTGCTCTCTGGGAGACTCAGATAGCTATTTCTGCCTTTTAAGGCGTTGTCAGTGAGCCACACCCACTTCTCAGATATTCCCCCTGTAAAGGTACAATGTGTCTTTTTCTTTTTCGTAGGCTTTTATGTGCATATTCTTTCTAGCCAGGTTTTACCCACGTAAACTGAGTTGTTCTGCAGCCCTAGTTCTGTGAAATCTCATTCACAAGCTTCTGGGCTTTTTTTCTGTTGACAAACTGCAACTCTGTGTTGCTCTCTGGGAGACTCAGATAGCTATTTCTGCCTTTTAAGGCGTTGTCAGTGAGCCACACCCACTTCTCAGATATTCCCCCTGTAAAGGTACAATGTGTCTTTTTCTTTTTCGTAGGCTTTTATGTGCATATTCTTTCTAGCCAGGTTTTACCCACGTAAACTGAGTTGTTCTGCAGCCCTAGTTCTGTGAAATCTCATTCACAAGCTTCTGGGCTTTTTTTCTGTTGACAAACTGCAACTCTGTGTTGCTCTCTGGGAGACTCAGATAGCTATTTCTGCCTTTTAAGGCGTCGTCAGTGAGCCACACCCACTTCTCAGATATTCCCCCTGTAAAGGTACAATGTGTCTTTTTCTTTTTCGTAGGCTTTTATGTGCATATTCTTTCTAGCCAGGTTTTATCTACGTAAACTGAGTTGTTCTGCAGCCCTAGTTCTGTGAAATCTCATTCACAAGCTTCTGGGCTTTTTTCTGTTGACAAACTGCAACTCTGTGTTGCTCTCTGGGAGACTCAGATAGCTATTTCTGCCTTTTAAGGCGTTGTCAGTGAGCCACACCCACTTCTCAGATATTCCCCCTGTAAAGGTACAATGTGTCTTTTTCTTTTTCGTAGGCTTTTATGTGCATATTCTTTCTAGCCAGGTTTTACCTACGTAAACTGAGTTGTTCTGCAGCCCTAGTTCTGTGAAATCTCATTCACAAGCTTGTCAACAGAAAAAAAGCCCAGAAGCTTGTGAATGAGATTTCACAGAACTAGGGCTGCAGAACAACTCAGTTTACGTAGGTAAAACCTGGCTAGAAAGAATATGCACATAAAAGCCTACGAAAAAGAAAAAGACATATATATATATATATATATATATATATATATATATATATATATATATATATATATATTAGAACCGCTTAGAGCTTTATTTTGTAAAATTCAATTGGGGGAGGAGTTCCATCCTCTTGGAGAACAGCTTTTGTTTCACTGATCCCGAAGGAAGATCAAAACTGTACCAAACCTGAAAATTTTAGGCTAATATTACTTTTGAACACTGACTATAAAATTTTTGCCAAGATATTAGCGAATAGACTAATGCCAGTTATGCAACAAACAATTCATAATGATCAATCAGGTTTTATAAAAGGGAGGCAAATGAAATATAATGTTAGACAAATTGTAAACTTATTGGAATATTTGGAAAAAAACATTTTGGAGAGTATTTTATATAATCAATTAGAGCAATATATCAAGAACAAACAGCAGAAATAATAATTAACGGAGGCTTAACAAATGTTTTTAAAATTGAGAAAGGTACAAGGCAGGGCTGTCTTTTGTCTCCTTTGTTGTTTATTTTAACTTTAGAAGTTTTGTTGAATAAGATACGTGACTCTGATAAGATAAAAGGAATTGTAATTAGACAGCAGGATTATAGATTAAGAGTGTTTGCAGACGACCTGGTTGTTACTTTATCTCAACCTATAGAAGCAGCTCCACATATGTGATGGCTAGAGGGAAAAAAACTTTAAATTCTTGCCGCGGGGCTTCAAAGAGCTAGCTGCAAAGAAGTAAATTCCTGGAGCAAATTTTTTCCCCCCTAGCTATGCTGAAAAAGCGAAATTGAAAGTAAAGAAGGGTCTTTGCTGCAACGTGACAAAATGAGGCAGAGAGATTTCTTTTTCTTTTTCCTCACCAAAAAAGGTAGGTGCAAAACTGCAAACAATGGGAAATTTAGGGCAAAAGAGGAGGTTCAAGATTTTAAAACACAAAAGAAAAAAAGCTCTATTTAACTAGGGAATTGTAATAATTGAGATACTATTAATTGTATATTGTGTTGAAAGCAGAAATGGTTAAGTTGTGGTTTGGAGGAATATATGGGGGAAATTATTTGGTTTATTATTATTGGTAAATATAATTAATTGATTTGTAAGAAATTGGATTGCATGGAAATAATTGGAATATTCATGTTCATATTAATATATAAAAAAGATAGTTATATAACTAATTGATTTATATTAAAATGTTGAATTTGTATTAAACAACTGTATTACATAATTACATAATTAACCAATGTGAGGATGGATATAAAAATAGATGACATTGGGAAGGGGTATAATATAGAATAGAAGGGAAAAATTGAATTTGATTAAGATTACAGATGAGGATGAAGGGTAATATTGGTTTTTTTAAAAAATAGATGAGGAATAAATATGGTAAAAAGGAAATATAGAAATTGTAAATTTAATTGAAATGACTAAACACTGTGTTGGAAGAAATATCCTTCTGGGTTCTGCTCCAAGTGGGGAAAAAGATACTGGAAACATGGAGACTGCTTGGAAAGATGGTTTAATGGTGGACAGGATCATATGGCTTGAGTTCCTGAACAGAAAAGGGGCAGATACAGTAAATCTTCGGGTTTTTATGCTCTCTCTGGCTCTGCATTTCTTGGGGCCCCGAAAGAGTATCCTGATTGGTTGTCAGACTCCCAGGGGATGGGGGTCTTAGCTAGCCTTGCTGGCTGATGGTCACATGTGCTTCCCAGGTCACGTGTGGTGAGTTTTGGTTGCTAGATGGGGCCCATTGTGTTAGTTTCTGTTGCTATTGTGTTGCAAATGTCCTTTGACAAAGGATTGACTTTCTGCCTCTGGCCCATTAACAAAGGGTGGGCAGCAGTAAGGTGGGAGCTGCTTTGTCTGTAAAATATGCTTCTCCATTTCTCATCCAGGGAAATATAATATTCTGCCTTTTTAATATTTCCCAAAATATTTCATTCTTCTAGGAAAGGGGTGGGTGCTAACCTCCTACAACTGTTTAAATTTGTGAACTGGCCAAATACTCTGTTCGAAGAAAATACATTGTATGTTTGCATGTGTGTTTCTAATTATTGCTATTTATTCATATTTGTTCTCTTTTATTCTTTAAAGTTTAACAATTCATTCTTTATCTTAATATCTTTATATTTGTTTGGGGTTGGCTTTCTTCTCTTTCATCTTTTTTATTGTACAGCAATCTTTCTTCTCAAACCTACCACCTCTGTCTTTTCTTTCCTTCTTACTTTCTCTCCCCCCCTCTTCTTCTCCCTACTTCCTCTTTCTTTCTCCTTCTCCTCCTCTCTTCCTCCCTCTCTTACCTTCACTCCTACTCTAATTTCCCTTCCCTTCCTTCATCCCTCTCTATTGCTGTATCCTTTTATGCATATGGACTACTCAGAGGGCTGAAAAAGTTATTTTTGACTGGTCCTCACACTTTTGACCAGTCCTCGAATTTACGACTGTCCTCACATTTTACGTTTTTTGCCCTATCTTATCACCATGTTGAAGAGAAGCAGTTGTGAAATGAGTGACATGGTTGTTAAGAATGCTGCACAGGCATAAATGTGAGGATGGTCATAAGTGTGAGGACCAGTCAAAAATGCGAGGACCTGTCAGAAATGACTTTTTTCAGCCCTCTGAGTAGTCCCTATACACATAGCCATGGCCACCCGGTCACATGACCACGCCCACAGAACTGGTAGTAAAAAATTTAGAACCCACCCCTGGTTGGGGGTCACCACAAATGAGGAACTGTATTAAAGGTTCGCGGCATTAGGAAGGTTGAGAACCACTGTATTAAAAGAAGAAGGGATAATTTATACTTGGTTTCAGTATAAACCAAGCTAGATGGAGGAAAGATCAAAAAATTGGTGTCATGCAAAATGAGGAAAACCTGGTAAAACAGATTAGAGATCAAAGTCAGATGCATATTAAAAGGTTGTATAACGCTTTATTGGAAATAGATTCAGAAACGGAATTGGTTAAGGATTGTATGATAAAATGGGCACAAAACTTTCAGGAACCAGTGATGATGGAAACATGGGAAAAGATTTGGGTTAGAAATATTAAATTTACGCAAACACAAAATTTGAGAGAGAATTTTTATAAAATGTTTTATAGATGGCACTTAGATCCTAAAAAATTATCATGTATGTACTCTAATTTGCAAGCTAAATGTTGGAGATGTGAATGTGATGATGCAACCTATTATCATATATGGTGGACTTGTAAGAAAATCAAGGCATTTTGGATAAAAATTTGGTGGGTGATGCAGAACATTCTGAAAAAAAGGTTGAAATTTACTCCTCAATTGTTTCTATTGGGTAACGACAGATTGTACAGTATTAGAGACTAAACTGATCTTGAACTTAATATCAGTAGCTAGGCTGTTGGTAGCGCAATACTGGAAAAAGGACTCTTTGCCTACTATTGAAGAGTGGACACTGAAAGTAACTAATTTAGCAGAAATGGCGAAAATTTCAGCGTATTTGAAGGACTATACACAAGAAAGATACGTATCAGAATGGAGAAGATGGATTGATTATATTCAAAATAAGTATCAGACAAGAAAATATCAAATAGCTTATGAATGAATGTTAAGTATTAGAAGTATTATATTATCTATAGTGGAGTTAAGGTTTTGGGGGGGATTTAGTAGTCTAAGGATAGATAGGTTAATTTAGCTTATGATTGTTAACTGAAATACCTTGTATTTTGCTCTGGGAAGTCTGGGGGGGAGGGTGGGATGCGGGGAGGGAAAAGGGTGGGGGGAATATTGGGGGGAAAAATCTTTTTTTCTGTAAAACTTTTCAATAATAAAAAAAAAGGATAATGACAAATTTGATTAATTGAAATAAACAATGTATAGATGGATGGAAACAATCAAAAGAGGACCATGCTGGGATTAATAGTAAAATTAACTATGATTATGCTGTGTTTAACAGCCAAAAAACAAAAATGATTATGCTGGGTAGGACAGCAAAACAAAGAGGATTTTGCTGGGACTAACAGTAAAAATGAAATGACTATGATGGGTGTAACAACAAAGAGAAAGATAATGATGCTGGGTTTAACGGTAAAAATAAAATGACTGCTGGGATTAACAGCCAAAAAATAAAAATTATTATGCTGGGTAGGACAGCTAAAATAAGGAGGAGTATGTTCAGATTAACAGTAAAAATGAAATGAATAAATTGGGTTTAATAACAGATGATAACGCTGGGTTCAACAGTAAAAATAAAATTATGCTGGAAATTTTGGGAATGGTAATGTTGGGAATGGTTATGTTGGGAATGGTAAAAATGAAATGATTGTGTTAGGATTAATAGCAAAGTAATGAAGATGATTATATTGGGAGCAATAGTTAAAATATTTTTTAAATGCTTACAATAACTGTAATGATTTATATTGTTAAAATATATCCATCTAAGCAAAAAGAAAGAAAAATGGAATGATATTTGGTTAGGATTTAAGATTTAAGTAATGGGTTTTTGGGACAATGGCATAGTTAAATTGATAGAATTTTGGGAAATAACTGAGTAAAATATTAAATTGTGTTAATTGAAAAATAAGATTTGTTAATGATTTGTATTAATTTGTGACCAGATCAATGCTTCGTTTTGGAAAAGATGTGTTTTTTGTTTTTGTTTTAAAAAAAATAAAAAAAACTTTAAAAAAAAAAAGAAATTGTGGGAGCTTCATCACTGGAGGTTTTTGAAGAAGAGATTGGAGTGCCATTTGTCAGAAATGGTGTAAGGTCTCCTGCTTGAGCCGGGGGTTGGACTAGATGACCTACAAGATCCCTTCCAACACATCTAATCTAATCATCTAATCTAATCTAATCTAATCTAATCTAATCTAATCTAATCTAATCTAATCTAATCTAATCTAATCTATTTGTCATTATTAAATACAAGGAACAGACATTTGCTAAACCTATGAAACCTCTTTTATTGTTTTAAAAAATGTTTGGGATGAAAGTGTTCAGAAACTCTTCTCATCCATATAACTTCTCAAGGTGAACCCTACTCAAGGTACATTTTGGCTGAGGGTTGCCAAGGAGTTTTAAGTGGCAAAATGGGTTTGTTAAGCAATTGCAGGTCATACTCCACATACTTGCTCCCTTCAAACTTTCCTAGCTACATAAAAAATGCAAAAAGAACTGTGCCTATTTATTTTATCTGTACCTCCAGGAATGCTAGTGCCACATGAAGTCTTGTGCAACACTTTTTCTATCTTTGTTCTAGAGCCATTTAAGGACTGGCTGTAGATGGATTGTGAAACCTTAAAAACACCAACCATTACTATGCGGCATATCATTCTGGAGTTGATCTGTAAATGGAAAATTGTACTGTAGTTGCTCATTTCTAATAACACTGCTAACAATTTGACCAAAAATATTTTCCATTTCCATTTCCATTTAAACATTTCCCACCTGAAATTATATACTTATAACCAGAATATCAGTTTCACCATAGAATTGGCTCAGAATATTTAACCATGTATATATAAATATACACATATAGTATATGATAGGAATATATACATACTCTGTAGTATCAGAATTCAATAGTGCTGACTTTCTGGATAAGTTGTTGAATGATTTTTTTTATTGCTGTGCTGTTTGAATCACATTTGGGTATTATGCTATGTTAAGTGCTCAGAAAACGAATGCCCGGATAAGGCTGGCCAATGTTATTCAGATGATAGCTGGCCACTTGGAAGGATCAGCACGCTGTCTCAATGTCTGCAGGGAGCAAAGCCAAGGAATATACAGCCCTATACATAAAAGCTTTCGCACTACAGATGACATTAGCAGGCTGGATAACATCATGCCTGAAGGAACTTTAACAAAAGCCACATCAGCAGGAATGTCTGCTGTACTCACTCACCTTCTCTTTCACCTTCTCTTTCCCAACATTGTCACTGAGCTGTTGAATGGCACCTTTGAGTTGCATTATTTCTGTGTCTGTTGCTGTCAGTTTTTCACAAACAGCTCCTCTCTTCTCTTGAAATTTATTGCAACATCTAGAAAATATTTTTACCATTTAGAAGCATCATCCACAAATCAAGATTTAATTAATCTTTTTATGCAGAAAAAAGTGGATCATATCATAAAAATTAAAAAGCTGGGATGTTATGGTTTGTTGCTTAATGGTTGAAGGCATTCCTACTAAGTTCCATTCCTTCTATGTAATTTGGGATAGGAATTTGGGAAACATCAACCAGCCCTAATTCTCAAAAGCAGACAGGACTGGAAAATGGTGCAGTTTCTTCTACTTCACTCTGTATAGTGGGGTGAAGAAAAAAAGAGAATGCCACCAAATATTTCTGCATAACAAATCCATCTTACTGATCAACTCCTTGAAGTATCAGGATAGCTTTTTAATCTCTTAGGAATGTTATCTGAATACAGCACTACCTTCTGTTGTAAATATTGTCATGTGTCTCTATTGATGACAAAACTGTCTAGGATCAAGCATAATTTCCCATTTTGCTTACATTCCTTTGGGATCCAAATCTCAATTTCCCAACAGACCTTGAAGTGATGAATAATGAGAAAAATGACAGTGAAATTATGAAAGATACAGGAATGGCAAAGTTTTTACTAAAGTTGTTGTCATGAAGTTATTCCACTGTTACTTTTCTCAGGGAGCTAAACGAGAGAAAAGCAGCATGAAGTTCAAACTATAGTGAAAGTTGTGTCTTCAAGAATATACCTATTTACCAGAAAGCAATATATTTTAGTGTGTTTTCTTCAAATTGCTAATTTTGCATTGCATCAAAGGTGCTGGTAGAATAAGCAGAATTAAACAATGATCTAAATTCCAGTATTCATACTCAGTTATCGCCTGTTTCTGCAGCTCAGTATTCTCATATATCTTTTTAAGTTTGATTTCAACAGCAGCAAATTTTTCACGTTTAACTGAGACTAATCTCTTCAATGACATTTCTTCCGTCTTAGCATTCTTGAATCCACTTTTGCTATTCTCAATCTGGTCCTCTAACGTTCTGATCTGAAAAACAAGTGTTTTAAAATGCAAGTAGCAGACATGTCATTAATTAGCGAAAATACTATTTCAAATGCTATAGAGCTAAATAAATGCAACCTCTGAGTAATCCACATTTAGTAAGCAAATTTATTTTGAAAAAATGCTTTTGAAAGAGGTGTAATATTTACATAATATTCTTGCAAAGAAAAAACAATTAGAGTATATATAGATATTCCTTATTGTTTCCCCAAGGTTACAAAGACTGCTTTTCGAATGTTTGTTAGAGTTGTTCTATTATGGGTTCTTAAAGAAATATGCTATTCTGCTCATAATAGATTGGTAAATGAGCTATTTATGCAATATGAAAATTCATGCATTGTGGAATAGTATCTATTACCTTGCTAAGAGTTTTGATGAGTTGCTGCTAGTAAAACTGGGGGTCTCAGGCAAAATCTTACTCTGCTGCAATGTATCTTAAATATGATTTTGTCTTCCAATCCATTTCCCGCAGTAAATTTTTTTTTCAGTTCAGATTTAATATAAATTGAGAACAAAGGGACTAGGTAATGGGTTTCCATTACTTCCCTCTAATTTGAAGAGGAACTTGGTAAACTTCAGCAAAGAATATGCATTTCTCCGTGTCTGTGTGTATGTTTGTGTACATGCTTACTTTGAAACAAGGAAGCAAAAAATGTCCTGTTTCCTTTATAAGCTCTCTGCTAACGCTGTGCTGAATCCACAATTTCAGACTATATTCTATTAAGAATGAGTACCTTAAAATATTTTATCAACAAGTTCGATAGATATTATATTTGAATAGCACAAACCTGGGCCAATATATTTGAAAGCTTATCCATATTTGTTCCTTGTGTTTGCATTTTTTTCCCGTAAAATTGGACCTCCTGTTGACACGATGGAAACATTTCTACCAAGTCTCTGTAAGATTCATACTTCTCAATTACTTCTTGCTTTATAATAAAAGAAATCAGAATTGAGGAGTTTGGTACGGATGGAGCTGCAACATTCATAATATACCTATTGCCATATGAAACTGTCTAATCAATCTTGTGTTCCAAATCCAAATTACTTAGGTAAAGGTAAAGGTTCCCCTCGCACATATCTGCTAGTCATTCCTGACTGTAGGGGCTGGTGCTCATCTCCGTTTCAAAGCTGAAGAGCCAGCGCTGTCTGTCCGAAGAAGTCTCCGTGGTCATGTGGCCAGCCAAAAGTGCACGGAACACTGTTACCTTCCCACCAAAGGTGGTCCCTGTTTTTCTACTTGCATTTTTTACGTGCTTTTGAACTGCTAGGTTGGCAGAAGCTGGGACAAGTAACGGGAGCTCACCCCATTACGTGGCACTAGGGATTTGAACCACTGAACTGCCGACCTTTTGATCAACAAGCTCAGTGTTTTAGCCACTGAGCCACCACATCCCTCCAAACTACTATAACTGTCAGCAATTCCTTTCTTCAATCTTTTATTTTGTCATTTAATGTTTTCTACCATGTTACAGGTGATCTTATTTTTGATATAATAAATTTTCAGATACCAAATAACATTTCACATATCATTGATACTTTATAATCCTTTTTTTCAATTTGGTCAGGATAAATATCAAGGAAAAATACCAAAACATTTTTTGAGTTTTTCTCTACAGAGGTTCATTAACATTTCTGTGCTGCACAAGATACACGTCTGCCTCCAGGACAGGCCATTATTTTTCTCCATGATATAACAACTTTCTTCTCAGTTAGTGCCTTTGTTTTTCCCAAAGACACCTATCACTGGCATCCCACCTTCTAGTTCTAGCCTTGATTTTTATAGCTAGGACTCTCGACCCATTTTCCACTTTAACTAGAATTGGCTGCACCCTAGCCTCAAGGAAAGATTTCACTTATTCTGTATTTCTCCCAGATCTTGTGTGCAAATTCTTCAGTCTGAGCATTATATTTGTCTTAGTTGTTTGACTTATAAATTTTGTTATTAAATCAGCTGCAAATTTGCTGCTGATCAAAAGTGGGCAAACTAGTTGGCACTATATTAGGCTCTACTGGTGCCTATCAGGGTGAAACTAACAATTGATGAAGGCAAGGACCTAAGTGTATTTCTGAACTAAAAGAAATATCTATATACCTGTCTATATTTTTACTTTTAGTCAGGACATAAGAGATCTTGGCAACAGAGAGCAGACTGCTGTGTAATCCCTGTGGTATTACTGCTGCAAACCTGTCTTCACAACAGTTCCTTCGATGAGTTTATCTGAGCTGGAAATAAATTGGTTCAAATGATGAAGAGTTAAATACTTTGGGAACCATGGTTTGGGAACAATACTAATCCTGAAGTACAACTGAGTAGCTGTGAGGACATGCATTTAAATATTTCTGTAGACACAGAAAAGCTAGAACCAAGTTGAGACAGTTGTCAAATTTTGCACTAATGATACCTTTTCACTGGCTTTCGTTATTACAAATATGTAAGATACAATCAACTGAATTAATTTTGAAAAATGCATATTCTTATAAATTTAACTTAATTTTAGGAATCCATAGAAGCTGAAGCTATGGGAGGCAAATCTGACAAATATTGATTTTATTATCAATTGTAATTACTATGATAAATTATAAAAGAAAACAAAAATTCCCTTAATATTAAGATTCACCTTGTCTTTTTTAATCTTCTGCTGTGTCTGTTTCATTCGTTCCCTGCAATTAGTGAGTTTCTCTGGAGATTCTGTAATCCTGGACTTCAGTTGCTCTTGTTCTTGTTTCAGATAACAAATTGCCATTTTCAGATCATTCTGTTTATTGAGAATACAATTTTTTTAATCCTAATACTTTCAGAAGTTTAGAATCATTTGATTATAAAATAAATCTTAAGTAGCTAAATTTTCAGTGTTTGTGTATACATTTTGGAGAGAAGGAATAAGAGCCCAACGCATAGTCATTGCAGAATAATCAATAATAAATTGAAGGACTGTTAATTTCCCTATAGGAAATACACAAAAAAGCATGCATAAAATAGATAGCAAGGTATTCTTAAATATAAAGTTCTCTATTTGACCAGATTTAAGATTGCATTTTCATTGCATTGCACTCTTTTATACTTAAATATTTTGTCAATATTTTCTCTATAAATTTAGAAGCTGAAGAGTGTTGTGGCCACAATCAATTACACTTATTTATCCTTTTACACTGAATTGCTGCAGTTTCTTGTATCTTTTTGTTAAGGGACGTGAAGATTGCAGCACACATTCTCAAATGCATAAAAGATTCTATAGAGGTTGGCCTCCAAGCTTAAATGCATTAACTATGTTTGTGCTCTTGTGCAGTTTATTGAACATAAGTGCTTATAGAGGTTGGATGACCATGTATTACAGATGCTAGTAGTGAATTTGAACAAAGAAGTGGATTAGGTAACCTGTAAGGTCAGTTGCAATATTCTATGTTGATGCTGTCAATGGTACATTTTGTCTGTAATTGTTTGATGTGCTTGCCACAGGTTTTCTTTCTTCAAGGGTTAAAGGAAGATTTGTTGTTTGATGAAAGAGTATGAGTTTGATTCTGTTCATAATTACTTTTTTTCTGTTATGTATACTAAAGAGTAATTATGATAAATTTAATTTACATTTTGGATAAATGGGATTCCTAGGGTCAGTTAGTCAGTGTGATAGAATGCAAATAGCTTTTTTTGGCAGTCACCCAGCATCAGGCTGCTAAAAAGGAAAAGAAAGCAACCCATTTCTTTCAATACTGGGATAGATGTTGAGAGAACATGATTCCTTTCCAGTGATCATTAGATAGCACCAAAGAGTCAGGATATTTTGTTACGTCTTTGCTGTTATCTAGTGATCCCTGAGAATTTTGCAGCTTCAAAATCTGCTGTTGCAATATCTAGGACTTCCAAAACTGTTCTGGATTCTGGACTGACAAAACATGCATATGGTGGGACAAGAACTCAGTCTCCAGGTTTCCAGTACCTTAACCACTGCACCAAACTGGTGTAGCATGGAACAGGCAGTAATGGAAACTGCTCTATTCAAAAACCAGTAAGTTCAGAATAAATGTAAAGTGGGAGCATTTGCAACAGTAGTCTCCTGGGAAGCAGGAGAAGAATGAAATTGTTACCATCAAGGTCAGGACAAACGTGCTGACCCTATCCCTCCCTGTCATTTCGTCATATGCAGAGGATACGTGAAGCTAAGCATATTTATCTAGTAATAAGAGCCACTAAAGTTAGCTCAGAGTAAGGACATGTAATTTAATTTAATTTAATTTAATCTAATCTAATCAATATTAAACTTTTTTGTTCTTGCCCTACACTTCTTTGTTAATATACCATGGGGGAGGGGAATGAAATGCATTTTGGTAACTAACTTACAAGACAGGGAAACCAGGCAGCATTCAGAATAACCTTGTTTCTTATTCATCTTCATGATGGGAAGAAAATATCATTTTATATTCAGAGCCAACTTCCTTTCTGATAAATACCATACTGGGTTTTTATTAAAAATTGTAGGCCAAATCTAAATGATACTGGTGGGCTTCATGAATTACTACCATTTTTAATGCAATGTAACTTGTGTTGAAAGAGTACTCTATTTCCCTATCTGGTCTGGAGCTATAGAACATGCTATTCATGATTCACAGCAATACTATAATATAGTATATATAACAGCCCACATTTCTATCACAAAGAGATGCCTACATTAGAACAAATCAGATTTACCAAATTAACCTGCGACGTAAATGAAGATGACAGATTTTCCCCCAATTTTAAAAGTTCTTTTCTATGAGCATTGTATTGCAGGTGTTTTTCTTGTGTTTGGTCTAGGATTGTAAATAGATTTAAATTGATTGATGGCAGATAAAATAGAACAAAAAAGGATAGATGGAAAGAAAAATTGATCTATCTCTGTCCATACAGCATTTCTGAACTGTGCATTATGCAGAGGGAGGGGTTATTTGCCAAAAGATTAAATTTCAATTCAAAGGGGGTAGTTTGTATCAAAGAAGGAGGTACATGTCAGCAAATTCTTAAACCTAATGTATATCTTCCCAAGAGTGCAAAGCAACTGCATGTTCTTGATAAAAGACTAGGCTGTTCCAAAAAGTTGCAGACTGGTATTACATGGACACCTTTACATGCTTTCAACTCTCCTTTTGCCTTTGAATCCAAACTGCTGGTTTCTGATGTATGAATCAAAGAGCTGATGTGGTTCCAATCTTCAAAAATCGAGGAAACGTGTTTTGCTTGATGCACAATGCAAATACATTGTGCCTTGAAGCTTACCTGAACCATTCTAGAGAGGACAATGTCACTTAACCAAAATGGGTGGAAACGGTTTTGATAAAGAAAACCAAAGGTGACTTAAGAGACAAATAGGGCAATGCTGGTATAACATATCTGTTTTTCCTCTCCATCCCACCCTAAAATACGACAGAATCTGAAACCCAACAAAAAATGCATTTTTAAAATTTATTTAAAAATAAAACCTTGATCTGGGCAGGGGATGCCTGAACTCATACAGAAAGACTTGCATATCTCTAATGGGGGAAAAAATCTCACTTCAAAAGTGATATAAAATTTCACAGACTTGAGCACTGGGCCCTAGCTAACAAGATGCAGTTCAGTGGAGGGAAAAGCTAAGGTCCTGCACCCAGGGAGGAAAAAAAATCAAATGCACACTTATCAAAATGGGCTGTATCTGGCTCAACAGTAGTAACTATGAGAGGGATTTAGGTGTCCTTGTGGACCAACACTTAATTATGAGTCAGCAGCAACCAAAAAAGCCAATGCAGTCCTGGGCTGCATCAATAGAGGGTTAGCATCAAGATCACAAAAAGTGATAGTACCACTCTGTACTGCATTAGTGAAGCCACACTTGGAATACTGCGTCCAGTCCTGGTCTTCATGAAACAAAAAATATGCTGAGACTTTAGAAAGAATGCAGAGAACAGCAACACAGATGATAAAGGCTTTGGAGGCTAAACTGTATAATGAATGGTTAAGGGAATAAGATATGTCTAATTTATTGAAGAGAAGGATTAGGGATGACATGATAGCTGTCTTCCAGTGCTTGAAGGGCTGTCACAAAAAAGAGGGGTTGACTTATTCTCCAAATCACCGAAGGACAGGACAAGAAGCAATGGTTGTAAGATCATTAAAGAGAGATCCAAACTGGAACTAAGGAGAAATTTCTCAACAGTGAGAACAATTAACCAATGGAACAATTTGCCTCCCACAATTTTGGGCACACCATCACTAGAGGTCTTCAAGAAAAGATTGGACAACCATTTATCTGGTATGATATAAGATCTCTTGCCATGGGCAGGGGGTTGAACTGGAAGACCTCCAAGGTCCCTTCCAGCCCTATGATTCTAAAATAAAGCATCTTTGAAATATTTTTCAAAGAATCTCACATTATACAGTATGTAAACTATTATAGTTAAGCATATGCTCTTATCAGTTTTTGAAATTAGATTCTTAAATTTACTAGTCTTTGTTTGAATGCTACTTACTAAATTTTGATTTTTTTCTGCAATTTCCATTCTTTTTTGATGGATCATTTCTTGCAAAACATTCTACAAAAAAAATTGCACGACAATTAAGAACATTTATTTGCAATGCTTATAATCTGTCCCAACCCAGAAGATTTTAAGTGACAAATAGCAATACTCAAAATAAAAATATTGAATTATACAATCCAAACATTAAACATAAAGGATAAATATGCCCACTGAGGATCTAGGGGCCAAAAGGTTGGTAAAACAATATAGGCTTGGCTTGCTTACAGAATATTAACAAGGTATGATGTTGGAAGACAGAGTTTCAGAAAATGTGGCTGCCATGGGCATTGGAAATCTAGATGACTCAAATGAATGGATAGTTTCAACCTTGCCAAAGTGTTTGTTTTATGTTTTGTTTTATTAAATTTATATACCACCCTACTCCCAAAGGACTCAGGGCGGTGAACAGGCACAAAATAAAATACATAAATACAAAAGTTAGAAACATAATTAAAACCAAATTAAATAATTTAGCCCAAGACAATTAAAAATCCCAATAATTGTTGTGTAATATGTCATGATGCTACACCATATACAGCTTTAAAGATAATGACCATTACATTAAATGAGGCCTAGATGCTTACTGGAAACCAATCCACAATTTTAGTATAGTTTTTATTCTTCATTGTCAAGGCTGTTCCAATCTTGCCACCATATTTTCCATGTGATATCCAAAGGCAGCCCCACCCAAAAGCACATTGCAGGAGCCCCATCAGGTTGTGACCAGGACATGAGTTACTGTGGCCATGGCACCCTAGTACAGGTAAAGCAGTAAACGATTCACAGACAAAAGCTGGAAGAAAGCTCTTCTGACCATGGCTTCCACCTGGTGCCTGAGCAGGAGCTGAGAATCCAGGACCACCTCTTCAACGCATGTGTGTGTTTCTCAATTTACATGGCTGCCTATCTAAGGTTTATGATTCTGGGTGGCTAAAAATAATTAGAGATAACTACTGGAACCAATAGTATAGATTCAATGTTTACTGACACCCATAGGCTATATCAGGGTAGGATTTAATGTGAGCTTGTTTCTTCCCATCCAAGATTTCCATGGCACCTTGGCTTGAATCTGGTAAGTAATACATAGCTAAGTATCAACAGTATACTAATAACACTTCACCTGAACTAACAGATAATTTCTCCCAATAGTTTAATATGAGATATACATATCCTTATCAATGGATATGTGAATCAATGGATCCTGTAGTGGTGTTCCCATGCACTTGAAGACTCCCTCACAATAATCATATGGACAATCCACTGAAATAAGAGATAAACCTCACTCCCAACTCCTGAATGTGAACTAGAATTATACTATGCTTAATGTTATCAAAAGCTGCTAATAGCTCTACCAAGATCAAGAGACTCCCCACATCTAGCTCTCATGAAGGTCATCTAC
Organism: Pituophis catenifer annectens; assembly: GCF_029215685.1. Lineage (NCBI taxonomy): Eukaryota > Metazoa > Chordata > Lepidosauria > Squamata > Colubridae > Pituophis > Pituophis catenifer. The sequence continues at coordinate 105,807,264 of NW_027256883.1, read as the reverse complement.
CAGAGGAGATAATGCATTTGTCCCATTAATGAACAACTGAAAAGGATCTAGATATTTTCATATGTTTAAGGAGAGCCTGTTTTTCATTTCACCTTAGAGTACGTGTTCTGTTCCCCAGGCATCTGGCTCCACTGGGAACAGGCAGATAAACTCTAGCAAACAGATTTTCATGCAGATTATATTTATTTGGGAATCCTTGAACACATAAGACTTACAATCATAGTGAGTCCAGGTGAGGTGCATCCATATTTCATAATCTGTCCCATTTCCTAGTGTAAAAGGAAGTTCTGACTCCCTGTTCAGAAAGCATGTTCTCTCTTCTGAGGTAATTCAACATATGGCCAGGTCTTTGTTCTAAAATCCCGGCAGAGAGCCTTGGTGGCCAATCAGACACACAGATAAGGTCACATGTCATGGACTACATTTCCTATAATGCAATCTCTCACTACATCTCCCACAATGCAATATCTTAAGGAGACAGCTCTTAATTCTTAAAGTAACTAACTCACCACAACTCACTATCTGTAACAGCACACTCCCCGCCTGGAATTATAAATTCCACTACTAACGAACTACTTAATTGAGATAAACAAAGGCATAGTAGAAAACAATGCAATGTAACTATCTAAGTGACTAAAGTAAACAAGATTATATCATCAAACAATGCAGGTTGTGGGGAACACACAATTCATGCAAAGCTTGAGGTTCAGTCTTCAAGGTCTTCTTCCATGTCGGTGACTGGTCTAGAACTACTTGGTAGAAGTCAGGGGGGGTCTCGTAGCTAGTCGATACAAACAGGTCCTATGATGGCCCATCCAAGGTCTGTCTTGAGGGCACATGGAGAGCCTGCTGGGCCTCTGACCGCTTCCTGGGGAGGGAAGGCTTCGGGGGCATCCGCACCCAACAAAAGCAGGATTTCGGCTTCAGGGTCTAGGGAGGGGAAGAGATTGGCTATGTGTCTCAGGTGAGGTATATTGCTTACTACCTCTGGTGTTGCGATTTGACTGCGGTTGTCTGGTAAAGCGTCACATTCTAGCAGTGGTGGCAATGTGAATTTAGCACTCCCATCTATTGATTCTATGCAGAATCTGGTAGCTCTCCTCCCCGCCGTGTGCTGTACCCCCATACATGTCGACATTATGAAGTGTGTTTCTTTGGATTGAATGTTAAAGCGGTTGAAGAAAGCTGATTTGGCCAACGATTGGTTGCTCTGAGCGTCCACTACCACATACATTTTCACTGCTTCTTCTGGGCGTTCAGCTGCATAGACTTTAGCTAGGCAGATCGGGTGGCATGAACGAGGTGACGGTGAGTCTCCACATACTGAAGTGCAGTTGACACTTATCGCTTCTGGGTGCATTTCATTGTCATTCTGAGACTCATTAGTCGTAGGTGAGGTAGAGGTCGACCGTGGAGTGGGAGTCGGCTGTGGTGTCGACTCATGCTCTAGATGCAAGGCGGTTGGGTGTTGGTCACTTTTGCATAGATAACATAGCACCTTAACTGTGCAAGTTTTGGCCATGTGGTCCGTAGACTCACAGCATTTGAGGCAGACTTTGTACTCCCTGATCAATGCCTTTCTTTCGCCCAGGGACTTCTTTCGGAATTCTCTGCACTGATTCAGAGTGTGTGAGGTCTTGTGCAGTGGACAGACGGGTTCTTCCTTTGCTTTCTGAGGTTGATGTAGAGCACTCTTAGACGGCTTTACATCGGAGTTCCTCGTTGACAGGGGAACGACCTCTGTGCTATGCACTGACACAGAGGCTGTTCCTCTTGCAGCCTGCACTGGGCTCTTGATCGGACCAAGGCTTTGATTGGTTTTTCTGCTGGCATAGGTTCTTCGTATTGTAAAACCTTTATTTCGTGGATCATTGTACTTCTTCGACATGTGGGCAACAAATTCTTGAAGGGCGGCGAAGGGTGGTTCTCTGCCAAGGTTCTTTGCCCTGTAATTATCGGCTAGGTCGATCCATGCATCAATCAGTTTCATTGGTAGTTTTTCAACGATAGACCTTTGTGTCTTATACAGATCGAGACAGCTAAGTCCCGGCAAGGTGGGATCCATTTGTGCTGACCGTAGCTGTGTAAGGAGATTGGAGAAGTTCCATAGTTCTTCAGGGTTACTGAGATCCATGGCAGGGAAGTTGTCGACCCGCTCTAGGAATGAGGATTCCGTCATCGTAGCTGCCCCATACCGCTCATCAAGTATTTCCCATGATAGCTTGAGGGCTTCGACTGGCTCGTACATTTTTGCTGCGTAGACCCCCTTTACTGCTTGTATTGATTGTGGGCCTAGCCATGTGAACATATGACCGAGTTCCTCGGCTGGCTCCAATCGTTCGCCTTTAATGGCATTTACAAAAAGAAGCTTCCATAGCATGTAATCTATGCCTGATTTGTCGGAGAATTTGTGTACTCCCCTATGTGCCAGGTCCATCCTTCTCCAGGATGTTGCAGTATCCTTTTGGACTTCAGGAAAGTTATACGATGGGGGTAGTGGCAAGGTTCGCCCTACTGCGTTGGCTAGGGCAGGATTAAGTGCCAACGCTGGCTGGTAGTTCCCTACAGAGTGTTTACAGACAATTTCGTCTTTCCATGCCACAGGTGATGATAGGTCCTTTTCCTGGCAGGCAAGTGGAGTACCTCCATTGGGCTGGACGTTGGCACTCGGAACGCCTGGCAGGTTTGGCTGGAACTCCTTAGCCTCCACTCTGAGGTGGTGTCTCATGGTTGTTTGTGTGCTTGGCTCCAGAGACGCCTTCATTGCTGCTGAAGGAGTACTCTGGTTGCCCCGAATGTCTTCATTTGCCGGGGTAGGTCGTGCATTTTCAAAGGAGGAGTCTCGTGGTCTAGATCTTACGATATCTGCTGTCTGAGTAGTCATAGAGCCGGTGGGTGAGGTTCTCCTCTTTGTCCCTGCTGTGGGGAGTTCTGGTCCTCAACATAGGCTTTGACACGCTCATCTGAGTCCTCCTCCTCTAACTGTCCAGGATTGAAGTTGAGTGAAGCGTGTTCAGCCGCCGCCTCTAAAGCTTCAGCCAGTGTTACTTTTTCCAGTGTCTCTTTTTCATACTTCAAATAGTCTAGTCTGGCCTGAACTTTGGCCATTTCTTCCTGTTTTCTGGCCTGAACTTTGGCCATTTCTTCCTGTTGTCTGGCCTGAACTTTGGCCAATTCTTCCTTCAGCAATTGTTCTTCCTTTGCCATGCTCAAGGTTGCTTTGGCCACTGCAGCTTCGGCTCTTGCCTCTGCGGCCCGGGCAGCGAAACTCCTCGCTGTGGAGGCTCTGGATGACTGGCTGTGACGGGAAGATGCTTTGGAAGGATGGAAGGAACCTGAGGCAGAAGATTGTTGTGAGACACTGCTACCCTGCCGAGACCGGGATGACTTGTAAGAGGGGACCGCTTGTGTCCAATGAGATGATGCGTGTGAGTGATGGGTTGCTTTGGACTGGGCCTTCTCACTTGCAGCTTTCTTGGAAGAATGAGCGATAGATGCATGTGAGCGTTGGGGTGAGGAGGCTTTCTCCCTTGATGTGCCTTTCGCCTGGAGCGCCGTGTGGAAGGAGTTCTTACAACTTTGAAATATTTTCCCACGTTCCGCACTCAACATCTCTAAGCGTTGCATGTCCCCCACGAGTTCTGGGTCTTCTAGCTGCTGCTGGATTTTGACAAGATGGCTTTCAGAATTCTTCCATTGTTTATAAAGTTCATCCATTTCATTCACCAACGTGCGGATGCAGCCGTGTGAAAGCTCATCCACGGGCTTGTTGCAGATCTGTTGCAACTTCTCCCAATACCTTTTGTTGCGACGATAATGCTTGTCCCAATCTTCCTTCAGGCTTGACTGCATAACACCAGTGAGCTTCCTGTGCTGCCTGAGGTCATAGGTTCTCTGATGAGCTTCAGCCTCTTTGGAATTTTGGACATTCACTTCTGGAATTGTGTCGAGGTTGGGTGATGGAAGGGTCATCATTCCTGATGAATCATATGCTTCTGCCATGATTGGATAAGACTCCACGGCATCCAATGCTCCAGGCGTGTCAAGATTAGCTGGGAGGTTCAACTCTGCTGACTCATTAGAGGTCTCAGCCATGACTGGGAAACTCAGGGAACTTCCTGCAAACTTCAGGAGATGTCGATGCAGTTCGCCTGTTGACTGCTGGGGTGCGCTGCAAACTCTAGGAGACGTCGTTGCAGTTTGCCTGTTGACCGCTGGGGTGCGTTGCAAACTTTAGGAGACATCGTTGCAGTTCACCTGTTGACTGCTGGGGTGCGTTGCAAACTCTAGGAGACGTTGTTGCAGTTCGCCTGTTGACCACTGGGGTGCGCTGCAAACTCTAGGGGATGTCGATGCAGTTCACCTGTTGACCACTGGGGTGCGCTGCAAACTCTAGGGGATGTCGATGCAGTTCGCCTGTTGACTGCTGGGGTGCGCTGCAAACTCTAGGAGACGTCGTTGCAGTTTGCCTGTTGACCGCTGGGGTGCGTTGCAAACTTTAGGAGACATCGTTGCAGTTCACCTGTTGACTGCTGGGGTGCGTTGCAAACTCTAGGAGACGTTGTTGCAGTTCGCCTGTTGACCACTGGGGTGCGCTGCAAACTCTAGGGGATGTCGATGCAGTTCACCTGTTGACCACTGGGGTGCGCTGCAAACTCTAGGGGATGTCGATGCAGTTCACCTGTTGACTGCTGGGGTGCGTTGCAAACTCTAGGAGACGTTGTTGCAGTTCGCCTGTTGACCACTGGGGTGCGCTGCAAACTCTAGGGGATGTCGATGCAGTTCACCTGTTGACCACTGGGGTGCGCTGCAAACTCTAGGGGATGTCGATGCAGTTCACCTGTTGACTGCTGGGGTGCGTTGCAAACTCTAGGAGACGTTGTTGCAGTTTGCCTGTTGACCGCTGGGGTGCGTTGCAAACTCTAGGAGACGCCGTTACAGTTCGCCTTCTGACCACTGGGGGTGGTTGGTGCAGTACACCTTTGGCCACTAGGGTGCTGTTACCTAACTAATGCTTGGGTTAAACTGGTTTCAGTGTGTTCCTTTGTATAGAGCTGCAAAGCAATTGTCCTATTTGGAGACCTTAAGAGTCTTTCCTCGACTTGGGTTCCTTTGGGCTTTAGTTGCTTGCCCTGTAAAGGGGATTTAGCTTTCCAGTATTTTATTCAAGCAAGATTCAAAGCAACAGCATGCACTGTGGCTGGATTGTTTCTTTTCAAATGCACATTGAGTGGTCAGGCTGGGAAGCAACTTGTATCATGCAAATTCAATCTCCAAAGAGCCTAGGTGGCTCGGATTACTTTGTGTTAAAATAAGGCTTTTCGTTTTACTGACGAAGTAAACTTCTAAACAACATGCACACAAACTTTGCAAAGGTGATTAAAACATGCAGCCCTGGGCCCCTTTATGGCAGGGCAATCTTCTTAGCTAGCCCAAGAATTGTCTTTCTCTTTCTGTCCTTTTACTGCCAAACGTGATTCAAACATGCAGCCCCTGGGCCTCTTTATGGCAGGGCAATCTTCTTAGCTAGCACAAGAACTGTCTTTCTCTTTCTGTCTTTTACCGCTGAGCAGAATACTTCACTCAGGTAAAGAGAAGGAAAGCAAGTTTTGTCACTTTCGTGGCTAAGCAAAGGTCTCAATTAGATGCAAACAAAGTCCTTTTATAAGTTGTGCACAGAGAAGAGATGCATTTTCACTCAAACAGAATGTCCATCAATGCTCCGAAAGAAAGGGAGGGGTTCAGGCATCTACCATCCTTTTACTGTTCTGTTCCCCAGGCATCTGGCTCCACTGGGAACAGGCAGATAAACTCTAGCAAACAGGTTTTCATGCAGATTATATTTATTTGGGAATCCTTGAACACATATCCTTGAACAATCATAGTGAGTCCAGGTGAGGTGCATCCATATTTCATAATCTGTCCCATTTCCTAGTGTAAAAGGATGGTAGTTCTGACTCCCTGTTCAGAAAGCATGTTCTCTCTTCTGAGGTAATTCAACATATGGCCAGGTCTTTGTTCTAAAATCCCGGCAGAGAGCCTCGGTGGCCAATCAGACACACAGATAAGGTCACATGTCATGGACTACATTTCCTATAATGCAATCTCTCACCACATCTCCCACAATGCAATCTCTTAAGGAGACAGCTCTTAATTCTTAAGGTAACTAACTCACCACAACTCACTATCTGTAACAGCACAGTACGTTCAATTTTAATAATGCATATTTTCTTCCTGTCAGATCCCTAAAAGTGATACTGCCATTCAAGTGGAGGAAGGGGGAGACTTGGATTCGATTTACTAGCATGGCCTGTGTCATCAGATATTTTACAACCTATATCCTGGGGCCAAGGAAGCCTGAGATTCCCTTTACCTGCAGGAATTTTTATGATAGCCATGTGGGTTGTCTCACTTTAAAGGGTAGTGGTAGGAATGCATGTTGGTTCGGGTTCTCAAAGGAAATAGTATAAAGAAAACATCTTCACACTTGTGTATTGGCTGAAATCTGCATTCTGACTTAAAGGGAGGGGTCCCTACTACTTTAATCCTACTGCTTTGCCTAAGGGCATTCAGATTGTGCTTTAGCTGGATGGTTTTCACTTCTGCTTAATAAAAGAATCCTTTTGAACAATTACGTTTCAAGAGTTCGTACTTTCTTAAGTTGGAAGGAGAGGCGATCCTTACACTTCCATATTCTGAAGCATTTCTAGTAAGATTAAGATCAGGTTTCACATATCTCAATTAGCTGTATGGTTTATAAAGTAACCTATATGTGAATCCAGATAACTATAGGTTATTCAACAAACCAAAGTAAGAATCTTATTTTACAATGAGACATGAACCCAGCTACTATAAACATATGAGCCATACAAAGGAGAATAGCTGATCCAATCCAGCTCCTCAGAAGTAGTTTATAATAGCTTTACTAGGAAATAGGGAAGAAATTACCTCAGTGTTATTTATTGTTATTCACTGTAAGTCAGACATCTCTGGTACAAAGTATAATTATAAGAATGGGAACATACAATTGCAATGTAGATGTTTTCTAAATCCTTAATCATTGATGTGATATTCTAAAAATGAAGCAGGTCACAGTAGAGGTGGTCATGACGGTAATGGAGCCTGCCCATCATGGTCATAAAATGGGTCAGTCATATGACCAACAAGATTTACCAATTTTTTTGCAGCAGTCATTAAGCAAACCAATGGTTCACTAGGGGCACAGTTTTGTTGAGAACTGGAAGTAAATGCCAGGCTTTGGTAATTGTAAAATGCAATCACATGACCACAAAATGCTGCAAATGGCTATAAATGCAGTCAGGGAGAGGGGTTGCAACCATCCGTAACTTCAAATCTGGGTCCAAAGTAGCCCGATAGGTCCATCCTCACTTCCAATAGTCATTAAGCAACTTGTCACTAATCAGGGTCTACCTGCATATAGGTAAAGGTAAAGGTTCCCCTTGCACATACGTGCTAGTCATTCCCGACTCTCATCTCCATTTCTAAGCGGAAGAGCCAGTGCTATCTGATGACAATTCTGTGGCATTGTGGCTGGCATGATTAAATGCCGAAGGCACACGGAACGCTGTTACGTTTCTCACCAAGTTGGTCCCTATTTTTCTATTTGCATTGTTATGTGCTTTTGAACTGATAGGTTGGCTAGTTAAGAGGATGTGGTGGCTCAGTGGCTAAGATGCTGAGCTCGTTGATCAGAAAGATTGGCAGTTTGGCGGTTCGAATCCCTAGCACCGCATAATGAAGTGAGCTCCCATTACTTGCCCCAGCTTCTGCCAACCTAGCAGTTCGAAAGCAGGTAAAAAATGCAAGTAGAAAAATAGAGACTACCTCTGGTGGGAAATTAACAGCGTTCTGTGCGCCTTTGGCGTTTAGTCATGCCAGCCGCATGACCATGGAGACATCTTCAGACAGCGCTGGTTCTTCGGCTTTGAAACGGAGATGAACACCGCCACCTAGAGTCGGGAACGACTAGCACTCATGTGCAAGGGGAACCTTTATCTTTACCTGTATATATTTTACTACAAGTTCTCTTCAGCTGTTATATAATGGACAGCTACACAGCATAGTTTGTGGATATCACATGAACTGTAATAAGAACACATACTGTTTTCTGCCGATATTCTTGGTTGAGTTTATGCTGTAGTTCTTGAATTTCTTGAGACAGCTCCTTGAACTCTACTTCTTGGTCTGCAGGAACAATACTGAGTATATAGAAATAGTGCTCAATTTAGAGAAAAATGAATTTGACATATAAATTTAACATACAGAAGGTACATATTGTTTCACTTATTTAAAAAGCTGCTTATTTTTGAGGAAGCTACTTGGCAATCTTACATTCTGCAATAATATATTTAATGTAAACTTTTAGATATGTACATAAAACATCCTTCAATAGATATTTGCTTAGACAATTTCAATTTAATACATAACATTAAAAAATCTTAATGTGGAGAGGATGAAATTTAAAGATTTTGCATGAAAATAGCAGGGGAGGTTAAGCAATATGATAGGCACAAAGAAACACATTGCCCCTTATCAACCCAAGCCACACCTAGGCAGGGAACTCAATAGTTATTTGCACCTAAAATGGTGACTGTAGCTCCAGAAACTTGGCCCAAGAAAAACACAATCTCATTCCTTTTTTAACTGAAATCAAATCCCTGTAATTTTGAGGCTGTATTACAGAAACTGAACCAATTTGGTTCCAATAAGTCATTGTGAGAATGTGTCCTTCCAAAAACATTTCAACCATGCTTTCCATTGGGACCCCCACCCCCACCCCCTCTCTCTCTCATATACACACAAATAAGGAGCTCTTCTTTTTTCCCTATCCACTAAGAGGTATGAGCAGAACAGCAGAGGTACGTGTAATGGAAAAACCAAAGAAGAAATCTTACTTTCTCTTATTTGAGAAATAAATTTGAGAAAACATAGAAATAAATCACAGTTTCCTTCCTTTAACCATGTCCCAACCCATCCTGTCATGGAGATAACCACCACCCATTGCCACAACAGCCTATCGCTGCCTCAGCACGCCCCATTTTTGGCCTCCACATGCCCCATTTTTGGCCTGTTCCAGGTGGCAGGGATAGGCAGCAGCGACGATCCCCGCCAACTGGAACGGACGAAAAATGGGGCATGCAGAGGCTGAAAATGTGAAGCGCAGATAGGCGGCAGCAGTGATGGGTGGCGAGTGGCGATCCCCACAGCCTGGAACAGCTGATAGGCGGTATTCTGGGAGGCAGATCCAACCGCCAATCAGCTGCTTGTGCTAAATCAGGCTGTGTTGAAGCTGACCAAGCAGTTTGCTGCAAGGAGGCAAATTGCTAAGAACTCATTAGCAGCACCTATTTTTCAACAGTCTTAAGCACTGAACATCCAGTCAACTTACAACACTCCCTGTAACATGCTATGGCAAATCTTTGATTCAAATGCCATTAACAACAGAATCCATGTGAAAAGCATGTAAGCAGAATTCAGACATGCATTCTTCAAAATATTACAAATTCTATACCAGATAGAAAGTACTTCAGTCTTATGAACTAATTCTTAATAATTTTAATACTTATTCAGTAGTTATCTTACTCCATCTTTTCCAGCTTCAATGTTGCATCCTGGATTGCCACCTGAAGTTGTTGCTCTTTCTCCATTGCTGTTTTCTTTGAAAAAGAACTTATATTACATGCAATTCAACATATAGAACAGTGGTTCTCAACCTTTGGGTCGGGACCCCTTTGGGGGTCGAACGACCCTTTCACAGGGGTCGCCTAAGACCATCCGAAAACACATATTTTCAATGGTTTTAGGAATAATTTTATGGTTGGGGGTCACCACAACATGAGGAACTGTATTAAAGGGTCGCGGCATTAGGAAGGTTGAGACCCACTGATATAGAAAAATTGCAACTGACTATAAAAAGTGAAATTATACTGCTCAGAGTATACCCTTATTTAATACATTTATGCCTATTTGCTGCCTACAAATCAGGCTATAAAAGCTCCAGGTTTTCTCAGTTTGAACTGACAATATTGGCTAGAGATATATGAAAGCAAGATATATGTCTCCATGATTAATTAAACTAGAGAGGAATGGGAAAGAAATGTCACTTTCTCAATAGTAGCAGATCACATCTCAAAAATCTTTTCTTGTTCTTCAGCAGGTGAGAATATTAGCAGTTGAATGTTCTTTAAACCTGAGGATAGGTGGACTTTCAGGAAAGTGATTCAACTTTTAAAGAATATTTGTGGCACAGGATTGAAATGAGGGGTCCTTGTTGTTCTTTGAGCTTGGTTGTTTTCTTGCAGACATTTTTTTATCCAAACTAGGTAACATCATCTGTGCCAGCAGGGAGTGGGTTTGCTCTCATTTTATATTCTAGTGGCTTGCCCTGTCAGTATTGTTGGGAGTGGTCTTGGTGATTCTTTTCTTGGGCTGTTTACTGTTAGCTTGTTTGGCAGTTCCTGGAGTTGGGGTATTGCTTATTTCTTGATTGTTAGTCTAATGTTAATCTTGGTGATCTTTACTCCTCTAGGTGTTGATTCCTGGTGATGAGATGTTTTGGTCTTTTTGTTTCCTTTTTCTCATTGATTATCTCTTTTGAATGGTATATGGATAATTCCTCTAAAAAGTGGATCATTACTTGCATACCTGACGCCTAGATAATTAATGAACAAGTGGTTATTCTAGTTATCCAATTTTTCAGTCTTAAGAAAAAACATAACTGTGGTATTACAGGCAAGATGAGACAGCAGCAGTTTTGCAATGTAACTTTTACTGCTGAGAGAAAAAGGAACGGATCCAGATTTTACTTGGCCTTTTTTTCTTGCAGATTTATGTATCCTTTCATCAAAAAGCTACATAAGGCTCTTTTACTCTCTTATTTGTCTGGAAGGTTGAAGAACAAATAAAACGATAGCTCAAGATCATCAAATAAGTTTAATATTATTTAGAATTTGACAAATTTGACTTTTTGTTGAACTGGCTGAATTTGTAAAAAGGCCAACTAGTATACATTGATTCTTTTTAAAAAAATATTATTGAAGTTTTTAGTTAACATAATAAAAATTAATAGAAATTTCACTAGAAGGAAAAAGTAATTTCATGGGCATTTTAGACAGTGGTAGCTAAGCTGTTTACTAAAGTGGTACAAAAAAAAAACATAACGAGTAACAGATTAACAGCTAGAAAGGTAAAAATGTGAAATTAACTACACAAAAGATGCAAGAAGCTAAAGAACCTTTCCGCAATACACTACACTCAATTTGTCAGAATTATCATTTCTGAAGATCTAACAAGGAAAAAAAGTAAAAATTAATCTTACATGTACACTCTGGATTTCCAAGTAGACTTCACGCCGTGAATCACAGAAGTATAGAAAATTAAAAATACCACTCAAAAACCGAGCTGTCCTGTTTGCTTCTACCAAAAAAAAAAAAAAAAAAAAAAAATTAAAGACACCTATGGTTTAATAACTTTTTCAAAGAATTATAAAATTTAAACTCCTATCTCTTTGAGAACAAACCAACCAGGAAGAGATGACATATGGCAACTAAGGAATCTCTGAAAATGTTGAGTGTTTATTGAACTGTAAACAGAAATGCACCTTAAATGACTTCAGATGAGTTTAATTTAATTTAATTTAATTTAATTTAATTTAATTTAATTTAATTTAATTTAATTTAATTTAATTTAATTTCCAATTTATATACCGCCCTTCTCCCTGAGGACTCAGGGCGGTGTACAGCCAAGATAAAAAACATAGAATACAAATATTAAAACATTTAAAAATATATATAAATTTTGGCCCGAAAGTTAAGAATCACAAACTAATTAAAAGAATTTAAAAATTTCTTCTTAAGACAACCCGGCTTGCTGAAAAAGATGGGTTTTCAGGGAACGACGGAAGGCATTGAGGTCATGGATTCTTATTGGGAGCTGATTACATCTAAATGCAAGTCTTGTGTATATGAACAAAGGGAAGTACTGCATAATGCTGACACTCTTCTTTGGTATTCATAATGAAACATATAATTGAACTTGCAACCTTTACATTTAAAAATCCAATTCAGATTTCCATTTTTATATTTAATTTAGTACCTTAATACTTTTTAAAGAGGAAGATGGCTTGAATGGCTCTTATACAATTAAGAATCTAATTCATTATCAAACAACTGCAAAATCTCATTCTATTTATTTTGGAATTCATTTCTAAAAACAATAGTTCCCAGCTGAAATTGAACATGGGTGAGGCTAGGATTCTAAAAGTTTTATACAAATTTAATATTTGTTCTGATATTTTATACAAATTAGAAGCAGTTTGTCAACTCTTTCACAGTGACTAGCAATCCAATATATATCAGCAGTAACAAAAATAAAATGAACTGCTCTCAAATGTGGAAGTAAATGCTTTATTACATGAGTAAAACTGAGCACAGCTGTCATTAATTTAAAGATACAGCCTGCAAAGCTTTTCCATAGCCATATATGATTTGATTAGGGGAAATGAGGTCAGAAATTTACAGCTTTGATTTTAGATACTGATTAGACTTGAAATCATTCAAATTCCCATGTTGCATTCATTCATTATTAAACCATTACAATTTCTAAAAATGAGAAGCTCTTTCTTTCATACCATTATTAAATATGATTGAGAAATCAGACAACATAGATATAAGCAAATTGCAAGAACTTGGATTGTTTCCAACTAGATTATGTAAAACTGTTTCCTTATCAATATACCCTTGTACTAGATCCAATTCAAGAACTGCATCTACAAATTCTGTAGATTCTGGACAGTTAGAATAATGGAAATAGGGTGTTGGTCCTACCTGATACACCTGTTTTCGGTAGGGGACAAGGTACTCCAGGCATGGGTATCACTCTTGTCTTCTAGCTCTACAGACTGAGGTTAAATTGAAGAGACATCCTCTCCTGATACTCCCAGTTTCAACGAAGTCCTCATGAGGCTTTCAAATGCATCACGTGTAACAACACCCAAAGGAATCCCGGACCAGACCCACTTAGAGCAGGGCTGGAGTATCTCATCCCCTACCGAAAACGGGTGTATCAGATAGGACTAACACCCTATCTTCTGGATAGGGGACTCGATACTCCAGGCATGGGACATACCAAAGCTGGCTGTCCAGATAGAGGGTATCTATCTGGTCCTGTTCACTGGTCGTCCTCAGAACATGATGAAGGACCCGTCTGCCAAAGGCAGCCTCTGCCGAGGTGAAGGAGTCTAGCCAATAGTGCCGGATAAATGGTGAAGGTGATGCCCAAGTAGCCGCTCTACAGATCTCTTCCACCGAAGCCTGCATCGCCTAGGCTGCCATTGTAGCAGCACTCCGGGTAGAGTGCGCTGTAATTGCCCCTGGCCTCGATAAGTTCTGAGTGTCATAAGCTCTGGTGATGGTCACCCAGAGCCAAATGCCGATCGTTGATGCGGATATCTCTACCCATTGTTGTCAGTGAAAACGACACAAAGAGTGCCTCCGTTTTACAGAAGGCCCTCATCCTCTTAATATAGATCCGCAAGGCTCTCCAGACATACAGGGAGTGCCATTCCCTTTCTCTGGGGCAATACGGGTTGGGGCAGAGGTTCAGCAAGATCAACTCCTGGGCCTAGTGAAACCAGGAGTTGATCTTGAGTACAAAAGCAGGGTCCAGCCACAACACTGCTCGATCCGTGCGAAACATACATAAATCCACCCTCACGGAGAGCGCGGCCAGCTCCGATATTCTCTTGGCCGATGTTATGGCCACTAGAAAAATCACTTTGTATGTGAGAAAGGTTAGGTGGTTAGTCCTGAGCGGCTCGAAAGGAGCCTTGGTAAGCGCCTGCAACACTTTAGTGAGATCCCAAGTGGGGTAACGGTGAACTACCATAGGTTTTAAATTAGTGGCTCCCCACAGAAATCTCCTCACTTCCGGGCACCGTATCACTGGCTCCTGCACCCCACATGACAGGACAGAAGCCAAAGTTGCTACTTGCCTGCGAAGAGTAGCCAGGGCCAATCCTCTGTCCAGTCCGTCTTGAAGAAAATCTAACAGCTGTGGGACCAACACCTTAGTGGCCTCAATGGTCCGGTTGGTACACCACTGACTAAATCTATGCCAAGTGGCATTATAAATTTGCGCCGTGGATGGCCTCTTGGCTGCCTGAATCGCCTGTATGACCCCTGCCAAAAGTTCCATTCCGTCAGAAGTCTCTGCTCAACCGCTCCATGGTCAGATGTAACCATTCTGGGTCAGGATGGTAGATGGCCCCTGGCTGAGAGATTCTGTCAGGCGGAATTCTCCATAGGTCGGTGATCAATAGACAGACCAGATCCGCGAACCATGGGCGTCTGGGCCAATGAGGGGCTATCAGGATCAATCCGCCTTCTCTTGTAGAATCTGACTGATCACCCATGGTATCAACGCCATAGATAGAAATGTGTATAGTAGTCCTTGGGACCAAGGGCAATGAAGGGCATTGACTCCCTCCAACCCCTGTGCTGAAAACCGGGAGAAGAATCGAGGCAGTTGGCTGTTTGCCGGAGATGCAAAAAGGTCCATGATCGGATGATCGAAGCAAGCCCCGATCTCCTTGAACAATGCCGGCTGCAAGCGCCACTCAGTATGGTCTATGGTGGCCCTCCTCAGCCAATCTACCTGCACATTGTCTGAGCCCGAAATGTGCTCCGCCTTGATGGATACTAGGTTCTTCTCCACCCAGCGACAGAGGAGCCTCGCTTCCTCCATCAGTAGTCTGGAGTGTGTGCTGCCCTGTCTATTCACATGTGCCTTGGCAGCAACATTGTCGGTAAGAAGACATAGTGGCCCGCCAAATACGTCTTGAATGTCCTGAGAGCCAATCAAGCTGCCCTCAATTCTAACAATTGATACTCTGTCATGACTCTGTCCTTGACCATGTAACTTGGGCCACTAGGTATTGACAATTGGCCCCCCAGCCCTCCAGACTGGCGTCCGTGATGACTATCTGACAGTCCTGGACCTTGAAATAGCATCCCTTTGTCAAGCGGTTGGAAACCCACCAGCGGAGGGATGTTAATACCGCTGCCAGAACCTGAATTCTGGTTGGAGATGTGCTCCGGCCCAACCTCTGAAATGGTAGTAGGAACCACTGCAGAGGGTGTGCGTGTAACCTTGCCCATGGAACTATGTTTATGCAAGAAATCATCTTGCCTAATAAGGTTGCCAGTAAGGCGAGTGGCCCCACCTTGGTCGAGCGGACCTGTGTTACCAAACTCCTGATGCTCTCTAGCCTCTGTGGTGACAGAAATACCTGACAGCTCATTGTATCTATTATCGCCCCTAGATGTAACAGGCGATTCATCAGTGTGAGATGGCTCTTCCGCACATTGATGGAGAAGCCATGGGCCTGCAGACAATGCACTGTGATGCTTAAGTCTCTTTCTGACTCTGCATGAGACATCGACTGGACCAGAATGTTGTCCAGGTAACTCTGTACCCGGACTGGTCTGGACCTGAACGAGGCCCCCAATGCTGCTAGACATTTTGTAAATACAAAATGGGCACTGATGCTAACCCGAATGGTAATGCTCGGTACTGGAGTTGTTTGCCGCTGTAGCAAAATCTCAGGTACTGCCTGTGACCCTGGATTGTGACATGTAAGTACGCCTCTGTGAGGTCGATGGAGGTCAAGAAGTCTCCCTTCTGGACATTCTCTAAGATTGATTGAAGAGAATGCATCTTGAACCTCTGATACCTCAGGTATTTGTTGAGCTCCTTCAAATTGAGAATCGGTCACGACCCTCCCGAGGTCTTCTTGATTACAAATAACATGGAATAATACCTGTGTGCCTGCTGTTTGTCTGGGACGGTGTCCACTGCTTTTATTTCCAGCAAATGCTGAATGGCAGTCTCCATGATCCTTCTTTTGGCCGCTTCCCTTGATACAGGACAACGGATAAAATTCTATGGAGAATTCTATGGAGAGACCGGATGTTATGGTCTCACTGACCCACGTGTCTGTAGTTGTCTGCTCCCGCTGGCCCGCAAAAAGACCTAGTTGGCCACCAATGGGAGCTGTGTCCCTGGAGTCAGTGTTGGCAGCGAAAGGAGCAATTGCCCCCCCCCCGTGAAATGGCCGCTTGTATTGGGAGCGTGGTCTGGCTCTGTCTGCGAACCCTTGTCCTGTTTGGTAGTACTGTCCTGTCTAGTAGTACTGTCCCTGGCCAAATCCTCTCTGTGACCGTTGAAAGCCTGACACCCCCCCCCCCATAGGGACAAAAACAAGGTCTCCAAAAAAGGTGTCGAGGAACGGTTATCAATTCTCCGTAAGAGAGTCGGCAAAACTTTTCTGTTGTCCCTGGCCTCTATCAAAATTGGATTCAAGGACATGCCAAACAATCTAGATCCCTTGAAAGGGGCAGACACCAGTCTCCATTTCCGCTTGGTGTTTGCCTGCCAGTGCTTGAGCCAACATAAGCGCCTGGTCGTAACTGTGGAGGCAATGGCCCTTGCCCCAAACTTTGCTGAATTTAACGTGGCATCTGCTGTGAATTCAGCCACTGCCACTACTTTATTAAAATCCTGATGTGTTCTAACATCAGTGGCCCTTTCCTGCATTTGCTTTAGCCAAAGCAAGGATGCCCTTGTAAAGAATGATGTGGTTGTAGCTGCTTTAATCCCCCAGGCAGCAGTCTGGTGGGCTTTACAAAGTGCTAACTCTATCTTTCTTTCATCCGGTTTCAACACTTCCTCTGCCTCTGCTAGCGCCGCTGATGGGGATGCTAAGGCAATCACCGGTTCATCCAGCTCCGGGACTTGAAGGAGGTTGGTGAGATCAGGTGTCATGTTGTAAAACTTCCTGTCATAAGAGGGAAAATATGGATATGTCCCTGGATAATTCCACTGTCTTTGGATCATATCCAAAAATAATTGGGGTGCCGGAATATCCTCCGTCTCTGTGGTAGGTTCGGAAAAAAGCAACTCCGCAGGGTCCTGTTCTACCAGTGCCCCTTCTGGTGAGGTGTTTGTGCCCAACATTGTTGAGTTCTTCGCCTTGAAGAGCAGGGCCTTGAACAAGTGAGGCCTGAACAACCCTTTGAAGATGGGTTGGTCAGGTATCAGGCCTTCCTCCTCTGACAATTCTTGTTCTAACTGTCCCTCTTCAATAGATAGGGAGTCATTGGTCCCTGAAGCAAGAACTTTGCGGGGACACTGGCACCCTTGGTTCCGAAAATTGATGGAATTTGCCTGTAATCGGGGCCTCCGCCCTGCCCAATGAATGCCTGTTGTGGCGGATGGCAGCCTCAAAGCCTCGTTGCACCACCTCTGAGATCCATTTCTGTAACATTGACAGCATCAGCAGCTCAACTCTGCTGCCACCATCAGCATGAAAGAGTCCACTGTAGAAGGTCTAATCCCCCTGCTGGACTCTCCTCCCAGAGGTAATGGTGACAATGACATTGAAGGCCTGAAATCAGTAGAAGGACCTGGTTCAGCCAACAGCTCTAATGTTCACAGTCTCCATCTGTTGGGCAGGGTCAGATATTCCTCTAGTTTCTATTGTCCTCTGAGGACTAATATGTTTGGTTTCTCCGCTGCCTTAAGCCCCTTCTCTACTTGTTTCTCTAGGGCTTTCTGCAGCCATTTTTGGGCTCTCTCCTGGGCTTTAGAGGGCTTCTTGATGGCTACTGCCTTTTTGCTCCCCGTCCTAGACTTACATGATGTCTTAAGCTGCGCCTAGCTGCCCTGTGGTGGTAAGAGCCCTCACCCATCTCCATGGGTTCATCAAATGAAGCCTCAGACACCATGTTAATTTCAGTCAAGTCTCAGCCCAAAATTACAATCTCCAGATAATCACCTGAAATGTCTGGTTATCTCACCAATCCAACGAAGCTGCAAAGACTATGGTTCCACACAATGTCCTCTTGTGCTCACGGTAACGGGAATGACAGGCCGAAGAATGCTCCCTGCACTTATTGCCGGCAGATGCGATGTTGGCTTTGAAGAAAGGCACACAGGCTGCAGCCGCAGTGATCCAGCCCCGGGTCTGGTCAAAAATACCAAGTCTGGCCAGTCAAATTCGCCCGATACCCAAGCTACTCACTAAGGGCCAGCATAAAAGAATTTAAAAGCCTTAAGAGCGGTTTCGGGCCACTGACCCTTCACGCTCCGCTCTAAAATGGTGCGCAATGTTCAGGAGGCAACCTCCTATGGAGCCAATAGTAGTGCAGCTGTTCCTTCTCTTCACCTCACAGGCCTAAGCGGGATCGGACCAATGGCCCATCAGGCTGCCTTTCGAGGACCTCGACCTTCCTGAGGGCTGCAAACCAAGCCCCACTGTCAGCTGGTTACTCTGGAGGTCTCTGCGAATCGGCTCTAAGGAGCTCCAAAATGGCCACCACAGCTGTCGCCTCCTCCAACACTTCTTCGCACCCAATTTCTCAGCGGTAAAAGGCCTATGGCACTCAAGCTGCTCCACCCCTGCCACAAGGATCGTGGCAGCCTTAAAATGGCAAACTGCTATCAGGAGCCCCAAATTTAGCCAGGCAGCCACCGTGCAGCAAGACGCCAAAATGTGGATTAAATCTACAGTGGGCTCAAGTCTCCGCTTCCCACGCTGTCCAGCTGCTTCCAAAATGAAGGCGGGCTGCCCAAAATGGCGGCCGCTGCTCAGCAGCTCCAAACTCACCACAGTCAGGTTACCACGGCTCCCAAGTGCAAAGAAAGAAAAACCAAAAATTACAGCGGGCTCGAGCCTCGGGCTCTTCACGCTGTCCAGCCAAATATCAGCAATGTAGCTGACCAATTTCCTCCAAGTAATCCAATCTCTAACAGAGAGAAACACCCAAGCAGTCTGAATGAGCTCAAGACTGAGTTGAAACTGGGAGCATTAGGAGAGGGCGTCCCTTCAGTTTAAACTCAGTCGGTAGAGCTAGAAGACAAGAGTGATATCCATGCCTGGATTATTGAGTCCCCTATCTGGAAAACAACTACTTAAAAAGTTTTTTTCACACAAATTTAGATTCATATTCCAGTCTGTTCTGGCTGGAGTTACAGTCCCCTGAAAAAACAAGTCTGCAGATTTCCTTGCTCTTGACTGGCATTACTAGGTGGCAGCTGTGATGAAGAGTAGAGTTGCAGATAGTGCCACAATAACTTATGCTTGGGCCATGGTCATATTCCCTCTAGACTACTGCAACGTATTAGGTCAGGCATATCAAACACAATACCCACAAGCCAAATCTGGCCCACGGGACCATCCTGGAAAATGTAAGGGGCCGGCCTTCATCGCTTCAGCCCGGTCTACCCAGTGCAAAGAGGAAACATCATGCCAGCGTGACTTTGGCCGATTCTACCCAATGCGAACAGAAAACATAGGGCCAGCGTGGCTTCGGCCCGGTTTACCCAATGCAAAGAGGAAACATCAGACCAGCATGGCTTCGGCCCAGTCTACCCAATGCAAAGAGGAAATATCAGACTAGTGTGGCTTTGGCCGATTCTACCCAATGCGAAGAGAAAACATCGGGCCAGCGTGGCTTCGGCCCAGTCTACCCAATGCGAAGAGGTATCATGCCAGCAGTTTGGGGAGTGGTATCAAGCTGGCCACGCCCACCCAGGTGGCCACATCCAGTAAGTGGCATCAAGCTGGCCACACCCACCCAGTCGGCCACGCCTGCCCAGCCCCTCAAAGTCAACCACAGCCCTGATGCGGTCCTCAATGAAATTGAGTTTGACACTCCTGTGTTAGGTAAAGAACTACATTTTGAAAAGTGTCCAGAAGCTGCAACTGATGCAAAATATAGGAGTTAGGTTGCAATTTGGTAGAAATGTCAGAGAAAATATGTGGTTTAGGTTGAAATATATGTTCCTAAATTTACTTCCTGGGAACAATTTAAAACATTGTTTCTTTCATAGATTCCAAATCTGTTCAGACATTAAGATATAAAAAAGAAATTCTGGTGGTTTTTGTTTTTCTGCAGGCTACAGAATGTATTTCCTTCCAATCTAAATTATGAAAATTGATAAAGATATCTATCTTATTTTTCTATATTTATTTATTTGTATACTGCCTTTATTATGCTTACAAACAACTCAAAGCAACAAACATACATAATACTTCTTTCACCTCATATTTTCCCCAACCCTGTGAGGTAGGTTGGGCTAAGAGAAAGTGACTGGTCTAAAGTCATCCAAGCTGGCTTTTATGGCTAAGGCAGAACTGAACTCAAGATCTCCTTCTTTCTAGCCTGGTGCCTTAACCACTATATCTCCCTGTAATGATCAGTAATTTTATTATTAATATTTCAGTATACATGCTTCACTTTTTTATGTGAAACAACATGTTCATTTGAATTGAAAAATATCCTACAAATAAAAATAAATTCCCTATCATAAAGTTTATGAAGTCATATGGGTCAGTATTTCTTCTTAATTATTCCAAAGATTAAATGGGTAGAACTGAAGGAGAAAATACAAATGTAGTAAAATAAAATAAATTTGGAACTATTTCTTCTTACTGAAGCATAACTACTTCTTCCACATAATTGGCATTCCTATTATAGGAGAAGGTACAGTCCTGTAAGTCAGACAGATCATGCAGTCATGCCTGCAGTTTGGTAGCGTGCTAACCTGATAAATTTCCATATGATTATACTAACCATTATTCTTGAGAAAATACTGAAATGTAAACTTAATTATAAAAAAGATAAAATAAAATCTAGTGAACCAATTTAGGGAAATAAAAATATATGACCATTTGAGCTATGAAGCATATACAATCCGGAGAAAAAAATTAATGCTTACTTGGATGTATAATGTCTGCAATCTGGAAGTCATTGACACGACAGATGGGGAAAAATCGCTCCCTGTCAAAGTTTTTACATATTCTTTAATTAGATTACTTATAATATTTACTTCACCAGTATAATTCATAATGTAATTGTTTCTTTGGTATTATATTACATAGGAAGGTAATAAAGGAAACAACTATAACCTGAGTCTTAAATGTTACAGAATAGTGCTGCAGGGGAAACTATTGTGTTTCTCCGAAAATAAGACTTGGTCTTATATATTTTTTTTGCCACAAAAAAGGCACTAGGTCTTATTTTCAGAGGATGTCTTCCACTGACGTAGCAGCGACACTGACAGCCCCGCCTAAGGAGCCAGCTGCTGGCCCACTTGTTCTGCGGCTGCTTGTTGCCACTTGCGCGCATCGCCCCCAGCCTCCATTTCAGTGTCAGACACCTTTCCTGAAGGCCTCGTATAGCGAAACAGAGGCCGGGGCAACGCGCGGAAGCAGTGACAAGCAGCCACGAAGTGGGCTGGCAAGGCAGGTGTCAGGATGTGCAAGGCCTGGGTGCAACTGTCCAAAGGTACTTACCTTTAGGGCAGCTTCACCCCCTCACCCTAGCTTAATTTTTACTGTGTGCCTTTCCCCACGCCATGCACCCTGGAGTGGGTAGGGTTTTAACTAGGCCTTATTTGGGGGGCAAAGCTTATATTGGGCGCACGTGTAAAAAATCAAGCTAGGGCTTATTTTCAGGATAGGTCTTATTTTCAGGAAAACACAGTATTTTAATATTCCCTTTGCATTAGATTATTTAGCTTCATTTTTTAAAAAATTTAAAGCATAAACAGTCTAGAACTCTAGGAGAAATATGTTAATTTCATTGTAATACTGCATGACAGCTTACATGTCAAAATTATAGATTTTTTAAAAAAGTGTTAATACTTATATTTATTGAAGTCTTCTATCAATTCTCAGGTGTTTGCTTGACAAAACTACCTTTCTAAAGCAGTACAGCACCAAAAAAATGAATCCTTTGATCAGCAAGTTCTATCAGCATACATAATTACATAATAGAAAGGCAATGCTGCACTTCAGAACAGTTAAAGCAATCACATAATTCCAGAAATATTCATTTGGTTTAAGGAGTACCAGGGAAATGTTGCATGCTCTGAAGCACATTTTTACTTTAAAACCTAAAGCACTATAAAGCCCTAAAATATCATAATTTCACTGAACACAATATGAATTCTAGATAATTACAGAAAATTTATTACCCCAAGAAAAGAACCATCTATTCTAGTAACTATTTTAACTACACAACAACACATCCCCACATTCAAATTCATACAAACAAAACTAAGCCACAAAAAAAAAATCAAATACAAAACATGATTTCAGGATACTTACATATTAACAAATAGATTTCCTATGGGTAAAAAGCCTTCAAAAATCTGAGGATATGCTGTTTCAAATGTCACTGGCATCTAATTGGAGATAATCAATAAGGAGTAACTAATGAAATATGTATTTTTTTTCATTCAGTTCCTCTGATAATATAAAATTCATTTATAGCAAGATATCCATTTATAGAGGGGTATCAAAGTCCACATTTTCACATGACTGTGTACACCTACAATAAGCCTTAGGACTATAGTGTTTCATTCCAGAACACTGTAATCTTACAATAATCAACTGCCATAGTTAATGATATAATCCATCTACAGAAAACGTAGAACTAGAGTGCGATAATTATTCAATTTCTAGTAAATTATGACACAAATCTTCACCTAGTCAAGAGGAATTAAAAATGTCACCACATTGTCTAGATTCTTCATTTATATTTTAACTACATCTATAGATTAATTAGCTATCCCTATCATTAATTGGTGAACATTCAAAGCATAGAATAAATTTAATTTAATTTAAAATAAACATTTTAAAATAAAATCTTTAAGACAAAATATTATATACAGAAACAGCATATTCTCAAAGGAACCAAACTTTGGAAAAGATTCTAGAAAAATTCTGGGAAGTTGCTACTAGTCAGGGTATATACCTGGTACCATTATACATTTACTACCACCTGTATAATATCAATCACTAATGACTCATGCAATTTATTTGCTTTCAGTTTAGTACAGGGAACCACATTTATCTGGAAAACTAAGCCAGGCAAAACTAGTTCCCTGCTTCCAAATACAATATATATATTTTATTTGCTGTCCATCTTGTCACTTAGGAGACTCTGAACTCTGTGTTTCCCCGAAAATAAGACCCGGTCTTATATATATATATTTTTGCCACCAAAAAAGGCACCAGGTCTTATTTTCGGGGAATGTCTTCCACTGACTCACCTTGCAGCTACGGCACCGACAGTCCCGCACAGGAGCCCACTGCCAGCTCACTTCTTCTGTAGCTGCTTGTCGCCGCTTGTGCACCCTCCGTTTCGATGTCAGATGCTTTCAAGGCCTCTGCAGCCGAGAAACGGGCTCCGGATTGATGCATGTGTCACCCCCACCCTCGTTTCACCATCACCATCCAGAGCTCTGTTATCGGCTACAGAGGCCTTTCCCGAAGGTACACAGTACGAAGGAACACAGTACTATAGGGTTAACATCATTATGCAGAGGATCATTGTTTGCCCTCTCCCCTCTTTGGAAGAGCTTTATAGCTCCCACTGCCTTAAGAAAGTTCAAAACATTCTTAAAGATCCATCTCATTTTAGGCACACTTTTTTTTGAACTATTTCCATCTGGCAGACGGTACAGGATAATAAAAACAAGGACAAATAGGCTGAAAAACAGCTTATATCCCAGAGCAGTAACCATATTGAATTCTACTGTAGAGTGCAATATTAATGCAATATCAAGGGGTTTTCAATTCAATTGTATAGAATGTGAAGGATGTGTGTTTGTTTAATTTTTTTATGTATAATGTACACTGAAGGTGGCATTTAATTTTGTTGTACGAGGTGCAATGACAATAAAGTAAACTATAAACTATATGAAGCATAGATGCTCAAATTAATATGCTTTGCCCATCTCCACTGATTGGCAGATAAGCAGCTATTAATTTATTACAACAAACAAGAATCATGGTAGCAAACTTAAAGACCAAAGACTTAGTGTAATATCTGTCTTAAGACAATAATACATACAATAAATCTGTTAGTCTTTAAAGGCAAAGTAAAACAATATAGGGAATTACTAAGGCTCCATCTCATTCTACTTTCAGTGCATTTTCCCCATGACTTAATATATTCTTACCGTGTAAAAATGTTCCACACGGATTCCATACACACTTTGTAAAACTCTCATGAAAATCATACGCAATATTTCAGGCTAAAAAGAGAAGTGCAATTTAACAAAATGAACAAACAATGCATGAATTTTATTTTACTTAGAATTTATTTAATTTGCTTAACACTACCAGAGTGAGAATTCTGAAAAGTTCAAGATAAGTTCAAGGCGAGAACTTAAAATATGTTAATATATATTAACAGTGCATTTTGACATCATTCCTGGTTACAAAATTAACCCTGTGGGCAAATAAAAATATTAGTAAATCTTCTTCAAGCCTAATTGTGCAGCTGTTGAAAAAAATACTTGAACTTTTACAGCAAATGTAAATATAAAATTCCACAAAAGTAATTTTAACAGACTGGAATATGCTTTCACTTAAGAGGTTGAAAATTACTTTACAACATGTCTATCAAGTCAAGATACGTATACCTTATTTTTCAGAGTATAAGACACACTTTTTTCCCTCCTAAAAGAGGCTGAAAATTTGGGTGCGTCTTATAAAAGCTGATTGGTGGGTGGATCGGCCTCCCGGAATACCCCCAATCAGCTGTTTCCAGAGGTGAATTTTAGCAACAGATTCCTTGGTTGTGAGCTCTGTGCCTTGCATTTTTGTCTGCCTCTGAAACTTCTAAAACTCTGTTTCAGAAAAAACTTTTTTTCTACCTCTGAAAGGCTCCAAAACAGAGCTTCAGAAAAAAAGGCTTTTTTTGTGAAGCTTCTTTCAGAGGCTTTTATTCTGAAGAACTATCTGTACTCTGTTCAATCTCCTTTCTTTGGTATTGGTATGTAGATTAACCTCTTCTGATCTGTTGGTTATTGTGTCATTCTCCAGATTTGTTAACATAATTTGGTTAGAATCTTTACTGATTCTTCTTTTGTTGCTTGGTGTATTATTTTAGATAAAAGCCTTTCTGAGGCTTTTTTTCTGAAGCTTCTGAGGCTTCTTTCAGCCTCTGAAATCTCCGTTTGCGAGGCTGAGCAGGGCTACATTCGGAGTATAAAACACACCCAGATTTTCACCCTCTTTTTGGGTGGAAAAAAGTGTGTCTTATACTCCCAAAAATATGGTAGCTTTTTCTAAGCTTTTTTTCAGCTCTAAGGAGGCGCTAGCAAGTGAAGCGATCTATCTCTGAATCTCAGCTGTGCTTTAGCTTTTTCAATGAAGCAATTCTCCCTGCTCCCTCCGACTCTCAGCTGTGAAGCTTTTTTTCAGCCCTAACGAGTCACTAGCGAGTGAAGAGATCTCCGTGGTTTGCCTGCTTTTCTCAGTGCTTCTCTCTCCAAAGATCAGTTGTGCTTTAGAAGCTGTTTTTTATCCCCAAGCAGACTAAGGACGCTAGCCAGATGAATACCTGGTAGGCAGATTTTTTCTCCCCTATTTTCCTCCCCAAAAACTAAGCTGCGTCTTATACTACAGTGCGTCTTATATTCTGAAAAATACAGTAGCTCTGAAAAAACCCAGGTTCGAAGACATCCCTCAATATTGCAAACTCAATAGGTAACTTTAAGGCCAGGCACTCTTAGTCCAACCTACTTCATAGGATTGTTGTGAGAAATGCCATTTTAACACCAAGGAAGAAATGAGAATTCTGGTAACACTGAACGTTCTAAGGTTCAACTGTTCAGGATAAAAAGGATATATTCTAAATAACTGGTGATTGAGTAATTGCTTTCTATAATTAGAAATTAATTAGTAGAAATTAATTATTTTTAATATTTCTCCTACAGGCAGGTTCCAGGGAGCAGGCTCATTAGGCAAAAGAACAGGAAGAGCAAAAAGATGTTTGCCAATGAAGTCTGGCAAAGGAATAGAAATGAACAAGAAAAAACATTAAAGTTTTGACCATTTGAGCCAATGAAGAAAAGTAAGATCATTGGGGATGAATCTATAGTCATTGTCACCCTTGTGATTCTTGGAAGGAAAAATCGATGACTCGTTAACAGCACTTCATTAATGAAGGATGAAGATTTACTACATCAAAAAAGGAGGTGGTACTGGGGACTTCCGGTTTCCTTGTCTTCGGCGACGGCAGCGCTCTTTGAAGCTCCGCCAGCCCCGCCGCCTGTAGAGCCGCTTCGAGACGAAGAAGCGGCTCGAAAACTTCTAAATCCACAGGATTGGAGAAGGAGAGATCGCAGGGCACAGGTTGAGCCCCTGTAACCCCCCAGGGAAGTTTCTGGGGAGAGAACAGGCGTGGCTCCCTTCCAACCTGCTGAAACTCCGGGCGACGTGGGACGACTCTGCTTTTGCAGAACAAGCCGGCTGCAGGAAACTTAAAGCGAAAGAACCAGCTTTAATAAATAGCGAAACTATTGAATCCCGAAATTTGGAAACGCAAGTATTAGCACTTTGTTGACTTTTTAATCTGAGAAAATGCGAGTGAGTGAAAGTGCTTTGAAAAAACATGGCGCCTAGCTTCAGAGTTAACAAGCCAGCGAGTGTGGATTGGTGAAGTTACTTTGCTTTGTTATAAAGTTTCCAAGTTGCTACAAAGTTGCCTTGCTTGTTATAAGAGAAACAACTGGGAAATTTTTCCCTTTTCAATATTGGACTTTGCTTTATTTTAACCCTTATTTGATCAAATCTGGGGGACTTTTTTAGAAGTCTTTGTGCAGGAGGGAAAGGAAAAGGAACTTCCCTCTTTAGAAAAACTAGATCACGAGCCAGGATGGCTTCAAAGAAGCAGGAAGGGAAGGCATTAGGGGGGGATCCCCCACACACAAACATGAAACGCAACTTCCCCCTGCTCAACAGCTACAAACTCAGAAAAAAGAATTTGATGTGGGAGATTTAAAAGAATTTATTTCTAAAACTTTGGATGATAAATTTCAAAAATCTCAACAGGAGATAGATGATAAACTTCAAAAATCACATCAGGAATTTATGCAGGAAATTAATGAAGTTAAAGACATGGTGAAACAGAATCAAAATAAGGTGACCAAAAAAATTTCAGAAGTGGCGTCTGGCCTGGCAGAATTTATTGGGACAGTTGATTTTAAAGTTGAAGAATTTAAATCAGAAGTTAATGTTAAGATGAAAGACAATGATTATAAAATTGATGAGGTTGACAATAAAATGCAGAGAATTGAAGATGAGATTGTTATGATACAATTCCGGGCGATGGAATTCGCCATACGGCTTCGGGGAATTCGAGAGGAGGAGAGACAGGATTTGAGACAAGTTTGCTCTGAAGCCTTGGCTAAGATTTTACATGCTAACCCTGATTTGGTATTTCATAAAATAGATAAAATTTACAGAGTGAACTCTTGGGTGGCCAGACAAAGACAACTGCCTAGAGATGTGGTCATATACTTTACTGATAGAGAAATTAGAAATGATATCCTGCAAAAATCTTTTCACACTTCTGTACAAGTGGGGGGTTCACGACTTGAAATTTTTAAAGAATTACCTCCTAAAATGCTGAAAGCTAGAAAAGAATTTGGTTTTCTTGTTAAGGAACTGAAAAACTTACAGATACCCTTCCGGTGGGACGCACCAGCTGGGATAATTTTTAGATATAAGGGAGAAGGATATCGGTTGAATACCGTGGAGAAGGCACAATACTTTTACAGTACTATTCTTAAGGAAAGAACACCATCTCCACGTACATCTACAGTTTTGGAGATTAAGGAGAGTGAAGAGAGGCAATTGAAAGAACAGTCTAAGCAGGAATTAGAAATAGTGCAAGGTGCAGAAGGAGGTTTTCTGAGTGAGCCCTTGTTGGATTCTTCTCCAATTCTGGATTTGATTCAGTTGACTGAAGTTAAAGATCAACGTATAACTAGAGCTCAATCCAAGCTACTTAAACAAAAGCAACAACAACAGGAAAGACAAGACAAGAAGGCAGTTAAGAGTACCATACAAGAGAGTGGCGCTATGGGAGGAGCGAGATCGAAGCTCTCGGATGAACTTCAAATATTTTGCTCTGCGCTCCAGAAAGAGGCTGATGACCTTTAAGTGTCTATCTTGGAATGTCAATGGGTTGAATTCAGCACAGAAAAGGAAGAAATTATTTACATATTTGAAACAATTTAATAATGATATAATATGTTTACAAGAAACGCATATTACAACTCAAGATCAAAAATATTTGATAAACTCAAAACTAGGAGCACATTATATATCTTCAACTTCGCAGAAAAAGAATGGTGTGGTTATTTATGTAAATAAAAAATTAACAGCGAAAGTTATAGAAGCAGATCAAGATGGTAGGTTTGTAGCAATTGAATTGCTCACAGCAAATGGTCAAATTCTTTTGATTGGAATTTATGCTCCCAACCAACAACAGGACTATTTTTATAAGATGTTACATACTAAAATATTGCAATGGGATTATAGATCTATTTTAATTATGGGAGACTGGAATGGAGTAATTGATTCTAAACTAGATAAAAAGAGCTTGGCAAAGTCTAGAATTAGACTACCACAGACTTTTTTTGATATGAAAGAAGATATGGAACTAAAAGATGTTTGGAGAATACATAATCCAAATGAATTGGATTACACTTTCTTTTCTGATAGACACAGATCCTTTTCTAGGATTGATTTTATCCTGTTGTCAAATGATCTACTTGTTAAAACAAAAAGAACAAAGATTTTTCCAAGAACTTTGACTGACCATAGCCCTGTATGGATAGAAATTGAGATGGATAAGGTTGAGAGACGTTCTTGGAGATTAAATGAGAACTTGTTTAGATATGAAAAAAATACAATAGAACTTAAAAAGCATTTGAAAGAATTTTTTGAAATAAATTTGAATAAAGGTACCCCAATTGAAATTGTTTGGGACGCAAGTAAAGCTTATATGAGAGGGGTACTTATCTACATGAATTCTAAACATAGACTGTTCCGACAAAAGAAAAGATCTGAGTTGGAAATGGAAATAAAGAATAAAGAACAGTTACTTATTAAAAATCCAACAGATGAAAGAATACGAAGTGCTATAAAACTTTTGAAAGACCAATTTCAAATGCTTATGGCGGAACAAGTTGCAACAAGCCTACAATACGCGAAGCATAATACATTTTGCAACGCTAACAAACCGGGCAGATGGTTGGCTTATACATTGAGGAAAAAACAAAGTACACGGACTATTGATAGTATTGATATTGGAGGGAAAGAAATTTTTCAACAAAAATTAATTAAAGAAGCTTTTGTGGACTATTATACTAAACTATATGCCAAAGAAGAGGTGCAGAATGGACTTATAGAAAAATATTTAAATGATAAGAGAGTTACAAAAATTACTGATCAACAAAAGGAAAGAATGAATTATCCTATAACAGAGGAGGAGATAACAGCAGCAATTAAACAGTTAAAAACAGCCAAAGCTCCTGGCACGGATGGTTTGACTGCAGTGTATTATAAAACTTTACAAGCTGAAATGGTGGGACAACTTAGAGATTTATTTTGCAATATTCAACAAGGGGGTAAAATACCCCCATCTTGGACAACTGCTTATATATCTTTGATACCAAAAGAACAAGTTGGTCCTAAAAAACCAGAGAATTACAGACCAATATCTCTTTTGAACACAGACTATAAAATTTATGCGAAGGTATTAGCCAACAGGTTGATGCCAGTAATTCAAAAGGTGATTCATGAGGACCAAGCGGGATTTATTGAGGGCAGATATATGAAGGACAATGTAAGGCAAGTAATAGACTTATTGGAATATCTTGATAAGAATAAACAGATCCCTGCAGTGCTGGTTTTTCTGGATGCAGAGAAGGCCTTTGATAGAGTGGATTGGAATTTTCTACTAAAGACTTTAAAAAAGATGGGCTTTGGGGACCAATTTATACAGGCGATCTCAGCAATTTATCAAGAGCAAAAAGCACAGATTATTATTAATGGAAGTCTGACGACAGAGTTTAAAATTGAAAAAGGAACAAGACAGGGATGTCCGTTGTCCCCACTTTTATTTATTTTAACATTGGAAGTCTTGCTAAATACAATACGGGACTCTAAAATTTTGAAAGGTATAATGATAAGGCAAGAGGATTATAGAATAAAGGCATTTGCAGATGATCTGGTGGTTACCCTATCACAACCAATGGAATCAATAATCTTGATGAATGACATTATACAAGACTATGGTAGAGTTTCAGGTTTTAGACTGAATTCAAAAAAGACTAAAATGATAGTTAAAAATATGACACAAGATCGTAAACATGAGCTTGAAAGGAGGGCAGGTTTTGAAATTGTACCTAAGGTAAAATATCTTGGAGTTCAGGTTGCAGAATCAAACATGAAATTGTTCCAAAATAATTATGAGGTGTTGTGGCGAGAGGTCCAGAAAGACATGGAGACTTGGAAAAAGCTGCAACTGTCTTTACTTGGAAGAATAGCAGCAGTTAAGATGAACATTTTGCCAAGATTTCTGTTTTTGTTTCAAATGATTCCGGTGCTTAAAAGTGACAAACAACTGAAAGTTTGGCAGTCTGGTGTGAATAAGTTTGTCTGGAACGAGAAGAAGCCGAGAGTGAAATTGAAAATTATGCAAGATGTTCCAGAAAGAGGAGGCCTTAAACTCCCAAACCTACAGTTATATTATGATGCAGCAGCTTTAACTTTAACAAGTGATTGGTTTGGAAGTAAAAAGACTGGATGCAGAACTTTCTGAATGCAGAAAGTTTTGATCTTGAATTTGGATGGCATGCTTATTTATTTTATGACGACAAAGTAGATAAAGTATTTAAAAGTCATATACTTAGAGAATCTTTGATGAGAGTTTGGAAGAAGCACCGACTCAAATGGGATTACAAAATACCGTTATGGCTGGATCTTGGTCATACTATGTGGAATACAAATATAATGTCACTCGGGGGGTTTTTATATAAAGAGGTTCTTTTCACAGATGCGGGCAGATGGCAGCTGAAGACATTACAGACACTGTTGGATGAAGGAATTAATTTAACTTGGTTACAATATAATCAACTACAATTGAGATGGAAAGAGGACCAAAAAACTGGTATTATGTTGCATGAGGAAGAATTGGTTAGACATATAAGAGAGAAAGGTCCAATGCATATTAAAAGGCTTTATAATGTTTTGCTAGAAAGGGATTCAGAAACTGAATTAGTTAAAGATTGTATGATTAAGTGGGCACAAAATTTTGAAGAACCAGTGATGTTGGAAACATGGGAAAAAATTTGGGTTCAGAATGTTAAATTTACACAGTCGCAGAACCTGAGGGAAAACTTTTATAAAATGTTTTATAGATGGCATTTAGATCCTAAAAAGTTGTCATGTATGTACCCTAATGTTCAGCCAAAATGTTGGAGATGCGAATGTTTGGATGCTACGTATTATCATGTTTGGTGGACCTGTAGGAAAGTTAAGGCTTTTTGGATAAAAATATGGTGGGTTATGCAGAATGTTTTAAAGAAAAAAATTCAATTCTCTCCACAATTGTTTTTATTGGGTATAGTTAAGGGTTTTACACGGGGTGAAATAAAACTAATATTGTATATGATAACAGCAGCAAGATTGTTGATAGGTAAATATTGGAAGAATGAAGCTTTGCCTACTATCGAGGAATGGACTTTGAAGATGGCTAGTTTTGCAGAGATGGCGAAGATTTCAGCATACTTAAAGGATTGTTCACAAGAGACTTATGAATGGGAATGGAAAAGGTGGATAGAATATGTTCAGAACAAATACCAAACTAGAAAGTATCAAATAGCTTTTATTTGAAAATAATGTATTAGAAATATCTTAATGTAAAGAGAAAAAGAGGAAAAATTATATAGGGGGAGGGATGGGTTCAGGTTTATATATGAGTACATAATAGGGAAGTCTGGGGGGGGAGGATTAGGGAGGGTTAGGGAGGACGGGAAGTTTGGGGAGGGAGGTGGGGGGGGTGAAAAAAAGGGGTGAAAATGTAATTGTAAAACTTTTGCAATAAAAAAAAAAAAAAAGGAGGTGGTACCAAAAAAGTGGAGAGGAAGCAATTGGCTATAAGTAGACAAAAAAAGAGCAAACACGGTAGATGGAACTGATAGTCAAACGCGAGAGATATAGAATTCTGTACCAAAAACTGAGGAAGTTTTCAAGCCTTTGTGGCAAAAACAGGTTTTGACTGTCCACAAGAAAAGACACTGCAAAAAGAATGAGATAAAACAGTAGATTCACAAAGAGCAGAGGGAATGACAAAGATAACATTGGATCCAGTAAACTAAACCTCCCTTTTCATCTCATATAATAACTCATATTGAGTTTAATGTCTGGTGGCTAGACTGCTAACTGATGAATAATGCTGTTCTCTGGCACTGTCCTCCACTGCAGGGAGCCAGGATCTATTAGACTGGTCCACCCCAGGCAACTGATGCACACCATTGGGCTTCAGAAGGAGCTTGGGGTTGTCTCAGAGCATATGCTGCTCAATCTATCTGAGGCCCAGGGGTCCATCTAGAATGAGAGGGTTGCAGAATATCTTGATTGGAGCACACCCAAATGGCCTCCCTTAACTCAGGGATCCTAGAAATTTTCCTGATTTATAGACTAATTGAGGGAGATGAAACAGGTGAAGAGAAGCTTGAAATGCTGGAGATGATGCACTACAAATTTAGTTAGAGCCTCTATTAAGGGCTATGTTGTGGTGATAATGCAGAAATTATTTAACTCAATGGATGTCAAAAGAAATGTCATTTTTCCTTGTGACCAAAAGGCTTCTGATTCTTTAAATCCACTGACAGCTACCCCTTTTGATTGATCCATCTGAAAATAAAGGGAATTATATGGCATATGGGAAGAAGCAGGAACTGAAAGTCTTAATGGAGGGAAATATGATTTAATAATCACTGAAATTTGGTGAGATAAAATGCAAGACTAGCATGCAAGGACTGAAGGGTATAACAAATAGGCCACACATAAGAGAGCAGTGGTGCTATATGTGAAATACATGCACACATGTTTAAAGATCCAGGAATCTTGGATTCAATGGTTCAATCAAGAGCATTTGGATAAGAAAGAGAAATAAAAATGCTATTATTAGGGGTGGCGGGGTGAATTATAGAATACTAAACCAAGTTGATTTGTTAATAGATACAGATCATTCCCTCCTAAATTAGATTGCACAACATTCTTGAAGAGACATGATTAATGAGACTTCATTAATATCTGTTAACGTATCTGTTGAATCTCAAAAATTTCAGTAGTCTTTCTAGTGTTTTGTTTTTCCAGAAGATTGAAGAAACAAGACCATAAGTTTTAGCCAACGGGGCTAGTGTTTTTCTCTCATCCTACACAGCAAAAAAAAAAAAAAAACTTCCAAAAAAAAACTTGCCAATAAAACTTCAGGGATTAGTCCAGGCAGTTGCCAGGAGTCAAAAACTGACTTGAAAACACTCAAAAAACTTAAAGCCTACATGCAACGCATATACTATAGCTTTGAACTCCAATTCCACTAAATATAAAAACTCTTACCTTTACATTTGGAAATAAATCACTTTTTGAAAAAAATTTAGCCTCATTTCCACTTAATAAACAGTTGCGAATGTGTACCACAATGTCATTGTCACTGTATCTTGGAAAAGTACAATTATCCATCCTGCAAAAAATACAAATATTATGTAAATGGAAAAATAGCATAAACAAATTCTTCACGTAGCAACACTTGGCCAATCTTGCCTGAAAGACAAAAGGGACAAGTACAAAAAATGGAAAGCGGGACAGATAACTAAGGCAGAGTATCAGCAGATAGCCAGAATCTGCAAAGAAGTAAGGAAAGCATAGGTTCAGAATGAACAAAGACTTGCAACAAAAGTCAAAGATAATTTTAAAAAAAGTTTCTTTCAACATATAAATAACAAGAAAGTCAAGGAAACAGTCAGTCCACTTAAGAGAAGATGGCAAGGAAGTAACAGGGAGCAGAGAGAAAGTAGAACTGCTTAAGTTCTTCTTTGCTTCAGTCTTCACACAAAACTATAGCCCAACCTACCAAAAACCTAACCATAAAAGACAGATTAGAAATAAAAATTAAAATAAGCAAGAAAATGGTTAAACACGTATCGAATCTTGACAAATATAAATCACCGAGACCTGATGGATTACATCTGAGAGTTCTGAAGAAGCTGGCAGATGTTATCTCAGAACCATTGTATCCTATCTTTCAAAAATCCTGGAACACTGGGGAATTACCTGAAGATTGGAAAACAGCTGATGTGGTTCCCATCTTCAAAAAAAAAAAAAAAAAGACCCAGGAAACTATTAACCAATTAGTCTAACATCAATACCTGGGAAAATACTGGAAACAATAATCAAAAAACAAATCTGCAAACATCTAGAAACAAAGTTATAACTAAAAGTCAGCATGGGTTTGCTAAAAACCGATGATGCCAAACTAATCTTATTTCATTGTTTGACAAAGTGACTAACTTAGTAGATCAGCAAAATGTTGTGGACATACAATAGTATATTTTGACTTCAGCAAGGTGTTTGACAAAGTAGACCACAACCTACTTCTTGGAAAGCTAAAAAAATGTGGGATAGACAGCATCACCACCAGATGGATTTGTAACTAGCTAAGAAACCATACTCAGTGAGTAGTCCTTAATGGTACTACATCTACAAGGAGAAAAGTAAGCAGTGGGATATCACAAAGTTTGGTCTTAGCCCCAGCACTCTTCAATATCTTCATAAATGACTTAGATGAGGGAATAGAAGGGGAACTCATCAAATTTGCAGATGATACTAAGCTGGCAGAAATAGCCAACACCCCAGAAGACAAGCTCAGAATCCAAAAAGATTTTGACAGACTTGAACAACAGGCCTTATACAACAAAATGAAATTTAATATGGAGAAAAGCAAAGTGTTACTCTTAGACAGGAAAAACAAAGGCATAAACACAGATTAAGTTAAACCTGGCTCAAAAACAGTAACTGTGAGAGGGACCTTGGAATCCTAGTGGACAATCATTTAAATATGAGCCAGTAGTGTGCAGCAGCAGCAGCCAAAAAAGCTAATACAATCCTTGGTTGTATAAACAGAGGCACAGAATCAAAATCATGTGAAATATTACTGGTAGTTCTGCTTTATAAATCCTTAGTAAGGCCACACCTGGAATACTGCATCAAGTTTTGGTCACCACATTACAACAAAGATGTTGAGACTTTGGAAAAAGTGCAAAGAAGAGCAATATTTAAACGCCCGGAGACTAAATCATAAGTAAATAACAACAGTTACGAGGTAGGGTTATCGAAAGAAAATGTATATTTTGAGTTTACATAAAAGAGCTACTTCTTCACCTTCCATTATCCACCAAATGACCCCCTCGCAACATCTCTTAGAAGCCCTACTGCCTCTCCCGATGCCAAACGCTACCACCCCCAACCCACCCCACCCCTCCCACCACCCAAGATTCAGGAATTCTTCTAATCCCCCACCCCGCAAGCCGGGCGCTCCCAAGCAAGTTTAAGAAAATGCAGCCATCGTCTTCAAGGCATTTGAAGACGATGGAGCCCATTCGAAGCCCGAAAGCTGTTCTCTACCCTTTTCGCAAGTCACGGAAGCCTGGCCCTGCCGGAGTTGCTCTTACATGGAGGCAGCGGTCTCTCCCTGCCCCAGAGATAGCTACGCTCATGAAAACGCAGACGACGGTCGAGCGGAGGGAGGAAACTTTCAATAATCTCCCGCTACCATCGCAAACGGAATACGCCGTTCAAATTTGGCGGGAGCTCCACCCCCTCCTGTACGTAGCATTGCGTCACGGCGAAAAGGCTGGTGTATCTTTTGTCTTGGCTTTCGGCCGTTTCGTTGGTCTGACGCAGACTTCGTATTACTGGGGAATGTGGGGGGAGCTGAAAATCTCCTGTCTGCTTTTTTTTTCTTCTTAATATATACAGACTGCTTTTCTTGAAGAGCAGAGCAAGGCTAATATAGACGACTTCCACTCAGCTATATAAAGCAAGAAGGAAATCGGCATAATAACTTCCTAAAGGCAATTGCTGAGCTTTAAAAATAGAGAGCTGGAAATCTGTAATACGTCCCTCCTGCACACACACCCGTAAGTCCTCGTGTCTTCACATCCCATGCTGCTTCCTGCTTAGTTAGCAGCTTGATGGATCACAGTGCCACCACTTCATCTGCCTCTACTCGCGTCTTCCACTTCCCCCTGCCGTTTGAAAGAGCTGACGCTCCATGTGTTGCCTTTCTGGAGATTAAAAAGGGATAAATAAAAACGAACATACTTTTAAAAAATATTAGCCCCTTTTTCTTATATTGTACAGGCAGATCACCAGACCTTTCAGCCTATTTTTTCCTCCTTGGAGGATAGTCTTGTCAGAGATTAAAAAAAAAACCTAAAGTTTATTAGGCAAGAAAGACAAAAGAAGCTGGAAAAAACCTTACACTTTAAATATCCAAAATGCAAAACTGGAAGAGGCCACAGGATGGTGCTAATCTACAAATAAGAGAACTCTGCCCCAATCTAATAATAAATAATTTCAAATACATTAATATATGATTTCCATAAAGAAAAAAAAATTCTGGAATAGAACCCGAAGTAGGAATTCAGCATCCAGTTTCATACATTATAAAAGGAAATTGCAGTAGAACCTTGAACATTCACGAATATCACATAGGTTCATGTCTAGACTTAGTAAAATAATATTAAAATTCCCATTAAACAGTTATTCTCTTTGTCTCAATTAATTTGACATGCTTGATTCCAGGCAAATTCAAAATTTAAGTTTCAAATTCCAGTTTCCAATTTAGCCCAATGCTTGCAGCTCTAGTTCCCAGTTTCTTCCTCTCTTTCCTGCTCCAATTCTGTTTTTATTTAAAAGGATTCTAAAATGTCCTTTCATGAATAAAGAGGAAAGTTGCTCATGTTATCTGCCATGATCTCAGGACATCCCACATTTTGAGTAAGGATGGATTTCTGGATAAGGCTGACAGACTGCAATATTGTGAATGCAGGCTGATATTAACAATACTGTCCTTAAAAGCAAGAGAATCAATGGGGACTTGGGATCACCCTATAACATTCAGGAATGCCTGCATGACAAATGCTGAGATTTTATTCTTAACACATTATAAAGAACATGCAAATAGGACAACATATGCACAAGAGAAACATGATCAAAACTTTTAGTAACTATTAGATGCATGTGTGACACCCGACACCCCCATAGATGAGTATGAGACATCTTGATACTGCTTTTCAACCTAATCAATGCTCTACCTGTGAGATCAGGAACACAATACAATCCAACAATAATAAACCACCTGGTATGGGTAGTCCTCAAGGTATTTCCCTAAAGGAGGGTGTCCACTGGGGTCGCAAATCAAAACTGTTGTAAAATGAATCAGACTCATTTTTTTATATTTCCAATTGTGCTTGTTAAGCAAATCAGACAGGTTGTTAAGTAAACAAAGATTGGGCTTACGGTTTCTTTTGTACCATTAAATTACCTCTGCAATTATTAAGTAAGCAAAGAGGCCCAAGAGTTTGCAGCGATCCCCAGCTGGAGTTAATGTAGGTAAATGCGGGTCCAGCTGGATGATCAGTGAAGGGCCCTCTTTATTCATAGTATTGTAGGAAAGGAAATGTGCTTGTTTAAGGGAAGCCAATTATCCAGTTGAAAGGCAGAGAATTCCTTTGAAATAGAAACATTCATAAGAGGGGCCCCTCAGTTGTCAGAGATAGAGATATTTGTTTGAAGGTTAAAACAGATCGAAGGATGACCACATGTAATATCAACAAGAGATAATTTGAATCTATGCTTCAGTAATTTACAAGAAGAATTATGACTGTTGGCAAAGAAAATGTAAAACTTAATAATTAGGAAATGTCAATTAAATATAACAAATGTAGATGATCATATTAATTGCTGAGTTAACAGAATCCTTTGTTTGAAACTGTATAAAACTGGAATCTCATATTCATTACTTTGCTCAGATCTTGAGGTATCTGAACCTTATTGCAATAATAAACTGACTCTGTCTGCCCCAAGGGATGTCTCTTAATTCCTTCCTTCCATAACAATTTTGGTACCCGGCAGTTGGGACTTTAAGAGGCAGAGACTTTTTCTACCTAGGCGTGCTGTCCTGGCGAGAAACGACCCTTTCCCAGCGAGGATTCACCAGCCAGCATTCCAGACTCCATTGAAGTCAACAGAATTCTTCGCTGGGGGATTGCCGTATGCTCGCTGGAGACGCAGCTCAGCCAAGGACCCACAAGGGGGCAGACCAGACTCAGCAATCTCCGTGGATGGCCAGAGACAACGCATGCCAGGCGAGTATACATTTAAATGGGGAAAAGAAAGGGCCTGTCTATTTTTGAGACAGAGAGGGGATCTGATCAATCTCCTAGGAGAAAAGAGTGGCACCTCTTAATTCTCCAAGTTAGGCTGTGTGGGATTGGTTAAATCAGCGCATTTCCTGACAGTGACTGTGAGTTCCAGCACCCCAGGTCGCTGGTAGTGTTAGAAATATGGGTGGGAAAAACAACGTCCAGCGGATGCCGTTACAATGTATGTTAGCCCACTTTCAATCTGCCTTAGAAATATGGCAGTCCTCAGTGTTATCCTGACACCTTGAAACAGTTTTGTGTTTGGCCAGCATTGGGCGTAATGTGGCCAGAAGAAGGAACGTTAGATCCCATAATAATCTCAAAGGTGCACAGGATCATCATACAAGAGGGTCGTTGGGAACAGTTCCCATACATAGATCAGTGGCAGATCATTTAAAAGGCAAAACCCAAGTGGCTTAAAAAGTGTCAGTTGGAATGTGTGAGAGTATATATGATGAAAGAACAAACTAAAAACACCAAACAAAAGGTTAAAACTAAGGTTTTTAGTCAGGAAGATGAGGAAGAAATAAACCGTCCTCCTCCCTATTCTGGTAAGAGAAAAGAACTAATTGCAGTGTTATAAATTGACATTCTTAAAAAGCCAGAGAACTCTGAAAGAACTAAGAATAAAGAAGAAATTGTTTACTGTTCTTCCCACCCGGGGTTTAGCAGGCAGTAAAAAGGTAAAGCCTGTCTAAATGGGAAGACGCAGATAATTTGACTTGATCAATTTGGTGTGATTTCTGTTAAAAAAAATATGATAGTGTGTAAAATTGAATGGAATTGAATTGATTGTGATATGTGTGGCTGGCCAGCAAAGTGAGTAGACTTGTGCTTGAGGCTGTGGGAGATGTTTGAGATGATTGTGGTGGTTGGTTTGCATGAAGTGGGATTTTTTGTATGTGAAATTGGTTTATACAAGAAGTCTGATTGCAGTACAAATGTGAATGCCTGTGTGTTGATAATGTGAGAAATTAGAGAAATGCAGAGGGTTGTGTTGTTGAAAGGATGCTGAGAGGCGAAAGGAGATGAGAATTCTATGTAGCTTAAACAT
Source organism: Pituophis catenifer annectens (assembly GCF_029215685.1). Lineage (NCBI taxonomy): Eukaryota > Metazoa > Chordata > Lepidosauria > Squamata > Colubridae > Pituophis > Pituophis catenifer. The sequence goes on along the minus strand of NW_027256883.1, from coordinate 105,767,825 downwards.
TTTTTCTCCCTGTATTTCCTTTCCCCCCCCCCTTCCTTTGGAAGAGAGAAGCAGGAAAAGGGTGGGCTGCGGGCAGCATTTTTCTCTGCTGAATGAACATGAGAAAGGCGGGGTAAAGGGTGATATCTGATACCTGCCTTTGCAGTTTCACTGTTTTTGGCTCGGAATGCAGTTTATTTGTTTGTTTGCTTGTTTGTTTGTTAGCAGCACAAGTTGCTGCCCTTTTAGGAATTGTTACAGAGATGAGTTAGAAATTACAATATGTAGTAAGAAAGAGTCAGTGGCATTCTTGTCTAAAATGTTAGATTCTGCCTGTTAAGGATTTCCAGTTTGTGTTCAAGCAGTGGCAGCTATGGCAGTGTTAATGAAGGAAAGCAGAGAGCTGACTTTTGAAGGAGCCCTAGTGCCCCTCCTCAAGTGAGGGTGATCTTGATTGAGAGTATGCTTGTTTTTGTTTGAATCCAGCTCAGTTTACAGGGAGATTTAGAAGGACGATCAGATATTGGTGCTGAGAAGGGGTTAATTTGTTTATAGATGGGAAGAGAAACTGGTAGCAGGTAAGAGAAGACATTTAGGTAAGTTGATTTGCACAGGCTTGTGAAATCAAGCTTTGAATTTCTTTGAAGCTTGAAGCACTACTTGGAAGCCAGGATGACAGCGGTAGGAGAATTGATAAGAAGAAGGAGTTAGAGAAGGGAGAAGGTATGTGATGTGTTTTTGGTAGGTTATGGATGTTGTATAACCTTTGGACGGGGAAGGAAGAAAAGAATGTGGAAGTGGGAAGAAGTAGTGATATGGGCAGAGAAGAAAGCGTTAAAGATTACCCGATCCAAAGAAGAGAAGTGGTGTTTTTGGTTGACAGAGATCAGATTAAGTGAACAAAGCATTTGAATACACTTAATTAGTGAAGGGAGTGTTGGAAGATTTGAGAAGCTCAATATTGAAAGAGCAGGGAAATTCCCCTAAAGAAAATAAGCAGAAACTCAGGCAGAGTTTCAGCCCCCACCTTTACCAATGAGCCATTAAGAAGCTGAGACGGCCACCTTATTTTCCTGGAAACAATAAACTGATTCCAGGAGTTTTGAATTCAGGAGGGGAAAGCTCTGCCTTTCAACAATCCTTAAAGGGAAGGGCTTCTTTTTTTGCGACAGGAGTAGTAAAAAAAATCACTCCTGATAGAAAGGAGGGGTGGCGTCTCCACCTCTATCTATAAACAAGCAAGAATTAAGATAATTCTATGCAAAATTAATTGAATCTGGACCTTGGAGTTTGAAATGGGAGGGACATGAAAGAGGAAGCCTTAAAAATTTGAAACGAGCTTTAACCAAGGCTCTTGTATTAAGTTTACCAAATTTGGAAAGGCCGTTCAATCTCTTTGTAAACACAGAAAATTGAATTGCACAAGGGGTGTTGGCTCAGAAAGTAGGAAATTGACCTTTGGGGGAGCCCTTATCGTAAGCACCCCACATCAAGTCAGTCCAGATTCTAAACGAAAATGAAACAATTTTAATGCAGCAGACAGACTTGCTTTTAACTACAGATCACAATTTGAATCAAGCACAGTTCTTAGCCAACACCGGATCAATGGATCAGTTTGGATTAGAACATTATGGTGCTGAAGTAATTGGTTTACATACAAAAATAAGATCTGATTTGGAGGGACACCCCCCGGAGACAGAAGAAACAATTCGTAACACACTAAAGAAATCCTGGAAACAGGGGGTTTGCCTCGAAATTGGTCTGCTCAAACCTTTGAATTGTATTCATTAAATTAAGCTCTATGGACAGGGAGCCTGGATAGCTCAGTAGACAAATGCATTGTAATTTAACACCAGCTGTCTGCAATTACTGTAAATTCAAATCTCACCAGGCTCAAGGTTGACTCAGCCTTCCATCCTTTCTAAGGTAGGTAAATTGAGGACCCAGTTTGTGGGGGCAATAAGCTGACTTTATGAAGGCTATTGCTTAATGCATTGTAACCCTTAGTCTCTGGAGATCATTTGGCAAAATATGGGTGGAGTCATTGGGGAATTCAAGCTATTGTAATGAACTTTTAAAAAAGCTATGGTTGTATTGGGATATATCCTTTAGTAACATCAATTATAAACAAATGTTTGATTTGTAAAAAGGTGAATGAACATGCTGTCAGAAAACAACAGATGGGTAGGAGGTACCACCAGCTTTAAGACCATTTCAATGTATTCATGTGGATTTTACAGACTTACCAAAAGTGGGGAGTGTAAAATATTTATTAGTCATAGTGTACCACCTCTGTGACTACCCCATCTTGGTTATCAGGGATGTTAAGCTCGTTCTTGTATAGTTCTTCTGTGTAATTTTGCCACCTCTTCTTAATCTCTTCTGCCTCTATTAGGTCCCTGCCATTTTGGTCTTTTATCATGCCATCTTTGCATGAAACGTTCCCTTCATATCTCTAGTCCATCCTATTCTATTGCTTTCTTCTATTTCTTCCACTGCTCATTTAAGAAGGTATTCTTATCTCTAATAGCTATTCTCTGGAATTCTGCATTCAACTGGGTGTATCTTTCTCTTTCTTCCCTGCCTTTCACTTCCCTTATTTCCTCAGCTATTTGCAAAGCTTCCTCAATCAACCATTTTGCTTTCTTGCCTTTCTTTTTCTTTGGGTTTAGTTGCTACCTCTTGTACAATGTTGCGAACCTTCATCCATAGTTCTTCAGGCACTCTGTCTATCAGATCTAATTCCTTAAATCTATTTGCACTTCTACTGTATATTCATCAGGATATGATTTCACACCTGAGTGGCCTAGTGATTTTCCCTATTTTCTTCAATTTAAGCCTAAATTTTGCAATGAGAAGCTCATGATCCGAGCCATAGTCAGCTCCTGGGCTTGTTTTTACTGACTGTATAGAGTTTCTCCATCTTTGGCTGCAGAGCACATAGTCAATCTGACTTCTGTGTTGACCATCTGGTTGTTGTGACCGAGGCCCACGTAGTGATTACCAAACACAATTCAGTCCTGAACTAACTTATTTTATTAAACAGCTGAGAATTAATTCATTCTCAGCTTAGTCCAAAACAAATTCTTCATAACCAGTCCTACAGCCTTATCACCAACCTTTGATGTCTTTGGCAACCTGTCAAATGCTTTTCTTGGTAAAAACCCCACAAAGTTCAAGAGACCCTGACAAGAAGCACTGCAATCAACATTGCTTTTCTACAAAGAACCCAACAGCTCGTTGCTGCTCTTTTAAACCTTATGGGAGTGGCCAATCATCTTCTGGCCTTACTCCTGAATTATCCTTTTTGCTTCAGCTGCTGTTTCCTTCTGGCAGCTCTTTGCATACCTGCACTAGGACCAGGCTCCTCCTGTTCCTCTGCCTCTCTGCTGTCCACCTCTGGAGGCTCCAGAGTCCGTGCATCACTCCCAGATGGCCCTGGCCCCATCTCTGCCTATGATGCACAGCCCTCGTCCGGGCCTTCTCCTGACTCCAGGACTGGCCCATTGTCCTCCCCAGCCTCCTCACTCTCCGACTCCGCTACCAGGTCCGCAGGCTGCTGGTGGACCACAACACTGATGAGGTCCATGTGTAGAGTCGTCTCTTGGGTTGTTGGAAAAGAGTGTTTGCTATGACCATCGTATTCTCTTAACAAAATTCTACCAGCCTGTGCCCTGCCTCATTTTGTACTCCAAGACCAATCTTGCCTGTTATTCCAGTTATTTTTTTGCTTCCCACTTTAGCATTCCAATCCCCCATGATGATAAGGACATCATTTTTTGGTGTTAATTCTAGAATGTGTTGTAAGTCTTCATAGAACCGGTCAGTTTGATCCTCTTCAGCACCAGTGGTTGGGGCATAGACTTGGACTACTGTGATGTTGAAAGATTTGCCTTGGATTTGAACTGAGATCATTCTGTCATTTTGTGTTTTGTATCCCAGTACTTGTCAGATCCGTGTATCTGCCATTCTTCGGTGGAAGAAGGGGGTGTCAAGTTTCTGAAAGATGCCCTAATTAATTCATGAGCCATGATCCCAACTTCAAAGGAAATATAGTGATTTATTAGGAGCACATTCCGGCAATACTCAGATGCAGTCAGGACTGACCCCACGTAGATTTACGTTCCCCTATGACCCTGTCTCTCCCCTCCTCCCTGCCTATGTCATAAATCACATTCTCCAATTAACCACTTTGGCTGGCTGTGAAACCTAACACCCTCCTTCTGATTGCGATCAGAAAAATGTATGGAATTCACTTCAGTTCTCCCTCCCTCCTGCTCATGGCAACTTGAAAGCTTTGCAAGTTGACATTCGGCTCCCTTCACTTTGAGTACAGATGTAGAGTTTAGGGATGTGACCCCCCACCAGGTTTGTTTGGATTTTCTGCATGAAATTTGGCTATAAGGCGATCAGCCTGGATGTTTCGACTCTTTACCCAAGATGCCTCTGATATGGGGTAACCCTTCCACTTGATTAAATATTGGAGTTGCCTCCTGTGCCACCTCGAATTGAGGATTTGCTGCACCTCATAATGGGTCTGGCCCCCTATGACCACGGGGCCTGGGGGCTCACAGGGTAGTGGCCTCAGGGTCGATCCGACCATGGGTTTTAAGAGGCTACTATGGTGTATCTTCCCTAGCAATCAGGGCAATTTCAATTGCACTGTGACTCGGTTGATTATCTTTACTATGGGGAATGGTTCTATAAATTTTGGTCCCAATTTCTTGCTAGGAAGTTTTAACCTCAAATATTTTGTGGAGAGGTAAACTTTCTCCCCCAATTGAAAAGGCCTTTGGGGAACTCGATGTTTGTCTGCCTGTTTCTTAAAGGTTTGTGCTGCCTTAGCTAGCACTTTCTTGACATTCTCCCAGATTGCTTTCAGTGTTGCCATCCAATCGGTCAAGCTGACTGAGGAGGGAGGCTCTCTTGGGTACTCAGGCATTGGGACAAAGTCCATGCCACTCACTATCTTAAACGGGGTTAGCCCTGTGCTACTGTGAACAGCATTATTATACGCAACCTCAGCGAAAGACAGGAGGTCCACCCAATTGGACTGCTGATAGTTCACATAGCACCTCAGGTACTGCTCTACCATGGCATTCAGTCTCTCCGCCCCCCCCCCATTGGTGCTCGGGTGAAACGCTGAGCTGAGGCCTTGGGATGACCCTATGGACTGTAGGAATTCTCTCCAGAATTTTGCTGTGAACTGGACACCTCGATCGGAGATGATTCTTCTGGGTACTCCATGCAGGCGGTAGATGTGTTTCAGGAACAATTTGGACAACTGGCGGGCTGAGGGTAGCCCGCTGCAGGGTATGAAATGTGCCTGTTTGGAGAATAAGTTTATTACAGTCCAGATCACTGTGTTTCCACCACTCCTTGGTAGTTCTACTATAAAGTCCATTGCAATCTCCTCCCATGGCCTTCTCGGTTCAGCTACTGGCTGCAGCAGCCCGGGAGGTCTTCCCGGTCGTTTTTTCATTGTGGCACAGATGGTACAACTTTTCACATAACTGTCTACGTCTTTTCTCATGTGGGGCCACCAAAACTGTCTTCGTACTAAGTGCAAATGGAAGGAAGCCAAAATGTCCCGCTGGTTTAATGTCGTGGCTTCTCTTGAGGATCAGGGTGCGTAGAGTCTCTGGGACATAGAGTTTTGTTCCCTTCCATGCTAGGTCATCCCTTTTTGTTAAGAGATGTTGGTTGTCTCAGAACCAGGGGTCCGCCGATGTTTCAGTTTTGAGTCTTGTCATTAAGTCACTTGCAGGTTAGCCTTGCTGGTCATGATGTTGCTGTCTGGTGATTACTTGACCTACTCCTTGGGCAGAGGGGATGATGGCATTCACTACCTGCTCCCGTTCACTGTTGTATTGAGGCATTTGGGAGAGGGCATCGGCCAGAAAGTTTTTCTCCCCTGGGATGTGTTTCAACTCAAAGTTGAAACGATTGAAGTATTGGGCCCACCAGACTTGCCTGGGTGACAACTTCCATGGGGTCCTGAGGCCTCCAGATTCTTATGGTCAATCCAAACTTTGAACGGTTTCTGGCCTCCTTCTAGCAGGTGTTGCCAGGTCAACAGTGCCCATCTCACTGCGAACGCTTCCTTTTCCCATGCCGCCCATCGTCTTTCTGTGTCAGTGAGTTTGCGGGATGTGTAGGCACAAGGATGTATATTCCCTTGGCTGTTCTTTTGGAGTAGCACGGCTCCCATTGCCACATCACTGGCATCTGCTTGGATGATGAAGGGTTGTTCGGGGTCAGGATGCTTTAAGACTGGTTCTTTTGCAAACATTTCTTTTAGTGTTTCGAATGCTTGTTGGCAGGTCAGGTCCCACTGTAGAGGTTGTCCTGGGCGGGGTTTTGTTGCTGGACTCCCTGTTTTTAGGAGGTCCGTCAGAGGTTTAGCAATTCTTGCAAAAGAGGGAATGAATTGTCTGTAGAAGTTCGCGAACCCCAGGAAGCTTTGCAGTTGTCTGCGGGTGCGAGGGGGTTGCCAGTTTAGGACTGATTGTACTTTGGCTGGGTCCATTTCTATCCCCTTGTTTGACACTTGGTAACCTAAGTAGTCTAGCCGTGACTGGTGGAACTCGCATTTTGATAGTTTGACCTTTAGGTTCACCCCCAGCAGTTTTTCCAGCACTTGGCGGACGAGGGGTATGTGTTCGTCTATGGTTTCCATGTAAATGAGAGTGTCATCTAGATAGACGAGGACCCCCTTATAGAGGTGCTCATGCAGAACCTCATTTATCAATTGCATGATAAATTGCATGGGGCTCCCTGCAGTCCAAATGGCATCACTTTAAATTGGAAACTCCCTAGGGGGCAGTTGAATGCTGTTTTCCACTCATCTCCTTCCCTCATGTGTATCCGGTAGTAGGCTTCACGGAGGTCTAGTTTGGTGAAAACTTTCCCTTTGGCCAGGTGGGCTAGCATGTCTTTCATAAGGGGAAGGGGATATAAGTTGTGTACGCAGACAGTGTTGATACTCTAAAATCAACCACCAGGCGCATAGAGCTGTCTTTCTTCTCTTTGAAGAGGACCGGTGCCGCTACCCATGGTTTGGCTGGCTCAATGAAACCCCTTTGTAGGTTCTTGTCTATGTAGTTCCGCATTTCTTGCATTTCACGGGGCGTCATGACATATAATTTGGGTTTAGGTAGTTTCGCCCCAGGGATGATTTCAATGGCGCAATCTGCCTCATGGTGGGGAGGCAGGATGTTGCACTTGGCCTCGCTGAATACTTCTGCAAGGTCCTGATATTCCTTTGGGATCTGTTCGGTCTCTGGGGTTTTGTCGGATGTGGCTGCCAGTTGTTCTGGTGTGCTCTTTTGGAGGGTTCCCTGCATGGGCGGTATTTCTGCTTGCTGGTGCGGGAGGGGTTGGGGCCCCTTTGCTATTTTCAGTCTGCGGGTACCCCCTTGCCACCAGATGGTCGGTCCCCACTTGTCTAACCACGAGAGTCCCCACTTGTCTAACCACGAGAGTCCCATGACTGGATCTGTCATTTTGGGGGCTATTACGAATCGAATTACTTCCCAGTGATCCGCTAGCTCTAGCCTCACTGGTTCAGTCAGGTGAGTGGCATAGGCTCCCCCCATTAGGGACCCATCAACCTGTTAGAACCGGATTGGGTGGGTCAGTCTTTTTGCTCTGATCCCCAGTTTCAGGACTGTGGTTAGGTTGATCAAGCATCTAGTGCAGCCTGAGTCTATCAGGGCTTGAAAGGCCCCCTGGGTCCCTGTTTTTGGGGCTGTGAGGCATATTGGGAAAACGAAAGAGTGGACTGGTTCCCTCACCATTGGGTCGTTTTCACCCTTGTCCTCGCTATCATAGGATTCTGGCAACTGGTCATCATTGCCTGGTGTTCCCCTCCCTTCGGGTGGGTGGGAAGGGACCTCTTCAGCCCGGAGGGCCCTCTGGGACTTGTTGGTGGCTCGTTTGGGGCCTTGTTCCAGCTGTGCCCTGGGTGGTGGCTCTGGCCTAGGCCTTGGGGCTGGGGTCGTGCACACAGATACCATGTGGCCCTTCCCCTCACATCTGTAGCACTTCAGCAGGCTTCGAGGGAGGGCTGGTTTCAGGTCGGGTTGCTCCCTGTCTTTCATGTCTGGTTGCTCTCTCATGTTGTTGGCGCGCAATCCACTGTCGACTTTTATTGCTACTCGGAACTACTCAGAGAGCTGGTTTCGGATGTCCAAGTAAGCGGTTACCTGAGCAATTTGATTGTCCAGGCTTGTTCTGAAAAAGTGCACTAGCAACCGCTCTGGCAAAGGGGGTAGCCTCCCAACAACTCTCCTAAATTCGTGGATGTGCTCTTTAATGGGGCGGCCCCTCTGCTTTAGATAGCTGAGCTCATCCTCTGCATACAGGTCTTCCTCTGCCTCCTCGAATCTGGCCTCTAGCAGTCATAGGAAGTCATCTACATCTTGCAATTGGGGGGCTCTCCTCTTGTGGAGGGCTGCTAGCCATTCCCTTGCTTCCCCCTCTAGCCCCTCTGCGATGGTATTCACCATAGCTCTGGGGGATGGGTAGAGGTGTCCATAACATTCTAGGTGGATCACAGCTGAGTCAAGGAATAGAGCTAGCTGGTCTGAGTCCCCATTAAACTTTCCTCTGAACTGGGGCAGTTCACTCAGCACTGCTCCTCTCTCTTCCTGTTGGCCTCTGTATGCTTGACAACTACCCAGCCAGACACCGCCTCCATATGTCCCATCAAGGATGATCAGCATAGGAAAGAGAGACAGCTGGGATGGAAGACCTAGGGGGTGACCCCTTACCTGCAATAGCCATAAGCCTGGGTGGAAAATGGAGCTGGAGACCCTCTCCAATCAGGAAGAGCTGATCAAGGGACCACTGGCGGATGATCAATTGGAGCGGCACATCAACCGTCTCGTGATGGAAGCCCTGGAAAATCTCAATGTTCGAGGCAAACCGGGTCACCAATGAAGGAGAGCGGGTGGACCAGCAGCAAAGAAGCTTGAGCTATCACCCCTGACCCAGCCGCAGCTGACCAAGCAGCCAACCTCCTGCCATTTCACCCCAGGCAATTTTCCACAGCCAACCCAGGGGGCCACAGCTAGAAAGGAAGGCCCCACTTTGGGGGTAAAATTCGACGGAGACCCCCAAAAGTTGGGTTTTTTCCTGCCCCAAGTCCTCACCTACATGCAAGAGTACAGGTGGAATTTCACAACCCAGGGGGCACGAGTGCAAGTCATTAGCCTAGCCCTAGAAGGGGCAGCTGCCAGGTGGATGGTGAGCCTCCACAATGCTAATGCTCCAGAGCTATGAAACTTCGATCGATTCATGACAGCCCTGCGCCACTGCTTCGAAGACCCCCTCACTAATCTCAAAGCTTGCAACTGCATTAGAGTCATAAAGCAAGGCTGCCATCCTGTAGCTGAATACACTGAGGAATTCTGTGACCTGGCCAGCCGAGTCAACTAGCCAGAAGATATCCTAGTCTGCTGGTTCAAAGATAGACAACGACCTGTACATCTCCTGCCTGGCCCGCAGCATCCCTAACCACCTGCATGAATGGTACCTGGTGGCAAAGGAGGCAGATATCGACATGACCCGAAACCATTACCGCACTGGCAGGACTTGGAGAAGATCCCCACCCCAGGGGAAGCAAGAACCATTCAAACCCCAAACCACCGTGGCACCGAGGCCATCAGGTTGCTTTAAGTGTGGGAAGGAAGGGTACCGTGCAGCAGAGTACCATTCGAAAAACCCCACCAGAAAGCCTGATTGCCCATCAGGGGGGAAGCCTTCAAAAGCCAACACCCAAGGAAAAGAAACTGCACTGAGAAGCCCAGGGGCCGTGGAGTTCCATTCCCCTCCAAAATCAGAGGAAGGAATTCCGACACCCTGAGATGACCTGAGCCAGTCTGAAAGTGATCCAGAGGATGACCCGCTGGGAAGCGACCCAATCAAGCCACTCACCTAAGACTTTTTATCTCCAGACAAGGGAAAGGGGAGTAAATAGCAGCATTGCTGGATTCGAGGCATACCTGATGCCTGATCAGCCCAACCCTGGTAGGGAGATTGGGAATTCTCCAAAGGAAAATGAAAACCCCCATTGCTTTCTGCCAGTTAGACAGGACTGTAGTGGGGGGGGGGAGCCAGCTATTTTTTCCACAGAACCATTGCAAATGAAGCTGGGGGATCATAGTAAGACCCTCACGTTCATCGTAGCTCCAAAAATGGAATGGCCACTAGTCTTAGGGCTCATGTGGCTACAGAAGTGGAACCCTAAAATAAACTGAAAGAGAGGAACTGTACAATTCCAGGGGCATGTAACCTTCACAAACATCCCAGAGGGAAAAGAGGAAGGAAAGGAAAACAGGGAAACGGCAATGACCGGTCGCCCTGCTGAGCCCACTAGCATCCCCAAAGAATACCAGGATTTGGCCGAGGTATTTAGCAAGAAGGCGTCTGATGAACTTCCACCCCATCATGCCATGGATTGTGCCATTGAGGTCCTACCAGGGGCTAAACTTCCAAAACCGAAAATGTACTGCAGAGAACTAGAGAACTCCCCCAGAGAACTAGACAAACTCAGAACGTTTATCAACAAAAACCTAAAAAGGGGTTTCATTGAACCCACCTGACCAAAAATAGCAGCCCCAGTATTATTCTGCGAAAAGAAAGATGGCACCTTATGTTTGTGCGTGGACTACTGGAACCTGGTCAGCATGGAAAATATGTACCCACTCCCCCTTATGAAGGACATGCTGCACACCTTTGTAAAGGAAAAATCTTTTCAAAGCTAGATTTATGAGAGGCATACTACCACATCAGAATTAGGAAAGGAGATGAGTGGAAGACTGTTTTTAACAACCCACTGGGGTGCTACCAATTTAAAGTACTCCCTTTCAGATTACAGGGAGCCCTGCTGTGTTTATGTAACTAATTAATGAAGTGCTCCATGAACATTTATACAAAGGGGTCCTAGTTTACCTTGATGACATTTTAATTTACATTGAAACAAAAGCAGCACGTAAAACTAGTCTGAGTAGTCCTCACGAAACTCCAAGCCGCCAAACTCTATGCAAAACTCTCTAAATGTGAGTTCCACCAACAAAAAAATAGACTACCTGGGCTATAGAATATCCCACGAGGGAGTAGAAATGGATCCACAAAAGGTAAAAGCAATCATTGATTGGGAGCAACCCCAAAACCGCAAACAACTACAAAGCTTCCTGGGTTTCGCAAACTTCTAACATCAGTTCATTCCACCTTTTGCGAAAATCTCCCTCCCCATTATCAACTTGTTAAAAACAAAAGGGGGGGAACCTAAACCAAGGCAACCCCTTAACTGGACTATGTAATGCCAAGCAGCATTTGAAAAACTTAAACAGCTATTCTCAGCTGAACCAGTCCTAAAACACCCAGACCCAGAACAACCATTTGTCATCCAAGCAGATGCCAGCAACATGGCAGTAGGAGCAGTCCTACTGTAAAAGAATAAACATGAACAATTGCAACCGTATGAACACCCTTCCAAGAAATTGACAGAAACCGAGCAAAGATGGGTTATATGGGAGAAGGAGGCATATGCCATACAATGGGCCCTCCTCACATGGAAACATTTCCTAGAAAGGACCAAAATCCCCTTCAAAGTCTGGACTGATCATAAAAATTTAGAGGCTTTAAAAAAAACCACGTAAACTCTCCCCTAAACAAGTACACTGGGTGCAATATTTTAAACATTTTAATTTTACTCTCAAGTATCTCCCAGGGAGGAAAAAACTTCCTAGCTGATGCCCTATCCAGAAAACCCTAATACAATAGCAAAAAGACTGAAATTATTAAACCTATGCTCCAAGCACCCCAGCTAGCCGCCAAAGTAATCACTTGAGCACAAGCCAAAAACCCCCCCACTTGCTGACAATTAATCGGCTGCCAAATTTAAGGAGGCACTAATTAAGGATGATTGGTTCCAAGCTCACAAAAATATTTGCTTAATTAAAGATGGCTTAGCCTGGGTCGAGAACAAACTTCACATCCCGGCAAGCTGAAGACTGGACCTCATGAAACAATGCCACGACTCCAAGATAGCTGGACATTTTGGATTTGTAAAAACCCTACATCTCATTAATAGACAATTCTGGTGGCCATCCCTTAAAAAAGACATTGAGAGCTACGTTGCTAGCTGCCCCACCTGTGCAGCTGCAAAAGGACAACAAGGAAAATCCCCAAGACTTTTACAAACTGTAACAGACTCTTCAGTATGCTGGAGAGAGATTTCTATGGATTTTATAGTGGAGCTACCTGAAAGCATGGGAAACATGGTTATTTGGGTTGTGACAGACCTTTTTTCAAAACAGGTCCATTTTATATGTTAGAATATTAATGACTGGGAAGACATGGTAACAAGGTCAGCCAATGAATTGGCATAGCAACTAAATCAGCCAATTGGGAGCTGAGACAGACTGGAGCCAGGGTGTGTCTTAGTCTGCAGCTTCTGATTCTGTGCAGAGAAATGAAACTGAAAGCACTCTGTGAACTTGTCTGCTGATCTGAGCTGAAATGAAACTGTTCTCTGCTGTTGGTATTGTGTGTGTGTGTGTGTGTGTGTGTGTGTGTGTGTGTGTGTGTATAAATACTTGTTTATAAAGAAGTTAATGAATCCTGCTGAATCAGTTTATCTGTGTGTGGTTCTGGATTTGATTTTTGCAACAAATTCTGACAGGTTATGGGCCTAGAGCACACAGAAGACTGAAGTGTAATTAAGCTGAAGGACTGTCTGTGTTAAAAAGAAACTGCAGGATGGCTGCTGTTAAATTGCCGAAGAGCTCTCTGCCTCATTTGGGACAGAAGAACTATATTATTTGGGCTGCAAAGATGGAATGTTTTCTGAAGGCTAAGGAGCTCTGGGATATTGTTATTAATCCACCACAGGCAACTGCAATTACAGCTGCAGAGCAGATAAAGCATGATAAAGCAATGGTTTATCTCATCCTGAGTTTGGAAGATGAACAGTTTCTCAATGTAGCTGATTTAAAGATTGCAAAAGAGGCCTGGCTGAAATTAAGAAATGTGAGTGTGAGTGTGTAAACATGCACTATTGTACAATTATCAAGACAATTATATAGAGCCTGTTTGCAACCAGGTGAATCTGTGGAACAGCATTTTGTACGAATGCAAACATTGTTTGTGGAATTAGAACAGCGTGGATTGCAGTTTCCTGAGTCTTAGAAGGTGTAGTGTTAAACAGTCTGGAGAAAATGTGGGACATTGTTTCTGCAATATTTGAGTGCAAACCACAGCTGGAGTTGAGTTTGGAGGGTTTAAAGGTTTGTTTGACTGCTGAGGAGCAGAAATGCCATCATAGAAAGAGCCATGAGGAGGAATTCCTGAGATGAGAGCCCAAGGAGCAGAGAGGAATGGAAAATTACATAGACTGGCTAATCTCAGAGACCCTAGCTACAAACAAGATGTCTGCAAAGAGATAAGTAGCATCAGAAGATATCAGATTACAGCCCAGCAACAGAGGTGTTGCTTTGTTTGTGGTGAAACAACACATTTAAAGAAAAAGCTGTTTGCAAAGAAAAAGTTACTTGCAAGACAAGAATTATTTGCAAGGAAAATTGTAAGATGGACAAGTTTCTGTTGCACAAGCTGGCTATTACAATAGCAGAGACAAATGGTTGATTGATAGTGGGGCAAGTCAAACAATTGTTAACAATTCTAAATTGTTTTACAAGTTGGATTCAGCTGCTGGAAATGCAGTAGCCTTGACAAATGGCCAGAAGGCTAAAATCATTGGAAGAGGCAATGTGCAAATTCCATATTTGGAAAAGAGGTTTAATGATGTACTATGTGTGCCTGAAATGGAGCATAATTTGTTGAGTGTCTTTAATTTAGACAAGCAAGGATTTGAGACCACATTTGTAAATGGGTGGTGTCTCATAAAGAGAAATGGGAATGTATGTGTACAGGGCATAAAGCAGAATAATCTTTATGTGTTGCAGGGACAAAAGGTTCAATGTGCACAAACATTTGGAAATGTGCTACAACACGATTCTTGTATTCATCTCTTGCACAGGAAGCTTGGCCATGCCAGCTTCAGAATTTTGCAAAAAATGCAAGAGTTTGCAGAAGGGTTAAATTTAAAGGGATGTAAGACATACTTGGACTGTGCAGTATGCAAATCATCAAAGTCCAAAGCATTCCCAGTAAGCAAGTGTAGCACAAGGCAGACAACAAGAGCTCTAAAGCTGGTACATGCAGATTTGATTGGGCCAATGCAAGCCAGTTTGGGAGGAGCAAAGTATGCACTGGTCATTGTAGATGACTACAGCAGGTTTGGGTTCTGCTATTTACTAAAGAGTAAAATAGAGATGCTACAGAAATTTAAGCAATGGGTAAGCTTTGTAGAAAGAAGGTATAAACAACAGGTATGTCAGTTGCAAACTGACAGAGGTTCAGAATTCATGTCAGCAAGTTTTCAACAATGGTTGGGACAGTTAGGTATAAAACACAGACACACAAATTTGTACACAGCTGCTGTGAATGGTGTAGTTGAGAGGCGAAATGGAGTCTTACAAACCATGAAGGACTCACTGGAGGATTCTGGTCTGAGCAGGTCATATTGGGGTGAAGCCATGTTGACTGCTAATTATTTAATTAATAGGCTGTGGAGTTCCTCAATTAATGATACTCCATATGCAGTGCTATATAGGAGAAAACCATCTCTGGCACATTTAAGAGTTTTTGGAAGCAATGCATGGATGCATATTCCACAAGCAGTTAGAAGAAAGGCACAATAAAAGGCTAGAAAGCTCAGGTTTATGGGCTATGAGCATAAAAAAGCTATCATTTTAGTGATGGGAGCAAAAGAATAGTGATTTCCAGGTTGGCTAGTTTTGCAGAGCAAAATTGGAACAGAATTGATGCAAATTTTGGGAATGATTCACTTAGTGATGGTGATTCACTTAGTGAATGGTAACTCACTTAGTGAAAATGTCAGCATTCAGGGAGAAGAAGCTGAAAAAGATATGAAGCAAGAGAGGGTTGAAACACAGGAGCAGTCAATGCCACACAAGTCAGAACGATGGAACAAGGGGATTCCACCTGACAGGTATTCTGCTAGTAAAGTTAAAGTGTGTAATGTATGGTATGAGCCAAGAAAACACTGGTTTCACCCCATTCCAAGTAGCCACAGGACAAGAATTCAACCCCATGCCAGAGCTGCCCACTAAAGAACCTGAGATCCCCTCCCTTACAGAGTGGATAAACAACATACAAACCACATGGCGAGGGGTCAGACTACCTCTACAAGATGCTAGAGCAGCTTTTAAAGCTCAAGCAGATAAAAAACACAGTGAACCTAAACCTTTTAAGGTTGCAGACCATGTATATTTATCCAGAAAGTTCCTACAATCATTACAACCCTCTAAGAAACTGGGACCAAAATTCATTGGCCCATTTCCCATCACCAGAATCATTATTTATTTATTTATTTATTTATTTATTTATTTATTTAATTTGATATATATGCCACCCTTCTCCGGAGATTCAGGGCGGCTTACAATGCGCTAAGCAATTAACCCTGTTACAGTAGAATGCCTCCTTCCTAAAACTCTTTGACAGGTTCATCCAGTGTTTCACTGCAGGCTACTCAAACCAGAAATCACTTCAAAGATCAGACCCCCTGTACCCACACCTCCAACCCCCATTATGTTGGAAGGAGAACAACATTTTGAAATTAAAGATACCCTTGACTCACACACTCATCATGGCTCCAGACAATATCTAATAGCATGGAAACACTTACCCCCCCTCCGAAAACGAATTGGTAACCAAAAAACATGTAAAAGCTCCCACTCTCTTAAGGAAATTCCACCTGAAATACCCTCACAAACCACCCTAATTCTTAATGTATTATATGTTTATGTCTTTCCAGGTGGATTTTCCACTTTTTCTGAGGAGGGCAATATGCCAGATCCGTGTATCTACCATTCTTCGATGGAAGAAGGGGGAGGATTTGGATTTGTCACATTTAGTTCTCTTTCCCATGTATCCTAAGTATTCTATTTCTTGCCTGGTCTTTTTGAATAACCTTTAACCTGATTTATAACCATTGTCTGGTGCCTAAAATGCCTGGAGAATTCTCACCTCTTGGGGAATGGGGTGGGTGGGTAAAGTGGATTGCAACACAGGAAGATGGCCCTGAGAAACTCTCCTTATCTTTTTTCAGAGAGGCCAGTACAATAACATCTTCACACCTGCGGATTGGTGGGAATCCACATCGGACAGTGGGGTGGGGTTCCTAATTTCCTTTATCCTGGATTGTGTGCCCTGAGGGACCTCAGAGCCTGCTTTGAATTGTGACTTGCTTTCATCCCTTTTCAATAAAAGGTTTCTTTTGAAATACAAAGTTTTCAAGAGTCTATACTTTCTTGAAGAAGGGGAGAGGCTGGTCCTTACAGTACTGCTTTTCTTATTCTTTTATTGACTATGAAGGCTACTCCATTTCTTGGGATTTCCAGTCGGCACCGCAGGCTCCGTGGATGGTCTTTTAAGACCGCCAGCCCTGTGTCTTCGTAAAAGCCGCTTTGACAGTGCAAACCGGCTGTCTGGCGGCTGAAAAACTCTCCTTCGGGAAAAGGAGGGGAGAGCCGGTGGGCGAGAGTAGAGCTCCCCGAAAGCCCTCTGGAACATTTCCAGAGGCTTGGATGGTGAGAGCTCCCCAGCCAGCCCGCCAAGAAGCTCCGGAGCCAGGACGACTCTGCGAAAGCAGAGTGAGAAGCCGCGATCTGATCCTGCTTTCAAAAGTGAGTTTGACTGATTACAAGCGCAGGCAGAGCGGAAAACAGGAGAACAAGCTTTAAAAGTACAGAGCTTAACTCCGAAGTTACTTTGTTTCAAATTGAATTTCATTGAGCTGGAGGCTGAAGATGGCGTCTTTGTTATGGTTTTGAAAGTGAAAGCCAGAAACGAAAGTGCTTGAGAGCTTTGCGCTGGGAGAGTGGATTAGCTGCTTATTAACTGCTGGGAAGTGAGAAAAGTGAGAGAAGTGGTTTTTGTGGAAAACCAAAGAAAAAACTATCTTGCCTGATAATTGGAAATTGGAGACTATAAATTACAAACACTTTAAAGTTGTTTAAAAGACTTTGTGGCTTTTAAAGATCTCCTTAAAAGAGGGGGGGGGAATGGCTTCTAGACAAGTGAAACCAGGAGTTGTTAAAGGAGGGGGAGGTTCTCCAGTTGTGTCAGTGGTGACACAGAAAGCACAACTTCCGGCTGATCCACAGACTCAGACTCAGATTCAAGAGGCTGCACTTAATGATTTTAAAGAATTTATGAAAGAAGCCATGAATAATCAAGCAACATCAAAGAGAGATGCTATGAATAATCAAGCCACAGCAATGAATAATCTAACACTACTTGTGGAAGGGAAATTAAAGAAAGTTAAGGAGGATATCAGTTCAATCAAGGAGGTGGTTGCAAAAAAACACGATGAAATAAGAGATGATATTGTTTATGCTGTATCAGGATTGTCAAACCTTGTTATCCAGCTTGATGGGAAAGTTGAAGAAATTAATGAAGCCAATTTAAATTTGGAAAGCAAAATGGGTGATGTCATGACCAAAACAGAGAAAGTGGATGATGAATTGGTAATGTTACAATACAGATCCATGGAGTTTGCTTTGAGATTAAGAGGCCTAAAAGAAAATAGTAAAGAAAACTTAAAAGATATTTGTGCTGATGCTATGGCAGAGATAATTAAAGAAAGACCAGAAGATGTGGCAATCCAAAATGATAAAATTTACAGCGTTAATTCCAGGTTGGCAAAACAAAGACAGCTGCCAAGAGATGTGGTGGTCTATTTCACAACTAGGAGGATCAGAAATGATATTTTACAAGTTTCTTACAAGAATAAAGTTCAGGTGGCTGGGCAAGAGGTGGTGGTTTTGAAAGAGATTCCTCCAAAGATGTTGAGAAGTAGAAAAGACTTTGGCTTCCTGGTAAATGAGCTGAGAAATCAACAAGTGGCATACAGTCACTAATAGTGACTTATAATGGAGAAAGATACCGGTTAAACACAGTCTGGAAAGCAAAAGATTTCTATGTAAATGTTTTAAAGGCTGGATACCCACCCTCACCAGGAGGGGCGGGGGAAGGAAGAAAACGGAGATGTTACAACAAGAAAAAGATGGAAAACAGATACAAACCTATGCTAAAGTTGCAGCTGGAGGAATTATTATGGAAGAAGATTTGGATCTTGGGGGCTTACCCCCAACTTTGGAACCACCTAAGAAGGGAGAGTCGAAAGTACAACGACTGACCCGATCAATTTATAAACTTCAAGAACAACAATCAAAAAGGCAACAATCTCAAGATTTATCTCAAGAAGTTCAAAAAACAGAAGCAGTGGGGGGGGGGGCTAGGCCGAAGAGTAAGGTGGAGGAGGAGCTTCAGCTGATGCTCACAAGGCTTCAAAAGGCTAAAGATGGCAACTAAATTCCTATCTTGGAATGTCAATGGCCTAAATTCACCACAAAAAAGAAAGAAAGTATTTCACTACTTGAAACAATTTAACAATGACGTTATTTGCTTGCAAGAAACACATATCAGACTATCAGATCAAAAATATTTGATAAATTCAAGATTAGGTACACATTTTGTGGCATCAGCGCCAGAGAAGAAAATGGACTAGTCATATATGTAAGGAAAGCATTATCAGCTAATTTAATTGAGGCAGATGATCAAGGAAGATATATTGCAATTGAATTATTAACACAGACTGGAAAAATGCTTTTTATTGGAATATATGCCCCTAATCAGCAACAAGACAAGTTTTATAAATTTTTACATACTAAAATAATACAATGGGACTATAAATCTTTTATATTAATGGGTGATTGGAATGGAGTAATAGACACACGGAAAGATAAAAAAAAGCTTATCAAAGATCTCAACATGTGCAAAACTACCTAAATCTTTTTTTGATATGATGGAAGATATAGAACTGAGAGATATTTGGAGAGAACGTAACGTGGAGGAAAAAGATTTTACTTTTTTTTCTGATAGACATCAATCCTTCTCCAGGATTGATTTTATACTAACCACAAATGATTTTATTTCTAGGGTGAAGAAGACCAAGATATGTCCAAGAACTTTAACTGATCATAGTCCGGTTTGGGTGGAATTCGAACAGGAGAGGGGAGAAAGGAGGTCTTGGAGGTTAAATGAAAACTTATTTAGATATGAAGAAAATGTGAAAGAGCTTAAAAAACAAATGAAAGAATTCTTTGTTATTAATATGAATAAGGGTACTCCTATGGAAATGGTCTGGGATGCTAGTAAGGTTTATATGAGAGGTATGTTGATACATATGAACAATAAATATAGACTAAAACAACAAAAGAAGCGTAAAGAGATAGAGGAAGAAATAAAAAAGAAAGAACAATTACTTATATCTACTCCAGGAGATAAGAAAGTAAAATAAACAATAAATATACTACGAGGGCAATTTAATATGTTAATGGCTGATCAGGTGGCAACTAGCTTACAATATGCTAAACATAATACATTTTGTAATGCCAATAAACCAGGTAGGTGGTTGGCCTACATGCTGAGGAAAAAACAGAAATCACGAGTCATTAGTAAGATAGAATATAGAGGTAAGGAAGTTTACCAACAGAATATGATTAAAAAGGCTTTTTTGGAATTTTATACAAAGTTATATGCTAGTGACTCAATACAAGGTATAGATATAGATAGATATTTAAAGGAAGGGAATATTTCGGAATTAATGTTGGAACAGAGGGAAGGATTGAATCAACCAATAACTTCTGAGGAGATCATTGCGGCAATTAAGCAGTTAAAAACAGGGAAAGCTCCAGGAACAGATGGATTAACAGCTGCTTATTATAAGAATTTACAGCTTGAAATGGTAGAACCGCTTAGAGCTCTATTTTGTAAAATTCAATTAGGGGGAGGAGTTCCACCCTCTTGGAGAACAGCTTTTGTTTCATTGATTCTGAAGGAAGATCAAAACTGTATGAAACCTGAAAATTTTAGGCCAATTTCACTTTTGAATACTGATTATAAAATTTTTGCTAAGATATTAACGAATAGATTAATGCCTGTTATGCAACAAGCAATTCATAATGACCAATCAGGTTTTATAAAAGGGAGGCAGATGAAATATAATGTTAGACAAATTATTAATTTATTGGAATATTTGGAAAAAAATAACCAGGTCCCTGCAGCGTTCATATTTTTGGATGCAGAGAAAGCATTTGATCGACTGAATTGGCAATTTTTGTTTAAGATAATAGAAAAAATGCACTTTGGGGAGTATTTTATACATTCAATTAGAGCAATATATCAGGAACAAACAGCACAAATAATAGTTAATGGAGGCCTAACAGAAACCTTTAAAATTGAGAAAGGTACAAGGCAGGGTTGTCCCTTGTCGCCATTGTTGTTTATTCTAACTTTAGAAGTTTTGTTGAATAAGTTATGGGACTCTGATAAAATAAAAGGAATTGTAATTAGACAGCAGGATTATAGATTAAGAGCGTTTGCAGATGACCTGGTTGTTACTTTATCTCAACCTATAGAGGCGGCTCCCTATATGCTGGACATAATAGCTCAATACGGTAAAGTATCTGGATTTAAAATAAATCTACATAAGACAAAGATGATAACTAAAAATATGTCCATAACTCAAAGAGAAGCTTTACGGAGATTAACGGGGTTTGAAATAGTTAACAAAGTTAAGTATCTAGGAGTATATATTGCAGCCTCAAACACGAAATTGTTTAAAAATAATTATGAAGCTCTTTGGCAAAAAGTACAGAAAGAAATGGAAAATTGGAAAAAGTTACAACTATCATTACTGGGAAGGATAGCAGCAATGAAAATGAATGTACTACCTAGGTTTTTTTGTTTCAAATGATACCAGTGCTTTAAAAAGATGGAAATTTGATGGAATGGCAGAAAGGGGTTAATACTTTCATCTGGGGTGGGAAGAAACCAAGAGTGAAACTGAAAATTATACAGGATATACATGAGAGAGGAGGTCTTAAAATGCCTAACTTAAGATTGTATTATGAAGCAGCTGCTTTAATCACAAATCAGTGATTGGTTTAACTTAACTGAAGAAAGAATGTTAAATATAGAAGGTTATGATTTGTTATATGGATGGCATGGTTATCTGTTATATGAAAAAAAAGTGGATAAAGTGTTTAAGGGTCATATACTTAGAAATGCGTTGTTGAGGGTTTGGAAAAAGTACCAATATAAGTTAAATTATAAGATACCCATATGGGCAAATCCCAGACATGCAATAGAAAATATAAGTATAGAGCAAAAAACAGAGGTTATTACTTATAAAGAGCTTCTTCTTTTG
The DNA here is from genome assembly GCF_029215685.1 of Pituophis catenifer annectens. Classification (NCBI taxonomy): domain Eukaryota; kingdom Metazoa; phylum Chordata; class Lepidosauria; order Squamata; family Colubridae; genus Pituophis; species Pituophis catenifer. The sequence continues at coordinate 105,746,479 of NW_027256883.1, read as the reverse complement.
GAAAGGGGTAAGTTGCAACTGAAACCTTTAGATGAATTAAAAGAAGAAGGGATAACTTATACTTGGTTTCAGTATGGTCAGCTTCAAGCTAGATGGAGGGAAGATCAAAAAATTGGTGTTATGCAAAATGAGGAAAATTTGGTGAAACAGATTAGAGATCAAAGTCAGATGCATATTAAAAGGTTGTATAATGCATTATTGGAAATAGATTCAGAAATGGAATTGGTTAAGGATTGTATGATAAAATGGGCACAAAACTTTCAGGAACCAGTGATGATGGAAACGTGGGAAAAGATTTGGGTCAGAAATGTTAAATTTACGCAAGCACAAAATTTGAGAGAGAACTTTTATAAAATGTTTTATAGATGGCACTTAGATCCTAAAAAATTATCATGTATGTACTCTAATTTGCAAGCTAAATGTTGGAGATGTGAATGTAATGATGCAACCTATTATCATATATGGTGGACCTGTAAGAAAATCAAGGCATTTTGGATAAAAATTTGGTGGGTGATGCAGAATATTCTGAAAAGAAGGTTGAAATTTACTCCTCAATTGTTCCTATTGGGTATAACAATGGACTGTACAGTATTCAAGACTAAATTGATTTTGAATCTAATATCAGCAGCTAGGCTGTTGATAGCATAATATTGGAAGAAGGACTCTTTGCCTACTACTGAAGAGTGGATACTGAAAGTAACGAACCTAGCAGAAATGGCGAAAATCTCAGCGTACTTGAAGGACTATACACAAGAAAGATATGTATCGGAATGGAGAAGATGGATTGACTATATTCAAAATAAGTATCAGACAAGAAAATATCAAATAGCTTATGAATGAACGTTAAGTGTTAGAAGTATTTTGTTATATATAGTGGAGTTAAGGTTTCGGAGGGGGAGTTAGTAGTCTAAGGATAAGTAGGTTAATCTAGTTTATGATTGTTAAATGAAACACCTTGTATTTTGCTCTGGGAAGTCTGGGGGGGAGGGTGGGATGAGGGGAGGGAAAGGATGGGGGAATATGGGGGGGAAGAAAATTTTTGTTTTTTGTAAAACTTTTCAATTAAAAAAAAAAAAGAAGGCTACTCCATTTCTTATGAGGGATTCTTGCCCGCAGTAGTATACCTGATGGTCATCTGAATTAAATTCACCCATTCCTGTTCATTTTAGTTCACTGATTCCTAAAATGTCAATTTTCAGTCTTGTCATCTTGTTTGACCACATCCAGCTTGCCTTAATTCATGGATCTTACATTCCAGGTTCCTATTGAGTATAAATCTTTACAGCATCGGACTTTCCTTTCACCAGCAGATGTATCCACAGCTGAGTGTCCTTTCGGCTTTGGCCTAGTTGCTTCACTCTTTCTGGTGCTATTAGTACTAGCCCTCTGCTCTTCCCCAATAGCATATTGGACACCTTCCGACCTGAGGGGCTCATCTTCCAGCATCATATCTTTTTCCCTTTTGGTACTGTCCATGGGGTTTTCATGGCAAAGATACTAGAGTGGGTTGCCATTTCCTTCACCATTGGATCATGTTTTGTCAGAGCTCTCTGCTATGACCTGTCCATCTTGGGTGGCCCTGCATGGCATAGCTCATAGCTTCATTGTGCTGTGCAAGCCCCTTCGTCACAACAAGGCAGTGATCCATGAAAGGGAAAGTGCCTTTATTTAGCCAAATTGGTTTTCCAGCTTCATCCCTGAGCAAAGTCCACTCTTTACACAACCTTTTTGCGTTTTTTTTTTCCTTTTTCATGCCCCACTGAAGACAGGAAACTGCCTCTTTTCATCCCAGGCATCAAGCAAGTCTTCTCCCAGGGAGCCTACTCTGACCTTCGAGTAGAGCATCCCATGTTTCCCTTTCTGATGTAGGGATTCAATTCGGCCCTGCCGAGTCCTGGTGAATCTTGGGCTTCCTAGTGAAACCCTCGCCCCATCTCAGTTTTCAGACCAAAAAGGGTCTGGGAGGACTCTGCTCCCCTCTACAGAGTAATGACCCCTCCTCCGAGGGAATTCCACTCTCAGTTTGCAGACCAAAAAGGTGTCCGAGAGGACTCCACTGCTCCCCATAGTGAAAGGGCACCTCTTTCCCTGGCCATTTTTCTTTTCCCACCTCAGTTTTCGAACTCACTAAAGTCCTGGGAGACCTCTGCTTGCTTCTCAGAGGTAAGACCCCCCCCCTTTTTAGGGCTTTGCTCAGTGACTTCCCAGCTAGTTGCCCAGTTTAACTCTCTCATTCACTTTTCCATTCCATTTTCACACACTCCTCCCTTTTCCCTAACAGAAGGTCCTGTGCTCTGGCAAATCCCCCATGCTCTCCAAACTGTTGGTCTTTTTGTGGTTAGGAAATGCACAGAGGGAGCAAGATCCAGCTGTGATTGGGAGAAGGGCCCTCTCACTCATAGGCCTACACACATTTCCCATGCTTTTCTGGGCTTTAAAAATTAAAATTTAGAGGTACTCATCTTCTTTCCAAGCAGCCTTTGAGTTCAACACACAAAACCCCTTTAAAACTTTTGTTCCAAATGGCCAAGATCCGGGAAAACTCACCCACAGACTCAATGGGTCTGCTGCCAGCAAGAGAGGCTTCCCAGGTCCATTGGTCAAGTTAGCTTGGAGTCCCATCTTTGGGTGCCAAGTTGTTGGAAGAAATGTCAATCTGGGTTCAATTTCAAGTGGGAAGACACTGGAAACATGGAGACTGCTTGGAAAGATGGTTTTAATGGTGAACAGGACCACATGGTTTGAGGTCCTGGGCAAAAAAAAAAAAGCATATGGGTGAGAGAGGGAGATAGATTTATACTCCCTCTTGGGCCTTGCCTTGGAGCTTCCTGTCCCTGTTAAGAAATGTATGTATTGGTTGTCAGACTCCCATGGGGCCATGCAGGGATAACTTTGTAAGTTGTCCCAGGCCTGGTTGAATCTTGCTGGGTGATGATGTAATGAAGGGGCTTTGGGAAATCCTATTATAGCTTAATGACTTTGTCCTGGTTTGGATCTTGAGTGAGGGCTAATCCTATCATGTCCTGAAGGCCATGTCTTTTGTGTTGTAGATAAGCTGGCCCAACCTTTGTCTTGTAGATAGGTTGGCACCAAAATATCTGCTGGGGGGACAGGGAGCTGAGGCTCTGAGTTTGTCTTTAGAAACATGTTTCTCCTTTAGGGAAAATATAATATTCCCTAAAGATAAATGCCTTTTTAATATTTCCTAGAATCTTTCATTTCCTAGGAGAGGGGTGGGTGCTAACTTCTTACAGGATTTTCATGATGCAGTTGGCAGGATGAGCCCTTAGTTTTTGTCTTTCTATGAAACAGGAAGATGGTGACATATATCAATAAAAATAACATCATTGTTCAGTATGATGAAGCAAAGAATTGACAATTTGTTTTAAACTTAAACAAGTTTAAGTTTATTTTTAAGTTCTCCTGTGAAACCATAAAGTTATAAAACCTGGGGGGGGGGGAGATGAATAAAAAATAGCAATGGCTTTGAAATTGTACATTATTATTTATAGCTATTGTTCATTCTTCCTAACAAGCATACCAAATGGACTTAAAGGTCATAAGTCTACTGTAGATTATAGATTTTGCAAGAAATTCATGTTTTTATATTTTTCTGGTTTTATTTAGTTTCATTATTTTTATCTATTTTTTAATGGGAAAAACCTGTTCTTTTGTTCCTCTGTTGTTTATATGAGAGAAATCTTCCCAGTGGGGAAGCCAGCAGGAAGTCAGAAGTTGATTCTGGTCCTGCCACTTTTTTTATCTGTCCCTGCTCAGTAGTGCTGGCCCTTCCAGGGTACAGAACACCCACACTACTGCCCACATTTACTAGCACCTGTGCCCAGTTTGCCTGAGATTACCACCACTTAATGACCCACATAGTTCTGGGGTTATGACAACAACCAGGATTGTGAGATTACTTTATGACTACATCGCCTAGCAATGGAAATCCTGGTCCTCATTGCTGTTGTAAGATGAGGATTACCTATAATAGCTTCTAGAGCCATGAGAGCCACTCACTGCCATCATCTTAAGTGCATTTTAGCACATACTTCCACTAATGGTGGACCTGTCAAGAGGCAATGAAATTTTGGAAGAATATTCAGAAATGGCTTAATGAGATGTTGGGGCAGCGTATACAACTGCATCCTGAGGTATTTTTATTAGGGATAAGACCCAAAAATGTAAACAAAATGACATGGTACCTGTTGCTACATATAACAACAGCTGCAAGATTGGCATGGGCCCAAAACTGGAAGATGGATGTCAGCCCACCCGAACAAGTAGTAATTCAGAAAATAATGAACTGTGCAGAATCAGATCGGCTTACTATATTACTGAAAGAACGAGGGGACACAGACTATTATATATCTTGGAGTCAATGGTATAATTGGATGTCAAACCGAGCTGCAAACTGATGTATATGATAAACATGTCACTTGGTATACATAATAGATTTTTCTTGGCTATCCTATATATGTAATGGGACAATTTTAGTTCCTTCTCGCGCTGTGATATAGACCACTATAGATTTAATGTTTGTTTGATGTATAAGACAAAATAAAAAAATATAGAAATTAAGTGCATTTTAGTGGAGTACATCTTAATTTTTCAACAGGAGGGTGTTCATTAATGGTAAGAATTATATTTTGTTTGTTAACTTGGTTGTTCTTGGCTGCAGTAAAGATGAACATGTGCACTGTAACTCAAACGTGAACTGTGCTATCAGTAGTTCCCGCTAATACTCTGAATTTTTCTAAATGTGACACAATGATGGCAAAATAAGGGCAGAATTTGTTCTAAAAGGAATTATTTCCAGTTAATTCTCTTAGATCAGGGGTGTGAAACTCAATTTCATTGAGGGCCGCATCAGGGTTGTGTTTGAACTCGGGGAGGGGGGTTTGCTGGCAGAAGCACCATGGGCCACTCCTTCACTGTTTCCAGGGTGGCCCACAGACCAGATCCAGCCCCTGGGCCTTGAGTTTGACACCCTGTCTTATTCTTTTACTGATTGTCACTATCTGTTTCAAACTGCCAATATTGTTGGTCACTATTTCCTCAACTTTTCTCACTATAGTTGGTCACTATTTCCTCAACTTTTCTCACTATAGTTGGTCACTATTTTCTCAACTTTTCTCACTATAGTTGTATCTTGGTACTAGGCACTAATTCCATGATGGCGAACCTATGGCACGTGTGTCACAGGTGGCATGCGGAGCCATTTCTGCGAGCATGCGAGCCATTGCCCTAGGTCAGCTCCACCGTGCATGCGCACGCACCAGCCAGCTGATTTTCAGGTCTCTGCTGCGCATGCAGAAGATGTGTGCACATGCCCATGCCACCCCGCCCATCCCAGGAGTCTCCACGCGGCCCATTTTGGATGGCAGGTAAGTACAGGGCTTGCGCAGAGGCTCTGGGAGGATGAAAAATGGGCCTCCCGGAAGTACCAGAAGTCCGGATAGGGGCTGTTTCCGGCCTCCAGAGGGCCTCTGGAGGGCTGGGGGAGGCCATTTTCGCCCTCCTGGAGGCTCCAGGAAAGCCTCTGGAGCCTGGGGAAGGTGAAAAACGGGCCTACCGGAAGTCCAGAAATAGGCCGTTTCCTGCCTCCAGAGGTTTCAGGGAGGCCTGCTGGGCCCAAAACAAGGCGCAGGGGTTGTGGAGCACAGGTGGGGCACACACTCATGCACAGGGGGTGGGGCATGCGTGTGGGGCATTGCATTATGGATGTGGGCACATGTGTGCGCTATTGCGGGCATGCACGTTTTTGGCACCTGAGGAAAAAAAGGTTAGCCATCACTGCACTAATTGGTTCTGGGAGGTGTGATGAGTACTAAAAAAACAAGTCCCAAATCATGTGACTTACCATATAACCCTTTATTTCAGCTGGGAAGAACTTTCCATCTGTCCCTTTTCCTATGTCAGTGACCTTCCTAGCATGGCTGACTTCTTGTCTGTTCCCCACAGCTGTCCCCCTCTTCCTATAGCAACGCATTGAGTACTAAACAAAGGCCAAGTACTGGAACAACATTTTCATGTCAAAATGCATTGAGTATCGAATCCAATGAGTTTTGAAGGTAACACTGTAACACTCCATATTTCAACACATGTCTTTCCACCACCCCCTGCAAACACAACCCAAAGCTGAATTCATTATAACTGGAAAATTCCCATGGAACGATTTACGCTGTTTGGCAAACACTGAGGAGTTGGGAAAATGGTACAGAAGTGTAGCTTTTTTCCCATCTGGAACATCATTCCCACCTCTACCTCTGAAATCTATCAGAGAATCTTGGCAACAAAGGAAACAGGTACATTATATTAAAATTACTCTTTTTTTCCATGTCTTTGTTCAGTGTTCTTTCCATTCAGACATAGTTACAGCATCTGTCTGTTTACAAATATTTTATTGCAGAGAAAGTGAAATTTCTAGAGAAGTTCCAAGTAATGTTATTTGTACAGGTTATATTTAGGCAGTTTACTTTGCTTCATGCTTAAGAAAATGCATTCTCATCTAGCGAAACTGATTCACATGAATAGAAGGATAACAGAAATATATGATACAGACAGAACTTTATTATCATACAATCAATAAAATGATAACACAAAACTGTCCCCTAATAAGAAATATTAACAATCATTTGTGGGTGAAACTTACACATAAAGTAGTAAATGTTTGCTGCTTTTAGAGAAATAAAGTCTGTTTATATGTGCAGACTTAATAGGTAAATTATTATAGGCACAAAGATGAAATTGTAATGCCAAAATTCATGTAGGTTGGGATTGGCATTAGGGGAATAGGACTTCTGTGGACTTAAAAATAAGCCCAAATTGCAGCGAACAGAACAAAAAGGCCAACCAACTTAAACCAAAGGGGCACTGAGGCATTGTTGTCTGATTGAGTAACTGGCCTGGTTCTCAAGGGTTTCAAGATCCGTTCATGCTGAGTTAGGATAGCTTTCCTGGCTCCCTCCCATTTTCCTGGTCCTTGCAAGCGATATTGATATGGAGTACACGGCCCAAAGAAAAGCTCCTGGGCCAGCTTAGGATCTGTGATAAACCAAGACCATATATTGGGCTTGACACCAATCAGAGAAGCCAGTTCATCCATATATTCTATGTAGTCCACTTGGATGGTGTGGCGTTGACTTTTCACATACCTGAAAAAGATAAGCAGGAGGAGGAATGATTAACAACTCTAAAATGCCTGGATGGCCTATACTAAAAACAATCACAAAATGCAATCTAAAAATCAAAACAGCAGAAGAACAACCAATGAAGAACAGTACAGCACAGAAAACCCAAGGTCTGGAGAAAGAGCAGGTTTTCAAGGCTCTTTTAAACATGGGAGTGGGACCAGGTGTATTTTAGGGGAGATGTTCCAGAGGACAGGGATTGCAAGCAAGAAGGTACCATATTTTTCGGAGTATAAGATGCACCTTTTTCCCCCCTAAAAGGGGGTAAAAATTTAGGTGCGTCTTATACACCGAATGTAGCCCTGCCCACCCACTGGCCCCCACCCTTTGGCTTCTGCCTCCCAGCAGTTACCTCCTTGCAAGCAAACAGCAAGAAAAAACAGCTCCTTTCAGCTTCAGCACAGCCTAATTAGCACAAGTTGATTGGATCAGCCTCCCGACTCTCAGCTGAGTTGCTCTCAGCTGTTTTGCGCAGGGCTCTGCTGCTTGTTGCAAAGAGGTAAATTGCTGGAGCAGATTTTTTTTCCTTGTGCTAATCAAGCTATGCTGAAAACAAAAATGAAAATAAAGCAGGCTGTTTGCTGTTTACTGCAACGAGGCAAAATTGCTCAGAGGCAGAGGCTCCGAAGCTGATTGATATGTTGGCGCCACAGGCACCCATCCTCGAACTCCACCTGGTACGAACGGGGACCCATAACTTCTGTAATATGTGCCAGCACCCATATGGGTTGACCGGGCGTATACTAGATCACTTTGCTCAAAGGTTCTGACCATACTTTCCCAGTCTGTGCGGGTTTCTGTCAAATAATCGAGGTGTATTCTGTCTAAATTTGTTCTCAGCAAGCGACCCATAAGTAATTTGGCTGGGCTCTTTCTGGTGGCTACAAAGGGAGTGATGTGTTGGTTGAACAAATACTTATCAAGTTTCTCCTGATAGTCCCCTAGACCCATTCGAGTCAACGCCTCTTTCGTCATTAGCACCATTCGCTTCGCCTGCCCATTACTTTCAGGGTGAAATGGCACGACAAGGGCGTGATGTATTCCTCAGTTTACTAGGAATACCTCAAATGCTGTTGCCGTAAATTGTGGCCCATTGTCTGATACCAACACGTCCAGAAACCCATGTGTCACAAACATTTTGTTTAATACACTAACAACAGTGTCTGTCCTGGTTGACCTCATTATGGCCACCTCCAGCCATTTGGAATACGCATCAAGAATAATTAGGAGGGACAACCCCTTTATCAGCCCTGCAAAACTATTCTACCCCCTGTGTACTATACGTTTCTACATGACATTGAACTATTCTACCCCCTATATACTATGCATTTCAAATAAAAGCTATCTGGTACTTCCTAGTTTGATATTTATTCTGCACATAATCTATCCATTTCTTCCACTCCCATGCATAAGTCTCTTGAGTCCGGTCTTTTAAGTATGCTGATATCTTCGCCATTTCTGCAAAACTGGCCACCTTCAAAGTCCATTCTTCAATAGTAGGCAAAACATCCCTTTTCCAATATTGACCAATCAGTAACCTAGCTGCTGTCACCATATATAATATCAATTTTGTCTCACCCCTTGAAAAATCCTTAACTATACCCAATAAGAACAATTGAGAAGAAAATTGGAGTTTTTTCTTCAAAACATTTTGCATAACCCACCAAATTTTTATCCAGAAAGCCTTCACTTCTTTGCAAGTCCACCATATATGATAATATGTAGCATCTAAACAATCACATCTCCAACATTTTGGTTGAACATTAGGATACATACACGACAATTTCTTAGGATCTAAATGCCACCTATAAAACATTTTATAAAAATTTTCCCTCAAATTCTGTGATTGTGTAAATTTAACATTCTGAACCCAAATTTTTTCCCACGTTTCCATCATAACTGGTTCTGCAAAATTTTGCGCCCATTTTATCATACAATCTTTAACCAATTCATTTTCTGAATCTCTTTCTAACAAAACGTTATAAACCCTCTTAATATGCATTGGGCCTTTCTCTTTTATCTGTCTAACCAATTCTTCTTCATGCAACATTAAACCAGTTTTTTGATCTTCTCTCTATCTCAGTTGAAGTTGATTATACTGTAACCAAGTTAAATTAACCCCTTCTTCCAACAGTGTATTCAATGTCTTTAGTTGCCATCTGCCCCATCATTAAAAAGTACTTCTTTGTATAAACCCCCCCCGAGTGACTTTATATTTATATTCCGTATAATGTGACCAAGATCCAACCACAACGGTATTTTATAATCCCATCTGAACCGGTGCTTCTTCCATACTCTCATCAAGGAGTTTCTAAGTATATGGCTATTAAATACTTTATCCACTTTATTTTCATAAAATAAATATGCATGCCAACCAAATTCAAGATCATAACTCTCTATATTCAATATTCCGGTCTTTGTCCTTCCAAACCTATCACTTGCTTGTGTCAACGCTGCTGCTTCATAATACAGTCATAGGTTTGGGAGTTTAAGACCACCCCTTTCACGAACATCTTGCATAATTTTCAGTTTGACTCTTGGCTTTTTCTCATTCCAAACAAATTTATTCACTCCTTTTTGCCATTCCATCAACTGTTTATCACTTTTAAGCACCGGAATCATTTGAAACAAAAATAAAAATCTAGGTAGAACATTCATTTTCACTGCTGCTATTCTTCCAAGTAAGGACAGCTGCAGCTTTTTCCACGTTTCCATATCCTTTTGTACTTTTCGCCACAACACCTCATAATTATTTTGGAACAATTTTATATTTGAATCTGCAACTTGAACTCCTAGATATCTCACCTTTGATACTATTTCAAAGCCTGCCTTCCTTTCAAGTTTCTTCTTTTGATCTTCTGTCATATTTTTAACTATCATTTTGGTTTTTTTCTGATTCAGTCTAAATCCTGATACCATACCATATTCTTCTATAATGTCTTTCATCTGAATTATTGATTCCATTGGCTGTGTTAGGGTAACAACCAGGTCATCTGCAAATGCCCTTATTCTGTAATCCTCTTGCCTTATAACTATTCCATTCAAAGTGCTCGAGTCCCGTATTGTGTTCAACAAGACTTCTAGAGTTAAGATAAACAACAGTGGGGATAATGGACAACCTTGCCTTGTACCTTTTTCTATACTGAAGTTTGTAGTTAAGCTTCCATTAATAATTTATGCTGTTTCTCTTGATAAATTGCTGAAACCACCTGCACGAACTGATCCCCAAAGTCCATCTTTCTTAAAGTCTTTAATAGAAAGTTCCAATTCACTCGATCAAAGGCCTTCTCCGCATCCAAAAACACCAGCACTGCAGAGATCTGTTTATTCTTCTCAAGATATTCCAATAAATCTATAATTTGCCTCACATTATTCTTCATGTATCTGTCTTCTATAAATCCTGCTTGATCATGATGAATCACCTCTTGAATAACTGGCATTAATCTGTTGGCTAATACTTTTGCAAAAATTTTATAATCCGTATTCAGGAGAGATATTGGTCTAAAATTTTCCGGTTTTGTAGAGCCTGCCTCCTCTTTCGGTATCAAGGAAACAAAAGCTGTTTTCCATGAAGGGGGTATTTTACCCCCTTGTTGTATGCTACAAAATAAGTCTTTAAGATGTTCAGTCATTTCTGCTTGTAAAGTTTTATAGTACACTGCAGTTAAACCATCCATTCCTGGAGCTTTAGCTGTTTTCAATTGTTTAATAGCAACAATAATCTCCTCAGCTGTTATTGGTAAGCTCGTTCTTTCCTTTTGATCACTAGAAATTTTCATAACTCTCCTTTCCTCTAGATATTTATTTAAAAGTTCATTCTGTATATCGTCTTTGGTATATAATTTGGTATAATAGTCTAAGAAGGCTTCTTTGATTAGTCTTTGTTGAAAAACTTCCTTCCCTCCATACTCAATACTGCCAATAGTCCGAGTACTCTGTTGTTTCCTCAGTGTGTAAGCTAGCCACCTGCCTGGTTTATTAGCGTTACAAAATGTATTATGTTTCGCAAATTGTAAATTAGTTGCTGCTTGTTCCGCTGTAAGCATTTGAAATTGATCTCTCAAAAGTTTTATAATTCCTTGTAGTTTTTCATCTGTTGGATTTTTTATGAGTAACTGTTCTTTTTTCTTTATCTCTCCTTCCAATTCTAATCTTTTTCTTTGTCGATTTAATTTATGTTTAGAGTTCATATGAATTAGCACCCCCCGCATATACACCTTACTCGCATCCCAGACAATTTCAATAGGGGTACCCTTATTCAAATTCATTTCAAAAACTTCCTTCATTTGTTTTTTAAGTTCATTTACATTCTTTTCATATCTAAACAAGTTTTCATTTACTCTCCATGATCTTCTCTCATTCTTTCCCATTTCTATTTCTATCCATACCGGGCTATGGTCAGTTAAAGTCCTCGGAAATATCTTTGTTTTCTTCGTTTTTAAAAGTAAATCAGCCGTAAGTAGAATAAAATCAATCCTAGAGAAGGATCTATGTCTACCTGAGAAAAAAGTAAAGTCCAATTCTTTTGGGTTATGCACTCTCCATATATCTTTCAATTCCAAATCTTCTTTCATATCAAAGAAGATCTGTGGTAGTTTAACACATGATTTTGCCAAACTCTTTTATCTGTTTTGGGATCTATTACTCCATTCCAATCTCCCATAAGTAAGATAGATCTGTAATTCCATTGTACTATTTTAGAGTACAATATTTTATAAAAATTTTCTTGTTGCTGATTAGGAGCATAGATTCTGATCACCAAAATTGGACCATTATATGTATAAAGTTCAATTGCTATATATCTTCCACAATCATCTGCTTCTATAATTTTAGCTGGAAATCTTTTATTTATGTAAATCACTACACCATTCTTTTTCTCTGAATTTGAGGCTATAAACTGTGCTCCCAATTTAGAATTTATCAAATATTTTCCATCTTGTGTTCTAATATGAGTTTCTTGTAGACAGATAACATCATTATTAAATTGTTTCAGATAATGAAATATTTTCCTCCTTTTCTGTGGTGAGTTCAATCCATTCACATTCCAAGATAAAAACTTAATTGTCATTTGTAGTTTCCTGAAGCGTTAAGAGCATTTGCTGAAGTTTCTGTTCGAGACTGGTAGTTTTCGGCTTAGCTCCTCCCATAGCTTCGGATTTTTGAGTTTTGCCATTGACTCCCTTCTTATCTTGTGGTGGCTTAGACCTCTGTTGTTGTTGTTTCTCTGTGATTTGTTTATAAGCTGCTCGAGTTATACGCTGTTCTTTAGCTTCATACGACATCAGGTCGAGATCCACTGCCACTTCTCTTGCATTTTTAGATGGTCCACCTATAGCCTCTATAGGGAGATCCAGCAACGGTTCATCTAAAAAGCCCCCTGTTGCTCCCTGAGTTTCCATTGCCTCCACCTCCATCTGTTTCCGTTGCTCTTCAAGCTCTTGTTCAAATTGCTTCTCTTTCTCACCCTCCTCTATACGTAACACTGAGGATGTACGTGGAGATGTTGTGCCAGTTTTAAAAACATTGAAGTAAAATTCTTCTGCTTTTTCAACAGTATTTAATCGATATCTCTCTCTTTGATACCTCAATATTATGCCAACTGGAGCATCCCATCTAAATGGAATTTGTTGTTTCTTTAATTCAGTCACCAAAAATCCAAAATCCTTTCTATCTCTTAGCATCTTAGGCGGCAACTCTTTGTAGATCCCAATCTCCCTTCCATCCACTTGAATAGTAGAAACAAAAGACTTTTGTAAGATATCATTTCTTATTCTTCTATCTGTAAAGTAGATCACCACATCTCTAGGCAATTGCCTTTGCCTCGCCACCCAAGAATTCACTCTATAGACCTTGTCAATCCGGTAGTGGAAATTTTGAGTAGTTTGGAGAACCGGTAAATACCACTTCTGCCTGGCCCCACTCCCAATCTATTTGCTGCCTCCTGACTCCCAGCTGATCAGCTAGAAGGAAAAAATCAGGCCTCACTTGACAAAGAAGTGGGGGGGAAAAGATGCTGTTGCTTTAAATTGACAAGCCAAGAAGCAGCTGCTGGAAGGAGGTTTTTGCTTGCAGAAGCAAAGTGACATTCAGCAGTTCGTTTCTGGGTCAGCTGAACAACAAACTGGATTAGAGGAGGGCTTCTTATATGGTTCTATGTTTTTGAAGTTTTGGGGTTTGTGCAACATGGGCTTTGTGTTTCTAAAAAGGTTTGGGCAATTTCCATTGTGAAATATCCTGTCTAGAATGAGTTTTCTGCCTGCTTGTAAATGGAACAGAAGTTCCGGCTTCCACTTTCTATTATCTCTAAGCACTGGTAGCTGTTTTCTTCTTACAAAGTTTCCTTTATGCAGCTGGCAGGAATGTGGAATGAGTATCAGGCAGGTACCTTGTTAGCAGCTTGATTTTTCCTTGCTTTTCTTATGAGTAATATTTTATTTGGGGAAATGAAGATGGGGGAGTTTGATTCCTTCCCAGAGCAGGTTAGTGGGGTGGGGAGGGAATGGGGATTTTGAAGTAATCTTCCCCTGGAGAGGGAATGGGGATTTTGCAGTATCCTTCCCCTGTCACACCTGCCACACCACGCCCACCAAGCCACACCCACAGAACCAGTAGTAAAAATTTTTGAAACCCACCACTGCATAAGTCCATCTTAATATGCTATTCCTGGTATGTGATGTTTTGTATACATACAGAGAAAGAAGCACTCTTGTAATCTTTGATTTTTAGGCTTGCTGTCAAACATCAGCCATAATACTAATGACTGTTTTGAACAATATATAGGTTGTATTACACGAATGGCTATTTTATATGTGAAATTATGACTGAAATATTTCTGCACCTATATTGGTTCACACTGTCAGGAAGTTTCTCCTTAGTTTTAGGTTGCTTCTCTCTTTGTTCGGTTTCCATCCATTGCTTCTAGTTTTGCCTTCTGGTGCTTTGGAAAATACATTGCCCCCCCTTCTTTCTGGCAGCCCCTTAAAAGCCTGTTGCCTATCACACCCTTGGGCAAAGCATGTGAGCCATTTCCTTCTTTCAGTGGTCCATGAAAGTGCATTTGTAGTATGTAGATAATAAAGCTGAAAAAGGGTGAACAACATATGTCGCTGGACCCCCCCCCCCCGAAAAAGCACCCCGAAATGGCTCCCGGCTGTCAGCAGCGGCGGCGACATTTGGAGCGGCGGCTGTGGATGAAACGACGGCTGCTGGGTGGAACGGCGCTACCCTGGCTGTTTCCAGACTGACTTTAGACTTTTTAACCAGGGTCGGTTATCAACTGCGGAGGGGAGGAAGGGAAGAATGCAGTCTGACCGGTTGCTGACCCCTGAAGACCAGGGACCTAAGGGGGACTAGAAGACCTTATGGAGACTGGGGGCTTGGCAAAGTTGGGTGACTGGCCTGACCCCCTGGTCTGTATCCATTTTCCCCTTTCCTGCCGCGGCCTGGTTATGGGCGTGGTTGGGGTTGTGGCCATTCAAACTGGACCTTATCTGCACCGGCATTGGACTGCATTTGGACTTATTGGACCCCTGATCTGACTATAATTGACCTCCGTTTTCCGGCTATATCATCAGTCCCAGTACATTTATAATGCGTTGCTGTGAGGAGAGGTTTAAGCCTGGGTGCGGTCACCGAGGGAGTCACCTTGCTGCTATTGCCACCGAATAAGACCTGTCAATACCAGTTGCTGTGAGAGGGTGGCTTGGTCATTGCTTTTCGGGGCATCGGCCTGAGACTCCTCTCCACTGCCGTGAGAGGACAGTGGAGCCCCGGTTCTGATCCGCACTGAAATGGTGGACTGTCTCTCCCGGACCTTTTAAATTCACCATCATTGAATCCTTAGCCTTACTCTATCTTCCCCAGGTGGACTTTTAGGGATGTATTCACCGGCTGAGCTCTTTGCCTTGCGAGACTCCCCCCTCTCGCAAGCCTGGCCTTCTATGTTATCGAAGGCCTACCTCGATGAAGGGTTTTGGAACCCAGAGAGGTGGCATGTCGTGAAAAGGGGGTTGAGGGGTTTTTTATATGAAGTTTTAGCTAATTTCTTAAGGGGTTCCAGGGTGGGGAAGGTTGGATTAGAAGTAGGGCCGTGGGTATGGGGGATAACCCACTAAGGGGAGGGCTGGGTATGGCTGTGGAGCACGGCATGGAGGGTGGGGGACCCAGGGTCGAGGGGGGGGGGTTTAAAGCTCATCCAGATAAAGTTTTTACTATCAATACTGTGGATGGGAGGGGTAGATATGGCGGGAGTAGAGGGCCATATCATGTTAGGGGAGCACGCGCCCGCTGTCTTCGAGCGGTGGCGCGCTCCGGCCCCCAAAGCTCCACTCGTTCTCCAGGTTGCGCAGATCCTCAGGGCCCTGGCCTTCGGCTGATGTTGTGCAATGCCAGGTCTGTAGTAAATAAAGCCCCCCTCATTTGTGATCTTGTTCAGGAGGGGGGAGCGGACCTGGCAGGTACTACGGAAACCTGGTTGGGCCAAGAGGGGGGAGTCCCTCTCGTTGAAATGTGCCCACCAGGTTTCCGCTCATTCCATCGGCCGAAGTTGCAGGGTAGGGGTGGGGGGGTAGCTGTTATCATTAAAGACGGTCTGAGACCGAGGGAGGCCACTGTTCCTCAGATGGCCGGCTGTGAATCCCTCCTTGTGAAATGGGATCACGGGGTTCAGATGGGTTTGCCGATCACGTACCTGGCTCCCTGCCACGTGACAGCAGCCCTGCCCGAGCTACTCAACGTCATCGCCGCGGTGGCAGATGAGACCCCTAGGCTTATGATCATGGGGGATTTCAACCTGTCATCCATGGGTGAGACGTCTGAGATGGCTCGGGAGTTCATGGCTTCCATGACAGCCATGGACCTGACCCAGTTAATTCATGGCCCTACCCACACGGGGGGAAACACGCTGGATCTGGTTTTTGTCTCTGGACAGTGGTTGAGTGATCTTGAGATAGGGGATATAGTTACCGAGCCCTTGTCATGGTCAGATCACTCTCTCCTTCATCTTGACCTTCAAACCGCTGCACCCCGCCGCAGGGAGGTGGAGCCGGTAAGATGGTTCTGCCCCAGGCACCTGATAGAACCTGACAGGTTCCAGATGGAGCTTGGGCCATTTCCTGAGGCTCTGGCACACGTCTCAGCTGGAGACCTAGTGGCCGCCTGGGATAGGGCGGCTGCTGGAGCTCTGGATCGGGTCGTACCTTTGCGGCCTCTGACCCAGCGCCAATCTCATTTGGCTCCTTGGTTCACGGAGGAGCTGAGGGAGTTGAAGTGCCGGAAAAGACACCTAGAGAGTAGCTGGAGGGCCAGTCTTTCAGAATCGGACCGGACACTGGTAAGATCTCATATTAGGAATTACCTAGTGGCGATAAAAGCAGCGAAATGTAGCTATTTTGCTGCTCTTATTGCATCATCAGATAACCGCCCGGCCGCCCTGTTTAGGGTGACCCACTCCCTGCTCCACCAGGAAGCGCGGGAGGACCCCTTGGAGGGTAGAGCCGAGGATTTTGTTCAGTATCTGTATGACAAAATCACTCAGATCCAGGAAGATTTGGACTCTGACTGGGTAGTCTCAGGGGGAGGGACTGGGGCAGGTCTTGAGAATGTTATCTGGGATGGATTTGATCCTGTGACCCCTGAGGACGTGGACAGGATTCTGGGCAGACTGAACGCGACCACTTATTTATTGGACCCGTGCCGCTCCTGGTTAGTGCTGGCTTCCTGGGAGGTGATGCAAGGCTGGCTCCAGGGGATTATAAATGCTTCGTTGGGTGAGGGTGACTTCCCCGCTGCCTTGAAAGAGGCGGTGGTGAGGCCTCTCCTCCAGAAGCCTTCCCTGGACTCAGCAGTGTTGGCTAATTATCGTCCAGTCTCCAACCTTCATTTTGTGGCAAAGGTTGTTGAGAGTGTGGTTGCGTGACAGCTCCCCCAGTACCTGGATGAAACAACGTATCTGGATCTGTTCCAGTCGGGCTTCAGGCCTGGGTACAGCACGGAAACGGCATTGGTCGCATTGGTTGATGATCTCTGGAGGGCTCGGGACAGGGGTTGCTCCTCTGTCTTGGTTCTATTAGATCTCTCAGCGGCTTTTGATACCATCGACCATGGTATCATGCTGCACCGGTTGGAAGAGTTAGGGGTGGGGGGCACTGTACTACGGTGGTTCTCCTCCTTTCTCTCCGACCGGTTGCAGTCTGTGTTGGCAGGGGGGCAGAGGTCGACCCCGAGGCCCCTCATATGTGGGGTGCCACAAGGGTCGGTCCTCTCATCCCTTCTGTTCAACATTTATGTAAAGCCGCTGGGCGAGATCATCCGTGGTTTTGGGGTGAAGTACCACCAGTACGCTGATGATACCCAGCTGTACATCTCCACCCTGGACCACCCCAACGATGCCCTTGAAGTGATGTCCCGGTGTCTGGAG
The DNA here is from genome assembly GCF_029215685.1 of Pituophis catenifer annectens. NCBI lineage: Eukaryota > Metazoa > Chordata > Lepidosauria > Squamata > Colubridae > Pituophis > Pituophis catenifer. Next base: position 105,728,869 of record NW_027256883.1, on the reverse strand, counting down.
GCCGTGCGGATCTGGATGGGGAGGAATAGGCTCAGGCTCAACCCATCCAAGATCGAGTGGCTGTGGTTTCCGACGTCCCGATATAGTCAGCTGGTGCCATCGCTGACTATTGGGGGCGAATCACTGGCCCCCATGGAGAGGGCTCACAACTTGGGCGTTCTCCTGGATTCACGGCTGTCTTTAGAAGAGCACTTGACGGCCGTGACCGGGAGGATTTTTCATCAGGTTCGCCTGATTCGCCAGTTGCGTCCCTTTCTGGATCGGGACTCCCTACACACAGTCACTCATGCCCTCGTCACCTCCCGCCTGGACTATTGTAATGCTCTCTACATGGGGCTCCCCTTGAGGAGCACCCAGAGGCTCTAACTGGTGCAGAGTGTGGCCGTGTGGGTGGTTATGGGAGCAACATGGAGCTCCTGTGGGACACTTCTCCTGCGTGAGCGGCACTGGCTCCCGGTGGTCTTCCGGGTGCACTTCAAGGTTTTGGTTACCACCTTTAGAGCGCTCCATGGCTTAGGACCTGGTTATTTACGGGACCGCCTACTACCACAAACAGCTTCCCACCAGCCGGTACACTCTCATAGAGAGGGGCTCCTCCGGGTGCCGTCAGCCAAGCAGTGTCGACTGGCGGCCCCCAGGTGGAGGGCCTTCTCTGTGGGGGCACCCACTATCTGGAACAAGCTCCCCCCGGAGATACGGAGGATCCCAGATCTGTGCACTTTCCGCCGTGCTCTTAAGACCCTCCTATTGCAGCAATCCGGCCTGGCCTAATTTTCTCCCCTTTCTTTTAAATTTTTAAATTGAAATTTTAATTTGTTTTAAATTATTGGGATTTTTAATTGTCTTAGGCTAAATTATTTAATTTGGTTTTAAATTGTTTCTAACTTTTGTATTTCTGTATTTTATTCTGTGCCTGTTCACCGCCCTGAGTCCTTCGGGAGTAGGGCGGTATACAAATTTAATAAAACATAAACATAAAACATACGTTGAGGCTGGGTGTGACAAGGAATGGCTGGGAGAGGAGGGGCCAGGCGAGCCATCCCTTGACAGGAGTGACATTGAGTTGGCCACGCCTACCCAGTCACATGACCATCAAGCCATGCTCACTGTCACATGACCATCAAAATAAGCCACGCCCACAGAACCAGTAGTAAAAAATATTAGAATCCACCTGATACATACATACATACACATATATATACACACACATAGTATGTGTGTGTGTAGCGTATATGTGTGTGTGTACGTCTCCCAGTGGGAGACCTAAATAGATCCATTTCTAGCTCGTTAGCTGTCATCAGTAGGCCACACCCATAGCCCAGAACCGAGTAGATGAGATTCTACTGAGCTGGAGCTACAAAAAAACCTTGGCTACGTAGGGAAAACCTGGCTAGAAGAAAAACACACACAAACCCTACGAAGAAGTAAGAAAATTGATACTGTGCCTTTACAGGGAGGATATGGGTGTGGCCTACTGATGACAGCTAACGAGCTAGAAATGGATCTATTTAGGTCTCCCACCTAGCAGTGAGAGCTTGCTAGGTGTTAGAAAAGAAAAAAGCCCAGAACCGAGTAGATGAGATTCTACTGAGCTGGAGCTACAAAAAAACCTTGGCTACGTAGGGAAAACCTGGCTAGAAGAAAAACACACATAAACCCTACGAAGAAGTAAGAAAATTGATACTGTGCCTTTACAGGGAGGATATGGGTGTGGCCTACTGATGACAGCTAACGAGCTAGAAATGAATCTATTTAGGTCTCCCACCTAGCAGTGAGAGGTTGCTAGGTGTTAGAAAAGAAAAAAGCCCAGAACCGAGTAGATGAGATTCTACTGAGCTGGAGCTACAAAAAAACCTTGGCTACGTAGGGAAAACCTGGCTAGAAGAAAAACACACATAAACCCTACGAAGAAGTAAGAAAATTGATATATATATATATATATATATATATATATATATATATATATATATATATATATATATATATGAATATATATATTCTTTTGAGAGCAGGTAACAGAGTTTCATTTCTAATGTGTAGCAATGCATTCACAGAAAAAAGTGACAATAAAGGTTATCTTATCATATTAACCCAAATGCATTCAAAAAAGGCTTTCGTTTTTGTTTTTGTGCATTTCTGTAGTGGTGTAGTGACTTCTTACATATAATGTAACTCTACCTCCTCTTTTGTTAGGTCTGTTTCTTTTAAACAATTTATATTTTTCTAACAATACATTCCAATCATGGGCTTCATCCCACAAGTCTTGGTAATGGCAACAATATTGGACTGCCCCCATGTACTAGGACTTCAAGTTCACTCTGTTTGTTCCTCATACTTTGGACATTAGTGTATAGACATCTGCGTTCTCAGAGATCCATTACAAAGAGAATGGACATGGAAAAAAATACTGGATTTCATCTAGGAAGATATCTATCACTGAGCCGCAACTGCTCAGTGAGTATCAACTGACTGTTCTGAAATATAGTAAAGATTTAGTTTCTACCTCTTATGAATGTCTCTAAAAAGCTTTAGCGTTGGGAAGCCTAACAGTGTCACCTGCTTAGAAAAGTCTGCAAATACATTATAGGACAGAAGATCACCTATCCAAGCTACATGTTTACCAATTATTATGCTTAAAATAAGTATTAGAATACTGAAATGCATTTCAACAATTGAAATACATACCTTTTTGCCATGGAAAACTTCTTAACAATAATATCAGATATCATCTCACTTGTTGATGGCAGCTCAGCAAGCCCTAAAAAAGTGAGGTAAAGATTAAGAGACAATACTTTAATAGAACTAAAGGAAGGAAAGTTTCTAAAGACAGGGAAATGAAAACAAAGAATTTCTGAAAACACGTTCATTCAGCTAAATTAAAACATTCTATCAAGAATGGATGGAATTATCTTTTCCTCTGTGATGTTCTATGCATAATTAAATAATTGGTGGTCAAATGGGAAGATTTCTGAAGATAGTCCATATAAGGAGGTTTCTCCAACGGCAGCTCTCATTAGATAAATATTTTAATGCCAGAAAATAAATGCCCAGTACTATCAGGGTATCCATTTCTAAGCATGGTTTGTAATTTTCTTTCTGAAAGTATAGCTGGTTTCAGTTCATGTGTTGTTCAGACTGTTATGATAATTCAGTTGGCATAATTGCTTATCATTTGGCATGTTGTGTAAACTCAAAACAATTAGATTATTTCAATACAGTTCAGTTAACCATGATAAGTAGAGTGTGAACACAGTGCCCAAAATTAGTACATTAATATCCAGACAAACTTTGAAACAGCTTACCCTTAAAGACACGTGTGGCCCAGCGAGCTTGCAGTTCTGCAATGGGCATGATGGCACCCAGTGGCTGCACAAGACCAATGATTGCTAGTGTGGGTTTCTCCAGATGAGGTGAGAAGACAAACTTATATAAGGAGATCTGATTTTCAACAACTCTCATGAAGTTCCCAAGGAAAGGAAATGAGAAACTGTATCCTGTAGCAAAGATAACACAATCTATATCCTCTTCCTTGGAACCATCTTCAAAGATGGCAGCAGTTTCAGTAAACTCAGTGATGTTTGATTTTATGACAATTTTCCCTGAAATAATGCAATTTGGGAGATCATCATTGATAGTTGGATGCTGGCTGTTAAGTCTGTAGGAGGAAAAACAAAATGTTGATAGTGATGCAAAGGAGCTACAGTAATATCAATAGAAGCTTTGCCAAAAGCAAAATTAGAAAGGGTGATCAGAGAAAGTACAACTAGCTAATTTTTCATAGCACAACTTAGCAGAACTATTACAGGGAGACCCTATATTGTTCATAGGACAAGTCTGCCTATATAGGATTTACTCGTGGTTTGTTATTGGGTCAGCTGAATATTTCATTGACCTCTGCCATCTCATTCTCTTAACTCTTAAGTTATCTGGGAAATATATTCCGTCACTGAAGAAGTGAGCAGGGCAAGTCTTACTTCAGAGGAATAATTTATTTTGCAATTTTATTTAAGAGGAGAGAGAGAAAGAGGAAAAAGCTGGAAGGGAACATACAAAGGGTCACAGACTAAAATAAAATACAAAGGTCATAAAAAGGCAATGTACTGCCGTATAGAAAGATATGCTAGAATATTTAGGACTTTGGTGCAATGTCTGGAGAGTGGATGAGATTTCACCCACTATATAAGTGTGCAGCCACTCAATAAATTAAATAGCTAGCACTGTTCTCAGAATAGCCTGGGAGAGATTATATGTTACTTTACATGCTGTCCTGGGCAATTATCAAAAGATTCTGTGCCATTGATAAATTTTTCATATTATCATTAAGATGGGATATCATGGCACCATGGTGACAAGGGTTTGAAATGCTTTAATTGTTTTATTGATTTTGGAGTGAGTCATGTAGGATTATTGTATAAAACAGGTGGCTATTTCAATCTTAAATAAATATTTTAAAAATCCACTTGTATAAAGTCGTAGTCCTGGAATCAGTGAGTGCTAAAATGAACACGACTGTTATTAAAACAATCACTTTAAAGCTTCTAGGACTGGTACTCTGAAAATCCAATTTTTCAATCAGAAAATGAGATTTAAAATAATTACTAGATATTTTAGTAGCTGTGAATTAAATTCTAGATAAAGAAAAAGCAATGTTTTGGCTTCAAAGACCACATAGATTACCTATTGATGTCTTGAAAGCCAGAGAGACATAGCCTCAGTCATACATTATCCACCCTCCCCATTCCAATCTTTTTAAGATTTCTGTTCCTCCAGTAACATTATTTCTAATTGCTGACTTTCCACGGCACCTTCTTGGTGCTTCAGATAATTGCAAGGGATGAGAAAGCTGTATCTGAAGTCCTGCTTCAGACTCTGGATTCCCAAAAGATGGTTTTTTATCAGAGATGTTATCCAAATATTAGGATCCAGTTATTTCAGGGCAAACAAGAGCTCACAACTCCTAGACTTTCAGAGGTTTGCAGTCCAGTCCAGAATTGTAGGTAGCTGAGGGCCTGATGATTTGGATTAGACAAACTGAAAGGAGCACTTGTCAGCCCTACAAGGTAAGCCAGACCAAAAAACAATTGCATTGTATAGGCCTAAATCTACTTTTATAAACATACTTCCCCTCCTCCCCCTTTACATTTTTTCTTCATTCAATCATGTCTACTCCATGGAGCCTGCCTGAACAAGTTTCTGCAGGAGAAGAAAGTGACTGGTTCTAGGTTACCCAGCTACATTTAGTCTAAGGTAGACTAGAATTTACAGACTCCCAGTTTCTAGCCTGATGCCTTAACCACTACACCAAACCCCGTCTTTTATACATTAGAGCGGGTGCCAACAACCCGCGGCTCTGGAGCAGCATGCGGCTCTTTCGGCCCTCTGCTGCGGCTCCCTGTCCCATCACTGGCTGGCCCCGCCCCTCGCCTTCCCCTCCCAGTCACTCCTCACCTGGCCTTGGAAATCTGAGATACAGAGAGAGGGGGGAGAGAGAGAGAGAGAGACATATATATATATATATATATATATATATATATATATATATAGAGAGAGAGAGAGAGAGAGAGAGAGAGAGAGAGAGAGAGAGAGAAAACCAGAGAGGGGGGGGAGGGAGAGATAGAGAGACATAGATACACACACAGAGAGATATATACAGAGAGAGGGAGGAGAGAGGGGGAGAGATACAGAGAGGGGGAGAGACAGAGAGGGAGAGAGAGAGACATAGAGAGTGTCAAGTTTCCGAAAGATGCCCTAATTAATTCATGAGCCATGATCCAAACTTCAAAGGAAATATAGTGATTTATTAGGAGCACCATTCCGGCAATACTCAGATGCAGTCAGGACTGACCCCACGTAGATTTACATTCCCCTATGACCCTGTCTCTCCCCTCCCCCCTGGCCATGTCATAAATCACATTCTCCAATTAACCACTTTGGCTGGCTGTGAAACCTATCACCCTCCTTCTGATTGCGATCAGAAAAATGTATGGAATTCACTTCAGTTCTCCCTCCCTCCTGCTCATGGCAACTTGAAAGCTTTGCAAGTTGACAGAGAGATACAGAGAGAGTGCAGGAGAGAGGGAGAGAGAGACATAGATACAGAGAGAGATATATATACAGAGAGAGGGGGAGAGAGGAGGAGAGAGAGACACAGAGAGAGATACAGAGAGAGGGGGGAGAGAAAGAGAGAAAGGGTTTTGTGGTTTCCAGTGTTTTTTAACAACCAGTTCTCTGCCCTAATGACCAGCTGGGTAGGCGTGGTTACGGGGTCATGTGACTGAGTGGGAATGAGTGATGTGGAATTGGCCATGCCCACTCAGGTTTTGTGGCTCCTGGTGTTTTTTTTTTTCTCTGTGGGAAATGGGTCCAAATGGCTCTTTGAGTGTTTAAGTTTGCAGACCCCTGCATTAGAGGAAATACCTGTCTGATATATTTTTGTAACCTTCCCCCCTAGTCTGGGCTTAAGCAATATTTCTTTACTCTTTACACCACCACAGAGAACGTGGGTTATTGAGGGTTCATGAAAGCATTCAGCAAATAGGCCCCTTAATGAATTATATTTTCTCAAGGGAGAGCTGAAACATCTAAGAAGCCAGCTTGTCCTCATCCATTCTCTGCCCATAACTGCTGAGCATCATACCCAGTTGGAGGTTCCTGGCCTCAGAAAAAGCTAACCTCAGAGTTGGTAAGGAAGAAAGAAAACTGATTCCCAGCTCTAAAGTATCCTGTGTAAACAGAAGAGGTAGTTAGTATCCAATAAGTTATGATAGATATTGTAGCCACCCCACTTAATTAGTGGTAAATAATGGACTGGTGAGTATTTAGTTGACATCAACGTACAGCATTTTTAGCTGTCTGCTGGAAGAAATGTGAGATACATTTTTTTTTTAATTAAGAAGGCAAAGTAGCATATTATTATAGAATACCTGTGTTTAGGTTTCAAGCCATAATGAGAATGATCAAATCTGTTATTTAATTTGTACTGTACCAACTGATCAATCGTGGACAGGGGAAGACATTGTTTCAGGAATAAATGAGCTCGAGTACTTAATATAATGTCAAGTGGATAGCCTTTATCACCAATGCGACCTAATATCCATGCTCCTTGGCGAGTGCTGAGGTAAACCTGGACAACATAGAGAAAGACAGTATCTTAAACTAACAAATCCACTAATATTTTTTTTTACTAGTATTCTTTTTGCCATTATTAAAGTATCTGTTAGATGCCAATGTGAACAGACAGAGATGGAAAAGTAAAGTAAACCTGTAAATTATCTCATTATTCTTTTATCCTGGATAAATTGTGTAGAAAAGATTTCCAATACTTTTCCTGTATTATTTTAAGTTTTACAATATCTAATCAAGAATATAAAGATGATCTAATTGAAAATAATGCAAATTTGGCTTACTTTTACTGCTTTCCTGTCTCTTTGCTAGTTATGTCTGATGATTGCCACATCAGCTACACATTAAACACTGAAGAAAACATGTGCATTTATATTTCCTGCTTTTTCCCTTAACGTTGTCTTGGTAGATTTTCCAACCAATCAACTATTCTAATTTACATCACATACACCAAAAGTCCACATCAAATTTTTCTTCCACTAAACCAAAATGGGGAAGGGGAGGGGAGGAGTTTAAGGAAGAAGCAGAGAGGGAAAGAGGCCATTCCAAACCTAGGATATCTGATGGGAATCTGGGTGTATTTTCAGTACCGGAATGGGACAATTTGCCATGGCCAACTTGCCATGGTCAACTCACCGCTGCCAATTCACCGTGGCTAACTCGCCATGGCCAGCTTGCCATGGCCAACTTGGCATGGGACACATCGCTGCAGACAATTCATCATGGAACAACTCACAGGACAGTTCAATAGTTTTATATTACTTAAAATAATTTAAAAATTATTTTAATATTTGTCATTCATATTTCATTTTGTCCATCCTTTTCTTTCTTTCTTTCTTTCTTTCTTTCTTTCTTTCTTTCTTTCTTTCTTTCTTTCTTTCTTTCTTTCTTTCTTTCTTTCTTTCTTTCTTTCTTTCTTTCTTTCTTATTATTTATTAATTAAATTTCTATACCGCCCTTCTCCAAATAGGACTCAGGGCGGTGCACAGCCAAGGTAAAAACAGAGCATACAAAATTTAAAAACAGTATTAAAATAATTAAATATTTTGGCCGTAAATTAAAACAACCCAATTTAAAATCAATTTAAAATTTAACTCAAGCCAGCCCAGCTAGTTGAAATAAATAGGTTTTCAGGGCCCGACGAAAAATCCGGAGGTCTGTTATTGTACGTAACTCTGGGGGGAGGTTGTTCCAGAGGGTGGGCGCCGCCACAGAGAAGGCTCTCCCCCTGGGGGTCGCCAGCCGACACTGTCTGGCGGACGGCACCCTGAGGAGGCCCACTCTGTGCGAGCGTACTGGCCGGTGGGAGGCTATTGGTGGCAGAAGGCGGTCTCGTAAGTACCCCAGCCCTAAGCCATGGAGCGCTATAAAGGTGGTCACCAACACCTTGAAGCGCACCCGGAAGATCACCGGGAGCCAGTGCAGCTCGCACAGGAGAGGTGTCACATGGGAGCGCCTCGTCGCCCCCATAATCCCCCGCGCGGCCGCGTTCTGGACCAGCTGGAGCCTCCGGGTGCACCCCAGGGGGAGCGCCATGTAGAGAGCGTTGCAGTAGTCCAGGCGGGAAGTGACTAGTGCCTGAGTGACTGTGCGTAGAGAGTCCCGATCTAGAAAGGGACGCAACTGGCGTATCAGGCGAACCTGATAAAAAGCCCCTCTGGCCACGGCCGTCAAATGATCTTCTAAAGACAGCCGTGCGTCCAGGAGGATGCCCAAGTTATGAGCCCTCTCCGTGGGGGCGAGTGATTCACCCCCAATAGCCAGCGATGGCGTCAGCTGGCTATATCGGGACGCTGGAAGCCACAGCCACTCGGTCTTGGAGGGGTTGAGTCGGAGCCTGTTTCTCCCCATCCAGGCCCGCAAGGCCTCCAGGCACTGGGACATCACTTCAAGGGCATTGTTGGGGTGGCCTGGGGTGGAGATGTACAGCTGGGTGTCATCAGCGTACTGATGGAACTCCACCCCGAAGCCACCGATGATCTCACCCAGCGGCTTTACATAAATGTTGAACAGAAGGGGCGAGAGGACCTACTCTTGTGGCACCCCACAAGCAAGGTGCCTCGGGGTCGACCGCTGCCCCCCCCCGTCAACACAGATTGCGACTGGTCAGAGAGGTAGGAGGAGAACCACCGCAGAACGGTGCCCCCCACCCCCAACCCCGCCAACCGGTGCAACATGATACCATGGTCGATGGTATCAAAAGCCGCTGAGAGGTCTAACAGGACCAGGATAGAGGAGCAACCCCTATCCCGAGCCCTCCAGAGATCATCCACCAACGCGACCAATGCCGTTTCCATGCTGTGCCCAGGCCGGAAGCCGGACTGGAGCGGGTCTAGATAGACAGCTTCATCCAGGTACCGGGGAAGCTGTTGCGCTACCACACTCTCAACAACCTTCGCAACGAAGCGAAGGTTAGAGACTGGACGATAGTTAGCCAAAACAGCCGGATCCAGAGAGGGCTTCTTGAGGAGGGGCCTCACAACTGCTTCTTTCAAAGCAGCCAGCAGGACCCCCTCACTCAAAGAAGCGTTAACAATCTTCTGGAGCCAGCCTCGTGTCACCTCCCGGGAAGCCAGTACCAACCAGGAGGGACACGGGTCCAATAAACATGTGGTCGCGTTCAGCCGTCCCAGGACCCTGTCCATGTCCTCGGGAGCCACAGGATCAAACTCCCCCCAGATAACACTCTCAAGACCTGCCTCAGTCATCCCGTCTGGACATACCCAGTCAGAGGCCAGCCCTTCCCGAATCTGGGCGATTTTGTCATACAGATACTGCACAAAGTCCTCAGCTCGGCCCTGCAAGGGGTCATCCCGCGCTTCCAGATGGAGGAGGGAGCGGGTCACCCTAAACAGGGCGGCCGGGCGATTATCTGATGATGCGATAAGAGCGGCAAAATAGCTAGATTTCGCTGCTTTTATCGCCACTAGGTAGGTCTTAATATGAGACCTCACCAGTGTTCGGTCAGATTCGGAGCGGCTGGTCCTCCAACTACTCTCCAGGCGTCTTTTCCGGCGCTTCATCTCCCTGAGCTCCTCGGAGAACCAAGGAGCTAGGTGAGTTCGGTGCCGGGTCAGAGGCCGCAAAGGCACGACACGGTCCAAGGCCCCGGCAGCCGCACTATCCCAGGCGGCCACCAGGTCCTCAGCCGAGTCATGAGCCAGAGTCTCAGGAAATGGCCCAAGCTCCATCTGGAACCTATCAGGGTCCATCAGGCGCCTGGGGCGGAACCACCTGGTCGGTCCCGCCTCCCTGCAGCGGGGTGCAGCGGTTAGAAAGTCCAGTCGAAGGAGTGAGTGGTCAGACCATGACAAGGGTTCGATGACTATATCCCCTGGGTATCAAGGCCACTCAACCACTGACCAGAGACAAAAACTAAGTCCAGAGTGTGTCCACCCGTGTGAGTGGGGTCATGAATTAACTGAGTAAGGTCCATGGCCATCATGGAAGCCATGAACTCTCGATGGTTGAACTCTTTAATGGTTCTATTTCACCATTTCTTCAATATTATGTAAATGTCAAATCTGTTATCTTCACCTTCTATGCTTTGCTGGCATTCTGCCATAAAATGCCAAGAGGGAGGAGGAGACATCCTTGATAGAAACCAGAAATGCCAAGCTAGAATAAACCAACCACCAAGGATACCTGGCCTGGGAAAAGAAGGCAAAACTGCATTGAGTGGTGCCAAACAACCAAGCGGTCCCCAAAACATCTAAATGGCCTGCTATTGGACACTGATGGACTGGTCAAAGTGGGGAGGGCCATGGAAAGGGAAAAGTGTAACTTTTGTGTGGGAATATTCAGATCTAGCCTTATTATCACTGCAATCATTTAATGTTAGTAAAAGAACCTATCACTTCAACCAAATGGAGTTGAGGGTCTTTCTTTCCTAAAGATCTGAATTGGGGTGCCTGATATTAGGTTATTTCTGAATATTCCTGTGCAAAGGTTTGTCCCACAGCATATTGTCCTGGGCACGTTGGCCATGGTGAATTGTCCTATGGCAAGTTGGCCATGGCAAGTTAGCCATGAGCCATGGCAAATTATCCATGGTGAGTTGGCTGTTGTGAGTACAGATGGAAATTGGATGGAGAAAGCTCCCTGGAAATGACAGACAAGAGTGCTTTGGCACAACTGAATTTATTTTTGAGGAGATGCTGAGAGTATAAAGCTCTTGGAAAAAGAGGCAGTGTCTAAAATGGGAGACGTTCTGAATGCAGCAACCATAGGTAACAACTATATGTAGGCTGAAACAATGAAATTTAAGACATAAATTGTATTATTATAACAACACTCAGCATAGGCAAATAGCTGGGTCCATCTTTTTGCTGGGAGATTACACATTTAAAAAGTATTATTGTATGATGGCTTTTGTCTCTTCATTTCATCATTCAGTTGTGGATAATATGTCAAGGGCAGCTTCACATCAAATAGAGCTTTTCACAACTGTGCCATGAATTGTGGCCCTGTATCAGAAACAAGATGGTTGGCAAGGTTTTACAGAAAACCTGCTTAATGAAAAAAGAGCTCTTTAAGGGGTGATGGGAAGATCATAACTTTCATGTTCTGGCTTCAGTGTGTGTGTGTGGGGGGAGGATAAACACCGTTGGTAACAAGATGCAGGTAGGATGTGGGTGATTGCGGACAAGGCTTGCAGAGATGCTAGGGAGGGAACATGGTAGGAGTTTAGTAACAGATGCAAAAGTGAGTAAGCAAGTACAAGTAGTTGGAGTGGTGCATTTTCAGTGAGGCTTGTAAAGGCATCAAGAAGCCAAGGGGGGCAGACAGGAGAGATGACAACAGAGGTATTGGGAAGTAGAACAAAGGGTATGCGCCATAGTTTACTGGAGGCTAAGAGAAGACAATTCTGTCAGTCTGTCATCAGAAAACACACAACACCTTCAAAAATGCCAAGGAAAGATCCAAAAACTTGGTCAAGAACATACTATGGTAAAAAATGAATCAGCAATCTGGTGCAAGAATAAACAAAGTACAAAACTTCCAGCAACAGAAGGCAGTCCCTTTATGGCTTAAATCTTCTCCTCATCCAGCATGCACAAATGAAGCTTTTTTTGCTCAGTAGTTGCCAATAACAAATAATAAGGTGCATGCAGAGTCAGGGGCTTGCCACTTACTATGACAAGGTGCTTAGCAGGGTATAAGATTCTTAGGCAGGAAAGTGGATCTTCCCCACTCCTTGGCCAAAAAAATGAATTGGACCTGGCTGAGGAGTGATAGCACATTAGTGTTTGATTCCATGTCTGCACTGCATCGAGCCTGACCATGAGGCCATGAAATAACAGGAAACAGCTACCAGAGAGAAAAGTTCAACTACCACTGGAATGGCACATAGTAAAATTTCTTCATTCTCAAGAAAAGACAGGTAGAAGGCAAAGGAAAAACAAAGGTAGATCATCTACTGTATCTGAACCTTTATATAGGTGTCATTTGGTTCATATGGCTTGATCACTTAGAAAAGTACTTTCCTTTCTATCTCCAGGGTCAGCCAGGTGCTTGGGAACAAACTTTTCCAGGTTAGAAATTAGAGGATCATAAAGCAAGAAATATTCTGGCTGATAAAGGATAATTTTTTAAATTATTCACTGCATTTTGGAGATGTATACGACTGCAGATCTTCTTGCGCTGTGAGATTCCCCCCTCTCGCAGATGTGGCCCTCCTCACTATCGAGGGCCCACCTCAAGGAGGGGTTTTGGGACCCAGAGAGGTGGCATGTGAAAACTAGGGGATTGAGGGGTTTTCTATTGAAATTTTTAGTCAAATTTTTAAGGGGTCCCAGGGAGGGAGAGGGTCAGATTGGAATTTGGGCTGTGGGTATGGGGGATAACCCACAAGGGGGAGGGTCGGGTCTGGCAGTGAAACGCGGCATGGGGGGTGGGGGACCTGGGGTCGAGGGGGGGGTTAGAGCTTGTCCGGATAGTTTTTTGAACATCAGTACTGTAGGTGGGAGGGGTAGATATGGCGGGAGCAGGGGGCCATATCATGTTAGGGGAGTGCGATCTCGCTGTCTACGAATGGTGGAGTGCTCCAGCCCCCAAGGCTCTACTCGCTCCTCAGGTTGCATAGACCCTCAGGATCCAGGCCTTCGGCTGATGCTGTGCAATGCCAGGTCCGTAGTAAATAAAGCCCCCCTCATTTGTGATCTTGTTCAGGAGGTGGGTGCGGAATTGGCAGGTGTTACGGAGACCTGGTTGGGCAAGGAGGGGGGGGTTCCCCTCATTGAAATGTGCCCGCCAGGTTTCCAAGCATTCCATCGGCCGAGGTCACAGGTGAGGGGTGGGGGGGTAGCGGTTATCATTAAAAAAGGTCTGAGACCGAGGGAGGCCACTGTTCCTCAGACAGCCGGCTGTGAATCCCTTTTTGTGAAATGGGGTCATGGGGTTCAGATGGGTTTGCTGATCACGTACCTGGCTCCCTGCCACGTGGCAACAGCCCTGCCTGAGCTACTCGTCATTGCCGCGGTGGCGGTTGATACCCCTAGATTTATGGTCATGGGGGATTTCAACCTGCCGTCCGTGGGTGAGATGTCTGAGATGGCTCGGGAGTTCATGGCTTCCATGACAGCTATGGACCTGACCCAGTTAATTCATGGCCCTACCCGCACAGGGGGAAACATGCTGGATCTGTTTTTTGTCTCTGGACAGTGGTTGAGGGATCTTGAGATAGGGGATATAGTTACCGAACCCTTGTCATGGTCAGATCACTCCTTTGTCTTAACCTTCGAACCGCTGCACCCCGCCGCAGGGAGGCGGAGCCGGTAAGATGGTTCCGCCCCAGGCACCTGACAGATTCCAGATGGAGCTTGGGCCATTTTCTGAGGCTCTGGCACACGCCTCGACTGGAGATCTGGTGGCCGCCTGGGATAGGGCGGCTGCTGGAGCTCTGGATCAGGTTGTGCCTTTGCGGCCTCTGACCCGGCGCCGATCTCAATTGGCTCCTTGGTTTACCGAGGAGCTGAGGGAGTTGAAGCGCCGGAAAAGACGCCTAGAGAGTAGTTGGAGGGCCAGTCTTTGTGAATCTGACCGGACACTAGTAAGATCCCACATTAGGAATTACCTAGTGGCGATAAAAGCAGCAAAATGTAGCTACTTTGCTGCTCTTATTGCATCATCAGATAATCGCCCAGCCGCCCTCTTTAGGTTGATCCGCTCCCTGCTCCATCAGGAAGCGCAGGAGGACCCCTTGGAGGGTAGAGCCTAGGATTTTGTTCAGTATCTGTATGACAAAATCACTCAGATTCGGGAAGATTTGGACTCCGACTGGGTAGTCTCAGGGGGAGAGACAGGGGCAGGTCTTGAGAATGTTATCTGGGATGAGTTTGATCCTGTGACCCCTGAGGACGTGGACAGGATTCTGGGCAGACTGAACGCGACCACTTGTTTATTGGACCCGTGCCCCTCCTGGTTAGTACTGGCTTCCCGGGAAGTGACACGAGGCTGGCTCCAGGGGATTATAAATGCTTCGTTGGGTGAGGGTGACTTTCCCGCCGCCTTGACGATGCCCTTGAAGTGATGTCCCAGTGTCTGGAGGCCGTGAAGATCTGGATGGGGAGGAATAGGCTCAGGCTCAACCCATCCAAGACCAAGTGGCTGTGGTTTCTGACGTCCCGATATAGTCAGCTGGTGCCATCACTGACTATTGGGGGTGAATCGCTGGCCCCCATGGAGAGGGCTCGCAACTTGGGCATCCTCCTGGATTCACGGCTGTCTTTAGAAGAGCACTTGATGGCCGTGACTGGGAGGATTTTTCATCAGGTTTGCCTGATCCGCCAGTTGCGTCCCTTTCTGGATCGGGACTCGTTACGCACGGTCACTCATGCCCTTGTCACCTCCCGCCTGGACTATTGTAATGCTCTCTACATGGGGCTCCCCTTGAGGAGCACTCAGAGGCTCCAACTGGTGCAGAGTGCGGCCCGCGCGGTGGTAATGGGAGCAACATGGCGCTCCCATGTAACACGCCTCCTGCGCGAGCTGCACTGGCTCCCGGTGGTCTTCCAGGTGCGCTTCAAGGTTTTGGTTACCATCTTTAAAGCGCTCCATGGCTTAGGACCTGGGTACTTGCGGGACCACCTACTACCACCAATAGCCTCCCACCGGCCGGTACGCTCCCATAGAGAGGGGCTCCTCCGGGTGCCGTCGGGCAAACAATGCTGACTGGCGGCCCCCAGGAGGAGAGCCTTCTCTGTGGGGGCACCTACTATCTGGAACGAGCTCCCCCCGGAGATACGGAGGATCCCGGATCTGCGCACCTTCCCCCGCGCTCTAAAGACCTTATTATTTCTTTTTTTTTTTTTTTTAATTTTTTATTGTAAACAAACATACACATATAGACATAAACATTAAAACAAACTAGACATAAACTAACTATACAATGAAATCAAGTCGCATGACTTGAACTTTGAAAGTAGAGCTACTTCGGTAATTATATATCAATATATCTATATATATTATCTTTCATCTTGTATCAATGTTTATATAACGATATTTCCTGTTATTTACTTATTTTTGTAGTATTGGGTGGTAATCTCTTATTTCGTGTCTTTTTTATCTAACCATTTGTACCATTCTTGCCAAATTAAGTAAAAGTCTGTATCTTCTTTTCCTTGTATTTCTTTGGTCAATTTGTCCATTTCTGCACATTCCATAATTTTTTGTATTATTTTTTCTTCTGGTGGCGTGTTTTCCAATTTCCACATTTGTGCGAAGACAATTCTAGCTGCAGTTAGGGTATGTATTATCAAATATTGTGTCTCTTTTTTATAGTCCTTTGTCAGTATACCTAATAGATAAGTTTCTGGTCTGAGGGGTACTTTTTGGGCGGTAATTTCTTCCAGCTGACTTTGAATTGTTTTCCAAAATTTTTTGACTTTGGGGCATGACCACCACATGTGGTAGTAGGTCCCCTTCTGTATTTTACACTTCCAACAGTTCTGATTAGTATTGGGAAACATCCTTGCCAACCGTGCAGGGGGGAGATGCCACCTATAAAACATCTTGTACGTATTTTCTTTGTAGGGCACGGACATTGTCAGCTTAGTATTTACTTTCCATATTTTTTCCCAATTCTCTAGGTTAATATTATATCCAAAATTTTTGGCCCAAATAATCATATTTTCCTTCACCACTTCTTCTTCCAATTTGTATTTTAATAGATAGTTATATATTTTAGTTATTAATTTGTCATCTGATTGCATTATAATTTTATCTAATTCATTTCTTTCTTTTTGGATTCCAAATTTTTCCATATCACTTTTATATCTTGATTTTATCTGTAAATACGGCCACCAATCAATATCCGTGCCTTGTTGTCTCAGTTCCTCTCTTGTTTTCATATCTCCCTCTGTGTTCAACAATTCGTCATAGGTTTTCATCCTGTCTGTGTCCATTGTGTTCGGGTAGATTTGGGCCTCCATGGTTGATAGCCATCTTGGGATTTTGTCGTAGTGTTTTCTCCTTATTTCAGTCCAAATTTTTGCCAGTGCTCCTCTGATATAATGTCTCCTGAAGTGTTCATGTTGTCTGGGCTTTTCTTCCCATAGAAATGCGTGCCAACCTTTTGACAGGTCAAATCCTTCTAGTGCTAGTGTTCTTTTATCTTTAAGTGTCATCCAATCCTTAATCCAAGTTAAAGCTGTTGCAGTGTAATAGGTTTGCCAATCTGGTAGTCCCAGACCACCCCTTTCTTTAGTGTCCTGCAAGTGTTTCAGTTTAATCCTGGCTCTTTTTCCATGCCATAAATACTTTAATATCATTTTGTCAAGGTAAAGACCTTATTATTTCACCAGGCGGGCCTGGCCTAATTTTCTCCCTCTTTTATAAAAGATTTTTAATTTTTAAATATCTTTTAGTATTTTATATATTCAAATTTTAAAATTGGTTTTAAATAGTTTGGGGTTTTAATTTGTCTGGGCCAAAACTATTTAATTTGATTTTAATTCTACTTTTAAATTTTGTATGTATGTGTTTTATTGTTTGGCTGTGCACTGCCCTGAGTCCTTCGGGAGTAGGGTGGTATAGAAATCAAATCAAATCAAATCAAATCAAATCAAATCAAATCAAATCAAATCAAATCAAATAAATAAATAAATAAATAAATAAAATTTGATCTGAGAAAGCAAGAATGTTTAAACAAAAACAGAATTGTGTCCAATTGAGCTGTTACAGTACTGTTTGAGCTTATGAAAAATTTTTAGTGTTCCAAAGTCTTGTGGTCAGTCTGGACTTCAAAATGATGTTCCAGACCTAGGGAATATAAACTATAGAGCCACTGTGGGTCTAGGGACTGACAGGCATGGTTAATTTTTTTTTTAAAAAAATTAATATTATTAAAGTTTCAATAGTAGTTTCTTCAACATATACATTTTATCTAATACAAAGCTACTGAGAGAAATTTCCTGACAGTAAGAACAATTAATAAATGTAATAGCTTAATTCCTGGAGTTGTGGATGCTCCACTGCTGGAGATCTATAAGAAAAGATTGGAGAGGCGTGGCCAATGTCGCAGTGGAAAGTCAGGATCTTTAAGACCTTTTGAAGATCTGTCGATATCTCTGCAGTCCGGGGGTCTGAAGTGGCCTAAGTCATCCTGAAGGGATGATAAACAAGGGGAGCACGGACTGGTCAGCATAGGGGGATCGCAAACTCCCTGGCTGAACCAGAAGATGCTGCTCAAACCGGACTGCTGAGAAAGTGGCCTTAGAAGTCGCTAGGAAGCTGTGGCGGCAGTAATAAAAGAAGATGACAAGAATGCAACGTGAGACATTGAGATGAGAGAGACTCTGATTTTTACAAAAGACTTTTCCCTTTGAATCCAACTGGAATTAAATAAGAATAGACGGGCTGAGAGTGAGGAGTGAGAGCGGGTGTGTATCCGCTTTCACATCCAGTAATCTGGTAGCGAAGAAGAGACAAAAGACTCTTTTTTTCTTTCTTTCTTATATTTTTCTTTGTGATTGAGAAAAGTAATTTCTTAAAAATAAGAAATTGGGACTAAATGAATTAATGATTGAATCCCATTTCTATTGAAATGGTGGAATGATGATAACTGAGAAAACGAAACTTTGAAGATTGTTTTTTTTTAAAAAAAACCTACTGTGTTCTTAAAAGATAAAACGAAACTGAAGATTGCTTTAAAAAGTTTGCTGTGTTCTTAAAAGCTAGTCTGCAGTGCCATCAAGTGGCAGAAGGGAAATGATTTTGACTTGGAAGAAACTCTGACTATAGTTGACCTTGACATTTCGGTAGACTGATAAAGAAAGCAGATGTACAAGAGAGAAGACTGGATTTTGAACTTTCCTTTTGGCTTTTAATAATTTATTATTATTATTCATATAATAATATGATTGCTGATGATTGCTTTGAAGTTCCATATTTTGATTTTTGCTGATGGATGAAAGGAACTCTATTTTGTGTTTTGTGTCTTTTATTTTTACTTATTTTTTAGAGACCTTTTTTTAATGCCTTTTTTTTAAAAAAAACTAGATTGACAAGAAATTGGATTAAGATTGGAAGAATCAGAAGAAAATTTTTCCTTTTTGGTTGTTTGGATTTGTATTTTTATCTTTTACTTTTGGCAGTTGAATTTCTCTCTCTCTCTTTTTTTTCTCTCTGTTGGGGTATTTGGAAATTTGATTTTTGAGGGAGGTGGTTGATTGGAATTTTTGTTTTTTAATTTTTGTATCTTATATTTCATTATTATTATTATTATTATTATTATTATTATTATTATTATTATTATTATTATTATTATTATTTTACCTAATCCAACCATTGGGGAGGATTAGGCACCTGGATTATAAATATGAAGAAATTTATATCACATGCACACCCAACAGCAAGTTCCCTCATTGACAGAAACACAGAAAACTTCGGAGATGATGGAATTAAGAAAGTTTATACAGTCGCTTCATGATGACTTAAAACAGGAAGTAAAAGAAATGAAAGCCATGGTTGGGAAAAATAAAGAGAGAATCCAGAAAGTAGAAGAAAAAGTGGAAATGACAGAAAAGAAAGTTGAGAAATTAGAAGAAAAATTGGCACCAACTGAAAAGTCAATTATCCTGTTGGAGATGGAACATTCTGCGTTTTACTTAAGATTCCAAAATATAGAGGAAGAAAAAGGAAAAAAATTACCTGAGATGATTGCTGAGATACTATCAAAAATTTGGAACAATCCAAGGAAAAGATCTTAAATGAGATTGATGAAGTCTTCAGAATATACACAAGATATGCAATGAGGAACCGAGAGAAGTACATGTAAGATTTACGAAGAAGGCAGTGAAAACAGAGATATTACAAGCAGCAAGAAATACAGCACCGAAACACAAAGATAAAGAAATTGTGGTATTAAGAAAAATACCTAGAAGAGTTAGAGAATTTGAGGAGAGAATATCAGTTTCTAATGAAGTTCCTAATATTCAAAGGAGTGAATTTTAGATGGTTAATACCGGAAGGAATTTTAGTGACATGGCAAGAACAAAGACATAGACTTGACTCCATTTAAAAAGCAAAATTATTTTATCAACAATTTTGTGGACCATTAGAAGAAAACTTGGGAGCAATAGGAGAGACAAAGCAAAAAGAGAAAGAGAAAGATGAAAAAGTAAAGGAAGAAAGAGCCCTAAAAGAAGGAGCGCAATCTAAAGATCCAATGGAACAAAGAGAGACAATGGAGATGAAGTCAAAATCTAGTAACAAGTAAAACATGGAAGAAGAAATTAAAGCAATATCTTTAAATGTAAATGGATTGAATGCAGCGATAAAAAGAAACAGAACTTTATCTAAATTAAATAGCTTGAAGATGGACATTATATGCCTACAAGAAGTACATATTAGAAAACAACATTTACAATTATTACAATATACAAAGTTAGGAGTTCTATTTACAACATTGATACAACAAAGCAAAAGAGGAGTGGTGTTGTATATTAAAGAAAAATTAGAACCTAAATTACTTTTTGAGGATGAAGAAGGCAGGATTCTGATGGTGGAAATAAATATGAACTTTAAACAAATACTTTTGATAGCAATACATGCACCAAATGAAAAACAAGAATTTTATCAGAGACTACACAGAAAAAATTTAGAATTGGATTATGAATATGTATGTATAATGGGTCATTTTAATACTCTAACAAATGTGGATCTGGACTATAAAACAATAAAGACAAATAAAAAATCCAGAAGAATATTGCCGAAATCTTTTTTTTACAATGATAGAAGAGTTGAGTATTCAAGATATTGGGAGACAAAAACACCTGAAATAAAACCAATATACCTTTTATTCAAATAGACATTTATTGTGGTCAAGGATAGACATGATATGGATATCAACAGAACTTATAGATAATATACAAGAAGTAAATATTGGTTCAAATATTTGGGCGGACCATAGCCCAATGACAATAATATGGAAAGGAAAGAAGAAAAAGACAAGATGGACTTTGAATGCAACAATATTAAATGAAAAGGACTTTCAGCAATTTATGGAAAAAGAATTAGACTTTTTCTTTAAAATAAATAAGAAAGAAGATACATCATTTCAGAACGTATGGGATATGATGAAAGCCTATATTAGAAGTTTTGCAATAACGTATTTGGGAAGAAAGAATAAAAAGAAAAGGCAAAAACAGATACGATTGGAAGAGGAGTATAAGAACCTAGAGAAAGAATTCCAAAAAGATATCCAAAACAAAAAAATTAAGAAGCTTATGAAACTGAAAAAACATGAAATAAATTTAAATGAATAGGAATCATTAGCAAATAAATTAAGAGCATCTGAACAGATTTTTTTTTGAAAATGCAAACAAACCAGGAAGGTGGTTAGCATATAAATTAAAAAAAGAGAAGGAGAAGAAAATAATAAAATATTTACAAGATGAAGAGGGGAAATTACATTATAGAAATGAAGAAAAGAAGATCGTAATTCAAAAATACTATGGAAAGTATTCCCAAGAAAAGATCTCAGAGGACGAGATAATAAAATATTTGGAAAAATCAGATTTACCTAAAATACCAGAACAATATAAGGGAATGTTAGAAGATAGAATAACAATGATGACATTAACAGAAGTGATAAAAGGACAAAAAAATGGGAAAGCACCAGGACCAGATGGGTTACCAGCTGACCTATATATAACACTACAAGAAGGGATGAGTAATGTAATGTTGGAACTATTTAATTAATTAATAATGAAGGCAAAAATGCCAGACTCTTGGAGGGAGGCTTATGTAACACTTATACAGACCTACAATTAATACAGGAAACAGATCTACAATTAATAAAAAACTATAGACCGATTTCGTTGCTAAATGTGGATTATAAGATTTTTGCCTCAATAATGGCAAATATATTTAAAAAAACTGTTAAATGAATTTATTCATATGGACCAAAATGGATTTTTACCTAAAAGGCAAATTAGAGACAATATGAGGATAATTTTGAATACTTTGGAATATTATGAGACACATTCAGAAAAACAAATGGCAATGATGTTTCTAGATGCCCAAAAAGCTTTTGACAATGTGAACTGGCAATTTATGATAGAACAACTGCAGAGAATGGACTTTGGGGATAGATTTATAAACACCATAAAAACTATTTATGATAGACTGCTAAGATAATGATGAATGGAGAAATGACAGAAAATATTAGTATTATGAAGGGCACTAGACAAAGATGTCCTCCATCACCATTACTGTTTATTCTGACCTTAGAAGTTTTAATTAGAAATATTAGGCGAAATGAAGTAGTAGCTATTTAAAGTTTAGGAAGTTTTAAATTTAGCTGCTTTTATATAAAAATAAAAATAAAATAAAATAATATTTGTGCAGCTTTCTGAGATTTTGTGTGTTTCTGTAGTGTTTCACTCTAACTACACAAACACACAAAATCTCACAAAGCTGTATGTGGCATTTTGTATATGTAAAGTGTGAAAGTTGGTTTTTTGGACTTTTTGTGGCTGTGTGAGGTTCCTGCTTGTTGCAGGGGGCCATTTTGCCCCTGCTTTTACATTGTGGGTGAGCCAGTTGTGTTGTGTTGTGTTGTGTTGTGTTGTGTTGTGTTGTGTGTGTGTGTGTGTGTAAAGTGTGAAAGTTGGTTTTTTGGGCTTTTTGTGGCTGTGTGAGGTTCCTGCTTGTTGCAGGGGCCATTTTGGGTCCAGCACAGCTGCTTTTACATTGTAGGTGAGCCAGTTGTGTTATGTTGTGTTTTGTAGGTTAAAAAAGGGCAAAGAAGTGACATCAACTTGGCTACACCCATCTGACCAACAAGCCATGCCCACCCAGTCACCTGACCACCAAGTCCTGCCCACTAATTAAGCCACGCCCATAGAACCGGTAGCGAAAATTTTTAGATTTCACCCCTGGAGAAAAATTAGCATTCTCTCTGCTGCATTTAACATTGAATTTGTCAGCACTTCAAGCTGCATTTACTCTAGTGCTGACATAAGAAGGAGAATCGGAGGCGTCTGGAAAGGGACGTTTGACTTTTCACCTACTTATTTTCCCTGGAGATAATATCCCCTAGGAGATGGGATGGGAGGGTGGAAATTCCTTTGAGCTGGAGCAGTAGATTAGGGGTAGAGTGACTTGGAAGATGGCCAATGAGTGCAGGGGAGTGGGGAACGGAAAGGGAGGATTTGGGGTCTGGAAGTCAGTGTTGGCTGGGATGGAGTCGGAGTTAGAATGTCATGCTTAATAAATGGAAGTTTTTCTTCAAAGACTTTGTTTGAAATGCAATTTATTTGAGACGACCTCGAAACCTGACAGAATTCTGTGGAATATCAAGTGGCTGGAAGAGGTGAGTGGAGACCGGCCGGGCATGGGTGGGGACAAGGAGGGGTAAATACTACCAGTTCAGCGAACTGATGCCCATAATCCCTAGCGGTTCGCTCGAACTGGTCCGAACCTGTAGGATTTCACCCCTGGAATAATGGCATTTTTCTGCTTATAGACTCATGCAATAATAGTCTCTATTAGCAAACCTAGATTAATGCCTGGAATGTGTTGATGAATTTTTGTATCTTTTGTACACTGTCTGATAGTTCCTCTTAAAACTGGCCAATTAATTCTTTTTCATTGCAGCCCGCATGCTGAGCTGAAAGTCAGCAGCATACTTCTGCACCAAAGGCTTATTTTGTCATAGGCAATAGTTTCACAGTTGCCAGTCAATGGAACATTGCAATTAAGCTGGGTATATTATAAAATTAACACAACTGTAAGATTGTAAGGAAGATGGGAAAGTAGACATAAAGCATCAAGAGACAGCAGGCAAGTCAGTGGACAAGAGGGACCCGGCAGTATTGGCTAATTATCGTCCAGTCTCCAACCTTCACTTTGTGGCGAAGATTGTTGAGAATGTGGTTGCGTGACAGCTTCCCCAGTACCTGGATGAAACGACGTATCTAGATCCATTCCAGTCAGGCTTCAGGCCTGGGTACAGTACGGAAACGGCATTGGTCGCATTGGTGGATGATCTCTGGAGGGCTCGGGACAGGGGGTGCTCCTCTGTCCTGGTCCTGTTAGATCTCTCAGTGGCTTTTGATACCATCGACCATGGTACATGCTGCACCGGTTGGAAGAGTTGGGGGTGGGAGGCACCGTACTACGGTGGTTCTCCTCCTTTCTCTCTAACCGGTCACAGTCTGTGTTGACAGGGGGGCAGAGGTCGACCCCGAGGCCCCTTATATGTGGGGTGCCACAAGGATCGGTCCTCTCGCCCCTTTTGTTCAACATTTATGTAAAGCCGCTGGGCGAGATCATCCGTGGTTTTGGGGTGGAGTACCACCAGTACGCTGACGACACCCAGCTGTACATCTCCACCCCAGACCACCCCAACGATGCCCTTGAAGTGATGTCCCGGTGTCTGGAGGCCGTACGGATCTGGATGGGAGAAACAGGCTCAGACTCAACCCATCCAAGACCGAGTGGCTGTGGTTTCTGACGTCCCGATATAGTCAGCTGGTGCCATCGCTGACTATTGGGGGCGAATCATTGGCCCCCACAGAAAGGGCTCGCAACTTGGGTGTCCTCCTGGATTCACGGCTGTCTTTAGAAGAGCACTTGACAGCTGTGACCGGGAGGATTTTTCATCAGGTTCGCCTGATCCACCAGTTGCGTCCCTTTCTAGATCGGGACTCCCTACGCACGGTCACTCATGCCCTCGTCACCTCCCGTCTGGACTATTGTAACGCTCTCTACATGGGGCTCCCCTTGAGGAGCACTCGGAGGCTCCAACTGGCGCAGAGTGCGGCCGCGCGGGTGGTAATGGGAGCGACGTGGTGCTCCCATGTAACACGTCTCCTGTGCGAGCTGCACTGGCTCCCGGTGGTCTTCCAAGTGCGCTTCAAGGTCTTGGTTATCACCTTTAGAGCGCTCCATGGTTTAGGACCTGGTTATTTGCGGGACCGCCTGCTACTACCAATAGCCTCCCACCGACCAGTACGCTCCCATAGAGAGGGACTCCTCCGGGTGCTGTCAGCCAAACAATGTCAACTGGCGGCCCCCAGGGGGAGAGCCTTCTCTGTGGGGGCACCTATTGTCTGGAACAAACTCCCCCCGGAGATACGGAGGATCCCGGATCTGCGTACCTTCCGTCACGCGCTCAAAACGTTCTTATTTCATCAAGCTGGCCTGACCTAAGTTTTTCCCCTTTTTAAATGGAAATTTTAAATTTGATTTTAAATTATTGGGGTTTTAAATTTTCAGCCAAATTATTTAATTCATTTTACTTTATTTTAAATTTTGTATTCACATGTTTTATTCTATGGCTGTTCACCGCCCTGAGTCCTTCGGGAGTAGGACAGTATACAAATTGAAATAATAAATAAATAAAATAAATAAGAGGGAGCTTGCCGCAGCTGTACCACAGACAATCCTTTAGCCAAGTAATCCTTTGTTTCAAAACAGCTGTTCCACCACCTTTATCACATTCTACTCAATATCCTATGGATATTTTCAAAATGACTTCTTGCATGTAAAAGGTTTGATATCAGACATTTGAGGTATGAGATTTCACAAGGTCAGTGGACATTCACAATTTTCAGAATACTTTCCTAATTCCTTGCCCTTCATTAATATAAAACAAGACAAGTAGTTCCAACCTGTTGCGCTGTGTGGCTTATCTCCACTGCAAGGTCCACTCCTGAGTTCCCAATACCAATCACAATGACTCTTTTTCCTGTAAATGCATCAGGACTCTTGTAATCACGACTGTGTAAGTAGCGACCCTTGAAAGTGGTAATTCCTGTAAACCAAGAGTAAAATTGTTCAAATTGATGTTGTGTGCCTGTTTTCACACTGGATTTATATGGCATTTTTCTATTAGGGTTGTATACTAGGTTAGGAGCACCAATCAATCAGTGAAAAGCTTGCCCCATTCTTCTTTTCCCCCCATATCAGTGGGCGTGTATGCCTTTTAAAGGTAAAACACAACCTCTGAGCTTTTTGTGCTAGGAATTCCATGGCATTGATGTCTTTGCTATTTTACTGGGGATGAGCAGGAGGTAATTCTTTAATTTTAATTGAATGTAAGGATCGGCTCTTTCCAACTTAAGAAAGTACGAACTCTTGAAACGTAGTTGTTCAAAAGGATTCTTTTATTAAGCAGAAGTGAAAGCCATCAGCTAAAGCACAATCTGAATACCCTTAGGCAAAGCAGTAGGCTTAAAGTGGTAGAGACCCCTCCCTTTAAGTCAGAGTGCAGATTTTAGCCAATACACAAGTGTGAAGATGTTTTCTTTACTATTTCCTTTGAGAACCCGAACAAACATGCATTCCCACCACTACCCTTTAAAGTGAGACAACCCACATGGCTATCATATAAATTCCTGCAGGTAAAGGGAATCTCAGGCCTCCTTGGTGCCAGGATATAGGTTGTAAAATATCTGATGACACAGGCCATGCTAGTAAATCGAATCCAAGTCTCCCCCTTTCTCCACTTGAATGGCAGTATCACTTTTAGGAATCTGACATTGAAGAAGCTTTCTGATGAGAGAAATCTATACTATGATTGTGACTTTTTCTTCTCTAAAGGGGAAAACAAAAAAGAGTGCCTTCAGATGAAGTTAGCTATTTGTTTCATGTATGATAATGAATTGATTTGTTACTTATTTATTAATTTATTTAATTTATATGGCTACCATCTCACAAGAAATGGTTCTGTTCTTCACTAAGTAACATCTTAGTGCAGGAGGCAGGAAGTGAGGTGTCTAATGAAGAATTATGTTAAGATTTTTATTCTGGGGGGAAAAATCAATCAATGTGGTTACTTAAGAATCCACACTGATTTAATGGCATATTATAAATCACTTAATTAATTATTTTATGTGAAGTACATTACATCAAATTGGAGGTTTAATTTATTCATTAATTAATTGCTGGTCATTATAATTTCTTTTGGCCAAATGGGTGATAACCAGTTCAAAATTCTGGAAAATTTTTGTGAATAATTTCCAATTTAGTTTGTACCTAGCACACTC
Organism: Pituophis catenifer annectens; assembly: GCF_029215685.1. NCBI lineage: Eukaryota > Metazoa > Chordata > Lepidosauria > Squamata > Colubridae > Pituophis > Pituophis catenifer. Next base: position 105,702,251 of record NW_027256883.1, on the reverse strand, counting down.
TTAGTCAATCTTTAGATCCATAGTATGCACATATGCTATTCAGTATAATGAAAAAGAAAAAGAACAAAAAAGCATGAAGTCCTATAACAGAAGATGATTTTATGTAACAACCATTGTTAATTTTATGAAGTGGGAAAAAGCACAGGTGCAAGTGCTACACAAGCATATTTGTTAGCTAACTAATTTTGGTCTATGTTAGTTACCCACATGGAATTGCACACCAAATTTTCCTAGTTAACTTTTCCTATCTAGTTCCTCCCCAGTTCCTCCCTCTTGATAGTCCTTTATTGTCCCATTATATTCAAATAGATTGTTTTGATAACTGTTTCTTCAATGATGGGCTGGCTGGTTAGCCATTGTATTCCCTTCCCAGGACTTTGACCTTGAGATGGTGTTTCTGGAAGGCACAATGAGTAACTACCCCGTCCCAGCTGGCTCCCTCCTCTCATGTCCATGGCGGCAGACTGGCAGCTAGCAAATTAACTGTTCAGTGTATGATGGCAGTTCTGACACCATTGCTTGGCCCAGCTAGATTACACAACTAAAGTCTGGTTTCTAATCTCTCTTTTCTAGGGAAGGTGGTGGAGAGAGTGGTCACATGGCAGCTTTAGAGAACCCTGGATGAGGCAGATTATCTAGACCCTCTTTAGTCAGGGTTCAAACCAGGGATTGAAACTCAGACCACATTGATCATGCATATATACATATCATGACTTCTTGTGGGTGGAGGTAGTGCATCTATCCTGTCTCTTCTTAACTTCTCAGTGGCATTTGATACAATTTGTCATGGTATCCTTTTGGGCCAGTTCTAGGAATTAGAGGTGACTGGCATTGTATAGTTCTGGTTCTCCTCCTTTCTTCAGGGTCGGTTCCAGTGAGTGTTGATAGAGAACGAGAGATCCAGCTCACATCCCCTACTTTATGGAACACCTCAGGATTCTGTTCTTTCTTCCCCTTTGGTCATGTATTTGAACCTTGAACTTGCTCGTTGGATTCTGGACTTGAACCTTGGCTTAATTACCATCTGTAGACTTTGGACTGTGCCTGGATTTCAGACTTTGTTTTTGTGGACTTGTGCCTTTTCTCTTGGGCTTATTGAACCGGTGTCTAGGCTGAGCAATATCATGCTCAATAGAAATTTGCATTTGATGCAAGTAGGAACCTGGGGAATAACACTAGAGGCTTGTATAACCACAATAAAGTCCTTAAATTCCTCGTATGTATGCACATGGGGGACTGGAACAGAAACTACAGATCAATCAGCCTAATATCAATATCCAGGAAGATACTGGAAAAGATCATCAAAAAACAGATCTGCGAACATCTAGAAACAAATAAAGTTATAACTAGAAGTCAGCACAGGTTTGTTAAAACCCAATCATGCCAATTCCGTTCTTCGACAGAGTGACCGCATTAGTAAACCAGTGAAATGCTGTTAACATAGTATATTTAGATTTCAGCAAGGCATTTGACAAAGTAGACCACAGGCTACTTCTTGGTAAGCTAGAAAAAAGTGGGCTAGATAGCATCACCATTAGATGGATTTGTAACTGACTGACAAACCGTACTCAACAAGTAGTCCTTTACGGTACTATGTCTACATAGAGGGAAGTAAGCAATGGGGTACCACAAGGTTCCCTCTTAGGCCCAGTACTCTTCAATATCTTCATAAATTACTTAGATGAGGGAATAGAAGGGGAACTTACTAAATTTGCAGATGATATTAAGATGGCAGGAATAGCTAACACCCTAGAAGATAGGCTCAAGATCCAGATGGATCTTGACAGACTTGAACACTGAGCCCCATCTAACAAAATGAAATTCAACATAGAGAAAAGTAAAATCTTAGGCAAGAAAAATCAAAAGTGCACATATAGATTAGGAGAAACCAAACTTAATAGCAGTGACTGTGAGAGAGATCTTGGAGTCTTAATAGACAACCAATTAAATATGAGCCAACAGTGTGCAGCAACAGCCAAAAATGCCAATGCAATCCTAAATTGCATTAACAGAGGATTCAATCAAGATCACATGAGGTACTAATACCACTCTATAAAGTCTTAGTAAGACCACACCTAGAATACTGCATCCAGTTTTCGTCACCACGCTATAAAAAGATATTGAGACTCTAGAAAAATGCAGAGAAGAGCAACAAAAATGATTAGGGGACTGGAGGCTAAAACATATGAAAAACGGTTACAGGAACTGGGCATGGCTAGTTTACTGAAGAGAAGGACCAGAGGTGACATGACAACAGTGTTCCAATATTTGAAAGGCTGTCACAGAGAGGAGGGGGGTCAATCTATTTTCCAAAGCACCTGAAGGCCAGACAAGGAATAAAAGATGGAAACTGATCAAGGAGAGATTCAACCTAGAAATAAGGAGAAATTTTCTGACAGTGAGAGCAACCAAAACAATGGAACAGCTTGCCTTCAGAAGTTGTGGGAGCTTCATCACTGGAAGCTTTTAAGAAGAGACTGGACTGCCATCTATCAGAAATGGTGTAGGGTCTCCTGCTTGGGCAAGAAGTTGGACTAGATGACCTACAAGGTCTCTTCCAACTCTGTTATTTGGTAAATTCTGTTACTCCAGGCTATTTGAGTAATGCTGTGGATGTCCTATCCCAATGACTGGAGGCTCTTAGGGACTAGATGTGCAAAACAGTTCTGACTTAAGCCTAGCAAGATGGAGTGCCTATGGGTATTTGGACCTCCCTGGAGACAAGGGTATCCTGGTCTCCTGTCACATTTGGTGCAACTCTATTTGAAAAAGGAATGTCAGTCTCTTAATGATTTCAAATCATACCTGGGAAGGAGTCCAGGGGCAGATATGCACTGGTGTGGTGGCCAGTGCAGACCAAAACCGCATCAAAAACTGATGATTCCTGCTTCCCATCTGACTCTGTGGTAACATCCCATTGGCCACTGGTAGAGAAGTCTGAGCATTTTGTTACACTGCAGACTTTAGTCTGAAAGCAGAAAGTCAGGAAAAATCAACACATGGTTATTTCTTTGCTCAGAAAAACTTTCTCCCTCTAGAAAGCTGTAGACATAATAGGATTTAGAGATGGGCTTGGGGATTACTTTCCAATAAGAAGGCAACCCTAAATTAAACCTAACAGTTAAATGCTCTTTTTTTTCAGGGGAGTCTGCTAAATAAATAGGTTAAAAGGTTAGCAAGATGGATCTTAACATTTTTGTCCTAAAATCCAAGGAGCGTGGAGTATCATATTTCTGATGGAAACATATCCTGCAGTTTGGAAATGACACAGCACAAAACTCTTTCACCACACCTGAAAAACAGGTCTCTGCATGTATCAGTTCATCTTACATAACTTAATAAGTGAACAAAATATTAAGAAAGATAGTCTCCAATAAATTTCTGGATCTCTTGCATGAGATTTACATGAAGGTGTGGGTGTGCTTTACATGCAAATTTGGTTGGAATTTTCCCTCACATTGGCTAAGCAAGCAAGCAGGTTACACATGCAAGGGAACCACATATGTTGCTTGTACTCAGCAGCAGTGTGTGATCACCCTAACTTCCTACAATGGCTGGGAGAGAAAACTGAAGACATTTAGAATCAAAACTATGCCTAATCCTAAAGTAGGACAAGAATCAGTGGATTAAAAAATTATATGGAAGTGTTTCAGTCTAGACATTAAGCAGAACTTCCTGACTTTATTTATTCAATCAATAAATATTCTGCAAATGCATTATTTCTCATTTTAATACAGTAAATTGATAAATATAACCAGTGGTGGGTTGCCCCCGGTTCAGACTGGTTCACAAGAACCGGTAGTAAAACCGACGAGAGGCCCCGCCCACTGCCCCAGATGTCATCATCAGCGATCTGCGCATGCGCGATCCCGTTGTGAACCGGTAGTAAGTAGAACCCACCCCTGAATATAACCCATACAAATAAAAGTTATTTGGGGTTCTTCAATACTTTTTAAATATGGGAAGGAGTTTGAAGAGCAAAACATTTAAGATATGCTTCTCTAGTGGATCCTGAACGGAGCAATGGGTTGGACTAGATGACTTCAATGTTCATTTCCAACTCAATGATTTTATGATGTTTCTCCAACTATACAAATGGAAGGTTTAAAACAGTTCTTAAAACACTAAAATCCCACTCATATTTTAACATTGAATTGTGCTCTCACCAAGCATGCTAATTATAGGTAGTTCTCAACTTATGATCACAATTGGGATCAGAATTTCCATTGTTAGCAAGGCAGCTGTTAAGTAAATTATACCTGATTTTATGACTTTTTTTTGCCATGGTTGTTAAATGAATCATGCAGTTGTTATGAGAATCTGGTTTCCCCCTTGACGTGGCCTGTTGGAAGCCAGCTATGAAAGTCACAAATGATGACTTTAGAATACTGCCTGGATTTTGATAATGAGAATGCTGTGATGATCGTACATCACTTTTTTCAGTGCCATTGTAACTTTGAACAGTCACTAAATCAATGGTTATAAATCAAAGACTACCTGTACTAGGATGTAATCTGATTTAAGGTGTTGACAGAATAAGGATAAGCATAACAGTCTAAAACGTAGGTATGTTTCACATAACCAATCTGTTAAACTCTTTTGGTGTAACTTGCTAGATACAGGAATTTTAGTCATCAGGGACAGATTGTTGCTCTCAAAAGGAAATGGGTATAGTTAACCTGAAAATTAGGCAAACTCACCAAATCTAGAATATAAGCGTAGAAAGTGTCCTTAGAGACCATCTAGTTTAACTCCTGACCATGCTACAGCATCGCTAATTTAAACACTGCCAGTAAAGAAGAGTCCATCAGCTCCCAAGGCTATTTCTTTGTTGGACACATGTTGCCATTAGAAAATTTTTCCTGATGTCCAACTAAAATCTGCTTCTTTGCCATTTACAGTATACTTATTGTATCTTGTTTTCTGGTGCAGCTCTGAACAATTTTACTTTGTTTTCTACACAGCATCTTTCAGATATTGGAAAAGAGCTACCATGTCTACTCAATCATGTCTAGGTGAAACATATCTAACACCTTCAATCATTCCTCATAGGGTTTTTTTCTTTCAGGACTGTTATCATTTTTACTTCAGTTGTCAATATTCTTCCTTCAATGCAATGCAGTCTTGTGCAGTCTGGCCAAAGTAAAATAGGCAGCCAAATGATTTCTTTAATCAAGACACAATGCTTTGTTAATACACCTGTAGTTTGTCGCTATCAGAAAAGTAGATACAGTTTGGCATGATTTACTCTCCTGCCCAGCAATGCATTTTTTAAAAAATGCTCATAAATAATCTCTTCCAGAGTTTTGCCCAGTGTCAACACCAAATTGACTAGTGCTCACCTAGATCCTGGATTTCCCATTTTGAAGTTGAAAGAACATGTGTGCCTCTCCGATGCTCCAGAAAAAAGGGTCATATTCGTCTTACCTTGAAATGAATATATTTCAGAAGGTCAAAGTGTTTGGCATACATCCGGAAATAGTCCATTATCTTTGAGTTGTGCATGTAGTTGGGAAAATCATCTGGGATGGGGAAGTCACTGAAGCACATCATCTCTTTGGAGGTGTTGATGATCACAGATTTGTAAATACTAGCCCGGTCTTCCTCAGGATTCTCCTGCAACAAATAAAAATTTAGTTTTTATTTGTTTTTATTATATATATATATTATTTGAAATGCATTCCTGTTTCTCCAGCCTCTGGAAATTCAATTAAGACTTTATTGCTCATTTCCTGTGTCTGAGATGATTCTAACGGTTTAGGTTCCACAAATAAAAGTACTAGATTTCAATATAAATATATGAGCACAGAAAGAGGCATATATGTAGCTCTATGCCTAAATTCACAGTGCCCTATGTATCTGAGCCCTTTTATGCTCAGAAATCATCTGCCTATTCTGTAAACTGTAATCCATAGTGGTTTTCATGGAAAGCTGTAACTTTTTACAAAATTAGCTGCACAAAATCTATGATGCATCTTTTCCTTCTTTTCCTTCTGACTTATACCTATTTCTATGATCTTCAGGATGCTTTTTGAGGCAAAACTATATTCTTTCTATTTCTAACTATGATAAATGTAGACCAAGTGGCTACATGAAACAGTGCTGAAGGTTGAGAGAATTGACAACAATCCCTTGGAAGTAAAGCTTCAAGGTTATGGAGCATTTGCACTTACCTTGAACCTCCAGAGCCCCCCAATATCATCACTACTTTCAAAGCACACAGGCTCCAGACCTTCTTCCAAGCAGCATTTGATGTTACAGAGTCCACTGGAACCAGCTCCAATAATTGCCACTCTTTTCTTCTCCATCTCCTGTTTTCCACAAGCAGACATGTTAGGACCAGTTTATTCCTTTCTATGTATTTTATAGTAATAATACTTGGAAAAATAATCCAATATATTTGGAAATAAGAGGGAAAGGATAATTAATCCAATCAATAGTTGCCATTTCCTATCACTTTTTTAGATGGCTGCCAACCATCTGCATACCTCTCAGCCCTTGTCCTACCTAGACTCCCAATTCCTCCAATGGTTTCAGGATGATTAGCACTTCCTTAAAATAAATTAAATCATGCTGAGGCCTCCTACAAGCACCTTGACACTCTCCATCGTGGTTGAAAATGCAGTTACATGTAATTGCAAACTTCAGCAGTTCTCATCTTTGAGCAGTGAAACTAGCATGTACAAGGACACAGGATGAAATAAAGTATAATCTGTAACATTTGCTGCTTGTATTGTTCACGCATACGTACATATTCTCATGAAAACCAATGATGTAATTACTAACCAATTATTGTGCCTTGGAGATTTGTTAACCAATAATAAAGTAACATGCATAGTAGGTGAGAACTGAGAAACTTAGAAACTATATAAACTATGTCTGATGCTCAATAAAGTTGCTGTTGATTCTGCTGTTAATTCTGCTATCCGTGGATGTTTTCCTTTCACTCATCTCACTCATCTTCAGCCTCCGGGAAACAAATGCAACACTTGTGGACATTGCAGCGACACAGAATTTTGCCACTGCACGCGTGGTAGCCGGATTTGAGTCTTGGAGGAGAAAGCCTACATAAAAGTCGTCTGTCCTCCCTGGCAATCTCTCTAGTAAGGGGAGAATGTGTATTGACTACATATTCTGTATAACTCACAGTACAATAAAACATGTGAGATATCTTCGACTTCTCCCTTTCCACATATGCATACCCGTTCTGCTATTGGTGTTCTCTTGTACCTACCCTGGAGAAGTGCTGAGGGGAGAATATTAAATCTGGCTCTGAAGAAAGCTATTCTTTGTTTTGGGAAGATCAGTTCATTTAGATATCCTGCTGATTTCCACACACCCTGCTTGATTCTGTCCCTACTGTGGAGAGACAACCTATTTAGTTCTTCTTAGAACTTCATGTCCTTCATTCTATCAATTACCACTTGCTTGGCTCTGTCAAAGCCGAGGGACATTAAGAATACCGATGAGAGCCCATAAGAGCCCAGTTTGTGATCTATATCGCCTGTTTCCAGGGGGAGGGGAAGTTGTCAGTCAGCACTAGTGGGGACAGTCCCTCTGGAAAGTAATGAATTTTTAGCCAATAAATGATCATCATCTTCCAGGCTCTTACCTGAATTTGAGGCATACCTATCTCAATTCTTAACTGGGCATTTGGAGTTCCTTTGGGTGCAGCTAAGATGGCTCGCAGGAATTTGGTTTGTATAGTTTCTAGCAAGTTTTTCTTTGCAAGGATTCCTGTTTATGCCCCATAAAGAATTTGTGCCAATGTTTTGGCCTCAAAAAGTTTTAAGGCAGCAGGTACTAATTGACCTCCGCCTGTATAAAAGAAGTGTTTAATTGCATTTGAGAACCTATTGGCTGCTTGCAATGTCTGCTCCAGGTGTGCCTTCCATGTCCCTTGCGAGTGGAAGACCACCCGGACATATCTAAATGTCCTAACCTGTTCCAATCTGTGTCCTTCAATTTTCCAGGAGTATTGTCTGGGTCTTTTAGCAAAAACTAAAATTTTTGATTTATCAAAGTTAAGGACCAACTTGTTCTGTCTACAGAAGCCAAATGTTGCCCTAATTGCTCTCTTCAGTCCTATGGGCATTTGTGAAATAATAGCAGTATCGTCGGCATAAAGGGGAATCGGGATTTTGCGTTGTGCTATGTTAGGGGGATGTAGATCAGGGTTCTGTAAGCCATCAATCAGGGGGTTAATATAGAAATTAAAAAGGGAGGGGGACAGGATGCAGTCCTGCCGTACCCCTTTTTGAACCCTTACTGGACCAGTTAAAGTCCCTTGAGGATTACACCTCACTTTCAAGGTGGAATTGGCATACAATTTTTGTATGAGGAAAAGGAAGCGTTTATCGATTGTAGTACATTTTAATTTCTCCCATAGGGTGTCCTGGATATTGAATCAAAGGCCTGCTTAAAATCAGGGAAGGCCACGTAGAGAGAGGATTTTTTTTTGTACATATATTTTTGCACCAGATGGTGAAGTAGCAGGATATGATCCACCGTAGATCTTCCTTCTGTAAAACCGGCTTGTTCATTCTTGATTATCCCCCCTGAAATTAGCCATTCCTGGAGTTTATAGTTTAGGTGTTTAGCATACAATTTACTAATTACACTCAAAAGGGTCTATAATTTTCTGGATCATTTCTATTACCCTTTTTATAGATTGGTATAATAATTGCTAATCCCCAATTTTTTGGTTTACGGCCCATTTTATCTATAAATATAAATAGTGATGCTAAAAGTGGGGCCCACCAACTGGTGTTCTTTTTGATTATTTCTGGGAGGACATTATCAGCACCAGGTGCCTTATTAGCCTTAAGGGATTCAATCAGCCGGGATACCTCTTCTGGTATGACAGGAAGCCAGTAAGCAGTGTGGTCCAAACTAATTTGCTCCTTAGTTACATAGTCAGGGTCTGTATATAACTCTCTAAAATATTCTTCCCAGGCCTGAATCAGTACCTGATTAGTTGGGGGTAGGGGTGATTTCCCCAGTCCTCTGGTGATGTACCAAAAAAGGGATGAATTTTTTGTCCTGACTGCTGTAATTAATCTCTGCCAAGACTCCTTCAAAGCCGCACTTTTCTTTTCTTTTAGGAAGGTCTTATATTGTGCTTTCAACTGTTTTAAGAAGTGAGTATGCTCCTCAGAAGGGGAGCATTTTTACTTCTTCTGTACTCCTTATTAGATATCCTTTTTAATTGCACGCAATCTCTATCAAACCATTTTTTGTTCTTTAAAACTGGCTTTTTGGAGTGAGCTAGTATTCTCTTAGTGAGAACCGATTTCAAATTTGAAATTAAAGTTTCAAACTCCTCTAAGTATGATCCTTCAAATTTATTTCTTAGTAGAAATGTATGTAATTCTATGGTTTCTGGAACTAACATCCATTTAGTAACTTCCTTTGCATTTTTCTAGGTCCATTTAATTTTTACCTGGGTATTTTGGCTCTCTAATCTGGGTAGGTAGTTTGAGCCAATCCTTAGTAATTTCTGGTGTAATGTAAGAGTAAGGATAAGTGATCACTTTCTAGACACGAGTCTACCTCCATCTTCTGCAAGAACTTCAGGAGGTCGTATGATATTATCCAGTAATCAACTGTGGATTTTCTTCCTGCTCCTCGATAAGTATAGTCTGCTGGTTAGTCACCCAAAGTGGAACCATTCAAGATACAAAGGTCCAAGCGTACAGTCATCTGTTTTACACACAGTCCTGCCCGAATTGCCTTAGTGTCTTTAAATTGTCTGGGATGCAGGGGTTCTCCTGGTACATTCTCATTATAATAGATCTTAAATTGATTAAATAAGGCTTGATTGTTTGGGCCCATCCTAGCGTTAAAGTCCCCCCAAATAATTATTGCTGCTATAGGATATTTATCTGAGCAGCCCAGGATAAAATCTTCTATGCCGTTCCAAATCTTCTTGATCAAATTATTCTTATTGAGTGGGGGAATATAGATATCGAAAAGCAAAATCTCCACCTGTTTAACAACCCATGGCTGCAAAGGTGGCAGTGATACACATTTAAATTGCAAGGATGTATTCACTAATGTCACAATACCCCCTTTAGCTCTCCCCCTCGCTTACTTAGGACAGCTGGGATAGAATTAACCCAATAACCATCTAACTGTATCTGTGCGGAGGCCCAGGTTTCCTGTCAAATTGTGATATATAGTCAAAAAAAAGTTGGCCTTTGATGGAACAGTCCAACCCGCTATATTCCAGGTTATGATGGAGAGGGGATCCTCTTTTGCAGCTCATCAGGAAATTTGATTTATACAAAGGGAAGTTGTATGGTTGTTGCAATGACTTGAAGTGTCATCACACACAAAATTGGCCTTCTCTAAAAGGAGGGGAGCCCCATCTAAATTCTGTATCGATTCCTGGTAAAATTGTTCAGGGTAAGAGGATTTAGCACCAGCTAACAAGGCTTGCCATTCCGATGTCTCTTCTCTAGGTGTAGAGCAGGGGTTATTCGGTTGTGCTCCATTCGGCTTTGAGCTGATGACACTGACGTGGGTCCTCTCTCGATTTCTTGATGTGGTGCTAAAGGTATCATAGGATCATCACATAAGGATGCTAACATCTCCTTCTCTACTGGGGCCTCTAATGGCCCCTATGTGTCTTGGCTTCTGTTTTCCATGATCTCATTTTCATGCAAATCTTTGCCCCCTGGGGGAGAAGTAAGAGGCTCAATTATAGGGGAAACCAGATCAATAAGCGGTTCAGCTGTGTCAATTATGTCCAATAAGGATTGCTTTAAATTTTCTAACTTGAATAGTATGTTATCTTGTTCTTTCCTTGGGAGAGCGCCAAAAGCATTAATGAGACTGATTTCTGTGCTGTTAAGTAAATCTTCGCTGGACAAGGCTGGCTTACTCCCACTTTCTTCCTCTCTCTTTTCCAAGGTTGAGAATGTGGAAGAGATAGCAACTTTGGGAGCTCGCATGTTAACAATTACGAGTTTAACCCTTTCCTCACAAGAAAACTCTGACGGGAAAGATTTGAAAGGAGGCTAGATGTGCCTTCATCTTGAATAGCATCAGTGGTATGGTCGGCTGTTTGAAAGACAGAAGAATTCGCTTCCAATTTGGGGCCTCAGGAAGCCACTCCGCAGCATGGAGATCAATCTGCCCCCAGTGACAGTGAAGAAGCTGGTTTAGGGAATTTAGTATAGCACTCTTGGTAATCCAGCGTCCATGATTAATTCTGTTTATATGGATTCTAAGCGCAACCTGATGTGTTTGTAGTGAGCGATGTGATTGCTGTAATTGTAGGGGAGATGCTTTACTGTCTTCCAATGAAACTTCACTATTAATACCTCTATTAATACCTCCTCCTCTTGATGCCTTGTCTGGAGAAGGACTGTTTTTCCGAGTGGGCTGCCACTTTTTGGCAGGCTCTTTAACTGTTTCCCTGGGTCTTTGCTCTTTTTTCTCTTCTTTATCCTGAGTTTGGGATTTATCCAAGTCTGCTGTATGGACTTTAGTGGGGGTGCCTGTAGCCTGATGTTGTGTTTGCAGAAAAACAGCTGTATCTTTTTTCAGTGTCTCTACATCATGTTGGATGGTTATTAGTTGCTCAAATATTGAAACCACCGTTTGTGCTGTAAGAAGACATTGCTTTGCCATAAACTCTGTTGTATTCTCCCATGGTAAACTCTCCACACACTGGATTAGTTTGTTGTTAAACTTTTTAGATTTTATCTTGGTCTCCATACAGGCTGTAGCTGGATTCGTTGTTTCTGAAAACAGCTGGCTGTCATTTTTCTCCCCTCCCCCCAGATCAGGAAAGCCTAGTATCTGCTGTTTTGTCAAAACTCTTTGCCAGTCCCCTTCTAACCTCTCCAGATTGTTGGAAATAGAGGGGGGCATATTTTTACTTACAAATCTCTTGTCAGCAAAGTGCTCATCAATTTTTGGTTGTTTTGCATTTTTCATTGGTGGGAGGGCTCCCGGGCTGGTGCCATGGCGCTTCTTTCTTTTCCCCATGCCTTATTAGTCCTCATCAGCCAAAACTTTGTCTGTATTGTGGTCTATGCTGTTATCGTCTCCGAAAAATATTATTTAAATAAAAAGGCTCCATTGGGTATATTAAAAATTGATAAAATAAAATAAAACCAAGAGGAGCTGCTGCAAACATGCTCCAGCAGCAGCAGCAGCCCTGCCCCACAGGGTAAAAATGATCCTCTGCGAATAACAAATACACAAGAAAGCATATGCTGTATTATGGTTTCTTGTGTTCTAAAAAACAGTAACTCAGGAGAACTTGGGTAAAGGAAACTTTCAAAAGTCTAGTGACAAATGCATTATCATTTAAAGAATATTTATGAATTCCTCAAATATAGCTGTAAATTATATATTAATGCATTTATATTCAATTACCTCTTCAGGAAGCAGTAGCACGTAGCTGTCGTTGGCTAATCAAAAAGCAGATCCTTAGAATTCCAGGACCAGTGCTTAGAATGGAACATAACACACACACACACACACACACCTAGGGGAAGACAATGGCAAATATCACCATCTTTTGATAATGCTTCCAAGGTAGCCTTCAGGAGTTGAGCTTTGCCTTTGTATTTCCTTTTTTTAAAACAATTGAATAAGTTGAACAGTTGAATAAGAATTAAACAATTCTTATTCAACTCTTGTGCATGACTGTGACCATTTACATATCATCACACTAATGTTCTCCTATACTCTATATAATTTTACTAAATCTACTATCTGTTATTTCCCCCTTTTTCTATTTTTGATCCAATTGTACCATTTCTCCCATATTACATAATAATCCAAATCCATCAGTCCTTTCAATTCAAGTGTCATTTTGTCCATCTCAGAGCAATCCAATACTTTTCTAATTATTAAATTTTCAGAGTGTATATTTGAGCTTCTCCAACATTGCACAAATGCCAGTCTTGCCGCCATTGCCATATGTAGAATAATATATGTTGTTGTTTTTTCATATTTCCTTTTCATTATTCCTAGAAGAAACAGTTCTGGTATATATTCTCTCTGGAAGCCTGTTACTTCCTGTATCCAACTATGTATTTTCATCCAATATTTTTTTGTTTCGGAGCATAACCACAATGTATGAAAGAAGGTACCTTGTTTTTGTTCATATTTCCAACAATTGGGGTTTAAATTTGGATATATTTTTGCCAATTTAGAAGGTGCCAAATACCAATGGTAAAACATTTTATATTGATTTTCTTTGTATTTTGCCGATCTGGTTACTTTATAATTTTTGTTCCAAATTATTTCCCAATCCTCTAATTTGATATTATGCCTAATATTTTTAGCCCACGCTATCATAGCTCCTTTTACTATGTCTTCAGCTCTGTCAAATTCTAATAAATAATTATAAATTTTGGTTATTAATTTTTCATCTGGGCCAATCAATATTTTATCTAATTGTTTTGGTAGAATTTCAATGCCATATTCATCTTTATCTTTTATATATCTTGATTTAATTGTAAGTAAGGCCACCAATCTATATTTATTCCCTGTTCTTCTAATTCTTGCCTATTTTTTAGATTCCCCTGGTTATCTAGAATTTCGCTGCATTTTGCCATTTTACTTAGGTTCAGAGTGTTAGGATGGATCATTGTTTCCATTGTCGAAACCCAATTAGGGATTTTCATATAATGTTTTTTCTTAATTTCTTGCCATGTTTGCACTAGAGCTTCTCGTATTTTATGTTGAAAAAAATATGAATGAGATTTGTTCTCTCTGTCCCATAGGAAGGCATGTCATCCTTTTTTTAAATCATGTCCTTCCAATGTAAGCAATCTTTTATTTCTCAAATTTATTCATTCTTTAATCCAAACTAGAGATCCTGCCTGATAATAAAGTCGCCAATCTGGGAGCCCTAAGCCACCTCTGCTTCTACTGTCCTGAAGTTCTGATAGTTTTATTCTTGCTTTTTTCTTTGCCCATATAAATTTTGTTATAATTTGATTCAGTTCTATAAAAAAATTCTTATCTAATTTTATGGGAATGGTTTGGAAAAAGTATAGCAGTTTTGGAAGAATATTCATTTTAATCATTGCAATCCGACCCAGTATGGATAAATTTAATGCCCCCCATCTTTCCAAATCAATTTTAATTTGTTGCTTTACATAGTTGTCTTCTTTGATTGAAGAACACGTCGCTGTCAGCCAAATTCCTAGATATTTAATTTTTCTCACATTCTGTAATCCCAATTTTTCTTCTAATTCTCTTTCCTGTTGTGTTGTTACATTTTCCTCCTAGGAGGAACATCTCTGGTTTAAAATATATCTTTTGGAGTATAATGTCTTCCAACCACCCTTTAATTTTATACCAAAATTTCCTCACCTTAGGGCACATCCACTACATGTGGTAGTATGTCCCTAGTTTGTGACCACATCTCCAACATTGGGGTGATAATTTGGGGTACATTTTTGCCAGTCTCACTGGTGCTAAATGCCACCTATAAAACATTTTATAGCTGTTTTCTTTGTATAATACTGCCATGGTCAATTTATAATTTTTCTCCCACAATGTTTCCCATTTATCCAATTCTATGGTATGTCCGAAATTCCTAGCCCAACTTATCATTGTTTCCTTTACTGTTTCTTCTTCCAATTTGTATCCTAATAGGTAATTATAGATATTTGTAATCATTTTTCTTCCCGATCCTAATATTAATTTATCTAATTCCGATTGTTTCCTGTTTATACCAAATTGTTCCTTATCTTTTTAAAATCTAGTTTTGATTTGTAAATATGGCCACCATTCCAAATTTATTCCTTGTTTTTTCAAATCTTGTATTGATTTTAATTCTCCTTTTGTGTCTAATAAACCTGCGTATCTCACCATTTTATCTAGGTCTGTGGTATTTGGATGTACCACTGCTTCCATTATAGACAACCAAACTGGGACTTTCATATAATGATTCTTTTTAATCTTTTCCCATACTTTCAGTAGTGTATCCCTTACCTTATGACGTTGAAAATAAGTGTGTGATTTATTTTTCCCATCCCATAAAAAGCCATGTCAACTGAGTTGAAGGTCATGGCCTTCTATCATTAATATCCGCTTATTTCTAAGTTGTATGCAAACTTTGAGCCATATTAGGGATGCCGCTTGATAGTAAAGTTCCTATTCTGGTAAACCGAAATCTCCTTTTTTCCTACTATCTTGCAATAATTTGAATTTAATGTGCGGTTTTCCATATGAATTTCAATGTCAATTTGTTTAGTTGTTCAAAAAATTTTTTCCCTAATGTTATTGGTATTGTTTGAAATAAATATAATAACTTGGGCAATATGTTCATTTTTATCGTTGAAATTCTGCCAATTAATGATATTGGTAATTTAATCTAGTTATCCAAATCTTTTCGTATTTGTAATAGGAGTTAATCGTAATTGTCCCTCTTTATGGTAGTACACTTTTCTGATAGCCAAATTCCCAAATATTTAATTTTCTTTGTTCTCGAGATTCTCAGTTCCTCCTCTAGTTGTTCATTTTGTCTGTTGTTTAAATTCTTAGTCAATATTTTAGTTTTATCTTTATTCATTTTAAATCCTGCTACTGTGCCAAACTGGTTTATGTCTTGTAGTAAAATAGGTCCAGATTCTAAAGGTTTCTCAATAATAAATGCCAGATCATCTGCGAATGCTTGGACCTTATACTCTTGTGTTTTAATTTTTAATCCCTTTATTTCCGAATTATCTCTAATTTGGGACATTAATGTCTCCACAGACAAAATGAACAACAGAGGCAACAGCGGGAAGCCCTGTCTTACTCCTTTAATTATTTCAAAACTTTCTGTTTGTTCCCCAGTGATTATTATCTGTATAGTGTATATGGCTCTAATTGTATCTATAAATTTTTCTCCAAAATTCATTCTTATTAATTGGTTTATCATAAAGTCCCAGTTTAAGTTGTCAAAAGCTTTTTGTGCATCCAAGAAAACCACACCTACCTGTTTTTCGGGGTGAGCTTCATAATATTCTAATGCATTGATGATAATTCTTATATTGTTTTTTATATGTCTGTTGGGTAGGAATCCATTTTGGTCCGAATGTATAATTTTGTTCAGTATATTTTTAATTCTATCCGCTATTATGGCCATAAATATTTTATAGTCAGCATTTAGCAATGAGACAGAAGATAATTCTGTATCTTCTGTTGTTCACTATTGTTTTTGGAGATGAGAGTTATTAATGATTCCCTCCAGGATTCTGGTATCCTGGCCTTTTTGAGTACTTCATTAAATGTTTCTAATAGCAGTTGTTCTAACGACTCTTGAAATGTTTTATAAAATTCAGCGGGAATTCCATCTGGGCCTGGAGTCTTATTATTTTTTTGCTTTTGAATTGCTCTTCAAAAAAGGAATCTTCCCAGAATACCAGATATAACAAAAGAAATATTAAACGAGGAAATAATGAAACTGGAGATACAAAGAGCAATTTCTCCATTTATTATTATGTTTGCTTTTTGAGACGAATAAATTGCTTCAATCATTTGTTCAAATTTGTTGCCAAATTTCATTTCTCTAATTTGACTAATCATATATTTCCAATTTAAATTATCAAATGCTTTCCCCACATCCAGAAAAACAAGGGCAATTTGTTTCTCTGGATGCGCCTTGTAATACTCTAATATGTTCAATACTATTCTTGTGTTATCTCTAATTTGTCTAGAAGGGAGAAACTATTTTGGTTAGAGTGAATAATCTCATTCAGTATTCCTTTCATCCTTTCTGCTATGATAGCCATAAAGATTTTATAATCTGCATTCAGTGAAATTGATTTATAATTTTGAATTTGATTTGGATTGGTACCTTCTTTCATAATCACTGTGATATATGCTTCTCTCCATGAAACAGGCATTTTTGCTTCCAACAGGACCTCGTTATACAGTTCTAGAAGAATAGGTTCTAATAGTTCCCCCATGCTTTTGTAAAATTTTCCTGGTAGACCATCTGGTCCCGGGGTCTTGTTGGTTTTTTGTCTTTGGATCGCTTCTTTTAACTCTGTCAGTGTTATTTCCCTATTTAGCAGCATTCTCTTTTCTTCCTCTAAGATGGGCATCTTTTTCTCTTTTAAATAGTCATTTATTTTTTCTATCTCAGTTTCCTCCTGGTTATATAAATTGTATATGCTTTTATTGTGTCCCATAGATTCTGCAAAGAAGTGGGTTGTTTATTATTTACTTTGATAAATAGCGTCAATTCCTAGTTAATCTTTTATATGTATTCCTTCTCTTGTAGTATCTGTGGATTTAAAGTCCAT
The DNA here is from genome assembly GCF_029215685.1 of Pituophis catenifer annectens. Lineage (NCBI taxonomy): Eukaryota > Metazoa > Chordata > Lepidosauria > Squamata > Colubridae > Pituophis > Pituophis catenifer. The sequence goes on along the minus strand of NW_027256883.1, from coordinate 105,684,984 downwards.
CTTCTGATTTTCTTTTTTTGACCTTTCCATATTATTCTCAAAGGGTTATGATCTGCCCAAATGTTTGGTAGAATCTCTACATTTTCTACTTCTTTAAAAGAAGGATCCTTTTTTGTATCTATTATCCCTTTGTAGTCCCCCTACTATACATATATTTTTATATCCTATTTCAATAATTTTTCCATGTATTTTTTTGTAAAATTCCCTCTGATTTTTATTGTGAGCATATATATTAACTAATAACATTTTAACGTCCCCTATTATTAATCCCAATAATAATAATACTCTTCCCTTCGGATCTTCATTTATTACACTTGTTTTTATTTCTTTTCTAACATATACCACAACCCGTCTTTTTTCTTTGCCAGTGCTGCATATAAATTCCCCAACTTACTATATTCCAAATATTTCTGGTCCTGTTTTTTAATATGCACCTCTTGGAGGCATATGATATCTACCTTCTGTTTCATTAATTTCGTAAGTATTTGTTTCCTTTTTATCTGGTCATTCAATCCATTTATATTTATTGACAGTAATTTAGTTTCTTTCTCTATTTTCTTAATTATCTGCTGGTCTCTGGTTTTTGTTTGTTCTTGTAATTCTTTATGGTCTGGTACTAGTACCCCTTTCTTCATTTTGATTCCCCTTCTTTACCTTGGCTCCTTCTTCCACACCTTCGTACCCAGATTCTTGCCTCTATTCTTCTAAACTGGGTGCTTCCAATCTCTCTTTACTGCTCGAAACTTCCTCCATCCCCATCGGTTGGTCATATAATTCTTGGGCTTTATCTAGATCAGTGGTTCTCAACCTTCCTAATGCCGCGACCCTTTAATACAGTTCCTCCTGTTGTGGTGACCCCCAACCATAAAATTATTCCTAAAACCACTGAAAATATGTGTTTTCCGATGGTCTTAGGCGACCCCTGTGAAAGGGTCATTCGACCCCCAAAGGGGTCCCGACCCACAGGTTGAGAACCACTGATCTAGATCATTGATTTAAATTCGTTTGCCCTGCCAGGTTACCGACATTTCTTCTGGAATGATCCACCGAAATAGTATTTTCCTTCTGTTCAGTAAAGATGCTAAGAACCAGTAATCCTTCCTTTGTTCTCGAATCCACCTTGGGATTTGCTTCAATGTTATAATCTCTCTTTCATGGTACATCATCGGTTCATCTCTTGTGATTCTATAGATAATATCTCAAACATTCTTGTGTGCAAACCTGATGTGTATTTCCCTGGGTAGGTGGTGGCGCTTTACATAAAAAGAACTCTGTACATTTTGTCCATCTCGTTTATAATCTCTTTTTTATCTCTCTGGAAGGGCTTCCACAATCAGTCCCACCATTACCTCTCCTAGATCATCTTCTTTCATTTCCGCCACGTTTTGAAACCTCAGATAAAAAGAGGTTCAATCCATTTCAAGAGGAATTAACAAGCTTTCCAAATCTTTATTTGCCGCCATCATTTTTTGGTCTATCTGCTCTAATTTTTTTTCCAGTTTGTTCAGTTTTTATTTCCACGGACCTAATTTTTCACTTATTTCTTTATATCGCCTCTTGAATTGAATCCACTTTGTTGTCTAAGTTATGTATGTCAGATTTCAATTCTCCATGGTTTTTTGTCATCTCCTGTATCATTACGAGAGTAGACTGCATCATTTGAGAGATGAAATTGGAGCTTGATTTTTCTGTGGGCAGCATTCCTTCTATTGTTCTCTGGGTTGATGGAGAAGCCATGGCCACTGTTGGTTTTGATGCTGCCTTTTTCCCTGTTCTCAATAAAAGCAATAAGCCAGAAAACTATCGTCCCATTGCTCTGTTAAGTGTCTATTATAAACTATTTGAAAGATTGATACTTAACAGAATCGGACAGAAAATTAACGAACAAATACCGATTGAACAGGCTGGGTTTAGATCTTATCGGAGCTGTGTTGATCAGGTACTTAGTCTTACAAGCCATATTGAAAGCAGCTATCAGAATAAATTGAAAACATCTGTTGTATTTGTGGATCTCACAGCAGCATACGACACAGTATGGAGGGAGGGCCTATTAAAGAAATTCCTCCACGCTGTCCCCTGTAGGACTATGGGCTGCCTAATAAATAACATGCTTTCAGCAAGGACCATTCAAGTCATCATGGGTGACAAAATCAGTAAGCAAAGACACCTGAATAACGGACTCCCTCAGGGCTCCGTGCTGGCTCCATCTCTATTTAATCTATACATTTCTGATATACCACCCACGATATCAAAAAAGTTCTTTTATGCTGATGACCTGGCATTAGCATATAGCCACAAGGACATCGAAGCTACAGAAGGCGTACTTACAGCCGACCTTACAACTTTGAGCACATACTTCCATCAATGGAGGTTAATCCCAAGTGTAAGTAAAACAGTTACATCATGTTTTCACCTCAACAACAAATTGGCAAAAAGAGAACTCAATGTATACCTAAATAACAAACTGCTCCCATACGAGGCAACACCAAAATACCTAGGGGTCACCTTAGACAGGACTCTGTCCTTTAAGAAACATATCCAGAATATGGCTGCCAAGGTTAACAGCAGAAATAACATCCTACAAAAGCTATGCAGAACAACTTGGAGAGCATCAGCCCCAACTCTCCGATGTGCAGACCTCAGGCTTTGCTACTCTGCAGCGGAATACTGTGCACCTGTATGGATAAACAGCTCACATACAGGACTTATTGATGTTCAACTTAACCATACGATGAGGCTAATTACTGGGTGCATAAAATCTACACCTAGTTACTGGTTACCAGTTCTTAGTCACATACTCCCCCCGCACTTACGACGACAAGAAGCTCTCATTCGGGAGTATAGTAAGATCCTGTTAAATTCCTCTCTACCCATACATGGATACGTTCCTGATCTCTTAAGATGCCGATTAAAGTCAAGAAATCCACCAATCTTGACAGCGCGTAAGTTGATCGCCGATCATCAGAACACCACACAAAAGTGGATGGAGGCGTGGAATAGCTGTTCCCCCCAAGATGTCTCCGAGCATATCAGTCCTAGTAGTATACCTCCAGGATTTAGCCTACCCCGACACAGATGGGTGACATATAATAGAATTAGAACAACTCATGGGGTGTATGCTGACTCCCTATATAAATGGGGAAAGACACCTTCAGCACAATGTGATTGCGGGGCCCCTCGACAGACTATCCAGCACATAGTGAAGGAATGCCCTAACAGAAGGTATCCAGGAGATTCTAGGGACTTCCTCTGCATAACAACGGCAGCTACTGACTGGATCTCCAAACTTGACATTAAACTTTGAAATGTTATTTCTGTTTTCCTTTTAGGTTTTCTTACTGCTTTTTTATTGTTTTAATTGTTTTTAACCTGTAAAAATGAAGTGTTTTAATACTGTGTGTGACCAACCATACACTAAATAAATAAATAAATCCCTGTTCTCAGTGTTGTGATAGTGATGCTTGTCATTTCTTTTAAAATTTTACTTTGTTCTCCTGAAATTTTATAAATCTATTCCCAGATCCAAAATCCACTGTTTTTATCACTAATAATATTTTCTTTTATCTCTCCAGGTTGATTTTCCTATAATTATTTTTTTTTTCTATGTCTAATGTTAGTTTGACCACTTATATATTACTTTTAACTTCCTCAGTATCTTTTCTCTTTACCTATCAATATTGTAGTGTATGATTCTTTCACGTTTTATTTATTTTATTTATCAATTCCTATTATCATTAGGTACCTACCCAAAAACTTATAAAAGTTTATAACTATAAATCAATTATAAGAGCATACAATACAATATGGTGTAATTATAAATCATTCCAAATAGATCTTCTATGATTACCAGTTGAGTTGATTTAGTTGGTTAAATTAACTTAAATATCTCTAATTTCTAATAAATATTAATTATAAATAATTCTATGTTAAATATAATACCTTCAACACAATCTAACTAACCTTAAATTACTATCTATGTCAATATTTCATTGTATATTTATAAATACGGCTTTACCACAATGATTACAGGGACAATATCATAACATCACTATTCAGAAAATATCCTATTGCCAGAATGTTGATCACAGATTATAATGTAACAGTATAAAAATCTATTTGCTATTTCACTTGAAACATGCCCTCTATTTTAACTTTTTTAGTTCTTCCAAGTTTCCTCATGCTCTATTATATCTGGATTTCTCAAATTTTACAGTTTTTTTTTCTCCTTTCTTCTCCTTGCCGCCCTCTCACCATCTTCTCACTGTCCCTTTCAAATGACTTTAACTTTGTATTAGCTATTTGAGTCCAGGTTGTTTCCGATGCTCCGCTTTCACTTTTTCGTTATATATCCCCGTTTTCCTCCACCAAGCACCGTTCTCAGTTTGTTTATTCACAACGCCGTCTAATCTTCTGCTCCTCTCCAGACTTCTTTCCTTGTCTCTCATGCTTTTCCTAGTCACCCAATCTCTTTTTGCCTTTGGCTTGCTCTCACTCTCCCCTTTACAGTCAGCTTTCGGTCTTCCTTTCTATTTCTCTCGATTCCTCTCTCGGCAGTTACTTAATCACGGCTCGTCTCTTTAAATTGCTGCTAGTTTCCTGCCAGAGCTCTCTCATCTTTTGCCAGATATTTTGTTTTTACTCACTTTGACAGTTCCAACTGCTACGCATATGGGAATCTCTCGCCAGTAAAAATGGGCAGTCTGCTATTAAGTTTCCTCTTCCAATTCTATTGTGCACTGTCACAGCCTCGGGTCCGCCATGTCAAAATGAGATGACAGGACACATTTGTGCCTGGTTAAAGAGGGTTTCCCTCATTCCAGCAAGTGGTTGCACACCATCTTGCTGACCCCCTGGCTTCCCTGCTTCGTGTAGCTCTCCAAGCCTTCAACATGCCTTCAAAGGATCCCCAAGCACAAAATAAAGAGAGTCAACGAACGGACCTCATTTTTTCCCCCTCTGTGCTGCCCTGACAGCATCACCGGAAGTCCCTGCCTTTGTATTTCCAACTGAAGATCAATTTCCTAATTCAATTTATAACACCATAGTACTCAAGACTGCCAGAATATCCAATAGACTCCCAAACAGCACTTGCTAAATCTTTACAGGACTGATGAATTTAGCGTTCATTCAAAAATTTACCACTGGGGAAAGACACCAGGCAGTAAAAGTTTGTCATCCCTCAGCTCATCCCTAAAGAACCTAATGAAATAATGAATAATAAAATAGTTCTGCTATTTACTAAAGGGTAAAATAGAGATGCTACAGAAATTTAAGCAATGGGTAAGTTTCGTAGAAAGGAGATATCAACAACAGGTATGTCAGCTGCAAATTGACAGAGGTTCAGAATTCATATCAGCAAATTTTCAACAGTGATTGGGACAGTTAGGAATAAAACACAGATGCACAAATCCATACACAGCAGCTAAGAATGGCATGGTTGAGAGATGGAATGGTAAATTGCAGATGATGAAGGACTCACTGTTGGAGGATTCTGGTCTAAGCAGTCATATTACTGACTGCTAATTATTTAATTAATAGGCTGTGGAGTATCTATTAATGATACTCCATATGCAGTGTTATATGGGAGAAAGCCATCTCTGGTATATTTAAGGGTGTTTGGAAGCACTGCATGGGTGTATATTCCAAAAGCTATTAGAAGAAAGGGACAACCAAAGGCTAGAAAACTAAGATTTACAGGCTATGAACCTGGCTCAAAGGGCTATCGCTTTAGCGATGGAAGCAGCAGAATAGTGATTTCCAGATCTGCTAGCTTTGCAGAGCAACATTGGAACAGAATTAATGCCAATTTTTGGAATGATCCACTTAGTGACAGTGATCCACTTAGTGACAGTAACTCAGTGTTACTTAGTGATAGTGTCAGCATTCAGGGAGGAGAAACTGAAAAAGAACAAATAAAGGAGTCAGAAGATGACTCAGGTATGAAGCAAGAGGGGGTTAACAAGGAAGAGCAGTCAATGCCACGCAGGTCAGAGAAATGGAACAAGGGGATTCCACCTGACAGGTATTCTGCTAATAAAGTTAAAGTGTGTAATGTATGGTATGAGCCAAGGAACTATAGGGAAATATTGGCATTACCTAAAATTGAACAAGTAAAGTGGAAAGAAGCCATGGACAAGGAAAAGAAATCCATCGTGAACATAGAGTGTTCACACCTATGACTTTGCCACAGGGTTGCAAAGCCATAGGGTGCAAATCGATGTACAAAAGGAAGATACTACCCAACAATGAGGTCCTGACCAGACATAGCTTGTGCAGTAAGCATTCTAAGTCGCTTTACTGCTGCACCAACCCAATTGTGTTGGATGGGTATAAAAAGGAATTCTTAAGTATTTGAAGAGAACTGTGAATGTGGGTCTTCAAATACAGGTCTGGGAAGAATATTAAATTATTCAATTTTATTTCTATTCCAGTTATGAAGGGAGGAGTGTCAGAGTATGAATATTCATAGACTGGAATAGGCATAGCAACAAATCAGCCAATGGGGACTGTTTGGATAGACATGGTAACAGGTCAGCCAATGGGGACTGTTTGGAAACTGAAACATAGTATTTGTTTGTATGGGACCATAAGAGACAGTTTGGAGTCTGGGCATGGCTTACACTTGCTGAACTGTATATAAGAGTCGGTTTCGCCTCTGTAATGGGTGCCTCTCTACAATATATTAGCCTCTGTATCTCTCTACTCTGTAATGACTTGCTTCTATGAGTATTGCTTCTGTGTTCCTGATTTTGTATGCTGATTTCTGCTGTATGGTATTGTATATAAAGAAGTTTCTTATATGTAAATTGAATTCTGCTGAATTGTCTGATTGTGTGTGCAACAAATTCTGATAATCCAGCTCTTTTTTCTCATCTGTTTTGTCCCCATTTTGTTATAACTTGGTTATCTGTTTAATAACTATAGTACTGATGTTTTCCCTCCCTCAAACTTCGCCTGCAAACTATCTACTCCACCTCTCCATCTCTTATCCTCCAACAATGCCTTTCCTGGGAGGATCACCCACAAAGGGGGAAGGGGACCCTGTTCTCATGTCTTTCAGCCCTGCACAGATAACCCTGCAACCTGTGGAAGCAGATCACACTGATCCAGATGCTGCATCCAGAGGAGACCATCCATTTGAGCCAGGGAATTGGGTTTGGGTCCAGCCATTCACTAGAAAGTCATTGCAGCAACCAGAATGAAGCAGAAGCTCTTACCACCAAGCCAAGCCTAATACCACCCAGCAGACATGAAAGAAAGGACCATGATGGACTAAAAGACTCTTTTCAATCCCAAGAAGACAGCTGGAAAGACTATGGGGGAGGGTGGAAATTCATTGTAAGCTTCTCTTTCTTGTCTCATTTATGTTGTAATCACTTAAATAGATTCATGAAGGGATTGGATTTGGGAGTGGTTGGCACAGCAAGTTCTGAACATCTTGGTGGAAGGAAAATTTGTCCAGCATGTTTGTATTGCCTGTCTTGGAAAAGTAGCTACATACAGACACCCACACACGCACCCACACACCCCACTCAGAATCAGACTGAGGCTATTCACTTCACCTATGTCCACACAAAGCTTCTCCTAGGTTGGTTTTTGTTCTGTGGCACTAAGGCCCAAGAAATCATATCTGCCTGCCAATTCCATGGGGGAAAGGACATGCCCCTCAGGCAATTCCCTCATAGAAGAGATAACAGAAAAGAGATCTCCAAACCCCAAGCCCTGATTGTGATTCACAAATGATGTGACACCTCTCCTGCGCGAGCTGCACTGGCTCCCGGTGGTCTTCTGGGTGCGCTTCAAGGTTTTGGTTACCACCTTTAGAGCGCTCCATGGCTTAGGACCCGGCTACTTACGGGACCACCTACTACCACAAACAGCCTCCCACCGGCCGGTACGCTCTCATAGAGAGGGGCTCCTCCAGGTGCCGTCAGCCAAACAATGTCGACTGGCGGCCCCTAGGGGGAGGGCCTTCTCTGTGGGGGCACCTACTATCTGGAACGAGCTCCCCCCGGAGATACGGAGGATCCCAGATCTGTGCACTTTCCGCCGTGCTTTGAAGACACTCCTATTCCAGCAGGCCGGCCTGGCCTAATTTTCTCCCCTTCTTCTAAATTTTTAAACTCAAATTTTAATTCATTTTAAATTATTGGGGGTTTTAAATTGTCTCAGGCAAAAATTATTTAATTGGGTTTTAATCATGTCTTAACTTTTGTATTTATGTGTTTTATTTCGTGCCTGTTCACCGCCCTGAGTCCTTCGGGAGTAGGGCGGTATACAAATTTAATAAAATGAAAATGAAAAATGAAAATGAATGTTGCTCAGTTGCCCAGTAAGGCTGAGTATATTGCACTGGTGGTCTTATTAGAAGTCCCAGGGCTCATTGTGTGCAATTTAAAACTACTGATGGCTTGGATTGCACAATGGCTAACCTCAATTTGGCCTCAAAAATCCTGGATGCACTAAACTAAGAGCTAAGGCAGGTTCAGGAACCAACCCTTGGAAATTGGCAGCCAGTAGTTATTTAAGATAAAACCCATGGCTATGAAGAATTTTGGGGCTTGTGCTTGCTTCAAACCTGACTGGAAGGTCACAAAAAGTGACATCAAACATCTGAAAATTATTGGCATAGAAAATTGGATACTGTAAATTTCTTTCCAGAACTTTTCCCCTGGCTGCTAGACCTTCATTGGTTGAAAGTTCTCCTCTTGGGAACCAAGAGATACTTTTCTGCTGCCTCCATCAATGCCTTCCCCTTTGCATCAGAAAAATTAAAAGCACCCATTAAGTCTCCATGATCAGATCAATTCCTAATCTTGGGCCAGAAAAAGTGTGCAACCCACACTTTTATACCCCCCCCCCCCAAAGAGGGGGGTTGATGGAAGCCACCTCTCCCAGAAGAATGAAATATTTTGGGAAATATTAAAAAAGGCAGGATAAAATATTTCCCCTAAAAGAGGGAAATTTTTCTAAAGACAGAAACCAGTTCCCTGCCCCTAGCAGATATTTGGTGCCCATTAAGAAGGACTGGGCCAGCCTAACTACAAAACAAAAGACCTTCAGCTGCAGGGTGATGGGATTAAAACATGACCCTCCAGGACATAATAGGATTATCTAACAGCAGAGCTCACCACATTGCAAACTCACATTGCATCACTCTCCAGGCTTCAACCAAACTTCTCAGACAAGCTACAGGGTTAGCTATGACCCCTACAACAGACAATAGAATTAATCACTGAAAAGCTGCCAGATCGTATCTGTATTTCCAGAAAATAATTAATTTCTTTTTCTTCAGAATCATCATTTTGGGCAAGTGGGCTTTACTTTTTTCACTTCTTATGAAAAGTATCAATATTTTATGGAAATGCATCAGGTTTCACTTCAATCAAGTGGGCAAAAAGTTTTTTGAAAGGGGTTTTAACATATAATTTATGCCACATAGTTTAGCTTCTTTCTCTTCTAGTAATTTTCAATGACTGAAAGGGTGACAAACAATACACCTGTTCGCACATGTGAAAGAGAAGAGCAGCAATTTCCTCAGGAGCAAGTTTGAAGGATCCTTTGGTCTTGGATAGGATTATCAAAATGAAAAAAAGGGAAGAGAAAAGCAATGCAGGCATTGTTCTGAACTAAAGATAAAGCTTTTTGCCTTTTTTTACTTTCTAAACCGAAAGAAATAATGGAAGAGGAGAAGGGAGGACTAGCTGAGCAACCTTGCTAACATATATTTCCACAAAGCTTCCTTTAAAATTGCTAGTTTAGCTTCTCTTCAAAAAAATCAGAAAAAAATAAGCAGCCTTGCCTCATCATCCCAAGATGGTCTCTCAAACTTTACTCTTTGTCAGCCATATTTGCTATTATTAACACAAAAGAAACCTGAACTCTTTTGCTGTTTCTCTTTCATTCAAATTTATTTTGTAACCTTAGTTTAGACCAAAAAAGAAGCTTTAAGAAACAGATTGTGCTACCTGAATAAGCCTAATCCTTTAGACTGAAGGAAACAAGGACCTGAAAGACCAGTCTTTCTATTTTTCAGTCTTAACTAGCCTATTTGCACATTTTTCCAGCCCCCACTGCCACAACACACAGCAAACATATGGGAACATATTGCAACAAACCTGGAAAAGCTGCAGATGAACAGTCAACAGCAGGGGAAATGAATGTATGTATTCTCTTATTCACTTCTTGCAGTCTCTCAAAAAGTCTCTCAACTAGAGAAAGAATTTTCCCAAAGATATCATTAAGCAATTACTCCTCCCATTTTGGCAGAGGCAGGATCTGATTAGATTTTGTTGTGTTGACATTGTCAGGTATCCTTGACAAGCTATATATATATGAAGAAATAGTTGATTAATGATTATCCTTTGCATACCTGGAATGTGAATCAAAATTCTTGTTTTGAAATTCTGTAACCTCTGGAATGTGGGAAAGCTGTAAGAGCAGCACAGCAGTCCAACAGGATGTTTAAGTCGGTTGTTCAACATGGCTGCTGTTGGAAATTTAGCTGCAAAAAGTTGATACTTACATACTAGACTAATTTATGAAATACATGTATGAAATATTCATACATACATGTTAGACTAATTTATGAAATACATTATTTAATAAATATACCTCCGACAGCTGACTGTATGTTGTGCTCTCAGAAATAAACCTTACCTCTGGTTCAAGCACCTGCCTGTGCATTTTATCCCCAGCTTGGAAATGAGGCAAGATTTCTTTCTTAAGAGTATTTTGAGTTAAATCCATAAAAACAAATGCTACAGGCTTAGAGATAGTAAAGTCCTTCCTGGTTTTCTTCTTATTGGAGTTCTGATATACAACAATAGACGTAGTTCTCCACTTACAACCAGGGGTGGTTTCTAAAACTTTTTACTACCGGTTCTGTGGGCTTGGCTTATTTTGTGGGCATGGTTTGATGGTCATGTGACAAGCAATTCTTTAGGATTTAGCAGAGGTACTGGTCTATCAGGCTTTTAACTGCTTGCAGAGCCATACCGGTCTACCCATTTGTTTTTGGAGCATATCGGTCTACCCATTTGTTTTTGGAGTGTTCCGGTCTACCTATTTCTTTTGGAGCGCGCTGGTCTACCACCACACTGCCTTTTACCGCTGATCAGCTGTAGGGCAGCCCTTTGAAGTGCCATGGCAAGAGTTTAAACAGTTTTCTGCTGCTCTGCCACCACCGAGAGCATCGGAAACCGCTTTCAGGCAGCTTGGCCTCAATTGCCAATCTACCACCACCGAACGGTTTACAAGGAGTGGATCGGTTCTAGCCGATCAGTTGGGAGGCTTCTTGGTGTCTCAATTTAAAACTAAGGTGTCTTGGGTTTTTTTTTCTTCTTTGTCAAGTGAGCCCTGATTTTTTCCTTCTAGCCAATCAGCTGGAACTCGGGAGGCAGTGAATAGATTGGGGGCCGGGTCAGGCAGAGGTAGTATTTACCAGTTCTCCAAACTACTCAAAATTTCCACTACCGGTTCGCAAGAACCGGGGAGAACCAATAGCAACCCACCACTGCTTACAACCATTCATTCAACAACCATTCAAAATTACTATTATGCTTGAATGAAGGGATGAATAGCAATAGCACTTAAAGCAGACTTATATACTACTTTACGTTGCTTTACAGCCCTCTCTAAGCAGTTTACAGAGTCAGCATATTGCCCTCAACAATCTGGGTCCTCATTTTACCAACCTCGGAAGGATGGAAAGCAGAGTCAGCCTTGAGTCTGGTGAGATTTTGTAGAAATCTGCAGTCTGCATATGTGCAGGAATTTTCCTATCTTGGATGACAAACCTCAGATAAGGAAGGTTACTTGCACGTAAGAACCAGGAAATGACATTAGAAGATAAAGACCCTAACTCTGTAAACAAGAGGAACAGGAGGAGAGGAAGTGGGATGTGTGTTAGATTTTAATTATAGCTAAATATTAGAAGTGCTTAAGCAAGCAGTAATGATTAACCTATGATTTAAGTTACCTGGAAGATTCTGTGAGCCAATGATATGCTGCCAAGTACGCTGTAACTTGAAAGTAACAAACTATATAATGTCACTATGTAAGGCAATAAAGTTACCACATATATTCTCAACCTTTGTGTGTGTGGTCACTCAACAAGTGGCACTTGAACAGGGACCCCTGCTTCGTCCGGCAAGGATTTGGTGCACTGTCAACCCGTGTGGTATCTTCAACCTTGTAAAGGTTTCTGTAAGTACTCGTGGTTTCTTCAACCTTTTAAAGGTTTCTGTAAGTAATGGGGTCTACGTTTTCTGAGGAACAAAGGAAGCATGCTGAAGAATTAATCTATTTACTTAAGAAAAATCACACTGATGTATCACAATGCAGTCTCTTACAGCTGGTCCAGGAGATTGCGAATCAGTGTTTATGGTATCCTGAAAAGGGGTCTTTGAGATTATCTGATTGGGAAAAAATTGGGAAAGTTTTACATACTGAGCCAAGAGCTAAGGTAAAGATTTTGCATGTATGGCATTTATGTAGATATGCAGTGGAAAAATTTGGAAATACTGAACTGTCTCTTATAACTTCTCCACCTCCATGTTACTCCAATGCTATTGTCTGTCCTTCTTCCTCCCTGGACTATCTGACTCTGCCTCCTTCAGCTCCTACTGACACAGGTCAGATTACTAAACCTTCTGACTCTGCTGTTCTATCCTCTTTTCAAAAAAATGGTAGAATCCTGTAAACAGGATTCCTCCATGCCTGGGGCAGAATTTGCTGAATTATTGTCTGTATGTCCTGTACAATATCATCAGGGCCAGGGCTGTTACAGAGTATGGCATCAGTGGTAATTTTACTAGAGGCTTGGTAGAAGGGATAAAAAAAAATGGATATATTATGATTCCTGAGGATTGGAAGCAAGTAAACCTGGACATATTGACTTCAATGCAATATGTTGTTTGGGAAAGTGAATTTATGAGACATGCTCAGGCTGCTGCTCTGGGGAGTGGAGGCGCATACACGGTGGAACAACTCTTTGGCTCAGGTCAATTTGCTACAATTCCTGCCCAAACTGGGCTTCCCCCGGCCATCTTAACTATTGTTTCCGAATGTGCATTTCGTGCCTTTTTAAAGGTACCTCAGACTGGGGAACCACGAGCAAATTTTTCTAATATTAGACAGGGGGCTAGTGAGCCCTATGCTAATTTTGTAGAGAGATTGTCTAAAGCTATTTGTCAACAATTTGACCATCAGGAAGCTGCAGGGGAACTTCTTCGGCAATTAGCTATTGAAAATGCCAATGCTGATTGTAAGCGAGCCTTGCAGCCCTTAAAAGCTACCAATCATTATACTTTGGCTGACATGCTGTGGGTTTGCCAGGATATTGATTCTCAAACGTATAAAATGCACCTTTTAGCTGCTGCTATACAAAAAGGGCAACATTCTACTGGCAATTGCTTTAAATGTGGTAAACCTGGACATTTTCAAAAGGACTGTTGCTCGACTCCTGCAGCCTCTCAAAATCGCCCTTCTAAAAAATGCCCAATTTGTAAAAAAGGATTTCATTGGGCTAATCAGTGCCGTTTTCAGTCGGGAAACTTGCCAATGGGTGTGGCACCCACCCAGAGCCAAAAGAGTGCCTTTCCCATAGTAATGTCTCCTCCCTCAGCCTTTCCTCCGCAGTCCCAGCCACAGCAGGTAGGGCTGGGCTCGATTTAATAACTCAGGAGTCTGTGGAATTTAAATTTCCCTTGGAGGTTAAATTGATTCCTTCTCGATTTAAAGGCCCTCTTCCCTCAGGTTTAGTGGGTCTTATCTTGCCTCGATCTTCAGCTCATAAAAAGGGATGCTTTGTAGTCCCTGGTGTTATTGATTCTGATTACACTGGAACTCTTTTTATTCAGGCTTGGGTGAATCTTACATACTTTTGCTCCCCTATTAAGTCCCATGTCCTGGCACAGGGCCATGTGGGGATGCTGGTTTTGGTTCTACCTCTCCTTCTGTGGCTTTACTTCAGTCTGTTACTTCCTTTTGTCCTTTGTTAACTCTCTATTTGAATAAGCAACCTTTTCAAGGGTTGTTTGATACTGGAGCCAATGTTACTGTTATTTCATCTTTACAATGGCCTGTACAATGGCCTAAGAAGTCAGTTTCTTCTTTATGGGGTGTAGGTAGGTCCACGGCAGCCTGGCAGAGTGTGTGCAATATTCAATTCTCCACAGCAGCTGGTAAGTCCTTTGCACTGCAACCTTATATTTTGGATATTCATACTAATATTTGGGGTCGTGATTTACTTACTTTTTTAAATGCTCAATTGATTTTGGATGATGGCTCTTCCCCTTAAGTGGCTCTCTACTGCCCCCGTGTGGGTGGAGCAATGGCCTCTTTCGGTGGAAAAATTATCTGCTTTACAGCAACTAGTTCAGGAACCATTAGCTGCTGGTCATATTGAACCCTCTACTAGCCCCTGGAATACTCCTGTTTTTGTTATTAAAAAGAAAAGTGGGAAATGGAGATTATTGCACGATTTGCGGAATATCAATAAGTGTATTCAGCCAATGGGTCCTTTGCAATGTGGTCTTCCTAATCCTAATTTAATTCCTAATTTTTATCAATTGTTGGTTGTTGATTTAAAAGATTGTTTCTTTACTATTCCGCTTCAACCACAGGATAAATGTTACTCCCATATAACACCTCTCCTGCATGAGCTGCACTGGTTACCAGTGGTTCTCCAGGTCCGCTTCAAGGTGCTGGTTCTCACCTATAAATCCCTACATGATTTAGGTCTGGGATATTTGCAGGACCTTCTCCTGCCTGCCTCTCACCATCCTGTTCGCTCACATAGGGCTGCTCTTCTCAGGGTTCCAACGGCGAGCCAATGTCATCTGGTGGCGCCCAGGGGTAGGGCGTTCTCTGTGGGTGCTCCCACCCTCTGGAATGAGTTGCCTACTGAGCTCCGGATGGCTCCTGATCTCCGCTCCTTCCATTGGGACCTGAAGACTTGGCTGTTCAAGCAAATAGGCTGACTCTGTTTCTGGGTTTTATTATTTATTATTTATTAGTTAATTTGGTTTAAAATGGGATTTTGTTGTACATGTTTTTAACTTGTGTTCGCCGCCCTGAATCCTTCTGGAGAAGGGCGGCATATAAATACATGAAATAAATAAATAAATAAATAAATAAATAAATAAAGAAAGAAAGAAAGAAAGAAAGAAAGATTTGCTTTTACTGTTCCTGTTTTTAATAAAAGCATGCCAACCAAACGATATCATTGGTGTGTTTTACCACAGGGTATGCTTAATTCTCCTACTTTGTGCCAGTATTTTGTGGACAAAGCACTTCAGCCATTTTGTGAGAAATTTCCATCTTATTTGGTTTATCATTACATGGATGATATCTTAATAGCTGCTCCTCAGTTTGATTCTATAGCCCTTCTGCAGGAATTAAAAACTATTGTTGCACAGAAGGGGTTGTTTATTGCAGATGACAAAGTTCAGAAAACTGAACCTTACCTATACTTGGGTCATAGATTACTGAAAGCTTCTTCCATTCCAGTATTGCCCGACTTAAAGGTACAAAAGTCTTATACTTTAGTTCAATGGCAAAAGTTGCTAGGCATTATTAACTGGGCTAGGCCTTTCTTCTGCATAACAACTGGTGATATGTTACCTCTATTCCAACCATTAAGGAGCACAATCCCCTGGTGATACAGTTCATTTGATGAATGATCAAAAAAGGTGCTTACAGCTCATCTTGGACAAAGTTACAATATGTTGACTGAATTGAGTCAATAGAAGCAGGACTGCGCTTAGCTATTCTTTCTACTTCTCCATTGCCTACTGGGTGTTTATATACCATTAAGAGCACATTAAAAATAGCTATTCATGAGTGGTGAATAGTGGAGTGCTATTCCACCTAGAAACATTTATCCTTACCAGTCTGCTTTAGAAGAATTGATTATAAAAGGCCGAAAGCGTGCTTTGCAACTAATTGGACAAGATTTGATAGGCATTGCCTTCACCCGTACAAAGATTGAGCATGATCATCTTATGATGATATCTGAAAGTTATCAGATTGCCTTCTCCAATTATCTCGGAGAAGTTTTATATTCATTACCAAAAGATCCTAGAATTATGGTAACTACTACTTTAAACCTCTCTTTTTCTAATATTTTTGTACGTACACCTTTTATTGATGCTCTGACAATTTTTACAGATGGTTCACCAAAAAGAGGGGGGGTGGTCTGGCACGCTGACTCCCAATGGCATTCTAAATTCACATCACCTCAGACTTCTGCTCAGCGGGCTGAATTAGCTGCTGTGATATTAGCCTTACAACTTTTCCCAATGCAACCCATTAATCTTGTAGTTGACACACAATATGTTTATTTAGCTATGCAATCTTTGCCATTTTCATATTGTGCATTGTCATTAGATAAAAATTTGCTAGCTTTGTTTTTGTCTCTTAAGCATCATTTGGAGAATCGACAATATCCCTTATATGTGGAGCATATTCGCAGTCATACTCCTTTTAACAATGCCCTTACTGAAGGTAACTGCATTGCAGATGAATCCCTTAAAGAAATTGCTTCTTTATTTTCTGATCAGGTGACCAGTCATTCATATTTTCATCACAATGCAAAATCTTTGGCAAAACAGTTTCATATTCCTTTGGCACAGGCTCAGGATATTGTACAAGCATGTCCCTCCTGCCAACAGTCAGCCGTTCCCCAGTGGGGTCAACCCTAGGGGTACCTCTGCCAATCAAATTTGGCAAATGGATGTAACACAATTCTCCCCTTTCAAGCCATATGATAAATTGCATGTTATCATTGATACTCATTCTCATTTTCTTTGGGTTACTGCATCCCATCACAAGTGGGCTCAGGATGTCACCACTCATTGTTTAGCCACTATTTCAATCATGGGCCGCCCTGTTCAAATTAAAACTGACAATGGTCCTGCATATATCAGTAAATACTTTAGTCTTTTCTGTCAGCAATGGGAAATAACCTTAGTCCATGGCATCCCCTATAATTCTCAAGGACAAGCTATTGTGGAACGTGCCCATCGAACATTTAAGTCCTTTTTGGAGAGACAGCTGCAGCATGAGTCTGGTCCATACCATTTGCGAAAGATTCAATATTTATTATCTGTTGCTTTGTTTACTTGGAATTATTTAACTCTTGTAGATTTCTTTTCAGATGTTCCTGTTAATGTTCATTTTCGTGCAATAGAACCACTGACAAGACCACTAGTAAAGTATTGCCTTGCTCCTAATCCTGAGTGGCAGGGACCTGCTCATCTAATTACTTGGGGATGTGGTTACGTGGCGGTTGAACTCCCCAGACTCGTCAACCTTTGTGGATCCCTGCTCAGCACATTCAACCCTATCATGGCTTGGCATCAGGGTCTGCACAACCCAATTTCCAACTTCAAACTGACTCTCAAAATGGAGGTCTGTCTTCCAAAACATCAACGACCCTCGCCAATCACATGGGGGCAAGTGAAGACCACAACATACCAAGCTCAACAACAGTTGGCTCATGCTGACCTACCTCAGACTCCTGAAAATCTAGTTGCTGCTGTTTTTGCTATTATTACAGCTAATTCTGTCACAATTCTTTTTTGTATTCTCATCCTCTTTTGGTTCTGTTACTGCTTTAATGACACTCAGCCTATACAATTTAATCCTAATCTCTGGGTTTGTCATGCTCAATATATGTTTTTGGTTCACGGTACTAATGTCACCCTGTATTATGAGCCTCCTATGGCTTTTGGTCAAGTTGCTTTCATACCTGATTTAATATCTTCATCTTCCTTTATTGTTTCCCAATTGCAAACCATTCATTATTCTTGGTTGTTTTCTAAGCCACCAACGCAACTTAATTCTGTTCGTTGGCGTTATCTTCGTACTAATCAATATACTAGAGGCTTATGTTTTTGCTGTTATGCTCGCCATACTTGGCTTAACAATTGGAATGATTATGCTAAGGCTCAACGCATTTTATCGAAAGTAGGGAATAATAGTTATTGTACTGACTATTATTGGCTCTGGGGAACCTTTAATTCTTCTTTGTATGGGCCTAATATTGTGCCTGAAATGTATCCTGATAATTTTCCTATTTTTAACACTTCTGATATGACTGATACTGGATCCATTTGTGCTGGCTGGCAACTAAAGGACCCTAATATGTGGTTCTTTTTTGACAAATATGCAACCAACGTACACCCTCAGAACTATCAGTGTGCTGCTATTGGCTACTTTTCCCTACCTGTACAAATTGGCATTTCTTCATCTTCTTCACGACAACAACGTTCTCCATTAGGTCCTACATGTAATGATGAAGTTATCATTGATACACAACTGTCCTCTCTAAATACCTTTGGCCGTGCTGTGGCTGGAGCTATTACTGGGGTCATCACCTTAGGGGCTTACCCTGGAATAATAGCTCAAGAAAATAGACATTCTATCCTGGGCTTAACATGTCGCTTGGAGAAATCAATTAATGCTACTGCTGCATGATCTCCAACATGAAATTGAGGACCTGAATCAGGATGTGCTCCAGTAACGTTTTGCTATTGATTATTTGTTAGCACGACAAGGTGGTTTTTGTAAACTTGTTGGCCGTCTTGGATGTGCTGTTCATTTTCACTCTTTGAACAAAACCATTGAAGATGAACTTGCTAAACTCCAATCATATTTTCAGAATAATGTTCATGCTATTTCCTCTCCTTTTGACTGGTTGACCAATTGGCTTCCTGATTGGTCCTGGCTTAAGCAGTTGTTTTTTTATGGTGTGATTATTATTGTCATGTTAGTTGCTTGCTGTTGTTTCATTCAGTGTATTCCCTCATTAATTGCTATGTTTTGTCCTGCTCCTCTCTCTCTGCCTCCTCACCAAATGCGATATATACAAAAATCTTTGTTCCCTCAAAATCAAATAAAAAGAGAGGACATGTAGGAATCTGCAGTCTGCATATGTGCAGGAATTTTCTATCTTGGATGGCAAACCTCAGATAAGGAAGGTTACTTGCACGTAAGCACCAGGAAATGACATTAGAAGATAAAGACCCTAACTCTGTAAACAAGAGGAACAAGAGGAGAAGAAGTGGGATGTGTGTTAGATTTTAATTATAGCTAATTATTAGAAGTGCTTAAGCAAGCAGTAATGGATTAACCTATGATTTAAGTTACCTGGAAGATTCTGTGAGCCAATGATATGCTGCCAAGTACGCTGTAACTTGAAAGTAACAAACTATATAATGTCACTATGTAAGGCAATAAAGTTACCACATATAATCTCAACTTTTGTGTGTGTGGTCAGTCAACAAGATTTGAACTGCCAAATCCAACTGCTGCAACATCCCTGTAGTCACATGATCAAAATTTGCTTAGCAACTATCCTTATAAGTATAGAAGTGCTGCAATTCCCAGGCACACAGACCATGGGCTGGGAGGTGTCAAGCAGCTATGCCTAGCAGCACAGGGATCACCCACCCACCCATTCCCAAGAAGCCTTGCCTACTCCCTTCCTCCTGCTGCTGGAAGGCCTCCACTGATTAGGCGCCCTGGCAGGTGAAAACCCCTAACCCCTAACACATTAAAAGACCTTGGCCAGCTACTTCTCCACCATCACACTTGTGAACCCCACCACCACCACCATTGTGCCAGTTAATGAGTTTCAAATGAGTTAATTTTCAGATAATAGTTTAAATTAGAGAGAAATTAAATCATTTCTGTCTTTTCAACACAAGGTTTGAACACAGAAAATGTTAATTATATAACCTAAAAGTAATTGTTTTTAGGAACCATCCACAAAGCAAACTACTTGTTTTACAGTTGCCTTTCCAATAGATGTTTCAAGCCACATTTTGATTCTGTTTTATAAAATTAGAACTTAAGATACTAATTCTGTATCTTTCTGAATGGAATTCCTTACCACAGAATCATTTTAAAAAACTGCAGTTTTCAGAGACGTGATTCAAAGCAGGGTTTGTGCCAACCCCTTAGTGATATCAACAAAAAGGGCCACCAATTTATACCATTTATACCACATGGAGCTAAATAAATGAAATTCAACTCTTTTACATTAAAAGTTTCTTCCATATTATAAAAACCAGATTGTTCCTTAGTTAGTCCATCTAGGAATGTGTTAGGAATTTGTGTTTAGCCACCAGATAATTCCTAATTTTTGGCAAGCCTCAGGATCTCAGAGATGGAGCATTGTTCTTGATTAGTACAATCCCCAAGATTCTATAAAAGTGAGAACATATCCTCAAAAATAAAAGGGCATATAAATATCCAAGCAGGAAGATAACTATAGTTCTTTGAAGTCAACCTAGAACCTAAAAAAAGGGACTTATGACCATTTTTCATACTTATGACCTTTCCAGCATCCCCATGAACATGTGATCAAAATTCAGATGTTTGGCAATTGGTTCATATTTATGACCGTTGCTGTGCAAATTCAATGGGAAAGCTAGATTCACTTAACAACTGGATTATTAATTTATCAACTGCAGTGATTCACTTAACAACTGAGGCAAGAAAGATAATAAAATGGAGCAAAATTCACTTAATAGAAATCTCACGTAATAGAAATTTTGGGCTCAATTGTGGTCGTAATTTGAGGACTACCTGTATCTTTTTCAGATATATATTACACAATTTAGCTAGGCCCAGTGACACAGGGACCTCCTGCCTCCTGTAGTTATTTTATTTATAAATGTTTATATGTGGTATTTTCCCTTGTATGCACTATTCATTTCTGTTCCTAAATGCACTTTATTTACATCTCAAGATTTGGCTGTAGAGATTTAATAAGGTATTTTCTCATAAAACTTCCCCATATGCAAATTACGCAGTTGCCTTATATTTCAAGATTGGCAACTATTTTATATCTTTTATTTATGTAATTTTGGAAGGAAAATACAAAGTAACGTTCTTTCTAGTTTTCCTAGACTTATTCTGAAAGCAGAACTCTTTTGTAGAATGGCTATGAATTTTCCAAACCTGCTGGCAACCATAACTATGTTTTTGAAATAGTTCAATTACAGCAAAAGCACCATGCAAAATAGGATATAAAAATAAAGATGCAAGAAGATATAATGTAATAAAATCATTGTAAAAATTAGCATTCAATAGTGCACCCTACCCCTTCATTTTTTTTCTAATTATTAACTACTGGAACTACAAAGATGTTTATACTTTGCTTTAAAATTTTACAATGGTTGCTTATATATATTTAATGTCGTTTTTTCAGGTTCATTTAAGGACCAACAAGTTTGCACTAGGGACTTATTGTGGAATGCGAATAAGTACAATTTTTGTAATTATTGTCCAAACATTTCAAAATACACTATCATTTAAAAGTCTTAAGAGTTAATCATTGTTGAATTTGAGAGTTGCTTTGGAAGAATATGTAACCTGAAAGACGGGCTATAATTCTAACAAAGAATAAAGCAATGAAAGATAAAAGGGTTTTTTAATAAGAAATTTTAAAAGTTGAACATACATATCAAATGCTACACTCTGGATTTAACACAGGAAAAGGTGGAGTTTGTGCAAGAAAACAAATAAACCAAAATTTGTTTCAGACGAGATTTCCTGCAATCAGTTCACTATTATTCTTCTACGCTACTTTCTGGGAATGGATTGCTTATATCCAGTTCTGGCACTTTCAGCAGGTACATGTTTTTATGGAAAGCTCCCATCTCTTGGGCTGTCATGTTTACATTCCATACAGGGAAATCTGGAACTGCCTTTAACCAAAAGTCTTCCATGGGTTTTTTTCCAGTGAACCACCACTCCTAGGAAATGTGAAAAGTTGGACAATTGATCAGAAGGTGAGTAGAGGAAGCAAATAATTATATTTGTCTACATTGTTATTAGACAAAATAAGAATGGAAGGTTTTATGGTATTAAGGCAGGACATAAAGTGAAATTTGGTTATAAGAGTGAAATAATACGGGGTCAGCGTGGAGGATCTCTGAAGGACCCCTGTGACTTGAGAAAGTTGCAGAGTTCAAAAAGTTCAACCGCAGAATTAACACACTTTCTACAGTTAGAGAGTTTAAGAAGTCAAACCTCAGAGGTGCTATGTTAAAATGCAGAACTAACCCACATGGAGCTTCCTGTTCAGGCAATAATGGGAGGAGGGAGAGAGCCTAACACGTAGGAGGTTTATTTCACATTTCCTGTTTTTTGTTCTATAAAGATACGTGTCTTAAAGAAGGACTTTTGTTCAGAATGTAAAACAGAATGCATGTCTGAACCTTTTGGCCAAAATAAAAAAGCTATTTCTGATCTCGAAATTCATCTCCGTTGATTTTCTGCAACATTTATGGTGACTCCACCGGGAGATTTCGCTGTGGGCGGAAAAGACCAGCCGGTGCCCGGGCGAGGCCATCCTGCCCAACCTTCAAGGCGCCTCTGAGAGTTTTTTTCTCTGGAAGGAAGGAGATGGCCCCTCTGAGTACTCGATGGCTCCAACCGACCCAAGAACCAAAAACGAGATCAAAATAAGCTAATAGATAAATGCTGGCGGAGAAAGAAGAAAAAAAGAAGAAGAAGCCTGCAGACAAGTATAGTAAACCTACTCCTTGAAGAGTAGAAGAGGGAGCCTGATCAGCTCCCTGGGTCCGGGAAAATGTCTCTTCCTAACAGAATTGGCGTATCCTAATGAGACTCTAGAATTGTGTGGGTGGTTAAGCCATTGCAGTTCCCATTGGTAACTGTGGAACGTCCTGCGTCTTGGGTCAATGGCAGTGTCACCCGTAGAAAATGGGTGGCAAATAGTAGTGAAACAGAACCCTGACTGCCAAGTAGAAGTCATGCAAGTTTGTGTGGCTCGAGTGAGAGGAAATCCCAAATGTCAGGTCAGAAAGAGTCACCCTGAAAAGAAACCTATCTTAAAGACTGCAATCTATGAAGAAGAGAGACCACCCTGAAATGCCAGCTTGTGCAGCATTGCAAATACCAAGGGGACTGAGCCCCAGATACTCTAAAGCAGAAGCACTTCAGTGCATAGCTTACATCAATAGCCTCCACTCACTATGTGCCCATGCAAGTGAAAAAAAGAAAAGAAAATTTGTTGTTCCTTTTTTCCTATGAAAATCCCAAAAGCAAAACCCCAGGATTTTAGGAAATTGTGAAGCTGTGAAGTGTAGAAGGTGTCCGTAGTCTGTGTTGGGGGCAGCAGGTCCTCCCAGATTTCCGTTTATAAGAGGGGTCTGAGAATCAGTGGCAGAACTGATGTTGTGTAGCCCGGCTGAACCAAAGTATAAAACCCCACATAGAAAGGGGAAACATAGGAAGTTGCAGCTCATGTGTGGTAGATACCCCTTCAGCCTAAAGAAGAGAGAGGAAACAGATGTAGGAAAGGGGCCTTGCTGAGGGATGACACAGGAAAACCAATTTGGCAAAATAAAGGTCCTTAAAAGAAAAGTGGGGTTCAAACTTGCTCATGAGAGCCCTGGCTAAGTGCAATGATGTGTGAACAAAGGTCTCTATACATTTGGAACTTTAAAATTAAGCCAACACCTGCTGGGAGATCCAAGCTAGAAAGAGCTAGACAGAGCATCACCAGGGCAGAGACAATCCAGTGCTTGAGGAGATGGAACAATGGATGAAACCTTGAGTAAAAAGTGAGAAGTTCACTAAAACAATTAGAAAGAATCCCAAACTGCAAATAGATCTGACTAGTCCTTAAAGGAAAAACAATTAGAAGTTGAGAAGCCCCACCATACAGTAAGATGATTCAGATGTTGGGGCTGACCAAAAAAGATTTATGCTGTTATGTGTGGTAGGAGAAAAGAACTACTGCAGTGTTATAAAGATTCTGATAAATTACCATTCTTAAAAAGAGCCAGAGAACTCTGAAAGAACTAAGAAAAGAGAAGAAAATTGTTATTGTTCTTCCCACCTGGGGTTTAGCAGGTAATAAGAAAGAAAAGCCTGTCTAAATGGGAAGACTCAGATAATTGAATTGATTAATTTGATATGATTTCTGTAAAAAAATTAAGTGTTAAGATCTGTGCATTCCCTAATTCAACTAAAATTTAAGGCGGGAATGTCACTGCATTTTTGTATTTACCAGATGAACTCATATTTTTGGACTGTCAGACTTTCCGTAGCTTGCCAAGTCCTTATCTCTGATCCACTACGCATGTCCGCATTCCTTCACTTTCCTTCCTAACTTTCTTTGTTCTCCTGCCAGGAGAGGTCCGGCCGCAGAAAGGTGGCCGGGATCTTTGCCAAAATGTAATTATTTAGATAGTGAGATGTTTTATTTTCTTTATAACAAATAAATGAGTTTTTCTTAGAAAAAATATCTTTGGGGTTTATTTTCTTGCAAAAGTATGCTTCAAGGGAAAAGTCTCGATCCACGTCTCTAAATCAAGGTGCGATTACCCAAAAGCAGAATGGGTAATTCTGCAGAATTAATTAGCACTCTGACACCTGGTAGCAGAGGATGGTTGATTTATGGCTTTTTCCTTGCTTGTTATTTTTGATGATAAACGCATAGGCAATTAGTTTTTAGCTACTGAGGTAAGTTAATTATTTTTGCAAATATGCCAAAAAAGAAGTAAAACTAATACAGAATGCATTTTGCCGAAGATATCTCTGCTCTCTCTAATGAAGAAGCGAAAAGAATCTTACGAAGGCTTCAGGAGGAAGATAACGGAAGAGCTGCTTTTTTTTTTTATTGAAAAAGTTTTTCAAATACAAATTTTTCCCCCTTTTTTCTCCCCCCTCCTCCCTAACCCCCCCTCACCACCTGTCCCCCTGTGACTTCTTCAAAATAAAATCCAAATTCGTAACAGATTATATAATATTTTACCATCCCCTTACTCCATCCCTCAAATACTGACCCTTTCTTTCTAATAATATTATTACATCCCCCTTTTACCATACATTTCAAAATAACATTCTACTGTAACATTGTATAATAACTTCTGGTTTAGCATAATAACATTATTATAACTCCCAATTTAGCAATAATCTGCCCTTTTTCTCCTCCCCCATACATATATCTATATATTAATATAACATTTCAAAACAACCTTCCACTTTAAGACTATATAATAAATCCTATTTTAACATTTAATTTTTAATGTATATTAATATAACATTTCAAAACAGCCTTCCCCTAAAAAGCTATATAATAAATCCTAATTTAACATTTATTCAGCTCTATCCATTTCCTCCACTCCCATAAATGTATCTCTTAAACATCCCTTTTCTTAAACTAAACAATCAATAAACTAACCTGTCTCCACCCACTTTCCTACAAAATTACCATACATAACAATTCTTAATATCTTTATTCTTCTGCCCACCCTACTAAAAAAAAAAAATTCCCTTATATAGATAAAATCAATGACTTTAAACTTATAATCCATATAATATAATATCTTCTTTGATGTCTCTCCACTGGATTGTTAACTCCATCACCCATATTAGGGTAACATAGCATCCTGATTGCAACAGAATGTTTAAAATCCTCAGTTATCATCTGCCCCCATCAATAATAAATATCTTCATGTATATAAAAAAGGAAAACAACCACCCGAGTGACATTATAATTGTATTCCATATAATATCTGTAATAGTGGATTTCTTCAGGATTATTAATTCCCACCATCATAATGGGGTAACAACCAGATCTTCTGCATGCCCCAACATAGCTCTCTTGCCATATAGCTCAGGATAAGCATGATATATTTATCAAAAAAAAAAAAAAGTCCAAAATGGATAATTCCAATCCAACAATTTAAGGCCCTTTTCACATCCCAAAATTACAGCATTGCAGAAGTCTGTCACTCTCCTCAGGATAATATTGACCAATACTTCGCCTCAACTATCTTTTCATGTATTCAGTCATCTTTTAAATAACTGGCTTCACTGTTGCCTAATTTAGAAATTTTTGTTTTTGCGAAATCTATTTCTTTTTTTCTTGACTTGTTGTAGGTTTGATCTCCATCCTAATCTCCTTTCTACGAGTTGTATATTGACTGATCGGTTTTCATTCTGATTTATAGCTTGATCTTGTTGGTTTTGCTTTTGTGACTCATATTTCTTTTCTATAAGTTGTGTATCAACTAATTGATTTCCATGCTTGTCTGTGACTTGATGAATCATCACATTAGAATCCAATGCCACATCTCTTTTATTTGTGGATAATCCAGCTGAGGTATCTAAAGAATCCAAAGGCGATTCATCTACAGGCCTCTGTAGCTCGATATTTTTCCTTTATTTCCAACTCCTTCTGCTTATCTTGTGTTGTGCATAAAAATGTTGAACTCATTTTCAAAATTTTTTGGTAAAATTCTTCCGCTTTTTCAACAGTATTTAATTGATATCTTATTCCTTGATATCTCAATATTATACCAACTGGAGCATCCCACCTAAATAGAATATTTCGTTTTTTAAGCTCAGTCACCAGAAAACCAAATTTCTTTCTTTCCAATAACATCTTAGGTGGTAGCTCTTTGTATATCCAAATCTTTCTTCCAGACAAATGCAGAGTAGAATTAAAAGATTTTTGCACGATATTATTTCTTATTTCTTTGTCTGTAAAATAAATCACCACATCTCTTGGCAATTGCCTTTGCTTTGCAATCCAGGAGTTTATTCTATAGACTCTGTCAATCCTACAAAATACTTCCTCAGGATGAACCTTTAAGATCCCAGCCAGAATTTCAGAAGATATTTTCCTTAAGTCATCTCTGTTGTTTTCCTGTAATCCTCTCAGTCTAATCGCATATTCTGTGAGATTATATTGCATCATTAAAACTTCTTTTTCAATCCGTTGTTTTATATTTTCTGCATTACAAGTCTTATGATCAGCTTCCATTTTAAGTTTTTCTTCTAAGCTATTATCTTGAGTGTTTATCAAATCATTTTCAGTTCTTTGTATTTTATTGTCCAAATTATCCTCAATTTCCTCCATTTTAGACTCTAATAAGTCAATATTTGTACCCAACTTCATAACAATTTCTGAAAAACCATTAGTCACTTTTGCAATCTTTCGTTGCAAAGTATCAAACTTTAATTGCACCATTTCTTTAATTTCCTGCTTAAATTTTTCAAAGTTCTGATTCACAATCTCATCCCTTCTTACAATCTCCTCCAAGAGAAATTCAATTATATTAAAATCAGTTTTCTGAGTCTGTAGGTTTAGAACTTGTTCATGTAGTTTATAGATGGGGGAATCCCCCCCCCCCCACTGCTTGTTTGTCTGGCTTTGTAAGTCTAAACGCCATATTTCCACACAGACAAACTCTCTTAAAAAAGAAAAGAAAAACAAAGAAAGAGGAAAAAAAGCTTCTTTCCAAACAAGATCAATATCAAATCTCCAGGAAAGAGAAAACACAAAAGTGGAGCTTTTTCTTCAATTGTAGCCAGGAGTATTTATTCCACCACTTTGTGGCTTAATAAGAAACGGAAGGACTTTCCCTTTTCAGCTTTCCCTGCTCAAACTTCAGCAGTCGCCATTTTAAAAGTTCTTTTTTACTTTGTTCAATATCCTTTGCAAAATAAGTAAAAATACTTGCGATTTAGGGTCACAGGTCCAGGTCCAGATCTCATCCTCTTTACTTAGTCTGTTAGTTTTCTTGAAAAGCTTGTTTTCATCGCCTTGCTCTGCAAAAAAACAGAGGTCTCCCAACCCCCGGAGCGAACGGCGAGTGAAATAGGGAGCCTCATCCGCTCGCCCCCAAGAGTAAAAAAAAAAAAACTCTGGGGGCTTCGCGGAAAGCTCTACCTACACTCACCTGCTCTATCTCACATTTCCTCCTGGAAATTGAGTTTTTCGAGCCGCCTTTCCGTTGTAAAGGCGGCTCTTTACAGGCGATGGGGCTGGCGGTCCCGAGGGACCATCTGGCAGCAACGAGAAACAAACCGGAAGTCCCCGGAAGAGCTGCTTTTGAAGGTACTGTGCTGCGACCGAGGTCAGTGACGCCCCCTTCCAATTATGCATGCTCTCAAACAGTCTCCTCAGAAGCTTTTGTTTTTGAAACGCTTTGTGCAAGGCCAGAGTTTTCAAAAACGGCAAAGCATTTTTCCTCCCATGCAGAGAGAGAAATAATTCATTATTCTCCTCGCAGCTCCGATCTCTCCCTTCATGAGCTAGCTATAAAAAGCTATAGTGATCTAATCAAAATTTTTGAACAGGAGCTATCCCAGGCAAAAATGGCTTTATCTATGCTTGAGCAAGATAAGAGAGAGTCTCGTGTTTTTAAAATCTCTGAAAACACCATTTTGCCTTCTCCTTTGGAGCCAAAGACACACACCCTGGTGGATTTTGTGTCAGGCAAATCAGAACAGAGAGCTGTGCACATGTCACGTTTGTCACATGATCATTCCTATTCTCAAATTACAAATGCCACGTTGCAGAAAGATTATCTGAGCTGCCTAAAACTAAAGTTGCAGCACCATCTGCTGGCGAAAGTAATTCACTAGAGAAAGCTGAAATGCATTGCATCTTGAGAGAGCAATTACAATTGTTACAGAAGACTTTATCAGAGATGTCCTTAACTCACTCAGATATTCAGTCTGCAACAGGGTGGATAAAAATCAATGATTTTTAAAAAAAAATCAAAAAAATCAGATTTTTTTTAATTTAAATCAGATTTTTTTTTATTTAAATCGGATTTTTTTGATTTTTATCAAATTTATTTTAATAAAAAACTTTTGGGGTAAAAATCTATCGTAAAATAGTTTTCTATTTAAGATACATAAATAATTTAGTTTATTCAGCATGAAATGGAGCTTAGTTATGTAGCATGAGGCTGTATATTCTGCAACACTGGGACTATCGGTGAGTCAACAGTGGGTCAAAGGAATAGCAGAGATAACAGTTGCTCTTTAAAAATTATGATTTAAATCGAGTTGATTTAAATCAAGCCTTTTTACTAGTGATTTAAATCATGATTTAAATTGTGATTTAAATCAACTCAATTTAAATCAAATCCACCCTGGTCTGCAATGCCACAAGTGTCTCCACAGGCTCAATTTTCAGCACCCCCTGGTGGTGCTGGTGTCCTTTTAGATGGAACACAACAACGCTTAATGCAGCAAAGGCAAATGACTGCGTCCCCAGCAGGTCATGTTAATATTGCAGCTCAAATGCAACAGCCTCAACCACAAATGCATGCACAAATGCCTCCAACAGCACAACCAGGACCATTTGGTCCACAACAAGCACAGCAAATACCACAGGTATTTTTACCGGCACAGCCAGCATACCAAATGCATGTTCCTCACCAGGCATTTTCTGTTGCTCCACTAACTGGTGAGTCAAAATTAAAAATGTCAGGACAGAATTATAAGGCCTGGGTCAGTGAGATTGGATTGTTACTTCACAGAGAAGGTACTCACTGTATGGTTTTTAATCCTCCTGCTCAGCCATGGACTCCTGCAATAAGAGACTTAGAGACTAAAGCTTGCACAACATTATTGATGTCCATGGATACTGAACTGCAGGTTACCTTTCCGCCTGATGCAACAGCCGAACAAATTTGGGTCCAAATGGAAAATTGCTACAGGCCTGTTTCAATTGAATCTTCATGTTTGCTCATGTCTGAGTTCCATGGTTTGAGATTTAAACCTGGTGAACAAATTGGAGGACATTTGACCAAACTGAAAGGAATCAGAAGAGAATTGAGAGAAAGAGGCTATAATATTGATGATATTCAAATGATCAGCATTATTATTAACTCATTGAATTATGAATGGAAAGATGCCATTAGAAAGATTAATCTAGTGCCTATTGCTCAACGCACAGTGGACAATGTATGCAGACTTTTAATTGAAGAAGAAGCACTCATGTTAGCCACTCCACATTTGAGAGGAGCACCCGCATCAAGAGCTCCAGCTAGGTGCCCCTTCCGAGGAAGGATCTACGCTCCAAGGATGCCAAGATGCAACATCTGTAATCGTGTGGGACATACCACCCGGGATTGTCCCCAACGAGTTCCAGCTCCCATCTCGTACCAGCCCAGAGGAACATACTCCAGAGGCAGAGGCGGAGGACAAGGTCGTTGTGGTCCCAGGCATGATTCGCAAACTCCACTCGCCACATTGGCTTTAACCAATGATCCACAATCTCAACCAGAGTACAACAGACGACTCCTGTGGACTTTGGACAGTGGTGCAGCGTTGTATGTTACTTACAGAAAGAAACTTTTCACAAAGATGCACGAGCCTGAACCTGAATTACGTGAACTTTATTCTTTTTCAAATCATCCTTGTCAGGTCAAAGGAAAAGGAACTGTTTATGTTGAAGAGCTCGATGCATTCATTCCTGATGTTTATTATATACCAACAGCAACTAGTAATTTGCTTAGTCAGAGTCACTTGTCTAGAGCATTAAAGTTCCAGGTTCACCACCTTGAAAAAGCAAGTTACATAGTTAAAGATGGAGATATTGTTGCTGAAACCATGTTAATTGGTGGTGTTTGTTACTTAAAGCCAAAGCCTAAATCGCAAACACAGGCAAGTATACAAACTCCAAAAGAGGAGAGCACAGGCCCAGAGAGAGATGCTCCAGTGAGAGATCCTGTTGCTACTCCAAAGGCTCCTAAAGCCAACAAAATGAAAATAAGGAAACAGGTTGCTCAGAGCAAGCCTGAGGTCCTCATAAAACTGTTAATGTTGAGAATTCACTAACTGGTAAACCTTTGCATTCCAGGTGTATCCATAAATGGCATAGAAGATTGGGGCATGCCAGTTTCCGTGTTCTTAGGAAGATGCCGGAGTTCGCAAAAGGTTTGGATCTAAAGGGGTGTAAGGTGTTTTTGGATTGTTCTGTCTGCAAGAAGGCCAAAGCAGCAGCCATTCCCAAACGCGCTACACGCCTGTCAACACGCATTTTTGATTTGGTTCACACTGACATAGTTGGTCCTTTTCCACCAACACTTGGTGGTAGAAAATATATTTTTTTTAAAAAAAAATTGATTTATATGCCGCCCTTCTCCGGAGACTCAGGGCGGCTTACAATGCGTTAAGCAATAGCCTTCATACTTTTGCATATTTATACAAAGTCAGCTTATTGCCCCCACAAACTGGGTCCTCAATTTACCCAACTTAGAAAGGATGGAAGGCTGAGTCGATCTTGAGCCTGGTGAGAATTGAACTCGCAGTAATTGCAGGCAGCTGGATGTTAAATGCTGCCTTAGGAGGCATTAGCTTCCTACGCCACTCAGGCTCCTATATTTTCTAACAATTGTTGATTACTCTAGATATGGATATGGATATCCTATGAAAGAAAAATCTGAGACTTTTCAGATCTTTAAAGACTTTGCTGCTCTTGTTTCTACCCAACACCAAGTTCGCATTGCCAGAATTCAGAGTGATCATGGTGCTGAATTCATGTCTCAGCATTTCCAGGACTGGATGCGTAAGAATGGAATTCTTCATCAGACATTGGCTCCTTACACACCGGCTCCCAACGGGGTCGCAGAGAGACGACAAGGGGTCCTGCAAACCATGATGTGTTGTCTCCTAGAAGACACTAGCCTTAGTATGCCATACTGGGGTGAAGCTATCAAATATGCAAATTACATTGTCAACCGTACTTGGAGCAGTGTAATAAATCAGTCTCCTTTCTTCATGTTGTATGGGTACAAGCCCGACCTCAAAAACATCCATATTTTTGGTTCATATGCTATGGTGAACATTCCCTTAGCTCAAAGAAGAAAAGGAGGTCCAGCAGCAAAGAGACTGAGATTTATGGGTATTGATGATAACTCAAAATGGAGCAAATTTATTGACTCTAAACATGTAATTGTGATTTCCCAATCTGCTAATTTTGAGGAAGATGTTGACTGGTCCAAGATTCATTCCAATGATCCTGGAGTTTATTTTCCTAGAGATGATACTGCTGATGCTGCGCAGATTGATAATCAAGATTCTACTGGTTCTTCTCAACCTGATGTTCCGTCTTCGCAAGCCGCGGATGCTGACACTAGCAACGAATGTGAGGATGAGGACG
The DNA here is from genome assembly GCF_029215685.1 of Pituophis catenifer annectens. NCBI lineage: Eukaryota > Metazoa > Chordata > Lepidosauria > Squamata > Colubridae > Pituophis > Pituophis catenifer. The sequence continues at coordinate 105,653,027 of NW_027256883.1, read as the reverse complement.
AAGCAGAAGACTGGACTGTTGTTCCGAGACTTCCAAGAGGGCCACAAAGGGAATCCCTCCACAACGATATTCTTGGCAACTGACAAAAACACCCTTGCCTTTGATTTGCAATGTTACACTTCCACCTGATAATTTCACGCAAATCAAACATCTTTCTGATTCAGAGCAAGACAAATGGTATGAGGCAATGGTATGAGGTTGAAATGGACAGTCTAAAGAAACTTAAAGTGTTTACACCTGCAAAACCTCCAGCAAATAAAAAGGTCATTGGCACTCGATGGGTCTACAGAATCAAAAAGAAGCCAAATGGTGAGTACAAGGCCAGACTTGTAGCTCAGGGTTTCGCTCAACGTTATCCTGAGGACTACACAAATACCTACTCACCGACAGTCAGAACTGAGAGTGTAAAAATTGCTTTAGCAACTGCAACTATTCTTGGTTTAGAAGTTTTCCAGTTCGATGTTGACACGGCTTATCTACATGCAGACTTAGATGAAGAGATCTATGTGAGAGGTCCTCCAGGGTTCCGACAGCAAGAAGGGGATACCTGGTTTCTAAACAAAAGTCTTTATGGTCTGAAACAGTCTGGTTTAATGTGGTACTTATGTCTTACTGACAAACTAAATTCAATGGGCTTTATTAAGTCCGAAACCGATGAGTGCGTGTTCACAAAAAGATCTAACAATGCATATGAGATAGTTCTTGTTTATGTTGATGATATTGTTTATATTGGTCCAAATAAGCAAATGAGTGAAATTTTTGCCAAAGCTTTGCAGAGATACTTCACATTGAAATCATTGGGTCACATTAGCACTTATTTAGGTGTTCAGATTGACAAAACACAGAAGGGGTTTAGTCTTTCACAAGAGGATAAAATTGAATAAATTTTGCATCATTGCAACATGAAGGATGCTAACACAACAAAGACACCCATGCAAACAGATTTTCACAACTTGACACATGAAGCAAGTCCTGAGTTCGAGGATCAAACACTTTATCATTCAGTTATTGGGTCACTATTGTACATTAGTAGTTGGACCAGACCCGACACTTAGTGTTGATCTCTTGTCTCGACATGTAAGGCAAAACAGTTTCATTGGTCATGTGTTAAGAAATTATTGAAATACCTAAAGCACACTAAACATATGAAATTATTGTTAGAACCAATACATACTGATTATGCAGAATTATGTTGTTATGCAGATTCTGATTGGGCGAGTGATAAGAAATCACGTAAAAGTACTTCAGGTTATATGATGTTCTTAAATGGATGTCCTGTTTATTGGCAAGTGCGTAAACAGAATTTTGTTTCTTGTTCATCTACTGAAGCTGAATATGCTTGTGTTTCAGATGCATGTAATTCTCTAACATGGTTTGATGCTTTGGTCACAGATATCTGGACACGTCCAATCTGACTGATCACAGTGATGGAAGACAATGAATCGGTGGTTTATATTTCTGAATCACATTTCACAGGTTCTAGGTCCAGACACACTGACATCCGTTATCAAAACATAAAACAATTAGTGAAAAAAGGTTTTGTTAAATTGCAGTATGTATCTACACATGATCAGATTGCAGACATGCTCAACAAACCGCTTCTAGCAGCTCAACACGAGTATCTGCGTAAGAAGATGTGCCTTATTTGATGATGTACCTGATATTCGCTCAACTGGCAAAAGAAGAGGTTGTCACTGCATTTTTTTATTTACCAGAAGAACTCATATTTTTGGACTGTCAGACTTTCCGTAGCTTGCCAAGTCCTTATCTCTGATCCACTACGCATGTCCGCATTCCTTCACTTTCCTTCCTAACTTTCTTTGTTCTCCTGCCAGGAGAGGTCCGGTCGCAGAGAGGTGGCCGGATCTTTGCCAAAATGTAATTATTTAGATAGTGAGATGTTTTATTTTCTTTATAACAAATAAATGAGTTTTTCTTAGAAAAAATATCTTCAGAGTTTATTTTCTTGCAAAAGTATGCTTCAAGGGAAAAGTCTCGATCCACGTCTTTAAATCAAGGTGAGATTACCCAAAAGCAGAATGGGATTAATTAGCACTCTGACAAGGAATGACTAGTATGTATGTCTAAAGTTTTGTGTACCTTCAAAGTAACTGCAACTGCCTGATCTCTAGAGATATGAATTTAAATTGTTAAAAAAGAATTGGAGGTATTGAAAGGAAGGAAAATATCTCATCCAGTTTGGTTTGGCCACCCAGACAGGATGAAGAACAAAATTCAACTTTCCTTCTTCTCTATGTTTCAAGATAAACTCGAGTTTATAAGTAAAAGTTATAAGTAAAAGTTTATAAGTAAAAGTTTTAAGTTCACTAGCTACAATACTGATGTGTAGTTGCTATCCTTCAAACTCCCTTTCTTCTACTTCTGCAATGCCTTTCCTCACCCACAAAGGAGGGGGACCTCATTCTCATGTCTTTTAGCCCTGCAAGGTTGACTTAGATCTGTAAAAGCAGAACTAGAGAGATTGAGGAATCAACTTTTATTCAGTCATGAAGAATAGTCAAAAGTGAAAGATGATTTACAAATAGGACACAAAATAAATATTGAAAATCTTAAAGATAATATGATTATGCAAGCTAAACAGCAATTAGATGATTTGCAAAATGAAATGAACAAGAAAAATTAGAAGCTATGCAATTTGAAAATGATAGCTTAATTAAAAGTAATAATAACAATAATAAAATCAGAATCAACCTACATTAGAAATAGCAAGACTAAAAGATTTACCTACAGTAATTACTATCTCTGAAGAAATGATGCTTCTGGTAAATAACCTCAAGGAAGAGATAGAAATTCTTAGACAAATTAATAGCTGAAAAATGAAAAACTTGTACAACAAGACATCAGACAAATAGAAGAGAAAACAAAAAACTCCTTTCACGTGCTGAAATAAATTTTAATCATAATTACCAAGAACTCCAAGAAAATTATACTTCTCTTTTAAAAAGTAAAAATTGGATTAGAAGAAAACAAGGGCAAGAATAAAACTAAACTCCAGACTAGCCTCAGAACACTGTGCTTGTATTGTTCTTGCCTACCTTCCTATAAACAATAAACTAATTTTGCTCTCAAGCAAGAAAAAAGGAAGCTCTACCTTCAAACAATCCTCAAAGGGAAAGGCTTCTTTTTTCCTTCCAACAAGTCATTATAAAGACCCACAATCCTACCTGGCAGAACTTGGAACAATTGATGACCACACTCCTTAATGGTGAAGAGAGAGAGAGATTAAGTAGTGCCATTGGTAAGATTTAAAACCCAGACGGGAGAAACCTCCAGGCTATAATAGACTAACAGTGCCAAGAAGGAACCCTCCCTTTCTTCTCTTGGAGCATTGCTGGACATTCTGTTTGAGTGAAAATGCATCTCTTCTCTGCGCACAACTTATAAAAAAAAGACTTTGTTTGCATCTAATTGAGACCTTTGCTTAGCCACAAAAGTGACAAAACTTGCTTTCCTTCTCTTTGTATCCTAAATTCCTTTTGAATTAATTGAGTGAAAGTATTCTGCTCAGCAGTAGAGGGACAGAAAGAGGAAAGACAGTTCTTGTGTTGGCTAAGAAGATTGCCCTGCCATAAAGGGGCCCAGGGCAGCATGTTTGAATCATCTTTGCAAGGTTTGTGTGTATGTTGTTTTAGACAAGTTGCTCTCAGCCTAGTGAGCTCAATCTGCATTTAAAGAAAAACTGCAAAGGCGTTCTGTAAAGAAGGGAAGCCATAGGCCTGGCTGCAGTAGATGAGAGGCCTGAAGACTGAAGGAGACCAGGGTTCAGTCAAGCCCTCCCCTGAATCCTTGGTCCGAATGAAAATAGGGGGAATAATGTAGCCTTCTTAGTAGACACAGGGGCATCTAAATCTGTAATTACAAAGCTGCTGGCTCCCTTTTCTAATGATGTAATAAATATCCAAGGGGTTAATGGCTTCATAAATGTCGCCCCATGCTGAAAAACCCTGAAATGTTCCTTAGATGGAAGGAATATAGATATGCCTGTGTATCCAGTTTCCCTCCTGGTCGTGGTAGTGAGAAATATGGCTCAAGAGGGTCAAATCCCCATACCTGGCAGGAGTTTGAAGTACCAAAGTTGAAGATAACCCACCAGGATATGCTGCACCCCATGCTGAAATCTCTAGCAGTGCCTGTTCGTCTTAAGCAGAAAAGCTATTCACGCCACATTACAAAGGCAATACAAAGAGACAGTCAGAAACTGTTTGCTTTGAATGGGAAGACCCAGTAACAGGTCGGAAAAGGCAGTATGCTTGGACCAGGCTTCCCCAAGGATTTAAAAATTCATCTACCTGTTTGGCGAAGCCTTAGCCTCAGATCTAGAAGATTTCCAGCCTTACGAAGATGGAGATGTACTATTCCAATATGTAGATGATGTATTAATAACTGGGCAAACGAAGAAAATGTGTTGGGACAATACCAACCGCTTCATCTGTTAATGAACAAGGGATATCGTGCCTCAAGGCAGAAAGCCCAGTTGGTGAAGCCCCAGGTTAAATACCTAGGTTACATTGTAAGCTAAATGATCCCTAAAAGTGATGCTGCCATTCAAGTGGAGGAAGGGAGAGACTTGGATTCGAGTTAGTAGCATGGCCTGTGTCATCAGATATTTTACAACCTATATCCTGGCGCCAAGGAAGCCTGAGATTCCCTTTACCTGCAGGAATTTATAGGATAGCCATGTGGGTTGTCTCACTTTAAAGGGTAGTGGTGGGAATGCATGTTTGTTCAGGTTCTCAAAGGAAATAGTAAAGAAAACATCTTCACACTTGTGTATTGGCTGAAATCTGCATTCTGACTTAAAGGGAGAGGTCTCTACCACTTTAATCCTACTGCTTTGCCTAAGGGTGTTCAGATTGTGCTTTAGCTGGATGGTTTTCACTTCTGCTTAATAAAAGAATCCTTTTGAACAACTACATTTCAAGAGTTCGTACTTTCTTAAGTTGGAAGGAGAGGCGATTCTTACAGAGATCAATCGGACATGAATGGAAAGAAGCAGTTTGTCGAATTGTAGAACCAACCAATAGAAAAGAGTTACGGGGATTCTTGGGAGAAGCAAGCTATTGTAGAATACGGATTCCAAACTTTGCTTTGCTGGCTAAACCACTTTATGAAGTTATAAAGGGGGGAGAAAAAGCACCCTTTGTCTGGGATCTGGAGCAAAAATGGGCATTTGAAACCTTAAAATCAAAACTATTACAGGCCCCTGTCATGGGACTCCCTAACTTAGAGAAGCCTTTTATACAAAGAACAATACTGCCCTCGGAGTCCTAACACAACAAAGAGGAAGTTGGCAACAGCCGATCGCTTATCTATCAAAGCAGCTTGACGGTGTAGCAAAGGGCTGGCCACATTGCTTAAAAATATTAGCCGCTATTGCTCTTTTAACAGAGGAAGCTAATAAATTAACTTTTGGGCAGCCAACTACCATTTATACCAGCCATGCGATTCAAGGAGTTTTAGAGACAAAGGGCCATTTATGGCTGACAAACCCCAGAAATTACAAGCATTAAACTCTCCTCACTCAGAAATCACGAGTGATCCTGAAACAAACAAATGCTTTAACCCAGCTACTCTTTGCAAGCATCAGGTCCTGAAACTGAAACAACGTATGCAGGTCAACACAACAATCAGAGTGGAGCAGACCTTCCCAAGCCTGACTGACCAGCCTTACCAGGACTATAAGAGAAAAGGTGACAAAGGTATGCCTTGAAAATCACCTTAAGTGAGTAAATGCATTACCACTATTACTTTGATCTGTGTGATGTTCTCCACATAAAGGAATTAGATTATCTCCTTTTGAAATACTTGAAAATCATATAGGAGACCTAAGCCAGATAGGAACTAAGTGGGTGAATCAGATGGTGGGAGAATTAAATAGCAAATACAAGAAATCCAACAATATTGTGTGTCCCTTAGCCCACCATTTTTGACCACCTCTAGTTATAACATTCAAATAGTAGTAAGAAATAAATGGGAAAACATGATTGTAAAAATGAAATGAATAATAATTGGAGTAATTGTCTTTGTATTTTGAAATCTAGACAATGATAAGTTTTCCTTTTTAATCTTTTTCTAGAAATATGAATAAGTATAAACTGTGACAATTGAAATACTTTAATGGTATATGGTGGTGAAAGTAAAAAGGATTAAGTTGTAACTTGGATACCAGCTAGAACAATTCTAAATTTAATTAGAGAAATTGTAATGATTGAAATATTCTAAAATTTATATTGTGATAAAAGTAGAAATTATTAAATTGTGATTGGAGGATTGTATGGGTAAAACACTGGAAAGGAAAAAGTTTAATGCCTAGGTGGAAGGGCCCATATACTGTGGTCATGTGTTCCCATTTGCAGTAAAAATGTTGGAATCCAAGTCTTGGATTCACTGGACTCGAGTTAAGTCCGTAGTTTAGGAATATCGGGAGGCAGACCAGGACCAGGCCTGACCCCTAGTAGTATGCTTGAAGAAGCGCCCCCTATAAGTGTCCTACTGGCAATGGGCAGGCAACATATGGGGCAGAAGAGGCCTTACTGGTGTCACACCGGAAGCTGACCCTTTACGTACGGCTGAAGATTTGGAATGGGAAGTCAAACATATATAGCCATAGGTACACTATCTCTTATTTTAATAAGCGTACTTGCTGTTATTGTGATCAGTTTGATTTGCTGTATATAGTATTCTGGAATCACCTCTTCCTCAAAAAGACAGGTGCTGAATCCAAAATCATTGACTGTGACAGAGAGCAGTACGAAACTCCTGTAGATATTTATGTTGAAGAAGTCAGGGAGTGGGGTCTCTGTGGGGATGCTCTAACTCTAGGAATGTGGATATTGTATTAATAAATAAGGGGTGGTTCTGTGGGATACCTAAAACTAATATTGCCTTTTCCCAAGTTACATAGAACCCTAACCTTCTTCCTGATGTGGTGATTTTGTAGATTAAGGGAATTGTGATTGGATAGGTTCTGTGTAGAGGACAATTATGAGTTTTCTGTGGCTTTGGCTATTATTGGCAAAGGGCCTAATGAGTAATAACACACTGAATAGTAGTTCCCAATGTTGTGAGAATGCCCGAGTGACCCCCACTTGCTCTTAAGGAAGAATCTGGGGAACTTGAAAACCCCAAAGTACAAGGCAAGAACAGGTCACAAGGTGTGAACTCTTTGGACCAGGTCCACTCCCGCCAATGACGTATCATCAATAGATGGGGTCGGTACCCTGGACCTAAGCCAACCCCAAGACCTAAAGACAAGCATCTGACAATCCCAGAACAGAGTGGGGTAGAACAAAGGGAGATTGGGCCCCTGTAACAATTGAGAAAAGGGAACTACATGTTAAGAATACTGGAATTGAGTTAAAGCCTAGTTAATCAGTCTGACCCTATCCTAAACCAAAAATGTTGGTTCTGTTTGTCTGCTGGTCCTTCATCTTATAATGCTGTTCCAGATGAGCCAGATCTTTCGGTCAGGACCAGGGCCACAATAGTCCTTGAAAAAGATATTAGATGGAGAACCAAAGTAGCAGTAGCCAAATTGCAAGGAGACTTTTATAATGCATTCAAAAGGCTGGGGATGAACCGTTTCCCATTGTTGGTCTTATAGCTGTTAGTGTGGAAATCCTAGGGTCACCCTCCTTGTGTGTAAAGTGACATCAGGAACCAGATATTCCTGTAGGATCCCTGATAGGAGATCAATGTCCATCAGAAATACACTTGACCCTAGAATGACACTTAAGGATGTAAACCTAACTAGTGGCATTTCTCCTTATGCCCACTATTATTTCAACAGAAGGTCACTTCTCAATACCACCACATGTCTCCATTAGATCCAATACAGGCTTATGTGTCCTACTTCCCTTTGGAAATGCAAGCTAACGTTATCTTTTTGAAGGCACTATTTTCAGAGATAAGCAAAAGTACCCTACACTAGAAGTCCCATTGCAGCCTCTGACAGGCATGCTAGTGGCAGGGACTTTAGGGGTCTGGACTAATGAGAAAAACCAATGAGCCCATGCATTTTCCATGAATATAGGTGTGTGTGTGTGTGTAGGGAAAAATGGAGTTTTCTTCATATGTGGAAAAATGTGTAATTGTGTTTACCTACAAACTGGACTGGAACATGTACATTTTTCCCAAAATAGGTGTTATCAGTGGAAAGCACACTATCTCTGTTCCCCTTATAGGGCATGTTCAAAAAGGGTGCCACTCTTGGTCCTACTATTAGCAATCCTGAGGACTGCCATTGGAACAGGTGTAGGTGGAATGGCACACTTCATAACACAGTTCAAGCAATTGTCAGAGGAGTTCCAAGAAAGCCTGAACCAAATTGCAGGGACCTTGGTTAAGGCCCAAGAAGATGGTTTGTGTGTATTCTTGAGAGAAGACTGTTGTTTTACATGAATAAGTCAGGAGTGGTCAGAGAAATTGCCAAGGACCGGGCATTCAAAATGGGTCAGAAATTACAAACAACAAAAATGTGTTTCTCTTAGTTATCTAGGCCTGGCTGGATTAGACAGATGTTATTCCTGTTGTGAGAGGCCTGGCCTTTATTCCTTGTTCAGACAACTAGCTATGAGAGCAGTGAAAGAAATAAGAGTTGAAAAAAATGAGTTGATTTGATGGAAAGCCTTATAGACTGTAAAATGGACCCTGATCTCTTTGATGAAAATGAAGTTCTGGGGACTTCCGGTTTCCGTGTCTTCGGCGGCGGCGGTGCCTTTTGAAGCTCCGCCAGCCCCGCCGCTTGTAGAGCCGCTTCGCGACGAAGAAGCGGCTCGAAAACTTCAAAAATCTTTAGGATTTTTGAAGAGAGATCGCAGGGTCCAGGTTGAGCCCCTGCAGCCCCCCCAGGGAATAGTTTCTGGGGAGGGAACAGGAGCGGCTCCCATTCAACCTGCTGGAACTCCGGGCGGCGTGGGACAAGTCTGCTTCTGCAGAACAAGCCGGCTACAGGGAACTTTTAATTGAAAGAAAAGGAACCAGCCTTAATAAGCAGCATACTGTTACTTGAACCCTGAAACTCGGAATCGCAAGTATTAGAGTTTTCTTGGCTTTCTAATCTGAGTGAAAAAATGCGGATGAGTGAAAGTGAACTGTAAAAACATGGCGCTTAGCCTCAGACTTAACGAGCGGGCGAGTGTGGATTGCTGAACTCATCTTGCTTTGTTACAAAGTTTCTAAACTGATACGAAGTTGCTTCGCTTGCAACAAGAGAAATAAGAGAGAAATTTCTCCTTTTTTAATACTGGACTTTGCTTTACTTTGGTTCTTATTTGATTAAATCTGGGGGACTTTTTTAGAAGTCTTTGTGGAGGTGGGAGAGGAAGAAGAACTTCCCTTTTTAGTAAAACTAGCCTACGTGACAGGATGGCCTCAAAGAAGCAGGAAGTGAAGGCAACAGGAGGTGGATCTCCCACACATAAAACGCAACCTCCCCCTGCACAACAGACACAGACTCAGAAAAAAGATTTTGATATGGGAGATTTAAAAGAATTTATTTCTAAAACTTTGGATGATAAATTTCAAAAATCTCAACAGGAGATAGATGATAAACTTCAAAAATCACATCAGGAATTTATGCAGGAAATTAATGAAGTTAAAGACATGGTGAAACAGAATCAAAATAAGGTGACCAAAAAAATATCAGAAGTGGCGTCTGGCCTGGCAGAATTTATTGGGAAAGTTGATTTTAAAGTTGAAGAACTTAAATCAGAAGTTAATGTTAAGATGAAAGACAATGATTATAAAACTGATGAAGTTGATAATAAAATGCAGAGAATTGAAGATGAGATTGTTATGATACAATTCCGGGCGATGGAATTTGCCATACGGCTTCGGGGAATTCGAGAGGAGGAGAGACAGGATTTGAGACAAGTTTGCTCTGAAGCCTTGGCTAAGATTTTACAAGCTAATCCTGATTTGGTATTTCATAAAATAGATAAAATTTACAGAGTGAACTCTTGGGTGGCCAGACAAAGACAACTGCCCAGAGATGTGGTCATATACTTTACTGACAGAGAAATTAGAAATGATATCCTGCAAAAATCTTTTCATACTTCTGTACAAGTGGGGGGTTCACGACTTGAAATTTTTAAAGAATTACCTCCTAAAATGTTGAAAGTTAGAAAAGAATTTGGTTTTCTTGTTAAGGAATTGAAAAACTTACAGATACCCTTCCGGTGGGACGCACCAGCTGGGATAATTTTTAGATATAAGGGAGAAGGATATCGGTTGAATACCGTGGAGAAGGCACAACACTTTTATAGTACTATTCTTAAGGAAAGAACACCATCTCCACGTACATCTACAGTTTTGGAGATTAAGGAGAGTGAAGAGAGGCAATTGAAAGAACAGTCTAAGCAGGAATTAGAAATAGTGCAAGGTGCAGAAGGAGGTTTTCTGAGTGAGCCCTTGTTGGATTCTTCTCCAATTTTGGATTTGATTCAGTTGACTGAAGTTAAAGATCAACGTATAACTAGAGCTCAATCCAAGCTACTTAAACAAAAGCAACAACAACAACAGGAAAGACAAGACAAGAAGGCAGTTAAGAGTACCGTACAAGAGAGTGGCGCTATGGGAGGAGCGAGATCGAAGCTCTCGGATGAACTTCAAATATTTTGCTCTGCGCTACAGAAAGAGGCTGATGACCTTTAAATGTCTATCTTGGAATGTTAATGGGTTGAATTCAGCACAGAAAAGGAAGAAATTATTTACATATTTGAAACAATTTAATAATGATATAATATGTTTACAAGAAACGCATATCACAACTCAAGATCAAAAATATTTGATAAATCCAAAACTAGGAGCACATTATATATCTTCAACTTCGCAGAAAAAGAATGGTGTGGTTATTTATGTAAATAAAAAATTAACAGCGAAAGTTATAGAAGCAGATCAAGATGGTAGGTTTGTAGCAATTGAATTGCTTACAGCAAATGGACAAATTCTTTTGATTGGAATTTATGCTCCCAACCAACAACAGGACTATTTTTATAAGATGTTACATACTAAAATATTGCAATGGGACTATAGATCTATTTTAATTATGGGAGACTGGAATGGAGTAATTGATTCTAAATTAGATAAAAAGAGCTTGGCAAAGTCTAGAATTAGACTACCACAGACTTTTTTTGATATGAAAGAAGATATGGAATTAAAAGACGTTTGGAGAATACATAATCCAAATGAATTGGATTACACTTTCTTTTCTGATAGACATAGATCCTTTTCTAGGATTGATTTTATTCTGTTGTCAAATGATCTACTTGTTAAGACAAAAAGAACAAAGATTTTTCCAAGAACTTTGACTGACCATAGCCCTGTATGGATAGAAATTGAGATGGATAAGGTTGAGAGACGTTCTTGGAGATTAAATGAGAACTTGTTTAGATATGAAAAAAATACAATAGAACTTAAAAAGCATTTGAAAGAATTTTTTGAAATAAATTTGAATAAAGGTACCCCAATTGAAATTGTTTGGGACGCAAGTAAAGCTTATATGAGAGGGGTACTTATCTATATGAATTCTAAACATAGACTGCTCCGACAAAAGAAAAGATCTGAGTTGGAAATGGAAATAAAGAATAAAGAACAGTTACTTATTAAAAACCCATCAGATGAAAGAATACGAAGTGCTATAAAACTTTTGAAAGATCAATTTCAAATGCTTATGGCGGAACAAGTTGCAACAAGCCTACAATACGCGAAGCACAACACATTTTGCAACGCTAATAAACCGGGCAGATGGTTGGCTTACACATTGAGGAAAAAACAAAGTGCACGGATTATCGATCGTATTGATATTGGAGGGAAAGAAATCTTTCAACAAAAATTAATTAAAGAAGCTTTTGTGGATTATTATACTAAATTATATGCCAAAGAAGAGGTGCAGAATGGACTTATAGAAAAATATTTAAATGATAAGAGAGTTACAAAAATTACCGATCAACAAAAGGAAAGAATGAATTATCCTATAACAGAGGAGGAGATAACAGCAGCAATTAAACAGTTAAAAACAGCCAAAGCTCCTGGCACGGATGGTTTGACTGCAGTGTATTATAAAACTTTACAAGCTGAAATGGTGGGACAACTTAGAGATTTATTTTGCAATATTCAACAAGGGGGTAAAATACCCCCATCTTGGACAACTGCTTATATATCTTTGATACCAAAAGAACAAGTTGGTCCTAAAAAACCAGAGAATTATAGACCAATATCTCTTTTGAATACAGACTATAAAATTTATGCGAAGGTATTAGCCAACAGGTTGATGCCAGTAATCCAAAAGGTGATTCATGAGGACCAAGCGGGATTTATTGAGGGTAGATATATGAAGGACAATGTAAGGCAAGTAATAGACTTATTGGAATATCTTGATAAGAATAAACAGATTCCTGCAGTGCTGGTTTTTTTGGATGCAGAGAAGGCCTTTGATAGAGTGGATTGGAATTTTCTACTAAAGACTTTAAAAAAGATGGGCTTTGGGGACCAATTTATACAGGCAATCTCAGCAATTTATCAAGAGCAAAAAGCACAGATTATTATTAATGGAAGTTTGACAACAGAGTTTAAAATTGAAAAAGGAACAAGACAGGGATGTCCGTTGTCCCCACTTTTATTTATTTTAACATTGGAAGTCTTGCTAAATACAATACGGGACTCTAAAATTTTGAAAGGCATAATGATAAGGCAAGAGGATTATAGAATAAAGGCATTTGCAGATGATCTGGTTGTTACCCTATCACAACCAATGGAATCAACAATCCTGATGAACGACATTATACAAGACTATGGTAGAGTTTCAGGTTTTAGACTGAATTCAAAAAAGACTAAAATGATAGTTAAAAATATGACACAAGATCGTAAACATGAGCTTGAAAGGAGGGCAGGTTTTGAAATTGTACCTAAGGTAAAATATCTTGGAGTTCAGGTTGCAGAATCAAACATGAAATTGTTTCAAAATAATTATGAGGTGTTGTGGCGAGAGGTTCAGAAGGATATGGAGACTTGGAAAAAGCTGCAACTGTCTCTACTTGGAAGAATAGCAGCAGTTAAGATGAACATTTTGCCAAGATTTCTGTTTTTGTTTCAAATGATTCCGGTGCTTAAAAGTGATAAACAACTGAAAGTTTGGCAGTCTGGTGTGAATAAGTTTGTCTGGAACGAGAAGAAGCCGAGAGTGAAATTGAAAATTATGCAAGATGTTCCAGAAAGAGGAGGTCTTAAACTCCCAAACCTACAGTTATATTATGATGCAGCAGCTTTAACTTTAACAAGTGATTGGTTTGGAAGTAAAAAGTCTGGAATATTGAAAGCAGAAAGTTTTGACCTTGAACTTGGATGGCATGCCTACTTATTCTACGATGACAAAGTTGATAAAGTATTTAAAAGTCATATACTTAGAGACTCTTTGATGAGAGTTTGGAAGAAGCACCGACTCAAATGGGATTACAAAATACCGCTATGGCTGGATCTTGGTCATACTTTGTGGAATACAAATATAATGTCACTCGGGGGGTTTTTATATAAAGAGGTTCTTTTTACAGATGCGGGCAGATGGCAGCTGAAGACATTACAGACACTGTTGGATGAAGGGTTTAATCTAACTTGGTTACAATATAATCAATTACAATTGAGATGGAAAGAGGACCAAAAAACTGGTATTATGTTGCATGAGGAAGAATTGGTTAGACATATAAGAGAGAAAGGTCCAATGCATATCAAAAGGCTTTATAATGTTTTGCTAGAAAGAGATTCAGAAACTGAATTAGTTAAAGACTGTATGATTAAGTGGGCACAGAATTTTGAAGAACCAGTGATGCTGGAAACATGGGAAAAAATTTGGGTTCAGAATGTTAAATTTACACAGTCACAAAACCTGAGAGAAAATTTTTATAAAATGTTTTATAGATGGCATTTAGATCCCAAAAAGTTGTCATGTATGTACCCTAATGTTCAGCCAAAATGTTGGAGATGTGAATGTTTAGATGCCACGTATTATCATGTTTGGTGGACCTGTAGGAAAGTTAAGGCTTTTTGGATAAAAATTTGGTGGGTCATGCAGAATGTTTTGAGGAAAAAAATTCAATTTTCTCCACAGTTGTTTTTATTGGGTATAGTTAAGGGTTTTACACGGGGTGAGATAAAACTGATATTGTATATGATAACAGCAGCAAGATTGTTGATAGGTAAATATTGGAAGAATGAAGCTTTACCCACTATCGAGGAATGGACTTTGAAGATGGCTAGTTTTGCTGAGATGGCGAAGATTTCAGCATATTTAAAAGACTGTTCACAAGAGACTTATGAATGGGAATGGAAAAGGTGGATAGAATATGTTCAGAACAAATACCAAACTAGAAAGTATCAAATAGCTTTTATTTGAAAATAATGTATTAGAAATATTTTAATGTATTAGAAATATTTTAATGTAAAGAGATAAAGAGGAAAAATTATACAGGGGGAGGGATGGGTTTAAGCTTGTTTGCTAGTGTTACTAGTTATGAGTATATAATAGGGAAGTCTGGGGGGGGAGGGTTAGGGAGGGTTAGGGAGGGTTTGGGGAGGGAGGTGGGGGGGGTGAAAAAAAGGGGTGAAAATCTAATTGTAAAACTTTTGCAATAAAAAAAAAAAAAGAAAATGAAGTTCTGATGCAGGAACATATGTACAACTCTCAACTGGGTAATTAGAGAAAGTGCTTCAGAGAATAAGATTTGAAAATCATATGTATTACTTGTCTTTCCTTTGCATTACTATGTATCTTATCCTGAATTGATTATGTTATGTCAAATGTTATATGCTTACATTGTTGAATTAAGCTCTGTAATAGGCAAAACTCAATTGTAAACAAGTAAAATAGAGTCTTAAAGGGGGGGGATAAGGCAGGACGTAAAGTGAAATTTGGTTATAAGAGTGAAATAATACGGGGTCAGCGTAGAGGATCTCTGAAGGACCCCTGTGACTTGAGAAATTTGCAGAGTTCAAAAAGTTCAACCGCAGAATTAACACACTTTCTACAGTTGGAGAGTTCAATAAGTCAAACGCAGAGGTGCTATGTTAAAATGCAGAACTAACCCACATGGAGCTTCCTGTTCAGGCAATAATGGGAGGAGGGAGAGAGCCTAACACGTAGGAGGTTTTTTTGTTCTATAAAGATAGGTGTCTTAAAGAAGGACTTTTGTTCAGAATGTAAAACAAAATGCATGTCTGAACCTTTTGGCCAAAATAAAAAAGCTATTTCTGATCTCGAAATTCATCTCCGTTGTTTTTCTGCAACAGTATGATATAGTATTTCATTTCCAGAGAGGAATCAATAATTAATTTATCTTCCAAAATGCTATGTACTGCACCTTATTCTAGGATATAGTCTTCCTTTTCTCCACACTAAGCGTTTCTCTCCCTCAGTTCCATTATCATGAGGTCCCTGCTCTGCATAAGAGTCAGGTGACATCATTTTTTCAAAATGCTGCCGAAATTCAGCCAGCTGCCAGTAGGTGGCTCTAGGATTCACAGGAGTATAGAGAGGTGCCTTACAAAAAATATGAAACTTCACCTTCTCAATTATTGTTCACAATAATTGACAGCCAGTCAATGGATTTTAAACTTATTCTATGGGACAACCTATTCTCCAAAATACCTGCGAGCACGACAAGAAGTAACAGATGAAAACTTATCAATGAGAAAGAGAGATCCACTCAGAACTAAGGAAAATTTTCCTGGCAGTGAAAACAATCAGTGGAATGGCTTACCTTCAGAAGCTGTGGTTGCTCCAGCACTGGAGATTTTTAAGAAGAGATTGGACAACCATTTGCCTGCAATGGTATAGGTTCTCCTGCTTGAGCAGGGAGTTGGACTAGAAAACTCCCTGGGAGTTTTCCATGGGGCAGAGAGGAGAGCCGATTGAGGGCAAAGCAACCACCGGCAGAGAAGGAAAAGGCGAGCTGGTGAGAAGAAAGAGAAGAGCAGGGAGGAGGAGGGGGAGGGCTGTGAAGACGGGAAGAGATGAGAGGTGAGCTTGCCGTGGGCCATCTGGGCGGTCCTGTTGCTGGGAGAAACAGCGCAAACAGGAGCCACGTGGCTGAGGAGCAAGGAGCAGCGGCAGCGCAGCAGATGGCAGAGCCGACAGCGAAAGGCGGCACAACGAAGCAGATCCTGAGAGGAGCATGGAAAGCAACGGGAGAGCATCGGTGCAAGCGGAAGCTGTTGGTGTTGGTGGAGCATTTCAGCACAGCGGATCAATGGTCCGGTGACTGAGAACAGCAACAGAACAATGTAGGAGACCAACAAGCAAGGGGGGAGTGGGGGACACTGAGAAAAGCAGGGAGAGCTGAATATCCGGTAGTGGCAGGAGAAAAACAAGTAGGAAGGGAGGATAAAAAAACAACACAGGACACAAGGCAAAACAAAATAAAAGGCAAGTAGACAGTAGCAAGTACAGAACATATAAAGGCAGAGAAGTAAGAGATAAATCAACCCCTCAAGAAAGCAGGAAGGGAAAGGATCACAAGAAGGAAGGGACAATAAAAGAACATTCCAGTACAGGCTAAGAACGATCCTCACACCTAAGCCCACTCAACACTAAAAAATGTTTAAATTGGACAATCTAAATGATCTGCTACCCTTAAAATTTTAAACTAGACAATTTGAACTATAGAACTTTAAATCCTTAAACTAGGCATTCTTTAAATGTTAGAACCTTAAACTTCAGCTAGACTTGAGTCCCCCAAATTTTAAATGATCTGTTAGAACATCTGTATCCCAAATTGGTCATTTTTCCCTTTTAAAAATCTGTGGTAAAACCCTCTACACTTTCACTCTCAATTTTTTGTAAACCCACTCAGGGAAGAAGAAACTGATACTATTGTGATCTGCAGAACATGTTCCATGTATATACTTATGCCCATAGAATACCCAAACTACATATGTACCAAATGTAAATTAATCAAGTTACTAGAAGAAAAAGTAAAGGGTCTAGAGGAACCTCTAATCACTCTGAAACTCGACCTACAAAATGAGAAATCCCAAACCTTGCAAAAAGAATATGCCCAAATTGAACATAATAATGAGCAAACAACTTCTAAAAGAGTTGACTCCTTAGAGAAAAAAGACAGGTGGAAACATGTCACTCAAAGAAAAAAACACAAACCTAGTACAAAACCCCTGTCCAAACCAAAGCTCTGAAGCAGCCCCACTGGTGCTAAGCAATCAATATCATGGACTCTCACTAGAAGAAAACATGCAGACGCATAGAAAAGAAGTACCATCAAATGCCCCTAAAAAAGTAGCATCATCAAATGCTTTTGTGATAGATAGAAAAAACCCTAAACCTCCCTAGGAAAAAAAAAAAGGCATAGGAGATTCAATTCTTAAGGGAATAGAACCTGCCATCTGAAGACCAGTCAATCCAGAGAAGTATGTTGTCTCTCTGGAGCTAAAATCAAAGATGTGGCTGAGAACCTAACCAAAACAATAAAACCAAAAGACTACTACCCCTTTCTACTACTATTATGTACAGACGAATGACACACACAAAAAAACTTGAAAACAATATTGAATGATTATGAGCAGCTAGGCAAGAAAGTCAAGGACTTAGGTGCACAAGAATTTTTTTTTCATTTGTACTGCCAACGAAAGGACAACATCCAGCAAGAGAACAAATTACTCTAGAAGTGAACCACTGGCTAAAGGGTTGGTGTCGCCAAAAAAGCTTAGGATTCCTGGACCATGATCTGTACTACCTCCAAGATGGACTTTTGGCAAGGGATGCACCTCACACAGACTGGGAAGAATGTTTTCGGAAAATGAGTGGCTCAATTTATCAGGACTTTAAACTAAAATTGAGGGGGGAGGTGACCAGTCTTTAGGATCTCCAGGACCTAATTCCAAGCAAAAACCCATAGAAAGCAAGGCAAATAATGAAGTAAGGAGAGATGGGAAGGAAGACAAACTCAAATACCAAATAGGAGACATAGGACGCATACCCAGAGTCAGGCATAAAGATCTCAAGTGCCTATATACAAATGCACAAGGTCTGGGAAACAAACAGGGTGAACTTGAACTATTAATACACGAAGATAGATATGAAATAGTAGGAATAACAGAAACTTGGTGGGATGAAACCCACGACTGGAACATACTGATAGAAGAATACAAACTCTTCCAAAAAAAAAAAAAAAAACCCCAGACCCCATAAAAGAAGAGGTGGAGTTGTATGTAAAGGACCACTATAATGCACGAATTGCATGAAACCAAAGATGAAAACCTCCTAGAATGCATATGGGTCAACATAAAAAACAAAAAGAATGACATGGCCATAGATGTATACTATAGGCCACCCAATCAAGCAGAAAAAATAGATATCCTTTTTGCTAACCAACTAACAAACATATGTAGGAAACACACTACAATAGTAATGGGGGACTTCAATTACCCTGATATCAATTGGAAAACTAATTCTGCACCAAGTGAGAAATCAAATAAGTTCCTAACCAACCTAGCTGACAACTTTTTTTTTATTAAAAAGTTTTTATTTTATAAACATGCATACATACAATAATCAATCAGTATATCATCTGAATACATCTTTTTTTCCTATTACTCCTCCAATATTTATCATCTTGATATTATCATTTCATTTGTTGTAACATTTTCCCCACATTTACTTTTATATTTGTACCTTTATCTATTCAACAATTCTATCCCACCCCAACCCTCCCCCCCTCCCCACCCCCCCACCCCGACTTCCCAGAGCAAAAACAGGGTATAACATTTAACAAGCAAAAGCTAAAATATACTAACCTACTACAAAGTTTAAAACTCCCTCACGCTCTTTAACTCCTCTTTTGCAAATTCATCAACCTCCCTTTTGTAAATTCTCAAAATCAGTTAGATTAAATTCTTTCTTCCTGAATATAAGAGCCTTTTTCTTGGTATGTAATCCAATAGCTTTAACAATATTACAAGCATTAACAAACATTGATAAATTTCATTTTCATCCCTCAGACACCTTTCTTTTTCAACATTGCTCCTAATAAGATTCTAAATTAAACATTTATCCTCTTTATTCCTTCATAAACCAATTATCAATTTCTAACTATTCAGCATTAAAAATTCTAAATTAAACATTTTAAAACTTTAAACATTTTATCACCTATACCTTTTAAAATAGTATAATCTTATATTAAACATTTTAAAAAACCTCTTTATACATCAATAGGACCTTCTTAGTTCATTCTTCAAAATATAAATTTCAAAACCTTCCGGAAACTATCCCTTAAATTTTTAATTAACCATTTCTATATTTTTTCCAGTCCTTCTTCCTCAATCAACATTGCTCCCTAATGAAGTTCTAAATTAAACATTTATCTTCTTTAATCCTTCATAAAATTAGACATTTTAAAACTTTAAACATTTTATCTCATATACCTTCTTAAAATACTATAATCTTATGTTAAACATTTTAAAAATCTCTTAATACATCAATAAGACATTAAGTCATTTCTCAAAATATAAATTTCAAACCCTTCAGAGAGGTGTCCCTCAAATTTTTAATTAACCATTTTGATACCTCGATAACTCTTAAAAAGCTATCATTTTTACCTCGATAACTCTTAAGAAGCTATCATTTTTATATCCAGAACCAATTGTAATAACACACTTCCTTTATATTATTATCTTAGAATAAACTTTAAAAATACAAATTTAATTAAGCTTCTCAACCTATTGCCAAAATCCTCCCCCCAAAAAATTAATCTTCAGTTCTTCCCTTCTTTCTGTATTTTTTCCAGTCCTTTTTCTTCGATAATT
Source organism: Pituophis catenifer annectens (assembly GCF_029215685.1). NCBI lineage: Eukaryota > Metazoa > Chordata > Lepidosauria > Squamata > Colubridae > Pituophis > Pituophis catenifer. Next base: position 105,633,200 of record NW_027256883.1, on the reverse strand, counting down.
CTTTCTTCTTCAGCATTGCTCCTCCTCCTGCTTTTATTTTCGAGAATTTTAAAATTTGGATTTGAGGTTGATGTCTCTTTGAAAGTTTTTGTATTTCATTTAATTTGAAACTCCCATAAATTCTCATAATCCTTAAAATTGTGCTGCTGGTGTGGTCGCGACCCCTTGTTCTGCTTAAAGCAGAATCGTCCCGGATCCGGAGCACTGAAGGGCTTTCAGGGAGCTCTCACCCTGCAAATCCCAGGCTTAAAAAAAAAAGCCTGGGGGTCTAGGGGAGCTCTACCCAGACCCTTCTGCTCTTCTCTCCCCCTTTTTCCCTGGGGGAGAGTTTCGAGCCGCTAGAACAGCTGATTTTCGCTGTTCTAGCGGCAAATGGAATCACGGGGCTGGAGCTCCTGAAGGAGCGTCCATTCAGGGAACGCGGAGCCACCAGAAGTCCCTAGCTGACAACTTTGTTGTCCAAAAGGTAGAGGAGGGAACTAGAGGGACAACCATACTGGACTTAATACTTACAAACAGAGAAGAAATAATAGAGGAAGTTGAAACTGCAGGAACCTTGGGTGAGAGTGACCATGTCATAATAGAATTCAACATAATGCAAACACAAGCAGTAGAACAAAATGATACCAGAGTCTTAGATTTTAAAAGAGCTGATTTTAATAAACTCAGAGAAAACTTGGAAATATTCCTTGGATGAAAACCCTAAAGGGGAAAACAACTCAAGAATCTTCAGAAAATCTGAAAAATACTATCATAAAAGCCCAGACCAGTGCAATACCACTGAGAAAGAAAAACAAGAAATCCAAGAAGAAACCAGTATGAGTGCACAAAGATCTCTTTGACAAATTGAAAGACAAAAAGGACAAGTACAAAAAATGGAAAGAGCGACACATAACTAAGGCAGGATATCAGCAGAGAGCCAGAATCTGCAAAGATAAAGTTAGGAAAGCAAAGGCTCAGAATGAACAAAGACTTGCAACAAAAGTCAAAGGTAACAAAAAAAGTTTCTTCCAACATATAAATAACAAGAACAAAATCAAGGAAACAGCTGGTCCACTAAAGAAAGAAGATGGCAAGGAAGTAACAGGCAACAGAGAGAAATCAGAGCTGCTTAACTCATTCTTTGCATTGGTCTTCATGCAAAAACAAACTATAGCCCAACCTACCAGAAACATAACTTTAAAAAACAGACTGGAAATAAAAGTTAAAATAAGCAAAAGAATAGTAAGAGAACACCTGTCTTATCTTGATGAATACAAATCACCAGGACCTTATGAATTACATCCCAGAGTTCTAAAGGAACTGGCAAATGTCATCTCAGAACCATTGCACCACATCTTACAAAAATCCTGGAACACCGGGGAACTACCAGAGTACTGGAATAGAGCTGATGTGGTTCCCATTTTCAAAAAAAAAAGGGGGGGGGAAACAGACCCAGTGTAAGGATCGCCTCTCCTTCCAACTTAAGAAAGTACGAACTCTTGAAACGTAGTTGTTCAAAAGGATTCTTTTATTAAGCAGAAGTGAAAACCATCCAGTTAAAGCACAATCTGAATGCCCTTAGGCAAAGCAGTAGGATTAAAGTGGTAGAGACCCTCCCTTTAGGTCAGAATGCGGATTTCAGCCAATACACAAGTGTGAAGATGTTTTCTTTACTATTTCCTTTGAGAACCCGAACACACATGCATTCCCACCACTTCCCTTTAAAGTGAGACAACCCACATGGCTATCATATAAATTCCTGCAGGTAAAGGGAATCTCAGGCTTCCTTGGCACCAGGATATAGGTTGTAAAATATCTGATGACACAGGCCATCCAAGTCCCCACTTCCTTCACTTGAATGGCAGTATCACTTTTAGGGATCTGACATGCTACCCTCCTTAGAAAACAAAAGGGTCCACCTGTAAAAAAAAACAAAAAACAAATATACACAAGATTTCAAGATTTCATGATAGTAGATCAACAAGGTTTGTTAGAGTATTGGGAGTGAAATTTTCTCAGTAAGATTGGAGCCCTAACGTGGTGTTTAGCGACCCATTCATTGTGTGCTGATGGTAAATGTTTCCAAGCAACTAAGTATTGGACTTTCCCTCTGTGGATCCTAGAATCAAGGATTTCCTTGATTTCAAAGTGTTGTTCACCTTCAATCATGATGGGAACAGATGGTGTAGATGCAGGTGGTCTGAGGGATGAGGTTACTTCTCGTTTGAGTAAACTGATATGGAATACTGGGTGGATCTGCCTGAGTGTCTTTGGAAGAAGTAGTTCAACTGCTACTGGATTTATGATTCTAGTGATGGGGAAAGGTCCAACGAACTTTGGCCCTAGTTTCTTTGATGGTTGTAATGATTTCAAGAATTTTGTAGATAAGTATACTCTGTCTCCAATATGAAAAGGTTTGGGTTCCATCCTTTTCTTGTCAGCTTGAATCTTAAAAGCTTCTCTAGCTTCCTGTAAGGCTAATCTAACCACTGGCCACGTGTTTCGCAAATTATCCATCCACTCCTTAAGTGAGGGGATGGTGGGTTCTTCTGTGGGTAGTTCAGGCATGGGGCTGAAATCCTGGCCTGTTGCTACTCTAAAAGGGGTAAAACCAGTGCTTGAATGTACAGCGTTATTAAACGCAACTTCAGCAAAAGGCAAAAGTTCGGTCCAGTTATCCTGTTGAAAATTAATGAAACATCTTAAATATTGTTCTAGTACCGAGTTCAAAATTTCAGAATTGCCATTAGTACACGGATGAAAAGAGGTGCTCAACCCCTGGCCAGTACCAAGTAAACCCAAAAACGCCCTCCAAAAGTTGGAGATGAATTGAGCCCCTCTGTCGGATATGATCCTTTGTGGAGCACCATGAAGTCGATAAATGTGTATTAGGAATAATTTGGCTAAACTTTTAGCAGTTGGGATCTTTTGGCAGGGTATAAAATGTGCCTGTTTTGAAAATAGGTCTGTCACAACTCAAATAACAGTATTTCCCTCACTGTTTGGCAATTCCACGATGAAATCCATAGCAATCTCTCTCCAAGGCGCTGCAGGTTCAGCTACCTTCTGCAATAGACCTGGGGATTTCCCCTGGCGTCTTTTTGCTGCTGCACAAATGGGGCAGCTAGCTACATAGCTTTCTATGTCCTTCTTTAGTGATGGCCACCAAAATTGTCTTTTAATCAGGTGTAAAGTTTTCACAAACCCAAAATGTCCAGCTAATTTGGAGTCATGGCACCGTACCATTAAGCATAGTCTTTGGCTTGCAGGGACATACAACTTCCCCCCCACCCAAGCCAAGTCTTCTTTCATCAGACAGCTGGATTTGTTGTTCAAAAACCATTCATCAGTGGCCAATGCTTGTTTAAAATTTTGGGTGATGTCATTGTCTGTCACTGTTTCTTGTTTTTTCTGGGATCTGGTGACTACTTTAGCGGCTAGTTGACTGTTTTGTACTATAGGTTTGATTACGTCTGACCTTGCACGAATGTATTGCGGTTTTCTGGATAGCGCATCCGCCAGAAAGTTTTTCCCCCCCGGGAGGTATTTTAGAGTAAAATCAAACCGTTTAAAGTACTGAGCCCATCGTACTTGTTTTGGGGAGAGTTTCCTTGGGGTCTTTAGGGCTTCTAGATTTTTATGATCAGTCCAGACTTCAAAAGGGGTCTTACTGCCTTCTAGGAAGTGCCGCCAGGTTAACAATGCCCAACGAACTGCATATGCCTCTTTCTCCCAAATAGCCCACCTTTGCTCAGTCTCATTCAACTTTTTGGATGTGTAAGCGCAGGGTTGTAGTTGGTCTTGCTCATTCTTCTGAAGCAGGACCGCTCCTATTGCCACATCGCTGGCATCTGCTTGTATGACAAATGGTTTCTCCGTGTCCGGGTGTTTTAGAATTGGTTCTGCTGAGAACAGCCGTTTAAGTTTTTCAAATGCTGCCTGGCATTCCATAGTCCAGTTCAATGGTTGCTTTGGTTTAGGGTTGTCCTCCCCCTTTGTTTTTAAGAGCTTGGTGATGGGGAGAGCAATCTGAGCGAATGCAGGGATAAACTGGCGGTAAAAGTTAGCAAACCCCAGGAAGCTCTGTAACTGTTTACGTGTGCGTGGAGGGTCCCAATCAAGTACAGCCTGCACTTTTAGAGGATCCATCTCAACTCCCTGGTGTGAAATGCGGTATCCCAAATAGTCAATTTTCTCTTGATGGAATTCACATTTGGAAAGTTTGGCATAAAGTTTGGCAGCACGGAGTTTGTTTAAAACTGCCCTGACTAGTTTTACATGTTCTGCTTTGGTCTCGGTATAGATTAAAATGTCGTCCAAATAGACCAGAACCCCCTTATATAAATGCTGATGCAGCACTTCATTTATTAACTGCATAAACACTGCAGGGGCTCCTTGTAACCCAAAGGGGAGCACCTTGAATTGGTAGCAGCCGAGGGGGGTGTTAAATGCCGTTTTCCACTCATCCCCTTCCTTAATTCGGACACGGTAGTAAGCCTCCCTTAAGTCCAGCTTTGAAAAATTTTTCCCTTTAGCGAGGTGTGCTAACATATCTTTCATAAGGGGGAGAGGATACACGTTCTGCACACTGATAGTATTAATGTTCCGGTAGTCAACGCATAAGCGTTTTGAACCATCTTTTTTCTCTCTAAACAACACTGGGGCTGCAATTTTTGGTCGGGCTGGCTCGATGAAACCCCTTGCTAGGTTTTTCTCAATGAATGTTCTCAGCTCTTCCAACTCCCTCGGTGACATGCTGTACATCTTGGGTTTAGGGAGTTTCGCGCCGGGTAAGATTTCTATTGCACAGTCAGTGGCACGGTGGGGGGGGAGCTCATCTGAGGCTTTTTCGCTAAAAACCTCAGCTAAATCCTTGTATTCTATGGGTATGCCCTCAGTTGGTGTGGCATGACCAGGCATGGCTGTTTCTCGATTCTCTGCCCCCTCAAGTCCTTTATGTGGATACTCAGCAAAAGTCACCTTCCTCTGAAATTTTATGATGCCTTGTTTCCAATTGATTTGTGGGTTCCATCTTTTTAGCCACGCAAGGCCCAGAACCAATGACTATTCCATGCCAGGTGCCACTATAAAGGTAAGCCTTTCCTTGTGGCTTCCAATGCCTATATGTAGAGGCACGGTGGCCAGAGAAGCTGGCTCCCCTCCTGCTATTGACCCATCTAGTTGGCAGAAAGCAATGGGGGTTTTCAGCTTTCTTACGTTAATCCCTAACTTCCCTACTAAGGTTGGGCTGATCAAACAACGGATGCACCCCGAATCCACTAGGGTGGGGATACTTATCTCCCTGTCCTGGTTTGGGATAAATAGTCTTAAGGGGAGGGTAAGCGGTTTAATTGGTTTGCTTACCAGTGGCTCATCATCTGGATCGCTTCCGAATGAGTGTGATTCCTCCTGTTCAGATGCCAGGGTTTCTTCCCCAAAGAGGGGAGAGGATGGGACTTCTATGGTCTCCCTGCTCCTCAGGGCAGTCTCCTTCCCATGCCGACCCGGTTTTCCAGGACCCTCCCCCGGTGGGTGGTTCCGGGCGGGTGTTTGCGAACGACACTCTGCAGCTCGGTGCCCTTCTTTTCCACACTTGAAACAGGCTGAAGATCTCGGGGAGAATGCGGTTTGTGGTTTGTGGGGCTCTTGCTTCCATTGGGGTGAGGATTTCTTCCATGCTCGCCCCGCTCGATACTGGTTTCTGGCCATATCGATCTCAGCTTCTTCGGCAGTGACATACCATTCATGTAGGTCATTCGGTGCCCCTCGGGCCACGCAGGCATTGTATAGATCATCACTCAGTCCATCCTTGAAACAGCTCACCAAAATATCTTCCGGCCAGTGCACACGACACGCGAGGTCCCGGAATTCTTCAGTATACTCTCCTACTGGCCGTCGCCCCTGCCTCACCACCTTAATGCGGTCACGTGCTTTGCGATCTGCCAGTGGGTCCTCGAACCGACGTCGCAGGGCCATCATGAAATGGTCGAAATTCCGCAGTTCTGGTGCGTTGGCATTATGTAGGGTCACCATCCATCTGGCTGCGGCACCCTCTAGGGCTAGGGTCACAACTCGCACTCGGGAGCCTTGGGTTTGGAAATCACGCCCATACTCTTCTATGTAGGTGAGCACATGTGCCACAAAGAATCCTAATTGTTGCGGATTCCCATCAAACTTCACCCCAAGAGGGGGAGTTTCTCTTTCCAGCTGAGGAGCCCGGGGTTGGTTGGGAATGGGCGCCCGTGTGCGTGCTGCCTGGGGGGGAGGGTTTGCTGGGTCTTCTCCCGTAGCTGCTGCACCATCTGCTCGATAGGCGGCCTCCAGGAGGGGGGTGCCTCCCCTGGCATCATCCATGACTGCTGCCCTTTCAGTGCTCTTTGGTTGTTGTCCTGGCTCCCTTCGGATGTTAAGATTTTCCAAAGTCTCCATCACCAATTGGGTTATATGCCTCTTCAGATAGTCCTCCCTCAGGGGTGCTTCGGTCAGCCCCCCCTGGTCAGTAAGGGCTTCTAGTTCCAGTTTCCACCCCGGTTTTCGGTTGCCACGGTTGAGGGTGACTCCTCTGGTTCTCTCATCCCAGCCATCTTTCTTCCCAATGCCAATTGACAAGCGGGGCTTTTCAGGATTCTCCAGGGTTACCTCATCCTCTCTGATGGGTCGCACGAGGCAGGCATCAGACTGGGTGGCGGTTGCTGTCTCTCCCCAGCAATCGGTTTCTCCCAGCTCTCTGCTTTGTTCAGACATGGTTTGCAAGGTCCCCTCAGTAGAGCAAAGATTGCTTCTCTGGGTTGACCGTTTTGCAGATTGTGCTTTCTGTAAGGATCGCCTCTCCTTCCAACTTAAGAAAGTACGAACTCTTGAAACGTAGTTGTTCAAAAGGATTCTTTTATTAAGCAGAAGTGAAAACCATCCAGTTAAAGCACAATCTGAATGCCCTTAGGCAAAGCAGTAGGATTAAAGTGGTAGAGACCCCTCCCTTTAGGTCAGAATGCGGATTTCAGCCAATACACAAGTGTGAAGATGTTTTCTTTACTATTTCCTTTGAGAACCCGAACACACATGCATTCCCACCACTTCCCTTTAAAGTGAGACAACCCACATGGCTATCATATAAATTCCTGCAGGTAAAGGGAATCTCAGGCTTCCTTGGCGCCAGGATATAGGTTGTAAAATATCTGATGACACAGGCCATCCAAGTCCCCCCTTCCTTCACTTGAATGGCAGTATCACTTTTAGGGATCTGACACCCAGGAAACTACAGACCAATCAGCCTAACATTGATACCCGGGAAGATATTGGAAAAGATAATAAAAAAACAGATCTGCCAACACCTAGAAACGAGAAAAGTAATAACTAGCAGTCAGCACAGATTTGTTAAAAAAGATCATGCCAAACCAATCTTATTTCATTCTTCAACAGTGACTAAATTAATAGACCAGCGAAATACTGTGGACATAATATACTTAGATTTCAGCAAGGCATTCGACAAAGTAGACCACAACCTACTTCTTCGTAAGCTACAAAAAGTGGGATAGTTTCACCACCAGATGGATTCACAACTGGCTGATAAACCGTACTCAACGAGTAGTCCTTAATGGGTCTAAGTCTACATGGAGAGAAGTAAGCAGTGGCTTGCCATAAGGTTCCATCTTAGGCCCAGTACTCTTCAATATCTTCATAGATAGATGAGGGAATAGAAGGGGAACTCACCACATTTTCAGATGATATTAAGCTGGCAGAAATAGCTAACACCCTAGAAGATAGGCTCAAGATCCAGATGGATCTTGACAGATTTGAATACTGGGCCCTATCTAACAAAATGAAATTCAGTGTAGAAAAAAGTAAAGTCCTACACTTAGGTAAGAAAAACCAAAAGCACACATATAAACTGGGGGAAACCAGGCTTAATAGCAGTGACTGTGAGAGGGATCTTGGAGTCTTAGTGGACAACCAGCTAAATATGAGCCAGCAGTGTGCAGTGGCAGCCAAAAAAGCCAATGCAATCCTAAATTGCATTAACAGAGGGATATAATCAAGATCAAGTGAGGTACTAATACCACTCTATAAAGCCCTAGTAAGACCACACCTAGAGTACTCCATCCAGTTTTGGTCATCAACTATAAAAAAGATGTTGACTCTAGAAAAAATGCAGGGGAAAGCAACCAGGATGATTAGGGGACTGGAGACAAAAACATACAGTATGAAGAACAGTTACAGGAACTGGGCATGGCTAGTCTAGTGAAGAAAAGGACCAGGGGAGACATGATAGCAATGTTCCAATATTTGAGGGGCTGCCACAGAGAGGAGGGGGTCAAGCTATTTTCCAAAGCACTTGAAGGCTGCACCAGGAATAATGGATGGAAACTGAGAAATGAGGAGGAACTTTCTGACAGTGAGAACAATCAACCAATGGAACAGCTTGCCTTCAGAAGTTGTGGGAGCTTTATCACTTGAGACTTTCAAGAAAAGATTGGACTGCCATTTGTCAGAAATGATGTAGGGTCTCCTGCTTGAGCAAGGGGGTTGGACTAGATGACCTATAAGGTCCCTTCCAACTCTGTTAATAAGTTAAAACCTCCAAGGTCTCTTCCAACCCTGCTATTCTATTATATCTACTTTGCTGTACATAGTTGAAATATAATCTAATTGTCAATCAAGTTTTTAAATAGGACTAATTTCCTCTTTTTAAAAAATGAATTATCTATGTTATTCACATACACAAATATATGTAAAAATAAGACTAGATCCTTAAATTTAATATTCTGAAAGATTGTAAATGATAGGTTTATATAAAAATGTTCTATTGATCTCTGATTTGTAATCAGTTTTAAAGAAATACCTTGCTAATCTCTAGCCAGGATCTCTCCAAACGATTCCCATAGATATCACTACTGTAGAATCCCTTCTCAAGAAAGCTTTGGCTGAGTTCATCATTTCCAAGCATCAGCTGGACATAGGCCTTCAGGTGGTAAACCCTGGAATAGTACACTGGGCTTATAGAACACTGATTCATTATCTGATCCAAATTCTATTAAAAACAATGAATAGTCATGTGAGAGTGTTGGGTATGTAACCAGAGGCATAAAGATAATTTCTGAAGAAAAAATCATAAGGAGAAACAAAATAATTACTGTCTTAATATACACCCTCCCCTGAAAATAAGCTTCCCCCATCTGTCTCTCTCTCTCTCACACACACACACACACAGGTCCCTCGCCCTCCTCAACCCTCCCAAGGCAGCCACATCCCTGTGAACTCCTGTGCCCCCGCCCCTTCTGCCGCCCATGGCACCGACTGTAGATCTCGAGCGCCTGCTCCTGCACTATGGGGGCGGCCCACCCGCTCTCCTCTGTGCCCAGGTCCCACGTCCACATAGCTTGTGCTATTGAGCGCCCGCCACAGCAGCCCCAGCGCAGGCATTGCCGTCTCGAGGCTTCCTTGGCAGGGCGACCACTGGCGGCAGAGAGGCCTCCATGCATGGCAGACAGTCGCGGAGGACTACAACAGCAGACCTGGCAAGTCCCGCAGCTGGGCGCAGGTCTCTTGGCAGGGATGGCTGAGGCACTGCAGGTGTTGCTGCTGCTGCTGCCTGCGGAGGCCCAAAGGCCCCCTATGGCCAAGCTTAGCCGCGGGTAAGGAGCATTGGCCATGGCTGGGCTGGCCGAGCTGTGTCTGTCAGGGCTGCCCTCGGCGTGGCTGCCTGGTGTCTCGCTGCCGGGCACCTGGAAAGAGTAAGTGGGTCCTGCAGGAGGAAGGGAGGGTGGACAAGACTCCCACGAGGCTCCCTTTCCCAGGAAGAGTCTGGCCTGGTCACCATCCAGTCTGGTGACTCCTGAGGTGGAGGGGCTTCCCGGGCTCACCGGCAGGCACTCCAGTTGGTCAGCACTCAGATAGGGGGACCGTGGTGCGATTGGAGCGGAGAGGAACATGGGGGAAGGGGAGGCCTCCGACAACTGTCACCATAGAGTGGGAAGCACACTCCTAGAACAGCGGCTGCACTGGCTGGGGTTTGGAAGCTGCAGAGGTAGAGTTTGGGGGAGAGAAAGAAAGACTTCTGCTGCTTCTGCTTTTGGCTGCATGCAAGGAAAGCAGCGGAAGCAGCAGAAGTCTTTCTTTCTCTCCCCCAAACTCTGCCTCTGCGGCTTCTAAACCCCAGCCAGGGCAGCCGCTGCTCTGGGAGTGTGCTTCCCACTCTATGGTGACAGCTGGAGCTGGAGCTGGACCCTGCAGGGAGAGTTGGTCCAGGCCGTGGCTTCTGTGCAGGTGCTGGTGGTGGGCACTGGCGGCATTGGCTACGAGCTCCTCAAGGATCTGGTGCTCACTGTCTTTGCCCACATCGACGTGGTGAGACCTGGGAGGCATGCGAGTGGGGGATGGGGACAGGCACTCACACGGCTTGGTGCCTTCAGCCCACTCGTGTTCTACACACACACCCCGCGGGAGGGGAGGGGCTTGATGGCAGCGTGCGAAGGGAGCCTCTCCTTGCTGGACTCCCGGCTGTGAGTGCGCAGACCACCCTGGGCCTCCTGTACCTCCGAAATAATAAGACCTCCCAATAATAAGGCCAAGCCCTTATTTTGGGGTTCAAAACAAAATAAGACCCTGTCTTATTTTTGGGAAAACATGGTAGAAAACACAATATTGATATATACTCTTATCTAATCCAACATCCACTTTGGAAGAAGACCTGTCTAGATGTTTAGTGCTGAAAATGCTTTAAATTAGGGTTGGTAGAGTGAGTTTCTGGTCAATAAAGTGGACAATAAGGAGGACAAATTCTCCAAAGTACCTGAGAGCCTGACAAGAAATAATGAATGGAAGATTATTAAAGAGAAATCCAAGCTAGAATTAAGAAGAAACTTCCTGATAGTGAGAACAATTAATCAGTGAAACTGCTTGCCTGCAGAAGTTGTGGTGGACATGGAAATTACTGGAGGATTTAAATACAAGATTGGACAACAATTTGTCCAGAATCGTATAGGGTTTCTTGATTGAGCGGGGGGTTGGACTAGAAGATCTCCACAGTCTCTTGCAATTCTGTTATTCTATGACTCTTTCAAAAGAATTAAACCAATGCAAATCAGGCATTACTCAAGGACACATTTCTGCAGAAGCTAGGTGCCTGACCCTCCTGCAGCCCAAGCCAAAATAGCCATAGATGGCAGCACTCAGCAACATGAGTAGAGATGATTGTGCCTCTTGCAGTCTGAAGCAGACAATGAAGTCACCCATGCAAAGGTCAGAGCCTGTATTAGGATTTACCTTGTGACAATAAGGGCAGTGAAGCATACTTACTTCTCTACCCTACTGTATTGGCAGATAGCTGCCTAGTAACTCTGTTTCAGGTGACTAGGTCCTTTCTGCATAAGGAGGAGCCGGGAAAGCCCTTGCAGGGCCACTGTAAGGAATATATTCAGCAAGGAATATATATGTCCGATAAAATTCCTTGGCCTTGCTTGAAGTTGGACTCTGGCTGGACAGATTCTTTGGAAGTTATTGAGACATATCTAGCCTTGTTATCTCAGGAGAGGCAAATTCAGATCCACAAATTACAGAGATTGCAAATCAGCACTTACTGGACTTCATTTTGATTTGTTGTGAAACATCCCAAGGCTGATGGTTTTATTACTTGTACAGGTTTCAGTTTTATTATTTTTATGATCTGCTGAGGAATTGTGGTTTTAGATGGGCAAATAACAATAATAAATAATTGGGCAGATCTGGCCCTTGATCAAATCATAATCATATTGTCAAGGAAGTGTCCTAGATCATGCCCACAGGAAAAAAAAATGTATTGGGAAAGGGCAAAATACTATTTTGAAAAGTGGAATACCAGATATAAGCTGCCTTCGTTTGGGGCTGAGGACCAGATGTAGACAATATAATGAGGATATTATTTAAGAATGATTTGCAGAGCATCACTGTGTCAGGGTTAAAGGAAACCCTGAGTTGTTATGTGATCTTGGAATGAAAATGCACCATTTATGTCTCTCCAAAGATTTGTGAACTACATTAGCTAGCATTCTTCATCACTGGCCATGGTAACTGAGGCTGTTGAATGCTGGAATACAGAACATGTGTAAAACCATGCATTGGAAGTCTCATTTAACTTGCACAACACTTTAAACTGTTGTTTGACTGATCATAATTTACTCAAAAAATCACAGCAATGATAGAGTTAATGATGGCTGTGAATTATGAAGTTATACTTCAGATGTAGAAAACTAAGTCATAAAAGTTATAGTTGCATAAAGATCTCTCTGATAAATTGAGAGATAAGGGCAAATATTTTTTAAAAGGAAAGACAGACACATCACTGAATTGAAAAATAAGAAAAAAGTCAAGGAAACAATCATTCCATAATGGAAAAAGAAGACAAGAAGGTAATGGATAAGAAGAAGAAAGTGGAACTACTTAAAAATTCATTTTTTTGTGCAAAGAATATTTTATACAAAAGGAAAAAACAGACCAACCAATCAAAAGACAGAATAAGAATGCAAATCAAGAAAGGCAAGAAAATGGTAAGAGAACACCTATCCACAGTAGACAAATTCAAATCACCAGGCCAAGATAGATTGTATACCAGGGTTCTAAAGGAGCTGGCAGACGTGATCTCAGAACCACTGAACTAAATCTTTCAAAGCTCCTGGAGCACGGGGGAATCACCAGCAGACTGGAGTTGTTCTGGTTCCAGTCTTCAAAAATAGAAAAATGAATCCAAGAAACTACAGACTATCTGGCTGCACTTGGGAAAATGCTGGAAAAGGAATCAAGCAGTGGATCTACAAACATCTAGAAACAAGCAAAGCTATTACTAAAAATCAACATGGGTTTGTTAAAAGATCATGATATTGCATTCTTTGACAAAGTGACTAAATTAATGGAAATAGGAAATACTCTGGACATTATTTACTTAAACTTCAGTAAGGCATTTGACCAAGTAGACCACAGCCTACTTCTTGATAAGATAGAAAAATGTGGGATAGACATCACTACCAAATGGATTTGCAATTGGGTGACAAACCACTCTCAACATATAATCCTCCATGGTACTATATCTAAATGGAGGGAAGCATGAAGTGGGGTACTTCAATGTTCTCTCTTAGGCCCAGTACCTTAAATGATGTTTAGATGCACAGAATGCATAAGGAAAAAAGAATGACATTGCCATAAGTGTATACTACAGGCCACGTAACAGAGCAGAAGAAATAGATAAATGTTTCACTAATCAGTTAACCAATGTATGTAGAAAACACACCGCAATAGTAATGGGAGACTTTAACTATACTGACATCAACTGGGAGACAAACTCTGCATCAAGTGGGAGATTGAACAAATTCCTGACCTAGCTGACAACTTCATCACCCAAAAGGTAGAAGAGGCAACTAGAGGGATAGCTGTACTGGATCTTATTCTTACCAAGAGAGAAGATGTGATAGAAGGAATTAAAGTTGCAGGAATTTTAGGGGAGATGACCATGTCATATTAGAATTTAGTATAAAACAGACACAAGCAACAGAACATAATAAAACCAATGGCTTAGATGTTAAAGAACTGATTTTTACAAACTCAGAGAGAACTTGGGAAGGATTCAATGAATGAAAATCTTAAAGGGGAAATCAACTCAAGAAGCTTGAGAAACTGCAAAATATGATTATAAAAGCCCAGTATAGCACAATATCACTGAAAAAGAAAAAGAAGAAATTCAAGAAAAAGCCAGCATGGTTGCACAAAGAGCTCTCAGATCAACTGAGAGAGAGGATCAGTACAAAAAAATGGAAAGAGGGACAGAATATCAACATGGCAGAATACCAACAAATAGCCTGAACCTGCAAAGATGAAGTTAGGAAAGCTAAGCTTTGAATGAAGTAAGACTTGCAACGTATGTCAAAAACAATAAAAAAAAGTTTCTTTCAATACAGAAAAAACAAGAAAAAAATTCAAAGAAATAATTGGTCCACTAATGGAAGAAGATGGCAAAAAAGTAACAGGCAATAGAGAGAAAGCAGAACGACTTAATTCATACTTTGCATCTGTCTTCATACAAAAAGAAAACACAACTCAACTTACTAAAAACAGAACTGTAAATGACAGGAATGCAAATGAAAATATGCAAAAATAAGGTAAGAGAACACTTATCTGCTCTAGATGGATTCAAATCATCGGGTCCCGATAGACTACATCCCAAGTTCTGATGAAACTAGCAGACATGATTTCAGAACCATTGAAATATATCTTTCAAAGTTCTTGGAGCACCAAGGAACTATCAGAGAACTGGGAAAGAGCTGATGTGGTTCCCATCTTCAAAAAAGATAAAAAAAAAAAAAACAGATCTAGGAAATTGCAGACCAATCATCTTGAAAGATCTTGGAAAAGATAATCAAGCAACAAATCTGTGAACACCTAGAAGCAAACAAAATTATAACAAGTAGCCAACATGGTTTGTCAAAACCAGATCATGCCAAACAAATTTTATTGTATTCCTCAACAAAGTGAATTAGTAAGTAAATTAGTGGATCAGCAAAATGCTCTGGATATGGTGTACTTAGTTTTCTGTAAAGCATTTGATGAAATAGATAACAACCTACTTAGCAAGCTAGAAAAATGTGGGTTAGATAGCATCACCACCAGATGGATTCATACTAGCTGGCAAATCATACTCAACCTGTAGTCCTCAATGGAACTACGTCCACATGAAGAGAAGTAAGTAATGGGGTACCCCAAGGTTCCGTTTTAGGCCTAGTATTCTTCAATATCTTCATAAATGATCTAGATGAGGAAATAGAAGGGGAACTCATCAAATTTGCAGATGACACTAAACTGGCAGGAATAGCCAACACCCCAGAAGACAAGTTCAAGATCCAAAAATGATCTTGGCAGACTTGAACATTGGGCCCTATCTAACAAAATGAAATTAAACATAAATAAAAGTAAGGTTTTACAGTTAGGCAAGAAAACCCAACTTTATAGCTATAGGCTAGGTGAAACTTGGCTTAATGCCAGTAATTGTGAGAGAGATCTTGAAGTCGTAGTGGACAATCACTTACATAAGTCAACAGTGTGCGGCGGCAGACAAAAAAGCCAATGCAATCTTAGGCTGCATTAATAGAGGGATAGGACCAAGATTATGTGAAGTTCTAGAAATGATTTACAAATCCTTAGCAAAACCACACTTAAAAGACTGCATCCACTTCTGATTACCACAATATAAAAAATATGTTTGATGAATTGCATTATGTTGGATAAGAGTGGGTTCAGATGATAGGCTCAAGATCCAGAAGGACATGAACACACCCTTATCTGACAAAATGCAATTCAGTGATGGGAAAAGTAAAGCCTTACACTTAGGCAAGACAAAACAAATGCATGTTCATGGCTCAGTAGCAGTAATTGTGAGAGGGACTTAGGTGAACTAGTGGACAACCACATAAGTATGAGCCAGCGTTGCCAAAAAAAACCAACCCCAAAACAATGCAGTCCTAAGATGTATCAACAGAGGAATAGTATCAAGATCACATGAAATATTAGTACAGCTTTATACTGCACTGATAAGACCATACTTGGAATACTGCATCCAGGTCTGGTCACTATGATAGAGAAAAGATGTTGAGATTCTAAAAAGAATGCAGAGAAGAGGAAGAATTAGGAGGAGCACCCAGAGGCTCCAACTGGCACAGAGCTCGGCCACGCGGGTGGTTATGGGAGCGACGTGGCGCTCCCATGTAACACCTCTCCTGCGCGAGATGTACTGGCTCCCGGTGGTCTTTTGAGTGCGCTTCAAGGTTTTGGTTACCACCTTTAGAGCGCTCCATGGCTTAGGGCCTGGTTATTTACGCAAACGGCCTCCCACCGGCCGGTACGCTCTCACAGAGAGGGACTCCTCCGTGTGCTGTCAGCCAAACAATGTTGCCTGGCGGCCCCCAGGGGGAGAGCCTTCTCTGTGGGGGCATCTACTATCTGGAACGAGCTCCCCCCGGAGATACGGAGGATCCCGGATCTACGCACCTTCCGCCGCGCTCTCAAGACCTTTTTATTTCACCAGGCTGGTCTGGCCTAACCTCTCCCATTCTCTTTTTAATGTAAATTTTAATTTGTTCTTAATTGGGGTTTTAAATTTGTCTTGGGCTAAATTGATTTAATTTGATTTTACTTCTGCTCTTAAATTTTTGTATTCTATGTGTTTTATCTTGTGCCTGTTCACCGCCCTGAGTCCTTCGGGAGTAGGGCGGTATATAAATCAAATAAAATGTAAAAAACAAAATGAAATGAGTCTGGAGGATAATGAATGGTTAGGGAAATAGATAAGTCTTGTCTAGCAAAAAGGATTAGGGGTGACATGATAGGTATCTTTCCATACTTGCGAAAGTATCACATAGAAGAAGAGGTCAAGGTATTCTCCAAAGTACCTAGGGACAGGACAAGGAGTAATGGATAGAGATTATTAAAGAGAGATCCAAGCTAGAATTAAAAAGAAATTTCCTGAGAGTGAGAAAAATTAATTAGATAGCCTCGAGAACTTCTGGGTGCTCCATTACTGGAGATTTTCAAGAAGAGAATGACAATCATTTGTCAAGAATGAGTAGGAGGTTGGACTAGAAGATCTCTAAAGTCCATTCCAACTCTGCTATTCTTATGTTCTAAAATGAAATAGAAGATACAGACAGCAAGGAGAAGTTTATTATTATTTTCAGGAAATAAATCAAAACCCTTGTCCCCTATTCACCTTAGAATTACCTTTGAACTATAAAGTCTTTATTCCAGCAGATATCCAATAGGAAGAGCTTTCCCAATCTTTTGATTCAGATATACCTGAATTTTTTTAGTTATTATCATAATTTGGATTCTAGCACTATAGGAATAGGAGAGCCAAGTAAATAAATTAGCAGGATCACAAACCATTCCAATTCCTTCCTTAGATTGTAGAACTATTGTCGCCATAAAGGCTAAAATAGCTTATATGGTAAGGATCATAATAGATATATATTAAAATCCAATTTTGTGGGTTTTAGAAGCAGCATTAGAAATATTTTTTTAGTTATCATAAGCCAAACTTCTTGTTGCTGTTAAAATAATAATGCTTATCATTTAATATCTGCTAAAGTAAAACAAAAAAGATTTTAGATGAAATTATAAACTGATTATGAAAATATCAGAGGACTGATTTGACAGTCCACTGTTTGTGCTTGCAAGAAATTGCTAAATAAGTAAATAAATTTCTGCATACCCATCTCTGAATTTCTCACCTTTGTTATCCTGTTATGCATCTCACGGACTTTGTCAGGCCTCTCTTCTATATATTTTCTTAACAACAGAATCTCACACTCTACCAACTTACAGAATCCATGGTTAGAACAGAGTGAAGCACATGTTCTCCTCACCAACCGCCTTGCTTTTTCAAATGGTATTATGAATTTATCCCATTGCTGAAGTCTGGCAAACCTAAATGATAAACTCACACGTTAGGTAGAAGGAGAGTCAACCCTTTCCTAATGAGGTATATAGAAACATGAGTTTTCAGAATGAAAGGACATCAAGGCCAAAAATATATATCTTTATACTCTGCACTCCTTTCATAGTTTAGAAATGTACTTATTTTCTCAAAAAACAAACTAATGTTGCAAAAAGAGAAATGGATGATGGAAGTTGATAGGAATATGGTTTATAAGATTCAGAGTTAGAATTATACTATACATTGGTAACATTAGTCCCTGGAAATCCATTACAGGGTTTTTTTGTCATACAGTACAAAAAGTTCTAGCTGACCCAATTATTCATTTAATTAAATTAAGTTAAACAATTTACTATCAGATGACAAGAATTAATTAATTTGGTATGCAACAGTGTCTAGTAGATTGGAAGAGTGTAATTAATTCTTTGGCTCCTCGTGACTTAACCACAAGAAATAAGTGGGGTATAGGCAGAGAATTAATTTCCTTTCTATATCAACCCTTTACGATTCTTTCACAGAAAATCCCATTTCTGTTATAGTTTAAAATATGTTTCAATAATCATTAGTCAGGTCAGAGGAAGATTCAGGTACATATATCCATAGAGAACAGTGCAGCCTCCAACAGTAACACTGAGTTCCAGTAAGCCATGGATCAACTATAAATTTCTATCTTACAACATAAAAAGGAAGAACTATCATGTCATATAATAGCATTACAAAAAATTAAAGTTACCAAATTGCCAGAGAAGAATACAAACTCAACATGATGTTGTTCTGAGACATGAGGATGCAGTTTGTTTCATTAGCGAGAATAAAATCCTGGCAGTACTTAAATGGCTTAAAACAAAATCCTGGGGGGAAGGGGGAAAAAAGTATCATTAAGCATGTATCGTATTCCAGTTAAAGCTGAATATCTACAAATGTTCAATAGCACATAGAAGATAACATATATCAATATTATTAACAGTTGCATCATTTGAAGAAAAATTCAGTGGAACAACTATATTGTTCATGGAATCTAGTAATACTGTATGCATAGCAAATATCAGCAGATCTGCAATGCCTATTTGGCAATAGCTTAATATCTCTGGGCATACAGAGGTATAACAACAAGAGTAGGCCAGACATGAAAAGTCAAAGATCAAAAAAGAGAAAGAGATAAAAATGCCATGTTTTGTGAAAAAAAAAATTATTATTGAGGCCTGACAAGTTTTCAAGATTTGCTCTTGAAAAATATCTGTCAAAATATTTGGATCTGATTAATAAAGCTTTTCTTCTCTGATATGTGGATCTTTTTGTCTTGCTTTCTGCTCCTGGATCAAGTCATGCCACGGGGTGAAAATACTGCAAGAGACTCTAATTTGCCTTGAGTGTCAAAAGAGAGAAGTTCTGCTAGGATGACTGTTAGTATCTCATACTAGTGTCTTTTTATTTTCAAAATATTTCTGATGGTAATCATGTTGGCTAATTTGTTAATGTTAAAATGAACTTTTTTGACCTTTCTATATTTGCACAAAGTCCTTAATATTAAAATAATATATAACCTTACTATTAAAGTTACATATTCAGGTGATACCTAACCTGAAATTATATTTCCTAAGCTTATCCTGTGTCCAAGAAGTAAAGCTTTCTTCAAGTCAATCTCAACTCCTGGTATATATGGATTATATGGACATGAACAAGACTTGGTCACTTTACTGACTATTGGGTGGAACTGGTTAGCAGGTGGCTGTGAAGGCTAACAAATTACAATTTGGGTTCCTTAACAGATTTTTTTTCTGATTATATGTTAATGTTAACATTGATAGTGATCTACCTTCTAGGGTTATGTGGAATATTTAATAACGAAAATTACATTTAAATTTAGTGATGGTATAAGTGATTATGTAGACTTTAAATTTTTTTAGAACTCTGAACAAGAGAGTTCAGAAATTAGAGCAGATTGATAGAGCACAAAGACAGCCCCCAAGTAGTAATTGTTAGGGTTTCATGAAGCAGCCCACTTCATGGAATCTCCTGGGTTCTGATCCTAGAGCAATCTGTTTTGGAGCACAACCTCAATTCTACATTCTCTCTTTAAGTAAGCCCACTGAAATCAGTACTGTTTAATTCTGAGTAAATATCTATAGCCATCATTCTGCGAGATAAGACTGGTCTTTTCACAGATTATTTCTTTTCAGATTTAAAAATGCTCTTCTATTGTTTGTCTTTTAATTATTGTACAGATACACCCACTGCCTTGACAACATTTTGTTGAAAGGTAGATATAATTGTTTTTAATTTGTTTTTCTTAATTGAAACATGCATTTTAGATACTGTTTAAAGGACTCTGGATTTACCAGCATAAAGTATAATGTTCAGACACCCCGAAATGAAGAGTGACTGTCCAATAATATTGTCATCTCGAAAGGTGAGATCTTCTAGGCAACTCAACACTTGCACAGAATCTTGATATCTAAGAAGAAGCAGGAGGAAACATTTCTATGCAGCTGCAAGAAGCTGGTTCCCAAAAGAGTTGTCTTGGTTTGTTGTGAAAACTTGGTAACTATGTGTGTGCCTGAGGATGACAGTAGTGTAAGCATTATATATAAACATGGACCCTCTTAACAACTTATTGTTGTTATTGGTAGGGTTTGTGCTGGGAATCAAACCAAAACACATGATATGGATGACTATATATATTTGGCAACTAAATAAATATAATATATTGGCCAAATTGTTCATTCACATATAGGTTTATTTTTCTCTATATGTATGTAATATAAGTATGTAAAAACATTCTCTTATGTATGACTTACATATGAAGTTTACATTATAGACATATTTGCCTGGGTATTGAAATATTTCATGTACATTATCCACAATTTAAGCAACGTAAGAAATGTATTTCATCTTGAAGACTTATTTGGCTTAGATTAGTATGTTGGTGTTATATACCAGGAAGGGATAGCAGTAAAGCCCAAAGTGGGCAAAGCACATCCATGTAGTATGTGTGTTGTTTGCAATGCCTGGAATCACACTAAAAACACATCAAGAGTGAATACTCCTTCACTATAATGAAACATAAAACAGCTCCTACTGATGTCAGTGAAAACTATTTTGAAGTTTCACTGCAGAGTGGGAAAATTTTTTTGAAAAAAGGTTGCCAAAATAGAGGCTCTCTCCTAATTTTTCCACTATGTTAAAATACTTTGATACCTGTTAAGAATTAAACCCTTGCTTTTCTTGATCTAGTGACAACCATGATTCTTTTCCTAGTTACTGAAGCTTGGAAAAAAGAAGGAGATGACTCCACCACCAGATGGATTCTCAATTGACTGACCAACCACACTCAGCAGGTAATCTTCAATGAAACTACATTGACATGGGATGAAATATGAAGTGGGGTATCTTAATATTCTGTCTTAGGTCCAGTACTCTTCAACATCTTCATACATGATCTAGAATGATGGGATAGAAGGGGAACTCATAAAATTTGCAGATGACACGAAGCTGGAAGGAATTGCCAGAGGTGTCAAACTCAAGGTCCATTGGCCACATCTGGCCTGTGGGGTGCATAATTCTGGCCCACGGGCAGCCATGGAAATGGCGAAGGACTGACCCGTGGTGCCTCTGCCAGCGAAAATGGAGCTTGGGAGGGCTGTGCATGGTCCTCCCCTGTTTTTGGCCTGGATGGCCTCCTGCAGCCCTCTATCAGTGAAAATGGAGCCCATGGGGGCCAAGGGGTTCAGGAGGTCATCTAAGCCAAAATCAGGGCTGGCAGAGGGCTTCAGGAGGCCATCCAGGCTGAAAATGGGGCCTAGGGCCCCGCCCCCGGGTTCCGTTTTGCTGGTAGAGGGCTAGCAAAACAAACTGAAAGCAAAATAAAACAAAAGGAGAAATATTTCCCCTTTTCCATTTGAGCATCCAAGAAGGGACAGGAAAGGAGAAAGGGAAAGAAGAAAGAAAAAGAAAAAGAAGGAAAGATGAGAAAAGAGCAAGGAAGGAAAAAGAAGGATAGAGGGAAAGGAAGAAGAAAGGAGAATAAAGAGGGAAGGAGAAGGGAGGGAGGGAGGGAAGTCCTGCCTTAGCACTTGGCCACCAGTAGATGGCAAGGCTCCTTTGGAGAACAAGGGTTTGGTGCTCTCCCTGGAGCGCCTTCCTCCACTGGAGACAATGGATCCCCCCAGCCCCAGCCGGGCCGCCACTGGTGCCCCTGAGACTAGTTATGTCGAGCTAGCAATTATCCACCCTGACCACGGCCCCATGCCACCCCCCCCCCAAGATCAAACACAACCCTGATGCAGCCCTCAATGAAATTGAGTTTGACACCCATTTTAGAAGATAGGCTCAAGACCCAGAACAATCTTGGTTTGAACACTGGGCCCTATCCAATAAGATGCAGTTCAGTGGTGAGAAAAGTAAGGTCCTGTGCTTAGGCAAGAAAAATCAAATGTGAGGGAGGAGCTGACGTTGGAGCGGAACGGACGAGTCTTCCATAAGCTCTATGGAAGTTCGCCGAATTCCTTATGCCAGAGGATCCAAACGGATCTAAGCCATCCTGAAGAGATGGTGAAGAAGAGAAAAATGCCCTGTTGTTCACAAGGAGATCACTAACCTCCTTCTTTGGACCAGGGAAAGCTCTCAATTCGGCAAAGAGAAAAAGATGGACATTGTGCCGTTCAAGTCTGTGGCAGCGCCAAAGAAGAGAATGAAGAAAGACTGAAAATAGAGAAAGAACAGTGTGTTGGCTGGGTGAGAAATTTTAATATTTTAACTTCTGTCAGAAATGCCCCTTTCTAAAAAGACTGACTAACAGTGGGGCTCTGTCAAACCTCCACCCCCTAAATCAGTGGTGCATAAGCTCAGAGCAGAAAGAGATCCGAAATAAGGAGTGTTAATTGTTTTGATTAATTGGACATTAAAATGTTAAAAGGAGGAAAACGGATTGGTCATCTAAGGATTTTATAAACTTTATTTATAAACTTTAGTTGGCTCCGGAATCGTAAAGAAAAAAAAAAAAAAAGGGGGGGGGGGGAAAGACTACCAGACAAAGCAAGCCAAGGGAAAGGAATAGAAGAAAAACAGTGCAACAGTGACATCTCCTGGCCAAAGTAAAACTCAGAGGGAAAGTGAAAGAAAGTGGAAAAACGAAACTTGATTACGACATTGGATAGCATAAACAGTGCTGTAAGACTTTTTTTAAGACTTAGATAAGCTGTCTACATCTGGGACTTGTTTACTGAGGAAAACACAGTGGAAAGTGGAAAGAGTATAAGCTGTAAGCACTGCAGTTCTTTGATAGGACACAGATGTACAAATGAGTATTTGGAACTGGGGAATAATAGAGACTGTTAAAAGATAAAAAAAGAACTTTATACCTCAATTTTTAACATCTTCTCCCTGGAGATTCATAAAAAATGACTGGAATAGTAAAGGAATTGGATTTACTTTTTCAAATAGCAATGGACAGGATGGAAAGAGGATTTAAAGGGGCTATGGAAAAAATAGAAAACTCCATACAAGGACTAATTAAGCGAAGATCAAATTCTGTTGGAAAATGAGGAAACAATAGAAGAAAGGAAGGAACCAACAAAAAGAAGAAGAATGAGGAAGAAGAAAAAGTGGAGATAATAACGAAAAGAATAGCGATGGATGAATAAAACTTGGGGGGAAATATATTGAGAGGGTTGGATGATATCTTGGAAAGGAAGAAAGGGGCAGGGATAGGAAGCTTTGAAACCAGGCAGTTGAAGAGGGTGGAGAGGGGAGCAATAGTTAGATCAAATATTCAGGAAATAGATATAGAATCAGAGATGTAAGGGAGGAATATGGGAGGCAGGCCAGAAAAAAAGCACTGAGGCAGGCAATAGACAATGGTTAGATGTTCTTTTTCTATTCTTTAGCGGTGTTTGGTTTTGCCTTCCTCCCCTCCCTTTTCTATTTAAAGCATAGCAACAATAAGGCTGAAGCAGGCAAGAAATGATGAAGGGATGGTTTCCCTTTCCCTGGTGTTACTTTGAGCGGTTTTTCTCTCCCATCTCCCCGTCTTTTTATTTTATTTAGTTTTCTTTTTTCTTATACTTTTTGTTGTTCTTTGAAATGGGATAAACTTGATTTTATAGAGGTCTGATGGTTAGATAAGAAAGATAGAAGTTAGAAAGGAAGAGAAATTAAAAGAGGGAATCCTAATGAGGAGAATTGTTAAAGAGGAGGATGTTAAGTATCATTGTGATTATATTACTATGTTATTGTACTACTGCTATTATTGTGATGAATGCTATAACAAAAATGAATATTATGACTGATGAAAAATTACTGTACTCAGACCAAACACTGTTTGATGAAAACTGGATTGAATATAAATAAAATTAATAAAACATGGAAAAAAAAGAAAAGAAAAATCAAATGTGTAGGTATAGAATAAGCAGTCCCTGGCTTAACAGTAGTAACTGTGACAGGGATTTAGGTGCTCTAGTGGAGCACCACTTAATTATGAGCCAGCAATGTGCTGCAACTGCCAAGATGCATCAACAGAGTGATAGTGTTAAGACATGAGAAGTGATACACCATACTTGGAACATTGCATCTAGTTCTGGTCACCATGATACAAAAAAAGAGATCCTGGAAAGTGTGTAGAGAAGAGCAACAAACATGATAAAAGGTCTGGAGGCTAAATTATGTAATGGTTGAGAAAGCTCTATGTCTATCTTATCGAAGAAAAGGATCAGGACAGAGCTAACTATATTCCAGTACTTGAAGTGCTGTCACAAAGAAGAGGGGATTAATTTATTCTGTAAGGCATCATAGGGCAGAGCAAGAAATAATGGTGGAAGCTTGTTAAAGAGAGGTTCTACATAGAAGAAAGAACAAATTTTTTGACAGTGAGAGCAATTAATCAATGGAATAGCTTGCCTTCTGGAGTTCCAGGTGTTCCATCACTGGAGGTTTACAAAAAGAGATGGGAAAACCATTTGACTGGGATGTATAAAGCTCCTGCCATGAAAAAATGCTTTTAAAAGTAAAAAAAAAAAAAGTCTCTGATGATTGCGCAGCTCAGCTGGGATCGTCAGAGCCTTTTAAAAGCATTTTTTTACAATCTCTTTGGCTAAAGAGATTGTAGAAAAAATGCTTTTAAAAGTAAAAAAAAAAAAAATTGGCCACGCCCACCCAGTCACATTACACCCCCCCTCCACCAAGCCACACCCACAGAACTGGTAGTAACAAATTTTACATTTTACCACTGGGGTCAACCTATTCTTCAAAGCACCTGAAGGCAAGACAAGAAGTAACAGAAGGAAGTTTATCAAAGAGTGGTCCTACCAAGAATTAAGGAGAAATTTCCTGTTAATCAGTCAACTGGCTTGCCTCCAGAAGTTGTGGGTGCTCCATCACAGGAAGTATTTAAAGAGAGATAGGACAGCCATTTCTCCAGAATGGATATAGGGTTTCCTGCAGAGGGTTAGACTAAAAGACCTTCAAGGTCTCTTCAAGCTCAATTATCCTATATTCTG
Source organism: Pituophis catenifer annectens (assembly GCF_029215685.1). Classification (NCBI taxonomy): domain Eukaryota; kingdom Metazoa; phylum Chordata; class Lepidosauria; order Squamata; family Colubridae; genus Pituophis; species Pituophis catenifer. Next base: position 105,608,276 of record NW_027256883.1, on the reverse strand, counting down.
TAAATAGACTGCTACTTCTACTATGTCAGTCAAGTAAAAACTATGTCTTGTTGCTTGTTAAGTTATTTATAAATTACTTTTCAGAAACCCTATCATTTATTGGGAAATTATCAGTGGGAGATGGGCAAAATGCTGCCCTTGCTTGGGACCAAAGCAGACAAAATTTCAAGGCCACATCAGAAGTATGTATTTGGGTTTTTTAAAATTAGGATGGACCAATGATTGTATTATTTCATTCACATGGGTTTAACCTTGATTTCTCATTGCATGAGTATCTTTTGGGCAATTGTGACTTTGGTGACTTTGAGGTGCAAAAGGCCTTGTGCACCTTTCCCACAAAACAAATCTCAATTTTGGATTTGCAGCAAGAATTATGAAGGAGAAAAGAGGGGGGGGGGGGCACATATGGTTATCTAACCAGGTCCTGACTGCTCTAGAATTAGAAAAAGGATACTAATGGTGTAGTATTTCCTGCTTGAGCAGGGGGTTGGACTAGAAGACCTCTGAGATCCATTCCAACTCTGTTATTCTGTTAATATTATATTTACAGAATTCACTAGACTACAGACTCACAAACTGAATTTAAATTTATCAACTTATATGGATCCAATCTATATGGTTAATTTCTGTTTCCAGAAGTCATAGCATAGTGCTGCAAGAAATCTTGGAGGTCTTCTAGTCCAAGCCCCTGCTTAAGGAAAGAGACCTTATATTATCCTGGTCAAATGGTTGTCCAATCTTTTCTGAAAACATCCAGTGATGAGAGCACAAACAACTCTGGATAGCAAGATATTCCATTGATTAATTGTTCTCACTGTCAGGAACATTTCTCAGAAAAACAGACAAATGGTTGTCCAATCTCTTCTTTAAAATCTCCCGCAACTTCTTGAAGCAAATTGTTCCATTGATTAATTATTCTCACTGTCACAAAGTTTCTCCTTAGTTCTAGGTTGGTTCTCCTTGATTAGTTTCCATGCATTGCTTCTTGTTCTGCCTTCAGGTTCTTTGGAGAACAGGTTGACACCCTCTTCCTTGTGGCAGCCCCTTAAATATTGGAACATTGTTATGTCACTCCTAGTCTCCTTAGTTCTAGACTGGCTCTCTCTTTAACAAGCTTCTGTCCATTGCTTCTTTTTTTGTATTGTGATTCTTTTTTGGTATTATGCTGATTAGAACTGAATGCTGTATTCCAAGTGCAGACTCACCAGCGCAGTATAAACTGTTTCTTAACATAATCTTGATACTATCCCTCTGTTGATGCAACCTTGGACTACCTTGGCTTTATTTAATTCAATTTAGATTCAATTATCATTAAAACCAAAATCAGCGGGCAAGCTCATGCATGAAGCTCCCTTGCTGAAGCGGCGACCAGTGCACTCATGTATGAAGCTCCCTTTGTGGGAGTAGTAGGTGCACACACCCGCCAGTTGCACAAATGGAGCGTGCACACTTGCGTACACCCACCTACCACTCACAGGGAACTATCCCCTCTCCCCTCGCCAGGCTGCCAAGCCAAAAAAGGTTGGGGACCACTGGATTAGATGACCTCCAAGTTCCCATCCAACTCTGTTATTCTGAAAGCCACGTTTTTTGTAAAAAAAATAAACATACAACCAAGTACCTGGTGCTAAGATAAAGAGCTTTGAAAATATCATGGAGCACAGTAGCATCAAGGTTAGGCCTCTTCAGCTGCTCATATAACTCGTGTGCACGATAACCTAAAAAAAAAAAAGCAGTCCAAAAATATCTGCCTATCTTTTGAGCCCAAGAGTTGCTGCATTAGAAACTGTCAAGCTAACTTACCCAGTTGGATGGCTAAAGGCATGTTCCCCAAACAAAGCTTCATGTAAGCCAATGATGATGCTAGTTTAGCAATTGTCAGTAACCCTCCTCCAACAACTTGAAGATGAGAACTACGTTTGATGGCCATTAACTCATACTTCATCCATTCATGTTGGCAACCCATCATTTGATAGCAGAGGGAGAAATCCATATAGGAAGAGATTATCTATGACATTACAAATAAAGGCACAAATGACTTTGGTGCCTATTAAAAACATTTTAGTGGAAAGAATCTAGTATTGGTTTAGTCAGAAACTTGCAGGACCTATCTTGATCTTTCCTCAAACTTTTTCAATTTGAAGACCAAAATTGGTAATAATAGTTCAGGAAGATCTTTGATACTAAAAATGAGAATATCTGGACTTTTCAGTGTTTTTTTGTTTCTGTAAATTCTAGTATCTTGTTAATTTGTCTTAAATGGTTGAATTTTCAAGAAAACTTAAAAACCCCACTATCCCCACAGGAACCCACTTACAGTATGAGATTGTATTAATGGTCTTAATGTCCTTTGTCTTATATAATACATTCAGATGATAGAGCAAACAAAGCATTGAACATTAGGGAATATAACCATGGCACCTTCTTCCAATATATATTTGGATGATATCAACATTACTGCCTTTTTACTAAAGTTGTGAAGTGAGAGTTTAATTCTATTGTGGCTGCTTCTTCCTATATTTCTTTTTCTTATTTTTCTTTATACTATGTTTCTTTTTATTTAAAATTTTACTTAAAAAATAAGCTAAGACTTTTTAACTTAAGTAATAAATATATGGCAGTAAATTAATGTTAGAATGTAAGATAATGAGAAAACCAAGCATCAATTAATAGTGCAGTAACTTCATCCACAGCAAACCAGTGAAGTTACTATATGTATTTGAATTTAAACTGCTTATTTCCATTACTTACAGTAGTTTAGATAGTACCCAAGTCCTGTTTCAGTATTAAAGTCATTAATGTTCACAAGAATCCTTGCACTTGACCTCTGCATTAAAGGTATGATTTTTAATTATCATCATTGTGAATATATCAAATTGGACAGAGTACCCAAAGAACAATTAATCAAACCATGAGAGTGCTAATCCAAACAAAATTACCTACAGCATGAATTGTCAGATATCATTTGATACCAAGTTTTCTCTCTAGTATAGAGAAGGAACAAGACAAGAATGGGGATAGTCTGCAAGGACAGAAAAGAAAGCTATCTACGTATACCTGAGATTCATCTTGAGACTCTTCTGCACAGTTCACCTGCATGAGGGCTGCCAAACGGGTGAACGTTTTCCTACTTCTGGCTACATCCAGATTGAAGAGCTGCCACAGCAGGGAAAGGCAGTGACCTTGCTGGAACAGAACTGCTAGTCTCTTCTCCCTGCTGTAAAAGGAAGAGCAACAATTCACATGGCACGAAAAACATCAGATCTACACAAGCACCCCCAACTTACTGGCTGTGAGAAAACTAAAAGACCCTAAGATCCTCCTATAACTACACACAGTGAAAGCTGGCTTGGGAAAGATGTGTATCAGTCAAGTCATTTGTTCAAACCATTCCTCTGTAATGCCTATAGTGCAGGATTGCATGACTTTCCCTTTGCTTTTCCCATGGCAACATCTGATGCATAAGCAAGGTAATGTACCATGTAAATTTGACAACAAGAATTGGGGCGTTATTGATTTCCTGAAGTGTTCCATATAATATTGGTTGATTTTTTTTTATATGATGTAGATTATAATGAATTAGAAGCTGTACTAATTCTAAGCAGACTAAGACAGAATGATTATACATCTAACAGAATAATAGAGTTGGAAGAGACCTTGGATATCTTCTAGTCCAACTTCCTGATTAAGCAGGGACCTAAACTATTTCAGACAAATGGATGTCCAATCTCATCTTTAAAAGCTCCAGCTTCTTGTCCTATCTTCAAGTGGTTTGGAGAATAGATTGAACACAGATTCATTGCCTGATTATCTTTTGCAGGATCTTCTTAGAGTGTATTGTATAAAGTGTATTGATGTCAGACTGATAGGATTGTAGTTTCCTAGATCAATCCCCCCCCCTTTTTTTGAAGAAACTATGTCAGCTCTTTCCAGTCTTCTGATGGTTCCCCTGTGCTCCAGGATCTTTGAAAGATATAGCTCAGGTGTCAGCCTTCGCCTTTTACTGCTTTGGCTGCCACGGTAGCAGGGGGAGGGGGAGCTAGCATGGGGGTGGAAGTGTGCTGGAGGAGAAGAAACGAAAGTGAATCTTAAGCTATAGTGCTGCATCTTTGAAGCTGCTATTGGATCAACGGTCGTGGCATTCCTGATTGATGACACTGCCAGACGTATGCTTCCACCTGACCCCTGGGAGACCTTTGGATTGGATGATTTACGTTGGACAGTGGGAGGGGATGCTTTCTATCTGTAATTTTCACGCTTTTGCCTCAGATTCTGCTTTTCCTTGGTTGCGATCACTTCAATTTTCAGTAAAAGTACCTTTCTCTATAAACAATGGAATTGGGGTCATTCTTTCTTGAATTTTGAAGGAAGCATACCTGACATTAAGCAGAATCTCAGTTTCCCAGCCATCCCGGATAACTATCAAGGAAGCTGAAACCAAAAGATATCTGATCAAGAGAGTGATCAAGATCAGATGGGGGCATCTGGCTCTACGATGACTTTACTTCAACCGGAGGGAGAAGCCACGGAGTGGATGGAAAAATTACAGTTGAGAGAAGAGCCAGAGGAAGCCAGATGGTCGAGGGGAGTAGGGAGGTTGCCGGACCTGGAGAGGACCCCCCAAGGAATAATCAGCTCCAGACCCCAAAAGGGAGAGGCTGTATGGATGCAAGAGCAAAAGGAGCGCCTCATGATTGCTCAGGCTAGGCAACTTCTCAGTGATGCCGAAGAAAGCCGTAAAAGCCATGTATCGTATGTATTCCCTGTGGGGAAGGGAGGAGACTACCCCAGGGTGGATCCAGAGGAGGCTGCTTGTGGGGGAGAGAAAGAAGAAGCTGGGGAGGGAACATCTCAGGCTTCTGGGACCCAAGCAAGGGAATCAGCAGTCCAGGGGGCCCCAGCATTGCAGGCTCCATCTCGGAGACAAAAGAACCCAAAAATTCCCTCCCTAACCGACAAGTATGGAGGAAATCCGAAGACCTTGGGGCTTTTCCTGACCCAAGTGTGGAACTACATGCAGGACTAGGGGGAGGACTACTTATCGGATGCGGCGCGAGTGAGATGCATCACGAATGCCCTAGAGGGGATGGCAGCTGAATGGATGGTGGTCCTCCACAATAACAACTCCCCCTTGCTGAGAAATTACAACCTATTCATGGGGGCTCTTAGAAGGCAGTTTGAGGACCACCTAGCTGAATGGAAGGTTAGACTCCGAATGAAGGGCATCCAGCAGGGCCGGAGATCGGTGGTAGAATACACCCAAGAGTTTTGTGAGCTGGCACCTTTCATGACAGGGTGGTCAGAAGTGGCCCTACTGGAGAGCTATAAAGGTGGATTGAATGAAGACGTCTACAAAGACTGTAGAGCATGGGGGCCCCCCGAAGATCTGCAGAGCTGGTACATAGTAGCGGAGGACGGGGAGATTGATCTGACCCGAAGCCAACTCCGTGGGGGCCACCCAGGTGATCCGTCATCCTCCCACTACCGCAAAGGGACACCAAAGACGGCCGTGGGGAAAACAGAATTCAAACCCAAGCCGAAGCCCTTCACGTGCTTCAAATGTGGAAAGGAAGGTCACCGGGCCGCAGAATGTTTCTCCAAGCCAGTGCCAAAACCTACTGGCTCAGGGGCAAAGAAGGCTGACAAAGTGCCCGCAAAAGCCCACAAAACTGCTCTAAAAGGGGAAGTCATTAAGTTCACTCCCCGAAACCAGGGTGAGTTGGGAACTCTGACCACCGCGAACGACAGCGGGATGGACTCCGATTCCGACTCCAATGACCTGGTGAGTCACACTGGGGGCCCCACGCTCATTCCCGTAGAAATAAGGATGCCGTCCACAGGGGCACATGCGCAGATGTTAGCCCTATTAGACTCTGCATGCACTAGGTGCATAATCAGCCTGAAAGTGGTGGAGAAGATGGGCCTGAGGCTAAAAATGTTAAAAAGGCCCATTGCTTTCTGTCAGCTAGATGGATCTAGCAGGAGAGGGCCCAGCCAGTTTTGTGACCAAACCCATTGAGATGCAATTGGGGGGTCACTTAGAGACTCTCAGCTTTATTGTGGCCCCTGGCATGGAGCGACCCCTCATACTTGGACTGCCCTGGCTCCATAGATGGAACCCGCGTGTTAACTGGAAGACGGGGGTTTTGCGCATTCACGCTAGAAAATCAGGACTAGAGAGGGAAGAATCCCCCTAGAGGACGGAGTGGAAAACAAAGTGGCAGAGATGGCAATAGACCACATTGAGGGGGAGGAGAAGATTCCAAAGGAGTATGGGATCTCTGGGAGGTTTTCAGTGAAAAGGCCTCAGATGTGCTGCCCCCCCACAGAGCCACGGACTGTACCATTGAAATACTCCCCGGGGTAAAGCTCCCTAAACCAAAAATCTACCCCATGACCCCTCGAGAACTGGGGGAATTACGAAAGTTCATTGACAAAAACCTAGAACGGAGTTTTATCCAACCAGCCAGGCCAAGGGTGGCAGCACTGGTACTGTTCCAGAAAAAGAAAGATGGCTCCTTTCGTTTGGTAGTTGATTATAGGAACCTGAACGCCATTTGCATGGAAAATGTCTACCCCCTGCCGCTCATGAAAGACATGCTAGCCCACCTAGGCAAGGGGAAAATCTTCACCAAACTTGATTTATGAGAGGCATACTACAGAGTGCGAATCAAGGGAGGGGATGAATGGAAACAGCATTTAACTGTCCACTGGGATATTTCCAGTTTCGAGTGCTCCCTTTTGGACTACAAGGAGCCCCTGCTGTGTTCATGCAATTGATCAACGAAGTGCTGCATGAGCACCTGTATAAGGGGGTGCTGGTCTATTTGGATGACATTCTTATCTACTCTGAGAACATGGATGACCATGTGAAATTGGTGCGGACTGTCCTGAAAAAACTCAGGGCTGCTGAACTGTATGCCAAGCTCTCCAAGTGCGAATTCCACCAAAGCAAAATTGACTATCTTGGATATCGCATATTGCATGAGGGAATAGAGATGGATCCTGGAAAATTCCGGGCAGTGTTGGAATGGCCGCACCACATACCCGCAAACAACTACAGAGCTTCCTGGGATTTGCTAACTTCTAAAGACAGTTCATCCCCTTGTTCGCTAAAATCGCGCTACCGATAACAAATCTTCTGAAAACAAAAGGTGAAGTAAAACCGAAGCCCTCCCGGGCCCTTGAATGGACTATGGACTGTCAGGTGGCATTCGAAAAGCTGAAATGGTTGTTTGCTGCTGAACCAGTCCTTAAACATCCGGACATGGAAGAGCCTTTTGTTGTACAAGCTGACGCTAGCGATATAGCAGGAGGAGCAGTACTTCTGCAAAAGAATGCAGAAGGGAAATTACAGCCCTGTGCCTATACCTCCCGTAAATTGTCGGTGACCGAAAGGAGATGGGCCATATGGAAGAAGGAAGCCTTTTCAGTACACTGGGCAATGTTAACATGGAGACAATTTCTTGAAGGAGCTAAGCACCCTTTTGAAGTGTGGACTGACCATAAAAACCTGGAGGCTTTGAAAACACCGCGTAAGGTGTTTTCAAAGCAAGTTTGCTGGGCTCAGCACTTCAAACGCTTTGATTTCACTCCACGCTACCTTCCTGGTGGGAAGAACTTCATGGCGGATGCACTTTCCAGATTGCCTCAATACAACAGTACTAAGGAGGAAGTGGTTCGCCCAATCATCCCTTCGACCCAACTAGCGGCACCAGTGACTACCAGAGAGCAGGCGAGAGGCGATCCAGCCCTATCGGGCGATTTGCTTCAGAAACTACAAGAAGCTCTGAAAACTGACGAGTGGTTTCAAACCCACTCAAATGAATGTACACTTCGTGATGGACTAGCTTGGGTGGGAGCAAAATTGTATGTTTCTGCCAGTTTGAGAGCATCAGTGTTGCAGCACGCTCATGACGCCAAGGTGGTGGGACACTTTGGATTCGTCAAAACCCTACATCTTGTTAAAAGACAATTCTGGTGGCCCACACTCAAAAAGGACATAGAGGCATATGAAGCCAGCTGCCCAGTGTGTGCCTCAGCTAAGAGACCTCCAGGGAAGCCACGTGGTCTACTTCAGAGTGTAGCCAGGCCGAATGCCCTTTGGAAAGAGATATCCATGGATTTTATTGTAGACCTGCCGGATAGTGGGGGGAGCACAGTTATATGGGAAGTAACTGATTTGTTTTCCAAACAAGTGCATTTCATCCCATCTCCTAAGATTCCTTCAGCTAAAACACTTGCAAAAATGTTTATTCAACATGTGTATAGGTTACATGGTGCTCCGAAATGTATAATCTCGGATGGGTGTGCAATTTACCTCCAAATTTTGGAAAGAGTTCCTGATGTTGATAGGCTCCGCCCAGGGGTTAAGCTCCGCCCACCATCCCCAGACAAATGGGGCTTGTGAGAGAACAAATTCTGTGTTAGAACAGTATCTGAGATGTTATATAAATTATCAGCAAGATAACTGGGTGGACTTATTGCCATTTGTGGAGGTTGCATATAATAACTCCATACATAGCAGCACAGGCTTCACTCCGTTCAAGGTGGCTTCTGGCCAAGAGTTCGTGCCAGTTCCAGAGCTACCTCAAGATAACCCACAGAACCCCTCTTTGATTGATTGGATCAAACAATAACAAAACACTTGGTGCCCGGCACATTCTTATAGAGCGGGTGACATGGTTTACCTCTCCACCAAATATTTACAAACTTTCCAAAAATCAAAAAAGCTTGGACCCAAATATGTGGGACCTTTCCCAATTACTCGAGTCATTAATCCAGTCACAGTTGAATTGGAATTGCCAAAAAATTTGTGATGAATCCATCCCGTGTTTCATGTCAGCTTACTGAAACTGGAACATTCATCCCCTTTATGTCTGGACCAAGAACCTCCTCCTGTCCTCATTCTGATTGAAGGAGAGCAACATTTTGAGGTTAAGGAGATCTTGGATTCCAGGAAGCATCACAGTAAAGTGCAGTATCTGGTGGCCTAGAAACATTTCCCATTATCTAAAGCTGAACGGGTAAACAAACGTGATTCCGGGCGCCAAAGAAAGTGCAGTTGTTTCACACCAAATATCCTGATAAACTGTAATTTCTATATATATATGTGGAATGTATTGTGTTGTTACCTTCTTTTTCCTCTCTTTCAGGAATAAGGTCTCTTCTGCAGGCGGGCCGAATGTCAGCCTCCGCCTTTTACTGCTTTGGCTGCCATGGTAGTGGGGGGAGGGGGAAATAGCATGGTGGGGGGAAGTGTGCTGGAGAAGAAGAAACGAAAGTGAATCTTAAGCTATAGTGCTGCATCTTTGAAGCTGCTATTGGGTCAACGGTCGTGGCATTCCTGATTGATGACACTGCCAGACGTGTGCTTCCACCTGACCCCTGGGAGACCTTTGGATTGGATGATTTACGTTGGACAGTGGGAGGGAATGCTTTCTATCTGTAATTTTTGTGCTTTTGCCTCAGATTCTGCTTTTCCTTGGTTGCGATCACTTCAATTTTCAGTAAAAGTACCTTTCTCTATAAACAATGGAGTTGGGTTTATTCTTTCTTGAATTTTGAAGGAAGCGTACCTGACATTAGGTTCCATAGATCCCTATTGGGATGCTGCCATTCTGGTGGAGAAGGGGCCTGGGTGCATTCTTTATAGCCTTTTTCCTGGTGCCTATTTATCCTGTACTTTGATTTATCTTTTTGGGAATGTAAGGGGGGGGGGTCATCTGTTTTGTCTCAGCTCTGAAGCCTCCAGCATGCAACGTCTGAGAACGACTTCTTATCACCTTTTCAGCCTGCAATTCTCAAAACAACTTCACACCTGTGGATTGGCTTATTCAACACTGGACTGAGGGAAAGGGTTTCTAATTGCTTTTACATACTGGATTGCATGGGAATCCTCAGATCCCGCTTCCTTTGTCTTGCTATCACTTTCCTTCAATAAAAGGTTCCTTTTGAAATGTTAATTGTTTCAAGAGTTCTGCTTTCTTGAAGGAGAGGAGAGGCAGGCCCTTACAGTGGTTCTGCGATCATGTCTACTAGTTGTTTCAGAACCCATCTGGATCTGGTGATATGAACTCTTCTAGAGTGAATAGGCATTCTTTTACCATTTTCTTGCCAATTTTGACATGCATTCCTAATCTGTATTTTATGGTACTGTTTTTGATTGGTTTTCCATCAAAAACCATGGTATCTTTTCATTTTGCATGAAGACAGATCAGAATGAATTCAGCAGCCCTGTTTTCTCCCTGCTGCCCGTTAGTTCCTTGCCATCTTCTCCCTTTAGTACAGCGGTCACCAACAGGGGTCCGTGGACCACTGGTGGTCCATGAGAAAATTTTGGTGGTCCACAGAAAAATTATTTGCATTTTTTTATATTGCACTAAAACAGGGGTCCTCAAACTATGGCCCCTGGGACAGATGCATGGAATGAACGCTTGTGTTTCTGCAGAGAGTATCCCCCTTCAGGGTCTTTTTGTGAGGGTCGGAGTGGGGCAGAAATTCTGACTTGGGGTCTGCTTCAGCCACCTGATGCTGGGCTTTGGGTGAAGGCTGAAGGGAAGAACTGCTGGTGGTGAAGAGCTGGAGGGTCTTGTTCCAATGGGACTGCATCATGACCTGGAACTGGCTGTCCATCTCAGCCTGCTGAGCCTCCAGGCACCAGTACTTGGCCTTGCACTCCCACAGGTGTTCCCTCTGCTTGGAAAGCCTATGCTTGTAGTCCCCAGTGAGGTGCTTCTACTGAGCCTCCTTCTCAGTCAGATCCAATTTGAACTGAGCCAGCTGTTTTGCCAATTATTTCCCATGGTGGCTGCTTAGCTCCAACAACTGCTTCCTGTTGGGGCCCTAAGGAGTCTGGGCGGGGAGGCAAGGAGTGGCTGAGAGGGGAGGGGTGAGTAGAGGCCAGTGAGGCACCCCTCGACATGAGTGACATCGAGTTGGCCACACCCACACAGTCACATGACCACCTAGCCATGCCCACCCAGCCAGTCATTAGGCAGATCATATTAGTGGCCTGCGGGATTTAAAATTATGCATTTAGTGGTCCCTGAGGTCCAAAAGGTTAGTGACCCCTGCTTTAGTGGACCAATTGTTTCCTTGACTTTTTTCTTTTTTACTTTTTTTTATATGTTGAAAGAAAACTGTAATACATTTGCTGGAAATCTTAGTTCATTCTGAGCCTTAGCTCAGAACATGATCACTCTCCCGCAACTTCAACCCCCTCTATCTCCTCATCTCTGTTAGTGAGAATTAAGTTCAGTATATATGTATGTATATATATATATATACATATGTATATATATGTAGCTGACACTGTGGTTCCCTCCTCTACTTTTTGGATGATAAAATTGTCAGCTAGGCTCATCTCCCAATCAATACAAAGTATGTCTCACAGTTGATATCAGGGTAGTTGAAATCCCCAATTACCACTATAGTGTGTTTCCTGCACAGATGGCAAAGGCATTTCTGGGGTTTAAAATGACTGGCTGTAAGAATAACATTTGTTTATTATCAGGAACAGAGATGGTTAAATCTGAAGTTTAATCAGTATTCCATTTTGTAGACTTTCATTTATTTTGATCTATCTTTGCATTAATTTGCAAATTTTCTTCTCTGACTACTTTTGCTGCATAAAGATATGTATTTTCTTGCACATTCTAATATACATTTTAATAAATATATTTTCTATGCATCTGTGATTTGGTTTGGTTTGGTTGTGATAGGCTGAGAGCGACTTCCAGTTCAGAGGTCAATTTTAGCCATCAAGCCTTTTCATCAAATCAAAGGAAATCCAGGTCAAAGAATTTGCACAGTAACCTCCAAGAAGCTATCATGGAGTTCACCCAATCTCACTTTAACTTCTTTCTTTCTATAAGCAAGTTTAGCTCCATTTTGTTCCACTAGTCCCTCAAGTTATGGCTGTTTTATTAGATCTGGGGATCTTAGAGAACCAGTGACATTTTAAGATGCCTCCATTATGGTACTTAGTATTCCATATTGAATAATATTGGAATTCCATATTGGAATTCAATATAATGCAAACACAAGCAATGGCACATAATCATATCAGAGCCTTAAATTTTAAAAGAGCTGATTTGAACAAATTCAGAGAGAGCTTGGGAAAGATTCCTTGTAAAGGGGAAAGCAACTCAAGAAGCTTGGGAAATTGAAAAATATGATGATAAAAGCCCAGTCCAGCACAATACCACTGAAAAAGAAAAACAAGAAATCCAAGAAGAAACCAGCATGGCTGCACAAACATCTCTCTGATAAACTGAAAGACAAAAAGGATAAGTACAAAAATGGAAAGAGGGACACATAACTAAGGCAGAATATCAGCAGATAGCCAGTATCTGCAAAGATGAAGTCAGGAAAGCAAAGGCTCAGAATAAACAAAGATTTGCAACAAAGGTAAAAGATAATAAAAAAGTTTATTTCAACATTCAACAAGAGCCTTGATAGTACAGTGGTTTAGTGCACCCTGTTATTAACACAGCTGCCTGCAATTTCTGCTGGTTCGAATCTCTCCAAGGCTCAAGGTTGACTCAGCCTTCCATCCTTTCTAAGGTAGGTGAAATGAGGACCCAGTTTGTGGGGGCAATAAGCTGACTTTGTATAAAATATACAAGAGAATGAAGGCTATTGCTTAATGCATTGTAAGCCGCCCTGAGTCTCCAGAGAAGGGCGGCATATAAATCAAATTAAAAAAAAAACATATAAAAACAAGAAAAAAGTCAAGGAAACGGTCCACTAAAGAGAGAAGATGGCAAGGAAGTAACAGGAAGTGAAGAGAAAACATAGCTGCTTAACTCATTTTTTGCATTAGTCTTCACAATGCAACTATAGAGCATCATGAAACAACCTACCAAAAACATAACTGTAAAAGACAGACTAGAAATAAAAATTAAAATAAGCAGGAAAATTATAAGAGAACACCTGTCTGATCTTGATGAATATAAATCACTAGTACCATGTTTCCCCAAAAATAAGACCCTGTCTTATATTTTTTTGAACTCTAAAATAAGTGCTTGCCATGCGCTCAAAAGCCCAATTGGGCTTATTATCAGGGGATGTCTTATTTTGGGGAAAACAGGGTACCTGATGGATTACATCTCAGAGTTCTGAAGGAGCTGGCAGATGTTATCTTAGAACCATTGTACCAGTGGTGGGTTGCTACCGGTTTGCCCTGGTTCAGGCAAACTGGTAGCGGCGGCGGTGGAAGGCTCTGCCCACTCGCCCGGACATCATCAAATACGCTCTGCACATGTGCAGAAGCTTCTGTGCATGTGCAGAAGTGGCGCATGTGGGAGCAAAGCGAGCGCGCAAGCACAAGCGAGAGAACCACTAGCAAAGGTAAATGAAACCCACCACTGCATTGTACCATATCTTTCAAAAATTCTAGAGCACTGGGGAACCACCTGAGGCATGGAAAAAAAGCTGATATGGTTCCCATCTTTAAAAAAGGAGGGGGGGAAACCCAGACCCAGGAAACCACAGACCAATAAGCCTAACATCAATACCTGGGAAGATACTGGAAAAGATAATAAAAAAAACAGATCTACTCACTTTTGGTAGAAGAAGCCCGTGGACTGTAGTAGATTTCTTGACCTCTGCTACAGATTTTCCACAGTTCCAGGCTTGGAATGTTTTCTAACCCAAAAGAAACTTCCCTGGGAAAGGTGATGCTTTGCTTCTCTGAGTAGCCTGATGCTCTCAGACTGTTTCTTGAAGAAGAAGTAGTTTCAATTTTAATTGCTTCTGATTGGATTAGCCATGTGGCTAATCCACAAACAAAGAGGCAGAGCTCAAATTCTTTGGTTCTTTTTGTATAGTACCATTGATCAACCACAAGAGGGAGCCAAAAGACTGTATTATTGCTAATTCTTTTTAACTTTCCACTAGCATTAAACCCATTGGATTTTATGCTATAAATCAATAACTTTAAAATTTTAAATTTCAGCCACACGTTATTAATATGGCCACCCACAAGAGGATGGAAAAAATAGAGAGATTATCAAGAGATATAGAATTTTTAAGACCCTTTCTGGATGAATATACAGCTAAAACACATGAACTAATTCAGACAATGGGAACAAAGCTTGAATCCAAGCTCAATACTCTTTCAATGGAACTCCAGGAGGAAATCCAACATTTGACTGGAGATATCAAACAGGTGATGGATAGAGAGGATCTTATGGAGTACAAATTGGAGAAGACAAATGTTTTATATGAAGCTGACCTGGAGGAGAGAACAATTTTGGAATCTCAGATTAAAGAATTTCAATTAAGATTTCGAGCAATTCCTCAACAGTCAGGAGAAGATATCAGATGATCTGGTTATATTCCTACAAGACCCAAAAAATAACAGAACATTTGACGAGGACATTAAATGAATTTGGGGCTTTAGCAGGTTTTAAAATAAATTAACAGAAAACAATATTGATTAAGAACATGTCATCTCAGGACTGTGGTATATTGATTAAAAAATCAGGTTTTAAGGTTCAGAAAAAGATGAAATATTTGTGGATTAGGTTGACAAATACAAATATAAAACTATTTCAAAATAATTATGTGCCTCTTTGAAATGATATTAAAAAGGACTTACAACGATGGGACAAATTACATTTATCACTATTGGGTAGAATTTCTGTGATTAAGATGAATGTCTTACCAAAGATGCTCTTCTTGTTTCAGACATTACCAAAACTTGAAACTATTGTTGCAAAGTAATTCCATCTAAACAATGGCAGAGGGATATTTCCAAGTTCATATGGCAAGGGAAAAAAACCAAGAATTAGATATAAGGTATTGCAAGATGTTAAGGAAAGAGGGGGGTTGGGTTTACCAGATTTGAAATTGTATTTTGATGCATGTTGTCTGGTCTGGCTAAAAGAGTGGTGAACATCCAGAACAAGAGGCTACTTGATATAGAAGGTCATGAATTAAGGTTTGGAGGGGACGGTTATTTATGGTATGATAAAGTTAAAGTTGATGTTTTTTTTTTAATTTTTTTTTATTATTAAAATATAAACACAGATATAAAGACAATACAATACAAAGACAAACAAAAAACCCACCACCTACAAACCCACCTAACATTTTACATTTACGCTTTTGTCATCAACAGAATATATGTCATTGAGCTTATATAGTTTAATAAAGAGTAATTATTAAATGTCTAATTCCAATGTTATAACTTTTCACTACAAATTTACATTTCTTATGGGTTCATCTCCTTGTGAAAGTCTTTACCCTAATTTCTGTCCTCTACATTTTTGCTGATTTTCCTTTCCAGCCATTGATACCATTGGTGCCATACAAGATAGTATTCGCTTTCTTCCTTTTCCTGGAGTTCCAGCGTCAATCTGTCCATTTCAGCACACTCTGTTATCTTTGCAACGATTTTGTCTTTGGATGGGAGTTGGTCTGATTTCCAGTTTTGCGCGAACAGTAGTCTTGCTGCTGTCAAGATATGTATGATGAGATATTTCGTTTCCTTAAGATGTTGTGCTGTTATCATGCCAAATAGAAAAAATTCTGGACTGTTTTCTATTTGAATGTTCGTTATTTCTTCGATAATATTTTTTATATCTTGCCAATAGTGTTGGGCTTTCCTACATTTCCACCAAGTGTGATAATATGTCCCCTTTTTTGATTTACATTTCCAACACAACGCCGAAGTGTTTGGGTGTATTTTGGCAAGTCGGGCTGGTGGTAAGTGCCATCTATAAAACATCTTAATGAGGTTCTCCTTGTAAGATGTGGCTCTTGTCATTTTTATGTTCTGCTTCCATAATTTCTCCCAGTCTGCCAATTGAATATTATGTCCTATGTCCCTGGCCCACATTGTCATATTATGTTTAACTGTTTCTTCTATTAATTTGTCTCTCAAAAGGTAGTTATATGTTTTAGTAATCATTTTCTGGTCTGCTCCTAATAAAATTCTGTCCAGTTCGTTCAGATCTTTTGCAATTCCATATTTGATTTTATCCGCATTGTATCTTGAGTGTATTTGAGTGTAGTGCCACCAATCAATATTTATATCGCCATTTTGGAGTTGATGTCTTGGAGTGAGTTCTCCTTCATGATTCAGTAAATCTTGGTATCTCATCATCTTTCCGATTTCAAGGGTATTTGGAAATATCAATGCCTCCATCGGGGACCACCATTTTGGTATTTTAGTATAATAAGTTTTCTTAATTCCCTGCCAAGTCTTGAAGAGTGAGGCCCGAATTATGTGTCTTTGGAAGTACATGTGTTGTTTGTCTGGTCCATCCCATAGGAACGCGTGCCATCCTCGTATGAGATCAAAGCCTTCTAGATATAACATTCTTTTGTCATCTAATCTCATCCATTCTTTAATCCAGGTCAATCCGGCTGCTTTATAATATAGCTCCCAGTCTGGTACTGCAAGGCCTCCTCTGTCTCGTGTGTCTTGTAGCGCTTTAATCTTAATTCTGGCCTTCTTTCCCTGCCATATATAGGTCATTGTAATTTTGTTGAGATTTTTGAAGAAGTCCCTTCCTGGATGTAATGGTACTACCTGGTATAGATATAGTACCCTCGGTAATATATTCATTTTAATTGAACTGATTCTGCCCATCAATGACAATTGTAGCCTGTTCCAGATTTCCAGATCTTTTTTAATTTCTTTTAGTAATTTCGTGTAATTGTCTTCTTTGATTGTGGTTGCTTTCGCCGTCAGCCAAATACCTAAATATTTTATCTTCTTTACTAATTGGATTCCTAATTCTTCTTCTAATTCCGATCTCTGAGTCTGGGTCATATTTTTCGTCATTAGTTTTGTTTTTTGTTTGTTTATTTTGAGGCCCGCGACTTCCCCGTATTGTTCTATCATCGACATCAATCTGGGTCCAGATCGTCTTGGGTTTTCCAAGTTGAAAATTACGTCGTCTGCAAAGGCAAGTAATTTGTACTCCTCTCCCCGGATCTTGAGTCCTTTGATTTCTTCCTCATTCCTTATTTTGTTTAATAATACCTCCAATGCTATTATAAATATTAGCGGTGACATGGGACATCCTTGTCGTACTCCTTTCTGAATATCAAAAATTTGTGTCATGTCACCGTTTATTGAGATTTTTGCTGTTTGTTGGGAATAAATTTTTTTAATCAGATTATGAAATTTCTCTCCACAGTTCATTAGTTCGAGTTGTTTTGTGAAAAAAGACCAATTCAAATTGTCGAAGGCCTTCTGGGCATCAAGGGAGATTATGGCCATTTCTCTGTCTATCGTCTGATCATAGTATTCCAGAATATTTATAATCATTCTCAAATTATTCTTTATTTGTCTTTTAGGTATGAAACCATTTTGGTCTGGATGTATATAGTTATGTATTATTGCTTTGAGTCTCTGAGCTAGTATTGACATGAATAGCTTATAGTCCACGTTGAGTAATGAAATTGGTCTGTAATTTTTAATTTGCGTCGGATCTGAGTCTTCTTTGTGTATTAATGTAATAATAGTTTCTGTCCAAGATTTTGGAATTTCTGCTATCAGTAGTGCTTCGTTAAAAACTTGTAACAGTATTTGGTCTATCGATTGTTGACAAAGTTTATAGAATTCAGTAGGAATTCCATCCAGTCCTGGAGTCTTATTGTTCTTTTGTTTTTTGCGGGCTTCCATTAGTTCCAGCATTGTTATGGGCCGGTTTAACATCTCTCTGTGATCTTCTGTGAAGTGCATAAGATTGGTTTTTTGGAGGTATTTTTTTATTTGGTCTTCCGGGACCTCTTCCTGGCAATAAAGTTTCTGAAAAAAAATTTTGGCTATGTTTTTCTTCTCCAGATGTGTGTGGTAAAGAGTTCCTGATTCGTCTTGGAGTTGGTGTATAATTCTTTTTTCTGTTTGCTTTTTTAGCTTATATGCTAACCAGCGTCCAGTTTTGTTAGCATGTTCAAAATTATTTTGTTTTACCATTCTTATTTTCTGTGCCAATTCAGTTTTTGTGGTTAGATTCAGTTTATGTTTGGCCAAATTTAGCTTTTGTAGCACACTCGTGTTGTTGGGCTGTTGTTGTAATTTAAGTTCCTCTGTCTTAATTTCTTCCAATAATTCATTTCTGATTCTTTGTTTCTCCTTTTTCTTTCTTGCCATATATGCAATAGTTAGGCCTCTAATATAGGCTTTCGTGGTATCCCATAGGTTTTGTAATGATGTTGTGTCTTTTGTATTTATTTGTAGAAATATCTTGATTTCCTTTTCTATCATTTGCTGATATTCTTTTTCCTTTATTATACTTGTGTTCATTTTCCATCTCTTCTGTTTTCGGAAACCTTTCCAGACTATTTTGATAGGATTGTGATCGGCCCATATACTAGACATAATTTCTACTTCGTGTGTTTCTTTACTTAGTTGAGGTGTCATCCAAGCCATATCCAGCCTGGACCACGATTGATGTGGGCCCGAGAAATATGTATATTGTTTTGTTTTGGTATTTATTTCTCGCCAGGTGTCGTGTAGGCTCATTTCTTGTACTAAATCTTTGAATGTTTGTGGCAATGTCTTCCTTTTAATTTTATTCTTCCTAGTGCTGTGGTAATCTTCTCGTAAGTTTACTATCGCGTTAAAGTCGCCGACAATGCATACATTTTCGTAGTCCAACTCCTTTAGTTTGTCATGTAATTTTTTGTAAAAATCTAATTGGTTTCCATTTGGAGCGTAAATAGCTACTAACAATATTGTTTTTATTTCCAATTTTAGTTCTACCATTAAGACTCGGCCTTCTTTATCAGTGTAAATCAGTTTAGATCTTATATGATCTCTAATATATGTTACCACTCCCCTTTTTTTGCAATCTCCTAAAGATGTATATATTACTCCTAATTTTTTATTTTCAAGTAGTTTTTTCTGTTGTTTTCTTATGTGTACTTCTTGTAATGTAATTATGTCTGCCTCTAATTTTTGCAACCTTGTAAACATTTGATGTCTTTTGCTTGGTGAGTTTAAACCATTTATATTTATGGAAATGAGCTTTATTTCTTCTTCCATTTCCGCTAGTGTTTATTTGTCTGTTATTTTGAGCTTTGTTGTGTTTCTTGTAACTCTTTGTGAGATCCCTGCTGTTTCCTCCTTCTCCAACCTTCCCTTCTTTTGTTCTTTGTCTTCCTTGTTTGTCATTTGTGTCTCTTGGTCACTTGGGTTATGTTCTTCTCTACTATCTCTGCTTTCCTGTTCTCCTTCATTTCCTAGATATTGGTCCATAAAGTCTTGAGCTTTTTCTATTGTATCTATTCTGATTTTCCTTCCTTCCCATGAAATAAGTAGGCCTTCCGGTATGAGCCATCTAAATTTTATCTTGAGTTTATTCAGTTGTCTACTTAAGAAATTGTAGTCTCTTCTCCTGTCTCTGGCTCTTCTCGGTACTTGTTTCAATGTTAGAACTTCCCTCCCTTTGTACATAACTGTCTCCTCTCTCATTCTTCTATATATTTCTTCTCTCATTGTTTTTTTTGTAAACCTAATATGGACTTCTTTGGGGAGTTTGTTTCTCCTTGCATAATTTGTAAAGGCTCTGTAAATTTCATCAATTCCATTTCTAATTTCGTCCTTATCTTTGTGTGTTGCCTTTGCCAGTATTTCGATCATAATCTCGCCCAGGTCTTCATCTCTCTGTTCTTCTATATTTTGGAATCTAAGGAAGAAGGATGCCTTTTCCATTTCAAGAAACGTGAGTGCATCTTCGGTGTCCCGGCTCCTCATCGTTTGTTGGTTCTCCATCCTCTCCAGCCTCAAGGCTGTAGCTTCTGTTTTTTCCTCCACTTTATGTATTCTCTGTTCATTTTCTATGATATTTTGCTGGATTTTCACTATCTTCTCATCTATATTTCTGATGTCATCTTTAATTTCTCCTACATCCAGTCGCAATTGTTCATGGTTTTTTCTAGTTTCATCGTGATTTAGCGTCATCTTATCTTCCATCCTTTTCATTCCCTCTTGTATCATTGCGAGGGCAGCCTGTATATTCTGCATGCCTATGATAGTATTGGTCTTTTCTTCTCCCGTCTTTTGCTGTACTGGGGAGGCTACTAGTAGTGTTTGAGTTTGGGGTACCTTTTTGGTTGTTTTAATAGTAGTTGATATACTTGAAGTAGCCATGTCTATTGTACGTGTTAGTCTTGTCCACAATTTCATATAATTATGTATTGCCTATTTTATGTTAATGGCTTAAATGAAACGTTATTGTTGGGATTAATATTAGTGGAAATACTTCTAATCAGCAATCAGCAATATAATAATATATATAGAAAGAAGAGAAAAGCAGGGAGAGGGAAGGTAGAAATGGGGAAAACAGCGGGGAAAGGGCACGTTTCTAGCAATTCATAAATTACCTTATTCTTAAATTAATTGCAAGTTAAAAGATCTATTTCACTAGCAGTATTTGTAGTAATTCTAAAATCAATTCTATATCAATTTATATTGCTAGTTATCTTAATTGTTATAACTGTATTAAATTGTTTAAATTAATTAGCTTTCAATCAATATTTATCACACATGTAGTACTCTATGGTTGTTTGAGTGATCAACTTGTTATTATTATAATCAACTTATTCCTATATAGTCACCAACAGAAAAAAGAAGAAAGAAAAACTACTAAATTATTAAATATTCTTTTCAATTCTATTGCGTTCTAATATATTATGATAAGATTAAGCCAGACCATTAATAGCTATATTGTCCATTTGTTCACCAGTTGTTTCAGTGGTTCAATAGTTAAATAGTTCGATATTTAACGGTTAGATCGTTATATATCCCAGTTTTTTAGAAGAGTGCCAGTGGAAATGGTGAAAATATTGGTAGCTTCTAAGAGTCCGCTCAAAGTACATTGTATCAAAGTTTGTTTCGTCTCTGTCAATGCAATGTCCACACTCTCCTTCAGTCTATTTCACACTCGGTTTTCCAATTCAGTCCAATCTGCCCGGCCGAAACCAATAGAGTCCAATGCAATCAGTTTTTAGGAACTGTCCAGAATCCTCCTTCCGATCTCCGGCACACCGCTCTCCTCACACTCCCTTTATTTCCTTCAATCCTCCTTCCGATCTCCGGCACACCGCTCTCCTCAGTCTATTTCACACTCGGTTTTCCAATTTAATCCAATCTGCCCGGCCGAAGTCAATAGAGTCCAATGCAATCAGTTTTTAGAAGTCCGTCCAGAATCCTCCTTCCGATCTCCGACACACCAGTCTCCTCACTCTCTCTTTATTTCCTTCAATCTCGCAAGATCTGTTCTTATTCTTATTCTCAGTTTAGTCCTCTCGATCCAGTCCACCCCAATAAAATCCAGTTATATCGGAGTTAAATCCTCCGCAATTCTTGTCGCTCTCTCTTTTCTCTCGGCTGTTCAAAGCTTTTGCGCTGTCATCTCTATTCAAAATGGCTCCAATCCGCTCGATCTTTTCTGCCACCGCTTGTCTAATGTCTTTTCCCGGTATCTCTGCCACCAGCGTCTGCTTCTTCATCAAATGCTTTTGGGTTTTTTTAGGTTAAAGTCCTCTGTTGATGACTTCTTTTCTTTTTTCAATCTTCACTTCCCACTCACGGAGTTGTCAGCGCCCCCGGCCAGTCTCGAAAGGCTGGTTTTTCCTCACTCTGGATTAAGGGTTTGTCTTATACCTTCGAGGGAGTTGCGGTCTCCTCCGAGGTCCTAAGATGTTCCCCTTTAAACTATCAATCCCTCCGAGATCGATAGCACCTATTTCGGCTCCAGATGTGGGATTGTTAGAGACTCAGGAACGGAGCGCCGTCCCTTTTGTCCCTAACGCGCTGAGGTCGCCGCCGGAAGTCAAGTTAAAGTTAATGTTGATTTCAACAATCACTTTGTTTTAATAAAAACTAATAGAAAGGATTTTATTAATTATTTTTATTAAAACTAATAGAAAGGATGCAATTTGGAGAACATTTTACACAATCTATTAAGGCAATATATCAAAAACAAATAGCGCAAATAATAATCAATGGTGGTTTAACAGATAATTTTAATATAGAAAAAGGAACAAGGCAAGGCTGTCCCTTGTCTCCGTTATTGTTTATTTTGACGCTGGAAATTTTATTAAACAAAATACGTGGGACTGATATAATAAAGGGAATTAGAATTAGACGGCATGAATATAAGCTATGAGCATTTGCGGATGACCTGGTGGTTACCTTAGCCCAACCGGTACAATCGATTACAGCCTTGATGGATATAATCTCCTCATATGGACAAGTATCTGGTTTTAAAATAAATACAGCTAAAACAAAGATAATAGCTAAAAACATGGACAGAAGCCAGAAAGAAAAGATAGGAAGGTTAACAGGATTTGAAATAGTTAAGAAGGTTAAATATTTAGGGGTTTATATTATGACTGCAAATACGAAATTATATCAACATAATTATGAACCGTTATGGCAAAAAATACAGAAAGAGATGGAAAATTGGAAGAAATTGCAACTGTCTTTGCTGGGTAGGATAGCCGCTGTAAAAATGAATATCTTACCAAGATTTTTATTCCTTTTTCAAATGATACCTATACTTACAAAAGATGAAAATTTGAAGGAATGGCAGAAGGGCATAAACAAGTTTGTGTGGGCAGGGAAGAAACCATGAGTTAATCAAAAGATAATGCAAAACACCCGAGAAAGAGGTGGTCTTAAAATGCCCAATTTAAGACTGTATTATGAAGCTGCTACCCTCTCAGCAATTACAGATTGGATAAATTTAACGGAGGAAGAGATACTGAATATTGAAGGATATGGTCTGGTCTATGGCTGGCATGCTTATCTATTGTATGACAAGAAAGTAGATAAGACTTTTAAAAGTCACATATTAAGAAATGCTCTACTGCGTGTCTGGAAAAAGTATAAATATAAACTAAAGGATAAGTTACCAATATGGACAGTACCCAGACACGCGATAGAGAATATAAATTTGGAGCAAAAGCAAGGTAAGTTTACATATAAGGAACTCCTTTATAAGGAAAGAGTCAGATTACAATTAAAATCTATCGAGCAATTAAGAGAAGAAGGAATTATTAAGACTTGGTTTCAGTATGGTCAGCTGCAGGCCAGATGGAGAGAGGATCAAAAAACTGGTATTTTGCAGCAGGATGAGAATTTGATAAAGCAAATAAGAGATAAAGGTCAAATGCATATTAAAAGGTTGTATAATGTATTAGTGGAAATAGATTCGGAAACAGAGCTAGTCAAGGATTGTATGATAAAATGGGCACAAAACACAGGTGAACCAATAATGTTGGATACATTATTGGAAAAGATATGGGTTAGAAATGTAAGATTCACACAAGCTCAAAACTTAAGAGAGAACTTTTACAAAATGTTTTATAGATGGCATTTAGACCCCAAAAAACTAGCCTGCATGTATCCAAATTTACAACCCAAGTGTTGGCGATGTGAGTGTGAAGATGCTACATATTTTCATATATGGTGGACATGTAAAAAAATTAAGGCTTTTTGGATAAAAATATGGTGGATTATTCAAAATATTTTAAGGAAAAAAATTAAATTTACACCACAGTTTTTTTTGTT
The DNA here is from genome assembly GCF_029215685.1 of Pituophis catenifer annectens. NCBI lineage: Eukaryota > Metazoa > Chordata > Lepidosauria > Squamata > Colubridae > Pituophis > Pituophis catenifer. Next base: position 105,584,734 of record NW_027256883.1, on the reverse strand, counting down.
GGGAATAGTCACGGATTGTACTGTAATAGGGACTAAGTTGGTTTTGAATTTAATAACAGCTGCCAGGTTACTGGTGGCACATACTGGAAGAAGGAAGATCCACCTACCATTGAGGAATGGACATTAAAAGTTGTGCATCTGGCAGAGATGGCAAAAATTTCATCATATCTTAAAGATCATTCAAATGAAAGATACATATCAGAATGGAGAAGATGGATTGACTATATACAAAAAAAGTATCCAAACAAGAAGATTTATATAGCTTATGAATGAAATATTTTTAAGTAGTTTATGTTTATAGTTTTTGAGTTATAAGGAGTTAAAGATTTAGGGAGAATATGAATGCAATAATTTGTTAGCATATTTTAGGTTTATGTTTGTGAATGCTATACCCTGTGCCTGTTCTGGGAAGTCTAGGGAGGGGGGTGGGGGGGAAGAAGGGGAGGGGGAAAGGGTGGGGGGAGAAAATGTTTGTATTTCTTATAAAACTTTTCAATTAAAAAAAAAAAACAATCACTTTGTTAGATGTGCCAAACTAAGAGTTTGGAATAAATATAAAACAATGTTTTCTATGAAGTTGCCTTTTTGAGTATGCCCCCAGGAAGCTTTTTTTAAGAAAAGAAATGGTGGCAAAAGCGGATTGATGACTTATGGTAAAATAATATATTTCAATTCTGATGACCTCAAGTTGAGGGAAGAGTTAGAATTAGAAGGCCGTGTTTGCCATTGGTTCATATACCAACAACTGAAAGAAAGATTTAAACTAGATAAAAAGATTTATAGGTTTGACTTTGTTAAAAATGAATTGGAAATCTTATTCTGTGATAGGAATAAACATATTATTGCTAAGGTTTATAAAATGTTATTAAAACTGAATTTGTAAAACATTGTATGATTCAGTGGGCAAGGAACTTTGGCCATAATATGATGCTTGAACAACGGGAGAATATGTGGACAAAAGGTTTAAAATTCACACTAAATTAATAATTTAAAAAAAAAAATTTATAAGGTGATGTATCATTGATATTTTACATCAGACAAGTTATCCAGAATATATAAAGGTATTTCAAATGAATGTTGGAAATGTAAATGTAAAGAAGGGAACTTTTATCATTTGTAGTGGACATGTGATAAAGCAAAGAAATATTGGAGTAGGATTCATATTCTAATACAGAAAATTCTTAAAGTGAAGATAAAGATGAAACCAGAAACTTTTCTTTTCTTAATGGAAAAAGACATGGGGGAAAAATTGGAACTCTGATCTTATATATGTTGATGGCAGCAAGACTACTGTATGCACAAAAATGGAAGGACATTTCGATTTGCACTATGGATGAATGGAGTTGATGGAGTTAGCAGAGATGGCTAAATTGACCATTTTGATCAAACAAAGAATATGAGTACTTTTGTTTCTACTTGGAAATTGCTTCTGGACTTTGTGCTTGAGGTGGGAAAAAATGAAACTTTGATTTTGGGTTTTACTGATTAGATTGATTTGTCATTATAGAAATAGCTAATTTATACTATTATGGAACAGTAAAAAGTTGAGGTTCAACCTTAATGCCTTATTCTACTGCAACAGAGGGAGTCAGAAGTCAAGGTGTTTTTTCTTGTCCCCCTCTTTTCCACACTTCTCTCTTCCCCTTTCCCTCCCCTATTTTTCCTACTATTTGCTTTTGTATTTTTGTATTTTGTATTATAAACTGATAAAAAAACAAATCTCCAAACATCTAGAAACAAATACAGTTATAACTAGAAGTCAGCATTGTTAAAGTCAGATTGTTAAAAACATCATGCCGAACCAATCTTATTTCATTCTTCAACATAGTGACTAAATTAGTAGACCAGTGAAATGTTATGGACATAGTATATTTAGACTTCAGCAAGGCATTCGACAAAATAAACCGCAACCTACTTCTTGGTAAACTAGAAAAAAGTGGGCTAGATAGCATCACCACCAGATGGATTTGTAACTGGTTAACAAACCATACTCAACAAGAAGTTCTTTATGGTACTATGTCTACATCAAGGGAAGTAAGCAGTGGGGTACCACAAGGTTCCATCTTGGGCCCAATACTCTTCAATATTTTCATAAATGACTTAGATGAGGGAATAGAAGGGGAACTTACCAAATTTGCAGATAATACTAAGCTGGCAGGAATAGCCAACACCCTAGATGATAGGTTCAAGATCCAGATGGATCTCAACAGACTTGAACACTGGGCCCTATCTAACAAAATGAAATTCAATGTAGAGAAAAGTAAAGTCTTACACTTAGGCAAGAAAAAACAAAAATACATGTACAGTTTAGGTGAAACTTGGCTTAATAGCAGTAACTATGAGAGGGATTTTTGAGTCCTAGTGGACAATCAACTGAATATAAGTCAGTAGTGTGCTGCAGCTGCCAAAAAAGCCAATGCAGTCCTAGGCTGCATTAACAGAGGACTGAATCAGGATCACATGAGGAACAGTACTAGCACCACTTTATAAAGCCTTTGTAAGGCCACACCTAGAATACTGCATCCAGTTTGGATCACCACACTATAAAAAAGATGTTGAGATTCTCGAAAAAATAAGAGAAGAGCAACAAAGATGATTACGGGCCTGGAGGCTAAAACATATGACAAACGGTTGTAAGAACTAGGCATGGCTAGTGAAGAAAAGGATCAGGGGTGACACATCAGTGTTCCAATATTTGAGGGCTGTCATAGAGAGGATGGGGACAATCTATTTTCCAAAGCACCTGAAGGCCAGACAAGGAACAATGGTTGGAAACTGATCGAGGAGAGATTCAACCTAGAAATAAGGAGAATTTTTTTGATAGTAAGAACAATCAACCAGTGCAACTGCTTGCCTTTAGAAGTTCATCACCGGAGGCTTTCAAGAAGAGACTGGACAGTTACTTGTAAGAAATGGTATAGGGTCTCCTGCTTAAACAGGGGGTTGGACTAGGTGAACTACAAGGTCCCTTCTCCTGTGTCTTTTGCATATTTTAATGATTATTTTTATTTTTATTAATTATTGCTTTAGATATTTATTGTTTGATTATAGGAATTAGGTATGGCTAGTGAAAAAAGGACTAGGAGAGACATGATAATATGGTACCAATATTTAAGGGGTTCCTACAAAGACGAGGGGATCAACCTATTTTCCAAAGCACAGAAGGCAAGACAAGAAGCAATGGATGGAAACTAATCAAGGAGACAAGCAACCTAGAACTAAAGAAAATTTTCCTGACAACGAGAACAATCAACCAGTGAAGCAGTTTGCCTTCAGAAGTTGTGAGTGCTCCATCACTGGAGCTTTTTAAGAAGAGATTGGACAGCCATTTTGTCCAAAATGGTATAGGGTCTCCTGCTTAAGAGGGGGTTGGACTAGAAGACCAAGGTCCCTTCCAACTCTGTTCTGTTCTGTTCTGTTCTGTTCTGTCCTGTTCTAAAATGCTTCCTTCTCCCACTGCAGCCCATACACACTCAGTCTTTATAAACAGTTTGCAAGTATCCTTACCCACTGGATATTTGCCATAAAGTTTGTTTATTCTGATGAGACAAATGTTTGGAAGTTTCCACCATAAACATGCAAAAGGCTCCTACAACAGTTATTGGGAAGCTTTTCTTCAGTAAGCTCAAAGCCTTCTTTATCAGTTTTTTTGCAGAAGTAATTTGACCCATATTGTAACAGACCTACAGACATGCAGATAGAATAAAAGAAATTGATATTTTTTTTTGTATATCTCCTTTATGATGCCTAAAAATGTGTCATAAAATCATGTTCTTGCAGCATGGCTAAATATACTTAAAACACAAGAATATATATTTAAAGCAGCCAAGAAGAAATAATGAGGCTTCTTCTGTACTAAGCACTTTTATGAAATTATTTTTGTATCCTTATATAATGTAGCAGAAGAAGACACAGCACTTTGTAGGGTCTTCTACTTGCCTCTTATCTATCTCCTCTGTTTTCATGGTTGCTCCAGAGATGAGTTAGGGAGCAGAGGAAGGGAGATAAAGGATATGGCAGAATTATATCAAAGAAGCATTGTAAAAAACCAGCAAGATCAAGAGGTGTGTCATACCTTACAAATCAATCAATGAATTGTGAAAAGCTTCTGAGGCCATTTCTTTAATAAATCCAAATGTAGGGAGAGGCTGATCATTAAAAATGGCAATGGAAGAATTTCTGTTACAGCAAATCAAGCACTGCGACATGAAGGAAGACCATATCATAAAATGACAACTGATGTAATACTGTACATTTGACTGAGCAGCTGTAGAGAATGGGATATTCTAGTGGGCTTTACTATATTCAGAGAAGTGGTAAGTATGCAAATGGCTACAGCAGACACAATTGTCTTACCTCTCCCTTCAGGCTGTACAAAATGGACACCTCAAATTGGTTAATGAGTTTATGCTTGTATTCCGAAGATCTCAAGAGGCTCTCTGCTGTATTCAGATATGTAAAGGCCTCAAATAAGAATAACAGAACAGAAAGAATTCATTTCTGCATTCTATATGGTGATCCCCAACTACCAACAATTCTCTCACCATAGGTTATAAATTCTCAAGGACAAATATTCAGATACCATAGAGGGGGTGAATCCAGGGTGCAGACATAGCATCTATTCACCATCTAGAATGTGTTCACCATATAGAAAAAGATAATCTGGTAAACCAGTTCAGTTTTTTTATAGGGGGGAAGTGATTTGGGTCTTTGTTATTTTGGCAAGGCACAACAACTTGCCAGGTTTAACAGTATTTTGGTTAGCTATACCTACTCAGACAGAAAAGAGAGAACAAGCTTACTTTAAATATAAAAGTGATGAACTAAAATATGCTGATTTGCAAAGTGGCATGTTGTCCCAGCACTAAAATTTAGTATTATGATCAGTGGTGGGACTCAGCTGGTTCGCACCAGTTTGGGAGAACCGGTAACTAACTTTCTGAGCAGTTTGGCGAACCGGCTGTTGGAAGAAATCTCCTTCCAACAGCCTTTTGTTTTTCACACCTTATTATTTATTATTTATTTATTAGTTCAATTTATATGCCACCCTTCTCCGGAGACTCAGGGCGGCTTACAATGCATTTAGAAAACCATTATAAAAACATTTAAAAATTAAAACATTAAAACCCATTCACACCATTCATGGCCGGATTTCACAAGATCACAACAGCGAGATAATGGCCCCAGACCTGCCAGAAAAGCCAGGTCTTCACCACTTTTCGGAAGGCCAATAGGGTGGGGATGGTCCGGACCTCAGGAGGTAACTGGTTCCAGAGAGCTGGGGCAGCCACAGAGAAGGCCCTCCCCTGCGGGCCCGCCAGCTGGCATTGTTTAGCTGACGGGACCCGGAGGAGACCAACTCTGTGGGATCTTACCAGTCGCTAGGAGCTATGTGGTAGAAGGTGGTCTCGAAGATAACCTGGCCCTGAGCCATGTAGGGCTTTAAAGGTAATAACCAACACCTTGAATTGTGCTCGGAGACCAATAGGGAGCCAGTGCAGCTCATGGAGAATTGGTGTAATGTGTAATCTAGGTACACCCATGATAGCTCGCGCAGCTGCATTCTGGACCAACTGTAGTCTCCGAACACTTTTCAAGGGTAGCCCCATGTAGAGCGTGCTGCAATAATCTAACCGTGAGGTGACAAGGGCATGAGTGACTGTGAGGAGAGCCTCCTGATCCAAGTAGGGTCGCAATTGGTCTACCAGGCGAACCTTTTTAAAGGTCCCCCTAGCCACAACTGTCAGATGTTGCTCTAATCTTAGCTGTGAGTCTAGGAGGACACCCAAATTGCGAGCCCGTTCTGAGGGGGACAGTTTCTCCCCCCCCGAACCAAGGATGGACAATCAACATAGTCTTTAGGAGGCAATACCCACAGCCACTCGGTCTTGTCTGGGTTAAGTCTGAGCCTGTTGACTCCCATCCAGACCCTCACAGCCTCCAGGCACCAGCACATCACATCCACTGCATCACTGAATTGATGCGGGGTAGAGATATACAGCTGGGTATCATTAGCGTATTGCTGATATCTCACCCCGTATCGTCGGATGATCTCACCCAGCGGCTTCATGTAAATGTTAAATAGGAGGGGAGAGAGGACCAAGCCCTGAGGCACCCTGCAAATGAGGGGCCTAGGGGTCGATCTCTGTCCTCTTATCAACACCGACTGTGACTGACCAGAGAGATAGGAGGAGAACCACCGTAATACGGTGCCTCCCACTCCCAACTCCCTTAGTCGTCCCAGAAATATACCATGGTCAATGGTATTGAAAGCCGCTGAGAGGTCAAGTAGCACCAAGATGGAGGAATGACCCCCATCTCGGGCTCGCCAGACCAAAGCAGTTTCCGTGCTGTAGCCAGGCCTGAAGCCAGACTGAAAAGGGTCCAGATAATCTGTTTCATCCAATGACCGCAGGAGCTGAAGTGCCACCACTTTCTCTACAACCTTTCCCACAAAGGGTAGGTTGGAGATTGGATGAAAGTTCTTTAATTCTGCTGGAGGTTTATCCTGTCAGAAAGGCAGGAAAGAGGCATTTTGGTGTGGCTCTGTATGTTGTTTCTAGCCTAATCCTGTTTATCTTTATTGCCCTTCTTAAGTGTTTTCTGAAACTGTCTCTGTGGGTAAGCCTTGTTACATTGTAACAGCTGTTAATGGTTCTTGGCAGTACACCCAGACTTTCTATAGCCTGAACAGCTTCTCTGGAGTTTTTTCCCCTTTGCTGGTACTTTTATTCCAGGGCTTGACTTTCTTAAAGGGGAAGGATTGTTTTAAGCCTTTTATACTGCTTTAGTGGTTCCTGGCACTGTCCTTTTGGGGTGTACTTCCAACATGGTTGAATCCCCTCCCAGCCACTCCTTGCCTCCTCCATCCCTAATCAGGCAACTCAGCTTGGATCGTCAGAGGCATTTAAGAGAAAAAAAGCCTCTGCCGATCAGGCAACTCAGCTGGGATCATTAGAGGCTTTTAAAAGCATTTTTTCTACAACCTCTGAAAAGGTTAAAAGCCTTTGACAATCCCAGCTGAGCTGCGCAATCATCAGAGGCTTTTTTTTTTTAACTTTTAAAAACATTTTTTTGGCCGAAGAGGTTGTAGAAAAAATGCTTTTTTTAAAAGCCTCTGATGATTGTGCGGCTCAGCTGGGATATCTTTGGGATATCTTGTGAGGTAAATGAGACCAGCCAGCATCTTTAAGTAGTGCAAATGGATCTAAGGATTGCTTCTCCTGGGTGGGAAAGGTTGCTTTGTCAGTTCACTGAGCACAGGAGTCTCTTCTCTATGGGGATTCTTCAGTCATTCAAGCCATGGTTGTCCCAAAGCTGCTTTTTTCAAGAGGCAACTGGACTTTCTTGGTTTCCAGAAAGTCCAGTTGCCTCTTGAAAAAGCACCTTTGGGACAGGAGTCTCTTGCATTGCTTTGGAGCGGCCAAGGCACATGATTGCTCACTGACAGTAAGATTAAAAAAAAAAGGAGGTAGCAGTGTAGAGCCTCCCTGCAATTAGTTTTAGTTTTTTCTCATGATAGTAGGCTTAGTAACATGGCACCAGGGTTGAAGTTTATTTAAATATCTGTGGCATGTACTAATTTTATTGTGATCCTGACAAGCTTGGGAGGGCAGAGACTTGAACTTGGGTCCCCTATATACTTTTTAATTTGTCTCTTTAGCTCAGCATTTTGTAGCCCAAGTATGCCCACCCACTTTCTGAAGAACTTAAATGACCACTCTGCTAAAGGGTTTCACTTTATGAGCAAGAGTTGGCTGCTGATAGTTATCGTTGCATTTTAACTATTTTAATTCCTCAAAAAGAGCCTTGGTAGTACAGTGGTCTAAAGCGCCCTGTTATTAATACAGCTGCCTGCAATTACTGCAGGTTCGAATCTTATCAGGCTCAAGGTTGACTCAGCCTTCCATCCTTTCTAAGGTAGGTTAAATGAGGACCCAGTTTGTGGGGCAATAAGCTGACTTTGTATAAATATACAAAAGTATGAAGGCTATTGCTTAACGCATTGTAAGCCGCCCTGAGTCTCCGGAGAAGGGCGGCATATAAATCAAATTAAAAAAAAAATGCTCTGGCACCCTGCCTGATTTGTAACTCTGGGTTGATTGGTATTTAGGGCAGCTTTTTGCAAGCAAACAAGCTTTTTGTATTTGTTCAGATTTGAAAGGTATTATAACTGCTTTTCAGCTACATGGAAAAGGTTACTTTAATCTGTAAATAAGTTATTTATATTCATAGAGAGCCAGTTGGGTATAGTCGGGGTGGGATTCACCTGGTTCGCACAGGTTCGGGTGAACTGGATATTAATTTTAATCTGGTTCGCCAAACTGGTTGTTCCAAGGACTGGCTGACCCCACCCACCTCACCCCGCCCCTCCCAGGACTCTCCACATGGCCCATTTTGGATGCCAGGTAAGTGCAGGGCGCGTGTGGAGTCTCTGGGAGGGCAAAAAATGGGCCTACCAAAAAAAGCTGCCCTAAATACCAGAAGTCTGGAAACGGTGCCCAGGGGAGGCCGTTTTCACCCCCCCAGAGGCTCGAGGAAAGCCTCCGGAGCCTGGGGAGAGTGAAAAATGGGCTACCGGAAGTGCCAGAAGTCTGGAAACAGGCCCATTTCTGGCCTCCGGAGGACGCACGAAGTGAACCAGTTGTTACAACTGGTGAATCCCACAATTGGGTCTAGTGATTGAAGACATCAGATCCCGTTTTAGGCACAATTTGGGTGATCTTGGCTCAGTCATTTCTCCCAGCCTTAGGAAGGAAACAATGAAGAATTGCTTCTGAAAATCATTGCCAAGAAAACTGCCCAGACTAATTCAGGCAATTGCCAGGAGTCAAGACTGACTGGAAGGCATGCACTCAAGCACACATAGGATGTTTATCTTTTCTTTTTAATTAAGTGATTTTGCTTATCTGTTGCAAAATTAGTCTCCTGCCAAAAGAGCAAGGGCTAAATCCTCCAGCCACTTGCCCCAGTATGCTATGGTAGGAAGAAGTGTTACAGAAAATGGCCAGGAGGTATCACTATCAATACTGTTTTATTTTCTGCTCTTTGGCCTTTTTATCACTGGAAGGACAGCATAAATTGCGAAAGCCATATTTCCCTAGCATATTGAAATTATGGAGTGGATCCCAGGAGAGTGTCCTCTGGCAGACAGATGTGGACAATAGGTACAATCAAGCTACTACTGCAATGCAAAAGCTGGGACCTGGGGATGAGGGGGTGAATTTACAGAGAGGAAATTTGAGGTTTCCACATTTCCACTGGATAAATGCATCTGGAAATGCCTTCACAAAAATGTAGACATCTTTAAGATACCTAAGTCTAGAATATCCTTCGCTGTAGGAGTAATGAAGGAGTGAGAAAAGAATGGGTTATTCTACTTACCATGTAGTTGTGGGAGAGGTTGACATAAGCAGATGCAGATTCCAACAGGTAATAAAAAGCCCGACTATAATCCCCTAGAGCCAAGTAGTGCTGAGATAAAGGCACAGCAACAGACTCCACAATTTCTTTGCATTCACAGTCCTGTGAGCCGGGGGTCTCGGTCCTTTTCTTGCTCATAAAAGTAAGCAAGATTATTTCATCCATTCTTTTTAAAAATTCCAATTCTGAATTTTCAGCCCTACCAAAAAGAAAAGGAATTTCCATAAACTCCCATAGCAACTTTAATCTCTAACACACCTCACCCACACAGAAACCGAAAGATACTGAAGCCTAACAATCTTCAAAATTTTTAATTACTATATAATACCAGGTCACGTGTAATAATATAAACAATGAACTCAGATCAGGAAGAGCCAAACTGAAACCCCTACAATGAAGGTTGGTGGGTCACCTGGAACCAACACACATTTCAAAACTAAATTCATGTGAGGCAGCAATCCTGCTAATAAATTCATATATCTGCCATTAAAGTCTAAAAGAAAGTCTTTTTTTTCCTTTTAGAACAATACTTGTACATAAACTTAGTTTGTTTCCTGGATGCCCCCCCCCCCCAAAAAAAAAGGAAAGAAAAGAGGACAGCTGAAAAAAGTGTTAAGGCTATCAGTCTGTGAAGTAGCACAATGTGTGCCAGCATAAATTTGGTCTGTCCCCACAGCCTACCCCATTAAAATGGAAAATCAGTAGATTCATGAGAACTGAATGTGGGTCAGGCAGGGCAGTTTTTACATATCTGTAGCAGTTTCTTGTAAGACCTCCACTCCCATGCAGTGCCCACAAAGTATGAGTCAGGTATTACATAAGCAGATGATAATTCCTGTGGCCCAAACTATGGGGAAAAAAACTGGTGATCAGAAGGGAAAGGTCAAAAGCAACCAGGAAGAGTAGGGCAGATCCTAGCCTCTGTTTTGTTTTTATAGCAAAGCATCACAAGTCATGCATTTAAGAAAGAAACTTGTCCAAATAAGAAGGAAAGACACCACATTCACACTGGATCAGAGAAATACAAAGTTATATGACAATAGCTATGTGCTGGATGAGAAGAAGGCTGTATCATGAAGTCATGCTATAGAATACCTAATAAGGCATCTTCTACCTGCACTCAGAATATGTCCAAAGAAAAGAAGGGTGCAACAGAAATTGGGGTGCCACACGTTTTACAGAGGTATATAGAGAAAAGGTTGCCTACAAGCATCTAAAAAAGAGTTAGTGGACCTATACTATTATTGCTCTTAGTATTTGTCTGGCTTAGTTGCAAGGTCCACCTGTATTGCACTAGCCTAGTTTACACACTGAAACTATTAATGCATTGATGTAACAAAGGGATTTTTTTAATCAACTGGCTTTTTTGAACAAAATATTTGAACAAAAATTAAGTGACTGGTCCAAAGTCACTCAGCTGGCTTCCATACCTAATGGAGGATTAAAATCTGGCTGTCAGTTTTGGAAGACTGCTTTTGCTTCTTAACTGCCACATATTTTAGCTGGGGAAGTTGGAAAGGGGTTGTTGTTGGAGCGGTAGAAAGTTAGTCATAACAACATTCTGTATTCAAGGACTTTTGCCTGCATCTGATGAAGACTGCCTGAAGATTGTATCCAGTTGAGTGTGAAGAGTTGATTGAACAATGTGATGAACTTGAGGGTGTGGGGCAGGGCTGTGAACTGTCAGCTGAGTGTGGAAAACCTGGAAGCTTTCAGATTTGGGTTTTCCCAGATGTACCAACATGACATCTCTAATAAATTGGAACTTTGAAGAGTTTTATTTCGTTGGGGGTGTTCCTTGGAACCCTGACATTGGCTTTCCCCTTCTTGTCCTCCATCATGTCTTTTACACTATATTAACTGTTAAGAGGGATATATTTGCATAAAATTTACATATGCTGTTTATGTATATAGAAGAAATTGCTAAATATTAATTCCCTAGCAACTTATTTAAAACATTTAAATCCCAGATCTTACAAATAAGAAATATGTAAGAGAGAAGTTTCTCCTCTCTCTCTTCCATTATTACTACAATGATATGAGGTCACCTCTGCTGCTCCTAGATCTATTTTATTTAAAACTATGGTGAAATATTGCCTGTTTTCCCCAAAAAATTGCCTTTAAAAAGAAGGAAACTATGGCCAGGTAGTCAAAATATCCTTAACCCTTTCAGATTTTCTCACTGGTATTCTTGACAAGGTACCATCATGTAGCCTGAGTTAAAAATAACTATTTTGGAAACAAAATACCCACCTACTTTCTCCTAGAAGTGCCTAAAATCCCATGAGCCCTTATGCCAGAAGAATATTTAGCAAGGATTCATGACATCACTAGTTGTTTCCCTTGGCCAGGCAGACAGCAATACCACAGGGATGTCTTGGTCTCTCCTAGCACTTAGTGCTTAGTCACCTCCCGTATTGACTACTGCAATGCTCTCTACTTGGGGCTGCCCTTGAAGACCACTCGGAGGCTTCAGCTGGTACAGAACGCGGCCGCACGGGTTATGATGGGAGGGTCCTGATACTCCCATGTTACACCTCTCCTGCGTGATTTGCATTTGTTGCCGGTTGCCCTCAGGGTGAGATTCAAGGTGCTGGTGATTACCTATAAAGACCTTCATGGCTTAGGCCCAGGATATCTGTTGGACCATCTGCAACCAGCAACAGCTCCCCATCGCCCGGTGCGTTCTCACAGGGAGGGCCTATTCAGGGTGCCGTCGGCTAGACAATGTCGGCTGGCGACCCCCAAAAGTAGAGCTTTCTCAGTGGGGGCTCCCACCCTTTGGAATCAACTTCCCCTGGGGCTCCGGTTGGCCCCTGACCTTCGCACCTTCCGCCGCGAATTAAAAACATGGCTGTTCAAATTGCCCAGCCTGGACTGATGGGGTTTGGATTATTTTAATATGTTTAATATGTGTTTAATATGTATTTTAACATGTTTTATCTGGTTTGATTTTAATTGTTGTGAGTCGCCCTGATTCCTATGGAGATAGGGTGGCATACAAATCAAATTAATAATAATAATAATAATAATAATAATAATAATAATAATAATAATAATAATAATAATAATAAATGAGCTGTGCTATCAGGTTTGTGGAGCAGTGGTGGGTTGCCCCTGGTTCGCACCGGTTCTATAGAACCGATAGTAAAACCGGCAGGAGGCTCCGCCCACCGACCCAATGTCATCAAAACGCTTCTGCACTTGGGCAGAAGAGCACGTGTGTGCAGCCCCGTTGCGAACCTGTAGTATAGGTAAGTAGAACCCACCCCTGCTGTGGAGCATATTAATTATCTCCTGAAGCTTGGAGAAGTATATAGGCATTTATATTATCAATACAGTGTGTTTTGATTCAGTTAGAATGACTGTGGTAATTCTCACTACTAACTTACACTAGTATCTTCTAGAATTATCTAACCATTGCTGGTTAGATAACTGTTAAAATAATAGTAATGCAGAAAAGCTTTGTGCTATTGTGCTATTTCAAATAATTAATTTCAGTGATTGCTGGGTAATCCTACGAAGACTTTTTAAATCACTACAGTATTTGGGAAATTACCTATATCCAGTCTAGTAAGATCTGGCTGGGTGGGTGAAATATATTATGAGAAGAGCCACTATAAATTTATCAAATTTTCCTCCTCATAGTTGCAGATAGGAAAAGACAGAGTCCTGGGGGACATCACAGGGTGAGTTGCCATCAGAAAGGAATGATAAACAACATGGAACTATCATTTTAGGGCACCTTTTATTTTCAATATATCTAATTCTGCTTTATCTTCCATTTTTGGAGAAAAATAATTAGTCCAATATAAAACTTCTTGGATAAATTTCCAAGAAGAAATTTATCTTGGAAAACTATCCTTAAATAATTGGGTGTGAAATTAGTAAGAGTTTTTGTTACTAAATAATTCTATTCATATAAAATAGTTCCTTGGAGGATTAACAAAGTGCCACATAATCTCATTCCCAATATACCAGACAGTCAGGAACATAAAATTTACTCCCTTCACACCTAAAGGACTCTTGCAAGATGAAGGTTGACCGCAGGGTATCTCCTGTATGAGAACAAGTTGAAGAAAGGTAAATGCCTCATCCTAGAATACTATAATATATGCTGTGGTTTCTTTTGAAATAATGAAGTGCATAATATTCATAGATTCAAATGAAGGATTTAGAGAATGGGGTTGAATGTTTGAATGGGGATTGTATTGCATTAATCTTTATTGGACAGAAACTAAAATAAATTAAGACATTATCTTTGTATCCAATTTGTAAGCTTTTTCATATGAGAACCTAACTCTTCCATATCTATAAAATGGAAATTCCCAAATAGGTATCTAAAAGGTGTACTTTCAAATACTTAACAATCCCAGTGCAAATTGATACAGCAGTCAGCGCTATTAATATACAGGTGGTCCTTGAATTACAAACATAATAGAACCTGGCCATTATGATTGGAGGTCAGGAGGACATTAAGTACATCACATTGAGTGAGCTCCATTCTTGGCTCTTGCCAATGCATTCATTAAACAAATGAGTGGGTTGTTAAGGGCACTTGGTGTGCCTCAGATAGGGAAAACCATGCAGGCCCTGGTGCAGGAACAATATCATCTGTCTCTGGCCTCCAAAGGCCTCCCCCCCCGAGTGAGATATCCCATATTCTGTTTCCCACCCCTTGGAGTCCCCACAGTTGCTTGTCCTCCTCCACACCCACCCCCTACACCCACCCCACTGTCACTAATCTCTCACCTCTTGAAGATCTCCAGAGCTCAGGATGTCAGGTAGGAAAGAGGACAGGCCACTCCATTGATGGGACACATGGCGGAAAAGCAGCAATCTTTTTCTGAGACCCCGAAGAACTGTTTTTCTTTCATCGCTAGATGCTAACCTTCACTCCCCCAGCAAAGGCAAATGGTGAAGCAGAGAAATCTTCCTTCCCTTCCTTCCTGTTTGCTTTCAGTCCCTGGCTAATGGTGGGGGAATGGAAGGCATGTAGGCAGTGACTAATCTATTCCCTTCCTAGGGCCTTATCTCTTCTTCCCTTCCTGTACACTGTCCCTTTCTCCCAGCAAATGTTGTATGCATTTGGGGAGGATGTTGGGGAACTAGACAGGGGGGACGTATTGCAGCATTTCTCTGGTCAGTCATAAGTCTGAATGACCGCAGGGGTGCTGCAACATACGTAACTTCGGGACTGGGTCATAAGTACTTTTGCGGGGAGAGGGGGGGGTTGTTGTCATAGCTTTCAACCATTGCTAAGTGGCCTGTTGTAACTCGAGGGCTATCTGTAATCTTGTTTAACTCAATCAGATTAGAGCTGGAAGGGATCTTGAAGGTCTTCTAGTCCAACCCCCTGCTAAAGCAGGAGACACTATGGCTATGTTATCCATGGTAATTGATATGAATAGAGTTCCCAATAGAGCTCTGTGTTTTAAAAAATCACATCATCAATCCTTACATACATTATTCATATACCGCTATATTGGAAATAATCATATATGATATGGTTCTCTCTGTGTGAAAAGATCTATCAAGAAATGGCAAAATAAGATGACAGATGGGAAAAACATCCTTCATTTCTTTGAGTTTTGCTAAGCAAAAATAAGTGGGATACAGTAGATAGAGAATATCCCATAGAGATAAATGCCCAATCAAACTTGGCCAATAAATAATATTCCTGTGCCTATAGTGTTCTATGAATATGTTTCCCTATCGAAAATACAAAATTTTTAGGAGGCAAATATTTATTGCAAGCTCTCATCACCTTAACAAATGTTTTTAACAGATTAACAGTTGGAAAGTAGGTCTTCTAGTCCAACTCCCCTCCCAAGCAGGAGATCCTACACCACTTCTGACAAATGGCAGTCCAATCTCTTCTAGAAGGCCTCCAGTGATGAAGCTACCACAACTTCCGAAGGCAAGCTGTTCCATTGGCTGATTGTTCTACTGTCAGAAAATTTCTCCTGATTTCTAGGTTGAATCTTTCCTTGTTCAGTTTCCATCCTTTATTCCTTGTCTGGCCTTCAGATGCCTTGGAAAATAGTTTGATCACTTCACCTCTGTGAAGGTCCCTCAAATATTGGAACACTGCTATCATGTATCCCCTGGTCCTTCTCTTCATTAGACTAGCCATGCCCAGTTCCTGTAACCGTTCTTCATATGTTTTAGCCAGGAGTGAAATTTACTTACCTTCCTTACCGGTTCGGAAGTGCTCGCTATGCTTGCTCGCGCACGTATCACATACGCACACAGACTCTCTGTACATGTGCAAACCTTCTGTGCATGCACAGAGGGTAAAAAACACATTACTTCCTGGCTGAAACCAGGAAATAATGACACCCGGGTGGGTGGGTGGAGCCTTGCGCCACCATCGCTACTGGTTCTCTGAACCACCTGCCACAATCGCTACCGGATTGCTCGATCTGGTCCAAACGGGAGCATTTCACCCCTGGTTTTAGCCTCCAGTCCTCTTATCATCTTGGTTGCTCTTCTCTGCACTTTTTCTAGAGTCTCAACATATTTTTTGTAGTGTGGTGACCAAAACTGGATGCAGTATTCTAGGTGTGGTCTTACTAAGGCTTTATAGGGTGGTATTAGTACCTCACTTGATCCTAATTGTGTCCCTTTGTTAATGCAATTTCAGATTGCATTGGCTTCTTTGGCTGCTGCCACACACTGCTTGCTCATATTTAACCAGTTGTGCACTAAGACTCCAAGATCCCTCTCACAGTTACTGTTATTAATCCTGGTTTCACCTAGTTCCGTGATGGCGAACCTATGGCATGCGTGCCAGAGATAGCACGCAGAGACCTCTCTGTGGGCACATGCGCCTTCACCAGCTGCTCTTCTGGTTTCCAGTGTGCACATGTGCACTGGCCAGCTGGTCTTTGCGGGCTTTGGAGTGCTGGAAAATGGCCTGAAAACAGCCCAAAAAACAGGTCATTTTCCAGGCCATTTTCTGGGCCATTTTTTTGGCTGTTTTTCGGGCTTTTTTCTGGCTGCTTTTTGGCCTGTTTTCAGGCCATTTGGGGGGCATTTTTGGACTGTTTTCAGGCCATTTTCAGGCCATTTTGGGGTGTTTTTTTGGCCGTTTTCTGGCCGTTTTTTGGGAGTTTTCCAGGCTATTTTCTGGCTGTTTTGAGGGCATTTTCTGGGCTGTTTTTTAGCCATTTTTGGGCTATTTTGGGGGTGTTTTCCAGGCTGTTTCCAGGCCAATTTTTGGGAATTTTCTGGCTGGTTTTTGGCCATCTTCAAGCTGTTTTTTGGGCCTAAAATGGCCTGAAAACTGGCCTGAAAACAGCATGAAAATGGCCCGAAAAATGGCCAAAAACAGCCAAAAAACAGGAATGCATGTGCCGGCCAGCTGGTCTTTGGGTTTCTGGTGCTCCGGCATACACAAAGACCAGCTGGCCAACGTGCATGCACATGCCAGAAACCCAAAGACCAGCTGGCCTGCGCATGGATGCACACCGGCCAGCTGGTCTTTGGGTTTCTGTTGCTCCGACGCATGCACATGCATGCACATGTATGTGCATTCCGGTTTGGGCACTTGGTGCTGAAAAGGTTCGCCAGCACTGACCTAGTCTATATGTGTACTTTTGGTTTTTCTTGCCTAAGTGTAGGACTTTACTTTTCTCTACATTGAATTTCATTTTGTTAGATAGGGCCCAATGTTCAAGTCTGTTCAAGTTCTGTGGTTTCTTATATAGTACTGCTTCTTTCTTGGAAATACCTAAAAATTAATTTACAGCCCAAATGAACTGGTAGAAGAGGTCCAATTTTAAACTGGAAGTAGATGACAAGTGCAGTGTCGTTTACCCTAAAGGCCCTTGGGAGATCTGAAATGGCAAAATCATGAACTTTCCAATAAATATCCACCTGTAAGCAAAAGAAAGGAACCCTGTTGGACCGCTGTGGCCCAATTGCATCATCTCTCAAAGCCAGTAACCTAGGTCTGTGATTAGTTTTGTCTAAAACAATGAAACTATATCCTATCATCTCTATTAACATATTATTCAAAAACAATCATTTTTTTCTTTCCCTTTTCTAAACAGAAATATTTTAGGTGAGGAAATTGGGGTTAGAGATGTCACCTGGAATGTTGTATGAGAGAGGACGGATCTTTCCCTTTCTGGTTTTTAGGTGGATGCATCGTTTTGACAATTATCCACAACCTCCACTATTTTTAATATTACTTATCATGCTTAAAAGATTTACCTGTAGTAAGCTGCTGTGTTTTAATTCTACTATCCTTCCATTCTATTAGTGTGTCTGAAGGAAAAAATAACACATGAAAAGATATCTTAACCCTTTGATCTAATTTCATCATTCAGGAGATAATAACTCTGTTCTTGTACAGAAGTATAAATAAAATCACTTTACCACCACTTGATTCCATCAGAGCAGCAACACTAGGATGTCTAGCACTGAAGAAAAAAGAATAATCTGCTTTTTCTGTAAAGGAAACAAATACAATTCTAGAATAAATCCATAGGAAACTAATTCTTGATCCATAATCCATGAAAATCAAGTGTTAAACTATCATCAACCAACAGCATATAAAAAGAACTACTGAACAACTGAAGCAAAAAGGATGGTAAAATTGGGATGATTCACTTAAAGACCACATCACTTAGCAATGGAAGTTTCCATCCCAGTTGTATTCTTTTTGTATTACTTGTTGTATTACTTTTGAAAAACAAAAATACTAAAATGTGTACCCTAAAACAGTACCTGGCATCAGTCCTGCAAGAGCTTCCAGAAAAACTCTCTTTTTACAGAAAGTGTTTAAGTTGGGGCCAATCAAACTTTCCATGGAAAACCACTCAAAGGAGTACCCCAATTACAGAAAAATAATGCCTCTGGGGGGTATATCTCTCAGCATGACTGAAGTGGTTGGGGCAATTCCAGTCTAGTGGTTAACCTCATGCCAAGCCATTAAGGGCTTTAAAGGTTAAAATCAGAACTTTAAATTACATTTGGAAGCTAATAGGAAGCCAAAGCAAGGTCCATATCACAGATGTAACGTGTACCCACTGACAAACACTAATGAGCACTCAAACTGCTGCATTTTATACCAAGTGCAGCTTCCAGATGATCTTAGAAGTCCACTGATGTAAAACATTGGTATATCAGATGTTAAAAAATCAGATCAAATGAAGATTATTTTAGCAATAACACTTGGTGGTCTAACTTTATTTCTTAATTCAGTAACTTTAACAAGTTATGAAAATGTTTTAGATGTCTTTTTACTTCAGTAGAGTACTCTGTGATATGCTGGTTAGCAAGCTAGTTAACTGGTGGTGGTGATATGATAATTACATTAATATTGTACATCACTGTCTCAAAATCAAATTTAAAAGATATGCACAAATATTTCCTGTTTAAACTGGAGAAACATATCAAGTGGGTGCTACAAGAATCAGGCTTGTTTTCCCTATTCTTCCATGTTTTATTAATGACATGGAGAAAGATGGCAGGTAATTCATACCTAGTGCATGCTAATAACTATCAGACAACGGAGTCAGTTATTCGAAGAATTGTAGGACTCCATCTGATCTATTCACACACAGTCTAGGTAACTGTCTGGGATGCTTTAATGTGGGTTTCTGAACTGAAAAGAGAAATAGACTCAAAAGCCTAAGGGGCCCTATCAGCATTATGATTCTATAGTTAATACATTTTCATTGCCTGTCATCCAAGTGATAGACAAACAGACTTTATTAATTATATATTGGAAAAATATTTCAGGCACTTTACCAATAAAATAATTGGCTGAATTATACCAATTGCTGCTATTCTTCAACCCAACAGGACTGTATCTTTAAAAATCATATATTCACCCCACCCTTTTTTTTAAGCATCCTCTCTGCATTTTCAGATTGGAGATTCCAGGAGCTTCAGACTATGCTTGAAGGAACAATTCATGCAAGCCAGAAGCATCACAGGATTTGCTTACCAAGTAACTGCTGATAAAGAGGTTTGAATAGAAACAAAGTCTTCTTGCTATTGCTCCTTACTATTAACATGCAAGTAAATCCCCTTACTTATAAATGGCAACTTCCTTACTCATTTCAGATCCACTCAACATTCCATTAATCCCTTATGATACCTATTCTCCTGATTATATAGCTTCCTCCCATTCACCCGGTGGTGAAATTCAAAAATTTTCCCTACCGGTTCTGTGGTCATGGCTTGATAGGCGTGGCTTGGTGGTCATATGACTGGGTGGGTGTGGCTTGGTGGTCATATGACTGGGTGGGCATGGCTTGGTGATCATGTGACCGAGAAAACCAACTATCACACTTTACACAAAAATAACACAAAAGCTATACAACTGACTCACACACAATGCAAAAGCAGCTGGACTTCACACAAAATGGCCCTTGCAACAAGCGGGAACCTCACAGAATCACAGAGAGCTCAAAAACGAACTATCACACTTTACACAAAAATACCAGTTCGGGCAATAGGTAGCAAAAAAATGTTTTAAAAAGTTTTCTAAAAAGTTCCAACCATTGCATGGCACAGCTGCTTGTCACAGCTGATTGTCGGAACCTTTTAAAACTTTTTTAAAGCATTTTTTTACTACCTATTGCCTGAACCGGTAGTAAACAAATGCTAAAAAAAAAAAGTAAAAAAAAAAAAGTTCAGATGATCAGCTGTGCCATGCGATCATGGGAACTTCTTTTTTAACTTTTTAAAGCATTTTTTTTAACTACTGGTTGCAGCCAATCAGTAGCATTTTCACTACCAATTTGGGCGAACCACCCTGAACTAGTACCATTTCACCCCTGCATTCACCCTCTTTGCTAGTATAGAGACAGAAAAAGTCCAAGCAGCAGAAATATTGTATTCTCATAAATCATGGATTCCCATATTAAGTGTAGACAGCTGCAGATTTATGATTTAATTGAAAAGGCTATGAGCCTGCAGATTGGCCCTTGGAGGACACAGGAGCCATTCATGCTCCTGAAAAGAGCTCTAATTTCAACAACACTGTTCAATATTAAATCAACTTTCTCACAGCAAAGGAGCTGAAAATCCTGCTTCTAGATACAGTGGAAAGTTTTATCAGTACTTATTACTTCTGGTTATTCTGATTCAAATTCTGAGCTGGAGCTCATCTATCCAGCCCTCAGAAATACCACCATCTCTGGATGGAGAGTCAGAAAGCAAGGAGACAGAGTAGTACTCTGTCACACAGAAGCATATGGCACAGGCAGAGCTACCTGCTGCTTGAACGGAATGGGACGGCTCACAGCGGCCAGGTGGGCATGGCTGGGTGGTTGAGCTGAGTTGCCATGACCAGGTAGGTGTGGATGGGTGCATGAAGCTAGCTTGACACAGCTGGCTCAATGCCGCTTACTTGATGTGGTTCCAGGTGAGTGTGGCTGGGTAGATGCAGCTGGCACTGACTTGGGTTGGCATGGAACAAGTCATACCAACTAACTTGACGTGGGGACAACTCATGCCCCACAACCTTGTTTCCCCAAACTGCCAGCAGCCAAGTATGTGTGTGCATACACACACACACACACACACACACACAAACATTCCGAGTTTGGGGACTTTTATCTTCTTCTTGCTCTCCAGAGATCTGTCAACGCAGAACTTTAACTCTGCACCTCCACGTGCATCCTCCTCCTCCTCCTCCTCCTCCTCCTCCTCCTCCTCCTCCTCTTCCTCCTCCTCCTCCTCCTTTGCCTGTTCAGCCTCCCCCCCATCCCAGATCTCCCCTTCTATCCCCTCCTTTTCTCCAGAGATCTGTCAAGGCAGAAGTTGGACTCAGAGGAAACTGTTTCCTGCAAACTTTCTGTCATGCCCTCGTTGGAGCCTGAATTTGTGGAGGAAGACGAGCTGGAACCTGAGCCAACAGAGATTGAGGGGGTGGCTTTGTTGGCTTTGGAGGAAAATGAGGAAGGGAAGGGCCAGTCAGACCAGGGCCTTTCAGGATTAGAACAGCTTGTAGACAGGGAGGAACAGGGGCAGGATGAACATGAGAGACAGAGCTTAGGTGAGGAGTAAGGAGTAAGGACTACCCCCTCCTGATCCAAGAGCACGGAGAATGGAGAGAAGGTGGGAACAGTACAGACTGAGCAGGCTACTTGGGAGAATAGTGCCCCGCCCATCTTCACAAGGCAAATCTGGGGAATGAGACTTAAGGAGAAGCTGTGGGGAGGGGCATTTGTCAGGAACAAATGCTGAGTTATTGAAGTGTTTAAGTGCCGACGTTTGAACTTTCCAAGAGTCCTTGCATTCTTTTTGGCTTTCTGGACTAATTAACTGGATCCTTTGCTTTCTGAACTCCTTGATTTGCCCTGCTGGATTTATTGCTGTGCAGCCTTAGCTATACAGAGCTGGGTTGGACTATTTGCAGCCAGAGGCTGCTTGAGGTGTGTGTCGGGATTTGCCATCACTTTGCTCTGGGACTTGCCAGAAATGTGGGAACATTTGGGGAAATTCGGACCATAAAGGGGCAGTTTGAACTGCCAGCTGCCTGTGTTATCTCTGTGCCGTGCCCCAGGTCATCACACTTTCTCCTGCACACTTTCATGCACAGCACTATCATCCTCCACCTCCTGCTTTGCTGGGAGGGACAGGGAAATGCCAATGCTCAGATGTCTGGGATTTGGAGAAGAACGTATCCTTTGGCATACTGCATGCGCATGTGCATACACACACACACCATTCCAAGCTTGGAGACTTTTATCCACATCTGAGCTGCCAAGCTGCCAATCATGCCTGAGGTTAGGGAGAAGGACCTCTCCTTCTGTGGATAAAAGTCCCCAAACTCGGGATGGTGTGTGTGTTTGTTTGTGTGTGTACGTGTGTATGCATGCGCGCATGCCCTTGGATGCAGGCAGTTTGGGGAGATGAGGATCTTGTAGGGCATCAAGTTGTCCCCATGTTGAGTTAGCCTGTATGACTTGTTCCATGCCAACCCAGCCAATACGAGTCAGTGGGGACGAGGCAGCTGCACCTACCCAACCACACTTACCCAACCACACCCACCTGGTCATACCAAGTCAGCCGCACTGAAGGAGTAATGTCGAGCTGGCTGCCCACGCAGCCAGGCCATCTAGCTGTGGTGATCCAGCTGTGACCACCCATTCACTACCACCCAGTCATGATCACCTGGCCACTGTGAGTCATCATAGACCCGGGTTGAAACCAGGGCTCATCAATTTTAGCGCTACTTGGTTGAGGTTAGAAATTCCTCTTTTTAAGGTTCCACAAATCTTTATGACAGCTCAACTTGGTGTGTGTTAGCTTCACTTTTAATCATCCTGTAACTGGCTTTGGCTATATCTACTACTTGCTATGAAGCATGACTTGAAAAAAAATAGTGCCTTGCCCTTTGAATTGATCCTATTAGTAACAATGGTGTTCCCTTTGGACTCATACTGAATGTATGATTAAGGCTACAGTATAGTGTTCTTTCAAAGGATAATTTTACTTTTACCTCTCTTTCGGAAAAGTCCTTTCTTATGAGATAATGAAAATGCACCTTTCCTCTCTTGATTCTCGGCACCTGCCAAATAGATAGAGATATGAAGACTGCTTAGTTTGAGATCTCACACATAAGCAGCAAGGTTTAAAAAATATTGCTAGTTTATTACCCCCTTATGGACTTTTTGCTGAAACAAGAAAAACATGAACTTTGATGATAAAAAAGGGTAGACTATGTAAAGAAGGAAATCAAGTTGTAATTTTATGGTGAGGACATAAAATATAAATATACTTGTAACTGCTGTTGATAAGCTTGGAAGCCACTTCTTTATAATCTTTCCTCTCCTTTTCCTTTTTTCCCCCTGTGCACTTTCTTTGCACTTTTTCAGTTATTACTTACTTCATTTTCCTTATTTTTTCCTTTTAAAATTTGCATTATTTTTATTTGTTTAAAAATTTATTTAATAAAAATTATATATGCAGAGATAATTTAGCAAGCCTTAGAGGGCAGCTCTGATGAGATAATTGTCTATTCCCAATACATAGGCACAGATACACACTCACAAATGGAAAATACTTCTGCAGTTAAACGCTGTAAATTGAAAAAGCAAGGCAGAGTTGTAAGACGTATTTCTTAGTCTCGGGTCTGCCCACTGCTGGACTGGGTTCTCCATTGTAAATAAACAATGATGTCTATCCTATTCAAATAGGGGGAAATATAACTTTGGTATAAAACACATTAAGCAGAGAGGACTGAACCAGACTACTTGGAATCGTATCTTTTCAGCTTTGTGGTTCTGCAAATCCATTTCTGGATTCATTTGTTATTTACTTATGTCGACATCTTCCTATGTATTGTTCTTGTACTGATATTTGAGCTTTCTACAAAAGTGACTATACTTTTGTATAGTCCTCTGCTAACCTGTGAGAGTCTACTTTGGCAGTTTTCAAGGAAAGTATTTAGACTGAGAGTTGAGGTTGCTTTACCAGCACCATCAAATTAATACCTACCTTCCTGGTGGGACGCTTCCAATTTTTTTAGGGTTTCAGAAACAAGGATCACAGCAGCCTCGTTCAACACATCCTCTTTGATATTTTTAATTTTATATTCCTGTGAATAGAATTTTTGAAGCATGCCATCTACTGCATACCGATGATAAGGAATGAAATCACCTTCCCCACAACACTTGCATCGGTGAGCTAGCCACTTCAGGTAACTGGCACATTTGAAATGCAAGGCTTTTTTCTGATTCTTAAGCCACAATTCATAAGCTGCTTCTTGCAACAATGGTGTGCAAAACTCCATGATTTTGCAATGCATCACAGCCTCTTCTAGTTTGAGCCTATTGGAAATAACCGATCCAAGATCTGAAAAATAAGGTAGTATTTGCACCATCAAAGAATGAAATCATCCCGTATAAATCTATTGTTGTATAGGAATAGCTAATGTTCTATTTCTGATTAGATTTAAGAATATGACTACAGCAGCTAATTTTCTCATGATACTTATTCCCGTTATGTTAGTGAACACAATCTGAACATGGTGAGTGGGTACTAATATGATTTACATGTCAAGGATTTATATGAAGACAGACATATCATAAAATATTACTTGATTTTACTTGACTACTGGGTGTTCCCCTTGTTCCTATAAAAAGCAAAGTTAAGTACCAACTTGTTTAAGATTTCAACACCAATTTAACATGAAACTGATGCATAGAATGCAATAATGTTGTTCAATCATTTCCATGTCCTTTGAGCAAACTGGTGTTTCAGAGATTTCTAGTTTTTCAATAACCAACTTACCTGATTCTTGCCTAAGTGATTTCAATTCATTATTGCTGATGCTGAACTCTTTAGATAACATGCGTTGGGTTATATTCACTTCTTTTCTTTCACTACAACACTTAAAGATACGGGATTCCACCAGTGCTGCCAGAGTCTGGTACATTTTCCTTTTTGTCCATTCTGGGAGGATATAAAGCAGCATCTCTGTAGTGAACATCACACCAATGACAGCTGCACATTTCACCACCATCTGCTCTGAAGGATTCATATTGTCCAGTGCAGCCAGAGCAATTCCTAACGACAAAGAAAGTCAAATTGTGAAAAAAGTGGTACAGTGTCTGAACTCGTCACAGTTTCCAAATTTTATGTCTAAATCTGCAAAAGCCACATTTAGGAATAGTAAGATTACATCACATAGATTAAAAGACAATTGCAGAGATACACTATTTAGAACTGGAAGAAAGAGAATGTTAATAAAAATATAGGACGCTACCCTTTGTTACAAGGAAATTCCTAGAACAGGCTATCTAGGAGGGAGGGGTAATCTAATACTGCCTGCCTGCCCGCCCGCCCATCCATCCATCCATCCATCCATCCATCCATCCATCCATCCATGGCATAACTAGGTGATGAAAGAACTGCCCCTTTTTACATGTGTTGATTCATATGACCATAAAAGGGTGAAGTCATAATGCCATTTTGACTTTTGTACTTTTTATAGTTTTTGCACGCCTTCCTCACAAAAGACACATATTCCAAAACGGATTCTTCTTCTCTGTGATAACCCCTTAAGTACTAGAATATTGCTATCATAATCACCCCTAGCTCTTCTCTTTGTAGACTAGACATATCTTTTGTTGTTAGTTGCGAAGTCATGTCCGACTTATCGTGATCCCATGGACAACATTCCTCCAGGCTTTCCAGGACTTTCGGTTTGGTGTTGTGGCAAGACAGTCGTGGAATTAGCAGGCTCCGATGAGCTCCGCAAAAACCCGGCTGCTGAACCGCTGCCGATAGGTTTGCGGACCAGAACCGTCCTATAGGGACGGGGAAGAAAGAGAGGCACCTCGGACGACCAAGAGGAGCAGGCAAGTTCCTCGAAGGTCAGAGGGAACTCTCTGTGACTCAGCAATGGGGGATGGCGGCCATGGCAGCTGCCACGAAGCTAGGACAACCGAACTAAGTATAGAGCTGGAGACAGAAGAGGAATGGAACAGAGTTTTTTGAAGCCGGGTGAGTGATAGCCAACCCAGGCGTGAAATAACAAGGGAAACATCTTTTAATTATAAGACCCCTAATGATAAATAGCGGCTAAGGAGCGTGGGGGCAAAGAAGATTTTGAAATATAATTTTAAAGAGATGAATACCCGATAGAAAATAGATTTTTAA
Organism: Pituophis catenifer annectens; assembly: GCF_029215685.1. Lineage (NCBI taxonomy): Eukaryota > Metazoa > Chordata > Lepidosauria > Squamata > Colubridae > Pituophis > Pituophis catenifer. Next base: position 105,558,679 of record NW_027256883.1, on the reverse strand, counting down.
ACAAACTATTTGGAAACCTTAAACAATTTGAGAATGGTCAAAGGATTGGAAAGAAATAAAGAGATCCCTTTTTTTCCCTTCTCTCTTTTTAAATTTCAAAAAATAATAATAAAGAGAATGGATAATAAGCTTTAAAAAAGAAGTGATGTACAAATAAAAGGGGAAAAAAGAGGGGGGAAAGAAGAAGTGGGAAGAGTTATTAAAAATTTGGACTGGACTTTAAATATGATTTGGTACTTTTAAACCTAAAAGAAAAAGAGAAGCTAAATAAGACTGTTATGTAATTTAAACAAAATGGATACTTTTTAAACAACCGGAAATTGTGGATTGCAGAGAGACAGCATCTGGAGTAAAAAGGAATCTTGCAATTTGGTTTTTGTTTTGGAAAATTGTGGACATTACAGATAACATCTGTGAGAACTTGTGGGGGAGGATTTTCTTGTCTACAAGCGATTTGACTTTTGGAGAGAAAAAAATAAAAAATAAAAAGAAGGGAACATAAAGGAACTCATAATTGGAATAATATTAACTTAAAAATAAAAATGGCGCAGGAATTAGAGAAGGAACAAATTGATCTAGACTTGGACAATGGAAATAAGAGAAATAATTATAATGTTGCACAGAGGACAAAAATTTGAGGATATAGAAGTTGAAATGGAGTATATACAAATGGACATGAAAATGATGATGGAGGAATAAGACATAGAGATGGAGAATAAAGAAGATAAAGACAATGTGATTAAATATAAATAAGTAACTGAACATGTGAATAGTAATAATAAAAAGGAGGTCTCTAGAGATTATATTGAGATTAACAATAACACAATGATGATTACACTGGGATTAACAGTGAATGATAAAAGAATAAAATATGATAAAATAAAATATTAAGGAAAATAAAAAAGTCCAGGACTTGGATTTATAAAACTATATTGAAATTAATAAATGTGAGAAGAAATATGTTACAGATACTTAGAAATGAAATATGGATTGAAGTTAAAATATATGAGAAATAGACTATGTTAAAAGAAAATATATTAATGGATATGATGAAGCAAATTTTATTAAGATGTTGGATGAGGGCCAGTCGTTCCGAATCCGATCGAACACTAATTAGGTCTCACATTAAGACCTATTTAGTGGTGATAAAAGTGGCAAAGTGTGATTACTTTTCCGCTCTTATTGCATTGGCAGATAATCGCCCAGCCGCCTTGTTTAGAGTGACCCACTCCCTCCTACATCAGGGAGCGCGGGAGGACCCCTTGCAAGGGCAGGCTGAGGATTTTGCACAGTATCTGCACAATAAAATCGCTCAGATTCGGGAAGGCCTAAATTCTGACTGAATAGATTCCGGCGGGGTGGCTGAGGTGGGTCTTGAGAATGTTATCTGGGACGAGTTCGATCCTGTGACTCCTGAGGACGTGGACAGGATTCTGGGGAGGTTAAGCGCAACCACATGTTTACTGGAACCGTGTCCCTCCTGGCTGGTACTGGCTACCTGGATTATAAATGCTTCTCTGGGGGAGGGTTTCCTGCTGCCTGCCTTGAAAGAGGCAGTGGTGAGGCCCCTCCTTAAGAAGCCTTCTCTAGACCCGGCTGTTATGGCTAACTACCATCCTGTCTCCAACTTTCGCTTTATTGTGAAGGTTGTTGAGAGTGTGGTTGCGCAACAGCTCCTGCAGTACCTGGATGAAACCATCTATCTAGACCCGTGCCAGTCCAGCTTCAGGCCTGGGTACAGCACGGAAATGGCATTGGTCGCGTTGGTTGATGATCTCTGGAGGGCTTGGGACAGGGGTTGCTCCTCTGTTCTGGTCCTATTAGATCTCTCAGTGGCTTTTGATACCATCGACCATGGTATCATGCTGCACCGGCTGGAGGGATTGGGGGTGGGAGGCACCGTATTGCGGTGGTTCTCCTATCTCTCCGACCGGTTGCAGTCTGTGTTGGCAGGGGGCAGAGGTTGACCTCGAGGCACCTTGTTTGTGGGGTGCCACAAGGGTTGGTCCTCTCGCCACTCCTGTTCAACATTTATGTGAAGCCGCTGGGTGAGATCATCCGTGGATTTGGGGTGCGGTGCCATCTGTATGCTGATGACACTCAGCTGTACATCTCCACCCCAAACCACCCCAACGATGCCCTTGAAGTGATGTCCCAGTGTCTGGAGGCCGTGCGGGTCTGGATGGGTAGGAACAGGCTTCAACTCAACCCTTCCAAGACTGAGTGGCTGTGGGTGCCGGCATCCCGATATAGCCAGCTGGTGCCATCGCTGGCTATTGGGGGCAAGTCATTGACCCCCCACAGAGGGGGCTCGCAACTTGGGTGTCCTCCTGGACACACGGCTGTCTTTAGAAGAGCACATGACGGCTGTGGCCAGGGGGGCTTTTTATCAGGTTCGCCTGATACGCCAGTTGCGCCCCTTTCTGAGTCGGGATTCCTTATGGACTACTGGACTACTGCAACGCTCTCTACATGGGGCTCCCCTTGAGGAGCACCCGGAGGCTCCAACTGGTCCAGAATGCAGCCGTGCGGGTGATTACAGGAGCGACATGGCGCTCCCATATAACACCTCTCCTGTGCGAGCTGCACTGGATCCCGGTGGTCTTCCGGGTGTGCTTCAAGGTATTGGTTCTCACCTTTAAAGCACTCCATGGTTTAGGGCCAGGGTATTTACAAGACTGCCTTCTGCTACTGATAACCTCCCACCGGCCAATACGCTCTCACAGAGAGGGCCTCCTCAGGGTGCTGTCGGTCAAGCAATGTCAGCTGGCGGCCCCCAGCGGGAGAGCCTTTTCTGTGGGAGCACCCGCCCTCTGGAACGAGCTACCTCCCAGAATACTGCTGATCCCGGATCTCCGCACTTTCCATAAGGCCCTGAAGATGTTTTTATTTCAGCAAGCCGGCCTGGCCTGAATAGGTTTTATGGGTTAGTTTTTAATTGTATAGCTTGGGGTTTTAAATTGGGAGGCTGATTAATTTAATTTATTTTTAGTTATCTTAACTTTTATACTGTATGTTATTTTAATTTTCGGCTGTTCACTGCCCTGAGTCCCTTCGGGGAGAAGTGCGGGATATAAATTCAATAAATTCAATAAATAAATAAATAAATAAATAAATAAATAAATAAATAAATAAATAAATAAATAAATAAATAATAATATTTGAGGAAATTGATAGCTATAATAATTGGGATACTGTTTAAATATTTATAGAGATTACACTGGGATTAACAGTGAAAAAAATAAAGATGATTACACTGGGATTAACAGTAGCATAAAGATGATTACACTGGGATTAACAGTGGAATGATAAAAGAAAAGGTTGAATTAGATTATGTAAAAAGAAAATATATCAATGGATATAATGTATCAATTTTTATTAAGATGTTGGATGGTATTATTTGAGAAAATTGATAGCTATAATAATTGGGATATTGTTTAAATACATATAACAATTGTAATAATTTGAACATTTTTCATTTAAGCAAAAAAAGAAAATTGAAATAATATATGATTATGATTTACAAACAAAAATTACTTAATTGATGTTTATATAAATGGTATGGTTAAATAGATAGAATTTAGGGAATTAATTGGGAAACTATTAAATAGCATTATTTGAATTAAGAACTATGTTTAAATGTTAAATTGCTATATTTTTAAGATTAGTGATAAGATTTAAATTTGATAAAGTAATAATGGAATAAAGATTTAATGAGCATTACATGAAGTAATAAATAAATGTAAGGAAGTTTTAGAAATGGAAATAATTTTGGAATATAAACATGTTTGAACTGTATTGTTAATAGTGAGGATTTAGGGTAAGAATTGTGAAATGTATTATGAGGTATTAATTGAATTAAGATTTAAGGTGGGTTAATAGAAGGGTAATTATATTGATTAAGTAAACATGAGTAAACTTTTTCTAAGATGGTATTAGTTGAAATATGTGATTTAAGATTAAGAAATAAGTGTTATGGCAAAATAGAATATATAAAATTTTGTTAAAGATGACAAAAAATTGAACAAATTGATGAAAAAATTGAACAGATCAAAGCTCTGTTCTGAAAAGATGTAATTTGTATGTTGGAAAAAAATAATAAAAAAAAACTTTTTGAAAAAAAAAACATTCCTTCAGGCTTTCCTGTCCTCTACCATCTTCTGAAGTCCATTTAAGCTCACACCTACTGCTTCAGTGACTCCATCAGCAACCTCATTCTCTGTCGTCCCCTTCTTCTTTTGCCCTCAATCTTTCCCAGCATTAGGCTCTTTTCCACATATCTAGTCCCCTCAATTGTCCATCAGATGGTTTAGTTTTCAGACCCTTATCATTTTTGTTCCTCTTTTTTCTAGGGTCTCAACATCTTTTTGTATCATGGTGACTAGAATTGGATGCGAAATTCTAAGTGTGGTGACACCAGTAGAGTTATAAAGTGATCTTGAAACTATCCCTCTGTTGATGCAACCTAGGGCTGCCTCTTTTGGCAATTGCGGGACTCTGCTGGCTCATACTTAAGTGATGTAGAACACTTAGATTCTTCTCACAGTTATTGCTGTTGAGCCAGATACCACCTATTTCATAATTGCATTTGTTTTTTCTTGCCTAAGTACAGGGCCTTACTTTTCTCACCACCAAATTGCATTTTGTTTGTTAGGACCCTTCCTCTTTAACATCTATAAGAAACCCTGATGAAGAAATCTGCAGCTTGGGATGCAGTATCATCATTATGCTGATGGTGCCCAATTATATCTTTCTATATTTCTTTGAGGGAGATGGGCAGTTTAGAAATGCAATAAATAATAATAAATTTCATCCTTAAACCAGCCAAGTAAGCATGTTGAGATCCTGTTCCAGTGCCAGGAAGCTATGTAAATCTGGATGAGGACAACAAGCGGCTGTGGCTATTAAGATCCCTCTGGCCCAGGGATTTTCCATATATAGTCATGGGCTGGATAGCACTTCTCCTTCTTGAGGTAACAGCTGTAGCCAAGGGACCTGTGTACAGCTCCCTCTGATGTGTCAGTTGTGCTCTTCCTGGAGTGGGAAGCCCTTCAGACATGATGTGACATGACTTGATTACTACAATGCTTTGGGGTGAGATTAAAGGTGCTGTTTATCAACTAACACTAACCCTATATGCCACAGGGACAGATTTTGAGGGATTATCTATTTCCCATGGTTTATGCCTGGTTGGTATATGCTGACAGAATTGGCGCACTCCATGTTCCTTCATACATTGCCATCTATAAATACTAAGAAAGCATGACTTTTCTGTCATGGCATCTGTCATCTGGAATGAGATCTGCCCTGAAATCTTCAATTGGCTGTAAGGACTTGAACACCTGAGTGTTCTCCCAGGCCTTGAGTAAAGATGGATGAAACCTTTTGTTGGATTGAATTTTGTCTCTGTTTTTGCATAGGATCATCAGATTTCATCTTTTTTGATCTGTATTTTGATTTTTTGTATTTATTATATTGTGAGTTACTTAGAGTCAGTTTGGAATTAGGCAGTGCCTACAATAAAATAAATAAAACACAATTTCAAATGTTGGAAACTCACCATGGCCTTTGGTAAAATAGTGCTATCTGAAGTTTGTGTTCAGAATATTTTAGATTTTGCACCACCTTATATATGCTCTTAGAGCAGCTGTTTTGTCACTCTGCCTGGTGATAACAGAGTGATAACATTCCGTACCTTTTAATGTTGGAGGGAGACTGATGGTGGTAAGCTTCACATTTTGCCCGACTGTGCAAATATATAATTCAGTCTCTTCGTCTAACATTTTGGATGCATGAGTCTTGAGAACAGTAGTGGCTTATAGAGGAGAATCATAAATGTTTTAGTATTAGTATTAATATTATTTTCTTCCAAGAAAACATTTAGATGGCTATTATTTAAAAAAGTTGCAACAGTTAAGATCACTATTTTAATATTATCATTTAACATTATAATTTAAATAGCTGCCAGTAATAGCAGGAGCTAGATTCCTATTTGCTACTGAGAAATATATGCAAGATTAAAGCCAGCATGGTTTTTACTATGCTAGCTTTAATCTACTAATCATTACTATATGTCCCTGACCAAAACTCAAATCAAACCAAAGTTGTAAAATGTTTGCCAATTTTGAATGTGTTTTCCTAATATTTAAGCATCACATGGTATTACTGCAAAGTTTAATATGCCCCAGTTTATATCAATAAAACAAACTGAATGTTTATCATACACTATATAAGCAGGGGATGTACCAAAGGTGCTTTTCAAAAGGCAACTGGACTTTCTTATTTTTTCCTTGAAGTTGTTTCGATTCTCATCCAAAAAGCTTCTTCAGAAGAATTGGATGCTTCTGTCTATTCCATATTTTATTATCTTACCAAGAAGATAATAAAAAGTTGTGGTCTACTTTGTCAAATGCCTTACTGAAATCCAAGTGTACTATGTCCACAGAATTTCACTGATACACTAATTTAGTCACTTTGTCAAAGAATACAATAAGGGTTTGACAAACTCATGTTTGCTTCTAGTAATATCTTTGCTTGTTTCTAGGCATTTGCAGCTCCTTGCTTGATTATCTTTTCCAGGATTTTCCCAGGTATTGATGTCAGGCTGATTGGTCTGTAGTTTCCAATACGAAAGAAATTATTATGTCTACACAGCCTCAGTGATTTCAACAAAGCTAATCCATGTCACTTTGCAAAAAGCTTACTTAGTATCATATTGGTATGTGAATCTTGGATAGGATTAACCAACCAAGAGCCCATAGTATGCATTTCCCATAACATGTAAGACCCCACTACAGAAAGTTGAATGTGGATTCCTGATTTATAGAAGCACAATATGGTGGAATGGTTAAATAGGTTTATTAAGCTTACAGCATCTATATGTCTTATATACTTTCCATTCTGGAAAACTAAAAAATTAGACTAAACATTTTTAGTACACCTTTTCCAACGATGTGACTGCATGTATGTTGCAATTGGTGGGGAAAGAAGGAAAGAAGGATATGAACTATGAACCTCACTGATAAAAGTTCTAATTAGGATATCAGGAACAAGACACAATGAGATGCCTTCTGGTATCTTGGTGACTATTAACATTCATCTGTGTAACAGAAGAGTGATAATTATGATTTATTGCATGACTAGCTGCTCTCTTGCTGAATATTTCAGAACTGTGATACTGTTGCCATCAGATATTCTGATGCACCCTTAATAGTACCACATCATTCATAAACTGAGAATTGCTATGAAGCTATACTATATTGATAGTCAATGATCAGTAGCTTACTAAAAAGGCTATCCCATTCATCCTCTTTCTCTTCATCTTCGTCCAGCACATGGAATTGAAGCACATTGTTTAAGTGGAGGTTTCGGAGAAGTTCTTCACAGTAAAATGGGTTTCCATGACTCCTTTGTATTAAAAATCTGCAAGTAACATGGAAAGGGAGGGACGGAGAAAAAGAAAGAGAGGGGGGCAGGTAGGCAGGCAAACAGAAGGAGAAGAATGATCATAGGTGAATGTCAGGTTTAAGGCATAGTGTAATGCCTAGTGCTGCATTGCAATAGTGCTTCCAACTTCCATTTCAGCAGCAGGCAAGTTGTAAACATAATATATTCCAGGCTTCCCTGGTCTTCTGAAACTTTAATAGTTGTATATGAGGCTATCTAGAATCGGTTGTAATATTGCAACTACATGTTCACAGCTACAGACCCCAGAGATGAAAACAGGCACTGTAGAGTTTGCTCTCATTAATTGACATAGTGTAAAACTTCTTAAACAAGCTGCAATGGCATGGTTTGCAAATCTCTCTAATTTCCAAGATGAAAGAAACCGTGTTAGTCTTTGCATTATATGTGATCCAAAAATAGTTGTGCTTTACTAGCAATGGCCTGAGTTACTCTTTCTGAAGTATTTTATAGATGGTCTTATTAAATATTTAAATTATAAAATGTTATAAACAAAGTTAGATAGACTGCTTACGGATACCGATTCCTAAACAAAAGAATCTCATTGTTATCAGAATTGTTACTATGCCTGTGGCTGCTGGTGCCTAATCTGCCAAGTATCCTAACAGTAGAACAATTCCTCAACTGATACAAATACTTAATTGAGGAAACTCACATTTCAACTTCTGTACACACACTTTCCTAAGAATAAAAGCTACTAAATAGATCATGGCATGAAGATAACAGCAAAGCTCATAATTATGAATGGTGGTAGAAAATGGTAATATATCTCTCTCAGGATAAACTTTCCACAAGTGAGTGTATAACTGATAACTGCTGTCAGAAAGATTATAGGCTTTGGCCCAAGGAGAGAAGAATAGAGAAATTTGCCAGTTGAGCAAGAAAGTCTCTTCAACTTAGAAGAAGTCAGGTAGTTCCTTTGAGATAAAAGTTTCAGACTTGTTGATTTAAATGAGAACACTTCGTATCTCCTCTGATTGTCTTTGCCTTCAATTTAATAGGAACAGCTAAAAGATTGCCTGGGCGGCCATCTTCTACTTACGTTTCAAGCTCCCTGGCGATACTGACCACTCCAAGATCTTGACAGGCTTTCTGAATAATTACTGAAGGACTTAATTCCCTTAGCTGAATAAAAGTTGTGCTTGGACTATTCAGGATTTGGGCTGCACTGGAACAAAGTATTCGTCCCTTGTGATTGATAGGAGACAAAGCCATAACAACAAAGATCGGAACACTCTTAAGTAAGTTATCCAGGAAATCCCAAGAGGCTTTATCAATAAACTGAGCTTCATCAATTGCAAAAATGAGGACTTCCTTTTCTGCTGCCTAAAAAAAACAATAACACATACTGTGCACAGTAAGATGGTGCTATAACCAGAATTGTTCTCATCACAGCTTTTAAAAATGTTACTTACTGCTATTAAATGCTTCTACTAATGCTAAACTACACTCTAAGAATTTGCCATTCTTCGTTAGAAGTCTATTGCCAAGATTGTTTCCATTCCTTAACTAAAACTGGTGATATTGCCAGAGGTTAATAGAAAGAACTGGACCCCTACTACAGATCTCAGTTGACCATTAGTATTTTCCTGGATCTCATCTACAAAATGGATCTACTTGCATCCAGTGAAGTACATAAAATAAGAACAGATTGTTGTGAAAAGGATAAACTCACTATGTTTATTAGGATTTAGTACTAGTTAACATTCATTCAGCAAATGTTCGAAGTTACGATGGCACTGAAAAAATAGACTTATGTTTAGTCCTCAAATTTACAACTGTTGTCATGCCCCCAAGGTCACATAATTAAAATTTGGGCCTGCCTGCATTTACAGCTACCCACACACACACTGCTGCCCCCAGCTGACCTCTCTTCCTGCCCTTCTTCTTGACATGATCATTCTTGTGGCAATAGGAATGTTAGGGTCATTGTACTGCAATGGCATGCCATACTGCAGCACTTCTCACTACATTGAGGCTGGGGCCTCATGCTGCAATGCTGGGGCACCATAGCACATGGCAATAGCAGCTGTGGCTTCATGTCACAGTGCACTAATGCGGCTTTACACCATGGTAAGGTGACAGGGCGGCTTGCCTGGCATGGGACTTGAGGTGTCACTCTTCAGTGATAATAAGCACTGAAGAAGACACTTGTGAGTGGTGATAGGCTGAGAGAGCTAAAGGCCTGGAGCTTTTACATCAGCTTCTATGTCATAACCACTACTGCCAAAGAGGCCCACAGTGCAGAATGGCCAAAGGGGCAGAGATAGGGGAGTTGAAGAAGAGGCAGTCCCTTCACTTGGGGAAAAAAAAGGCTCAAGAGTGTGAGTGACCAAGGTAGGAATGGCTTGGATCAGGAGAGATCTTTGCCTAAAATCTACAGTACATGGACTTCACTTCACAATGGCAATAAAGACTGCTAGAATTGTCATTGCTAAGGAGGCAGACTCATGGTGTCTTGCTTAAGGATGCATCACTTAGCAATGGAGTAGCTGGTCTCAATTGTGACAATTAAGCAAGGATTGTATTGAGAGGCTAATTATGCCTTTATCCTTTATAGACCATGTTATGCACAAGGAAAATATTTACTTACATTAATCAGAATTTTTAAAAGCATCGTTTCAATCTCTTTATTCTTTCTGTCATTGTCCATTTGAGAAACCACTTCTGATGTAGGAAACTAACCAGAAAAAGAAACAAATCTCATAATTATTTGATTAATAATATTTATGCCAGTAGTACTTTCTTATAATTAGGTAACCTTGAAATCATTTAAACAGATTGTAAATTGTTTCATACTTAAACATTCTGAGCATATCTAAATCTGTGCAGCTTTATCAAGTGATCTGTACAACCATATTACCATTCTCTAGTACTGTATCTATACCTGCCTTTCAATGCAAAGCATTCATAAGAGAAATGATCTTCCATTCTTCCATTTTTACCTTAACATGAAAAAGATTGTTGAAAAGGCATAGATATTGTTCTTCTATAACTCCACGCAACTTGCTCAGAAGGATATACTGCCTTGCATCATAGGTTTTACAGACATCCACCCCCAGGAACATTGCCATCAGTGTCCGGACAGCAAAGAAGTTTTGCCATGCATTTATCTTTGTCAGCTCCATTGCCACAACCCTGCTCAATTACATGGACAAATGAAAATCTTGACTTGAAAGTAATCAGAAGCAGATTATTATTTCAATTTGTGCGGCTAAAATAAAGAAATCATAACAGTATTGAATTTTGGTTCATTGATTGCAATGGAGTGATTATATTGAAGAAGTTTTTCCTACATCATTAAATTATAAAGAGTCTTCAGACATCTAGTAATATCAGGAAGAGCTTCCAGCTCATGCCTCATATCTGAATATCAAGGACTTGCCTCTCCTTGATTGATAGAACATTTGTGGGGTCAATGAAACATTTCCTTAGCTCTCTGCAATAATTTTGATTCATGCAAGATATTAATAAAGAACCCAGATTAGTATAACAATTCCTTCCAATTAGGTATCTGCCTATGTATCCCATTTAAAGTTTACTTTAAGGCCTTACTATATTGGCACAATGGCTCTGCAGTTAAGACACTGGATTTGTCAGATAGAAAGCTAACAGCCCGGGTTTGAGACCCAAGTGCCGTGAGCCAGGGGTGAGAGCTTGTGAATCTTATAGACAGGTCAGGAAGCCACAGTACAGACAGAAACGTGGCTAGATAGACTGGTTCCTGATCACCAAAGGAGATGAGATGAGATGAGATATTCTTATTTATTCAGCATATATCATGTGACTGCTTAGTGACAACAATCCTGGCAGTTCCAGTTGCAGTCATTAATCAAATCCCAGGCAGTTATTAGGGAGGGACAGATCCCAATCCAAGTCATTCCTGCTTTGGTCTCTCACAACCTTGAACCTTGATAAGGTAAAAGACTACCTCCTCTTCAACTGCCCTCCCCCCCCCATTTCTGCCCACTTGGCTACCCTGCACTCTACTACCACTGCCAGCCCTTCTGCCCTTCGCTTCGCAGCAGCAGCACAAAAAAGATAGCAAAGGTCAGTGTGGGTGGGCAGGGCTGGCAGGGCCAGTGGAGTACAGGACCACTGGAGTACAGAGTGGCAGGGCCAGTGGAATACAGGGCAGCAAGGCCACAGAGATGATGCAAGACTGAAAGTGCAAGTCTGCCAAAAGAGTGTGGGGGGGAAGTTGAAGCATCCCTGTGATTGTAATTGTGAGTGAACTGCCAAATGCCCAAATTTTGATCATGTCATCATTGGGGCACTGCAATGGCCATAGTTTTGAGGACCAGACATAATTACTATTTGTTCAACACCACCATAACTTTGAATGACCACCAAACAAATGGTCATTAAACAGGGACTGACTATGTATCTGTGTGTGTATATACATATATTGTATACACACACACACACACACACACACACACACACACACATATATATAAGAAGCGATAGACATCACGATCTCCAGAACGTTTAAAAGTTTAAAACTTTTATTTTAAAACTTGTGCTAAGCTTTCGTCGGCCCCTACCAACTTCGTCAGAGTATAAAATCACCCAGATTTGGATGCATATGGAGGAGCATGGTCACGAGTTCAACTTCCAAGAGACCAAAGTCATTGCCTACGATGAAACAAAAGGAGGGCGCCTCTTGAAAGAAGCCTGGTTCTCTAACAACAACTCCCTCAATAGACATATTGACATACCACTGGCATACCAGGCTTTACGGCAGGAAAGACTTAAGGAGGACCGATCACTAAGACTGAATGGAGATCGGGGACAAATCTTCTCCTCTAGGCATAGAGATTGGCCCAATGAAGGTGTGACAAACCCTGGCAGAGGGCAAGAGAGTAGGTTAGGGAAACAGCAGAATGAGGGAGATAGGGGCGGTAAGGAAGAACAACGCAGACCCATCACAAGATCATGGGTAAAACAAATGGGTTTAGAGGAGGCAACGTGTGCGCCTAAAAGGGAAAGGCATAACAATAAGGGAGAGGGAGCCGGGAGTAATACCTTCAAAGCAATGCCTGATAACCCTGCGTTACCCCCCAGGGAGAGAAAGAGGCAACACACAAAGGGGCAGGAGGCATCATCATCTGTCAGCATGACTAAGGCAGAAAATAAGATAATTACAGGGGGAAGGCAAGGGTGTGGGCCTGTTACACGCGCAATGACCAAATTGATCAGCATTGCATAAAAGCAAGCAGCTCTTCAATGGTGATTTTATACTCTGACGAAGTCGGTAGGGGCTGACGAAAGCTTAGCACAAGTTTTAAAATAAAATTTTTAAACTTTTAAATGTTCCGGAGATCGTGATGTCTATCGCTTCTTCTATAACTATACCTGGAACTCGCATCTTTAGGACAATTCTTAATACATACATACATACATACATACATACATACATACATATACACACACACACACACACACACACACACACACACACACACACATACACACGTCTTCTTAAGTTTTCGCAGGTGTGTGTATGTAAAAAGTTAAAATCTTGGGTGTTTTCCCGCGTCATTATAAGTTTGTTAGTTAAAATGTTTAAAATACACACACACACACACACACACATATTACATATTCGTTTGGAAGAAGATGATGTGGATTTAAAACTGGAGGAAGAAATACCAATAACCTACATTATGCTGATGACAGCAAAATGAAAAATAAATTATTTCCAATGGTGAGAAAAAGTGGGACTAAAATTAAATATAAAGAAAACAAAACTAATAACAGGTACAGTAACCCCTCTTTGAATTGCTAATGAAGATACAGAACTGAAAGATAACTTTACGTCTTTTGAAGACTATCAACTCTAAAGGAACCAGAAATCAAATATGCTACAGATACTAACACTTGGTAGGGTAGCAATGAAAGATTTAGAAAACATACTCAAATACCATGTTGTGTCAATTAGTGTTTTTGTTGTTGTTGTTGCTGTTGTTGTTGTTGTTGTTATACTCTATGGAAACAAAAGTTGGACTGAAGAAGTAGGATTTAAAAAATATTTTTGCTTTTCTATCTGATAAGCCCTTTACTAAAGCTGTGAAGAAAAGACCCATGAATAAACAATTTATCACAGAAATACCATCAACCTCTAGTGATCTCCTTTAAGGCCCTTTGAGTCCTAGAATCATTGACACTTGTCATTGCTCAAGACTGCAGACCCAAAACAATAGACTTGTAATGCTCAGAACCGAGCCAGGACCAGAGAAAAATGAAAAGATTGGAGAGAAGAAGGTGAATTTTTGAAAATATGTAATGAAGCAATGTAAAAAGCACCAACTTTTGCCCAGGAGCCTGTCCTAAATAGGCAATTTCAGTTACTAGTTGGCTTTTTCCATATCCCATGAGACCTTCATATATTATAACATGGCTTAATTTAGTTTCTTTAAATTTTTCCAGTAAGTTTTCAAAGATGTCAGTCTCCTTCTTGCGACCTGGAAGAAAATAATAAAGGAAAACAAAGAATTATGTTGTATACTAAAACAGGCATTCACAAAATAAGTTAGCTTTTGAATGACAAATTATATCAAATAATTACTACTGCATTGTTGGAATATTCATCATGGTTACTAAGCAGAAGAAATGTGCATCTCTCTGTGTTTATCTCTCTATGTACACATCAGAGGTGGTGTTCAGATTGGTTCAGGTGAACCAGTAGGGGAAATTTGGCCTGGGTTGCCGAACCAGTAGTGACCTCTGGCTGGCCCCGCTCACCGCCCAGTTGCCGCTCACTCGCCACACCCTCCCACTCACCGCTGGCTCTCCCAGCCTGCCCATTCGACGCTCGACGCTCGCCCTGCCCATCCCAGTCCTATATACGTTGCTTTCGGTTCGCCATGCAGCCCAGCTACTCACCTCACCAGTCGCCTCGCCTCACCTGCTCTGCTCAGCTCACCACCAAAGGTAAGCAATGCATGCTGCCCACTTGCCCTTCACCTTGGATCAGGGGCTGGGGCCCAGGGATGTGCCATTCCCTGAGGCCCCAGAGCTGCCGCCCACCTCGGCTGGGTCAGGGAATGCGCCATTCCCTGGCTCTGGCTTTTTTCCACAGCCACCGCCCGTTCACCACCCGCCTCAGCCAGATTGGGAATGCACCATTTCCAGGCTCTGGCCTTGCCCCGGAGCCTCTGCCCACTCTCCCTTAAGCACAATGCGTCACCCCATTTCCCCTCCTTCAGAAGCCCCAGCCCTTAATCTCCCCACTTCCTCCCCCGACTTTCATTTTCCCGCAGCCATGACCTTACCTTCTTCCCATGGCTGGCTGCTAGGGAAGGCAAGCCAGGGCTGAGCCATCACCGCCAGCCCGCATCTTGCCCTCCTTCCAGCCGCAACAAAAAAAGACCTGGCGGATGCAGGCTTCTTGCAGTGAAAATTACTGACCTCTGGCTCCGCTCCGCTTCTTGAATGCTCTGCCATCACCTTCTTCTATCACTGACTGTGCAGATGCACCCTATTGCCAGCTGCATTGCTCAGCTCGGACTTGCCCGGGCAAGTCCATCTGGCACAGTGACCGCAGGCAATAGGGTGCACCTGCGTGGCCAGCACATAGAAGAGGGCGGCAGCAGCACATTCTAGAAGCAAAGTAGAGCTGGAGGTCGGTAATTTTCACTGCAAGAAGCCTGCAGCAGCTGCGTCTTTTTTTTTTGTTGTGGCTGGACTCCAGCTGCACCGAAAAAAAGACAGGGCAGCTGCAGGCATCTCATGACAAGGGGAGCGAGATGCGGGCTATTGGGGAGGCCAACGGCGACGGCTCAGCCTGGCTTGCCTTCCCTGGGAGCCAGCCATGGAAGGAAGGTAAGGTCGTGGCCATGGGATGATGAAAGTGGTAGTCATGGGGGAGGAAGCAGGACTAGGGACAGAGAAGGAGGGGAAATGGGGTGACGCATGTGACTGGCGAAGGGAGAGCGGATGGCATGCCAGATTAGGCCAGGCCTTTGACAGATTAGGCCAGGTCTGGGAAGAAAATAGGTAGAAAGAATAGCTGTAAGTTCAATTTTTTTTTCCTACCGGGTTCTGTGGGCGTGGCTTGGCCAAGGGGGTGTCATGTGACTGAGTGGCCATGGCTGTGAGTGACGTCAAGTTGGACATGCCCATTCAGTCACATGACCCCCATCACCAAGCCACACCCACAGAACCAGTAGAAAAAAAATTGAATCCCACCATTGGTACACATCAGTAGTGGGTTCCTCTTACCTTCGCTACCGGTTCGGAACCGGGAGCGCACTCACATGCAGCACTTCTGCGTATGCACAGATCATCCGTAATAATGTCTGGGCGGGTGGACGGAGCCTCCTGCCACCGCCACTACCGGTTCATCCAAACCAGGGCGAACTGGTAGAAACCCACCACTGGTAGACATACATGCAAAACAATCACAAGCCTACATTTAGATAATATTGTGACCTCTTCTGAGGTTCTTTGGAGAAACCTTTCAGCAATTTCCTTCCAGACATGTTCTTCTTTCATAGATATTCCGCAACAAACCCTGCCTATTCAAAGGGAAAAAAGCAATGGTTGAAGGTTGGGCAGCAAACAAAAGAGCGTCCCCTGTCTTGGAGGTCTTCTAGTTCAACCCTCTGCCCAATGCAAGAGACCTTAATCCATCCCAGACAAATGATTGTCCAATCTTCACTTGAAAACCTCCAGCAATGGTGATTCCACAACTCCAGGAGGCAAGCTGTTCCATTGATTAATTGTTCTCCTTGTCAGGAAATTTCTTACTTCTTGGTTGAATCTCTCTTTAATGAGCTTCCACTTATTACTTCACCTCTTGCCTTCAAGTGCTTTAAAGAATAAGTGTATACTCTCTTCTGTATGATAGCCTTTCAAGTACTGGAAGACAGCTATCATGTCACTCAAATTCTTCTCTTTATAAGGCTGGACATACCTACTTCCCTTAACAGTTCATCATACAATTTAGCCTCCAGACCTCTAATCATCTTAACTGCTCTTCTCTGCACTATTTCTAGGGCCTCAACATCTTTTTTGTGTTGTGGTGACCAGAACTGGATGCAGTATTCCAAGTGAGGCCTCATAATGCAGTATAAAGTGGTAGTATCACTTCTTGTGATCTTGATGCTCTAGTGGTGGCAATGGCCCCAGTGCTTATTGACACACAAATGCCAAACCAAAAAAAACTTCAAAAGCATCTAGGGAATTTGCACATTGACAATATTTCCATCTTTCAATTAAAATAGGCCATGCTGCTTGGATGTTTGATTGATTGATTGATTGATCTCATCTTCTGCAACAGTTTAAACTCAATTTATGTATTACAAATAAAAGAACCATTCTCCAACAGCGACCACAGCATGATTGACTCTTGTCTCAACTTAGGCCCTCACAAAAATCATCATAATGATGGGATTCCCAGTTATAACTTTAAAAAAGACAACTACAATCTCATAAACAATGAACTCTCATCTCTTGATTGGCAAATTGTATTCACTGGCTATAATACTGCTGACAACCATTACATTTTCTTGCGCGAAGTCAAAAGAATCATTAAACTTTACGTACCACTAATATACCCCAAAACCAGAAAAAATAAACTACCAATAACAATAAGGAAATTACAATCCAGAAAAAAATCTCTTTGGAGAAAAAAAAAAACTAACTACTTAGCTAACTTCAAAAACCGCTACAAAAACTTATGCCAACAAATAAAGACTGACTGCACCAATTATCACATCAAGCAAGAGGAAAACCTTCTATGCACAAAATCCACCCATGCCTTCTATAATTTTGTAAACAACAAACTTAAAGACTTGACATCCATCCCACCCCTAAAAGAACCAAACGACGAAGACTGTATTGATGAAACTGTTAAAAGCCAATCTCTTTAACACATTCTTCGGCTCAGTCTTTGTAAACAGCAACAACACATACCTAATATTTCTCAGTCGTAATACAGACAATTACAATGATTCCGGTGATCTTATACATATTAATGTATAATGCTAATTATACATTATACATATACATATGCTTATACATATAATGTATAATATTAATGTAAATTCCAGATGGAGGAGGGAGTAATGCTCCCTCCTCCATCTGGAAGCGTGGGATGATCCCTTGCAGGGTCGAGCTGAGGACTTTGTGCAGTATCTGTATGACAAGATCGCTCAGATTCAGGAAGGCCTGGCCTCTGACTGGGTAAGTCCGGACGGGATGACTGAGGCAGGTCTTGAGAGTGTTATCTGGGAGGAGTTTGATCCTGTTGCTCCCGAGGACGTGGACAGGATCCGGGACGGCTGAACACGACCACATGTTTATTGGACCCGTGTCCCTCCTGGTTGGTACTGGCTTCCTGGGAGGTTATACGAGGCTGGCTCCAGGGGATTGTTAACGCTTCTCTGAGTGAGGAGGTCCTGCCGACCGCTTTGAAAGAAGTGGTAGTGAGGCCCCTCCTCAAGAAGCCCTCCCTGGATCCGGCTATTTTGGCTAACTATCGTCCAGTCTCCAACCTTCGCTTCATTGCGAAGGTTGTTGAGAGTGTGGTAGCGCGGCAGCTTCCCCGGTACCTGGATGAAGCTGTCTATCTGGACCCGCTCCAGTCTGGTTTCCGGCCTGGGTACAGCACGGAAATGGCATTGGTTGCGTTGGTGGATGATCTCTGGAGGGCTCGGGATAGGGGTTGTTCCTCTGTCCTGGTCCTGTTAGACCTCTCAGCGGCTTTTGATACCATTGACCATGGTATCATGTTGCACCGGTTGAAGGGGCTGGGGGTGGGGGACACCGTCCTGCAGTGGTTCTCCTCCTACCTCTCTAACCGGTCGCAATCCGTGTTGACAGGGGGGCAGCAGTCGACCCCGAGGCGCCTTGTTTGTGGGGTGCCACAAGGGTCGGTCCTCTCGCCCCTTCTGTTCAACATTTATGTAAAGCTGCTGGGCGAGATCATCCGTGGCTTTGGGGTGGAGTTCCATCAGTACACTGACAACACTCAGCTGTACATCTCCACCCCAGGCCACCCCAACGATGCCCTTGAAGTGATGTCCCAGTGCCTGGAGGTCGTGCGGGCCTGGATGGGGAGAAACAGGCTCCGACTCAACCCTTCCAAGACCGAGTGGCTGTGGCTTCCGGCATCCCGATATAGCCAGCTGGTGCCATCGCTGGCTATTGGGGGCAAATTACTGGCCCCCATGGAGAGGGCTCGCAACTTAGGCATCCTCCTGGACGCATGGTTGTCTTTAGAAGAGCATATGATGGCCGTGGCCAGGGGGGCTTTTTATCAGGATCGCCTGATACGCCAGTTGCGTCCCTTTCTGGATCGGGACTCCCTACGCATGGTCACTCAAGCACTCGTCACTTCTCGCCTGGATTACTGCAATGCTCTCTACATGGGGCTCCCCTTGGGGTGCACCTGGAGGCTGCAGTTGGTCCAGAACGCGGCTGCGTGGGGGATTATGGGAGCGACGGGGCGCTCACATATAACACCTCTCCTGCGCGAGCTGCACTGGCTTCCTGTGGTCTTCCGGGTGCGCTTCAAGGTGTTGGTGACCACCTTTAAAGCGCTCCATGGCTTAGGGCCGGGGTATTTGCGAGACCACCTTCTGCCGCCGATAGCCTCCCACCGACCGGTTCGCTCACACAGAGAGGGCCTCCTCAGGGTGCCATTGGCCAGGCAGTGCCAGCTGGCGACCCCCAGGGGGAGAGCCTTCTCTGTGGCAGCACCTGCCCTCTGGAATGACCTGCCCCCTGAGATACGCATGATATCAGACCTCTGGACTTTTCGTCGAGCCCTGAAGACACACTTGTTCCATCTAGCTGGGCTGGCTTGATCCCATCCTCTTAGTTTTTTAATCGAAATTCGGTTTTAATTGGGTTGTTTTAAATTCGGGCCAAAATTATTTAATTGTTTTTTTAAATGTTTTTAAATTTTATATGCTATGTTTTATCCTGGCTGTACATCGCCCTGAGTCCCGCAGGAGAAGGGCAGTATAGAAATATAATAAAATAAATAAAATAAATTAATTTTACAGAAGACAATGTTGAAAAGGCACTATATAATCTAAAACCATCTCTATCCATTGGACCTGATCGACTATGTGCATACTTCTTTAAAAAGCTTTCCACTGCAATCGCAGAACCTCTAAGCATAATTTTTGAAAAATCTTACTTCAAAAAGGGAGACCCTAGCCTCCCTGAAAATTACAGACCAATCTCTTTATGTTGTGTCATCTGTAAAGTCATGGAATGAATCATTAACCAATCTATTACCCTCCACCTAGAGACAACAACCTACTCTCCAACAAACAATTTGGTTTCAGAAAAAAATTATCCTGTAATCTACAGCTACTACATTGCAAAAACATATGGACTACACATCTTGATCAGGGTAAAGCAATAGACGCAATTACATAGACTTCTGTAAAGCTTTTGATTCAGTGGTACACGACAAATTACTTCTAAAACTAAAATCCTATGGCTTTTCTGGACTCCTATATGAATGGATAGCTGCCTTCCTGTCAAACAGACAACAAACGGTCAAAATAGGAAGCCCTCTATCAAATCCTGTACCTGTTAATAGTGGTGTTCCCCAAGGCAGTGTTTTAGGTCCAACACTCCTTATACTTTACATAAATGATCTTTTTGATCATATTAAAAGCAACTGTGTTCTCTTCATTGATGATGTTAAACTATTCAACACCACCAACAATGCAACTACCCTTCAAAAAGACCTTGACTATGTGTCAGATTGGTCTAACAAGTGGCAACTTCAAATCTCAACCAACAAATGCTCTGTCTTGTACATTGGCAAAAAAAAATCAAAACATAAAATACAAATTAGATGGACATGACCTTGTAGATGATTCTCACTCTGTTAAGGACCTTGGAGTACTCATTTCTAAAGATTTATGTGCCAAAGCTCACTGTAACAACATTGCCAAAAAGGCATTAAGAGTTATTAACCTAATCTTGCGTAGCTTCTTCTCTGATAATATTGTACTACTAACTAGAGCATACAAAACATTTGCTAGTCCAATTCTCGAATACAGCTCATCGGTCTGGAACCCGCACTGCATATTGGACATAAATACAATTGAGGGAATCCAGAGATATTTTATGAGAAGAGTCCTCCATTCCTCTACCCGCAATAAAATACTTTATGCCACCAGATTTGAAATTTTGGGCTTAGACAACTTAGAACTATGCCAACTTCAGTCTGACCTAAGTGTAGTACACAAAATTATCTGCCAAAATGTCCTACCTGTCAACGACTACTTCAGTTTCAACCACAATACATGAGCAAATAATAGATACAAACTCAAGGTAAACTGCTCCAAACTCGATTGCAGAAAATATTACTTCAGTAACAGAGTGGTCAATGCCTGGAATGCACTACCTGACTCTGTGGTTTCTTCCTCAAACCCCCAAAACTTTAACCTTAAACTGTCTACTGTTGACCTCACCCCACTCCTAAGAGGTCTGTAAGGGGTGTGTATAAGTTTGCACCAGCTTGCCTACCATCCCTGACCTCTTTTCATGTATTCAAATTATGTTTATCCTTTTACCTGTTATCTTATATATTCTTGACAAATAAATAAATAAAATAAAATAAATAATAAATAAATAAATCTGCACATATACTATGATACATTTCAACATCCTAGATCCATGATGGCGAACCTATGCACGCATGCCACAAGTGGCATGCAGCACCCTCTCTGTAGGGCCGCGAGCTGTCACCCCAGTTCAGTTTTGCCATGCATGTGCCCACACCTCCCACCAGCCAGCTGGTCATCGACTCTCTGCTGCAGTGCGTGGGGGGCATGCGTGGGGGGCACGCACACATGTGGGGGGGCCACATGCCCATGCATAGAGGTGGGGCACGGAAGCCATGCGTGCATTGCATTTTGGGGGTTGGGTGCACGCGTGCATTCTCATGCATGCGCGCACACTTTGGGCACTCAGTCTGGAAAAGGTAGACATCCTAGGTTATTGTGAAGAACTTGATGCATATGAAGGCCAACACCAGCTAAAAGAACTGACATTGTGATTTCATATTGTTGTATATATAAATAAGAAAAATACTATAAATAATAATTTATATTAATTAAATATATAAAATAATAAATGAGACCATAAAATAGAGAAAATAATAAAAAATGAACAAGCTAAATTGTTTTGGGACGTTAGAATTCAAACAGACAGGCACCTGCTTGCATAACATACCAGACGATAAGAGAGACAACAAAAAAAGTCTGGATAGTGGACTTAGCAGAACCGGGAGACAGCAGAATAGAAGAATAGAAAAATTGGAGATGATAACAAAATACAAAGACCTACAAATAGAAATAGAACTGTGGCAAAAAGAAAGCAAAGAGAGTATCAATAGGAATAGGTGCCTTGGCTAACAATTCAAGGACTACTTGAACACCATCAACATTAACAAACTCACCATCAGTCAATTGCAAACAACTTACTCAGAACAGCTTACATCCTGCAATGATACATCTAACAACATAAAACATCAACAATTGCCTATCCTAGGTCCTTGGGAAGGTCTCGATAGGTGGATAAAAATGCCAAATCTAGTCTGGCTGACTATGAAATGAACCATAATAATAATTACTGTGCACCACGTGTCCATGCATAATATTTTTAAAAATCTTCAGTTTATTGTTTTTTCTGCTTTTACTTATAGTTTTATGATGTTTGATGTGTTCTGTCTACATAGAATCATACTTTGTGAGATAGGTGGCTATATAAATTTTGTTAATTAAATAAATGTGTATGAAAAGCAAATAAACAAATACATGCAACTGTTAATTTCTTGGCAATACTTTTAAAAATGCCATAGTTTTGCCCACTATCCAGTGAATGTAACAGCTCTAATTTCTAAGTAGACATCTATAGAATTATACAGTAATAAGTATCTGAAGGTATGCATGGAAGGATCATTGAAACTTCAGCACAAATATTCATTGCTATACAGAGCTATGCAGATTAAACTGAATAGAAAGATTAGACAGACATCTCAAAAACCAATAGCAAGTTTATTCTAGCATCCCAATAATTAATTGTTTTCATAGTGTAGATCAGTTCACATACCTAGTAAAGGATAAATTTCAGATCTCTCCTTGGTTAAATATGCTTTGTAAATCATTCTATTTTTAAAAAATGAGAGTGGAGAGAAGGGGAGAGAGAGAAGAAAATGAAATTTATGCTAACATTTCCCAAATTGCTTTGGAGGAATTACTAATAGTATATCACATTTGTCTTTTTAAGGAAAGAGCCTAAATAATTTAATGTTTAATAATTATTGTATTCCAGACCAATTGCAGCTTCCATATTGGGCAGTCCCAACAAGGGGTGTTTAATACAGAAATGATTATGAGCAAAGATTTCCAATCCAGGAAATACTATAATTGGTGCACAAGCTGGATGCCTACAACTGGTAAGAAACTTTGTACTTGAAATATCCCTGGATTGATCTTTTAACTCTCGTCTTATCTGTGCATGACTTGGATTGTTTTTGGACTTTGCTTTACTTTTTTCGAAAAGTAAAAGACTACAACAACTCTGTGTGTTTGTATGTTAACTGTGATTGTTCACAACCACTCCCAGTCGCTTTTCATGCATTTACTCAAAGGGTACTCTGCTCAATAACCCACAACATTGGTTATGATCCAAGAATATCCTTAACAAGTATCATCTTCCTACTGATGATATCTGATTCTATGACAATACTTCATTTTCCCCAGTTTCATGTAATTGTTAAATTGGGACTAGAGGCGTGTTAATCCCTCTGGTGCCCACGATGGCGATTCCTAGGTCTTGATCTCTTATCCTCTAGAACTCTTTAACTAGAACCATGCAATTAACAAGGAGAACCCCTGCAGAACTCTGCCCTCCACTCTCAGTCTTTGCTGATGGTCCAGAAGGATTTAATGATCAATATCAATAACAATTGAGCAATTAATCACTTATCCTATTCCGTTCCTGCCACAGAAGTGTTCCGCATATGTTTTGTTTGTACCTGGGCCTTGAACTCTGGCTGAAAAAGTACATAAAATCCATTTCCCCTGAATTCTCTGCAAGTGCAATCCTCTTAATGCTCCCCTCTCTGAAATGGGAAGGGAAGGCTAGAAGCAGTCTAGTAATTATTTAAAACTGCCAGGTTGAGCAATGGCGTCTTGAGGAAGAAGGGTTACACCACCAACTTTTTCAAGATGAACCACACCCTTTTCCAAGGAAGCATCCCATCACACTGTCCTTGTCAGTGTGATCTACAGATCTACATACTTACAGTTTAAAAAAAAGATGCATTATTTGCCTCATGTGTAATATCTAAACTATTTCTTTTGTTTAACATACAATATATCCAACTAGACATGAGCAAAGTTTTCTTGTGCCTGAGAGAAGAAACAGTGAAAACGCAATGCCTTTGATGTAACTTGTTTTCCCAGAACTGCTCCCAGAAAAGCAGATATAAGAAAGGATACATTTTCTTCCTGTAGATATAACAAGAGGGTGTGAGAACTCATCCTCCAGCAGTAGAGGACTTAGCAAAACAAACAACCTGCTTTGCTGAAAAGGGATGTTTCCTGAACCTATTCTGCATTCAAAGGTTTAGGCAGCTGGAGCAAACATTTTCTTGTGCAGCTACCCACAAGACAAAATTGTACTTACGCTTTTTCTGTAATACCAAGAAATTGATAGACTGTTCCAGGGTTCACAACACCTTTCATCTCAACTAATGGGAGCTCTTCAAAGAAGTAGTGGGGCAGTTTAGATTTGGAATAAGTGAGGGCATCACAGCTTACTAATCCTGGATAAAACATCATTAGCCGTGCAGCAAGGTTAACTTTTCGTCCAATCACTAACATGGAAAGAAAAAGAGAAAAACTTGCCATTGTACATTTCTCCTCAACCAGTATTGCAAACAAGATGAGGTCTAGGACTGAGTCACTTAAAACAATTGACTAAAGTAATTTTATTATAGAATATACTTTTGCTAAAGCAGAAGATGGAACAGAACTTCTTTCACCAATAGAAATGTTAGATTCATTGTTACAGACTCCTGGAAAGGGAAACTCCAATTCCCTATGTGATATTTCTCCTTTCCCAAAAGTCCTCCAAATTTGGGATTAAAAAAGAAAATCTGTAGATTGATTTAGCTTTCATAGCACTACGGTATTAAATTCCCAACTATGCATAGCAAAAGAGCCTCTTTAGGAAGAAGTCTTTGCAGGACCCAATGAACAAACAAAAGCAAAGGAATCCAAAATTGCTGACTGATACCTGACTTCTATTTGATATTAGTGGCAGAATCTTTCTTCCAAAACCAAAACCAGCATTATCAGTAAATTGGGAAGTCGTCATTCTGAGCCTCAATGGTTCTTCAAATTTTGATAGGCATCAGGACTAACCTTCTGGGCAATGGCATCCTTGGTTACACACTTTTCTATCCACAAGATCTAAATAGCCCCTGCTGCTTTGAGATGTTTATAATAACAACAATTATTTTTGGAGTTTGTTATAAGATGGGCCACTGTCTAAATGTTTTAAACAACAGAATAACAGAATTGGAAGGGACCTTGGAGGTCTTTTAGTCCAAAGCCCAGCTCAAGCAGTATACTCTATACCAGGGGTCCTCAAACTTTTTAAACAGGGGGCCGATTCACAGTTCCTCAGACTGTTGGGGGGCCGAACTGGCTGGGTGGGGGTGGCTAGGTGGTCATGTGATTGGGTCGGTGTGGCCAATTTAACTGTCCATTTTATGCCTTTCTCCTTCCTAAGATGTACTTGCTCAAGCCAAGGAATCTATTTACTTAATAAGATCTACCCCCCAAAGGGAAAAAGAGCACAAACTTTCTTGCCATTTACTTAATTTCATTACAACAGCAGCTTCAGGCTCCTTAAAATAGGCCATTGAAAAAGGAATAAAACAAACAGGATTTCCTTCAAAATAACTCCTGATCAGTTATTTTGACCACACAATAAACCAGACTGAGAACTGCAGCAATTAAGACTGCAACTAAAACCCACAAGATGGGCATTGAGAGACATTGGAAGCGGGCAGAAGGTGAGAATCAACACAACACCCCCCCCCAAGCATCCAATGGTGAATTAAGGAGGGATAATGGTCCCTCAGACTGTTGGAGGCCGGACTATGGACCCATGTGGTTCCTTCCCCTTTGGTTCCAGCCAAAGCCTTTGGGGCTCTTTGCAAGCAGCAGCAGCAAGACCTGTGAGTGACTGTCAACAGGGGAGGTGGCCAGGGAAGGGATAGGAGACCAGACTACTTTTTTTTAATTATTTGGGATTACAAGGTTAAAGGTCTTTTAAGCCTGAAGGAGAATTCAAACTGATTTGTTTTTTGCCACACTTGTGCCTGTGTATCCACACACATGAAAGCTACCAAAATTGTTCAGCAACCAATTTGGTGGATGTACTTTATATATGGCAAAATCAAAGCAGTGGGTGAATTCTCCTTCAGGCATTATACTGCGGTTGCATTTGAATTAGTTTTAGCCAACTTCAGCTGATTTTGACAAAGCTAGGAGACATGGAGACATATCCCCCACCCACCCACTTTTAAAGTGCTACTTTACAAGCAGCCCCTCCCCTACTCAAACACCGCCCCTGGTTCATATGGCTGTGAAAAAGGCTTTTAATTTAAGGCAGCACTTCTGCAAGTTCGGAGAAGGCAAGCACCCACATCCCCCATTCAAACTGTGAAAAAGATCCTGTTTAAATTGTTTTCAGGCTTTTAATTTAAGACAGTACTTTTTTAAGCTTTTCAAGCTGCACCAGCGATATCACC
The DNA here is from genome assembly GCF_029215685.1 of Pituophis catenifer annectens. Lineage (NCBI taxonomy): Eukaryota > Metazoa > Chordata > Lepidosauria > Squamata > Colubridae > Pituophis > Pituophis catenifer. The sequence goes on along the minus strand of NW_027256883.1, from coordinate 105,532,407 downwards.
CCTCACTGGCCCTCCCCCACACCCTTTGGCCTTACCTTCGGCAGCAGATGTGTGATCAGAAGTGCAACTCAATCAGTGAAAGAAGTGTGGCTGGAGTGGATGCTTGCTGGAAGATAAGGCCGAAAGTAAGGGGGTGGGGCTTAATCCCACCACTCCGCGGGCCGGATGCTTTGCATTGGCGGGTCATATCTGGCCCGCGGGCCATAGTTTGAGGATCCCTGCTCTATACCATTTCAGACAGTTGCTGCCAGGCTCATCTTAAAAGCCTCCAGTGATGGAGTACCCACAATGTCTGAAGGCAAGCCATTCCACTGGTTAATTGTTCTTACTCTTAGGAAATTTCTATTTAATTCCAGGTTGCTTCTCTCCTTGATTAGTTTCCATCCATTGTTTCTTGTCCTGCTCTTTGATGCTTTGGAAAACAATTTGACCTATTTAATAAATAGGTCAATATATTTTATTTTTAATATCACACATACACATACATATAACTTTATTACTATCTATTTCCAGTACTTTATTTGATTGCTAACATTTATATTCATTATAACTGCACCTGTATATTCATGCCTCACACGATGACCAACGACTCCACAGAAAACTGGCCCACCAGTGACCCCAATAGAAACAATCCTACAACACAAAATGGAACAAAAGGAACTGAATGTGCAAAGAGAGCACAAGCATACCTTGAAAATGATGTGCTGCAATGGAACCTCTAAGCTTCTTTAGATTTCCTGGGACAATGACTTACCTGAAATTAGCTATCCAACATAGAATCTATAAAGAATTCTGCTTAAAATCCCAGAATCTTCATTTGGTACCATCCCCAACACTGTCCCTCACTTTCTTTTTCAATTCCTCAAAGCCATGCCTATAGTGCATGCACTACCCATTGAGCATGCTCAGCTATTCTTGAGCTACTTTACAATTTTCTCTGATTGTGTGTGATTGTTAACTAAGATTTTCTGTAATTTTACAAACCTTTGGTTGCCTCAGTAAAGATTTCTATAACCTTCCTTTTGTGCCAGGTAATGCAGTTTTAGTTACATAAGCAATGTACTTACAGTCTGCACACAGAAGTATAAAAAGTAGGAGAGAGGCATCCATTTTCTCATGCAGAAAACTTAATGGATGTTTCTTAAAAATAAATGGATAAGATGTAACCTTAACACCTTATCTTTCTGACAGATACCCAGACCATCTTTCTCCTTCATGCTATACCCTTAATACAGGAAGGAGGGCATATTCTTGGAAAAATGATGTTGATGATGCCAGTGGATGAATTGTCTATTTTCTTAAAATGGGAAATTTTAGTTTTAAATGAAAAGTTGCCTTGTTTTTTTGTACATATAGACCATAACCACAACATGAACAAATCCCAACAACTTTTTTCTATGATGTCTTTACAATGTTTCTTCATCCTCAACTCATACCTGATGCAGTCAATAGCTAAGTAGTCCTAGCATAGCTCCTCTAGGGCTAGATGGTTTTCACTCTTTTTAAGAAGCAATTAACCATAGAAATTTGGATGCTAGTTCAGTCTGAAACAATTCACTGACCATTAATTGATGCAGAAAGAGGAGCCCTAGTTAGTAACTGTGGTAGGATAGGGATTTCCAATAGGAGTAGCAAATTCTACAATGATATAATTTGTCTCAAGGAATGGTAGATTGGACATCAGACATAAGGAAGAGCCCTCATATAGGATTAAAATACTTTTAGCAAATATGTAGTGTATCTATAAAGACAGTATCAAAGCCTTCAAAAAAATAGACCAAATCTCATTTGAAGGATAAAGCAGTACAATTTTTAAATCCTCCTGTCACTTGGGGCATTTTTACACAATTTTTGGCTCAGGCCCTCAAACTGTTTGTAGCAGCCAGTTGCTTCACTGCCAACATTCTTCCTCCATAGTATTTTCAACATGGCACTTTGTTGCAGGAAGGAGGGAAAAAATATCCAGGAAGGGAGGAAGGATGAGGCAGGTGTCTATCCTACAATTCTAGAGAATACACTTCACAGTGCTATTCTGGAGTAGGGATTAAACCTGTAATTAACTGACTCAATTTCTCAAGTTAGGCCTATCCACATAGTGTGGATGTAGGACACAGAATGGATCATAGAAACACTGCTTATGTGTAGAAGGGGCTTTAGATTGCTGTTTGTCCCAATAATTTCCCCTGAAACTTAAACCCAAGTCTTAGCGGATATAGCTCTTCATGATGCTACAAATACAGAATTAGAACTAGGATGCAAACATGGCATTCCTTGATATAGAAAGCTGGGGCTTGAGCACTACATGCGATCAGATATATGTTAGTGACATCCCACTCTCATTTACTTACTTTACTTTCATAAGTGCTGTGGAACAGAAAGCATGAATTTTATGGGCACTATCAAGAGCATTTGTGCTTTCATCTGCTTGTTTATCGCCAGGAAGACCAAAGATGCAAAGAAAAGTGCAGCCCTTTTTGGGAAGGAGAAAATAGTACATCAGAGAAGGCTGTTTCAAAGACTAGGTAAGTTCAATTCATAAAATATATTTACTTATTTAGTGTTGCATGCTTCTTTCTCAGATCAAGGTACACTATCCTATAGTAATCTAAGTAAAATTATAATATAGCACTGTAAATTAATTATTTAATTATTAATTAAATTAATTGTCATTGATTAATGATAGCTGCTTGCAAATCCCAGGATTTCAGATTCAAATAACAGATAGAATTGAAGAAACATCTGGTAAAAAGAAGGGTGGAGGTATCTGCTTTTATATTAACAACCGATGGTGTAAAAATGTCACTACACTAAAGAAATTTTGTGATGTGGATTTAGAGACTCTATTCATCACTTGCATATCCTATTATTCCCCCTCCTTGAGAGTTTTCTTCATTCATCCTAGTTGGGGTGTACCTACCACCTCAAGCTTGCCTAAATAAGGCATTGCAAACCTTAACTGACCAAATCCTGTGGGCTGAACAGAGATATCCAGACTCTCTACTCGTTGTATTAGGAATTTTTAACAGTGCTAACCTAAGCTAGGAGCTACCAAGATACATTCAGCATGTCAACTGTTTCACCAGAGGCAAGAATATTTTAGACCACTGCTATTCAACATACCAAGAACGGCTGTGGAACATTCTGATCACTGTATGATTCACCTTGTACCTGTTTATAGATAAAGACTTAAAATCATAAAACCAATAGCTAAAACAGTGAAGTCTTGGAGCGAAGAGGCAAAGTTAAAGCTACAGGCTTGCCTCAATTGCATAGACTGGAATGTTTTTGAATTTGCCTCAGCAGACTTGGATGAACTCACTGATACTGTGACATCATATGTTAGCTTTTGTGAGCAGTCATGTGTGTGCCGACCAAAACCTTACACATCTACAATAATAATAAATCTTGGTTCACAGCTAAGCTCAAACATCTATGCCATGGCAAAGAGGAAGCCTACAGGAAATGAGATAGAATGCTGTACAATCAGGCCAGGAATGTATTACAGCAAAGAGAAGCTACTTTGAAAAGCTGAGGAATCAGCTCTCCACAAATGAACCAGCTAATGTATGGAAAAATCTGAAAAATATCACTAGCTATAGCAGACCACCCTCCTTTGCAGAAGACAATCGGCAACTGGAAAATGAACTGAATGTGTTCTACTGTTTGAGAGGAGAACACTGTCAACTACCGCTATCCTCTTCATCTCAGATACATTAACTACAGCCAAGTCTCCTACACCTGACTCCATCCCTCTGGGCTCCCCACCTCAGGTGATTACAGAAAAAAATGTGCAAGGTCTATATCACAGACAAAAAGGTAGAAAATCACCAGGGCCAGACAGAGTAACTCCCTCTTGCTCGAAAGTCTGCGCTGATCAACTGGCCCCCATCTTCACTTGCATCTTTAATAAAGATGTGTTATGTTCCTTCTTGCTTCAAATGATCTACTATCATTCCAGTGCCCAAGAAACTCTCCATCAAGAAGTTGAATGACTACAGATTGGTGGCTCTGAAATCTGTAGTTATGAAAACCTTCGAAAGGTTAGTGTTGGCCCACCGGAAAGCCATCACAGATCTGCTGCTAGATTTTTTGAAATTCGTCTACCATACAAATAGATCAGATGATGCTGTTAATAGGCACTGCACTACATCTTACAACATCTAAAGAACTATGTAAAGGTTCTTTTTGTAGACTTCAGCTCAGCATTCAACACAATCATTCCTGAAATCATCCTGCCTAAACTGACTCAGTTGTGCCTGACCACACTTGTAGATGCATTATAAGCTTTCTAATGAATAGGAAGCAGCAGGTGAAGTTAGGGAAAATCATACTGAATACCCATTCAATTAGCACAGGGCCATTACACTTCTCTCTATATACCAATGACTGCATCTTGAAAGATCCCTCTGTTAAAGTATTGAAGTTTGCAGATGACACAACAGCCATTGGTCTCATTTGAAATGCTGATGAGTCTGCAAATAGACAGGAGTAGATCAACTGTCCCTGTGGTGCAGCCAGAACAATCTAGAGCTGAATATACTTAAAACTGTAGAAATAACAGTAGATTTTAGAAGAAGCTCTCCTATTCTACCACCTCTTACAATATTAGACAACACAGTACTAACAATAGAGAGCTTCAAGTTTCTAGGTTCTATTATCTCCAAGGACTTGAAATGGACACCTAACATTAGAATCATCATTAAAAAGGCACAACACAGAATGTTTTCCTGCATCAGCTCAGAAAGTTCAGATTGCCCAAGAATCTGCTGATACAGTTCTACAGATGAATTACTGAATCCGTCATTTATAACTCAATAACTCTCTGGTTTGGGAGAGCAACCAAACAGGAAAAGTACAGACTTCAACAGCTAGTTAGGACTGCAGAAAAAACAATCACTTACAAAAAATATTTTTATTAAGTTATAAAATATTATAAAATACAAAAGCAAATAAAAGGACAATAAGGGGAAAGGGACAAGGGAAAAGAAAAGTGAGGTAGGGTGGGGAAAGAAAAAGAAACATTGATTTCCGATTCTCTCTGTTACAGTAGAAAAGGGCACTATCAAAAACAATCACAACCAGCCTGGATCTGTATATTGTACAAACCAGAAAGAGGACTGAGAAAATATCTATAGACTCCTCACATCTTGGACATAATCTATTTCAACTTCTCCCCTCAGGATGTTGCTATAGAGCATTGCATGCCAAAACAACTAGGCACAAAGATTTTTCCCCTGTACCATCACTCTGCTGAACATTTAATTCCCACAGCACTGTCTCATTTCTCATCTCATCTTTCCTACTATCTTCTCCTATTGGTATCTTATGATTTATCAATTGTTGTTTGTAACTTATGATTAATGATTGTAACAATGATTTATGATCTATTACTTGCTGTTTGTATGTACATTGTGAGCTTAGGTACCAGAGAAAAACTCCTTGTGTGTCACATTTGGCCATAAAGAATTCTGTTCTATTCTGTTCCATTCCACTCTTCTCCACTTCACTCCACTCTCCACTCCACTTCACTCCCCACTCCACTCTACTCTATTTAATACATATATTGAAAAACATAATAAAAGAAACACAGTTGAACAATAGAAACCAAGAATAGCAACTAATGAAATGAAGTATTACTATGTGCATATGCTTTCCATATTACCAGTTAATTTTATTGAAAATTCATTGTTTGTTGATACATGATAGAACTTATTGATACAATACCTCTATAGGAGACTCACTTTGTCAAACATGAAGACTTTATTAATGTTACCACTAAGGGGCAATATTGTTCCAGTGATCATAGCAGTGGCATCTTGGATAGCCTTACACACATGGTGTGTATTGGCATTTTCTTCAAACTGCATATTCACAAAAACAATGGTAACAGGACGTAGCTCTGACAAATACTCTAGTGGCTGGTTATCATCTATCTAGAAAATAGTAAAAGAGCATTAACTTTTTATAGGCACTTGTGGAGAATAAGACTATATTCAAGTATCCTACCCTAAAGTGAAAGTTAGGTTCTTTTAAAAAGTGGGTTTCAAAGTGAACATTTTATCACCAGATTATCATAATTTTTCTTACAACTATTTTCTATACGAGTTAATGAAAAAAATAAAGTTGTAATTTTAAAGACCAAGGAAAAATATTTTATCAAAAAAAAGCAAAAGAGAAATTATATAAGGTACCTTTCTCTCATTTATCCATAGTTTCATGTGATTTTTAGTTCTAGGTTTTAGATTAGAATACCATTAGTCCAGGGATGGGATTCAATTTTTTTTACTACCGGTTCTGTGGGTGTGGCTTGCTTAGTGGGCGTGGCTTGGTGGCCATATGACTGGGTAGGCATAGCTTGGTGGTCATGTGATGGTGGGCGTAGCTGGATGATTATGTGACTGGGTGGGACGTGGTTTGGCCATGTGACTGGGTGGGTGTGGCCAACTTGACATCACTCACATCAAGGGGCACCTTGTGCTAAGAATATAATACCTTACCTGGCCGCTCCTCACCTAAAAGAGATACAATTTCCCTATCTATTTATTTACTACTACTCAACATCCAAAATATACTATTTAATCCTATGTATATATGCCATATGTCTACATACATATTACATATTATAGAGTGTGTATAGGCACACAAAAAGATACATCTACTATATATACTGTATGTGTATGTACACAGACACAGACACAGACACAGACACAGACACAGACACACACACACACCTCTTTTAAAACTATACACATTCAACCTCACTTGTGTGCATTTGGAAAAACACACCCAGAGTCCACTTTCTGCCACACATTTAACTATAACCTCTGTACATTAGAACATTACACATGCCTTCAGATGTTCTTCCCTAGAGCCAGGATTCAGTAAAATGTGGTGAAACTCACTTAACAATGCTTTTGCTTAGTAACCAAAATTTTGGGCTCAATTGTCGTCATAAGTCAAGGACTATGTTTGCCTTCCTCTGCATGGCAGCCTTGTCCTAGTAAACTCCTTCTCCTTTCTGGCAATTTTCCTCTCTGTTAGAGGAACCAAAATAATCCAGACAATATACTGTAAGGTTTCCTGCTGGAGCAGGGGGGTGGATTAGATGACATCTGAGATCACTTCCAGCCCTAGGTTGATGTGCTGTTTCAAAGTGTCTTCTGAAGCCACGTCTAGTGCCAGGGTTTGTGGTCCTTCCTTCCTCTCCTTTTTTTTTCTCTCTCTCCCTCCCTTCCTCCCTCCCTCCTTCCCTTCATCTATCTATCTATCTATCTATCTATCTATCTATCTATCTATCTATCTATCTATCTATCCATCTATCCATCTATCCATCTATCCATCTATCCATCTATCCATCCTACTATTTATCATTCACTTTCCCCTCCCTCCCTCCCTCCCTCCCTCCCTCCTTCCCTCACGAGCAGATCGCGTGAGGAGGGAGAGGGAGAAGGGAGCAGTGGCAGCTGCTAGTATTAAGGGCAGAATGCCACACAGGGGAGAAGGTGGCAGCATTTCTGTGTGCTGCTGCTCCTGCTAGTTCCACAGACAATGCTAGCCGCTGCCGCTGTCCACTTCTCCCTCTCCCTCTCCCTCCCAGGTGCTGGGCAATCTCTACAGCTGCAAAGCGGCTCTCAAAGAGGCGGCGGCTGGTTGCAGGCCGCTGAAAACTACCAGAGGTCATGGAAAAGCTGCTGCCATCGTCACCATGTTCTTTGCGCATGTGCATCCCATTGGACTTGCAAGGCAATAGGATGCACGTGTGCGAAGAGCATGGAGGCAATGAACATGGCGGGCAGGACAAGCCAGCAGTGACTGGGAGACCGGTTCGGGGGCGTGGCCAGCCAGCCATTGCTACCAGTTTAGCGACCTTGGCAAAATTTCCACCAACAGTTTGTGCGAACTGGTATGAACTGGCTGAATACAACCTCTGCATTAATCTTTAATGATACCAAAATTTTAATTGTACCAAACTCCTTGTGATTTTTCAGCAAAAGCTATTCTGAAGATTATTATTCAACATCCTATTAATTAATGACAGCAACCATTTTTTTCCATGAATACATTTTTATGTATTTAATCAACACTCAGGAATTTACTTCAGTTTGATACTACAAATTTGTAAAAAAAAAAAAATCAAATAAATCTAAGTGTTGTATGTACTATATATTTGTATTAATCTCAGCTTTAATATAATCAAATATTAATTATGTTCAAAATCCAACATAATTACATTTAATAAATGTTCTTCTATTGGTGTTTTACAATGTTGATATATCTGAACATAGAAAAATGAATATATCATCATCTAATGTTCTAGATGGCTTAAATCAGATGTGTCAAACTTTTTGGCTTGCCTAGGCCACAATGAGTGAAGAATTGTCTTTGGCCACATATAAAATATATATTATATGCAGTGGTGGGATTCAAATAATTTAACAACTGGTTCTCTGCCCTAATGACTGGCTGGGTGGGCGTGGCCATGGTGGGCATGGCCAGGGGGTGTGACAGGCAGCACTCATCGTCCTACACCCCCCTGGGAGCAAAATGCCCCCCCATGTTCCATTTTGGGCCTCCCTACAGCCTCCTGGGAGTGAAAACGGGCCACGGGGGGGCATGCTACACCCTCTGCACCCAGTTTTGGGTCTAGGAGGCCTCCCTGCAGGCTCCTGGGAGCGAAAACAGACCATGGGGGGGGGGCGCTGCACCCCCCCCCACCATTTTGGGCCTAGGCCTCCCTGCAGCTTCCTAGGAGTGAAAACGGGCTGCAGGGGGCATGCCACACACCCACGTGCTCCATTTTGGGCCTAGGAGGCCTCTCTTCAGCCTGGGAGCAAAAATGGACCACGGGGGGGGCACTCCACACACCCCGTATTGGACCTAGAAGGCCTCCCTTCAGCCTGGGAGCAAAAGACGGACCATGGGGGGCACTCCACACACCCCCATATTGGGCCTAGGAGGCCTCCCTTCAGCCTCCTGGGAGCACAGGGGAGCACTTCACCCTCCTTTCTCCTATTTTGGACCTAGGAGGCCTCCCTGCATTTACCTGGGAGTCAAAATGGGGTGCATGGGGACTCGTGGAAGGGTCAGGGTGGGGAGGGGAGGGGTCAGGCAGCAATTTAACTACCAGTTCACCCGAACCATCCTGAACAGGCTGAATCCCACCAACTATATGCATATAATAATGTTAAAAGTTTACAATCTTGTGGGGCCACATTATTAGCACTCCAAGGCAACATGCAACCTGTGGCCATGGGTTAGACATGTCTGGCTTAGATACTGATTGATTTAGTTTAAATCAAATTTGATGGTTTTTTTTTATTGAAAAGTTTTGTAAGAAATACAAACAATTTTCTCCCCCCCACCCTTTCCCCCTCCCCACATAATAGAAAGTGTACATTTTCTTATACATGATAAATCCTACTTATACATGTTTCCCTTAAAGAAAGCAGTAAAATAAGACATTTTAATTACATTCGGAGTTGCTCTTCTTCTCTTTCTTCCCTCATTCCACAACAAACTTTCTTCTTCTCCTCCTTTCTTTCCCTTCCCTCCCTCCTCTTCTTTCCTACTTTCTCCTTCCTCCTCTCCTACCTCATCCTACTTCCTTTTCCTTTCCCCCACTTCTCTCTTCTTTTCCCCCTTCTCACCTTCACTCCTACTCCTATCCCCTTCCCTTCCTCCTCTCCTTTCTTCCATTCCTCTCCCTCCCTCTCCTCTTCCTACCCTCTCCTCCTCTCTCCTTTCTAACTTCTTTGCTGTGAAATATTCTCCTCCTTTAGTATCTGAGCAACTCCTGTATTCTAATCATAGATACTTTCTTCCGTTAAAACATTTCTCTATTCACCACTTTTTTTCCCATCCCAACCCTTATCCCACCCTCCCCACCCCCCCTGACTTCCCAGAGCAAAAACAGGGTATAGCATCTAACAAATATATGCTAAAATAAACTAACTAATTATAAAGTTCAAAACTCCCACACGTTCTTTAACTCCCCTTGCTCCAATTCATCAACCTCCCTTTTATAAATCCTCAAGACCAATTAAGTTAAATTCATTCTTCCTAATTATAAAAAACTTTTTCTTAATGTATAATCCAATACTTTAGCAATATTACAAACAGTAAAAATCATAAGTAAATTTCATTTCCATACCCTCGAACATCATTCTTTTTGAACATTACTCCCTAATAAAATTCTGAATTTAACATTAATCCTCTTTCCTTCAAAAAATGGGGGAATCTTGAAATCTTACACATTTTATCTCATATATCTGTTAAAATAATATAATCTTATGTTAAACATTTTAAAAATCTCTTAATACCATTAAAACACTTATTTGCCAAATATAGATTTCAAAATCTACAGGAGGATATCTTTCAAGTTTTCAATTAACCATTTTAATACCTCTAACTTTTTAGAAAGCAGCCCTTTTACTATCCAAAACTAATTATCATTTTGTAATAGAATTCTAAATTTAACATTAATCCTCTTTGCTTCAAAATGTTGGGCATCTTGAAAGCTTACACATTTTATCTCATATATCTTTTAAAATAATATAATCTTATGTTAAACATTTTAAAAATCTCTTAATACCATTAAAACACATATTTGCCAAATATAGATTTCAAAATCTACAGGAGGATATCTTTCAAGTTTTTAATTCCTAAAGTAACCTTTAATACCAATGTAATTAAATTTTTCAATTTATTACTATAATCTTCCTTCCCCAAAGAGAGAAAAAAAAGCAAGTACTTATTCTTCTATTCTTCTATTCTTCTCTTCTTTCTATATTTTTTCCAGTCCTTTTTTTATATTAATTCTTTCAACATTCCCCCCAATTTTATTTTTGAAAATTTTAAGATGTTGATTTGAGGTTGATGTTTCTGAAATACTCGCTCTCTTCTTGAAATCACTTTTTCTAATTTAAAATCTCCATTTCGACTCTTCTTGCTTGTATGATCCTTCAGTCCATTCCTTTGTCCATATAGCCAAAATTTGTTACTATAAAGTTTGTCAGCTTGCAATAAAGAGTCTATTTGTTGCTTTTCTATCACTTGAATGGAAGCGTCTACCCAGTCCTTTGTTTCAGCTGTGCCAGCCTGCCTTTCAGTCCTAACAGCCTCTTGATCTTCCAAGGGCAAACTCCTCTGAAAAATTTCCTGCTGCTCATCCAACAACTCCTTATGATTTTCCAAGCTGTTTTTTGAAAAAGCTTTTTCAATTGTATCCAAAAGAGTAGAGTTAAAAGATTCTAGAAGTTCTTGAAAAGCTTTAACAGTCACAGCTTGAGAATTTGCTGATTCACCAGCCCTGCTGTCAGCTAGATTTCAGCCACTTTGTATTTATCCAGCTATTAGGTCGACAATTCCAACTATTTTCCACACAGTATAAGAGCAAAATTTTAGTTAAAGTCAATACCAAATTCTTTTCCTCAGTACCAAATTCTTTTCCTAGGTACTTCCACTTTAAAACTTTCTCTTAAGGTGTAATCCAGTAGCTGTATCAATGTTGCAAACGTTAACAAGCGTAACAAGCACTTTCCCTAGTAGCTTCCTCCTCCCGCCCTCAGGCGCCATTTTCTGCATTTTAAAACGGAGTTAAAGTGTTACTTGCAATTTTTTCTCTTTTTTCTCCTGGTTTGCTCTGTCTGCAATCAAGGTAAAGATGTTAAAAGTCCCCTCATTTATTTTCAGCAGATTTTGGTCGTGGCTTCTAGCTCCGCTTTAGCGGAATTGTCCCTGGTCCGGAGCAGCTTGACAGGCTTCAATAGGGAGCCCACACCCTTCGCGCCCCAGGATTTCTCCTAGCGCACTTGGGGGGCTCTACCTCTGCCTGTCGGCTCTTCTCTCTCCCCTTTGCCTGGGGAGAGGGTTCCAAGCCTCCAGACAGCTGTTTTTCAGCTGTTCTGGGGCTTTTATGGAACCAAGGATCAGGCGCTCATAAAAGAGCGTCTTCGAGGCTCGCGGAGCCAAACCAGAAGATGTTTTAAATCAAATTTGCAGGTAAACACTTTATTGAGGTCACAGACATAAATTAAAGAAAAATGTAACACAGTTAATTATATTGCAAAGGGAAATGTTAACTAAAATAATTTTCTAAAACTGTATCAACCATTTGATACTGAATTAGATTACTATATCCTGTAATTTTCAAAAACAGCATTAAAATACTAGCTGTTCTAACTCTCTGCTTAGCTTAATTTTTAATAGAAAGAGAAGGGCGAGGGGGGAAAACAGATTCAAATCAAAATGAAATCCTTCCTTATTTATATATTTCTTGGTCACTTGCCAGTTTGATATCCTAGTGAAGGTGCTGGCCTAGACTCCAGAGACTATGAGCTCAAATCCCATCGGCATGGAAGCTACCGGGTAACTTTAAGTCAGTCTTTCTCTCCCAGCCCAACCCACCTCAAAGGGCAGTTATTGTGTTAAAACTAAGATGCAGGGATATTAAGTATGTTCACCAGCTTCAGATGGATGGATGGATGGATGGATGGACTGACGAACAGACGGATGGACGGACAGACAGACAGACAGACAGACACATAGATACATGGATATATACATATGTACGTACATGCTGTGCCTACAGATGGGATAAAATAATCATTGTAATAATAGTACTATTGATCATCGACCAAATGTAGATACAACTCAGAAACAATATTACAGGCAGGAAAAGGGAGTGGGATGCAGGTAAGTCAGGGGTGAAATTCAGCAGGTTCTGACAGGTTCTGGAGAACCAGTAGCAGAAATTTTGAGCAGTTTGGAGAACTGGTAGCGGAAATTTTGAGTACTTCAGAGAACCGGGAAATGCCACTTCTGGCTGGCCCCAGAGTGGGGTGGGAATGGAGATTTTGCAATATCCTTCCCCAAGGAGTGGGGAGGAAATGGGGATTTTGCAGCCCACCGCCCTCCAAGCCATGCCCACAGAACCAGTAATAAAAAAATTTGGATTTTTATTTATTTATTTATTTGATTTGATTTGTATGCCACCCTATCTCCATAGGACTCAGGGCAGCTCACAACAATTAAAATCAAACCAGATAAAAACATATTAAAATACAAATTAAATGTATGTTAAAACTCATTAAAATAATCAAACCCCATCAGTCCAGGCTTTAAACAGCCATGTCTTTAGTTCGTGGCAGAAAGTGCGAAGGTCAGGGGCCAACCGGAGCCCCAGGGGGACTTGATTCCAAAGGGTGGGCGTGCCCACAGAGAAAGCTCTACCTCTGGGGGCCACTAGCCAACATTGTCTGGTCGACGGCACCCTGAGTAGGCCCTCCCTGTGAGAATGCACCGGGCGATGGGAAGCTGTTGCTGGCAGCAGATGGTCCGCCAAATATCCTGGGCCTAAGCCATGTATGGCTTTATAGGTCATCACCAGCACCTTGAATCTCACCTGGAGGGCAACTGGCAACCAATGCAAGTCGCGCAGGAGAGGTGTAACATGGGAGTATCGGGACCCTCCCATCACAACCCGCGCAGCCGCATTCTGTACCAGCTGAAGCCTCCGAGTGGTCTTCAAGGGCAGCCCCAAGTAGACAGCATTGCAGTAGTCAATACAGGAGGTGACTAGCGCATGCGTAGAGCATCTCGTTCCAAATAGGGGCGCAACTGGTGCACCAGGCGAACCTGGGCAAACGCCCCCCTGGTCACGACTGTTATATGATCTTCTAAACTCAACCGTGAGTCCAGGAGGACACCCAAGTTGCGTGCCCTGTCTACAGGGGACAAAACTTCACCCCCTATAGCCAAAGATGGAACCTCTCTAACGGACCGAGATGCCGGTACCTACAGCCACTCGGTCTTGGCAGGGTTGAGCCGAAGCCTGTTCCTCCCCATCCAGACCTGCACCGCTTCCAGGCACCAGGACATCACGTCGAGGGTATCACTGGGCTGATTCGGGGTGGATATAAAATGCTGGGTATCATCAGCATATGATGATACCTCACCCTGAAACCACGGATTTTACCACTGAGGTAAGTATGCAATTTTCACAGAAGAAAAGAGAAAGAAGAGGGAAAGCAGGTAGGAACTGCAATTCCAGGTTCTATTTAAAGGACAAGGCAATAGAAACTTCAAGAAGTGCTTCCAAGTGAACTAAGTACAGGTAATGTTTGACTTACAACAGTTTGTTTAGTGACCAAAGTTACAATGGCACTGAAAATGTGACTTATGGCTGTTTTTCACAGTTGTAACCTTTCCAGCATCCCCATGATTATGTGATCAAAATTCAGATGATTGGCAACTAGTTCATATTTATGACTGTTGCAGTGTTCCAAGGTCATGTGATCACCTTTTATGGCTTTCTGACAAGCAAAATCAATAGGGAAGCCAGATTCACTTAACAATCGGGTTATCAACTTAACAACTGCAGCGGTTCACTTAACAACTGTGGCAAGACCTTGTAAAATGGGGCAAAACCCACTTAGCAAATTTCTCACTTAACAACATAAATTTTGGGCTCAATTGTGGTCATAAGTCAAGGACTACCTGTACCATGCTATGCTGCTGAATGACAGCCTAGTAAAGTATTAAAATACTAATTCATTAAAATGTTTACTTAAATAAAATGTGGCAATAAAATACAGATGCAATATAATACAGATGGCAATATACTAAAATAATAACATTCCATTAGAGTACTTTGAGTATAATTGATGATACTTAATACCTAATATAATAATAATGACTTGAACTATTAAGTTTTTACCAGCCCTAGACTGTGAATTGAATTGAAGATTAAAATTAACAACAACAACAACAACAACAACAATAATAATATAAGGAAAAACAGCTGGACAACACTTGAAAAACATTGAAGGAAAATGTGATGACAACTTTACATGGGCATGGCTTAAGATGGGAACCATCAAGAAAGAAACGGAAGGTTTAATACTCACTGCTCAAGAACAAGCACTACAAACTAATGCTATGAAAGCAAAGATACAAAAATCCACTGACAATTCAAACTGTCGACTTTGCAAATACAAAGTTGAAACTGTTTCACATTTAACATGTGAATGCAGCAAAATCGCACAAACTGATTACAAAGCTAGGCACGACCGAGTTGCTAAATTAGTCCACTGGTCATTATGTAAAAAATACGACTTTCCTGTATCCAAAAAGTCATGGGAACATAAAGTGGAAAAAGTTATAGAAAATGAGAAGGACTTTCGAATACAGACCGATCGTCACTTGGAACACAACATGCCAGATATCACAGTTGTCGAAAACCAAAACATACAATTTATTGACATTGCGGTACCAGGAGATGCCAGAGTCGAAGAAAAAGAACTGGAAAAATTATGAAATATCACAACATGGCCATCGAAATTACACGGCTATGGATGAAACATATAACTGTGATACCCATTGTCATCGGGGCACTTGGTACCATGTCCAAGAATTTTATAACATACATCAGCAAATTGCAGCTTCCTGCAATAACACCAGTGGAACTACAAAAAAATGCGCTATTTGGAACGTCATACATCTTTTTTTTTCATTTTTTATTTTATTTTATCTTATACATCCAACAAACATTAAATCTATAGCGGTCTACATCACAACGCGAGAAGGAAATAAACTTGTCCCATTACATATATAGGATAACCTATAAAAGTCTATTACATATACCAATTGACATGCTTATCCAATACCTCTATTTATAGCTTGATTTGACATCCAATTATACCATTGACTCCAAGATATATAGTAATCTGTGTCCCCCCATCCTTTCAGTATCATAGTAAGCCGATCTGATTCCGCACAATTCATTATTTTCTGAATTACTACTTGTTCAGGTGGGCTAACATCCAGCTAACATGCCAATCTTGCAGCTATTGTTATATGCAGCAGCAGGTACCATACTGTTCTATTAACATTATCCCTAATAAAAATATCTCAGGACGCAATTGTATACGCTGCCCCAACATCTCATTAAGCCACTTCAGAATATTCTTCCAAAATTTCATTGCCTCTCAGCAGGTCCACCATTGGTGGAAATATGTGCCTTCTTTAACGCCACATTTCCAACAGACTGAGGGTGTTCCAGGGAACATTTTTGCGAGTCTGGCCAATGGTAAATGCCATTGATATGCCATTTTATATATATTTTCTTTATATCCTGTTGACCGGATTAATTTCATATTCTTAGTCCAGATTTCGTTCCAACTCTCAGGCTCTATTGAATAACCTAGATTCTTCTCCCAGGCATGAACCGAAGTCTTTGCACCTTCCTCACCTACCTCCATTGCCATAAAGAATTTATAGCATTTAGATAACACCTTTTCATCCACTCCCAATAATATTCTATCTAGAATCTGCACCTCTTGGCTAATCCCAAATTTCTGTCTATCTCTCATATACTTACTGCTAATTTGCATGTACGTCCACCAGTCTAGGTTCACTCCTTGTTCCTGAAGTAACAATTTTGTTTTTAACTTCCCATTCATATCTAATATTTCTTTGTAAGTCAATTTTTTCTCTGGATTATACAGACTCGAATAGATCACAGCTTCCACAGGTGAAACCCAGAGTGGTACCTTATTATAATATGTTTTCCTAATTTCCATTCAATTCTCAATCAGATCTCCTTGCATGTGATGTTTCGTAAAATATGCTGGGGGTTTGCCTCTCTCCCACCATAGGTGGGCATGCCACCCCTGTTGGAGATCATGACATTCGATTGCTAACAGACGTCTCCTTTGTAGTGTAATCCAGTCACGGATCCAAACCAAAACCGCCGAATTATAGTAATACTTCCAATTTGGGACCCCCAACCCGCCTTGTTCTTTCAGTTTCTGCATCGTTTTCAGCTTAATTCAAGGCTTCTTGCCCTGCCAAATAAATCTATTTGTAGCCCTGTCCAAGTTCCTAAAAAAGGTTTTATCTAGTCTAACTGGGGCCATTTGAAAGAGAAATACCATTCTGGGCACTACGTGGGTCTTAATTAAGGCTATCCATCCCATTAATGACAATTGTATCTTGTTCCATTTCTCCAAATCTTTGTCTAATTGCTTAATTTTAGATAGTTATCTGCCTTTATTGAGGAGCATCTATCAGACAGCCAAATAAGAGCCTTGGTAGTACAGTGGTCTAAAGCACCCTGTTATTAAGACCAGCTGCCTGCAATTACTGCAGGTTCGAATCTTGCCAGGCTCAAGGTTGACCCAGCCTTCCATCCTTTCTAAGGTAGGTAAATTGAGGACCCAGTTGTGGGGGCAATAAGCTGACTTTGTATAAAATATACAAAAGTATGAAGGCTATTGCTTAGCACATTGTAAGCCGCCCTGAGTCTCCGGAGAAGGGCAGCATATAAATCAAATTAAAAAAAAAACCCCTAAATATTTAACTTTACGAACTACCTGGAGGCCCAAAGTGTTTTGTAGTTTCTAATTTTTGTATTTCCGTCATCTTTTTAACTATGATATTTGTTTTTTTCCTATTTATTTGTAATCCAGCTACTTCACCAAATTTCTGTATTATATCAATAAGTCGCCCTCCGGAGGTTAATTGCTCTTCCAGAACAAAGATCAGGTCGTCCGCAAACGCCTGGACCTTGTATTCTTGTTCTCTGATCTTCAATCCTCTTATGCTCATCTCTTGTCTTATTGACCTAAGTAAAGGTTCTAGTGTGAATATAAACAGCAATGGGGAGAGTGGGCAGCCTTGCCTCATTCCCTTCGCTATCGTCACCTCCTCCGACTCTTCTCCATTGACCAAAATCTTGGCCTTCTGCTGACTATAAATTGCCTGGATTGCATTCATGAAATGGTCGCCAGCCTCCATATATTTCAATTGTGATATAAGATAATTCCAATTGATCCTATTGAAGGCTTTCTGGGTGTCCAAAAAGAGGAACGCCGCCTGCTTCTCAGGGTAAGCCTCATAATATTCCAGGGCATCCATTATGATCTGTACATTATCTTTCAACTGTCTGGCCGGTAGAAAACCATTTTGATCTATATGGATGAATTCACTAAAGTATCTCTTAAATCTAGCTGCCATTTCAGCTGCAAAAATTTTATAGTTGGCGTTTAAAAGTGAGATGGGCCTATAGTTATGTATCAGAGTGTGATCCCCCCCTTCCTTCGGTATTAAAAAAATATAGGCCTCTAGCCATGATTTGGGAGCCTTAGACTCCATCAATACTGTTAGAAAAGTTTTAGTTTAGGTTGTAAAGGTCAATAAGATCTTGGAATGTCCCAGCAGCTACAATTAAGCCAGATTTCTTTTATCAAGAAAAACTTTGTTTATTTAAAATCAATAAACTATTTACATTTTAAATCACAGAACATTGTATCTTGGTCTTTATTTATTTCTGAGGTAAATGTGCCTAGAGCATAATCTTTTTTCCTGTGTGTCTCCTATGTGCCTTCCATGTGTCTCCCCTGTGTCTCCCC
The DNA here is from genome assembly GCF_029215685.1 of Pituophis catenifer annectens. Taxonomy (NCBI): domain Eukaryota; kingdom Metazoa; phylum Chordata; class Lepidosauria; order Squamata; family Colubridae; genus Pituophis; species Pituophis catenifer. The sequence continues at coordinate 105,513,997 of NW_027256883.1, read as the reverse complement.
TGTGTGTGTGGTAAAGGGGGTCATATTTATAGGGTGGCTAAGCCACTCCCCCTTCAGTCCCTTAGACAAAATGGAGGGAAAGTATAAACAAAAAAACATCCTTCCAGTATAGACAGTGTGGTTCAGTGGCACTGTTTCAGATAATTATCTGACAATTCCCCTTCTGACAGTGAACTATACTGTCAATCAAAGTCAAAATTACATATACATGCAATTAAAATGACAAACATAACTTCTTACACAAATATAGATGCTGATCCTTAGCCAAGGACTTTGTAAGTATGTCAGCAGTTTGTTCTTCTGTTTTCCATATTGCAACTTTCAATTAATTCTATTATTATTATTATTATTATTATTATTATTATTATTATTATTATTATTATTGCGAAAGGCTAAACCCCTTCTCAGTTTGAGTTATGTGAACGCCCAAGTATCCATCTACTTGACCTAGGGATTTTAAAGTAAATTTCCTCCCTACAATTTCTGCAAATTTATCGCACGTGGCTTTGTTTGGCCCTATATAAAGGAAGTCATCCACATAGACTAATATTTTTTCAAAAATATTATGTGCCCTTTTTGTAAACAGGCATTGGTCAGCTGGCGAGGTGGTGAAACCTATTGACCTCAGTAATTTGGTGAAGTGTTCATACCACATAAGACCTGATTGTCAGAGAACATATAGGCTCTTTTGTAGATTCCAAGTTGAGACCTCTTTTCCTTCAAAACCGGGTGGCTCCTTGACGTAAATGTCCTCTTTCAGATCAGCATGCAGATATGCTGTCTGGACGTCAAATTGAAAAATTTTTCCACCTAAAGCCGCTGCGGTTGTTAAGGCAGCTTTTACCGTTTCGGCTCTGACGGTTGGTGAATAAGTGTCCAGGTAATCGTCCGGGTACCTTTGGGCATACCCTTTGGCCACTAATCGGGCCTTGTATAACAGTTTGTTACCTGGCATGGGTTTAGCTCTAAAAACCCATCTTGTCCCGATAGCCCTTTTGCCTTTGGGAACCTTGGCAGGTGTGTATACTTGCATTTGTTTAAGGCTTTTCATTTCACAAAGCATGGCTTCTTTCCATCTTGGTTGCTCTTCTTCATCAAGTTGAAGAATATCTTTGTAGTTCTTAGGCACCGTGGTCACAGAGTTGATAGAAGCGATAACCCTTCATACTTCTGTGGAGGGATCCTCTTGTTTACTCTTTTGGACCATCTTACTTGGTGCCTTTCACCTTCGTCTTCTTCCTGTGATGACGTGTCAGCATTGTAACCCCTTTCAGATTTTAGAGGTCTTTTGCCTCGGGCACTTGGGGAAGTTGAAGATCTTTCCTTTGTGTAGTGACGTCGAGGTGAAGATGGAACACTGGATGGAGATGATTCTTCAGATAGTGCTTCTGGTTCAGGTGGAGTGTCAGATGAATTTCTTTCATTGCATTGCACTCGCGGTGACGGTTGCTGTTGCTGTTCACCATCATCGTTTGTAGGCGTGATAGGCAGGATGTTTTCTTCATCTTTGAAGTAGACACTGGTATCATTGCAATGAATTCTCCCCCAGCTTTCATCTTGTTGGAAGTTGGCTGACCTGGAGACAACAACTTTATTTCCATCATCTAAGAACTTATATGCTTTTGTGCCAGGGACATACCCTATGAATATCATTTTCTTTGAATTTGGTCCCCCTTTTCTTTTTAGTTGTTTAGGGATATTCACCCAGGCATGTGTATCGAAAATTCTTAGATGGGATAATTTGGGTTTTCGCCCATACAACATGTAATATGGGGTTTGGTCGAGAGTTTTTGACCATGTTTTATTAATTATATAATTAGCGCAGAGGACGGCTTCTCCCCAGAAGGCTCTGCTTAACTTAGCGTCCGCTATTAAACAGTTCATTATAGTTTGCAACAAGCCATTACGTCGTTCAACGATGCCATTTTGAAAGGTGGAAAGAGCTGCCATTTTGTGGTGCCTTATGCCCTTGCTTTCAATCCAATTTTGGAATTTGGTGGACATGAATTCTGCGTCACGGTCAGTCTGCAATTCAGCAATGTTTACTTTATGTTGAGTTTTGACTAAATTATAGAAGCTTTTGAATTTCTCGAAGGCTTCGGCTTTGTCTCTCATTGTATAAACGTAGCCGTAGCGAGTATGGTCATCGACAATCGTTAGGAAGAAATGCTTCCTGCCCAAAAAGGCTGAAAAAGGGCCAACACTGTCCATATGGACCAGCTGAAACATGCTGTTGGCACGGCGTTTCGCAATTTGGGGCCTATTTGCTTCCTTACTTTTAGCTTCTTTGCAGATAGCACAGTCTAGGTGTGCTTTATATTTTTTAAGGTCTAAACCCTCAGTAAATAGGGACATCTTGTCAATTACCTGGAAACTGAAGTGACAATCCTAGATCAGGCCAAGTCCAAAAATGCCAGGGAATTTCTAGAAGCCTGACACTCTGACAAATCAGCCACCAATAGACACATAGATATTATTTATTTATTTATTTATTTGATTTGATTTGATTTGATTTGTATACCGCCCTTCTCCAGCAGGACTCAGGGTGGTGAACAGCCGAGGTAAAACAGAGCATACAAAATTTAAAAAAAACAGTTTAAAAAGTAATTAAATAATTTTGGCCACAATTTAAAACAACCCAATTAAAACCAATTTCAAATTAAAACCAATTTCATATTAAAACCGAAACAGATGGGATCAAGCCAGAATGAGGACAAATAATAATAATAAAAGAGTATTATGGGAAACTGTATGATCAGGAGTAAATTTTAGAAAATAAAATACAACAATATTTGGAACAATCTGAACTCCCTAAAGTACCTGAATCAGTTAAAGCTATGCTGAATGAACGAATAACCATGATGGAATTGACAGAAGCGATTAAGAGACAAAAGAATAATAAAACACCAGGGCCTAATGGACTACCGGCAGAATTTTATAAACAATTACAAGACATATTAGGCCCAGTGATGTTGGAAGTTAATAATGAAGTTTTGCTAGAAGCGAAAATACCAAATTCATGGATGGAAGCAAAGATTACTCTTATAGTGAAAGATGACTCAGACTTAATGCAGATAAAGAACTACAGGTCAATATCTCGATTGAATGCGGATATATATTGAATATATGCTTCGATAATAGCAGAGTTTTGAATGGGTTTTGAATGAATTTATACATTTAGATCAGAATGGATTCTTGCCAAAGAGACAGATTAAAAATAACATGAGAATAATTTTAAATACATTGGGGTATTATGAAACACACCCTGGAAAACAAATGGGGTTGATTTTCCTAGATGCACAGAAAACATTTGACAATGTTAATTGGCAATTTATGCTATTACAATTAAAATATATGGGTTTTGGGGAGAGATTTATTAATATGATTAAAGCAATATACCACAAACAATCTGCGAGGGTGATGGTAAATGGGGACATGATGAAGAACTTTGATATTAAAAAAGGCACCAAACAGGGATGTCCACTGTCCCCTTTACTATTTATATTGACTCTGGACGTCTTAGCCAGAAATATTTGACAAGATGAAAAAATAAAAGGAATGGAAATTAAAAAAAAGATAAATATAAGCTACAGGTGTTTGCAGATGACTTGGTTTTTATTTTAGAAGACCCATTAGAAACTGGACCGAAGTTAATTAGAAAGACAAAAGAATATGGGGAAATTGCAGGAGTGAAAATAAAGAAAAGACAAAAATTTTAGTTAAAAATCTCACAGATACACAAAAAAGAGTGTTGATGGAAAGAATTGATATATAGATAGTTAAAAAAGTGAAGTACCTAGGAATACAATTAACAGCAAAATGTGTAACAATTAAAGAGGACAATTATATGAAACTGATCCGAAAAATTAAACTAGATTTGGAAAGATCTAAAATTTTCATTAACAGGAAGAATAACTATTATAAAAATGAATATTTTACCAAGACTATTATATTTATTCCAAACAATTCAAATAAAATTGGGGAAAAATATTTTGAAGAACTAAATAAAATAATATTAAAATATGTTTGGCTAGGGAAAAAAGCAAGAATAGGTTTGAAAATGCTGATGTTGTCAGTTGTGAAGTCGTGTCCGACACATTGCAACCCCATGGACTTCCTATCCTCTACCCTCAGAGACCATTTAAGCTCACACCAACTGCTTCAGTGACTCCATCCAGCCACCTCATTGTCCTCAATCGTTCCCAACATTAGGCTCTTCTCCAGTGAGTCCTTCCTTCTCATTAAGTGGCCAACGAATTTCAGTTTCATCTTCAGGATCTAGCCTTCTAAAGAGCAGTCAGGGTTGATTTCCTCTAGGACTGATTGGTTTGATTGCCTTCTTGTCCAAGGGACTTGCATAGTGGTGGTTTCTACTGGTTCACCCTGGTTCAGGCGAACCTATAGTGGCAATGGTGGGAGGCTCCGCCCACCTGCTCAGATGTCATCATGGATAGTCTGTGCATGCGCAGAAGGTTCTGTGCATGCGCAGAAGAGCCACACGCTCACTTTGCTCACTCGCACAAGCACGCTCCTGATTCCAAACCGGTAGCGAAGGTAAGTGGAACCCACTACTGGACTCACAGGAGTCTTCTCCAGCACCATAGTTCAAAGGCCTCAATTCTTTGATGCTCAGCCTTTCTTATGGTTCTACTTTTACAACAATACATTGCAACTGCGAAAACCATAGCCTTGACTATACACACTTTTGTTGGCAGGGTGATGTCTCTGCTTTTTAGTATGCTGTCTAGATTTGCCATAGCTTTTCCCCCCAGGAGCAAGCGTCTTTTAATTTCTTGTCTGCAGTCCCCATCTGTGGTGATCTTGGAGCCCAGGAAAATAAAATCTGTCACTATCTCCATTTCTTCCCCATCTATTTGCCAGGAATTGAGAGGGCCAAATGCTATGATCTTAGTTTTCTTAATGTTGAGTTTCAAGCCAACTTTTGCACTCTCCTCCTTCACCCGCATCAGAAGTCTCTTTAGTTCCTCTTTACTTTCTGCCATTAGAGTGGTATCATCTGCATATCTGAGGCCATTTGTATTTCTCCCAGCAATCTTAATTCCAACTTGTGATTCATCTAGCCCCTCCTTTCTCATGATGTGCTCTGCATATAAATTAAATAGGCAGGGTTGAAAATGTTGCAAGACTCCAAAAGAGAGGGGGCTTTGGGCTGCCAGATTGGGAATTGTGCTACCAAGCCTTGGTACTTACATGGGTAAAAGAATGGATCAATTTGAGGCATACAAGACTATTAACTTTAGAAGGACTTTTTCAACTAGGTTGGCATGCTTTTTTATGGTATGGGAAGAATAAGATACACAGTTACTTTCAAAGACATTATGATGGAAATGCACTTTTATCAGTATGGCTTAAAATTAAAGAACACTACTTGAAAATACCAGTCTGGCGGCTTTCCACAATGGACACATTGATACATCCTAATATTAATATGGAAAAAATTGTAAGATATAAAGATATTTTGAATGAAAAGGGGGAATTAAAAACCAAGCAGGAACTTCGTAGTCAAGGGATGGACACTGCATGGTGGCCACAAATGCAGATACAATCTTAATATGAGAAAGATACTAAAATGTATGGTTTCAATAAATAGTTAACAGAATTGGACCAGATATTAACTAGAACGGATGAAAAACTGATAAAGAAAATATATTGTTACTTATTAGGTATTAAATTTGAAAGTGAGCAGGTAAAGGAGACAATGATTATTTGGGCTATAATTTTTGGATATGCAATAGAACTAGACAAATGGCAGAAATTGTGGGATAGAAATATTAAATTGACTATGTCAGCTGCATATAAAGAAAATTTGTGACTTTCAGTGGTGACGTCAGAGTGGAGTGGGTGAGGGTGCGATTTATAGCTCCTGAAAGCCCAATTAATTCCTGAAAAGGAGCCCCATAAGGGCATTTCCAAACCCGGAGAGTTTGGAATACTAAAGGGGAAGGCTTCAAGCTCTGGACGTAGTGGTGGGATTCAAATAATTTAACAACCGGTTCTCTGCCATAATGATTTCTTCCAACAACCAGTTCACCAAACTGTTCAGAAAGTTAACAACCGGTTCTGCTGAAGTGATATGAACTGGCTGAATCCCACCACCGTCCGGACAAGATGCTAGCGTCCAGGAGAACAAAAGCCAGACCCCTTAAATCCGAGAGGAAAAAATCTGTCTTTAAGGCAGATCGAGAGCGATGGCGTCCGCATGAAGTGATGAAGCAAAAAGTGGATTCAGCATTGGTGGTCGCGAAGGATCGGAGGAAAAAAAAAAGTTAGATTTTCAATAAGCAGTCACAAGAAAGAGAGTCGCAGAGGGTAAAGAGAGCGGCGATTGGGAAGGAGAGCACTTAACGGGAGACAATCGAATGAAGACAACAGTATAACAGAAGTAGTGGAAGAAGTAATCAACAAAGAAAATACAAAGTAACAAACTGAAATATTTGGACTCAAGTTAAGGATTTATTGCAAGGGAGGGGAAAAAAGGAGCAAATTCATCACAAGAAGGAAGCGACTGTGAAGGTATATATAAACTTTGGAATTAAAAATCAAAGGAGTTTCCTTCCTTTAATTGGTGGACTTTGTGGACCTGGAGGACTGAGGAGGAGGTAATTTGGAAAAAGATTTATAGATAGATGCACAGACAATGGTGGATTTATAAATATTAAGATGAAAGTAGAGTGTAAGACTGGGAGGACATAGAGACTGTGTGCTGAAATTGAAAGTGACTAAACTCGAACTGGGTGATAGAAATAATCTGATGCAATAAGGAGTGGAAAGAAGAAAATCAAAAAAGAACTCAAAAAAGGAAAAGTCTGGTTGGAATTTAATATACTGATAGAAATTGTAATTTGAGGGGGGGAATTGTTTTGTTGATAACGGAGAGGTTATAGAATATACTGTTAAGAAAAATTCAAGGCTTAAGAACTGTTTGGATTGGTGTTGAAAGAATTAAAGGGGAAGATATATTTTGAATACTTGATATTTTATAATAATTACAGTGAAAATATTTGAAAAAGATTATAATACTTAATTAATTTGATTTTGTGGGGCCGGAAAAAAAGGGGGAGAGGAGACAAATGTTAAAGAGTAACTGAATGGTAAAACTTGATTTGAGTGGTGGTAAATAAATTAAAGGGATTGATATATAAGTACTAGTGATAAAAGGTAAACATAGAATATTGATATAAAAAATTATAGTTATAATCTGAGAACAAAGTACATATATATAGAGAGAGGTATACATAGATATATACATATAAATTCAATTGAGATATATATCCTGAATACTACCAGTAGTCCAAAGTAAAAAAGAGTGATAATACTTAAATTAAGTTTGTAAGAAATTAAACAATTAAATTAAAAAGTAGTAGACATAGAAGAATGTTCTAAATTAAATCAAACATTATACTTTTATGATACTGTGGAAGAACTTTACCAGAAATTTAGCAATGTCAACAACAGCAACGAAAACCGGAAAAAAGCCTATTTCTAATCCAACATCCATGGCTTCTCCTACAACTCAATGGTCAATCGAAAATATGTTAGGTAAGGAAAAAGACAAAACAGAGCCAACGATGAATAATATGTAAAATATGCTTCAAATGATCCAAGAGACATTGGTGGTCACAAGAAAAAATGGCAGATAATCAAGAAGAGGCTAGAAAACACCATCAAGAAATCAAAAATGAGACAGGAGAAGTAAAGGAAGATTTTAAAAATATGAAGGAAAAGATGGAAAATATACAAAAAACAATTGCAGAAAATGAGCAAAAAGTTAAAAAAATAGAAACCAAAGTAGACCAATTAGACCTCAAGCTAGAAATGGCGGAGCAGAAGGTATTACAATCAAATAAAACTGTCGGACTCAATCATCTTTTTGGAAATGGAGAAAGCCTCATATTTCCTGCGTTTCCAGAATGTTGTGGAGGAGAAAGAGGAAGATCTGGGGGGAAAAATGGAAGAGAGAGATAAATCGGAAATAAAAGATACTATAGATGAAATTTACCGAGTACATAATAATTACATAATAAGACACCGCTTAGCATGGGAAGTGCATATCAGATTTATAAAAAAAACAATAAGAGATGAAATCTATAAAGAATCAAGAGAAGAGACTGTAACATACAAAGGGAAAGAGATCATAATTCTAAAACAAATTCCACGCAGAATTCAAGAGCAAAGGCAACAGTATCACTTCTTAACATCACACCTTATAAAATACAAAGAAATGTTCAGATGGATTATCCCCGAAGGTATTCTCATGGCAGGATAAGAAATTTAAAGTGGATTCGATAGAAAAAGCTCAAGAATTCTATAAAAATTACTTGGAAGAAGAACAAGAAAACAAAGACGAATCAGAAAGTAAAAGTCAAGAGGAGGATCAACAAGAGGAGATAGAAAGAGAGAAAGAGCTAAGGAAAACTCAAGAAAAAGAACGAGAAGAAAGAGAAGGAGCAAGAGGAAGAGTAAAAAGGGAGACAAGAAACACCAAGAAACAAATATAGTAGGAGATGGAAGAAACAATATCTTTATTCTCCCTGAACATCAATGGTCTAAATGCACAAAAAAAGAGAACACAAATATTTACAAAATTAAAAAAATTAGATGTAGATGTGATTTGCTTGCAAGAGGTTCATATAAAAAAGGATTCCAAAAATTACTAGAAAACAAGAAATTAGGAAGATTACATGTATCATTATCACAACAGAAAAAAAGAGGAATTGCAGTGTATGTAAAGGAAAGAATAAATTCAGAATTAGTTTATGCAGATGATGAGGGTAGAATTTTGATGATAAAATTAGATACGGAATATAAACAAATTTTATTAGTAGTGGTATATGCCTCAAATAAAAACCAACAAGAATATTTCAAAAAATTGCACAATAGAATAATAGAACAAGAAATAGAAAATGTATGCATAATAGGAAACTACAATGCAGTGGTGAAATCTAAAATTGGTTACTACCGGTTCTGTGGGTGTGGCTTGGTGGGAGACGGTAATGTGACGGGGTGGGCATGGCCACTTTTTTTTTACTTTTAAAACCATTTTTTCTACAACCTCTTCGGCGAAGAGGTTGTAAAAAAATGCTTTCAAAAGGCTCTGACGATCCCAGCTGAGTTGCCTGATTGGCAGAGACCTTTTTTTCTTTTAAATGCCTCTGACGATCAGGCAACTCAGCTTGGATCGTCAGAGGCATTTAAAAGAAAAAAAGGGTTTTTTTTCTTTTAAAAGCCTTTGAGGATCCCAGCTGAGCCGCGCCATCATCAGAGCCTTTTTTTTTAACTTTTAAAAGCATTTTTTCGACCATAGAGGTTGTAGAAAAAATGCTTTTAAAAGTAAAAAAAAGCCTCTGATGATTGTGCGGCTCAGTTGGGCATGGGGGGGGCAGGGATTTTTGCTACCAGTTCTCCGAACCATCCGCCTCCATCGCTACCGGATCAGGCGATCCGGTCCGAACTGGGAGTATTTCACCCCTAGTACAATAACATAGCTGATAGTATAAGAGATTATTACAGTAATAAGAAAAAAGAAAAAAAAGGAAATATTACCTAAAGAATTTTTCAACATGAATCAGAATTAAGTTTAAGAGACACCTGGAGAGAAATTTATAAAGAAGAAAAGCAATATACATATTATTCTCATCTGCATCAATCTTGGTCCAGGATTGATATGGCCTGGATGACAGCACAACTACAATTAGAATTAGAAAAAATAGATATAGGAATAAATGAATGGGCTGACCATAACCCGATAATTATCCATTGGAAAGGACAAAAAAGGTATAAAAGATGGACGTTAAATCAAGACATATGTAAAGAGAAAGAATATAAGCAATTGCTGGAAAAAGAGAGAGATTTTCTTAAGTGTAAACAAAAAAGAAGACACGTCAACTTGGGATACATTAAAAGCGCATATTAGAGGGGTGACGATTGCATATATGGCAAAGAAAAGAAAAGAGGTCCCAGCAAAATAAACTACAGGAAGAGCTTAAAAAATTAGAAGAAGATCTACAGAAAGATCCCCAAAATAAAAAAGTAAAAGCAGAAAGGAGAATAATCAAACACAAACTAAATTTGATAACCCAAGAAGAAGTGGCATTGAAAATAAAGATGGCAAAACAAAATTATTTTGAGCACGCAAACAAGATGAGCAGGTGGTTAGCTTATAAGTTAAAAAAGGAAAAGGATAAAAGAACGATACATTTGAAAGATGAGGAAGGGAAAATCCAATATAAAAGAGAAGATAAGAAACAAATGATACATACTTTTTTCTCCAAATTATACACACAGGAAGAAACGATAGAAGCAGAAATTAAAAACTATCTAGAGGAAACAAATGTACAGTATGTAAATTTACGGAGGAACAGAAAGAAGTACTAAACAGACCAATCTCTGAAACAGAATTTGGAATTGCAATAAAAAGGCAAAAAAGATAATAAAACGCCAGGACCAGATGGAATACTAGTTGAGCTATACAGGAATATACAAAAACAGATAGGAGGATTAATGCTGGAAATATTCAATGAAGCACTACAGCAAACAAACATACCCAAAACATGGACAGAAGCACTAATCACACTTATATACAAGGAAGATTCAGACCAGCAATTAGTACAAAACTACAGGCCTATCTCTTATTGAATTCTGATTATAAAATATACATGTCAATAATTGCTGAAAGGTTAAAAACAATCTTAGATAAACATATACATTCAGATCAAAATGGTTTTTTGCCAGGTCGACAAATTAAAAACAACAAATGCACCATAATTGATATATTAGAGTTTTATGAAGTGCACCCAGAGAAACAAGTTTCACTGGTTTTCCTTGATGCCCAAAAAGCCTTTGATAATTTGAATTGGAGATTTATGATACAACAAATAAAAAAAATGGAATTTGGGTCAAAATTTGAAAAAATGATTGAAAAAATATATTCAAAACAAACTGCAAGGGTAATTATTAATCAAGATATGATAGATAGATTTGAGATAACAAAAGGTGTGAGACAAGGATGCCCACTTTCTCCACTTCTCTTTATACTATCATTGGAGCCACTCTTAAAAAAAATTAGGGAAGATCGAGAGATAAAAGGATTGAAGATAAAAAATGAAGAGTTTAAATTGCAAGCTTTTGCAGATGATACGGTTTTCATAATTGAGGAACCTCTAAAATCAGGCCCCAAATTGATCAAAAAAATAGAAGAATTTGGCGTAGTGGCAGGTTTAAAAATAAATAGAAATAAATCTAAATTGCTAACAAAAAACCTTACAAAAAAACAAGAGATAGAATTAGAAAATAGTATGAATATTCAGATAACAAAAAAAATAAAATATCTAGGGATTTGGCTAACAGTAAGAGGTTCCTCAATCAAAAAGGACAATTATGATAAATTGGAAAAATCAACAAATTTCATGGATGGGAAGAGTGGCGGCAATAAAAATGAACATCCTGCCCAAAATTTTGTTCCTCTTCCAGGTTATATGATAAGAATAGAAAAAAGCTTTTTTGATTTATTAAACAGATTGACTCAAAATTTATATGGCAAGGGAGAAAGCATAGAATTAGATTAAAAACTTTACAAGATACTAGGGACAGAGGAGGAGTAGCCCTTCCGGATTGGGAAATTTATTACCAAGCAGCATGCCTAACATGGTTAAAGGAATGGATGGAGTTGAGAAATAAAAGAATGTTAACAATAGAAGGTCACGATTTACAGATAGGATGGCATGCATTCCTATGGGGTGAAAACATAAAACCCATGGATATTTTAGAAGACATATAATTAGGACTTCCGGCGGTGACGTCAGCGTGTAAGGAGCGAGGGGAACGAGGCTCCGTCCCCGAAGCTCCAATTTTCTTGATTGGAAGCTGTTTTTGACACTATCGACCACGGAGAGGTCGACAGAAAAAGGAGGACTCTCTAGGACCTCGGGGTGACAGCAATCACCCTGAAGGTTCAGAGGAAACCCTCCTAATTCCAGCCAGGAAAAAAACCAGCCATTTTGGCTGGCCGGAGCGCTGTCAACCGATAAGTGTGGAAGCGAAGATTCAAGAGAAACATCGGTAAAGACTAAGTAGATTGAGATATAAAGGTATAATCATAAGGACCTAAATACATTGGCGAGAATAGGACTCCAAAAAGCGGCGGCAAGATCGTCAAGCAAGCGGCGAGAGACAGTGATCGGAGCGAAACTCAATACACACAATGACAACGCAGATCTGACAGGCGAATGGAACGAGTGACAGACAAAGAGGATTATAAGTAAGCGGTGGATTATAACCTTAAAATAACACAATTTGACTTAACAGAGGAAAAAAGGACTATTTAAGAGAAAGATTGTAGAAAGTAAACCTAAAGAACTGAGACTTTTTTATAATCGTTGTGAGCGGAAGGAAACCAACTGAACAGTAGCGAATGGCGGACTGAGGATTTGGAGAAGGAAACTTTCACTTTGTATCCAGTGACAATAATAAATTCAACTACAGACACGAGACGTGTAGTGAGACATTAGATACATTGACGCTGTTGCCAAAGGAGATACAACCTGCTACACAGGAATATTGGAACAATTGATTTACTTACGGATTTAATAGAGGATATTGAAATAGAACTGGGACAGCTGAGTGAAAAGAGAGCGAACTGAAGAACGAAGGAAGAAGGAAAGGAGAAGGAAGCAACCCCAATTGGTCTGAGAGCGATATACTTGAGAACTTTAAATATTAAACTACTAAATTTCATCTATTTTAAAACTTACTTAACTTTGCTTAAAGAATATTAATATCAAATTTGAAATTATTATAATACATAATAAGGAATTGATTTAACATTATTATTATTATTATTATTATTATTATTATTTTTATTATTATTATTATTATTATTTCTTTCTCTTATTGTCTTACTGTTTCCTACCCTATTGAAACAACTATATAGATTGTAAAATAATATATTGATTAAGTGGAATTATATTGCATATTGACTAGAAAGTTAGATATTAATATAGACATTGCATAGAGATTGTTATAGATATCATTAAGGAATAATAATTGTAATAATTAATATAGGTAGCATATATTGGTAACGGTGATATAACTCAATAGAATACTTTAGATGACTTATAGAGAACTTTAAATCCCATTGATCTATCATAGAAAGGTTATATAGAGATTGTTTAATTTTAAAGTGAATTTAAGTATTGTGATTATTCAGTATTTAAGTATTAATTGCATTATACTGTTTAGGGACAAGAATAGAAGAATGAATTGTTAAAATATTGTTTTTTCTCCCTAACTCCTTCGAATTAATTATCCTGATCCTTATATAACGATATTTCACCCACCCCCAATCAATTAGTATATGAAAATTTGGGGAAAATTAATACAAAAGACAACGATGGCAACATCTTCACTAACAATAACTAAATCAGGGAAAAAATTAACAACAAACCCAATATCTACACAATCTTCACCCGCACAACAAAAAACCATAGACACGATGCTAACTACAGACAAAGAAAAAGCTGCCAGTGCACACAGCATACAGAATATACAGTCTATACTAGCTATGATTCAGGAGGGGATGAACAAAACCCAAGAAACAATTGCAAATAATCACGAAGAAACAAAAAAGAACCATGAGGAATTGAAATCAGAAGTAGGACAAATAAATGATAATATTAAAAAAATGGACGATAAGATCGAGAGAATACAACAAAACATAGTCAAAAACGAAGAACGAATCCAAAACATGGAAGCCAAAATGATTCTAACGGAGAAAAAGATGGACAATATCGAACAAAATCAAATGGAGTCAAATAGAGAACTCGAAGAGTCAATTACCCATTTAGAATTAGAAAAAGCATCATTCTTTTTACGATTTCAAAATATTGCAGAAACAAAAGGAGAAGATCTAAGAGACCTGATGACAGATATATTAGTAGAGGCTACCCAAAAGGAAAAAAGCGATATTAGTAGGGAAATTGACGAAATATATAGAGTCCATACGAACTATGCTCGTAGGAACAAACTACCTAAAGAAATACATGTTAGATTCGCACGTAAAACTGTAAAAGAAGAGATTTACACGTCCATGAGAGAGGGAAAACCCTGCTACCAAGGGAAAGAAATAATAACCCTAAAACAAGTTCCAAGAAGAATAAGAGAATACAGAAAAAACTATAACTTTTTGACAACCCTACTGATTCAACACAAAATAATGTTCCGCTGGCTGGTGCCAGAGGGAATCTTAATATCTTGGGACGACAAAAAATATAAAATCGATACGATAGAGAAGGCACAAGAATTCTTTGATACTCACTTTATAATAGAAGAGGAACAGGAAACTAGACGTGACTCAGATAATGTAAACCAGGAACACCCCACGGGGGAAACAAAAAAAGGAAAGGAAGAGAAGGAGCCTAGGGAAAGGGAGAAGATGGAGAGAGAAGGGGCTAGGGAGAAAACGCATATGGTAACAAGAAACACAAGTAAACTTAAACTAATAAAGAAAAACTAAAGGAAATGGGACGAGAGTTGAAATTAATCTCAATTAATATAAACGGCCTTAATCTACCAACCAAAAGAACACACACTTTCAGAAAACTTCAAAAATTAGACATAGATATTATCAACCTACAAGAAGTACATATCAAAAAACAACATCAACAGTTACTAGAAAACAGAAAACTTGGAACACTATTCACCTCACTATCAGATCAAAAAAAAAAGAGGTATCGCAGTATACATTAAAAGCCATATCCAGGCAAAACAAATCTACACAGATGAAGATGGCAGGATACTAATGATAGATATTAAGATGGAGACCCGAAATATGTTATTGATATCAATATATGCCCCGAACGGGAGCCAAAAAGAATACTTTAAAAAGATACACGATAAAATTAAAGAATTAGACTACGAACATCTATGTATAATAGGGGACTATAATGCAATCGTTGAAATGGACTATGACTACCAAAGTAACAAAAAAAATAACTCTAGGAAAAAGACACTACCTGATTCTTTTAAGGACATGATTCAAGAGTTACAATTGAAAGATGCCTGGAGAGAACTGAATAAAACTAAAAAACAGTACACTTATTATTCAAATCCCCATCAGTCCTGGTCCAGACTAGACATGGCCTGGATGACTGCAGAATTAAGAGAAAATATAAAAGAAATTGAAATCACACCGAATATATGGGCGGACCACAGTCCTATAACAATAGTCTGGAAAGGCCAGCCAAAAAGGGGACGATGGATGATGGATAGAGAGATCATTAAAGATAAAGAATACATAGAGATGATAAAGAAAGAGATGGAGATATTTTTCCAAATAAATAACAGGGAACAAACATCATTGCAAGTCCTATGGGACACTACAAAGGCATATATAAGAGGATTAACAATCTCATTTAAGGCGAAGAAAAACAGAGAGAAACAGCAAAGAAGAAACGATTTATTGACGAAGCTCAGAAAACAGGAAGCAGAATTACAGAACAGACCTGACAAGAAAGAGATCAAGGGGAAAATAAATCTTATCAAACATGAAATAAATTTAATAACAACAACAGAAATAGCTAGGAAAATCAAAATGGCAAAACAAAACCAATTTGAATTCGCAAATAAAACAGGACGTTGGTTGGCTTATAAACTAAAGAAAGAAAAGGAAAAAAAAATAATACACCAACTACAAGATGAACAAGGGCAATTACAGCACATGGACGAAGAAAAAAAGCGAATCGTAAGAAATTTTTACCAGGAACTATATGCACAGGAAGAAATTCAATTGGAAAGAGTGAAAGAATATATAAATAAATCCAACATTCAAGAAATAAAGGAAACCCAAAGAGAACTCTTGAACAAACCAATATCGATGTCAGAATTAATGGAAGCAAAGAAGAAGCTGAACAACAATAAAACACCAGGTCCAGACGGCATCCCAGCGGAATTTTACAAAATCGAATACCAGCCAATAGATGATATTTTATTACAAGTCCTAAATGAAGCAATCTTAGAAGCCAAAATTCCCAAATCATGGATTGAAACAATCATCACTCTGATACCCAAAGAAGACTCAGATCTCACCCAAACCAAAAACTACAGACCTATATCACTTCTAAACGTAGACTATAAACTATTTACATCAATCATGGCCCAGAGAATGAAGAAAATTATCGTGAATTACATCCATCCTGATCAAAATGGATTCATTCCAAACAGGCAAATTAACAAGAACACAAGAACAATAATTAATATACTGGAATATTATGAGCAAAAATCGAATGAAAAGATGGCTCTACTCTTCCTTGACGCACAAAAGGCGTTCGACAATCTTAACTGGGGATTCTTAATACTGCAATTAGAAAAAATGGGAACCGGCGACAAATTTTTAAATATGATTAAAACAATATACTCAGACCAAACTGCAAAAATATGGATAAACGGAGAGACAACAGACCAATTTAAAATATCTAAGGGAGTGAGACAAGGATGTCCCCTCTCTCCTATATTATATATATTAGCATTGGAACCACTGTTGAATGAAATTAGGAACGACAATGAAATAAAAGGATTAAGAACAAAAAACCAGGAGTATAAATTACAAGCATTCGCAGACGATGTAGTATTCATTTTAGAACGACCAAAACAATCAGGACTGAATTTACTAAGGAAGATAGATCAATATGGCGAAGTGGCAGGATTGAGAATTAATAGGCAAAAAACAAAACTACTAACCAAAAATTTGACAAAAACCCAGGAGAAAGAATTGGAAGAGACATTAGGAATACAAACAACAACAAAAATAAAATATCTAGGAATCTGGCTCACCAATAAGATATCATCCCTCAAAGAAGACAATTACATCAAATTGGCCAAACAAATCCAGAAGGACTTAGAGGTATGGAGTAAATTGAAACTATCACTACTAGGCAAAATCGCTTCAATTAAAATGACAATTCTACAAAAAATACTATATCTATTTAGAACAATACCGATAAACCCAGGAAAATCATACTTCAAAGACCTTGACAAAATGATATTAAAGTATTTATGGCAAGGAAAAAGAGCCAGGATTAAATTGAAACACCTGCAGGACACTAAAGAAAGGGGTGGCCTGGGACTACCAGATTGGCAAACCTATTACACTGCAACAGCCTTAACTTGGATTAAGGATTGGATGACACTCAAAGATAAAAGAACACTAGCACTAGAAGGATTTGACTTGTCAAAAGGCTGGCACGCATTTCTATGGGAGGAAAAGCCCAGACAACATGAACACTTCAGGAGACATTATATCAGAGGAGCACTGGCAAAAATTTGGACTGAAATAAGGAGAAAACACTACGACAAAATCCCAAGATGGCTATCAACCATGGAGGCCCAAATCTACCCGAACACAATGGACACAGACAGGATGAAAACCTATGACGAATTGTTGAACACAGAGGGAGATATGAAAACAAGAGAGGAACTGAGACAACAGGGCACGGATATTGATTGGTGGCCGTATTTACAGATAAAATCAAGATATAAAAGTGATATGGAAAAATTTGGAATCCAAAAAGAAAGAAATGAATTAGATAAAATTATAATGCAATCAGATGACAAATTAATAACTAAAATATATAATTATCTATTAAAATACAAATTGGAAGAAGAAGTGGTGAAGGAAAATATGATTATTTGGGCCAAAAATTTTGGATATAATATTAACCTAGAGAATTGGGAAAAAATATGGAAAGTAAATACTAAGCTGACAATGTCCGTGCCCTACAAAGAAAATACGTACAAGATGTTTTATAGGTGGCATCTCCCCCCTGCACGGTTGGCAAGGATGTTTCCCAATACTAATCAGAACTGTTGGAAGTGTAAAATACAGAAGGGGACCTACTACCACATGTGGTGGTCATGCCCCAAAGTCAAAAAATTTTGGAAAACAATTCAAAGTCAGCTGGAAGAAATTACCACCCAAAAAGTACCCCTCAGACCAGAAACTTATCTATTAGGTATACTGACAAAGGACTATAAAAAAGAGACACAATACTTGATAATACACATCTTAACTGCAGCTAGAATCGTCTTCGCACAAATGTGGAAATTGGAAAACACGCCACCAGAAGAAAAAATAATACAAAAAATTATGGAATGTGCAGAAATGGACAAATTGACCAAAGAAATACAAGGAAAAGAAGATACAGACTTTTACTTAATTTGGCAAGAATGGTACAAATGGTTAGACAAAAAAGACACGAAATAAGAGATTACCACCCAATAATACAAAAATAAGGAAATAAAAGGAAATATCGTTATATAAACATTGATACAAGATGAAAGATAATATATATAGATATATTGATATATAATTACCGAAGTAGCTCTACTTTCAAAGTTCAAGCTATGGGACTTGATTTCATTGTATAGTTAGTTTATGTCTAGTTTGTTTTAACGTTTATGTCTATATGTGTATGTTTGTTTACAATAAAAAATTTATAAAAAAAAAAAAGACATATAATTAGAAACTCATTATTATTAATTTGGAATAAAATCAAAAAGCAACATTATATAAGAATACCATTTTGGATTTCTCCCAATGAAACATTAATGCATCCAAATTTAATAGACTGGACCAAAATAATTAGATACAGTAATATATTAAACGAGCCTTGGTGGCGCAGCAGAATAAAGCACTATTAAGTAACACCAGCTGTCTGCAATTACTGCAAGTTCAAATCTCACCAGGCTCAAGATTGACTCAGTCTTCCATCCTTTCGAGGTAGGTAAAATGAGGACCCGGTTTGTGGGGGCAATAAGCTGACTTTGTATAAAAAAGAACACCGCTTGGGGGGGGGCAAAGCCCTACTAAGCAGGTATATACAAAAGTATAAAGGCTAAAAAAAAGCCTGGATGGGTGGTGAGAACAAATTATTAGCCAAATTATATTCATACCTGCTTGAATATGATAGAGAAGGGGAAATACTAGAGGACCAGATGATTGCTTGGGGGAGAAACATTGGACCAAAAATAAATCTAGATGATTGGGAAGAACAATAATCTGAAGCTGACAAGAGCAGTAATTTACAAGGAGAATCAGTATAAAATGCTGTATAGGTGGCATCTAGCACCATCTAGGATTGCAAAGATATACCCAAACGCAAACCCTAAGTGTTGGAAATGCGGTCATTGGCAAAGTACTTTCTACCATATGTGGTGGACGTGTCCTGAAGCGAGGAAATTCTGGAAATTGATACAAAAATGGATCCAAGAAATAATAGAGGAGGAGATTGCCCTTATACCAGAAATTTACCTCCTGGGAGTTCTGAAACGAGCAAATGGGAAGAAGAAGAAATATCTAATTATCCAGTTCATTACAGCTGCGAGAATCTCTTATGCACAACATTGGAAGGAGAAAAGATGTCCAACTAAGGAGCATATAGTTAACAAAATATTGGAATGCGCAGAAATGTGTAGATTAACATATATACTAAATGAGAAGGAAGATTCAGAGTTTTATACGGTATGGGATTTGTGGTATAGCTGGTTGGGAAATAAATGCAAAAGTTAATTACTAAGGGGGACAACACTTAATTATTAACTTAACTTATGTACTATTATATTATGACTTATAATACATTAATTTCATAAATATCTTACGATTCTGAATGTAAATTATCTATATAACCTATTAGCTAGCATATTTATAAGCATATAGTATGACTACACGTTGCCAAACCGAAAAGGTTGAATTGTAATATATATTTTTTTCAATAAAATTAAAAAAAAAAAGTATAAAGGCTATTGCTTAACGCATTGTAAGCCGCCCTGAGTCTCTCAGGGCAGCATATAAATCAAACCAATAAAAATAAATCGAACCAATAGATTTGGAAAAATTAAAAATAAAGTAAGAATTGGAACAGGGCTTGAATAGGGAAGTTGAATGGTGGATGTATTTACAAATAAGATCAAAATATATAGAAGATATAAAGACAGATCAGGTACAATTGGAGCAAAATGAATTGGATAAAATTGTGCATGGGAGGGAACAAAAACTAATTAGTAAAATATATAAATTTCTATTATGGTATAAAATGGAAGAGGAAATAATGAAGGATACTATGATTAAATAGGCAAGGAATTTCAATTACGCAGTAGAATTAGAGAAGTGGGAAAAGATGTGGAGAATAAATATGAAATTGACAATATCAACAGCATACAAGGAAAACCAGATGAAAATGTTTCATAGATGGCATCTTCCACCAGCTAGAATAGCAAAGATGTTCCCTAGTAATTCACTGAAATGCTGGAAATGTAAGAGTAACTATGGAACATACTATCATCTCTTGTAGACTTGCCCAGTGGCAAAGAAATTCTGGGCCAAAGTTAAAAAGTGACTGGAGGAAATAACACAGAATTCAATAAAGGGAGAACCAGAGCAATTCTTACTAGGGATTCCCACAGAAAACTACACAAAGGAAATACAATATTTAACATTATACATACTGACAGCAGCCCGCATAGTCTATGCGCAAAATTGAAAGGAGGAAAATTCACCATCAGAAGATTTAATTTAAAAAATTTTAGAATGCACAGAGATGGACAAACTAACAAAAGAACTCAAGGAGAAAGATGATACAGAATATTACAAAGTGTGATGTAGATGATATGAATGGTTGGAGAATAGGAAAAATGAGAAAGAGGAATAAAGGAGAGAAGGAAAAAAAGTTAAAAGATCAAGGTACAATGTAGACGAAATAAAGGAAGATGGATAACAATGTAAAGTAAGATAAAGTTAAAATATGTGTAAATATGTGTAAATAGTAAGAAAGGATCACTTTGAAGGAGCTGTAAAAAAAGTGATATGTATATAAATGTATGTTTGTGTCTTGTTTTAATGTGTTCACAATAAAAAAAATTTAAAAAAAGAAAAAAATTGTATAAAATGTTCTATAGATGGCAATTTGCACCAACAAGACTGGCAAAAATGTATAATGTATAAGGATAGATCTGTTAAATGCAATCTTAGTATCTGGTTCATATTATTTTTTTTATTTTTTTTTTTTTTTATAAATTTTTATTATAATCCAACATACACAGACAAACACAGACATTTAAACAAACTATACATAAACTAACTATACAATAAAATCAAGTCCTAGGACTTGAGCTTTGAAGTAGAGTTACCTCGGTAATTATATATCAATATATCTGTACATATTATACTTCATCATATATCAGTATTTATATAATGATATTTCATTTTATTTCTGTATTTGGATATAGTTGGATGGTATTCCCTTAATTCGTGTCCTTTTTTCCTAACCAGTTATACCATTTTTGCCAAATTAGGTAATAGTCTGAGTCTTCTTTTCCCTGAATTTCTTTGGTCAGTTTATCCATTTCCGCACATTCCATTGTTTTTTGTATTACTTTTTCCTCTGTTGGCGTATTTTCCAATTTCCACATCTGTGCAAAGGCGATTCTGGCAGCGGTTAGGATGTGTATGATTAGGTATTGTATCTCTTTTTTATAATCTTTTGTGAGTATTCCTAATAAGTATGTTTCTGGTCTGAGGGGTACTTTTTGGGTGGTGATTTCTTCCAACTGACTTTGAATTGTTTTCCAAAATTTTTTAACTTTTGGACATGACCACCACATGTGGTAGTAAGTCCCCTTCTGTGTTTTGCATTTCCAGCAGTTCTGATTAGTGTTGGGGAACATCTTTGCCAGCCGTGCAGGGGGGAGATGCCATCTGTAAAACATCTTATATGTATTTTCCTTATAGGGCACGGACATTGTCAGTTTAGTATTGACTTTCCACATTTTTTCCCATTTTTCTAGATTAATATTATATCCAAAATTTTTAGCCCAAATAATCATATTTTCCTTCACCACTTCTTCTTCCAGTTTGTATTTAAGCAAATAATTGTATATTTTAGTTATTAGTTTATCATCTGATTGCATTATGATTTTGTCTAATTCATTTCTTTCTTTTTGGATTCCAAATTTTTTCATATCGCTTTTATATCTTGATTTTATCTGTAAATACGTCCACCAATCAATGTCCGTGCCCTGTTGTCTCAATTCCTCTGTTGTTTTTATATCTCCCTCTGTGTTCAGCAATTCGTCGTAGGTCTTCATTTTATTCATATCCATTGTGTTCGGGTAGATTTGTGCTTCCATGGTTGATATCCATCTTGGAATTTTATCATAATGTTTCCTTCTTATTTCAATCCAGATTTTTGCCAGTGCTCCTCTAATGTAGTGTCTCCTAAAGTGCTCATGCTGTCTGGGCTTTTCCTCCCATAGGAATGCGTGCCAACCTTTGAACAGATCGAATCCTTCTAGAGCTAATATTCGTTTGTCTTTGAGTGTCATCCAATCCTTGATCCAAGTTAGGGCTGTTGCAATGTAATAGGTTTGCCAATCTGGCAATCCCAGGCCGCCTCTTTCTTTGGTATCTTGCAGGTGTTTCAATTTAATCCTGGCTCTCTTCCCCTGCCATATATATTTGGATATCATTTTATCGAGGTCTTTAAAATATGTTTTCCCCGGATTTATCGGTATTGTTCTGAATAAATATAACATTTTTGGTAGAATAGTCATTTTAATTGAAGCAATTTTGCCTAATAATGATAGTTTTAATTTACTCCATGTCTCTAAGTCCTTCTGTATCTGTTTAAGCAATTTAATGTAGTTATCTTCTTTTAATGATGATACTTTATTGGTGAGCCAAATTCCTAAGTATTTTATTTTGGTTGTTGTTTGTATTCCTAACGCCTCTTCCAGCTCTTCCTCCTGGGGTTTTGTCAAATTTTTAGTTAGTAATTTAGTTTTTTGTCTATTAATTTTCAAACCTGCCACTTCGCCATATTGTTCTATCTTCCTTAATAAATTCAATCCTGAATGTATCGGTTGCTCTAATATAAATACTACGTCATCCGCGAATGCTTGTAGTTTATATTCCTGGTTTTTGGTTCTTAATCCTTTTATTTCATTGTCATTCCTAATTTCGTTCAATAGGGGCTCTAGTGCTAATATGTATAGTATAGGAGAGAGGGGGCATCCTTGTCTCACTCCTTTGGATATTTTAAATTGGTCTGTTGTCTCTCCATTTATCCATATTCTTGCGATTTGATCTGAATATATTGTTTTGATCATATTAAGAAATTTCTCGCCAGTTCCCATTTTTTCTAGTTGCAATATTAAGAACCCCCAGTTAAGATTGTCGAAGGCTTTCTGTGCATCGAGGAAGAGTAAGGCCATCTTTTCATCTGATTTTTGCTCATAATATTCCAGTATATTAATTATTGTTCTTGTGTTCTTGTTAATTTGCCTATTTGGAATAAAACCATTTTGGTCTGGATGGATATAGTTCACAATAATTCTCTTCATTCTCTGAGCCATGATCGATGTAAATAATTTATAGTCTGCGTTTAGAAGTGATATGGGTCTGTAATTTTTAGTTTGAGTTAGGTCTGAGTCTTCTTTAGGTATCAGTGTGATGATTGTCTCTATCCATGATTTAGGAATTTTAGCTTCTAAAATCGCTTCGTTCAGGACTTGTAATAGAATGTCATCCATTGGCTGATTCTCGATTTTGTAGAATTCTGCCGGGATACCATCTGGGCCTGGTGTTTTATTGTTGTTCTGCTTCTTCTTCGCTTCGATTAATTCTAACATCGATATTGGTCTGTTCAAGAGTTCTCTTTGAGTTTCTTTTATTTCTTGGATATTAGCTTTGTTTATATATTCTTTTACTTTCTCCAATTGGATTTCTTCCTGCGTATATAGTTCCTGATAGAAATTCCTTACAATTCGCTTTTTTGCCTCATTCATATGCTGTAGTTGCCCTTGTTCGTCTTGTAGTTGGTGTATTAGTCTTTTCTCCTTTTCTTTCTTTAATTTATATGCCAACCAACGTCCTGTTTTATTAGCGAATTCGAATTGGTTTTGCTTTGCCATTCTGATCTTCCTAGCTATTTCTGTTGTTGTTATTAAATTTATTTCATGTTTGATATGGTTTATTTTTTCCTTAATCTCTTTCCCATCTGGTCTATTCTGTAATTCTGCTTCTTGTTTTCCGAGCTCAGTCATTAGGTTATTCCTTCTTTGCTGTTTCTCTCTGTTTTTCTTCACCTTGAATGAAATTGTTAATCCTCTTATATATGCTTTTGTGGCATCCCATAGAATTTGTAATGATGTATGTTCCTTTTTGTTTATTTGGAAAAATATCTCCATCTCTTTCTTTATCATCTCTATGTATTCTTTGTCTTGGATAATTTCTCTATCCATCATCCATCTTCCTCTCTTTAGCCGGCCTTTCCAGACTATTGTTATAGGACTGTGGTCCGCCCATATGTTCGGTGTGATTTCAATTTCTTTTATGCTTTCTCTTAGTTCTGCCGTCATCCAGGCCATGTCTAGTCTGGACCAAGACTGATGGGGATTTGAATAATATGTATACTGTTTTTTGGTTTTATTCAATTCTCTCCAGGCATCTTTCAATTGTAACTCTTGAGTCATGTCCCTAAAAGTGTCCGGTAGTGTCTTTTTCTTAGATTTGTTATTTTTGTTACTTTGGTAGTCATAGTCCATATCTACAATTGCGTTATAGTCCCCTATTATACATATGTGTTCGTAGTCTAATTCTTTAATTTTGTCGTGTAGCCTTTTGAAGTATTCTTTTTGGTTCCCGTTTGGAGCGTATATTGATACTAGTAGCATATTTCGGGCCTCCGTCTTGATGTTGACCATTAATATCCTACCATCTCCGTCTGTGTAAATTTGTTTTGCCTGAATATGGTTTTTAATGTATATTGCAATGCCTCTTTTTTTTTGGTCTGATAGTGAGGTAAATAATGATCCAAGTTTTCTGTTTTCTAATAATTGTTTGTGTTGTTTTTTAATATGTACTTCTTGTAAATTGATAATGTCTGTATCTAATTTTTGAAGTTTTTTAAAGGTATGTGTTCTTTTGGTTGGTAAATTAAGGCCATTTATGTTAATTGAAATTAATTTCAACTCTTGTCCCATTTCCTTTAGTTTCCCTTTGTTAGTTTGAGTTTACTTGTGTTTCTTGTTACCATTTGTGTTTTCCCCCTAGCCCCTTCTCTTTCAATCTTCTCCCTTTCCCTAGACTCCTTTTCTTCCTTTCCTTTTTTTGTTTCCCCCGTGGGGTGGTCCTGATTTGTATTATCTGAGTCACACCTAGTTTCCTGTTCTTCTTCTATTATGAAATGTGTGTCCAAAAATTCTTGTGCCTTCTCTATCGTATCAATTTTATATTTTTTGTCATCCCAGGATATTAGAATTCCCTCTGGCACTAGCCAGCGGAACATTATTTTATGTTGGTTCAGTAGGGTTGTCAAAAAATTGTAGTTTTTCCTATATTCTCTTATTCTTCTTGGAACTTGTTTTAAAGTTATTATTTCTTTCCCTTTGTAGCATGGTTTCTCCTCTCTCATTAGTGTATAAATCTCTTCTTTTACAGTTTTACGTGCAAATCTGACATGTATTTCTCCAGGTAGTTTGTGCCTACGGGCATAATTCGTATGCACTCTATAAATTTCGTCGATTTCCCTACTAATATCGTTTTTTCCCTTTCGGGAAGCCTCAACTAATATCTCTGTCATCAGGTCTCTTAGATCTTCTCCCTTTGTTTCTGCAATATTTTGAAACCGTAAAAAGAAAGATGCCTTTTCTAATTCTAAATGGGTAATTGATTCTTCAAGTTCTCTGTTTACCTCCATTTGATTTTGTTCGATGTTATCCATCTTCTTCTCCGATTGGACCATTTTGGCTTCCATATTTTGAATTCGTTCTTCGTTTTTAACTATGTTTTGTTGTATTCTTTCAATCTTATCGTCCATTTTTTTTATATTGTCGTTTATTTGTCCTACTTCTAATTTCAGTTCCTCATGATTCTTTTTTGTTTCTTCATGGTTATTCGCAATTGTTTCTTGGGTCTTATTCATCCCCTCCTGAATCATAGCCAATATAGATTGTATATTCTGTATGTTGTGTGCAGTAGCAGCTTTATCCTTGTCTGTAGTTAACATCGTGTCTATGGTTTTTTGTTGTGCAGGTGAAGATTGTGTGGGTGCTGGTTTTTTCCCTTGTTTAGTTATTGTTATTGAGGATGTTGCCATCGTTTTTTGTATTATTTTTTTCCAAATTTTCATACACTGATTGGGGGTATTTGAAATATCGTTATATAGAAGTCAAATTGATTAATTCAGTGGGGTTAAGGGGAAATACAGTGTTTTAGCAATTCATTTTCCTATTCTTATTCCTAAGCAGTATAATATCGTCAATATTTAAATGCCAATTTATATTAATACTGAATCACATTAATGATCATACTTATTCCCAATACTTAAATTCACTTCAAGCCTAAACAATTCATATATACCTTTATGTAATAAGCCTATGTAGTCTAAGATTCCCTATAAATCATATAAAATATTCTATTAGATTCTATATATATTTAAGTTATATCACAATTGCCAATATGTAGTACTTATATTAATCATCACTGTTATTATTCCTTATTATTCCTTAATATTATCTATAACAGTCTCTTTACAATGTCTATGTTAATATCTAAATTTCCAATCAATACCCAATATAATTCTCTTAACCAATGTATTACTATAAAATCTATTATCTTATTTCAGTGGGGTGGGGAACCATAGAATAATAAAGAAGGGAAAGAAAAAAAAAAAAAGATTAATCTTAAATCAATTGATATATATTATATTAACTTCAAAGTTGGTATTAGTATTCTTTAGACAAAGTTAATTAAACTGTAGTTGGATTTTGTGATATAAATAAAATAACTATCTTTGATAATTAATGATAAAAGTTCTCCATTAAATCACTTTCAGACCAATTAGAATTACTTCCTTTCCTTCTTCCCTTGTTCTTCAGTTCGCCTTCAGTTCGCCCAGCTTTCACAGTTCTGTTACAATAACTTCCGTTGAAACAGTAAGGTAATTGTTCCGATTTGTAGCAAGTTATAACTCCTCTGCCAACAGCATCAATGTGTCCAATGTCTTATTACAAGTCCTTTATCTGTGGTTTGGATTTATTATTACTGCTGGATACCAAGTAAAAAAGAAAAAAAAAAACCTCCTTCACCAAGTCCTCGATCCTCAGTCCACCTTCCACTCCGTTCAACTGATTCCCTTTTGCCCGCAACAGTCTTAAAGAGTCTTAATTCTTAAGATTCACTTTCTACTATCACTTTCTCAAATAGTCTTTGTTCTTGTTGAATCAAAACAAGTTATTAATAAAATTATAATCCACCGCTTGCTTGTAGTCCTTTCCTTCCGTCTCTCGTCCTTTCGCCAGTCAAATCTGCGCTGTCACTGTGAGTGTTAGTTCCGCTCCAATCACTGTCTCTCGCCGCTTGCCTGGCGATCTTACCGCCGCTTTTAGGAGTCCTCTTTTCGCCAATGTTTTAAGACTTTAAATCTTTATAAATATACCTTCACTTTTCAGATGATTTAATCCAATTACCGATGTTTCTCTCTGCAATCTTCGCTTCCACGCTTATCGGTTGACAGCGCTCCGGCCAGCCAAAATGGCTGGTTTTTTCCCGGTTGGAATTAGGAGGTTTTTCTCTGAACCTTCGGGGTGATTGCTGTCACTCCGAGGTCCTAGAGAGTCCTCCTTTTTCTATCGACCTCTCCGTGGTCGATAGTGCCAAAAACGGCTTCCAATTCAAGAAATTTGGAACTTCGGGGACGGAGCCTCGTTCCCCTCGTTCCTTGCACGCTGACGTCACCGCCGGAAGTCCCTGGTTCATATTATTATATGTGGTGGACATGTCCAAAAGCCAAAAAATACCAGACAAAAATTCATACTTGGTTGAAAAAAAATAAAACAGCATATAGACATGAAACCAGAAATATTTTTATTGGGCATTCTGCCAGAAAAATATGACAAAGGGACTATATACTTGATTTTACATGTATTAACTGCAGCTAGAATTGTATATGCTCAACAATGGAAGTGTGACGAGATCCCGACAGCTGAGAGTGTAATTAAGAAAATATTACAATGTGCAGAAATGGATAGACTAACTGCTTACTTTAAGGACAAAGAAGAAAGTGAATACTTTTTGACATGGGACTTTTACCAATGGTCAGATAATAAAAACAAGTTAGAAATGAAGAGACATAAAAAGGATAAATGTTAAAATGGAAATTTGTTAAAATAGATAAGCTAAATATTATTGTCATCAATGTTATTGTGATGAATGTTATTGTAAGCATTTTGATTGTTGTTAGTTGTGAAGTCATGTCCGGTCCATTCTTCTTTTGTCCTCAATCTTTCCCAGCATTAGGCTCTTCTCCAGTGAGTCCTTCCTTCTCATTCGGTGGGCAAAGTATTTCAGTTTCATCTTCAGGACCTGGCCTTCTAAAGAGCAGTCAGGGTTGATCTCCTCTAGGATTGACAGGTTTAATCGCCTTGCAATCCAAGGGACTCACAGGAGTCTTCTCCAGCACCATAGTTCAAAGGCCTTAATTCTTTGGCGCTCAGCCTTTCTAATGGTCCAACTTTCACAGCCATACATTGCAACTGCAAAAACCATAGCCTTGACTATATGCACTTTTGTTGGCAGGGTGATGTCTCTGC
This sequence comes from Pituophis catenifer annectens, assembly GCF_029215685.1. Taxonomy (NCBI): domain Eukaryota; kingdom Metazoa; phylum Chordata; class Lepidosauria; order Squamata; family Colubridae; genus Pituophis; species Pituophis catenifer. The sequence continues at coordinate 105,485,341 of NW_027256883.1, read as the reverse complement.
TTTTTAGTATCCTGTCTAGATTTGCCATAGCTTCCCCCCCCCCAGGAGCAAGCGTCTTTTAATTTCTTGGCTGTAGTCCCCATCTGCAGTGATCTTGGAGCCCAGGAAAATAAAATCTGTCACTACCTCCATTTCTTCCCCATCTATTTGCCAGGAATTGAGAGGGCCAGATGCCATGATCTTAGTTTTCTTAATGTTGAGTTTCAAGCTAACTTTTGTATTCTCCTTCTTCACCCGCATCAAGAGTCTCTTTAGTTCCTCTTCACTTTCTGCCATTAAAGTAGTATCATCTGCATATCTGAGGTTCCTGATATTTCTCCCGGCAATCTTAATTCCAACTTTTGATTCATCTAGCTCCACCTTTCTCATGATGTGCTCTGCATATAAGTTAAATAGGCAGGGTGACACTATGCAGCTTTGCCTGATTCCTTTCCCAATTTTGAGCCAATCAGTGGTTCCATGTCCAGTTCTCACTGTTGCTTTTTGACCCACATATAGGTTTCTCAAGAGACAAATAAGATAGTCTGGTACTCCCATCTCTTTAAGAACTTGCCACAGTTTGTTGTGATCCACACAATCAAAGGCTTTAGCATAGTCAATGAAACAGAAGTAGATGTTTTTCTGGAACTCTCTAGCTTTCTCCGTGATCCAGCGTATGTTGGCAATTTAATCTCTAGTTCCTCTGCCTCTTTGAAATCCTGCCTGTACTTCTGGTAGTTCTCGATCCACATACTGCTGGAGTCTAGCTTGTAGGATTTTAAGCATAACTTTACTAGCATGTGAAATGAATGCAATGGTGCCATAGTTAGAACATTCTTTGGCATTGCTTTTCTTTGGAATTGGAATGTAAACTGATCTTTTCCAATCCTGTGGCCACTGTTGAGTTTTTCAAATTTGCTGGCAAATTGAGTGTAGCACTCTTACTGCATCATCTTTTAAGATTTTGAATAGCTCAGCTGGAATACTGTCTCCTCCACCTTTGTTGTTGCTCAGATTTCCTAAGGCCCATTTGACTTCACATTCTAGGATGTCTGGCTCGAGGTCAGTGACCACCCCATCGTGGTTATAAGGGATGTTAAGCTCATTCTTGTATAGTTCTTCTGTGTAATTTTGCCACCTCTTCTTGATCTTTTCTGCCTCTGTTAGGTCCCTGCCATTTTGGTCTTTTATCATGCCCATCTTTGCATGAAACATTCCCTTCATATCTCTAGTTCTTTCTATTCTATTGTTTTCTTCTATTTCTTTCCATTGTTCAAATAATAATAATAATAATAATAATAATAATAATAATAATAATAATAATAATAATAATAATATTTCTATACCACCCTTCTCCCGAAGGACTCAGGGCAGTGTACAGCCTATTAAAAGCACAAGACAAACATCAATTAAAATAATTTAAAATTATTAAATAATTCGGCTCAATTTAAAACCCCAGAAATTTAAAACACCCAATTTAAAATTATTGTGTTGATAGCCCGGCCTGGCGGAACAACAGGGTCTTGAGTGCACAGCGAAATACCCGGAGGTCGGAGATCTTACGCATTTCTGGGGGCAGTTCATTCCACAGGGCTGGGGCTCCCACAGAGAAGGCCCTCCCCGTGGGTGTCACCAGCCAAAATAACTTGGCCAATGGCACCCTGAGGAGACCCTCTCTGTGGGAGCGAACTGGCCAGTGGGAGGCTATTGGTGGCAGAAGTCGGTCTCGAAGGTACCCGGGTCCTATGCCATGGAGCGCTTTAAAGGTGGTGACCAACACCTTGAATTGCACCCGGAAGACCACTGGGAGCCAGTGCAGCTCGCGCAGGAGGGGTGTCATGTGGGCACAACGAGTTGCGCCCATAACCACCCACGCGGCCGCATTTTGGACAGTTGGAGCCTCCGAGTACTCTTCAAGGGGAACCCCATGTAGAGAGCATTACAATAGTCCAGCTGGGGGGTGACAAGGGCATGAGTGACCATGCGCAAGGCATCCCAGTCCAGAAAGGGCTGCAACTGGCGAATCAGGCGAACCTGATAAAAGGCCCCCCTTGCCACGGCCGTCATATGCTCTTCTAAAGACAGCCGTGCATCCAGGATGACACCCAGATTGTGAGCCCTCTCTGTGGGGGGCAAAGATTCACCCCCAATAGTCAGCGATGGCACCTGCTGACTATATTGGGACGCTGGAAGCCACAGCCACTCAGTCTTGGAAGGGTTGAGTCTGAGCCTGTTCCTCCCCATCCAGACCCGCACGACCTCCAGGCAGCGAGACATCACATCAAGGGCATCGTTGGGGTGGTCTGGGGTGGAGATGTACAGCTGAGTATCATCAGCATACAGATGACACTTCACCCCAAAATCACGGATGATCTCACCCAGCGGCTTCACATAAATGTTGAACAGAAGGGGCAAGAGGACCGACCGTTGCGGCACTCCCCATGCGAGGCGCCTAGAGGTCGACCTCTGCCCCCCTGCCAACACAAACTGTGAGCGGTCGGAGAGGAAGGAGGAGAACTCCCGCAAAACGGTGCCTCCTATTCCTAACCCCCTCAACCGCTGCAGCATGATACCATGGTCGATGGTATCAAAAGCCGCTGAGAGATCTAATAGGACTAGGACAGAGGAGCAACCCCTGTCCCGAGCCCTCCACCAACGCGATCAATGCTGTTTCTGTGCTGTATCCCTGCCTGAAGCCCGACTGGTATGGGTCGAGATAGATAGCTTCATCCAGGTGCCGGGGAAGCTGTCGTGCCACCATGCTCTCAACAACCTTCCCCACAAAATGAAGGTTGGAGACCGGACGGTAGTTGGCTAATTCAGCCGGGTCCAGGGAGGGCTTCTTGAGGAGGGGCCTCACTACCGCCTCTTTCAAGGTGGCAGGAAAGGCACCCTCACTCAGAGACGCACTTATAATTCCCTGGAGCCAGCCTCGTGTAACCTCCCGGGAGGCCAGTACCAACCAGGAGGGACACGGGTCCAATAAACACGTGGTGGCACTAATCTTACCCAGTACCCTGTCCACATCCTCGGGAGCCACAGGATCAAACTCCTCCCAGATAACATTCTCAAGACCTACCCTCGTCCCCTCCCCTGGACTCATCCAATCGGAGTCCAAGCCATCCCAAATCCGAGCGACTTTATCATGCAGGAATTGCACAAAATCCTCAGCACGACCCTGCAAGGGATCTTCCTGCACTCCCCCCCGAAGAAGGGAGTGAGTCACCCTGAACAGGGCAGCCTGGGCAGTTCTCTGCAAATGTGATAAGAGCGGAAAAATGGTTAGATTTTGCCGCTTTTATCACCACTAGGTAGGTCTTGATATAAGACCTCACCTGTGTCCGGTCGGAATCAGATTGACTAGCCCTCCAAATGCTCTCTAGGCGTCTTTTCCGATGCTTCAACTCTCTCAGCTCCTCAGAGAACCAAGGAGCCAATTGAGATCGGCATCAGGTCAGAGACCGCAATGGCACGACGTGGTCCAAAGCTCCGGCGGCTGCACTCTCCCAGGCGGCCACCAGCTCTTCAGTCGAGTCATGTGCCAGAGTCTCAGGAAATGGCCCAAGCTCCATCAGGAACCTTTCGGGGTCCATCAGGCACCTGGGACGGAACCATCTGGTCGGTTCCATCTCCCTGCGGTGGAGGAAAGTGGTAGGAAAGTCCAAGTGGAGGAGCGAATTATCTGTCCATGACAAGGGTTTGATATCTAGGTCCCCTCTACCAAGATCATTCAACCACTGACCAGAGACAAAAATCAAGTCCAGAGTGTGTCCCCCTATGTGAGTGGAGCCTTGAACTAACTGGGTCAGGTCCATGGCCATCATGGAAGCCATGAACTCCCGAGCCACCTCAGACGCCTCACCTGCAGATGGAAGGTTGAAATCCCCCATGACAATAAGTCTGGGGGTATCAACCGCCACCCCGGCAATGACGTCGAGTAGCTCGGGCAGGGTCGCTGCCACATGGCAGGGAGCCAGGTATGTAGTCAGCAAACCCATCTGCACCCCATGGCCCCACTTCACAAAAAGGGACTCACATCCGGCTATCTGAGGAACTGTGGTCTCCCTCGGACAAAGACTTTCCCTAATAATCGCCGCTACTCCTCCATCCCTCCCCTGGGCCCTTGGCTGATGAAATGCATGAAAACCTGGTGGGCACATTTCAACGAGGGGGACCCCCCCTTCTTGGCCCAACCAGGTCTCCGTAATACTTGCCAGGTCCGCACCCCTCTCCAAAATAAGGTCACAAATGAGGGGGGCTTTATTAACAACCGACCTGGCATTACACAACATCAGCCGCAGACCCTGGGCCTGAGACTCTGCACAACCCAGGACACGAGTCACGCATTGGGGGCCAGAGTGTGTAATTGCTTGTAAACAGTGTGTGTGCACCCCCGACACATGATATGGCCCCCTGCGCCCGTCATACCTGCCCCTCCCACTCATTATTTCAATTACACTGCCCTTCCTGTCACCCCCCTGCTCCCCGGTTAAATTTCCTTTCACAACCCCTCTGCTGCAGCCAAACGACCCATCACCCCGCTCAGTCGCTATCTGGCCCCCCCCCAGGTCCACTTTTACAACCCCCTCCCTTTCTCCTGGGTCCCCTTAAAATTTACATTAAAAATTTAGCTAAAAAAACCCTCAACCCCCTCTTCACTGCATGCCATCTCTTGGGGTTCCAAAAAGAAGGTATTCTTATCTCTTCTAGCTATTCTCCGGAATTCTGCATTCAACTGGGTGTATCTTTCTCTTTCTCCCTTGCCTTTCACTTCCCTTATTTCCTCAGCTATTTGCAAAACTTCCTCAGTCAACCATTTTGCTTTCTTGCCTTTCTTTTTCTTTGGTTTTAATTGCTACCTCTTGTACAATGCTGCAAACCTCCATCCATAGTTCTTCAGGCACTCTGTCTATCAGATCTAATTCCTTAAATCTATTTGTCACCTCTACTGTATATTCATCAGGGATATGATTTAGTTCATACCTGAGTGGCCTAGTGCTATTCCCTACTTTCTTCAATTTAAGCCTAAATTTTGCAACGAGAAGCTCATGATGTGAGCCACAGTCAGCTCCTGGTCTTGTTTTTACTGACTGTATAGAACTTCTCTATCTTTGGCTGCAGAGCACATAGGCAATCTGATTTCTGTATTGACCATCTGGTGATGTCCATGTGTAGAGTCATCTCTTGGGTTGTTGGAAAAGAGTGTTTGCTATGATAATTGTATTATCTTGACAGAATTCTATCAGCCTGTGCCCTGCTTTATTTTGTACTCCAAGGCCAAACTTGTCTGTTATTCCAGTTATCTTTTGGCTTCCTACTTTAACATTCCAATCACCCATGATGATAAGGTCATCATTTTTTGGTGTTAATTCTATAAGGTGCTGAAGGGCTTCATAGAACTGGTCACTTTCATCCTCTTCAGCACCAGTGGTTGGAGCATAGACTTGGACTACTGTGATATTGAATGGTTTGCCTTGGATTCGAACTGAGATCATTCTGTCATTTTGGGGATTGTATTCCAGTATTGCTTTTCCTATTCTTTTATTGACTATAAAGGCTACTCCATTTCTTCTGAGGGATTCTTGCCCGCAGTAGTATAACTACTGGTCATCTGAATTAAATTCACCCATTCCTGTCCATTTTAGTTCGCTGATTCCTAAAATGTCGATGTTCAGTCTTGTCATCTCTTGTTTGACCATGTCCAGATTGCCTTGATTCATGGATCTTACATTCCAGGTTCCTATGGAGAATAGATCTTTACAGCATCGGATTTTCCTTTCACCACCAGATGCATCCACAGCTGAGCGTCATTTCCGCATTGGCCCAGTTGCTTCACTCTTTCTGGTGCTACTAGTACTAGCCCTCTGCTCTTCCCCAGTAGGTTCCCCATATTGGACACCTTCCGACCTGAGGGGCTCATCTTCCAGTATCATATCTTTTTGCCTTTTGGTACTGTCCATGGGGTTTTCATGGCAAAGATACTGGAGTGGGTTGTAATTTCCTTCTCCAGTGGATCACGTTTTGTCAGAGCTCTCTGCTACGACCTATCCATCTTGGGTGGCCCTGCATGGCATAGCTCATAGCTTCAATGAGCTACGTAAGTCCCTTCACCGTGACAAGGCAGTAATCCATGAAGGAGGCATTTTGATTATGATTGCCTAAAAACAACTGTACCCAGACAACACACTGTTTGATTGAAATGGAATGTTTACATGTTATTCAAATAAAGTAAATAAAATATTTTTTTTAAAAAAGAATCCAGACAGACAGGCACATGGCCACATAACACTCCAAACTTAACAGTTGTTGATAAGAAAGACAAAAAAAAGTCTGGATAGTGGATGTGGCAGTGCCTGGAGATAGCAGAATAGAAGAGAAAGAACTGGAGAAGATAACAAAATACAAAGCCCTACAAACAGAAATAGAACAACTATGGCAAAGGCAAGCAAGGATAGTACCAATAGTAATAGGCACTTGGCTGCAATCCCAAAACAACCGGAGCACCACTTCAACACTATAGGCATTGACAAATTTGCCACCAGTCAATTGCAGAAGGCAGCTTTACTTGGAACTGCTTCCATCCTGCGACAATATCTGTAACAATGTCAAACATCTAGATTTGCCTATCCCAGGACTCGATAGGTAGACAAAAATGCCAAACCCAGTCTGAACATTTGTCTGACTGTGCGATGATTAATAATAATAATAATAATAATATTTAGAATTATATAACAGGAGGAGAGAAAAAGAGAAGGGAAGAAAATAAAATGGTCCAAGGATTTTAAGTTATTAAGTTGAGCCTGAAGTTAATGGCTGCAGTGACAAATTTAGCTACTGTGTGGATGATATTATGATATGCGCCTGAAAGAAGGTAGTGGGAATAGAAATGGTCTGTTTTCAGCTTCTGCAGTAAAAGAGGAGTTATAATGTTTTGAAGGTCCCTGCAGATTATAATTATGGTCCCACCTTCCAGTAATAGCAGGGAATTTCTAATATACAGTAGGTTAGAGGTCAATTTTTTAATAATTTAGGAATTAAAAATTCCCGTTTCATCCAAGCAGAAACGGGGCTGTGGAACGACCTAATGCAATGATAGAGCAATATTTGAGGTGCTAGCAGTGGTGAAATCCAATTATTTTTACTACCGGTTCTGTGGGCGTGGGCTTGGTGGGCGTGGTGTGGCTTGGTGGGCATGGCTTGGTGGGCGTGGCAGGGGAAGGATACTACAAAATCTCCATTCCCACCCTACTCCAGGTGAAGGATACTGCAAAATCTCCATTCCCACCCCACTCTGGGACTAGCCAGAGGTGGTATTTGCCGGTTCTCCAAACTACTCAAAATTTCCACTACCAGTTCTCCCAACTGCTCAAAATTTCCACTACCGGTTCTCCAAACTGCTCAAAATTTCTGCTACTAGTTCTCCAGAACCTGTGAGAACCTGCTGGATTTCACCCCTGGATGCTAGGTCAACTATCAGCAGTCTAATTAGGCAGACCTTCTGCCCTTTGCTGAGGTTGTCTATAATAATGCAGTTTATGGTAGCATGGGGCTCACCCCGTTCAAGATAGCCACAGTCATAGAATTTGTCCCCATGCTACTCACCACGATACAAAAAAGATGCTGAGGCCCTAGAAAGAGTACAACAAAGAGCAACAAAGCTAATGAAGAGAAGAACATGACAGCTATCAGTATATGAGGGGCTGCCACAGAGAGGTGGGGGTTGACTTATTCTGCAAAGCACATGAGGACAAGAAACAATGAGTTTAAAGAGAGATCTTTAAAGAGAGATCCAATCTGAAACTAAGGAGAAATTTCCTAGCAGTAAGAACAATTAAACAATGGAACAACTTACTTCCTGGCTTGTGTTTGCTCCATTGCTGGAGGTGTTCAAGAAAATATTGGCCAGCTATTTATGTAGGATAGAATAACAACTCCTGTCTTGGGCAGGAGTTTGCATTAGAAGACTTCAAAGGTCCCTTCCAGCCCTATGATTCTATGAACTTTTAAGAGATAAAAGGAGCTACCAGCATCAATCTACATTATCTGAATCTCTATCACATAACCTGAAAGTTATTGGAAACATGTTGGGTACTTCGCTTGAATAGTCCCAAAGAAGTGGCCTTTCATTATTCCAGTTTTAACTGTTTTATGTATATAATCATAATTGAATAGAGATGGAAAGTGGAACAGCAGGTGATCCTTCTTCTAATGCTTCTACACTAGGAAACAATTGGGTGGAGAGGGACTGTTGTATCTAACATAAACAGACAGTAATTTTTTAAGGCCATTCACTATGTTTATGAATTCCATGAGAAGCCTTCTATTCCCCGAATCAGATTCTACTCTAGCAAAAGCCTTTTTTGGCATTCTGGAAAATGCCAAATAAAGGGGGCGTGTCCATGGCTGTGCCTTAGAAGACATTGTGTTCGTCTCTCTGCGGCATATGGAAAATTGAAAGTGGATGAAAATAAAAATAAACAGCATTTTTAAAGTCTGATAACAACTAAATGCGTTATTGAAGAGTTCCTGTTTTGGCTGGATTAAGATTGATGTGGTAAGCCACCCTGAACTGCTTTTAATTGAGGCTTTTTTTAAAAGTGCTTTCCATTCGGGGAATAAAAGTGAGCAGAGGGGGTGATGAAACGGCGAAACGACGATTTAAAGAGGTCTGAAAAACAATAAATTTGAACTTAATTGTGAGCTGGATCCGCAAAAAACGTCCGCAGGGTGAAGGGCAGCAAATTAAGTTTTATGGCTATGTTTGAATAAGATAAAAATAAGATATATGAGAGCTGCCTGAATGTTGGAGTTGATATAAACGTGGAGAACAGGAACCGTTTTTTTTTTTTTTTTGGAATAGCCGAATATTTAAATGGCTTGTTTGTGGGATCGTCCAAAAATCTGAAAGCAATTATCACTTTTTTTGAAGACGCTGTGAAAATTGTGGACTAAAAGTTAAAAGTTTTAAAGTAATCTAAAGTACGTTTGCTGTTTTTGCAGTGGGCAATATGGCGCTGAGGAGTGTAACTGATCTTGATTAACGTGACTACAGGAATTTCACTGTTTGTATTTTACACTGCCTCTGGCGCAAGAAGCAATTATAAGCAAGCCTTCAATAATTTGGACTTTCAACTTTTTTTAAATTTGGGACTCTTTAATGCTTTATTTGTCGTCTCTGGCTCCTTAAAGTGAAAGTAAAATAAGCCAAGTCCTTCTGAAAAGACCCTTCTGAGTATCTGTGGTACAGAACTGATGATTAAAGATTTTCCTCTTCAACAATTCAACATTTTAAATACAAGTTGATGACCCATTGATTTTGAACTGTGAATAAGGTTATAGAAATATTTGGTCAAAAATTATAGGAGTTATTAAGATGGATCCTTCTAAAGATGAATCGGTGCGATCTAAGGTAAAACAGATTTCTCAAGCTAGTATTGACTCAGCTCAAATTGTGTTGGCATTAAACAAATTAAGTGATAAAATTGAAATAATGGATACAGAATTTCAAAAAATACATTTAAAAATGGATGAAGAAAAGAAGGAAAGATCCAATCAGCTGGAACAAATTGTTCAAGAAATTAATGTTAATTTTGCTAAATACACAGCAGAAGTAACAGTGATAAAAGATAATGTAGATCAACTACAAGTGCAAACAAAAAAAATTGATAAGCAAAAGACTGAAATCTTTTTTAAAAATGAAAAACAGGATAGAAGAATATGTATCCTGGAAGAAGAAGTTAGGAAGTCCAACATTGTTATAAGAGGCATAGTGGAAGAAAAAGTGGACAATGTTAAACAACGTGTTTTGAAATGGCTTAATGAACTTGGATTGGATAAAAATTTTACAACTACAGATTTGATAAGTGTCTATAGAATTGGATTTAGAAGACAACGTGATGGCAAAAATTAGAGAAAATGGTGATGCTGTGCTGAAGCTTGAGGGAAAACAGGTCCAAGTCTTTCAAGATATCTCAAGAGAGGAAAGATCGTGAAGATATTATCTGAAGCCAATTACTAAAATATTAAGAGATAGAGGTATTAAGTATAATTGGAGACCACCACAGCAAATGAAATTTTTCTATAAAAATAGAATGCATATATTTACAATAGAAACGGATGCGGTTCAATACCTCCATGAGCTTGGCTTTTTGGAAAAAAGAGGAAGAACAAAGTGAATTAAGATCACAATTACTCAAAATGGGTGGAAATGAAGTATATACATCAACACCAGAGGAAGAAGGAGGGGCAGTCGGAGGTTCAGGTCCAAAACCAAAGAGGAAAAGAAAACCAACAAAAGATATTTCTCCATCCTTGGCGGAGGTACAGAAGAAAAGTCGAGATGTTATTGGTGAAGGAGTGGAAAGGATGATTACATTGGACTCTGAACATAAAAGGGAAGATGAGCCCGAGTGCGGGGACGAAGAACTTGTAGTTGTTCAATTGAAACCAGAATTATGCCAATGAAGAGACAACCCAGCTGATGGACAGGGTCCCCTCTCCCCCACTCTTGAAAATGAGGCGTGTCTTAATGAAGACGGTGGGAGATGAAGATTTTATGTGGTTGTGTGTTATGTTAGTTTTTGTTTTATGTTGTTTGCATGTTTTATATTATTATTATTATTATTATTATTATTATTATTATTATTATTATTATTATTATTATGTTATGTGTTGTCTATATATATTTGTTTGGGTTTTGGGTCACGGAAAGGAAAAAGAGGGAATAGTTAAAATTAAAAATATTAATGGGGTAATTAAGGTAATGACTTGGAATGTTAAAGGTACTGGGAATCAGATTAAGAGAAGACGTTTAGAATTTAAGATTAAAAGAGATTCTCCTGACATACTTTTTATGCAAGAAACTCATCAGAAATCTGAGGATATAAACAGGATGTATTTAAAAGGGATGCAGGTTTATGAAAAAGCTTTTGGGTCCTCAAAATCTAGAGGTGTTGCAACATTAATATCAAATAGAGTCCAATTTGAAAAAAACAAATTAATAGCAGATATCGATGAACGATATTTGATAATAACAGGATGTATTAACGAGGAAAAAATAAACATTAGTTAATTTATATGTACCAAATGTGAATCAAAAAGATTTTTTGAATAAGATTACCGATTTGTTGCAAATTGAAAGGGTAGGAAAGGTAATTATTGCTGGTGATTTTAATTTAATTAGAAACCAGATGGATAGTACCAATCCTACCCGCTATGGTAGAATAAGAAAAATGGGGATACTTGATAATTGGATGTTGCAAAATGGTGTAGTAGATGTTTGGAGGGAGATTAAAGGTAATGAAAGAATGTATACTTTTTATTCAAAGGTATTTAATTCATATTCAAGAATTGACTATATTTTTGTATCCAAGAATCTGATGGGTAACGTGGATAATATGGATGTTGGAATATTTAAAGACTCTGACCACGCAGAATTGTTACTAGAATTAGATATGTTTTTGGAGAAAAAAGAAAATTGTTGGAGATATGATGAAAAATTGTATAAAAATGAGGAAGAGAAGAATCGTATTCTTAAGAAATGGGAAGAAAATTGGGATTGGAATGATAATGGGGAAGTCAATTATGGAACAGTTTGGGATACAATGAAAGCAATTTTTAGAGGAGAAAGTATTAAATTATATTTGTGATTTAGTTAGAAGAGTATTAAATGTTATTGATATTGCTGAGAATAATGGTGATAAGATAGGTATTCTTGCCTTGGATATTTTTAAAGCCTTTGATTCTATACAATGGGATACTATAAAAGAAATGATTTCTGCATTAGGATTTGGTAATAAATTTATTCATATTATTTCCAAATTGTACCAGAGGGGTACGGCAAGAGTGAAGGTAAATGGTATATTTACACAAGATATAAATTTGGAAGCAGGGATGAGACAGGGTTGTCCCCTGTCTCCGACCCTATTTTTATTAGCAATGGAAATTTTAACAACTTTGATTGAAGAGGATTCAGAGTTAAAGTTAATTTATACGCAGATGACACTCTTGTCATTTTAAATATTATTACAAATGATATAAAAAGAGTTCAAATACATTTGAAAGAATTTGAAGATATGACTGGTTTGAAAGTAAATTGGGCAAAATCAGAATTATTAATGGAAATTGATAGGGAAAACAAATTAGAAAAATTACAAAATCAACTTGGAATTAGGATAAAGGATAATTTAAGATATTTAGGTATTATACTTTCACTTAAAATTAAAAATTTAAAGAAACTAAATTATGACATAGTAATAAAAGAAATTGAAGAGAAAATTGGGAAATATAAAAAACTAAACTTATCTTGGTTTGGTAGAGTAGCTTTATGTAAAATGATGTTACTTCCTAAATTTAACTTTTTATTCGAGATGCTTTTAACCGATTTTTTTAACCGAGAAGGACACTGAAGTATATAAAAAAAAATTAGATAAATTTTGTAACGGGGATAAAAAACCAAGATTGATTAAGAAAATGTGGTATCAGAACCAAAAACAAGGTGGTTTAGGAATTCCAAAATTATTAAACTATTATAGAGCATTTAATATAAAAACAGTAGTAAAAATTTTAAAAGGAGATGTTAAACTTTGGGATAGTTTGGAAATGAAGGAAATAAAGAAGTTTGGTTACAAATGGTTTTTGGAAAATTTTAAAGGTAAGGTTAAAATTTGTAATTATTGGTTAAATAGTTTGACTAAAAATTGGGACAGAGTAGCAAAAAAATTAATACCAGACGTATTGTATTTAGGTAAACTGAAAGAGAATTGCCCAATGAAATTAAATAGTAATAGAGAGAGGATCATAATAGAAAAGAAAGTGGAAATAATTAGTGAATGGTTGAAATTTATAGAAAATGAAATGAGGAAAGAGGAAATTTATGGAAAATTAAACATTAATTGGTTTGAAAGAATTCAAATGAATAAATGGAATAGGAAATGTAAAGAAAGGAATGATGAGAGTAGAAAGGAAACGGAATTTGAAAATTTGACATCTCGAATAATAAAATATGAAATTGGGCCAAAGGGATTAGTTAGTAAAATTTATAAAATTATTAATTTTGATAATAATTCACAAAGGGTAATGAAAGAGATTTGGGCAAAAGAACTGGGTATTGAAATTTCTGATCAAAATTGGAATATGAACTGGGTTAGTAGAATAATGAGGACATTATCAATAAGGATTAAAGAACATAACTATAAAGTTATTTGGAAGTGGTATTTGACCCCAATAAGACTTTTTTCAAATGGATAATAAAGTGGATAAAATGTGTTGGAGATGTAAAGTGGGACTCGGGACATATGCTCATATGTGGTGTAAATGTAATGGGGTTGAACTTTTTTGGTCTAGGATAGAAAATGAAATATTTGAAATGATTAAGAGGAGGGTCAAATTGAAATTGGAAACCATATTATTATTGATATTGAATGAAACAACATTAACAACTGGAGAAAGAGAATTGGTGAGGATTTTGGTTATAATGGGGAGAATTATAATTGCTAGATATTGGAAATTAAATGTTGACTTAAAATTAGAAGAATGGTATAATGAAACATGGAAATTTGCATTAAATGATAAATTGACTTGTGATATTAAAATTAGAAGTGGTATATATATAAAAAATGTTTTTTGGAACACTTGGCAACCATTTGTGGACTTTGCACTTGGGAGATTGGATGAATCGGCACCAGTACCTTATCAAAGAGATTTCTGGAAGAATTGAAGACTTCAATTTCCTAAAATTTCCTTTCCATTTGTATAGCACGTTGGGGGGAAAAAAATTTTCTTTCCTTATTATTGATTTTTGTATTGAATTTTTTTTCTTTCTGTTATTCTTTAACAATAAAAATATAATAAAAAGTTAAAAAAAGAAAAAGAAAATGCCAAATAAATACGTAATGGACAAACTCAGTTTCAACACTTCCAGAAATATTGATGAAGAAGGTTTTCAAGGAAATTGTAAACATGGAATCTTTATCTCCCATCCTCATGTTGTTTTTCAGAACATCCAGGGAAAATTGTCAACTTCTCATAATAAGGAAACATTCAATTTTTTAAAAAAAATCACGGAGAATAATAATAGCATTCCTATAGCACCGTGATGGTGAACCTATGGCACGCATGCGAGAGGTAGTATGCAGCGCCCTCTCTGTGGGCACATGAGCCATCACCCCAGCTCAGTTCTGCCACGCATGCACGTGTGCCTCCCGGCTAGTCAACTGGTCTTCAGGTCTCTGCTGCGCATGTGAGGAGGTGCACATGCATGTGGGGGGTGCACGTGCATGTGCAGGGGGATGGGGATGAGGCACATGCGGGGGACTGTGCGGGGGTGGGGCGCATGCATGGGGTCATGTGTGCATTGCATTTTGGAGGTTCAGGCACACGGGTGTGCATTTGTACGCATGCGCGCACACTTTGTGCACTCGATCCAAAAAAGGTTAGCGATCACTGCTATAGCAGCATTTCCTCTATAGAAAATGTTACATTAATTATACTCATATGAAACCACTGCTAACTAAGCATTTAATGAAGTACCTTCTTTAGGACATTCTTCATCACATATTTTCGCAAACGTTTTTCAAGTTCTTCATCTGGACCCAACACAGAGGCTATTCTCAAAATCTCTGGCAAGGAAAGGTGAGAAAAAAGCTGAGACTATGAGACACAATGTTGATGAAACACAATATTGGTATATTTATGTATTGTTGAATTTGTGCACTCTATGCTTTTCTGCTAATGTTCAGAGGGGCAGGGATGTGATTCTGGCATCATATGTGAATGTGTGAGTGTGTGAATGTGTGTGTGTGTTTGTGTAAGTTGTGGTAGTGCCATTATTTTCTGACTATTTTTTATTTGAAAAGAGTTGTGAATCCTCTCATATTTTCAATTTAATATAGAAGTCTTGACTATATAGCAACCATAGCAGTTCTGAAATGTGGGCAGCTAGTACAGTCCACTTTTCACTGCCCCTTCTATATATTCAAAACACAAGTAAAAGAAGTTCCTGGTTATTTTTATAGCTGGTTAGTTGTAGTTGGGAAATGGAAGCAGCATTCTACTGCCAATCTCGTATTATTAGTTATATATATTTGTTCTTGATATAAATAAATGCTGTTATATTTTAATGGGCAAAGCAAGCTATAATCTCTGATAAATTTTAGAATGAAACTTTCCTACATCATTGTAAGACTGAAGACTGAGATGTTATTTCAATTAGGTTAGACAATCAAATGCAATGGAATAATAACAATAAATGAGCTGAGAAAAAACTCCAAACCTCAATGTTCCTAAAGAACTCACCAAAACTGTCACAAATGTGATTCTGATTCAGATAGTCTGTACATCTCTCAAAGAATTCATCAGTATCGAAGTCAGGGACATTTCGAATGTATTTAACCTGGAAATATATAATGTTTTGTCAACTATCTATAGTCAATGTCAATCATTTTTCTAACATGAGATACCAAGAATATGTTGTTATGTAAATTATAGTAGCAATTTTATCAGCCTCTTAAACACAGGGATGATTTTTGATACATATTTTTATTAGTGTGGTGAAATGTAGTCCAGATTCCCAGGAGGGTGGGACTGCACTGCATTCTAGAGGACTAAGAGACAGTGAAGTTTAGATAGTTTGGTTGGGAGGAAGAGAGCCATATCAGCTGCTTCTTCAAATGGGATGCTTCTTTAAAGGAAGGTGTACTTGTGTGATACAGTAAATCTCAAAAGGGATACATAATCCTACACCAAGACACAAACAAGATAACTATCAGTAGAAGTGTAATTGTTGATGAAACTTTAGTGTGTTCAAAGTTTCACGAAGTAACACAAATATAGCCTCCCCCCAGTGGTGGGCTGCAAACGGTTTAACAACCGGTTCTGTGAGTGCATGCCTAACATGCTTGCATGCAGCGTTCAAAATACAGCAAAGTGAATATTGATGATAGGAGATTCAATTCTTAGGGGAATTCATAGCTCCCGTTTTTCTTTTTGCAAAGAAATGTACCACAAGATGATCCTCTATTTTCTTTGTGGTTTAATTTGTCTAGGGGAGGGAGGTATATAGTCTCCTTGGAGCAAAAATCAAAGGTGAACTGAGTATCTAACTAAAATAATCAATCCCATAGATTACTACCCCTTTTTCCTCCTACACATGTGGATCAATGACGCAACAATGAATCTGAAAACAATAACAAGAGATTATGAACAGATAGGGAAGAAAGTTAAAGAATTAGGAGCACAAGTGGTGTTTTCATCTATACTCTCAACAAAACGCCAACATCCAATGAGGGTGCAAAGGATTTTAGAAATGAACCACTGGCTTAAAAACTGATGTTGTCAAAAGAATTTTGGCTTCCTAGACCATGGTCTGCATTATCTAGATGAAGAGCTACTGGCAAGAGGTAGACTGCACCTCAGAAGAACTGAGGGGGGCGGCAGCCATGGCGGCTGCCATGAAGCTGCGACAAACCGGGAAAAGAATTGTGCAGGAGGAAAGAAGAAAGAATGAGGTACTTTGAAGCCGGGTGAGTGACACCAATCCTGGCAGGAAGCAACACTTGACTATGGACTTTTATCAATAAGACTCCCAGCTTTAAATAGTGGCTGTAGATTTGTGGGGCATGAAGATCTGACAAAGTAATAAGAGGAGACAAAGACCCATTAAGAAATTTGCCTTGGTACAGGCTGACTTGGTAGAATTGATTATTAATATACTAGAAAATTGGGTTTTTCTTTAAATTGGAATTGATTTGATCCTTGGAAAAAGCAAACAGCGATAACTATGGATTTAACACCTTTAAAAGTTAAAAGAAGAGAGACAAATGGATGGTTACATAATGGATACAAAATGGAGATTGCTGTGACTAAGCGAAAGTGTGGATTGTAGAGACTCGCCTTTTGCCTGAAAAAGAAATATTCTGACTTGCTACTTGGTTTGGATTATTTTGAAAATAATTATGGACTTTTGGATCTTGGAGATTCCTATTCTGTCTATGGGTGATTTGATAAAGAAAGAAGAAATATAATGGAACTATTAAAATCGAAACTAACTGGTGTAGGAACAAAAGATGTGGCGCAGGAACAAAAGGGAAGCTGATGGATTTTATATGGAATAGATGTTACAAAAGAATGAAAGTGAGTTATAAAGTTTCAAACATGGAAACATGGATTTTGAAATGGAATGCTTATGGACAGATAGGGAAATGAAGAAATAAAATAGATAAAATTAAAATGTAATGTTTAAATGTTCAAATGTTTAAATGACTATTAAATATAAATAGGAGGTGCTTATAGAATAATAAAGATGGAGAATAAAATAAGGTAATTAAAATAGAAAATTGATGTAAAGGTGGTTAAAAATGAGGTCTTTATAAAAATACAAGAATATATACTAATATGAGATAAACCTAAGAGAACGTATTAGATTATGAGAGAATAAGAAGAGAATATGCCTGATATAATATGTTTTAATTTTAAATTGTAAACAAAGTTGAGAATGGTAAATATGATTAAATTTGAATGGTTATGTATTATTGGATGATAAAACAAGATATACAATTGTGATTGAACTTAATGTATGCTAGAAATGATTAATATTAAGAAATATGTTGGAAGAGTATGTTAGGAAAAAGTTAAATAACAATATATTTGTTATTTAACAAATATTGTTGTAACAATATATATTCTTTTCAAATATATTGAAAAGAAAACAGTTAAAATAAAATATGCTGGATATCAGCCAAATAAGAGTTGGAGAGGTGGAGGAGAATATGCTGGAAATCAGCCAAAACAAAATATGCTGGAAATCAGCCAAACAATAGTTGGAGGTATGGAGGAGAATATGCTGGAAATCAGCCAAAAAATAGGTGGAGATACGGAGGAGATTATCCTGGAAATCAGCTAAAATAAAATGTGCTGGAAGACAGCCAAACAAATAGTTGGAGATATAGAGGAGAATATGTTGGAAAATACCTAAAATAAAACTGGGTGAAAAAGAATATGCTGGAAGACAACTAAAATGAAGTGAAATGAGTATGAGATGAATCTGTGTAAATTGAAATGTGTATTAGATGACAAATTTTAAAAAATTAAGTGTAATTGTTAAAGTTTAAGACTTAAAGATTTGATGAAATGGGTCTAGAGATCAAGGAATATAGATAAAATTTTGATTTATAAGTTGAAATAAAAAGAGAGTTGTATGTATTTGGGAACTAAGATTTGTGGTGATAAAATAATAAGGTAAACACTTAGATCAAGGTGTTAGAATATTTTTTTAAATTTATGTTTTTGATTTTTATGTTAAAAGTTGTAAGGGAGGGAATTAAGCTAGATAGAATTTTGATTGATAATTTGATATAAAAAATGAGTAGAGTTTATTTGGAAATTAAGGTTTTGGTGATACAATAGACTGGTTTAGAATAAGATGTTAGAATTTGTGTTAAAAATTTGAACAAGAATTTGTTTTGATTTTTAATTTTAAAAGATGTAATGGGGAAATTGGGAATAGAACTTGTTAAAGGAATGTAAGCGATTGTACCTATCAATGACCAGATCAAGACTTCGTTCTTAAAAAATATATTTTATGTTTATGTTTGGAAAAAAAATTAAAAAATATTTTTAAAAAAAGATTACAAAGTTGGGGTTACAATGTTCCTGAGAGTGCCTACTTATTTTGGGTTTGCTAGTCGGACTGTTGACACCAATCACACAAAGAGGAAGGGAGTAAAGAGAAAAAAGAAATAAAAAAGAAAAACATAATGAAGT
Organism: Pituophis catenifer annectens; assembly: GCF_029215685.1. NCBI lineage: Eukaryota > Metazoa > Chordata > Lepidosauria > Squamata > Colubridae > Pituophis > Pituophis catenifer. Next base: position 105,466,603 of record NW_027256883.1, on the reverse strand, counting down.
AGAGAGTGAGGGAAAGTATGGAAATCTCAGTTACAAAGTAGGACATATAAGAAATATATCCAAGACCCATAAAGGAGTCTGTATGCTAATGCTCAAAGTTTAGGGAACAAGCAGGGTGAACTTGGAAGTATTAGTACATGAAGGCGGATATGATATAGTTGCCATTATTGAAACTTGGTGAGATGAAACTCATGACTGAATGTACTGATGGAAGGATACAAACTAGACAAAAGAAACAGACCTAACAAAAGAGGTGGAATTGCATTATATAGAAAAGATCACTACATGTCTAAAGATATACAGAAAACCAAGGATGAAAACCTCCTAGAATCCATATGGTTCAATATAAAAGGGGGGGGGATGACATTGCTATAGGTGTATACTACAGGTGACTGAACCAAGCAGAAGAAATAGATGAACTCTTTGCTAATCAATTAACAAATGCATGTAGAAAACATACCACAGTAGTAATGGGAGACTTTAACTACCCTGATATCAACTGGGAGACAAACTCTGTAGCAAGTGGGAGATCGAACAGATTCATAACCAACTTAGCTGACAACTTTGTCATCCAAAAGGTAAAATAGGGAACTAAAGGAAAAACTGAACTGGACCTAATTCTTAGTAATAGAGAAGAAGTGATAGAGGGAATTGAAGTTGCTGGAACCATGGGTGAGAGTGACCACGTCATACTGGAATTCAATAGAATATAATCCAACCAGTGTATTAAAATTTAAAAGAGCTGATTTTTCCAAACTCAGAAAGAGCCTAAGCAAAATTTCATGGATAAAAATCCTAAAGAGGAAAACAACTTAAGAAGCATGGGAAACACTGAAAAATATAATCATAAAAGCACAGGCCAACACAACATCACTAAAAAAAGAAAAACAAGAAATCCAAGAAGAAATTAGCATGGTTGCACAATGATCTCCCCTTCTTCCGCAGCTGCTTGGGGATGTGCACCCAAGCATAGGAGCCAAACACACGAAAGTGTCCCAAACTTGGCTTCCTACCGTGGACCAAAAAATATGGGGTCTGGTTCACAATGCTGCTCCAGGTGCGGTTCAGGGTGTAGTTGGCATAGTGTACCGCCTCCGCCCAGTACGATTCCGCAACCCCAGCATCCGCAATCAGGCTGCGCACCATAGTCTATAGAATGCCATTTCATTTTTCTACAATGCCGTTCTGCGCAGGAGAAAAAGGTGCTGTACGCAAATGGTGTATGCCCTTGTGTCTTATCCAGTCCTGGAATTTTCGGGACATGAACTCGGCCCCACGGTCACTCTGCAGCTGCGCAATCTTTGTTTACTGAGTTTCCATGTAGTTGTACAATGATTTTATGGCATCAAAGGCTTCAGACTTTTCTGTGAGGGTATACACATGGCCATACCTTGAGAAATCATCAACTGCAGTGAGGAAATACTGCCTCTTTCCTAGGGACAGTGTAAATGGCCCAACCAAATCAACATGTATTAATTGATATGGGTATTGAGTTTCACACAGTGACACCTTAGGTATTGGGGCGGCCTTCCTCTTTGCCCTCTTACAGATGGCACAGTCCAGAAACACCTCACAATCCTGGAGATGAATCCCCTCAGCGAATTCCCCCATCTTTTTAACCACTGGGAAGCTCGCATGGCCTAACCTCCGATGTAAGAGGTGGGCACATTTAGTATGGAGTGGCTTTCCCACTGACACCCCCTTGGCTCTGGTTGCCTTGGGCGGTGCTGGCACCTTAGGCCCTTCTTTGGGCTTACCTGCCTTAGGTGCCTGCTGAGGCTCGGGTTTCTTGCCTGCATTGGCCTTGGAAGGCCATGGTGCTGGTTGAGGCGGTGTGTGTGCAACTGCCTCAGTCTTGTGCATCTTTGACAGCCTGGGAGATGGCTGTGGAGCCTTTCTCTCTCTCCGCGCGCAGGCCCCTTCTGGGGTGGCACCCTGTGAGCTGTCTCCTGTGGCTGGGTACTCAGGGGAGAAATATGGCAAACCATTTATAATGGTAACATTCCCAATGACCCTTTTGTCTCGAGTGACATGACCTCCCCCTTTGCGAAACAATACCTCCACCCTGCCATAATCACATAGCTTGGTTATGCTTAACAGGTTATTGGCTATAGAGGGAGCATGTAATACACCTTCGACATTGCCCAGCCCTGGTACAGAGACAGTGCCCTCCCCAATAACCAAAGCATTGTTACCATTTGCAACCTTAACGGAGGAGTTAATTCTCCTTAACCTCTTAAAGCCTTGCCTCAAGTTAGCAATGTGAGATGAAGCCACAGAGTCCAGTAACCAGAGGCCAGTAGGGCCATTAGCCTTTGTGGCAGGGGTGAGGTAACTAGTATACACAAAATTGCCCTTAGCACCATCTTTCCCCCCGCCAGGCCCCCTTCTCTGCCCCCTGCCCCTTCCTTGATTGGAACCATGCTTAGGTCCTTGCTGGTAATGGGGGCAGTCCTTCTTCAGATGGTCCTTAGAGCCACAGATGAAACACTTGAGTAGAGCGTTAACCTGCTCTGAACTCTGGTGCCTTCTGTTGATGTGATGAGTTGTGGCCCTGGTGTACTCTCCTGCATTTCTACGCCTCCTGTCTTCCTCATTGAGCCTCCCTGTGAGGTAGGACAGAGTCATGGCTTCCTTTCTGGTTCCCTCTAGTGAGACAATAAAATTGCCCCAACTTTTGTCCAGGGATGCCAGAATGACAGCAATCATGTTGGCCTCAGTCATGGGGTAGTCCCTGAGCACCAGCTCTGCCCTGAGTGCCTTTAACTTTCCCAGGTGCTCAGCCATGCTAGCCTCAAATTTTAGCTTGGTGTTATAGAACTCCGTTGTGAGTCTTGTGGTGGAGCCCAAGCTATCACTATTAAATAAGCTATATAACAACCCCCAAATTTCACCAGTTGTGAGCCCATCTGGAATGCTAGGGTACAATTTAGCATTCAGTGAGCTCAGTAGAGTGGTATAGGCTCTCCTGTGGTACCACTCTTCTTGAGGTCCCCAAGGGAAAGATGGGGGGTCTAAAACCATTTCTAGGGTCCACTCTTTTAAGAGACATACCTGTATCTCTTTATTCCATATCTTAAAATTTTCCCCTCCCAGATGTAGCTTCTGAAAGTTATTTGGGAGAATAGACACAGCTGGGGCAGAAAATGCTGATATATTCTGCTGTCCTTGGTATCTCTGCTTTGGTTCCATTGAAGTAAATGGGAGAGGGATCCCTCTGCTGGCTGGTGTAGGTATTTTTCTCTGATTATTTTTCTCCTTTTCAGATGGGGCCAACTGAGCATGCTCAGAACTCATTCCAGCCCAGGAGCCGACGGGAGCGGACCTCTCCCCCTGTGCTTCAGGGCCAGGCCCTGAAATGGGGATTTTGCAGTAACCTTCCCCTGCCATGCCCACCGAGCCACACCCATCAAGCCATACAACACCCATCAAGCCACACCCACAGAACTGGTAGTAAAAAATTTTGAAACCCACCACTGTTCAGAAGACAAGCTCAGGATCCAAAAACACCTTGACAGACCTGCACAATGGGTCCTATCCAACAAAATAAAATTTAATGTGGAGAAAAGCACCTGGGCAGGAAAAACCAAAGGTACAAGTACAGATTAGGCAAGACCTGTCTTAAAAACAGTAACTGTGAGAGAACCTTGAAGTCCTAGTGGACAATCACTTAAGCATGAGTCAGCAGTGTGAGGCGGCAGCCAAAAAAGCTAATAAAATCCTTGGTTGTATAAACAGAGGCATAGAATTAAAATCATGTGAAGTATTAGTACCTCTTTATAAAGCCTTAGTAAGACCACATGTGGAATACTGGATCCAGTTTTGGTCACCACATTATAAAATGTGGTTGAGACTTTGGAAAAAGTGCATAGAAAAGCAACTAAAATGATTAGAGGCCTGGAGACTAAAACATATGAAGAACGGTTGCAGGATTTGGGTTTGGCTAGTCTCGAGAAAAGAAGGACTAAGGGGGTCATGATAGGAGTATTCCAGTGTTTGAGAGGCTGCCACAGAGGGGGTCAAATTATTCTCCAAAGTACCACAGGGCAGGACAAGAAACAATGGATGGAAACTGATAAAGGAGAGAAGCAACCTGGAATTAAGGAGAAACCCCTAACAGTGAGGACAATTAATCAGTGGAATAGCTTGCCTTCAGAAGTTGTGGGTGCTTTACCACTGGAAGTTTTTAAGAAGAGACTGGACATTGACTTGTCTGAAATGGTATAGGATCTCCTGCTTGAGCAGGGGACTGGACTAGAAGACCTTCAAGGTCCCCTCCAGCTCTATTCTGATTGAAAAATTTTAATGTCAGAGCATACATAAAACAAGGCATTTGTTTTATGATAAAAGTTTCTGCTACATTTCAAGGTATTTTTAATCTCTTGTCATAGTTTATAATTATTTTGATATATTTCTTTATTGTTTCTTGTCAAGTGCAAGCCAAGATATTTGCTGGGGAACTATCAAACAGCCAGATTCCTTCTTGGGTTAGAAATCTTATAGTTATTTTTGTTACTGAACATTAATTTTGTATGCAGAATTTTCTCCATATTTATGGATTTTGTTCATATTCATTTGGATAAACATAAATATTATGTTCCCTTATAAAAAAGTTTTATTGACTTTTGTGATTCTGTAATACTGTGTTTCCTGGAAAATAAGACCTGGTTACGAGGAAGCAACTGCAGAGTTTCCTTGGCTTCGCTAACTTTTATAGACAATTCATTCCAATATTTGCTCATATTGCGTTGCCACTTACCAATCTTTTACAGACTCGGGGGACTGGGAACCCAAGGCCGGATGAGTGACTAGAATGGTCTTCAGAGTGTCAGAGGGCTTTTGAGGAATTGAAAGCCCAGTTTGCCAGGGCCCCTATACTCCGGCATCCTGACCAGCAGAGACCGTTTATAGTACAAGCGGATGCGAGCGATGTAGCCATAGGGGCTGTATTGTTGCAAGCCACTGATCAAGGCCATTTACACCCGTGTGCGTATACCTCTAAGAAATTCACCCCTACGGAATGGGGTTGGGCTATATGGGAAAAGGAGGCCTTCACTGTCTGTTGGGCGCTCCTTAGCTGGCGACACATATTGGAGGGAGCGCATGAGGTCTGGACAGACCACAGGAATCTGATAGCCTTACAAACCCCCAGGAAGCTTTCACCCAAACAGGTATGGTGGGCACAATATTTTCAATGGTTCAATTTCGTGTTAAAGTACGTGCCAGCGGGGAAGAATTTCTTGGCCGATGCCCTTTCCCGTATGCCGCAGTTTCATAGTAAAGGGGATGAAGTCGTGCAGGCTATGATACCTGATGGTGAGCCAGGAGGGAGGGTGGTGATCGGTACAGATGGACAAGCAGGATGGGAGGAGTCATTACGGAGGGGTTTGATTGACGACGAGTGGATACAACATAACAAACAGCTACTCACTCACAGGCATGGATTAGCATGGAAAGGAGACAAATTGTACATCCCGAGAGGTCTGCGGCAGGCTGTTCTACAAAGATGTCATGACAGCAAAGCTGCCGGACACTTTGGGTTTATCAAGACCCTACACTTCACACGGCGCCAATTCTGGTGGCCACATATGCGAGTTGACATAGAAGCATATATAAACAGTTGTTCTACCTGTGCAAAATCCAAACCAAGAACAGGGAAACCCCTTGGTCTTTTACAATCGGTAGCCACCCCTAGTAGACCATGGGACGAAATCACCATGGATTTCGTAGTGAAACTCCCGGAGAGCAATGGGAACACAGTCATATGGACTGTCATAGATCTGTTTTCCAAACAGGCCCATTTTATCCCATGCAGTGGCTTACCATCGACCCGGAAATTAGCCAAACTTTTCGTCCAACACATTTATCATTTGCACAGGGTACACCATCGTGTCATATCGGATAGGGGGGTGCAATTTACAGCCCGATTCTGAAGGAACTTTATACATGCCATTGGCTTGACCCAGGGGCTCAGTTCAGCATTCCACCCTAGCACAAATAGTGCAGCTGAACGAGCAAATGCTATGGTGGAACGCTATCTACGTTGTTACATCTCCTATCAACAGACCAACTGGTCGTCTCTGTTACCCTTCGCTGAAGTGGCCTATAACAATATGGTACATAGTAGCACAGGGTGTACTCCATTTCAGGTAGTAATGGGACGGGAGTTTGTGGCTATACCAGAACTGGAGAATTTACCAGATGCCTCTTTGATGCCGCAGGAATGGGCTGATAAGATCTGGATACTGTGGCCGCAGGTTAAGGAGGCATTAGATAAAGCAGCAATTGAGTACAAAACTCAAGCAGACAAGAAGAGAGCACAATTAGAGCAGTTACGAGTGGGGGATTTAGTATACCTCTCTACTAAATATATTAAGTTGAGGGTACCGAACCGAAAACTGTTGGTCACTTCCCTGTGACCAAAATCATTAACCCTGTCACTGTGGCTCTGAAACTCCCTCCACTACTGGGGAAAATCCATCCTGTTTTCCACAGTAGTCTTCTCAAACCCGTGACTGCAGTTCAGGACAGTCCAAACCGTCCTGGACCAGTTACGGAAGATCACTATGAAATTGGCGAAATATTGGACTCCAAGATGAGCAGGGGGAGACTTCGATACCTTGTTCGGTGGAAGGGGTATCCCTATGAAGAAGCCTCATGGGTACCTGCAAATGACGTTACCGCTAAGCGGCTGCTTAGACAGTTTCATAGGAAGCATCCTCTGAAACCACAACCTGTTGCTAACATCTCCGCTTTCTATGTTGCAGAGGGACCCCTGGTGAAGGGGGAGCTGCCTGTCGAGCCCACTCTCCTGCTCGACAACGATGACTTGAATGCGATGGAACATAACGGATGCACATAAGTTCACACACACGGGGGTGGTGGTTGCACTGGGTGGTAGGCGGTCGTGTGCGGGGTATTGGGTGTGTCGGACCTAGGGGATTGAAGTCGACGGACACTGGCTGGGTCAACATTGGAACGCCAAGCCATGACCGCATGTACAGCTGAGGAGCAGCCAGTTCTGGGAGGGGAATACCGCCACTCTGCCACCTGCTGATCCACCGATGGAATGCTGAGCAGCCTCCCCAGTTGAAACGCAGCCACTACGCAATGGGTGGTGCCGGGCAATACCTTACAGCTGTTCGGCAGGCGTGCCGGTGGGTGTGACGGTTGGGTGGGCGGGTCAATATAAGCGCTACAAATCACCCACTTGTAGCGCCTAATTCATATTGTTTACGATTGCAGCGTTTACCCGTAGCCAGCAATTATTAAACCAGCATTCACTAACGAGGTGTCTTTTGGTGGTTTCTGCATTTTACTGCGTTTTGCCTGGGAGACCTGAGACTGGTCTTATTTTCTTTTGGGCCCCAAAATAAGCACTAGGGCCAGAGGTGGGATTCAAATAATTTAACAACCGGTTCTCTGTCCTAATTATTGGCTGGGTAGTCAGCCAGTGACTGGATGGGCATGACCATCAACTCAACGTCACTCACATTTAATTAAATACACTATTTAATCCTATGTATATATGCCATATGTGCCCAGTACATTTTGACACTGTTGATCTCCTCTCCCTAGAATGATTTTTTTAAAAATAAATACTGTAGCAGTAAATTTAAACATTACAGATTGTGTATATCCAGTACATATTCAGAGTGGCATCTGTGCAGTGGGGTCAAGAGTATCAAAATAGTGGATGCCATCAGGGATATCAAAGTCCTGTGAGTTCTTAGGAATATATGATATAAGTGACACACTCAAAAGGACATGTTTTGGTTGCTCAGTTAAGTATGACATTTTATTTTATTGACTCCCTCCATGGTCACCCCTGTACACATATTTTTAAGGGGCAGAGCATGGGATGATAATGCTATAGTAACTTTTATGGGAAGTTTTTAACAGGATTTTTTTCCAGGTGATAGGGACACTTATGATCATGTTATTCCAAGGGAGCAGCTGACTTAGTCAACCATGTCAAGAGACTATCCACAGTGTGATGAAACTATCACCTATTATTCTACATTTATTTATTATGTATTCTATTACTGTTTTAAATTTGCTAGAAGTACAACCATAAATAGTATAAAAACAGTATAACAAGAAGTTAGAAAATTGTACAAATGCAGGAAAACAAAAGTTTTATAATTTAAATCACATTTCCACCTTCAGAATATCAGGTATTTTTGACTAAAGATTACCATATTTGAAAGTCACTGAGTCAAGCATTATACAAATGTAATATAATATTTTAATAAAATATATCTTAAATGCTGTGGTTACTTTAAGTGATAAAGATGACTCCCCTAATTTTTGAGCCATTTTATTCATATTCATATTTCCTCTCACAAGGTCTTGAAATAAGATTAATTTTAATATTATTTATTATTCCTCTACTTGCTGTAGCTTTATTCGCTTTTCAAACAATTGTCTCCCAATGCTTGTTACATTTGTGGAAACACCAACACATGCACATACACACAGATACATAGATAGTCAGAGCATTAGTTTTAAGTGTGAAAACCAAGCTTTTAAAGGATAATAGCAATAAGATTTATATACCACTTCATGGTGCTTTTACAGCCCTCTCTAAGCGATTTACAGAGTCAGCATACTGCCCCAACAATCTGGGTCCTCATCAGAGGTGGGTTTCAGCAGGTTCTAACCAGTTCTGGAGAACCGGTAGCAAAAATTTTGAGTAGTTCGGAGAACCAGTAGTAAAAATTCTGACTGGCCCCGCCCCTATCTATTCTCTGCCTCCCAAGTCCCAGCTGATCGGGAAGAAATGGTGATTTTGCAGTAACCTTCCCCTGGATTGGAGAGGGAATGGAGATTTTGGTGGCAGAGAGGAAGGTGAGCCAGGGCTAAGCCACTGCCGCTCGGCCCCCTCCCCAGCTCATATCTTGCCCCCCGCCTGGACTCTCTGCAGCTGCTGGGCCTTGCCTGATGCAGTTGCCAGTGGGTAGGGGCAGCCAGGGACTGCAAAGCTGTGCTGCCCACATCACCCTCTGCCAGCTGGCCCTCCCCCCCACCCGCCAGCCTGCACCCTTCATTCAAGTGTGGCAGGCGAGGCCCAGCAGCCAGGGCTTCTGGGCCAGTCCAGCTCAGGAGCGCAGAGGGAGATGCTAGGGATGCCAAGGCCAAATACCCCTCCATGCCAGCCACCCATCTGATTGCGCCCAGTAGACGAAATCTCCCCTGGATGGGCATTTTACCCCAGCCAGGGGTGGGTGCTGTGCCAGTGGATGCCAGCCCCAGCTCCAATACCACCATCTGCCCCTTCTCCATGGTTCAGAGCTACTTTTGATGGAAGCCCAGAGAAGCTGGCATACTTCCTGGACCGGATCTGGTCCCACCTTGACTGCTATGGGGATCAATACCAAATGGATCAGGAGATAATCTCAGTGATTGCGGACAATATGATGGAAGGAGAAGCAGCTGAATGGATAGCCCAACTGCACGATGAAGGAGCCCCAGAACTAAAGGCACCGATGAATTTGTGCAGCTGCTATGGACCCAATTCAAGGATATGGCACAGAGAGAAGAAGCCGAGGCTGAGATCAAGGACCTGAAGCAGAGGGGCTGACTTGCAAAGTAGTTTGTCTGGGAATTATGAAGAGTGGTGGGAAAATTAAGAGACTGGCCAGAATGTCTCTTCTTCCACCAATTCAAAGAGACTCTGGATCAGGACCTCAGGCAAGCTTGTGCCTTCAGAGTAGTCTTGGACCACATATAGGATTGGTACTGGATGGCAGTGGCCATGGACCTCGAGATCCACCCACACCAGAAACCTACTCCTGAAAAAAACCCTAAGCAACCCCTGGAGTGTCCCCAGAAAACAGGTCAGAGAGCTGAAGCCAATCCTCACAGCCATGATAAAGTGCTTCAGATGTGGCCAGCAAGGCCACTGGGCATCAGAGTGCTTGGCACTGGCCCCCGGCCCTCAATCCTGGACTCCAGTGGGTTCTAAAGTGAAGAAAACTCCATGGAGACTGCTGGACAAAGGAAAACATGCCCGGCAAGCTGTTGAGTTTCCTCCCCAACCTTCAAAAAGGGGAGAAACTCCAGCTCCAGAACCCTTTCCAGGCACCACCAGCAACAGCAGCGAACAGGATCCAATGGTAAGTGAAGCCATCCTCTCCTTTTCCATAAAGTTCTGCATAGTAGTACCCAGAACAGGGACCCAAGAGGCCATAGAAGCCATTATAGACACCGGATGTACCAGTGCCTAATTAGACTCCCTACCATCCAGAAGCTAGGGATAGACACAAAACCCCTGGGGCACCCCATATGCTTTGAGCAAGTTGATGGGACACTAATAGGTGGATCCCCAACCACTTTAGTCACTGAGTTCATGAGACTGGAGATGGGATGCAACTGGGAACTTATATGCTTCATAGTATCCTCGAAGATGACTGAGTCACTCATCCTAGGCCTCGCTTGGCTGGACAAATGGGGTCCAGCCATCATGTGGGAAGACAGCTACTGAAAACTAAAATTAGGTATCGGCCCACTGCCTCCGCTCCTTCAGGTCGAAGCTCAACCACTTCAGCCCCCAAGCATCCCTGGTCAGGGGGAGGGGACCGCAACCCCTGCGGATGGCCCGCCAGGCTACCCCCAGGTGTCCAAATAATACAGGGACCTGGCAGATGCATTCAGCGAGCACAAATGTAACATCCTCCCCCCCCACCGCCCCACCAACGGTGCAATAGAAATTGTGCCAAGAACTAAGCTGTCAAAACCCAAGATGTATTCCATGACCCCTAAAGAGATGGGTGAATTAAGAAAGTACATCAATGCCAATTTGGTGAGGGGTTTCATCCAACCCGCCAAATCAAAAGTGGTGGCCCCAGTGCTATTCAAAGAAAAGAAGGATGGGGGGATGAGGCTCTGTGTGGATTTCTGTGGAATTAACACTGTGTGCATGGAGAACATCTACCCCAGGGATCTTCAAACTACGCCCGTGGGCCAGATATGGCCCGCCAATGCAAAGCATCCGGCCCGCGGAGTGGTGGGATTAAGACCCGCCCCCTTACCCTCGGCTTTACCTTCCAGCGAGCATCCACTCCAGCCACACTTCTTTCACCGGTTGAGCTGCACTTCTGATCACACAGCTGCTGCTGAAGTTAAGGTCGAAGGGTGTGGAGGAGGACCAGTGAGGGGTGATATCGCTGGTGCAGCTTGAAAAGCTTAAAAAAGTACTGCCTTGAATTAAAAGCCTTTGAAAGCAATTTAAACAGGATCTTTTTCACAGTTGGAATGGGGGATTTGGTGCTTGCCTTCTCCTAGCTTGAAAAATTGCTGCTTTAAATTAAAAGCCTTTGAAAGCAATTTAAATGGGATCTTTTTCACAGTTGGAATGGGGGATGTGGGTGCTTGCCTTCTCCGAACTTGCAGAAGTGCTGCCTTAAATTAAAAACCTTTTTCACAGCCATGTGAACCAGGGGCGGTGTTTGAGTAGGGGAGGGGCTGCTTGTAAAGTAGCACCTTTAAACTGGGTGGGTGGGGGATATGTCTCCATGTCTCCTAGCTTTGTCAAAATCAGCTGAAGTTGGCTAACACTAATTCAAAAGCAACTGCATTATAATGCCTGAAGGAGAATTCACCCACTGCTTTGATTTTGCCATATATAAGTACATCCACCAAATTGGTTGCTAAACAATTTTGGTAGCTTTCATGTCTGTGGATACACAGGCACAAGTGTGGCAAAAACAAATCAGTTTGAATTCTCCTTCAGGTTTAAAAGACCTTTAACCTTGTAATCCCAAATAATTAAAAAAAAAAGTAATCTGGTCTCCTATCCCTTCCCTGGCTACCTCCCCTGTTGGCAGACACTCACAGGTCCTGCTTCGGCTACTTGCAAAGAGCCCCAAAGGCTTTGGCTGGAACCAAAGGGGAAGGAACTAGGTGGGCCCATAGAGAGGAGAAGGGAGGGGAGGGGTGTTCACTGACAGCTTCTCTCAGCCTGTCATTAATTCTGTTTGAATGTGCAACTTCAAGGCAAGGGGAAGCTCATCTGTGATATGCTTTCAGATGTGAAGGCATTTGAAGTAAAATTGGGCCTCCTCATTAAATAAATGAAGGAGGAAAACTTCTGCTATCTCCGTACTACTCAAAAGCTGTTGGCTGAAAAACCAACACTTGCATTCCCAAACAAAAAGTGTGTGAATTCACTGGAAATGTTGCAAATGGAGTTTCAAATTAGATTTAAAGAGCTTTGTGCACATGAACAGGACATACAGCTTTTCCAGAACCCATTTTCTGTTGAGATCAAAATTGTTGATCCAATTTACCAAATGGAACTGGCTGAACTACAGAATTGTGACTCTCTCTCTGAAAGACACATTCAAGTCAAGCAGCCTTACTGATTTCTATACATCTCTCCCCTCTGAGACATATCTTCATCTCAGGAACGATGCACTCAAAATGGTAACCATCTTTGGCAGCACCTATATCTATGAACAGACTTTTTCCCAAATTAAATAACTGAAATCTCCAACCAGATCCAGACTTACTGATGAACACTTGCATCACTTGTTACGACTGGCAGTGACAAATATGGAACCGGACATTGACTTTCCCATCAGCCAAAAGCAGGCCCACACTTTCCATTGAATTAATATATTTTTGTTGGTTAAAATTATTCTTCATTTTAAATATTGTATTATTTAACTTTTTTTGCACTACAAATAAAGATATGTGCAGTGTTCATAGAAGTTTGTTCATGTTTGTTTCAAACTATAGTCCGGCCTCCAACAGTCTTAGGGACCATTATCCCTCCTTAATTCACCATTGGATGCTTGGAGGGGAGGTTGTGTTGATTCTCACCTTCTGCCTGCTTCCAATGTCTCTCAATGCCCATCTTGTGGGTTTTAGTTGCAGTCTTAATTGCTGCAGTTCTCAGTCTGGTTTATTGTGTGGTCATCTGAAACATGATCAGGAGTTATTTTGAAGGAAATCCTGTTTCTTTTATTCCTTTTTCAATGGCCTATTTTAAGGAGCCTGAAGCTGCTGTTGTAATGAAGTTAGGCAAGTGGCAAGAAAATTTGTGCTCTTTTTTCCTTTGGGGGATGGATCTTATTAAGTAAATAGATTCCTTGGCTTGAGCAAATACAGCTTAGGAAGGAGAAAGGCATAAAATGGACAGTTAAATTGGCCACACCCACCCAATCACATGACCACCTAGCCACCCCCACCCAGCCAGTTCGGCCCCCCAACAGACTGAGGGACTGTGAATCGGCCCCCTGTTTAAAAAGTTTGAGGACCCCTGATCTACCCTCTCTCCCTAATGAAAGACATGCTAAGTCACCTAGTGAAGGGCAAAGGGTTCACCAAGCTAGACCTGAGAGAAGCATATTACTGGGTGCGGATTAAGGAGGGAGATGAATGGAAGATCGCCTTTAACTGCCCATTAAGCAGTTTCCAGTTTAAGGTCTTGCCAAGAAGCCTCTGCCTTATTCATGCAGCTAATCAATGAGGTGCTGCATGAGCACCTATACAAAGGTGTCCTTGTTTACTTGGCTGATATTCTCATATTCAGTGAGATGCTAGAAGAACATATTAAGGCAGTACAACAGGTTCTGAAAAAACTCTTGGCTGCTAAGTTCTATGCAAAGCTGTCCAAATGCGAGTTCCATAAGACCTTCCTGGACTACCTGGGCTACCGAGTGTCAAATGAGGGAGTCAAAATGGACCCAGGAAAAGTAAAAGCAGTACTGGACTAGCAATCCCCACACACTCACAAGCAACTCCAAAGCTTCCTGGGATTTACAAACTTTTACAAACAGTTCATTTCAGCTTTTGCTGAAGTAGTCCTACTCCTGACAGAGCTGCTGAAAACAGGAGGGGGTGCTCCCAAACTATGGCCAAACCAACCATTGACCTGGTTGCTGGACTGCCAAAGAGCATTCGCAAAAACTAAAGAAACTCTTCACAGAAGAACCCATTCTTCAGTACCCCGACCAAGAATGGCAGTTCGTCATCCAAGCTGATGCCAGCGACATGGCTATAGCAGCAGTGCTCTTGCAAAAGAACCCCCAGGGCCAGCATATCCAAAAAGCTCACTGACACTGAAAGGCAGTGGGCAATATGGGAAAAGGAAGCCTACACAGTCAGGTGGGCCCTCCTCTCCTGGTGGCACTTCCTGGAGGGGAGTAGAGTGCCCTTTGAGGTCTGGGCTGACCATAAGAACCTTGAGGCCCTAAAGAGCCCCCAAAATTCTCCCCCAAGCAAATCTGCTGGGCACAGTATTTTAAGCGGTTTTACTTCAAGCTAAAATATATCCCAGGGGGAAAGTACCTGCTCGTGGATGCCTTGTCAAGAAAGCCAGAGTTTAATAGTCAGTGAGAGGAAGTTGTGCACGTGATCATTCCCCCCTCCTAACAGGTGGCTCAAGTCATCACAAGAGGTCAAGAAAGATGTTGGGATGACCCCAGAGGGGATCAAATGATAACAGCACTGAAGTCTGCACTCCCAGCTGACCAATGGTTTGGAGATAACCAGGACACCCTGACTCTAAGGGATGGGTTGGCTTGGAAAGGATCCAAGCTGTATGTTCCTGCCAGCTTGAGGCTTCTGATCCTACAGTGCAGCCACAACTCCCAGTTGGCCAGCCACTTTGGATTCCTAAAGACCCTCCACTTAGCCAGGAGGCAGGTGACCGAAGATGAAAGCAGATGCAGAAGATTATGTTAAGAGCTGCGCTACCTGTGCGACCATGAAGATGAGACCGAGGAAACCCCCTGGGCTTCTCCAACAAGTGGCCGACCCTTGCTGGCCCTGGGAGAAAATTGCCATGGACTTTATAGTCGAACTCCCAGAGAGTGGAGGGAATATGGTCATTTGGACCATGATTGACTTATTCTTGAAGCAAGCCCACTTCACTGCCAGCTCGGGATTACCCTCTGGCAGAAAATTGGCCAGGATTTTTATAAGCAAATATACCGGCTGCACAGAGTGCCCTGCAGGGTCATCTCTGACCGAGGGGTTGAATTCATCACTATGTTCTGGAGGGAGTTCCTGAAGTCCATAGGATTGACCCAGGGGCTTAATTCGCCTTTCCATCTGAGTACTAACAGAGCTGCGGAACACACAAACATCATGGTGGAGCAGTACATGAGATGCTATGTGGACTATCAACAGGATAACTGGGCAAATTTGCTGCCTTTCGCGGAGGTGGTTTACAATAATGCAGTGCACATGAGAGCTGCCATGAGAGCTGCCATCATCAATGACCTTGGCAGAATGGATGGAATCACTAAAGCTGGGTTGGGAGAATATGAAGCAAGCACTAGCTAAGGCGGCAAAGGCATACAAGAAGCAGGCAGATAGGCGCCGATCTCTCCAGTCCCCCCTCTAGGTGGGAGATCGTGTATACCTGTCAACCAAATACCTTAAGCTAAAATTGCCTAGCAAGAAACTAGGACCTACATTCCTAGGGCCATTCTCAATAGTGAAAATAATTAACCCAGTGACTGTACAACTTAGCCTCCCACGCCTGTTTGGGAAAGTACATCCAGTTTTCCATAGCAGTTTACTGAAACCTGCAGTTAGTTCACAGCTAAGACCACGGGACCAGCCAAGACCTAAGCTGATGGTAGTGAAGAGGGAGACCCACTATGAGGTTAAAAAGATATTGGACTCCAGGGTAAATAGGGGTCGCTTGCAATATTTAGTCCACTGGAAGGGATACCCTTTGTCTGAAGCTACATGGGTCAAGAGTTGGGATGTGAAGGCAGTTAGATTAGTAAAACAGTTCCATGAGAAATTACCTAGCAAGCTTAAGGGGCCCCCTGGGGGTGGGAAGAGGTGGTTAGGAACAGCATTACTAACCCCCATCGCTTCTCTCATTTCAGGATGTCCTCATCAGCTGAGGGGGGGACAGCATGTCAGCCCTGGAGCTATCTTAATTGGAGTCTTCAGGGCTGCCACAGCAGTGGATGGGTAAGCTGTGAGAATAGGAGAGGGGTGGAGACAGTGTGGGGTGTGTAGTCATAACAACATTTTTTCTCTTGGGAGTCAAGTAAGTTTAGCCTGCACCTGCGGAGACGTGACTAGAAGTCAACTATAGTTGGGACAGTGACCTGATTGGACCATGTGATGCACATGTGGATGGAGGGAAAGGAACTCTGACTTTACTTTGGGTGGGGAAAACCCAGGGCTTTCAGATTTGGGTTTTCCAGATGTGCCGATATGACATCTCTAAAAAATTCAAGCTTTGAGAAAAATGCCTGCCTTGGAGTTTTGATTCTTTGGGGGATGTTACTTGGAACCCTGAAATTTATTCTGTTGAGCGGATTTTGAGGCCTGTTACCACTTTCGACTTTTTTTTCTGACAGTATTTCTAACATGATAAAAGATAAAGCAAAGAATAGAAAGCCATGTCTTGTTCTTTGATTAATCTGAAAATCTGCAGTTTGCTCAATTGGCCATAATCTTTGATATATACTTTTACCCAAGCTTGAAATTCTTTCCTGATATTTATTTTTGTTCTGTTCATTCTGCCAATATTAATTACCATTGCAAATTATCAAAGGCTTTTTTGCATCTAAGAAGGTTAGTGAAGATTTCTTATTTCTATTTATATGTTTGGTTGCATTATGAATGTAATTTTGTCTTTTATATTTTTCTTTGGGATTAAACCAGTTTGGTCAGTGTATATAAGAAATAAACATGCTACTTCAATCTATCAGCTATAAATATATATACATTCAACAAGGAAAGTGATGTTTATAATTGCAGCTTCTCTTACTACTTTCAGATTGCAAGATTCTGTTATTATAACCTCATAATAAAGGTAGTGTTGGTACCCATGGTTTGTCCTTCTTGCCTTGTTTACCTGAAAGGGCTGTCTTCAGTCTTGCAAATTTCTAAGTATTTCTCTCCTCTTTAACTTTTACTTTCAGGAAACTCAGGAAGATCCCTCTCTGTTTCTGCGGGTCAAGTTACATGATGGATGTTGAGGCCATGACTCTTCTTCTCTCTGTCTCCCAAGGTCATTCCTATATACCATTACATCATACCCCTTCTTTTCTTTATTGGCTCCCAGAGGTCAGAGGCTTGACTCCTTCTGGGCACATAAAGCTGGTGTGTTCTTTGAAGACTCAACTGCTCCCCACTACAGCTTTGATAAATGGTGTTCATTGAAGAAAGGTCTTTATTTAAGCCTTTGCATTTTTCTCTCAGCTGCCCTGTGTAACAGATAATTTAGTGCCGCTTTTGGGCAGGAGACCCAATTTCCATCTGTCACTAATGGCTAGAAGTGATATCGGATGGTATTAATGTAAAGGTGGAAGGACGAAATATCATAGCGAGTACATCAAGATATATATCAATGGTTATTTTTTGTATTTGTGGATAATTGAAAAATAAATGTTAGTGATGATATTAGAAATAGTTTGGGGAGATAAATGTACTTGTACTTTTTATTCAGATGATGGCCTGGTGTTGCCTGAGAGCCCAAATGATTTGCAGTGAAAGTTACATAGGCTGTATGATAAAGCAAGGATTCTGAAAATTGATATATTAAAGTGCATAGCAGTTGCGTTTGACAGGTAAAATAGTGAATGATTGCAAACTATATATACATTTAAAAATGAGAGAATTGATTAATTTATGTATGTTAAAATTACTAAATGTGGAAAAGGGATAGAAAAAGTTTAATATGTGGAAATGCTGGCAAAAAGGTAGTGGGCATTTTTCTGTTGTGAGGAATGGATGTTTGTTAAAAGCAAACATAATACAAAAATAATACAGAGATTATTTGTAGATGGATCTCATTCTAACCTTTTATGTGAAAACTATCATGTCACTTTTAGTGTTTAAAATCAACCACATTCCTTTATAAACAAACAATATCACAGAAAGCAAAATGGACTCTTACCCGAGAAGGTACCAACCTTGACAGCTCGTTCATTTTTAATTTTTTCTACCTCAATTAAATTCCGATCACAGAGCTCCCAGCAGTTGGGCGACAGGATAATTTCACTTGCTTTGGCTAAGTTTTGGGCCAACCGTACTTCTTCCACTGCTCGACCAGTTACCACAAAATGTTGTCGTCTGTTATCTCCAATGACAACTTTTGAGATGTGACCTGCAGAGAGTCCTGAGAAAAGATTCAACTTCTTTATCAGAGATCATACTACAGCATACTGAAATAAAATGGGGGTGGGAGAGTTGAAAATGAAATAATTCCACAATCTATATATATCCAGAAATTCTTTAATTATTAATGAAATTTTATCTCTGCTGATAAAGGATAATGGGTTTTTGGACTAATCTTTGTGCCATTTCTAAAATTATAGTTCCATTATTTTTTTTACTTCTGATCCTAAGTGTTGATGAAAGGGAATATTAATTTAATAGAGGTTACTTATTGGCTACAGCCATCTTTGCAGCTTTTCTTTTGCTTCTGTTTCTCTCAGTACAGATGAAATTAACATACATATTGTTTTATAGCTTTTCTATAAAAAATAGGCTCCAAATTTGTTCTAGACTCAGGGGTGGTACCTATCTTCACTCGTAGCTCAAGTCCCACTTCAGTATCACGAACACCATATTCTTGTTGGATGCTGAAACTACACTTCAGTGCCAGAGTAATAATTTCATTTAAATGGCAACGCTCTACCTTCCAGAGTGCCAACAGTGCATCACCTGGAAATAAGAGAACAAATCATTGAGCTTGTTCCATTTTCAAGAATGTATTTTCAATAGTTTTACAGAATTATAAAAAGGAGCCTACTTGTATGACTATTTATTCATGCAATAACATAATGATCTATACCAGGGATGGGTTCTACTTACCTTTACTACCCATTCGCAATGGGATTATATTAACTTTTATTGCGTTTGCATTATTTTTATCTTTCAATGTGTTATTTAAATGAGGAAATCTGATTAGGAAATCTCATTATTTAATTTGATTTATATCTGTGTTTTCAAACTTGGCAATTTTAAGATGTGTCAACTTGTTAGCTGGGGAATTCTGAGAGTTGAAATCTACACATCTTAAAGTTGCCAAGTTTGAAAAACATTGATTTATTGTATATCAATAACCAAAGTCATTGTTTAATAAAATAATTGCCATTGCTTGAAGCACCTCTATTCTTTACTCTTTTTTTTAATAAAAAAAAGTGGTACCTTTAGTTGGGAATCCAAGATAATTCGGGCCACAGAAATGCAGTGGAAAGATGCAGAGACCCTTACAAATTATAAAGATGATTCTTGCAATTGGCTTTTGTGAAAATAGGATATTCTCTTATATAATTCAGGCCAATTCTTCACTTGTAATTTATACTCTCTCTCAGCTATTGCTAAAGCCATATAAATCCTATCCGCCTTACTATTACTATGTATCAGTACAACTGATTGGATGATACTAGAAATCATAATGAAGAAACAGTCTAAGATCGCTTCCGGTGAAGATGTGCCAATTGAATTCACACCCAGGGAGGGATCTCTGAAGGGTTTTTCCCTGGGCTGTAGCTCTTCAACTACTAATGGAAAGAACTGGCATTCCGTCAGTTTATATGACTCTCCTAGTTTAGGGAGAGTCTTAGAATTACCCCTCAAGATCCTCCGATACAGCTGAGATCTGCAAATAACTTCAGAGCTTCGAAGCATCTGCGTGCTGAAAGCTAGGGGGAAGGGCTGCAATCTGTTCATCATTGAAGAAGCAGCTGTTTTGAAATTTACTTTTCAAACAAACAGTAAGTTGTGCCTTTCATTTCTTAATCACCTTTAAGGACTATTAATCTTTAATAAGTTAAAAGAGGGTCTCTTTAGTCACAGCTTGCTACTCCTTTTTGAAGACCTGCACCATTTTGGGGATTTCTTCAGTGTTAGACAACAACAAAGAAGGCTGCTAAAGCAAGCCAAAATAAGGAAGTGTGGAGAGAGAAAAAAGCTGATGGAGAAACATAAAGGCAGAAAAATGTGGTTTTAGTTTATTATTTGTAATAATTTGTAGCTTGGTCTGCTTTGCTGTAAGTGGCTAAAACTTTCTGATTTTTATGATTTCTGAATGCCTAGTAATTTTAAAGTGATTTATTAAAAAACTATTCTTTGACCAAATAGGGAGTCAAGATGGAGGAGCAAATTATTAGCGATGTATTTGATGTATAACTTCTTGAACTATTTTAGAGATGCAAACATGTTTAGAAAATTACCAAACTACTGAGGCATTTTCACAGATAGCTGAAAATGCAGAGGAGTCAACTGCAATTTTGGAATATAAACTTGATACCAACTCTTATAATACAAATTCTCAATACAACTGAAAGAAGAGTGCTAAGAAAATTTGCAACTTTTAAAAAGACAAATTTGGGACTTTTTCTTTAAGGACATTAACAAGGTTGAGAAATTCTTAGAAAAAGGGAAGCTTATAACTACTTCATAAACTTT
Source organism: Pituophis catenifer annectens (assembly GCF_029215685.1). Taxonomy (NCBI): domain Eukaryota; kingdom Metazoa; phylum Chordata; class Lepidosauria; order Squamata; family Colubridae; genus Pituophis; species Pituophis catenifer. The sequence goes on along the minus strand of NW_027256883.1, from coordinate 105,446,206 downwards.
CCATAGAAGAAAAAGATTTTACTCCATGAAGACAAGCTAGAAGGAGTGAATTTAACAATTTGACTGAAATTAGGATAGATTTCTATCTATGGGATATATGTAACGGAAAGAAAGTCTTAATCAAAAATTTGAAAATGTAACTTTATATACAGTATATGCATAATGGCTAAGTAATTCCTAAAGTATTGTAGAAAGTCAGCACCTATCCCCCAGAAAAAAGAAATATTTTGGGAAATATTAAAAAGGCAGAATATATTTCCCTAAAGGAGAAATGCTCTTAAAGACAGAAAGCAGACTCAGTCTTTCTTAATAGCCACCAAACAGAAACTGAGGAGGCCAGCTTTTAGAAATGCAGGTTTGGTAATCCATTCAAGACAGGATATTTTGAAACTCCTTGTAGCAAAGCTAACAAAGGCAAAATGATAGGATTAGAAGGCAGCCCCTCACCTAAGATCCAACGCTGGACAAAAGCCATTAGCCACAATAGGAATTGCCCAACACCCTTTCAGACAACAAGCCTTTTCACTGCATGACCCCAGAGCAATCCAAACTTCAAAGTCACAGAAACCTGGGAGCTCAGATAAACAATAATCCAGACGTTGACCAGATTAGCTCAGACAAACACCTAGGATTTGCATTTCCTTTTTTTTTTTTGGTTAGAGAGCCAGCTATGACCCCTACATAACCCCTATATGACCCCCATAGGAATCTGACAACAGCCAATAGATATTAAAGGACATGTTCTTGCACTGGAACAAGAAGCTCAAATACAAAGCCCAAAGAAGATAAAACCCACCCACTCTCAACTCCATTTTGTCAGCTGCCCAGAATCATATGTGGTCAATAAACCTTTCTTTCCAATCAACCTCCTTGCTTCCAGTGTCTTTCTCCCAACTTGGAACCGAACCGTTACTACTGTAATGCTCTCTATATGGGGCTCCCTTTGAGGAGCACCCAGAGGCTCCAACTGGTGCAGAGTGCGGCCGCGCGGGTGGTTATGGGAGCAACATGGTGCTCCCGTGTGACACCTCTCCTGCGCGAGCTGCACTGGCTCCCGGTGGTCTTCCGGGTGCGCTTCAAGGTTTTGGTAACCACCTTTAGAGCACTCCATGGCTTAGGACCTGATTATTTACGGGACCACCTACTACCACAAGCAGCCTCCCACCAGCCAGTACGCTCTCATAGAGAGGGGCTCCTCTGGGTGCCATCAGCTAAACAATGTCGACTGGTGGCCCCCAGGGGGAGGGCCTTCTCTGTGGGGGCACCCACTATCTGGAATGAGCTCCCCCCAGAGATACGGAGGATCCCGGATCTGCGCACTTTCCGCCGTGGTCTTAAGACTCTCCTATTCCAGCAAGCCGGCCTGGCCTAATTTTCTCCCCTGTTTTAAAAGTCTTTTAAATCGAAATTTTAATCTGTTTTAAATTATTGGGATTTTTAATTGTCTCGGGCTAAATTATTTAATCTGGTTTTAATTATGTTTTTTAACTTTTGTATCTATGTATTTTATTTTGTGCCTGTTCACTGCCCTGAGTCCTTCGGGAGTAGTGCGGTATATAAATCTAATAAAACAAACAAAACAATAAAACAAACCAGATGGATTTTCCTTCCAACAGTATGCAAAATGTTATTGAAAATTTATTTGAGAGTATTTGCGTTAAGAGAAAGTTAATGATGTATTAGTTCAAAGAAAAATTTAGAGTTTTAAAAAGGATGTATACAAAAGAATTATTCTATGAGGATAGTTTGGAGGGAGGGACATAAATTTAATCCTGAATTTCAAAGCATGTATGTTAAGTTAAAAGAAAAAGATGTATTAAAAAGTTTTGATTTTAGAAATGTGTTTAAAGAAAAGTTCAGCATTTTAAAAAGGATGAAAAAAAGTATTTTTCCCTGTAAAGTCAAAGAAGTGAACCTTGTTAATATAAATGGTGATAGTTTACAAAGATTTATTAGGTGCAAATAGAAATACATATTATTTCCACAGCAAGGAAGATAAAGCAGAAATGGTTAAATTGAGTATTTTATTCAAAGAGGAGAATATATTTAAGTAAAGTTTTCATTTGGATATCATTCTGGATTTTGTGCTTGTGATTGAAAAAAACTGAAACTTTGACTTTGGTTTTGTCGATTAGATAGATTTGTTGTTATGGAAATGGCTAGTTATATAATAATGCGTAAAAGCAAACAGTTGAGACTGGAGTGTTTTTATCTTGTACTGTGCTAAAAAGAGATTAAACAGATTAAAAGAGTTGAAAGGGACCTTATATGTCATGTAGTCCAACCCCCCATTCAAGCAGGAGACCCTACACCATTTCTGACAATGCATTTCTTCCTTTTTTCCTCCTTTGTACATTTCCCCCCCTTTTTACATTTCTATTTTTCTTTCTATTTTATATATAAATAAAACAATAAAAGCTGATAAACAAGGGGGGGAGTCTAAAATAAATTATAGTGGACTGATATCACAAATAATTTCATTTATCTAAGACAGAATCTATATTCTTGAGTTTTAAACAGACGGAGGCATATTAAATCAGATACTGTTCAACCTGTTCAGAAAAATCTTGATTGTATTGATTCAAGGCAGCCATTTACCAACATTACAGCAACCTATCCTCCTATTTCTAATAATCAGCTTGGTATAATTACCAATTATCAACATGTCAAAAATATTATAGGTAGTCCTTAGATAAAGATAAGTGGGATCAGAATTTCTGTCGCTATATGGTGGGTTTGTAAAGCATGACATCATATGATCTTAGCCATGATGACCTTGGCAGCGCTTTTAGCAAAGGCAATTCCAGCACTTGCCGCTGCTGTTTCTAAATAGAATTGTGGGACATTAAGAAAGAACCTCCTTGCCATTTCCTGCCACATTCTAATAAAGTGGAGAAGCCAACAGGAAGTTGTAAGTCCCAGGCAGCTTGCAAGCAGGCTAGCAGGCAGATAAGTGCTTGTTGCCATGTGCGGGACGGTGCACAAGGGATTGGTGCAGCACAGTATGAGAGCAGCCAGGGTTGGGATAGGAGGGTGCTGCTATCTGCTGCAGGATATAGGAGAGTGTGCAAGGGGTCGGCATAGTGAAATAATGGCAGAGCAATCAGTGGTAGCTTCAGAGAGGGTGTGAGATAAGCACAATTTAGGGGGAAACATTCAAATGGGAAAAGGCCAGAGGTGGGATTCAAATAATTTAACAACTGGTTATCTGCCCTAATGACCAGCTAGATAGGTGAGATTGGATGGTCATGTGACTGAGTGGGCATGGCCAACTCGATGGCAGTCACATCGTGGGGTGCCTCGCCTCACCCGCCCACTTGCCTGGCCTCCTGGATGCCTAAGCTCTTCTAGTCTTTGTCCATTAATTTGTCTACTACTACAGCATCTGGTTGACTATCTAATGTCTGCTGTCCATCTGGATCCAGAACTCCCACAGATTCTTAGCTGTATTATTCTTCACGACCTTCTGTGGAAACTCCTTGATGGTTGGCTGGGGAATTCTGGGAATTAAAGTCCACATATCTTTCAGCTGAGAGACACTGATCTACACCTTGGGTTCCATCTAGTGTGGTAAATCCCTGCTTCTATGGATCTGGTGCTTAGTGCCTGTTCTTGTGCTGCTATGATCGCTGATCAGTGCTGCCTTTTACACACACACACACACACACACACACACACACACACACAGAGAGAGAGAGAGAGAGAGAGAGAGAGAGAGAGAGAGAGAGCGAGCACTTCAGTTGTGTGTGTGTGTGTGTGTATTAATTTTACCATTGCCCACAGAGTATATGGACACATATTTCCCCCAGGGACAAATTCTAGAAGGGCAACTGTGTTACCCTGCTATTGCAACTAGGAAAACAACAGACTCTTGCAACACGTTAAAGACAAAGCAACTGATTGTATTCTGCTGCTTCTGGAGAATCACAAGCACAATCAGCATTTCCTGCGGATTCATTAGAAGATGGGAAGATTGGTAGCACTTGCTACCGAGAATAATACTTCACAAATCTGATGAACTGGTGCTAATTCATAATAGTTTATGCTGGAAGAAATCTGCTGCAAGAATTACTTTTTTCACCTTTTGATCCTTTTCCCTTTAGGTAAACTGGATTTGCAAGAGCCTCGAGGACAAGGAAACCAGCCATTTACTTTAAAGTCTCATGCATAGCCACAGCTATTTATTATGCCCTAGTTATTTAGCAATGTAGAAAGGTGCACTGCAACAGATGTGCTTTTCAGCTGTTAGCACACACACAGACATACATACACCCCAGACCAATGACAGAAACAACCTACAAAGTATGCCTACGAGAATCCTAAATAAATATGGTTTTTATTTGCTTCTCTGTCTGGAAGGAATCTTTCAAAACACATCTGGGATGCTTTGCGTCTCCAGACTCCATGGCAACAGGTGGCAAATTGCTGCACCCAATTTCAGGAAAACACAGGTTTCCAAGCCCATTGCAGAAAGGCAGAGGTTGGGGCAAGGGGGAGGGAAGGAGGGAAAATGACATCTCTCATTGTCCTCATCCCTATTTCGTGAATTGATCTGGCTAGCAAACTTGCAAACAACTGCGGTGAGAAGAAGTATCCCCGATCTCTCTCCACCCCCAAAGCCCTAGCCTTTGCCCTCAGCCTCCAAGATGAACTTCAGTTGCAAAGCTCAGTCAGAACGCTCTGGGCCAGAGAGAGAGAGAGAAGCAAAGCACCTGCCTTTTGCTTCCCTTTCCTTCTCAGCCCTCTCCTCACCATTCTCTCTCCCCTTCCCACCCAGCCCAGTACCAAAACCCCCAACCTGCCAGGCTGTTGTAACAGTCAATTTCAATGCTGTGCAGCAACTGCCTTTTCTCATCCAAGAGCTTGCCCAGGCCAGTAGCCCTCACAGAGGAGGCAGTTGAAGCAGCATCCTCAAGAGTCTTTCTGGGCCAGGAACGGCCCCTTCAGCTCCAGAAGCACCCTGTGATAGTTGCTTCCCAGGTTTGCTTCCCATGGCTTCCCAGCACCACTTCTCCTTGTAGCATTGAACTCCTTGGCTTTTGAAATCCAGTGCTCTTTGGATCAGCTGCTCAGGCTTGGCAGCCAGAGAAGTGGTGGTGAGGCCTCACTGCTACAAGGAGAAGAAGTATCAGGAAGCAAGAGGCTTGGGAGGGGAGGAGGGGAGACACATTCAGCCTGTTTGCCAAACTGCACAAAGTGTTAGCTATCAGTTCCCATGAACCAGTGCAAACCGGATGAATACCACCACTGGAAAAGGCTGCTTACACAAGAACACATGGCTCTCTATTCATCTAAAACTTGGTTTTCTCAAATTATGCAATTTTGCTTGGAAAGTCTTTTTAATTCACCTAAGAAATAAAAAGGAAACATTAACTGCTGTTTTAAAACATTCACAGACTGAGAGATTTAAAAAAACCACACATAGCATCTAATATCCAAAACATCTTCTACCTATTACTCAGCAAATTTTATCCTATTCCACCACAAATGTTTATCGGAATCCTTTATTACATGCGATAGATCAATAAAAACAACCTCAAAATTGGAAAGATGTGATACAATGCAGAAAAAAATTGGAATTTAAATTTGAAATGAAACCACAACTATTCTTATTAGAAATAATCTCATAAAAAATAAACAAGAAATATTATAATTTAATAATAAATATGCTTACCACAAGAAGAATATTTTGCTCATTAATGTAAGAAAGACACAATTCTGATAATATCTGATTAGACTTAAACCTGGAGAATATGTAGTAATGGCAAAACTAGCAGTATACAGTACATACACAATAGAATTTTAAATAAATTTAACCAGAAATAGTTCCCATACATAAAATATATCATCCACCACAGTAAATGTACCTAGCTATAGTTTGGTTTTTAAGGAGGCCTAATCCTTAATTATATTGCAAATTAGCAGATATGTAAAAAAGGGAAGTCAGAAATTTAAAAGCTTTTTTTTTCATTGTTTTATTTTTTTGGCCATTTTTCTTTCTTTTTAATATTTTACATTTGTTAAACATCTATTTTTTCTTTCTGTTAACGTGTAAACACACACAAATGCATACCAAGAGATGTACCTAATAATAATACAATGGACATTTCAAAATCAAATAATTTAGCCTAAGAACAAATCTTTTATTATACTGCATAATCAATATCCTGATATACAGTATGTTCTTAATTTCTAAAGCTATACTAAACTTTGAATCAAAAAGCCAAATAATCCTAATGCTCATAGCACCAATATCCTAAACTATAATTAATAATGATAGAATGTCCACTTTTTTTCCTGTGTATTATACAGGAAAATATTTATTAAATAAATAACATTGTATTGAAATAAGATGTAAACTAACACAATAAAAGAAACAAATATTTTTGATGTGTAAAAATAAAATCACTCCCTTTTATTTTTCACAGTTCATACCTGCAAATTTCAAGACATCACCTCCAAACACCAGTACTTCTATACATGAAAGAAAAAGGAAGAAATTTACAATCTTTCATTGCATGGTAGAGAAAATTCCATGGGGAAATTGGCTCTTCTAATAAATTGCTTTTAGAGAAAATGCTAATCATTGTTTTTTTTTCCACACAAGAACAACCACTGACTTGCCACACCACCTGCTGCACTTCATATTGCCATCATGTTCATCCTCAAGTGGGCATAAAACTACCTATGTGGGCAGAAACATTTGAAATGTAGCATATATTCATTATGGCACTTATGCCAAGTGCCATTTTATGATTCAGTTTATAATTTTAACTTAATTATTGGTAGGTTATTTTTTGGCTAAAATGAAAGATTTATTTCAGAACCACAATATTAAAAAAAAAAAAATCTTTAAAACCGAAAGGCTCCTTTCTGTTGATGGGTGGTGTTTATAGCTGTCATTCCATGTTTCAATGGAGCTTATTCAATTGAACTCAGAGGGACTTCTTTCTGAAAGGAAACAATAGCACACCATTCATCATTTTCAAAAGTTCACATAATTAATATCATGATAAAGGACAATAACACTGTTAATATATTTCTGTTTAAAAAGGTGAAAATGACTTCCAACATTGTGATTAATATTTAGATACTGCTGCATTACAATGATGTGGTAATTCAATTTCAATCAAATGCTCAATCTGTCATAAAAACTAAAAGAATAATTATGAAATAAATCGGACCTCTGAGGTCTGAAAAAATATGAAAGAGCCACAAAAGACTATAGGATGGCACAGATCTGTCAGATGTCAGTGCTGGCTAGGTATAATGGGAGTCATTTCACTACTGTATTATGCAAGACTCAATGTTAAGACTTGGGGATTATGGTTTTTCTAAACAGAATGGGACCTTTAAACTCTGACCCTTCCCTATACTCGCTTCACTTCCAGCTAACCACTGTCACCAAATCACAGCTAACTTTCCTCCTCCACTACCCCACTGCTGGCAATTCTCCACCGCCAATGGCCCCCTGCTTAGTCCAGAAAAACCTGCACATTCCAAAAGGCACACTTTCCACTTTGCCCAAATGCTGAGAGCACTCTGCTTCTCTGTGAAAAAGGGGTGCTCCCGCAAATGGATTTGCAAGTGAGAAAAGCGGAAAGAGTGCCTCTGGGAATAGGAAGAGTGTCTCTGCAAATATGAAGAACACTCCCAGGCTTTGGGAAAATTGGGAAGAAAAGAGTGCCTCTGGACATGTGAAAAGTGCACATAGGACTAACAGCACTGAATAGCAGAGGAAAAGTTGCAGCTTGAGAGTCTTTCCTGCAAAATTGGAGGGCCCCTGTTTGGCCAATGCTGTCCAGAAGCCTGGGGTGGTGGGTGGGAGGGTTACTGATCCCAACCTCCTTTCCCATCAAGACTGGGTGGGGATGATTGGAACAAGTTAGCAATTACCCCCAGAAAGAGTACTGGGATGGGAGACCACCAGGCGGCCCCAGAATTGTATGCCTGGCAGGGAAGTGAGGTAGGCCTGCCTGTGAGAGTGGCTATGTTCCCCAGTCTTAATTCACCATATTCCCTTCAGTGGACACTTTTCACAAACACCCCCAAACAACATACCTGGATGGGAGACCACCAGGCGATCCCAGAATTCTGCCTAGTCATTCATCAACGTTATTATAATTTGTATGGAATTGTTCCATACAAATGGTATTTTATTGTTATTTAAAGGAGAATGCACTCCTTAAAAAAAAAAAACAGGTCCCAGCTCTCCCTTTGCTTTCCCCCTCCCCCATCCCTACTGCCAGCCAGTCTCAAGACTATTGCTGTCAGGCCTCCTTCCCCTGCCATTCTAGAGCTTCTTTCCACCTCCTGCCCAGAGGGAGGCAGCAACTGGACTGACTTTGGGCCAACACAGCTTTTTATGGGCTAAGCAGGAAAGAAAGTGTTATGTATGTATCTATTTTGTGCGGGAAATTCAAATGCACCATTGCTTGTGATTGGTTAATGGTTATTTCTGAACTGTATATAAAGAGGGCTGTTGCCTGTGTTTCTTTGCTGAAGTCTCACCCTGAATTAAAGAGCTGTTGTCACTAGCTTGCTTGTGCCTCTCGTTATTCCCGTGCTACAACATTGGCGACGAAGGTGGGATTGAGGCCACAAGAAGCAAATCAAAAAGAGCTTTGAGTTTCAGCCAGGGTGACGAGCGGACTACGGAGACATACTGCGATGTCTGCCTACGTCCTGCCAAAACCCTTTGACCCAACCCGAGAGAAGTGGGGGTTGTATTTGACCAGGTTCAAGTGTTCCCTGGAAGCAAGTGAGATGCAAGGGCTCTCAGCGAACCGAAAAAGAGCGCTCTTCCTGAGCCACTGCGGGCCAGACTTTTTCGAGATGGCCGAATCTCTCTGCGAACCAACTCCAGTTCAGACGGTCCCCTGGGACATCCTGCAAGCAAACCTGAGAGCCCACTATGCTCCCATTCCTTCGAAGTTTGTACAACGCTACGAGCTCCGGCAACGAGTACAGAGAGAAGGAGAACCGGTCAGTGCATATGTGGCTGCCCTTCGAAAAACCGCAATGCATTGCAATTACCGGGATCTAGATGACGCACTCCTCGAACAGTTGATTTGTGGCATAAGAAAAACTAGGTTACAGAGGCGCCTACTCGCGAAGCCAGATTTGACATTAGCCAGCGCGCTAGATGAAGCAAGAGCGCACGAAGCGTCCACTAAGGCTTCCGAAGCGCTACAATGTCCACAGTCGGGAAAAGACGGCCCAAAGTCAACACCTGTTCATCGAGAGGAGGTGCGGACCAGTACGGAGGAAGAGTCAGACGAGGACGTCTTCCACACTGACAAAAAGAAGGGCGAGCAAAGTCGTCGCTGAGAAAAGTGCTCGAGTTGCGGTGGAGCTCACGAGAGACAGTCCTGCAAATACCGAGACGCCATTTGCAGGCATTGTGAAAATGTGGGGATGGGGTTGAGGGTTGTCCCCGAACCGTGAACCAGCTCACAAGCAAACACATTAGGACTGAAATAAAACTAGCAGAGGAGTCTTGTATAAAAATATACTTTACTTCAAAACGTTTAAAAAACACTTTGTCTTTAAAAAGGCACATTAACAACTAAGTCTTATCTTGATTAAATGAAGCCAGGCTATCTCCCTAAATTCCTCTCCACAATACCGAAACAGACTATAAGAAAAAACTAACATGACATTAAGCAGCTTCGGTGTCGATACATCATCGAGGTGGTAGAAGGGCAGCAGCGTAGGCTTCACAGCTATAAGTCACCTGTGGAAAACAGTTCAATCAGCAAACGTGGCTTGAAGCTCCTGGGAGGGAAACTGTCCAGCTCTCCCTCCGATCGTGACTCCAACAGCAGCAACAGTTCAGATGTTGGCTTGCGTGCTTCAACTCAGCAAAAGGCAAGCCGAAATTGGAGACTTCAAAAGGCTCCCAGCTATCTCAACTCACAGTTGCAGCTAGTTCCGTGGGAGTATCTTTACACAGCTCTTCGGCTCCTTTTCTGCTGCTATCTCTGCTGCAGTCGTCAGGACTCCTTAGCTGAGTTCTCCTCCCTTCTGCAGCTCTGCTCTGGGCTCTGCGTCCAGGTGCTTCAGCACTGGCTCTGCATCTAGGCCTAAACAGTGTCTAGGCCCAAATAGCAAGCAGAAAGGTCTGTGCTTATATGGGGAGTTAACCTGCAATTAATTAGGGCGGGGAAGGCTTGCAGTTAATTGCAAACAGGAGATGGCTTGATTGGGTCCATACTGTTTGTGACTGATCAAGTAGCTACAGCAATTCTGAAAACACTTGTGACAATCCCCTTCTCTGTGGCTATTTGATTTGATAACGAACATACATACATCATTGAATACATATGCACATCAACGCTCAGTACATTTTACATAGCCATCAATATTTTACCCAGGAGATAATGGTGTTGTTCACGGGGCAGCGGTTTAGTAAACACATCCGCCACCTGTTCCCTTGTTTCACAATAGATGGTTTTAATGAAACCTGTTCTCACCAATTGCCTTACATATGTATTCTTAATGTCAATATGGCGCGATCTCTGACCTACAGCATCGGCTTCCGATATGTTAACAGCAGCCATGTTGTCCTCATAGATATTTATAGGATACATGGGCTCCCTCCATAAGCTCACCAAAAGATCATCAAACCAAACTAGGTTATTGGAAGCTTTGGACAAACTCACATACTCAGCTTCTGCTGTGGAAGTTGCAATTAGCTTCTGCTTTCCAGAGTACCAATACACAGGGCTACCATTCAGATATACAATGTATCCCGAGGTACTTTTTCTAGATCTAACATCCCCTGCCCAATTGGCATCCGAATAACAACTCAACCTTAGTTCTCCGATTATTTCTGGCTCCAACAACAATGAGTAATTCACAGTACCCTTTAAGTATCTTAGGACTCTTTTGATCCCATTCCAATGGTACTGTGTGGGATGTTCCGAATGTCTAGACAACACGTTTATGGTTAAACTGATATCCGGCCTTGTCCAATTCGCGATGTACAACAGCGACCCAATCACGGATTTGTAAAGGGTCTTATTCTCAAACTCCGTACTCTCAGTGTACATGTTTTTTTTTATTAATTTTTTTATTCATTTTATATTTTAAATTACTAACATTACAAACAACATATACAATATTTCACCCTGTGCTATACATAAGAAAGGAAGATTTGGTTCTTCGGATATATCCTCATGATCGCCAAACTCCACGTTCTCGGGGTACAGGTACTGAAGCATCCAATTTTCCCAGCGCATAGTCCACAAATGGTTTCCAAATTTTCCAGAAAATATCTTCTTTATAGTCACCATTTCTAATTTTAATATCACATGTCATTTTATCATTTAAGGCTAATTTCCACATTTCACAATACCATTCTTCTATTCTAAAATTCACATCTAATTTCCAATATCTGGCTATTATAATTCTACCCATTATAATCATAATTCTAATCAATTCTTTCTCATATTTTGTTGGTTCTATTTCCTTAATTATCAACAGTAATATAGTTTCTGGTCTCAATATTATTGCTTTCCCCATCATTTCAAATATCATTTCCTCCAATTGTTGCCAAAACTTTTTAACTTTATCACATTTGTACCACATATGTTCATAAGTCCCTAATTCCATGTCACATCTCCAACATTGTTTACTAATTTTTTTATCCATCAATGACAATCCTAATGGAGTCAAATACCATTTCCAAACAACCTTATAATTATGCTCTTTAATCCTTACAGATAAAGTCTTCATAATTCTACTCTTCCAATTCACGTTCCAATCTAAATCTGATATTTTAATATTAAGTTCTTTTTCCCAATTCATCTTCATCACCCTTTGTGGTTTTCCATCAAAATTTATAATCTTATATATCTTACTAACGAGTCCCTTTAGCCCAATTTCATCTTTCATAATTTGGAATACTAAATATTCAAATTCAGTTTTACTTCTACTTATCGAACAATTGTCCCTTACCTTCTTAGTCCATTTTTCTATCTGTATTTTTTCAAACCAGCCTAAACCCAATTTTTCAATGATTTCTTTTTTCCTCCTTTCGTTTTCTGAAGTTTTTAACCAATCTATTATAGTTTGTATATTTTCATCTTCCATTACCCTATCACGACTTATATTAATTTTAATTGGCCAATTTTCAATTGTCTTCCCTAAGAAAATTATATCTGGAATTAAAATTTTAACAAATTTGTTCCAAATTTTACTCAGTCCCTTTAACCAATAGCTATTAATTACACATTTTGATTTTGCTTTATCTAAAAACCATGTTGAGCCAAATCTCTTGATGTCCTTTAATTCTAAATCTCTCCAATGACTATCTTCACCTTTAAATATTTTTACCACAGTCCGAATAGCATAAACCCAATAATAATTGAGTAGTTTGGGGATTCCTAATCCACCTTCCTTTTGATTTTGATACCACATTTTCTTCACTAATCTAGGTCTTTTCCCACCATTGCAAAATTTATCCAATTTCTTCTGATATCCTTCAATATCTTTCTCTGTCAAGTTTAACGGTAACATCTCAAATAAAAAATTAAACTTTGGCAACAACATCATCTTACACATTGCAATTCTACCAAACCAAGACAACTTTATCATTTTATATTTATCTATCTTTTTCTCAATTTCATTCATCACCACATCATAATTTAATTTTTTCATTTCTTTAACTTTGAGTGAAAGTGTTATGCCCAAATATTTCAATGTTTTTTTAATCCTTATCCCAAGTTGTTCTTGCATATTCTCCCACTCCTTACCATTATTATTCATTAATAATTCAGATTTTGACCAATTTATTTTCAAACCTGTCATTTCCTCAAATTCTTCCAAATGCTTATGTATCTTTTTCAAATCTTTCTCTATATCTTTCAAAATAATCAAAGTATCATCCGCATACAGATTTATCTTATATCCCTTATACCCTTCCAATTCTTCATCTTTTTCTATCATTTTAGTCAAAATTTCCATAACCAATAAAAATAATGTTGGAGACAGGGGACATCCTTGTCTTGTACCCGCTTCCAATCTTATCTCTTCTGTCAGCCTTCCATTCACCTTCACTCTTGCACTACTTTTTTGATACAGTTTTGAAATAACATGTATAAACTTATTACCAAAACCTAGTACCTCAACAATTGTTTTAATAGTTTCCCATTGTACAGAGTCAAAAGCTTTAAAAATATCTAATGATATTATACCTATTTTATCAGCATTATATTCAGCAACATCTATAATATTTAATACTCTTCTGACAATATCACTCATGTATCTACCCTTCACAAAACCTACTTGGTTATAACTTATATATCTATCTATAAATCTACTTAATCTATTACTTATAATGGCAGTAAATATCTTTGCATCTTGATTAATCAAAGAGATGGGCCGATAGGACTCAATCCTTTCTAAATCTTTATCTGGTTTAGGGATTATAGATATCACCGTTCTGTTCCATGACAACGGAACTTCTCCACCATGTAAAATTTGTTAAATAGTTTTTGCAATTTTGGTATTATTATTTCCTTAAATTCTTTATAAAACTCAGCAGGTAATCCATCTTCACCTGGAGCTTTCCCTAATTTTATTTTTTGTATTACTCCATTAATCTCATCTTGTGTTATATCTTCTTCCATTAAATCTTTATATGTTTGGTCAATTTTCACAACATGTTTTTCTAAATAGCTTCTCAGTTTTCCCCGATCAATTAATTTTTTCGAATATAAATTTTGAAAAAAGTTCCTGACCACTTCACATTTTTCTAATTTTTTATAGCGCCTTATACCCTTATCATCTATCAAGGCTCCAATTTCTCTCTTCTCTCTTTTATTTTTCGCCATCCTTGCCAATAACTTAGAGTTTTTATTGCTAAATTCAAAAAAAATCCTATTTAAATATCTCATATTCTTTTTTACCAATTCTATATCTTCTTCTATCAATTTATTTTTTAGCAAATTTAATTCCTCCAAAAAAAATTTTTCTTTAGTAAGCAAAAATTGATTTTCCAATTCCTTAATCTGGCTTTTATCTTTTTCAATTTTATTTTTATAATTTTTATATTTTCTGCTTGATAACTTGATACTTTCCCCTCTAAACACTGCTTTCATCGCATCCCAAACAATTTCAAATTTAACCTCTCCATTATCATTCAATCTCCAACATTCTTCCCATTTTTTAAATATCCATTTTTTATCTTCCTCATTTTTATACAGTTTTTCATCATATCTCCAACAACTTCCTTTTTTCTCAAAATTAATTTCCATCATAACTTCTGCATGATCAGAATCCTTAAAAATTCCCACATCTATCTTATCCACATTATTCAACAAATCTTTAGAAACTAAGATATAGTCAATTCTTGAATATGTATTATGTATCTTAGAGTAAAAAGTGTACACTCTTTCAGTTCCTTTCACTTCTCTCCAGACATCCACCACACCGTTTTGAAACATCCATTTATTTAAGGTCCCCATTTTATTTGCTCCTCCACAATGAGTGGGGTTAGTACTATCTATTTTATCTCTAATTAAATTAAAATCCCCAGCCACAATTACTTTCCCTACACTTTCGATTTCCAAAATTTTAGTTATTTTTTCAAGAAATTCTTTTTGCTTCTCATTTGGTAAATATAAATTAACCAGTGTCACTTTTTCCTCGTTAATATTTCCCACAATTATTACATATCTTCCTTCTTCATCCACAATTACTTGTTCTTTTTCAAAATATACCCTATCTGATATCAATGTAGCAACTCCTCTAGCTTTTGAAGTTCCAAAAGATTTTTCATAAATTTGCATACCCTTTATATACATTTTATTTGAGTCTTCAGATTTCTGATGGGTTTCTTGCAAAAATAATATATCTGGTAGGTCTCTTTTAATTTTAAGTTCCAATCGTCTTCTCTTGATCTGATTCCCTGTACCCTTCACATTCAACACCAGAAGACAAGGGACTGCTGGAGGACAAGATCCTAAAGAACTAAAGCGGAAGGAAATCTCACCTGCGATGGTTGAACAAAAGAAAAGTCGTGATGATATAATGGGAGATGGAGCGGATAAGAAATTCAAAGATCTTGAAAAAGAATTGCAGGAAGCTGAGTGCGGGGAGAAGTTACCACCCTTTTCTCTGAGAGATGAATTTAAGTAGACTACCCGAAAGAAGTGACCCGACCATTGGCACGTCCCCTCTCCCCCACTCTCTTTATAGAGGCGGAAACCAATTGAGGATGTGGGGGACGAAGATTGTTTGTTATTCAATGTTTGATGTGTTTTTTGTCCTTTTTTTTTTTGTTTTGTTTTGTTTTTTTTCTTCTATGTTGAATGTTGTTTGGAATGTGGGAGATTGGTGTTGGGATCTGGGCACAGAAAGGAAGAGGAGGGGAAAGGATTAAAAAAGTTACAGTTTAAATCAGTGTACATGTTTTTAAGGAAATCTGTTGCCATAGGGGTATCACATGGTTTTGCCTCTACAATGTTGCACTTCTTAATTGATTCCAAGATCTTATCTTGCTGAGAGAGTCGAAACCCCTTCTCGGTTTTTACAAATTGCACCCCTAGGAATTTGTTGATACGGCCTAATGATTTTAGCACCAAACTTTTGCTTAGGCCATCTGAGAACTTCTTGTAACTGTCCTCAGACTTAACAATGTACAAGACGTCATCTACATACAACAGAATTGTTTCCCTAATGTCCTGATGGTCTTTAACAAAAACACATTCATCAGCCGATGATGGTAAAAAGCCCATCTGTTAGGCTTTTAGTGAGACACTCATACCATCGCTTGCCAGATTGTTTTAAGCCATATAGGCTCTTGTTTAACAACCAAACATCGTCTTCCCGATGGCTTATTCCCTGAGGAATTCTCACATACAGTTCTTTATCTAATTGGGTGTACAAATAGGAAGTCTGTATATCAAACTGATATATATTTTCACCTCGCATGGTAGCAATAGTGAGAGCTGTTCTCACACTCTTAGGGCGCACTGTAGGTGAGAAGGTATCCTCGTAATCGTCAGGGAATCTCTGCGAGAATCCCTGTGCTACTAATCTCACCTTATAAACAAAACCTCCATTTTCAATAGGCTTCTTCTTAAAAAGCCATCTGGTGCCGATCACCCTCTTATCCTTGGGCAATCTCGTTGGCATGAATACGTCTAGCTTTTTCAGGCTATCTAACTCTGTATCCATAGCGGCAAGCCATTTTTGTTGTTCATAATTGGGTAAGGCCAGCACATCCTCATATTTCTGAGGTGTGGCTGAAACCTGATTGACTGAGGTAATGAAATCATCATACCTCCTAGGTTTGTTACCTCTGGTAGATCTAACTGGTCTGTTTCTAGGCACATCATTCACATCAGAATCATCTGATGGGTCATCTTCCTCGTGATCTTCACAGTGCGTCTCTGAAGCTGGGTGCCTATCCTTCCCGGCCACCCCCATCTTACGCTTTAATATCCCTTTCAAGGGTACATGGGATGCATGCTTCCCAGAACTAGATGTATTCCTATCATCAGGTAGGTTCTCTGATACATCCTCTGTCTGTTTACCAAAACTACGGGAAGGGTTCTGAGTGAGAATCTCATTAGCATGGATCTTACTCCAATTAGCCCCTTCATGAAAGGTAGCAGACCTCGATATAACCAGCTTCCCATTCGGGTACGCAAACCTAAATGCCTTGGAGCCCTGCTCATAACCGACGAATCTCAGCTTAACCGAGATTCGATCTCCTTTCCTCCTGTGCTCCTTTGGGACATGAACATCAGCCATCACCCCGAAAATGTGGAGGTGTGCCAAACTAGACTTATGGCCGTATAGCACCTCGTATGGGGTCTTCTGCACCACACTAGACCACACTCGATTTAAGGTGTAATTTGCGTATCTGACCGCCTCCACCCAGTACGCGAAGTTTAGTTCGGCATCCTCAAAGGCGCACCGCATCATCGTCTGCAATATTCCATTGTGTCGTTCTACGACGCCATTCTGAAACGCGGAGTAAGGCGCGGTGTGTAAATGGATTATGCCCTTACTACTCAACCAGCTAGAAAACTGACTTGAATTAAATTCAGTCCCTCTGTCAGTTAAGATCTTCTTAACCCTGACTTTATGCTGGTTCTCGACTAAGCTACAGAACTCTTTGAACTTAGCCAATGTTTCCTTTTTAGACGTTAAGGGAAAGACGAACCCAAATCTACTGTGGTCGTCAACTACGGTAAGGAAGTACCGTCTCTTGCCAATGGAAGGTGCGAATGGACCTACCAAATCCATATGGACAAGCTGGAACGCGTGTTCGGAGTACCGCTGAGACCTCTTGGGTGCAGATTTCACTTTCAGTTTCGTACTCCTGCAAATTGAACAATCTAGAAACGTGTTACAATCATTGATCTTGGTTCCCCTTGAGTGTTCGGTTACCTTTTTCACTATAGGAAAACTCACATGATCTAACCTGCGATGCATCAGATGAGCACATTCATTGTGCAACGGTTCACCTATAGAAACTGTATTGGCATTCTCAGGTTCCTTATCATTTGACTTTAAATTAAAACTTACAAACCTTTTATTTTTAATATTAACTTTACAATCATTATTACAAGACTTCCTCTGTTGAAAGTCTTGATGCTTACTACCCAATTCTAGCTGGGATCCATTATTACTACCAGATGAGATAGTATAATTGATAGCACTAAATGCCTCAGCATTCACATTGGGGGAATTGTAAGGCAAACCACCTATTTTCAACACCTCCCCAATCACACATTTGTTATTTGTAATTACAGCTGTTCCTTCTGAAAACAGAATCTATATTCTGGGATTCTCACATACCCTCATTAAGCTTAGCAAATTATGGTCTATCTTAGGTACATACAATGCTTCATTAATTTCTCCTATCCTAGGAATATAAACATCTCCAATGCCAACAACATTCACCTTTTTACCGTTTGCAACTTTGACCATGGATTTATGCCTTCTCATGTTAACAAACAGCCTTCGGTCACTCATAACATGGTTACTAGCCCCACTATCCATTAACCATAGTTGCTCACACTGTTCCCTCGTAAGTTCCGACTCAGTGGTTTCTACTATGCCTACAGAACCATCATTAAACCTAAGTTTGTTCCCTTTGTTGCCTCTATTTGGCCATTTACCCCTTCTCTGGTTAGGAACATCTCCACTTGGTTTTCTGCCTGGAGGGAATGACCTCTTTTTGCACTTACTACCAGAAGGTGTCCTTGGACATGCCCTGGCATTCACATTTTGTGGGCAATCCCTTCTGTAATGTTCTCTTGAAACACAGTTGAAGCATTCTCTGATAGTATATGTTCTATCTGAACTATCGGGCCTTCTTAAGGGTTTTTCTTTCTTGTGGAAAGATGCCCTACATTTTCGCAAGTTATCTTCTGCTATTAATTTACCAGATAGCACTTCTAGAGATAAATTGTTGTAATTGACATTATCCAATTGTGATATAAAATTATCCCAGCTAGAATCAAGGGAATTGATTATAATGGTGAGGGTTTGTTCAGACACTGTTTCCCCCCTCAACATCAACTCCTCCCTTAACCTGTTTAACTCACATAAGTGTTCATTAATATCAACTCCCGCCTTCAACCTTGCAGAATAAAACTCCCTGTAAATTCTGTTTGTGGCATGGGAGCTTTTAAAATAAAATAACTTATGCAGTTTTACCCAGATTTCCGTTACAGTCAGGTTATAAGGTATACTGGGATATAAGGCAGGATCAATGGACATCAATAGGATACAAAAGGCCTTATGATGTAAAAGATCAACTTCCAAGGACCATGGTCTAGGTGGGGGTTTTCATTCATTAAGATGACTTGAATACTCTTTTTTTTTTTTTTTAATAAAAAAGTTTTTATTTTCTGATCAAACAAGTATACAATATAAACAATCATTCATACTATCATCAGAAAAAAAGAAAAAAAATCAATTTGGTAAACTCAATCTTCAACCCCTCCTCACCACCCCCCACCCCCGACTTCCCAGAACAAAAACAGGGCATAGATTTCACCAAACATTCGCTAAAATAAACTAGCTAACTGCAAGATTTAATAACTCCCAAGACCCCTTAACTCCCCTTTTACAATTTCATCAACCTCCCTTTATATAAACACAAAGTAACATGTAATCCAATAACTCTAAGAATTTTAAAACCATTAACAAATCTTAAACATTCAAACCTAAAAACATTTTTCCCCCTCCTACTTTTCTCAAAGTTCAGATATTTTGAAATCTCATAACAAAAAATAAACCTTAGATATTCACTAATTAAATTTCTACATTTTTATAATTAACCATTAGTACATTAACTAGAAAACCAAAAAAGATTAATCAACCATTAATACATCATATTTAAAAATCAATATTCAACTTTATACTTTTTCCCCCTCAGTAGTTATAACACCTAAAACATAATCAATTTAAACCATGAATAGAACAACTACAAAGCCAAAAAAAAAAATTAATCTTCCATTCTTGGTTTCTTATTTTAAAATCTCATAACAAAAAATAAACCTTAAATATTCACTAATTAAATTTCTACATTTTTTAAGTTTCTAAATTTCCCCCCTTCATTATTCCTCCCTCCAATTTTTAAAATTTAAAAGATAATCAACAACATAATTAACCATTAATACATAAACTAAAAAACCAAAAAGGATTAATCAACCATTAGTACATCATATTTAAAAATCAATATTTAACTTTATACTTTTTCCCCCCTCAGTAGTTATAATACCTACAACATAATCATTTTTAACCATGAGTAGAACAACTACAAAGCCAAAAGAAAAGATTAATCTTCCATTCTTGCTTTCTTTTTATATTTTTTCCAATCTTTCTGCATCCCTCCTACTTCTATTTTGAGGAGGTTTTTCATTTTAATTTGAGGTTGATATAACTGCAAAAATTGTCCCCTTTTTAAAAAAGTTTCCTCTGATTTAGAGCCCCCAAATCGCCTCTTCATGCTTATATAAATCAGTTCATTCCTTCGTCTGTAAAACCAAAGTTTGTCAAGAGTTTGTGAAGAAAAGTTCAATTGTTTCTTTTCTATTAAATGTATAGATGCCACTGACAAGTCTCCTTCATCTTCTGAAACTTCGAAAGTCTGGTCATTTACTACTTTTTTCCAAACCAAGTCATAATTTTGAAGGATTCTATCAATTTTTCCGAAAAGAGCAGAGAGTAAGCTCGAAAATTCTTGAGAAAATTCTTCCACCCTCTCTGCTGCAATATCTCCTGAGTTGTCATCATGCTCCGTAGTTGTTTTGATTTCCTCAGTCATTTCTGTTGTTATCCCTTTAAGAATTGCTATTTGGTTACTTATAGCTGCAGTATGATTATTCATGGCTTCTTTTATAAATTCTGTAAGTTCTGCATCAAAATCCTTACAACTCTGTAAATCAGACAACTGTTTCGTTTCTGACACCTCCAAATAGCATCCAGCACTTTCAAGATCTCCTTTCTTAGAAGCCATTTTATTTTAAAGAAATTTTCTTTCTTCCCACAACCATAAAATCATAAAGTCAGAGCCATCCTTTTGAGCAGCATTCAGCAATTTCTTTATAAACAATCTTTTCCCAAACAGCTCTTCAAAATCTATTCCAGCAACTTAAAGCCAGTCTCTGAGCACGAGTCTATTAGCAAAAACTTTTTCTAACTTTCCCTTTTAAAATCGCAACAAAAAAACGCCATCTTAACTTCCAGCTCAGAAAATCCAATTAGAAACATTGTATCCCCGGAGTTAAGTGTTATACTTGCAAAAAGCTTGTCCTCCTGCTTCTGTTCCGCCTGCTTTTTTGAAATCATTTAATCTTCTGTTTGACAGCAGAAATTGGACGCAACACCTAGCTCTGTAAAAAAAAACAGAGTCCCCCCGGATCCGGAGCTTCAGTGGGCTGAACGGGGAGCTCTCACCCTCCTAACCCCTGGAATTAATCCAGGGGTTTTCAGGGAGCTCTACCCTCACCCACCTGCTCTCCTCCCCTTCTTTTCCCGAAGGGGAGATTTTCAAGCCGTTTGACAGCTGATTAACGCTGTCAGAACGGCTCAACGGAATCACGGGGGCGGCGGTCTAAAAAGACCGTCAATGGTGCTGCGGAGCCAACCCGGAAGTTCTAGATGACTTGAATACTCTTAACCCAACTCTTAACTCTTAACCCATTTCAAAAAATAAGGCTTCTGCTCCAAAACCTGCAGCTCCACTACACTCTTGGTAAATTAGAGTTTGGGGTTTTTCAGCCAAATTTCCGTAAAATTTCCTCCACCCACACTTAAACTTTTAAAATTAGGAGGAAGAACCTGTACATTGGTAAACATAGAAACAGATATTGATTGATGTTCAGGGTGTGGTCCGTCATGGAACGGGCAATAAGGCATTGGAATGGAAGCACACAGCACAGTGTCTTCCATCTGGCATTCTGACAATTGTTCCTCCCCAATGGGACGGATTAAAACCTCATGTTGTGTGGATGCAAAGCTTGTTCTGGTTTGGTTACAAGAGTTCAAGGGTCCTCTCTGGTGCTCATCTCTAGGAAGTTTCGGACGCACTCCTAGGTTCCTATCTCCAGTTAAGGCAGCCTCTGGAATCACCCTGGATGTCAGTGTTGTCACGGATGGGTATGTCCCACTCGTGGCGTGCGCTGAATTGAGTGCGGACATCAGGGGTGCGTTGGTACATGCAGCTACTATTTGTTGAGCCAATGGCACCTGCGAATCATTGCCTAAAATGGTTGCTAGTGTTTCTATTGCATTTGCAACCTTACACTCAACATAAGAGTCTCTTGAGTTTTTAGCTGGAGTCATTGACATCATCAAGGGAGCTAGAATTTTTATGGCCTGATCTATAATGGTTTCAACAGCAGGTGGCGCTGTATCAACTTGGCCATGTTGGTCTAACGAAGAAGCAGGGACATTCAAATCAGGTGGTCTGTTATCCCCCATTCTCCACTTATAGTCCGAAATAGGGGTTTTAGAAAAAGATTGAAAGTCTCTAGCCGGTCCGGTGTTTTCTAGGACTTTGATCTTCTTTCTCTTAGCTGTCATCATGGCTGGATTCTTCAATGATTCGCTAAAATCAGCAATCGGGTTCTCACTTGTGATTGGCAAACCTAAAACTTGAAGGATTGCCTTCCTGAGTTCATCATCCACCTCTAAGTTTGTTTTCGAGGCCTGAAGTGGCGTTCTTCTAGTCTCTACTTCTTTAGGTGATGGTGGTTTACTCACTGCCTTAGGCATTTCAAAAAATAAGGCTTCTGCTCCAAAACCTGCAGCTCCACTACACTCTTGGTAAATTAGAGTTTGGGGTTTTTCAGCCAAAACAGTTTTGGCCTGAGTCCCAGACAGTCCACTTTGGGACTCCATGCTTTTCACTGCAGCCCTAGTCAACATCTGTTTTTCCTGCTTTAATTCAATTGCAGACATTTCAGTCTAGCGTATCGCCACATGAGTGTAGGTTCGCTAAGCCATCCTCTGCTACCAATTGTGGGGATGGGGTTGAGGGTTGTCCCCGAACCATGAACCAGCTCACAAGCAAACACACTAGAACTGAAATAAAACTAGCAGAGGAGTCTTGTATAAAAATATACTTTACTTCAAAACGTTTAAAAAACACTTTGTCTTTAAAAAGGCACATTAACAACAAAGTCTTATCTTGGTTAAATGAAGCCAGGCCATCTCCCTAAATTCCTCTCCACAATACCGAAACAGACTATAAGAAAAAACTAACATGACATTAAGCAGCTTCGGTGTCGATACATCATCGAGGTGGTAGAAGGGCAGCAGCGTAGGCTTCACAGCTATAAGTCACCTGTGGAAAACAGTTCAATCAGCAAACGTGGCTTGAAGCTCCTGGGAGGGAAACTGTCCAGCTCTCCCTCCGATCATGGCTCCAACAGCAGCAACAGTTCAGATGTTGGCTTGCGTGCTTCAACTCAGCAAAAGGCAAGCCGAAATTGGAGACTTCAAAAGGCTCCCAGCTATCTCAACTCACAGTTGCAGCTAGCTCCATGGGAGTATCTTTACACAGCTCTTCGGCTCCTTTTCTGCTGCTATCTCTGCTGCAGCCGTCAGGACTCCTTAGCTGAGTTCTCCTCCCTTCTGCAGTTCTGCTCTGGGCTCTGCATCCAGGTGCTTCAGCACTGGCTCTGCATCTAGGCCTAAACAGCGTCTAGGCCCAAATAGCAAGCAGAAAGGTCTGTGCTTATATGGGGAGTTAACCTGCAATTAACTAGGGCGGGGAAGGCCTGCAGTTAATTGCAAACAGGAGATGGCTTGATTGGGTCCATACTGTTTATGACTGATTAAGTAGCTACAGCAATTCTGAAAACACTCATGACAGAAAAGAAAGGCCATTTGGCTAAAGTCTCTAGAGCTCAATTTCCTCGAAATAACAAGTCACGTGACCATCACGACCAACCAGAACCGACACGTTCAAATCAGCCAACCAGAGATGGTGGTGCGAGAAAACGGCACGAGAATCAAAAGCGAGAGACCTAACAGCACGAGAATCGGCCAAGCCAGCACGTCTGTTGAGGAAAAGCTCTACGAGAGTAGAAATTGAAGGGAGACCATGCGACATGGAAATCGACACCGGGTCTGCCCTGTCAATCATGTCCTGGGCAACGCTTAAAGCACTTCTACCGAAGTTCCAGAGGAACCAGCTTTCATGGCAACGAGTTCGCCTCCTCGACTACCAAGGAAACCGAGTTCCTGTGGAAGGCGTGGGCACGTTCCGGCTCACCTACGGCGAGTTCCAGAAAGAGCTTCCCCTGACCATCATCAGCAAGTCGCTGCCAAGCCTCCTGGGCCTAGCTTGGTTTCGAGCCCTCGGCATGGGCTTCATGGGTGTCCACAGCCTTAGCGGATCGTCTCTAAAGGACAGCCTCCTGCACGAGTTCCAGGACGTTTTTGAGGAGACACTAGGCAAGTACATGGGGACCCCTATTTCTTTTAATCTAGACCCTAACGTAGCCCAAATTAGGTTAAAGGCAAGACGAGTACCATTTGCCCTTAAACCAAAAATAGACGCAGAACTTGACAAACTGATCAAACAAGGGGTGCTAATCCCTGTAGATCATGCGAAGTGGGAAACCCCATTAGTCACGCCAGTCAAATCAGACAGATCAATCAGAATCTGCGCTGATTATAAATGCACGATCAATAAGGCGCTCCAACAGAGCGCGTACCCAGTTCCAATCATCCACCATTTGCTTCATTCCCTGGGCCCTGGCAAGATTTTCGCAAAGTTAGACCTTGCGCAGGCGTACCAGCAGCTGCCGGTAGATGATGCTACGGCAGAATCGCAAACTATAGTAACGCACAGAGGTGCGTTCAAATGCACTAGACTGCAGTTTGGGGTTAGCATTGCACCAGGGTTCTTCAAAAGCACTATGGAGCGCCTACTACAAGGACTCCCGGGGGTTGTACCTTATTTTGACGATGTCCTCATTAGCGGCCAGAATGAGCCTCAGCTTGGAGAAAGAGTTAGACTGGTGCTCACCAGATTTAGAGAAGCAGGACTTAAGCTCAAAAAGTCCAAATGCAAAATTGCGGTACCCTCCGTAGAATTCTTGGGCTACCGAATTGACGGCACGGGCATTCACCCCACAGAAAGCAAAGTAAGGGCCATCCAAAATGCACCCACACTGAAGTCGAAGGCCGAATTGCAGGCCTTCCTAGGACTCTTGAACTTTTATACCATGTTCCTCAAAGACAAGGCCACTATTGCAGAACCATTACACAGACTGCTAGGGAAAAATGTTCCTTGGGTTTGGGGCAAGTCTGAAGCGGCCGCATTTAAGGCTGTCAAAAAACTTTTGTCGGAGGACAGTTTTCTTATCCAATACAACTCGGAATTACCGCTTGTGCTTGTCTGCGATGCATCCCCCTTTGGAGTGGGCGCCGTGTTGAGCCATAGACTACCGAATGGGTTAGAGGCGCCCATTGCATATTACTCTCACACTCTGTCCAGTGCAGAACGAAATTACAGCCAGCTGGACAGGGAGGCCTTAGCAGCTGTGGCGGGGGTCAAAAAATTTCACGAATATTTATTTGGCCGGACTTTTGAACTTATTACGGACCATCAGCCATTGTTGGGACTTTTGGCTGGAGACAAACCAACCCCGGCCGCTCTATCCCCCCGGATGACCAGGTGGTCTATTTTATTTATTTATTTATTTATTTATTTATTTATTTATTTGTTTAAATTTCTATACCGCCCTTCTCCAATATAGGACTCAGGGCGGTGAACAGCCAAAGTAAAAACAAGACATACATACAAAACGTACAAAATCTAAAAAACTGATTAAAATAATTAAATATCTTGGCCATAATTAAAACTGTTCCAATTTAAAATCAATTTAAAAATTTGACTCAAGCCAGCCCAGCTAGTTGGAATAAATGGGTTTTCAGGGCCCGACGAAAAATCCGGAGGTCTGTTATTGTACGTAACTCTGGGGGGAGGTTGTTCCAGAGGGTGGGCGCCACACCAGAGAAGGCTCTCCCCCTGGGGGTCGCCAGCTGACATTGTCTGGCGGACGGCACCCTGAGGAGGCCTACTCTGTGTGAGCGTACTGGCCGGTGGGAGGCTATTGGTGGCAGAAGGCGGTCTCGTAAATACCCCGGCCCTAAGCCATGGAGCGCTTTAAAGGTGGTCACCAACACCTTGAAGCGCACCCGGAAGACCACCGGGAGCCAGTGCAGCTCGCGCAGGAGAGGTGTCACATGGGAGCGCCTCGTCGCCCCCATAATCCCCCGCGCGGCCGCGTTCTGGACCAGCTGGAGCCTCCGGGTGCACCCCAGGGGGAGCCCCATGTAGAGAGCGTTGCAGTAGTCCAGGCGGGAAGTGACGAGTGCCTGAGTGACTGTGCGTAAGGAGTCCCGATCTATTTTCCTGGCCGCTTATTTGTATAGACTAATCCACTGACCGGGCCGGACTCTAGGCCATGCTGACGCCCTCAGCCAATGCCCCTTGCCCAATCTATTGGAAAACCCGACTCCGGAAGGCCCTGTATTGTTGATCAATGTTGTATCCCTGGGGCCCCTCTCGTCTGGCGAGGTGGCAAGGGCATCTGCCAAAGACACTGTTTTACGAACTGTTATGGGCTGGGTCATGAGGGGTTGGCCAACTAAGGTGGACAGTGGGGATTTTCAAATGTTTTTTGACAAGAAAAATGAGTTGTCTATGCTGGGGGGCTGTTTATTGTGGGGTGATAGGGTGGTTATTCCCTCATGGTTAAGGCATCGGGTGTTGGAATTACTACATGAAGGGCACCCTGGTATAGTCAGCATGAAGAGTCTGGCTCGGAGTTATGTGTGGTGGCCACAACTTGACCAAGACATCACTGAGTGGGTGGGGAAATGCAGGCCCTGCCAGGAGTCCCGCCCAGATCCCCCTGTAGCTCCCGTTAGAGAGTGGGAAAAGCCTAAGGGACCATGGGGGAGGATTCATATTGATTTTGCAGGGCCCTTCCATGGCCAGAATTTTCTTATAATTGTCAACGCTTTTTCCAAATGGCTGGAAATAGCTTTAATGCCATCAACCACTTCCGAGGCTGTAATTAATGTCCTCAGGAAACTATTTGCAACCCAACCTGGTTTCTGATAACGGGCCCCAATTCACGGCAACTCAATTTGAAAGCTACCTGGCTGAGTTAGGAATACGACACACATTATCTGCCCCGTTCCATCCGGCTTCGAATGGCCTTGCAGAGAGATTCGTACAAACGACCAAAGAAGCCTTTTCCCGACTCGATACGGGGGACTGGCAAGCCAGGATAGACCAGTTCTTAGCAGTACAGCATACAACCCCATGCACTGCCACAGGGCGCAGTCCAGCAGAACTTTTAATGGGTCAGAAACGTAGGTGCACACTCGATCGCTTACATCTGAACTATTCCCAAGACAATTTCAAGGGGGAAGAGGGAGGATTAAGACAATTCCAAATTGGGACCCCAGTGTTTGCAAGAAATTATGCTAGCAGTCCACTATGGATAGGGGGAATTATTGCTGGAATAACTGGCCCGAAATCATATACAGTGGACGTAGGGCAGGGTAAAATCTGGAGAAGGCATATCGATCAATTACGTAAACGTTTGAATTGTGAAGCTTGTGAAAGCCCCGATATTGTTAAACCTAACTTCCATAGTTTCCCTGAAACAGCTATCTCAAGCCCGAGTAAACCGGATTACTTATCGGGTAAGCCTGAGTTCCAGCACCACCCCAACGAGTTGGCACTCCCAGCCGGGGATGGCCACACCTCTGGAGAAATCCAGGAGGTTCCATTGGCAGAGCCAGGAGAGACGGGAGGTCCCTCTGACCAGCTCGACGCTTCACCAACAACTGAACTGCACAGGTCAACCAGAGTGAAGTCACACCCTGGTCACCTGCGTGATTTTGTATGTAAATATGTAAATAGATAGGATGGAGGGGAATGGAGGAGTGTTATGTATGTATCTATTTTGTGCGGGAAATTCAAATGCACCATTGCTTGTGATTGGTTAATGGTTATTTCTGAACTGTATATAAAGAGGGCTGTTGCCTGTGTTTCTTTGCTGAAGTCTCACCCTGAATTAAAGAGTTGTTGTCACTAGCTTGCTTGTGCCTCTCGTTATTCCCGCGCTACATCAGAAAGGCTCATTTCAAGCCCTCTTCGTATACAATATTAAAGGAAGAGGCTTCAGCCCCCCCACCTCCTTCCCTTCCTGCCTTCACGGACCATGCAAACTGGGAGCACCTGCCTGCCTCCCCACCCCCTGGCTCTGCTGCAAAGCCTCCTGTGTCCTCCCCACCACCAGATGAAGTTTTGGCTTTTCAAAAGTTCTCACCCTCTAGTCTTTGTTACCCCAATACCTTAACTGGACATTTTTTAACATAGTCAAACTCAAGTGGCTTGTCTCTTTGAAAAGTGCTTTGCCAAAGCTAGCCAGATAATAAGGATACAATAGATAAGCTAGTACTATCTCATGTAAACATATAATAACCCACCCAGAGTCACTTCAAAGAAAGATGGACATCAAACAAACTTAAAGATAATAATAAATAAAAATTATTAGGCAAGAAATTTAAACAATGGTGCTGCACAAATAGAAGGATGAATAATTGCAGTAGAATATTATACAAGTTTTCAGAAACTGATGTAGGAAGAGGTCTGCCCAAGGAGAGTGTTTTACATTAGTTGGAATAGCAATAGCAATAGCACTTAGACTTATATACCACTTCACAGTGCTTTACAGCCCTCTCTAAATGGTTTATAGAGTCAACATATTGCCACCAACAATCTGGGTCCTCATTTTACTGAGCTTGGAAGGATGGAAGGCTGAGTTAACCTTGAACTGGTAAGACCTGAACTGCTGGCACCTGGTGATCAGTAGAAGTAGCCTGCAGTACTGCATTCTAACCACTGCACTACCGCGGCTCTCCCCCAGATTTTCCAACTAATCCCGCTTTTGATAAGGATAGTCTTTCAACGACCATAGGAATGTGAGATTTTATTCTCTATTTGCATTTCTTTGACGAATATTGCTATGTCTTTTTTCATTGCCTTGTCTATGGATATTGCCAGCCTTATACTTTATAGTTTCTTTGCAGTGCTTTGCTTAATTAATCCTTTATTATATATTTTTACTTCATTAGTGGATTCATAGTGAATCTACTGCCCACTTTTTAATGTGGCAAAACACACCTAATGGCCTAATAAATATTCACTGGCATTACTAATTGGACACATTCCTCCAATGACAAGACACTGCAATATGATTTGTGAGAGAATTTGGCATCTCTGAAGCTGAAGCTCTATAACAAAGAAGTAACATCCGTGGATCTGTTTTATACCCATGTTCTCTATGCACATCTTTCTTCTCTTTTCTTACTTTTCTAATAAGTAAAGACCTGTTTTCAAACAAAGATAGTTTGGAAATACTTTGTTTATAATGGGTATTCTTCAAAGTCAGATCATACATAGTTCTAAACTCACCTTCAACAATATCACCCACGTAGTGATTAAGGGTCTGTGTTAATTCATCAGCACCACGATCCAAGCTGGTGTTCATACTAAACTTTTCTGTCAGAGCTGTGAAACCTTGAAAATCATAAGCAACTGCTATCAGTATAAAAATTTGAGACTGTGGATTAGGGATAAAAGAAGGGCAGCCAGGAGTTGACTCATTAGACTTTCAAAAGAAAATCTTAGCTTGAAGAAGAGAAACAAACAGCTATAAGTTTCAACTGATAAAGGAAAATCTCCATAGAATCTCTCATTGACAGCAGTTGACACACAGAGCATTATTTCCTCCACTGCACATTTCTATATCCTCAAAGTAAGTCCTTTTTTGCCCAAGAAAAGAGAAATAATAGTTAAATAGATGCACTTGTTGAAAAATCAGTAATTCCCTTGAGGTTTACTGTATGTTTATATGGATATTTTTAAACTTTGCTTTATTTTCAAGAAGAACACAAAGGTTTGCACTATTTTTTTTCTCATTTAGTATTTTAAGTTTCCATTTTAAAAAACCCTTCCCTCGGTGGCATACTGATTTCCTTTGCTTACCTGAAATGTCCATAAAGAGCAGAACACCATCAAAGCTTTCAATAAAAGGCATTTCCTGAGCAAAATCTCCATACACAATGATATCAGGGACATGAGCAGCTAATTTACCAAGGGTTGAAATCTCAATTTGTTCATTCTTATTAGTCATTATTATTTCTGAATTGGAACACAGCTTGGACACCTATTCACTGCTATATAGGCATTAAATCTCCTGTTGTGATGCCCCAGTACTGTGAAGACTTATTTATCTTAGATAACACCTCCATTGTTAGGTTTTGTGTCACAATGAACTGACAGCAGTTTCTCCTCCAATTACAGTAGATGGATTATACTTCACCTAACAACTGTTGCTAGGCTGAAGCATATTCTTTTCAACAGTGAATTCTCTTAGTTACAGATTAAGCTGTCACTTAATCAGCAATGTGCAGCAGTGAGCCAGCAGTGTATGGCAGCAGCCAAAAAGGGCCTGGTGGCTCAGCAGACTAAAAGCATTGTGATTAACACCAGCTGTCTGCAATTACTGTAAGTTCGAATCTCACCAGGCTCAAGGTTGACTCAGCCTTCCATCCTTTCTAAGGTAGGTAAAATGAGGACCCAGTTTGTGGGGGCTGGCTGACTTTGTATAAATATACAAAAGTATGAAGGCTATTGCTTAATGCATTGTAAGCCGCCCTGAGTCTCCGGAGAAGGGCGGCATATAAATCAAATTTTTAAAAAAAGAAGCTAATACAGTCCTTGGTTGCATAAACAGAGGAATAGAATCAAAATCACATACAGTTCTTTATAAAAAGCCTTTATAAAACCTTAGTAAGACCTCACCAGAAATACTGCATCCAGTTTTGGTCATCACATTGCAAAGAAGATGTTGAGACTTTGGAAAAAGTGCAGAGAAGAGCGACTAAGATGATTAAAGATCTAGGGACTAAAATATATTTATTTATTTATTTTATTTATTTATTGCGATTTATATGCCGCCTTTCTCCCTAGGGACTCAAGGCGGCTTACAAAATGACAACTTCAATACAAATCACAATACAATATCAAATTAAAATCAGTAACCCAATTAAAAACGATTTAAAATTATACCAGTGTACCCCCAAACGGATCAGTTTAATTGGCGGAAGAGCCACGTCTTCAGCTCGCGACGGAAGGAAAGAAGGTCGGGGGCTGTCCTGAGCTCAGTGGGCAATCCATTCCAGAGGGTCGGGGCTCCCACAGAGAACGCCCTCCCCCTGGGGGTCGTCAGCCGACATTGTTTGGCCGATGGCACCCTGAGGAGGCCGACTCTGTGAGAGCGCACAGGACGATGGGAGAACGGCTGGAGATGGTCCTGCAAGTACCCCGGGCCTAAGCCATGAAGGGCTTTATAGGTGAGCACCAGCACCTTGAAACGTATCCGGAGTGCCACCGGTAGCCAGTGCAGCTCACGCAGGAGAGGTGTTACACGGGAGTATCTAGACGCCCCCGTAACTACCCGCGCGGCTGCATTTTGGACTAGCTGAAGCCTCTGGACACATCCCAAGGGCAGCCCCATGTAGAGGGTGTTACAGTAGTCCAACCTAGAGGTAACAAGGGCGTGAGTGACCGTGGCGAGGGCATCCCGGTCTAGGAACGGACGCAACTGGCGCACAAGACGGACCTGTGCGAAGGCCCCCCTGGTTACGGCCATCAGATGGTCATCTAAAGACAGCCGAGAATCCAGGAGGACACCCAAGTTGCGGACCCTGTCGGAGGGAGCAAGGATTTCACCTCCGATCATTAAGGATGGAACCTCCAGATCCCGGGATGCCGGCATCCACAGCCACTCAGTCTTGGAAGGGTTGAGTCTAAGCCTGTTCCTCCCCATCCAAACCCGCACCGCTTCCAGGCAGTGGGACATCACGGAAAGGGCATCCCTAGGGTGGTCATATAAAGAACGGTTGCAGGATTTGGGTATCCTTAATGTTTTTTGGCCCATTTTCAGGTCATTTTCCAGCACTCCAGAACCTGCAAAGACCAGCTGGTTGGCGCGCATGTGCGTGCCAGAAACCAGAAGAGCAGCTGGCAATGGCACGTGTGCCCACAGAGAGGGCTCTGCATGCCACCTCTGGCACATGTGCCATAGGTTCGCCCTCACAGTCCTAGGTGTTTGTCTGAGTGGTGCTAGTTTCTGCCTCCCTTAAGATTTTTTCCCATTTCTCCTTTAGGGGAAATATTCTATCCTGTCTTTTTAATATTCTCCAAAATATTTCATTCATTCTCTAGGAGGGTGTTTGGGTACTGACTTTCTACAACCCTTCCTTCAAACTGCATATTTCTCAGGGTGCCTGCTTTGGGATGCTGGTACAAATAGGATCCAGCTGTTTTGGTCCTTATCACCTGTCATCCCCCACTCCCAATTTTCTATCACGTACACACAAACCTTTATTGCTCTTTCGTCCTTCCCTACCCCTTCTTCATTTGATGGCAGGATGCCTGTGAGGCCCCAGGCCGGCCTGGTAGAGCTGACAATTAGGTCCCAAGTACATTGGCTCTTTCCCTATCAGCAAGATCATCAACCCAGAAATGGTTCTACTGGACCTATCCAAAACTCTTAGATGTATTCACCCAGTTTTTCACTGTAGCCTGTTGAAACTGGCAATCACTTCTCCCCTATGCCCTGCAACAAAACTCCACCTACTCCCATCCTGATTGAAGGCAAACAGCACTTTAAAGTTAAAGAGATTTTAGATTCTCATAGACTCAGAGAGAAAACCCAATACTTAATTACATAGAAAGACTTTCCCCCTTTGGAAACAGAATGGGTGGACGCTCAGCATATCCAAGCCCCAAAACTCCATAACAAGTATCCAGATAAACTCCATTGAAAACTAATTATTCTGTTTTCTCTCCCTCCCCCATCCCGCAGGACTATTTTCTCTGTTAAGGGAAATGTCAAGCCTGCCATCTTCACCTTCTTTGCTTCGCAGGCATCCTGCCCTAAAGAGAGGAAGAAGGAATTTGGGGAAGTAAAGCTTGGGCATGGGAAAGGGAAGACAAATGGAGGGGGGAGAGAAGATGACAAGAACCAGAGATTTCAAACCTGAATAAGCCAGACACCAAAGATACATGGCCTGGGAACAGAATGCGAAACTACATCGAGAGGTGCCAAGCATCAAAGCAGTTCCCAAAACATAAAAAAGAATACTATCGGACATTGTTGAACTGGTCAAGAGGGGAGGGCCATAGAAAGAGGAAAAAGTGTAACCTTTGTGTAAGAATACTCAGGTCTAGCTTTACTTTCGCGACAACCATATAACTTTAGTAAAACAACATCATTTCAACCAAATGGAGTCAAGGGTCTTGACTAAAGGTTTTGTCTAACTTGGAGTAGGTCTGAAACAAGCAAAGCAAATGTAGAATTCATTTACACAACAAACAAAAATAGCCTTGTATCTTTTACACATAAGGATAGACTGTTGTAAATCAGAGGTCCAGGCTTTTGCTCTGTTTCAAGATGTCTCCAAGATGTGTCTAAGATGTCTCTTCTGACTTTGTAGAGAGCTTTATTTTATACAATTTTACACAAGCAGACAAAAGGTAGCAGAGTAACAGTATTCTGATTGGATAGAAGTTATTCACCCCCCCCTCTCAAGTTGCCATCTTCTCTAGGTAGTATATTAGATCATCCACATCCGAGCCAATAATGACGTAATGAAGTAAGCAGGAAAGACCCACAGAGCACAAACCGGCAGTGTGCTGCCACAGCCTGGCACTGAGACCTTTGACCTACTGACCTACATCCCACTCTGTTTTGTTTTATTTGTCAGGCCATCCTCTATGAGGGGCCAGAAAAGGGGTTATTATCAGGAGAGGAATATCCCTGCAGCTGTTTATACAAGGCATAAACCTGACCCTGAGGCAGTGTGAGAGGTGGTTTTGGGCAAAATGCAGAAATACATATGTTACAAAAAGAGGGAAGACACTGAACAAAACAACACCCACCAATTAAAATAGTACAAATGATGACTGAATAACGTAGGATGTTTCCCAATAAGCCTGTCGGTAACCAAGACCAAAGGCTTTCCCACCAAGATCCTAAAGTATCAATTTTTACATCAGAGGCCAAATTATGTAAAATGTTACGTTGATGCTGAATGTTCTGTGACCCATCTGAAATGTTAAAGCAACAAAGTCCTTCAAAACTTTCACAACCCAAATGCTGGCATAGAAGCAAATAATCAATAGCAGTGCGATTTTGAAGAATAGCTTTTCTAAAAGCTTGCAGCTCATGATTGATTGCTGAAATTGCTGAAGAAGTGGCATTAATGGTTTTTGCTAGATTACACGCAATAGCATTAAGATTCCGATGAGCATGTGAAGCAAGTGCTGGTATACCCACTATAGATACTGTTCGGATATGGTTTGAGCCTAACAGTTGTCCAGGCAATATAAGTGTACTGTTACTTTATCTGTATATGTATTATGTGGCTTTAATGCTGAGTCATGCTGTAATCACATAATTACTGGTTGTGAGAATATTTAAGCAAAGCTTCTGTAACGTGTTCAGTTGCTGCTATGATATGCTGTTGAGAGGTTGCTGCTATGATGCTGCTGTTGATGATGAAGCTGTGATGATAAGCTACCATTGAGAGGAGTTGTTATCTGTAATTATCATTGGATGGATCTGCAACCATCGTGGTTTGTGAACCAGAGTGAGTTTGTTATTCTAACCAACTACTGTTTGTTGGATAAGAAGATTCTGTAACTACTGGACTGATTTACTGGCAAAGACTTGGAATTTGTTTAAAGACTATGAAACTGTTTTTCTACTATAAAGTAAGCTTTTGATAAACCAGTTTGCTTATCTCTTATTCATTGCTCTCAGCAACGTTTCTCTGTGCAATCTACTCTGCTGGTTGGTAACACAACAACAATAACCTTAACATTGGTTATGGGCCCAGAGCCAACCATAACTAACTAGGATTGTTAAAAGCTAAACTGAGAGTTAATGTGAATAGAACAAACTGTGTTTGTGATAAACAATCCAAGCGAAGATGGCACTAGAACAAGCAACAAATTTTTCCATGATAACCCGGCTGGATGGAACAAACTATGTATCCTGGTCTGCAAAATGTAGTCTACTTCTGCGTAGAGAAGGACTGTGGGGCATAGTAAATAATCCACCGGATGTAACAGCATGGGATCCTGCTGATGAGGAAGATGAGAAGAAAATAGCCAAGTTTAACAGAGACAATGAACGAGCTCTTTGCATTATTGGACTAACACTGGGTGACCAGCAGCTTGTCCATATTTGTGGCGAAGAGTCTGCTGCTAGGTGTTGGACCAAGTTGAAGAGACTATATGTTCGTGACTCTGTGGGTGCTCATATTTATCTCACACGGAGATTATTTAAACAACATCTTCTTAAAGGTGGAGATATGATGGCTCATTTGGAATCCATGACCAGAATTTTCCAGGAGCTGCATGAAAAAGAACTTATTTTCTCAGAACTACAACAAGTTTATATAATTCTTTCTTCATTGAACAATAGTTATGATGACTATGTTTCTTCGTTAGAGGTTTAGTCCAGAGATGAACTGACATTGGCTGGCATAACCGGTAGGTTATTGGAAGAATTCAAAAGAAGACAAGAAAGGGATCAGTTGAGAGTGCAACAGCCAAAAGAAGAAGAAAAAATGTACTCAACTGCCTATGTTGTAAAACGTTATTTTGCTTGTGGGGCTAAAGGGCATATAGCTAAGTATTGTAAGAATAAGAAAATGCCTGTTAGGAACAATACTAGACCCAAGAAGGGTTGTAATTTAGCTATATCCAGTTCAACCACTGATGTTAACCAGGATTGTTGGGTTGTTGACAGTGGTGCTTCTCAATCAATTTCTAGAAATAGAAATATTTTTGTTAAAATGGAGAAGAGTAACCAACATGTTAAACGAGCAAATGGCTGGAAGGTTAAGGTAGCTGGAGAGGGTGTTGCTCATTGGTCATTTAATAATGAACCATTACCTATGTTATATATTCCTGGGTTAAAATTCAATTTATTGTCTGTTAAATCATTATTGCAATTTGAGTTTACAGTAACATTTAAAAATGAGAAATGCTTTATAGAGAAAGATGGCAAACTTGTTACTGCAAGTTTAGAAAATGATTTATTTGTTTTAAGGGATAACCCAGTATTGGTGGCTAAATCTAAGTCTGTTTATAAGAATGTTAAACCACATGATGAATGTATTCATCTGTTACACCGGAGACTTGGGCATTTAAATTTCAGGACGTTAAAGCAAACAGTTCAGTTATCTGAAGGGATAAAACTGCAAGCATGTAGTAAATATCTGAATTGCAATGCCTGTAGTCAGCAAAAAAGGTAGGGTTACACCAGCAAACCGTGTTAATGGTTTTAAAACCACAAGTCCATTAGAGGTAGTGTTTATAGACCTAATTGGACCCAAGAAACCTAGCATAGGAGGTGCATGCTATATTCTGAGCATAGTAGACCATTATTCAAGATACGGATTCTGTTATCTAATGAAAACAAAATGTGAAATATTCCAGCATATTAACAACTGGCTACGTTTTGTAGAAAGGAAACAGAAATTTAAGGTTAAATGCTTAGTTACTGATAATGGTACAGAATTTACCAACCAAAGATTAGAAAAGTTTTTGCAGGATGCAGGAATCCAACATAAACGGTCTGCTCCGTACAGAGCACAGCACAATTCGTTTATTGAGAGACGAGGTCAGACATTACAAGCCATGACTAGAACTATGTTGGCAGATTCTGGTTTGCCTGAAAATTTATGGGGTGAGGCTGTTATGTGTGCTAACCATGTGTTAAACAACGTGGTTCATTCCTCTACAGGAGAAATACCATTCACCTTATGGCATGGGAGGAAACCAAATCTTAGTTACTTACACACATTTGGAACCCCATCTTGGGTACATATTCCATCTAGTTTAAGGAGAAAGGATCAACAGAGAGCCAGAAAAATGTTTTTCGTTGGCTATGAATCAAATCATAGATCTTTTAGATTTTGGGCACAGGGAACTACTCATGTTTACTGTAGTGCAAGTGCTAAATTTCTAGAGCACGAAGGATGGGATAAACTAGAGCGTGCAGATTATAGACATGATAAGAATACTGTTAGTATAGAGCATAATATTCCTGATGATATTCCTGAGGATTTAGATGATGTAAAATTCTCTATCAAGGAGGAAGAACAGGAAGTAGGTTTAGAGGATGCAGTTTTAGGGGAGGAGTCAGATGAATCATCTGCTGTAAGTCCTGTTTTACCTAGGAGATCAACTAGGGAAAGGCATCCACCTGATCGTTATAAAGCAACCGTAGTTTGCCAAGTGAATATTGAACCTTCAAGTTTTGAGGATATCAGGCTTTATCCTGAAAAGGAGCAGAATGCTTGGAAGGAAATTAATTCTTTAACTGAGTTAGGTGTTTATGAAACTGTGAAATTGCCACCTGGTGAAAAACTGATAGGTTGTAGATGGGTTTACAAAATTAAGAAAAGCATAGATGGCACAGTAACCCATAAAGCTCGCCTTGTAACTCAAGGTTTTTCTCAGACCGAAAAGGATTTTGATGAGGTTTTTGCTCCTAGTTTACGAGCTAGTACTTTAAGAACAATGCTAGTGTGGGCGGCTAAGCATAAATATAGCATTAACCATATAGATGTAGAGACAGCATACTTGCATGCTCCATTAAGACACACCATCTATATGAAGAAGCCTTTAGGAGTTGAAACACAAAACCATACTGATTGTTGGAAGTTAAATAAAAGCCTTTATGGTTTGAAACAATCAGGGTTTGAATGGAACCAATGTATAGTTAAAGAGCTAAATAGGATCGGTTTTCATGAAGGTATAGCGGATAAATGTCTCTTTAAAAGAGAAAATAATGGTGTAGTATCATTTTTGTTATTGTTTACAGATGATATAGCCATAATAACTAAAACTGACAAGGAAGCCATAGATATTGTTAAACAGTTAGAAACCAAATTTAAGATCAGAAATTTGGGAAATATTAGGCATTATTTAGGTCTAGATATAAATCAAACAGCTAGAGGTTATAAAATATCTCAATCTAGCAAAATAAGCCAAATGTTGAAACGTTATGGCATGGAGCTATGTAAGCCAGCTAAAACGCCTATGGCACAGGATTTTCAACAAGGTGAAATCCAAAGTCCTAAATTTAGTAAGGAGATCTACCAATCTCTTATAGGTAGTCTATCTTATATAAGCAATTGGTCAAGACCTGATATTTCATTTGGAGTAAACCAATTAGCGAGGTATAATGCAGAGCCAACTGATAGGCATTGGCAGGCCGCAAAGCGTATATTAAGGTATCTGAAAATGACGATGCATTATGCATTGTATTTAGAACCTAACAATGATTTAGTATTGAGTGCATATGCTGATGCCAGTTTTGCTACTGATGTGACCACCAGAAAGTCCACATCGGGTATAGCTATCATGTTAGACAATTGTTTGATTGGCTGGAAATCTATTCGTCAAAAACATACTAGTCTTTCGACTATGGAGGCGGAATTCTCATGTTTGTCACTAGTTTGTACAGATCTGATTTATTATAAACAACTAATGATGGATATTGGTTTAAATATGGATTATCCAATTGTAATACATGAGGACAACCAAGCTGCTATTAAAATGGCAACAAATTTAGCAGTTAAAACTAGAACTAAGTATACTGACATTAGGTATCTGAATGTTCGTCAGTGTATCCAAAGCAATATGGTTAAGTTGGAATATTGTATGTCAGAAGACAATATAGCTGATAATTTTACCAAAGCCCAAGGTGCTATAAAACATAGAACGTGTTGTGAAAGCTATGGATTAAGAATCTAGACTGTATATATTGACCTGTCCAAAGGGGAGCATGTTAGGATATGGTTTGAACCTAACAGTTGTCCAGGCAATATAAGTGTACTGTTACTTTATCTGTATATGTATTATGTGGCTTTAATGCTGAGTCATGCTGTAATCACATAATTACTGGTTGTGAGAATATTTAAGCAAAGCTTCTGTAACGTGTTCAGTTGCTGCTATGATATGCTGTTGAGAGGTTGCTGCTATGATGCTGCTGTTGATGATGAAGCTGTGATGATAAGCTACCATTGAGAGGAGTTGTTATCTGTAATTATCATTGGATGGATCTGCAACCATCATGGTTTGTGAACCAGAGTGAGTTTGTTATTCTAACCAACTACTGTTTGTTGGATAAGAAGATTCTGTAACTACTGGACTGATTTACTGGCAAAGACTTGGAATTTGTTTAAAGACTATGAAACTGTTTTTCTACTATAAAGTAAGCTTTTGATAAACCAGTTTGCTTATCTCTTATTCATTGCTCTCAGCAACGTTTCTCTGTGCAATCTACTCTGCTGGTTGGTAACACAACAACAATAACCTTAACAGATACAGACAATGATCTGTATTCTGCTTTACTAAGTAATTCTATTTCAGAGTTACAAGTGTCATCTAGGGTGACCTCACGCTGGATACGGCTCAAGTGAAGTTGTTGTTTAGAAAACAAAACAGGAACCAACCAGCTAAGACAACACTGCACTTCACTAATATTAGCAGTAATATAATTAAAGGTTTCTTGACCACATGTAAAAAACTACCCTTGCGGTAGCCAAACATGAGCAAAATTAAAGGAAGTCTCTTCAAAAGCTGTACAGTTTAAAACAGGTGAACTAATACGAAGACCGTGAGGATTTTTGCTTGAAGAAGTACAATTAACCATTTTTACACATGTTACATTTTCAGGGACTGATACAAATCAATTTGTGTTAGGGGGTGAATGATATACAGCTTCCCCCCAACGAGCTATAGTCTTCCAATCAAAGTTCCCTTTGAACAAATACTCACTCAAATTAGTAAAGTTTTGAATTACTACAGCAGGGATACATACAGGGATTATGATTGAACATGTAGAAAGCAAATTTTCCATATCACATACTTCAGACAAAAAAAAGGCATCCATTTTTTGTGATGTTTGAAAGCTGCACCCATAAGTCTTGTTTCATGTGTTGTTCGAGTGAATGTTTAGGTGGGATGACAGCTGCTGATGCCAAAGTACAGTTATTAACAATCAAGCACAAACAAATTATGGTTACAGAATTGGCAGTTAAAACCACAAAAATGGCAGTGCACAAATTCTCGGGTGTTTGTTCCACTTGTTGCTGCTGCAGCACTGTCTGCGCTTTGGTGGTCAAATTCTTCACATCCCCCCATGTCACTGGATGACTGGCACGACGGGATTGGGTTGGTTGCCACGCTGTCTGTAGAGTCACCTTTGCCACTCTGGGATAGGGTACAGGGGTGGTGCCATGACATCCTTGGCTGAACGAACACAACGTGCTGGTACCCACAAAGGTCCTGTAGATGTAAACACAGCAGCCTAGCCCCACCCCCAAGTAATTAAAGGAATCGGTCCTAACCATGTTTTGTCTGGTAATGCTCTATAACAGAGATGGCTAACCTTTTTGCCGTCGCGTGCCCAAAGCAGAGGGAGTGCGGAGTGTTGTGTGCATGTGTGCCCATACTCATAATTCAATGTGTCCCACCCCCACGCATGTGCGCATGCCCCCACCAGAACCCCCGGTTTTGGCATGCACAGTGGGCCTGGTAAGTCTGTTTTTTGCCCTCCCCAGGCTCCAGAGGCTTTCTTGGAGCCTGGGAAGAGCGAAAACAGCCTTCCCTACCCACCCCTCCCCATCCCCCTGGAGGTCCTCCAGAGGCCAGAAACGGCCCACTTGCTGACTTCCAGTGGGCCCAGAAGGCCCAAAAATCAGATGCGCGCACCGGAGCTGAGCTAGGCAACACTCGTGTGCCTACCGATATGGCTCCGCGTGCCACCTGTGGCACACGTGCCATAGGTTTGCCATCACGGCTCTATAATATACCACAGAGGAGGAGGCAAACTTGTTTTTTGTTGAAAATGCCTCTGATAAACGGTTGAATTAGAAATTGAAAAATTCAATTGATTCAAAGTAAATAAAACTTTGGTAACCTGTTGTGTTACCCATGACAAATTTGGGACCCGAGAGCCCTCCTTTTTTATTTGTTTGTGAAGGCAGTCCTTAAAGGACCTATTAGCATGTTCCACAATAGCTTAACCTGTGGAATTATAGGGAAGACCATGAGTAACAACAATATTTCAGGTTGTACAAAATTGCTAAAAAGCCTGGGAAGAATAGGCAGACCCATTATCTGTTTTTAAAGAAGAAGGCTTGCCCAGAGCTGTAATGGCTGAAAAAAGATGAGAAATAACATGATTAGCTGTTTCCTCTCGTTGAGGGGTAGCCAAATTACTCCAGAATAGGTATCAATAGATAAATGAATATATTTCCAAGGAGCTAAAGAAGGAACATGGGTAACATCCATTTGCCATAATTGATTAGAGGTAAAACCATGGTGATTAACTCCTGTGTCTCCTGAAGGGGATGCCCCAGAACACTGGGGACAGGATGAAACTATTTGCTTAGCTTGCTCTAGTGGAATGTGGCAAGCTTATGCCAGCCCTCTGGCATTTTGATGGAAAAAAGAATGGCTAAAAAATGGATCTGTAAATAAAGTAAGTAAAACATGAACAGCAGCATCAGCATGACTGTTGCCTTCAGAAAGAGGCCCAGGAAGGGATGAATGACTGCATATGTGAGAGACAAAATACAAATGCATCCGGTCTTGTAGTAGTTGCTGTAAAGTGAGAAATAAAGCCATAAGGTTGGAGTCAATCCTGGGTGTAATATAAGCACCTGGAAGATTAAAAATAAGTTGACACACATACTGAGAGTCAGAGATCAGATTAAAAGGTTGTTGAGAAAAAGTGTGGAAAGCTAAGATAGCTGCAGACAATTCTGAGCGCTGAGGTGAAGACTGTACTGTAGTATAAGATATTTTTCAGATATCGTAATGAGAATCCTTGTAAGCAATAGCTCCTCTTGTTCGTCCTCCATCAGAAAAAACTGTAAGAGCTTGCGGTAGTAGAGAAGAAGAAAGTAATGAGCAAATAGGAAAGGAGGAAGTCATTAAACACGCAAACCTAGGATCTTTAGGCAGATGATATGAAATACAGCCTACATAGTCAGTTAGAGCACACTGAAGAGATAAATTATTCTGAAAATAAAAGTGAAAGTCAGATTTGAGATAGAAAGAACAATATTTATTAAATCAGTTCCATTTCTTCAACAGGCTCGACTACACCCCAAGGTTATAACTTCAGCCATGGCTTGAATAAAGGGTAAAACATTTTTAGATGGTAATGAGACAAATAAAGCCATTCAATACAATATACTTTTTGCTGTTCTAAAGCAGCCAATACTCCTGTGGGCCGTTTACTAGTAGGAAATATTAACAAAGATAACTGACAATCTCTATGAGGGATTCAATTCACAAACTGAATACTCAAGATGTTATTAATTTTCTCAACTGTAGCAAATACTACAGATGGAACTATAATTAAATCTCCTGGCTTTTTTCCTTTAGTCAATAACTCAAATAATGGACTAAGTAAATGTGTAGGTAAAGAAAAATATGGGCGGACCCAATTAATAGTACCCAGCAATGGTTGCAAATTTACCAAGGAAATAACTTTGGGTAACTTTAAACAAGGAAAAGCTGGAGCAGAAAAAGACTGCAACAGTTTATGTCCTAAGGAGTGTGCAGCTGTATTTTTTCCGGGGCAATTTACAATCCATTTACACATAAATCATTTTGTATTTCAAAAAGCCAATTAGGTTGTATTTTTTGCGCTCCAATTAAAATGTCATCCATACCATGATATACCAGGGTTTTGATCCCTGATGAAAGAGAGGGCGAGATGTTACTGACATGCCCCCCCTTGGATTTTTATACTCTCTTTTAAAATAACCAGGTTTTCCAAATTGTAACACTTTCCTTGAGGTTTGCTGCCTGGTGATAAAGCAGTTGCTAACAAATTAGTTTTATAAGAAGATGTTCCTATATCCTGACACACTTTAATCATATCTGCCAAATCAAGATCTTTTCCCAGCCCAACAATTGCTCTTCGGCATTCAGAAGTGGCGTTGTCTTTTGCCATTTGCCTCATGTTAGAGAAGGCTTGTTGACGTTTGCCAGAAACAGGCACTTTTCTGAAGGTTTGATAAGCACATTCAGAAGAAACTTGCAAAGTTGCAACCAGTAGACAAACAGAAAGCATATCAGCAATTTCTTCTATATTCCACCCCCTTTTTCTAACTGTTTCTTTAAATTCTGCCTGATGGGGGTGTAACTAGCTCCTTCAGAAGGAACTGATGGTTCAATTAAAGATGGTTTTAAGGTGACAATTTTAACTTTATAATCAGGTGGAGGGCTTGTAGTTAATTGTTGCCCTTCCAAAGCATCAGAGCCATACTTTTCTATTCCTTGATGACATTAATACCATTGATGTAATATTTGCACTGAAGCCTTAGGTTCAAGATGTAAAGCTTGCTCTATCTTTATTATATCTCTCAAACAAGGTGTCCCCTGTTCCGGATAAAAGGGACAATGTTTCCCTGTCTCAACTATCAGTTTCCTTTTGTCAGTCTGCACATCGTCA
This sequence comes from Pituophis catenifer annectens, assembly GCF_029215685.1. Taxonomy (NCBI): domain Eukaryota; kingdom Metazoa; phylum Chordata; class Lepidosauria; order Squamata; family Colubridae; genus Pituophis; species Pituophis catenifer. Next base: position 105,403,073 of record NW_027256883.1, on the reverse strand, counting down.
TGCCAGACTTGTGCAATAGGAATCTAAGTTCCCGCACATGCGTTTACTGATATTGAGACAGATTGCAGCCCATCACTTACCACTAGGGATCCCGAAGGATGAAAGGTGCACCAGGGGTCTATTCCAGACGATGATAAGGATGTTAAGGATGCTGCTCCCCAAGGAGGGTATCCCTACTTTCGGGCACCAGATGTTGTAAATCAGAGGTCCAGGCTTTTGCTCTGTTTCAAGATGTCTCCAAGATGTTTCTAAGATGTCCCTCCTGACTTCGTAGAGAGCTTTATTTTTATACAGTTTTACACAAGCAGACAAAAGGTAGCACAGTAACAGTATTCTGATTGGATAGAAGTTATTCACCCCCCTCTCAAGTTGCCATCTTCTCTAGGTAGTATATTAGATCATCCACATCTGAGCCAATAATGAGGTAATGAATTAAGCAGGAAAGACCCACAGAGCACAAACTGGCAATGTGCTGCTACAGCCTGGCACTGAGGCCTTTGACTACTGACCTACATAGACAAATGTTAGAAATAAATCACATATACCCCACAGGTGAAATTCAGCCAGTTCGCCCAAACCGTTAGTAAATTGCTTAGGCAGTTCGGAGAACCGGTTAAAAATAAAGTGCAAGAGAGGTTTTTTTTCTCTCTCTCTCTCCCTTCAGTTAATAGCTCTACTTAACAGTTGCAGCTGGAATGCAGCCGATACATGCTGAATCAAGTCAATAAACAACAGAAACTGATAGGATTAGGGCAGGGAAACCCAGGGGTGAAATGCTCCCGGTTTGGATCGGCTCGGGCGAGTAGGTAGCGATGGTGGCGGGCAGTTCGGAGAACCGGTAGCAAAAATCCCTGCCCCCGCCCCCCATGCCCAGCTGAGCCGCGCGATCATCAGAGCCTTTTTTTTCCTTTTAAATGGCTCTGATGAGCCAAGCTCTGATGATCTCAGCTGAGTTGCCTGCTAATCGGTAGCAAAAATCCCTCCCCCTCCCCCCCTCATCTTGCTTACCTTAGCTGATGGTCTCAACGCCTTGCTGTAATCCCTGCAATCCATTGCATCAGCAAGCAACTGAATCTCCCTGCCTGCAATCAAGCAGGCAGAGATTTGTGGACTTCAACTCCCAGAATTCCTCAGCCAGCAAAGCAAAGCTGGCTGAGGAATTCTGAGAGTTGAAGTCTACAAGTCTTAAAGTTGCCAAGGTTGGAGACCCCTGTTCTATTGGGTAAGTTTTTTTCCCCTTTGGGAGCTTTAAAAAAATATTTAATTGGGGTTTTTTTTAGTTGTTCTTTTTTTAGACCTAGCCATTTAAAGTTTAGGAAGTTTTAAATTTAGCTGCTTTTATATAAAAATAAAAATAAATTAAAATAAAATAATATTTGTGCAGCTTTCTGAGATTTAGTGTGTTTCTGTAGTGTCTCACTCTAACTACACAAACACACAAAATCTCACAAAGCTGTATGTGGAATTTTGTGTGTGCAAAGTGTGAAAGTTGGTTTTTGGGGCTTTTTGTGGCTGTGTGAGGTTCCTGCTTCTTGCAAGAGCCATTTTGGGTCTAGTACAGTTGCTTTTACATTGCGGGTGAGCCAGTTGTGTTGTGTTGTGTTGTGTTGTGTGTGTGTAAAGTGTGAAAGTTGTTTTTTGGGGGGGCTTTTTGTGGCTGTCTGAGGTTCCTGCTTGTTGCAGGGGCCATTTTGGGTCTAGCACAGCTGCTTTTATATTGTGGGTGAGCCAGTTGTGTTATGTTGTGTTTTGTAGGTTACAAAAGGGCAAAGAAGTGACATTGACTTGGCCACGCCCACCTGACCAACAAGCCACATCCTCCCAGTCACCTGACCACCAAGCCCCGTCCACTAATTAAGCCATGCCCACAGAACCGGTAGCAAAAAAATTTAGATTTCACACCTGGGGAAACCCATCAATCACCCATCTAGGGAATGGGTTTAACAAAAGGATTAACAAGAGGTTCAGGAAGAAGGACACGATTACAAACATTTTCATTATAAAGAGTATTAAGTAACGCTTCTGTGATGAGCTGATACTCCCTGGAGTTTCCCAAAACCTTTTATAGCTGCTGCAGTGTTGGTTACTTCTTGTTTCTTCCTGGGGGAAAAGATACAGGAGGGGACAATGATGCAGCTTGGTCAAACAGGCTGTGAATTTAATGCATGTGTGGTCCAGAAGCAGCTATATTGCTTCTGTTGTGAAGCCCCCAATTTAGAATATAGAGAACATAGAATAATAGAGTTGGAAGGGTTAATGGCTTTTGGCAGCACAATTAGCTTCCCTCTCAACTGCTGCGTTTGCTTTGGGGTTGACTTTTTTTAAAAAGGGTTTTAAGTTTTCTGCATTGTTTTAGTGGTTCCTGGCATTGACCTTTTGGGGTATACTTCCCTCACTCTTTTTGAAAGCCTCTTTCAAAAGGGAACAAAAACGCAGGGGTATTTTAGAAGACATTTTATTCGAGAGGCCTTGCTATTAAACTGGGAGAGGATCAAGAGACAACATTATTTAAAAATTCCAGTCTGGTTATCAACTATTGAAGCATTCTCATATTCAATAACATTTAGGAAGGAACAAATTGTTAGATATAATGAATTATTGAATGAAAAGGGTGAATTTAAATCTATGCAAGAATTAGAAGAACAAGTTATAAAGATGAATTGGTTTTCTTATTTCCAAATACAATCTAGATACGATAAAGATTTTAAGACAGAAGGTTTTTATAATAATTTGACTAATTTAGATAAAATTTTAACAGGTACTGATGAAAACGTAATTTAAAAACTATATGGATATTTATTAGAGGTTAAGTTGGAAGAAGAACAAGTTAATGAAACAATGATTGCTTGGGGGAAAAATTTTGGACATGGAATTGACTTAGAGAAATGGAAAAAATTGTGGTCGCAAAATTATAAAATGACAATGTCAACTGCATATAAAGAAAATTTGTATAAGATGTTTTACAGGTGGCATCTACCCCCGACGAGAATAGCCAGAATGTTCGAGAATAAATCCGAAAAATGTTGGAAATGTCATCAGATATCGGGTTCATATTACAATCCATTGTTTCTTGTTGTGCCTTTTGGTGCTTTGGAAAATAGATTGACTCCCTCATTTTTGTAGGAGCACCTCAAATTTTCTGAAAGAATAATTAATCAGTGGAACAACTTGCCTCCAGAAGTTGTAAATGCTCCAACACTGGAAGTTTTTAAGAAGAGATTGGATAATCATTTGTCTGAAGTGGTGTAGGGTTTCCTGCCTAAGCAGGGGGTTGGATTAGAAGATCTCAAAAGTCCTTTCCAACCCTGTTATTCTATTCTGTTCTGTTCTGTTCTGTTCTGTTCTGTTCTGTTCTGTTCTATTCTAAATATTGAAACAGTGCTATTTTATTGTGAGTTGGACTAAGGAGAAATTTCCTAAGGGTGAGACCAATCAAGTTGACCACGCCCATCCAGTCACATGACCCATTTCCCACAGAAAACACTGGGAGCCACAAAACCTGGGCAGGTGTGGCTGGGGGAGTGTCATGTGACTGGGTGGGAGTGACATTGAGTTGGCCACGCCCACCCACCCAGTCATATGACCACCAAGACACACCCACTCAGTCACATGTCCACCAAGCCATGCCCACCAAGCCATGCTCACAGAACCAGCAAGGAAAAATTTTGGATTTCACCACTGATATACCCCATAAGTATTCAATATTATATTTGCCATAGAAATTTGGATTTTGAAAAATGAACATATACCTTACACCTGAAAGAGGAGTCCTGAGAATTTCTCCTTGTCAGAGTATCTGGTTATGGAGAGGAATGGCTCAGGGTGTCCTCTTCTTTAGCCTGAATATCCTAGTGGTCCTTGCACACAGAAAGTATGCTTGAACTTCACCTGCAGGGAAGACATGGAGGAAAATGAACACTGCTTTCTTTAGCTCCAGAGATAAATGCAGAAATTAAAAAGTTACTAGGCTCAGAAAAAAAATACAGAGATATTGGGAGACGATGGCACATGATTTCTCTATCATGGCCAATGTTTTTGCTGCACAAAGGACAACCCACTTTCTTTATCCACAAAGAGGGCAACAAACTGGAGAGGGAGGAAGAGACTGGCATGTTCTCTCTGACTGTAGGCTTTGGATTCAAAGTTTTGTTGTGGGGAAAGATGTCCTTACACATCACATTGCACCCTAGGATGTCCAGTAGAAAAGATTATATCACCCCTTGGGATTTCAAATAAAAATTCTTATGTCAGTTGTTACATCAATACTTGCTGCTTGCTTTCTTTAGTTATAATTTCAGTCAAAATAGTGAAAAATGGAACAATTAGTATTACAATATTATATTAAATTTGTTGCAAAAATTCACTTATTGCTATAACTACAACACCTGGAGTGATGTACATTGAACTGGAGGAAAACAAACAGGTATATTTAAGTAGGAGTTATTGCTGATTCCATCTAGACCTAGAATTGTTCTGGCTCAGCTACATCTTCATGGTATCCGAAGCAGAACATCTAGATTCAGTCTCAGTTTTGTTCCATATAGCATCAACCTTGTGAACTCTCAAGCGTCCTCTTTCCACTATGTATTCAAAATGGACAGTGATCAATACATATTGATCACACACACACACACACACACGCACACATGTACATGTGTGTGTGTGTGTGTGTATGTATTTGTTGTTGTTAGTTGCGAAGTCGTGTCCGACCCATCATGACCCCATGGACAACGTTCCTCCAGGCCTTCCTGTCCTATACCATCCCCCAAAGTCCATTTAAGCTCACGCCTAATACTTCAGTGACTCCATCCAGCCACCTCATTCTCTGTCGTCCCCTTCTTCTTTTGCCCTCAATCTTTCCCAGCATTAGGCTCTTCTCCAGTGAGTCCTTCCTTCTCATTAGATGGCCAAAGTTTTTGAGAGAGAGAGAGAGAGAGAGAGAGAGAGAGAGAGAGAGAGAGAGAGAGAGAGAAGAAAGAGTGTATACATACATACATACATACACACACACATACATACACACATATATGTATATATATATAGAGAGAGAGAAAAACACACACAAAACCTATGAAAAGTAAAATAGATATTGTACCTTTACAGGGAGGATACATGAGATGTGGGTGTGGCTTACTGATGATGGCTAACGAGCCAGAAATAGATCTATATAAGTCTCTCACTAAGCAGCATAGGGCAGCATAGGGCCTGCTGGCTGCCAGAAAGAAAAAAGCTCAGAATCGAGTGGATGTGACTCCACTGAGCTAGGGCTGTAGAAAAATCTTGGTTACATAGGAGAAACCTGGCTAAAAGAAAAACATACACAAAACCTACGAAAAGTAATATATATATATATATATATGTTTTTCTTCTAGCCAGGTTTTCCCTACGTAGCCAAGGTTTTTTTGTAGCTCCAGCTCAGTAGAATCACATCTACTCGGTTCTGGGCTTTTTTCCTTTCTAACACATATAGCATGTGTATATGTGTGTTATGTATGTGTATGGGCATTTACTTTCTTTTGAGAGCAGGCAACAAATTCATTTTTAATGTGTGCCAGCGTGCCCACATTAAAAAATAACAATAAAGTTTACCTTATCTATCTTTTGTTTTTCTATATGAAACTTGGTCATATATGTAAATGCATATATATGAATAAACCATTGTGTAGTGTATATATTTTACATGTTAAGCAATGAAATTGTGTAAATATTATTATGCTTTGTAATAATATAATTATTGATAATTATATATATAATTGTAACAATAATATGATTATTGTTACAAAAATATGAAAGACTGGAATATGCATAAATGATAAAAAAAATGAATATTTATTAAGACAGTTGACATAGGCAGGTCTGCTTGTACATCACCATCATGATTCCAGAGTATGGGCTAAGGAGGTGATGTCATAAAGGTGACAGTAACAACTAAGATGACTTGGAGCTCTTCTAGCAGGAACTGGTAAACTAATATTCTCCTCTGCATCTGAAATTTCAAAAAGGCAAGTCCCCTTCTGATGAAGCTAAAGGAGAGAAAACTACAAGATGGGGTATTTCATTCCGATCTCTTGTCATAGTTCTCCACTTTTGTGGACAATTCTTGCACTTGGAATGAAATGGATAGAAGAGGCCCTGAGTTGCCCCACAGAATGTACTTGTAATAAGTTGCAAGTGAACTGCACAGGAAAAAAATTGCAAAACTTTCCAACCACAATTCCTCTGACTACTAAAAAACTAATTCTGGCACAGAACAATCTCACCAATTTACCACTATTAACCATGAGTTATCTCAATGAACTGGTCCACCTTGATTGCAGCCACAATCTGATAACAATGGACTTGGATTTCAGCTTTCCAGGGTTAATCAAACTGACATATTTGGATCTCAGTTTCAACAGGCTCTCCCACATAACATCCTTCACTTTTTCACAACTGAGTGAGCTGCTGCTCTTAAATCTCTCTGGCAATCCATTGATGGTGGAGATTATGGAGCAAGCCTTTGAAAAGAACAGTCTTCTGAGATATATAGATTTGAGTAATTGTGGCTTGTCTTACCTCAGTGCTGAAATGTTCCAAAAACTGTACAGACTTCGTATTTTGGGAATAAAGGATAACCCCTGGAATTGTGACTGCAAATTCCTGATGTTCTCCAACTGGCTAACAAATACTGATATTAAATCCCCAGGTGAGATTGGACTTCATGTTGAATACCTCTTTTATTCCCTGAGTTAATTAGGAATGTGGATTCTTCAATTAGCAGTCAACTCCACAGACTTAATTACACTCCAATGAGTCCCCCTGTATTTCTGCCTTAGACAACTTTCACAAATCCTCAGATTAGTCATCAACTGTAATGTGTACAGCACATTCCATATGTATGGCCAGCCATTTCAATTACAGGTTGCTAGCAATTTATTAAAAATGAGATAAAAAGAAAAATTACAAAATCATAAATGACATATATAGCAGCTGAAGAAAAACCAACAGCAAGAATAAACATTGCTAATTGAAATATATTTCCCTACATTTACTATTAATTTGTCACAATCCTTCAGTTGGAGGGAAATAATCAATTCAAAATAACTGCAGAGTCAGAACATCAATACCATCCCTGAACTTAGTTGAAATTTAGCATTGTGGGTCCACAGTGATATCAGATAATGCCTATACCAGTGACGGCTAACTTTTTCGGCACCGAGTGCCAAAACGGGAGCACGCACAAACCTTTTCGGCACCGAGTGCTGAAGTGGGAGCAAGTGTATGCACACTGGAAACCAGAAAAGCAGATGAACCTCCAGTTTCTGGTGCGTATATGTGTGCCAATCACCTGCTCTTCTCGTTTCTGGCCCACCTGTGCAAAGACTAACTGCCCGCTGCACATGCACCAGCTCCACCTGGCCTTTCAGGGGTCCTTGTGCCTCCCTGCCCGCCCCCCTGCTGCCCCCCTTCCTCCTGTCGGGGTGGCAGGCATCCCCACCAATGACCCGGTTCCACAGCTCTGGACAGGGAGAGAAAGTTAGAAAGGGGAATGCCACCTCCCTCTGCTGGCAAGCTGGAGCCCCTTCCTGGCTTTGGAGGTAAGGGGTGTCAGCATTCCTGGGGCTTGGGTTAGGGGGGCAGAAGATGGGAGAGCTTCACCCCAACTCTGGCCGGTATGAAGCACCCCCCAGCCCACCACTGAGAACAAGCTAGCGCAGTTTCCCCCCCCAGTTGCTTCCTGGCCAGTGCACCTCTTACCCAGTGGTGGGATTCAAATAATTTAACAACCGGTTCTCTGCCCTAATGATTTCTTCCAACAACCAGTTCACCAAACTGTTCAGAAAGTTGACAACCGGTTCTCCCAAAGTAGTGCGAACTGGCTGAATCCCACCACTGCTCTTACCCCTTGGTGGCATCTCCATGCTGCGCTCTCCTCCAGCCCTCCTGGGGCAGCTTGCCTCCCCGACGGCAGTTCCTTCTCCTTTTCCTCCTCCAGCATCCCAGCTGGAAGTGGCAGCATGAGAACTGCCACCGCCCCCTTGCAGTGGCAGGAGCAGCAGGCTGGGCGGCTGTAGAGTTACCAGTAACTGTTTAAAATTCACACTAGTTCTCATTTTATGTTTCCTTTTTGCAGATTTTGAGAATACCACTTGCAGTAAACCAGAAAAAATGCAGGGTCTTTCTCTCATCAAGGCAAAATTGGAGCTCCGTTACCTGTGCCTTCTGCACTTACAACTAGAAGATTTCATATACATCTGTCTATTAACCTTCTGTGTTTTCTTTGGAGGAACTCTAGTAGCATGGCTGGTTGGGTTTGGCACAGTGATGTATTACCATCCTGTAGTGAGACTATATGATGAACCAGAGGATGAAGAGTACAGAATGATTTAACTAATTGCTTTGGAGGTCTTCCAAGTGTCAATACCTAATGCAGATGCACCAACTTTTTAGTCCCTTTGTTTTATTACAAAATTTGTTAGTTGCAGTTTTAACTCATTTAAAGGGAGAGATTTCATTTTATTTCATTATGAATAAAAATACAGCCTTGAGGTAGGGGATAGGATGATCAAAAGAGGATTATGTATCAGAGAAAGAGAATTTCTAATGTGTTGGGGTGTGGATGTGTCTTCCAACAATGAAATATTTCTAAGAAAATATAGAAGTAACAGAATAGAGGACAAGCAAGAAAACCTCCTCCTTTTTATGTGATTGGCTATAAAAAGTTTGTTTCTGAACAAAGACTTTGGTAGGAATAAACAAAAGCCTCGCTCATGAAAATTACACAATGGAAATCAGATAGATTTTTTTCCAGTACTAGTACTAAGAGAAGTTGAAAACAATTGCCTCCTCTCCTTTTTTAAAGCATTTTGAGTTTCAGTCAGAGTCCATTTCAACTGAAAAAAAATTACTGTAATGGAAATGTACTAGTTGACATAGCATACAACAAAATAAATGCTACAGAGCATTTCTCAGAGTATAAAAAGTCCTAGTCTTGGTAAAAGCTATTCTCTTCTAGAGTCTGTGGGGTAGCTTTGGAGCAGCAGTTCTGTACTATCTATATTGCTTTGGGTCATACTGGAGTAGCTATTATGGTTCCTCATTCATGGGGGAAGCAAAAGAGAATATGTTGTGTCTTGGCCTCAATGGTGGGAGGATGTGTGTATGGAAATTCTGTGCAGCAGGCAGCCATGTTATAAATGCAGCATATGGAGGTCCTAGGGAACAATCACACACTGAGGAAAGGTGCAAGCAGAGTGAGCAGATGCGGCATAAAAACAGGAGTGGACTTAGGAGGAAAAAGCAGATATGTGCATGACAGGTGGCTGAGGAAGAGTAAAGCCATATCAAATATAATAATACAAAAATACACAATGTCATGAGAACTCAAAGGAAAAAGTCAGAGACTTGGTCAAAAATGTAGGAGTAAGGGAAAAGTCCAGTTGACATCACAGCGGTCTCAGACACACATTCACTGTGCTGACTTCTCCCTGTTTGTGGGCTCCATGGGAGCCAAAGCCACCCTGTAGGGGTGATGAAGCAAAGGGGGGCACCCTGTGAGGTCGTGGAGAGTTGCAGCTTTCCTGTCTGACCCTAGATTTCTTTTCCCTCTCAGCCATGGCAAGAAGAAAATGCAGCTAAAGATGGCTGCCACAAAGCTGGGATAACCAATGAACATCTAAGACTGGTGCTGGAGTGAAGTAGGTGCACAGTGACTGGAACTGGGGGAGAGGATTTCCTTTTGCTTTAAATTCAACCCCAAGGAACAATTTAGAACTATTTTCTCAGAATTATCTGTAAAAGTGGCGTCTAAGCATTCTGAGAAACTACCAGATTGGAAATGAGGGACGTACGATAGAAAAATAATAAATTTTGAAATATACAGAAAATTGGACTCTTAAATTGAGAAGACGTGGTACTGGGAAGGCAATTTAAAATGCTGGAATCATTTACTTATAAAACTTATTCTGCTTTTATAATTGTTCTATGACTAAAAGAATGCTTGATTAGTGGCAATACTGAAAATTAAGATGAGAGTGCCACCTGCTGACAAAAGGAAAAATTACAAGCCTGGGAATATCTACATGAAGGACAGTTAAAGTATCTATTGGATTACTTTTAACTACCCTATGACTACTGGAGGCCCAAATATGAAAATAAGGAAGTTTTCTTAACTAAGGGACCCCTGAATGTTATGCTAGAAGATTGAACCTGTAAAGGGGATGTAAAGAGGCTTTGGATAACTTTTGGGATTATCTAAATGGAACTGACTGTTTATCTATGGGATAAAAAGAACTGGGACTACTAGTTTACTCCCTGAAGGGCAATTGAAGGACTGAATAAATAGTTCTTGGATTGTTGGACAAAAGTTGAATTTCTAAAACATAAAACAAGATGTTTTATGAGGCAGAAATGGGTGGAATTTTGAAGGAAATGGCATTACTCTTTCAAAACACAAAAAACGCCATGGAGAAAGGATTTAAGGAGATTAGGGAAAAAATGTTAAATACCATATGAGGGATGATGAATAAAGAACAAGACGCCCAGGAAAGGAAGGAGTTAGTAGAAGAAATAAAGAAAGAAGAAGACAAAGAGAAGACAACAATGGAAATAACAGTGATTGATGAATTAAACCAGGGGGGAAATGTATTAAAAGAGTTGGAAGATACATTTGAAAGGGAGATAGGGCCTGGGCAGAAATTTGGGGAACTAGGCAGTGGAAGAGGGTAGGAGTGGGAGAAATACCTACATCAGTGTTGGCGAACCTTTTTGTCCTTGCATGCCAAAAGCATGTGTGCGTGCATGCGACAGCACCTGTGTGCCGGCACCCATAATGCAATGTGCATCCACCTGAGCATGTGCACATGACCCCCATGCTCCCCTGCACATGCGTGCATCCCTGCACATGTGCCCCCAGCACATGCGCCCACCCCTGCACCCTGTTTTGGGCCTGGAAAGCCTCCTGCACCAAACTATGCCAGCCCAAGCCTGTGCCAGGGAAGGAGGGAAGCCTCAGCCCGTTGCTCCTGCTGCCACTGGGGAAGCAGCAGTGCGAGAATCACTGGGGCAAGGGGCATGCTTTCCTCCCTCCCCGCCCAAGTGGCTTCTTCCGCAGCCCCAAGCCTCCCTGGGGAGGGAGGGTAGCCTCAGCCCACTGCTCCTGCCACCGCCAGGGAAGCAGCAGTGCAAGAATTGCTGGGCAAGGGGGTATGCTTCCCTCTCTCCCCACCTGAGTGGGCTTCTTCAGTGGCCCCAAGCCTCTGCTGGGGAGGGAGGGAAGCCTTAGCCCACTGCTCCTTCCACCACTGGGGAAGTAGCAGTGTGAGAATCGCCAGGGTGAGGGGGCATGCTTCTCTCCCTCCCCACCTGAGCTGGCTTCTACAGCCCAAGCCTCCACCAGGGAGGGAGGGAAGCCCCAGTCCGCATGTCCTTGCTTTCACCACCCCTCACCCCTGGCAGTGGCAGGAGCAGCTGGCAGGGCAGAGGGTGGCGGCAGGCCGTTCACGCCACCTAAAAGGCAGCGGCGGCTCCTCCTCCTGCCAGCCTCATGCTCTGGGCAATGTCCAGACAGCCATGCCTGGCTTCCCCCTGCAGCAGCCCACATGGATCCCGGGCAGGTCAGCTTCATGCGCTGGAAACCCGGAAGAGGAATGGGCAACACCACGCATGCCAGGCAACATGGCTCTGCATGCCACTTCCAGCACGCATGCCATAAATTTGCCATCATAGACCTAGATTGAATAGCCAAGAAGCAGATTCTGACGGAGATAAAGATCCAAGAGAGGAATTTTGGAGGCAAGTTTTTAAAAAAGTATAGCAATTAAAGTATTGAAGCGAGCAAGAGACAATGGATAAATGATTTTTCTTTTCTGTTGTTGTTTTGATTTCCTTTTCCTTTTTTCTCTCTTTGTTTTCTGTTTTTTAGGTAGGTGACATGACTAGAAGTTAGGTAGGATAGAAAGAAAATGTTTTTTTAGTAAAAGGTGATATGATTAAAAGTTAGAATAAGTGATAGAAATAAGAGGGGAAAGTTAGTGTATACACTTTTATATAATAAAACAAAAGTAACAAGAGAAAACATGGAATAATTGAATAATGACAGATTGCAATTTATTATAATTGTGTATCATTATTAGAAATATATACTGTAAGTTGATTGAATATAATAATTAGGATTAATTTTACTAGTTTTATTTGTATTAGAATGTATGACACCCAGGTGCCACACTGTTCACCCATTGATTTGATATGTTTGTAAAAAAGAAAAAACTTAAAAAAGAAGGAAAAAAAAGAATGTAGGAGTCAGGGACATAAAGTAAGAAAGCATATATCTTTCCAACAGCAGAGGGGGATCCTGTAGAATTTAAATCCTCTCTCCACTGAGCACACACAGCTGAAGCTTTTCTTGCTCAGTGGTTACCAATATGGAGGCATCAAGCTTGCTTGAAGAGTCAGAGTTTAGTCCATGTTTCTCAACTTTGGTACCTTTAAAATGAATGAATTCTGCGAATTGACATCTACCCATTTTATGCCTGCCAAAATTGAGAAACACTCAATTTAGTCACTTAGGTTAGGTTAGGTTAGGTTAGTCACTTAGTCATGAAGCACTGACTTTGACAGAGCATAGGGCCTGCAGGCTTGGAGGAAATCTCCCAAATAGGAATGAGAACTTACTCTGTAGTCTAAGCATGCTTCCTCTAAGACTGCTACCATATGTGGTGCAAAATAAAACAACTGTAATTCATTCTATATCTTTACTACCTGCCTGAAGCCGTGAAAGACTGGACCGCTTCGGAGGTGGTGGATATCATCAGCTCTAATTCTACCCACTTAGAGAAGGCATCTACCACAATCAGGAAAGTGCAACCTCTGAAAGGGCCAGCGAGATCCAGATGGATTCGTGACCAAGTGCCCCTGAGGTCTCCCAGTTGCAGGGAAGGGAAGCGGGCGCTCCTGGTCTGGACAGCTGGCACTTCTGACAACTGGCAACCCACTCAGTGATGTCCCAGTCAATCTTAGGCCACCAAAGGTAACTCCGACTTAGACCTTTCATCTGGACGATGCCTGGATGACTTTCGTGCAACGACTGCATTATTGCCGGTTACAGCTTGGGGGGACCACCACCCTATTTCCCCACAGTAAACACCCCAGTTGGACCGACAATTCATGCTGGCGGACCTTGTAAGGCACAAATGGTGCTGCCACCTGTCCTAACGGCCACCCCCTGCCCACCCAATCCAGGACCTGAGATAGTACCAGATCATGGAGGGAGTGAGCCGCTATGTCAGCAGCAGTCAAGGGGCTGTTAAGCTCGTCGACCAGCAGGACTGACAGAGCTGGTGCTGGATCAACCACAGACATTGGCAAGGGACAGCGGCTTAGTGCGTCTGTGTGTGTGATCAGTTTTCTGGGGCAGTAGACCAGGGTGTAATTATAGGCAGCCAAGAACACAGCCCAACGGGACATTCAGGGGGAAAGAACCTGGGGGGTCTGATGGTGCCCGGCCAGAAGCCCGAGGAGCGGCTTATGGTCGGTCACCAACTCAAACTGCCGGCCATAGACATATTCATGAAAGCGTTTGATGGAGGCAACTGCAGCCAAAGCTTCTCTATCGAGCTGGCTGTACTTTCGTTCTGCTGAGGACAAGGTCCTCGAGTAAAACACAATAGGAGCTTCCAAACCATTCAGGAACCTATGGCTTAAAACAGCCCCTATGCCGTAAGGTGAAGCATCGGCTGTCAATGTAAGGGGCAGGGTCGAGCTATATTGCACAAGGACAGCCGATGATGTGAGTAAATCTTTTACTGCCTGGAAAGAATGGGCATGGATGCCGTCCCATGACCACAGCGAGTCTTTACTCAGCAGCTAGTGGAGAGGCTCGGCCACAGTGGCTTTCTGTGGCAAAAATACATTATAAAAATTCAAAAGTCGCAAAAACAATTGAAGTTCTGAGCGACAGGTAGGGGCCGAGGCTTGGTTGATGGCAGCCACCTTCGAAGGGGTAGGATGGATCCCCATGGCATCAACCAAATAGCCTAGAAATTCAATTTGAGGAACGCCAATCATACACTTGTTCTTTTTTAATTTAAGGTCAGATTTCCGAAAACGGAGAAGGACTGCCCTAACTCGATCAATGAGCTCACTCCGGCAAGAAGTGGAGATGAGCACATCATCAAAATAAGGCACGATGCCAGGCAGACCGTGAAGCAGATGCTCCATCAGGTTTTGGAAAAGTCCAGGAGTGACACTAATGCCAAACTGCAGGTGCCGGCACTTAGACGCTCCCCGGTGGGTCACGATGGTCTGAGCCTCCACGGAAATATCATCCACCAGGAGCTGCTGGTATGCTTGGGCTAAATCCAATTTAGCAGAAATGGAGCCAGGCCCTAGGGAGTGGAGTAAGTGCTGGACAACCGGAACTGGGTAAGGGTTAGCTTGCAACGCCTTATTTAGCGTTCATTTAAAATCCGCACAGATTCTTATAGAACCATCCGGCTTAATAGGTATCACTATTGGGGTTTCCCACCAGGAGTGATCTGTAGGTTCCAAAACACCCTGGGCAATAAGCTTGTCCAGCTCTGCGTCAACCTTAGGACGAAGGGCGAGAGAAACCCTGTGCGGTTTGAGGCGAATAGGGGCCACCCCAGGATCGAGGTTCAGTGATATGGGGGAGCCAATATATTTACCCAAGGACTCCTCGAAAACAGCAGCAAATTCAGTGGACAGGGCAGAAAATTCGTCCACAGATGTGGAGTGGATCCCCAAAATTCCCAACCCCAGGGAGCGGAACCAAGCCAAACCAAGAAAGCTCGCAAGGGACCCATCGACCACAATTAGAGGAAGACACCCTGCAAAATTATCTTTCTCCACCAGGAAACGGCCATGCCCAAAGATAGGAATGTAATTCCCCTGGTAGTCACGCAGCTTGACTGGACAGGGGCGAATCTGGCTCTTCTGCAGGGTGGGTATCAGGCGCTTCAACCCCTTCCAGGACACAATGGACTTGGATGATCCAGTGTCCACTTCCATCAGGCAGGCAGCCCCTTCGATTTTGACAGTCATCCATAGCTTAATCTCTCCGGAGCTAGCAGGGCAGGTGGTTACTTCTGCTACCCGGCGGCCATGAAAAATGGCAAAACACTCTTCATTGGCAGGACACCGTGGCTTGGGGAAGGAGGCAGTTTTGGCAAAAGAACGGCAAACCCGAGTGATGTGGCCCTGTTTGCCACAACGGTGACAAGTGGCAGATCTAAAACAACAGGAAACCCTTGAGTGATTTTCCCCACAGCTGAGGCAAGGGGCAGGAATCTTTTTCTTTGCCCCCGGCCCAGAATTTCGGGGTTTGGAGGCTTTGAGATGGCTGATCTCTGCTTCCTCATCGGAGGCCTCATCTGAGGTGACTTCCTGCAAATGTACAGTTGCGGCAGCTTGGGCAGCGGAGGAATGGAATTTCCGAATATCTGCGGTGGATTTATCAGACATCTCCACTGCCTAGGCTTCTTCAAGGTTAGAGGGTAGATCTAAGTTTTTCTTAGCTAGCAGCCACCTCTGCGGCCTAATGTCTCTGACCCCGCATACCAACTGCTCCACTAAAGCGTCTTCAAGGTCTCTATATTCGCAATCCAGTGCAGTAGTTCTGAGGCGAGCCATGTAGCAGTTTATTGATTCCCCCTCCTCCTGGAGCACTTGCCTTAAATTAAAATGGCATGCTATGCGGGACAGGGCAGGAGAATAGTGGTTTTTTACTTTCTCCCGCAGTACCTCCCAGGAAACCATATGCACAGGCTGAGGAGCTATTAATGCCCTAGCAGTTGCAAATACCTCAGGACCACAGGAATTTAAGAAATGTGCCCTTTTCCGGTTGCTTGACAGGTCGGTGAAGTCATTCGCTTCTAAATAACATTGAAATCTCGCTTCATACGCATCCCAGGTTTCAGCCGCCGCATTGAATGGGGCGAAGGTCAGCGGAGTCATTAGTAAGGCTGATACTTCTGTATGCCCCAAAGTAGTGGAGCCTTTCAGTCGTAGCTGCACAGTCCGTGTGCCAATCCTCGACCCTCGTTGCCAGTGTTAAGTAGTGAGGGCGGCAATAACGAGGCAACACGGAACATCTAACTCTATTTATTTAACATGACAACAACTATCCGCTCGAACTAACAGAACAGTGCGGCTGAGGGTGACAGCGTTTTTATACTCAGCTGTCAAACCCAATAACCAATCCGCAAGCAAGAAAACTCCCGCGCTTGCGGCAAATCCGTACTGGCCAATCAGGATGCGGCGCTCGTGTCATCAGGCAGTGCGCCGAACACAACAAAAGTGGAACATCTTTGCCTTTTTTTACTGCTGGTTGAAATGATAGAAATACTTGACCAATTTTCCTTTTAGCTCAGGTGACAGGAAATACTGTAAAAGAGTTGTTGGAGGTTTCTTCACCATTTCTCAAAAGTCATGCCCATCAAAGATACCATAATTGCACTTACCTTCAAAGGGGTGGTGGGAGGGAAGGAGCTAGGAAATCCCTCCAATTGGTGATCTGTTACCAGTGGTGGGATTCAATTTTTTTAACAACCGGTTTTGTGGGAGTGGCTTAGTTGGGGGTGTGGCTTGGTGGTCATGTGACTGGGCGGGCGTGGCTATGTGCATAGGGACTACTCAGAGGGCTGAAAAAAGTCATTTCTGACTGGTCCTCGCACTTATGACCGGTCCTCGCACTTATGACCTTCCTCACATTTATGCCTGTTGTGGCATTCTTAACAACTGTGTCAATCATTTCACCACTACTTGTCTTCACCACAGTGACAAGATAGGGTGCAAAACATAAAATGTGAGGACAGTCGTAAGTTCGAGGACTGGTCAAAAGTGCGAGGACCAGTCAAAAATAACTTTTTCAGCCCTCTGAGTAGTCCATATGCACAAAAGGACTACCCAGAGGGCTGAAAAAAATGATTTCTGACAGGTCTTCGTACTTTTGACCGGTCCTTACCCTTATGACTGGTCATCATTTATGCCCATTGTAGCATTCTTAACAACCGTGTCACTCATTTCACAACTGCTTCTCTTCACCATGGTGACAAGATAGGGCGAAAAACGTAAAATGTGAGGACAGTCGTAAGTTCGAGGAGTGGTCAAAAGTGCGAGGACCCATCAAAAATAACTTTTTCAGCCCTCTGAGTAATCCATATGCACAAAAGGATACAGCAATAGAGAGGGACGAAGGAAGGAGAAGAAAGATGGAAGAAAGAAGGAGAGAGAGGGAAGAAAGAGAAGGGAGGAAGGAAGGGAAGGGAAATTAGAGTAGGAGTGAGGGTAAGAGAGAGAGGAAGAGAGGAGGAGAAGGAGAAAGGAAGAGGAAGTAGGGAGGAGGAGAAGTGGGGGGGGTAAGAAAGTAAGAAGGAAAGAAAAGAGAGAGGTGGTAGGTTTGAGGAGAAAGATTGCTGTACAGTAAAAAAGATGAAATGGAAGAAAGCCAACCCTAAACAAATATAAAGATATTAAGATAAAGAATGAATTGTTAAATTTTAAAGAATAAAAGAGAACAAATATGAATAAATAGCAATAATTAGAAACACACATACAAACATACAATTTATTTTCTTTGAACAGAGTATTTGCCCGGTTCACAAATTTAAACAGTGTTTAGTTATTTCAATTAAATTTACAATTTCTATATTTCCTTTTTGCCATATTTATTCCTCATCTATTTTTGTAAAAAACCAATATTACCCTTCATCCTCATCTCTAATCTTAATCAAATTCAATTTTTCCCTTCTATTCTATATTATACCCCTTCCCATTGTCATCTATTTTTATATCCATCCTCACATTGGTTAATTATGTAATATTACAGTTGTTTAATATAAATTCAACATTTTAATATAAATCAATTAGTTATATAACTATCTTTTTTGTATATTAATCAATATGAATATGAATATTCCAATTATTTCCATGCAATCCAACTATTTCTGCTTTCAACACAATATACAATTAATAGTATTTCAATTATTACAATTCCCTAGTTAAATAGAGCTTTTTTTCTTTTGTGTTTTAAAATCTTGAACTCTTCTCTTTTTCCCTAAATTTCCCATTGTTTGTTTTTGGTGAGGAAAAAGAAAAGAAATCTGCCTGCCTGATTTTCCAACATTGCAGCAACAGCAAAGCCAACAGCCTGCTTTACTTTCAGTTTTGTTTTTCAGCATAGCTAGGGGAAAAAAAATCTGCTTCAGCACTCTTTGCAAGCAAGCAGCAGAGCCCAGAGCAAAACAGCTGAGAGCAAATCAGCTGAGAGTCGGGAGGCTGATCTAATCAACGGGCTAATTAGCCTATGCTGAAGTTACACGGGCCAATAAAATTACAAAAAAACACTGAACCGTTTTTTAAATTGCTGGCTCGCCCGCCCCTCGCCCACCACTATTTATTGGCAATAAATAATGGTGCGGAGGGGCGGGGCAAGGGGCGGGGCGAGCCAGCAATTTAACAAACGGTTCTGCCGAACCACCTAGAACCGGCAGAATCCCACCACTGTCTGTTACCATATTAATGTAAATGAAACGGGCTCTGATAGATGACCACTGGATAACTTTCTATTCACTCTATTCTAAAAAACAATGCATCCAGTTGGAAAAAGTACAAACTCAGCCAAAATCCTTTTGGTACCTCTAGGAGGCCTCTAAGTTGTCAGAAGAAAGGAACATTCTAATGACATACAGCTTAAAGGTCGGTTAGGTCAAGGGGATCCACATGAGTTAAAAGTTGTCTATCATCAGAAGATGATTTGAATCTATGCTTCAGTAATTGGCTAAAAAAATTATGAATTTTGGCAGAAAATAAAATGAAACAGTAATTAGGAAATGTCAATTAAAAATGACAAATGTATATGACCATATGAATTGCTGAGTTAACAGAATCCTTTGTTTGAAAATGTATAAAGACTGAGGTCTCCATTTTATACTTGGTTCAGACTTTTTTGGTAATGATACCGGTCTGATCCTTTATTGCAATAAATAAATAAATAAACTGATTCTGTCTGCCCTGAAGGGATGTTTCTTTAATTCCTTCTTCCATAACAATTTTGGCACCCGGCAGAAGGGACTTTGAGAAGCAGAGATTTTTTCTTCCTAGGCGAACTGCCCCAGCGAGAGCGACCTTTCCCACCAAGGATTCGACAGCCAGCACCAAGACTCCTTTGAAGTCAACAGAATCCTTCGTTGAGAGATTGCCGTATGCTCGCTGGCGAAGCAGCTTAAGCCAAGGACCCACAAGGGGGGCAGACAAGACCCAGTAACTCTGCGGATGGCCGAGGAAGCGACGCTTGCCAGGCAAGTATTCATTTAAACGGGGAATAGAAAGGTCCTGTTCATTTTTGGAACAGAAGAGGAGATTCGATCAATCTCCTGAGAGGGGAAAATGGCATTTTTCAACCCTCTAGATTGTGTTAATAAGTGGCCAGCCTTAGGCGTAAGGTGGCCAGAAAGAGGAAAAAGAGACCCCCCCCCTTAGTTAATCAAGTATCAGGCAGAGTTTGCTAGGGTCTGTTTGATGAAATCTAAAGGAGAGAGGAGAAAGAAAATCTTTGTGCCAAAGATTTTTAACCAGGCTGAAAGAAGAAATTGTTTATTGTTCTTCCCACCCGGGGTTTAGCAGGTAATAAAAACATAAAACCTGTCTAAATGGGAAGACTCCGATGATTTGAATTGATCAACTTGATGTGATTTCTGTTTAACAATATTTTGTTGATGTGCATCTATAATGATAATGTGTAGAATTGAATGTGATTGAATTAATTATGATATGTTTGGCTGGCCAGCAAATTGAATAGGCTTGGACTTGAAGCTGTGGAAAACGGGCAGTGGTTCGGGCCCAAAATCACCATTGTGATTAAAACTGCTGCCTGAGTTTTCTGCTGCTTTGAGAGTAAGCTAGTTCATTGAAATAATTTTAATGACTGGTTTGTATGGAGGACGCATTAAATGAATTTTTTTTATGTGAAAGTGGGTTATACAAAAGGTCTGATTGCAGTACAAATGTGAATGCCTGTGTGTTGGTAAGGTGAGAAATTAGAGAAATGCAGAACATGTTGCTTTGTTGGAAGAATGCTGAATGGAGGAGGGAAGTGAGGCTTGGTTGCGTGCTGTAAAACATTTTTTCCCTCTCCCCCCCCCCAGGGAGGAGAGAAACAGGAAAAGGGAAGCTTTTTGTTCCTTTTAAACTTTTTTCTCCTTTCTCTCACCCCCACCCCTCCTCCTCTTTCTGCGACGCCTGTCTGAGAAAGGAGGGGGAAATGGGTAACGATGAATTTTCTTTTCTGCTCTGAATACTATTTTGCTTTTTGCTTTTTCTCTGGAAATTTTTGAGGTTTAAAACGCTTAATTAGACCTATAGCCAAGACCCTGTTGTTCCGCCAGGCTGGGTTTGCAACATAATTTTAAATTGAATGTTTTAAATTTCTGGGGTTTTAAATTGAGCTGAATCCATTTAATATTTTTAATTATTTTAAATTGGTGTTTGTCTTGTTTTTTTTTTTAAATAGGCTGTACACCGCCCTGAGTCCTTCGGGAGAAGGGTGGTATAGAAATAAAATTATTTTTATTCTTATTCTATATCAAGGAAATGATTTTGGAAGATTTTTTTGAATCTGACTTGCATTTTCCTGGAGGCAGAGAATTACATTTTGCAGCAAAAGATGCTGCCCTTTTGGAAATGGTTACAGAGATGAGTTAGAAAGTACAATATGTAGTGTTGAAAGATATGAGAAACTTTATATTAAAAGAGCAGGGAAATTCTCTAAAGTAAACAAGCAGCAACTCAGGCAGAGTTTCGGCCCCCACCTTTGTCAATGGGCCATTAAGAAACTGAAGCCACTTTATTTTTCACAACAGAAAATTACAAGGGCCCACAACATCCAAACAGATGTGGGACACAGGAAAGAAAAACAAACACCCAAAAAGGAAAATACATCAAGCCAAAGTAATTTAAACACATGAGGAAAAAGAGATATTCACTAAAACACAGAAATAGCAAACTGAATAATTATAGGAAATGAACAACTACAAAGGGCTAGGAAAAACAGAGAGTGGACTATAAACCAATTTCTTATTTGCCAGATCCAGGATAGAAGAACCTAATCACAAACAAAAACAGGATTTAAACACCATAAAACAATCACACACACAAATCAAAGAATTCACACTCCAACTCAAAAGACTTTAATGGATCACATAGAAAATCAGAAGATGTTTTAGGATAAATAAAAAAAAGAAAGAGAAAGGGTTGTTCTTACAATTAAGACAGGCTAGCCTAGGAACGCTGTGCTTCTATACACAATAGACTGATTCTGCTCTCAAGCAGCTGTCCTCCAATCCTTTCGAAGTATTCCCCAGCCGGGAGTTTTGCATTCAAGAAGGGAAGGCCCTGCCTTCCAACAATCCTTAAAGGGAAAGACTTCTTTTTCCTCCAAACAGTAGTATGAGAGGAAGTTTTAGTAGATGCCAGGAACTTGCCTTTAAGTTGGTCTGCACAGACTTGGGCTGACTTGGAAGTCAGAATGGCAGTGGTAAGAGGTATAGAATGTTTAATGTTATAAGGAGAAGTTATGTGATTTGTTGATTGGAAGGTTATGGATGTTGTGGGTGGCATAGAGAAGGAAGAAAGAAAGCAAGTTGCTAAGGAAAGAAAGCAGACGGAGATGTTGGCTTTGGCACTTGAAGGGGTCATTTTGAGACCCAATCAATGTGCAGTTTGTAAAGAAGTTGGTCATTGGAAGAGGGAGTGTCCCCGTAGAAGTATGGAAACCCGAGATGGATCCTACGGGCACAGATCTCAGATGGTGAGAGGAAATCAGAGAGGTATTTTTTGAGGACAGAACATGAGAGTATATATATGAGAGGAGTTTTCAGAGGAAGACTACGCAGACTCTGGATTGATGAGTAGGCTGATTTTACCAAACCCCTGTATGCAAAATTAGTTGAATTTGAACCTCGGAGTTGAAATGGGAGGGACATGAAAGAGGAAGCCTTGAAAATTTGAAACAAGCTTTGAACAAGGCTCCTGTATTAAGTTTACCAAATTTGGAAAAGCCATTCAATCTCTTTGTAATCATAGAAAATTGAATTGCACAAGGGGTGTTGGCTCAGAAAGTAGGAAATTGATCTTTGGGGGAGCCCTTATCGTAAGCACCCCACATCAAGTCAGTCCAGATTCTAAACGAAAATGAAACAATTTTAATGCAGCAGACAGACTTGCTTTTAACTACAGATCACAATTTGAATCAAGCACAGTTCTTAGCCAACACCGGATCAATGGATCAGTTTGGATGAGAACATTATGGTGTTGAAATAATTGGTTTACATACAAAAATAAGACCTGATTTGGAGGGACACCCCCTGGAGACAAATTCCCTCGAAATTAGTCTGCTCAAACCTTTGAATTGTATTCATTAAATTAAGCTCTATGGACAGGGAGCCTGGATAGCTCAGTGGATAAATGCATTGTAATTTAACACCAGCTGTCTGCAATTACTGTAAATTCGAATCTCACCAGACTCAAGGTTGACTCAGCCTTCCATCCTTTCTAAGGTAGGTGAATTGAGGACCCAGTTTGTGGGGGGCAATAAGCTGACTTTATGATGGCTATTGCTTAATGCATTGTAACCCTTAGTCTCTGGAGATCATTTGGCAAAAAATGGGTGGAGTCATTGGGGAATTCAAGCTATTGTAGATGAACTTTTAAACTAAGCTATGGTTGTATTGGGATATATCCTTTAGTAACATCAATTATAAACAAATGTTTGGTTTGTAAAAAGGTGAATGAACATGCTGTCAGAAAACAACAGATGGGTAAGAGGTACCACCAGCTTTAAGACCATTTCAATGTATTCATGTGGATTTTACAGAATTACCAAAAGTGGGGAGTGTAAAATATTTATTAGTCAGAGTGAACCACCTCACAGGGTGGGTTGCAGCTTTTCTCTGCAGTAATGCTACAGCAACAGTGGTGTCAAGAGTTTTACCCAACCTAGACAGATTATTATCATATGAACTGTTGTTTGGAGTAGTTTTCACTACAGGAAGCATATGCATTAATTCCCTGGAAACCAGAGACAAAGTATTGAAACAATATGTGTATAAACTGTCCATATATTTTGAAGTTTTTTAGGAAACACGGACTATTAGCCCAAACACCACCTTTGAAGTTTCCAGTCCACAAATTCCACGATGATTGGATGTTTTTTTTTTATTGAAAAAGTTTTCAAATACAAATTTTTTCCCACATTTTTCTCCCCCCCTCCTCCCTAACCCCCCCTCACCACCCATCCCTCCCCGTGACTTCTTCACAAAACAAAAACCTAATTCATAACAGATTATATAATATTTTACCATCCCCTTACTCCCTCCTCTAAATACTGACCCTTACTTACTAATAATATTATTAATATTATTACTTCCCCCTTTTACCATACATTTCAAAATATCATTCTACTATAACATTGCATAATAACTTCTAATTTAACATAATAATATTATTATAACTCCCAATTTAACAGTAATCTGCCCTTTTTCTCCTCCCCCATACTTATATCTGTATATTAATACAACATTTCATAACAACCTTCCACTTTAAAACTATATAATAAGTCCTACTTTAACATTTAATCTTTTGTGTATATTAATATAACATTTCAAAGCAGCCTTCCCCATAAATCCTAATTTAGCATTTATTCAGCTCCATCCATTTGCTCCACTCCCATAAATATATCACTTAAGCATCCCTTTTCTTAAACTAAACAATCAGTAAACTAACCTATCTCCACCCACTTTCCTACAAAATTGCCATACACAACAATTCTTAATATCTTTAATCTACTGCCCGCCCTACTAAAAAAAATATTCCGTTATATAAAAAAAATCAATAACTTTAAGTTTATAATCCATATAATATCTTCTTTGATGTCTTTCCACTAGATTGTTGAGTACATCATCCATATTAGGGTAACATAGCATCCTAGTTGCAACAGATTGTTCAAAATCCTCAGTTATCATCTGCCCCCATCAGTAATAAATCTCCTCATATATATATATAAAAGGAAAACAACCACCCGAGTGACATTATAATTATATTCCATATAATATCTGTAATTGTGGTTTTCTTCAGGATTATTAATTCCCATCATCGGAATGGGTAACAACCAGATCTTCTGCGTGCCCCAGCGTAGCTCTCTTGCCTTATAGCTCAACATAAATATAATACATTTATCAATAAAAAGAAATCCAAAATAGATAATTCCAATCCAACCAATTTAAGGCTCTTTTCACATCCCAAAATTACGGCATTGCAGAGGTCTGTCACTCTCCTCAGGATAATGTTAACCAATACTTCGCCTCAGCTGTCTTTTCATATATTCATTCATTTTTAAAAAAAAAAAAAAAAAACTGGCTTCACTGTTGCTTAATTTAGAAATTTTTATTTTTGTGAGACCTATTCCTTTTTTTCTTTTCCTTTTGTGGGTTTGATCTCCATCCTAATTTCCTTTCTGCAAGTTGTATATCAACTGATCGATTTTCATTCTGCTTTATGACTTGATCTTGTTGGTTTTGCTTTTGTAACTCATATTTCTTTTCTATCAATTGTATATCAGCTAATTGATTTCCATGCTTGTCTGTGACTTGATGAATCATAATCACGTTAGAATCCGATGCCACTTTTCTTTCATTTGTAGATAATCCAGCTGAGGTGTCTAAAGAATCCGAAGGCAATTTGTCTACAGAGGCCTCTATAATTCGATGTTTTCCCTTTATTTCCAATTCCTTCTGCTTATCCTGTATTGTGCATAAAGATGTTGAATTCATTTTCAAAATTTTTTGATAAAATTCTTCCGCTTTTTCAACAGTATTTAATTGATATCTTTCTCCTTGATATCTCAATATAATACCAACTGGAGCATCCCACCTGAATAGAATATTTCTTTTTTTAAGTTCAGTCACCAGAAAACCAAATTTCTTTCTTTCCAATAATATCTTGGGCGGGAGCTCTTTGTATATCCAAATCTTTCTTCCAAACCATTGCAAAGTAGAGTTGTAAGAATTTTGCACAATATTATTTCTTATCTCCTTATCTGTAAAATAAATCACCACATCTCTAGGCAATTGCCTTTGCTTTGCAGTCCAGGAATTTATTCTATAAACTCTATTGATCCTACAAAATACTTCCTCAGGTTGAACCTTTAAAATCCCAGCCAGAATTTCAGAAGATATTTTCCTTAAATCATTTCTGTTATTTTCCTGCAGTCCTCTCAGTGTAATCGCATATTCAGTGAAATTATATTGCATCATTAAAACTTCTCTTTCAATCCGTTGTTGTAAATTTTCTGCATTACAAGTCTTTTGATCAGCCTCCATTTTAGGTTTTTCTTCTAAGCTATTATCTTGAGTATTTATCAAGTCATTTTCAATTTTTTGTATTCTATTGTCCAAATTGTCCTCAATTTCTTCCATTTTAGACTCTAATAAATTAATATTTGCATCCAACTGGATCATAAATTCTGTAAAACCATTAGCCATTTTTATAATCTTTTGTTCCAAAATATCAAACTTTGATTGCACCAATTCTTTAATTTCCTGCTTAAATTTTTCAAAGTTCTGATTCACAATCTCATCCCTTCTTACAATCTCCTCCAAGAGAAATTCTATTATGTTAAAATCAGGTTTCTGAGACTGGAGATTTAGAACTTGTTCATGTAGTTTGTTAATGGGGGAATTCCCCCCCCCCGCTTGTTTGTCCGGCTTTATAAGTCTCAATGCCATGTTTCCGCCCAGACAAACTTTTTTAGAGAAGAAAAGAAAAGCAGAGAAAAAACAAGCTTCTTTCCAACCAAGATCAATATCAAATCTCCAGGAGAAAAAAAACACAAAAGTGAAGTTTTATCTTCAATTGTAGCCAAGAGTATTTATTCCGCTACTTTGTAGTAATAGAAAACGGAAGGACTTTCCGTTTCAGCCCCTTCTCAAGCCTCGGCAGTTGCCATTTTTAAAAATTCTTTTTTTTCCCCTTCTTCCCTTCTTGAATAACTTTTATAAAATAAATGAAATACTTGCGATTCAGGATCACAGGTCCAACTCACGTCCTCTTTAATTAATCTGTTAAATTTGTAGGCTTGTTCTTGTCGCCTAGCTCTGCATAAGCAGAGGTCTCCCAAAGCCCGGAGCGGCGGCTAGGGAAATGGGGAGTCTCATCTGCTCCGACCCCAAAAGTAAAAAAAAAAACTTTTGGGGCTACGCAGAGAGCTCTACCTGCCCTAGCCGGCTCTATCTCCATTTCCTCGTGGAAACGGAGTTTTTTCGAGCCGCCATTCCGTTGTGAAGGCGGCTCTTTACAGGCAATGGGGCTGGCGATCCCGAGGGATCGTCTGGCGGCGACAAGCAGCAAACCAGAAGTCTCGATGATTGGATGTTGATCCGGAGCTGGACGGAAGTAAATCCCAAGTGAACGGGCCCGTGCCAGCCCCAAAGGAGTGAAAGGTGGAATCTCACCAAGGACATCCATTGAAGTTGATGATCCAAAGGAGCCAAGGGACTGGTAGGCAGCAACCAGTGGGAATAGCATTCTTCATCATCTGGACTATTTTTGTAGTTTTTTCTTTCTTAGGATTGAGTGGTTGCCTATGCTGTTTCCCAACTGAAGAGGACTACAACTGCTCAGATTCCTTTGCACACTTTCCCAGATGTATTGGTTTTGTAATTGTGCTTTTAAGATCTTAGGAGGATGATCCTGGATCCACTGGATGAGACTGATACTAGGTAACAAAAAAAAAAACAAAAAAAAACCTGACAGGCCATTGGCGCGGAAGTTCAAGAAGAATATACCCTGCTGAGTCCTACCGGCAACGGACTCTCAACGCACGGTGGTGATCGTCAGCCTTGCTGAACCACCCCGGAAGCTGGTTCCCAACGCACGGCCGAAGCTTGGAACGGAGGAAGACAACATTCCATGACTGTAGCTTGTAATGTAAAATCCATTAACTGTAATAGAATCCAGTGTCCACTACTTAAAGACACTCATGCTAGAGGGAGATTGGGTGTGGGGTGTTGTGGCCCCGCCCTCTGAGCCTATCCCATCGGAGGAAGAAAGCTCCGAGCATGAGGAAGAGGAGTCAGCCAGGCTGCCCTCTCCAGGCCCCTCCCCTCTGGCACTGTCTCAGGTGCCGGCCAAGGGAGAGGAGATTAGCAGGGAGACAGGTGTCTCGGATGAGAGTGAAGGAGAGACATTATTCCTGGACGCACGCCTCCGAAGGCGTGATAAACGATTGCAGCAGCTCAGGAGGCGTGCTAGGGATTAGAACTGAGTCACTGGACCACACCCCAGAGACTATATAATAGAGGGTGGTGGCCAGTGATCCCTGTGACGAACAAAAATAAACCTTGGATAGTCACTAAAGCATCGTCCGAAACTGCGGAGAGGAATATTATTTTCTGTTGGACTCTTGTACGCTGAGTATATTATCTTTCTGTTTCTGTGGAAATAAAAGCACTTGGCAGACGGTGTGTATATCGCTGCCAAGTTGGAGATAAAGACTTGGGTGTGTGCCAAGTGCTTCCTTAACCCTCAGTTGGCTGTGTTTGTGTGTGTGTGTGGATGGGGACAGATCATGGGGACTCTGGGCAACACCTATTTTAGCCCTTCTGTTTTAATATGATTGATATTGCCCTACCCCAAGTTACGCATATCCCTCACCCTCTTCTTGACGTCATGAATTTGTAAACTATGGGTCTTGCGCTCTTAAAGCCTTGTGGGTGTTCAAGAAATGCCCCTTGTCCCTGTAGAAGGATTTAAAAATGTCAAGAATTCCAGGGGACCTAGCAGCATCTGAACACTGAATCGGGACACTTTAGGTCAAGTACACTCCTGCCAAAAACGCATTGTCTATGCATGGGGTCGTTACTTTAGACCTAAGTCAACTCCACCACCTAGGATTGCACTATTGACATTCCCAGCTGAGGGGGGAATAGATAAAGAAAATGAGCCTCTGCAACAGTTACATAAAGGAAACTATATATCACGGATTTTGGA
This sequence comes from Pituophis catenifer annectens, assembly GCF_029215685.1. NCBI lineage: Eukaryota > Metazoa > Chordata > Lepidosauria > Squamata > Colubridae > Pituophis > Pituophis catenifer. Next base: position 105,375,035 of record NW_027256883.1, on the reverse strand, counting down.
ATTAAGTCAAGATCTTGTTAATCAGTATAACCGTACCCTAGGACAGAAATGCTGGTTATGTCTATCTGCTGACCCTGCATCTTATCATGCTATTCCTGTCAAACCACAACTCTGGGTTAGAACAAAGGCTACAATACTCCTTGAAAGGGATAGTAGAGATAAAATACCCATCTCACCAATACAAGCAGATTTTTATGAAGCATTCAAAACATTGGGAAAAAGTCGCCTTCCTATCACAGGCCCAATTGCTACAGGTGTAGACCTCATAGGAACACCTTCTTTATGTGTAAAGAAACACCAGAAACTTGGTAGGCCTGTAGGGTCTCTGACAGAAGAACAATGTCAGTCAGAAATATATTTTGGCCCTAAAATGAACTTGGCAGACATAAAATTAACAAAGGGTATTTTTCCCTCTGCCTACCGCAAATTTAAACAAAAAGTTACTTTCTCAACTCCACCAGAAATAAACTTTAAGAAAGGAAAGTGGGGTGGATGGAATCTGTCCAAGACCATTTCAACCTCCAGGATTTCCGCTCTGGTTCAACTTAAAGTCCAAATCAGGTTTGCGTATCCTTTTTCCACCTGGAAATACTACCTCTCGATATGTTTTTGAAGGACCAATTCTCAGAGATAAACAGAAGGACCCCTCACTGGAAGTCCCATTGCAACCACTGGCAGGAATGTTTGTGGCAGGGACTTAGAGGTCTAGACTAATGCAAGGAACTACTGAGTGCATACCTTTTCCATAAATCTTCTTATGTGGAAAGGATGCATATTTGTGTTTACCAACAAACTGGACAGGAACTTGTAACAAATCAGGTGTGGTCAGAGAAATTGCCAAGGAATTGCAGGATAGGGCTTCCAAGATAAATCAGAGGTTATAAACAACTGACATGTGGTTTTCTTGGGTGCCTGGATCCGGATGGATTAAACAAATGATATTCTTGTTCATATGTGCAATAGCTGCCTTAGCACTCATCCCATGTGTAACACCACTCCTCAGACAATTATCAATAAGAGCAGTAAAGGAAATTCAAGTTGAGAAGGAACTAGGTTTGACAGAACATTTTCTTAATCAACTTGATCCCTATCCTGTGGAAGAACATAAAGATTCTGCAGACCCATATGGGGAAATGAAACCTGTAGAAAGAGGGAGAGAATCTCCCCAATAATCAAGAGACTAAAAAAAAAAAAACAATCAAGAACTACCTATCCTTTACTTTTATTACTTATATTTTGTTAGAATTTATATATTGTAGATTTGTTTATTAGAACTTTGTATACTCAGAAGTTAAACTTATATGAGAATAGTGAAAGTTTCTGCATTGAAAAACTTTCAGAGGGGGGAATTGTCAAGTATTTGCAAGCCATTGGCACGTGTATCATACAGACACTAGTGGAGGCAGAAAGTGCCCCCACCCCTATGTGGAGAGGAGGGGCTTACACTGAGTATAAAACCCCCTCTAACCTTTCCACCAAGCTCTCTTTTACGTTTGTTCTCCATCAGACATGATCTTTGATAGGGGTAGTCACACACGCTGTGTGCCCCCTATCCTAATGGATATTAAGACAGCCTTTGTATATAGTTAATATGTTTTGTTATATGAATAAATACATTTATCACATTTATTCATGCATCTGCCTTTGGACTCTTCTATGCTCCTGGGTGTTTCTACGATCCCAATTTCCACAGAAATAATGTAAATGAAGCGGGCTCTGATAGATGACCACTGGATAACTTTCTATTCACTCTATTCTAAAAAGCAATGCATCCGGTTGGAAAAAGTACAAACTCAGCCAAAATCCTTTTGGTACCTCTAGGAGGCCTCTAAGTTGTCAGAAGAAAGGAACATTCTAATGACATACATCTTAAAGGTTGGTTAGGTCAAGGGGATCCACATGAGTTAAAAGTTGTCTATCATCAGAAGATGTTTTGAATCCTTCTCTAGGATTGATTTTATTTTATTCACAGTTGACTTGCTTTTAAAAACAAAGAAAACAAAGATATTTCCGAAGACTTTATCTGACCACAGCCCAGTATGGATAGAAATAGAAATGGGAAAGAAAGAGAGAAGATCTTGGAGAATAAATGAAAATTTATTTAGATATGAAAAAAATGTAAATGAACTTAAAAAACAAATGAAGGAATTTTTTGAAATGAACTTGAATAAAGGTACCCCTGTTGAAATTGTTTGGGATGCGAGCAAGGCTTATATGCGGGGGGTATTGATTTATATGAACTCTAAACATAAATCAAATCGACAAAGAAAAAGCTTAGAATTGGAAGGGGAGATAAAGAAAAAAGAGCAGTTACTGATAAAAAATCCAACAGATGAAAAATTACAAGGAGTTATAAAACTTTTGAAAGATCAATTCCATATGCTCACAGCGGAACAAACAGCAACTAATTTACAATTTGCGAAACACAATACATTTTGTAATGCCAATAAACCAGGCAGGTGGTTGGCTTACACATTGAGGAAACAGCAGAGTACTCGGACTATTGACAGTATTGAGTATAAAGGGAAGGAAGTATTTCAACAAAGACTAATTAAAGAAGCCTTTCTAGATTATTATACCAAACTATATGCTAAAGATGATATACAGAATGAACTTACAAATAAATAACTAGAAGAAAAGAGAGTTATAAAAATTTCTAATGATCAAAAGGAAAGAACGAGTTTACCAATAACAGCTGAGGAGATTACTGCTGCTATTAAACAACTGAAAACAGCTAAAGCTCCAGGAATGGATGGTTTAACTGCGGTGTACTATAAAACTTTACAAGCAGAAATGATTGAACATCTTAAAGACTTATTTTGTAGCATACAACAAAGGGGAAAAATACCCCCTTCATGGAAAGCAGCTTTTGTTTCTTTGATACCGAAAGAGGAGGTAGGCTCTACAAAACCGGAAAATTTTAGACCAATATCTCTCCTGAATACGGATTATAAAATCTTTGCGAAAGTATTAGCCAACAGGTTAATGCCAGTTATTCAAGAGGTGAATCATCATGATCAAGCAGGATTTATAGAAGGCAGATATATGAAGGATAATGTGAGGCAAATTATAGATTTATTGGAATATCTTGAGAAGAATAAACGGATCTCTGCAGTGCTGGTGTTTTTGGATGCGGAGAAGGCCTTTGATCGAGTGAATTGGAATTTTCTATTAAAGACTTTAAAAAAGATGGATTTTGGGGATCAGTTTCTACAGGCGGTTTCAGCAATTTATCAAGAACAAACAGCACAAATTATTATTAATGGAAGTTTAACTACAAATTTTAGTATAGAAAAAGGCACAAGACAAGGTTGTCCGTTATCCCCGTTGTTGTTTAGTCTAACCTTAGAAGTCTTGTTGAATACAATACGGGACTCGAACACTTTGAAGGGAATACTGATAAAGCAAGAGGATTACAGAACAAGGGCATTTGCAGATGATCTGGTTGTTACCCTAATGCAGCCAATGGAATCAATAATTCAGATGAAAGACATTATAGAAGAATATGGTATGGTATCAGGATTTAGACTGAATCAGAAAAAAACCAAGATGATAGTTAAAAATATGACAGTTGATCAAAAGAAGAAACTGGAAAGGAAGGCAGGCTTTGAAATAGTATCAAAAGTGAGATATCTAGGAGTTCAAGTTGCAGATTCAAATATAAAACTGTTTCAAAATAACTATGAGGTGTTGTGGCGAAAGGTACAAAAGGATATGGAAACCTGGAAAAAACTGCAGCTGTCTTTACTTGGAAGAATAGCAGCAGTTAAAATGAATGTTCTACCTAGATTTTTATTTTTGTTCCAAATGATTCCGGTGCTTAAAAGTGATAAATATTTGACTGAATGGCAAAAAGGAGTGAATAAGTTTGTTTGGAATGAGAAAAAGCCAAGAGTTAAACTGAAAATTATGCAAGATGTTCGTGAAAGGGGTGGTCTTAAACTTCCAAACCTGAGATTATATTATGAAGCTGCAGCATTTACACAAGCAAGTGATTGGTTTGGAAGGACAAAGACTGGAATATTGAATATAGAAAGCCACGATCTTGAATTTGGTTGGCATGCATACTTATTTTATGAAAACAAGGTGGACAAAGTATTTAATAGCCATATACTTAGAAGCTCCTTGATGAGAGTATGGAAGAAGCACCGACTCAAATGGGATTACAAAATACCGTTGTGGTTGGATCTTGGTCACATTATACGGAATATAAATATAAAGTCACTCGGGGGGGGGTTATATAAAGAAGTACTTTTTAATGATGGGGGCAGATGGCAACTAAAGACATTGAACACACTGTTGGAAGAAGGGATTAATTTAACTTGGTTACAGTATAATCAACTTCAATTGAGATGGAAAGAAGATCAAAAAAACGGTTTAATGTTGCATGAAGAAGAATTGGTTAGACAGATAAAAGAGAAAGGCCCAATGCATATTAAGAGGATTTATAATGTTTTGTTAGAAAGAGATTCAGAAAATGAATTGGTTAAAGATTGTATGATAAAATGGGCGCAAAATTTTGGAGAACCAGTTATGATGGAAACATGGGAAAAAATATGGGTTCAGAATGTTAAGTTTACACAGTTGCAGAATTTAAGGGAAAATTTTTATAAAATGTTTTATAGGTGGCATTTAGATCCTAAGAAATTGTCATGTATGTATCCTAATGTTCAACCGAAATGTTGGAGATGTGATTGTTTAGATGCTACATATTATCATATATGGTGGACATGCAAGAAAGCCAAGGCTTTTTGGATAAAAATTTGGTGGGTTATGCAAAATGTTTTAAAGAAAAAAATTCAATTTTCTCCTCATTTGTTTTTACTGGATATAGTTAAGAGTTTTTCAGTGGGTGAAACAAAATTGATATTGTATATGGTGACAGCAGCCAGGTTACTGATTGGTCAATATTGGAAAAGGGTTGATATGCCTACAATTCAAGAATGGACTTTGAAGATGGCCAGTTTTGCAGAAATGGCGAAGATATCAGCATACTTAAAAGACCGGACTCAAGAGACTTATGCATGGGAGTGGAAGAATTGGATAGATTATGTGCAGAATAAATACCAAACTAGGAAGTACCAGATAGCTTTTAGCTAAATGTTGTGTAGAAATGTATAGTATATGGGGGCAAAATAGTTTATTGTTATGTAGAAATTTATAGTCCACAAGGAGGAGAATAGAAGGGTGGTAAAGTATGATATAATACAATGTGGATGGATTTCACCTTGGGGAAGTCATGGGGAGGGAGGGTTTGGGGGGGTTAGGGAGGGATGGGGGGGAAATGGGGGAAAAATTGATGGTTGTAAAACTTTTTCAATAAAAAAAAGAAGATTTGAATCTATGCTTCAGTAATTGGCTAAAAGAATTATGAATGTTGGCAGAGAATAAAATGAAACAGTAATTAGGAAATGTCAATTAAAAATGACAAATGTATATGACCATATGAATTGTTGAGTTAACAGAATCCTTTGTTTGAAAATGTATAAAGACTGAGGTCTCCATTTTATACTTGGTTCAGACTTTTTTGGTAATGATACCAGTCTGATCCTTTATTGCAATAAATAAATAAATAAACTGATTCTGTCTGCCCTGAAGGGATGTTTCTTTAATTCCTTCTTCCATAACAATTTAGCCCAGACAAAACATATGGGCAACTCTGTGGCTAAAGTGAAAGGAGGGGTTGAAATCCAGAAAGGGATTTCTTAAATCTGGTTTAAAGAGCAAAATAGCAGAAAAGTCCTTAATCATGTAATGATTGTGCATTAACACCCTTTTGATCAGCCTTGGTGAAACAATGGTTCAGGCAATCAGTCTCTGATATAGTGATGGATCTAACCCAATAACTCACAAGACCGAGTAATATCTTCTAGGAATTCTTTTATTGCAGGCCTGGATTGTTCCTAGGCCCATTCCTCTAACAGCAACTGACCTTTTGTCCTTCTCTTGCAGGTACACATCTGGAACTGCTGGATGGCCTCGTGGTGAGACCTCTTATACCCAGGGGGAGGAGTTAGAGGTAAGGTGGGATTGTGGGAATGATGGGATATGTGGTTATGTTAACCCTTGCAGGACTGTGAGGGGTTGTGGTGCGAATGGGTTAGACATTTAACTTGACAGTCTCACATATTTGTTTCAGAGGCTTGCCTGTTGTCAATATGGTTTTAGTAGAATCTTAATAAAGAAACTGGTGTTTTTTTTTGGGGGGTAACTCTATTTATCAGTATTGTCTTTTCAGGAATACACTACAGGTATCACCATTTTCTGTTAAATACCAAAGCAGCAGTTGTGTATTATAAGCTACCAATAATTTTAACATACCAATATAACTTTCACACATAACCTTTCAAATAACATTTAAAGTTTCCATTCCAGTGCCATCAAATTTGCTTTATGTGAAATAGATAACAGTTGTTAGCAAAGATTCAAATGTGATACTGATTAGACAGGTATAAAAAAATCCCAGTAAGATATTATGAAGAGTGCCAGCTTGTAAACTGTTAGAATATTTTTAAAAAAGCAGCAGCATAAGAATATCTTTCAGAAGTCCACTCCTACATTTTTATGCACGTGCACAAAATTCTCTGATCAACGTAAAACTGATTAGTATAAAATGGAGGGACTATTTTAATGCAAATAAAGTTTGAATAAAAGGGCTATGTTTTGTTTTTTAAAAATGTACAGCATCTGGATTAAGAAAAAAAGTTTTATGAGTGAGAGCCCTTTGTTTTTTTACTGAAGGAAGATAGGGACAGAAAAATTATACTATATTATAGTTGGGAAGAGAAAAATAATGTTCAGAGTTTTATTGCTATGGGTTTTTTGATAAAACACATATATCATATGTGCAAGATCTGTTTTAGATAGAGAAGCTAATAAGCATGTTTGTCTGCCAGAATAAAATTGAAAATAATTCTGAGGTTCAGGGTTGTTATCTGCTTGATGAATCCTTTTTGCAGTGATGTATTCCTACTCTGCAGCATATTTAAAACTAATGTAAAATTATTATTTTTTAAAATATAGAGACTGCAAAAACTTGTAACTGATCTATTTCCACAATTGCTGTATTCCTTCCTCCACCTCTGCTGATTCTAACAGGTCTGTCAAGTGGAAAGATTTCTCAGCTCCTCAGCTCCTAATACAACTACAGAAGTATATACAATATGAAGCACACAAAATGAGTGATTATAGGGACCAGCAATTTATTTTATTTCTCTTTTGCATGGAGTGGAAAGGTGAATAGAATTCATGTTTTTAATATGTGGGGAATGAGCATATGTAAATTATGCTCCTTCACATAAGGGATACCTGCCCTCAGACTTTGGTCCTTCTTAGAATTTACCTGATTTCTCTAGAAACAGAAAGTTGGCATATAATTAAGCTACTTGTACACATATTGTATGCCTTTCACTGTATGCAAACTGTGCCAAGAACCTATGAACTTACCTGGAGCTGACATAAAGGTGTCAACTGGCAGGCAACATGACATGGAGATCGTCTAACAGCAAGTAATGTTTTGCACTTTTAAGAAAAGAAGCTCTCTCCTTGTTCAATCATTTGCCAGGGCTCTTGATGAGCAGAGAGCATCAGGAAGAACAACCAGCCACAGCTCCACTTGGGATAAGTCTTGAAAATCCATGGCTTCTGGCCCAGATCTTCATGGAAACTATCAGGATCCAAAGAAGGAAGAGCAATGCCACATCATGCCCCTTTCTCTTAGCTCCAAGAATGTATGGATGGTGGTGCTCCTGAGTAGAATCAGCTGGACAGTAGGAATCATAAACTGTCCCAAAGAATGTACATGCCAATACCTAACTGTCAATTGCACAGGGAAACTGCTGGAAAAGTTCCCAATTACAATTCCACTGGATACCAGGCAGCTGGTTCTGGCTCAAAACAAACTTAGCTACTTGTCCTCACTAGAGTTGCATTTTCTCAGTGACTTGGTCTACCTAGATTGCAGCAGCAATACTTTAGGCAAGGATCTGGATTTCACTTTTGTCAGCATGATCAAGCTTATCTACTTAGACCTCAGCTTTAACAACCTCACACAGGTAACGTTTGGCACCTTTTCACAGCTCAGCAGTTTGGTGGTACTAAAACTCTCAGACAATCCCAGCCTGATGGAGATTGAGAAGGACTCTTTTGCTAACAATACCTGGTTGAGGCATCTAGATGTGAGCCGCTGCAGCTTGATGTTCATTGATACAAGTACGATCAGGGACTTGTCTAATCTGAGAAGCCTGGGTTTAGGTGAGAATCCCTGGTTCTGCAATTGCTCCTTCATGGAACTATGTAGCTGGTTAAAGGAGAGTGGCATAACTATACTAGGTGAGTTTGAAAAACTGGGATTATTATGGATGTATTCTGTTCTCAAACTAGAGGACTATTGTATAATCAGCAATTTTGCACTGAACTAGTGCTGTTTCGCCTTAGCTCATAAAAATAAGGAATGTAAACTGACACATTTTACGCCTGTGTAGTTGAAATGAAACTAAAAACTTCTACTTTAAATAACAAACTAACAGGATAAAAGAGTTGGAAGAGACCTTGGAGATCTTCTAGTCCAACTCCCTGCTCAAGCAGGAGACCAGTCTTAAAAACCTCCAATGATATGTATGATTCTTGCATTAAAAACAAAGGGATATCTTTTATTTAGAATTTTGCTATGTTGTTGTTGTCTTCTTTGTAATTAAGTTTGGCAAAACATCATGTAACTCACAAAATATTTCAGCTTACACATGCGGTTTTATACTATTTGGCTTCTTCCATCAGTATTGTTCAATAGTCAATTCCTATTCTTCATGCAACTCAGAAAGGCAAATAGGATTGAAAAACTAAATAATGTATTGGCTAAGAGAGTTCCACTTCTCACTGATGTCATACAATTCAACTATACTGTTGCTGTCCACTCTGTGTCAAAGAGCAACACTGTGTGTGTGAAATAAACACATCATTTTTCTGGTTTATATGAGGGTGACAGTTAAATTTTAATGCTTAATGTAAGCATTAAAGTAAGTAAGTAAGTTGATCCAGGACTAAGAGCTCCTTTTTCTTTCCCCTAATTGAAATAAGACATATCTTATTCCATGCTAGCTAATAGCACAAGATAACACTGATAATTTAGTGGCTTCAGTTGACTGCCATCTGTGTGGTCTATTCATGCCATTCTCCAAAAGTAAGATAAGGGTGTATGAACCAAACAACAAAAACATGATAGCAAAGAGATGCAGAACATGTTAAATTTTTGCTATTTTCTAGTGATCACAAGTCAAGGTAAGACAACCCTATTTAACATTTGTGTGAAGCCACGAAGAGTTTGGATCTGAAAATTCATGTTTTAAAGTCTAAAATAGCTCTGTTTAACAATAAAAATAGATTGCAGGTTATATATAACCGGTGAAAAATTAAAGCAAGTAGGTTTATTTGTGTGCCTTTATAAAATGCTTACTAAATAGATATTTGTAATTGTTGATAATGTATGCATGTTTCATGATACATACATACATATAATACATGTATGTTAAAAAATTAATGTTTGTCGAAAGAAGTGAAACTGTGCATAATTATGCCTATTTTGTTCTCTGTGACTAAAAGTTGAGTAAATCAGAACAAACTTAAAAAGTAAGTTGAATGTAGTAGGATTGCTTTATAAAGAGTGTATGGTGAAATAAAAAAGGTCAAGAAAGAAATAGGTGATGCATGAATGAATGTAAAAGTGAGTAGTCAATTTGAAAAAGTACACTGAGATGGTTTGATCACATAGAAAGAATGAATGTTTGAATTCTGAAACAAACACATAGGAAGAGGAAATGGTTTGAGAGGAAGGCACTGATTATTAGGATAGAGTTGATGACATCCTGAAAAACAGAGATGAGTTTTTAAAAACAAAAAATAATATTTCCATTGGTCTGTGGCAGTGATGGGTTGCTACCAGTTTGCCTCGGTTTGGGTGAACCAGTAGCAGTGGCGGGAGGCTCCACCCACCCACCCGGACATCATCAAAAAAGATCTGCGCATGCAAAGTGAGCACGCGTGCAAGAGCAAACCGATAGCAAAGTGAAACCCACCCCTGGTCTGTGGATATGGTACAAGTTAGTTTGCAAGAACAGAAAGGTATGAAGTGAAAATATTGGTGAAACTAGATTTAGCTATGTACTAATAAAGGAGAATATTTGGAGGTCAGGGTTGATACAAGGGGTCCTTGGTGCTCTCTGAGCTTGCTTGTTTTCTTGCAGACATTTCATAACCCAAACTAGGTAACATCATCAGTGCTAGAAAGGAGGGCCATTTGCTGTCAGTTTATATTCTGCTGGCTTGCCTGTTGGTGGGGGTAGTCTTAGAGATTTTTTGGTTGGGCTGTTTGCTGTTGGCTTCTTTGTCAGTTTCTATTGGGGTATTGCTTATTTGATTGTTGGTCTGATGTTAACTTGGAGTTAATCTATGCTGATCTGGGTGCTGATTGCTGGTGGAGAGGTGCTTGGGGTTTTGGACTTGACTTGATCTAGGATGGTCACATTTTCCTAATGTAACCATCCTAGACCAAACTAAGTCCAAAAATGCCAGAGAATTTCTAGAAGCCTGGTACTCTGAAAAATCAGCCATCAATAGACACATAAACAATAACAACATCTATATGCAAAGGAGACTATCACCCAGCCCAAAAAGGAACAAAAGCACTTCTCCACCAGCAATCAGCACTCAAATCAGCCTAGAATAGATTAACTCCAAGGTTAATGTAAGACCAACGATCAAGTAAACAATACCTCTATCCAGTAGTAGGATTCAATTTTTTAACAATCGGTTCTGTGGGCATGGCTTATTTGGGGGCATGGCTTGGTGGTCATGTGACCAGGTGGGTGTGGCTATGTGCATAGGGACTACTCTGAGGGCTGAAAAAAGTGATTTCTGACCGTCCTCACACTTATGACCATCCTCACATTTATGCCCATTGCAGCATTCTTAACAACCGTGTCACTCATTTCTCAACTGCTTCTCTTCACCATGGTGACAAGATAGGGTGCAAAATGTAAAATGTGAGGACAGTCGTAAGTGCAAGGCCAGTCAAAAGTGCGAGGACCAGTCAAAAATATGCACATAGGGACTACCCAGAGGGCTGAAAAAAGTGATTTCCTTGCACTTTTGACCGGTCCTCGTACTTATGATCGCTCACGATTTATGCCCGTTGCAGCATTCTTAACAACCATGTCATTCATTTCACAATTGCAGTGCTTTATGTGAGCAGGTGGGCATGGCCAGGTGGTCATGTGGCATCACTTCTTTGCCCTAATGACAGTTTGCTGCAATGGTCATATATGTGAAAAACAGTCATAAGTCACTTTTTTCAGTGCCATTGTAAGTCAAGGATTACCTGTACAAAAATATAAAAAGCTTCTTTGCTTGCAAAAAGCTGCCCTAAATACCAATCATTAGATTAGAAATACCTGCAAACTGGAGTTACAAATCAGGCAGGGTGGCAGAGCACCTTGAGGAATTAAAATAGTTAAAATTCAGTGATAACTATCAGCAGCCAACTCCTGCTCATAAAGTGAAACCCTTTAGCAGGGAGGTCATTTAAGCTCTCCAGACTGAAGCAAAGGAGCAAACAGAGTATCTGTTGCTTGTTAAACCAATTACCAGAACAAATAGACACAGGAACTAGTCAGATTTCCAAGGCTGCTTCTTTTCAGGAACAGAGATTAACATTTTTCCTTCCAAACAAAGCTGAATAGGGAAAATTATCTCATCACTAAACACAGGATTAAACATCACCAAGCACAAAATTAAACTTCACCAAAAACCAGTTTTAGACCAAAAGTCAGAAAGGGTATGTAAACTCACATTTGAATGTCAATCTTTCTAGCTAGCCAATAAGCCTTGCTGAAAGTCACTCATCTTGGTTTCTTGTCATTAAAAGCTTCTGCTTCGTTATTCAATTATTTCTTCAAAGTGTTGATCATTGCACCCTGGCTGGAAGAACACCAACAGGGGAGTATTTCTTCCCAACAGCGGTGTAAAAAGCCTAAAACAACACTTCCCCTTTAAGAAAGTCAAGCAAAAACAAAAAAACCCGAAAAAACCTCCAAGAAGCTCCGGAAGTGACAGTAAGTCTAGGCGTACTGCCAAGAATGTAATAAGGGTTAATGGAGAGGCAGTTTCTGTAAGCAGGGCAATAAAGATTAGGCTAGGAAACAACACCAGAAAGTTGTAATTCCTTCAAGATTAACCCTGTAAAGTGGAAAAAAACAAAAGGAGATTTCTTCTAACAACCAGTTAGGACCCAGTTTGTGGCAGCAATAAGCTGACTTTGTATAAAAAAGAACACTGCTTAGGGGGGCCCAAAAAAGCCCTACTAAGCATGTATATACAAAAGTATGAAGGCTATTGCTTAATGTATTGTAAGCCGCCCTGAGTCTCCGGAGAAGGGCGGCATATAAATCAAACTAATAATAAATAAATAAATAAACAACCGCTTCTCCGAATTGCTTAACTACTTAACAATCAGTTCTACCGAACCGGTGCAAACCAGTAGAATCCCACTACTGCCTCTATCACGAAATTGCCAAGGAAGTTGGCAGCACAACTAACAATGACAGGCAAGCCCCCAGAATATAAACTGACAGCAAACAGCACTCCTTATTAGCACTGATGTTGCTACCCAGTTTGAATAATGAAACATCTGCAACAAAACAATATTTTCCTTTTCTTTTCTTTGACTTCATGCCCATAATAAATGTTGTTTCCTATATCTCCCTCTTCTATTGTATTTGCATAATGTTGCTTTCCCTAAAAATAGCTTTGATAGTCATTTATGGTATATTCAGAGGTGGGATTGAAAAATTGAACAACCAATTTGCTGCCCGGTTGCTGAGTGGGTGTGGCCCATAGTTTGGGGGGGAGCGTTTTTACCCTCCTAGGCTCCGGAGGCTTTTCTCAAGCCTCCAGGAGGGCAAAAATGGCCTCCCGAAGGCTACAGAGGCCCTCTGGAGGCTGGAAATGGGCCCATTTCCAGATTTCTGGTATTTTCGATAGCCCCATTTTTTCCCCTCCTGAGGCTTTTCTCGAGCTCCCAGAAGGGCGAAAACCGCCTCTACTGGGCTCTGGAGGCCCTCCAGAGGCCGGAAACGGGCCTGTTTCCGGACTTCTGGTAAGCCTGTTTTTTATCCTCCCAGAGCCTCCGCACAGTCCCTGCACTTACCTCACATCCAAAACGGGCCAAGTGGAGACTCCTGGGAGGGGTGGGCAGGGTCAGCCAGGCCTAGTAACTACCAGTTCGGCAAACCAGATTAAAATTAACATCTGGTCCGCCCTTGGAAGGGACCTTGTAGGTCATTTAGTCCAGGTCACTGACGGGGCACAACACTACCTAAGCAGGAGACCCTACACCATTTCTGACAAATGGCAGTTCAATCTCTTTTTGAAAGTCTCAAGTGATGAAGCTCTCACAACTTCTGAAGTCAAGCTGTTCCATTGGTTGATTGTTCTCACTATCAGAAAATTTCTCCTTATTTCTAGGTTGAATCTCTCCTTGATCAGTTTCCATCCATTATTCCTTGTCTGACCTTAAGATGCCTTGGAAAATAGCTTGACCCTCTCCTCTCTGTGGCAGCCCCTCAACTATTGGAACACTGCTATCATCTTCCCCCCTGGTCCTTCTCTTCACTAGACTAGCCATGCCCAGTTCATGTAACCGTTCTTCATATGTTTTAGTGTCCAGTCCCCTAATCATTCTGGTTGTTTTTCTCTGAATTTTTTCTAGAGTCTCAACATCTTTTTTATATGTTTTTGTTAAGTGTATTAAAGCATGTGAGTGTATTGAAGCCTGCTAACCAGGAACCAACTCCCTTTGCTCTAATTGTTTTAGATGATCAAAAATAAACATGCATGAGGAAGTAAGTTTCACTCCTCTTTCCATGCTTCTAGGATAGAGCCAAAGGCAGATGAATTGTTTTCTGCCACTTCACTGAGGGAATGCAATAACCATAATAGTAGACAACATCTATAGATCTAAGATGTAATTCTCTGCATTTCCAATTAAAAAATAGGAAAGTATGGGAGAGATCCTTTGCCTTGGACAATTGCTAATCAGAGACAATGGATAAATTGTGCTAAACTTATTTCTAGAAACGTGTGTGTTGGATGAGAATCAAAAGTGTGTATATAGGAAATATAAGTCACTCTTACTTCATCTGCTTCTGCTGATTATACCTTCCTAACCCATCCCAAAATTCATTGGATTCCATTATAGTATAACCTGCAGAGGTCCTGAGAAGCAAAGTCCAAAGCATTTCAAACATTTTGAAATTTATAAAAAATATGAGAGCTAAACTAAATGTGATGTTCAATCTATTACTCTCAAAAGAGATTTCAGACTTATGAAATACAATCTGGGCATGTGAGGTTAACCCTTTCCCTAGTGTAATTTCCACAATGGAGTGCACAATAGTTGCTATACAAGAACAAAGTTCAATTCAATTTGGGCTTCCGGTTTGGCTTCCGTCGCTGTCAGATGGTCCCTTGGGACCGCCAGCCCCGTTGCCCGTAAAGAGCCGCCTTTACAGCTGAAATGCGGCTCGAAAAACTCCATTTCCATAAGTAAATGTGAGATAGAGCAGGCGAGGGCAGGTAGAGCCCTCTGTGAAGTCCCCAGAGTTTTTGTTTTACTCTTGGGGACGAAGCAGGATGAGGCTCCCTATTTTCTTCGCCGCTGCTCCGGGCTTCGGGAGAACTCTGCTTTTTGCAGAGCCAGGTGACGAGACCAAGCCTTGCAATGAAAATCAACAGATTGCTTAATTAAAGAGGATGAGATCTGGACTTGGGACCCTAAATCGCAAGTATTTTTTAATGATTTATAAGCGATTTTAAAAGTGAAGGAAAAAAAAAGTTTAAAATGGCGACCACTGAGGCTTGAGAAGAAGAAAGCCGAAAGCGAAAGTCCTTCCGTCTGAATAGTTTAACAAGCTACAAAGTAACAGAATAAACAGCGCTGGCTAGAATTGAGAAGAAAAATTTCTGTTTTATGTTTCTTTCCTCTTGGAGATTTGATATTGACTTTGTTTGGAGAGAAGTCTTCTTTCTTTAAAAAGAGTTTGTCTGTGTGGCAGGATGGCGTCAAAATTAACAAAGCCAGACAAACAAGCAGCAGGGGGGGGGTTCCCCCATTTACAAACTATGTGAACAAGTTTCGAACTTGCAGACTCAGAAGAATGGCTTTAACCTAAAAGAATTTGTTCTGGAGGAGATGGCGAGACATGACGAGATTGTGAACCAGAATCTTGAAAAATTTAGGCAGGAAATTAAAGAATTGATACAACTAAAATATGATAATTTGCAACGAACGATTGTAACAGTGACTAACGCTTTTTCAGAAATAGTTATAAAGATGGATAAAAATATCAAGTTATTAGAGTCTAAAACGGAGGAAGTTGATGATAAGATTTATAATTTGGATAATAAAATACAAAGAATTGAAAATGATTTGATAAATATTCAAGATAATAGCTCAGAAGTAAACTCTAAGAAGGAAGCTGATCACGAGACTTACAATGCAGAAAATATAAAACAAGGGATTGAAAAAGAAGTTACAATGATGCAATACAGGCTCACGGAATTTGCGGTTAGAATGAGAGGGTTACAGGAAAATAATAGAGATGATTTAAGAAAAATATCTGCTGAAGTTCTGGCTGGGATTTTAAAGGTTCATCCTGAGGATGTATCTTGTAAGATTGACAAGGCCTATAGAGTAAATTCTTGGATTGCAAAGTAAAGGCAATTGCCTAGAGATGTGGTGATTTACTTTACAGATAAAGGAATAAGAAATGATATTGTGCAAAAATCCTTTAATTCTACTCTACAACTGAATGGAAGAAAGATCTGGATATATAAAGAGTTGCCGCCCAAGATGTTAAAAGACAGAAAGAAATTTGGATTTTTGGTGACTGAGCTAAAGAAACAAAACATCTCATTCAGGTGGGATGCTCCATTTGGTATAATATTGAGATATCAAGGAGAAAGATATCAACTAAATATGGTTGAAAAAGCAGAAGAATTTTACTACAAGATTTTCAAAATAGGTTCAACATCTCCATGTATAATACATGAGTGGAATAAAGAAAAGCAAAATCAACAAGAGATAGAAATTCAGGATAAGCAGATGGAGGTGGAAGTAATGAAAAAACAACAAGTTACAGAGGTCTTTGTAGATGAGCCGCTTCTGGATTCTCCTTCAGAGGTCTCAGATGGATTATTTATAAATACAAGAGAGGCAGCTTTGGATTCAAATGTGATGACTTATCAAGTTACAGACCAGAATGGAAATCAATCAGTTGATATACAACTCATAGAAAAGAAACCAGAATGGAGATTTAAGCCACAAAAGCAAAACCAACAAGATCAAGTTATAGATCAGCATGGAAACCAAACAGTTGATATATAACTTATAGAAAGGAAACCAGGATGGAGATCTAACCCACAAAAAGTCAAGAAAAGAAGAAGCAGGTCCTACAAAAATAAAAACTTTTAGACTAAACAACAGTGTAATGCCAGTTATCTAAGAGATGATTGAATACATGAAAATATAGCTGAGGCAAAGTATTGGTTTATATTATCTTGAGGAGAGTGACAGACCTCTGCAGTGCTGTACTTTTGGGATGTGAAAATGGCCTTAAACTGAATAAATTGGAACTATCTATTTTGGATTCCTTGATAAATGTATTACGTTTATGCTGAGCTACAAGGCAAGAGAGTTATGGGATTGGAGCACGCAGAAGATCTGGTTGTTACCCTATTACGCTGGTTGGAATTAATAATTTGGATGAAAGACATTACAATAGATACTATATGGATTACAAATATAAAGTCACTCGGGTGGTTTTTTTATATATGAAGACATTTATTATTGATGGGGGCAGATGGTAATTGAAGATACTGAATATACTGTTGGAATTAGGATGTGATGTTACCCTAACATGGGTGATGGAGTTAACAATCCAGCTGAAAGGGGCTTCCGCTTGGCTCCGCGAGCTTCGAAAGACGTTATTTTGAGAGTGTCCATTCCCTGGCTCCGTTAAAGCCCCAGAGCAGCTGACAAACGCTGTCTGGAGGCTTGAAATTCTCTCCCCGGGCAAAGGGGAGAGAGAAGAGCAGGCAGGTGGAGGTAGAGCCCCCCCGAACGCCCTAGGAAAAATCCTGGGGCGCGAAGGGCGCACGCTCCCTAAAAGCCTGTCAAGCCACTCCAGACCAGGGACGTCTCCGCTAATTAGCAGAATTAGAAGCCGTGACCAATCTTGCTGAATGGAAATGAGGGAATTAACATCTTGAACTAACAGCAGGCGGAACGAGCAAGGAGAAATCAGACTGCAAGTATTTTTTACCTAACTCCAATGCCTAGAGCCTCCTTCGGAAGTAATCACTTAGTACTTTGCAACAATATGGCGATTGAAGCTTGAAAGGGCGGGGGAAACAGAAAGTTCCAGGAAAAGTTTCATTTTGCTGGCAGCCCTTCGCCTGGGGGAAAAAAAAAAAGCCTTTGTGCTGACAGAAGGAGGATTTTAAACGTTAATTAATATTGGGAAATCTTTTGAGGAACTCTTCTTTTTGACTCTGATTAAATATAAAGACTAATTTCAAACTGGAAATGGCCTCAAAGTCTGTAAAAACTGTTCCTACTAAAGGAACTGGGAGTGCTGGTAGCTCCCCAGCTCATATTCCTAGATTACAAGTTCCTGCTCCTCCAGCAGATCCACAGACCTTAACGTTGGAAATGTTGCAACAAGCTCTCCAAGTCACCCAAAATAAAATTGTTGATGTGATTGATGAAAAAATTAAGGAAACTAATGAAAAAATTAAGGAAATTAGTGAAAAGATACAGGCTGTGTCAGATGAGATTGCAATTCGCAATCAGGGGATTAGGGATGATATATTAATGGCATTTAAGTGTCTGGCAGGCAATATTGAAATGGTGGATGACAGAGTTGAGGAAATTAAACAATCTTCTGAAATTTTGGATAGTAAAATAGGAGAAGCTCAAAACAGAATTCAAAGGGCTGAAGATATGTAACAATGATACAATACAGAGACATGGAATTTGCTTTAAGATTCAGAGGGGTGAAGGAGAATAAACAAGAGAACTTGAGAGAAATGATGTCTGAGGCATTGGCACCGCTGGTGGGGGAGTCAAAAAATGATCTGGGCTGGCAGAGTGACAAGCTGTACCGCGTTAATTCCTGGATTGCTAGACAGAAACATCTACCAAGGGACATTGTGATATATTTTACTACAAGGAGAGTATGTAATGAAATTTTACAGGCTACTTTTAAAAACAAGCTTCAGGTGGAAGGCCAGGAAGTAATGACAATGAAAGAAATCCCCCCTAAGATCTTGAGAGCTAGAAGGGAGTATGCCTTTCTGGTGGATGAACTGAGAAAACGTCAGATACAGTACAGATGGGAGGTGCCAACTGGACTAGTGGTGACTTACTCAGGAGAGAGATATCGGCTTAATACAATTTGGAAAGCAAGAGATTTTCATACTAATGTATTAAAGGCTGGCACACCCAAATCAACTAAATCACCAGAAGGCAAAAGAAAGAAAGAAGTAACGGAAGCTGAGACAGAAGAGCTCTTGACAGTAGTTCAGGGGGGAGCTTTGGCTGATCAAGAAGAAATATTACAAATCCAAATGGCTACTCAAGAGTTGGCGCTGATTGATTTTTCGCAGTTACCAAAGGATCAAAGACAGACCAGATCGGTGACAGCTAGACTCAAGGAAGAATTAAGACAGCAACAATCCCAGATGGCAACTCAAGAAATGATCCAAGATACTACTAAAACAGGAGCAGTGGGGGGAGCAAGACCTAAAACTCAAATGAGATCAGAGCATCAGGACTTGCTTCAGAGGCTCCAAAGGCCCAGAGATGGGAACTAGATTTTTGACTTGGAACGTTAATGGCTTGAATTCTCCACAGAAAAGAAGAAAAATATTTCACTATCTCAAGCAATTTAAGAATGAAGTAATTTGCTTACAAGAGACTCATATAAGAATACAAGATCAAAAATATTTGATTAATGCAAGACTTGGTACATCTTACGTAGCAGCAGCACCAGAAAAGAAAAATGGTATAGTTATATATTTGAAAAGAGACTTAGTTGCTAAATTAATTGAAGCAGACGATCAAGGAAGATTTTTAGCGATAGAACTTTTAGTAAAAGGAGAAAAAATACTTGTAATCGGAGTTTATGCCCCGAATCAACAACAAGAAAATTTTTATAATTTACTACACTCAAAATTGACACAGTGGGCATATAAAACTTGTATCCTGTTAGGCGACTGGAATGGTGTTTTGGACGTTAAAAAAGACAAGAAGGGACCTAAACAAAATGTGTTAACAAGAGCAAAATTGCCCAAAGCATTTTGGGAAATGATGGATGACTGGGAGTTGAGAGATATTTGGCGTGAAAGAAACCCGGAAGAAAAAGATTTTACTTTTTTTTTCAGATAGACATCAATCCTTTTCAAGGATTGATTTTATATTAATTACTAATGATCTTTTATCTAGGGTGAAAAATACGAAGATTTGCTCAAGAACATTGACAGACCATAGTCCAGTTTGGCTGGAATTGGAGTATGAGAAAGGGCCTAGGAGGTCCTGGAGGTTAAATGATAATTTGTTTAGGTATGAAGAAAATGTAAAAGAGTGTAAAAAATTTATGAAAGAATTTTTTGTTATGAATATGCAAAAGGGCACATCGATGGAAATGGTATGGGATGCAAGTAAGGCATACATGCGAGGAATTTTGATATATTTGAATAATAAATATAGAAAGAAACAGGGGACAAAAAGAAAAGAATTAGAAGATGAGATTAGTAAACAGGAACGGGCTTTAGTAGCTAATCCAACAGATAAGAAAATCAAAGAGGCAATCAATTTATTGAAAGGTCAATTTAATATGTTAATAGCAGATCAAGTGGCAACTAATTTAAGATATGCAAAACATAATACTTTTTACAATGCCAATAAACCAGGCAGGTGGTTAGCATATTTGTTAAGGAAAAAGCAAAAATCAAGGACAATAGAGAGAATAAAATATAAGGGTAAAAAGGTTTATGAGCAACAATTGATTAAAAAATCCTTTTTAGAGTTTTATTCGAGGCTGTATACTGGTGATAAAATTAAAGATATGGATATAGATAGATATTTGCAGAAAGAGAATATTTATACAATTTCAAATGAACAGAGGGATAGTTTAAATCAATTGATAACTTCCGAGGAAATTGCGTTAGCAATTAAGCAGTTGAAAGTGGGTAAAGCTCCTGGGACAGATGGTTTGACGGCTATTTACTATAAAACCCTACAGGAGGAAATGATAGAACCGTTGAAAGAATTATTTAACAATATACAACAGGGAGGAGAGGTACCTCCAACTTGGAAGATAGCATTTATCTCGTTGATCCCAAAAGAAGGGCATGATGATACAGATCCTAAAAATTATAGGCCAATTTCATTATTAAATACAGACTATAAGATATTTGCTAAAATTTTGGCAAATAGGTTAATGACAGTCATGCAGCAAATGATTCACCATAATCAAACTGGTTTTATAAATGGTAGACAAATGAAGAGTAATGTAAGGCAAATTGTTAATTTATTAGATTATTTGGGAAGGAACAACCAGGTCCCCGCAGTGCCTGTGTTCTTGGATGCTGAGAAAGCCTTTGATAGATTGAATTGGCATTTTTTACTAAAACTAATAGAAAGGATGCAATTTGGAGAACAATTTGTACAATCTATTAAGGCAATATATCAAAAATAAACAGCGCAAATAATAGTTAATGGTGGTTTAACAGATGCCTTTAACATAGAAAAAGGAACAAGGCAAGGCTGTCCTTTGTTCCCGTTATTGTTTATTTTGACGCTGGAAACTTTATTAAACAAGATACGCGAGATGAATACAATAAAGGGAATTAAAATTAGACACCATGAATACAAGGTACGAGCATTTGCAGATGACCTGGTTGTTACCTTAACCCAACCGGTACAATCGATTACAGCCTTGATGGATATAACCTGCTTATATGGACAAGTATCTGGTTTTAAAATAAACGTAGCTAAAACAAAAATAATAGCTAAAAATATGGTTAGGAGCCAAAAAGAAGAGATAGAAAGATTAACAGGATTTGAAGTAGTTAAGAAGGTTAAATATCTGGGGGCCTATATTATGACTGCAAATACGAAATTATATCAGTACAACTATGAACCATTATGGCACAAAATACAGAAAGAGTTGGACAATTGGAAAAAACTACAACTGTCTTTGCTGGGAAGGATAGCCGCTGTAAAAATGAATATTTTACCAAAATTTCTATTTCTTTTTCAAATGATACCTATACTTAAAAAATATGAAAACTTGAAGGAATGGCAGAAGGGCATAAATAAATTTGTGTGGGCAGGGAAGAAACCACGAGTCAAACAAAAGATATTGCAAGATACTAGAGAAAGAGGTGGTCTTAAGATGCCCAATTTAAGATTGTATTATGAAGCTGCTGCCCTCTCAGCAATCACAGATTGGATAAACTTAACGGAGGAAAAGATATTGAATATTGAAGGATATAGTTTGGTTTATGGCTGGAATGCTTACTTAGTGTATGATAAGAAAGTAGATAAGACTTTTAAAAGTCATATATTAAGAAATGCTCTATTGCGTGTCTGGAAAAAGTATAAACTAAATGATAGGTTACCAATATGGACAGTACCCAGACACGCGATAGAGAACATAAATATAGAGCAAAAGCAAGATAAGATTACATATAAGGAACTCCTTTATAAGGAAGGAGTCAGACTACAGTTAAAATCCATGGAACAACTAAGAGAAGAAAGGATTATTAAGACTTGGTTTCAATATGGACAGCTGCTGGCCAGATGGAGAGAAGATCAAAAAATTGGTATTTTGCAGCAGGATGAGAATTTGATAAAGCAAATAAGAAATGAAGGTCAAATGCACATAAAAAGGTTGTACAATGCATTACTGGAAATAGACTCAGAAACAGACTTAGTCAAGGATTGTATGATAAAATGGGCACAAAATGTAGGTGAACCAATAATGATGGAAACATGGGAAAAGATATGGGTTAGAAATATAAGATTTACACAAGCACAAAATCTAAGGGAGAATTTTTACAAAATGTTTTATAGATGGCATTTAGATCCAAAAAAACTAGCTTGTATGTATCCAAATTTACAACCCAAGTGTTGGCGATGTGAGTGTGAAGATGCTACATATTTTCATATATGGTGGATATGTAAAAAGATTAAGGTTTTTTGGATAAAAATATGGTGGATTATTCAAAATATTTTGAAGAAAAGAATTAAATTTACACCACAGTTTTTTCTGTTGGGAATAGTTACGGATTGTACTGTAATAGAGACTAAGCTGGTTTTGAACTTAATAACGGCTGCCAGGTTACTGGTGGTACAGTACTGGAAGAAGGAAGATCCACCTACTATTGAGGAATGGACATTAAAAGTTGTGCATTTGGCGGAAATGGCAAAAATTTCATCATACCTTAAAGACCATTCAAATGAGAGATATATATCGGAATGGAGAAAATGGATTGATTACATACAGAAGAAGTATCCGAATAAGAAGATTCATATAGCTTATGAATGAAATAATATTAAGTAGTTTATGTTTGTTTTTTCTGAGTTATAAGGAGTTAAGGACCTAGGGAGAATATGAAATGTAATAATTCGTTAGCACATTTTAGTTTTTGGTTTGTGAATGCTATACCCTGTGCTCGTTCTGGGAAGTCTAGGGAGGGGGGTGGGGGGGAGGGAGGGGAAGGGAGGGTGGGGTTGAGGGGGGAAGGGTGGGGGTGTGTGAAAATGTTTGTATTTTTCATAAAACTTTTCAATAAAAAAAAACAAAAAAACAATCCAGCTGAAAGACATTACAGAAGATATCATATGGATTACAAGCTTAAAGTCATTTGAGGATTTTATTTACATAAGGGAATACTTTTTAGTGGTGTGGGCAGAAGAATAAAGATATTAAAAATTATTATGTATGGTAGTCCTGTAGGAAAGTGGGTGGAGATAGGTTAGCTTATTGATTGTTTAGTTTAAGAAAAGGGATATTATGTTTAGATATGAATACATGTAAAAGATTTGAGTTAAGAGATATATGTATGGGGGTGGAGGAAATGGGCAGACTATGAGTTGAATAAATGTCAAATTAGGATTTATTATATAGTTTTATAGTTGAAGGTTGCTTTGAAATGTTATATTAATATATATAAAAGATTTGAATTAAGAGATATATGTATGGGGGAGGAGGAAAAGGCTAGATTATGAGTAGAAACTGGGGGATATAATAATATTATCATGCTAAATTAGGAGTTATTATATAATGTTACAGTTGAATGTTATTTTGAAATGTATAGTATAAGGGGGATATAATAATATTATTAGAAAGAAAGGGTCAGTGTATGGGGGGTGGAGCAAAGGGATGGTAAAGTATTATATAATCTGTTATGAATTTGGGTTTTATTTTGTAGAAGCCACAGGGGGAGGGGAGGGGGAGGGGGGTTAGGGAGGAGGGGGGGGAAAGGGGGAAAAATTTGTATTTGAAAAACTTTTTCAATAATAAAAAAAAAAGAACAAAGTTCAATTCAACCAGTGGTGAAATGTTACTACCGGTTCTGTGGGCGTGGCTTGGTGGGGTGGGTAATGTGACTGGGTGGGCATGGCCAACCTTTTTTTTTTTACTTTACTTTTAAAAGCATTTTTTTCTACAACCTCTTCAGCCGAAGAGGTTGTTAAAAAAATGCTTTTAAAAGGCTCTGACGATCCCAGTTGAGCCGCACGATCATCAGGGGCTTTTTTTTTTTTTACTTTTAAAAGCATTTTTTCGGAAGAAAAAATGCTTTTAAAAGTAAAATAAAAAGCCTCTGATGATTGCGTGGCTCAGCTAGGCATGGAGGGTGGGCAGGGATTTTTGCTATTGGTTCTCCAAACCACCTGCTGTCATCGCTACCGGATTGGGCGATCCAGTCCGAACTGGGAGCATTCCACCCCGAATACAACTTTAAAATTTCAAACTAATTCAGAACAAATTATGATTAGTAGTCTATTGACCAGTAGAAAATAAAAGGCTGTGCATACTTACAAAATACTTTGGACTTTGTGCGAGGGTGCCTTTCTTCTTACTGATTAACAGCCAATTGCTGATAAACATAGCAATTGCTTTACATGTGATGGTGTATTTGTGCAGCTTTATATTTGCAGTACTCTAAAATGGAACCATGATAGATGACTCTGTTTTTCTTACTGCATCCTGAAGTCAGGTTTATTTAAAGTGCAGGATTAGAGATTGTGAGTTCTAGTGTTCCCTTTGGTGTGAAAGCTATCTGAATATTTTTGGCCCACTCACTCTTTCTCAGCCCAAGCTATCTCAAAGAGTTGTTGCTATGGCAGCATTTAATTTAATTTAATTTATTAGATTTTGAGATTACCTAATTCCAGAAGACCCCAAGGATCTTACAATATTTGAAATACATAATTTAAAGCACGGCTGCCTAGATAAAATACCATCAATAACATTCAGATAAAGATTCAGCAGGAATGCCACACACACTCTAACGCCAGGCCTCGGAACAGAGCTATGTCTTAAGAAACTTCTGGAATACTTGGAGAGTTGGACCCATATGTATCTGAAGAGTTGTTCTTCCAGAGGGCAGAGGCTGTGACAGAGAAGGCACATTTCCTTGGTACCACAAAGTCACAATATTTAATGGATGGGACCAAGAGCATACCCGCTCTGCCTGAGTGTACTGGATGAGCATAAACAATTGGAGACAGGCAATTCCTCAAATAACCAGGCCCTATGTCATGAAAGGCTTTGTAGATGATGAGTAGGACTTTAATTGCACCAAGAAGCCAATTAGTAACCAAGCTTGCACAGCAGCAATAACACATGGGCAAGTAGCAAGGCTCAGCCATTACTTTCCATATCCCTGAATTTTGAACCAGTTGTACCTTCCAGGTGGTTTTCAAGGGCAGCCCCATGTACCATATATTGTAAGGAGAACTGGCATGAGTAACTGTCTGAAGGATCTCCTGATTAAGGAAAAGGTGCAACTAATGCACAAAATGAATGTGTGCAAAGGCCCTCCCGAATACAGCTGCTCCCTGCTGTTTGAACAGTAGCTGTGAGTCCAAGAGGATCCCACACTGCACATCTACCTATCTTGAATGGAAAGTACAACCCCATTCAAGACTAATAGTAAAACCATCCCTGACCTCAAGGACCCCATATATATCTAAGCAGTCCAGGGCTGAGATGTACAATTGGGTATGATCAACATACTGATAATACTAGACTTTGAACTGTTGAATTACTTCACCCAGTAATTTCACATTGAGTTTCAAAAGGAATGGCAGAGTAAAACGGAGGCTAATACATTTATTGATAAAAATTCTGAATGACAGCACAAAATTTGAAAATTAGTTGCTAGGCATATAAAAGATGAAGGTTCCAGGCATTTTTTGCTTGTAGCTCCCAGAATGGTATCCATCTTGAGCATGTGCCCCTCTGCCCCCATGTATGGATTTTACATGAGATTTCTCTATTATTATTATTTTTTACAAAGAGTGCATCCTGTGTGGCATTTTCAGTTATATTGACCACCAGGAGGCATGACGTGATCAATTAACTCTGAATGGTACTCTTCAAATCCAAATATATTATTCTATGGGGCTCAAACCCTCTAGTGGAAAATGAACTCATGGATCTTCCCACTTTAAATAACTAATTACAGTGCATTCTGAGAGCTTCTAGGTATCCCTTCCTGCAAGTACTAAGTATCATCCTTTGTTGGTATGATTTCTAGCATAAATCAAGGCCAGTTGTCATTCCTGTGTTTTCTCTGCAGACCCAGCCAATGTCACCTGCTACAGCCCTGTTTTTATGCATGGCTTGAAAATGCTGGAAGAGATGCAAGAAGAACTCTACTACAAGTGCTACATCCATTTCAGCAACCAAGACTACCTCTTTTTGGGGTTAGTTGGCTTTGGTATATTTTCTGCTGGCACTGTGTTGGCCTGGCTGATGGGAGTATGTGCAGTGATATATGAGTACTTAACTGCCAGAGAAGATGATAAGGAGGAAGTGGAAATAGAGAACTAGAATGACTTGCCTCTATGCATAACCAATGGAGCCCCATGTATGTTTATTGTAAGTATCTCCCAGGCCATTCACTAAGCTTGCAGCAATTATAAAGCAAACAGTGGGACTTCCTTCTCAGTAGAAAAGCATAAACAGATTATACTGAGGCTGTAATTGTTAGTAAAACTCTACTGAAGTAGATCCCATTCAAGAGTGAAGGGTTTTTTATTTCAATTTACATATTTTATTCTACTGTAGAAGATAGTTAAGAATAAAAGTCAAAATAATTAAAAATAAATATCACACTTTCATATAGAACCCCTTAAATTGTATTTCACATACATATCACAGTTATAAACCAATAATTATCATCATTTCAATGCTATAATAATGGAAAATCCATCTCGAGAAAAGGGGGGGGGAAGAAAACTACACTTTTATCTAAGCATTTTCATATTTATAGTTCTGCTTCCAAAAAGCCCCCAGGGTATAAATTTTATCTGGTCTAAAAATTACACTATGGAATAAATGTCTGTTTGAAAGATTCTTGGGCATCAGAGAAACACAGTCTTAAAAATAACAGGATTGCCAATTTTTCCCACTATGGGAAAAAATACTGCCTAGAGCAGCAGTGCTCGTCAAAGGACTGGAGCTAGCTTGAATAAAAAGAATTGCTTTTATGTTTTTAAGTGCATTTCTTAAAAACTTAAACATTTAATAATATTCCACAGTGAAAAAAACATGCATGAGTAACAATAAAGCATTGTATTATTTACCAGCACTGAAAATTATTACAGTGAATCCCTAAAATTGGCTCAACTCTCCTTAGGCATTCATTATTGCAACTTTTAAAAATGTATTCTTGAGAAAGATTTTTAAAAAAAGGCTGAACATCAAGTACATTTCATCTTCTAAAGAGGGATACTATATCCCTCCGATTCAAAAGCATGGGAGATACTGTTCCATTCTTCAGGGAGTTCAACATAAATGAATAGTGGCTTGGCCAGGCAAGTCCCTTCTTTCCTCCAGAGATGGTAGCCAGCACCAAAATGGAGCATTTGAATCAAATTATTGATCACTTATAGGAAACAGAATCTTCAAAGGAGAGCACAAAGTCCTTGCTCCCTAGATCAGGGTGTCAAACTCACGTCATCACAGCTGCGTCATGTGACATATTGGGATTTTTGCCCCCTTTGCTAAACAGGGCATGGGCATGGCCAGCGCATGACACATCTGGCCAACGGGCCAGGAGTTTGACAGCCTTGCCCTAGGTCAAGAGGATTCCACATAATAAGGTTTGGTTACATATGAAAGGCAAGCATTCTCAAAGGAGAGGGTTGAAAACAAATAAAAAATAGAGTCTACCTGCAGAGTAAACAAAGTATCTTGGTCAAGATTAAGCAGGACATCAGCAATAGCACAGAATACTCACCCATGTCCCGTTAATTCACGAACAACACTCTGCTCTCAAGACACTGAGAAGACATCAGTCAGAGTTGGAAATGAGCAGATCATGGTTCTGGCAAGGGCCTTACTCACTTGGCATATAGCCTGAGGTATCACAAGATTTCTGACTAGCAGAAGTACATTAACTTTTCTTCTATACTGTAGTAATATAGACCACTGTTAAAAGTAGCTCACCCCCATCAATATTCCTTTTGCCATTGGCATTCAGTGGGGAAATGTGGGGGTGGAGGAGGTCAGCTTGACCATTAGGTTTTCCCTCATCTTTCTTGCTTGCTGTTGAACAGGACTTTTATTTGAATCCCCCATTGACCCACTCATCAGTTAGTGTACCAAGCACAGAACTCTCTGGGGCTCATTTCAAGCCCTACGCCACATGACTCAGTTCTTCCTAAATTTCTATAGGCCACATGACTCAGTTCTTCCTAAATTTCTATAGGCATGCTTCAGAGTCCGGGAAGATGAACAAAGCTATTGTCATGGAAATATCTCATCTGATTAGATAACAGATTCCGGAAGCGGCCCAGAGAAGCGTGGAGGTCGGGACTTGGTTGGTGAAGCAGGCGCTGTGCAGGAGGTGTAAGGCAAGGTGCTGCCACCTGAAAACACTGTTGCCGCAATCTCCACCGCCTGGAACTGCCCGAAAATGCAATGTTCTTTTTTTGCCTCCACATGCTCCATTTTTGGAATTGGGGAGGAAAGTGTTTTTGGCTGGCAGCGCCAGCAGGAGCCACCCACCGCCTGAAATATGATGCTCTATTTTTCCCTCCGCACGCCCCATTTTTGGAATCAGGGAGGAAAGTGTTTTTGGGTGGCAGCTCATGGGACGTAAGGCAAGGCACTGCCACCCGAAAACACTTTCCTCCCCAATTCCAAAGATGGGGCATGCAGGGGCAAAAAAAGAATATCGCGTTTTCGAGCAGTTCCAGGCAGCGGAGATCATGGCAACTGTGTTTTCGGGTAGCAGCACCTTGCCTTATACCTCCTGCCCAGCGCCCGAAAACACAATGCTCTTTTTCCTCCCCGATTCAAAAAACAGGCGTGTGGAAGGAAAAAAAGAGCAACGCGTTTTTGGGCAGTTCCAGACGGTGGAGATGACAGCAACAGTGTTTTCGGGTGGCAGTGCCTTGCCTTACACCCCCTGCGCAGCGCCTGCTTCGCCAACCAAGTCCCGACCACCACACTTCCCCGGGCTGCTTCCGGAATCAGGCTGACTGAGGCAGCAAAGGCGCAGGGGGATTGCCAGGAAGCCCGGCACCATGTTTATGAGATGGCAGTGTCCTCTTCTGCCCTCATGAAAATCATCCCCCACCCTACCCCTCCCACTCCAGTTAAATGTGCATAGGGTGATAGGGTTTGTTTTAAACGGATAAAAAGATCTGTGCTACTCGTTGTCAAAATCCAAGTGGAAGTGAGGATGCCACTGATCCTGATGCTGGTAGGCAGAGGCAGAATTTGTTTTTCTTGCTTTCCCTCCCCAAAAAGTGTTATGAAATGGGGTTGAGGGGTACCCCGGACCGTGAACCAGCTCATGAGTAAACACACTGAGACTGAAATAATTCTGACAGAGGCATCTTGTGTAAAAATATAATTTACTTTAAAACATTTAAAAAGCACTATGTCTTTAAGAAAGCACATTAAAACAAAGTCTTATCTGGGTATGTGAAGCAAGGCTATCTCCCTAGATCCCTCTCTACAATACCGAAACAGTTCACAAGAGAATAAAGCTAGCATGAAGGTAAGCAGCTTCGGCGTTGATACATCATCAAGGCAATCAAAATGGGGGCAGCACAAACATCACAGCTAAAAGTCACCTGAAGTAAAAACAGTTCAAACAGCAAACATTGCTTGAAGCTTGTGGGAGGAAAAAGGTCCAGCAACAGCAGTCTCGATGATAGCTTGCGTGCTACAAAACAGCAAAAGGCAAGCATCCGTGGGAGTTTCTCTGCAACGGCGTCTGGAGTCCTTATCTGCATTCTTCTCCCATCTGCGGCGTTGCACTAAGCTTCCTGCAGGAGCTGTGCATTTAGGCCTAAACCAGGAGTCTAGGCCCGAGTAGCAAGCGAAAAGGTCCTTGCTTATATGGGGAGTTAACCTGCAATTAACTAGGGCGGGGAAGGCTTGCAGGTAATTGCCAACAGGAGATGGCTTGATTGAAACCATACTGTTTGTGAGTAGGCAGGTAGCCACAGCAATCCTGGAAACACTCATGACAAAAAGTAAGTTGCATCTTATAGTCTGGTGCGTCTTATAGTCCGAAAAATATGGTAGCGGACCAGGAAAACACTGTGGATGTACTGTAGTATATTTAAACTTCAGTAAAGCATTGACAAAGTAGACCACCACCACATTTTGGTAAGATAGGACAATGTGGGTTAGACAGTACCACTACAAGATGGATTCACAGTTAGCTGACAAACTGCACTCAGAGTATAGTCCTGAATGGAACTGTATCTACATGCAGGGAAGCATACAATGGGGTACTTCAGGAGCTCTTCATAAATTATAAACATCTTCATAAATTATCTAGATAAGACGATAGAATGCTTATCAAATTTGCAGACAAAATCAAATTGGGGGGAATTGCTAACACTTTGAAGGATAGACTCAAGATTCAGAAGGATCTTAATAGATTTGAGCATTGGGCCCTAGCTAACAAGATGCAGTTCAGTGGTGAGACAAATAAGATCCTGCACTTTGGCAGGAAAAAAACCAAATGCACAGGTATAGAATAGGCAGTACTTGGCTCAATAATAGTAACTGTGAGAGGGGTCTAGGTGTCCTAGTGGAGTACTGCTTAAATATGAATGCTGCCAAAAAAGCCAATGCAGTCCTAGGCTTCATCAACAGAGGGATGGCATCAAAATCACAAGAAATGATAGTATCATTTTATACTATACTAGTGATGCCACGCTTGGAATACTGCATCTAATTTTCGTTATCGTGATACAAAAAAGAAAGAATGTAGAGAAGAGCAACTAATATAGTAAGGAGTCTACTGGATAAATCATATGAGGATCAGTTAAGGCAGGGGTGTCCAAACTTTTTGCAAGGAGGGCCAGATTTGGTGAGGTGAAAATGTGTGGAGGCCGACCATTCAGCCTGACATTCTTTCAACCATTAACATTAAATGCAAATGAACTATTTTAAGACTAAACAAATAACTTAACCACATTGATGTGAAGGGTGATACTGAGATCTTGACTGCATTATATAGGCCAGGTCTGGCTCAAAAACAGTGGTTTTGATGCGCAAGATGTCATGCAGTTAAAAGTCCATTAGGCTCGTCCTCACACAGTTCTTGTTAATATTCATAACCGAGAATGTCTTCTCGCACAAGTATGTCGAATCAAACAAGCTCAGCATTTTCTTAGCAAATGTTCAAATCTCTTGGAACCTGTCTTTATCCAGCTGGCGGTAAAAGTTGACAAGAGGGAGCTGTTGGTGCCAACTGCGACACTCGGCATCACACTGCAGCTCAATGAGCTCCAGCTGCAGGTGGTCTGGAGCATCATCAGGGTCCACAGAGAAAGGAGAGGAAAAAAGCGTGATCTCCTTTTCAATAGCTGCAAAATCCCGAAAGCACTATTGAAACTCCTCAGCCAGAGATGAGATGTCTGCTTCATAACTCCTTATTTGCACACTCATATTATTCTGTGGAAAACTGGTCATTATTTCCTGCAGCAATGGGAAATGTGTGGTATTGGGCTGCAGGTGCCTTTGGAAAAGTAGCCGTTTGGTCCCAAAGGCTTTGATATGTGAATACAGTTGGTTTACCACTGCATTTTGCCCCTGAAGGCTTGTGTTCAGCACATTTAGATGTTGTGTTATGTCAACTAAAAATCAAAAATCAGCCAGACAGACAGGAACAGATAGTTCTGATATCGGTTGTCCCTTTTTTGCCAAGAATTATCTGATTTCCTCCCTAAGAGAGTAGAAGTGCTGCAATGCAGACTCCCGACTGAGCCATCTTACCTCATTGTGATACACAACATCTCCGTATTCAGTCTGGATGTTGAGTAGAAACTGTTGAAACTGGCTGTGGCACAGGGCTTTGGAGCGAATATAATTAACAGCCTTCATCACCAGTTTATGCCTCAGGTTCCTCAGGTTCCATCCGAAGGCCAGGAGGAACAGCCTGGGATGTGCCAGAAGGAAGGCATATAGGAGCACCAATTGATAGGGAGCGAGGATGATGAATCTTGGCTTGATCCCATGCAGCATCAGAGGGAGAAGCGTACACAGCAACGGAAGAGGCGTGGGAGGGCCAGAGATTGAGCTGAGTCACAGAGCCACGCCCCACCAGGAATAAAAGTGGGTGGGATTGCTCTTCAGGCTTTGTAACGGACAAAGTTAAACCCTGAAAGTCACATCGTGATCTCTGAAATTCGGCTTGGATATATTTTGGACTGAACATTGACTAAACTCTTGACTCGTGGATAATTTGTTGCTCCTGGAACGGACTGAAGATAAGTCCTCTTCTGCTTTATGGGAGTGAAAATGGTCTTGGCAGGCATTCGGCAGTTTGCTGTCAAAACCTTGGTCTGCCAAGAATTCTAATCTGTTTACCTAATAAAATATTGGCAGGCGTGCTTGGTATTACATTTCCCTGTGTGAGGAAGAGGGACAGAACATTTATATTATTGTCTACTCCTCTCAAAAAAAAAAATCAATAACTGAGCGGTGTGAGATGCATCCGTGCTTCTGAAACTCCACTCCTTTTGCCTCTAACTGTCTCTTAATATCAGATGAAATGTCTTCAATTCACCGTACCAGTGTTACAAGCCAGGCAAACATTGGCAAACTCTTGCTTCTTCTCAGGACAAATTTTCTCCACCATTTTCATCACACCGTCTTTAACAAATTCACCCTCAGTAAAAGGTTTGCAGTGCTTGGCAATCAGCGTTGCCACCTCGTAGCTTACCATTGTGGCATTTTCATTTGACTCATGAGCTCTTGTGAAAAAGCGCTGCTGTGCTGTTAAAGCAGCTTCCAGTTCCTTCCATTTTTCACCGCGTTCATTCCCAGTTACCTTGTTGTAGTTAGCATGTTTCGTCGGTAGTGCCTCTTGATATTGAATTCCTTGAAAACAGCCATAGTCTCTTGGCAAATCTGGCAGACACCGTTGTTTCATATTTCAGTGAAAAAAATACTCCAATTTCCACTTGTCCTAGAAGCGGTGGCCCTCGCTGTCAATTTTCCTTTTTGTAGTTACAGTTGCCATTTTAGAAATGGGCACACAAGCTCACAAGGGTCATGCGGCGAGAGTGCTGACTCAGGTCTACTGCCATCTTCTGGTGAAAAATATGGCTGAGATGCTCTATAGAGCAGGGTGGCTGTGGAGTAGGAGGCAGCAGGGGACAGCTGCGGGAACCGCTGTGCGGTGAAGGGAAAAACGCCAGCCGTCAAGGATGAGTGACAGACTGAGCTGGCGGGAAGAAGAGGCTGTGGGCCACTCGAAATTTGAACACGGGCCGCAATTGCCCCTGGGCCGGACTTTGGACATGCCTGGGTTAAGGGAACTAGGTATTTGTAGCGTAACAAAGAAAAGAATTAGGGGTGACATGATAACTATCTTTCAGTATATGATGGTCTCCCACAAAGAGGTAGGGTTGACTTATTTTCCAAAGCACTTGAGGGCAGAACATGAAGCAGTAGATTGAAGCTCTTCAGAAGGAGCTCTAACCTGAAACTAAAAAGTTCCTAATAGTGAGAATTAACCAACGGAACAGCTTGCCTCACAGAGTTGTGGGTGCACTGTCACTGGAAGTTTTCAAGAAAGGATTGGACAACTATTTGTCTGGGATGGTTTAGGGACTCCTGCCTTTGGGCAGGGGGTTGAACTAGAAGACCTGCAAGGTTCCTTCCAGCCCTATGATTCTATGAACATTCTGAGTCCTGGTTTCCTACAATATTCCAACAATCCTGATAGGAATCTTGCATCCTCTTGGGCCAACAGGGCAGGGTGGGGGGAGGGGGAACTCCTGCTTTAGAGAATGAATGGCAGGGTAATCAGACCAGCAGCCTGCGTGCTAGAAGGAGAAATAAGCAATTATCATGGATTTCATTACTCTGCTATACCAACTAAGCAACAATTAGAGCACTAACAGGGCTACAACTACAACCAGACTGGGTTGAAGGGAAGACTATCTGGGAATCTGAACTACTCAGGTGTACCAGGGAATTTATCTACATGCATAAAATAAATTGAATTTTTAAGTGTTTGGATTTCAGTGTAAAAGCTCTTATCCCTCTGGATTGTACCGATTTGTATAGTTTTTTTAAAGAATAACTCAAAAATATCAATTTATATGTGAATTTATATTTTTAATTTATTTGTGCAACATTGTGGCTCACCTTCCACTATTATTTGCACATGAACACACCTACATGTATATCCGGCGCTGTGGAACTCTGCCCCTTTAATAACAGAATACAGTAATGGAGATATTGTTAAGTGCAAGATGGACTTAATCGCTACATATCCCAAATAAGTGAAAGAACAGCCCGTAAAAAAGATTAAGTCAAAACAGGCCGGGGGATAATCCTGCCTTTATAGTGCCCCAACTGGAATATAATAGCCTATCATCCTGGAAACTGCAAAATTCTAGAGAAGTTAAATTGGAGTATTGCAAACAAAGTATTATGAGAACTTGTTTCTCCTCCATCCATTTTAACAGTTTGCAAGACTGAAAAGCCACCAACACTAAGGCAATCATGTCTACAGAGTTTGAGCTGCAGAAATCCGGACATCAGAATGACAGCAAAGAGCACCCATAGAGGATTAAGAAAGAACGAACATTAGAGCCAGAGGAAGATCTCGCGGCGCCCACAGGAACCTCTTTCTGCTCTGGGCGGAGCTAATTCAGGTTCTCCCTGGCGCGGGCAGGTGCTGGACTTCCTGCTAACAGGAGGAGGGTGATTCGGCTGAGCGGCTGCTGTAGGGTCTTACTGCCTTGGCCCTTTGATTGCCGAATCAGCTCTCAGAGAAGGGTGAGCGCCTGCCCGCTTGCAAGAAAAGAGCCTTTTCGAAGGCCGCTGGTGGGGGATTTGATTGTTAATCGTCGTAAGCACGTTTTCTTTGCCAGTCCTTCCCGGGGGAAAAATTGCTCCTTACCACACCTGTGAGACTGAGGCGGTTGAGGTCTTGAATCGTCACCGGAATGATCCCTGCAGACTTTAGCTCTGACTGCTTTTTACAAAGTCTTCTGCGGGAGGTCTGGAAGCGCTTTCATATTGTTCCCGACTAGTCAAACGTATTTTAAAGTACTATTTGGTGAGAGCGCAGACACGATGTTTCTCACAAATTATGGATACCGCCATTGCTTATTTCTG
The DNA here is from genome assembly GCF_029215685.1 of Pituophis catenifer annectens. NCBI lineage: Eukaryota > Metazoa > Chordata > Lepidosauria > Squamata > Colubridae > Pituophis > Pituophis catenifer. The sequence goes on along the minus strand of NW_027256883.1, from coordinate 105,340,077 downwards.
TCCTAAAGGAGTGCATTGTTTGGGGCCAAATTCTTCTCTCTGGGCTCTGCTTTGAACTTTCTCACTGCCAGGAAATTTCTGTTTAGTTGGGGATAGGTTGAATGTGCTGTAGATGTTTAGGGCTTGTAGCTATATATGGCGTGGTTAGCCTTCTCATTATGGGGGAAAGTATCTTTCTTTTAAACGAAATATAGTGGAACTAGAATATTATGCAGCACACAATTGTTTCCTTCAAGCAAGTAGCTCCAAACTTGTATAATATTTCAGGAACTCCCAGCAAAAGAGAAAAAAAAAAAATAGGCCTAAAGTTCTATGCTAGTCAGGCTTCACAGTTCTGGGTTTGGTGTGATATGGAAGCGCAGAAGACAGCAGAAAGCAAGACCATGATAGTGTTTAAAGTTTAAACTAGGAGAACAAGAAAAAGCTGAACTGTTTTGCTTGAAAGATTGCATACAGAGAGAAAGCAACTTGCTATGTTTTTCTTTTTATCTGTTTTTCTGTACCCAGATTTTGAATTGAATTTGTATTTCGTATTTGAATACAACTTAAATGAAAACTTGTTTAGTTACTAGGATATTGAGAAGAAAACAAAGAAGGCATAGGAAACAGCTGCCTGCAATGTTCTTTATTTTTTGTATCCTGCCTTTATTTTATAAATAACTCAAGGGGTTGAACTTACCTAATATTCTTTCCTCCTTTTATTTTTCCCACAACAACCTTGTGAGATGGGTTGGGCTGAGACAGAGTAATTGATTCAAAGTCATCCAGCCCACTTTCATGCGTAAGGTGGAACTTGAACTCATCACCTACCGTTTAATCTCCCTTTGTCAATATTTCAGATACAAGGATTTACATTGCTTGTTTTACTGAATTTATTCATAGTGGTTATGGTTACTGCTACTAGGGCTTGGTGAGATTTGTAAGAGAGTAAGCTTGAGGAAAATTCAATTCAAAACTCAATACCAAGAGCCTTGGTAGTACAGTGGTCTAAAGCACCTTGTTATTAAGATCAGCTTCCTGCAATTACTGCAGGTTCGAATCTCGCCAGGCTCAAGATTGACTCAGCCTTCCATCCTTTCTAAGATAGGTAAATTGAGGACCCAGTTGTGGGGGCAATAAGCTGACTTTGTATAAATATACAAAAGGATGAAGGCTATTGCTTAGCGCATTGTAAGCCGCCTGAGTCTCCGGAGAAGGGCGGCATATAAATCAAATTTAAAAAAAAAATGTCCCAAATATATCTTTGCTCACATAATGTAAAAATGCAACTTCATTTACAGCGAGGATGCAGCTTTAAGTACTGTATCAGCATATACTAGAACTTACATTGGTTTTATGTAAGGACCTGAAAATTATGAAAGACAGAGGAATTAGGACAATAGTTTGGAATTATGACTGAATCCTGCAATTTGGAGATATTTTGCAATAGTCTGTCTTCATTTTTTAGCTCATGAAGGACTTGTACATTGCCATCTCACCTTTATTGGAATATTGGAATACTCTTTATTGGCCAAGTGGACACACAGGAATTTGTCTCCTGTGCATAAACATTTAGAATGATTACAAAGTTAGCATTTTTTTTTTAGTAATCACTCGGGAACATTTAACCAGCATAGGCTTTGCTTAGGCAATTATTTTAAAAGGAATATTATCTTGTTTTCTAGAAAAATGTTGTTTATTTTCTAAGGCATTTGCTATTTCAATCCCCTGCTATTCTGTAGTTCATAATTCTAGCTAGATTGTCAGGAGAAACAAATAATATCAGAATGCCAAATGCAAAAGAAGAAAGCTTTGGGTAAAAATCTCTAAATAATCTCCAGGAAACCAGTTATATGAGGACCCGGTTTGTGGGGGCAATAACCTCTATAAAATATACAAAAGTATGAAGGCTATTCCTTAATGCCTTGTAAGCCGCCCTGAGTCTCCGGAGAAGGACAGCATATAAATAAAAAATTAAAAAAAAAAATCTTTCTGACTTGAGTCTTAAATTATGCTAAACTGTGGTTTGTAGAATAATTTGTGTTCCCTGTGACTTTACATTGATGTCTCTTTGTGCTCATTTACTTTCAGCACAATCTAAACATGTTTTGTTTAAAACAAGACTCACGGAATTCCTTGGAATTTATTATGATATAGGTACCTGAATGTCCAGCAGATGATATCAATTTGGTTGGCTCTAGCATCATGGGTGTCAGACTGGCGGCCCATGGGCCGGATGCATCACGCATAGGCCATGCCCACCCCGAAGGGGGAAAATGTCATGAAATGTCATGTGACGACAACGTGACCGTGAGTTTGACACCCGAGCACTAGCTAATAGTTAGAAAGGAGATCCCCAGGAAAACCCAAACTTGAGAAAACCAAAGATTGAGAAAACCCATCCTGGGTGAAAGTTACACTATTATCCTACCCTGTTTTCCCAAAAATAAGACATCCCCTTTTCAGGCTTTTGAGTGCATATGCTAAAATAAGCCTCCCCCCTGAAAATAAGCCCTCCCTGAAAATATTTAAACGCAGAGCTGGAAATCAGGTAAGATGGCAAGAGTAGCCCCATCTTGCTCCACGTGCCCCAAAATAATAAGACCTCCCCAAAAATAAGGCCAACCACTTATTTCGGGGTTCAAAAAAATATAAGACAGGGTCTTATTTTCGGGGAAACACAGTATTGGATTTTTCTTTTCAAAATTAGTGGCATTAATCAAAAGAAGAAAGAACTCTCAGCTTCCCGGTGATGAAATTGGTATGTTTTCAATCTACCAAAGTTCTTAAAAGATTTAACATACTGGTATGTTTTCTCCTGTAGGATGTATAATGAAGTTACACAGAAGAGATGTGAATATTACCGCAAAGCTGCCTAATTTGTTTCTGTTTTCTTGTGGTGCCTTTAAAACTTTCTCTAGGAAGGTTTAAGTTATTTCAGGATGGGGAAAAGTTGGTTGTTGGATTTGACACTGATGGGCCAAGAACAAGTTTCACAAGTCCTAATCTGTAGAAATCAGCCTCTATTTTGATCTCCTCACTTTCTTTACTCTTATTTTTTTTAATGTCCTCTTGGGGAAAGAATATAATTATTACCTGTTAATATCAGATGATATAATCTTACCTACTATATATTGGAATGAACACGCACTAATTTACTGCTTTTAACTTTCTTCATAGGGCCAAAATGGTGGCTTTCTCAAAAGAATATGGCTATGTGATTCTCACTGGTACTGCCAGTTTTGTCTTGATAACACACCTTGCAGTAAATGTGGCGAACGCACGCAAGAAATATCATGTGGAGGTAAGCATGGGTGATTTTCCCAGAATCCCCCTACTTAACTATTTCTAGAGGCAGAAACTCTAGCATTTCCTGAAAGGAAATGTGTGTGTGTAGAATTATGTAAAATACTGTGCTTCACCTTTCAGGAAACTATTTTAAAAAATAATTAAAATATTGTATAATAATAAAAAATAAACAGGTAAAACAAGTAACCAGTTTAAAAACTTTCATAGCCCATGGGGAAGGAATTCAGAACCATTAAAAGGCCCAGTGAGAATCTATCAACCTGATTTATACAGGGGGCCTTAGCCCTCTAAGGTGACTTTAAGGGCACAAATTTTGCTCCAACAAATTGGATCCATACTACTTACGATTTTAAAAGATAAAGTGAATAAAGATTTGGGCTGCAGAAATGGGTAGAGTCAGTGAGTGGCAATGAAGAGACAAGGCATTTCTCAAGGCATTACAACCACATTTGGGGCTGCAATTTCCATTGCTTAGCAAAGTACCGGTAGTTAAAACATGATAGCATGAGACTATAACTTAGCAACAGCAATCCTACAGTGCCAGCTGTCCTGACTTATGGATCACTAAGTAGCAAGTGGATTGTGTCCCACATAAGCCCTGGAAGGCCCAGTGCAAGCTGCATGCAAGTTGGGAGGTGCTGATGTACATCATGAGATCAAGGAGTCAAGAGAAAGAATATGTTGCAGCTCAAGGGCTACGTGGCATGCCATGGCTCTGGGACTGCAAGAAACTCCTAAGCTGCAACACAACGCAAAGTCTTAACTCCAGTCTCATGAGGAAACTGCTATGTATGATCTGGGGAAGAAAGCCTCTGGCATCTAGGAGCTACCTCATGAAGGGGCATGATAGCAGTGTGCGGTATCTTAAGCAGCTGCCACAAAGAAGAAAGGGGGTGGTGGTGGTCAAGATATTCTCCAAAGCACCTGAAGGCAGGACAAAAAGCAATGGATAGAAACTAATCATGCAGAGAACCATCCTAGCACTAGGGAGGAACTTCCTGACAGTTATGGCAATCAGTCAATGGAATGGCTTCCTTTTAGAAGTTAATGGTTGCACCATTACTGGAGTTTTTAAAGAAGAAATTGAACAGCCATTTGTCTGAAATACTATAGGGTCTCCTGCTTGAGCAGGGGTTGGATTAGAAAATCTCCAAGATCTCTTCCAACTGTATTCCATATCTTGTATTTAGGCTGGGCATGCATGCTTTGTCAGCAGTGGGGGAAAAGATAGCAAAGCTCAACTAGAGTGTCAGAGGTCACAAAGTTCAGGCTGCCAGAAGGGTATAGATGGGGGAGTTAAAGCACCTCTGCAGTTATAAGTGCAGGCAGGCTGGCAGTCAAATATACAAATCTTGAGCACATGACTGTGGGATGCTGCAACTTTGGGGGTTGTTCGTAAGTCCCTTCATTCAGCGCCATTGTAACTTTGGTCACTGAACAAATCTGAAATCAAGGAATACCTGTATCCAAAACCCCAACTCTTCAGTAGTCCTTGTTGAATGATCACTTGTTCAATGACTGAAGTTACGACGATGCTGAATATGGGAGACTTGTAGTTGCAGCTATTGCTGCATCCCTGGGTCACATTGCAATTTGAGCATTTAGCCACCAGCTCATAATAATAACTCTTGCAGGGTCCTGCAGTCACATAATCACGATTTGCAACATTCCCTGCCAACTTCTGACAAAGTCAAACACAAATGGCAATTTGGTGATGTCATATTTTAAACTTGTTTAGCAATGGAGTTGCTTATCCTAATTATCCTAATTATGTGAGGATTATCTGTAAACAAATAATAAAGAGCCTTGGTAGTACAGTGGTTTAAAGCACCCTGTTATTAACACAGCTGCCTGCAATTACTGCAGGTTTGAATCTTACCAGGCTCAAGGTTGACTCAGCCTTCCATCCTTTCTAAGGTAGGTTAAATGAGGACCCAGTTTGTGGGGGCAATAAGATGACTTTGTATAAATATACAAAAGTATGAAGGCTATTGCTTAACGCATTGTAAGCCGCCCTGAGTCTCCGGAGAAGGGCGGCATATAAATCAAATTAAAAAAAAATAAAAATAATGAAAATAAGAGTTGCTGTTAGCTAAAATAAGGTAATTGTAAAATTTGTATCAGTGAAAAGGAGGTGCTTGAAATTGAAAGGTCAGGATTCCACTACAGAGAAAACATCCTGATGGTGGAAGCTACATTAAATAGAAAGGTTCCCATGAGCAGCATTTCCTCTGTATGTGATCTAGTTTACATCTTGTCATATTTAACTTATCTTCTATACTATGGGAGTTCTGCCTAATACACAGGCAGCTGTGTATTCTGCCCTTAGCAAATCATACCTGGACTGCCAAATTCACATTTGTTACTCAATCATGAAGGAACTGTACCAGGTTTGAAACACCTTCAGCAGTTCTGTTTTTAGACCAAAGATTGAATGTTTTCATTTCTGTGCCCCAGGATGATGCACACATTCTTACAGATGGCTCATGCCATGGATGGTAGAAGTCTTCCCTACTTGCAGTCTCCCCTCCCCTTTCTTGGAAATCTTGGGGCGGGAGGGCGAGTGGAATAAAAGTGAGAATATCTTTTACCCAAGAATCTACTCTTGATACTCCAATTGAGAAGAGAGCTAGCGGGTATATCTACTCCACTTTCAATGCACTAGCTAAGAAACCTAACTAACACAAGCAGGATTGGGAAATATTTGACCAGTAGACATGATTTTTAGTAGTCAAGTGGAAGAAGAAGAACTGCTACCTATATTCTTTCAGTTTTCATGTCTCCTCAGATCTAGGTGAAAGTGTTCTTTTGTTTCTAAGCTTTTCCACCATCTCCAAGTAAATGCTGAAGTATGTATCTGTTGCAAAATTTCCATGTCTCCTCTAGCCACCCAACTCACTCACGGTAACTCTGGGCAGCATACAACAGTTAACAATTCACAGTTTAAAATCCACTATTTTTTAAAAAAAACTCCAAATCTTCACCCCATTTTGTATTACATATTTGATAACTGGATAGAAGAGAAAATTTCAGTTTCTCTTCAGGTAAAACTTTCCTGTTCTGGGCTAAGTATGTGAATGGTTGTTGATCAAATCCAGGCAATTATGTCTGAAACTGATACTTAGGATGTACCATATTTTTCAGAGTATAAGAGACACCTTTTCCCCCCTAAAAAGGGGTGAAAATTTAGGTGCGTCTTATATACCGAATGTATCCCTGCCCACCCACTGGCCCCCACCCTTTGGCCTATGCCTCGCAGCAATTACCTCCTTGCAAGCAAACAGCAAGAAAAAACAGTTCCTTTCAGCTTCAGCATAGACTAATTAATTGCACAAATTGATTAGATTGCCTCCAGACTCTCAACTGATTTGCTCTCAGCTGTTTTGCGCAGGCCTTTGCTGCTTGCTTCAAGGAAGAAAATTGCTGGAGCAGATTTTTTTTCCCTTGTGCTAATCAAGCTATGCTGAAAACGAAACTGAAAGTAAAGCAGGCTGTTTGCTATTTGGTGCAACGAGGCAAAATTAGGCAGAGGTAGAGGAAGATTACTTTTTCTTCTTTTTCCTCACCAAAAAAGGTAGGTGCAAACAATGGGAAATTTAGGGCGAGGAGAGTTCAAGATTTTAAACACAAAAGAAAAAAGAGAAAGAAAAAGGCAAAAATAAAAATGGGAAGGGAGAAAAAGAAATGAAAGAGAAAAATGTTATACATATTTAGAATTGAAATACGAATAGTAAGAAATAAATGGGAAATCATGATTGTAAAAATGAAATGAATAATAATTGGAATATTTGTCTTTGTATTTTTGAAATCAAGACAATAAGTTTTAATTTTTTTATTTTTTTTTAGAAATATGAGTAAGTATAAACTAACAATTGAAATATCTTTAATGCAGTGGTGGGATTCAAATTTTTTAACAACCAGTTCTGTGGCGTGGCTTGGTGGGTGTGGCTGGGTGGTCATGTGATTGGGTGGGCGTGGCCAGGTGGTCATGTGATTGGGTGGGCGTGGCCAACTCAACATCACTCATGTCAAGGGGCGCTTTGCCCAGCCCCTCCCCTCTCAGCTACTCCTTGTCACCCCCGGCCTCAATGTATCTATAGTTCTGTAAAATGTTGCTCACTTTTTTCGACTTTATTATCTGCATCTACATACTATAGATGCACTTTCATGGACCACTGAAAAAAGGAAATGGCTCACATGCTTTGCCCAAGAGTGTGATAGGCAATAGGCTTTTAAGGGGCTGCCAGAAAGAAGGGGGGCCAATGTATTTTCCAAAGCAGCAGAAGGCAAAACAAGAAGCAATGGATGGAAACTGAACAAAGAGAGAAGCAACCTAAAACTAAGGAGAAATTTCCTGACAGTGAGAACAATTAACCAATGGAACTGCTTGTCTTCAGAAGTTCTGGGCGCTCCAATGCTGGAGGTTTTCAAGAAGAGACTGGACAGCCATTTCTCTGAAATGGTATAGGGTCCCCTCCAAGGTCCCTTCTAAGTATTATTCTGACACCTTTCCCAGGCCCTCCACTCAGATTTGGCATCCTCAGTTTTCCTGCCTGAACAGGAGGTTGGCTAGAACAGAGGTCTTCAAACTTGGCAGCTTTAAGACTTGTGGACTTCAACTCCCAGAATTCTTCAGCCAGCATAGCTGGCTGGAGGATTCTGGGAGTTGAAGTCCACAAGTCTTAAAGCTGCCAAGTTTGGGGGCCCCTGGACTAGAAGACCTCCAAAGTCCCTTTAAACTCTGTTATTCCTAAGCTAAATAGCTAAGACCAGTGGTTCTCCCCACTTTGGGGAGATTGTGTGCAAAGCGCATGCACGAAGTGAATCAGTGGTAATACCATTAGAACCCACCACTGTCTAAGACACTCATTGGGACCCTATCTCTTTTAGCATTTTTCTTGACACTTCTCCAAAATGCACCCTCAAGAAGCCACATCTCTCTCCCTCTCTCTCTCTCTCTCTCTCTCTCTCTCTCTCTCTCTCTCTCTCACACACACACACACACACACACACACACACACACACACACACAGAGGTTTCATTGGATATCTCTCTCCCACCCTCCTCTCTCTCTCTGCTTTAGGCTTAGGAAATTCCCCCGCTGCCTTCCCCAAACACCTCTTCCCATTGCAAATGCAGCGTGCCGTTCAGGTGGGTAGTGCCTGGAATGCAATAAAGCCCACCAATTCACATCCTGCTGGCAGGCTAATGAGTTGAGAAGAGAGGCGGGGGAGCTGATCGGAGCCCTCCGAAAGAAGGGAGCTGAGGGAAAGTGGATGTGCTACAGATGCTGTGGATGCCCTCGCTCGCCCTTTGCCTGGCTTCCCTCCTCCCGCAGTCTCCTCAATGCTCACTCATGTTCTCCCTCCCCACTCTAGCTTGATTGCAGGCGGAGCCACATTGCCTTTTGCAAGCCTGCTGTTGGAGAAGCTGGGTGCCAGTGAGAGCTGGCTTTTTGCCTAGCTTTGTCCAGCTGTCGGGGACATGGCTTCGTCCCCAGACCCCTGTCTGTTCCCCCCCCCCCGACAGCCGGAGAAAGCTAAGCAAAAAGCCAGCCCTCATCAGCACCCAGCTTTACCGACAGCAGGCTTGGAAAGGGCAATGTGAGCTTCTACCTGCGTCAACCTAGACTGGGGAGGGAGAGAGCGCGAGCGAGTCAGAGGCCCTTCCCGTCAACCTTTGCCCAAAGCTCCACACCGCACCAGGAAGCTGAAGTTTGCATTTCTTCCCCACTCCGACCCACGTGTACCTTGGCAACGGGACTGTTTCTCTCCACCCCCTTTTTCAGCTGCTGGATTGGAGGGACGAACCTAGCTTTGCTGCCCATTGCAGCTAGGAATCTCAAAGCCCAAAATGAGCGCTTGTGCTACAACCAGCCCCTAGATCAGCCTCCTGCAAAGTCTGTCTTTCGAGGAGCCCGGCCGAACTTTTGCGCGCCATGTGCTGAGGCGGAGGGAGGGGCTGGAGCTAATAGGTAGCCAAACTAAGTGCCCAAAGGACCCCATCCTGTGATCAGGAGTCCTGTTGCCTCAGCGAGTGAAACTTTGGCCGGGCTCCTCGGAAGACCACGGAGTTTGCAGGCTGCCTGCCTAGCTAGTGCCCAGATTGGCTGAAACAGAAACATTCATTCTCGGCTTTATTTGAGATTCCTAGCTGCGATGGATAGCAAAGTTAGGACTGACCCCGGCCAGCTTTCTTGTTTAGGGAAATGCTGATTGGGAGGGCTGCGCGGCAAGAGAAAAGGCATTACATATCAGCCTCATCCGAGGCGAGTGGCTGGGAGGGGCAAGGGGCGTGGCCGGGCGTGGTTAGCTACCGGTTCAGGCGAACCGGTGCAAACCAGCTGAATCCCACCACTGCTTTAATGGTATATGGTGGTGAAAGTAAAAAGGATTAAATTATAGCTTGGATAACAGCTAGAAATTTTTAAATTTAAGTAGGGAAATTGTAATGATTGAAATATTTTTAATTATATATTGTGATGAAAGTAGAAATGATTAAGTTGTGATTTGGAGAATTATATGGGCAAAACTATGTGGGTTATTTATTTATTTATTGGTTCGATTTATATGATGCCCTTTTCCGGAGACTCAGGGTGGCTTACAATGCGTTAAGCAATAGCCTTCATACTTTTGTATACCCAAGCGGTGTTCTTTTTTATACAAAGTCAGCTTATTGCCCCCACAATCCGGGTCCTCATTTTACCTACCTCAAAAGGATGCAAGGCTGAGTCAACCTTGAAGAGGTTGGGAGAGTTTAAGATGTGAAAATGAGTAACATAAGAGGGGACAATTATTTGGTTTATTATTATTGGTAAATATAATTAATTGATTTGTAAGAAATTGGATTGCATGGAAATAATTGGAATATTCATGTTCATATTGATTAATATACAAAAAAGATAGTTATATAACATTGATTTATATTAAAATGTTGAATTTGTATTAAACAATTGTAATATTACATACTTAACCAATGTGAGGATGGATATAAAAATAGATGACAATGGGAAGGGGTATAATATAGAATAGAAGGGAAAAAATGAATTTGATTAAGATTAGAGATGATGATGGGTAATATTTTTTTTAAAAAAATAGATGAGGAATAAATATGGAAAAAAGGAAATATAGAAATTGTAAATTTAATTGAAATGACTAAACACTGTTTAAATTTGTGAACCAGCCAAATACTCTGTTCAAAGAAAATACATTGTATGTTTGTATGTGTGTTTGTCTAAAAAAAAAAAAAACTTAAAAAAAAAACCACCAAAAAAGGTAGGTGCTCTTATACTCCAAAAAATACGGTAATTCTCTTCTGGTTTCAACTGGAGATGTGCTCTTAAAATGAATCCATTAGCTGTTTTTGTAAAATCAGGAAAGCTGGACAGGATTGGAATGCTTCCAGTGAGGTTATAGTTTGAAATGTTTTGTATACCTCAGGTTTCAGGTCTTGTTTTAATACAGAAACTGAAATGTAGCGGAACAGTGACAGTGGATACAGTATATGGCTCTGTTACTTTTCTTGGACCTCTCTGCCACTTTCAGTACCATGAGCTAATGTATCCCTTGGCTTGAGTTAGAAGCAGAGGTTTTGCTTATATTTAGATATCAATTCTGAAATGTGATGATTCTGAAATATTTCTGCCCTAGGATAGGTATAATACACATTTTCTGCTTTGTTTTATATAGCATTTAAGTACTAAAAAGCTTAAAAATAATCTAGTTATCCAGACTTATGATAGCTGCATAAACAACTGACCCTTCCTCTCTTTTTTTTCTCATTTTATATTAATCAATATGACCTAGTGTTTTCTGAGAGCCAATAGCTTAGTCTGGACAAGCGAGACAAATTATTGGGAGGTTTATTTTTTCTTGTGGGGGAAAGGTCATCTTGTTCTGATCAGGATTTCACTTCTCAAGAATTAGGTTTATCACTTGGAATACTCTTGTATTTATCATTATCACTAGAAAGTCAAATTACTGTACCATGTATGATAACTCTATGTTGCAGCAATTCTACTAATCACTTTTTTGGGATTTACTGAAATGTATTACCTGCCTAGCAAGCTATCACTACCTAGTTTGCTGGGACAGTACTCAAGTAAAGGTCAATGCTGATTAGAAATTGGATCAGCATGAAATACTAGGACTGTAGGCTAGCCCGGGGTCACCTCACATCTGGATTGTTGCAATACACCAGGGGTGAAATGCTCCCGGTTCGGACTGGCTTGGGCGAGTAGGTAGCGATGGCGGCGGGCAGTTTGGAGAACTGGTAGCAAAAATCCCTGCCCCCACCCATGCCCAGCTGAGCCCCGCGATCATCAGAGACTTTTTTTACTTTTAAATAAATGGCTCTGACCAGCCAAGCTCTGACATCCCAGCTGAGTTGCCTGATAATCAGGCAACTCAGCTTGGATCGCCAGAGCCATGTAAAAGAAAAAAAAGTTTCTTTTTTTCTACCCCCCCCCCCCCCCCCGCCAGCCTCCAGCTTGCTTACCTTAGCTGCTGATCGCATGATGATCGCAATCCATGCATCAGCAAGCAACTGAATCTCCCTGCCTGCAATCAAGCTCATTGGTGAGCAGCTCTTTCTGTCTGCCTGCCTTCCTGCCTAGACTTGTGGACTTCAACTCCCAGCAAAGCTGTCTGAGGAATTCTGGGAGTTGAAGTCCACAAGTCTTAAAGTTGCCAATTTTGGAGACCCCTGTTCTGTTGGGTAAGTTTTTTTCCCCTTTGGGACCTTTAAAAAAATAGTTAATTTGGGTTTTTTTTAAGTTGTTCTTTTTTTAGACCTAGCCATTTAAAGTTTAGGAAGTTTTAAATTTAACTGCTTTTATATAAAAATAAAAATAAATAAAAATAAAATAATATTTGTGCAGCTTTCTGAGATTTAGTGTGTTTCTGTAGTGTTTCACTCTAACTACACAAACATACAAAATCTCACAAAGCTGTATGTGGAATTTTGTGTGTGTAAAGAGTGAAAGTTGGTTTTTTGGGCTTTTTGTGGCTGTGAGGTTCCTGCTTATTGCAGGGGCCATTTTGGGTCTAGCACAGCTGCTTTTACATTGTGGGTGAGCCAGTTGTATTGTGTTGTGTTTTGTAGGTTAAAAAAGGGCAAAGAAGTGACATTGACTTGGCCACGCCCACCCAGTCACCTTACTACCAAGTCCCTCCCCCTAATTAAGCCACACCCACAGAACCGGTAGCAAAAAATTTTAGATTTCACCCCGCAATACACTCTATATGGGGCTGCCCTTGAAGACCACATGAAAGCTACAGCTAGTTCAAAATGTAACAGGGCCTGGATGTGAGAGACTGATTACCTCCCAATTCGTTCTGCCCACTCAGTATATTTCAGTAGAGAGGATGTGTTACAGGTCCCTCCATTAGACATTGTCATCTTGTGAGACTAAAGAAGCATGCCTTCTCTCCCCCCCCCCCAGAACAACATCCCCCCAAAATAAAGACTGCACCCTCTCCAAGGATGCTGGGAAGTTTTGAAAATCTGGTTTTGGTCTCCATACAGGGTTAATGTTTATTAAAAGCTCCTGTTTTGTTTTGATTTTGTTGCTTATTAGATAATTTTAGTCTGGCTGTCATTCTGATTTAATGTTTTTATTATGATTTTTCTAGTTTTGTATGCCACCCAGAGTCCATTAGAGTAGAGCAGCCAATAAATGTAAACAAATAGTGGTTGAGAAATCAAAAACATCATGGGGGAAGCAGTGACAAACCTGTGTGTGCATGCACATGTGCACACATACACGTCACAGAAGTTGAATTTGAATAATATTTATGTAATCAAGTTTTGAAGAAAAGTTGGAGAAAAAACAAAGGATATTTAATATCAGCATTCAGATTTGTAAAAATGTGCCGTGGGAAAGTTGGGAAGAAAGTATTTTCCATTGCAACAGAAGTTAGAACCAGAAATAATGATTGTGAGTGCAGCTATTTAGGTTTTATACAAGGAAAAACTTCCTGGGGGCAAGATCTGTGCAAAAGTAGAAGGTTAATCAATGGAGGTTGTGAGTTATCCATTTCTGGAAGTTTCTAAGAGAATGTTGATCTGCCCCCTCTTATGGATACAGTTGGTTGGTTTCCAGCACATTATAGAATAACATGATATTTTTGATTGCTTTCAACTTCACAATTCTATGGTCTGTGATATTTTTATGCTTCTCATATATCTAATTTTTACTTTCATAACAAAAGTGGGCAAAAGCATGGTAATGCAGTTATTTTACTTTATTAAAATATTCTATTTATAAATGCTATTTTTATTAATCATTCTTTGCTGTATTAATGTATTTTTTAAATTTTAATTTGTCTATATGCTTGCCAATTTAACTGTCCACTGTATGAGTAAGAAAAAAAGGCAGCTTCTTTCAGGAGATGTCAACAAATATACTGTAAGGTTTGGAATAATGTATATATTATTTATTTAGCTATACAGTATATATATAAAATCATATATGTATGTAATTTTTCCCTCAATAGTATCCAACCATGTACAGTATAGACCCTGAAAGTGGGCATATCTTTAACTGTATCCAGAGGGCACACCAGAACACGTAAGTAGTCTCTATTGGATTGTGCTCGTTCCGGGTTTCTTTCAGATTTGGTGCCTAGAAGACATCTGAATTCCACTATACATTAGAGAGGAATTGTGGAAATCTATATTAGTTACTTTGATGCAGCACTCATGATATGCCTTTTTTCCTAAGGACATAAATGGGGCAGGCTGTCATGTTGCTTGCTCTGTCTTTGGACATCATGAAATGCTACTATTGATCATTTGGATGTAATTCTAGACAGCTGCAGAGCATCTGCTTGAGAAGACAGTGATCAAGAATATATTGTGCAAAAAAAGCAGAGCAAAATTATAAATTGTAGATGAATCTACTTGTGTTTACTATTATGTTTGCAGGCAAGCTAAAGATACCGGGATAGCAGAATATTCTGTTTTCTTGTTGTGGATATGTTAGGTTCTGTATAATGTTCAATTGGACATAAATGAGTAAAACCCATTAATGAAGTATACTTTAAAATCTGTGTGTTTTTAGCTTGGAAACATATCCTTCCTTCCTGTTCTTTCTTGGAATCAGTGGGATCTATTACCCGGTAAGAACAATATTTAGGTCTGGATATGATTAGCAACTTCTTCAATGGAAATTGGTGTACCTTTTTAACCCAATAATGCTTCTTAAGGCAATATAGTAAAACCAGAGGCAGGTGAATTAATGTTGTATGTTCAAACCCATCCATCTTTTAGTTTTAGCTGATAATTTGCAGTTGTATAGTATTTTATTCTTTTTAATGTTTTATTCCTAATGGATACATGTTATTGTATTTTTTATTCTTTAACGTCGTAAGCCGCCCAGAGTCACCAATTTAATTTAATAAATAAATAACTTTCATACAGTAATCAGCATCTGGCATCAGTGTAAAATATTGCATCCTGATTTGCAAATTGTTTTTTTTTAAATTAGCACTTACATTGCAAAAAAAAATAAGAAAAAAACTTTTTTTATATAATTTTATTTATAGTTTTTTCTTTAACATCCATAAGTGCTTAGTGAACAATATATTGCTGGGTCAATATACTTTATACACAATACTAATGATAATAAAACTATTTAAATATACATAATCATAATCTTTCAACTTCTAACATTTGTGTATACATTGTAATTATAATATATTCTATTATATAACAGTATACATAATACTATTTTCCCAATTTCTACTTTCTACCTCTTTTTTCTAACTCTTAATAAAATAGCCACCATATTAAGAAGTATTCTATATCTATCCATCATCTCTTGCCCTTTTTAGAATTTCAACTCTTATTGACTTTTTGGTAAATCTTTCATATTTCTCCCTTGGGATCTTGTATCTCCTTACATCACACTTATTTAATATAAGTATTTCATCTGCCTCAACACCTATCTCTTGCTGTTGGATTTCTAGAACAACCATCCGTAATTCTTTCATCACTTTTGGGAGATCTTTCTCTTTATTCTCTTCTATATTTTCAGCTCTTAAAGAGTAATCGCTTCCATATCTTTATCTGCCTGTATCATTTTTTGATTTATCTCCTCTATTCTTTCCTCAGCTCCTTCTGATTTCTCTATTTTCTGAGTTTTTTGTTCATCTTTTATTGTCATTTACTGTGGGTTTTCTAGTCTCACATCTGTATCCTGCATCAGTTCCATCATCTTCCTATGATTCCTTGTCATATCTTCCTGAAAACATTGAAATATCAATATTATTTCTTTATGAACTGTATTTGTTTTCCCCTGTTGAAACATTTTATAATAATTTAATAGGCTGAAAGTTACTCAATATTCCACCAAGATTCCAATATCCCAGTTGCCCAGAAACACCAAAAACACCAGTATTAGTAACGTTTACTCAGATCCGATACTGTTCCTCAAAATCCGTACAAAATGTATAGTCCTTAAAATTTTCCAATTTGCACCCTCAAAATTATCCAAATTTAAAATATTGTTTAATTTTTCTTCTTTCTTCTTTCACCTTGTAGCGTGTTCTATCAGATAGTATTAATAATCCAGATTGACCCACCAGATTTCCCAAAATCTCTTTAATCCACAAAATCAAGTGTTCAGTTTCAAGGATGTTTCTTGTTAATTATAGTCCACCTTGCCTTAAAAATCTTCAAGAGGCTCACTCAATATTTCCAAGCAGCCAAAATGGCAGTAGATATGGAACCAAAATAAAGAGGTCTTCCAGGTGTTGTTTGCCTTTCACTATTTTTCCTCCTTGTTTTTCTTCTGTTATCAATCAATCCTCACTTGCCAAGGTCTTTTCCCACCGTGTACAAGTATAATATCTTCTTTCACCAGTAGGTGGTGTCAGAATATTCATGATTGGGAAGACATGGTAATCAGGTCAGCCAATGAATAGGCATAGCAACTAAGTCAGCCAATTAGGAGCTGAGACAGACTGGAGCCTTAGTGTCTTAGTCTGCAGCTTCTGATTCTGTGCAGGGAAAAGAGAAACTGAAAGCAGTGTGTGTTAAGCTCTGAGCTGTGAAGCTGTGTGTGAACTTGCCTGCTGATCTGAACTGAAATGAAACTGAATCTGCTGTTGGTATTGTAAACTTACTTCATGTATTATTATGCATATAAAAAAGTTAATGAATCCAGCTGAATCAGTTATCTGTGTGTGCTTCTGGATTTGATTTTTGCAAGAAACTCTGACAGGTGGCACCCCCGCTCTAAGTCCCAGCATTAAACAAAGCAAAGATAGAACAGCTGATTGTCAAAAAGATTGAGGAGAGAAAAAAAACAAAAACAAAATTCCTTTTTACTTATATGATTTCTTCCAGTAATCAGACAGTATTATCCACAAATTAAGTCAGTTTTCACACTATTACAAGTTCCAGTCCGGGGTTTCTATATTTTAAAGCTTCATAGTCCATTAAAAGTTTGTTTCACTTTTGGGTCTATAATCTTTCTGTGTTAAATCGCCACTTAGCATTTTGGAGAGGTTTTTTTAAAAGAACTCTTTTATTTGGGTTTAAATCTCTAATAATAGAAGTTGAAAGTTGTCTCACCCAATTTCAATCCTCTGTCCACAAACCGCTTCAGCTCATAATCTTCTTGTCCCGGTTGTCATAGCTTCGGTCTTGCCAAAATGGCCATCGTCTCTGCTGCCGATCAGGAGGATTTTTTTGGATCAAGCGGGGAAATTGCTGTTTCCTCGTGATCTACAAAGCGTCCATCCTTTCTTCACCACCCCTCCAGGGTGGCTTTGACCCTGTGAGGTCTCCTGGCAAGCAGGTATCAGCTGGATTTTGTGGAGCTCCGCGGAACTCCACTATCCCATATCCATCCTGCTGCGATGCCAACCAGTGAATCCCGAAATACAGAAACTCCTTATTGATAGCTTGAAGGATGTTCAATTAGTCATAATTAGACCAAAGTTATTGGTTTAAGAAACTGGAAGATTGTCTATGAAATAAATATTTTTGGATTGATATTGATGACAACTATTGCCAACATATCTTAGGAACATGAATCAGACCACAAAAAGTTGATCTTTTTAACCAGTTGAATATGCTCTGCCACAATCAACATAAATTCACGCTATTAAAGAAGCTCACAATGTAAATTGATAAAGAGAAAGTTGGAAAGAAAGGTAAAAGTTATACAGGGTAAAAGAGAGCAAGTTTAATTGGACTGATCATGTCACTTCATAGTTTTTGCACTTGCCCAATACAGGATGTTAAAAGGAATCTGGAGCAAATGAAATAGTGGAGTAAGCTTTATGTTTTCTACCTGTCATTATTTACTTTCTTAGGTATTATAACCACATCTTTCCAGGATGATTCTCCCACAGTATAAATCCTAATTGTACTGACAAACTGTCCGTTTAATATCCATTTAATTTTAAACATCCTTTCATGTGCAATTATTCTTCATAGCATGTTGCTACAGGACTTGGTATAGCATGGATAATTGGAAGAATACTCTATGCTTATGGCTATTACACAGGAGGTGAGTCCTTGTATTGAAAATTACAATCATGTCATTTCTTGCAAAGCTGTTTTCAACTCTGGTGGTGTTTATAAACTCCTGCTTCACTTGACATCCATATACTGTTTTACAAAATCTGGGTTATGTCAAGATTAGTCTGAATTCATAATTAAAGTTTATTTTTAGACGATATAGCTCAGGGTTGTCAAACTGGATTTCTTCGAGGGCCAGATCAGCATTGTAGTTCTCCTCTGCGGGCCGGCAAGGGGAGGGGGCGGATGCCTCCTGCAGCACCCTGCCAGCCAAAACGGGGTGCGGGGACTTTGTGCATGGCCCCCATGCACCTCATTTTCGCCCTCCATGGCCTCCTGCAGCATTTTGCTGACCGAAAACGAGCCACATGGCCTGTTTTCGGACCATTTTTGGGCCCATTTTTGGCCTGTTTTGGGCCTGTATTTGGGCCAGCAGAGTGCTGCAGGAAGACATGGAGGGTGAAAACGAGGCGGGGCGCACACCACCTGTTTTAGCTGCCAGAGGCACTGCTGGCTGGTCCTTTGATATTTCCAGTTGGGCCATGGGGGCTGGATTTAAGCACCCCACGGGCCGGATCTGGCCCGCGGGTCTTGAGTTTGACACCCCTAATATAGCTGGTCCTATATTTTCCCCAGAAAATGGAAAGAAATAGGGAAAAACGTACCTAGAATCGGTGGATTTGATTTAAATCAAACTAATTTAAATCATGATTTAAATCACTAGTCAGTAAGGCTTGATTTAAATCATAGTTTTCTACATAAAGACCAATTCTTGCTGGTATAACTTTAATATGCAAGTAGATGAAGATTTTTAGAATAACAACTTTTCATATTAGTTTTTTTATCCCCAGTTTAATAGGTTAATCATATTTGGACAACTTTTCTGTTGTACTTAGGAAGGAAAAAAATAATCATTACCTTAATAATAACAATTTAAATAGATTTATTCAACTGAAACAATAACATTACAGCATATGTTATTTGCTTAAACAAACATCCATGTTTGTTAACTAATTTGGCTAAACAAAAAATATATATTTTAAGAAACTTAGACTGTCAGCCCAGCCTACACATGAAAAACTTAAATACTGTCCTCTGTAGCTCACTCGTCATCTTCATCTTCTTCTTTGTTCATAATCTGGAAAAGAAAAACAAGCTTTCCTGCTTTATCGGGTCCCAAATGATTTCTCAATTTAGAATGAATGAGTCCAAAGGAAGAGAATATTCTTTCAACGCCTGCAGAAGAAGCTACTGCTGTTAAAAGTGAAATCATTACTTGAAGAGTCTCTAAATCCAAGTGCTTAAGTGACTTCCACCAGTTCACTGGTGTGACTTTAAAATATCTTCAGCAAACATATATTTCTTGAATGGTTCCCCCTTAGCTTTGAAGTTTATTATAGTTGGCATTACAGATGGATGATTGCTGGATACCCATGTCATAGCTAACTCCTCTTCCTCAGCACTTAAGTTTTGACCCTGATACTGGATATTGACAATATTTGCCAAAAAATGAGCTGGAGGCAGTACTTGTCCCATTCGTTTTTTTAATGCTTGTAATTTAATTCTGTCCATATGTAGTTCTGTTTTTAAGTGTTCACTCAGTTACTTCCAAATTTCAACAGCATCAGCAATAAAACAGCTATTTTTCTGTATTTTGTTTAAAACTTCAGAGATGGGTTTCAGGATGCTCAGCATATGTTCAACATTTCTCTTAAGCCCAATGTTGAGGATTTTGGCTGTGACAGTGCCATCTATTTTATCTCGATTTTCTTCACAAACTGTCATCAAAATAGGCCAGTTCTTGATATACTGCTCAAAACAGTCCACCACAGAGTTCCATCTAACATCTTGTGGGAGCGTTAGCTTAGTTCCACCCATCTTTTTCAGAGCTGCTGCAGCAAAATGATTGTTACGGAAGTATTTAGCAATTTCAACAACATTAGTCTTTATTTCTGGAACACTTAAGTCTTTGTCTAAGAGGTGCAGCAAATGAGCACTGCAACCATATGTTATTAGCTTTGTATTCCCTTTCTGCTCTTCTAAATTTCTTCTCATCTTGGATACATTTGCAGCATTGTCTGTGACCAAACTGCGTACTAGACATTTGAATTTTTGTTCACATGTTGTTATAGCTTTTACTGCCACTTCTTGTAAGTATTCTGCTGTGTGTGCATTTCCTGACGTATTAATTGTTTGTGCAAGGAAGACTTTCCCTTCTTCTGTTGTTATGCAAGCACAATAGGATCATTGTGGACATTACTCCACCCATCAATACTTAGGTTAACAATTCTACCCTCCAGAGCTGTTGCACATTGCTCCATTTCTCTGTCATACACTTTATCCAGCAGTTTCCCTGCAACATCTGCTCTGCTGGGTGGACTGTATCCTCGTCTCAGTGACTGAACCATATTAATGAAATATGGGTTCTCAGTCAGACGGAAAGAAGAGTTCGTTGCATAAACAAACTGGGCAATTTTTTCATCAATTAACTCTTTTTCTAATCTGCTAGTTTTTATCACAAACTTATCTATGGTGGTTCCAGGAGGGAAGGGTTTTTTCTTTCTTTTAGGTGATAGTGATATTGGCTGTGGGTGTCTGATGATGATGATGCTAATGAAGCACTATCCTGGATGGATAACTCTGAAACTGTAGAACAGGAGGATGGTGATCTTGAAGGTGGATAGTTTCCAGAATCCATGAATTTCCCTAAACAAAAAAGTCAATGCTGTTATTTTATTGTTTATACAATTTCTGCTTATTGTACACAGCACTGCCCCAAAAGGAATATTTGCTTTTCTTCATAACTGTACCAAATGACAGTAACACGCAGTAATAATAAGAAATATAATTTTGCTCAAACATGACAGTTCAAGGCAGTCTTTAGAAATATGATTCAATAAAAATGTTTACTAATCTGAAGATCCTGCCTGTTCAAATGTGTTTCTTTGGTCATCTTCATCACAGCACTTCTCATGATGTTGCCTCATTCGGGCCACCAGGCCTTGCATTTCTTTGTTGCAGTGTTTGCAGTTTGCACGCATGCCTGCCTTACCGATAGGTAAAGGAACTTCATTAAAATATTGCCAAACTGGATTTACGGCCTGTTGCCATTATAGGAAAGAATGTGATAAACCTCAGGTCATACACACAAAAAGATCCACAGACTTGTCTATCTGTGGCTGTGCAGTATTGTGCTCAGAAAGTTTCACTTTCATTTTGTACTGCTTGTCTGCTTGCCCCTTTCTCCTCACACTTAGTTTCATTTTCTTCTTGTGCAGATCTATTCCACTCCAATCAGAAAAATATTGTTTCTATTCTATTCACTGAACTTCTTGAAACTTAGCACTGAAGGGGTTGATTCTGTATTCATAGGTTTGTAGAACAATAGGATTAAGGTCTTTTTCTCAACTCTGTTCATGTTATAACATTTTTGCTGTGAAGAAGAGGCATGTGATCTCTGCTGAGTCAAATTCAGTTTTTAGAACTGCAAAAGTAAACCAAGCATCTGTGATAATATCTTGTAGGCAGAGAAACTGCCCAATAATCTTACAAAAACCTCTGGAAGAGGATGACATTGTGAATGGATGAATGGAATTTATATACCAAAAAAATTAAACATATATAGCCTTATTCTACATAATTAAAAAACTAATCTTTATTTCATGATGGAATAACCTTTGGATGGTAATATATTTTCCTCAAAACGCATTTTATTTAAAAAAATCCGATTTATTTATTTATTTTTATTTTTTTTAAAAAAAATCATTGATTTTTATCCACTCTGCCTGGAATTAATTTACCTAGACCATTAGGACTTTATTTATTGGTTAAATGAGGCTAAATTCACATATTATGTCAAAGCATTTTTTAAAAAATTTTTAAATGTTATTGTTAAAACCAACATCACCAGATTTAGAACAACTGGATCATGAATCTTGCTAAGGCATGTATTTTAATCTGGCTTTGTGCATTATGATTCCAGGGTGATTCTAGGTTGTTCTTTGTTCTTTGTTTATTCAGCAAATTTTGCTTTAAAATCTGGCTTGCACTATATAATGGATTTATATAGACTGTATTATTCCCAGAAAACATTCAAGTCAAAAATAAGATCTTGGGTTTATCTATCCATAGTGCTATGTGATAGTGAATTTGCACATTATATTAAACTATAGACAAGTGTAATATTATTAGTGAATGAAGTTCATGTGTTAGTATTCCCTTGTTGTGACCAAGGCTTCCTGAGTCATTAAAACACACGAGTAGTTCCAAAAATCTTCTTTTATTGCAACAGCTGTGAATTACATTCATTCACAGCTGAGTCCCAATTAGTTGCAAAAAGTCCTTAGGGAGAAGTCCTTTGGGATAATCACCAACCTGAGTCCAGAATCAAACAGAGATGCCGACTGGGAACAGAATTAACAACTTTGCTTTCCTGCAAAGGGCCCACGTGCCTTTGCTCTTCTTTTAAGCCTTATGGGAAGGGGCCAATCATCTCCAGGCCTTACTCCCAAGTCATCCCTTTTGTTTTAACTGTTCGTGCCTTTTGACAGCTCTACGCATGCGCGCACTAGGAACAGGCTCCTCCTGTTCCTCTGCCTCTCTGATGTCTGACTCTGGAGGCTCCGGAGTCCACGCATAACTTCCAGATGGTCCTGGCCCCATCTCTGCCTCTGATGCAGAGCCCTCATCCGAGCCTTCCCCAGACTCCAGGACTGGCCCATGTTCCTCCCAGCCTCCTCACTGTCCGACTCCACTGCCAGCTCTGCAGGCTGCTGGCGGACCACAACATCCCTAGGGAATAGAATGAAAATCATGATTAGAGAAACAGAGAAGAGGAAAACTTGAATGTATATATCTGAATGTCTAGTTGTCTAGCTTTTTCTTGTACTCAGCCAGCTATCAAAAATGTAGAAGTGACCATCCTACTAGGGCTAGTGTTTGGGGAAATAATACTTCATGAGTTAAAAATGCTATGCAGATACCTAGTCCTTTATTTAAAATTGGAAAGCATGTGCCATGAGTGGAAAGCATGTAGGAATTGCAAGTTAGTAAGAGAGTCACATAACAAAAATGACACATAGAAGATTGCCCAAGATAGTCTGTAATATCATATAAATAAGTAATGACCTTATTTCTGTGAAGGGCGCTCTTTTGTATATGAAAATGACAATTTCCTTGAAGCATCTAGAAAAACTTATTGGATGAAAAAAAAGCATTTCAACAAATTTATTTTGCACATTAGTTACTAATGTTGCTATTTGTATTACGCCATATGAATATTCTGTCTTATTTTATAGATCCTAGTAAGCGAAATCGTGGAGTCCTCGGTTCCATTGCACATCTGTGTTTGGCAGGGACCACTGTTTACTCCGCTTTCCAGCACCTTGGCTGGATCTGCAGAGCCTAGGCAGCATCCATTCTGGTGACTTCCTGAGATGTCTTTAAACATTTCTCTCATGTAATTTTTATTATTGCTTTGTAAAAAAAATAAAAAATAAAAACAAAAATGAATCACCTCTAGTTCCAATGTCCCCTTCTTGTTAAAAGTCAGCAGCATGCCAGCTTTTTTTCCTCCTAACTCCAGATAGTTCTATGGCATTTAGCATGTCCCTCATTTTGTAATTGTAGGCATTGCCTGGTAAGGATTATAAATGTCATAGAATATATCTTTATATTTATGTATATGTATGTATTTTGTCTGTTTGGATGTTGTTGATTCAACTTATACTTTAAGATCTATTTGTATAAGTATATATAAGTATGTGAATATATAAAGGTTATGTACAATTATTGTTTAAATATATAAGATACATAAATTGATGTAATTATTTTAATAATAACCCATGATTTGACCCTTTAAGACCAATTTATATTAGTTCATAAATAAAAAGGAATAAATATAAATATAGGCTATATAGATATATTGATTTGAAAGTCCAGAAGTTCTATTCTAAACACTTATGTGTAAAACAGTTGTTTCATGCTTTACAATAAATTCTATTTCTTGTATTACTTATAATGCATATATCTACAGTTGCAAGAAACAGTATGTGAACCCCTTGGGATTACGTGGAGTTTTGCATGAATTGGTCATAAAATGTGCTCTGAACTTCATCTAAGTCACAACAATAGAAAAACACAGTCTGCTTAAAATAATACTACACAAACATTAGATGTTGCCATGGTTTAATTGAACATAACATGTAAACATTCCTAGTGCAGGGAGGAAAAAGTATGTGAGCCCCTAGCCTAATGACTTCTCCAAGAGCTAATTGGAGCCAGGAGTGAGCCAACCTTCACTCCAATCAGTGTGATGATATTGGATGTGTTGCTGACAGCTGTCCTGCCCTTTAAAAACACACACCTGTTTTGGGTTTACTGGTTTCAAGAAGCACTGTCTGATGTAAACCATGCCTCGTAGAAAAGAGCTCTCAGAAGACCTACGATCAAGAATTGCTGACTTGCATGAAGCTGGAAAGTATACAAAAGTATCTCCAAAAGCCTTGATGTTCATGTGTCCACGGTAAGACAGACTGTCTACAAATGGAGAAAATTTAGCACTGTTGCTACTCTCCCTAGGCGTGGTCGTCCTGTAAAAATGACTGCAAGAGCACAGCGCAGAATGCTTCATGAGGTAAAGAAGAATCCTAGAGTGTCAGCTAAAGACCTACAGAAATCTCTGGCACATGGTAACATTTTTTTGACACATCTACAATAAGGAAAACATTAAACAAGAATGGAGTACATGGGAGGACACCACGGAGGAAGCCATTGCTGTCCAAAAAAAAATAAAAATATTGCAGCACTTTTGAAGTTTGCAAAAGAGCACCTGGATGTTCCACAGTACTACTGGCAAAATATACTGTGGACAGATGAAACCAAAATTGAGTTGTTTGGGAAGAACACACAACACTGTGTGGAGAAAAAAAGGCACAGCACACCAACATCAAAACCTCATCCCCACTGTAAAACATGGCGAAGGGAGCATCATGGTTTGGGGCTGCTTTGCTGCCTCAGGGCCTGGACGGATTGTTGTCATTGATGGGAAAATAAATTCCAGAGTTTATCAAGACATTTTGCAGAAAAACGTACGACCATCTGTCCGCCAACTGAAACTCCGCAGAAGATGGGTGATGCAACAGGACAATGACCCAAAGCATACAAGTAATTCAACAAAAAAAATGGCTTCAACAGCAGAATATGCCTTCTGGAGTGGCCCAGTCAGAGTCCTGACCTCAACCCGATTTAAATGCTGTGACATGACCTTAAGAGAGCGATTCACACCAGACATCCCAAGAATATTGCTACACTAAAATAGTTTTGTGAAGAGGAGTGGTCCAAAATTACTCCAGATCGTTGTGCAGGTCTGATCTGCAACTACAGGAAACGTTTGGTTGAGGTTATTGCTGCCAAGAGGGTCAACCAGTTATTAAGTCCAAAGGTTCACATACTTTTTCCTCCCTGCACTGTGAATGTTTACATGTTATGTTCAATTAAACCATGGCAACATCTAATGTTTGTGTAGTATTATTTTAAGCAGACTGTGTTTTTCTATTGTTGTGACTTAGATAAAGTTCAGAACACATTTTATGACCAATTCATGCAAAACTCCACGTAATCTCAAGGGGTTCACATACTTTTTCTTGCAACTGTCACCCATATGTGTTGGGGTAGGTTAAATCCTGGAGGTATACCTGGAGGTATTAGGATTAATATGCTCAGAGATATCTTGGGGGGAATAGCTACTCCACGCTTCCATCCACTTTTGTGTGGTGTTCTGATGATCAGCCATCAACTTAAGCGCTGTCAAGAGTGGTGGGTTTCTTTAATCGGCATCTTAAGAGATCAGGAATATATCCATGAATGGGTAGAGAGGAATTTAACAGGATCTTACTATACTCCCGAATGAGAGCTTCTTGAGTCGTAAGTGCGGGGGAAGTATGTGACTAAGAACTGGTACCAGTAACTAGGTATAGATTTTATGCACCCAGTAATTAGCCTCATCGTATGGTTACGAGGACCAAACAACAAATAGATATGAAACCAGAATTATTTTTATTATGAATATTTACAGGGAATTATGACGAAAAAATACAATATTTAATTTTACATATCACAACAGCAGCGAGAATAATGTACGCACAAAATTGGAAGAATAACAATGTACCATCAGAGGAAAATGTATAAGGAAGATGGAGATGGATAGACACACAAAAGAAATAAAAGATAAAGAAGAAACAGAATACTACATGGTATGGAATAAATGGTATAGATGGTTAGAGGACAGATGTAAAGGTTAAGGAAAGACTAAATGAGGAAGATATAGGAGTTAGAAATTAGTAACTAACATGTATATATGAAAATGATACAAAATGTATTATTGTAATTTAATATACTAATACCGTGATGGCAAACCTATGGCACGCGTGCCACAGGTGACATGCAGAGCCATATCTGTGGGTACACGAGCATTGCCCTAGCTCAGCTCCGGCACGCGCAGCTGATTTTTGGGTCTTCTGGGCCCACCGGAAGCTGGGAAACAGTCTGTTTCTGGCTTCTGGAGGGCCTTCGGGCAGGTGGGGAAAGCTGTTTTCACCCTCCCCAGGCTCTTAGAAAGGCTCTGGAGCCTGGGGAGGGTAAAAAACGGGCCTTGCAGTCCCACCAGAAGTCAGGAAACGGGCTGTTTCCCGCCTCCAGAGGGCCTCTGCGTGGGTGGGAAAGGCCGTTTGTACCCTCCCCAGGCTCCAAGAAAGCCTCTGGAGCCTGGGGAGGGCGAAAAAACAGGCCTACCAGGCCCACTGTGCCATTGTGTGCCAAAAGGGGGGGAGCATGGGGGTTGCATGCGCAGAGCACATTGAATTATGGGTGTGGACACATGCATGCGCAACCCCCCCCACACACTTTTGGCAAGCTACTGCAAAAAGGTGAGCCACCACTGTACTAATATATCAATATGTATAAAAAATAATGGAATCACATGTATAGTTAAAGGTAAATTAAAGGGGGGAAAATGAACACACAATAGAAGTATACCGATGTGGAAATGTTGTAAAGAAGAAAAAAATCTTTTTTTAAAAAAAATTTAATAAAAAACTTAATAAAAATTATTGAAAAAAAAATGCTGTGGACCAGTGGTGGAATTCAAATAAATTAACAACTGTTTGTCTGCCCTAATGATCGGCTGAATGGGCATGGCCAGGGTGGGCGTGGCCAGGGTGTTTGACAGGCAGCACTCAGCCTCCTGCACTCCCGAGAGCACAAATGGGCTGCGGGGGTGGGGGGGCACCTAGTAGGCCTCCCTGCAGCCTCCTGGGAGCAAAAATGGGCTGTGAAGGGCCCGTTTTCTACCTCCCCGGGCTCCGGAGGCTCTCTGGAGGCTGGAAATAGGCCCATACGCCCTCTATGAGCCTCTGGGAGGCCCGTTCTCCACCTCCCCAGGCTCCACGCATCCCCTGCACTTACCTGGGATCCAAAACAGGCTGTGTGGAGACTCCTGGGAGGGGTGGGGTAGGGCCAGCTGGTTGTCGGAACTACCGGTTCACTGAACCAGACGTTATTAACATCTGGTTTGCCAGAACTGGTCTGAACCAGCTGAATCCCACTTCTGCTGTGGACATAGTATATAGTATATTTAGACTTCAGCAAGGCATTTGACAAAGTAGACCACAACCTACTTCTTGATAAGCTAGAAAAATATGGGATAGACAGCATCACCACCACATGGATTTGTAACTGGCTGACAACGAGTAGTCCTTAATGGTACTGGTTTGTATCACAGAGACCTGGCTGGGACCGGAGGGAGGGGTTCCTCTCTCGGATTTATGCCCGCCGGGTTTCCATGTGCTACATCAGCCGCAACTCCATGGAAGGGGTGGGGGGGGGTGGCGGTGGTTATTAGGGAAAGTCTAAGTCCTAGGGAGGTCACTGTCCCTCAGATAGGCGGATGTGAGTCCCTTTTGTTGAAATGGAACCCTGGAGTTCAGTCGAGTCTGTTGATTACGTACCTGTCTCCCAACTGCGTATCTTCAGCTCTGCCCGCACTGCTAGAAGTCATTGCCGAACTGACGGTCGAGCTCCCCAACCTAATTGTTGTGGGAGATTTTAATCTCCCGTAGGCCAGTGAGACATCTGAGCTGGTCCGGGAGTTCATGTCCTCCATGACGGCCATGGACCTGACTCAAATTGTACAGGGTCCAACTCACAATGGTGGACACACCCTCGACCTGATTTTTGTCTCTGGGCAGTGGATAAATACTCGGGGTAGGGGAATCCTCACTGTTTTTCCCCTGCCATGGACCGACCATTCCCTCCTTAAACTGGACTTCTCGTTCTGAATCTGACCAAACACAGTTAAGAACCTACATTAGGTCTTATCTTGTGGTGATGGAAGCGGCAAAACGTGATTATTTCGCCGCTCTCATTGCGTCTGCAGAAAACCGCCCAGCGGCCTTGTTTAGAATGACCCGCTCTCTTCTTAATCAGGGAGCGATGGAGGACCCCTTGCAGGGCAATGCTGAGGATTTTGTGCAATTTCTCCAAGATAAAATCGCTCAGATCCAGTTAGGTCTAGACTCCGACTGGGCAGGACCGAGCGAGGAGACAGGAGCGAGTTTTGAAGGTAATATCTGGGTTGATTTTGACCCTGTGTCCTCAGAGGAAGTGGACAGGATTGTGGGTAGATTGGGAGCTTCCACATGTTTGTTGGACCTGTGTCCCTCCTGGCTTGTTGCGGCAACAAGGGAGGTGACCGGTGACTGGATCCAGGCCATTGTCAATGCTTCTTTGAGGGATGGGGTCTTCCCGACCATCCTTAAGGAGGCGATGGTTCGACCACTCCTCAAGAAGCCAGCCCTGGATCCGGCCATTTTGAACAACTTTCGTCCTTTATAGCGAAGGTTGTTGAGTTTGTGGTCGCTCACCAACTTCCACAATTCCTGGAGGAAACGGACTATCTAGACTTGTACCAATCGGACTTCAGGCGCGGACACAGCACGGAAACGGCATTGGTCACCCTAGTGAATGATCTCTGGTGGGCCAGGATAGAGGCCACTCCTCTATCCTGGTCCTACTTGACCTCTCAGCGGTTTTTGATACCATCGACCATGGTATCCTATTGCGACGGCTCGGGGGGTTGGGGGCACTGTGCTACAGTGGTTCTCCTCCTACCTTTTGGGTTGTACGCAATTTGGGCAGGGGAACAGAGATCCTCCCCAAGGCCCCTCACTTGTGGGGTACCTCAGGGATCGATTCTCTCCCCCCTGCTCTTCAACATCTATATGAAGCCACTGGGAGAGATCATTCGTGGTTTCGGGGTGAGGTATCAGCAATATGCTGATGATACCCAGTTGTACATCTCCACCCCTGACCAACCTAGGGATGCTCTTTCCGTGATGTCGAAGTGCCTGGAGGCGGTACAGGTCTGGATGGGTAGGAACAGGCTCAGACTCAACCCCTTCAAGACGGAGTGGCTGTGGATGCCGGCATCCTCTGATCTAGTGGCCCCATCACTTGTGATGGGAGGGGAGTTGCTTACTCCCTCAGAAAGGGTTCGCAATCTTGGCGTCCTCCTGGATTCTCGGCTGTCGCTAGCTGACCATCTGATGGCCGTGATCCTTAAGCCATGTTATGGCTGCCGCTTGATGATAAAGTTCCCAATCTGGGAGTCCGGATCCTCCCTTATTTCTACTATCATGTAAGAGTTTAAGTTTTATTCAGGCTTTCTTCCCTCACCAAATGAATTTTAAAATTGTTTTATTTAGTTCTACAAAATATTTTTTTGCCCCCATCTTTCTCAATAAGCACCAAATATCTGCTGGGGGTAGGGAGTGAGGCTCTGAGTTTCTGTCCTTAGAAATGTTTCTCCTTTAGATAAAATATAATATTCTGCCTTTTTAATATTTCCTAAAATGTGAGTGCTTTCTATACCTGGGAGTAGAAAAGTGGTATTTTGAAAACAACTTGATAAAAAATAAAATAAAAATAAAATAAAATATCCTTCTGGGTTCAGCTCCAAGTGGGGAAAAAGACACTAGAAACATGGAGACTGCTTGGAAAGATGGTTTAATGGTGGACAGGATCACATGGTTTGAGTTCCTGAACAGAAAAGGGCAGAGATGCTGCGAGTCCCTGGGTGTTCTATTCGTAGCCAGAGTGGAGTCGTAGCCGTGAGGACTCAACACTGGGGTTTATGCCCTCTCTGGCTTTGAACTTCCTGGGGCCCTGAAAGAGTATCCTGATTGGTTGTCAGACTCCCAGGGGGTGGGGGTTTTAGCTAGCCTTGCTGGCTGATGCAATCTTCCCAGGTGCCATGTGGTGAGTTTCTGTTGCTAGATGGGTCCTATTGTGTTGCAGATGATGGTCCATTGACAAAGATGGGAGGGAATTGAGTTTCTGCCTCTGGCCCATTGAGGGTGTGGGGGGGGGGAGGGGGGGGGAGTGGCAGGAAGGTGGGAGCTGCTTCGTCTTTAAAACGTGCTTCTCCATTTCTCATCCAGGGAAATATATTCTGCCTTTTTAATATTTCCTAAAATATTTCATTTTTCTAGGAGAGGGATGAGTGCTAACTTCCTACAAAATAAAATAAAAAATGGTGCAATAAAAATAGCTTTTATAGTTATCTATATAGTACAAATTGTACAGTTTGAATTATCAATCATTTACAAGGTGTAAGAAAGTTAGCACCCACCCATCTCCTAGAAGAATGAAATATTCTAGGAAATATTATAACGGCAGAATATTATATTTTCCTGGATGAGAAAAGGAGAAAGGTGCTTCGTGCTTCATTCTCTTTTTCTCTATGGTAAAGAGCATGATGAGGGCATCGGGAAGCCACTGAACTTCAGATTCACTGCTGTGCATGCGCACTTGACGCTTACTTCCTGTCAAGCCCCATAACTTCGTGCCGCTTTTGAGAGAAGGGCGGAAATAAGCCCAATAAAGAAGATAATGAACTGCCAACGACCGGCATCCGCTTACCTGCCTGCAGCTATTGCAGCGCTGAGCCTGAGCCTGCCTTGCTCGCACGTTTCTCCAGAGACTTTCCGGCAAGCCAAGTTCGATCAACCTCAGGTGGTGAGTAGGGGAAAGGGGAAGCGATTCTCTACACGCTCCTGGCCGCTCTCATCCTAACTGGGTGGCACGTTCAGGCACTGAGCACGAATTTCTGTTTACCGGCGCTGTTTGTGCGAGACATACTAGGCAGTTTAAAAAACGAGACTAGACCTCAAACAGTGTAGGACAAAATGTCTCAGCCGCGTATACTTTTAAAATGTGTAGGGCTGGGGAATTCTGGGAGTTGTTGCAACCCAGACATCTTTAAGCGGTTAAGCCGTCGTAGGGTAACTGCTGCCTTTGACTAGTAGCCCTCCCGCCGAATGGAGGCGGGATTGGGTGGATAGACTAGGAAAAGCGTCTGGTTGGCCCAATGTAGCTTTTCAGCAGAAAATGACAAGCGATGGTGTTTTTCTCTGAAGAGGGCTTTCTTCCTTTCAGGGAATATATCCTAGGCAACAGTCTCACTTATTTCTTCTGAGCTTCCGACTGCACAGAGCTGATTTTACGTGTTCAACAGAGATAGTATAACCATGCTTATTGAGAGGCTCGAGTTTTTAAAACGAAACTCCAATGTACTAATTTATTTTGTCAGCTGCTGCTAATGTTTTTAAGAGAAATTTGGTAACGCATAGGTGAATAGAGTGCACCATGTAAGAAGAGAAAACAATAAAACATGCAAAATCGTGGTAAAATACAAAAAACATTCCATCTATAAACAGCTGATGAAGTTTAAAAATTATATTCACTTGTGAATATACCCCAAAATGCATGTGTCGCGCTAATATATAGATGCACATTTGTTGATACATTGAAATATGAAAATTATATCTCTGAATTATATCTCTGATATTATATCTCTGAATTAATTCAGTTTCAATATTCTCCAAAATCATCATTACTTGCTTTGAACATTCTGCAGTTGAAATATGCTTATTCTGTTTATTATTTAATTGGATAATCTGCACTTTCAATGGCAATCAGTTGGGGAGCCATAAAAGGTACCTAACTCTTAAATACCATATTTTAAGAAAAAAAAATCAATATCTGATGGTACTTTATGAATCAAACAATTTATTACTGTTTATGTTTTGACCCTTACAATTGAATTAGAATCTAGAAAAGCTGCTTGCTTGCTTGCTTGCTTGCATGGATGGATGGATATGAATAGAGATAAGCTTGCATGCTTGCTATTATTTATTTTATAAGTAACTCAAGGTGGAAAAGATACCCAATATTCCTTCCTCCTATTTTGCTTTGTGTGTGAGAGAATGTACTTTTGCTTATATTGCTTAGATTCATTTTTTTACCACCACAACAGTGGGAACAAGTTTCATCTAAGCTATAAACCAAGGGACTGTGAGTTCTACTCCTACCTTAGGTATGAAAGCTGCTGGGTGACTTTGGGCGAATCATTTGCCCAGCCCAACTCACCTTACAGTGTCCTTTTGAAGAGAATAGGTGGAATAAGGAGTCTTAATAATTTTGAATTATTTATAAAAAATAATAAAGGATATAAATACATAACAACTCAGGATAAAAAGTTTTGGGAAAGAAATACATATGAAAAGTTAACAACAAATGGATTTTTGAGAGTCAATTTGGTGTAATGATTAAGACATTAAGCTAGAAACTCAGAGACTGTTTCAGTTCTGCCTTGGTACAAAGCCAATTGAGTAACTTTAAACCTTAGGAAGGAGCAAAGGCATATCACTTCTGAAAAAGTTTGCCAAGAAAAATTGCAGGACTTGTCCAGTCAGTCTGACTTAGTCTCTGAAAATTGGATGTGATTGAACAGAAGGAGGGGAAAGGGGTGGGGTTTAGGAAATTATGGGCATAGATCCAAATAGATATTTCAGATATTTAGATATTTCAGAAAAAATAGATTTGAAAATGGAAAAGAATTACTGCACTCAAACTAACTTGTATTATATCTCATCTGCTCTCAGGTGACAGATTTGGCACTGCTATTAATTGATGGGTGTGTCATTCCACTAGTCCTTTATTTTTATGGCTGTAATTTGTCACTTTAAGAAAGGGTATCTTCTTTCCCCATAAGTTCATGTCAAGCTCAACTTCTAGTAATTACATAGATATACCATGTACTTTTCTTGATGTATCAATTGGATGTGATTTGCCATTGAGTTTTTCTGAATTTTTTCAACCTTCCAGTCTACCTTGCAGCTTTGATACTCCCTGATGAAGTCCCATTCAAGTACTAGCCAGACCAGACCTACTTGGTTTTCTGAGTCTAGTCATAAAATTTGTTATTATTGGAGGTTTAAAAAGGATTTATTTTAAAGAAAAACCATCTAGAATTTGTATATTTGATAAAGGGATAGAATGGGATAAAGGTTGGGGGATTCAAGCAAAGTCATATAAACTACAGCAAATGTCTTCAGTGTTCTCTATTTTAAACAGAGTTTAATATTCTGGAAGCTACTATATCATCTCCTGAATCATATCCATGGTGGAGGACAGCTAAAGTCTGCTGATACAGGTAGCAAATTACTGTGAATGTGGGAACATGTTCAGTTTTTGAGGGTGGGGGAGAATGAAAATAACAAAACTATTTTCTTTGTTTATGAAATTTATTGACAGCCTCAGTCTAAAAGATGGCATGAAATATAAAATGATAAAAGCTTGGGCAGTTAAAACAATTTGAATAAAAACAGTAAAAGTATAACTTGATTAAGAAGCCTTTGAAAATCTTTGCTTGGCATTGAAATTATGGTGCTGTCAGATGATCCTCTCTGAATGTTGAAGGAATGGCACTTGTCACTTGCTTTAACCCAAATTCCAATTAGGTGATTATTGATAATATTTGATGATGCAGCAAGCTTTGCAAGATAAATGTTTCTTTGCTGCTCTCATTGCTGAAAAGTAGCAATGTGTTTTGATGTGGGTTCAATCATCCTCATAGTAAGCCTTACTATCAGGTGTGCTTCCTTCAAACTCCATTGTTTATGGAGGAAAGTACTTTTACTAGAAAATTATTATTATTATTATTATTTATTGAATTTGTATATCGCCCTACTCCCGAAGGACTCAGGGTAGTGGACAGCCAAATAAAATACATATAATACAAATGTTAAAAAACCATTAAAATACAATTAAATAATTGGCCCGGAAAGCGAAATTTAAAACACCCCGAATTCATAAGACAAATTTAAAATTTAAAAATTTTTAAAAAACAGTTTAAAAGAGAGGTTAGGCCAGGCCGGCCTGCTGGAAAAGAAATGTTTTGATGGCACGGCGGAAAATGCGCAGGTCCGGGATCCTCCGTATCTCCGGGGGGAGCTCGTTCCAGATGGCGGGTGCCCCCACAGAGAAAGCTCTCCCCCTGGGGGTCACCAATTGACACTGTTTGGCCGACGGCACCCTGAAGAGCCCCTCTCTATGGGAGCGTACTGGTCGGTGAGAGGCTACTGGTGGCAGAAAGTGGTCTTGTAGATACCCCGTCCTAAGCCATGGAGCACTCTAAAGATGGTAACCAAAACTTTGAAGCGCACCCGGAAGACCACCGGGAGCCATTGCAGCTCGCGCAGGAGGGGGGTCACATGGGAGCGCCCCGTCGCTCCCATAACCACCCGCGCGGCCGCATTCTGGACCAGCTGGAGCCTCCGGGTGCTCCTCAAGGGGAGCCCCATGTAGAGAGCATTGCAGTAGTCCAGGCGGGAAATGACGAGGGCATGAGTGACCGTATTTAATGAGTCCCGATCCAGAAAGGGACGCAACTGGCGAATCAGGCGAACCTGATAAAACGCCCTCCTGGCCACAGCCGTCAAGTGCTCTTCTAAAGACAGCTGTGAGTCCAGGAGGACCCCCAGGTTGCGAGCCCTCTCCGTGGGGGCCAACGACTCGCCCCCAATAGTCAGTGATGGCACCAACTGACTATATCGGGACGTTGGAAACCACAGCCACTCGGTCTTGGATGGATTGAGCCTGAGCCTGTTCCTCCCCATCCAGATCCGCACAGCCTCCAGACACCGGGACATCACTTCAAGGGCATTGTTGGGGTGGTCCGGGGTGGAGATGTACAGCTGGGTGTCATCAGCGTACTGATGGTACTTCACCCCAAAACCACGGGTGATCTCGCCCAGCGGCTTCACATAAATGTTGAACAGAAGGGGCAAGAGGACCGACCCTTGTGGCACCCCACATACAAGGGGTCTCGGGGCCAACCTCTGCCCCCTGCCAACACTGACTGTGACCGGTCGGAAAGGAAGCAGGAGAACCGCCGCAACACGGTGCCCCCCACCCCTAACTCTTCCAGCCGGTGCAGCATGATACCATGGTCGATGGTATTAAAAGCCGCTGAGAGGTCTAATAGGACCAGAACAGAGGAGCAACCCCTGTCCCGAGCCCTCCAGAGATCATCAACCAATGCGACCAATGCCGTTTCCGTGCTGTACCCAGGCCTGAAGCCGGACTGGAACGGATCCAGATACGTCGTTTCATCCAGGTACTGGGAGAGCTGTCGTGCAACCACACTCTCAACAACCTTCGCCACAAAGCGAAGGTTGGAGACTGGACGGTAATTAGCCAATACTGCCGGGTCCAGGGAAGACTTCTTGAGGAGAGGTCTCACCACCGCCTCTTTCAAGGCGGCGGGAAAGACACCATCACTCAGAGAAGCATTTATAATCCCCTGGAGCCAGCCTTGTGTAACCTCCTGAGAGGCCAGCACCAACCAGGAGGGACACGGGTCCAATAAACATGTGGCAGCATTCACTCTACTCAGTATTCTGTCCACGTCTTCGGGAGTCACAGAATCAAACTGTTCCTCAGACGGCCGGCTGTGAGTCCCTCCTTGTGAAGGGTCATGGGGTTCAGATGGGCTTGCTGATCACGTACCTGGCTCCCTGCCACGTAGCAGCAACCCTGCCCGAACTCCTCGACATTATCGCCGAGTTGGCGGTTGATACCCCCAGACTTATGGTCATGGGGGATTTCAACCTGCCATCTGTGGGTAAGACATCAGAGGTGGCTTGGGAGTTCATGGCTTCCATGACAGCTATGGACCTGACCCAGTTAATTCATGGCCCTACCCACACAGGGGGAAACACGCTGGACCTGATTTTTGTCTCTGGACAGTGGTTGAGTGATCTTGAGATAGGGGATATAGTCACCGAGCCCTTGTCATGGTCGGATCACTCTCTCCTTCGCCTTGACTGGAGCCGGTAAGATGGTTCCGCCCCAGGCGCCTGATGGAACCTGATAGATTCCAGATGGAGCTTGGGCCATTTCCTGAGGCTCTGGCACATGCCTCGACTAGGGACCTAGTGGCCGCCTGGGATAGTGCGGCCGCTGGAGCTCTGGATCGGGTCGTGCCTTTGCGGCCTCTGACCCGGCGCCAATCTCACCTAGCTACTCGATTCACTGAGGAGCTGAGGGAGATGAAGCGCCGGAAAAGATGCCTAGAGAGTAGTTGGAGGGCCAGTCTTTCTGAATCCGATCGGACACTGGTAAGATCTCATATTAAGAATTACCTAGTGGCAGTAAAAGCAGCAAAATGTACATATTTTGCTGCTCTTACTGCATCATCAGATAATCGCCCGGCCACTCTGTTTAGGGTGACCCGCTCCCTGCTCCACCAGGAAGCACGGGAGGACCCCTTGGAGGGTAGAGCCAAGGATTTTGTTCAATATCTGTATGACAAAATCACTCAGATTCGGGAAGATCTGGACTCCGACTGGGTAGTTCCAGGGGGGTTGACTGAGGCAGGTCTTGAGAATGTTATCTGGAATGAGTTTGATCCTGTGACCCCTGACGACGTGGACAGAATTCTGGGTGGACTGAACGCGACCACATGTTTATTGGACCCGTGCCCCTCCTGGTTAGTGCTGGCTTCCCGGGAGGTGACACGAGGCTGGCTCCAGGGGATTATAAATGCTTCGTTGGGTGAGGGTGACTTCCCCGCCGCCTTGAAAGAGGCGGTGGTGAGGCCTCTCCTCAAGAAGCCTTCCCTGGACCCGGCAGTGTTGGCTAATTATCGTCCGGTCTCCAACCTTCGTTTTGTTGTGAAGGTTGTTGAGAGTGTGGTTGCACGACAGCTCTCCCAGTACCTGGATGAAACGACGTATCTGGATCCGTTCCAGTCCGGCTTCAGGCCTGGGTACAGCACGGAAACGGCATTGGTCGCATTGGTTGATGATCTCTGGAGGGCTCGGGACAGGGGTTGTTCCTCTGTCCTGGTCCTATTAGACCTCTCAGCGGCTTTTGATACCATCGACCATGGTATCACGCTGCACCGGTTGGAAGAGTTAGGGGTGGGGGGCACTGTATTACGGTGGTTCTCCTCCTTTCTCTCCGACTGGTTGCAGTCTGTGTTGGCGGGTGGGCAGAGGTCGACCCCAAGGCCCC
The DNA here is from genome assembly GCF_029215685.1 of Pituophis catenifer annectens. Taxonomy (NCBI): domain Eukaryota; kingdom Metazoa; phylum Chordata; class Lepidosauria; order Squamata; family Colubridae; genus Pituophis; species Pituophis catenifer. The sequence continues at coordinate 105,302,841 of NW_027256883.1, read as the reverse complement.
TCATATGTGGGGTGCCACAAGGGTCGGTCCTCTTGCCCCTTTTGTTCAACATTTATGTAAAGCCGCTGGGCGAGATCATCCGTGGTTTCGGGGTGAAGTACCATCAGTACGCTGATGACACCCAGCTGTACATCTCCACCCCGGACCACCCCAACGATGCCCTTGAAGTGATGTCCCGGTGTCTGGAGGCTGTGCGGATCTGGATGGGGAGGAACAGGCTCAGGCTCAACCCATCCAAGACCGAATGGCTGTGGTTTCCAACGTCCCGATATAGTCAGTTGATGCCATCGCTGACTATTGGGGGCGAATCGCTGGCCCCCACGGAGAGGGCTCGCAACTTGGGTGTCCTCCTGGATTCACGTCTGTCTTTAGAAGAGCACTTGACGGCCATGACCGGGAGGATTTTTCATCAGGTTCGCCTGATTCGCCAGTTGCGTCCCTTTCTGGATCAGGACTCCCTACACACAGTCACTCATGCCCTCGTCACTTCCCGCCTGGACTACTGCAACGCTCTCTACATGGGGCTCCCCTTGAGGAGCACCCGGAGGCTCCAACTGGCGCAGAGTGTGGCCGTGCAGGTGGTTATGGGTGCAACATGGCGCTCCTGTGTGACACCTCTCCTGTGTGAGCTGCACTGGCTCCCGGTGGTCTTCTGGGTGCGCTTCAAGGTTTTGGTTACCACCTTTAGCGCGCTCCATGGCTTAGGACCTGGTTATTTACAGGACCGCCTAGTACCACAAGCAGCCTCTCACCTGCCGGTACTCTCTCATAGAGAGGGGCTCCTCCGGGTGCCGTCAGCTAAACAATGTTGACTGGCGGCTCCCAGGGGGAGGGCCTTCTCTGTGGGGGCACCCACTATCTGGAACGAGCTCACCCCAGAGATACGGAGGATCCCTATTCTCCTATTCCAGCAAGCCGGCCTGGCCTAATTTTCTCCCGTTTTAAAATTTTTAAATCGAAATTTTAATCTGTTTTAAATTATTGGGTTTTTTAATTGTCTCAGGCTAAATTATTTAATCTGGTTTTAATGATGTCTTTTAACTTTATCTATGTATTTTATTTTGTGCCTGTTCACCGCCCTGAGTCCTTCGAGAGTAGGGCGGTATATAAATCTAATAAAACAAACGAACAAAACAAACAAACCAAACTCTTCCCAGATAATATTCTCAAGACCTGCCTCCATCCTCCCCTCTGAATCTACCCCATCAGAGTCCAGATGTTCCCGAATCTGAGCGATTTTATCATACAGGTACTGTACAAAGTCCTCGGCTCTACCCTCCAAGGGGACCTCCCGCGCTTCCTGAAGGAGCAGGGAGCGGGTCACCCTAAACAGGGCGGCTGGGCGATTATCTGATGGCGCAATAAGAGTGGCAAAATAATTATACTTCGCCACTTTTATCGCCACAAGGTAAGTCTTAATATGAGACCTTACCAGTGTTCGGTCAGATTCAGACCGGCTGGCCCTCCAACCGCTCTCCAGGCGTCTTTTCCGGCGCTTCATCTCCCTCAGCTCCTCGGTGAATCAAGGAGCCAAGCGAGATCAGCACTGAGTTAGAGGCCGCAAAGGCACAACCCGATCCAAAGCTCCAGCGGCTGCCCTATCCCAGGCGGCCACCAGGTCTTCGGTCGAGCCGTGAGCCAGAACCTCAGGAAACGGCCCAAGCTCCGTCTGGAACCGATCCGGGTCCATCAGGCGCCTGGGGCGGAACCACCTCATCGGTTCCGACTCCCTGCAGCGGGGTGTAGCAGTTCGAAGGTCAAGGCGAAGGAGGGAATGATCCGACCATGACAAGGGTTCAGTCACTATATCCCCAATATCGAGATCATTCAACCACTGACCAGAGACAAAAACCAAGTCCAGAGTGTTTCCCCCGTGTGAGTAGGGCCATACACTAACTGGGTCAGGTCCATAGCAGTCATGGAAGCCATGAACTCCCGTGCTGCCTTAGACGCTTCACCGATGGATGGCAGGTTAAAATCCCCCATGACCATAAGCCTCGGGGTATCAACCGCCACCCCGGCTATAACGTTGAGCAGTTCGGGCAGGGCCGCTGCCACGTGGAAGGGAGCCAGGTACGTGATCAGCAAGCCCACCTGTATCCCATGACCCCACTTCACCAGGAGGGACTCACAACCGGCAATCTGAGGAACAGTGGCCTCCCTCGGACCAAGACCTTCTTTTATAACAACCGCCACCCCCCCCGCCCCTACCCTGTGACCTCGGTTGATGAAATGCGCGGAAACCAGGAAGGCACATTTTAACGAGGGGGACCCCACCTCCTAGCCCAACCAGGTCTCCGTAATTCCTGCCAGATCCGCTCCCCCCTCCTGAACTAAATCACAAATGAGGGGGGCTTTATTTACCATGGACCTGGCATTGCATAGCATCAGCCGAAGGCCCAGGGCCTGAGGGTCTGTGCAACCTGGGGAACGAGAGGAGCATTGGAAGCCGGAGCGCGCCACCTTTCGAAGACAGCGAGCGTGCACTCCCATAACATGATATGGCCCCCTGCTCCCACCATATCTGCCCCTCCCACCTACAGTACTGATATCCATCAACAGCACAAGCTCTAACCCTCTCCTTGACCCCGAGTCCTGCACCTCCCATACCGTGCTTTTCAGCCAGACCAGGCCTCCTCCCCTGCGGGTTCTCCCCCAAACCCACACAACCCACACCCCTCCCAGAGCCTTTTAAAATCCTATCTAAAAACTTCCCCCCAAAAAACCACAATCCCCTCTTCTCACCATGCCACCTCTCGGGATTCCAAAATCCGTCATCAAGGTAGGCCCTTGATAGTGAGGAGGGCCAAACCTGCAAGAGGGGGGAGTCTCGCAGCGTAAGAAGGTCAGCAGCCGTAAACATCACAAAAAACAGAGGTAGAAAGTAAACTGGTCAGGGCTTCACCAGATAGTCCAATAGTACTGGGTCAAGAGTAGATTTTCGTACCAGGAGCTGGGCTTCACTGCCCTCTCACGGCAATGGGAGTGGCCAGTTGCATCCCACCGCGTTCGGAGGATAATTATCCCAGTCACCCTCTCACAGTGACCGGGCCAGATGACACCGACAATAAAGTCAGAATAGTCCATCCTTTCGTTCGGTGGATGACAACAGCCCTCTCAGCACCTGCGTACCATTTCGCCCAGTTCTCTTCCAGTTAGGGGTTGAATAAAAAGGCCAGCAGTTCGTAAAGATGTTAATAGCGATGGTAAAAGTCCCACGGGCACAAGATCTTCCTTGAGGCGAGAGTAGGAATAACGAAACAGCAAAACCCTATTCAAGGGTGGATGGCCATCAAAGACCACCAAAGGCCACCTTGTGAAGTGAACGCAACCAAGGGAAAGCAGAATCTAAGGCAACAAGCGCAAAAATTGCATATAGAAAGCATCCCCTCCCATTGTCCACCATAAATCATCCAATCCAAAGGTTCTTCCTTTCCACATTTGAAGCACGTGAAGGGCTTCGATTTGGGTTTGAATTCCGCTCTCCCCGCGCCCGTCTTTGGCGCTCCTTTGTGGTAGAAGGAGGATGATGGGTCCCCTGCACGGCCCCCTTGGAGTCGGCTTCGGGCCAGCTTGATCTCCCCATCCTCAGCTACTACGTACCAACTCTGCAAGTCTTCGGGAACCCCCCGTGCTCTACAGTCTTTGTATATGTCTTTGTTTAGTCCGTCCTTGAAACCCTCCAGTAGGGCCGCTTCTGATCACTGTCATGTAGGGTGCCAGTTTGCGAAATGCTTGGGTGTATTCTGCCACCGATCTCTGGCCCTGCTGGATACCCTTCATCCTGAGTCTCGCTTTCCGCTCAGCTAGATGGTCTTCAAACCGCCTCCTAAGAGCCCCCATGAACAGGTTGTAATTCCTCAGCAAGGGGGAATTATTATTGTGGAGGACCACCATCCATTCAGCTGCTACTCCCTCTAAGATATTCGTGACGCATCTCACTCGTGCTGCATCTGATAAGTAGTCCTCCCCCAGTCCTGCATGTGGTTCCACATTTGGGTCAAGAAAAGCCCCAATGTCTTCAGATTCCCATCATATTTTCCGGTTAGGGGGGGAAATTTTGGTTTTTTGCGTCTGCGGGGTGGGGCTTGCAAGGCTGGGGGTCCTTGGGCTGCTGCATACTTCGCTTGAGCTCCAGAAGCCTGAGATGTTTCTTCCCCAGCTTCCTCTTCCTCTCCCCCACAGGCTGTCTCTTCTGGATCCAGCCTGGGGTAGTCTCCTCCCTTCCCCACAGGGAATACATAAGACTCACGGCTTTTCCGGCTTTCCTCGGCATCGCAGAGGAGTTGCATCGCTTGAGCAATCATGAGGCTCTCCCTTTGCTCTTGCAGCCACACTGCCTCTCTCTTACGGGGTCTGGAGCTGGTTACTCCTTGGGGGGTCCTCCCCAGGTCCGGCAACCTTCCTACTCCCCTCGACCATCTAGCTTCCTCTGGCTCCTCTCTCAGCCAAATTTTTTCCATCCATTCCGCAGCTTCCTTCTCCGCTTGAAGTGAAGTCATCGTAGAGCCAGAAGCTCCCATCTGGTCTCCTTCACTCTCTTGATCTGACATATTTTGGGTTCAGCCCCCTCGGTGTTTATCCGGGATGGCTGGATAATAGATTTTGCTTAATGTCAGGTGTGCTTCCTTCAAAGTCCAGGAAAGAATGACCCAAACTCCATTGTTTATAGAGAAAGGTACTTTTACTAGAAAATGAAGTGAACACAACCAAAGGAAAGCAGAATCTAAGGCAACAAGCACGAAAATTGCATATAGAAAGCTTCCCCTCCCACTGTCCACCATAAATCATCCAATCCAAAGGTCTCTCAGGGGTCAGGTGGAAGCACACATCTGGCAGCGTCATCAATCAGGAATGCCACGACTGTTGACCCGACAGCAGCTTCAAAGATAGAGTCTGGTGGCTTAAGTATCGCTTTCGATTCCTCCAGATTCCTCCAGCACGCTTCCCCCCCCCATGCTACCTAGCTCTCCCCCCTCCCATTACTATGGCAGCCAAAGCAGTAAAGGCAGAGGCTGACACTTACACCTAGTAATTCTTACAAGTACTCCATCTGTTATCCAACCTGCTTCAAAAAATCAGATTTTCTAAAACTTCCACAGCATTGGAGAAGGTACTCGGGTGCAACCATATTGATAGCCCTGTTTGCTTGACTATTTGATCAGAATAATCAATCCAGCCTCTAGGAATAGTTTTTTTACTCACTGCTGGGGAGCACTAGTGCTTTGAGAAATGTTTCACCAAGGAATAAAATGATTGTTTCAGTTGCCCCACCATTATACTACTCTTTCACACTCAGAGGTAAGATCTTACTAATAGTATATCCTACTCTGATGACAGGCAAACATGCATTGAGAACTGAATGACTGCAACTCTATGAAATTCAGATTGGATTGTTTCAGGCAGCTTTCTCACGAAGTCTCACAAAGCATCTGATAATTGTTTTATTACATATTCATACTGTCAAGAGTATTAAATTACTGTGTTTACAGTTTTATTAGCTCATGTACTGTACATTACTTTGATTCTAGACAGTGTTGCTGTAGTTTTTACATAGTGAATTCTACATAACATATTGATGTAAATGCATTTATTTGTTTATGGATGCCTTCAAGTCAGTTTAACTTATGGCAACTGCCTGGATAAGTCCATGCAGGTTTTTTGGCAATGTTTTCAGAAACAGTTTGCCATTGCCTTTTTAGGAGTAAGTGAAAGTGATTAGCTCAAGATCACCTAAATGACTTTAGCATCTAAGACAGGACAAAACCTGAAATAGATAATTTCTTTTTTTCTTTGTTCGAGAAAAGTGTAAAGCTGTTCAGGCAAAAAGCCCTGCTGGCAATCTGTTATAGATTAGTTGTATGCTACTATTTCATTCCAGGAATGATGCTGTCCAAATTACAAGGCATATGTGATACTTTCTAGTCTTATCTCAAGAAATAATAATTACTGTAAAATTTATGATAGCAGCTTTTAAGTATCTGAAAGGATTTCCTATAGAAGAATGGGCTACAGTTATAAAAAGGCTCCAGTTAAATGTAGAAGAAGAATCAACAGTAACCATTATAATTTGACAAGTGAATGAATTACTCAAAAAGGCAGTGAGATTCTCTTCACTAGAGATGTTTGAACAGAATTTGGACAGTCATTTTATATAAATACTTTAATATTTATTTTGCACAGAGCAAGATATTGGACTCAATGGTTTCTTCTTATAATTTTACAAAGTCTTTGTTTAATAATTCAGTGAACTCAGGGATAATGGGAGATCACTTTCTTTTCATTTTAAGAACGAAATTATTATTGGGGGAGTGGAGATGGTACTGAGAGACTAGTCCATAATTGTTGCTAACCTTGAACATCAATTTTTTTAAAAAGGAAACTGTGAACATGTCCTCCCAGTTTAACTCCTGAAGTGATAGGATTTTATCCCCTTGCCTTCCAAATTTTGATTCTACTTACTTTAGCATTTGGCACTCTTTGGTGAATTTGTGGTAACTTGAATGGTAATAAATAATCAAGATTTACCTTATCTCCTCTTTAGGCACCCAAGTCAGATTTGTCAAATATGCAGCCTTGAGCTATGGATATAGAAGACCAAAATTTTATCAGCTTCCTGCTGATGGTTCAGAAGCAAGCAGAGAATTGCTATTGGCACTCTCTTGGTTCCTTTGCAGAATAGCTCTAATGGAAAAGTTATTGATACTAAATAGATTTAAACTTTGGGATGAAGCAAAAGTATGCATGGTGAGTTCAAGGGGCTCAAGAATAATGTTCATTAGCAGCTAAATAATGAGATAGAGAATGGGTCAGTTGATTTTTTTTGTTGAGATTGGCAATACAGGCAGGTTATTTTTAATGTATTCCAACCAGATGTACATGTTCCCAGTATACTTTGTGGAAATTGTTTAAAGAGACAAATGGCTTGAATGCATATCATTTTACCTAGATCTAAAGTAGAAAAGTTGTTCCAGGCAAATTAGAAATTACACTAATTTAAAATATTTAGCTTCCTTACTGAAAGACATCTGAACTGCAGACATCCCCTTTTTTGGGCCTTTCAGTTCTCAAAGTCTGTTGTTGACCATCTCTAGGTAAAAATAGTCCAGACACTGTGAGGATATATTGTAGAATTGTAGAAATTTTTTTTGCTTGTTTTGTTATTTTTCTTAAACTTTGATGAAATATAGCATTATTTGTAGGAATGCATTGTTATATAATCTTGATTTCAGCAAATCATTTAACAAAGTATATCATGAAATTCTGATTAACAATTAATTAAATATTAATTTTCTACCCAATTGTCTTGACTTAATTGGCATGCCATCCACGTTTAACATGTTTCAAAAATTGTACTCAAAAGAGTGGTAATCAGTATCATATGAGGGTGGGAAGCACTGAGTGGATTGTTACAAGATATGATTTTTGCTCTCTATAAAGATTATTTTATTACAAACTTTAAACAAAATTTTTATGAATTTGCAGAAAATTTAAAGTTGGGTGGCTAACTCTACAAGGCAGAAATGAAATTCAAGCAGATTTAGATACTGTAGAGAAATTTGCTGAAAATAGCAGAATGAAATTTAGTGTGGACAAATACAATTGTTATATAGGAAAAAAAAATAAACCCACTTATATAAAATGGGGAATATGTGATTTGGTAACAATACTATGGATATATATATATATATATATATATATATTCTGAGGTTTTCGCGGGTGTTTGTATGTGGGTCTTTGGTTATTCGGGTTTTCTCCCGTGTAAAGTTGGAGGTGTCTTCTAGGTGTCCTAGAAGCACGAAGCCGAGAACACCAGCCTGAAGATGACGAATGAGACTTCGTCGAAACGTTGCCAAGACACCTCCAACTTTACGCGGGAGAAAACCCGAATAACCAAAGACCCACACACATATATATATATATATATATATATATATATATATATATATATATATATATATACATACATATATATATATATATATATATACATATATATATATATATATATATATATATATATATATATATATACACACACACACACACACACACACACACACACACACACACATATATATATATATATATATATATATATATATATATATATATATATATTAGGGGTATCAAACTGATGGCCTGCTGGCTGGATGCATTACACGCAGGCCACGCCCACCGCAGCTCTGCGAAGGAAAAAACGTGATAAAACACGTGAGGGCAACGTGACACCAAGAGTTTGACACCAGTGATATATAGGAATAATAATTGACTGCAAACGTGAGTATAAATTCACAGTATAATCATGGCAGCAAAAATGAATGGTTGTATCTCCATTAAGACAGGAGTTTGCCTGTTTTATCAGGATTGATTGATTTTTCTACTTTCAACATTACCTTTTTGCCTTCCTGCTTCCCCAGGAAAAACGGGTATTCCTTATTTTCAAAATAATTGCAATCAGTGAATCTATAATTGTTTTCAGTAGCCAAAACATACTTTAATTAAGTAATAGAATTATGCATATCTATACTATATTTAATAAAATAATGAAGTGATTTTCTACTTACAGAATTTCAAAATTTCCCTCATTCCTCTCCCTCTCCCTCCCCCGAAAAGGAGCATTAAATGTGGTGATACCAAATACATTAACTATTCATCTATTTCTGCATAATTAAAGCACTGCTTTTTATTTTTTGAGCTGGCTAAGCAATAAAGCTTTATCTTGGTATTTAACAGCTATGAAATATACATAAAATATTGAGTGAGACCAAAAACAGACACCTTTGTAGCATAGGACTACTGAGTTTTGATTTCAAAATCTGGACTTTGGAGTTGAGATATAGTAGCATATCTACTATGATTTGATATCCAGGATTAATGGCCACGTACACATAATTACTTATAAACCTATTACTAATTTATCCATGCAAACTTAATATTTGTCCTGATTTCTAGTAAGACTAATATAGAAATAATAATATAATATAATATAATATAATATAATATAATATAATATAATATAATATAATATAATATAATATAATATATAGATTTATGTATGAGTTCACAGCTTCTGTGCTAGCTTCTTATACATTCATATACATTCATGTATCAAGCATCACACCTCTATATCAACACAAACATTCCATGTATATAGCATATATGGAATAAATTTATAAAATAAATGAAAAGGTATCCAATGCGCCATCTTAATCCTTCTCTTACTCCTGCTAATATGAAACATTTGCCAACCTTTTTGTTTATTCTCAGGTATGGTTTAGATTTATTGTGCACTGCTGTTACTGCATTCAGCAACTAATTTTGGACTCTACTCCAAACATTTTACAGTTCAAGACTGTTCACTTTAACATACTTTATTTGAATCAAAATGTATACCATAAACTTACTTTCTCACATTCGTGCATTTTTTACAGATCTCTTTAAGCAAAAATCTGGTCTGCATAGTGGCTACATAAGCCAACCTAATCCTAAAGCTGCCAGGCATAAAGCCTAGAAGGAGAGAAGACCAATTTCCTCTTTCCATAATGAATTACAAGATTTTTTTTCCTCCACCATACAATATTTGGTTCTGTTCAATGTTCAGAGACTTAACCTGATGGATACAGTCCCAAATCACTTTACATAATTTCTTTCCAATATTTCACTGCATTGGATAGAATAAAAAGTGCTGTTGATAAAGGGATGGTGATCAAAGTGGCACATTTTCAAAGACTAGAATATTTGAATATGTCAGGAGCAGATAAGCTTGGGGTCCTTCAGCCATTTTAGATAATGAATCTCAGTGTTTAGGCTCCCAGTTACATTCCCTATATCAATCTTTTTTTTGCATGGATCTTTCATGAAATATTCAGGAAATTTAGATAGTCTGATAAAGTCAATTGTTTTTCACTTCTGGGGAGCTTCATTTATTTTAACATACTTGCTATTTCTTGAATATATATATATTTGGAGAATCTTTGATGCCTTTTTATGAAAATATCTGTATGTTGCTGCTTGAATGTGATAACACAGCAGAAAAGGGAAAATGTCTGTTTATGAGAACTTCCTTTCAAGTTATGATATAGAGATAGAATACAATCAAGAAAGAGAATAATAAAAAGAGAGCTCTACGTATATTACTATTCCTAGAGGAATATATTTCATCAGACTCTTGAGTAATGAGAAATTACTCTATCAATAACATCTTTAGAAATTCTGCTAAAATTTCTAGGCAACAACGAATACTAAACATCTATAGAAATACTCTAAGCTCACGTAATAAACCTTGGATATTGTGAAAAACTGAGTTGGTACAGAGCAAAAACCATTTTCAGAGATTTTGTTATTGTTTTCCTTCTTAGTGCAATCCTCTTCTAAAATGTCTGCAAGATGGGAAAAGCCTTGTTTCAAAACCTCACATTAAAGGCCAAAAAGATGTCCAATACCTTCAGTGGTTGAATGGCCGCCTGAAACTCCAATGGCGGAGTTACCACTCTGACCAGGAAGAGCAATGCAAGTTACTGCATAAGGTAAGTAGAACTTGGGTTGCAATACTTTATATTTTGTGGCATTATCCTTCTCTGGTCTTGAGTCTATAAGTTTCAGAAAAAGTTTTAAAACAAAATAAGGTTTAAGAGTGTGTCTTTATCTATTCTTTTTTTTTTTTTTTGCCAACATTTGTAGCAAGAAGAATGGATATATTTTCTTTACATGGTGGTGATATTTTTTTATTTACTATTTTCCAAAGTTATTAGGTACTAAAACTGAATGGAAAGTTCAGATGCCTGAAACCACTGTAGATTCATATTCAGTTTATTCTGATATAACAGTTAATCGTGCTTTGACATTATGAGTCCTGAAGAGCTTCCAGCTTGGATATTACCTCCTACTCATGCCATAGTTCCAGGTTTTAGTTCATAGTTTAGCCATTGAGCTGAACTGGGAGTTAGTTTGCAGCCAAGCCATAATTGAAATTTAGACTTCTGCTGCAAGAGACCATAGTAGGTTTATTTATAGATCTTCAAGGTAATACAAATTATATATGTTAAGGATCAGTAGAGCTCCAAATTAATGTTTCACAATTGATTTTCAGTGAGAAGTACAAAATGGAGCAAAATGGTGGACAAAATGTCTATTAGTATCACTTCACCTTCTGAGACAGAAAATTGTTATTAGTGTAAGCAATTAAACCTTCCACGCAAAGATACATGGACAAAACATGGAACGCAACTGTTTGATTTGTGTGGTAAACTTTTCCCACTGATAATCTTACTGCTTTTTTTTACTTAAAATTAGAATACATTGTTTTTGAATTTTTATCTACAGGCAGCATGATATCTGTCTGGCCTACTGAAGTATGCTAGTTTTATTTCATGTACTGTAGCTCTATGAAACCCTAATCCTAACCACCGATAGGCAAGAACCATTTTACTGCCTACTGTCCTGGTTTTGAGCCACCTGGTTTTGAGCCAACTTCCTGCCAAGTTCTCCACTGATTTGGTGGTGGGAAGCATGCAGGAGGTTGTCTCGCCTAATAGCCTTGAGATTTGGTTTCTTTATAAAGATTTTCAAGCAAATATGAAATGGATAAAATGGTTTCAAACGACCATGTGGTTTGCTTAATGATTGCATTGAATCACTTAACAATCATCATACAAACACATAAAATCTAGTCCAGTCATGTGATGCCATGACTCATGACCGAAATTCCAGTTCCAATTGTGGTGGTTAATTCGAGGACTACCTGTAATCTAATACCTAAAAATACACATTTAAATGTATTGCCTTTACAATAGACAAAACATTTACATGTGTAGTTTTAGATATATCTCATATCCTGCCTCTAACCATATGTTTCTCTACCAGGTCCATTCCTACACAATAGGTTCTCATACTGACCCTGTTATTGGCCATTTCTCAGTCATAGAAGTTGATGTTGGAAGACAAGCAGAAAGATATAAGCAGGTAATCCTCTTTCTATAGCATGATGGTATGTTAATAATTCAGAGAAACCTGCTTTCTGCAGAATTTTCAAGCTTCAGCTACATCCTACCCGTGTTTTCCTGAACATAAGACCTGGTCTTATAATTTTTTGCCTACAAAAGAGGTTTTAGGGCATATTTTTGAGGATGTCTTATTTTTTTCACATACAGGTGGTGGCGAGCACAGGGGCTGACAGGAGTGGGAGCGCATCTACTGCCGGCCCTGCCCTCTCGGTCTCACCATTTGCTTGCCTGGAGCCACAACAGGCCAAGTTCTCGGCGCGCCCTGGCCTCCGCCTGCCCTTCCTGCTGGCCCTGCTGCTGCTGAGACACTTCTCAGACCAATGGCTGCTGTGCAGTGGCCTGTGCTGCTGCTGGCCTCGCGGGAGCTCTTCACCCTCCTGGCAGTGCTGGTCTCGACTGCCCTGCTGTGTTGCTCCTACCTGTGTTGCTGTGTGAGCCAGCACAGATCTACGACCTCCGGAGTGCCCCTCCCACCGCCAGTGGAAACGCACCACCAGTGCTGCCTCGCTACTGCCTTGAGGCTGTTGAGCGTCAGTCTGCACGCTTACTCGTTGCTGCGGGCACTGGCCTATGGCCTGAGCCCGGCACTCTTCGGTCCCTGGCGCTAATGGGCACTGCAGCTCTCATACTAGCTGTGTGAGATGGGCATGGGGCTGCCCCTGGCCTCTTTCGACCTCTACCTCACCTGGGGCTGCTTTGTCGCCAGCTGCTACCATCACCTTGCCTTGCCCCTGGCCTGGCCTGGCCTGGCCTGGCCTGCTACTCAACAGCCTCCAGTACCTCCTGCTGGAAGTGCCCCACACACTTCACAGGTCTGGCAGTGCGCCCCTCCTCTGCCCTGTGCAGCTTCGGAAAGTGTCTGGCAGGTGGAGGGAGGCACCTCCACACCCCCGCCACCTGCCTTGCTTCACCTCGTGGCAGAAGGCGAAGCAGCGGCATCAGCCAGATTGCAGAACAGCCGCAGATGAGGTAAAGGCTGAAGGTGGCTAGGGGCAGCCCCACACCTGCCTCACACAGCCAGAACGAGAGCTGCAGCACCCACCAAAGAACGCTGGGCCCATACCCCAGCACTTGCAGCACCAAGTTGACATGCAGGTTGATGCTCAGTAGCCCACAGGTGGTGGGCAAGGCGGTACAGGTGGTGCGGCTTCACCAGAGGCCACTGGTGAAAGGGCCCTGGCAGTCCGGCAGCATGGGGGGGGCGCCCCAGAGGTCGTAGATCTGGGCCAACTTGCCCCATACCAGGCAGGAACAGCCCAGCAGGGTGGTCAAGAGCAGCACCCCCTTGAGGCCAGAAGCAAGCCGGCATCTTTTGGATGGAAGCAAGCACGTGGCTTCTCCCTCTGCAGGCCCAGGCTGACAGGGAGGTGCTGACTGGCACCCTGGTCACGTGATGTTTCACTTAACAACCACATTGCTTAGTGATGGAAATTCCAATCCCAATCAGGGTCATTAAGTGAGGAGTACCTATATTGCTGTGAATCACAGGTCCTTAGTTCAGATTTACTCTTGTCCCCATACACATTAGATACCCTTAGATGTGCAACTGTTTCCCAGCTTCATCTATGATTTTTTATAAAAGATGGATCAGTGACTTTCCCTAAACTTGGTTCCTAGAAGCACTACGAACAATTTTTGTAATTCAAACAGAATTCTATATACATGCTAAATGTATTTATTCATTAAATATTATTTTTATTTATTCTAAAAAACCTTTCAAATATCTTGGGATTAGGGTTGGCTGCAGACGTAAAATTCTCATTACTAGGTTTATTTCCCCTAACTGGGATAATCCAGGGTGATGCAGAAATTACATCTTCAGCTAATGGTTGAAAGTTTTCTTCTTTCCTCTTCCTGAACCAGCGATATACAAATAAGTTCAAATGACAGAAACTGCTTTCACCGTTCTGCTAATTGAAATACATATTCTTAAGCAAGGATCTAGGGCGTGTCAAGTTTTTCAGCTTTCAATTTCTAAACATTAGGAGTCCTCAGAAGTTGTGACATGCCTTGGGGATTGGAAAGATATTTTGGTTACTTTAATATAATTTAGAAGTGTTTGCTAAATAACCTCTCTTTTAAACTTTTTTAAAATTTGTAAAATTCTTCAATTTTAAATTTGTCTTATGAATTTGAGATGTTTTAAATTTCGTTTTTCGGGCCAATTATTTAATTGCATTTTAATGGTTTTTTAACATTTGTATTATATGTATTTTATTTGGCTGTTCACTGCCCTGAGTCCTTCGGGAGTAGGGCAGTATACAAATTCAATAAATAATAATAATAATAATAATAATAATAACAACAACAACAACAACAACAACAACAACAACTACTACTACTACTACTACTACTACTACTACTACTACATAAATAGCATAACTTTAACATTTTGTTTGTTTCATTTCACAGGTTCAGCTGTCTTTCTCTTTCTGCTAAATGTTATTTTGTCTGAGAGTGTTAATACTGCTGGTCTTATTTCCTGTGAGTGTGATAACTAATCTGTAATGGCTTCTAAAAAAAAAGAACAAGACTAGGAACATTAACTCATATGAGCAACCTAATTTGGACTGGCAAAGACCTGTTTGCTGTCTGAACTCCCAACAGTACAAGACATTCTCAGATACGGTCTACTGTTAAGAGAACAAAGTAGTGATGATGCTAGAAACTACCCAGCAGCCAGTCTTGCAGGAGACATATATCCAAAAGTACTTGAAAAGTGGGAACAAGCGAACAGTTCTTTTGTGATTCCTTTTGTAAATTCATGAGTGACAATCTTGAACAAGATCCAAGAAAGCTGGGATCAAGCCAAAAACATATCTCTTGGTAGAGGAAAGCTAAAGGGCAAAGAGATTTTCACTGTGAAACTTGACAAACTGTTTCACATTCTCAACTACAAGTGTCAAATTGTTCTGTGTGCTGAATTCGGCTGCCCTGCTGGCTGCAAAAAAGAAGCTCACATTAACTATACATGCCCTAATGAGACAAAGATACCATTGAAGGAACTTGCTTTCGTTAAAGATCAGAAAGACGAGATTGGTTCTTTTGGATCGCACCAGATTGGTTTGCCAGATGTCCCAAGGAGAAACGACTTATCAGCCTCCGCCTTTACTGCTTTGGCTGCCATGGTAATGGGGGGGAGGGGGAGCTAGCATGAAGGAGGGGAAGCGTGCTGGAGAGATGTGGAAACGAAAGTGATACTTAAACTACTGGGCTGCATCTTTGAAGCTTCTATCAGGTCAACAGTCGTGGCATTCCTGATTGATGACGCTGCCAGACGTGTGCTCCCACCTGACCTCTGGGATTGGATGATTTACGATGGACAGTGGGAGGGAATGCTTTCTATCTGTAGTTTTCATGCTTTTGCCTTAGATCCTGCTTTTCTTTGGTTGTGTTCACTTCATTTTCTAGTAAAAGTACCTGCTTCTATAAATAATGGAGTTTGGGTCATTCTTTCTTGGACTTTGAAGGAAGCATACCTGACATTAAGCAGGATCTCATTTCTCCAGCCATCCCGGATAACTACCGAGGGGGCTGAACCCAAACTATGTAACTTGATCAGAGAGTGATGGAGACCAGATAGGGGCTTCTGGCTCTACGATAACTTCACTTCAAGCAGAAAAGGAAGCTGCGGAATGAATGGAAAAAATTCGGCTGAGAGAGGAGCCAGAGGAAGCCAGATGGTCAAGGGGAGTAGGAAGGCTGCCGGACCTAGCGAGGACCCCCCAAGGAGTAACCAGCTCCAGACCTCGTAAGGGAGAGGTAGTGTGGCTGCAAGAGCAAAAGGAGAACCTCATGATTGCTCAGGCTCTGCAACTCCTCCACGATGCTGAAGAAAGCCGGAAAAACCGTGAATTTTATGCATTCCCTGGTGGGAAGGGAAGAGACTACCCCAGAGTGGATCCAGAAGAGACTGCTTGTGGGGGAGAGAAAGAGGAAGCTGGGGAAGGAACATCTCAGGCTTCTGGGACCCAAGCGAGGGATGCAGCAGCCCAGGGACCCCCAGCCTTGCAGGCCCCACCCCGGAGATGCAAAAAGCCAAAAATTCCCCCCCTAACAGAAAAGTATGGAGGGAATCCGAAGACCCTGGGGCTTTTCCTGATCCAAGTGTGGAACCACATGCAGGACTGGGGGGAGGACTACCTGTCAGATGCGGCAGCAGTGAGATGCGGCATGAATGCCCTAGAGGGAGTGGCAGCTGAATGGATGGTGGTCCTCCACAATAACAACTCCCCCTTGCTGAGAAACTACAACCTGTTCATGGGAGCTCTTAGGAGGCGGTTTGAAGACCACTTAGCTGAGCGGAAGGCGAGACTCTGAATGAAGGGTATTGAGCAGGGCCGGAGATCGGTGGCAGAATACATCCAAGAGTTCCGCGAGCTGGCACCTTTTATGACAGGGTGGTCCGACGCGGCCCTACTGGAGAGTTTTAAGGATGGGTTGAATGAAGACATCTACAAAGACTGTAGAGCACGGGGGGTCCCCGAAGATTTGCAGAGTTGGTACGTAGTAGCTGAGGACATGGAGATCGATCTGGCCTGAAGCCGACTCCGAGGGGGCCGTACAGGGGACCCGTCATCCTCCTAATACCGCAAAGGAGCGCCCAAGATGGCCGGGGGGAGAGCAGAATTCAAACCCAAGTCAAAGCCTTTCATGTGCTTCAAGTGTGGCAAGGAAGGTCATAGGGCTGCTGAGTGTTTTTCCAAGCCAGTGCCAAAATCTACTGGTTCAGGGCCAAAGAAGGCTGACAAAGCACCTGCAAAATCCCGCGAAACCGCCCTGAAAGGGGAAGTTGTTGAGTTCGCTCCCTGAAACCAGGGTGAGGTGGGAACTCCGACCACCGCGGACGACAGCGAGACGGACTCTGACTCCGACTCCCATGATCTGGTGAGTCACATTGAGGGCCCCATGCTCGTTCCCGTAGAAATAAGGGTACCGTCCACAGGGGCACATGCGCAGATGCTAGCCCTATTAGACTCTGGGTGCACCAGGTGCATAATCAGCCCGAAAGGGGTGGAAAAAATGGGCCTGAGACTAAAAACGTTAAGAAGGCCCATTGCGTTCTGTCAGCTGGACGGATCAATAGCAGGAGCGGGCCCAGCCAGTTTTGTGACTGAACACATTGAAATGCAATTGGGGGATCACGTAGAGACTCTCAGTTTTATTGTGGCCCCTGGCATGGAACGACCCCTCATACTTGGACTGCCCTGGCTCCGTAGATGGAACCTGCGTGTTAACTGGAAAACGGGGGTTTTGCGCATCTGCACCAGAAACCCGAGACTAGAAAGGGAAGAACCCCCCTTTGAGGACGGAGTAGAACACGAAGGGGTGGAGGTGGCAATAGGTCATATTGAAGGGGAGGAGAAGATTCCAAAGGAGTATTGGGATCTCCGAGAAGTTTTTAGTGAAGTCTTTGGATGTGCTGCCCCCCCACAGAGCTACGGACTGTACCATTGAAATACTCCCTGGGTTAAAGCTCCCTAAGCCAAAGATCTACCCTATGACCCCTCGAGAACTGGGGGAGTTATGAAAGTTCATTGACAAAAACCTAGAACGGAGTTTTATCCAACCAGCCAGACCAAGGGTGGCGGTGCCGGTACTGTTCCGGGAAATGAAAGATGGCTCCTTTCGTCTGGTAGTTGATTATAGGAACCTGAACGCCATTTGCGTGGAAAATGTCTACCCCCTGCCACTCATGAAGGACATGCTAGCCCACCTAGGAAAGGGGAAGATTTTCACCAAACTCGACTTACGAGAGGCATACTACAGAGTGCGAATTAAGGAAGGGGATGAATGGAAAACAGCATTTAACTGCCCACTGGGATGTTTCCAGTTTTGAGTGCCCCTTTTGGATTACAAGGAGCCCCTGCAGTGTTCATGCAATTGATCAACGAAGTACTGCATGAGCACCTGTATAAGGGGGTGTTGGTCTATTTGGATGACATTCTTATCTACTCTGAGAATATGGACGACCGTGTGAAATTGGTACGAACTGTCCTGAAAAAACTCAGGGCTACTGAACTGTATGCCAACCTCAAACATTGATTTTTATCTACCCTGCCAGGAAGCATCACAGTAAGGTACAATATCTGGTGGCCTGGAAACATTTTCCATTGTCTAAAGCTGAATGGGTGAACAAACGTGATGTCCGAGCACCAAAGAAAGTACAGTTGTTTCACATCAAATATAAACCTTAATTGATATGTTGTGCTGTTATCTCCTTTCCCCTTTTCTTTTCCCTTTTAGGACTAACATCTCTTCTGAAGGGGGGGGGGCGAATGTCAGCCTCCGCCTTTACTGCTTTGGCTGCCATGGTAATGGGGGGGAGGGGGAGCTAGCATGAAGGAGGGGAAGCGTGCTGGAGAGACGTGGAAATGAAAGTGATACTTAAGCTACTGGGCTGCATCTTTGAAGCTTCTATCAGGTCAACGGTCGTGGCATTCCTGATTGATGACGCTGCCAGACGTGTGCTCCCACCTGACCTCTGGGAGACCCTTGGATTGGATGATTTACGATGGACAGTGGGAGGGAATGCTTTCTATCTGTAGTTTTCGCGCTTTTGCCTTAGATCCTGCTTTTCTTTGGTTGCAATCACTTCATTTTCCAGTAAAAGTACCTGCTTCTATAAACAATGGCGTTTGGGTCATTCTTTCTTGGACTTTGAAGGAAGCATACCTGACACGACTATTCAAGAGGCAAAAGTGGCAAGACGATGAGAGACAGAGGCTCGCTAAAAATAAATATTTCAGACATTTTGATACTGACAAATGAAGTAATTATCACTTATGATGAAAATGAAGGACAGACGATGAAGATGAAGTGGAATGTGATGGAAGTTATGAAGACGCCTTAGATCAAACACACGTATCCTCTACTTCAAAAGAAAAGACAGACTACAATAGATTAGAAATAATAAGTGTCGTTATGCAGACCATAAGTTATGTGTTGGTCTACATGTCACCATAGCCACCTTCATTGATGCTTGCTTGATCACCAGAGAAGACAAGAGATTTGTATTTGACCACAATAAAGTCAAGAGAGCCCAGGAAAAAATTATGAAGTCCCTAGATCAAGAATTTGATGAGCTCTGTAAGAAGGGTGAAATAGAATATATGTTCAACGGCTGTAAAGTTATGCTGAAAGCAAAAACAATTCAGACCAGCAAATTCCCCAGTACCATCAAAGAACAACTTTACTCTGTGTGCACTGAGCCGAGTGGAAGATATCTTGATCATTTCACTCTGGGGAAAGGCTCAAAAACAAGGAAACCTGCTCAAGTGATTGCTGATAATCTAGTGTATTTCATGAAAAGGAAAGGCATTGATAAAAGCTTGAAGGCCATTGGAGGAGATTCTACAAATGTTAATACTGGCTGTGAAGGTGGTGCCATGCACTGGGTAGAGGTCAAGCTTGACCGGAAGTTGGTGTGTGCACTCTACACGAATGAGTTACCCCTGTGACACTTAATCACAAAATTGGATGGGAAGACTTTGTCTAACAACAAATGGGCAGATAAAATTGGCAACATGCTAGACACTGCAACAGAACTTGACATTGATCCTTCATTCACCAGAGTTCCAATTGGTGAGCCTCTCATTTCACTGAGACACAGTGCTGCAAAGGATCTCTCTACTGATCAAATGTATGGATATAGGATCACACAGGCTTATTGCAGGACAGGAGAACTTCCCACAGATCTGGCTCTTCTGGAAATTGGCCCCATAAGCCATTCATGCTGGTTGACAACTGCAAATAGGCTTTGTTGAATATGGGTTTCAATACATGGCATTAAAGGGAAAATTCTCCAAAACTTAAGAATGATAGTGGAATACATTGTTGGTGTGTACTACCCTTGTTGGTTCAGCATCAGAGTAAACATTCCTGGATTGAAGGTCTGCGACTTGTTGTTCTAGCTGCAGCAAGTCAGACTGCAAAAGAAGGCTGTAGTAGATGCTGTTTGCTAACCATTCAAAGCTCAGCATTGAGTTCTTGGTGTAAAAACCCATATTTTTAGAACACCTCACTGTTCAAAAAAATCAAAAATTAATTTTCACCCCATTAAATGACACGGCCTAAATTTATTCTAGTAGTCAAGTCTGTAGATGTCTACACCTTCTGAGGTGTGTTATCAGGTTACAAGCCCATCACAACAGAGACCAATTGACACCAGAAATAACAGCTTAAAATTCAGTAACAATATAACATTTGGTAGAGAACTTGGAGGTCCTCTGCCCAAGCAGAAGACCGATATCATGCTGGACAAATGGCTGTTCAATCTCTTCTTAAAAACTTCCAATAATGGGAGCATCCACAACTTCTGGAGACAAGCCATTCCATTGATTAATTGTTCTCACAGTCAGGAAATTTCTTCTTAGTTCTAGAATTGGCTCTCTCTTTGATAAGTTTCCAATTACAGGTAAACCCTGGGTTACAAGTGTTCCCTTACTGTACATTCAAAGTTACATGATTAGTGCCCCCTAGCGTTTACGAACAAGTCCCAAAATTATTAATATTGCAGCACCATGGCAGTTTGTTTATTTATTTATTTATTAAATTTATATGCTGCCCCTCTCCGGAGACTCAGGGCGGAGTTGTTCGTCCTTATGAATGACCGCAGAGGCTCTGCAACATTCACCCCACCTATTCCTCCCCCCTCCCAGCCAGGTCTTCACAGGCACTTTGCCTGTGGAGACTCACCTTGTGAAGATCTCCTCTCTGTCGCACTTTCTTTGCCTGCTTCATTATTTCAGGCTTTCAATGTGTTCTCAGAGAACAGAGGCCTAACATATCGCAAGATCAGCGTGAAATCTTGTGCTACTGATCTCGCGTGACATTACTCATTAGACCTCTATTCTCTGCGAATTGAGGCCTGAATGTTTGCAAACGGATGGAAGGCTTTGGTCCTTTAGGCCTTCCCTCCATTTGCCATTTCCTTGCCGAAGCCTGTAGGGAGATTGTGTTCCTGTAGGCTTTGGCAGCTCTTTGCAAAAAGCTTTTGTTGGCATGAGCAGAGCTTGGGAGAAGCGAGTGCGTCCCTCCGAAGCTCTGTTCCTATCGGCAAAGCCTCTTTTATAAAGGGCTGCTGAAGCAATCCTCAAACGCTTTGGTGACAAGAAAGGAGGCCCAGAGGGCTGCGCATGGCCTCTGGGCCTCCTTTCTCTTCGGTGATTTATTTGATGAGGCCTTCAGTGACTAAAAAGGAGACCAGGAAGGCCGCACGCGGCCTTTTGGGCCTCCTTTCTCGCTGGCAATCCACTTGATAAGGGTCAGTTAATGAAAAAGGAGGCCGGGAAGGCTGTGCACAGTCTTCCGGACCTCATTTCTTGCTGGTGATCTGCTTGTTGCCGTTGGTGTCAAAAAAGGAGGCATGGCTTCCTTTCTCACCAGCAATCCACTTGACGAGACCTCCGGTGTGGCCTTCCTGGCCTCCTTTTTTGTCACCAGAGGCCTCGTCAAGCCCTTTGCTGATGAGAAAGAGGAGAGGAGGCAAAGAAACAGGCTGGAGAGGAGACACATCTTCATAAAGTAAGTCACCCTCTTGGCTGAAATGGCAAAATTAACTATTTTGATTAAAGAAAAGAATATAAGTACTTTTGTTTCCATATGGAGACTGCTTCTGAACTTTGTGCTTGAAGTGGAAAAGAATGAAACTTCGATTTTGGGTTTTACTGAGTAGATTGATAGAACTTTATAGAAATGGCTTGTTCATATTATGAAAAAACAAAAAGTTGTGATTTAATGCTAATGCCTCATTTTACTGCAACAGAGAGAATTGGAAGTCAATGGTTCTTTTTTCTTTTTTTTTCTTATCCTTCCTCACTTCTCTTCCCCCCCCCATCTTCCTCCCCACTGCTTTTCTATTTACTTTTGCATTTTGTATCTTATATTATTTTATAACTCATTAAAAATGTTACTAGAAAAAATTAAGTCACTCGGCGCAGCAGGATGGGGAAACAATTGTGGGGATCCTAGGGGAGGGAGAATGAGATATCTGTGGGTCAGGGGAGGCCTTGAGTGGTCTGAAGCAAGTGGCCTGTTCCATCACTAGTCCTTCCCCACCCTGAGATACCTCAGGTGCACTTAAAAGCCACACATTCAATTATCGAATACGTGGGCAAAAGGAGGGAGTGATCGCATTCCCTCCTTTTGTCAGGAAGGTACGACATTCACTCCCATGAATCCTCAGGTTACGAATGGAATGGGCAGGCTCCATTCCATTTGTAACTCAACTACCTGTATTCTTTCTTGTCCTGCCCTCGGGTGCTTTGAAGAACAGATCGACCCTCTCCTCTGTGGCAGCCCCTCAAATATTGGAAGACTGCTATCAAGTCACCTCTATATCCTTCTCTTCATTAGAGTAGACATATCCAACTCTTGAAACCATTCATTTTATATTTTATCCTCCAGTCTCCTTAATCATTTTTGTTGCTCTTTCTTGCACTCTTTCTAGATTCTCAACATCTTTTTTGTATTGTGATGATCAAACCTGGATGCAGTATTCCAAGTGTGGTCTTACCATTGCAATATAAAGCTATATTAACACTTCATGTAATTTTGATACTATCCCACTGTTGATGTAGCCTAGGACTGCATTGGCCTTTTTGGCAGTTGTACCACACTAATGGTTCATATTTAAGTGATTGTCCACTAGGGCTGCTAGATCCCTCTCACAATTACTCTGTTGAACCAGGTACCACCCATACAATTTAGAATATTAAGATACATGAATGGGTTTTGGCTTTAAAAAAAGATGGTGATTAGTTCAAGAAAAAGCTACCTTAAAGAAAATTGGGGTTTGAATATATACTAACTAAAATCAATCTTCAAATATCCTTTGAGTTTGAATGCTCATTGCACTTATAGGTTTGTATGACTTGTATCTCTTTCTGAGTCCTTGAATGTTTAACCTCATATTGTGATATGAGAACAGAGGTGGGGTGAGGGGCTTATTTCTTTTTTGCTTTTATCATAGCCAAGGAAATTCAGAACAAAAACCTTCTGCAACTCTTCTGTGGCTATTTCACACAGGGATTTGGGAGGCGGGGGAGAATTCTTGCTCAGGGATTATGCTGTATTTTTACTATATATGTAGAATTGTTTTGTCTACAGATCAGTTGGGGGTATGTTAATCATCTAATAGAACTCTCTAAAGCTTGCACTGCTAGACATGCCTATTATCTTACAGAAACCATATTACTTTCTGTTATATTGCAATAATGAAATACACTTTGTTCTTCATTTCTTCAGTTGCTGCATTTTGTGGAATCTGATTGCTCCCGTCTAGAAGCATTTTTGAAGTGGAAGCCTATGGAATCCCTTTATTGGCATTGGATGGTATGGCTCAATAATGTGGTTATAAAAAGTTACATATTTTTAAATTTCCCTTTTAAGCCAAGATTTGTTTATAAAAATTCCCCCTACAAAATTGAACAAAATTATCGGTATAGCTACCAGTTAGGTGTTTGTCAGGTGCTTCTTTAATGCTTGTCAATATACTATATTTGAGTTAGAGCTCTTGTTGAAGTTAAAAGAAATTGGTAATTTGCTATCTATACATAATGTTTTGGGGGGGTCATAAATTTGATTGCTAAAATGGAAATTTTCTAGGTAATTAGTATTTGATTTGTGTATAAATGGAAGGACCATAGGAGCTCCAGTTGGAATACGGAAATCAGATTTCTGAGTGTTTGCATGTGCTGTAAGGATAGTGTTGTGGCTCCGTTGCCTGAGCCTGGGCTATCGACAGATGCAGACTCTGAGAGTGAGGGGGAGGAGTTGGCAAGGTCTCCCTCTCCAGGACCCTCCTCTCTGGCAATGCCTCCGGAGGACACCAAAGGCCAAACGATAGGCTCAGAGCCAAGCACGTCCCCGTAGTCACAGGTGGACAGCGACGAGGAAAATAAGTGCTGGCTGGACCCTCGCCAGAGGCGCAGGGAGAAACGTGCGCAGCAGAGGAGAAGGCGTGCCAGAGATTAACTGAGTCACTGGACCACACCCCACAGGCTATAAAAGGGAGTGTGGTGGCCATTCGGACTCTGTGACGGACAAAGCTAATCTCTGGCGAGGCACTTTGCACCTTCGGACACAACACCTATTTGCTGTGGATTTAATTACAAACTGGACTATTCAAACTGTGTATTTTTGTCTGTGTTACCGGAGTAAAAGTTTTGGCAGGCAGCCACGGAGTTGCTGCCAAGTTCCTTATCACTGACGTTGAGTGTTTGAAGAGTTTATTTAACCCTCGGCTGGCTGGTTGGGTGTGTGCGTGGTACGGGGATAGAACAGATAGTTCTTATTTGCCTTGTTCTGATCTGCCTTCCTGTTCTATACTTGGTTGTAATTGGTGAGTCATGGAGACCACAGTAAAATTAATCAAATATTTGGTTTAAGTTTTAGAGTAAACTAGTCTGAAGACACTAAGACACAGATGTATGTCAAATACTTCCCATAATAGAGTTAGCATATATTACATACTTTAGGTTTGATTATAGATAGTCCTTGACTTACGACCACAGCTGAGCCCAACATTTATGTTGTTAAGTGAGACATTTGTTAAGTGAGTTTTGCCCTATTTTACAACTTTTCTTGCCCCAGTTGTTAAGTTAATCACTGCAGTTGTTAAATTAGTAGCACAGTTGTTAAGTGAATCTGGTTTCCCTTATTGACTTTGCTTGTCAGAAGATCGTAACATGATCCCAAGACACTGCAAAGGTCATAAATAGGAATCAGTTGCCAAATGTCTTTTTTTCAGTGATGTTGTAACTTTAAACAGTCACTAAATGAACTGTTGTAAGTTGAGGACTACCTGTACTTGCTCTTGATATCAATTGTGTGACATATAGTTATACTGTTTTAAAAGCCTGAAAATCGTGATTAAACTTTAAGCAAATCATAAATCACAGAATGAAATTCTTAACTACATAAATTCTATCCATATGGATAAAACTCTGTTCTAATTTTGAAATCCTATAAAACTAAATAAAGACTTTTTGCGGGAAGAAACCCAAATTCTGGATGTGATACACATCCATGTTTTGAACTATAATCTAATAAGATTAATTTTAATATTACTTGTTTGGGACATCTTTGTTCCAGTAATGTTCATTTTCCAGTATTTTCTAGTTGAATCTATCTATTTAAGAAATCCATATACTGTAATTTATATATATTTGTCCAGTATATCTTCAGGTAGAACTAGGTGTACTTTACATTTTGTAGAGAAAATGAGGCATTGAATTTCTCTTGCAGGTTATAGTTATGAAAAATTAATAAAGCTTTGGAACTTCCCTCCTCTCTCATAGGAGACTGTTTTGGATATGGTAATAGAAGATACCCAGAACCAGACTATGTGTTACAAGGGCTGTCTTTTGCCAGGTTCTGATCTGGGATGCCATGGTGTTGGCAGAATTATGGAAGAACTTGACAAATGTAAAAAATATCTTCTGAGTCTGTGCCAGGAGTTATGTGAGCATATAACCCTCAGGAAACTGGCTTGTTATGGAAAGGTAAGACCTGTTAGAAATCCAGTTGGGATTAAGACTTCCTCTTTTTCGACTTTTAATGTTAACTTGTTTTCAACCTTCTGGGTATAAGGATATTTTGACAGATCAGAGAGAATTGAAACAAAAACAAGAACTAGGGAGTCAAGGGATTGAGATAGATTGGTATACAAGATTGCAAATACAATCAAGATTTGAAGCAGATCGTAGACAATATGGTTTTAACTTGGGGAAATCAGAACTGGATGAAATACTGACAGGAACAGATTAAAAAATGATTAAGAAATTATATCATTCGTGGTTATGGGGTGAAGTACTATCAATATGCTGATGATACTCAGCTTTATATCTCTACCCCGGACCACCCTGGGGATGCCTTTTCCGTGATCTCCCGCTGCCTGGAAGTGGTGCGGGCCTGGATGGGAAGAAACAGAGTCAGACTCAAGCCATCCAAGACTGAGTGGCTGTGGATGCCGGCATCTCGTGATCTAGTGGTCCCGTCACTTGTGATAGGAGGGGAGCTACTCACTCCCTCAGAAAGGGTTCACAATCTGGGTGTCGTCCTGGATTCACGGCTATCTTTAGAAGATCATCTGGCTGTGACCAGGGGGGCCTTCGCACAAGTACGCCTGGTGCGCCAGTTGCGCCTTTTCCTAGACTGGGATGCCCTCGCCACGGTTACTCACGCCCTTGTTACTTCTCGGTTGGACTACTGTAACACCCTCTACATGGGGCTGCTCTTGGGATGCACCCGGAGGCTACAGCTAGTCCAGAATGCAGACGTGCGGGTTGTTACGGGGGCTTCTCGTTACTCCCGTGTGACACCTCTCCTGCATGAGCTTCACTGGCTGCTGGTGGTCCTCCGGGTCCGTTTCAAGGTGCTGGTGCTCACCTATAAAGCCCTACATGGCTTAGGCCCGGGGTACTTGCAGGATCATCTCCTGCCATCCTCCCATCGTCCCGTGCGCTCCCACAGAAGGGGCCCCCTCAGGGTGCCGTCAGCCAGACAATGTTGGCTGGCGGCCCCCAGAGGGAGAGTGTTCTCTGTGGGAGCGCCAATCCTCTGGAATGGTTTGCCCACCGGGCTTAGGACAGCCCCGGACCTCCTCTCCTTCCGCCACGAACTGAAGACGTGGCTCTTTTATCAAATGGGCTGATCCGTTGGGGGATTTTTACATTGAAATAATTTTAATTGGATTTTAATTTTTATGTAATTTTCGAATTGTTGAATGTTTTCTTTGTATGCCGCCCTGAGTCCTTCGGGAGAAAGGCGGCATATAAATTACATACATACATACATACATACATACATACATACATACATACATAAATAAATAAAATATAATTATCGTGGGTCAGACTAGAAGATGAAGAAGTAAAAGAAACAATGATAGCATGGGCAAAGAATTTTGGATATATTATAGAAATGGAGAAATGGCAACAACTATGGGAAAGAAACTATAAATTAACAATGGCAACAGCTTATAAAGAAAATTTGTATAAGATGTTTTATAGATGGCATATGCCACCAGAAAGATTAGCTAAGATGTCTAAAGATAAATCAGCTAAGTGTTGGAAATGTCACCAATTGCCAGGATCATATTATCATATGTGGTGATCGTGCAAAGAAGCAAAACATTACTGGTTGAAAATACAGACATGGCTAGAGGGAATGTGGCAGCAACATATAGAGTTAAAACCAGAGATATTCTTATTGGGAATTTTACCAGAGAATTATAGTAAAGAAAATGCATATATGATTATTCATATAATAACAACGGCTAGAATTGTATTTGCACAAAATTGGAAAGCAGACAAAATCCCATTGGAAGGAGAAATTATAAAGAAAATTCTAGAATGTGCAGAAATGAACAGATTAATATTGAGAATAAAAGATAAAGAGGAGTCGATGTATTTCAGGACATGGGATAAATTTTATGATTGGTTTGAAAGGAAATATGAATAAAGGTATGGAGATAAAATAGTTAGAGAAAAGATGGGAGAAAATAATCAGAAGAATAGAAACCCAGATGATACCTAGGTAAAGGGAGAAAGGGATGGAGGGTGGGGGGTAAAAGAGAAAAAGTGAGATTATTATAAAAATGTACACAAATGATGAAATAGATATAATTATTAATTAAATAAGAAATTGAAATGAGAAAAGAGATAAATAGAAAATTGGGGCTGCTCAAATACCATTCCAGATTGAACTGAAAAGAGAAACAACAAGAGAGAGGGGAAGGAGTAGAAAGAAAGGAAGGGAGAAGAGAGAAGAGGGAGAGAGAAGAAAGGGAAAAGGAGAGGAAGAAAAGGGAGGGGAAAGAGGAATGGGAGAGAAGGTTAGAAGGGGGGAAGAAGGGAGGAGTGGGGGAAGGGACGGGGAAGTAGGATAGAGAAGGAGAGGAAGAACGAAGAAGGTAGGAAGAGATAGAGGAAGGAAGAGAAGGGGAGGAGAAGAAGAAAAGTTGTGGTAAAATAAAGGGTAAATGGTAAATGAGCAGCCCCGAACAATTAAAAATTAAAAATGAAAGTTAAAAGATAAGATGAATGGAAAATGGTGGATAAATGACTGTACATTTAAATATGTTTATGAGAAACAAAAATTAAAAAAAAAATTGAAAAAAAAAGGAAACTAATCAAAGAGAGAAGCAGCCTGGAATTAAGGAGAAACTTCCTGACAGTGAAGACAACTAACCAGTGGGCCAGCTTTCCTTCAGAAAGCGCATGCGCATGTGCGCATGCGCTGTGGCCACGCAACCCGGAAGGGCGTATATTTCAGCAGCGCGAGGATTTAAAAGGCGTTGGGAGGCAGCCGCTCCCAACGCCGACTTTGTGCATGTTGCACTCACATCGCCCACCGGCATCGTTGTGCGCAGGACGAATTAAAGGATTCACACACTCAGAAGCTGACGTTCGAGTTCCTTCTTTTGCCTTAGCGCTGCAGCGTGTGGGGGGTTTGACATAACGAATATCAGTATACTTAGACCTTGTCTTAACTGCTAAATTTGTCACCATTTTTATAGCAGCTTGGTTATCTTCGTAAATTATAATTGGATAATCTACCTTCAAGCCGACGTCCATCATTAGTTGTTTATAATAAATCAGATCAGTACACAATAGTGACAAACATGAGAATTCTGCTTCCATAGTGGATAGACTAATATGTTTTTGTCATATTGATTTCCATACTATTAGACAGTTTCCTAACATTATCGCAATACCTGATGTAGACTTTCTGGTGATCAAATCAGTAGCGAAACTGGCATCAGCATATGCGCTCAATATTAGATCACGGTTAGGTTCTAAATATAATGCATAATGCATTGTCATCTTTAAATATCTCAATATCCGCTTTGTGGCCTGCCAATGCTGATCTGTTGGCTCTACATTATATCTTGCTAATTGGTTTACGCTATATGAAATATCAGGTCTCGACCAATTGCTAATATATGATAGACGTCCTATTAGGGATTGATAGATCTCCTTACTAAATCCAGGACTTTGGATTTCTCCATATTGAAAATCCTGTGCCATAGGCGTTTTAGCTGGCTTACATAGCTCCATACTATAGCGTTTCAACATCTGACTTATCTTGCTAGACTGAGACAGTTTATATCCTCTAGCTGTTTGACCAATATCAAGGCCCAAATAATGTCTAATATGACCTAAATTCCTGATCTTGAATTTACCTTGCAACTTTCTAATAATCTCCATTGCTTCTTTATCAGTTTTAGTTACTATTGCTATATCATCAGTAAATAATAGCAAAAATGATATTAAACCATCATTCTCTCTTTTAAAGAGACATTTGTCTGTTACACCTTCCTGAAATCCAATATTATTAAGCTCTTTAACTATACACTGGTTCCATTCAAACCCTGATTGTCTTAAACCATAAAGGCTTCTTTTTAATTTCCAACAATCAGTTTGATTATTTGTTTTAACTCCTAATGGCTTTCTCATAACACTAGCATTGTTCTTAACGTGCTAGCTCTTAAACTTGGAGCAAACACCTCATCAAAATCTTCTTCAGTTTGAGCAAAACCTTGAGCTACAAGGCGAGCTTTATGGGTTACAATCCCATCTATACCTTTCTTTAATTTATACATCCATCTACAACCAATCAATTTCTCTCCAGGTGGTATTTTAACATTTTCATAAACTCCTAATTCAGTTAATGAGTTGATTTCTTTACTCATTGCCTCCTTCCATGCATTTTGCTCCTTTTCAGGATACATCTTGATGTCCTCATAATTGGAAGGTTCTATGTTAACCTGACAAACCACGGTTGCTTTATACCTATCAGGTGGATGTCTTTCCCTATTAGATCTCCTAGGCAATACAGGACTCATTGCAGGTATTTTAATCTCCTCCCCTAAACCTACATCCTCTCCATCCTTAATAGAAGACTCTACATTGTGTATATCTGCATCAGGGGTATCATTAAACATTTGATTCTCAATGCTAACATTATTGTCATCCTGTCTGTAATCTGCATGCTCAAGTTTCTCCCATCCTTCGTGCTCCAGAAATTTTGCATTTGCACTACAGTAAACACTAGTAGTTCCTGGTGCCCAAAATCTAAAGGACCGATGATTTGAGTCATAGCCAACAAAAAACATTTTTCTGACTCTGTTGTTCCTTCCTCCTCACATTAGATGGAATATGTACCCAAGCAGGGGCTCCAAATGTGTGCAAGTAACAAAGGTTTGGTTTCCTCCCATGCCATAATGTAAATGGTATTTCCCCCATAGATGAATGTACAATGTTATTTAGTACATGGTTAGCACACATAACAGCCTCACCCCATAAGGTTTCAGGCAAACCAGAATCTGCCAACATTGTTTTAGTCATGGCTTGTAATGTTTGACCCCTTCTTTCAACATAAGCGTTGTGTTGTGGTCTATACGGTGCAGACCGTTTATGCTGTATTCCTGCCTCTTGCAAAAATTTCTCTAACCTTTGGTTAGTGAATTCTGCACCATTATCAGTTACTAAGCACATTACTTTAAACTTCTGTTTCCTTTCTACAAATCGCAGCCAGTTATTTATATGCTGGAATGTTTCACATTTTGTTTTCATTAGATAACAGAATCCGTATCTAGAGTAATGGTCTACTATGCTTAGGATATAGCAGGCTCCTCCTATGCTGGGTTTTTGGGTCCAATCAAATCTACAAACACTACCTCTAATGGCTTTTTGGTTTTGAAACTATTGATACAATTTGCTGGGGTTACCCTGCTTTTTTGCTGACTACAGGCATTACAATTCAAATACTTACTACATGATTGTAGTTTTATCTCTTCAGATAACTGAACTGTTTTCTTTAACATCCTGAAATTTATATGCCCTAGTCTCCGATGCAACAGATGAATACATTCATCATGTGGTTTATCATTCCTATAAACTGACTTAGAATAAGCCACTAATGCTGGGTTCTCCCGTAAAATGAATAAATCATTTTCTAATATTGCAGTAACAACATTGCCATCTTTCTCAATTAAACACTTATCTTTAAATGTTACTGTAAACCCAACTTGCAATAAAGATTTAACAGATAGCAAATTAAGTTTTAACCCAGGAATGTATAACATTGGCAACGGTTCATTACTAAATGACCAACGTGCAACACCCTCTCCAGCTACCTTAACCTTCCAACCATTGGCTAATTTAACATGTTGGTTACTCTTCTTCAATTCCATAAATTTTTTTCTATTCCTAGTAATAGATTGAGAAGCACCACTATCAACCACCCACCAATCCTGGTTAACTTTAGTAGTAGAACTGGATATAGCTAAATTACAACCCTTCTTGGGTCTATTATTGTCCAATTGGCCAATTTCTTCTCATCTTCATCGTCATTAGGATCCCTTGCTGTTACATCCAGTGGATTATTTACTACATCCCACAGTCCTTCTCTACACAAAAATAGATTACATTTGGTAGACCAGGATACATAGTTTGTTCCATCCAAACGGGTTATCATGGAGATATTCGATACTAGTTCTTGTGCCATCTTCACTTGGATTATATATCACAAACACAGTTTTCTGTATTATTCACATTAACTCTCAGTTCACTATATAGCTCTGTTTAGCTCTGATCAATCCTAGTTAGTTCTGGTTGGCTCTGGGCCCATAAACAATGTTAAGGATATTGTTGTGTTAGCCAACCAGCAGAGCGTAGAGCACAGGGAAACGGTGCTGAGAGCGATGAATAAAATACATACAAACTGGTTTATCAAAGTTTTTACTTTGTAGTGAAAAACAATCTCATAGTCTTTAATCAATCCAAGTCTTAGCCAGTCAAACCAGTCCAATGATACAAAAGTCTTCTTACCATACAAAACAGCAGTAGGTAATAAATAGCAGCACATTCACGCTGGTAACAGATCACGATGGTAGCATATCAATGACTACATGTTAGTTCCCTTCTTAAATACAGTTACAACAGAGCTTATCCAATCAGGATATAATGACTCAGCATTACTATGACTCAGCATTACAATGACTCAGCAGTACTTATTAAAGTCATATAATACATATTCATGTTAAAGTCATAGAACACATATATTGTCCATATATTGCCTGGACAACCTGTTAGGCATACACCATATCCTAACAAATCAGATTAATTCTCTTTTCTTATTTTTATTCCGGATATGATATATCCAATCTTTTTTTTTTGAGGCTGCGCTTATATTCTATTCCTGCGTCAGCATTTAAATTATTATTGTTTCAACTGTAGGAGTTCCATTGTAGATTTCTTTTCTTTTCACCATAATCAAACCACCTGTATACAGGAAAGAAAAATCCTCCTCCACAGAGTTCAGTAATTTTTATCTATGAAGCTCAAAGTTTCCCATAGCAAAGGGAAGTTACAAAGTTCCCCTTCATGCCAGATAGACTTCCGGTTTTTGCGTCGCGGTGAGACAGTTGGGGAAATAGTGGGCTCTGATGAGCCCCGCGAAAACCCTGGCTGCTGAACCGCCGCTGATGGGTCTTCGGACCGAACCCGTCTTGCAGGGACGGGGGAAGAAGAGGGGCACCTCGGACGACCGATAGGAACAGGCAAGTTCCTCGGCGGTCGGAGGGAACCTTCTGTGAGTCGGCGGTGGGGGGCGGCAGCCATGGCAGCTGCCACGAAGCTGGGACAACCGGGCAAGAAAAGTGCTGGAGGAAAGCGGAGAAAAACGGAGCTCTTTGAAGCCAGGTGAGTGACAACAGCCCAGGCTTGTAACAACGTTTGGAGCATTACTAGTAATTAGAAGACCCCTAGCCTAAAACAGTGGCTATGCAACAATGGGGCTTTGGATTTTTTTTAAAAAAAAAACTACAACTTTAAAGAGACAAAGACCCGAGAAATAACTAATTTTGGAACAGAACTAAGAGAATCAATCTGGAGATATGGTTAAAAGACTAAACACTTTAAAAATTGGAATTGGATTTTAAAAAGAAAAAGAAGATTTGATACTTTTTTAATTAAAAGAAGAAGAAATAAATTGGATGGTTATATAATAATAAATAAAATGGAGACTTGCATGACTAATGGAAAATGTGGATTAAAGAGAGACCATCTGGCATAAAGGCATGTTGTTGTTGTTGTTGCATCTTCAGCACACTGTTTAGCTCATACTTAGATGGTCCATTAGGACACCTAGATCCTTCTCACAGTTACTACTGTTGAGCCAGATACTGCCTGTTCTATACCAGAGCATTTGTTCAGTGGTGCCAAGATCATGTCTGCCAGCTCCTTCAGAACTCTGCGATGCAATCCATCTGGTCCTGGCAATTTGAACTTGTCTAGATTGGATAGGTGTTTTCTTATCATTTTCTTGTCTATTTTGACTTTCATTCCTATTCTATCTTCTACAGTACTGTTGGGCTATTATTTCCTGTGAAATGACAGATGCAAAGAATGAATTAATGAGTTCTACTTTCTCCCTGTTACCTGTTATCTCCTTGCCATCTTCTCCCATTAGTTGACCAATCATTTCCTTGACTTTTTTCTTGTTTCCTACGTGTTAAAAAACATTTTTAAAAATTATTTTTGGAATTTATTACAAATCTTAGTTCATTCTGAGCCTTAGCTTTCCTGACTTCATCCTTGTAGATTTGGGTTATTTATGGTATTCTGTTTTAGTTTATAACTTCTTTTTGGAGGGAAATTTAGTGAGATAGTGATGCATAATCAGTTACAGGGGAGCCTGGAGGAAATGGAGCATCAGGATGTCTTCAATAGGGATTCAAGCCTTATCTGTTTCATTCTATGAAAGAGCAGGACCTTTGCTGGGACCTCAAAGTGTGAGAGAATGCAGGAGGAGGTTGTCATTACAGAATATTTTTCCAAGTTGGCCTATGTGATAGTAACAATATTTCCTGGATCATGAGGCAGCAGCAACAGCAAATTATACCTGTGTTGTCATGTGATGTAATGCTACTCCATGGAGTAGAAAATGACCCAGAAAATAAAGCTCATACAGACTGCAATTCCCTGGCATTTTTGGATTTGGCTTAGTTTAGGATGGTCACATTTTCCTCATTGAAACTAGTTAAGTCTGTCTATGTGTTGTGAAATTAAAGAGTTTTCATCATGTCTTCTTACTGCACTGGCAGTTGGTGTTCATGGATGCATTATACCAGTCTTCTGCCAAGTCCAAAAATGCTAGAGAATTTCTAGAAGCCTTACACTCTGACAAATTGGCCATCAAGAGATACATAGACGTTAACAACAAAATGTCTTTAAAAACAACAATCAACCAGCCAAAAAGGAAATAAAAAGATCCAAGCATCTCTTCACCAGCAATTAGCACCCTGATCAGCATAGATTAATTCCAAGATTAATATCAGACCAACAGTCAAGTAAACAATACCCTAATCAAAAAACTGCCAAGGAAGCCAACAGCAAACAACCCAAGCAAAGAATCTCTAAGACCTCCCCCACCAACATTGACAGGGCAAACAGCTAGAATATGTGTTAGCAATCCACGGCTCCCAAGCCACATGTGGTTCTTTGACCCCTCTCCTGCGGCTCCCTGCTGACCTGGTTGCGTGACCTGCTCTGCGCCCCAAGACATTGGCCCAACCCAGCCATGGCCAACGCTAACCTCACTAACATGAGGACTGGCAGTGTGGGAATGGGATGCAAGAGGAAGGTATGACAGAAAGGGGGACAGGTCCACAGCTGAGGAGCGAGCATGAGCTGTGGCTGCAGCTTCACCAAAGGTGATCCTCCTCCTCATGCAACCCCTGGCCAGCTGTTGTGGAGCTAACAGAACACGCATGAGCAGGGATACCCTTCTCAAACAAGTGGCCGGGCTGGGCCAAAGCACAGCGAAGGCGCACAGAGAGGGCGGGTTGACTGGCTAATGGGCAAGTGTCTTTGGCGAGGGTGCTCTGGCTTTCTCCAAGCCTGATCCCCGGGATGGGCGTGTGAGGTTCGGCGGAGCCAGCCCCCTTTTCCGGCTGTCCTGAGCTGCTTTACTCCTTCAGCAGAGTTTATTGAAAAGTGTCCTCCGGGCGGTGAATGTCCCCAATGCAAGATTTAAAGCCGCCTGGAGGACGCTTTTCAATCAGTGCCAGCAGCAGCACCGCTCCGCTTGTTTGAGGAGAGTATCACCGCTCGTACGCACCCTCCCGGCTCTGCAACAGCCGCCCAGAGGGTCCTGTGAGGAGGAGAAGGAGGGTTGTCTTTGGTGAAGTCGCCACTACGGCTCGTGCTCACTCCTCAGCCAGCCCAGATTTCCAAAAAGTTGCCAAAAAGAAAGAAAAGGAGTAGCGAAGAGCCCCAAGGAGAGCGCTTTCCAAGAGAGAGAGAGACAGAGAGAGAGAAAGGAGAGAAAAACAGAGAGAAAGAGAAATAGGAAAATGATGGAGGGAGAATGAGAGAGAGGGAAAAGAGAGGGAAACAAATGAGAGAGAGATGGGGAGAGAAAGAAAGAGGGAGAGGGAGAGGAAAAAGAAAAACAGAAATGAGAGGGATAGAAAGAGAGAAATGAGAAAATGATGGAGGGGAGAGAGAGGGGGGGAAAAGAAAAATAAGAGAGGAGAGGGAGAAGGAGAGAAATGAGAGAGCTGGAGGGAGAGAATGAGAGAGGCAAAAGGGAAACATGAGAGAGAAGGGAAAGGAAGGAAGGAGGAAAGAAGGAAGGGAGAGAGAGAAGAGAAGAAAAAAGAAAAGAGAGGAGAGAGAGAGGGAAAAGAGAGAAAAACAGAAATTAGAGGGAGGGATGGAGAAAGAGACACACATTTCCCACAGAAGACACCGGGAGCCACAAAACCTGGGTAGACGTGGTGGGGGAAAGGTTCATATGACTGGGTGGGAGTTGTTAAGGATATTGTTGTGTTAACCAACCAGCAGAGCGTAGAGCACAGGGAAACGGTGCTGAGAGCGATGAATAAAATACATACAAACTGGTTTATCAAAGTTTTTACTTTGTAGTGAAAAACAATCTCATAGTCTTTAAACAATCCAAGTCTTTGCCAGTCAAATCAGTCCAGTGATACAAAAGTCTTCTTACCATACAAAACAGCAGTAGATAATAAATAGCAGCACATTCACGCTGGTAACAGATCACGATGGTAGCATATCCACCCATGATGATAGCATATCCACATACGATCGTAGCATATCATCAATGACTACATTTCAGCTCCCTTCTTAAATACAGTTACAACAGAGCTTATCCAATCAGCATTGCTATGACTCAGCATTACAATGACTCAGCAGTACTTATTGAAGTCATAGAATACATATTCATGTTAAAGTCATAGAACACATATATTGTCCATATATTGCCTGGACAACCTGTTAGGCTTACACCATATCCTAACAGGAGTGATGTTAAATTGGCCACGCGCACCCAGGTTTTGTGGCTCCTGGTGTTTTCTGTGGAAAACAAGTCCAAATGGCTCTTTGAATGTTTAAGGTTGCAGACCCCTATACTAGAATATAAACTGACAGCAAATCACACTCCTTATTAGCACTGATGATGTTACCTAGTTTGCATAATGAAACATCTGCAAGAAAACAAGCAAGCTCAGAGAATACCAAGGACCATTGTTGTTGTTGTTGTTATTCATTAAACATGAAACTCAGTCAACTGAACATTCAAAAATGCATCACAAATACCATTGACTGGTGCTAATGGTTGATACGGGTTGCTGCCAGGGTCCTAGGTATCAACCAAGTACCTTCTTAAGATGTACGATGTTCCAAGTAGTGCAGTTTTTTGCATTTCTGTAGGTGTTATTGCAGGAAGCTGCAATTTGTTAATGTATCTTATAAAATTTTTGGACATGGTACCAAGTGCCCCAATGACAAAGGGTATCACCGTTACATGTTTCATCCATAGCCACGTAGTTTCGATGGCGAGTTCGCGATATTTCATGATTTTTTCCAGTTCTTTTTCTTTGACTCTGGCATCTCCTGGCACCACGATGTCAATACATTGTATGTTTCGGTTTTCGACAACTGTGATATCTGGCATGTTGCGTTCCAAGTGACGATCCGTCTGTATTCGAAAGTCCCACAAGATCTTCACCTTCTCATTTTCTATAACTTTTTCCACTTTATGTTCCCATGACATTTTGGATACAGGTAAGTGGTATTTTTTACATAATGACCAGTGGATTAATTTAGCAACTTGGTTGTGTCTAGCTTTGTAATCAGTTTGTGCAATTTTGCTGCATTCATATATTAAATGTGAAACAGTTTTGACTTCGTTGTTGCAAAGTCGACAGTTTGGGTTGTCAGTGGATTTTTGTATCTTTGCTTTCATGGCATTAGTTTGTAGTGCTTGTTCTTGAGCAGCGAGTATTAAACCTTCCGTTTCTTTCTTGATGGTTCCCATCTTAAGCCATGCCCATGTAAAGTTGTCATCACATTTTCCTTCGATGTTTTTCAAGTACTGTGCATGCAAAGCTTTGGTTTTCCATCTATTTAATCTATCATCCAGCTGATTTTCCTTATATTCTGTCTTTGTTTCTGTTGTTTATATAATGTTCCCTGTTTTCACAATCTGCAGCAATTTTTCTGCAGCAATCTGCAGTCTGTAGAAATTTTTTGGTTCACATAATCATTCAAACTTTGTTTTTCTTCTACAGTTTGATGGATTTGCAATAGTCCTCTTCCCCAGCGGTGAAATCTAAAATTTGTTACTACCAGTTTTGTGGGCGTGGCTTGGTGGGGGGGGTAATGTGACTGGGTGGGCGTGGCCAACTTTTTTTTTTAACTTTTAAAAGCATTTTTTCTACAACTTTAAGAGATTGATGAAAAAAATGCTTTTAGAAGCCTCTGGCGATCAGGCAAGTCAGCTGGGATCGCCAGAGGTTTTTAAAGGCATTTTTTCCCCTACAACCTCTTTGGCTGAAGAGGTTGCAGAAAAAAATGCTTTTAGAAGCCTCTGACGATCAGGCAAGTCAGCTGGAATTGCCAGAGGCTTTTAAAGGCATATTTTCCCTACAACCTCTTTGGCCGAAGGGGTTGCAGAAAAAAATACTTTTAAAAGTCTCTGACGATCCCAGCTGAGCTGCGCGATTGTCAGAGGCTTTTTTTTTTAACTTTTAAAAGCATTTTTTGGCCAAAGAGGTTGTAGAAAAAATGCTTTTAAAAGTAAAAAAAACAACCTATGATGATCACGTGGCTCAGCTGGGCAAGGAGGGGGGGCCCTCAGGGATTTTTGCTTCCGGTTCTCCGAACCACCCACTGCCATTGCTACCGGATTGGGCAATCTGGTCCAAACCGGGAGCATTTCACCCCTGCTGTGTCCCCTATTTTTCTTGGCAGGTACAACCTGTCAATGTCACTTTGTGGGTGTAAAGCATGGTACATATTCAAAAGTTTGCACATTTTCCTGTCCAAGTTTTCCAGTTCAGCCAAAGTCCAGTTGATGATTCCAGCTGAGTAGCGTATCATTGGAACTGCCCATGTATTAATGCCTTTAATTATGTTTCCAGCATTCAGCTTTGATTTTAATATTTTGCGGACCCTCCTGATGTATTCCTTTTGCGTTGACTCTTTGACTTTTCCATTCAAGATGTTATCTGCTTCCAATATGCCTAGGTATTTGTAACCATCATCCTTTGCTAATACTTTCACTATGTTTCCATTTCCCAGTTCTATTCCTTCTATTTTTTTCCATTTTTCCTTGCTGCATGGATAATATAGCACATTTTTCAAGTCCAAAGTTCATTTTGATGTCACTGCTGAACAGTTGAACTGTGTTGAATATTGATTTAAATTCAGTGGGGCTTTTTGCATACATTTTTAAGTCATCCATGTATAGTAGATGGTTTATCTTGCCATGTTGGCTTGAGATTTGGTATCCCAGTTTTGTGTTTCATATGATTATTGTCAATGGAATTAATGTGATGTTGAACAGTAGTGGTTAAAGTGAGTCCCCCTGGAAGATCCCTTGTCTGATGTTGACTTCACCAATGTTCTCCCCATTTGCTGTTAGAACTGTTTTCCATTTTTGCATATTTGCTTTAAAAAATGTACAAATATTTTTGCTAATTCCAAAGTTTTCCAGACAGGTGTTAATCCAGCTGTGGGGTAATGAGTCAAATGCCTTCTTGTAATCAATCCATGCCATATTTAAATTTGTTTTTCTTCATTTTGCATTTTTAGTACTATTTTTTTTTATATATAGAAACTTTATTGAGGTTTTTTACAAACAAAACAGAAATAAGAAAAAAAAATAGAAAAAAAAAAGAAAAACAAAACATTCAAACAAAGACATAAAACATATAAGTATAATAATATTTTCAGTTACTATCAGATGTACAGTGTTTTAACTATTTACATAAATAATAGTTGGTGATATTTCAGCTCACTTTTAATCAATATTTAGCACACCTTTAGGTCTTCCTTTCATTTTATCATGCAACCACTTATACCACCTTTCCCACACCAAATAATACACTATCTTCTCATCATTTAATTCATAGGTTAATTTAGTCATCTCTGCGCACTCGAGTATTTTCTTAATTGTAAGCTCTTCTGGTGGTTGAGTTTTCTCTTTCCAGTACTGTGCATATGCCAATCTGGCGGCTGTAATTATATGGATCATTAAATGTATCATTTCCTTTCTATATGGCTTCTTTATTATTCCCAGGAGGAAAATCTCTGGTGTTAATTCAATATCTTCATCTATTATTTCATTTATCCACCTCCTAATTTTGTTCCAGTATCCTTTCGCTTCCTGGCATGTCCACCACATGTGAAAGAAGGTGCCTTGACCGTGGCCGCATTTCCAACAGTTGGGGTGTATATTTTTGCTAGTCTGGCCGGGGCTAAATACCATCTGTGGAACATTTTGTACTGATTTTCCTTGTATGTCACCGCTCTGGTCAATTTAAGATTCCTATTCCATGCCTCCTCCCATTCTCCAAAATTTATATCACGCCCTGTATTTTTCTCCCATGCAATTATTTGGTTCTTTGTGACATCTTCAAACTTATCGTCGCCTAGTAAGTAATTGTATAGTTTTGCCAGGATCTTTTTATTTGTTCCCAACAGGACTTTATCCAATCCATTTGGTCCAAATTCTAAACCGTATTGTTCTTTATCTCTCTGGTATCTGGATTTCACTTGTAAGTAAGTCCACCAATCTAAGATTATTCCTTACTCTCGTAGGGTATCATTTGATTTAAGCCTCCCTCCTTCGTCTAAAATATCTTTATATCTGCCCATTTTCTCCCTCTCCCTTCTATTGGGGTGGGTCAGGGCCTCCATCGTTGAGAGCCAATTTGGGGTTTTTTTATAATATTTTTGCCTGATCTGGATCCATGTTTGTATCAGGGAGCCTCTGATTTTATGTCTATGGAAATATGTCTTCCTTTTCTTCTCCATGTCCCAAATGTGGGCGTGCCACCCTTTTTGCAAGTCATGACCTTCTAGGGTAAGTATCCTCTCATTTTCCAAGGTGATCCAATCTCTTATCCAAACTAGCTTAGCTGCCCTGTAGTATGTTTGCCAGTCCGGGCGTCCAAATCCGCCTATGTCTCTTTTGCCCCTTAAAATTTTAATGGAAAATCTCGGTTTTTTCCCTTCCCATATAAATTCTCTGATAATTTTGTCTAATTCTAGAAAAAAATTTTTATCTAAATATATCGGTATATTTTGGAATAAGAATAATATTCTAGGGAGGATGTTCATCTTAATTGTGGCTATCTTGCCCAATAGTGATAATCTTATTTTTTTCCATCTGTCTAGGTCTTGTTTCATTTTTCTAATTAGGGGGGTATAATTATCATCTTTCAGGGTCGAACATCTTGATGTAATCCAAATTCCTAGATATTTAATTTTTTTGGCAACCTGTAATCCTAATACTTCTTCTATCTCGTTTTTCTGGCTCTCTGTTGTGTTCTTGATCAATACTTTGGTTTTAGTTTTATTCAATATGAAACCTGCCACCTCTCCATATTTACTTAGTTCCTCTAATACTTTTGGTCCCGATTCTATGGGATCTTCGAGGATTAGAGCTATGTCGTCTGCAAATGCTTGCGTCTTGTAGGTCTCCTTCCTGATCCTCAATCCTTTTATTTCCTCATTGGTTCTGATTTTCCGTAGAAGAACTTCTAGGGCCAAAATAAACAATAGTGGGGATAGGGGACAACCTTGCCTTACTCCTTTACTAATTTGGAATGTTTTGGTCCTATCCCCATTCACCAGAATACTCGCCTTTTGGTTATTATATATGGATTTAATCATCATTTCAAAATTTGTTCCGAATTTCATAATCTCAATTTGTTTAGTCATAAATTTTCAATTTAGATTGTCAAATGCCTTTTGAGCATCAACAAAAATCAGGGCCATCTGTTTCTCGGGGTGTTCTTCATAGTACTCTAAAGTGTCTAACACGATTCTCAAATTGTCCCTAATTTGTCTCCCTGGGAGAAATCCATTCTGATCTTTATATATCCAATTATTTAAAATCTTTTTCATTCTTTCTGCCATTATGCCCATGAATAATTTATAGTCAGTATTTAGGAGCGAAATTGGTCTATAGTTTTGAATTTGTTTTGGGTCGGCACCTTCTTTCGGCACAAGTGTAACATGCGCCTCTTTCCATGACTCTGGAATTTTATATTCTACCAGTGCATCATTAAAAATTTCTACTAATTTCGGTTGGAGTGTTTCTTCTAATTTTTTATATATTTCCCCTGGGAATCCATCGGGTCCTGGAGCTTTGTTATTTTTCAGTTTGGAAAGAGCTACTTTTAATTCTTCAATTGTAATCTTTCTATTAAGCATTTCTTTCTCATCATCAGTTATTTGTGGGAGCTCTGCTTTTGTCAAATATTGTTCTATTTTGTCATCCGGTACCTCCTCTTCTTTATATAGGGATTCATAGTATTCTCTCACCCTATCCAGTTTTTCTTCCTCATTTGTCAATATTTTACCCTTAGAGTCTTCTAAGGTATGAATTATTCCCCTTTCGTTTTCCTTTTTTAATTTATAGGCCAGCCACCTACCCGATTTGTTAGTATTCTCAAAAAGATATTGTTTCGTTCTTTTCATTCTTTGTGCCAGCTCTTCTTGCTCCATGATATTTACTTTATGCTTCCACATCATCCAGTTTTCTTTGGCTGTTTCATCTTCTGGGTTATCTTGAAGTTTTCTTTCTGATTCACCTATATGATTTAAATATTCTTCCAAGGTCTTCCTTTCTTCTTTATTTTTGTGTGCGGTATATGAAATCACGACTCCTCTCAAATAGGCCTTCATTGTATCCCAAACTATTGTGCGAGGTGTGCCTTTGTTTTCATTTTCCTTAAAGAAAAAATTTATTTCATCTTTGAGTTTTTGTATACAGTCTCTATCGCCCAGTAATTTAGAGTTAAATCTCCACCTCCGTTGGTGTTTTCTCTGAACAGGCTTCCATCTGATTTCTAGTGGATTGTGGTCTGCCCAATCATTTGGATTGATTACCGCTGTTCTGATTTCTAACCCCAAATTTCTGCTGACCCATGCCATGTCAATTCTGGACCACGACTTTTGTGCATTTGAAAAGAAGGTGTATTGCCTATCGTTTGGGTGCAGGGTACGCCAAATATCAATTAAATCTAATTCATCAACTAACTCAAAGAAAGCTCTCGGTAGATTTGTCCTTTTATTTTTTTTTACTTTATTGCTCTTATGGTCCTTCTCCGAATCCACAATGCCATTAAAATCCCCTATCATACAGATTTCATTATATGCCATTTTCACTAATTGTTCATGAAGTTTC
This sequence comes from Pituophis catenifer annectens, assembly GCF_029215685.1. Classification (NCBI taxonomy): domain Eukaryota; kingdom Metazoa; phylum Chordata; class Lepidosauria; order Squamata; family Colubridae; genus Pituophis; species Pituophis catenifer. Next base: position 105,260,104 of record NW_027256883.1, on the reverse strand, counting down.
TTGAAAAATTCTCCCTGTTTTTTATTTGGGGCATAAATACCCACTAATAATACCTTAGAATTCCCTCTCTTAATTTCAATCATGAGGATTCTACCCTTTGTATCTTTAAATTTTAGTTCTGCTTTAATTCCTTTTTTAACATAGATTACCACCCCCCTCTTCTTTTTCTCTGCCAATGAATCAAATGTTTGACCAAATTTTTTATATTCTAAACATTTACTCTCTTCTTTTTTTATGTGCACCTCTTGCAAACACATTATATCAACGTTTTGTTTACCTAGTTTTGTTAATATTCTTTTCCTCTTTTTATAGTCATTTAGACCATTGACATTTACAGATATTAGTTTCAAGTCATTCATCGCTATACCCCTGTCTGGTTGTTGGTTCTTGTTTGTTTCTTACAGCCCTTACTGGTCTTACTTTCTTCTCTTTGGCTTCTTCTTCTTCTTCTTCTGTCTTCTCCTCTACGGTTGCTTCGTTCGTGTTCTGTTGGTGTAAGGCTTCCTCCTCCACAGCTACTGTTTCTAGGTTTTCCTTACTACCCTGCTCTTCTTCCACACCTCTCAGCTGGTCAAGGAAATCTTGTGCTGTACTCAGGCTTTCTATTTTAATTTTCCTTCCTTGCCAGGTTATTAGCATCCCTTCTGGGAGAAGCCACCTAAATAATATCTTTCTTTTATTCAGCTGTATGGCCAAAAATCTATATCCTTTTCTCATCTCCTGAACCCTTCTTGGTATCTGTTTTAGGATTATTATTTCTTTTCCTCGGTACATTATCTGTTCGTCTCTTGCCATATTGTATAAGGTATCTTTAACTTTTTTCCTTGCAAAGCGAATATGTACTTCTCTAGGAAGCTTATTCCTTCTTGCATAGTTAGTCTGGACCCTGTATACGTCGTCCAACTCCCTAATTATCGCCTGTTTGTCTTGGTGGAGTGCATCAGCTATCAGCTCCGCCATCTTTTCACCTAGGTCTTCCTCTTTATCCTCGATAACGTTCTGAAATCGCAAATAAAAGGAAGCCCGGTCCATCTCCAATTGGATAATTGAATCTTCTAGCTCTTTATTTTGACTTGTCAATGTTTGATCCACAGTATCCAATTTCTTTTCAGTTTGGTCAATTCTTGTTTCAGCTTTTTAAATTCGTTGTTCATTATTAACTATTGATGTTTGGATTTCATTCATTTTCTGGTCCAATGCATGTATGTCTGATTTTAATTCAACATGATTATTTAACAGTTTTTCCTGCATTGCCATCATCGTTTCTTGAATCAGGGTTAATGATGCTTGCAAGGTTTGCATTGCCAAGCTGTCTGTTGATTTTTGTGTCGCCGGAGAAGTTGTCGCTATGGTAGGATTTGAGGGAGTCTTTTTTCCTGTTTTCCCCGCTGTATATGACATGCTTGTCATTTCTTTCAGAATTTTTTTTTGTTCTCTAATTATCTTATCAATATTACTCCAAATTCTCATTCGCCAGTTAGCGCCTCTGTTTTCTCCTTTTTTATAAATATTTATATATCTATAATTCTATAATCTAATTTTTTCTTCTAAATTTATAACCAAGTTTAGCTAAATTTCCGATAGACAATCAGTATCAATATCTATGGGGTGATTCAAATTTGTCACAATACCTTATACTCAATGTACCATTTAAATATATTAAATGTTAGTTTAGTGGATATAAATTAAACAATTCAATGATATGGAATCAATATATCAATTAATCAACAATTCACACTCAATATATCAATATAGCAATTAATTTGGCTAAATATTGTACTTTTTAAGTGCTTAAAATACTATAAGTACTGTAAATGTAAAATTTTTAAATACTTGATTTTAGATTTTAGATACAATTATAATTTTAAATACTATAAAAATAATATAAATACTGTAAATACTGTAAATGCTGAGCAGCGGAATATATATAGAAAAATTTAAGATTTCATAATTTGAGGGTATATTATATATATCTAGTCCAAGCAAAAACAATTTATCGAGATATTTACAATTTTAACAGTCAGAATACTGAGGACAGAATATCTAGAGGTTCAAAAGCCTTTTTTTTTTTCAAATTTCCCTCCTTGGGATATACTCTAGTCTCTCTCTCTTTTTTTTTTTTTTGCTTAGTCTCTGTTCTTCTGCAAGCTTAGGACATTCCTCCGAGTTCAGCACTCTATCATGTTTCTTGCTGCTAGACTGTCCACCTCTAAGCAGTTTATTCCTCTGTCAAGTCACTTTAATGGCTGAGCTTCCTGTTCGTTACACAAGAAAAAAAAAAAAGAAGCCAGACTCGATCCACCCAATTTCAGCCTCAGCTAGGTCTAGTTTTATCACAGTAAAAAGGGGAAATAAGTGCTGGTCTTGAATTTCTCACCGATCCTCACTTGGCACGCACACTGTCAGTGGAAATTTATTTCTTATTTCAATGCCGGCTTGTCGGGCTCTCTCTCTGTCAAGGAACTTCGGAAACTTTCAATCGCCGCTTCTCTCGTTAGTGAGACTCTCCACCCGACTTCACCGACCCCTTTCCTGATGTCCTCTTTCCGCGATGCTGGGAAGGTGTGTATTGATCAGCACTGCAACATCCGATCTTCCTTGCTTCCAATCTGGTTGCTGGTTACCGCGGCTTCGTGTCGGCCATTAAATTGGCTGACTCACGCGTGTTGGGTTTGACAGAGCCGCCCGGTCTTGCGATCAGCGTTTTGCCCCCCGCTTTCATGCTCACCCGGCTCGCTCTCTCGTCCGTGGGGCTCTCCGGGCTCCACGCCCCTCAAGGGGACCCCAAAACACGGTGACTAATGGTATTGAGGAGCAGCGGTCACTCACTCAACGCCATATCGCCGCAGGTCACCAACCGGAAGTCCCCATTTTTTTTTTAATTTGATTTATATGCCGCCCTTCTCCGGAGACTCAGGGCAGCTTACAATGCGCTAAGCAATAGCCTTCATTCTTTTGTATATTTATACAAAGTCAGCTTATTGCCCCCACAACTGGGTCCTCAATTTACCTACCTTAGAAAGGATGGAAGGCTGAGTCAACCTTGAGCCTTGGCGAAATTCGAACCTGCAGTAATTGCAGGCAGCTGGTCTTAATAACAGGGTGCTTTAGACCACTGTACTACCAAGGCTCTGTCAATGAGCAGCTGATCTTTTGTTTTTCTTGATTTTTTATAATTTCCTTTTTGTTCTACTGGATACAAACTGTTTTCCATCAGATGATTGAATACTGAATTTGCCAGTATTCTTGTAAAAAGTTTGAATGTTGTTGGCAGACAAGTAATTGGGCGATAGTTGCTTGGCTCTATTCCCTTTTCTGGATCTTTCATTATCAAGTATGTTCGACCAGCTGTTAACCATTCTTCATTTGTTGCATTTTGAAGCATTTGATCAAATTGAGTGGCCATGCGATGATGGAGGCTGGTCAGGTGTTTTAGCCAGTATCCATGCAGTTTGTCCAGGCCAGGTGCACTCTAGTTCTTGACCTTCTTTGCTTGTTTTGCAACCATGTCAGTTGTTATTACAATATTTTCCATTTTGTTTTGTGTTGTTTGTTGTTGAATATTTTTGATCCAGGAGGCAGTTTTGTTGTGTTCCACTGGGTTTTCCCACAGTTCTTTCCAAAAGTTCAAAGTTTTTTCTTTACATGGGTGAACATTAGTTTGGATTCGATTTTCATTAAGGGAAGAGGTGTTGGTTTCTTCTGAATTGGACATTTTCACAATATTGTTTAATTCGTCCTTTGTATCTTTCAATTTTCTTTCCTGTTGCTATTACATGTTGTTTTAGTTCTTCCATGATTTCCGTTATTGTTTTTTCCTCCAGGTTGTATTTATTGTGTAAACTATTTTTCAGCTTTTTGTTATTTAGTTTTCCTTCTTTCAAGTACTTCAGATTGCTGACATCTCCTCGTAGTTTTTTTATTTTATTTTCAAGTCGAATTTTCTACTTTGGTGTTCCAGTGTGTTTCTTTTTTGGCATTTTATAACCCAGTTCTGCAGTTATAATGGTGGCTGTGCTATACATTGGTTGGTTTCATATGGTGTGCTGGATGGGATGGACATTAAAATGCTGTTCACGGCAGTTAGTAGATCTTTCACTCATTTGCTATGCACTTCGCAAATGGTAGGTAGTTTTTTTCTTTCTATGTTTTCTTTGATGTGGTTTTCAATCTTTTCTTTCAGCAATTTTGCTAGATCACTTAGCTCTTCACTTTCGAGTTGTTGCACAGGAGGATTTTCATCCTGTATGTTGGTTTCTTCCACTGGTTGGTCAGTTTGTTCAGGTGTTGGAACAGTTTCTTCAGCCTGCTCATCATTACTTGTTGCTTTCTTTTTAGCCAGTATTTCTAGTTGTTGCATTTCCACATCTGTGAAAACTTTATTATGGATGATGAAGTGTCTTTGATCCATTAATCTTTGTTCAGTTACGTCACTTTCCAGGTGTTTTTTCTTCCACAGTTGCATCATTCATTTTTGAAATCTCCTGGCTGTTGGTTCTGCCTGGTAATAATATTTGATGATTTCTCGATTTTCTTCAGTTGTCCAAGTTTTGCACTTTAGTTTTAGTCGTTTTGCAGTTGCACGCCATGGTTCTCTAGCAGTAACAACTGAGCCCTGTAGCCCCTTTTTCAATAGATGTCCAGGAGCCATAGCATCTGACACGGTCCTTATTTACCCGGGCAACGACTGATCCAGTGTGGAATTTTGTTGATTCCTTCTCATCATTAGTGATGGTAGGTGCCTAGGTTGGTTCACGGTGGCTAAGCCACTACTGATCCAAAAATGATAATCCCATAACCGTAGGAACTGCACTGAATAGCTGTCCAGGCTCAGCCACGGCAGCCTAACTGCTTGCTTAGTGGCAGAAAGGCAGGATAAGGAATGGGGGGGAGGAAAGAGGCTTAAAGACTGCCTGTTGGGTGGCAGAATCAGGAATGAGTGGGGGAGGAAAGAGGCCTACCTACCTGTTGGGTGGCAGAATCAGGAACAGGGGGGCCTACCTGCCTGTTGGGTAGCAGAATCAGGAATTGGTGAGGGAGGAATAATAATTCCTAATCAGGAATAATAATTCCTGATTCTACCAACAGGTGGCAGAATCAGGAATTATTATTATTATTATTATTATTATTATTATTATTATTATTATTATTATTATTACCATTACTATTATTTCTTCTATATTTTAAGTGAGCTGAAAATAAAACAAAGTAGAGCAGATGGCTCTAGAATATGAAAAGAGGAAGCAATTGTAACTGAAAACAGATTTGAAATATATACCATTGGATTTTGATAAAGGCACTAAGAAATTACAAAGAGGTAGATAACATGGCAAAATAAAAAGGTTAAAGTGGAGAAGTAACATTTAACGGAATATTAAGGAGAAAAAATATATAGTATTTTCTTAATATGAACCATTGCAATGCAATAGAAAGAATAATACTTGGGTGACTGGTGGATCTTAGTCTAAGTTGGAACTCTTTCAGAAACACTCACTGAATATAAGCAGATGGAACAATTTAAACGGAAGATAGAAAAACTGGCTCCTAAATCAATTTGAAAGGTTATCTCACAGAAGAACAGATTTTGATATTTTATTTATTTTGTCAAGCCTGTATTAGATAATATATATAAGTATAAACATGATTTGAATACATAAAATGAATACAAATAAAGGGAACATTAGGACAGGGACGGTAGGCATGCTGGTGTGCTTATGCATGCCCCTTACAGACCTCTTAGGAATGGCGTGAGGTCAACAGTAGACAGTCTAAGCTTAAAGTTTTGGGGGTTTTGGGATAAAACCACTGACTCAAGTAGTGCATTCCAGGCATTGACCACTCTGTTGCTGAAATCGTATTTTTTGCAATCGAGTTTACTTTAAGTTTGTATCTATTGTGTGCTCGTGTATTGTTGTGGTTGAAGCTGAAGTAGTCATTGACAGGTAGGACATTGTAGTAGATGATTTTATGAACTATGCTTAGGTCATACCGAAGGCAGCGTAGTTCTAAGTTATCTAAGCCCAGAATTTCAACTCTGGTGGCATAAGATACGTATCCCATTATTATGGTGATTTTTGAGACAAAAGTCAATCATGCTGTGGTCACTGTTGGAAAAGGGTTCTTTTATTTGTAGTCCATAAATTGAGTTTAAGCTGTTGCAGAAGATGAGATTGAGGCAGTTGTTGAGTCTAGTGTTGTTAGTTACTAGTTGATCTAGACACAGATTAGTAACAGCATTGTATAGGGTTGTATGGTTGAATTCAGTTGTACATTTGTTTAGGGTCCAATTAATATGAGGTAGGTTGAAGTCACCAAGAAAGATAAAGAGGGTATGGACTCTTACGTTAGTAGTGAAGTTAACTTGTTTGCCTGTGTGATGTCATAATCAGGGGCTCTGTAACATAGTAAGAAGTGTGGTATTTAAGGACAGTTCACAGACTATGGTTTCCAGAAGAGCGAGTTCATGTGTAACTTGAATATTTTTTAGGTTTAGTGACTTTTTATAGAAGATAGCTACTCCACCTCCTTTGCGGGTTTCGCGATCAGACCGGTAAACATGATAGTCTCTTACTGTGATAATGGAGTCAGGGGAGTGCGTTTAGCCATGTTTCGCAGACAAATATAATGTCAAATGTAGCAGTATTTAATAAGAGGAGGAGTTCAGGCATTTTGTTTACAATGCTTCTTGTGTTTATTAGCTTGCATTTAAGGTCAGTAGTGGTTGGTATTGAGGAAGTAAGGGGCGTGTGTACCTAGTTTTGGGTGATGGAGGGTTGGATGTTGGGGGATTGATTGTGGGTCTTACTTTTTATGCAGTCGGCATGGTAGTCAATGTATAAGTCAGAGTCACCTTAGTCTTGGCATCTTTTGAGTTCTGCGTGGAGTTCACGGGAGCGGATTCATTGTAGTAAGGATAGGTCAAGCCGTGATCAAAGTTTGTTATGGTTGGGGTTGGATCTCGCAATTGAATTTATAGTATAAATGAACTTGAGTTTGCTGGATTCATTTTTGCAAACGACTCTACAGAATCGTGGGGCCACTGAGCCGTCACTGTTCTTGTACTCTGGGCCATCTCTGGAAATTTTGATGATTTCATCAAGGGAGATGGTTGGTGTATGATGGCTACTGATGATGTTGCGAACCTTTGTGATATCACATTCATTGGTGTCATTTAATCCAAATAAAATAGCGTTATGATATTTTTGTTCGCGCTCAATGGTATCTTTGATGAGTATGGAGATGTTGTTTGGTTGGTTGGTGGATATTTGTGGTTGTGGTTGAGGTAATGGTTGTTGAATTGGGATAGGATTTTGATCTGTTGAGTTTTCATTTTTCTGTGCTGTAATTTTTTTTTCAAAAGATGTAAAACGTGATTCTAAACATGCTAGTAAACGTGCTTCTAAACTTCTTTCTATGGAGTCTATGATTGTTTGCTGTGTCTTTATGGTTGTTTCTATGATATGGACCCTATCAGACATTGCAATTAAGTTATCCAGTTTTGGTAAACAAGATAGACATAGATAGGGAAATGTAGGAGTTGCTTGTAAGAAATTGGCTACCTGTTTGTTTATTCTCAGGCAGGTGTAATGGGCATATTTAGCACATATATGGCATTTCTTGAATTCATCATATTCGTTGATAGATTCATTACATTTATAGCATGTGCTGGAATCGTTTGGGTCATCGTTGATAGTGATACCTTTTGTTTGTGGGTGTTTGGTGGTGGAGTTTTTGGAGTTTTTGCCTGGCATGGTCAATGATCAGTCAATGTTTGACAAAATTAATTAATCAATGTCAATAATAAATGAATGTCTAGCAAATTAATCAATCAAATTAATTATCAATGTCAATAATAAATCAATGTCTAGCAAATTAATTAGTCCATCAACAAATTAATTAATCAGTGTGATTATTATTGCCTGACCAGTCTAATAATTAAATTATTTGATTTTGTTTGAATTTCTAACTAGATTGTTTCCTGGTGAAGTAGATTGCTTCCTGTTGAGGTAGAAGATATTGGTAGAGATTTTGAATCAATGGAGAACTTTTTGTTCAGGGGCTTAAGGGGTGATATCTCTAATTCAGGGATTCACCAGAGGATGAGGGGCTTCAGCTTTTTGTAGCGCTCCGCAGGGCTCCGGGCACACAATGCACTTGCTGGGGATCAGCTCCACGAGGATCAGCTCTGCAAGGCTCCAGGAATCAGCTCCGGAAAAGATGCTCTGGGAAGAACTCACTGGGCACACGCTGGGGATCAGCTCCACAGGACAGCGCTCCACAGGCCTCTGGGGAAGATGCTCTGAGGAAGAACACATTGGGGCAGCATGCTGGGCTCTGGAGATCAGGCGTTATGCCGGGCTTCACACTCTGCAGGGCTCCAGGTGCTCTGACAGGCTCCGCCCAGGAATCAGGGAATCATGCGATCTGTCAGGCTTTGCACAGGAAACAGGCTGGGGATCAGGGGCTTTAGCGCTGGGCTCCACATGGGAATCACGCTCCAGGGGAATCTTACTCACTGGAATAGGGCTCTCTACTCACCAGGGAATCAGAGGATCCGGCCTCTGGCGCTTTGAGGATGGCATCCAGGTAGTCTTCGATTTCCACCGGTTTTCTTCTCTAAGTCCCCCTAATTTCTGCTCTAAATCCCCCTAATCCATTTCAGAAACAGTACAAACTGAGGAATGAATTTGTTAAGGAGGTAATCTGCTTTTAGGAGGTAGCTGCTCCTTTTATTTTCCTTCCAGTGTCTCCAAAAATCCAGAAGTAATAGAAATAAAAAGAAGCAACCTCATACTCTGGCTGTCAATGTTATGAAGGCTGCCCTACAAATGACAAAAGAAATGTCTGGGTTCTGTGGGATTAGAAGTGTGTGTGTGTTTTATATGAGAAACAGTCTGATACTGCAGTCAACACAAATTGAGTTGACAATAAGTGCACCAGAATTGAAATGTTGGAGTGAGTATGGTATAGTGAGGAAACAATTATATAGTGTCCAGTTCCATTCCAGTCATATATAGAAAGAGAGAGACGCTTGGTTACTTTGCATTTACACAAATAAAAAACCTGTAAAGAATAAGGAATTTGTGGTTAAAGATTTTGACTGATTTTGAGAGAAGAAGATATCAACACTGGGTAAAATAGAAACTTTCCAACAACCTACAGATAAAATTTTTTTAATGAATTTAAATTGAATTTTAAAGTATGAATTTAAATTAAAGTTGAATTTATAAGGTTATATGCATTTATCTTCGGAATAATGATAACATCTTGTTCAGAGTTTATAGAATTTGTTTTTTTTCTTTACTACTTTTTGAAGTTATTTATTTGTGTTTTTTAAAATGTATATTGTTGTTTTTTCTTAAATTGAATTCCGATTTTATACAATTTTATAAAAATATATAAATTTTATAAAAATTCTGTTTAAATTGTATTTTAATCTTAATGTCAGGTCTGGAAGCCATCTTTTGTATTAGGCCTTCAGACCTGCCACGTTTACTACTATGGGAAACTGGGAGGGGGGATTGTATGGGGATAAATAGTCATAATAACATTCCTTTCTCAAGAAGTCAAAGACAACTTGTCCTGCACCTGGAAGGGAACTGGGAGGCATCCCCAGTTGGGACAGTATTTGATTGGACCATGTGATGGACTTGTGGGTGTTGGGTAGGGACTTGAACTTTTCTTTGGGTAGGGAAAACCTGAAAACTTTCAGATTCGGGTTTTCCCAGATGTGCCAATATGACATTTCTAATAAAATGTAGCTTTGAGGAAACTCAAGCCTCAGAGTTTTCTTTCATTGGGGATGTTACTTGGAACCCTGACATTAATCCGAATCTCCTTTAAACAACATACCAGCTCCCTGGATATCAGAGTGCTGTCTGGCGTCCTGAGCCCCTAACACTGACCCAAAACCAGGCAGCATGGAGACTCAGGGAAGATGGAGGAGGAAAAGAAAGCCACAGAGGGAACTACGGGGACTGGCTCGATGACTCCCATCGAGATCATTTACTACCCATCCCAAGCCATGGTGGAAGCAGCAGAAGCTGCAGAGAGGAAACAGCAGCTGGGTGCCTGGCCCAAAGAGCCAGCACCTAAGAGAGCTGCGCAACCGGATCTAACCCTGTAAGGCGAAGCTGCCAGAGCCATGCCGTCCCTAGAGGCGACCACTGGAGCTACGCTGTTGGAACCACAACTGGTTGGATGCCGGGAGGGACAGATCCCAACCCTCGAATGGAGGATGCAGTGCCGCAAACTGGAGAATGGGGATTTCCGCCACCATCAAGCAGCCAGTCGTTGGCCAGTCTCCCAGAGCGGTTTGACCAACTCAGCATGACCAGTCCTGCCCAAGCTATTGGGGCTGAGCAGCCTAAGTGGACCTGGCTCAACCTAGGTTCACCTTCCCGAGCCAGGAAGCCGTGGCACCACTGAGTGCCCAGTGGGTTGCTCCACAGTTTCCTGCACTGAGCCTGAGCTACTGGAGTGACAGCCGCTGAGGGAATCAGATTGGCACAGCAACAGAATTTTCTGAACCAGCCTGGCATGGTGCTGCAGGGACCACAACTGGGGCTTTTAGGACCAAGTACTCTACCCCAGCAGCTGGCATTCAGACTGCCTCCTGCAGACCAGATTCCTCCCGGATGGGCATTTTACTGTGGTCAGGGGTGGGTGCAATATCAATGGACACCTGCCCCAATGTTTCAACCCGCGGCCATCTACCAGCCAGTGTACTTCCCGCCACCGAGTCTGGGGGCCCCAGCCGGTACCAGTCTAGCCATCTGCGCAGGTCCAACAGCCAGCTGCAGCCCAACAGCAAGTTCCAGCCCAGCAGCCGGTGCCAGCCCAGCATCCTGCGCAAGCTCAGCAACTAGCTCAGCAGCAATCCCAGCTGGCAGCTATTCCCCACGCTTCAAAGCAATCCTTCACAGAACCCCAGGGAAGCTAGCCTAATTTCTCAATCGAGTCTGGGCCTACATCAATCAATATGGAAACCAATACCTGTCAGATCGGGATCTGATTTCAGCCATAGCAGATTGCATGAATGAGGGGGAGGCTTCAGAGTGGATAGCTGAGCTGATGAAGAAGCCCCCAAGCTGGATGATGCCGATGAGTTCGTCCAACTACTCAGAGGTCGGTTCGAAGATATGGCCCACCGAGTAAAGACTGAATCCCAGATCAAAGCACTGAGGCAAGCTGACTGAGGCCCTAAGGAGCTAATTTGGGAATTTTGGAGGCTGTCTGGGAAGCTGAGAGACTGGCCAGAACGCCTACTGCTCCATCACTTCAAGGAAGCCCTAGACCCAGAACTTCAGAAAGCTTGTGGCATCAGAGGAACACCGGAACACGTACAGGCTTGGTACAACAATACCATAGCCTTAGATGTGGAAATCAACCCTCATAGAAAGCCCACTACAGAGAAGCCGGCAAGAAGGCCTCTGGGTCACTGCATGGCAACAAAGCTGCCAGCAGCAACACCTCCCCCACCATCCGGCATCATTAAATGCTACCAATGTGGCCAGCATGGTCACTGGGCTTCCGAATGTTATTCCAATTCTAGCTGAGGGAAGCAGAGGGGATGATGACCCAATGGCAAGTGAAGCCATCCACCCCTTTACTATCAAAACCCAAATAGTAGTGCCGGAGACAGGGCCCCAAGGGGAAGTAGAAGCCATCATAGACACTGGCTGCACTAGATGCCTAATCAGCCTCCCCTTAGTTGAGCAGCTAGGCATACGTATGAGGCCCATAGCACAACCTATCCGTTTTGAGCAGGTCGATGAGACACTAATTGGCAGAGCCCATGCCACATTAGTCACAGAACTGGTCAGACTAGAAATGGGTCATCATTGAGAACTCATTTGATTCTTTGATAAAGCAAATAAGAGATGAAGGTCAAATGCACATAAAAAGGTTGTACAATGCATTACTGGAAATAGACTCAGAAACAGACTTAGTCAAGGATTGTATGATAAAATGGGCACAAAATGTAGGTGAACCAATGATGGAAACATGGGAAAAGATATGGGTTAGAAATGTAAGATTTACACAAGCACAAAATCTACGGGAGAATTTTTACAAAATGTTTTATAGATGGCATTTAGATCCAAAAAAACTAGCTTGTATGTATCCAAATTTACAACCCAAGTGTTGGCGATGTGAGTGTGAAGATGCTACATATTTTCATATATGGTGGACATGTAAAAAGATTAAGGCTTTTTGGATAAAAATATGGTGGATTATTCAAAATATTTTGAAGAAAAAAATTAAATTTACACCACAGTTTTTTCTGTTGGGAATAGTTACGGATTGTACTGTAATAGAGACTAAGCTGGTTTTGAACTTAATAACGGCTGCCAGGTTACTGGTGGCACAGTACTGGAAGAAGGAAGATCCACCTACTATTGAGGAATGGACATTAAAAGTTGTGCATTTGGTGGAAATGGCAAAAATTTCATCATACCTTAAAGACCATTCAAATGAGAGATATATATCGGAATGGAGAAAATGGATTGATTACATACAGAAGAAGTATCTGAATAAGAAGATTCATATAGCTTATGAATGAAATAATATTAAGTAGTTTATGTTTGTTTTTTCTGAGTTATAAGGAGTTAAGGACCTAGGGAGAATATGAAATGTAATAATTTGTTAGCACATTTTAGTTTTTGGTTTGTGAATGCTATACCCTGTGCTCGTTCTGGGAAGTCTAGGGAGGGGGGTGGGGGGGAGGGAGGGGAAGGGAGGGTGAGAAGGGGAGGGTGGGGTTGAGGGTGGAAGGGTGGGGGTGAAAGTGTTTGTATTTTTCATAAAACTTTTCAATTAAAAAAAAAAAGAGAACTCATTTGATTCATCATAGCCCCAAAAATGACTGAGTCAATCATATTGGGGATTGCCTGGCTAGACAAATGGGGACCAACCATCACTTGAGAGGATGGCTATAGAAAGTTAAATATAGGCATCGGACCGCTGCCTCCCATAAAGCCCGACTGAGGCCAAGTCTCTGTAAGCCACGCTAATACTAGCAGGCCGCAGCCCCTGCAACCGATGGACCGCCTGGCGCAAGTGCCAAGGGAATACCGAGACCTATCGGGCGTCTTTCGCAAAGAGAATTGCAACTTCCTCCCCCCCTCACCATCCGACCGATTGTGCAGTCAAATTCGTGCCGGGAGCCAAGCTGCCCAAGCCAAAGATGTACTCCATGACTCCCAAGGAAATGGAAGACCTAAGAAAGTACATCGATGCCAACTTAGCCTGGGGCTTTATCCAACCCACAAAGTCCAGGATGGCTGCCCCAGTAATGTTTAAAGAAAAAAAAAGATGGGATGAGGCTTTGCATGGATTTTCATGGAATTAATGTCATGTGCGTGGAAAATACCTACCCCCTCCTACTTAGGAAGGACATGCTAAGCCACTTAGCCAAGGGGAAGGTGTTCACCAAACTGGACTTGAGGGAGGCCTATTACCGTATCAGAATCAAAGAGAGAGATGAATGAAAAAGAGCCTTTAACTGTCCGCTCGGCAGCTTCCAATTCAAAGTCATGCTGTTCGGTCTGCAAGGGGCCCCAGCAGTCTTCATGCAATTAATCAATGAAGTGCTGCATGAACACTTATACAAAGGGGTCATAGTTTACGTAGATGACATTCTCATATTCAGCGAGACCCTCGAAGAACACATAAAGCTGGTGCGGCAAATGCTGAAAAAAACCCTGGCCACTAAGCTCTACGCAAAGCTGTCAAAATGAGAATTTCACCAAACCTCTCTTGACTACCTAGGCTACCGCATATTCAGCAGAGGGGTGGAAATGGACCCAGGAAAAGTAAAAGCGGTGCTAGACTGGCAACCCCCACACACTCGCAAACAGCTGCAAAGCTTCCTGGGATTCGTAAACTTCTACAGACAGTTTATTCCAGCATTCGCAGAAGTCGCATTGCCCCTAACAGAACTGTTAAAAACGGGGCCAACCCCTGCGAAGCCACAACCAAGCCAACCACTTGCTTGGTCAATGGACTGTCAAAAAGCCTTCGAGAAATTAAAAAAGCTCTTCGCCGAAGAACTGATCCTCCAACACCCAGATCCAGAATGGCAATTCATAATCCAAGCAGATGCCAGTGACGTGGCCAGCAGTGCTGCAAAAAGAAGGCTTGCCTAAGATATTTCTTCTTGTGAACTTCTACCTTACTTAAAGGATAGAAGGATAGAAACTTTCTGGGTCCAAAACCCAGAGCCACTCTGTTGTTGACAGAATTAAGCCAGAGCTTGCTTTTCTTCATCTAGCTCAGACATGTGAAACTCAAGGCCCGTGGGTCAGATTCAGCCCAAGATGTTGATTAGATCTGGCTTGCAGGATCGGGGAGCACTGCTCCTCTGCCTCCTCCTCTTGCTCTCCAGAGATCTATCAAGGCAGAAGTTGGACTCGGAGGAAACTGCTTCTTGCAAACTGTCTCCTCCACGCTTCCACATGCAGCAGCGTCATTCTCCACCTCCTGCTTTGCTGGGAGAGGGCACCAGACTGGGAAATGCTAACAATGTCTCGGATTGGAAGAAGAACGTCTCCTTTGGCATGCCATGCACACACACGCACACGCATATATACACCATTCCAAACTTGGAGATTTTTATTCACATCTGAGCTTGCAAACTGCCAATCATGCCTGGTCTTGGGGAGAAGGCCCTCTCCTTCCTCTGTGGATAAAAGTCCCCAAACTTAGATATGCTTTGTGTTTGTGCGTGCACGCATGCGCTTAGCTACCAACAGTTTGGGGAGGCAAGGAGCTTGTGGGGCACCAAATTGTCCTCATGTCGAGTTAACCAGTGCGACTTGTTCCGTCCTAACCCAGCCATCCCAAGTAAGTTGCGCCCAGTGAGCAGCATTGAGCTGTCCACACCTACCAGCCACACCCACCTAGTCGCTGTGAGTCGTCATAGTCTTACAAGCAACTGGCCTTTTGTGGGCAACCATAATGCTGATGTGGCCCTCAAAAATATTGAGCTTTACACCCCTGATCTAGGTCTTTACAACCTCCAGACATTGGGCCTTTGTCAGGATAATGAGGGGCAGATGTTGTACAATTGAGTATCATCAACCTACTGATGATATTGTACTCTATGCTGGCAGATGGCCTCTCCAATGATTTTATGTATCTGTTAAAGAAGAGTACAGAGAAAGTAGATCTTTGAAGCACCCTGCAACAGGGACTAGACTTATTACCCCAACAAATCAACTGGAGCCCGGCATGGTAAAAAGAGGAGAACCACCACAAAAAGGTCCCTCCACTCCCATTGTTCTAAGCTGGTCGAGAAGAATACCATAGTCAACGAAATCAAAGGCAGTTGAGAGGTCAAAGAAAGCTAGAATAGATGCATTGCATCCATCCTGAGGCAACCAAAGGTCATCCACCATTGTGATGAGTGCTATGATCCACTTTTAAACCTAAATGAAATGGATTGTAGATCGTATATTCCGTCCAGATTGCCTAATTGTTATGAATTATTGTATTTGGGAGATTGCTTTTTGGAATTCTTCTGTCTACCACCCAGAAGTGTATCATTTTGGGTGCAGAAATATCTTTAATAAATAATTTGAATAACTTTTAAATAAAGATTTAAATAAAATTTTAAAATGTTTGTGGGAGGCATCCTTTGCCTCCAAAATAAGAACAGTACGCAATATAGCTTAGCATAAATTCTTAACTTTCCTATGGCAATGAATTTTTAAAGCAGTAGTAACTAACCAGACAGAGCAGCAATTTTTCACCTGTAAGCTTACACATACACATACACACAACCATGTTGTTCCCTCTATTGTTCCCACTATCACATCCGCCATCCTATTTAAAGCAATAACCGCAGGGACATCATGGTTAGGCTGGAAAAAAGGAAAAGAACTCAATAGCTGTCCTAATACAATGTTCAAAATAATGTGACTTAAAACTGCCAACTAACAGAAACTATAAATTGACTATGGCTTTGGCATACAAAGAAAACCTCTATAAAATGTTCTACAGGTGGCATTTACCACCTGCAAGACTGGCAAATATGTTCAGTAATCTGTCCGTCAAGTGCTGGAAATGCAATCAGACCCCAGGTATCTACTATCACATGTGGTGGATGTGCAGTAAAGCAAGAAAATATTGGGAGAAAATACATAGCTGGCTGGAAATGATAATTAAACAGAATATTGAGTTGAAACCAGAAACAAGTCTCTTAGGTATAGTATTGGAGGGTTATGATAAAGGGACCATATATTTAGTTTTACATATACTGACAGCAGCAAGGATCATATATACTAAATACTGGGAAAATGTGAACACCCCACCAGAGGAGGTTGTAATTCAAAAAATTTTGGACTGTGCTGAAATGGACAAACTAATTTTAAAAATTAAAGATGATGAAGATACAGAATATTTTTTAATTTGGAATAAATTTTATGAATGGATAGAGACAAGAGGTAGAAATTAGAAAAAGTAAGATTATGAATGTTAGTATTGAAAATAGACATGTATATAACTACAATCACAATAATCGACAAAAATGTAAACAATCTAAGAAGAAACAGTTAAAGCTTTTTGGTTATATTATTATTATTATTATTATTAGTATTATTATTATTATTATTGCTATTATTATTATTGCTATTATTATTATTATTATTATTATTATTATTATTATTATTATTGCTATTATTATTATTGTTGTTGTTGTTGTTGTTATTAGTTTATGTTAATATTTACTATCACCCTTTCTTTGGTCTTTTTTATTTGTAAAAGGTATACCCTGACAATGCACTGTATTCAAAAATGTTTATGAATAAAAGTTTAAAAAACCTGCCAACTAATCAGAACAAAAAAGTAATTTGTTTGGGCTTCAAAAACATTCAACTGTGTATATCTTATTTTTTGCTTTAAACCCTGAAGTGGCAAACAGTGCATATTACTAACAAAAATATGTTACCTTTTCTCTAATATGATAATAGGAAATTATTACAACTTCATAATGTATATTTTGTGCATCTTTCTTCTTTTTCTTCTTGTGTCATATCCGTCATCGGACGTTGGCGATCATGTTGGCAATCCTATTTTTGTCAACAGCCGTATGAAAAAGTGCTGCTGAGTTTTGTCCAAACCAGTCCCTAAGGTTTTGAAGCTATGATGTTCTTCTTCTGCCTGGACCTCGTTTGCCTTCAATCTTTCCTTGGAGGATTAAGTGAAGGATGTCGTATTTTTCTGGGTATCGCATCACATGTCCAAAATATTCTAACTTTTGCTTTTTAATGGCTTTGATTATTTCCCTTTGCTTTCTCAGGTGGCTTATCACCTCATTTGTGATTTTGTTAACCCATCTTATATGTAACAATAATCTGTAAATCCACATTTTAAATGCTTCTAGTTTCTTCAAGTGGTTTTCTGTCAGAGACCAACTCCATAGAGCAGGATAGAAAAAATGTAACATCTGACAAGCCTGATTTTCAGTCTGAGGCTTATGTTGTGACTGCAGAAGACCTTTTTCATTTTGAAGAATACTGTTTGAGCTATCTCTATCCTTGTCTTTACTTCACTGATCATGTCCCAGCTTTCATGTAAATTAAAACCAAAGTACGTGATCCTTTCAACTTTTTCTAATGGTATTCCTTTCGAATTTATCAGTGGTAAATTAATGGGTTGTATGCTGACGACCATGATCTTTTTTTTGAGATGTTAAGCTTCAAGCCATATTTTTCAGATATTTCTGAGACTCTGTTGACGTGGAGCTGAAGGTCTTTATGCTTACTGGCTAACAGAACTGTATCATCAGCATATTTTAAATTGTTGATCTACTTTGAGGCCAGCATCAATGTTTTCCAGTGCTTTGTTGAAAATTGACTCAGAGTAGATATTAAATAACAGTGGAGACAGAATACAGCCCTGTCTGACCCCTCTTCGTATTTCTGCAACATCTGAGTATTTTTAGCTTAGTCTCACATTTGCTACCTGATGCCAATATAGATTCTTGATGATTTTGGAGGGTGGGGGGAGGAATGTGCATCTTTAGTTTATTTTTAATTTTATTTACTTATAACATTTAGAAACCACCCATTTCCTTCATAGAGGGACTTCTGTTCCTGAATGCCAGGTTCAACAGCCACAAATTGTAAACAGAATCAGAAGAGGAAACATGGCACCACTTTTCCATTAATCAGGATTCGTGGGGGCTGGAGTAGTCATGATGTGTCTATGCCATCCTTGCACTTGTACAGTCTACATTTACCAATCTAATTGTAATTTCCTTTTTATAGGTCAGAACAAGGCAAGAAAAAGGAGAGGAAGATTTCTGCATGGCTGTAAGAAAAGTACAAGAAATTGTGGAGCTGAAATTCTCTGACCTTAAGTGCAATAACAGTACCCGTGGAAGCAATAAGTTGCATGGTCCATATAGACTAGTTTATAAAAAAAAGTGTTTAAAGGACAGTGACATGGATACAATTGGAACAGCAGCACCTACCAAAGCCATTAGAGAAGGAATCACTGCCACAGATGTGATCAGTTTTCTAAAAAAGAAAGAAGCAAGACTGAAGGCACAGCTAAAGCAGTGTCAAGAGGGAGATAGACAGAAGATTCATAAAGCAGCAAAGAAACTTGGTCAAGTGCTTTTCATCCCACCAATGAAAACACAACAAGCAAAAATAAGTGCAGAAGTTGACAAAGTTCACCACATTTGAAAGAACACTTTGGGATTGCTTGAAATTGCTTCACCCATTTTTGGCATTTATTTCTGTCTTCTGAATGCAGCTGCTGGCCCTTTAAGCTTACTATGCACCCTCTCATTTTGAAAAAAAAGAATATGTTTAAGTGCGCTACATGTTACCTCAAGGCTATTAATGAACAGGAGACTAATATTCACATCTTTTAAAATTATTTTATCTTTTTAGATAGGTAAATGTTGATGCCCAGTTTCAGTTTAGCTAGAACAGATTCAACACTACACTCTCATACTGAATATTTGGACAAGAGGTCTGTAAGTATGAGAATTATGTATATTTAGTACCATCTTCAATAAAGATTTTGATGAAGTACTACTTGACATGCTGATTATCAAGCTTGCTAAATGTTGGCTGGGTGGCATGACAATGGATATTTTAATTATTTGAATGCAAAATTGGAAAGCATCCTTATCAAATTTTCAGATGTAATTGGGTAGGATAGCTAGAAAGCAAAAATAGAATTCAAAATAATCTCGGCAGGTTAGAGAAATGGCATAAAATTAACAAATTCAGCATAGACATTTTCAAAGTTGTTCCTCTGGAAAACCATCACTGAATGCTTAAATATGGGATAGGACCACCAAGACCTAACTCAAAATTTAAATCATAACATTTCCTCATGCCTTTGCAGACACCCTGTGATAATATTGTGGTCCCCCAATGGTCCGCAGACCACAGGTTGAGTACCATTGGGATAGAAGATATCTGACTTGGTATTAATATTTGTTTTAAAAAAAAACCTCTTAGAATAGTACTGATTCCAAATAGGAATTTCTTGAAAGAATGCAAATGCAATTTAGGGATGTATCAAATCAGGCATATTTTTTAATCATATGAAGCAAACATTCCACTCTATTCTGCTTTCACCAGACTCCATCTCAACTACTGTCTAGTTCTGGGCTCAGAAGAATTCAGAGCAATTGTAATATTTCTAAACTAGGCTAATGAAGTGTATAAAATAATTTGAAACTAAATCTTAGGAAGAGAGGGTTGGTCTTAACTGATAACTGATCGGGATATGATAACACTCTTCTGATACTTAAAAGGACATTGCATAACAGATCCAACTTTAACAGATTAACAGACTTGGAAGGGACTTTGTAGGTCATCTTGTCCAACCCACCGCCCAAGCAGGAGACTCTACTACACCATATCTGACAGATGGTAGTCCAGTCTCTTCTTGAAAGTGATGATGGATGGTGGATTGCTCTCACTGTCAGAAAATTTCTCCTAACCCTAACCCTACCCTCTCCTTGTTCAGTTTCCATCCATTGTCTGGCCTTCAACTGCTTTAGAAAATAGCTCCTCTCTGTGGCAGCCTCTCAAATATTGGAACACTGCTATCATGTCTCCCCTAGTCTTCCACTTCACTAGACTAGCCATGCCCAGTTTCTGCAACCATTCATCGTATGTTTTAGCCTCCAATCCCCTAATCATCTTGATGCACCCCTAATCATCTGCACTCTTTCTAGAGTTTCAACATATTTTTTATAGTGTGGTGACCAAAACTGGATGCAGTATAGAGTTCTCACTTGATCTTGATTGTATCCCTCTGTTAATGCAATTTAGGATTGTATTGGCTTTTTTGGCTGCCACCACACACTGTTGGCTCATATTTAGCTGGTTGTCCACTAAGACTCCAAGATCCCTCTCACAGTTACTGCTATTAAGCCTGGTTTCACCCAGTCTATATGTGTACTTTTGGTTTTTCTTGCCTAAGTGTAAGACCACTTTTCTCTACATTGAATTTCATTTTGTTAGATAGGGTCCAGTGTTCAAGTCTGTCAAGATCTATTTGGATCTTGAGCCTATCATCTAGGGCAGTGGTGGCAAACCTATGGCACACGTGGCAGAGGTGGCATGCAGAGCCCTCTCTGGGCCCATGTGCCATCACCCCAGCTCAGCTCTGCCGCATTATGCACGCACACCTCCCATCAGCCTGCTGGCCTTCAGGTCTCTGCCACGCATGCAGGGGGCACATGCATGGGGTGCATGCGCAGGGACACGAATGCATGCACGGGGCGCTCGCATGCGCAAAGGTGCATGCATGCATGGGGCCTGCGTAGGGGCACATGGATGTTGCATTTTGGGTATGTGCGTGCTCTTTGGGTACCCAGTGCTAAAAAAGGTTCGCCATCACTGGTCTAGGGTGTTGGCTATTCATGCCAGCTTAGTATCATCTGCAAATTTGATAAGTTCCCCTTCTATTCCCTCATCTAAGTCATTTATGAAAATAATGAAGAGTACTGTGTCAACCCTGGAGCCATCTTTGAAGAGTCTTCAGAGTTGCCATAGTGAGGCTCACTGGAGCTAAGGGAAAGAGAGGGGGTGTAGAGATAGCAGAGAGATATGTAGTCAAAATAACATTCTCCTGGGAACCAAGGACACTCTCACCAGCAACTGGTGGGGTGTGGATGGGAGGCATCCAGGATGAGGAGAGAGATCTGATAGGGACGTGTGATGGTTCTGTGTAATGTGGGGGAGAAATTTGGATTTGAACTGGATGGGGAAAACCGGGGGACTTCAGGATTGGGTTTTCACCAGCTGTGCCAATATGACATGCCTAATAAATCTGTACTTTGAGGATTCTTGCCTTGGAGTCATGATTTCCTATGGGCTGTTATTTGGAACCCTGACATTAACCGGCATCTCTTTTTAAAAAGAAGCCGCAGCTCCCCGCTTGCATGGGGCTGCTGTCCGGAGTCCTGAGCTCCAGCTGCTTACCTGGTCTACTGGGCAGCAGGAAGACTCAGGGAAGATGGAGAAGAACAAACAGAGAATGACCTGGCTGCTGCCAGCAGAGCTGTTGGAGCCAGCGGGCTCACTAGGGACAGTTCTGAAACCCTCAGATTCCCCTTGGCAGCCGAGCAAGTAGCAGCTGAGCTCGAGTGCCAACTGGGATCCTGGCCCAAGGAGCCTGTCCTTTGGAAGCCAACCTGCGAGCTTCACTAGTGCAGCCATGGCACAAGCAGTGCATTCACGATCCCAACATACCAGGAGCCAACACCATGGCCAGCCTCCCAGGAGCTGTACCAGGCAGAGGGGCAATTTGCTGGGCAGCAAGTGCTCCAGGAGTGTCAGGTCGCCGCAGCATGAGCAGCGCACCACCATATTCGAGTGGAGGGCTACGATACTCGTTGACCCCAGTGAATCCTGGGATTGAGGAGTCCAGCCACTGCCGAGAAGCCAAACCTTGGAGGCCCTACCAGAGAAGTTCGGCCAGCTCAGCATGGGCAGCCTGGGCCAGCAACCTCAGGCTGGCCAGGGGGTCATGATACTGGCCCAGCCGTCATTCACCTTCCTAAGCCAGGGGACCAGAACACCCACCAGGGGAACTTTCCCTTCATTCCATTCGGCACAGAGCAGACTGCGCCAAGACTTCCCGCAATGGGCCCAATCTACCAGATTGACAGCTGTCAACCCTGTGGCTGGGCTGGTAAGCCAATCCAGACTGTCTTTGCAAAGAGGAATCTCCGGACAACCGGGGTTGGTTGGGCAGCTATGCCAGCCACCCCCAGGCTTCCACCTGCTAACCAGATTCCCTCTGGCTGGGCCTTCTACTCTAGCCAGTGGTGGGTGCAGTGCCAATGGATGCCAGCCCCGGTCCCTCCACCCGCAGCAGCTCAATCACTGCCATTGCCACCAGCTGCACCCCCACATTTCAGAGCAACCTTTGATGGAACCCCAGGAAAGCTGGCATATTTTCTCAACTGGATCTGGTCCCATCTCAACCATTATGGGGACCAGTACCAATCTGACTGTGACATGGTCTCAGCTATAGCCAACACCATGGCAGACAATGCAGACAATTTGATAGCCCAGCTACATGACCAGGCAGCCCCCGAGCTAGACGATGCCAACGAATTCGTGGAAGCACTGAGGGCCCAGTTTGAAGATACCAGCCAGGGGCAGGAAGCTGAGGCTGAGATCAAGGAATTAAAGCAAAGAAGCCACCCTGTAAAAGAGTTGGTCTAGGAGTTCCAGAGAGTGGCAGGAAAACTGCAAGACTGGCCAGAGTGCCTCTTTTTCCATTACTTCAAGGAGGCCCTGGACCTCGATTTCTTGATAGGCCTGCGCCTATCGAGGCACCCCAGACCACATACAGGAGTGGTACCAAATGACAGTGGTCATGGACCCAGAGGTAAGACTGCTCCACCAAAAAAAGCTGAAGAGAATGTTGGGACGTCAGTCTGGTTCACGGCCTCTGGAAGAGCCAAAGCCGACACCGACCATAACCGTCAAGTGCTTCAGGTGCAGCCAGCAAGGGTACCGGGCATCCGAGTGCCTAGACCCAGCTCTGGTTCTGCAAACCAGAACTCTAGCGATGGCGAGAGCCAAGAGAACCCCACAGAAACTGACCAAAAAGGAGAAGTTTGGCAGGCAAGCTGTCTCCCTTCCCCCGGCCAGGAGCGAGGAGACTCTGGCTGATGGAGTCCCCTTTGCAGTCACTGGGGACAGCACCGATGACTGGTGACAACCCGATGGTGAGTGAAGCCATCTGCTCCTTTGCCATCAATTCTCCAAAAGTGGTGCTTGGCAACGGGAGCCCAAGGGGACATAGAAGCCATCATAGACATTGGCTGCACTAGGTGCCTTATTAGTTTCCCAACAATCCAGAGGTTGGGATAGCCATGACACCCGTAGCACACCCCATACGCTTCAAGCAAGTCAATTGGATGTTAATAATGGGAACCTGGGGGGGGTGGAACTGACGTCGTGACGATACGACGGAAGATTTCAGTGCTCCGAGATCACCATCAATATCTCCACCGCTGGACGGTCCAATTTGGAGGGCACATCCTGCCAATCCCGGGGACACCGCAAAGTCCCTGGTTGATCCAGGAGAAGCTCTTTTTTCCGGCGGTGAAGAGGCAGCCATTAAGCTGCTGAAGTTGGGACAGCTCCGGAACGGAAGAGAATGAGTGAAAGTGTGTCAGTTTGGTGAGAGACTTTTAAAATAGACTAATTGAGAACACCCTGGGGTGAAAAGATAATTAAAATTGAAGATAAAGAAGTTAAGCGGCGGAATTGAGCCTGAATCTAAATTAGTTTTTCCTACATTTGCAATTTATTTTTATTTGTGGATGCTTATGGAGGATTTTATTTTTAAAATTTGACTGGACTGGATTGGATTGGAGATTTCCTTTTTATCTGCCTAATTATTAAATTTTTAGTGCTTTTTTAGTTTTATATTATTTTGGTTTAATCTTGTTATTTTTCTTTTCTCTATATTTTTACTTTTTTATTTTGTTTCATCATTTATTGGACATAGAGGGAAAGTGGAAAAAAGAAACACTGCCATCTAGTGGATTGAAACATTGTATCTTTTTTCTTTATTGGCTAAAGAAAATAGCAACTGTGTTACATTTCAAGGACTCTGAGCCTGCTCATAGATAAGATAGTTAGAAGAGCATCAAAGACTGTCTACTGGATTGTTTACTCAGGTGCTTTTCTGGGAAACTACTACTGATAGGCGAATGAGACTTGAAAGAAGAAGATTGCAGTGACTCTGGAAAGAGAGCTGTAAAACTTGGTGAGACTTATAAAAGAACTTTTGGATAATACACAGTTGTGGATTCTTCTTTTTGATAGAAAGTCTTTTTTATTTTCCTTTTTTTAAAAAAAAAATTATTATTCCACTGTTCCCTCTTTTAATTATTTTTAATTGGATTGTGTTTACTCTTAGAAGACCTTTAATATTTTTAAATTTTTGATATATTTTTGATTTATCCTTTTTTTTTCTCTTTTTTTTCCTTTCTCCCCCTTTTTGATGGGAGTTTATTAATGTGTTCAATATCCCTTTGTTTAATTGGAATAAGGCAAACAAGAGCCTAAAGAAATTATTTGTTGTTTTTCTTTTTTTATCTTTTCTTTCTTTCTTTCTTTCTTTTTTTTTTTGATTGGAGATTCCTAATTGGTTTTTATCTTTTTATTCAAGTGGATTAGGGTACACAAGAGCCTGAAGATTTTGCTTTCTTTGGACCTTCCCTTTGCTTATTGTTATTTGGGATAGTATCTGTCCTCTAGAAAAACGGATTAAGGTATAGAAGAACCTGAAGATTTTTTGACTGTTTAAATATTTTTAACCATTTTATAGACATGAGTAAAAAGGCAGCAGCTATTAGTTCTTCTGCATCGACTCCCTCTTCTTCACCATTGGGAGGATAATGATCAATACAGATGATGTTGCAACAGGAAAAGGAGAGGGAATGTGAGAAGGAGAAGGATGCGATAGTGCAGATGATTTTGCAAGGAATACAAGACATACAATCAAAAATAGTGAGCATCAAACAGAGAACAGAAAAGATTGAACAAAGAACAGGGAAAACATGAAAAAATAGAAAACATACAACAAATGATGAAGAAATATGAGGACAGGCTTCAAAAAAATTGAAGAAAAGGAAGAGACAAAAAATAGAGATATGGATAGCAGATTAGATGAGGTTGAACGAGATAAGAGTGGAATAGGATGGGAGATGGACAAATCAGAATTCTATTTAAGATTTCAAAATATAGAAGAAGAAAAGGGAGAAAACTTGGCAGAAAAAATGATAGAAATTTTAGCAGAAGCATTAGAAATTATTAAAGAAAAGACGATAGATGGCATAGATGAGATATTTTGAGTATATACAAGATATGCAATGAGAAATAAACAACCAAGAGAAGTTCATATAAGATTCACCAAGAAATCAATTAAAACGCAAATATTGCAGATTACAAAAGAGAAAACACTGAAATACAAGGACAAGGAAATTGTGGTTCTGAAGCAAATACCGAGAAGAGTGAGGGAGATGAGAAGAGAATATCAATTTTTGACGAAAATATTGCTCCAGAAAGGTGTGAATTATAGATAGCTGATACCAGAAGGCCTGGTGTTTACATGGCAATTGCAAAGATTTAAAATAGATTCAATTGATAAAGCTAAAGCATTTTATGCTGAATATTTTAGAGAGAAGGAAGTAGAGTTAAGAAGGGAAGAATCATTGGTCGAACTACAAGAGGAATGAACTACAAGTGAAAAGGAAGAAGGCGCAGTAGGGGGCATTGTAGAATATAAAGAACAACGTGAACTGAGATCTACTAGAGCAACAAATCCTTCATATAAAGTATGAATATGGAAGAGAAAAAATTGATCACAATGAACATAAATGGTCTTAATATAGCAACTAAAAGAAGAAAGGTATTTCATAAATTAGAGAAATTAAAGTTGGATATAATTTGTCTACAAGAAGTGCATATTAAAAAACAACATGAACAATTGTTGGTTCAGCCAAAATTAGGGAAATTATTTGCTTCATTGCTGCAATGTAAGAAAAGAGGAGTGATTTTATATATCAGAGACACAATATCTATGGAAAAAAATTATGCAGACGAAGAGGGAAGAATATTGATGGTGGAAATGATAGATAATAATAGGAAAATACTCTTAATAGCAATATACGCTCCAAATGACAAGAAGATTTTTATAGAAAATTACATATGAAATTAATTGAACTGGACTATGAAAATATTTGTATGATGGGAGATTTCAATGGCATAGTAGATGGAAATATGGACTATAACACACAGAAGGCAACAAAGCAAAGTAGAAAAACTCTGCCAAAATCCTTCTTTAAGATGATTGAGGAAACAAATTTAAAAGATGCATGGAGAGAAAGAAATGCAAAAAATAGACTATACTTTTTATTCTAACAGACATTTATCATGGTCTAGAATAGATATGATATGGATGACAATGGAATTGACTTCTAATATAGAAGAAATTGACATAGAAGCTAACACCTGGGCAGTGAGATGGAAAGGAATGTTATACGAGAGTCTTTGCTATTAAATTGGGAGAAGATTAAAAGACAACATTATTTAAAAATTCCAGTCTGGTTATCTACTATTGAAGCATTCTCATATTCAATAACATTTAGAAAGGAACAAATTGTTAGATATAGTGAATTATTGAATGAAAAGGGTGAACTTAAATCGAAGCAAGAATTAGAAAAACAGGATATAAAGATGGACTGGTTTTCGTATATGCAAATACATTCTAGATATGATAAAGATTCTAAGACAGTTTTTACAGTAATTTGTCTAACTTAGATAAAATTTTAATAGGTTCTGATGACTATGTAATTAAAAATTTGTATGGTTATTTATTAGAGGTAAAATTGGAAGAAGAACAAGTTAAAGAAACAATGATTGCAGACTTCCGCCGGTGACGTCAACGTGTTAGGGACGAAAGGAACGGGGCTCCGTTTCCAAAGCCCCTAATATCCTCGCTGCGGGCGCTGATTTCGGCGCTACCGACCCCGTAGAGGTTGGTAGAAAAAGGGGAAATTTCTGAGGACCTCGGGGAGGGCGGCAATCCCCCCGAAGGTTCAGGATAACTCCTCTAACTCGGAACGAGGAAGAACCAGCCACCCGGCTGGCCAGAAACGCTGACAGCTGTTAAGAGGGAAGCGAAGATTGAAAAAGAAAAGCATCGGTGAAAACAGAAGTGAGGATTAAAGATTGAAAAGGTATATCTGCATTTTCTAACGGTTGGGAGAAAGCGGGCGGAAAGAACCCTTGAGTAAAAGAGGAGAAAGAGAAGCGGCGACTGATAAGTGGAATGAAGGGGAGGAATCCATATTGAAAGTGACAGCGCGTAATCTGGTAGTCAGTGGAATCCGAAAGAATCCAGAGGGAATACGGTTGAACGAAGTGTGTGATTGATAACCAGAGCTTCATAACAAAAAGCTGGGAGAGCGAAGGTCTCTGAAAACTTAAAAGACTTAACGGGAGGACTTTTAGAGCCCCGGATATCCATAGAAGAAAGGACGGTGAAGCCATATTGAGCAACGGCAGGGAGAACACAGTCAACTTAGAACTTATAACATTGTTGCCGATACTTACTGGACAATCCAGACAAAGGCTTCCTTAACAGGATCAAGTTTATTGGATAATTGGATAATAAAGCAACGGGACTATTGGATTGTGTTATTTGGGGAAGCAGACGCTTGATACTTTTGGCGCACGATTGGTGTGTATTGGACAAAAAGTAAAGTAAAGGGAGGAAAAAGTATGATTGGACGTGAAATACATTGGATTTATAATTTTTGTTTCTGCCACGGCTTATCCCGGTGAGGACTTGAACTGAGGACTACGGAACAAGTGGATAATACATGGACGTATTATATTGAAACTATTGACAGTTGAAAGGAAGTGGACTTGAACTATAATTGGATATTTGATATAAAGATTGCCAGAACATAAGATATTACCAAGACCAACTACTAATTACCAACAGTGACTAAGAAGTAATATTTGGTGTATATATACTCACTGCTTTGGAAATCTATACTTATATGACTGCATAACATTACCTTATACTTATCTTGTACCCATTAAGTGAATTATTGCCTTATTAAGTTGTTTTTATATATTTATATACATAGAATCAGAGATATAGATTTTATTATAGCTAAATATAATTTCTATTAATTTGTCTTTATATAGTTAGAATCTCAATGATTTGTTAATTTGTCTTAATACAACTAGAATCAAAGATCCGGATTATATTATACTTATCATAGCTATATTATAACTACAAAAGTATATCCATATACGTATGTTATATAAATTAAAATAAGTTGGATAAATTAGATAAGTAAGATAAATATTTAGACAATTGCTTAAGGAATCTACGTTTGACATTTGATTGCATAATATGACCTTACTTATAAGAAGTGTATATTAATAGATTAAGTGATATATTAATTTGAGCTATATAGAGTTAGTATTAAAGATTTAGTCCATAGTATATTAGATACATTTATATTAACTACATCCCTTTACCTTCTGAGAGAAATCATATTGCACTTACTCCGTACTTATTAATATACCACTTACTTAAATACTTAATACCAGGGAGAATTAGCTGATGGATTGCTAGAACGTTACATTTTTCCCTCGACCCTCCCACTTAGCTTCCCATGCTGATTGATTTATAAGTACAAAGGAGCCTGGAAAAAAGTGAAAAATAAATTTGGGTGAAATTTTAAAACAGACCTAGAAATATTGACCAGTATATGAAAATCTGGGAAAGAATAAAAAAAGAGATAATAATGGCGACCACAAGTATAACGACAACAGCTAAAATAAGTAAGAAAACACCAGCGGGCCAAATGATACTTATGACCTCACCAGCTCAACAGAAAGTAATTGAAACCACAGAAAAGGAGAAGATGAGTCCTGCCCTACAGAACATCCACTCCGCATTAGCAATGATCCAGGAAGGCATGAATAGAATGCAGGAAACCATGGCACATAATCATGAAGAGACCAAGAAAAATCATGAAGAATTGAGGTCAGATGTGAGTGAAATTAAAGATAACATCAAAAATATGGATGAGAAGATAGAACAAATTCAGCAAAACATAACAGAAAATGAGCAGAGGATCCAAAAGGTGGAAGAAAGAGTAGAATATGCGACCAACAGAATGGAAAGAATGGAACAAGATCAAGGGGCATTTAATAAGGAAACTGAGGACGCGTTAACCTATCTGGAAATGGAAAAGGCATCATTCTACTTACGGTTTCAAAATGTAGAAGAGCAGAAGGATGAGGATCTAAGTGAAATAATGATTGAGATACTGGCAAAGGCAACCCAGGTGGATAAGGATGAACTGCGAAACGGAATGGATGAAATATATAGGGTGTACACGAACTACGCAAGAAGAAACAAATTACCCAAAGAAATTCACATAAGATTCACAAAAAAATCTATTAAGGAAGAGATCTACAGGAAGATGAGGGAAGAGACAATCATGCATAAGGGAAGAGAAATCATAACTCTCAAACAAATACCAAGAAGAACGAGAGATCAAAGAAGAAATTATAATTTCCTGACCACCCAGCTAAATAAATTTAAAATAAAATTCCGCTGGCTACTACCGGAAGGCCTACTTATCTCCTGGGATGAAAGAAAGTACAAGATTGATAATCTGGAAAAGGCTCAAGAATTCTTTGACCAGCACTTTACAATGGAAGAAGAACAGGAGACAAGGAGAGAAGCGGAACCCGGGACACGGCGGATGGAGAAGGAAGAAAAAGATCAGGAAGAGGCAAAAAGATTGGAGAGAGAAAGAATGGAGAGAGAGGGAGCGAGGGAAAAGACTCAAAGAGTTACCAGAAACACAACAAAGTTGAAAATCACAAATAGATAAACTCGATAGAGATGGAAGGAGAAATAAAAATTATATCAATTAATATAAACGGACTCAACTCCCCAAGGAAAAGGAAATATATATTTATGAAATTGCAAAAATTGGACTTAGATGTGATAACTTTACAAGAAGTACACATTAAAAGACAGCAACAAATATTGTTGGAGAATCAAAAATTAGGAAAATTATTCACATCCCTAGGAGATAATAAGAAGAGAGGAGTGGCAACTTATGTCAAAAACCATTTAAAAGCTAAACAGATATATACAGATTCGGAAGGACGTATTTTAATAACTGAAATACAAACAGAAACAAGGAAAATATTGCTAGCTTCTATCTATGCACCTAATGGAAACCAGAGAGAATTTTACAAGAAACTACATGATACAATTAAAGATTTGGAGTACGAAAATATCTGTGTTGTCGGAGACTTCAATGCAATCGTGAATATACAAGATGACTATCGAAGTAATAAACAAAGTAAGACTCGAAAAAGAATCTTACCGGATACATTTAAGGATATGACTGAAGAATTGCAATTACATGATGGATGGAGAGAGGCCAACAAACAAACCAAACAATATACCTTCTACTCAAACCCACACCAGTCATGGTCTCGGATTGACATGGCCTGGATGACGCCAGACCTCAGGAAGGATCTACAAGACATCGAAATTATACCGAATACATGGGCCGACCATAATCCTATAAAAATAACATGGAGAGGACAGCGAAAGCAGAAGAGGTGGTTGATGGACACCGGAATAATAAAAGATAGAGATTATGTGCAGATGATGGAGAACGAACTTAGAATATTTTATCAAATAAACACAAAGGAGCAGACTTCAGTACAGAATCTGTGGGACACTACTAAGGCCTATATAAGAGACCTCACAATAGCATACACAGCAAAAAAAAATAAAGATAAACAACAAAAGAGGAAAAAATTAATGGAAGAACTCAACATATATGAGTCACAATTACAGAAACAGCCTGACGACAAAACAACAAGGGAAAAATTGAATCGTACTAAACATGAGTTGAACTTAATTTCACAAGCAGAAATCGCACAGAAAATGAAAATGGTCAAGCAGAAATACTTTGAATATGCAAACAAAACAGGTCGCTGGCTGGCATACAGACTGAAGAAAGAGAGGGAAAAAAGAATAATATACCAATTGCAGGATGAAACAGGACAACTATATAGTATGAATTTAGATAAAAAACGTATAGTAAGGGAATTCTATCAAAACCTCTACACACAAGAAGAGACTCAAGACCAAGATATTATGGAATACCTACAAAAAGCAAATATCCAGAAATTAGAGGAATCCCACAGAGAAATACTGAATAAACCAATAACAATGATGGAGTTGATGGAAGCCCGAAAGAAACAGAAGAACAACAAAGTCCCAGGTCCGGATGGAATTCCAACGGAATTTTATAAAAACTGCCAGTCTGCAATAGACGAACTACTATTACAAGTTCTCAATGAGGCACTGCTGGAAGCAGAAACACCTAAATCTTGGGCTGAAACAATTATCTCACTCATCCCCAAAGAAGATACGGATCCGACTAAAGTCCAAAATTATAGACCCATCTCGCTGTTAAATGTAGATTATAAACTATTCACGACAATTATAGCACAGAGGCTGAAAACAATTATACATAATTATATACACCTCGACCAAAATGGTTTTGTCCCAAGGAGACAAATAAAAAACAACATGAGGACAATAATAAACGTTCTCGAATACTACGAGCAAAACATCAATAATCAGGTAGCGCTAATCTTTCTCGACGCGCAAAAGGCGTTCGACAATTTGAACTGGAAATTCCTTATAGCACAACTGCAGATTATGAATTTCGGCGACAAATTCCTGAAAATGATTAAGAAAATATATTCTTCCCAGACAGCGAGAATTATAATTAATGGAGATATGACCGAAAAAATAAGCATCCAAAAGGGGGTAAGACAAGGATGCCCGATATCGCCTCTACTGTTTATAATCTCACTGGAAGTCCTTCTAAAGGAAGTAAGAAAGGAAGAAGAAATAAAAGGACTGAAGATAAGGAATGAGGAGTATAAACTACAGGCTTTCGCGGATGATGTGGTCTTCATAGTGGAACAACCGGAAGTAGCGGGAGTCAAATTATTAGAGAAGATAGAGGAGTATGGCAAAGTGGCGGGGCTTAAGATCAATAAACAAAAAACCAAAGTCTTGACCAAAAATATGACAATGACACAAGAGGAAAAATTAGAAGAAGAATTAGGAATGCAAATTGCGAAGAAAGTAAAATATTTGGGAATTTGGCTTACTACAAAAGCAACAACTATTAGAGAGGACAATTACATTAAATTGATGAAGCAAATTAGAAAAGACTTGGAAAGATGGAATAAGGTACAACTATCATTTCTTGGCAGAATAGCGTCTGTAAAGATGAACATATTACCAAGACTCCTATATCTCTTCCAAGTGATACCAATTGGTCCGGGAAAAGATTTCTTTAAGGATCTCAATAAGACAATAATGAAATACATCTGGCAAGGAAAGAAAGCTAGAATTAAAATAAGATGCTTACAGGACACAAAGGAGAAGGGAGGCCTAGGTCTACCAGACTGGGAGTTATATTACAAGGCGGCGGCGTTGAATTGGATCAGAGAATGGATAGATCTATCAAATAGGAGAATGCTATACTTGGAGGGATTTGATCTGAGTCGAGGTTGGCATGCCTTTCTGTGGGAAGGCACAGACAAGCAACATCCGTACTTCCAGAGACATGTAATAAGAGGTGCACTATATAAAACATGGCAAGATATCAGAAGGCAACACTATAGTAAAATCCCACGATGGTTGTCGCCTATGGAGGCGCTAATTTATCCAAACACTATAGAAATAGGAAAGATGCGGAAATATCAAGAATTGTTGAGTAGTGGGGGAGACCTACTTACGAGACAAGAACTGGAAAGACGAGGCATTATGATTGATTGGTGGCCATATCTTCAAATTGAGTCAAAATATACAGCAGACCGGAGACATTATGATTTTCAAAGCCAACCAAGTGAACTAGATAAAATTTTAAAAGGCACAGATGAGAAAATAATATCTAAAATTTATGGATATTTAATAAGGTATAAATTAGAGGAGGAAACAGTGAAAGAAAACATGGTAAGCTGGGCAAGAAATATAGGTCACAATATAGAGTTGGATAGATGGGACAAGCTATGGGCAGAAAATTATAAGATGACACTGTCGATTCCATACAAAGAAAATTTATACAAGATATTTTATAGATGGCACCTTCCTCCGGCACGTTTGGCTAAAATGTTTCCAAACACATCACCAATGTGTTGGAAGTGTAAGACACAAATGGGGACATACTACCATCTCTGGTGGTCTTGCAGGAAGGCACAACACTACTGGCAAGAGATTAAGAGAATAATCAAAGAAACAACGAGGCAAAGTGTAGAAATGAAACCAGAATTCTTTCTATTTGGAATGACTACACCACAGTGTACCAAGGAGATAAAATATCTTACCATCCACATATTGACAGCGGCACGTATAGTGTACGCTCAGAATTGGAAATCCGAGATAATACCAACAGAAGAAAAAATAATAACAAAAATAAATGAATGCGCAGAGATGGATAGGCTCACAAAAGAGCTCCAAGATAAAGAGAACACTGACTTTTATTTAGTTTGGCAAAAATGGTACACATGGTTAGAAAGAAGGATAGGGCCAACAACATAGGACATTAGGAGAACATAACTCAAGAATTGTAGAAATAGATACATGAGATGAGCCGTAGGATTGTATAAATAAATGGTTAATATGTTTGTAGAAAGATATTGTTGAACTTCAATGAATATATTAAGGTATAAGCAAGTGAATTTGTAAATAGTATGATTAAGGAAAATTGGTTAAATGGACATTAATCACCGATGCGAAGGTTTTCTAGAAGTTAGTCGATTGACTCTTTGTTAATGTATAAGTGTTTACATGTATTTGTGTTTTATGTTTGTTTATGTTAATAAAACTTAAAAAAAAAAAGAAAGAAACAATGATTGCATAGGGGAAAAATTTTGGTTATGGAATTGATTTAGAGAAATGGCAAAAATTGTGGATGCAAAATTATAAAATGACAATGTCAACAGCATATAAGGAGAATTTGTATAAGATGTTTTACAGGTGGCATCTACCCCCGACAAGAATAGCGAGAATGTTCAAGAATAAATCTGAGAAGTGTTGGAAATGTCATCAGATACTGGGCTCATATTTATTAGTTCAATTAGTTCAATTTATGTGCCGCCCTCCTCCGGAGACTCAGGGCGGCTTACAATGCACTTATAGCAATAGCCTTCATTCTTTTGTATATACCTGCTTATTAGGGCTTTTGGCCCCCCATAAGCGGTGTTTCTACAAAGTCAGCTTATTGCCTCCACAATCCGGGTCCTCAATTTACCTATCTCGGAAGGATGGAAAGCTGAGTCAACTTTGAAGTCATATTACCATATGTGGTGGACATGTATAGAAGCTAAAAGATACTGGACTAAAATCCACACATGGTTGGAAAAAATGACAAAAAAACACATAGACTTTAAGCCAGAGATTTTTTTATTGGGGATTGTGCCAGAAATATACAATAGAGAATTGAGATATTTGATTGTGAATGTTTTAACAGCTGCTAGAATTGTGTTTGCTAAAAACTGGAAAAATGAGAAAATACCAACGCAAGATGAAATTATTAAGAAAATCATGGAATGTGCTGAAATGAGTAAATTGACATTTGAAATTAGAGAACAAGAAGATAAACAATATTACAAGATATGGAATTTATTTTATCACTGGCTAGATAATAAAACATGGAAATGAAATATGAAACATGAAATGAATGTTATAAATATATTTGAAAATAATTTTTTTTTAAGTGACAAAGCCATAGTTAAATAAATGAGGATGTTGAATTGTTTGACAATAGGAGAAATTAGATAATTAGTAAATTCTGAATATGGAGATGAAGCACAAAAGATTTGTAACCAACTGACACACTGTTTGCAAATATAATGGATGATGGATTTGTTTTATATTTTGTTTAAAAAAAAATTCAAAAAAAAATAAATAGTAGGAACCCCAGCCATTCTAGTCACCGAACCAGTGAGGCTGAAGATGGGGCACCACTGGGAGATTATCCGCTTCATGTTGGTGCCAAAAATGACTGAATCAGTTATCCTAGGCTAGCCTGATTAGACAAGTGAACACCCACAATTATGTGGGAGAGCAGCTACAGAAAACTAAGGATAGGGGTTGGACCGCTACCACCTCCTCCTAATGGGGAAACCAACCCTGCAAAGCTGCACCACGGCCCAAGCCTCTGTGAGAAAGCCACGGCCGTCATGACTGCACCAACTGGCTGCCCCCCAGTGCCAACAGAGGAAAGGAACCTGGTCAACATGTTCAGTGAGCAAGACTGTAACACCCTTCCCCCTCACCGACTGACCCACTGTGCAATAGAGTTGGTGCCATGGGCTAAACTCCCTAAGCCCAAGATATACTCCATGACCCCTAGGGAGATAGACAAGCTACGGAGCTATATTGACACCAACTTAACGACAAGTTTCATCCATCCAGCCAAGTCTCGGGTTGCGGCCCCAGTGCTGTTTAATGAGAAAAAAGATGGCTTGTTGAGGTTCTGTGTGGACTTTTACGGCTTTAATGTCGTGTGTGTGGAAAAACCTATCCCCTGCCCTTAATGAAGGACATGCTAGCCCACCTAGCAAAGGGGAAGGTGTTCACCAAACTTGACTTATGGGAGGCGTACTACAGAGTCCGCATTAAAGAAGGAGATCAGTGGAAGACAGCCTTAATCTACCCGCTGGGCAACTTCCAGTTTAAAGAAATGCCAGTTGGATTACAAGGAGCCCCCACAGTCTTCATGCAGCTAATCAACTAGGTGCTGCATGATCACCTCTACAAAGGGGTCCTTGTCTTCTTGGGCAGCATTCTCATTCTCAGTGAGATCATAGAGGAACATGTCAAACTAGTGCGCCAAGTCCTTAAGAAACTCCTTGCAGCTAAGCTCTATGCAAAGCTGTCAAAATGCGAGTTCCACAAGACCTCCCTAGACTATCTGGGCTACCGAGTGTCAAATGAAGGGATCAAGATGGACCCAGGAAAAGTAAACAGTGTCTTAGACTGGCAACTCCCACGCACCTGCAAGCAGCTCCAGAGCTTCCTCAGGTTTGTCAACTTCTATAGACAGTTCATCCCTGCTTTCGCCAAGGTGGGACTCCCCCTCATGGAACTGTTAAAAACAGGAGTGGGGTCCCAAGCTGAAGCCCAGTCAGCCCTTGCCTGGACCCTAGATTGCCAGCAAGCCTTTGAGGCCCTAAAGAAACTATTCGCCGAGGAACTGATCCTCAGGCACCCAGAGCCAGAGCACCCATTCATGATCCAAGTGGATTCCAGTGATGTGGCCTTAGCGACTGTGCTGTTGTAAGTGAATCCCCAGGGACAGCTACAACCCTGTGCTTACAACTCCAAAAAACTCACACTGAGAGGTGATGGGCAGTGTGGGAGAAAGAAGCCTACGCCATCCGCTGGGCTCTCCTCACCTGGTGACATTTCCTAGAAGGGAGCAAAGTGCCATTTGTGGTCTGGATTGATCACAGAAACCTAGAGGCACTAAAGATGCCCCAAAAACTCTCATCCAAGGAAGTCAGGTGGGCCCAATATTTTAAGCCAATCAACTTCAACTTAAAGTACATCGGGGGGGGGGGGAGAGAACCTACTCACAGATGCCCTGTCAAGAAAATCCCAATTCAACGTTCTCCGAGAGGAAGTCATCCACACCATCATCCCCACCTCCCAGCCAGCAGCCCAGGTCACCACCCATGGCCAAGCCTGGTGACAGCCACCCACCAGAGGAGACCAGATGATAGCAGCAGTGAAGGCAGCCCTCTCCACAGACCCTTGGTTCAACAACAACCAGGATGTCCTAACCCTGAAAGATGTAATGGCTTGGAAGGGAACTAAGCTGTATGTCCCCACCGCACAAATAGGCAGGACATTTCGGCTATCTAAAAACTCTGCACCAACTAGATGGCAGTTTTGGTGGCCGAAAATGAAAAGGGATGTCAAGGACTATACAAAAAGTTGCGCTACCTGTGCAGCCATGAAGAAAAGGCCAGGGAAACCCCCTGGCCTCCTTCAACAAGTGGCAGAGCCAACCCGGCCATGAGAATAAATTGCCATGGATTTTATAGTCAAACTCCCGGGAACACAGTCATTTGGATCATGATTGACTTATTCTTGAAGCAAGCCCATTTCACCACCTACAAAGGGTTGCCCTTGGCCAAGAAGTTGATTCGGATGTTCATAAAATAGATCTATCGGCTGCATCGGTTCCCCCACAGGGTTATCTCTGACAGGGGATTCCAATTCACCGTGAAGTTCTGGAGGGAATTCCTGAGAGCCATAGGGTCCACTCAGGGTCTCAGCTCGGCTTTTCATCTGAGCACGAATGGGACGGCGGAACAGACAAACACGGTAAACCAGTACTTGAGGTGCTATGAGGATTACCAGCAATCTAACTGGGCTGACCTGCCGTTTTCAGAGGTGGTTTACAATAATGTGGTGCATAGCAGCACTGGCCTGACCCCATTCCAGATTACCAGCAGTGTGGTGTTTGTCCTCGTGCCGGAGCTACCCACAGAGCCACCAATATCCATGTCCCTGAGCAACTGGATGGAATCCTTGAAGAAGAGGTGGGAGAATACCAAGCGAGCTCTGGTGGAAGCGGTGAAAACTTGTAAAGCACTAGCTGACAAGTGTCGCTTCCCCCCAAACCTCCTTTCTGAGTTGATGACAAAGTGTACCTATCAACGAAGTACTTGAGGCTGAAGTTGCCAAGTAGGAAGCTAGGACCTAAGTTCCTGGGGCCATTTCCAATTGTGAAAGTGATAAACCCTGTAACCATTCAGCTTAGCCTCCCATGCTTGCTAGGGAAAGTGCGTCCAGACTTTCATAACAGCTTGTTAAAGCTGGCGGCAGGCTCCCACCTGAGACCAGTTGACCGGGCAGCCCTAAAGTCTATTGTGGCACAGGGAGAGACCACTATGAAGTGAAGAAAATTTTGGATTCACACCTACATAGGGGTTAGCTACAGTACTTAGTCCACTGGAAGGGCTGCCCCTATCTAAGGCCAGCTGGATTAAGAAAGCAGACATGTTAGTCAAGCAGTTCCACGATAAGTACCCAGGGAAACCTAAGGAGCCACCTGGAGGAGGTCAGGGAGGCTGAGTGGGGGTCAGTTTAATTCTCTATGGTTTTTCTTCTTTTTTTTAGGATGCCCTCTTCATAGGAGGAGGGGCAGCCTGTCAGCTGCCAGCTTAGTATCACCCTGACATACTGGGCCTAAGATGAGACCTTGTGGTACTCCACTGCTTACTTCCCTCTATGTAGATGTAATACCATTAAGGACTACTCGAGTACAGTTTGTCAGCCAGTTACAAATTCATCTGATGGTGTTGCTATCTATCCCACTTTTTTCTAACTTACCAAGAAGTAGGTTGTGGTCTATTTACCAGGAAGTAAGTTGTGGTTTACAAGACATAGGTTGTGGCATAGAAGAAGCTCAAGACCTATTCTCTGTCAATCCAGACAGCAGGATATAAAATAATGATTTTAAATTCCAGGACTGATTGAATGTTAGTCACTTCCGAACGGTGGGATCCATTCAATAGTGGAACCAATTACTGAGAAGCAGTGTGCTTCTTTTTATGTGATGTGTTCAAGCAGAAACTACACAACCATCTGTCAAGGATACTTTAATCTGAAAAGTTGCACTGAGCAGGGAGTAGGATTTGATGACCAAAATCAATTGCCCCATCTATTTTGTGTGTGTGTGTCTAAAAGCATTGAAATTACTTTTAAGCCTCAGGCATAAACAACAGCACATCTAGTGTTCTGTGATTATTTAAAATATATCTTTAAGATGAGTATGTAAAGAAGATCCATTTTGAGACACCTTTCCTGTAACCTACTGTATTTTTCAGACTATAAGACGCTCCGGACTATAAGACGCACCTAACTTTTGGGGAGGAAAACAAGAAAAAAAACCCAGCCTGGTTAGCTTCAACACAGCCTGATTTAGCACAAGCAGCTGATTGACGGTTGTATCTGCTTTCTGGAATACCGCCTATCAGCTGTTCCAGGCTGCGGGGATCATCACCACCGTCGTCAGTCATCACCACTACTGCCTACAACCACCTCCGC
This sequence comes from Pituophis catenifer annectens, assembly GCF_029215685.1. NCBI lineage: Eukaryota > Metazoa > Chordata > Lepidosauria > Squamata > Colubridae > Pituophis > Pituophis catenifer. The sequence goes on along the minus strand of NW_027256883.1, from coordinate 105,220,894 downwards.
GTGCCCCATTTTTGGCCTCTATGCAACCCATTTTCGGCCTCTTCCAAGCGGGCCTAAAATGGGGCACACGGAGGCCGAAAATGGGGTGTACAGAGGCCAAAAATGGGGCACATGGAGGTGGTGATAGGCGATAATGGTGAGGGGCACTGTTTGCTTCTTCAGTATAAGATTTCAATAAGTAGGTTTTCGTTTTTAAAGCAACTAAAGCTTCACAAATACACATAGAAGCTTTCATAGTCCCAAGAATTCTTCCACAAGCTATTATGGTTAAAATTCTAGGGACAAAATGGAGAAGTGAAAAGAAAAATTCACGTTGCTAGTTAAATAATTTCTGCTCTCACTGAAGCAGGCTTTCACCCTGTTATCTGGAACAGTTTGACCCTGTTGCTCCTGAGGAAGTGGACAGGATTCTAGGGAGTATGCCAGTGGTGGGTTTTAAATTTTTTTATTACCGGTTCTGTGGGTGTGGCTAGGTGGGGGGGCATGACTGAGTGGGCATGGCCAACTTGATGTCACTCACGCACTCAGTCACATGACCCCACCATCACCAAGCCACGCCCACCAAAACGGTGCCGAAAATTTTTGGGACTTTTTGACACTTTTTTTTTGACACTCCAGCCCCATATCCAGGTCGGGACGTGGTGGGGTGGTGGTGGTTGTCTCAGCTTTCCCTCTATTGCCCTTCCTGGCTGAAAAGCACTCCTTCTTGTCTCTGACGGGCCTTACCCGTGGTTGCAGCCAGAACACCCCACTCCTGCCGGCCGGGTCCTGTCCATGAGATGAGCGTCCAGGAGACAGGCTTCCCTCTGGACCTAGACTGAGAATGCGCCCAGGCCCCCAGTCAAGAGGGTGACCCTGTTTCCACGGCCCACCAGCCACGGCTTTTTGGCCGGGAAGGGCAATGAAGGGAAAGCACGAAGCAGCTTCCTTCTCGCCAGCTGACCGGAGAACTTTTTGGCATTGTTGCCAAGTTCTTGGAGAGCCATGCTCATGCTAGCCTGCATGAGTGTGGAGCCAGCTGGGGGCGAACTGGGCAGGCCAGGGGCAATGACAACGGCAGAATCTGGCACTCAGGGAGGGCAAGGTTAGCATGCTCCCAGCTGCTAATTTAGCAGCCATGAGCCATACTTTCCTGTAAGCGCTGTGGGTAGCAGAGGGAAACAGGTGCTTCTTTCTGCACAGAGCTTTTCGGATGAAACTTGGAGGAAAGTGCAGCTCATGGCTGCCACATTTTGCTCCAACAATGAGTTTGGCAGAGATCTAAGGAAACATCTTCCAGCTCTTCATGATCAATTTTAAGAGTGGCAAGCTGACAGCAAAAGAAGCGGCAGTGGAGGCGACGGGCATGTGTGTCCCTCTGTGGTCCTCTCCCCGGCAACAGCCAGGGCTTCGCCACTGCCTCTTTTCCTCAAAGGGGGATGTCTGCCTCCCTTAACATGTGGTGCACATGTGCAGCAGCCCTGGGACATCCACCCGCCCACCCTCAGCACTGCCTCTGCCGCCGCCCCTCTCAGCTCCAGTACAGCACTCCATTCCCCGAAGGGCCGCCGCCCACCCACTGGCCAGGTTGGAAGGCAGGCAAGCATGGCAGGGCCATGGGGAAGGGAGCTAGCTAGCCGGGTGGCCCCAACATTCTTGCCTGCCTTCCTGGCAGTCCCTGTGGCCAGGCCTGCTTGCCTGCCTTCCTCCCCACTACCGCCTCTTTGTTCAGCTGCTTACCTTCCGCGGCGGCTGGTCCAGAGTTGGGAAGGCAAGCTGACCTGAGTTTTCTGCAGCCCCCAGCCAGCCACTGCTGCTGGAAAGCGGCTGGCCAGGTAGCCTCCAAAAAGGTTTCTTTGCCAGCCACTTTCTCCTCAGGCCACCAAAAAGTAATGATGGGAAAAGCTGCTACCGTCACCATGTTCTTCGCGCATGCGCATCCCATTGGACTTACAAGGCAATGGGATGCGCATGCGCGAAGAACATGGCGATGAACATAGCAGCCGGGGCAAGGGAGCGGCGACCGGGGGACCAGTTTGGGAGCGTAGCCAGCCAGCCATTACTACTGGTTCTGCAAGTGATGACATTTTTACTACCGGTTCTCCTGAATCGGTGTGAACCGGGAGCAACCCACCATTGGAGTATGCCCACAAGCACCTGTGTTTTAGACCCATGTCCCTCCTGGCTTGTGAAAGCTTCCCAGGAAGTGACAGGCGACTGAACTCTAGCAGCGATTAATGATTCCCTACAGGAGGGGACAGTGCCCCAGTACTTTAAGGAGGCTGTGGTCTGCCTTCTTAAGAAGCCATCGCTGGATTCCACCTGGTTGGATAATTTCCGACCTGTCTCCAGTCTTCCCTTTGTGGGGAAGGTTGTTGAGAAGGTCACACGGCAGCTCCAGAGGTTTCTGGATGAAATAGATTATCTCAACCCCTAACAATCAGGATTCAGGTCTGGATTTGGGACAGATATGGCATTGGTCGCACTTTTGGATGATCTCTGGTGGGAGTGGGATGGGGATAGTGCATCCATCCTTGCTCTACTTGACCTCTCTGTGGCTTTCAATACCATCGACCATGGTCTTGGGGTGGCTTTGGGGGATGGGAGCAGGGGTTGAATTCGACCAGATCAGACCAGATCACGCTTACTGGTAGCAGCGATTTTAAATGGTTCACCGAACTGGTAAAAACCACCCCTGGCTGGCCCTGCCTCTGCCCACCCACTCACCTGGGTGCTTTCTTGCCTTTGCAAGCTGGCCACGGAGACAACTAGGAAGGGCAGAGGCATGCAAACAAGCATGTCAGGGCTGCCCGGATGCAGGGAAGGGAGCTAGCAGCCCTGTCATGCTTGCCTGCCTTCCACGCGGTCTTCCCGGCAGTCCCCCATGCCCACTTACCTTCCGAGGTCTAGTCCCACATCCAGCCCATGATGGGAGACATGCCGCTTCTGGGCCAGGCCAGCCAGCGGGCGGGTGGCTGGCCCTTGGGGGAGATGCAGCTGCTGCACTGGAGCCGAGAGGCATGTGTAGCCCTGGGACATCCACCCTCCCTCCCAGAGTGCCTCTGACACCCCAGAGCTTGCCTTCACCTCTTCAGCCCACTGGCCCCTTCTTTTGCCCTTCTCTTTCTGGGCGCAGTGCTTCTGCTTGTTGGGCCATTTCCCCGAAGCTGGCAGCTGCTTTGCTTTTTTCCTCTTTTTGGGAGGCTCGTGGGAGGCTTGCCCACCGGCACCGGCATGGGGGAGGCAGGCAATCCAGATACCCCATGCTGGTGCTTGTTCAGTGCAGTTGCACGCAAGCCAAGAGACAGTGGGACGGAGGGGCTGGTACATTGGGATTGCCTCTGCCTTCCCCATGCCTCTGCCTCCACGTTCTGCTGGTGCCACCACACAAGCCTCCCATGAGGAAAAAAGCAAAGTGGCTGGCTGCGGAGCTGCCAGCTTCGGGAAGTGGCCCAACAGGCAGAAGCGCTGTGCCCAGAAAGAGATGGGCGAAAGTCCTTCTGAGGCATTCCGAGCCTTCAGTGTATCCAGGATTTTCCTGGCTGTCATCCATTCCTAAAGCTCAGCATAGACTGAGGGAAGGATGGTAGGCAGGAATATTCCCCTCCCCATTTTCCTGCCATTCGCAAAAAAGGCTCCATTCTGAGCAGCGTATCCCAGGATTCCAATGCTGAAGGCTTGGAATGGAGCCGTTTTCATGAAAGGCAGGATAATGGGGAGGGGAATTTTCCTGCCTGTCATCCATTCCTGAAGCTCAGCACAGACTGAGGGAAGGATGGTAGTCAGGAAAATTCCCCTCCCCATTTTCCTGCCATTCATGACAAGGAGTGACTGGGAGGAGAGGGGTGAGGCACCCTTTGACATGAGTGATGTTGAGTTGGCAACGCCCACCCAGTCACATGACCCCCCCTCACCAAGCCACACCCACAGAACCGGTAGGGAAAATTTTTGAATTTCACCTGCATACCTTTCTCCGTGCTTTGAAGACCCTCTTGTTCCAACAAGCCGGCCTGGCTTAATACAAATTTTAGAATGGGTGTATGTGTGTTTTAATCTATGGGCCAAATTTTTATATATTCAATTTTAAATTGTTTTAAATTTTGTATATTTATATGTGTTTTAATATGGTTGTACACTGCCCTGAGTCCTTTGGGAGAAGGGCGGTATAGAAATCTAATAAATCAATCAAATCAATCAATATTTATATGAAGCCGCTGGGTGAGATCATCCATCACCATGGACTGAAGTATCACCAATATGCTGATGATACTTAGCTGTATGTCTTGACATACATGATGCCATGTCCTCCCTCTAGCACAGGGATCCTCAAACTACGACCTGAGGGCCAGATATGGCCCACCAATGCAAAGTATCCGGCCCATGGAATGGTGGGATTAAGCCCCGTCCCCTTACCATCGGCCTTATTTTCCAGCAAGCATCCACTCCAGCCACACTTCTTTCACCGGTTGAACTGCACTTCTGATCACACAGCTGCTGCCGAAGATAAGGCCGAAGGCTGTGCGGGAGGGTCAGTGAGGGGTGATATTGTTGGTGCAGCTTGAAAAGCTTGCAAAAGTACTGCCTTAATTTAAAAGTCTTTGAAAACAATTTAAACAGGATTTTTTCACAGTTTGAATGGGGGAGGGCTTGCCTTCTCCGAGCTTACAAAAGTGCTGCCTTAATTTAAAAGTCTTTGAAAACAATTTAAACAGGATCTTTTTCACAGTTTGAATGGGAGAGGGGGGTACTTGCCTTCTCCGAGCTTGCAAAAGTGCTGCCTTAAATTAAAAGTCTTTTTCACAGCCATGTGAACCAGTGCCGGTGTTTGAGTAGGGGAGGGGTTGCTTTTAAAGTAGCACTTTAAAAATTGGTGGGTGGGGGATATGTCTCCATGTCTCCTAGCTTTTTCAAAATCAGCTGAGGTTGGCTAACACTAATTCAAATGCAACCGCAGTATAATGCCTGAAGGAGAATTCACCCACTGCTTTTACCATATATAAAGTACATCCACCAAATTGGTTGCTGAACAATTTTGGTACATATTTATGTGTGTGTATACACATGCACAAGTGTGGCAAAAAGCAAATTAGTTTGTGAATTCTCCTCCAGGCTTAAAAGACCTTGCCCTGTAATCCCAAATAATTCAAAAAAGGAGGCTGGTCTCCTATCCATTCCCTGGCCGCCTCCCCTGCTGGCAGGCACTCACAGGTCATCTGAAACATAGGATCAGGAGTTATTTTGAAGGAAATACTGTTTGTTTTAAATTCTTTTTTTAATGGCCTATTTTAAGGAGCCTGAAGCTGCTGTTAGGCAAGTTAGGCAAGTGACAAGAAAGTTTACACTCTTTTTCCCTTTGTGTGTGTGTGTGGGGGGGTCTTAAGTAAATAGATTCCTTGGTTGAGCAAGTACAGCAAGGACAAAGGCAAAATGTTCCTCAGACGGCCGGCTGTGAATCCCTCCTTGTGAAATGGGGCCACGGGGTTCAGATGGGTTTGCTGATCACATACCTGGCTCCCTGCCATGTGGCAGCAGCCCTGCCCGAGCTACTCAGTGTCATCGCCACGGTGGCGGTTGAGACCCCTAGGCTTATGGTCATGGGGGATTTCAACTTGCCGTCCGTTGGTGAGGCATCTGAGGTGGCTCGGGAGTTCATGGCTTCCATGACAGCCATGGACCTGACCCAGTTAATTCATGGCCCTACCCACACGGGGGGAAACACGCTGGATCTGGTTTTTGTCTCTGGACAGTGGTTGAGTGATCTCAAGATAGGGGATATAGTCACCGAGCCCTTGTCATGGTCTGATCACTCTCTCCTTCGTCTCGACCTTCGAACCGCTACACCCCGCCGCAGGGAGGCGGAGCCGGTAAGATGGTTCCGCCCCAGGCGCCTGATGGAACCGGATAGGTTCCAGATGGAGCTTGGGCCATTCCCTGAGGCTCTGGCACACGCCTCGACTGGAGACCTAGTGGCCGCCTGGGATAGGGCGGCCGCTGGAGCTCTGGATCGGGTCGTGCCTTTGCGGCCTCTGACCCGGCGCCGATCTCATTTAGCTCCTTGGTTCACTGAGGAGCTGAGGGAGTTGAAGCGCCGGAAAAGACGCCTAGAGAGTAGTTGGAGGGCCAGTCTTTCTGAATCTGACCGGACACTGGTAAGAGCTCATATTAGGAATTACCTAGTGGCGATAAAAGCAGCGAAATGTAGCTATTTTGCTGCTCTTATTGCGTCATCAGATAATCGCCCGGCCGCCCTGTTTAGGGTGACCCGCTCCCTGCTCCACCAGGAAGCGCGGGAGGACCCCTTGGAGGGTAGAGCCGAGGATTTTGTCCAATATCTGTATGACAAAATCGCTCAGATTCGGGAAGATCTGGACTCCGACTGGATAGTCTCAGGGGGAGGGACTGGGGCAGGTCTTGAGAATGTTATCTGGGATGAGTTTGATCCTGTGACCCCTGAGGACGTGGACAGGATTCTGGGTAGACTGAACGCGACCACTTGTTTATTGGACCCGTGTCCCTCCTGGTTAGTGCTGGCTTCTCGGGAGGTGACACGAGGCTGGTTCCAGGGGATTATAAATGCTTCGCTGGGTGAGGGTGTCTTTCCTGCCACCTTGAAAGAGGCGGTGGTGAGGCCTCTCCTCAAGAAGCCTTCCCTGGACCCGGCAATGTTGGTAAATTATCGTCCGGTCTCCAACCTTCGTTTTGTGGCAAAGGTTGTTGAGAGTGTGGTTGCGCAACAGCTTCCCCAGCACCTGGATGAAACGACGTATCTGGATCCGTTCCAGTCGGGCTTCAGGCCCGGGTACAGCATGGAAACGGCATTGGTCGCATTGGTTGATGATCTCTGGAGGGCTCGGGACAGGGGGTGCTCCTCTGTCCTGGTCCTGTTAGATCTCTCAGCGGCTTTTGATACCATCGACCATGGTATCATGCTGCACCGGTTGGAAGAGTTAGGGGTGGGAGGCACTGTGTTGCGGTGGTTCTCCTCCTTTCTCTCTGACTGGTCGCAGTCCGTGTTGACAGGGGGACAGAGGTCGACCCCGAGGCCCCTCATATGTGGGGTGCCGCAAGGGTCGGTCCTCTCACCTCTCCTGTTCAACATTTATGTGAAGCCGCTGGGCGAGATCATCCGTGGTTTCGGGGTGGAGTACCATCAGTACGCTGATGACACCCAGCTGTACATCTCCACCCCGGATCACCCCAACGATGCCCTTGAAGTGATGTCCCGGTGCCTGGAGGCCGTACGGATCTGGATGGGGAGGAACAGGCTCAGGCTCAACCCATCCAAGACCGAGTGGCTGTGGTTTCCGACGTCCCGATATAGCCAGTTGACGCCATCACTGACTATTGGGGGCGAATCATTGGCCCCCACGGAGAGGGCTCGCAACTTGGGCGTCCTCCTGGATTCACGGCTGTCTTTAGAAGAGCACTTGACGGCCGTGACCGGGAGGATTTTTTATCAGGTCCGCCTGATTCACCAGTTGCGTCCCTTTCTGGATCGGGACTCGTTACGCACGGTCACTCATGCCCTCATCACCTCCCGCCTGGACTATTGTAATGCTCTCTACATGGGGCTCCCTTTGAGGAGCACCCGGAGGCTCCAACTGGCGCAGAGTGCGGCCGCATGGGTGGTAATGGGAGCGACATGGCGCTCCCATGTAACACCTCTCCTGCGCGAGCTGCACTGGCTCCCGGTGGTCTTCCGGGTGCGCTTCAAGGTTTTGGTTACCATCTTTAAAGCGCTCCATGGCTTAGGGCCTGGTTATTTACGGGACCGCCTACTACCACCAATAGCCTCCCACCGGCCAGTACGCTCTCATAGAGAGGGACTCCTCCGGGTGCCGTCAGCCAAACAGTGTTGACTGGCGGCCCCTAGGGGGAGAGCCTTCTCTGTGGGGGCACCTACCATCTGGAATGAGCTCCCCCCGGAGATACGGAGGATCCCGGATCTGCGCTCCTTCCGCCGTGCTGTGAAGACCTTTTTATTCCATCAAGCGGGCTTGGCCTGATCTCTTCCCTTTTTAAATATGTAAATTTTAATCTGTTTTTAAATTATTGGGGTATTTTAATTTGTCTGGGCCAAAAAGTTTAATTTGATTTTATCGGGTTTTTAAATTTTGTGTATTTATGTATTTTATTGTTGGCTGTTCACCGCCCTGAGTCCTTCGGGAGTAGGGCGGTATACAAATCAAATAAATAAAAAATAAAATAAAATAAAATGGACTGCTAAATTGACCACACTCACCCAGTCACATGACCACCTAGCCACGCCTACCCAGCCGGTCCGGCCCCCCAACAATCTGAGGGCCTGAGGAATTGGCCCCCTGTTCAAAAAGTTTGAGGATCCTTGCTCTAGCAGTACCTAGAGGCTGTTAGGGGCTGGATGGGGAGCAACAGGTTGAAACTAAACCCTTGCAAGACCGAGTGGCTCTGGGTTTGGGGTTTGCTGGCTCAGGGAGAATTGCCACCTTTGGTCTTGGATGGGGTGGCACTACCCCAAACAGACCCTGTGTGTAATCTAGGGATTTTCCTGGACTCACGAATCCTGCTTGAAGAGCAGGTGCTGGTCATGACCAGGAGGGCCTTTGCGCAACTGTGGGTTGTGCGCCAGTTGTGCCCTTTCCTGAACCAACAGTCCCTATTCACAGTCACTGATGCCCTAGTCACTTCCTGTCTCGACTATTGCAGCCTGTACTACATGGGGCTGCCCTTGAAGAACATCTGGAAGCTCCAGTTGGTACAAAATGCAGTGGCCCACATGATTTTGTGCAGACCCCAGTGTGCACATGTATCACCTCTCCTGCGGGAGCTGCATTGGTTGCCGATTTGCTTCCGGATGCAATTCTTTTTTAAAAAAATAATATATATATATATATACAATCATATTCATTATTTAATCTATTCTTAGCTTAATACTAATACATTAAATATCTGATACTTTACATTCTCTTCTTAGTTTGCTTAACTCTATTAACTCTATTAACTATTTTCTATATTTTACTCATCTACTTTTATTTCTAATTTTTATATTTATTCTCTAACCATCAATAAAATGTTTCCCATATCACATAATAACCAGTTTGTTCTTTCTCTTTAATTGCCAATGTTAATCTATTCATTTCTGCACATTCTAATATTTTCCTTATCATATTCTCCTCTGTAGGAATCTCTTCACTTTTCCAGTTTTGTGCAACTACAAATCTAGCTGTGGTTATTACATGAATAATCAAATATAAATTTTTTTTACTATACGTTTCTGGTAAGATCCCCAACAGAAATATTTCAGGTTTCAAGTCAATATGTTGTTGTATCATCTTTTCCAACCACGTGCATATTTTTATCCAATATTTTTTAGCTTCTACACATGTCCGCCACATATGATAATGTGAGTCAGGTGTCTGATGACATTTCCAACATTTAGCTGATTTATCTTTAAACATCTTCGCAAATCTTGCCGGTGGCAAATGCCATCTGTAGAACATCTTATACAAATTCTCTTTATATGCAGTTGACATTGTTAGTTTGTAATTTCTATCCCATAATTGTTGCCATTTTGCTAGTTCTATCGTATAATCAAAGTTTTTATTTTTTATTTTTATTTATAATAAAAATTAAAAACAATGGACATAGTGTGACATCTCCGGTTTAAACATTTTCATCAGATTTTGTCATATAATTTTTTCCCAGGCTATCATTGTTTCCTTCATTTGTTCTTCTAATTTAATACTCAGTAAATAGCTATATAGTTTTTTATCATCCTCTCTTCTGTTCTTGTTAGTATCTTATCTAATTCTGTCAACTCCATATAAAAGCCATATAATTTAGCAACTTTTTCATACCTAGATTGTATTAGCAGTCGTATATACCAAGCCATGTCAATCCCCTGTTTTTCTAATTCTTGCTATTGTCTTAATCATCTTAATAAATCTCTCTGCAAAATCCATGACTTTTAGTTGCATCAGCATAAACTGCCAGTTCACATTATCAAACGCCTTCTGTGCATCAAGAAAAATCAATGCCATTTGCTTCTCTGGATGTGCTTCAAAGTATTCCAGTATATTTAACATTATCCTCATATTATCTTTGGTAAAAAAAAACATTTTGGTCTGTATGTATAAATTGATTCAAGAATCTCTAGTCTTTCTGCTATTATTAAAGCAAATATCTTATAGTCCACATTCAATAATGATATCAGTCTATAGTTTTTTATCTGTTGCAGATCTGAATCTTCTTTTGGTATGAGAGTAATGTATGCTTCCATCCAAGAGTTTGGTACTTTCGCCTCTAGCAGTAGTTCATTGAATACTTCCAACATTGAATTACCTAGAGTATCCTGTAGTGTTTTGTAAAGCTCTGCTGGTAGGCCATCTGGGCCTGATGTTTTGCCATTATTATTATCATTATCATTGTTGTTGTTGTTGTTGTTGTTGTCTTTTGATTGCTTCTGTTAGCTCCATCATTGTTATTCTTTAATCTAAAGCTATTTTAACTTTCTGGTACTGTGAGTAGTTCAGCTTTTTCTAAGTATTGTTTTATTTTTTCTTCTGAAGTTATCTTTTGATTATATAATTTTTCATAGTAATCATAGTAATGATTACTATGATTACTATGATTACATAGTAATCATAGTAATGATTACTAAGGATTACTATCTCATAGTAATCCTTTTGTAATTGTTCCGATAGTAAAATGTCCCTTCCTCATCTGCTAGTTGATAAATCAGTTTCTTTTCTTTCTCCTTTTTCAGTCTATATGCCAGCCATCTTCTTGGTTTATTTGCATTTTCAAAAAGGTTTTGTTTTGAACTTCTAATTTTTTGTGTTAGCTCTTCTTTGTCTATTAAATTCAATTCATTTTTTTAAAGTCCATTTGATTTTTTTATATTCTTTATTTGTGGATTTTTTTGTAGTTCCATCTCTAACATCCTATACTCCTCTTCTAATTTCTTTTGCACTTGACTTCTTTTTTTGTTTCTCTTTCCCACATATGTTATGGTTAATCCTCTAATATATGCCTTTGCTGTATCCCATACATTCTGTAATGAAGTTTCTTCTTTTCTATTCTCTTTGAAGAAGTCCATTTCTCTTTCCATACATTGTATATATTCCTTTTCTTTCAATATTTTTGGATTCATTGTCCATCTTGACTTCTATTTTTGTCCCTTCCATGTAACTTTTATTGGGTTGTGATCCACCCAGATATTTGTCTGAATATTTATTTCTTGTATATTAGCTATTAACTCAGTTGACCTCCACAACATGTCTATTCTGGACCAGGATATATGTCTGTTTGAATAAAACATATATTGAGTTTTCTTGGGGTATGTCCCTTGCCAAGCACCTTGAATACCTAGTTCTTCCACCATTTTTAAAAAGGTTCTTGGAAGTATTTTTCTCACTTTTTTGTTTATTTTACTAGTTTTATAGTCCAAGTTCATATCTACAATTCTACAATTTGTATTCCAATTCTATTATTTTCCTATGTAATTTACAATAAAAATCCTCTTGATTATCATTTGGTGCACATATTGCCACTAGAAGCATTTGTTTATAGTTCATTATTATGTCCACCATTAAGATCCTCCCTTCCTCATCCAAGAAAATTTGTTTAGCTTTTATTGTCTCTTTAATATAGAGTGCTATGCCTCTCTTACTTTGTTGTGCAAGAGAGGCATATGACTTTCCAATTTTCGGGTATTCCAATATTTAGAGGGATCCCTCTGCGCATGCCCGAAGATGGCGGTTTGTGACTGAGGCTCCTGAAGCCTGGGGCAATGTAGGGCCATTTTGGATTTTTCAAGGGCTGAATTTTCTATCTATGAGCCCCGGCCCAGCAAGAGAATACTGAGGACAGCCTGTTGTGATCTTTTCGGCTGCCCTGGGTCACTCATGTGGCCGTTTGGACCTGAAGAGCGCTGACGGGAGGTTCAGGTACAGCCGGGCGACGCTTCCTGCCTTGACGTCTCCCCAGCGGTCCCCTTGTGACGGCCAAAATGGGGGTGGGAGTGTGGTGGCGATGGCGATGGAGTGTTGGAGCGTCGCTGCCCCCCCCTCGGAAGAACTAGCAGCGGCGGGGACGGCGTTGGGGCGATGTTTCTTTTGCCTCAATGTCCTCCAGCAAGGGCTGGAGTGTCGCTGCCCCCCCCCCTTTGGAAGAACTAGCAGCAGCGGGGGCGACGCCGAGGGAGGACTGCCGGGCCCCGCCTGAATCTCTTTGAATTTAGACCTCTACAAACTAGGTCTATTGTCAGCTGTGAGGGAGAGAGTGCAAACCATCGATCTGGAGCTCTCTGGTTGGAGGCTTTATTGAAGATTTGGGAGTTAAGGGGGGGAAGAAGATCTGGTGGAGACTGGAGGAGCTGGGAAGAGCTGGAAGATGGTGTGGACTGTCCCGCCCCTGCTTGGTTTGTCTCCACCCCCCCCTTCCTTCCCTCTTTCTTTTTTCTGCCACGGCCTGGTTTGTGGGCGTGGCCTGGACTACTATCTCCCCGACCAGATTTTTCTTGCACCCAGACTTAATAGCTCCTTGTATGCCCACAGCTGACCTCCGGTTTCCGGCAATTCCATCAGCCCTATTGACATTAACATCCACTTGCTGTGAGGAGAGATGTGAGCCTGGGCAGGGGCACTGAGGGTGTCATCTTGTTGCAGCTGCCACTGTATAAGACCTGCTGACACTGGCCACCGTGAGAGGGTGACCGGGTCATTGCCTTCTGGGACAGCTGCCTGAGACTCCTCTCCACTGTTGTGGGAGGACAGTGGAGTCCGGTTTGACCCCCCCTGGCCGAAATGGTGGACTCTCTCCCCTGGACCTTTTTTAAACCATCATTAAGAATCCTTGGCCTTTTTCCATCTGCCCCAGACAGACTTTTGGAACCTTAAGATGTATTCATTCGCTGATCTCTTCGCACTGCGAGACTCCCCCCTCTCGCAGGCCTGGCCCTCCATGTTATCGAGGGCCTATCTTGATGACGCGTCTTGGAACCCCGAGAGATGGCATGCAGCGAAGAGGGGGTTGAGGGGTTTTCTACATAAATTTTTAATGAAATTTTTAAGGGGTGGGAATAATGATTTTTTAAGGTGAACCGGGAGGAAGATCAAGGGGTTTGGGGGGACGAACCCACTAGGGTCAGAGCCGAGCCCGGTACAGGGGGACGGTTTGGAGGGTGCAGGTCGAGGGATTGAGGAGGGGCTGGAGGACTATCCGGAGGAGGAATTTTCCATCAGCACGGTGAATGGGAGGGGCAGATATGGCGGGAGCAGGGGACCATATCATGTGTCGGGGGCTCGTACTTGCTATCTGAGAGCAATTGCTTGCCCCGGTCCCCAAGGCTCCGCTCGGACACTAGGTGGCTTAGATACTCAGGATCTGGGCCTTCAGCTGATGCTGTGCAATGCCAGGTCTGTGGTAAATAAGGCCCCCCTCATTCACGATCTTATTCAAGAGGGAGGAGTGGACCTGGTGGGTATTACGGAGACCTGGTTGGGCCCGAAGGGCGGCGTCCCTCTGGTCGAAATGTGCCCACCAGGATTCAGAGCATTCCATCAGCCGAGGGCCCAGGGGAGGGGCGGGGGGGTGGCGGTTATTATTAATGAGGATGTGGGTCCAAGGGAGACCACTGTGCCTCAGATAGCCGGATGTGAGTCCCTCCTTGTGAGGTGGGGTCATGGGATTCAGATGGGCTTGTTGCTTACGTACCTGGCTCCCTGCCGCGTGGCAACAGCCCTACCTGAGCTACTCGACGTGATAGCCATGGTGGCAGTAGATACACCCAGGCTTTTAGTCATGGGTGATTTCAACTTGCCATCCGCTGGTGAAATGTCTGAGGTGGCTCGGGAGTTCATGGCTTCCATGACGGCCATGGACCTGACCCAGTTAGTTCATGGCCCTACTCACAGGGGAGGTCACACTCTGGACTTGATTTTTGTCTCTGGCCAGTGGTTGAGTGGTCTTGTTATAGGGGATATAGATATGGAACCCTTGTCATGGACAGACCACTCACTCCTTCGCCTGGATCTTCGAACCGCTGCCCCCCGCCGCAGGGAGGCGGATCCAATTAGATGGATCCGCCCCAGGTGCCTGATGGATCCTGAGAGGTTCCAGATGGAACTTGGGCCATTTCCTGAGGTTCTAGCACATGACTCGGCCGAGGACCTGGTAGCTGCCTGGGATCGGGCGGCTGGTGGGGCCTTGGACCGAGTCGTGCCTTTGCGGCCTCTGACCCGGTGCCGATCCCGTGCAGCTCCTTGGTTCACCGAGGAGCTGAGGGAAATGAAGCACCAGAAAAGACGCCTGGAGAGCAGTTGGAGGGCCAGTCTCGCTGAGTCTGATCGAACACTGGTAAGGTCGCATATTAAGACCTACCTAGTGGCGATAAAGATGGCAAAGTTTAATTACTTTTCCGCCTCTATTGCATCATCAGGGAATCGTCCGGCCGCCCTGTTTAGGGTGACCCGCTCCCTGCTCCATCCGGGAGTGCGGGAGGATCCCTTGGAAGGCAGGGCGGAGGATTTTGGACAATACCTGTATGACAAAATCGCTCAGATCCGGCGGGATTTGGACTCTGACTGGGTAGATCAGGGCAGAGTGACGAGGAATAGTCTTGAGAATGTTATCTGGGAGGAGTTTGACACTGTGACTCCCGATGATGTGCACAGGATTTTGGGGAGACTTAGTGCGGCCACATGTTTACTGGACCCGTGTCCCTCCTGGTTGGTACTGGCTTCCCGGGAGGTTACACGAGGCTGGCTCCAGGGTGTTATCAATGCTTCGCTGAGTGAGGGCCACTTTCCTGCTGCCTTGAAAGAGGCGGTGGTGAGGCCTCTCCTCAAGAAGCCGTCCCTGGATCCGGCAATATTGGCCAACTATCGTCCTGTCTCCAACCTTCGCTTTATGGCGAAGGTTGTTGAGAGTGTGGTCGCGCGACAGTTCCCACAATTCCTGGAGGAAACATCTTATCTAGATCCATTCCAGTCGGGTTTCAGGTCTGGGCACAGCACGGAAATGGCATTGGTCGCGTTGGTTGATGATCTCTGGAGGGCTCGGGACAGGGGTTGCTCCTCTGTTCTGGTCCTGTTAGATCTCTCAGCGGCTTTTGATACCATCGACCATGGTGCTGTTGCAGGAAATGAAACGAGACTAGGCCAAGCTCTCCAATGCAGGAAAAAGTTTATTGTGCACGGTTCAAACAGCCCAAAGGCAAACAAAAAGTCTGAACGCCGATGGCTTCTTCTGGCCATGTATTTATACAGTTTAAAGGCAAAAGTATTACAGAGAGTGATGCATTTCACACATAGAAGCTGCCCTTTCATCTATCTCTGGGAAAGGAAATAACAAACTTCTTCTCACATACTCAGGTTCTCTGCTCCGGCGCTCAAGACATAAGAAAAGGAGATAAGAGGCTAGGAGACGCCTCAAGGGCAATAAGGAAGCAGCACCCCTTATCCAGGGATATGCATGACATTTGGGATGCAATAAACATTAAACAACAGAATGTATCTGTTTAGGGTCAGTTTGCCCTTTTACAATTCTGTACCTACGTCAAATACCGTTTGTCATCTCAGCACCTTGGCACGGAAGAGGCACTTCTGTCTTGACCAAAGATTTGGATTTCTAATAATTGAGTTTTATCCCAATATCGAATCTTAGCCTGGCACATACCCCCCCTTTGTGACTCATCTGACATATCCAGACAAGTCACACCTCCAGGTCCTCTTCCTGCTGGAGCCGTTTATAATTCCACATAGCCATCACCTGAGGAGTTGTCTTACGTTCCACCAGCAAGGATAGACTTTTAGAAATAGTTTTAACAAACAAAGGTAAAATACATGGGAGAAAAATACACCCCACAGCTATTAATCCCACCAGGCCAAAAACGGCCTGCAGGCTAGGTAACTTTGGCCACCATCCTGAAAACATATCCTGTAAATTAAGGCCTTTCCAAGTCTGGACTGGCACATGAGCTATTTCAACCATTTTGTCTATTAGTTCCTTAATAACCTTTCCTATTGCAGATGTGTCTACATGTCTTCTTTGTCTTAAGTTCCCCACCTCATCATATACCGGGACACCTATAACCTGTCAAGTTTTAGGGGGAAGCAAAAAGAATCCTGGTCCAATCATTCCCAGGACACAAGCTCCACACCAAGATTTAGGTAGAACCCCATATGCCATTTTACCACATATCCAGTATAGCCCATCAGGAGCCAGCCATTCAAGGGTCTGATTATTTGGATCCTTTAAAAAAAATAACCCGTTTACCTTAAACAGGGCCATTTCATCAGTTCCCTCTGTGGCATTACCTCCTGACCACCATACCTTACTTTCCCATTCATCTTAGTATTATCCCATCATAAATCCTCTGTCAGTCCTGTTGATCCAAACATCATCAACATATTACAGTATTGTGTCTCCTGGTTATTGAGGCACATAATACTGTAAGTCTCTAGCTACCGCTATTCCAAACAATGTGGGGGAGGTCTTAAATCCCCGAGACAGCTGAGTCCCATTATATTGCATTTTCATTCCTGTATAAGGATTCTTCCACTCAGAATGCAAACAGTGGCTGGCTTACGGGGTGAATGGGAATTGGAAAGAATGCATCCCTTAAATTAATAACAGAAAACCACTCAGCCCGGGGTGGAATTAAACTTAACAGGGTATATGAATTTGACATGGCCAGGTGTAAAGTTACCATGCCCCAGGCGGTAAGACCCATCTGACTGTTTAATTGGGATAATTGGAGTATTCCAGGAGGACTAAATAGGCACCAAAAACCCCGCTTCCAAATCTCTGAATGCTTTCATAAATAGCACAAATAGCTTCCCAAGAAACGGGACGCTGCCTTATACTCACAGACGCCATTCCAGGTTTTAGTTCCACCACCACTGGAAGGTGGTGAGCTGCAAAACCTGGCAGGTTATCCTCAGCGCACATCAAACAACCTCCACTTCTCCTCCTTCTCTCTCTTCAACCTGTCTCCCTATCATCAACCTCCAAATCTCCTCCAGGGAATGCCTTATAGTCATTTTCTGACTGCCTTCATCAAAAGAACTTGTTGCCCCTAATTTACTCAGCAGATCCCTGCCTAGCAACGGAATAGGGCACTCAGGGATGTACAAAAATTCATGCTGGATTTCAGCTCCTTTAAAATCACACATCACAGGCTTTAGGATCTGCCGTCCCATAATCTGTCCTGATACCCCCTGAACCTGGATTTTACGTGATCCAGGGGCTGCAATCTGCTCATTTACAACTGATCTTCCTGCTCCCATATTTACCAAAAACGTTCTGTACTGACCCCCTATTTTCATTGTAACTAATGGCTCAGGCGGGGGTTCTTCCAAGCCTGGTCCCCCTCAATCTGACCAAGTCATGTCTGCCAATCCAATACTTTCCGCTTTCTGCTGCCCTGCGCCCTCTTCAAATCCTCTACCAAAACCCCAACCTGAACTTGTCTGTCCAACCTTCTACTCAAACCTCTCCTCTGTCCTCGCTCTCCCCTTCTCCCAGAGAGCTGCCCACGCATCCCTGACCCAAAATCCGCTCTTCTCATCCCTCTACTTCTCACCATCTGTCTTGGGCATTCCTTTTCCCAAGTAATTTTATTTCTAGACCACCCTTCTCCCGAAGGACTCAGGGCGGTGTACAGCCTATTTTGTTTTAAAAAAACAAGACAAACGCCAATTTAAAATAATTAAAATATTAAATGGATTCGTCTCAATTTAAAACCCCAGAAATTTAAAACATCCAATGTAAAATTATGTTGCTAACCCAGCCTGGCGAAGCAACAGGATCTTGAGTACAGGTTTAATTAAGCATTGTTAAACCTCCAAAAATTTCCAGAAAAGAAAAAATAAAAATAAAACGTATTCAGAGCAGAAAGGAAAATGTATCTGCATAGCTTTCATATGTTAATGAAAGAGGCTTCACAGAAAGAGGAGGAGGGGTGGTGGGTGAGAGAAAGGAGAAAAAAAGTTTTAAAAGAACAAAAAGCATCTCTTTTCCTGTTTCTCCCCTTCAAAGGAAGGAGGGGGGGAGAGAAAAAAAAACCCTTACATCCCACTTCGCAGTGCCCCTGCCAACAAACCAGCCTTTTTATTCATCCGTGCCTCCTGCTCTTTCTTCTCCACCTACAGCCCCCACAGCCTCCAAATCATCATCATCTTCTTCATCATCCCCCTCTCCCTCACTCTGACTGCTACCTCTAGGCGAATGATTCCCCTTGACTTTTGACTTCACACCAGGATCACTCATACGCCTCTGATTTCCTCTTCCGCTCCCTCCAGCAGCCCCCTTACTTTTCCTGCCTGCTCAGATACACATAACCCGACTGTTTCAGCCATACATTGCAATAAATCCTCATCTTTTTTCAACAGGGCTCTCACCCATTGATCAATATATTGAAATTGATCAGGATATTTATCCTGATTCACTACAATCACTCCCCACAACTTAACCACTGTTTCTTCCCTTAACCATCCCTGAGGGGGAGGGGGTCAGTCCATCTCCCTTTGTGGCCACACTTGTTTACATAAGAATTTTAATTGATCCTTTGATCCTTTCGGATAGGAAGGGTTGCTAAAATACTTGTCAAAACCTTTTAACATGCATGCCAATGGAGTATTTGGCATGCTCTGAACCCCACCCATTCTCTCACACTGCCGTAGACTCGTAGCCCCAGAAACTCAGAGCCACTAACGAGAAATGAGACAGCTTAACCACCCACACAACCTGACACAGACTTCGTTAGGGTAACTACCCCGAGTCCAAGGGATTGATCAAATCCCTTCTTCTGCCTTCAAATGAGGCAGGTACAATTCTTTTACAATATACTCACTTAAAACGCTCCCACTCCGTAGATTCCTGGCCAGGAATTTGTTCAGACCACCTTTCCTGCACCGCAGGGTTCTTGGACTTGATCAGAGCACCGTCGGGGCCATGGGGGTATCGTTGCTGTCTCCCGGAGACGTATCTCCGTGGCGCCTGGAGAATGTTCAGGAGCGACCTCCCGATGGTCCTGAGGGGTCGAAACGGCCCTCAGCGAAATATCACCTTGCACCTAGTCCCGGCGGAGTCGCCAGCTGTTGCAGGAAATGAAACGAGACTAGGCCAAGCTCTCCAATGCAGGAAAAAGTTTATTGTGCACAGTTCAAACAGCCCAAAGGCAAACAAAAAGTCTGAATGCCGATGGCTTCTTCTGGCCATGTATTTATACAGTTTAAAGGCAAAAGTATTACAGAGAGTGATGCATTTCACACGTAGAAGCTGCCCTTTCATCTATCTCTGGGAAAGGAAATAACAAACTTCTCACATACTCAGGTTCTCTGCTCCGGCGCTCAAGACATAAGAAAAGGAGATAAGAGGCTAGGAGACGCCTCAAGGGCAATAAGGAAGCAGCACCCCTTATCCAGGGATATGCATGACATTTGGGATGCAATAAACATTAAACAACAGAATGTATCTGTTTAGGGTCAGTTTGCCCTTTTACAATTCTGTACCTACGTCAAATACCGTTTGTCATCTCAGCACCTTGGCACGGAAGAGGCACTTCTGTCTTGACCAAAGATTTGGATTTCTAATAATTGAGTTTTATCCCAATATTGAATCTTAGCCTGACTCAGTATCATGCTGCACCGGCTGGAAGAGTTGGGGGTGGGAGGCACCGTGTTGCGGTGGTTCTCCTCCTTTCTCTCCGACCGGTGGCAGTTTGTGTTGGCAGGGGGGCAGAGGTCGACCTCGAGGCCTCTTATCTGTGGAGTGCTGCAGGGATCGGTCCTCTCGCCCCTTCTGTTCAACATTTATGTAAAGCCGCTGGGCGAGATCATCCGTGGCTTTGGGGTGAGATACCACCAGTACGCTGATGACACCCAGCTGTACATCTCCACCCCAGGCCACCCCAATGATGCCCTTGAAGTGATGTCCCAGTGCCTGGAGGCTGTACGGATCTGGATGGGGAGGAACAGGCTCAGGCTCAATCCTTCCAAGACTGAGTGGCTGTGGCTCCTGGCATCCCGATATAGTCAGTTGACTCCATCACTGACTATTGGGGGAGAGTCTTTGGCCCCCACAGAAGGGGCTCGCAATCTGGGAGTCCTCCTGGATAGGCAGCTGTCCTTGAAGGAACATCTGACGGCTGTAACCAGGGGGACCTTTTGTCAGGTTCACCTGATTCACCAGTTGCGGCCCTTTCTTGATTGGGATTCCCTGTGCACAGTCACTCATGCCCTCGTCACCTCTCGCCTTGACTACTGCAATGCTCTCTACATGGGGCTCCCCTTGAAGAGCACCCGGAGGCTCCAACTGGTCCAGAATGCAGCAGCGCGGGTAGTGATGGGAGCAGCATGGCGCTCCCATGTAACACCGCTCCTGCGCGAGCTGCACTGGCTCCCAGTGGTCTTCCGGGTGCGCTTCAAGGTGCTGGTTATCACCTTTAAAGCGCTCCATGGCATCGGGCCTAGCTATCTTCGAGACTGCCTGCTGCTACCAACGACCTCCCATCGTCCCGTGCGCTCCCACAGAGAGGGCCTCCTCAGGGTGCCATCAGCCAATCAATGCAGGCTGGTGACCCCCGGGGGAGGGCCTTCTCTGTGGGGGCACCTACCCTCTGGAATCAGTTGCCCCCAGAGATAAGGAGAATCTTAGCACCTTCCGCCGTGCCCTTAAAACCCACTTTTTCCAGCAAGCCGGGCTGGCTTAAGAAGAAATTTTAAATGTTTTAATTGGTTTGTATTTTTAATTTTGGGCCAAATTTATATATATTTTAATTTTTTTTAATATTTGTATTTCATGTTTTTTAATTCTGGCTGTACACCGCCCTGAGTCCTCAGGGAGAAGGGCGGTATATAAATTTAAAATAAAATTAAATAAAATTCTTTTATGTTGCTTTTTAATGTGAACTTCTTGTAAAGACATTATGTCCAATTTTAATTTTTCTAATTTGTTAAAGGTTTTTTCTTTTTTATAGCCGAATTCCCTCCATTTATATTAATTGACATTAATTTTATTTCTTCTTCCATGGTGTTTACTTATAAATGGGATTTGCTGTTCTAGTTGCTCTTATCTCTCTTACTTCTTTTGCCCTTGCTCCTTATCTTATTACTATTTCCTCCCATTCTCTTGCATCTTCCTTTTGTTGTATGTCTCTTTTTTCAGTAAATTCCTCTTGACGTCTAACCTCTTTCCTCTCTCAATCTCTCTTGCTCTTGTGGTCCCAAAAACTGATCATAAAATTGTTCCGCCTTCTCTATTGAGTCCAATCTATGTCTTTGTTCATGCCATGTCACCAATACTCCCTCTGGAATCAGCCATCTAAAGTTCATTCCTTTTTTGATTAAGCATTTTGTCAAAAATGGGTATTCTCTTCTTAAGTCTCTAACTCTTCTCGGGATTTGTTTTAACACTACTATTTCTTTCCCTTTATATTTCAAAGGATCATCTCTTGCTCTCTGCAAGATTTCTGTTTTTATTGCTTTCTTTGTGAATCTGACATGGACCTCTCTAGGAAGTTTATTTCTCAGCGCATATCTAGTGTGTACTCTAAATATTTCATCAGTGTCAGCCAGCATCTTCTCCTTTGGCATCTCCAATGCTCCTGCCAGCAAATCTGCCATTATTTCTGCTAAATTTTCTCCTTTTACTTCTTTCATATTCTGGAATCTTAGATAATAATCTGCTTGATCCACCTCCAAAGATATGATTTTCCTTATTTTGATCTGCTGTTGTAAATCTATAATCAAGCTCTCCCACTCTTTTTTCTGTCAATTCGGCTTTCTCTTCTACTTTTTGTATACGTTGTTCATTTTTTACCATTATTTGTTGTAGGTTCTCTAATTTATCATCTACTTTTTCTATTTTCTTTTCTATTTTCTCTTCTACTTTCCTATTCTTTCCTTCAAATCATCATGGAGGGCTTATATCATAATTTTTATTTCTGCTTGTGCAGCGTCTTCTCTTGTTGAAGCATTGCATCCAATGTTCTCTGACCAGCTGGGCTGGAGGACGCCAACGAGGACACTGGGGATGGTGCTGATGTTGTTTTCTTCATCTTTCAGTATCTTAATATTTGTGATCCACCAATAGTCAGTACAATTATAATCCAAGGGAAAAATAAAAATATTATTTATAATCCAAATCTGATTTTATCAGTTTATAAAATGCTTCTTGTCTTCAGGTTCTTTCAACCCTAATCGAAATATGTCACTGGGACAAAAATTTATAAAGTATCAATTTGTAATCCAAACTGGCCCACCAAATCCCCAAAACAGTAGAAAAGAAAACAGAAAAAAAACAGAAAAAATCCACTAAACAGCAATAAAAATTGTCATGAGGAGAGAAAAAAAGAAATTTGTAATCCAAGTCAGCCCACTGAGCCCCAAAAGTGCAATCACCAAGTATTTCTATCCAACACAAAGGTTCACAGAGCAGGAAAAAAAAACCTTCTTCAGTCAAAACAACTCCTTATCAATTTAGTTCACAAACTCAAAGCTGTTTCCCCCCTCTTATGTCTTCTAATATTCACTTTAGCCTGTAGATGGCACTGATGCTCTGCTCTTCTCTTTTTATTCTCTTTACACTTTATCTCTCAATATAAGTAGAAAATGTGATATTTATATAAAAAAAAGAAAGAAAACAAAGTTCGTATAGTCACTTTTACATTAACCAATAGTTCCTAATGTAAAAATTAAGATGTCCAGTCTGGTTTTCTAGCTTAACTCCTCCAACAAATTCTTATAAATCACTTTCTTTTTTTATAATGACTCCAAAAGCCTTCCTTGCAGCTTTTCTTCCAGAGATGGAAATCCCGCTCCCACCTCCTTTCTGTGAGTCACATTTTCCTCTGTTGTTCCCCAGGGGGCTCTTTTTTAAAAAAAAATTTAAATCTATAGTTAAAGTATTTCACCCAGATTGATCACACCTTCCTTCCATCTTCTCTCTCTTCTGGTTGACTGCCACAGCTTCATAGTGGTGCGCAATGACCGGTTTCCCAGCCGTCAGTTTAGGGAGCATTCTCTGAATCAATCAGGGAGTTTGCAGGCTCCCTGAGACCAGCAGAGTGTGCTTCCTTGGTTTATCGCCCCTCCAAGGAGATTTAAGGTCCAAAAAAGGACCACCCAGCAGCTGGGATTTCGATGACCCCAGGAGCTTCCCTGAAGCACGTCGTAATGCTGTGAAGTCAGCTCCACCTCCCTCTGGGTGCAATTCAAGGTGCTGGTTGACACCTTTAAAGCCCTTCATGGCTTGGGACCAGGTTATCTGAGGGACCGTCTCTTGCCAGTCACATCTACCTGACCCATCAGAGAGGGGAGGCAGGGAATGTTGCAGGTCCCATCCTCAAGGGAGATACACCTGGTGGGACCCAGAAGAAGGGCCTTCTCCGTGGTGGCTCCCTCTCTTTAGAACATCATTCCCCCAAAGATTAGAATGGCCCCCACTTTAATACTCTTCTGGAAGGCGCTGAACACCTGGTTCTACTAGTGGGCCTGGGGAACCCAGAGCAGGATGGAGCCCATTAAATGGCTCATGTGATCTGCTGTCGCCAGGGCAGGGGGTGAGAGGTGGGGGTGCTTTTGTTATATTGTACTATATTAATTTACTTGGGGTTTTTTGTTAGTTTTTATTGTTTTAAATGTGGTTTTTATTCTGTAAGCTGCCTTGAGTCGCCATGGGCGAATAGGTGGCAATATTAAATAAGTAAGTGAGTGAGTGAGTGAGTGAGTGATAGTACCACTCTATACTGCATATTTCACACTTGGAATACTGCATCTAGTTCTGGTCGCCACAGTAGAGAAAAAGATGCTGCTCTACACATTGAAATTGTGCAGAGAAGAGTAGCAAAATGAAATGGGGTCTGGATGCTAAATCATGCAGTAAAATGTTTAAGAGAACTAGGTATATCTAGCCTTAAGGAGAATTTTTTTGACAGTAACAAAAATTAATTAACTCTTGTCATCTAGAGTTGTGGGTGCTCCATCACTGGAGGTCTCCAAGAAAAGATTGGACATCCATTTGTTGGGGATGGAATAAAGTTTATCTTGGGCAGAGGGCTGGACTAGGTCCTTTCCAGCCCTATGATTCTATGATTTGGTGATCCAAAATATTTTTACAAGCATTTATATCACCCATCAAAAATGTTGAGTGAACAATGTTTTTTATTTAAAATGTTCCTAAATATATAATGGTAAACTAAAATTTAATTGATATTTTGCCTATAATCTCTATCTAAAACAGAAGAAAAAGTAGAACAAATGTATATTTACTATCATATCTGAATTTTAGTCTCATCCAGCTCATCTGACAGCAAACCTTTGGACCCCAATCAGAGGAGAAAGTATTTATTGCTTCCAATATCATTGTCTTCAACTCAATCTGGTATAAACTCTTATGTTTCAGAAATAGCTAATAACTAAAATAGCCCTTTAGCAATGCAAAGAAAAAAATCTTCCGCAACAATTTCATCAGGTGACTAGGAGAAAATGTATTGCATTATGTATTTGGCACACCTCAACTCCAAGATTGCTAACAAGACCTCAATTATTCTACCAATAGCAAATCTTGTAAGTGTCATCACGGGGGTCCATGAAGGCTTGATGCAGTCTAGTGCTTTAAAACTTAAGTCTTGTTTCATAATAAATCGTTTCCTCTCTGTCCTTAAGTTCCATTGTTAACTTGTCTGCTTCTGCACACTCCAGCACCTTTTTTATAATCATTGTGTTTGTTGTTTCCAGTTTTGAGCAAATGAGATTCTAGCAGCCGTAATTATGTGGAGTATGAGGTATTGAATTTCTTTAGTCATTTTTTGTTTTATAATCCCTAACAAAAATAATTCAGGATTCATATCAATTTTTTTCTAGTCATTTCCTCCAACCATTTTGTATTTTTAAGCCAATATTCTCTTGCTTTGGGACATGTCCACCACATGTGGTAGTAAGTCCCTTGTGAATAATTACATTGTTTGGAGACATCTTGGCCAATCTCGCCGGAGGTAAATGCCATCTATAAAACATTTTATAAATATTTTCTTTGTAGGTGGCCGACAACGTCATTTTATAATTTGTTCCCCATATTTTTCCCAGTACTGCAATTCTATGTTGTATCCAAAATTTTTCATCCAGATTATCATTGTTTCCTTCACCGTTTCCTCTTCCATTTTAAATTTGAGGAGACAGTTATATGTTTTGGTAATTATCTTTTCATCTGTCCCTGTTAATATTTTATCTATTTCTTGTCCTTTTTGAAAACAATATCATTCTAAGTCTTTTTTGTATTTTGTTTGGATCTGTAAATAAGGCCACCAATCGATTTTAATTCCTTCTTCTAATAGTTCTTGTTTGGATTTCAAATTTCTTTGTCCGTCTAGCAATTCTTTATAGGTTACTATTTTGTTTAAGTCAATTAAATTGGGGTAGACCAAGGCTTCCATCGTCGATATTCATCTTGGTACTTTTATGTAAAAATTTCTTTTAATCCAAATTTCATCCATATTTCTAGCAATACTTCTCTTACCTAATGTCTTTGGAAATATGTGTGGGCTTTATTTTTTCCCTCCCAAATAAAGGCATCCCAACCCCTCTGTAAATCGTGCCCCTCAATCATTAGAATTCTTCCATTTTTAAAATTTATCCATTCTTTGAGTCATGATATTACTGTAGCCTGATGGTAAAGTTCCCAGTCTGGGAGGCCAAAGCCACCCTTATTTCTAGAGTCTTGTAAGAGTTTTAATTTAATTATGGGCTTTTTCCCCGACCATATAAACTTACTAATAATTTTATTCAATTTTTCAAAAAAGCTTCTCCCCAATTTTATAGGTACTGTTTGAAATAAATATAAATTTTTTGGTAGGATATTCATCTTTATAGTAGCAATTCTTCCAATCAATGATTTTGCCCAACTCTCTAAATCTTTTTGAATTTGCTGCGGTAGTTTCAAATAATTATCTTCCTTTATTGAATATATTCTTGCCATTATCCAAACACCCAGATACTTTACTTTTTTTACAATTTGAATTCCTAATTTCTCCTCTAATTTCTTAATTTGGCCTTTTGGAAGATTTTTGGTGAGTATCTTTGTTTTATTTTTGTTTATTTTTAAGCCCGCAACTATGCCAATTTTTTCTATCTCCTGTAGTAGGATTTCTCCCATCTCCAAGGGGTCCTCTATTATAAATACCATATCGTCCGCAAAGGCCTGTGTTTTATATTCCTCTTTTTTAATTTTTAATTCTTTTATTTCTTTGTTTCCCTTTATCTGAGCCAATAGAACTTCTAATGAAAGAATGAATAAGAGCAGAGATAATGGACATCCTTGCCTAACCCCTTTATTTATATTGACTTTTTCCATTAGGTCTTCATTTATCATAATTCTTGCGGTTTGATTTGAATAAATTGCCCTAATCATTTCTATAATTTTTTTTGCCAAATTTCATCCCAATTAATTGAATAGTTAGAAATTGCCAATTCAAGTTGTCGAATGCCTTCTGTGCATCCACCAATATTAATGCCAATTATCTTTCAGAGTGGGCCTCATAATACTCTAATATATTCATTATAATTCTTGTATTGTTTTTAATTTGTCATTTGGGTAAAAACCCATTTTGATCCAAATGAATAATTTTGTTTAATATTTTTTTAGTCTTTCTGCCATTATTGTCACCAGAATTTTATAGTTGGCATTTAACAGCGAGATTGGCCTATAATTTTGGATGTGTTGGTTATCTGTATTTTCTTTTGGGATTAAAGTTACATATGCCTCCGTCCATGAGTTTGGCATGTTAGCTCTCACCAATACTTCATTATATATTTCCAACATAATTCCTTCTAAAGATTCTTGAAATGTTTTATATTATTCCGTTGGAATTCCATCTGGTTTTATTATTTCTTTGCTTTTTGATTGCCTCTTTCAACTCTATTATAGTAATTTTATCATTCAACATTTCCCTATCTTCCTCTAATACATTTGGCAAATTTCTCTCCCATAAATATTTTATAATGTTTTCTTCTGCAATATTTTCTTGCCAATATAGTGTTTGAAACTACTTTTGAATAATGTTTTTTTTTCTCATCAATCTTATAATGCAAATTTCCTTGTTCATCTTGTAAATGCTATATCATTTTTTAGCTTTTTCTTTTTTTCAATTTGTGGGCTAACCATCTTCCCGGTTTATTTCACAATAATTTTGTTTTGCCAATTTTATATTCCATATCATCGCCTCCTGTTGTAGTATATTAATTTTTCTAATTCTAATTTTCTAAATTTTTTCTAATTCTAATTTTCTATTTCTAATTTTTTTAGTTTCTCCAATAATGACGCTGCTTGTTCCCTTTTCTCTTTATTTCTCCTCGCCACATACACTATAGTAATCCCTCATATATGCTTTGGCAGTGTCCCATAAATTCTGTGGTGTTGTATATTCCTATTCTCCTTAAATAAATTTTCTAATTCCCTTTCCATTGTTTGACTGTAAGGTTTTTCTTTTATAATTCTTTGATCTAAAGTCAATCTCCTTTTTTCCCTACCTTTCCATTTTAATATCAAGGGACTATGGTCTGCCCAAGTGTTTGGCATTATATCCATGTCTTCTAAGTTGTTTATCAATTCTGGATTCATCCAGACCATATCTATGCGCGACTAGGAATTGTGTGGGTGGGAGAAAAAGGTGTATTGTTTTTTCTCTGGGTTCTGTTGTCTCCATGCATCTCTTAAATTAAACTCTTTTACCATCTTGAAAAACGTATTTGGTAATTTCCATCTTCTATGTCTATTTTTCTTCATAGTCCTGTAATCCAATTTATTGTCTGTCACTCCATTAAAATCCCCTATTATGCAAATAATTTCACCCTCTAATTTGGTTATTTTCCTATGTAATTTGTTATAAAATTTTTCTTGTTTTGTGTTTGGTGCGTAAATTATTATTAGAAGAATTTTCTTGTAATTTGTGTTTATTTCTGTTATTAAGATTCTTCCATCTTTATCACTAAATATTTTCCTAGAATTTAGCCAATCTTTTATATATACAGCAATCCCTCTTTTTTAATTTTGTGCCAGTGCCAAATGTAGTTCCCCTAATTTAGGGCATTTTATGAGATCATTGTGCTTTTCTCTAATATTTACCTCCTGGAGGCAAATTATATCCATCTTTTCTTTTTGTAATCTTGATAATATTTGTTTACGTTTAATCAATGAGTTGATGCCATTTATGTTTACTGATAGCATCTTTATTTTATTCTCCATCTTGTTATTTATCTATTGGTCTTAGTCCTCTTGTGATCTCTTGTGTCTTGTTCTGTAATTTTTTTCTCTGATACCTGATCTTCCTGACTTTTACTTTCTCCTTCCTCCCTACTATCCTGTTCATCTTCCCTGCTTATGTAATGATCATAAAATTCTTGAGCCTTTTTCAAGGTGTCAATCCAGAATTTCTTCTCCTGCCATGTTATTAACATCCCCTCTGGGATGAGCCATCGGAACATCACTCTATATTTTAACAGCTGTGTGGAGAGGAAGTGATAGCTTCGTCTTTGCTCCCTTATTCTTTTCAGAATCTGTTTCAGCACTATGATCTCTTTTCCATTATAGATCAGGGAATCTTCTCTTGTTTTATTATATATTTCATCTCTTGTTTTTTATCCTCACAAATTTAATGTGGACTTCTGGTAGTTTATTCCTCCGTGCATAATTCTTGTGAATCCTGTATGCTTCGTCAATTTCGCTTTCCAACTCTTGTTTGCTTTTTTGCAGGGGATCTCCTTATAGTTCAGCCATTAGTTTAGTTTACTTTTCAAGATGTTTTGAAAGTTGGAGGTAAAACATTGATTTTTCCATTTCCAGATTTATTATAGCTTCTTCTAGTTCCCTATGTTCTACTACCATTTTATTTGTTGCTATGTCTAATTTTTTTTCTACATGTTCCATTTTAACCTCTACCAACTATCTTTTGTTCGTTTTTGGTGATCATCTCCTGCATTGTACCAATTTTTTCATCTAGCTTCCTTATCTTCCCCTTTACTTCTCCCATATTGTTCTTAATAACTTTGTGGTTGTTTGTCATAACCTCCTGCATTTTTAACATTGTTTCCTGTATTGCTAGTAAGGTTGACTGCATTCTTTGTAAGTTAATGGTAGAACCAGATTTTTCACCTCCCAGCACAGCTTCCGTAGATTTTGATCCTGAGGAGGAGGCTGTTATTGAAGTTATTCCCCCCACCCATTTTAGTAACTGTGGTGGTTGTGCTTGTCATTTTGATATTTTTAAAAAGTTTTTCTACAGTACTATATAATCAACTGTGTTTTTCTATTCCTATCTTTCAATCTCTATCCTTCCTTAATTACTCTAAATTCTTTCCATACAATTCTTCCCACTAATCTCTTGATATAATCCTTAATTGATTCAATACCAATTTCTAACAGTTAATTAATTGATAATTATTATTTAATTGCTAATTATTAATAAGTAAATATATAAATAGATAATAATAAATAATTCTTAAATATACTCCTTTCCTATAATTCAATTACAATTATCAACCTTAAATATATTTCTGTATATATTACTACCATATTATATAAGTATTATGAAAAGGAAACTTACAATTAAAGAAAAATATGTTAGTATGCATATATATATATATATATATATATATATATATATATATATATATATATATATATATATATATATATATATTTGCATACTAACATATTTTTCTTTAATTGTAAGTTTCCTTTTGATTTTAAGGTCTTCTTAAATTTTTGCGGGTGTGCATATGCAAAAAATTAAAATCTCGGGTGTTTTCCCGCATCATTATAAATAAGTTGGTTAAAATATTTAAAATCCTGGTTAAAATCCCAGCTTAAAATCTTCCAAAATTCCTTACAGAGCATTCTGCAAGGTCCTTTAAAACCTCAGCTAAAATCCTTCCAGTGACTTTAAAAGTTTTTCTTAAAGCAACGTTTCGACAGGCTCACACTCTGTCATCTTCAGGCTCTGTTTCATGTAGAAGCTATGGTTCTCTGTTGCGGGGCCGGAGCTGTTGCTTATCTATATTTGCTGCTGCTGACGTATGCTGGCTAGCCTGCAACTCTGTGTTCTGATTGGAGGACAACAGTTTTTCTTCCTGCTTCCTCCTCCTAGCTACTTGGCTTCGTATTACAGGCCCAGCTTTCTCAGATTCTCTATTATTATCTGACTTCTGAAGAGGGGAAAGGATTCTGATAGGCATCACAGCACCCTTGATTGTTAGTTGAGATCTCAGCCTATCTTCTGGCTCGATCCTCTCTCTCTCCCTATTGCTAGCCACCCTCTGCAAAGAAGGAAGAATTCTGGCAGGCCTTACAACACCACTGGTTGCTTGTTGGAATCTCTGCCTCTCTTCTGATGTTAACACTCGAGTTTCTCTCAGTGCAGGTCCCCAAATTCTTCATAACCTAGAGGCGTCATCTCGTCTGTTCATATTCTTCTGTTCATAGACACCAAAAGAAGTTTGAGTACTTAGAAAATCAAGGGAGACCCCCTAGAGTAGTACAGCACCATCTAAAACAGGTAGTTTATAACATCTCCAACAGAGAGCTGACTACAGCAGAAACAAGCATTTTGGCAAAAGGCTTTAATTTTGCAGTAGCGCCCAGGAGAATTCCTGTAGAAACAGTGATATATGAGGTGGAAGCTAGCTTAACAAAACTCAACATGGAGGATGCTGATAGAATTAGGCATGAGGTTACTAACATTATTTGCACTAGCAAACCCCCTAAGTGTAACCTGCCCAGGGAAGAATACAGAGCATGGAACAGAGCCTGAAGATGACAGGGTGTGAGCCCTATAATGTTTTCTGATGTTTTCGTGGGTGTTTGTATGTAGGTCTTTGGTTTTTCGGGTTTTCTCCCATGTAAAATTGGAAGTGTCTTGGCAACATTTCAACGAAGTCTCATTCGTCATCTTCAGGCTGGTGTTTTCGGCTTCATGCTTCTAGGAGCAATGTGTGTGATCGCAGCTGTTTCTTCCTTTTAACTGCCAGTGGGGGTGTGAACTGATTGGGTGGGAGCTTGGCTGTGTTCTGATTGGGTGGAGGTGTATTCTGATTGGTTGGGGGTTTGGCTGTGCTCTGATTGGATGGGGGGGTTGGCTGTGCTTTGATTGGCTGGCTGTGTGTTCTGTTTAGGTGGGGGCTACACACTCTCACTAACGTACTAACATCCAATGGATTCCAAAGAAATAAGATTACCAACCTAATCCAAAAAGAAACCCCCACTAAAATCCAAGATAGAGAACAAGAAAACGGCAAAGCCCTCCTCCCATACATAAAAGGCACCACAGACAGAATCAGCAAGATCCTCCACAAACACAACATCAAGACAGCATTCTGCACAAACCAAAAAATATCCACCATCCTAAGAAACCCCAAAGACAAAATTGAGTTAGAAAATCAAGGAGTATATGAAATCCCATGCACCGCCTGCCCCACCACATACATCGGACAAACCAACAGAAGAATAAGTGCACGCATTGAAGAACACAAGAACTCAGTCAGAAAAGAGGAACCAACTTCTTCCCTGGTCCAACACCTCAAAGCCACAGGACATGATATTGACTTTAAAAAGACCAGAACTATCGCCAAAACTGAACACTTTAACAACAGAATAATCAGAGAAGCCATCGAGATAGAAAAACGTCCACACAGCATGAATAAATGAGATGATACCTCCTGCCTACCAGCCATTTGGAAACCTGCCCTTATTGACAAACGAGTCCCTAACACAAAAAATGACACCAGACCCACACTCACGAGAGCCACACAGGATGTAACCACCACACATCCACGCAGAAAGCAGACTCAAACCCACACTGATGATGAGGCACGACCACAGACCAGAAGACAGACCACAGCTGCATCATTAGCCACTTTAAAGCCCTCCAATCCATACATGAAGCAGACTGACACCCACCATGAAGAGGTGGCACAGCCACGAACACGAAGCCAAACAACAGCAACACAGCTCACCAGCTCAAATCCCCCTGCTACTCAGACTAACCCAAGCACAACCAAGCCCCCACCTAAACAGAACACACACCCATCCAATCAGAGCACAGCCAAACTCCCAACCAATCAGAACACACCTCCACCCAATCAGAACACAGCCAAGCTCCTACACAATCAGTTCACACTCCCACTGGCAGTTAAAAGGAAGAAACAGCTGCAATCACATACATTGCTCCTAGAAGCACGAAGCCGAAAACACCATCCTGAAGATGACGAATGAGACTTTGTCGAAATGTTGCCAAGACACTTCCAATTTTACGCAGGAGAAAACCCGAATAACCAAAGACATATAAATATATATATATATATATGTATCAAAGTATCAAAATATCAAACTAAATAGCAGTTAATGTAAGTTACTATAAGTTATAAGTATTTCAGTAAATATGTATAAATATATAATTATAAATACTTCAGTAGGATATAGTTATAAATATATTAAGATATAAGTTTTCTTCAATTGATTTTTTCTACTGACACCAAAGTTTCTTAAAACTTTCTTGTAAACAAGTATTATATGTCCATGTCTGAGTTCATAATATCTTCTATTTTACTCCCTTTTTTTTCTTTCCCCTCTAAGTCCTGCGTCGGGATATTTTTTCTTCTCCTTCCTCCAAGATGTCTTCTCTATTCAAAACTGCACAGTCACCTCCATTGTCTGTAACACAAGTTCTAATCTGTCACCTCCAACACATCCAACATAACCAACACTTTCTCTCCCCCACCCCAAGGAAACAGTCTCAAAAATTAAAAGTTTCTTTCTAATGCCAGCAATATAGTGATCAAGCCCCAATCCACTCGTTTGCTCTGTTCACACGCTAACTTCTTTTCCTTTTTCACAGCTCTCTATCTCTGCTCTCACCACCACCTTACTATTCAAGTTCCCTCTTGGAGTCTCACTTTACCGCTTCAATCTTGAGTCGTTTTATAATCCCTGAGAGTTTTTCCTTTTTGTCACTTTTATTCTCCTCTTTCCGGTTCTTCAAGCTACTTTCCACAGTTCTCTCCCTGCACCAATCATTGGGCCATCACACCTCTGGATCCACCATTCTCAAGCAGATTTCTTCCATGTATATCCAGAGGGCTCCTCTTGTCAAACGGGAGCTCGCACTGCTACCTGTTTGAACTCCGAAGAAACCCCTCCACCTGGCCCATCTCTCCAAGATCCGACCTGCCGAAAAAGCCTCAAAAACACGGAAAATCAGGTACAAACAAGTGGGGCCCTGCTCATTCACCCCGCTATAGCATGATGTCACTGCCATGGTATGATTGGCTGGAAAAGGAATCTAAAATTAATGGATAGTGTATAGCAAAAGAGAAGATATTATAATGAAATGTTATATTTAATGTGTAGTAGGTATGTATATAAAATGTATTGATTATATGAATAAGTATGTAACAAACAAAATGTGTATGTATATAGTTGGCTGAAAGTTAAATTGGATATTATTAAAAATGCCGGTATTGGAAAGCTGTAAAAGTGTAACTAAGATTTAAAAGATGTAAACGTTGAATAAAAACAATTTTTTTTAAAAAAAAATAAAACTTAAGTCTTGGTGATCTGTGGCCATGGTCCATAGCCACGAAAGGTATTTAAAGGGGGTACATGGTGAAGAAAAGATTGAGAACAACTGCTGTAACATATTAGAATCCCACCTATTGAGTATTACACTACAGTATTAAGTGAATGCAGTATATAGGGACCTGAATTAATATATATGTAAGTATGTGCAAGTAAAATTGTATATTGGCCAGTGACAAAATATGACAAAAGATAAGATCTAGATATAATATAAGACACACAAGAGAAGAAGATAAAATTGTACATTAATAAAATCAGAAAATGGTTTCCTGTGTAGGGCAGTAACAGATGAAAGAAACTTTGCAACTCTCCTACTAGTATTACGGTCCTGATCTCACAGAAAGGAACAAATAAAATTGTCCTCAAGGTAGAATGGATTTCTGATGGCATATGAAAGTATAAGGGCGGAATGTATGTTACTCCAGAAAGGGCATAAAAGGAGCACATGGGTTAGGATCTTAGGTTCCCCCAGAGCAAAAGAATGCCCCCATGTATAAGATGCCCCCTGCTTTTCTTACCCAAAATTTAGAAATCTGGAATGCTGCCACATTTAAGTGCCGGTAGATGCTGGCCTTCTAGTTGCAAGGCCCACTAGTTCCCAGTGGGCCTTGGGAACTGATGGAGAGAGACAGGTCTGTTTCAGCGCCTGGTGCCCAGATGCCCTTGCTTCCCCCAAGCATTTCTTTGCTAACCTAATTTCCAGGTTCGTCACATTTCTCCATCGTGTTTCATGCCATCGTGTGCAGGGAAACAAGTTTGTGGGACTATGTCAGTGTATAAGAGTTCATGAGTTGGAATAGGCATAACAACAAGGTCAGCCAATGGGGGCTGTTTGGTGGCTCAAACAGCTAGGAGCCTGGGCGTGGCTTAGCTCAACTGTTCTTTATATAGGAGAAGTCTTGTCTCTGCTGTCCCCGGCCTGTGTTTATACCTACTTACAATCACTTCTCTCTACCACGTTGGAAAAACCAGCATGGGTATTGTATATTTGCATTATGTGTTATTATATATATATAAAGAAGTTTTGAATCCTGCTGAATTGTCTGATGCAGCGTGTGCTGCAATAAACTCTAACAGACTAAAAAAAAAAGTTCAGTCAATCAATTCCAACTTCTCGTGAAGAAAAGGAGATCTTGCGAGAAGTTGGAATTGATTGATTGAACTTTTTTTTTAGTCTCACAAACTTGTTTCCCTGCACACAATGTTGAGAAATGCGATGGAGAAACACGACAGAGCTGGAAATCAGATTGGCAAAGAAATGCTTGGGGGAAGCAAATGGAATCTGTACAGTGGTGGGTGGGGCAAGCCCTGCAGTGTGTTGCTCCACTGCAATGGGGAAACAGAGCAGTGGCCAGAAAGAAGTCAGGGTTATCCCCTGCCCTCAGGTCCTCTCAGAGTCAGGGCTGCCATGCCCAGACCTGCTCGCCCCTTCCTTCATTCCTTTGCCACTGGCCATCAGTCCATTCGGCTCTTTTGTACATGGTGTCTGCCGGAAGGATTTGCCTTGTCACCCCCTTGCAAGCCCCATTGGTCCCTGCCTAGCTCCTTCACTGGCTGACAGGGAGCCAAGATCTGGCTGCCTGCAAAATGGTCCTTTCCAAGACCAGTCCAATCCACGGTCTTTGGAGTGCAGGGGCTGTGAGTCACCGGTGGGCATAGGCAGAAGCAGCTCTCTGTGGGCAACGCTCACTAGGGTACCTGGGGGCTGTAGCGAGGACAGGGGAGGGGAGAGCTGTATGAAGGATCCACGTATGTGCGAGATTGCTGAAGGTCAACTCCCCCTGTGGGTGAGGTCTGCGCTTTCAGCGCTGTTGCTAGGCGGACTGATATGGCTGTCTCCAAAAATGGCAAGGGCTGAGTACAATGACCTCTTTAGAATCAGGCAATCAAGTTGCTTTTGAGACCACCACTGTCCCTTTCCTCCTCCCCTGACTTCTAAAGCAGACAGGTAAATGGCAGTAGTTTCTATTTATGCAACCATAATCTATGAAACTTGCTCCTGGCGAATTCCCTGCCCCATTTTGGTCGCTGTGTGATGTGTTCCAAATGGCCGTATAAGGGCATCTGGGTGGTGGTGGGTGGGGCAAGCTCCATGGCATTGCACTGCAATGGAGAAATGGGAAATAGAGCAGGCGATGCAAGGGAAGGAGGCTGCTTTCTCTCTTTCTTTTCCCTGCTCCTCCTTCCCTCGTGTCAGCTGCTCCATTTCCCATTTTTTCATTGCAGCACCCAGGAGCTAGAGAACGGAGATGGGCCATGCCTTCTCTCGGTCCCCCAAGTATAAGATGCCCCTCCATTTTCAAGTAACTATTTTTTAAAAAAAGTATCATCTTATACATGGAAAAATACAGTATTATTATTTTCCTCCAATAATGCAGAGGGAAAGACATTAAGGAAATCTAAAGAGAAAGTGCTGAACAAGTGATGTTAAATAAATACTTGCTGTTCTCATCCTAGAGGCCAGTTATGGTGGCTTAATGTGCTACCATCTAACCAAAGAGCTACATCAAAGGCTCACTGCCTGATTTCAATTTACATTTTTAAACCCCAGGGCCAGGAGGGGGCATTACCTGAGAAACCACACACACATCAGGCGCTTTGGATCCTAGCTTTAGGATTAACTATACCAGGGGTCTGCAACCTTAAACACTCAAAGAGCCATTTGGACCCATTTCCCACAGAAAAGAAAACACCGGGAGCCACAAAACCCTTCCCATGCCTGACTATTTCTTGAGCAGCCACAAAACTAGCATATGTAGTTGAATTAAACATTCTGTTTTCTTCTGAAACTTTTCTTTTCTTGGATTTATCCATGGTTGGCCTACTGGGAGTTGAAAAGCTCAATAAATGGCTTAGGACCAAGGTATTTACGAGACTGCCTTCTGCCACCAGTAGCCTCTCACCGGCCAGTACGCTCCCATAGAGAGGGACTCCTCAGGGTGCCATCAGCCAAACAGTGTCGACTGGTGGTCCCCAGGGGGAGAGCCTTCTCTGTGGGGGCACCTGCCATCTGGAACGAGCTCCCCCTGGAGATACGGAGGATCCTGGACTTACGCACTTTCTGTCGTGCCCTCAAGACCTTTTTATTTCAACAGGCTGACCTGGCCTAACCTCCTTTTTAATTGTTAATCTTAAATTTGTTTTAAAATAATAGGGGTGTTTTAACTTGTTTGGGCCAAATTATTTAATGGGTTTTTATATTGTTTTTAAATTTTGTATTATATGTGTTTTATCTTTTGGCTGTTCACCGCCCTGAGTCCTTCGGGAGTAGGGCGGTATATAAATTTAATAAATAATAATAAATAATAATAATAATAAATCAAATGCCGGCGGATGTCGCACATTGGTGATTGTGACACATATTTGAGTGACAGGGAGCCGCAGCAGAGGGTGAAAGAGCCACATGCGGCTCCAGAGCCGCAGGTTGCTGACCCCTGAACTATACAAATGAAGCAAGAAAGTTTAAAAAAAATCAATATAACATTTAAGGAAATAGGAAAAGTGATTTTAAGAACACCAGGAACCTTACATCAATTTCAATCTCTACAATTGATATTTGGTAAGTCCTTTATTTGGGAAAAATCCCATGGATATTAGCAGGGAGTGTTGTGAACAATACAGAAGAGTGCTATGTTGTGAACCCTTGCTGTACCTTTTAATCATGTAGTTACAACAAACATTTATTTTTTCTCATGATTCAGGGAGACTTGACTTGCAGCTTTCACTTATGCAAACCTGTCAGGAAACATATTACGAAGACAAATGCAGGGAAATGTGAAGAACGTTTAGCTAAAGAATAAATACTGCAGCTAATCCCTAGTGCACTAGCCTAGTTTTGGAATTGTTGAAAAATCCTGATCTCCCATTTTGGGACAGCACATTTGTATACTTCCTCTTCTCCCTTTCTTTATGCACATGGAAACAAGCTGTTGCTATGGCAATTGCTGTAACATCACAAATGCGATACAACCATTTAAAAATGACTAATCGTTCTACACTTTAAACTGTAGGCAAAATGCCCAACATACTTGAAATAGATCATTGTATTCAACAAATCCAAAACAAAAGGATTTATTTTCAACATTTCAGTCATTAACATTTCTTGTACTGTAGTGAGGGGTGGCTTGATCTGCCTCTACAGATGGAAGGGGGTTTTGCATCTCCAAGTGTTGTCAACTGTTTCCTGAGCCCTTGAGGAGTCAATTTCTGCAGGGGGGGGAAACCCCAAATGGAATGGTGTGAAAGCACAAGATGGTCCTGTTGCTGGGAGAAGCAGCACAAACGGGAGCCATGTGGCTGAGGAGCCAGGAGCAGCGGCAGTGCAACAGACGGGAGAGCTGACAGCGAGAGGCAGCACAATGAAGCAGATCCTGAGAGGAGTGTGCAAAGCAACAGGAGAGCATCGGTGCAACCGGAGGCTGCTAGTGTTGGTGGAGCATTTCAGCACAGCGGACCAGCGAACCGGTGACTGAGAACAGCAACAGAACAGTGTGGGAGACCAACAAGCGAGGGGGGTGGGTGGGACTGAGAAAAGCAGGGAGAGCTGAATACCCAATAGTGGCAGGAGAAAAACAAGTAAGAAAGGAGGATAAAAAGACAACACAGGACACAAGGCAAAAGAAAACCAAAGGCAAGTAGGCAAACAGAATACATAAAGGCAGAGAAGTAAGAGATAAATCAATCCCACAAGAAAGTAGGGAGGGAAAGGATCGCAAGAAGGAAGGGACAATCAAAGAACATTCCAGTAGAGGCTAAGAATGATCCTCACACCTAAGCCCGCTCAACACTAAAAAATGTTTAAATTGGACAAACTAAATGATCTGCTACCCTTAAAATTTTAAACTAGACAATTTGAACTGTAGAACTTTAAATCCTTAAACTAGGCATTCTTTAAATGTTAGAACTTTAAACTTTAGCTAGACTTGAGTCCCCCAAATTTTAAATTTTAAACAATGTTAGAACATCTGTATCCCAAACTGGACATTTTTCCCTTTTAAAAATCTGTGGTAAAACCCTCTACACTTTCACTCTCAATTTTTTGTAAACCCACTCAGGGAAGAAGAAACTGATACTATTGTGATCTGCAGAACATGTTCCATGTATATACTTATGCCCATAGAATACCCAATACCCATATGTACCAAATGTACATTTATCAAGTTACTAGAAGAAAAAGTAAAGGGTCTAGAGGAAACTCTAACCACTCTGAAACTCGACCTACAAAATGAGAAACCCCAAACCTTGCAAAAAGAATATGCCCAAACTGAACATAATAATGACCAAACAACTTCTACAAGAGTTGACCCCTTAGAGGAAGAAGACAGATGGAAACATGTCACTCATAGAAAAAAACACAAATCTAGTTCAAAACCCTATCCAAACCAAACCACTCTGAAGCAGCCCCACTGGTGCTAAGCAATCAATATCATGGACTCTCATTAGAAAAAAACATGCAGACACATAGAGAAGAAGCACCATCAAATGTCCCTAAAAAAGTAGCACCACCAAATATGATACATAGAAAAACACCACAAACCTCCCTAGGAAAAAAAAGGTGAGTGTTGGTGATAGGAGATTCAATTCTCAAGGGAACAGAGTCTGCCGTCTGCAGACCAGACAGTTAATCTAGAGAGGTATGTTGTCTCCCTGGAGCTAAAATCAAAGATGTGGCTGAGATCCTAACCAAAATAATAAAACCAACAGATTATTACCCCTTTCTACTACTACATGTAGGGACAAATGACACAAAAAAAGACTTGAAAACAATATTGAATGATTATGAGCAGCTAGGCAAGAAAGTCAAGGACTTAGGTGCACAAGTAGTTTTTTCATTTGTTCTGCCAACAAAAGGACAACATCCAGCAAGAGAACAAAGAATTCTAGAAGTGAACCACTGGCTAAAGGGTTGGTGTCACCAAAAAAACTTTAGATTCCTGGACCATGGTCTGTACTACCTCCAAGATGGGCTTTTGGCAAGAGATGGGTTGCACCTCACAAAGACTGGGAAGAATGTTTTTGGAAAATGACTGGCTCAATTTATCAGGAGGGCTTTAAACTAAAATTGAGGGGGAGGGTGACCAGTCTATGGGATCTCCAGGACCTAATTTCAAACAAAAACCCCTAGAAAGCAAGTCAAATAATGAGGTAAGGAGGGATGGGAAGGAAGACAAACTTAAATACCAAATAGGAGACATAGGAAGCATACCCAGAGTCAGGCATAAAGACCTCAAGTGCCTATATACAAATGCACAAGGTCTGGGGTGTCACTGCGTTTTTGTATTTACCAGATGAGCTCCTATTTTTGGACTCTCAGACTTACCGTAGCTTGCCAAGTTCTTATCAGTAACTGATACTGCACATTCCTTCACTTTCTTCTAAAACTTTCTTTGTTCTCTTGCCAAGAGGTCCGGCCACAGAGGTGGCCGGCAGGAACGTTGCCAAGATGTAACTAGTTAGATTAGTGAGATGTTTTATTTTCTTTATAACAAATAAATGAGTTTTTCTTAGAAAACATATCTTCGGGTTTGTTTTCTCAAGTATACTCCAAGGGAAAAGCCTCGATTCATTCTCTAAATCAAGGTGCGATTACCCAGAAGCAGAATGGGATTAATTGCCACCCTGACATGGGGAACAAACAGGGTGAACTTGAACTATTAATACACAAAGGTAGATATGAAATAGGAATAACAGAAACTTGGTGGGATGAAACCCACGACTGGAACATACTGATAGAACGATACAAATTCTTCAAAAAAACCAGACCCCATAAAAGAGGAGGTGGAGTTGCACTGTATGTAAAGGACCACTATATTGCTATAGAATTGCACAAAACCGACTTCCAGTGGCACTGTAGGCGTTGAAGACGCTCCTTTGTGAGTGCCAGCCCCGCAATTGCGTAAAGCCACTAGAACAGCGCAAATCAGCTGTCTAGCAGCTTGGAAACTTTCTCCCTGGGAAAAGGGGAAGAAGAGAGCAGACGGGTGTAGGTAGAGCTCCCCAAAGAGCCCCAGGAACAATTCTGGGGCTCGAAGGGTGAGAGCTCCCTGGAAGCCCGGCAGAGCTCCAGATCCGGGATGTTTCTGCTTTAAGCAGAACAAGACGCCACGACCACCCCTGCAAACAACGCTTTGAATAAAACATTGGATTTGGAAGCAGGCTGAGCAAAGCCAGGAGAGATCAGATTTGCAAGTACTAAACTTTAACTCCAAATGTGTATTACTTCCTTCTGAGTTATTAAGGGAAGAAAGTGAAAGCAAGATGGCGATTGAGTTTTAATGGGGCATGAAAGTGAAAGTTAAAAGAAAAGTTTCGTTTAGCGCTGGCAGCCCCTGTCTAAAACTAGAGATCTTTGCTTTGAAAGAAAGAAGATTTAAAGGCTAAAAAGACCATAGTAGTGAACTTAAAAAAGGATTGATATTATTTAAGGACTGGAAATTTTTGGACCTGGTGGATTTGTTGTTCTGGTTGCTGTATAAATTCAAATTGAAAACTAAAAATGGCTTCAAAACAAATAAAGACTGTTGCCTCTAAAAGCACTGGGAGCTCACCAGCTCAAATGTCCAAATTGCAATCTCTCTCTATTCCAACGGAACCACCAATATTAACACTTGAAATGTTGCAGGAAGCCCTTAAAACACAAGCCTCTGTTACAGAGAAAAAAATTACTTCTGTGTTTGAGGATAAAATTTGAGATGTCGCTGATGAGATGGCTGAAATTAAAGAGTTTATTCAAATCGAAATCAGGAAATTAGAGAAGATATTGTCATGGAAGTCCAAGGTCTGGCAAGCCATATTGAATCATTAGATGAAAAAGTGGAAGAAATTAAGCAGTCTAATGTGAATTTAGAAAATAAAATAGGAGCGGTTCAGAATAAGATGGAAAGAGCAGAGGCTGATGTAACAATGATACAATATAGAGACATGGAATTTGCTTTGAGAATAAGAGGTCTGAAGGAAAATAAGCAAGAGAATTTGCAGAAGCCTTTGCACAGATAATGGGAGAACAAAAAGCAAATTTTGAATGGCAAATTGACAAAATTTATCGTGTCAATTCATGGGTTGCCAGACAGAAACATTTACCAAGAGATATTGTAGTCTATTTTACTACAAGGAGGATACGTAATGAAATTTTACAAGCCACTTTTAAAAACAAACTTCAAGTGGAGGGGCAGGAGGTTTTAATATTGAAAGAAATCCCCCCCCAAAATGTTGAGAGCCAGAAGGGAGTATGCCTTTCTGGTGGAAGAACTCAGAAACCATCAGATACAGTACAGATGGGAGGTTCCAGCTGGACTAGTGGTGAACTATTCAGGAGAAAGATATCGTCTTAATTCAGTGTGGAAGGCAAGAGATTTTTACACCAATGTTCTAAAGGCTGGATGCCCACAGTCCCCAGAAGCTAGAAGGAAGACGG
This sequence comes from Pituophis catenifer annectens, assembly GCF_029215685.1. Lineage (NCBI taxonomy): Eukaryota > Metazoa > Chordata > Lepidosauria > Squamata > Colubridae > Pituophis > Pituophis catenifer. The sequence continues at coordinate 105,178,893 of NW_027256883.1, read as the reverse complement.
AAGCAGAGGGGGTAAGAAAGGGGGAGAAGGAAGAATCGCTGGCACAGGCCCAAAGGGGAGCTTTGATTATTCAAGATTTAATACAACTTTCGACTACTGCTCAAGCTTTGGAGATATTTGAAAAAATAGAAGAACCTAAGGATCAAAGACAGACCCGAGCGGCAGCCAAGCATCAAGAAGAATTAAGAGTGCAGCAACTCCAGATGACAACTCAAGAAACTACAAAAACAGAAGCAGTGGGAGGAGCAAGGCCAAAAAGCAAAATGCATGGAGATTTCCAGCAGATGCTCCAGAAGCTTCAGGGTGCCAAGAATAGCAACTAGATTTCTGACTTGGAATGTTAATGACTTAAATTCACCACAAAAGAGGAGAAAAATATTTCATTACCTGAAACAGTTTAAAAATGAAGTAATCTGTCTACAAGAGACTCATATTAGAATGAAAGATCAAAAACATTTAATAAATGCAAGGTTAGGTACACATTTTGTTGCATCTGCACCAGAGAAGAAGAATGGTATAGTTATATACCTAAAAAAGACTTAATTGCTAAACTAATTGAAGCAGATGATCAAGGAAGATTCATAGCAATTGAACTTTTAATAAAAGGGGAAAAATACTTTTAATTGGAGTATATGCACCGAACCAACAACAGGAAAAATTTTACAAGCTTTTACATTCCAAATTACTACAATGGGATTATAAATCATGCATTTTATTGGGTGATTGGAATGGAGTTTTGGACACTAAAAAAGATAAGAAGGGTCTCTTGCAAATTATCTCAACGCGTGCCAGATTGCCAAAATCGTTTTTTGAAATGAAGGATGGATATGGAGTTGAGAGATATCTGGTGAGAGAGGAACTCTGAAGAAAAAGATTTTACTTTTTTTTCTGATAGACATCAATCTTTTTCTAGGATTGATTTCATATTAATTACTAATGATCTCTTTTCTAGGGTGAAGAAGAGGAAGATATGTCCAAGAGTTTTAACAGATCATAGTCCAGTTTGGATGGAATTAGAGAATGGAAAGGGATTTAAGAGGTCTTGGAGGTTAAATGAAAATCTGTTTAGATATGAGGAAAATGTAAAAGAATGTAAAAAATTTATGAAAGAATTTTTCATTATGAATATGCATAAGGGTACATTTATGGAAATGGTTTGGGACGCAAGTAAAGCATATATGAGAGGTATTTTGATATATTTGAATAATAAACATAGACATAAACAGGGGAAAAAAAGGAAGGACTTAGAAGAGGAAATAAAAAAAAAAAGAACAAGCTTTGATATTGAACCCAGCAGACAAGAAAATAAAAGAGGCAATAAACTTACTGCGAGGGCAATTTAATATGTTAATGGCAGATCAGGTTGCAACTAACTTGCAATATGCTAAACACAATATTTTTTGCAATGCTAACAAACCAGGGAGATGGTTAGCATATCTGTTAAGGAAAAAACAAAAGTCACAGACCATAGAGAAAATAGAATATAAAGGTAAAGAGGTTTATCAGCAAAATATGATTAAAAAAGTATTTTTAGAATTTTATACGAGGTTGTATGCTAGTGATAAAATTCAAAGTATAGATATAGATAGATTTTTGCAGAAAGAGAATATTTCTATAATTACAAAAGAGCAAAGGGAGGGTTTAAATCAACTGATAACTTCTGAGGAAATTATGTTTGCAATTAAGCAGTTGAAAGTGGGTAAAGCCCTTGAGACGGATGGTTTGACAGATGCTTATTACAAATACTTGCAGTTAGAAATGGTGGGACCACTTAAGGAATTATTTACTAATATACAATCTGGAGGAGATGTACCCCCATCTTGGAGGACAGCTTTTATTTCTCTGATTCCAAAGGAGGATCAAGACCATACCCAGCCAAAAAATTACAGGCCCATATCACTTTTAAATACAGATTATAAGATTTTTGCTAAAATACTAGCAAATAGATTAATGACAGTCATGCAACAAATGATTCATAATGATAAAACTAGTTTTATAAATGGTAGACAAATGAAGAGTAATGTAAGGCAAGTTGTTAACCTATTAGAGTATTTGGGGAAGAACAACCAAGTCCCTGCGGTGCTAATATTTCTTGATGTGGAGAAAGCATTTGATTGATTGAATTGGCATTTCTTATTGAAAATAATAGAAAAGATGCAGTTTGGAGAATATTTTACACAATTTATTAAGGCAATATATCAGAAACAAATAGTGCAAATAATAATTAATGGTAGTTTAACAGATACTTTTAATATAGAAAAAGGAACAAGACAAGGATGTCCCTTGTCTCCATTATTGTTTATTTTGACTTTGGAATTTTTGTTGAGTAAAATACGTGGGTCAGATAAAATAAAGGGAATTAAAATCAGGCAGTATGATTACAGATTACGAGTATTTGCAGATGACTTGGTTGTTACTTTAACCCAACCATTACAGTCAGTTGTAGGTTTAATGGATATAATTAATCAATATGGACAAGTATTTGGATTTAAAATAAATGCAGGGAAAACGAAGATAATAACTAAAAACATGATTACAAATCAAAAAGAAGAATTAGAAAGATTAACAGGATTTGAAATAGTAAAAAAAGTTAAATATTTAGGGGTCTATATTACGACATCAAATGTGAAATTATTTAAACATAATTATGATCCGTTGTGGCAAAAAATACAGAGAAAGATGGAAAATTGGAAAAAATTACAATTATCTTTGTTGGGAAGAATAGCAGCAGTAAAAATGAATGTTTTGCCGAAGTTTTTATTTCTTTTTCAAATGATACCAATACTTAAAAAAGATGAAAATTTGAAGATATGGCAGAAGGGTATTAATAATTTTGTTTGGGCAGGAAAGAGACCGAGAATAAAGCAAAAAATAATGCAGGATACACGTGAAAGAGGAGGTCTCAAAATGCCCAATTTAAGATTATATTATGAGGCAGCTGCCATATCAGCAATTAGTGACTGGCTGAATTCAACAGAAGAAAGAATATTGAATATTGAGGACTATGATTTGGTTTACGGTTGGCATGCTATTTATTATATGATAAGAAAGTGGATAGGACTTTTAAAAGTCACATATTAAGGAATGCTTTATTGCGTGTCTGGAAAAAGTATCAGTACAAATTAAATGATAAAGTTACCAATGTGGGCAATACCCAGACACGCGATAGAGAACATAAGTGTAGAGCAAAAACAAGATGTGACTACTTATAAAGAGCTTCTTAATAAGGAAAGAGGTATACTACAATTAAAATATTTGAATCAATTAAGAGAAGAAAAGATAATTCAAACATGGTTTCATATGGACAGCTGCAAGCTAGATGGAGAGAAGATCAGAAAACTGGTATTTTGCAGAATGAGGAGAACTTGGTAAAACAAATTAGAGACCAAAGTCAAAGGTTGTATAATGCATTGGTAGAAATAGATTCAGAAACGGAGTTAGTTAAGGACTGTATGATAAAATGGGCACAAAATATTGAAGAACCAATAATGATGGAAACGTGGGAAAAAATATGGGTTAGAAATGTAAAGTTTACGCAAGCCCAAAACTTAAGAGAGAATTTTTATAAAATGTTTTATAGATGGCATCTAAATCCTAAAAAGCTAGCCTGTATGTATCCAAGTTTGCAACCTAAATGTTGGAGATACGAATGTGATGATGCCACGTATTATCATATATGGTGGACATGTAAAAAAATTAAGGCATTTTGGATAAAAATATGGTAGATTATCCAAAATATTCTCAAGAAGAAGATAAAATTTACTCCACAGTTCTTTCTGTTGGGTATAATTACAGATTGTACGGTTATAGAGACTAAATTGATTTTAAATTTAATAACAGCAGCCAGACTTTTGGTGGCGCAGTATTGGAAAAAGGAAGACTTACCTACTATTGAAGAATGGACATTAAAAGTAGTGAATTTAGCAGAGATGGCAAAAATTTCAGCATACTTGAAGGACCATTCAAATGAAAGATATATATCGGAATGGAGAAGATGGATTGACTATATTCAAAACAAATATTGGACTAAAAAGTTTCAAATAGATTTAGGTTGAATAGGTTGTTGAGAGTGTGGTGGCACGACAGCTTCCCCAATACCTGGATGAAATGGTTTATCTAGATCCGTTCCAGTCGGGCTTCAGGCCTGGGTACAGCACGGAAACGGCATTGGTCGCGTTGGTGGATGATCTCTGGAGGGCTCGGGACAGAGGTTGTTCCTCTGTCCTGGTCCCATTAGACCTCTCAGTGGCTTTTGATACCATCGACCATGGTATCATGCTGCACCGGTTGGAAGAGTTAGGGGTGGGGGGCACCGTGTTGTGGTGGTTCTCCTCCTTTCTCTCCGACTGGTCGCAGTCTGTGTTGGCAGGGGGGCAGAGGTCAACCCAGAGGTGCCTTGTATGTGGGGTACCACAGGGGTCGGTCCTCTCGCCTGTTCTGTTCAACATTTATGTGAAACCACTGGGTGAGATCATCCGTGGTTTCGGGGTGAAGTACCATCAGTACGCTGATGATACTCAGCTGTACATCTCCACCCTGGACCACCCCAATGATGCCCTGGAAGTGATGTCCTGGTGCCTGGAGGCTGTGCGGATCTGGATGGGGAGAAACAGACTCAGGCTGAACCCATCCAAGACCGAGTGGCTGAGGTTTCCGGCGTCCCGATATAGTCAGTTGGTGCCATCACTGACTATTGGGGGCGAGTCACTGGCCCCCATGGACAGGGATCGCAACTTGGGTGTCCTCCTGGATTCACGGCTGTCTTTAGAAGAGCATTTGATGGCTATGGCCAGGAGGACTTTTTATCAGGTCCGCCTGATTCGCCAGTTGCATCCCTTTCTGGATCGGGACTCCTTACGCATGGTCACTCATGCCCTCGTCACCTCCCGCCTGGACTACTGTAATGCTCTCTACATGGGGCTCCCCCTGAGGAGCACCTGGAGGTTCCAACTGGTCCAGAATGTGGCCACACAGGTGGTTATGGGAACGACGTGGCGTTCCCATGTAACACCTCTTCTGCACGAGCTGCACTGGCTCCCGGTGGTCTTCTGGGTGCACTTCAAGGTCTTGGTTACCACCTTTAGAGCGCTCCATGCCTTAGGACCGGGGTATTTACGAGACCGCCTTCTGCCACCAGTAGCCTCTCACTGGCCAGTACACTCCCATAGAGAGGGACTCCTCAGGGTGCCGTCAGCCCAACAGTGTCGACTGACGGCCCCCAGGGGGAGAGCCTTCTCTGTGGGGGGCACCTGCCATCTGGAACGAGCTCCCCCTGGAGATACGGAGGATATCGGACTTACGCGCTTTCCGCTGTGGCTTAAGACCTTTTTATTTCAACAAGCTGGCCTGGCCTAACCTCCTTTTTAATTGTTAATTTTAAATTTGTTTTAATAATAGGGTGTTTTAACTTGTTTGGGCCAAATTATTTAATGGGTTTTTATATTGTTTTTAAATTTTGTATTATATGTGTTTTATCTTTTGGCTGTTCACTGCCCTGAGTCCTTCGGGAGTAGGGTGGTATATAAATTTAAATAATAATAATAATAATAATAATAATAATAATAATAATAATAATAATAATAATAATAATAATAATAATAATAATAATAAATAAATAAAACCACCTTACTCGGAACAGCTTACATCCTCCGACGATACCTTAACAGTTCCTAGGTCCTTGGTTAGGACTCGAGCTGCTGAACTATTAACCAGCCTCAAAGGCTGTGAATCTCACTAAAGATTAACCAAATAATAATAATAATAATAATAATAATAATAATAATAATAATAATAATAATAATAATAATAATAATAAAAGTTATAGAGACTGCAAGAACCTGAAACTGCAAGAACCTTGGGTGAGAGTGACCATGTCATACTAGAATTCAACATAATGCAAACACAAGCAGTAGAACAAAATGATACCAGAGTCTTAGATTTTAAAAGAGCTGATTTTAATAAACTCAGAGAAAACTTGGGAAAGATTCCTTGGATGAAAATCCTAAAGGGGAAAACAATTTGGAAACTCTGACAAATACGATCATAAAAGCCCAGACCAGCACAATACCGCTGAGAAAAACAAATCCAAGAAGAAACCAGCATGGCTGCACAAAGATCTCTCTGACAAATTGAAAGACAAAAAGGACAAGTACAAAAAATGGAAAGAGGGACACATAACTAAGGCAGGATATCAGCAGACAGCCAGAATCTGCAAAGATGAAGTCAGGAAAGCAAAGGCTCAGAATGAACAAAGACTTGCAACAAAAGTCAAAGATAACAAAAAAAGTTTCTTCCAACATATAAATAAGAAAAAAAATCAAGGAAACAGTTGGTCCACTACAGAGAGAAGATGGCAAGGAAGTAACAGGCAACAGAGAAAGCAGAGCTGCTTAACTCATTGTTTGCATTGGTCTTCATGCAAAAACAAACTATAGCCCAACCTACAAGAAACATAACTGTAAAAAAACAGACTGGAAATAAAAGTTAAAATAAGGAAAAAAAAAAAAAAAAAAAGGAAGAGAACACCTGTCTGATCTTGATAAATACAAATCACCAGGACCTTATGGATTACATCCCAGAGTTCTAAAGGTGCTGGCAGATGTCATCTCAGAACCACTGTACCACATCTTTCAAAAATCCTGGAACACCGGGGAACTACCAGAGGACTAGAAAAGAGCTGCTGTAGTTCCCATCTTCAAAAAAAAAAAAAAAAAAAAAAAGAGAGACCCAGGAAACTACAGACCAATCAGCCTAGCATCAGTACCTGGGAAGATACTGGAAAAGATAATAAAAAAAACAGATCTGCCAACATCTAGAAACGAATAAAGTAATAACTAGCAGTCAGCACAGGTTTGTTAAAAACAGCTAATACCAAACCAATCTTATTTCATTCTTCAATACAGTAACTAAATTAGTAGACCAGCGAAATACTGTGGACATAATATACTTAGACTTCAGCAAGGCATTCAACAAAGTAGACCACAACCTACTTCTTCATAAGCTAGAAAAAAGTGGGATAGATAACTTCACCATCAGATGGATTCGCAAATGGCTGACAAACCAAACTCAATGAGTAGTCCTTAATGGGTCTACGTCTAATGGAAGGAAGTAAACAGTGGGGTGCCACAAGGTTCCATCTTAGGCCCAGTACTTTTCAATATCTTCGTAAACGACTTAGATGAGGGGATAGAAGGGGAACTCACCAAATTTGCAGATGATACTAAGCTGGCAGGAATAGCTAACACCCTAGAACAGTGATGGCTAACCTTTTTGCCATCGCGTCCCAGGAGGGGGGGCGGGGGAGGGTTGCACACACACGTGCCCATGCGCATGTGCATGCAACCCCACCCACCCCCACTCCTGGCACATGATGGCCTGGTAGGCCCGTTTTTCTTTCTTACCTGTTTCCAGATCCTCTCTATGCATCTGGGAAGGACGAAAACAGCCTTTCCCACTCCCTTGGAGGCCCTATGGAGGCTGAAAGGGCCCATTTCCCAACTCCCGGTGGGACAGGAAGTGACATTTTTTGCTGTTCCCAGCCTCCAGAACCTCTCTAGGAGTCTCTAGGAGCCTCTCTAGGAGTCTCTAGGAGCCTCTCTAGGAGTCTCTAGGAGCCTCTCTAGGAGTCTCTGGAGACTGGGGACAGGAAAAAATGTCACTTCCTGTCCCACCGGGAGTTGGGAAATGGGCCCTTTCCGCCTCCGTAGGGCCTCCAAGGGAGTGGGAAAGGCTGTTTTCGCCCTTCCCAGATGCATAGAGAGGATCTGGAGCCAGGTAAGAAAAAAAAAACGGGCCTTCCCCCCCCCCCAGGCCCTCCGGAGGCAGGAAACAGCCTGTTTCCCTACTTCTGGTGGACCCAGAAGGCCCAAAAATCAGCCGGCCGGCGCACGCATGCACCCCAGAGCTGAGCTGGCATGCCCACTAATATGCCTCCACGTGCCACCTGTGGCACGTGTGCCATAGGTTCGCCATCACGGCCCTAGAAGATAGGCTCAAGATCCAGATGGATTTTGATACACTTGAACACTGGGCCCTATCTAACAAAATGAAATTCAATGTAGAGAAAAGTAAAGTCTACACTTAGGTAAGAAAAACCAAAAGCACACTTATAAACTGGGGGAAAACCAGGCTTAATAGCAGTGACTGTGAGAGGAATCGTGGAATCTTAGTGGACAATCAACTAAATATGAGCCAGCAGTGTGCAGCGGCAGCTAAAAAAGCCAACACAATCCTAAATTGCATTAACAGAGGGATACAATCAAGTTCAAGTGAGGTTCAAGTTCACTCTATAAAGCCCTAATAAGTCCACACCCTTTTGCTCCATCCCATGTCTTTCCTGAGTCTTCTATGTCCTCCTGAAGGTGATACACACACACCAGCTGCATTTGCATTTCCAATGGAGTTGTGTACTAGCCTCAGTCCGATTTGATAAGTTCTTCATGTGCATGTTGTCACATGTTGTCCAAGGTCTGAAGGAGAAGTGTACATCAAGTACCCATTGGATGACTCTCTGACTTTCACTGGTTGAATACATACACTAAGTGCCTCCATACAGTCCCTCTTTCCTGATGACTGTGTGTCCTTGGCACAAAAGACAGTGATCTACAGTTGATGCTGAACACATTCTCAGATGCTATTATATTCTTCAGCCTATTCACCTGAACACTAAAGTATTTTTATCAGCCCATGTCAAAATCAAGCCCATAGAACCAAAAATCACTGTTGTTGATACCCAGATACAAATATAAACTGCTTCAAATATTTGAGAATCTTGAGTGATGGGTCTTTTTTAAAAAATATTATTGTTTTATCATAAAAAATACCTCACAAAACAGTATAAAACAAACAAAATGAAACAAAACAGAAGCATACATTTAACCCTAACAACAACAAAAAAGAAAACAATAATGTACAAAAAAAAAAAGAAAAGAAAAAGTGATAAATTAAAATTGACATGTAAGATCCACCATGGCTGGGTGTTCACTAATTTTCAAATCCCTCTGTTAAACATCTGTTATTGTATTTAGTGCATAGAAAGTCCACATACGGTTTCCAGTCTCTTAAAAACTCTCTAGTCCATTATTTCTAATCAAAGCAGTTAATTTTGCCATCTCTGCTAATTCAGTCAATTTTAAAGGTTTTGAAGATAGGTGGTTTGCCTTATTATTCCCCCAATACGAATGCTGAAACACTTAGTGCTAGCAATTATACTATCTCATTTGGTAGTAACAATGAATCAGTTAGAACTAGGTGATGAGGATCAAGACTTTCATCAGAGGAAGCCTTGCAATGATCAATGTAAAGTTAATAAAAAGTTTTTAAATTTTAATCTAGAGTCAGATAATAGGGAACCTGAAAATGCTAATGCAATTTCTATAAGTGAGCCGCTGCACAATGAATGTGCTCACTTGATGCATCGCAGGTTAGGTCATGTGAGTTTTCCTATAGTGAAAAAGGTAACAGAACCCTCAAGGGGAACCAAGATCAATGACTGTAACACATTTCTAGATTGTTCAATTTGTAGGAGTGCAAAGTTGAAGGTGAAATCTGCGCCCAAGAGGTCTCAGAGGTACTCCGAACACCTGTTTCAGCTCGTCCACATGGATTTGGTGGGTCCATTCGCACCTTCCGTTGGTAAGAGACGGCACTTCCTTACCATAGTAGATGACCATAGCAGATTTGGATTCGTTTTTCCCCTAATGTCCAAAAATGAAATGTTGACTAGGTTCAAAGAATTTTGTAACTTGGTCCAGAACCAGCATCAGGTCAGAGTTAAGAAGATCTTAACTGACAGAGGAACTGAATTTAATTCGGGTCAGTTCTCCAGCTGGTTGAGGAGTAAGGGCATAGTCCACTTATGCACCGCGCCTTATTCTAAGTTTCAAAATGGTGTCGTAGAACAGCGCAGTGAAGTATTACAAACAATGATGCGGTGTGCCCTAGAGGATGCCGCATTAAACTTCGCGTACTGGGTAGAAGCAGTTAGATACGCGAATTACACCTTGAACCGAGTGTGGTCTAGCATGGTGCAGAAGACCCCATATGAGGTGCTATACGGCCATAAGCCTAGCTTGACACACCTCCACATTTTCGGAGTGATGGCCGATGTTCATGTCCCGAAGGAGCTCAGGAGAAAGGGAGATCGGATCTCTGTTAAACTGAGATTCGTTGGTTACGAGCAGGGCTCCAAGGCATTTAGGTTTGCCTACCCTAACGGAAAACTGATGATATCAAGGTCTGCCACCTTTCACGAAGGGGCCAACTGGAGTAAGATCCATGCCAATGAGATTCTTACTCGGAACCCTTCCCGTAGTTGTCGTAGGCAAATGGAGGATGTATCGGAGAACCTATCCAATGATAGAGATACATCTGGTTCTGGGGAGCGTGTATCCCAGGCACCCTTGAAAGGGATATTAAAGCATAAGATGGGGGTAGCCAGGAAGGATAGGCACCCAGCTTCTGAGATGCAGAGCGAGAGTCACGAGGTAGATGACTCATCAGACGACTCTGATGTCAGTGACACGCCTAGAGGCAGACCAGTTAGGACTACCAGAGGCAATAAGCCTAAGAGGTACGACGACTTTGTTACCTCAGTCAACCAGGTTTCGGCCACACCTCAGAAGTATGAGGATGTGCTGGCCTTACCTGACCATGAATGACAGAAGTGGCTGGCTGCCATGGATACAGAACTAGACGGCCTGAAAAGGCTGGATGTATTCATGCCAACAAGATTGCCAAAGGACAAGAGGGTGATCGGCACCAGGTGGCTTTTCAAGCAAAAGCCCATTGAAGGTGGGGCCTTTATCTATAAAGCGAGACTAGTAGCGCAGGGATTCTCGCAGAGATTCCTTGACGATTATGAGGACACCTTCTCGCCCATGGTGCGCCCTGAGAGCGTGAGAACAGCTCTCACTATCGCTACCATGCAAGGCAAACATGTATATCAGTTTGACATTCAGACCGCGTACCTGCATGCCCAGTTAGACAAAGAGCTGTACGTGAGGATTCCTCAGGGAGTAAGCCATCGGGAAGATGTGTGGTTGTTGAACAAGAGCTGTATGGCTTGAGACAATCTGGTAAGCGATAGTATGAGTGTCTCACTAAAAGCCTGAGAGAGATGGGCTTTTTACCATCGTTGGCTGACAAGTGTGTTTTTGTCAAGAAAGATCAGGGAATTAGGGAAACGGTACTGTTGTACGTTGATGACATCTTATATATTTGCAAATCAGAGAACAGGTATAAGTAGTTCTCTGAGGACCTAGGCAAAAGTTTTGCTTTAAAACCATTAGGTCGCATTAGCAAATTTCTAGGGGTGCAATTCGTAAAAACCGAGAAGGAGTTTCGGCTCTCTCAGGAAGATAAAATTCAGGAATTGCTTAAAAAGTGTAGCATGGTAGAGGCGAAGCCATGCGATACCCCTATGGCAACAGACTTCCTTAAGAGTATGTACACTAAAGATTTGGATTTTTAAGGAACTCCCGCCCAAGATGTTAATGGAGAGGAAGAAATTTGGTTTTCTAGTGAATGAGTTAAAAAAAAGGAATATTCTATTTAGGTGGGACGTCCCAGTTGGTTTAATATTGAGACACCAAGGAGTAAGATACCAACTGGATACAGTCGAAAAAGCGGAAGAATTTTATCAAAAAAATTTAAAAATAAATTTAACATCTTTAGGCATAACACAGGACAAGCAAAAGGAGTTGGAAATAAAGGGAAAACATCAAATTACAGAGGCTGTGGTAGATAAACTGTCTTTGGACTCCTTGGATACCCCAGCTGGACTGTCTATAAATTTGAGAGCAGTGTCATCTGATTCTAATGTGATGAACTATCAACTTACAGACAAGTGCGTAAATCAACCAGTTGATATACAAGTGAAGGAAAAGACATATGAGATAATAAAACAAAACCAACAAGATCAATTTACAAAGCAGAATGACAACCGATCAGCTGATACACAACTTGTAGGAAGGAAATCTGGATGGAAATGCAACCCGCAAAAGAAAAAGAAAAGAAACAGATCTCGTAGAAATAGTAGTTTCTAAACCAAGCAACAGTGAAGCCAGGGATTTTAAAAAAAATAAATGAATATGTGAAAAGATATTGGAGGCGAATTATCGTTTAATACTATCTTGAGGAAAGTGGCAGATCTCTGCAATGCCGTGATTTTGGGATGTGGAAAGAGCCTTACATTGTTGGATTTGAACTATCTATTTTGGATTTCTTTTACCGATAAATATATTATATCTATTTTGAGTTACAAGGCAAGAGAGTCATGCTGGGGCATGCAGAAGATCTGGCTGTTACCCACAAAGATGATGGGGATTTATAATCCTGATGAAAACCACAATTACAACTATATGGAATATAATTATAATGTCACTCGGGTGGTTGTTTTTATTTTTATATATACATGAGGATATTCATTATTGATGGGGGCAGAAGATGACTGAAGATTTTGAATAAACTGTTGCACCAGGATGCTATGTTACCCTATTATGGATGATGGATTTAACAATCTAGTGGAAAGACATCCAAGAAGATACTAAATGAATTATAAATTTAAAGTTATTGTCTTTTTTTTATAAAATGGAATGTATATATAGACATATGTATATTTTAGCAGAGTGGGCAGTGGATTATATTTAGAATTGTAGTGCATGGTAATCTTGCAGGAAACTGGGTTGAAATAGGCTAGTTTAGTGATTGATTAGTTTAAGAAAAAGGATTTTTAAGTTATATATTTTGGGGAGTGGAAGAATCGGATAGAACTGAACAAATGTTAAATTTGGAGAAGGCTGCTTTGAAATGTTAAATTAATATATATAAAAGTAAAGGTTATGTTGTTGTAATAATAATAATATTTTATAAGTTTGGGGGAGGAGAAAAAGGGTAGATTGTGAAAAGCGGAGAAAAGCGGAGTTATAAGAATACTTTGCTAAGGGTCAGTACTTTGAGGAGTGAGTAAGGGCATGGTAAAATATTATGTAATTAATTATGAATTAGCTTATTGTTGTGAAGAAGAAGTCACAGGGGGGGATGGGTGGTGAGGGGGGGTTAGGGAAGAAGGGAGGAAAAGGGGGAAAAACTTGTATTTGAAAAACTTTTTCAATAAAAAAAAAAAAAAGAGTATGTACACTCAGAGCACGGAGTTTGAAGATAAGACCCTTTACAAGTCCGTGATTGGGTCGTTGTTGTACATTGCAAATTGGACTAGACCGGACATCAGTCTAAGTGTAAATGTGTTATCGAGACATTCTGAACATCCCACACAGTACCACTGGAGCGGAATCAAACGACTCCTGAGATATTTAAAAGGTACTGTGAACTATTCATTGTTATTGGAACCAGAAGCAACTAGAGAATTAAGATTGAGTTGTTTTTCGGATGCTGATTGGGCAGGGGATGTTAGATCTAGAAAAAGTACCTCGGGGTACATTGTATACCTAAATAGTAGCCCCGTGTATTGGTACTCTGGGAAGCAGAAGTTAATTGCAACTTCCACAGCGGAAGCTGAGTATGTCAGTTTGTCCAAAGCTTCCAACAACCTAGTTTGGTTCGACGATCTCTTGGTAAGCTTATAGAGGCAGTCCATACATCCTATAAAAGTCTATGAGGACAATATGGCTGCCATTAACATATCGGAAGCCGATGCTGTAGGCCAGAGATCGCGCCATATTGATATCAAAAACAAACATGTGAGGCAATTGGTGAAAACAGGTTTCATTAAGACTGTATATTGTGAAACCAAGGAACAGGTAGCGGATGTGTTTACCAAACCGCTGCCCCGTGACCAGCACCACTATCTCCTGGGTAAAATATCGATGGCTATGTGAATGTACTTACCATTGATGTGTACATGTACCCAATGTAGAATGTATGTTTGTTAACAAAATCAAATAGCCGCAGAGAAGGGGATTGTCATGAGTGTTTTCAGGATTGCTGTGGCTACTTGATCAGTCACAAACAGTATGGTTTCAATCAAGCCATCTCCTGTTTGCAATTACCTGCAAGCCTTCCCCGCCCTAGTTAATTGCAGGTTAACTCCCCATATAAGCAAGGACCTTTTCGCTTGCTACTCGGGCCTAACGCTGTTTAGGCCTAGATGCAAGAGCTCTTGCTGGAAACTGCAAGCAGAGCTCAGTGCAATGTCGCAGATGGGAGGAGAAGCACAGATAAGGACTCCAGACGCTGTTGCAGAGAAACTCCTATGGATGCTTGCCTTTTGCTGTTTTGAAGCACGCAAGCTATCATTGGGACTGCTCTTGCTGGACATTCTTCCTCCCACAAACTTCAAGCTACATTTGCTGTTTGAACTGTTTTTACTTCAGGTGACTTTTAGCTGTGAAGTTTGTGCTGCCACCCTTCTACTACCTTGATGATGTGTCGACACCGAAGCTGCTTATCTTCATGTTAGCTTTATTCTTTATACCGAACTGTTTCGGTATTGTGGAGAGGAATCTAGGGAGATAGCCTTGCTTCACATAACCAAGATAAGACTTTGTTTTTAATGTGCTTTTTTAAAGACATAGTGCTTTTTAAATGTTTTAAAGTAAATTATATTTTTACACAAGACGACTCTGTCAGATTTATTTCAGTCCCAGTGTGTTTGCTCATGAGCTGGTTCACGGTCCGGGGTACCCCTCAACCCCACTTCCTAACATTATCCCTTGGAGATATGTACCATGGTCTTAGATGGCACAAGAAAAAACAGGGAGAAGATTGATATGGGTTCAGGTCAAATGGCAGGGACATATGTTTGACAAATACCAGATACATTACAGAGGCCTAATAACAGAATATGTTTGTTACAGGAGATACAAATATAAAGGCATAATATACGTGATACAAATACAAAGGCATATATGTATTACAGGAACCTAATGGTTACAGAATCTAGTATACCAATATATCATATTCTAGTATTATTTATTATATCCTTATTATTGTTTCCCTTCATTCCACACTTTTTATTTAAATGATAGAATGCTTTCCATCGCGGGGATCATGTGACTATTCTTTTGGATTAAAGGAATGAGACAAGGGAGAAGAAGGAGACCTCCAAGGGTTAACAATCATCAATTTTGCAAACAAAATTTGTGAGATTAATTTTTCCATACACACCTACTTTTGCTAACAAATAGTGTACAGCAAGTCTATTATGGGCCACGACCAAAATCTGCTGAAAATAAATGGGGGGACTTTTAACATCTTTACTTTGATTGCAGACAGAGCAAATCAGGGGAAAAAAGGAAAAAATTGCAAGTAACACTTTAACTCCGTTTTAAAATGCAGAAAATGGCGCCTGAGGGCGGGAGGAGGAAGCTATTAGGGAAAGTGCTTGTTAACGCTTGTTAACGTTTACAATAGTGATACAGCTACTGGATTACACCTTAAGAGAAAGTTTTAAAGTGGAAGCGGCCAGGAAAAGAATTTGGTACCGAGGAAAGAATTTGGTACTGACTTTAATTAAAATTTTGCTTTTATACTGTGTGGAAAATAGTTGGAATTGTCATCCTGATAGCTGGATGAATACAAAGTGGCTGAAATATGGCTGACACCAGGGCTGGTGAATCAGCAAATTCTCAAGCTGTGACTGTTCAGGTTTTTCAAGAACTTCTAGACTCTTTTAATTCTGCTCTTTTGGATACAATTGAAAGAGCTTTTTCAAAAAACAGCTTGGAAAATCATAAGCAGTTGTTGGAGGGGCAGCAGGAAATTACTCAGAGGAGTTTGCTTTTGGAAGATCAAGAGGCTGTCAGGATTGAAAGGCAGGCTGGCACAGTTGAAACAAAGGTTTTGGCTGACGTTTCCATTCAACTGATAGAAAAGCAACAAATAGACTCTTTACTGCAAGCTGACAATCTTTATGGCAACAAATTTTGGCTATATGGACAAAGGAATGGACTGAATGATTATACAAGCAAGAAGAGTTGAAATGGGGATTTCAAATTAGAAAACGTGACCTCAAGAAGAGAGCGAGTATTTCAGAAACATCAACCTCAAATCAACATTTTAAAATTTTCAAAAATAAAATGTGGGGGAATGTTGAAAGAATTTATTAAAAAAAAGGATTGGAAAAAATATAGAAAGAAGAGAAGAACAGAAGATTAAGTATTTGCTTTTTTTTTCTTTTGGGGGGAAGGACAAACATGTGTTTTAATGGTATTAAGAGATTTTAAAATGTTTAACATAAGATTATGTTGTTTTAAAAGATATATGTGATAAAATGTCTAAGATTTTAAGATGCCCTATTTTTTCGAAGGAAAGAGGATTAATGTTAAATTTAGAACTCTATTAGGGAGTAATGCTTAAAAAGAATGATGTTCGGGGGTATGGAGATGAAATTTAGCCATGATTTTCACTGTTTGTAACATTGTTAAAGTATTGGATTATATATTAAGAAAAAGTTTTTTATAACTAGGAAGAAGGAATTTAACTTAATTGGTCTTGAGAATTTATAAAAGGGAGGTTGATGAATTGGAGTAAGGGGAGTTAAAGGACGTGTGTGAGTTTTGAATTTTATAGATAGTTAGCTTATTATAGCATATGTTTGTTAGATGCCATACCCTGTCTTTGCTCTGGGAAGTCGGGAGGGGGGGGTGGGGAGGTTGGGATAAGGGGTGGGGTGGGATAAAAGTGTTGAATAGAGAAATGTTTTAACAGAAAATTACATGTGGGGGAAATGTATAAATAATGAAATGACAATATTAAGAATATTAAGAATGATAGCTATTGGAGGAGTAAGATGTAATGTTTTAATAGAAAAGCAAATGTGGGGGAAATGTAATAATAAATGAAATGATAATATTAAGTTGCGATAGTTAGAAGATTATAAGAATAAATGTACAATTAGGATGATAATGCAGATAGATAGAATAAATCTGAAAAGAAACTGAAAGAAAGTATCTATGATTAGAATACAGGAGTTGCTCAGATACTAAAGGAGGAGAATATTCCACAGCAAAGAAGTAAGGAGAGAGGAGGAGAGGGTAGGAAGAGGAAAGGGAGGGAGAGGAATGGAAGAAAGGAGAGGAGGAAGGGAAGGGGATAGGAGTAGGAGAAAAGGTGAGAAGGGGGAAAAGAAGAGAAGTGGGGGAAAGGAAAAGGAAGTAGGATGAGGTAGGAGAGGAGGAAGGAGAAAGTAGGAGAAGAAGAAGGTTTGCTGTGGAATGAGGGAAGAAAGAGAAGAAGAGCAACTCCGAATGTAATTAAAATGCCTTATTTTAATGCTTTCTTTAAGGGAAACATGTATATGTAGGATTTACTATGTATAAGAAAATGTACATTTTCTATTATGTGGGGAGGGGGAAAGGGTGGGGGGAGAAAATTGTTTGTATTTCTTATAAAACTTTTCAATAAAAAAAAGTCTATTCTGGGATATTGCTGTTTTCAACAGAGAGTGCTGTTTTAAACAGAGAGTGCTGTTTAACTAAGAAATTTAGAGCACTAGCAGTTGTATTAGGTATCATTGCAATCATTGGCTGTAACCTTACAATTCTATTCAGCATATAAAGGGAGTTCTGTACCATCTTCTGCCCAGGTGGCTGGTCCGTATACCTGAACTATTATTTCTGGAGGCCACTCATCTTTCTGTGGCCTACTTCCACATAAATAGGTATACCCAGTCTTTCACCTTGTTTTATGGGCAGTAGAAAAAGGAAGAAAAATAGATTTCACAGTTCCTAATATACATGCTTCATACTATCGGCTAGGCAATTGCACATAGGCAAATTTTCCATTTATCCAATATAAGCCATCTGGAGTATGCCAATTAAGAGTTACCACATCCGTCCATAACCCACTCAGTCTAGTTATATATTCAAATGGGTTATTAGGTTGTGTCAAGTTAATTCCAGACTGAAAAGTAACAATAAGCAAAGAAAACACCCTTACATGTAAAATGATTTTTCACACTGATCATTGCATTATAGTCTCCTCATATTAGTCCTATGCATAAGAAAATTAGTTCCAAATATTGAACCATTGCATTAAATCAATCCATTCTATATCTTCAGGGATCATGATATCACTATCTCCTAGGACTACTGTGTTCAAGTCAGGTTGATCTGATTCAATGCCTCAATTCTCCAGTGTAGGATAGATATATACATAGGAATAGAGTTTCTATGGGGAGCAATCCCTTGCACATTTACACAAGCACAGTGTCCCATTATTCCCCACAGGTGTGTATAAGTTCACAATTACAACAAGAATAACAATAACATTCAGTGATACAGTTACAATCACGGGACCAACACAATCTGGAGAGTGTGAAGTTGCACAGCTGCTGTTGGGATCTTCAGATGGAATAAGAGAGGCCACCACTCAGGCTGGAAAGTCCAAAAAGTTGCTACTCCTGCATCAAGAAAAATCACAAACAAAACCCATTCATACCACAATGACTACACCAGTTTTTGGAAAAGTTTATTTTCAGCAGGTCTTCTTCAGGAATCACTTGCCACTCTTTAAATTCTTCCACTGCTCCTTTTACACGGGGGTAGTGGTCCACCCTTTGTCTTTAGGTTGGACTGCTGTTTCAGTAGTCAGCAGGACTTCGTAGGACCTATCCCAGGCTTGGCTAAGTTTGTCCTCACATCAGGTTTTATCAGGACCCAATCACCAGGCTGGAACTTATGAACGGCAAAATCGAGAGGAAGGGTTTGAGCTAGGAGTCCTTTGATTCTGAGGTAAGAGAAAGAAGAATAGAGGCCACGTATACAGTTCTTTACAAACATGTCTTTAGTTTCCTAGTGTGGAATTTCCCCCAAGCTGTCCAAGCGTGGTAATCCAAACATCATTTGGCAAGGGAAGGGTAAAGATTTGGTTCACAGCAGAGATGATTTTGCATTCCATGGAACATGACATTCCCACTGCCTCCATTATTAATTGAAGCACTTTTGCAATAAAATGAGTCTCTTGGTTGCTGTCTATAGCTTCTACTATCCCATATTTAGGTATTATCTGTTAATTTTGGTGACTAGTGCTGAGTGGCTCTCATGGCTGGATAAGCCTCAACCCATCCAGTCAAGTGACCCACTATCACCAATAAATATCTAAGTCTCCCCACTTAAGTTAGTCTAATGAAATCAACTCAAATGCATTGAAATGGTCTCATACTAAAGTAGTCCACCCTTCTCTTTCTACTGCTCACATTTTCTTTAACTAGTACTTCTCACCTAACATTAAACATTCAGTTCTTTCTGCCGCTGCCATCCTGGCTTCCAAGTAGTGCCTCAAGCTTCAAAGAAATTCAAAGCTTGATTTCACAAGCCTGTGCAAACCAACTTACCTAAATGTCTTCTCTTACCTGCTACCACTTTCTCTTCCCATCTATAAACAAATTAACCCCTTCTCAGCACCAATATCTGATTGTCCTTCTAAATCTCCTTGTAAACTGAGCTGGATTCAAACAAAAACAAGCATTCTCTCATCAAGATCACCCTCACTAACACTGCCATAGCTGCCACTGCTTGAACACAAACTGGAAATCCTTAACAGGCAGGATCTAACATTTTAGACAAAAATACTACTGACTCTCTCTTACTATATATTGTAATTTCTAACTCATCTCTGTAACAATTCCTAAAAGGGCAGCAACTTGTGCTGCTAACAAACAAACAAACAAATAAATAAATAAACAAACAAACATGCCATAGAATAAAGCACCTTGTCTGCTAAGTATGCAAAATGCACGCAGACATAAAGACATAAAAGAGTAAGAAAACTGCAAAGGCAGGTATCAGATATCACCCTTTACCCCGCCTTTCTCAGGCTGGTTCAGCAGAGAGAAAAAAAATGGTGAAAAGAACAAAAGCCCGCAGCCCCCATTTTTCCTACTTCTCTCCTCCAAGGGGGGGGGGTCCTTGTGTAAAAGAATGATGGGGGGAAGGGGAAATACAGGGAGAAAAAATGTTTAAACTACATAGAATTCTCACCTCCTTTCGCCTCTCAGCATCCTTTCAACAAAACAACCCTCTGCATTTCTCTCTAGCCTCAATAACTCACAGACATTTTCCACAAATTTATCTCCCACATCTTCAACACACAGGCATTCACAGGTCTCAGGATCACTTCGCCTTATCACTCCTTATGAGCTTCGGGACATCTCTCTCACACACACATTCACATTTGTACTGCAATCAGACTTTTTGTGTACTGTTGTTAGAGGGTCTCATCCTTCCTGCAGGTTTGGAAATGATTACATACATACACATACACACATACCATCAAACATTTCCAGACCTGTGGGGGTTGTTTTTTGTTTTTTTGTTTTAATTTTATTTCCTTGGGCAACCTATAGCTTATTCTTAAAGCAGTGGGAAAACTCAGCAGTTTAAATCATAAATATGATTGTGGGCCCTAACTACTTTCCGTTTCCCACAACTCCAAGCCGAGATGTTCACTTAATTTACAGGCTGACCAGACATATCACAATCAATTCTACATGCTATTATTATAGATGCATATCCAGGAATTTTGTAACAGAAATCACACCAAATTGATCAAGTCAAATTATATGAGTCTTCCCATTTAGGCAGGTTTTACATTTTTTATTACCTGCTAAAACCCAGGTGGGAAGAACAATAAACAATTTCTTCTTTATTGTTAGTTCTGTCAGAATTTTCTGGCTCTTTTGAGAATGGTAAATTATCAAGATCTTTATAACATTGCAATATTTCTTTGCCACCCATAGATCTCTCTTTAGGCACTAGATTGTTACTATGTGTCTCTGCCCTGGAGGTGTTCTGTGTGTTCTCATTCTAACTTGGATCTCCCAGTAATCGCTGGCCCATTTTAAAGATCAAGATGTATAAGAGGTATACATATCGTTTGCATTTAGCCAGGGCTCCCAAGAGCAAGTTTGAACTCCACTTTTCTTTTTACAGACAACTTTTACTGCCGCAATATTTTTTCATTCATTTTTTTTATACTCTTTTTTGTTTTATTTTTTCACATCTTGTTTGTAACATGTTCCAGTGGGCTAACATAGCCAAATGGAGAACACAGCCCAATTCTTGTTACTAGTTATTTGTTCCAAACAGGCTACCAGCATGGTTGCCCATTTTTCCCAGGGGATTCCTTTCTGTCAGCTCAAAGCCTGACTAGACTCTCTCTCTTCCTGAGGAGATTTCCCACACCTTTCCATCGGTGCGAAGCCTAACCAAACCCTCTCTTTTTCCCTAAGAGATTTCCCAGACCTCCCCTGCGGGTCCGAAGTTTGGTCAGAGCACTTTCCAGCACTACAGATTCTTATTCCAACAGTCACACGCCTTTCAAAGTGATCGTCTCTGGCTGATCTCCTCTCGGATAATCAGAAACGCAGATTGGATCTCCGCACATCGCTTCAAGGGCAAACCTCTGAGGAATTTCCCTCGTCTCATTCACACACTCACAAAGCAACACTCCCCTTCCCAAGAGAAAAAAAAAATTCTACTCACCCAGAAGAGCTCAGTTCCATAATCCCCCACAGTGCAAGCCTCTTTGTTAGGTGTTCAGGGCAGACAGAATCGGAGCCTGCCAGCAAATGACCAGATCAAAGTCACTGGATAAATTTTTCCAGGAGCGCTTTTGACTTCGGTACTGGTCCAAGCTGGTTTCTTCCATCTGCCTTTAATGAAGGCCACCAAGCCTCAAAGCAGCTCAGTTTGTGGGAAGCTGAATGCAGCCACCTTGAAGAAACTTTGCCTTCAAGTCCCACTTCGGGCGCCAAAAATGTAAGGTCCCAAAATATACTTGAGTCACCAGAATGCCAAAGAGAGAGACTCAAGACGAGGCTTGCAAAAAAACAGATTTTATTTATGGCCAAAAACAAAATACTGGGTGGAACTATATCCAGAACATACAGATACAATGCATGCGAGGAGATAGCCACACCTTGGGGAAGGTATGGCGTCCTTTTATACCCTCAGAGACGTCAGCTTAGTACCCAATTCTGGACTCCTAATTTAGGTTTGTGTATTCCTTGTTGCCCTGCAAGGGGGAATAGAAACTTTCCAATTAGTCATCTTGAGCATTTCTTTGTTTACTCAATTGGCCACTTTGGCCCCCTGGCCTTGGAAAGCAGGAGTTTATCCAGATCAAACATAAATTAGGGCTGAGGTGTAAATTATCCCTTGGAGATACGTACCATGCTCTTAGATACAAGAAAAAACAGGGAGAAGATTGATATGGGTTCAGGTCAAATGGCAGGGACATATGTTTGACAAATACCAGATACATTACAGAGGCCTAATAACAGAATATGTTTGTTACAGGAGATACAAATATAAAGGCATAATATACGTGATACAAATACAAAGGCATATATGTATTACAGGAACCTAATGGTTACAGAATCTAGTATACCAATATATCATATTCTAGTATTATTTATTATATCCTTATTATTGTTTCCCTTCAGTATCTTAAATATTTTTGCATTGTCATTGTTATGTTTATCCAGTATGTTTTCACATATTTGCAAGACCATCACATATGATAAAATGAATCTGGATTTTGATTACATGTCCAGCATTTATTAGAAATCCCTTTATACATTTTTGCTAATCTATTTGGAGTCAAATACCAATGATACATCATTTTATAAAAGTTTTCTTTCAAACTATAATTTAATGTAAATTTTAGTCCATTTGTCCATATATTCTACCATTTATCTAGCATTACATTATACCCAAATTTTTTTGCCCATTTTACCATACACTCTTTAATGTATTCATTTTCTAGATTCATCTTGAGAAACATTTTATATACTTTAGAAATTAAGTGGTCATCTCTAGAACATAAATTAATATCCAGTTCAGATTTTTTTAAAAAACATAGTTTTTACTGAACATTTTCCAACTTTAAAAAACAGAAGTACAAAAGAAAAAAGGGGAAAAAAGAACACAAATACAAATATAAAAAACACAAGCAACACAATGTAATATAATTTTGCAGCTTTTCGTAAGCATGTATATTCTGCTTTTGTAATTCACTATTCAATATTTGCCTTCTCATAAATTTTAACAATTCTAGTAATACTATAATAATTATATTATAATAATATAATATGTTCTGATTATACATATATACATTTATCTTTATATTGTATTAAATGGTTTTTGAACTTTTATTTCTTGTTTTGGCTTCTATTCTCTAGCCATTTGTACAGTCTCCAAATTTTATAATAATCCAGCTCTTCTTTTTCTTTTAACTCCATAGTCATCCTGTCCATTTCAGCACATTCAAGTATCTTCCTAATTACCATTTCATCTGAGGGGGTATTTATTTGTTTCCAGTTTTGTGTGAAAATGATCCTAGCAGTGGTTAGTTTGTGTAATATTATGTATTGATAATTCCTACCCATTTTTGGATCTAGTATGCCTAATAAACACAATTCTGGTTTCAATTCTATCCTATGTTCTGTGATTTCTTCCAGCCATTTCTTCATTTTAAGCCAATATTTCCTGGCGTTGGGACATATCCACATATGATATAACGTTCCAGATTTATGTCTACATCTCTAACACTCAGGGGATAGGTTTGGGAACATTTTGGCCAATCTCACTGGGGATAAATGCCGTTGGTAGAACATTTTATATAGATTCTCCTTATAGGCTTCCTCCGTTGTAAGCTTATCATTTCTTTCCCACAATTTGTCCCAATGTACTAGTTCAATATTATAGCCAAAAATCCTGGACCAGCTTATCATTACTGTCTCTTCCTCCATTTTATCTTAAAAGGAAATTGTATATTTTGGTAATCATCTTCCCTCCTGTTCCTTGCAATATTTTGTCCAATTCCAATTGTTTCTCATATATGCCATATTGTTCACAATTTTTTTTGAATCTTGTTTTAATTTGTAAATACGGCACCATTTCATAGCAATTCCTTGTTTTTTCAAGTCCCGGGCCAATTTTAATTCTCCTTTGTTATCCAAAAGTTCTGCATAGCTCACCATTTTATTAAGATCTGTAGTGTTTGGATAGATCATTGCCTCCATCATCGATAACCAAATTGGGATCTTTGTATAATGATTTTTAAATTTTTTTCCCCAGGCACCTAGTAGGGAATCTCTTATTAGATGCCTCTGGAAATATGAATGGGATTTATTTTTCCCCTCCCAGAGGAAAGCATGCCAGCCAAGTTGAAGATCGTGGTCTTCTATCATTAGTATCCTTTTATTTTTCAGTTGCATCCAATCCTTGAGCCACGTCATGGCTGCGGCCTGATAATAAAGTTCCCAGTCTGGGAGGCCAAAACCTCCTTTATTTCTGCTATCCTGCAGGAGTTTAAGTTTTTTTTTTTTAAATAGTTTTTATTGAATATAAATATTAAAAAAGACATACGTAACATATACACAACGAACATTTATACAACATATACACATAAAGAGTGTAATTTCTTCTTAAGCATTTTTTCAGAGTGACGTTCTACAATTCTACTTATAATATATTCCTTCACCTCTCTTTAATCTAATAATATTTTTTATTATATATATATATATATATATATATATGTTTTTCTTCTAGCCAGGTTTTCCCTACGTAGCCAAGGTTTTTTTGTAGCTCCAGCTCAGTAGAATCTCATCTACTCGGTTCTGGGCTTTTTTCTTTTCTAACACCTAGCAAGCTCTCACTGCTAGGTGGGAGACCTAAATAGATCCATTTCTAGCTCGTTAGCTGTCATCAGTAGGCCACACCCATCTCCTCCCTGTAAAGGCATAGTATCAATTTTCTTACTTCTTCGTAGGGTCTATGTGTGTTTTTCTTCTAGCCAGGTTTTCCCTACGTAGCCAAGGTTTTTTTGTAGCTCCAGCTCAGTAGAATCTCATCTACTCGGTTCTGGGCTTTTTTCTTTTCTAACACCTAGCAAGCTCTCACTGCTAGGTGGGAGACCTAAATAGATCCATTTCTAGCTCGTTAGCTGTCATCAGTAGGCCACACCCATCTCCTCCCTGTAAAGGCATAGTATCAATTTTCTTACTTCTTCGTAGGGTCTATGTGTGTTTTTCTTCTAGCCAGGTTTTCCCTACGTAGCCAAGGTTTTTTTGTAGCTCCAGCTCAGTAGAATCTCATCTACTCGGTTCTGGGCTTTTTTCTTTTCTAACACCTAGCAAGCTCTCACTGCTAGGTGGGAGACCTAAATAGATCCATTTCTAGCTCGTTAGCTGTCATCAGTAGGCCACACCCATCTCCTCCCTGTAAAGGCATAGTATCAATTTTCTTACTTCTTCGTAGGGTCTATGTGTGTTTTTCTTCTAGCCAGGTTTTCCCTACGTAGCCAAGGTTTTTTTTGTAGCTCCAGCTCAGTAGAATCTCATCTACTCGGTTCTGGGCTTTTTTCTTTTCTAACACCTAGCAAGCTCTCACTGCTAGGTGGGAGACCTAAATAGATCCATTTCTAGCTCGTTAGCTGTCATCAGTAGGCCACACCCATCTCCTCCCTGTAAAGGCATAGTATCAATTTTCTTACTTCTTCGTAGGGTCTATGTGTGTTTTTCTTCTAGCCAGGTTTTCCCTACGTAGCCAAGGTTTTTTTGTAGCTCCAGCTCAGTAGAATCTCATCTACTCGGTTCTGGGCTTTTTTCTTTTCTAACACCTAGCAAGCTCTCACTGCTAGGTGGGAGACCTAAATAGATCCATTTCTAGCTCGTTAGCTGTCATCAGTAGGCCACACCCATCTCCTCCCTGTAAAGGCATAGTATCAATTTTCTTACTTCTTCGTAGGGTCTATGTGTGTTTTTCTTCTAGCCAGGTTTTCCCTACGTAGCCAAGGTTTTTTTGTAGCTCCAGCTCAGTAGAATCTCATCTACTCGGTTCTGGGCTTTTTTCTTTTCTAACACCTAGCAAGCTCTCACTGCTAGGTGGGAGACCTAAATAGATCCATTTCTAGCTCGTTAGCTGTCATCAGTAGGCCACACCCATCTCCTCCCTGTAAAGGCATAGTATCAATTTTCTTACTTCTTCGTAGGGTCTATGTGTGTTTTTCTTCTAGCCAGGTTTTCCCTACGTAGCCAAGGTTTTTTTGTAGCTCCAGCTCAGTAGAATCTCATCTACTCGGTTCTGGGCTTTTTTCTTTTCTAACACCTAGCAAGCTCTCACTGCTAGGTGGGAGACCTAAATAGATCCATTTCTAGCTCGTTAGCTGTCATCAGTAGGCCACACCCATCTCCTCCCTGTAAAGGCATAGTATCAATTTTCTTACTTCTTCGTAGGGTCTATGTGTGTTTTTCTTCTAGCCAGGTTTTCCCTACGTAGCCAAGGTTTTTTTGTAGCTCCAGCTCAGTAGAATCTCATCTACTCGGTTCTGGGCTTTTTTCTTTTCTAACACCTAGCAAGCTCTCACTGCTAGGTGGGAGACCTAAATAGATCCATTTCTAGCTCGTTAGCTGTCATCAGTAGGCCACACCCATCTCCTCCCTGTAAAGGCATAGTATCAATTTTCTTACTTCTTCGTAGGGTCTATGTGTGTTTTTCTTCTAGCCAGGTTTTCCCTACGTAGCCAAGGTTTTTTTGTAGCTCCAGCTCAGTAGAATCTCATCTACTCGGTTCTGGGCTTTTTTCTTTTCTAACACCTAGCAAGCTCTCACTGCTAGGTGGGAGACCTAAATAGATCCATTTCTAGCTCGTTAGCTGTCATCAGTAGGCCACACCCATCTCCTCCCTGTAAAGGCATAGTATCAATTTTCTTACTTCTTCGTAGGGTCTATGTGTGTTTTTCTTCTAGCCAGGTTTTCCCTACGTAGCCAAGGTTTTTTTGTAGCTCCAGCTCAGTAGAATCTCATCTACTCGGTTCTGGGCTTTTTTCTTTTCTAACACCTAGCAAGCTCTCACTGCTAGGTGGGAGACCTAAATAGATCCATTTCTAGCTCGTTAGCTGTCATCAGTAGGCCACACCCATCTCCTCCCTGTAAAGGCATAGTATCAATTTTCTTACTTCTTCGTAGGGTCTATGTGTGTTTTTCTTCTAGCCAGGTTTTCCCTACGTAGCCAAGGTTTTTTTGTAGCTCCAGCTCAGTAGAATCTCATCTACTCGGTTCTGGGCTTTTTTCTTTTCTAACACCTAGCAAGCTCTCACTGCTAGGTGGGAGACCTAAATAGATCCATTTCTAGCTCGTTAGCTGTCATCAGTAGGCCACACCCATCTCCTCCCTGTAAAGGCATAGTATCAATTTTCTTACTTCTTCGTAGGGTCTATGTGTGTTTTTCTTCTAGCCAGGTTTTCCCTACGTAGCCAAGGTTTTTTTGTAGCTCCAGCTCAGTAGAATCTCATCTACTCGGTTCTGGGCTTTTTTTCTTTTCTAACACCTAGCAAGCTCTCACTGCTAGGTGGGAGACCTAAATAGATCCATTTCTAGCTCGTTAGCTGTCATCAGTAGGCCACACCCATCTCCTCCCTGTAAAGGCATAGTATCAATTTTCTTACTTCTTCGTAGGGTCTATGTGTGTTTTTCTTCTAGCCAGGTTTTCCCTACGTAGCCAAGGTTTTTTTGTAGCTCCAGCTCAGTAGAATCTCATCTACTCGGTTCTGGGCTTTTTTCTTTTCTAACACCTAGCAAGCTCTCACTGCTAGGTGGGAGACCTAAATAGATCCATTTCTAGCTCGTTAGCTGTCATCAGTAGGCCACACCCATCTCCTCCCTGTAAAGGCATAGTATCAATTTTCTTACTTCTTCGTAGGGTCTATGTGTGTTTTTCTTCTAGCCAGGTTTTCCCTACGTAGCCAAGGTTTTTTTGTAGCTCCAGCTCAGTAGAATCTCATCTACTCGGTTCTGGGCTTTTTTCTTTTCTAACACCTAGCAAGCTCTCACTGCTAGGTGGGAGACCTAAATAGATCCATTTCTAGCTCGTTAGCTGTCATCAGTAGGCCACACCCATCTCCTCCCTGTAAAGGCATAGTATCAATTTTCTTACTTCTTCGTAGGGTCTATGTGTGTTTTTCTTCTAGCCAGGTTTTCCCTACGTAGCCAAGGTTTTTTTGTAGCTCCAGCTCAGTAGAATCTCATCTACTCGGTTCTGGGCTTTTTTCTTTTCTAACACCTAGCAAGCTCTCACTGCTAGGTGGGAGACCTAAATAGATCCATTTCTAGCTCGTTAGCTGTCATCAGTAGGCCACACCCATCTCCTCCCTGTAAAGGCATAGTATCAATTTTCTTACTTCTTCGTAGGGTCTATGTGTGTTTTTCTTCTAGCCAGGTTTTCCCTACGTAGCCAAGGTTTTTTTGTAGCTCCAGCTCAGTAGAATCTCATCTACTCGGTTCTGGGCTTTTTTCTTTTCTAACACCTAGCAAGCTCTCACTGCTAGGTGGGAGACCTAAATAGATCCATTTCTAGCTCGTTAGCTGTCATCAGTAGGCCACACCCATCTCCTCCCTGTAAAGGCATAGTATCAATTTTCTTACTTCTTCGTAGGGTCTATGTGTGTTTTTCTTCTAGCCAGGTTTTCCCTACGTAGCCAAGGTTTTTTTGTAGCTCCAGCTCAGTAGAATCTCATCTACTCGGTTCTGGGCTTTTTTCTTTTCTAACACCTAGCAAGCTCTCACTGCTAGGTGGGAGACCTAAATAGATCCATTTCTAGCTCGTTAGCTGTCATCAGTAGGCCACACCCATCTCCTCCCTGTAAAGGCATAGTATCAATTTTCTTACTTCTTCGTAGGGTCTATGTGTGTTTTTCTTCTAGCCAGGTTTTCCCTACGTAGCCAAGGTTTTTTTGTAGCTCCAGCTCAGTAGAATCTCATCTACTCGGTTCTGGGCTTTTTTCTTTTCTAACACCTAGCAAGCTCTCACTGCTAGGTGGGAGACCTAAATAGATCCATTTCTAGCTCGTTAGCTGTCATCAGTAGGCCACACCCATCTCCTCCCTGTAAAGGCATAGTATCAATTTTCTTACTTCTTCGTAGGGTCTATGTGTGTTTTTCTTCTAGCCAGGTTTTCCCTACGTAGCCAAGGTTTTTTTGTAGCTCCAGCTCAGTAGAATCTCATCTACTCGGTTCTGGGCTTTTTTCTTTTCTAACACCTAGCAAGCTCTCACTGCTAGGTGGGAGACCTAAATAGATCCATTTCTAGCTCGTTAGCTGTCATCAGTAGGCCACACCCATCTCCTCCCTGTAAAGGCATAGTATCAATTTTCTTACTTCTTCGTAGGGTCTATGTGTGTTTTTCTTCTAGCCAGGTTTTCCCTACGTAGCCAAGGTTTTTTTGTAGCTCCAGCTCAGTAGAATCTCATCTACTCGGTTCTGGGCTTTTTTCTTTTCTAACACCTAGCAAGCTCTCACTGCTAGGTGGGAGACCTAAATAGATCCATTTCTAGCTCGTTAGCTGTCATCAGTAGGCCACACCCATCTCCTCCCTGTAAAGGCATAGTATCAATTTTCTTACTTCTTCGTAGGGTCTATGTGTGTTTTTCTTCTAGCCAGGTTTTCCCTACGTAGCCAAGGTTTTTTTGTAGCTCCAGCTCAGTAGAATCTCATCTACTCGGTTCTGGGCTTTTTTCTTTTCTAACACCTAGCAAGCTCTCACTGCTAGGTGGGAGACCTAAATAGATCCATTTCTAGCTCGTTAGCTGTCATCAGTAGGCCACACCCATCTCCTCCCTGTAAAGGCATAGTATCAATTTTCTTACTTCTTCGTAGGGTCTATGTGTGTTAGAAAAGAAAAAAGCCCAGAACCGAGTAGATGAGATTCTACTGAGCTGGAGCTACAAAAAAACCTTGGCTACGTAGGGAAAACCTGGCTAGAAGAAAAACACACATAGAAGAAGTAAGAAAATTGATACTATGCCTTTACAGGGAGGAGATGGGTATGGCCTACTGATGAAAGCTAACGAGCTAGAAATGGATCTATTTAGGTCTCCCACCTAGCAGTGAGAGCTTGCTAGGTGTTAGAAAAGAAAAAAGCCCAGAACCGAGTAGATGAGATTCTACTGAGCTGGAGCTACAAAAAAACCTTGGCTACGTAGGGAAAACCTGGCTAGAAGAAAAACACACATAGACCCTACGAAGAAGTAAGAAAATTGATACTATGCCTTTACAGGGAGGAGATGGGTGTGGCCTACTGATGAAAGCTAACGAGCTAGAAATGGATCTATTTAGGTCTCCCACCTAGCAGTGAGAGCTTGCTAGGTGTTAGAAAAGAAAAAAGCCCAGAACCGAGTAGATGAGATTCTACTGAGCTGGAGCTACAAAAAAACCTTGGCTACGTAGGGAAAACCTGGCTAGAAGAAAAACACACATAGACCCTACGAAGAAGTAAGAAAATTGATACTATGCCTTTACAGGGAGGAGATGGGTGTGGCCTACTGATGAAAGCTAACGAGCTAGAAATGGATCTATTTAGGTCTCCCACCTAGCAGTGAGAGCTTGCTAGGTGTTAGAAAAGAAAAAAGCCCAGAACCGAGTAGATGAGATTCTACTGAGCTGGAGCTACAAAAAAACCTTGGCTACGTAGGGAAAACCTGGCTAGAAGAAAAACACACATAGACCCTACGAAGAAGTAAGAAAATTGATACTATGCCTTTACAGGGAGGAGATGGGTATGGCCTACTGATGAAAGCTAACGAGCTAGAAATGGATCTATTTAGGTCTCCCACCTAGCAGTGAGAGCTTGCTAGGTGTTAGAAAAGAAAAAAGCCCAGAACCGAGTAGATGAGATTCTACTGAGCTGGAGCTACAAAAAAACCTTGGCTACGTAGGGAAAACCTGGCTAGAAGAAAAACACACATAGACCCTACGAAGAAGTAAGAAAATTGATACTATGCCTTTACAGGGAGGAGATGGGTGTGGCCTACTGATGAAAGCTAACGAGCTAGAAATGGATCTATTTAGGTCTCCCACCTAGCAGTGAGAGCTTGCTAGGTGTTAGAAAAGAAAAAAGCCCAAAACCGAGTAGATGAGATTCTACTGAGCTGGAGCTACAAAAAAACCTTGGCTACGTAGGGAAAACCTGGCTAGAAGAAAAACACACATAGACCCTACGAAGAAGTAAGAAAATTGATACTATGCCTTTACAGGGAGGAGATGGGTGTGGCCTACTGATGAAAGCTAACGAGCTAGAAATGGATCTATTTAGGTCTCCCACCTAGCAGTGAGAGCTTGCTAGGTGTTAGAAAAGAAAAAAGCCCAGAACCGAGTAGATGAGATTCTACTGAGCTGGAGCTACAAAAAAACCTTGGCTACGTAGGGAAAACCTGGCTAGAAGAAAAACACACATAGACCCTACGAAGAAGTAAGAAAATTGATACTATGCCTTTACAGGGAGGAGATGGGTGTGGCCTACTGATGAAAGCTAACGAGCTAGAAATGGATCTATTTAGGTCTCCCACCTAGCAGTGAGAGCTTGCTAGGTGTTAGAAAAGAAAAAAGCCCAGAACCGAGTAGATGAGATTCTACTGAGCTGGAGCTACAAAAAAACCTTGGCTACGTAGGGAAAACCTCGCTAGAAGAAAAACACACATAGACCCTACGAAGAAGTAAGAAAATTGATACTATGCCTTTACAGGGAGGAGATGGGTGTGGCCTACTGATGAAAGCTAACGAGCTAGAAATGGATCTATTTAGGTCTCCCACCTAGCAGTGAGAGCTTGCTAGGTGTTAGAAAAGAAAAAAGCCCAGAACCGAGTAGATGAGATTCTACTGAGCTGGAGCTACAAAAAAACCTTGGCTACGTAGGGAAAACCTGGCTAGAAGAAAAACACACATAGACCCTATGAAGAAGTAAGAAAATTGATACTATGCCTTTACAGGGAGGAGATGGGTGTGGCCTACTGATGAAAGCTAACGAGCTAGAAATGGATCTATTTAGGTCTCCCACCTAGCAGTGAGAGCTTGCTAGGTGTTAGAAAAGAAAAAAGCCCAGAACCGAGTAGATGAGATTCTACTGAGCTGGAGCTACAAAAAAACCTTGGCTACGTAGGGAAAACCTGGCTAGAAGAAAAACACACATAGACCCTACGAAGAAGTAAGAAAATTGATACTATGCCTTTACAGGGAGGAGATGGGTGTGGCCTACTGATGAAAGCTAACGAGCTAGAAATGGATCTATTTAGGTCTCCCACCTAGCAGTGAGAGCTTGCTAGGTGTTAGAAAAGAAAAAAGCCCAGAACCGAGTAGATGAGATTCTACTGAGCTGGAGCTACAAAAAAACCTTGGCTACGTAGGGAAAACCTGGCTAGAAGAAAAACACACATAGACCCTACGAAGAAGTAAGAAAATTGATACTATGCCTTTACAGGGAGGAGATGGGTGTGGCCTACTGATGAAAGCTAACGAGCTAGAAATGGATCTATTTAGGTCTCCCACCTAGCAGTGAGAGCTTGCTAGGTGTTAGAAAAGAAAAAAGCCCAGAACCGAGTAGATGAGATTCTACTGAGCTGGAGCTACAAAAAAACCTTGGCTACGTAGGGAAAACCTGGCTAGAAGAAAAACACACATAGACCCTACAAAGAAGTAAGAAAATTGATACTATGCCTTTACAGGGAGGAAATGGGTGTGGCCTACTGATGAAAGCTAACGAGCTAGAAATGGATCTATTTAGGTCTCCCACCTAGCAGTGAGAGCTTGCTAGGTGTTAGAAAAGAAAAAAGCCCAGAACCGAGTAGATGAGATTCTACTGAGCTGGAGCTACAAAAAAACCTTGGCTATGTAGGGAAAACCTGGCTAGAAGAAAAACACACATAGACCCTACGAAGAAGTAAGAAAATTGATACTATGCCTTTACAGGGAGGAGATGGGTGTGGCCTACTGATGAAAGCTAACGAGCTAGAAATGGATCTATTTAGGTCTCCCACCTAGCAGTGAGAGCTTGCTAGGTGTTAGAAAAGAAAAAAGCCCAGAACCGAGTAGATGAGATTCTACTGAGCTGGAGCTACAAAAAAACCTTGGCTACGTAGGGAAAACCTGGCTAGAAGAAAAACACACATAGACCCTACGAAGAAGTAAGAAAATTGATACTATGCCTTTACAGGGAGGAGATGGGTGTGGCCTACTGATGAAAGCTAACAAGCTAGAAATGGATCTATTTAGGTCTCCCACCTAGCAGTGAGAGCTTGCTAGGTGTTAGAAAAGAAAAAAGCCCAGAACCGAGTAGATGAGATTCTACTGAGCTGGAGCTACAAAAAACCCTTGGCTACGTAGGGAAAACCTGGCTAGAAGAAAAACACACATAGACCCTACGAAGAAGTAAGAAAATTGATACTATGCCTTTACAGGGAGGAGATGGGTGTGGCCTACTGATGAAAGCTAACAAGCTAGAAATGGATCTATTTAGGTCTCCCACCTAGCAGTGAGAGCTTGCTAGGTGTTAGAAAAGAAAAAAGCCCAGAACCGAGTAGATGAGATTCTACTGAGCTGGAGCTACAAAAAACCCTTGGCTACGTAGGGAAAACCTGGCTAGAAGAAAAACACACATAGACCCTACGAAGAAGTAAGAAAATTGATACTATGCCTTTACAGGGAGGAGATGGGTGTGGCCTACTGATGAAAGCTAACGAGCTAGAAATGGATCTATTTAGGTCTCCCACCTAGCAGTGAGAGCTTGCTAGGTGTTAGAAAAGAAAAAAGCCCAGAACCGAGTAGATGAGATTCTACTGAGCTGGAGCTACAAAAAAACCTTGGCTACGTAGGGAAAACCTGGCTAGAAGAAAAACACACATAGACCCTACGAAGAAGTAAGAAAATTGATACTATGCCTTTACAGGGAGGAGATGGGTGTGGCCTACTGATGAAAGCTAACGAGCTAGAAATGGATCTATTTAGGTCTCCCACCTAGCAGTGAGAGCTTGCTAGGTGTTAGAAAAGAAAAAAGCCCAGAACCGAGTAGATGAGATTCTACTGAGCTGGAGCTACAAAAAAACCTTGGCTATGTAGGGAAAACCTGGCTAGAAGAAAAACACACATAGACCCTACGAAGAAGTAAGAAAATTGATACTATGCCTTTACAGGGAGGAGATGGGTGTGGCCTACTGATGAAAGCTAACAAGCTAGAAATGGATCTATTTAGGTCTCCCACCTAGCAGTGAGAGCTTGCTAGGTGTTAGAAAAGAAAAAAGCCCAGAACCGAGTAGATGAGATTCTACTGAGCTGGAGCTACAAAAAAACCTTGGCTACGTAGGGAAAACCTGGCTAGAAGAAAAACACACATAGACCCTACGAAGAAGTAAGAAAATTGATACTATGCCTTTACAGGGAGGAGATGAGTGTGGCCTACTGATGAAAGCTAACGAGCTAGAAATGGATCTATTTAGGTCTCCCACCTAGCAGTGAGAGCTTGCTAGGTGTTAGAAAAGAAAAAAGCCCAGAACCGAGTAGATGAGATTCTACTGAGCTGGAGCTACAAAAAAACCTTGGCTACGTAGGGAAAACCTGGCTAGAAGAAAAACACACATAGACCCTACGAAGAAGTAAGAAAATTGATACTATGCCTTTACAGGGAGGAGATGGGTGTGGCCTACTGATGAAAGCTAACGAGCTAGAAATGGATCTATTTAGGTCTCCCACCTAGCAGTGAGAGCTTGCTAGGTGTTAGAAAAGAAAAAAGCCCAGAACCGAGTAGATGAGATTCTACTGAGCTGGAGCTACAAAAAAACCTTGGCTACGTAGGGAAAACCTGGCTAGAAGAAAAACACACATAGACCCTACGAAGAAGTAAGAAAATTGATACTATGCCTTTACAGGGAGGAGATGGGTGTGGCCTACTGATGAAAGCTAACGAGCTAGAAATGGATCTATTTAGGTCTCCCACCTAGCAGTGAGAGCTTGCTAGGTGTTAGAAAAGAAAAAAGCCCAGAACCGAGTAGATGAGATTCTACTGAGCTGGAGCTACAAAAAAACCTTGGCTACGTAGGGAAAACCTGGCTAGAAGAAAAACACACATAGACCCTACGAAGAAGTAAGAAAATTGATACTATGCCTTTACAGGGAGGAGAAGGGTGTGGCCTACTGATGAAAGCTAACGAGCTAGAAATGGATCTATTTAGGTCTCCCACCTAGCAGTGAGAGCTTGCTAGGTGTTAGAAAAGAAAAAAGCCCAGAACCGAGTAGATGAGATTCTACTGAGCTGGAGCTACAAAAAAACCTTGGCTACGTAGGGAAAACCTGGCTAGAAGAAAAACACACATAGACCCTACGAAGAAGTAAGAAAATTGATACTATGCCTTTACAGGGAGGAGATGGGTGTGGCCTACTGATGAAAGCTAACGAGCTAGAAATGGATCTATTTAGGTCTCCCACCTAGCAGTGAGAGCTTGCTAGGTGTTAGAAAAGAAAAAAGCCCAGAACCGAGTAGATGAGATTCTACTGAGCTGGAGCTACAAAAAAACCTTGGCTACGTAGGGAAAACCTGGCTAGAAGAAAAACACACATAGACCCTACGAAGAAGTAAGAAAATTGATACTATGCCTTTACAGGGAGGAGATGGGTGTGGCCTACTGATGAAAGCTAACGAGCTAGAAATGGATCTATTTAGGTCTCCCACCTAGCAGTGAGAGCTTGCTAGGTGTTAGAAAAGAAAAAAGCCCAGAACCGAGTAGATGAGATTCTACTGAGCTGGAGCTACAAAAAAACCTTGGCTACGTAGGGAAAACCTGGCTAGAAGAAAAACACACATAGACCCTACGAAGAAGTAAGAAAATTGATACTATGCCTTTACAGGGAGGAGATGGGTGTGGCCTACTGATGAAAGCTAACGAGCTAGAAATGGATCTATTTAGGTCTCCCACTTAGCAGTGAGAGCTTGCTAGGTGTTAGAAAAGAAAAAAGCCCAGAACCGAGTAGATGAGATTCTACTGAGCTGGAGCTACAAAAAAACCTTGGCTACGTAGGGAAAACCTGGCTAGAAGAAAAACACACATAGACCCTACGAAGAAGTAAGAAAATTGATACTATGCCTTTACAGGGAGGAGATGGGTGTGGCCTACTGATGAAAGCTAACGAGCTAGAAATGGATCTATTTAGGTCTCCCACCTAGCAGTGAGAGCTTGCTAGGTGTTAGAAAAGAAAAAAGCCCAGAACCGAGTAGATGAGATTCTACTGAGCTGGAGCTACAAAAAAACCTTGGCTACGTAGGGAAAACCTGGCTAGAAGAAAAACACACATAGACCCTACGAAGAAGTAAGAAAATTGAGATATATATATATATATATATACATATATGTATATATATATATGTATATATATGTATATGTATATATATATATATATATATATATATATATATATATATATATATATATATATATATATGTATATATATATATATATGTATATATATATATATATATATATATATATATATATATATATATATATATATATATATATATATATGTTTTTCTTCTAGCCAGGTTTTCCCTACGTAGCCAAGGTTTTTTTTTGTAGCTCCAGCTCAGTAGAATCTCATCTACTCGGTTCTGGGCTTTTTTCTTTTCTAACACCTAGCAAGCTCTCACTGTAATATATCCCCTATATTTTTTGTATATTTCTGATTTTTAACCAATTATACCAATTATTCCATATTTTATAATAGTCTGATTCTTCTCTTTCTTGTAATTCTTTGGTTAACCTATCCATTTCAGCGCATTCTAAAATTTTCCCTATTACCTCTGTTTCACTTGGTTTTTGTTCTTGTTTCCAATTTCTTGTGTAAGTTATTCTTGCAGCAGTTAATATGTGAATTGTAAGATATTTAATATCCTTAGGGTATGATTTGTTAAAGATTCCTAATAAAAATGTTTCTGGTTCTTTTTCAATCTGTGTTTTTGTTATTTGTTCCAACCATTTTTTGATGTTAGACCAAAATTTCTTTGCTGCCGGGCACGTCCACCATAAATGATAGAAAGTCCCTTGCGCCTTTTTGCACTTCCAACAAATTGGGCTATTTTTAGGTTGTATTTTTGCCAATCTGGTTGGAGACATATGCCACCGATAAAACATTTTCAGTTGGTTTTCCTTGTACGCCGTTGCCATCGTTAACTTTAGATTTACCTGCCAGAACTTTTCCCATTTTTCCAAAGGTATTGTGTGTTTGATATTTTGAGCCCACTTAATCATCGTTTCTTTGACTGTCTCTTCTTCCAATTTATAGCATAAAAGAAATTTATAAATTCTACTAATTAATTTATTTTCTGAATCTAATATAATTTTATCTATTTCTTGTTTTTGATTATAAATTTCATATGTTTTTATATGTTCTCTGTATTTGGATTGTATTTGAATATAAGTCCACCAGTCTATTCCTCTGTGTAAATCTGTCTCCAATTGTTGTTTTGTCTTTAATTTGCCTTGATAATCAATTATATCTTTATATCTAATTATTTTTGTCTTATCTGTTAAATTTGGGTGCCTAATTGATTCTGCCGGTGCTAGCCAATTTGGTATAATGTTGTTTTTTAATTTTAAGCCAAATTTGTAATAATGAATTCCTTATTGTGTGTGTTTTAAAATATGAATGTGTTTTGTATTTCTCATCCCACATAAAAGAATGCCAGCCAGATTGAAGTTCGTGTCCCTCAATTGTTAAAATTCTAGAGTCCTTTAATTCTATCCAATCTTTAACCCACGATAGTACTGCTGCTTGGTAGTATATCTCCCAATCAGGGAGTGCAGCTCCTCCTCTATCTTTTGTATCCTGAAACAGTTTAAATTTTATTCGTGGCCTTTTCCCTTGCCATATAAATTTAGATGTTATTTTGTTCAGCTTTTCAAAAAACGGTTTGTCTATTTTAATTGGAGTGACCTGAAACAAATATAAAAATTTAGGTAATATAATCATTTTAATGGCCGAAATTCTTCCTAGGAATGAAATGTGTAAATTTTTCCATTTTTCTAAGTCTTTCTTTGTTTGTTC
Organism: Pituophis catenifer annectens; assembly: GCF_029215685.1. Lineage (NCBI taxonomy): Eukaryota > Metazoa > Chordata > Lepidosauria > Squamata > Colubridae > Pituophis > Pituophis catenifer. The sequence continues at coordinate 105,141,073 of NW_027256883.1, read as the reverse complement.
TAGTAATTTATCATAATTGTTTTTTTTAATTGTTGATGTTCTTGTAGATAAACAGATTCCTAGATATTTTATTTTTTTTGTTGTTTGAATTTGTATATTATCTGTCAAATCTTTTGTTTGGATTTCCGTAAGGTTTTTAACAATTAGCTTCGATTTACTTTTATTGATTTTTAGTCCGGCCACTTCTCCAAATTCTTCTATTTTTTGAAACAAATTAGGTATAGATTCCATAGGATTTTCTGTCAAAAACACTAAGTCATCAGCAAAGGCCTGAACTTTGTATTCTTCTCTATTGATCCTTAAACCTTCAATTCCTTGGTCTTCTCTAATTTTTTTCAACAGGATTTCCAATGATAGAATATATAGTAAGGGGGAAAGTGGACAGCCTTGTCTGACTCCTTTTGTTATATTAAATTTGTCTGTTATGTCATCATTCATAATTATCCTTGCTGATTGCTTGGTATAAATTTCTGCTATAATTTTCCCAAATTTTTCCCCAATTTGCATATTTTGTAGTTGTTCAATCATAAATTCCCAATTTTGGTTATCGAAGGCCTTTTGGGCATCAAGAAAAACCAACGCTGCCTGCTTCTCCGGGTGTGATTCATAATATTCTAGAGCATTAAGTATTATTCTCATGTTGTTCTTTATTTGGCGTCCCGGCAGAAATCCATTTTGGTCTGGGTGTATATATGTATTTAATACTAATTTAATCCTTTCGGCCAAGATTGCTGCAAATATTTTGTAATCGGCATTCAATAATGAAATAGGTCTATAGTTTTGTATTAACTGGAGATCTGTATCTTCTTTTGGGATAACTGTTATTATGGCTTCTGTCCATGAATTTAGTATTTTGGCTTTCTCCATAGCTTCATTATATAATCGCAACATATTCTCTCCCAATACTTCTTGCATTGTTTTGTATATTTCTACCGGTAGCCCGTCGGGTCCCGGTGTTTTATTGTTTTTTTGCTTTTTCAGTACTTCATCTAATTCTAATTTGGTTATTGGCCTATTGAGAGTAATTCTTTGTTCTTCTGTGATTTTTGGCATTCCTGATTTCCCTATGTACTGTTTTATTTTGTCTTCCTCTATTTTCCCTTGGTTATATAGGTTCGCATAAAATTTCTTAATAATTTCTTTTTTTGCCTCTTTACTATGTTGAATTTCTCCTTTATCATCTTTCAATTGGTATATCATTCTTTTTTTCTGTTCTTTTTTCAGTTTATAGGCTAGCCATCTGCCCGTTTTGTTTGCGTGTTCGAAATAATTTTGTTTCGCCATTTTTATTTTTTGGGCTAGTTCTATTTGGTTTATCAAATTCAATTTATGCTTAATCATTTCCCATTCTTCTCTTATTGTTTTGTTCTGGGGCTTTTCCTGGAGTTTTTGTTCTATTTGTTTTAAGGTCTTTCTCTAAATTATCTAATTGTTTTTTCTTCTCTTTATTCTTTTTCCTCGTATATGCTATTACTAGGCCCCTTATATGTGCTTTTAAAGTATCCCATGTGTTTTGTAAAGAGGTTTCCTCTATTTTATTTATCTGAAAAAATATTTTTACTTCCTTTTCTAACATCAAATTAAATTCTTTTTCTTTACATAATCTTTGGTTCATTGTCCATCTCTTACGTCTTCTTTCCCCTTTCCAGTTTATGAATAGTGGATTGTGGTCTGCCCATTGGTTTGTGCCTATCTCAATTTTTTCTACTTCTATTTTAATATTTGGGGTCATCCATGCCATGTCCAGTCTTGACCAGGAGTTATGCGGATGGGAGTAAAAGGTGTATTGGGCCTCTTCTTCATGTGTTTCCCTCCATACGTCTGCCAGGTTTAATTCTTCAGCCATAGTAAAGAATTCTTTTGGAAGTATTTCTTTTTTCTTTTGTTTTTTCTTCCCGGTTTTGTAGTCCTTCTTTGCATCTACTATTGCATTATAATCTCCTATTACACAAATATCATCATATTCTAATTCTGCTAATTTTATATGTAGGTCTTTAAAAAAAACCTGTAGTTTTTGGTTAGGTGCATAAATCACTACAATTAACATTTTCCTCTTTCCTATTTCTAATTCAACCATCACCACTCTACCTTGCTCATCGGTATAGACTAGTTTAGATTTTAGTTTTTCTTTTACGTAAATCACTACTCCTTTTTTCTTTTTAGGGGCCAGAGATAAATATAGTTTTCCTAATTTGGGGTTTTCTAGAATTTTTTGATGATCTTTTTGAATGTGTACTTCTTGCAGACATATCACATCTGCTTCTAATTTTCGTAATTTTGTGAAGATTTGATTCCTTTTCTTTGGGGCATTTAAGCCATTGATGTTTACCGAAAAGAGTTTGATCTGTTCATCCATTGCCTATTGTATCTGTTTTTTTGTGTTTCTTGTTTCCATCCGTTCCCTAGGTTTTACACCTTCTCTCTGTTCTCTCTCTTTTTCTTGCCTCTGTCTTATTTCTTTTTCTTCATTTGTTTCTATTGGTTCTTCTTCTTGACTTTTACTATCTATTTCCTCCTTGCTTTCCCGTTCTTCTTCTAGTCTAAAATGTATGTTATGAAATTCTCTTGCCTTTTCTAGAGTGTCTATTTTATATTTTTTGTCTTCCCACGTAATTAGGATCCCCTCTATTGGCAGCCATCTAAACATTATCTTGTATTTAATCAATAGTTGTGTTAAAAACTGATATTGTTGTCGTAGATTTCTTACTCTTCGGGGTATCTGTTTTAAAATTGTAATTTCTTTTTCATTATAAATCACCGTTTCTTCTCTAGATTTCTTATAAGCTTCATCTCGGATTGATTTTTTTAAGAATTTAACATGAACCTCTCTCGCCAATCTGTGTTTTCTTATATAATTTGTTTGTACACGGTAAGTTTCTTCCAATTGTCCTTTTATTTCTTCTGGTTCTTTTTGTATCATTCCTGCAATAATCTCCACCATCTTTCCTTCTAAATCCTCATTTTTTTCTTCTGGAACATTTTGAAAACGCAAGAAGTATGAGGCCTTTTCCATTTCGAGCATGGCCAAGGAATCTGACATTTCTTTATTTAGTTGTAGGGTTTTTTGTTCCATTGCTTCTACTTTTAATTCCACGTGATCTATTTTTGTTTCCGTTTTCCTTATTCTCTGTTGATTTTCTGCTATAGAATTTTGAATGCCCCCAATTTTTTCCTTCATGGTCTTGATATCTTCCTTGACTTCTCCTAATTCATTTCTGATCTCTGCATGGAACGTTCTCATTTCTTCCTGGTTTTCAGCTATTTTTTCTTGTGTTTGGAGCAGTGTTTCCTGGATCTTTTGAAACATATCTTGTATTACATTTGGTGCCATTTCCAGTTTTTCTTTTTCTTTTTCTTTCCCCATCATGCTATCTATTGTTTTTTGTTGTGAGGGGGAAGGAGTCATTACTAACGTACTGGTTGTAGGTTTTTTCCCTGTCTTTGTTATGGTGGATGTTGTAGACGTTTTTAATATTCGTGTAAGGCTTTCCAACCTTAACATCAATTATTAAGTTATTCCTTAGTATCTCTATTCCCTTCCAAATACTGCTTATACACCACACAGCTTATATATAGTTATATTATATTATATTGCCAGTTATCCCAATTGAGCAATTAATTCTTATTCACAATATAAATCAATTTACTTATCAATCAAAATTTTAAATTAATTTTCTTAATTTTCTAATTAGCAATCTTTTCAATTACCCCTTTTTCAATCAGTCTATCTCAGAGATACAGTCAACTCATCTGTTATTTTATATGAAAATCAGTCTTTCACTTTAACAATAATTCCTTGTCTAACTACAATTTCACAATACAGTTTATAGCTATAAAAATATTATCAACTTATATATTTCTTTCAAATATTAAACTTATTAACTAATTAAACAGTTCAAAATTAATAATTCACTTAATTTTAATTTTCTTTAGTCTTTATTGTCTTCTTGCTTTACCTCTCTCGATCTGTTCTTTCACAATCATAAAAAACGCGATCTGTGTCATCCCAGTCTTTTTTTTTTCCTATTTTTTCTCCCAGTAATCGGATCTCTGCATTCAATTTTCAAATTTTTTTTTTAACTTAAATCCTTGTTATCCAAAGTTATTTGTAAGTCCAGAGTTCGAAATCCAGACAGGTCTTCTGTATCAGTATCCGTGAAGCTCACCACTTAGTCCAGTCTTTCAGTCTCTGCACTCAGTTTCCAATATTTGGGGTTTGAATCAGTTATAATTCTCAAGTTCAAAACGGCTTGTCTGTATCCACAGAGTCCACAGGCTGCTCCCTTTGATCAACTGTAAAAGTCTGCACTCACACCGCTTCGAGTGCTATTTCTCCTTTTCTGATGTTTTGCTTAGTCATTCTATGGGATTCTCTCTTCCGCGCTGTAGTTATTTCCCCTTTTTTCCTTCTCCTCTTGTATCGCCGCTGTTGTAACTCACTTGTCTTCCTCTGATTCGATCGCGTGTCCCGTTTGCCGTCTCTATTGTAGGTGATCTATCTGACAGTCACTCGGATTTGCTTCCACTTTTTGCTTCAATCTAGGCAGGCGCCATCACTCCTGTCCACCAATAAGGCCGACTTCTTCTCCACCAATTTAAGAGGTTGATCGCTCGACCTCCCTGGTGACAACGCAACACCAGGGGGCTTCGCGAATTCCTCTTTCGTTTCCCGATCTCTCCAAGTTCGGGAATGCCCTTAAAGAGCAATTAATGAGGAAATTTGGGTTTCAGAGACGGAGCCTCCGTTTCCTCACCTGTTCGTGATGACATCACTGCCGGAAGCTGGGGAGTTTAAGTTTTATGCAGGCTTTTTTCCCTAACCAAATAAATTTGGATACCATTTTGTTTAATTATTCAAAAAAAATGTTCCCTAATTTTATTGGTATTGTTTGAAAGAGATACAGTAATTTAGGTAGTATATTCATTTTAATTGTTGAGATTCTGCCAATTAATGATATCTGTAATTTAGCCCAATTGTCCAAGTCCTTTTGTATTTGTTGTAATAGTCTGTTGTAATTATCTTCTTTTATCGTAGTTCATTTTGCTGTTAACCATATTCCCAAATATCTAAAGTTTTTGGCCCTTGAAATCCCCAATTTCTCTTCCAGTTCTTTAAATTGGTAAGATTCTTAGTTAACTTTTTAGTTTTCTCTTTATTTATTTTAAGCCCTGCTACTTTACCAAATTGTTTTATTTAATGTAATAATATTTGCCCACTTTCTAACGGATCTTCTATAATGAAGCAAAGGCTTGTGCTTTATATTCCTCCTTTTTAATTTTTAATCCCTTTATTTCCTGATTTTGCCTTATTTGTAACATTAACGACTCCATTGAGAGAATAAATAGCAGGGGGGATAGGGGACATCCCTGTCTCACCCCTTTAGTTATATTGAAACCTTCTGTTAATTCTCCATTTAGTATTATTCTTGCCACCTGTTTTGAGTAAATTGCTCTGATCATTCCAATAAATTTTTCTCCAAAATTCATCACTACTAATTGATTTATAAGAAAATCCCAATTCAAGTTATCAAACGCTTTTTGTGCATCAATAAATCTCAATGCCGATTGTTTTCCTGGGTTGCCTCGTAATATTCCAATACGTTCATTATAGTTCATATATTATTTTTTATATGCCTATTAGGTAAGAATCCGTTTTGGTCCAAATGTATAATTTTATTAAGTATATTTTTAATTCTTTCTACCATTATTACCACAAATATTTTGTAATCGGCATTCAACAGCGAGATTGGCCTGTAATTTTGAATCTTTTGTGTATCAGCATTGTCTTTGGGGATAAGTGTTATGAGTGTCTCTGTCCAAGATTTTGGTATTTTAGCTTGCTCTAATGCTTCATTATATACCTCTAGTAATAGATTCGCTAATGGTTTTTGGATTTCTTTGTAGAATTCTGCTGGAATTCTGTCCGGTCCTGGGGTTTTATTGTTTTTGAATTGCCCTTTTTAACTCTAGCATCATTTTCTCATTTAACACTTCCTTTGTTGGTTCCGGAAGTATAGGGAGATTTCTCTTCTGTAGGTAATTTTTAATATCCTCTTCTTCTCTTTCACCTGACTGTATAGAGTTTGGAACTATCTTAGTGCTATAGTTGTTTTTTTTCCTTCTGATATGTATCATTCCTTCTTCATCCTTTAGTTGCTTTTAATTTGTAATTTTAATTTGGTGTTTTCAAAATAATTCTGGTTGATCTAAGTTTTTGGGCCACTTCTTCTTGCATTATTAAGTTTCATCTGTGCTTGGTTAAATATTTTTCTCCTTCAGGTTCCTGATTTTGGGGTTTGTTTTGCATTCTTAGTTCCAAATTCTCTAGTTTCTCCTGGAGCTCTGTATATTGTTTTTTTTTTAATCTTTATTTCTTCTTGCCATATATGCTATTGTTATACCCTGCATGTAAGCTTTGATTGTGTCCCATAAATTTTGTAAAGATCTATGTTCATTCCAATTTTCTTTTAGAAAGAACGTTAGTTCTTTTTCTACATATTGGATATATATATTTTCTTTTACAACCCTCTGATTCATAGTCCATCTCCCTTTCCTTTTTGCTTCTCCTTTCCATTTAACTATTAATGGGTTGTGGTCTGCCCAAATGTTTGGTGTTAGCTCTATTTCTACTATGTCTTTCTCCATTTCCAGGTCCATCCACACCATATCAATCCTGGACCACGAATTATGAGGGTTGGAAAAGAAAGTGTATTGATTTTTCTGTGGGTTAGCTTCTCTCCATACATCTCTTGGGATCAGTTCTCGAATCATTTCAAAGTCTGGTAATGTTCTCCTCTGATGATTTCTTTTTTTTTTTTAATACAATTTTATTAATTTTTTTTTACACAAATAAAATATAGTAACAATTCTGTTTAACATCGGATTCGCAGTGTTATACATATATACATGAGTAAGTGTCTGGTGTCATTTATACTATACATTTCTAATTAATTTCTGCACCTTTTATTCCTTCCTTAATTCTATCATTTATCCATTCATACCATCTTCTCCACACAGTATCATAATCAGAATTTTCATCGTCGTTTATCTCGTGTGTTAATTTACTTATCTCTGCACACTCTAATATTTTATTAATTATAAGGTCATCTGGTGGTAGGTCTTTCTTTTTCCAGTATTGGGCGTATGCTAGTCTGGCAGCTGTAGTTATGTGTATTAGGAGGTGGACCTTTTCCTTTCCATACCCTTTCTTTACCATTCCCAGGAGAAATATTTCTGGATTCAAATCGATTTCTTCTTTAAGTATGTCTTTCAACCATATCCGAATTTTGCTCCAGTACCTTTTTGTTTCAGGGCATGTCCACCACATATGAAAGAAGGTGCCATGACCATGGCCACATTTCCAACAATTTGGCTGCGCATTGGAGAACATCTTTGCTAGTCTTGCAGGTGCTAAATGCCACCTATGAAGCATTTTGTAATGATTTTCCTTATACGTGGCTGCTTTAGTTAATTTATAATTTTTATTCCAGGCTTCTTCCCATTCATTAAAGTTCAAACTGTGTTCAATATTTCTCTCCCATGCTCTCAATTGGTTTCTGATTATATCCTCATCTCTGTCTTCATCTAATAAATAATTATACAGCTTGGCCAACGTTTTTTTCCCTGGTCCCATCAAAATTTTGTCTAATCCATTATATCCTAATTCTAAGCCATATTCATCTTTATCTTTCTGGTATCTTGATTTTATTTGCAGATAAGTCCACCAATCTAAGGTTATACCTTGGTCTCTCAGGGCTTCATTTGATTTAATGTTTCCCCCTCCATCGACGATGTCTTTATATCTGCACAATTTCTCCATTCCCCACCTGTTGGGGTAAATCATTGCCTCTACCGTGGAAAGCCAGTTTGGGACTTTTGAATAGTATCTCTGCCTAATCCCCACCCACGTTTGTATTAGGGAGTCCCTGATTTTATGCCTGTGGAAATAGGTTTTCTTTTTATTGTCTTTGTCCCATAGATATGCATGCCACCCTTTCTGTAGGTCGTGTCCTTCTAGCACTAAGATTCTCTTATTCTCCAAGGTGATCCAATCCTTTATCCATATCAACTTTGCTGCTCTGTAATACATTTCCCAATTTGGGAGTCCAAATCCTCCCACATTCCTTTTTTCCTGTAGAATTTTAAGTGAGATCCTTGATTTTTTTCCCTCCCAAACAAATTCCCTAACGGTCTTATTTAAATCTGAAAAAAAAAATTTCTTTAGAATTACTGGTAAATTTTGATATAAAAATAAGATCTTGGGGAGGATGTTCATCTTAATTGCTGCAATTTTGCCTATAAGTGATAATTTGATCTTTTTCCATCTATCCAGATCTTGTTTTAATTTATTAATTAATGGAGTATAATTATCTTCTTTTAGAGATGAACACCTTTTAGTTAGCCAAATTCCTAAGTATTTTATTTTTGGAACAACTTGTAAGCCCAAAGTTTCTTCTGTCTCTTTCTTCTGCGTCTCAGTTACATTCTTAGTAAGTATTTTGGTTTTAGATTTGTTCAATTTAAAGCCTGCCACCTCTCCATATTTACTCAATTCCTCTAATATTTTTTGTCCAGATATTAATGGATCTTCTAATATTAGCGCCACGTCATCCGTGAAGGCTTGCATTTTATAAATCTCTTTTCTAATTCTTAGGCCTTTGATTTCCTTGTTGTTTCTAATGTTTCGTAGCAGAACTTCCAGAGCCAAAATGAATAATAGCGGTGACAGGGGGCAGCCTTGCCTTACTCCTTTCTTGATTTGAAAAATTCTTGTCCTGTCTCCATTTACTAGAATGCTCGCCCTCTGATTGTCATAGATAGTTTTTATCATTTTTTCGAAGTTTTGCCCAAATCCCATTATTTTAATTTGCTTGGTCATAAAATTCCAATTTAGATTGTCGAATGCCTTTTGGGCATCCAAAAAAATTAAGGCCAACTGCTTTTCTGGGTGTTCTTCATAGTATTCTAGAGTATCTAGTACAATTCTCAAATTGTCCCTAATTTGTCATCCCGGGAGAAATCCATTTTGGTCTTTATGAATCCAATTATTTAATATTTTTTTGGTTCTTTCTGCCATTATACACATAAATAGTTTGTAGTCAGTGTTTAGAAGTGAGATCGGTCTATAATTTTGGATTTTTTTTGGGTCGGCACCTTCTTTCGGCAGCAGTGTAACATGAGCTTCCCTCCATGAGTCAGGAATTTTTGAGCCCGTCAAAACCTCATTGAAAATTTCCATTAATTTGGGTTGTAGAATTTCTTCCAATTTTTTGTATATTTCTCCTGGGAATCCATCTGGGCCAGGTGATTTATTGTTTTTGAGTTTGGAAAGGGCTTTTTTGAACTCTTCGGTTGTTATCTTATCGTTTAGCATCTCCTTCTCTTCCTCCGTTATTTGCGGGAGCTCCACCTTTGCCAAGTATTGATCTATTTTTTCCTCCGAGGTCTCCTCTTCTTTGTATAGGGATTCATAGTACTCTCTCGCTCTTTCTAGTTTATCTTCTTCTTTATTTAAAAGATTTCCCTCCGCATCTTCTAATATCTGGATTGTCCCTTTTTCATTTTCCTTTTTTAATTTATAGGCCAGCCACCTGCCTGATTTATTTGCGTTCTCAAAATAGTGCTGTTTTGTTCTTTTTATTTTTTGGGCTAGCTCTTCTTGATCTAGAATGTTTAATTTATGTCTCCACACCATCCAATTTTCTTTTGCTACAGTATCTCCAGGCATTTTCTGGAGTTTCCTTTCTGTTTCATCTAGATGTTTGATGAGATCTTCCCTGGATTTTCTTTTTAATTTGTTTTTATATGCAGTGTAAGATATTATTACCCCTCTCAGGTAGGCCTTCATTGTGTCCCATACTATTTCGCAGGGTGTCCCTTGGTTCTCATTTTCTCCGAAAAACGTCTTTATTTCTCCTTTCAATTTTTCTACACACTCTTTGTCACATAATAGTTTTGTATTGAACCTCCATCTCTGTTGTTTCTTTCTCTTTACATTTCTCCATTTTATTTCCAGGGGATTATGTTTGGGCTAATTTCTGCCATCTCTATTTCTAACCCCAGCGTCCTGGTAACCCAAGCCATATCTAATCTCGACCATGACTGTTGCGAGTTGGAATAGAATGTAAATTGTCTTTCACTTGGGTGCAAAGTTCGCCATATGTCAATTAAGTTCATTTCCTCCACCAAATCGAAAAAGGCTTTTGGTAGAGTCACCCTTTTGTTTTTGTTCATTTTGTTGCTTTTATGGTCTTTATCTGGGTCTACAATTCCGTTAAAATCACCTATCATGCAAATTTCATTGTATTCCATATTCCCTAATTGTTCACGTAGCTTTTGAAAAAATTCTTCTTGTTTTTTATTTGGAGCATAAATACCCACTAGTAACATTTTAGAGTTTTCTATCGTAACTTCAACCATAAGTATTCTACCCTTTGTATCATTATATTTCAATTCTGCTTCAATTCCTTTTTTAACATAAATTGCTACCCCTCTCTTTCTTTTTTCTGCTAATGAGGTAAATAGTTTATCATATTTTTTATACTCCAGACATTTGCCCTCATCCTTTTTTATATGGACCTCCTGTAGGCAGATTATATCCATATTTTGTTTTGCTAGCTTTGTAAGTGTTAATTTCCTTTTTTTACTATCGTTTAAACCATTGACATTTACTGAGATTAGTTTCAGATCCTTCATTCCTGTTTTCCTTGCTCGGTTTTAGTTCTTGTTTAGTCTTACGGCTCTTACTGGTCTTGTTTTTTTCTCCTTGGCTTCTTCTTCGGTCTTCTCCTCCGTGGTTTCTTCCTCTTCTAGATTTGTCGCCTCTATTTCCTCCTTACTACTTTGTTCTTCTTCTGCACCCCTTAACTGATCGAGAAAGTCTTGTGCTGTGCTCAAGCTATCTATTTTTATTTTTCTCCCCTGCCAGGAGATTAGCATCCCCTCTGGCAGGAGCCATCTGAATAATATATTTCTTTTGTTCAATTGCACAGCCAAAAATCTGTAGCCTTTTCTCACCTCCCTCACTCTTCTCGGAATCTGTTTTAGTATTATCACTTCTTTTCCTCTGTATGTTATTTGTCCGTCCCTCGCCATATTGTATAAGATGTCTTTTACTTTTTTTCTAGCGAATCTAATGTGGACTTCTCTGGGGAGCCTATTCCTCCTTGCATAGTTTGTTTTGACTCTATAGACGTCGTCCAGTTCTCTAATAATCTCACGTTTGTCTTGTCTTGTTGGAGTACTTCTGCAATTAGTTCCGCCATCTTCTCTCCTAAATCCTCGTCTTTATCTTCCACATTTTGGAAGCGCAAGTAAAACGACGCCCTATCCATCTCTAATTGTATTAATGAATCTTCTAGTTCCTTATTTTGCATCGTCAACGTCTGATCTACCATGTCCAGCTTCTTCTCATTTTGTTCTATTTTTTGCTCCACCTTCTGGATCCTTTGTTCGTTGTTCGAGATTGAGATTGCGATTGAGACTTGAATCTCATTCATCTTCTGGTCCAGTTGGTGGATATCTGTTTTTAGTTCAGTGTGGTTATTGGACATTTTTTCCTGCATGGCCATCATCGTTTCTTGGATTAATGTCAATGTTGATTGTACTGTTAGTAGTGTTGGTGTTGCTATGGCCTTGTCCGTTTTTTGTAATCCTTCCGTTGATTTTTGGGTAGCCAGGGAGGTCATGGATATGGTGGGGTTTGAGGGGGTCTTCTTCCCTGTTTTCAGGATAGTTGATGACATGCTTCTTTTTTTGCCTGTTTTGTAATCTTTTTTGGGGTCTAATACTGTGTTAAAATCCCCTATTAAGGATATATTGTCCAATTCTAACTCTACTATCTGTTTGTGTAATTTGCTATAATATTCCTTTTGGTTGGTATTTGGTGCATATATGACCACTAATAATACTCGTTTTGTTTTATTGATATTTCAATTAATAATGTTCTTCCCTCTTCATCTGCATATAACTTTTTAGATTTTAACCAATCCTTTATATATATTGCAATACCCCCCCCCCTTTTTTTTTTCCAGCCAAGGGCAGATAGAGTTTTCCTAGTTTGGGAGATTCTAGTATGCCACCTTTTCCTCTTTTAATATGAACCTCCTGTAAACATGTGATGTCCATGTTTTGTTTTAGGAGTTTAGAAATTGTTTGCCTTCTTTTGATAGGGGAATTTAATCCATTTATATTAGTGGATATTAGTTTAAGTTCTTCTTCCATGTTATTATTTGTTTGTCGCCCTTGTTCCTCTCTTTGGTTTTACTCCTCTTTGATTCCTTGTCCTCGCTCCTTCTCTTTCTTGATCTTCTATATCTATCCTCTCTCTCCCCTCTTGATCTGATTCTTTTTCCTCTGTCTGCTGTTCCTCTTGACTTTTAGTTTCCAACTCCTCTCTGCTATCTGGTTCTTCCTCAGCCACTATGTATTTTTCATAGAATTCCTGGGCTTTCTCTAAGGTGTCAACTCTTATTTTCTTGTCTTGCCACCTTCAGGAATCAGCCAACGATACATTATTTTGTACTTTATTAATTGTGAAGTGAGGAATGATAATTCCTTCTTTGCTCTCTGATCCTTCTAGGTATCTGTTTGAGGGTTATAACTTCTTTTCTTTTGTATATTAATTGGCCATCTCTTGCTTTCTTGTAGATTTCATCTCTGATGGTCCTCTTTGCAAATCTTACATGTATTTCCCTGGAGAATCTATGTCGTTGTGCATAGTTTGTGTGCACTCTATATATTTCATCAATATTGTTCTGCAATTCGCATTTATCCATCTGTAGAGGGTCGGCCAACAATTCTATTATAAATTTAGGTAGAACTTCTTCTATTTTGAAATCTCAAGTAAAATGCAGATCTTTCCAGTTCAAGATGAGTTATCACCTCCTCCAGTTCCCTATTTGCTGCTTTCTTCCATCCCTTCAAGTTTCTTTTCAGTCTAGTCTGCTCTTAATTCTACCATTTTTATTCTCTGTTCATTTTTGGCTATCGTTTCCTGAATTTTCTCCATTCTATCATCCAATTTCCTTATATCTCCTTTCACTTCACTCAAATCACTTTTCATTTCCTCGTGGTTGTTGATTATTGATTCTTGTGTCTTCATCATGACTTCTTGTATCATATTTAGCGTCACCTGCATGTTTTGCAAGCTTGATATAGATCCTAATTTCTCACTGCATGACATATCAACTATTGTTTTTTGCCCTGATGTGGAGGCTATCATTGGTGTGGTTTTCTTTACAGTTTTGGTAATTGTAGATGTACTTTACAAAGCATTAGTAAGAGCACACTTGGAATACTGCATCTAGTTCTGGTCACCACAATATAAAAAAAATATGTTGAGACTCTGGAAAAAGTTCAGATAAGAACAACAAGAATGATTAGGGGGCTGGAGGCTAAAACATATGAAGAATGGTTACTAATGGAAAGAAGGACTACAGGAGACATGATAGCAGTGTTCCAATATTTGAGGGACTTGGGCTCCTACAAACACGAGAAAGTCAAATTATTTTCCAAAGCACCAAAAAACAATGGATGGAAACTAACCAATTTCCAAGAGCCTTGATAGGACAGTGGTCTAAGCACCCTGTTATTAACACAGCTGCCTGCAATTTACTGCTGGTTTGAATCTCTCCAAGGCTCAAGGTTGACTCAGCCTTCCATCCTTTCTAAGGTAGGTTAAATGAGGACCCAGTTTGTGGGGGCAATAAGCTGACTTTGTATAAATATACAAAAGTATGAAGGCTATTGCTTAACGCACTGTAAGCCGCCCTGAGTCTCCGGAGAAGGGCGGCATATAAATCAAATTAAAAAAAAAAAAAAAGAAACGGGAGGAGCAGAAGCGGTCGTGATTCCAGCCAACTTGGAAAATACAAAGGTTCAACTTTCTCCGCCTTCCCTCCCCGCAGAACTTCAAGCAAAGAAACGTGAGGCAGATAAGTACCCGGGGACTGTGCCAAAAGCCTTAGAGGCGGAATTTCCTTTTGCAAATGTAAAAGATAAAGAAAAACCCCTAAGTGAATTGGGAAGGGCGAGCTGGGGATGGGAATGGCAGCGAAGCCCAGACAAGGCAGCACCTCCCCACCCCAGGATGAGAGACGAGGCAGAGGACTATCAACACCAAGGGTGGCCCTCCAGAGCTCAGCACAGAGAGGAGAGGGCAGAGAGGGAGGAGCCACCCCAGTTCAGAGGGAAGTTCAATGGTGACCCAGACAACCTCGCCCAATTCCTCGATTCAGCTGAGATATACATAGAGCGGTTCGGACACCTCTACCCTTTCCCCAGAGCCCTAGTGAATGCTATCTCGGAAGGGCTGGAAGGAGAAGCAAAGAGGTGGTCAGCATCACTCTACAAATACAGGGCCCCCCAGCTACAAGATGCGGATGGGTTCTTGCAACTATTGAGAGCCCATTATGAGGAGGAGGAGGAGGACCCCTATGTGGAAGACGAGCTCAGAAACCTAATGCAGAGGCGGAAGCCTATCAGAGAGCATATCCGTGAATTCAGGAGAGTCATTGGGACACTGTCTCCCCTACCAGAGCGATTGCTGGTATATTTTTTTAGAACAAGCCTAGATAAAAGAATTTCCCAAGTGACTGCCTATCGTGACATCCCAAACCGACTCGCTGAATGGTTCCGGGTAGCGATAAAAGTCGACAGAGGGCTGTGGGCAAGTGACACGTCAAAACCACCAGAGGGAAAGGAGAGAGGCCGACCAGACCAGGGGCCACTCAACAGACAAGAAACCCCAACATCACAGCCCTCCTACAGACCAACTGCCCCACGGAGCCCACTGAAATGCTACAGATGTGGAGGAAGCGGCCACATAGCAGCAAGATGTGGAATGCCTAGACCGGGACCAGCTCCACCGCCCAAAGCACGACCGGAACGAAGGCCCAAGCGCGTCACCCACGTACCGCGGGAAGCTCCCCAAATCCCTGAGTTTTTCGCTCATCTGACCGAAACCAGAGGAATCCCAGATGAGGAAGATCAGTCCCCCGAACCCTATGACATGGAAGACGAAGGCGAGGATGACCCGATGGTGAGTGGACCCGTCCATCCTTTTCTTTTCCCCATACGCCTAACAGCCTCCAAAACAGGGGCCCAAGAGACTTTCCAAGCCCTAATAGACTCGGGTAGCACACGGTGCCTAATCAACCTACCCACAGTTCTAAAATTGGGAATCCGAGCTAAACAGCTCAAACAACCAATTCGCTTCGAGCAAGTTGATGGGTCCCTAGTGGGAGGAACGTATGCCACACACTTGACTGAACCCGTGAGACTAGAACTCGCAGATCACTGGGAGACGATCCGCTTCATAATAGCCCCCAAGATGACAGAACCAGTCATATTGGGACTCTCATGGCTCGACAAATGGGGCCCAATCATTTGGTGGCAGAGGGAACCCGCAGGCTGAGAATAATAAAGGGGCCCCAACCCCTGCCGCCCCGAACAGAAGAATTCCCTCCCACGCTGAAACCCCAAAGCAGCCCTCCACTACAGAAGAAAACACCACCAACACAAGGGTCCCTCCCAGAAGGTGCAGCAAAGCAATTGGCAGCCGCACCCACCACCCCTTGTAACGCAAACCAGATCCCAAGGGAGTACCAAGACCTTGCGGGGGTATTCAGCGAGGCCGAGTGTGACATTCTGCCCCCCCACTGCGAGACCGATTGTGCCATCGAGATTATCCCAGGAGCGAAACTACCCAAACCTAAAATGTATGCCATGACGCCCCGAGAAATGCAGGAAATGCGGGACTACATAGACAAAAACTTACAAAGGGGATTTATTGAGCCAGTGAAACCAAGGGTAGCGGCGCCGGTCATGTTTAAAGAGAAAAAGGACGGCTCCATGAGACTGGTGGTCAACTTTCGAAGTTTCAACGCTGTTTGCGTACACAACTTGTACCCCCTCCCCCTCATGAAAGACATGTTAGCCCACCTAGCTAAAGGGAAGGTTTTCACCAAACTAGACCTTTGAGAAGCTTATTACCGAGTACGCATAAAGGCAGGAGATGAATGGAAAACAGCATTCAACTGCCCCCTGGGTAGTTTCCAGTTTAAAGTAATGCCTTTTGGATTGCAAGGAGCCCCGGCAGTATTCATGCAGTTAATAAACGAAGTCTTACATGAACACCTTTACAAAGGGGTCCTCGTCTACCTGGATGATATTCTTATCTACACGGAGACCATAGATGAACATATACCCCTCGTCCGCCAAGTACTGAAAAAACTGCTACGGGCAAACCTATATGTCAAACTGCCAAAATGCGATTTCCACCAATCACGGCTAGACTACCTAGGCTACCGAGTATCAAATGAGGGGATAGAGATGGACCCAGCCAAGGTCCAATCAGTTCTACAATGGCAGCCCCCTCGCACCCACAGACAACTGCAAAGTTTTCTAGGCTTTGCGAATTTCTACAGACAATTCATCCCCTCGTTCGCGAAGATTGCCAAACCTTTGACGGACCTCCTAAAGACAGGAAGCCCAGCGATGAAACCTCGCCCGGAACAACCCCAACAGTGGGATCTGACCTGCCAACAGGCATTTGAGACGCTAAAAGGACTGTTCGCGAAAGAACCTGTCTTAAAACACTCGGATCCGGAACAGCCTTTTGTCATCCAAGCAGACACAAGTGATGTGGCAGTAGGAGCCGTGTTACTCCAAAAGAACAACCAAGGTGATCTACAACCCTGCACCTACACCTCCCGCAAACTTACCGATACGGAGAGGTGATGGGTGGCATGGGAGAAGGAAGTGTTTGCAGTAAGGTGGGCCTTGTTGACCTGGCGGCACCTTCTAGAGGGAGGCCAGAAACCATTTGAAGTCTGGACTGATCATAAAAACCTAGAGGCTCTAAAAACCCCACGAAAACTGTCGCCCAGGCAAGTGCGGTGGGCACAATACTTCAATCGTTTCAATTTTGAGCTTAAGCACATCCCAGGAGGGAGAAATTTCCTGGCTGATGCCCTCTCCCGGATGCCCCAATACAACAGTGAGCGGGAGCAGGTAGTGAATGCCATCATCCCCTCCACCCAAGCTGCGGCCCAAGTGATCACCAGACGGCAACGACGTGACCAGCAAGGCCAACTTGCAAGTGACTTAACTGCAAAATTAAAAAATGAAACGCTGACCCACCCCTGGTATCGGGACAATCAACATCTCTTGACAAAAAGAGATGAACTAGCATGGAGGGGGACAAAGCTCTATGTCCCACAGAGTTTACGCATCCTGATTCTCAAGAGGAGCCACGACGTTAAACCAGAAGGACACTTCGGGTTCCTAAAGACTCTGCACCTAGTACGAAGGCAGTTCTGGTGGCCACACATGAGAAAGGACGTAGAAAGTTATGTAAAAAGCTGCACCATTTGTGCCACGATGAAGACAAGGCCAGGGTGCCCGCCTGGATTGTTGCAACCAGTAGCTGAGCCAACAAGACCATGGGAGGAGATTGCAATGGACTTTATAGTAGACCTACCGAGGAGCAGTGGAAATACAGTGATCTGGACTGTAATAGACTTATTCTCCAAACAGACACACTTCATTCCTTGTAGTGGATTGCCTTCAGCCCGTCAGTTATCCAAACTGTTCCTGAAACACATTTACCACCTACATGGAGTCCCTAGGAGAATCATTTCCGACAGAGGGGTCCAGTTCACAGCAAAGTTCTGGAGGGAGTTTCTACGATCCATAGGTTCATCCCAAGGGCTCAGCTCAGCATTTCACCCGAGCACCAATGGGGGGGCAGAAAGACTGAACGCTATGATAGAACAGTATTTAAGATGCTACGTCGACTACCAGCAGTCCAATTGGGCAGACCTCCTATCTTTTGCGGAGGTTGCATATAATAATGCTGTCCACAGCAGCACGGGGCTAACCCCGTTCAAAATAGTGAGTGGCATGGATTTTGTTCCCATGCCAGAATACCCGAGGGAGCCCCCTTCCTCAGTCAGTTTGACCGACTGGATGGCAATGTTGAGACAAACTTGGGAAAATGTTAAGAGGGCGCTGGCAAAGGCGGCTCAATCTTATAAGGAACAAGCAGACAAGCACCGAACTCCCCAAAGACCATTTCAGCTGGGAGAGAAAGTTTACCTCTCCACCAAGTACTTGAGACTTAGACTCCCGAGCAGGAAATTGGGCCCAAAATTTATAGGACCATTTCCTATAATAAAAATAATCAACCCCGTTACAGTGCAATTGCAGTTGCCACAGCTTTTGGGGAAAATTCACCCCGTTTTTCACAGTAGCCTTCTAAAACCTGTAGTAGGGTCTACTTTAAGGCCAACGCCACGTGAACCCCCTGGGGCCCTAGTTGTTGGGGGCCAAACGCACTACGAAGTGCAGCGGATTCTTGATTCAAGATGGCACAGGGGGCGCCTTCAGTACTTAATTAAATGGAAGGGTTACCCATTGTCAGAGGCTTCCTGGGTGAAGAGCGCAAACATTCAAGCTGATCGCCTTATAGCAAAATTCCATGCAGACCACCCGGGAAAGCCGGGAGGGGGGGTGCACAGCCAGGGAGGGGCTGATGAGACTAATCTTGTTGTGTCTTCCCTATGGGATAGGTGATGTCGCAGAAGTGAAGGGAGAGGGGCCGGATGTCAGCGTTCCAAATTAGGCTTTCTTCCAGCGCTGACATAACGAGATGAAGCAGAAAGAGCAGAAGCTTGATTTATTGCTGAGATGAACTTTTACCTAGTTTTTGTATGTTACAGATAGTGTTTCCTGGGAGACGAGGATGGGGGCTACATTCCTGTGAAAAGAACGTGCCGGGATGTAGAGATGGATCTGTATGATGGCCAATGGGACATTGGGGTTGGAGAGCGGAAGAGGAGGGGGTTGGAAGGAGGGGCCAGTTTGGCTGCAATTTGAATCAGGAATGTCGGATTCTGCTATTCTTAAAATAAAAGTGATTCATTAGAGAGTTTACGCTTGAGAATGAAGTTTATTCAAGATAGCACCAAAACCTGACAGTATATTTAAAACTTTACAAATATATAAATTGATATAGGTAGGTGTCAGCAGTATAATTTTCAGAGTTCAATAAAAAATCTCACATGAAATTTCTAGGAGTATTTGAATTAATTTTTAATTTCTAACTAATATTTACTATATAATTATAAATATGTATGTACAAATAAATAAAACTTATAATTTTGTATCTAATTAGATTATAAATTATTTGTAGAAGTAGATATAAATATAGTCCAATAGTTCCTCAAATCACAGTCTTTTCCGAACCTCTCAAGTAGTCCTTACTTCTTAATTTCCCTGTTTCTGTTTTCCAAGTCCAAGATGTCTGCTCTCCCTTTTAGTGCTCAGTCACCGTCTACTATCCAGGTCTTAACACTTCCTTCTTTCTTTCTTTGACTGGGATCTTTTATTTTTCAAGGTCTTTCCCTCTCAGTTCTAGATCTTTCCCCTTGGATTCAGTGCCTTTCGCCGCTATTCTGAAACCAGTTCAGATCGTCAATCTCTTTCTCTTCTTACCCTTTGCCGCCACCGTTAGCTCCATCTCCTTGTACTCCTCTCGCTCCCACCACTGAGGCACCTCTTCTTTCGTTTTGGAGACTCATTTATCAGCTTCTTTATAGGATCCTCCAATTCAGAGAAGCAACTGGTGTCGTATTCAGTCCCATCAAAAGTCCACTGACACTTTCTGCTGTTTCTCTCTCTTCGCTTCCACTTTAACTCAATCAAGCTGTCACGCCTCCGGACCCAACCATGACGGTCCGTCTCTTTCATGCTGGTTTTTAAGTGTTATCTCCTGCTATGGCGGGGATCGCCCCTCTCCCTGTCACCTCCAGAGTGTCCCCTGTCTCAAGTAGAACCCATTTGCAAGCCCTGTGGTGTGAAGCCTTCATTGGCCTTGATAACAGGCATTGCCAAAAACTGATAAAAAGCCACCTCAGAATAACATCCACAGTTACTACAACAGTGGACTTCAGTGGCCCCATTGTCCTTGACTCTTTTCTTCCAGACTGGGGCTTCAGAGCCACCTTGCGTCCATAGTTGAAATGTACAACAGCATGCCTTCTTTCAACATGGACTACCATATATATAATATGAATAAGTTAGGTGGTTCCTTGATGATTGTGAGATCGTTTAACTTCATTCTTTTTGTTGCCTTGGTTATTGTTTCATTTTTCTTTTTCTCTCATGTTGTCACATAAAAATATGTATTTTCTTCTATTTCCTTGTAAACATTGGCATCATTTGAACTGTACATAAAATGCATGTATGCTTATATGAAGATGGTATAATTTGGTAAGAGAGGTAACGAAGTGTGGGAAAAAGATGGTGCAGTATTTCGAATGCACTGTTGCAGGCTAATTCTGCTGACTGCCAGGAGTTCAATTCTGACTGGCTCAAGTTTGACTCAGCCTTCCTTCCTTCCGGGATCAGTAAAATGAGGACCCAGATTATTGGGGGCAAACTGCTTAGAAAGGGCTGTAAAGCACTATAAGTCTAAGTCTAAGTCTAAAAGAGCCTTGGTAGTACAGTGGTCTAAAGCACCCTGTTATTAAGACCAGCTGCCTGCAATTACTGCAGGTTCGAATCTCGCCAGGTTCAAGGTTGACTCAGCCTTCCATCCTTTCTAAGGTAGGTAAATTGAGGACCCAGTTGTGGGGGCAATAAGCTGACTTTGTATAAATATACAAAAGGATGAAGGCTATTGCTTAGCGCATTATAAGCCGCCCTGAGTCTCCGGAGAAGGGCGGCATATAAATAAATAAATAAAAAAGTGCTATTGCTAAGTGTTAAAAAGAAGAGGACAGAAATAAAGATTAAAAGCAGAGTTGTGACCATTAAAAATAGTAATCGCAAGACTATCCATAATTTGTATTCTTTATCACATTTTTTGCTGCATGGAAGAGTTTACATCATCATGCAACATTTGCTTCTTTAGCAATAGATTTATGATGTAGCCCTGGACTAAGATCAAGTTATTTACCAGCTGTCTTGACAAAAAATTACCCAACATTTACCATCATCTAGACAAAATGCACTCCATTCATGTGTAGTGCTTCTAGATCAGGGATCCTCAAACTATAGCCATTTAAAGTTTAGGAAGTTTTAAATTTAGCTGCTTTTATATAAAAATAAAAATAAATTAAAATAAAATAATATTTGTGCAGCTTTCTGAGATTTAGTGTGTTTCCGTAGTGTTTCACTCTAACTACACAAACACACAAAATTCCACATACAGCTTTGTGAGAGTGAAACACTACGGAAACACAAAACACACAAAATCTCACAAAGCTGTATGTGGAATTTTGTGTGTGTAAAGTGTGAAAGTTGGTTTTTTGGGCTTTTTGTGGCTGTCTGAGGTTCCTGCTTGTTGCAGGGGCCATTTTGGGTCCAGCACAGCTGCTTTTATATTGTGGGTGAGCCAGTTGTGTTGTGTTGTGTTTTGTAGGTTAAAAAAGGGCAAAGAAGTGACATTGACTTGGCCACCCCCACCTTACCACCAAGCCACACCCTCCCAGTCACCATACCACCAAGCCACGCCCACAGAACCGGTAGCAAAAAATTTTAGATTTCACCCCCGATTAAAACCATATTAGAGAAAGAGCAGAAATTAATGTAAAGCCCACAGAAATGCGATTATTTCTACTCATTGTATTTCTTGGGTATCCATTCCTTGTTCTATCATCTCTTTGCAGATTATCCTGATTTTAATAGAGTCCCCTTATTCGCATGCCCATTATTTCCCGTGGTCTTTCGCCCATCCTTTCCGAAAGATTCCTGTCCTTCAATAGGGCGTATCGCAGCTGTCGCCCCCTCCCCATAGTTGGCGTCATCCGAAGCTGCGATTTCCATCCTCTCCACCTGCGGACGCTCCCGCCACTTCCTTTTCTCCCTCACCCCAAATCTCCAAACCTAACAGCCCCTCCTGCGCAAGCGGCGGCGGCAGCAGCAATCTCGCCCCGATCGCTCCCGCCGCCTCCCGTACTTGCGTGAACGTGGAGCCAAGAGGCATTGCCAGGCGTCCTCTCGAAAAGCCGGCGTGCCGTGGGGCGGGAGCGGGGGAGCGATTCTTTCCACAGAGGTCGTTTGTCTGTGTTGGGAGTGGGTCAGGACGATTCCCCCTCTTCTCCATTTCATCTGGAAGCGTCTCAAACGCGCCGCAGCAGAGGCAGGGAATTCACTCAGCCCCGAAAAAAACGAGGTAAGGGTCCGACTGCACCATAACCCGATGGTGTACTGTGCTCTCCTCCTTCACGCCCGCAGGGAGGATCTGGATGAAATTCCAAGGTTTGGGGAGTCGGAATTCCTCCTGCCCCTTGATGTCGGCTCACTGCTCTGGGGAATCCTGAGCCGTGCATCCTGGGGGGCAATCCAGTTAATCGTCCCTCTACACCCCGCTGCACCAAGGAAGGTGGGCAGAAGTGCCAGATTGTGTTTACAATGCTGATGAAGGGAAGACAATTGAGCCCAATGGCGCTGCCTTCCCTCTCGCTCATGTCTTCCACCTCTGCTTGCCTACTTTCGCTGGACAGCTGAGAGGACTGGGCCTGCCAGATCCAACCCTAGTGCTCAGTGGGTGAGGCAGATGTACAAACAAGCTCAGCTATTCAGTCAAGAAGCAGCTGGTTCATCTTCTCCCTAGCTCACCTGAACTGAAGGATGCAGAGCAATCCTCCCCATCCCCCTCCCCCCCTCCCCACCAGAAGAGGGAGAAGAGCAGCAGCAGTAGCATTCCTTCAAGGCCCACAGAACCCACACAGTTAAAATGATTAGCGGTTAGCTCTCATAAAAATAGCCAGCCACCTCTATCTGCTGGCTTGTGTAGTTTTCCTTGGTCCACTGCAGCATTAGACCCACTGAACCTAATCTCCACTGCTTTGCTGGGGAGGAGATAGGGAGGGCAAGAGGGAGACCCAGAGGTGGAGGTACCTGCAGGCTTTCTGTGGCGCATTCTTGGTAGTGCCAATGGGCCCCATCTGCCATTATTATGCCTCTGAAAAGGGAGCTAGAGCAAGGGGCTGGTCCTGAAGGGACAGCTGGTGCCTTTTGCATTTCGCTAGGTACCAGGAAAGCATACTTTTTCCTTTCAAATTGTTGATAGTCTCTTGACCATCTAAAATAATTCCAATTACCGTCTGAGCACCACTCTGAGGAACAAATAAGTAGAAAATGATTATTGCCCTTTTTGCTCTGTGTGCTTTAATCCCTTGAGCAGCACAACATGCTTTGTTCTTACTCTTTTTTGTACATTCCAAATTAAAAATGCAGGCAAATGATCTGAGATAGTATCAACACCTATTGTTTGCAATCCTACTTACTCATATGTATGTGTGGGCATATAAGCAATAGCTCTTTTGTGCTGCTTGATCTCTAAATCTTGGGGAAGGGAGAAGAATTGAAAAAGAGGTGTTACTGTTACTGTGTGGGGCACATGGAAATACTTTCCCTTCCACATGTGCACACACACACACACACACACACACACACACACATACACGTGGCGCAATGTATAAGCAGTCAATCCATATTTTATATTATTATTATTATTATTATTATTATCTATTTGTTTACAGAAATAACATTCTGTAGGAGACAGATGTGTAAAACAAAATACGACCAACCAAATCAGACCTATCATTAATATCAAAAACTGCTTTAAATAGCAGCAACAGCAATAACAAGAAAATGAAACATAGATGTGATTTTATAAAGAGTCATATTAACCACAATCTTTAAAACTTTTAAAGAAATTAAAAAATGGGCCCCAGAGGAAAAGGAAGTCTGGGCCTGGAGGGAAAAGGGTACAGTATGAATGAATCTTTTGAGGGGGAAGTGTTCCACAGTTTGGGAATCACAGTCATGAAGATCTTTCTCCCCATCCTCAGTGTGAGAGAATTTAGGCCAAAGTTTCCATTGTTTATCTTAAAGCTCAAGAAAGCACAAACATGGAAAAAGAACCAAGCCTAGAAATGCTTGCTTACTAACAAACAGCATAAAATTTATATACTGTTTTCTTGTTGTACCCAGGAATTTGAAATTCTAGGAGCCATGGTGGCTAGTGATTAGAATCAGTGGTGGGATTCAAATAATTTAACAATTGTTTCTCTGCCCTAATGACTGGCTGGGTAGGCATGGCTGGGTGGTCATGTGACTGGGTGGGTGTGGCCAGGGTGGGCATGACACGGGTGCTAAGGCAGGACTTCTCTGAGACCCTCCCTCA
Organism: Pituophis catenifer annectens; assembly: GCF_029215685.1. Taxonomy (NCBI): domain Eukaryota; kingdom Metazoa; phylum Chordata; class Lepidosauria; order Squamata; family Colubridae; genus Pituophis; species Pituophis catenifer. Next base: position 105,116,874 of record NW_027256883.1, on the reverse strand, counting down.
CTCTCATTATACAGGTAATCCTCCAGTTACAAATGTAATAGAGCCTGTCAATTACATTTGTAACCTGGGGATTTGTTCGATTGAATCACATTAAATGACTGTGATTATTCCCTGCTTTCCCCAATGCATTTGTTAATCGAATGGACAGGTCTTTAAATGCAGATGAGATATCTCAGGCTGGAGAACAGCATGTGGTGCCTACTGCTGGAGTAGATCATCCAAGGCCTCCCCCAATCCACTGAGATACCTCATGCTCCCCTGGGGTCCCCACAATTGCTTCCCCCATCCCATCCTGCCCCGCTGGGTCTCCACAGACTGGGCCTGCTTTGCTAGCATCTCAGATTCCACTTACTCCTCCCCACCCCATTTCCCATGGATTACTTATTTTTTGAAGATCTTTAGAGGTCCAGAAGAAGCTGACCCACTGGCAGAGAAGTCAAAGTGTTTTATTCAGATGATGGCAAAATTGTAAGAACATGAAATCTAAGGAAAACATTTCCACCAGCTTCTGAGTAAAAAACTCACTTGGAGCCAGCTTCAGGGATTGAGGTAGCAACAGCAGCCAATCAATGAGGAGCTTGCTTCCTTTGCCTCATTGGGTGTGAAATGCAAGCCCCTTGTTGATTGGCTGCCATGCCCCAATCCTTGAAGCTGCTCATTCGAACTAGCCAGTCAGCAGCAAGCAGACTGGGCCCAAACTAAGCCTGACCAGACTGGTCCAAACCCAAGCCCTCATGGCAGAGAAGCCAAAGTCTTTTATTCAGATGGGGAAAGCTGTTTTCCTTATATCTCATGTTCTTACAGCTTCACGGACTTCTGAATAAAAGACATTGGCTTCTCTGCCATGTGGGTCAGCCTCTTCTGCAGCTCTTCGAAAACTAAGTTCAGGGTAACCCGCTCCCTGCTCCACCCGGGAGCGCAGGAGGATCCCTTGGAAGGCAGGGCGGAGGATTTCGGACAATACCTGCATGACAAAATCGCTCAGATCCGGGGGGACTTGGACTCTGACTGGGTAGATCAGGGCAGGGTGACGAGGAATAGCCTTGAGAATGTTATCTGGGAGGAGTTTGATGTTGTGACTCCCGACGATGTGGACAGGATTTTGGCGAGACTTAGTGCGGCCACATGTTTACTGGACCTGTGTCCCTCCTGGTTGGTACTGGCCTCCCGGGAGGTTACACGAGGCTGGCTCCAGGGTGTTATCAACGCTTCGTTGAGTGAGGGTCACCTCCCCATGGCCTTGAAAGAGGCGGTGGTGAGGCCTCTCCTCAAGAAGCCGTCCCTGGATCCGGCAATATTGGCCAACTACCGTCCTGTCTCCAACCTTTGCTTTGTGGCGAAGGTTGTTGAGAGTGTGGTCGCGCGACAGTTTCCGCAATTCCTGGAGGAAACATCCTATCTGGATCCGTTCCAGTCGGGTTTCAGGCCTGGGCACAGCATGGAAACGGCATTGGTCGCGTTGGTTGATGATCTCTGGAGGGCTCGGGACAGGGGTTGCTCCTCTGTCCTGGTCCTGTTAGACCTCTCAGCGGCTTTTTTTTTTTATTGCAAAAGTTTTACAATTACATTTTCACCCCATTTTTCCCCCCCAACCCACCCCACACTCCCCCCCTAACCCCCCCAACCCTCCCCCCGACTTCCACAGAGCATAGTCCCATCAAAGTCCCCTTTTTATAAAACTTGAACCCCTCAAACCCCCTTATAATTTTTCAGTTTCACAAAATTCATACATTTCTATTTTTATATAATACTTTCAATGAAAAGCTACTTGATACTTCCTAATTTGATATTTGTTCTGCACATAATCTATCCATTTTTTCCATTCCCATTCATAAGTCTCTTGTGAGCGATCTTTTAAATATGCTGAAATCTTCGCCATCTCCGCAAAACTGGCCATTTTCAAAGTCCATTCTTCAATAGTGGGCAAAGCTTCATTTTTCCAATATTTACCTATCAATAATCTTGCTGCTGTTATCATGTCAACTAATATCAACTTAGTTTCATCCAATGTAAAACCCTTTACTATACCCAATAAAAACAATTGTGGAGAAAATTGAATTTTTTTCTTCAAAACATTCTGCATAACCCACCATATTTTTATCCAAAAAGCCTTGACTTTCTTACAATTCCACCAAACATGGTAATATGTAGCATCTAAACAATCACATCTCCAACATTTTGGCTGAACATTAGGATACATACAGGATAATTTCTTGGGATCTAAATGCCATCTGTAAAACATTTTGTAAAAATTTTCCCTCAAATTCTGCGATTGTGTAAATTTAACATTCTGAACCCATATTTTCTCCCATGTTTCCAACATCACTGGTTCTGCAAAATTCTGTGCCCATTTAATCATGCAATCTTTAACCAATTCAGTTTCTGAATCCCTTTCTAACAAAACATTATATAGCCTTTTAATATGCATTGGACCTTTTTCTTTTATATGTCTAACCAATTCTTCCTCATGTACCATTATACCAGTTTTTTGGTCCTCTTTCCATCTCAATTGAAGTTGATTATACTGTAACCAAGTTAGATTAATCCCTTCTTCCAACAGTGTCTCTAATGTCTTCAGTTGCCATCTGCCCGCATCTGTAAAAAGAACCTCTTTATATAACCCCCCCCCCCGAGTGACATTATATTTGTATTCCACATGATATGACCAAGATCCAGCCATAACGGTATTTTGTAATCCCATTTGAGTCGGTGCTTCCTCCAAACTCTCATCAAAGAATCTCTAAGTATATGACTTTTAAATACTTTATCCACTTTGTTTTCATAAAATAAGTAAGCATGCCAACCAAATTCAAGATCAAAGCTTTCTATATTCAATATTCCAGTCTTTTTCCTTCCAAACCAATCACTTGCTTGAGTCAAAGCTGCTGCCTCATAATATAACTGTAGGTTTGGAAGTTTAAGGCTTCCCCTTTCTGGAACATCTTGCATAATTTTCAGTTTCACTCTCGGTTTTTTCTCGTTCCAAACAAACTTATTCACTCCACTTTGCCATTCTTTCAGTTGTTTATCACTTTTAAGCACCGGAATCATTTGAAACAAAAAAAGGAATCTTGGCAAAATGTTCATTTTAACTGCTGCTATTCTTCCAAGTAGCGAAAGCTACAGTTTTTTCCAAGTCTCCATATCTTTTTGTACATCTCGCCATAACACCTCATAATTATTTTGAAATAATTTCATATTTGATTCTGCAACCTGAACTCCTAAATATTTAACCTTTGGTACAATCTCAAAACCTGCCCTCCTTTCAAGTTCATGTTTTCGATCTTGTGTCATATTTTTAACTATCATCTTAGTTTTTTTCTGGTTCAGTCTAAATCCTGATACTGTACCATAATCTTTTATAATGTCTTTCATCTGGATTATTGATTCCACCGGCTGTGTTAGGGTAACAACCAGATCATCTGCAAATGCCCTTATTCTGTAATCCTCTTGCCTTATCACTATATCTTTCAAGCTGTTCAAATCCCGTATTGTATTCAACAAGACTTCTAAGTGTTAAAATAAATAGCAAAGGGGATAACGGACAACCTTGTCTTGTTCCTTTTTCAATTTTGAAATCTGCTGTCAAACTTCCATTAATAATAATCTGTGCCTTTTGCTCTTGGTAAATTGCTGAAACCGCCTGTATGAATTTATCCCCAAAGTCCATCTTTTTTAAAGTCTTTAATAGAAAATTCCAATCCACTCTATCAAAGGCTTTCTCCGCATCCAAGAAAGCCAGCACTGCAGGGATCTGTTTATTCTTCTCAAGATATTCCAGTAAATCTATAACTTGCCTTACGTTGTCCTTCATATATCTACCCTCTATAAATCCCGCTTGATCATCATGAATCATCTCTTGAATTACTGGCATCAACCTGTTGGCTAGTACTTTTGCATAAATTTTATAATCATTATTCAGAAGAGATATTGGTCTATAATTCTCCGGTTTTTTAGGACCTGTTTGCTCTTTTGGTATCAAAGAAATATAAGCTGTTTTCCATGATGGGGGTATTTTACCCCCTTGTTGTATGTTACAAAATAAGTCTCTAAGTTGTTCCACCATTTCTGCTTGCAAAGTTTTATAATACACTGCAGTCAAGCCATCTGTTCCCGGAGCTTTGGCAGTTTTCAGTTGTTTAATTGCTGCAATTATCTCCTCAACTGTTATAGGGTAATTCATTCTTTCCTTTTGTTGGTTAGTAACTTTTGTAACTCTTTTATTTTCTAAATATTTTTCTATAAGTCCATTCTGTATATCATCTTTAGCATATAGTTTAGTATAATAATCTACAAAAACTTCTTTAATTAATTTTTGTTGGTAAATTTCTTTCCCTCCAATATCAATACAGTCGATAGTCCGCATACTCTGTTTCTTCCTTAATGTGTAAGCCAGCCATCTGCCCGGTTTATTGGCATTACAGAATGTATTATGCTTTGCATATTGTAAATTTGTTGCAACTTGATCCGCCATAAGCATTTGGAATTGATCTTTCAAAAGTTTTATAGCACCACGTATTCTTTCATCTGTTGGATTTTTGATAAGTAACTGTTCTTTTTTCTTTATTTCTGCTTCAATTTCAAATCTTTTCTTTTGTCTGCTCAGTTTATGTTTAGAGTTCATATGAATGAGTACCCCTCTCATATACGCTTTACTCGCATCCCAGACAATTTCAATAGGGGTACACTTGTTCAAATTAATTTCAAAAAATTCTTTCATCTGCTTCTTAAGTTCTATTATATTTTTTTCATATCTAAACAAATTTTCATTTAATCTCCATGATCTTCTCTCAATTTTTCCAGTCTCAATTTCTATCCATACTGGGCTGTGATCAGATAAAGTTCTTGGAAAGATTTTAGTTCTTTTTGTTTTAACAAGTAAATCATTTGATAATAAAATAAAATCAATCCTTGAAAAGGATCTATGTCTATCAGAAAAAAAGGTATAGTCCAAATCTTTTGAATTATATATTCTCCAGACATCTTTTAATTCCAAATCTTCTTTCATATCAAAAAAAGTTTGTGGTAGTCTAATCCTTGACTTCGCCAGACTTTTTTTATCTAGTTTAGAATCAATTACTCCATTCCAGTCTCCCATAATCAAAATAGATCTATAATCCCATTGCAATATTTTAGTATGCAAAATTTTATAAAAGTGATCCTGTTGTTGGTTAGGAGCATAAATTCCAATCTCAAGAATTTGACCATGTACAGTATACAGTTCAATTGCTACAAACCTACCACCTTCATCCGCTTCTATAATTTTAGCTGATAGTCCTTTATTTATATAAATAACCACGCCATTCTTTTTTTCCAAGTTTGAGGCTATAAAGTGTGTTCCTAATTTTGAGTTTATCAAGTATTTTTGATCTTGCGTTCTAATATGAGTTTCTTGTAGACAAATTATATCATTATTAAATTGTTGCAAATATGTAAATATTTTCTTTCTTTTCTGTGGTGAATTCAGCCCATTCACATTCCAAGACAAAAACTTAACCATCATGTATACCTTTTTGAAGCAACGAGCAGAATTGCCGGATGTCTTCCGAGGCCACCGACTTTGCTCTCCCCATGGCTTCACTATATTCTGTAGTACTCTTAGCTCCTTTTTTATATTGTTGTGCCTTAGCTCTTTCTTGCAGTTGTTTTTCTTTGAGTTGTTTTGAAACTGCACGAGTTATTCGCTGGTCTTTAGCTTCAGCCATACGAGCTAGGTCCAAAGCCACATCTCTTGTAGTCAAAATTGGAGAGGATTCTAACAGGGGCTCCTCCAGAAAACCTCCTACAGCACCCTGCGCTTCTATTGGATCTAATTCAACCTGCTTAAGCTGCGCTTCCAACTCTTGCTGGGGTTGCTTCTCCTTAGCACTCTCCTTTATCTCCAATACTTTAGATGAACGTGGAGATGGTGATCTCTTCTTAAAAACAGTATGGTAAAAATGTTCCGCTTTTTCAACAGTATTCAGTCGATATCTTTCCCCATGGTACTTCAAGATTATACCCGTTGGGGCATCCCACCGGAATGGAATCTCTAATTTGTTTAATTCCTTTACTAAAAAACCAAAATATTTTCTATCTTTCAACATCTTTGGCGGTAATTCTTTATAAATTCCAATTTGAGTTCCCTCCACTTGCACAGAGGAAAGAAAAGATTTTTGCAAAATATCATTTCTCATTCTTCTATCTGTGAAGTATATCACCACATCTCTAGGTAATTGTCTTTGTCTGGCCACCCACGAATTCACTCTGTAAATTTTGTCTATTTTGTAAAAAATCTCATCAGAATTGATTTTTAACACCACAGCCAAAGCATCAGCACAAACCTGTCTCAAATCTTGCCGGTCACTTTCCTTAATACCTCTAATTCTTATAGCAAATTCCATGGACCGGAATTGCATCATCATGATTTCGTCTTCAACTCTCTGCATCTTATTATCCACATCAGCAATTTTAAAATCAGTGTCCTTTATTTTGACATTCACTTCTGATTTAAATTCTTCCAATTTAGAATCCACTTTAATAATAATTTCTGACAGGCTAGAAACCACATTTGATAATTTATCAGTCACCTTGTCATAATTCTCTTTCACCAAGTTTTTCATTTCACTAATTTCCTGCTTAATTTCTTGTTGAGATTTTTGAAATTTATCATCCATTTCCTGTTGAGATTTTTGAAAATTATCATCCAAAGCCTGAGTGATAAATTTTTTTAAATTTTCAAAATCAAACTGCTCTACAGGTTTGTGTGTGGGGGATCCCCCCCCTGCTGCCTTGCTTTCCTGTTTTTTAGAAGCCATTTTGCCACGTAGGTTAGATTTTCTAAAAAGGGAAATCCTTTTTCCTCTTCCAGCACCACAAAGTCCTCTAAAAAAGTCCCCCAGTTTTAGTCAGATTAGAAGTAGAATTAGACTTGTGTAAGTAAGATCAGCTTGTTTTAAAAAGGGATTTTTTCCCCCTCTTCTCCTGTGCTTGCTACAAACAGCGCAACAATGTAGCTTGTTGAGATAGCTTTAAGAAATCACTCTCCCTTTCAGCTTGTTAACTTGTTAACGCTGGAGCGGCGCCATCTTTTCAAGCCGCTTCCGCTCGCTTTAGTTTTTAATCAATCGGGAAGTCACAAAGAAAAGAAAATACTTGCAGTTTCTTGGTTTCAGGGTTCAGGTTTTTTTCCCCGCTAGTTGATAAAGTTAATTTCAATCAATTTTCGTGTTTGCTGCTGCTGGCTTGCTCTGCAGAAAGCAGAGTCATCCCACGCCGTTCGGAGTCTTCGCAAGTTGGGAGGGAGCCACACCTGTTTCCTCCCCAGTAGCAAACTTCTGGGGGCTCACAGGGGCTCGACCTGCGCCTTGCTTGCTCTTCTCCTTCAAATCTTCAGATTCTGGAGTTTCCAAGCCGCTTCTCACAATCGAAGCGGCTCTACAAACGGCGGGGCTGGTGGTCCTTAAAAAGGCACCGTCTTCACCGGAGCCAGAAAAACCGGAAGACCTCTCAGCGGCTTTTGATACCATCGACCATGGTATCATGCTGCACCGGTTGGAAGAGTTGGGGATGGGGGCACCGTGTTACGGTGGTTCCTCTTCTTTCTCTCTGACCGGTTGCAGTTCGTGTTGGCAGGGGGGCAGAGGTCGATCTCGAGGCCTCTCATATGTGGAGTGCCTCAGGGGTCGGTCTTCTCGCCCCTCCTGTTCAACATTTATGTGAAGCCGCTGGGCAAGATCATCCGTGGCTTTGGGGTGAGATACCATCAGTACACTGATGACACTCAGCTGTACATCTTCACCCCAGGCCACCCCAACGATGCCCTTGAAGTGATGTCCCAGTGCCTGGAGGCTGTACGGATCTGGATGGGGAGGAACAGGCTCAGGCTCAATCCTTCCAAGACTGAGTGGCTGTGGTTCCCGGCATCCCGATATAGTCAGTTGACTCCATCACTGACTATTGGGGGCGAGTCTTTGGCCCCCACAGAGAGGGCTCACAATCTGGGAGTCCTCCTGGATACGCAGCTGTCCTTGGAGGAACATCTGACGGCTGTAACCAGGGGGACCTTTTGTCAGGTTCGCCTGATCCGCCAGTTGCGGCCCTTTCTTGATCGGGATTCCCTGTGCACTGTCACTCATGCCCTCGTAACCTCTCGCCTTGATTACTGCAACGCTCTCTACATGGGGCTCCCCTTGAAGAGCACCCGGAGGCTCCAACTGGTCCAGAACGCAGCAGCGCGGGTAGTGACGGGAGCAGTGTGACGCTCCCATGTAACATCGCTCCTGCGTGAACTGCACTGGCTCCCGGTGGTCTTCCAGGTGCGCTTCAAGGTGTTGGTTATCACCTTTAAAGCGCTCCATGGCATAGGGCCTAGCTATCTTCGAGATCGCCTGCTGCCACCGACGACCTCCCATCGACCCGTGTGCTCCCACAGAGAGGGCCTCCTCGGGGTGCCATCAGCCAAACAATGCAGGCTGGTGACCCCCAGGGGGAGGGCCTTCTCTGTGGGGGCACCTACCCTCTGGAATCAGTTGCTCCCAGAGATAAGGAGAATCCATGACCTCAGTGCCTTCCGCCGTGCCCTTAAAACCTTCTTTTTCCAACAAGCCGGGCTGGCCTAATTCTTTTTAAGTGTTTTTTAATTGTTTTGTTTATCGTTTTAATTAATGGGGCCAAATTTATATATATTTTTTAACTGTATTTTAATATTTGTATTTGATGTTTTTATTTGGCTGTTCACTGCCCTGAGTCCTCAGGGAGAAGGGCGGTATACAAATTCAAAATAAAATAAAATAAAATAAAATAAGTATAGTAAAGCCATGGAAAATGGGGTGGTGAGGGCTGGATTGGGCCCAAGGATTGGGCCCATTTTGGTCTGTAACAGGCTGGGGGAGCCCTAGGGAGGCCCGAACAGGGCCTGGGAGGGCAGGATCAGGCCCACAGAGGCTTCATTTCAGCCTGTAACAGGCCAGGGGAGGCCTACACAGGCCCAAACGGGGCCTGGGAGTGCTGGATCTGGCCCACAGAGACTCCATTTCAGCCTGTAACAGACTGGGGGAGGCCTACGCAGGCCCGATCGGGGCCCTAGCAAGCTCAAGCAAGCAGCCGGGAGTCAAGACAAGCCTTCCAGCAAGGAGAGACTGGGAGGGAGAGGCAAGGCTTTAGCCGGTTCGGCAAACTGAGCAAACAGTTAACAACCGGTTCTAGCAAACTGGTGTGAACTGGCTGAATCCCACCACTGGTTAGAATGTAGTATTGCAGGCTAACTCTGCCATAGCCAGGAGTTTTATCCTGACCAGCTCAAGGTTGACTCAGCCTTCCATCCTCCCGAGGTCGATGAAATGAGCACACAGATTGTTGGTGGGAGGCAATACACTGACTTGTAAACTTGTAAACTGCTCAGAGAGTGCTGTAAAGCAGGGGTCCCTAACCCCCGGTCCGCAGCCCATTGTGAACTGATCCGCACAAGCGGACAGTGAGCATGCAAAGCTATATTTACGCATGCATGGGATTAGGTTGCATGCATGAAACCATCCCCTCACACACAGTCTTTCTCTGCCACCACTATGGTGCCAGAAAGGTTGGCGACCATTGCTGTAAATCACTATGGAGTTTTCTGGCCTGGAGCCAAGCAAGTATGTCTCTGGTCGAGTTCAAACTCCTGGTTTAAAATTTCTTTTAGCCATTTTTTAATTTTCTCCCAAAATTTAATTGCTTCTGGACACGTCCACCATTGATAATAATAAGTACCATATTCAAATCCACATTTCCAATATTCAGCGGACTGTCCAGTAAATATTTTTGCCAATCTGTCTGGCGGGAGATGCCATCTATATAGCATCTTATAAATATTTTCTTTGTATGTAGTAGATACTACCAATTTCATATTTCACCACCAAATCTCTTGCCATTTTTCAAGGTGAATTGGGTAGCCAAAATTTTTCCCCCAGGCAATCATCGTGTCCTTTTCTACTTCTTCATCAATCTCTATCCTCATCAACAATTTATAACATTTGGAGATCATACCCTTTTATTTATTTATTTATTTATTTATTCAATTTATATACCGCCCTTCTCCTAGTGGACTCAGGGCGGTGCACAGCCAAAACTAAAATACATAACAATACAAAATTTAAAATTAATTAAAAGAATTATATACTTTGGCCCGAATTAAAACAGTGCGAATTAAAACCCATTAACAAATTAAAACTAAACAATTAATAACCATTTAAAAACTAAAAAAGGGGGGCGGGGTTCACGCCAGCCCTGCTTGCTGGAAAAAAAGAGTTTTCAGGGCACGGCGAAAGACCCGGAGATCCGATATCCTTCTTATCTCCGGGGGCAAATCGTTCCAGAGGACGGGGGCTGCCACAGAGAAGGCCCTCCCCCTGGGGGTCGCCAGCCGACATTGCCTGGCCGACGGCACCCTGAGGAGTCCCTCTCTGTGGGAGCATACTGGTCGGTGGGAGGCTATCGGCGGCAGAAGGGGGTCCCGCAAATACCCAGGTCCTATGCCATGGAGCGCTTTAAAGGTGGTAACCAACACCTTGAAGCGCACCCGGAAGACCACTGGAAGCCAATGCAGCTCACGCAGGAGAGGTGTCACATGGGAGCGACCCCTCGCTCCCATAATCCCCCGCGCGACCACATTCTGCACCAGTTGGAGCCTCCGGGTACTCCTCAAGGGGAGCCCCATGTAGAGAGCATTGCAGTAGTCCAGGCGGGAAGTGACGAGTGCCTGAGTGACTGTGCGTAAGGAATCCCGATCCAGAAAGGGATGCAACTGGCAAATCAGGCGGACCTGATAAAAAGCCCCCCTGGCCACGGCCGTCATATGCTCTTCTAAAGACAGCCATGCATCCAGGAGGACGCCCAAGTTGCGAGCCCTATCCGTGGGGGCCAATAACTCGCCCCCAATAGCCAGCGATGGCACCAGCTGGCTATATCGGGACGCCGGAAGCCACAGCCACTCGGTCTTGGAAGGGTTGAGTCGGAGCCTGTTACTCCCCATCCAGATCCGCACGGCCTCCAGGCACTGGGACATCACTTCAAGGGCATCGTTGGGATGGCCTGGGGTGGAGATGTACAGCTGCGTATCATCAGCGTACTGATGGAACTCCACCCCAAAGCCACGGATGATCTCACCCAGCGGCTTCACATAAATGTTGAACAGAAGGGGCGAGAGGACCGACCCCTGAGGCACCCCACAAACAAGGCGCCTCGGGGTTGACCTCTGCCCCCCTGCCAACACCAACTGCGACCGGTCAGAGAGATAGGAGGAGAACCACCGCAAAACAGTGCCCCCCACTCCCAACCCCTCCAACCGGCGCAGCAGGATACCATGGTCGATGGTATCAAAAGCCGCTGAGAGATCTAACAGGACCAGGACAGAGGAACAACCCCTATCCCGAGCCCTCCAGAGATCATCAACCAACGCGACCAATGCCGTTTCCGTGCTGTGCCCAGGCCTGAAGCCGGACTGGAGCGGATCCAGATAGACAGCTTCATCCAGGTACCCAGGAAGCTGTTGCGCCACCACACTCTCAACAACCTTCGCCAAGAAGGGAAGGTTGGAGACTGGACGATAGTTAGCCAAAACAGCCGGATCCAGAGCAGGCTTCTTGAGGAGGGGCCTCACCACCGCCTCTTTCAAGGCGGATGGCAAGACACCCTCGCTCAAAGAAGCGTTGATAATACCCTGGAGCCAGCCTCGCGTAACCTCCCGGGAGGCCAGCACCAACCAGGAGGGACACGGGTCCAATAAACATGTGGTCGCGTTCAGCCGCCCCAGTATCCTGTCCATGTCCTCGGGAGCAACAGGGTCGAACTCCTCCCAAATGGCAGTCTCAAGACCAATACCCATCATCCCGTCTGTACCTACCCAGTCAGAGACCAGGCCTTCCCGAATCTGAGTGATTTTATCGTGCAGATACTGGACAAAATCCTCGGCACGGCCCTGCAAGGGATCCTCCCGCGCTCCCAGATGAAGGAGGGAACGGGTCACCCTAAACAGGGCGGCCGGGCGATTATTTGCCGATGCGATAAGAGTGGAAAAATAGTTACATTTTGCCGCTTTTATAGCCACTAAGTAAGTCTTAATATGAGATCTTACCAGTGTTCGGTCGGATTCGGAGCGACTAGATCTCCAACTGCTCTCTAGGCGTCTTTTCTGGCGCTTCATCCCCCTCAGCTCCTCAGAGAACCAAGGAGCCAGGTAGACTCGGCGACAGGTCAGAGGCCGCACAGGCACGACTCGGTCCAAAGCATCAGCGGCCGCCCTATCCCAGGCGGCCACCAGATCCTCAGCCGAGCCATGAGTCAGAGTCTCAGGAAATGGCCCAAGCTCCGTCTGGAACCTATCAGGATCCATCAGGCGCCTGGGGCGGAACCATCTAGTCTGTTCCACCTCCCTGCGGCGGGGTGTGGCGGTTAGAAAGTCAAGCCTAAGAAGGGAATGATCCGACCATGACAAGGGCTTAATCACTATCTCCCCTATCTCGAGATCATTCTTCCACTGCCCAGAGACAAAAATCAGATCCAGAGTGTCCTCCTGTGTGTGTGGGTCCACAAATTATTTGGGTCAGGTCCATGGCCGTCATGGAAGCCATGAACTCCCGGGCCGCCTCAGACGCTTCGCCAACAGACGGCAGATTAAAGTCCCCCATGACCATAAGCCTGGGGGTCTCCACTGCCACCTCGGCAATTACGTTGAGGAGCTCGGGCAGGGCCGCTGACACGTGGCAGGGAGCCAGGTACGTAATCAGCAAGCCCATCTGCCTCCCTTGTCCCCACTTCACAAGGAGGGACTCACATCCGGCTATCTGAGGTACAGTGGCCTCCCTTGGGGCGAGACCTTCCTTTACTAGAACCGCCACCCCCCCACCCCTCCCCTGGGACCTCGGCTGATGGAATGCATAGAAACCTGGAGGGCACATCTCAACGAGGGGGACCCCCCCCTCCTGGCCCAACCAGGCCTTTTCCTGACCCATCAGAATTTTATCTAACTTCTGCAGGTCAACATTTATACCACTTCTATCTCGATCGCTTTTATATTTGATTGGATCTGCAGGTAAGTCCACCATTCCAGTTGAGATCCCTGAGAATTCAACTCCTGTCTTGATTTTAGCTCTCCTCGGGGTTCAGCAGGTGATATTAAATAATTTGGGGTAGGTCAAAGTTTCTAGGGGCGATATCCAACAAGGTATTTTGATATAATATTTTTTACTAATCTTCTCCCAATTCTGAATTAGAATGTTCCTTATATAGTGCCGAGTGAACCATTTACTTTGGGGGGGTGCTATCCCGCCAGAGTGCCACATGCCAACCTTGTTGCAAATCGTGGCCTTCTATCCTGAGGAGACGATTATTGCTTAAAATGATCCATTCTTTGATCCAAACTAGTAAGCGGCTAAATAATAATTCTCCCAGCACAGTAGACCTAGACCCCCCCGCCTTTCTTTTATCTCCTGCATCATTTTCTTTTTAATCCGGGGTTTTTTCCCTTGCCAAATAAATTTAGTTACTACCTGGTTTAAGTCTATAAAGCATTTTTTAAATAAGTTCGCTGGAGCTGTTTGAAAAAGAAAATTAAATTTCGGTAGAACATAAGATTTTAGTGTTGCTACCCTTCCCAGGAGTGATAATTGAATTCTACCCCACTTATCAAGATCTTTTCTTACCTCGGTTAGTATTTTAATATAGTTATCCTCCTGGATGCTCGAGCACCTACACGTTAGCCAAATTCCCAGGTATTTGATTTTACTAACTACTCTTAAGTCCTGTTGCTTCCTCTAAATCCTGTTTTCCTATCCCTGAGATGTTCTTGGTTAGAATATTTGTCTTCTTTTTATTAATTAACAGACCTGCTACAGCCCCAAATTCCTCAATTTTCTCCAGCAAGGATATACAAGATTTTAAAGGATCTTCCAAAATAAAGGCCATATCATTTGCGAAGGCCTGGGTTTTGTATGTCTGATCTCTAATTTTTAGGCCTTTTATTCCTTCCTCATTTATTTATTTTATTTATTTATTTTATTTCGAATTTATATACCGCACCTTCTCCCGAGGGACTCAGGGCGGTGTACAAACATTAAAAACAATTAAAAGAATATATATTAATTTGGCCCCAGTTTAAAATGACAAACCAATTTCTTATTTTACAGAGTGAAGTCTCTAACGACAGTATAAAAAGTAAGGGGGAGAGAGGACATCCCTGTCTTGTACCTTTACCGATAGGGAATTCTTCTGATAAATCACCATTTATCAATAATCTAGCAGTCTGTTTAGAGCAGTGGTTCTCAACCTTCCTAATGCCGCGACCCTTTAATACAGTTCCTCATGTTGTGGTGACCCCCAACTACCGGTTCTGTGGGCGTGGCTTATTTTGTGGGCATGGCTTGGAGGTCATGTGACTGGGTGGGTGTGGCTAGCTGGTCATGTGACCGGGTGGCCATGGCTATGTGTATAGGGACTACTCAGAGGGCTGAAAAAAGTCATTTCTGACAGGTCCTCGCACTTTTGACTGGTCCTCACACTTATGACCATCCTCACATTTATGCCCGTGCAGCATTCTTAACAACCACGTCACTCATTTCACAACTGCTTTTCTTCACCATGGTGACAAGATAGGGCAAAAACGTAAAATGTGAGGACAGTCGTAAGTTCGAGGACTGGTCAAAAGTGCGAGGACCAGTCAAAAATAACTTTTTCAGCCCTCTGAGTAGTCCATATGCACAAAAGGACTACCCAGAGGGCTGAAAAAAGTGATTTCTGACAGGTCCTCGCACTTTTGACCGGTCTTCGCACTTATGACTGGTCATCATTTATGCCCATTTAGCATTCTTAACAATGTGTCACTCATTTCACAACTGCTTTTCTTCACCATGGTGACAAGATAGGGCAAAAACGTAAAATGTGAGGACAGTCATAAGTTCGAAGACTGGTCAAAACTGCGAGGACCAGTCAGAAATAACTTTTTCAGCCCTCTGAGTAGTCCATATGCATAAAAGGATACAGCAGTAGAGAGGGATGAAGAAAGGGAAGGGAAATTAGAGTAGGAGTGAGGGTAAGAGAGGGAGGAAGAGAGGAGGAGAAGGAGAAAGGAAGAGGAAGTAGGGAGGAGGAGAAGAGGGTGAGGAAGAGAAAGTAAGAAGGAAAGAAAAGAGAGAGGTGGTAGGTTTGAGGAGAAAGATTGCTGTACAATAAAAAAGATGAAAGGGAAGAAAGCCAACCCCAAACAAATATAAAGATATTAAGATAAAGAATGAATTGTTAAACTTTAAAGAATAAAAGAGAACAAATATGAATAAATAACAATAATTAGAAACACACATACAAACATACAATGTATTTTCTTTGAACAGAGTATTTGGCCGGTTCATAAATTTAAACAGTGTTTAGTCATTTCAATTAAATTTACAATTTCTATATTTCCTTTTTGCCATATTTATTCCTCATCTATTTTTGTAAAAAACCAATATTACCCTTCATCCTCATCTCTAATCTTAATCAAATTCAATTTTTCCCTTCTATTCTATATTATACCCCTTCCTATTGTCATCTATTTTTATATCCATCCTCACATTGGTTAATTATGTAATATTACAGTTGTTTAATATGAATTCAACATTTAATATAAATCAATTAGTTATATACCTACCTTTTTTGTATATTAATCAATATGAACATGAATATTCCAATTATTTCCATGCAATCCAATTTCTTACAAATCAACTTAACCACAACTTAACCATTTCTGTTTTCAACACAATATACAATTAATAGTATCTCAATTATTACAATTCCCTAGTTAAATAGAGCTTTTTTTCTTTTGTGTTTTAAAATCTCCTCTTTTTCCCTAAATTTCCCATTGTTTTCACCTACCTTTTTTGGTGAGGAAAAAGAAAAGAAATCTGCCTGCCTAATTTTCCAACGTGCAAAGCCAACAGCCTGCTTTACTTTCTCTTTCGTTTTTCAGTATAGCTAGGGGGAAAAAAATCTGCACTCTTTCCAAGCAAGCAGCAGAGCTCTGAGCAAAACAGCTGAGAGCAAATCAGCTGGGGGTCGGGAGCCGATCTAAGCAAGGGCTAATTAGCCTATGCTGAAGCTCCGCGGGCCAATAAAATTACAAAAAAACACCGAACCATTTGTTAAATTGCTGGCTCCCCCGCCCCTCGCCCACCACTATTTATTGGCAATAAATAGTGGTGCGGAGGGGAGGGGCAAGGCAGCAATTTAACAAACGGTTCGGCTGCACCACTGGCTATAGGGCGGCCCTTTGAAGCCCCGCGGCAAGAATTTAATTTTTTTTCCTCTAGTCATCGCAGGCAGCAATAGATTGGGAGTGGGCGGGGTAAACGAACGCCCAGCGATCCAACAGAGCAGAGGGTGAGGGTGAGTGAAGGCGTGGGGGGGAGAGAGGGCTTTGGCGACCCCTGTGAAATGGCCGTTCGACCCCCAAAGGGGTCGCGACCCCCAGGTTGAGAATCGCTGGTTTAGAGTAAATAGCTTTAATTGCATTCAAAAAATTTCGTCCAAAGCCCATATGTTCTAATTGTAATAGTATGAACTCCCAATTGACCCTGTCAAATGCTTTCTGGGTGTCAATAAAAACTAAGGCGACCTGTTTACCTGGGTGGTTTTCATAATATTCAAGTACATTTAGCATAACTCTCAGATTATCTCGTAATTGTCTTAACGGCAAGAACCCGTTTTGATCAATATGTATAAATTCATTTAGAAAACCTTTTAACCTTTAGAAGAGCCTTGGTAGTACAGTGGTCTAAAGCACCCTGTTATTAAGACCAGCTGCCTGCAATTACTGCAGGTTCGAATCTCGCCAGGCTCAAGGTTGACTCAGCCTTCCATCCTTTCTAAGGTAGGTAAATTGAGGACCCAGTTGTGTGGGCAATAAGCTGACTTTGTATAAATATACAAAAGGATGAAGGCTATTGCTTAGCACATTGTAAGCCACCCTGAGTCTCTGGAGAAGGGCGGCATATAAATCAAATTAAAAAAAAAAACCTATTTGCAAGAATTGCTGTAAATATTTTATTATCTGAGTTCAGGAGGGATATCGGTCTGTAATTTTTTATATCTTTTGGAGGGGGATCTTCTTTAGGTATTAAACTAATATTGGCCTCCCTCCATGAATGGGGAATTTCAGTTTTTCCAAGCACTTCATTAAATAAATCCTTCATATGTTCCCCCATTACTTCAAATAGTTCTTTGTATAATTCAGCCAGGAGTCCGTCCGTGCCTGGCGTTTTGGAATTCTCCTGCTTCCTTACTGCTTTTTCAATCTCTGTCAAAGTTATGTCCTCTTCTAAAAATTTTTTCGTCAAATTAGATATCCTAGGTAGGTCCAAATTCTCTATATACTTTTTCGCCTTTCCTGCCGAAATCTCCTCCCTCCTATATAATTCCTTATAGAAATCCACAGCAATTCTTTCTTTCCCTCCCTTATCTCTTATTAGATTCCCATCCTTATCTTCCAATTGTTCAATTCTTCTACTCTGTTTTTCCTTTTTTAATATAAATGTTAGCCATCTCCCTAGTTTATTGGCTGACTCAAAATGTTTCTGCTTTGCCGCCTTTATCTTATCCTTCATCACATCAAGATCTAAAAGGTTGAGTTGGTGTTTCAACAATATTATCTGTTCTTTTGCTTCAGTGGCCAATGGGTTATGTTGCAATTGTTCCTCAGCCTTTATTAATTGCCTTAGTATCTTACCCCTATCTTGTTCTTCTCTTTTGTGTTTAATAGCCATGTGTTTAATAATTAGTCCTCTTATGAAGGCTTTGGCAGCATCCCACACTATTTGAAGGGGCATTCCTGGTGTCCTATTTTCTTGAAAGAAGAAGTTCACTTCTATCTTAAACTTTTGCATAAATTCAGGTTCTTTCAAGATCTCCAGTCTCATCATCCATCTCTTCCTATTCTTCCCTTCCTTCTTTAGAACAGCTAATACTGGGTTGTGGTCTGCCCAGTCATTCGGCATGATCTTAACCTCCATTACTTGAGTACTAAGTTCTTGCAACACCCAAATCATGTCCAGTCTGGACCATGACTTGTGCCTGGGAGAATAATAGGTATATTGTTCAACCATCGAATTATGCTCACGCCAAATATCTTTTAATCCCAATTCATCCTTCATTTCATTACAAATGGCTGGTAGAATCCTCTTGTCTTGTCCTCTATTTTCCCCTTTTTGATTTTTCCCCACCTTATAATCCCATGTCCTGTTGACTACTGCATTAAAATCACCTAAGAGACATACTTGCTCGTATTCCAGATCTCGAATTTTCCGTCGCACTTTCCGAAAAAAAGATCCCTGTCTAGTATTAGGAGCATAAATTTCTATTAATAATACCTTGCTCTGTAGTAATTCAATTTCCAATATTAAGATTCTTCCTTCATCATCTGAAAATAATTGTTTTGGCGAGAGATGTTCTTTTACATATATTGCTATCCCTCTCTTTCTCTCCTCCGTGGCCGCTACAAATAATTTCCCTGCTTTTGGACATTTCAATAAATTTGATTGAGATAACTTGATATGAGTTTCTTGCAAGCATGTTATATCTACTTTAACTTTAACAATTTTCTATAAGACACATCTTCTCTTTGTCAGAGCATTGAGGCTATTGACATTCACCGTCAGTAACCTCATTCCTTGGTCCATTTTTATCTATTAATCCCTTTAGCTTTGGATGTCAGGCGCGTCTCTATTCCGTACTCTTTACTCCTCCTTCCCCCTTCCTCCCATCTCGTTTCCCTTTCCCATAATATACTCGTGCTCCTCCCTCAGTTCTCCAATCATCCTTCTGATCCCTCTGATCCTCCTTTACTATTTCTTTATCTCTTTCCTGTTCACTAGGTCCAAAAAATTTTTCACAAAAATCCTGTGCATCTTGTAGATTCTCAATTTTACTCTTCCGATCCTGCCACGTCACCGGAAGCCCTTCTGGAAGCAGCCATCTGTACCGCGCATTATGTTTCTTCAATTGCGAGATAATAAATTGATAATTCTGTCTCTGCTCCCGCACTCTTCTAGGTATCTGTTTTAAGATTGTAATCTGGTGACCTTTATAGGTAACATTCTGGTCCCTAGCCTTGTGGAAAGTTTCGTCCCTAAGTGCCTTTTTAGCAAGTCTCACATGGATTTCCCTAGGTAAGTTGTGGCGTCTCGCGTAGTTAGTATAGACGTGGTAGGCTTCATCTATATCACAATAGGCTTCTTTTCTTTTTCCAACTACTTCCGCTATCACTTCCTCCACAATCTCATCAAGCCGTTCCTCTTTATCCTCCACCACATTCTGGAAACGTAGAAAGAAGGCAGATTTCTCCATCTCCAAAAATACCACTTCATCTTCCAGTTTCCCAACCGCTTGCACGCATCTACGTTCGCACCTCTCCATCTGGGCCTCCACTCGTTCAGTAGTTTTTTCCACCTCTGTCAGGTGGTCTTCGTGTTTAGTTAAGGTTGATCTCATCTCTCCCAGTGTTTCTTTAATATGTTTGATCTCTCCTCTTAATTCACTCATTTCAGTCTTCAAATCATCAAAGTTTTTAGATGTTGATTCTTGATTTTTCTCCATTATTTCCTGAATATTTTGAAACATCGCCTGGATTCCTTGCATTGTAACAGGTTTCTTTACTGTTGACAAGCTTTCAAATGATTTTCTTACCCCTGGGGGAGTTGTAATAGGAGAGGATGCTGCTATTGAGGCTATATGTTTCTTCATCACTTTTGTTGATGTCACTGTAGACATGTTAGCCAAGCAAAAGAGATTTTTCCAAATTATCATACACTGATATTGAAGAGTCTGTTTAGGATTGCACAGTCAAATCAGCTTTTCCTCTTATTTAAATCCCTTGTTACTATTCGACCTCAGTTATTTAACACAGAAATCAGTTCAAAGTTAACCTATCTATCGATAATTGATTACAAAATATGCTTAGCAAACACTACCTTATAACAGATATTTCGTTCTTAATATAGTCTTAATCTTATAAAGTGTACAAGCTATGTAATAAACAAAATTATAATAAATAACAAATAAAATAGATAATTAAATAATCAATAAGGGTTGGAAAGTATAAATTAACTTTAATTACAATTAATTAACTTTTACACGATATATTTTACAGTAGAGCAGAAGAGTTAATGGGATTCAGAAGGAGACTATTCCAATAAATTAAAGTAAAAGGGCTAAGCGGGAGAGAGCTCACTGTTAATAATCCTGGAGATGAAGGGGGATCAGGAAGAGAGTCACCCCTGATCATCACCATCAGTTTCAAAGTAACTATTTCAGAGAGTCATTACTCCTTTTTTTTATAAAGTTCCTCTCGATTGTTGCCACCGCTACACAAGTTCCGCTCTGACACTCGTTCCAATTAAAGGGGCATCGTTCTTCCATTTCACCAAGATTCCACAGCAGTGAGAAAGTTGAAAAGCAAGTAACTAAAGACTTCCTTCACTTACAATCTTGGCTGCTGCTGTTTCGTTTATTCACTACACGGTCCCGTCAGTGCCAAATCCGGTCCCCACTCTTTTTCTTCCTTTTCCGTTCAGTTCTGTCTTGTCTCCCCATGCCGGTCGAAATTGCAATGTCATCGGCTTTGAGGCTGCTATTCCGCGGCCCTCTTCTTGTCCTCCGGATCCTTGGAGCATAAGCTTCGTTGCGGCGAGGGGTCGCACCCCCTTCCTCGCCTCCAAAGAAAGTCCCTCCGCTTCCCCAACCTCTCCGGGGCTGAGAACGGCAAAGTAAAGCCGCTGAGGCTCAAGAAAAACACTTGGCACAGAGGAGCCAACACTGCACCGGTCTTTCTGCCCTGACAGCTGCACCGGAAATACAGCTGCACCGCCTTACTAGTTGCTCAGCTCCAGGCCGGAAAACATCAAAAAAGGTTCGTGGTATCTCGTATTACATATTATTACAGCAGTGAGAATAACATTTGCTCAGTTTTGGAAAGACAAAAATATCCCACCAGCAATAATAAAAAAGATACTGGACTATGCGGAAGCAGATAGACTGACAAAAAAATTGAAAGATAGAGACCAAACGCCAACATGTTTATCCTGGGAAAAATGGTATACTTGGCTATTGAAAAGAAAAAAACAATTAGAATAATATAAATAGGCGTTGTATATATTGAAAGTATTCTACTACGTATATAAAGTGAGGTCGGATAGACCTGATTGATTTATAAGTTTAAAATAGGATGTTCTGTCTTCCCCAGAATGTATTATGAATTTATTGTATAGGTTTATGCTAAATATTAGTTTACTAAGGTATTGTTTATATTTATTTATGTTTATTGTTTTGTTATCTTGTCCTTTTATTTATTATTTATTTATTTATTTATTTATTTATTTATTTATTATTAATCAAATTTCTATACCGCCCTACTCCCGAAGGACTCAGGGCGGTGAACAGCCAAGATAAAATACAGATAATACAAATATTAAAAAGTCCCTTAAAATTATTAAATATTTTGGCCAAAACACAAATTAAAACACCCAATTTATAAAATCACGAATTAAAAATTTAAAAGAGGAGAGTTAGGCCAGGCCAGCCTGCTGAAATAGAAAAGTTTTGAGAGCACGGCGAAAAGTGTGCAGGTCCGGGATCCTCCGTATCTCTGGGGGGAGCTCGTTCCAGATGGTAGGTACCCCCACAGAGAAGGCTCTCCCCCTGGGGGCTGCCAGTCGACACTGTTTGGCCGACGGCACCCTGAGGAGCCCCTCTCTATGGGAGCGTACTGGTCGGTGAGAGGCTATTGGTAGCAGAAGGCGGTCTCGTAAATACCCCGGTCCGATGCCATGGAGCGCTCAAAAGGTGGTAACCAAAACCTTGAAGCGCACCCGGAAGATCACTGGGAGCCAGTGCAGCTCGCGCAGGAGGGGGGTCACATGGGAGCGCCACGTCGCTCCCATAACCACCCGCGCAGCCACATTCTGGACCAGCTGGAGCCTCCGGGTGCTCCTCAAGGGGAGCCCCATGTAGAGAGCATTGCAGTAGTCCAAGCGGGAAGTAATGAGAGCATGAGTGACCGTATTTAACGAGTCCCGATCCAGAAAGGGACACAACTGGTGAATCAGGCGGACCTGATAAAAAGTCCCCCTGGCCACGGCCGTCATGTGCTCTTCTAAAGACAGCTGTGAGTCCAGGAGGACACCCAAGTTGCGAACCCTCTCCGTGGGGGCCAATGACTCTCCCTCAATAGTCAGTGATGGCACCAACTGACTATATCGGGATGTCGGAAACCACAGCCACTCGGTCTTGGATGGGTTGAGCCTGAGTCTGTTTCTCTCCATCCAGATCCGCACGGCCTCCAGGCACTGGGACATCACTTCAAGGGCATCGTTGGGGTGGTCTGGGGTGGAGATGTACAGCTGAGTATCATGAGCATACTGATGGTACTTCACCCCGAAACCACGGATGATCTCACCCAGCGGCTTCACATAAATGTTGAACAGAAGGGGCGAGAGGACCGACCCTTGTGGCACCCCACATACAAGGGGCCTCGGGGTTGACCTCTGCCCCCCTGTCAACACGGACTGCGACCGGTCAGAGAGAAAGGAGGAGAACCACCGTAGAACGGTGCCCCCCACCCCTAACTCCTCTAGCCGGTGCAGCATGATACCATGGTCGATGGTATCAAAAGCCGCTGAGAGGTCTAATAGGACCAGGACAGAGGAACAACCCCTGTCCTGAGCCCTCCAGAGATCATCAACCAACGCGACCAATGCCGTTTCCATGCTGTACCCAGGCCTGAAGCCCGACTGGAATGGATCCAGATACGACAATTCATCCAGGTACTGGGGGAGCTGTCGCGCTACCACACTCTCAACAACCTTCGCAACGAAGTGAAGGTTGGAGACTGGACGATAATTTGCCAACACTGCCGGGTCCAGGGAAGGCTTCTTGAGGAGAGGCCTCACCACCGCCTCTTTCAAAGTGGCGGGAAAGTCACCCTCACTCAATAAAGCATTAATAATCCCCTGGAGCCAGCCTCGTGTAACCTCCCGAGAAGCCAGCACCAACCAGGAGGGACACGGGTCCAGTAAACATGTGGCTGCGCTCAGTCTGCCCAGTATCCTGTCCACGTCTTCGGGCGTCACAGAATCAAACTCTTCCCAGATAATACTCACAAGACCTGCCTCTGTCCTCCCCGCTGAATCTACCCAGTCAGAGTCCAGGTGTTCCCGAATCTGAGCGATTTTATCATACAGATACTGTACAAAATCCTCGGCTCTACCCTCCAAAGGGTCCTCCCGCGCTTGCTGGTGGAGCAGGGAGCGGGTCACCCTAAACACGGCGGCCGGGCGATTATCTGATGACGCAATAAGAGTGGCAAAATAATTATACTTCTCCACTTTTATCGCCACCAGGTAGGTCATAATATGAGACCTTGCCAGTGTTCGGTCAGATTCAGAATGGCTGGCCCTCCAACCACTCTCCAGGCGTCTCTTCCGGCGCTTCATCTCCCTCAGCTCCTTGGTGAACCAAGGAGCCAGGCGAGATCGATGCCGGGTCAGAGGCCGCAAAGGCACGACCCGATCCAAAGGTCCAGCGGCCACCCTATCCCAGGCGGCCACCAGCTCCTCAGTCGAGCCGTGTGCCAGAGCCTCAGGAAATGGCCCAAGCTCCGTCTGGAATCTATCAGGATCCATCAGGTGCCTGGGGCGGTACCACCTCAATGGTTCCGCCTCCCTGCGGCGGGGTGCGGCGGTTCGAAGGTCAAAGCGAAGGAGGGAGTGATCTGACCATGACAAGGGCTTGATCACTATATCCCCTATCTCAAGATCACTCAACCATTGACCAGAGACAAAAACCAGGTCTAGCGTGTTTCCCCCCCGTGTGAGTAGGGCCATGAACTAACTGGGTCAGGTCCATGGCCGTCATGGAAGCCATGAACTCCTGAGCCACCTCAGACGCCTCACCGACAGATGGCAGGTTAAAATCCCCCATGACCATAAGCCTGGGGGTGTCAACCGCCACCGCAGCTATAACGTTGAGCAGCTCGGGCAGGGCTGCCGTCACGTGGCAGGGAGCCAGGTACGTAACCAGCACGCCCCATGACCCCACTTCACAAGGAGGGACTCACAACCAGCCGTCTGAGGAACAGTGGCCTCCCTCGGACCAAGACCTTCTCTAATGACAACCGCCACCCCCCCTCGCTCCTCCCCTGTGTCCTTGGCTGATGAAATGCACGGAAACCGGGTGGGCACATCTCAACGAGCGGAACCCCCCCTCCTGGCCCAACCAGGTCTCCATAATACCCGCCAGGTCCGCTCCCCCCTCCTGAACAAGATCACAAATGAGGGGGGCTTTATTTACCACGGACCGGGCATTGCATAGCATCAGCCGAAGGCCCAGGGCCTGAGGGTCTGTGCAACCTGGGGAACGAGGGGAGCATTGGAGGCCGGAGCGCACCACCGCTTGGAGCCAGCGGGCGCGCGCTCCCACAACCTGATGTGGCCCCCTGCTCCCGCCATATCTGCCCCTCCCACCCACAGTACTGATGTAATGTCCATTCACAACACAAGCTCTAACCCCCTCCTTGACCCTGGTTCCCGCACCTCTAGTGCTGTGCTCTTCAGCCGGCTCTGGCCTCCTCCCCGGCAGGTTCTCCCCCAAACCCACCGAACCCACCCCCCTCCCAGAAACCTTTAAAACCTTATCTAAAAATTTCCCCCAAAAACCCCCACAACCCCCTCCTCGCCCCATGCCACCTCTCAGGATTCCAAAATCCGTCATCAAGGTAGGCCCTCGATAGTGAGGAGGGCCAAACCTGCGAGAGGGGGGAATCTCGCAGCGCAAGCAGGTCAGCAGCCGTAAACATCGCACAAAACAGAGATGGAGAGTCAACTGGTCAGGGCTTCACCAGATCGTCCAATAATACTGGGTCAAAGTAGATCTTCATATCAGGAGCTGGTTCACTGCCCTCTCACGACAGTGAAAGGGGCCAGTGACATCCCCCCACGTCTGGAGGATAATTATCCCAGTCACCCTCTCACCGTGACTGGGGCAGATGACACCGACAATAAAGTCACAATAGTCCATCCTTTCATCTGGCGGATGACAAACAGCCCCCTCAGCACCTGCAGACCATTTTGCCCAGTTCTCCTCCAGTTTGGGGTCGCACAAGAAGCCAGCAATTTGTAAGGTTATTAAAGACAATGATGATAATCCCACAGGCACAAGTTCTTCCCTGGGGCGAGAGTAGGGATAGCAGACAAGAAACCTAATCCAAGTCCAAGGGTGGGTGGCCATCAAAGGCCAACACCCACCCATACCTGGGGGAAGAAGGGGGGGAGGAGAAGCCACCCGAGGCGACCAATAGAGCCCTGGTCAGCCTCCCGCCTCTCCTGCCCCAAATCTCCCCAAATCCCCAGTCTCAGCTCTGATGGCAAAACAAACCCCAGATAATAGGGGTCAAGGCTCAAAAAAGAGCAGATGGTAATCCTGAGGGCAAGGCTGTCCGTATTCCCCCAGCCACCTGCTGCAAGCTCTTTCCTAAGCCGGATGATCCGTGGCTGCCATTGCCTTCTGTCGCCGCCGCCACCACCGCCGTCGCCGGCTCGCAACCGGCACCCTGGACTCCCCATGGCGCCTCCAGGACCCCCGAAAAACGTCCAGAGAGCATCCCATGTCTGTGTGTTGTCTTCTTTTTAAACTATAAATGTGAATAAAGATTTTTTTAAAAAAATAAATAAATCACTATGGGGTGATATTAAAGTGATTGCTATTGCTATTGAAATTCTATTGCAACAATAGATGAATGGATTGGAGGGCATTTACCGCATAAACTAATTTTTGTTCAGAAAAAAATCTCATTGGATTCAGTTGTGTTTTTGATTATATAAAGGGACAAAATGTGTACTTGTTTAAAACAATCTATTAAAAATGTCTGTTTATGCCTTTTACAGATAGTCCTTGAGTTACAAATGTAATGGAGCCTGCCCATTCCATTCGTAACCCAAGGATTCGTGGGAGTGAATCTTGTACCTTGAACAGGATCACTCCCTCCTTTCACCCATGCGTTCGCTAATCGAATGTGAGGCTTGTTAAGTGCACATGGGGTATTTCAGGGTGGAGAAGACCATGGGGGGTGATGGAACAGTCCACCTGCCTAAGACCACCCAAGGCCTCCCTGACCCACTGAAATACCTCATGCTCCCCATGATTGCTTCCCCCCTAACCTGCCACACCAGGTCACTTACATTGTTAAGATTCAGCAAGCAGTCTCCTCTCCAGCATCTCAGCCACATACGCCCCTCTGATGTACCATTCGGACTTCTGCAGGTCTTCCCTGGCATGTTGCAGGCCGTTCTGCCCCTCAGAAGCTCCATTTCAACCCGCAAGGTGCTGGGGAAGGCCCACAGAGGCCCAAAACGAGCTTCCAAGGGGCAAATCCACCCCTCGGTAGTTCCATTTCGACCTGCTCCATTTGGGCCTCCGTGGGCTTCCCTGAGCACGTTGCAGGTCAAAATGGAGTTACAAGTGGATCAGCCCCTCGGAAGCTGCATTTTGACCTGCAACGTGCTAGGGGAGACCTGCAGAGGCCCAAATGGAGGTGGGCAGGGCAGAGCCACCCCTTGGAAGCTCCATTTTGGCCTGCAAGGTTCAAGACGAATATTCCAGAGCCTCTGCAGTTGTTCATAAGGGTGAACAACTGCTATGTTGCGGCAAGATTCGTAGTTTCAGGATTTGTTCATAAACGCTAGGGGGCGCTTATTGTGTAACTTCAAACATTTGTTTAGGGAACACTTGTAACCCAGGGATTACCTATATTACAAGAAAAACATCCAAGCTTGGCTACATTTTGCAAAAACCTACCTCAAAAAGGTGTTATGGTCTGATGAGACCAAAGTTGAATTTTTTGGCCATGATTCCAAAAATTATGTTTAGCGCAAAAACAACACTGTACATCATCAAAACTATACTATGCCTATTTGAAGCATGGTGGTGGCAAACATAATGGGCATAATGGAAGCCCATTATGCTTCAGGTCTGCTTTTCTTCAGCTGAAACTAGGGCTATAGTGGAGAGAATTATGAATAGTTCCAGATATCAGTCAATTTTAGCACAAAACCTTCAGGCATCTGCTGAAATAATGAAGAGGGTTTTCACCTATGACAATGACCCAAAAGCATGCCTCCAAAAGAATGGCTTCACCAGAAGAAGATCAACATTTTGAATGGCCCAGCCTGAATCTAAATGAAAATCTGTGGAGTGACCCTAAGAGAGCTGTGCACAGGATCCCTCACAGTCTGAGAGATGTGAAATGCTTGTGCAAGGAGGTGTAGGCAAAGATTCCCAAGGCAGTGGAATGTGCTGAAAGCCTTCTGCCTCCAAAGACTAAGTGCTGTCATAAAATTAAAAGGTACATCAACAAAGTATTAATTTAAAGATGTATAACCATTACCCATGTTTCCCCGAAAATAAGACCCTGCCTTATATTTTTTGCCACCAAAAAAGGCACCAGGTCTTATTTTGGGGGGAGATGTCATCCACTGACTCATTTCATTTGCGCACATCGCCCCCAGCCTCTTTTTTGCTATCAGAGGCCTTCAGGAACTTTTTCGTCCGGCAAGGCCAACAAGGATTTCCTGAAGACCTCTGCAGCCGATAACAGAGCTCCAGATCGATCCAGAGCTCTGTTATTGGCTACAGAGGCCTTCAGGAAAGGCTTGCCAGCTAAAGCAGAAGAAATATGCCAAGGTGTGTGAGGCTTGGCTGCAACTATCTGAAGGTAAGTAATAGGGCAGCTTCACCCCCCCCCCATCCCCACCCTAGCTTAATTTTTATCTGTGCACCTTGGAGTGAGTAGGGTCTTAATTAGGGCTTATTTTGGGGGCAGGGCTTATATTGGGTGCATGTGTAAAAATCAAGCTAGGACTTACTTTTTAAGTAGGTCGTATTTTCGGGGAAATATTGTATATGTTTTTTACTGTTATTTTCCCTCTAAAAGATTTCAGCTTATTTTTCAATTGAATTGTACAGCTTATGTGTTAATATGTTAAATAGGTTAAAAGTAGAAAAAATTCTGAAGTGATTTATCT
This sequence comes from Pituophis catenifer annectens, assembly GCF_029215685.1. Classification (NCBI taxonomy): domain Eukaryota; kingdom Metazoa; phylum Chordata; class Lepidosauria; order Squamata; family Colubridae; genus Pituophis; species Pituophis catenifer. Next base: position 105,088,822 of record NW_027256883.1, on the reverse strand, counting down.
TGGACTGATTTTTTCACATCTCAAAAGCCTTATATTTTAATGGGTGTGGAGACTTTTTATATCCACTGTAAGTATTTGTTATAAGCCACAAATTAATTCAAAATAACACTATGTGCATCGTGAAATCATTGCACAAATGATTAGCATGCCATTGACGTCTAATGCAAGTGCACCATTTGTGTAGTCATGTCACAATATGTGTAATCATGTCTCTATTATAAATGCTCATAATTCTAACTTTCACCATGTTCCACACATACAGTATATATTTATTTTGCTTTTTTTTCTTTCAATCATTGGACAGCAATTGTGTCAACATCAAGTGTTCTGTCTCATTGAAGACTTCCATGTGGAAATTCCCACCACTTTTTTTTATAAATCCGAATTAGCTCTGGTTTTTAAATTTATATTTTTAAAATTAATTAATCATCATGTGTATTTGTATCTAATCTTTTTTTCACTTTTTCCTAAGTCCATCATGGATGGTAAAATGTCGCTTTGTGATTTTCATATTTCCAACATCGATTCAAAATACCTTTATACATCTTAGATAATTTACGTGGTGATGGTACATTATCTTATAATAATTGTCTCTTAAATTCTAACATACAGTAAATTTCATTCCTTTTAAACCACACTGTCTCCCATTGATCCCTCTATATATTATAACCAAAATTTTTAGCCCATTTTAACATTTCAGATTTCAACAAAAAATGTTCTTTTTAGCAATCACATGTTCATTCTTTGTTAATGTGTACATTCCACCTTATGTTGTTTTATTTCAGTCACCTTTTTATTTATATTAAAATCTCATTCTTAATTGTGCATATGAAAATGATTGAAAACTAGTTCCCTCCATAGTCAGTTGTTCTCTTGACATTTTTGCAGTCCAGATCTTTTACAATATCTAAACAATAGAAATAGCTAATATAGAATCTTGGTCTGAGAACCAGTTTGGTGCAATAGTTAAGGCACCAGGCTAGAAACTGGGAGACCATGACTTCTACAGGTAGTCCTCAACTTATGATTCCAGTGATGGTTCAGTTATGATAGCCTTGGAAAAAGTAAGAACCTGTATTCACACTTTAAAAAGGTACCAAAAAAAAGCTCTTGGTTATAACATTGAATAGTTACTACTAGTATGGGACAGCTATTTGTCTCACTCAATTTCTCAAATTATGGTTTGTGCATAGTGCCTCATTGAAATATGGGTTGTTTATTTGTGGCTCAATATGTTGGACAAGTCCATTCCAAGAATGGAGAGAAGGCTTATGAAATCAATATTAATCAATGTTCAATGTTAATTATATTCAATGTTAATGAATATAATTTCAAAGCAAATCAAAATTATGACTTAGTATTATATATGAATTAGGAGAATATGTTGCATATTGTGAGCCTGAGAAGACCCCTTTACGAAGGGAGCTGGCAGGGAAGCAATCAACCCAGGCCAAACCCTCTAGAAAGCATAATGTGAACATTACTCTGTTCATTCGCTGTTGCTGGCAATCCCACTACAAGTTGACCAGTTGAGCAGCAACCATTTGATGTTATGATGGACCTCCCCTGGGTTCTGAAGTTCCGACAGCTGGGGCCCCCTCCTCCATGGTCACTTGATTGAATTTTGGGCATTCAGCAACCAGCCAACACTTACAGCCATTTGCAGTGTTGCACTGTCATGTGACTACATTTTATGAAGATTTTGCCAAAATCTGGCATTTACTTCCAGTTTTCAGTAAAACAATTGTGCAAAACAATTTATTTGCTTAATAACTGTGGCATTCACTTAACTTTGGCGGTTGCTTTACAATTGCAACATTCTCTTAACAACTGCCACAAAAAGGTCATAAAATTGGATCGGGCACATGGGTGACCCACTTTACAACTATCACTACTTATGACCACGATGGACAGGCTCCATTACAGTCATAAATCAAGGTATCTCTATTACTTTATACCATAAATGTGACTAGAAAGGAATGTACAGTGTTCAGACAGAGTGGCAACTGAACAGTAGAGGGATGCTGGGAGGATGAAAAATGTATACAATGTATACAACCCTCTGAGTATAGGCTTACTCTACACTCCCTTGATTAAAAGGAGGATGTTGTGCTATCGATAGTATTAATACATGATTCACCTGCTATTCTGTACATGACTTTTGTATCTGGAACAGGAGAGAACATTTTTTTGAAGCAAAATGTGGAGAGCTTGTTAATAAATAAGACTTTATGTATATATAATTTTGTGTTACACATATATATGCACAGGCACACAAACTATTTCAAATTAAATTAGTCTTTAGTAAAGAGGACTCTAGATTAGCCTAGGAAGCTGAATAATGCTAGGTACCGGTAAGTAGAAATTTGCAAACCACTTCCAAATTGTTGCCAAGTGTGAATATAGTTATGTGTTCAATAGACCAGACTTGGTTCAAGAGAGACTATCCATATTCATAAATCATTTTTCCTCTGAGAAAACCAAAGAGTGGAACTCTTACTGGACCTTTACATTCCTGATCTGATCTGAGGCAAGCTAAATAGCAGTTTTACATTTAAAGATGAATAGTTAGCTGGGGAAATGAGCAGCATGATGGCCTAGTGGTGAAAATGCTCACCTCCCACTTGGAAGGTTGACAGTGCAATCCTAAAGAAAGGAATGAAGGAAGGGAAAGAAAAAAAAAGAGAGAGAGAGAGAGAGAGAGAGAAAGAAAGAAAGAAAGAAAGAAAGAAAGAAAGAAAGAAAGAAAGAAAGAAAGAAAGATAGATTTGCTAATTCCATGTGGCGTCAGGAAGGGCATCTGGCCAACAAATGCTTAGCTCCATCCAGTCAACCCAACTCTACCCCGAATTCAGGGATTACTGTGTCATGAAAAAGGGGGGGAATGCCATATTGGGGGAATGCTATATTCCCCACAGAGATTGTGGGGGGAAGGGGTTACTCCCTTTCTAAATTTTTACAAAGAGCAGAGAAACAACTTCTGGGTTTCTTTAAAGAACAAGTAAAGCTCTTTCTTTTGTACAAGTTTACGGCAAATTAAAGTATATAGCAAGTTGGGTCTAATACCTATTCTCTGTGCTCTGAAGAGAGTTCAAATCTTCCATTTAATTTTCTACTCATTTGAATGTTGAGGCAATAATATAATCAAAGCATGTGCTGAGGCATTTGCAGAGTCTGGATAACATAACATATTAGTTATCTTTACTAATGGCACATTCAGAGACCATAAGCCTCCAAATAGAAAATGTTCCAGTATAAAAAAGAGAATGATAGCTCTCTTGATGCTGCTTGTATTTCCTAAGTGCTTTGACTTAGTTCTGGTGAAATAAATTGTTAAACTACTGGTTCAGTGTGAACCAGTAAGCAGGATATACCTCCCACCGACATACATTTGAAAATCTGTACTGCTGTTCAATATAAACCTTTTTCTTTAACTCAACATCAGCTATTCAACAATGTTTATGAAACCTCTCATGAACTTCCTAAACATGAAAGCAAGGTGTCTGAATAACCATTATCTAGTAACTGCTGCTATTTCTTTCAAGTTACTATTAGGATTTCTGTAGATAAGATTTATACATTTTTAAGCATTCCATAATTCCTCCAAATCTTCATGAAATGAAATTACCATGGATGGTTTTATATGATTTGTTGTTAACAAATCAATGCTGATTGCAAATATATCACTCTATTTTCTTCTGAATGTAAAATTGATTATTATACAGTATGCATATGTGGTAATTACTTTCTGAGCCCAAAACTGCTCAAATGGGTTTATTTATCCCTTTTCAATCTTCTGGACATGTATACATTTCAGTAATTTTCTTCCTTTCAACACCCTAAGATTCACAATTATTAGTTAAATATTAATTGAGAAATTATTTTTCTGTCTTGTTCTTTGTCATATTTTATCTAATTAGTACTTGCGAATGATGCTGAATAAAATCATGTTCAGAATGGGAAAGATTACGTTTTATAGGATTGACGGAAAGTATCTGAAGAAGACATTTAATCATTCTAAATTGACAGATTTTAATGAATGTTTAAGGGACAACAGCAAAATAGAGATACTGTATGACAGTGATTTTGATTATGAAGTTGGATTTCATTTCTTACTGACCACATAGATCAGGGGTGGGCAATTTTCTTAAAGGGCCAAATGAGAAACTGGGACTGTTGTGGAGGGCTACCTTGCCTGTTGATGCCCCGCCCTGCCGACCTCCCCTCTCCTGATGCTGCTGATGCTACAGGCTGGACAAGGACAGCTAACTGGCCGGATGTGGCCCCCAGGCTATACAATGCCCAGGTCTGACATAGATAGACCAGGATGAGATATGAAAGAAGTGATCGATAAAATACTTTTTAGATTGATTTAGAATTGAATTATTTTTCCCTAGAGTATAACTTGATCAGTTCTTATTCCAGTTCTGATCACATTCTTGATGGGGAAAAAGATCTGAATGGTTCCAACAAGATAGTTTACCCTGCCAATGGAACTGGGGAAATTCAGCCCAGTCCAATATGGTATGAGGAAATTGGAAGCTCAATAGTAATGTCTTCGGATATGTATCTATTTTAGCAAGATACTGCAAAGCTATGTTGAAACAAAACAACACACTGAACAGATTATTTCTTGAGAGCAAAATAGCCAAGACGGTCATCTGAAAGTATGGAAAAATGCCAGTTAAATAGAAAATAGGTGTTCATTTTAGTCCCATGCCTGTCATTCATTGACCTCCATGCTAACTTAAAGTTTAAAGAAGAAAGGTGTATCTTAACTATAAATACAACTGTTCACACAATTTTGGATTCTATTTTGAGTAGGGGGTTGTAAATTGTGCAGAGAGCTATAGTTAAATTCAAGCACCCCGAAGTACAACAGATTGTCAGATTTCATGGAAGTTGGCAAGAAAAACATTGTTCACTTTTGAGTTTCTCTACCTATTAAGCTAATACTTGAAGGAAGATTTGTGTATATGTGTATTTGAATGTATATCCAGTAAACAGTGATATGTGCTCTGAGAGATGGATTTTGTTTACCTGTGTGACCTGCTCTTTCAAGACTTGCTTGGGCTATCACAATAGTACTGTCACATCTGGCAAAATACCAATCATAATGTCAGCAGGCTAAATAAACAAACTTAAATGTAAAAAAAACTAAAGGGCATCATTCAGACTTTCAATTTGAGCCATTATTGAAAACTCCCCAAACACTTTTAATGTCAGAAATGCAGAAATGTATTAAATATTATTTGAATTTAAAATGTAGCATTTTATTTGATGACTATATTATGTACAGAACTGATATCCAAAGTGGGCCCATGTAACATGTTTATACTAGCCTCCCTCCCAAATTTATGCTTGAACTTTGCCTGTCAGCAACTTATCTTACTGAGTACAGTAGTTGTAACATTTTTGTCCTCTCTGGAAACTCAGATACAAATAGTCCTCGACTTAAATCACAATTGAGCCCAAACTTTCTGTTGCTAAATAAGACATTTGTTAAGTGAATTTTGCCCCATTTCACAACCTTTCTTGCCAGAGTTATTAAGTGAATCACTGTAGTTGTTGTTAGTAACATAAGTGAATCTGGCTTCCCCGTTGACTTTGCTTGTCAGAAGATCACTAAAGATGATTGTATGACCCTGTGACACTGCAACCATCATACTTATGCCAAGCGTTTGAATTTAAAAAAAAAATTTTTTTTAAACCTTTATTGTTAAAACAAAAGTTAGACATGGTGGCAGCATCTCCACCATACAAAATATACAAACTATCACCTACATTTCTTATCTCTTCAATATGCATTACTACTTACTAATTCTATATACATACTTAACTTCTTTTACATATTTACAAATATATACTACATTACATATTATTGCATCTTGTTTCAATCTATACTTCCTTGTTTTTGTCTGTTCTGACTTCCATTCCTTAAATCTAACCATTGATAAAATTTATTCCAAATCTCATAGTATTCTGTTTCTTCTTTATTTTTCAGTTCTAACGTCCATCTATCACATTCTGCACATTCAAGTACTTTCTTTATTATTTCCCATTCCTTCTGTATGTTTTCACTCTTCCATTGTTGGGCATAAAATTTCTTGCTGCTGTTATGATATGTAGTGTTAAATATATTAACCCTATACTTAAACCTTCGTTTATAATTCCTAATAGAAATAGTTCTGGTTTGAATTCCACTTTCTGTCCTGTCATTTCTTCTAGCCACATTTTGATCCTTTGCCAATATTCTTTTGCTTTTCTACATGTCTACCGTAAGTGGTAATAGGTGCCCGGTATGTGATTACATTTCCAGCATTTTGGTGACAAATGTTTATACATTTTGGCTAGCCTAGCTTGTGGTAGGTGCCACCTATAAAACATTTTATATAGGTTCTCTTTATATGACATGGCCAAAGTTAGTTTCCTGTTTCTTTCCCACAATTTTTCCCACTTTTCCAATTCGATATTGTATCCAAAGTTCTTTGCCCATACAACCATCATCTCTTTAACACGCTCTTCCTCCATTTTGTATCCTAATAAAAATTTATACATTGCTTTAATCATTTTCTCCTCTGTCTCCAATAAAAGTTTATCTAATATCGTTAAATTTCTGCTAATGCCCCACGTTCCCATATCTTTCATGTAATTTGATTGAATTTGTAAATATGACCACCATTCCAATTCTAACCCTTGTTCTTTTAGCTGCAGTCTCGATTTTAATCTCCCCTGTTCATCTAATATATCTTTGTATATTACAATTTTTCCCCAGTTGATAAGATTTGGATATACCACCGCTTCTAGGGTGGAGAGCAGGGGTGAAATGTAAAATTTGTTACTACCGGTTCTGTGGGCGTGGCTTGGTGGGGAGGGTAATGTGACTGGGTGGGCATGGCCAACTTTTTTTTTTTAACTTTTCAAAGCATTTTGTCTGCAAATGCAAAAAAATACTTTGAAAAGCCTCTGCCAATCAGGAACACAGCTGGGATCGTAAGAGCCTTTTCAAAGCATTTTTTTTAACTACCTCTTCCGCTGAAGAGGTTGCAGAAAAAAATGCTTTAAAAGTCTCTCTGATGATCCCAGCTGAGTTGCCTGATGGTCAGAGAGACTTTTCAAAGCATTTTTTAAAACGATCAGGCAACTCAGCTGGGATCGTCAGAGAGACTTTTAAAGCATTTTTTTCTGCAACCTCTTCCGGGGAAGAGGTGGTTAAAAAAATGCTTTGAAAAGCCTCTGACTGTTGTAATCAAATGACCACACACAGAAAGGTTGAGGATATATGTGGTGTTTATTGCTTTACAGAGTGACATTATATAGTTGGCTACCTTCAGCCACAGTGTACTTGTCAGCATCTTATTGGTTCACAAAATCTTTCAAGCAACTAAAGCCATAAGATCCTTGGTTGACCATTACTACTGCTTGCTTAAGCACTTATAATGTTTATCTATAGTTAAAGTCTAACATATGTCCTACTTCCTCTTCTCCTGTTCCTCTTATCTACAGATTTAGGGTCTTATTTTCTAATGCCATTTCCTGGCACCTACTACCATGCATGTAACCTTTCTTATCTGAGGTTTGCCATCCAAGATAGGAACATTCCTGCACGTATACATACGCCTACATCTGACATCCCAGCTGAGCCGCTTAATCATCAGAGGCTTTTTTTTTCTTTTAAAAGCATTTTTTCGGTGGAAGAAGTTGTAGAAAAAATGCTTTTAAAAGTTAAAAAAAAGCCTCTGATGATCGTGCGGCTCAGCTGGGCATGGTGGGGGGGGGCGCAGGGATTTTTGCTACCGGTTCTCCGAACCACACACCGCCATCGCCACCGGATCGGGTGAACTGGGAGCATTTCACCCCTGGTGGAGAGCCAGATCGGTATTTTCCTATAGTTCTGGTTTTTTTTTATTTTGTTCCATATCTCCAATAATGCCTGTCATATATGATGCCTTTGGAAGTATTGGTGTGCCTTATGTCTTTCATATCAGAGGAATGCATGCCATTCTGCTTGTGTGTCATGATCTTCTAATGTTAATAATCTTTTGTTTCTTAGGGTTATCCATTCTTTGACCCAGGTGATCATTGCCACTTGGTAATATAGTTCCCAATCGGGCAATCCAAACCCTCCTCTTTCTTTGGCCTCCTGAAGTAGTTTTAGTTTAATTCTTGAGTTTTTCCCCTGCCATATAAATTTCAATGCAATTTTGTTCAAATTATCAAAATATTTTCTCTCTAATTTTATAGATATATTTTGGAATAAAAAGATTAATTTTGGCAGAATTTTCATTTTAATGGTTGCTATTCTACCCATCAAGGAGAGTTGGATGTTTCCCCATCTCTCCAAGTCTGCTTTTATCTGAAATAATAATTTAATATAATTCTCCTCCTTAATCAATGTGCATCTTGCCGTCAAATAAATCCCTAGATACTTTACCTTTTTTACTAATTGTATATTTATTCCCTTGGCCAAATCGTCTTTCTGTTTATTTGTCATATTTTTAGCAATCATTTTAGTTATTTAGTTATTATTTACTTTTAATCTGGCTACTTCTCCATATTCCTCCAGTACCTCCATAAACCTCAAACCCGATTGTAATGATTCCTCTAGTATGAAGACTAAATAATCCGCAAAAGCTTGTAATTTGTAACTTTCTCCTTTGATTTCCAATCCTTTAATCTATGTATCTTTTCCTATTATTCTTGTTAGTACTTCCAAAGTCAATATGAATAATAATGTGGATAATGGACACCCTTGTCTCATGCCTTTCTGGATTTTAAATTTTTTTGTCACTTCTCCATTCACTATTGCTCTAGCCTGCTGTTTGGAATATATTGCCGTAAACATGTTTAAAAATTTATCACCAAAATCCATGTATCTTAGTTGTTGCAGCATAAACTTCCATTTGACATTATCAAAGGCTTTTTAGGCATCTAGAAACATCCATACCACTTGCGTCTTGCTGTGTATTTCATAATATTCTAGTGTATCAATATTATTCTCATATTGTTCCTAATTTGTCTTTTTAACAAAAAGCCATTTTGATCCACATGTATAAATTCATTTAGAAATTCAATCTTTCAGCTATTATTGACACAAAAATTTTATAATCTGTATTCAACAGCGAGATAGGCCTATAGTTTTTAATTAAAGTTAAGTCAGTATTTTCTTTCGGAATCAATGTGATATTTGCTTCTGCCCATGATAGTGGAATCTTTGCCTCATTTAACACTGCATTATATACCTTAATATATAATCTATAATATATAGACATAAGATATGAATAGAGGAATGCAAGAGGAAAGTAAGATTCTATCCATGAACATTAATGGACCAAGCGTTTGAATTTTCATTACATGACCCTGGGATGTTGCAACATTCATAAGTGTGAAAAACAGTCATGTCACTTTTTCAGTGCTGTTGTAACTTTGAATGGTCACTAAATGAAGTGTTGTAAATCAAGGACTCCCTCTATTGCTATAAAAGCATTTCAGGTGTACTATTTATTTATTTATTTATTTATTTATTTATTACATGTATTTATATGCCGCCATTCTCCCGAAGAACTCAGGGCGGTGAACACAAGTTAAGAAACAAGTACAATAAAATCCCATTTTAATCCAAATAATTAATTAATAGTAAATAATAAAACCCGGAATCAGAGTCTGCGTATTTGTTTGAACAGCCAAGTCTTCAAGTCCCAACAGAAGGAACAGAGATTAGGAGCCGTCCGGAGCTCGGTAGGTAATTCATTCCAGAGGGTGGGAGCACCCACAGAGAACGCCCTATCCCTGGGCACAGCAAGACGTATACTATACTATACTATACTGTACCAATGATGGCTAACCTTTTTGCCATCTTGTGCCAAAAATGGGAGCCCTGGGGGGGGTCGCATGCACACATGCCCACATCCATAATTTTATGCGCCCCTCCGTGAATGCTGTGTCAGCGTTCCAGAAAAGCCCCAACTCCAAGTAAAGACGCAGAAGCAAGCATTTTTCCAAAGTTCTCTTTACTAGAATAGGCAAACTGGCACATCTGGGAAAACCCGAATCTGAAAAGCCCGGGTTTTCCTTCAGTAAGTCAAAGCTCCCAAAACCATCCCCTTTCCCCCCAGTCGATCACATGCTCCAATCAACATCCGCTCCATCTCGATCCAACCCCCTGACCACTCCTTCTCCAGATTCTGGATCGCCCTGACCTTGACCGACAGGAAGAATGCTATTATGTCTACTAACAACCCCTCTCCTTAATCCCCCCTCCTACTTTCCCACACATGAGAAGGTGGCAGCATTGAAGCTTCCAGCCTAATATGGCTTCCAAAGCTGACAGCGTGCACAACAACCCCTCCCCCGGTGCGCTCCCCCTGCTTTTGGCACGCAGTGGCCCGGTGGGCCCGGTAGGCACATTTTTCGCTCTTCCCAGTTGGGAAACGGGCTGTTTCTGGCCTCCCGAGGCTCCTAGAAAGGCTCTGGAGTCTGGGGAGAGTGAAAAATGGGCCTCCCTCCCCCAGAGGCCCTCCGGAGACCAGAAACAGTGTGTTTCCTGACTTCTGGTGGTCCCAGAAGGCCTGAAAATCAGCTGGCCAGTGCGCAGGTGCATGCCGGAGGTGAGCTCATGTGCCTACTGATATGGCTCCGCGTGTCACCTGTGGCATGCGTGCCATAAGTTTGCCATCACGGTACTATACGCTGGGGTTCTTGCTGCCTTAAATACTGTTGTAATTTCTGAATTAGGTCTCTCAGAGAAATGGTTCTCATGACCTCACAGCCAGGTCCTTTTCCAAAATCTCAGCTGGTGCTGCCAAGCTCCAGCAAGAAGAGAGAACCAGCAGCCAACTCTAACTTGCCGCTTAAGACATGGGCAGCATGGAACTCAGCAGGAGCCTCTACCATCCAGCCTGCAAATAGGAGGAAGGCAGAGATGCAGAGAATGCTTGAATATGCCAAAGGCCTGCTAAATCTGACAGGATTAATCGGAGAGAAAACTAAAGCAGATCAAGGTCAACTCTGCTTTGATGGAGTCAGGGGCTGTTGCTATTCAGTAAGTAGCTTTGCTCCATAAGGAGCTGTTGGAACAGTGTTATTGTGAAGGCCTCGAGTTAGTTCCTCCTGGGAGAATTTCCTGTTTCCTTAAATTCTGACCTGGTGCTCGACTCCACACACTGCCATTTCACTATGGTACTTCAGCTCAGGGGTGAAATGCTACCGGTTCGCCCCAGTTCGGGCAAACCGGTAGTAAAAAAATGCTTTAAAAAAGTAAAAAAAGGTTCCAAGGATCGCGCGGATTGTCAATCAGCTGTGCTGTGCAATCATTGGAACTTTTTTTTTACTTTTTTAAAGCATTTTTTTATTACCAGTTCAGGTGAATAGGTAGTAAAAAATGCTTTTAAAAAATAAAAAAAAAAGCTCCTGACGATTGCACGGCACAGCAGAGTGTGCACTTCCAAACCGGTAGGGAAGGTAAGAAGATTTCACCCCTGATTGAAACTTATCAAGGAGAGCTTCAACCTAGAAATAAGGAGAAATTTTCTGACAGAACAATCAACCAATGGAACAGCTTGCCTTCGGAAGGAGCTTCATTACTGGAGGCTTTCAAAAAGAGATTGGACTGCCATTTGTCAGAAATAGTGTAGGGTCTCCTGCTTGGGTGGGGGGTTGGACTAGATGACCTACAAGGTCTCTTCCAACTCTGTTAATCTGTTAAAGGTTCTGGTGAGTTGGCAGAGGCAAATTGACAATGGCGAGCGGGCGGCTGTGAGCTGGCCTCGCCCTACTGGCCACATCATGTCCCATTCTAGTCCAGGGGTCTACAACCTTAAACACTCAAAGAGCCATTTGGATCCATTTCCCACAGAAAAGAAATACCGGGAGCCACAAAACCCTTCTCGTGCCTGATTATTTTTTGAGCGACCACAAAACTGGCATATGTAGTTGAATTAAATGTTCTGTTTTCTTCTGAAACTTTTCTTTTCTTGGATTTATCCATGGTTGACCTACCGGGGGTTGAAAAGTTCAATAAATCGTGTGCCGGTGGATGTTGCACATTGGTGGTTGTGCAGTTTTCATTGTTCCATTTAATTTCTTCTTTCTAATCTTCAATAAGTCCTCCAGTGAACAGATTATGTATCCTAAGTCAAGTTCTCTAAGTCTTTTCCTCAAAATAGTCAAGTTTAAATAACAAGCAACAAAGTTTCTCTTTTCAAGTGACAAGCAGCCTGGAATTTACACTTTCCCTTTTCAGCTGGCAACCATTTATCCATCTCCGTTTGTCTTTTCCCTTTGCTTTTGAAAGCATAATTATTTCCTCCTTCCTCTCTTCCAAACATAGTCCAATCTCATTTATCCACCAAAAAGTAAAGGAAAAATATATCCAGATCTGTAGTCAAACATTTCCAAAAAGTCAGTAATTTATGTTATCCACCAACAGGTCTTTCGTCTTTATGCCCCAATAGTTCTCAGCTGCTGTTAATACTGGGGCAGACTAATTGTAATTCAACATTTGTGGGTAGTTCCTGCCTGGGTTGATGTCCACTCACCCAGCATACAAACTCCTGGTTCCGCTCTCCACTTCTCCGCTTCTCCTCCTGCGCATTCTTGTATCCCGGTTGCCACGGTCTCAAGGCAGCCGCCATGGCCGCCATTCCACCGCCGCTGGCGCAGAGGGCAAGCCTACGGCCCCGAGGAACCTGCCCGTTCCTCTCTGCCATCTGAGGGTCCCTCTCTATCCCCCTGTCCCTACAAGACAGGGTAGGTCCAACGACCTACCAGCGGGGGCTTGGCAGACGGGATTTCCCCGGGGCTCCGAAGAGCCTGCTAATTCCCCAACTGTATTCCCTCAGCGCCAACCGGAAGTCCCTCGAGATTGTATATTTCAAATATTAGAGATGCCAGTTCTCTAAGGATCCAGACCTGCAGGAATTATTAAATTATTTTGTTACATTGCTGTTGTCTATGTGGCAGAACCTGACAGTTGTGAAGCCTAGCTCAAGAACGATGTAACACAATCCAGTCAAAGTTCAGTTCTTTATTTGCTTTAATATTTAGACAGACTCTTACCAGACTAAACCTTTACTACCTTTATCCCAATCAATATATCCTGGGAGATTCTAGGGAGGGGTGTCAAACTCAATTTCATTGAGGGTCACATCAGGATTGTGGTTGACCTTGGGGGCTGGATGGTCATGGCCAGGGTGGATGTGGCCAGCTTTCCTCTTTATCTCCTAATTCCCATCTCCTTCCTTCCTTCCTTCCTTCCTTCCTTCCTTCCTTCCTCCCTCCCTCCCTCCCCCTCCCTCCCTCTCATTCCCAATTCCTTCCTTCCTTTCCTCTTCCCCCTCCCTTCCCTTTCCTGGGGGAGAAGGTGACTCCCCCCCCCACTTTTAAATGTGGCCTTTATTAAGAGCCAGGGATGCCCACTCAGGTTTGTTGCTTGTTTTTTCCCCCAAAAAAGAGAAATTGCTGGTCCAAGGTCAGCATTGTAACTTTTTAAGGATTTGAGAAGCCATTCTTTTAATTTTGGGATTTCACTTTTTGGGGCAACCCCACTCCTCCTTCCTGCACCTCCTTTGTTTCCAAGGAAAAAAGAAATGAGGGAAGGGAGAAGAAGAGGGGGAGAAAAAAGCCACACACTCACTGGGATTTCTGTGACTATTTTTTCTTGACAACAACTATTAATACATAGCATTTCTTTCTTATTCTTTCTGGTCATGGCCCAGTTCTTTTTGGTTCTATAAATGCATACCTGAGCCAGAACAATGAATCCAATACAATATATTTTGCCTTCTGAAATACATGTTTCCTGAGAGGAGTTGAGAAAGTGCTGTGAATAGATGAAAACATAGTTTGAAGCTTCAAAATTGTCAGATGTTGGATTGAGGTATAGAACAGAGGAAGAGGCATTACACAAATGCAGCTTTAAAATGCTGGTCAAGAGATAAAGAGCATTTTCCTTGTCCCAAGTATAAGGCAAAGCAAGAAAAGAGGTGATTGCTTCACGTTAAGTTGAACACATTCACAGGGAGCTTAGTGTGTTCGGAAGATGGGATCATATAATATGGTCTCCCAAAATCAATTTTAAAAGGGGCTAGCCGAAGTGGTTAAGTGAAGTCACATCAACAGAATGTGATTTGGTTGTATTTTGGAATGAGAGATTTTTTTAATATCTCCTTTGAGGCAAACTCTATATTTTTCCCCTTTTTCTTTTCTTTTTTTTATTGAAAAAGGTTTTCAAATACAAATTTTCCCCCCTTTTTTCCCCCCTCCTCCCTAACCCCCCTCACCCCCTCCTTCCCTTTTGACTTCTTCATAATAAAACCCAAATTCATAACAGATTATATCATACTTTGCTATCCACTTACTCCATCTCCATATACTGACCCTTTCTTTCTAATAAAATTATCATGCCCCCCTTATACTATGCTATAATATGCATTTCAAAGTGACATTCTATTATAACAATATCTAGTAACTCCTGATTTAACATAATGATATTATTATATCTCCCAATTTAACAACTTCCGCTCGTAATCTACCCTTTTACTACCCCCCATACGATATAACATTTCAAAGCATACTTCCACTCTAATACTATTCAATAAATCCCAATTTAACACTTATTCAGTTCAACTACCCATTTCCTTCCCCCCCTTCATTACATACATTCACATCTAAACATAATATCCCTTTTCTTTAAACTAAACAATCCATAACCTATCTATCTCCACCCACTTTCCTACAAAATTACCATAATTATTCTTAATATCTTTATTCTTCTGCCCACTCCCCTAGAAGAATATTCCCTTATGTAAATAAAATCCTAAATCCTTTTTCTTTTCTAAATAAAATCCTTTTTCTTAATACTACATTATATTGGGGGGTTAGAAGATTTAAATGGACAGAAAGAAGTGAAAAAAGAATATCAGATGGGAATTATATTACCAAGCTTCTATCCTAACCTGGCTAAAAGAGTGGATAGAATTAAGAGATAAAAGAATCTTAGCAATAGAGGGACACAATTTACAAGTAGGATGGCATGCATTCCTTTGAGATGAAAAACACAAAACACATAGCTATTTCAGAAGACACAAATTAAGGAATGCATTATTACAAATTTGGATAAAAATAAAAAAAACAGCATTATACAAAAATACCAATCTGGATTTCACCAATGGAAGCATTAAAATACCCAAATTTAATTGAGATGGATAAGATTATAAAATATAGGAATGTACTAAAAGAACAAGGAAATTTGAAATCGAAACAGGAATTAGAACAGGATTTAAATATTGAAATTGATTGGTGGACATATACGCAAATTCAGTCTAAACATAGAGAAGATATAAAATTATATGAAATACAAAATGAGCAACATGAACTAGACAAAATTATACAAGGGACAGAGGAGAAATTAATTAGTAGGATATATAAATTTTTACTGCGGTACAAGATGGAAGACGAGGTAATTAAAGAAACAATGATTAAATGGGCCAAAAATTTTAATTATAATATAGAACTGGAGAGATGGGAGAAAATGTGGCAAATAAATACAAAATTAACTAACTGTGGCATTCAAGGAAAACCAGTTGAAGATGTTCTACAGATGGCACCTCCTACCGGCAAGGCTTGCTAAGATGTTCCCAAACAGCTCGCCAATATGTTGGAAATGCAACAAGATCTATGGAACATATTATCCTCTTTGCTCTTTTTTTTTTATTGAAAAGTTTTACAAAAAGATTTCCCCCCCCCAATATTCCCCCACCCCTTCCCTCCCCTCACCCCACCCTCCCCCCCAGACTTCCCAGAGCAAAATACAAGGTATTTCAGTTAACAATCATAAGCTAAATTAACCTATCTATCCTCAGACTACTAAATCCCCCCCTGACCCCTTAACTCCACTATAGATAACATAATACTTCTAATACTTAACATTCATTCATAAGCTATTTGATATTTTCTTGTCTGATACTTATTTTGAATATAATCAATCCATCTTCTCCATTCCGATACGTATCTTTCTTGTGTATAGTCCTTCAAATACGCTGAAATTTTCGCCATTTCTGCTAAATTCGTTACTTTCAGTATCCACTCTTCAATAGTAGGCAAAGAATCTTCTTCCAGTATTGCGCTACCAACAGCCTGGCTGTTGATATTAAGTTCAAAATCAATTTAGTCTCTAATACTGTACAATCCGTCATTATACCTAGTAAAAACAATTGAGGAGTAAATTTCAACCTTTTTTTCAGAATGTTCTGCAACACCCACCAAATTTTTATCCAAAATGCCTTGATTTTCTTACAGGTCCCCCATATATGATAATAAATTGCATCATCACATTCACATCTCCAACATTTAGCTTCCAAGTTCGGATACATACATGATAATTTTTTAGGATCTAAGAGCCATCAATAAAACATTTTATAAAAATTCTCTCTCAAATTTTGTGCTTGCGTAAATTTAACATTTCTGACCCAAATCTTTTCCCATGTTTCCATCATCACTGGTTCCTGAAAGTTTTGTGCCCATTTTATCATACAATGCTTAACCAATTCCGTTTCTGAATCTATTTCCAATAAACCGTTATACAACCTTTTAATATGCATCTGACTTTGATCTCTAATCTATTTCACCAAATTTTCCTCATTTTGCATGACACCAATTTTTTGATCTTCCCTCCATCTAGCTTGAAGCTGACCATACTGAAACCAAGTATAAGTTATCCCTTCTTCTTTTAATACAGCTAGAGATTTCAATTGCAGCTTACCCCTTTCCAAAAAAAAGAAGCTCTTTATAAGTAATCACCTCTGTTTTTTGTTCTATACTTATATTTTCTATTGCATGTCTAGGATTTGCCCATATGGGTATCTTATAGTTTAACTTATATTGATACTTTTTCCAAACCCTCAGCAACGCATTTCTAAGTATATGACCCTTAAACACTTTATCCACTTTTTTTTCATATAACAGATAAGCATGCCATCCATATAACAAATCATAACCTTCTATATTTAACATTCTCTCTTCAGTTAAATTAAACCAATCGCTAATTTGTGATAAAACAGCTGCTTCATAGTACAATCTTAAATTAGGCATTTTAAGACCTCCTCTCTTACGTACATCCTGTATAATTTTCAGTTTCACTCTTGGTTTCTTCCCACCCCAAATAAAGGTATTAACCCCTTTCTGCCATTCCCTCAAGTTTCCATCTTTCTTAAGCACTGGTATCATTTGAAACAAAAATAAAAACCTAGGTAATACATTCATTTTTATTACTGCTATCCTTCCCAGTAGAGATAGTTGTAGCTTTTTCCAATTTTCCATTTCTTTCTGCACTTTTTGCCAAAGAACTTCATAATTGTTTTTAAATAATTTCGTGTTTGAGGCTGCAATATATACCCCTAGATACTTAACCTTTTTAACTATTATTCTCCCTAAGTCTTCTCTTTGAGTAATGGACATATTTTTAATTATCATCTTTGTCTTATGTAAATTTACTTTAAATCCAGATACTTTACCATATTGACCTATTATATCCAACATATAGGGAGCCACTTCTATAGGTTGAGATAAAGTAACAACCAGGTCATCTGCAAACGCTTTTAATCTATAATCCTGCTGTCTAATTGCAATTCCTTTTATTTTATCAGAGTCAGGTATCTTATTCAACAAAACTTCTAAAGATAAAATAAACAACAATGGAGACAAAGGACAGCCCTGTCTTGTACCTTTCTCAATTTTAAAAACATCTGTTAAACCTCCATTAACTATTATTTGTGCTGTTTGTTCCTGATATATTGCTCTAATTGATTGTATAAAACACTCCCCAAAATGCATTTTTTCTATTATCTTAAACAAAAATTGCCAATTCAATCGATCGAATGCTTTCTCTGCATCCAAAAATATGAACGCTGCAGGGACCTGGTTGTTTTTTTTCCAAATATTCCAATAAATTTATAATTTGTCTAACATTATATTTCATTTGCCTCCCTTTTATAAAACCTAATTGATCATTATGAATTGTTTGTTGCATAACTGGCATTAGTCTGTTCGCTAATATCTTGGCAAAAACTTTATAGTCAGTGTTCAAAAGTGATATTGGCCTAAAATTTTCAGGTTTGGTACAATTTTGATCTTCCTTCGGGATCAGTGAAACAAAAGCTGTTCTCCAAGAGGGTGGAACTCCTCCCCCTAATTGAATTTTACAAAATAAAACTCTAAGCGGTTCTACCATTTCAGACTGTAAATTCTTATAATAAACAGCTGTTAATCCATCTGTTCCCGGAGCTTTCCCTATTTTTAACTGCTTAATTGCTGCAATAATCTCCTCAGAAGTTATTGGCTGATTCAATCCTTCCCTCTGTTCTAACGTTAATTCAGGAATATTCTCTTCCTTTAAGTATCTATCTATATCTATACCTTGTATTGAGTCACTAGCATATAACTTTGTATAAAATTCTAAAAAAGCCTTTTTGATCATATTTTGTTGGTGTACTTTCTTACCTCTAAATTCTATTTTACCAATGACTCGTGATTTCTGTTTTTTCCTCAGCATATAGGCCAACCACCTACCTGGTTTATTGGCATTACAAAATATATTATGTTTAGCATATTGTAAACTAGTTGCCACCTGATCAGCCATTAACATATTAAATTGCTCTCGTAGTATATTTATTGTTTCTTTAATTTTCTTATCTCCTGGATTGAGTATAAGTAATTGTTCTTTCTTTTTTATTTCTTCCTCTATCTCTTTCCACTTCTTTTGTTGTTTTAATCTATGTTTATTATTCATATGTATTAAAGTACCCCTCATATAAGCCTTACTAGCATCCCAAACCATTTCCATAGAAGTACCCTTATGCATATTAATAGCAAAAAATTCTTTCATTTGTTTTTTAAACTCATTCACATTTTCTTCATATCTAAATAAATTTTCATTTAGCCTCCAGGACCTCCTTTTTCCCCTCTCTTGTTCCAATTCTACCCAAACCGGACTATGATCAGTTAAAGTTCTTGGACATATCTTGGTCTTCTTCACCCTAGAAATAAAATCATTTGTGGTTAGTATAAAATCAATCCTGGAGAAGGATTGATGTCTATCAGAAAAAAAAGTAAAGTCTCTCTCCTCCTCATTGCGTTCTCTCCAAATATCTCTCAGTTCTATATCTTCCATCATATCAAAAAAGGATTTAGGTAATTTCGCACATGTTGAGATCTTTGATAAACTTTTTTTATCTTTCTGTGTATCTATTACTCCATTCCAGTCACCCATTAATATAAAAGATGTATAATCCCATTGTATTATTTTAGTATGTATATGTACCATTAACCTTCCAAGATAGGAATTTAGTTGCCATCTTTAGCCTTTCAAAGCCTCATAAGCATCAGCTGAACATCCTCCTCCACCTTACTTTTTGGCCTAGCCCCCCCCCGCCCCCACTTCTGTTTTTTGAACTTCTTGAGGTAAATCTTGAGGTTGTTGCATTTTTAATTGTTGTTCTGGAAGTTTATAAGTTGCTCGGGTCAGTCGTTGTTCTCTTGGCTCTCCCTTCTTAGATGGTTCCAGAGTTGGGGGTAGGCCCCCAAGATCCAGGTCTTCTTCCATGGTGATTCCTCCAGCTGCAACTTCAGCATAAATTTGTTTCTGCTTTCCATCTTTTTCTTCTTGTAGCATCTCCATTTTCTTTCTACCCCCCCCCCCGATGAGGGTGGGTATCCAGCCTTTAGAACATTAACATAAAAATCTTTTGCCTTCCAAACTGTGTTTAACCGGTATCTTTCTCCACTATAAGTCACTATTAAACCAGTTGGAACATCCCATCTGTACGGCACTTGTTGATTTCTCAGTTCATTTACCAAAAAGCCAAAATCCTTTCTGCTTCTTAACATTTTTGGAGGGATCTCTTTCAAAACCGCCACTTCTTGCCCAGCCACTTGAACCTTATTCATGTAAGAAGCTTGTAAGATGTCGTTTCTAATCCTCCTGGTTGTAAAATAAATCACCACATCTCTTGGCAACTGTCTTTGTCTTGCCAACCAGGAGTTAACCCTGTGGATTTTATCAATTCGACTTGCCACATCTTCTGGTCTTTCTTTAATTATCTCTGCAATAGCTTCAGCACAAATGTCCTTTAGATTTTCCTTACTATTTTCTTTCAGGCCTCTCAATCTCAAGGCAAATTCCATGGATCTATATTGTAACATTACCAGTTCATCATCCACCTTCTCTGTTTTAGTCATAATATCTCCTACTTTGTTTTCCAAATTCAAATTGGCCTCATTGATTTCTTCCACTCTCTCTTCCACCTGAATAACAAGTTTTGACAATCCTGAGACTGCAAAAACAATATCATTTCTTATTTCATCATGCTTTACTGCAACAACTTCTTTAATTGACTTTATATCTTCCTCAAATTTCTTTAATTTCCCTTCCACAATTACTGTTAGGTTATTCATAGCTGCAGCTTGGTTATTCATGGCTTCTTTCATAAATTCTTTGAGATCATTAAAAGCAACCTCCTGACTCTGTGAGTCAGCCGGAAGTTGTGCTTTCTGTGTCACTACAGACACTATTGGAGAACCTCCTCCTCCTTTAGCAACTCCTGGCTTAACTTGTTTAGAAGCCATCTTTTTTTTTTTAAAAAAAAGGATCTTTTTTCCTTTCAAAGCCACAAAATCCCTTGAACAATTTTCAAAAGCTTGTAATTTATAGTCTCTAATTTATCAAGCAAGATAGTCTTTTCTCCACAAACTCTCAATTCTCAGCAGCTTTAATCCACTCTCACAATGCAAAGTTCTCAATAAGCACTTTCGTTTCTGACTTTCACTTTCACACCCATAACAAAGGTGCCATCTTCAGCCTCCAGCTCAAGGAAATTCAATTAGAAACAATGTAAGTCCGGAGTTAAGCACTGTTACTTTAAAGCTTGTTCTCCTGTTTCTGCTCTGCCTGCGCTTATAATCAATCAAACTCACTTTTGCCAGCAGGATTGGACGCGGCGTCTGGCTCTGTTTAAACAAAGTTGTCCTGGATTCGGAGCTTCTTAGTGGGCTGACTGGGGAGCTCTCACCCTCCAAGCCTCTGGAATTATTCCAGAGGACTTTCAGAGAGCTCTACTCACACCCACCGGCTCTCCTCTCCTTCTCCCAATGGAGAGGTTTTTCAGCCGCCAGACAGCCGATTAGCGCTGTCAAAGCGGCTTTTACGAAATCGCGGGGCTGGTGGTCTAAGGAGACCATCCACGATGCCTGCGGTGCCAACCGGAAGTCGGAACATATCATCTTTGGTGGCCTTGCCTGGCGGCAGAAAAATTTTGGGCTAAAATCAAGAAATGGCTAGAAAAAATAACAGATCAACCGATTGATAGGAAACCAGAGACATTTTTATTAGGAATATTTTCTAGAAAATATACTAGAAATAAAATATTTGATTTTACATATTATAATGGCTGCACGAATATCATTTGCACAAAATTGGAAAAATAAAAATACACTAACAGAGGAAGGAATGATAAAAAAAATCTTAGAGTGTGCCGAGATGGACAAATTAACAAAAGAACTTAAAGAAAAGGAAGATATGTATGTAGCATGGAATAAATGGTACAACTGGCTGAAGATTAGAAATAGTGAACAATAAGAACAGGGGAGAAATTATAAATGTAAAATGTTTATAGGATAAGGTATAAAATGTACAAAATTAATATCATGATTGTTAGGAATTATAATGTAAATAAGAGAAAAAGGGACAAGAAGGAAAAGTACAGTATAAGGGGAAATGGGGGAAGATGTAAATATTAGAAGATGACTGTTATGAAACAGTTGTAAAAAAGGAATTTATATTATGTGTTTTGTGTTTGTTATATTGTGTTGTGTTATAAATAAAAATTAAAAAAAGAATATCATAATATAAATAATATTTCCTTTCCTCTGTCTTAAACAGAAAATATCAACCTTAATATAAGATTGGGTATCTCCCTCCAAAAGGCAAGAACCACAATTTTAGAAAAGCAGTTAAAAGAAGGCTCATCAAAGGCAATTGCAGAACAGCAGTATACTGTTATGCTGCAAATGTAACTTTGCCTAAATTTCCTTGATGACAGAGCTTCTTTTGTATCATTTGCAAAGCCAGCACAGTTTCCCAAATGCAGGTTATTTGCTCCCCTCCCCCAAAGTATTTAAGGTGTTTTGTAATACAAGGTTGTAAAACAGAGGAGTTGCTACTTTCCTTTAACTCTCAATACCCATGCTGAAAAAGGCAGCTTCTTGAATCGCGTGACTGAAACTTCCCTTACTTATTTTTCTTCTGGGTTTTTATTTTCCAGCTCAGAATGGATAGTAGCAAGAAAGAGATGCTGGATCAGAAGCCTCTCTTGGAAGTACAAGTATTACTCTCCATGGATTCTGCTCCGGATAGAGTCATGGATGGAGGAGCAGGGGGACTTACAGGGGAAAAGATACCCTGGGAAATGATCGCTCCTGTTTGCAGCTTTGAAAAACTCTGAATCATTCAGCTTTTGGAGAGCAATAAGTTTTGACCTGCTATTCTAGCATGCTGCTATGGTTGATGCCTGATCATTTTTTTAATTGCTGAAAAACGTGATGAGCTGCTGCCAAGAATCCCATAAGGAGGATTATCTACGAGCCAGTGAGGGCTTCCTCATTCTTCAAGAAGGACATTAATAGTGAAAAATTAAACAATTATAACTGAAATGAAGGTCTTCTCAAAGATACTATCAGAAATGCTAACAACATGCATGGTCAGAAGGTGAATGCTGTGGGGAGCAGCAAAAGATCTTTCTGCTGGTGGAAATCTTGATCTATATGCAGCAAACAACTCAGATGATTGCTATACTTTTGAGTGATCAGAACTTGAGAGTATTTGATGACAGGTTCATCTGTCATTGCCTTACTGGAATTTCTTTTATAATTAAGTTTCACTGCCAACACTTTCAATAGATTTCACCCGTGATAAATGTAAGGCTGGCCCTTGGAGCAATACCACAAAGTGGGAAGAAAAGGGTGGGTAATTCCATCATCTCATCATGGTGCTTCCACCTCCAGATAAGCACCATGTGTGTCTTACTACCATTGTTATTATGACCAGCATGGCATTCATGGATGCTTATCTGGTAGAGCAGAACCAAGGGCCTCGTAAAATTGGTGTCTGCATCATAGTTCTGGTAGGAGACATCTGCTTTTTGATTGTGCTGCGCTATGTGGCCGTCTGGGTGGGGGCTGAGGTGAAGACAGCCAAACGGGGCTATGCTATGATTCTTTGGTTCCTCTATATCTTTGTGCTGGAAATCAAACTGTATTTTATATTCCAGAACTATAAGGCTGATAAGAGAAATCTGGAGACGGTGGCTAGAAAGGCACTGACCTTGCTTCTCTCTATTTGTGTGCCAGGATTGTACCTAGTGCTAGTAGCCTTGGACAGCATGGAATATATACGTACCTTCCGGAAGAAAGAGGATTTGCGAGGGCGTCTCTTCTGGGTGGCCTTGGACTTATTGGATATCTTAGATATTCAAGCCAACCTGTGGGAACCACAGAAGACTGGTCTGCCAATCTGGGCAGAAGGACTCATGTTCTTCTATTGCTACATATTGCTCCTGATCCTGCCCTGTGTTTCTTTGAGTGAGATTAGCATGCAAGGAGAGCATATTGCTCCCCAGAAAATGATGCTCTACCCTGTCCTGAGTCTGGTGACCATAAACATGGTTACCATATTCATCCGAGCCATTAATATGGTCCTGTTTCAAGACAGCAGAGTCTCTACAATCTTCATTGGCAAGAATATAATTGCCATTGCTACCAAGATCTGCACATTCCTAGAATATAAGAAGCAAGTGAAGGAGTTCCCACAAAATGCCATTGCACTTGAGCTCCAGCAGAACTCAATGCCCCACAACCAGACCCTCCACAATACACAAGGCCTTCCTCATGAGCCATCCCCCACCAGGGAGATTTTGGACACATGATGAGCCTCTTCTTAGATATCAGCATTGGTTCTTGTTTACTTGGGTGGAGAGAAGGGGCAAAGAAGTAATACTGCTCTCATCCCAGCATAGAGAGTTGCTTCCAGCACAAGATTTTAACAAATGGAGGAACATCCCCTGCAACTCAGGTATTTCCAAGGGGCCCTCTGGAAAGAAAGCAAAACCAATGGACCTTCCAAAAAGAACCTCATCCACTCCAGCATCTGATCTTTTCTATCTGTTTGTTACCTGTGCTTCAACTTGTAAGAAATGAGAATTTGTCACAGCCTTTTTTAAAGAAAGGGACAGGGCGGGATGGGGCAGGATGGGAGAATCAGGACTGGCACTTCAGTCAGCGCACCAGTATATTGAGTCTTATTGGAAATGGTTGTGTTTACAGTTTCTTATTTTCAAACAAAACAAAAACAAAAAAAGGTCCCGTATAATCGCTGCAGAAAACTGGATTTGGGGCAGTTTTTTAAATCTTTGCTAAGTAGATCCTTTGCTCTGTTCAGTTCCTCTCAGCAAGCAGCAGCCTCACTCATTCGGCCAGGAAAGTTCTAACATTGCCAAAGTCTTCAGCAGCCCTTCAAAGAATCTTATTTAACATCACATCTCATATTTTAAGAACATTTATTATAAATCATTTATAAAATGATTCAGTGCAAGATTTCTATTTTTCAGAAAACAAGTATTTCTGTTTCATTCACATGTATGCACACTTCAGTTCTGATGGCATGAAGTTCCAGAGCTTTTCAGGCTACACTGGCCTGGGAAAATATACAGGTAGTACTATAAATGGAAACTGATATTCTCAGAATGATGAACATTCACTTTTATTCCTGCAGCAGCTTAATTTATAACTGTGCTGCTTTTATATGAACTACACAGACTGCCTCTAAAATAAGGCATGGGACAATCCCTTTACGCAAGAACTATTGGGACATAAAACAGAGCAACAGTTTCCCAGCAAAAATGTTGCACAAGCCTGAAAGCAATGCAAGACTATTTTTTTCTTAGTGATCTCCCATCCTCTCACTGGTGTCTTGATCACATACCAACAGATTTTTCCAGTGTATGCTAATTCAGCATCGGATACCTCATTTGGCCATGCATATCCATTCCTCACTTAGCAACCTGAAACAAGGAATCAAATTTGGTATTTTGCCATACTATCCCCCATAAAAATATATAGTCAATCTTATTGTGGTGGGATTTACTATATGCTTTTAAAGCTCAGTCTTGTCAGTAGGTAAGGGTATGAACATTTGGCCTATAAATTGAAAATATTCAATTTGTTCATTACAGCGGACAATAAAAGCAAAAGAATTGGCAGAAGAGAGTCTAAACATTCTTGTATAAAGTAGCCATTCTCTCAGCCAAAAAAGCAGTAGAGGGGAATATAAAGGGAAGAGGCACTAGGAACATAAATTTTGAAGATATTACATATCCTGAAACATGCAAATGTTTAAGGATAATGCAGTCTTGCTCTGCATGGATCTGGGGTAGGGTATTGGGCATTAACCAAGTCACTACCTACATTGACCTTACTGCTCTTACTAGTTTACTAATTTTAGGCTCCCAAAACATGTTCAGGGTGTTGCTATCCCTGAAGACTATATGAAGATGCTTAGTGCATTTCATTATTTTGTCAATTGTCTCAGGTCTGTGTGATGTAGCTCCACAAAGTTTAGTTATACCTAGACCTGTGCATTTTATTTTGTTTGAAGATCATTCTATGTAATAAAGGGTTTTGGACACTCACCCACCAAGCTTTCTTTTTTGACGTGCGTATTTTCCTTTTGTGGTTATTGTTGCTCTTACTTATCCAGAAGTTAGCATGCCCCCTATGAATATCAAAGGTAAGAGCAATGAGTTAATTTTTGAACAAAGAGTCATGTTTTCTTTCTAGTTTATGCAAAAAGGACATTAATTGATTAGAGCAGACAAGATCCATAAACCACTTTGTGAAAGAGAACCCTTTCAACATAAATTCATCAGAAGAGTATAGTTTTTAAAGAAACATGGTTGAATAATTTGAGAAGGTACAAGGAAAATGACTGATTCAAAATAGCATTTCATGTGCCAAAGAGTAGCATCAGAAAGGACAATGATATCCATGAATAAGAATTTTATTTTATCAAACCAACTCCTAATTCTATTGGGCTATTGTAGGTTTTCTATGCAAAATATATAATATACTATAATAAAATATAATAGGTTTTTCATTATATTAAATTATATTTAATATATTTAATATAATTATATTTAATTTAAATATTAAATATATATATGACCTAATTCCAAGCATAAACCATTAAATACCAAGTCAAATAAGGAGGTAAGGAGTAAAGAGAAAGGAGAAAAATACAGATACAAAGTAGATGTGGGAAGCATACCCAGAGTAAGCTACAAAAAACTTAAATGCCTATACACTTAATGCTCAAAGTTTACAGAACAAACAGGATGAACTCGAAATACTCGAAATTCGCCTGATACGCCAGTTGCGCCCCTTTCTGGACCGGGACTCCCTACACACGGTCACTCAAGCACTCGTCACTTCTCGTCTGGACTATTGTAATGCTCTCTACATGGGGCTCCCCTTGGGGTACACCCAGAGGCTCCAACTGGTGCAGAATGCGGCTGCGCAGGGGATTATGGGAGCGATGGGGTGCTCCCATGTGACTCCTCTCCTGTGCGAGCTGCATTGGCTTCCGGTGGACTTCCGGGTGCGCTTCAAGGTGTTGGTGATCACCTTTAAAGCACTCCATGGCTTAGGGCCAGGGTACTTACGGGACCACCTTCTGCCACCAATAGCCTCCCACCAGCTGGTTCGCTCCCACAGAGAGGGCCTCCTCAGGGTGCCGTCGGCCAGACAATGCCGGCTGACGACCCCCAGGAGGAGAGCCTTCTCTGTGGTGGCACCTACCCTATGGAACAATCTACCCCCAGAGATACGAGTGATCTCCGACCTCCGGATTTTTCGTCGGGCCCTAAAAACTTATTTTTTTCAGTTAGCCGGTCTGTCCTGATTTTAGGGTTAGTTTTAAAATTTTAATATTTATTTTAATTGACAAGTTTTAAATTATGGGCCAAATTTATAAATTATTTTAACTTTATTTTTTAACTGTGATGTTTGTATAGATGTTTTTTATCTGGCTGTTCACCGCCCTGAGTCCGAAAGGAGAAGGGCGGTATAGAAATTCGAATAAATAAAATAAATAAATAAATACTAGTACATGAGGGCAAATATGGTATAATGTAGTTGCCATTACAGAAACTTGGTGGGATGAAACTCATGACTGGAATGTACCAATAGAAAGATACAAACTTCAAAAGAAACAGACCTAACAAAAGAGGAGGTGGAGTTCCATTATATCGGGTGTCAAATTCAAGGCCTGTGGAGCAAATCCAGCCTCTGAGGTGCTTAAATCTGGCCTGTGGGGCTGGCCTGGAAATAGCAAAGGACCGATCCGTGGTGCCTCTGCCAGTCAAAATGGGGCATGGGGGAGCTGTGCACAGCCCGGATGGCCTCCTGCAACACTCTGCTGGCCAAAATGGGGCATGAGGAGGCCACACGAGCCCCCCCTGCACCCTATTTTCAGCCTGGACAGCTTTCTGCAGCACTTGCCAGTCAAAACGGGGCATCGGGTACACGAGGCCCCCCCATGCCCTGTTTTGGCCAGCAAAGTGCTGCAGGAGGCCGTCCAGGCTAAAAAGGGCATGGGGGGAGGATGCCCCATTTTGGCTTGCAGGGTGTTTCAGGAGGCATCCGTCCCATCTCCTCCCCTCCCCTGGCCAGCCCAAAGAGGAGAACTACAATGCTAATCCTCGAAGAAATCCAGTTTGACACCCCTGCATTATATGTCAGAATTCACTTCCTCTCTACAGAGATGCACATAACAAAGGATGAAATGCATCCTACAATGGATTTCTACAATGCATATGGGTCAACATAAAAGGAAAAAACCCAGTAGCATTGCCATAGGTGTATACTACAGGCCACCCAACCAAGTAGAAGAAGTAGATGATCTTTTTGCTACTCAGTTAAATGTATGTAGGAAACACACCACAGTAGTAATGGGGGACTTTAACTACCTTAACATCAACTTAGAGGCAAACTGCATCAAGTGGGAGTTCAAACAGATTTCTGACCCAGCTAGCTGACAACTTCATCACCCAAAAGGTAGAAGAGGCAACTACAGGGACAGCTATATTGGACCTTATTCTTATTAACAGCGAAGAAGTGATAGTGGGGATTGAAGTTGCAGGAATTTTAGGGGAGAGTGACCCTGTCATATTAGAATTCAATATAAAACAAACACAAGTAGCAGAGCATAATCAAACCAGTGTCTTAGATTTTTAAAAAGCTGATTTTAACAAACTCAGAGACAGCTTGGGAAGGATACCATGGATGAAAATCTTAAAGGAGCAAATCGACTGAAGAAGCTTGGGAAACTCAGAAAAATACAATTATAAAAGCCTAGCAAGTTGAATACTACTAAACAAGAAAAACAAGAAATCCAAGAAAAAAGCCAACATGGTTTTACAAAAGACTCTCAGACTAATTGAGAGAGAAAAATAAGAACAAAAAATGGAAAGAGGGACACATAACTAAGGCAGAATACCAACAAATAGCCCGAACCTGTAAAACTAAAGTTAGGAAAGCTTGAATAATGTAAAACTTGCAACAAATGTCAAAAACAATTTTAAAAGTTTCTTTCAACACAAGAGTTAAAAAAAACAGTCCATTAATGGGAAAAGATGGCAAAGGAATAACAGGCAATAGAAAGAAAACAGAAGTGCTTAATTCATACTTTGCATCTGTCTTCAAGCAAAAAGAGAACAATACTCAACATTCCAAAAACAGAACTGTAAATTACAGGTTAGGAATGTAAATTAAAATATGCAAAAATGAGGTAAAAGTCAGCTTTTAGATGGATGCAAATCATCAGGTCCTGATGGACTACATGCCAGAAGTCTGAAGGAACTGGCAGACATAATTTCAGAACCATTGAAACAAAGACCATGGAGCACCAGGGAACTACCTGAGGACTGGAAAAGAGCTGATGTGGTTCCCATCTTCAAAAAAGGGAGGAAAACATATGCAGAAAATTATAGACCAATCAGCCTGACATCAATATCTGGGAAGACTTTGGAAAAGATAATCAATCAACAAATCTATGAACAGCTACAAGCAACAAGCCAATATGGGTTCATGAAAAAAAGATCATGCCAAATCAATCTTATTACATTCTTTGACAAAGTGATTAAATTAGTGAATCAGTGAAATGCTGTGCACATAGCAGGGGTGAAATGCTACTGGATCGGACCGGATTGGCCGATCCGGTAGCGATGATGGCTGGTAGTTCGGAAAAACCAATAGCAATGGCAGCTGGAGGCTCTGCCCACCCGCCCACCCACCCCATTCCCCGGAGTCGGGGAATGCACCATTCTCCGACTCCGGCCTTGTCGCGGAGCCGCTGCCTGCTTGCCTTTTGCCACGCAGTGTATCCTACTGCTCACCTTTCTCCCATGGCTGGCTGTCAGGGAAGGCAAGCACCCAAAAGTTACCGGAGTCACTCACTCTCCTTCTTGAATGAACCACCACCACGCAAGCGCACACCGTTTATTTAATTCACTCATCAGCGGCAGGTTGGGTGTGCGCTTGCGCAGCTGGCGCGTGGACCAGGGCGGCGATGGTGGCAGCTCATTCAAGAAAGAGAGTGAGCGACTCCGGTAACTTTTGGGCGCTTGCCTTCCCTGATAGCCATCCGCGGGAGAAAGGTAAGGACACGCCGCTTGACGATGAGAGAGTGGGCAACGGCTCCAGGGCAAGGCTGGTATCGGGGAATGGTGCATTCCCCAACCTGGTTGAGGCAGGTGGTTGCCCCAGGGAATGGCGCATCCCTGGGCCCTGGCCCCCGCCCCAAAGCGAAGAGAGATCAGGTGGCGAGTGGGTGGCAGAATAGAAATTTAAAAAGTTTTCCTACCGGGTCCTGTGGGCGTGGCTTTGTGGGAGGGAGTCTTGTGACTGAGTGGGCATGGTTGTGAGTGACATCAAGTTGGCCATGCCCCCCCCCCACCAAATCACGCCCACAGAACCGGTAGGGAAAAATTTTAGATTTCACCCCGGCACGTAGTATACTTAGATATCAGTAAAGTATTTGATAAAGTAGACCACAAGCTACCTCTTAGCAAGCTAGAAAAATGTGAGATAGACAACACCACCACAAGATGGATTTATAACTGACTTACTCAACATGTAATTCTCAATGGAACTATGTCCGCATGGAGAGAAGTAAGTTGTTCCATTTAAGTTTCCGTACTCTTCAATATCTACATAAACAATCTATACAAGGTAATTGAAGGGAAACTCATCAAATTTGCAAATGACACTAAGCTGGCAGGAATAGCCAACACCCCAGAAGATAAACTAGATCCAAAAAGATTTTGACAGACTTGAACAACGGGCCCTGTCCAACAAAATGAAATTCAATATAGATAAAACTAAGGTTTTACACTTAGGCAAGAAAAACTAACTGTATAGATATAGACTAGGTGAAACTTGGCTTAATGCCAATAATTGTGGGAGGGATCTTGGAGTACTAGTGGGCAACCATTTAAATATGAGCCAATGGTGTGCAGCAGCAGCCAAAAAGCCAATGCAATCATATGCTGAATTAATAGAAGGACAGAATAAAGATCATGTGAAGTTTTAATACTGCTTTACAAAGCATTAGTAAGAGCACACTTGGAATACTGCATCTAGTTCTGGTCACCACAATATAAAAAAAATATGTTGAGACTCTGGAAAAAGTTCAGATAAGAACAACAAGAATGATTAGGGGGCTGGAGGCTAAAACATATGAAGAATGGTTACTAATGGAAAGAAGGACTACAGGAGACATGATAGCAGTGTTCCAATATTTGAGGGACTTGGGCTCCTACAAACACGAGAAAGTCAAACTATTTTCCAAAGCACCAAAAAACAATGGATGGAAACTAACCAGTTTCCAAGAGCCTTGATAGGACAGTGGTCTAAGCACCCTGTTATTAACACAGCTGCCTGCAATTTACTGCTGGTTTGAATCTCTCCAAGGCTCAAGGTTGACTCAGCCTTCCATCCTTTCTAAGGTAGGTGAAATGAGGACCCAGTTTGTGGGGGCAATAAGCTGACTTTGTATAAATATACAAAAGTATGAAGGCTATTGCTTAACGCATTGTAAGCCTCCCTGAGTCTCCGGAGAAGGGCGGCATATAAATCAAATAAATAAATAAATAAATAAATAAAAAAACCAAAGAGAGAAGCAACTTAGAACTAAGGAGAAATTTCCTAATGGTCAGAGCAATCAACCAATGGAACAGCTTGCCTTCAGAAGTTGTGGTGCTCCATCACTGGAGGCTTTCAAAATGAGACTGGACAACCATTTATCTGAAATGGTATAGGGTCTCCTGCTCAAACAGGGAGTTGGACTAGAAGATCTCTTCAACTCTATTATTCTATATTCTATGTTTTATGACATGACATAGCATAGCATAACATAGCATAACAGCATAACGTAACAACATAACATATAACTACAATTTAACCTAACCTAACCTAACCTAACCTAACCTAACCTAACCTAACCTAACCTAACCTAACCTAACCAACATAACATAACATAACATAACATCAGATAACATAAAACAGGACATTTCTCCTTATATCATTGTGCCCTTGTAGGAAATTATTTTGGGATTATTATTTTTTTAAAAAGCCCATTAGCTGTAGTCTTTGGTCAGAGACCTTAGCTTTATAATATAAATACTGATGCGTTTGTATCAAGCATACTCAATAAAGCACATAGTGTCAGATAGTACAAATGCTTTTTATTAAGGTTATACTGATTTAACAATAAGGCTTATGCTAAGCTCATGTATTCTATTCAATATTTACATTCATCTGCTAGAGACAATATGCAGAGGAATAATGGCAGGGTCCTCAGGAACAAAGAAACAAACCCTGGGGGCAATTGCCAAAATTTTGGAAGACAGATTCAAGATTCAGAAAGATTTTGACAGACTTGAGCATTGGATCCTATCCAACATAATGCAGTTCACTTAGGCAGGAAAAACCAAATGCACACATATAGACTAGGTGGTACCTGGCTCAACAATAGTAACTGTGAGAACTTGAAATTTGATGTCCTAGTGGACTACCATTTAAATATGAGCCAGCAATATGCTGCAGCTGCCAAAAAAGCTAACGCATACCTAAACTGCAGCAACAGAGGTACAGCAACAAGATCACAAGAACTAGATATTACCATTCTATACTACACTATTGAGGCCACATTTATAAGATAGGTAGTCATCAATTTACGACCACAATTGAGCACTATTTTTTGGTTGCTATGTGAGATATTTGTTAAATGAATTTTGCCCCATTTTATAATCTTTCTTGCCACAGTTGTTAAGCGAATCACCACATTTGTTGTACCATAGTTGTTAAGCGAGTCGCGCTTTCCCATTAACTTTGCTTGACAGAAGATCGCAAAAAGTGATTGCATGACCTTGGGACACTGCAACTATCCATAAATATCTGAATTCTGAATTTTGATCACATGAACTTGGGGATGCTGCAATGGTTGTAAGTATGAAAAACAGTCATAAGTCACTTTTTTCAGTGCTGTTGTAACTTTGAATGGTCACTAAACAAATTGTTGTAAATCGAGGCCTACCTGTACTGGTTCCAAATTCTGGTTCCCACGATTCAAAAAAGACTCTGGAAAGAGTGCAAAGAAGAGCAACAAAAATGGTAAGAGGTCTGGAGGCTAAATTGTACAAGGAACAGGAACTAGGTATGTCTAGTCTAACAAAGAAAAGGAATAGTTGCTACATGCAGAATGGGACATGGTGTGGCCAGTACAGCAAGGCCAGCTCACAGCTGCCAGCTCGCCATTGTCAATTTGCCTCTGCCAACTCACCGCTACCAAGTCACCACAGGACAACTGCACACGGCCAACTTGCCACGGGAACAACTTGCCACGGGCAGCTAGAGACAGAGCTGGGTGAGTGGGCAAGGAAATGGGTAGGCAGGGTGCAGAGTGGCTGCAGCAGCCAGGGGATTCCCATTACACAACACCTACCATGCCTAATTCTGGGAGCTCTGAGAGCTTGATGCTGCAGTGGCAACAACAGCCATTGCTGAACAGCCCGAACTCCCTGCCCACCGCTGCCATTGCTGAACAGCCTGAACTCCAGATGGCCTGGAGCTTGGTGTGGCGGCAGCAACAGAGGTGGCAAGTGTGAAGATGGAAAGCCCCCGGCTGCTGCCACCATCACTCTGTGCTCTACTGACCACTCGCTCACCCGCCTGGCTCTCCCTCCAGCCACCCACAGTGAGTTGTCCCTGTGGTGAATTGGCTGTGTTGAGGTGTCCTGCAATGACTTGGCAGTAGTGAGTTGGCAGAGGCAGGTGAGCTGGTGATGGTGAACTGGCCGCACTAAGTTGTCTTAGCTCTGGCTACATGATAGTTGTCTTCCAGTGCTTTAGGAGCCATCACAGAAAAGAGGGGGCAAACTTAGTCTACAAAGCTGAGAGTAGGTCAAGAAGCAATGGGTGGAAGTGTGTTAAAGAGAGGTCCAAATTGAAGAGAACCAACCTAGAACTAAGGAGACATTTCCTAACAGTGACAACAATTTACCTCAAGTTGTTGTGGGTGCTCCAACACTGGAGGTTTTTAAAAACAGATTGGACAAGCATTTGTCTGTTATTCTGTTAACAGAATAACTTTAACAGAATAACTTTATTCTGTTATTCTGAGAAACTTCCTGACAATTAGAGAACAATTAACCAATGGAACTGTTTTTCTCCCGGAGTTGTGGATGCTCCATTGCTGAAAAGACATCCATATATCTGGGATGGTATAATGTAGGACACATCCAAAATCCCTTCTGGCTCTGTGATTCTTAATCCAAATGGACATTGCACCTCATCCATTGCTCAGAGCCAGGCATGAGGGAGTTGTACTCCTCTGCCTTAAGCTTGCTCACCTTTATTGCTTACTTCACAGTGGCCGTGATGGGAGCAAGATATCTCTAAAACCTTGCCTATGTTTAACAGGGTTCATCAAAAACAGATTATGCCAAACCAATCTTATTTCATTCTTTGAAAAAGTGACTAAATTTTTGGATCAGTGAAATGCTGTGGACATAGTATACTTAGATATCAATAAAGTATTTGATAAAGTAGACCACAACCTATTTCTTGACAAGCTAGAAAAAAAGTGAGATAGACAACACCATTACAAGATGGATTTGTAACTGACTTACAAATCATACTCAACATGTAGTTCTCAATGGAACTATGTCCACATGGAGGGAAATAAGTTTATTTATTTATTTATTTATTTATTTATTTATTTATTTATTTATTTATTTATTAGTTCGATTTATATGCTGCCCTTCTCCGGAGACTCAGGGTGGCTTACAATACATTAAGCAATAGCCTTCATACTTTTGTATATACCTGCTTAGTAGGGCTTTTTTTATTATTAAAAAGTTTTATCAAACATTACAAAAATTTTTCCCTGTCCCTCTTCCCCCCACTTCCCTCCTCCACCCACCACCCATCCCCCATCCCCCCTCTCCCTCCAACCCCCCTCCCCCCACCCCGGACTTCCCAGAGCAATGAATGAAATCAACTTTTTCTTTTTGAATTATGTTTTGTTAGTTGAAAGGGGAGTTAAAGAGCAAGAGGGAATTAATAGCCTACAGAAAGTTAGCATATTTTAGTTTATGTTTGTTAAATGTTATACCTTAGTAGAGCTTTTTGGCCCCCCCAAGCAGTGTTCTATTTTATACAAAGTCAGCTTATTGTCCCCACAAACCGGGTTCTCATTTTACCTACCTCGAAAGGATGGAAGGCTGAGTCAACCTTGAGCCTGGTGAGAATTGAACTTGCAGTATTTGCCCGCAGCTGGCATCTAAGTGCTACTTTAACAGCAGCAGTTTAGTCTGCTGCGCCACCAAGTTGTTCCATTTAAGGTTCCATTTAAGTTTCCATACTCTTCAATAGCTACATAAACAATCTAGACAAGGTAATTAGAGGGGAACTCATCAAATTTGCAAATGACACTAAGCTGGCAGGAATAGCCAACACCGCAGAAGACAAACTCTAGATCCAAAAAGATTTTGACAGACTTGAACAACGGGCCCTGTCCAACAAAATGAAATTCAACATAGATAAATCTAAGGTTTTACACTTAGGCAAGAAAAACTAACTTGTATAGATCAGGGGTATCAAACTCAATTTTATTGAGGGCCACATCAGGGTTGTGTTTGACCTCGAGGGCCCAGGTGGGCATGGCCAACTTGATGTCACTGGGTTGGAGTCACCTGTGGTGGCCTGAGTGCTCTGCAACAAAAATGGGCTCCCAGGATCCATTTTCAGCTGCTACAGCCTCCTGCAACCCTCTCCCAGCAAAAACTGAGCTTGGGGGGAGTTGCACGTGGCCCTCATGAGCTGTTTTCGCTGGCAGAAGCACCACAGGCTGGTCCTTTGCTATTTTCAGAGTGGCCTGAAAGGGTGACCACAGGCCAGATCTAAGCACCCCGTGTACCATATGCAGCCCCTGTGCCTTGAGTTTAAAGCACCTGTTTTAACAGTAAGTCTTATGCTAAGCTCATGTATTCTACTGAATATTTACATTCATCTACTAGAGAAAATATGCAGAGGAATAATGGCAGGGTCCCCAGGCCAAAAAAACAAACCTCACCTAAAAAATGAACTTGAATTTTATACTATCTTGAATAATATCATGACTTTATGCCAGAACCTTTAATAGATTAACAGAGTTGGTAGCAGGGGTGAAATGCTACCGGTTCAGGCCAGTTCGCCCAAACAGGTAGTAAAATTGCTGTGCTGATCATTGGAACTTTTTTTTACTTTTTTAAAGCATTTTTTTACTACCTATTCGCCCGAACCAGTAGTAAAAAATGCTTTAAAAAGTAAAAAAAAAAAAAAAAAGTTCCGACGATCAGCTGTGCGACACTCTGCAGTGCCGGGCAATCGGAACTTTAAAAAACTTTTTTAAAGCATTTTTTTTACTACCAATCAGCTGTGAGACAATCAGCTGTGCCTGATTGTCTGTGGGGTTCCTGCTTGTTGCAGGGGCCATTTTGTGTGAAGTCCAGCTGCTTTTGCATTATGTGTGAGTCAATTGTGTAGCTTTTGTGTTATTTTTGTGTAAAGTGTGATAGTTGGTTTTTGAGCTCCCTGTGACTCTGTGAGGTTCCTGCTTGTTGCAGGGGCCATTTTGTGTGAAGTCCAGGTGCTTTTACATTGTGTGTGAGTCAGTTGTGCAGCCATGCCCACCCGGTCACATGACCAGCAAGCCATGCTCATCCGGTCACATGCCCACCAAGCCACGCCCACAGAACCGGTAGGGAAAATTTTTTAATTCCACCACTGGTTGGAAGGGACCTTGTAGGTCATCTGGTCCAACCCCCGCCAAAGCAGGAGACCCTACACCATTTCTGACAAATGGCAGTCCAATCTCTTTTTGACAGCCTCCAGTGATAAAGCTCCCACAACTTCAGAAGGCAAGCTGTTCCATTGGTTGATTGTTTTCACTGTCAGAAAATTTATCCTTATTTCTAGGTTGAATCTTTCCTTGATCAATCCATTATTCCTTGTCTGGCCTTCAGGTGCTTTG
Organism: Pituophis catenifer annectens; assembly: GCF_029215685.1. Classification (NCBI taxonomy): domain Eukaryota; kingdom Metazoa; phylum Chordata; class Lepidosauria; order Squamata; family Colubridae; genus Pituophis; species Pituophis catenifer. Next base: position 105,052,149 of record NW_027256883.1, on the reverse strand, counting down.
GAAAATAGCTTGACCCCTTCCTCTCTGTGGCAGCCCCTCAAATATTGGAACACTGCTATCATGTCTCTCCTGGTCCTTCTCTTCACTAGACTAGCGATGCTCAGTTCCTGTAACCATTCTTCATACGTTTTAGCCTCCAGTCCCCTAATCATCCTGGTTGCTCTTCTCTGCACTTTTTCTAGAGTCTCAACATTTTTTTTATAGTGTGGGGACCAAAACTGGTTGCAGTATTCTAGGTATGGTCTTACTAAGGCTTTATAGACTGGTATTAGTACCTCACTTGATCTTGATTGTGTCCCTCTGCTAATGCAACCTAGGATTGCATTGGCTTTTTTTGGCTGCCACCACACACCACTGGCTCATTTAACTGGTTGTCCACTAAGACTCCAAGATCCCTCTCACAGTTACTGCTAGTAAGCCTGGTTTCACCCAGTTTATATGTGTACTTTTGGTTTTTCTTCGTAGAACTTTACTTTTCTCTAAATTGAATTTCATTTTGTTAGATAGGGCCCAGTGTTCAAGTCTGTCAAGATCCATCTGGATCTTGAGCCTATCATTTAGAATGTTAGCTATTCCTGCCAGCTTAGTATCATCCACAAATTTGGTAAGTTCCCCTTCTATTACTTCATCTAATTTGTTTATGAAGATATTGAAGAGTACTGGCCTAAAATGGAACCTTGTGGTACCCCACTGCTTACTTCCCTCCATGTAGACATAGATCCATTAAGGACTACTTATTGAGTATGGTTTGTCAGCCAGTTATGAATCCATCCGGTGGTGATGCTATCTATCTCACATTTTTCTAGCTTACCAAGAAGTACTATATTTTTTTTGCTTATTTTAACTTTTATTTCTAGTCTGTCTTTTACAGTTATGTTTTTGGTAGGTTGGGCTATAGTTTCTTTTTGCGTGAAGATTGATGCAATGAATGAGTTAAACAACTCTGCTTTCTCTCTCTTGCCTGTTACTTCCTTGCCGTCTTCTCTCTTTAGTGAACCGACTGTTTCCTTGATTTTTTTTTCTTGTTATTTATATGTTGGAAGAAACTTTTTTTAAAATTATGTTTGACTTTTGTTGCAAGTCTTTGTCCATTCTGAGCCTTTGCTTTCCTGACTTCATCTTTGCAGATTCTGGTTATATGCTGATATTCTGCCTTAGTTGTGTGTCCCTCTTTCCATTTTTTTTGTACTTGTCCTTTTTGTCTTTCAATTTGTCACATAAATCTTTGGGCAGCCATGCTGGTTTCTTCTTAGATTTCTTGTTTTTCTTTTTCAATATATTGTGTTGGTCTCAGGGATTTCCCTGAGATGATTCATTAGTTAAGTCCAACAATGAAATATATGGTGCAAAAGCTAAAATACTGGTAAAAATGTGTAAGCAGAAATAGATTGAGAATAAACTGACAGAAATTGGGCAAAGAACAAGAAAATAAGAAGCCTTAAAGCCAATTAGCAGACTCTTGAACTAAAGATAAAAATGAATAAATTTTTGTGAGATTTTATCAACATACATAAGGAATATCCAAATATGTTATCAATCCTGCCAGGTAAACCAGACAGGAAACACTACTGGATGAGCTAATTCAACTTTATTGTAAACCTACATTAATATAACCTTGTCACATGATCAATAGGTGTCTTACACTAACTCAGGGGTCCTTAAACTAGTAAGGAAAGTAAAGCCAACGTTTTTTGCCAGCAGAGTGCTTCTGGGGGCCAGGAAGGCCCAAAACGGGATGCACGGAGGCCCCGGGAGGAGAAAATGGCACTCTCTGCCTCAGCTTCTTAGCTCAGGCTTCCTCTGTCCATCCATCTCTGGACTCAGGGCGGGGATCAACCAGTGCACTCCAAGCAGGCAATCAGCCGTGGTGGTCCTGACTGGGCCTGGGGAGTAGGTGCCTCGCTGCTGTGGCTTCCAGCGGGAGGGGGGCGATGTGGGCTGTGCAGCCTCGCAGTCCCTAGCTGCCTCCCAGTGGCAGCCACAGGAGGTGAGGATGTAATAGGAGCAGCAAAAGGAGTGACATTCATCAAGGTGCAGGTATCCGGCAGCAGGAACTCTGTAGCTGGCCCTCCAAGAAACAGGCATGGCATCAGTAGCAGACAGAGAGGGGGGGCACGTGATGTGAACCACCATAAGTGCCTGCTCCATCCCATGTGGCTGGAACAGGGCAGGTGGCTGCCCGACACATCCAGCAGGCTGGATCGCATGCCTCTCCCATGTGCCTCTGCATTTGGCTACTGCTGCCACTGTGGGTGAAAAGAAGATGAGGAGGGTTTGGAGCAGATGCTGCCCACTTTGTCCCATCTCTTTTGGCTTGTGGTTGGAGAGCAGGTCATCACTGATTATCTCCTTGGCCCCCTCGTGGGTCTGGCACCACCAAGGCCACCAGCAGCTCGTGCAAGTCCATTAGACCTCTGCTGTCACTGCCCGGAGCACCAGGCCTGGGAAAGCTTGATCCCCATTGGTGCTATGGCCACCCAAGCCCAGCCGGGATCACTTGCCTTCCCCCTCATCTCTGCTGGGTCTGGGCAGCCAGGGCTCTGATAGGGATCTGGCTTTCCCCCACTCACGGTGGCCATATTTTGCCTGCTGGGCCTGGTTGTGGTTTCCTATCTCTACTTGGTCTTTCTAGCTGGCTGCTTTGCCTCCTTTGGGCTGGGTGGGTCTGCCAAGCAGTGGCAGAGTTCTCACCCAGGAGCTGCCAGGGGTAGAGACCCCCGATGACATGCCTCCTTCACTGGGGATGTTTGGCAGGGAGAACTGAGCCCTGCCCTGCCCTGCGAGGCAGTAACTCCAGAGCGCTTTCAGGGTGCTGCCCGACCGAAGCAGCTCCTTCAGACAGAGCTCCTGAGGCTGCAGTCCCTTCCCTGGACTGAAGGCAGCTTTCTGTCTTGCAGCCTCCCTCACCCCCTGACCGCTTCTCTGTTCTGAGCTGAGGGTTGCAGCCAAATTCCCCCACTCGGCTGGCGTTCCAGGAAGGTGCAGCTTGGGGGTAGTGGGGCTTTCCTGAGGCGAGTTGGCAAGGCGCTGCCTGAACTGGTGTCTGGGGCTCAAAGGCCCTCTTCCTCCTGCCTTGGGACAGGTGCCACTTCCTACCCTGCACCCCGCCACACTTTGGGGAAGCCCGGCAGCTGCCACATGTTGGATTTGGTAGCAGACAGGGAAATGCTGCGCCCTCCCTCACTTCCTGCAGGGCGTGCTGGCGAAGCCCCCCTGCAGTCAGGGGGCTTCCCCACTACTGCAGTCAGGTTTGCAAGGGGAACATGTTCCATGGGGAGGAGGGAGACATGTACCCATTGCACTTGGCCAAAGGGTGTGGGTGGGTGGAGGAACAGCTGTATCTTGCTGGAAGAGAGGTGATGCTGGTGGGTGGACTGATGCACATGGGGAGGAGAGCGCATGGGTGATGGCAGCATCAGAACCCTCCTTGGCTCTTCCCCAAAGCACCTCGCACCAGCTGAATCCCTTGCCCTGAATGCCGCTGCCGTTCCCTGCCTTGCTCAGGAGGCTTGCCCTTCCCTGCCCAGTTTCGGTGGGGCAGGCAGAGTTTAATATTTGCCTCTGGGGAGCGCACCGAGGGGGAGTTGGAGTGGCCAGATCCCTTCCAGGAGGCCCTTGTGACAAAGAAGGCCCGTCGCCTCTACTTCACCTGTCAGGTGGCAGCAAGTCAATGTCACCGGTTAGGAACACCCCCCCCACACACAACCTCTGGCCCTGTGGATGTCCCCTCTGCTGTGGATGGGCTTGCATGGTGGCAGCAGGAGCAGGAGCCCTGCACTAAGGATGGTTTTCCTCCTCCCCGCTCAGGAAAAGGGTTTTGACGCAGCATTCTGAAAAAGCAGCATTTTAAGTTTTCTTAATTGGAATATGCGAGCACATCTTCCATGCTCCTCTATCCCGCTTTGTAGGTTTCAGATTGAAGTTACGGGCTCCCCAATCAAGAGTGGGGCTGAGGGGAAGCCAGCCTTAATTTCAATAGCCAAATTGGGGGTGGGGAGGGGGAGGGGGAGGGAGAGGTAGCAATTTCTGGGAAGGCAGGCCAGTCTAGTAATTTTCTCTTCCGCCACCAATTAAGGGGCAGGCAGGCTACTATACTTGTTAGTCTAGCTCAGCCCAGGAAGGCAGAGGAAACCCTTGTGCCAGAAGAGGCTTCCCTGAGTCTCATGGCTGCTGCTTCAGCCACAATGAAACACGTTATCTTGGCAAGGGAGCTATTGGGGAGGGGGCAGAGGAATCAAGCCCAGAGGAGAAGCACCCCTTTTCCTTCTTCTGTGTTCTGACACTGAGCAGCAGTGGAGGGAGAGCAAAAGGAGCCTGTGTTGGTTGGGGGACTTGGTCAGGGAACAGTCCCAAGTATGCAGGAGGTTGCTGCTGAGGAGAGCCTGTTTCCAGGTTCTGGAGTAGACATAAACCTGCTCCTTTGCCTCTATAAGAAGGCCCAGCTTTTGGGCTGAGTCCCTTGCCTCCCACCCACCCAAAACAAGAAGAGGCAATGCCTTCCCTGGTTTGTTCTACTTATTGATTGTAAGCTCTTGGGACTGAGAAGAGTTGCAGCAAAACTGAGTTTCCTGAAATTGACCACTAGACTATTAAACAACTTTATTTTTTTATTATTTTTTTATTTGATTTATATGATTTGATTTATATGATTTATACTATATCATTAAAAAATGATATAGTAAAAAGAAAAGAGCAACATGCAAACAAAAGCAAATAAACACCCCCAGGAGCAAAACAAATTGAAGTTTAATTTGTGTGTATTGTTTAATGAACTGTTAAACTGGCCATGCCCACCCAGTCACATGACCACATAGCCACATCCACCTAGTCATATGACCACATAGCCATGTCCCCCTCAGCCAGTCCACCTCCCCAACAATCTGAGAGACCATGAATTGGCCCCCTATTTAAAAAGTTTTGAGGACCCCTGCTCTAACTTACAACCAGTGGTGAGGTTCAGCTGGTTTGCACCAGATCAACCAAACTGGTAGCTAACTTTTTGTGCAGTTCGGCGAACCGGCTTATCTCATCACTGGCTGGCCCTGCCTCGCCCTTCCCAGCCACTCCTTTTCTCACCTCACCTGCCTTCGTGCTCGTCCTCTTGCACGCAGGCTAGCTGCTGTTCACCAGTTTGCCTCACTCGCCCACTTGCCTCGCTCACCTTCCTTCATGCTCATCCTCATGCCCATGGCCTAGCTGCTCTTCACCTCCCTCACCCACTTGCCTCACTCACCTGCCTTGGCCGTTTGCCTAGTTTTTAGTAAGTCACTCCATTTCACATGTACAGGGACTGTGTAACCCTCCTCCCAACCCTATTGCATTGCCCACGGAAAACTCTGCTCGAAGGTTGAATAAATCCAGATTGAAATCTAGCAAGCATTCACAGGGCATATGAAAAAACTGAATTCCTTCTTTCAAATTTGAGAGAAATCAACCAATGGAACAGCTTGCCTTCTGAAGTTGTGGGAGCTTTATCACTGGAAGCTTTCAAGAAGAGTCTAGACTGCCACCTGTCAGAAATAGTGTAGGGTCTCCTGCTTGGGCGGGGGGTTGGATTAGATGACCTACAAGATCCCTTCCAACTCTGTTAATCTATTAAAGGTTCTGGGGAGGAATGAACCCAGTAGTAGACCCAGAGTTGGAAGAGACCTTGGAGGTCTTTCAGTCCAACTTGCTCAGGCAGGAAACCCTATCCTATACCATTTTAGACAAATGGTTGTCCAGTCTCCTCCAGTGTTGGAGTGCCCACAACTTCTGGAGGCAAGTTGTTCCACTGGATTTTTATGTTAAACAAATTAATAAAAGACTCCTTGGATTATTGTTAAACAATAGAAAAAAATACTAGATTTTAATTGGCCATTCGTGCTACCCAATAGCTAAGTGATCCTCCTGTCATGAGTTTTAAAGGGGGAGAGAAGGGAGAAGAAAACAGCTTCTAGTTAGAGTTAAATAGTTTATTTGTACATTACAAATTGTCCACAGAAATGGATGAAAATAGACTGTACATTGTTGGGTAAAAACAGAGATCCCTTCTGTTACATATAGGTAACCGTAGTCCTCAACTTACAACTCTGATTTCAGGAGATCCTACTGATATGAATACTAGTCATAAAGTGATCTATAGGTAGATCTGAAGCCTAATGGTAATGGAACTTAACAGGGAGTTACGAAAGAAGTAAGTGTTATCACTTGAATAGGCAAAAAGACATTCTTAGCGATCAAGTTGAGAAATAAGGGGAGACAACGGTAAACTACTTCTTTAATTGATAATTATAATTTTCTTTAAAAGATCAATCTAAATAATTTGCTATATAAAAGGAAAAACTCCTTAATTTACTGATCAGGGGAAACATTTATATTTATTTCATTTCTTTTGTTTTATAAATTTAGAATTCATGAAAAAAATTATATTAGGTATTCCAATTCCATATTATTATTGTATATTCAAATTTAGTAGAATCCCTGTTGGATTATTATTTGGAATAGAATGGAATGGAACGGAATGGAATGGGAGGGGAGGGGAGGGGAGAGGAGAGGAGAAGGGAAGGGAAGGGAAGGGAAGGGAAGGGAAGGGAAGAGAAGAGAAGAGAAGAGAAGAGAAGAGAAGAGAAGAGAAGAGAAGAGAAGAGAAGAGAAGAGAAGAGAAGAGAAGAGAAGAGAAGAGAAGAGAAGAGAAGAGAAGAGAAGAGAGCTGGAAGGGACCTTGGAGGTCTTCTAGTCCAGTCCCCTGCTCATGCAGATCCTATACCATCTCAGACAAGTGACTGTCCAGTCTCTTCTTAAAAACTTCCAGTGATGAAGCACCTACAACATCTGAGGGCAAGCTGTTCCACTGGTTAATTGTCCTCACTGTTAGGAAGTTTCTCCTTAATTCCAGGTTGCTTCTCTCTTTGATTAGTTTCCAACCATTGTTTCTTGTCCTGCCATCTGGTGCTTTGGAGAATAATTTGACCCCCTCTTCTTTGTGGCAGCCCTCAAATACTGGAATACTGCTATCATGTCACCACTAATTCTTCTTTTCTTTAGACTAGCCAAATCCATATCCTGCAGTTGTTCTTCATTTGTTTTAGTCTCCAGGCCTTTGATTCAGTGGTGAAATGTAAAATTTGTTACTACCGGTTCTGTGGGCGTGACTTAGGGGGGGTAATGTGACTGGGTGGGCGTGGTCAACTCTTTTTTTTTAACTTTTAAAACCATTTAAAATCATCGGCTGAAGAGGTTTTAAAAAAATGCTTTTAAAAGCCTCTGCCGATCAGAGGGCAGCTTAGCTGGGGTCGTCAGAGGCTTTTAAAAGAAAAAAAGCCTCTGCCGATCAGGCAACTCAGCTAGGATCGTCAGAGGCTTTTAAAAGCATTTTTTCTACAACCTCTTCGGCCGAAGAGGTTGTAGAAAAAATGCTTTTAAAAGCCTCTGATGATCCCAGCTGAGCCCCATGATCATCAGAGGCTTTTTTTTTTACTTTTAAAAGCATTTTTTCGGTCGAAGAGGTTGTAGAAAAAATGCTTTTAAAAATTAAAAAAAGGCCTCTGATGATTGCGTGGCTCAGCTGGGCGTGGGGGCGAGGCAGGGATTTTTGCTACCGGTTCTCCGAACCATCCGCCTCCATCGCTACTGGATCGGGCGATCCGGTCCAAACTGGGAGCATTTCACCCCTGCTTTGATTATCTTAGTTGCTCATCTCTGAATATTTTCCCAAAGTCTCAACATCTTTTTTTGTACCATGGTGACCAAACTTGGTTGCAGTATTCCAGATATGGTCTTACTAGCAGTACTAATAAAGCAGTACTAATACTTCACGTGATCTTCATTCTATGTCTCTGTTTATACAACCCAGGATTGTACTAGCTTTTTTGGCTATTGCTGCACTCTGCTGACTCATGTTCAAGTGATCATCCACTAGGACTCCAAGGTCCCTCTCATAGTTACTGTTTTCGAGCCAGGTCTCACCTAATCTGTAATTATATCTTTGATTTTTTATGCCTAAATGTAAAACTTTGCTTTTCTCCACATTAAAATTCATTTTGTTGAATAGCGCCCATTGTTCAAGTTTGTCAAGATCTTTTTGGATCCTGAGCTTATTTTCTGGGGTATTGGCTATTCCTGCCAGTTTAGTGTTATCTGCAAATTTGATGAGTTCCCCTTCTATTCCCTCATCTAAGTCATTTGTGAAGATTTTGAAGAGTCTAAGGGTCTAAGATGGAACCCTAACCCCATTGCTTATTTCTCTCCATGTGGATGTAGTATCATTAAGGACTACTCCTTGAGTACAGTTTGTCAGCCAATTACAAATCCATCTGCTGGTGATGCTGTCTATCCCACATTTTTTTAGCTTATCAAGAAGTAGGTTGTCCTCTACTTTGTCAAATGCCTTTGTCAAGGCTATGACTAATGAACTCAAGCAAATCAGAACCCTGAGACTTGGCTCTTTCTCAAAGGTCTTCTTTTTTTATTATTGAAAAGTTTTACAGAAAAAAAGAATTTCCCCCCCCCATATTTCCCCCACCCTTTCCCTCCCCTCACCCCACCCTCCCCCCCAGACTTCTCAGAGCAAAATACAAGGTATTTCAATTAACAATCATAAGCTAAATTAACCTACCTATCCTCAGACTACTAACTCCAACCCTGAAACCTTAACTCCACTATAGATAACATAATACTTCTAATACTTAGCATTCATTCATAAGCTATTTGATATTTTCTTGTCTGATACTTATTTTGAATATAATCAATCCATCTTCTCCATTCCGATACATATCTTTCTTGTGTATAGTCCTTCAAATACGCTGAGATTTTTGCCATTTCTGCTAAGTCCGTTACTTTCAGTATCCACTCTTCAATAGTAGGCAAAAAGTCCTTCTTCCAGTATTGCGCTACCAACAGCCTAGCTGCTGATATCAAGTTCAAAATCAATTTAGTCTCTAATACTGTACAATCCGTCGTTATACCTAGTAAAAACAATTGAGGAGTAAATTTCAACCTTCTTTTCAAAATGTTCTGCATCACCCACCAAATTTTTATCCAAAATGCCTTGATTTTCTTACAGGTCCACCATATATGATAATAGGTTGCATCATCACATTTACATCTCCAACATTTAGCTTGCATACATGATAATTTTTTAGGATCTAAGTGCCATCTATAAAACATTTTATAAAAATTCTCTCTCAAATTTTGTGCTTGCGTAAATTTAACATTTCTGACCCAAATCGTTTCCCACGTTTCCATCATGACTGGTTCCTGGAAGTTTTGTGCCCATTTTATCATACAATCCTTAACCAATTCCGTTTCCGAATCTACTTCCAATAAAGCATTATACAACCTTTTAATATGCATCTGACTTTGATCTCTAATCTGTTTCACCAGATTTTCCTCATTTTGCATAGTACCAATTTTTTGATCTTCCCTCCATCTAACTTGAAGCTGACCGTACTGAAACCAAGTATAAATTATCCCTTCTTCTTTTAATACCTCTAAAGATTTCAGTTGCAGCTTACCCCTTTCCAAAAGAAGAAGCTCTTTATAAGTAATCACCTCTGTTTTTTGCTCTATACTTAGATTTTCTATTGCATGTCTGGGATTTGCCCATATGGGTATCTTATAATTTAGCTTATATTGATACTTTTTCCAAACCCTCAGCAACGCATTTCTGAGTATATGACCCTTAAACACTTTATCCACTTTTTTCATATAAAAGATAAGCATGCCATCCATATAACAAATCATAACCTTCTATGTTTAACATTCTTTCTTCAGTTAAACCAGTCGCTAATTTGTGATAAAGCAGCTGCTTCATAGTACAATCTTAAGTTAGGCATTTTAAGACCTCCTCTCTCACATATATCCTGTATAATTTTCAGTTTCACTCTTGGTTTCTTCCCACCCCAAATAAAGGTATTAACCCTTTTCTGCCATTCCATCAAATTTCCATCTTTCTTAAGCACTGGTATCATTTGAAACAAAAATAAAAACCTAGGTAATACATTCATTTTTATTGCTGCTATCCTTCCCAGTAATGATAGTTGTAGCTTTTTCTAATTTTCCATTTCTTTCTGTTCTTTTTGCCAAAGAACTTCATAATTATTTTTAAACAATTTCGTGTTTGAGGCTGCAATATATACCCCTAGATACTTAACCTTTTTAACTATTATTCTCCCTAAGTCTTCTCTTTGAGTCATGGACATATTTTTAATTATCATCTTTGTCTTATGTAAATTTACTTTAAATCCAGATACTTTACCATATTGACCTATTATATCCAACATATAGGGAGCCACTTCTATAGATTGAGATAAAGTAACAACCCGGTCATCTGCAAACGCTTTTAATCTATAATCCTGCTGTCTAATTGCAATTCCTTTTATTTTATCAGAATCACGCAACTTATTCAACAAAACTTCTAAAGTTAAAATAAACAACAATGGCGACAAAGGACAACCCTGCCTTGTACCTTTCTCAATTTTAAAAACATCTGTTAAACCTCCATTAACTATTATTTGTGCTGTTTGCTCCTGATATATTGCTCTAATTGAGTGTATAAAACACTCCCCAAAATGCATTTTTTCTATTATCTTAAACAGAAATTGCCAATTCAATCGATCAAATGCTTTCTCTGCATCCAAAAATATGAATGCTGCAAGGACCTGGTTGTTTTTTTCCAAATATTCCAATAAATTTATAATTTGTCTAATGTTATATTTCATTTGCCTCCCTTTTATAAAACCTAATTGATCATTATGAATTGTTTGTTGCATAACTGGCATTAATCTATTTGCTAATATCTTAGCAAAAACTTTATAATCAGTGTTCAAGAGTGAAATTGGCCTAAAATTTTCAGGTTTAGTACAATTTTGATCTTCCTTCGGGATCAGTGAAACAACAGCTGTTCTCCAAGAGGGTGGAACTCCTCCCCACAATTGAATTTTACAAAATAGAACTCTAAGCGGTTCTACCATTTCAAGCTGTAAATTCTTATAATAAACAGCTGTTAATCCATCTGTTCCCGGAGCTTTCCCTGTTTTTAACTACTTGATTGCAGCAATGATCTCCTCAGAAGTTATTGGTTGATTCAATCCTTACCTCTGTTTTAACGTTAATTCAGGAATATTCCCTTCTTTTAAGTATCTAGCTATATCTATACCTTGTATTGAGTCACTAGCATATAACTTTGTATAAAATTCTAGAAAAGCCTTTTTAATCATATTCTGTTGATAAACTTCCTTACCTCTAAATTCTATCTTACCAATGACTCGTGATTTCTGTTTTTTCCTCAACATGTAGGCCAACCACCTACCTGGTTTATTGGCATTACAAAATGTATTACGTTTAGCATATTGTAAGCTAGTTGCCACCTGATCAGCCATTAACATATTAAATTGCCCTCTTAGTATATTTATTGTTTCTTTAATTTTGTTATCTCCTGGATTAAGTATAAGTAATTGTTCTTTCTTTTTTATTTCTTCCTCTATCTCTTTCTGCTTCTTTTGTTGTTTTAGTCTATGTTTATTATTCATATGTATTAGCGAACCCCTCATATAAGCCTTACAAGCATCCCAAACCATTTCCATAGAGGTACCCTTATTCATATTAATAGCAAAAAATTCTTTCATTTGTTTTTTAAGCTCTTTCACATTTTCTTCATATCTAAATAAATTTTCTTTTAACCTCCAAGACCTCCTTTCTCCCTTCTCCTGTTCAAATTCCACCCAAACCGGACTATGATCAGTTAAAGTTCTTGGACATATCTTGGTCTTCTTCACCCTAGAAATAAAATCATTTGTGGTTAGTATAAAATCAATCCTGGAGAAGGATTGATGTCTATCAGGAAAAAAAGTAAAGTCTCTTTCCTCCACGTTACGTTCTCTCCAAATACCTCTCAATTCTATATCTTCCATCATATCAAAAAAAGATTTAGGTAATTTTGCACGTATTGAAATCTTTGATAAACTTTTTTTTATCTTTCTGCATATCTATTACTCCATTCCAGTCACCCATTAATATAAAAGATGTATAATCCCATTGTATTATTTTAGTATGTAAAAATTTATAAAATTTGTCTTGTTGCTGATTAGGGGCATATATTCCAATTAAGAGCATTTTTCCAGTCTGTGTTAGTAATTCAATTGCAATATATCTTCCTTGATCATCTGCCTCAATTAAATTAGCTGATATTCCTTTCCTTACATATATGACTAGCCCATTTTTCTTCTCTGGCGCTGATGCCACAAAGTGTGTACCTAATCTTGAGTTTATCAAATATTTTTGGTCTAATAATCTAATATGCGTTTCTTGCAGGCAAATAACATCATTGTTAAATTGTTTCAAGTAGTGAAATACTTTCTTTTTTGTGGTGAATTTAGGCCATTAACATTCCAAGATAGAAATTTAGTTGCCATCTTTAGCCTTTTGAAGCCGCATGAGCATCAGCTGAAGATCCTCCTCCACCTTACTCTTCGGCCTGCCCTCCCCTCCCCCACTGCTTCTGTTTTCTGGACTTCTTGAGATAAATCTTGAGATTGTTGCATTTTTAATTGTTGTTCTTGAAGTTTATAAGTTGATCAGATCAGTCATTGTGCTTTCGACTCTCCCTTCTTAGATGGTTCCAAAGTTGGGGGTAAACCCCCAAGATCCAAATCTTCTTCCATGATAATTCCTCCAGCTGCAACTTCAGCATAAGTTTGTATCTGCTTTCCATCTTTTTCTTGTTGTATCATCTCCATTTACTTCCTCCCCCCCCGGTGAGGGTGGGTATCTAGCCTTTAAGACATTTACATAAAAATCTTCCAAACTGTGTTTAACCGGTATTTTTCTCCACTATAAATCACTATTAATCCAGTTGGAACATCCCATCTGTATGCCACTTGTTGATTTCTTAGCTCATTTACCAAGAAACCAAAGTCTTTTCTACTTCTCAACATCTTTGGAGGGATCTCTTTCAAAACCACCACTTCTTGCCCAGCCATCTGAACTTTATTCTTGTAGGAAGCTTGTAAAATATCATTTCTAATCCTCCTGATTGTAAAATAAATGACCACATCTCTTGGCAGCTGCCTTTGTCTTGCCAGTGAGGAATTAACCCTATAGATTTTATCAATTCGGCTTGCCACATCTTCTGGTCTTTCTTTGATTATCTCTGCAATAGCATCAGCACAAATATCCTTTAAATTTTCTTTTCTGTTTTCTTTCAGGCCTCTAAATCTCAAAGCAAACTCCATGGACCTGTATTGTAACATTACCAATTCATCATTCACTTTCTCTGTTTTGGTCATGACATCTCCCATTTTGCTTTCCAAATTTAAATTGGCTTCATTAATTTCTTCCACTTTCTCATCCAGCTGGATAACAAGTTTTGACAATCCTGATACAGCATAAACAATATCATCTCTTATTTCATCGTGTTTTGTTGCAACCACTTCTTTAATTGACTTTTTTTAATGCTTGTTCTCCTGTTTCCACTCTGCTTGCGCTTGTAATCAATCAGACTCACTTTTTGACAGCAGGATCGGATCGTGGCTTCTAGCTCTGCTTCCACAGAGTCGTCCTGGCTTCAGAGCTTCTTGGCGGGCTGGGTGGGGAGCTCTCACCCTCCAAGCCTCTGGAGTTATTCTAGAGTACTTTCGGGGAGCTCAACTCTCACCCACCGGCTCTCCTCTTCTTCTTTTCCCGAAGGGGAGGTTTTTCAGCCGCCAGACAGCCGATTTGCGCTGTCAAAGTGGCATTTACAAAGTCACGATGCTGGCGGTCTAAGGAGACCGTCCACGAAGCCTGCGGTGCCAACCGGAAGTCTCAAAGGTCTTCTTTAATGAGCACATCATATTGGACCAGTTTGATGTGCTCCTCCATCATTTCAAATCTTTCCCACAGTTTCAGCATAAGTAAACTAGTAAATAACCCCATCCCCAAGTATCACAGATCACGTTGGCCAATTGAGTTAATTGACAGGCTCTTCAGGCACTCCTTTCCCAACCTTATCTGTTGCCAGTGGAGATGATCTCAGTTCTCATGAGAAAGCTCTATGTTATGTCTAGTAAGGCATTCCAACCTCTTTCTCACCTTTCCCCCTGTGTGGCAACTGAGGAACAAAGAGATAGCTGCTGCCAGGTTCAGTTCAAAGTTGACTGTCAGCTCTCCCCCCTCCCCCAATTTGTGAGAAGTATCTGGCAAATACCAAATGCAGACAGGTTAATTTTCTCTTAGCCACCCCTGCCACCACCTGGCTGTTCATTTGGCTTCTGGGGATTTTTCTCATGGAATTTTCTGACCAGCCTGTCTGCTCTCATGTTCTGACTTCACCCAAGTGGCTTCTAAAAGAGGGTAGCCTTTCCACTGTAGTAAATACTGTAATCTCCCCTTGTACAATCTAGAATCCAGGATTCTTTTTACTTCGTAATGGGTCTCTCCTTGCACTGCGATGGGACTTAGTGCTTCCCAAGCTATTGGCCTTAGCTCTGAACTTATTACCAGCTTCAATAGACTACTGTGGAAAACCAGGTGTATTTTCCCAATACATGTGGGAATTTCAGCTCTACCATGACTGGATTAATGATTTTTACGATGGGAAAGGTCCTATAAATTTAGGACCCAGTTTTCTACATGGCAGCTTTAGTTTCAGGCATTTGGTGGAGAAATAAACTTTCTCTCCTATGTGAAACAGCTTCTGAGGGGATCGCCTTTTGTCTGTCTGCTCTTTTTGTGCCTCAGTGGCTTTGGCGAGAGCCTGTTTCACATTCCCCCAAGCCTCCTGCAGAGAATCTACTCATTCAGTCAGGCTTACTGAGGAAGGGGGCTCCTGAGGGAACTCAGACAAATTCCACTCCTATGGCCACCTTGAAAGGTATGAAACCCATGCTGCTATGCACGGTGTTGTTGTATGCCACCTCAGTGAAAGGTAGCAGATCCACCCAATTGGTTTGTTGGTAGTTTACATAGCACCTCAAGTACTGCTCTATCATAGCCTTAGTCTGTTCCACCACCCCATTAGTACTCGGATCAAAAGCTGAGCTAAGTGTTACAGTGGTTATGTCTGCAGTCTTGGCAGGATTAGTTTGAGATGTATTCCCTGACTCTCAAGGAGCTGCTTTCAGATGTGCCTGTGAGATATTTCCTGTCTTAAGTAGATATATACTGTAATGATGACTTGTTGTGCATCCTTCTAGGATTAAAACTACTTGAAACATGTGTCAGAAGTCTGAATCCATGTCTCCCTGATACATTTGAAGCATACTTCTGAAAGCTAAGCAGTGGAAGCATGGCAGCTGCTAACAGTATACCTCTACCTGAGGCCATGAGGGTGAGTGGAGACTGCGGCAGCAATTGGAATAAGTTCAGGGCAGAGTTTGAAGATTATGCCTTAGCTACAGGCTTGGATGATAAACCGGCAGCAGTTCAAGCTGCCACATTAAGGAGATTGATGGGCAGTGAATGCCTCCACATCTACAGACACAACTTAACCCTTTCTGTGGAGCAAGAAAGAGATGCCAAAGTTATTCTAGATGCTTTAGAGACTTATTTCAGACCCCTCAAAAATGTTATTTGTGAAAGATACATATTTGGCAGCTGCAAGCAAGAAGAAGGTGAAACGATAGATGGTTTTGTCACACACTTAAAGGAGAAAGCATCCAGTTGTGACTATGGCCCCTTAAGGGATGAGCTCATTTGGGACAAAATAGTTTTGGGTGTTGCTAGTGAAAGCACACACCACTGTCTCTTCAGGGAGCATAATTTAAGCCTACAAGCAGGAATTGAGATTTTTCAGACTATAGAATTTACTGACAAACGGCTGAGAGTCCTAAAGCGGGATAAGGATTGTGTTAATACAGTCTCTAAACAACAGCCAAATATGATGAATTATCAAAAAAAGTACCAGTATAAGAGGCAGTTTTATAGTTCATCTGTAAACAATCAAATAGCATGCAAGTATTGTGGCAGTGTGCATATACATATACGTTGTTCCTCCATCCTAGTCCTACTTGACCTCTCAGTGGCTTTTGATACCATCGATCATGGTATCCTACTGCAGCGACTTGTGGGGTTGGGGGTGGGAGGCACTGTTTTACAGTGGTTCTCCTCCTACCTCTCAGGTCACTTGCAGTTTGTATGGGCGGGGGGGGCAGAGGTCCACCCCGAGGCCCCTAAATTGTGGGGTACCTCAGGGGTCAGTTCTCTCCCCCCTGCTCTTTAACATCTATATGAAGCCGCTGGGTGAGATCATTAGTGGCTTCGGGGTGAGATATCATCAATATGCTGATGATACCCAGTTATACATCTCCACCCCAGACCACCCCAGAGATGCCCTTTCTGTGATGTCCCATTGCCTGGAGGCGGTGCAGGCCTGGATGGGTAAAAACAGACTCAGACTCAACCCCTCCAAGACTGAGTGGCTGTGGATGCCGGCATCTCGGGTTTCAGAGACCCCATCACTTTTGATGGGTGGGGAAAAACTTGCCCCTGTTGATAGGGCTCACAACTTGGGTGTCCTCCTGGATGCTCGGCTGTCCCTAGAAGACCACCTGATGGCCGTGACCAGGGGGCCCTTTGCACAGGTTCGCCTGGTGCGCCAGTTGCACCCTTTCCTGGACCGAGGTGACCTTCGCACTGTCACTCATGCCCTGGTTACTTCCCGCTTGGATTACTGCAATTCCCTCTACATGGGCCTGCCCCTGAGATGCACCCGGAGACTCCAGCTGATCCAAAATGCAGCCGCACGGGTTGTTACGGGAGCCCTCGTTACTCCCATATAACACCTCTCCTGCGTGAGCTGCACTGGTTACCAGTGGTTCTCCACGTCCGCTTCAAGGTGCTGGTTCTCACCTATAAGGCCCTACATGACTTAGGTCCGGGATATTTGCAGGACCTTCTCCTGCCTGCCTCTCACCATCCTGTTCGCTCACATAGGGCTGCTCTCCTCAGGGTTCCGACGGCGAGCCAATGTTGTCTGGCGGCGCCCAGGGGTAGGGCGTTCTCTGTGGGTGCTCCCACCCTCTGGAATAAGTTGCCAACTGAGCTCCGGACGGCTCCTGATCTCTGCTCCTTCCGTCGGGCCTGAAGATTTGGCTGTTCAAGCAAATAGGCTGACTCTGATTCTGGGTTTTATTATTTATTATTTATTAGTTAATTTGGTTTAAAATGGGATTTTGTTGTACATGTTTTTAACTTGTGTTTGCTGCCCTGAGTC
Organism: Pituophis catenifer annectens; assembly: GCF_029215685.1. Taxonomy (NCBI): domain Eukaryota; kingdom Metazoa; phylum Chordata; class Lepidosauria; order Squamata; family Colubridae; genus Pituophis; species Pituophis catenifer. The sequence goes on along the minus strand of NW_027256883.1, from coordinate 105,034,979 downwards.
CTTCTGGAGAAGGGCGGCATATAAATACATGAAATAAATAAATAAATAAATAAATAAATAAATATACAAGAGAAAGAGCAGTGCCCTGCATATGGGAAAACCTGCAGTGTGTGGGAGGCTAAATCACTTTGCAGGAGTGTGTCAGGCACAGAAAAGGGAAGTGAGGAAGCGGCATACAATTGAGCAAACGTCAGACTCAGAGAATGCATCTCAGGAGGATGTGTCTGTGTTTATCACTGATGCGGTTTATAGGAAAGAATGTATCAATGCAATACACTCCAAGGGCAAAAAATGGTTTGTAAATCTCAGGTTTAACAACATAATTCAACCCTGCCAGCTGGACTCAGGTGCAACCTGTGATATTATGAGTCTAAAGGATAAAATGAAACTGGCACCTGAGATACATCTTCAGCCTAGCAGTACTAAATTGAAGTTATATTCAGGAGAACTAATAAACTCACTGGGCCTATTTCAAACAGAATGCAGCATACGTGGGGATATTTATAAACTTGAATTTGAGATTGTGGAAGCTGATCAGAAACCATTATTGTCAGGATCAACATGTTAGCACTTGGGGTTGATGCAGTTTACCATTCCAGCTGAGCTACATAACGTTGTGAGTTACCCTCTTAAATCTCCGGTGGGGCCATTGACAAAACACCAAATCCTCCAAGAATACTAGCTGGTGTTTGAGGGCCCCATAGTATCTGTTCCAGGAGAGGTTCATTTTAAACTTGACCCTACTATTTCCCCAGTACAAAGTGCACCATGCAATGTGTCTATAGCTATTAAGCAGCAGGTTAAAGCACAACTGGATAAGTATGAGGCAGAAGGACATATTACGTCAGTAACTGAGCCCACTGACTAGATAAGCAACATGGTTGTTATTAGGAGGCCAGAGAAGATTAGAATTTGCATTGATCCCAAGTTTCTGAATATGGCCCTGAAACGGTCACTATTTAATGCCAACACTCGATGACGTTTTGCATAAGCTACCCAAAGCACGGGTCTTTATGCTTGTTGATGCTAGAGATGCCTTCTTACAGTGCAAACTGGATGAAATGAGTAGCTATATGACTACGTTCTGGACCCCATGGGGTAGAAAGAGATGGCTTAAATTACCCTTTGGAGTTTCTGTAGCACCAGAGGTGTATCAACGAAAGCAGCATGAATTATTGAGTGGGCTCAGTGGAATTGAGCCAATAGCTGATGACATGCTTATAGTTGGCTGTGTGAAACAGATGAAGAAGATGAGCATGATCATGATGAGAAGCTAATAGCACTATTAGATCGGTGCAGGCAGGTGAGGTTAAGGCTCAGTGTAAAGAAGTTGCAATTTAAGGTGCACGAAGTCTGCTTCCATGGGCATATTTTGTCCTCATGAGGTTTAAAAGCTGATCCAGATAAGATTAGAGCCATTGTGGAGATGCTACCGCATGCTGATGTTAAATCAGTGCAGAGATTTATTGGATTTGTTATCTATTTAGCAAAATTTCTGCTGCACCTATCGGAGGTGTGTCCACCATTGAGATGCCTTCTGGACAAAGATACAGTTTGGCATTGGCTTCCCAAGCATGAGCAGGCAGTACAGGAGATAAAACGCTTGGTCACTATTTCTCCAGTGTTAAAATATTATGATGTTACAAAGACTGCTACCATCCAAAGTGACTTGAGCAAAAATGGTCTAGGATGTTGCCTAATGCAAGAAGGTCAGCCGATTGCATACGCATCCAGAGTGCTCTCTTCTGCTGAGTTGAATTATGCTCAAATTGAAAAGGAATGCTTAAGTATTATATTTGCCTGCCAGCATTTTCATCATTATCTTTATGGGCAGGATACAATCACAGTCGAAAATTATCACAAGCCACTAATAGCCATATTCAAGAAGCCCCTTTTGTGCACTCCCAAATGGCTGCAGAGCATGATGCTTAGTTTGCAGAATTACAACCTTAATGTTGTCTACAAGTCAGGACATGAAATGTATATTAGTGATACCCTGAGTAGGGCTATGTTAGATCAGGTGACACTCGGAGGAGAACATGAGCATCAGACAGTCTGCTGGTTGCAACAGGAACAAACTTTTTTCACCAAAGTTAATCAAGCAGACTATGTTAATATCACAAATCAGTGGCTATGTCAGCTTAGGCAGCACACAGGTACTAATGTAGCTTTACAGGCACTGAAGGCTATCATTATAAGTGGATGGCCGGATGAGAAGAAGAAAGTTCTGGTAATAGTGAGGGAATATTGGTCTTTCAGAGATGAGATTGCCATACAAAATGGGATCTTGTACAAGGGCCCAAGAGTCATAGTGCCTAGGTCAATGAGAACAGAGATGTTATTGCACATACTCTTGAGCCATATTGGTGGAGAGGCATGCTATAGACAAGCCTGTGACACGCTTTACTGGCCCAACATGCAGGGAGAAATCAAGGACTTTATTAGCAATTGTTCCACCTGCAATGAATATGCATATTCACAACAAAGAGAAACCATGATATCACACGAGGTACCATCACATCCTTGGCAGATTGTTAGTATGGACTTGTTCAACTATGCAGGAAAAGAGTATTTAATATTAGTTGATCATTATTCTGACTTTTGGGAAATTGAACCCCTTATGGACTGTTCGGCTGAGACTACCATTAAGAGATGCAAGACTCAGTTTGCATGTTATGGCCAACCAGATAAAGTGATCTCAGATAATGGTCCTCAGTTTATGAGTTTACAATTTAGGAAATTTGCTAGTGAGTGGGAATTCGAGCATGTGACCTCTTCACCGCGTCATCCGCAAGCTAACGGCAAAGCTGAATCAGCTGTGAAAATTGCTAAGAATCAATGTAGGAAAGCTCACACTGGAAAGCCATTCTACATTAGAGAAATGCCCCATCTGAGGGCATGGACAGTAATCTGGCACAGAGACTGATGGCAAGGAGACTAAAGACATCACTGCCAGTGGCCGACACGCTGCTTGAGCCCTCAGTAATACAAGGGGTTCCAGAAAAGTTACGGCTGAAGAGACAAGCGGTCAAGGCATTTTATGACAACTCAGCTAGAGATTTGCCAGAATTGAAGATCAGGGAATGGATTCGGATGAAACCGCTGCCTGGAGATCGAACAGGTTGCTGGAAAATGGGTAGCTGCTTACAACAAGTGGCTCCACGTTCCTATTTAGTGGACATTGAAGGAACTTTGTATTGTTGCAATCGAGTAGACTTGCGTGTAGCTGAGCGGCCAGATTTTACATATCCCATGGACAGGCCAGACGTATCTGGTATTACCACGCTGCACTTACCCATGGACAATGAGGAATGCACAGGGATGGGGCCTCAGATTAATGTTGATGAGAGCTTGGAGCAAGCAGATATACCTGATAGCAGTCAAGTGCCAGACACTTCAGTAAACAGTGAGAAGAGCCCAGCGGTTCCAATGAGGTCGGAGAAGCCCATAGTGCAAAGAGAGGCAGTCGGTGCAAGAGGGCCAGTCGTCACCCGCAGCGGCTGATGTTCGCAACCTCCTGACAGACTTAATTTGTAGAAAGTGTTGATATTGTTCCCTTTTAAAATTTGAACTCTTTTACAATGTTTTATAATGTTTTAATAAGGTTTATAATGTTTTAATATGTGATAGTTGTGTTAATATGAAGGGAAGATGTTACAGTTGCTTGCATCGGAACTTTGCATGTTTCACAATGTTTTATTATGTTTTGATGTTTATAATGTTTTAATAATACAGTGTTTTATATCATTTTAATGCATATATATATTGCTTATAAGGTTAATAAGGTTTTATAATGTTTTAAAATGTGATAGTTGTACTAATGAAAAAGGGAAGAGGTTACAGTGGTTATGTCTGCAGTCTTGGCAGGATTAGTTTGAGATGTATTCCCTGACTCTCAAGGAGCTGCTTTCAGATACTCCTGTGAGGTATTTCCAGTTCCTGTCTTATGTAGATATATACCTGTAATGACGGCTTATTGTGCATCCTTCTACAATTAAAGCTACTTGAAACACTAAGCCCCTAGGAAAACCCAATTGACTTTACAAACTCCCTCCAAAATTTAGCTGTGAACTGGATCCCCAATCAGATATGATCTTCTTTGGGACTTCGTACAGTCGGTAAATGTGCTTCAGGAACAGCTTAGCCAGTTTATGGGCTGAAGTGAGGCTGGAGCAGGTGATGAAATGAGCCTGTTTGGAAAAAAGATCAATTACTGTCCAAATTACAGAGTTTCCACCACTTTCTGAGAGCTCCACAATAAAGTCCATTGCTATTTCCTCCCGAGGTCATGATGGTTCGGCCACTCATTGTAACAATCCTGGGAGTTTCCAAGGTCTTTTTTTTTTCATTGCTGCGCATGTTGCACAGCTTTTTACATAGCTTTCAATGTCCTTTTTCATTGCTGGAACCAAAATTGTCTTCACACCAGATGCAATGTCTTTAGGAATCCAAAGTGGCTGGCTTACTTGCAGACATGGCTTCTTTGCAGGAACTTGGACCCACTGGGTGCTGGGGACATACAATTTTGGACCTTTCCATGCCAATCCATCTTAGGAGGTCAGGAGTTGTTGGTTGTCCCTGAACCAGGGGACGGTTTGCATCTCAGCTCTGAGTTTATGAGTTAGCTGTTCCCTGGCTCACTTGATCACCTCCAAGTCTGTTGCCTCATAGTGACTTGTGCTGCCTTCTGCGGTATGGGAATGATGGCATTGACCACCTCTTCATGCTTACTCTTGTACTGGGGCATTTGAGACAAGGCATCAACTAGGAATTTTTTCCTTCCTGGGATGAATTTAAGCATGAAGTTAATTAAAATACCCACCAAACTTGTCTGGGAGAGAGCTTCCGAGGGGTCCTAAAGGCCTCCAGATTTTTGTTATCAGTCCAAACTTCAAATGGCACTTGGCTCCTTTCTAGGAAGTGCCTCCATGAAAACCTTTTTCTCCCACACTACCCACCTTCATTCAGTGTCAGTGAGTTTTCTAGAAGTGTAGGTGCATAGTTGGAGATTCCTCTCCTTGTTCTTCTGGAGGAGGACTGCCCCTATGGCTACATCCCTGGCATCTGCCTGAATGACTAATGGCTCCTTGGGGTTTGGGTGCTTTAGGACCAGTTCCTCTGCGAATAGCCATTTGAGTTTCTCAAATGCTCCCTGGCACGGTCCATTCAAGTTGCTTTCTAGGTCATGGTTTGGCCCCCCTTTCCCTGTTTTTAGCAGTTCGATGATGGACAGGCCTGCTTTGGCAAAAGAGGGGGTGAACTGTTGGTAGAAGTTTCCAAACCCCAAAAAGCATTGCAGTTGCTTGTGGGTTCGAGGGGGTTGCCACTTCAGGATGGCTTTGACTGTTCCTGGGTCCATTTCTACCCCCTTGCTCAACACTCAATAGTCTAGGTAGTCGAAGAGGGTCTTATTGAACTTGCATTTGGATAGCTTGGTGTATAGGTTTGTAGCCAGTTTTTTTAGGACCTGCCAGACCAGTTTGATGTGCTCCTCCATCATTTCAGTAAAGATGAGAATGTCATCTAAGTACACTAGGACCCCTCTGTATAGGTGCTCATGCAGTACTTCATTTATGAGTTGCATGAAGACTGCAGGTGCCCCTTGGAGCCTGAATGGCATTACTTTGAATTGGAAGCAGCCCAGTGGGCAGTTAAAAGCAGTCTTCCACTCATCCCCCTCTATGATTCTCACCCTGTAGTATGCCTCCCTCGGGTCTAGCTTCGTGAAGATCTTTCCTTTTGCTAGATGGGTCAACATGTCTTTCATTAGTGGGAGAGGGTACATGTTTTCCATACACACGTCATTTATACCCTTAAAGTCCATGCACAATCTCATTGTTCCATTTTTTCCCTTTGAACACCACGGGAGTGGCCACTGGGATTTTGCCAACTGGATGAAGCCTCTGGCTAGGTTTTTGTTGATGTACTCCCTTAGCTCACTCATTTCCTTTGGGATCATGGAGTACATTTGTGGCTTAGGGAGTTTCACACCTGGTAGTGAATGGCACAGTGGGTGGGGTGATGGGGGTGTAGCACATCACATTCTTTCTCACTGAACATCCTTGCCAGTTCTCTGTACTCTTTGGGGATTAGCTGGGTTCTTGGCAGTAGCTCTAAAATGACTTTAAGGAGTTTGATTCTTTCAGTTTCCGCCCAGTGCTGGACAGATCCTCCTTTCTGGCTGCCTTGAGGAGGCAGAGAGCCCCTTCATAGCCTCATTTTTCTTTTTCCCCCTTCCCACCAGATTGTCAGGCCCCTTTGTCTAACCAGGACAATCCCAGAATCACCGCCTCTGTCATCTTCGGGACTATTACAGACTGGATTATCTCCCAATGTCAGCCCATCTCTAGCCGCACCAGCTCAGTGAGGTACATTGCAGGGGAGCCTCCTATCAGTGATCCATCTACTTGCTCAAATCTCATGACTTGGGGCAGTCTCCTCGCTCTGATCCCTAGCTTCAACACTGTCAGTAGACACCTGGTGCAGTCTGAATCTATTAGAGCATTCACCTTTCCCTTGATTCCTGACTTTGGCACCACGATTCTTGTAGGGATGGCAAAGGGGCAGATGGCTTCACTCACCATCAGGTCATTTTCACCCTCATCATCCCTGTCATAGGGGGCAGGCTGCTGTTCCCTCTGGGTTGGAGTTCCCTCTCCCTCACTTGAAGGAGGTGACACCTTGATGGCCTGGCCCGCCAACCTTGACTTCTCCATCTCTGATCTTCCCTGACTTTTTTCCACCCCTCTGGTATTGTCAGAAAGGTGGCTGGGGCTCAGGACCTCAGGATAGATTTATGAGATTTGGTTTAGTGTCAAGGCTCCAACAAATGAACTCAAGCAAATCAAAACCCTGAGACTTGGCTCCTTCTCAAAGGTCTTTTTTAATGAACAGATCATATCAGCATAGCTTCAATGAAAACCAAAACTAAACCCCATGGTTTCAGTATATATAAACTAGTAAATAACCCCATCCCCAAGTGTCACAGATCACATTGGCCAATTGAGTTAACAGAGAGATGGCTGCGGCCAGGTTCAGTTCAAAGTTGACAGCCTTACTCGTTCGTGTTTAGATCGGCAAAAGAAGAGGGGATTGCAGGGCGACCGCGGGGTGGCGCAGACCCCTCAGGAAACCCTGAAATTTCCCCCTGAGGTGCCAACGCTGAAAGAAGGCATCCATTATGGTGCCCCTAAGCTGTGGGTCTGCCGCTATCTGAAGTCTATTATCATCATACTATAACCAATAAGTGGCTGGTAGCTGATATTGAAGATTGAACTTTATTGTATTACTTCTATCTATATTGGAACAGATATTTGACCTATCAAGCCAGTGATCAGGAAGCGGCAAGAAGGAGGAGGCTAAAGACAAATGCAGAAAAACTAATCGATGATCGCTGAGGGCTGCTGGTTTGGGTGAAATTGCTGCTGGAGCAAGACAGTCTGAAGGTGATCATGGAGCTGCTGTTGGATTTATTGGTTTTTGGATTTATTGGATTTTTCTATTTGCTACTTGCCTATTCGAATTGTCCCAGACTGAGTTGAGTTGAGTGGTGGAAGATGACTACGGTGATTCAGCTATATGATCTAAGTCTTCATTAGAGTGATCGGGAGGGAAAAGGAAAGAGGAAGTTGATAGACTGAGCATTCCTAGTGGAATCATAATATATAAAAGACTAGAACGCCATCTTGTGGCTGATACTGGAACTGCACTTTGACTTTTTTCTTTTTTCTCCTTTTCCTGAGACTCTTCCTCTCCCTCCCAACTTGTCTCCTTTCTCAAGTCTTAAAGATTGATGTTGAATAAGTTTCAAGATTATTAGCTATAAATTATTTAAATTGTTTTTTTGCTAAATAGCCTAACTGATATTGAATCAAAACCTCTAGATTCATCAAGTGTTCTAAATTAATCAGTTGACAGTTGTTTGATATATTTATACATAATTAAGATTGGACTTGATTATTTGTTTATCTTGTTGAACCCCTCTAATTGAGATATTTACTTTTGAAGACTAGGGTAAAGATATACGCTGTATGTTAGAGTGGAGCAACCTTTTCTGTCCAACAAAGATGGCTACAACCACAATTACTACCAAGAAGAAGACTCTCACAGTACCATCAATATCATCTCCAGTTATGACCTCCCCAAAGGCACATAAATCGTTGGAAGATATGACATCAATGGCATCAGTAGGAAAGGCTTCAAGTACAACTGGAATACCCTCAAATCTCCATGACATTCTCAAAACACTACAAGATACAATGACGACAATGGTAAAAAACCAAGAATCAACGACTAAAGGAATAGATGAATTGAAATCAAATGTAACAGTGATGAGGGACGAGTTAAGGCAAATGAATGTCAAAATGGAAGAGATGAACTTGACAATGGTGTCACATGGGGAGCGGATTATGGAAATGGAGACTAACGTGGGGAAAGTGGAGGAGAAGGTGATGCGACTGGAAACAAGACAATCTAGAGTAAATAGGAAGTTGGAAGACGAATTATATTTATGGAAATGGATAGGGCAGCCTTCTATATACAGTTTCAGAATATCTTGGAGGACAAAGATGAGGACTTGGATTAAATCATGATGGATATGGTGGCAGAGATTACAGGGAGAGACAGAGAAGAAGTATATTGATATATAGATGAAACTTTCCGAGTATATACCAGTTATGCTAGACGTCATAATTTACCGAAAGAAGTCCATGTATGATGCACCAAGAAGACTGTATGTGATGAAGTACTACAAAAAGCGAGAGATCAAAAAATAATGTATAAAGGATCAGAAATAATTATATTATGTCAATTACCAAAACGGGTAAGAGAAATAAGGAAAAATTATGAATTTCTTACAAGGAGGCTTCAGAAGATTGGGATTCGTTATAAATGGCTATTACCAGATGGGCTGATTATAAGCTGGCAAGATAAGCGGATACATATAGATCTAAGAGATGTGCAGGAATTTTTTGACGTGCACTTTAAAGCTGATAAGCAAGAGAGCGGGGAAGAGGTAGAAAGTGAAAGTCAAGAAGAGATGCTTGACTTCTGGTTTGCTTGCCTCCAGTGAAAGACGGTCCCCTCTTAAGGACCGCCAGCCCCGCCGCCTGTAGAACCACTTCGATATCGAGAAGCGGCTTGAAAACTCTGAAAACTGAAGGATTGCAGAAGGAGAGTAGGCAAGGTGCAGGTTGAGCCCCTGTGAGCCCCCAGAAAATCGCTACTGGGGAGGAAACAGGCGCGGCTCCCTTTCAACTTGCTGAGACTCCGGACGGCGTGGGACGACTCTGCCTTCCGCAGAGCAAGCCGGCTGCAGCAAACATTCAAATTGAATGAAACCAATCTTAACAATTAGTGGAAATATCAACTTGAACCCTCAAATCTGGAAATCGCAAGTATTATTGCTTTGGTGACTTTTTGATTTAAGAAAAAGTACGAACGAGTGAAAGCGGTTGGAAAAAAAATGGCGCCCAGCTGCAGAGTTAACAAGCTGAGAGTGAGAGTGGATTTGTGAAGTTACTTTCATCTGCTACAAAGTTGCGCTGCCTGTAACAAGGAGGAATAGGAGAAGAGGAAAAAAAATCTTTTTTAAAATCTGAGCTTGCTTCAGTCTAGTTTCTATCCCCAATTTGATTAAACCTGGGGGATTTTTTTTAGAGGACTTTGTGGTGGTGGAAAAGGAAAAAGGATCTCCTTTTTCAGAAAATCTAACCCACGTGGCAGGATGGCTTCTAAGAAGCAGGAAGGAAAGGCAGCAGGGGGGGGATCCCCCACGCACAAACATGAACAGCAGCTTCCTCCTGCTCAACAGAGTCAGAAAAAATATTTTGATTTTGAAAGTTTAAAAGAATTTATTACTCAGGCTCTGGATGATAAATTTCAAAAATTTCAACAGGAAATAGATGATAAATTTCAAAAATCTCAACAGGAAATTGTGCAGGAAATTAATGAAATTAAAAATATGGTGAAGGAGAATTATGGCAAGGTGACTAAAAAAATATCGAATGTGGTGTCTGGCCTGTCAGAAATTATTATTAAAGTGGATTCCAAATTGGAAGAATTTAAATCAGAAGTCAATGTTAAAATTAAGGATACTGACTATAAAATTTCTGATGTTGATGATAAAATGCAGAGAGTTGAAAATGAAATTACAATGATGCAATTCAGGGCCATGGAATTCGCTATAAGGCTTAGAGGCATTAAAGAGAATGACAGACAGGACTTGAGACAGATTTGTGCTGATGCCTTGGCTGTATTATTAAAAATTAATCCTGAAGAGGTTTTTTACAAAATAGACAAAATTTACAGAGTGAATTCCTGGGTGGCCAGACAAAGACAATTGCCTAGAGATGTTGTGATATATTTTACAGACAGAACAATAAGAAATGATATCTTGCAAAAATCTTTTCTTTCCTCTGTGCAAGTGGAGGGAGCTCAAATTGGAGTTTATAAAGAACTACCACCTAAAATGTTAAAAGATAGAAAAGACTTTGGTTTCCTAGTGAATGAATTGAAAAAACAACAAGTACCATTTCGGTGGGACGCCCCAGCTGGTATAATTCTGAAGTATAATGGAGAAAGACATCAGTTGAACACTGTTGAGAAGGCGGAACATTTTTACCATACCATTCTTAAAGAGAGATCACCATCTCCACGTACATCTACAGTGTTGGAGATTAAGGAGAGTGATAAGAAGCAATCTCAGCAAGAGATGGAAGAACAGTTTAAGCAGGTGGAGCCAGTGGAAACGCAGGGTGCTACAGGAGGTTTTCTGGAGGAGCACCTGTTAGAATCTTCCCCAATTTTGGACCCGGCTCGGATGGTTGAAGTTAAAGACCAGCGCATAACTCGTGCAAAATCTAAGCAACTTAAAGAAAAGCAACAACAGGAAAGACAATACAAAAAGGGAGCTAAGAGTACTACACAAGGAAGTGAAGCCATGGGGGGAGCAAAACCGAAGAGTTCAGAAGATATTCGGCTATTGTGCTCGTCGCTTCAAAAAGAAGAAGATGACAATTAAGTGTTTATCTTGGAATGTGAACGGGCTGAATTTACCACAGAAAAGGAAGAAGCTATTTACATATTTGAGACAATTTAATAATGATATAATCTGTTTACAAGAAACTCATTAGAACTCAAGATCAAAAATACTTGATAAATTCAAAATTAGGAACACATTTTATAGCTTCAACTTCGGAAAAAAAGAATGGTGTGGTCATTTATGTAAACAAAAGACTGACAGCTAAAATTATAGAAGCAGATGAAGATGGTAGGTTTATAGCAATTGAACTGCATACAGTAAATGGCCAAATTCTTCTGATTGGAATTTACGCTCCTAACCAACAACAGGACCATTTTTATAAAACTTTACACACTAAAATACTGCAATGGGATTATAGATCTATCCTAATTATGGGAGATTGGAATGGAGTAATTGATTCCAAATTAGATAAAAAGAGCCTGGCGAAATCAAGGATTAGATTACCACAGACTTTTTTCGATATGAAAGAAGATTTGGAATTAAAAGATATCTGGAGAATACATAACCCAAAAGAATTGGACTATACTTTTTTTTCTGATAGACATAGATCCTTCTCTAGGATTGATTTTATTTTGTTATCAGATGATCTACTTGTTAAAACAAAAAGAACAAAGATTTTCCCAAGGACTTTGACCGACCATAGCCCAGTATGGATAGAAATTGAGATGGGTAAGACTGAGAGACGATCATGGAGATTGAATGAGAACTTGTTTAGATATGAAAAAAATATAATAGAACTTAAGAAGCAGATGAAAGAATTTTTTGAAATAAATCTGAATAAGGGTACCCCAATTGAAATTGTGTGGGATGCGAGCAAAGCGTATATGAGAGGGGTACTCATTCATATGAACTCTAAACATAAACTGAATCGACAAAAGAAAAGATCTGAATTGGAAGCAGAAATAAAGAATAAAGAACAGTTACTTATCAAAAATCCAACAGATGAAAGAATACGTGGTGCTATAAACCTTTTGAAAGATCAATTTAAAATGCTTATGGTGGAACAAGTTGCAACAAATTTACAATATGCAAAGCATAATACATTTTGTAATGCCAATAAACCGGGCAGATGGTTGGCCTACACATTAAGGAAGAAGCAGAGCATACGGACTATTGATAGCATTGACATTGGAGGGAAAGAAATTTTTCAACAAAAATTAATTAAAGAAGCTTTTGTAGATTATTATACCAAATTATATGCTAAAGATGATATACAGAATGGACTTATAGAAAAATACTTAGAAAATAAAAGAGTCACAAAAATTACTAATCAACAAAAGGAAAGAATGAACTATCCTATAACAGAGGAGGAGATAATAGCAGCAATCAAACAATTAAAAACAGCTAAAGCTCCTGGAACGGATGGTTTGACTGCAGTGTATTATAAAACTTTGCAAGCAGAAATGGTGGAACAACTCAGAGACTTATTTTGCAATATACAACAAGGGGGTAAAATACCCCCATCATGGAAAACAGCTTATATTTCATTGATACCGAAAGAGCAAGTAGGTCCTAAAAAAACGGAGAATTATAGACCAATATCTCTTCTGAATAATGATTATAAAATTTACGCAAAAGTACTAGCCAACAGGCTGATGCCAATAATCCAAGAGGTGATTCATGATGATCAAGCGGGATTTATTGAGGGCAGATATATGAAGGATAATGTAAGGCAAGTAATAGACTTATTGGAATATCTTGAGAAGAATAAACAGATCCCTGCAGTGCTGGTCTTTCTGGATGTGGAGAAGGCCTTTGATAGAGTGGACTGGAATTTTCTATTAAAGACTTTAAAAAAGATGGACTTTGGGGATCAATTTATACAGGCGGTTTCAGCAATTTACCAAGAGCAAAAGGCACAGATTATTATTAATGGAAGTTTGACAACAGATTTTAATATTGAAAAAGGAACAAGACAAGGTTGTCCGTTATCCCCATTGTTATTTATTTTAACACTAGAAGTCTTGTTGAATACAATACCGGACTCTAATATCTTGAAAGGTATAGTGATAAGGCAAGAGAACTATAGAATAAAGGCATTTGCAGATGTTCTGGTTGTTACCCTAACACAGCTGATGGAATCAATAATCCAGATGAAAGACATTATACAAGACTATGGTATAGTATCAGGTTTTAGACTGAATCAGAAAAAAACTAAGATGATAGTTAAAAATATGACACAAGATCGTAAACATGAACTTGAAAGGAGGGCAGGTTTCGAGATTGTACCGAAGGTTAAATATCTAGGAGTTCAGGTTGCAGAATCAAATATGAAACTGTTTCAAAATAATTATGAGGTGTTGTGGCGAGATGTGCAGAAAGATATGGAGAATTGGAAAAAACTGCAGCTGTCTCTACTTGGAAGAATAGCAGCAGTTAAGATGAATATTTTGCCAAGATTTCTTTTTTTGTTTCAAATGATTCCAGTGCTTAAAAGCAATAAACAATTGAAAGAGTGGCAAAGCGGAGTGAATAAGTTTGTCTGGAATGAGAAAAAACCAAGAGTGAAATTGAAAATTATGCAAGATGTTCCAGAAAGGGGAGGTCTTAAACTTCCAAACCTACAGTTATATTATGAAGCAGCAGCTTTATCTCAAGCAAGTGATTGGTTTGGAAGGAAAAAGACTGGAATATTGAATATAGAAAGTTTTGATCTTGAATTCGGATGGCATGCCTACTTATTTTATGAAAATAAAGTGGATAAAGTATTTAAAAGCCATATATTTAGAGAGTTTGGAAGAAGCACCGACTCAAATGGGATTATAAAATACCACTATGGCTGGATCTTGGTCATATTATTTGGAATACAAATATAATGTCACTCAGGGGGTTTTTATACAAAGAGGTTCTTTTTACAGATGCGGGCAGATGGCAATTGAAGACACTAGAGACACTGTTGGATGAAGGGATTAACTTAACTTGGTTACAGTATAATCAACTTCAACTGAGATGGAAAGAGGACCAAAAAACTGGTATATTGCATGAGGAAGAATTGGTCAGACATATAAAAGAGAAAGATCCAATGCATATTAAAAGGCTTTACAATGTTTTGTTAGAAAGGGATTCAGAAACTGAACTGGTTAAAGATTGTATGATTAAGTGGGCACAAAATTTTGCAGAACCAGTGATGTTGGAAACATGGGAAAAAATTTGGGTTCAGAACGTTAAATTTACACAGTCACAGAATTTGAGGGAAAATTTTTATAAAATGTTTTATAGATGGCATTTAGATCCTAAGAAATTGTCATGCATGTACCCTAATGTTCAGCCAAAATGTTGGAGATGTGATTGTTTAGATGCTACATATTATCATGTCTGGTGGACTTGTAAGAAAGTTAAGGCTTTTTGGATGAAAATTTGGTGGGTTATGCAGAATGTTTTGAAGAAAAAAATTCAATTTTCTCCACAATTGTTTTTATTGGGTATAGTTAAGGGTTTTATAAAGGGTGAAACAAAGTTGATATTGTATATGATAACAGCAGCGAGATTATTGATAGGTAAATACTGGAAAAATGAAGTTTTGCCCACCATTGAGGAATGGATTTTGAAAATGGCCAGTTTTGCAGAGATGGCGAAGATTTCAGCATACCTAAAAGATTGTTCACAAGAGACTTATGAATGGGAATGGAAAAAGTGGATAGATTATGTGCAGAACAAATATCAAACTAGGAAGTATCAAATAGCTTTTAATTGAAAATGTTATATTAAGATAGAAATATTTTAACTTTGTGAAGATGAAAAATTATATGGGGGATGGAGGGGTTCAAGTTTTATATAACGGGTTTTTTTTTTTTAGATGGGAGTATATTCTGTGGAAGTCCAGGGGGGAGGGGAGGGTTAGGGGGGTTAGGGAGGGTGAGGTTGGGGAGTTTGGGGTGGGTTGGGGGGGGGAAATGGGGTGAAAAATGTAATTGTAAAACTTTTGCAATAAAAAAAAAAAGAAGAGATGCTTGAAACGGAAGCAATAAAGGAGCAGAAGGATTTAAGAGAACAAGAAGAAGACCAATTTACTGGGGGCTCGGGATCCCAGATGGTGATGAGACAGAAAAAGAAACAGATCGAAAGAACCAAATAAACAAACTGGCAGGAGATGGACTTCGGTTAATATCAATTAATATTAATGGATTAAACCTGCCAAAAAAAGGAAGAAAATACAAATGAAGTTACAGTGGGGGAGATATCAAATAATAAGCTTGCAGGAAGTACATATCAAAAAAGGTTACCAGAATTTACTCTTATGTCCCAAATTAGGTGATTTATTTGTATCCTTGGCTGACCAGAAAAAAAGAGGAGTTGTGATATATATACAGAAACATTTGGAGCCCAAAAAAATCTTTGCTGATGAAGAGGGAAGATTCTTGCTGGTAGAAATTAAAATATGCCAAAGGAAGGTTTTACTAGGAAATATATATGCCCCTAACTGTAACCAGAAAAATGCTAGTCTACTAATTTAGTCACTTTATCAAAGAATGAAATAAAATTGATTTGGCATGATCTGTTTTTAACAAACCCATGCTGGCTACTAGTTATAACTTTATTTGCTTCTACCATAGTTGTTTGCAAATCTGTTTTTAACAAACCCATGCTGGCTACTAATTATAACTTTATTTCCTTCTAGTTGTTTGCAGATCTGTTTTTTCATTATCTTTACCAGGATCTTCCCAGGTATTGATGTTAAACTGATTAGTCTGAACCATGTTTTCCCAAAAATAAGACCTATCCCGAAAATAAGCCCTAACATGGTTTTTTTGCATGTGTGCCTAATATAAGTCCTACTCTCAAAATAAACCCTACTTAAGTACCTGCATAGCTGGGAGCCCACCCATTCTGTCTGGTTGTTTGTGGTGCTGCATCCATGAGAAGAGGTGGGTGGATGGATCTGCCCCATACCAGCTTACCTCAGGACCCCTGTAGCCAAGCCATCCATGCCCCAACACCTGCCTCGCCTCGTGGCAGTGGCTCCATTAGCCCTGTACAGCAGGACCTCGCATGGCTGCAGGCCCACTTCTTCTGCTTGCTCACATGACCACAACTGAGCAGGAGGCCGGGTGATGCACTGGTGTTGCACCTACAAGGTGAGGTAGGTGTCAGGGTGTGGATGGCCTGGCTGCAGGGCCCCGAGATAAGCCAGTGTGGGGTGCATGAGGCTGCTCCATCTCCGCCTCACCTTGTGGCCGTGGCACCACCATATCACTCAGCCTCCTGCTCTTTTGTGGCCACGTGAGCAAGAAGAAGTGGGCCAGTGGCTGCACAAGGTCCTGCTGTATGGGGCTGCTGGAACTGCAGCTGCAAGGCAAGGCAGGTTTAGGACGTGGGTGGCCTGGCTGCAGGGGCTCTGAGGTAAGCCGGTGTGGGGTGCGTGAGGCAGTTCCACCACCCCACCATCTCATGGCAGCACTGTTGTCCCACCCCGCCATGAGCAAGCAAAAGAAATGAGTCTCCCACGTACTCTTAAAGTACATGGGGAAAAAAATAAGATATCCCCCCAAAATAAACCATAGTGCTTATTTTGGAGCCCAAAAGAAAATAAGGCCAGGTCTTCTTTTTGGGGAAACACGGTAGTTTCCTGGGTCTGTTTTTTCCCCTTTTCTTGAAGATAGGAATCACATCAGCCCTTTTCCAATCAGGTACTTCCCCGGTGCTCCAAGATTTTTGAATGATATTGTACAATAGTTCTGAGACCATCTGCTACCATTCACCATCTGCCAGGTCTTTCAGAACTCTCGGATGTAATCTGTCAGGTCCTGGTGATTTATATTCATCAAGGTCAAATAGGTGTTCTTTTACCATTTTCTTGCTTATTTTTATTTTTATTTCTAATTTGTCTAAGTAGTTTTTTTGGTATGTTGGGCTATAATTTCTTTTTGCATGAAGACTGATGCAAAGAACGAGTTAAGCAGCTCTGCTTTCTCCTTACTGCCTGTTACTTCCTTGCCATCTTCTCTTTTTAGTATATGTGGATAGTCTTGAGAGATAAGGGAAAGAGATGCTGCATAGGAAACAGACAAGAGAAAAGGCTTAAAGATCAGAGAAAAAAACTTATCTGGGACCTGCCATAATTAAACAGACATTAAAAGTGGTGACAGGAAGCTTGCATCTTTAGACTTGCAAGATTCTTTTAATGTAGCCTTACATTAGCTGTAAGGCTACATTAATGTACACTTAATGTAGCCTTAAGTGATATTAGCTCACTGAATTGTGTTTCCTGTCTGGTTTACTCAGGAGGGCTGACATCATCCCAGTTAGGTATACCAGATCTGAGCTGCAAAACTCAAGAAGACCACTAGATGATAGCATAGAGATTAAAATACAGAACCCTTGCCTACCCTCTCTTTTGCAGCTGAGATCTGGAGTACCTAAACATGGGATGGGGCACCCCAAAACTAAACATGCTTGGCAATATGTGTACTTCTGTACTTCCGCCTAGCAAGCAAGAAGATCAAAGCTATAAATAACTTCATTGTGAGTCATCTGAATTGCTCTCATCCTCGCATATGGTTGTGATTTAATTGTTGAGTTGAATAGAATAGAAAATTGGTGCTCAGCAGTTACCATGGTTACTCATGCCAGCAGGTCCAGATGCACATTCTAATCACTGCTCTGCCTCACTGTTTATGGAAATAAAATATAAATCCATAGAAAGTGCATTTTCAAAATGGCAAAGAATGCAAGTGTTAGGATATACAAGCAGAACAGATGGCTTTATTGTCATGGTAACATGGCTGTGCAAAAACTACAGACAATGGCATGCATTTCTTAATCCCACTTGGGATGGCAAATTATTTGTATGGATGTATTCTTATATTATTTCTAATATCCCACTTTTACTTATTTTGGATGCTTCCAGAAACAACATCTTTGTTGTGCAATTGCCCTATTTATTTCCTTTACCACTAGTGTACTGATTTTGTTTGAAATCATCTTAGATTTTCCCACATCAGTATTCTCAACATCTTTTTGATGTAGCTATCAGAATCACCCATCTGGAAGGGCAGCCACCATTCATTACTCAACTCAATTCAAATCTTTATTGTCAGTGCACAACATATGTACAATGAGTTTGGTTGAGCTCTCTCAGTGCACCCCCCAACACAATACAACTCACAGTGAAAACAGAAAATCCCTAACCCAATAAATCATATTAACAACCACCCAGTCCTATTGCACCAGTGTGAACATGTTACACGTTGCTCCGACCCTGCAAGTCCATCGTACTACGTGGTTATGATGTTATTTTGCATTCAGGAGTCTGACAGCCCACATATACTCAGCATCAGGTTAGTAGAATTATGTGTTCCAAGCTGCTAAACTATAAAGGTTTAATTTGGATTTGTTTTGTTGCTGTCTGCCCATAATCTTCGCCACTTTGGATTTGTTTCATTGGCTAACAATAATTGCATTTATTTACTTCATTTTTCTACAACAGGAGTTAGTAGCAAACCAATTTAGTATACCACCACCACAATAATGTAGGAACTTGTAATTCAAAAAATTTAAAATAAAACATTTGCATCATAAAAGCCATATTTGCCAACATGTCATAAGCAGAAATAGGGTTATGGTTTGTTCAGTGTTCTATATAAAATAATACACAATATTTTATAAATTTGTATATTTATTCATCTGTTTCTTTAGGTACAAAGTAATAGATCCAAGTAAGACATTAATAACTGATGCTGAATCAGTGTTTGGTGCTGTAGAAGCAGTCTTCCAAAAGATGTCCAGAAAGCTATCTTATTCAGTAAAAGTGATTTTTTAAATAACCAAATATTATTTGTTGCAGTAAGCTTCCAAATTAATATTTTTTAAAACAATTTCATTGCTTGAAGGCACATCCAAAATTTCTATTTCAGTATGCCGACACTGAGTTGTATGGCTTGCTGAAGGATTTTGAAGTTGTTTGAATTTCCACATTTCCCCTCTGTTCTTAGGGTTCCTACAAATCTCACATGGAATACTGTTTTGAGGAATAACAAACACATTTCATGTTAATTACACATGTTCTTTTACTGAATGACTTTATACATTTTCTGTCCTCTCCTGTATCATCATTTTAGACATTGTCTATCCACTGCAGGATGAAGGCCTCTTCTGTATGCTTCCAACCTATATAGTCCTGAACTTTCTTTTGCCAATTGGGCCTACAATACTTGCTGAGGTTGTTGATCCATCATTAGGTCTCTTTCGTGGGTGCTGTAAGGACCAGCCTCTCCCCCCCTTCAAGAAAGTATAGACTCTTGAAAACTTTGTAGTTCAAAAGGAACCTTTTATTGAAAGAAGGTGAAAGCAAGTCAAAATTCAAAGCAGGTTCTGAGGTCCCTCAGGGCATACAACTAAGATAAAGGAAATTAGGAACTCCTCCCAGCAGTCCGAAGTGGATTTCACCGATCCGTAGATGTGAAGATGTTATTGTATTGGCCTCTCTGAGAAACAGATAAGAAAAGTTTCTCAGGGCCATCTTCTGGCATAATCCACATGGCCCTCCCTCCCTTTGCATTCCCCAAGAGGTGAGAATTTTCCAGGCATCAGAGGCACCAAGCAATGGTTATAAATCAGGTGAAAGGTTATATAAAAAGACAAGGCAAGAAATAGGATACCTAAGCTACATAGAAAGGAAAAGAACTATATATTTGAAACATAATTAAAAAGAGAAAAGAAGACAAATTAAGAATATTTTAAGAACTAATTGGATTGGGTAAAATGAGAAAGGATTAAGATGTGCTTTATAAATATATATTTGAATAAATGGAAATATATTGTTAAAATGTTTTGAGAAATATATTTAATGATTGAAATTGAATGTAAAACTGAATGAAATTGAAATGATAAAAATGATTTAAATGTTATACTTGCAAAAGTAAAGTAGAAAAAATATATTGGTAAAAGTAAAAAAGATAAGAGATTAGAAAAGTGTTTGAGTAAAGATTTGAAGGAAAAAAGAGAATAAGATGAAATATATTGTTAATAATTAAAAAGTTAAGGGATCGGGGCTGCCTGAACTCCACAATGGAAAACATTAAATTGAAAATGAATACAGCAATAGAGAGAGATGAAAGAATTGGAGGGGAGCAGGAAGGAGAGAGAGGGATGGAAGAGTAAGGAGGAAGGAAGGGAAGGGAAAGAAGAGTAGGAGAGAAGGTAAGACATGGGGGAAGAGAGGAGAAGAAGGAGAAGGGAAGGGGAAGTAGAGAAGAGAAGAAGAAGGTGGGGAAACAAAGTTGGAAGGAGAAGGGGGAGAGGCTAGGTTTGAGGAGAAAGATTGCTGTACAATAAAAAAAAGAAGAAGTGGAAGAAAGGCAGCTCTGAACAAACTAATATAAATATATTAGGAAAAAGAATGAATTGTTAAAGAATAAAAGAGGACAAATATGTACAACTAGCAAAGTTAGAATTTAGGGATAAATGAAGAAGGTGTTTATATATGCAAGTATAGAAATACTGAGGTATATTCAAAAAAAAGGAAAGGGGGGAAGACGATATTAACAAAAATTGTAATTGAGTAAAATGTATTTGAATTTGACTAATTGTATAAGATAAGAAACGACCACCACTCTGTTCAAAAAAAAGAAAGAAAGATGTGGGTGAAGGTGGGAGACGAGAAAAGAAAAAAACCAATAAAACTTGTTTTTAAAAGAAACAATTTCAGTCTTTTTGCTGTTGTATTAGGGTTTTCTGGACAGGGCATCAGCTAAGAAGTTATTCCCTCCTGGGAGATACTTGAGAGTGAAATTAAAACATTTAAAGTATTGCGCCCAATGCAGTTGTTTGTGGGAGAGTTTTCATGGGGTTTTCAGAGCTTCTAAATTTTTATGATCAGTCCAGACTTCAAAGGGGATTTTGTTCCCTTCTAGGAAATGTCTCCATGTGAGGAGGGCCCATTGTACAGCGTATGCCTCTTTCTCCCATATGGCCCACCTTTGTTCAGTTTCTGTGAGTTTTTGGGAAGTGTATACACATGGTTGCAATTGTCTTTGTTCGTTTGTTTGGAGTAGGACCGCTCCTACTGCCACATCGCTGGCATCTGCTTGGATGACAAATAGTTCTGGGTCTGGGTGTTTTAGGATTGGTTTGGCTGAGAATAGTTGTTTAGGTTTTTCGAATGCTGCTTGGCATTCTATGGTCCAAGGGTTGCCTTGGTTTCGGTTCTCCCCCTTTTGTTTTTAACAAGTTTGTAATGGGGAGGGTGATTTTCACAAAAGCCGGAATGAACTGATGGTAGAAGTTTGCATATCCCAGGAAATGGCAGATACACGGATTTGACAGGTGATTTTTATCAAGTGGGATTCATTCTATGACTGCCTTGGTCCACCTGCCATCAGTTCTTCTTGCTGTGTGACTGGACCATTTCCATTTCCATTCTTTTACTCTCTTGATGCTATTTAACAAACTTCTGTTTGTTCTCTGTTACATGTGCAGGTCTTTCTATGTTGTCTTGCAATGCCGATCATGTAATTTTTCCATGGCTCCTTGTGCCACTCATAGCTTTTGAATCAGTTGTGAGGTTATGTTTCACTGGCATGTTAGCGCAGGTAGCACACCCTGGTCAAAAACTTTCTCTTCAGGAAAAGGGGAGCTTGTTCTTGAAAATGATGGTTAACTTGCCAAATGCCTGTCAACCACATTTAACACCCATTCAATTTCCTTTACTGTATCACTTTCCTTGAGATCCATTGGCCAAGGTATTATAGTGGTCTACTACATCTAGTTCTTCTTCAGATATAATTCCTTTTTCTTTCTTTAGTGGGTTTATTTTTAAGCCAAATGATTTGCATACTTTGTGCAGCTCTTGTATATGTTTTTGTAGCTCTTTTGGGAGAGCTACAAAAGGAGAAGAGAACATCATTGGCAAATATTAAGTGACTTAAATAGGCGTCATTGATTTTTAATCCATCTTTTGCCCAGTGTAGTTCGTGAAATACTTCTTCAAGGCAGGCTGAGAAAAGGATAGCTGGTATTATATCACCTTGTTGTCTCCCTCATTCTTTGTTGATTTCCACTTTAAGATCATTAAGGAAAATTGTCACCATTATTTTTTCATATATTGATTGTAGTAAATTTATGTAATCAGTGTCTACATCTTGGTTGAGCAATGCATTAATTATTGCTTGCTGGAATACTGAGTCAAAAGCCTTTTCATAATCAATGAAAGCCATGCACAGGAGCATGGTGTACTCATTGTGCCTTTCAATGACTTGCTGAACAATCTGGATGTGATCCATTGAGCTGTAGCCACTTCTGAACCCTGCTTGCTCCTTTGGCTATGTATCATTTAATGTTCTCAATAATCCTTTTGCTTGGTGAAAACCTTGTAGATGACTGAAAGAAGGCTTTATTGGGTGATAGCTTTTTAAATAATCTTGGGCCCCTTTCTTGTGTATAAGAATCACTTCAGCATTTTTCCATGCATCAGGTATTTTTTCTCCTCTGAGGCATTTCAAGTATAGTTGTGTAAACTATGACTACCTGTTTTCAGCACTTCAACTGTAACATTTCCTGAAACTTTGCTATTTTTCATTGATTTTATGGCACTTAATACTTCTTCCACTAGGATAGCTGGCATTTCCTCTTTTGTGGGTGCTGTTACTTTTGATCTTTGTATAGTTCTGAATAGAATTTTCCAATTATTTCTAACATTTCCTGTCTTGTTCTACATACAGAACCATCTTCACGTTTTAATGCAAAGCTTACATTTTGCTCTATTAATCCCTTTGTTTGCTTCAATTGCCTTTTTCACAAGCTTCACATTAAACTGTGTTTCTTCTTGGATATGTTTTCTTATGGTCTTGCAAGTTCAACATACTCCAGTTTATTAGTGAAATTTCTGATGTTCTTCATTGTCCATCATTTTTTCATTAAATCAATAGTTTCATCAGAGATTTTTGACTGTACCAAGTATGTTTCCAGTGGTGCTATAGATGTCTTCTATATATCAGGAACAAAACTTTACAATGTTTTTCTTTACATTTCTCATTAGCATATTTTATCACCAAAAATGGCTTGGGAATAAAATAGTCTTCTGATCATCAGGGCTGCCAAATATATTGTAAAAGCAAATTTAGTGGCATGGCCTTCATCACTTCATCACCTACAGACCACAAGAGCATAGCCAGGTGTAGACAGAGAATTAAGGATTTAC
Organism: Pituophis catenifer annectens; assembly: GCF_029215685.1. Classification (NCBI taxonomy): domain Eukaryota; kingdom Metazoa; phylum Chordata; class Lepidosauria; order Squamata; family Colubridae; genus Pituophis; species Pituophis catenifer. The sequence continues at coordinate 105,011,802 of NW_027256883.1, read as the reverse complement.
TCTGTGACCCTACTTTCTGTATCTTTTGTCCACTCTTTAGCCACCAGATTGCTAATATGAGATCCTTTCCTTCTACTTTTCCTCCCACATTCACACCCAGACCTCAAGTTCTTAAAATCCATTCCTGATAAGTGCTAAGATGCTAAACATTGCTTATCCTTATGAAACAGTTCCTGTTAATAAATCTCCTTTCTCTCAGGCTTTACAGTTATAAAACCTGAGTCACTAACCATTGCTTAGGTCATTCCATGGTCAAGAATACATATAAGCACATACAGAATGCTTTAACCTCTGTTAGATGAGAGATAACACTTAAGATGAACTATTCAAATCTCAGACTACAGATCAGATGGTTCAGATTTAGATACTAAACACTCTTATCTTCTAGGTTCCTGATTATTTCCATCATATGACAATAAAGCCCTTCTCTTGTCTTGCATGCAACCAGATCAGAGAGGGAAAAGAGAATAGTGAGATGTGAGTAAACAAGGATTCTGAGAGATCTGCAATAGTGTTTGCCAATTCTCATTCATTTGTCAGAATTATGAAAGCTGTGCTATACTGTTGTGTCACTTGCTCAAAGGGAAGCTGGGTGAAACATTTCAACCTTAAGCAATAAGAAAATTGGTGGAATAGTGGGACTGCCCATATTAGAAAAGAATATTAGCAACAACAGCAATAACACAGTAAAGGGAGAATGAACAAACTTGGGGAAAAAACCTAATTTTTTGAAAAAATCTGTTAAATTTTGAATCAGCAACCTCTAGATTAGAAGACAATTTTTTGCTGACCATGCAGTTAAGCAAAAGGTAAGCAAAAAAACCTCTTAAAGCAAATATTGTGGCATGAAAGTTTTTTTAAAAAAAAATCTGTGCATTTTTATGGTTTAGCTTTGTGTGTGTGTGTGTGCACCTCCCCGAAAATAGGACCTACTGTGAAAATAAGCTATAGCCAGTTTTTCCATGTCTATGCTGAATATAAGTCCATGTCTATGCTGAATATAAGTTCAAGAGCCTTGATAGTACAGTGGTCTATGCACCCTGTTATTAACACAGTTGCCTGCAATTTACTGCTGGTTCGAATCTCTCCAAGGCTCAAGGTTGACTCAGCCTTCCATCCTTTATAAGGTAGGTGAAATGAGGACCCAGTTTGTGGGGGCAATAAGCTGACTTTGTATAAATATACAAAAGGATGAAGGCTATTGCTTAACGCATTGTAAGCCGCCCTGAGTCTCCGGAGAAGGGCGGCATATAAATTAAATTTAAAAAAAAGTCCTACTTCTAAAGTAAGCCCTACTTGATGTGATGTCCCGCTGCCTGGTGGCCGTGCGGGCCTGGATGGGGAGGAACAGGCTCAGACTCAACCCCTCCAAGACCGAGTGGCTGTGGCTTCCGGCGCCCCGATATAGTCAGCAGGTGCCATCGCTGACTATTGGGGGTGAATCTTTGCCCCCCAGAGAGGGCTCGCAATCTGGGTGTCCTCCTGGATGCACGGCTGTCTTTAGAAGAGCACATGACGGCCGTGGCCAGGGGGGCCTTTTATCAGGTTCGCCTGATTCGCCAGTTGCAGCCCTTTCTGGATCGGGACGCCTTGCGCACGGTCACTCACGCCCTTGTCACCTCCCGGTTGGACTATTGTAATGCTCTCTACATGGGGCTCCCCTTGAAGAGCACTCGGAGGCTCCAACTGGTCCAGAATGCGGCCGCGCGGGTGGTTATGGGTGCAACCCGTTGCGCCCACGTGACACCCCTCCTGCGCGAGCTGCACTGGCTCCCGGTGGTCTTCCGGGTGCGATTCAAGGTGTTGGTTACCACCTTTAAAGCGCTCCATGGCATAGGACCCGGGTACCTTCGAGACCGATTTCTGCCACCAATAGCCTCCCACCGACCAGTCCGCTCCCACAGAGAGGGTCTCCTCCGGGTGCCATCAGCCAAGTTATGTTGGCTGGCGACACCCAGGGGGAGGGCCTTCTCTGTGGGAGCCCCAGCCCTGTGGAATGAACTGCCCCCCAAAATACGAAAGATTTCCGACCTCCGGGTGTTTCGCTGCGCTCTGAAGACCCTGTTGTTCCGCCAGGCAGGGCTATTAACATAACGTTTTAAATTGGGGTATTTTAAATTTCTGGGATTTTAATTGGAGCCTAATTATTTAATGATTTTAAATTTTAAATTGTTGTCGTGTTTTTTGTGTTTTTAAATAGGCTGTACACCGCCCTGAGTCCTTCGGGAGAAGGGCGGTATAGAAATAAAATTATTTATTTATTTATTTATTTTACTTGAGTCTGTGCAGCCAGTCACCCGTCTATTCTGCCTGGTTGCTGCCGACACGAGGCAGGGGGATGGAGGATGAAACAAGACGATGGGGTGGAGGACAAAGCTTTTTCTCTTTCCTTGCTGCCGGAATAGAGCATGAGCAGATCTGTCCAATTGGGCAACTTTGTCCTCCACCCCATCGCCTTGCTTCGTCTTCCCCACCACCTTTCATTACCTTGCTTAGTGGCTGTGGCACCAGTGCATCGCACAGCTTCCTGCTTCATTGCAATGGCAAAAGAAGCTTCATCCTCCTCCACTACCACCACCACCACCACCACCACCACCACCACCACCACCACCACCACCTTACTTCCTGCTCTATTGCAGGCATGAAAAAAATAAGACCTACCCCAAAACTAAGCCCTGGTGCTTATTTGGGTGATATATATATATATATACATGAGACCGGGTCTTATTTTTGGGGAAACATGGGTCTGTAAATTTAACTTTGTGTATATGAGTGTGCATGTATACCTATACCTACAAACATATAAAGTTATTGTCAGCCCTGGTGCGCCAGGTGGCCTGGGGCTGCCATTACAGTGGGGGAAGGAGAGACCAGGGAGTTCTGGAGACCTGTGTGGCTGAGCCATGCTCACCAACCTGCTGGGAAGATGGACCCATGCCTTACCACCGGCCGGACGAGTTGTCGCTGCTGATCTTGCAAATGTGATAAGGATAGAACAGCCAAGCAGTAGGGTGGATGCCTGCACACTGAGTGCGCTTCGCCAGGCATGCCTCTCATCTGTGAAGTGGCCAAAACAGCTGAGAGGCAGGGCGGGTGCCTGCGCACCAGGCATGCTTCGGTGGTGGATGCTTACATGTTTAATCTGCTTAATGGGGTGGGGTGCACGTGGGGCTGGGGAGCACTTAAGGGTGGAGGAGTGCACTGGGTGGGGAGCCCTGACTTTATTCCGCTTTTGGTCATCAGTTCATGCTGGAGCTTCCGCAAAAAAGGATAAAGACTTTGTACACCCTTTGGTATTTTTCCTGCAGTTTAACGGAACCTGACAGTTATATATAACCAAGGTTATATATAACCAAGAAGATCCACCTATCAGAAAAGAAGCAATTGGCCATTGCTTTTCTGAAACAGAAAAATGAAAAGGTATAGCACCAAAGGAATTCTTCAATAAGAGGATGTAGTAGTCTGCAGTCTGGACTGAATACATTGCAAGCAATTGTCAAGAGTGTTTCAGTCCAGACAATTTTTTTCTAAATCAAATTACAGCTAAATCAGGATAAACACAGAATAGGTGCAATTTAAACACATGGCAGATCCACATTTTCTGCTTGCCCTGCCACCAGTACGGGGTGCAAATTGCATACAGAAAAGAGGGAATCATTCTCCTATTCTCAGCCCATTAAATGGACTCTGTAACTATATTTTCCAGCTTTCATTCAAAACTGCCCTTTTTTTTTACTACAGCTGTCTTAAACTCCATGCTTTGTTATGTTCTATTAGAAGTTCCAAATCCCATTGGCTGCATGTCCCCTCCTCTTCAGCAGCTGGTCACTGTCCTTGCCAGCCCTGCCCCAGTTGGCTCTCTAGGAAAGAAAGACACTTGACTCCATCAGAAGGTTACAAAGCTCTTTTATTAGAGACAACTGGATGCAGCAAAAGCAAGGCTAAATCTGGAGAAAATCCACCCAAATTGTTACATTGTTCCAAACCCTTTGCCCTCCCCCCTTTGATCAGTTCATCAGTGCCCAATAGGATGATAGCTTGTTGCTGGTATCCTTACAATTTATATTGACTGTTTCCTAATATGATTCGATTGCTTATTTGTACCCTATGACTATCATTAAATGTTGTACCTTATGTTGTGGTACAACTGGCAGTGGAGTCAGACAGTGAGGAGGCTGGGGAGGAACATGAGCCAGTCCTGGAGTCTGGGGAAGGCCTGGACAAAGGGTCTGCATTGGAGGCAGAGATGGGGCCAGGGCCATCTGGGAGTGATGCGCTGACTCCGGAGCCTCCAGAGTCAGACAGCAGAGAGGCAGAGGAACAGGAGGAGCCTGTTCCTAGTGCGCGCATATGCAGAGCTGCCAGAAGGCACGAACAATTAAAACAAAAGGGACGACTTGGGAGTAAGGCCTGGAGATGATTGGCCCCTTCCATAAGGCTTAAAAGAGGAGCAAAGGCATGTGGGCCTTTGCAGGAAGCAATGTTGTTAATTCTGTTCCCAGTCGGCATCTTTGTTTGATTCTGGAATTTGTGTGGCTTTGCCAAGTAGGTCTTTGGCAGAGTGTCAAGGGAGATAAAGGTTGGTGATTATCCCGAAGGACTTCGCCCGAAGGACTTTTTGCAACTAATTGGGACTCAGCTGTGAATGAACATAATTCACAGCTGTTGCAATAAAAGAGGTTTTTGGGACTACTTGTGTGTTTTAATGACTCAGGAAGCCTAGGTCACAACACCTTATGATTCTTGACGAATGTATCTTTTCTTTTATGTACGCTGAGAGCATATGCACCAAGACAAATTCCTTGTGTGTCCAATCACACTTGGTCAATAAAGAATTCTGTTCTGTTCTGTTCTGTTCTGTTCTGTTCTGTTCTGTTCTGTTGTTCTGTTCTGTTCTGTTCTATTCTATTCTAGCTGGATTTTACGAGAACAGGACATATTGAGAAGTAGTTAACATTCTATTCCCAGATCCTGGGCACCCAAAAATCCTTGAAGTGGGCCTGATAAAACAGGTTCACACCTCTTTTTCCTGTTCAAGCTGGTCTCCCCGCTTCACCGTTTCCCTCCTCTTACAACAAGCAACCCTCATCTCCCTCTGTCTCAGGATTGTAGCAGGCTGCAGTACAAGCAGTGGTGGGATTCAGCCAGTTCGCACCACTTTGGGAGAACCGGTTGTTAACTTTCTGAGCAATTTGGAAAACTGGTTGTTGGAAGAAATCATTAGGGCAGAGAACCGTTGTTAAATTACTTGAATCCCAACAGTGAGTACAAGTGATGGGGAGGGCAGCCTGACATGCTGCCCCTTTTCAAGGAATGTTAGTCTTGGAAAGAGGCAGAGAGATAGAAAGTGGTTAGTTGGTGTTTTGTAGTTTATGTGGATATTGGTTGTGGAATCTCTGGAGTTAGGAACGTGAACATGCTGTGTATCCACCCATTTGGCTTCAGAAGGTGGGAAATGTTTCCAGGCTATGAGATATCCCCTGTGCCTATGGGAATCAATAGTGTATTTAATTTCAAAATGCTGTTCCCCTTCAAATGAGCCTTGGTACTACAGTGGTTTAAAGCACCCTGTTATTAACACAGCTGCCTGCAATTTACTGCTGGTTCGAATCTCTCCAAGGCTCAAGGTTGACTCAGCCTTCCATCCTTTCTAAGGTAGGTTAAATGAGGACCCAGTTTGTGGGGGCAATAAGCTGACTTTGTATAAATATACAAAAGTATGAAGGCTATTGCTTAACGCACTGTAAGCCGCCCTGAGTCTTCGGAGAAGGGCGGCATATAAATCAAATAAAAAAAAAAAATTGGGGTGGAATTGGGGGCTCCTGGTTCCAGCTGCAGGGAAAAGGAGAGTGCCAGGTTCAACAAGCTGCAATGAAATATTGGATGAATTCATCTGAGGTTTTTGGGAAGTTTCAACTGTACTGTGACAGGGCTGATAACCTTAGAAATGGGAAAAGGGCCAACGTATTTGGGGCCCAATTTTTTGGACTTTTGTCTAGACTGGAGGTATTTAGTGGAAAGGTAGATTTTGTCTCCAACTTTAAAATCCTTGATCTGTCCCCGTCCCCACACACACACACAGCCAGTCGAGGGTTAAGGAAACACTTTGGAATGCACCCAGTTCTTATCTCCGACTTGGCAGCGATAGACACACCGTCTGCCAAGGGTCTTTATTTTCACAAACAGACAGATAAGATACGAACGTTCAAGAAAGTCCAAACAGAAATAATATTCCTCCCAGCAGTTCCGGACGAGGCTTTAGTCCAAGGTTTTGCTTTGTTCGTCACAAGGATCCTTTGACCACTACCCTCTATTATATAGTCTCTGGGGTGTGGTCCAGTGACTCAGTGCTAATCCCTAGCACGCCTCCTAAGCTGCTGCAAACGTTTATCACGCCTTCGGAGGCGTGCGTCCAGGAATGATGTTTCATTATCACTTTGACTCGAATCAGCTGTCTCCTCTCCCTCGACCGGCACTTGAGACAATGCCAGAGGGGAGGGGCCTGGAGAGGGAGGCCTGGCTGACTCCTCTTCCTCATGCTCGGAGCTTTCTTCCTCCGATGGGACAGGCTCAGAGGGCGGGGCCACAACACTATCCCCCACCGCAGGGCCCTTCCCCCGGGTCTGACGGTCCGGATGGGGTCGGGACGGGAAATGTTCGTGGAAAGCCCGCACCAGGTCAGGGGCCTGAACGGCAGACGCGTCCACCCAGGTGAAATCCTCGGGCCCGTACCCCTTCCAGGCGATGAGGTATTGGAAGCGCCCCTTCAGCCAACGGGAGTCCCGGATACTGTCCACCTCGTACGTCGAGGCGTCGTCCTCGTCGGCTGCGGCTGGGGGGGCAGGCGTCGGCGGGCGGCGGAGATGGCTCGCGGGGGCCTCAGGGACCAGGAGGGACCGATGAAAAACAGGGTGGAGCCGCATGGAGCGGGGTAGAGTCAACCGGTAGGCCACCGGATTGATGACCGCCTCGATAGGGAAGGGACCGATAAAGCGTTGGGCCAGTTTCCGTACCGGCCGGTCCGTGGGGAGGTGTTTCGTGGACAACCACACCCGATCTCCTACTTCCAGCGGTGGCATCGCCCGGCGGGCGCGATCGGCGAACCGTTTATAATCCTCTTTCGCCCGGATCAGCTGCCGCCGCACCAGTTGCTGCACCGCCTGCAGCTCTGAGAGGAAGTCCCGGGTCTCGGGAACAGGGGAGTCCATGATGGTCAACGGGAAAAGCCGTGGATGGTATCCGATGTTGGCATGGAATGGGGTCATCTGGGTGGAGGTGTGTTGGGAGTTATTAAAGGCGAACTCCGCCAGGGGAAGGTACTCGGCCCAGTTGTCCTGCTGCTGGTTGACAAAACAGCGGAGGTACTGCTCCAGTATGCCGATGACCTTCTCCGTACCCCCGTCAGTCTCCGGATGGTGCGACGACGACAGGCACACCTGCACCTCCAGCGCGGCCATCAGGCTTTTCCAGAAGCGGGCCGTGAACTGGGCCCCGCGGTCCGAAACCACCCGGTCCGGCAGGCCGTGGAGGCGGAAGATATGTTGCAGGAACAGGCGAGCCATGGTGCGGGCCGAGGGCAGGCCGCGGCACGGGATGAAATGTGCCATCTTCGTGAGCGAATCCACCACCACGAGGACGGTCGTGTACGTAGCGGACAGGGGCAGGTCTGTCAGGAAGTCCATGGAGATGGCTCCCCACGGTCTCTCCGGTGTCGGCAGCGGCTGGAGGAGTCCGGGAGGGGGGCCGGACGCGGCTTTGGCCTGTCGGCCCGTCACACAGGACGTCACGTAGGCGTGCACGTCGTGCCGTACCCGAGGCCACCAAAAAGTCCGTGTCACCAGGTTCAAAGTCTTAAAGAAGCCGAAGTGCCCCGCCGCGGGGTTGTCATGACACTGGTTCATGACGAGGGCTCGGAGCGGACTCGTGGGCACGTACAGCCGACCCCGATGTCTGAGCAAGCCCTCCTCCACGGTCCATGGGGACGCGGGGCCGACGTCCGCTCTCCGCTGCTGCGACCAGTCGTCCCGTCGCTGCGCTTCCAGCACCTGAGCCCGCAGGTCCACCGGTTCCTGGACCGCGGCCAAGGAGTCCGCTGGCAGCACCGTCCGGGGGGGAAGGGAGTCCTTGGGGCAAAAGTATTCCGGCTTACGGGATAGCGCGTCCACCCTCTGGTTGAGGTTGCTCGGAATGTAGGTGACGTGGAAGTTGAACCGGGTAAAAAACAACGACCACCGGATCTGCCGCTGGTTCAACTTCCGTGCCGTGGTGAGGTGCTCCAGGTTCCGATGGTCCGTCCGCACCTCCACCTGGTGTCGGGCCCCCTCGAGGTGATGTCGCCAAGCCTCGAACGCGGCCTTGATGGCCAGCAACTCCTTTTCCCAGATGGTGTAGTTGCGCTCGGAAGGGTTGAGTTTCCGGGAGTAGTATGCGCAGGGAAAAAGAGTGCCGCCATCCACCGGAGCCTGTAGCAGCACCGCCCCAATCGCCACGTTGGACGCGTCCGTCTCCACCACGAACGGACGGTGTGGATTGGGGTGCCTCAGGACTGGCTCCGTGAGGAAGGCCTGCTTGAGGACCTCGAAGGCTTGCTGCTGCGGGGGCCCCCACTGGAACGGGACCTTCTTCCGAAGGAGCTGGGTCAACGGCAAGGTCAGGGTGGCGAAGCCCGGGATAAAGGTCCGATAGTAGTTGGCGAATCCCAACAGACGCTGGACGTCCTTCACCCGACGCGGGGGTTCCCAACTGCGCAAGGCCTCCACCTTGTGCGGGTCCATCGCGATGCCCTCGGGGGTGATGATGTGCCCGAGGAACTCTATGGAAGTCTGGAAGAAGTAGCATTTCTCCAACTTCGCATAGAGCTGGTGCTCCCGCAGGCGCTGCAGGACCTGGCGGACATGCTGGAGGTGACTTTCCGGGGTCCGGGAATAGATCAAAATGTCATCCAAGTAGATCACCACAAACCGATCCAGCATGTCCCGGAACACATCGTTCATCAAGTGCTGGAAGACCGCGGGGGCGTTGGTCAACCCGAACGGCATGACGGTATACTTGAAGTGTCCGTACCGAGTGCCAAACGCCGTCTTCCACTCGTCCCCCTCTCTCACGCGCACCAGGTTGTAGGCCCCTCGGAGATCGAGCTTAGTGAAGATCGAGGCCTCCCGCAACCTCTCCATCAGCTCCGGGATCAGCGGCAGGGGGTAGCGATTTCGCACTGTGATGGCGTTCAAGCGCCGGTAGTCGCAACACAGGCGCAAGTCCCCCGTCTTCTTTTTAACGAAGAGGACCGGGGCCGAGAGCGGGGAGGTCGAAGGCCGGATGAACCCACGGGCCAGGTTCTTTTCCAGAAAGTCCCGTAAGGCGGCCAGCTCGGGCTCCGACATGGAGTACAGGCGTCCCGAGGGCAGGGGCGCGTTGGGCATTAGGTCCACCGCACAGTCGTAGGGTCGGTGCGGGGGCAAGCGGTCCGCCTCCTTCTCGCTGAACACGTCGGCGAAGGGCGTCAGCTCCGGAGGCAAGGAGACGTTTGGGGCAGAGACGTCCTGGCCGGCGCAGGTGTGGCGAAGGTGGTCGACACACTGCAGGCTCGGGAACGAGATAGCGTTTCTCGACCACGCCACCTGAGGGTCGTGCGCCCGAAGCCAGGCCATCCCCAGGACCAAGGGAAAGTGCAGATCTGCCGTTACGTAAAACTGGATCGCCTCCTCGTGGTTTCCAATGGCGAGGCGCAAGGGCTGGGTAGCGGTTTTGATGGGTCCTGCCACGAGTTCCCGCCCATCTATAGTTTCGACCCTCAACGGAGGGTCCACTGGAACCAAGGGGACTTTGTAATGGGCCACAAAGGCCTGGTCCATAAAGTTCGTGGTGGCCCCCGAGTCCACCAGCGCGTGCGCCTGGAGCCCCTCCGACCGGTTAGCCAACAACACCCGGGTGTTCAAAATCAGGTGCCGAGGGGGCTCACAGTCCACAGCCGCCGACTCCGGCGGGGCATGGTCACGTGCCTGACCCAGAGTTTCCCCTAGGCCAGGCCTGGCCCGTTTCCTGGCTGGTTGCGTCGAGACTCCGGAACAGGCTTGAGCGGTCCACTCCGCTTCCGGGGACATGAGGCGGCAAAATGTCCCGCCTCGCCGCAATAGAGGCACAACCCCCCTTGACGTCTCCGCATCCGCTCCTGGGCCGTCAGTTGAGGTCTGGCTGCTCCGAGCTCCATGGGCTCCTCAGCCGTCGCCACAAAACGCTGTGTGGTCCGGAGCGCTGTCGGTGCGAAACGCGGGGGTGCCGACGCTGTCGGTGGTTCCGGAAGAGCCCGACGGGGCCGTCGCCGTTGCAGGCGGGCGTCGATGCGCAGGCATTGGGTCACCAGCGCGTCGAGGGTCGGTGGCGCCTCCACACGAACCAGCTCGTCCTGCATCTCGTCGGAAAGGCCGTCCTGGAAAGCGTCCATCAGCGCCACCTCATTCCAAGCCGAATCCTGGCCTAGCAGTCCGAACTCTGCAATATAGTCCTGCAGGGGGCGCTTGCCTTGGCGGAGGTCCTTGATGCGCCTCGCTGCCGTCTGCACCCGGAGGGGGTCCTCAAACATGGTGCGCAGGTGTTGTAAAAAGCCCTGAAAGTCCAGGAGCAAGGGGCTATCTTGCAACAACAGGGGCGTGGCCCATCGGGCGGCAGTGCCCGAGAGGGAGCTGATAACAAATGCCACCCGAGCCCGGTCATCCGGAAAATCCTCCGGCCTCATTGCCATAAACAGTTGGCATTGTCCCAAGAAGGCCGGGAACATCTCCTGCTGCCCAGAAAACCTATCTGGCACGTTCACTGGGCATCTCGGACGGGGAGGGGGAGGAGGTGGAGCTGCAGGAGCATTTCCCAAAGCAAGTTGGGCAGTTAGCTGTGCTACTTGCTGTTGCAGAAGCTGATTGGCCTGCAGTATCTGCTGTAACTGCTGCTGCAGCTGTTGGTCCATCGTGGGTTAACGATGGAGTATGGGGTGACGAACAAGATGATCTGTCCCCGTCCCCACACACACACACACACACAGCCAGTCGAGGGTTAAGGAAACACTTTGGAACGCACCCAGTTCTTATCTCCGACTTGGCAGCGATAGACACACCGTCTGCCAAGGGTCTTTATTTTCACAAACAGACAGATAAGATACGAACGTTCAAGAAAGTCCAAACAGAAATAATATTCCTCCCAGCAGTTCCGGACGAGGCTTTAGTCCAAGGTTTTGCTTTGTTCGTCACAAGGATCCTTTGACCACTACCCTCTATTATATAGTCTCTGGGGTGTGGTCCAGTGACTCAGTGCTAATCCCTAGCACGCCTCCTAAGCTGCTGCAAACGTTTATCACGCCTTCGGAGGCGTGCGTCCAGGAATGATGTTTCATTATCACTTTGACTCGAATCAGCTGTCTCCTCTCCCTCGACCGGCACTTGAGACAATGCCAGAGGGGAGGGGCCTGGAGAGGGAGGCCTGGCTGACTCCTCTTCCTCATGCTCGGAGCTTTCTTCCTCCGATGGGACAGGCTCAGAGGGCGGGGCCACAACAATCCTTTGGTTTAGCACATTTTTTGTCAGCTTGCTTTTTATGTGTCGTACGCGCATGATCTAGTGCCCTGAGGACCACAGGCGAGGTGTTTTGTAGTTGAGTATCCAGTCAGTCAGTGATTGATCTGGGATGTATTTTGGGGCAGTTCTGGCATGGAAACAAATCCCTGTCCCATGGCCGCTTTAAAAAGAGTAAAGCCAGTGTTATTATGCATGGATTTATTGTATGCCACTTCTGCAAATAGGAGGCGGTCTGATCAGTTGTCTTGGTAATTAATAAAACATCTCAAATATTTTTCTAGGGCCTGATTATTTCTCTCACATGTCATATTAGTCTATGGAACTGCTGAGTCCTTGTTTGGTGCCTAATAATTTTAAGAATTCTTACCAAAATTGGGAAGGGGTATTGAACTCCCCAGTCTGAGATTATGCACTCTGGTACCCCATGTAACCTGTACATGTGCTACACGAAGAGCTTTGCTAGGCTGAGGACTGAAGAGATCTTTGAGCAGGGTATGAAGTGCATCTGTTTGGAAAACAGGTTTGTCAAGATCTAAATAATGGAGTTCCCTGAGCTTTCAGGGAGCTCAATAATAAAATCCATAGAGATTTCCTTCCAAGGAGCCTGGTGGTTAGGAGTCCTAGAACTTTCCCTGGGCATTGTTTTGCTGCTGCGCATACCAGACAACTAGCCACGTATGCCTCAATGTCTTTTTTCAGGGATGGCCACCAGAATTGGTGTTTTATCAGATGTAGGGTTTTTATGAAACTAAAGTGCCCTGCTGTTTTTGAATCATATTTTTTTTCTTAGACTAAAGTCCATTGGTTCTTAGGGATGTAAAGTTTCCCTCCAAACCATGAAAGGCCATCATGTAGAGTGAAGTCATTTTTGTGGTCATTAAACCAGTCGTCTTTTAGTTGTCATACTGGAATTCAATATAATACAAACATGCAATAGAATATAATCCAACCAGTGTCTTAAACTTTAAAATAGCTTATTTTAACAAAGTCAGAGAGACCCAAAGCAAAATTTCATTGATAAAAATCCTAAAGGGGAAAACAACTGAAGAAGTGTGGGAAACACTGAAAAATATGACCATAAAAGCCCAGTCCAATACAATACCACTAAAAAAGAAAACAAGAAATCCTAGATGAAACGAGCATGGCTGTACAAAGATCTCTCTGATAAACTGAAAGACAAAAAGGATAAGTATGAAAAATGGAAAGAGAGACACAGAATCAAGGCAGAATATCAGCAGATAGCCCAAATCTGCAGAGTTGAAGTCAGAAAAGCAAAGGCTCAGCATGAATAAAGACTTGCAACAAAAGTCAAAGATAATAAAAATCTTTCTTTTTATATATAAATAACAAGACAAAAGTCAAGGAAACAGTCGGTCCACTAAAGAGAGAAGATAGCAAGAGAAGGCAGCAGAGAGAAAACAGAGCTGTTTAAGTCATTCTTTGCATCAGTCTTCACACAAAAAGAAACTATAGCCCAATCTATCAAAAACATAAGTATAAAAGACAGACTAGAAATAAAAATTAAAACAAGCAAGAAAATGGTAAGAGAATACCTGTCTGACCTTGATGAATATAAATCAACAAGACCTGATGGATTACATCCCAGAGTTCTGAAGGAGCTGGCAGATGTTTTCTCAAAACCATTGTATCATATCTTTAAAAAATCTTGGACCACTGGGGAACTAGTAGAGGATTGGAAAAGAGCTGATGTGATTCCCATCTTCAAAAAAGGGGGAAAAAACCAGACCCAGGAAATTACAGTCCAATCAGCCTAACATCAATACTTGGGAAGTACTAGAATTTTTTTTAAAAAAAAAAACAACAGATCTGTGAACATCTAGAAATAAATAAATTATAAGTAGATCTATCAGCCTAGTAGTAGTAGCCAACTAGTAACCAACATGGGTATGTGAAAAGCAGATCATGCCAAACCAATCTTATTTCATTCTTTGACAAAGTGACTAAATTAGTAGACAGCGAAATGCTGTGGACATAGTATTTTTAGACTTCAGCAAGGCATTTGATAAAGTAGACCACAACCTACTTCTTGGTAAGCTAGAAAAATTGGGAATAGACAATATCACCACCAGATGGATTTGTAAGTGGCTGACAAACCGTACTCAACTAGTAGTCCTTAATGGTACTACATGGAGGGAAGTAAGCAGTGGGGTACCACAAGGTTCTGTCTTAGGCCCAGTACTCTTCAATATCTTCATAAATGACTTAGATGAAGGAATAGAAGGAGGACTCATTAAATTTGCAGATGACACTAAGCTGGCAGAAATAGCCAACAATCCAGAAGACAAGCTCAGATCATAGAGTCTTAAGGGACAATCACTTAAACATGAGTCAGCAGTGTGCAGCAGCAGCTAAAAAAGCGAATATAACCCTTGGTTGCATAACAGAGGCATACAGTAGAATCAGAATCATGTGAAGTATTAGTACTGCTTTATAAAGCCTTAGTAAGACACCACCTGGATTGCCACAGCCAACTCGCCATGGCTAACTCTCCACAGCCAACTCTCCACAACCATCTTGCCACAGGGTAACTCGCTGTGGAACAAGATACACAAAACACACAATATCAATGAAATGATGGAATAGAATCATTAAAGAAAGGACGCAAAAGGACTGACAGAATAAAATGTGAATGGCAAAAATTAAAATACTTTTATTTTAAATAATTATAGAATTGTTACATTGTCCCACAGCAAGTTATCCCGTGGCAAGTTGGCCATGGCAAGTTGTCCTGCAGCAAGTTTGCCATGGTGAGTTGGCTGCAACGAATTGGCCATGGCGCGTTGGCCATGATGACTTGGCTGCAGCAAGTTGGCTGTTGCAAGTTGTCCCATTCCCCACCTGGAACACTGATCCACTTTTCCAGTGCGCTGCTCCTGCAATCCATGGATGGGTTATTTCACTTGCATTGCTAGAGACTGAGTGTAGATTTTTTTCTTCCTTTGTTTGACCACGCCTCCTTTGCTCTGTAACCATCAGTCTTTTTCACTCAGTTGCTGAAGAGACTAGTGTTTTCCGATTGCTCTATCTTTGGACTGGATATTGTTGTTTGTTTGGAATTATTTTTATTTTATTTTAGTTTTAAATGTTTGTGTCGAGTCCTGCCGGAGCTCGCCATCGATGGGGGGTGTGGGAGACGAAGGAGTGGAGATAAGCAGCCACAGCGAACACACAAACAGTTCCTGGATAGCAGCATTCAGGGCAATGATTGATGACGTTGCTAGGCCTCTCCGATTCTGCTGTCCTCGCTGCTCGCAGCTGTTACTGTTAAGGGAGTGGGGGATGCTTGATTGATAATCACCGGATGTATGTTTAAGGGGCTGAGTTTTTGTTAAATAGCGCTGTGGTGTGATTACACCCAGCGCTGACTTTGAACCAAAACACCGACTTGTACTTTACTTTTGACTGCAAGCTTATCATTGCCAAAGTAAACCCTGATTCTCTGTGTGTTACTGGTGATTATTTCCTATCGCAGTTCTGAACGAACGACAAGCCGAGAGAAAGTCAGCGCTTGGTTCCTTTTCGCAAGAGGTGAGGAGTCCCTGTGGCTTTGCAGCAAAGGGGGATATGGCAGAAGGGACGGCCTTGGAAGAGCAGGAGTGTGGTGGAGATGTGGAGGGGGAGGAACCACTGATAGAGGAGGTGAAGGAGAGTGTGGAACAGTTGGCAGTGAAACCAAAAGTCAAGCAACCCAAGAGCGCCCCGCCCCGACCGGAGGAGGAGAGTTTTCCAGGACAACGGGCTCGGACGGGGGATTGGTGGCACAGCTCTGTTCTCCTCGGGCCACGGATGCCAACACCCCCTCGCTTGGGAGCATCTTTCCAGGGCTGGAGGGAAAGACGATGGACTGAGGAGGATGAAGGGGATTGGGGGTATCCTGCCTCATCCGGTCCCAGCACCATGGATACGCTACGTGAGCGTTTTGGGGAATCTGGATTTCGTGACGCCCCATCCTGGCAGCCCTGGGTTGCAGGGCTGGAGCCTCCAGGTTCTTCTTGGCAGGATACAGGGGTGACCGCTTCGGAGACCCAATTCCGGCTCACAAGTCCTAAATTGAGGATGGAGCGGACCAAACCGGCCACAGCTAAACCAAAGCCGGGACAAGCGTTGACGTGGTCGTCAGCGTGTCAAATGGCTTTCGAGCAGTTAAAAACACTCTTTGCTCAAGAACCAGTACTCAAGCATCCAGACCCAACGCAGGCATTCGTAGTCCAAGCAGATGCTAGCGACGTGGCTGTAGGAGCAGTACTCCTACAAAGAACACAGCAGGGAGGGTTACAACCTTGTGCCTATACGTCTAAAAAGTTAACCACGACAGAGCGGGCATGGGCGATCTGGGAAAAAGAGGCATTCGCGGTCCGTTGGGCGTTGATGACATGGCGACATCTCTTGGAGGGGGCGTCTCATCCTTTTGAGGTATGGACGGACCATAAAAACTTAGAAGCCTTACAAACGCCCAGGCGACTATCTCCCAAACAGATAAGGTGGGCACAATATTTTCAGCGTTTCTCTTTCCGGTTGCGGTATGTTCCTGCTGGGAAAAACTTCCTGGCTGATGCGCTGTCCCGGATGCCACAGTATAATAGCAAGCGAGAGGAAGTGATAGAACCTCTAATTGCACCTTCCCAAACCCTATTAAGACTTACAGAAGTAGATGGTCACTTACGTACCGAGTTTAAAACAGCTTTACAACAGGATCAATGGGTAATCCAAAACCCCTCTATGGTTAGCTATAATGATGGAATAGCGTGGAGGGAGAATAGAATATATGTTCCAGAACGTTTACGGAACGTAGTGTTATGCAGGTGCCATGATGCCAAATCAGCAGGCCATTTTGGGTATTTAAAAACTCTACACCTTGTGAGGAGGCAATTCTGGTGGCCACGAATGCGTAAGGACATAGAAACATACGTAAAAGGTTGCACAACCTGTGCAACCGCCAAACCCTGGTCTGGACGACCGTTAGGACTATTACAGACAGTCGCGAATCCTAGCAGGCCTTGGGAAGAGATCGCTATGGATTTCATAGTCGATCTCCCCCCTAGCCATGGCCACACTGTAATTTGGACGGTGGTAGATCTGTTTTCGAAACAGGCCCACTTTGTGCCATGTAAAAGCATACCATCCGCGCGACAATTAACCGAACTCTTTTTGCAACATATCTATCGTCTCCATGGAGCACCTAAGAGGATTATATCCGACCGCGGTGTTCAATTCACCTCTAAGTTTTGGAGACGATTTGTTCGTTTAATTGGGTCCTCTCAAGGGTTAAGTTCAGCATTCCACCCGAGCACTAACGGGGCGGCTGAACGGGCCAATGCCATGGTCGAAAGATATATCAGATGCTACGTTTCATACCAGCAGACGAATTGGTCAGGACTCCTGCCTTTCGCCGAAGTGGCATATAACAACATACCCCACCGCAGTACTGGGTTCTCCCCTTTCCAAGTAATATATGGCCGAGAGTTTTCAGCCATTCCAGAGTTAGATCCCCCTATGATAGACGGTGACACGCCACGCAGTTGGGCCGATAAAATTAGTAATGTATGGCCAAGTGTAAAAACAGCATTACAAAAGGCAGCAGACGAGTACAAAAAATATGCAGACAAGAAAAGAGCTGATCCAAAACCATTCCGGATAGGAGACAAAGTATACTTATCTACGAAATACCTTAAACTCCGACTGCCCAGTAAAAAATTAGGACCTAAATATATAGGACCATTTCCCATAACACAAGTCATCAATCCTGTAACCGTAGCTCTTAAACTTCCCCCTCTGTTCAGTAGGATACATCCCGTATTCCATAGCAGTTTGGTGAAACCGGTGACGATAGAAAGGCCAGGTACCTCAACTACTCCACCGGGTCCCGTGCATACCAACCAATATGAGATAGACCGAATATTGGACTCCAGGGTTCGTAGGGGGATGTTACAATATCTTGTGCGGTGGAAAGGATACCCTGTAACACAGGCCTCGTGGGTGGCAGCACCCGATGTTCACGCTGCCCGATTGATACAACGGTTCCATCGGAAATACCCAGACAAACCTAATACAGGATCGTAACAGTGACTAACATCTGTATGCTTTCTATTTATAGGTGAGCTCCTGGTAGGGGGGGCCGCCTGTCGAGTCCTGCCGGAGCTCGCCATCGATGGGGGGTGTGGGAGATGAAGGAGTGGAGATAAGCAGCCACAGCGAACACACAAACAGTTCCTGGATAGCAGCATTCAGGGCAATGATTGATGACGTTGCTAGGCCTCTCCGATTCTGCTGTCCTCGCTGCTCGCAGCTGTTACTGTTAAGGGAGTGGGGGATGCTTGATTGATAATCACCGGATGTATGTTTAAGGGGCTGAGTTTTTGTTAAATAGCGCTGTGGTGTGATTACACCCAGCGCTGACTTTGAACCAAAACACCGACTTGTACTTTACTTTTGACTGCAAGCTTATCATTGCCAAAGTAAACCCTGATTCTCTGTGTGTTACTGGTGATTATTTCCTATCGCAGTTCTGAACGAACGACAAGCCGAGAGATTGTTTGCTTTCTGGATTGACTATTGCTGTTCGTCAAGGGATTCCCTGGCTGCCGAGGTGCTGGTGACGTGTCTGGGGCTCCAGGCCGTCCCACGCCTCCCTGACAGTTTAAGAGGCAGCTCTCCAGATTCTGTCCCTGCAGGGCGGATCTGTGGAGGATATTTAGTCACCGGTGTGTGAGCTGGTTTCCTGGTTCACCAGCACAACCGCCACCGCTGCACCCCTTTTCCTTTAATTTGGCAGCTCCAGAGTCACTGCCCGGTTGATCGTAGCAAACTCCGAGGACTAGGCTAGGTTCGCGGCGCTGAGGGAGTCTTTGGATTCTGGGCTATTTTCTATTGCTCGGGGACTGTGGTGGAGTTGTTGGAGGTCTCTCGCTGCATCTGCCATTTTGTTTCCAGTTCTGACACGAGCGGCCGCCATTTTGTTTGCTGTTCCGGCATGAACAGCCGCCATTTTGGACAGTTTTGGAGTGGTGGATTATAGCCTGACTTTTGGACTATTTCAAGGCTTATCCATTCTTGCGAAGCGGCAATTTTAGGCTCAGGTTTGAGTCTGCCCTTATTTGCCTGGTGGAGACTGGAATCTCAGCACTGGGAGGGCGCGCTGCTCTCGTGCTGCAACAGCTGGCTTAGAAGCGATTCCTGTGCTGTCAGGTTTGACTGCCTTGCATTGATTTGGGTCCACTGACACCGGCCTGCCAGTTGTACGTGAAGTAGTTGTAATTTTGGGGGTTCTTTTTTTTTATTGCAAAAGTTTTACAATTACATTTTCAACCCTTTTTTTTTCACCCCCCCACCTCCCTCCCCAAACTTCCCGTCCTCCCTAACCCTCCCTAATCCTCCCCCCCCCAGACTTCCCTATTATGTACTCATAACTAATAACACTGATATATAAACCTGAACCCATCCTTCCCCCTATATAATTTTTCCTCTTTTTCTCTTTACATTAAGATATTTCTAGTACATTATTTTCAAATAAAAGCTATTTGATACTTTCTAGTTTGGTATTTGTTCTGAACATATTCTATCCACCTTTTCCATTCCCATTCATAAGTCTCTTGTGAACAATCCTTTAAGTATGCTGAAATCTTCGCCATCTCTGCAAAACTAGCCATCTTCAAAGTCCATTCCTCGATAGTAGGCAAAGCGTCATTCTTCCAATATTTACCTATCAACAATCTTGCTGCAGTTATCATATACAATATTAGTTTTGTTTCACCCCGTGTAAAACCCTTAACTATACCCAATAAAAACAATTGTGGAGAGAATTGAATTTTTTTCTTCAAAACATTCTGCATAACCCACCATATTTTTATCCAAAAAGCCTTAACTTTCCTACAGGTCCACCAAACATGATAATACGTAGCATCCAAACATTCGCATCTCCAACATTTTGGCTGAACATTAGGGTACATACATGACAACTTTTTAGGATCTAAATGCCATCTATAAAACATTTTATAAAAGTTTTCCCTCAGGTTCTGCGACTGTGTAAATTTAACATTCTGAACCCAAATTTTTTCCCATGTTTCCAGCATCACTGGTTCTTCAAAATTCTGTGCCCACTTAATCATACAGTCTTTAACTAATTCAGTTTCTGAATCTCTTTCTAGCAAAACATTATAAAGCCTTTTGATATGCATTGGACCTTTCTCTCTTATATGTCTAACCAATTCTTCCTCATGCAACATAATACCAGTTTTTTGGTCCTCTTTCCATCTCAATTGTAATTGATTATATTGTAACCAAGTTAAATTAATCCCTTCATCCAACAGTGTCTGCAATGTCTTCAGCTGCCATCTGCCCGCATCTGTAAAAAGAACCTCTTTATATAAAAACCCCCCGAGTGACATTATATTTGTATTCCACATAGTATGACCAAGATCCAGCCATAACGGTATTTTATAATCCCATTTGAGTTGGTGCTTCTTCCAAACTCTCATCAAAGAATCTCTAAGTATATGACTTTTGAATACTTTATCTACTTTGTTGTCGTAAAATAAATAAGCATGCCATCCAAATTCAAGATCAAAACTTTCTGCATTCAATATTCCAGTCTTTTTACTTCCAAACCAATCACTTGTTAAAGTTAAAGCTGTTGCATCATAATATAGCTGTAGGTTTGGAAGTTTAAGACCTCCTCTTTCTGGAACATCTTGCATAATTTTCAATTTCACTCTCGGCTTCTTCTCGTTCCAGACAAACTTATTCACACCAGACTGCCAAACTTTCAGTTGTTTGTCACTTTTAAGCACCGGAATCATTTGAAACAAAAACAGAAATCTTGGCAAAATGTTCATCTTAACTGCTGCTATTCTTCCAAGTAAAGACAGTTGCAGCTTTTTCCAAGTCTCCATGTCTTTCTGGACCTCTCGCCACAACACCTCATAATTATTTTGGAACAATTTCATGTTTGATTCTGCAACCTGAACTCCAAGATATTTTACCTTAGGTACAATTTCAAAACCTGCCCTCCTTTCAAGCTCATGTTTGCGATCTTGTGTCATATTTTTAAGTATCATTTTGGTCTTTTTTGAATTCAGTCTAAAACCTGAAACTCTACCATAGTCTTGTATAATGTCATTCATCAAGATTATTGATTCCATTGGTTGTGATAGGGTAACCACCAGATCATCTGCAAATGCCTTTATTCTATAATCCTCTTGCCTTATCATTATACCTTTCAAAATTTTAGAGTCCCGTATAGTATTTAGCAAGACTTCCAATGTTAAAATAAATAAAAGTGGGGACAACGGACATCCCTGTCTTGTTCCTTTTTCAATTTTAAACTCTGTCGTCAAACTTCCATTAATAATAATCTGTGCTTTTTGCTCTTGATAAATTGCTGAGATCGCCTGTATAAATTGGTCCCCAAAGCCCATCTTTTTTAAAGTCTTTAGTAGAAAATTCCAATCCACTCTATCAAAGGCCTTCTCTGCATCCAGAAAAACCAGCACTGCAGGGATCTGTTTATTCTTATCAAGATATTCCAATAAGTCTATTACTTGCCTTACATTGTCCTTCATATATCTGCCCTCAATAAATCCCGCTTGGTCCTCATGAATCACCTTTTGAATTACTGGCATCAACCTGTTGGCTAATACCTTCGCATAAATTTTATAGTCTGTGTTCAAAAGAGATATTGGTCTGTAATTCTCTGGTTTTTTAGGACCAACTTGTTCTTTTGGTATCAAAGATATATAAGCAGTTGTCCAAGATGGGGGTATTTTACCCCCTTGTTGAATATTGCAAAATAAATCTCTAAGTTGTCCCACCATTTCAGCTTGTAAAGTTTTATAATACACTGCAGTCAAACCATCCGTGCCAGGAGCTTTGGCTGTTTTTAACTGTTTAATTGCTGCTGTTATCTCCTCCTCTGTTATAGGATAATTCATTCTTTCCTTTTGTTGATCAGTAATTTTTGTAACTCTCTTATCATTTAAATATTTTTCTATAAGTCCATTCTGCACCTCTTCTTTGGCATATAGTTTAGTATAATAGTCCACAAAAGCTTCTTTTATTAAATTTTGTTGAAAAATTTCTTTCCCTCCAATATCAATACTATCAATAGTCCGTGTACTTTGTTTTTTCCTCAATGTATAAGCCAACCATCTGCCCGGTTTGTTAGCGTTACAAAATGTATTATGCTTCGCGTATTGTAAGCTTGTTGCAACTTGTTCCACCATAAGCATTTGAAATTGGTCTTTCAAAAGTTTTATAGCACTTCGTATTCTTTCATCTGTTGGATTTTTAATAAGTAACTGTTCTTTATTCTTTATTTCCATTTCCAACTCAAATCTCTTCTTTTGTCGGAACAGTCTATGTTTAGAATTCATGTAGATAAGTACCCCTCTCATATAAGCTTTACTTGCGTCCCAAACAATTTCAATTGGGGTACCTTTATTCAAATTTATTTCAAAAAATTCTTTCAAATGCTTTTTAAGTTCTATTGTATTTTTTTCATATCTAAACAAGTTCTCATTTAGTCTCCAAGAACGTCTCTCAACCTTGTCCATCTCAATTTCTATCCATACAGGGCTATGGTCAGTCAAAGTTCTTGGAAAAATCTTTGTTCTTTTTGTTTTAACAAATAGATCATTTGACAACAGGATAAAATCAATCCTAGAAAAGGATCTGTGTCTATCAGAAAAGAAAGTGTAATCCAATTCATTTGGATTATGTATTCTCCAAACATCTTTTAGTTCCATATCTTCTTTCATATCAAAAAAAGTCTGTGGTAGTCTAATTCTAGACTTTGCCAAGCTCTTTTTATCTAGTTTAGAATCAATCACTCCATTCCAGTCTCCCATAATTAAAATAGATCTATAGTCCCATTGCAATATTTTAGTATGTAACATCTTATAAAAATAGTCCTGTTGTTGGTTGGGAGCATAAATTCCAATCAAAAGAATTTGACCATTTGCTGTGAGCAATTCAATTGCTACAAACCTACCATCTTGATCTGCTTCTATAACTTTCGCTGTTAATTTTTTATTTACATAAATAACCACACCATTCTTTTTCTGCGAAGTTGAAGATATATAATGTGCTCCTAGTTTTGAGTTTATCAAATATTTTTGATCTTGAGTTGTAATATGCGTTTCTTGTAAACATATTATATCATTATTAAATTGTTTCAAATATGTAAATAATTTCTTCCTTTTCTGTGCTGAATTCAACCCATTGACATTCCAAGATAGACACTTAAAGGTCATCAGCCTCTTTCTGGAGCGCAGAGCAAAATATTTGAAGTTCATCCGAGAGCTTCGATCTCGCTCCTCCCATAGCGCCACTCTCTTGAACGGTACTCTTAACTGCCTTCTTGTCTTGTCTTTCCTGTTGTTGTTGTTGCTTTTGTTTAAGTAGCTTAGATTGAGCTCTAGTTATACGTTGATCTTTAACTTCAGTCAACTGAATCAAATCCAGAATTGGAGAAGAATCCAACAAGGGCTCACTCAGAAAACCTCCTTCTGCACCTTGCACTACTTCTGGTTCCTGCTTGGACTGTTCTTGCAATTGCCTCTCTTCACTCTCTTTGATCTCCAGAACTGTAGATGTACGTGGAGATGGTGTTCTTTCCTTAAGAATAGTACTATAAAAGTGTTGTGCCTTCTCCACGGTATTCAACCGATATCCTTCTCCCTTATATCTAAAAATTATCTCAGCTGGTGCGTCCCACCGGAAGGGTATCTGTAAATTTTTCAATTCCTTAACAAGAAAACCAAATTCTTTTCTAGCTTTCAGCATTTTAGGAGGTAATTCTTTAAAAATTTCAAGTCGTGAACCCCCCACTTGTACAGAAGTGTGAAAAGATTTTTGCAGGATATCATTTCTAATTTCTCTATCAGTAAAGTATATGACCACATCTCTGGGCAGTTGTCTTTGTCTGGCCACCCAAGAGTTAACTCTGTAAATTTTATCTATTTTATGAAATACCAAATCAGGATTAGCTTGTAAAATCTTAGCCAGGGCTTCAGAGCAAACTTGTCTCAAATCCTGTCTCTCCTCCTCTCGAATTCCCCGAAGCCGTATGGCGAATTCCATCGCCCGGAATTGTATCATAACAATCTCATCTTCAATTCTCTGCATTTTATTGTCAACCTCATCAATTTTATAATCATTGTCTTTCATCTTAACATTAACTTCTGATTTAAATTCTTCAACTTTAAAATCAACTGTCCCAATAAATCCTGCCAGGCCAGACGCCACTTCTGAAATTTTTTTGGTCACCTTATTTTGATTCTGTTTCACCATGTCTTTAACTTCATTAATTTCCTGCATAAATTCCTGATGTGATTTTTGAAGTTTATCATCTATCTCCTGTTGGGATTTTTGAAATTTATCATCCAAAGTTTTAGAAATAAATTCTTTTAAATCTCCCACATCAAATTCTTTTTTCTGAGTTTGTAGCTGTTGAGCAGGGGGAAGTTGCGTTTCATGTTTGTGTGTGGGGGATCCCCCCCCTAATGCCTTCCCTTCCTGCTTCTTTGAAGCCATCCTGGCTCGTGATCTAGTTTTTCTAAAGAGGGAAGTTCCTTTTCCTTTCCCTCCTGCACAAAGACTTCTAAAAAAGTCCCCCAGATTTGATCAAATAGGAGTTAAAATAAAGCAAAGTCCAATATTGAAAAGGAAAAAATTTCCCAGTTGTTTCTCTTACAACAAGCAAGGCAACTTTGTAGCAACTTGGAAACTTTGTAACAAAGCAAAGTAACTTCACCAATCCACACTCGCTGGCTCGTTAACTCTGCGGCTAGGCGCCATGTTTTTTCAAAGCACTTTCACTCACTCGCAATTTCTCAGATTGAAAAGTCAACAAAGTGCTAATACTTGCGTTTCCAAATTTCAGGATTCAGTAGTTTCGCTGTTTATTAAAGCTGGTTCTTTCACTTTAAGTTTCCTGCAGCCGGCTTGTTCTGCAAAAAGCAGAATCGTCCCACGTCGCCCGGAGTTTCAGCAGGTTGGGAGGGAGCCACGCCTGTTCTCTCCCCAGAAACTTCCCTGGGGGGTTACAGGGGCTCAACCTGTGCCCTGCGATCTCTCCTTCTTCAATCCTGTGGATTTAGAAGTTTTCGAGCCGCTTCTTCGTCTCGAAGCGGCTCTACAGGCGGCGGGGCTGGCGGAGCTTCAAAGAGCGCCGCCGTCGCCGAAGACAAGGAAACCGGAAGTCCGTAATTTTGGGGGTTCTTTAGTCCCACTTCAACGTCAGACTTTGCCCTGCTACTCACTAATTGCCTGGCATTACTTGATTCCAGCTTTACAGACTGATCATAAGTGGCTATATCTACTTTTAGCCATGGCTGACTCCTCCCTTTCTTCTGACATGGAGCATGAATCTAGTCCTCCCAGGGTCCATAAACGCCAGCCAGCCACTCAGAGGTCCAGAAGTAGGTCTAGGAGCAAGCCCTGTAAGGCTCAGCCTGCACCATCCAAGAAATCCTCGACTGAGGACAAGGATGATCAAAGGCATCATAGGGCCTTGGAAAGGCAGTTTGACATTGTCCAGTGCAAGGTCCAGACTGAGAATCCTAAAGTTTCTACTTCGGACCCTGTCCTGTCTGATCAAACAGATTTAGGCACAGCTCCTCACCATTTGTTTAGTGGGGTTCCTAGTAGTGCTGTGGGAGGCAGGAATGCCCACCCTACCTCTGCTTTAGGGCTGTCCAGGGGTGTTTCGCTTTCATTGCCTGATGTTTCAGCTGCACAGTGGATCATGCCCCCACCAGTCCCCTGGCGGCCGCCAGAGGCTACATTTACTCCTAAAGCTGCGGGGCTCCGCAGGGAGGAAGGCCAGTTGACTGGCAGTGAATTCAACTTTCAAACTATGCTTTCGGGTGCCCTGTCTAAGATCTTGGCATTCAATCTCTGGTATTCAACAAGGGGCTCAGGGATCATTTCTGGCCGTTAATCCTCAGTCCCATGTGCAAGGCCATTTGACCAGCAGGCCTAGCTCTCCCTCTCACAGAGACTCTGCTTCCACTGGGGACTCTGTGCAGGGGGATGATGATCCGGAGGACATTGAGTTTTCAGAGGATGAGGGTTTGTTGCCGGATAAACCTGTGTTTACTGGGCTGTTCCGTCCCTCACTTTTTAAATCATTGTTGCACAAAGCGAAGTTAACTACCAATGGGGTAGTTTTCTGCTTTTGGTCTGGGTGTGTTGCCTTGTTGTTTGTGTGATTACCTTTCTCTTATAGACTCTTGAATGACTGTGCCTTCGTGGTAAAAGACTGACGGTTAGAGCAAAGGAGGCATGGTCAAACAAAGGAAGAAAAAAATCTACATTCAGTCTCTAGCAACGCAAGTGAAATAACCCATCCATGGATTGCAGTCGCAGCGCCCAGAAAAGGGACATTCAGGTAAGACAACGTCCGTTTTGGTCACCACATTACAAAAAAGATGTTGAGACTGTGGAAAAAGTGCAGAGAAGAGCAACTAAGATGATTAAAGGCCTGGATACTAAAACATATGAAGAATGGTTGCAGGACTTGGGTTTGGCTGGTCTAGAGAAAAGAAGGAGTAGGGGGAGATATGACAGCAGCATTCCAGTATTTGAGAGTCTGCCACAAAGGGGGTCAAATTATTTTCCAAAGCACCTGATGGCAGGACAAGAAACAATGGATGGTGGACTTCTGGTTTGGCATCATGACGAGACAGTCAGGGAATTAACAGGCTCCGATGAGCTCCACGAAAACCCCGGCTGACGAACTGCCGTCAATGGGTCTGCGGACCAGAACCGTCCTGTAGGGACGGGGAAGAAAGAGAGGCACCTCAGACGACCAAGAGAAACAGGCAAGTTCCTCGAAGGTTGGAGGGAACTCTCTGTGACTCGGCGGTGGGGGATGGCAGCCATGGCGGCTGCCACGAAGCTGGGACAACCAGACTAAGTATAGAGCTGGAGAGAAGAGAGGAATGGATTGGAGTCTTTTTGAAGCCGGATGAGTGACAGCCAACCCAGGCTTGAAATAACAACAAGGGAAACATCTTTCAATTATAAGACCCCTAATGAGTAAATAGCAGCTAAGGAGCATGGGGGCAAAGAAGATTTTGAAACATAAATTTAAAGAGATAAAAACCCGATAGAAAAGTGATTTCTGAACAAACTATTTGGAAACTTTAAGCAACTAGATATGGTCAAAGGATTGGAAAGAAATAAAGAGATCCTTTTTTTTCCCCTTTCTTTTTTAAATTTCAAGAAAAACAAAGAGAAAGCTTTAAAAAAGAAGTGGTGTATAAATAAAGAAAAAAGGGGAAAAAGAAGTGAGAAGATCTATTTAAATATGATTTGATACTTTTAAAACTAAAAGGAAAAAGAGAAGCTAAATAAGAATGTTATGTAATTGAAACAAAATGGATACTTGTTAAACAATCGGAAATTGTGGATTACAGAGAGACATGAGGAAAAGGAATATTGCAACTTGGTTTTTGTTTTGGAAAATTGTGAACTTCACCAATAACAACCGTGAGAATATGTGGGGGATGATTTTCTTGTCTGCAAGCAGTTTGAGCTTTGGAGAGAAAAAAAATTAGAAAGAAGGGAACACAACAGAACTCTTATAATTGGAATAATATTAACTTAAAAAGAAAAATGGCACAGGAATTAGAGAAGGAACAAATTGACATATTTGATTTGGAAAATGGAAATAAGAGAAATAATTATAAATGTTGCACAGAGGACAAAAATTTGAGGATACAGAAGTTGAAATGGAGTATATGCAAGCGGACAAGGAAATGAAGATGGAGAAATAAGACACAGAGATGGAAAATAAAGAAGATAAAAACAATGTGATTAAAATATGAATAAGTAACTGAATATGTGAATAATAATAATGAGGAGGTTTTTAGAGATTCTATTGAGATTAACAATAATATAATGATGATTACACTGGGATTAACAGTGAATATTAAAAGAATAAAGGTTGGAAAATATTAAGGAAAATAAGAAAGTCCAGGACTTGGATTTATAAAATGACTATATAGAGATTAACAATGGTAATAGAAATGTGAGAAGAAATATGTTACAGATACTTAGAAATGAAATATGGACTGAAGCTAATAACATATGAGAAATAGACTATGTTAAAAGAAAATATACCAATGGACATAATGAATCAATTTTTATTAAGATGTTAGATGTTATTATTTGAGAAGATTGATGGCTATAATAATTGGGATATTGTTTATATACTTATAATAATTGTAATAATTTAAACATTTTTTACTTAAGCAAAATAGAAAAGAAAATTGAAACAATATATGATTATGATTTACAAACAAGAATTATTTAATTGGTGTTTATATAAATGGTATGGTTAAATAGATAGATTTTAGGGAAATAATTGGGAAATTGTATTATGTAGCATTATTTGAATTAAACATGATAAATTGCTATATTTTTAAGATTAGAGATAAGATTTAAATTTGATAAAGTAATAATGGAATAAAGATTCAATGAGCATTATATAATAATAATAATAATAATAATAATAATAATAATAATAATAATAATAATTTTATTTCTATATGAAGTAATAAATAAATATAAGGAAGTTTTTAGAAATGGAAATAATTTTGAAATATAAACATGTTTGAACTGTATTGTTAATAATGAGGATTTAGAGTAAGAATTGTGAAATGTATTATGAGGTATTAATTGAATTAAGATTTAAAATGGGTTAATAGAAGGGTAATTGTTTTGATTAGGTAAATATGAGTAAACTTTTTCTAAGATGGTATTAGTTGAGATATGTGATTTAAGATTAAGAAATAAGTGTTATGGCAAAATAGAATGTATAAAATTTTGTTTTTGTTTTTGTTTTTTTGCAATTTTTTTTTATTTTTTAAACAAAAACAACAGAAAAACATCATCCTTCCAAACAATTACAGACAGTGTTTCGATCGGTTAAAATCATTTCGTGCTCTCAAAATTTTCAAAATCTCAATACATGACAAATGTTCTTTCCTCTAACAAAAAACAAGTGTTTGCACATTTTATCCAAATTTCATTTCATATATAATATTTCATCTCCATGCTATAATTTTGTTAAAGATGACAAAAAAATGAACAAATTGATGACTGGATCAAAGCTCTGTTCTGAAAAGATGTATTTGTGTATTTGGAAAAAAATAAATAAAAAAACTTTGTACAAAAAAAAAAAAAGGAAACAATGGATGGAATCTAATCAAGGAAAGAAGCAACCTGGAATTGAGGAGAAACTTCCTAACAGTGAGGACAATTAACCAATGGAACAGCCTGCCTTCAGATGTTGTGGGTCACTGGAGGTTTTTAAGAAGAGACTGGACAGTCACTTGTCTGAAAAGGTATAGGACAGTGATGGTTAACCTTTTTGGCACTGAGTGCTGAAACTGGAGCATGCGCACATGCCAGAGCACCGGAATTCAGGAGAGAGCACATCAGAACCCGGAAGAGCAGCTGGTGATGGCGCACATGCCCACAGAGAGGCTTCTGCGTGCCACCTCTGGCACAAATGCCATAGGTTTGCCATCATGAGTATAGGATCTCCTGCTTGAGCAGGGGGCTGGACTAGAAGACCTCCAAGGTCCCTTCCAGCTCTATTCTGATTCTGACTATTTTCAGCACATTGATTACTTTGTTAGGTGTAGTTTTAGTCTCCTTTTCTTGAGCTCTTGTGATGAGTAGGGCTGCTATTTGCCATGTAGGGATAATTGGCCAGACAAGTTCCAGTTTAGCGCTGTTGTATTGTGACATTCTAGATCAAGTGTCTGCCAAAAAGATATGGCTGTGCCCAGTGAACCTGTTTGGGGACAGTTTCCTAGGGGTTTTAAGGGCCTCCAGATTTTATAATCCATCCAAACCTCAAAGGGGACTTTGCTTCCCTCTAGGAAGAGTCTCCAGGTCAGGAGAGCCTATTGCACCACATAATCTTCCTTTCCCCATATTGCTCATTGCTGCTCTGTTTCCATGAGTTTCTTTGAAGTGTATGCTCAAGGTTGTAAAGCCCCCTGTTCATTTTTATGTAGTAATACAGACCCCATGGCTACAACACTAGCATCTGTTGCAGCATCCCTATGTTAATGTGATCAAAATTCAGATGCTTGGCAACTGATTCATACCTATGATGGTTGCAGTGTCCCAGAGTCATGTGATCACCTTTTGTGACCTTCTGACAAGCAAAGTTAATGGAAAAGCCAGATTCACTTAGCAACTGTGCCACTATCTTAACAACTACAGTGATTCACTTAGTAACTGTGACAAGAAATGTTGTAAAATAGGGCAAAACTCACTTAACAAATGTCTCACTTAGCAACAGAAATTGTGGTCATAACTCAAGGATTACTGTACTGCAATGTTTCCCTTCCCTCCCATCCCCCTTTTCTTTAAAATGCAATGTAGGGATCTTGCTACTTTTGTTTTGTGAAGAACTATCAGTCTTCCGTGTTAAAAGTGTTCAATGGAACTACAGAAGAATATAAGGGAAAAAGAAAAAAAACTCTTCCTGTTCCTTTGATTATTATAGCATCAGAGAGCAAGAATGGTTTCACACGAGGAGAAAAAAATATAGAAGTGTCTGCATTATTGGGCAGCTTCACCCCTGTGCCTCGTGGCGGCAGAACTAGCACATTGTGCAGCCTCCTGCTCCACCACGAACAAGTAGAAGTGGCCTCCCATACATGGAAAAAAATAAGACACCCTCCAAAAATAAGCCCTAGTGCTTATTTTGGGGCCCAAAAGAAAATAAGACTTGGTCTTATTTTCGGGAGAACATGGGTACATATATATAACATACATTCAAGTTTTATAGTTCAGCAACATAGAGTAGCTGTGTGATCCTGGGTCTCCACAGTGCTTGGATTTTCCCCATCAAATCCAACAATCCAAGAAATACTTAAACACATGGCTCCATATTTGGCAATGATCACTTCCTATTAGTTTTCATATGGTGTAAATATATTGTTAGGGAAAAGGTGCACAGCTGTTAATTGAACCATTATGTTATACCAGTGGTCCCCAACCCCCGGTCCGCGGACCGGTGCCGGGCCGTGGAGTACCTGGCACCGGGCCGCACAGCGGCCGGGGGACATGAACGCTGCAGCGCAAAGGCTCCTGGGCCGTGCGCAAAAGCTCCTGGGCCGTGCGCAAAGGCTCCAGGGAAGAGAGCCCCGCGCAGGTACGCACGTGTGGCCCAAAGCCCCCACCCCTGCGCGCGCTCAGCGGGCCACGGTAAAATTATCAAAGGCTGATTGGTCCACGGCGATAAAAAGGTTGGGGACCACTGTGTTATACAATATACAACTGTCTGTACATGTAGAAATATCTGTAACTTTATATGTCTCCATATTTAAAAATAATCACCATCCATTGGTTTATAAATTGTGTACAATTTGAGGTTTTCTAAAAATGAATATGGTTGGTTGGCTATGTTCCTATGCTCTTTTACTGTGTAAGTAATTCTCAGTGGATCAGAAAACATCCAGAATTGTTTTCTTTCTTCCTTTTCTATCAACTTATATTAAAATCTTTTACCAGTCATGCCCTCCAGATGGCACAAAAAGATCAGACTTCAACTAACCTAGATTAGATCATAATCCTTTTAATAATTAATGTTTAATGTCATTAGTTACAAATCAGTACTAATTAAATCTGTTAGGTTTTATGTTTGCCCATTTAGAAGAGTTAAGCAATAAATGGACACTTCTAAGGGTTTTACAATTGGCTGTTTGTACATTTCATATCTTACAGAAATGTATTTTGACTTTGCAGAGACCAGTAACTGGACCAAACTTGACTGAGTCATTGTCAGAGCAATTGCCCCCTTTAACTCACTTTTGGTTTCTATGACAAAGATCACTTTCTCAAAATGATAATCAAGTGTGATGAGCTAGTGGTCACCTGGATTATTTTCACTAAACCAGTTTGAATAATGGAACTTGAAAAAAGCTTTAAAAATCAGGTGTGGATGGGGAAAGGAGAAGACAAGTCAAAGGAGGGAGCAATTGTGAGGCTTTTACTTCTTAAAATTTGTTAACTATGAAAAAGCCATGCAATACAAGATAATTTTATCTTGGCTGAGATTGAAAGCCCCTGTTTAGGCAGACTATATTGTCCTTATACATTGCTCTTCACTATTTCATGTTTTACAACAAACTTCCTGATCAGTGGTGGGATTCAAATTTTTTTACTACCGGTTCTGTGGGTGTGGCTTGGTGGGCGTGGCTTGGTGAGTGTGGCAGGGGAAGGATACTGTAAAATCTCCATTCCCACCCCACTCCAGGGGAAGGATACTGTAAAATTTCCATTCCCTCACCATTCCAGGGGAAGGTTACTGCAAAATCCCCATTTCCTCCCAATCAGCTGGGACTCAGGAGGCAGCGAATAGATGGGGGCGGGGCCAGTCAGAGGTGGTATTTACTGGTTCTCTGAACTACTCAAAATTTCTGCTACCAGTTCTCCAGAACTGGTAAGAACCTGCTGAATACCACCTCTATTCCTGATGCTGGAAATTACCAAGTAAACAGCCTTCTCTTATCCTAATCTTTTCTATCTCCTGCAGATATAAAGTTTGCCATTTGGGCCATCTTCTTGCAATAGAGTGTTAGGACTTGTCTTATCCTAATGATCTGATTCTTAGCCACTGTTCTGAAGGCATTTCCTTCTGGCAGTGACTCTCCTGCAATGTCCTGCCACTGCCAAATCTGGCAGCAGATCTCCAGGCTGCAGGGACTTGGAAGGATGGGAAATGAAGTGTATGTCAAAATTGAAAAATGCTTAAGCATCCTGTGACTATTATTGCTTTTCATCTTGCCGAAGAATTGTGGGGGGGTGGGGGGGGAGTGAGATGGAATGTGGAGGTTACAATCTTCAACCGTGAGAGCCAAGCACACTTCTACAGGTGTTGGCCAAGACTTGAACAGTTATCAAAACAAAAAGCTGATTCCTAATTGGACAATGTGACCCATTCCATGGGAGGAGGGGATGAAACTCATTTTTAATTATGCAAGGTTGCATGGGAAAATTTAGAGTTGGTTTTGCTTTCTTCAGTGCCAAAATGATGTATTAAATAAAGTTTTGCTTTTGGGATTTTAAAGTTCCTGAAAATGCCTGCTTATTATTGAGCCCGTAAGTCAGACGGTTGACATTAAACCAACTCTCCTAAAACTCCAATTCTGCGCAGCCTTCTCGGTTACCTCCAAGAGTGCTGTGGGGAGCTCAGGGAGTGATGTCTGGAATGGAGCGTAAGGTGGAAGTGGCAATGAAGACCAGGGCAGCACCAGTGAAGGAAGTCTTGGTGGTGGCGCAGACAGACTTTGCAACCCAAGTGGTCATGAATCGGTTGAAGGTGTGAGTAGAGAAAACAGAGCAGCCAGCGACACAGGACTAGGGTGCGATGGCTGGGGCTTTCTACCCTGGCACCATGAGAGGTATAGTGGGAAAGGCAGCAGAGATTAAGTTTCTGCTGATCCCACCGGGGTGCCACTCACCCGAGGATCAAACTGGAAGGCAAAGAAGACAGCGGAATGGGAAGAGCCAGTGGATTGGAAGTACCTGACCACATGCCACAGCCCATCAGTGGAGCAGCTGAGGGAGGGGTTCATGGGGATGGAGATGTGAGGCTTGGTGCCAGCAAAGCAGATACCCCAAGCCGCCAGGGCCAGGCCAGCAAAGTCTTAGCAGCCCCTTTGTCCCTGCAGTCCCAGCCCCAGCTGGGGCCTGGGGGAGCATTGGGTGCCACCACCTCTGGGCCCACCACTCCCAGCAAGGGGTGCAGCAGGCCAGGACATGGTCAGTCCCCCAGGGGTGGCCACTCGCCCACCCGGCAGTGCTGGCCAGCCCCAAGTGCCACCTGTGGCCGCAGGCTTCCAACCCCAGCCATTCCCACATGCAGTGGTGTGACTGTTGCTGTACTGGTTTGCCCCAGGACACCTGGAGCCTTCCCCCAATAAGAGCCATGATTGATGGGAGACCAGAGAAGCTGGCTTTCTTCCTGAATCAACTGTCAAGCCATATGATTAATATGGGCCCATTTATCCCGATGAAGTGACATGTGTGAATGTTGTTGTGGTGAGCCTGGAGGGAGACCCAGCAGAATGGGTGACACTTCTACATGTAAAGGGGGCTCCAGAGTTTGGGAATCTCAATGCCTTCCTGGATTGCCCAGTGCCCAGTTCAGAGACAACACACAGATTTGTAGAGTGGAGTCTGAGATCTAAGCCATCAAGCAGGGGAGCAGGCTGGTGACTGAGTACATCTGCGAGTTTCAGAGCCTAGCCAGGAAGCTGAGGAGGTGGCCATCATGATTGCTTGTGTACTACTGTCATGACGGCCTGAACCAAAGAGCTACACCATGCCTGCATGTCCCGTGGCTTCCCAGATGATATCCATGTGTGGTACCAGGTGGCAACAAATGTGGAGTTCGATCTGATAGAGTACAAGAGGCATGGAGGAGCCGAAGGCTGACCGAGAAGAAGCCAAGAGAGGCACTAGATGGGTTGGAGGACCCCAGCCATGGCATCTTCCATCCTGAGGGAGGCCCCGAGATGCGAAACCAGGCTGTGCTTCAGATGTGGAAAGGAGAGCCATAGGGGCATGACCTGTCCAGCACCCAAGCCCATGATGGCCCCAAGGCTCCAAGCCCATCGAAGACCAAAAGGACACTGAAGAAGGTGAGGGAAAAAACATGGGCAACACTCCTAATCAGTGGTGGGATTCTGCCAGTTCTAGGTGGTTTGGCCAAACCGTTTGTTAAATTGATGGCTCGTCCCGCCCCTTGCCCCGTCCCTCCACACCACTATTTATTGGCCTCGGCCTTCGCAGCACACGAACTGTTTGTTAAATTGCTGGCTTGCCCGCCCCTCCCCACCACTATTTATTGCCAATAAATAGTGGGGGTGGGGCAAGGGGCAGGAGGCCCAGCAATTTAACAAATGGTTTGGTGTTTTTTTTGTAATTTATTGGCCTTGCAGCACACCGAACCGTTTGTTAAATTGCTGGCTCGCCCGTCCCTCACCCCGCCCCGCCCACCACTATTTATTGGCCTTGCTCGCAGTGTTGCACAGCTTGCCTTAGTGACACACCGAGGCATAGCTGCAGTTATTCTTTGGCTCCTCGACCACATGGCCCAGCCTGCTTTCCTATCTTTGCCTGCGGCGGCCTCCCACTCTGTTCCCGAATGCCCACCTTGGACTGCCCCCGACTGCTCCAGCAGCAGAAAAGGCAAGTACAGTCAAGTGCTGCCCTTGGGGAAGCGGGGCTGGGAAAGGTGGTCGACCTATGCCCATCTGGCTGCCGGCCGCGGCCTACCCCCATCTGAGCATCTCGCTAGTGGCTGATGGCCGTGTGGCTAGTAAGGTGCTTGGATGGGGTGGCCAGTGATTGTAAGCTGCTGGCTACCCTATCCAAGCGCCTCGCTGGCCACTCAGCCACTGACTGTCACCTACCCCATCCAAGCGCCTTGCTGGCCATCCAATCCAAGCGCCTTGCTAGCCACGTGGCCGCCAGCCACTAGCAAGGTGCTTGGATGGGGATAGGCTGCGGTCGGTGGCCGCGTGACCAGCAAGGCACTTGGATCGGGCGGCCAGCGAGGCACTACCCCATCCAAGCATCTCAGCCTGCCGCTGACCCAGCAGGACTGTCCTGCGGTTGTCTCCCACCCGTGTAGTGCCAGCCTACCCTACTCCATCCAGTTGCTGGGGGAGACGCATGACTTTTCTCTGCCCCAGAACACTGGTTGTCCAGGCTGCAGCTGATGCTCTGCATCGTAATGGGCTCCAGGAGGAGGAGGGACGCCATCTGCCCCATTGTGAAGCTCAGTAAGAGCTCAGTAAGAGCAACCAGAGCCGGCCGCAGGCGCAGCCGGGTGGGCTCATGCACAGTGGGGCGCAGGCCTAAGGTGTGGCCTCCGATGGTGTGGTAGGTACGCTGCCACTGCCGCCACCCGGGCGAGAAAGGAAGAGAGTGAGAGCGGACATGAGGGAGAGAAAGAGGGGAGGGAAGAGAGATGGAGAGAAAGAGAGGGGGAGAAAGAGAGATGGAGAGAGAGATGAAGGAGAGAAAGAGAGGGAGTAGAAAGAGAGATGAAGAAGAGAAAGAGAGCGGGGAGAAAGAGAGATGGAAAGAAAGAGAGAAGAGAAAGAGGGGGAGAAAGATGGAGAGAAAGAGAGATGAAGGAGAGAAAGAGAGGGAGGAGAAAGAAAGAGATGAGAGAGATGAAAGAGACACACAGAGATATCTGTTTAAAAGAAAATACTGGGAGCCACAAAACCTGGGTAGTGGTCATGTGACTGGGTGGGAGTAAGTGATATAGAGTTGGCAATGCCCACCCAGGTTTAAAGTTGTGTTTAAGTGTTGATGTCAGCGTTCCAATTTATGATTTCCCCCAGCGCTGACATGAATGAGAGAAAGAGAAGCCTTGCTTTAATGCTGAGATGAACTTTCACTTAGTTTCCTGCTCCTTGGTAGATAACGTTACTTAGGTGATAGAGGGAGGGGGGAATTCCTGTGACTGGAAAGGGCTTGGGACGGAGAGATGGATCTGCACGATGGCCAGTGAGACATTGGAGAATAAAGAGCGGAAAGGGAGGGGTTTGGAAGGAGATGCCAGTTCTGGCTGCATCAAGAGTTCAGGAATGCCGTAGTTAATTCTCAAATAAAGAAAAGTTTCATCAAAGACTTTGCGTTTGAGAATGAAGTTTATTTGAGATAACACCGAATCCTGACAGACAGACAGAACTCTTCCAAAGCCAGGCTGGCTGACTTTAAATCATCCTGCTCCCTCCCAGACATGTGGGCAGATTGGAGATTATCGCTGGACACGATGGCTGAAGCCAAGCTTTCGGAGGAAAGTTTACTTCAAGCAACGGGAGGAGAACTGGCCGTGATTCCAGCCAGTTTGGAAAGTACGAAGGCTCAACTCTCCCCGCCTTCCCCCCCGGCAGAACTTCAAGCCAAGAAAAAGAAACCAGATAAGTACCCGGGGATTGTGCCAAAAGCCTCCGAGGCTGAATTTCCCTTTCCAAACATGAAGGATAAAGGGAAACCCCTAAGTGAATTGGGGAGGGCGGACTGGCTATGGGACTGGCAGCAAGCCAGGCACCAAGCCAAGCACCAAGAAATTCTAAAGAAGCCACTCGAAAGCCCCATAGATGAGTTGAAAGAGAAATTTGATCGTGCCACCCTTCGGGGGGAGGGACCATCTTGCAGGCCCAAAGAAAAGAGGGAACCAGTCTGGGCTGTTGATCCAAGAGGCCGTAGGCTGAGGTGCAGCCCTCCCCCCCCCACAGTAGAAGGAGAAGGAGCCCAACGATGCATCCATGGGTTCCCCCCGGGCCCAGCAAGCAGAGAAGCCTAGATGAGGCAGCACCTCCCTACCCCAGGATGAGAGACGAAGAAGAGGACTATCAACACCAAGGCCGGGCCTACAGAGCTCAGCACAGAAAGGAGAGGGCAGAGAGGGAGGAACCACCCCAGTTCAGAGGGAAGTTCGATGGTGACCCAGACAATCTCGCCCAATTCCTCGATTCAGCTGAGATATACATAGAGCGTTTTGAACACCTCTATCCTTTCCCCAGAGCCCTAGTGAGTGCTATCTCGGAAGGGTTGGAGGGAGAAGCAAAGAGGTGGTCAGCATCCCTCTACAAAAACAGGGGTCCCCAACTGCAAGATGCAGACAGGTTCTTGCAACTATTGAGAGTCCGTTATGAGGAGGCAGAGGAGGACCCCTATGTGGAAGACGAGCTCAGAAACCTAATGCAGAAGGGGAAGCCCATCAGAGAGCATATCCGTGAATTCAGGAGAGTCATTGGGACACTGCCTCCCCTACCAGAGCGACTGCTGGTGTACTTCTTTAGGACAAGCCTAGATAAGAGAATTGCCCAAGTGACTGCCTATCGAGACATCCCAAACCGACTCTCCGAATGGTTCCGGGTAGCGATAAAAGTCGACAGAGGACTGCGGGCCAACAACATCTTGAAACAACCAGATAGAAAGGAGAGAGGCCAACCGGACCAGGGGCCACCCAACAGATGAGAAACCTCAACATCACAGCCCACCCAGAGACCAGCCGCCCCGCGGAACCCACTGAGGTGCTACAGATGTGGGGGAATTGGCCACCTAGCAGCAAGGTGTGGAACCCCTAGACCGGAACCAGCTCCACCGCCCAAAGCACGACCGGAACGAGGGCCCAAACGCGCCACCCACATGCCACGGAAAGCTCCCCAAAGCCTGGAGTTTTTCACTCACCTGACCAAAACAAGAAGAATCCCAGATGAGGGAGATCAGTCCCCCGAACCCTATGACACCGAGGATGAAGGCGAGGACGACCTGATGGTGAGTGGATCCGTCCATCCTTTCCTTTTCCCCATACGCCTAACAGCCCCCAAAACAGGGACCCAAGGGAATTTCCAAGCCCTAATAGACTCTGGCAGCATGAGGTGCCTAATTAACCTACCCATAGTTCTAAAATTGGGGATCCGAGCTAAAAAACTCAACCAATCAATTTGTTTTGAGCAAGTTGATGGGTCCTTAGTGGGGGGAGCTTACGCCACACACTTGACTGAACCCGTGAGGCTGGAACTAGCAGATCACTGGGAAACGATCCAGTTCATAATAGCCCCCAAGATGACAGACCCAGTCATATTGGGACTCTCGTGGCTGGACAAATGGGGCCCAATCATTTGGTGGCAAGAGGGGATCCGCAGGCTGAGGATAGCAAAGGGCCCCCAACCCCTACCTCTCCGACCAGGAGAATTCCCCCCACGCAGAGACCCCAAAGCTGCCCGTCACAGCAGAAGAAAACACCGCCAACACAAGGGCCCCTCCCAGAAGGTACAGCGAAGCAACTGGCAGCCGCACCCGATAGCGCTTGTGATACAGATCAGATCCCAGGGGAGTACCAAGACCTTGCAGAGGTATTCAGCAAGGCCGAGTGTGACATTCTACCCCACCACCACGAGACCGATTGTGCCATCGAGATTATCCCGGGAGCGAAACTGCCCAAACCTAAACTGTATGCCATGACGCCCCGTGAAATGCAGGAAATGCGGAACTACATAGACAAGAACTTACGAAGGGGATTCATTGAGCCAGTAAAACCAAGGGTAGCGGCACCGGTCCTTTTTAAAGAGAAAAAGGACGGCTCCATGAGGCTGGTGGTCAATTTTTGAGCTATCAACGCCGTTTGCGTACACAACTTATATCCCCTCCCCCTCATGAAGGACATGCTAGCCCACCTAGCTAAAGGAAAAGTTTTCACCAAACTAGACCTTCAAGAAGCTTATTACCGAATACGCATCAAGGCAGGAGATGAATGGAAAACAGCATTCAACTGCCCCCTGGGGAGTTTCCAGTTCAAGGTAATGCCCTTTGGACTGCAAGGAGCCCCAGCAGTGTTCATGCAATTGATAAATGAAGTCCTACATGAGCACCTTTACAAAGGGGTCCTGTCTACCTGGACGATATTCTCATCTACACAGAGACCATAGACGAACACATACCCCTCGTCCGCCAAGTACTGGAAAAACTGCTGAGGGCAAACCTGTATGTCAAACTGTCAAAATGCGACTTCCACCAATCACGGCTAGACTACCTAGGCTACCGAGTATCAAACGAGGGGATAGAGATGGACCCAGCCAAAGTCCAATCAGTTCTACAATGGCAGCCCCCTCGCACCCGCAGACAACTGCAAAGCTTCCTAGGGTTCACAAACTTCTACAGACAATTCATCCCCTCGTTTGCGAGAATTGCCAAACCTTTGACAGACTTCCTAAAGACAGGAAGCCCGACGACGAAACCCCGCCCGGGACAACCCCTACAGTGGGATCTGACCTGCCAACAGGCATTCGAAACACTAAAAGGAATGTTTGAGAAAGAACCTGTCTTAAAACACCCTGATCCTGAACAGCCTTTCGTCATCCAAGCAAATGCAAGTGATGTGGCAGTGGGGGCCGTGTTACTCCAAAAGAACAGCCAAGGTAATCTACAACCCTGCACCTATACCTCCCGCAAACTCACTGACACGGAGAGGCGATGGGCGGCATGGGAGAAGGAAGTGTTCGCAGTAAGATGGGCGTTGTTGACCTGGCGGCACCTACTAGAGGGAGGCTGGAAACCATTTGAAGTCTGGACTGATCATAAAAACTTGGAGGCCCTCAAAACCCCACGGAAATTGTCGCCCAGGCAAGTCCGGTGGGCTCAATACTTCAATCGTTTCAACTTCGAGCTTAAGCACATCCCAGGGGGGAGGAATTTCCTGGCTGACGCCCTCTCCTGGATGCCCCAATACAACAGTGAGCGGGAGCAGGTAGTGAATGCCATCATCTCCTCCACCCAAGTAGCGGGTCAGGTGATCACCAGACGGCAACGACGTGACCAGCAGGGCCAACCTGCAAGTGACTTAACTGCAAGACTAAAAAATGAAACAGTGACAGACCCCTGGTTCCGAGACAATCAACATCTCTTGACAAAAAGAGATGACCTAACATGGAAGGGGACAAAGCTCTATGTCCCACAGACTTTACGCACCCTGATCCTCAAGAGAAGCCACGACGTTAAACCAGCGGGACACTTCGGGTTCCTAAAAACTCTGCACCTAGTACGAAGGCAGTTCTGGTGGCCCCACATGAGAAAGGACGTAGACAGTTATGTAAAAAGTTGCACCATTTGTGCCATGATGAAGAGAAGACCAGGGTGCCTTCCTGGACTGTTGCAACCAGTAGCTGAACCGACAAGACCATGGGAGGAGATTGCGATCGACTTCATAGTAGACCTACCGAGGAGTAGTGGAAATACAGTGATCTGGACTGTAATAGACTTATTCTCCAAACAGGCACACTTCATTCCTTGCAGCGGACTGCCCTCAGCCCGCCACTTATCCAAACTGTTCCTGAA
Organism: Pituophis catenifer annectens; assembly: GCF_029215685.1. Taxonomy (NCBI): domain Eukaryota; kingdom Metazoa; phylum Chordata; class Lepidosauria; order Squamata; family Colubridae; genus Pituophis; species Pituophis catenifer. The sequence continues at coordinate 104,971,330 of NW_027256883.1, read as the reverse complement.
ACACATCTACCGCCTGCATGGAGTCCCCAGGAGAATCATCTCCGACCGAGGGGTCCAGTTCACAGCAAAGTTCTGGAGGGAGTTCCTACGATCCATAGGGTCATCCCAAGCTCAGCTCAGCTCAGCATTTCACCCGAGCACCAATGGGGGGGGGGCGAAGAGACTGAACGCTATGATAGAACAATATTTAAGATGCTACGTCGACTACCAGCAGTCCAATTGGGCAGACCTCCTATCTTTTGCGGAGGTTGCATATAATAAAGCTGTCCACAGCAGCACGGGGTTAACCCCGTTCAAAGTAGTGAGTGGTATGGATTTTGTCCCCATGCCAGAGTACCCGAGGGAGCCCCCCTCCTCAGTCAGCTTGACCGACTGGATGGCAATGTTGAGAGAAACCTGGGAGAATGTTAAGAGGGCGCTGGCCAAGGCGGCCCAATATTATAAGAAACAGGCAGACAAGCACCGAACTCCCCAAAGACCATTTCAACTGGGAGAGAAGGTCTACCTTTCCACCAAGTACTTGAGACTTAGACTCCCGAGCAAGAAATTGGGCCCGAAATTTATAGGACCGTTCCCCATAGTAAAAATAATCAACCCGGTTACAGTACAACTGCAGTTGCCCCGGCTCCTGGGGAAGATTCACCCCGTTTTCCACAGTAGCCTTCTGAAGCCTGTAGTGGGGTCTACTTTAAGGCCGACACCACGTGACCCCCCCTGGGCCCCTGGTTGTTGGGGGCCAAACTCATTACGAAGTGCAGCGCTTTTTTTTTTATTGAAAAAGTTTTTCAAATACAAATTTTTCCCCCCTTTTTTCCCCTCTCCTCCCTAACCCCCCTCCCCCTCCCCTCCCCCTGTGGCTTCTTCAAAATAAAACCCAAATTCATAACAGATTATATAATACTTTACCATCCCCTTACTCCATCCCCCATATGCTGACCCTTTCTTTCTATTAATATTATTATATCCCCCTTATACTATACATTTCAAGATAACGTTCTAGTATAACATTATATAATAACTCCTAATTTAGCATAATAATATTATTATATCTCCCAGTTTAGCAATTTCTGCTCAAAATCTACCCTTTTTCTGCCCCCCCCCATACATATATCTCTTAAATCAAATCTTTTATGTATATTAATATAACATTTCAAAGCAACCTTCCACTATAAGACTATATAATAAATCCTAATTTAACATTTATTCAATTCATAGTCTACCCATTTCCTTCACCCCATCGATATATTTCTTAACTCAAATCTTTTACATATATTCATATCTAAACATAGCATCCCTTTTCTTAAACTAAACAATCAATAAGCTAACCTGTCTCCACCCGCTTTCCTACAAGACTACCATACTTAATAATTCTTAATATCTTTATTCTTCTGCCCACACCACTAAAAAATATTCTCTTATGTAAATAAAATCCTCTTAAAAAAGACTTTAAGCTTGTAATCCATATGATATCTTCTGTAATGTCTTTCAACTGGATTGTTAACTCCATCACCCATGTTAGGGTAACATCACATCCTAATTCCAACAGTATGTTCGGTATCTTCAATTACCATCTGTCCCCATCAATAACAAATATCTTCTAAAAACAAAACAAACAAACAAACAAAAAAAAAAAAACACCCGAGTGACTTTATATTTGTATTCCATATAGTGTCTATAGTGGTGTCTTTCATCCAAATTATTAATTCCAACCACCGTAATAGGGTAACAGCCAGATCATCTGCGTGCCCCAATTCCATAGCTCTCTCGCCTTGTAGCTCAGCATAAACGTAGTACATTTATCAAAGAATCCCCCCCCCAAAAAAAATTCCATGCAGACCACCCGGGCAAGCCAGGAGTGGGGGACGACGCGCCCAAGAAGGGGATAATGATACTTAACTTGTTGTGGTTTTTTTTGTTTGTTTTTTTGGGGGGGGCAGGTCACATTGGAGAAATGAAGGGAGAGGGGCCGGATGTCAGCGTTCCAATTTATGATTTCCCCCAGCGCTGACATGAATGAGAGAAAGAGAAGCCTTGCTTTAATGCTGAGATGAACTTTCACTTAGTTTCCTGCTCCTTGGTAGATAACGTTACTTAGGTGATAGAGGGAGGGGGGAATTCCTGTGACTGGAAAGGGCTTGGGACGGAGAGATGGATCTGCACGATGGCCAGTGAGACATTGGAGAATAAAGAGCGGAAAGGGAGGGGTTTGGAAGGAGATGCCAGTTCTGGCTGCATCAAGAGTTCAGGAATGCCGTAGTTAATTCTCAAATAAAGAAAAGTTTCATCAAAGACTTTGCGTTTGAGAATGAAGTTTATTTGAGATAACACTGAATCCTGACAGTTTACATGTGTTTAAGGTTGAGTATTTAAAGTTGCAGACCCCTGACCTACCCCATTGGATCGCTTCATCCTGCAGCCAGCCCTGTAGGCCTGCGCCCGCCTCCCACCTGGGCAGCAGCAGCCTACCTACCCCAGTTGTATCACCTTTCCCTGCAGCCGGCCCAAACGCCCGCCTCGGACTACCTTTGACTGCTCCAGCAGGTTATTTTTATTTAATTAATTTAATTAAGAATGCTGCAATGGGCATAAATGATGACTGGTCAAAAGTGCGAGGACCTGTCAGAAATCACTTTTTTCAGCCCTCTGGGTAATCCCTATGTGCATATGGACTACTCAGAGGGCTGGAAAAGTTATTTTTGACCAGTCCTTGCACTTTTGACCGGTCCTTGCACTTACGACTGTTCTCTCATTTTACGTTTTGCGCCCTATCTTGTCTCCGTGGTGAAGAGAAGTATTTGTGAAATGAGTGACATGGTTGTTAAGAATGCTGCAACAGGCATAAATGTAACGATGGTCATAAGTGTGAAGACCTGTCAAAAGTGCGAGGACTGGTCAGAAATGACTTTTTCAGCCCTCTGAGTAGTCCCTATGCACAGAACCATGCCCACCCAGTCACATGACCACCAAGCCACACCCCCAAATAAGCCATGACCACAGAACCAGTTGTTAAAAAAATTGAATCCCACCACTGCTCCTAATCATAGAGGTCTGTCCCCCAACCATTGAAGGGAAAGGAACTCCGACTGCTAGTGAGGCCAAGCTGACCCTTTATGAAAGTGACAGCGAAGGGAAGGATGATCCAATGGTAAGTGAAGCCGATGCCCCTTTTACTGCCCAGGAGGAGATCATAGTGCCCCACTTGGGGGTGTGAGGAGTCGTAACAGCCCGGATAGACTCAGGATGCATCCGATGCTTGGTCAACCTGCAGACAGTGAGGAGTATAGGATTAAGAGTAAGGACGCTATGCCAGCCCAAGAAATTCAAGCAGGTCAGCTCAATAATAGGAGGGCTGCCTGCTTACTATCTGACTGAGTCAGTGAGCTTGAAAAATGGAAGTCACAAAGAAACTATCTGATTTGTGGTAGCCCCCCAAATGGCAGAGACAATGAAATTGGGATTGGCATGGTTGAAGAAGTAGAGCTCAACACTATACTGGGGAAGGGACAATAGTAGTAGCACTGGTTTTACCCCATTTAAAATAACCACAGAAATGGAATCCATGTCTATGCCAAAATATCTAAAAGAGTCTCCCTCCTCAGTAACTCTTACGTTGGCTAGACTCCCTAAAGGGGACTTGGGGAAATGTGAAGAAAGCCCTAGCAAAAGCAAGAGAAGGGCAGAAGCAACAAGCTAATAAGAGGGCTCCACAAAAAGAGTTTAAAGTGGGGGGGGAGTGTATTTTTCTACAAAGTACCTGAGGCTAAAGCAACCATGTAGGAAGTTAGGTCCCAAGTATATAGGTCCTTTTCCTATTGTGAAAATTATCAATCCAGTTACAGTGGAGCTACAGCTATCCAAAATGCTAGGAAAAGTGCACCCGATGTTCCATTGTAGTTTGTTTAAACCTGCTCAGGGGTCTAAGTTGAGACTGGTAGGAAAAGAAACCCCGGGCTGAATCATAGTGGTGGGAGAAGAGCACTATGAAATAAAAATTATCTTAGATCTTAGATATTTAAAGGGAAATTTGCAGTACCTAATGCAATGAAAGCCCACAATGTTAAGGCAGATCAATTAATGACCAAATTCAAATGTGGTATCCTCAGAAACTAGGGAAGCATGTCAAGGGGAAGAGAATGAAAATGTGATGTTAATATGTGTTTAATATTTTTAAGGTTATCTTTTTTTCTCAGGGGGTCTGCATGTCAAGACTGAAAAATGCTTAAGCTTCCTCTGACTATTATTGCTTTTCAACTTGCCAAAGAACTGGGGGATGGAAGGGTAAAATGGAATGCGGAGGCTACAATCATCAACCATGAGAGTTAAGGACACTATTAGCAAAACAAAAGGCTGATTCCTAATTGGACAATGTGACCCGTTCCATGGGAGGAGGGGATGAAACTCATTTTTAAGGGTTGCACAGGAATTAGGTTTGCATTCTTCAGTGCTGAAATGATGTACTCAATATTAAGTTTTGCTTTTGAGATTTTAAAGTTCCTGAAAATGCCTGTTTGTGAACAGAACACTCTTCTGTCTCACGGTCAAAGAGGAATTGTGATTGAAATGTGACCAGCACACTTTTCTGCAGGCTCAGGGACTTGAGATTTTAACACTGGGGACTGGATGTGCTGTCTGAGCAACGTGTTTTGCGAGTTAAATTATCATTACTGCCTGAAGAAAACAACAACAGATCTACGTTTCCTTTTGGTGGTCTAAAACTAAACACATTAGTATGTGCAGCCTTATTCGGCCTGCCGCCTATGTCTGTGGGCAACGCAACTGTTGAAATGGTCAGAAGCAAGAATGGAAGATGGCTCCCCGGAAAGAAGATGAGGTAGGATCGAAGATGCTGCCCGAAGAGACTTAAGCGTATAACCGCATTGCCTCCTTCCCTCAATTTCTCTGGGAACCCCGGTGTCCTTTTTTATTTATGCCTCTCCAACGAGTTTGAAGAGTTATCTCTCTACGGTGGCCAATACTACATAAATACGCTGAAAAAAGAATAGCTTGGGCCGACCTTCTTGCACTTACTCTTTCCTTTTTTCCTCCCTCTTTCCACAAAAATGCTTCCAAGGAGAGCTCTTTTATTCGCCCAATAGTTTCCCGCAACCAACAGCGAATCTCAGGGCCGCACTTTTACGGCGTGTGGACTGCTAGCCACAGGGAGCGCGGCGACCAGATGCCTCTCCAATCCCGCCCCCGCCTGCTTCGCAGGAAGGAGAAAGCCCTCCCACCAGGCTATCGGGTCCCGGCTTTTTCCCTTCGCCCGGCTTGGCGCATGCCCCGGGAAAGCGCTGCCTTTTCTTCGTGGGGGGGTGGTGGTGGTGTGCCGCTGTACTTGGGACACCACCGGGAGAAAGGCCAGATCCCGCCTCCAACCAGGTCCCGCCCCACTTCGGGATCAGGCGGAGGAGGCGGCTAGTGCTGCCGCCACCACGGCCGCCGTGCCCTTCAGTCCGTCGCCAGCTTGGCGGGCGGCTCGCCAGGTCCTACGCGGCTTGCCCGGGGAGCCGCTTGCTTTCCCTCGCCATGCCCGTGGGAGCCTCTCCCTCGGTCAGGTCTCGATACAACCTAGTGGATGACAGACACGACCTACGCATCCCGCTGCATAACGACGACGCCTTCCAGCATGGCATCGGCTTCGAGGCCAAGGTAGGGGCCGGCTGGCCGAAGGGGCGCCGTCTGATGGGGCCGGGCAAAGCGTGTTTAGCAACCCCTCGGGCGCCTCCAAAGAATGGGGAGGACTAGAATTGGACAGGAGAGGAAATGGGGCTTTCGGCGATTTGAATCTCGGCTCCATTGGTCTTTCGGAACTTCCTCCACTCTGATGTGGAGCAGTTTAGGTCGCTCTTCCTTTAGTTGTTCTCGACTCTCGTTTGGATGTGTCTTTGCGGTCCTCTCATACTCTACGCTCGGATCCCGACGCCAAATGTAAGAAGGGTTGAAATGGAATCTGGGGCTTCGGCTTCCACCGCAGAACACTTTCGGGGAAAGAAAACGACGAGGTCGGCTCCGGTGGTTGCCTTTCCTGTTGAGTTTCGCCGTTGCATCTTTGCGCAGTTTTGAAGTTCTTTTCGGAAACGGGGGTGGTGGTGTCAAGCTGTTGTCGTTACGGTACAAATGGCTTCTGAGGCTTGTTCCTCCAAGGGTAAATCCGGAGATGGGATGAAGTTGCTTTGGATGGGTCGATGGTTCTGCAAAAGACTCTTCCAAGGCATGATTCCTCAATAGCTGAGTCTGCCTCGTTGGCTTTTCTAGCCGTTCATTGGTTCATCTTCCGTTTGCATTCTGGGAATTCAGTTTTCAGGTTACATTACACCTGCAGATACTTCCTCGTTTTATTCCGGTCGGATTTAATGTCTGAAGTTTCAAGAGCAGGTGCTTTTCCTTATTGCCTTTATTCAAGGACCCAGCTTTTCGGAGTTCTCTTTCCTGCGTGCAAATAAATATGCAGCAATTATACTGTGACTATTTTAGAACTTATAATTCAGGGTAGCAATAAGGGGCAATGGACCATGGCTTTTTACCTTACTGTACTTCTAACCTACAAATCTCATGGTATCTGCAAGACTACTTTGGTCTCTAGAACTAGAACTACAACTCTACAAAGTCGTAATGAGAAAATGAAGTAACTTATTGAATGTATCTTTTTCTAATTAATATTTAATATAAGGAATCTAATGCAATGCAGTCTTATTTTCTGTGATGCTCTTATGCTGACTGTTCATTGATTCTTTAAAAATGTAGAATTGCAGACCCGCAAATGCCTAGGATCAACTTTATTACAAAGAAAGCAAAACTAACTTCAAAGGCAAGTGTTGTTGGACTTCACAATTGCTGGAAACATAGATGGGGAGGTTACTTCCCAGTCTTTTGACACAACATGTATATTCTCCAATTATCCGGGCAAAATAGACAATCAGAAGGCTTAATGAAAAGAATATAAGACAGAAATAAGCAGTGAAAGAGCTGAGTGTTGGGTACCAAGGATGGATGAATGAGCCAAAAAACACAGATAGCAACCAATCACTTGGGTATAGGGATCATTGTGGAGACAACTGTTGTTAGGTACCCTGGAGGAAAAAAGTTCTAATATTTTCTCTAGGCTCCCTAAAGGTCAGCTGCTTGCAGTAAGGGCATTTGGGCTTCGTGGAACCTGCATAGCACAAACAAGCTCAGAATTGGTCTTTTCTTTAGACTGTGAAATTGTTTTGCTGTGTATCATCTATTCTAACTATTTCTCAGTTAATAAAAGCATTTTGAATTCTTGAATTAAAAGGACACACATAAGATAAATTAAATTGCTTACAAAATTATATTGTCTTGCACTGATATTCTATTACACTCATCATTGATGGTCTCCTTGCAAAGTGCTTTTTCTTTTAAAGTAAGATCTGGTTAGGTATCTAATAAGTATTACCTACTTATGTCTGAAGTAGTCAGTTCTACTTCAGACACAGAGAAGTTCCCCCTTAGGGGATGACAGGACCAACATGCTATTTACAGGATCCAGGTTCTTCTACTATATTGCATGTTACGTAGTTATTTATTTGGGCCAGATATGATGCCCCTGTAAATAGTGTTCACAAGAGGAGGGGAAAAAAAGTTGAGTCTGTCCCTGCAGACTGTATGAGATTTTCCCATACGCAGTGGCACAGAACCTCATCCAGCGTAATGCTTCCTTTCAGTAAATGGCAGATGTGAAGGAGGAAAACACACCATAAAATGTTAAATATCATTACTGCATGTGTGACTACTTTGATTCTATTAACATTATATTTCAAAAAAAATTGATCTATCAACCCATATACAATTATCGTCGTGGAATTCATAGGAACATAGCTATTTTGTTATTGTTATTGGAAAAAGGCATCATAAATCGTTATTTTTGAGTCCATCTTAGGGAAAATGCTCTCCTTGGCATTTGGGCAATGATCTGTATGGTCAGATGAGTACATACCACTTCATCCAGTGTAAAATCTGGCTATTTCCCATTCAGAGCCTTCACTTAGTTATCAGTATTTGGAAATAAATTTGGTGAGATGATATGCTAATATCAAAAACACAATTTTGCTATAATTTTCCTATTAATAACTTTACAGCACCCTTAACAATGCCTTGTACTTAAAAGAAACAAGCAACCAAATGTCTTACAAGGAAGGATATTTTGAGGAAAACAGAATTTTGCCTTCCACGAAGACTTTACTCAAACTTTTATGAATGAAACCACGGTCACCCTTCAGGTCTACTTGCATTATCCAGGTAGTGGCGGACTTGGACACATATCTGTATTGCATAAAGGATAGAGCCAGTTGAAGGAGCATCATTCTGTGCCCAATTTTAAGATTTTGTAATTTGACTTTGTGCATGAAGCACAGCTTTAACATCAAAATGCATGATATTATTTTATAACTATTGTACACTGTAAAAACTTTGCATGCTATTTGGATGAATAACCCTATAAGGTGTGAGACGGAGTCCTAGTGGTTGATCAGTTGAATATGAGCCAGCAATGTGCAGCAGCAGCCAAAAAAGCTAATACAATCCTGGGTTGTATATACAGAGGCATAGAATCAAGCCCACATGAAGTACTAGTGCCACTTTACAAAACCCTAGTAAGACCACACCTGGAATACTGCAACCAATTTTGGTCACCATACTATAAAAAAGATGCTGAAACTTTGAAAAATGTTCAGAGAAGAGCAACTAAGATGATCAAAGGCCTGGAGACTAAACCATATGAAGAATGGCCTGACTAGTCTGAAGAAAAGAAGAATTAGGGGTGACCTGATAGCAGTGTTCCAGTATTTGAGGGGCTGCCACAAAGAAAAGGGGGTCAAATTATTCTCCAAAGCACCTGATGGCAGGACAAGAAACAATGGTTGGAAACTAATCAAAGAGAGAAGCAACCTGGAATTAAGGAGAAACTTCCTAACAGTGAGGACAATTAACCAGTGGAACAGCTTGCCCTCAGATGTTGTAGGTGCTTCATCACTGGAAGTTTTTAAGAAGAGACTGGACAGTCACTTGTCTGAGATGGTATAGGATCTGCATGAGCAGGGGGCTGGACTAGAAGACCTCCAAGGTCCCGTCCAGTTCTATTTTCCATTGCGCTGCTCCTCCAATCCATGGACGGGTAGTATCTCCTAGTTGCTGGGCAGAACTGAGTGTTGATCACTTCCCAAATGGTAGGCCACGCCCACACTATCCAATCAGCTTCAGTCTTTCTCACTCAGTTGCTGTGAGAACTGTGGAAATTGAGCGCTCTAAAATTAGATTTGTTCCTTCCCTCATTTCTTCCCTCTTTTTATTATTTTTGTTTCCCTGGTCTCTTATTTGCTTAAGTTGAGGAGCTGCTTCGTGGGATTTTATTGCTGCTTGGTTGTGGACGTGTTTGTGGGTTTCCAAACCGTCAGGTCTATCCCCTTGTCATCAGGGCAGCAGCGCACCGGATTCCGACCCGGCTGGGCGGGTCCGCGTTGCTTTCTAGCTGCTGGCAACATGCTAGTTTACTGGTGAGCCGGTAAAACTGCCGTCGCCTCAGCTCCGACAATTATAGCGACTCCAGAGTGCCTGCCTGGCGTTACGGCAGACTTTGACGTTTATAAACAGCAGGGAAGCGCTGTGGAAGTTCGGCGCTCGCCCTCACAGCTGCTAAGCGCGAAGGCAGAGTCTGCGATCGCATTAGCAAGTCGGCAGCTTGAAAATTCGCCGTTGGAGTCACCGAAGTGCCCTTGCCGCCTCAGAAGGTACTCTTTGAAGTGACGGCTGCCATTTTGTTTCGGAGCTCTGTCGGCGTGGCGGCCGCCATTTTAGGGGCGTGATTGGGAGCCCGTTTCAGGCGAAGAGGAGCTTTCCTTAGAATATCAATTGGGGCCTCCTAATTTAGCGAAGAATTGCAAAGCGGCATAGTTGCTCCTGTCTAGCCTGCTAATTGACTTTAGTAAAACTATTTTAAGGAGGTTTTCTCATTGGGACCTTTGAGTTCAGCAGCTTCTGAGCCTATCTGGGCCTTGCTTAACAGAGTCCTCACTGTGGGCAAAATTCCTTGGGTGAGCCTCAGTGTCGACTTCATTCTTGGGCCGCCCTTGGCTTACACCTGTCTCCTGAAATGGCGGATTTGGCATTGTCTTCAGATTCAGAGGAACCCTGCAGTCCTCCACAAACTCAACACAGGTCACGATCCAAGAAATCTAAATCCAAGGCCCACAAATCCCACACCTCTTCCAGGGCCTCAGCCCCAAACAAGGCGGAACAGAGAAGGCATCAGGCCTTGGAAAAGCAGTTTGAGCGTGCCCAACAACAACAGGCATCGCAACAGGAAGAGTCCACCTCTTCAAGGGCAGGTCCTTCTGGATCTTCAACACTAGTCAGTTCCAACCTGCTACGATCAAGGGCGGTATCTATGTCATTGCCGGATGTTTCCAACCTGTCCACATCTAACGTGTCCTTGAGCCACAGACATTTACCAGAGGCAACATTCACACCTACAGCGGCGGGGCTCCGTCCTGAGGTTACTGATAATCCAGTAAATTTTCATACCATGCTATCTGATGTGTTGGCGAAAATTTTAGCTGCAGGTCTCCAGCAGGAGGCGACAGCCTCTCTTTCTACGGGCCTGTCTTCCCAAGCTCAGGCACCGGTTATTGCAAAGACCGCGCATTCTAGTACACAGCGGGCAGTAGACACTTCTTCTGAGGAATCTGAAGAAGGCGAGATTTGCCCGGAGGATGTCGAATTTTCAGATGATGAAGGACTTCCCCCTGAGAAGCCCGCTTTCATGAACCTGTTCCGCCCTTCTGTCTTCAAATCCCTCCTTCATAAAGCCAAACTAGCCACAAAATTTGGCATTGCTGGGGCACCTGCAGAAACTGTGGACCAGTCTTCGGATCCACATAATACTCTGTTCCAAGTATCCAAACCGGACCAGGATCTGATTCCTTGTCCTCCACTGTTTGTCGATATAGTGAAATCTGCCTTCGGGCAACCTGGTTCTCTGACAGCCCCAAGTGGACTCGACAAACGTCTCTATGCTGCCGCAACAGAATTGGAGGAGGTCCTGGCCATGCCCTCTGTAGACTCTCCGGTCGCTTCCTTGGCATCGTCTTCTATGCTGACTTCTGACGTTGTGGATGGCCTCAAAGCAGAGGACCGTAAGATGGAGCTGGGGTTCCGTAAGGCACATCAGGCGGCAGCTTGGACCATCAAAGCAGCCACAGCCACATCGTTTTTCAACCGGGCTTCTCTGATCTGGCTCCGCCAGCTTCAAGAGAGGTTACCCCCTGCTGATACTAGGCTGCATCAAGACATTAACAAATTAGTGGCTGCAACGGAGTACTTGGCTGATGCCTCGCTAACCGCAGCTAAATTTGCATCAAGGGCCACGGCGGCAGCAGTGTCCAACAGACGTCTCTTCTGGCTGCGCAGTTGGCGAGCGGACAACAAAGCAAAGTGGAAGTTGGCGTCCGCTCCTTTCGCCGCCCCGTCCCTATTTGGCGCTTGTCTGGATCCGATTTTGATAGAAGACAGGGACAAGCGCAAAGTCCTTCCATCCTCTTACCGCCGTCCTGAGCGGAGATATACGCCTTATACACAGCGTCAGCCCTTTTGTTCCTACTCAGGGTCTGGCGGGCCCTACTTCCAACGCTCTTATGCCCAGAACTCTGACTGGACCTCGGACAGACAGGAACCAGTCCCAATCGAAACGTCCCTTCAGAGGAACCGCATACCGTCCGGCCCGCAGAGGCAAGTGATTCGCTGGCTCCAGGTCCCATCGGAGGTCGACTCCAGCACTTCTATCCCCAGTGGGACCTCTCAACGACCGATGCTTGGATCCGCCGCTCTATTCAGCAGGGCCTTCGACTCGAGTTCCACACTTTGCCTCCCACCAGGTTTCGTCGCTGCCCAGTGCCTCGGTGTCGGGTCAAGAGGGAGCTCATGGAAGCAGAGATATCTCACCTCCTTTCCATCAAGGCAGTAGAACCTGTTCCCAAGGGTCAGGAGCGAACTGGCTTCTACGCTACCTTATTTCTGGTGCCCAAATCATCGGGGGGACACAGGGCCATCTTGAACCTGAAACGTCTCAATCAGTATATACTGTATCGCAGGTTCAAGATGCATTCGCTCAGGACAATTCTGGCGTCCATCAGACAAGGGGACTATTTTCAGTCGGTGGATCTACGCGAAGCATACTTACATGTCCCAATACACCCGTTGCATCGCCGCTACCTCCACTTCGAATACAACAATATGCATTTTCAATATTGTGTGATGCCTTTCGGGCTTTCATCGGCCCCCAGGACATTCACGAAACTGGTGACAGTGGTCGCTGCTTCCATCCGATCTCGCTCAATCCGTCTCAGCTGCTACCTCGACGATTTACTAGTCTTGTCAACCTCGCCTTCACAGGCATCGAAGGACATGGAGGTGGTTCTACGGGTGTTCCAGAACCACAGTTTTTCCATCAACCGTCAAAAGAGTTACCTGACTCCTACGACGCGTCTCCAGCACTTGGGGGCGGTGATCGATTCACAACTGGGTCAGGTGTTTCTCTCCCCAGATCGCGTTCACGACATCAGAACCATGGTGAGGCAGGTTCAAGGCCGGAGGAAGGTGCCTCTGTTACTGTTGACTCAACTGTTGGGGAAGTTGATATCCTGCATCCATGTCGTACCGTGGGCACGCAGACACTCCCGGCCCCTCCAGTGGCTATTACTTCCCTTCAGAAGGAGAACCGCAGTACGTCAACTCATCAGATTGTGTTACCACCTCAAACCAGAATGTCACTGACATGGTGGACATCTCCCACTCTTCAAAAAGGCTGTTTTTTTCTAGAACCCGACCGGCTTGTTCTAACGACCGACGCCAGTCTTCTTGGCTGGGGAGCCCACCTGCGAAACGACGTGGTTCAAGGTCAGTGGTCCTTAGCGGAGCGGGCGAACAGCATCAACTGGCTAGAGTTGAGGGCTGTTCGCCTCGCTCTCTGCCACTTTGTTCACACTCTGGAGGGGCGGCATGTGTTAGTCCGGATGGACAACGTCACCACCAAGGCTCACGTCAATCGGGAAGGGGGCACCCGTTCCAGACCCCTGATGATGGAGTCGGAGAGACTGTTGGCTTGGGCGGAACGGCACACGGCATCTCTGGTGGTGGACCACATCTCGGGGCACATCAACATCACGGCGGACTGGCTCAGCAGGGAGCACATCGATCCTGCAGAGTGGACTCTGAACCCAGTTCTCTTTGAAAGGATAGTGAACCGATTTGGTCGTCCCCAGGTGGACCTCTTCGCCTCTCCCCAGAACGCCCAGCTACCGAGATTTTACACACGTTACCCAACCAAGGGAGCAGAGGGCTACGACGCTCTGCGCTGTCAGTGGCCTCCCGGACTTCTTTACGCTTTCCCTCCATTACCATTGATTCCAAGACTGATTCGCAAACTGTTGTTCGAGGGTGCCGAGTTGCTTCTGATCGCCCCTCACTGGCCTCGCAGGCCCTGGTATGCAGACCTAGTGGACCTGTCCAGCTCACCTTCATGGACGATTCCTCCGACAGAGGATATGCTAAGCCAGGGGGTCATCTTCCACCCAGACCCAGGGTGGCTCCGATTGACCGCCTGGCGCTTGAGCGGCTCCAACTACAGAAGGACAGATTGTCATCTGATGTCATCAACGTAATTCAAGCTGCCAGGCGTCCTTCTACCACTAGGATTTATGAAGCGTCATGGCGAGCATTCTCTACCTGGTGTTTAGCCCACCACGTGGACCCAACGTCGGCGGATGTCCCGGATGTGCTGGACTTCTTACAGGATGGCTTAGCTAAAGGTCTTGCCCCAGCCACACTCCGTCGCCAGGTGGCTGCCTTGTCCACCGTCATCACGTGTGAGAAGCACCGCACTCTATCGCACAATCCGAGGATTAAGAGTTACCTGCATGGGGCCTCCAACATTTCCCCTCCGGTGATACATAGGTACCCGTCCTGGGATCTACCGTTGGTGCTTCAAGCGCTTACCGCCACGCCATTTGAACCCTTGGCTTCTGTATCCCTCAAATTTCTAACACTTAAGGTCACTTTTCTCTTGGCCATTACTTCATCTAGACGAGTCTCTGAACTCACTGCACTATCAGTCCGCAAGGACCTCTGTATTTTTCATAGTGACAGAGTGGTAATGCGCTTGGACCCAACTTTCTTGACAAAGGTAAACTCACGGTTCCACCAAGCCCAAGAGTTAGTTCTTCCTAACTTTTGTCCGAACCCTCGTCACGAGACTGAGTCTTTATGGCATACCTTGGACGTTAGGCGTGCCCTTCGCCATTATATCAAATGTACTGAGTCCTTTTGACAGACTGAGTCCTTGCTTGTGTCCTTCACTCCTTCCTCGATGGGAGAGAAGGTATTGTCTACTACAATTGCCAGATGGATTAAAGCTTGCATTTCAACCGCTTACGACATTCGAGCACACCCTCGTCCGGCTAAAATCTATGCCCATTCAACACGCAGTGCGGCTGCATCGGCGGCTTGGTCTACGAATGCCTCAGTTATAGACATCTGTCGAGCGGCCTCATGGGCTTCTGACACTTCTCTTACGTCATTACAAAATTGATCTGTACGCCTCGTCTGATGCATCATTTGGCCGTCGAGTTCTCCAACAAGTGGCCACGTCCCAGCATGAGGATAACAGTCAGCCGCCCACCCTGGGCAATTGAACTTGGGTACATCCCGTCCATGGATTGGAGGAGCAGCGCAATGGAAAACGGACGTTGCTTGCCTGAACGTCCATTTTCGGGGCGCTGCGACTCCAATCCATACCCACCCATTCGGCTTCCTGTTCTGTTACTTACCTTTGATTCCTGTTTGTTGCAATTTTCATAGTTGGACTCGTTCCTGCGCCTTCGTGAAGAAAGACTGAAGCTGATTGGATAGTGTGGGCGTGGCCTACCATTTGGGAAGTGATCAGCACTCAGTTCTGCCCAGCAACTAGGAGATACTACCCATCCATGGATTGGAGTCGCAGCACCCCGAAAATGGACGTTCAGGCAAGCAACGTCCGTTCTATACTAGTAGCCTCTCTTGTTTTTTTTTAAATAAATTTTATTAAATTTTCCAAGTTAAAATCAACATAAGACAAAAACATTGATTATACATAACAACAAAAACCATACATTCCCCTCCCTCCCTCCCTCCCCCATTCATAACACTAGACAAGTTAGACAAACACATCCATCCCGGTAGATAATATTCCTGCCCTCATTAATAAATAATTGTGCCCACAACACAGAATAAAGTAAATAATCCCCAAATATGGTTTTCAAACAATTATCTTTCAATCTAGGTAAGTATATCTCTCCTCATATTGACTTAGGCCCTCACTTCATCTCAATCCTTTTATTCAACCACCGGTACCAACTGTCCCAACTTTGAAAAAATTCAGAATGCTCTTTTTCTTTCAACCTATACGTCATTCTGTCCGCTTCAGCGCACTCTAATACTTTATTTATAATTTGGACACTGACCGGTATCTCTTTTTCTTTCCATTGTTGGGTGAACACTATTCTAGCTGCGACTAAAATATGTAGAGTGAGATACCATTTTTTCTTACTTAGCCCCTCTGGGCGAATACCTAGTAAATATATCTCAGGTTTCCATTGGGAGGTCCACATTAGTAATTTCCTTAATCCAATTCCTTATCCTTCTCCAATGCCTCTTTGCCATTATACAAGTCCACCATTGATGGAAATACGTACCTCTGGTTTCCCCACATTTCCAACATAACTCTGATGCACCCGGAAACATTTTAGCAATTCTTGCTGGTGGGAGATGCCATCTATACAACATTTTATATGTATTTTCCTTGAAAGATGTTGCCGTAGTCATTTTAATATTTCCCCCCCACATTTGTTGCCATTTTTCTAAAGGAATCGAGTACCCAAAATTCCTCCCCCGGCAATCATAGTGTCTTTTACAACCTCTTCTCCTATCATTCGTTCAAGCAATTGTGCATACATTTTAGTTATGTATTTATGATCCTCTCCCATTAATATTTTATCAAAACTCTGCTCCATCACATATATCCCGTAATTATCTCTATCCTTCCTGTAGCGAGATTGAACTGTAGCATAGGTCCACCAATCTAACCTAATTCCTTTATCAGCCAAATCTTCCCTAGATCTTAATATCCCTTGGACATCCACAAGCTCTTTATATCTATAAATGTTATCCTGTTTAAGAGTTGTTGGATATGTCATCGCTTCTGTTGCTGAGACAACTGTAAATTTTTCCACTTCTCCAAGTCTCTTACAATTGTAGAGCATTGGGCTGTTAGCCAAATTCCTAAATATTTAATTTTATTTACAATTTGAATATCCAAATTGGATATTCTAATAGATTCTAATATGTCCTTCTGCATTTTTGGAATATTTTTGACCAATATCTTAGTTTGGTCCTTATTCATTTTTAATCTCGCCTCTCTACCATATTCTTCCATCATCTCTATTAACTCTGGGCCCGACTCCTGAGGGTCTTCTAGAATGAAGACGAGATTGTCCGCGAATGCCTGTATTTTAAATTCCTGCCTTCGTACTTTAAGTCCTTTAATTGCCCGATTATTATTAATTTCCCTGAGAAGGGGCTCCAGGGTCAAAATAAATAAAAGCGGAGAAAGCGGGCAACCCTGCCTCGTTCCCCTAATTATTATTATTATTATTATTATTATTATTATTATTATTATTATTATTATTATTATTATTTATTCAATTTATATCCCGCCCTTCTCCTAGTGGACTCAGGGCAGTGTACAGCCAAAACTAAAACACATATCAATACAAAATTTAAAATTATTAAAAGAATTAAATAACTGTGGCCCCAAAATGTAAAATATTGAAAACTAAAACCCATTTGGCAATTTAAAAAGCTAAAAAAGACTAAAAAGGGGGGGCGGGTTTCACGCCAGCCCTGCTTGATAGAAAAGTTTTTAGGGCACGGCGAAAAACCCGGAGATCCAATATCCTTCGTATCTCCGGGGGCAAATCATTCCAGAGTTCCCTTGTTTTTTCCCCATTAACTAGAACCCATGCCACCTGGGAAGAATAAATTGTTTGTATTGCCTGTGTAAATTTTTCGCCAAATTCCATTTTACGAAGCTGGGTTAGCATAAATTCCCAACTCACGCTGTCAAATGCTTTATAGGCATCTAAAAAGAGAAGTGCCATTTGTTTGTCTGAGTGATATTCATAAAACTCAAGAGCATTTAATATTACTCTCAGATTATCTCTCAACAATCTATGTGGTAAGAAACCATTCTGGTCTTTATGTATGAACTGATTTAGAAAAACCTGTAGTCTTTTTGCTAGGATGGATGCAAACAATTTATAATCGGCATTAAGCAAGGCTATTAGTCTATAATTCTTAATATAGGTTGTATCAGCCCCTCCCTTAGGAAGGAGAGAGATATACGTCTCTTCCCAGGATTTTGGCATTCGTCCATCATTCAACACTTCGTTAAAGACGTTGTGCAACTGTATCCCAATTACTTCCCAAATTGCCTTATACACTCTACAGACAGTCCATCTGTTCCAGGGGTTTTACCACTCTTCTGTTTTTTCAGACTTTCCTCTATTTCCCCCTCTGAAATATTTCTATTCAGTATATCTCTTATCTGGTCTGGTACCCCTGGCAGGTTGTCTAGGAAACTGAATTGCTTTTGACTAGTATCTTCTCTTTGATATAACTCCTGGAAAAATTCATACGCCACTTCTCCCCCCCCCCAATTGTTGGCCACTAAATGACCTAATTTGTCTCTTAACCATTTAATCTTTCTGCTTTCTAATTCCTTTTTCAATCTGCTTGACAACCATCTTCCTGCTTTATTGGCATGTTCAAAGTAATTTTGCTTTGCTCTCCAAATTTTTTTCACTAACTTGGTTTGATCCAATAAATTCATATGGTGCCTCACCAATCCTCTTGTTCTTTCGCTATCTTATCTGTTGGTTCCTTTTGTAATCTCGTTTCCCATTTCTCCAGCCTGTCTGCCCACTTTAGTCTCTCCTACCTATCTTCCTTCCATTTTTTGGCCATATATTTAATCACAGCCCCTCTTGCCACTGCCTTAGCCATATCCCATATTATTTGTAAAAATGTATCCTCTCGCCTGTTCTCCAGGAAAAAAAGAGCCAGCTCCCGTTTTAACAACTCCACAAAATCCTTATCTTTGCATAATTCTGCCCTCATCATCCATCGTCCTCTACTACGCTCTCCTTTCCAGGTAAGCACTAAAGGGTTGTGATCTGCCCAATCATTCCCTAAAATTTCAACCTCTCATACTATTTCTCCTAATTCCAATGACATCCATATCATGTCAATGCGGGACCATGAGTTATGCCTGGAGGAGAAAAAGATAAACTGTACTAGTAGCTTCTCTTGTTATTCTAGTGTCAGCTAATTTCCACTTTGTCTTTATCTCCTTCATAGTTCATCTGGTTTTGAACTGTTGAGCAATTAATTTTTATAGGATACAACAATAACTAAAAGTACATAATAAAAATGCATGAGAAGATAAAGAATGATCTGACGTCTAGAGTGTAAAAATGCTAGGAGAAGCCAAACCTAAAGAGAAAAGAGTCAAATGATATCAATGGCAAAGGGAGACACATGGATGAGAGGGCAGAGTTTATACAATAAGCCGAAGTTGGAGGTAACTATAGGCTTATGGGAGGTTCTTGAAGACCAATTGAGGATGACACATACATTCCATGTGTGTGGACGCACATATATAAATATACATAAATATATATAAATAAACATAGAAACACACACACATAAAATCAAAACTTAAATTGACATTGCCCTGTTCTGATTCCATCTGGCTCTTTAAAATCTTTATCAACTGGAAAGTTATAAAACAAATTGTATTTTCTCCTGACTGCTGTATGTCAAATATTTCTTAATCTGTATTATTTACCTCCTCCCACAACATCCCTATGTAGGATCTTAAGTCAGTCTGGGTTGAGGGTCTTGGCTTGATGGATAGTAACAATTCTTACAGCTGTATTTAAGTAATAGCACTTCCGTGAATGTAACTTCATATTTCTTGCATATACTGTATCCAGACTCAAAATATAGAAGTCCCAAATAAGGTATCTGATATCCTGTAAGAAACTGATAAAAGAAAAGAGTTTTATAATATTGTCATGGTGCTTTCTTTAGAAAATGCTTTCAGATAAATTATTGCTTGCCCTTTTGCAAGATTATTTTACAGATGGAACATTAGTTGAATTGAGTTATATGTTTCAGTAACATTTACATATGAGTTCTAAATGTTAATTAAGGTATTCTAATAGAATAGATTCCCTCTATGTCCCAAGGGAACAATCCCTTTATACTTTAGGGTAAATTATGCATGGAGCCCAGTTGATGGATGTGAAGTAGCAATAATGAGACAGTCCCCTTCCCTTCTTCCCTTCCATAAATTTCAGAATATTCCATTCTACATACTGTGACTTCTCAGCAGACAGCTGATGATAATAATCCAGTACTGGCATTTGGCTCTAATTTAAAGGGATTTCTGTTTCTAAATTACAGGAAGGAAGATTCTGAATTAAATACTAGGGACTTAGAGGAGGAGTGCTGTGTACTGGATCTGGCTAGCTAGGGAGGTTCTGAAATCATGTCAGTTTTTCCCAGAAAGGAGAAGGCAGGTAGAGAGCTTATATTCAAGAGATAACAATTGGCTGGAAAACCTGATTTTCATCTTTTAAATATTCCGAACAGGTGGTTAGTTAGCAACTCACATCCTCTTAAGTAATTATATAGCAGGCTTAACAGAAGGTTCTGTTTAGTTATTAAAATTATGGTACAGCCAAGTCAAGACTGTGTTGTTGTTTTTTGGAAGTCACTGTTTTTCATGTGCCATAAGTTTTAGATGGATGTGGAAATGTATATTTGTGGAAATGTATATTTCTGAAAAGGTTGCTCTGTCTTCTGTGAACCAAATAGTCACAATTTGACAATTGTATTTGTTCCCTCAGATCACAACTGATTCTGCTTATTTTGTGTATATTTGTTTCCCTTGGTCATGTGCAGCTCCTTCAAATTACACACTTCATTTACTTTGCTTGAGTGATTCAGTAGTCCCAGGTTGAAAAAGAAAAGAACTGGCTTGCTCAGTGTCACAGGATAATCTGACTTCTTTTCACCACTGAGTCTCCTCCTTCATCCTGTCTTTTTGGACAACATGCCATTTATATCCAGAGTTATTATATTAACAAACATTAGTGTAAGGGGGTGCGGGGAGGAAGGCAAAGGCGGTACCTTGTTTGGGTTGCAGTACTAGATTCCTGCTTTATAGTTAGATTAATCACTATAATTTTTCGTTCCACTCTTAAGTGGTATGCTTGAAGCCAGAACTAGCCAGTATATGCTGTGAATCAAAATCTTGAATAGCAGTTAATTGCACACACCATTCTTCTTCTCTCATAAACCAGCCACTTTATTGAAGTGAGCAAATGACTAGGTTTCTATTAATTATTTACAGTTATCATATGATTGTTGGTTTTTAAACAAGTTGCCAAATTGCATGAAAGTTGGAACAACAATTTGTAAAATTATCTTCTATAGGAATTCTGTAGAACTTTGAATGATTACATTAAGCAAATGGAATGAAAAAAACTCACTGCAATGGCTGCTTTTCTGGCCAAGGGCCACATAAATCTAATGAGATGAACGAGGGCCATCCATCTGATATCCTTGTATTTTATTGTTCAAGTTTAAGCACTGATTAGGGAGTATTTTCCTGCTTTTCATTTTAAAATAAAATGGAGAGAAAAGTGGCAGCAGTGAATTAATTTGACTGAAAGCTAAAATTTGGCCAAGGATTATTAATTTTACCTAGTGCTCTGTTTTATTTTTAACATTGCCATTTCCTACTTTCTTTCCACTAGTAAATTCAAAAGTAACTATCATTAAAATATAAAATTAAGTGAATAGAGTGAATAGTACAAACAAACAAAAAATCTATCTTATCAGCAATATATAATGTCTATTGATTTAGTCCCCCCCCCCAAATTTTTTTTTATTGGATTTTATACTTTGATTTTCCTATAGTGCCCAAAGTCAATATATAGTGTAGATGTAACTTATCTGCATTCTTTCAAAATGGGCTCTTTTAAACAGTTATAAAAAGAATATAGTATGCTGAGGAATGTTGTGGAGAAAGTAATTAGAGCAGATCAGGGGTGAAATTCACTTACCTTCCCTACCAGTTCGCAAATGTGCACACATTAATGACTAAATAAAAGGAGAGAAGTTGACATTGTTACTAATAATGCTAATCTTTATGATGATATTATAATTTTGAATTGGACAAATGCATTTTAAGTGAGTCTGACAGCAGGTTGACATAATGTTGTGACTCCGACCCCCGAGGCCGACTTATCGGAGGGAGAGGGCTCCGAACATGAAGGAGAGGAGTTGGCCAGGCCTCCCTCTCCAGGACCCTCCTCTCTGGCAATGCCTCAGGTGTCTCCCGAAGGAGAAGAGATTGGCCAGGAGCCAGGTATCTCCTCGCAGTCGGACAGTGACGGAGATAAGTCTTGGCTGGATCCACACCAGCGTCAGAGAGACAAGCGCACGCAGCAGAAAAGGAGGCGTGCCAGAGATTAAGCTGAGTCACTGGACCACACCCCACAGGGGATAAAAGGGGGTGAGGTGGCCATTCAGACTCTGTGACAGACAAAATTAACTACTAGCGAGTCACATTGTATCATTAAAACAACGTTATCTGCCTTGGATTTAATATGGACTGGACTTGACAATTCTTGAACTGTGTGTATCTTGTTTGGGTTTATCTGTCGGAGGAACAACCCCTACCTCTATGAGTAAAGTCTTTGGCAAGCAGCTACGGGGTTGCTGCCAATCCTCTTATTGAAAGAATTTGTTGTCTGCCAGTTTTATTTAACCCCTGGCTATCTGTTTGTGTGCGTGTGTGAGACGGGGACAGAACACATAATAACTTTCCATGGCCATGTGGCCAGCATGGATATATGCCAAAGGTGCATGGAATGTTGTTACCTTTCCACTGAAGTGGTACCTATGAATCTACTTGCATTTTGCATGTTTTTGAACTGCGAGGTGGGCAGGATCTGGAGCAAGTAACCCGGGTTGTCAGCTCTCCAGCTAACAAGCTCAGCATCTTTAACCACTGAGCCATCACAGTTAAGCTATACAAGATATATACAAATGTACTATTAGCTGATAAATCATTGTTTAGTAGTTGTTTTCTTCAGGGAACAGGCACATAACTAGTGAAAATTGCTCCCAACCAGAGCCTAAACTAGGAACACAAAGCTGAGAACAAACTCCTAGAGCTTCCCAAACTGTTTACCTGTTCTTTCTAGGAGGTGCAATGCAGTCCAGAAGAAGAGAAACTACTCTGTTATTCTCACAGTCAGCCCATTTGTTTGCCTTGCTTATATTCCACTTCAGTTTATTATCTCTCATCCAGCATAAAGACAGCATTGGAATACAATGATGTGAAGAAATAGATTTAGGTGTCATCTGTAGATTAATAAGATTTAGCACCAAACCTGATGATGACTCACCCCGGAATTTTATGTAGCCTTGGTAGTACAGTGGTCTAAAGCACCCTGTTATTAAGAATAGCTGCCTGCAATTACTGCAGGTTTGAATCTCGCCAAGGCTCAAGGTTGACTCAGCCTTCCATCCTTTCTAAGGTAGGTAAATTGAGGACCCAGTTGTGGGGGCAATAAGCTGACTTTGTATAAATATACAAAAGAATGAAGGCTATTGCTTAGCTCATTGTAAGCCGCCCTGAGTCTCTGGAGAAGGGCGGCATATAAATCAAATTAAAAAAATTTAAAAAATTAAAAAAAAAAGGAGTCCAGAAGAGCCATGGTGGAGCAGTGGTTAGAATGCAGTATTGCATTCAGCTACTGACTGCTGGCTAGCAGCAGTTCAGCAATTTGAGTCTCACCAGCTCAATAAAAATAAACCAGATATCATACCCTGATCCAGAGAGGGCACCATACACTTTCCTTGAAATAATGGTGCTTTCATCCCTTTCAGCCAAAAGTGACATTAAAGAGAAGAAAAAGATGAGATGGGCAAAGCATATGGCACTCTGAAGGGCTTGATGGGTGGATGAAGAATGCCTGGCCTTATTGTTATTGCTCTCTAGCTTGAGACAGTGTGAAAACTTTGGAAGGTACCAGTAGTGGGTTTAAATTTAGTTTGCTACTGGTTTGCTCGTGCTCACACGCATGTGCCCGTCATGCTTCTGTGCATGTGCAGAAGCGTCCGGGCAGGTGGGTGGAGCCTCCTGCCGCCACCGCTACCAGTTCACCTGATACGGGGCGAACTGGTGGCAACCCACCACTGGAAGGTACTCTTATGGCCAGGATCTTTAGCCTTTTTATTGTTGACTAGTGAAGATGGGCCAAAGCACACAGAATCTTCAACTCCTCTTTATGGGGAGTAAGCTAACCACTGATTTACAGACTTTTTGTCCCTAATTTGGATCTGCCCAAAAGTTCAAGAGAAAGTAATAAGTCAAGCATTGCACGTGAGGATATGTATGCATCTCTCATTCGGGGATGGTTGCATAGGTGTTCCATTTATATTTCTGCGATTGTAACATTCTGGCACTTAAACAGCAATGCACAAAATAGGAAGATCAACCAATTAGCACACAGGATGCACACCTCCACACAATACGTGATTGGGATTTAGTGAGTGTGCATAGTGGTCCATCTGCAGCCACCTACAATCTGCATTTACCATCAATCCCTTCGCAGTGTAGATATGTGGCACTGATTTCATGCAGTTGTGGGCAACTTTAATTCAGTCTTAAGTAAGTGCATAGCGAAGGATGTTTGTTGGAGTAATTTTATCTGTACATACAAATCCTAGCTGAAAATATTACATAATAAATATCTGAAGACTTCATTCTGTATTTTGAACATTAGTTCATCAAGTAAAAGGTCTTTGTTTTTGTAAAATAATTTTGGTTGCATGATTTCAATTTATAGACAGCAATTTTACTAAGTAGTTATTATTGACAAAAGAGTTTTTTGAGTAGGGAAAAATCTGATGTAGACTTATTTCTTGCAGACTTTTAACTTTCCCCCAGCCAGATGTTGGAGAGATACTCTCTTTATCATCTTGGGGGAGGTGCCACTTTTATTAATGGCCTATGGTTGAGCAGAGCTAAAAACTGCACTCCAGATATCTAAGATGAAAACTTAAAACTTGATCAGAGCAATGGTTTATTTTCCAGTGTGCTGCTCTCACAATCCATGGCTGGGTTTATTCTCCATGTCTTGACAGCAACTGAGAGAAAAACTTTCTTCCTTCGTGCTATAAACACGCCCCCTTGTCTCCTTGCACTCCAGTCTTTTTCTCTCAGTCGCTGACAGACTGGTGTCTCTTTCTTCGTGCTGGGGTTTCACCCAAATACTTTTTTAGGCTCATTAGCTAAATTTCTTTATTTTTGATTAGTTGATTTTTTTTCCGGGAGACAGCTTACTTCACGGCCAGCTGCTGAGGCGCGCGTGACGTGTCTGGGGCTCCAGGCCGTCCTGCGCCTCTTTCTCTCATTGCAGATAGCAGCCTCTCGATTCTGTCCCTTCGGGGCGGCTCCGCGCTTGGCAATTTAGCTGCCGGTGCTGGGCTGTCGGTCCGCCGGCTTGCCCGCCCGCACCACTGTTTGTTGTTAGCTCTCACTAGTGGCGGCTCCAGAGTCCCTGCATGGCTTCCGTGCACACTCTGATATCTCAGTGAGCTTCACGGCGCTCAGGGTGATCTGCCTTGTGCCTAGTCCGATTGGCCGGTCAGATACAGATTGTATCTGAGGCAGTAGATGGTGTACTGTCACATGATCTATCTATATTTGTAAAATATACTCCCCTTCTATGTGTATTTTAATTTGGTCTCTGACTGCAATAAAAAGCTTACTTTGTGTCATCGGTTTCCCACTGTCGCTGTTGCGACTGCCATTTTGTCATTGGCATGGCCACCATTTTGGGATCGCTGTGGCCGCCATTTTGTTGTCATCGGCTCAGCCGCCATTTTGAGAGCTCCATCGAGATAGGAGAAAAACGACACAGGCGGAGACAGCGAAGTGGCGCCTTTGGCCCTTCTTCGGCCAGCGCCTTTGGAGGGCTTTGTCTGTGGAGTTGCTCGTGTGTGAGCACCTTGCTCATCGCTGCCGGCTGGTAGCTGTAGCACAGAATTTTCAAGGAGGTTTGTGGGCAATAGAAGTGGTGGTAACTTTGGGGGTTCTCAGTCCCATTTCTGCACCTTTATTGACTTGGACTTGCTGGCCCTTTCCCCTTTATTGGCCCAATGGCAGACTCTTCCCTGTCCTCGCATCTTGAACATGAGGCCAGCCCTCCTAGGCCTTCTAAACGTAAGTCTAAGTCGGGGAAGCGGGCAGCCTCCACCAGCCACACTCCTCACCAATCCAAGGCCTCGTCTAGCTCGGATAAAGACGCGTTACGGCATCACAAGGCATTGGAATGCCAGTATAATAAGGCTGAACCCGCTGGCGGAGGATTGCAATGCCCTTCGGTGCAGTTGGCCTCCAGGTCTGTTGTATGCATTCGCTCCGATTCCCCTCATTCCATAGGTTGTTCGGAAGATTTTAATTTTTTTTATTTTTATTTTATTTTATATTGAATTTCTACACCGCCCTTCTCCCTGAGGACTCAGGGCGGTGTACAGCCAAAATTAAAAACATGCAGGACAAATATTAAAAAAACAATTAAAAGATATATAAATTTGGCCCAATTAAAACTCATTACCAATTAAAACGTTTAAAACATTTAAAAACAATTAAAAATTTCATCTTAAGCCAGCCCGGCTTGCTTGAAAAAATGGGTTTTAAGGGCACGACGGAAGGCACTGAGGTCCTGGATTCTCCTTATCTCTGGGGGGAGCTGATTCCAGAGGGTAGGTGCCCCCACAGAGAAGGCCCTCCCCCTGGGGGTCACCAGCCTACACTGTCTGGCTGATGGCACCCTGAGGAGGCCTACTCTGTGGGAGCGCACGGGTCGATGGGAGGTCGTCGGTAGCAGCAGGTGGTCTCGAAGATAGCTAGGCCCTATGCCATGGAGCGCTTTGAAGGTGATAACCAACACCTTGAAGTGCACCCGGAAGACCACCGGGAGCCAGTGCAGCTCACGCAGGAGCGGTGTTACATGGGAGCGCCATGCTGCTCCCGTCACTACCTGCTGCGTTCTGGACCAGTTGGAGCCTCCGGGTGCTCCTCAGGGGAGCCCCATGTAGAGAGCGTTGCAGTAGTCAAGGTGAGAGGTGACGAGGGCATGAGTGACTGTGCACAGGGAATCCCGATCAAGAAAGGGCCGCAACTGGCGAATCAGGCGAACCTGACAAAAGGTCCTCCTGGTTACAGCCGTCAGATGTTCCTCCAAGGACAGCTGCATATCCAGGAGGACTCCCAGATTGCGAGCCCTCTCTGTGGGGGCCAATGACTCGCCCCCAATAGTCAGTGATGGAGTCAACTGACTATATCGGGATGCCGGGAGCCACAGCCACTCAGTCTTGGAAGGGTTGAGTCTGTTCCTCCCCATCCAGACCCGCACAGCCTCCAGGCATTGGGACATCACTTCAAGGGCATCGTTGGGGTGGCCTGGGGTGGAGATGTACAGCTGGGTGTCATCAGCGTACTGATGGTACTTCACCCCGAAACCACGGATGATCTCACCCAGTGGCTTCACATAAATGTTGAACAGAAGGGGTGAGAGGACCGACCCCTGTGGCACCCCACATACAAGGCGCCTCGGGGTCAACCTCTGCTCCCCTGCCAACACAGACTGCAACCAGTCGGAGAGAAAGGAGGAGAACCACTGCAACATGGTGCCCCTCACCCCTAACTCCTCCTACCAGTGCAGCATGATACCATGGTTGATGGTATCAAAAGCCGCTGAGAGGTCTAATAAGACCAGGACAGAGGAACAACCTCTGTCCCGAGCCCTCCAGAGATCATCAACCAACGCGACCAATGCAGTTTCCATGCTGTACCCAGTCCTGAAGCCCGACTGGAACGGATCTAGATAAACCGTTTCATCCAGGTACTGGGGAAGCTGTTGTGCCCACACTCTCAACAACCTTTGCCACAAAGCGAAGGTTGGAGACTGGATGATAATAGCGAATTATCGTCCAGTCTGCCGGGTCCAGGGAAGGCTTCTTGAGGAGAGGCCTCACCACCGCCTCTTTCAAGGCAGCGGGAAAGACAACCTCACTCAAGGAAGCATTAATAATCCCCTGGAGCCAGCCTCGTGTAACCTCCCGAGAAGCCAGCACCAACCAGGAGGAACACGGGTCCAATAAACATGTGGCCCCGCTCAGTCTACCCAATATCCTGTCCATGTCTTTGGGAGTCACAGGATCAAACTCTTCCCAGATAATATTCTCAAGACCTGCCTCAATCATCCCTTCTGAATCTACCCAGTCAGAGTCCAAGTCTTCCCGAATCTGAACGATTTTGTCATACAGATACTGCACAAAGTCCTCGGCCCTGCCCTCCAAGGGGTCCTCCTGCGCTCCCTGGTGGAGTAGGGAGCAGGTCACCCTAAACAGGGCGGCTGGGCGATTATCTGATGATGCAATAAGAGCAGAAAAATAATTACATTTTGCCACTTTTATCGCCACTAGGTAGGTCTTAATATGAGATCTTACTAGTGTTCGGTCGGATTCAGAAAAGCTGGCCCTCCAATAGCTCTCTAGGTGTCTTTTCCAGCGCTTCATCTCCCTCAGCTCCTTGGTAAACCAAGGAGCCAGGTGAGACCGGCGCCGGGTTAGAGGCCACAAAAGCACGATCTGGTCCAAAGCTTCAGCGGCCGCCCTATCCCATCAGCCACTAAGTCTTCAGTCGAGTCATGACCCAGAGCCTCAGGGAATGGCCGAAGCTCAGTCTGGAACCTATCCAGATCCATCAGGCTCCTGGGGTGGAACCACCTCATCAGTTCCGCCTCCCTGTGGCGGGGTGTGGTGGTTCTAAGGTCAAAGCAAAGGAGGGAGTGATCCGACCATGACAAGGGCTCAATAGCTATGTCTCCTATCTCAAGATCACTCAGCCACTGACCAGAAACAAAAACCAAGTCCAGCATGTTTCCCCCCATGTGAGTAGGGCCATGAACTAACTGGGTCAGGTCCATGGCCGTCATGGAAGCCATGAACTCCCGGGTCACCTCAGACACCTCACCGACAGATGGCAGGTTAAAATCCCCCATGACCATAAGCCTGGGGGTATCAACCGCCACCGCAGCTATAATGATGAGTAGCTCGGGTAGGGCCGCCGCCACGTGGCAGGGAGCCAGTATGTAATCAGCAGGCCCATCTGCACCCCATGACCCCACTTCACAAGGAGGGACTCAAATCCGGCAGTCTGAGGAACAGTGGCCTCCCTTGGACCAAGACCTTCTTTAATGACAACCACCGCCACCCCTCCCCTCCCCTGTGACCTCGGCTGATGAAATGCGCAAAAACCGGGTGGGCACATTTCAATGAGGGGGACCCCCCCTCCTGGCCCAACCAGGTCTCCGTGATACCTACCAGGTCCACTCCCCCCTCCTGAACAAGATCGCAAATGAGGGAGGCTTTATCACGGACCTGGCGTTGCATAACATCAGCCGAAGGCCCAGGGCCTGAGGGTCTGTGCAACCCGGGGAACGAGAGGAGCACTGGGGGCCGGAGTGCGCCACCACTCGAAAACAGCGAGCGCGCACTCCCACAACATGATATGGCCCCCTGCTCCCGCCATATCTGCCCCTTCCACCCACAGTACTGATGTAATGCCCATTATCGGCACAAGGTTTAACCCCCTCCTTGACCCCGAATCCCGCACCTCCCATGCCACGCTCCACAGCCGGACCAGGTGGGTCGTCCCCCACACCCACAACCCTAGATCTAATCCAACCCTCCCCCCGCGGGTAATCCCCTGAATCCACACAACCCATCCCCCTCCCAGAACACTTTAAAATCTTGTCTAAAAGCTTCCCCAAAAAACCCCACAGCGCCCTCCTCGCAACATGCCACTTCTCGGGATTCCAAAATCCGTCATCAAGATAGGCCCTCAATAGAGTGGAGGGCCAAACCTGCAAGAGGAGGCAGTCTCGCAGGACAAGGAACTCAGACACCGAGTACATCCAGTCATTAGGGGTGAGAAATAGTCTGTGGTCAGGGGGACCACCATGGTGCTGTAAGTCCACAGGGGAAAGTTCCAATCTGCGGCACAAGCAACCGGACTCCATTGTCCTCTCACAACAGTGGAGGGGAGATACATGCCATTCGACTCCCGGAAATTCATTGGTCCAACCATCCTCTCACAAAGGCTGACCAGTTGAGATAATCCTAAGGATTGATGGAAACCAGTAGTGAAGGCCAGCCATACACCGACTCCCTCCGGACTTGTGTCTCCAGATCCAGTTCCCCATATGGGTTAAGGAGAAGTCAAAAAGCCAATCGTCCGGCTCATGAGCAGGATTCAGTTCAGGGAGAATCTTGCAGCGGCGGAATTAGGAGAGGGCATGATGGAAATGATTGAAATATCCTGGACATCCTCAACTTTCTCCAGGCTGGTTTGAACAGAGGTTTGGCTCCTTCGACTCTACGGAGACAGACTGCTGCCTTGTCAACCGTGCTCATGTGCCCGCCTTACCAATCCTTGTTGCACCATCCTCGGATTCGGGGTTTCCTCCATGGCGCTACAAATCTACAGCTGCCTACGGTCCATCGATATCCATCCTGGGACCTTCCACTAGTCCTGCAAGCTCTTAAGTCGCCCCCGTTCGAACCTTTGGGTTCCGTAGCTCTCAAGTTCCTCTCATTCAAGGTGGTGTTCCTCCTGGCAATTACATCGGCCAGGAGGGTTTCAGAGCTCACTGCCTTATCGATTAGGAAGGATCTCTGCATATTTCATGCTAATACTGTGGTTCTCAGCCTGGACCCTACGTTTACGCCCAAGGTGAACTCCTGGTTTCACCGGGCCCAGGAGCTCATCTTACCAGACTTTTGCCCGTCTCCTCGGCACCACCGTGAGGAGTGCTGGCACACGCTGGACGTGCGGCGGACCCTTCACCGTTACATTCGCTGTACAACTTCCTTCCAACGGATGTTGTCTTACCTGAACGTCCCTTTTCTGGGCGCTGCAACCACAATTCATTCCCTTCCCCTTCAGGCTCCTGCTCCGGGCCTGAGGAGTCTGGGGTGTCAGTGTGTGCTGTTCTGACTGTGAAGTGTCTCGTATTTAGGCTGTCCAGGTCTTCGAGACAAAGACTGGAGTGCAAGGAGACAAGGGGGCGTGGTTATAGTACGAAGGAAGAAAGTTTTTCTCTCAGTTGCTGTCAAAACATGGAGAATAAACCCAGCCATGGATTGTGGTCGCAGCGCCCAGAAAAGGGATGTTCAGGTAAGACAACGTCCGTTCTATTAGTCTTATTCATATCAAGCCTCCCTTTCTGTGCTGTGAGCAGGACAGAGACAGTGTTAGAAAAAAAGAGAAGGAAAAAATTTCTCAGCTTGTCCCTTGCTGTTTTGTCCACATTCCTGTTTTCTGTCATCTTCTTATTTGGAATCCCCTGTTGAATTTATCCAAACATCCACTTCACTGTACCAAGCGCCCCCCAGACAGTCTGCTTAGCCTACACTGTTAAGAAATCTTGTATTTTTTTAAAAAAATGTTTCCCTGTAGGTAGAATTATGCTTATCGAGAAGAAATACCAATTTTAATCAATCAAACCTCTTGAATGAGAAGTGAAACATCTTCCTCAGGGAAAAAAAAATGTCCAGTTGCCTTTTGAAAAAGCACCTTTGAGCCAGGAAAAGTAGAAAATTTGTTGGTGTTTAAATTGAAGATTAGGCCATTGGACTTAGGAAGTTTTGCCAGTGCAGTGGCAGACAAAGCTAAAGTTGAGAAGAAGAATATATAATTGTTTTCTTCCCATTTTACTGATTTTGCAGATGGACATACTTACCTATCACATTACTCCCCTTCAGGGCAATCCATTCTATCCAGAGTAGAGGAAAAAAAATAAAGAATAGCTATACACAATTAAAGGCATGAGACTGGAAAAAAAGAAAATTAAAATTAGCTTACCCAATACTATTCATTATATATCTCCAAATATCTCCATCCTTGTAAACCATTCTCCCTTCTGTATATCATGCAGATTTATGCACTGCCTTTTGTTTTTTAATCTTTCTTTTTCTTTTTTTAGAATCTCTATTCAGCATGACTTTTTAGTTTTCTCTTTTCTCCTGATTGATATATTCTTCCTTCATATATTTGAGTCTAAGTCTTTCTCTTTACATGACCAAACTATTCCAACATCCTTTTGCAGTTGTATATTCAGCATATTATTTATTCTCTCTTTCACCTTCACACACTTCTTAAGAATTTCATTCCTGTTGCATAGAACTTACTTTTATGTTTCTTCTGAGAAATCCAACTCACAGTTCCATAGCAAAGAGCAGAAGCAAGCTCTTATACACTACAGTTATTTTCACTTATTTCGACAAACATTTGTTCTTCACAGTAGACTGTATGTTTACTAGCATTTCTGCTATTTAAAATATTTTGATACGTTTCCCCATGTTTATCTATTTGCTTTACTATTTTACATTCTTTACCAAACTTTCAATTGTTCATTTTCCTTATCCAAAATGGTCTTCGAGTCATTTATTTTCAGATTCATGCTTCAGATTGAGTCATACAGCCTGCTGACGTTACAATATAAATGCTGTATTCAGCATTTATAAATGCTGTATATAAATGCTGTAAAATAAGAGTTTTATGAAATATTAAACATAATATCATAAATTTATAGCATAAATTTCCACATGTTGCAGCATATTTAAATATTTAAAAAGCCAGGTGGAATTCCTAACATTTCAGAAGATAGACTCAAGATTCAGAAGGATCTTGATGGACTTGACCAATGAGCCCAATCCAAGAAGATGCAGTTCAGTGGCGAGAAAAATAAGGTCTGCATTTAGACAGGAAAACCAAATGTCAAGTGTGAACTGCTTCTGAACGATTTGAAAATTTATCGCTATTCAACTTGCCAACGAACTGGGGGGAGGGAAGGGTGAGAAAGAATGCAGATGATCCAAGAATAGAATGTGTGAGTCAAGAACCCACCAAGGTCACTGATGCAGGTGTCTGACAAAGAAATGAACTGTTCTCAAAACAAAAGACTGATTCATAATTGGACAGCGTGATCACGATGGGTGGTGTTAAGGATATTGTTGAGTTGCACCCGAAGTTGTGGCTTATAAAGCAGAGTACCATTAGAGTTTTACGCACGGAAACGGTTTTGAGAGTAATTGTGAATAACATACAGACAAACTGGGTTTTATAGTATTTTACTTTTAGGGAAAAGCAAAATCATAGTCCTTTAACAATCCAAGTCTTAGCCGTATAAAGTGCAATATAAATCAATCCAGGGATATAAAATCTTCTTACCAGTTTATAGAAAAATACACGGAACAATCAGGAACAATATAAAAACAGTTCAATAAATATCAGAAAGCAGTAATCATGATCAAACAGTTGACCATAGAGAGATCAAAAAGTGTTACAGCATAGCAGCAGGTAAAAATGATGTAGTGTTCCCATCTAACCATACTTTAGCTCTCCTTAAATACAATGGCTACAGAGCTCATCCAATCAGGAAGCACAATGACTCAGCACAGTTCTTAAAGCTACATAATACATTCACATAATACAAACATACAATGTTGGCTTATATATTTCCAATTAGGCAATACCCATTTCCTAACAGGTGGGAAGAAGGGAAACCAATGTTTAACTATGTAGCATTGCATGGAAAAACTTCAGAGCTGGTTTTAATTCTTTAGTGCCGAAATGGTATATCCAATAAAGTTTTAATTTTGGTATTTTAAAATGCCTGAAAGTGCCTACTTTTCCTGGGTTCGCTAGTCGGACAGTTGAGACCAAATGCACAGGTTTAGAATAGGTAGTACCTGACTCAACAGTAGTGCCTATGACAAGGATCTAGGTGTTCTAGTATACCATCACCTAAGTATATGAGTCAGTAATATGCTGAACTGCCAAAAAAAAAAAGTCAATCCAATTTGAGGCTGAATCAATTTGAAGAATTGTATCAAGATTAAAGAAGTGATAGCACTGCTCCATACTGCACTAGTGAGTCCATATTTGGAATACTACCTCCAGTTTTGGATATCACAAAATAAAAAAATATGCTGAGAACCTAGAGAATGCAGAGAAGATCAACAAAAAATGATAAGGGCTCTGGAGACGAAATTGTATGAAGAACAGCTAAAGGAACTAGATACGTTTAGCTTAATGAAGGGGGATACATGATAGCAGTCTTCCTTTTTTTTTAAAAAAAAAGTTTTTTTTATTTTTTACACAAACACACATACAAACATACAATGTATTTTTTCTGAACAGAGTATTTGGCTGATTCACAAATTTAAACAGTTTTTAGTCATTTCAACTAAAATAACAATTTCTATACTTCCTTTTTGCCATAATATTTATACTCTTCTATTTTTTTAAAACCAGTATTACCTTCATTCTCACCTCTAATCTTAATCAAATTTCATTTTTTCTCTTCTATACTATATTGTACCCCTCAAATTTAAAATCTCACCTAATATAATTCCTAGTATTCATTATTATGATTATTAATATTTCCCATTGTCATCTATTTTTATATCCATCATCAAATTAATTATGTGGTGTTACAATCATTCATTTCTTATAGGAATAATAAACCCAATTATTTTATAACATACATTTCCTTAAGTAATACAATCCAACATTTTGGTGTAAATCAGTTATATGACTATTTTTTTTCTTTGGATATTAATCATAAACCAAATATCTTTCCTCATATATTTCTTTATATAAATTCCAAAAATATGAACATGAATATTCCAATTATTTCCATTTTCATGCAATCCAACTTATTAAAAAATCAATTAGTTATGTAACCATCTTTTCTCTTTACATGATAATAAACCAAATAGTTTCTCCCATATATTCCTCCAAACCACAACTTACTCATTTCTGCTTTCACCACAATATACAATTAAAAATATTTCAATTATTACAATTTCCCTAATTAAATTTTAAAATGTTCTGTTATCCTCTAATCATATAGTTTTCCCCATATATTTCTCCAAACCACAACTTAGTCATTTCTACTTTCCCCACCATATACCGTTAAAAGTATTTCAATTGTTACAATTTAAACTTATTCATATTTCTAAAAATTTATCATTACCTAAGTTTCAAAAGTACAAATAAAAATATTCCAATTATTATTCAATTCATTTTTACAGTCATATGATTTTCCATTGTTTCTTGCTACAATTCATATTTCAATCCTAAGTATATATAGCATATTCCTCTTTCATTTCTTTCTTCTTTTCTCCTTTTTTATTTTTATTCTGGCCTTTTTCTTTTCCCTTTTTTTCTTTTGAGCTTTAAAATTTTGAACTCTCCTGTTTTGCCCTATATTTCCCATTGTTTCCCATCTCTTTTCTCTTTTTCTTATTTCCCCACTGTTTATCCCAGTGTAATCATTCTGTATTTCAAAGTCCTGGACTCTTCTATTTTGCCTCGTTTTTCCTGTTGTTTTCACCCTTTTCCACTCTTTTTTATCTTTTTACTGTTAATCCCAATGTAATCGTTTAAATTTTTTGTATTCTTTCTATTCCACCTTTTTTTCCTTCTTTGTCTCTTTCCACCCTCTCTGTTTTTCCATTGTTAACCCCAATGTAATCTCTAAAAGCTTCCTTTTTATTGTTACTATCCACATATTCAATTAATTTTCCATAGTTAGTCTCATTGTCTTTATCTTCTTTATTTTCAATCTCTGTGCCTTGCTTCTCCGTCTTTATGTCCTTGTCAGCTTGAGCATGCTCTATCTCAATTTTTGGGTCCTCAGGTTTCAATTCTCCATGTAGCATTGTGATTATTTCCCTTATTTCCGTTTTCCATGACGAGTACATCATTTTCATCATTTCTCTAATTTCCTGTGCCATTTTATTCTTTCTGGGTTAGTCTTATTCCAATTTTAAAAGTCTCATTGTGTTCCTTCCCCCCCCCCCCCAAAAGTCAAGCTGCTTGCAGGCAAAGAAATCCTCCCCAAAAGTTCTCACAACTGTTATCTCTAATAAAGTTCAGAATTTTCCAAAACAAAAGTTCCAAATTGCAATGTTCTTTTTCTCCTGAAGATGACTCTCTACAATCCACAATTTCTATCAGTAATCTGACAAAGTATCCATTTTGTTTCAATCCACGTTAACAGTCTTTACTAACTTTTCTTTTCTTCTTTTTAACTTTGAAAATGCCAAATCAGTCCAGTCCAGTCCAAATTAAACAATACTTTTCCCCTCTTTTTTTTCTTTTGTTTGTACAGCACTTCTATTACAGGGCTTGTTTCAATATCTCTTTTGTTTTTCTTAGCATTCAAAAAAATGGATCTACTTATTTTCTTTCCAATCCTTTTGCCAATTTTGGGGTTATTTCTTCTAGTTTTTAAAGATCTCCAAATAATTTTATTCAAAAGTCAATTTCCTTTTGTGTGTTTATCCCTTTAAATTTCACTTCAGACCTCCTCTTTTCTTGCCCCCATGCCCGTTAGCCACTGTTTTTACGCTGGTTTTTTTTTCAGAGTTAAAAGTCTTTTTATTGTTATTTTGCCTATGGATTGGCTGTCACTCACCTGGCTTCAAAACTCCGTTCCAGTCACCGCTCCTGCTCAATACTCAATACAGAAGCAAGCCACCTGTGCATAGTTGTATCACTGTACAAACCCTATCCTTACATACTTGTATCCAGATTTCAGGTACAATTATACAACTTGGAAGGTTTGCAGTATGCATCCTCTTGTCCCCACCTTCACTCTACAAATGCATATGTCTGGAGGATACTAGGTTGGAGAAAACTGGTTTATGTATTTCCTGGGTACAAAGAGGAGTAGCAATAAATATTTTCTTGCCAAACAAATTTTAGCCATCCAGACCTGTTTAGAATACTTTGGTAATCTGATATTCTGCTCTAACCCTACTATTCTTTCTCCTCCTCCAGTATATTGGCAGCTTAGATGTACCTCGGCCAAACAGCAGGGTAGAGATTGTGACTGCTATGAGACGCATCCGGGTAAGTGATGGCAATACTATTCCATCTTGTTTATAGATCTTTGAAACATCTCAAAGAGAGATTGGGTTACCCTATTCCCATGATGGCGAACCTATGGCACGCGTGCCAGCCCAGGTCCACCACACATGCGCGCACCTCCAATCGGCCAGCTGGTCTTCTGGTCTCTGCCGTGCATGAACGGAGGCAGGCCCTTCCCCGATCTCTGCAGGTTCTACCCTCTGCAGATGCCTCTCCATGGCAGGAAAGCAGAAGAAAGCTAGCATGCGATGGGAGAAACTGCAAAGATCTGAGGAGGCACGGAAGGCAGGAGGAACTCAATTGGGGGAGGAACTTTGGAGATCGTGGAAGGTAGGAAAAAGCTAGGATTCGGTGGGGGAGGAACTTTGGAGATCAGGGAAGGCAGGAGAAAGGTAGGATTCCATGGGGGAGGAACTTTGAAGATCGTGGAAGGCATGAAAAAGCTAGAATTCCATGGGGGAGGAACTTTGAAGATCGGGGAAGGCAGGAAAAAGTTAGGATTCCATGGGGGAGGAACTTTGGAGATCGGGGAAGGCAGGAAAAAGCTAGGATTCCATGGGGGAGGAACTTTGGAGATCGTGGAGGGCAGGAAAAAGCTAGGATTCCATGGGAGAGGAACTTTGGAGATCGTGGAAGGCAGGAAAAAGCTAGGATTCCATGGGGGAGGAACTTTGGAGATCGTGGAAGGCAGGAGGCAGCTCTTTAGCACAGCTAAAGCACAGTTCTTTAGTCAGATCTCTCCCCCCTACAAGCACGGCTCTTTTAAACAGGGAAAGAAGACGGGCAAGAGAACTAAAGTTTAGCAGGAAACTTTGGAGTTGCCTGATCATCAGCCAAGCCATCTTGGCAGCGCCATGCCCCGGGCGGGGAACAGCTGTCTCACCAGGGAACGGGCTGATACCTAGTTGTCCTCTAGTAAGAGGTATCCCGGCCCACTTAGAAAAAGTGGGGGAGGCGCATTGGGGGGGCATCATGCACAGTGCGGGCGCATGTGCAGAGGGAGCGTGGGGGTTGTCGTGCACACATGTAAATGGGGGCGTGCATTGCAATATGGGTTCCGGCACGCGGGAGCGCGACAGCACACGCGCGCTTAGACTTTTGGCACGCAATGCCAAAAAGGTTCGCCATCACTGCCCTATTCACTATCTCTGTCATTCAAATGTGTGCACTTTGCAATTAAATACTGGCTATTTGCATTATTACCATTGCATTCTGAATATTCTTTATCCTGTAAATTCTTCCGAATCTGGCTGTTTCCACATGTTTTCCACATGGGTGGAAAATCTAATGTGCTGAATTAACACTGGTGTGATCAGTTTTGAATGCCTTAGAGGATTCATGTATTGTCAGTGGGCCTGTCACTCTTGTTCTTTGGATAGGTACATATGCATGCACGCGCACACACACACACACCAAACTTTCTTTAATCTCAGTCTGAGAGAATACCTCTTGAAAATCTGGAAGCACATCGCAGTTATACTTGGAAAGTCAGGCCCACACTGGCTATTCTGCATGGCTTGTAAAGGTCAGTCAGCATTTGACAAACTGGGATGAGGGGAATCGATGAAGAGATGGGATTGCTGAGAGGGGACTTAGAAAACAACAGTTAAAACAGTTGGATTGGCAGGGAAGGGGTAGTCATGGTTGTACCATGTTTCACTGAAAATAAGACCCTATCTTATATGTTTTTGAACCCCGAAAAAAGGGCTTGGCCTTATTTTCAGGGAGGTCTTATTATTTTGGGGCACATGGAGCAAGACAGGGCTCCTCTTGCCATCTTACCTGATTTCCAGCTCTGTCTCCCTAACCCTAACTGGAGGAAACGGCAGGGACCGGCTGCACATGTGTTTAGATATTTTTGGTGAGGGCTTATTTTTTTTGGGGGGGGGTATTTTAATGCATGTGCTCAAAAGCCCGACTGGGCTTATTATCAGGGGATGTCTTATTTTCGGGGAAACAGGGTATCTTTACTGTGCCAATAGCAGCTCTGGCACAGGGCATTCTCCCCACTACCTAGCTTTTGGCTAATCAGTGGTATAAGAGTGACAAAAGATCAGCCGTGGGCAAAATGAACTCTCTAGTCTGTAGATTAGTGTAGGGCTCCGGAGTGAGTGCCGATATCTCAGCTGTTTTGGGGGTCCATAGGGGACCATAGCTGATCCGTAGGGTCAGTGAAGAAAGGGGGCACAGGCTGGTGTGGACAGGGAATCCACAAATTCCCTGTAGCACCAGCGAAGAGCCTTCGACTCTACAGCTGGGAAGACAGCCATTGAGAGCTGTCACAAAACCGGAGCAGTCACGAGTTAAGGGAAGAAAGAGGAAACAAGACATAACATTTGGGTGAGAAAGGAATTGCTGTCTTGGAAATAAAACTTCTACTTTTTAAGAGATAACCTGAACTGTAAAAAAAAATTAATTAGAACAAAAAGAAATGGCAAGAGCGAAAGGGGAGGAAGTGGATATTTGGCTACCTCCCCTTTTCTGGATTAGCGGCTACACAAGAGTTGGCCGTGTATAAAAATTAATTCTCTCAAAGAATATGAACTGATTTCGAATAATAAATGGAAATCAGATTGGGCAGAGTGAATTTAGATTGAAATACGGATGAATTTTGGACTTTAAATTAGAAACCGGAAAAGTCTAAGTCAGAACGAATAGACTTTAGATCAGTGAAAATAAATTGTGAAGGTATACAATGCCATCTAGTGGTGAAAAAAATCCTTTTTTTTTTTGGAATGTGGAATGAACAAAGAATGACCTTAAGTAACATTTGAGATAAACTGTTTTATGATTTAGTGGGAGTAAAAGAGGAGAAGGGGAAGAAGAAAAAAGATTAACAACTGAATAGTTCAAAGACTACTTTGTTGGAATTGTTTTTTTCTGTCTGTACATTATCTGCTGGTATATTATTTTTGCTGACTATCTGGAGGGCAAATTTTTGGATCTTTTCTCTTCCTTTCCTCTATTTTTTTCTGTTTAAAACCTGAAATGTGGAAAAGCTAAAATTTGGATATTATATTTTTCTTTCTTTTTTCTTTTTTTCTTTTTGGATTTTGCATTTCTTGACATTTAATATTTTGTATTTGGGATAATTACTCTTTTTTCTTCTACTTATTGTTTTTGATTGCATTTCAATAACCAGATATTTATTTTTTATTCGCCTATATTTTTACTTTACTTTCTTTTTTATAGTTGGGTTTATTATATTTTTTGGCTGACCTTTGGATTTCTTGCTTTTGTTTCTTGATTATTAAAAGTTTTTGGCAGTTGGTGTTTTTTTTTCTCTTCCACTGTCTGGATTTTCTTTTTCTTTTCTTTTTTCTTCTTTTTTCTCACTTTAGTTTCCCTTTAGGGGGAACATTAGTGTTTGGTTTTGTTAATATCATTTTTTAAACATATGGATTAGGGTATCAAGAATCTGAAGATCTGCGGTGACCAGGACGATAAATGTGGATTATAAATATTGATTTACGATATTAGGATTATAAATTGCATGATTTGAAAGTAAAAATTAAAATGAAGAAGCAACCACAACATTTATCATCACCATCAATAACAGCAGCACCAAGCTCCGCAGCACAAAAAGCAGCAGAAACAACAAGACCAAACCAACATGGAATTAAAAAGCATGATACAGGCAATGCATGATGATCTTAAAGAAATGAAAGAGATGATGGGAAGAAATGAACAAAGATTGATAACAATAGAAGAGAAATCAGAAGCAACAGAGAAAAGTGGAGGAGATGGACTATAGCCGTGATGGCGAACCTATGGCACACGTGCCACAGGTGGCACACAAAGCCATATCGGTGGGCATGTGAGCATTGCCCTAGTTCAGCTGCAGCGCACATGTGCGTGCCGGCCAGTTGATTTTTGGGCCTTCTGGGCCCACCAGAAGTTGGGAAACAGGCTGTTTCCGGGGCTCTGGAGGCCCTCCGGTGGAGTGAGGAAGGCCTGTTTTTCGCCCTCCCCAGACTCCAGAGGCTTTCTAGGAGCCTGGGGAGGGCGAAAACATCCTTCCCCACCCCCCCGGGGACCAGAAATGGCCTGGGGCACATTGAATTATGGGTGTGGGCACGCGCATGTGCGACCCCCCCCAACATCCCCCTGTTTTTGGCACACGACGGCAAAAAGGTTAGCCATCACTGGACTATAGGCTCAGAACTACAGATAAAAGCCAGGAAAAGACAGTTATACAGCTCAAGATTGACAAGGCAGACTTCTACTTAAGATTCCAAAACATAGAGGAAGAAAAAGAAGAGAATTTACCAGAAAAAATTGCTGAAATATTAGCGGAAGTTATGAAAGAAAGTCCAGAAAAAATAATTAACGAAATATACGAAATTTACAGAGTATATACAAGATATGTGATGAGGAATAATCTACCTAGAGAAATACATGTTAGATTTACAAAACAAAAAAAAAACAAAAAAAACCCCCCGCTGAGAACAGAGATCTTGCAATTTATGAGGAACACAACGACACAATATAAAGGTAGAGATATAGTGGCATTGAAATAAGTTCCAAGAAGAGTGAGAGATCTAAGAAAAGAATACCAGTTTTTGATGAAACATTTGATTAAAAAAGGAGTGAGTTTTAGATGGTTGATACCTGAAGGAATCTTGGTGAATTTACAAGAACAAAGGCACAGATTGGATATGGTAGAAAAGGCAGAGCTATTTTACCGGCAATATATAGAACAACAAGAAGATGCGAAAGTGAGAGAAGAAGAAAGGGCAAGCTGCCCGGAATAGAAAAGAGAACCAACTAATGGTGACAACCAAGGAACAAGAGGAAAGAACATTGAGAGAGGGGGCAAGAGCGAAAGAGATAAAAGAACAAAGAGAAACAAAGAGAAACACTTGACCTTTGATCAAGTGACCTTGATCTACTAAACAAATAAGTAAAAATGGAAGAAGTAAAAGTAATATCAGTGAATATAAATGGACTAAATTCAGTAATAAAAAGAATATTCAACAAATTAGAAAAATTAAAGTTAGAGATTATATGTCTACAAGAATATTAAGAAACAGCATAAATATCTATTGGAGCAAAAGAAATTGGGAATACTATATACAACACTATAAGAGATTAGAAATGGAACTACAAAAAAAACCGCACAACAAAAAGATTAAAAACTTGTTGGATTTGAAAAAACATAAGATGAATTTAATGGAAAATGAAGAATTGGCGAATAAAATAAAAGCTACAAAGCAAATTTTTTTTGAAAATGCAAATAAACCAGGATGATGGTTAGCATATAAAATGAAA
The DNA here is from genome assembly GCF_029215685.1 of Pituophis catenifer annectens. Taxonomy (NCBI): domain Eukaryota; kingdom Metazoa; phylum Chordata; class Lepidosauria; order Squamata; family Colubridae; genus Pituophis; species Pituophis catenifer. The sequence goes on along the minus strand of NW_027256883.1, from coordinate 104,929,857 downwards.
AAAGAGAAAGAAAAGAAATTAATAAGTCAATTAATAGATCAAGATGGAAAGATATGTTATAGAAGTAAGGAAAAGAGGATAATTGAGAAATACTACAATGGATTGTATCAAGAAGAAATAATAGAAAAAGATGAGATAGAACAATATTTGAAGAAAATGGAACTGCCTAGAATCCTGGAAAAGTTCAAAAAATTATTAGAAGAAATAATAGCTATGATGGAATTAATGGAGGGAATTATAAGACATAAAAATGGGAAGACACCAGGTCCGGATGGATTACCAGCAGAGGTATATAAAACCCTACAAGATGTAACAAAGAGCGTTGTTATTTTTAGATTCACAAAAGGCGTTTGACAACGTGAATTGGCAATTTATGATAAAACAGTTGAAAATGATGCATTTGGGAGACAGATTTATAAATATGATCCAAACTATATATAGAGACCAAGTGGCAAAGGTGATGGTAAATGGTGAAATGACAGAGAAAATAGATATTAGAAAAGGAACAAGACAAGGATACCCTTTTTCTCCTGTGTGCTGCTTGGAGAGTCCAAGCATGGGTTAATTCTGTCTGTTACGTCAGAGACTGAGTTGGAAAATTCTTTGGCCACGCCTACTTCTCCCAGCCGAGCCTCAGTTTTTTTCAACTCAGTCTGGAAGAGAGACTTGTTGAGTTGGCTCTTCAAATTATTGATTAATTTCCTCATTTTTCGATATAAAACAAAAAGGGAAAAAGGACAGAGCCTCTTTAAAAATCTTGCTGGCAGGGACTGCTTAAGGAAGTAGTCAGCGCTGAGGGCTGTGTTACAGTAGTGATCGGATCGCTACTAAGGCAGCATTGCCACGTGGATTGTTTGATCCGGTGATGGTGGCAGAGGCTTGGAACGGCCATTGCTGCTGCCAGGGCTTCAGTTCTCCGTTCCTTTCTTGCCGTGAGGGAGTCATGGAGCAGCAATTTCGTGTGCTGATCAGAGGGCCAATAGCCGCCATTTTGTGGGCGGCGGCCTTTTTGTTTACAGTTTCTGAAGCAGCGAGAGAGGGATCAGACGGCCAGGCAGCAATATCGCCTCAGGAAATCACACTTCTAAAGCCTGGAGATCATTTGGAAGCCGTCCGAAGCGCAAGTAGACCGTGTTGCCGGTTTCTAGGTGCAGATTGCTGGTGTTTGTGGCCGTGTTGCTGGTCTCGCGCCATTGCTAGCACGTGGGTGCTTCTGCTGCTGCTACTGTTGCTGTTTGCAACTTATATGCATTACAAGCCGTGTTGCCGGTTTGGCGTTAAAATTGGTGACCTGGACTGCGCAGTGAGTAATAAGTCTAGGATTTCCTAGCACAATTTCCCCCATTTAGTCACCTTTGAGTATAATTGACCTTGCATACTTCAATAATGGCAAATACTAGTGATTCAGAAGGGTCATCATCAGGCAGGGTGTTCTACCCCTGAAAAACCCAGATTACATTCTAGCAAGGTGGCTGCCAGTTCTCAGGCTAAGCAGGCCAAACCCTCATCTGCAGCAGCTGAGAAAGATGCTCAAAGAAGGCAAAAAGCCTTGGAGAAGCATTTTGCAAAAGCCCAGAAAATAGCTGGCATTCCTACATCACCAGTACCTTCTGGGAGTCAAAGTGGGCCTGATAAGGAGTTGAATCAGGGGTGAAATGCACCCGATCCGGTAGCGATGGCGGTGGGTGGTTTGGAGAACTGGTAGCAAAAATCCCTGTGTCTCCCCCCCCCATGCCTAGCTGAGCTGCACGATCATCAGAGGCTTAAAAAGCATTTTTTCTATAACCATAGACAGTATTCTCACAACATGGACAGATCTCAGGACAGGTTTACCTTTCGAGACAGGGCTATCTAGATGTCTCTTCAGGGGCACAGGTAGGCAGCCTTACCATTGTTCAAAGTGACTCACAGGTTCAGGTCCCCATTGATGGCAGGTTAAGGATGTTCGCCAACCAGTGGTGAGTCACCACCCAGATGCTTGGGCCTTTCAGAAGGTAAACCTCGGACTGACACTGGAATTTTGTTCCAACCCCCTACGATGATTCATTCAATGTCCTGTTCCCAGGGTGCCTCCAAGAAGGTTATGATGGAGGCAGAGATCCAGCACTTGCTGGATATCAGGGCCATAGAGCCAGTGCCAGAAGGACAAAGAGAGTTGGGATTTTACTCCATCCTCTTTCTAGTTCCCAAAAGTTTGGGCAGCCAAAGGGCTATATTGAACCTAAAAGAACTAAATGTTCATTTAAAGTAAAAAAGGTTCAAGATGCAATCCCTTCATACAATCCTGGGTGGCATCAGAAAAGGGGTCTTCTAATATCTATAGATCTCAAGGAGGTGTATCTCCATGTGCCCATCAGATTGTCCCACAGAAGGTTCCTCAGGTTTGCCTTTGCAGGCCATCACTGGCAATACCGAGCGCTACCCTTCGGCCTTTTGTCAGCCCCATGCACTTTCACCAAATTGCTGGACGTAGCAGCGTCACATCTGTGGGCTCAGCCGATCCGCCTGCAGTGTTATTTGGACGGTGTTCTAATTCAGTCGTCGTCCCTCAGGCAGGCAGAACTGGACCTTCAAGTTACAGTCCAAACCCTTCAGGAACATGGCTTTTCCGTGAACTGGGACAAAAGCCAGTTGACACCATCCACCAGGCGTACTCATTTAGGGGCAGTGATTGACACTCAGTTATCACAGGTATTCCTATCTCAAGACCGCAGGGACAGTTTGAGGGAGAAGGTAGCTCGGGTCCAGTCCTTACAGCTAGTCCCCGTATTACTTTTTTCCTAGTTATTAGGGAAAATGATATCCTGCCTAGCAATAGTTCCCTGGGCTCGTTTATATATGAGGACCTTACAATGGTTCCTTCTGCCCAGTCAGAGGTCAGAGCACAGCAACTTACTACGCAGGGTCAGGGTTCCTCCACAGGTTCTTCACTCCCTGAACTGGTAGAAGTCAGCAGCCATGGACAAAGGTTGCCTTTTTCGAGACCTTCCCAGGCTGGTGTTAACATCGGACGCCAGCCTCTTCAGTTGGGGGGGCTCACCTGAATTCCAAGATGACTCAAGGGCGGTGGTCTCAGCAGGATGTGCTCAACAACATCAACCAGCTGGAGCTGAGAGCAGCCCACCTAGCATTGTGCCACTTTCAAACCGAGTTATTAAATCACCACGTCCTTTTGTTGATGGGCAATGTCACCGCCAAGGTGCATGTCAACAGACAAGGGGGCACTCGTTCCAAGATTCTCATGCGCAAGACGAGGAAGTTGGGTCTCTGGGCGGAACAACACCTGCTGTTGCTGCGGGCGGAACACATTGCCGGGACATCCAATTGCAAGGCGGACTGGTTAAGCAGAACACATTGTAAGCCGCCCTGAGTCTTCAGAGAAGGGTGGCATATAAATCAAATAAAAAAACAAAAACAAAAACAAAAACAATAGACCAGTCCGAATGGTGACTCCACCCAGACCTCTTTCACCTCATAATGGTTTGCTTTGGGACTCCGGTCATAGACTTATTTGCCAGTCCACAAAACACCCAACTGCCTCAGTTTTTCTCCCGGTACTGGACACCAGCAGCCAAGAGGACCAACACACTTTGTTGCCCGTGGCCGGCCAACCTGTTGTATGCCTTTCCTCCAATCCCGTTAATCCAGTAGGTGATCCGGAAGATCTTGGAGGAAGAGGTGGAGGTGTTGGTGGTGGCACCTCATTGGCCGCGATGTCCATGGTTCACGGATCTGATGTCACAAGGTCTCCCTCAGCCAAGGGGCCCTTCAACACCCAGAACCCCAGTGGCTCAAGCTGGCCATTTGGCACTTGAGCGGGAGACCCTGAGGAAGGAACATTATTCACCAAATGTGATTTCCACTATTCTTGCTTCTAGGAAACCATTGACAATCCGGATTTATAATGCCACCTGGTCATCATTCTGTCGCTGGTGCACCAAAGAGAACCTGGTTCCTACATCTGTAACTGTTTCACAGGTTCTGGATTTCCTGCAACGGGGCCTGGAGAAGGGTTGTCTACCAATACCCTCCGTCGCCAGGTTGCGGCCTTGGCAACCATCTTGCCAGGTGAGGGAGTTGTTCCTCTGTCTCACCATCCAAGGGTCCACAGCTATTTGAAAGGAGCTGGCAACTTATTACCTCCAACAGTCCACAGATACTCAACCTGGGATCCATCAGTGGTTTTTCAGGCTCTCACATCACCACCATTCGAGCCTTTAAGGACCACCACTCTTAAACTGTTCACATTTAAGGTTGCCTTCTTGGTTGCGATTACATCTGCATGCAGAATATCTGAACTTGCTGCTCTTTCGGTGCGCCAGGATTTGTGCATCTTTCATCCAGACAGGATCATTCTTCGCTTAGACCCGACATTTGTGCCAAAAATAAATACCTTGTTTCACAGGGCGCAGGAAGTTATTCTACCAGACTTCTGTCCCAACCCGGGACATCCACGTGAAAAACGCTGGCATACCTTAGACGTTCGAAGGGCTTTAAAGAGGTACATTAAACACACGGCCTCTTTCCGACGAATGGAAGCCTTATTTGTATTCTTCCAGCCCACGTCTATGGGGAAGAAAGTATCACCATCCACCATTGGACGTTGGCTCAAGGCTTGTATTGCCTTAGCTTATGAGCAACAGGCCCGGCCTGTGCCCCATCGCATCATGGCACATTCTACATGTAGTGCCTCTACTACCGCTGCCTGGGCTACGCAAGCCTCGATTCTGGAGATTTGCAGGGCTGCCACTTGGGCTTCTCCTTCTCCATTTGTGCGGAATTACAAACTGGACCAGTACGCATCTGCAGAAGCAGCATTCGGGAGACTGGTTTTGCAGAAAGTCCTGCCGGCCAAGGGGACCCTGGACCAATCTATCTCCCGCCCTGTAACAATTTAGCTTGGGTATATCCCATGCTTGGACTCCCCAAGCAACGCACAGGAGAATGAACGTTGGACTTACCTTGAACGTTTTTCCTATGTGTGCTGCAGGAGAGTCCAATCCCACCCAGGCTTGTCATGGTCTGGGGTCCAGGAGTGGTGTTCCTGGTTTCGTTGAAAAAAACTGAGGCTCGGCTGGGAGAAGTAGGCATGGCCAAAGAATTTTCCAACTCAGTCTCTGATGTAACAGACAGAATTAACCCATGCTTGGACTCTCCTGCAGTGCACATAGAAAGAATGTACAAGGTAAATCCAACGTTCAATCTCCATTATTATTTATATTGACATTACAGATTTTAAATAGAAAAGTGAGCAAGGAAAAGGAAATAAAAGGAATGAGAATAAAAGAAGAAGAATATAAACTACAAGCAATTGCGGATGATTTGGTGTTTATCATGGAAGACCCAATAGAGACAGCGCCAAAACTATTAGAGCAAATAGAAGAATATGGGAAAGTAGCAGGTCTGAAAATTAATAAAGATAAGACAAAAATACTAGTGAAAAATATGAGAAAAGCAAAAGAAGGAGATGATGGAGAAACTGGACATCCAAATTGTGAAGAAAGTGAAATATTTGGGCATCTATCTGACATCAAGATGTGCAACACATAAGGAAGACAAATATCATAAACTGAAAAAACAAATTGAAATAGATCTGGAGAAATGGAGAAACTTGCAATTATCACTAATGGGAAGAATAGCATTAATAAAATTACCAAATGTATTACCAAAAATATTATTTTTATTTCAAACTATACCAATAAAACTGGAGAAAAAATATTTTGAAGAGTTGAAGAAAATAACATGGAAATATTTGTGGCAAGGAAAGAGACCAAGGATCAATATAAAAATGCTACAAGATGCAAGAATTAGAGGTGGGTTTGGCCTTCCGAATTGGGAATTGTATTATCAAGCAGCAGTGTTAACATGGATTAAAGAATGGATTTTATTAAGGAATACAAGACTATTGACTTTGGAGGGTCATGTTTTACAACTGGGTTGGCATGCCTTTTTATGGTACGGGAAACAAAGGATACATGGATATTTCCAAAGACATTATGTAAGAAATGGTTTGTTATCAGTGTGGGAGAGAGTGAAAGAAAAACATTATTTGAATATTCCAATGTGGCTTTCTACAATAGAAGCAGTGACATACCCAAATTTATTTATTTATTTATTTATTTATTTATTTATTTATTTATTTATTTATTTATTTATTTAACAAATTCGCATGCTGCCCTATCTCCGAAAGGACTCAGGGCGGCTCACAACAATAAAAACAAGCAAAATCAATGTTAAAAATACCCAATAAGATTATAGAAAGACCATTAAAATCCCCTTTAAAACCCCTTCAGTCCAAACCAGCCAGGCGAAATAACCATGTTTTAAGGTCACGGCGGAAAGACCGAAGGTTAGGGGCCACCCGGAGCTCCAGGGGGAGCTGATTCCACAGGGTAGGTACGCCCACAGAGAAGGCCCGCTCCCTAGGGGTCGCCGGCCGACATTGTCTGGCCGATGGCACCCCAAGGAGGCCCTCCCTGTGAGAACGCACCAGGCGATTGGGAGCTGTCGCTGGCCGCAGATTGTCCGCCAAATACCCCAGGCCTAAGCCATGTAGGGCTTTATAGGTAATTACCAGCACCTTGAATCTCACCTGGAGGGCAACTGGTAGCCAATGCAGGTCACACAGGAGAGGTGTAACATGAGAGAGTCGGGACACTCCCATTACTACCCGTGCGGCCGCATTCTTCACCAGCTGAAGCCTCCGAGTGGTCTTCAGAGGCAGCCTCATGTAGAGAGCATTGCAGTAGTCGATCCGGGAGGTGATGAGCGCATGGGTGACTGTGCGTAGGGCATCACGGTCCAGATAGGGGCACAACTGGCACACCAGACGAATCTGGGCAAATGCCCCCCTGGTCACGGTCATAACATGATCTTCAAAAGTCAACCGTGAATCCAGGAGGACGCGTAAGTTGTGTGCCCTATCAACAGGGGGCAACACCTCACCCCCTACAGCCAAAGATGGAATATTCCCTTGGAACCGGGATGCCGGTATCCACAGCCACTCTGTCTTGGCGGGGTTGAGCTGAAGCCTGTTCCTCCCCATCCAGAGCCGCACCGCTTCCAGGCACCGGGACATCACGTCGAGGGCATCACTGGGCTGATTCGGGGTGGATGTAAAAAGTTGGGTATCATCAGCATACTGATGATATCCCACCCCAAAACCACGGATGATCTCCCCCAGCGACTTCATATAAATGTTGAACAGAAGGGGAGAGAGGACCAACCTCTGAGGGACCCCACATGTAAGGGGCCTCGGGGCCGCATTGTGAACATGGGGAATATTATTAGATATAAAGACATTTTGACAGATCGGGGAGAACTGAAACAAAAACAAGAACTAGAGAGACAAGGGATCGCGATAGATTGGTATACAAGACTGCAAATACAATCAAGATATGAAGCAGATCGTAGACAATATGGCTTTTACTTAGGGAAATCAGAACTGGATGAAATATTGACAGGAACAGATGAGAAAATGATTCAGAGATTATATAATTATTTACTGCGTATTAGATTAGAAGATGAAGAACTAAAAGAAACAATCATAGCATGGGCAAATTTTTTTGGATATACTATAGAATTGGAGAAATGACAACAACTTTGGGAAAGAAACTACAAATTAACAATGGTAACAGCCTATAAAGAAAACTTGTATAAGATGTTTTATAGATGGCATATGCCACCAGAAAGATTAGTTAAGATGTTTAAAGATAAATCAGCTAAGTGTTGGAAATGTCACCAATTGCTGGGATCATACTATCATATGTGGTGGTTGTGTAAAGAAGCAAATCAATATTGGGTGAAAATATAAACATGGTTAGAGGGAATGCTGCAGCAACATATAGAGTTAAAACCAGAGATATTCTTATTGGGAATTGTACCAGAGAAATATAGTAAAGAAGATACATATTTGATTATTCATATAATAACAGCGGCTAGAATTGTATTTGCACAAAACTGGAAAGCAGATAAAATCCTGTTGGAAGAAGAAATTATAAAGAAAAGTTTAGAATGTGCAGAAATGAACAGATTAACATTGAGAATAAAAGATAAAGAGGAGTCGATGTATTTCAAGACATGGGATAAAAGGTATGAAAATCCGAAAAGAAGAATACAAATTGCAAACGTTTGCATGACCTGGTCTTTATTATTGAAGAACCATTAACATCAATAAATAAACTGATAGAAAATATTGGAGAGTTTGGAAAAGTAACTGGTTTGAAAATTAATAAAGATAAGACAAAAATAATGACTAAAAATATGTTGAAAAAGCAAAAAGAAGAATTGATGGAGATTTCAAAGATGCAGGTCACAAACAAGGTAAAATATTTGGGGATACAATTGACAGCGAGGTGTCGTTTACTTAAAGAAAATAATTATAATAAGCTTAAGCAACAGATAGGACAAGATTTGGTGAAATGGGGAAATCTGCAGCTATCTTTGATTGGTAGGATTGGAACTATTAAGATGAATATTTTACCTAGAATTTTGTATCTTTTTCAGACAATTCCAATAAAGTTGGACAAGGAATTCTTTGCAGATTTGAATAAAATGGTATTGAAATATATTTGGCAGGGAAAGAAGGCAAGAATAAAACTTAAGTTGTTACAAGATGCTAAAATGAGGAGTGGTTTTGGCCTACCTAATTTTGAACTATATTATCAAGCAGCTAGTTTAATGTGGATTAAAGAATGGATAACTTTGAAAAATACTAGATTATTGAATGATTTGTTGATGGGGTGGCATATCTTCTTATGGTCTTCTAAAATACAGGGGTATTTTAGAAGACATCAGATACGTGAAGCTTTATTTTTGAACTGGGAGAAGATTAAAAAATATCATTATTTGAAGATTCCAGTCTGGGTATCTACAATTGAAGCTTTTTCATATCCAGTGACATTTAAAGGGGAACAAATTGTTAGATATAGTGATATATTGGATGAAAAGGGTGAACTTAAGTTAAAGCAAGATCTAGAAGATCAGGGATGTAAGATGGATTGGTTTTCATATATGCAAATATTTTCTAGATATTGAGAAGATTTCAAACAAGGTTTTTATAATGTTTTGACTAATTTAGATAAGATATTAATGGGTTCTGATGACTGTAATTAAAAAGTTATATGGATATTTGTTAGAGGTAAAATTGGAAGAATCAATGATAGCGTGGGGGGGAAATTTTGATTATGATATTGATTTAGAGAAATGGCAAAAATTGTGGTCACATAATTATAAAATGACAATGTCTACAGCATATAAGGAGAATTTGTATAAGATGTTTTACAGGTGGCATCTACCCCTAACGAGGATAGCCAGAATGTTCAAGAATAAATTGGAGAAGTGTTGGAAGTGTCATCAGACCCCAGGATCATATTACCATATGTGGTGGACATGCGTAGAAGCAAGGAGATATTGGACTAAGATATACATGTGGTTGGAAAAAATGATAAAGAGACATATTGATTTTAAACCAGAGACATTTTTATTAGGGATCTTACCAGAGACATTTAATAAAGAATTGCAATATTTAATTGTGAATATTTTAACAGCAGCTAGAATTGTATTTGCTAAAAACTGGAAAGGAGAGAAGATAATTACTGATGAAGAAATTATTAAGAAAATGCTGGACTGTGCTGAAATGAGTAAACTGACATTTGAAATAAGAGAACAGGAAGATAAACAACATTATTTGATATGGGAGTTATTTTATCAATGGATAGACAATAAAACATAGAAATGAAATATGATACATGAAATGAAATTAAGATAAAATGTGTAAACACTTGTTTTCTTTTAGGGGAAAAGAACATTTGTCATATATTGATATTTCGAAGATTTTTGGAGCACGAAAGGATTTTAACCGATCGAAACACTGTCTGTAATGGTTTGAAAGGATGATGTTTTTATGTTGTTTTTGTTTAAAATAAAACAAAGTCTTTAAAAAAAAAAGACATGGGATAAGAAGAAGGCAGAAAAGAAGGGAACTGATATCATAGAGCTAAAAGAATTAAAGCAGGAAATTTAATAACTTAATATTTTTAACATATAGAAAATCAAACGTTTAAAACTTTGGTAAGGTCCTCTCAGTTACTACGGTATGAGTATTACAATATGTGAAATCTTGTGTGGCAGATGGCAGGAAACAAGTAGTTGAATGCAGAACATAGTCTACAAAGTCACCAATGAAAAAAATAAAATAACCCAAGTACTGATATTAAATTGACTGCAATTTTTAGATCTTCCTGGATCTTCCTTTATTCTCCTGTAAAAATGGGAACATTTGTCCTTCTCTAGTCCTCTGACATTTCTCCAGTGGTCTCAAGATTTTTTAAAGATGGCACAATCAATCAAACCATTGTTTCAGTATTTTAGGATGAAATTCATCTAGCCTAGGAAATATAAACTAATTCAAAGGAAAAACATTTTTTAAGCCCAAGATACTGTATACATGTAACTACAATTAAGAACTACAGCATTCATAATTACTTTCCCCAATGTGTAGGAGGATTCCATTTCTTCAACTAGGAATTAAACTTTCCTTGAACTGATACATATTTGTAATCTTTTATATGAATTTGGCCATTTGCTGTTCAAGTCCTTTGACTTTTTCTTCAAGAATTGCTTCAAACTTTCATTTGCTACATATATAACTAGATTGTTTTAAGATAGAACACAAATTAAGCCACTGGTTTTTGTGCTTGATTCTGCTGATCCATAAACATCACAATGAAAGTTCACTTTCATGTTATTTCTGCTACTTTAAGTATATATGCTGGTTCAAAATATGTGTCAACTGTCCAGTTGGAAATCCAGAAAAAGGAACTTCTGGAACATTTTTTCCCCAACATATTAAACTTTACTGAATAAACCATATTGGCATAGAAGAAGTGAAACTAGCTCTGGGTTTCCTGTGCAAAAGCAAGCATAGTTAATTCCCCCTTTTCCCTGCAGGCCACCCACAGTCCAAAATGTTCACCAATCACTCCTGTTCATTTTGTTATGGGAAACAGCCAGCTATGCCGGGACATCTGCTCAGTGTGTCCTTGAAATGCCAGCAATGTCCTATGGTACCAACAGATGCTTTAATAACAATAACAACAGGGCTTCACCTGCAAGGTTTGGAAACTAAAACTGGACCCGGATGAGACCATGGTTTCCTATGATGTGACTTCCCTCTTCACATGCATTCCAAGAACCGAAGCTGTCATGATAGTGAAGAAACGAGTGCTACAAGACAGCACCTTAAGTGATAGAACCAACCTCAGCCCAGACCACGTATGAGCCATGTTGGACCTTTTCCTGACCACTACCTATTTTAAATACAATGAAGGTTTCTACAGACAAAAACACAGCTGCACCGTGGGTTCACCCTATATGGAAACCAAAGCCCTAGACTCCCTCACAGGAATTCCACCCATTCACTGGTATGAGTATGTGGATGATACTTGGGTCAAGATCAGAACACAGGAATTGGAAACATACATCAAACATATCAACTCTGTGGACAGATACATCAAATTCACATGGAAATATGTTAAGGAAAATAATCTAGCCTTCCTGGACTGTGCAGTACACATAAGGAAGACAGAAGCCTTAACATTGAAGTTTACAGACACCCCCCTCCCCCACACAGAGATCAATATTTACATTTTGATTCCCACCACCCACTGAAGCACAAAATGGGAGTCATCAGAACCCTACAGCACCGAGCTGAAGACCTGCCTACCAGCAAAGATGGGAAAGAAAAAACTAAAACACATCAAGGAAGCCCTCAGAACATGTGCTTATCCCAAGTGGGCCTTCATCAAATCTCAAAAAAGACACTGCAGGAGCTCCTCCATAACAGACAATGAAGAGAACAATAAACAAAGCAACATCATTTCATACATTGCAGGAATATCAAAAAAGCTCAGAAGGATCTTCAGCCAACACAACATATGTGCACACTTCAAACCCAATAATATATGTATAAGGTATAGGATCTCCTGCTTTAGCAGGGAGCTGGACTAGAAAACCTCCAAGGTCCCTTCCAGCTCTGTTCTGTTCTGTTCTGTTCTAAATACACTAAGGTTAAAGCTTGTCCATCCCAAAAATAATACATCCAAGGATAAAACAAACTGAGCAACGTGGTATATGCAGTACAATGCAGTGAGCCATGTGCAGATTTGTACATTGGGGAAACAAAACAATCACTTCATAAACACATGATAGAACATAGGAGAACAAACCAATGAGGACAAGATTCATCAGTCCATCTGCATTTAAAGACAAAGGCTACTCTTTTGAAGACAGCAAAGTCCACATTTTGAACAGAGAGGAGCGTTGGTTTGAAAGAGGCATCAAAGAGGCCATCTATGTCAAAATTGAACAGCTCTCTCTTTCAACAGGGTGAAGAATACAACATCGTCTATCTCCAGTCTACAACACAGTCCTTTCAACAGTCCTATCCCCTGCTTGGGGATAAAAATCAGCTTTTAAAGCACAGCTAAGAGGGAGCAGCAATGAGAAAAGTAGACAAAGCACGGAGATCACTTCACTCGCTAGTGCCTCGTTAGGACTGAAAAAAAGCTTCTAAAGCATAGCTGAGAGTCAGAGGAAGCAGGCAAAGTTCGGAAGATCCCTTCACTTGCTAGCGCCTCATTGGGGCTGAAAAAAAGCTTCGAAAAAACTACATTCAGAGTATAAGACGCACCCAAATTTTCAGCCTCTTTTAGGGGGGAAAAAGTGCATCTTATACTCAAAAAAATACGGTAAATCTTTCCATTCCCCACCATCCAATCAGAGCTGAAGAAGATTCTTGGATGAGAACAGTAGGTTCCATATTGTGTAATCACACTTACTTATTGTTACACTGGTTGTGGCATAAATCTTGAACTAAGCTATTGTTTCAAGAATATATGTTTAATTAAAACTATATATTCCTATATGACTATTAATTTTTTTAAAAGAAGATAATCCCCCAATATACATTATATACCGAAGAGCAGACCAGGCAGGCCAATTATTCTGGATGACTGATGGCATCATCCAATTATTGCTGTAATTGCCATCAACTATTTGTGGTGACGATATCACTATAGTGATCGTTGTGTGGCATTATGGGATATTTAAAGTTATCATTACTCAGTGTTGGAGAAATGGCACTGTCATCTGTATGCCTTGGCAATAATTTCTCCAATCCGCTGCCCAACTTCCCCAAGCCTTCCTATTTATTTATTAATTTTTTTTTTGAAATACTATAGATAGAAAAGGACAATCAACTTTCCTGTCTGCTCTGCCCCTCAACTTGACCTTTATTATTCCTCCTAATGGAATTAGACAGGGAGAGAGGAGGGGAGAAGCAGACAAGCAAGTATTACCACAAGAATTTGAATTAATTATAGAATTTCTTACTATAGCCAAGAAACTGCTTGGTTGGACCTATGTAGTCAACAAAAGTTGAACTTGCACCAAGATCATCTTTATTCTTTATTTTACTTTGTAGTAACATTGAAAAAATAAAGTTGGACCAGAAGGAAAAGTCCTTAGTGGATCATGCTCAGAAAAGTGAGTTTAGGAGGGAATAAATCAGGGGTGAAATGCTCCCGGTTCAGACTGGATCGCCTGATCCAGTAGCGATGGCGGCGGGTGGTTCAGAGAACCGGTAGCAAAAATCCCTGCGCTCCCCCCATGCCAAACTGAGCCACGCGATCATCAGAGGCTGTTTTTTTTTTTACTTTTAAAAGCATTTTTTCTGCAACCTCTTCAGCCGAAGAGGTTGTAGGAAAAAAAAATGCCTTTAAAAGCCTCTGGCGATCCCAGTTGCCTTGCCTGATCATCAGAGGCTTCTAAAAGCATTTTTTTCTGCAACCTCTTACGGTTGTAAAAAAAATGCTTTTAAAAGTAAAAAAAAAAAAGTTGGCCACGCCCACCCAGTCACATTACTCTCCACCACCACCAAGACACGCCCACAGAACCGGTAGTAACAAATTTTAGATTTCACCCCTGGAATAAATCATATGATACCCATTTCGGAAAATTTTGCTAGCTATAAGATCTGTGTGGAAGAAAAACCAAAACCAGTTTTAAGCATGTTCTGTATTTACAATATCGGAAGCAGCTTAGAAAATAAAATGATGGGCACGTGTAGGTCAATATTTTGTTTCCTTTTTGGTATATTGGTGCTTTATGATTGACAGCACACTATGGCAAAGGTTTTGTGAAAGTGCCTGTAATATGCTTTTAACATTTTAAGTATATTCATTATCTCAAAAAGGTTGGGCACCCTTAGTGTGAGTGACTGAGAGCTACACCAGTATTCTTAGTTCAGTTTTCAGGAGAGCTCGGGACTTTTAGATGAAAAGTTGTTTCATCTGAAAGATGAAGAATTGTTTAGGCTTTCTCCCTGTTTCTTCAAGTCATCTGCTTGTTTGTCTCTACTGAAAACTGGAAAGGACAGGCTGATTTGATATTCTGCTCATGCTCTTTCACCTGCCTGATTTTGCCAGTTAGAGCACTTCCCAACTCCTCCGTTTCCTGCTCTGCTTTATATTTCTCCCACCTCTCTTTGCTTTGCATGAAGAGTAGCAGCTGGGAGTGGGGGGTGGGGTGGCTTTGGCATTTGTCTGGAATGCTTGGAATTGCTGTAAATTGTGACCTTTCACCTTTGCCTGTGTTAAGGATTTTGTGATCTGCTGCCAAGATGCTCCACACAGTGTTTGAGAATTAACTTGAATTCCATTTGTTAACCCCATTCTACCAAAACACTAAACATTAATGCAATTTTCTTTTCCTGATGATATGTCTTAGGCTCTATCCTTTCATTTTATTTTGCTCTGAAATCTGTCCTAGATTCATTGTGTGCTCACAACAATGAAGCAGTGAGGTGGAGGTTTGAAATATAAACTTTATATTTAGTTTAGCAGCATATACATTATAGCAAACTATGGTATGGATGACCTCAAGATTTGCACATATACAAACAATGTTAATGAATCAAAGCCCTCAACCATAGAATGCTGAGTATTCAAGAATGATTACTGATGTTACAAGGTTGCCCAGATGTCACCTGATGACTAGAAATTCTGTTTTGCTAAAATTTAATCTGACACACACACCCCTCCCAAATCCTCATAGCTTCCAGGCCCCAGAGGATTTTGTTGCACAGTCATTATAAGTAGAAATAAAGCACACAAAAACCAATCCCAGTAAAAGATCTTTAAAAAATATCTCATAAGTGTGTTTTACTACTGAAATGCTCCACATTTTTCCTGTTTATCCCTCTTTCACCTTTTACTTTCCTTAATGGGTTTTAAAAAATCAATAAAGGTAGTACAGAGGGTATGTACCAGTGTTTCTAATCTTTGGCTGCTTGAAAATGTATGGACTTTTCCCAGCTAGCTTTAGCTTTCCCACTTTGGAATTGTTGACAAATTACATATACATAAATTACATATAACCATAACATTTTTATTGGTGTAAAAGTTCAAAAAAGAACTTAATAAATATGGTTTTAAAATTTATATAATCCTGCACTAAAATTATGCATACACTACTTCATGTCATATCAGTTGAATGTGAGATACTATAAATAATGTTATTTCAACAGAATAACAATAATACTAGCAATAATAGAAACCATAACACACTTGAATCAGACTCCTAAAACACTCTTCATGATGATTTGGCCTGAAATGACAGAGTAAAAGTTAGAAGAAAGTCAAAAGGCAATTTCTCCATTCTCTTATCTTTTAAAATAACATGAATTCTAAAATAAAAGAAATCTCAGGATGGAAAGGGCAATAAAGAATTAACACAGTATGTTGGCTTGCTAAAGTGTACACCTCAGAAGAGAGCTTAAGAGATATGTTTCTATTTTATTTATGGTACTGAAAAAAACCACATTATGGAGAGCAATCCTGAACTTCAGGTCTTGTGACAATTCACAAGGCATCAGACCTTCAAATTAGAGTCATTAAAGTGAAGGGTGGAAGCTGTTCTATCAGGATTTTTTAGATTCAATGGGTGTACAACAAGTTTTCAGTCATTTTGTTCTAGCCTATTGTTCCAGCCAATGGGACAAGAGTATAAGACTGAAAGAGCCAATCGGTACAGTGACCACCCACTTCCAAAACAGTCAGTGTAGAAAACATCATCCCTGTACAAGTCCATTCTGGCAACCAAACCGCTGAAACAGAAGCATGATCTGTCTTTGCTTGCCCATGTCCGTGACAGGGCAGGCGGCCGCATGACACGTCCAGTGGGCTGGATCGCGTGCCTCCTCACCCATTCCTCTGCCTCTGCCTGCTAGTGCCGCTGCCATCGTGAGGTGAGGCGAGGCAGGTGGCAGAACAGGGGTGGTGCTATGCTGCAGACCCTGCACACTCGGCCCCCCACCATCCAACTCATCCTCCAATTCCGCCACACATGCAGGACGATCCTCCCACCCACCTCCCCACCTGCAATGGCAGGAGTCCCCAAGAGGCAGTTGAGACTCCACTCCCTTCCCTTTCGCCAGGTCCTGGGTGGGGTGGGCTGCACAGCCCCAAAGCAAGAGGCTGGTGGGCTGCAGCTGCTGCCAGACACTGTCAACAGCTGCGCACTTGCCGCCTCTTGTGCACGTGTTGGGGAGGTGGGACCCCCAGCCAGGCAGGGCCGCAGCCAGTGCAATGGGGGCTGGTCTCTCAACATCTCCGGTATCATGTTTTCCTGAAAATAAGCCCTAATGCATCTTTTGGAAGGAAAAAAATATAAAACTGGGTCTTAATTTCAGAGAAACATGGTAAAAATAAGGAAAAATTTCCTGACAGTGAGAACAATTAACCAGTGGAATAGCTTGCTTTCAGAATTTGTGGGTACTCCATCACTGGAAGCTTTTAAGAGGACACTGGACAGCCATTTGTGTGAAATGGTATAGTCTCCTGCTTGAACGGGGAGTTGAACTGTTATTCTATTAGAAGCTGTCCAAGATTCCCTGTTATCTGTTATTCTGTATACTTTAAATATGCATTCCAGCTGTTGGTAGCAAAAGAAAATGGTGCTGGGAGAGGGAAAACTGCAAAGTTACTTGTCTGGAGATTCTCAGTCATCCCGGTCATGGTTGTCCCAAAGGTGCTTTTTCAAGAGGTTTATCTGTGTTGACAAGGTCATCCGAGTAGTGCAAATGGGTGTGGCACCTTCTTGAAACTGTTGAAAGGACTGTGTTGTAGACTGGATGATGTCGTATTCTTCCCCCTGTTGAGAGAGGGCTGTTAAATTTTGAAATAGATGGCCTCTTTGACCGCTCTTTCAAACCAGCAGTTCTGTCCAAAATGTGGACTTAGCTGTCTTCAAAAGAATGGGATGTGTGTTTTAAATACAGATGGACTGCTGAATCTAATCCTGATGGGTTTGTTCTCCTATGTTGTGTCAAGTAGCAAAGCTACTTCTCCAAAGATTATTGGCAAACTGCAAAGGAGTATGGAAATTGCAGGAACTGCCAATGGGAAAACTGCCCATTGCAAAACTCTTATGTTCCCGCTTTTCTTTGGAGCAGTTACTGAGCTGAATTGAATTGAGTCAACTTGCAAAGACTCCATAAATCCAATTGCATCATAGAGACCCAGAAATGTAGCACGGCTTGCAGATCATTTGTTGCGGAAGGGGGTTGTGTGCCTTAATGATTAAGTGGCTATAAGGGGGACAGTAAGAGCTGTGAGAAAATGAGGTAGGCCCAGCACAGGTTGACATGTCCTATTGTTTGCTGAACAGTGCTGAAGTTAGGCCTTACTAACACCTGTGTTTCACACCTGACAGTATGAATTCAAAGCCAAAAGTATAAAGAAGAAGAAAGTGAATCTGTTGGTATCTGTAGATGGTGTGAAAGTGGTACTGAAGAAGAAGAAGAAGAAGGTAAGTTTTTGATTTCTAAAATTTGTACCCTGTTCTACAGTTAAAAATTCCTTTTTGTAAATTAGAAATGTTTTGGAAATGTTGGTCTCTGAAATATTATCTGTGTACAAGTAATCTTCGATTATGGCCAATTGAATAGCAACCATTCAAAGGTACTACAGACCCCCCCTCCCCAAAGCTACCTATGACCTGGTTTCAAAGTTTTGTCTGTTGCAATGAGCCTGTAGTTGTTTACTGTTACAACCAACAGCAGGGACTACAGCCCCCACATCTATCTCCCCCAAACAGCCTGCTGGTTATCTACAGACTTTGGCCTGCTCAGCCATCAGCTACCTAAGGCAGGGGTCTGCAACCTTAAACACTCAAAAGAGCCATTTCGACCCGTTTCCTACAGAAAAGAAAACACCGGGAGCCACAAAACCCTTCCTGTGCCTAACTATTTCATGAGTGGCCACAAAACTAGCATATGTAGTTGAATTAAATGTTCTGTTTTCTTCTGAAACTTTTCTTTTCTTGGATTTATCCATGGTTAGCCTACTGGAGGTTGAAAAGCTCAATAAATTGCGTGCCGACAGGTGTCGCACATTGGCGTTTGTGATGCATATTTTGAGTGACAGGGAGCCGCAGCAGAGGGCTGAAAGAGCCACATGCGGCTCCAGAGCCGCAGGTTGCTGACCCCTGACCTAAGGGAACCTAAAGTTGGGCAGTAGAAGCTATTGGTCCTTGTGGAGCTTTGGAGTTTGTAGGCTGAGGCCTTCTTCCCATCCAGCCATCGAGCCAAAGGAGCCTAAAGTCAGGCACCAGAAGCTACCAGTGTGTGTGGAGCTGTTAGAGCAGGGGCGTTAAATTCAATTTCATTGAGGACCGCATCAGAGTTGTGTTTTACCTCTGAGGGGGCGGGTGCAGGAATGGGCATGGCCAGCTTGACATCACTCGTTGAGGCTCTGTTTTCAGCTGCGACAGCCTCCTGTAGCCCTCTGCCAGCGAAAATGGAGCCTGGATGTCTGTGCGCAGCCTCCCCAAGCTTTGTTTTCACTGGCAGAGGGCTGCAGGAGGCCGTCGTGGCTGAAAATGGAGCCCGGGCAGGCCGTTCACGGTCTCCCCAAGCTCCATTTTCTCTGGCAGAGGCACCGCGGGCCAGTCCTTCACTGTTTCCAGGGCAGCCCCATGGGCCAGATCTAAGCATCTCATGAGCAGGATGTGGCCTGCGGCTATTGAGTTTAACACCCCTGTGTTAGAGCCTCACATCGGCCAGGTGCCACTTTGCAAAAACCAGAAAGGTAAGTTGGGTGCTGCTGGACCTTGGAGCTGGGTGAGGAGCAGGCCAAGTCCTGCAAGTCCCTGGGTGGCTGAAAGAAAGCAGGCCTTGCCCTCCAAGCTCTAACAGCTCCTCACACACTGATAGCTTCTGCTGCCCAGCTTTAGGCTCATTTTGGTGACTGAATGGCCAAGTTGGGAGCAGACAAAAGCCTGCAAGGATCCAAGGAGCAGAGCATAGAGTGCCTCGGGGTGGGGAAGGCCTTGGGTAGCTCAAATCAGGTGGGCCTCGGCTTGCACTAGACCTTCCTGGGCCTCTACCCATGCTCCACATAATGGCTCATGCATTTGTTTAACAGCCACATCTGGAAGAGTAAGGGGTGGGGGGATCATTAAGCAAGGCTGTCTCATTTACCATCACCACTTGAAACCATAATGGGCAGACTCCATTTCAGTTGTAAGTCAAGGACTTCCTGTATTACTATTATTTTCACAGAACTCTATGAAACCCAACAATCCTCATTCTTTCCTTGTTCCTTATTGTATCCTTTAATTATTTCTTCTGATACAGTTGTATTGCTTCAAGTTGTTTCTGTATTAAACAAAGCAAAATATTTCTGCTGAATTGGCTATAAGGTTGACTCAGGTATCTCAGAAGATGGTGATGATCAGTGCCAAAGTTCCGACTGACGAACCCAAGCAATTCAGCACTCTGAGACTCCCATCTTCTTCAAAGCACTGGTTTATTTTTTTATTATTATTAAAGAGTTTTACAGAAAGAAAGAAAAAACAAAAATTTTTTTACAAGTATTTCCCCATTCCCCCCTCCCTTCCTTACCCCCACCCCCACCCCCGAACTTCCCAGAACAAAATACAGGGTATAACAATTAACAATCATATGCTAAACTAAGCTAATAAACTAAGGATTCCTATCCCCCCTCCACACTTTAACTCCCCTTTTACTTAACTAAATATAAATACTCTTAATTTTTCTATTCATTCATAAGCTATTTGATACTTTTTAGTCCGATATTTGTTTTGAATATAATCAATCCATCTTCTCCATTCCGATATATATCTTTCTTGTGAGTGATCTTTCAAATATGCTGAAATCTTCGCCATTTCTGCCAGATTTGCTACTTTTAATGTCCATTCTTCAATAGTAGGCAATCTTCCTTCTTCCAATATTGCGCCACCAAAAGTCTAGCTGCAGTTATTAAATTTAAAATCAATTTAGTCTCTATAACCGTACAATCTGTAATTATACCCAACAAAAACAATTGTGGAGTAAACTTTATCTTCTTTTTAAGAATATTTTGGATAATCCACCATATTTTAATCCAAAATGCTTTAACTTTTTTACAAGTCCACCATATATGATAATAAGTGGCATAATCACAATCACATCTCCAACACTTAGATTGTAAATTCGGATACATACAAGCCAACTTTTTAGGATCTAAATGCCATCTATAAAACATTTTGTAAAAAATTTCTCTTAAATTTTTGCTTGCGTAAATTTTACATTTCTAACCCATATTTTTTCCCAAGTTTCCATCATTATTGGTTCCTGAATATTTTGTGCCCATTTTATCATACAATCCTTAACTAATTCCGTTTCTGAATCTATTTCTGTCAATACATTGTATACTCTTTTTATATGCATTTGACCTTGGTCTCTAATTTGTTTTACCAAATTTTCCTCGTTCTGCATGATACAAATTCTCTGATCTTCTTTTCCATCTAGCTTGCAACTGACCATACTGAAACCAAGTTTGAATTATTCTTTCTTCTTTTAATGCATTTAAAGATTTTAACTGCAATACCCCCCCTTCCATTTTAAGAAGCTCTTTATAAGTAATCACCTCTTGCTTTTGTTCTACACTTATATTCTCTATCACATGTCTGGATATTGCCCATATAGGTATTTTATAATTTAACTTATATTGATACTTTTTCCAAACTCGTAACAAGGCATTCCTTAATATATGGCTTTTAAAGGTCTTATCCACCTTTTTATCATATAATAAATAAGCATGCCAGCCATATAACAAATCATATCCTTCAATGTTCAATATTCTTTCTTCTGTTGAGTTAATCCAATCACTAATTATTGTTAGGACAGCTGCTTCATAGTATAATCTTAAATTAGGCATTTTAAGACCTCCTCTTTCACGTATATCTTGCATTATTTTTAGCTTTATTCTTGGTCTTTTCCCTGCCCAAACAAAATTATTAATACCCTTCTGCCATTCCCTCAGATTTTCATCTTTCTTGAGTATTGGTATCATTTGGAACAAAAATAGAAACCTAGGACTTCCGGTTTCCTCGTCTTCGGCGGCGGCGGTGCCTTTTGAAGCTCCGCCAGCCCCGCCGCTTGTAGAGCCGCTTCGCGACTAAGAAGCGGCTCGAAAACTTCAAAATCCCTAGGATTTTTGAAGAGAGATCGCAGGGCACAGATTGAGCCCCTGCAACCCCCCCAGGGAATAGTTTCTGGGGAGGGAACAGGAGCGGCTCCCGTTCAACCTGCTGGAACTCCGGGCGGTGTGGGACAAGTCTGCTTTTGCAGAACAAGCCGGCTAGAGGAAACTTCAAACTGAAAGGAAAGGAACCAGCCTTAATAAGCAGCATATTTTTACTTGAACCCTGAAACTCGGAATCGCAAGTATTAGAGTTTTCTTGGCTTTCTAATCTGAGTGAAAAAATGCGGATGAGTGAAAGTGAACTGTAAAACATGGCGCTTAGCCTCAGAGTTAACGAGCTGGCGAGTGTGGATTGCTGAACTCATCTTGCTTTGTCACAAAGTTTCTAAACTGTTACGAAGTTGCTTCGCTTGTAACAAGAGAAATAAGAGAGAAATTTCTCCTTTTTCAATACTGGACTTTGCTTTACTTTAGTTCTTATTTGATTAAATCTGGGGGACTTTTTCAGAAGTCTTTGTGGAGGTGGGAGAGGAAGAAGAACTTCCCTTTTTAGTAAAACCAGCCTACGTGGCAGGATGGCCTCAAAGAAGCAGGAAGCGAAGGCAACAGGAGGTGGATCTCCCACACATAAAACACAGCCTCCCCCTGCACAACAGATACAGACTCAGAAAAAAGATTTTGATGTGGGAGATTTAAAAGAATTTATTTCTAAAATTTTGGATGATAAATTTCAAAAATCTCAACAGGAGATAGATGATAAACTTCAAAAGTCACATCAGGAATTTATGCAGGAAATTAATGAAGTTAAAGATATGGTGAAACAGAATCAAAACAAGGTGAGGTGACCAAAAAAATATCAGAAGTGGCGTCTGGCCTGGCAGAATTTATTATTAAAGTTGATTCTAAAGTTGAAGAATTTAAATCAGAAGTTAATGTTAAGATGAAAGATAATGATTATAAAATTGCTGATGTTGACAGTAAAATGCAGAGAGTTGAAAACGAAATCGTGATGGTACAATTCAGGGCAATGGAGTTTGCAATACGGCTTCGAGGAATTCGAGAAGAGGATAGACAGGATTTGAGACAGGTTTGTTCTGAGGCTCTGGCTAAGATTTTAAAAGTTAATCCTGATGTGGTTTTTCACAAAATAGATAAAATTTACAGAGTGAATTCTTGGGTGGCCAGACAAAGACAATTGCCCAGAGATGTGGTCATATATTTTACAGACAGAGAAATAAGAAATGACATCCTGCAAAAATCCTTTTACACCTCTGTGCAAGTGGGGGGCTCACAAATTGGAGTTTATAAAGAATTACCTCCTAAAATGTTGAAAACCAGAAAAGACTTTGGCTTTCTTGTTAAAGAATTGCAAAATCAACAGATAGCATTTCGGTGGGACGCCCCAGTTGGTATAATTTTGAGATACAAGGGAGAAAGATATCGTTTGAATACCGTGGAGAAGGCAGAGCACTTCTACACTACTACTCTTAAGGAAAGAACACGATCCCCACGTACATCTACAGCTTTGGAGATTAAGGAGAGTGATGAGAAGCAACCTCAACGAGAATTGCAAGAACAGTCTAAGCAGGAACCAGAGGAAATGCAAGGCGCAGAAGGAGGTTTTCTGGATGAGCCTTTGCTGGAATCTTCTCCAATCTTGGACCCGGTTCGGATGATCGAAGTTAAGGATCAACGTATAACTCGAGCTCAATCTAAGTTACTTAAACAAAAGCAACAACAACAACAGGAAAGACAAGACAAGAAGGGAGCTAAGACTACTATACAAGAGACTGGAGCCATGGGGGGAGCGACTCCGAAGATTTTGGATGATATTCGGTTATTCTGCTCTTTGCTCCAGAAAGATGAAGATGACGCTTAAGTGTTTATCTTGGAATGTGAATGGGTTGAATTCAGCACAGAAAAGGAAGAAATTATTTACATATTTGAAACAATTTAATAATGATATAATTTGTCTACAAGAAACGCATATTACAGTTCAAGATCAAAAATACTTGATAAACTCCAAACTAGGAATACATTTTATATCTTCAACGTTGCAAAAAAAGAATGGTGTGGTTATCTATGTAAATAAGAAATTTACGGCTAAAGTTATAGAAACAGATGAAGATGGTAGGTTTGTAGCAATTGAATTATTTACAACATATGGCCAAATTCTTTTGATAGGAATTTATGCTCCCAACCAACAACAGGATTATTTCTATAAAATGTTACATACTAAAATACTACAATGGGACTATAGATCTATTTTAATCATGGGAGACTGGAATGGAGTAATAGATTCTAAATTAGACAAAAGGAGTTCAGCGAAATTTAGGATTAGGTTACCTCAGACCTTTTTTGATATGAAAGAAGATTTGGAACTAAAAGATATTTGGAGAATACATAACCCAAAAGAACTGGACTATACTTTTTTTTCAGATAGACATAGATCCTTCTCTAGGATTGATTTCATTTTGTTGTCAGATGATTTACTTGTCAAGACAAAAAGAACAAAGATTTTTCCAAGAACTTTGACTGACCATAGCCCAGTATGGATAGAAATTGAGATGGATAAGATTGAGAGACGTTCTTGGAGATTAAATGAGAACTTGTTCAGATATGAAAAAAACACAACAGAACTTAAAAAGCACTTGAAAGAATTTTTTGAAATAAATTTGAATAAAGGTACCCCAATAGAAATTGTGTGGGATGCAAGTAAAGCTTATATGAGAGGGGTGCTTATCTACATGAACTCTAAACATAGACTGATTCGATAAAAGAAAAGATCTGAATTGGAAATAGAAATAAAGAATAAAGAACAGTTACTTATTAAAAATCCAACAGATGAAAGAATATGCGGTGCTATAAAACTTTTGAAAGATCAATTTCAAATGCTTATGGCGGAACAAGTTGCAACAAACATACAATATGCGAAGCACAATACATTTTGTAACGCTAATAAACCGGGCAGATGGTTGGCTTACACATTGAGGAAAAAACAGAGTATACGGACTATTGATAGTATTGATATTGGAGGGAAAGAAATTTTTCAACAAAAATTAATTAAAGAAGCTTTTGTGGACTATTATACCAAACTATACGCCAAAGAGGAGGTGCAGAATGGACTTATAGAAAAATATTTAAACGATAAAAGAGTTACAAAAATTACTGATCAACAAAAGGAAAGAATGAATTATCCTATAACAGAGGAGGAGATAATAGTAGCAATTAAACAGTTAAAAACAGCCAAAGCTCCTGGCACGGATGGTTTGACCGCAGTGTATTACAAAACTTTGCAAGCTGAAATGGTGGAACAACTTAGAGATTTATTTTGCAATATTCAACAAGGGGGTAAAATACCCCCATCATGGACAACAGCTTATATATCTTTGATACCAAAAGAACAAGCCGGTCCTAAAAAACCAGAGAATTACAGACCAATATCTCTTTTGAATACAGACTATAAAATTTATGCGAAAGTATTAGCCAACAGATTGATGCCAGTAATCCAAAAGGTGATTCATGATGATCAAGCGGGATTTATCGAGGGCAGATACATGAAGGATAATGTAAGGCAAGTAATAGATTTATTGGAATATCTTGAGAAGAATAAACAGATTCCTGCAGTGCTGGTCTTTTTGGATGCAGAGAAGGCCTTTGATAGAGTGGATTGGAATTTTCTATTAAAGACTTTTAAAAAGATGGACTTTGGGGATCAATTTATACAGGCGATTTCAGCAATTTACCAAGAGCAAAAGGCACAGATCATTATTAATGGAAGTTTGACAACAGAGTTTAAAATTGAAAAAGGAACAAGACAGGGATGTCCGCTGTCCCCACTTTTATTTATTTTAACACTAGAAGTCTTGCTAAATACAATACGGGACTCTAATATCCTGAAAGGTATAATGATTAGGCAAGAGGATTACAGAATAAAGGCATTTGCAGATGATCTGGTTGTTACCCTATCACAGCCAATGGAATCAATAATCCTGATGAAGGACATTATACAAGACTATGGTAAAGTTTCAGGTTTTAGACTGAATCCAAAAAAGACTAAAATGATAGCTAAAAACATGACACAAGATCGTAAACTTGAGCTTGAAAGGAGGGCAGGTTTTGAGATTGTACCAAAGGTAAAATATCTAGGAGTTCAGGTTGCAGAATCAAACATGAAATTGTTTCAAAATAATTATGAGGTGTTGTGGCGAGAGGTGCAGAAAGACATGGAGACTTGGAAAAAACTGCAGCTGTCTCTACTTGGAAGAATAGCAGCATTTAAGATGAACATTTTGCCAAGATTTCTTTTTTTGTTTCAAATGATTCCGGTGCTTAAAAGTGATAAACAATTGAAAGTCTGGCAAACTGGAGTGAATAAGTTCGTCTGGAACGAGAAAAAGCCGAGAGTGAAATTGAAAATTATGCAAGATGTTCCAGAAAGAGGAGGTCTTAAACTTCCAAACCTACAGCTATATTATGATGCAGCAGCTTTAACTTTAACAAGTGACTGGTTTGGAAGGAAAAAGGCTGGAATATTGAATGCAGAAAGTTTTGATCTTGAATTTGGATGGCATGCCTACTTATTTTATGATGACAAAGTTGATAAAGTATTTAAAAGCCATATACTTAGAGACTCTTTGATGAGAGTTTGGAAGAAGCACCGATTCAAATGGGATTATAAAATACCGCTATGGCTGGATCTTGGTCATATTTTGTGGAATACAAATATAATGTCACTCAGGGGGTTTTTATACAAAGAGGTTCCTTTTACAGATGCGGGCAGATGGCAGCTGAAGACATTGCAGACACTGTTGGACGAAGGGATTAATCTAACTTGGTTACAATATAATCAATTACAATTGAGATGGAAAGAGGACCAAAAAACTGGTATTATGTTGCACGAGGAAGAATTGGTTAGACATATAAAAGAGAAAGGTCCAATGCATATCAAAAGGCTTTATAATGTTTTGTTAGAAAGGGATTCAGAAACTGAATTAGTTAAAGATTGTATGACTTAAGTGGGCACAAAATTTTGAAGAACCAGTGATGTTGGAAACATGGGAAAAAAATTGGGTTCAGAATGTTAAATTTACACAGTCGCAGAATTTGAGGGAAAATTTCTATAAAATGTTTTATAGATGGCATTTAGATCCCAAAAAGTTGTCATGTATGTACCCTAATGTTCAGCCAAAATGTTGGAGATGTGAATGTTTGGATGCTACATATTATCATGTTTGGTGGACCTGTAGGAAAGTTAAGGCTTTTTGGATAAAAATTTGGTGGGTCATGCAGAATGTTTTGAAGAAAAAAATTCAATTCTCTCCACAATTGTTTTTATTGGGTATAGTTAAGGGTTTTACATTGGGTGAAACAAAACTGATATTGTATATGATAACAGCAGCAAGATTGTTGATAGGTAAATATTGGAAAAATGAAGCCTTGCTCACTATTGAGGAATGGACTTTGAAGATGGCCAGTTTTGCAGAGATGGCGAAGATTTCAGCATACTTAAAAGATTGTTCACAAGAGACTTATGAATGGGAATGGAAAAAGTGGATAGAATATGTTCAGAACAAATATCAAACTAGAAAGTATCAAATAGCTTTTATTTGAAAATAATGTATTAGAAATATTTTAATGTAATGAGGGTAAAAAGAAAAATTATAAAGGGGAGGGAGGGGTTCAAGTTTTTACACAAGTTTTATATTAAGGGTTTTTTTTTATTTTTTTACCAGATATGAGTATAATATAGGGAAGTCTGGGGGGAGGGGAGGGTTAGGGAGGGTTAGGGAGGTTGGGAAGTTTGGGGTGGGTGGTGGGGGGGGAAAAGGGGTGAAAATGTAATTGTAAAACTTTTGCAATAAAAAAAAAAAATAGAAACCTAGGTAGAACATTCATTTTTATTGCTGCTATTCTTCCCAACAAAGATAATTGTAGTTTTCCCCAATTCTCCATCTCTTTCTGTATTTTTTGCCATAACATTTCATAATTATTTTTATATAATTTTACATTTGAGGCTGTGATATATATCCCTAGATATTTAACCTTTTTTACTATTTCAAATCCTGTTAGTCTTTCTAGTCCTTCTTTTTGCTTTACCATCATGTTTTTAGTTATTATCTTTGTTTTTTGTTTATTTATTTTAAATCCAGACATTTGTCCATATTGGCTAATTATATCCATTAAACCTGTAGCTGATTGTACTGGTTGAGTTAACAACCAAGTCATCTGCAAATGCTCTTAATCTATAATCATGATGTCTAATTTTAATTCCCTTTATTTTATTTGACCCTCATATTTTATTCAATAAAGGTTCCAAAGTTAAAATAAACAATAATGGTGATAAAGGGCATCCCTGTCTTGTTCCTTTTTCAATTTTAAAAGTTTCTGTTAAACCACCATTAATTATTATTTGTGCTGTTTGTCTCTAATATATTGCTCTAATAAATTGTGTAAAGTATTCTCCAAACTGCATCTTTTCTATTATTTTCAATAAAAATTGCCAATTCAATCGATCAAATGCCTTCTCCGCATCCAAAAAGATAAGCGCTGCAGGGACTTCCTTTCCAAGTATTCCAATAAGCGCTGCTACTTCCTTTCCAAGTATTCCAATAAGTTTACAATTTGTCTTACATTACCTTTCATTTGTCTCCCACTTATAAATCCAGATTGGTCATTATGAATCATTTGTTGCATGATTACCATTAACCTATTTGCTAATATTTTAGCAAAAATCTTATAATCAGTATTTAAAAGCGATATTGGCCTATAATTCTTAGGTTGACTACGGTCTTGATCCTCCTTTGGAATCAATGAAATAAAAGCACTGGTTTATTGAGTACAACAATTCGGCACAAATGAAACTTAAAAACAGCTCTGACTATTTCCTACTTTTTCATATTATTAAAAGTTAGGTCTCCCCCCTCCCCACTATGTCACAGAACATATTGTCCAATTAGGTGCTCTGTTGTCTCCTTGGCAACCAGTTTCAGTCTCTGGTCAGTACCCGTTTGGATGACCTTGCTTCCCAGGAGATATTTAATTGTTTTGGCTGGTGTGCATTCCAAGCCTCTTCCGCCCCACCCCACCAGTTGTGTGGCAACTTTGGAAACGGAAAGATGGCTGCAACAGGTCTGATCTGTTTCAGAGTTGACAGGTGGATAAGCAACAAAACTGAAACGCCATGAAACAAATTATTAATATATTCCCATACCTCATTAGAAATATGACATATTTCATATTCACATTCTAATCAAAATCCACATCTCTATTAAACTTTAAACTCAAAAAATACTTGGTTAACATTATTCAGATCATCAAGAGAAATTACATAATGTCCCCAATTTTTGTTTCCTCAAAACTACTTCAATTCTTCCACTGGTAGTCTTCTATGATGACATTCTTGAGTACTGGTCATCATTTGTCTGACTTGGCAATCTCAGTGGTTCACCCTATGGCTCTTGTCTAGTTTGTGATCATAAGAGCCTTTTTTTAACCTTTTAAAAGCATTTTTTTACAACCTAATGGTTGTAAAAAATGCTTTTAAAAGTAAAAAAAAAAAAGGCTCTGATGATCACAGTTGCAGTTGAGGCATGGGTCGAGGCGACACAAGGAAGGAGAGCTCCGTATCCCGTGTCGAATTTCCAGTGTTACGGTGCCCGTTGCGGGAAAAATCGATCTTGGGTGGACCGGTAAAGAGAGGGTGACTTCAGCGGAGCTGGTGTGGAGAGGTGCAGTCTCCCGTCGCGCCAAGAAGAATCCTCATTTTGAACATGGAAGAAGTTGGCCAACATGGCCGACCCAGAGATCTAACGCCCCAAGTGCAAAATCGGGACGCGAAAGAGTGAGTATTGGGTGAAGATTGGCGGTGTGAGCAGGCGATTAAAACGCTAGACACAGTGATATTGAAGATAACTGCAAGGAGGTGACAAATCCTAGAGCCCAGAGGAGCAGCTGAAGGAAAGGGAGATTCGGAAAGGTGCAGGTGGCAAACAGCGAGGGGAGCGAAGTGATGCAGCGAAACCTGTCCTGTTGGATATATACGGAGGAATAGAAAAGGGACGTTTGAAAGAGTGAGCGTTCTGAATCTGGGAGAAGAGAAGCGATCTGGAACAGGGATGTTGGTTTTCCGTTTAATAAAGCTGCACCGACAGAGAAGGACAATACAGGCAATAATAAAGAAGAACAATATGCTATAATATTTTGTCTGTTGCTTTCTTATATGTGTTTTGATTAAGATTTTTATTAATATCAAGCCAGTTAGAAAATTAATTAATTAATCTGTCTACTATAGTATGTTAATACAAGTCTAAAGTATTTATTGCACTTGTACCACTTTATAGTACTTATAGCCTATTGAACAGGAGAAGGATTTTCATTAAGATCAAGATTAAGATACAGTATGTCTGAGAATCACTAGAGTGATATATAATAAATTAGTTAAAATATAAAATATAATTTATAGATTGAGATTTTATATTCAAATAAAATAGGAATAGAATATATTTAGATTTATTTAAGAACATTAGGAATTAGTAGTTTACAAAACTGAGCTAGAAGCGGATGCTGATTTGGGAAAGAATAGACAGAATTCTAGAAAAGCAACATAAAATTTTGAACGAAATGACATCCACCACAGTAACTACAGTAAAATCAGGAAGGAAGGTCACTTCAACACCAATTGGATTAACAGCTTCTCCAGCAACACAAAAGACCTTAGAAGGGATGTTTTCGACTAAAAAGCAAACCTCCACCATGAGTATGCAGACTGTCCAGACTACATTAGCGACAATACAGGAGACTATGTTAAAAATGCAAGAGTGCTTGTCTAGATATCATGAGGAAGCCAGGAGAGATTTGGACGAAGTCAAAAAATCGGTCAAAGAGGATATACAAAAATTAGATGAAAAAATGGACTCTATTCAAGAGATAATACAAAAAAATGACCAAAGGATCACGGCTATAGAAAAAAAAACAAAAACAGAGCAAACGGAAGAGAAGCTAGAATTATTAGATGAGAAAATGACAGGCCTTAATAAAAACCTTGAGAACACGGTGGCACAGTTAGAGATGGAGAGAACAGCATTCTATCTAAGGTTCCAAAATGTGAGAGAAGAAAGAGATGAGGACCTAACTCTAGTAATGGCCAAAATGATCGTGGAAGCTCTACAGCGAGATAAGGATGAGATTATTAATGAACTGGATGAGGAATTTAGAGTACACACGAACTATGCGAGACAACACAAACTGCCAAGAGAGGTCCATGTATGATTCGTGCAGAGGAAAGTCAGAGACATCGTCTTCAAAATAACAAAAGAAGAACCAATGTACTACAAACAGAAAGAAATCATAACATTAAAACAAATACCAAAAAGAATTAGAGAATGGAGAAAGGACTATGGATTCCTCACAGCATTACTAAATAGAAAACAAATATTATTTCGATGGATAATACCGGAGGGTGTGTTGGTCACATGGTAGGGGAAAAAGATAAAAGTTGACTCCTTAGAGAAGGCACAAACCCTACACGACCAGGTGATAGAATTAGAAAGAACAAATGGCAGAAGAGAAGAATTGGAAAAGAGAGTTAAACCAAAACAAAGACGAGAAGATCAAGAAACCCCATGTGAGGAGAGTATTAAGGAAAAAGAAAAAGAAGAGGGGGAAATTCGAGAAGAAGGAGTAATGACAAGAGCACAAAACCAAGCTAAGAAAAAGGACAGGAAGTAAAGGAATAAAAAAGAAAAAGACCAATTTTAAAGAATGGACCGGAACCTTAAAATGATATCACTAAACATAAACAGACTCAATTCACCAGCCAAAAGACATCAAATATTTAGGAAATTAATCAAACAAAAAATAGACATTGTATGCCTTCAAGAAACTCATATAAGAAAACAAGATGAAAAATTTTTACAATGTAAAAAATTAGGGAAACTATTTGTATTGTTAGCGGACGAAAAGAAAAGAGGAATAGCAGTTTTTGTTAAGGAAGAGATAGAAAGTAATTTAAAATATGTAGACAAGATAGGAAGAATCTTGATGATTGAAGTAAATGTTAAAGGTAAAAGTGTGTTGTTAGTGGTCGTATATGTGCCAAATAGTGAACAAAAAGAATTTTACCGAAAATTGCATGAAAAGATAATAGAACAAAATATAGAAAATGTATGTTTGCTGTGGGATCTTAACGCAATTGTGGACCCAAAAAAGGATTATAAGAGCAATCAGAACAATAATAAAAAGAAAAATTTGCTGCCAAAAACATTATTTAATTTAACAGAAGAATTAAACTTAGTGGATATATGGAGACTATATAACCCAGAAGAGGAAAGGTACACATATTACACCAACCCCCACAAATCCTGGTCGAGGATAGATATGGTTTGGGCTACAAAGATTTTAATACAGGAGATGGAATCAGTAGAGATCGTGACGAACGATTGGGCTGATCATAACCCAATAATAATAGAATGGAGAGGGCAAAGAAAGAAAAGGAGCAGATGGATGATGATGAATGTTCAGATAATGAAAGAAAAGGAATATACTGAAAAGATAGAAAAAGAATTGAAGGGGTTTTTCAAAGATAACAACAAATATCAAACATCCCTCCAAAACCTGTGGGACACAACAAAAGTCTACATTAGAGGTTTAACAATAGCCTATAATAGCAAATGGAAAAAGGAGAAGGAAAATGAATATAATAAAATCCGAGAAGAGATTAAAAATTGGGAAAGGAAATTACAGGAGAGGCCAGGGGATGAACAAATAAGAACTAATTGGATGGCAGCTAAACATAAATTGAACCTATTTGAACATGAAAAATATGTCAATACAATGAAATTTGTAAAACAAAATCAATTTGAACAGGCAAACAAACGAGGGAGGTGGATGGCTTATAAATTAAGAAAAGAAAGAGAGAAATGAACAATTCATCAACTGCAGGATAAGGATGGTAAGTTATGTCAGAACCCAGAAAAGAAGAAAGAGATAGAAATCCAATTTTTTCAAGTTATACATACAGACAAAGTGCCAACAGAGGAAATAGACCAATATTTAAAAGAGGAGGGAGTAACTGAAGAAGAGGAAGTGATACTGAATAGAGAGATTACTATAGAGGAACTACAGGCAACAATTAGGAAACAAAAAAAACAATAAAACAGATGGGTTACCAATAGAATTATACAAAGGATTAGGGGAATCATTAAATTGGATATTATTAGAGGTCTACAATGAGGCTTTGAAAGAGGCAACGCTGCCAGACTCTTGGAGGGAGGCATATATCTTCGCTAATCCCGAAGGAGGGGGCAGATACAACACAGATAAAAAATTATAGGCCGATTTCTTTACTAAATTCTGATTATAAGATTTTTATGAACCTGATGGCAAACAGATTAAAGGTAATATTAAATCATAGAATACATTCGGATCAGAACGGATTCCTGCCGGCAAGACAAATTAAAAACAACATAAGGACTGTGATTAATGTAATAGAATACTATGAGGTGCATCCAGAGAAACAGGTAGCCCTGATCTTTCTGGATGCACAAAAAGCGTTTGATTGGGTCAACTGGAGATTTATGACACAACAAATAAAGAATATGAAATTCGGGAGAAATTCGAAAAGATGATAGTTTCAATATACACAAAACAGAGAGCAAGGATACTAGTCAATGGGGAACTAACAAATTTTTTTGAAATAAGTAGAGGAGTATGACAAGGGTGCCCACTTTCACCACTACTTTTTATTCTAACTTTAGAAAATTTACTTAGAAGAATTAGATTTAACAAAAATATAAAAGGACTCAAGGTAAAAGGCGAAGAATACAAGGTCCAAGCGTTCGCTGACGACCTTGTATTCTTCATAGCGGATCCACTAGAAACAGAATTAAAATTAACAGAAGAAATAGAGAAATTTGGTAAAGTGGCAGGTTTAAAAATCAACAAAGATAAGACCAAAATATTAACTAAAAACTTAACAACAAAACAAATAGAAGAGTTAGAAAAACAATCAGGATTACAAGCAGTTAAGAAGATAAAATATTTAGGTATTAATTTGACAACTAGGAATGTGGCCATAAAAGATAATAATTACGGAGAGTTAGTACAGCAAATTAAAAAAAACTTAGAAAGATGGGGGAAACTAAAGCTATCATTGCTAGGAAGAATTGGGGCAATAAAGATGAATATACTCCCGAGACTTCTCTACTTATTTCAAACTATTCCGGTTAAATTAGAGAAAAACTTTTTTACAAATCTGAATAAAATAACATCAAAATTTGTATGGGAGGGGAAAAAACCAAGAATAAATTTAAATATATTACAGGATGATAGAACTAGAGGGGGTTTTGGCCTACCAGCGTGGGAAAAATACTATAAGGCAGCGAGTTTAACATGGATTAAGGATTAGGTCAATTTGGACAATTATAGACTATTAAAATTGGAAGGCCACGATTTATTAAAGGGGTGGCATGCCGGGAACAAAACATATAAACACTTCAAAAATCATATAATAAGAAATTCACTAATTGGCACTTGGCTCGAAATTAAAAACAAACATTATATGAAGGTTCCCGGCTGGATATCCGCATTGGAGGCGGCAATGCACCCCAATACACTAGCCCCCCATAAATTAATAAGATATAAAGAATTACTGGATCCCCACGGAAGATTAAAAACACGGCAGGAATTTAGGGAACAAGGAATAGAAATAGATTGGTGGCCCTACCTACAAATACAAACTAGATACAATAAAGATAGTGAGGAAGGAGGAATCGAAATAAATCCCAACCGGCTAGACAAATTATTAGGAACTAAAGATGGAAACTTGATTTCAAAGATTTACAAATACTTATTAGAATTCGACCTAGCAGAAAATCTAGTCAAAGGACAAATGATAGCCTGGGCAAGGAATATTGGTAAAAACATACAATTGGAAGAATGGGAAAGGGTATGGGAAACCAACTATAGAATAACAAAATCGGTACCATATAAGGAGAACCAAGATCCAAGAACCAAGATGTGGTACAGATGGTATCTAGCCCCTGCGAGATTGGCGAGGATATATGCAAATCTTAATCCAACGTGTTGGAAATGTAAGCAAGCACAGGGAACCTTCTTTCTTGTCTAGTGGCTTTGCCCAAAAATTAAGAAATATTGGATAAAAATAAAAATTTGGATATCAGAAATAATTGCGGAGGATATTGAGCTAGAACCAGAAATTCCTACCACCGTAGGAATGCTTAAAGAAAACATTAGAAAAGAAAAAAAGGACCTAATATTACATATAATTACGGCGGCTAGATTAGCCCTAGCACAAGTCTGGAAAACAGATCAATTGCCAACAGAGCAGCAAATAATTCAAAAAATTTATACATGTGCAGAAATGGATAGACTAACGTTGAAATTGAAAGATAAGGAAGACTCACAGTATTTTAAAGTATGGGATAGTTGGCATGAGTGGATAAACCAATAGAAAAGAAGGTAAAGTTAAAATTTAGTAAGAAATTAAAAGTAATAATTATACACCGTCATCAAGATAAAAAAGGAAATAAGTCACTGTGTACATTTGTACTTTATATACCACATATACTTGTTTGTTTGTTGTGATTAGTATCGTTGATTGTATTTTAAGGTTGTGAATGTTTTATATAATTTTATCTTTTTAAATCTAATAAAAAATAAATAAATAAAAGCATTTTTTACAACCTAATGGTTGTAAAAAATGCTTTTAAAAGTAAAAAAAAAAGGCTCTGATGATCAAAGCTGTGGTGCGCGATTATCAGAGCCTTTTTTTAAAAAAAAGTAATAAAAAAAAGTTCACCATGCCCACCCAGTCACGTTATCCCCCCCACCAAGCCACGCCCACAGAACCGGTAGTAACAAATTTTACATTTCACCACTGGTTCTAAAGATACTGTTATTGTTATTAGAATGGGGGACTAAATTGTTGAACAATTAAATAATGAAGGCTTATATTTTAATACAAATATGTATAAGAATATTATTACAATTACATAAGTATGATTTAAATAACAAATAATATTAATACTATCATTACTACTTGTATTCAAATGAATACCCAGATGTTCATGTATTGATATTGATGTATATTTTTTTTAAAAAGAGACATAACTACATGAAAACCATGGTTTTGAACATTTATACTCTAAAGATGAGTAAGATTGGCTTTGGGCAAAGTCCACCTTTTCTAGATGCCCTACTAGGGCCATCAACTTTAGCTAAAATAAATTCTGGAGATTCTCTCCTCTTGTGTAACAAATGAGGGCATGGAATGTACTTACCTATGTGTGCATACAGATGTGTATATATATTTGTCAAAAACCATATTTCCCAATAGCAAAGGTAAAACAAACCAAAATATTAATTTAGTAAATTTCTGATTTAAATTAATTTCCTATGAATTAAAGGAACTTAAAATAATTTCATCCCCCTCTGCATATAGCAACTGTTTTTCTTACTGCTCTCACATACAGAAACATATCACACTTAGAATACTGCATCCAGTTTTGCTCACCATATTATTAAAAAGAGAATCTGAAGGAGTGCAGCAAAGAACAACAAAGATGATTAGGGGGCTGGAGACTAAAACATATGAGGAATGGTTGCAGGAATTGGGTTTGTCTAGTCTACTGAAAAGAAGGACTGGAAGTGATATGATAATAGTGTTTCAATATTTGAGGGGCTGCCACAAAGAAGAGAGGCTCAACCTATTTTCCAAAGAACTAGAAAGGCAAGACAAGAAACAATGGACGGAAACTAATTAAGGAGAGAAGCAACCTAGAACTAAGAAAAAAATTCCTGACAGTGAGAACAATTAACCAGTGAAACGGCTTGCCTTCAGAACTTGTAGGTGTTCCATCATTCAAGGTTTTTAAGAAGAGACTGAACAGCCACTTGTCTGGAATAGTATAGGGTCTTCTGCTTGAGCAGAGGATTGGACTAGAAGACGTCTGATGTCCCTTCCAACTCTGTTATTCTGTTATTCTTTTTTCTGGTCAGCAGAATAGCAGAAGGGGTGGGGGAGCAGAGAAGACTGGGTATGGGGTAAAGGGAAAAGGTAATTAGAGAAGGAAGGAAAGAAAAGAAGAGAAAACCTGCCCAGGCATTACCAAAAGGATTAAAAATAATTAGACAAGCAGCAGGGATGAACCCAATTGGCGGGGGAACAGATAATTTTCAAAGGCTTTCATGCTTTTCAGCTGCAGAGTATGCAGTTATTGGCTCCTATTCAGCAATATTTTCCATTCTAGGTGAATGTGATATAACCATCTTCCCAGAACAATGTAGCTATGAAAGTGCTTGGTTCCTTAGTAATACTGTCTCAAGGACATTCATTTCCTTAGGAGTTTTATAAATGTTATGTCACTCAATGAAGCATCTGTCCTGCTTATACGCAGCTCTCTTTTACAGAAGAAAGAGTGGGACTGGAATGACAGCAAGCTACTGGTGATGCATGACCCAATCTACAGGTAAGAGATGTGAGTAAGGAAAGGCCCCTGGGAGAAGGAAAAGTTAACTAGCAGTGTGCATATTATAGGCAAGTCTCCAATGACTTAAACAAGGTTCTGTTTTGCAGACAGGACTATTGAAAGCAATATCAATAGTATTGGGAATTATATACTGCTTCATGAAATAAACAAAATGTTAAAAAGCTATGATACTTATGTACCAAAGCACATCTAAATTATATTAAAGTAACCAAAATACCTTTACAATCCCCAAGGCCCTTTGGAGTACCCCGTTTGGAAATTGAAAGTTGAAAAATTTGACATGCCCTACCGCTTCATAGTGCTTTGTAGAACTCTCTAAGTGGTTTACAGAGTCAGCATATTACACCCAACAATCTGGGTCTTCATTTTATCGACCTCGGAAGGATGGCAGGCTGAGTCAACCTTGAGCCAGTCAGAATTAAATTCCTGGCTCTGTGGGCAGAGTTATCATCCAAGATTGCATTTTAATCACCATAGCTCTTAAAGAAGGTAGAAACTGCTGGTAAATAGCTGATCTTTACGTGGGTTTTTTCTCTGTTTCTCCAGGTCATTTTGTTCCAGGTTGTAGGATATTTGAACTCTGCACACAGTCCAGAATGAATCCAGATTGGGACCTAAGATCAAGCTAGCACTTGGCAGAGGTTTCTAGGTCTTGATGTGACAATGACAGCACTTTGAAAGATAGTCTCTATTTCAGTCTTCCCTTTTCACCAGTCGAACAACTTCATGCTTTAAGACATGAGCACTGTACATGCAGAACTATTTGTAGGAGAACTAATAATCCTTTGGATGGAATTCTGGAATTCATATTATAATTCTATCATGCTGCAGCTATAACTTGCATGACAGAAAATATTAATTGGTAACTGACCATATGCATTTTAAAAGTCAACCATTTCACTAAACAGAAAAGAGCTTGTAGTACAGTGGACTAAAGCACTGTTATTAACAACTGCTGCTTGCAGCTACTGCAAGTTCAAATCTCACCAGGCTCAAGATTGACTCAGCCTTCCATCCTTTCAAAGGTAGGTGAAATGAGGACCCAGATTGTGGGGGCAATAAGCTGACTTTGTATAAATATACAAAAGTATGAAGGTTATTGCTTAACACATTGTAAGCCGCCCTGAGTTTCCGGAGATATAAATTAAAGCAAAAAAAAAAAAAAAGCATTGGAATATTATTACAGTATATTAATCATATTAGCAGATGGTAATAACATATCCTGATTAATAAAATACCTGCTTAAAAAAGAATGTGTAAGTGGTAGACTAAAAGAAAAGGAATAAATTGCAAAATGGTAATATTGGAAAGATGTGCTTATATTTGCCAGTATTATTGAGACAATCAGTGAGCACCCATACCTTGACTTGGCTTGCTTTTCTCCAAGACAGTGACAGAATAGCCCCATGATGGCGAACCTATGGCACGCGTGCCACAGATGGCACACAGCGCCCTCTCTGGGCACGTGAGCCATCACATCAGTTCAACTCTGCTGCACATGCGTGTGCACCTCCAACCGGCCACCTGGTCGTCAGGTCTCTGCTGCACATGTGCGGTGGGCCCCACGGGGGCGGGAAGTGTGCGGGGGCGCATGCATGTGCAGTGGGGGTTCAGGCGCGCGCTTTGGGCACTCAGTTCAGAAAGGGTTAGCCATCACTGGAATAGCCTGTTTCCTATATGGCATGCATATTGCATATATAGTTCTGCTATTTTTGCAGGATATTTTATGTATCCCACGATTCCCAGGACCTGAAGATCTTCAGTTATATTGCAAGGGATGGCTCCAGTAACATCTTCCGTTGTAATGTTTTCAAGTCCAAGAAGAAGGTATGTTGCAAGTTGACAAGATACAAGCTTAGGGCCTCTTATAAATCCCTCTAATAACTGAAGGTCATCATTGCACTCTGGGGATATTGTGCATAGTTTGTATCTCCATTTTCTTGGAGTCTATTTACATGGGAATTGTAAACAGGTTTTCAGTATTTTCCTCTCATTAGGTAGAGGAGATTAGGTGCTATGGAGAAGGAGCTTCTTTGTACTTTCTAAACAAGATTTTTACTTATGCTCTGTGTTGATGATACTTGAAATAATACATTTCCTCCAGCATCTTTCCTCAACAGCTAGTCAAGTAGCTAATAAAAAGATGTCTGGAAACAAAGGTCAAAAAGTGAAAGTACCTGACAAGATGGAGGACTCATATACTGTTCTCTTACAGAGCAATGAGTTAAAATGGTGGCAGTGAAGGAAGCAGTATCAGATCACAGGGAGAAAAGTTACTAAATTAAGTAGGAAAGTATAAGTAAGGAGAGGGGGGGAAACGGAGAAAAAAGGAGCAGCAAGTTAGATAAGGAAGATAGATGGGATAAAGGAAAAGAAGAAATGAGGTAAGGAGGAAAACACTAGCAATATATTAGCGCAGCAAATGAATGGCTGCATGCTGAGTTGGAGGCAGCCGGCAATAGAGAATAGATCCCGCTCAGGAGCCCAACTAAGCAGCCCAGTGCTGGAAAAGAGGCAACTGAGAGCAGTGAACCAGCGGTTGAACAGCGAGCAAGAAGGGAGGCAGCGAACCAGTGGGCTACAGTATATTCGGTAATTGTCTAGACCCATACTCCAATCTAGGCAGCCCGGCTCGAGGGAGCAGCCAGGCATCCCAGGGCCCAGGGCCTAGAAAACTAGAGGCAGCCTGACTACCACAGTCCTCCCACTGTGAACTTCCAGCCTGGTAGCCTCCCCAGTGACCTGCCCCATATGGAGGACTTGTGGAGAACTTGATCAACATTCCCTTCCCAGCAAGATCAGCAGACACCCGACCCCTCGCCTTCTGCTAGCCCGGCAGCCCTTCCCAGTGGCCCATATGGTGGAGGACAAAGGGCCTGGAGCAACCCATCCAACAAAGGGAACTGGTGGCTGAGAAATCGGTGGTGGCAGAATCAGTGGAGGGGAGAAACGCAACAGCAGAATCGGTGGAGTGGAGATCATACTGTTTCTCTGGAAATTAGACCTACCCCGAAAATAAACCCTAGCCCGATTTTCACACCTGTGCCTAATATAAGCCCTACCCCAAAATAAGCCCTAGTTCAGCCCTGCCTACTCCATCCCACCATCTGGTTGCTCATGGCCACAATGGGGCAGGAGGACACATGGCACCCCAAGCATGGCAAGCTTGGGGAACAAACGGTGAACTAGAAGCAGTAGTACATGAGGGTAGATATGACATAGTTGCCATTAAGAAACCTGGTGGGATGAAGCCCATGACTGGAATGTACTGATGGATGGATACAAATTGTTCAAAAGAAACAACTACAAAAGGAAAAGGTGGAGTTGTACTATATGTGAGAGATCACTACATATCTACAGAAATGCACATGATAAAAGCTAAAACCCCTCTAGAATGTATATGGGTCAATATAAAAGGGGGGAAAGTGACATTGCATTAGTTTATATTACAGGCCATCCAACCAAACAGAAGAAATAGATGAATTTTTTGCCAACGTTAACAAATGTATGTAGGAAGCATATCACAGTAGTAATAGGAAACTATCCAGATATCAACTGGGAGACCAACTCTGCAGCAAGTGGGAAATCAAACAGACTCCTAACCAATCTAGCCGACAACTTTATCATCCAAAAGGTAGAGGATGGAACTAGAAGTAAAGCTATACAGGACCTAATTCTAATTAATAGAGAAGAAGTAATAGAGGGTGTTGAAATTGCTGGAACTTTGGGTGAAAGTGACCACATCATACTGGACTTCAATAAAAAAAGCAAACATAGAAAATAATCCAACCAGTGTCTTAAACTTTAAAAGCTGATTTTAACAAACTCAATGAGAGCATAGGAAAGATTCCATGGATGAAAATCCTAAAGAGGAAAACAACTCAAAGAAGCATGGAAAACTCTGAAAAATGTGATCATAAAAGCCCAGTCCAGCACAATACCACTGCAAAAGAAAAACAAGAAATTCAAGAAGAAATGAGAATGGCTACACAAAAATCTCTCTGACAAACTGAAATACAAAAAGGACAAGCATAAGGACCTGGCAGATGTTATCTCAAAACCATTGTACTATATCTTTCAAATTTGGAGTATCGGGGAAGTATTTGAGGATTGGGAAAGGAATGATGTGGTTCCCATCTTCAAGAAAGGAAAAAAAAAAAAAAAACCAGACCCAGGAAACTACAGACCAATCAGTTTAACATCAATACCTGGGAAGATCCTGAAAAAGATAATAAAAAACATATCTGTGAACAACTGGAAGCAAAATTATAAATACTGTATTTTTCGGAGTGTAAGACGCCCCGGAGTATAAGACGCACCTTAGTTTTTGGGGAGGAAAATAAGAAAAAAGCCGATTGGCAGGTGGATCAGCCTCCCAGAATACCCCCAATCAGCTGTTCCAAGAGATGAATTTTAGCAACAGGTTCCTTGGTTGTGAGTTCTGTGCCTTGCTTTTTTTTTCTGCCTCTGAAATTTCTGAAACTCTGTTTCAGAAAAAACTTTTTTTCCTGCCTCTGAAAGCCTCCAAAATAGAGCTTCAGAAAAAAAGCCTCTGAAACTTTGTTTGGGGGCTTCTTTTCTGAAGCTCTCTGAAGCTCTGTTTGGGGGCTTCTTTTCTGAAGCTTCATTTCTGATCCTTTTTTCAGCCTCTGAAACCTCCATTTGAGAAGCTGGGCAGGGCTGCATTTGGAGTATAAGACACATCCAGATTTTCACCCTCTTTTTTTGGAGAAAAAGATGCATCTTATACTCTGAAAAATACGGTAGTAACCAGCATGGGTTTGTTAAAAACAGATCATGCCAAACCAATCTTATTTTATTCTTTGATAAAGTGACTAAATTAGTAGACCAGCGAAATGCTGTGGACATAGTATACTTAGTATATAGTAATGTATTTGACAAAGTAGACCACAATCTACTTCTTGGTAAGCTAGAACAGGGGTGGGCAATTGTGGCTCTTTTACAACCTGTGGACTTCAACTCCCAGAATTCCTGAGACAGCTTGGTCCACAGGTTGTAAAGAGCCACAATTGCCCACCCCTGAGCTAGAAAAATGTGGAATAGACAACATCACCATCAGATGGATTTGTAGCTGGCTAACAAACCATACTCAACGAATAGTCCTTAATGATACTACATCCACATGGAGAGAAGTAAGCAGTGGGGTACCATAAGGCTCTTAGGCCCAGTACTTTTCAATATTTTCATGAATGACTTAGATGAGGGAATAAAAGGGGAATTCATTAAATTTGCAGATGATACTAAACTGGCACAAATTGCCAACACCCCAGAAGACAAGCTCAGGATTCAAAAAGATCTTGACAAACTTGAACAATGGGCCTTTCCAGCAAAATGAAATTTAATGTGGAGAAAAGGAAGGTTTTACACATGGGCAGGAAAAAACAAAGGTACAAGTACAGATTAGGTGAAACCTGACTCAAAAACAGTAATTATGAGAGGGAACTTGGAATCCTATTG
This sequence comes from Pituophis catenifer annectens, assembly GCF_029215685.1. Lineage (NCBI taxonomy): Eukaryota > Metazoa > Chordata > Lepidosauria > Squamata > Colubridae > Pituophis > Pituophis catenifer. Next base: position 104,887,322 of record NW_027256883.1, on the reverse strand, counting down.
GATGATCACTTGAATATGAGCGAGCAGTGTGCAGCAGTAGCAAAAAAACCCTAATATAGTCCTGAGTTGTATAAGCAGAGACATGGAATCAAAATCATGTGAACTATTGGTACCACTTTATAAAACCTTAGAAAGACCACACCTGGAATACTGCCACTAATTTTGGTCACCATACTACAAAAAAGATGTTGAGACTTTGGAAAAAGTTCAGAGAAGAGCAACTAAGATGATCAAAGGCCTGGAGACTAAACCATATGAAGAATGGCTGCAGGTTTTGGGTTTGGCTAATCTAAAGTTCAAAGAGAGAAGCAACCTGGAATTAAGGAAAAACTTCCTAACAGTGAGGACAATTAACCAGTGGAACAGCTTGTCTTCTGAAATCATGGGTACTCCATCACTGGAGGTTTTTAAGAAGAAACTAGACAGTCACTTATCTGAAATGATATAGGTTCTCCTGCTTGAGCAGAGGGCTGGACTAGAAGACCTCCAAGGTCCTTTATAGCTCTGTTCTATTCTGTTCTGTTCTATTATATTTCTATTTCTATTATTTCTATTCCAAAATCTCCCGCTTCTCTTAATAATTAAAAAGTGAAACTGTCTTTTAGCAGGTGGCTTAATATAATCTGTCATCATCACTTAGTCAGAAAGATTCCTTTTTTTACAGGGAAAATAGAACTTGCAGTATAAATTATTTTATTGGCAGGTAGAGTCATAGATTTGGCCTCTACAGAAAACTCTCTTTCATCCTGTTGTTTTACTCTCCTTTCCCAGAAGTGCTCCGAATTCTACATTCTGGCCCTGTGTTCCTGTCTTGATATAGCTGCTTGGTTCCTAATGCTGCCATTATCTGTCTTCTAAGGGGATGCTTTTACCAGGTCTCCTCCTCCTTAACTCTGAGGTGTGGGATGGATAGGGATCCCATATTCTGTGCCCTCACTAGCAAATAACAACAACACAAGCAAATAAAATTATAATATATTTTATAACACCACCTCCCAGGACTATAGTGTGTGATGTGTGATTAGGGCATGATGGGGTATCTAAAATTAATTCAATTGTTTTACATAATCATCTGGAAATATAATTAAGGTTGGATTAAAAAACATAATGCTGCTTACATAACAGATGGGGATCTGTTCCTATTATAGAGGAAACAATAAATTTAAGGCTGATGGTAGAATGGATCTGCTATTAATGTAAGACATTCTGCTGCACAGAGTTCCCAGAGTGTCTCAAATATACAGTAACTGAGCTTGCATAAATAAAATAAACACCAGAAACAAAAATAATGCTGTTAATTTTTTCTTTATTTCTGTTAATTAGTTTAACACATTAAGATAAAATAAATTGAGATTACACAAAATTGAGTGAGATAGCTCAAGCCTTAGGAGGTAGAAATAAAATTCAAAAACCACCTCAGATGGGTTACAGAAATTGGTGAAAATAAAAGGAAATGTCTGAGCAAGTAAGGAATTTCTTTGAATCAAGGGGATTCAATTTTACTTGTACAATTTTACTTGTTTTTTTAGTTTTCTAGAGAATCCAAGCTTAAATCGGGGCCTGAATATCTTAGCTTTCCCTTTCTTTTTATCCCAACACATCTTCCTTATTTTCATTCCATTTCAGCTCTCTCAGTTTCAAATAGGCAAGATTATTTTTTAACTTGGACCAGAAGGGGTTAGGCAGACTATTTTCTTCTTAATAGAGCCAGAGCATGTCACATTGCTTGCTTTGAGGCAAAGCCAATGTGTTTTGGTTGTCTGGGATGAAAGACAGAGAGAAGGTTATCCTTACACATTGACTATTGCTGAGAATTATGGAAATTGACACCCCATCTTCTTGAGAGTTGCATTACTCTTAAAGATGCTGAGCTTGTCAGCTGGAGAGTTGACAGCCCAGGTTCAAGACCTGAGCTTCCATGCAACAGGGTGAGCTTCCGCTACTTGCCCCAGCTCCTTCCCAGCTAGCAGTTCGAAAGCATGCAAATGTAAGAAGATTAATAGGTGCCACTTTGGTGGGAAGGTAACAACTTAAATTGCACCTGTGGCATATAGCCATGCTGGCCACATGACCACGGAAATTGTCTTCGGACAACGCTAACTCCCTCAGCCAAGAAACTAAGATGAGCACCATACCCAAGAGTCGGACACGACTGACAGGGAAACCTTTACCATTACCATTTACTTTAAAAAAAAACATTTAAACTTAAATGACACCATAACTTTTATGACAGTTATTATTTGCTCTGAGCATATAATTCAGGAATGGCCACTCCAAAAATGTGTTCATTGTTAAGCCCTCATGCCTAAGTACATATTTCAAAAATGTATCTAGCTTGTTGTTGCTTACTCAAAATTCAGAATAGTGTTCTATCTCTGCCTTCTGATTCAGATAGAAGTTCATAAATGTGTATTAAGTAAGTCTACCAGGATGTATATTTCTGAAATGAACTCCAAATGAATAGCTTAAAGTCAAAGTGCAGTTTCTGAATCATGCAGTACAGTCTTCAATGGACTGATTTGCAAATTTGGAAAACTCATCTGTGTTTCTTTTCATATCACTAAACAGCAAGACTCCAAAGTTGAAAGGGAGGAATGTAGGAAAATAGGCTCTTTGGGAGCAAGTTGTCTAATTAAGTTGAGATGTTAGCTGCAGAAATCCAAGAAAACCGAAGCTTTAATAGCACATGGAAGAAAATTAGTTATTACCAAACTTGACACGGTTTCAAACTGTAACTAGATTACTGGTACTTTACCCTAGTTGAATATTAAGAGAAGGCATAGATCTTTTCCCTCAGGAATAGCTGTTAGCCTTGGTCTTCAGATGGGATGTTCTTATTGCCCTTTTTCTCTCTACTTTGCAGAGTCAAGCCATGCGCATTGTCCGAACAGTGGGGCAAGCATTTGAAGTCTGCCATAAATTGAGCCTTCAGCATACACAGCAGAATGCTGATGGTCAAGAAGACAGTCATAGTGAAAAGGGCAGTGAGGATTTGGAAGCATCAGGTAAAAAGACAACAATGATGGGAAAGGTTCTTTCTTTCTACAAACAGAAAATTGAAGTCCTAGACAGATAAAAAAAGAAGTGGCAAAATTTTATTTGAGAGAAGAATGACTTTCCCAGAGCAGGTAGAAGAATGTCCTCACCCCTTGCATACAGAACTGAAAGAATGGAGCTAATCTTTCTCTGTGGGCCTACTGGGACTTTACTTTTGCCTCTCCTAAACCAGATGTTAGGATCTTATCTTAGAGTCTGCCTATATTGCTGTCATAATTGTCAACGGTCTGACTAGCAAACCTAAGAAAAGTAAACACTCTCAGGGACTTTTAAATCCCCAAAACAAAACTTTATTGGATATACCATTTCAGCACTGAAGAATCAAAGCCAACTCTGGTTTTCCCACGCAATGCTTGTATTGTTAAACAATGGTCCTCCTTCTCCCCGCCCCCCACCCCCAGTTTGTTGACAAGTTGAATAGCGATAAAACCTAAATGTTTCAAAAGCAGTTCAACCTTGACATGCCGACTCCCTGGAAAGAAGGGGAAACCTGGAAAGATATCAAACATAGATTAATATCATTATTCATGTTCCTTGAGCCTTCACTCTCCCTCCTGGTTTTCCTGCTTAGCATGGAATCTTCTCATTAATCTATCAGTGACAACGTCCTGTTCTTTCACCCATTCTGCTTCTGACATTGGGTACCCTTTCCATTATACCAGGTATTGCAATTTCCCTTGAATCTAGAACTCTTATTAGTTTCATAGTGTTTCTCCCCTCCCATCCAAATGTAGGATGACAGTTCTCTTCCAACCAATGTCACGTTAGAGCCTTTAATGGGCTTCAACAAACTGCAGTGGAACACCGAGTGGACTTTTCATAGTAATCTAGGCAATTTTAACTCCATTGTGACCAGGTTGATGATGCACACAACCGGGAGAGCGCCTATGTATTTAGGACCCAGTTTTTTACGTGGTTGCCTTAATTTCAAGTACTTTGTGGATAAATATACTTTATCCCTGATCTTAAACTCCCTCTGGGAGGCTCTCTTTTGTTTTGCTTGTTTATGTTTTTTCCAATTCTCCTGCCCTCACTAAAGCTTTCTGCACATTTCCCCAAGTGTTTATTATTATTTATTATTAGTTTGATTTCTATGCCGCCCTTCTCCGGAGACTCAGGGTGGCTTACAATGCTTTTAAGCAATAGCCTTCATACTTTTGTATATACCTGCTTAGTAGGGCTTTTGGCCCCCCCTAAGCGGTGTTCTATTTTATACAAAGTCAGTTTATTGCCCCCACAAACCGGGTCCTCATTTTACCTACCTCGGAAGGATGGAAGGCTGAGTCAACCTTGAGCCTGGTGAGAATTGAACTCGCAGTAATTGCAGGCAGCCTGCAGCTAAATACTACTTTAACAGTAGTTTAGTCCACTGCACCACCAGGCTCCAAGTGTTTCTTGGAGTATCTATCCATTAGCATTATTGAGGAGGGAGGCTCCCTTGGGAATTCTGGTATGGGCACAAACTCCATTCCCATACCACTTTGAATGGGGTAATGGGGATTTTTCTTGCTAAATGGATTTTTCTTGCTAGACTCTTAATTTTATTAGGGCATTGGTTGGAACCCTGACACCCAGTGCTGCTATGAACTGAGTTATTATAGGCTACTTCTGCAAAAGGCAAGTTCCCCCCAATTTGTTTGCTGGTATCACAGCGTACCCTGTTTCCCCCAAAATAAGACCTGTCCCAAAAATAAGACCTAGCATGTTTTATGTGTGTGCCTTATATAAGCCCTACCCCCCTGCCAAAATAAGCCTTACTTAAGAGTCTGTGCAGCTGGCACCTGTCCATTCTGTCTCATAGCTCACAGTGCCACAGCCATGAGGTGAGGTGGGGGGGTTGGAGCTGCCCTACACGCCCCATACTGGCTTACCTCAGGGCCCCTGCAGCCAGGCCATCCATTCCCCAACATCTGCTTCGCAGCGGTAGTACCGGAAGCCAGCTGTCAGGGTTCTGACCGATGCCCTAATGAAAGCAGGAGCCTCAAGCAAAGTTTCAAGAAAAAACCAGTCGTTTATTAGGAGCACCATGTTGGCACGGACCAAGTGAAGCCAGCTCTGACTTCACTCAATTCGCCCCTTGCCTCTGACCCTGTTTCCCCCCCCCCAAGGTGTACAAAGCAATTTTGCAGGTTGTAGAAGTCACTCCCTCCAGTCATTACTGGTTTCTGTGGAGATGGCCTTGACTTTGGCTGGTTAGGATATGTTTTGTTTTGACTGAGGTGCAAATTCCTTGGTGCAGCTGCGAGGCTTGATTCCCCATCCTGCTGCCTATGGCAACTCAGGAGCAGGTCAGGAAAGCTTCATGACGCCATGTGCAGCAGGAGCCCATGTGACCACTGGCCCACTTCTTCTGTTTGCGGCTGCAACAGAGCAGGAGGCCGAGCGGCATGCAGGTGCCACAGCTATGTGGTGTGGCAGGTGTCAAGCCATGGATGGCCTAGCTGTGAGGGCCCTGAGGTAACCCAGTGCAGGGTGCATGGGGCAGTTCCATTTACCTTGCCTCGTGGGCTTCCCGTACATGGAAAAAAAGACACACACACTCCGAAAATAAACCCTAGTGCTTATTTTGTAGCCCAAAAGAAAATAAAATTTGGTCTTATTTTTGGGTAGACATGACTGTTGCATTGGTCTGTTCCGCCGCCCTGTTAGTGCTCAGATGGAACCCTGAGCTAAGCCCCTGGGAGAAACCTATCGACTTCAAAAACTCCCACTAGAACTTTGCAGTGAACTTGCACCCCTTGGTCTGAGATGAATACATTTCGGAACTCCATGTAGCTGGTAGATGTGTTGTATGAACAGTTTGGCTAGCTTCTGGGCTGACGGAAGCCCATGTGATTGTCCAAATTACCATGCTTACCCCAATCACCAGCAATTCCATAATAAAATCCATGACAATATCTTCCCATGGTGGACTAGGTTCAGCAGCCCAGGGATCTTTCCTGACATAAGTTTCATAGACGCAGGCACGGCGTAGCTCATTATGTAGCTCTCTATGTCCTTCTTCATCTTGGACCACCAGAACTCTCTCCTGGCCCAGGTGGAGGGTCTTTACAAAGCTGAAGTGGCCAGCTGTTTTTGCATCATGGCTTCAGTGTAAGATCTGGGTTCTCTGACTGACCGGAATGTACAGTTTGTCCCAGGCCAGGTTTTCTCTCATTGTCATCTCATCCCGATGGGCTTGGAAGTCATCTTCCTGTAGGGCTTCTCTCAGTCAATGAATCAACCTCTCATCTAGCACCTGAGAAGTGCTTGGTGGCCGTTGCCCCTCAGAGCTTTTGGCTGCCAGCTACTTGGAGGGGATGATAGAGTTAACTATTTCCTCCCGGATGCTTTTGTACTGGGGCATCCGGGAGAGTGAGTCTACCAGAAAGTTCTTTTCTCCAGGCAAGTACTTAAGCATAAAATTGAATCTGTTAAAATATTGAGCCCATCGTACTTGCTTCAGAGAAAGCTTCCTTGGGGTCATCAGGGACTCTAAATTCTTGTGATCTGTCCATATTTCAAATGGGATCTTACTGCCTTCTAGGAACTGCCTCCAGGTCAGTAGTGCCCATTGGACTGCATAAGCCTCCTTCTTCCACACTTAGCAATGCCTCTCAGTATCAATGAGTTTATGGGATGTGTAGGCACATGGTTGCAGCCTCACTTCAGCATTCTTTTGAAGTAGGACAGCCCCCACTGCCACATTGCTGGTGTCGGCTTGTATGACAAACGGTTCGTCTGGGTTGGGATGTTTAAGGATTGGTTCTGCTGCAAACAGTTGCTTGAGCGTCTCAAAAACCGCATGGCAATCCACGGCCTAGTTCAGGGGTGGGCAAATGTGGCTCTTTTACAACCTGTGGACTTCAATTCCCAGAATTCCTGAAACAGCCCAGCTGGCTCAGGAATTCTAGGAGTTGAAGTCCACAGGTTGTAAAAGAGCCACATTTGCCCACCCCGGCCTAGTTCAATGGTTGACCAGACTTGGGTTTTACTCCCCCTCCACCCGTCTTTAGCAGCTCGGTAATTAGCAGAGTGATTTGGGCAAATGATGGAACCACTTGACACCTGGTAACCCAAATAATCCAGGCTAGTTTTATGAAAGTCTTTCGATAGTTTGGCATAGAGTTTAGTGTCTAGCAGTTTCCTCAGCATCTCATGCACTAACTTCACATGCTCTTCCATCATTTTGGAGTAGATGAGGATGTCATTCAGCTATACCAGAACCCCTTTATATAGATGCTCGTTTATCAATTGCATGAATAGGGCTGGGGGCCTCTGTAGCCCAAACAGCATCACTCAGAACTGGTAGCATCCCAGGGGGCAATTGAAAGCTGTCACTCATTTCCCTCTTTAATCCTTACTTGGTAATATGCTTCCCTCAAGTCTAGCTTGGTGAATATCTTCCCTTTGGATAGGTATCCCAGCATTCCTTTATGACGGGGTAGGGACACATATTCTTGACACACACTCCATTAAACCCATGGAAATCCACGCACAGTCTCATGGACCCACTCTCCTTGAAAAGTACAGGGGCTGACACCCAGAATTACATTAGCTAAATGAATATTCTTGCCAGGTTCTTGTCCATAAAACTCCTCAGCTCCTCCATCTCCCTGGGGATCATTGCATACATCTTGTGCTGAAGCAGTTTCGCCCTCAATTGTACAGTTTGTGGGACAATGTGGAGGGAGCATCTGTTGTGACTCCGATCCCCGAGGCCGACTTATCGGAGGGAGAAGGCTCCGAACATGAAGGAGAGGAGTTGGCCAGGCCTCCCTCTCCAGGACCCTCCTCTCTGGCAATGCCTCAGGTGTCTCCCGAAGGAGAAGAGATTGGCCAGGAGCCAGGTATCTCCTCGCAGTCGGACAGTGATGGAGATAAGTCTTGGCTGGATCCATGCCAGCGTCGGAGAGACAGGCGCACACAGCAGAGAAGGAGGTGTGCCAGAGATTAAGCTGAGTCACTGGACCACACCCCACAGGGGATAAAAGGGGGTGAGGTGGCCATTCAGACTCTGTGACAGACAAAACTAACTACTAGCGAGTCACATTGTATCTTTGAAACAACGTTATCTGCCTTGGATTTAATATGGACTGGACTTGACAATTCTTGAACTGTGTATATCTTGTTTGGGTTTATCTGTCGGAGGAACAGCCCCTCCCTTTATGAGTAAAGTTCTTGGCAAGCAGCTACTGGGTTGCTGCCAATCCTCTTATCGAAAGAATTTGTTGTCTGCCAGTTTTATTTAACACCTGGCTATCTGTTTGTGTGCGTGTGTGAGATGGGGACAGAACAGCATCTTGGACTCTTCCTCACTTCCATCAGATTCCTGTACTCACTTGGGATGTGTGGCTTCCCCAACCCAGGGTCTGCCAGGGTGTTCACTGGTTTGGCCCTCTCTTCCTCTCTCATCCACGCTCGACCTGTCCCTCTTATCTTTTCTACTAGCCCAGATTTCTTCCTCCTCACCTTTAAGCACTACTGGTCACTTCCCCAATTCATTGAAGGGTTGTATTTTTTCAACCACAATAGTCCATTGCCTCTGCCATTTTTGGGGCCACTATGAATTGGATAGTCTCTTTGTTGCTCCCTGCTTTCATGCTCACTAGTCACATCAGGCATGTGGCAGGCATCCCCCCCCATCCCCCGTGATTGAGCCATCAGCTTGCTTGAACTTCATAAGCTGTCTCAGCTTCCTTACTCTTAGTCCTAATGTCTCAAACATCTGCAAGCTGACCAAGCAACAGCTGTAGCCCGAGTCTTATCAGGACGGTGAACCCCCCCCCGGTTCCTGAGTGGCGCAACGCAATCTCCACTTGGGCAGTGAAGGGGGCAATGGCTCCACTTACCATTGTGTTGTCCTCCCCCTCACTGTCACTTTCATAGAAGGCCAGGCTGGTCTTGACAGGAGTCAGAGTTCCCTCTCCGCTGGATTGAGGAGAGACCTCCATGATCTGATGCTCCATCCACGTTTTCTCCTTTGCCTTATTTGGCACTTTCTTGGTCTTTGGTTGGCTCGGGACTCCCCGGGCTGCTGCCAGTTGTGGCACTGGGCAAGTAGCAGCCTGATGGCCCTCCTTCCTACACAGGAAACAGGCTCCTGCTGGCTGCCATGGGCTTTCCCTCAGGGTTGAGGTGGGAGCTCCCGGGTCTTCCGTCTGAAGCGAGCGTCTCTCTTGGCTCCTGCAAGGTCAGTTCTCGAGCCCTGCATGCTGCTTGTATTCCATTAGATCTGTCAGAGTTTGTTGCAGCACACACAATCAGACACAATTAAGTGAACCTCAGCAGGATTCAAATTACTTAAGAAACTTCTTTATATACAATACCATATAGGAGAATTCATCATACAATATCAGGAACACAGAAATAATATTCATAGAAGCAAGTAATTACAGAGTAGAGAGATACAGAGGCTAATATATTGTACAGAGGCACTCATTAAAGAGGCCAAACCAACTCTTATTTACAGTTTAGCAAGTCTAAGCCACACCCAGATTCCAAACTGTCTCTTATGGCCCCATACAAACAAATACTATGTTTCAGTTTCCAAACAGTCCTCAATGGCTGAATTAGGTGCTATGCCTATTCATTGGCTGACCTGTTACCATGTCTATTCCAGCTATGAACATTCATACTCTTGACAAGATCTAACTCTACTGTAGTCACCAGTTGGTACTTGGTGTGGAGCTTCTGGGTTCCCTCGGGGCAGGCGGTTTTGGTACAGCTCGCAATTCAGTCCATCTTGGAACTGGTAGACTAGCAATTGCTCCGGCCACCCTCTCAGCTTCCCCGCCAGGCCTCGGAATTCTCAGATATATTCTGCCACTGGTCTGGCTCCCTGGCAGATGGTCCAGATCTCTGCTTTAACCCGGCAGGTCTGTGAGGGGTCCCTGAATCTGGCCCAAAGCTCCTCCGTGAAGGTATCAATGTTCCCAACTCCGGAACTCCTTTGTTGTGGAGGAACACTATCCAGTCCGCAACCTACCTTTCCAGATTCACGGTGACGGTGTTCAAGCATGCAACGTTGTCTGGATAGTTGGCCCCATACTGGTCCATGTGGCTTCACACTTGGTTTAGGACAAAGGCTAACTTCTCTGGCCTCCCGTCGAACATCCCTCTCAAAGGAGGGGGTTCTCAGTTGTCCCGGATCAGCCCGTACCTGGTGGCACCCCCATTGCCTGTGGAATCACTTCTGCTTTCAGTCCCACAGCACCCCGAGGCACTTGGGATGGCATGGAGGCTTGGGCTTGTCCAGTTCCCACTGGACCTAGTGTTGCTTGGTACATTAATGCCGCTCCGCGCACCTCCATCCCAATGAACCTCTCTCTCAATTGTTCCACTGAAGGGCTGTGACATGACATCTGATACCTCCAGTCCATCGGTTCCTCCCAATCCACAGCTCTCTTGGTTTTCCACTTCAATCCCTGGGTCACAGCCACCTCTGGTGGGATCAGAGGGAACTCTGGCTCAGCGGTCTTTCCCACTTTACTCTGCCACAGATGGGGTAAGGAAGGTCCCACCTGCAGTTGCTGCTCCTTCCTCTCACACTACTGGCTGCTTCGTTTTCTCCATTCTCCCTTTGGATTGAGTCATGACCACTTGCACTCCAGAGTCCACCAGAGTCCATACCGGTGCTTCTTTTGAAGGGGCTGTTCCAGCCTTTGCTGCTGCCTGTGCTCTCTGCTCTCCACTAGGCATTGTCCTTTTCCTCCCCTCACAGCACTTTTGGAGGTGACCGAGTAGACTGCTCTGGGGTTGATGAATGAGAATTGGTTTAATGTCAGTGGTCCGATTAGCAAATCCAAGAAAAATGGACACTCAGGAACTTTTAAATCCCCAAAGCAAAATTTTATTGGATACATCATTTCGGCACTGAAGAATCAAAGCCAACTCTGATTTTCCCGTGCAATGCTTGTATAAACATTAAACAATAGCTTCTCCTTCTCCCCACCTCAGTATGGTCACAGTGTCCAGTTATGAATCATCCATTTGTTTTGGGAACAGTTCATTTCTCTGTTGGACACCTGCATCAGTGTCCTTGGTGGGATTTTGTCTCTGGAGCGTCTGCATTCTTTCTACCCTTCTCTCTGCCCAGTTCGTTGGCAAGTTGAATAGCGTTAAAACCTAAATGTTTCAAAAGTGGCAATAAAACTTTGACAATAAATTTTGCTACTGATAATTTCTCACAGCCTGTGGTTTGACTGAACCTGAACCTGTCAACACTACTGAGGAAACAGACATTGATGCTGTGGACATCAGACGACCAGGGAGTGATCACTTGGAGTTTACCAGGGGCGTGACAGATCTTGACGCTGTTGGTAAAGAGAAGTCTGGTCTTCTTTGCATCAAGGTATATGTATCCTTGTCAGTGTTGGCTTATGTTCAAAGAATACATCTCTAGGAAGAGTATAGCTCTGCCTTTTATAGAATAAAAAAATGTAACTGATATATAGTCCACCACCTTCTGTACGCTATTTTAATCCTAAAGTAAAAGTAATCAGAAAAACAAATCAAATAAAATTCTTATGTTCTTGAATTGAAAAACTGTTTTTTTAATTTTTCTTGCATTGTTCATGAGAAATATATCATTTCATTAATGAGAATTATCTATTCATAGATAATTTGTGGGGATTATATCATTCATTGGAATGATATAATCATTCCAATCAGATATAATCACTCCACTCAGTAGAGCCTTTCTCAAATGAATGTTATTGTAATACATGTCAGCCCATTCCAAGTGTTCTCAGCAAATGATCTCTATTTTTGATGCCACACAATATTTAAAAACTTTGTACTTCAGAAGGCAGCTTTTTTCTGTTTTGCTTCCAGATATCTACCCCTTTGCCTTCTCCATCTCCTCCATTTGATATTGGCAGGAAACAATGATATTTTAAAGTCTCTGATGTTAAGATGGCTACATACATAAATGAGAAATTACTGGATACTTTCCATATTAGCCAGAATAATAAGAACAGGTCATCTTGGATCGAGGCCTTTCTGCATCGTCATGGTTGATGCTATTACTTTTTTTTTAATTGGGCAAAGAAAAAGTAATACGGATGATTTCCACAAAACCATGAATAAGATGAAGTAGATTATCCTGCTTAGTTGTGCTTGCTGAGTTATTTGAGCACTGGAATCTCTGTGGTCTCTTTCTTAAAGTAGAGTGTAACTGTGCTTTGGTTGTGCCATTGTAGCTCCTCCTTTCTGCCTATTGGGTGGGGAAGAATTATGTTTCTGAAAAATGAGAGATGTATACTGGGTATAGGGAAGTCTAAACTGAATCCTGCATTGATCACTGCATATGCTTTTTTCATAGGACTTGGTTCACAAAGAGAATATCTTCATGGCTTCTCCTAAGATGCTTCTCCCTTCTTCTACCCAGTTGGCTGAGCCAGAGGTTCCTCTCTCTGCTCATCACCAAATGCAGTTTCTGCAACAGCTTTTGCAGCAGCAACAGCAACAGACTCAGTTCGCTGTGGCTCAGGTTATTATCTGTTTTGCAGGAAAATTAATTCAGGGGTGTCAAACTTGTGGTCCATGAGCCGGATGCGTCATGCGCTAGCCACGCCCACACCCAGTTTAGCAAAGGGGGAAAAGTCGCAATACATCACATGATGATGCCATGATGAGGCGAGTTTGACACTCCTGATCTAATTGAAGAAAAGACTGAATAGAAATCCTATATAAAATAATCTGAACCATGTTAGTGCATGAAATGTTCCAACCTGAGCTCGGTTAATAGCAGTTGCCTATTCAATTGCAGTCCTTTACCTAAGAAAGAGCAAAAGATTTGAAGGAATAGAACCCTAGACCAGCAATTGCAATGCCAACTTCATTGCATAGCTGTCATGGAATATCCTTGTCTTTGCTGCCAAGATACTAAAATGAAAATGTAAGAATATTTGGTGGTTGTTGAGACAATACAACATTTGTTTTCTTACTTATGAACTGCTCTCTTGACAGTTCTACTGGAGACTGATATCACTCTGAATGTTTTTATTCTTAAGCAAATATCTTGGCTTCTCTTTAGTATCTAAGGACTCTGTAAATCATTTGGTGGGTGGGATCTTCTCGTCAGTCCTCTGCAGGCCCTAAAGACAGTTTCTTTTTTTTTTTATTATTGAAAAAGTTTTTCAAATACAAATTTTTCCCTCTTTCCCCCCCTCCTCCCTAACCCCCCCTCCCCCTCCCCTCCCCCCGTGGCTTCTTCAAGGTACAACCCAAATTCATAACAGATTATATAATACTTTACCATCCCCTTGCTCCATCCCCCATATACTGACCCTTTCTTTCTGATAATGTTATTATATCCCCCTTATACTATACATTTCGGAATAACATTCTACTATAACATTATATAATAACTCCTAATTTAGCACAGTAATATTATTATATCCCCCAATTTATCAATTTCTACTCATGATCTACTCTCAGGCCCTAAAGACAGTTTCAATAGCTATCTCAGGGGAAGTAATATTGAAGTATATTCAGCCTCCTTTCATATCTATATTCAGAGTGTAAATCTTCTTTACTGTCTACTTTTCACTGCAGCTATGTATAATCATGTGCTTTTTGTTTCTGTTCTGCAGGTACATCTGTTGAAAGACCAATTAGCTACAGAGGCAGCTGCCCGCCTTGAGGCCCAGGCTCGAGTACACCAGCTCTTGCTTCGGAATAAGGACCTTCTCCAGCATATATCACTTCTAGTAAAGCAAGTGCAGGAACTGGAGGCAAAACTGCTGGGATTCAACACCAGTAAGAGCTCTTCCTTCTCCTGTCTATAAAAACTATTTCTTTTCCTGTTTCAGTTTTCTGTTCAGAACACACTTTCCATTTGTCTTTAATGCTGTATTTTTCTTTACAGCAAGTTATATCTGTACCAAATGTAAACTAATTGAATTACTTGAGGAAAAATTAAAGTGTTTATAGGAAAAAGCAAAGGATCTAGAGCAGGAGTGTCAAACTCAAGACTTAAATCCAGCCCATGGGGCTGGCCTGGAAATATCAGAGTGCTGAAGGAGGCCATGGAGGGCAAAAATATTAATCTTTGATTAAGGACTCTTTCAGTGCCATTAGTAGGTTGCCAGCTACCTCTGGTTTGGATTTTTTCTGAGCCCTGGTAATAGCAGAGGCTGAGTGGGTCTATTTATTGTTTAGTAATTTCCTCTAGCCATTTTCTTAATTTTATCCAATAAATAAAATAATTTCTTTGGTTCTGGGCATGTCCACTACATGTGGTAATATGTTCCCTGCTTCTGTTTGCATTTCCAACATTCCGCTGATCTGTTTGGAGACATTTTTGCTAATCTCTCTGGGGGCAAATGCCAGCGATAAAACATTTTATATAAAATTTCTTTGTATGGCGCTGACATTGTCAACTTATAATATTTTTCCCACATTTTTTCCCAGTTCTCTAATTCTATGGTTTAGCCAAAATTTTTTGCCCAGGTTATCATAGTTTCTTTTTTTTTTTTTATTGAAAAAGTTTTACAAACAACAATTTTTCCCCCAATTTCCCCCCCCATCCCTCCCTAACCCCCCCAAACCCTCCCTCCCCATGACTTCCCCAGGGTGAAATCCATCCACATTGTGCTATATCATACTTTACCACCCCTCTATTCTCCTCCCTATGCACTATACATTTCTACATCACAATAAGCTATTTTGCCCCCTATAAACAATATATTTCTACACAACATTTATCTAAAAACTATCTGGTACTTCCTGGTTTGGTATTTATTCTGCACATAATCTATCCATTTCTTCCACTCCCATACATAAGTCTCTTGAGTCTGATCTTTTAAGTATGCTGATATCTTCGCCATTTCTGCAAAACTGGCCATCTTCAAAGTCCATTCTTGAATTGTAGGCACATCAACCCTTTTCCAGTATTGACCAATCAATAACCTGGCTGCTGTCACCATATGCAATATCAATTTTGTTTCACCCACTGAAAAACCCTTAACTATATCCAGTAAAAACAAATGTTGAGAAAATTGAATTTTTTTCTTTAAAACATTTTGCATAACCCACCAAATCTTTATCCAGAAAGCCTTAACTTTCTTGCATGTCCACCATATATGATAATATGTAGCATCTAAACAATCGCATCTCCAACATTTCGGTTGAACATTGGGATACATACATGACAATTTCTTGGGATCTAAATTCCACCTATAAAACATTTTGTAAAAATTTTCCCTTAAGTTTTGCGACTGTGTAAACTTAACATTCTGAACCCATATTTTTTCCCATGTTTCCATCATAACTGGTTCTCCAAAATTTTGCACCCATTTTATCATACAATCTTTAACCAATTCATTTTCTGAATCTCTTTCTAACAAGACATTATAAATCCTCTTAATATGCATTGGACCTTTCTCTTTTATCTGTCTAACCAATTCTTCTTCATGCAACATTAAACCGGTTTTTTGATCTTCTCTTCATCTCAATTGAAGTTGATTATACTGCAACCAAGTTAAATTAATCCCCTCTTCCAACAGCGTATTCAATGTTTTTAGTTGCCATCTGCCCCCATCATTAAAAAGTACTTCTTTATATGAAAACCCCCCGAGTGACTTTATATTTATATTCCGTATGATGTGACCAAGATTCAACCACAACGGTATTTTGTAATCCCATTTGAATCGGTGCTTCTTCCATACTCTCATCAAAGAGCTTCTAAGTATATGACTATTAAATACTTTGTCAACCTTGTTTTCATAAAATAAATATGCATGCCAACCATATTCAAGATCATGACTTTCTATATTCAATATTCCAGTCTTTGTCCTTCCAAACCAATCACTTGCTGCAGCTTCATAATATAATCTCAGGTTTGGAAGTTTAAGACCACCCCTTTCACGAACATCTTGCATAATTTTCAGTTTAACTCTTGGCTTTTTCTCATTCCAAACAAACTTGTTCACTCCTTTTTGCCATTCAGTCAAGTATTTATCACTTTTAAGCACCGGAATCATTTGAAACAGAAATAAAAATCTAGGTAGAACATTCATTTTAACTGCTGCTATTCTTCCAAGTAAAGACAGCTGCAGTTTTTTCCAGATTTCCATATCCTTTTGTACCTTTCGCCACAGCACCTCATAATTATTTTGAAACAGTTTTATATTTGAATCTGCAACTTGAACTCCTAGATATCTCACTTTTGATACTATTTCAAAGTCTGCCTTCCTTTCCAGTTGCTTCTTTTGATCAACTGTCATATTTTTAACTATCATCTTGGTTTTTTTCTGATTCAGTCTAAATCCTGACACCATACCATATTCTTCTATAATGTCTTTCATCTGAATTGTTGATTCCATCGGCTGCGTTAGGGTAACAACCAGATCATCTGCAAATGCCCTTATTCTGTAATCATCTTGCCTTATCACTATTCCCTTCAAAGTGTTCGAATCCCGTATTGTATTCAACAAGACTTCTAAAGTTAAGATAAACAACAACGGGGATAACGGACAACCTTGTCTTGTACCTTTTTCTATACTAAAGTTTGTAGTTAAACTTCCATTAATAATAATTTGTGCTGTTTGTTCTTGATAGATTGCTGAAACCGCCTGTAGAAACTGGTCCCCAAAACCCATCATTTTTAAAGTCTTTAATAGAAAGTTCCAATTCACTGGATCAAAGGCCTTCTCCACATCCAAAAACACCAGCACTGCAGAGATCTGTTTATTCTTCTCAAGATATTCCAATAAATCTATAATTTGCCTCACATTATCCTTCATATATCTGCCTTCTATAAATCCAGCTTGATCATGATGAATCACTTCTTGAATAACTGGCATTAATCTGTTGGCTAATACTTTCGCAAAGATTTTATAATCCGTATTCAGGAGAGATATTGGTCTAAAATTTTCCGGTTTTGTAGAATCTGCCTCCTCTTTCGGTATCAAAGAAACAAAAGCTGCTTTCCATGAAGGGGGTACTTTTCCCCCTTGTTGTATGCTACAAAATAAGTCTTTAAGTTGTTCAATCATTTCTGCTTGTAAGGTTTTATAGTACACCGCAGTTAAACCATCCGGTCCTGGAGCTTTAGCTGTTTTCAGTTGTTTAATAGCAATAATAATCACCTCAACTGTTATTGACAAACTCATTCTTTCTTTTTGAACATTAGAAATTTTTGTAACTCTCTTTTCTTCTAGATATTTATTTATAAGTTCATTCTGTATATCATCTTTAGCATATAATTTGGTATAATAATCTAAGAAGGCTTCTTTAATTAGTCTTTGTTGAAATACTTCCTTTCCTTTATACTCAATACTCCCAATAGTCCGAGTACTCTGCTGTTTCCTCAATGTGTAAGCCAACCACCTGCCCGGTTTATTGGCGTTACAAAATGTATTATGTTTCGCAAATTGTAAATTAGTTGCTGCTTGTTCCGCTGTAAGCATATGAAATTGATCTTTCAAAAGTTTTATAACTCCTTGTAATTTTTCATCTGTTGGATTTTTTATAAGTAACTGCTCTTTTTTCTTTATCTCCCCTTCCAATTCTAAGCTTTCTCTTTGTTGATTTGATTTATGTTTAGAGTTCATGTAAATCAGTACCCCCCACATATAGGCCTTGCTCGCATCCCAAACAGTTTCAATAGGGGTACCTTTATTCAAGTTCATTTCAAAAAATTCCTTCATTTGTTTTTTAAGTTCATTTACATTTTTTTCATATCTGAATAAGTTTTCATTTAGTCTCCAAGATCTTCTCTCTTTCTTTCCCATTTCTATTTCTATCCATACTGGGCTGTGGTCAGATAAAATCCTCAGAAATATCTTGGTTTTCTTCGTTTTTAAAAGCAAGTCAACTGTAAGTAAAATAAAGTCAATCCTAGAGAAGGATCTGTGTCTATCTGAGAAAAAAGTAAAGTCCAATTCTTTTGGGTTATGCACTCTCCATATATCTTTCAATCTTTCAATCATGGTTTCTTTAACTGTTTCTTCTTCCATTTTGAATCTCAGTAAATAATTATATGGTTTTTTAATCATTTTTTCCTCTGTCCCCTATAGTATTTTATCCAGCTCTTGTTCCGTATAGAAACCATACTTTTCTACGTCTTTTTTGTATCTTGCCTGGATTTGCAAGTAAGGCCACCAATCTATTTCAATTCCCTGTTTTTTTAATTCTTGATTCGCTTTTAATTTACCTTGATCATCTAGTATGTCTTTGTATCTTGCTATTTTGTCTAAGTCTGGTACATTCAGGTATATTAGTGCTTCCATACTTGATAGCCAAACTGGTATTTTATTGTAGTGGTTCTTCTTTATTTTTCCACATATTAGTAAAAAAGCATCTCTAATTTGATGTCTTTGAAAATAGGTATGTGTTTTGTTTTTCCCCTCCCATATAAAGGCATGCCAACCTAGTTGTAAATCGTGGCCTTCTATTGTCAGAGTCCTCTTATTTTTTAAATTTATCCAATCTTTTATCCATGTCAACGCTGCAGTTTGATAATATAATTCATACTCTGGGAGTCCAAAACTGCCTTTATTTCTACTATCTTTTAATAATTTTAATTTTAATTTTGGTTTTTTCCATAGCCAAATAAATTTTGTTGTTATTTTGTTTAGATCTTCAAAATATTTCTTTCCTAATTTTATCGGTATTCTTTGAAATAAAAATAAAATTTTTGGTAGTATATTCATTTTAATTGTGGCAGTTCTTCCGATTAGCGAAAGTTTTTTCCAATTCTCCAAGTCCTTTTTTATTTGCTGAAGTAACTTATTGTAATTATCCTCTTTGATCGATGAACATTTTGCCGTCAGCCAGATTCCCAGGTATCTAACTTTCTTGGCTATCTGCATATCCATTTTCCCCTCTTTTTCTGTTTATTGGTCAGATTTTTGGTTATTATCTTTGTCTTGTCTTTATTTATTTTAAGTCTGGCCACTTTGCCAAATTCTTCTATTTTCTGAACTAGTTTAGATCATGTTTCCAATGGTTCCTCTAGGATAAATACTACATCATTGACAAATGCTTGTACTGTGTATTCTTCCTTTTTTATTTGTAGCCCTTTTATTTTTTGTTCTTGTCTGATATATCCCAATAGTACTTCTAAAGATAAAATAAATAATAAAGATGATAGGGAGCATCCTTGTCTTACACCCTTAGCTATTTTAAATTGTTCTCTTGTTTCCCCAGTTATTATCACTTTTGCTGTCTGAATAGAGTATATTGAGCGTATCATCCCTACAAATTTCTCCCTGAGGTTCATAATTTTTAATTGTCGAATGATGAATTGTCAATTTAATTCTTACTTTAAGATCAGAGGTTTATTGTTTCTAATAATTTGGAACATAAGAAATGAATAGATATAAAAGATATAATAGCATTAATACACTTCTATTAACAAGCCATTGCAATGGGGTCCAATGGTATACAGCAGATCCTACATGGACTGCTATAAATCAAAAGGCTCCGAGCTGATCTCTAACCCTATCCTTTATACTCTTCTTCTAACATGCTTCACTTCACTGTCACTTTCCATAAACACCTGTGTACATTACTTTCAGTTCCTCATTTCCAACAGTTTCATTCTTCCTGTTTTAAACGTATCCATACAAGTGCATACTTTGCAAAAACATGTTTCACAGTTAGCAATGGCTCAGCAGGATTACAAATACTTCTGGTACATTTTGAAACCATTCTAGCTGAAAACTTTGGTTCATATTCTTTCTTCTGGGGCCATAATCCATAGAACTTAATGATTCTAATAGATCAATAGGCTGTATTTCTTGATTCTCACACCCTTTTAGAAATTTTCCTTCTTCTCTTTTTAACTTACCTCCAATATTCCTCCCTTAGGTCCTCATCTACATCTTTCATTTTCTATCCAACTATTATTTGCCGAGGTGGTGCAGTGGTTAGACTGTAGTACTGCAGCTACTTCAGCTGACTGCTAGTTCAGCAGATCAGCAGATCAAATCTCACCGGTTCAAGGTTGACTCAGCCTTCCATCCTTCCGAGGTGGGTAAAATGAAGACCCAGATTGTTGAGGGCAATATGCTATTTAGTATACTGTCTTTGGTGTAAGCCCCCAGAGTCCTCTGAGAGTGGGCGGCATAGAAATATGATTAATACAAATAATAATAATAAATATTTCCATCTCTGCTATTTTTTAACTATCGTTCCACCCATGGAAAAAAAAAAATTTTTTATCCATCATCTCTTACTCTTTTGGGAATTTCCCTTCTTCTCTTTTTAACTTGCCTCCCATATTCCTCCCTTGGGTCCTCATCTACAACTTTCATTTTCAATCCAACCATTATTTCCATCTCCGTTATTTTTTGCTGCCAGTCCACCCACAGATCTACCAAATCTTATCTTTTTTCCAGAAATGTTTTTCAATTTGTTGACTTCTTCTACCTCCTAGTATATATTCTCCCAATTTTATTTCACCCCGCTCTATTGTCTACTCTTTATCTCCTTGTTCTATTTGTTGTGCATTCTGTTCTATCTCATCCTCTAAGGTTCCAGTTATCTCCCCTGTTTCCTGGATTTTATTATCTTGATTGATCATTCCTTGTTGCACATTTTCAGACTTTCCAGTTATATTATATAGCAAGTCCTTTATCTCCCTGAAGTTCTCCATCATAGCATCATAAATGTTTTGCAATAGTGGCATAGTCTCTTTTTGGAATGCCTCCGATTCCTGAGGATCCATCTTGCCTTGTCTTGAAGAGTCCAAATAATATTCAATGCTCTATCAATAGTCTATCACTGCTCTAGAGTCTATTCTTTTTAACTCCCTGAAGCCAGCAGATTCCAAAATCTTAACATTGTTCATCAGAAGATACAATAGTTATAGTTCTATATATCCCAAAAGATTCCATTTATACAGTTCAGGAGTTTTTCGAAATTATCCTTTAGATCCACTCTTTAAGTTGTTAGTTAGTTCCAGTACTCAAAATCATTCCATTAGACATCCTCTAAATTTTCAAGGTTGGACCTCTAGTGACCATAAAGTAGATAGGTGTAGTAAATAATACAGTAAATAACAGTAAATAATACAGCAGACCTTCAGGTATTCTTCTTCTCTTATCAGAAATTTCCAAGGCTGCTTGATTATTTTAGGAGTATAACATAGTATAGTATAGTATATATCCATTCACCAGTAGGTGGTGTGTCAGCTTAAAATTCAATGTTAGAAAGCCACTTTAAAGCTATTTCGCCAATTATATACTTCAATTTAATTCAAACAAAATATCCAATAGATAATCAGCTGCTTAACATTTTCATTTTCAAGTGTCTGATCAGAGTCATGCCACTAGAATTTATACCTCCAGTCTTTTCATATTTTATATCTTTCACTCATTTCCTGTTAGGGTACAATTTTTCTCTGCCTTTTCTTGGTTGCCACTTAAAAATATTCCAAAGAGCCTCTTTTCCCGGATTAATTTTCTTCTTGGGTCTAATCCTAAAAAGAAGTTAAGGTTCGCCTTATCCAGCTCCAATCACTGCGCACTCTCACCTCTCCAGCACAATCTTGGTTTCAGTTTCTTTGATTTCTGGGTGGTCTGTTAGTACTTTGTAGACAAGAAGACCCTGTCCCCTACTTGGAACTGTTTCAGTTTAGCTCTTTTCTTATCAGCTTGTCTTTTATGGGCTTGATGTGCCTCGTCTAGTACCTTACAGGTGACGGGCCAAATACATTGAAGCTGTTCAATTCATTCCACTAAGGAAGGGAGCTGGGGTTTCCCCGGGGGCAGTTCTGGAATGGGTACAAAATCCTGACCAGAAGCAACTTTAAACGGGGTGAAGCCAATGCTACTATGTATCGTGTTATTGTAAGCAACCTCTGCAAAAGGAACCAAGTTGGCCCAATTGTCCTGCTGGTAGTTTACATAGTACCTGAGGTATTGTTCCAGAACCGAGTTTGAATGTTCACATGCCCCGTTAGTTTGAGGGTGGTGGGCGGAGCTTAGACCTTGGGTAGAGCCTAACAACTTCAGGAACTCCCTCTAGAAGCCTCCCCCTCTTCCCGGCTGTGTGGAACAGATTCGTAAAAGCCCCTTCCTCTAATTCACATGAGGGTTCCATTTTCGGAGCCAGGGTAATTCAAGCAAGAGGAGTCGCTCCATGTAATGAAACTCAGTGTCTGTTGGTGATCCCCCATCCACATCTCCACCAGTTCAGTTACAAAGTGAGTTGGGCCACCCCCAGCTACTGACCCATCCAGCTGGCAAAATGCTATGGGCACCTCTCAGTGTTCTCAGTCCCAGTTTCTCTACCACCTTGGGCATTGGTAGGATTCAAATTGTTTTACTACTTGTTATGTGGGCGTGGCTTGGTGGGCGTGGCTTGGTGGGGGTCAAGGGACTGAGTGGGCATGGCCAACTCGACATCACTCACAGCAAGGTGGGGCGGCACTTGCCTATGTGCCATCTGCTCGCAGAAGGTCCTGGCACCATGAGATGTGTGCACACTCTGTGTGTGTGTCTGAGAAGGAGAAGACTTGTCCGAACTTTTCTGCCTCCCTTCACAGCAGAGCTGCTCAGAAGGCAGCTCCTGCAGCCTGTCCTTTTATGGTCCCCTCCCCCCCGTGTCGAAGTACCTTAAAGGGACAGACTGTGGCGGCTTCCTTCTGAGCAGCTCCACTGCAACACCAGTGGAGCGCAGCAAGCCGTTTTCTGGCCGGGTCTGACAATGGGTTGCGGTTGCACACACACACCAACAGGCAATGGGGAGCGTGTGCACAGCCGGCTTGAGGAACAGGGTGGCGACAGTGGCGACGGGACTTCAGGCCTCTTTTTCGGCCTGTAGTTTTCTGTAGTTTTTGGTACAAGAAGCTTGCAGCCACCTTTTTTCAGCGCGAGAAGCCTCCAGCTGCCGCCTCTTTGCCAGCTGGAACTAAGCTGGCAGCAGTGGCTGGAGGCTTTTTGGGCCAAAAAAGAGCCAGTGGTTGCAGGCTTCTTGCGCCAAATGCCAAAACGGATTCTTACCTAATAGGCATATAAAAAATAATATATGAACTATAATGAATGTACTGAAATATTATGAAGCACAACCAGGAAAACAATCGGCATTGAGATTTATTGATGCACAAAAAGCGTTTGATAACTTGAATTGGGATTTATAAATCAATTAGCAGTGATGAATTTTGGAGAAAAATTTATTGGAATGATCAGAGCAATTTACTCAAACCAGGTGGCAAGAATAATACTAAATGGAGAATTAACAGAAGGTTTCAATATAACTAAAGGGTGAGACAGGGATGTCCCCTATCCCCCCTGTTATTTATTCTCTCAATGGACTCGTTAATATTACAAATCAGGCAAAATCAGGAAATAAAGGAGGAAATTAAAAAGGAGGAATATAAAGCACAAGCCTTTGCGGATGATCTGGCATTCATTATAGAAGATCCGTTAGAAAATGGGCAAATATTATTACAGGAAATAAAACAATTCGGTAAAGTAGCAGGGCTTAAAATAAATAAAGAGAAAATTAAAATGTTAACTAAGAATCTTACCAATAGACAAATTGAAGAACTGGAAGAGAAATTGGGGATTTTGAGGGCCAAAAAAATTAGATATTTGGGAATATGGTTAACGGCAAAATGTATTACGATAAAAGAAGATAATTACAACAGACTATTACAACAAATAAAAAAGGACTTGGACAATTGGGCAAAATTACAGATATCATTAATTGGCAGAATCTCAACAATTAAAATGAATATACTACCTAAATTACTGTATCTCTTTCAAACAATACCAATAAAATTAGGGAACATTTTTTTTTTTTAATTTGATTTATATGCCGCCCTTCTCCGGAGACTCAGGGCGGCTTACAATGCTTTGAACAATTAAACAAAATGGCATCCAAACTTATTTGGTTAGGGAAAAAAGCCCTCATAAAACTTAAACTCCTGCAGGATAGCAGAAATAAAGGAGGTTTTGGCCTCCCAGACTGGGAACTTTATTATCAGGCCGCAGCCATGACATGGCTCAAGGATTGGATCCAATTGAAAAATAAAAGGATACTAACGATAGAAGGCCACGATCTCCAACTTGGCTGGCATGCTTTCCTCTGGGAGGGGAAAAATAAATCCCATTCATATTTCCAGAGGCATCTAATAAGAGATTCCCTGCTAGGTACCTGATAATTTTTTTAAAAAAATCATTATACGAAGATCCCAATTTGGTTATCAACGATGGAGGCAATGATCTATCCAAAGATTACAGATCTCAATAAAATGGTGAGTTATGCAGAACTTTTGGATAACAAAGGAGAATTAAAATCGGCCCAGGACTTGAAAAAATAAGGAATTGCTATGGAATGGTGGCCTTATTTACAAATTAAAACAAGATTCAAAAAAGATTGTAAACTATATGGCATATAAGAGAAACAATTGGAATTGGACAAAATATTGCAAGGCAAGGGAGGGGAAATGATTACCAAAATATACAATTTTCTTTTAAGATATAAAATGGAGGAAGAGACAGTAAAGGAGACAATAATAAGCTGGTCCAGGAACATCATTCCTGGGGCATTGGGCATGTCCACAATGTCTGATCCTATGGGGTGAACAGAGACAAATGCAGAAAGATTGTCCTATAAATACAGGGCCCAAATCCATGTGAGATTTTATAGATGACAACTGGGTTAGATAGCAAAAGAAACTCCTGGGACTTTTTTTTACCAAGAGTATAACTTTACTAAATATTCCATATGGGTACAGAAGTAAAAAAGCCAGTTCTAACTATTTTGTGCATAGGAAAACAGCATAGGAAAACCTTTCCTTTTTCCTCTGGACCTCCCATTGTCCCCCAATCATTTGCACTCTCTTTGTTTTGGGAATGGTTTGTCTGCCTCGGATGTTCTCAGTTGGGTCAGGGGTGAAATCTGAGTGCACCAAATGCATGCTATGCATTTTTTTAACTACCAGTAGCTTTTTTTTTTCACTACTGGTTTGCCCAAACCGGAGCAAACCGGTAGCATTTCACCCCTGCTTTGGGTGCTGGGTCCTTCTCAGGCTTCCAATTAGCACATTTGCTTTCCACACTTCCCTCCCAAGACTCCCTTACATTCCAATATATTCCCTCCCCCTTCCTGTTACTGTTGTCTGGTTGCGAGTGGGGCTGTGTAGCGAGTCAACCATGACAAGTATGCTTGTAACATACCTCCATTCTGTGAGCTACACTGATTACTAGTGTGCTTATGAATAATCAGTGCAGCTGACAGAATTGAGATGTGTTATGAGCGTACTCTGATGCACCCCAAACTGTTTTTGCAGTCATACCCTGGACCAACTATATATTCTCAGTAGTCTTCAAGAGCAGCAGAAATAATTGCAACAGGTAATTGTTCTTTTGGATGGTTAGGATAGCCATCTTCTCTGACATAAACATAGCAAAGATAATTGCTCTGATGCACTGTTCTTTCTTCTTGTCTTGCAGTGGACGCTCAAGATAGCTTGTTGGAAATCACCTACCCATCAGGTGCCCTGCCTGTTCTGTGTGATCCCACTACCCCTATGCCTGAGGACACCCACCTTCTTCAGCCTGACAACAGCTTCTCCAATGTTTCCAGTTCTCTGGGCAGCCCTTTAGGTAGGAGTGACTGTTTGGTGAAGCTGGAATGCTTCCATTTCCTTCCTAATACAGACCCTCCTTTGGGCAGCCTGGAGCTCATCAAATTTCATGAGTCTGGCATTGCCTCTGAGTATGTATCCAACATGGATGAGAGCGAGGAGTGGGACTCATGGGCCCAAGAGGAGCCACGTCGCCTGCTCAATGTCCTGGATAAACAGGCGCTGGGAGATAGCCTGGAAGATGAGGTTGCCCTTTGAAAGGAAAATGAAGTGTCTTAGGTCAGATGATATCTAAAATGATGTTTACATTTCCTTTTAAAAGGTCTCAGCAAGCATGTCTGTTTTTGTTCTCTCTTCTGAGTAAGGATTCTTCCTGTGAAAGAGTGAATTTTTGGAGGAGTTATAGTTCCTGGTCCATACTGTTAGGCCACTTGAAAAACTACTCTTTTTCTACTGACAGAACAAGTATTACCTCAGATGTCCCACATCTCTGATCTTCCATCACTTTAGAGCATTGGAATCTCAAAAAAATAGCTTTCTTTTAGAAAAGCAATTTTGAGAGTGAAAGGATAGTATTAAAAGTGCATGGATAAAAACTCAAAGCAATAGGAGTGAAGAAGTTACTGGAGGCATGTCTTCAGTGTACAATATTTCCCTTTGCCTCTCTCTATAAATGTGGGAAATAGAATAAATTATGCAAGTCAAGTAATGTATTTCATTTGCCTGGTTTTCAAAATGCCATTAGGAAAGAAAACATGTTGCATACAATGTGTTTGACTTTGGTACATAATTGCCTTGTTTGTATTGTGCTGCCTTTTGTGGATAGAATATGTAGAGTCCTGTTCTTAGCCAAAACTTTTCAACTTTCTGCCTTCCCTATTTAAGTCTCCCTATTTAATCTTCAGACAGGACCAGTAACCGCCTTATGTGTATAAAATTTGAAGAAAGTGGTTCAGCTTTGATCAAATTACATGTGGATAAATTGTTTAACCTGACATCCATGCCCTTTTGGAATTTGAACCTGATCATTCATGAATGTGTTTTAGAAAAGGCTCCCCCAATTCCAAAATAATAGCTGTAGTATTTTGTCTTTGGAGTAGAAAGTCCTTGTCAAATCAGTTTCTCCATCGTCCATCCCAAACAAATGCAGACTTTGTGGCTAGCCTTACACCTTAGTAAACCATCTCATGGAGTAGTTTATTTGGCTCCAGTTTAACATGTGTAAACATATCTACTGTCTTTCATTTGGTTGCCAGCTGTATCTTTGATTCAATGAGGTTTAGCACAGCCAATCACCTATGTCTTCTCCACATGATAGATTCTGCCCCATATAAATGGTCTCTGATTATCTAGTAAAGATTCTGCTCTCATAATTGTGTGGCTGATATGTCATTTGCATATAGCCCAAATACACTGTGTCTGCAGTGGAAGTGGAAAAGGGTTAAATTGGCATGTGAAGTTACTTTCTAGCTTGTATTTTAATTCAAATGATAAATAATGTTGTTTAGTGCTTGCTTTATGTTATGACAGTGTGATAAATTTACCTGGATCTGTCCTTTGAAATGTACCCAAATTAACTTCTTAATCATTAGCAGTTAAAATATTTTCTGCTTGATATTATGATTGCTGCTTGGGAATTAAGACTATAGAGCTTGATGTCTATGATGTCCAGAGCTGAAGAAGCTTCTTGGATGAGAAGCGAAATGTCTTCAAAGAAAAAACAAAGTCCAGTTGCCTGCTGATAAAAGCACTTTTGGGACACTGTAGAACTTGCTTTTGTTCAGAAATACTTTCGGCAAAATGGATCACCAGATTTTTAGTTTTGACTGTAGTAACTTTAAGGAATATAGTAGTTAGGTAAAGCTGCAGAAGAGTTAGGCAATACCAGATGACAGGAAAAGAGCTGATGTGGTCCCAATCTACAAAAAGAGGAAAAAAGGTGGATCCAATAAACTACAGACTAATGAGGCTGACATAAATAGCTGGGAAAATTCTGGAAAAGATAATCAAGCACTGCATTTGTAAGCATCTAGAAAAAAAAATAAGCTATTACTAGAAGTCAACAAACTATCTGTCACAAACAGATAGTTTACTTGGAATTCAGTAAGGCATTTGATAAAGTAGACCACAGCCTACTTCTTAGTAAGCTAGAACAATCTGGGATAGACTGCATCACCACCAACGGGATACATATTTGCACTCAATGTCTAGTCCTCATTGGAACTACATCTAAATGGAGGGAAGCATGTAGTGGGGAACCTCAAGATGCTGCCCTAGGCCTAGTGTTCTTCAACAACTTCATAAATGATTTAGAAGGAGAACTCATAGAATTTGCAAGTGACATCAAGCTGTGAGAAATAGCTAACACTTTAAGAAGATAGACTCAAAATTCATACTTGACATACTTGAAAGCTAAGACCTGCCCAACAAAATGCAATTCAGTGGTGAGAAAAAGTAAGAATACACATAGGCAAGAAAAAATCAAATGCAAAGGATAAAATAGATTGTACCTGGCTCAACAGTAGTAACCGTAAGAATGATCTAGGTGTCATAGTAGACCACCATTTAAATTTGAGCCAATTGTATGCTACAACTGCTAAAAAAAGCTAATGCAATCCTAGGTTCCATCAACAGAGGGATAGTTTCAACACATAAACTGTTAGTACCACTTTATACAGCACTGGTAAGACCACACTTGGAATACTGCCTCTAGTTCTGTTCAGCGTAATGCAAAAATGATGTTGAGACCCTAAAAAGAGTGCAGAGAAGAGCAACAAAGATGATTAGGGATTTGGAGGTTAAAACAGGGGTGAAATCTAAATTTTTTTGCTACCGGTTCTGTGGGCGTGGCTTAATTAGTGGGCGGGGCTTGGTAAGGTGACTGGGAGGGCGTGGCTTGTTGGTCAGGTGGGCGGGGCCAAGTCAATGTCATTTCTTTGCCCTTTTTTAACCTACAAAACACAACACAACACAACAGGCTCACCCACAATATAAAAGCAGCTGTGCTAGACCCAAAATGGCCCCTGCAACAAGCAGGAACCTCACACAGCCACAAAAAGCCCAAAAAAACAACTTTCACACTTTACACACACACACACACACACACACACAACACAACACAACACAACACAACACAACACAACACAACACAACACAACACAACTGGCTCACCCACAATGTAAAAGCAATTGTGCTAGACCCAAAATGGCCCCTGCAACAAGCAGGAACCTCACACAGCCACAAAAAGTCCAAAAAACCAACTTTCACACTTTACACGCACAAAATTCCACATACAGCTTTGTGAGATTTTGTGTGTTTGTGTAGTTAGAGTGAAACATTACAGAAACACACAAAATCTCAGAAAGGTGCACAAATATTATTTTATTTTATTTTATTTTTATTTTTATATAAAAGCAGCTAAATTTAAAACTTCCTAAACTTTAAATGGCTAGGTCTAAAAAAAAGAACAACTAAAAAAAACCCCAATTAACTATTTTTTTTAAAGCTCCCAAAGGGGAAAAAAACTTCCCCAATAGAACAGGGGTCTCCAATCTTGGCAACTTTAAGACTTGTAGACTTCAACTCCCAGAATTCCTCAGCCAGCTTTGCTGGGAGTTGAAGTCCACAACTCTCTGCCTGCTAGATTGAAGGCAGGGAGATTCAGTTGCTTGCTGATGCAATGGATGCAAGGCATTGCGACTATCAGCTAAGGTAAGCAAGCTGAGGGGGGGAGGGGGAGGGATTTTTGCTACCAATTAGCAGGCAACAGCTGGGATCGTCAGAGCTTGGCTGGTCAGAGCCATTTAAAAGGAAAAAAGTTTTTTTCTTTTACATGGTTCTGGCGATCCAAGCTGAGTTGCCTGATTAGCAGGCAACTCAGCTGGGATCGTCAGAGCTGGGCTCTCAGAGCCATTTAAAAGGAAAAAAAGGCTCTGATGATCACGCGGCTCAGCTGGGCATGGGGGGCGGGGGCAGGGATTTTTGCTACCGGTTCTTCGAACTGCCCGCCGCCATCGCTACCTACTTGCCTGAGCCGGTCCGAACCGGGAGCATTTCACCCCTGGGTTGAAACATATGAGAATAGAATAGAATAGAATAGAATAGAATAGAATAGAATAGAATAGAATAGAATAGAATAGAATAGAATAGAATAGAATAGAATAGAATAGAATAGTTGGAAGGGACCTTGGAGGTCTTCAAGTCCAACTCCCTGCTTAGAACAGGAAACCCTATACCATTTCAGACAAATGGTTGTCCAATCTCTTCTTAAAAACTTCCAGTGTTGGAGGATTTACAACTTCTGGAGGCAAGTTGTTCCACTGATTAATTGTTCTAACTCTCAGGAAATTTCTCCATAGTTCTAGGTTGCTTCTCTCTTTGATTAGTTTCCATCCATTGCTTTGCTTTGGAGAATAGATTGACCCTTTCAAGATCATTAAAGAGAGATCCAATTTAAAACTAAGGAGGAATTTCCTGACAATGAGAACAGTTAATCAGTGTAAAGGCTTGCCTTTGGAAGTTGTGAGTGCTCCATCACTGGAGGTTTTTAAGAAGTGATTGAACAGTCATTTGTTCAGACAGATATAGCATCTCCTGCTTGAGAAGAGTTGGACTAGAAGACCTCCAAGGTGTCTTCCAACCCTATTATTCTATGTTCTAAGTTCTAAACTGTCTCTATACAAAGAAAGTGGAAATTTAATTTGTACTGAATAGTGGGAAATATTCCAAATTATGCTCCTGTATATAATTATGATTGGTGGTCAGTGGCAGTGGTGGCCCTTTCTTCATTCCTAATTTTACCATTGGCAGTACCTCAGACTGAAACTGGGGTTCAATGGGGGTCCATGACAGAGAGCCAAGTATCTTTTCTTTTCATTTTTCTTTTTCAAAAATTGTCAAACAAATTCTGCTTTGCTTTCCTATTTTCATTTGTCAACTGTGTCATTTCATTCACAAAACATCTCCTAAACGTGAGGAATTATTACCTCCAAACTTTCTAATTGGAGTAGCATTAGGAGCAATGGGAGGTCAGAAATAATACATATCTGGACATTTTGTATGTTCCCAAAATTAGCAGATGCTGGTTATAGTATGTGGCCAAATGCACCTCAGGTAGCCTCAAACATTCAGCAGATGCCTGTTGTGTTTTTCCATTAAACTAATTATAATATTATTTATATTTTTGGTGAGTTGAAATTACTGAGAACTCTTAAAGAGAATTATGGAGGAGGTCACTTGCAACATAGTTTCCTGAATATCTCCTGGAGCAGTCCTACATTCTAAGGAAATTGTAGGAAATTTGCAAAGTGTAGTAGCTGACTGAGGGACAAGAATGGAAGCATTCCTGGCTGTAAGGGCTTGCAGCCATGGCAATGGACATTGTCCTTCCTAACCTGAAATGGGTATTTGTGAAGAAAACTGAGGTGAAAATAAAGCTTTTCCGTTATGTTGCAGTGGGTGTGGGGGTGGGTGTTCTCCTTCCTCCCTAAACTCACCTTGCTTTCCTCTGAAGGTCTACTTTCAGAGATCCAGGCCATTCAGGTGAAAACCTAGGGTAATGGCCCAGGAACAAGCAGAATGCCCACATGTTCCTTTCCTGACTCTCCTTTTCTTGCTTGGTGTGTAACTTCAGGAAAGCTTCTTTGTTTTTCTAAATTAGTTCCCCGTGAAGCCCAAAATGTACCCCGGTCTCCGAAAAACATTTAAATCACTATATATCAAATATATCAAATCAGATCAGCTTTATTGTGACATCACATGAATGGGAAGTAGAGAGAACATAGCCCATTCTTGCATTGCTAAAACAGGAACAGATAAGCCATAAATCAAAGCACATTCTTAATTCATCAGCTGGATTTTCAGGAATGCAACTCAGGGAGAAAGTGGCTTCTGAATGAATTAGGTGGGTGACTTATTTCCTCACTATTATCTTTTATCCCGCAAACCTAGTTGAAAGATAAAAAGAGAGCATTGTGGCCTCTGGTGTCTGACAACCATGATAAAAGTAATGGGAGAGGAGGAAGGGCTATTCCCAACTCCTGTGGGCTACCCCTCAGGCCAGGTCCTATTGTGAAAAATTAATCTCAGGGCTGTGCTAAGGACATAGGTAATGCAAGGAAGTGATGGTCATGAACAGGAAATAAATGTTGAGAAATGGAAAGGGTATATATAGATCCAACTGGCAAGAAAGCAAATATGAGGATGTGGAGATGGAGATGGGACACTAAGAAGATGAAGCTGCAAGTAGCAAAAGCTAGAGCAATCGATGCAGCAGTAGTAATAGCATCCTCAGCAGTGGTACTCACAGATACATTAGATGAACATACAATGTAAAAAGAACACCATCAGCTCTACTTAGCAGAATCCATCTCTAGCAGGCTTCCACCCACCCACTTGGAAATCCAGAATTGAATCCCTAGGAGTGACTCAGGTTGTCTATCTGGTTGCCTAATATTAGTGTATTTTTATACTGCATGTATTTTCTCCAGAAAGCCCCCTGGTATTTCTATATCTCTTGTGTTCTTTTGCTAGATCAGTGATTATTATGGAATTATTTTCTTTGTAAGTGCACTTAAACCCAGGGTTGTGATGTTGGCTTTTGGCTTTTGCTAAATAAATCTTCCTTATTTCTAAAGCAAAACTGTTGTTTCTGCTTTCTTTGCTTCCTTTACTTTCTCTGTTCTTTGCAAATCTGCTTTTTTACATTTTGTGAATTGAATCACAAAAAGAGATGGGTGATTTGTTCAAGGTTCCTAAAAAGCTGCAGCAAAGGCATCTTCTGTAGAGAAAAGCTGCATAGGAATCAATGGCTAATGTTGTCATTAACAGACTCACCTTCTCTTTTCTCCTGGCCAGATTTGCCACCTGAAACGCAATGCACTTTTTTGATTCAGGGAGAGGATCGCAGCACTGCCGCCCGAAAATTCTTTCCTCTCTGAATCCAAAAATGGGGCATGCGGAGGCCAAAAAAGTGCATTGCATTTCAGGCCTCCGGGGGAGAGATTGAAGCCTGCCGCCGGCTGCTCCTGCCACTGAGAGAGAAGCGTTAGCATGAGAAGCGCTGGCTGCGGGGGCAATGGGGTGGCAGCAGAAAGGATAGGCGTGCCAGGGCTTCAATTTCCCCACCCCCAGCCTGGGGCCGCACTAGAAGCTTGCTCGTGCGGAGAGACAGGAAAGCCCCGGCTTGCCACCGCACCCCTTTGCCCCTGGGGGTGGCGGTTCTCACATTGCCACTTCCCTGGCAGTGGCAGGAGTAGCTGGCAGGGCAGAGAGGGCAGCGGTGTCAGGCCATTCGCGCTGGCTAAGAGGCAGCGGAGGCTCCTCCTCCTGCCAGCCTCGCACTCCAGACAGTGTCTCAGCCATATCTGGTCTCCCCCTGTGACAGCCCACGTGGATCCCAGGCAGTGCAGGTTCAGGGCCTTTCCTCACAGCGCCAGTGGTGGTGACGAGGCAAGCAGGCGGGCGGGCACAGGGGAGCGACTGGCAGCAGTGCTCCTGGCTGGCAAGGGGTGGATGTCCCAGAGCTGCATGCAGGTGACAACGGCATGGCCGGTGCGCATCTACGCTAAGAGCGCGCTTTCAGCTAGCCACTTCCGCACATGTGAAGGCCAGCTGATCATCGTGGGCCCATGCGCACCAGTAACCAGCAGACTAGCTGGCTGGTGTGCATGCGTGCCCCAGAAACCTGGAAGAGGAATGAGCGACACCACGTGTGCCAGGCAACATGGCTCTGTGTGCCACTTTTGGCACATGTGCCATAGGTTCGCCATCATGGCACTAAACTGTAACATCCTAAGTTAGTCTCAAATGCAGACATCTATGACCAAATTTGGGGTGGGAACTGATTTGTTCTGAAATGCTGATACATTCCCCCTATGAAAACCATTTAATGAATGTCACTATCATAGAGAAGAATAAATATTTCTTTGTGAGAAAGCACATTCAGCAGGATACAGACGTAGAGCATCAGAGAATGTATAAGCAACCAGAATAATATGGCTGGACTAATTGAATGTTAACATACAAAATACACCAATATTTTAACAGGAACTGATATTTAGTGACATCATTTGGAGCCTGTTGATTTCCCATGACCGGAAGTATTCAGCTTCTACCTCTTCCTTAATGGGGAAATGTAAGAGAAATGATGGTGGCCAGCACTTTTGAAGTGATTCTGAGAAATGAGACTCTACAATGAAGTGACTCAAGATCTCTTCAGAATGAATTTAGGGAGCTTCTAAAGCTCTTGGTGGTTAATAGCAGTTATTCTTCTATAATGGAAGACAGAGGTTTCTGTGCTTAGGCACACAGTAAATCAGGAACTCAATGCTTTTCTGCTCATAAAAGATATCAATTAAACATGCAGGAAAAGAGAATGATGCTTTCTTTTACTTTTTCTAAGAAATCATTTTTAATTAATCATTTACTCCATTTTTTTCAAATGTTTAAATCTTGAGGTTTTTTTCTTGCAGTGTAAAAGAGAAATAGCACAGGAAGAAAATTACTCTGAAAATTCACTTGCATCATGGATATATTTGTCATAAATTGCAGTGAACTCTCATGTTTTCAAAGCAAGTTGTCCTTTCATGGTTCCTAGAAAGAAGTTAAACATGCAAAGTGCTATTAAAAGGATGAGAAATAAGGATCAAGCAGAAATACAAAAAAAATGTTTTAAGAGCTGTTACTATATGCTACTTTTCAATGAACACAGGTTATGCTTTATAACTTCAGGCAATCATTTCGGAATAGGAATATTATAAAATTCTTACTAAATGTTTGCAGTTTAGAATCTGAAGATATATGAAAATGTAGACAATGTTAATATATTCAAATACTGAGGTTATCCATAACCCCCCATCTTAACAATGTATTTAAACAATCATCTTTGATCATGCATGGAATTACTTTTACTGCAGGTTTAAATGCTGAAAAATCTAAGCGTATGTTAGTACAGAAGCCGCCTTCCATAACCATTTCAAAAAAATTTACAGGATCAACTCTCAGTAATAGGAAAGCTGAACAGAACACAGAATGCTCCAAAATGAGCATAGTTATTTTGAATTGGTGCTTCCTACAGCAAACCTGTAAAGGAGTGGACAAGTATACTCATGATTTTTAAATGTTTTAATTGGACCAAGTCCTGAAGTAGAAGTATAAGATCTTTTTTAAACGCATCATTAAACATACACTGTCTGCACTTTTTTAGTTTCTATTTTCCTGCAAAATATGTTCGCCACCAATAAGTTTGCCACTTAACATGGGTCTTTTAAAATTTTGCAAAGATCCAAAATGTATAACTGGCAGTAAAGTTGGGTACATTGTATAGGGCAGTGTTGGTTAACCTTTTTGGTGTCAAGTGCCGAAAGCACGTGCATGCACGTGTGAATGCACACACGTGTGCCCAGCCCCCCAAAATGCAATGCGAGTGCTCCCCCGCACATGCATCCTGGCTTCCCGTTTTAGCTTCCAGGTTGGTGCAGGAGGCTTTCCAGGCCCAAAACAGGGTGCAGAGGGGCCTCGCACAGTACTCCCGTGCCCCGTTTTGGCTTCCAGGTTGGTGCAGGAGGCCTTCCAGGCCCAAAATGGGGTGCAGAAGGAGCCAGGCACACATACAAACCTCCAAAATGCAACGTGAGCATCCCGTGCATGCACCCCGCCCTCCCATGCATGCACAGCAGAAACCTGAAGGGAGGCACTTGTGCATATGCGGTAGAGCTGGGCTGTGGTGACGGCTGGTGTGCCAGGCGACATGGCTCCATGTGCCCCTTCGGGCACACGTGCCATAGGTTCGCCATCACCGGTATAGGGTGTTTAATCTTAATTGAAACTATGAATTACTAAACTTTTTAAAATGCCAGGCAGCACTAATGTGGTACATAAGGTCACTAGGTTTTGCATTTCCACTCTTAAAAAAACAGCAAGAAATGTAATGTGTTGTTTAACTGTTTTCCTCTCACATCTCTTATGTAGTAATTCCTTTCAAAATTTGTGCAAAATGGAGAAGAAATCGAAGAAGTTACTAGCCTAAACAATGTAACAAATGCACCTTTGCTTCCCTTCAGACATCCATCTCTTGTTTCCTGTGCTATATGCTGGAAAATGTGCTATACAGTTTCTTCCAGTTGTTGAATGCAACATTTATCTGCTGAAATTAGAATTTTGGCTTCTGACTCAGTCTGCTGGGCTGTGGGAGGAGGATCAGAGCTTGTGGGATGTTTCCTGAAAGTGAATGAGTGCACAGAAGAAAAATGAGGGAGTTTTAACTGGATCTGTTGAGGGATTCATAAATTTGGTCCTCATATTCGTGACTACATAGACATTATGACCTTTTAAAAGGAAAAATTTAATATATAGTCTTAATTATTCTACTGACATAGTCTTTTTCTCTCTTTCAGATTTTCTTATTTTCAAGCACTGGCTATATTCACACACTATATTACGCCATAAACTAACTATATAGGCTAAGCTAATGAAACATTCTAAGTTACAAAACAAAATAAAACAAGGATACTATTCTGTATAAATGCAACCGTTTATTGACCCAGAGAAGTATTTGTGGGAATACTGTCTCTGGTCTGAGAACAGAGACAATATTCCCTTTTGTTTAGGTTCTTGAAATATACTCTCAGCCCATTTCTCAGTTTGCAATTTTGTTCATTCTTTCCAGTTTGGGTATTCCTCCAAACCTATCTACTAGTAGGATCTGCGTTGCAAACTACCAATGATCTGAATCAGCTTTCACAGGAAAAGGGGCATATGTTTTATCTCAAGGTGACTTTTTGGTAATCAGGCCATCAGTTCAGCTTTTGTTTTTGGAAATACAGCAAATAATCCAAGTGGGCAGTTCTCTGCAATGTTGCTGGAGAGCAACTAGTATGTCTAGCCTGACAGAGCTGAATTAGGGGTGATATGATAACTATGTTCGAGTACTTAAACAGTTACAGAGATGAGGGGTTGACTTATTCTTCAAAGCCCCTGAGGGCAGGAAAAAAAGCTTGTTGGGTGGAAGCTTGTTAAAGAGAAACCCAACCTGGAACATAGGAGAAACTTCCTGACAATAAGGACGATTAGTCAATGGAACAGCTTACCTCCCAGAGTTGTGAATGCTCCATCATTGGAGATTTTCAAGAAAAGATTTGACAGCCATTTTTCCAGGATGCAATAAAGTCTTCTGCTTTGGACAGGGAGTTAAACTAGAAGTCCTCCAAGGTCCCTTCTAGCCATATGATTCCATGATTCTAAAGTAGTAGATAAATCTAGAGGGAGCTATTCCAGTGACCAACAAGGCATCTGCCAACTTTGTATCTGAGGATAACATGAATAATGCTTTCATAAAAGCAAGATTGAAGAAAATTGAAAATAAAAACAATAGGATCAGGCTTAGAGAAATGTTAGTAAACTATGTGTAGAAATTCAAGATTTTGAGAACAACCTGTTTGATTGCATCTGGGTAGAGATAGAGAGAGAAGCAAAATTGGTCTTTGGGGGATTACACAGACACCTTTCTATGCAGCATTTTACAGATTACTCAGACAACTGGAAAACATGGATGGTTCTTTCCTAATAAAGATGGTTATCCTTTCAGATAAGTGAGCTTTAATAATAAGTAATTTCAAATATTCTGAGATCTGCTGAAACTTTAATTCTACAAAAATAGATCATCAAATAATGTTTCAGATTGTCATTGGAACTTTATCATTTAGAATATAAAAGAAATAATAAAAATTCTCCACTTTAGGCACACACACACACACACACACACACACACACACACACACCAAATAAACAAGGAGACCTATTGTCCTAACTTAATTTTACAAGAAGAAATGTGTTGAATAAGAGAGGCAATAGAATCCAGTAGTAGGCTGGATTCCCAGGAGGGAGAGGGTGTATTCCAGAGGAATAAGCAGCAGCTCAGACCAGATATTTTGTGTGAGAGAACGAGTGAAGACAGCCCCTCCCTAATAGTTCTCAGAGAATATAGTAGATGCAGATAAAATGCTTCATTTTGGCAAAATGCTGTCTATAGGAGTGGAACAATGAAGAAATCAGCTTTGGTTTTTTTGCCTGCCTGACAAGCATCAAGTGAAGAAATTGGAGAATGTAAGCATGTTTAGTGTGGACTCTAAAAACTCAGTCTAATCTGCCATGTAGTTTGAAGTGTAGGAAGGTCCTGTGGTGGAGTGATTACTTCCCAAAAGAGATCTATGGAAAAGGTAAGCAACTTGAGCCATGACAGGAGTAGGAGAAGGGGATGGGACCCGGTGGGGTGGGAAGTAGGCCCAAGAAGGGTAGGAAATGGAGCACAGGTTGCCTCAGAGGGTGTGGGAGACCCGAGACAGACCACATGCGAGCTGGGGAGGTGCTGCAATGCAGGTCTGGGCCTACCCCCATCCCTGAGACACTGCAGGCTCCACTTAACTGCAACAGGAGAGTTGTGATTGAGATGGTTAAGCAAAGTAATTATGTGGGTGCCTTTCTTTTTTTTTTTTTAATAATTTTTATTATAAATTAGAAACAAAAAACAGAAAAAAGACTATAACAAGACAAAATCACATACATACAACTGAGGTTGATTCAACCCCCATATATATACAGTTTCTAAATAATATTACATATCATCATACTACAGATTCGATTAGATTTTATCATATTGCATCTTGTACTTGTTAATCTTCTTAAGTCTTCTTATATCTAATATTACCTTATTTATATTTAGTTTGCTATTTACATATCTATGCCACATGCTTTCCTAACATCTATCTCATAACATTTTTACTTCTATCCATTGGTACCATTTATCCCAGCTTTGATTGAAAGTTGATTCTTGTCTATCTTTAAGAATATATGTTAATCTATCACATTCTGCACACCACAAAACTTTGTTAATAATCATCAGATCCGATGGTACTTCTTTCCCTTTCCAAAGTTGCGCATATGCAATTCTAACTATAGTGGTAATATGTATGAAAAGTACCAGTCTATTTTCCTTATACCCCCAGGGTTTATTCCTAATAAGTAGACCTCTGGTCTAAATTGAAAGCTGACTCCTGTAATCTCCATGAGCCAATCTTTTATCTTGCTCCAATAGTTTTGGGCTTGTAGACATGTCCACCATTGGTGGTAAAATGTACCCCTGGCTGACCCACATTTCCAACATTCTGCTGAAGTTCCAGGGAACATCTTTGCAATTCTTGCTGGTGGTATATGCCATCTATATAACATTTTAAATATATTTTCTTTGAAGGACACTGTCATTTTTGCATTTCTGTTCCATATTTGTTGCCATTTTTCCAAATCTAATGAATATCCGAAGTTCCTCCTCCATTTCTCGGGTCTACTTGTAATACCCTCTCTTTCTTTTCTAATTCTTCTAGAATTTTGTCCCTTTTTTCTCTCTCTAATTTCCATTTATGCACCAAAATTTTTATCGAATATCCTCTTATAACCGCTTTCATAGTATCCCATACATTTTGCAGCGAGGTATCCTCTCGTCTATTTTCCTCGTAGAAAAGCTTTAATTCTTTTTTCAATCCCATAACAAATTCTTCCTCCCTTGCCAAATCTGTCCTCATTGTCCACTTTCCTCTATACTTTCTCTCTTTCCAACTTACTATCACTGGATTGTGATCCGCCCATTCGTTTGGTCCAATTTCTACTTCTACAGCCAATCTTAATATTTCTGGAGTAACCCAGATCATATCTATCCTGGATCATTTTTAGGTTCCAAATGTTTCTGTATATATATCGCTACTCCTCTTTTTTTTTGGTCAGCCAAGGACACAAATAGATCACCTAATTTGGGACATAGGAGCAAATTCTGCTAACCTTTCTTAATATGTACTTCCTGCAATCCTATTATTTGGTATCTCCCCCGCTGTAACTTCATTTGTATTTTCTTCCTTTTGTTCGGTAGGTTTAATCCATTGATATTGATTGATATTAATCGAAGTCCGTCTCTTGCCAATTTATTTATTTAGTTCTTTCAATCTGTTTCTTTTTCTGTCTCGTCACCATCTGGGATCCCGAGCCCCCACTGATTTGGTCTTCTCCTTGTTCTCTTAAGGCCTTCTGTTCCTTTATCACTTCCGTTTCCAGCTGCTCTTCTTGACTTTCGTTTTCTATCTCTTACTCGCTCTCTTGCTTATTAGCTTTAAAGTGCACGTCAAAAAATTCCTGCGCTTCTCTTAGGTCTTCTATACGTATCCACTTGTCTTGCCAGCTTATAATTAGCCCATCCGGTAATAGCCATCTATATCGAATCCCCATCTTCTGAAGCCTTTTCATGAGAAATTCATAATTTTTCCTTATTTCTCTTACCCATTTTGGTAGTTGACGTAATATAATTATTTCTCATCCTTTATAGGTTATTTTTTGGTTTCTCGCTTTTTGTAGTACCTCATCACATAATGTCTTCTTGGTGCAGCGTACATGAACTTATTTTGGTAGGTTATGACGTCTAGCATAACTAGTATATACTCGAAAAGTTTCATCTATGTACTGGTATACTTCTTCTCTATCCTTCCCTGTAATCTCTGCCACCATATCCATCATGATTTAATCCAAGTCCTCATCTTTGTCCTCCGGGATATTCTGAAACCGTATGAAGAAGGCTGCCCTATCCATCTCCATAAATATTAATTCGTCCTCCAACTTCCTATTTTCCCTAGATTGTCTTGTTTCCAGTCGCATCACCTTCTCCTCCACTTTCCCCACTTTAGCCTCCATTTCCACAATCCTCTCCCCATGTGAGACCATTGTCACGTTCATCTCTTCCATTTTAACATTCATTTGCCGTAATTCATCCATTCACCACTGTTACATCTGATTTCAATTCATCTATTCCTTTAGACATTGTTTCTTGGTTTTTTTACCATTGTCATCATTGTATCTTGTAATGTTTTGAGAATATCATGAAGGTTTGAGGGTATTCCAATTGTGCTTGAGGTTTTGCCTGTTAATGCCATTGATGTCATATCTTCCACTAGTTTGTGTGCCATTGGAGAGGTTGTAACTGGGGATGAGATTGATGGTACTGTAAATGTCTTCTTCTTGGTAGTTAATTGTAGTTGTAGCCTATCTTTGTTGGACAGAAAAGGTTAATCCACTCTAGCATACAGCGTATATCTTTGCCCTAGTCTTATTCTCTTTATCCTGTATATTGCTTAACTTTACTTATTTGCAGTACTCTGAACTAGCTATTTTAATTCTATTCGTCAATTATCAATTAATAAACATTCACAAATACAAATTCAAAGATATCTCAATTATAAGGATTCAACAGGATAAACAGATAGAACACTTAATGGATCTAGACGCTTTGATTCAATATTAATTAGGCAGTTTATCAAAAAAACAATTTAAATTATTTATAGTTTATAATCCTGGAACTTATTCAGCTTTGATCTTTAGTGCTAGGGAA
Source organism: Pituophis catenifer annectens (assembly GCF_029215685.1). Classification (NCBI taxonomy): domain Eukaryota; kingdom Metazoa; phylum Chordata; class Lepidosauria; order Squamata; family Colubridae; genus Pituophis; species Pituophis catenifer. The sequence continues at coordinate 104,846,316 of NW_027256883.1, read as the reverse complement.
AAGAAAAAATTGGTTGGAAGGGGAAGGGTCTCAAAAAAAAAAAAGGTCAAAATACAAATCCTGGAACTTACTCAACTTCGGTCCTTAAGGCTAGAAAAAAGAAAAAATTTGGTGGAAGAGGAGGGGTCTCAAAAAGAAAAAAAAAAGAGGTCACAATACAGTTCTGGTATCAGCCACAAGATGGTGTCCAAGTCTTTTATATATTACAACTCCACTAGAAATGTTCAGTCTCTAAACTTCCGCTTTCCTTTTCCCTCCCAATCGCTCCAATTGAGGCTTGAATCATATAGTTGAGTCACCACACTCCTCTTCCACCGCTCACGATTCAAATAGACGAGTAGCAGGTAAAAAATCTAATAAGTCCAAAAGCAACTCCACGCTTGCCTTCAGACTGTCTCGCTCCAGCAGCAATCTCGTCCGAGCCTGCAGTCCTCGGCGATCCTCGGCTGATTTATTGTGTTTGTCTCCAGCCTTCTCCTTCCTGCCGCTTCCCCGATCACTGGCTTAGAAAGTCAAATGTCCGTTCCGATATAGATAGAAGTAATACAGTAATGGGTGCCTTTCTTAATGACCATCTCAACTTGCAACCATAATGGGTAGACTTCGTTCCATCGGGAATTGAGGACTTCCTATAAGTCTTCATGGTATACTAACTTCAGGGATCTTCGCTTACAACTCCGGTTAGCAATTTGAAAGTTGCTGGTGAGCAGGTAATTGGCCTGTAGTTGCCTGGTGCTACTCATTTTGCTGGATCTTCCATTATCACATAGGTTTTACCAGATATTAACCAACGTTCACCTCGCAGTTCGTTGACTTAAATGGCAGTCCTGGCTGCAATCATTAGTGAATCTTCTGCAGTTGTTAAGTGCAATGTCATGAGACCACCACTTGCAACTTCTTGCTTGCTTCTCCAGTGACTTTGCTTATTGGAAGCTGGTTGTGAAGATCACAAATGGTAATCATGTGACTGTGGGACACTGCAACCATCATAAAGGTGCCAGAAATATGAATGGAAAATTTTGCTTCTCCTAATTTCTATTTCTTAAGAACCAAAACACAGGTGTTTCTATCTTGAATTTTCAGTTTTGGGCTTTTCCAGTTAGTACAAAAAATAGTATTTCAGTAAACCATTGCAAAAAAACCAACCATTTTTTCTTTATTTCCTCAGATATAGTCAATTTCTCTACAGATCATTTGACAGACAAATCTCAAATTCCTTTACTGCCTCAAAGCTATCCCTGAAGATGTATTAATTGTAAATAAAATATGACCATTAATGATGATCAATTAGTTTGTTACTACTTTTATGGTAATTTGCTTAGTTATTTCTACATGGCAGAAAATTCCTAAATCAAGATGAAAGAACGACAGATGAGTGAATTTAGTTGCTGCAGAGGACCAGATCTATGAAATAATACAATTCTCTCTTTGCCTCCACCAGATTCTCACTCAGAGAATCAGAGTTTTTCCTCTTTTGTCTTAGGATAAATTGGACCAGCGTTATGATGGATTAAAAATATTTTAAAATATTCACTAAAGTAGGATTTTCCAAATAGCAGGAAAATAAATTAGGAACTAATGAAGGAGCAAGAAAAAAATGTTACTAGCACCACAGGCCTTGCATGAAGTCCAACTTTCATTTGTACATATTAAAGTTGCTTTTATTTTAATATAGCAGATCAACAAGAAAAAGAGATTTTTCCACTTTTTTGCAACAGGTACCAACCTGAATTCCATTGCTGCTTCCATTGTTGCTTCCATTGTTTTCTTGGATAATATCTCTGCCTAGCATCTCTCCTATTCACAGAGGCATTCTCTTTCTGTTTTAGTTGACCAAAGTATGTTTGAAAATTCAAACACTACCCTGACAGCAAAGTTGCCTATTGTCAAATCTGCCTTCCGGTCCTCCACTGGTACAAATCTGCGAGTGCAGCCAGAGTGGAAAACGGGCAGTCAACATCTAAAAAACCTCAGCATGACTGTTGGTGCAAAAGTCAGTGATTTCCTGCGCAGGAAAGAGTCCACCAACCACAGCATCTTTGGGGTAACAGAAGTCAATGAACGTGCTGAGGCAGCCCTCTCTTGTGGACAAAGCACATTGCTGGGAGGTCAGGACCAGGCAAATAGGTAAGTTAGAGGTTATTTTTTCATCTTTCCCAGATTTGGGGTATATCAACAAGGGCAAAATTTTAAAAAGCAATAATTTCTTCCTGGTTCTCTGCCACTAACTAATCTAACCCTAGTCTTACCTTTCACTCCTTCGAGATGTTAAAAATTAAAAATTAAAAGAAAGAGATATTGCTCTAGGCCAAGCCAGAGGTCTTGAAAGACAAGTAACTTTGTTTTAACACATGCAAAGCAGAGGGGGAATTCTGACTGATGAAATAGTCAAGAGCATATCTTTGAATCTAAATTTCTCTGCTCCGTTTTCCTGTGCAACAGCTACTTGCAATGAAGAGACTGGGGCTCTGATTCAGTGTTTCACTAATAAATAAATAGAAGCTCCGTCCTCTGTCTTAGTCATTGCTAAGTATGTAGCAATGTATGTGGTATGTAAATGGTGCATACATTATCCAGTATGTATATAGTATTTCCCCTCCCCCTAAAATAAACATCTCTCTTGGACTTAAACCAAGGTTCATTCATTTAATTATTCTGGGGAGGTGGTGTGAATGAAATTGAAAGAGCCAAAAAAGGCATTCATCTCCTTCGTTTTAGTGCATGCATTCCTTGGAGGAGTGTGTACAGATAGGTGAGGCAAGCCATGGTCAGAAGAGGAAAGAGATGTATGTGCACAAGCAGAAGGTGCATGCAGTTGAAGTTTCAGGCTATCAGGCAGCCCAGCAAGGATGCAATCAAACATAAATTGCTTTGATAATGGTGGCTTAGAATGAGACATGAAGGAAATCACAGTTGGGCTTTGATGGAAGAAATTTGGAAAGGGGGATGTTACTAAGTTTTTCAAGTAAGTGAGCACTAGGACTACTGTGTGGAACTTTTGGAAGATGCTTTCTCTAGATGTCTTCTCTAAATATACCTTCTTCCTGAAGGTAAAATATTCCAGTTGTCAAAGTATTGACTGTTTTTTGATTGCCAAAAAGAGCTTGTAATAAGTCTGTAAGTTGTTTCTTAGTGAAAAAGCTGTTGATAATCAAATTTATAACCTGAGATTAATTACAAAAGAATAGATAGTTATTAGTTTATTAATTACAAGACAAGGGTAGATACTTTATTAATTGATTAGTCTTATGACAAAAATATAAATAAAAATAAAATGCAGAATCTAATTCCAGGGTAAAGTAGATAAAAGAAAATACAGTAATAAAATACATACACCGTTTTCCCGAAAATAAGACATCCCCTGATAATAAACCCAATCGGGCTTTTGAGTGCATGCACTAAAATAAGCCTCCCCCGAATATCAGCTCTCCCTGAAAATATTTAAACGCAGAACTGGAAATCAGGTAAGACGGCAAGAGGAGCCCCATTTTGCTCCCAGCGCCCCAAAATAATAAGACCTCCCCAAAAATAAGGCCAAGCGCTTATTTCAGGGTTCAAAAAAATATAAGACAGGGTCTTATTTTCGAGGAAACACGGTATGTGTTTTATACATATGTATTTTACATTTTTTATACATAAAGAATGATTCTTTATAAAGAATGATAAAGAATCAACATTCAGAGAAATACATACAAATACAGAAATAGATTGACTTACTGTGAGTTGACTGGGGAGCGCAAGGGAAGCTATGTTGTCGGATTCGTGCTGCAGGGATCGAGGATAGCTCCGTGTTGTCGGAGATCAGCTCTCCTTCACTCTGCCTGTTTTAAATTGCCTTGGAAGCCGTTTCGTCGGCTCCTGCCTTGTCGGGCTCATTTTAAAGCGCAAGGGGCTGTTTTATCAGCCCTGCTTCACTCTGTGGCAGGTAATTGGGGTGCTTCAGGAGCTGTGTTGTTGGCTCTTTGCCTCTCTCTTAGGGACCCCTTGGCTTCTAAGGAGCTGTTTTGTCGGCTCCATGCAGTTCTGCCCCCATTTTGAAGTGCCTGTGGGCTGTGTTGTCAGCCCAGCGCCATTTTGAAGTCCTAGTTTGAGGCTTATTCATCAAGTCTGTCCTGTCAGCCCTATGCCATTTTTGGTTACACCTCCCAGGATTTTAAACGTTTGCTAACTCAGCTGGAATTAGTTTAACACTACATCCGGATTGCCTGTTAAATTATCCCTGCCACCAATTATTTTACGATCACATTCTCTGCATTGTTTCACTGTCACCAGCCCTTTCAACATGGCTGATCGCAATCATTCCCCTTCTAGAAAATTTATTTATTTTATTTTATTTTTTATTTTATTTTGAATTTGTATACCGCCCTTCTCCCTGAGGACTCAGGGCGGTGAACAGCCAAGTAAAAACATCAAGTACAAATATTAAAATACAGTTAAAATATATATATATATATATATATATAAATTTGGCCCCATTAATTAAAAATGATAAACAAAACACTTAAAAACACTTAAAAAATTAGGCCAGCCCGGCTTGCTGGAAAAAGAAGGTTTTAAGGGCACGGCGGAAGGCACTGAGGTCTTGGATTCTCCTTATCTCTGGAGGCAATTGATTCCAGAGGGTAAGTGCCCCCACAGAGAAGGCCCTCCCCCTGGGGGTCACCAGCCTGCACTGTTTGGCTGATGGCACCCCGAGGAGGCCCTCTCTGTGGGAGCGCACGGGTCGATGGGAGGTCGTTGGTGGCAGCAGGCGGTCTCGAAGATAGATAGGCCCTATGCCATGGAGCGCTTTAAAGGTGATAACCAACACCTTGAAGCGCACCCGGAAGACCACCGGGAGCCAGTGCAGCTCGCGCAGGAGCGGTGTTACATGGGAGCGCCATGCTGCTCCCGTCACTACCCGCGCTGCTGCGTTCTGGACCAGTTGGAGCCTCCAGGTGCTCCTCAAGGGGAGCCCCATGTAGAAAGCGTTGCAGTAGTCAAGGCGAGAGGTGACGAGAGCATGAGTGACTGTGCACAGGGAATCCCGATCAAGAAAGGGCCGCAACTGGCGGATCAGGCGAACCTGACAAAAGGTCCCCCTGGTTACAGCCGTCAGATGTTCCTCCAAGGACAGCTGCGTATCCAGGAGGACTCCCAGATTGCGAGCCCTCTCAGTGGGGGCCAACGATTCGCCCCCAATAGTCAGTGATGGAGTCAACTGACTATATCGGGATGCCAGGAGCCACAGCCACTCAGTCTTGGAAGGGTTGAGCCTGAGCCTGTTCCTCCCCATCCAGATCTGCACAGCCTCCAGGCACTGGGACATCACTTCAAGGGCATCGTTGGGGTGGCCTGGGGTGGAGATGTACAGCTGGGTGTCATCAGCGTACTGGTGGTATCTCACCCCAAAGCCACGGATGATCTCGCCCAGCAGCTTCACATAAATGTTGAACAGGAAGGGCGAGAGGACCGACCCCTGAGGCACTCCACATATAAGAGGCCTTGAGGTTGACCTCTGCCCCCCTGCCAACACGAACTGCGACCGGTCGGAGAGAAAGGAGGAGAACCACCATAATACGGTGCCCCCCATCCCCAACTCTTCCAACCGGTGCAGCATGATACCATGGTCGATGGTATCAAAAGCCGCTGAGAGGTCTAACAGGACCAGAACAGAGGAGCAACCCCTGTCCCGAGCCCTCCAGAGATCATCAACCAATCACCCTCTCAGCACAGAGGCAAATCTAAGGATAAGCACTCTACCAGGGCCAAATCATATAAGGCTCCTTCTTCTTCTTCAACTGCATCAGAGAAAGATGCCAGGAGAAGGCATCTGGCCTTAAACAAACAATTTGACAAAGCAAAAAAACTGGCAGAAGCCATTATACCTCCTACTCCCCCCCCCAAAGTGGCTACTCCCTCCACCTTAGCCCTGGGGCATGACATATCTCCTCAAATTCAGCAGGAGATCTCCTCTTGGTCTCTAAATGTTTCCACTGAAGCACAAGAGGCCCAGGCTGTCATCAGGGAGGTTTTCTCTCAGGGAACTGATTCTGTCTTGGATCCGCTTATGCAAGCTCGCGCCTCCAGGCCATCTGCCACTTTCACTCCTATGGCGGCAGGACTCCACCCAGAGGAAGGCCATCCATCTGCCATTCCCCAGGAAATATGTGATCTCATTGCACAGACAGTGGCTAAGGGCATTGATGTGGCCCTCACCCAAAGAGGTATTCTGGCTCCATCATCTGCTCCCACACAGACACGCCAACTCTCCAGGGCCTCGTCACATTTGGACAGCGACTCCTCTGTGGCCACTCACTCTCCTTCTCATTCTCACTGCAGTGACCAATCTCTTATGGATGTAGAAGATGCTTTCGATTACAACCTCTCTGGGGAGGAGGAGGAAACTTCATCGGATAGACTCCGTTCCACGGGTCTTTTTCGACATAAGTTGTTTAAGACCTTACTACACAAGGCAAAAGCCATTGCCAATATGGGAGCCACTTTGGCACACACGGCAGCCTCTTCTGATCCCACTGACTTCACCAGTCTTCTTTTTACAGAAGCTGTTACTGAACAAGAAATCATACCATCACCAAAACTCTTCATTGACACTGTCCAGCACCAATGGGCCCAACCAGGTTCGATTTCTAACCCCAGTGGGCTGGATAAGAAGCTGTACACAGTGGAACAGGAGCTCAAGGACCTCTTCAAGCTTCCCGCGGTGGACGTTCCCATGGCCAGTCTTACCTCTCCTAGCATTCTACCATTCGATGCAGCCGAGGGTCTCCGTACAGAGGATAGTAAGACCCACCAGGCCACTGCGTGGGCTATCAAATCTGCCACAGCTGCGTCCTTCTCCAGGACGTCCCTTATTTGGCTGCACCAGATGCAGGCTACAGCATTGCCTGAAGATGCTCGTTTGCATCAGGACATCAATAAGATGATCGCCGCTACAGAATATGCCGCTGATGCGACTCTTAACTCAGCCAAATTTGCTTCGCGCGCCTTTGCATCTAATATCACTTCTTGGCGTCTTCTCTGGCTGTGCCACTGGCAAGCGGACATGAGAACCAAATGGCGCCTGGCTGTAGCTCCCTTCAAGGGTAGTTCCCTCTTCGGTGAGGCCTTGGACCCTATCCTAATAGGGTCCAAGGGTAGGGTACGGACAAGAGAAAGATCCTCCTTTTCTCTTCCAGATGCTCTGATAGACGGTCTGCCTTCCCTTATCAGAGGCAGTCCTTTCGATCTTCTGACCCAGGTTTCCAAAACCCAGCTCCTCACCGACCGTTTCATCAGACATCTGACAGGTCCCAAGACAGACAGTCTTTCAGAGACCGCACTCGTCAGCCTCAGGCCAGGAGGCCCTTTTGGGGCTCCAACTTTCATCCCTACCATAGAAAATAGTCTACTATTCAGGGGCCCATTGGCAGTCGTCTCGCCGACTTTTCCAGCGTCTGGCATACTACAACCACTGATGCCTGGGCCATCCAAACGGTCTCCCTAGGAGTCACATTGGAATTCATTTCTGATCCCCCAAGGTGTTTCATCAATTGTTCTGCAGCCACTGATCCTTCCAAGAGGGCTCTAATGGAAACCAAAATTCAGCACCTTCTGGCCATCAAACCAGTCCCTCCAGAACATCATGGTGCTGGCTTTTATTCAATTCTTTTCTTGGTGCAGAAGAAGTCAGGGGGCAGCACAGCCATACTGGACCTGAAATGCCTGGATGTCCATATAGGATATAGGCATTTTAAGATGCACACCCTTTACACTATTCTGGGCGGCATCAGGGACAGAGGTTATCTATCATCAATAGATCTCTGGGAGGCCTATCTCCATGTTCCCATCAGACCATTCCACAGGAGATTTCTCAGGTTCTGCTATGAGGGGGCTCATTTTCAATATAGAGCCATGCCCTTTGGTCTTTCTTCTGCCCCTCGCATATTCACCAAACTCCTGGACGTTGTGGCACCTCATTTACGAGCGTCAACGGTCAGATTACAATGCTACCTGGATGACATTCTAATCCAATCTTCTTCATTCCAACAGGCACAGAAAGATCTCCAGGCAACCATTATGGCCCTACAATAGCACAGCTTCACTGCGAACTGGGAGAAGAGTCAGCTAACTCCCTCCACGGAATTGGTCCATCTCCGGCCCTGCATCGACACAGTGACAGGTCTAGTCTTTTTGTCGCAGGAACGACGTTGCAATATCCAGAACACGGAGGTCCCTCAGGAGAGCACCTCTACTCCTGCCCTCTCAACTATTGGGCCAAATGATCTCTTGCTTGGCAATCGTCCCTTGGGCGCAACTGCACTCACGACCACTTCAGTGGCTTCTATTGCCAAGCCAAAAGGCAGGCATCAGCAATTCCAATTCTCGGATCAGGGTCCCCCCAAAGGTACTCAAATCCTTCCACTGGTGGACGTCCGTAGCTTTGATGAGGGGCTCTCACTTCCATGAACCCCAGAGGTTGATTCTTACCACAGATGCCAGTCTGTTCGGCTGGGGAGCACATCTCAACGACGAGGTCACTCAGGGATGTTGGACTCCCAGGGACCTTCTCAATGACATCAATTGGCTGGAGTTGCGTGCCGCCCATCTCGCTCTCCACCACTTCCAGTGCCAACTGGCGGAGCACCACGTGATTCTCAGGACGGACAACATCACGACAAGGCCCACGTGAACAGGCAAGGTGGAACACGCTCCAGGGTCCTAATGAGCGAAGCCGTGCAACTGGGACTATGGACAGAGAGACATCTGCTTTCCCTGCAAGCAGAACATATTTCAGGAACCTCCAACACCTGAGCAGACTGGCTGAGCAGGTCAACCATCGACCAGGCAGAGTGGCAACTTCATCCCACTCTCTTTCGGCAAATCGTGTCATGCTTTGGCCAGCCTCAAATCGATGTCTTCACCAGTCTGGAGAACGCACAGCTTCCTCACTTCCTCACCAGATTCTGGATACCGGGGGCTGAAGGGGCCAATGCCCTCCACTGCCAGTGGCCTCCGGGCCTTCTTTACACCTTCCCTCCAATACCTCTGATACCGAGGGTCATGCGGAAGATTTTGGAGGAGGATGCGGAGGTCATCCTCGTTGCCCCATTTTGGCCTCGGCAGGCATGATTTGCAGACCTCATGGGCCTATCCATCTATGGAGGATCCCTCCGGATCAGAGGGCTCTCCACCATCTGGAGCCCCAGTGGTTCCAGTTAGCCGCCTGGCACTTGAAAGGGAGATCCTGAAGAGGGAGCACTTTTCTTCAGACGAAATATCCACTCTTCTCGCAGAGGGTCTACCACCTGTATTTACGATGCGACTTGGACTTCCTTTTGTCACTGGTGTTCCTCTTCGGAGATTGACCCCACTGAAGCGTCCATTCCACAGGTGTTGGGCTTCCTTCAAGTGGGGCTGGATGTTGGCCTAGCAGTCAACACCCTACAATGACAAGTCGTGGCATTGGCAACTGTTCTCTCCTGCAAGGATCACGGCACACTGTCCCAGCATCCATGAATTCATTGTTTCCTACGGGGGGCTTCCAACCTTCATCTCTCCCCCCCCCCATCCACAGGTATCCTTTCTGGGATCTTTGCCTTGTCCTTCAGTCCTTAACGACATCACCTTTCGAGCCTCTGTCCTCCACCAGCCTCAAATTACTGACCTTTAAGGTTGCCTTCCTTGTTGTGGTCACATCCACTCGCAGGGTGTCCGAGCTTGCAGCCCTTTGCAAGGACTTGTGCATATTTCATTCGGACCGGGTCATTTTGCGGATGGATCCCACCTTCCTCCCGAAAGTCAACACCTGGTTTCACAGGGCCCAAGAGGTTGTGTTACCTGACTTCTGCCCCAGGCCTACTCATCCCTCCGAATGCCGCTGGCACTCTGGATGTTCATCGGGCCTTGAAAAGGTACATCGCCAGGACAGCTCCATTCCGTAAATCCGAATCATTATTCATTTGCTATCAACCGGGCTCCCTTGGTTCAAAGGTGTCTTCTTCCACTATCGCTCGCTGGCTCAAAGCCTGCATTTTCATGGCCTACAATCGAAAGAACAAGCCTTTACCTGAACGCCTTACAGCGCACTCAAAGCGTAGTGCGGCCATCACCGCTGCTTGGGCCACCCAGGCTCCTCTTCTCGAGATCTGCAGGGCGGCTACTTGGGCTTCACCAACGCCTTTCATTCGCAATTACAAATTGGATATGTTTGCATCAGCCAAAGCCGCCTTTGGTCGCAGAGTGCTCCAACAGGTTCTTCCTCCGGAGGGTTTGCCTGACCCTAGGGATATTTAGCTTGGGTATATCCCATTCAATGGACTCTCTAAGCAGCGCAAGGGAGAAGGAACATTGTACTTACCTGAAGGTTCTTTCTCCTTGCGCTGCATGAGAGTCCATACCTTCCCTTTTTTTTGGGGGGGGGTCCCGGACTTTTATTAACTCCTTTTCCGTTCAAGTTTCTGTTTCTTCAGATCCAGACTTCGTTTCAGAACTGGGGCTGGAGGAGGAGGTGTGTTTATGCAAATTCTTACTCAGTCTCTGGCCAGTAACATGAGGATTAACCCATTCAATGGACTCTCACACAGCACAAGGAGAAAGAACCTTCAGGTAAGTACAATGTTCCTTCTGTTCACAGAGTATAGGTTAGAGCCCAGGAGGAAATAGGACAATTTACAAGTCAAATTCCAGTGGGCTGTTCTTTCAACTAGGGATGTTAAGCATCTAAACTTAAGAGGGGCATATAGTTGCCAATCATGAATAATATCTTTGGTAGCTAATCATCACATTACACAGCCTCTCATGGTATAGCAGATGGTGGAAGAGCCCATATTTGGCCACAGAATACAACAACTCAGACCTGGGTCTAGAATAGGTATTTCTCAGGTATTTTTCAAATTGAAAAATAGTTTTATTCGTAGCCAACCAACTTAAAAACCTAATTTTGCCAATAACTCCATGTCAGTTTGAGCACTGATATTTAGGACTCTGTTTAACAATTTCTCTGAGGCAGTTGAGAATAAATACTGGATGGAAAGGAGACAAGGTGATGTTTTTGCTTAAGTGAAAGTTTTAATGTAATACTTCTCTTAATCTTTCCTGAACTTTTAGGCAGACACCAACAAGTGTAATTCCAAGGCTTAATCCACCCCCATTGAGTACCAAAAAGCGTACACCAAGAGCTCTGAAAACCACTCAAGATCTGCTGATTGCTTCCGAACCACAGATGAAGACTACAGAAACCTTACTTCCTAAGGAACTCCGGAAACTTCAGTGCCTACCTACTAATACAGAGGCAGCTTTTAGAGAGATTAATTCATTGACCCAGAGTGAAGTTGGAACCAGCAATAGGGCATTTGCTGTGCCTGATCTCATTCATAAGGAGAATATGGAGCCCAAACAAAGTGCAATTCACAGTATATCTTCTTCCACTCTCCCAGAAAATGTGGCTCTTAGACTTGATTTAAGTGCTAGTAAAAACATTCCTGAACACCAAAGCTGTAAGATGCCTTCAGAAGCAAAGATACCAACCTTAGAAAGTGAAAGTCATAGTCCAGACTTGTTGTCTTTTGAATAAAACTGTCTTTTATTTGCAGCAGTGCCTCACTTTTATAGCCAAAATGGTCAACATAGCAGTTTCTTTATGAAAACTTCCTGAGCCAGGTGATGGAATTGACCCTACATTCCCTGAAAGCAGCTTTCTATTCTCAGGAAGTGATGGCAGGAAGCATCTTGAGGAAAAAGTGGGTCTCTTTTCTAACAGATTTCTTGCAATTAGCTAGCCATAGGAATGCATTCCGCATACTATTTCTGCTTTAGTTCATTGTTTAGACAGGTTCAACAAAAATAATCTGCATAACCTGAATGTGAGAATTTTTAGTGGTGAAACTGCAACCCAATTACAACATTCTTGATATATTCTTCAAATTACTTTTAGATATCTATAGGATGAAAATGATTCAAAAATGAAATTGCCTTGCATGAGCAGAACAAAAATGCAACAGTACTTCACATGAGACTCTCTATGCTGGATTATGATCACTAACAGATATTTCTTGTTTCAAAATTTCATAAGAGTTGTTAACTAAGTGCAATTTAAAATCAAAGCATTATTTTTGGAGAGAGGTGAGAGGAGGAGAATACACTCTGGTCCAAAAATTATGTTGCGTTCTCTTCAGTTTCCCTGCAGAAATTTATGAATGTATTTCTTTAGGCATTGATCTGATTGCCCTGAGTGGAGAGGTTTTGGGCTTGTACTATATATAAAATGGCTTCATTAATATATCTTTTAATTCCTGAGGGTGAAAACCAACAAAATCTCTATATAGTCACGTCCCTCAGAAGCAGGAAGAAACTCAATATGGGCCTTTCCTAACTTAGATCAACAGTTCCCTTCTCTGTTTGGGCTGGGTTTGACTTCTATAAATGTGATTAAATTCCACTCAAAAGTCTAGCAGGAGTTCTGACCATTCAGGTGCCCAGGGATCTTGTTTGCCTTTCTCAAAAAGCATAGCAAAAAACCTAAACCTAATCCAAGATGGAGAAACTCTTATAAAGCAATATTATGCTTGAGTACCTCCCTTTGCCTGCCACCCAATTGTCTGGCAGGAAGAACAATCTTTGCTAGTTATGCCTTCCTGCCAGTCCATCATATAACCCTTCAGCCCTTCATATCAGTATCACTTGCTATGTAGGCATATTACTCAATAGTAGGCATTTGAAACAAAAGAAAAGGGTTGATGAACTGAGCACAATATACTGAAATTAATCTGCTCTCTGTTCACCTGAGAGGTGTCTTTCCTGCTCAGTATTAACTTTATGAAATATTGAAATAGGGTGGGAGAGATTGTCAATGAATCTTTCCAATGCATTTTGCTATATGCATCTATAACTTAATGGCTTGAATATCTATCTAATTGTACTCCTTGAACATGTCAGTTAAATAGTATCAATCTCATATAGGAACACGTCCAAATTTGAAAAACAACATAAGTGCTCATATTATTATTTTTAATATTGGAGTCAGCTTGGAATGTAGCTATTTTTACAAGTTTACTTCTGTTATTACTATAATTCCTAGCTCTCTTTTTCTCACAGGGATTTTTTTTAAATTGATTTTACAACAACAACACAACACAATACAACATACAAAACACAAACACATGATATGTGTTTCTTTTTACATATCAGTTTCGTTCCTCTTACTTTCTACTATACACATTCCCCATTTTTCCCATCCTTTCTTATCATTATCTTTATCATCCCTTTATTTCATTCATAATATTTTATACATTTGTCACCTTCTTCTCTCCATCGTTTATTCACATTTACTTTCTCTAATCTCGAGCCACTCATACCACTTAGTCCATACTTGATAATATTCTGTATCTTCCTTTTCTTTTATTTCTTTCATTAATTTATCTATCTCCGCACAGTCCAGGATTTTCTTAACTATTTCTTCCTCTGTTGGGATCTTTTCCCTTTTCCAGGACTGCGCGTAGATTATCCTTGCCGCTGTAATTATATGCAGAATCAAATATCTAATTTCTTTGCTGTAAGTTCTGTTCAATATCCCCAGTAAAAACGTTTCTGGTTTCCAATCCACATTATAGCCAATTATCTCTTCTATCTATATAACTTCTAATTTTAATCCAATATTTTTTCGCATTGGGACATGTCCACCAGAGATGATAATATGTTCCAGGGACTTTTTTACATTTCCAACAATTTGGAGAATTGTTCGGAAACATTTTAGCAAGTTGTACTGGTGTGAAGTGCCATCTGTAGAACATTTTTAACTGGTTTTCCTTGAATGCCGTTGAAAGAGCCCTCCAGGTGCCGTCAGCCAAACAATGTTGACTGGCGGCCCCTAGGGGGAGGGCCTTCTCAGTGGGGGCACCTACTATCTGGAACGAGCTCCCCCCGGAGATACGGAGGATCCCGGATCTGCGCACCTTCCGCCGTGCTTTGAAGACACTCCTATTCCAGCAGGCCAGCCTGGCCTAATTTTCTCCCCTTCTTTTAAATTTTAAAGTGAAATTTTAATTTGTTTTAAATTATTGGGAATTTTAATTGTCTCGGGCAAAAATTATTTAATTTGGTTTTAATTATGTTTTTTAACTTTTCTATTTATGTGTTTTATTTTGTGCCTGTTCACCGCCCTGAGTCCTTCGGGAGTAGGGTGGGATACAAATTTAATAAAATGAAATGAAAATGAAATGAAAAGAGTCAATTTAATGTTTATTTCTCATAATTTTTCCGATTTCTCCAATTCTATATTGTAGCCAGAATTTTGGGCCCATCTAATCATGGTATCTTTAACTACCTCTTCTTCCACTTTATACCTCAGTAGATATTGGTATATATTACCAATTAATTTTATCTCTGTTCCATGAATAATTTTATCTAATTCTTATGGCTCCTTTCGTATTTCATATATCTTTTTATCTCTTACAAGTTTAGATTGCACTTGTGCAAATGTCCATCAATCCATCACCCTACCAATTTCTTGTTCCAATTCTTGTTTCATTTTCAAATCTCCCTGATCATTTACCAATTCCTTATTTCTAATTATCTTATTTTTCTCCAATAAATTTGGGTATATCAATGCTTCTGTTGGTGATAACCACATTGGGATTTTAGTATAGTGTTTTTGTTTTGTTTTTTTCCAAATCTGTAGCAATACATTCCTGATTAAATGTGTTTGAAAATATTTATATGATTTATATTTCTCATCCCACAGGAATGCATGCCACCCTGCTTGCAGGTCATGACCTTCTATTGTTAGCGCTCTGTTATTTTTCAGCTCCTTCCAATCTTTTAACTATACTAAACTTGCCACTTGGTGATAAATTTCCCATTCTGGTAACGCCAATTCCCCTCTATCCTTTGTGTCTTGCAAAAGTTTTAATTTAATCCTGGGCTTTTTCCCTTGCCATATAAATTTGGAAATTAATTTATTTAATTCTTGAAAGAATGTTTTTCCTAGTTTTAATGGTATCATTTGGAACAGAAATAAAATTCTCGGCAATATATTCATTTTCATTGTTGCGATCCTCCCTAGAAATGAGATTTGTAATTTTTCCCAATTTCCTAAATCTTTTTTTATTTGGTGTATCAATTTATCATAGTTGTCCTCCTTAATTGAGGAGCATTCTGCTGTAAGCCAAATTCCCAGATATTTTATTTTCTTAGTTATCTTCATTTTTATTTTGTCCTCCAATTCCTTTTCCTAACCCTTTGTAAGATTTTTTGCTATTAATTTTGACTTATCCTTATTAATTTTGAGTCCTGCTACTTCACCAAATTCTTCTATCTTTTGTGTCAATTTAGAACCTGTTTCTAATGGATCTTCCAAAATGAATACCGTGTCATCGGCAAATGCTTGAGTCTTGTATTCTTCCTTCCTAATTTTTAAACCCCTTATTTCCTGATCTTCCCTAATTTTCATTAGAAGAGTTATGAGTGATAAAATAAATAGAAGAGGAGAAAGGGGACACCCTTGCCTAACCCCTTTTGTAATATCAATTTTTTCTGTTTTTATAACTACCCTGGCTGTTTGTTTGGAATATATTTTCCCCACCATTTTTTCAAATCTTTCTCCCAATTCCATATAATTTAATTGTGTTGTAATGAAGTTCCAATTCAAATTGTCAAAGGCCTTTTGGGCATCAAGGAAAACCAGTGCCGCTTGTTTTTCCGGATGGCTTTCATAATATTCGAGAACATTCATTATTATCCTCGTGTTATTTTTAATTTGCTGCCACTTCAGAAAACCATTTTGGTCCGAATGTAATTATTCAAAAAAAAAATTAATCTCTCCACTATTATTGTTGCAAATGTTTTATAATCTGTGTTCAGCAAAGAAATTGGCCTATAGTTTTGGATTTGTTGTATATCCATGCCTTCTTTGGGTATGAGGGTAATGATTGTCTCTGTCCAGGTTGCTGGAATTTTTGCTATTTCTATTGCCTCATTATAAGTCTCCAACATTATCCATTGTAGTACCTCTTGTGGATTTTTATATAACTCAATCCGAATCCCATCTGGGCCAGGTACTTTATTGTTCTTTTCTTTTGTTATTGGTCTATTTAACATTTCTCTTTGTTCATCAGAAATTTTTCCCAATTTGGCTCTTCTATGTATTGTTTAACTTTCCCATCTGCTATGTCTTCCTGCTTGTAAAGCTTTGTAAAGAAGTTTTGTATTATTTCCTTTTTTTCTTCTCTCCTATACTGTATTATACCATTTTCATCTTGTAACTGTTGTATTATTCTCCTTCCTTTTTCTTTTCTTAATTTATATGCTAGCCATTGGCCTGTTTTATTCGCATTCTCAAAATAATTTTGTTTCACTATCCTAATTTTCTGTGCCATTTCTTTTTGTGTTATCAAATTACTCTTATGTTTCGTAATGTTCCATTTTTTTCCTTTATCTTTTTATTTTGTGGATCCTTTTGTACTTCATATTCATTTTTTTTTAATTCTTCCTTCAGGCTTTCTAGTTGCACTCTCTTTTCTTCATTTTTCTTAGAATTATATGTGATGGTCAATCCCCTTATATAGGCTTTTGTGGTATCCCACAAGTTTTGTATCGAAGTATCTTCTTTTTTATTTATTTGAAAAAATGTTTTCAACTCCCTCTCTAACATCTGTCTAAATTTTTTATCTTTACACAAATTCTGATTCATTGTCCATCATTTATTTTGTTTTTGGGTTTTCCATTTTAATATAACTGGATTGTGATCGGCCCAATCATTTACTCCTATTCAATTTCTTCTATTTCATTTTGAATTTCTGCTGTTGTCCAGGCCATATCGATCCTGGACCATGATTGATGTGGGTATGAATAAAATGTATATTGTTTATGTGTTCTATGTGTCTCTCTCCATAAGTCTCGCAGATTGAACTCAGATGCAAAAAAGACTCTTGGTAATACACATTTTTCTTTTTATTTTTTTACTACTTTTATAGTCTCTCTCAACTTCCACGACCGAATTAAAGTCCCCAATCATACAAATCTTTTCATAGTCCATGTCCACTAATTTCTTGTGTACATTTGTAAAGAATTCTTGTTGATTTTTATTTGGTGCATAAATTAATGTAAGTAGCATTTGTTTCTGTTCTATCTCCAATTCCACCATCAAAATTCTACTTTTGTCGTCTGCGTATCTTAGATTTGATTTGATTTTTTCCTTTACATATATGGCAATACCTCCTTTCTTTTTATCTGCTAAAGTTGTGTATAATGTTCCTAATTTTCTATTTTCTAATAATTTTCTGTATTTTTTTGTATATGAACCTCTTGGAGGCATATCACTACAGCTTCCAATTTCCTTAATTTATTAAATATTAGCGTCTTTTTCTTTGGGATAATTAGTCCATTAATATTTACCAAGAAAAGCTTAATTGCTTCTCCCATCTTCTACTTGATCTGTCTTTTTGTGTTTCTAGTCTCTCTTACTACCCTTCCTTTTGCTCCTCTTTCTATCCTTTCTTTTTCTTGTTTCTTTTGTAAGTCTTTCTCTATTTCTAGTTCTTCCGATTTCTCTTCCTCCTGACTTCTAGTCTCTAATTCTTCCCTACTTCCTTGATCATCCCCCTGCACGAAATGGTGTTCATAAAATTCTTTTGCCTTCTCCAGTGAATTGATCCTATACTTTTTTCTTGCCATGTCACAAGTAAACCCTCAAGTATCAACCATCAATATATTTATATTTAATTAATTGCGTTGTTAAAAATTGATATTGGCGTCTTTGATCTCTTATCCTTCTTGATACCTGTTTCAATACTATGATTTCTTTGCCTCTATATGTTAATGTTTCCTCTCTTGTCCTTTTATATACTTCGTCTCTTATTGACCGTTTTGTGAATTTAATGTGTACCTCACTCGCCAACCTATGTCTTCGTGAGTAGTTTGTGTATACTCGATAGGTTTCATCAATATCTCGTCTTATTTCCTGTTTATCTTTTCCTAATATCTCCACCATGATTTCTGCCATTTTCTCTCCTAAATATTCTTCTTTCTCTTCTACAATATTTTGAAATCTAAGAAAATAAGAAGCTTTCTCCATTTCCAGAAATATGATCAATTCAGCCAATTCTCTATTTATTCGCATCAATTTCTGTTCCCACATTTCCATTTGGTTGTCAATCTGATCAATTTTTGTTTCCACTTTTTGGATTCTCTGTTCATTTTCTACCATTGTTTGTTGTATATTCCTTATCTTATCATTCACACTTTTTATCTCACTTTTCGTTCCCCCAATTTCATCTTTAATTTCTTTGTGGTGTACTCTCGTCTCCTCGTGATTATCTGCTGTGGCCTCCTGGATCTTCATCATTGTTTCCTGTGTTAATTGTAATGCTATCTGCATACTTTTTGTACTCATTGCCTGTTCTGTTTTTTCTTTTCCTAACATAGTCACTATCGATCTTTGACTTGTGGGAGAATCTGTTGGTGTAATGTTTATGGCTACTTTTTTGCCTGTTTTGGTTATTGTTGCTGTGCTTGCCATCTTTACCCCCTGTACAATATTCTTCCAAATTAACATATATCAATATACCGGTATTAGGATTTAAGTTCAAGCTGAGGATTACCTCTACTATACTTTAACAGCAATATTTCCCTGTTTTCTCTCTCACCCTTATATATTATATTTTATGATATTCTTATCACTTTATAACTCTAATCTCAATACTTATACCTATTCAATTTTCTAAATTTCTATTATCACTCTTATTCAACTAAGTATATTTCTTTACGATACAATAATATTATTCTTCAAACAATTCACTTATTCAGTTATATACCTCTATACCTTAATTCAATTCATTCTGACCATTTCATTTACATCAATGTCTATAATCACTTTCCTTCTTATCACTTACTATCCGCTCGTGTCTGTCTGTTGCAACTTTGCATCAGCCTTTTCTCCAGATTTTCCTTGCCCTCAATATATCCACCACTCCACCAGATGTCTCCTCTTCTTGTCTTCCTTCTAGTATATTCAATGTCTCCAAATTATTGAATAAACACTGTCCCCTTCTTTGTGTCAATACTTTCTTGTTTGTAGTCATCTTTTCCTTCCTCAAAGTTCAGTCCCCTTAGTTAACACTTCATTCTCCACTGTCCAATTGTCCCTTCACCTTTTATAATCCTTCATGTCAGTTTCTCAAAATCCTTCAATCGCCATTTTTCATTCAGTCAATACATCCCCAATGGTATCTTCCGTTTCCTCTCTCGTTCACAATCTCTTTAATCTGTTTCTAATCTTTTCTTTTTTATCGGCTCCTCTATTTGGATTCTCCCCTTCTTCACGATTTTCTTAATCCAATCTGTTTCTCAATTCTCTGCTTTGCTCTCTTTTAGTGACGCCTTCTCAATACTTTGTGTCTTTCCTCTTATTCGCCTTCCTTACTTAATTTCGCGCCGTCTCGCCAAAACTTCCTCACTTCTTTCTGGGATTCCTCACATATCCGGAACGAAGCTTTCACTTTAAATTTTCACTTCCCACTCTCGCGGCCACCAGTGCTCCAGGCCAATCTTGAAGACCGGCTCCTTATTTATTATTTATTTATTAGTTCAATTTATATGCCGCCTTTCTCCGAAGACTCAGGGCGGCTTACAATGCATTTAAAAAACCATTATAAAAACATTTAAAAATTAAAATTAAAATTAAAAATCCTTCTTCACTAAGTTTTAAGAATGCCGCTCCAGTCTACTCGGGAGTTTGCCTTCCACCCAATTCTCTGGAGCTTCCTCTTTTATTTGCTGTTCTCTTCAGGAGAATGCCTTTAGTGAAGATATTTCGAGCTTCAGGAATGGAGCACCATCCCGTCGCCCACTCCACGCTGACATCACCGCCGGAAGCCCCCCTTTCACAGGGATTTTTATCAAATTGAAACAAATATGCATGGACATCTAAAAGTCAGTAAATTTCCTATTTGATCATCCAAACTGAACATTTTAAAATTTGATATTTCTATTGCATTTCTTGATTTTAGTAGGTTTCAAGTATGAAATTTATTTCAACTCAGTTATTGTCGAATATTCCTTTTGATTGTATATTATTTCACCAGTGCTATACACAGTAATTTAATCAGTATCAACTTATTGGATGGTGATTTATACCAATCAACTTTCAGTGGATTCTTTGGAAGCATCTTTATTCTTCTTATATGTACAATAAGCTTCCATGAAATACTGTTTCCTAACTAATACCCTGACCTTCTTTAGATGGTTTAGCCACAAAAGAATATTGACTGTTTTTGTAGTTAGCTCTACAATAGTTGCCCACTCTATATGAATCATGCTGTTTTGCATCAGTTTTGCATAAACTGAGCTTCAAGCTCCAAGATAAGTCTAAATCAGAGGTGTCAAACTCAAGGCCCGAGGTCCAGATCCAGCCTAGGGGTACTTAGATCTGGCCCGCAGGGCCGCCCTGGAAACAGCGAAGGACCAGCCCATGGTGCTTCTGCCAATGAAAATGGGCTCCCGAGCTCCGTTTTCATTGGCAGAGGATTGCAGGAGGCCATGGCAGCCGAAAATGGAGTTCTGGAGCCTGTTTTTGCTGGCAGAGTGCTTGGGCCACCACAGGCGCCCCCAACAGGAATGATGTTAAGCTGGCCACATTCACCTTGGCCACACCCACCTTGCCCCCCCCAAGGTCAAACATAACCCTGATGTGGCCCTCAATGAAATTGAGTTTGACACCCCTGATCTAAATCATCAACTATCAAGGAACCAGTAGAGGTTCTTTGATAGTTTCACTGAAATGGGAAGTGCTGACAAAAAAGAGGGAACTAGAAAGACATTATGACATTGCACTGCATTTTAATGTTCAGTGTGATCAGACACTAAATCACATTTATTTATTTATTATATTTCTATACCGCCTTTCTCCCGTAGGACTCAAGGCGGTGTACAGTCAAGGAAAATATAGATACACAAACATCATAAAATTGCTAATTAAAATTATTATTATAACATAGTTTGCCCCAATTAAATAGAACCTAAAATTAGATAACATTTTAAAAACATTCACATGTTCATATGTTTAGCCCCGCCTGTTGGAACATCAGGGTTTTGAGGGCACGGCGGAAAGCACAGAGATCAGGGATATTTCGTATCTCAGGGGGCAGTTCATTCCAAAGGGTTGGAGCCCTCACAGAGAAGGCCCTCCCCCTGGGAGTTGCCAGTCGGCATAATTTGACTGATGGTACCCTGAGTAGTCCCTCCCTGTGAGAACGAACTGGTTGGTGGGAGGCTATTGGTGGCAAAAGACGGTCTCCTAGGTACTCAGATCCTAAGCCATTGATGATATGCATGATTACTGTAAAAAAATCAACTACTGAAATGTAATTGCACCTATGTAATTGCTGTTGCCATTAGTTATTGGTTGGCTTTTGGGTGTAATTCAAGTTGCTGATCGTCACTTTTAATGCCCTTCATGGTTCAGGGTCTAGATATCTGCCTTTTCCCAATAACATCATCCTGCCTGAGAAGATCAAGTAGGTGAGGTTCTCTTCATATCCTCTTGCTCAGGGAATGTCATCTCGAGAAGCCACAAAAGCATGACTTCTCTATTGCTGCCATCCTTCTATGGAGCGGCACTTTCTAAGATTTTAATTCTCTTTTTGGCATTTAGGATGTCTACAATTTAAGTAGGCCCAGAGGTTTGAACAATTATTTCCTCAAGCAATTTGAAGTTATCATTTGCTGATTGTGTTTTATTCCTGGGTTTTATACTTATTATTATATTCATTACATTGTATGGCTGTTTACTGTCTATTGTTTTGCTTTTATCCAAACTTATGAAGGGGGAATTCTGCACAACTCATAGTCAATTATGACTGGAAAAATCTATTTTATTCCTAGCCTACAAACAAAGTGTATCAACCTAGAACTAAGGAGACATTTCCCGTCAGAACAATTAATCATTGGAATGGCTTGCCTCCAGTACATGTGGGTGCTTCATCACTGAAGGTTTTTAAAAAGAGATTAGACAGCCATTTGTCCAGAATGGTATAGGGTCTCCTGCTTGAATAGGGGATTGGACTAGAAGACTCTCAAGGTCTATATGTAAAATATATAGATAAGATAAGCAAGCTGAAGCTGCAGTTTACAGGTGGTCTTTGATTTATGACCACAATTGGGACCGGAATGTCCATTGTTAAGCAATGTGTCATAAAGTGAGACATCATAGGATCATACTAAATGACAGGAACTCCAGCCCTCCCCCTTGCTATTATTAATTGAAAATAGTGGGTTGTTAAGTGAATGCCCACTGGAATCTGAGCCATTCTGGACTTGGTTTCTTCAACTCCCCTCACTCACCTATGTCTTCCTTATGGCTGCCCTTCATCTGCTTTGTGGGATAGCATGGCTCTGGGACTGCTTGCCATGCCCTAGGAAGCCAGAGCCACCCCAGACTAATCCCAGTTAAAGTTGCCCTCACCACCCTGCACTCCAGACCCCTGTCACCCTGAGTTCTATTGTCTCAGCTGACCTCCACTGTTTTCTTGCTCTGTTGCTGACAAGGCCTGCCCACCCTGACTTCACATACACAAAAAAAACAAAAACCAAAAAACCCAACCCCACCCTTAAAACAGCCCCTGAGCCATAATGTGTCAAAATATCATTTTGCAAAAAAAAAAAAAAAAAAAAAAAAAAAAAACCTCCTGGAGCAAACCAAACACTCCCTACAAATGACTCCCCAGGCTGGCTCAACATCATACCACAAATATGAATGCTACCCAATCATGGTTGGAATCTTGGCAGAGGCGACACATAAAGATAAAGATGAAATAAGAGGTGGTATCAATGAAATTTACAGGGTCTTCACCAACTATGCAAGAAGAAACAAACTCCCTAAAGAAGTACACATCAGATTTACGAAAAAAAAACAATGAAAGAAGAAATATACTGAAAGATGAGAGAGGAGACAGTTATGTACAAAGGGAGGGAAGTTCTAACGCTAAAACAAGTACCGAGAAGGGCTAGGGATAGGAGAAGAGAATATAACTTCTTAACCCGACAGTTAAATAAACTCAAGATAAAATTTAGATGGCTTATACCAGAAGGAGTACTCATTTCTTGGGAAGGAAGAAAATTTCGAATTGACACCATAGAAAAAGCCCAGGACTTCGCAGATCAACACTTAGGATATGAAGGAGAACAGGAGAGCAGAGGAGGCAGAGAAGATTCAAACCCCAGTGACCAAGAGGAGCAACCAACAAACAAGGAGGACAGGGAACGGAAGAGGGGAAAGTTGGGGAAGGAGGAAATGACGGGGATTACACAAAGAGTCACAAGAAACACAACAAAACTTAAAATAACAAACAAATAAACAACAGCAGGAATGGAAGAAGAACTAAAACTCATTTCTATAAATATAAATGGTCTAAACTCACCAAGCAAAAGACATCAGACATTCACTAAACTCCAAAAATTAGGAGCAGATATAATCACATTACAAGAGGTACACATAAAAAAACAACAGAAAAAATTACTCAAAAATAAAAAATTAGGAGTAATGTACACATCCTTAGGCGACTGTAAAAAAAGGGGAGTGGTAATATATGTTAGAGACCATATAAGAACAAAGCCAATATATGTGGACAAAGAGGGTCGAGTTTTAATAATAGAAGTAAAACTGGAAACAAAAATAATACTGTTAGTAGCCATTTATGCTCCAAATGGAAACCAAATAGATTTCTATAAAAAATTACACGATAAATTAAAAGAGCTGGATTATGAAAATATCTGCATCGTCGGAGATTTTAATGCAATTGTTAACACACGAGAAGACTACTATAGTAACAGGAAGAATAAAATCAAAAGGAAGACACTGCCACAAACATTCAAGGATTTGGTACAAGAAATGAGTCTACATGACACTTGGCGAGAATTAAATACTAAAACCAAACAGTACACATACTTTTCTGGCCCACATCAATCGTGGTTAAGATTGGATATGGCTTGGATGACACTCCAACTAAGTAAAGAAACACACGACGTAGAAATTATGCCTAACATATGGGCCGACCACAACCCCATTAAAATAATTTGGAAAGGCTTCCAAAAACAAAAAAGATGGAAAATGGACACAAGTATTATAAAGGAAAAAGAGTATCTACAAATGATAGAAAAGGAGATTAAGATATTTTTTCAAATTAACACAAAGGACCAAACGTCGTTACAAAATTTATGGGACACGACGAAAGCTTATATTAGGGGCTTAACCATTGCATACGTGGCAAAAAGAAAAAAAGAGAAACAAAGAATCAGGAACGACTTATTGGAAGAAATCAAGATAGAGGAAACTAAATTACAACAGCACCCTAATAACAAGATAGCACAGCAAAAACTTAATTTGGCTAAACACAAATTGAATTTGACTATAAAAGTTGATTTGGCACAAAAAATAAAAATGGCAAAACAGACCAATTTTGAACATGCAAACAAAACTGGACGCTGGTTAGCTCATAAATTAAAAAAACAAACAGACAAAAGAATTATACACCAACTCCAGGACGAATCAGGAACTTTACTCCACACACACCTAGATAAGAAAAACATAGTCAAAACATTCTTTCAAAACCTCTATTGACAGGAAGATGTCCCGGAAGACCAAATTCGAAAATATCTTAGTAAAGTGAATATTACACAATTCGAAGAAGAGCATAGAGAGACCCTGAACCGCCCCATAACAATGATCGAATTGACTGAAGCTCGCAAAAAACAAAAGAACAATAAAACCCCAGGACCAGATGGAATTCCTACTGAATTTTATAAACACTCCCAACAAGAAATAGATGAAATATTGCTACAAGTCTTCAACGCAGCGTTATTGACAGCTGAAATTCCAAAATCATGGACAGAAACCATTATTATGTTAATACACAAAGAAGACTTAGATCCGACCCAAGTTAGAAATTACAGACCCATTTCATTACTCAATGTGGATTACAAACTATTTATGTCAATATTAGCGCAGAGACTTAAAACAATAATTCATAAATACATACACACAGACCAAAACGGCTTTATACCCAGGAGGCAGATTAAAAATAATTTGAGAACGATTATAGATATTCTGGAATATTACAATAAGAAGATAGATAAGGAAATAGCTTTAATATCTCTCGACGCCCAGAAGGCCTTTGACAACTTAAATTGGTCCTTTCTCACAATACAACTTGAATCGATGAATTGCGGAGAGAAATTCCTTAAATTGATAAGAAAAATCTACTCCTGTCAAACAGCCAAAATTGCAATAAATGGTGACATGACACAGACTTTTGACATTCAGAAAGGAGTACGACAAGGCTACCCCATGTCACCCCTATTATTTATAATCGCACTGGAAGTTTTATTAACGGAAATCAGGAAGGAGGAAGACATAGAAGGCCTTAAGATCCAGGGAGAGGAGTATAAACTACTTGCCTTTGCAGACGATGTGATTTTCATACTGGAAAACCCAATACGATCTGGAACCAGGTTGATGACAATGATAGAGGAATACGGGGAAGTTGCGGGCCTCAAAATAAATAAGCAGAAGACGAAAGTATTGACGAAAAATATGACCCAAACACAGAAATCGAAATTAGAAGAAGAATTAGGACTTCAAATAGTAAAGAAAATAAAATACCTAGGTATTTGGTTGACAGCAAAAGCAACTACAATCAAAGAAGATAATTATACCAAATTGCTAAAACAAATCAAAAAAGACCTGGAAATTTGGAGTAGATTTCAACTCTCATTGATGGGCAGAATTTCCTCAATAAAAATGAATATATTACCAAGAGTATTATATCTATACCAAGTGATACCAATACACCCCGGAAGAGATTTCTTTAAGAACCTCAACAAAACAACAATGAACTACATATGGCAGGGAAAGAAGGCCAGAATTAAAATAAAAGCTCTACAGGATTCACGAGACAAAGGAGGCCTAGCAATACCAGATTGGGAACTCTACTATAAGGCATCAGGACTGACCTGGATTAAAGAATGGATGAAACTGGACAACAAAAGAACTCTATATTTAGAAGGCTTTGACTTAATAAGAGGATGGGACGCTTTCCTATGGGACGGATCGGACAAACGACACATGTACTTCCAACATCATATAATTCGAGCTTCATTATTCAAGATCTGGCAGGATATTAAGAGAACTCACTATACTAGAATACCAAAATGGTGGTCCCCGATGGAAGCATTGATATACCCGAATACTCTCGAAATAGGAAAGATGATGCGGTACCAAGATTTATTGAATCATGAAGGCGAACTCATCTCAAGACAGCAACTCCAAAACTCTGGCATAAATATCGATTGGTGGCCCTATACGCAAATACACTCAAGACACACAGCAGACAAAAAGCAATATGGAATCTCGAATAATTTGAATGAATTGGACAAGATTTTACAAGGCCCAGAACAAAAGATGATAACCAAAATATATAACTATCTTCTTAGATATAAATTATTGGAAGAAACAGTAAAAGAAAATATGATAAGGTGGGCCAGGGACATAGGGCACAACATTCAATTGACAAACTGGGAGAAATTGTGGAAACAGAACATCAAAATGACAAGAGCCATACCCTATAAAGAAAATCTCATAAAAATGTTTTACAGATGGCACTTAGCACCAGCCAGATTAGCCAAAATATACCCGAATGCCTCCCCACACTGTTGGAAGTGCAAAACAAAAAAGGGGACATACTACCACGCCTGGTGGAAATGTATAAAGGCCCAACAATACTGGAAAGACATAAAGGAAACTATTGAAGAAATAATAAATCAACAAGTAGAAAACACTCCAGAATTCTTTTTATTTGGAATGATAACAACACAACACAACAAAGAGACAAAATATCTCATCATACACATTCTGACAGCAACACAGTTACTGTTCGCGCAAAATTGGAAATCAGACCAACTCCCAACCAAAGACAAATTAATCTCAAAGATAACAGAGTGTGCCGAAATGGATAGATTGACACTGGAACTCCAGGATAAGGAAGAAAGTGAATACTATCTTGTGTGGCACCAGTGGTATCAATGGCTGGAAAAGAAAATCAGTACAAATATAGATGAAAGAAAATAGGGTAGAAAATTTAAAATTGGAAATGAATAAAGAGGAGATGCAAGATTATTTCTAATTTAAAACACCTGAATTGACAATGTATCATTCATATATTAACTTACAAAGCAATATATATCCTGATGATGACCAAAACATATATGTAAAATATGGTGTGGGTAGGTAGGTGGTGGGAATCTGTTTGTCTTTGTAATGTCTTTGTATTCTTTGTATTGTCTTTATATCTTTGTTTAAAATCCAATAAAAAAAAATGCTACCCAATGGGGAAAGTCAGAAGTGGTTTTGCCCAATGTGAAAGTGTTGGGGGCTAGCTCAGCTTCTGTAGCGAATGCTTCCTGCATATGGTTTCCTGAGCCTCCAGAAAGTTTCTGAAGTCCTGCAACGTATTGTGAGAATAGGGACATCTACTGTTCTTCAAATAGCCCGCCACATTCCCAATGCTTTGGCAAGCCTCAAAAGCTTTCTGAAGGCAGCTCAGCTTTCCAAAGGAGCCATGTGTAGGAAATGTTCTCTAGAAGCTAAAGTGTGTGGGATAGCATGTCTGAAAAGAAAGCAGCAACAAAGCAGCTGGCTTTAACAACGGTGGCTGGATGCAAAAGATGAAAGACTATTGCAGAAAGAGAAGGCAATGGTAGGTGAACAAATATTTAGCTTCCCAGCTGCTTTGACTAGGTGGGACAGCTGAGCCTTCGCACTTTACTGCACTTCAGGGGCTGCTTGCCACTCCACAAAGCAGGGATCAGGGCAGCCAAAGGAGGGTGGGAAATAGACAGGTGGGGGAATTGATGTATCCCTGTTATAAGTACAGCCGACTAGATGAGCTCCCAAGTTTTGATCATGTGACTGCATGTGTCTTGCAATGGTTGTCATTTTGGATATGGGTCGTGTCCATTTTTTTTCAGCAGTGTTGTAACTTTGAGCAGCTGAACAAATGGCTTGTTGCAATCATCTTGGCGGGCTCCCCATAAGAAGTCCAGATTAGAGAAGACACAGACGCAGGTGTTTCTCAGGATGAGAGAGCGCAGAACAAAGCCCCGCAATCTCTTTTATTAGTAATCAAAGTACAGTGTCATCAAAAGGCGTTATTATGGCTACACATCTCATATTACATACATGAAAAAGGAAAACATCCATATATTCTCCATATAGGTTTCACATTCTACAATATTACAGTAAATCACGTGGATTCTAGGAAAGTGATACCTAATGCAGAAACAAAACTTAATTCTTGCTATGTTATCATATTTGGCTTCGTTCCCAGCATATTCTTCTGCTAGCCGAGAGGCCCATCTCCCCATTATCAGAGGTTACCTCAGTCCTCAGGAATGTTCTACAAGGAGATGTCTATGCCTTGCAAACACAGCCTCCATTCTAAATAGAGCCCCTCCAGTGGTCATCCAGCTGAACCCGTTTTTCATACTCAGATTATTTCGGTGCCAAGCTCCGTACACGTGTCCAACCAGCTACACATATACTATGGCCACCTGATTCCCACAATGGCTCATCATAAATTAAGGACTCCTGGTAAATTTCTAAGACCATCTATTGAAGTATCCACATTTTCAGACATGGAACTCAACCCTGTTTTAAAAAGATTGTGTGCTTCTGTAGAAAATGTATAATATGCTTTTTTAAAAATAGTAATTATTGTGACTATGTATTGCCTCCAGTATTTTGCTGTGCTTCTCAGTGGGGAACAAAGGGATGTGCTGTGATGGTGCTATTGCATTCATGTCCTTGGTAACTTTCTAAAGACATTTCTCTGGTTGCTCATTATGTGATACTGGATGACATAGGCTTTTGGTCTGATCCTGCAGGACTTGTATATTGATACATAGAAACTTAAGACAAATTCACTGTTTTAATGAAGGAGCAGCTGCAATAAAAGTAGCAGCTAAAATCATACTTTTTAAAATAATGATTTAAATCTTTTTAGTTATATAATCTAAGATAGTAAAGGAATATATGCAGGTTTTTTCTAATTATTCCAATTGCACAATAAAAGCTTTTCTTGCACCTTAGCATTGTTGTGGTTTATAATAAGCTATGATTCAGAATCAATATCTAAAAGAGTACTAAGAATTGTAAACTCCCTCAGGATAAATGTTTAAACAGCTGTGACTTCCTAGGAAAACCTCCCTTTAGACCACTTTCTCAGTCTTTCTGAACTGTAGTATCAGTTAACATTGGTAACTTCTTCTCAACAACTTTGCTTCATCTATAGCAAGGGTATCAAACTCAAGGCCTGCGGGCCAGATCTGGCCCATGATGTGCTTAGATCTGACCCGTAGGGCTGCCGTGGAGACAGAGAGGGACTGGCCCCCACCCACCCCAATCCATCTGGTCGCTTCTCTCAAGCAGCTGAAGCTTCTTGGCCCCTCAGCTGCTCATTGGCTGGCAGCCCTTTAGCTGGGCTGAAGGCTCTGGCCAGTTCTGAGCCTCTTCCCTCCCGGGCTGAGTTGGGACTCCATTTCCAAAAGGCTGCAGGCGCCCCACCCAAGGAGAGCGGCTGCGGAGCCAGGGAGGGAGGGCAGGGTGAGCAGCCTGTCCCAGGATCTGCTGGGGGAGGTCTGCACAGTCTCGCTCAGCGCCACCTAGTGGGATGCAGCCAGCCAGGCCAGACTGGGCTGCGGAAGCGGAGCTGGAAGAAGGAGAGGAAGTTGTTCTCTGGATGACTGGATCAGCCCCTACCAGGTTCCAGCGCTGGGCTCCAGGAAGCCTCGTGGATTTCTTTTCCTTCCAGGTTGCAGTGTGGTGGGCTGGGGAGAAACAGTGGTGGCTCCGCACTTGACTGCCAGCACTGGCGGGGCGGGGGGGGGGAGTGAGGAGCAGCAGCAGTGCCAAGTTGGAAGGGGAGAGGGCGGGAGGAAGCAAATATCTGGGGAGAAGTGTCCGTGAAGTTTTTAATGCACCTGAACTCTCTCAACTTCCTCTTCCCACAATCTTAAAAGACGCCCCAACTTTCCTTATCCCCAAAGTCAGTCCTCCAATCTTTTTCCGAACCTGCACACCGAGGGTGACGTTCCTTCTGCCTGGCAGCTGCTTATCAAGAAATCAGTGGAAGGGCAGTCAGTGGGCACTGTCCCCCCAAGACCCCTTTCTGCCTCTGTCTTTGTCAACTGTTTCTTGGCCTGATGCCCAGGGGCTCTCTCCACCCTGCAGCCCCATCTTCTGCTTATTTGGAGGTTGTAGGAGTGGGGGTTGTTGGAGAAGGCTAGGCCCTTCTTCTCTCTCCCAACAGTAGACAGCAACATCTGGAGAAGGTGAGGTTTTGTCTGCCCTGTGAGCAAATATAAACGATGAGCTCTCTCCTGACCCAGGTGGGCCAAAACTTCCCTATTTGGGTTGAGGTGTAGATGTTTCTCCCCACGCAGATCTTCACAGCCTCCAGTTCCTTTGTATTAGTATTAGTATAGTTTATTGAATAGCCTGAAGGCCTTTTCAAACAAAACAGAAAAGAAAAAGGGAAAAAGATAAAACAGTTACAAAAATAGCAATCTAAAAATATATGATAGATGACATTAAAATTTTACAATATCAAATTTCAATAGCTAAGTTGCCAAGACTAGATAACCCAAATAGGATAGCTCCTCTCTAACTGAGCTCATCTTCCTTACAATCAATAAAAATTTTTTTTTATATAACTGGCTCGTATTGCCGTCATTCTTTTAAGGTATCGAGTGATTGCTCTTACCAGGGGAGGAGAGTCAGCCCTCAACAGAAATGCTAATTTTTGGCTTATATTCCAGTGGGGAAATTTATTTATAATTGGGGACAGATATTGTTTTCTTACTTCTTGATAGAGACTACATTCGAATATTATATGTGCCGTGTCCTCCACGACGTTTACCCCACATATGCATATTCTTTTGTCATACGGGATTTTCCGATAACAGCCGAATCTAACGTTGGTATCTAGAAGTTCGAATCTAAACTTAACAAATAACTGTCTCTCCACTGATGGCATTTCTAAATGTAAATACTTTTCCAGAGTGAAAGTTGTTTTAACTGCTGTCAGCAGTTTAAGAGAATGATTAGTTGAAAGGGTTGCCATGTCCATTTGCCCATGTATATCTTTAATCCATTGTTTAACTTGGTTCAGTGTGTCACACAACGGGAACCCTACGCCATATCGGTTCAATATTTCTGACAGCCGGGTTAGCCAGGAATACCTTTGAGGATTTGAAATCTGCTGTTCCTCTAGACATATTTTAGGGAGTCTGCTGGCATCCATCTGGGTCATTTTTAGCCAGTAGGCTACCGCCCTAGTGATTGTATAGGTGTACAGTGAGAAATGTCCCAATTCAGCTCTGACGGCTGCAGCTGAAGTGGAATTGTTTACCCCAAGCATCCTCCTTAACAAATTATTTTGAGTTCTCTCTAATATGGGGGCCTCTGTAAGACCCCAAATTTCAGCACCATAGAGCATGATCGGAACAAGTTTAGCCTGAAAGACTTTACGAAGAGGTAAAATGGAGGTTGGTTGGATTCATTTACTTAATTTGGATACAAGGCTTGCTCCTGCTCTGACCTTTTGAGAAAGGTATTGATGGTGTGGAGTCCAACCTCCTGCACTGGAAAAAACAATTCCAAGATAAGTATATTGGGTAACTTGCTCAATTTTTGTGTCATTAATCTGCCAATTGTGCTTTTTATTCTTATTGCCAAAGACTAAAACTTTTGATTTAGCTACATTTATAGTCAAGTGGTTTGCAGTACAGTAACGTGTGAGCTTGTCAAGAAGTCTCCTCATTCCTATTTGGGTTCTAGAAAACAACACTAAGTCATTGGCATACATTAATACGTTAATAAATCTAGAGCCTATTTGGGGGCTGTGCATCAGAAGATCATCCAGCTGCGCTGGGATATCATTTATATAAAGGTTAAAAAGAGTAGGGCCCAGCAGGCAGCCCTGCCTCACTCCTCTAGTTGTCGGTATGCTGTTTGTTGAGGCCCCATTTGCTGCATATCTGACTGTAATTGCCGTATTAGTATAGAGAATCCTGATCAACAAAATAAGTCTGGGGTCCATCCCCATAACTTGTAGTTTCCTCCACAAGTGGTTCCTATCTATAGAATCAAAAGCAGCAGTAAGGTCAATAAAGGCGATATACAGCTTTTTCCCCTGGGTTTTGTATTTATTAATTAAGTGGGAAAGGACAAAACAATTGTCTATGGTAGACCTACCTGATCTAAAACCTGCCTGCTCATTTGCCAGAATTTCCTTATCCAAGCACCAGTCCTCTATTTTATTTAGAAGTTTCGTATACATTTTTGAAATTATATTAAGAAGACTGATGGGTCGGTAGTTGGATGGGGCAGCTCTGTCACCTTTCTTAAAAATTGGAAAAACTATAGCTAACCTCCACCCTTCAGGGATTATCCCTACTTTATCAATATAAGTAAACAGTGCTACCAGCACCAGTACCCAAAAGTCAATGTTGGACCTAAAGAGTTCAGGAGGCAACAAGTCCTCTCCAGGGGCCTTCCCGGCCTTTAAGGATTGAATTATATGCTTAACTTCGGTAGGGGTAACTGGTGTCCATTCCGGACATTTCCTTAATTCTTGCTGGAGGATATCCAATTGCAAGACATTTGTTGTATTGTTACCATCAAATAAAGCAAGATAGTGCTTCTCCCATTTTACTGCTGATATATCAGTGTCCATAAATGGGGAACATTGTTTTAATATACCGGCTATCTTATGCCAAAAGATCATAGGGAATTGGGATTTCGCTGCCATTTCTACCTCTTTCCACATCCTGGTGTTATAGCTACTTTTCTTGTTTTTCAGTAGGGATTTGTATGCTCACCTGAGTTGAACCATATTTGAATAATCACCATCCTGTCTGGATCGGTTAACTTTCTTAACTGCGGCTCTTAGATTTGACCTCAAGTTATGGCAATCATCATCAAACCACTTTCTAGAGATCCCATCTACTTTTCTATCGTTCTGGATCATTAAGTTCCTAAGAGTAGAAGTTAGCTCTGTATAAGCTGGCATTGGGGTGTTGTCTCCGGGCTTAGATTGGGAGATTTCCCTTGCTAGGTGTCTGGCTTCGTCTGAGCCCAAATAAGTGGTGACAGATTTGACATCAAGTCTGTGCCAATATAACCTTTTATAGTTATAAACCCGGGCGTTTGCTAAGGTGTCAATTTCCTCTCTTGAATGAGGCCTAACATCTGAAGAGAGTGAAACCAGAGCCGTGATGGGAAAGTGGTCACTTTCCTCTCTAAATATAGCTCTTACTTCTGAAAAATGGTGTACTAAACTAGAGGAAGTGCAGATATAATCGATAGAGGTTGAGGTTTTGTTGACGAGAAAGTATAGGGATATATATACCCATCACTCGAGCCACTAAGTACTTGCATATCATTCATAAACAGCAGGGAAATTAACCTCTGGGCATATTTATTGGTCCTCTTGTCCATTGAGGACCAAGTGAACTCATTATAAAAGTAACCAGTTGGTACCAGGCCTCGGTTAGCATAGCTCTTCATTGAGGGACCTAGTCTTGCATTAGTATCTCCAGCTAATATAATTTTTGCTTGGGGAAAGCGTCCCTTTAAGGTAGCTAATACTGAATCTAATTCATCCCACAAATCCCTTCCTAGAAGGTGGAATGAAAATGGAGCGATATATACATTAATTAAGATTAAGTCCATCCCCCTGAACGTACATCTAATAGGCAGAATATATTGGAATTGAGGATCTAAAGAAATTTCTTCACCCTTCCATCCCGTATCCCTTTTGACCAACGTGATTAAGCCCCCAATTGCCCTCCCTCTTAAATTGACTTTGCCTGCCGGTTTATGCCATGAGGCAAAGCCCGGTAAGCTGATCTGTGGATCATTAGTAGTCAGCCAGGTTTCTTGAAGGAGGATGAGATGATGTGTTGAAATCAATTTTATAAAATCCATGCGGTTTGCAATGCCTTTCCAGCCCGCTATATTCCAGGACAGGAGGGAAAGGCTAGGGATATAAGATACCCTAGTTGTTGGCCATTTGTTGTCTAGTCAGTCACCCCAAGGGACTACTCCTTGTGTCTCTTCCTCCACCCTTCTGGTGGAGGGGTCCGGAATTTCTACCACCACCTTCTCTAGAGTGCCAAAGGAGTCAAAAGTGGCCTCTGTTTGTTGCGGAAGTGCCTTCTCCGTTCTTAAGGAAGATGAGGCAGGTGAGGGCAGTTGCACTGTTGGGGGAGGGTGAACTTCTGCCGCTAGATTCATGGTCTTTGTTTCTTTGAAAAGACTTTTGCCTTCCCTTCTATCCCACTGGACGGACTTAACGACTTTAGGCCTTGTCTGCACATGCTTTCCCCGTTCTTCCGACTTGGATAGCCTTCTCGTTGAACTACAGGCTTCTGCTAGCGAAGATTTTAATAAATCAAATTCAATTAACACCAACCTTTGCTCCTTTGGAGACAAGGAGACAAATTCGCTGATTATAACATCCTCCGGTTTGTCGGTGCTTGCCTTCATATGTGGGACCTCCCTGATCTGGCCTGCCTCCATAGTTTCTCCGGATTCTGGAGGAAAGACCCTGGAGGTAGCAAAGTGGTTCCTAGGTACCATTTTTGATGTTTGGTTAAGTCCTTGTAAAAGCGGTTTAATAGGCCCACTCGAGAAGACTCTTGTAGGAATGACTTCAAATCTGAGCAGGGATCCTTTTCTTTTCATTACAGCGTTCGGTATAGTATTGCTGTCAAAATGCAGTATTAGTTGAACACAATTGCTATGCTGGGGAAGTTTTTCATATCTGAGTAGATCTATTAATAAAGGATCAGATTTCAATAGCTGTGCAAGCGAGAGGGTTATCCTTTCCTTTGAAGTCCATCGTCCTCTATTGCATGGGATTTTCCTTATCCTTAAAGCGATTTGTTTCTTTAACAACCTTCTTCCTTGATGAGGGTTAGCATCAGTACCGTATTTTCCGGCGTATAAGACGACTGGGCGTATAAGACGACCCCTGACTTTTCCTGTTAAAATATAGGGTTTGGGCTATACTCGCCGTATAAGACTGCCCCTCTTCCAACACACACCAAATAAAAATTAAAAAACATCAACTGGCTCACCCACAATGTAAAAACAGCTGTGCTAGACCCAAAATGGCCCCTGAAACAAGCAGGAACCTCACACAGCCACAAAAAGCCCCCAAAAAAACTACTTTCACACTTTACACACACACAACACAACACAACACAACACAACACAACACAACTGGCTCACCCACAATGTAAAAGCAGCTGTGCTAGACCCAAAATGGCCCCTGCAACAAGCAGGAACCTCACACAGCCACAAAAAGCCCAAAAAACCAACTTTCACACTTTACACACACAAAATTCCACATACAGCTTTGTGAGATTTTGTGTGTTTGTGTAGTTAGAGTGAAACACTACAGAAACACACTAAATCTCAGAAAGCTGCACAAATATTACTTTATTTTATTTTATTTTTATTTTTATATGAAAGCTAAATTTAAAACTTCCTAAACTTTAAATGGCTAGGTCTAAAAAAGAAGAACTAAAAAAACCCCAATTGACTATTTTTTTTAAAGCTCCCAAAGGGGAAAAAAACTTACCCAATAGAACAGGGATCTCCAACCTTGGCAACTTTAAGACTTGTAGACTTCAACTCCCAGAATTCCTCAGCCAGCTTTGTTTTGCTGGCTGAGGAATTCTGGGAGTTGAAGTCCACAACTCCTGCCTGCATGATTGCAGGCAGGGAGTGGCTTGCTGATGGAATGGATTCAGGCAAGCGAAGCAAGGCAAGCGTTGCGATTAGCAGCTAAGGTAAGCAAGCTGGAGGGGGAAAACTTTTCCTTTTACAGGGCTCTGGGCTCTGGCGATCCCAATTGAGTTGCCTGATTAGCAGGCAACGCAGCTGGGATCGTCAGAGCTTGGATCGATGGCTCTGGCGATCCCAGCTGCGTTGCCTGATCGGCAGGCAACTCAGCTGGGATCGTCAGAGCTTGCAGAGCCACGTAAGAAGAAAAAAGTTTTTTCCTTTAACATGGCTCTGGCATCCCAGCTGAGTTGCCTGATTAGCAAGCAAAGCTGGGATCGTCAGAGCTTCGATCGCCAGAGCCATTTAAGGCTCGTCAGAGTCTTTTGGTTACAGGAGCCTGGTTACAGGAGAACGACACCCGGCGTATAAGACGACCCCCGACTTTTGAGAAGATTTTCATGTGTTAAAAAGTCGTCTTATACGCCGGAAAATACGGTACTTGCAATGCTTTGTTGTTTGGGTTGAGGTCTTACACCCTCCCACTCTCTCCGCGCGTCAGGACAGTGTGCAATCTCACCCTCCTTAGCTGCAGAGTGAGGGCCATTTAAGAATTGGAGGATCCTCTCGATGTCTCTTTTGATCGATGTCAGTACGTCATATATTGAATCTACTGTGCGTGCAGTTAACATACTCTGAGTACAGACCATCTCTCTGAGGTCTGAGTATGTCGGAACTTCTTTTAAGCAGCTAGAAGTAGGAGAGGGGATAGAGCTTGAAAAATCACCCATTCTAGCAGGCGAGTTTGAATCTGAAATCTGGGAAGAAAACTCCCCTTCTGTATCTCCCTCTCCCAATGATACAATCGACAGAGACAAAGTTCGAAGTTCAGATTGGGGTTCTGGATTACATCTAACTCATCCAATTTAAGCTGTTTAAGAGGCTTGGAGTAATTAAGTTCTGCCATAGATTTTGGGGAGAGAGAGCAAGCTCTCTGCCTCTTACTTTTCTTTCCCATTCTGGTAGATAGTTGATCCAGTATCTCCCAGCGAAATTAAATATCGCAATAATTTATCCTCCCTCGGCAATCGTAGTTAAGGTAGGCCTTAATGATGGTCTCAGCCGAGGCACCACGGAGGTAAAAACCAATCTCCTTTCCAAACAACGGCTTGTCTTTTACTCCTACTTCTTTGCTATCATCTATTTTCAGAAATGTTTAAATTGTTTAAATTATTTCACAGGGAAATATGTGGGGGAAGGAGACTAAAAAGCTGATAAGGTTTCATTAAAGGCAGGCCTACTGGGAGCGTCTGCAGCCAGTTCCTTACTGTACTTGTTCCAAAAACAAACAGCTCAAAATCCCCTCCGAAGTTAGGGGCCTCCAGTGAGGTTTGTCAACAAGTCCGGTAATCCGAATTTCAGGCCTTGCAAGGAGGAGTCACAGGAGTAGCCTAGGCCAGGAATGCAGGTTGTAGTGTTGTTAAAATATGTCTAAAACAAACAGTAGCCACACTATATGTGCTTTGTAAGAGTCCGGTATAGATTAAAAATAGATTAAAAGTGAGTTAAAAATATAAAAATACTTTAAAACGTTAAAAAGAAAAACCTAATTTGCTTTTGGGAGAGCTCCTTACAGCCGTTCTCCGCCAGACTTGTTTCCCTCGCACCATGGGACCTCTAAGCAGCCAGTTCCTTTGTGGATGAAATAATTGGGTGACATCATTTGGTAGAACAGGGTGTAATACAGGATCACTTGATTCTTGTTTCATAGTATTAGGAAAATAACAAAAAGTAGCAGGCAGACACCAATCCCTGAGACACCCACACACTGTCTTCTATTACCATGCCTGGTCAGTCAGGCAATGCCATTCTGGTGATCACCCAGAGCCCAGAGGCTATGAGGGTCCAGATGGAAAGGAAGCAGTTCCGCATCACTTGAAAAGCTAGGAACAGGATGAGGTCAGGATATTTCCAGGACACACTCTCTCTCTGAGGACACCTGCCCATCTCTCCAAGCCATATAGGGGAGATGTCTCCAGGTCCTTTCCTTCCAATATTGTCATCCAGGGAGATTAAGCTGCCCCCCCCTTCTCCACAGCACTCCTGCCACTGTGAAAAAGGTTCCACCATGGTATTCAGCAGCCCCTGCCTTCCCTCATTACTGAGAGATCTGGGCCTTTTACCTTTACCTGAATTTGGTTTCTTTTGTAAGTACAAGTAACTGAATAAGTATCACCAGGTGCTTCATCACTGGCAGTTTTTAAGAAAAAACTGAACCACCACCTATCTGAAATGGGATTGACAGATATCTGGAGAGGAGGAGGGGGTGGCAGGGGAGCTGTGTAAGGGAAGGCTGCCCCAACAAGCCAGCATCCTTACCATGCACGATTGAAAACAGGGATTCCCTTTTGAGAAGGGCCAGCCTTCCTCATGCAGGACCACGGAATGCTGCTTCCCTGCCTCCTCCTCATGCTGTCCAGAGATTTGTCAAGGTAGAAGTTGGACTTGGAGGAAACTGTTTCCTCCAAACTTTCTCCTCTGCACTTCCATATGCAGCAGCAGCATCCTCTGCCTCCTGCTTTGCTGGGAGGAGGCACTGAACAGGGAAACACCAATGATGTCTGGGTTTGGGACAAGAATGTCTCCTTTGGCATGCACAAGCGCACGTGCACACACGCACACCATTTCAAGCTTGGAGACTTTTATCCACATCTGAGCTTGCAAACTGCCAATCATGCCTGGGCTTGGGGGAAAGGCCCTCTCCTTCCTCTGTGGATAAAAGTTCCCAAACTTGAAATGTGCATGGGTGGGGGGTGAGCGTGCGCATGTGCATGTGCAGATGCGCTTGTCTGCCAGCAATTTGGGGAGGCGAACAGTTTGTGGGGCATCAAATTGTCCCCACGTCAAAACCAAAATGCCCAGCGATTTTAGCATCATGGGTGTATTGTAATATTGTCCCTCTCAGGCTGGCAGGGACATACAGTTTAGCTCCCACCCAGGCGAGACCCTCCTGAAGCGTTACACTCATTGGAGTGGGCTAAAAACCACTTGTCAGTTTTTAGTGCTTCTTTCAACTGCTTGCTCAAGTCGCCAGACAAGGTTGGATTTACTTCTGCCTGGGCTCTGGTAACCACTGGTACCGCCAGCTGTTTCGAGGGGATAACAGGACAAATTACTTCCTCTCTAATGCTATTGCATTGAGGCAGTCTCGAGAGGGCATCTGCCATAAAGTTCTTCCCTCCAGGAAGGTAGCGCAGGGAGAAATTAAATTGCTTAAAAGTGTTGAGCCCAGCGGACTTGCTTAGGTGACAGTTTTCATGGCATTTTCAAAGCCTCTAAGTTTTTGTGATCAGTCCACACCTCAAAAGGGTGCTTCACCCCTTCAAGAAAATGGCTCCACGTTAACAGTGCCCAATGAACAGCAAAAGCTTCCTTCTCCCATATGGCCCACCTTCTCTCGGTCTCTGATAATTTCCGAGAGGTACAGGCACAGGGTTGCAACTTCCCCTCTGCATTTGTTTGGAGTAACACCGCCTCGACGGCCACATCGCTGGCGTCAGCCTGAACAACAAACAGGGCTTCCATGTCGGGATGCTTAAGGACCGGTTTGGCAACAAACAGTCGTTTCAGTTTCTCAAAAGCCATCTGACAGTCCATAGTCCACTTGAGAGGCCGGGAGGCCTCTCCTCTCCTTTTGTTTTCAGAAGATTAGTAATCGGTAAGGCAATTTTTGCGAACAAGGGGATGAACTGTCGATAGAAATTAGCAAAACCCAGGAAACTTTATAGTTGTTTGCAGGTGCGTGGGGGAGCCCATTCCAACATGGCCCGGACCTTCTCTGGATCCATTTCTATCCCCTCATGCAAAATGCGGTACCCCAGATAGTCAATTTTAGTCTGATAGAATTCGCATTTTGATAGTTTAGCATACAGTTCAGCAGCTCTAAGTTTTTTCAGGATGGCCCTCATCAGTTTTACGTGGTCGTCCATGGTCCCGGTATAAATAAGAATGTCATCAAGGTACACCAACACCCCCTTGTACAGGTGTTCGTGCAGTACTTCGTTAATCAGTTGCATGAACACGGCAGGGGCTCCTTGGAAACCGAAAGGGAGCACCCGAAACTGGAAACATCCCAGTCGGCAGTTGAAAGCAGTTTTCCATTCATCACCTTTCTTAATCCGAACTCTATAATACGCCTCCCGCAAGTCCAATTTAGTAAAAAAAATTTCCTTTGCCCAGGTGAGCTAGCATGTCCTTCATGAGGGGCAGGGGGTAGACATTTTCTACGCAGATTGCATTGAGGTTTCGATAGTCAACCACCAGGCAATAAGACCCATCCGTCTTCTCCTGGAATAGTACTGGGGCGGCTACCACGGCCTAGCCGGTTGGATGAATCCACGTTTTAGGTTTTTATCAATAAAGTCTTGCAGTTCCCCCAACTCCCGAGGGGTCATGGGGTAGATTTTTGGTTTAGGGAGTTTTACCCCAGGAATTTTACCTACAGTTTTATCCCAGGAGTTTTACCTACAGTCTGTAGGCCGGTGGGGGAACAGCACATCTGACCCCTTTTCACAGAGGTCCCAGTATTCTTTTGGGATCTTTTCTTCCCCCACAATGTTGTCCGTAGCAGTCGCTGCCCCCTCACTCGCCACTTTGGCCATGTAATAGGGGTCCTCCCCTCTCTTCCCTAGTTGATTGGAGTGGATGCGCAACACGCCCATTTTCCAATTTATCCGCGGGTTCCATTTTCGGAGCCAGGGCAACCCAAGTAGGAGGGCCGTTTCATGCCCAGGGCCACAATAAAACTCAGAGTCTCTAGGTGATCCCCCATCCTCATCTCGATTGGTTCGATTACAAAATGGGCTGCCCCCCACCAGCCACCAATCCGTCTAGTTGACAGAATGTGATGGGCCTTTTCATCATTTTTAGTCTTAGCCCCATCTGTTCCACAATGATGACTGATGACACACCTGGTGTATCCCCAATCTAGAAGTGCTAGCATCTGCCTGTGGGCCCCAGTGGATGGTACCTTTAGTTCTACTGGGATGGTCATGGGGCCCCCATTCTGACCTACCAGGAGGTCCTCATCAGAATCAGTTTCAATTTCACTGTTGTCTGTGATGGTCGGAGTTCCCAACACACCCTGTTTCAGGGGAGCAAAGGACTTCTACTCCTTTTAGGGTGGCTTCGCGGGCTTTCACGGGTGCTTTATCAGCTCTCTTCCCTCCAGTAGGGGTCGCCTTGGGTCCAGGCTTAGAGAAACACTCAGCCGCTCAGTGCCCCTCCTTCCCACATCTGAAACATGCGGAGGACTTCAGCTTGGAGCCTGCTGGTCC
Organism: Pituophis catenifer annectens; assembly: GCF_029215685.1. Classification (NCBI taxonomy): domain Eukaryota; kingdom Metazoa; phylum Chordata; class Lepidosauria; order Squamata; family Colubridae; genus Pituophis; species Pituophis catenifer. Next base: position 104,805,165 of record NW_027256883.1, on the reverse strand, counting down.
CACTGCGGCCTTTGGAGCCCCCTTGTGGGATGAGGAGGGTGGTTGGTTCCAGGTGCGCCCACCGTGGAAATTATCTGTGGCCAAGTCGATCTCCACGTCAGTGGCCAGCACATACGAACTTTGCAGATCCCTAGGGGCCCCTCGGGAGCAGCAATCCTTGTAGACATCCTCATTAATCCATCTTTATAGCTCTCCAGCAGGGCTACTTCTGACCAACCTCTCATGTAGAGTGCTAACTCGTGGAACTCCTGGGTGTACTCCACCACCGGTCTCCACCCCTGATGTATAGACTTGATTCTAATTCTCGCCTTTTGCTCTGAGGGGTGCTATGAATTGATCATAATTCCTCATCAGAGGGGAATCTTCATTATGGAGTCCCACCATCCACTCAGCTACCACCCCCTCCAGGGCCCTGGTAACACACCTCACGCATGCAGCATCTGAGGGGAAATCCTCCCCCCAGTCCTGCATGTGGTTCCACACTTGGGTTAAAAAGAATCCCAGTCCTTTCAGATCTCCCCCGTATCTTACTGTTAGTAAGGGAATTTTGGGCTTGCTTTGCCTCCGTGGCAGGGCCTGTCCAGCAGGGGGGCCCTGGGCCACAGCAGCTGCTTGAGTTCCGGAGGCCTGAGCTGTCCCTTCCCAGCTTTGGGCGCTCTCTTCCACACAAGCAGCAGCCTCCGTTTTGCCCCCGGGGCATTCATCTGCCCGCCCCACCCCCCGGCAGGCAATCCACACCTTTCACGACTCTCAGCAGCCTCCCTCAGTAGTTGCAAAGCATGGGTGATCAGAAGATTTTCTTTCTGCTCTTTCTGCCAGGCAGCATTTCTGCCTCGGCTTCTGGTAGTTTTTTTTTTTTTTTTTAATTTGATTTATATGCCGCCCTTCTCTGGAGACTCAGGGCGGCTTACAATGTGCTCAACAATAGCCTTCATCCTTTTTGTATATTTATACAAAGCCAGTTTATTGCCCTCACAACTGGGTCCTCAATTTACCTACCTTAGAAAGGATGGAAGGCTGAGTCAACCTTGAGCCTTGGCGAGATTCGAACCTGCAGTAATTGCAGGCAGCTGGTCTTAATAACCAGCTTAAAAACAGGGTGCCTTAGACCACTGTACTACCAAGGCTCTTGGTTGTTACTCTTTGAGGGGTCTTCTCCAGCTCTGGTAACCTCCCCATGCCCAGCGACCATTTAGCTTTCTCCGGCTTTTCCTCCAGCTGTAAATCAGCAATCCACTCCGAAGCCTCCCAGCCAGGGTGTGACAGGGAGGTCATGGATCCAGCAGCTCCCATCTGTTCCTGGTTGCTGCCTTGGTCAGACATTGTTTGCTCAGCCCCCATGGTAGTTTTCCAGGATGGCTGTTATTTTCAGACCTTGCTTAATGCCAGGTGTGCCTCCTTTTAGTACTCAAGAAAGAAAAACCCTGACTCCATTTTCATAGAGAAAGGTACTTTTACTGAGCATGAACTGAATGCAACCAAAGAAAAGCAAGGTCTGAGGCAATAGGCACAAAAATCACATATAGAAAGCATCCTTAAAACCCTCCCCCCAATCATCCAGTCAGGATTATCCAATCCACATCCCCCCAAGGTGTCATGTGAGGTGCAGCTTCCGATAGTGCCATCCTCCTGGTATGCCACAGCGGTTGACCTTGAGTGCAGCTCTTCCCAGCTGCATAGAAAACACTGAGGAAAACTTTCTCCCCTCTTCTCCACCAGCTCACTTCCCCCCTCCCAGACATTCAAATAGCTCCCCCCTCCCCCTGTTACAATGGCAGCCGAGCAAGCAAGCAACAAAAAGGCGGAGGTTGTCATTGTGTTTTTCCTTTTTCTCTGGCCCTCCCCCCTTGACCAGACTGTTAATGTCCAATGATATGTGAATTAGATGTTTTTGGAACAGCTTTGAGTTTTGGCACCTCTTTGGTGGAGTTTTGCATTCCATTCTCACAGCTCCATCCTTGATTGGCCAATCTGTTCTGGATTAACACCTCTGGTTCCTGTCACCCTGTCACTCCCCTTCCTACCTCCCCAATATCCCCCTTCTTACATTTTATGGCAGGATGCCAGCAAAGCAGAGTATACTGAAGATGGCAGACCTTACATTTGCCCCCCTTGAAAAATGGTTTTAGTCCTGCAAGAGAAAGAAAAGAAGAGAAAGGGTTAAGATTCAATGGGGTTTATCGGGGTATTCATTATGGAATTTGTGAAGGAGCTTTGGGGCTTGAACATGTTGGGTATCGACCCATTCTGTTTCAGAAGGAGGGAAGTCTTTCCAGGCAATTAAATATTGAACTTTCCCTCTATGTTTACGAGAGTCTAAAATTTCCTTGACTTCAAAATCCAGCTCTCCTTCTATCAGGATGGGGGTTGGAGGTAGTTTCATTGCAGGGCATAGAGGAGAAGTGATTGCCAGTTTTAACAAGCTACAATGGAAAACTGGGTGAACATGTCTGAGGTATTTGGGCAGGTCTAATTGTACTGTTTCATGGTTGATAATTTTAATAACATGAAAGGTCTCAATGTACTTAGGACCTAATATCTTTGAGGGTTGTCTGGATTGGAGGGATTTGGTGGCAAGATAGACTTTGTCCCTGATGTTGAAGTCTTTCAGTTTAGACCATTTTTGTTGGCTTGTTTTTTTAAGTCTCTTGTGCTTTTTCAAGGGCTTTGTGGACTACTGGCCAGGTGCTTTGAAGTTCTGCAATCCAGTCTGCTAAGGAAGTGGTTTGTGATTTGGTCTGTGATAGTTCTGGTATGGCCACAAAGTCCTGGCCTGTCATAACTTTGAATGGTATGAAGCCAGTGCTGCTATGTACTGCATTATTGTAGGCTACCTCTGCAAAAGGGTCAGCCCAATTGACCTGCTGGTAGTTAACGTAGCATTGCAGGTGCCGTTTCAAGACCCTATCAGTATGTTCACAGCCTCCATTCATCTGGGAGTGATGGGAGGAGCTAAGTCCCCAGGTGGTGTCAAGCAATTTTAAGGATTCCTGCCAAAATTGTGAAGTGAGCTGTGCTCCACGATCTGAGATGATTCGTTCTAGGGACCCATGAAGTCTATAAACATGTTGCATGAAGAGCTTGGCCAGAGTACATGCTGAGGGGATCTTGGGGCAATGCATGAAGTACACCTGTTTGGAGAAGAGGTCAGTTATTACCCATATTACCCTGTTTCCTGAGCTCTCTGGTAGCTCCAGTATAAAGTCCATGGAAATCTCTTTCCACGGTACCTGGGGTTTTGCCACTGGTTGAAGGAGATCCAAAGTTTTCCCTCCATCACAAAGCTCTCAATGTCCTTTTTCAAAAATGGCCACCAGAATTGGTTTTTCACCAAGTGCAAGGTTTTTATAAGCCAAAATGTCCTGCCGCCTTTTAGTCATGGCTTCTTTGGAGGATTAGGGTACACTGACTGTCTGGTATATACAACTTGGCCCCCATCCAGGCTACGCCATCCCATATGGTGCATTCTGCCTGGTGGTTTTTGAACCAGTTGATATTTTCTAAAGCCCCTTTCAGCATTGCCAGTAACTCATCCAGCGTTCAAGGGGTGATTTTCACCTATGCTCTGGTAATGGCAGGGGCTGCCAGCTCTTTGGAGGAGATGACTGGGCTAACAACATCAACTTTGAAACTGTTGTATTGGAGCAATCATGAGAGGGCATAGGCCAAAAACTCCCCTCCCACAGGAGATACTATAGCATGAAGTTGAAACCATTAAAGTATTGGGCTCAGATAACTTGTTTTGGGGCTCTCTAGGGCTTTTTTAAACTTCCAGATTTTTGTGGTCTATCCATACTTCGAAAGAAGTTTTTCCCCCTTCCCAAAAGTGCCTCCACATTAGGCGCATCCAGTGCACTGCATATGCCTCCTTTTCCCAAGCTGCCCATCTCTGCTTAGCATATGTTTTTTTGGAGATGTAAGCTAAAGTTTGTAAGCCCCATGGTCATTCTTCTGAAATAAAACAGCTCTGTCTGCTACGTCACTGCCATCAGCTTGAATGACAAATGGGGCATTTGGGTCTGGGTGTTTTAGCACAGGTTCAGCTGCAAACAGGTGTTCGAACCTCTCAAACTCTGCTTGGCACTCCATTTTCCACTTTAGGGGTTGGCTTGGTTTGGGATTTCCCTCCCCTTTTGTTTTTAAGAGGTTGGCGATGGGCAGAGCTATCTATGCGAATGACAGGATGAATTGCCAATAAAAATTGGCAAACCCAAGGAAGCTCTTGAGTTGTTTTCAGGTGCATAGCGGTGCCCATTCTAAAATAGCTCAAGTTTTTCAGGATCCATCTTCAATCTTCATGGGAGATGCAATAGCCCAAGTAGTCTATTTTTCGTTTGTGGAATTCACACTTGGAAAGTTTGGCATATAGCTAGGCAACACAAAGCTTCTTCAGCACAACCCTGACCTGTTGCATGTGTTCTGCCATAGTTTCGGTGTAGATTAAAATGCCATCTAGGTAAACTGAGACCCCCTTATATAAATATTTGTGTTTATTGATCAGTTGCATGAAGACTGCAGGTACCCCTTGTAGCTCAAAAGGGAATACTTGGAATTAGAAGCATCCCAATGATCAATTGAAAGCCATTTTCCATTCATCCCTTTCTCTAATATGCACTTTGTAATATGCTTCTTGGAGATCTAACTTGGTAAAGATCCTCTCTTTGGCTAAATGAGCCAGAATATTAGTGGCAGGGTGTAGACGTACTCAACACAAATCACATTTAGCTCTCAGTAACCAACGCACACACATAGGGACCCATATTTCTTTTCAAGAAATAGTACAGGGGCTGCCATCTGTGATTTATCTGGCTGGATAAAACCCCATGCTTGGTTTTTATGTATGAATGTCCCAAGCTTCCTCAGCTCCCTTGGGGTCATAAAATACAGTTTCAGCTTGGGAAATGTCATGTCCCCATCGGAGCCTGAATCTGCGGAGGAAGACGAGCCAGAGCTGGAGCTGAAGGAGATCGAGGGGGCAGCTTTGTTGACTTCACAGGAATGTGGAGAGAAGGCAGGCCAGGGCCCCTCAGCTTGCTAGAAGGGAGGAATGGGGCCAGGACAACCAAAAGAGGGCAGGCAGTGAAAATGAGGAGTGAAGGAGCTCAGGCGATGAGCAAGTACCGCCCCTTCCTGATCCCCGAGCACGGAGAATGGAGAGGAGGTGGGAACAGCGCAGGCCAACCCGACAACTTGGAGCACCCCACCCCTCTTCACAAGGCACACCTGGGGATCGAGACTTAAGGAGATGCTGTGGGGAGGGGCATTTGTCAGGAACAAACCCTGAATTCATGGAGTTTTGTGTGCCGTTGCTGATGTTTGGAGTTTCCTGGACTTCTTGCTTTATTTCTTGCTTCCTGGATTGCTTCCTGCCTTGTTCCTTTGCTACCTGAAACCATTGCCTTGTTCCTTTGCTTCCTGGACTCATTGACTTATTCCCTTGCCCCGCTGGATTTTTTACTTTTCAACCATTGTGCTCACAGTATTTTGCTGGACTACTTGCAGCCAGAGGGTGCTAGCCGTGTGTGTGTGTGTGTGTGTGTGTGTGTGTGTGTGTGTGTGATCACTTTGCTCTGGGACTTGCCATAATGTGGGAGTGTTTGGGGGAAAGTAGGAGCAATAAAGGGATGATTTGAACTATCAGCTGACTGTGTTGCTTCTGTGCCTTGCCCCGGGTCATCAAAGGGAGTTTGACCTCTAGCAATATTTCTATGGAATAATCTGTAGGGCAGTGAGGGGGAAGTATGTCTGAACCTCATCCCTAGTTTTTCCACTATACTAGGGCTGACCACGCATCTGGTGCAACCCGAGTCCAGTAAGGTAATCAGGTGCTCCTTACACTCCGAGGAAGGCATGACTAGTTCTATTGGGATTGTCACTGGTGGTATGGGGTGGTTTACCAAGATGTCATCATCTGTCCCACTGTCGCACTCCATTGGGGTCCTGGGTAGCATGGTCAGAGTCCCCTCTCCATTGACTGATAATGGGGTGAACTCAACAACCTCCCCTTCTTTTAGGGCCATTTCTCAAGCTTTCACTGAGCTTTTGCCTCCCCTTTTTGTGGGGCTGGGTATTGGCTTTGGCATCCAGCATGGTGTTCAGCAGTTGGCTGCTCTATGCCCTTCCTTTCCACATTTAAAACAGCTGGTGGAGTGTGTGGGCAGGGGTCCTCCTTGCTTCAGGGCTTCTTTCTTTTCTGTGAGGAAGGATCTCCACCATCTGTGGTAGGGGCGCTTGCAGTACCTGGCTAATTCGATCACCATCTCATCAGCCAGAACATACCAGCCCTGGAGGGTTCACAGAGATGCAGATGTTAAAGATGTCATCATTCAGGCTGTCTCAAAAGCACTCAAATAGCATGTCATATGGCCAGCCGGTTAATCTGCATGCCAAGCTGAAAAAAAAAATTGGGGGGGTAAAGTTTTTTTTTATTTTTCACACAAACACACACACAAACATACAATGTATTTTTGCTGAACAGAGTATTTGGCCAGTTAACAAATTTAAACAATTTCCTTTCAACTAAAATTACAATTTCTATACCTCCTTTTTTGCCATAATATTTATTTTCATCTATTTTGTACCAATATTACCCTTCATTTTCATCTCTAATTTTGACCAAATTCCATTTTTCCTTCTATTCTATAATAAACCCCTTCCCATTATCATCTAATTTTTATATCCATCATCAAATTAATTAATTATGTGGTGTTACAGTTATTTAATTATTGTATTAATAATAAACCCACTTATTTTATAACATACATTTCCTTAACTAATACAATCCAACATTTTAATATAAATCAATTGATTATGTAGATATCTTTTTCATTTATATATGAACCAGAAGGAAAAAAAAACCTTAGTTGAATTTAAAAATATTCTAACTATTATCCTCTAATCATATAGCTTTCCCCATGTATTATTCCAAATCATCACTTAATCATTTATAAAGACACCCCCGTAAATCATTAAAAATATTTCAATTATTATTCCAATTATTTTTCAATTCATTTTCACCATCATATGATTTAACCTTATTTCTTACTACAATTCATATTTCAATTCTAGTCATATACATCATATTCCTCTTTCATTTCTTTCCTTTTTTCCTTTTTCATTTCCATTTTTACCTTTTTCTTTCCCCTTTTTTCCTTTTGTGCCTTAAAATCCTGATCTCACCTGTTTTGCCCTATATTTCCTGTTGTTCCCCCACTCTTTTCTCTTTTTTTTTCACTACTGTTTATCCTACTGTTTATCCCAGTATTATCATTTTGTATTTCAAAATCCTGAACTCTTCTATTTTGCCCTTATTTCCTTATTTTCCACCCTTTTTCTCTCTTTTTTATCTTTTCACTGTAAATCCCAGTGTAATCATTTAAGTTCTTTATATTCTTTCTGTTCCATCCTTCCTTATTTGTCTCTTTCCATCCTCTTTATTTTTTTCATTGTTAATCCCAATGTAATCTCTAAAAACCTTCTTTTTATTATTACTATCCACTTGTTCAGTTATTTCTTCATATTTATTCACAATGTCTTTATCTTCTTTATTTTCAGCCTCTATGTCTTGCTTCTCCATCTTCATTTCCTTGTCCGCTTGCATATGCTCCATCTCAACTTTTGTGTCCTCAGATTTTAATCCTCCATGTAACATTGTAGTTATTTCTCTTATTTCCATTTTCCATGACAAGTACATCGATTTAATCATTTCTCTAATTTCCTGTGCCATTTTTTTTAGTTAATATTATTCCGATTTTAAAAGTTCCGTTGTATTCCTTTTTTTCTTCTTCTCAAAGTCAAGCCGCTTGCAGACAAAGAAATCCTCCCCAATATTCCTTTTTACTCCTGAAGGTGTCTCTCTGCAATCCACAATTTCTGATTGTCTAACAAATATCCATTTTGTTTCAATCTACATTAACAATTTTACATAGCTTCTCTTTTTCTTTTTAGCTTTAAGAATATCAAATCAGTTTTATAGTCCAGTCCGAATTTAAACAGCTCTACTCAATTCTTTTTTCCTTTTTTCCTTTTATTTATACAACACTTCTGTTATAGGGTTTATTGTCCATTCTCTTTTGTTTTTCTTGAAATTTGAAAAAGAAAGGGGGGGGGAAAGGGATCTATTTATTTCTTTCCGATCCTTTAACCAATCTTGGAGTAATTTCTCATTATTTAAAATTTTCCAAATTATTTCCAAATAATTTTGTTCAATTTTCCTTTGGGTTTTTTTTTTTGTAATTTTTTTTATTTTTTAAAACAAAATATAAAACATAAATCCATCATCCATACAATTGCAAACAGTGTGTCAGTCGATTACAAATCTTTTGTGCCTCCTCACCATATTCATTACTACTAATTATCTAATTTCTCATATTACCAATCTAATAAGTATCTTTATAATATAATCCTCATTAATCTTTCAACTATGGCTTTCCCCTCTTTTCATAAAAATTATTTTCAAATATTTATATTATAACATTCATAGTCATATAACTTTGCATTATATTTTGTATATTTCTACCGTTCTTATGTCATAATGGTCTTATCCCTATTTCATTTCCATGTTTTATTATCTAGCCATTGATAAAATAAATCCCGTATCTTATAATATTGTTTATCTTCTTGTTCTCTAATTTCAAATGTCAATTTGCTCATTTCAGCACATACCATAATTTTCTTAATAACTTCATCTTGCATTGGTATCTTCTCATTTTTCCAATTTTTAGCAAACACAATTCTAGCCACTGTTAATACATTCACAATCAAATATCTCAATTCTCTATTGTATATTTCTGGTACAATCCCTAATAAAAAGATCTCTGGTTTAAAGTCTATGTGTTTTTTTGTCATTTTTTCCAACCATGTGTGGATTTTAGTCCAGTATCTTTTGGTTTCTACACATGTCCACCACATATGGTAGTATGAGCCCGGTATCTGATGACATTTCCAGCACTTTTCAGATTTATTCTTGAACATTCTGGCTATTCTTGTTGGGGGTAGATGCCACCTGTAAAACATCTTATACAAATTTTCTTTGTATGCAGTTGACATTGTCATTTTATAATTTTGTGACCATAATTTTTGCCATTTCTCTAAATCAATTCCATGTCCAAAATTTTCCCCCCAAGCAATCATTGTTTCTTTAACTTGTTCTTCTTCCAGTTTAACCTCTAGAAAATATCCATACAATTTTTTGATTACATTGTCATCAGTACCTGTTAGAATTTTATCTAAATTAGTCAAGTTAGTATAAAAACCTTCTGTCTTACAGTCTCTATCATATCTAGAATGTATTTGCATATAGGAAAACCAATTCATCTTTATATCCTGTTCTTCTAATTCTTGCTTCGATTTAAGTTCACCCTTTTCATTCAATAATTCACTATATCTAACCATTTGTTCCTTTCTGAAAATGAGAATGCTTCAATAGTAGATAACCAGACTGGAATTTTTAAATAATGTTGTCTTTTAATCTTTTCCCAATTTAATAGCAAAGACTCTCGTATATAATGTCTTCTAAAGTACCCCTGTGTTTTTGTGCCCTTATACCATAAAAAAGCATGCCAGCCCAACAACAAGTCATGTCCTTCTAAAGTCAACAATCTAGTATTTCTTAACATTATCCATTCTTTAATCCACATCAAATTTGTTGCTTGATAGTATAATTCCCAATCAGGTAAACCAAAACCTCCTCTTATTCTAGCATCTTGCAACAGTTTTGATTTTATCCTCGCCTTTTTACCCTGCCAAATATATTTTAACACTATTTTGTTCAAATCTTCAAAATAATCTTTTCCCAACCTAATTGGAATTGTTTGGAACAAATATAGAATTCTAGGCAATATATTCATCTTAATAATTGATATCCTCCCTATCAGTGATAATTGTAAATTCTCCCATTTAGCCTAATCTGTCACTATCTGTTGTTTGAGTTTATTATAGTTATTCTCCTTAAGTGTACTGCATCTTGCTGTCAAATATATCCCCAAATACTTAACCTTGTTTGTGATCTGCATCTACGATACTTCCGCCAATTCTTTTTTTTAGCATGTTTTTTGTCAAAATCTTCATTTTATCTTTATTTATTTTCAAACCTGCTACCTTTCCAAATTCTCCTATCTTATCTATCAATATACTTATTGATTCAAATGGATCTTCAAGAATAAACACCAGGTCAAAAGTCAATTTTCCATTGGGTTTTTGTCCCTTTAAGATACGCTTCAAAATCTTCTTTTCTCCCCCCCCCCCCCCCGTGCTCATTAGCCGCTGTTTTATCGCTAGGGGTCTTAAAGTTAAAAAAATTTTTTCCTTATTGTTGTTTCAACCATGGGTTGGCTGTCACTCAACCAGCTTCAAAAAAACTCTGTTCCATTCACCACTCCTGCTCAATGCTTAGTCCGGTTGCCCCAGCTTCGTGACAGCCACAATGACTGCTGCCCCCCACCGCCGAGTCGTAGAGAGTTTCCTCTGACTTTCGAGGAACTTGCCTGTTCCTCTTGGTCTTCTGAGGTGCCTCTCCTTCTTCCCCATCCCTACAGAACAGTTCTGGTCCGAAGACCCTTCGGCAGCGGTTTGTCAGTCCAGGCTTTCGCGGAGCTCATCAGAGCCTGCTAATTCCCCAACTGTCTCGCCGCGATAATTCCGGTCGAATCCCAAGCTGAAAAATTATTGAATGTAAGTGGCCATGTGTCATGTGCCTTGCGTAATGGTCTTTATTCTTATCCTGGCCTTTTATTGGCTAGGGGCTTCTCAAACCTCTTCTGGAGGGCCCGCATAAATTGGTCAAAGTTGCATAGGTCCACTGCATTGTCATAGTGGAGGGTCACCATCTACTCTGCTGCTTCCTCCTCCAAGGGCCAAAGTCATGATCCATACCTTGGCTTCTTCCATTGACAAGTCAGCTTCATACTCCTGCATGTAACCTGGATCAGGAAAAATGCCAGTTGCTTGAGGTCACCATTGAATTTCACCCCCAGAGCAGGTGGCCTGCACTCTCTTCTTTGTGGAGGGGCAACCCATGCTGGCAGTAGTGGCTGGGCCAGCTGGGCTGAAGCTGGCTGTGGTGCTGGTGGAGGTGGAATAAGGGTCTTTACAGCTATCATCTGCCTGGGCAGGTACCAATCAGGTAGGCAGTGGTGCCAGCCAATCTTGGGCAGCACAAGCTTCGAAATTCTCGAAAGTATGGAAAAAGTTCAAAGAAGAGCAACTAAGATGATTAAAGGCCTGGAGACTAAACCATATGAAGAATGGCTGCAGATTTTGGGTTTGACTAGTCTAAAGAAAAGAAGAATTAGAGGTGACATGATAGCAGTATTCTAGTATTTGAGGGGCTGCCTCAAAGAAGAGGGAGTCAAATTATTCTCCAAAGCACTTGATGGCAGGACAAGAAACAATGGTTGGAAACTAATCAAAGAGAGAAGCAATCTGGAATTAAGGAGAAACTTCCTAACGCTGAGGACAATTAACCAGTGGAACAGCTTGCCTTCAGAAATCATGGATGCTCCATCACCAGGGGGTGGGGTGTTAAGAAGAGACTAGACAGTCACTTGTCTGAAAAGATATAGGTTCTCCTATTTGAGCAGAGGGCTGTACTAGAAGACCTCTTCTCTTCTCTTCTCTTCTCTTCTCTTCTCTTCTCTTCTCTTCTCTTCTCTTCTCTTCTCTTCTCTTCTCTTCTCTTCTCTCCTCTCCTCTCCTCTCCTCTCCTCTCCTCTCCTCCCTTCCCTTCCCTTCCCTTCCACCCCACCCCATCCCACCCCACCCCACCCCATCCCATCCCATCCCATCCCATCCCATCATCTCTCAGGAAGTTGATGGCCTGCTTGAAGATAACATTATGAGGATTTGGTTCACCTCTTACTGCATTCTTCTTTGAAATGCTAAGCTTTTGAATGGCTCCCTCGGGTAAACATTACTTCAAAGGGTTTCTCTTCCCATTTATCCTTCTTTATGACCACTGGGGCTTCATTTGGTCATTGAAAGCCTCTGCTTTGCCTTCCAGTTCAGGATAGTCTCCATCACTTTGGGGTTTCAAAGTGGCTGATTCCCAAGCTTCCATCTCCTCCTGCTCACTCTCATGTATGGCTATTCCATGCACAATCCCCAAAGTAGATCTGTATCTTCAGGTGGACTGCTACTGCAGATTCAGTTTAATGTCATGATTATCCTGACTCGAACATTTAGGAAAGAAAGACCCTCAACTCCATTTTTGAAGTGAAAGATTTACTTTTGCCAAAGTCAAGTGGTTACAACATAAGCAAAGCTGGATCTGAATCAACTTGCTCAAAACGAATTGGTTGGCTGAGCTTTTTAGCTCGGATCCCCAATTTTAGAACTGTGGTTGGTTAATTAGGCACCTTGTGCTGCCAGAGTCTATTAGGGCTTGGAAAGTCCCTTGGGTCCCTGTTTTGGGGGCTGTTAGGCGTATGGGGAAAAGGAAAGGATGGACGGGTCCACTCACCATCGGGTCGTCCTCGCTTTCATCCTCGGTGTCATAGGGTTCAGGGGACTGATCTCCCTCATCTGGGATTCCTCTTGTTTCGGTCAGGTGAGCGAAAAACTCCGGACTTTGGGGAGCTTTCCGTGGCACGTGGGTGGCGCGTTTGGGCCCTCGTTCCGGTCGTGCTTTGGGCAGTGGAGCTGGTCCTGGTCTAGGGGTTCCACACCTTGCTGCTAGGTGGCCAATTCCCCCACATCTGTAGCACCTCAGTGGGTTCCGTGGGGCGGCTGGCCTCTGGGTGGGCTGTGATGTTGGGGTTTCTCGTCTGTTGGGTGGCCCCTGGTCCGGTTGGCCTCTCTCCTTTCTATCTGGTTGTTTCGACATGTCGTTGGCCCGCAGCCCTCTGTCGACTTTTATCGCTACCCGGAACCATTCGGAGAGTCGGTTTGGGATGTCTCGATAGGCAGTCACTTGGGCAATTCTCTTATCTAGGCTTGTCCTAAAAAAGTACACCAGCAGTCGCTCTGGTAGGGGAGGCAGTGTCCCAATGACTCTCCTGAATTCACGGATATGCTCTCTGATGGGCTTCCCCTTCTGCATTAGGTTTCTGAGCTCGTCTTCCACATAGGGGTCCTCCTCCGCCTCCTCATAACGGGCTCTCAATAGTTGCAAGAACCTGTCTGCATCTTGCAGTTGGGGACCCCTGTTTTTGTAGAGAGATGCTGACCACCTCTTTGCTTCTCCCTCCAACCCTTCTGAGATAGCACTCACTAGGGCTCTAGGGAAAGGATAGAGGTGTCCAAAACGCTCTATGTATATCTCAGCTGAATCAAGGAATTGGGCGAGATTGTCTGAGTCACCATCGAACTTCCCTCTGAACTGGGGTGGTTCCTCCCTCTCTGCCCTCTCCTCTCTGTGCTGAGCTCTGTAGGCCTGGCCTTGGTGTTGATAGTCCTCTTCCTCGTCTCTCATCCTGGGGTAGGGAGGTACTGCCTCATCTAGGCTTCTCTGCTTGCTGGGCCTGGGGGGGAACCCATGGATGCACCGTTGGGCTCCTTCTCCTTCTGCTGTGGGGGGGCAGGGAAGGGCTGTGCTTCAGCCTATGGTCTCTTGGATCAACAGCCCAGACTGGTTCCCTCTTTTCTTTGGGTCTGCAAGATGGCCCCTCCCCCCAAAGGGTGGCACGATCAAATTTCTCTTTCAACTCATCTATGGGGCTTTCGAGTGGCTTCTTTAGAATTTCTTGGTGCCTGGCTTGGTGCCTGGCTTGCTGCCAGTCCCATAGCCAGTCTGCCCTCCCCAATTCACTTAGGGGGTTTCCCTTTATCCTTCACGTTTGGAAAGGGAAATTCAGCCTCGGAGGCTTTTGGCACAATCCCCGGGTACTTATCTGGTTTCTGTTCCTTGGCTTGAAGTTCTGCCGGGGGGGAAGGCAGGGAGGGTTGAGCCTTCGTACTTTCCAAACTGGCTGGAATCACGGCCGGTTCTCCTCCCATCGCTTGAAGTAAACTTTCTTCTGAAAGCTTGGCTTCAGCTATCGTGTCCGGCGATAACCTCCAATCCGCCCACACGTCTGGGAGGGAGTGGGATGATTTAAAGTCAGCCAGCCTGGCTTTGGAAGAGTTCTGTCTGTCTGTCAGGATTCGATGTTATCTCAAATAAACTTCATTCTCAAACGCAAAGTCTTTGATGAAACTTTCCTTTATTTAAGAATTAACTACGTCATTCCTGAACTCTTATGCAGCCAGAACTGGCATCTCCTTCCAAACCCCTCCCTTTCCGCTCTTTATTCCCCAATGTCTCATTGGCCATCATGCAGATCCATCTCTCCGTCCCAAGCCCTTTCCCATCACAGGAATTCCCCCCTCCCTCTATCACCTAAGTAACGTTATCTACCAAGGAGCAGGAAACTAAGTGAAAGTTCATCTCAGCATTAAAGCAAGGCTTCTCTTTCTTTCATTCATGTCAGCGCTGGGGAAAATCATAAATTGGAACGCTGACACATAGAGTTGTCCCTAAGGTATTCCTGTGTTGTCTTGGCTGTGTGCTTAAGATCATTGTCATGATGGAAAGTGAACCTTCAGCCCAATCTGAGGTCCTGAGCACTATGGAACAGGTTTTCGTTGAGGATATCCCTGTACTTTGCTCCATTCAGCTTTCCCTCAACCCTGACCAATCTCCCAGTCTCTGCTGCTGAAAAACACCTCCACAGCATGATGCTGCACTGTTGGGATGGTTTTGGGCAAGTGATGAGTAGTGCCTGGTTTCCTCCAGACATAATGTTTAGAATTGAGGCCAAATAGATCAATCCTGGCTTCATCAGAACAAAGAATCTTGTTCCTCATTTGCTTTTTTTGCAAACTCCATGCAGGCTTTCATGTGTTTTGCACTGAGGAGAGACTTCCGTCTAGCCACTCTGCCATAAAGCCCAGGTCGGTGGAGGGCTGCAGTGATGATTGTCCTTCTGGAACTCTGTCCCATCTCCATACAGGATCTCTGGAGCTTAGTCACAGTGACTATCCAGTTCTTGGTCACTTCTCTTACTAAGGCCCTTCTCCCCTGATTGCTCAGTTTGACTAGGCAACCAGCACTTGGAAGAGTCCTGGTTGTGCCAATCTTCTTCCATTTGAGAATTATGGAGGCCATTTAGGAACCTTCAGTGCAGCAGAAATTTTATTGCAACCTTCCCCAGATCTGTGCCTTGCAATAATCCTATGTCTGAGCTGTACAGGCACTTCCTTTGACCTCATGGCTTTTGCTCTGTTACAGTATGCATTGTCAGCTCTAAGACCTTCTATAGAGAGGGGTGTGCCTTTCCAAATCATGTCCAATCAATTTAATTTACCACAGGTGGACTCCAATCAAGGTGTAGAAACATGTCAGCATCTATCAAGAGAAATGGGAAATACCAAAGCTAAATTTCATGTGTTGTTGCAAAGGGTCTTAATACTTATGCCTACATGATATTTCAGTTTTTTGTTTAATAAATTTACAGGCATTTCTAAAATTCTGTTTTCACTTTGTCATTATGGGGTATTGAGTGTAGATTAATGAGGAAAAAATAAATTTCCACAACTGTAGAATCAGGCTGCAGCATAACAAAATTGACAAAAGTGAAGGGGTCTGAATATCTTCTGAATGTCTCACTGTACATATATCAGCATGGTATAGGATGGTATAAAATCTCCATTCCCACCCCACTCCAGGGGAAGGTTACTGCAAAATCCCCATTCCCTTCTGATCAGCTGGGACTTGGGAGGCAGAGAGTAGATGGGGGTGGGGCCAGTCAGAATTTTTACTACTGGTTCTCCGAACTACTCAAAATTTCTGCTACCGGTTCTCCAGAACTGGTCAGAACCTGCTGAAACCCTCCTCTGATACACACACACACACACACACACACACACACACACACACACACACCATATTTATTTTCATATACTTACTCTTCTTCACAGTTATTTTTATTCACCTCTTAATATCCCCATTTATCTATCCTAAGCAGCTTGAGGTATTCATTTTTACTAAAGATTATCCTAGTAATTTATTTATTATTTACATATAGAATTCATATGGCTATTTTTCTCATATAATGATTTTAGGAGGCATAATTATCCTCAGATTTTTAACAGAATCAAAATAAACAAATCCTATTTTACACACTTCTACAGATATTTTATTACTAACTAGCTGTACCCGGCCACGTGTTGCTGTGGCCCAGTCTGGTGCTTCTTTTTTTTTTTTAATGAAATTTTATTGAATTAAGAACATATTACAATTCAAACTGTACGGTTCGGCAATGTGTAGTCATATTGTATAATTACAAGTGCGGTATCTAGTCAATTATCTAATTATTTATACAGTTTGTACAAAAATTCTTGTGAGTAAAATTGATTACTGTTTAATTAAAGTACAATAATATATAGGGTTATCTAATTGTTGTGCATTATTCCACATGAGTATTAACTTTTGCATTTAATTTCTAACCACCTATACCACAGATCCCAGATCGTATAAAATTCTGAATCCTCCTTTCTGTTTAACACATTCGTTAATCTGCACATTTCTGCGCAGTCAAGTATCTTATTGACTATCTGTTCCTCGGTTGGTCCTTTTTTCTCTTTCCAATATCTGGCATAGGAGAGTCTAGCAGCTGTGACAATATGAATAATCAAATATTTCTTGTCCTTTCCAAATGTTCGTTTTAGGAGATAGACTTCTGGGAGGAAGTTAATATCCTCCTTTAATATTTCTTGGATCCATTTTTGTATTTTTTTCCAAAACTTCCTCGCTTCCGGACACGTCCACCACATGTGATAGAAGGTACCTTGGTGGTGACCACATTTCCAACACTTGGGGCTTGCATTTGGGTAAATCTTAGCAATTCTAGATGGTGCTAGGTACTATCTATATAGCAACTTATATTGATTCTCCTTATAACTTGTTGCTCTCGTCAGTTTAAGATTGCTATTCCATATTTCTTCCCAATTATCAAGATTTATCTTTGATTCGATGTTTTTCCCCCAAGCAATCATTTGGTCTTTTAATATTTCTCCTTCTCTGTCGTAATCGAGAAGGTAGGAGTATAATTTAGCTAATAGTTTGTTCTCACTACCTAGCCATACCTTATCCAAACTATTTGTCCCCATCTCTATTCCCTTTTCTTGTTTATCTTTACTATAACGGGATTTAATTTGTAAATAGGGCCACCAATCTATATGGATCCCTTGCTCTTTTAGTATCTCATTGGGTATAAGGTTACCACTATTATCCAAAATATCTTGATAGGTGACCATTTTCTCACTGCCTAACGTATTTGGATGGACCAGTGCCTCCATTGTGGATATCCATTTTGGGTATTTCAAATAATGTTTATGCCTGATTTCTTTCCATGTCTTCATTAATGTATCTCTAATTTTGTGTTGGTGGAAGTATATCCCTGTCCCTTTTCCTTTGTCCCAGAGGTAGGCATGCCAGCCTCTCAATAGGTCGTGCCCTTCCAGTTGTAAAATTCTCTTATCTCTTAATAAGGCCCACTCACGTAGCCATACTAAATTGGCCGCTTTATGGTATAGTTCCCAGACTGGGAGTCCGAATCCGCCCCTATTCCTTTTTTCCTGCAAGGACCGTAATGCAATTCTTGGTTTTTTCCCTCCCCAGATGAACTTACTATCCCATTTAAGTCCGAAAAATATTTTCTGTCAATACTAACAGGAGTAGTTTGAAATAAGTATAGTAATTTGGGGAGAACACTCCTCTTGACAGTGGCTATCCTACCGAGGAACAATATTTGCAATTTCCCCCATCTATCCAAATCTTGTTTTATCTTTGTCAGTAAGGGTGTATAGTTATCTTCCTTTAAGGTTGAGCATCTGGCAGTAATCCAAATCCCTAGATATTTAATCTTCTTTTTTTTTTTTAATTGCAAAAGTTTTACAATTACATTTTCACCCCTTTCCCCCCCCTCAACCCACCCCAAACTTCCCAACCTCATCCTCCCTAACCCTCCCTAACCCTCCCCTCCCCCCGGACTTCCCCACAATATACTCACATCAGAAAAAAACCCCTTTATATAAAACTTGAACCCCTCCATCCCCCTTATAATTTTTCATCTTCACTAAATTAAAATATTTCTATCTTAATATAACATTTTCAAATAAAAGCTATTTTTTTTTATTGCAAAAGTTTTACAATTACATTTTCACCCCATTTCCCCCCCCCTCAACCCACTCAAATCTCCCAACCTCTTCCTCCCTAACCCTCCCTAACCCTCCCCTCCCCCCGGACTTCCATACAATATACTCAGATCAAGAGAAAAAAACCCCTTTGTATAAAACTTGAACCCCTCCCTCCCCCTTATAATTTTTCATCTTCATTACATTAAAATATTTCTATCTTAATATAACATTTTCAAATAAAAACTATTTGATACTTCCTGGTTTGATATTTGTTCTGAACATAATCTATCCATTTTTTCCATTCCCATTCATAAGTCTCTTGTGAACAATCTTTTAAATATGCCGAAATCTTTGCCATCTCTGCAAAACTGGCCATCTTCAAAGTCCATTCCTCGATCGTGGGCAAAACTTCATTTTTCCAGTATTTACCTATCAATAATCTCGCAGCTGTTATCATGTACAATATCAACTTTGTTTCACCCGAAGTAAAACCCTTAACTATACCCAATAAAAACAGTTGTGGAGAAAATTGAACTTTTTTCTTCAAAACATTCTGCATAACCCACCAAATTTTAATCCAAAAAGCCTTAACTTTCTTACAGGTCCACCAGACATGATAATATGTAGCATCTAAACAATCACATCTCCAACATTTTGGCTGAACATTAGGGTACATGCATGACAATTTCTTAGGATCTAAATGCCATCTATAAAACATTTTATAAAAATTTTCCCTCAAATTCTGTGACTGTGTAAATTTAACATTCTGAACCCAAATTTTTTCCCATGTTTCCAACATCACTGGTTCTTCAAAATTCTGTGCCCACTTAATCATACAATCTTTAACCATTTCAGTTTCTGAATCTCTTTCTAACAAGACATTGTAAAGCCTTTTAATATGCATTGGACCTTTCTCTTTTATATGTCTAACCAATTCTTCCTCATGCAACATAATACCAGTTTTTTGGTCCTCTTTCCATCTCAGTTGAAGTTGATTATATTGTAACCAAGTTAAATTAATCCCTTCATCCAACAGTGTCTCTAATGTCTTCAACTGCCATCTGCCCGCATCTGTAAAAAGAACCTCTTTGTATAACCCCCCCCCCCCCGAGTGACATTATATTTGTATTCCAAATAATATGACCAAGATCCAGCCATAGCGGTACTTTATAATCCCATTTGAGTCGGTGCTTCTTCCAAACTCTCATCAGGGAGTCTCTAAGTATATGACTTTTAAATACTTTATCCACTTTATTTTCATAGAATAAGTAAGCATGCCATCCAAATTCAAGATCAAAACTTTCTATATTCAATATTCCAGTCTTTTTCCTTCCAAACCAATCACTTGCTTGAGATAAAGCTGCTGCTTCATAATATAACTGTAGGTTTGGAAGTTTAAGACCTCCCCGTTCTGGAACATCTTGCATAATTTTTAATTTCACTCTCGGTTTTTTCTCGTTCCAAACAAACTTATTCACTCCACTTTGCCACTCTTTCAATTGTTTATCGCTTTTAAGCACCGGAATCATTTGAAACAAAAAAAGAAATCTTGGCAAAATATTCATCTTAACTGCTGCTATTCTTCCAAGTAGAGACAGCTGCAGTTTTTTCCAAGTCTCCATATCTTTCTGCACATTTCGCCACAACACCTCATAATTATTTTGAAACAGTTTCATATTTGATTCTGCAACCTGAACTCCTAGATATTTTACCTTTGGTACAATCTCAAAACCTGCCCTCCTTTCAAGCTCGTGTTTACGATCTTGTATCATATTTTTAACTATCATCTTAGTTTTTTTCTGGTTCAATCTAAAACCTGAAACTTTACCATAGTCTTGTATAATGTCTTTCATCTGGATTATTGATTCCATTGGCTGTGTTAGGGTAACAACCAGATCATCTGCAAATGCCTTTATTCTGTAGTCCTCTTGCCTTATCATTATACCTTTCA
Organism: Pituophis catenifer annectens; assembly: GCF_029215685.1. Lineage (NCBI taxonomy): Eukaryota > Metazoa > Chordata > Lepidosauria > Squamata > Colubridae > Pituophis > Pituophis catenifer. The sequence goes on along the minus strand of NW_027256883.1, from coordinate 104,785,100 downwards.
AGATATTAGAGTCCCGTATTGTATTTAACAAGACTTCTAGTGTTAAAATAAATAGCAATGGGGATAACGGACATCCCTGTCTTGTTCTTTTTTCAATTTTAAAATCTGTTGTCAAACTTCCATTCATAATAATCTGTGCCTTTTGCTCTTGGTAAATTGCTGAAACCGCCTGTATAAATTGGTCCCCAAAGTCCATCTTTTTTAAAGTCTTTAATAGAAAATTCCAATCCACTCTATCAAAGGCCTTTTCCTCATCCAAAAAAACCAGCACTGCAGGTACCTGTTTATTCCTCTCAAGATATTCCAATAAGTCTATTATTTGCCTTACATTATCCTTCATGTATCTGCCCTCGATAAATCCTGCTTGATCATCATGAATCACCTCTTGGATTACTGGCATCAACCTGTTGGCTAGTACTTTTGCATAAATTTTATAATCATTATTCAAAAGAGATATTGGTCGATAATTCTCCGGTTTTTTAGAACCTACTTGCTCTTTTGGTATCAAAGAAATATAAGCTGTTGTCCATGATGGGGGTATTTTACCCCCTTGTTGAATATTGCAAAATAAATCTCTAAGTTGTTCCACCATTTCTGCTTGCAAAGTTTTATAATACACTGCAGTCAAACCATCCGTTCCAGGAGCTTTAGCTGTTTTTAATTGTTTAATTGCTACTATTATCTCCTCCTCTGTTATAGGATAATTCATTCTTTCCTTTTGTTGATTAGTAATTTTTGTGACTCTTTTATTATCTAAATATTTTTTTATAAGTCCATTCTGCATATCATCTTTAGCATATAGTTTAGTATAATAGTCTACAAAAACTTCTTTAATTAATTTTTGTGGAAGGATATCTTTCCCTCCAATATCAATACTATCAATAGTCCGTATACTCTGCTTCTTCCTTAATGTATAGGCCAACCATCTGCCCGGTTTATTGGCGTTACAAAATGTATTGTGCCTCGCATATTGTAGATTTGTTGCAACTTGTTCCGCCATAAGCATTTGGAATTGATCTTTCAAAAGTTTTATAGCACCACGTATTCTTTCATCTGTTGGATTTTTAATAAGTAGCTGTTCTTTATTCTTTATTTCTGCTTCCAGGTCAGATCTTTTCTTTTGTCGATTCAGTCTATGTTTAGAATTCATATTAATGAGTACCCCTCTCATGTAAGCTTTGCTCGCATCCCACACAATTTCAATTGGGGTACCCTTATTCAAGTTCATTTCAAAAAATTCTTTCAGCTGCTTTTTAAGTTCTGTTATATTTTTTTCATATCTGAACAGGTTTTCATTTAATCTCCATGATCGTCTCTCAATTTTACCCATCTCAATTTCTATCCATACTGGGCTATGGTCGGTCAAAGTTCTTGGGAAAATCTTTGTTCTTTTTGTCTTAACAAGTAGATCATCTGATAACAAAATAAAATCAATCCTAGAGAAGGATCTATGTCTATCGGGAAAAAAAGTATAGTCCAATTCTTTTGGGTTATGTATTCTCCAAATATCTTTTAATTCCAAATCTTCTTTCATATCAAAAAAAGTCTGTGGTAGTCTGATCCTTGATTTCGCCAAACTCTTTTTATCTAATTTAGAATCAATTACTCCATTCCAATCTCCCATAATTAGAATAGATCTGTAATCCCATTGCAGTATTTTAGTGTGTAACATTTTATAGAAATGATCCTGTTGTTGGTTGGGAGCATAAATTCCAATCAAAAGAATTTGGCCATTTACTGTAAGCAATTCAATTGCTATAAACCTACCATCTTCATCTGCTTCTATAATTTTAGCTGTCAATCTTTTGTTTACATAAATAACCACACCATTCTTTTTTTGCAAAGTTGAAGCTATAAAATGTGTTCCTAATTTAGAGTTTATCAAGTATTTTTGATCTTGAGTTCTAATATGAGTTTCTTGTAAACAAATTATATCATTATTAAATTGTCTCAAATATGTGAATAACTTCTTCCTTTTCTGAAATGAATTCAACCCATTCACATTCCAAGATAAGCACTTAATTGTCATCTTTATCTTTTTGAAGCGACGAGCAGAATAGCCGAAGATCTTCCGAAATCTTCGGTTTTGCTCCCCCCATGACTTCAATCTCTTGTGTAGTACTCTTAACTCCCTTTTTGTATTGTCTTTCCTGTTGTTGCTTTTCTTTAAGTTGCTTAGATTTTGCACGAGTTATACGCTGGTCTTTGACTTCAACCATCCGAGCCGGGTCCAAGATTGGAGAAGATTCTAACAGGTGCTCCTTCAGAAAACCTCCTGCAGCACCCTGCATTTCCTCTGGCTCCGCCTGCTTAGACTGTTCTTGCACCTCTTGCTGGAGTTGCTTCTTATCACTCTCCTTAATCTCCAACACTGTGGATGTACGTGGAGATGGTGTTCTCTCTTTAAGAATAGTAGAATAAAAATGTTCCGCCTTCTCAACAGTGTTCAACCGATATCTTTCTCCATTGTATTTCAAAATTATACCAGTTGGGGCATCCCACCGGAATGGTATCTGTTGTTTTTTCAATTCATTCACTAGAAAACCAAAATCTTTTCTATCTTTCAACATTTTGGGTGGCAATTCTTTATAAACTCCAATTTGAGCCCCCTCCACTTGCACAGAGGAAAGAAAAGATTTTTGCAGGATATCATTTCTTATTGTTCTGTCTGTAAAATATATCACCACATCTCTAGGCAATTGTCTTTGTCTGGCCACCCAGGAGTTCACTCTGTAAATTTTGTCTATTTTATAAAAAACCACTTCAGGATTAATTTTTAATAACACAGCCAAGGCATCAGCACAAATCTGTCTCAAATCCTGTCTATCATTCTCTCTGATTCCTCTGAGCCTTATAGCGAATTCCATGGCCCTCAATTGCATCATTGTAATTTCACTTTCAACTCTCTGCATTTTATCATCAACATCAGAAATTTTATAATCAGTATCCTTAATCTTAACATTGACTTCTGATTTAAATTCTTCCACTTTGGAGTCCACTTTAATAATAAATTCTGAGAGGCCAGACACCACATCCAATATTTTTTTAGACACCTTGCCATAATCCTGTTTCACCATATTTTTAATTTCATTAATTTCCTGCATAATTTCCTGTTGAGATTTTTGAAGTTTATCATCTATTTCCTGTTGAGATTTTTGAAATTTATCATCCAAAACCTGAGAGATAAATTCTTTTACATTTTCAAAATCAAAATCTTTTTTCTGAGTCTGTTGAGCGGAAGGAAGCTGCTGTTCATGTTTGTGTGTGGGGGATCCCCCCCCTGCTGCCTTTCCTTCCTGCTTCTTTGAAGCCATCCTGCCATGTAAATTAGATTTTCTAAAAAGGGAAATCCTTTTTCCTTTTCCACCTCCACAGAGACCTCTGAAAAAGTCCCCCAGGTTTAATCAAATAGAAACTAGACTGAAGCAGACTCGGATTTTAAAGAAAGAATTTTTTCCTCTTCTCCTGTTCCTCTTTATTACAGGCAGCGCAACTTTGTAGCAGATCAAAGTAGCTTCACAAATCCACTCTCGCTAGCTTGTTAACTCTGCTGCTGGGCGCCATTTTTTTTTCAAATCACTTTCACTCGCTCGTACTTTCTCTTAAATCAAAAAGTCACCAAAACATTAATACTTGCGATTTCCAAGTTTAAGGGTTCAAGTTGATATTTCCGCTGTTTGTTAAGGTTGGTTTCATTCGATTTAAACGTTTGCTGCAGCCGGCTTGTTCTGCAGGAAGCAGAATCGTCCCTCGCTGTCCGGAGTCTGGCAAGTTGAAAGGGAGCCGCGCCTGTTTCCTCCCCAGTAGCAATTTTCTGGGGGCTCACAGGGGCTCAACCTGTACCTTGCCTACTCTCCTCCTACGATCCTACGGATTTCAGAGTTTTCAAGCCGCTTCTCGATATCGAAGCGGCTCTACAGACGGCGGGGCTGGCGGTCCTTAAGAAGAGACCATCTTCACCGGAGGCCAGCAAACCGGAGTCAAGAAGATATTTAATCTTCTTGACTATTTGAATACCCAAATTATTTACTAGTATTTCCTGTTCTCTTATTGGGATATTTTTTGTTAACATTTTAGTTTTTGTCATATTTAATTTAAATCCTGACAGCTTCCTGTATTCATCTAATTCTTTCAATACTTTTGGCCCTGTTGTTAATGGGTCCTCCATTATCAACACTACATCGTCGGCAAAAGCTTGAATCTTAAAGGTTTCATTCCTAATTTCCAATCCCCGTATTTCTTTATTTTGCCTAATTTTCCTTAACAATACCTCCAGGGCTAATATAAATAAGAGTGGAGAAAGTGGACAGCCTTGTCTCACCCCTTTACCAATCCGGAAGGATTTAGTTACATCCCCATTCAATATAATATTTGCGCTCTGTTTATCGTAAATAGCTTTTATCGCGTTCTCGAAATACCCCCCGAAATTCATTTTTTGGATTTGTTGGGTCAAAAATCGCCAATTTAGGTTGTCGAAAGCCTTCTGGGCGTCGAGGAAGACCATGGCCAGCTGTTTCTCGGAGTGCATTTCATAATACTCCAGCACATCCATCACCACTCTCATATTAGACCTAATCTGTCTACCAGGGAGGAACCCATTTTGGTTGGGGTGAATCCAATTATTTAATATTATCTTCAACCTACCCGCTAATATTCCCATAAATATTTTATAATCCGTGTTGAGTAAGGAGATCTGTCTGTAGTTCCTTACTTGCTTGGGATCGGTACCTTCTTTTCCTACCAATGTGATGAACACCTCCTTCCACGATTCTGAGATCCTGGAGCCTCTCAGGGCCTCGTTGCATATTATCAGAAGTTTTGGTACGAGTATTTCTGCCAGATTCTGGTTTTTGTATAATTCTCCTGGGAGGCCGTCGGGACCAGGCGTTTTGTTACTCTTTAATTTGGATATTACCCCCTTCAGTTCCTCTAATGTAATTTCTCTATTTAACGCTTCCCTTTCCTCCTCCTTTATTTGTGGGAGATTCTCTTTAGCAAAGTACTGATTAATATTATCGATTGAAGTTTCCTCCTGATTATATAATGTCTCATAGTACTGTCTAACAAACTCAAGTTTTTCCTCCTCAACCTCTAATATTCTGCCTTCCAAGTTCTCCAGGCCATCTATAACACCCTTCTCTTTCTCTTTTTTTAATTTGTACGATAGCCATCTCCCGGGCTTATTTGCATTATCAAAATAATATTGTTTGGATTGTTTGATTTTTTTCGCCAATTCTTCCTGTTCCAATAAATTTAATTTATGCCTTGCTGTCATCCATTGCTCTTTTATTTTAGTATCGCTTGGGTCTTGTTGTAGTCTCTTTTCTGTTTCTTCCAGTTGGGCCAGCAGATCCTTCTGAGCCTTCCTTTTCTCTTTGTTGTTATATATATTATGCGATATTACTAATCCTCTTAAGTAGGCTTTCATTGTATCCCAAACACATGTTAGTGGAGTTTCCTGATTCTCATTCTCCAGAAAGAAAAATTGTAGGTCCCTCTGCAATATCTTAGTAAACTCTACTTCCCTAAGAATATGGGTATTTAGTCTCCATCTCCTTCGTTTAGTCCTCTTTGTGCTCTTCCACTTAATCTCTAAAGGGTTGTGATCAGGCCAAACATTCGGGGTAATTTCAACCGAGTGAATATCTAACCCTAAATTTCTACTGACCCAAAACATATCAATCCTTGACCAGGACATCTGGGGATTTGAATAGTATGTAAATTGCTTATTGCTCGGATGTAGTGTACGCCAGAGATCTACTAAATTGTGCTCATCAACCAAATCAAAAAAGGTTTTGGGGAGTTTTTCCCTTTTAGTTTTTTTCTTTAATCCGCTCTTGTGGTTCACCTCCGGGTTTACCACCCCATTGAAGTCCCCAATAATACAAATATTTGTATATTCCAATTCAGCTATTTTATTGCTTAATTTCCTGTAGAATTCTCCTAGGTTTCTGTTTGGAGCATAAATGGCTACTACTAAAATTGGAATATTACCCCTCTTGATTTCAATTGCGAGAAATCTCCCTTAGTCATCTGAATATTTAAATTCAGCAGCAATTCCTTTTTTTACATATAATGCTACCCCCCCTTTTATTTTCTCTGCCAGAGAGGTAAAGCATTTGCCAAATTTCTCAAATTCTAAATATTTCCTCTCCTCTTTCTTTATGTGGACTTTTTGAAGGCAAATTATTTCCGGGTTAAGTTTAATCAATTTTGAAAAAATATGTTTTCTTTTCCTTCCGTTGTTTAAACTGTTTACATTCACCGAGAACAATTTCCAACCTTCCATTATCTAACTAACTACGTAGTTTTTGTTTATATTTACAGCTCTTTGTGGTCTTTGCTTCTTTCCTGTAGTTTCTTTGGCTTCCTTCTCTTCTGACTCCTTATCCTCTAGTGTATCTTCCTTGGATTTTTTTAACTGTGCATTGGTCTCATCCTGGGAGGCTATATCCAATTCCTCCTTGCTACTTTGGCCTTTCTCCTCACTTCTCAGTTGGTCCAAAAGTTCTTGTGCAGAGACTAGGCTGTCGATCTTAATCCGTTTTCCTTGCCAGGTGATGAGCATTCCCTCTGGTATAAGCCATCTAAAGGGAATGCTTCTCTTGTTTAGTTGTATCGCCAAGAACCTGTAGTCCCTTCTCAGATCACAAACCCTCTTAGGAACTTGTTTCAGTACTATTACTTCTTTGCCTTTAAAATTGATAGGTTCATCTCTTACTATATTTATAACACGTCTTTCACTTTCCTTCGGGCAAATCTGACATGAACTTCTCGAGGGAGTTTATTCCTCCTGGCATAGTTGGTTTGCACCCTGTAAATTTCATCTAGCTCCTTTATAATATCATCTTTATCTTGTTGTAAAATTCCAGCTATTAGATCCACCATAACATCTCCCAGGTCTTCGTCTTTTTCCTCCACCACATTCTGAAAACGAAGGTAAAAAGCTGCCCGGTCCATCTCGAGCTGGATAATGGAGTCTTCCAACTCCCTATTCTGTGCCATCAATTTCTGGTCGATCGAGTCAAGGTTTCTCTCATTTTGCTCCACTCTTGTCTCGACCCTCTTTATCTTTTTCTCGTTGTTATGGATGGACTCCTGGATCTCACTCATTTTCTGATCGATAGAGTGAATATCAGATTTAAGTTCAACATGATTGTTAGTCATTTTTTCTTGTAACAGGAGCATCGTTTCTTGAATAGTTGACAGCGTCATTTGTATTGCTTGAATGGTTGGTAGCATTGCTGACTTATCCGCTTTTGTTAGCACCTCAGTGGATTTTTGCTGGGCTGGAGAGGACATTGTTAATACAGGGTTGGAGGAAGTTTTCTTTCCAGTCTTAAATACTGCCGATGAAATGCTTGTCATCTCCTTTAGGATTCTCTTCTGGTTTGTCAAAATTACCTCGATGTTCTTCCAAATTATCATCCACTATCCTCTCTTCTAATAGCAAGATTCACTTAATTCTTCTAATCCTAAATTTACTCAATTTTCCTGTCTGCACGTAACAGTTCTTACAGATATTATTATACGAAATTATATATAAATAAACTCAACATGATTACTAAATGCTCATTCCAATTATGATCTAGGTTATATCTATATATAAAATCAAGTACAATTAATTAATCCAAATCTATATATCATAATAAATACTCAATCTCTTCAATCTTAACCCTGCAATACTAATATAGAGATACTATTCCACCCTTATTAAATTCATCAAACACGATCTATAAATAATTCTTATATAAGTATAAATATGGGTATCAATGTGCTAAATATAAAAGGGTAACAATTCAAATAGAAAAAGGTTATACAATAAGAATAAATTAAAATCTGTTAGGTTTTTTCAAGATAATATATAGTACTAGACAGGAAAAGTTATCTAGAATAGTTAATCAAGAAAGAAAAAAAGGCTTCGCAACTATATAAATAGGGAGATAATTATAGAATAATTAATAATTAATAATTACTAAGGTAATAAGTTAATAAGTTAATTAATAGATTAATAAATTGATAAGTTAGTATCAATATTAGTATCAGTGATAATATTGATAGTTGATAAAGAGTTCTATAAACGGTGTTTTATGAAGTTCATTACTCTTGTTTAGTTGACTACTGCCACTTTCAAGGGAGTTCTTCCACCTAAAGAAATGTCTCAGTTAATTAAGAAAAAAGTCTCAAATAGGTCCAACAATCAGCAAGTCTTAATAAGCAGGAACACAATTGGGAGGAAAGATCGCAGCTCAGAATGTTACACAATTCTTCCTGTTGTCAAGTTTCAAGTACCCGTTATAACATATGGCTACACTTCCGGTTTCTTCCTTCGGGAAAAGCCAGTCAGCTGGAAGATGACAGCAAAATGACAGCAGGAAGTATTATTGCAATGTATTCTCACGGTATTATCCACCAAATCTGATTCTGAGCCTCTTCATCCACAGTCGATATACGAAGTGCCTACAGCTGATTTCACCCTCCCTCGGCACAGTAAATTCTCCTTCCTCCTCACAGCCTTGCCAGCAGTTCACACTCGATCAGCCTGCTCAATTGTTAATATTCGCCACCTTCCCACCGCCGTGAGTCCTATTAGCTGGCTCAGCTCGCAGTTCTTTGAGGTCTGCTCCTACGATCGCCAGAGATCTGTAATCGGGTCTCCTTCTCACGTTGACCGCCCCGAACTCCTCGCTTCCTCGATGTTGGTGGAGATCGCGACTTCGGGTCTGCCATTAAACGGTGGACGCACCGATGCCGGTTTGACAGAGGAATCTGTCCAAGCGAGAGGCGTTTGCACGCCGCTTTCTCACTTTCCAGATCCCCTCTCTTGTCCGAGACGGTCTCCGGGCGATCTCGCCCCTCAGGGTCCCCAAGACACGGCGAAAAAGCTAGTGCCGTGGAGCGGAGCTCACTCACACAGCACCCTGCCACCACAATCCCCAACCGGAAGTCAGAAGTCCAGTCTGGTGCTTCTGCTGGGCTAAAAGAGTGAGGCTGAAGTTCCAAACTCTCCACGAACATTTGATGGGCATGGCCAATTCGACGTCACTCACTTTTATCAGTCACATGACAGCCCCTGAGCCACGCCTACCCAGCTGGTGATTAGGGCAGAGAACCGGTTGCTAAAAAACAATGGGAACCACAAAATCCTCCCTCTCTGTCTCCCCCTCTCTCTTTGTATCTCTCTATGTCTCTCTCTCCCCTCTCTGTATCTCTCTATGTGTGTCTCTCTCCCCCTCTCTCTGTATCTCTATGTCTCTCTCTCCCCCTCTCTCTGTATCTCTCTCTGTCTCTCTCTCTCTCTCCCCTCTGTATCTCTCTATGTATCTCTCTCTCCCCGTCTCTCTGTATCTCTCTGTCTCTCTCTCCCCCCCTGTATCTCTCTATGTCTCTCTCTCTCCCCCCCTGTATCTCTATATGTGTCTCTCCCCCTCTCTCTGTATCTCTCTCTGTCTCTCTCTCTCTCCCACCCTCTCTCTCTGTATCTCTGTATGTCTCTCTCTCTCCCCCCATCTCTTTGTATTTCTCTATGTCTCTCTCTTCATCTCTCTCTGTTTATCTCTGTCTCTGGCCTGGCCTGTTCTGCATCTCCTGCCATCGCCCTTACCTTTTCAGGCCAGGCGTTCGCAGCTCTCTGCACCACAGCAGAAACTCGGGGCCCCTCTCCATCCTCCCTACACAGATGTTCTCTGGGGGCTCGATGGGGAGACGCATAGCAGAGAAGGGAGGGAGGGAGGGGGGTGCAGCAGGAGTTCGAGGCTGGTTTGGGGCTTCCTGCCCGAAGGAAGAAAGCAGCAAAGCCAGGAGCCACGCACACCCCATTGGACCCCTGCTGCGCAGTTTTCCTCCCCCACCTGCCAAGGGCAGGGGAATGATTAAATCCCCCGCTCTTCCAGGTGAAATGAAGGAGGGCCAGCCAACCTCCCTCCTGCCCATTTCCGCCCCCCCCCCCGGAAGCCTCCCCGGAGCCCCTTTTCTGCCAGAGGCCGAAATTTTCATGTAGGCTCCATGAACTGCCAGAGCACCCACCTGGGAATCAAAGGCAGCACTGGTCAAAGGCAACTCCGAGGCTCCAGTTGCCTCCATCTCCCGCTCACTGACCAGATTCGCATAGCGCTGGTTAGCGGCTGGTCTTTCTGACCTCAGGGCCCGTGGTAGCGCTGGGCCAGGCACAATTCAGGCCAGGCGAGGGACTGAGGGTTCCCGCTTGGCAGATCCAGGCAGCCTCGTTGCCAGGTGTTCTTTGGAGGGAGCCCCGAGAGCGGCTGGTGAGGGGGATGGGCAGCAGCGGCGGGTGAGGCTAGTTCACAGGGTGGCCGGGGGAGGGGGAGGTCAGAGCCAGGCTCGGGCATCTCCCGCCCAGCCCTAGAAGCGCCAGCTGTGAGGGCTTCCCGGTGGGGAGCCGGCTGCCTACCTGCCAAGCCTGGTGGCAGGATATGGCCTTGGGCGTCTCTGCCTTCCAAATGCGCAGTTTCTTGGAAGCAATATGGAGAGTCTAAATATAAGGAGCAGAAATCTGTTGAGCGTAATCAGGGCTGGGAGGCTTCCATGTTGGTTTTACGTCCAGCAGATGGCGCTGTTTTTCAATATTTTTCAATGTCTTTCAATGTTTTCCAATGTTTTTCATGTTTTTACCTGTCACAGGTGTGACATGTATATAATATAGGTATATAAAAACACGTCTGTAGTTGAATGCAACGTTGTGTCAAAATTTGAAAGCAATTGATGAAGAACTTTAGGAGATGTGCAGTTATGTACAAATGGACATTTACATTTTTATTTATATAGATAGAATAGTTTGTTCCACTCTAGGGTATATTCTGTGTATTTACCAAATTGCTATATTGTTTCTACAAAACTAAGTAAAGATCAGGGGTGGGTTCTAAAATTTTTACTACTGGTTCTGTGGGCGTGACTTATTTTGTGGGTGTGGCTTGAAGGTCATGTGACTAGGTGGGCATGCCAACTCAATGTCACTGATGTCAAGGCATGCCTTGACCCTCCCTTCCCAGCCATTCCTTGTCACACCCAGCCTCAACGTATCTATAGTTCCGTAAAAATGTTGTTCACCTTTTTTCAACTTTATTATCTACATACTATAGCTGTACTTTCATGGACCACTGAAAGGAGGAAATGGCTCACATGCTTTGCCCAAGAATGTGATAGGCAACAGACTTTTAAGGGGCTGCCAGAAAGAAGGGGGGGCAATGTATTTTCCAAAGTACCAGAAGGCAAAACAAGAAGCAATGGATGGAAACTGAACAAAGAGAGAAGTAACCTAAAACTAAGGAGAAACTTCCTGATAGTGAGAACCAATATAGGTGCAGAAATATTTCAGTCATAATTTCACATGTAAAATAGCCATTCGTGTAATACAACCTGCATATTTTTCAAAACAGTCATTAGTATTATGGCTGATGTTTGACAGCAAGCCTAAAAGTCAAAGACACAAGAGTGCTTCTTTCTCTGTATGTATACAAAACATCACATACCAGGAATAGCATATTAAGATGGACTTATACAACCTGATGTACAAAATAAACACACACATATTTATGCTCTGGACTATAGGCATTGAATGCATGTAAATCCCTGAAAAATATGTGGTAGCCCTGGGCAAAAGAAAGATCAGTAAAATCACTCTATGTATAGGGACAGTGTAAAATATTAACACATGATAAATAATGTGTTAATTAAAAATAATAGCACAGAGGTTTTTTTTCTCTCTCTCTCCCTTCCTTCCTCTTTCTTTCTCTTCTATCTCTCTCTCCTTCCCTTTCTTTCTTTCTTTCTTTCTTTCTTTCTTTCTTTCTTTCTTTCTTTCTTTCTTTCTCTCTCTCTCTTCTTTCTTTTTCTTTCTCTCTGTTTCTCTGTCTCTGTCTCTGTCTGTCTCTCTCTCTCTCTCTCTCTCTCTCTCTCTGTCTCTCTCTGTCTCTCTCTCTCTCTCTCTCACACACACACACACACAGACACACACACACACACACACACACGGTGTTTTCATTTATCTCTATAATACACCTGATACTAATCGGTACCCTATCTCTCAACTACGTAAAGCCTATGCATGTTTACTTGGCAGTAAGGCTATTCTCTTTCAGTGGGATTTACTCCTAATAGATACACAATGATTGCAGGCAGACAGCTAGCTCCGTTGTTTAATAGGCTGTAAGAAAAATTTCTACATTAACAAAATTTATACCTAAACAACAGAATATAGGAACAAAAAATCATAGCAGTAGTCTGAGCTATGCTTTTCTTCTTTAAATGGAAGTACTACCCATTTTAACCAGACATTAAGACTCATTAGTTTGGAATACTAGTATGGCTTGCACTGAACCTTGACAGTACTTGTTTTCCTTACAAACTAGCTCAACTATGTTTCCTTTAAATCTTGCTTTCATTACACTGCTTGCTTTGGACCAAGAGCTCCATTTTTAGGGAAAGAGAGTGGACTGGAAGGGGGGGGGGCGTTGCTTTGGAAATAAAAGCGCAGCAAGAGAAAAGGGGAAAGGCGCGCTCTGGATTCCGGACTCTGAGCCTTCCCTGAGCCGGAAAGCCCTCCTCATTCTCATTCTTCCCAATCCCTTCCCACTCGTGGATCCTTCTCCCCCCACCCGCCCCGCTTCCTTTTGCTTGAAACTCCTTTCAGGGTGGGAGGGAAAGCCAAATAAAAACGGGAAGGAGGCAAGGACAGAAAATGGTGCATAGAGGAGGGCATTTTTCAGCCACTTTCTGGGACTGAAAAGTTGAGGGGACCCAAGGAAGCAGGAACCGGCCGGGACTAAGACGCTCCTCCTCCCACCCCCCACCATCCCGCGCCGCCTTCTTTTTCTTTCCCTGCCCCCGCTCTTCTCTCTCCTGGGAAGAAGGGGACTAACCTTAAAAAAAAAAGCTCTGCTGCATAGCAGAGAAAGTGGTAGCTGGGAAAGATGTTGCTACAGAGTTAAAACAATGAAAAAAATGCCCTTCCCCTGTTCCTACCCTCCCTCTTTTTCTCCCCACCAGTTTCTTTTAGCTTTGGCTCTGGTGCCAAAAGAGAGAATTCTCTTTTGTTTGTGAAGTCCCACTCCTTTTTTTCCTGCCCAGCTGGAGAAAGATAGGAGAGGGCTGCTGCTGCCCCTATCAGTCCCAGCACAGCAGCTGCATGCAACGCCGGTGGCTTTGGGAGGCGTTGGCCGGCAAGGAGAAGGGAGCCAGCACAGCAACCTTTGTAGCCACACAGCTGCAAAGCTTGTCGATCTGTCCCACCTGCCACCCCAAATTGTGCCCTACTGACAGACGAGCATTTTACCGGAGAGTGGCAGCTCCGGGTCGTCTCTCAGCCGTTACGTGCAGGGAGTGCAAGACAACTAACTTCTTGCACTTAGGAGAAGTTTTTCTTTACTTTGCAAGGTTTTTCCCTGTACACAACAACTGAGAGGCGACCTGGAGCTGCCAGTCTGAGCTCTGCCAGGTGAGCAGCAGAGCGAGTAAGCCAATGATCTGCCAGCTTCCTGTAATCTGCAGTTTGCTCATGGGCACCATGCGCAGGAAGTGGCTGCCAGCGATGCCCTAAGGTGAAGATGTTGTGGGCAGGGAGGCTTGACCCCCTTAGGAGCCTCAGTTTACTCGTGAGCACCATTGGCCTTTCTCCCTGCCTCTTTTGGCCAATGTTGCTCACGAGTAAACTGCAGCTAGGATTTCCCACATGCTTCCCTCTCAGGCCAGGCCAGCTGGGGGAAATGCATGGGAAGAGCTCCGGTGCCACAATCTCCCACTCGCTCCCCTCCCTCCCCGCGTGCATCAGTCCACCACCTGCTGCTGGTATCACCCCTCCACCAGCTCTCCCTTCCCCGCCCACCCATGCCCTTCAGCCTTACCTTTGCCAGCAGTGGTGAGCAGAAGTATGGGGCTTGATTCTGCAAGTAGTGGCTAGGCGAGGTGGACGAGCATCGGGCAAGCAGGGTGAGTGAGCGGGGACTGGTTCAGGGGCATGGTCAGCCAAAGGTCACTGACGGTTCGGGGAACCATGTCAAATTTCTGCTAATGGTTCTCCTGAACCGGTCCGAACTGGTAGCAACCCACCTCTGGTAAAGATCCAATTTAGTTAGCAATTTAGTTAAGCTAGTTAGCATTCATATTAGGATCTGACTAAAATAACTTGTTTCAGTTCTTCCTATCCAACCTCCCTGAATATCACTTGATTGTCTAATTGAGCATGTCTGTATTTCTGACACCAGGCTGATTAAATTGAATCCACAAGTGAGTGACTATAGGTAGTCCTCGACTTATGAATGTAATAGAGCCTGCCAATTACATTTGTAACCCAAAGAATTTGTTAATGGAATCATGTTAATTGTACGTGATCCCTCATTATTGATTTACCCAATGCATTTGTTAATCAAATGCTCAGGTCATTAAGTGCACATGAGGTATCTCAGGGTGAGGAAGACCATGGGGGGAGGCCTAGTGCTTCCGACCATCCAAGCCCCCCTGAACCACTGAGATATCTCATGCTTCCCCACCACCACCACCATCCTACTCCCGCAAGTCATCACTCACCTTTGAAGATCTTGATGATCAAGACAGCTGTGTCCTCTCCGGCCTCTCTGCCATGGTTTCTTTGCCTGTATCCTGGCAGGCTCCAGTCATCTTTGCAAAAAGCTTTTGGCATGAAGAAAGGAAGCCAGGAGGGGTGTGAGCATCGCTCCTGGCCTCCATTCTTCGCACCGAAAGTCTTGAGGAAAGCCGGCCAAAGCCTGCAAGGGTGAGTGATTGCATTCTGTCAGGTTCCGGTTGTCTTTGCAAAAATCTTTTGGCACAAAGAATGGAGGCTGGGAGGGGTGTGCACACCACTCTCAGCCTCCATCCTTTGCACCAAAAGCCTTGAGCAAAGCCAGTCAAAGCCTGCAGGGGCAAGTGATTGCATCCCGGCAGGCTTTGCAAAAAGCTTTTGGCACAAAGAACGGAGGACGGGAGTGGCAGAGAGGCTGGAGAGGACAAAGCTTATTAGATCTTTGAAAGGTAAGTGAGTCTCCACAGACCCAGTGCCTGTGGAGATCCAGGAGTCGGGAGGGGGGGATAGGCAAGGCAAACGTTGTAGTGCCTCTGCAGTTGTTTGTAAGGGTGAACAACTGTGGTAGTGCTGCAACATTCATAACCTCAGGGCTATGTCATAACTACTTGGTGTATATGTGATGTTGTAACTTTGAATGGTCATAAGTAAACTGTTGTAATTTAAGGATTACCTGTACTATGAAAAAATGAGGTGCAAATGAACAAAGGTTGAATTGCAAAGGAAGAATCAATGAGCTTAACGAAAGGGAAAGACAACAAACTATAATTGGATGGAGCTGATGAGATATAAGAAAGAATGGCTTGCAAGGATAGAAAGATATGGAGGAATATATACATAATGAACTTTATATAGATTAACTTTAGCTACATTTCCTGTTCTTTTTGTCTTCTCCTGCTTTTAATTTCTTTTGTTCCTACTTCATATTCTTCTTTTATCCCTTGTGAAACTGTTCAGCTTAAAAGGGAATTGCATGAATGAATGTATGGACCTCTATACAACTCTAGCTGAGAGAGAGGGTTCCATAAGGTTGGCTGAATTTGTAGTGGAATCAATTTATTTCTTGCTCAGTTATAGTGTGACTGTTACGATAGTGCGTTGAAGTCCCATCTTAGCCATGAAAACGAGCTTGATAACTTCAAGTCAGTCACTGTCGCTCAGTCCAACTACTTCACAGGGTTGTTGTTGGGAAAATAGGAGGAAAAAGGAATATTATGTATTTGCTATTTTCAGTTATTTATAAAAAATAGTAAAAGCAGGATAAAAATAAATAAATTCAAATAAATGTTCCAGTTCTCAGGTAGTTTACTGATGCTCCAGGATCTTTGAAAGATATAGGTTCAGTGGTTTCAAGATCATATCTGCCAGCTCAGTGGTGGGTTGCTCCCAGTTCTGTCCGGTTCTTTAGAACCAGTAGTAAAAGCAGCAGGAGGCTCTGCCCATCCACCCAGATGTCATAATTGACAATCTGCACATGCACAGAAGCTTCTGTGCATGCACAGAAGTGCGCGCACTCTCCCATTGCAAACCAGTAGTAAAGGTAAGTAGAACCCACCCCTGTGCCAGCTCCTTCAGAACCATGGGATGTAAACCATCTAATGCTGGTGATTTGAATTTGTCTAGAACAGGGGTGTCAAACTCAAGGCCTGGGGGCCAGACTTGGGGTGATTAGATCTGGCCTGTGGGACCGCCCTAGAAACAGCAAAGAACTGGCCCACATTGCCTCTGCCAGTGAAAATGGAGCTCAGGGTGTGTACATGCATCCCCCTGAGCTCCATTTTCATTGGCAGTGGGCAGCAGGAGGCCATCGCAGCTGAAAACGGAGCTCAGGAGCCCATTTTCGCTGGCAGAGTGCTTGGGCTATCAAAGATGCCCCTGACACGAGTGATGTCAAACTGGACACACGTACTCTGGCCATGCCCACCCCAGCCCCTGAGGTCAAACACAAACCTGATGTGGCCCTCAATGAAATCGAGTTTGATACCCCTGGTCTAGAGTGAATAGGTGTTTTCTCACAATTTTTTGACTGTTTTTACCTGCATTCCATTTCTGTTTCTTATGATGCTGCTTTTGCTAGATTTGACTATTTTTTCTTTTTGCATGAAGACAGAGACAAAGAACGGTATTAAGCAGATCTGCTTTCTCCATGCTGCCTATTACCTTCTTACCATCTTCTCCCATTAGTGGAGAAGCAAGGAATAACGGAGAAATCGATCCCTGACTTTGGTCTGAAACCAGTTGTTCTTTGAAAGACAAACTAAAATCAGTACCTTTCAAAGAACTCCTGTCAATACCCTTAATTCTCCTATAAATATTTGACAAACAGAGAACATCTCTGGTGGCCTTTCCTGGTTTATTGCTGGCTTCATCTGAGGAGATGAGGAATAAAGAATACATTGCATGCTGCTATAAGCCTTACTTCTTAACATATCAAACAGCAATATGGAAATAAAGAACTGGTATTGATATCAACATTCGAAGGGTGATTTTTAGAATTATGAAAATATCCACAAAAATTAACCACTTCTAAGAGGTGTACTAAGCTTAGCAGTAATGCTCTTTCTGAGAGTGGGGCCTGTTGTGGGTTTTCTTCCCATTTTTTAATATATTTAATTTAATATATTCTGAAAGAATATAAGAAATAGATAACACAAATAAGAAACAGAATTGTTCATTTTTAGTAATCAAGACTGGAATAAAACACAAAACATTTTGTTTATTGTTATATTTTTATCTCACCTTTATTTCTTAATAAGTAAATATAATATTGAAAGTGAATTTGGTATTCTTCTTCCATTGAAATTCCAACCCTCCACAAGTATAGTATACTCTACACCCATCTAATACAGTCTTTGACTTATTTGGATTCCGGACCATGCTTCACTTGCAATTTATAAATAATGCCTAAAAATTATCAATATTATATATGGCAAGATTTTTTCGTATCTGATCAGATCTGATACACCATTAGCGTTAAAATCAGATAATACTCCTCTTCCCCTCCTGTAAATATTTGTATTCTATGAGATCACTGAATCCTGGGCTTGTGGGCTATGTGTTGTGGGTTACACCTTATTTTTATATAGAATAGAATTATAGAGTTGGAAGGGATCTTTAGATCATCTAGTCCAACCCTCTGCTCAAGCAGGAGACCCTATACCTGTGATGGCGAACCTATGCCATCACTGCCCTATACCATTTCTGACAGATGGCTGTCCAGTCTCTTCTCGAAAGCTTCCAGTGATGAAGCACCCAAACTTCTGAAGGCAAGCTGTTCCGTTGGTTGAATGTTCTGTCAGAAAATTTCTCCTTATTTCTAGGTGGAATCTCTTCTTCATCAGTTTCCATCCATTATTCCTTGTCTGGCCTTCAGGTGTTTTGGAAAATAGGTTGAATTCTTCCTCTCTGTGACAGCCCCTCAAATATTGGAACACTGCTATCATGTCACCCCTGGTCCTTCTCTTCACTAGACTATCCATGCCCAGTTCCTGCAACCGTTCTTCATATGTTTTATCCTCCAGTCCCTTAATCATCTTTGTTGCTCTTCTCTGCACTCTTTCTAGAGCCTCAACAACTTTTTTTATAGTGTGGTAACCAAAACTGGATGCAATATTCTAGGTGTGGTCTTACTAAGTCTTTATAGAGTGGTATTAGTATCTCACATCATGTTAATGCCTCTGTTAATGCAATTTAGGATTACATTGGCTTTTTTGGCTGCCACTGCACACTGCTGGGTCATATTTAGCTGGTTGTCCACTAAGACTCCAAGATCCCTCTCACAGTTACTGCTATTAAGCCTGGTTTCACCCAATCTATATGTGTACTTTTGATTTTTCTTGTCTAAGTGTAAGACTGTTTTTCTCTACATTGAATTTTATTTGGTTAGATAGGGCCCAGTGTTCAAGTCTGTCAAGATCCATCTGGATCTTGAGACTGTCATCTAGGGTGTTGGCTATTCCTGCCAGCTTATTCCTGGCAGGAATAGCCAACACCCTTATTTTTGCCAGATGATAATCTGCAAATTTGGTAAATTCCCCTTCTATTCCCTCATCTAAGTCGTTTATGAAGATATTGAAAAGTACTGGACCTAAGACAGAATCTTGTGGTACCCCACTGTTTACTTCCCTCCATGTAGACATAGTACCACTAAGGATTGCTTGTTGAGTAGTTTGTCAGCTAGTTACAAATCTAACTGTGGTAATGCTATCCATCCCACTTTTTTCTAGCTTACCAAGAAATAGGTAAGTAATAGCAATAGCAATAGCACTTAGACTTATAGTGTTTTTACAATCCTCTCTAAGCAGTTTACAGAGTCAGCATATTGCCGCCAACAATCTGGGTCCTCATTTTACCCACCTCAGAAGGATGGTAGGCTGAGTCAACCTTGAGCCAGTGAAATTTGATCTACTGAACTGCAGCTAGCAGTCAGCTGAAGTAGCCTGCAGTACTGCACTCTAACCACTGCGCCACCTTGGCTCTTGCTTGTAATGATGGCCTCTTTCATTTTAAAACCATTTCCTAATATCTCTTTATGTTTATTGCTTTTTATTCTTCACATATACTATGCAGCCAGCTTTGCACCTGAGATCAGGAGAGCGTATATCCTTGCTGGCCATGGACTACATTTGTATGTTAGACCTAGATCAGGGGTGTCAAACTAGCGGCCCAGGGGCTGGATGTGTCACTCGCAAGCCACACACATCCCAGCTCCGCAAAGGCAAAAAAGTCATGATATGTCATGATACGTCACATGATGTGATCGAGTTTGACACTCGTGACCTAGATGATCATGACTAATTATGAGAGTTTGGAATGTAGCTAAAAGAGCAGACAACTGCAAGGATGTATAAAGACTGAAGAACCAGTCTTAAGTCTTAACTACTTATTTCCTGTGCTGCTCATTGCTATTCCTGAACTGCTTTAGAAACATGAGCCCTGACTATATGGTTTGAAAAGAGGATCAGATGGATGCTCAGTCTGGACTAGACACAATTGATCACTCCCGTTTTTTGCCTTTCTTGTTGATGGAAAGGCAGTTTTTTTTATTGAAAAGTTTTATAAAAGATACAAACATTTTCTCCCCCCTCTCACCCCTCCACCCTCACCCCATCCCACCCCCCTTGCCCACCTACCCACCCTTTCCCCCTCCCCCTTCCCCCCACCTCCCTCCCTAGACTTCCCAGAACATGCACAGGGTATAGCATTCACAAACATAAAGCTAAAATATGCTAACAATTTGTTAACTTCAAATTCTCCCTAGGTCTTTAACTCCTTATAACTCAACACACTATAAACATAAACTAACGATTAAAAATGTTTCATTCATAAACTATATGAAACTTCTTAGTCTGATACTTATTTTGAATATAGTCAATCCATCTTCTCCATTCCGATATATATCTTTCGTTTGAATAGTCTTTGAGATATGATGAAATTTTTGTCATCTCTGCCAAATGCGCGACTTTCAGTGTCCATTCTTCAGTAGTAGGTGGATCTTCCTTCTTCCAATACTGTGCCACCAGTAACCTGGCTGCTGTTATTAAATTTAAAACCAACTTAGTCTCTATTACAGTACAATCCATAACTATTCCCAACAAAAAAAACTGTGGTGTAAATTTAATCTTTTTCTTTAAAATATTTTGAATAATCCACCATATTTTTATCCAAAAAGCCTTAATTTTTTTACATGTCCACCATATATGAAAATACGTAGCATCTTCACACTCACATCGCCAACATTTAGGTTGTAAATTTGGATACATAAGGCTAGTTTTTTTGGATCTAAATGCCATCTGTAAAACATTTTATAAAAGTTCTCTCTTAAATTTTGTGCTTGTGTAAATCTTACGTTTCTAACCCATATCTTTTCCCATGTTTCCATCATTATTGGTTCTCCTATATTTTGTGCCCATTTTATCATACAATCCTTGACTAGCTCTGTTTCCGAATCTATTTCCACTAATACATTATACAAGCTTTTTATATGCATTTGACTTTTGTCTCTTATTTGTTTTATCAAATTCTCCTCCTGTTGCAAAATACCAGTTTTTTTGATCTTCTCTCCATCTGGCCTGCAGCTGTCCATACTGAAACCAAGTTCTAATTATTCCTTCTTCTCTTAATTGTTCCATAGATTTTAATTGTAATCTCACTCCTTCTTTATAAAGGAGTTCCGTGTATGTAATCCTATCTTGTTTCTGCTCCACATTTATATTCTCTATCACATGTCTGGGTACTGTCCATATTGGTAACTTATCGTTTAATTTGTATTGATACTTTTTCCAGACATGCAATAAAGCATTCCTTAATATATGACTTTTAAAAGTCTTATCTACTTTCTTGTCATACACTAAATAAGCATGCCAGCCGTAGACCAGACCATATGCTTCAATATTTAATATCCTTTCCTCCGTTAAATTTATCCAATCAGTAACTGCTGAGAGGGCAGCGGCTTCGTAGTACAATCTTAAATTGGGCATTTTAAGACCTCCTCTTTCTCGTGTGTCTTGCATTATCTTTTGATTTACTCGCGGTTTCTTCCCTGTTTATGCCCTTCTGCCATTCCTTCAAATTTTCATCTTTTTTAAATATAGGTATCATTTGAAAAAGAAATAAAAACCTTGGTAAAACATTCATTTTTACTGCAGCTATCCTTCCCAGCAAAGACAATTGTAATTTTTTCCACTTTTCCATCTCATTCTGTATTTTTTGCCACAACAGTTCATAATTATACTGATATAGTTTCATATTTGTAGTCATAATATAAACCCCTAAATATTTAACCTTCTTTACTATCTCAAATCCTGTTACCCTTTCTATCTCTTGTTTTTGGCTTCTAGTCATATTTTTAGCTATTATTTTTGTTTTGGATGTATTTAGTTTAAAACCAGATACTTGTCCATATGGGTTAATTATATCCATCAAGGCTGTAATCAAGGCTGGTTGGGCTAAGGTAACAACCAGGTCATCCGCAAATGCTCGTAACTTATACTCATGCTGTCTAATTTTAATTCCCTTTATTGTATCTGTCCCATGTATTTTACTCAGTAGGATTTCCAGTGTCAAAATAAACAATAATGGAGACAAGGGACAACCTTGCCTTGTTCCTTTTTCTATATTGAAAATATCTGTTAAACCACCATTAATTATTATTTGCGCTGTTTGTTTCTGATATATTGCCTTAATAGATTGTATAAAATATTCTCCAAGTTGCATCCTTTCTGTTAATTTCAATAAAAAAATACCAATTCAATCTATCAAAGGCTTTCTCAGCATCCAGAAATACTAGCACTGCGGGGACCTGGTTGTTCCTCCCCAAATACTCTAGTAAGTTAACAATTTGCCTTACATTACTTTTCATTTGTCTACCATTTATAAAACCAGTTTGATCATGATGAATCATTTGTTGCATAACTGTCATTAATCTATTTGCTAATATTTTGGCAAAAATCTTATAATCTGTATTTAGAAGTGAAATCGGCCTATAGTTATTTGGATCTGTATGATCTTGACCTTCTTTTGGGATCAAAGAAATAAAAGCTGTCTTCCAAGTTGGAGGTACCTCTCCTCCCTGTTGTATATTGTTAAATAATTCCTTCAGTGGTTCGACCATTTCCTCCTGTAAGCTCTTATAATAAACAGCTGTCAAACCATCCGTCCCAGGAGCTTTACCCACTTTCAACTGCTTAATTGCAAACAAAATTTCCTCGGAAGTTATCAAATGCTCCCACCCTCTGGAATGAATTACCTACTGAGCTCCGGACGGCTCCTGATCTCCGCTCCTTCCGTCGGGACTTGAAGACTTGGCTTTTCAAACAAATAGGCTGAGACTGATTCCGGGCTTTATTATTTACTACTAATTAATTATTTGGATTAAATTATGATTTTATTGTACTTGTTTCTTAACTTGTGTTCGTCGCCCTGAATCCTTTGGGAGAATGGCGGCATATAAATACATGTAATAAATAAATAAATAAATAAATAAATAAATAAATAAATAAATAAATAAATAGATTTAAACTATTCCTCTGCTCTTTTGAAGTTGTGTAAATGTTTTCTTTCTGCAAATATCTATCTATATCTATATCTTAAATTTTTATCACCGGTATACAGCCTTGAATAAAACTCTAAAAATGATTTTTTAATAAATTCTTGCTCATAAACTTCTTTACCCTTATATTTTATTTTCTCTATAGTCCTTGATTTCTGCTTTTTCCTTAACAAATATGCTAACCACCTACCTGGTTTATTAGCATTACAAAAAGTTTTATGTTTAGCATATTGTAAATTAGTTGCCACTTGATCCGCTATTAACATGTTAAATTGACCTTTCAATAAATTAATTGCCTCTTTAATTTTCTTATCTGTTGGATTAACTATCAAAGCTCGTTCTTGTTTTTTAATCTCTTCTTCTAATTCCTTTCTTTTTTTCTAACCTCATTTGACCTTTAGGTCTGGCTCCTCCCACTGCTTCTGTTTTTGTAGTTTCTTGAGTTGTTGCTGTCTTAATTTTTCCTTACGTTTAGCTGTTGCTGCTCTGGTCTGTCTTTGATCCTTTGGTTCTTCTGATATATCAATTAACTCCAAATCTTGAACAGCAATCTGGATTTGTAGCAAATCATCTTGACTGGTCAAAGCTCCCCCCTGAACTATTGTCATCAACTCTTCTCTCTCTCCTTCCATTACTTCCTTCTTTTTTTTAACTTCTGGTGATTTTGGTGGCCCAGCCTTTAACACATTGGCATAAAAATCTCTTGCTTTCCATACTGTATTAAGCCAATATCTCTCACCCGAATAGTTCACCACTAGGCCGGCTGGCACTTTCCATCTGTACTACATTTGATGTTTTCTCAGTTCATCCACCAGAAAGGCATAATCCTTTCTGGCTCTCAACATTTTGGGGGGGATTTCTTTCATTGTCATCACCTCCTGGCCTTCCACTTGAAGCTTGTTTTTAAAGGTAGCCTGTAAAATTTCATTGCGTAATCTCCTTGTAGTAAAGTATATTACAATATCTCCTGGTAAGTGTTTCTGTCTGGCCACCCAGGAGTTGACACGATATATCTTGTCAATCTGCCAGCCTAACTCCACTTTCGTCTCCCCCAACATCTGTGCCAATGCCTCTGACATCACCTCTCTCAAATTCTCTTGTTTGTTCTCCTTCACCCCTCTTATTCTTAAAGCAAATTCCGTATCTCTGTATTGAATCATTGTTACATCAGCTTCAGCCCTTTCGACTTTGTTCTGTGTCTCTCCTAATTTATTGTCCAAATTTTCCGTAGATTGCTTAATTTCTTCAACTTTATCCTCCAAAATTTCAATATTACCTGCCAAACCTTTAAATGCCAATAGTATATCTTCCCTAATTTGCTGATTCCAAACTGAAATCTCCTCTGAAACAGACTGAATTTTTTCATTAGTTTCATTAATTTTTTCATTAATCACAGTAGTAAGTTTGTCCTGTGTGGCTTTTAGGGCTTCTTGTATCATTTCAAACGTTAAAGTCTGTGGATCTGTTGGGGGGGCAGAGGCTTGCAATCTAGGAGTGTGGGCTGGAGAGCTTCCGGCACTCCCAGTTCCTTTAATAGGAACAGTCTTTACAGATTTTGAGGCCATTTTCAGTTTTAATTAATCTTTATATTTTAATCAGAAGCCAAAAACAAAAGTTCAACAAAGTCAAAAGTTTTCCCAATCTTAAATTGATGTCTTAAAATCCTCCTTCTCTCAGTACAAATATTCTTTTCAAGCAAGAGGCTTCCAGCGAAATGAAACTTTTCTTTAACTTTCACTTTCCACGCCCTTTCAAGCCTCAATCGCCATCTTGTTGCAAATTTGCTAATTTGTTACTTCCGAAGGAGGTAATAAACATTGGAGTTAAGTTTAAATACTTGCAGTCTGACTTCTCCTGGCTTGTTCTGCCTGCAGCAATTTAGGAAGTTGGAATTTCCTTCAGTTGTTATTGGCCGAATTGGTCGTGGCTTCTTGCCCTGCTAGTTAGCAGAGTTGTCCCAGGTCCGGAGCAGATTGACAGGCTTCTAGGGAGCTCTCACCCTTCGCGCTCCAGAATTTCTCCTAGGGCACTTGGGGAGCTCTACCTCCACCTGTTGGCTCTCCTCTCTCCCCTTTGTCCGGGGGGAGAGTTTCCAAACCACCAGACAGCTGTTTGTTGGCTGTTCTGGCAGCTTTTACGATGCCGGGGATCGGGCACTCACGGAGGAGCATCTGCGAGGCGCGCGGAGCCAATCGGAAGTCGGAAAGGCAGTTGTTGATGTCTAGTCCATGCATGTGGGTCAACTGCTGCCTGCGTTACCTTTTGGAGGATTGCCTCCCCTTTCCCCACTGCTTGCTTTTGCTATGTCTTTCTAGATGTATAGAGGGATGTACTTGCCCCTTCCTTTATTCTTTCACTTGATTTTAATTCAAAGATAACAAGATTTGGTCTTCTTTTTTAATTTCTTCTTTGTTAAATTATTGTACCTACTAGGATACATGGACTGGAAGAGGAGATGCATCTTTGAAGAGTCAAAGGCGTGATTGCCTTTTTCCTACTATACCTCTCCATTTCCCATTCAACTGTCCCAATACCTGCAAGACTCTGTTATGTCATTCACTTCTATCATCAAGGGACAAAGAATTTAGGAAGAGACATATGCTGAATAGTGTGATAGTGTTATACTTGCACTACATCTCTCTCTCTCTCTCTCTCTCTCTCTCTCTCTCTCTCTCTCTCTCTCTCTCTCTCTCTCTCTCTCTCTCACACACACACACACACACACACACACACACACACACACACACACTGTCAGGTCCCATAGATCCCTATTGGGACGCTGCCATTTTGGTGGGGAGAGGGCCTGGGTGCATTCTTTAGTTTATAGCCTTTTTCCTGGTGCCCATCTACCCTGTACTTTAATTTACCTTCGTGGGAATGTAAAGGGGGAGGGTCATCTATTTTGTCTCACCTCAGGAGTCTCCAGCAAGAGATGCCTGAGAACAGCTTCTTATCACCTTCTCAGCCGACAATTCTCAAAACAACTTCACACCTGTGGATTGGCTTATTCAACATCGGACTGAGGGGAGGAGTTTCTAACTGTCTTAATCTGACAGAATTGCATGGGAATCTTCAGATCCTGCTTCCTTTGTCTTGCTATCTCTTTCCTTCAATAAAAGGCTCCTTTTGAAATGCTAATTGTTTCAAGAGTTCTTCTTTCTTGAACGGAGAGGAGAGGCAGGCCCTTACATACAACAGGATCTGTAAAAATGATCAACCTGGAGAAGCACTCGCTCTAATGAGAGGACCTTACAAGCCATGTCCAAGCAAAGTGGTGAGCATGGAGAGCATGGAGAGGAAGAGTGCTGGGGTGAAACCAGGGGTGAAATGTTCCCAGTTCGGTCTGGATTGCCCAATCCAGTAGCGATGGCAGTGGGTGGTTCAGAGAACTGGTAGCAAAAATCCTGTGCCCCCCCCCCCCATGCCTAGCTGAGCCGCGCGATTATCTGAGGCTTTTTTTTTTACTTTTAAAAGCATTTTTTCTACAACCTCTTTGGCTGAAAAAAATGCTTTTAAAAGTAAAAAAATAAAGCCTCTGATAATCGTACGGCTCAGCTGGGATCATTAGAGGCTTTTAAAAGCATTTTTTTCTACAACCTCTTCAGCCGAAGAGGTTGTAGAAAAAATGCTTTTAAAAGGAAAAAAAAAAGTTGGTCACCCCCACCCAGTCACATTACCCCCCCCCCCACCAAGCCATGCCCACAGAACTGGTAGTAACAAATTTTACATTTCATCATTGGGTGAAACCTCTACCACCACCCAACCGGACGCAATCTCCAAATGCCCTATCAAAGATATTGAGGCTGCTTTGGAGAACCCCACAAAACCAAAATGGTCAATTGGATTGGGGAAGAAAGAGCTGGGACGGAAGAACCGAAGGGGTCAACCTCAATTAAGGCAGCCGGCAGCCAGGCTGGAAATGCAAGCTGAAAACCTGTGGGATCATGAGGACCTAGGTGAGGAACTGGCCAGGGACAATCAACTGAAAAGGCATGTCATGCCTTGTGATGGAGGCTTTTGAGAACCTGAGAGCCCACGGCCATGGAATTTCGCCCCCTAGCAAAATCAAGGGAGGGAACTCTGGCCTCACCAGGAGAAGACACTGGACTGTTCAAAAGCTACTCAAAAGGTGACCTGCAAAGATGAACCAGTTGAGGTAGTCACATTGCTCCTAAGACTATTCATCCCCAAACCAAAAAAAAGAGTAAAGCTCTCAGCCCTTCTGGACTTGAGGTGTACCCGATGCTCAATAAGCCTGACCCTGGTGGGGAAATTGGGCATCCACCTATGGAAGTTAAAGACTCCAATTGCATTCTGCCAACTAGATGGGTCACTTGTGGGCGGGGAGACAGCCACTTTTGTCATGGAACCTTGGAAATAGCCATGGGGACCCATGACAAGACACTCATATTCATTGTGGCACCCGGAATGGAGTGGTCACTAGTCCTGGGGCTCACCTGGCTGAAGAGATGGAATCCCAGAGTAAAGTTCCAGCGGGGAGTGACCATTTGACCAAGGAGAGGAACTGGGGGAAAACCCAAAGAAAGAAACAGCTGCAGCTGGGAGAGGGTGAGCCAGCTTAGGGCATCCCCCGGGAATACAAGGACTTGGTTGAGATCTATAGTGAAGAGAGCTCTGATGAGTTCCCCTCCACCCCCCCACAGACTGTGCCATTGAGATTCTCCCAGGAGCAAAACTACCAAAGCCAAAACTGTACAGCATGTCCCCAAGAGAGATCAAGGAACTGCAAGCTTTCATAGATAAAAATCTGCCCCGGGGATTCATTCAACCAGCCCGACCCAAAATTGCAGCACCGGTGCTGTTCTGTGAGAAAAAGGACAGGTCTTTACCAGGGATGGGTTCTAAATTTTTTTACTACCGGTTCTGTGGACATGGCTTATTTTGTGGGTGTGGCTTGGTGATCATGTGATGTGGGCATGGCTTGGTGGTCACGTGACTGGGTGGGCATGGCTTGGTGGTCATGTGGTTGGGTGTATGTGACTGGTTGGTCATGTGACTGGGTGGGCGTGGCTGGTTGGTCATGTGACTGGGTGGGCATGCCGGGTGTTTTCCGGTATGTTTTTCATAGGAAGCTGACTCTCTTGTTATTCCATGTAATAATTAAGCAAAAAAGCTCTGTGTTATTTCAGAGATATGAGTATACTTTCAGTTGCTACTAGTTAGTAAATATCCAGCACAAACTTGATTTTGTAAGTAAATCACCAAATCACTCTAAAATCTATGGTCAATCTTGGTAAAGACTCAGAAATGACTATTCCAGTACAGTTGAGAAAAAGTCTCAAAACCAGCATAACACAAGCATTATTTCATTTTGTAAAGCTGTTTTCACGGTAAATACGGAGTGTTGCATAATTCTTCCCCAGAAAACACTTTTACAAAACACTAAAGATAGGGCACATTCACACATTCTGAATTTCCACCCATCAATCCCCCACAAAGCAGCTGGAAAGCAAACTTTGTTTTCATTTCTTCTGACCTTGAATTCACCAGGGACATCCATGAGCCAATCAGTCCTCTCTAAGTGACCAATAGCAGAAGAGAAAATCAGTAGCAAACATTCCTTCACCCCCAGAAACCATAATGAATTAATATACACACACTATTCTACATGCAATTATCTGGTGATTTGCCTAAAATTCTAAGAGGCTGCTATGATAAAAAGCTATTGCAAGAACAAGCCAGTTGTTTGCTTTGTTTTTTTTTTTTTAAAGCAATGAAAGGTTTCCGAAATGCCTTGCTAACATTCCTCTGTTGCATTCAAAAGCTCTTGTGAATTGGGAAATCATAGCATGTTGATAGTTTTATAATTAGGCATTTTTCTCAAGAGTGAAAGAAAGAAGGAGATGAGTTCTATCTATGAAGGGAGAAGTTATGTGAACAGGATACTGCATCTATATATACCCCAGAAAATGGCAAGAGTTTCAGCTGCCTGCCCAGAAAGTTTGCAGAAACTCAAGGGGAAATGAGTTTTGTTAGAGTTTCTCATAAAACAGGGTAGAATTTGACAACTCCAAAAGCAGACAATACAGTAAAATTACTCAGATCTTAACAATATTTTAAAGCCATGTAAAAAAATCTGTGGATAATGTCATCTCCAGCATTTCTAGAACTTTTCCAGATTAAAATATAGAAAACTAGTGTGTGAGGTTCTCATCTAGCATTGAACCTGACACATTACTGATTAGGATTTTTCATCTCACACAAAACATTTCAAGGATATAACAGAAGTATATATCAGTGGTGAAATGTAAAATTTGTTACTACAGATTCCGTGGACGTGGCTTGGTGGTGGTGGGGGTAATATGACTGAGTGGGCATGGCCAACTTTTTTTTTTTTTTACTTTTAAAACCATTTTTTCTACAACGTCTTCGGCTGAAGAGGTTGTAAAAAAATGCTTTTTTTTAAAGTAAAGTTTTAAAATATTTTACAAACAAATTTTCCCCCACTTCCTCCCTCCACCCATTCCCTCCCCCCCCCCCCGACTTCCCAGAGCAAAATACAGGGTATAGCATTCAGCAAACATAATCAAACATAATCAAACTAACTATACGCTATTAACTCCCCTTCACATTTTAACTCCCCCATACATACAAAAAATAAAAATTCACCCAAATTCATTCGTAAGATATTTGCAACTTTTTAGTCCCATATTTGTTTCGAATATAATCAATCCATCTTCTCCATTCCGATATGTATCTTTCATTCGAGCGATCCTTCAAATATGCAGAGATTTTAGCCATCTCCGCCAAATTAGCTACTTTTAATGTCCATTCTTCAATGGTAGGTACGTCTTCCTTCTTCCAATACTGCTCCACCAAAAGTCTGGCTGCAGTTATTAAGTTCAAAATCAAATTAATCTCTATAACTGTACAGTCTGTAATTATACCCAATAAAAACAACTGTGGAGTAAATTTTATCTTCTTTTTAAAAATATTTTGTACAATCCACCATATCTTAATCCAAAATGCCTTAATTTTTTTACATGTCCACCATATATGATAATACGTTGCATCATCACATTTACATCTCCAGCATGTAGATTGTAGGATTGGATACATACAAGCTAACTTTTTAGGATCTAAATGCCATCTATAAAACATTTTGTAAAAATTTTCTCTCAAGTTTTGGGCTTGGATAAATTTTACATTTCTGACCCATATTTTTTCCCATGTTTCCATCATTATTGGTTCCTCAATGTTTTGTGCCCATTTTATCATACAGTCCTTCACTAGCTCGGTTTCTGAATCTATTTCTATCAATGCATTATACAACCTTTTAATATGCATTGGGCTTTGATCCCTAATTTATTTTATCAGATTTTCCTCATTTTGCAAGATACCAATTTTCTGATCCTCTTTCCATCTAGTATACAACTGTCCATACTGAAACCAAGTTTGAGTTATCCTTTCTTCCTTTAATACCCCTAAAGACTTTAACTGCAATGTACCTCTTTCCATAGTAAGAAGCTCTTTGTAAGTAATGACATCTTGTTTCTGTTCTACACTTATATTCTCTATCATATGTCTAAGTATTGCCCATATAAGTAATTTATTATTTAATTTATATTGATATTTTTTCCATACACATAGTAATGCATTCCTCAATATATGACTTTTAAAATTCTTGTCCACCTTTTTATTATATAGTAAATATGCATGCCACCCATATAGCAAATCATATCCCTCAATATTCAATATTCTTTCTTCTGTTGAGTTAATCCAATCGCTAATTGCTGAGAGAGCAGCTGCCTCATAATACAATTTTAAATTAGGCATTTTGAGACTTCCTCTTTCACGTATATCTTGCATTATTTTTTGTTTTACTCTCGGTCTCTTTCCTGCCCACACAAAATTACTAATGCCCTTCTGCCATTCATTCAAATTTCCATCTTTTTTCAATATTGGTATCATTTGGAAAAGGAATAAGAACTTTGGCAAAATATTCATTTTCACTGCAGCTATCCTTCCCAACAATCATAGTTGCAATTTTTTCCAGTTTTCCATCTCCTTCTGTATTTTTTGCCACAACAATTCATAATTATATAATTTCGCATTTGATGTCATAATATAAACCCCTAAATATTTAACCTTCTTTACTATTTCAAATCCCGTTATTCTTTCTATTTCTTCTTTTTGACTTGTAACCATGTTTTTAGTTATTATCTTTGTTTTCCCTGCATTTATTTTAAATCCAGATACTTGTCCATATTGATTAATTATGTCCATTAAACCTATAACCAATTTTACTGGTTAGGTCAAAGTCACAACCAGGTCATCTGCAAATGCTCATAATCTGTAATCATCATACCTAATTTTAATTCCCCTTATTTTGTCTGAACCACGTATTTTGTTCAACAAAAATTCCAAAGTCAAAATAAACAGTAATGGAGATAAAGGACATCCTTGTCTTGTTCCTTTTTCTATATTAAAAGTTTCCGTTAAACTACCATTGATTATTACTTGTGCTGTTTGTTGCTGATATATTGCCTTAATAGATTGTGTAAAATACTCTCCAAACTGCATCTTTTCCATTATTTTCAATAAAAAATTCCAATTCAATCGATCAAACGCCTTCTCCGCATCTAAGAATATAAGCACTGCAGGGACCTGGTTGTTCTTTCCCAAATACTCCAATATATTAACTATTTGCCTTACATTACTTTTCATATATCACCTATTAATAAAAACCAGTTTGATCGTTATGAATCATTTGTTGCATAATTGGCATTAGCCTATTTGCTAGTATTTTAGCAAAAATCTTGTAATCTGTATTTAGAAGTGATATAGGTCTGTAATTTTTTGTCTGAGTATGCTCTTGATCTCCTTTGGGATCAAGGAAATAAATGCTGTTCTCCAGGAAGGAGGTACTTCTCCTCCAGTCTGTATTTTGTTAAATAATTCTTTAAGTGGTTCCACCATTTCTATCTGCAGGTTTTTATAATAAACAGCTTTCAATCCATCTGTCCCAGGGCCTTTTCCCATTTTCAATTGTTTAATTGCTAAAACAATTTCCTCAAAGGTTATCAATTGATTCAAACCTTCCCTTTGCTCTTCTGAAACTATAGAAATATTCTCCTTCTGTAAATATTTATCTATATCTATACCTTGGATTTTATCACTAGTATACAACTTCATATAAAATTCTAAAAATGCTTTTTTAATCATATTTTGCTGATACACCTCTTTACCCTTATATTCTATTTTCTCTATGGTGTGTGACTTTTGTTTTTTTCTGAGCAGATATGCCAACCATCTACCTGGTTTGTTAGCATTACAAAAGTATTATGTTTGGCATATTGCAAGTTAGTTGCCACCTGGTCTGCCATCAACATATTAAATTGCCCTCGCAATAAATTAATTGCTTCTTTTATTCTCTTATCTGTTGGATTTAATATTAATATTTGCTCTTTATTTTTTATTTCTTCTTCTAGTTCCTTCCATTTTCTTTCCTGTCTACGTCTATGTTTATTATTCAAATATATTAAAATACCTCTCATATATGCTTTACTTGCATCCCAAACCATTTCTATAGATATACCTTTATGCATATTCATAAGGAAAAATTCTTTCATAAATTTTTTACATTCTTTCACATTTTCCTCATATCTAAACAAGTTTTCATTCAACCTCCAGGACTTCCTGGGTCCCTTTTTGTACTCTAATTCCATGCAAACCGGACTGTGATCTGATAATGTTCTTGGACATATCTTCGTTTTCTTCACCCTGGAAAGAAAATCATTAGTAATTAATATAAAGTCAATCCTGGAAAATGACTGGTGTCTATCGGAAAAAAAAGTAAAATCTTTTTCTTCTGTGTTCTGCTCTCGCCAAATATCTCTCAACTCCATGTCCTCCATCATATCAAAAAAGGATTTAGGCAGTTTGGCACACGTTTGAATATTCTGCAAAGATCCTTTTTTATCCTTTTTAGGATCCAGAACTCCATTCCAGTCTCCCATCAATATATATGATTTATAATTCCATTTTGTTAGTTTAGCATGTAAATCTTGTAGAATTTTTCTTGTTGTTGGTTTGGTGCATATAGTCCAATCAAAAGTGTTTTTTTCCTTTCTATTAAAACTTCAATTGCAATGTATCTTCCTTGCACATCTGCTTCGATTAATTTAGCTATTAAACCTTTTTTTAGGTATATAACTATACCATTTTTCTTTTCTGGTGCAGATGCTACAAAATGTGTCCCCAACCTTGCATTTATTAAGTATTTTTGATCTTTCATTCTAATATATGTCTCTTGTAAGCAAATAATGTCATTTTTATACTGTTTCAGGTAATGAAATATTTTCCTCCTCTTTTGCAGTGAGTTTAAACCATTGACATTCCAGGTTAGAAATTTATTTGCCATCTTTGGCAGTTTGAAGCTTTGGAAGCATTAGCTGGAGATCATCTTTCACTTTGATCTTCGGCCTTGCTCCCCCCCCCACTGCTTCTGTTTTGGTAGTTTCTTGTGTTTTTATCTGAGCTTGCTGCACCTTTAATTCCTCTTTGCGTTTAGTTGCTGCTCGAGTCTGTCTCTGGTCCTTTGGTTACTCTGTTTTGTCAAATAGCTCCAGTTCTTGGGCAGAGCTCGTGAGTTGTATTAAGTCTTCTTCAGCAATCAAGGCCCCTCCTTGAGCCTGTATCTGGGCCTGCATAGCTTCTTTCTCTCCCTTTCTTGCTCCTTCTACTTCCTTTCTTCTTCTGGTTTCTGGGGAGAATGAACCTCCAGCCTTTAATACATTGGAGTAAAAATCTCTTGCCTTCTATACAGTATTGAGACGATATCTCTGTCCTGAATAGTTCACCACCAATCCGGTTGGAACCTCTCATCTATACTGTATCTGGCGCTTTCTGAGTTCCTCCACCAAAAAGGCATAGTCCTTCCTTGTTCTCAACATTTTGGGGGGGGATTTCTTTCAATGTTAAAACCTCCTGCCCTGCCATTTGGAGTTTGTTTTTGTAAGAAGCCTGTAAAATTTCATTTCTTATCCTCCTTGTTGTGAAGTAGATTACAATATCTCTTGGTAAATTTCTCTGTCTAGCCACCCATGAATTTACACAATAGATTTTATCAATTTGCCTTTCCAAATCCTCCTTTCTTTCTCCAGTTATCTGCACAAAAGCTTTTGCAAAAATCTCTCTCAGATTCTCTTGGTTATTTTCTTTCAAGCCTCTTACTCTTATAGCATATTCCATCGACCTGTATTGTATCATCATCACCTCTAAATCTGCCCTCTCCATCTATGTCTGAACTTCCCCCATTTTATTATCCAAATTCACGTTGGTTTGATTAATTTCCTCTAGTCTTTCATCTAACCCTTCAATGTGACTTGCTAAGCCCTGAAATGCAAAGATAATATCTTCTCTAATTTCCTTGTTTCAAGCTTGGATCACATCTTTAATTTCTGCCTTCTTCAGTCACCACATTCATTTTTTCAGTCACCTCCTTCATTTTTTTCCTCAAAGGCAGAGGTAATTTTCACCTCTAAGGTAAAGGCTTGTAGCTTTAAAGCTTGCTGCAAGGCTTCCAATGTTAAAACTTGTGGTTCTTCCAGGGCTGACAAAGATTGTGGTTTAGATGGTGGGGCAGGAGAACTCACAGTACTTTTGGGCACAGCAGTTTTTATTTGCCTGGAAGCCATTTTCCAATTTTCAGTTCCAATTTAAAACTTTTACAACAGCCAGAACAAGTCCAGTAAATCAGCTTAATTTCCAATTAGTTTCCAGTCCTCAGTAAGTTCTAATTTTATCTGCAATCCACTTTAATTCTTCTTTCTTTTAAAACAAATTTCAATTATTATCAGCAAAGTCTGTCTGCGCTGAGAAGTATTTTACAGTTAACTTTCATTACCACACCCAATTAGAGCTCGGCGCTGTTTCCTTTCACTTTCTTCCCTTGGCAATCGAGAAGGAAGTATTCAATACACAGGAGTTAAAGATTGATACTTGCAATTAGAGTCCCTCCTGACTTCGCTCTGCCTGCTTTTGTATCCAATATGTTGTAAGATTGTTGTAGGAGTGGTTGCGGTGTCTTGTTCTGCTTTAAGCAGAAGCGTCCCGGGTCCGGAGCTTTTTGTCAGGCTTCCAGGGAGCTCTTACCCTTCATGCCCCAGGATTGTTCCTGGGGCTCTTGGGGAACTCTACCCAAGCCTGGCTGCTCTCTTTCCCCCCTTTTCCCAAGGGGAAAATTTCCAAGCTGCTAGACAGCTGATTTTCGCTGTTCTAGCTGCTTTAACAAGACCGCAGGGCTAGCGCTCCAAAGGGAGCAGCCATCAACACCTGCGGTGCCACCGGAAGTCCCCGTAAAAAAAATGCTTTTAAAGCCTCTGACAATCCCAGTTGACTTGCCTGATCGGCAGAGGTTTTCTTTTTTTTTAAAAGCCCAGCTGACGATCCCAGTTGACTTGCCTGATCGGCAGAGGTTTTTTTTCCTTTTAGAAACATTTTTTCTATAACCTCTTCGGCCGAAGAGGTTGTAGAAAAAATGCTTTTAAAAGCTTCTGATGATCCCAGCTGAGCCGCGCGATCATCAGAGGCTTTTTTTTTTTACTTTTAAAAGCAGTTTTTCAGCCAAACAGGTTGTAGAAAAAATACTTTTAAAAATAAAAAAAAGCCTCTGATGATTGCGCGGCTCAGCTGGGCAATGGGGGGGTGGCTTTTTCTGTGACAGGCATCGGTGGTGGCGGAGGGGCGTCCTGGAGCTCCCAGGAGGTTTTCCTGCACGGCTTTTGCTGCAGCAGGCATCAGCAGTAGCGGAGGGGTGTCCCGGAAATCCCGGGTAGTTTTCCCGCTCAGCCCCAGCGAAGCGGCTCTGTCTCCCCAAAGGGTGACCCACCCACCAGCTGACTGGGCCAGGCCTGAAGTGTTGCATCTCCAATCACAAGTTTGATCTGTGACCCAACCTCAGAAGGCAAAGGTGTGGTAGACCGCTGGGAAGGCTGCATGGAAGGCAGGCAAGCATGGCAGGGCCACGGTGGAGTAGGCTGCTAGCTCTCTTCCCCATTGCTGGGCATCCCCAGCATGCTTGCCTGCCTTCCACATGGCCTTCTCGGCAGTCCCCATGGCCAGGCCCACTTGCCTGCCTTCCTCCCCCACCACTGCCTCTTTGTTTAGGCTGCGTACCTTCTGCGGCTGGTCCCCAGTCTGGAAGGCAAGCTGACTGTAGTTTTCGGCAGCCCCCAGCCAGCCGCAGCTGCTGGAAAGTGACTGGCAAAAAAAGCCTCTGAAAAGGCTTCTTTGCCAGCCACTTTCTCTGCAGGCCGCCAAAACATACCGGCAGAAAAGCTGCTGCTGTTGCCGCCATGTTCTTTGTGCATGTGCATCCCATTGGACTTGCAAGGCAACGGGATGCACGTGTATGAAGAACATGGCGGCGATGAACATGACAGCTGGGGCAAGTGACCGGCAACTGGGGGAACCGGTTCGGGGGCGTGGCCAGCTGGCCACCGTTACCGGTTCTGCGACCTTGGCCAAATTTCCGCCAGCGGTTCGCACGAACCGGTCCGAACCAGTAGCAACCCACCACTGGTCTTTACTCTTATGCATGGATTATAGAAGTCTGAACGCAGTAAGCATGGAAAATGTGTATCCACTTCCCCTAATGAAAGACATGCTAGCCCATCTCTCTAAGGGGAAAATTTTCTCAAAGCTGGACTTGTGGGAAGCCTATTACAGAGTCAGAATTAGGGAAGGGGACGAATGGAAAATGGCTTTTAACATACCATTGGGGTGCTTCCAGTTCAAAGTGCTCCCATTTGGACTATAGGGACCAGTAGTTTTCATGCAACTAATAAACAAAGTGCTCCATGAGCACCCATACAAAGGGGCTTTGGTGTACTTAGATGACATTTTAACATACACTGAAACAAAAGTAGAGCATATAAAATTTGTCCAGGTGGTCCTAAACAAACTCTGTGCCACAAAGCTGTACACAAAACTATCCAAATGCAAATTCCACAAAGATAAAATAGGCTACCTGGGGTACAGAATCTCCCATGAGGCCATGGAAATGGACCCAGAAAAAGTGTGAGTGGTGATTGAGTAGGCCCCTCCCCGCATGTGCAAGCAATTGCAAAGCTTCCTGGGGTTTGCCAACTTCTATTGGCAATTCATCCCAGCATTCGAGTAAATTGTGCTCCCCATCACTAAGCTAATGAAAATTAAAGGGAGAGACAAGCCAAAACTGAAGCAGCCACTAAATTGGACGATGGAATGCCAAGTGGTACTTGAGAAACTGAAACAGTTGTTTTCAGGAGAACCAGTGCTGAAGCACCCAGATCCAGAAAACCCTTTTGTCATACAGGCAGATGCCAGTGACATTGCCATCGGTGCTGTCCTCTTCCAAGATAAAAAACTAAAGCCCTGTGCATACACTTCCAAAAAACTAATGGATACATAACAGAGATGGGCTATCTGGGAGAAAGAGGCATATGCCATGCAATGGGCCCTCCTCACATGGAGACATTTCTTGGAGGGGACTTAAATTCCCCTTCCAAGCCTGACTGATGACAAAAATCTGGAGGCCCTTAAGACCCTATGGAAGCTATCCCTAAAGCAAATCCTCTGGCCTCAGTATTTCAAGCATTTCAACTTCACTCTCAAATACCTCCCTGGGGGAAAGAACTTTTTAGCAGATGCTCTGTCCAGATTGCCTCAGTATAATAATAACAAGTCTGAGGTGGTCAAACCCTTGCTCCCAGCAAGCAACCAAAGTTATGGTCACAGTGCAAGCAAAACAAGACCTCCCGACTGGCAATGGCACCACACAATCATTCAAACAAGCCCTCCTCATAGTTGACTGGTTCCAGGCTCATAAGCATACCTGCTTACTCAAAGACGGTCTGGCTTGGATGGGAGGGAAACTGGATGTCCCAGCCAGATATTTCCCCTCATGAAAACTTGCCATGATTCGAAGGTGGCCAGCCACTTTGGTTTTGTGAAAACACTGCACCTGACCAAGAGGCAGTTCTGGCGGCCATCTCTAAAAAAAGATATAGAAATCTATGTGGCTAGCTGTCCTGTCTGTGTAGCTGCAAAAAGAAGCGGGGAAAACCCCCTGGGCTACTGCAAACTGTAGCAGAGCCATCAGCACCATGGAGAGAGATCTCTATGGATTTTATTGTAGAACTGCCAAAAAATGGGGGGAACACTATTATTTGGGTCGTAATGGACCTGTTTTCCAAGCAGGTCCACTTTATTCCTTGCCAAAAGATCCCCACTGTCAAAGCCCTTGCCAAGATGTTCCTACACCATATATACCGGCTGCATGGTGACCCCCAAAGGATCACATCCAATCGGGGGGGTCCAATTCACATCAAAGTTCTGGAGAGCATTCCTAAGCCTGATCAGGATTACTGATCAGGGCCTATGTTCCTCCCATCATCCTCAGACTAATGGCAGAAGAGAGAGAATTCAATGCATTCCAGCACTGGTTTCACTCCCTTTAGAGTTGCCACAGGCCAGGAATTTAACCGAAAGCCAAAACTACCTGTAGAAGAACCAACCATACCTTCTCTTAAGGAGTGGATACATCAACTACAAGCACCTGGCCAGTGGTTAAAAAAAATGTCTAAGCAATGCTGGAGCCTCTTTTAAAGCACAAGTTGATAAAAAAAAAGAACAGAACCCAAGCCATTTAAAGTAGGTGATAGGATGTATTTATTCCACCAAGTTTTTACAATCCTTGCAACTCTCCAAAAAAGTGGGACCAAAATTCATAGGATTATCACCCTATCACCCAAATCATTGCTGCCAAAAACCCTCACTAGTATACCTCGTATTTCATTGCAGCTTATTGAAACCCAAAATTACCTCCCCACTCAGTCCACCAATAGACATGCCAACCCCCACTATCATGATTGAGAGTGAACAACACTTTGAAATTAAGGAAATTCTAGACACGTGCACACATTATGGGGCCATGCAATACTTAGACCCTTGGAAATACCTGCCCCCCTCTCAAAATGAGTGGGTGGCTAAGAAATGTTAGGGCCCCCAACTTACTGAAAAAAATTCATGTACAATTCCCTGATAAGCCCTAATAACTCATTGCTCTGTTTTCTCTTTGTGTTTTCCAGGTGGAGTTCTCCTATTCCTAGGGAGGCAACATGTCAAGTCCCATAGATCCCTATTGGGACGCTGCCATTTTGGTGGAGAAGGGACCTGGATGCATTCTTTAGTTTATAGCCTTTTCCTGGAGCCTATCTATCCTGTACTTTGATTTGCCTTCATGGGAATATAATGGAAGAGGGCCATCTGTTTCATCTCAGCTCCGGAGCCTCCAGCAAGAGACGCCTGAGAACAGCTTCTTAGTACCTTCTCAGCCAGGGATTCTCAAAACAACTTCACACCTGTGGATTGGCTTATTCAACATCGGACTGAGGGGAGGGGTTTCTAACTGCCTTAACCTAACAGAATTGTATGGGAATCCTCAGATCTTGCTTCCTTTCTCTTGCTATCTTTTTTCCTTCAATAAAAGGGTCCTTTCGAAATGCTAATTGTTTCAAGAGTTCTATTTTCTTGCATGGAGAGGAGAGGTAGACACACAAACTCATTCGCTCACTCACTCTCACACACACACATAATTACAAAGCCTGGAGAAAATGGAATTGTTATAGAACTGAGAACAGTTCCTATTGTGAAATAACTGTATGCCAGAATGGCTTATTTTTTCCACATCTAGTTTAGTAATCTTTTTGGTTGTGTTTTGAGGAATGCCATAGAGTAGATATACATTAATGGCAGGGGTTAAATGCTCCTGGTTTGGACCGGATCACCCGATCTAGTAGTGATGGTGGTGGGTGGTTCAGAGAACCAGTAGCAAAAATCCCTGCCCCCCAAATGCCCAGCTGAGCCATGCAATCGTCAGAGGCCAAAGAAGTTGTAGAAAAACTGCTTTTAAAAGTAAAAAAAAAAAAAAGCCCCTAATGATTGTGCGGCTCAGCTGGGATCGTCAGAGCTTTTTAAAAGCATTTTTTCTACAACCTCTTCGGCCCGATGGTTTATAATATAAAAAGAAATTGGACCTACAACATCCTGATACAGCTAAGGAGATAGTAAAAGATATGATGATTGCCTGGGGAAGAAACTTAGGAAGATCGATGCAACTTGAAGAATGGCAGGGAATATGGAATAGATCAATGAAATTGACATTATCAGCGGCATTTAAGGAGAACTTTTATAAAATGATCTATAGGTGGTACCTGCCACCAGATAGGATACCAGATACCTGCCACCAGATAGGATAGCTAAAATGTTCCCTGGATCCTCGGATAAATGTTGGAATTCAGCCAGGGGTACTTTCTTTCACTAGTGGTGGACCTGCCCTCAGATCAGGAAATTTTGGGAAAAGATTCAAAAATGGTTAAACGAGATAATAGGTGCAAGTTTCCCCCTAACTCCAGATTCTTACTTACTTGGAATCAAACTAAAAGACGTGGGCAAACAAGACTAGCATTTATTCATCCATATTACAACAGCTGCAAGAATGGCACTTGCCCAACATTGGAAAAATGTAAATTCACCATCAGATCAACCATCAGAATCCTGGCCCGATGCGACCTTAAAAGGGGTGAATCCGGTGCTACTGTGTACGGAATTATTATATGCCACTTCTGCAAATGGCAACAAGTCTACCCAATTGTCTTGCTGGT
Organism: Pituophis catenifer annectens; assembly: GCF_029215685.1. NCBI lineage: Eukaryota > Metazoa > Chordata > Lepidosauria > Squamata > Colubridae > Pituophis > Pituophis catenifer. Next base: position 104,744,827 of record NW_027256883.1, on the reverse strand, counting down.
AATTTACGTAACACCTCAGGTATTGTTCTAGCACCCCATTGGTTCTTTCACAGGCCCCATTTGTCTGAGGGTGGTGACTGGAACTTAGCCCCTGTGCGGAGCCTATCAACTTCAAAAACTCTTTCCAGAAACTGGAAGTAAATTGCACACCCCTGTCAGAAATTATTCTTTTCAGAGATCCATGTAGTCGGTAAATCTGCCGAATAAACAGTTTTGCGAGGGTTTTTGCTGAAGGGATCTTTGAGCAAGGGATGAAATGTACTTGTTTGGAAAACAAATCAGTTACTACCCAAATGACAGTGCAGCCCTCACTCTCTGGTAAGTCCACAATAAAATCCATAGATATTTCCTTCCATGGGGCGTTCGGTCTAGCCACACTTTGCAGTAATCCAGGGGATTTTCCTGGAGGTCTTTTAGCCGAGGCACATACTGGACAGCTAGCCACATATGCCTCTATGTCCTTTTTAAGTGCAGGCCACCAAAATTGTCTCTTAACAAGATGTAGAGTCTTGACAAATGCAAAGTGTCCTGCAGCCTTGGCATCATGAGCATATGTCAATACAGTTGTCCTTAATGTGGTTGGAACATACAATTTTGATCCAATCCAAGCTAGTCCATCACGAAGTGTGCATTCATTCGAGTGGTTCTTAAACCACTCGTCAGTTTTTAGCACTTCTCGCAATTTTTCGAGTAAATCCCCCGAGAGTTCTGGTTTGGTTTTACTCTGCGCTCTGGTAGTGACAGGTGTTGCCAATTGTGTCAAGGGGATCATTGGTTGAACCACTTCCTTCTTGATGCTGTTGTACTGCGGCAATCTGGAAAGTGCGTCCGCCATGAAGTTTTTCCCACCAGGAAGGTAACGTAAAGTGAAATTGAAACTCTTGAAATGTTGAGCCCAACGAGCCTGTTTTGGTGATAGTTTGCGTGGTGTTTTTATTGCTTCTAGATTCTTATGATCAGTCCACACCTCGAAAGGGTGTTTCGCCCCTTCTAAAAATTGTCTCCATGTTAACAGCGCCCATCTAACTGCAAACGCCTCTTTCTCCCATATGGCCCATCTCCTTTCCGTGTCTGATAGTTTACGGGATGTGTAAGCACAGGGTTGTAATATCCCGTTTTCATTCTTTTGCAAGAGTATTGCTCCTACAGCCACGTCGCTGGCATCAGCTTGTACTACAAAAGGTTGTTCCATGTCGGGGTGTTTGAGCACAGGTTCAGCCGCAAACAGCCGTTTCAATTTTTCGAAAGCAGCTTGACAGTCCATAGTCCATTCTAGTGGTTTCGAGGGTTTGGGCCTTACTTCCCCTTTGGTTTTTAGCAAGTCTGTAATTGGTAATGCGATTTTCGCGAAAGAGGGGATAAATTGTCTATAAAAGTTAGCAAACCCTAAGAAACTCTGTAACTGTTTACGGGTGCGCGGTGCGGCCCATTCCAGCACTGCCCGGACCTTTTCAGGGTCCATTTCTATTCCCTCATGCGATATACAATATCCAAGATAGTCAATTTTGTCTTGGTGAAATTCACATTTAGAAAGTTTGGCATAGAGTTCAGCTGCTCTGAGTTTCTTCAAGATCGCTCGAACCAACTTTACATGGTCGGCCATATTGTCAGAATAGATTAGAATGTCATCCAAATAGACTAACACCCCCTTATACAGGTGCTCGTGCAATACTTCGTTGATCAACTGCATGAATACAGCCGGGGCTCCCTGTAGTCCAAAAGGGAGTACTCTAAACTGGAAACATCCCAGTGGGCAATTAAATGCTGTCTTCCATTCATCTTCCTCTTTTATTCTCACTCGGTAGTATGCCTCTCTTAAATCAAGTTTGGTGAAAATTTTCCCCTTCCCTAAATGGGCTAACATGTCCTTCATGAGTGAGAGGGGGTAGACATTTTCTATGCAAATTGCGTTCATATTTCTATAATCAACTACCAAACGAAAGGATCCATCTTTCTTTTCGCGGAACATTACTGGCGCCGCCACCTTGGGTTTGGCTCGTTCGATGAATCCCCGTTCTAAGTTTTTGTCAATAAAATTTCGCAATTCCCCCAATTCTCGAGGTGTCATGGGGTAAATTTTTGGTTTGGGAAGCTTCACCCCAGGGAGTATTTCAATGGTGCAGTCGGTGGCCCTGTGGGGAGGCAGAGCATCCGATGCCTTTTCGCTAAACACTTCCTTGAGATCCCAATATTCCTTTGGAATTTTCTCTTCTCCCTCAATATAGTTAATGGCTACTGCCACCCTTTCTGGTTTTATGTCATCTCTCGGGGGGGGCCTTCCTTTTCCGGAGTTGGTTCTGCCGTGCGGATGCACAGGACCCCCGTCTTCCAATTTACCCATGGGTTCCATTTTCGAAGCCAGGGCAGTCCTAGAATGAGGGGTCTTTCCATACCAGGGGCTACAATAAATCTGAGATTCTCTACATGATTCCCCAACTGCAGTTCAAGGGGTTCGGTCATAAAGCTAGCTGGGCCCCCTCCTGCAATCGACCCGTCTAATTAACAAAATGCAATGGGTCTTTTTAAAGTTTTTAGTCTCAGTCCCATTTCCTCCACTACTTTGGGGCTAATTATGCACCTAGTGCACCCCGAGTCCAACAGGGCTAACAATTGCGCGTGAGCCCCTGTGGAGGGCACCCTTATTTCTACGGGGATGAGTAATGGTTCTTCCGTGTGACTCACCCGATCGTCGGTGTCGGAGTTGGAGTCTGTCTCGCTGTCGTCATCGTTGGTCAGAGTTCCCAACTCACCCTGGTTTCGGGGAGTGAACTCAACGACTTCTCCTTTCAGGGTGGTGCCGCGGGTTTTGGCGGGTATTTTGTTGCCTTTCTTCGGGCCGGCCCCGGTAGCTTTTGGCGGTGGCTTGGAGAAGCATTCGGCAGCCCGGTGACCTGCTTTCCCACATTTGAAGCAGGTGAAGGGCTTTGACTTGGGTTTGAATTCGACCTTCCCCCCAGTCATCTTTGGTGTCCCTTTACGGTGGAAAGAGGATGACTGGTCCCCCATATGCCTTCCTCGGAGTTCGCTCCATCTCAGCTCGATCTCCACATCCTCAGCTACTATGTACCATCTATGCAAATCTTCGGAGACCCCCATGCTTCTGCAGTCTCGATATATCTCTTCATTCAACCCATCCTTGAAACTCTCCAAAAGAGCCATTTCTGACCAGCCTGTCATATAGGGTGCCAGTTCACGAAACTCTTGGATATACTCTGCCACCAGTCTCCGGCCCTGCTGAATGCTCTTCATTCTGAGTCTCGCCTTTCGTTCAGCTAAATGGTCTTCAAAACGCTTCCTAAGGGCCCCCATGAACTGGTTGTAATTTCTCAGCAAGAGGGAGTTGTTATTGTGGAGAACCACCATCCACTCAGCAGCTGCTCCTTCTAGGGCGTTCGCGACGCTTCTCACTTTAGCAGCCTCTGATTCATAGTCCTCTCCCCAATCCTGCATGTGGTTCCACACTTGGGTCAGGAAAAATCCCAATGCTTTAGGATTTCCATCATACTTCCCAGGAAGGGGGGAGATTTTTGGCTTTTTACATCTGTGGGGGAGGGGCCTGCAGGGCTGGGGTTCTCTGGCCGGCTGCATCTCTCCCTCGAGCTGCCGAAGCCTGGGATGTTTCTTCCTCAAACTCCTCCTCTCCCCCGCAGGCTGTCTCTTCTGGCTCCCCCCTGGGGCCTGCTCCCCCCTTCTCCACAGGAATTCCCAAAGACTCATGGTTTTTTCTGCTTTCTTCTACATCACGGATAAGCTGCAAGGCTTGTTCCATCATGAGACGTTCCTTTTGCTCTTGCATCCACACTGCCTCCTTTTTACGGGGTCTGGAAGTCGTCACTCCCCGGGGGTCCTCCTCCCAGTCCGGCAGTCTCCCCACTCCTTTCGACCATCTAGCTTCCTCCGGCTCTAAACGGAGTCTTTCCAACCATTCTGCAGTCTCTTTCTCCGCTTGGAGGGCGGCTGCCGTTGAACTCGCTGCCCCCATTTGCTCTTCTCCATCACTCCCTCGATCTGACATATTTTGGATTTACAGTCCCCTCGGTTTTTGTCCAGGATGACTGGATGTGACTTCCAGCTTAATGTCAGGTATGCTTCCTTCAATATCCAGGAAAGGAAAACCCAAACTCAATCTTTTTGAAGAGATTAGTACTTTTACTGAATATGAAATGATCGCAACCCAGGTAAAGCTGGAAGTGAGCAAAATGCGCGAAATAGCATCTACTAAGCTTCTCCCCCCCCGTGTCCATTGATCATCAGCCAATCCAAAGGTCTCCCAAAGGTCAGGTGGCATCACGTCTGGCAGCGTCATTCATCAGGAATGTAGGGCAGTTGGTCAGCCGTCCCCTTTGAAGATTCACTTTCGTTTCTTGGGAAGACACGTCCTACAATGGAAAAACAAACACCTCCTGCATCTTTCTCCCCTTTGCCCCCATAGCTAATCCCTCCCCCGTTTCTTATGGCAGCTGAAGCAGGCAAAGCTGAGGCTGACACTTTGCCAGACTGCATAATAATCAGTGTCCTCTTTCTCTTGTAGCTCTTTTGTGAGTCTATCCATTTCTGCACATTCTGTTATTTTTGCAATTATTTTTTCTTCTGTTGGTAATAGTTCTGATTTCCAATTTTGAGCGTATACTATGCGTGCTGCTGTTAGGATATGAATAATGAGATATTTTATCTCTTTAGTCTGTTGTGTGGTCATTCTGAATAAAAAAAAATCCAGTTTCATATCGACCTTCTGTTTCGTTATTTCTTCAATCATTATCTTGATTTCTTGCCAGTAATGTTGTGCTCTTCTACAAGACCACCAGAGATGGTAATATGACCCCTTTTGTGACTTGCATTTCCAACACATTGGTGACACATTTGGAAACATTTTCACCAGATGTGCCGGTGGAAGGTGCCATCTGTAGAACATCTTGTAAAGGTTTTCTTTATATGGTATCGACATTGTCAGTTTGAGATTTTCTGCCCATAATTTGTCCCATTTTTCCAATTCTATGTTGTGGCCTATATTTTTTGCCCATGTTATCATATTTTCTTTCACCGTTTCCTCCTCCAATTTATAGTTTATTAAATATCTGTAAATTTTGGTTATCATTTTCTCCTCTGTACTTTTTAATATCTTGTCTAGTTCCTTCGGTTCGGTCTGAAATCCATATTGTGTCCGGTCTGCTATATATCTTGACTTTATTTGACGGTATGGCCACCAATCGATAACTATTCCCCGGCTTTCCAATTCTTGCCTCGTGTATAAGTCTCCTTCACTACTCAATAATTCTTGGTAATTCCTCATTTTTCCTATTTCTATGGTGTTTGGGTAGATTAAGGCTTCCATAGTCGACAACCAATGCGAGATCTTAGTGTAGTGTTGTTTTCTGATTTCTTGCCTTGTTTTGTATAGTGAGCCTCTGATGATGTGCCGCTGAAAATACCCGTGTTGCTTATCTATGCCTTCCCATAAGAAGGCGTGCCAGCCCCGATTCAGATCAAATCCCTCTAGGTATAACGTTCTCTTGTTTTTTAAGTCTGTCCATTCCCTAATCCAATTTAATGACGATGCTTTATAATATAACTCCCAGTCCGGTAAACCAAGGCCTCCCTTCTCACGGGTGTCTTGTAAGCATTTTATTTTAATTCTGGCCTTCTTTCCTTGCCAGATATATTTCATTATTATCTTATTGAGATCTTTGAAGAAATCTTTTCCTGGGCCGATTGGTATCACTTGAAAGAGGTAAAGTAATCTTGGTAATATGTTCATTTTTACTGATGCTATTCTGCCCAAAAGTGACAACTGTAATTTGTTCCATATTTCCAGATCCTTTTTAATTTGTTTCATCAATTTAATATAGTTATCCTCTCTAATTGTTGTTGCTTTTGTAGTGATCCAAATTCCCAAGTATTTTACTTTCTTTGCAATCTGTATTCCTAATTCTTCTTCCAATTTTGTCTCTTGTGTCTTGGTCAGATTTTTTGTCAAGACTTTAGTTTTTTGTCTGTTAATTTTGAGTCCCACTACTTTGCCGTATTCTTCTATCTTCGCCAGTAATTTAGTTCCTGCTATTTCTGGTTGTTCTACTATGAACACCATGTCGTCGACGAAGGCCTGTAATTTATATTCCTCATTTCGTATCCGTAGTCCCTTTATGTCCTCTTCCTTCCTTACCTCATTTAGTAAGGCTTTCAGCAATATTATGAATAGTAAGGGAAATAATGGGCACCCTTGCCTCACCCCTTTTTGTATGCCCAGTCTTTCTGTCATGTCCCCATTAATTGTGATTCTCGCAGTCTGGGAGGAGTATAGTTTCTTAATCATTTTAAAAAATTTGTCGCCAAAATCCATTAACATTAATTGTGCTATGAGGAACTTCCAATTCAAATTGTCGAATGCCTTTTGCGCATCGAGAAAGATTAAGGCTACTTGTTTATCAATTTGTTGTTCATAGTATTCTAGAACGTTTATGATTGTTCGTGTGTTATTTTTTCTGCCTCCTTGGGACAAAGCCGTTTTGATCAGAATGTATATAGTTGTGTATAATTGTTTTCAATCTTTGTGCTATGACTGTCATGAATAATTTATAATCGACGTTTAGTAGTGAAATCAGTCTGTAGTTCTTAACCTGTGTCCGGTCTGTGTCTTCTTTGGGGATAAGTGAAATAATAGTTTCGTCCCAAGATTTAGGAGTTTCTGCTTCTAGTAATGCGTCGTTGAGGACTTGGAGGAGTATTTCATCTATCGCTGACTGGCAGTTTTTATAAAATTCAATTAGAATTCCATCTGGGCCTGGTACTTTGTTGTTCTTCTGTTTCTTCTGGGCTTCCATCAACTCTGTCATCGTGATTGGTTTATTTAATATGTCTCTATGGGTTTCCTTCAGTTTTGAGATATTTGCTTCGCATAAGTATTCCTTGATATCTCGGTCTTGGATCTCCTCTTGTGAGTAAAGCTTTTGATAGAATTCTTTAACTATATGTTTTTTATCTGGATTCGTGCTACATATTTGTCCCATTTCATCTTGCAGTTGGTATATTATTCTCTTCTCCCTCTCTTTTTTCAGTCTGTACGCTAACCAGTGACCTGTTTTGTTTGCATATTGAAAATGTTTCTGTTTTGCCATTTTCATTTTCTGTGCGATTTCTGTTTGCATGATTAAATTCAGTTTATGTTTGGTGAGGTTCAGGTTTGCCTTTATTGTTTTATCATCAGGTTGTTTTTGTAACTGTGATTCATATATGTTGAGTTCTTCTAGTAAATTATTCCTTTTTAGTTGTTTTTTTTAGTTGTGTATGCTATGGTGAGCCCTCTTATGTAGGCTTTTGTAGTGTCCCATAGGTTCTGTAGCGAGGTCTGTTCCTTTGTATTTAATTGGAAGAATTAATTGGAAGAATATTTTGAGTTCCTTCTCGATCATCCGTATATATTCTTTATCTTTTATTATTCCAGTATCCATCATCCACCTCTTCTGCTTGTGATAACCTTTCCATATTATTTTTATAGGATTGTGATCGGCCCAGGTATTTGGTACAATTTCGATATCTCGTATTTCCTTTCTAAGATCTGGTGTCACCCAGGCCATGTCAATCCTAGACCATGACTGGGGAGGGCTTGAGTAGTATGTGTATTGTTTGATTTGTTTATTGGCCTCTCTCCACCCATCATATAAATGGAATTCTTTGGCCATATCTTCAAATGTTTCTGGTAGCGTTCTCTTTCTAGTTTTATTTTTCCTGTTACTATGATAGTCATCTTGTAAATTCGCAATTGCGTTAAAATCCCCAATAATGCAGATGTTCTCATATTCCAGGTCTTTAATTATGTTGTGCAGTTTCTTGTAAAAATCCCTCTGGTTTCCGTTGGGTGCATATATGGATACTAGTAATATTATTTTTGTTTCTGTTTGTATTTCGATTATTAAGATGCGTCCTTCCGTATCAGTATATATCTGTTTGGTTTTCAGGTGATTTTTGACGTACATTACCACCCCTCTCTTTTTACAGTCTCCTAGGGACGTATATAGTCTTCCTAATTTTTTATTTTCCAACAATTTTTGTTGCTGTCTTTTAATATGTACTTCTTGTAATGTTATGATATCAATATCAAGTTTTTGTAATTTTGTAAATATGTATTTCCTTTTCATTGGTGAGTTGAGTCCATTTATGTTGATCAAAATAATTTTTAATTCTCCTTCCATCTTTATTGGGTTTATCTATTTATTATTTTCAACTTTGTTGTGTTTCTGGTAACTCTTTGTATCTTTTCCCTCGTTCCCTCTCTCTCCATTCTTTCTTTCTCCATTCTCCTTTTATCTTCTTGATCTTTTTCTTCTCTTTCTATTCGCTGTACCTCTTGCTTCCTGTGTTCCATTTCTTCCCTCCTCTCCTGTTCTTCACATGTGAAATGTTGTTCAAAGAAATCTTGAGCCTTCTCTAGATTATCAATCCTATACTTTCTGTCCTCCCAGGAGATGAGTAGACCTTCTGGCATTAGCCAGCAAAATTTTATTTTGAATTTATTTAACTGTGTGGTTAGAAAATTGTAATTTCTTCTTTGGTCTCTTGTTCTTCTCGGTACTTGTTTGAGAGTTAAAATTTCTCTTCCCTTGTACATGGTTGTCTCCTCTCTCATTTTCCTATAAATCTCTTCCTTTATAGATTTCTTCATGAATCTTATGTGAATTTCCTTGAGTAATTTATTCCATCTTGCGTAGTTCGTATGAACCCTATATATTTCGTCTATTCCGATTTGTAGTTCTTCCTTATCCCTCTGGGCTGTCTTTGCCAATATCTCAATCATTGTTTCCCCTATATCTTCATCTTTTTGCTCTTCTACATTTTGGAATCATAGATAAAAAGATGCCTTCTCCATTTCAAGATAAGTTAATGCGTCTTCTGTTTCCTTGTTAAACGCCCCTTGGTCCTGTTCCATCCTTTCCATTCTATTAGCTGTATATTCTATTTTTTCTTCCACTTTATGGATCCTCTGCTCATTTTCCACTATGTTTTGTTGAATTTGCTCTATCTTCTCATCTAAAGTTTTAATATTGTCCTTTATTTCGCCCACATCTAACCTCAGTTCCTCATGGTTTTTCCTGGTCTCTTCATGGTTGTGGACCATCGTTTCCTGCATCCTATTCATTCCTTCCTGGATCATTGCTAAGGCAGTGTGGATATTCTGCATATTAAGAGTGGGGCTTGTCTTATCCTTTTCTGTCATTTCAGCTGGTTTTTGTTGGGCCAGGGAAGCCATGAGTATCATTTGGCTTGATGGTATCTTCTTACTTGTTTTAGTTGTTGTTGCTGTGCTTATGGTTGCCATTATTATTCCTTGTTTTATTAATTCCCAAAATTTCATATACTAATTGATAATTATAAGTCTATTTCTTAGATTTGCATCCAAATTTATCTTTCACTTTTCAATATTCTTTCAATACTTTTCAATATTTATGAGACAACGATGAGGGAAGTTAAAAAGGAGGGATGGAGGGAAAAATATAGTATTCTAATGTTCCATCAGTTGATCATCCAAAATATTAAATATTAAATATTCAAGTACTTAATATAACTCTTATACTATTAAATAAATAGATATCAATTACTCTTATCTTCTAATATGACTAATGTAGATATATAAGTATCATTTGCATAAATATAATAAATATAATGTAACCCAGTATATATCTTTTACTCTAAATATATAAAGACAAACTAACAAACTAACAAGCTAATAATTCACTTAATATATATAAGGTTAGGTTATGCAATCATAAATCCAGCGGTGACATCAGTGAGTTAGGGACGAGGGAATGGCTCTCCGCTCTCTAAATCCCTAACATTCTCAATCTGAGCGCTGATTTTGGCGCTATTAACCCCGGAGAGGTCGATAGAAGAAAGGGGAACTTCCGAGGACCTCGGGAAGGGCAGCAACCCCCCCTGAAGGCTCAGGAAAACCCCCTTAACTCAGATTGAGGAAAAACCAGCCATTTGGGCTGGCCCAATACGGTGACAGCTGTTTAGAAGGAAGCGAAGATTGTAAAAGAAGCATCAGTGGGAATAGGAGGAGAGAACAAAAGAAGAATTGAAAAAGGTATCTCTAAATTCTTAAATTGTCGAAAGAAGGCAGGTGGAAGGAACCTCCAAGTAGGATATAGAGAGAGAAGCAGCGAGTGGAAAACCGGAGCGGAGGAGGAGTCCATCTTAGCAGTGACAGCGCACAATTTGGCAGCCAGTGAAACAGAAGAAATCCAGAGGAAAGCTGGCAGTGTGAACGTTGGGACGATACTTAGAACTTTTACAGTAAGATCTTGAGAGAAGAGAAAGTCTCAAAAAGCTGGAGAATACTTGACACAGGATTGTTAGATATTTGGACACTTAAAGAAGAGAAGATAGTGAATCCCTACTGACTCGACATAGTGAGGACTGGCGAGTTTAGGATCTATAATACTTACTGGACAATTTGGACACAGACTTTTTCAACACTTACTCTAACACTTGGACAATTGGCTTAGGAGACGTTCGGACAGCTGGACTAAGATATTTTGATACGTTAACGCTCGAAACTCACAGAGGATATTTAACGTGTATTGGGCATAAAAAAAAAGAGCAAGAGTGATCGTGAAGTAAATTGGATTTATTAACATTGCTTTCCCTATTCTTTCCATTTCGTGAAGGCTTGGACGAGAAACGCTGGAATATTCGGACAATATTTAGACATTTGAAAGGAAATTGTGTTGGATTATAGTTGGATACTTAATAATTAATTTACTGCATAGAATTTCTCTTCTTCCTGAATCATCAGACTTTGGATTGGATTGAACAGGCAGACGTTTAACTTAAAAGGCACTTGGGACGTTAAGTATTTAAAATAAATAACTGGAAAATAGACAAGAATAAACGAATTAAAGAAGAGAATGACCTAAGAGAAGAAAATTTATAAGGGTTATAGACTTATAATTAAAATAACCTGCTACTAGCGATTAAGAAGTAATATATATATTTACACGTTACTCTGAAAATTTATTTTGGATTTATGCTTTTTTTCCCCTTTTAAATGCAAATGCTTTTAGAAAAAATGCTTTCAAAAGAAAAAAAACCCTCTGACGATCAGGCAACACAGCTGGGATCGTCAGAGCCTTTTAAAAGCATTTTTTAAACAACTTCTTCAGCCAAAGAGATTGTAGAAAAATGCTTTTAAAAGGTAAAAAAAAAGTCTCTGATGATCACAGCTGAGCAGCGCGATTGTCAGAGGCTTTTTTTTAAACTTTTAAAAGCAATGCTTTTAAAAGTAAAAAAAAAGATTGCGCACCTCAGCTGATCACCCCCCCGTCACGCATTGTTCTACTTACTGCATGCCTCCTTTTGGCATGCACTGCACGCGTGCATCTCATATTTGGTGCATGGTGTGCACTGCGCATGCGCAGCCAGCAAATCAGTAGTAAACCGGTTCAGATTTCACCACTGATTAATGGATATTGCAATGCATTCCTAGTTATTACTGTTATTGATCCAAATACAAAAACCAGTCACACAGATGAAATACCATTTGGGCAGCCTGAGAAAACTGAAGAAGATCAGTTTACTGAAGATCAGTAAGGCATCTGCTACAATGAAAATATTATTTTATGAATATTTAATAATAAAAACCCCTGCCACATGGCTTTAGGCTTTGCCCTGCCTCTTTGCTGGAAAATAATTGTTCTCTTAAAAGCTGGCTAAACAGGCCCAGCCAAGCAGTCCCAATACTTTGCTGAACAAGGAATGGCAATCAGGTCTGTCATATTATCATCCATGCTTATGGATCCAACCTATAATGTGTCACCACACCAGCAGACACTGCCATGATTGGGCCATGTGACTGATTGTTTGGGGTTGAGGGAAAAAACTTTTAATTAGGTGAAAAGCAAGAGGCCCCTCAGAGTTGGTTTTCACCAGATATGCATCAATATGATATTTCCAATAAAGCTATTCTTTGAGGAATTCACCTGCCTTGGAGTTTTTGCTTGCAATGGATCTATTGCTTGGAACCCTGACATTAAACCAATTCTCTACTAAAGCATAAGGAAACTTTCCACTCCCTTCGGGGCTGCTATCGGGGGTCCTGAGCCCCTGTCTCCCAGGCAGCGAGAAGACTCAGGGATGATGGAGAAGACGGAGGAGACAGTGGCCACAAACAGGGCTTTGTGGAGAATTTGCTGAAAGCCTACTCACCCCAGTGGGTGGCAGCGGGTGGCAGTGGCGGCAGCAGAGGCCAAATACCAGTTGGGCGCCTTGCTCAAAACTCACACCAAGTGGTCAGCCACCCAGGAGCTTTACCAGGTGGAGGAAGACACAGGCTACCAGTCTGAGTTCCAGGAGCTGGTGAGAAAACACACGGTCAGTTTGATGACAGAGGAGGGGACTGCGATTATCGAGTGGAGGTCAACAGGACCCCTGGACCTCAGCGAGTCCAGGGAGTGGAAGTACCAGACCTTGTGTCTGGGTTTCAAGTAACACCCCCAACAGAATCAAAACTCTGGGGCAGGCATTTTCCTCAAAGCTTGAATTTATTAGAGATGTCATATTGACACATCTGGGAAAACCCAAATCTGAAAGCCCCCAGGTTTTCCCCACCCAAAGTAAAGTCAAAGTTCCTTTCCCTGCATCAACATGGGCATCACATGGTCCAATCAGGTCACTGTCCCAACTGTAGTTGACTCCCAATCACGCCTCCCCAGGTGCAGGCTGAACGTCCTTGACTCCCAAGGAAAAAAAAATGTTGTTATAGCTATACATCCCACACTGTCTCCATCCACCCCTCCCATTCCCACAGCTTTCCCATCCACCACTTGTGGCAGCCCTGAAGATCCAAATTCAAAGATGGCCTAGGGCTGACACTATGACACTATGACCCGCAGCCAGATCCTGGAGGGGTTGCCAGAGAAGCTCAGCCAACTAAGCCTCAACAGTGTTGGGCAGCATCAAATGTCCAGCCAAGGGATGGTGCTCCTCAGCCAGCCAACTTTCAAGTTTTCTGCCCAGAAGGACCGATCTACTCAGTGAGCAACTGCAATGCTGCTCCCACTAGGGCAATCCAGTGCACAACTACATTTCTCTAGGAGGGCTCGAGCTACTTCCTTGAGAGCCCAGCCTGTCACCACCACCTCCATTGGCTTGGTCAAATCCCAGCTCACAGGGGAGCCCACCCAGGCATTGGAGTCTCGCCAGCCCAATGGGACAGCCCCAGATGCCACCTGGATGGGCATATTACCTGGATCAAGGCTGTGTCCAACTCCAATGGGTACCTGTTCCTGTTCCTGCACCCCAGCCACCTCCATCACCAGCACAGCCCACAGCCCCACCCCACTTCAGAGCTGCCTTTGATGGAAGTCCAGACAAGTTGGCCTTCTATCTCAACCGGGTTTGGACCCACATTGACTGCTACGGAGATTATTATCTCACTTACCAAGAAATGATTTCAGCCATCACAGACAACCTAGAGGGTGAAGTAGCAGAGTGGGTGACCCAATTCCACGATGAGGGCGTCCCAGAGCTCGAGAACATTGATGACTTCCTGTAGGAGTTAAGGAAGAGGTTTGAAGCAGTGGCAAAATGTAAAATTTGTTACTACCAGTTCTGTGGGCATGGCTTGGTGGGGGGGGGTATGTGACTGGGTGGGCATGGCCAACTTTTTTTTTCTATTTTTAAAACCTAGCTGAAGAGGTTGTAAAAAAATGCTTTTAAAAGCCTCTTCCAATCAGGCAACTCAGCTGGGATCATCAGAGCCTTTTAAAAGCATTTTTTCTACAACCTCTTCAGCCTCTGATGATCCCAGCTGAGTTGCCTGATCGGCAGAGGCTTTTTTTTCTTTTAAAAGCCTCTGACAATCCCAACTGGGTTGCCTGATTGGAAGAGGCTTTTTTCTTTTTTAAAAGCCTCTGACGATCCCAGCTGAGTTGCCTGATCGGCAGAGGCTTTATTTTCTTTTAAAAACATTTTTTCTACAACCTCTTCAGCGGAAGAGGTTGTTTAAAAAAATGCCTTTAAAAACCTCTGACAATCCCAGATGAGCCGCGCGATCATCAGAGGATTTTTTTTACTTTTAAAAGCATTTTTTTCAGTGGAAGAAGTTGTAGAAAAAATGCTTTTAAAAATAATTTAAAAAGCCTCTGATGATTGCGTGGCTCAGCTGGGCATGGGGGGGTAGGGATGTTTGCTACTGGTTCTCCGGGCGATCTGCCATTGCTACCGGATCGGGTGATCTGGTCTGAACCGGGAGCATTTCACCCCTGGTTTGAAGACTCGGCTCAAGGCCATGAAGCAGAGGTGGAGATTAAGGCGATTAAGCAAAGGGGTTGCCCGGCTAAAAAGAGTACATCGGAGAGTTTTGGAGGCTTGCTGGAAAATTGTGGTACTGGCCTCAACGCCTCCTGGTCCACTACTTCAAGGAGGGTCTGGACCAGGAGCTGCACAACACCTGTATCTTCCAGGGAGTTCCTGACTGCATTCATAACAGTGGCCATGGATCTTGAGATCCACCCACACCGTAAAGAGATATCTGAGAAAAAATTGAAAAGACAGCTCGGCCGGCAGTGGAAGAGCTGCCCAGGGGGACCTCTACAGCACCGATCAAGTGTTTTTGGTGTGGGCAGCAAGGCCACTGTGTATCAGAATGCCTGGTGCTGGCACCCATTCCCCAGCCGAAAGCTCCTGGACTGGCAAAGCCTGAAAGGCCTCCACGGAGATCTGCAGAAGAAAGAAAAGTGGCCCACCAAGCCATCAAGGTCTCCCCCCTCCGCAAAGGGGGGGGAAACTCTGGCCAGAGAGACATCACCGTTGACGACAGCAGTGATGAAAGTGAGAACAACCCAATGGTGAGTAAATCCATCTATCCATTCATCATCAAATCTATATTGAAGCCCAAGGGGAAGTAGAGACCATCATAGACACGGGATGCACCTGCTGCCTGATCAGCCTCCCCCTCTGCCAAAAGCTAGGTATTCAAATGCAGCCCCTAGCTAACCCCCTACGCTTTGAACAAGTCAGTGGGACACAAATTGGGGAGACATCTGCCACTCTGATCAACAAATCAGTATGCTTAGAAATGGGCCACCACTGGGATCTTATTCGATTTGTGGTGGCACCAAAAATGCCTGAAGGAATCATCCTGGGACGGGCATGGCTGGACAAATGGTGTCCCACCATCTCCTGGGAAGACAGCTACAGAAAAATAAAGCTGGGGCTAGGCCCCCTCCCCCTCCGACCCTGTGGAGGAAGAGATAGCCAAGCTGCAGAATGATGAAAAAGCAGCCACCACAGCAGAACTGCATCCGGGGAGCCCCCAGATCCCCAAGGAGTATCAGGACCTAGCAGATGCATTTAGTGAAGAAGAATGCAATGCACTTCCACCTCACCGACATACTGATTGCACCATAGAGTTTGTACCAGGGACTAAACTACACAAACCCATGATGTATTCCATGACCTCAAGAGAAATGACTGAATTAAGGGAATATATCAATGCCAATTTGGCCCGAGGGTTCATCCAATTTGCCAAATCCCAGGTAGCCACCCCCATCCTCTTCAAAGAGAAGAAATATTAGGTCGATTAGATTATGCATTGATTTTACAAGTATTAATGCCATGTGCGTGGAAAACACCTACCCACTGCCTTTCATGAAGGACATGCTAGCCCACTTGGCCAAAGGGAAGATGTTCACCAAACTAGATCTACGAGAAGCATAGGCCAAACCTATGGCTTGCATGCCAGAGGTGGAATGCAGCACCCTCTCTGATGGCATGCAAGCCGTCGCCCCAGTTCAGTTCTGCTGCACGTGTGCACGTATCTCCCAACCACCAGATGGTTTTCAGGTCTCTGCCGTGCATGCACAGGGAGTGGGGTGCATGTGGGGAGGGTGTGTGTGCATGCGTGGGGGCACAGTGCATGTGGGGGATGTGGGGAGTGCGCATGTATGCGTGGGGGGTGGAGTACATGCAGGGGCAGGGTACATGCAGGGGGTGGGGCACATGCATGGAGGCCACACACGCATTGCATTTTGGGATTTGGGTGCGTGTGCACATTTGCGCTCATACATGTACACTTTGGGCAGTCAGTCCGGAAAAGGTTAGCCATCACTGTTATAGGTTGAAAGAAAGTTATTTTTTTATTATTTTTGATATTTGTTGCAAGTTTTAGTTCATTCTGAGCCTTAGCTTTTCTTACTTTATCTTTGCAAATTCAGGCTATCTGCTGATGTTCTGCCTTAGTTATGTGTCCCTGTTTATTCTTATCCTATTTCTCTTTCAGTTTATCAGAGATAACTTTGTGGAACCATGCTAGTTTTTTTCTTGGATTTTTTCTTTTTCTTTTTCTGTGGCATTGTGCTAGACTAGGTCTTTACAACTGCATTTTTTGGAGTTTCCCAAGCTTCCCAAGCTCTCTACATGGGGCTCCCCTTGAAGAGCACTCGGAGGCTCCAACTGGTCCAGAATGCAGCTGCGCGGGTGGTTATGGGCGCAACCCGTTGTGCCCGCGTGACACCCCTCCTGTGCGAGCTGCACTGGCTCCCAGTGGTCTCCCGGGTGCGATTCAAGGTGTTGGTTACCACCTTTAAAGCGCTCCATGGCATAGGACCCGAGTACCTTCGAGACCATCTTCTGCCACTAATAGCCTCCCACCGACCAGTCCGCTCCCACAGAGAGGGTCTCCTCAGGGTGCAATCAGCCAAGTTATGTCGGCTGGTGACACCCAGGGGGAGGGCCTTCTCTGTGGGAGCCCCAGCCCTGTGGAATGAACTGCCCCCGGAAATACGTAAGATCTCCGACCTCCAGGTGTTTCGTTGCACAGTGAAGACCCTGTTGTTCCGCCAGGCCGGGCTATCAACATAATAATTTTAAATTGGGGTATTTTAAATTTTTGGGGTTTTAATCCGGCCAAATCTATTTAATTATTTTAATTTTTAATCATTGTTGTGTCTTGTGTTTTTAAATTGGCTGTACACCGCCCTGAGTCCTTCGGGAGAAGGGCGGTATAGAAATAAAATTATTATTATTATTATTATTATTATTATTATTATTATTATTATTATTATTATTATTCTTGAGTTGTTTTCCCCTTTAAGATTTTCATCCATGGAATCCTTCCCAAGCTCTCCTTATATCTGTTGAAACCAGCAATTTTAAAGTCTGTTTTGATTATGTTTTATTATGTTTTTATTACTACTATTTTGATTATATTCTATTGCTTGTGTCTGCATTATACTGTATTGAATTCCAATATGACATGGTCACTCTCGGCATTTTGCTTGGAGGGCCCTCCCCCACATTCTTTCCCCGGCAGTAGTCTGCCTCTGCTCCTGCCTCTCTTTTCTTTGTCGATTCACCAAGGGTGTTTGTCCCCGGGCATTATGCATATGTGGGACACTTAAACATGCCTCCTGATGGCCGGGTGGGATGGGCACCTGGCACAGCCGCCCCCACCCCAGCAGCAACAGTGGCAGTCGCAGCAGACAGGCAGCAGTCACTCCAGCCACAGCTAGGCTATATTTGTAGCTGCATCCCAGCTTTAGGGGGCCTCCATTCTCACTCGCATCCACTGGCCTGTGAGTCCTGGCCACAACCAGAGCTCAGTGTCTCTAGGTGGAGAGCACACACAGATGGCCCCTCCCCTCCCAGAGACCCCACACATGCCTTATCCTGGAGGGGAAGGACTTGCTAAAAAAAATAAAAACAGAGACTGTATGATGTGAGAAGCTAAAATGGTTCAGTCTGCAGAAAAAATAACAATGTTAAGTTCCCTTCATGCTTAAATGTGTAAGCAGACTTTCAGGGGACAGTGAGGTCTTTACTTTACAATTCCCAGTTGTGGAGGGGGGAATGTATGATGGTGGGACATGTGTGTCAGTGGACAATTGCTGAGGAAAGAATGCCAGCAGAGAGCCTGCCAAGCATAAACACAAGTGGTGGGTTGACTGTGGTGGGGATCCACAGAGGGCATCTCTTGGTGGCATCAAATCTTAAACCAGTGGTTCATGTCTAAAATTGTTTGTTCCCTCATTGGATGTTGACCTTTTGTTGGCAGTACAGATGAAAAGACCACTTGTGCTCCTAACTCCTTAATTTTCTTGCTGAGCTGCTCAGAGTCTTTTGATATTATTTTCAAGTTTATTGTCATATCATTTGTCCCCACATGAAAGAGAAGAAGGGGATAGTAGTCTATGGGCTTGATTATTTTAGTAAGGTTCTCAGCCACATCTTTGTCTTTGCTTCAGGGAGTCAACATACCTCCCTAGATTGATTGTTCAGTCTATAGATGATTGATTCTGTTCCCCTGAGAGATGAATTTCCTATTGCCAACACTTACTTTTTTCCCCTGGGAAAGTGTGGGTTATTTTTCTTCCTATCACAGGAACACTTGATGCTTTTCCAGGTGTCTGCATGTTTTCTTCCCGGGGGAGACTATGAAATTGACTGTTCAGCTCTAGTGGAGCTGCATTGGACTGGGCTGAACTATACAAGAGAGGCATTGCTCTTGATTGCTGTTTTCTTCTATGTGTGACATGTTTCCATCGGTCTATCTCTTGTTTCCATCGGTGTATCTCTAAAGGTTCATGGACACACAGGTTCATTTTTTCTAGTAGTTGTTTGTCCTTTGTTATGTTTGGTTTGGATATAATCTTCTGGCTTAGAGTTTCTAGTTTTGTAGGTTGAGTCTCAGAGTTGCCTCTAGAACGTTTGCTTTTTCTTCCAGTAATTCATTTAGTTTACATTTGGTACATGCTTAATTTGGGTCATCCATGGACACATACATAGAATATATTTTGCAAAGCATAACAATGTCAGTCTCTTTCTTCATGATTTTTTTTTTGTTTTTCCTAGTACATTTACGGATTTAAAAATTCAAAAGTTTACAAAATGTTAAAAAGACATAATAGGGTGGAGCTTCCCATGATATCAGTCACAAAGAACGGAGCTCTCCGTTCTTGTGCTGGCTTCTCCCTGTTAGTGGGCTCCGAACAGAGCCAAAGCTGCCTTGTGGAGGTGGCGAAACTAAGGAGGGGTGCCCTATGAGGTTGCAGGAGAATGCAACTTTTCTTTTTTCCTCTATGCCACGATGGGAAGAAGAGACAACCTAAGATGGGTGCCACAAAGCTGGGATAGCAGATGACCATCTAAGCACAACACAGGAGAGGACGTTGGAGAACAATGTGTGAACTGGGTGAGAAGAATTCTTTCTACACAAATTTTAATCCCAAAGAAACACAGAGGAACTATTGATTTAGAGCTGTTAAATGGTGAACAAACACTTTGGAAAGTGATTAAGTGATTAGCAACTGGAAGGAGGAGATTTAAAGAGAGAGGAAACAATTTAAATCAGCATTGCTTTTTCACTCGCATTTAAAAATGCTGGAATTATTTATTTACAAAAACTATTCTGCTTCTAAAACTGTTTTATAATCAAATGAAAATTGACTAGTAAATTGAAATTTAAGTGGAGAGTGCCACTTAATGGCAACAAGTCCACCCAGTTATCTTGCTGATAATTTATGTAACATCTAAGGTATTGTTCCAACACCGAATTATTCTTTCACAAGCCCCATTGGTCTGAGGGTGATGGGCTGAGCTAAACTCCTGGGTGGAGCCTAACAACCCCAGGAACTCCTTCCAAAAGTGGGAGGTGAACTGGACCCCTCTGTCCGAGATTACTTGTTCTGGAGCCCCCTGTAATCTATACACATGTTGGACAAACAATTTAGCCAGAATTTTAGCCGAAGGGATCTTGGGACATGGGATAAAATGCACTTGTTTAGAAAACAAATCAGTAACCACCCAAATGACTGTATTCCCTCCACTTTCGGGCAACTCAACAATAAAATCCATGGAGATTTCCTTCCATGGGGCTCCCGGCCTACCTACACTCTGAAGTAACCCAGGGGTTTTCCCCAGGGGCTTCTTTGCTGAAGCACATATGGGGCAGCTCGCCACGTAGGCGTCTATGTCTTCAGCACCGGCCACCAGAATTGTCTTCATGAAACCAAAATGCCCGGTGATTTTAGCATCATGGGCGTATTGTAATATTGCCCCCCTCAGGCTGGCGGGGACATACAGTTTTGCACCCACTCAGGCAAGACCCTCCCAAAGCGCACACTCATTGGAGTGGGCTAAAAACCACTTGTCTGTTTTTAGTGCTTCTTTTAACTGCTTGCTCAAGTCACCGGACAAGGTTAGGTCCCCTTTCGCCTGGGCTCTGGTAACCACTAGTGCCACCAGCTGTTTTGAGGGGATAAACAGATGAATCACTTCCTCTCAAACACTATTGTATTGAGGCAGTCTCAAGAGGGCATCTGCCATAAAGTTCTTCCCTCCAGGAAGGTAGTGCAGGGAGAAATTAAATTGGTTAAAGTATTGGGCCCAGCGGACTTGCTTAGGTGACAGTTTTCATGGCATTTTTAAGGCCTCTAAGTTTTTGTGATCAATCCACACCTCAAAGGGGTGTTTCGCCCCTTCCAGGAAATGCCTCCACATTGACAGTGCCCAACGAACAGCAAAAGCCTCCTTCTCCCAGATGGCCCATCTCCTCTCGGTCTCAGATAATTTCCAAGAGGTATAGGCGCAGGGTTGCAAATTCCCCTCAGCATTTGCTTGGAGTAACATTGCCCCGACGGCCACATCGCTGGACAACAAACGGGGCCTCCATGTCAGGATGTTTAAAGACTGGTTTGGCAGCAAACAGTCATTTCAGTTTCTCGAAAGCCGCCTGACATTCCATAGTCCACTCGAGAGGCTGGGAGGGCTTTGGCCTCACCTCTCCTTTTGTTTTCAGAAGGTTAGTAATCGGTAAGGCAATTTTTGCGAACGAGGCGATGAACTGTCGATAGAAGTTAGCAAAACCCAGGAAGCTTTGTAGTTGTTTGCAGGTACATGGGGGAGCCCATTCCAACACAGCCCAGACCTTTTCTGGATCCATTTCTATCTCCTCATGCGAAATGCGGTACCCCAGAGAGTCAATTTTAGTCTGGTGGAATTCGCATTTTGACAGCTTAGCATACAGCTCAGCAGCTCTAAGTTTTTTCAGGACGGCTCTCACCATGGACCATCGTCCATGGTCTCGGTGTAAATAAGAATGTCATCAAGG
This sequence comes from Pituophis catenifer annectens, assembly GCF_029215685.1. NCBI lineage: Eukaryota > Metazoa > Chordata > Lepidosauria > Squamata > Colubridae > Pituophis > Pituophis catenifer. The sequence continues at coordinate 104,723,727 of NW_027256883.1, read as the reverse complement.
TAGACCAGAACCCCCTTGTATAGGTGTTTGTGCAGTACTTCGTTGATCAGTTGCATGAACATGGCAGGGGCTCCTTGTAGTCTGAAAGGGAGCACCCTAAACTGGAAACATTCCAGCGGGCAGTTGAAAGCAGTTTTCCATTCATCACCTTCCTTAATTTGAACTCTATAATACACCTCCCGCAAGTCCAGTTTAGTAAAATCTTTCCTTTGGCCAGATGGGCTAGCATGTCTTCATGAGGGGCAGTGGGTAGCTGTTTTCTACGCAAATAGCGTTCAGGTTCTTATAGTCAACCATCAGGCAGTAAGACCCATCCTTCTTCTCCCGGAATAGCACCGGGGCGGCTACACGCGACCTAGCCTGTTGGATGAAGCCACGTTTTAGGTTTTTATCAATAAAGTCTCGTAGTTCCCCCAACTCCCGGGGGGTCATGGGGTAGATCTTTGGTTTAGGGAGCTTTACCCCAGGAAGGATTTCTATACTACAATCTGTAGGCCGGTGGGGGGGGCAGCACATCTGACGCCTTCTCACTAAACACCTCCCGGAGGTCTCGGTACTCTTTTGGAATCTTTTCCTCCCCCACAATGTGGTCTGTTGCAGTTGCCGCCCCCTCGCTCCCCACTTTGGCCACACAATAGGGGTTCTCCCCTTTCTTCCCTTGCTGGTTAGAGCGGATGCACAACACATCCCTCTTCCAATTTATGCACGGGTTCCATTTACAGAGCCAGTGCAGCCCAAGTAGGAGGGGTCATTCCATGCCAGGGGCCACAATAAAGCTCAGAGTTTCTAGGTGATCCTCCATCCTCATCTCAATTGGTTCGGTTACAATATGGGCTGTCCCCCCCCCCCAGCTACTGACCCATCTAGCTGACAGAATGCAATGGGCCTTTTCATCATTTTTAGTCTTAGGTCCATCTCTTCCACAATGTCCGGGCTGATGACACACCTGGTGCATCCTGAATCTAGAAGGGCTAGCATCTTCCCGTGGGCCCTGTTGGATGATACCTTTAGTTCTACTGGAATGATCATGGGTCCCCCATTCAGACTTACCAGGAGGTCCTCGTCGGAATCGGTTTCGTTTTCGCTGTCATTGGCGAGGGTCGGAGTTCTCAACTCACCCCGTTCCAGTGGACCGAACTCAATGACTTCTACCCCTTTTAGGGCAGTTTCGCAGAGTTTTGCGGATGTTCTATTGGCTCTCTTCCCTCCACTAGGGGTCGCCTTGGGTCCAGGCTTAGAGAAACACTCAGCCGCTCAGTGCCCCTCCTTTCCACATCTGAAGCATGCAGTGGACTTCAGCTTGGAGACTGCAGGTCCCACTGCGGCCTTTGGAGCCCCCTTGTGGGATGAGAAGGGTGGTTGGCTCCAGGTGTGCCCGCCGCGAAAACGATCTCTGACCAAGTCGATCTCCACGTCAGTGGCCAGCACATACGAACTTTGCAGATCCCTAGGGGCCCCTCAGGAGCAGCAATCCTTGTAGACCATCCTAATAGCTTATTAAGGATGACCTTATTAAGGCCATCCTTATAGCTTTCCAGCAGGGCTACTTCTGACCACCCTCTCTTGTAGGGCACCAGCTCGCGGAACTCCTGGGTGTACCCTGCCACCGATCTCTGCCCCTGATGTATGGACTTCATTCTAATTCTCGCCCTATTTCCCAACCAGTATCGCTGTGACACTTCCAGTTTTTCCTCGAAAATAATAGTGATTGATGAATTAAACCAGGGGGAAAATATATTAAGAGAGTTGGAAGATGTGTTTGAAAGGGCTTTTCAATCAGGTTCACCTGATTGAATCTTTTTATCAGGGCTTTTTATCAGGTTCGCCTGATTCGCCAGTTGCAGCCCTTTCTGGACCGGGACGACTTGCGCACGGTCACTCACGCCCTTGTCACCTCCTGGCTGGACTATTGTAATGCTCTCTACATGGGGCTCCCCTTGAAGAGCACTCGGAGGCTCCAACTGCGTGGGTGGTTATGGGTGCAACTCGTTGTGCCCACGTGACACCCCTCCTGAGTGAGCTGCACTGGCTCCCAGTGGTCTTCCGGGTGTGATTCAAGGTGCTGGTCACCACCTTTAAAGCACTCCATGGCATAGGCCCCAGGTACCTTTGAGACTGACTTCTGCCACCAATAGCCTCCCACTGGCCAGTCTGCTCCCACAGAGAGGGTCTCCTCAGGGTGCCATCGGCCAAGTTATGTCAGCTGGTGACACCCAGGCGGAGGGCCTTCTCTGTGGGAGCCCCTGCCCGGTGGAATGAACTGCCCCCGGAAATGCGTAAGCTCTCCGACCTCCATGTATTCCACTGTGCCCACAAGACCCTGCTGTTCCACCAGGCTGGGCAATCAATGTAATGATTTTAAATTGGGTGTTTTAAATTTGGGGTTTTAAATCTGAGCCGAAATTATTTAATAATTTTAATTATTTTTAAATTGATGTCTGTCTTTGTGCTTTTAATAGGCTGTACACCACCCTGAGTCCTTTGGGAAAAGAGCGGTATAGAAATAAAATTATTATTATTATTATTATTATTATTATTATTATTATTATTATTATTATTATTATTATTATTATTATTATTATTATAAAGGGAGACAGGGGTCTGGGTAGAACTCTTTGAAATTAGGCAGTGGAAGAGGGTAAAGACAGGAGTAATATCTAGATTGAACATCCAAGAAGCAAACATAGACAGAAATAAAGACCTAAGAGAGGAACCTAGAAGGCAAGTCAAAAAAAAAAAAAGCACAGCAATTAAACTACTGAAGGAGGCAAGAGATGATGGAAAGATAATTTTCTTTTTTTAAATTGTTTTGATTTGCTTTTCCTTCTCCCTCTCTTTCTCTCAAAGCATAGCAATCAAAAGTATTGAAGCACGCAAGAGATGATGGATGGATGATTTCTTTTCTTTTATGTTGTTGTTCTGATTTGCTTCTCCTCTTCTCTCTCTCTCTCTCTCTCTTTCTCTTTTTTTTAGGTAGGTGACATGATTAGAAGTTAGAAAGGAAAGAAAGGAAAAGTCTTTTAATAATGATTAAAAGCTAGGATAGGTGATAGAAATAAGAGAAGGGGGAATATCAATGTATATATTTTTATATAATAAAATGAAAGCAATAACAAGAGAAAATGTGGAACAACTGAACAATGATAGATTGCAACCTAAGATAAATGCATATTATTTACTAGAAATATATAAGTCGATTGAATATAATAATTATGATTAACTTTATTAGTTTTATTTGTATTAGCACGTATGACACCCAGATGCCACATTGTTCACATATTGATTTCATACATTTATAAAATATAAAAAACTTGAAAAAGAAACCATAATAGATTTTTCCATTTTGTTTTAAATTCTAACTTAAAAATTCTAAAAATTCATTTAAAATTTCAAAATGTAAAACTTTTCAGTTATTTATTTATTTATTTAAAAATTTGAAAGGATTTAAAAAATAATAATTTTGGAAGTTCTTCTAAAAAATAAAATATTCAAACATTTTCAAAATTCCCAAAAATTCCCAAAAATTTAGAAGAATTTTGTGTTATTTTTTTGTAAAAGAATTAAATCAAAAATATTTATTCTTCAACGTTAGTCTTTTGATTCTTCCTGTGGCTAATGTTGAATAATAGCAATATCAATAATACTTAGATTTATACAGGTAATCCTTGAGGTACAACAGGCCATTCAACGAACGTTAGAAGTTACAATGCACACCCAAAATGCTAAATATGAATCTGTTTTAAAGTTACAAATTCTGTAGCGCCCCATAGTCATTCACTCTTATGACTGACTGCAGAAATGTTGCAGCACACCCACTCACCTATTTCCTTCCCATCTCACCTGGCCAGGTCCTCAGAAACCCCCAGAACCCAGTATGTTGGCCTCACCATTCACTTACTTACTTTTTGACAAACTCAGGAAGTCAGCGTAGAGAAGGCTGCTCCCTTGCTGGGCCACATGGCATAATCAAGAAGAAAAAAATCAAATCTCTTTTATTTCCATGGCAATCCTTTCCCCCAGCCAGCATAAACCACTATGATATCTTTTTAGTGCCACCAGCGCTAGCGTTACACTAGTCTTACACTGGTAGAGCAAAGAAGAAATCTCATCTCTTTTGTTTCCATGCCAAATCTTTTCCCCCAGCCAGCATAAACCACTATGATATCTTCTTAGTGCTGCTAGCATAAGACTAGCATAAAGCTAGAACTGGCAGCACTAAGAAGAAATTGCACTGATTAATGCTGGCTGGAGAAGAAAGGTTTGCAGGAAATCAAAATACTGTAGGTGTGATTTTTTTTTCTTAACGTCACAGCATAAAGCTAGTGCTGGCAGAGCTAAGAAGATATTGTATTGGTTTATGCTGTCTGAGGGAAAGGATTACCATGGAAACAAAAATGACTGGGATTTCTTTTTCTTGATTGTGCCATGTGGCCCAGAGAGGGAATGGCCTTCTCTATGCTGACTTCCTGAACTCGTCAAAAAGTAAGCGAATGGTGATGGGAAAGTGAGGGTAAGGAGGAGGCCCGTAGGGTTTTGGGGAAACCAAGGGGCAGAAGGCAGAGCATCAGACATCTTACAGGGTGGGGGAGGCGTCTTGGCACTAGGCCTCCCCCAATTTCTCCCAACCCTGAGTCACCTCATGCTTTACCTAATGGCCTATGCATTCGTTTATGCATGGGGGATGTGTCTACATACTGTTCCTCATGAGCTCATTGAACTGCAGTTGTCCTTCTGAGGTCCTTCTGGCCATGAATGCTGCCTCTTCCATGATGTGGCCCAAAGTGTCATATGTCATCTTGTGGAAGCGGGGTATTGCCTTTTTGTTCTCAGTTCTCTAGGCTCAGCTGGGGTGGTCTTCCTCAGGTGTCTCTGAGGCTGGCAGTTCATTCTCCACTTCTGGCTGCTGTGTGGAATGCTCACTGGCCTCTCTTACGGGTTTCCCAAGGATGTCTTCCTGCTCCTGAGCATGAGGCATAAACTCAGATGCTTCTGGCTAATGTGGTCCCTAGTACTTGTGTCGGACACAGGTGGGTCAGCTTCAATGGGCTCAGGTGACCACCACCAGATCATACAGCTCCTTTCCTCATCACTGTCCCCCTCTTCCTCCAGTACAGAAGAAGGGGGCTGTGTGCAAGTCACTGGACCCCTCCTCGTCGAACAGGGTTCCACAGGTGGTAGGGTATGCTACCAGGAGACTCATACTGCTTCATTCAGAGGTAGGAGATGATTTTGGTGTCACATCTTCAGTGATTCCATGGCCTTTACTGATGTCCTGTGGTGTCAAGCTTGGGTTGTTGTTGGTCTTGACCTCAAACTCTGCCCCATGCAATTAGTCTTTCAGCTTATCCACCGCTGCCCATTTTAATGCCAGAAACTCTAATTTATAGGTGGGGAAATTCTTGTTGACTGGGGTGAACCCTGCTGATGTAGGCAATTGGCATCTAATGTCCAACATGTTCCTGATAAAACACTTCTCCAAGGCTGTCCTGTAGCATTAACATGTAGCTCGTAGTGGCAATTCGGGTCTGCATAAGCCAAGATGGGGGTGTTGTTAGGCTCCTCTTCAATTGGTCAAAGGCCTGTTCACACTGCTCGGGTCCACTCTGCTTGAACTGACTCTAGGGAGTACCTGGGCCCCTTATCCTGGTGAAGCTGGCCCAAACTGTTGGACACATCCACTGCTCTCTCATTCTTCAACAGATCATTGAGGGGACGAGCTATCTTTGAAAATCCCTTAAGAAACCTTTGATAGTACGAGAAGAACCCTAGGAATGATTGCAAATCAGCCATTTTGCAGTCTGGGCCAGGAAGTGATGGCCTCAAGCTTTGTGGGGTCGATTGATATTGCTTCTGTGGAGACAACATGACCGAGGAAGCACCCTGCAAAAACCATCCTGGTTTGTTCTACTTCAGCTGGCTCCATCCCCTTCCTCTCCACAATCTGACATAACAACCTGTTCAAGCATCTGATGTACTCAGACAGCCTTTCATCTCTTTTCTGGTACATTTGCTCAAACCAAAGCAGCAGGCTAGAAACTATTTCAGGAGGCCCAAATTCATCCTGCAGTAAACAGAGATAGTCACAAACTGTGAAATGCCTTCAGTTGAGTTTTAAACTTCTAATAGCTTACACAACAGTACCTTTCAGGCTCTCTCTGAACCTTTGCTTCTTTCGGGCATCTGAGACATTCCATTCCCCTATTGCCTGCAATGGCCTGTTCCATCCAGGCTTTGTATTCTTTTTCCCCTCTGGCACTGGTTGTATTCCTGAAAAGATACATAATTTCTTGTACTTAGTCCCTGCATATTGGCTGCTAATCTGGGTTTGGATGGATATCAGGCTTCCCATAGCTTGAGCAGATCCTGCCCCTATGCTAAACAAAGTGCATTTCCCCCTCTTTGGTGCCCAATGGAAGTTTTAAATTAAAGTCTGTTGCTAGATGATGATGCCAGAAAATTATGGCTTTTATCAGTTATTTTATGTATGTTTTGTTTGTTTTATATTTTAGCTGGAATATTGTAGCCCTCCATAAGAATAGCAAATAATAAATATTCAGTGATTTGAAAAATATGTTGAAATAGCAATTGTGTAATGTAACAGCAAAAACAGCAAATGCAATTTGGGGCTACATCAAGAGAAATTTAAATTCCAAAATTGGAAGGTAATCTTTCCATTTTCTTACTCTGATTTGATTAGAATCCATCTCAGGAATTAGTGGGTTCTGATCCAATCAGCACAAAATTATTTCTATATGTGAGCACCTCTCTTGAATAAGGACTGAAATAAATCGGAGCAGGTTCAGAGAATAGCAAACATGATTAGTCAAAAGAAAAGAGATTGCAGATGGATATGTTCAACTTTGATAAATATGACTGATGGGTGTGTGATGTTATCTTCAAACTGTTAAACGGATGAAGAAGACCAATACTTATTTCTCTCATCCTAAACTGAAGACATAGAATAATACAGAAAGGCAGATTCTAATTGGATGTTAGGGGGAAAAGAACCCTATTCTAATAGGAAAAGTCAATTATTTTCTTTTTTATTGGAAATTCTTGGATGGATTCTCAGGTGGCAGCTAGACAATTCTTTCATTTCTTTACATCTTTGATTCTAAGTAAAATTCAGAGGAAAGACCTTTAGTAGTATTGGGAACGGAATGGGATAACTTTCTATGGTCAACTCACCACTGCCAATTTGCTATGGCCAACTTGTTGTGGCCAGCTCATCACAGCCAATTTGCCACAGGGCAACCCACTGTGGGCAAATTGTTATGGGACAACTCACCCTGAGTCAATTCACCAATTTTATTTAATTATTTAAAATAATTTAAAATAATTTTAATTTTTGTTACTCACATTTCATTTTGTCCCTTCTTTTGCATCCTTTCTTTATTGATTCTATTCCACCATTTCTTTAATACTCTGTAACTTTTATCCCATGCAAGTTGTCCCACAGCAAATTGGCCATGGTAGCCCATCCATCTGGTATGCCAGAACGGTTGACCTTGACTGGCTATCAATAAGTCCATTCAGTTGTGCAGAAGGGGATGAGGGTATTCCTCCCTTTTCCACCCTTTTCGGTCACATCACGAGACATCTCCACCAGCTCGCTTCCACTCCATCCAAATACCTATCCATCTCCCCCCATCCCCGATTACAGCAGCCGATACAGCAGCAAGCATTATAGAGGCTGACACATGGTGAATTGTCCTGTGGCAAGTTGGTCGTGGTGAGTTGGCCATGGCAAGTTGGCTGTGGTGAGTTGGCCACAGGGAGTTGTCCTAGACCCTATTGGGGTCTGCATTATGCACCTGGCAAATGTATTAATTATCTTAATTTTATCTTAATTCTTCTTAGAAGAATTCATTCATGCCTAGGATAATGATCTTTACAACTTTCTCATAAATCAATGCAAGTTTTATGAGAGATTCTTGGCCATAGTGCAAACCCCATCCTTGACCCATCCTGTCCCACCCATCCCATTCACACAAAGTGGTTAGCCAAATTTTGCTGGACAAATCTTCACTTATTTGAACGAAAGGTAATTCATACCTTTATCTTTAAATACAGATTATGTCCTCTTGCAGAGATTAAACATCACCAAACTCTACTTGGGATCTCAACAGTGTTAACCTGCAATAGCATAGCATATACAATTTTTGATGAATGATGCAAAATTTTAGCCAAAAAGCATCTTATGAGTCAAAGCAGTCCTTGCAGTAAACAACATCCAGCTCATTTACAAAGGTGACTGTTTCCTAAACTATGGTCGGTTTGAGTCATACAGCAAGGAAAATCAGAGTTCCATCTGGAGCTTAATCTGATCTGACATGTGGAGATAACCAAGAATGCTCCTGAGAAATTCCTCTGTTGGGCAAAACATATAGAGCTCAAATCAAGATAAGTTTTCAACTGGTTTAGTAGCTCCCTTATATTTAATTCTTCAAAGAAAGAATCACATAAAGGTGAAAGCAATATTCAAATGACAGTTCCATTTTTTTAGGTTCATGGAATTAGTAATCCTCCCTCTAGTTTAAAACAGAGCATGTAAATTTCTGCCACATGTAACCAATAAATAGCATATCTCACAACACTTTGGATCAATAGTTTTTATTGACAAGACTCCTCAGTAACCTTATAGTTGTTTGAATTTGTTATAGGTTTATTAATAATTACATCATATTATTTGTTCAATAGGTCATCTTTTTAATATACACACTGAGGGACAGTCATTCAAGTTTCATGAGATATTCTGGCCTTTTCAAAAAGCAGACTTGTTTACTATCTGTCATATTTACTATGTAGCATAAAGTTCACATACTTTTTTCACTAACCACATTAGTATTAATGCAAACTATAAATGTATATGGTGCTTTTGAGTCAATGTTGCCTCCTGATAACTGCGTGGACATGTCCTGCAGTTTTCTGGCAAGATTTCAGAAGTGATTTGCCACTAGCTTCTTCCTAGTGCTTAGAGAGAGTGATTTAGCCTAAAGTCACCCAGTTGGCTTTGTGCCTAAATCAGGACTACTACTCAAAGTCCCCTGGTTTCCAGCCTGATGCCTTAACCACTACACTAAATTGGCTCTTCGAGCTATGATTATTAGATACTTATGTTGTCTCATCAATTAGTATAGTAAGTGGGAGGGGCAGATATGACGGCTGCAGGGGGGCATATTATGTTTCGGGAGTGCGCACTCGTTGTTTACGAGCGATTGCCCACTCCGACCCCCAAAGCACTGCTCGTTTCCTGGGTTGTTCAGAGTCTCAGACCCTGGGTCTATGGCTGATGTTATCTAATGCCAGGTCAATGGTAAATAAAGCCCCCCTCATTCATGATCTTATTTCAGAGGGGGGTGCTGACCTGGCAGAGGCCTGGTTAGGCCAGGAGGGAGGAGTTCCCCTTGTGGAAATGTGCCCGCCAGGTTTCTGTGCATTCCATCAGCCAAGGACTCAGGGAAGGGGTGGGGGAGTGGCAGCAATCATTAGAGAAAGTCTTTGCCCGAGGGAGGCCACTGTTCCTCAGATAGCTGGATGTGAGTCCCTCCTTGTGAAGTGGGGTCGGGGGATTCAGATGGGCCTACTGATTGCGTACCTGGCTCCCTGCCACGTAACAGCGGTCCTGCCTGAGCTGTTCGACATTATAGCCGGGGTGGCAGTGGAAACCCCCAGACTTATTGTTATGGGGGATTTTAACCTGCCATCCTCTGGTGAGATGTCGGAGACGGCTCGGGAGTTCATGGCTTCCATGACAGCCATGGACCTGACCCAGGTAGTTCAAGGCCCCACCCACTTGGGGAATCACACTCTGGACTTGATTTTTGTCTCTGATCAGTGGCTGAATGATCTAAGAATAGGGGATATAGACATCAAGCCCTTGTCATGGTCTGATCATTCTCTCCTTCACATGGGCTTTCAAGTCACTTCCACCCACCGCAGGAAGACGGAACCAACCAAATGGTTCCGTCCCAGGTGCCTGATGGACCCCGAAAAGTTCCTGATGGAGCTTGGGCCATTTCCTGAGACTCTGGCTCACGACTCAACTGAGGACCTGGTGGTCGCCTGGGACAAGGCGGCTACTGCGGCCTTGGACTGCGTCATGCCTTTGCGGCCTCTGACCTGATGCCAATCTCGTCTAGCTCCTTGGTTTTCCGAGGAGCTGAGAGAGATGAAGCGTCGGAAAAGATGCCTGGAGAGTGATTGGAGGACAAGCCAATCTGAATCTGACCGAACACAGGTGAGATCTTATATTAAGACCTACGTAGTGGCGATAAGAGCGGTGAAGTCTAGCTACTTCTCCGCTCTTATTGCATCTGCAGAGAACCGCCCAGCCGCGCTGTTTAGGGTGACCCGCTCCCTACTTCAGGTGGGGGTACGGGAAGATCCCTTAAAGGGTCGAGCTGAGGATTTTGTACAATTCCTGCATGATAAAGTCGCTCAGATTCGGGAAGGCCTGGACTCCGATTGGGTAGATCCAGGGGAGGAGACAGGGGCAGGTCTTGAGAGCGTTATCTGGGAAGAGTTTGACTCTGTGACTCCTGAGGACGTGGACAGGATTCTGGGCAAGCTTAACGCTGCCACATGTTTATTGGACCCGTGTCCCTCCTGGTTGGTACTGGCCTCCCGGGAGGTTACACGAGGCTGGCTCCAGGGGATTATAAATGCTTCTCTGAGTGAGGGTGTCTTTCCCGCCACCTTGAAAGAGGCGGTTGTGAAGCCCCTCCTCAAGAAGCTTTCTCTGGACCCGGCTATATTATCAAATTATCGTCCAGTCTCCAATCTTCGCTTTGTTGCGAAGGTTGTTGAGAGTGTGGTGGCGCGACAACTACCCCGATACCTGGATGAAGTTGTCTATCTGGATCCGTTCCAGTCGGGCTTCAGGTCACGATACAGCATGGAAACTGCACCCATTTCGCTGCTCTTATTGCATCATCAGATAATCGCCCGGCCGCCCTGTTTAGGGTGACCCCTCCCTGCTCCACCAGGAAGCGAGGGAGGACCCCTTGGAGGGAAGAGCCGACGATTTTGTTCAGTATCTGTATGACAAAATCACTCAGATTCGGGAAGATCTGGACTCCGACTGGGTAGATCCAGCGGGGATGACAGCGGCAGGTCTTGAGAATGTTATCTGGGATGAGTTTGATCCTGTGGCCCTTGAGGACGTGGACAGGATTCTGAGTAGACTGGTTAGTGCTGGCTTCCCGGGAGGTGACACGAGGCTGGCTCCAGGGGATTATAAATGCTTCATTGGGCGAGGGTGTCTTTCCCGCCGCCTTGAAAGAGGCGGTGGTGAGACCTCTCCTCAAGAAGCCTTCCCTGGACCCGGCAGTATTGGCTAACTATCATCCAGTCTCCAATCTTCGCTTTGTGGCGAAGGTTGTTGAGAGTGTGGTTGCGCGACAGCTCCCCCAGTACCTGGATGAAACGACGTATCTAGATCCGTTCCAGTCAGGCTTCAGGTCACGATACAGCACGGAAACGGCATTGGTCACGTTGATGGATGATCTCTGGAGGGCTCGGGACAGAGGTTGCTCCTCTATCCTGGTCCTATTAGATCTCTCAACAGCTTTTGATACCATCGATCATGGTATCTTACTGCACCGGCTGGAGGGGTTAGGAATAGGGGGCACTGTGCTTCGGTGGTTCTCCTCCTTCCTCTCTGACCGTTCGCAGTTTGTGTTGGCAGGGGGGCAGAGGTCGACCTCGAGGCACCTTATTTGTGGGGTGCCGCAAGGGTCAGTCCTCTCACCCCTTCTGTTCAACATTTATGTAAAACCGCTAGGCGAGGTCATCCATGGTTTCGGGGTGAGTGTTCATCAGTATGCTGATGACACACAGCTATACATCTCCACCCCAGACCACCCCAATGATGCCCTTGCTGTGATGTCCTGTTGCCTGGAGGCCATGCGGATCTGGATGGGGAGAAACAAGCTCAGACTCAACCCCTCCAAGACCGAGTGGCTGTGGCTTCCGGCGTCCCGGTATAGTCAGCTGGTACCATTACTGACAATAGGGGATGAGATCTTGCTCCCCACAGAGAGGGCCCGCAACTTGGGTGTCCTCCTGGATTCACGGCTATCTTTAGAAGATCATTTGACGGCTGTGGCCAGAGGTGCCTTTTATCAGGTTCGCCTGATCCGCCAGTTGCGTCCCTTTCTGGATCGGGACGCCTTGCGCATGGTCACTCATGCCCTAGTTACCTCCCGTATGGACTACTGTAATGCTCTCTACATGGGGCTCCCCTTGAAAAGCATCTGGAGGCTCCAACTGGTCCAGAACGTAGCCGCGCGGGTGATTATGGGCGCAGCTCGTTATGCCCATGTAACACCTCTCCTACGCAAGCTGCACTGGCTCCCGGTGGTCTTCCGGGTGCGATTCAAGGTGTTATTTATCACCTTTAAAGCGCTCCATGGCTTAGGACCTGGGTACCTATGAGACCGTCTTTTGCCACCAATAGCCTCCCACCGACCAGTTCGTTCTCGCAGGGAGGGACTACTCAGGGTACCGTCAGTCAAATTATGTCGACTGGCGACTCCCAGGGGGAGGGCCTTCTCTGTGAGGGCTCCAACCCTTTGGAATGAACTGCCCTTGGAGATATGGAATATCCCTGATCTCCGTGCTTTCCGCCGTGCCCTCAAGACACTGAGGGCTGATGTTCCAACAGGCGGGGCTAATGTTCCAACAGGCGGGGCTAAACATATGAACATGTGAATGATTTTTTAAATGTGATCTAATTCTGGGTTTTATTTAATTGACCAAACTAAGTAATAATTTTAATTAGCAATTTTATGATGTTTGTGTGTCTGTATTTTTCTTGACTGTACACCGCCTTGAGTCCTATGGGAGAAAGGCGGTATAGAAATATAATAAATAAATAAATAAATAAATAAATAAATAAATAAATAAATAAATAAATACAACTGATGCCCCTTTACATGAAATATATGCATTGTTATTGTGGCTTATTCATTTTATACTATTCTTGGCAATTTGGCAAAAAGTCTAAGAGTTAATATGATAGTAAATGTTTGAAGCAACCAATACCAAGATTGTTCATCCCTTCCGAGTTTAGTTCCATTGGATGATGGACACCTCCTCTCTTTGTTGAGGCCAAGGGAGGCTTCCCTAATGACATAAGCAGGGAAAAGTAGTGATTAAAACTTCCACTTTCTGGGGTCTCAAAGCCAGTTAGGCTCCCCACAGCTGTATTTACATTTTTAAATCATATATGTTAATTGTGTTTATATAAATTAACATCTCATCTGGCTGCTAATGTACAATAGCCAAAATATGTTAAGAGAAAGCAATTCTGACTTTCCCATCCAGCACTAATTGAAGCCATTATAAAAAATAAAATTCTTGGTAAAGTTAACTCTCAAAGTTCTGGTTTTATTTACATAGTCCAACAAACATCAATAAAGTATCATCATAAGTTGTTATTTGGAAGCTTCTTACACAGTAAGCATTTTTTTCTTTATAAGTGCCAAATTTACTGAGGATTTGATCTTTTTACAAATAGGCATATCTCTATTCTTTCATAAACAGAATTTTAGGATGAAACCAAATTTTTTTTTAATAGAATTTTATAGCATTTATAGAATTGGTACCACAATCTATATAGTAAAATGTTTATAACTCAGATCTCAAACTAAAAGCTCTTTAAAAAAGCTAAGCAGGTCTTTAAAGGTCTGGGATTATATCACAATTTTGCCTATTTCTTTTTTGCAACTGGGGTGCTACCACTGAGAAGACCACTTTGAATCTCACTGGGAAAGGGCATTGGTTGGAGAAAGCCCTCAGAGCTTTTCCATAAGGTTACATATCCTTAGTCAAAGTTACCAGGATGATTTCAGTAAGGATAAATAAAAACAATCTAAGATCAGGAGGGTACCTGCCCTGATGCTCCAGGATCAATTCATCTTGATAGCCACAAGAACTAATTTGAAGCCTTAGGATGGAACGTTGAAAGGAGACTTGAGCTCTAGCAATGTTTCCAGTCAGCACAAATAGCTGGAAAAAAATAGGAAGAGCACATGTGGAACTAATTACTTATGTCAACTCTTTGACAAAGAACATTTCTGCAAACTTTTCATGGGGTCTTCATTTTCAGGAAGTGCCTATAATTACTGTGCAAGTCCAAAGTGGTCTGCTTTGGGGTTGCCTGTTCCAAGAATGGAAAAAAAAACTTTTAAAAAAATCAGAATGACCAAAAAATAAAAGGAAGCTCAACTAAAAGAATCTGAATGTTTATATGATTAGTTCCCTTAATAGTTGTTTCACCAGATCACTTTTTTTTCCCTTTCAAAGTTACATTAATTCACTCCAAACTGAACTTGCTGCAGTAAAAGTATACTTCTTAAGTTTTTACAGCTTTTCCATAGTGGGGCCCATTTCCTGCTCAGTTGAAGAGAAAAACCTGGCCTCAAGATGAAATGACTGCTTAACATTACACTAAAACATCTGGTACCATTTTATACACAGACCCATGTCTGAGAGCAGGCAATTCCAGCGGTCTCACCAGCGGCACAGTGCATACCCAAACCTCCCTAGGGTGACATCATCCCATATATGGATGCTCAGGCCCAACCCTCCCCCCCCCCTCCTGGTCCTAAATTCATTGCCAGATCCACAGTCTACTGCAAATGTGCCACGTCAAGGCTAGAAACTGTAGCCCTTCAGTCCATTTGGAGAAGTGCGGAGAACAGACCCTGATGCAAGAAAGGAACTTTTTAACCCACAGGCGAAAGAAGGATTAATGTAACCCTAACCCCAACCTGCTCCGTCGCCCCAGTGTTCAGACTACCTGTTCAGGACAATGCTGTTGTACAGTAGTCTGCACATTGGTTAGACTGGGCAAGGGAATGCAGCGGTACCGACGCCAGAGGAGGCCTTGCGAAGACCAGGATGGCTTCTTTCAACTTTTGAGACCCAGAGCTGTGACTTCACAGGTTTTGAATGCTAGGAAGTAGGGGCTCTGTCCGAGCACATGGGAAAAGGAAGACTTTTCAGTTCTGCATGGAAGACGTTCGGGTAAGGCCTCTGTACTTCAGATGAGCTTCTGACCTACCAGGAAAGAGTAAGGGAAAAAAGAGGGGATCTTCCTTACCTTGTTCTGGCAGGCAAGAATAGAGGAGCTCTCCTAGTTCAAGTGCAAGACAAACAAAAATAGATCTTAAACCTGCAGTGTGCATATTAAAACCTAAAGAGTTATGGCAACAATGTATTTAGAAGTACAATTGAAACAGTGCTG
Source organism: Pituophis catenifer annectens (assembly GCF_029215685.1). NCBI lineage: Eukaryota > Metazoa > Chordata > Lepidosauria > Squamata > Colubridae > Pituophis > Pituophis catenifer. Next base: position 104,708,474 of record NW_027256883.1, on the reverse strand, counting down.
TTTTGAAATTTTAAATTACTAATACTATTTATGTATTCCTTGTAAACTATTACCCATAACTAATGTTGAAAATGTATGTTTCACATTTTACTGATATTTTTTGATGTTCAGATATTTCAGAATTTAAAGTGGAATTTCAGAATATTATTTCTATTTGTACGAAAGAAAACTAAAGAAATTTAGCCCCAGCCTCATTAAAAAGCAAAGTTGCTTATAAAAAATATCTACACTTCCATTCTGATCCATGGAAAATATTTATTTATAAGTAGCAAAATCATGTCTACTGTCCCCTTCTCGCTAACAGAGATGCTCACATTTCAATGATATTGTGAGTATTCAACTTGTTCTATGCAAGCAAACCTCTAGACGCAGGCACACAGATAACTGCATGCAAATCAAGTATTAGCACATGCCTGAGATGGCAGGCAGAATCCACTCAGAGTGCAGAAATGGATCATGCCTCTATGCATGAGATGCTCTTTGGTTTTCCACAAACAGCTAGATTTCTGGTTAGGCTACAGAGCGAATGCAGTCCACCTCTGCCCCTCTCTCCCTCCCACTCCAGCCATATGTCCTGAACAATAGCTATACCATATGGAGGCAAGAAATCACCCTAAGAAAAGTTGTTCAGAATGGAGCACCAGATTAAAACCTTTTTATCTTTTAAAAATGGTTCTAGTCAGTTTATTATCTTGCAAAACAATAACTACATGGAAGCGCTGCTAAGAAACCTTTGGCCAACAAGATGGAATTAGACAATGGAATCTGAGAGAAAGAGTTTGGTTCCTTTGAATGATGGTGCCTTGGTATTAGTAGCTCAGTGTTAATTAAGAGGTCTAAATTGGGGAGGATACAGTTCTGTGTTCTTGGGCAATGAATCTCACTGATTAAATTGGAATTTGTAAATAGATGCAAACATTTCCTTTGGTGAGTTTCCAAACTATCCAAAGAACTGGGAAGGGGGGAGCATTCAGTACTGAATGAGGACTTCAGAATACTGTATGCAGAAAATGTTTATGCTGTGATTTGATCCATCTCAACTTCATAGGCCATTTCTCTAGACTTGCTATTTGTTTATTTCAGAGGAGGGGGGAAATCCCTATTTCCATATTGTAATTTAATAAATGTTCAAATTCTCTATGAGAAAGTTTTTTATGTTATAATTGCAAGCAAAGTATATCTTCCATGATTAAAAATGCAGTACTTCCTAAAAAAAAAACAGTTAACTTTCTCTAGTAAAACTTACATAGTTTCAATATTTTATGCTTCATTGTGTTTAACATGTCTTGTTGTTATACCAAACACAAGACTAAAGATTCTTATAGGATAACACAGCCACCGTGTGTCTCCTTCTTGGGGAAAATCCTAGACCCAAAAGAAAGAAAAGATGCTCTGCTCCAAAGGCAGTTTTCCTCGTGGAGTGAAGTGCAACTGAAGAGCATTTTCAATAAGGCAAAGAAAGTGAAACCCTTTCTTCACTTGTGCCATAATCCTGATTTGTTAGTTTTATGCCTGAGATCTGTAAAGGAAAAACAAAATGTATCGATGCAGACAAATAATAGATGTGTTATCTACTTGGATACTATTACTTTTTTCAATAAGTTTACTACTGATCTGCCTGTCTATAATTCATTGTCACTGGTTCTGTTTTCTCATACTGGATATAAATCTATGCAGTCTGCTCTTGCACATTTTTCTGAATTTACTCCCAAGAAATCACGTATGCGTTCTATATAAGATTTTATAACAAATGCAATCAACTGGATATTTCACTTTTTACTACATATAGTAAACAGCAAACATCCATTAAAAACCAAAAAGACAGAGCAATTGTTTTTTTAAAAAAGGAGTGATTCACTAGAACAATACATACAATTTAATATTTTTAAAAATCATTATTTTGATTACTAGATTAATTTTCTGATCAGTTTCTAGATTCGAAAATGTTAATAGCTTACTAGAAAAATGCCAAATAAAGTCCTTTGATTTAGGAAAAAAGAAGGTCCCTTTCTCCCGGATAACTGTAACAATTATTAATAATGAAGAATGTTGTACAAGTTTCCAACTACATATTATATAATTTTAAGTAACATTTCCATTGTAAAACTCATTGTGTCAATAAAAACAGGAGTAATATTACTGGCATCCACTATGTAAGAACTTGCTTTGCTGCATTTCCTTTCACATCCCTCATTATCACAACTCCAACCTCCCCCTGCCAAAAAAAAAAAAAAAAATCTCTTACCCAACAATGCAAAGAGGATGAACAAACAAAAATCAGGGAGGAGGGAAAATTCCCAGATAAGCAAAGAAGGAACTTTAGACTTCATGATAGGAATCATTTTGAGTTTTAAACTGATTTGAAATCATTATTATCAAGTAACAATACTTAGTAGGAACTAAAAAATATGAAGAGTCAAGAATGTTTAGTGAGTGATTTATAAACATTTGCAGATGTGATTATTGAGAAATGAAATTTGTAGATGGATTGCTGTAAAATTAAGGTTTCCTGGGGAATGAAAGTGCAGTTTTTAAAGTTTATTTAAGTAGGAAAGCAGAACGTTAGGCTGCTGGAAAATTCAAACTGAATTTAAGGTTTATGGGTCCCAGCACCATCTAATCATTCATTGCTACTGAACAATAGTCTGATGTAGGAAAAAATAGCCTTACAGTCCCTAGTAAATTATCAACTACAATGTAGTTCTTCAGATTGAATATATTAAGCAGTCTGGATCTTTGTCTCTCTGTCGTCTATGAATATGATTTCACTGTAGAGAATAAATGAGAGAAATAGGTGAAATTATTGAAGAGAAGTTACTGTTGTTTTAGAATTAAATGGTTATGACACTACTTTCCTAATTAGGTAATAATACATAGATCAAATAATTAATTTGGTGACTTCAATAAAGATCTTAAGAACATATCTAAATTCAAGTATCAGAATCAACAAGTACAAATTTTGTTCCATTCATTCCTAGGTTCCTCTATTATTGCGTCAGAGCAATGATTCAAACCTTTTCACCAGTTCAATATTCAGAATATTTCACTGAGGTATGTTTGCAGACGACCCAAGTTTCCTTATCCTATAGAAGTTCTACAAAAGTAAACAAAATTCAAATTATAAAAACTAGAAACCATGTAAGTAAAGACAAATAAGTAGCATCACTCAGCAAGATTTATGAATTATAATAATCTTTCACATTTTCAGTGCTACCTAAATTTACCAACTGTTCACATTACATAAATCCTAACATTTCTATTTATATGTTAATTAGCAAATGGTTTGTTTACTTGAAGCAAACAAACTCATGCAAATGGAATAGTTCATAGGAAATTGGTGAAGCATATTTTCATTAATGCTATATAACTAAAATCTACATACTAATCTATATAAATCCATTGTAGAAACATGTAGAATTATCTACAAATATAGGAAAGAAAAGATTAAGAAATAAAAATGTTAATGTAAACATGTATCTTTCCAGAACAGTTCTACAAATTAAATTTAGGTGATCACAAGCCAAAAATCTACCAATGAAAGGCCAATGTAACCTGTGAAACATCAGCTATCTACTGAACTGAGTTGGAGCAATTTTATGAATTTATTGCATTCACTTCAGTTCAGAGTCTTAATTATTAACAATGTTTCATAAGAATTTATAGAGTATTATGAAACCATGTTGGAACATAGCAAGAGCTATATATAGCAATATAATTATTAAAAATTTAGTTTTAACATAAACATGTATGCAATACTCTCTCTCCCCCTCCCCCCCCCCCCCACACACGGCAAGATATCAGTAGAATCAGAGGTAAAATGGTGGCTTCAATTGTTGTGTAGCTATCACGATATAACGAACATTATTTTAATTCTAAATTAATAACAAAATGTGGGTGTGGGTGTTAATAAGTTTATCACTAAGAACTGAGAGTGTTAGCCTTTCTTTGTGTGCAATAAATTATGTGAGAGAAGTAGAACATGAAATCTGTGAATTTTTAAGTTATGAAACTATCACATACACCATTTAGAAAATGGTTTCTCCCATATGCAAGACATAATTTTCATTTTTAAGTATTGTATGTAGATTTGGTAGACTTCTCTACCAAAATCCTTGTGGGGATGCATTTTTCCTCTTAATAGCAAGTATTTTACTGTTTTAAAGAGCAACACCCCATGATCACAGAAGGATCATCAAAACTGCAGACATTTCAGGATTCAGAAATTGTTCTTTGAAAAGATGTTTAGGGCCATGTTTCCTTGTAGTCTCTGTATATTTTGCAGCAAATCTTTTAAAAATAACCTTGTAAAAGATATATTCTGAATAAAGTAAATATAGTCTCTGTTTGATAGCTCTTTAATGCATTAAAGTTTACTTTTGTAATGTGTCTTTCCCTGCAACAAAGTCAGTGCTCTTAATCCCAGAGTTCCCTGTTGGAGGCAATGGGCTGGCTGGATAGAGTTGTCATGTGTCTGCCTGTCTACACTTGCTGTGCAGAACATCCTCTCACCTGTACAGCAGGCACAGACAGGCAGTCACATGACAATCCAGCCTGAATGACAACCAGCCAGTAAGAGAGCCACTCTGACCAGAGCATCTTCATCACAACATTTCTGGATCTCAGTATGTTGGTTCAAGTATTAAAATCATGTATACAGTTGTTTACTAGTTTGTACAAAGTTTTGAAGAAAGTCAGATATGAACAGTACCTACAAAACTACAATAAAACCAACTGCTGAAATCTTTTTTTACTGTGCTTTCTATGGTTCTCTTTTCCTAGTGACCTTTTAAGTAGTTCATACTAAAATACAGTATCCTCTGTTTCATGGCACAACTGCAAAAGAAGATGGATGACACCATCTCTAGTTATGTCAAAACATGGAGCAAAACAACAAAATTTTGTTATTCTTTATATTCATCAATCACAAAACAACTTTCGAGGACACAAATTTTAATGCACTGATGCCCACACTTTAAATAATTTCATTTAATTTAATCTCAGGATACTCGGATATTGCCTTGTAAGCAGTGAGAATGAAATCCATTATTTTCTCTTTGTATATAAAGTGGAGAGAGAGAGCGAGAGAGAGGAAGGGAGGGAGCAAGGGAGGGAGGGAGCGAGAGAGAAACAGGCATGCATGTGGGGATGCCCTTATCTAGGGGGGTTTAACCCAAGTTTTTTTTATCTTGTTAGCATTTTAGTTGTGTTAGAAATATAATGGCATGCTACTTGTATGTAATGTGATGCTGAAAAAGATGATTTTGATGCACATTTTTCTGGTTTTATTACATATCCTAAAAAAAACAAACACAATGAAAAAACAATTTCAGTGCATTTTGAAAGTATCTGGGGATATGACAGCAAAATAACTTGGTCATGTAAGTATGGGAATGTGTGTGTGCATATGTTCATTAAACTAGGGCATGGAGATGAAGAAATAAGTAAAATGAATAAGGACAGAGAGCATCCAAAGAGGAGAAAATGATGTAGAATATTTGGAGGGCATTGGGGAAACACATACTAAATTGATGCTTGTAACATCTGTTTCACCAGCCTGAAATATAAATCAATATACCTGCTTACTGGAGCAAAGGAAAGTATATCAACAACTAAAGTTGCTATATAACTATTCTCCATTGCCTTATTTTCAAGAAAATATCAGTATGTACCCAAGGCCTTTCAGTTAGGATAATTCATTTTTCCTGACTGCCATGATAACTATGGTGCTGTCATAATAGATCCTTGGCCCAATATATCTAATGGATATCCTTGGATGTAGCTTTCAGGGTGAGGAGAAAGATGATGATTTGAATGAGATGAAGTCAACATCAATTCCCTCCTTGAGTTAGGTCACATTCTGCAAAGATTTATGGTAGTTTCTATCCATTTTCTCTTTGCAAGTGGGAGAGGGATTGTTTAAATGGTCTGCACGTGGAAGTTGAAGGGAGCTTTCCTATGGATTTTCTTCTTCATAAATCTAATGCATCTGTCACTGCCTGCTCCCAGTGGCTTGTACATCTGATAAGTGACATCACTTTCTTCTGGAGAAAACAACATTCTCCCCAAAGCAGGGCAATACAAATTACAGTCCTCCAAGCCTTGCCTGAAGCCATTTAAGCTTCTCAAAAACTTGCCTCCAATTGCAGATTTTTAATCTGACAGAAAAAGTCTTATTGGGAGAATGATCATTTTAGTTGCAATTAATTACTTTACATAGTATTTGGGACCACACCGCTGAGCATATCACTCAAGTGTTGAATGAGTTTAGGATTAAGGCTGCAATTCCAGCCCTCGAAGGATCAGATTTGTAATTTGAGAGGGCTTCTGGCTCTGCTGTTGTAACTAGAGATATAAAGTCATTTATTCTGAAGTTAAGGGAATTACCCCTAATCAGTTCAGGCCAATGAATTACTTACTTAAACCATAAGTTTCCAGAACAAAGAAACAGTCCCTTCGCCAAGCCTCACAATTTGCCAGCTTTAATGGTTTGCAAATAGACATGCCTTGCAACAGTTATTCATATAGCCCCTTTTTAGGTTATTACAATACAAGTGGACCTGCACTGGGAACCCATCAGCTAATTGAGAATTGGTAATAATTGATAACTGATAATTGGTGATAACTGATAATAGCTTTTTGTTACCAATATAGTTGCCAATCTCAGGTGTAATTCCAACTTTGAATATTATGTAGACTAGATCACATTATCTAAAAGAGCATTTTCTTTCATTTTTGCCAATTGGGCCCTAAAGACCTTTTTTGGGCCCTCTTCTAAATAAAGTCTGCATGTAACTGAGTACTCAGTTTATAGTGGCAGAATCCTGGTGGAGTATGCTCACTGCCTAATGCCTCTATTCAGATTTATTTTTTATGCCAGTTGATAATCTTATTTTATCAGTTATTTTAAAAAACGTCATATTTTTAGATCAGCCTTCTCCAGAGGTATTGCTCTTATCTTCTATCTGGATATCAAGAAAGCATCACATTGAATACTATTATTTTAATTCTTCACATTGATTTATGGTAGTTTTATTACTTTATTTTTATCACTTCTTGCAAGCTTTATTATTACATATTTTTGTTGTGTCTCAGAAAACTGCCTAGAAACTGAATTTACTTGGAATTCTAAAAGTATAGTTAACAAACTTAGTACTTAAGACTGCAAAAGGTATACTTACACAGGGCAAATTAGATCATGTCTAAAATCAGGAGTGAAAAGCAGCATCTTGTTCAGTAGATAAGCAGACATTCTACAGTCTAGCCATCTCCCCAAACCTGACTCTTTAGAACAGGGGTGTCAAACTTGCAGCCCACAGGCTAGATGTATCACAGGCTGCCTCGCCCGCCCAGTTTAGCGAAGGGGAAAAAGTCCCCATATGTTACATGACAATGCTGTGATGCAGGGCCGGATTTAGATGAAAAGAGGCCCTAGGCTATTCCACTTATGAGGCCCTTTCACCTATAGTGAAAGTGTAATTTTAATTTTGCTAACAATTTGAATGTAGGGAATGTAGGCCCAGTGGTGGGATTCAATTTTTTTAACAACAGGTTCTGTGGGCGTGGCTTAGTTGGGGGTGTGGCTTGGCAATCATGTGACCGGGTGGGCGTGGCTAGCTGGTCATGTGACTGGGTGGGCGTGGCTATGTGCATAGACTTTTTTCAGAGGGCTGAAAAAAGTCATTTCTGACTGGGCCTCACACTTATGACCATCCTCACATTTATGCCCGTGCAGCTTTCTTAACAACCATGTCACTCATTTCACAACTGCTTCTCTTCACCATGGTGACAAGATAGGGCAAAAATGTAAAATGTGAGGACAGTCGTAAGTTCGAGGACTGGTCAAAAGTGCGAGGACCAGTCAAAAATAACTTTTTCAGCCCTCAGAATAGTCCATATGCACAAAAGGACTACCCAGAGGGCTGAAAAAAGTCATTTCTGACTGGGCCTCGCACTTTTGACCGGTCCTCACACTTATGACCATCCTCACATTTATGCCTGTGCAGCTTTCTTAACAACCATGTCACTCATTTCACAACTGCTTCTCTTCACCATGGTGACAAGATAGGGCAAAAACGTAAAATGTGAGGACAGTCGTAAGTTCGAGGACTGGTCAAAAGTGTGAGGACCAGTCAGAAATAACTTTTTCAGCCCTCTGAGTAGTCCATATGCATAAAAGGATACAGCAATAGAGAGGGATGAAGGAAGGGAAGGGAAATTAGAGTAGGAGGGAGGGTAAGAGAGGGAGGAAGAGAGGAGGAGAAGGAGAAAGGAAGAGGAAGTAGGGAGGGGAAGAAGAGGGGGAGGAAGAGAAAGTAAGAAGGAAAGAAAAGAGAGAGGTGGTAGGTTTGAGGAGAAAGATTGCTGTACAATAAAAAAGATGAAAGGGAAGAAAGTCAACCCCAAACAAATATAAAGATATTAAGATAAAGAATGAATTGTTAAACTTTAAAGAATAAAAGAGAACAAATATGAATAAATAACAATAATTAGAAACACACATACAAACATACAATGTATTTTCTTTGAACAGAGTATTTGGCCGGTTCACAAATTTAAACAGTGTTTAGTCTAAGGTGACCAGACGTCCCGCTTTTGGTGGGACAGTCCCGCTTTTGAGCAATTTGTCCCGCGTCCCACGGCGTTTTAAAAAAGTCCCGATTTTTCATTCTGCCTCCTGAGTCCCGGCTTCCTCCTGAGTCCCCGCTGATAACTAGAGGGAAAAAAAGCTGTTTAAACTCTTGCCGCGGGGCTTCAAAGGGCCGACCTACAGCTGATCAGTGTTAAAAAAAAAATGAGTAGACCCATGCTTGCAAAAATAGAAAAAACAGCCCCTACAGCTTCCGCTAGGTTAATTAGCTGCAAAAAGTTCCTGGAGCAGATTTTTTTCCCCCTAGCTATGCTGAAAACAAAGGCGAAAGCGAAAGTAAAGCTGCAACGTGACAAAATGAGGCAGAGAGAGATTTCTTTCTTTTTCTTTTTCCTCACCAAAAAAGGTAGGTGCAAAACTGCAAAGAATGGGAAATTTAGGGCAGAAGAGGAGAGTTCAAGATTTTAAAACACAAAAGAAAAAAAGCTCTATTTAACTAGGGAATTGTAATAATTGAGATACTATTAATAATTGTATATTGTGTTGAAAGCAGAAATGGTTAAGTTGTGGTTTGGAGGAATATATGGGGGAAATTATTTGGTTTATTATTATTGGTAAATATAATTAATTGATTTGTAAGAAATTGGATTGCATGGAAATAATTGGAATATTCATGTTCATATTGATTAATATACAAAAAAGATAGTTATATAACTAATTGATTTATATTAAAATGTTGAATTTGTATTAAACAACTGTATTACATAATTACATAATTAACCAATGTGAGGATGGATATAAAAATAGATGACAATGGGAAGGGGTATAATATAGAATAGAAGGGAAAAATTGAATTTGATTAAGATTAGAGACGAGGATGAAGGGTAATATTGTTTTTTTAAAAAAATAGATGAGGAATAAATATGGCAAAAAGGAAATATAGAAATTGTAAATTTAATTGAAATGACAAAACACTGTTTAAATTTGTGAACCAGCCAAATATTCTGTTCAAAGAAAATACATTGTATGTTTGTATGTGTGTTTCTAATTATTGCTATTTATTCATATTTGTTCTCTTTTATTCTTTAAAGTTTAACAATTCATTCTTTATCTTAATATCTTTATATTTGCTTGGGGTTGGCTTTCTTCCCTTTCATCTTTTTTATTGTACAGCAATCTTTCTCCTCAAACCTACCACCTCTCTCTTTTCTTTCCTTCTTACTTTCTCTTCCCCCCACCCTCTTTTTCTCCTCCCTACTTCCTCTTCCTTTCTCCTTCTCCTCCTCTCTTCCTCCCTCTCTTACCCTCACTCCTACTCTAATTTCCATTCCTTCATCCCTCTCTATTAATGTATCCTTTAATGCATATGGACTACTCAGAGGGCTGAAAAAGTTATTTTTGACTGGTCCTCACACTTTTGACCAGTCCTCGAACTTACGACTGTCCTCACATTTTACATTTTTGCCCTATCTTGTCACCATGGTGAAGAGAAGCAGTTGTGAAATGAGTGACATGGTTGTTAAGAATGCTGCACGGGCATAAATGTGAGGATGGTCAAAAGTGCGAGGACCTGTCAGAAATGACTTTTTTCAGCCCTCTGGTTAGTCCTTTTGTGCATATGGACTATTCTGAGGGCTGAAAAAGTTATTTTTGACTGGTCCTCGCACTTTTGACCAGTCCTCGAACTTACGACTGTCCTCACATTTTACATTTTTGCCCTATCTTGTCACCATGGTGAAGAGAAGCAGTTGTGAAATGAGTGACATGGTTGTTAAGAATGCTGCACGGGCATAAATGTGAGGATGGTCATAAGTGTGAGGACCAGTCAAAAGTGTGAGAACCTGTCAGAAATGACTTTTCAGCCCTCTGAGTAGTCCCTATACACATAGCCATGGCCACCCGGTCACATGACCAGCTAGCCACGCCCACCCAATCACATGGCCTCCAAGCCACGCCCACACAATAAGCCACGCCCACAATGGTGTCCTTCATACCAATGTTAAAATCTGTTCACCTTACCCTATACACATAGCCATGGCCACCCGGTCACATGACCAGCTAGCCACGCCCACCCAGTCACATGACCAGCTAGCCATGCCCACAAAATAAGCCACGCCCACAATGTCCCTCTTTACCAATGTTAAAATCTGGTCGCCTTAGTTTAGTCATTTCAATTAAATTTACAATTACTATATTTCCTTTTTGCCATATTTATTTCTCATCTATTTTTGTAAAAAACCAATATTACCCTTCATCCTCATCTCTAATCTTAATCAAATTCAATTTTTCCCTTCTATTCTATATTATACCCCTTCCCATTGTCATCTATTTTTATATCCATCCTCACATTGGTTAATTATGTAATATTAGTTGTTTAATATAAATTCAACATTTTAATATAAATCAATTAGTTATATAACTACCTTTTTTGTATATTAATCAATATGAACATGAATATTCCAATTATTGCCATACAATCCAAATTCTTACAAATCAATTAATTATATTTACCAATAATAATAAACCAAATAATTTCCCCCATATATTCCTCCAAACCACAACTTAACCATTTCTGCTTTCAGAAATATACAATTAATAGTATCTCAATTATTACAATTCCCTAGTTAAATAGACCTTTTTTTCTTTTGTGTTTTAAAAACCTGAACTCTCCTCTTTTTCCCTAAATTTCCCATTGTTTGCACCTACCTTTTTTGGTGAGGAAAAAGAAAAGAATTCTGCCTGCCTAATTTTCCAACCTTGCGGCAACAGCAAAGCAGTTTCAGTTTCGTTTCTCAGCATAGCTAGGGGATAAAAAATCAGCACTCTTTGCAAGGAAGCAGAAGAGCCCTGAGCAAAACAGCTGAGACAAATCAGCTGAGAGCCGGGAGGCCAATTAGCCTATGTTGAAGCTCTGTGGGCCAATAAAATTACAAAAAAAACACCGAACCCTTTGTTAAATTGCTGGCTCCCCCGCCCCTCGCCCACTACTATTTATTGGCAATAAATAGTGGTGCGGAGGGGCGGGGCAAGCCAGCAATTTAACAAAGGGTTTGGCTGCACCACTGGCTCTAGGGCGGCCCTTTGAAGCCCCGCGGCAAGAATTTGAAGTTTTTTTTCCCTCTAGCCATTGGAGGCAGCAATAGATTGGGAGTGGGCAGGGTAAGCGAACAGCCGGTGATCCAACAGAGCAGAGAGTGAGGGTGAGTGAAGGCGTGGAAGCTGCTTTCTCCATCCTGCTCTCTTGCGTCCGGAGCCGGTGGGGAACCATGTGGCAGCCCACGTGGATCCCAGGCAGCAGAACTCAGGCTAGGGAAGGGGTGGGCAATTGTGGCTCTTTTACAACCTGTGGCCTTCAACTCCCAGAATTCCTGAGACAGCCAAGCCAGGCTGGCACCACGCGGGTGGGAAGCGAGGGGCGGGCGAGCCAGCAATTTAACAAATGGTTCGGCTGAACCCCCTAGAGCCCCCAGAATCCCACCACTGTGTAGGCCCCTCTTGATCTTGAGGCCCTAGGCTGAAGCCTAGTTAGCCTATAGGAAAATCCAGCCCTGCTGTGATGACACGAGTTTGACACCCCTGTGTCAGATCCCTAAAATTGATACTGCTATTCAATTGGAGGAAGGGGGAGACTTGGATTCGGTTTACTAGCATTGCCTGTGTCAACAGATATTTTACAACCTATATCCTGGCGCCAAAGAGCCCTGAGATCCTCTTTACCTGGAGGAATTTTTATGATAGCCATGTGGGTTGTTTCACTTTAAAGGATAACAGTGTGAATGCATGGTTGTTCGGGTTCTCAGGGAAACTGGGAAAGAAAGCTTCTTCACACTTGTGTATTGGCTAAAATCTGCATTCTGACTTAAAGGGAGGGGCCTCTACTGCTTTTATCCTATTTGTCTTGCCTAAGGGTATTCAGCTCTTGCTTTAACCGGGTGGCTATCACTTCTGCTTAATAAAAGGTCTCTTTTGAACAACCACGTTTCAAGAGTTTTTACTTTCTTAAGTTGGAAGGAGAGGCAATCCTTACACCCTGCTTTAGAATAACAATTTTGGATTTCCCCCGCCACCCAGCAGATGATGCCATGGAAATCCACCTGAGAACAGTACCTGTTACTGGCCTTGTTCCTGAGGCAGAAGATAGTAAGCATATTTCAAAGTATATCTACATAATTTTGGTCTGCTTCACAAACTGAAGGAAAACAGCTATAAACAAGAGGAAGTGTCCAGGAACAATGTCCTGTCATTTCCTCCTCATTACTTTTCAGCATTTCTTCTCTACTATTCAAACTCTCTTCACGTGTTCATCAGGGGTGGGTTCTACTTACCTTTACTACTGGTTCGCAACAGGGCCACGTGCACAGAAGCTTCTGCGCATGTGCAGAAGCATTTTGATGATGTCAGGGTCAATGGGCGGAGCCTCCTGCCAGTTTTACTACTGGTTCTATAGAACCAGCGTGAACCGGGGGCAACCCACCACTGGTGTTCATAGATATTGCAAGGAGGGCAAGTGACAAAATACATATCATGGTCCACACTCCACCTTTTATTTCAATTTTTTAAAATAATATTATAATTGCATCTTTTATTTTGAGTTGAAATGGAGGTAGTTTACCTGATTTTAGTGAACTGAGATATTAGGTTAAATTTATTTGCTTGTCAATTTCCTCTCAATTCTGTACATAGAATTCTGTATGTTCTGTACATAGATTTAGTCTGATGTTTGCATTTTTGTTAAGGATGATGTGGTTGATTCTGGTCAGTGTGGAATCAGAATGGCAGATATTGACAGTACTGTAAATACTGTTTCAGAATGAATTATTTTTCAAAATTTGCTCCCTGCTTTCTCCACCCTACAATTTGCCTTATCCATTGTGTCCTGTATCCCCTTGCCTAAAGTTCAACTTCTATTGGTTTATAACCTTCATTCAATTTTCTGGAACTGATCATGTATTATCTAGCTTTTGAAGGGAGACTTAAATCTCTCTCTTCCTTGTAAACTCTGTGGCTTACACAAATGCCATTAGGACAATTTCTCTATATCTGTACAATAAATTTTATGAACACCCAGCAACAAAGACTTGTCAGAAAATTAAGCTGTTAACCATAATATTAATTCATGTCATATTTGTATGTAAAAGAGTTCAAAATGATTTAAAGTTTTATTTTTGCAATGATCATCTCCTTAACAATCTGCCTTCAGTACTTTATCACTAAGTAATTAACTGAATGCAGACTATTTACTGTCCTTAATCATCACAGTCACAGCAAGTGATTTAGTATTTTTGGGAATAAAGTCTCCCAGGACACACAGCCTCTCAAATACAGATATACAATATATACAGTAGATTGTATATACCCGTGATGTCAAACCTATGGCACACGTGCCACAGGTGGCATGTGAAGCCATATCTGTGGGCACGTGAGCGTTGCCCTAGCTCAGCTGCTACACGCATGCGCACACTGGCCACCTGATTTTCAGGCCTTCTGGACCCACTGGAAGTCGGGAAATGGGCTGTTTCCGGCCTCCAGAGGGCCTCCGGGGAGGTGGGGAAGGCCGTTTTCACCCTCCCCAGACTCCAAGAAAGCCTCTGGAGCCTGGGGAGGGCGAAAAAACGGGCCTACCGGGCCCAGCGTGCCATCGCATACCAAAAGTGGGGGTCCCTCGGGGGTGTCATGTGTGCATGCGTGGGGGGTGGGGTGCATTGAATTATGGGTGGGGGCACACACATGCGTGATCCCCCTGGGCTCCCCCCGCTTTTGGCACACAACAGCAAAAAGGTTAGCCGTCACTGGTATATACAAAGCTTCTTTACTTTTCTAACTTGCTGCACTGGTGTAAAAAATCCATAAGTATTAAATTACTGAATCTCTGTCGACCCTGAAGATGGCATAAGTGTAGCCATATTTTATTGTAGCCTTTGTATGGTTTTTTATTAGCGTTTAGGTTTGTAAGTAAATGAATTTAATAATTCTTCAGGCTTGCCACTTTCTAACTGTTGAAAGGGGGGTTGTAAAGATAAAGGAGGAATGTTATGTCTAGGTGGCATTCCTTTCCCGTGGGAACAGAGAAGATGCCTGAAGTTGGATGAAGGTGGAGTTTGGAGTTACCAGACTGTTGGACCTGAGGATTGATTGGAGATTGTGCCTCAGGGGGGAAGTTTCATACTTTTGCTTTTATTGGGTGTAATTCTGGATCCTGCCCAGAGTCAGAATTACACCAACCCCTTGCCAATTTAATGTGTACCTAAACAGGTAAATGGAGTTTGAAAAGAAGATGGATACCTTGGGCTTTATTTTTTGGCACATGTTACTTGGAGGTTTGACATTATTCCAACATTGCATGCCAGGTGGACGTCTGTCCCAAGATCCAAGCTGACTGAGGAGCCGCAGGGGGGATCCAGCTGATTGAGAGGGACCTGCTGGGACAAGCAACATTTCCAGACCCACTGGCGGATCACTCCCTCACCACGTCCAGCGCTACCATCCTGGAATGGAGGTCCACTGGAGCAATTGATCTACGTGAGACTGGAGAGTGGCAGTACTAAACCATGATGCGTAGCCAGACATTCGAGGGATTGCCCAACCAATTAGAGCAGCTGAATATTGGATGGGAAGCCTGAGACCAACCAGCGCTGCAAATGCTTTGAGCCCATCAACCCCAGGTTTGACACAACTGATTGGAGAAGGAAGCCCCCCCAGGAGAATCTGGTCTACCACCACTGAAGCTCGAGCAGCCAGCCCTCCTGCACCAGGGTTGTCTCATATCAGGCAAAGAAGCCAGGAGAGACACTATCGAGGAACCAGTCCTCCTCCACAGCCGCAGTTCCCTCCAGCCGACCAAATTCCCCCTGGATGGGCATATTACCCCAACTGAGGATGGGTGCAAGACTGGGATCAACAGGTGGCAGCCCAATTACTGGCACCACTGCCACCAGTGCCTCCTGCTAGGGTGAATGCACCCCCACCCTTTAAACCGGTTTTCGATGGGACCGCTAGTAAGCTTGCTTACTTCCTGAATTGAGCATGGTCTTACATTGATCGTCATTGGGATGAGTTCCACAATGTCAGCAAGATTGTCTCTGTCTTGGGTGACAATTTAGAAGATGAAGCATCTGAGTGGTTTGCCTAACTTCATGATGAAGGTGCCCTGGAGTTGGATAATGTGGATGACTTCCTGCGAGAGCTTTGGGCCTAATTCGAGGACTCCTCTCGAACCCAAGAAGCAGAGGCCAGAATTAAAATGATGAAGCAAAGGGGTTGGCCCACAAAAGAAATTGTGCAAGAATTCCACCATCTTGCTGGGAAGTTAAGAAATTGGCCTGAATGAATTCTCATGCATTACTTCAAAGAATGCCTTGATGAGGAACTATTAAAAATATGCTTATGCTGAGTGCCAGGAGAACGGATCCATGAGTGGTACCGGGTGGCCATTGCCATGGACAATGAAACAAAACAACATTGCAGAGCCACGCCGGAGAAGCAGCCCCAGAGACAACTTGGATGACATACCACCCCTTGTCAAATAGAAGAATGTCCCAGAGGGACTACAACCAACCCCATCAAATGCTTGCTGGTCCCCATGCCACAAATGACAGCACCTACTCCAGCCAAACCAAAAAGGGGGCCCAGAAAACCAGCCGAGAAAGGCAAGTTCATCTGACAAGACATGGAGGTCCCTTCTCAGATGCCAAAATAGAAAAAGGAACTCCAGTTCCCTATTTGCCAATAATACAAAGTGCAGACAGCGAAGAAGATGACCCGATGGTAAGTGAAGCCATCCGCCCTTTCCTGATAAAAGCAAGATTAACTTTGCCAAGAACAGGTACCCATGGGGATATAGAAACCATCATAGACATGGGCTGCACCCGTTGACTCATCAGCCCGGGAACAGTAGTGAAATTGGGGATAAATACAAAACCCCTAAGAAATCTTATTTGATTTGAGCAAGTAGATGGGTCACTAATAGGAGGCCAACCCACCATGCTTGTTACCAAATAGCTAAAACTAGAGATGGGGAAACATGGGGAGCTAATTCATAGTAGTACCAAAAATGATCGAGTCAACCCTTGGGCATCACCTGGTTGGACAAATGGTGTCCCACTATTATTTGGGAAGGCGGCTATCAGAAACTCAAATTAGTGCTCTGCCCTGAACCGCCTGCAAACCCATCACATGAACAGGCAAACAGGCAGCAAATCCCTGGCGATCGAAGGGAGATGACAGCAGTGGTATCAGGACAACTCCCTAGGACCCCACAGATCCCCAGGGAATACAGAGATTTGGAAAAAGCCTTTAGCAAAGAAGAATGCAATATATTACCCCCCCTACCAATGGTGGGTTGCTCCCGGTTCTGTCCGGTTCTTTAGAACCGGTAGTAAAAGTGGCAAGACTTCCGGTTGAACTTCCTGCACCTTCGATGCAAGATCCGTAACCTCCGCGGGTCTGTTCCGAGCTCTCCCTGTTGAGGGCTTCACTAGAAGCCATAGCCACTTTGGAGGGCTGGTGAAGCAAAAGGGGACTGCTTTGCAGGTCGAGGGGAACCACATCTCCGCTCCCTGACTCGGAAAACTCCCTCATCTGAAAACTAGGAGCAGCGGCAGTCAAAATGGCTGCCATGAAGCTGGGGAACAGCCAGAACTTTTTTTAAAATCAATTTTGGGCCTGATTCTAATGGTTCCTCCACTATAAACACCAGATCATCGGCAAAAGCCTGAAGCTTATATTTTTCTGTCTTTATCTTTAACCCTTTTATTTCTCAATCCTCTCTAACTCTCTTCAAAAGCATTTCTAAAGTTAATATAAATAGAAGTGGGCATCCTTGTCTCACCCCTTTTGTTATATTGAATTTTCCTGTCATATCTTCATTCATAATTACCCTCGCCATTTGTTTTGTGTAAATTTTTCCAATCATATTTTCAAATTTAGTCCCAAATTCCATAAATTTCAACTGATTTAACATAAATTTCCAGTTCAAATTATCAAATGCCTTTTGGGCATCAAGGAAAACCAGTGAAGCTTGTTTTTCCGGATGTGCTTCATAAAACTCTGTGGTATTTATTATTGTTCTTGTATTGTTTTTGATTTGTCAAACTGGCAGGAAACTGTTTTGATCTGAATATATATGTTTGTTCAAGATTTTTTTTTGTTCTTTCAGCTATGATTGACATAAATATCTTGTAATCAGTATTTAACAATGAAATTGGTCTATAGTTCTGTGTTTGTTGATGATCTGTATCATCAGGGTAATGGTTGGTTCTGTCCATGTTTTAGGTATATTTGCCTGTTCTAGAGCCTCATTGAATATTTCCAACATCATCCCTCCCAGCATTTCTTGAGTGTTTTTATATAATTCTACTGGGAGTCCATCCGGGCCCGGTGTTTTGTTGTTTTGTTGTTTTTTCATTGCCATTTCAAATTTTGTTTCAGTTATCAGTCTTTTTAATATTCCTTGTTCCTCCGTAATTTTACACAAGTTTGTTCTGTCAGGTTTCGGTGCTATCTTAAATGAGTTTCATTTTCAAGCGCAATCTCTCTAATGAAACATTTTTATTTAAGAACATAAAAAGCCGACAATCCTGATTTCATTTTTGGAGCCAAACTGGCCCCTCCTTCCAACCCCCTCCACTTCCGCTCTCCAACCCCAATGTCCCATTGGCCATCATGCAAATCCATCTCTACCTCCCGGCACGTTCTTTTCACAGGAATGTAGCCCCCACCCTTGTCTCCCAGGAAACACTATCTGTACATACAAAACTAGGTAAAAGTTCATCTTGTTATGTCAGCGCTGGAAGAGAGCCTAATTCGGAACGCTGACATCCGGCCCCTCTCCCTTCACTTCTGCGACATCACCTATCCCATAGGGAAAACACAACAAGATTAGTCTCATCAGCCCCTCCCCGGCTGTGCACCCCCCCCTCCCGGCTTTCCCGGGTGGTCTGCATGGAATTTTGCTATAAGGCGATCAGCTTGGATGTTTGCGCTCTTCACCCAGGAAGCCTCTGACAATGGGTAACCCTTCCATTTAATTAAGTACTGGAGGCGCCCCCTGTGCCATCTTGAATCAAGAATCCGCTGCACCTCGTAGTGCGTTTGGCCCCCAACAACCAGGGGCCCAGGGGGTTCACGTGGAGTTGACCTTAAAGTAGACCCCACTACAGGTTTTAGAAGGCTACTGTGAAAAACGGGGTGAATTTTCCCCAAAAGCCGTGGCAACTGCAATTGCACTGTAACGGGGTTGATTATTTTTATTATAGGAAATGGTCCTATAAATTTTGGGCCCAATTTCCTGCTCGGGAGTCTAAGTCTCAAGTACTTGGTGGAGAGGTAAACTTTCTCTCCCAGCTGAAATGGTCTTTGGGGAGTTCGGTGCTTGTCTGCTTGGTCCTTATAAGATTGAGCCGCCTTTGCCAGCGCCCTCTTAACATTTTCCCAAGTTTGTCTCAACATTGCCATCCAGTCGGTCAAACTGACTGAGGAAGGGGGCTCCCTCGGGTATTCTGGCATGGGAACAAAATCCATGCCACTCACTATTTTGAACGGGGTTAGCCCCGTGCTGCTGTGGACAGCATTATTATATGCAACCTCCGCAAAAGATAGGAGGTCTGCCCAATTGGACTGCTGGTAGTCGATGTAGTATCTTAAATACTGTTCTATCATAGCGTTCAGTCTTTCTGCCCCCCCATTGGTGCTCGGGTGAAATGCTGAGCTGAGCCCTTGGGATGAACCTATGGATCGTAGAAACTCCCTCCAGAACTTTGCTGTGAACTGGACCCCTCTGTTGGAAATGATTCTCCTGGGGACTCCATGTAGGCGGTAAATGTGTTTCAGGAACAGTTTGGATAACTGACGGGCTGAAGGCAGTCCACTACAAGGTATGAAGTGTGCCTGTTTGGAGAATAAGTCTATTACAGTCCAGATCACTGTATTTCCACTGCTCCTCGGTAGGTCTACTATAAAGTCCATTGCAATCTCCTCCCATGGTCTTGTTGGCTCAGCTACTGGTTGCAACAATCCAGGCGGGCACCCTGGCCTTGTCTTCATCGTGGCACAAATGGTGCAGCTTTTTACATAACTGTCTATGTCCTTTCTCATGTGTGGCCACCAGAACTGCCTTCGTACTAGGTGCAGAGTCTTTAGGAACCCGAAGTGTCCTGCTGGTTTAACGTCGTGGCTCCTCTTGAGAATCAGGATGTGTAAACTCTGTGGGACATAGAGTTTTGTCCCCCTCCATGCTAGTTCATCTCTTTTTGTCAAGAGATGTTGATTGTCCCGATACCAGGGGTCGGTCAGCGTTTCATTTTTTAATTTTGCAGTTAAGTCACTTGCAAGTTGGCCTTGCTGGTCACGTTGTTGCCGTCTGGTGATCACTTGGGCCGCAGCTTGGGTGGAGGGGATGATGGCATTCACTACCTGCTCCCGCTCACTGTTGTATTGGGGCATCCGGGAGAGGGCATCAGCCAGGAAATTTCTCCCTCCTGGGATGTGCTTAAGCTCGAAATTGAAACGATTGAAGTATTGTGCCCACCGCACTTGCCTGGGCGACAGTTTTCATGGGGTTTTTAGAGCCTCTAGGTTTTTATGATCAGTCCAGACTTCAAATGGTTTCTGGCCTCCCTCTAGAAGGTGCCGGCAGGTCAACAAGGCCCACCTTACTGCAAACGCTTCCTTCTCCCACGCCGCCCATTGCCTCTCCGTATCGGTGAGTTTGCGGGAGGTGTAGGCGCAGGGTTGTAGATCACCTTGGTTGTTCTTTTGGAGTAACACGGCTCCTACTGCCACATCACTTGCGTCTGCTTGGATGACAAAAGGCTGTTCCGGATCCGGGTGTTTTAAGACAGGTTCTTTCGCGAACAGTCCTTTTAGCATCTCAAATGCCTGTTGGCAGGTCAGGTCCCACTGTAGGGGTTGTCCCGGGCAAGGTTTCATCGCTGGGCTTCCTGTCTTTAGGAGGTCCGTCAAAGGTTTGGCAATCTTCGCAAACGAGGGGATGAATTGTCTGTAGAAATTCGCAAAGCCTAGAAAACTTTGCAGTTGTCTGCGGGTGCGAGGGGGCTGCGATTGTAGAACTGATTGGACCTTGGCTGGGTCCATCTCTATCCCCTCATTTGATACTCGGTAGCCCAGGTAGTCTAGCCATGATTGGTGGAAATCGCATTTTGGCAGTTTGACATATAGGTTTGCCCGTAGCAGTTTTTTCAGTACTTGGCGGACGAGGGGTATGTGTTCGTCTATGGTCTCCGTGTAGATAAGAATATCATCCAGGTAGACGAGGACCCCTTTGTAAAGGTGTTCATGTAAGACTTCGTTTATTAACTGCATGAATACTGCCGGGGCTCCTTGCAATCCAAAAGGCATTACTTTAAACTGGAAACTACCCAGGGGGCAGTTGAATGCTGTTTTCCATTCATCTCCTGCCTTTATGCGTACTCGGTAATAAGCTTCTCGAAGGTCTAGTTTGGTGAAAACCTTCCCTTTAGCTAGGTGGGCTAACATGTCTTTCATGAGGGGGAGGGGGTACAAGTTGTGTCCGCAAACAGCGTTGATACTTCGAAAGTCGACTACCAGTCTCATGGAGCCGTCCTTTTTCTCTTTAAACATGACCGGCGCCGCTACCCTTGGTTTCACTGGCTCAATAAATCCCCTTTGTAAGTTTTTGTCTATGTAGTCCCGCATTTCCTGCATTTCTCGGGGCGTCATGGCATACATTTTAGGTTTGGGTAGTTTCGCTCCTGGGATAATCTCGATGGCACAATCGGTCTCGCGGTGGGGGGGCAGAATGTCACACTCGGCCTCGCTGAATACCCCCGCAAGGTCTTGGTACTCCCTTGGGATCTGGTTTGCGTTACAAGCGGTGGTGGGTGCGGCTGCCAATTGCTTTGCTGCACCTTCTGGGAGGGACCCTTGTGTTGGTGGTGTTTTCTTCTGTAGTGGAGGGCTGCTTTGGGGTTTCAGCGTGGGAGGGAATTCTTCTGGTCGGGGCGGCAGGGGTTGGGGCCCCTTTGCTATTCTCAGCCTGCGGGTTCCCTCTTGCCACCAAATGATTGGGCCCCATTTGTCGAGCCATGAGAGTCCCAATATGACTGGTTCTGTCATCTTGGGGGCTATTATGAAGCGGATCGTCTCCCAGTGATCTGCGAGTTCTAGTCTCACGGGTTCAGTCAAGTGTGTGGCGTACGTTCCTCCCACTAGGGACCCATCAACTTGCTCGAAGCGAATTGGTTGTTTGAGCTGTTTAGCTCGGATTCCCAATTTTAGAACTGTGGGTAGGTTGATTAGGCACCGTGTGCTACCCGAGTCTATTAGGGCTTGGAAAGTCTCTTGGGCCCCTGTTTTGGGGGCTGTTAGGCGTATGGGGAAAAGAAAAGGATGGACGGGTCCACTCACCATTGGGTCATCCTCGCCTTCATCTTCCGTGTCATAGGGTTCGGGGGACTGATCTCCCTCCACTGGGATTCCTCTGGTTTCGGTCAGATGAGCGAAAAACTCAGGGATTTGGGGAGCTTCCCGCGGTACGTGGGTGACGCGCTTGGGCCCTCGTTCCAGTTGTGCTTTGGGTGGTGGAGCTGGTCCCGGTCTAGGCGTTCCACATCTTGCTGCTATGTGGCCGCTTCCTCCACATCTGTAGCATTTCAGTGGGCTCCGTGGGGCAGTTGGTCTGTAGGAGGGCTGTGATGTTGGGGTTTCTCATCTGTTGAGTGGCCCCTGGTCTGGTCGGCCTCTCTCCTTTTCCTCTGGTGGTTTTGACGTGTCACTCGCCCGCAGCCCTCTGTCGACTTTTATCGCTACCCGGAACCATTCAGCGAGTCGGTTTGGGATGTCACGATAGGCAGTCACTTGGGAAATTCTTTTATCTAGGCTTGTTCTAAAAAAATACACCAGCAATCGCTCTGGTAGGGGAGGCAGTGTCCCAATGACTCTCCTGAATTCACGGATATGCTCTCTGATAGGCTTCCCCCTCTGCATTAGGTTTCTGAGCTCGTCTTCCACATAGGGGTCCTCCTCCTCCTCCTCATAACGGGCTCTCAATAGTTGCAAGAACCCATCCGCATTTTGTAGCTGGGGGGCCCTGTATTTGTAGAGTGATGCTGACCACCTCTTTGCTTCTCCCTCCAGCCCTTCCGAGATAGCATTCACTAGGGCTCTGGGGAAAGGGTAGAGGTGTCCGAACCACTCTATGTATATCTCAGCTGAATCGAGGAATTGGGCGAGGTTGTCTGGGTCACCATCGAATTTCCCTCTGAACTGGGGTGGTTCCTCCCTCTCTGCCCTCTCCTCTCTGCGCTGAGCTCTGGAGGGCCAGCCTTGGTGTTGGTAGTCCTCTGCCTCGTCTCTCATCCTGGGGTGGGGAGGTGCTGCCTTGTCTGGGCTTCGCTGCCATTCCCATCCCCAGCTCGCCCTTCCCAATTCACTTAGGGGTTTTTCTTTATCTTTTACCTTTGTATTTTCCAAGTTGGCTGGAATCACGACCGCTTCTGCTCCTCCCGTTTCTTGAAGCAGGCTTTCCTCTGAGAGCTTGGCTTCAGCCATAGTCCGTCCGACCAGATGTCTGGGAGGGAACGGGATGATTTAAACTCAGCCAGCCTGGATTTGGAGGAGAGTTTGGCTGTCTGTCAGGTTTCGGTGCTATCTTAAATGAGTTTCATTTTCAAGCGCAATCTCTCTAATGAAACATT
The DNA here is from genome assembly GCF_029215685.1 of Pituophis catenifer annectens. NCBI lineage: Eukaryota > Metazoa > Chordata > Lepidosauria > Squamata > Colubridae > Pituophis > Pituophis catenifer. The sequence continues at coordinate 104,685,215 of NW_027256883.1, read as the reverse complement.
TTTATTTAAGAACATAAAAAGCCGACAATCCTGATTTCATTTTTGGAGCCAAACTGGCCCCTCCTTCCAACCCCCTCCTCTTCCGCTCTCCAACCCCAATGTCCCATTGGCCATCATGCAAATCCATCTCTACCTCCCAGCACGTTCTTTTCACAGGAATGTAGCCCCCACCCTCGTCTCCCAGGAAACACTATCTGTACATACAAAACTAGGTAAAAGTTCATCTTGTTATGTCAGCGCTGGAAGAGAGCCTAATTCGGAACGCTGACATCTTCCCTCTATATAGTCTTTAACTTTTTCTTCTGCTATCTCTTCCTGACAGTATAGATTTGAGAAAAACTTTTGTATAATTTCCTTTTGGTCCTCCCTTTTGTGTTGGGTTATTCCATTTTCATCTTTCAATTGATATATCATTCTTTTATCTTTTTCTTTTTTTAATTTATAGGCCAACCATCTACCCGTTTTATTTGCATGTTCAAAATTTTTTTGTTTTGACATCTTTATTTTCTGAGCTATTTCCTTTTGGATTGTTAAATTTATTTTATGTTTGACTATATTCCATTCCTCTTTTATTTTTTTTATTTTGGGGATCTTCCTGTAATTTTCTTTCTAACTTTTTAAGTTCTTCCTGTAGTTTTTCTTGTTGACATTTCCTTTCCTTCTTCTTCCTTGCGTTATAAGCCATTGTCAGTTTGCGGATGTATGCCTTTAACATGTCCCAGAGGTTTTGTATTGATGTATCTTCTTTTTTATTTACACTAAAAAATACCTTCAACTCCTTTTCCAACTTCTGTTTGTATTCTTTGTCTTTGCATATATTTTGATTCAATGTCCATCTTTTAAATCTTTTTTGTCCTTTCCATTTTACAGTTATTGGGTTATGGTCTGCCCACTTGTTTACTCCTATTTCTACTTCTTCCAATCCTGTCCGTATTTCCACTGTCATCCAAATCATATCAATCCTGGACCAGGATTGATGTGGGTGTGAATAATATGTATATTGGCTCTCTTCACTATACATTTCTCTCCATATATCTCGCAATTTTAGTTCTGTTGTCATATTAAAGAATTCTTTTGGTAATATATCTTTCTTTTTTTATTTTTCTTGTTACTCTTGTAATCTTTTTTGATATCCACTACTGTGTTATAGTCCCCAATTAAACAAATATTATCATATCCTAATTCTATTATTTTATTGTGCATTTTTTAAAAAAAATCATGTTGATTTTTATTGGGAGCATATATTACTATTAATAACAATTGTTTTTGTTCGACTTCTAATTCTACCATTAACATTTTACCCTCTTCGTACAAATGAATTAACTTTTATTTTTATTTTTATTTTTTGATTTGATTTGATTTATATGCCGCCCTTCTCCAGAGACTCAGGGCGGCTTACAATGCATTAAGCAATAGCCTTCATTTTATTGTTTCTTTTACATATATAGCAATTCCTCTTTTTTTCTTTTGTATTAATGATGTATATAGTCTTCCTTATTTTGGGTTCTCTAATAGTTTCTGGTATCCTTTTTTAATGTGTACTTCTTGAAGGCATATCACGTCCATTTCAAGTTTTTTTAATTTGTAAAAATTTGTGTTCTTTTTTTTTTGGCGCATTCAAACCATTTATGTTTACAAATAAGAGATTTATTGCCTCTACCATTTCTTACTGAAGTTGTTTTTTTGTGTTTCTTGTCTCCCTTTTTACTCTCCCTCTCGCTCCCTCTTTTTCTTCTTGTTCTTTTTCCTGTATTTTTCTTATTTCTCTTTCTCTTTCCATTTCTTCTATTTGATCTTCCTCCTGGCTTTTGCTCTCTGATTCTTCCTTGCTTTCTTGTTCTTCTTCCTGTGAAAGATAACCTTTTTAAAATTCTTGTGCTTTCTCTACCGTGTCCACTCTGTATTTTCTGTCTTGCCATGTAATAAGTATGCCATCTGGTATTAACCATCTAAACATCACTTTATATTTGATCAGCTGGGTTGTCAAAAATTGGTATTGTTGTTGTTGTTGTTGATTCCAGATTCTTCATGGTATCTGCTTCAAAATTATAATTTCTTTATGTCAGTTATTGCATACTTGTTAATATGTATATGAAAATTAAAACTTTGTGTAAAAGGTAGGAGTAAATCAGCTGAGCCAGCGAGGGCTGGAAGTTCTGTCTCTCCGGGTGCCTGAAGATGTTTTTGGCACACTCTTGCTAGCCCCAGCCCTATCCATGGCACCAGGCAACCTTGCAGCAGAGGGCCCCTCTCTTCCAAAGCTCATCTTGTGGCTCTGGAGCAAGCAGCAAGCACAGTTTCCACTCCGCCAGGCCTGGAGCTTGGCTGTTGCTCAGGCTGCTGCTACGATGAGGTAGAAAGCCATGCGGCCCATGAGAATTGGGTCTACCCCACCACCACCACCACCCCGCCTCTACCTGGTGGCTGCTGCTTGAGAAAAGGATGATCAGCAGGCAATTCTGGAAGATTGTGGGAAGCGCATGTTTATGATAGAAGCAAAGCACCGCCTGTCCCTTTCAAGCAATCAAATGTCTCTCTGTGTGTGAGTGTTTGTGCATGAGTGAATGAGAGGGAGAGAGAGCAAAAGAAAAAGAAACAATGGAGGGGAGTAACAAGAATTACAAGCAACGAGAGATTCACAGGTTGGCATTGCAGCAGGACGGATATGGGATAGCAGAGCTCCACAGAGTACCAGGAAACCCAGCTTGCCAGGATACCCTTTGGCCATGATGGCAAACCTATGGCACGTATGCCACAGGTGGCATGCATAGCCATATCAGCGGGCACGTGAGCTCAGCAGCTAATTTTCGGGCCTTCTGGGCCCACCAGAAGTAGGGAAACATGCTGTTTCCTGCCTCCAGAGGGCTGGGGAGGGGGCCCATTTTTTTTCTGTCCCCAGCCTCCAGATCCTAGAGCCTCCAGAGAATATCCTTGATATTCTTTCTTCTAATGCTTTTTTAAATTTTTCTGAAATCTTAGATATTTTAACTTTTTCTAGATATTGTTCTATCTTTTCCTCTGCAACTGTTTCTTGTTGATATAATCTTTTGTAAAATTTCTCAATTATTTTTTTCTTTTCCTCATTTTGGTAACATAGATTTCCATCTTGGTCTGATAGTTGGTCTATTAACTTCTTTTCTCTCTCCTTTTTCATTTTATATGCCAACCATCATCCTAGTTTATTTGCATTTTCAAAAAAAATTGTTTTGTTGATTTTATTTTATTCGCCAAATCTTCATTTTCCATTAAATTCAATTTGTGTTTTTGCAAATCCATCAAGTTCTTAATTTTTTTATTCTGTGGATTTTTCTGTAATTCCATCTCTAACTTCTTAAACTCCTCTTCCAGTTTCTTTTTTATTTGTCTATCCTGTTTGTTCCATTTTCCTAAATATGTCATTGTCCATATCTTTTTCCATATACTGTTGAAAATTCTTTTCATTTAATAATTTTTGATTTAATGTCCATCTCATTCTTTTCCTCTGCCCCTTCCATGTCATTGTTATTGGGTTGTGGTCTGCTCATGTCCTTTTTCTATATCAATCTTACATAGCTTGGATATTAATTCTGTTGACATCCACATCATATCTATCCTTGACCATGACATATGTCTATTTGAGTAAAATGTGTACTGCTTTTCTTTCGGATATATTCTTCTCCAAACATCCTGCAAGTTTAATTCATCAGACATTGTAAAAAATGTTCTAGGAAGCGTCTTTCTTAACTTCTTATCTGTTTTTGTGGATTTGTAATCTAACTCTTTATTTACAATTGCATTAAAGTCTCCTATTATACATACATATTCATATTCTATTATTTTTCTATGTAGTTTTGCATAGAATTCTTCTTGATTCTCATTTGGAGAATTTATTCATTTATTGCTACTAACAATATATTTTTTTGTTCATTACTATTTTGACAATTAAAACCCTTCCTTCCTCATCTTCAAATATTTGTTTAGATTGAATTTCGTTTTGATATATAGTGCTACTTCTCTTTTACTTTGGCAAGCAAGCATTGTATATAATGTTCCCAGTTTTGTCTGCTCCAAAAGCTTTTTATGTTGCTTTCTAATATGCACTTCTTGCAAGCATATAATCTCTAATTTTAACTTCTCTAATTTATTTAAAATTCTTCTTCTTTTTATTGCTGAATTTAGTCCATTTATATTTATTGATATTATTTTTATTTCTTCTTCCATATCCTACTTATTTATTTGTTTAGTGGATCTAGTCATTCTTATCTCCCTTTGTTCTTTCACCTCTTTCACTCTTGCTCCTTCTCTCATTGCTCTTTCTTCTTGTTCTTTGGTTATCTCTTTTGGTTGTTCCATTTTCTCCTCCTGGTATCCAGTCCCTCTTTCTTCTCTCAATCTCTCCTCCTCTTGGGATCCTATATACTGTTCATAAAATAATTCTGTTTTCTCTATTGCATCTAATCTATGTCTTTGTTCCTGCCAGTTCACCAAGATTCCTTTTGGTACCAACTATCTAAAACTATCTCCTCTTTTAATTAAACATTTGGTCAAAAATTGGTATTCTTTTCTTAAATCTCTAACCCTTCTTGTAACTTGCTTCAATACCACTATCTCTCTATCCTTGTGTTTTATTGTCGTATTTCTCATAAACTGCAGAATCTCTGCTCTCAATGTTTTCTTGGTAAATCTGACATGTATTTTGCTAGGTAAATTATTTCTCATTGCATATCTTGTATGTACTCTAAAAATCTCATCAATCCCATTTAATATCTTATGTTTGCTCTCTTCCATTGCTTCTGCTAGTATCTCCGCAATTTTTTCAGGTAAATTCTCTCCTTTTTCTTTTTCAATATTTTGGAATCTTGTTGATTATTGAAAAGTTTTATAAGAAATACAAACAATTTTCTCCCCCCACCCTTTCCCCTTCCCCACATAATAGAAAGTGTACATTTTCTTATACATAATAAATGCATGTTTCCCTTAAAAAAGCATTAAAGTAGGACATTTTAATTGCATTTGGAGTTGCTCTTCTTCTCTTTCTTCCCTCATTTCACAACAAACCTTCTTCTCCACCTCCTTTCTTTCCCTTCCCTCCCTCCTCTTCTCTCCTACTTTCTCCTTCCTCCTCTCCTACCTCATCCTACTTCCTTTTCCTTTTCCCCACTTCTCTCTTCTTTTCCCCCTTCTCACCTTCACTCCTACTCCTGTCCCCTTCCCTTCCTCCTCTCCTTCTTCCCTTCCTCTCCCTCCCTCTCCTCTTCCTACCCACTCCTCCTCTCTCCTTTCTAACTTCTTTGCTGTGAAATATTCTCCTCCTTTAGTATCTGAGCAACTCCTGTATTCTAATCGTAGATACTTTCTTCTGTTAAAACATTTCTCTATTCACCACTTTTTTTCCCCATCCCAACCCTTATCCCACCCTCCCCACCCACCCCGACTTCCCAGAGCAAAAACAGGGTATAGCATCTAACAAACATCTGCTAAAATAAACTAACTAATTATAAATTTCAAAACTCCCACACATTCTTTAACTCCCTTGCTCCAATTCATCAACCTCCCTTTTATAAATCCTCGAGGCCAATTACGTTAAATTCATTCATCCTAATTATAAAAAAAACTTTTTCTTGATGTATAATCCAATACTTTAGCAATATTACAAACAGTAAAAGTCATAAGTAAATTTCATTTCCATATCCTCGAACATCATTCTTTTTGAACATTACTCCCTAATAAAATTCTGAATTTAACATTAATCCTCTTCATTCAAAGAATTGGGTATCTTGAGATCTTACACATTTTATCTCATATACCTGTTAAAATAATATAATCTTATGTTAAACATTTTAAAAATCTCTTAATACCTTTAAAACACTTATTTACCAAATATAAATTTCAAAATCTACCAGAGGATATCTTTCAAGTTTTCAATTAACCAATGTTAATACCTCTAACTTTTTAGAAAGCAGCCCTTTTACTATCCAAAACTAATTATCGTTTTGTAATAGAATTCTGAATTTAACATTAATCCTCTTTGCTTCAAAAAGTTGGGCATCCTGAAAGCTTACACAATTTATCTCATATATCTTTTAAAATAATATAATCTTACGTTAAACATTTTAAAAATCTCTTAATACCATTGAAACACATATTTGCCAAATGCAGATTTCAAAATCTACAGGAAGATATATTTCAAATTTTCAATTCCTAAAATAGCCTTTAATACCAATGTAATTAAACTTCTCAGTTTATTACTAGAATCTTCTTTCCCCAAAGAGAAAAAAAAGCAAATCTTCTATTCTTAATCTTAATCTTAATCTTCTATTCTTCTCTTCTTTCTATATTTTTTCCAGTTCTTTTTTTATTAATTCTTTCAACATTCCCCCCAATTTTATTTTTGAAAATTTTAAAATGTTGATTTGAGGTTGATGTTTCTGAAATACTCGCTCTCTTCTTGAAATCACTTTTTCTAATTTGAGATCTCCATTTCGACTCTTCTTGCTTGTATAGTCCTTCAATCCATTCCTTTGTTCATATAGCCAAAATTTGTTGCCATAAAGTTTGTCAGCTTGCAATAAAGAGTCTATTTGTTGCTTTTCTATCAGTTGAATGGAAGCGTCTATCCAGTTCTTTGTTTCAGCTGTGCCAGCCTGCCTTTCAGTCCTAACAGCCTCTCGATCTTCCAAGGGCAGACTCTTCTGAAAAATTTCCTGCTGCCCATCTAATGACTCCTTATAATTTTCCAAGCTGTTTTTTGAAAAAGCTCTTTCAATTATATCCAAAAGCGCAGAATTAAAGGATTCTAGAAGTTCTTGAAAAGCTTTAACAGTTACAGCTTGAGAATTTGCTGATTCACCAGCCCTGCTGTCAGCCATATTTCAGCCACTTTGTATTTATCCAGCTATTAGGTCGACAATTCCAACTATTTTCCACACAGTATAAGAGCAAAATTTTAGTTAAAGTCAATACCAAATTCTTTTCCTCAGTACCAAATTCTTTTCCTAGGTGCTTCCACTTTAGAACTTTCTCTTAAGGTGTAATCCAGTAGCTGTATCAATGTTGCAAACGTTAACAAGCGTAACAAGCACTTTCCCTTGTAGCTTCCTCCTCCCACCCTCAGGCGCCATTTTCTGCATTTTAAAACGGAGTTAAAGTGTTACTTGCAATTTTTTTTCTTTTTTCTCCTGGTTTGCTCTGTCTGCAATCAAGGTAAAGATGTTAAAAGTCCCCTCATTTTTTTTCCCAGCAGATTTTGGTCACGGCTTCTAGCTCCGCTTTAGCGGAGTCATCCCTGATCCGGAGCAGCTTGACAGGCTTCAATAGGGAGCCCACACCCTTCGCACCCCAGGATTTCTCCTACGGCACTTGGGGGGGCTCTACCTCCGCCTGTCGACTCTTCTCTCTCCTCTTTGCCCGGGGAGAGGGTTCCAAGCCTCCAGACAGCTGTTTTTCGGCTGTTCTGGGGCTTTTATGGAACCGGGGATCGGGCGCTCATAAAAGAGCATCTTCAAAGCTCGTGGAGCCAAGCAGAATATTTTGGAATCTTAAATAATAATCAGCCTTATCCATTTCCAATGATATAATTGTCCTTTCCTGATTTTTATCAGTTGTGTGAGTCTATAATCCATCTCTTCCACTTTTTTCTCTGTTGATTCTGCTTTTTCTTCCACTATCTTCAGTTGTTGTTCACTTTTCCCCATCATCTCCTTGACCTCTTTTAATTCTTCATCTACTTTATTTATTTGTCCCTTAAGATCTTCATGTATTGCCTGTAGCAATATTTTTAAATTCCATATTGGTTTTATCTTGTTGTGTTGCAGCCTTTGTGCCATGGAGCTGGACAATGTTGTTATTGATGGTGATGACAAATGTGCTGTTATTTTCTTCATCTTGTTCTTTGAATTCAAACCACAAAATTTGTAATCCAAATATCAGATATAATTGTAATCCACATTTAAGATCTTAAAATCAGGCCATCTCCACTCTGTTCCACCACCAGAAAATCAAATTCCACTTCTAATTTAAGTCCAAATTCAAAATCAAGATCAAAATCTTCAGGTTCTTGTTACCCTAATCCACTCAAATTTAAAGAGAATGAGAAAAAAAGCAAAAGAAATTCCCAAAAAAGAAGAAAGAGAGAGAGAGAGAAAAGAAAATATAAAAAAGTATTTAATCCATGTTGATACAAAAATAATCCCCCGGCAAAAAAGTAATTAAGGAAAAAAGAGAAAAAAAAGATTCCCCCCCCAAAAAAAATTAGTTCTAAAAAGTTCCAAAAAAAAAAAAAAAAGGAATTCAAAAATCCAAAATTATAAATCCAAAAAATAGAATAAAAACAATTGAATATTTTATGAGTTACACATCTGGTTCTATTTTCTTTTCCTTTCTACCACAAAATCCCAAGACAGTTATTATCAGGACTCTATTACCAAGTTTAAAAAGAATGTCCAAGGTCACTCCATTTCATATCTTCTTTGTTCTTTTACTCAGTTAATTTACCAATAATTCCTCTAGCGCCACTAGATGGCACTGCAGTTTACTTCCACTAATCACCAATATAGTTAGTCCAATTTAAACTTTTCAAATATAGATCTCAGGCTTTCACAATTATTTCGTATATTAATTTTAGCAAAAAGCCACTCTGTCCAATCTGCTTTCTATTTTCAAATCAATTTTCAAACAGGTTTAATATTGTCTTTATTTAAGGCCTCCGCTTTTTTGCCGCCATTCCTGGAAGTGGGGAGGTAGCCATACATCCGCTCCCTCCCGTCTCCACTTTTGCTGTTTTTCTTCATATAAAGTTTTTTAAAACCAGGGAGTAAAATAAAAATAAGAAATCTTGCTTTCAAGACAACAGTTCAGTCTCACCCAGATGATCCACCTTGCTTTCTTCTCTCTTTCTGTGTGACCACCCCAGCTTTGAGACAGCTCCTGATGGCTGTCTTCCCAGCCGCTGGGTTGGAGGCTATTCATTAGCGTTTAAGGGAATTTTCGATTTCCCTGTTCACACCAGCCCATGCCTCCGTTCATCACCATCCCTATGAGATGGCTACGATCCTCTATGGACCCCCAAAATGGTTGGGATATCTACACTTCTCCAGAGCCCTGAAGTTCACATCAGGGCTCTGATGCCCCCCCCCCCAAGAAACCCTCCTGATCAGCAGCAGAGACGATGGCCATTATGACAAGACTGAAGTTGTGACAACCAGGACAAGAAGATTATGAGCTGGAGTGATTTGTGGATAGAGGATTGGAACTGGATGAGACAACTTTCAACTTCTCTATTAGAAATTTAAACCCAAATAAAAGAATTCTTTAAAAAAAAAACCTCTCCAAAATGCTAAGAAAGCAGCGATTTAATACACGGAGAAAGATCATAGTCCCAAAAATGAAATAAATTTTTAATGGAAGACTATGAAGCTTTAAAATATAGAAAGCCCAGACTGGAACTTGTAATAGTGTGAAAAGTGACTTAATTTGTGGATAACACTGTCTGATTACTGGAAGAAATCGTAAAAAGAAAAAGGAATTTTGTTTTTTGTTTTTAAATTTTTTCTTTGATCTTTTTAACAGTCAGCTGTTCTATCTTTGCTTTGTTTAATGCTGGAACTTAGAGTGGGGATGCCACCTACTGGTGAAAGAAGATATTATACTAGTACACAGTGGGAAATGACCTTGGCAAGTGAGGATTAATTGATAACACAAGAAAAACAAAGAAGAGAAGAAAGGAAATAGCGAAATGCCTTTATATTTTGGTTCCATATCTACTGGTGTTTTGGCTGCTTGGAAGTATTTAGTGAGCCTTTTGAAGATTTTTAAGGCAAGGTGGACTATAATTAATAAGAAACATCCTTGAAACTGAATATCTGATTTTCTGAATTAAAGACATTTGGGGAAATTTCGTGGGCCAATTTGACTATTTGATAGAACACTCTATGAGGCGAAAGAAGAAAGAAGAAAAATTAAACAAGACTTTAAAATTTGGATAATTTAGAGCAGTGATGGCAAACCTTTTTTGCACCAAGTGCCGAAAAGTTCGTGTGGAAATGTCACATGCAAGTGCGCATTCATTGGGGCTGTGCTCCGGAAAAGCTAAACTTCTGGGTTCTAGCGCACATGCATGCCCGACGATCAGATGGATGGTGCACATGTGGGTTTTTGGCACTGGCACGCACACAAAGGAATTGCGCTCTGGAAAAGCCAAACTTCCGGGTTCTGGCGTGCATGCGCACCCAACAATCAGTTGGCTGGTGTGCATGTGCACACTAATTTTCGGCACTGCCACGTGTGCAAAGGACAGCAGATTGTCATGTGTGCATGCGCACCAGAAACCCGGAAGACAAATAGGCAAGGCTGATCATGCCAGGCAACATAGCTTCACGTGCCACTTTGGGCACATGTGCCATAGGTTCTCTACCATGGATTTAGAGGGTGCAAATTGGAAAATTTTAAGGACTATAAACTTAGGGGATTTTGAGGAACAGTCCTGGGACTAAGTAAACTTTATCAATACTGTGGTTTTGGGATATTGGAATCTTGGTGGAATACTGAGCAACTATCAGCCTATTAAATTATTATAAAATGTTTCAACAAGGGAAAACAAATACAGTTCATGACGGAATATTATTGATGTTTCAATGTATTCAGGAAGATATGACAAGGAATCATAGGGAGATGATGGAACTGACGCAGGATATATGTGAGACTAGAAAACCCCCAGCACATGACAATAAAACATGAAAAAAAATTCAGAAAATAGAGGAGAAGGAGCTGAGGAAAGAATAGAGGAGATAAATTAAAAAATGATACTGTCAGGTTTCGGTTCTATCTTAAAATAAGTTTCATTTTCAAGCGCAGTCTCTAATGAATCATTTTTTATTAAGAACAGAAATAAGCCGACATCCCTGATTCTAATTGCAGCCAAACTGGCCCCTCTTTCCAACCCCCTCCTCTTCCGCTCTCCAACCCCAATGTCCCATTGGCCAACATGCATATCCATCTCTACATCCCGGCACGTTCTTTTCACAGGAATGTAGCCCCCCCTCCTCGTCTCCCAGGAAACCCTATCTGTACACACACAAAACTAGGTAAAAGTTCATCTCAGCAATAAATCAAGCTCCTGCTTCATCTTGTTATGTCAGCGCTGGAAGAGAGCCTAATTTGGAACGCTGACATCCGGCCCCTCTCCCTTCACTTCTGCGACATCATCTATCCCATAGGGAAAACACATTAAGATTAGTCTCATCAGTCCCTCCCTGACTGTGCACCCCCCCTCCCGGCTTTCCCGGGTGGTCTGCATGGAATCTTGCTATAAGGCAATCAGCTTGGATGTTTGCGCTCTTCACCCAGGAAGCCTCTGACAATGGGTAACCCTTCCATTTAATTAAGTACTGAAGGCGCCCCCTGTGCCATCTTGAATCAAGAATCTGCTGCACCTCGTAGTGCGTTTGGCCCCCAACAACCAGGGGCCCAGGGGGTTCACGTGGTGTTGGCCTTAAAGTAGACCCCACTACAGGTTTTAGAAGGCTACTGTGAAAAACGGGGTGAATTTTCCCCAAAAGCCATGGCAACTGCAATTGCACTGTAACGGGATTGATTATTTTTATTATAGGAAATGGTCCTATAAATTTTGGGCCCAATTTCCTGCTCGGGAGTCTAAGTCTCAAGTACTTGGTGGAGAGGTAAACTTTCTCTCCCAGCTGAAATGGTCTTTGGGGAGTTCGGTGCTTGTCTGCTTGGTCCTTATAAGATTGAGCCGCCTTTGCCAGCGCCCTCTTAACATTTTCCCAAGTTTGTCTCAACATTGCCATCCAGTCGGTCAAACTGACTGAGGAAGGGGGCTCCCTCGGGTATTCTGGCATGGGAACAAAATCCATGCCACTCACTATTTTGAACGGGGTTAGCCCCATGCTGCTGTGGACAGCATTATTATATGCAACCTCCGCAAAAGATAGGAGGTCTGCCCAATTGGACTGCTGGTAGTCGACGTAGCATCTTAAATACTGTTCTATCATAGCGTTCAGTCTTTCTGCCCCCCCATTGGTGCTCGGGTGAAATGCTGAGCTGAGCCCTTGGAATGAACCTATGGATCGTAGAAACTCCCTCCAGAACTTTGCTGTGAACTGGACCCCTCTGTAGGAAATGATTCTCCTGGGGACTCCATGTAGGCGGTAAATGTGTTTCAGGAACAGTTTGGACAACTGACGGGCTGAAGGCAATCCACTACAAGGAATGAAGTGTGCCTGTTTGGAGAATAAGTCTATTACAGTCCAGATCACTGTATTTCCACTACTCCTCGGTAGGTCTACTATAAAGTCCATTGCAATCTCCTCCCATGGTCTTGTTGGCTCAGCTACTGGTTGCAACAATCCAGGCGGGCACCCTGGCCTTGTCTTCATCGTGGCACAAATGGTGCAGCTTTTTACATAACTGTCTACGTCCTTTCTCATATGTGGCCACCAGAACTGCCTCCGTACTAGGTGCAGAGTCTTTAGGAACCCGAAGTGTCCTGCTGGTTTAACATCGTGGCTCCTCTTGAGAATCAGGATGCGTAAACTCTATGGGACATAGAGCTTTGTCCCCCTCCATGCTAGTTCATCTCTTTTTGTCAAGAGATGTTGATTGTCCCGATACCAGGGGTCTGTCAGCGTTTCATTTTTTAATTTTGCAGTTAAGTCACTTGCAAGTTGGCCTTGCTGGTCATGTCGTTGCCGTCTGGTGATCACTTGGGCCGCAGCTTGGGTGGAGGGGATGATGGCATTCACTACCTGCTCCCGCTCACTGTTGTATTGGGGCATCCGGGAGAGGGCATCAGCCAGGAAATTTCTCCCACCTGGGATGTGCTTAAGCTCGAAATTGAAACGATTGAAGTATTGTGCCCACCGCACTTGCCTGGGCGACAGTTTTCGTGGGGTTTTTAGGGCCTCTAGGTTTTTATGATCAGTCCAGACTTCAAATGGTTTCTGGCCTCCCTCTAGAAGGTGCCGCCAGGTCAACAAGGCCCACCTTACTGCAAACGCTTCCTTCTCCCACGCCGCCCATCGCCTCTCCGTATCGGTGAGTTTGCGGGAGGTGTAGGCGCAGGGTTGTAGATCCCCTTGGTTGTTCTTTTGGAGTAACACGGCTCCTACTGCCACATCACTTGCGTCTGCTTGGATGACAAAAGGCTGTTCTGGATCCGGGTGTTTTAAGACAGGTTCTTTCGCGAACAGTCCTTTTAGCGTCTCAAATGCCTGTTGGCAGGTCAGGTCCCACTGTAGGGGTTGTCCCGGGCGAGGTTTCATCACTGGGCTTCCTGTCTTTAGGAGGTCTGTCAAAGGTTTGGCAATCTTCGCAAACGAGGGGATGAATTGTCTGTAGAAATTCGCAAAACCTAGAAAACTTTGCAGTTGTCTGCGGGTGCGAGGGGGCTGCGATTGTAGAACTGATTGGACCTTGGCTGGGTCCATCTCTATCCCCTCATTTGATACTCGGTAGCCCAGGTAGTCTAGCCGTGATTGGTGGAAATCGCATTTTGGCAGTTTGACATATAGGTTTGCCCGTAGCAGTTTTTCCAGTACTTGGCGGACGAGGGGTATATGTTCGTCTATGGTCTCCGTGTAGATAAGAATATCGTCCAGGTAGACGAGGACCCCTTTGTAAAGGTGTTCATGTAAGATTGTCCTTGCAATCCAAAAGGCATTACTTTAAACTGGAAACTACCCAGGGGGCAGTTGAATGCTGTTTTCCATTCATCTCCTGCCCTTATGCGTACTCGGTAATAAGCTTCTCGAAGGTCTAGTTTGGTGAAAACCTTCCCTTTAGCTAGGTGGGCTAACATGTCTTTCATGAGGGGGAGGGGGTACAAGTTGTGTCCGCAAACAGCGTTGATACTTCGAAAGTCAACCACCAGTCTCATGGAGCCGTCCTTTTTCTCTTTAAACATGACCGGCGCCGCTACCCTTGGTTTCACTGGCTCAATAAATCCCCTTTGTAAGTTTTTGTCTATGTAGTCCCGCATTTCCTGCATTTCTCGGGGCGTCATAGCATACATTTTAGGTTTGGGTAGTTTCGCTCCTGGGATAATCTCGATGGCACAATCGGTCTCGCGGTGGGGGGGCAGAATGTCACACTCGGCCTCGCTGAATACCCCCGCAAGGTCTTGGTACTCCCTTGGGATCTGGTTTGCGTTACAAGCGGTGGTGGGTGCGGCTGCCAATTGTTTTGCTGCACCTTCTGGGAGGGGCCCTTGTGTTGGTGGTGTTTTCTTCTGTAGTGGAGGGCTGCTTTGGGGTTTCAGCGTGGGAGGGAATTCTTCTGGTCGGGGCGGCAGGGGTTGGGGCCCCTTTGCTATTCTCAGCCTGCGGGTTCCCTCTTGCCACCAAATGATTGGGCCCCATTTGTCGAGCCATGAGAGTCCCAATATGACTGGTTCTGTCATCTTGGGGGCTATTATGAACAGGATCGTCTCCCAGTGATCTGCGAGTTCTAGTCTCACGGGTTCAGTCAAATGTGTGGCATATGTTCCTCCCACTAGGGACCCATCAACTTGCTCGAAGCGAATTGGTTGTTTGAGCTGTTTAGCTCGGATTCCCAATTTTAGAACTGTGGGTAGGTTGATTAGGCACCGTGTGCTACCCGAGTCTATTAGGGCTTGGAAAGTCTCTTGGGCCCCTGTTTTGGGGGCTGTTAGGCGTATGGGGAAAAGAAAAGGGTGGACGGGTCCACTCACCATCGGGTCATCCTCGCCTTCGTCTTCCGTGTCATAGGGTTCGGGGAACTGATCTCTCTCATCTGGGATTCCTCTGGTTTCGGTCAGATGAGCGAAGAACTCAGGGATTTGGGGAGCTTCCTGCAGTACGTGGGTGACGCGCTTGGGCCCTCGTTCCGGCCGTGCTTTGGGTGGTGGATCGGGTCCCAGTCTAGGCGTTCCACATCTTGCTGCTATGTGGCCGCTTCCCCCACATCTGTATCATTTCATTGGGCTCCGTGGGGCAGTTGGTCTGTAGGAGGGCTGTGATGTTGAGGTTTCTCGTCTATTGAGTGGCCCCTGGTCTGGTCGGCCTCTCTCCTTTCCCTCTGGTGGTTTTGACGTGTCACTCGCCCGCAGCCCTCTGTCGACTTTTATCGCTACCCGGAAGCATTCAGCGAGTCGGTTTGGGATGTCACGATAGGCAGTCACTTGGGAAATTCTTTTATCTAGGCTTGTTCTAAAAAAATACACCAGCAATCGCTCTGGTAGGGGAGGCAGTGTCCCAATGACTCTCCTGAATTCACGGATATGCTCTCTGATAGGCTTCCCCCTCTGCATTAGGTTTCTGACCTCGTCTTCCACATAGGGGTCCTCCTCCTCCTCCTCATAATGGGCTCTCAATAGTTGCAAGAACCCATCCGCATCTTGTAGCTGGGGGGCCCTGTATTTGTAGAGTGATGCTGACCACCTCTTTGCTTCTCCCTCCAGCCCTTCCGAGATAGCATTCACTAGGGCTCTGGGGAAAGGGTAGAGGTGTCCGAACCGCTCTATGTATATCTCAGCTGAATCGAGGAATTGGGCGAGGTTGTCTGGGTCACCATCGAACTTCCCTCTGAACTGGGGTGGTTCCTCCCTCTCTGCCCTCTCCTCTCTGTGCTGAGCTCTGGAGGGCCAGCCTTGGAGTTGGTAGTCCTTTGCCTCGTCTCTCATCCTGGGGTGGGGAGGTGCTGCCTTGTCTGGGCTTCGCTGCCATTCCCATCCCCAGCTCGCCCTTCCCAATTCACTTAGGGGTTTTTCTTTATCTTTTACCTTTGTATTTTCCAGGTTGGCTGGAATCACGACCGCTTCTGCTCCTCAGAAATAAGCCGACATCCCTGATTCTAATTGCAGCCAAACTGGCCCCTCCTTCCAACCCCCTCCTCTTCCGCTCTTCCACCCCAATGTCCCATTGGCCAACATGCATATCCATCTCTACATCCCGGCACGTTCTTTTCACAGGAATGTAGCCCCCCCTCCTCGTCTCCCAGGAAACCCTATCTGTACACACACAAAACTAGGTAAAAGTTCATCTCAGCAATAAATCAAGCTCCTGCTTCATCTTGTTATGTCAGCGCTGGAAGAGAGCCTAATTTGGAATGCTGACAGATACAAGCATATAAAGATATGGAAGAGTTAGTAATAATTCTTAAAACAGAACAGATAGATTACTCTTTAAGAGTTCAAAATATAGAAGAGAATAAAGAGAAAGATCTCTCAAAAATGATGAAAGAATTACGGATGGGTGCTCTAGAGATCCAACAGCAAGAGATAGGTATTGAGGCAGATGAAATACTTAAGATTAAATAAGTGTAATGTAAGGAGTTACAAGATCCCAAGTGAAAAGTATTAAAAATTTACCAAAAAGTCAATAAGAGTTGAAATTCTAAAAAGGACAAGAGATGATAGATAGATATAGAATACTTATTAATATGGTGGCTATTTTACTAAGAGTTAAAAAAAAGAGGTAGAAAGTAGAAATTGGGAAAATAGTAAAATGTATACTGATATATAATATAATACTTTATAATTACCATGTATACACAAATGTTAGAAGCTGAAAGATTATGATTATGTATATCTAAATAATATTATTATTGGTATTGTGTATAAAATATATTGACCTAGACAATACACTATTCACTAAGCACTTATGGATGTTAAAGAAAAAACTATATAATATATATTGCTCAAAAAAATAAAGGGAACACAAGCAGAAGACATCCGAGACCTGAATGAATGAAATAAAGAACTTTGTTCTTTACATAGAGTAGTTTATGCACTGCTCAAACAACTAAAGGGAACACAAAACTACTGTATGTAACAAATAAAGTATTTAATAAGGCTATTTCATTCATTCAGATTTCGGATGTCTTCTGCTTGTGTTCCCTTTATTTTTTTGAGCAGTGTTTGTATGTATGTATCATATATATATATATATATATATATATATATATATATATTTTCTGAGGTTTTCGTGGGTGTTTGTATGTAGGTCTTTGGTTATTCGGGTTTTCTCCCACGTAAAATTGGAGGTGTCTTGGCGATGTTTCGACGAAGTCTCATTCGTCATCTTCAGGCTGGTGTTTTCGGCTTCATGCTTCTAGGAGCAATGTGTGATCACAGCTGTTTCTTCCTTTTAACTGCCAGTGGGGGTGTGAACTGATTGGGTGGGAGCTTGGCCGTGTTCTGATTGGGTGGGGGTGTGTTCTGATTGGTTGGGGGTTTGGCTGTGCTCTGATTGGCTGGGAGTGTGTTCTGTTTAGGTGGGGGCTTGGTTGTGCTCGGGTTTGTCTGAGTTGCAGGGGAATTTGAGCTGGTGAGCTGCGTTGATGTTGTTTGGCTTCACGTTCGTGGTCGTGCCACATCTTCATGGTGGGTGTCAGTTTGCTTCATGTATTGATTGGAGGGGTTTAAAGTGGCTAATGATGCAGCTGTGGTCTGGCTTCTGGTTTGTGGTCGTGCCTCATCGGTGTGGATTTGCTTTTTGCGTGGATGTGTGGTGGTGACATCCTGTGTGTAAGGATCACCTCTCCTTCCAACTTAAGAAAGTATGAACTCTTGAAACGTAGTTTCAGGTAAAGGGAATCTCAGGCTTCCTTGGCGCCAGGATATAGGTTGTAAAATATCTGATGACACAGGCCATGCTAGTAAATCGAATCCAAGTCCCCCCTTCCTTCACTTGAATGGCAGTATCACTTTTAGGGATCTGACATGCTACCCTCCCTTCTCCAGGGTTACCTCATCCTCTCCAATGGGTTGCACGAGACAGGCATCCGACTGGGTGGCGGTTGCTGTCTCTCCCCAGCAATCGGTTTCTCCCAGCTCTCTGCTTTGTTCAGACATGGTTTGCAAGGTCCCCTCAGTAGAGCAAAGATTGCTTCTCTGGGTTGACCGTTTTGCAGATTGTGCTTTCTGTAAGGATCGCCTCTCCTTCCAACTTAAGAAAGTATGAACTCTTGAAACATAGTTGTTCAAAAGGATTCTTTTATTAAGCAGAAGTGAAAACCATCCAGCTAAAGCACAATCTGAATGCCCTTAGGCAAAGCAGTAGGATTAAAGTGGTAGAGACCCCTCCCTTTAGGTCAGAATGCAGATTTCAGCCAATACACAAGTGTGAAGATGTTTTCTTTACTATTTCCTTTGAGAACCCGAACAAACATGCATTCCCACCACTTCCCTTTAAAGTGAGACAACCCACATGGCTATCATATAAATTCCTGCAGATAAAGGGAATCTCAGGCTTCCTTGGCGCCAGGATATAGGTTGTAAAATATCTGATGACACAGGCCATGCTAGTAAATCGAATCCAAGTCCCCCCTTCCTTCACTTGAATGGCAGTATCACTTTTAGGGATCTGACACTGTGTGGTTTTTGTGAGTGTGGGTCTGGTGTCATTCTTTGTGTTAGGGACTTGTTTGTCAATGAGGGCGGGTTTCCAAATGGCTGGTAGGCGGGAGGTATCATCTTGTTTATTCATGCTGTGTGGGCGTTTTTCTATCTCGATGGCTTCTCTGATTATTCTGTTGTTAAAGTGTTCAGTTTTGGCGATAGTTCTGGTCTTTTTAAAGTCAATATCATGTCCTGTGGCTTTAAGATGTTGGACTAGGGAAGAAGTTGGTTCCTCTTTTCTGACTGAGTTCTTGTGTTCTTCAATACGTGCTTGGGGTTTCTTAGGATGGTGGATATTTTTTGGTTTGTACAGAATGCTGTCTTGATGTTGTGTTTGTGGAGGATCTTGCTGATTCTGTCTGTGGTGCCTTTTATGTATGGGAGGAGGGCTTTGCCGTTTTCTTGTTCTCTGTCTTGGATTTTAGTGGGGATTTCTTTTTGGATTAGGTTGGTAATCTTATTTCTTTGGAATCCATTGGATGTTAGTACGTTAGTGAGAGTGTGTAGTTCGGTTTTTAGGTGTTATTCGTCAGCTAAGCGTTTTGTTCTGGAGATGAGTGTCTTGGCTACGGAGTTGATCTGTGCTGGGTGGTGGTGTGAGAGTGCATGCAGATAGTGGTTTGTGTGTGTTTTCTTCTGGTAGATGGTGTGTCCTAGGGAGCCATTGGATTTTTTGTAGACTAAGACATCCAGGAAGGGAAGTTGGTTGTTCGCTTCTGTTTCCATGGTGAACTGTATTTTGGGGTGTTGGCTGTTGAGGTGTGTGAGGAAGTTGTCCAGTATTTCTTTCCCGCGTGGCCAGATTATAAAGGTGTCATCTACGTATCTGAGCCAGAGTTTGGGTTTGTGATCAGATTTTTCTAGAGCTTGAGTTTCAATGTGTTCCATGTAGAGGTTTGCAATGACAGGTGAGAGGGGTGATCCCATGGGTGCTCCTTCTATTTGTTTGTATTTTTGTCCGTTATAGATGAAGTATGTGTTGGATAGGCAGTGGTTGGTCAGATCTAGGATGTGCTTGGGGGGGTTATATTTGTTTGGGATAGCTGTCAAGGCTTCTTTGATTGGCACTTGGGTGAAGAGGGATATGACATTGACGCTCACAAGTAGGTCGCTGCGCTGTACGTTTTGTTTCTTTATGATCTCTATGAACTGGAATGAGTTTTTTACGTGTGAGGTGATGGATTCTGCATAGGGCTGTAGTTGTTTGGCGAGAAATTTGGCTAGATTTTGTAGAGGTGAGCCTATGGAGCTGACTATGGGTCTAAGTGGGGTTCCTTCTTTGTGTATCTTGGGGAGACCAAAGATCTACCTATATATGTAAATCTTTGGTTATTCGGGTTTTCTCCTGCGTAAAATTGGAAGTGTCTTGGTGACGTTTCGATGAAGTCTCATTCGTCATCTTCAGGCTGGTGTTTTCAGCTTTGTGCTTCTAGGAGCAAGGTGTGATTGCAGCTGTTTCTTCCTTTCAACTGCCAGTGGAGGTATGAACTGATTGGGTGGGAGCTTGGCCGTGTTCTGATTGGGTGAGGAGTGTTCTGATTGGTTGGGTGCTCTGATTGGATAGGGGGTTGGCTGTGCTCTGATTGGCTGCGAGTGTGTTCTGTTTGGGCGGGGGCTTGGTTGTGCTTGGGTTAGTCTGAGTTGCAGGGGGATTTGAGCTGGTGAGCTGCATTGTTGTTGTTTGGCTTCATGTTTGTGGTTGTGCCACATCTTCATGGTGGGTGTCAGTTTGAAATATATATATATATATATTTCTCTTTAGCCAGGTTCTTCCTATGTAAACCAAGATTTTTCTGTAGCCCTGTTATTCACACACACACACACATATATATATACATACACACACACACACACACACACACATACATAGGGTTTCCTCTCTGTCTTTCTTTCTCTCTCTCTCTCACACACACACACATACACACATAAGCATTTGATGAGAAACAGTGGAGAGCAACCGGGTAAAGAGACTGCCCCTCCCCTTGCCTCCAGCTTGGTGCCTGCTTGGGGTGGCACCCTGAGGCCCGGCCTCTGTGTGGGCGACCCCCACCTGCCCAACATGAGAAATGGCCTTCCTTGCAGCGCCTCCTCTCCCATATGAAGCCAGCTGCACTCGACACTCCTCCCCCAGAGCCCCAGTCTCCAGCTCAGCATTTTGTGCACGCTCAGCTGGCTTGGGTGAGGTTGCTTGACCTGGGACTTGGGGGAATGGTGGCATTGCTGTGAGGTTTGTCATACCGGCGCAACTTCTTGGAGTAGGATGCTGCAAGACTTGTTGTAGCATTGTACACATGAACAGCAGCAACGCCATGAGCTTCATCACACCAGTGCAGTAGATGTCCTGCCATGGGCAGCTGCACCAGTATGTTGAACCTGCGGTAGTGCCACCTCTCCTGCATGCAATGGCACAATCCTATATATATATCCTATATATATAAAATAATTTTTATTGAGTATTTTACATTTTAAAACCAAACACACAATAACAATAGAAATCAAGAGACAAAAACAAAAAACAAAAACACACATACACCAGACGTTAAAATACAATACTAACAACAGATATATACAATTTTACAACTTTCTGCATCGACTTTTGTCTTTACTCTTAGCTTTTATCCTCCCGATCCTTCTCTTTATTTTTAAATATTCATAATTAACTGTTTTGTTAGCAGGATCATTATTTACATTTATATCCATCACCAGGGCCTGGTGACTCAGCAGACTGATAGCATTATTTTTAACACCAGCTGTCTGCTATTACTGTAAGTTTGAACCTCACCAGGCTCAAGGCTGACTCAGCCTTCCATCCTTTCTAAGGTAGGTAAATTGAGGACCCAGTTTGTGGGGGCAATAAGCTGACTTTGTATAAATATACAAAAGTATGAAGGCTATTGCTTAATGCATTCTAAGCCGCCCTGAATCTCCGGAGAAGGGCAGCATATAAATCAAATTAAAAAAAAAAAATCCGAGTCTTCTCTTTCTTTGATCTCCATCATTAATTTATCCATTTTGGCACATTCGAGGATTTTCTTTATTATTGTTTTTTCCGATGGTGTATTGGTTGACTTCCACATTTGCGCTAGAGTAATTCTGGCCACCATTAGAATATGCAATATAATATAATAGAGACTTTTTCCCATTTTTCCTTCAATCATTCCTAGGAGGAACATCTCTGGTTTAAAATCTATCTTTTGGAGTGTAATCTCTTCCAACCACCCTTTAATTTTATACCATAATTTCCTTACCTTAAGGCACATCCACCACATGTGGTAGTATGTCCCTAGTTTGTGACCACATCTCCAACATTGGGGTGATAAATTGGGGTACATTTTTGCTAGTCTCGCTGGTGCTAAATGCCACCTATAAAACATTTTATAGCTGTTTTCTTTGTATGATACTGCCATGGTCAATTTGTAATTTTTCTCCCACAATTTTTCCCATTTATCCAATTCTATGTTATGTCCAAAATTCCTAGCCCAATTTATCATTTCCTTTACTGTTTCTTCTTCCAATTTGTATCCTAATAAGTAATTATAGATATTTGTAATCATTTTTCTTCCCAATCCTAATATTAATTTATCTAATTCCGATTGTTTCCTGTTTATGCCAAATTGTTCCTTATCTTTTTTTAATCTAGTTTTGATTTGTAAATATGGTCACTATTCCAAATTTATTCCTTGGTTTTTAAAATCTTGTATTGATTTTAATTCTCCTTTTGTGTCTAATAAATCTGCGTATCTTACCATTTTATCTAGGTCTGTGGTATTTGGATGTATCATTGCTTCCATTGTAGACAACCAAACTGGGACTTTCATATAATGATTCTTTTTAATCTTTTCCCATACTTTCAGTAGTGCATCCCTTACCTTATGACGTTGAAAATAAGTGTGTGATTTATTTTTCCCATCCCATAAAAAGCCATGCCAACTGAGTTGAAGGTCATGGCCTTCTATCGTTAATATCCACTTATTTTTAAGTTGTATCCAATCTTTGAGCCATGTTAGGGATGCCGCTTGATAGTAAAGTTCCCATTCTGGTAAACTGAAACCTCCTTTTTTCCTACTATCTTGCAATAATTTGAATTTAATGTGCAGTTTTTTCCCTGACCATATGAATTTTGATGTCAATTTATTCAGTTGTTCAAAAAAAAAATTTCCCTAATGTTACTGGTACTGTTTGGAATAAATAAAGTAACTTGGGCAATATGTTCATTTTTATCGTTGAAATTCTGCCAATTAATGATATTGGTAATTTAGTCCAGTTATCCAAATCTTTTTGTATTTGTAATAGGAGTGTATCGTAATTGTCCCTCTTTATGGTAGTACACTTTTCTGATAGCCAAATTCCCAGATATTTAATTTTCTTTGTTCTCAAGATTCCCAGTTCCTCCTCTAGTTGTTCACTCTGTCTGTTGTTTAAATTCTTAGTCAATATTTTAGTTTTGTCTTTATTCATTTTAAACCCTGCTACTGCGCCAAATTGGTTTATATCTTGTAGTAAAATAGATCCAGATTCTAAAGGTTCCTCAATAATAAATACCAGATCATCTGTGAATGCTTGAACCTTATATTCCTGTGACTTAATTTTTAATCCCTTTATTTCCATTTATTTATTTATTTATTTATTTATTTATTTATTTATTTATTTATGTCTCTAATTTGGGACATAAATGTCTCCACAGACAGAATGAACAGCAGAGGAGACATTGGGCACTGTCTTACTCCTTTAGTTATTTCAAAACTTTCTGTTTGTTCTCCATTGATTATTATCTTTGCCCTTTGTATAGTGTATATGGCTCAAATCGTGTCTATAAATTTTTCTTCAAAATTCATTCTTATTAATTGGTTTATCATAAAGTCCCAGTTTAAGTTGTCAAAAGCTTTTTGTGCATCCAAGAAAACCACAGCTACCTGTTTTTTGGGGTGAGCTTTGTAATATTCTAATGCATTGATGATAATTCTTTTATTGTTTTTTATATATCTGTTGGGTAGGAATCCATTTTGGTCCGAATGTATAATTTCATTCAATATATTTTTAATTCTATCTGCTATTATGGCCATATATATTTTATAATCAGCATTTAGCAACAAGACTGGCCGACAATTCTGTATCTTCTGTTGTTCACTATTGTTTTTGGGGATAAGAGTTATTAATGATTCCCTCCAGGATTCTGGTATCTTGGCCTTTTTCAGTACTTCATTAAATGTTTCTAATAGCAGTTGTTAGAGAGGTGAAGGAATATATCATAAGTAGAATTGTAGAATGTCACTCTGAAAAAATGCTTAAGAAGAAATTACACTCTTTTTGTGTATATTAACATTGTATAAATGTTTGTTGTGTATATGTTACGTATGTCTTTTTTAATATTTATATTCAATAAAAACTACTTTTAATAATGAAGAGTTATCACAGAAAAGGTATAGATTTTTTTTTCTCCATAGCTCTTGTGGTTAGGCCAGGAATCAAGGGTGGAAGCAGAGAGAGATCCATACTTGAAATAAACGAATTTCCTATCAGAGCCATTAAACTACTGTAATTGTGGGTGCTCTATCACTGAAGGTTTTTTAACAGATTCAGGACAATAGCCATTAGTTTGAAGTGCTAGGGTAATTCCTAGTCTGGGCAGAAATTGGCCTTAGAAGATCTCCAACTTGTCTTCTATGTCAATGATTCTATGAAATTCTTGTAGTTATTCACGCTACAGGTCTATTGGATAGGGACAGAAATGTGAGTGTATCTTTGAATGCAGATAATGTATTGTTGGCTGAGAACTTAAATGATTTGCATCTAAGGTTTATATGATACAAGAAGTATGGTCCTGAAAATTAATGCATCTAAGATGATGGAATCATTACACACACACACACACACACACACCATATATATTTGTGAATAAGCTGAGAATTGTAGGTGTCCCAATGCATCTAAAAATTGGCTTCAGTTTCTCCATAGATCGGCTTAACTATGTATATAATATTCTTAAAGTACCCGTATTTCCCCTATATACTCAAATAAACAGTGGCCTTGCCTATTGGAAAATTCTATTTCAAGGTTTGTGTATATCTGTGGATTTATGAAGAACTCATTGAGATGGGCCATTATTCCTACTTCGTACATCACAAATATAAGCTGCCTAAGGTCTTCCCAGAAGTAGTGTGAGATAATTCAATGTTGTTGTTTTTTTTTTTTAAATTTGATTCATATGCCGCCCTTCTCCAGAGACTCAGGGTGACTTACAATGTGTTAAGCAATAGCCTTCATACTTTTGTATATTTATACAAAGTCAGCTTATTGCCCCCACAAACTGGGTCCTCATTTAACCTACCTTAGAAAGGATGGAAGGCTGAGTCAATCTTGAGCCTGGTGAGATTCGAACTTACAGTAATTGCAGACAGCTGGATGTTAATTACAATGCATTAGTCTGCTGTTCATTGAAAGTAATCAAAACACAATTACATAACATTTCCCATAGCCAACACACATCTGTTATCACATAAAGTTCCAGCTCCTGTTTCAGTCACACAGTTTTAGACAACAGAGGAAATTCAAAAGTTGAAGTTGTTCAGCTCTCTTGAAGAAGATACATTTCCACCTGTAACAGCCCAGTGACATCTGCTTTCTTCTCATTAAATAGTCTGGAATGATGGTACGATAATACAACACTGAAACACTTTCTTTTTTATTCAAAAATGAATTTTTGCAAGTCAACCTGCTCAACAGTGATGTACAAAGCAGAGATATTAAATAACTTGAACAGAACATTTGATTCCAGAACAGTTTGCAAAGGAAATTGATAAATATCAAAATAATTAAATACAGTGAGACAGGCACTAGCACTTTCTTTCTTAGAGCAAACAGACTGAATTTAACCAACAACACAGTTGTTTTCAGAAGAAATGTGAGAAGTACAAAACTGTATACAATATTTAACTGCAAACAGAATCATTGTTCTGGCATGATGGTATGACGATTCCCATGTTTTAATGAAATTATAACTTCTGGCTTGAAATGGCCTCTAAACATTTAATTGCAAACAGAGCAACAGTTCTATAATGGGTTATTGTTAAATCCAAGGCCTAGGACAAACTTTGGAAGATGAGAAATCAGATGAGATTTGAATGAGCTGATCAAAATAGATAGAACTCAAAAAATATTGTCAGAAAATGTCAAAATACATAATAGCCATTAATTTTCAGGGGCATTTTCATTTTTTGTCACATGGAATCATAAGTTAGGGCTATGTCTTAGTGCAAGACCATGTTTAACTTCTATCAATATAGAATATAAGATTTTATAAACAAATTATTTTGTGCATCTCAAACATCTTAATTTTTTTTCTTGAAAAGATGCAATTTTGAATTCATGTTCTAGGATTTAGTAGACAGATGTTCCCTCTCTATTGCACAATGTCAACTTTTGAGCTGCTGTTAATTAATCTATTCAGGACCACAGCAGACAGGATCTTAGCATCATATTTTAGGGTGGGCAGGATTCCTGCTCGTTATTTTATTATTTAGCTGTTATGTTTTTCTACATTTTTAAAGAGAGTTGTATAGATGCAATAAACCTTTTATACCCTTATACATGTATTTCCTTTAACTTACCAGTGAAAATAGTGAGTCATTGACTATGTCATCATTTTGCTATCAATTTTCATTAGCAAATAGCATAGGGAAGTTTTAGCTACAAAAATCAAGTTCAAAAACTTTCTGGAATATTCATTCCTACTATTTTCTTATTCCCTTCTCAATGTGCTATAAGCTAAATCCTGAACCTGGTACAAGATGTTTTCTTGTGAAGACATAAAAGCCTTTGCAGGTGATTGCAAGATTGACTGCAAGAGGAAATCTCTGCAACTATGAGAATAAACCAATTATGCATGCTTGCAAACATTACCAAAACTTATGAGTGCAAGTTTTAGAGGGTTTAAATTTTTAAATGAAGTGTCCCTTTGCTACTTTCATATCCTCTCTCAAACCACTTGCTGAGACCCAGCATGAGAAGTACTAAGAAACACCCAGATATACTAAACAAAACTGGGGAGAGGGGAGTAGTAACCACAGTGATACAAATTAGAAATGAAGCATAGCACATGGCTGCACAGCCTCTAGTTCACTCCAATGGATAGAAGTCAAGAAAGATGGGAAGACTATATATTTTTTTATTTTTATTTTTTATTTTAAATTTATATACCGCCCTTCTCCCTGAGGACTTAAAGCCAGAATTAAAAAAACATGAAATACAAATATTAAAAAACAATTAAAATATATATAAATTTGGCCCAAAATTAAAAATACAAACCAATTAAAACATTTAAAACATTTAAAATATAACATGGTAACATAAAATCAGAAGCCCTGAGATGGAAGAACCAACTGTTAAACTTGAAAAGTGCCAAGCATTGGCAACAGGAGCAGCAAGCTGCTTCGAAGGGATAACTGGTTGGATTATATCTGTCCATGCGCTTTTGTATTGAGGCAATCTTGAGAGAGCATCTGCCATAAAGTTCTTTCCCCCAGGGAGGTAGCGCAGAGAAAAATTAAAACGATTAAAGTGTTGTGCCCAATGGACTTGTTTGGATGACAACTTCCAGGGTGTTTTTAGGGCTTCTAGGTTCTTATGGTCTGTCCACACCTCAAAAAGGTGTTTCACCCCTTTGAGGAAGTGCCTCCAGGTTAGCAGGGCCCAGTGAACTGCAATAGCCTCCTTCTCCCAGTTTGCCCATCTTCTTTCAGTCTCAGTCATTTTCCAGTAGGTGTAGGCGTAAGGTTGTAGAGTTCCATCAGCATTCGCTTGAAGTAGCACTGACCCCATGGTTACATCGCTGGCGTCAGCCTGGACTACAAAAGGGGCCTCCATGTTGGGTTTGAGGACAGGCTCAGCTGCAAACAGTCGTTTCAGTTTCTCAAAAGCTGCCTGGCACTCCATGGTCCACACGAGTGGCCGGATAGGCTTTGGCTTAGCCTTCCCCTTTGTTTTTAGGAGATTGGTAATTGGCAATGCAATTTTTGCAAATGAGACGATGAATTGTCGATAAAAGTTAGCAAAACACAAGAAGCTTTGCAGCTGCTTGTGGGTGCATGGAGGCGCCCACTCCAGGACCGCCTGGACTTTCTCCATATCCATTTCTATCCCCTCATTTGATATGTGATAACCCAAATAGTCAATCTTACTCTGATGGAACTCGCACTTTGACAATTTTTTATTCATTTATTTTTTTTAATTTGATTTATATGCCGCCCTTCTCCAGAGACTCAGGGTGGCTTACAATGCGTTAAGCAATAGCCTTCATACTTTTGTATATTTATACAAAGTCAGCTTATTGCCCCCACAAACTGGGTCCTCAATTTACTTACCTTAGAAAGGATGGAAGGCTGAGTCAACCTTGAGCCTGGTGAGATTTGAACTTACAGTAATTGCAGACAGCTGGTGTTAATCACAATGCTATCAGTCTGCTGAGCCATCAGGCCGTGTTTAGCATATAGCTCAGCCACCCTGAGTTTTTTCAGGACTGACCGCACTATTTTCACACGTTCGTCCACGGTTTCAGTATAAATAAGAATGTCATCTAGGTAGACCAGGACCCCCTTGTAAAGATGTTCATGTAGTACCTCATTAATCAATTGCATGAACACTGCTGGGGCCCCCTGCAGTCCAAACAGGAGCACCCTAAACTGGAAACAACCCAGGGGGCAATTGAAGGCAGTTTTCCATTTGTCTCCTTCTTTAATTCGAACTCTGTAGTAAGCCTCTCTCAAGTCCATCTTAGTGAAAATCTTCCCCTTGGCCTAACATGTCCTTCATAAGGGGCAGCAGGTAAATGTTTTCGATGCAAATGGCATTCAGATTTTTATAGTCAACACATAAGCAAAGAGAGCCATCTTTTTTCTCCCAGAGTAGTACCAGGGTGGCCACTCGTGACCCAGACACAGATCGTGGTCTATGATAGATATGGTCTGGTCAACATCAGATTTGAAAAAAGGCATAAATTCGGTTGAAATAGGGACGAATATACGGGTAGACCACCATCCCCTGGTAATAAAATGGAAGGGGTCCACTAGAAGAGCGAGATGGTCTATGAGGGCTGAGATAATGAAAGATGAGGGATTTATAAATATGATTAAAAAAGAATTAGATCATTTTTTACCGAAAACAAGAGAGAAGATACTTCCCTTCAAAATATTTGGGATACTGTCAAAGCAGTAGTTAGGGGATTGGTAATAAAATATACAGCTACCAAATGGAGAAAGGAGAAGGCCAAATGGATTGAGTTAATGGCTGAATTGGCGAAAGCTGAAGGAGAGCTGCGTTTAGATCTGCATAATAATTTGATTAAGGAGAAAATTGACTTAATTAGGCATGAGTTATCTATCCTAGATCAAAACGATTTGGCAAATAAAATTCGGAAATGTCGACAAAACCAATTTGAGAATGCTAATAAGACGGGCCGGTGGTTGTCATATAGATTAAGAAAAGAGGCAGAATCTAGAAAGATTGAATTTTTACAGGACTCTATGGGAAATTTGGTAGGTACTATAGAGCAAAAAGCAAAGGTGGCCCAAGATTTTTATACCTCCTTATATAGCCAAGAAATTCATCAGGAAGATAAACTCAAGAGTTATCTCCAGAATCTACAATTGGAGATGATTCCGAATTACTGTAAAGAAATTTTAAATGCAGAAATTACAGTTGGGGAAATAGCAGTAGCTATCAAGAAACAAGCCAATGGCAAGACTCCAGGACCAGATGAGATTCCTAGTGAATTTTATAAAGGAGTCTTTGACTCACTTAGTTTGTACATCAAAGATCTATTTAATGAGGTTTTATTACACTCTAGGATACCTGGTCCTGGACCAGGTCTTGGATGGAAGCCTACATTTCCCTAATCCCGAAACCTGATACAGATAAAACTCTGATCCAGAACTATAGGCCTATCTCGCTCCTGAATGTGGATTACAAGATTTTTGCGACAATACTAGTTGAGAGACTCTGGGTGTTCCTGTCCCAATTTATCCACCAAGATCAGAATGGTTTCCTGCCTCATAGGTACCTAAGAGATAACATAAGGGTAGTATTGAACGCCTTAGAATACTATGAGACACACCCTGATAAACCAATGATAATGATTTTTTCTGGATGCCCAAAAGGCTTTTGATAGAGTCAACTGGAATTTTATAATACAACAATTGGAAGTGATTGGTTTTGGGTCTCAATTTACAAGGGCAGTTCAAGCCATCTATTCTATTAGTCGGCAAGGTTACTGTTTAATGGATCACTATCAGATGAGATACAGATTTATAAAGGTACCAGACAAGGATGCCCTCTTTCACCGCTGCTTTTTATTTTAACACTTGAACCACTTCTTAAAATGATCAGGCAGGATTCGGAAATTAAGGGCTTAAAAGTTAAAGGGGAAGAATACAAACTCCAAACATTCGCCGACTATTTGGTTTTCATATTAGAAAACCAATAAGGGACCAAACATTATGGGACCAAAATTACTTACTAATTAGATGAATATGGGGAGGTAGCGGGATTAAAAATCAATAAGGATAAAACCAAAATGTTAACAAAAAATTTGTCAGGTGCCCATAAGGAACAGATCCAAAGTATTATGGAGATTAATTGTGTCAAAAAACTTAAATACTTAGGTATTTGGCTTACAAATAGATGTTCTTCTATCAAAGAGCTCAATTATTCCAAATTATTAATAGACACAGTGAATGAAGTGGAGAGATGGCGGCATATTCAGATCTCATTTTTGGGTAGAATTGCCACGATAAAAGCCCATGTTTTACCGAAATGGATCTTTTTATTCCAAACGGCTCCTGCAAGATTGGATAAAAACTTTTTTAGGAAATTAGACCAAATTCTAAGTAAATTTATTTGGCAGAGTATAAAACCCCGTATAAAAAGAAAAATGCTGCAAGAGCACAAAACAAGGGGTGGCTTGGGGCTCCCTATGTGGGAGCTTTATTACCAAGCTTCATCCCTGGTTTGGATAAAAGATTGAGTGATCCTCTCAAGAAAGCACATTTTGGCAATTGAAGGATACGATTTGCAGCGGGGATGGCATTCCTTCTTGTGGTCTCAGAAAGACAAACAATCCAAACATTTAACTAATCATTATAATAGAGGAATTTTATTAAGGGTTTGGGAAACAGTGAAGAAGCAAGTTTACACACAGATTCCTAAGTGGGTGTCTTCGTTAGAGGCAGTGACCTTTCCAACTGTGCACAATATAAAGAGGAACTGGGCTTATGGTGACTTGTTGGATGAAGTCGGGAGACTTAGACCTAGAGCCGATCTCCAAACTAGAGGATTAGACATAGACTGGTGGTCCTATGTGAAAATTCAAACTAGATTCGCTAAAGATAAACAGGAACATGGTATTTCCCTTCATTTACAAATGTTTGACAAGCTTCTCCTAGGTGGACGAAGAAAATTTATTTCCAACGTTTACAATCTTCTTCTGTCCAATTTTATGGCAGAGGAGATTGTAAAGGACACGATGATTGCCTGGGGGAGAAATATTGGAACAACAATTCAGCTTAATGCATGGCAAAATGTATGGAACAAAAATATGAAACTGACCCTTTCTTCCCTGTTCAAAGAAAACTTTTATAAAATGATCTACCGTTGGTACCTCCCCGCCGCCAGAATTGCTAAGATGTTCCCAGGATCTTCTGATAGATGTTGGAAATGTGGGTCGGCCAAGGGTACTTTCTTCCATCAGTGGTGGATTTGTCCGTCAGCTAGACCCTATTGGGGGAAAATACAGCAGTGGCTGCTGGAAATAACAGGTGTAAGCTTTCCCCTTCACCCAGACCTCTACTTACGCAGAATAAGACTGTACTACATCAATAAGAAGGATTGGTATATATTTGTCCATGTCTCAACAGCAGTGAGAATGGCATTTGCTCAACTGTGGAAAGATGCAGATACGCCCCCTGACCATCTGATAATAAACAAGATTCTTTGATGTGCTGAGATGGACAGGCTAATGTATATCTTAAAAGACAAGAAAGATTCAGTATATAATAGAAGTTGGGACAGATGCTTTGTTTGGCTCAAAAGAAGGTTAAATTTAGGAGAAGGGTGATAAGATCGTCTAATTAGATTAACTAGATATTTACTAGGCTTTATAACTCTTTATAATTTTGATAAAAACAGACCAATTGTTTTGTAGTTAGTAAAAAGAACTTGATTGCATTGAAATGTTTGGCTGGGATGATATTAGTTAATATTAATTGGAGAGTGAGTTTAACTCTTGGTTAGTCATGTTTGTTGTTTCGTTTTAGTCCTGTGTTTATGTGTTTCTATATTTCGCTTCTATATTGCTTTTCAATCATTATTGTGTGTTAATTTACTGTAAATATTTAATAAAGATTATTTTATATATAAAAAAAGCCTCCCTGAGATCCCAATATTCCTTAGGGATTTTCTCCTCCCCAGCAATATGTTCACTCACTGCTGCTGCCAACTCCTTCGCGGCTTTGGCCATGCAGAAAGGTTTTCCCCCTTCCTTCCCCTGCTGGGTGGAGTGGATGCATTTCCTCCAATTCACCTGCAGATTCCATTTTTGGAGCCAGGGCATTTTCGGAGCCATACCAGGGGCTATGATAAAGCTCAAAGTCTCTCAGTGGTCCCCCCATCCACATCTCAACTGGTTTGGTCACAAAGTGGGCTGCTCCCCCCCAGCTACAGACCCATCCAACTGGCAAAACGTGATGGGCACTTTCATTGTCTTTAGTCTCAGACCCATTTTTTCCACCACCTCTGGGCGGATGACACACCTAGTACACCCAGAGTCTAAGAGGGCTAGCATTTTCTCCTGGGCACCGGATGATGGTATACTTAGTTCTACCAGGATGGTCATGGGGCCCCCATGCTGACTTACCAGGGGATCATTGTTGGTGTCAGTTTCAGTTTTGCTGTCCTCTGTGGTGGTCAGAGTGCCTAACTCCCCCAGGCATGGGGGAGTGAACTCAATGACTTCCACCCCCTTCAGGGCTATTTTGCTGGCAGTTGTTGGTTCTCTTCCCTCCAGCAGGGGGCGGCTTGGAGCCGGGTCTGGAGAAACAATCTGTGGTCTGTTGTCCCTCCTTCCCACATCTGAAGCACACTGTAGACCTAGGCTTAGGAGCTGGCCCCCCTCTGGGAACCTCTTTCTGGGAAGAGGGGGAAGGATTGTTCCAGGCACGGCCCCCATGGTAGTAATCTCTGACCAGGTCAATTTCCACATTAGCTGCCAACACATACCAGCTTTGCTGGTCTCGGGGAAGCCCTCAGGAGCAGCAGTCTTTGTAGACGTCCTCATTGAGGCCATCCTTATAACATTCCATCAGGGCCTCCTGGGACCACCCCCTCATGTGGCGCACCAGCTTGTAAAACTCCTGGGTTTATTCAGCCACCGATCTCTGCCCCTGATTTATAGACTTCATCCTGATTCTAGTCTTTCACTCAGCTAATGGGTCCTCAAAGCGCACTCGGAGGGCTGTCATGAACTCATTGTAATTCCTCAGCAGGGGGGAATCCTCATTATGGAGACCCACCATCCAATCAGCTGCTATCCCCTCCAGGACCATGGTGACGCATCTCATGCGTGCTACTTCAGATGTGAAATTCTCTCCATAACTCTTGCATATGGTTCCATACTTGGGTTAGGAAGAATCCCAAAGCCTTGGGATCTCCTCCGTATTTTATTGCTAGCTGAGGAACCTTTGGACTACCCCCCCTCCACACAGTGGGGCCTGGGCGGCAGCTGCTGCTTCAACTCCAGCAGCCTGCACTAGCTCTGGCTGTGCTCTAAGCATCTCTTCTGGGCATGCAGAGGCCTCTGCTTCCCCCCCGCCCGGGGTGTTCAGCCTCCCCACATGCAGGTAAAGCATACCTTTCACATGCTTTCCGACTTTAAAAAGCTTCTTTCAAGAGATGCAGAGCCTGGGTCAGCAGGAGGTCTTCTTTATCCTCTTCCTGCAGACAGCCTCTCCACACTGGCATCTGGTAGCTGTCACCCCAGGAGGGATCTCCTCTGGAGCTTCCATTCTTTCCCCGCCCAGCAACCATTTGGCTCTAACCGGTTTTTCTTCAAGCTGTAATTCAGACATCCACTCCGATGCTTCCCAGCTGTGGCGGGACTGGGGGGGAGTGGATCCAGCAGCTCCCGTGTCCTCCTGGTTGCTGCCTTGGTTAGACATTCTTTGCTCAGCCCCCACGGTAGAGTTTTCTCTGGGATGGCTGTTAAAGCAGATCTTGCTTAATGTCAGGTGTGCCTCAAAACTCAAGAAAAACCCCAACTCCATGTTTGTAGAGAAAGGTACATTTACTGAGCACGAACTGAATGCAACAAAAGGAAATCAAGATCTGAGGCAATAGGCATGAAAATTACATATTGAAAATATTCCCAAATCCCTCTCCCCAAATCCCAGTTCTAAGCCACCATTTTCCAAACAGACAGGAGGCCCTGATAGCATTCTTATCAAGAATGCTATCATTGGTAGATTGGAATTACAGCCAACTTAACAAGGAAACATTGGCTGCAGTCGCCGGGGTCAAGAGGTTCCAGGAATATGTATATGGAAGACCATTCGAATTGGTGACTGACCACAAACCACTACTGAGCCTAATTGCAGGGGACTGACAAACACCACAAGTCCTGTCCCCTCGGATGATTTGGACTATATTTCTGACCGTGTACAATTATCATCTCACACACCGACCTGGCAAGTTGCTCAGCCATGCTGACACCCTCAGCTGATGCCCACTACCCCTTGCCATAGAAGACCCGGCCCTCACATCAACAGTGCTGTTGATTGAGACGTTACTGTCCAGCCCCATCACAGCGGCCAAAGTTGCCCGACACTCAAACAAGGACCGAACACTTGCACAGGTACTCAACTGGATGTGGAGGGGGTGGCCCAAGGAACCAGTAAGCTCAAAGTTCAAACCGTTTTACACCCGGAAACATGAACTGTCAGTCCAACGGGGCTGCTTACTGTGGGGAAACCATGTAGTAATCCTCCCTAAATTGAGGCAACCCATACTGGACTCATTGCATGACAGACATTTTGGAATCATGAAAACACTGGCCCACAGCTACGTTTGGTGGCCCCACTTGGACAGCACTATTGCAGAATGGGTCACATCGTGCCAGCCTTGCCAATCAAGGCTGGCACCCATGTCGGTGCCAACACAGGAGTGGGAAATACCCAAGACACTGTGGTCCAAGGTGCACATCAATTTTGCGGGACCATTCCACGGACAGACATTCCTAATTGTGGTTGACTTCAACTCAAGATGGCTTGAGGTGACCCTGATGAAGTCCACCATAACAGAAACTGTCATCCAAGCACTCCAGAAGATGTTTGTGATACATGGACTGCCAGACGTCCTGGTGTTGGACAACGGGCCACAGTTCACTGCGACCCAATTCGAACTGTTTCTGGCAAACCAGGGGAACCACCATGCACTCATCGCGCCATTCCACCCAGCCAGCAACAGACAAGTGGAAAGAATGGTGCGAATGACAAAAGAGGTGCAAGCAAGAATGGGCCCAGAGGACTGGCAGGCAAGAA
Organism: Pituophis catenifer annectens; assembly: GCF_029215685.1. NCBI lineage: Eukaryota > Metazoa > Chordata > Lepidosauria > Squamata > Colubridae > Pituophis > Pituophis catenifer. The sequence goes on along the minus strand of NW_027256883.1, from coordinate 104,650,283 downwards.
TAACCAAGTACTTGCTAATACAACACATCACGCCAAGTGCCCATCAGAACTATTAATGGGCTGCCACCTATGTACCAATCTGGCCAGATTACATTCAGACTACTCGATGGAAGTCCCCACCGACTCGGCCAGCCAGGTTCGAACATTTACCAGGGACAATCAAGTATATGCCCGCAACTATGTGGGCTGCCCCATCTGGCTGCCGGCCCATGTTGTGGAGGTGACTGGATCATGCTTCTATCATGTGGAGCTAGAGGATGGCAGGGTGTAGCGCGGCCACGTTGATCAACTCCGGACCCACTACTGACAAGTTGAGACAGACCAGAAACCAAGTGCTGCAGAATGGAGAAGACAAGGAGATCGGGCACCGTTACCTGTAGGACTGAATCTCACTACGCCAGAGGCACTTGCCGCTGAGGCCCTACCGTCACCACAGACAATTCCGGACAAAGGCTCTGCTCAAACAACTCCTAGAGAGGACTTCGACCAACTGCCCACGTCCCACGCTGACTCTTCGCAAATGAGGAGAGAATAAGAGGGCTCCACCCAAGTAGCTGTTGTTCCCACCAACTCGTCGAGAATGGGGGGAAACTGAAAGTTGATGTGCACTCGCCGTTGACTTGCATGCTTGGAAGACAACACATAAGGATTGGAGACTGAAGGCTCCCGCTAGGGGAGGGGTGTTGTGTTGGAAGGTTACAGATGCAGTTGGAAGGTTACACTCCGGTCCACGCTTAGCATGGGAAAATACTTTGAATCTATTGGCTAATGGCTGACAGACCTCTATAAAAAGCACTGCCAGCCTTCAGCTTTAGTTCTTGTTATAATGTTGCTTTTCCATGCTGAATAAAGACAAACTGTTACATCTGCTGGCTTCGACTCCATTCTTCGCCCAATATATAACAGGCATAGTAATATATGAAGAATGATATTCTATGTGCCCACTTCCTAGGTGACACTGATGAAGCGGGGAAGAGCTGTTGATATTGAAACTCCCTGTTGAGAGACTTTGAGGCAAAAAATTCCTGACAATCCCTCCCAAATTATGGATAACTTCCTTATGAGTCTTCCTTCTGGTTACAAAAACTACATAGATTTGTCTGTTGTATATTTAGTATAGTATATACAGATCAGGTTTTCCTTTAAGAAAAGGCCTTTTCTCAATAAAATGTTTTAGCAATAAGTTCTAGCTGTCTATTACAATGCCTCAATTAACTGAAATGTGCCTTAATGTAGGAATTTTGCCTTATTCTCCATAGAAAGGCTTGCACACATTAGAAGATGCAGCTGGGGCTATATATGGAAGCAAGACAGTTACTGGCTATAGCTTGCCTATGACTTCCAAGCAGATCTGAATTAAATCTACCCCTCACCTACTGCAAGGGCCTCAGAAGACCTCCACTGTCTTTTAATGAAAATATTATTTTTAATGCCAAGGATTCTGCAGAGGACCTTATATGCTCAGGTTTAAGTATATAAAGGCATATATTTGTAACCTTAACAGCAGGAAAAGTGCTGCTTCTCTCCCAGGTTTTGTAGCATGTTGGGATTCCAGTGATGCTATATGAATCAATGCTTTGAGGCTCTGAATTCACAGTTACAATTATCAACTGAAACTCAATTTCTGTCACATTGAACTCTTCTTTACTTTTAATTTCAGCACTCATTTTCTGGCATTTTAATTGTCACAGAAAAGAAGAAACAAAAAGAAGAAACAAAAGCAAATTCATATGTAGTAAAATAATTTTTTTGTGCAACTGACAGAAAGGAAATGAAAGAGGATTCAGATGGATTCCATCTCTGAAAAACAGTCTGGCAAAATGACACAGTTTTTTATACATACATCTTCTGGACTAAAGCGCAGTATTGTACCCGGGCCGATAGGCACTCAGTGGATAAAATATAGCCACAACAAACTTGCCATTGAATTTCTTCCCAGTCAGTGCTCTTTGGGCAGCTTTGGAATCACCAGCATGGGCATACTCAACAAAAACCTGGAAAGTAGCAAGTAAACTGAGCTCTGGCAATAAACCAGAGTAAGCTGAGAGCAAGGGAAATAAGAAAGGTATACTGGAGACACAAAGATGTGGCGCCAAACTATCTATTTTTTCTGATCTCACTCCTCCTCCTTCTGGAACAGATTAGCCATTTTAGTCTTCAACAGCAATTTAACCAACACAAGGATAAAGGAATCATTGTAAATAAGAGGGCATGTAAAGATGGATGATTGCTAGTCATATCTCTTAGATGCCATTTTGATATTCCTGATGTCTCTTTAATATACCTTCTGTTGCTAAATTGTATTCAGTTAACACACATTATCAAATATATTAAATATGGGAAGATTCTTCTACAAATTCATGCTGCTTTACCTATTAAGTTGTCATTGGTAATTAATGCCTACAGTTATTGGAGTACTATTAATAGGTATAGGAATACAGAAATAATAGATACAGAAATTTTCCTTTATCATACCTTCATGTTTTATGAACAAATTATTCCTTACTGTGTCTCATAAAACCCTCTTTTTCTCATCTTTGTATAATTAAAATCTATTCTTTACATGGTAGAAAAAGAATGTAGGTAGTAGAAGAGAGTAACTTTCAAAATAGTGAACTTGTAATATTCTAGAATTCCTGAATAAAATAAAATAGTGTATGCTAAGATGTTCCAAACTCTGAGGTTTAAAATCAATCTACTGTATTCACAAGAATGAACATGTCAAGGTTAGCAAACATTGCTGCAGATTTGGATGCCACCATTCTTAAAACCTACTGGAACAAACAATTACATTTTTGTTTTGTTTTTTTCAGTAGTATGAAAAAATACTGACAAAAGAGAGATAAACTGTGGGCTGATAAATAAAGGATCTGTCAGATCCGTGTATCTGCCATTCTTCAGGGGAAGGGTTTTTTTTTAAATTACTTCTTTAATTACTTATTACTTTCTTTCTTATATATCCTGTATCCTGCAATTTATTGATTTATAACTTATAGCCTGGCGCCTAAGCGCCCTGGCATTTTCACATCTTTTGGGGGATGTAAGGGGAAGGAGGGCCATGTGGACTGCATGCTCGAGGGCTGGTGGAGGATGACCCTGGGAAAGTTCCCTTATCACTTTCTCAGAGCGGCTGGTACAATAACATCTTCACACCTGTGGATTGGCTGAATCCACATTGGACTGTTGGGAGGGGTTTCTAATTCCTTTATTCTAACAGTATGGCCTGAGGGCTCTCAGAGCTTCTTTCTTTTCACCCTGCTATCACCTCTATTCAATAAAAGGTCCCTTTTGAAATGCCAAGTTTCAAGAGTCTTTACTTTCTTGAACAAGGGGGAGAGGCTGGGCCTTACAGGATCACAGCATTCTTTGGATGTCTGACCCAAAAAAATAATAACAAAATATATAACTTTATCCACTATCCAGATACTTACATGTCCTTTTCCTGAACTTTCCTTTGGAAAATTTGGAATATTTGTCCATATTTGGAACATTCTTCCCTTATGTCATCCACTACATCTGCAGAAAAAAAAGACAACCAAAAGTCAAAGACTCTAGGTATTTTAACGAAACACTGAAATCACATTAAACACAGCTATACTAAATGCTCTAAACAATTTTGTTGTGGATCACCATAGGAAGGGCAAACTAAATTAATACATTAAATTATCATATTTGATATAGTAATATACAAAGCATATCACTTGATATATGAATCAATACTAGGCTTCATGACCACTTTTTCTATTGTTAACCAGGATATAGTAAAAGTGATGCTGGGACTATGCTGAGAAGCTTTCCTTGTCACTAAGCAAAGACTTCCTGCTACATTCTTTTTCTCAGAATGGAAAAGAAAGATTTATAGAAGTGAAGAAAAGTTGGTGTCTCTTTTGCATCCCTTTTTTTATTCAGATCTTTCACAGTAAATAATGGACACCTATGAAAGAGTCAGATTTCAGGCTTGCATGTTGTATAAACCACTTGATGAATATAAATCACTGGGACCAGATGGATTACATCCCAGAGTTCTAAAGGAGCTGGCAGTTATCAACTCAGAACCACTGTACCATATTTTTCAAAAATCTTGGAGCACCAGGGAACTACCAGAGGACTGAAAAGAGTTGATGTCGCTCCCATCTTCAAAAAAGGGGGAAAAAATAGACCCAGGAAACTACAGACCAATCAGCCTAACATCAATTCCTGGGAAGATACTGGAAAAGATAATCAAAAAACAGATCTGCCAACATCTAGAAATGAGTAAAGTAATAACTAGAAGTCAGCCCGGGTTTGTTGCCAAACCAATCTTATTTCATTCTTTGACATAGTGACTAAATCAGTAGACAAGTTAAATGCTGGGAACACAGTATACTTTAACTTCAGCAAGGTATTCAACAAGGTAAACCACAACTTACTTCTTAGGTTTATAAGATTGATGCTATCTACCCCACTTTAGAAAAAAGTGGGATAAATAGCATCACCATCAGATGGATTTGTAACTGGCTGACAAACTGTACTCAACAAGTAGTCCTTAACGGTACCACAAGGTTTATTTATTTATTTATTTATTTTATTTTATTTTATTATTCATATTTCTATGCAGCCAACTCTCCGAGAACTCTGGGCAGCTTACACCAAGAGGTTCCCTCTTAAGCCCAGTATTCTTCAATATCTTTTTTTTAAAATATATTTTTATTGTTTAGATATAAATATATTGAATACAGTGCAGTTGTCCTGGCATTCCACTTGTCATGAAACACAGATAAAAACAAACTAACATATATACTATTTTAAACAGTGCTGTACAATTATTTCTGACCATCGTATTCTAGAGTATCAAATTTATCTTTCATTCTAGTACCTACATTCTAATACATATATAGTATCTCTTTCCATTTCCTATCTATCGTATTCTAACTTCCAACCATTGATAGAATCTATTCCATATAGCATAGTACTCTGTATCCCCTTTATCTTTTATTTTTAATATTAGTCTATCCATTTCTGCACAGTCTATCCATTTCTGCACAGACCAGTATCTTCTTTATTGTCTCTTCTTCTGAAGGGGTGTTTTCACTCTTCCACTGCTGTGTGTATACAATTCTTGCTGCAATCAAGATGTGTAATATTAGTATAGGTATATTGTCCCTTTATCATAACTGTCTGATATAATGCCTAATAAGAATAATTCTGGGTTAAACTCTATATGTTGTCTAGTCATTTTTTCTAACCACATATGAATTTGTATCCAAAATTTCTTTGCCTTTATAGATCCAGCACATGTGCCAGGTATTTGTTTGCATTTCCAACAGTTTGGGGGCATATTGTTAAACATTTTGGACAATCTTGCCGGGGGAGAGATGCCACCTATAGAACATTTTATAGAGATTTTCCTTATATGATGTGGCCATTCAATATCTTGATAAATGACTTAGATGAGGGGATAAAGGGAAATTTATCAAAGTTTTATTTATTTATTTATTTACATATAATTTATATGTCGCCCTTCTCCCAAAGGACTCAGGGCGGCGAACAGAAGATTGAAAAACAAATGACAACAGAATAAAATCCTAATTTGCAGATGATACTAAGCTAGCAGGAATAGCAATACCCTAGATTCAACATCCAGATGGATCTTGACAGACTTGAATACTGGGCCCTAACTAACAAAATTAAATTCAATGTAGAGAAAAGTAAAGTCTTATACTTAGGCAAAAAAACCCAAAAGTACACATTTAGATTGGGAGAAACCATGAAAGGTTGACTCAGCCTTCCATCCTTCTGAAGTTGGTAAAATGAGGACCCAGATTGTTGGGGCAATATGATGACTCTGTAAACTGCTTAGAGAGGGCTGTAAAGCACTATGAAGTGGTATATAAGTCTAAGTGCTATTGCTATTAATAGCAGTAACTGTGAGAGGGATCTTGGAGTCTTTTTTTTTTAAAAAAATTATTAATTAAAAAAGAAAAACAAACAAGTACAAGTAAGACAATACACAACATACACAACAAATAAACATAAATCAAGTCTTACAACTTGCATTTTAAATAATTACATCGGTAGACTATATTTCTCTATATATGTTTCAACACCTTTATATAATGATATTTTTAAATTCTCTTTTTGTTTTATTTGTTTTCTTGGTTGGTACTCAATTCCTATCTAATCAGTATGTTCCTGTTTTTGTTTTGTTTTCCTTTCCTCCAGCCAATTGTACCATTTTTGCAAACTAGGTAGTAATCTGTTTCCTCTGTTTCTTGAATTTCTTTTGTGAGTTTATCCATCTCTGCACATTCCATCACTTTTAGTATTATTTTATCTTCCGATGGTATATGTTCCGACTTCCAACTTTGTGCGAAGATGATTCTCGCTGCTGTTAAAATGTGGATGATTAAGTATTTTATTTCCTTTTCATAATTGGTTGTGAATATTCCTAGAAGATAGGTTTCTGGTTTCATTGGTATTTTCTGACCAGTGGCTTCTTCTATTTGTTTTTTAATTGTTTTCCAGAATTGCTTCACTTTATGGCAAGACCACCACATGTGGTAGTATGTTCCTTTTTGTGTTCTGCATTTCCAGCAGTCTGGAGAAGTGTTAGAAAACATTTTTGCTAGGCGCGCAGGAGGGAGGTGCCATCTGTAGAACATTTTGTAGATATTTTCCTTGTAGGGTACAGACATTGTTAGTTTACTATTTACTTTCCATAATTTTTCCCATTTGTCTAATTCAATACTGTAACCAAAATTTTTCGCCCATGTAATCATATTTTCTTTAACCACCTCCTCTTCCAATTTGTACTTTAATAAATAATTATAAATTTTGGTTATTAATTTGTCATCTGTTCCTAATAAGATTTTGTCTAATTCGTTCGGTTCTTTTTGAATTCCTAATTTCGTCAGATCCATCCTATATCTAGATTTTATTTGTAAATATGGCCACCAATCAATGTCTGTACCCTGTTTTTTCAGTTTATTTTATTTATTTATTTATTTTATTATATTTCTATACCGCCCTTCTCCTGCGGGACTCAGGGCGGTGTACAGCCAGGATAAAACATAGCATATAAAATTTAAAAACATTTTAAAAAACAATTAAATAATTTTGGCCCGAATTTAAAACAACCCAATTAAAACCGAAATTCGATTAAAAACTAAGAGGATGGGATCAAGCCAGCCCAGCTAGATGGAACAAGTGTGTCTTCAGGGCCCGATGAAAAGTCTGGAGGTCTGATATCATGCGTATCTCAGGGGGCAGGTCATTCCAGAGGGCAGCCGCTGCCACAGAGAAGGCTCTCCCCCTGGGGGTCGCCAGCCGGCACTGCCTGGCCGACAGCACCCTGAGGAGGCCCTCTCTGTGTGAACGAACCGGTTGGTGGGAGGCTATCGGCGGCAGAAGGTGGTCTCACAAATACCCTGGCCCTAAGCCATGGAGTGCTTTAAAGATGGTCACCAACACTTTGAAGCGCACCCGGAAGACCACAGGAAGCCAGTGCAGCTCGCGCAGGAGAGGTGTTATATGTGAGCGCCCCGTCGCTCCCATAATCCCCCGCGCAGCCGCATTCTGGACCAACTGCAGCCTCCGGGTGCACCCCAAGGGGAGCCCCATGTAGAGAGCATTGCAGTAGTCCAGGCGGGAAGTGACAAGTGCTTGAGTGACCGTGCGTAGGGAGTCCCGATCCAGAAAGGGACGCAACTGGCGTATCAGGCGAACCTGATAAAAAGCCCCCCTGGCCACGGCCGTCATATGCTCTTCTAAAGACAGCCGTGTATCCAGGAGGACGCCTAAGTTGTGAGCCCTCTCCGTGGGGGCCAGTGATTCGCCCCCAATAGCCAGCGATGGCACCAGCTGGCTATATCGGGACGCCGGAAGCCACAGCCACTCGGTCTTGGAAGGGTTGAGTCGAAGCCTGTTTTTCCCCATCCAGGCCCGCACGGCCTCCAGGCACTGGGACATCACTTCAAGGGCATCGTTGTGGTGGCCTGGGGTGGAGATGTACAGCTGAGTGTCGTCAGTGTACTGATGGAACTCCACCCCAAAGCCACGGATGATCTCGCCCAGTGGCTTTACATAAATGTTGAACAGAAGGGGCGAGAGGACCGACTCTTGTGGCACTCCACAAACAAGGCGCCTTGGGGTCGACCGCTGCCCCCCTGTCAACACGGATTGCGACCAGTCAGAGAGATAGGAGGAGAACCACCGCAGGACGGTGCCTCCACTCCCAGCCCCTTCAACCGGTGCAACATGATACCATGGTCAATGGTATCAAAAGCCGCTGAGAGGTCTAACAGGACCAGGATAGAGGAACAACTCCTATCCTGAGCCCTCCAGAGATCATCCACCAACGCGTCTTCTCATGTTCTTAATTCTCCTTTACTGTTCAACAATTCCTTGTAAGTTTTCATTTTATTCATGTCCATTGTGTTTGGGTATATTTGGGCTTCCATCGTTGAGAGCCATTTTGGAACTTTGTCGTAATGGTTTTGTTTGATTTCTCGCCAAATCTTTAAAATGTTTCTCTAATAATATGTCTCCGGAAGTATTCGTAGTGTCTATCTCTCTCTTCCCATAGGAAGGCATGCCATCCCTTCAATAGGTCGAAGCCTTCTAGTGTCAGTATCCGTTTATTTTTAAGTTCTTTTTTTTTAAAGTTTTTTATTGTGAAATAAATATTTCAAATATTTCAAATATTTCAAAATACAATTCAAACATTTCCGGTTCCGTGGTGTTAATACATATATACATGTTATTTACTTAGATATTATTTACATAGTATTGTTTCCTTGCATTATAATTGGTTTGAAAGATATTACATATAATCATATCATATTATGATCATATATACATGTTATTTACTTATTGTTTACATATTCTTACATCCTTACTCAATTGCAGTTGATCCTACAAGTAGGAATACTCGATTCTATATAATCATTGTTAATTGTTAATTGATTATTAAATTAAACTTTATACTCCTCGAGCTTCACTTTTTGTTTCTTTTCTCTATCCACTCATACCACATATCCCACACGCTATAATATTCCGTGTTCTCTCTATCGTTAATTTCTAGTGTTAATTTATTCATTTTGGTGCACTCCAATATTTTCCTGATTACATGTTCTTCGGGTGGCAATTTTTTCTCTTTCCAATACTGAGCGAAAGAAATTCTTGCAGCTGTTGTTTTGTGTGTAATTAAGTACCTCTTCTTTTTTGCGTATTCTGTTTTCAGGATTCCCAGGAGAAAGATTTTTGGGTCAAAATCAATATTGTCTCCTATTATTTCCGTAATCCATTTCCAAATCATCCTCCAGAATTTTTTCGCTTGGGTACAGGTCCACCAACAGTGGTAATAAGTGCTTTGATGATGGCCGCATTTCCAGCAGTTCGAACTCGTATTAGGATAAATTTTGGCGATCCTCGCTGGTGCTAAATGCCACCTATAGAACATCTTATATTGATTTTCCTTGTAAATTACCGCCCTAGTCATTTTGAGGTTGCTGTTCCAAATTGAGTCCCATTCATTTAAATTTATGTTTTGTCCGATGTTTTTGGCCCATGCTATCATTGGGTCCTTGACCACCTCCTCTACCATGTTGTAATCCAGCAGGTAATTGTATAATTTGGCTAGTATTTTATTATCAGTGCCCATCCAGATCTTATCGAATCTGTTAGTGCCTGTCTCTATGCCAAATTCCTCCTTGTCCTTTTTATAACGGGATTTATTTGTGCATATGGCCACCAATCTATAGGAATACCCTGTTCTTTCAGTTCTTCAATTGTTTTAAGGTTCCATCCCCCGTCTAATATCTCTTTATATTTAACTGTTTTTCCCATTTCCAACACATTGGGATATATTATTGCCTCCATCGTGGAAAGCCATCTCGGAACTTTTGTGTATTGTTTTCGTCTTATTTCACCCCATGTCAGCATTAGTGTATCTCTTATTTTGTGTCTATGGAAGTATGTTCTAGTTCTTTTTCCAGTATCCCAGAGGTAAGCGTGCCAGCCCTTCTGAAGGTCGTGCCCTTCCAAGGTCAGGAGTCTTTTATTTCCCAAGATTGCCCACTCCTTTAATCATACTAAATTTGCTGCTTTGTAGTAAGTCTCCCATATAGGGAGTCCGAAACCATCCCTATCCTTTTTGTCTTGCAAGTTTCTGATCGCTATCCTTGTTTTTGGTCAACAATTTAGTTTTGGATTTGTTTAATTTGAAACCTGCTGCCTCTCCATACTTACCCAGCTCTTCCAGTATTTTAATGCCTGTTTCCAATGGCTCCTCCATAATTAGTGCTACATCATCAGCGAATGCCTGGGTCTTCTACGTCTCCTTCCTAATTGACAGTCCCTTAATTTGATTGTTATCTCTAATCCTTTTTAGTAGTACTTCTAAAGCTAATATGAACAGAAGTGGTGATCGAGGGCATCCTTGTCTCACCCCCTTTCTAATTTGGAAGGTTTTTGTCAATTCTCCATTTAATAAAATATTAGCCCTTTGTTTTTCATAAATTGTAGTTATCGTGTTTACAAAATTTGATCTGAATCCCATCTTATTGATTTGTTATTTCATGAACTCCCAATTCAGGTTATCAAATGCCTTCTGGGCATCTAAAAAGACCAGTGCTATTTCTTTATCTGGGTGTTCCTCGTAATATTCAAGTACATCTAATACCATCCTTGTGTTGTTTCTTATCTGTCTCCCCGGGAGAAATCTGTTTTGGTCACTATGTATTAAATTGTTCAGGATTATCTTTAATCTTCCTGCTATGATGCTCATATAAATCTTATAATCTGTATTAAGGAGGGAAATTGGTCTGTAATTTTTTATCAATTTTGAGTCCGCTCCTTCTTTCTGGAGGAGTGTGATAAATGCCTCTCTCCACGATTCCGGTATTTTGGATTTTGTCAAGGCCTCATTATTAAATTTCCAACAATTTTGATAGGAGAATTTCCTCTAAATCTGGATTTTTATATAATTCTCCTGGGAATCCGTCTGGGCCTGGTGATTTGTTTTTTTTTTTTTTTTGAGTTTAGAGATAGCCGTCTTTAATTCTGTCATTGTAATTTCTTTGTTGAGCATTTCTTTCTCCTCCTCCCCAATCAGTGGAAGCTTTTCTTCCAACAGGTATTGGTCCACTTTTTCTTTAGGAATTTCTTCTTCTTTATATAGAGTAGCATAATATTCACAGACGATGTCTAATTTATCTTCTTCTTTGTTAACAATGTGACCCTCTGTATCTTCCAGCTTTCTCTTTTTCTTTTTTTAATCTGTAGGACAGCCATCTACCCGGTTTATTGGAATTTTCGAAATAGTGTTGTTTGGTTTGTTTTATTTTGTACGCCAGTTCTTCCTGATCCATGATATTTAGTCTATGACGTATCAACATCCAATTTTCTTTAGCTCCCTCGTTGTCTGGGTTTTGCTGCACTTCCTTCTCTGCTTTCCCTAATTCTTCCAACAGCGTCTTCTGTATCTCTCTTTTTTCTTTGTTTTTATGTGAACCATATGATATTGCCAGGCCCCTCAGAAATGCCTTCATTGCATCCCATATTATTCCTCGGGCTGTTGGTTCCTTTTCATTTTCTTCAAAGAATGATTTTAGTTCCCCCTTTACTTTCTCAATATTTTGCTTATCTCGCAGGAATTGTGTATTTAACCTCCATCTTATGTTTCTTCTCTTATACAGATTTTTCCATTTAATCTCTAGCGGATTGTGGTCCACCCATATATTAGGTGTAATTTCAGCTGACATAATATCCATCCCAATATTTCTGCTTACCCACATCATGTCAATTCTTGACCATGATCTTTTAGGGTTGGAGTAGAACGTATATTGCCTCTTATATGGGTGCAGGGTTCGCCAAATGTCTACTAGATTAAATTCGTCTACTAAATCGAAGAATGGTTTTGGCAGATTTTTCCTTTTTTTCTTTTGGCCTTTAGTGCTTTTATGATCCTTGACCGAATCTACTACTCCATTAAAGTCTCCAATTATACAGATGTTATTATTATTATCAATATTACTTATTTTTTCACGTACTTTTTTATAGAAATCTCCCAAATTTTTATTCGGGGCATATATAGCTATTAACAATATTGGGGAATTACCTCTCTTTGTTTCCACTACTAATATCCTTCCCTTCGGGTCAGCATACTTTAATTCTGCTTTTATTTCCTTCTTAATATACAATGCCACACCTCTCTTTTTTTTCTCGACAAATGGGCTGTGACGAGAGGATTGGGATGGAGGAGCCATGGCCCAAAATGCCGGGGCTTAATAATGTGGAGGCAAAACCCTGGAGGAGAAAGAGGCAGCACCAAGGGTTTGAGCCGAAAAGTCCCATTCCGGGCCAATAGGCAGGAAGGCACTTGAGGAAGCAAGAGAATCATACAAAAAACAAGCTGACAGGAAATGCTCTAAACCAAAATAATTTAAAATCGGTGACAAAGTGTATTTATCCATCAAATATTTGCAATCCTGACAACCTTCAAAAAAGCTGGGTCCAACATTGGCCTTTTCCCCATAAAGAGAATCATCAACCCAGTGACTGTTGAGCTTCAACTGCCAAAGCCTCTTAGATGAATCCACCTGGTATTCCACTGCAGTCTGCTAAAGCTGGCAACCACCTCTCCTCTACACCCAGCAATTAAACCACCACCTAATCCCACTATGAGCAAGGGAGAGCAACATTTTGAGGTTAAAGATATTTTAGAGTCAAGTACACACCAGTGTGCAGGTCCAATACCTAGTGGCATGGAAAGACTTTCCACTGTCTCAGACAGAATGGGTGGATTCCTGACAAATAAGAGCCTCTAAATTCTTCAAAAAGTTCCATGAACAATATCCAGACAAACTTCATTGATCCTTAAGTAATATCTGGCACTTTGTATCTATCCCTGTAAACAAATGTATTTGTTTCTCCCCTCCCATTTTTCTTTCCATCGCAGAACTGATGTCTCTGAAAGGGGAGGGGCAGAATGTCAGATCTGCCATCTTCAGCTTAGTCAGAGGTGGGTTTCACTTACCTTCCCTACTGGTTTGCAAATATGATCGTGCGCACGCACTTGCTCGCTTCGCTCGCATGGGCCTCATCTGCATGTGCACAGCCTTCTGCACATGCACAGTTCTCGCGCATTACGTCCGGGCAGGTGGGCGGAGCCTCTCGCAGCCGCTGCTACTGGTTCACCCAAACTGGAGAGAACTAGCTGAATCCCACCACTGAGCTTAATGCCTTGCTGGCATCCTGTGATGAATTGTTAAGTGTGAGGGCGAAGCAAGCAATTGGCACGTAGAGGTTAGAGATGAGCAGGGTGAGGGTCGGTGACAGACTTGATGAAAACCAGAGGTGTGAGAACTGGTCTGTTCCAGTCTTGAAGTCTGCAGAGACTGGGAAAGAAATGTGAACTGCACCAAATGACACCAAACATCCGAGCTGTTCCCACCTATGCAGCATGCCATTGGACGAAGGTGCATTGATCAAGGAGAGTGCTGGGGAGGAAGGGAAATTTTGTAACACTCTACATGAGAGTTTTTAGTTCTTGCCTTGTGCTACAACCAGTAATCCTTAATAAAAGAACCTAACACTGCAAATGGAGTCAAAGCTCTTTCTTTCCTAGGGACCAAGCTGAAGCAGGCCCAACTTTCAGTTTGTCAGAGAGTTCTTTGTGCAACCATGCTAGTTTCATCCGGAGTCTCTTTTTTTTCTCTGTCTCATATTAGACTAGCTTTTATAATCTCATTTTCTCAGGTCAGCTGCCACCTTATGCTTGTTTGTGCTTCGCTGCTATGTGATAACAGACTGCCATGAACTGTGGGTAGGGGGAATGAAGGGGGGGAATGCTTGGGGAAACAAAACTAAGTGTCAGGCTTAGTGACAAATGGCACTAAGTGGGAAGGTCTTTCCATGCAGGTCCTAGTTTCTTTGAAGGTTGACTGCGGACCACTGGCCAGGTGCTTTTGCTCCCTTCCAAAAAGTATTTCCATGTAAGGAATGCCCAACCCACCACATATGCCTCTTTCTCCCATACTGCCGATCTCTGCTCAGCATCAGACAATTTTTTGGGAGGTGTAAGCGCAAAGCTGTAAGATCCCTTGGTCATTCTTCTGGAGTAAAACAGCTCTGACTGCCATGACACTGGCATCAGCTTAAATGACAAATGGGATATTTGGGTCTGGGTGTTTTAGCACAGGTTCAGTGGCAAACAAGAGCTTGAGCTTTTCAAATGCTGCTTGGCATTCTATTGTCCATTTTAGGGGTTGGCTTGGTTTGTGTTTTCCCTCTCCTTTAATCTTTAAAAGATTTATTTATTTATTTATTTATTAATCAAATTTCTATACCGCCCTACTCCCGAAGGACTCAGGGCGGTGAACAGCCAAGATAAAATACAGATAATACAAACATTAAAAAGTCCCTTAAAATTATTAAATATTTTGGCCAAAACACAAATTAAAACACCCAATTTATAAAATCACGAATTAAAATTTTTTAAAGAGGAGAGTTAGGCCAGGCCAGCCTGCTGAAATAGAAAAGTTTTGAGAGAACGGTGAAACGTGTGCAGGTCCGGGATCCTCCGTATCTCTGGGGGGAGCTTGTTCCAGATGGTAGGTGCCCCCACAGAGAAGGCTCTCCCCCTGGGGGCTGCCAGTCAACACTGTTTGGCCGACGGCACCCTGAGGAGTCCCTCTCTATGGGAGCGTACTGGTCGGTGAGAGGCTATTGGTAGCAGAAGGTGGTCTCGTAAATATCCCGGTCCGATGCCATAGAGCGCTCTAAAGGTGGTAACCAAAACCTTGAAGCGCACCCGGAAGACCACCAGGAGCCAATGCAGCTCGCGCAGGAGGGGGGGTCACATGGGAGCGCCACGTCGCTCCCATAACCACCCGCATGGCCGCATTCTGGACCAGCTGGAGCCTCCGGGTGCTCCTCAAGGGGAGCCCCATGTAGAGAGCATTGCAGTAGTCCAAGCGGGAAGTAACGAGAGCATGAGTGGCCGTATTTAACGAGTCCCGATCCAGAAAGGGACGCAACTGGCGAATCAGGCGGACCTGATAAAAAGTCCCCCTGGCCACGGCCGTCATGTGCTCTTCTAAAGACAGCCGTGAGTCCAGGAGGACACCCAAGTTGCGAACCCTCTCCGTGGGGGCCAATGACTCGCCCCCAATAGTCAGTGATGGCACCAACTGACTATATCGGGACGCCGGAAACCTCAGCCACTCGGTCTTGGATGGGTTCAGCCTGAGTCTGTTTCTCCCCATCCAGATCCGCACAGCCTCCAGGCACCGGGACATCACTTCGAGGGCATCGTTGGGGTAGTCCGGGGTGGAGATGTACAGCTGAGTATCATCAGCGTACTGATGGTACTTCACCCCGAAACCACGGATGATCTCACCCAGCGGCTTCACATAAATGTTGAACAGAAGGGGTGAGAGGACCGACCCTTGTGGCACCCCACATACAAGGGGCCTCGGGGTCGACCTCTGCCCCCCTGTCAACACGGACTGCGACCGGTCAGAGAGAAAGGAGGAGAACCACCGTAGGACGGTGCCCCCCACCCCTAACTCCTCTAGCCGGTGTAGCATGATACCATGGTCGATGGTATCAAAAGCCGCTGAGAGGTCTAATAGGACCAGGACAGAGGAACAACCCCTGTCCTGAGCCCTCCAGAGATCATCCACCAACGCGACCAATGCCGTTTCCGTGCTGTACCCAGGCCTGAAGCCCGACTGGAACGGATCCAGATACGACAATTCATCCAGGTACTGGGGGAGCTGTCACGCTACCACACTCTCAACAACCTTCGCAACGAAGCGAAGGTTGGAGACTGGACGATAATTTGCCAACACTGCCGGGTCCAGGGAAGGCTTCTTGAGGAGAGGCCTCACCACTGCCTCTTTCAAGGCGGCAGGGAAGACACCCTCACTCAAAGAAGCATTTATAATCCCCTGGAGCCAGCCTCGTGTAACCTCCCGAGAGGCCAGCACCAACCAGGAGGGACACGGGTCCAGTAAACATGTGGCTGCGCTCAGTCTGCCCAGTATCCTGTCCATGTCTTTGGGCGTCACAGAATCAAACTCTTCCCAGATAATACTCACAAGACCTGCCTCTGTCCTCCCCGCTGAATCTACTCAGTCAGAGTCCAGGTGTTCCCGAATCTGAGCAATTTTGTCATACAGATACTGTACAAAATCCTCGGCTCTACCCTCCAAGGGGTCCTCCCGCGCTTCCTGGTGGAGCAGGGAGCGGGTCACCCTAAACAGGGCGGCCGGGCGATTATCTGATGATGCAATAAGAGTGGCAAAATAATTATACTTCTCCACTTTTATCGCCACCAGGTAGGTCTTAATATGAGACCTTACCAGTGTTCGGTCAGATTCAGAATGGCTGGCCCTCCAACCACTCTCCAGGCGTCTTTTCCGGCGCTTCATCTCCCTCAGCTCCTCGGTGAACCAAGGAGCCAGGCAAGATCGACGCCGGGTCAGAGGCCGCAAAGGCACGACCCGATCCAAAGCTCCAGCGGCCGCCCTATCCCAGGCGGCCACCAGCTCCTCAGTCGAGCCGTGTGCCAGAGCCTCAGGAAATGGCCCAAGCTCTGTCTGGAACCTATCAGGATCCATCAGGTGCCTGGGGCGGTACCACCTCAATGGTTCCGCCTCCCTGAGGTGGGGTGCGGCGGTTCGAAGGTCAAAGCGAAGGAGGGAGTGATCTGACCATGACAAGGGCTCGATCACTATATCCCCCATCTCAAGATCACTCAACCACTGACCAGAGACAAAAACCAGGTCTAGCGTGTTTCCCCCCATGTGAGTAGGGCCATGAACTAACTGGGTCAGGTCCATGGCCGTCATGGAAGCCATGAACTTCCGAGCCACCTCAGACGCCTCACCGATGGATGGCAGGTTAAAATCCCCCATGACCATAAGCCTGGGGGTATCAACCGCCACCGCGGCTATAACGTTGAGCAGCTCGGGCAGGGCTGCCGTCACGTGGCAGGAAGCCAGGTACGTAACCAGCACACCCATCTGCACCCCATGACCCCACTTCACAAGGAGTGACTCACAACCAGCCGTCTGAAGAACAGTGGCCTCCCTCGGACCAAGACCTTCTCTAATGACAACCGCCACCCTCCCGCCCCTCCCCTGTGTCCTCGGCTGATAGAATGCATGGAAACCGGGTGGGCACATCTCAACAAGGGGGACCGCCCCCTCCTGGCCCAACCAGGTCTCCGTAATACCCGCCAGGTCCGCTCCCCCCTCCTGAACAAGATCACAAATGAGGGGGGCTTTATTTACCACGGACCGGGCATTGCACAGCATCAGCCGAAGGCCCAGGGCCTGAGGGTCTGTGCAACCTGGGGAACGAGGGGAGCATTGGAGGCCGGAGCACACCACCGCTTGGAGCCAGCGGGCGCGCGCTCCCACAACCTGATGTGGACCCCTGCTCCCGCCATATCTGCCCCTCCCACCCACAGTACTGATGTAATGTCCATCCACAACACAAGCTCTAACCCCCTCCTTGACCCCAGTTCCCGCACCTCTAGTGCCGTGCTCTTCAGCCGGCTCTGGCCTCCTCCCCGACAGGTTCTCTCCCAAACCCACCGAACCCACCCCCCTCCCAGAAACCTTTAAAACCTTATCTAAAAATTTCCCCAAAAAACCCCACAACCCCCTCCTCGCCGCATGCCACCTCTCGGGATTCCAAAATCCATCATCAAGGTAGGTCCTCGATAGTGAGGAGGGCCAAACCTGAGAGAGGGGGGAGTCTCGCAGCACAAGCAGGTCAGCAGCTGTAAACATTGCACAAAACAGAGATGGAGAGTCAACTGAAAGATTAGTGATGGAAAATACTATTTGTGGGAAAGATGGGATAAATTGCAAATAGAAATTTTTGGCCTGCAAAAAATGGCCAAAACAACCCAAAAAAGGGCCAAACAACAAGCCAAAAAATGGATGGGGCGGGGCCAGCCAATAGTGGGAATAACCCCAACTGGCTGTATCTTACCTCTGTCTTTGAGGCGAGTGCCCAGGAGGCGGAGCTGGGTGTGATGAGTGATGTCACCCATCCAGTCACATGACCAACCAGCCACACCTACTGTTATGTATGTATCTATTTTGTGCAGGAAAATCAAATGTAAAGTGAATGCTGATTGGTTCTTGGTCGCCTCTGAAAAGTATATAAGGAAGGCTGTTGCCTGTGTTCTTTTGCTGAAGTCTCACCCTGAATTAAAGAGCTGTTGTCACTAGCTTGCTTGTGCCTCTCGTTATTCCCGCACTACAACATTGGTGATGAAGGTGGGATAGAGGCCACAAGGAGCAATTCAAAAAGAGCTCTGAGATTCAGCCAGGGTAACTAGCGAACATGGAGACACGGCATGTCTGCCTACGTTCTGCCAAAACCCTTCAACCCAACCCGAGAGAAGTGGGGATCGTATCTGACCAGGTTCGAGTGCTCCTTGGAAGCGAGCGAAATGCAAGGGCTCTCAGCGAACAGAAAAAGGGCCCTGTTCTTAAGCCACTGCGGGCCAGACATATTTGAGATGGCCAAATCCCTCTGTGAGCCAACCCCAGTCCAGGCGGTTCCCTGGGACGTCCTACAGGCCAACCTGAGAGCTCACTACGCTCTGGTTCCATCCAAATTTGTACAGCACTATGAACTCCAGCAACGAGTTCAAAAAGAAGGAGAGCCAGTCAGCGCTTATGCGGCCGCGCTTCGAAAAGCCGCAACGCATTGTGACTACAGAGATTTAGACGACGCACTGCTTGAACAATTGATTTGCGGGGTTCGAGAAAGGCGGTTCTAGCCAAGCCAGACCTAATGCTGGCCGGCGCGCTAGACGAAGCCCGAGCACATGAGGCATCAACAAAAGCTTCGGAAGCGCTGCAGCGACCAAGTTCAAGCAAAGACGGGCCGAAAACAGCCCCCGTCCACAGAGAAGAGATGCGAACCAGCACAGAGGAAGAGTCGGACGAGGACGTCTTTCATACAGAAAAAAAAGTGAGCAAACAAAGCCGCCGCCACGAGAACTGTCCTAGCTGCGGCGGGGATCACGAGAGACATTTGTGTAAATACAGAGAAGCCATTTGCAGGCATTGTGACAGGAAAGGCCACCTAGCACGAGTTTGTAGAGCTCAATTTCCGCATAGTCGAAAGCCATGTGACTACCGTGACCAACCAGAGCTGGCTCGTTCAAAACAGCCAATCAAAGATGATGGCATGAGAAAACAGCGCGAACCTCAAAAGCAGGAGACCTACAGCACGAGAATCGGCCAAGCCAGCACAACCGACAATGAGAAAGTCTACACGAAAGTAGAAATCGATGGCAGACCGTGTGAAATGGAAATCAACACCAGGTCTACGTTATTGATCATGTCCTGGACAACACTCAAGGCGCTCCTGCCCAAGTTCCAGAAAACCCAGCTGTCCCGTCAGAAAATCCGCCTCCTCGACTACCAGGGAAACTGAGTTCCTGTTGAAGGCGTGGGCACGTTCCGGGTCACCTACGGCGAGTTCCAGAAAGAGCTGCTCCTGACCGTCGTTAGCAAGCCCCTACCAAGTCTACTGGGCATGAAATGGTTCCGAACCCTCGGCATGGGCTTCACGGGCGTTCACAGCATCAGCGGATCATCTCTCAAAGAAACCCTTCTCCATGAGTTTCGGGACATTTTCGAAGAGACTCTAGGCAAGTACATGGGGACCCCAATATCCTTTAATTTAGACCCCAACGTAGCGCCAATCAGACTGAAAGCAAGACGAGTTCCCTTTGCTTTAACCCAAAATTGATGTGGAGCTCGACAAGCTCATTAAGCAAGGGGTGCTAATTCCCATAGATCACGCTAAGTGGGAAACCCCAATAGTCACGCCAGTCAAATCGGATGGCTCAATTAGAATTTACGCTGACTATAAGTGTTCGATTAACAAGGCGTTGCAGCAGAGCGCCTATCCGGTTCCGATAGTCCACCATCTACTGCATTCCCTGGGGCCTGGCAAGCTATTCGCAAAACTAGACCTTGCGCAGGCGTACCAGCAACTGCCTGTAGATGACGCTATGGCAGAATCACAGACAATAGTAACTCACAGAGGTGCCTTTAAATGCACCAGACTTCAGTTTGGGGTCAGCATCGCCCCTGGGCTCTTTCAGAGCACAATGGAGCGCCTTCTACAAGGCCTCCCAGGTGTCATCCCGTATTTAGACGACGTTTTGATTACTGGCCAAGACGAGACTCAGTTAGGCCAGAGGGTTAGACAAGTCCTAACCAGATTCAGAGAAGCAGGACTTAAACTCAAATGAGCAAAATGCAAAATAGCGGTTCCATCAGTGGAATTCTTAGGCTACCGAATCGACGGCACAGGCATTCACCCCACAGAAAGCAAAGTCAGGGCCATCCAAAGCGCGCCCACCCCCAAGTCGAAGTCCGAACTGCAGGCCTTTCTGGGCCTTCTCAATTTCTATATGATGTTTTTGAAACACAAAGCCACCATTGCGGAGCCCCTGCACAGGCTCCTTGGAAAAAATGTTCTGTGGGTTTGGGGCAAACGAGAAGCGGCTGCATTCAACGCAGTAAAGAGACTTTTGTCTGAGGACAGTTTCCTTATTCAATACAATGCTGAACTACCCCTAGTGTTGGTCTGTGATGCTTCCCCCTTTGGCGTAGGCGTGGTTTTAAGCCATAGACTGCCGAATGGGTTAGAGGTGCCCATCGCCTATTACTCTCGCACTTTGTCTAGTGCTGAAAGGAACTATAGCCAGCTAGATAGGGAGGCATTAGCGGCTGTAGCTGGGGTCAAAAAATTTCACGAGTATTTGTTTGGTCGCACCTTTGAACTCATTATGGACCACCAGCCTTTTGGGCCTTTTGGCTGGAGATAAACCGACCCCGGCTGCTCTTTCCCCCCGGATGACCAGATGGTCCATTTTCTTAGCCGCTTATTCTTACAGACTGCTCCATCGGCCGGGCAAAACCTTAGGACATGCTGACGCCCTCAGCCGATGCCCCTTGCCCAAATTGTTGGACAACCCGACTCCGGAAGCCTCGGTTTTACTTCTTGACATTGTTTCCCCGGGCCCCATCTCCTCAAACGAGGTGGTGAGGGTTTCTGCCAGAGACTCTGTCTTGCGCACTGTAATGGGCTGGGTAACGAGGGGTTGGCCTACCAAGGTGGACGGTGGTGACTTTCAATTGTACTTTAACAAAAAAAATGAACTGTCAATGTTGGGGGGTTGTTTGTTGTGGGGAGACAGGGTGGTCATTCCTTCGCGGTTAAGGCACAGAGTTCTAGAAATGTTGCATGAGGGACACCCTGGTATTGTTCGCATGAAAGGCCTAGCTCGTAGCTGTGTTTGGTGGCCACATCTCGACCAAGATGTCACTGAGTGGGTGGGGAAGTGTAGACCCTGCCAGGAGTCCTGCCCAGATCCTCCCATAGCTCCCGTTCGGGAATGGAAAAAACCAAAGGGGCCATGGGGGAGGATTCACATCGATTTCGCTGGCCCGTTCCATGGCCAGAACTTCCTTATTATTGTAGATTCTAAGTGGCTCAAAATTGCCTTGATGCCATCTACCACTTCTGAGACCATAATCAAAGTACTCAGAAAACTATCGCAATACACGGATTGCCGGACACCCTGGTATCCGACAATGGGCCCCAATTCACGGCAACTCAATTTGAGGGCTACCTAGCCGAATTAGGCATAAGACATGCATTATCTGCTCCTTTTCATCCGGCTTCGAATGGCCTTGTAGAAAGATTTGTAAGAACGGCCAAAGAAGCTCTTTCCCGGCTTGATGCAGGGGACTGGCAGGCTAGAATAGATGAATTCTTAGCGGTACAGCACGCCACCCTGTGCTCCACCTTGGGCCGCAGCCCAGCTGAGCTCTTAATGGGCCGAAAGCTAAGATGCATTCTCGACTGACTGCATCCCAATTACTCCTCCGATAGCTTCACGGGGGAAGGGGGAGGACTAAGACAATTCCAAGTAGGAACACCAGTTTTTGCTAGAAGCTACACCAATGGGCCCTTATGGATAGAGGGAACCATAGTAGGAATCACCGGTCCAAAATCTTACACAATTGATATAGGGCATGGTAAAATTTGGAGGAGACATATAGATCAATTGCGTAAACGTTTACAAAATGAAAACTCTTGTCCTAACTATCAAAGTCTTCCTGACACAGCTACCTCAAGCCCGAGTAAGCCGGAATACTTATCTGGCAACCCAGAGTTCCAGCGCCGCCCCAGCGAGTCGACACTCCCAGCCGGAGATAGCCACACCTCCGGAGAAATCCAGGAGGTTCCATTGGTGGAGCCGGGAGAGACGGGAGGTTCCTCTGACCGGCTCAACGCCTCGCCAACAACTGAACTGCACAGGTCAACCAGGATTAAGACACGCCCTGGTCACCTGCGTGATTTTGTATGTAAATATGTAAATAGATAGGATAAGTGCCTTCTGGGAGTGGAGGGGTGTTATGTATGTATCTATTTTGTGCGGGAAATTCAAATGTAAAGTGAATGCTGATTGGTTCTTGGTCGCCTCTGAAAAGTATATAAGGAAGGCTGTTGCCTGTGTTCTTTTGCTGAAGTCTCACCCTGAATTAAAGAGCTGTTGTCACTAGCTTGCTTGTGCCTCTTGTTATTCCCGCGCTACAACACCTACCCAGCCAGAGAACATCGTTGTTAAGTTATTCAAGTCACACCACTGGCTGCAACCATACCCTCACCCAGCTGAGCCACTGCTAATTGGGCAGGTAGTGGTTCCAGCCACTCTTGGGCTTTCTGACTTCAGGCATCCCTCAGGAAATTGATTGCTTGTTCAAAGATGACATTGTGGGGATTCAATTCACCTCTCATTACCCTGCATTCTTCCTCATTGCATGGAGCTCATGGTCTGCTCCCTCGGCTTCCCTGGGTAAAGGTTTATCCCGCAAGGTTTTTCTTCCCTCTTGTGTCTTGTCCTTCTTTCTGATCCCCAGCATCCATTGGGGCTTTTATTGATCCTTGAGAGACTCTGCCTCTCCTTCTAGCTCAGAATTTGTTGTTGTTGTTGTTGTTGTTGTTGTTGTTAGTTGCGAAGTCATGTCCGACACATTGCAACCCCATGGACAACATTCCTCCAAGCTTTCCTGTTCTCTACCATCCCCTGGAGTCCATTTAAGCTCACGCCTAGAGCTTCAGTGACTCCTTCCAGCCACCGCGTTCTCTGTCGTCTTCAAACTGACCGGTTTGATTGCCTAGTAGTCCAGGGGACTCGCAGGAGTCTTCTCCAGCACTATAATTCAAAGGCCTCAATTCTTTGGGGCTCAGTCTTTCTTATGGTCCAACTTTCACAGCCATACATTGCAACTGGGAAAACCATGGCCTTGACTATACGCACTTTTGTTGGCAGGGTAATGTCTCTGCTTTTTAGTATACTATCTAAATTTGTCATAACTTTCCACCCCAGAGGCAAGCACGGGGTAATGGGTCTGATGATCACGGTGGAGAGGATGGGGACAGAAATCTGACAAGGATGCAGGGGGATAAAGCGATGGGCATTAGTATAGTAAGTGGGAGGGGCAGATATGATGGCTGCAGGGGGCCATATTATGTTTCGGGAGTGCGCACTCGATGTTTACGAGCGATTGCGCACGCTGACCCCCAAAGCATTGCTCGTTTCCCGGGTTGTTCAGAGTCTCAGACCCTGGGTCTACGGCTGATGTTATGTAATGCCAGGTCAGTGGTAAATAAAGCCCCCCTCATTCATGATCTTATTTCAGAGGGGGGTGCTGACCTGGCAGGGATTACGGAGACCTGGTTAGGCCAGGAGGGAGGAGTTCCCCTTGTGGAAATGTGCCCGCCAGGTTTCCGTGCATTCCATCAGCCAAGGACTCAGGGAAGGGTGGGGGAGTGGCAGCAATCATTAGAGAAAGTCTTTGCCCGAGGGAGGCCACTGTTCCTCAGATAGCCGGATGTGAGTCCCTCCTTGTGAAGTGGGGTCGGGGGATTCAGATGGGCCTACTGATTACGTACCTGGCTCCCTGCCACGTAACAGCGGTCCTGCCTGAGCTGCTCGACATTATAGCCGGGGTGGTGGTGGAAACCCCCAGACTTATTGTTATGGGGGATTTTAACCTGCCATCCGCTGGTGAGATGTCGGAGACGGCTCGGGAGTTCATGGCTTCCATGACAGCCATGGGCCTGGCCCAATAGTTAAAGGCCCCACCCACTTGGGGAATCACACTCTGGACTTGATTTTTGTCTCTGATCAGTGGCTGAATGATCTAAGAATAGGGGATCTAGACATCAAGCCCTTGTCATGGTCTGATCATTCTCTCCTTCACATGGACTTTCAAGTCACTTCCACCCACCGCAGGGAGACGGAACCAACCAAATGGTTCCGTCCCAGGTGCCTGATGGACCCCGAAAGGTTCCTGACGGAGCTTGGGCCATTTCCTGAGACTCTGGCTCACAACTCGACTGAGGACCTGGTGGTCGCCTGGGACAGGGCGGCTACTGGGGCCTTGGACCACATCGTGCCTTTGCGGCCCCGATGCTGATCTCATCTAGCTCCTTGGTTTTCCGAGGAGCTGAGAGAGATGAAGCGTCGGAAAAGACGCCTGGAGAGCGATTGGAGGACAAGCCAATCTGAATCTGACCGAACACAGGTGAGATCTTGTATTAAGACCTACCTAGTGGCGATAAGAGCGGCGAAGTCTAGCTACTTCTCCGCTTTTATTGCATCTGCAGAGAACCGCCCAGCCGCACTGTTTAGGATGACCCGCTCCCTACTTCAGGTGGGGGTATGGAAAGATCCCTTACAGGGTCGAGCTGAGGATTTTGTACAATTCCTGCATGATAAAGTCGCTCAGATTCGGGAAGGCCTGGACTCTGATTGGGTAGATCCAGGGGAGGAGACGGGGGTAGGTCTTGAGAGCGTTATCTGGGAAGAGTTTGACTCTGTGGCTCCTGAGGACGTGGACAGGATTCTGGGCAAGCTTAACGCTGCCACATGTTTATTGGACCCGTGTCCCTCCTGGTTGGTACTGACCTCCCGGGAGGTTACACGAGGCTGGCTCCAGGGGATTATAAATCCTTCTCTGAGTGAGGGTGTCTTTCCTGCCGCCTTGAAAGAGGCAGTTGTGAAGCCCCTCCTCAAGAAGCCTTCCCTGGACCTGGCTATATTATCAAATTATCGTCCAGTCTCCAATCTTCGCTTTGTTGCGAAGGTTGTTGAGAGTGTGGTGGCACGACAACTACCCCGATACCTGGATGAAGTTGTCTATCTGGATCCATTCCAGTCGGGCTTCAGGTCACGATACAGCATGGAAACCGCATTGGTCACATTGGTTGATGATCTCTGGAGGGCTCGGGACAGAGGTTGCTCCTCTATCCTGGTCCTATTAGATCTCTCAGCGGCTTTTGATACCATCGACCATGGTATCTTACTGCACTGGCTGGAGGGGTTAGGAATAGGGGGCACCATGCTTCGATGGTTCTCCTCCTTCTCTCTGACCGTTTGCAGTTTGTGTTGACATGGGGGCCCCACCTTATTTATGGGGTGCCGCAAGGGTCAGTCCTCTCACCCCTTCTTTTCAACATTTATGTAAAACCGCTAGGCGAGATCATCCGTGGTTTCGGGGTGAGTGTTCATCAGTATGCTGATGACACATAGCTATACATCTCCACCCCAGACCACCCCAGTGATGCCCTTGCTGTGATGTCCCGTTGCCTGGAGGTCGTGAGGATCTGGATGGGGAGAAACAAGCTCAGACTCAACCCCTCCAAGACCGAGTGGCTGTGGCTTCTGGCGTCCCGGTATAGTCAGCTGGTACCATCACTGACAATTGGGGATGAGATCTTGCTCCCCACAGAGAGGGCCCGCAACTTGGGTGTCCTCCTGGATTCACAGCTATCTTTAGAAGATCATTTGACGGCCGTGGCCAGGGGTGCCTTTTATCAGGTTCGCCTGATCCGCCAGTTGTGTCCCTTTCTGGATCAGGATGCCTTGCGCACAGTCGCTCATGCCCTAGTTACCTCCCGTATGGACTACTGTAATAGTCTCTACATGGGGCTCCCCTTGAAAAGCACCCGGAGGCTCCAAATGGTCCAGAATGTAGCCGTGCGGGTGATTATGGGCGCAGCTCGTTGCACCCATGTAACACCTCTCCTACGTGAGCTGCACTGGCTCCTGGTGGTCTTCTGGGTGCGATTCAAGGTGTTAGTTATCACCTTTAAAGCACTCCATGGTTTAGGACCTGGGTACCTATGAGACCGTCTTTTGCCACCAATAGCCTCCCACCGACCAGTTTGTTCTCACAGGAAGGGACTACTCAGGGTACCGTCAGTCAAATTATGCCGACTGGCGACTCCCAGGGGGAGGGCCTTCTCTGAGGGCTCCAACCCTTTGGAATGAACTGCCCCCTGAGATACGAAATATCCCTGATCTCCGTGCTTTCCGCTGTGCCCTCAAAACCCTGATGTTCCAACAGGCGGGGCTAAACATATGAACATGTGAATGTTTTTAAAATGTTATCTAATTTTAGGTTCTGTTTAATTGGGCCAAACTATGTTATAATAATAATTTTAATTAGCAATTTTATGATGTCCTATGGGAGAAAGGCGGTATAGAAATATAATAAATAAATAAATAAATAAATAAATAAATAAATAAATAAATAAATAAATAAATAAAAATAAGACCCTGTCTTATTTTCAGGGAAACATGGTAGAATGGTATGAGCTAAAGTGAAGATAGACTCTCAAAAAGAGCATATGAAAATGATAAAGATGTCATGAAAAACAAAAAAAGAGTGATAAACTATTAGATGTGAGCAGTGATTTGAGATTAATTCATCAAATCACTTTGCTCTATTGCAAAGTGTACAAATGGTCAAAAACATCCTTGAATCTGCTACATCTAGAGTACTGCCAAAAAAATACTTTGTCCAGTCAAAAATCTCTGATGAAACTATTGTTTTAATGAAAAAATGACGGACAATGGGAAATCTATCTCTATTAAATGTGTTTCACAAAGAATTGATTACAAGTCTGAATCTACTTTCAAATGAACTAAATTAAATAATTCTTAAAATAATAAATTCCCACTAAATAAATAAAACAATATTATTTAATATGAAGTTTTAATATACAAATAGGAATTAGTTCTAATATGGCAATAATGCTACATTTCTCAAAACTTACTAAGTAATTCAACATAAGAAATTAGCATTGTTGTTATTTGTTAGTTGCAAAAATTACCATAGCAGAACTTTGGAACATAAAAATGTAACTTTCTTTGAAGTTTTGGCTGAACAATTAACAGAATAACGTCATTCTTGAACTTTATTATTTTATTATTTTATTTTCTTCTACCAAGTTTTCTCTTATAAAATCAAATTTTTGGTGTTTTTGATAATTATCAGCTTTACAAAAGATGGCAAGTGCTTTCAAAACCCCACTGCACTATACAGCCAACCACAACATGGAAATAAACTTTACCACACATTTATTTTATTTTATTTATTTTATTTTATTGAATTTGTATACCGCCCTATTCCCGAAGGACTCAGGGCGGTGAACAGCCATAGAATAAAACATATAAATACAAAATTTAAAATAGAATAAAACAAACTAAATAATTTGCCTGAACAAATTTAAAACCCCAATAATTTAAAACCAAATTTAAAATTTCCATTTAAAAAGGGGAAAAACTTAGGTCAGGCCAGCTTGATGAAATAAGAAAGTCGGAAGGTACGCAGATCCGGGATCCTCCGTATCTCCAGGGGGAGTTCGTTCCAGATAGTAGGTGCCCCCACAGAGAAGGCTCTCCCCCTGGTGGTCGCCAGTCGACATTGTTTGGCTGACGGCATCCGGAGGAGCCCGTCTCTATGGGAGCGTACTGGTCAGTGGGAGGCTATTGGTGGTAGCAGGCGGTCCCGTAAATAACCAGGTCCTAAGCCATGGAGCTCTCTAAAGGTAATAACCAAAACCTTGAAGCGCACTCGGAAGACCACTAGGAGCCAGTGCAGCTCGCGCAGGAGAGGCGTTACATGGGAGTGCCACGTCGCTCCCGTCACCACCCGCACGGCCGCACTCTGCGCCAGTTGGAGCCTCCAAGTGCTCCTCAAGGGGAGCCCCATGTAGAGAGCGTTACAATAGTCCAGACGGGAGGTGACAAGGGCATGAGTGACCGTGCGTAAGGAGTCCCGATCTAGAAAGGGACGCAACTGGCGGATCAGGCGAACCTGATGAAAAATCCTCCCGGTCACGGCCATCAAGTGCTCTTCTAAAGACAGCCATGAATCCAGGAGGACACCCAAGTTGCGAGCCCTTTCCGTGGGGGCCAATGATTCGCCCCCAATAGTCAGCAATGGCACCAGCTGACTATATCGGGACGTCGGAAACCACAGCCACTCGGTCGTGGATGGGTTGAGCCTGAGCCTGTTTCTCCCCATCCAGCTCCATATGGCCGCCAGGCACCAGGACATCACTTCAAGGGCATCGTTGGGGTGGTCTGGGGTGGAGATGTACAGCTGGGTGTCATCAGCGTCCCCCGAAACCACGGATGATCTCGCCCAGCGGCTTTACATAAATGTTGAACAAAAGGGGTGAGAGGACCGATCCTTGTGGCACCCCACATATAAGGGGCCTCGGGGTCGACCTCTGCCCCCGTCAACACAGACTGCGACTGGTCGGAGAGAAAGGAGAACCACCGTAGTACGGTGCCTCCCACCCCCAACTCTTCCACCCGGTGCAGCATGATACCATGGTCGATGGTATCAAAAGCCGCTGAGAGATCTAACAGGACCAGGACAGAGGAGCACCCCCTGTCCCGAGCCCTCCAGAGATCATCCACCAACGCGACCAATGCCGTTTCCGTGCTGTACCCAGGCCTGAAGCCTGACTGGAACGGATCTAGATACGTCGTTTCATCCAGGTACTGGGGGAGCTGTCGCGCAACCACACTCTCAACAACCTTCGCCACAAAGCGAAGATTGGAGACTGGATGATAGTTAGCCAATACTGCCGGGTCCAGGGAAGGCTTCTTGAGGAGAGGTCTCACCACCGCCTCTTTCAAGGCGGCGGGAAAGACACCCTCGCCCAATGAAGCATTTATAATCCCCTGGAGCCAGCCTCGTGTCACCTCCCGGGAAGCCAGCACTAACCAGTCTACCCAGAATCCTGTCCACGTCCTCAAGGGCCACAGGATCAAACTCATCCCAGATAACATTCTCAAGACCTGCCGCTGTCATCCCCGCTGGATCTACCCAGTCGGAGTCCAGATCTTCCCGAATCTGAGTGATTTTGTCATACAGATACTGAACAAAATCGTCGGCTCTTCCCTCCAAGGGGTCCTCCCTCGCTTCCTGGTGGAGCAGGGAGGGGTCACCCTAAACAGGGCGGCCGGGCGATTATCTGATGATGCAATAAGAGCAGCGAAATGGGTGCATTTTGCTGCTTTTATCGCCACTAGGTAATTCTTAATATGAGATCTTACCGGTGTCCGGTCAGATTCAGCATGACTGGCCCTCCAACTACACTCTAGGCGTCTTTTCCAGCGCTTCATCTCCCTCAGCTCCTCAGTGAACCAAGGAGCCAGGTGAGATCGGCGCCGGGTCAGAGGCCGCAAAGGCACAACTCGATCCAGAGCTTCAGCAGCCGCCCCATCCCAGGTGGCCACTAGGTCTCTAGTCGAGGCGTGAGCCAGAACCTCGGGGATCCATCTATCAGGTTCCATCAGGTGCCTGGGGCGATACCATCTTATAGGTTCCGCCTCCCTACGGCGGGATGCAGCGGTTCGAAGGTCAAGGCGAAGGAAAGAGTGATCCGACCATGACAAGGGCTCAGTAACTATATCCCCTATCTCGAGATCACTCAGCCACTGTCCAGAGACAAAAACCAAGTCCAGTGTGTTTCCCCCCATGTGCATAGGGCCATGAATTAGCTGGGTCAGGTCCATAGCCATCATGGAAGCCATGGACCCCCGAGCCACCTCAGACGCCTCACCCACGGACGGCAGGTTAAAATCCCCCATGACCATAAGTCTGGGGGTATCAACCGCCACTGTGGCGATAACGTTGAGTAGCTTGGGCAGGGCTGCTGCCACGTGGTAGGGAGCCAGGTACGTGATCAGCAAACCCATCTGAACCCCATGACCCCACTTCACAAGGAGGGTCTCACAGCTGGCGATCTGAGGAACAGTGGCCTCCCTCAGCCTAAGGCCTTCTCTAATAATAACCGCTACTCCCCCGCCCCTCCCCTGTGACCTCGGCTGATGGAATGCCTGGAAGCCTGGTGGGCACATTTCTACCAGAGGGACCCCTCCCTCCGGGCCCAACCAGGTCTCCGTAATACCCGCCAGGTCCGCTCCCCCCTCCTGAACAAGATCACAAATGAGGGGGGCTTTATTTACTACGGACCTGGCATTGCACAACATCAGTCAAAGGCCCGGGGCCTGAGGGTCTGTGCAACCTGGAGAACGAGTGGAGCCTTGGGGGCCGGAACACGCTACCGCTCGAAGACAGCGGGTGCGCGCTCCCTTAAGATGATATGGCCCCCTGCTCCCACCATATCTACCCCTCCCACTCACAGTACCAATGGTAAAAACACAATCTGGATAAGTTCAACCCCCCCCAATTACCTCCGGATCCCCCACCTCCTCCGCCGCGCATAGTGGCCAGGCCCGACCCTCCCCTTGGTGGGTTATCCCCCAAACCCACGACCCTAGTTCCAATTTTACCCTCCCCCGGGACCCCTTAAAAGTTTAACCAAAAATTTAGATAAAAAACCCCTCAACCCCCTCTTCGCAGCATGCCATCAGAGGAGTATCAGAAATGACGGCCACAATTATACAACCATTGGGAATAATGGTGGCTCACAAACCCACATCAATGCTCTGACAAAAACTGTCTAAACCAGTGGTTCTCAACCTTCCTAATGCTGCGACTCTTTAATACAGTTCCTCATGTTGTGGTGACCCCCAAACCAGGGGTGGGTTCTAATTTTTTTACTACCGGTTCTGTGGGCGTGGCTTATTTTGTGGGTGTGACTTGGAGGTCATGTGACTGGGTGGGCGTGGGTAGCTAGTCATGTGACCGGGTGGCCATGGCTATGTGTATAGGGACTACTCAGAGGGCTGAAAAAAGTCATTTCTGACAAGTCCTCGCACTTTTGACTGGTCCTCACACTTATGACCATCCTCACATTTATGCCTGTGCAGCATTCTTAACAACCATGTCACTCATTTCACAACTGCTTCTTTTCACCATGGTGATAAGATAGGGCAAAAAACGTAAAATGTGAGGATAGTCATAAATTCGAGATCTGGTCAAAAGTGCGAGGACCAGTCAAAAATAACTTTTTCAGCCCTCTGAGTAGTCCATATGCACAAAAGGACTACCCAGAGGGCTGAAAAAAGTGGTTTCTGACAGGTCCTCGCACTTTTGACCGGTCTTCGCACTTATGACTGGTCATCATTTATGCCCTCTGAGTAGTCCATATGCATAAAAGGATACAGCAATAGAGAGGGATGAAGGAAGGGAAGGGAAATTAGAGTAGGAGTGAGGGTAAGAGAGGGAAGAAGAGAGGAGGAGAAGGAGAAAGGAAGAGGAAGTAGGGAGGAGAAGAAGAGGGGAAGGAAGAGAAAGTAAGAAGGAAAGAAAAGAGAGAGGTGGTAGGTTTGAGGAGAAAGATTATTGTACAATAAAAAAGATAAAAGGGAAGAAAGCCAACCCCAAACAAATATAAAGATATTAAGATAAAGAATGAATTGTTAAACTTTAAAGAATAAAAGAGAACAAATATGAATAAATAACAATAATTAGAAACACACATACAAACATACAATGTATTTTCTTTGAACAGAGTATTTGGCCGGTTCACAAGTTTAAACAGTCATTTCAATTAAATTTACAATTTCTATATTTCTTTTTTGCCATATTTATTCCTCAACTATTTTTGTAAAAAAACAATATTACCCTTCATCCTCATCTCTAATCTTAATCAAATTCAATTTTTCCCTTCTATTCTATATTATACCCCTTCCCATTGTCATCTATTTTTATATCCATCCTCACATTGGTTAATTATGTAATATTACAGTTGTTTAATATAAATTCAACATTTTAATATAAATCAATTAGTTATATAACTACCTTTTTTGTATATTAATCAATATGAACATGAATATTCCAATTAATTCCATGCAATCCAATTTCTTACAAATCAATTAATTATATTTACCAATAATAATAAACCTAATAATTTCCCCCATATATTCCTCCAAACCACAACTTAACCATTTCTGCTTTCAACACAATATACAATTAATAGTATCTCAATTATTACAATTCCCTAGTTAAATAGACCTTTTTTTCTTTTGTGTTTTAATCTTGAACTCTCCTCTTTTTCCCTAAATTTCCCATTGTTTGCACCTACCTTTTTTGGTGAGGAAAAAGAAATCTGCCTGCCTAATTTTCCAAAGTTGCAGCAACAGCAAAGCCAACAGCCTGCTTTACTTTCAGTTTCGTTTTTCAGCATAGCTAGGGGAAAAAAAATCTGCTCCAGCAAGCAGCAGAGCCCTGAGCAAAACAGCTGAGAGCAAATCAGCTGAGAGTCGGGAGCTGATCTAATCAAGGGCTAATTAGCCTATGCTGAAGCTCCGTGGGCCAATAAAATTACAAAAAGAACACCGAACCCTTTGTTAAATTGCTGGCTCGCCCGCCCCTCGCCCATCACTATTTATTGGTAATAAATAGTGGTGCGGAGGGGCGGGGCAAGGGGCGGGGCAAGTCAGCAATTTAACAAACGGCTCGGCCGAACCCCCTAGAACCGGCAGAATCCCACAACTGGCTATAGGGCGGCCCTTTGAAGCCCCACGGCAAGAATTTAAACAGTTTTTTTCCCTCTAGCCATCAGCTGGGACTCAGGAGGCAGCAATAGATTGGGAGTGGGTGGGGTAAACGAACGACCGGCGATCCAACAGAGCAGAGAGTGAGGGTGACTGAAGGCGTGGGGGGGGTGAGAGAGGGCTTTGGCAACCCATGTGAAATGGCCGTTCGACCCCCAAAGGGGTCGCGACCCCCAGGTTGAGAACCGCTGGTCTAAACCAAAGATAAAATACAGGAGGACAGCAACGTAATCTACAAGATCAAATGCAACAACTATGATTCTATGTTGGGCAAACAAATGCAACAATTCTATGTTGGGCAAACAGGTCAACTGGAAACAAGAATCCACAAACACTGACTAGCTGTCAAACAACATGACCACAAATCCCTGATCTCAACTCACATTGACATCAAGCAGCACCAGTTCGACTAGGATGGAACAAAAATCATTGGCCATTCTACCACATGCCATGCATGCAAATTCATTGAAGCCCAGTATTCAACCAATGGATTTATCAACAAATAAGTTGATTTGGAGTCAGCCTGTGAACCTATAAAGAGCCATATCAATCAACCAACCAGCGATGGTACTGATCACCTCATTTGCTGGCTTTCACACACAATGACCAGCTGACAGGTCACATGGCACGACCAACTGGTCACACATGATGTCATGGACCACTGACCATGACATCAATAAAAGTGATGAAGAACTGAAACAAAATGCTTTAACCAAAGTCCCACTGAGGATGTCATCTAGCTTGGTGATAAAAAAATTCAGAAGTTTGGAGAACAAACCACCACCAATCCTGGAAGTTCTTGTGTGCCTCAGTAGACATGCATAGCATTAATCTCATAAAGAATCAGAATGAGAGCAGGAAATCTCCTATAAGTGCAAGACTTGGAGGTGCTCATCAGCATGTCTTTCAGGAAGGGTGTAAGTTTACTTTTTTAAAAAAAGAAAATCAATGGGCCAAACAAGACTGTTTGACAGATTGCATATAGCCGATGGGCTATATATATATTGTGCAAACCTGATCTAGATCTACTTGCGGTACACTTATGACCAAACCAGAACTGGTACTGGGTTTGGAAGTAGTGTATTTGGTTGAAACTTTAACCAGAACATCTAGGAGTGTCAAATTATAATTAATGAAAATTACTAAAATAGGTTATAGAATTATAAGATTGCCCAGGGCAGGAATCCTCGTATTATCCCAAATGGCTGTCCAATGTTTGCTTGAAAACCTCAAGTAATGGTCACACATGATGCCAAGAGGCAGGCTGTTCTATTGTGATCTAACTATTTTAATTAGTATTTACATATCTCAACAACTGACATCTTACATTTTTACCTGTATATGGGATACTTTGCAGGAATATTATCTTAGGTATCTCTTCAGATACCTGCTTATTATAGCTGGTGACTTCGATGCCAGATTTGGAGCAAATGATGATCTACTACTTATGCATGGTAACTAAACTTGAATTGGAAGAAAAACAACTGGAATAATACAAGGGCAAACAACTTTCATACTGTGTCATAACTATGTAATTTGTCCCCATTAGTCAAATTTATGTTTAATGTCAGACCCGCCCCAATCTGATCTCTTAGGAAAGAAAGAAACTCGACTCCATTTGGTTGAAGCAAAAGGTTCTTTTATTAAAAGATATTGGCTGCAGTAAAGTCAGCTAGCTCTGGGTTTCCTGTAGTCAAAAGACACGGAAAGGTTTCCCTTCATCCCAGCCTTCCCCCATGACCAGTCCATCTTCAGCCAATCAGAACTTGCCAAAGTGTTTTGAGAACACTGAGAAGTTTTAGGGTAATCCACATTCTTTCTCAGGGTGCCTGGCCTTGGATGTGTTACAAACTGGTTCCAAGCTGCTCTGGTTTTTATCACCTGTCATTCCCCCTTCCCTATTTCCCATCACATACACACACAACTTTATTGCCCATCTATTCCCCCCACCCCTGCATTTTAGCTTTTGATGGCAGGATGCCTGTGAGGCGCTAAACCGAACCTGGCATTTACTTAAATATATAATTGTATTCATTAAAGCCCTTCATGGCATGGGATCATATTATCTGAGGAATTGCCTCATCTCTATTTCATCAACTCATTCCATCCCTTCCCACAAGGAAGGTATGTTGCAAACTCCATAAAGATAAAGTTTTTTTTGGGGGGGGGTGTCTAGGAAGACAGCCTTCTCTGTTTTTGTTCCCAGTCTATAGAGTATCTTGCTCCCAGAGTTGAGGCTGCCCCCATTCTGCACACAATCTCAAAGGGCTTCAAGACCTGGCTCTGACAACTGGCATGGAGGCTTGAAGAATGTCATACAACTTTGGGGCTGGCTGATGGCTTAAAGGCACTTCCTCTGCCTTGTAATTTTTAATGTTTTAACCTTGTTTTAATGTTTTTAACACCACTTATTTATTAAACACATTTATATGGCCACCCAACTCACACACAAGTGACTCTAGGCGACTTGCAACATTAAAAATCCACAACATAAAAACCCATAAAACCCTCACCCTACCTCCAAAAATGTTTACTATTGTATATTTTTATGATTTTTATTTGTAAACCAGCCCCTCAGGTAAAATAGCCATTGTAGAAATTTGATAAATTACTGTTTCACAGGTAGTCCTTGTTTAGTGACAACTGGGACCTGCAACATGGTCATTAAGTGAAGCAGCCATTAAGTAAAACCACCTGTGCTTATTCTCTTACTTCAGCTTTTTTTTTTCTTTATAAACCTGCAAACATTATATAAGTGAGGATTGGTTGCAAATTTAGTTTGTCATCACCATCATAATTGTGAATAGTTACTAAATGAGGTAGTCACTAAATGAGGACTGCCTGCATTACTTTTACATCTATTAGCTGAACTTAACTAAATACACAACGTGGTCCTTGATTAAAAAAAAACTTTTATTGGAAAAATATTAGGTTATAAATAAGTTGTTCTCAGGCATTTTCAAAGATATTTTATTCCTGCTTGCTTTAATTGCTTCAGTTAATAAACATTTATTAGCTGGGACTAGGATAATTGGAAGAATTGAACCCCAAAGTGTGGATTCCTGGTCTACATAAGAAACTTGGATAGATCTGCCTTGATTTCAGCTTCATCCCAAGGCCCATGGATATTGTCTTTGAAGAGTTGCAGCCTAATGAGGCAGTAAGGGCACAAACATGAGATGGCAATCAAAAGGAGGGCAAAAAGAACAGTGCCAACACTGGAAATGGTTAGTAGTCCCATTAAGGCAGATAAAGCAAAGAGTAAGGTAGCTATCATGTAACAATGGGGGATTTGAGCTTTGAGCTTCTTCTGTAGCATAGGCCATAGGGCAAATATCTGGATAGCAAATGTCACCATGACAAAGGCATGTAAGGACCATGGCAACCGTGAGGCTAAGCAGACTGAAGCAAAGATAGCCATGTTGAGGGACAGTGTACTGGACACAATAGCTGCATTTGCCCCATAATCATAAAAGATCAGATGTCCTAGGAGCATGAGGGCAGACATAGCATAAATTGTATCAGTGCTGATAGACTCAGTTAAGGTCTTCAGAATAGGAGAGAAGCCATAGGTGAATGCCACAAATACCACAGAATTCTTCAGATCTCCCCATTGTGTCTGGCCGCTTTGATTTCTTTCTATTCCTGAATCAGTGGCATCAAAGAGTACATAACCAATCAGGGAAGCGATCAAGCCAACTCCAAACTGCCACTGGGGAGCCAACAGGCCCATATCCATGTACCACCAGATGACCACGAAGACACAGACGCTACATAGTTGTTGTATCACCACTCCAGATTCAAACACCACTGCCCAGTACTGATACTTGCGTGCATGGATATTCTTGCACAACTTCTCTAAGAAACTTTGATCCACATAGTTATCAGGAAATGACTGCCTCTTGTACAACACTTTCTGCCAATGTTGCCTTATGGTATGTTCCAGTTGGACACAGAGTATATTTCTCGCCATTGCCTCATAGTTCTTCACAATATCATGTTATGATGGAGTTCATATTATCTAGAAACAAAATAATTTACCAGTGGCTTGGTAGATAATCGGTCACCACATATATAAACAATTTCCAACAATTTAATCAATAAAAAATGTCATCACTGAGGGTCGATGGTTTGATTATACCACTTGGTACTCATAAGGCAGAACAGAAAGAAAAAATGCATGGCTCTTTGGAATTAAGAGAAACCAAAATGGCTTACATCTTTCTACGAAACTGAATATCTGCTACATTGAGGGGGCTACAAAGAACAGAGAAGAGACAAGCTTTACTGTTACACAATTTCAATCTTATTTGAAATTGTGTTATTTTCTGGCTGTGAAAAATTCCTTTGACAACCACTATCAATGTTTGTAACACTGGTAATTTAGTGCACAAACACTGCACTTCTTACTTATGTGTTTCCATTTTATGAACAGTTGTTCCCAACCTATTCTAAGGGATTTGTGGTCCCAATTCACTTTACCAATACTAGATTAAGGAAGGCTATTTTAGAAGTACTATGCCCTTTGTGCAACTAATAAAGGTGGGATAAAAGTAATACATTTAGCAAGTTGCTCTTCCAGTTTCTCTGCCATCATCCCCCCCCCTCAAACCTGTAACTGTGATAAGAGTTCATTTTCTGAAATATTTGAGCGGAGGGTTCTTACTATGCGTCATTCCGTAAACATTACAAAACTAATTTGTGCAGCAAGATTAATTTCTGTTGGTACACAATGAATACTCCAGTACCAATGTAAGGCATAATTTGCCTTTTGAGAAAGGCAGTCCTTAGACTGCAAACAAGATAGATGGGAAACCCTGGAATAAAGAGGGGCCGTTGTGGTGCAAGGTTTCATTCCAGTTTCCGGGCTGGAGTTGCGCCCCTGCTGCCCCCTGTAGTGATTTTACTTTCTGAACGAATGCACTTTCGTTCTCTCCATCTTGAAATAATTATGCTGTCATTTTTCTGTAGTCAATACTGGAGATCCCAGCTATCGTAACGAACCAGAACTGAAAAAGGAGCTTCTTAAATAAATAAATAAATAAATAAATAAATAAATAAATAAATAAATAAATAAATAAATAAATAAATAAATAATAAAAAACCCGACACTCCCTTACCTTGGCTAGAATTGTGTATGTCGGAAAAAGGAAATTCTGCTGCGACGACACATCCGGCTGGGGAATAGACATTGGATTCGTGTTGCCCTCTGCTGGCCAATTTATGATCAAAACGCTTGCAAGCCGTTTATTACCTGATTTGCTGCTCGCAAGTCCTTTTAGCAATCCAATACGGAAGTTACGTCTGCTGGAGAGGGTTGTAAACATATTTGAATATAAAAGGGATTGCGTGTTGTGAGGCATGACAGACCTGGATATATACTTGCTTGGGTGTACGTTTATTTGCCCCCAAAGCAAATCAACCCAACCCAACTGAACTGTGGGCAAGATGGGCATTCAGTGATGACTCCAAATTGAAACCGACTCTCTCCTAAAGCCTGGTCCTTAAAGCATACTTTGGCATAAACAAATATACCTCAGAAGGTACTATAGTATTCTGACTGAGGATTGCGGATATATACAAAACATGGGCTGTAGCTGCTATTTGGGTGAGGAGAAGCAGGAGGGTAGCTGGAGGGAGGGAGACAGTGAAGATCCAGTAAATGAGATTTGAGGAAGCAGGTGTCAAAATATTTGAACCAGGTTTCAGGCTGTATCAGCATTCAGCGCTCTGTAGCAGTTCTCAAGAAAGAAGACTCCAGTTGGACATTTTGGAATGGAATATACTTCTAACTGAACAAACTTGTTTCTGTTAAATCATGTCCTGCAGCAATCAGAATATTTATTGGGTGAGCTTCTTTTGCATAATCAAGATAATCTTTGCATAAATATGTATGCTACAGAGGCTACAATTTTAAGCATACTTTATAGAAAGTATAACATTTACTTCTGAGTTTACATAATGATGAATTTACATCAGAAATTTCAACAGAGAATATATGCTATGGGAAATGTCAAATCTACTGTTATTAACAGGACTCCTTTTATTGTGGAGTAGATTAGGATCTTTAAATCTAAGTATGTGAGTTGTGAAAAATCTGGGGAAAAATAAGACTTATGTTTTTCAGTTTATTGCTGAACAGAGGCAACAAGGTTCCTCCCTGTTCTCCCATCTCAAACAAATGGCTTAAACTATCTCAATCAACAGCAGCTACTACTGAAACTTTTCCAGTGCTCTGGAGAACTGAGGATAAAACCTGGTTTGAATTTAACTTAAATTGAAAATATCAGCTGCCAGATGTCTTATCAAAGGCTGTATTTGTAAAATTCCAACTGTGGTACTTTTAAAGAAGAAAACTGACATGCTGGATGACAACTCATAGGGACATAGACTAACTGATGACAGGGATTTCAAAGTCCATTTGTTCCAGCAGATAAAATCGCAATTCCTTCAAGTTACTACATCATACTAGGTCTGCACTATGATCCCATAAAATTAAAAAATGTGGGATGAATAATAGTTTTGTGTATGTATAATTTAATGAACAGCCCTGGCAGCAGTATACATATAAAGAATCAAGAATTCTAGTAGCGATGAAAGACAAACATAGTAAATCCAAATAACCCAAATTCTTCATCTAGCGCAAGGATAGCAACCTAAAGTCTATATATAATGTATGAATTATATCTCTGGCTACTGAACAACCTTGACCACAATGACACCATTTCCCACTGGTTTAAAGCTGAAAGAGGTAGATTGCAGCTATATTATGAAAGAGAATTAATACAGTTGTTAAGTTGGGGTTAAATGAAGAGGCAGGACTCAGCTCAGTAACTACAGCTCTTTATTTGAAGCCGGTACAGCAAAAACTTGCTTGTCTCTCCGACAGCTCCCTCTTTTAAAGGGAGCTGTCCAGTAATCCAGCCACTGAGGTTGCTTGGTTTTCCCACTGCTCGCTGTGGCCAATGATTTTAAACTGCGGCTTTTACCACCTGGGAGGTGGACCTGAGTGAAGCCTTTGCCCAAGGCTTCATTCCTTAAGTACATATTCAACACCCCTTGCCTCTGGAAAGGATGTTATTCAATCAGAGAAACTCAACTGACGTAGTCACGCAGGTAGGCGGGGTGTTGCTGGGTGCGACTTGATCTGCGCAGCTCAGTTGGAGCAGCGGCAGCAGCCTGGGCAGTCAAGTCTGCTGCCACTCCGGAGTCAGCCAATGGAAATGCCTGGAAATTCTCCTGGGCCGTGGCTGACTCCGCTGGGGTCGACTCCCCCAGAACGTTTCCCTGGATTCTTGGTTCCTCAGGTGGGTGTATCCGTTGCCTATTTGGATTTGAGTCTAATGTGTGTGGATCCTCAAATTGTAGGTCTGCTTCTAGGGGTGTTTTTGTTGTTGTTTGGGTAGGATTTCCTTCTGGTTGCCTGAGGGTAGAGTTCCCTATGCGGGCCTGGAGTTGATCTATGTGTCTTCTCCATATTTTCCCTTCTTCTAGCTCCAC
Source organism: Pituophis catenifer annectens (assembly GCF_029215685.1). Taxonomy (NCBI): domain Eukaryota; kingdom Metazoa; phylum Chordata; class Lepidosauria; order Squamata; family Colubridae; genus Pituophis; species Pituophis catenifer. The sequence continues at coordinate 104,609,914 of NW_027256883.1, read as the reverse complement.
TCGGTAAGAGTGGGGGCTGGTAATCGTGAATATTTTGGCAGGGACCCAGGAGGGACCACCAGCATAGTTATGGGCATCTACTAGGTCCCCTATGCTAAATGACCATTGCTGGCTGGTCGAATCGGTGGGTACCTCAGCATTATAATTGGGGTGTAGTCTGTCTAGTTGTGATCTTAATTTGCGGCCCATTAGTAATTCTGCCAGGCTCTGATTGGTGGTAGTGCTAGGTGTTATGTGCTGTAGTAGGAGAAATTTGTCTATTTTAGCCTACCAGTCTCCGGGGCCCATTTTAGCTAGTGCTTCTTTGGTTGACCACACCATTCTTTCCATTTGACCATTGCTCAACGGATGGAATGGCATGACAAGAGCATTTCGGATTCCGTGTTCTGCTAGGAATATCTCAAATTGCTTTGCTGTGAATTGGGCCCCATTGTCGGAGACCAGGACATCTGGTAGGCCATGGGTGGAGAAAGGTCCCCGTAATACCTTCATGACCGATTTGGCCATTGTTGTGGTCATAAGTATTACCTCAAGCCATTTTGAACATGCAACTACAACTGTTAGAAATGTTTGACCCTGGACTGGTCCTGCGAAATCAATGTGTACTTGTGACTAGGGTGCTTTGAGGATCTCCCGTTCTCTCGTGGATGCCATGGGTGGTGCTGGTCTGGATTCTTGGCATGGGATACAAGTAGCGACCCATTCCGTTATGTCCCTATCCATATTCGGCCACCAATAGCTCCTGGCCAATGCCTTCATTCGGACAATGCCAGGGAGCCCCAGGTGTTGTGCCTCTAGCACTTGCCTCCTTAGTTTATAGGGTACAACCACTTGATCCTCCCACAATAGGCATCCCTTTTGAGCTGACAATTCCTGTTGCCATGCTGGAAATGGTTTGAAATCAACCTCCACCGGCCCCTCAGGGCACCCCCTCCACACCCAGTTCAGAACCTGTGACAGAGTTTTGTCTTTTGCTGAGTGTCCTGCTATCTCGGCTGATGTGACAGGGCCGGATATAAAGTCCTCAATGAGCAGTATGGGTGCAACAGGGGCAGAATCCTCTATGAGGTCTGGGAATGGGCAGTGGCTGAGGGCATTGGCGTGACCAATGTAAAGCAACCCAGCTGTGTGTTAGCCCATAACTATATGCAGCCATGAAGATTGTCCATCTAGTCATTTGCAGGGATAAATTTTCAGTGTGGGGTGGTCCCCCGCGAGAATGCCAAGAAGCAGTTGTGAAATTATTTCAAAGTTCCTCCCATATAAGTATTCATGGAACCACTTGATCCCTGCCATTGCAGCCAGTGCCTCCTTGCCCAGTTGGCTGTATTTTCGTTCCGCTGCTAATAGTGTCTTAGAGTAAAATGCAATCAGGGCCTCAGCCCCATTTGGCATCTGGTGGCTGATGACAGCCCTGATGCCAAACGGGGAGGTGTCACAGGTTAAGATGAGGTGCAGAGTCTCATTATATTTTACAAGAATGCTATCGGATGACAATGGTTTCTTAACAGAGAAGGCAGAGGATTCCTTCCGTCCCCAGATCCACTTCGCCTTCTTGACTAGCAATCGGTGTAGCAGCTCAGCTACTGTCACCTTCTGTGGCAGAAAAATACTATAAAAGTTTAACAGCCCTAGAAATGCCTGGAGTTCTGTCTGATTCTTTGGGGGTGGGGGCTTCCTGTATGGCTTTAACTTTGCTTTTGGTTGGGTATATTCCCAAGCTATCAATTAAATATCCTAGAAATTCGACTTGCGGCACAGCTATCTGACATTTTTCTTTTTAAACTTTAAATCCAGCTTTTTGAAACCAACTCAAGACTCTCTTTAGTCGGTAGATGAGTTCTTCTTTGTTGTCTGCAGACATGAGGACATCATCAAAGTAAGGCATCACCTCCGGGATGCCCTGTAGGAGGTGTTCCATTATACTTTGAAAGAGTCCTGGCACCACACTTACATCAAATTGCAACCGGCGGCATTTAAATGCCCTTCTATGTGTAACAATAGTTTGTGCTTCTGTGGTGGCACAATTGTCATGTATGACCCCGTGTCACTTCCATGTCACAGGGAAACCCCTTGATTAGAATCATGACATGGATCTTCTTTGAGTGGTGTGCCTTAGAATGCCCAATGATCATTTGGTGTGTTTCTCTTGCTTCTGTGGCTTGACTTTCTCTTCTCTTGGGCTTTGGAAACTGTGCTTTTCGAAATCCCAGTTGGGATGTAGGCTGCCCTGCAGGCTGCCACTGGCAGTACAAGGCAGGTTGGTTGGTGCAGCAAACCCTTGCTATGTGTCCCTTCCGCTTGCATCTTTAGCAAATAGCATCCTGGAAACAGCAGCCCACTCTGGGATGATTGCCCCAGCATCTGGCACAAAACGGAAGTTTTTCTCCTGGCTCTGGGATTTCCCTCTTCCTTTCGAATCATAGGCAATGGATTTCATTGTCCTCATCTGTGGAGTCTTCAGGCTCCATGCTGTCCTGACGCACGGTAGGTGCAAAGGCTGTGGATTCCATGTTTTTTGGATTGTCACTGCTGACTTATTGGAGGCTTTGGTTGCTCTGGCTTCCTCAAGCAACGTTTTAAATGTGAGATTAGGCTTCGCTAGTAATCTTCTCTGTAGATTGATATCCCTCAATCCCGTGATATCCCTCAATCCCTATCATCACTTCCTCTATATTGCTGAATTAGCAATGAGCTGCAGTTTTTTGTAGAGCAGCGATGTGTTGGTTAATCGTCTCACCTTCTTCTTGATTTCTGTGATAGAATTTGTGTTTGTTCATCATCATTGCTGGCACAGCTGCTCAGAGTGTTTCCTTGAGTCCATGATACCATCTGCACATTGGCTGGTTCTGCTAGCGCTTGAGCCATGAAGCAATTAAATCGGAGCATATATGTCTTCCAACTTTCCTTCGTTGGATTGAATGGAGCTTGTGGGGCGGGCATGGTCATATTGGAGGCCAAAGCAGAGTCATGACTTGCTGTGATGATGCCATGTGGATGCCCGGCTCAGTTTAGCTCCTTTGTCCTTTGTTCTCTTCGCATCCCACCTTCGTTGCCAGTGTTAAGTTGGGGTTAAATGAAGAGGCAGGACTCAGTTCAGTAACTACAATTCTTTAATTGAAGCGGTACAGCAAAAACTTGCTTGTCTCTCCGAGAGCTCCCTTTTAAAGGAAGCTGTCCAGCGGCCCAGCCACTGAGGTCGCTTGGTTTTCCCGCTGCTTGTTGTGGCCAATGATTTTAAACTGCGGCTTTTCCTGCCTGGGAGGCAGAAGGCTTCACTCCTTATTTACATATGCAACAACAGTGAATGTTTTTTTTTAGTAATACCCCAATTTCACCTTTCAAAATTAAGGAAAAATACAAAATACATGGCTTCGCTATGATCTGATCTTCACTTACCTATGAAGGTTCGGTGACCTAGAAACTAAAAGGTTACCCATCCTTGACTCAACTATTTTAATTAAGACAGTTTTGTTTTTAAACTTTTACTACTCTAATTTTTAGAGATACACCGTACTAGTTTACTCATTATGATAGTAATCATTCTCAGAGTTGGATAAATAGTATATTTTGCTGTCTTAATTGATTTTCTCTTTTGTCTTAATTTATTTTAGGGATATGAGTGACATGATAGATGTATTCCAGTATTTGAGGCGTTGCCACAAAGAATGGACGTTGTCTTACCTGAACGTCCCTTTTATGCTCGCTGCGATGACAATCCTACAGATGGGGTTCTTCAGCTGTGATTGGATGTACTGAGTGCTCATAATAATTTCCTCTGCAGTCCTTGTCCCGCCCACTGCTTGCTCCTGTCAGTCTTTTTCACGAAATATGTAGTAAATGAAGCAGACTGGTAATGGGATCCACATCCCCAAAGGGCGACCTCTGCAGAGGAAGGAAGGGAAAAAAACCCCTATGGCAGGGGATGGCTAGGTAATGGGTGGGCCGGATTGTCGTTGCAGCGAGAATAAAAGGGACATTCAGGTAAGACAACGTCCATTTTCCTCACTCACTGCTCCGACAATCCTACAGATGGGACATGCCCAAGCTTACAAATTATGGGAGGGAACCGCAGCCATCCCCTATAAAGGAGGAGAAATTACTGATTGTAATACACGCCTGCCGAAGGAGGCGTCGGCAGAAGCAAATGTATCTAAACGATAATGACGCACAAAGGAGGACAGGGAGGACCAGGTGGCTGCATGGCAAATTTCATCTATAGAAGCCTGTGTAGCCCATGCTGCGGAAGTGGCTGCGCTCCTAGTCGAGTGAAGTAAAATGCCCCCCGGAATAGAGCCCCCTTGTAATTCATAAGCTTTAGAGATACAGGCCTTAAGCCATCGACCCACAGTGGCAGAAGAGACCTTCTGTCCCATCGAGAAAGGCAAAAAGGACACTAGTAAGGCTTCCGTTTTTCTAAACGATGCCATTCGTCGAATGTAATGCCGCAGAGCCCTGCGAACGTCCAAGGTATGCCATGTCTTTTCAAGTGGATGGCAAGGGTCCGGACAAAAATTTGGCAGGACAATCTCTTGTGACCGATGAAACGTAGAATTTATTTTAGGGATAAAGGCAGGGTCCAGCCTAAGGACCACACGATCTGGGAAGAATACACAAAGGTCCGGGCGAATGGAAAGCGTCGCTATTTCAGATACTCTGCGAGCTGATGTTACTGCCAGTAGGAAGGCCACCTTCAACGACAGGTAACATAAAGAAGTCGAACCTAAAGGCTCAAATGGTGCTGATGTGAGAGCTTGTAATACCCAGTGAAGATCCCAGGTAGGATAACAGTGTACTACAGCCGGTCGTAAATTCGCCGCCCCTTGAAGAAAGGATCGAATTCTCTGATCGTGAGAAAGCAGCTGGTGACCCTCACCCTGCAAAACTGTGGCTAATGCTGCCACCTGTCGTCAAAGAGTAGACGGAGCCAATTCTTTATCAAATCCCGACTGTAGAAATCGGAGAACATCCAAAATTGAAGCCGAAGTAGGGTGAACAAGGTTGAAGGCACACCACTGCGCAAATATTCTCCAGGACGCATTATAAATGCATACGGTGGATGCCTGCCTGGCAGCTTGAATGGTAGAGATGACGTCAGAAGGAATGTTGTCCTTACTCAACATATCCTTTCAAGCGCCAGTCAGTCAACTGGAGCCAACCTGGATCTGGATGCTGAACGACGCGCTGGCTGAGGGACAATTGGTCGAGAGGAATACACCATGGTGGCTCCACAGAAAGATCCCTCAAATCAGCGAACCATGCTCTTCGTGGCCAATGGGGCGCCACCAGGAGAAGGTCCGCATGTTCTAGGAGCAGCTTCCGGATCACCCCGGGAATGACTGGAATCGGAGGAAATGCATAGAATAGACCTTTGGGCCACTCGGATCTGAGTGCGTCTTGCCCTTCTGCGCCTGGCGAAGGAAAGTGGGTGAAGTATCGAGGAAGATGAGCATTTTGAGACGTCACAAAGAGATCGACGGTCGGTGTCCCAAATCTGGCTACAATCTGTTGGAACAGTTGGGGGCTCAGGCGCCACTTTGATGGATCCAGGCGACCCCTGCTGAGGTAGTCTGCCTGGAGGTTGGACTTGCCGGAAATGTGCTCCGCTTTCAGTGAAAGGAGATGTTGTTCTGCCCAAGACATTAATCTCTCCATCTCCGCCATCAAGTCTTTGGATCTCGGGCCCCCTTGGCGATTGAGATGGGCCTTCGTGGCCATGTTGTCCGTTAAGATGAGAACATGTTTGTTCCTTATCTGAGACAAAAAGTGGACCAACGCCAACCGCACCGCCCGGAGCTCTAACCAGTTGATACTATGTTGTCGTTACAGAGGGGACCAAGTCCCTTGCGCCAGAGCCGAGTCCAGGTATGCGCCCCAGCCATATAGGCTGGCATCCGTGGTAATCGTAAGTTGTTGAGGCTCGAAAAACAGAGTCCCGGATTGAAGTGCCGTCGAGATCCACCAGCGAAGAGACTCCCGCAGCCGACGGGGAATGCAAACCTTGGTTGATGACTCTGACTGACCTGTCCATTGAAAGGGAAGCAGGAACCACTGCAGTTGACGGGTGTGGCGGCGAGCCCATGGCACGATGTGAATACAAGAGATGAGCTTTCCCAATAGTTGGAACAACAAGAGGAGTGGTACAGAGGTTGTTGATAGCACTTGGTGTACAAAGTCCCTGATACTGGACTGGTGGTCTGGAGAGAGAAACACACGGCCCTGTAATGAATCTATTGTCCCCCCCCAGGTGCAGAATGGTCGTCGTTGGAGAAAGATGGCTCTTGTCCAAATTGAGGATGAAACCGTGACTCTGAAGGGCATGGATGACTATCTGTCTGTCCCGATGTGCCTGGGGCAGAAAGGCCGACAGAAGCAGAATATCGTCCAGGTAACAAACTATGCAGACGGAACGCTCCCTCAACGAAGCCGCCAAGGCCGCCAGAATCTTTGTGAATGTCCTCGGTGCCGACAACAGTCCAAACGGCATGGCCTTGTATTGAAAATGCCGTTCGTCGTAAGTGAAGCGGAGGAAGCGTCTGTGACTTGGGTGTATCGGCACATGGAGATAGGCTTCCTTGATGTCGATTGATTGCATAAAATCCCCACGCCGGATGCATCCGAGAATGGACCGGAGCGAATGCATCTTGAAATGTCAATACAACATGAACAGGTTGAGTTGTTTGAGGTTGAGAATTCCCCTCCAACCCCCGGAACTCTTTGGAACCAGAAATAATATTGAATAAAATCCGGTCCGTACCTGATCTTCTGGAACTGGCTCAATGGCCTCTATATCCAACAGGTGTTGGATCTCTAGAGCCATGAGATGCCTCATCTGAGGGGAGGCTGACAGAGGGCACTGAAGAAAACGATTTGGAGGGGTGGAAGTGAATTCCAGAGTAAGACCTGTTGTGATAGTGCAAAGAAGCCAAGCGTCCGTAGAAGCAATGTCCCACTGATAGTAAAATAATTGGAGCCGTCCGCCGATGGGGAGAGGGGACGGCGAGTCACTTGCCATGCTTGAAAGAGCGGAATCCGGAGCCATGAAAAGGGTACTTGAAAGTTGAGTGGCATCTGCCCCTGTCCCGAAAGGAAGAGCGATCAGATGATGAATACTGCCCTTGGAAGGAGGGTCTTTGAAAATAGTACCCACTGGATCCTGGGTCTGCACGAAAGGGCGGCCTCGTATAAGGAGTAAAGTGACGGTCCGGATGCTTGTATGAAGTAGAGAGAATTTTTCTTTTATCACGCCCTTCGACCAAAACGGGCTCCAAAGCCTGTCCAAAGAGAGCTGATCCTTTATAAGGGGCAGTGGTAAGCCTCCATTTCGACTTGTAAGTCAGCCCTCCAATGATGAAGCCATAAAAGGCGGCGAGAAACCACCGTGGAGGCCAGGGCCCGGGATGCGAACTTAGCCATGTCTAAGGAGGTATCGGCAGAATACTCGGCCGCAGCAATTAACTTAGTCACATCCTGATGTACATGGGCCTCTTCTGGAGACAACCTGTCTCAAAGCTGGCGAAGCCAAATAAGCGACGCCCTATTAAAAAACGAGGCAGATGTGGCAGCCCGGATGGCCCAAGCGGCTGCCTGGTGACATCTCTGCTCTTTTATCCTCCATCTTAAGACCATCCCCTACATCCACTGCCAGAACTAAGGGAGAGATAAGACTGGAAACAGGCTCATCCACCGCAGGTAAGTTCAATAAGACATCCAGTTCTGGAGAAGCGCAATACATTTTTTTGTCATGACCGGATGGTCCAGAAAGAGATCCAGGGCATTCCCATGGCCGCTGAATTACCTGAGAAGACAAATCAGGGCATGGTACAAAGTTAATGTCAGGGTGGGGTAACTTGAATAAGGACTTATTAGGATTGTCCTGATCCTGGGAGAAAGTGGCAGAGTCAAGCACTTTCCCCATCTTGGTTGCCGCCTTTGTCTTACGCAAGAGCGATTTAAAGAGTGCAAGTCTCGGCTCCCCTAGGACTGTGTCCATGTCCAAAGAATACGCTTAAAGCCAAGCTGGTGTATCTTCGTTTAATCGTGGCAAACAGCTCTTACAGAAACCGGAATGCAAAACATAGCAAAACAAAGACGCAGCTGTCATGCCCTTGCAATCGAGTTCTTATATAGCGCCTTCCCGATTACACTCAGCTGGGAGGTCTCGTACGTCCTCATTTCCTCCGGCTTACTGGGATGTCGTCATTTTTCTAGAGCGTTCTCAGAGTGGTAAGCTAATCCCACGCGATCCCTTAAGGCACCCGTGCACATAAACGCCTACTCAGAAGCCTATTCCACCACCATCACCCATGTGGCTCAGCCCCCCCCCTTCCAGCCGGGTATCCATGTTCTGCTGGTGCATGGACACGGTGTCAAGTGCTTCTTGACGCTCGACAGGCGGCTCCCCCTACCAGGCGTCCGTCTAAGAGGAGGAGACAAAAAGGGATAATATTAATGGTCAGGTACTAGGTGTGGTTTCTGGGGGTTTGCTTTGTGGAACTTTCTCAGTAATCTTGGGGCATTTATATCTTTTACAGGTACCCAGGATGCTTCACTATCAGGATACCCTGTCCAGCGAACTAAATAGTATAACTGGCCTCTACGTAGTTTGGAATCGATGATGTCTTGTATTTCATAGTGGGCACCGGTTACCGGGCCAGGAGGTGGTTTTGGTGTTGTAATGGGTGTAGTGGCCGGTTTTAACAAACTAGAGTGGAATACCGGATGGGTCTTTCCCAATAAGGGGGGTAGTTTTAGCATGAATGTTACGGGGTTAATTACTCTAGTGATAGGAAATGGGCCTATATATTTGGGTCCTAGCTTTTTACTTGGTAATCTTAGCTTTAAGTATTTTGTCGACAAATAAACCAGGTCTCCGATCTGAAACGGTGGACATGTAGCCCTCCTTTTGTCTGCCTGGAGCTTGTATTCATCGGCTGCCTGTGTCAAAGCAGTTCTCGGCTTGTCGTTCGTTCAGAACTGCGATAGGAAATAATCACCAGTAACGCACAGAGAATCAGGGTTTACTTTGGCAATGATAAGCTTGCAGTCAAAAGTAAAGTACAAGTCGGTGTTTTGGTTCAAAGTCAGCGCTGGGTGTAATCACACCACAGCGCTATTTAACAAAAACTCAGCCCCTTAAACATACATCCGGTGATTATCAATCAAGCACCCCCCACTCCCTTAACAGTAACAGCTGCGAGCACCAGAGCAGCGAGGACAGCAGAATCGGAGAGGCCCGGCAACGTCATCAATCATTGCCCTGAATGCTGCTATCCAGGAACTGTTTGTGTGTTCGCTGCGGCTGCTTATCTCCACTCCTTCGTCTCCCACACCCCCCATCGATGGTGAGCTCCGGTAGGACTCGACAGGCGCCCCCCCCGCTACCAGGAGCTCACCTATAAATAGAAAGCATACAAATGTTAGTCACTGTTACGATCCTGCATTAGGTTTGTCTGGGTATTTCCGATGGAACCGTTGTATCAATCGGGCAGCGTGAACATCGGGTGCTGCCACCCACGAGGCCTGTGTTACAGGGTATCCTTTCCACCGCACAAGATATTGTAACTTCCCCCTACGAACCCTGGAGTCCAATATTCGGTCTATCTCATATTGGTTGGTATGCACGGGACCCGGTGGAGTAGTCGAGGTACCTGGCCTTTCTATCGTCACCGGTTTCACCAAACTGCTATGGAATACGGGATGTATCCTACTGAACAGAGGGGGAAGTTTAAGAGCTACGGTTACAGGATTGATGACTTGTGTTATGGGAAATGGTCCTATATATTTAGGTCCTAATTTTTTACTGGGCAGTCGGAGTTGAAGGTATTTTGTAGATAAGTATACTTTGTCTCCTATCCGGAATGGTTTTGGATCAGCTCTTTTTTTGTCTGCATATTTTTTGTACTCGTCTGCTGCCTTTTGTAATGCTGTTTTTACACTTGGCCATACATTACTAATTTTATCGGCCCAACCGCGTGGCGTGTCACCGTCTGTCATAGGGGGAATCTAACTCTGGAATGGCTGAAAACTCCCGGCCACATATTACTTGGAAAGGGGAGAACCCAGTACTGCGGTGGGGTATGTTGTTATATGCCACTTCGGCGAAAGGCAGGAGTCCTGACCAATTCGTCTGCTGGTAAGAAACGTAGCATCTGATATATCTTTCGACCATGGCATTGGCCCGTTCAGCCGCCCCGTTAGTGGTCGGGTGGAATGCTGAACTTAACCCTTGAGAGGACCCAATTAAACGGACAAATTGTCTCCAAAACTTAGAGGTGAATTGAACACCGCGGTCGGATATAATCCTCTTAGGTGCTCCATGGAGACGATAGATATGTTGCAAAAAGAGTTCGGTTAATTGTCGCGTGGATGGCATGCTTTTACATGGCACAAAGTGGGCCTGTTTCGAAAACAGATCTACCACCGTCCAAATTACAGTGTGGCCATGGCTAGGGGGGAGATTGTCTATGAAATCCATAGCGATCTCTTCCCAAGGCCTGCTAGGATTCGCAACTGTCTGTAATAGTCCTAACGGTCGTCCAGACCAGGGTTTGGCGGTTGCACAGGTTGTGCAACCTTTTACGTATGTTTCTATGTCCTTACGCATTCGTGGCCACCAGAATTGCCTCCTCACAAGGTGTAGAGTTTTTAAATACCCAAAATGGCCTGCTGATTTGGCATCATGGCACCTGCATAACACTACGTTCCGTAAACGTTGTGGAACATATATTCTATTCTCCCTCCACGCTATTCCATCATTATAGCTAACCATAGAGGGGTTTTGGATTACCCATTGATCCTGTTGTAAAGCTGTTTTAAACTCGGTACGTAAGTGACCATCTACTTCTGTAAGTCTTAATAGGGTTTGGGAAGGTGCAATTAAAGGTTCTATCACTTCCTCTCGCTATTATACTGTGGCATCCGGGACAGCGCATCAGCCAGGAAGTTTTTCCCAGCAGGAACATACCGCAACCGGAAAGAGAAACGCTGAAAATATTGTGCCCACCTTATCTGTTTGGGCGTTTGTAAGGCTTCTAAGTTTTTATGGTCCGTCCATACCTCAAAAGGATGAGACGCCCCCTCCAAGAGATGTCGCCATGTCATCAACGCCCAACGGACCGCGAATGCCTCTTTTTCCCAGATCGCCCATGCCCGCTCTGTCGTGGTTAACTTTTTAGACGTATAGGCACAAGGTTGTAACCCTCCCTGCTGTGTTCTTTGTAGGAGTACTGCTCCTACAGCCATGTTGCTAGCATCTGCTTGGACGACAAATGCCTGCGTTGGGTCTGGATGCTTGAGTACTGGTTCTTGAGCAAAGAGTGTTTTTAACTGCTCGAAAGCCATTTGACATGCTGACGACCACGTCAACGCTTGTCCAGGCTTTGGTTTAGCCGTGGCCGGTTTGGTCCGTAACAGATCCGTTAGTGGTAGGGCTATTTCAGCAAATCTGGGAATGAACTGCCGATAAAAGTTTGCAAAGCCTAGAAAGCTCTGTAATTGCTTTCTGGTTCTAGGGGCCTGCCATTCAAGCACTGCCTGGACTTTTCTGGGATCCATCTCTACCCCACTCTCTGATATTCTATAGCCTAGATAATCTATCCTCTTTTTGTGAAACTCACATTTGGATAGTTTCACGTACAGCTTAGCAGCTAGTAATTTGTCTAAGACCTGTCGGACCAGAGATATATGTTCCTCTTCAGTTTGCATGTAAATTAAGATGTCATCCAAATATACAAGGACACCCCTGTACAGATGTTCATGCAGCACTTCATTGATGAACTGCATGAACACTGCAGGGGCACCCTGTAGTCCGAACGGCATGACCTGGAACTGATAGCTTCCCAAGGGACAATTGAATGTTGTTTTCCACTCATCCCCTGGTTTGATTCGTATCCTATAATACGCTTCGCGTAGGTCGAGTTTCGTAAAGATACGACCGGTGGCTAGGGCAGCTAACAGGTCCTTCATTAAGGGAAGTGGATAGAGGGGCTCCACACACACTGCATTGAGATCTCTGAAGTCAACGCATAAGTGTAAACCCCCGTCTTTCTTGCCACGAAACAGGACAGGGGCAGCCATCTTTGATCGACTAGGTGTGATAAAACCCCGGGCCAAGTTCTTGTCTATATATTTTCATAATTCTTTTAGTTCGGGTTGTGTCATTGAATACATCTGGGGCTTGGGTAGCTTCGCCCCGGGTATTAACTCAATACTGCAATCCGTAGGCCGGTGAGGGGGCAGGGTCTCACATTCCTCCTCACTAAAGACTCTGGCGAGATCCGTATACACATTAGGATACGTCGTGTCTGCTGGTGGGCTCTCTGCTTCTATTCCCCCTGCTGGCTCCTTTTCCTCCTTGGTAGGGGGAGGTCCCAACGGTAATTGAAGTTTGCGAAAACCCCCTTCCCACCATATCGTAGGAGCCCACTTGTCCAACCATGCTAATCCTAAAATCACTGATTCTAACATTTTCTCCACTATAATAAACCAAATATTTCGGTGTGCTCCCCAATATCGAGGTGCACCTTTTCTGTTATATGAGTCACTGGTGCCCCTCCCAGCAATGAACCATCCATTTGTTCAAAGGTAATAGGGGTTCTCAACTGCACAACCTGCAATCCAAGTTCGTCAACTATTGCCCTACGAATTAAACAACGAGTACACCCTGAATGAATCAATGCCTCATATCGGTGTCCAGTGGTGGCCCGTGGGTTTTGGAGTACGACTGGTACCACAAAAGGTTGGATGGGGTCGCTCACCATCGGGTCGTGTGGGTCCTCATCGTCGTCATCACTATCCCCAGCCACAATCGGGAACTTTTCCGCCACCACTTTCTTAGTATCTGTAGCCAGGGATCCCTCTCCATACAGGATGTTCAAGTCATTTGGGACCGTTCGGATGTTGGTCGGCCTCTGCCTCTCAACACAGCTCTAGGAGGGGGGTTTTGGTCCGAGTTGCGGGGCATGGGATGAGGACAGTCGGCTGCTCAATGACCAAGGCGATTACATCTGAAGCAACGAAACGCAGGCCACTGGATCCTTTCCCCCAAGCCGGAGCCAGCATTCGGTTTAGTCTCCTTGGGTGTTTGTGTGCGTTCTGCTGGTCGTTTTCCTTGACTTGCAACCCCTTCACCCTGTATACAGAATTCTCGGAGACCGACGTCCAATTCGATGGCTGCCTTGTACCACACACTCAACTTGGGGGGCAAGCCCCGGTACACGCAGGCTTGCCGTAAATCACGGTCTAGTCCTTTATGGAATTGGTGCACCAGAAGACGTTCTGGCCACCCCACCAACCGAGCCGCAATCTTTCGGAACTCCTGTACATATTCCTTTGCTGGTACGCCCCGTTGCTTAAGCGCAAACAAATCCCCCTCTGCAACCTGGGCGCTTGTTTCGTCTTCAAATCTGGCACGAAGAGCCTCCAGAAATCGTCCCATGTCCACGAGTTCCCTTGCATGTTTAGCATGGAGGCCTGCCACCTACTCAGTCGCTTCTCCCGTCAGGACCCCCGTAACAGCAACCACCATAGCCCACTGGGAGGGATACCACTGTCCATATTGGTCCATATGGCTTATCACCTGGCTTAAGAAAATAGCCACTCGTTCAGGGCTTCCGTCAAAGGAAGTCTGCAGGGCAGGCGGTCCCCAAACGGCCTGCGGGACCCACAGCCCCGGCGGGGCCCCCGGAGGCCAAGGCATGGGGCCTGGGGTCCTCGCTGCTCCAGTCGCTCTCCTGACCTGCCTAGGTCGGTCCCTCGTCGCCCCGCAACCCCCAACAGGTAAGCCCCCTGCCAATTGCGTTGGTTGGGGCTCAGGACCGGCTCCAAGGTCTCCCGATGAGGCACCTTGGTCTTGTTCTGGAGGGGGTTGGTCCATGGATCGTCTAGAGGTCCGCTCCATCCTCAATTTAGGACTTGTGAGCCGGAATTGGGTCTCCAAAGCGGTCACCCCTGTATCCTGCCAAGAAGAACCTGGAGGCTCCAGCCCTGCAACCCATGGCTGCCAGGATGGGGCGTCATGAAATCCAGATTCCACAAAACGCTCACGTAGCATATCCATGGTGCTGGGACCGGATGAGGCAGGATACCCCCAATCCCCTTCATCCTCCTCAGTCCATCGTCTTTCCCTCCAGCCCTGAAAAGACGCTCCCAAGCGAGGGGGCGTTGGCATCTGCGGCCCGAGGAGAACAGAGCTGTGTCACCAATCCCCCGTCCGAGCCCGTTGTCCTGGAAAACTCTCCTCCTCCGGTCGGGGCGGGGTGCTCTTGGGTTGCTTGACTTTTGGTTTCACTGCCAACTGTTCCACACTCTCCTTCACCTCCTCTATCAGTGGTTCCTCCCCCTCCACATCTCCACCACACTCCTGCTCTTCCAAGGCCGTCCCTTCTGCCATACCCCCCTTTGCTGCAAAGCCACAGGGACTCCTCACCTCTTGCGAAAAGGAACCAAGCGCTGACTTTCTCTCGGCTTGTCGTTCGTTCAGAACTGCGATAGGAAATAATCACCAGTAACGCACAGAGAATCAGGGTTTACTTTGGCAATGATAAGCTTGCAGTCAAAAGTAAAGTACAAGTCGGTGTTTTGGTTCAAAGTCAGCGCTGGGTGTAATCACACCACAGCGCTATTTAACAAAAACTCAGCCCCTTAAACATACATCCGGTGATTATCAATCAAGCACCCCCCACTCCCTTAACAGTAACAGCTGCGAGCACCAGAGCAGCGAGGACAGCAGAATCGGAGAGGCCCGGCAACGTCATCAATCATTGCCCTGAATGCTGCTATCCAGGAACTGTTTGTGTGTTCGCTGCGGCTGCTTATCTCCACTCCTTCGTCTCCCACACACCCCCATCGATGGCGAGCTCCGGTAGGACTCGACAGCAGTTTTCACGTGAGGCCACACAGCATTCACGTTAGTAGACCAGTCGTTGGGAGTCATAGGTTTTGGGAGGGAAAGGTCTAATTCCGGGATAGCAGGGAATTCCCTCCCCATGACTACCCGGAACGGCGTAAATCCCGTACTCCGATGTACTGCGTTATTGTATGCCGTTTCAGCAAATAGAAGGTAATCAACCCAATCGTTTTGTTGGTAGGTAACGTAGGAACGTAAGTATCGTTCTACCATGGCATTCGTGCGTTCAGCAACACCGTTCGTACTAGGGTGATAAACTGAACTAAGGCCCTGGGTTGACCCTATATCACAAAGGAAACCTCTCCAGAATCGGGCGGTGAACTGTATGATATTATCCTTTTAGGCACTCCATGCAAACGGTAAATATGTTGTAGGAATAAACGTACCAGGCGTCGGGCAGAAGGTAAACCTTTACATGGAATAAAGTGGGCTTGCTTTGAGAAAAGATCGACTACTGTCCAAATAACGGTATAACCTCTGCTACTGGGAAGGTCTACAATGAAATCCATGGCTATTTCCTCCCATGGTCTGTTTGGTTCGGCTACAGTTTGTAATAAGCCCAGTGGCTTCCCTGGTTGTGGTTTGGATACCGCGCACGTGTGGCATCCCTGGACGTATTGGTCGATGTCTTTCCTCATTTTAGGCCACCAGAATTGTCTGCGCGTCAGATGTAGGGTTTTGAGGAACCCGAAGTGTCCGGTGGTTTTTCTATCATGGCACTGGAGTAACACTCGCTGTTTCAATGTTGCTGGAATATACAGTTTATCTCCCCACCATGCTAGGCCATCACGATGGGTTAGGGACGCCGCATTGTTTTGTGCCCATGCGTCCGTCCGAATGGCTTTCCGTAAGATCGTCAGCCAATCCTCGGTCTGCGGGGCTGTCAATACGTACGCTTTCAGGGGTGAGATCACTGCTTGTAAACCCTCATCTTGTTTACTATGATATTGCGGCATCCTTGACAATGCATCCGCTAAAAACATTCCTCTAGCTGGCTTATATACAAGGGCAAAACAGAACCGCTGGAAATATTGTGCCCACCTCACCTGTTTTGGGGATAGTTTGCGAGGCGTTTGGAGGGCCTGTAGATTCTTGTGATCTGTCCAAACCTCGAACGGCATGGGATTACCCCCCAGTAGGTGCCGCCATGTTTGTAATGCCCATTTTATGGCATAGGCCTCTTTCTCCCACACTGCCCAGTTCCTTTCTGCGGTTGTAAACTTTTGGGAGGTGTATGCACAAGGCCTTACCATACCGTTTG
The DNA here is from genome assembly GCF_029215685.1 of Pituophis catenifer annectens. Classification (NCBI taxonomy): domain Eukaryota; kingdom Metazoa; phylum Chordata; class Lepidosauria; order Squamata; family Colubridae; genus Pituophis; species Pituophis catenifer. The sequence continues at coordinate 104,593,745 of NW_027256883.1, read as the reverse complement.
CATCTTTCTGCATTAGAATAGCTCCTACTGCCACGTCACTAGCATCTGCTTGTATTACAAATGGTTGTGACGTGTTAGGGTGTATCAATACGGGTTCAGTGGCAAAAGCCCGTTTAAGGTTTTCAAAGGCTCGTTGGCATTCAGATGACCATTGTAGTTTGTATCCCGGCCTGGGTTTTTTCCCAGGGGCCACCACACCTTTTGTTCGCAATAGCTCCGTTAATGGTAATGCTGTTGTTGCAAAGGACGGAATAAAATGTCGATAAAAGTTTGCAAAACCCAAAAAACTCTGCAATTGTCTACGGGTTTGCGGAGCTTTCCACTCTAAAACTGCTGCTACTTTCTTTGGGTCCATCTGGATACCAGTACGACTAATTCGAAAACCTAGATAATCGATCTCCTCCCGGTGGAACTCACATTTTGAGAGTTTTACAAAAAGATGTGCGTCCAGCAACTTGGTCAGGACTTGTCTAACCAGCTGGACGTGTTCGTCCATTGTATCAGAGTAAATCAAAATGTCGTCCAGATAGACTAGTATGCCCCGATATAGGTGTTCATGTAAAATACCGTTTATAAGCTGCATAAACACCGCTGGTGCCCCTTGTAGACCGAAGGGCATCACCAGGAACTGGTAGCTGCCGAGGGGAGTGTTAAATGTGGTTTTCCACTTGTCTCCCTGACGTATCCGTACCCGATAATAGGCTTCACGGAGGTCTAATTTTGTGAAGATTTTCCCTGACGCCAGGGTAGCCAACAAATCAGTCATCAGCGGCAGGGGGTACAACGGTTCTACGCAGACAGCATTCAATCCCCGGTAGTCAACACATAAATGTAAGCCCCCATCCTTCTTACCCCGAAAGGGACGGGTGCCGCTAAATGCGAACAACTGGGACGAATAAATCCCCGGGCCAGGTTTTTATCTATATACGTTCTCAATTCCTTCAGTTCCTGTGGTGTCATCGAGTACATACGGGGTTTTGGCAACCGGGCTCCGGGGAGTATTTCGATACCACAATCTGTGTCCTGATGGGGGGGGCAGGATGTCACATTCTTCTTCGCTGAATACTCGGGCGAGGTCGTTATAGGCTTGGGGGTATGTGCCTTGCCTTATTGCCTCTTGCTGGAGAGCCACCCTCTCTTTTGTACATGGAAGTCTGAGCCTACGATAACCCCCCTCCCACCAAATGTGTGGTTTCCACCTGTCTAACCACGCAAGCCCAAGAATGATGGGTTCGATCATTTGGGTTACTACTATGAACCGGATCATTTCCTGATGGGCTCCTATTTGCAGGAAAACGGGTTCTGTAACACTGGCAGTAGGTGTGCCTCCCAGGATGGACCCATCCATCTGCTCAAATTTAATGGGGGTACGAAGAGTCAGGATCCGAAGGCCCAAGCCCTCAGCTACCGAGCGCCATATAAGGCACCGAGTACAGCCTGTATCAATTAAGGCTTTTTGTTCACACTCCTTCTTAGTGACAGGATGTCTAAGGGTCACCGGTATCAGGAAGGGATGTACAGGGTCAATTACCATAGGATCCTGCAGCTCGTCTCCATTGTCGCTTTCTTCGGATGCGTCAGGGACACGAGCTGTACCTGGCCTGCTATTGCTGGAACTGGTTGTTGGTTCTAATGAGGGCGTCTGCGTGGCCACCCTAGAGCGTTCTGGTGTTCGTAGGGTTCGGTCACGTGGTGTGGTAGTTGGGACGGGTGGCCGGGGAGTTGACAGTCGCGGGGCTGAGACAGGGCAGTCCGCAGCTCTATGACCCTCCTGGTTGCACTGAAAGCACCGGAACGGGTGTCTGTTCGCTTCAGTAGCGGCCGGTCCAAATGCCGGGGTTCCACTAAACACCCCGCGGTCACTAGATCTGCCACCTGGACCACGACGGGACTGGAGCTGTGGTGTGTTCCGAGGCCTGAATTCCCGTAAGCCAACGTCTAGGCTCACCGCTGCCTTGTACCATTCGGACAATCGCGGGCCTAGACCCCGGTAGACACAGGCCTGCTTTATTTCTCTATCCAACCCTGCCTGAAATTGGTGGATAAGTAAGCGCTCTGGCCACGAATGGAGTTTCCCTGCCAGGTTACGGAACTCCTTGACATAATCCTTGGCAGGGCAACCACGCTGTCGTAGGTTGACTAATTCCTTCGATGACCTGGGTCCGAGTTTCATCCTCGAACCTATTGCGTAACACTTCAAGGAACGGGCCCAGATCCGTTAACTCGCGGGTGTGTTCACTATGTAAATCGGCAACCCATTCGGCTGCCTCCCCCATTAGCACTGCTGTGACCGCAACGACCATGGACCACTGCGAAGGATATAATCTGCCATAAAGGTCCATATGGCTTATTACCTGACTCAAGAACAGTGCCACCTTTCCTGCAGTTCCATCAAATGCAGCCTGCACAGGTGGTAATCCCCAGGGATGTTGCTGGAGGGGGGGTGCCCAGGGACCATGGCCTCATGCCGGCAGCGGGTCTCCGTAACGCTGTTGCGATGGCCTACTCTCTGTGCCGGGTAGCTGTCAAGGGGCGTCTCTCACGGGGTCTCCTCTCCTCTCTCTCCCGGGTTGCGTAGCAGCACTGGGAGTCGCGCGGCTGCCCTCGCCCCCACCGTATGAATGTACAGCCTGACTCCGCTCTCCACTCACCCAGCGTTGTTCACGCCCCTCCAACTTCAGCTTTGGGCTGGCAAGGCGGAATTTGCTGTCAGAACTCCCACCTGCTGTACTGCCTCCCGACCAGGAGGTGGCGGCCTCCATGCTGGGTGCCCATGGCTGCCAGGAGGGCGCGTCGCGGAAGCTCGCCTCGCCAAAACGGTCGCGCAGGATCTCTAGGGTGGAAGCCCCCAGGCCAGTGGAGTGGCTCCAGTCCCCTTCCTCGTCTTCCAGCCACTGTCGTTCTCTCCAGGTCTGGAACTGGGAACCGGCATAGGGCGGGGTTTGAAGACACATCCCACCTGTCTCTGGGCCGGGCGTCTCCCGGGCGTTGCGTTCGCGTCCCTTCCGTTCACTGGGGGCGCCGTCGACCCCGGGCTCATGCTGCTTCGGCCGCACCACCGGCGGGCTGCCCGCCCCGTCCATCCCGGCGTCGACCTCCTCCTCTGCCTCGCCCATGGTTTCCGCTGTATCCTCCGGCAGCGCGTCACCCGCTACGCCCTCCGCCATCCCGTTCCCTCACGGGGTGGCTCCAAACGGCTTGGGAAAAGGGGGAGCTGCGTCTTCCTCTCGGCTCCCCTAGGACTGTGTCCACATCCAAAGAATACACTTAAAGCCAAGCTGGTGTATCTTCGTTTAATCGTGGCAAACAGCTCTTACAGAAACCGGAATGCAAAACATAGCAAAACAAAGACGCAGCTGTCACGCCCTTGCAATCGAGTTCTTATATAGCGCCTTCCCGATTACACTCAGCTGGGAGGTCTCGTACATCCTCATTTCCTCCGGGCTTACTGGGATGTCGTCATTTTTCTAGAGCGTTCTCAGAGTGGTAAACTAATCCCACGCGATCCCTTAAGGCACCCGTGCACATAAACGCCTACTCAGAAGCCTATTCCACCACCATCACCCATGTGGCTGAGCCCCTCCCCTTCCAGCCGGGTATCCATGTTCTGCTGGTGCATGGACACGGTGTCGAGTGCTTCTTGACGCTCGACAGCAGGTCTGAAGAGACCAGGAATTGTAGGTTTCTCCTGGAACAATTCCTCATCCTCGGACAGTTCAAAGTCCTCGAGGCAATCCTCGTCCTGGACAGAAACCTCAGATTGGTTATAAGAATAACTAGTGGAGGGCTGAACCTTGGGCACAACTGGAATACAGCCAGATGTGCTCGGATAGGTGCCCAAGAGGGCCTGTTGGTGCAACCTAGCTTGAAAAATACTGGCAAATGCCTGGGACAAAATGGATTGAAGATCTAGTGTCGGAGCAGGATTAGAGACTCCCACATCTTTCAAGCTGGCCACCGCTGAAGGCTCTACGGTCTGTGGAGCTGGAGCAGTGTTAGTGGAGTGCAGAGACAGAGAACCCTGCAACCCATTCTCACTTTGACTGGAACCTAGCTCATGGCCCTGAGGGACAAGGATAATATCACCCTGTGGCCAAGCCACAATATTAGGGTCCTGAGGGTGAGAAACGAGAGGAACAGGTGGCATAACCACATTGTCCTCCCCAGGTGGTGCAGAAAGGCCCTCTTGTTGGATAGTAGCCTTTGCCTTATTGAATTGCCTTTCCAAGGCATTATGGTGCCTCATGGCATCTTTATCTATTGATCCAACTTGTTGGATGGTGGATTTGGGGCCTGACTTGGACCCACCTTTGGACTTGGCTTTTCTTTTCCCCGCAGGTTTGGGTGAAGGGGCCCTGTCTGGGGAAGCTTCAAGCTCAATATTGGAGGACAGAGGAGAGTCTGCCATAATAATGGTAAGTAAAGTTTAATTTCAATTTGATTAATTTTGATTAATTTTTTTTATATAAAAGATAGATAAAGACTAAGAAATATTATATAATAACACACTTCCCTTAAGAAGATCAAGTTTCGCTTGCTGGAGGAATCAGGGAGACAGAGATTGCAAGAATTCAGGCAGCAATGTCACACTTCGCTTCCCTTTCAACCTGTGGAAAGAAACCTCCATGTTAAAATGGCCACTATAAGAAAGGAATAAGCAAAATGGCTGCATAATGAGCACCGCTGCAGCGGAGTCGCAAGCGCCACTAAACAAGGCCGGCAAACCCAAAAAGGAAGCAATCGGCCATCCTGCAAACCAAATTCACAATCCTGCTGCCTCAGCCATTTAAAATGGCGGGCGAAGCAAAATGGTGGGAAACCTCAACCGCCGCGAATCTGTCTCCCACATCAGCGTATGCTGCTGGCGGGCAGGGACCCTGGAGCCGCGAAAATTTTTTCAGAGAAGCTGCGAGGGTGGGGGCGGTTATACCGGCTAACCAGGGAACCAGCTCCACCACCCGCGGCACAAGAAAGCAAACAAAGAGAACGTGCCTCTCAGCTGGGTGAAATTGACGATTGCGCCCCTCAGCTGTTAGACGGAGCAAAATGGCGGCTCGGCGGCTCACAGCCAAACTCTGAAGCCGCAGCTCGTCAAAGAAAACTGTCCCTCGTAGTGCAGCTCTCCACACAATTTAGGCAGAATACTGATCAAAAGGCGGTAATTCAATATCAGATGGACAAAAAGAACAGTCGCAACCCACAGCTGTTAGTCAGAGCAAAAAAGACGGCTCGGAGGCTCAAGCCGAACCGAAAAAAAACGCCGCTCTCAATTTAAAGCCAATCTGATCAGAATTTAAATGAAAAAACCTAATTGAAGGAAAAAAATATAGGAAAACAAGTTAATTTAGCTAGAGAACAAGCACTCAGGTCTGATCCAATCCACTGAGTGAAAAAGACTGACAGGAGCAAGCAGTGGGCGGGACAAGGACTGTAGAGGAAATTATTATGAGCACTCAGTACATCCAATCACAGCTGAAGAACCCCATCTGTAGGATTGTCGGAGCAGTGATTCAGGAAAAGAGGGGGTCAACATATTTTCCAAAGCACCAGAGGGAAGGACAAGAAACAATGGATGGAAACTAATCAAGGAGAGAAGCAACCTAGAATTAAGGAGAAACTTCTTAACAGTGAGAACAATTAACCAGTGCAACAGCTTGCCTTCAGGAGTTATTGGTGCTTCATCACTGGAAGTTTTTAAGAAGAGACTTGTCTGAAATGGTATAGGACTGTGATGGTGAACCTATGGCACTTGTGCCAGAGGTGGCACGCAGAGCCCTCTCTGTGGGCAAACGCACTGTCGCCAGCTGCTCTCCTGGTTCTGGTGCACGCGTGTGCCGGCCACCTGGTCTTCAGGTTTCTGGTGCTCCAGCATGCATGCATTCCAGTTTGGACACTCAGTGCCGAAAAAGTTCGCCATCACTGGATAGGATCTCCTGCCTGAGCGGGGGTTGGACTAGAAGTGGAATTGCACCATATATAAGAAATAACTTCATCTCTACAGAAACAGAGCACAACAATGATGAAAATTATCTTGAATGCATTTGGGTCAATATCAAAGGGGAAAAAATGACATTGCCATAGGTCCATACTATAGGCCACTCAACCAAACAGAGGAAATAGATGAGCTTTTTGATAGTCAGCTAACTAAGGTATCTAGGAAACACATCACAATATTAATAGGGGATTTTAACTACCCTGACATCAACTGGGAGACAAACTGTGCACCAAGTGGAAGATCCAACAGGTTCCTAACAAACCTAGCAGACAACTTTGTTTCCCAAAAAGTGGAGAAGGGAACAAGGGGATCAGCCATATTGGACTTAATTCTCACTAACAGAGATGAAATGATAGGTGTTGAAGCTACAGGAACCTTGGGGACAAGTGATCATGCAATATTGGAATTCAACATTATGCAAGCACAAGTAGTAGAACAAAGTCAAACTAGAGTCTTGGACTTTAAGAGAGCTAATTTCAATAAACTTAGAGAGAGCTTGGGAAGGATTCCATCGATGAGAATCCTCAAGGAGAAAACAACTCAAGAAGCTTGGGAATTTTTGAAAAGTGAGATTATAACAGCTGAATCTAGCACAATACCAATGAAGAAGAAAAACAGCTCTCAAAAGAAACCAGCATGACTGCATAAAGAACTCTCTGAAAAATTGAAAGACAAAAAGGACAAGTATAAAAAGTGGAGAGGGGCAAATAACTAAGGCAGAATATCAGCAAATAGCTCGAGCCTGTAAAGATGAAGTGAGGAAAGCTAAAGCTCATAATGAACAAAGGCTTGCAACAAAAATAAAAAATAACCAAAAAAAAAAAGCTTCTTCCAACATGTTAAAAACAAGAAAAAAGTCAAGGAAACAATTGGTCCATTGCTGGGAGAAAGTGGCAAGAATGTGACAAGCAACAGGGAGAAAGCAGAACAACTTAACTTGTTTTTTGCAACTGACTTTACACAAAGGGAAAAAACAGTCCAACCTATCAAAAACAGCACCACAAAAAACAGATTAGGAACACAAGTTAAAATAGGGAAGAAAATGGTAAGTGAACACCTGTCTACCCTAGACGAGTTCAAATCACCAGGACTGGATGGATTACACCCCAGGGTTCTGAAGGAACTGGCAGACGAGATCTCAGAACCACTGAACTATATCTTTCAAACATCCTGGAGCACTAGGGAACTGCCAGAGGACTGGAAAAGAGCTTATGTAGTTCCCATCTTCAAAAAAGGGGGAAAAAAAAGATCTCAGAAACTACAGACCTATCAGCCTGACCTCAATACCAGGGAAGATTCTGGAAAAGATAATCAGGCAATGAATCAGTGAACACCTAAATCATTGTCAGACTAATCTTATTGCATTTTTTGACAAAGTGACAAAATTAGTGGACCAGAGGAATACTGTCAATATAATTTACTTGGACTTCAGTAAGGCATTTGATAAAGTAGACCATAACCTACTACTAGATAAAGTAGAAAAATGTAGGTTAGATAGCATCATCACCAGATGGATTCATAACTGCCTGACCAACCACACTCAATGTGTAGTCCTCAATGGAACTGCATCTACATGGAGGGAAGTATGCAGTGGAGTATCCCAGGTCTTCAACAAATTGGTGAAAGCAGGTCTGAACATAATATGTCTTCAGGAAGTGCACGTGAAAAGAGTTCATTTACACATACTAAATTGTACTAAATTGGGCAATTTATATACATCCCTGGCGGAAACAAAAAAAAGAGGTGTAGTAATTTATGTTCAAAAGCATATAAATTCCAAATTAATCTTCGCAGATGATGAAGGGAGATTATTAATGATTGAAGTAGAAATTTGTCAAAAAAAATGTTTATTGGCTTGTATCTATGCACCTAACGGGAACCAGAAAGGTTTTTTCCAAAGTCTATATAATAAATTGACAGATTATGATTATTCAAATATCTACTTATTGGGGGATCTTAATGCCATTGCCGATAAAGACAAAGATTATATACCTGGAAACAGGAAACAGGGAGGAGGAAAGAGAACAGTAAAAAAAGGATTGCCACCTGTCTGCCATCAAATACAGGAGGAATTTGAACTTAGGGATATATGGAGGAAAAAACATCCGGAAGGAAGGCAGTATACATACTTCTCCCCCAGGCACTCATCTTGGTCGCGGATAGACGCGGCCTGGATGTCGGGGGAGCTACGGCAGGGGGTACGGAAGGCAGAGATAGGTGTTAATGAGTGGGCAGATCACAACTCGCTATGGATCACATGGGGAGGTTTGAAAACAAGACCCAGATGGAGAATAGATGTGAACGTTCTTAAAGATGAGCAATTTTTAGCTTATGCAAAGAAGGAGATGGAATTTTTCTTCCAGGAAAATAATACTGAGGACACAAACCTTCCGACTATATGGGATACAGCTAAAGCAGTATTTCGGGGCTTAGCAATAAACTATATAGCTGGGAAATGAAAGAAGGATAAGGCTAAACGGGATAAGTTATTAGGGGATTTGGCAAGAAGTGAGGCTGCGTTGCAACAGGATCCAAACAGCAGAGAATTAGGTATGAATTTGAAAATGGTGCGTCATCAAATCAATCTTATAGATCAGGAGGACCTAGAGAAGAAAATCAGATGGATGAAACAGAGACAGTTTGAAAGTGCAAACAAACCGGGAAGGTGGCTTACATATTGATTTAAAAAAGAGAAGGAAAAAAGTAGAATTCATAATTTGAAAGATGATAATGGTGATTGGATTGTAGAGGAAGAGGGGAAGAAAAAAGTAGTGCAGGAATTTTTCACCGATCTATATAGAGATGAAGACAAACCCGAGGATGAAATAAAGAAATATTTAGAAGAGTCCGATTTACCGAAAATCCCGGATATTCCAGGGAAATACTGGATAGAGAAATTACGGAAGGGGAAATTGAAAGGGTCTCAGGGAAACAAAAAACAGGGAAGACCCCCGGTACGGACGGCCTTCCGATAGAATGTTATAAGGCACTATGGGAAGTTCTAGGTCCTCATATGGTAGAATTATTTAATGGGGTAATTCGGGAGGGATTGATTCCAGATTCCTGGACAGAAGCACTAATAACTCTCCTGCCGAGGGAAGGTAATGATTTATCCTTGATTCAGAACTACAGATCGATTTCACTCCTCAACGCAGATTATAAACTATTTGTGTTGGTATTGGCAGACAGATTAAGAGGATTTTTGAGCCAATTTATCCACGAAGACCAAAACGGTTTTCTACCCTGTAGGCAAATTAGGGACAATATGAGAATAATCATGAATATTCTAGAATATTATGAAGCTCACTTTGATAAGCAGCTGGTTTTGGTCTTCATGGACGCGCAAAAGGCTTTTGATCATGTGAGCTGGCGGTTTTTATTAGGTTTGTACATCATATGCAATTCGGGGAGAATTTTACTCAGGCAATTCATGCAATTTACTCAAAACAGTCTGCCAAAATTCTGATTAATGGGGATACATCTGAGAAAATTTGTATTGAGAAAGGTACTAGACAGGGATGCCCGCTTTCTCCGCTTCTATTTATATTAACATTGGAACCGTTATTGAGAGAAATTAGACGAAATTTGGGAATAAAAGGACTACATATCAAGAACCAGCAGTATAAGCTACAAGTGTATGCTGATGACCTTGTGTTTGTACTGGAAGACCCTTTTATATCGGGCCCGAAGTTAATTTACGAATTAGAAAGATATGGAGCTGTGGTGGGCCTAAAAGTAAATAAGGAAAAAACCAAAGTCTTGATTAAAAATTTGACAATAAATCAGGGGAAGGAAATCGAATTGAACTTGGGATTCTAAATAGTAAAAAAAATACGGTATTTAGGTATCCTACTATCTGCTAAGTGTTCGACAATTAAGGAGGATAATTATTTGAAATTTCTCCAACAAACGGAACAAGACTTAGAGAAGTGGAAGAAGCTGCAGATCTCTCTGTTAGGTAGGATAAAATCTTATATTCTCCCAAAATGGATTTACTTATTTTACACAATCCCAGCCAGATTGGACAACAATTTTTTTAAACAATTAAACCAATGTGTTCTCAAATATATTTGGCAGAATAAAAAACCTAGAATTAAACTTAAAATGCTCCAAGAGGTGAAGGGTAGAGGGGGATTCGGTTTGCCTAAATGGGAGTATTATTACCAGGCCGCAAATTTAGTTTGGGTAAGGGATTGGATCTTGTTGAGAAGGAGACGGCTGTTGGTTCTGGAAGGTTCAGGGCTGCAACAGGGTTGGCATTATTTCTTTTGGCAAGAGAGGGCAAGAAAACACACGTGCTTTGCAGGTCATTATTTGAGGAATACTTTAATCGTAACATGGAGGAAAATTAAAGACAAATTTTATTCTTTGACCCCCCTCCTGGCTGGTCCTGCTAGAAGCCATGACATATACCCTGCTATATAATAAAGAAAAACATCTACCTTATTGTGAGCTGCTTGATCAACAAGAACCTAACTAGCTCTGCAGGGAGTGGAAGTGGATTGGTGGGTTTATGCTCAAATTAACTCCAAATATAACTCCTTGGTGGCGCAGCAGACTAAAGCACTGTTAAGTAACACCAGCTGCCTGCAATTATTGCAAGTTCAAATCTCACCAGGCTCAAGGTTGACTCAGCCTTCCATCCTTTCAAGGTAGGTAAAATGAGGACCTGGTTTGTGGGGGCAATAAGCTGACTTTGTATAAAAAAGAACACCGCTTTGGGGGGGGGGAAACGAAAGCCCTACTAAGCAGGTATATACAAAAGTATGAAGGCTATTGCCTAACGCATTGTAAGCAGCCCTGAGTCTCTGGAGAAGGGTGACATATAAATTGAAACAATAAATAAATATAAAAAAGATAAGGAACAAGGAGGTATTGATAGGACCCCGCAGGAGTTAGATAAGATTATATTAGGGAAGGAGGAAAAAATGTTAGCTAAGATTTACAATTTTTTAATAACCTGTTGGATAGGTGACGAGATTGTCAAAGACTCGATGTTTGCCTGGGGGAGGAATATTGGCCACTCAATCAATTTGGCAAAATGGGAAGAAATTTGGTTTAGACAATTGAAATTTTTGATGGCAACCATTTATAAGGAAAACTTGTACAAGATGGTATACAGGTGGCACCTTCCGCCCGCCCGACTATCCAAAATGTTTCCTGGACTCTCCCCAAATTGTTGGAAGTGTGGGGAGCTAGGTACCTATTTCCATGTATGGTGGACCTGTCCCAGAGTAACTGAATTTTGGAAACTCATTGGTGGTTGTTAGAAATTACTGGTTACAAACTACAACTGAAACCTGAATTGTTAATGCTGGATGGATCTAACCCAATAACTCACAGGAGACAATGGTATCTCTTCATTGATTCTTTATTCTAGGCCTGGAGTCCTCCTAGGCCCAATTCAGGGTAAAGGTCACTGACCTCTGTCTTGTCTTTGCAGGCACACATCTGGAACTGCTGGATGCCCATGTGTAGGACCCTTTTATATACCAGGGGAGGAGTCTGAGGTAAGGGGGTATGATGGGATATGGGGAGGTGCCAGCCCCTGCCTGGGAGAATTAGACATTTACCCTGACATGAATTTTACTTATGAAACATCAGGCCAGATAATATAGGCACTAATAAATGGTATCTGATTGTCTATGTCACAAGTGTGGCTAGAATATGCCTCACCCAAAACTGGAAGGATAAAGATATACCGTCTGAAGATATGATTATAGGGGAAATCATGGAATGTGCAGAAGCCGATAGGCTACCTAAAATTTTAAGAGATCAAAAAGACTCTGCATATTTCCAATGCTGGGACCTATTGTATGTTTGATTAGATAATAGAATAAAAAGAGGACAATGCTAGATTAGACTTTTATTTTTTATTTGTTTATTTAGATTGAATGTTACGTATTGTGTAATGTTCTCACTGTGATCTGTTTGTCGACAAATAGTCTGTACTTTTTTAAAGAAATAAAGTTTATATTAACTTTAGAAGTGCTAAATAGATGTATAAGAGAAGAAAAAGATATAAAAGGAATGAAAATTCAAAAAGAAGAATATAAATTGCAAGCATTTGCTGATGACCTGGTTTTTATTCTTGAAGATCCACTAGTATCAATAACTACACTGATAGATAAAATTGGAGAATTTGGGAAAGTGCCTGGTTTGAAAATCAACAAAGAGAAAACGAAAATATTGACTAAAAATATGTTGGTAAAGCAAAAAGAAGAATTGGCGGATATATCAAAGATGCAGGTCACAAAAAAAGTTAAATATTTGGGGATATATTTGACAGCAAAATGTAGCACGCTTAAAGAAAATAACTATAATAAACTTAAACAATAGATAGGGACAGACTTGGCGAAATGGGAAAATTTACAGCTTTCCTTGATTGGAAGGCTATCAACTATAAAGATGAATATTTGTTCTGCCCCAGCTCCAGATTCCCAAGGATATTGACACACACCAACGGTCCTTATCAAATTTATTAAGTAGCAAGGATAAACAAGACCGGCAAAGGTTGGCAATCAGCCCAGAAAACAAGATACGATAAACCAAAATACTCTGATAATAAATACGAGTTGTTTCCAGCAAGAAAGCACTAGCTGCGTGCAATTTAAATAGGCTAAGGGAGTGGCCAATTATCCTTAAGCCCTACTCTCGAGTAGACCTCCTTCTCCTGAGTAGTCACTCCTGCCTTTTGGCAGCCCTGTGTGCCCGAGCATGGAGGAGAGTCTCCTCCACTTCACTCTCTCCACTGGAAAGAGCCTCTGGAGGTTCTGAAGGCCTTGGCTGAGTCTCTGCCTCTGACATCACATCTTCTTCAGCCTCCTCGCTGTCCGATGCGAGCGCTGGCTGTGCAGGCTGCTGGCGCGACACCACACCAGCCTCCTCGTCATTGGGATCAGCCACGATCCGTGCAGGCCGCTGGTGGGCCACAACAATATTTTGCCCAGAATTTTATATTTGTTCCAGACAATTCCAATTAGATTGGGGAAAGACTTCTTTGAAGAATTGAATAAAATGGTGTTAAAATATATTTGGCAGGGAAAGAAGGTGAGGATAAGACTAAAGTTGCTACAAGATGCTAGAATGAGAGGGGGTTTTGGCCTACCTAATTGGGAACTTTACTATCAAGTGACAAGTTTGATGTGAATTAAAGAATGGATAACATTAAGGAATGCTAGACTATTGAATCTAGAAGGCCATGATTTGTTGATGGGGTGGCATGCTTTTTTATGGTATAAGGGAACAAAAATACAGGGGTATTTTAGGAGACACCATATACGTGAGGCTTTGTTATTGAATTGGGAGATTAAAAAACAATATTATTTGAAAATTCCAGTCTGGGTATCAACGATTGAAGCTTTTTCATATTCAGTAATATTTAGAAGAGAACAAATCAATGGTGGGTTCCTCCCAGTTCGGTTGAGCCGGTAGCGGTGATGATATGACGTCACTGAACTGGTTCTCTTTGTTCGGGAGCTGGGCCTCCTGCCCCCCCACGTTATCCTTACCTTTTATTTGGCCCCGCCCCCAATTTTTTGCTGCCTCCCGAGTCCCAGCTGATCGGCTGGAAGGAAAAAAACTGTTTAAACTCTTGCTGCGGGGCTTCAAAGGGCCGCCCTACAGCTGATCAGTGTTAAAAGGCAGTGTGGTGGTAGACCAGGATGCTCGAAAAATAAATGGGTAGACCTGGATGTTCCAAAAACAAATGGGTAGACCAGGATGTTCCAAGAACAAATGGGTAGACCGGTACAGCTCTACAAGCAGTTAAAAGCCTGGTAGACAAATACCTCTGCTAAATCCTAAAGAATTGTCACATGACCATCAAACTACACCCACAAAATAAGCCATGCCCACAGAACCGGTAGTAAAAAAATTTAGAACTCACCCCTGGAACAAATCGTTAGATATAGTGAATTAATGGATGAAAAGGGTGAACTTAAGTCGAAGCAAGAATTGGAAGAACAAGGTTTTAAGATGGATTGGTTTTCTTATTTGCAAATACATTCTAGATATGAAGAAGATTCTAAACAAGGACATTTTTACAATGTTTTGACTAATTTAGATAAGATATTGACAGGGTCTGATTATGTAATTAAAAAACTGTATGGTTATTTATTAGAGGTAAAATTGGAAGAGGAATAAGTTAAAGAGACAATGATAGCAAGGGGGAAAAATTTTGATCACAGGATTGATTTAGAGAAATGGCAAAAACTGTGGTTGCAAAATTATAAAATGACAATGTCTACAGCATTTAAGGAGAATTTGTATAAGATATTTTTTACAGGTGGCATCTACCCCCGACCAGAATAGCCAGAATGTTCAAGAATAAATTGGAGAAATGTTGGAAGTGCCATCAGACTCCAGACTCCACATATTACCATATGTGGTGGACATGCACAGAAGCTAAAAGATATTGGACTAAAATCCACACATGGTTGGAAAAAAATGACAAAGAAACACATTGACTTTAAACCACAGATATTTTTATTAGGGATTTTACCAGAAATATATAACAAAAAACTGAGATATTTAATTGTGAATGTTTTAACAGTGGCTAGAATTGTTTTTGCTAAAAATTGGAAAGGTGAGAAGATACCTACTGAGGATAAAGTCATTAAGAAAATTATGAATTGTGTTGAAATGAGTAAATTGACATTTGAAATTAGAGAACAGGAAGATAAACAATACTATTTGATTTGGGACTTGTTTTATTAATGGCTAGATAATAAAGCATGGAGATGAAATATGAAATATGAAATTAATGTAATGATAAAATATATGAAATGTTTTCTTTTAAACAATGGCTAAATGAGTATAACATATAAAACGGTTAAATAAGAGAAATTAAATAAGTGGTATTTTGGGATAAGGGATTGAGCACAAAAGAATTTTAACCGATCGACACACTGTTTGTAATTGAATTTGAACGATGGTGATTTTATGTTTTGTTTTTGTTTTAAATAAAAAAAAATCAAACAAAAATCTATCTCTACCTGCCTGGTAGCAATTCTGATTTCCACTCAGACAAAATGTTTAAAACAAACCAAGAAATTGGATTAGACCCCGATATATCAAAAGGTCCATTTGCCTCGCACCTTGCCACAATCTTTTTTAAAAAATCACGAACCTAATAGCTACCTTTCAACCCCTAACGTCAAATGAATTGCGTCCCCGGCGTTGCTTGTAGCCACTCCCCTGATTTTATCAGAAAGAGCATATTTCTAGAGCAGAAGCCAATTAGATATCGCGTTTTAGAGAAACGTCACTGCTACACCCGGGCGATTGGGCCACGCTCTTCGGAGGAAGTTGGGTGGGGCTTGGCTAATTTTTCAGTACGCAGGCGCAGAACGTTCATCGCGTTCTCTTCCCCTTCTTTAGGGCTTCTGTGGTTGACGCGTCACATTCCACCTCAACGCGACGGGACACGAAGAAGACGGGCTTCTGATTTGGGAAAAGTGGCGAGAGAGTGAGGTGTTGTGTAAGGCCGCCGACACGCTTGCTACGAGCCCGTCCCATGAGAATTCCCTCCTCGGTTTGCCCTTGTCTCGTAATCAACAGCAACAGCCACCGAGAGGATGCGTCGCCACCCCCTGGCCCGAAGAAGTGCACGGAGGAGACGATGAAGGAGGTGCTGCCCCGTCGACTTCTGATACTGGCGGCCTCCTTCCTTCTCAGTTGCTTGCTTGGGTGAGTGCTTTGACCGCCCGGGAATCTAGAAATGGTTGGAAGGAGAGTCTTGGGTCCCGGAAACTTCTTTCACATCTGCGCCCCTTGTTTTCCCGTACATATCGAACAGCGATTCTTTTAAAACTTCTCCTTGTCCAGTTCTGCAACTTCTAGTTCCTGGAGCGAAATTTTAATTTCTCCAGACGTTAGAGTCTATTTTCGGTATTTGTTCAGAAATAAAGAAAATGCCTGCCATCGTTTAGCTTCTGCTTGTCCAGGTGTTATGCTAAAACCAGACTTTCCCTTTCCAAGTTCTCCATGCTTATCAAGGACCAATCCATATGGTTTAAAAGGTGTGCCTGATATTATAAGAAATGAAATGCTTGAAAATAATTTCTCATTTGGAATACACTTTTTAAAGCAAACGAGTTGTAGCAACCTTTCCCAGTCGGGTGCAGTCCTGCAGTCTACCTTTCCTAAAATTGATAGCAGTCATAGATATTACATGTTTGGAAGGTACTCTCTATTCTTGATATTTAACATCATACTCTTATTCTAAGTGTAGCTCTTATCCTAAGTAGCGTTTTAGAAGTTTGGTGACTAATAGTATTTGAGAGAAAACATAAGTTTTATACTTTTTAAAAAGATAACTTAGATTTTCTAATTTTTCCAAATTGTTGTAAAAAAACCAAAGTCCAAATTATTAAAATAAATATTTTAAAAATCACGTAAAATTGGATTTACCATTAAAATATTATAACAATATATAAGCAAGACACCATATTGATTGGAAGATATATATAAATTTGGCCCCATGATTAAAAACAATAACAAACAATTAAAAACATTTTAAAAAGTGTTAGGCCAGCCCGGCTTGCTGGAAAAAGAAGGTTTTAAGGGCACGGCGGAAGGCACTAAGGTCTTGGATTCTCCTTATCTCTGGGGGCAGCTGATTCCAGAGGGTAGGTGCCCCCACAGAGAAGGCTCTCCCCCTGGGGGTCACCAGCCTACATTGTTTGGCTGATGGCACCCCGAGGAGGCCCTCTCTGTGGGAGCGCACAGGTCGATGGGAGGCCATCGGTAGCAGCAGGCGGTCTCGAAGATAACTAGGTCCTATGCCATGGTGTGCTTTAAAGGTGATAACCAACACCTTGAAGCGCACCCGGAAGACCACTGGGAGCCAGTGCAGCTCACGCAGGAGAGGTGTTGTATGGGAACGCCATGCGGCTCCCGTGACTACCCACGCGGCCGCATTCTGGACCAGTTGGAGCCTCCGGGTGCTCTTCAAGGGAAGCCCCATGTAGAGAGTGTTGCAGTAGTCCAGGCGAGGTGACGAGGGCATGAGTGACTGTGCACAGGGAATCCCGATTAAGAAAGGGCCACAGCTGGCGAATCAGGCGAACCTGACAGAAGGTCCTCCTGGCTACAGCCGTCAGATGTTCCTCCAAGGACAGCTGCGTATCCAGGAGGACTCCCAGATTGCGCGCCCTCTCCGCGGGGGCCAAAGACTCGCCCCCGATAGTCAGTGATGGAGTCAACTGACTATATCGGGATGCCGGGAGCCACTCAATCTTGGAAGGGTTGAGCTTGAGCCTGTTCCTCCCCATCCAGATCCGCACAGCCTCCAGGCACTGGGACATCACTTCAAGGGCATCGTTGGGGTGGCCTGGGGTGGAGATGTACAGCTAGGTGTCATCAGCGTACTGGTGGTACTTCACCCCAAAGCCACGGATGATCTCGCCCAGCGGCTTCACATAAATGTTGAACAGAATGGGCGGGAGGACCGACCTCTGAGGCACTCCACATATAAGAGGCCTCGAGGTCGACCTCTGCCCCCCTGCCAACACGAACTGCGACCGGTCTGAGAGAAAGGAGGAGAACCACCGTAACACGGTGCCCCCCATCCCCAACTCTTCCAACCGGTGCAGCATGATACCATGGTCGATGGTATCAAAAGCCGCTGAGAGGTCTAACAGGGCCAGAACAAGAGGAGCAACCCCTGTCCCGAGTCCTCTAGAGATCATCTACCAATGCGACCAATGCCGTTTCCGTGCTGTGCCCTGAAACCCGACTGGAACGGATCTAGATAAGATGTTTCCTCCAGGTACTGCGGAAACTGTCGTGTGACCACACACTCGACAACCTTCGCCACAAAGTGAAGGTTGGAGACAGGACGATAGTTGGCTAATACTGCCGGGTCCAGGGAAGGCTTCTTGAGGAGAGGCCTCACCACCGCCTCTTTCAAGGCCGTGGGGAAGTAACCCTTACTCAACGAAGTGTTAATAATTTCCTGGAGCCAGCCTCGTGTAACCTCCCAGGAAGCCAGTACTAACCAGGAGGGACACGGATCCAGTAAACATGTGGCTGCACTAAGTCTCCCCAGAATCCTGTCCACGTCATCAGGGGTCACAGAGTCAAACTCTTCCCAAATAACGTTCTCAAGACTATTCCTCGCCACCCTGCCCGAATCTACCCAGTCAGAGTCCAAATCCTCCCGGATCTGAGCGATTTTGTCATACAGATATTGTCCGAAATCCTCAGCCTGGCCTTCCAAGGGGTCCTCCCGCGCTCTTGGGTGGAGCAGGGAGCGGGTCACCCTGAACAGGGCGGCCGGAAGATTCTCTGATGACGCAATAAGAGCAGAAAAGTAATTAAACTTTGTCGCTTTTATTGCCACTAAGTAGGTTTTAATATGCGACCTTACCAGTGTTCAGTCAGATTCAGCGAGACTGGCCCTTCAACTGCTTTCTAGGCGTCTTTTCCGGCGTTTCATCTCCCTCAGCTCCTCGGTGAACCAAGGAGCCGTGAGGGATCGACACCAGGTCAAAGGCCGCAAAGGCACGACTCGATCCAAGGCCCCACCAGCCGCCCGATCCCAGGCAGCCACCAGGTCCTCGGCCGAGTCGTGTGCCAGATCTTCAGGAAATGGCCCAAGCTCCATCTGGAACCTATCAGGATCCATCAGGCGCCTCGGGCGGACCCACCCAATTGGCTCCTCCTCCCTGCGGCAGGGTGTAGCGGTTCGAAGGTCCAGACGAAGGAGTGAGCGATCTGACCATGACAAGGGTTTCATGTCTATATCCCCTATAATAAGATCACTCAACTACTGGCCAGAGACAAAAATCAAGTCCAGAGTGTGTCCCCCTGTGAGTGAGGCCATGAACTAACTGGGTCAGGTCCATGGCCGTCATGGAAGCCATGAACTCCCAAGACATCTCCGACGTTTCACCAACGGATGGCAAGTTGAAATCACCCATGAACATAAGCCTGGATGTATCAACTGCCACCGTGGCTATCACGTCGAGTAGCTCGGGCAGGGCCGTTGCTACGCGGCAGGGAGCCAGGTACATAAGCAGCAACCCCATGACCCCATCTCACAAAGAGGGACTCACATCCGGCAATCTGTGACACAGTGGTCTCTCTCGGACCAAGACCTTCTTTAATAATAACCGCAACCAGGTTATTATTATTATTATTAAAAGGTTATTTAGGTTATTAAAAGAAAAAATATTTTTCGAAATAGGGAAAGGTTTGTTGGTGCCAGTAAAACCAATAGATGCCTTAGATTTATCCTAGATTATTGTGACTATATTTTAATTCTAACCAATAAAAATGATGCCCACTGCAGTTAGTGTGCAAAATATATATTTTCAAAGAACTGTCTGCTATTGCCATCAGGAATCAAAGAATCAAGAACGACTTATTATTCAGAGAACTTTACATTTATATTACTAGTTACAAACAATTCTTTGATGTTTTTATTAACCATCTAATATGTTTTATCACCATCTAATCCAACACTCTACTTCATAAGGAAGATTACAGGTAGTCCTCATTTACTAACTGCCTTGTTTAGTGACTGTTCAAAGTTATACCAACTGGAAAAAACAGTTTTGTTATCAATCCTTACATTTACAGTTGTTGCAGCATCCCACAGTCACATGATCATTTGCACACTTCTCAACTGACTTTCCAAAAAGCAGAATTAATGGTGAACACAGAAATGGAATTGTAATTTAAGATCATGTGACACCTTAACAACTGCAGTGGTTGGTTAAAACTGGTACCATCACATGATTTTTCACTTAGCAACAATAATGCTTAGTGATGGAGTTGCCAGTCCCAGTTGTAGTTGGTAAGTGAGGACTACCTATAGAGCTACACTATCTCTAGCCACTGCATGAGGACTACCAAATCCAGCAACTGGTCTTTTTATTAAGATGCTGTGCAATTTCTCCTAAACTTCAGATGAAGTTAGAAGAAAGACCTAAGTCCATTAAGTCTAATACATAATAACTGCTATTTTGCTTCCCCCAGTCTTCTTTTCTCCAGTTAGACAACTAGTTTCTTTTGAATTTTGTCTTCTCAGTTTTTTAACTAAGAGCCAATTCTCTACCATTTTTACTATCTAAGAGTTTGTCAACAGTATTTTAAACTGCAGCATGCAGAATTGGATGCTTATTACAACTGTTGATAGAGCCCCAAAATCTAATTAGTTGCCTGCTACGGCTATACAAAGCACTTAAGTTGTGTTGCAAAGCATACTGGCAAAAATGAAATGCATCTTCTCAAAGCATTGAGGCAGCCATAATCTACAGAAAGCTCAACACAATTGTTTTGAGTATTTCCTCATGTTCTCTGTACAGGTAGTCCTCAAATTATGAATGTAATGGAGCCTGCCCATTCCATTCGTAACCCGAGGATTTGTGGGAGTGAATCTCGTACCTTATACACGATCATTCCTTCCTTTTGCCCATGCATTCGCTAATCGAATGCAGGGGTCGTTAAGTGCACGTGAGGTATTTTGGGATGGGGAAGGCCATGGGGGGGGGAGGACTAGTGATGGAATAGGCTATCTGCTTCAGACCACCCAAGGCCTCTCCCAACCCACAGATACCTCATTCTCCATCCCCTGGAATCCCCACAATTGGTTCTCCCCCATCATGCCATGCCAGGTCACTTACCTGATGAAGATCTGTCTCCTCTCCAGCCTGTTCCTTTGCTGCTCCCTCTTTTTTTTGTCATCGAAGCCTTCCTTAAGCAGTTCAGCAGTGGAAAAGGAGGCCTGGAGGTGTGCATGTTGCCCTCCGCACCTCCTTTCTCATCACCGAAGCCTTTTTGCTTCACATGCCATTCCGGGCCTCCCTCCTTGCTGCTGAACTGCTTGAGGATGGCTTCAATGAAAAAGGAGCCTGGAGGGCCACACGTGTCATTCTGGGCCTCCTTTCCCGCCCCTGAATTGCTTGAGGAAGGCTTCGGCAATAAAAGAGGGGGCATGGAGGGCCGTGCGTGCACCTCCAGACCTCCTTTCTCATCGGCAAAGCGCTTGAGGATCGCATCCTTATAGGCTTCGGCAGCCCTTTGCAAATGCCTTTACTGGCAGGAACAGAACCTTTACTGGTATGATCAGATCAGATATCTACAAAGGTTAGTATCATTGAAACTGATATTCCCTTTATGGAAGCAAAAGTTGGAATTTAAGAAGCAGGATAGGAAGAACATTGTCACTTTTGAAATTTGATGTTGGAGAAGACTCCCATGAGTACTACGGACATCCAAGAAAACAAACCAATGGATGCATTAATCAAATTAGCCCAGAGTTCCCACTTGCGGTACAAATGACCAAGCTCAAATTATCCTACTTTGGAAAGATCTAGCTGTCTGGAAAAAGCTCTAATGCTGGTGAAGATGGAAGGAAAGAAGACGATGACTGGCAGCAAGGTAGATGGATACAATTACAATGGCAATGAATATACCACTGGGAGACTTGAAAGAACATGTTAGGGAGATCATAGAAAAAAGTCTATGTAGTTGCAAAGAGTTGAAAGAGACAATGGCAGATAATATAAGCTTTAGGATACAGTTGATCAGGTTCTAAAAGTCTGATTTGAACTTGTTTGTCCTGGTTCTGACTAATGAACCCAAGCAAATCAGAACTCTGAGACTAGAATCCTCCTCAAAGATCCTCTTCATTGAGTACATCATATTAGCACAGCTCTAAAGGAAAACCAACTCTAAATCTTTCCCACGGTTTCAGTATAATTAAAATAGGAAATAACCTCATCCCCGAGTTTCACAGGTCACGTTGGCCAATTGGGTTAATTGGTGGGCTCTCCAGGCATTCCTTCCCCAATCTTATCCATTGCCAGTAGAGATGACCTTGGTTCTTATGAGAAAACTCTGTTGTGTCTAGTAAGGCGTTCCAATCTCCTTCTCCCTCTGTGTGGCAACTGAGGAACAGAAAAATGGCTGCTACCAGGTCAGTTTGAAGTTGACAGTCGGCTCTCCCCCTTGTGAGTGAGAAGTATCTGGACAATATCAAGTGCAGACAGGTTAATTTTTTCATTAGCCATTCCTGCCATCATCTAGCTGTTCTTTTGGCTTTTGGGGATTTTTCTCATGAAATTTGCTGATCAACCTATCTACTCATACATTCTGACTCTTCACCCAAGTGGCTTCAGAGAAAGGGTAACCCTTCTACTGTACTAAGTACTATAGCCTCCCCTTATACAGTTTAAAGTCCAGGATTCTTTGGCTCTGGTCTCTGTTGCCACAAAAAGCATTGATGGCGCTCACTGAGCATACTCAAGGCCAGCGAGCAGGCATATTTGGAGCAACAACTGCAGCTTCTTCCTGCTTTAGATTTGCCTTTAGTCAGGAGCGGCGTAGTTCATGGCGAAATGGTGGGTGAATTCACTTGCAAGGTATTCCTAAAGCCTCAGCAGGAGGGGAGGGTTGCTTGGGTAGTAGGCTGAGAAGTGGGGTTAATATGCGAGGTGTGAGTACAGGTCGAGCTTGGCATTTCACTTTCCTACCTTTTGTAAACTTTTGGCTGCACACAAGGAAAGCAGAAGCAGCAGAGGCCCTGGCTTATTTCTTTCCCCCAAACTCCACCAGATATGGGTCTTCGCGAGGCTCGTTATGCCAATGCATCCTTTTGTGGCAGAACATCTGCAAGGCTTGTTGTGCTGTTGCGTGCATGAACAGCGGCACCGCTGTGTGGTTTGCCATGCCAATGCAGCTGCTCACAGTAGGATGCTGCAAGGGTTGTGGTGTTTTGCATGTGAGAGGCTGCACCGGTGTGACAAAGCTCATGGCGGTGCCGCAGTTCATGCACGCAACAGCACAACAAGCTTCGCCCACATTTTGCTGTCATAGGCAGGCTGCTGGTCTCTCGGCCAGAGTTCCCTCTTACTCGCTTGAGGGGAAGGAGACCTCTGGACTGGTGCGCTAAGTTTGACTTCTCTCAGCCCTTCTCCAGTGGCTTTTTTGGCTTGGACGATGTGGCTGGGGTTGCTTTCAGCTGGAGTGCTGGTGCCAGGCACTCAGCAGCTTGATAGCCCTGTCGGCTGCAGCTGAAACACTTGATGGTGCCTGCAGCTGGAGCAGAAGGAAGGATGGTGGGTGGCCTTCTTGGCTCCGCTTGGGCTTTGATTTGGGCACACTGCGCTTCTTGCACTGCTTTAGCTCGAGGTACAGCACTATGACCATCCGGTATGAATCATGGGTCCGCTCAGGAACTCCTGCTAGATTCAGGCCTGTCGTAGTTCTTGATCCAGGCCTTCCTTGAAATGGTAGATCAGCAGTCGGTCTGGCCACTGCCTGAGCTTACCGGCCACTCAGTGGAACTCCCAAACATACTTCTTTGCTGGTCAGCTCCTCTGCTTTAGGACTCAGATTTCCGCTTTGGCCTGCAGGGCTTGGGATTCATCTTTAGATCTGTCTCTCAGCTCCCCCATGAAGACATTGATGTTCCCCAGCTCTGGCGCCTCTTTGTCGTGGAGCCTCATCACCCACTCCACAGTTTCCCCCTCTAGGTTGGCGGCCATGGCATTCACCATCACCTTGTCTGATGGGTAGACTGGGGCTTAGCGGTCTAGATTAGACCATACCTGGTAAAGGAATAATGCCAACTTCTCCCGATCCCCATCAAACATAACCTTTATTGGTGGCGGGTCTACTGGCAGCAGAGGAAGGGGGGTGTCCATGGCCCGGGGAACCAGCCAGGCCCTGGATAGTAAGGCCAAGGCGGGTGCCTGTGTCATCCAGGGGGAGGCTGATGTTGTCCCGCTGGACTTGCTGCTTGTTGCTGGCATGGGGAACTCTCCCTTTGGCTCAGGCTCACTGCCTTAGCTGGCTGGGGAGGTGGGCTGGCCGCTCGGGCTGCCATGGTTAGGCTTGTGCTCTAGTGGGTTAGAAGCAGCTGAGTCGCCCAAGCTGCTGTCACCACAGGCGCCCCGGGTTGGTGCATTGATCCACTCCTTGGGTCTCCATGTGGTGAAATCTCCCTGAGCCACTTTTCTGATGGGTTGTGAAAGGTGGGTAGGTACTTCCATTTCCTGTATTTGTTGCACTCTTCGCCTTCTATCTCGGGACATGGGCGGCCAGTGATTGAGGAGACCTCTGGGAGAACTTCACTTTGGCAGCCTTCGGCACACTTCTATGCCAAGTCACCCTCTCTGCTCGATAGAGGTTCTTGAGGTTAGGGTGTTATTTTGCGTTGCTGGCCTTTTTGTCCTTTCCACATGGACTTTTGGTCTGGTTGCCAGTGGAAGGATCACCTCTCCGGCCTGACCTGCTGGCTGTGAGGCCCCGCCTGGGGCAGCACTAGTGTTAGCAGCCGCTTTCCCCATCTTCATCTTTGATCTTCCCTGAGTCTTTTCTGTCCTCCAGGTGTTGTCAGGTGGGCAGCCAGGGCTCAGAACCAAGGGATAGATTTAGAAGAGTTGGTTTAATGTTACAGTTTCGACTAATGAACCCAAGCAAATCAGAACTCTGAGACTAGAATCCTCAAAGATCCTCTTTATTGAGTATATCGTATGGGCACAGCTCTAAAGGAAAACCAACTCGTAATTCATTCCTGCGGTTTCAGTATAATTAAAATAGGAAATAACCCCCTCCCCAAGTGTCACAGGTCACGTTGGCCAATTGGATTAATAAGCAAATTCTCCAGGCATTTGTTCTCCGACCTTATCTGTTGCCAGTAGAGATGACCTTGGTTCTCACGAGAAAACACTGTGTTGTGTCTAAGGCATTCCAATCTCCTTCTCCCCTCCCTCCTCTGTGTGGCAACTGAGGAACAGAAAAATGGCTGCTGCCAGGTTCGGTTCAAAGTTGACATTGTTATTGTTAAATTGCAATTCTGATTCCCCCAACATTTATATTGGTAAATGGGGTTTGTTTGTTTGTTTGTTTTAAAAGCAAAAGAACTGTATAAATTGAAGATAAAAGAGAACAAATTATTTAGCAATGATAATATGCTGTTCTTGTTTCATCATAGCATCAACTTAGTTGTGAATGTATCTCTGTCCATTTGTATTTTAGATTTTTTTTTTTATTTAACAGATTTCCCAGCTGGCATGTCTTTTGTAAAGAGAGTCCTGTATCTGTGTCTTTGCATTTACCAAATGAGAACATTCAATTGTCAAATGTGGATGAGAACATCCAGGAGAAGGTAAACATCTATAGGATATATGGAATTCTTTTAGTGCAAATTATTAATGAATTAATGTAGCCACTTGGTAAGAGACTAAAAACAATTACAAATTTTGGTGGTATATCAGTATTTTAATTAAATAACAATAATAGCCTTAATGGAATTTATAAATATATGCAGAAAAACAAAAGCAAAAAATACTTTTCTAAAACTGAGTTAGAGGTTTATAATTCATTTTTTTATTTATATTAGAGAAATGCATTTTCGGCTGGATTTTATAAAAGAACTTTCTATAGACTTTTGCTCTTGGTGTCCCTCTTTCAAGTTTTTCTTGTAGACTGAGGGAATAGGAAATAGCATTTTTATGTTGTACATTTCCTGGAGCATCGTTGAATGTTTTTTTTTTGTTTTTTTTTTTTTGAGGAAGCACAAACTCACATGGCTAAAATAAGAGAAACAAGGCTAATATTCTGAGACTAATGCTGCTTCTGATATAACTCATTTTATTTTATGAAGTCATTCTAAAAATTATTGCTTGGTTTAAATCTTCAAGGTAGATACCCTGTTTCCCCCAAAATAAGACATCCCCCTGATAATAAGCCCAATCGGGCTTTTGAATGCATGGCAATAAGGCCAAGCACTTATTTCATGGTTCAAAAAAATATAAGACGGGGTCTTATTTTCAGAGAAACACGGTATGATATAGTTGGAATAACAGAAACTCGGTGGGATGAAACCCATGTCTGGAACACACTGATAGAAGGATACAAACTGTTCAAAAAAAACAGACCCCATAAAAGAGGAGGTGGAGTTGCACTGTATGTATAGGACCACTATATTGCTACAGAAATGCATGAAACCAAAGACGAAAACCTCCTAGAATGCATATGGGTCAATATAAAAGAAAAAAAGAATGACATGGCCATAGGTGTATACTATAGGCCATCCAATCAAGCAGAAAAAATAGATGTCCTTTTTGCCAACCAACTAACAAATCTTGTTTGGTATTGGAGAGAAGTGTATAACTGCAGAAGTGGTAACAGTAAAGCTATATGAGGATTTATGTTGTCAATTATTTTTATCTTGTACTCATGAAGTTATTACAACAGGTTCAGTTCTGAAGTAAGCAGTATGAAATTAAAATAGCTAACAAACTTTAATAATTTTGCTGTTAATGGTATAAGATCAAAGAGTTCGTTATTCAGGGTGTATATTTGGGTATAGATCAAGATCTGTAAAATCAGAAAAAGGATGTTGGCATTTGATTAAGTGCAGAACAGTTGATTAGCACAGCCTGACCCTAGGGGTTTAGCAAACTTCGTAGGCAGCAGAGATCATTGCACAATTTGATATAGATATAGATAAGCAGTGAAAATACAATTTGGAAGGTATTTTGACCATTTTAAATGTTTACTTAATGTGCAGATTAGAAGTATCAGTCATGTGGTATCACAGATGCTTTATACCCATGGGCAGGTAAATCAGTAGTAACAGTGAGGAAGAGCTAAGATACAATATTATAATATTAGCTTTGATACTGATAGGTTGGTCTTGAAAGGGCTTTAGGAAAAAATTGTGTATCCAAATCCAATTATGTTGTGAATCCCAAATTTAAACCATGTAAAGGAAAAAAAAAAGCCTTTTTTAAAAGTTTAAATATCATAATTTTTGGAGTATAAGACACACTTTTTCCCCTCTAAAAGAGGGTGGAAATGTTGGTACGTTTTATACACCGAATACAGCCATTTTTGGCCTCCTGAAGACCTGCCCCGTGTGTCCCATTTTTGCAAAAAATGGGCCCATTTTTTGCAAAAATAGGGCACGCAGAAGATTTGGGAGGCTTGCAGAGTGCTCCTGGGGGCTGGGGAGGGCAAAAACTTTTTTTTCCTTGCCTACCTCTTCGAAATCTTGGTGCCTCTTATACTCTGGTGTGTAGTCCAAAAAATACGGTATATTCCATTTCCAAGGTGGTATTTTTATGTAAATGGCAATTGCATTCAGTTGAATATGTTTTTATGTCCTCTACCTAGGAGGACACTGACGGATCACTTGGAACACTGCCTTTGCAATATATTGATTCCACTATAAGTATTTATTCTGAAGACGATTCATTTGAGTCTATAAAGCATAAAATGGTAAGTTTTTAAACCAGTATTTTTAGAAATTATTTTTCCAAGTACTTGATGAGTTTTGATAATGCAGAATAGAATTGAATTAGTGTGATATTGCTTTAATTAATTCTGGACCAAAATTGGCACTGATGAATTGAGTCCAAGCCAGCCTTTTATTATATAACTCAATTTATTACAAAATGGTGACTGAACATGGACAGTATGATGTCTATTTATTTATGACCTACCCTTTGTAAACAACAACAACAACAAAACGATTCCAATGTGTATTAAATCCAGGGTTTAAAATTGACCCAGATTTTTTTAGCATTAACTTATGACAGGTGATCCTCATTTAACAATTCACTTTTTTAACAAGTCACTCTTTCAGCGACTGAATTTGCAATGGTACTGGACTCTTTTCAGTCTGGCTTCAGGCCTGGCTACAGCACGGAAACTGCTTTGGTCACACTGATGGATGATCTCTGGTGAGCCCGAGATGGGGGTCATTCCTCCATCTTGGTGCTACTTGACCTCTCAGCGGCTTTTGATACCATTGACCATGGTATCCTTCTGGGACGACTAAGGGAGTTGGGAGTGGGAGGCACCGTGTTACAGTGGTTCTCCTCTATCTCTCTGGTCGGTCACAGTCGGTGTTGGTAGGAGGACAGAGGTCGACCCCTAGGCCCCTCGTTTGCGGGGTGCCTCAGGGCTAGGTCCTCTCTCCCCTCCTATTTAACATCTACATGAAGCCGCTGGGTGAGATCATCCAATGATACTGGGTGAGATATCAGCAATACGCTGATGATACCCAGCTGTATATCTCTACCCCGCGTCAATTCAGTGATGCAGTGGATGTGATGTGCTGGTGCCTAGAGGCTGTGAGGGTCTGGATGGGAGTCAACAGGCTCAGACTTAACCCAGACAAGACCGAGTGGCTGTGGGTAGCCTCCTAAAGACTGTTGATTGTCCATCCTTGGTTCGGGGGGGGGAGAAATTGTCCCCCTCAGAACGGGCTTGCAATTTGGGTGTCCTCCTAGACTCACAGCTAAGATTAGAGCAACATCTGACAGCTGTGGCTAGGGGGACCTTTGCACAAGTTCGCCTGGTGCACCAATTGTGACCCTACTTGGATCGGGAGGCTCTCCTCACAGTCACTCATGCCCTTGTCACCTCACGGTTAGATTATTGCAACACACTCTATATGGGGCTACCCTTGAAAAGTGTTCAGAGACTACAGTTGGTCCAGAATGCAGCCGTGCGTGCTATTGTGGGTGCACCTAGATACACCCACATTACACCAATTCTCCGTGAGCTGCACTGGCTCCCTATTGGTCTCCGGGCACAATTCAAGGTGTTGGTTATTACCTTTAAAGCCCTACATGGATCAGGGCCAGGTTATCTTTGAGACCGCCTTCTACCTCATAGCTCCCAGCGACCGGTAAGATCCCACAGAGTTGGTCTCCTCCGGGTCCTGTCAGCTAAACAATGCCGGCTGGCGGGCCTGCGGGGGAGGGCCTTCTCTGTGGCTGCCCTAGCTCTCTGGAACCAGTTACCTCCTGAGGTCAGGACCACCCCCACCCTATTGGCCTTCCGAAAAGCGGTGAAGACCTGGCTTTTCCGGCAGGCCTGGGGCCGTTGATCTCACTGTTGCAATCTTGTGAGATCCGGCCATGAATGGGTTTTAATATTTTAATTTTAAATGTTTTATAATGGTTTTTTAAATGCATTGTAAGCCACCCTGAGTCTCCGGAGAAAGGCGGCAAATAAATTGAACTAACTAAATAAAATAAATAAATACTGAAGAAATTATACTTACAATTGACCCTCAAACTTATCATGATTTGAGATCTTCCCTGCAGTCTTCCCACAAATAAAAACGTCAGTCAGGAAATTGCTTATGTGAGGTCCTTGCTTGGCTTGGGTGGTCCTCACATTATAATGGTGACCAGAGATTGATGGTGCCCTGGTCACACTCTAAGCCCGTGATGGCGAACCTATGGCACGCGTGCCACAGGTGGCACGCGTAGCCATATCAGTGGGCATGCCAGCAGAGCTCTGGCGCGCAAGTGTGCGCCGGCCAGCTGATTTTCGGGTCTTCTGGGCCCACCAGAAGTAGGGAAACAGGGTGTTTCCTGCCTCGGGAGGGCCGTAGGGGGTGGGGAAGGCCCGTTTTTCTTTCTTACCTGGCTCCAGATCCTCTCTATGCATCTGCGGAGGGCGAAAACAGCATTTCCCACTCCCTCGGAGCCCCTCCGAAGGCCTGAAACGGCCCATTTCCCAACTCCCGGTGGGACAGGAAGTGACGTTTTTTGCTGTCCCCAGCCTTCAGAGACTCCTAGAGAGTCTGGGGACAGCAAAAAATGTCACTTCCTGTCCCACCAGGAGTTGGGAAATGGACCGTTTCAGGCCTTTGGAGGGCCTCTGAGGGAGTGAGAAAGGCTGTTTTCGCCCTTCCCAAATAAATAGAGAGGATCTGGAACCAGGTAAGAAAGAAAAACAGGCATACCGGGCCATTGCGTGCCAGGAGCAGGGGGCGGAAGGGGGGTTGCGTGCCCATGCGCAGGGCAGGGCGCATAGAATTATCGGTGTGGGCATGTGCGCGCGTGACCCTCCCCCGCCTCCCCTCTCCTGGCACGCGATGGCAAACAGGTTAGCTATCACTGTTTTAAACTGACTCGGTAGCTATCTATGTGCATGGATTATAAGCTTTCTGATAGATAGAAAGCAGCAGGTGAAAGTAGGTAAAATCGGATCGAATACCAATTCAATTAGCCAGGGCTGTATGCTCCGTTCTTTCCATTTCTCTTCTCTCTCTACATCGGTGCCTGCATCTCAAAGAATCCCTCGGTTAAAATATTGAGGTTTACAGATGATACAACAATCATTGGTCTCATTTAAGATGATGATAAGTCTGTATACAGTTAAACAACTGATCCTGTGATAAAGCCAGAGCAGTCTGGAGCTGAATACACTTAAAACTTTAGAAATGAAAGTGGATTTTAGGAGGAGCCCTTGTATTTTACCACCTTTTATAATATTCTACAACACAGTATCAACAATAGAGATCTTCAAGTTTTTGGGTTCTATAATTTCCCAGGATTTGAAATGGACACCTAACATTAGAAACAGCATTAAAAAAGCACAACAAAAAATGTTCTTCCTGCGCCAACTCAGAAAGCTCAGAAAGCTAAAGGAGCTGCTAATACAATTCTACAGAGGAATTATTGAGTCTGTCATTTGTATTTCTGATTTGTATTTCTGACACTCTGATTTGGTACAGACAATCAGGACAAGTACAACCAGGACAAGTACAAATTTCAATGGATAGTTAGGACTGCAGAAAAAATAATTGCAATCAGCCTACCTTCCACTGAGAACCTGGCTACTGCACAGGTTAGAAAGAGGGCTGAGAAAATATCTACAGACCTGGACATAAAGTGGTCCTGGACATAAACTGTTTTAACTTCTCCCCTCAGGACACCGTTAGAGTATTGCATGCCAAAGGAACCAAGCAAAGACAGTTTCCCCTCCCTTATTTCATCACTCTACCAAACACATAATTACCATAGTACTGTCTTATGTCCAAGAATACTTACCCATGTAATATGGCCGTATCTTTATTATTATTCTCATCTTTTCTACTATCTTCTCCTATTGGTATTTTATGATCATGTTACCTTATTGTTTGTATGTACACTGAAAGCTTATGCACCAGAGACAAATTTCTTGTGTGTCCAATTATACTTGGCCAATAAAGTATTCCATTCCACTACTACCTCAAAGATACAACACTTATGCTGAGCAGTTGTTAAAATCTGTTGTATTTAGGTATAGGATCCTAACATGGGGATCATACAAATAATTGTTACAAGTAAAAAATCAATGTTAACTATAAAGCGCATTGTAAGCTGCCCTGAGTCTCAGGAGAAGGGTGGCATATAAATCAAATAATAAAAAAAAAGGTTATATATGATACTAATTGCCTTGCTTAGGAATGAAAATTCTGGTCCCAATTGTGGGCCTAAGTCTATTACTAAAACTGTTTGTTTTAGTAAAAACCTTCCTTTGTTCTGAGTAATAAAATGTAAGTTCTGAAGTTGCTAGAATTCATGTTAAAATCTGTTGTTCTTTTTTGAACAGAACATGGAAAAGGGAGATGTAAAGAAATCTGAAATTCAGGAACAGTCTTCAATTAATTCAAATGAAGTTTCTTTCATCATAAATAATATTCCTGAAAATATTTTCAGCATACCTATCTCTGAGATCTCACCAGACTCTCAGTCCAGGTAAATATTTGTTTTCTCATTTTGATATTTACTATTTTAAATTTGCTTTGTATATTTTATCCATATGGCTTAGTTGTATGAGTAAGCAGCTTCTGTATTTTTTTATCCTATTCTCTTTCTTATTGAAATATGATATGATACAATATCTTATCTTATCTTATCTTATCTTATCTTATCTTATCTTATCTTATCTGGAGGAAGCAGCAGCAGATTGCGAGGAGAGAAGTTACTAAATTAAGTAGGAAAGTATAAGGGGGGGAAGGGAGAAAAAAGAAGCAGAAAGCTAGATAAGGAAGATAGAAAGGATAAAAGAAAAGAAATTGGAGTTAAGGAGGAAAACACCAGCAAAACAGCAGCACAGCGAATAAATGGCTGCACGCTGAGTCAGGGCAGCCGGCAACAGAGAATAGATCCAGCTCAGGAGCCCAATTAAGCAGCCCAATGCTTAAAGAGGCAACTGAAAGCAGCAAACTGGTGGCAGACAAGAAGGGAGGCTGTTGGAGGCAGCGAACTGGTGGGTCACAGTATATTTAGTAATTGCCTAGACCAGTGATGGCTAACCTTTTTTTCTTCGGGTGCCAAAAGTGTATGCACGCGCGTGTGATCCTCGGGTGCCAAAAGCGTGCATGCGTGCGTGTGCTATCTTGCATGCGTGCCCACACCCATAATGCAATGCCCCTCCCGCACCCCCTGCACCCTGCACATGTGCGCATGACCCCCCGCTCATGTGCACGTGACCCCCCACTCCTCTCCCCCCACGCATGCGCATGCGATTCCCCGCGATCTCCTCCCCTGTGCATGCACGTGCAACTCCCACTCCTCTCCCCCTGCGCATGCGCATGCGATCCCCCACAATCTTCTCCTGTGTACACGTGTGCGACCCCCCCCCCTTTTGGCTTCACATTCCAAAACAGCGCTGGGGTGGGGAAGCCTCGCATCCCAAAACAGCTGGGAGAGGAAAAAAAGCTTGGCGTCCCAAAACCAGCTGGGACGGGGAAAAAAACTCACATCCCAAAACAGGGCTGGGAGTGGGGAAAAGCCTTGCCTCCCAAAACAGGGCTGGGAGGGGGGAAAAGTCTTGCCTCCCAAAACGGTTGGGAGGGGAATCTCCGGAGATCTGGGAAGGCACAGGCAGCAGAAAGTGAGGAGAAAGTACATATACATGTCTCCTGCAGGGCAGAGACCCGAAAATCAGCTGGCCAACGGGAAGCGCGTGCATGCACAGTGGAGCTGAGAGGGCTCCGCGTGCCACAGTTTGCTACCACAGGCCTAGACCCATACTCTAAGCTAGGCAGCCTGGCTTGAGGAGGCAGCCAAGCATCCTGACCCAGGGCCTAGCAAAATAGAGGCAGCCCGACTACTGCAGCCCTCTCCCTGTGTCCTTCCAGCCGGGCAGCCCTCCCCAGCGACCTGCATGGGGGAAAATGGAGCAAACCCATTTAACAAATGTTTCACTTAGCAACATAAATTTTGGGCTCAATTGTGGTTGTAACTCAAGGATTAAAATTTTCAAAATTTAAAAGTTTTAAAGTTTAAAAAATTGAAATTTGAAAATCTCCCTTTTTTGTTGACGGAGGAATAGTGCTTTGCTCTTAACCTTGTTTCTAGCTTCTCCGTTCTAGGTAATTAACCCTAATTTTTAATCCTTTTTTCTGCCTTTTTGTGCTTGTTTTTCTACCTTGTTATTTATTTAACTTACTATTATGTTAGCTAGTTTTAGTTATCCTTTTCTTCCCTATATATATATATTATTAAAAAGTTTTATAAGAAATACAAACATTTTCTCCCCCCACCCTTTCCCCCTCCCCCCTTCCCCCCACCCCCCTCCCTAGACTTCCCAGAACAGGCACAGGGTATAGCATTCACAAACATAAAGCTAAGATATGCTAACAAATTATTGCATTCATATTCTCCCTAAATCTTTAACTCCTTATAACTCAACAACTATAAACATAAACTACTTAAAAATATTTCATTCATAAGCTATATGAATCTTCTTGTTCGGATACTTTTTTTGCATATAGTCAATCCATCTTCTCCATTCTGATATGTATCTTTCATTTGAATGATCTTTAAGATATGATGAAATTTTTGCCATCTCTGCCAGATGCACAACTTTTAATGTCCATTCCTCAATGGTAGGTGGATCTTCCTTCTTCCAGTACTGTGCCACCAGTAACCTGGCCGCTGTTATTAAATTCAAAACCAACTTAGTCTCTATTACAGTACAATCTGTGACTATTCCCAACAAAAAAAACTGGTGTAAATTTAATTTTTTTCCTTAAAATATTTTGAATAATCCACCATATTTTTATCCAAAAAGCCTTAATTTTTTTACATGTCCACCATATATGAAAATATGTAGCATCTTCACACTCACATCGCCAACACTTGGGCTGTAAATTTGGATACATGCAGGCTAGTTTTTTTGGGTCTAAATGCCATCTATAAAACATTTTGTAAAAGTTCTCTCTTAAGTTTTGAGCTTGTGTGAATCTTACATTTCTAACCTTTTCCCATGTATCCAACATTATTGGTTCACCTATGTTTTGTGCCCATTTTATCATACAATCCTTGACTAGCTCTGTTTCCGAATCTATTTCCACTAATACATTATACAACCTTTTAATATGCATTTGACCTTTATCTCTTATTTGCTTTATCAAATTCTCATCCTGCTGCAAAATACCAGTTTTTTGATCCTCTCTCCATCTGGCCTGCAGCTGACCATACTGAAACCAAGTCTTAATAATTCCTTCTTCTCTTAATTGCTCCATAGATTTTAATTGTAATCTAACTCCTTCCTTATAAAGGAGTTCCTTATATGTAAACTTATCTTGCTTTTGCTCCAAATTTATATTCTCTATCGCGTCTGGGTACTGTCCATATTGGTAACTTATCCTTTAGTTTATATTTATACTTTTTCCAGACACGCAGTAGAGCATTTCTTAATATGTGACTTTTAAAAGTCTTACCTACTTTCTTGTCATACAATAGATAAGCATGCCAGCCATAGACCAGACTATATCCTTCAATATTCAGTATCTCTTCCTCCGTTAAATTTATCCAATCTGTAATTGCTGAGAGGGTAGCAGCTTCATAATACAGTCTTAAATTGGGCATTTTAAGACCACCTGTTTCTTGGGTGTCTTGCATTATCTTTTGATTAACTCGTGGTTTCTTCCCTGCCCACACAAACTTGTTTATGCCCTTCTGCCATTCCTTCAAATTTTCATCTTTTTTAAGTATAGGTATCATTTGAAAAAGAAATAAGAATCTTGGTAAGATATTCATTTTTACAGCGGCTATCCTACCCAGCAAAGACAGTTGCAATTTCTTCCAATTTTCCATCTCTTTCTGTATTTTTTGCCATAACGGTTCATAATTATGTTGATATAATTTCATATTTGCAGTCATAATATAAACCCCTAAATATTTAACCTTCTTAACTATTTCGAATTTTGTTAACCTTTCTATCTCTTCTTTCTGGCTTCTGTCCATGTCATTAATCTGTTTGCTAAAATTTTAGAAAAAATCTTATAATCTGTATTTAAAAGTGAAATCGGCCTATAGTTTTTAGGATCTGTATAGTCTTGCCCATCTTTTGGGATCAGCGATATAAATGCTGTCTTCCAAGTTGGAGGTACCTCTCCTCCCTGTTGTATATTATTGAATAATTCCTTCAGTGGTTCCACCATTTCCTCCTGTAAACTTTTATAATGAATAGCTGTCAAACCATCTGTTCCAGGAGCTTTACCCACTTTCAACTGCTTAATTGCAAACATAATTTCCTCGGAAGTTATCAATTGATTTAAGCTATCCCTCTGTTCTTTTGAAGTTATACAAATATTCTCTTTCTGCAGATATCTATCTATATCTATATCTTGAATTTTATCACCAATATACAGCCTTGAATAAAACTCTAAAAAGGCTTTTTTAATCAATTCTTGCTCATAAACTTCCCTACCCTTGTATTTTATTTTCTCTATTGTCCTTGCTTTCTGCTTTTTCCTTAACAAATATGCCAACCACCTACCTGGTTTATTAGCGTTACAAAAAGTATTATGTTTTGCATATTGTAAGTTGGTTGCCACTTGATCTGCTATTAACATATTAAACTGACCCTTCAGTAAAGTAATTGCCTCTTTAATTTTCTTATCTGTTGGGTTGGCTATTAAAGCCCGTTCCTGTTTATTAATCTCCTCTTCTAATTCTTTTTTTCCCCCCCTGTTTCTTTCTATATTTATTATTCAAATATATCAAAATTCCTCGCATGTGGGCTTTACTTGCATTCCATACCATTTCCATAGATGTACCCTTTTGCATATTCATAGCAAAAAACTCTTTCATAATTTTTTTACACTCTTTTACATTTTCTTCGTATCTAAACAAATTATCATTTAACCTCCAGGACCTCCTAGGCCCTTTCCCATACTCCAATTCCATCCAGACTGGACTATGGTCTGTCAATGTTCTTGAACAGATCTTCGTGTTCTTCACCCTAGATAATAAATCATTAGCAATTAATATAAAATCAATCCTTGAAAAAGATTGATGTCTATCCGAGAAAAAAGTAAAATCTTTTTCTTCTGGGTTTCTTTCACGCCAAATATCCCTCAATTCCCAGTCGTCCATCATCTCCCAGAACGGTTTGGGCAATTTTGCTCTTGTTAAAACATTTTGTTTAGGTCCCTTCTTATCTTTTTTTACATCCAAAACACCATTCCAATCTCCCAATAGGATACAAGTTTTGTATCTCCATTGTGTCAACTTTGAGTGTAGTAAGTTATAAAATTTTTCTTGTTGTTGGTTTGGGGCATATACTCCAATTACAAGTATTTTTTCTCCTTTTATTAAAAGTTCTGTTAAGGTTATTGTTGTTGTGTTACCAACCAGCAGAGTAGATTGCACAGAGAAACGTTGCTGAGAGCAATGAATAAGAGATAAGCAAACTGGTTTATCAAAAGCTTACTTTATAGTAGAAAAACAGTCTCATAGTCCTTAAACAAATTCCAAGTCTTTGCCAGTAAATCAGTCCAGTAGTTACAGAATCTTCTTACCCAACAAACAGTAGTTGGTTAGAATAACAAACTCACTTTGGTTCACAAACCACGATGGTTGCAGATCCATCCAATGATAATTACAGATAGCACCTCCTCTCAATGGTAGCTTATCATCACAGCTTCATCATCAACAGCAGCATCATAGCAGCAACCTCTCAACAGCATATCATAGCAGCAACTGAACACGTTGCAGTACCTTGCTTAAATATTCTTACAACCAGTAATTATGTAATTACAGCATGACTCAGCATTAAAGCCACATTATACAATTTCAGCTTAAAGTAACAGTACACTTATATTGCCTGGACAACATAGTTAGGCTCAAACCATATCCTAACATTCTCCCCTTTGGACAGGTCAATATATACAGTCTAGATTCTTAATCCATAGCTGTCACAACACGTTCTATGTTTGATAGCACCTTGTGCCTTGGTAAAATTATCAGCTATATTGTCTTCTGACATACAATATTCCAACTTAACCATGTTGCTTTGGATACGCTGACGAACATTCAGATACCTAATGTCAGTACACTTAGTTCTAGTTTTAACTGCTAAATTTGTTGCCATTTTTATAGCAGCTTGTTTGTCCTCATGTATTACAATTGGATAATCCATAACTAAACCAATATCCATCATTAGTTGTTTATAATAAATCAAATCTGTACAAACTAGTGACAAACATGAGAATTCTGCCTCCATAGTCGAAAGACTAATATGTTTTTGACGAATTGATTTCCAGCCAATCAAACAATTGTCTAACATAGCTATACCCGATGTGGATTTTCTGGTGGTCACATCAGTAGCAAAACTGGCATCAGCATATGCACTCAATATTAAATCATTGTTAGGTTCCAGATACAATGCATAATGCATCGTCATTTTCAGATACCTTAATATACGCTTTGCGGCCTGCCAATGCCTATCAGTTGGCTCTGCATTATATCTCGCTAATTGGTTTACTCCAAATGAAATATTAGGTCTTGACCAATTGCTTATATAAGATAGACTACCTATAAGAGACTGGTAGATCTCTTTACTAAATTTAGGACTTTGGATTTCACCTTGTTGAAAATCCTGTGCCATAGGCGTTTTAGCTGGCTTACATAGCTCCATGCCATAACGTTTTAACATTTGGCTTATTTTGCTAGATTGAGATATTTTATAACCTAGCTGTTTGATTGATATCTAAACCTAAATAATGCCTAATATTTCCCAAATTTCTGATCTTAAATTTGGTTTCTAACAGGTTAACAATATCTATGGCTTCCTTGTCAGTTTTAGTTATTATGGCTATATCATCTGTAAACAATAACAAAAATGATACTACACCATTAGTTTCTCTTTTAAAGAGACACTTATCCGCTACACCTTCATGAAAACCTATCTTATTTAGCTCTTTAACTATACATTGGTTCCATTCAAACCCTGATTGTCTCAAACCATAAAGGCTTTTATTTAACTTCCAACAATCAGTGTGGTTTTGTGTTTCAACTCCTAAAGGCTTCCTCATATAGATGGTATGTCTCAATGGAGCATGCAAGTATGCTGTCTCTACATCTATATGGTTAATAGTATATTTATACTTAGCCGCCCACACTAGCATTGTTCTCAAAGTACTAGCTCGTAAACTAGGAGCAAAAACCTCATCAAAATCTTTTTCGGTCTGAGAAAAACCTTGAGCTACAAGGTGAGCTTTATGGGTTACTGCCCCATCTATGCTTTTCTTAATTTTGTAAACCCATCTACAACTTATTAATTTCTCACCAGGTGGCAATTTCACAGTTTCATAAACACCTAACTTGGTTAAAGAATTAATTTCTTTACTCATTGCCTCCTTCCAAGCATTCTGCTCCTTTTCAGGATAAAGCTTGATATTCTCATACCTTGAAGGTTCAATATTAACCTGGCAAACTATGGTTGCTTTAT
This sequence comes from Pituophis catenifer annectens, assembly GCF_029215685.1. Taxonomy (NCBI): domain Eukaryota; kingdom Metazoa; phylum Chordata; class Lepidosauria; order Squamata; family Colubridae; genus Pituophis; species Pituophis catenifer. The sequence goes on along the minus strand of NW_027256883.1, from coordinate 104,555,254 downwards.
ATCGATCAGGTGGATGCCTTTCCCTAGTTGATCTCCTAGGTAAAGCAGGACTTAGAGCAGATTGCTCATCTGACTCCTCCCCTAAAACTGCATCCTCTAAACCTACTTCCTGTTCTTCCTCCTTGATAGAGGATTTTACATCATCTAAATCCTCAGGAATATCATCAGGAATATTATGCTTTATACTAACAGTATTCTTATCATGTCTATAATCTGCACGCTCTAGTTTATCCCATCCTTCATGCTCTAGAAATTTAGCACTTGCACTACAGTAAACATTAGTAGTTCCTTGTGCCCAAAATCTAAAAGATCTATGATTTGATTCATAGCCAACGAAAAACATTTTTCTGGCTCTCTGTTGATCCTTTCTCCTTAAACTAGATGGAATATGTACCCAAGATGGGGTTCCAAATGTGTGTAAGTAACTAAGATTTGGTTTCCTCCCATGCCATAAGGTGAATGGTATTTCTCCTGTAGAGGAATGAACCACGTTGTTTAACACATGGTTAGCACACATAAGAGCCTCACCCCATAAATTTTCAGGCAAACCAGAATCTGCCAACATAGTTCTAGTCATGGCTTGTAATGTCTGACCTCGTTTCTCAATATACGGAGCAGACCATTTATGTTGGATCCCTGCATCCTGCAAAAACTTTTCCAATCTATGGTTGGTAAATTCTGTACCATTATCAGTAACTAAGCATTTAACTTTAAATTTCTGTTTCCTTTCTACAAAACGTAGCCAGTTAATATGCTGGAATGTTTCACATTTTGTTTTCATAAGATAACAGAATCCGTATCTTGAATAATGGTCTACTATGCTCAGAATATAGCAGGCACCTCCTATGCTAGGTTTCTTGGGTCCAATTAGGTCTATAAACACTACCTCTAATGGATTTGTGGTTTTAAAACCATTAACACGGTTTGCTGGTGTAACCCTACTTTTTTGCTGACTACAGGCATTGCAATTCAGATATTTACTACATGCTTGTAGTTTTATCCCTTCAGATAACTGAACTGTTTGCTTTAACGTCCTGAAATTTAAATGCCCAAGTCTCCTGTGTAACAGATGAATACATTCATCATGTGTGAGATAAATATGAGCACCCACAGAGTCACGAACATATAGTCTCTTCAACTTGGTCCAACACCTAGCAGCAGACTCTTCGCCACGAATATGGACAAGCTGCTGGTCACCCAGTGTTAGTCCAATAATGCAAAGAGCTCGTTCATTGTCTCTGTTAAACTTGGCTATTTTCTTCTCATCTTCCTCATCGGCAGGATCCCATGCTGTTACATCCGGTGGATTATTTACTATGCCCCACAGTCCTTCTCTACGCAGAAGTAGAATACATTTTGCAGACCAGGATACATAGTTTGTTCCATCCAGCCGGGTTATCATGGAAAAATTTGCTGCTTGTTCTAGTGCCATCTTCACTTGGATTGTTTATCACAAACACAGTTTGTTCTATTCACATTAACTCTCAGTTTAGCCTTTAACAATCCTAGTTAGTTATGGTTGGCTCTGGGCCCATAACCAATGTTAAGGTTATTGTTGTGTTACCAACCAGCAGAGTAGATTGCACAGAGAAACGTTGCTGAGAGCAATGAATAAGAGATAAGCAAACTGGTTTATCAAAAGCTTACTTTATAGTAGAAAAACAGTCTCATAGTCCTTAAACAAATTCCAAGTCTTTGCCAGTAAATCAGTCCAGTAGTTACAGAATCTTCTTACCCAACAAACAGTAGTTGGTTAGAATAACAAACTCACTCTGGTTCACAAACCACAATGGTTGCAGATCCATCCAATGATAATTACAGATAGCACCTCCTCTCAATGGTAGCTTATCATCACAGCTTCATCATCAACAGCAGCATCATAGCAGCAACCTCTCAACAGCATATCATAGCAGCAACTGAACACATTGCAGTACCTTGCTTAAATATTCTTACAACCAGTAATTATGTAATTACAGCATGACTCAGCATTAAAGCCACATTATACAATTTCAGCTTCACTTATATTGCCTGGACAACATAGTTAGGCTCAAACCATATCCTAACAAGTTCAATCGCTAAAAATCTTCCTTGATCATCCGCTTCAACTAATTTTGCAATTAAGTCTCTTTTCACATATATAACTATACCATTTTTCTTCTCTGATGCTGCTGCAACGTAATGTGTACCTAATCTTGCATTTGTCAAATATTTTTGATCTTGTATCCTAATATGAGTCTCTTGTAAACAAATTACTTCATTCTTAAATTGTTTAAGATAGTGAAATATTTTACTTCTCTTCTGCAGAGAATTCAAATCATTGACATTCCAGGTCTAAAATCTAGTTCCCATCTCTGGGCCTCTGAAGCGCTTGGAGCAATTTCTGATGGTCTTGCCTCATTTGTCCTTTAGGTCTTGCTCCTCCCACAGCTTCTGTTTTGGTAGTTTCTTGAGTTGCTATCTGGAGTTGTTGTTGTTGTTGTTGTTGCTGTCTTAATTCTTCCTTACGCTTAGCTGTTGCTGCTCTGGTCTGTCTTTGATCCTTCGGTTCTGCAAATATATCAATTAAATCCACATCTTGAACAGCCATCTGAATTTGTAGTGGTTCTTCTTGACCAGTCAAAACTCCCCTCTGAACCACTGTCAGTAGCTCTTCTCTCTCTCCTTCCAGTACTTCCTTCTTTCTTTTTCCTTCTGGTGATTTGGGTGTCCTAGCCTTCAATACATTGATGTAAAAATCTCTTGCTTTCCATATTGTATTAAGCCGATATCTCTCTCCAGAATACGTCACCACTAAACCGGCTGGGACCTCCCATCTGTACTGTAATTGACGTTTTTTCAGCTCATCCACCAGAAAAACATACTCCCTTCTCACTCTCAACGTCTTGGGGGGGATTTCTTTCATTGTCATCACCTCCTGGCCTTCAACCTGAAGCTTATTTTTAAAAGTAGCCTGTAAAATTTCATTGCGTACTCTCCTTGTAGTAAAATATATTACAATGTCTCTTGTTAAGTGTTTCTGTCTGGCCACCCAAGAGTTAACACGATATGCCTTGTCAATCTGCCAGCCCAGCTCAGTTTTCATCTCTCCAAGCAATTGTGCCAATGCCTCTGACATCATTTCTTTCAAGTTGTCTTGTTTATTCTCCTTCACTCCTCTGAATCTTAAAGCAAATTCCATATCTCTATATTGTAACATTGTTACATCATCTTCAGCTCTCTCAAGTCTGCTGTGAGTCTCTCCTAATTTTTTGTCCAAAATTTCCATAGATTGCTTAATTTCTTCAACTTTATCATCCACCATTTCAATATCACCTGCCAAACATTTAAATGCCAATAGTATATCATCTCTGATCTGCTGGTTCCGAATTAAAATCTCATCTGAAACAGCCTGAATTTTTTCATTAGTTTCATTAATTTTTTCATTAATCACAGTAGCAATTTTATTTTGTGTGGCTTGTAGGGCTTCTTGTATCATCTCAAACATTAAAATCTGTGGGTCTGTTAGAGGGGCAGAGGCTTGCAGTCTAGGGATATGAGCTGGGGAGCTTCCAGCACTCCCAGTTTCTTTAATAGGATTGGTCTTTACAGATTTTGAGGCCATTTTCAGTTTAAATTGATCGTTGTATTTTATTCAGAAGCCAAAAAGAAAAGTTCATCAAAGTCAAAGAATTTTCCCAATCGTAAATTAACGTTTAAAATCCTCCTTCTCTCAGCACAACAGTTCTTTCCAGGCAAGAGGCTGCCAGGGAAATGAAACTCTCTGTAACTTTCCCTTTCTCCGCCCCTTCCTTTCAGGTTTCAATCGCCATTTTGATGCAAATTGCTAACTTATTACTTCCGAAGGAGGCTATAAACTTTGGAGTTAAGTGTAAATACTTGCAGTCTGACTTCTCCTGGCTTGTTCTGCCTGCAGCAATTAAAGGTGTTAAAAATCCCTCATTTGTTGTCAGCAGAGATGGTCGCAGCTTCTAGCCCTGCTAAATAGCGGAGTCTTCCCAGGTCCGGAGCAGATTGGCAGACTTCTAGGGAGCCCTCGCCCTTCGCGCCCCAGGGTTTCTCCTAGGGCACTTGGGGGGCTCTACCTCCGCCTGCCGGCTCTTCTCTCTCCCCTTTGCCCGGGGAGAGGGTTTTCAAGCACCAGACGGCTTCGGCTGTTCTGGGGCTTTTACGGAACCGGGGATAGGGCGCCCACAGAGGAGCGTCAGCGAAGTCATGCGGAGCCAACCGGAACATATATTTTTTAAGTTTTTAAGTTCCAATTCTTCCCTACCTTATTATTTATTTAATTTTATTTTATTTACCTTATTTATTGATTGATCTTTATTAATCCTGTTCTTCCTTGATTTCTAATGTTCCACTCTTATCCTTATTATTTGCCTATTTATTTGTCTTTTATTTTCTGTTTTTTGTCCTGTATTTATTTTTATTCTCTACTGGTTTCCTCTCTGCCTATTGGGACCTCAGCCTTAATTTGTTGCCTTCATTCCGGTCTTTTGCTATTCCGGATGTTTGTCATTTTCTCCACCAGCTCCGTTTTCTCTTTCGGTGCTCAGGTCTTTTTGCCTCATCTCTGCTCTAGTCAACTCCTCTCATCCTGCTAGTCAGCTCTTTTGTTAGTTCAGCTCTGCTGTCTGCTCTGCTCTGCTCAGCTTCAGCTTTAGAGAACAGAGCACTCTAACTCAATGTCCAGTCTCTGCTGCTGCAATTTTATGATTTTTTGCCATAGTTATTAAGTGAATCATTGCATTTGTTAAGTTAGTAACACAGTTGTTCAGTGAATCTGGATTCCGTATTGACTTCGCTTGTCAGAAGGTCACAAAAGCTGATCACATGACCCCAGGACACTGCAACCATCATAAATATGAACCAGTTGCCAAGCATCTGAATTTTGATCATGTGACCATAGGGATGTTGCAATGGTTGTAAGTGTGAAAATCGGTCATAAGTCCCTTTTTTCAAAGCCGTTGTAACTTTAAATGGTAACTAAATGAACTGTTATAACTTGAGGACTCTCTGTATTGCATTTTTAAATTTTTAACTAACATTTTTCTTCTGAAAAACTGTGGCAAAATCTTCTACATCCTTAAATGAACTACCCAAATTTTAAATTTTTTTTCTTTCTTCAAATATATATTGAAACAAAATCTCCTACTTTTATATATATATATTTAGCTCTTAAAAGAACCAGCAAAAAGAAACTAAACTCATGGAACAGGTGACTGAAACTATTGTAGTATGCAATATATGTTCCATGTATGTATTAATGCCCAAAGAACACCCAAATTATACATGTATTAAATATAAACTGTATGAACTACTAGAAGAAAAAGTTAAGGATCTAGAGGCAACTCTAGTCAAACTCCAACCTACACAAGAAAGCTATGCCCAAATCAAACCAAATAATGAACAAATAACTCCCGGAGGATTTGACCCTGCAGATAAACCCTTGGAGGAAGACAAATGGAGGCATGTCACACATAGAAGGAAACATGACAAACAAAGAGAAGCAGCATACATCTAAACAAACTTCAACTGCCTAACCTAACCCATCCAGAAGCAGCCCCATTAATACTGAGGAATCAATTTCTCCCCCTAGATAAAAATATGCAGGCCCATAACCTCCCCCACAAAGAAAACATATGGACACCTAGAAAAGAGACATCATCAAATATCCCTAAAAATGTCACATTATCAAATACATCTGGGATAAAGAGAAAAGCACCCCAGACTGCACCCTCCCCAAAGGAAGGCGAGTGTTGGTGATAGGAGATTCTATTCTTAAAGATACAGAACCAGCCATTTGCAGACCAGACATACAATCTAGGGAAGTATGTTGCTTCCCTGGAGCAAAAATCAAGGATGTAGCTGAGAACCTAACCAAAATAATTAGGCCCAAAGATTACTACCCTTTTCTCCCCCTAAACATAGGGACGAATGACACAACAAAGACCCGGAGTACAATATTGAGAGATTATAAGCAACTAGGCAATAAAGTTAAGGAGCTAGGAGCTCAAGTAGTATTCTTATCAGTACTCCCAATGAAAGTTCAAAACCCATTGAGGGGAAAAAAGGATTTTTTTTTTTTGATTTGATTTATATGCCGCCCTTCTCCGAAGACTCAGGGCGGCTTACAATGCGTTAAGCAATAGCCTTCATACTTTTGTATATTTATACAAAGTCAGCTTATTGCCCCCACAAACTGGGTCCTCATTTCACCTACCTTAGAAAGGATGGAAGGCTGAGTCAACCTTGAGCCTTGGCGAGATTCGAACCCTGCAGTAATTGCAGGCAGCTGGTCTTAAGCAGCTTAATAACAGGGTGCCTTAAACCCTTGTACTACCAAGGCTCTATTTTAGAAATAAACCACTGGCTAAAGAGTTGGTGTCATCAAGAAAACTTTGGTTTCCTGGACCATGTATTGCATTACCTACACAAAGGATTCTTGGCAAGAGATGGGCTGCACTTCACGAAAAGAGAAAAAAATGTACTCGGAAAAAGAGTGGCCCAACTCATCAGAAGAGCTTTAAATTAAAATTGAGGGGAGAGGGTGAGCAAACTTTAGAATTTTAGAACACAAAATAAAATAAATCCCAAGAAAACAAACAGTGAGGTAGGGAGTGATGGAAAAAAAAGAAAATTTCGAACAACAAGAGATGCAGAAAACATACCCATGGCATTTAAGACCTTTTCAATGTTTATATACAAATGCTCAAAGCTTGGGAAACAAACAGGGTGAATTAAAATCAATAATACACGGGGCTAGGTATGATATGGTTGCCATTAGAGAAACCTGGTGGGATGAAACCCATGACTGGAATGTACTGATGGATGGATACAAATTGTTCAAAAGAGACAGATCTACAAAAAGAGGAGGTGGAGTAAGAGATTACTACACATTTACAGAAATGCACTTGATCAAAGATAAAACACCTCTAGAATGTATATTGGTCAATATAAAATAAAAAAGGGTGACATTGCCATAGATGTATATTACAGGTCACCCAACCAATAAGAAGAAATAGATGAAGTCTTTGCCAACCAGTTAACAAATGTATGTAGGAAGCATACTATCCAGATATCAACTGGGAGACAAACTCTGCAACAAGTGGGAGATCAAACAGATTCCTAACCAACCTAACCGACAACTTTTTTATCCAAAAGGATAAAAATCCTTAGAACGAAAATCCTACAGGGGAAAACAACTTAAGAAGCATGGGAAATTCTGAAAAATGTGATCATAAAAGCCCAGTCCAGCACAATACCACTGAAAAAGAAGAGCAAGAAATCCAAGAAGAAACCAGCATGGTTGCACAAAGTTGTCTCCGATAAACTGAAAGACAAAAAGGACAAGTACAAAAAATGGAAAGAGGGACACATAACTAAGGCAGAATATCAGCAGATAGCCAGAACCTGCAAAGATGAAGTCAGGAAAGCAAACACTCAGAATGAATGAAGAGTTACAACAAAAGTCAAAGATAATAAAAAAAGTTTCTTTCAACATATTAATAACAAGAAAAAAGTCAAGGAAGTTGGTCCACTAAAGAGAGAAGATGGCAAGGAAGTAACAGACAGTAGGGAGAAAGCAGAGCTGCTTAACTCATTCTTCACATCAGTCTTCACGCAAAAAGAAACTATAGTCCAACCTAGCAAAAAAACTACAGACTAGACATACTAGACAGTAAAGGACATACTAGAAATAAAAATTAAAATAAGCAAGAAAATCGTAAGAGAACACCTGACTGATTTTGATGAATATAAATCGCAACCTGACAGATTATATCCCAGAGTTCTGAAGAAGTTGGCAGATGTTAGCTCAGAACCAATGTACCATATCTGTCAAAAATCCTGGAACATCGGGAGGATTGTAAAAGGGCTGATGCAGTTCCCATCTTCAAGAAAGGGGGTGGGGGGTGGGGGAAGTCCCAGAAAACTACAGACCAATCAGTCTAACATCAATACTTGGTAAAATCCTGGTAAAGGTACTCAAAGAACAGATTTGCAAATATCTAGAAACAAAGTTCAAATACATACAATGATTGAAAAGATTTTAAATATAAATATTCAAGTGAAATCAGAACTTTTCCTCTTGGGCCTGATGGATAAACAGTTTGAAAAAATAAATAAATAAATAAATAAATAAATAATAATAATAATAATAATAATAATAATAATAATAATAATAATAATAATAATAATAATAATAATAATTTTATTTCTATACCGCCCTTCTCCCGAAGGACTCAGGGCGGTGTACAGCCTAATTAAAAACAGAATAAACAACAATTTAAAATAATTTAAAAATATTAAATAAATTTGGCTTAATTTAAAACCCCCAAAATTTAAAACATCCAATTTAAAATTATGTTGCTAACCCAGCCTGGCGGAACAATAGGGTCTTGAGTGCGCAGCGAAATACCCGGAGGTCAGAAATCTTACGAATTTCCGGGGGCAGTTCATTCCACAGGGCTGGGGCTCCCACAGAGAAGGCCCTCCCCCTGGGTGTCGCCAGCCGACATGACTTGGCCGATGGCACCCTGAGGAGACCCTCTCTGGGAGCGGACTGGTCAGTGGGAGGCTATTGGTGGCAGAAGACGGTCTCGAAGATACCCGGGTCCAATGCCATGGAGCGCTTTAAAGGTGGTAACCAACACCTTGAATCGCACCCGGAAGACCATTGGGAGCCAGTGCAGCTCGCGCAGGAGGGGTGTCACGTGGGCGCAACGGGTTGCACCCATAACCACCCACGCGGCCGCATTCTGGACCAGTTGGAGCCTCCGAGTGCTCTTCAAGGGGAGCCCAATGTAGAGAGCATTGCAGTAGTCCAACCGGGAGGTAACAAGGGCGTGAGTGACCGTGCGCAGGGCGTCCCGATCCAGAAAGGGCTGCAACTGGCGAATCAGGCGGACCTGATAAAAGGCCCCCCTGGCCACGGCCGTCATATGTTCTTCTAAAGACAGCCGTGCGTCCAGGAGGACACCCAGATTGCCTCTGTGGGGGGCAAAGATTCACCCCCAATAGTCAGCGATGGCACCTGCTGACTATATCGGGACGCCAGAAGCCACAACCACTCGGTCTTGGAAGGGTTGAGTCTGAGCCTGTTCCTCCCCATCCAGACCCGCACGGCCTCCAAGTCATGGAACATTATTTTCACATGACTACACACAAAATATGAAGCTATAACTAAAAGCCAGCATGGGTTGGTTAAAAACAGATTATACCAAACCAATCTTATTTCATTCTTTGATAAAGTGGCTGCATTAGTAGACCAGCGAAATGCTGTGGGCAGAGTATACTTAGATTTGAGTAAGGCATTCAACAAAGTAGACCACAACCTACTTCTTAGTCAGCTAGAAAAATGTGGAACAGATGACAACAGCACCAGATGGATTTGTAATTAGCTGACAAACCGTACTACATCTACATAGAGGGAAATAAGCAGTGGGGTACCACAAGGTTCCATCTTAGGCCCAGTACTCTTCAATATCTTCATAAATGACTTAGATGAGGGAATAGAAGAGGAACTCATCAAATTTGCAGATGACGCTAAGCTGGCAAGAATAGCCAATACCCCAGAAGACAAGCTCAGGATCCAAAAGTTTTTGACAAACTTGAGCAGTGGGCCCTTTCCAACAAAATGAAATTTAATGTAGAGAAAAGCAAGGTTTTACACATGGGCAGGAAAAACCAAAGTACAAGTGCAGTTTAGTCTAAACCTGGCTCAAAAACAGTAATTGTGAGAGGGACCTTGGAGTCATTTTGGATGATCACTTGAATATGAGCCAGCAGTGTGCAGCAGCAGCCAAAAAAGCTAATACAATCCTGGTTGTACAAACAGAGACATGGAATCAAAATCATGTGAACTATTGGCACCACTTTATAAAACCTTACTAAGACCACACCTGGAATACTGCAACCAATTTTGATCACCACATTTCAAAAAAGATGCTGAGACTTTGGAAAAAGTTCAGAAGACAGCAACTAAGATGATCAAAGGCCTGGAGACTAAAATATATGAAGAACAGTTGCAGGATTTGGGTTTGGCTATCCTAGAAAAAAGAGCTAGGGTTGACATAATAGCAGTATTCCAATATTTGAAAAGCTGCCACAAAGAAGATGGGGTCAACTTATTTTTCCAAAGCACCAGAGGGCAGGAAAAGAAACAATGGATGGAAACTAATAAAGGAGAGAAGCCAATCTGGAATTAAGGAGAAACTTCCTAACAATGAGAACAATTAACCAGTGGAACAGCTTGTCTTCAAAAATTGTGGATGTTTCATCACTGGGGATTTTTAAGACGAGAGCTACGTGACTGAAATGATATAGAGTCTCCTGCTTGAGCAGGGGATTGGACTAGAAAACCTCCAAGGTCCCTTCCAGCTCGTGTTGTGTTGTGTTGTGTTTTATTGTAGATAATCAAGATAATCAAGAAACAGATCTGTGAACAACTAGAAGCAAAGTTATAAGTAGTAGCCAGCATGGTTTGTTAAAAACAGATCATGACAAATCTGTTATTTCATTCTTTGATAAAGTGACTAAATTAGTAGACCAGCGAAATGCTGTGGACATAGAATACTTAGATTTCTGAAAGGCATTTGACAAAGTAGACCAGAACCTACTTCTTGGTAAGCTATGTGGAATAGACAACATCACCACCAGATGTACTCAAGACAGTACTCATGTACTTGCAGTACTCAATGAGTAGTCCTTAATGGTTCTGTCAAGGCTCTGACTAATGAACCCAAGCAAATCAGAACTCTGAGACTGAGCTCCTTCTCAAAGGTCTTCTTTATTGAGTACATCATATCAGCACAACTTCAAAGGAAAACCAATTCTAAATCTTTTCTGTAGTTTCAGTATAATTAAACTAGGAAATAACCCATCCGCAACTGTCACAGGTCGCACTGGCCAATTGGGTAAATGGGCAGGCTCTCCAGGCACTCCTTTCCCAACCTTATCCGTTGCCAGTAGAGATGACCTTGGTTCTCACAAGAAAGCTCTCTGTTGTGTCTAGTAACAAATTCCAACCTCCTTCCCCCTTTTCCCCCTCCGTGTGGCAACTGAGGGACAGAAAAATGGCTGCTGCCAGGTTCGGTTTGAAGTTGACAGGTACTACATCCACATGGAGAGAAGTAAGCAGTGGGGTACCACAAGGCTGTGTCCTCTTCAATATCTTCATAAATGACTTAGATGAGGGAATAGAAGGGGAACTCATCAAATTTGCATAGGACAGGCAGGAATAGCTCAGGATACAAAAAGATCTTGACAAATTTGAACAATGGTCCCTATCCAACAAAATGAATTTTAATGTGGAGAAAAGCAAACTTTTACATTTAGGCAGGAAAAATCAAAGGTACAGATTAGACGAGACTGTCTGAAAAAAAAAATAACTGAGAGGGACCTTGGAGTCCTAGTGGATGGTCATTTGAATATGAGCCAGCAGTGTGCAGCAGCAGTGAAAAAAACTAATACAATCCTGGGCTGTATAAACATAGGCATAGAATCAAGATCAGGTGAAGTATTAGTACCGCTTTATAATACCTTGGTAAGGCCACACCTGGAATACTGCAACCAGTTTTGGTCACCATAGTACAAAAAAGATGTTGAGACTTTGGAAAAAGTTCAGAGAAGAACAACTAAGATGATTAAACATGAAGACTAAAACATGAAGAATGGCTGCAGGATTTAGTTTTGGCTAGTCCAAAGAAAAGAAGAATGAGGGATGATATAATAGCACTATTCCAGTATTTGAGGGGCTGCCACAAAGAAGAGGGGGTCAATTGTATTCTACAAAGCACTAGAGGGCAGGACAAAAAACTAGGGTTGGAAACTAACCAAAGAGAAAAGCAACCTGGAATTAAGGAGAAACTTCCTAACAGTGAGGACAAGTAACCAGTGGAACAGCTTGCCTTCAGAAATCGTGGGCATTCCATCACTGGAGGTTTTAAAAAAGAGACTAGACAGTCACGTATCTGAAATAGTATAGGTTCTCCTGCTTGAGCAGGGGGCTGGACTAGAAGACCTATTCTATTCTAGTCTAGTCTAGTTAGTCTGGTCTTGTCCATTCTTCAGTCCAGCGAGATAGTATTGTAATAGTATTTATTTACTGTGAAAAAGCAAGCACATCTGGAACTATCCAGATAGTTCATAGTCAACTTAGAGTTTCTTGGTGCATGGTGGAAATTTTTACTAAGTCTCATCAAATCAACTGATCATTATCCTGTCCTAATCTGAATGGGAAACGAGTAGTAGAGTACAAGTACTTCAGAGCTCTATAAAGCATTGGTGAAGAAACTGAAAAAGCAGGTAATATTTTTGCTGATTCCCTTTGTTGATGGTCAAAAGAGAAAAATAAGACCCTGAAAGTGTACAGCTACAGGAAGTCCTTGAATTATAACAACAATTGGGACTGGCACGTCTTCACTAAGTGATACGGTCATTAAATAAGACATTCCCTATTTTACCACATTTTTTGCCACAGTTGTTAAGCAAATCAGGGTTAAATGAAGCAATTGTTAAGTGAATCTAGCCTCCCATTGATTTTGCTTGTCGTAAGCCAACTGTGGGAAAGTAGCAAATGGTGATCAGGTGACCTCAGGACGCTGCAACTGTTGTAAATACATGCCAGTTGCCAAAGTCCTGATTTTTGATCATGGTTGTGAGTGAGTGTACTGGACAAGAGATACTTTTTTCAGCACCGTCATAACTTTGATCAGTTAAAAAATGGTTATAAATTAAGGACCACCTGTAGCTAAAAAGAAATATCAAGAAATATTTGAATTCTAAAACTATGGCCTTCATGGCCAGTATGAGAGATTTGCCTTTACAGGAAATTGTGAAAGATAAAGGAAATAATTGTTGTGATCCTTTGTTTATTCTCTTAACTCCACACCCAGGTAACTTTTTAACATTATTTTTTATCATATCACTTGGCAAATCTTCATTTTTAAATAGAAAGCCTAACTGTAGGCAATGAATGAATCCCAGCTGAATGCAAAGTGTAACCTAAATTAGGTGTGAGAGTGTCTTTGAACACATATTTGGTACAAAAATCTATTCTTGTTAAATTTTCCCAGTTTTTTTACTCACCTAATTTAACAGATATGCTTTTAGTTCCCATACTATTATAATTCAGAATTTTTAAATAGTTTGTTGTTTATTCAAGTCAGAAATATCATGATTAAAATAAGGCATACTATATGATATAAAATATAAGATTGAAATATTGTTAGTACCTTCAGAGAGAGCAGATCATTGGTGTAAATATTAAAAAGAGTTGGAGCCAATACACTACTTTGTGATAAACTGTTCCTTTGGTTCCTCCATCTACTTCACCTTCCCTGGAACTCCACAAAAACATATCATTCTGAAGCAGATTCATTTTAATTTTTAAATTAAAATTTGGTAATAAAGTAAAATAATCCACAGACCATTCAATAAGTCCTGAATCATGCCCCTGCTCCATTCCATTTGAAATCAATACTTTTGACTTCCCCACATTTCTTCAGTATAAAAAGACATACCATATCAAAGTATACCTGAATCCACATCCAAGTCTGATATTATTCTGGCTTAGGTTTATACTGAGCAGGTAGTTTTGGAATCACTTTGTTAATACAGTGAAGTCATCTAAGATGTTGATTGATCAGTTTGTCTTGGAAACTACTTCAAGCAAATTTATTTCAGTGAAAAACTCTTAACATTTGTTTAGCTTCCTCTTTTTCATGCTGCTTCTCTTCTACCACATCCAGTTCTTCAAATATCTGAATTTAGAAAACAGATAAGTTTGCATATATTTCTTCCTAACATTTAGACCTCATTCAAATCTTGGATTTGAATTGAAATGTAGATCTAAAAGCAAGGCAAGTATTAATTTTTTTCACAAAAGATTGGGTTTGACATATTTATAGTGTAATCTTGTTTTTTATTTATGTCTAAATTGCATTCTAAATCTTTGGTTTGTTTCCACCTCCCTTCAGTGCAATAGAAAATTCTAGTGCTGATATCCTTATAGTTAGCACTACTGAAGTTGAACAGTCAGAGTCTGACTGTGATATAAATGAGGCACTTGAAACTGATTCTCAGAGTGAGCCTTCCTTGCTTGTCACTTCCCCAGAGGGGTGAGTATCGAAATGATTTTTGTCATGATACCTTAGTGGCAGTTTTGTACTTTCTATTTTATGTACTTATGTTTATATAATAATTTATTATAATGTATTAAATTTTTAATGACAAATGTAGCTGGAAATCTTTGTTTTGAATGTTTACATATTTTATAGCCTTGTAGGTCAGCATACAGAAAATATTTCTTCACAAAGGAAAGGGAAGATGACGAAATCAGAATTTGATTCCAAAATTTCTGGAAGTGAGCAAAAGACAGCTCCAAAGTCTGCTTTGAATGCTTCGGGTAACATAAGAGCAGAGGTAATTAAGCTTTTCCTCCCCCACTGAAACTATTCCAATGAACCCTGTTCTCTTGGGTATATTATTTAGGTTATTTCCTATTATTATTATTATTATTATTATTATTATTATTATTATTATTATTATATTTAAATATTAAATAAATAATATTGTTTAGTAATATATTATTATCGACTGAGTTTCATGTTTAATGAATAAAAGAGATAATAATATAATATTACTAAATAATGATAATTAGTCTGCAAAGACCTCTGCGGTTTTAAAAAAACAATTTGTTTCTAAGTAATGCTCTCTGAGTTTGGAAAATGTTATTAAGAATTTGAATTACATGAATTTACTAAGCTTTTCCAATCCATTTAAATAGCTGCAGTTTAAATGTGGAATACTATAGCTAACTAAATATTTCATAATTAATATAATAAAATCAGTTTTCTGTAATTCACATTAAAATAATTCTTCCACTGATTTGTTTGTTTCAGAGCTTTGCTTTATTTTTTATTGAAAATTAAGCAAGTTAACACTTTGTCTTATTTGAAAAACTAGTTTCATTTCATTTAATCTGGCGTTAATTCTTTTCCTGCTTTGTCTTATACTTTGTTCAAAAAAATCATGTGGGGAAAATTGTTTTCTGGGCTATAAAAACAAGGAAAACAATAAAACAAAGGTAAATACTGAAGAAAGTTGATGCTTTCAAAACAGTGCATCTGTGAGGAATAATTTTAAAGAAGGCACACAACTACATCTCATTACATGATAAGGAAAATGGTTTAATATCTCTCATCTTTTATTTGAAATTCAAATCATATGAAAAATGCTTCTGTCCTGTATAATTCTACAGCCTTTATTTATGTTAATTTATTTTTTGTTGATTTACTTATGTTGATTTATCTTGCTGCAACAACTCTTTTTTTTCCTAGTATTTTGTTGTGTTGTATTTTTGATTAAAATAATATTCTACTTTTCTATCAGAGGCTTATACTTTATATTTTAAGGTGACTTACAATATAATGCTATAAATAATACCTTACAAATAAAATAATAGTATAGTAAACATACAATAAAATAAATAGTACAAAAGCTACAAATACAATCCATCTGAATGGATAACTTCTGAAACACCGTGTGGCCTCAATCAGGTCAAGAATAAGGCAGAATAATATGCTTAATGGTCTGCTTTGCTGCTTAGACTCTTAACTGAGAAGACTTTCTCTTTTATTTACATAAGCCATGTTCAGCTGTGACAGCACAGTAAAAAAAGTATTGAAGAGGAAGAGGGAATTTTTGGTGTCCCAAATTCTAAAGGGACTTCGGGAAGTACATTTTCTGTAGATCTTGAAGTCAAACTGCTAATCTTTCTCCAGACAAAAATCTAAGTGTGACAGGTTTATGAACTGTCTTTCAGTAGAGCATTATAATGAGCAATTCAACTTGAAAAGAAATAATGTATTTTTATACTTTAAATCAAGAGTAGTGGTATTACATGAATAACATAAAAATGTTTTTTTTCAAATTGGGTATGCTGTATTTTCTCTTTTTATTGTGGTTTCTTGCCTGGATTGATTTAGGATAATGAGTTGATAAAATATTTGTTGGTATAGGATAGAAATTTATTTAACAGTCTCTTTTGTTAAAATGAGCTACTTTCAAATAATTGTTCCAAATACAACTGGAAGCTCTGCAGAGCAATAGCCTTGACAATTAATTGTTAGACCTATTAATGATAGCTATATTTTAAATGATCATTTCAGTATAAACTGATCATTTGGGTACTCATCACATTGCTTATATATAATCTTGATCTTTTGTTAATATCAATAAACCTTATATTTATTGTTTTGCTGCCTGGTATAGAGAAAAGCAGGAGAAATTGACCCTACTTCTGTAATAACCCCAAAGGACCCAGGAGATATTCCCACATTTGATGAATGGAAGAAGCAGGTTATGGAAGTGGAGAAAGAAAAGAGTGAGTTTAATTGATTTTAAACAAACTGAACAGAATTTTCCTGGCATAGTGCGAGAAGGGGGTTGAGGGATTTTTTAGCTAAATTTTTAATCAAAATTTTAAGGGTACCCGGGAGGAAGGGAGGGGGTTGTAAAAGTGGACCAGGGGCGGTTCAGATAGCGACTGAGCGGGGTGATAGGTCGATTGGCTGCAACAGAGGGGTTGTGAAAGGAAATTTAACCGGGGAGCAGGGGGACGATAGGAAGGGCAGTATAATTGAAACAATGAGTGGGAGGGACAGGTATGACGAGCGCAGGGGGCCATATCATGTGCTGGGGGTGCGCACACGCTGTTTACGAGCAATTACGCACCTCGGCCCCCAATGCGCGACTCGTATCCTGGGTTGTGAAGAGTCTCAGGCCCAGGGTCCGCGGCTCATGTTATGTAATGCCAGGTCGGTCGTTAATAAAGCCCCCCTCATTTGTGATCTTATTTTAGAGGGGAGTGCGGACCTGGCAGGTATTATGGAGACCTGGTTGGGCCAAGAGGGGGGGTTCCCCTCGTTGAAATGTGCCCACCAGGTTTCCGTGCATTTCATCAGCCAAGGGCCCAGGGGAGGGGTGGGGGAGTGGCGGTGATTATTAGGGAGAGTCTTTGTCCGAGGGAGACCACTGTTCCTCAGATAGCCGGATGTGAGTCCCTCTTTGTGAAGTGGGGCCGTGGGGTGCAGATGGGTTTGCTGACTGCGTACCTGGCTCCCTGCCACGTGGCAGCGACCCTGCCCGAGCTACGCGACATCATTGCCGGGGTGGCGGTTGACACCCCCAGACTTATTGTCATGGGGGATTTCAACCTTCCGTCTGCGGGTGAGGCGTCAGAGGTGGCTCGGGAGTTCATGGCTTCCATGACGGCCATGGACCTGACCCAGTTAGTTCAAGGCCCCACTCACATAGGGGGACACACTCTGGACCTGATTTTTGTCTCTGGTCAGTGGTTGAATGATCTTGGTAGAGGGGACCTAGACATCAAACCCTTGTCATGGACAGATCATTTGCTCCTTCACTTAGACTTTCCTACCGCTTCCCCCCATCGCAGGGAGACGGAACCGACCAAATGGTTCCGTCCCAGGCGCCTGTTGGACCCCAAAAGGTTCCTGACGGAGCTTGGGCCGTTTCCTGAGACTCTGGCACACAACTTGACTGAAGAGCTGGTGGCCGCCTGGGAGGGTGCGGCCGCCGGAGCTTTGGATCGCGTTGTGCCTTTGCGGCCTCTGACCCGATGCCGATCTCAATTGGCTCCTTGGTTCTCTGAGGAGCTGAGAGAGATGAAGCATCGGAAAAGACGCCTAGAGAGCATTTGGAGGACTAGTCAATCCGATTCCGATCGGACACAGGTGAGGTCTTATATCAAGACTACCTAGTGGCGATAAAAGCGGCGAAATCTAACCATTTTTCGGCTCTTATCGCATCTGCAGAGAACCGCCCAGCCGTCCTGTTTAGGGTGACCCGCTCCCTTCTTCGGGGGGGAATGCGGGAAGATCCCTTGCAGGGTCGTGCTGAGGATTTTGTGCAATTCCTGCATGATAAAGTCGCTGGGATTCGGGATGGCTTGGACTCTGATTGGATGAGTCCGGGGGAGGAGACGAGGGTAGGTCTTGAGAATATTACCTGGGAGGAGTTTGCTCCTGTGGCTCCCGAGGACGTGGACAGGGTTCTGGGTAGGTTTAGTGCCGCCACGTGTTTATTGGACCCGTGTCCCTCCTGGTTAGTACTGGCCTCCCGGGAGGTTACACGAGGCTGGCTCCAGGGGATTATAACTGCTTCTCTGAGCGAGGGTGCCTTTACTGCCGCCTTGAAAGAGGCGGTAGTGAGGCCCCTCCTGAAGAAGCCTTCCCTGGACGTGGCTGAATTAGCCAACTACCGTCCGGTCTCCAACCTTCGTTTTGTGGCGAAGGTTGTTGAGAGCGTGGTGGCACAAGAGCTTCCCGACACCTGGATGAAGCTATCTATCTGGACCCGTGCCAGTCGGGCTTCAGGCAGGGGTACAGCACAGAAACGGCATTGGTCGCGTTGGTGGATGATCTCTGGAGGGCTCGGGACAGGGATTGCTCCTCTGTCCTAGTCCTATTAGATCTTTCAGCGGCTTTTGATACCATCGACCATGGTATCATGCTGCAGCGGTTGAGGGGGTTAGGAATAGAGGGCACCGTTTTGCGGTGGTTCTCCTTCCTCTCCAACCACTCGCAGTTTGTGTTGGCAGGGGGGCAGAGGTCGGCCTCGAGGCGTCTCGCATGGGGAGTGCCGCAAGGGTCGGTCCTCTCGCCCCTTCTGTTCAACATTTATGTGAAGCCGCTGGGTGAGATCATCCGTGGTTTTGGGGTGAAGTGTCATCTGTACGCTGATGATACTCAGCTGTACATCTCCACCCCAGACCACCCCAACGATGCCCTTGATGTGATGTCTCGCTGCCTGGAGGCCGTGCGGGCCTGGATGGGGAGGAACAGACTCAGACTCAACCCCTCCAAGACTGAGTGGCTGTGGCTTCCGGCATCCCGATATAGTCAGCAGGTGCCATCGCTGACTATTGGGGGTGAATCCTTGCCCCCCACGGAGAGGGCTCGCAATCTGGGTGTCCTCCTGGACGCATGGCTGTCTTTAGAAGAGAATATGACAGCCGTGGCCAGGGGGGCCTTTTATCAGGTTCACCTGATTTGCCAGTTGCAGCCCTTTCTGGACCGGGATGCCTTGCGCACGGTCACTCACGCCCTTGTCACCTCCCGGCTGGACTATTGTAATGCTCTCTACATGGGGCTCCCCTTGAAGAGCACTCGGAGGCTCCAGCTGGTCCAGAATGCGGCCGCGTGGGTGGTTATGGGCGCAACTCGTTGTGCCCACGTGACACCCCTCCTGTGCGAGCTGCACTGGCTCCCAGTGGTCTTCCGGGTGCGATTCAAGGTGTTGGTCACCACCTTTAAAGCGCTCCATGGCACAGGACCCGGGTACCTTCGAGACCAACTTCTGCCACCAATAGCCTCCCACCGGCCAGTTCGCTCTCACAGAGAGGGTCTCCTTAGGGTGCCATCGGCCAAGTTATGTCGGCTGGCGACACCCAGGGAGAGGGCCTTCTCTGTGGGAGCCCCAGCCCTGTGGAACGAACTGCCCCTGGAAATACGTAAGATCTTCGACCTCCGGGTGTTTCGTTGTGCACTCAAGACCCTGTTGTTCCTCCAGGCTGGTCTATCAACATAACAATTTTAAATTGGGTTTTAAATTTCTGGGGTTTTAAATTGAGCCGAATTCATTTAATAATTTTAAACTATTTTAACTGATGTTGTCTTGTGTTTTTAATAGGCTGTACACCGCCCTGAGTCCTTCGGGAGAAGGGCGGTATAGAAGTAAAATTATTCTTATTCTTATTCTTATTCTTAAAATAAAATGGTTAAGATTCATTTTGTATTGCAATTTTTTAGTTTCCTTTAAAAAGAACATGCTCTAATTTTATTTGATATCATCAATATCAATATTTTTTTTTGAGATGCATTATACAGATTTTCCAAAGGAACCTTACTAAAGAAAGCATTGTTATCAGCTTTTCAGTTTCAGTGACCACATTTCCATTAAAAAGCGGCCTTAACTTTAATGTTGCAAGTCTGCTTATAAAGTCATGTGAAAGAGAATGTTCATCCTCTTTGAGTTCTGTGGTTTTATGTATGAAGACATAATAAAACCCTCTGCCAGCGAAAACGGAGCTAGGGGGGGCTGCGCGCAGCCCTCCCAGGCTCCGTTTTTGACGGGGACAGCCTCTTGCAGCCCTCTGCCAGCAAAAACAGAGCTTAGGGGGTCCATTTTCGCTGGAGAGGGATGCAGGAGTCTGCAGAGGGCTCCACACCAGTCAAGCCCACCCAGCCCCCTGAGATCAAACACAACCCTAATGTGGCCCTCAATAAAATTGAGTTTGACACCCCTGCATTACACCATATGATTTATTTTTCTAAAAGAAAGCCAAAATGAAGAAGCCATGTGTGAAAAACTAAGTACACCCTTACTGCTTCCATAGGTATGAAGAAGCTAAGTAGCAGCCAGGTACTGCTAATCAAGTGATCATTGGCAAATGTGCAGTCTTCTATAAAAGCCAACTTTTTAGGAGTTTGCTGGTGTCCAGCATTGAGATCTGTGCTAACACAATGCCAAAGAGTAAAGGCAGCAATAATGGTCTTAGGGAAGCAATTGTTGCTGCCCCTCAATCTGGGAAGGGTTATAAGACCATATCCAAAGAATTGAAAATCCTTCTACACTGAGGAAGATTATTCACAAATGTGGAAAAGATTCAAGAAAGTTGCCAGTTTTTCCCAGGAATGAATAACCCAGAAAATTCAACCCAAGGTCAGACCATGCAATGCTTAGAGAAATTGCAAAAATCAAAGTGTTACATCTCAGAATCTACATGCCTCAGTTAGTATGTTAAATGTTAAAGTTCTTAACCGTACAGTTAGAAAAAGACTGGTTTGTTTGGAAGGATTGCCAGGAGAAAGCCTCTTCTCTCTATAAAGAACATGACATTACAGCTTAGGTTTGCAAAGTTGCATCCAAACAATTCACAAAACTTCTAGAATGCTGTCCTTTGGACAGATGAGACCAAAGTGGAGATGTTTGGCCATAATGCACAATGTCAATTTTGGCAAAAACCAAATACAGCATATCAGCACAAACATTTCATACCAACTGTCAAGCACAGTGCTGAATGGATGATGATTTGGACTTGTTTTGCAGCCACAGTATCTGGTTACTGTACAGTCATTGAGTTAATCATGAACTCCTCTGTATATTCAAATTCAAATTCGGAATAGAGATGGAAGAGATCTTGGAGATTTTCTAGTCCAACCCTGCTCAAGCAGGAGACCCTATATCATTTCAGACAAGTGGCTGTCCAGTATCTTCTTAAAAACCTCCAGTGATGAAGCATCCACAACTTCTGAAAGCAAGCTGTTCCACTGGCTTATGGGTCTCACTGTTAGGAAGCTTCTCCTTAATTCGAGGTTGCTTCTCTCCTTGATTAGTTTCCATCCATTGTTTCCTGCCCTGCCCTCTGGTGCTTTGGAAGATAAATTGACCCCCTCTTCTTTGTGGCAACCCCTCAAATACATCTACTCTGTTTCCCCCAAAATAAGACATCCCCTGATAATAAGCTCAATTGGGCTTTTGAGCGCATGGCAATAAGGCCAAGCACTTATTTCACGGTTCAAAAAATATATAAGACAGGGTCTTATTTTCGGGGAAATACGGTATCATGTCACCCCTTCTTTTCTCTAAATTAGCAATACCCAAATCCTGCAATCATTCTTGATTTGTTTTAATCTCCAGGCCTTTAATCATCTTAGTTCTCTTCTGTGCGCTTTTTCCAAAGTCTTGACATCTTTTTTTGTAATGTGGTGACCAAAACTGAATGCAGTGGTCTTACTAAGGTTTTATAAAGTGGTACTAATAGTTCCTATAATTTTGATTCTATGCCTCTATTTACACAACCAAGAATTGTATTAGTTTTTTGGCTGCAGCTGCACACTGCTGGCTCATATTTAAGTGATTGTCCTCTAGGACTCCAAGGTCCCTCTCACAGTTACTGTTTTTGAGCCAGGTTTTGCCTAATCTGTACCTGTACCTTTGGTTTTTCCTCCCTAAGTGTAAAACTTTGCTTTTTTCCACATTAGAATTCATTTTTGGATAGGGCCCAATATTCAAGTCTGTCAAGATCCTTTTCGATACTGAGCTTGTCTTCCGGGGTGTTGGCTATTCCTGCCAGCTTAGTGTCATCTCCAAATTTGATGCGTTCCCCTTCTATTCCCTCATTTAAGTCATTTATGAAGATATTGAAGAGTACTGGACTTAAGATGGAATCTTGTGGTACCCCACTGCTTACTTCCCACCCTGTAGATGTAGTACCATTAAGGACTACTGGTTGAGTACAGTTTGTCAGCTAGCTACAAATCCATCTGGTGGTGATGTTGTCTATTCCACATTTTTCTAGCTTACCAAGAAGTAGGTTGTGGTCTACTTTGTCGAATGCCTTAAAGAAATCTAAATATACTACGTCCAGAGCATTTCTCTGGTCTACTAATTTAGTTACTCTATCAAAGACCCTGGACCCGGCGTTATTGGCCAACTACCGTCCTGTCTCCAACCTTCGCTTCCTGGCGAAGGTTGTTGAGAGTGTGGTTGCGCGACAGTTTCCACAATTCCTGGAGGAAACGTCTTATCTAGATCCGTGCCAGTCGGGTTTCAGGCCTGGGCACAGCACGGAAACAGCATTGTAGATGCTCTCTCGAGGGCTCGGGACAGGGGTTGCTCCTCTGTTCTAGCCCTGTTAGACCTCTCAGCGGCTTTTGATACCATCGACCATGGTATCATGCTGCACTGGTTGGAAGAATTGGGGATGGGGGGCACCGTGTTACGGTGGTTCTCCTTTCTCTCTGACCGGTCGCAGTTCGTGTTGGCAGGGGGGCAGAGGTCAACCTCGAGGCCTCTCATTTGTGGAGTGCCTCAGGGGTCGGTCCTCTCGCCCCTTTTGTTCAACATTTATGTGAAGCCGCTGGGTGAGATCATCCGTGGCTTTGGGGTGAAGTACCACCAGTACGCTGATGACACCTAGCTGCACATCTCCACCCCAGGCCACCCCAATGATGCCCTTGAAGTGATGTCTCAGTGCCTGGAGGCTGTGCGGATCTGGATGGGGAGGAACAGGCTCAAGCTCAACCCTTCCAAGACTGAGTGGCTGTGGTTCCCGGCATCCCGATATAGTCAGCTGACTCCATCGCTGACTATTGGGGGCGAGTCTTTGGCCGCCTCGGAGAGGGCGCACAATCTGGGAGTCCTCCTGGATATGCAGCTGTCCTTGGAGGAACATCTGACGGTTGTAGCCAGGGGGACCTTTTGTCAGGTTCGCCTGATTCGCCAGTTGCGACCCTTTCTTGATCAGGATTCCATGTGCAGAGTCACTCATGCCCTCGTCGCCTCTCGCCTGGACTACTGCAACGCTCTCTACATGGGGCTCCCGTTGAAGAGCACCCGGAGGCTCCAACTGGTCCAGAATGCGGCCGCGCGGGTAATTACGGGAGCTGCATGGCGCTCCCACATAACACCGCTCCTGTGCGAGCTGCACTGGCTCCCAGTGGTCTTCCGGGTGCGCTTCAAGGTGTTGGTTACCAACTTTAAAGCGCTCCATGGCATAGGACCTAGTTATCTTCGAGACCGCCTGCTGCTACCGACAACCTCCCATCAACCCGTATGCTCCCACAGAAAAGGCCTCGGGGTGCCATCAGCCAAACAATGTAGGCTGGTGACCCCCAGGGGGAGGGCCTTCTCTGTGGGGGCACCTACCCTCTGGAATCAGCTGCCCCCTGAGATAAGGAGAATCCAAGACCTCGGTGCCTTCCGCCGTGCCCTTAAAACTTTCTTTTTTCATCAAGCCGGGGTGGCTTAACATATTTTTAAATTTTTAATTTTTAATTGGTTTGTCATTTTAAACTGGGGCCAAATTAATATATATTCTTTTAATTGTTCTTAATGTTTGTATTGTATGTTTTTATCTGGCTGTACACCGCCCTGAGTCCCTTGGGAGAAGGTGCAGTATATAAATTTGAAATAAAAAAAAAAATGAATTAAGATTGATTTGGCATGATATGAAACCTGTGCTTGCTACTAGTTAGGGTTAGGGCCCCCTTTCTTGAAGATGGGAACAGCATCAGCCCTTTTCCAATCCTCGTTGCTCCAGGATTTTTAAAAGATATGGTACAATGAGTTTGAGATAACATCTGCCAGGTCCTTTAGCACTGTGGGATGTATTTTGTCAGGTCCCGGTGATTTATTTTTGTCAAGATCAGACAGGTGTTCTCTTACCATTTTCTTGCTTATTTTAATTTTTATTTCTAGTCTGTCTTTTATGGTAGTTTCCTTGATAGGTTGGGCTATGGTTTCTTTTTATGTGAAGACTGATGCAAAGAATGAGTTAAGCAGCTCTGCTTTCTCCCTGCTAACAGTAAGTTCCTTGCCATCTTCTCTCTTTAGTGGACCAGCTGTTTCCAAAGAAATAAAAAAAGATGATTTTTACTATGTTCTGAAACATAAAACCATAGAACTCAAAGAGGGTGTACTCACTTTTTCACATGACTCTGTCATAACTGCATGCCAAAACATCTAAATATTCAAACTTTTTAAAATTATTTTATGACTAGGCAATGGGATTTCTAAGAGTATAATTCATTTGTCAATTCATTTATACTTAGACATAAGACAGTACTGTGGAAATGAGGTCTTCAGCAGAGTGATAGCATTAGGGCAGTGATGGCTAACCTTTTCCGGACTGAGTGCCCAAAGCATGTGCTTGCACCTGAACCCCCAAAATGCAGTACGTGCATGGCCCCCTGCATGTGCCCTGCCCCCCCACAAGTGTGCAGCCCCCTGCATGCACCCCTCTGGCGTGTGCGCACACCCCACACAACCCCTGCGCACATGCGCCCCTCCATGCGTGTCACCCCCCCATGCATGTGCATGTGCCCCCACATGCGCCCTGCGCATGCGCAACAGAAACCCAAAGACCAGCTGGCCGGTGGGAGGTGCATGCATGCGCTGTGGAGCTGAACTGGGGCTTGTGTGCCCACCGAGAGGGCGCTGTGTGCCACCTCTGGCACGTGTGCCACAGGTTCACCATCATGGCATTAGGGAAAAAACTATATTTAGTTGTTTTGGCATACAATGCTCTGTAGTGGTGTCCTGAGGGCAGGAGTTGAAACAGTTTATGTGTAGGGTATAAGATGTCTGTAGATATTTTCTCAGCCCTTCTCCCGACCCATGCAATATATAGGTCCTCTATGGAAGGAAGGCTGTTTGAAATAGTTCTTTCTGCAGTTCTAACTATCTGTTGAAGTCTGTACCTGTTAGGTTTAGTTTTTGTACCAAATCAGAGAGTTATAGAAGTACAAATGACAGACTAAATAATTCCTCTATAAATCTGTATCAATAGCTCCTGGGGCAGTCTGAACTTTCTGAATTGACGCAGGGGAAAATTCTTTGTTGTACATTTTTACGATCCATCTGTTAAACTACTGAAGTTCGCAGATGACACAACAGTGATCGGTCTCATTCGAGACAATGATGAATCCGCATACATGGGAGGTTGAACAACTAGCCTCGTGGTGCGACCAGAACAATCTGGAACTGAACACACTCAAAATTGTAGAAATGATGGTAGACTTTAGGAGAAACCCTCCCATATTACCACCTCTTACAATACTAGACAACACAGTATCAACAGTAGAGACCTTCAAATTTTTAAGTTCTACCCTATCTCAAGACCTAAAATGGACACCTAATATCAAAAAAGTCATCAAAAAAGCACAACAAAGAATGTTCTTTCTGCGCCAACTCAGAAAGCTCAAACTGCCGAAGGAGCTGCTGATCCAGTTCTACAGAGGAATTATTGAGTCTGTCATCTGCACATCTATAAATGTCTGGTTTGGTTTTGCAACCCAACAAGACAGACACAGAGTTCAGAGGATAATTAGAACTGCAGAAAAAACAATTACTACCAACCTGCCTTCCATTGAGGATCTGTATACTGCACGAGTCAAAAAGAGGGCTGTGAAAATATTTACAGACCTCTCACATCCTGGACATAAACTGTTTCAACTCCTACCCTCAAAACGACGCTATAGAGCACTGCACACCAAAACAACTAGACATAAGAACAGTTTTTTCCCCAAACGCCATCACTCTGTTAAACAAATAATTCCCTCAACACTGTTAAACTATTTATTAAGTCTGCACTACTATTAATCTTGTCATCGTTCCTATCACCCATCTCCTCCCACTTATGACTGTATGACTGTAACCTTGTTGCTGGTATCCTTATGATTTATATTTACTGTTTCCTAATGTGATTTTATTGCTTATTTGTACTTTATGACTATCATTAAGTATTGTACCTTATGATTCTTTTTTTTTTATTGAAAAGTTTTATAAGAAATACAACATTTTCACCCCCCCACCCCTCCTTCCCCTCCCTCCCCTCCACCCCCCTCCCTAGACTTCCCAGAACAAGCACAGGGTATAGCATTCACAAATCAAAAACTAAAATATGCTAACAAATTATTACATTTCATATTCTCCCTAGGTCCTTAACTCCTTATAACTCAAAAAAAAAAAAAACAGCAAAAAAAAAAAACAGATATAAACTACTTAAAATTATTTCTTTCATAAGCTATATGAATCTTCTTATTCGGATATTTCTTCTGTATATAATCAATCCATCTTCTCTATTCCGATATATATCTCTCATTTGAATGGTCTTTAAGATATGATGAAATTTTTGCCATTTCTGCCAAATGCACAACTTTTAATGTCCATTCCTCAATGGTGGGTGGATCTTCCTTCTTCCAGTACTGTGCCACCAGTAACTTGGCAGCCGTTATTAAGTTCAAAACCAGCTTAGTCTCTATTACAGTACAATCCATAACTATTCCCAACAGAAAGAACTGTGGTGTGAATTTAATTTTTTTCTTCAAAATGTTTTGAATAATCCACCATATTTTTATCCAAAAAGCCTTAATTTTTTTTACATGTCCACCATATATGAAAATATGTAGCATCTTCACACTCACATCGCCAACACTTAGGTTGTAAGTTTGGATACATACAGGCTAGTTTTTTTGGATCTAAATGCCATCTATAAAACATCTTGTAAAACTTCTCCCTTAGATTTTGTGCTTGTGTAAATCTTACATTTCTAACCCATATCTTTTCCCATGTTTCCATCGTTATTGGTTCACCTACATTTTGTGCCCATTTTATCATACAGTCCTTAACTAAGTCTGTTTCTGAATCTATTTCCACTAATGCATTATACAACCTTTTTATATGCATTTGACCTTTATCTCTTATTTGCTTTATCAAATTCTCATCCTGCTGCAAAATACCAGTTTTTTGATCTTCTCTCCATCTGGCCAGCAACTGTCCATACTGAAACCAAGTCTTAATAATCCCTTCTTCTCTTAATTGGTCCATAGATTTTAATTGTAATCTGACTCCTTCCTTATAGAGGAGTTCCTTATATGTAATCTTATCTTGCTTTTGCTCTAAATTTATATTCTCTATCGCGTGTCTGGGTGCTGTCCATATTGGTAATCTATCATTTAATTTATATTTATACTTTTTCCAGACACGCAATTGAGCATTTCTTAATATATGACTTTTAAAAGTCTTATCTACTTTCTTATCATACACTAAGTAAGCATGCCAGCCATATACCAAACCATATCCTTCAATATTCAATATCTCTTCCTCCGTTAGGTTTATCCAGTCTGTGATTGCTGAGAGGGCAGCGGCTTCATAGTACAGTCTTAAATTGGGCATCTTAAGGCCACCTCTTTCACGAGTATCTTGCAATATCTTTTGTTTAACTCGTGGTTTCTTCCCTGCCCACACAAATTTATTTATTTTTTTTTTTATTGCAAAAGTTTTACAATTATATTTTCACCCCTTTTTCCCCCCCCACCTCCCCCCCAAACTTCCCAACCTCCCTAACCCCCCTAACCCTCCCCTCCCCCCAGACTTCCCTATAATATACCCATACTCATAAAGAACCCTAATATAACACTTATATGTAAACTTGAACCCCTCCCTCCCCTGTATAATTTTTCTCTTTATCTCATTACATTAAAAAATTTCTAATACATTATTTTCAAATAAAAGCTATTTGATACTTTCTGGTTTGATATTTGTTCTGAACATATTCTATCCACCTTTTCCATTCCCACTCATAAGTCTCTTGTGAACAATCTTTTAAATATGCTGAAATCTTCGCCATCTCTGCAAAACTGGCCATCTTCAAAGTCCATTCCTCAATAGTGGGCAAAGCTTCATTCTTCCAGTATTTACCTATCAACAGTCTTGCTGCAGTTATCATATACAATATCAATTTTGTTTCACCCAATGTAAAACCCTTAACTATACCCAATAGAAACAGTTGTGGAGAAAATTGAATTTTTTTCTTCAATACATTCTGCATGACCCACCAAATTTTTATCCAAAAAGCCTTAACTTTCCTACAGGTCCACCAAACATGATAATACGTAGCATCCAAACATTCGCATCTCCAACATTTTGGCTGAACATTAGGGTACATACATGACAACTTTTTGGGATCTAAGTGCCATCTATAAAACATTTTATAGAAATTTTCCCTCAGGTTCTGCGACTGTGTAAATTTAACATTCTGAACCCAAATTTTTTCCCATGTTTCCAACATCACTGGTTCTTCAAAATTTTGTGCCCACTTAATCATACAATCTTTAACTAATTCGGTTTCTGAATCCCTTTCTAGCAAAACATTATAAAGCCTTTTGATATGCATTGGACCTTTCTCTTTTATATGTCTAACCAATTCTTCCTCATGCAACATAATACCAGTTTTTTGGTCCTCTTTCCATCTCAATTGTAATTGATTATATTGTAACCATGTTAAATTAATCCCTTCATCCAACAGTGTCTGCAATGTCTTCAGCCGCCATCTGCCCGCATCTGTAAAAAGAACCTCTTTGTATAAAAACCCCCCGAGTGACATTATATTTGTATTCCACAAAGTATGACCAAGATCCAGCCATAGCGGTATTTTATAATCCCATTTGAGTCGGTGCTTCTTCCAAACTCTCATCAAAGAATCTCTAAGTATATGACTTTTAAATACTTTATCTACTTTGTCGTCGTAGAATAAGTAAGCATGCCATCCAAATTCAAGATCAAAACTTTCTGCATTCAATATTCCAGTCTTTTTCCTTCCAAACCAATCACTTGTTAAAGTTAAAGCTGCTGCATCATAATATAACTGTAGGTTTGGAAGAATTTTCAATTTCACTCTCGGCTTTTTCTCGTTCCAGACAAACTTATTGAGTCCAGTTTGCCAGACTTTCAATTGTTTATCACTTTTAAGCACCGGAATCATTTGAAACAGGAAAAGAAATCTTGGCAAAATGTTCATCTTAACTGCTGCTATTCTTCCAAGTAGAGACAGCTGCAGTTTTTTCCAAGTCTCCATGTCTTTCTGCACCTCTCGCCACAACACCTCATAGTTATTTTGAAACAATTTCATGTTTGATTCTGCAACCTGAACTCCTAGATATTTTACCTTAGGTACAGTCTCAAAACCTGCCCTCCTTTCAAGCTCATGTTTACGATCTTGTGTCATGTTTTTAACTATCATTTTAGTCTTTTTTGGATTCAGTCTAAAACCTGAAACTTTACCATAGTCTTGTATAATGTCCTTCATCAGGATTATTGATTCCATTGGTTGTGATAGGGTAACAACCAGATCATCTGCAAATGCCTTTATTCTGTAATCCTCTTGCCTAATCATTATACCTTTCAAGATATTAGAGTCCCGTATTGTATTTAACAAGACTTCTAGTGTTAGAATAAATAAAAGTGGGGACAACGGACATCCTTGTCTTGTTCCTTTTTCAATTTTAAACTCTGTTGTCAAACTTCCATTAATAATGATCTGTGCCTTTTGCTCTTGGTAAATTGCTGAAATCGCCTGTATAAATTGATCCCCAAAGTCCATCTTTTTTAAAGTCTTTAGTAGAAAATTCCAGTCCACTCTATCAAAGGCCTTCTCTGCATCCAAAAAGACCAGCACTGCAGGGATCTGTTTATTCTTCTCAAGATATTCCAATAAATCTATTACTTGCCTTACATTGTCCTTCATGTGTCTACCCTCGATAAATCCCGCTTGATCATCATGAATCACCTTTTGGATTACTGGCATCAACCTGTTGGCTAATACTTTCGCATAGATTTTATAATCTGTATTCAAAAGAGATATTGGTCTGTAATTCTCTGGTTTTTTAGGACCGACTTGTTCTTTTGGTATCAAAGATATGTAAGCTGTTGTCCATGATGGGGGTATTTTACCCCCTTGTTGAATATTGCAAAATAAATCTCTGAGTTGTTCCACCATTTCAGCTTGCAAAGTTTTGTAATACACTGCAGTCAAACCATCCGTGCCAGGAGCTTTGGCTGTTTTTAACTGTTTAATTGCTACTATTATCTCCTCCTCTGTTATAGGATAATTCATTCTTTCCTTTTGTTGATCAGTAATTTTTGTAACTCTTTTATCGTTTAAATATTTTTCTATAAGTCCATTCTGCACCTCCTCTTTGGAATATAGTTTGGTATAATAGTCCACAAAAGCTTCTTTAATTAATTTTTGTTGAAAAATTTCTTTCCCTCCAATATCAATACTATCAATAGTCCGTATACTTTGTTTTTTCCTCAATGTGTAAGCCAACCATCTGCCCGGTTTATTAGCGTTACAAAATGTATTATGCTTTGCATATTGTAAATTTGTTGCAACTTGTTCCGCCATAAGCATTTGAAATTGGTCTTTCAAAAGTTTTATAGCACTTCGTATTCTTCCATCTGTTGGATTTTTAATAAGTAACTGTTCTTTATTCTTTATTTCTATTTCCAATTCAGATCTTTTCTTTTGTCGAAACAGTCTATGTTTAGAGTTCATGTAGATAAGTACCCCTCTCATATAAGCTTTACTTGAGTCCCACACAATTTCAATTGGGGTACCTTTATTCAAATTTATTTCAAAAAATTCTTTCAAGTGCTTTTTAAGTTCTATTATGTTTTTTTTCATATCTGAACAAGTTTTCATTCACTCTCCAAGAGCGTCGCTCAATCTTACCCATCTCAATTTCTATCCATACTGGGCTATGGTCGGACAAAGTCCTTGGAAGAATCTTTGTTCTTTTTGTCTTAACAAGTAAATCATCTGACAACAAAATAAAGTCAATCCTAGAAAAGGATCTATGTCTGTCGGAAAAAAAAGTATAATCCAATTCTTTTGGATTATGTATTCTCCAAATATCTTTTAATTCCAAGTCTTCTTTCATATCAAAAAAAGTCTGTGGTAGTCTGATCCTGGATTTCGCCAAACTCTTTTTATCTAATTTAGAATCGATTACTCCATTCCAATCTCCCATTATTAAAATAGATCTATAGTCCCATTGCAATATTTTAGTATGTAACATTTTATAAAAATGATCCTGTTGTTGATTGGGAGCATAAATTCCAATCAGAAGAATTTGGCCATTTGCTGTGAGCAATTCAATTGCTACAAACCTACCATCTTCATCTGCTTCTATAACTTTAGCTGTTAACTTTTTATTTACATAAATAACCACACCATTCTTTTTTTGTAAAGTTGAAGATATAAAATGTGTTCCTAGTTTGGAGTTTATCAAATATTTTTGATCTTGAGTTGTGATATGCGTTTCTTGTAAACAAATTATATCATTATTAAATTGTTTCAAATATGTAAATAATTTCTTCCTTTTCTGTACTGAATTCAACCCATTAACATTCCAAGATAAACACTTAAGCATCATCTCCCTCTTTTTGGAGCAAGGAGCAGAATAATTGAAGGTCATCCGAAAGCTTCGATCTCGCTCCCCCCATAGCTCCAGTCTCTTGTGCAGTACTCTTAACTGCCTCCTTATCTTGCCTTTCCTAAAATTTATTTATGCCCTTCTGCCATTCCTTCAAGTTTTCATCTTTTTTAAGTATAGGTATCATTTGAAAAAGAAATAAAAATTTTGGTAAAATATTCATTTTTACGGCGGCTATCCTTCCCAGCAAAGACAGTTGTAGTTTTTTCCAATTGTCCATCTCTTTCTGTATTTTGTGCCATAATGGTTCATAGCTGTACTGATATAATTTCATATTTGCAGTCATAATATAAACCCCCAGATATTTAACCTTCTTAACTACTTCAAATCCTGTTAACCTTTCTATCTCTTCTTTTTGGCTCCTAACCATATTTTTAGCTATTATTTTTGTTTTAGCTGCATTTATTTTAAAACCAGATACTTGTCCATATAAGCATACACACACCAAAATTAAACAGCTCCTTACTAATACTCATAATCCTCATTTAACATACACTTGTTCAGCAACCATTCAAAGTTAGAACAGTGCTGAATAAGCGATACTTACAATTATGGCCATTGAAGCAGCCTGTGGTCACAATCTGGGTACTCGCCAGCTGTCTCATTTATATTGCAGCATCCCATAGACCAAGGATGTCAAACTTGATTTCATTGAGGGCTGCATCGGGGTTGTGTTTGACCTCCGGGGGCCGGGATGGGTGTGGCCAACTCAATGTCACTTGTGTTGGGGGCGCCTATAATGGCCCGTGTGCTCTGCCAACGAAAATGGAGCTCAGGAGAGCTGCATGTGTTTTTGCTGGGTTGCAGGAGGCTGTTGCAACTGAAAACAGAGCTCAGAAGGGCTGCACCTGGCCCTCCCAAACTCCGGGTCAGTTTTGGAAGACAATTTTGTTTTTGCTTCTAAACCGCCACATATTTTAGCTGGGGAAGTTGGGAGGGGGTTGTTATTGGAGTGGTAGAAAGTTAGTCATAACAACATTCCATACTCAAGGAGTTTTGCTCGTGTCTGATGCAGTCTGCATGAAGATTGTATCCGGTGGAGTGTGAAAAGTTGATTAGAAAATGTGATGAACTTGTGGGTGTGGGGTAGGGCTGTGAACTCTTAGCTGGGTGGGGGAAACCTGGAAGCTTTCAGATTCAGGTTTTCCGAGATGTGCCAACATGACATCTCTAATAAATTGGAACTTAGAGGAATCTCAGGACTCAGAGCTTTATTTTGTTGGGGGTGTTCCTTGGAACCCTGACATTAACCTGAATCTCCTAAATAACTAAGCAGCACCCCGAAAGGGGGCTGAATGGGGTGCTGAGCCCCAGCACCAGTCTAAAGCTTGGGTGGTGCGAAGACTCAATGAAGATGGAAGGGAGAGAGAAGATTGCAGAGGGATCCATGGGCTCACATACCGGAAGGTTTATCAAGAACCAGTATTCTCCTTCTGAAGGCGTGATATGAGCCCTTGAAGCTGCAGAGGTGATGCAAAGCCTAGGAGCTCGGTCCAAGGAGATGGATTCTGGGAAAAGTTGCCAGCCTGATCCAACTCCAGAGATGGGATCGAAAGAACGATCGCCTGGATGTCGTCATGTATCCAGCCCTCATCAACCTGCCTTCATGCTACCCCCTGCGGAATTTATTCCCCCAGGCTGGGGATTCTATCCCGGCCAGGGGTGGGACCAGTGCCAGTGGACGCCAGCGCCTGCTGCTCCCCCTCTTACGGGATCACCATGGGCCCAATTTGCTCCAACAATCCCAACACTGCCGTGGGGTCTGAGCCAGCAGCGCCGCCGCCGCAGGTTCCAGTTCAGCCGCCGGCATTCACCCCGCCTCCAGCTGCCGTTGCAATTCCGCCAGCAATGGCCCCGTCACCACAGTTTAGAGCGACGTTTGATGGTAAGTCTACCAAACTGGCCTATTTCCTCAGCTGAGTATGGGCTCATATAGATCAGTATGGAAAGCAATACGAAATAGATTGCAACTTGCTATCTGTGATCTTGGAGGGGATGAATGAGGGAGATTCTGCTGACTGGATAGCCCAGCTGCATAATGAGGGGGTTGCTGAATTAAATGATGCAGAAGGTTTTGTTGAGCTGCTCCAGGCCAGATTCAAAGACCAAGACCGAATCAACGAGAGTGAAGCCGATATAAAGGTGATGAGTCAAGGAAATCGACCCATAAAGGACTTTGTATGAGACTTTAGAAGGGTCGCGGGGAACCTTGGACATTGGCTGGACAGAATACTTCTGCATTATTTTAAAGAAGCCATTGATCAAGAAGTCAGAACCGCTTATGGAATCCGGGGGGTGCCAGAGCGACTGCAAGACTGGTATACCATGTCGATAGCTCTTGAGAAGTTCACCCATGCCACAGCCCCTCAGCTGAGAGGCCCCCAGAGAGAACTTTGGCTAGACATCCTCTGACAAACCCCACTGAAACCCCTCCTACTCAATCTACAGGGGTAATCAAGTGCTACCGTTGCAGGCAAGTGGATCATCAAGCTGCGGAGTGTCTGGCGCCTGCGCCGGTCACTCCGCAGCTCGATGACCCACTTGCCTGTTCCACACCCGCACCCCGCCATGTCAGCCCGAGGCAGAAGGGACCCATGAAAGCCCCTGGATGCCAGCAGAATTGCCTGGCAGGCAGTCAAGACATCCCCTCCCCCTGTAGAGAACGAAGAGACTTCGTCCAAAGACTACGGTTGCTTTATATCGATCAGGTGGATGCCTTTCCCTAGTTGATCTCCTAGGTAAAACAGGACTTACAGCAGATGGTTCATCTGACTCCTCCCCTAAAACTGCATCCTCTAAACCTACTTCCTGTTCTTCCTCCTTGATAGAGAATTTTACATCATCTAAATCCTCAGGAATATCATCAGGAATATTATGCTTTATACTAACAGTATTATCACGTCTATAATCTATAATCTAGTTTATCCCATCCTTCGTGCTCTAAAAATTTAGCACTTGCACTAGAGTAAACACTAGTAGTTCCTTGTGCCCAAAATCTAAAAGATCTATGATTTGATTCATAGCCAACGAAAAACATTTTTCTGGCTCTCTGTTGATCCTTTCTCCTTAAACTAGATGGAATATGTACCCAAGCTGGGGTTCCAAATGTGTGTAAGTAACTAAGATTTGGTTTCCTCCCATGCCATAAGGTGAATGGTATTTCTCCTGTAGAGGAATGAACCACGTTGTTTAACACATGGTTAGCACACATAACAGCCTCACCCCATAAATTTTCAGGCAAACCAGAATCTGCCAACATTGTTCTAGTCATGGCTTGTAATGTCTGACCTCGTCTTTCAATAAACGAATTGTGTTCTGGTCTGTACGGAGCAGACCGTTTATGTTGGATCCCTGCATCCTGCAAAAACTTTTCCAATCTACGGTTGGTAAATTCTGTACCATTATCAGTCACTAAGCATTTAACTTTAAATTTCTGTTTCCTTTCTACAAAACGCAGCCAGTTGTTAATATGCTGGAATGTTTCACATTTTGTTTTCATAAGATAACAGAATCCGTATCTTGAATAATGGTCTACTATGCTCAGAATATAGCAGGCACCTCCTATGCTAGGTTTCTTGGGTCCAATTAGGTCTATAAACACTACCTCTAATGGATTTGTGGTTTTAAAACCATTAACACGGTTTGCTGGTGTAACCCTACTTTTCTGCTGACTACAGGCATTGCAATTTAGATATTTACTACATGCTTGTAGTTTTATCCCTTCAGATAACTGAACTGTTTGCTTTAACGTCCTGAAATTTAAATGCCCAAGTCTCCGGTGTAACAGATGAATACATTCATCATGTGGTTTAACATTCTTATAAACAGACTTAGATTTAGCCACCAATACTGGGTTATCCCTTAAAACAAATAAATCATTTTCTAAACTTGCAGTAACAACTTTGCCATCTTTCTCAATAAAGCATTTCTCATTTTTAAATGTTACTGTAAACCCAAATTTCAGTAATGATTTAACAGACAATAAATTGAATTTTAACCCAGGAATATATAACATAGGCAATGGTTCGTTATTAAATGACCAACGAGCAACACCCTCTCCAGCTACCTTAACCTTCCAGCCATTTGCTAGTTTAACATATTGGTTACTCTTCTCCATTTTAACAAAAATATTTCTATTTCTAGAAATTGAGAAGCACCACTGTCAACAACCCAACAATCCTGGTTACCATCAGTGGTTGAACTTGATATAGCTAAATTACAACCCTTCTTGGGTCTAGTATTGTTCCTAACAGACATTTTCTTATTCTTACAATACTTAGCTATATGCCCTTTAGCCCCACAGGCAAAACTACGTTTTACAATATAGGCAGTTGAGTACATTTTTTCTTCTTCTTTTGGCTGTTGCACTCTCAACTAATCGCTTTCTTGTCTTCTTTTGAATTCTTCCAATAACCTACCGGTTATGCCAGCCAATGTCAGTTCATCTCTGGACAAAACCTCTAACGAAGAAACATAGTCATCATAACTATTGTCCAATGAAGAAAGAATTATATAAACTTGTTGTAGTTCTGAGAAAATAAGTTCTTTTTCATGCAGCTCCTGGAAAATTCTGGTCATGGATTCCAAATGAGCCATCATATCTCCACCTCTAAGAAGATGTTGTTTAAATAATCTTCTTGTGAGATAAATATGAGCACCCACAGAGTCACGAACATATAGTCTCTTCAACTTGGTCCAACACCTAGCAGCAGACTCTTCGCCACGAATATGGACAAGCTGCTGGTCACCCAGTGTTAGTCCAATAATGCAAAGAGCTCGTTCATTGTCTCTGTTAAACTTGGCTATTTTCTTCTCATCTTCCTCATCGGCAGGATCCCATGCTGTTACATCCGGTGGATTATTAACTATGCCCCACAGTCCTTCTCTACGCAGAAGTAGACTACATTTTGCAGACCAGGATACATAGTTTGTTCCATCCAGCCGGGTTATCATGGAAAAATTTGCTGCTTGTTCTAGTGCCATTTTCACTTGGATTGTTTATCACAAACACAGTTTGTTCTATTCACATTAACTCTCAGTTTGGCTTTTAACAATCCTAGTTAGTTATGGTTGGCTCTGGGCCCATAACCAATGTTAAGGTTATTGTTGTTGTGTTACCAACCAGCAGAGTAGATTGCACAGAGAAACGTTGCTGAGAGCAATGAATAAGAGATATGCAAACTGGTTTATCAAAAGCTTACTTTATAGTAGAAAAACAGTCTCATAGTCTTTAAACAAATTCCAAGTCTTTGCCAGTAAATCAGTCCAGTAGTTACAGAATCTTCTTACTCAACAAACAGTAGTTGGTTAGAATAACAAACTCACTCTGGTTCACAAACCACGATGGTTGCAGATCCATCCAATGATAATAACAGATAACAACTCCTCTCAATGGTAGCTTATCATCACAGCTTCATACACAATGGCAGCATGGCTTTGCAGCTTCCTCACAACAGCATATCATAGCAGCAACCTCTCAACAGCATATCATAGCAGCAACTGAAGACGTTGCAGTACCTTGCTTAAATATTCTTACAACCAGTAATTATGTGATTACAGCATGACTCAGCATTAAAGCCACATAATACATATACAGATAAAGTAACAGTACACTTATATTGCCTGGACAACATAGTTAGGCTCAAACCATATCCTAACACTGGGCCGGCCAGCAGTAGCAGTGACAAAGACGACCCGCTGGTAAGTGGGACCATCCACCCCTTTGTGGTCATAGTAAAGCTGAGAGTGCCAGAGACTGGGATTGGAGAGGTAGCAGCAGTAATAGACACCCATTGCTTAATTAGCTCCCCCATTGTTGAGCAGCTAGGCATAAAGACACCTCTTAAGCCGCCCCATATGCTTTCAGCAAGTAGATGGGACCTTAAAAGGTGGCATCCCTGCTACACGGGACACTGAATTTGTCAGATTGGAACAAGGGATCCACAGAACTCATTCGATTCACAGTAGCCCCAAAAATGGCAGAGTCAGTCATCCTGGGACTGGCCTGGCTAGACAAACGGGCCCCTACAATCAAATGGGAGGATGGCTACCGAAAAGTCATTATAGGGGTGGGGCCTTTGCCGCCCATCCCTCCTGAAGCCGAACCCACTGAGACGAGCCCTCGGGCCCCACCAACGAGAGGCAGCCACTATGCCACCGAAGTCCTACCTGGGACTCCCCAGATCCCCAAGGAATACAGGGACCTTGCTGAAGCATTCAGTGAGGAGGAATGCAACATTCTTCCCCCTCATCGCCACACTGACTGTGCGATTGAGATCGAGCCCGGGGCCAAACTCTCTAAACCAAAGATGTACTCAATGATCCCAGAAGAAATGGCTGAGCTGAGGAAGTACATCGATACTAACCTAGCCCGAGGGTTCATCCAACCTGCAAAATCCAGAGTAGCCGCCCTGATGCTGTTTAAGGAAAAGAAAGATGGGGGGATGAGGCTCTGCATGGATTTTTATGGGTGCTGTATGCGTGGAAAACACCCCCTTCCCCTCATGAAAGATCTACTGAACTACCTTTCAAAAGGCAAAGTGTTTACTAAACTTGATTTGAGAGAGGGAAGCCTACTACAGGGTGCGCATAAAGGAAGGGGATGAGTGGAAGACTGCTTTCAACTGCTCATTAGGTAGCTTCCAATTCAAAGTCATGCCTTTTGGTCTCCAAGGAGTCCCTGCGGTATTCATGCCATTGATTAACGAAGTGCTGCATGAACATTTATACAAGGGGGTTCTAGTCTACTTGGATGACATCCTCATATTCAGTGAGACATTAGAAGAACATGTGAAACTAGTCCGACAAGTACTAAAGAAACTGTTAGCTGCAAAACTTTATGCGAAGCTATCCAAATGTGAGTTTCACAAAACTTCTCTGGACTATCTGAGCTACCGAGTGTCGAAGGAAGGCATAGAGGGCCCGGGAAAGTGCGAGTCGTACTTGACTGGCAGGCCCCTCACACCAGGAAACAGCTGCAAAGTTTCCTGGGATTTGCTAACTTCTACCGGCAATTAATCCCAGCCTTCGCAGAAGTGGCCCTGCCGCTTACTGAACGGCTAAGGACGGGACCCTCCCCTATAAAGCCGCAGTCAACGCAGCTGTTAGCTTGGACGCTAAACTGTCAAAAAGCGTTTGAAAAATTGAAACGGCTGTTTGCAGAGGAGCCCATCCTTCAGCACCTGGACCCAGATAGGCAGTTCATTGTCCAGGCTGACGCCAGCGACATTGCAGTGGCAGCAGTGCTCCTCCAGGAAGACCCTCAAGGGAGGCTGCTTCCTTGCGCTTATGTGTCCAAAAAACTCACAGACACTGAGCGGAGATGGGCAGTATGGGAGAAGGAAGCCTTTGCTGTTCATTCGGCTGTTCTATCATGGTGGCACTTCCTAGAAGGAGTCGAGATCCCCTTTGAGGTATGGTCAGACCATAAAAACGTTGAAGCCTTAAAGACCCCAAGACGGCTCTCCCCGAAACAGGTCCGCTGGGTGCAATACTTCAAGCAGTTTGATTTCAGGCTGAAATACATCCCAGGGGGGAAGAACCTGCTTGCAGAAGCCCTCTCAAGGAGACTCCAATATAACAGCCACAGGGAGGACGTCATCCATGTCATCATTCTGGACATGCAGAGTGCAGCGCAAGTCACTACCCGGAGTCAGGCCAGCAGGCGGACTGATCCCATCGATGGGAAGCTAACTGCTGACTTGAAGACAGCACTATCTACTGATCCATGGCTAGCCGACAATCGAGACACTTTGACGACCCGTGATGGACTAGCTTGGAAAGGTTCGAAAATTTACTTCCCCAACAGCATGAGACTCCTGGTGCTCCAGCGTAGCCATGATTCTCAATTGGCAGGTCACTTTGGATTTCTAAAGACCGTTCATCTGATTAAATGGTAGTTTTGGTGGCCAAACATGAAAATTGATGTGGAGGACTATGTAAGAAGTTGTGCCACATGTGCCAGCAGTAAGACAAGACCGGGAAAACCTCCCGGTTTGTTTCAACAGGTAGCTGAGCCCAGCTGCCCGTGGAAAGACATAGCTATGGACTTTATAGTAGAGCTTTCGGAAAGTGGTGGAAATACTGTAATATGGGCTGTGATAGACCTGTTCTCCTAACAGGCCCATTTTATTCCTTGTTCTGGACTTCCCTCGGCTAAGAGATTAGCCAAGATGTTTGTCAAACAGATCTACCGGCTGCATGGAGTTCCACGACAGGTTATCTCCAATCGAGGAGTTCAGTTCACCACTAAGTTCTGGAGAGAGTTCCTGAGGTCCATCTCAGGGGCTTAGCTCGGCTTTCCATCCGAGTACGAACGGAGCCGCGGAAGATGCTAATG
Organism: Pituophis catenifer annectens; assembly: GCF_029215685.1. Taxonomy (NCBI): domain Eukaryota; kingdom Metazoa; phylum Chordata; class Lepidosauria; order Squamata; family Colubridae; genus Pituophis; species Pituophis catenifer. The sequence continues at coordinate 104,515,054 of NW_027256883.1, read as the reverse complement.
CCATGGTGGAACAGTACATCAGATGTTATGAAGATTACCAGCAAGATAATTGGGCTGACTTGCTTCCTCTCGCAGAAGTGGCTTACAGTAATGCGGTGCATAGTAGTACAGGACTGACCCCTTTTCAGATTATGAGCAGCATGGAGTTCATCCCTATGCCAGAACTGCTGAGAGAACAGCCTTCTTCCATGACTCTGAATGAATGGATGGAGTCATTAAAGAAAGGCTGGGAGAATATCAAAAATAGCCCTGAATGAAGCGGCCGAAGCATACAAAAAGCAAGCAGACAAACACCGATCTCTCCAACCCCCCTTTCGGGTGGGAGATCGTGTGTATCTTTCCACCAAATACTTACGTTTGAGGTTGAAGAGTAAGAAGTTAGGACCGAAATATTTAGGTCCCTTCCCCATAGTGAAAGTGATTAACCCAGTGACTGTACAGTTAAATCTCCCCCACATACTGGGAAAAATTCATCCTGTTTTCCATTGCAGGTTGTTAAAGCCTGCTGTGGGATCTAAATTGAGACCTCAACCTGCTGCTCCCCCAAAGCCGATTGTGGTGCAGGGTGAGACTCATGAGGTGAAGAAAATTTTGCACTCCAGATTATAGAGGGGACATTTGCAATATTTGGTTCATTGGAAGGAGTACCCCTTGTCTGAAGCCACGTGGGTGAAGAGTTGGGATGTTCAGGCAGACACCTTAGTTAGGCAATTTCATGATAAATTCCCTGATAAGCCTAAGGGTCCTCCTGGGGGGTGGGGAGAGGGTTGATGTGCTAATTGTGTTAACCCCTGACTTCAGTCTTTTCCCAGGATGCGTTCCTTTCCTGAGGGGGGGGGAAGCATGTCAGTTTTAAAAAACAATTTTCTTTTTGCTTCTAAACTGCCACATATTTTAGCTGGGGAAGTTGGGAGGAGGTTGTTGGAGCGGTAGAAAGTTAGTCATAACAACATTCCGTACTCAAGGAGTTTTGCTCGCGTCTGATGCAGACTGCATGAAGATTGTATCTGGGGGAGTGTGAAGAGTTGATTGGACAATGTGATGAACTTGTGGGTGTTGGGCAGGGCTGTGAACTCTTAGCTGGGTGGGGGAAACCTGGAAGCTTTCAGATTCAGGTTTTCCAAGATGTGCCAACATGACATCTCTAATAAATTGGAACTTTGAGGAACCTCAGGACTCAGAGCTTTATTTTGTTGGGGTGTTCCTTGGAACCCTGACACTCCGTTTTTGCTGGCAGAGGCACTGCGGGCTGGTCCTTCGTGGTTTCATGGTGGCCCTATGGACCAGATCTAAACACCCGGCCTGCGGGCCTTGAGTTTGACACCCCTGCCATAGACACATGATCACCATTTTCAAGCTTTGCTGCCAGCTTCTGACAAGCAAAATATGTGGGGAAGCCAGTAGGAGATCACAAATGGTGAGCATGTGATCATGGGATGCTGTGACCATGTGGGATTTGCTTAATGATAGCAACTGGAACTGTCATAAGTAGGTATAGTCATGTGATGTATTTTATAACCATGTTGCTTAGCGACAGTTTCCAGTCCCAGTTATTGTCAATGAAGGCTACCGGTAGAATTTTGTTTTTATTCATTATAAGTTATTTCTTGTCTTTAATTACAACTTCTCTTGCTTGATTCCCATTGTGCTTTCGGTGTCTCTGATGATCTTGAAGTGGCATTTTTGCTTTTTCAACAGTTCTGCATTACTAATAGGACTGTTTCCTCCTTTACTGTTGTCCTTTACTCTGTTCATGTTTTTATCATGCAGAGTACCTGATGACCCCATTGAATATCAGTGGTACTTGTATAGTGGCTATGAAAGGCAGTTCTCAAAAATTCAGAGGCAAAAAGCATGAAAGAAGAATAGCTTGTTACTACAAGAAATAATAGACACCTTCCCTCCTGCCCAGAAAAAAGTAGATTCATGAGCAGGAGAAAAAAGTACAAGAATTTGAATAATTTCATTATAACTAGGACTTATATTTGATACATAACAATTATTAGAATTCATTACAGCTTAATTAACTTCTCTTTAATAAGCCTATTGATCAGAGTCTTTATATCCTTGAATGAGGACATTGAAAAGATGCTCAGAAGATATATAGATGACACAAAGCTGGGAAGGTTTGCTAGGAGAATCAGAAGTCAGGGTCAAGGTTCAAAAGGTTCTTGCGAGACTTGAAGATTGAGTATTTCCCAATAAATGGCAAGAAATGTAAGGTTCTGCATTCCAGAAAAGTCAGATACAGTTATATGTCAAGTGGTATTTGGCTCAGCTACAGCACATGTAAGAAAGAGCTAGGAATCTAGATCATAATTTAAGCATCAGCCAGTATTGGATTGCATCAACAATGTTGAGATCAAAGCAAACGATGGAGTATGGAGAACAACAAAAACTGAGAATTTGGAGAATAAATTCTGTGAACAACTTAAAAACTAGTATGTTTAGCATGAAATGAAGGCTGAAGGGAGACAGAAAAAGCAATCTTCCAATATTTGAAGGACAGTCATAGTTGAGAGAAACTAAATGGTCATTAGGAGATAATCTGATTCTGGTTTGATGACTCTGTGGAATGGCAAGATAAAGAAGACATTTAAATAAATAATAGGTATCAGTAATTTGTTCAGATTCTGATGTTACCTTCCTTCCCTTGAAAATTACTGGTTTATTTTAGAAAGATTTATGTACCATCATTTCTGAGTAAAGAATAAATAAGTTTAGTACAATAAAATATAAGAGTAGCATATATGTTTCTTAAAAACAGACTTCTACAAAGTAGTGAACTGTGATGTACCATATTTTTCAGAGTATAAAACACATTTCTCCCCCCCCCAAAAGAGGCTGAAAATTTGGGTGCATCTTATACTCTGAATATAGCTTTTTCGAAGCTTTTTTTCAGCCCTAAGGAGGCACTAGCAAGTGAAGCGATCTTTGCGCTTTGCCTGCTCCCTCCGACTCTCAGCTGTGCTTTAGAAGCTGTTTTTCAGCCCTAACGAGGCGTTAGTGAGTGAAGCAATCTTCCGAGCTTTGCCTGCTTTTCTCATTGCTTCTCTCTCCAAAGATTAGCTGTGCTTTAGAAGCTGTTTTTTATCCCCAAGTAGGGGATAAAAAGCGTGTGTGCGCTCAAAACCAGCAAACTAATGTGCTGAATCTGACCAGACTAAGGACACTAGGCAGATCAGCAGTTCTCAACCTGGGGGTCGTGACCCCTTTGGGGGTCGAATGGCCATTTCACAGGGGTCGCCAAAGCCCTCTCTCGCCCCCCTCCACGCCTTCACTCACCCTCACTCTCTGCTCTGTTGGATCGCCGGCCGTTTGCTTACCCCGCCCACTCCCAATCTATTGCTGCCTCCTGAGTCCCAGCTGATGACTAGAGGAAAAAAACTGTTTAAATTCTTGCCGCGGGGCTTCAAAGGGCCGCCATATAGCCAGTGGTGGGATTCTGCCGGTTCTAGGGGGTTCGGCCAAATCGTTTGTTAAATTGCTGGCTTGCCCCGCCCCTCCGCACCACTATTTATTGCCAATAAATAGTGGTGGGCGAGGGGCGAGCGAGCCAGCAATTTAACAAATGGTTCAGTGTTTTTTTGTAATTTTATTGGCCCGCGGAGCTTCAGCATAGGCTAATTAGCCCTTGATTAGATCGGCTCCCGACTCTCAGCTGTTTTGCTCAGGGCTCTGCTGCTTGCTGGAGCAGATTTTTTTCCCCCTAGCTATGCTGAAAAACGAAACTGAAAGTAAAGCAGGCTGTTGGCTTTGCTGTTGCTGCAACGTTGGAAAATTAGGCAGGCAGATTTCTTTTTCCTCACCAAAAAAGGTAGGTGCAAACAATGGGAAATTTAGGGAAAAAGAGGAGAGTTCAAGATTTTAAAACACAAAAGGAAAAAAGCTCTATTTAACTAGGAAATTGTAATAATTGAGATACTATTAATTGTATATTGTGTTGAAAGCAGAAATGATTAAGTTGTGGTTTGGAGGAATATACGGGGGAAATTATTTGGTTTATTATTATTGGTAAATATAATTAATTGATTTGTAAGAAATTGGATTGCATGGAAATAATTGGAATATTCATGTTCATATTGATTAATATGCAAAAAAGGTAGTTATATAACTAATTGATTTATATTAAAATGTTGAATTTATATTAAACAACTGTAATATTACATAATTAACCAATGTGAGGATGGATATAAAAATAGATGACAATGGGAAGGGGTATAATATAGAATAGAAGGGAAAAATTGAATTTGATTAAGATTAGAGATGAGGATGAAGGGTAATATTGGTTTTTTACAAAAATAGATGAGGAATAAATATGGCAAAAAGGAAATATAGAAATTGTAAATTTAATTGAAATGACTAAACACTGTTTAAATTTGTGAACCGGCCAAATACTCTGTTCAAAGAAATTACATTGTATGTTTGTATGTGTGTTTCTAATTATTGTTATTTATTCCTATTTGTTCTCTTTTATTCTTTAAAGTTTAACAATTCATTCTTTATCTTAATATCTTTATATTTGTTTGGGGTTGGCTTTCTTCCCTTTCATCTTTTTTATTGTACAGCAATCTTTCTCCTCAAACCTACCACCTCTCTCTTTTCTTTCCTTCTTACTTTCTCTTCCTCCCCCTCTTTTTCTCCTCCCTACTTCCTCTTCCTTTCTCCTTCTTCCCTCTCTTACCCTCACTCCTACTCTAATTTCCCTTCCCTTCCTTCATCCCTCTCTATTGCTGTATCCTTTTATGCATATGGACTACTCAGAGAGCTGAAAAAGTTATTTCTGACTGGTCCTCGCAGTTTTGACCAGTCCTCGAACTTATGACTGTCCTCACATTTTACGTTTTTGCCCTATCTTGTCACCATGGTGAAGAGAAGCAGTTGTGAAATGAATGACATGGTTGTTAAGAATGCTACAATGGGCATAAATGATGACCAGTCATAAGTGCGAAGACCGGTCAAAAGTGTGAGGACCTGTCAGAAATCACTTTTTTCAGCCCTCTGGGTAGTCCTTTTGTGCATATGGACTACTCAGAGGGCTGAAAAAGTTATTTTTGATTGGTCCTCGCACTTTTGACCAGTCCTCGAACTTAGGACTGTCCTCACATTTTACGTTTTTTGCCCTATCTTATCACCATGCTGAAGAGAAGCAGTTGTGAAATGAGTGACATGTTAAGAATGCTGCACGGGCATAAATGTGAGGATGGTCATAAGTGTGAGGACCAGTCAAAAGTATGAGGACCTGTCAGAAATGACTTTTTTCGCATGCCCACCCAGTCACATGACCTCCAAGCCACGCCCACAAAATAAGCCACGCCCACAGAACTGGTAGTAAAAAAATTTAGAATCCACCCCTGGTTGGGGGTCACCACAACATGAGGAACTGTATTAAAGGGTCGTGGCATTAGGAAGGTTGAGAACCACTGAGCCAGATGAATACCTGGTAGACAGATTTTTTTCCTATTTTCCTCTCCAAAAACTAAGCTGCGTCTGTGTCTTATACTCCGAAAAATACCATACTTAAACTTTTAAAGAAAAAATGTATCCACCAGGAATATGAATATTTCAGTAGTAGAAAACAGGGCTTCTGGGAACAGTTTTTATCCCCAGTATTTTCAGTCTTTTGTAAACTTCTGATAGGATACCCTATTACACGGGTGTCAAACTGAATCATGTCACGTGACATATTGCAATGTATCGTAACATTTTTTCCATTTCAGAGCCGGGGTAGGTGTGGCCTGCGCGTGACGCATCTGGCCCTTGGAGTGCCAATTTGACACCCCTGTCCTATTACTTGTATCTCATGACTGACCTTTATTGCAATTCCTTTGGCTGAATAATAGCTTTAAATAACAATTGAGATTTTATAAATCCTTTTATATAGTATCATCACTATATCTGTTAAAACTAATATGGTATTAACATTTAATAAAATAAAAGAGACTTCAGAATAATTACAGGTAGCTGATAATATGGTATGAAAATTACTGTTGATAAATTATTAGTATCAATGTTAATTTTTATGAGTTGCTTTAGCTTCAATGTTTGGTAATAAAGATTTAAAATGTTTCATACTAATTCTCTGGTACATTTTTGTCTGGTATGCAGGTCAGTCAATGCATCTTTCTTCCAATGGAGGGCAACATATTACAAAAAAAGTCCAAAAAAATAGAAATAACTATGCTTCAGTTGAATGTGGTGCCAAAATACTGGCAGCTAACCCAGAAGCAAAGGTAATAACACCTAACAATGCGATAGTTTATATTTTTAGAAAACTGCTGAATGTGGGTTCATTTGTTTCTTTAACTGCAATCAAATTTGAAATATTTTATGGTACAAATAAGTTTAATTTCCGATCAACGTTGTAAGAGGTTTCCACTGCTGCTTGTAGAATAAATCAGCCTATCATTTGTCAGAAGTAAAGAACAGCATTAGTTTCATTGAGCAGTGATAGTACAAGCCAAAAAAATATCCTAAACAACTTGCAGAGATGATTTTATGTTGAAATAAAAAATAAAATTGTGCACCCTTTGTAATTCTGCCATTAATTGTATCTGAGTTTGTATGTATACATATGTGTAATGATACATTCTACCAAAAAGCCAAAAAATAATTAACTACACTACAAACAGTTTCTGCTAATGAATTATGTTCTCATTTGTAATAGAGTACATCAGCAATATTAATAGAAAATATGGACCTTTATATGCTAAATCCATGCAGTACTAAAATCTGGTAAGTACATTTTCAGTAAAGTGACTCTCAAGTGAAGAATTTATTTTGCAAAAGTAAAAAAAGATTTCAAGAAACAGTGTTAAGCATCATAAGCATATGGTATGCATTATTCATTATTGATTATATGCTGTCCAATTTATATCAACACTTAAAAAGCCAGATTATGAGACCATCTTGAGTACGATCTATCCCCAGTCTCACCCTTCAGGTCCCCTAATGGTGTGCCCATTGCTGATTGAGTCCATCCAACTTGTTGCTAATAACCCTTTTATTTCTTTCAATATTGCCCAGCATTATGGATTTCTCAAGGAAGCTATGTCTGTGGATAAAATGTCTAAAATGTGATACTTATATTTTTTCCACTGTGCTTCTTGCTTTCATTATTGCAGCTTGGAGAGCATTTTCAGCTATCAAAATAATGTATCAGCTTAGTGCACATTATTGAAGTTTCTTCCTTTAATTTTAAAAACATATTCAGCCTCTCTTAATTCAGCATATGGATTTAATGAATAATAAAAAAACAACAACAAACAGCTTTGTCTCACTCCTTTGCTGAGTTGAAATCTGCTCTTTTGCCATATTTTGCTGGAACTATGTCTTACTGTTCTGCATACAGTTTGCATGAGTATATGTTTTGGGATTTCTGTTTTCCTAAGGTTATTCCAAGTGGTTAACATAGTTAGTACAATCTAATGCCTTCCTACAACCAGTGAACTTGTTTTTGGTATTTTTCAACTATCCATTGTCCAGCATGGATCAACAAACCAAAATAAATAAATAAAAAACCACTTTATATATTAGACATCAATAGTGACTGGTTTATTAACAAATATCAGATAATGTTATACTTGAACATAAAATATTGTAACATTAGAAAATTTCTGCCAAAGTAGTACATATTGCTTCATTCTTAGATTCATGGAGAATATTGCTTTTTCTATGATAGATAAGTTATACATTTTCAAAAGCTATTCCTTCATATCTTGAATAATAATATTCAATTTCTCAGTATAATTTCTTTAGCCATCCCCCATATATGAGTGGCCATAATTTCTTTTTTTATTATAAATTTTTATTCATTTCATATTAAAATATTGGACACAGTGCAACCATCCTGGCATTAAATCCGCCATATACACTAAAATATAAAACAAATATCATATATACTCATCATACATTACTGATTATCTACAATTATTCTGCCCAATATACTCGTTTATATTTACATATATTACATCACCTTTCGGGTCTACAAATCCTGATTATTTTCTGTTCCAACTCCCACCTCTCAGTTCCAACCATTGGTAAAATCTATTCCATACATCATGATATTCTGTCTCTCCTTGGTTTTTTAATTCTAATGTCAATCTATCCATTTCTGTGCAAACTAATATTTTATTATCTCCCTTTCTAAAGGTATATTTTCACTTTTCGATTATTGGGCATATACCATTCTCCCTGCTGTTATAATGTGTAGTATTAAATAAGTTGACCCTTTACAATGGCCCTCTGTTATGATTCCTAATAAAAATAATTCTGGTTTGAATTTTAATCCTTGTCCAACCATTTTTTCTAACCACATCTGGATCCGTTGTCAAAATTCCTTTCCTTTTTTGCATGTCCACCACATGTGCTAATACGTGCCTGGTACTTGATTGCATTTCCAGCATTTCAGGGATATATTACTAAACATTTTAGCCAATCTTGCCGGAGGAAGATGCCATCTATAAAACATTTTATATAAATTCTCCTTGTATGATGTGGCAGCACTAATTTCCTGTTTCTTTCCCATAGTTTTTGTCACTTTTCCAATTCAATATTGTACCCAAAATTTTTGGCCCATACCACCATTGTCTCTTTGACTTGTTCTTCCTCCATTTTATAATCTAGTAGATATTTATAGATTACCTTTATCAATTTCTCATCTGTCCCCAATAAAAATTTATCTAGTGTCATTAATTCTCTATTAATACCTCACATTTTCAAATCCTTCTCATAACATGATTGAATTTCTAGGTATGACCACCACTCGAATTCCACCCCTTGCTCTTTTAATTCTAGTCTAGTTTTCAATTCCCCTTCTTCGTTTAGTATATCCATGTATGAGACAATTTTCCCCAAGTTGATTAGATTTGGGTGTACCAGCGCATCTAGGGTGGAGAGCCAGACCGGTGTTTTCATATAATTCTGTTGTTTGATTTTGTTCCATATCACCAATAGAGCATGTCGTATATAGGGCCTTTGAAAATATTGATGTGTTGTGTGTCTTCCATATCAGAGAAATTCATGCCACCCTATTTGAATATGATGGCCCTCTAGTGTTAGTAATCTCTTGTTCCTTAAAGTTATCCACTCTTTAACCCAAGTAATTGTTGCAGCTTGATAGTACAATTCCCAGTCGGGCAGACAAAACCCTCTTCTTTCTTTTGAGTCTTGCAGTAATTTCAATTTGATTCTTGGTTTCTTTCCTTGCCGTATAAATTTCAACATTATTATATTCAAATTTCCAAAATATTTTTTCTCTAATTTTATAGGTATGTTTTGAAATAAAAAGTTCATTGGCAGAATATTCATTTTTATTGCGGCTATTCTGCCCATAAAGGAGAGTTGCAAGTTCTTCCATCTCTCCAAGTCTACCTTTATTTGGTTTTTTAGTTTAGTATAGTTATTCTCCTTGATCGTTACACACTTTGCAGTTAAGTAAATTCCTAGATATTTCACTTATTTCACTAACTGAATGCTTATTTCCTTAGTCAAGTCGTCTTTCTGTTTATTTGTCATATTCTTGGCTATCATTTTAGTTTTTTCCTTATTTACTTTTAATCTGGTGGCTACTCCATATTCCTCCAATACCTCCATAAGTCTCAGGCCTGATTGCAGTGGTTCCTCCAGGATGAAAACTAAGTCATCTGTGAAGGCCTGAAGTTTATAAATTTCTCTTTTAATTTCCAATCCTTTAATTTGCGTATCCTTCCGAATAATCCTTGTCAATACTTCCAATGTTAGTGTAAACCAGCGGTTCTCAACCTGGGGATCGCGACCCCTTTGGGGGTCGAACGGCCATTTCACAGGGGTTGCCAAAGCCCTCTCTCGCCCCCCCCACGCCTTCACTCACCCTCACTCTCTGCTCTGTTGGATCGCCGGCCGTTCGCTTACCCCGCCCACTCCCAATCTATTGCTGCCTTCTGAGTCCCAGCTGATGGCTAGAAGAAAAAAAACTGTTTAAATTCTTGCCGCGGGGCTTCAAAGGGCCGCCCTATAACCAGTGGTGGGATTTTTCCGGTTCTAGGGGATTCGGCCGAACCGTTTGTTAAATTGCTGGCTTGCCCCGCCCCTCCGCACCACTATTTATTGCCAATAAATAGTGGTGGGCGAGGGGCGAGCGAGCCAGCAATTTAACAAATGGTTCGGTGTTTTTTTGTAATTTTATTGGCCCGCGGAGCTTCAGCATAGGCTAATTAGCCCTTGATTAGATCGGCTCCCGACTCTCAGCTGTTTTGCTCAGGGCTCTGCTGCTTGCTGGAGCAGATTTTTTTCCCCCTAGCTATGCTGAAAAATGAAACTGAAAGTAAAGCAGGCTGTTGGCTTTGCTGTTGCTGCAACGTTGGAAAATTAGGCAGGCAGATTTCTTTTTCCTCACCAAAAAAGGTAGGTGCAAACAATGGGAAATTTAGGGAAAAAGAGGAGAGTTCAAGATTTTAAAACACAAAAGGAAAAAAGCTCTATTTAACTAGGAAATTGTAATAATTGAGATACTATTAATTGTATATTGTGTTGAAAGCAGAAATGATTAAGTTGTGGTTTGGAGGAATATACGGGGGAAATTATTTGGTTTATTATTATTGGTAAATATAATTAATTAATTTGTAAGAAATTGGATTGCATGGAAATAATTGGAATATTCATGTTCATATTGATTAATATGCAAAAAAGGTAGTTATATAACTAATTGATTTATATTAAAATGTTGAATTTATATTAAACAACTGTAATATTACATAATTAACCAATGTGAGGATGGATATAAAAATAGATGACAATGGAAAGGGGTATAATATAGAATAGAAGGGAAAAATTGAATTTGATTAAGATTAGAGATGAGGATGAAGGGTAATATTGGTTTTTTACAAAAATAGATGAGGAATAAATATGGCAAAAAGGAAATATAGAAATTGTAAATTTAATTGAAATGACTAAACACTGTTTAAATTTGTGAACCGGCCAAATACTCTGTTCAAAGAAATTACATTGTATGTTTGTATGTGTGTTTCTAATTATTGCTATTTATTCCTATTTGTTCTCTTTTATTCTTTAAAGTTTAACAATTCATTCTTTATCTTAATATCTTTATATTTGTTTGGGGTTGGCTTTCTTCCCTTTCATCTTTTTTATTGTACAGCAATCTTTCTCCTCAAACCTACCACCTCTCTCTTTTCTTTCCTTCTTACTTTCTCTTCCTCCCCCTCTTTTTCTCCTCCCTACTTCCTCTTCCTTTCTCCTTCTCCTCCTCTCTTCCTCCCTCTCTTACCCTCACTCCTACTCTAATTTCCCTTCCCTTCGTTCATCCCTCTCTATTGCTGTATCCTTTTATGCATATGGACTACTCAGAGAGCTGAAAAAGTTATTTCTGACTGGTCCTCGCAGTTTTGACCAGTCCTCGAACTTACGACTGTCCTCACATTTTACGTTTTTGTCCTATCTTGTCACTATGATGAAGAGCAGCAGTTGTGAAATGAGTGACATGGTTGTTAAGAATGCTACAATGGGCATAAATGATGACCAGTCATAAGTGCGAAGACCGGTCAAAAGTGTGAGGACCTGTCAGAAATCACTTTTTTCAGCCCTCTGGGTAGTCCTTTTGTGCATATGGACTACTCAGAGGGCTGAAAAAGTTATTTCTGACTGGTCCTCGCACTTTTGACCGTTACTCGCACTTTTGACCAGTCCTCGAACTTACGACTATCCTCACATTTTACGTTTTTTCCCTATCTTGTCACCATGGTGAAAAGAAGCAGTTGTGAAATGAGTGACACGGTTGTTAAGAATGCTACAATGGGCATAAATGATGACCAGTCATAAGTGCGAAGACTGGTCAAAAGTACGAGGACCTGTCAGAAATCACTTTTTTCAGCCCTCTGGGTAGTCCTTTTGTGCACATGGACTACTCAGAGGGCTGAAAAAGTTATTTTTGATTGGTCCTCGCACTTTTGACCAGATCTCGAATTTACGACTATCCTCACATTTTACGTTTTTGCCCTATCTTGTCACCATGGTGAAAAGAAGCAGTTGTGAAATGAGTGACACGGTTGTTAAGAATGCTACAATGGGCATAAATGATGACCAGTCATAAGTGCGAAGACTGGTCAAAAGTACGAGGACCTGGCTTCCGGTTTGACTTCCATCGCTGTCAGACGGTCCCTTGGGACCGCCAGCCCCGTCGCCCGTAAACCGCCTTTACAACTGAAAGGCGGCTCGAAAAACTCCATTTCCATAAGGAAATGTGAGATAGAGCAGGCGAGGGCAGGTAGAGCCCTCTGCGAAGTCCCCAGAGTTTTTCTTTTACTCTTGGGGACGAAGCAGGATGAGGCTCCCTATTTCCTTCGCTACTGCTCCGGGCTTCGGGAGACCTCTGCCTTTTGCAGAGCCAGGCAACGAGATCAAACCTTTCAACGAAAAACAACAGATTGTTTAATTAAAGAGGATGAGATCTGGACTTGGGACCCTAAATTGCAAGTATTTTTAACGATTTTATAAGCGTTTCTAAGTGAAGGAAAAAAAAAAGCTTAAAATGGCGACCGCTGAGGCTTGAGAAGTAGCCGAAAGTGAAAGTCCTTCCGTAACAAGTTACAAAGTAGCGGAACAAACAGTGCTGGCTAGAATAGAGAAAAGAAAAATTTCTATTCTAAGTTTCTTTTTTTCTTGGAGATTTGATATTGATCTTGTTTGGAGAGAAGTCCTCTTTCTTTAAAAAGAGTTTGTGTGGCAGGATGGCGTTAAAATTAACAAAGCCAGACAAACAAGCAGCGGGGGGGGGGGGGTTTCCCCCATTTACAATTATGTTAACAAGTTTCGAGTTTACAGACTCAGAAGAATGGTTTTAATTTAAAAGAATTTGTTTTGAAGGAAATGGCAAGACATGACGAGATTGTGAACCAGAATTTTGAAAAATTTAGGCAGGAAATTAAAGAATTCATACAATTAAAGTATGATAACTTACAACGAAAGATTGTAACAGTGACTAATGCTTTTTCAGAAATAATTATAAAGATGGATACAAATATCAAGTTATTAGAGTCTAAAATGGAGGAAGTTGATGATAAGATTTATAATTTGAACAATAAAATACAAAGAATGGAAAATGATTTGATAAATATTCAAGACAATAGCTCTGAAGTAAAGTCTAAAAAGGAAGTTGATCAAGAGACTTACAATGCAGAAAATATAAAACAAGGGATTGAAAAAGAAGTTACAATGATGCAATACAGGCTTACAGAATTTGCGGTTAGAATGAGAGGGTTACAGGAAAATAATAGAGATGATTTAAGAAAAATATCTGCTGAAGTTCTGGCCGGGATTTTAAAGGTTCATCCTTAGGAGGTATCTTGTAAGATCGACAAGGCCTATAGAGTAAATTCTTGGACTGCAAAGCAAAGGCAATTGCCTAGAGATGTGGTGATTTATTTTACAGATAAAGAAATAAGAAATGATATTGTGCAAAAATCTTTTAATTCCACTCTACAATTGTATGGAAGAAAGATCTGGATATATAAAGAGTTGCCGCCCAAGATATTAAAAGATAGAAAGAAATTCGGATTTTTGGTGACTGAGCTAAAGAAACAAAACATCTCATTCAGGTGGGATGTCCCAGTTGGCATAATATTGAGATATCAAGGAGAAAGATACCAACTAAATACTGTTGAAAAAGCAGAAGAATTTTACTATAAGGTTCTTAAAATGGGTTCAACATCTTCATGTATAATATATGAGTGGAATAAAGAAAAACAAAATCAACAAGAGATAGAAATTCAGGATAAGCAGAAGGAGATGGAAGTAATGGAAAAACAACAAGTTACAGAGGACTTTGTAGATGAGCCGCTTCTGGATTCTCCTTCAGAGGTTACAGCTGGATTATTTATAAATAGAAGAGAGGCGGCTTTGGATTCTAATGTGATGATTTATCAAGTTACAGACCAGCATAGAAATCAATCAGTTGACATACAACTCATAGAAAAGAAACCAGAACGGAGATTTAAGCCACAAAAGCAAAACCAACAAGATCAAGTTAAAGATCAGCATGAAAACCAAATAGTTGATACACAATTTATAGAAAGGAAATCAGGATGGAGATCTAACCCACAAAAAGTCAAGAAAAGAAGAAGCAGGTCTTACAAAAACAAAAACTTTTAAACTAAACAACAGTGTAATGCCAGTTATTTAAGAGATGATTGAATATATGAAAAGATAGCTGAGGCAAAGTATTGATTTATATTATCCTGAGGAGAGTGACAGATCTCTGCAGCGCTGTACTTTTGGGATGTGAAAAGGGCCTTAAACTGAATGGATTGGAATTATCTATTTTGGATTCTTTGATAAATGTATTACGTTTATGCTGAGCTACAAGGCAAGAAAGTTATGGGATTGGGGCAAGCAGAAGATCTGGTTGTTACCCTATTACGGTGGTTGGAATTAATAATTTAGATGAAAGACACTATATAGACACTATGTGGAATACAAATATAAAGTCACTCGGGTGGTTGTTTTTTATGTATCAAGACATCTACTGTTGATGGGGGCAGATGGTAATTGAAGATACCGAACATACTGTTGGAATTAGGATGTTACCCTAATAAGGGTGATGGAGTTAACAATCCAGCTGAAAGACACTACAGAAGATATTATATGGATTACAAGCTTAAAGTCATTTGAGGATTTTATTTATATAAGGGAATACTTCTTAGTGGTGTGGGCAGAAGAATAAAGATATTAAGAACTATTATGTATGGTAGTCCTGTAGGAAAGTGGGTGGAGATAGGTTAGCTTATTGATTGTTTAGTTGAAGAAAAGGGATATTATGTTTAGATATGAATATATGTAAAAGATTTGAGTTAAGAGATATATCTATTGGGGTGGAGGAAATGGGCAGACTATGAGTTGAATAAATGTTAAATTAGGACAACAAGACCCCACCCCTGATTGGGAGTCACCACAACATGAGGAACTGTATTAAAGGGTCGCGGCATTAGGAAGGTTGAGAACCACTGGTATAAACAATAACGGCAATAACAGACACTCTTGTCTTATACCTTTCTAATTCTAAAGTTTTGCATTACCTTGCCGTTCACTATTACTCTAGCCTCCTGTTTAGAATATATTGCCATAAGCATATTTATAAATTTATCGCCGAAATCCATGTATTTTAATTGTAACATAAATTTCCATTTAACATTATCAAACACCTTTTGAGCATCTAGGAATAACAATACCACTTGTTTCTCTTTGTTTTTCATAATATTCTAGTATATCTAATATTGTTCTCATGTTATTCCTTATTTGTCTTTTGGGCAGAAAACCATTTTGATCAACGTGTATAAACTCGTTCAGAAACCTTTTCGATCGTTCAGCTACTATTGATGTAAATATTTTATAGTCTATATTCAGCAAAGAAATAGACCTATAGTTTTTAATTATCATTAAGTCAGCATCCTCTTTCGGAATCAATGTAATATTAGCTTCCACCCATGATGGTGGTATCTTCACTTCTCTTAGAACTGCATTGTATACCTAAAGTAATATTTGTCCTAGAGTGTCTTGTAATTCTTTGTATATTTCTGCTGGTAACCCGTTGGGGCCCAGTGTTTTATTATTCTTTTGTTTTTTTTTATTGCCTCTATTAGTTCTGGCACCTTTATTTCTTTGTTTAACATACCTTTTATTTCTTCTGGAACTTTGGTCAAAACGACTTTCTCTAAACATTGTAGGGCTTTTTCTTCTGTGAAACTATCATTATCATTGTATAGTTTCTTATAAAACTCCTGGATTATGTTATTTTCTCCCTCACTTTGATTCCATCTTCATTTTGCAATTTACTAATCCACCTTTTCTCTTTCTGCTTCTTCAATTTATAAGCTAACCACCTCCCTGGTTTATTTGCATTCTCAAAGAAGTTTTGGTTAGTTTTCTTTATGTCTTGTACCAAATCCTCCTCTTCGAGGATGTTCAGTGTATGTTTAATTAAGTCCATTTGCTGTTTTAGGTTTCTTTTTGAGGTTCCTTTTGTAACTCTACCACAAATTTTCTATATTCTTCTTCTAAGTATTTCTGTCGTTGCTTCTTCCTTTTGTTTTTGTTTGCCGTGTATGATATAGCAACTCCCCTCATATATGCTTTCGCAGTATCCCATAGGTTTGTATCTTCTTTCTTGTTTTCCTTAAAAAAACCCGACCATTTGTTTTTCCATCATCAGTCTGAATTCTTCATCCTTTAGAATCAATCTATTTAGAGTCCATTTTACAGTTTTCTTTTGTCCTTTCCAACTAATTCTCATTGGATCATGATCTGCCCAGATATTTGTATCTATTTCTATTTCATTCACTTCAGAGTTTAATTCCATTGACATCCATACCATGTCAGTTCTGGACATTGGTGTCTATTAGAGTAGTATGTATACTGATTCCTCCCCTGATTTCTTTCTCTCCAAATATCCTGTACGTTTAGCTCATCTACCATTTTAAAGGTTCTAGGTAGAATTCTTCTAGTTCCCTTTTTTACTTTGTTGCTTTTGTAGTCTAATTTTTTTATCTATTATTGCATTGAAATTTCTTACAATACAGAAATCTCCTACAATAAATACAATCACCCTCTATGCCACGAATAGTATTATGTAATTTTTTGTAAAATTGTTCTTGTCCCCCATTTGGAGCATAAATTTCTACTAATAATACCCGTTTTCGATTTAATATTATTTCCACAGTCAGAATCCTTCCCTCCTCATCCTTATAGATTTGCTTGGCCAAAATTGTCTCTTTAATGTATAACACTACCCTCTCTTCTTTTGTTGTGATAATGAAACAAATGTTTTCCCCAATTTGGGGTGTTCCAGTAGTTGTTTATATTTTTCTTTTATATGGATTTCTTGTAATGCTACTATATCTAGGTTCAATCTTTGTAGTTTGTTAAGGGTCTTCTTCCTTTTCAAGGGGGAATTCAACCGGTTGATATTCAGTGATAAAATCTTAAACTCTTCTTGCATTCCTCTACCTATATCTAGGTCTTATATTCCTTGTTGTTCTAATCTCTCTCTGTTCCTTAAGTCTTTCCCTGTTACTCTCCGGTCTTTCTCCTTTTTCTTTTCCCTCTTCTTTGATTGTAGTTCCCTTTCTTCCGCAGCAGATATTCTTAGGTCTCTTTCTTCTATTACTTTCCTCTGTTCTGGTTCCTCCTCGTTACCAAAATGTTGATTATAAAAATCCTCCGCTTTGTCCAAAGTATCCACTCTATATCTCTTTTCTCGCCATGAGACCATTAAACCTTCCAGTGTCAACCAAGTTTTCTGGGAGTTTTTAGCGCCTCTAGTTCTTGTGATTGGTCCGCACCTCAAAAAGGACTGCTATCCTCTAGGAATTGCCTCCAGGTGAGGAGGACTTACTAGATTGCATATGCTTCTTTCTCCCAGACAGCCCGGCATCTTTCTGCTAAAAGAGTTTGTGAGAGGTGTAGGCACAAGGTTGTAGCTTCCCTTTCAAATTCTTTTGAAGGAGCAATGCCCTCACCTCCACATCACTAGTATTCACCTGAATGATAAATGGCTTCCCTGAGTCAAGATGCTTCAGCACCAGATTGGCTGCAAAAAGTCATTTTAACTTCTCGAAAGAGGCTTGGCATTCCATTGTCTATTTCAGTGATTGAGGCTGAAATGGGGCTGGAGCCTCCCCCCACCCCTTGACATTGTTCCATCCAGCTGGGAGAACTATATGATTTTTTATTCCCTCAACTGCATGCCCAGTTTTCCCAAGGCTAATCAGGGATCTGGTACACCGAGAATCTAGCAGGGCAGTCCCTTGCATCCTGAGGAAGTCAGCATTATTTCTACTCTTGTGGGGATGATGGTGCCACTTACCATCGGGTCATCTTCTCCCTTCCTATCCTTTTGTAAATGGCTGGAGGCTTAACCCTCGTTGCTAGGTGGGGTGAACTCTACAACATCCACTCCTTTTGCGGGGGGCTTCCTTCAGCTTGGGTGGACCTTTATCTCTCCTTGGAGGGCCTCGGGGATGGGTGACAGTGGCTGGCTGTGGGACAGAGCACTCTGACGCTCAGTGTCCCTCTTTGTTGCAGTGAAAGCACACAATGAGGCCCCAATATGCTTGGCTGACTTGGGGGGGAGTGCCTCCCTTTCCTCCTTTTTGGGTGCTTCATTTTTCCGAAGCATGGTGACTTCAGTCTTGTCACCCATGTATGCTCGCAGAATTCAACCAGGTTGATTTCCACTTCGTTGACTTAAGATGTACCACCCTTGGGAGATCCGCCAAGCTCCTTGGGACAAGCAGTTGTAGTATATCTCCTTAGCCAGTCCTTCTCGAAAGTGGGTCATCAGCAGGCATTAGGGCAATTCCCCCAGTTGGCTGGCCAATCTCTGGAATTCTTGGATGTATTCCACCACCAGCCATTTGCCCTGTTTAATGACTCCAACGCAGGTCTCTGTTCATTCATCAGTGAAGGGATCATCAAATTGCCTTCTCAAGGCTTGCATAAAGGCATCAAAATGATAGAGTTCGATGATATCATTGTCATGGACGGCCACTAGCCACTCTGTTGCGTCCCCATCCAAAGTTAGAGCCAGTTAATGCTGGCTGCATCATCTGGATACATTGCTCCATGTAATGCCAGGTCTGGGCCCAAGAAGTATTTGGTTCCCCATCAAACTTGATCATCATGGGAGGCGATTGGTGGTCTGCCTGAATCAATAGCTGCACCAGAGCCTAGTTGAGCCGCTGGCAGAGAACAAAGTGTTGCGGCGGCCACAGTAGCAGGGTCCAACGCCAGGGCTGCTGCCCCCTGGGCCAGTGACTGCCTTTCCAGACCTTTGAATTTCTCCCTCAGTTGGTCCACCGCAGGGCTGAGAGCGATAGAGGGGAACTTCTAATTGGAGTCATCCCACTCTGCGGCAGCTTCCTCACACAACATTTACCCTTGGAGAAGGCTCTGGGTTCGCCTGTTCTCCCTACCCCCCAGGACTATTGGGCCTTCAAGCCTCAGAGAGCAGATTCCTCAGGTTGCTCCTCTGGTGCAGTGGATGGCCCCACAGGTTTTCCCTCCAGTAGCCTTCAGGCAGGCTCTGGCAGCCTGAGTAATTTGGGCCTCCTGTGGCAGTCCTTTATCTTGGCTGGCTGTAGCTTCTCACATGGCTCAGTTGGGCTTCCACCCCTCCCTTCTTCCTTACATTCCAATCTTTCTCTCTACCCCCTTCCCCTGATGCTCATGAACCTTGGATACGAGAGATGCAGTCATGAGAATAATTGAGTTCCACCTCATTGTACCAATAATATATCAATTTGATTTTATCTGCTTCATCCGCTGATGTCCAGAAATAGTGTCATTTCAATTATTTGAAGACTTTATCAATGAAGAAATCATTGGTGAAGTGCAGAACTTAGGTGTCCTTTTTCCAAGTCCAATGCTCATGCTCATTCTCTCTCCCTCCCTCCTCCCTCTCTCAATTTTTAACAAAAAGAAAAAAGATATAAAGAAATGTCTTCCAATCTTTATTTCAGCACTTACAGTTATAAATCTAAAGATACATTGTGACTCTTCCTTTTATACATAGTCCTTGACTTATGACCACAATTCAGCTCAAAAAATTATTGCTAAGCAAGGCAGTTAAGTGATTTTTGTCTCATTTTACTATCATTTTTGCCACGATTGGTAAGTGAATCACTGCAGTTATTAAGTGAATCATGTGATTGTTAAGCGAATCTGACTTCCCCCACTGACTTTGCTTGTCAGCTGGTAAGGTTACAAATGGTTTTAAGTATGAAAAATGGTGATAAGTCTTTTTTCAGTGCTGTAACTTTGAATAATCACTAAGTGAATAGTTTTAAGTCAAGAACTATTGGTACTTCTTTTATCTAATCATCAAAAACATAATTCATATTCATTTTTTCTTTTTAATTAAAAGTCTACTCACCAATAAACATGCTGTCTTTTTTCTAATTAAACAATTCAATTTGGCCATTTCTGTGAGTTTTGCAGTCCGGATCAACTAATCAATCAGAATACAGCTATATATGTAAATGAAAAGAACAAGCTTAAAAATCCTAGCCTTTTAAAATTGAAAATATGGAGAATTGGGAGGATGAATATGAGACACTAAGGGAGATGTTTCAAAAAATAAGGGAGGCATTTAAGGGAAATAAAGAAGCAGAGGATTGGTTAGATTGCAAAAAAAGAAAGAGAAAAGATGAACGAGAAGCAAGAGAAACGAGATAATATTGAAAAGGAAATAATTGAAAAAAAAGATAAAGATGATTACACTGGGTTCAATAGTGATAGAATAAAAATGGATAAGGGAAAATACATCTCAAAATGAAGAGAAGAGAAATAAATGGGGAAAGATTGAGAATGAAAAGCAATAGAGTTAAAATTAAAGGAAAAAGGCTGAATGGGAGGAGATATAAGCAAAAGAAAAAGAAGAAGGTAAAGAAATGGGAGAAAGGGAAGAAAACATCAAGAAAGGGAACTGGAGAGACTAAGAGAAAATGGTTAAGAGTCAGTGAAAACGTTAATTTGTTAATAAAGAGAAGGATGCTAGTTGTAGAAATTGTGTGTGAAAATGCTGTTAAATGAAAAATAGAACAATGTAATGTGAAAGAAAGAATGATATTGGAAGAATTAATTGAAATTAAGATGGAAATTAAATTTAAAACTGAATGAAATTGAAATGCAAAAAATGATTTAAATAATATACTTGTAAGAAGTAAAGTAGAAAAAATATATTGTTAAAAGTAAAAAGTCTAAGGATTGGAAAATTGAATAAAGAACAAATATAAAGATATTAAGATAAAGAATGAATTGTTTAAAGAATAAAAGATAACAAATATGAATAAATAGCAATAATTAGAATTTAAGGGCAAATAAAGATGTTGTTTATCTAAGCAAGCATAGAAATATTGAGACATGATAAAAGGAAAGGGAAAAAAGATTTTGGCAAAAACTAATTGAATAAAATGTATTTGAATTTGATTAATTGTATAAGATAAGATATGGCCAATACTCTGTTCAAAAAAGATGTGGGTAAATTTTTTTTGGGGGGAACCAATAAAACTTGTTTAAAAAGAGAGAGAGAGAGAGAGAGAGAGAGAGAGAGAGAGAGAGAGAGAGAGAACAATGAGTTAAGCATTTCTGCTTTCTTTCTACTGCCTGTTACTTAGTGGACTGTTTCCTTGACTGTTTCCTTATTATTTATATGTTGAAAGAAAGTTCTTTTATTATCTTTGACTTTTGTTGCAAGTCTTTGTTCATTCTGAGCCTTTGCTTTCTTGACTTCATCTTTGTAGATTTGGGCTATATGCTGGTATTCTGCCTTAGTTATGTGTCCTCTTTCCATTTTTTGTACTTATCCTTTTTGTCTTTAAGTTTTTCAGAGATATCTTTATGCAACCATGCTGGTTTCTTGGATTTCTTGTTCTTCTTTTTCAGTGTTACTGTGTTGGACTGGGCTTTTATGATCATCGTTTCCCAAGCTTCTTGGGTTGTTTTCCCCTTTAGGATTTTTATCCATGCAATTTTGCTTGTCTTGTCTCTGAGTTTGTTAAAATCAGCTCTTTTAAAGTTTAAGACATTGGTTGGATTATATTCTATTGCTTCCAATCGAATTCCAATATAACATGGTCTCGTCCAAGGTTCTGGCAACTTCAACTCCCGCTATCACTTCTTCTCTATTAGTAAGAATTAGGTCAATATAGCTTTTCCTCCAGTTTCCCCCTCTACCTTTTGGATGACAAAGTTGTCAGCTAAATTGGTTAGGAATCTCTTCAGTCTCCCAGTTGCTGCAGAGTGTCTCCCAGTTGATATCAGGGTAGTTAAAGTTTTCCATTAATACTGTGATATGTTTTCTACATACATTTAATTGGTTAGTAAAGAGTTCATCAGTTTCTTCTGCTTGGTTGGGTGGCCTGTAGTATACTCCTATAGCAATGCCATTTGTTCCCTTTTTACATTTATCCATATGGATTCTAGGAGGTGCTCATCCTTACTTTTGTGTATTTCTAAAGAGCTTTAGTGGTATTTTATATATAATGCATTTCCATCTACTTTTTTGTTAGGTCTGTTTCTTTCGAATAGCTTGTATCCTTCCATCAGTACATTCCAGTCATGAGTTTCATCCCACCAAGTTTCAGTAATGGTAACTATATCATATCCCCCTTCTTGTACTAAATTTAAGGTCCTGCCTTGCTAACCTTCTCAAGAAAGCAGAACTCTTAAAATGAATGGCCTTTCAAAAAGAACTTTTATTGAAAGACAGTAATAGCCGATAGTATAGGCCCATGATGCCAAACCTATGACACACGTTGAATTATGGGTGTGGGTGCGCACACGCACGACCCCTGCTTTTGGCATGCGATGGCAAAAAGGCTAGCCATTACTGGTATAGGCAGTATCTGAATTTTACGTGCTGGATCATTAGGTTAAACCGGTCCTTCCAACGCCCCTCCCAATGTCCAATTCAATTTTGAGCCAATCCCAAGGTGCAAAGATGTTGTGAGAACTTTGGTCTGAGAAGGTGATAACAGGCAGTTCCTGTGGTTGTAAGACAAAACAGATGGCTGAAGGCATATTCTTTCCCCCCTCCCAACATCCCAAAGATATATCAGAGCAGAGAAAAAGAACAAAGGAAAACCTCATGCAAGCATAGCCCAAATCATCCCCCCCTCCAGAATGGCAAGATCCCGATAGAGATCAATGGGAGCTGACACACTGCCCCCGTAAGAAAAGGAGATGTCCCTCTGGAGACAAAATAATAAAGGGAAAGACAATAATAAGAACAATTAGGTTTGTCAGGGTAGAGTTGGTGGAAGTGCTTGATTAATCTAGGGCAGTGATGGCAAACCTTTTTTCCCTTGGGTGCAAATTCCTCCCCATGCTACCCCGCCCCCCTGTGCAGGCACACGTGACCCCTCCTGCACTCACTCCCCGCGCATGCGCGCACTACCACCCCACGCCCCGTTTTGGGCCTAGCAAGCCTCCCTAAAGTCTCCAGAGGCCAAAAAATGGCCCATTTCTGGACTTCTGGTAGGCCTGTTTTTTGCCCGCTGGAGGGTCCAGAGGTTTTCCTGGAGGCTCCAGGAGGGCTAAAACGGCTCCAGAGGCTAGAAACGGCCCGTTTCCAGTCTTCCAGTAGGCCCGTTTTTCGTCCTCCCAGAGCCTCTGCACAAGCCCTGTACTTACCTGACATCTAAAGCAGGCCATGTGGAGGCTCCTGGGAGGGGCAGGGCAGCATGGGTATGCACGCGCATCTCCCACATGTGCGGCAGAGACCCAAAAATCAGCTGGCTGGCGGGAGGTGCACACGCATACGCGGTGGAGCTGATCTAGGGTGACAGCTCGCATGCCCACAAAAATGGCTTTGCATGCCACCTATGGCATGCCATAGCTTTGCCATCACTGATCTAGGGGCTTTAATGTCTTTTTTGTTAACCCATTCGTTTTGAGGAGAGGTGTTTCCAGCCCACTAAAATACTGGGTGGACTCATGGTGCTGTCTTGAATCAAGGATCTCTTTAATCATAAAGTGTTGTTTGCCCTCTATCATAATGGGTTGTGTTAAGGTGGGGGGCATGGGTCGTAAGACCGAGGTCACTTCAGGTTTTAATAGGCTGCAATGGAAGATTGGGTGCACTTGCCGCAATGACTTCGGTAATTGCAGCTCCATTGTGACCAGTTTAATAATGCAGGTAATAGGGAATGGTCCTAAGAACTTTGTTCCAAGTTTTTTAGATGGTTGCAGTGTCAAGGTGGCAATTAATCCCATTCCCCTTTGGGGTAATTGCACTTAATTAGAGACGGACCGTGGCTTTTCCTTGAAGTATACTTTTAAGAAAATAAACCCAAGATACATTCTAATAAAACACATAATTTATTATAAAGAAGTAAAAAACAATCTTTCTAGCTATTAATTACATCTTGGCAGCGTTTCTGCCTTACCTCTTGGCAGGCGAACAAAGAAGTTAGAAGGAAAAAAAAATGTGGACATGCGCAGTAGCTTAGAGATAAGGTGCTCAGCATCTACCGTAAGTCTTAGAATGGGAGTCCAACTGACAAATACAAGAATGCAGTGACAATCCCCTTCTGTGTCAGTTGAGCGGACATCAAGTACATCATCAAATAAGGCACATTGTCTTACGCAGATACTTGTGCTGAGCTGCTGGAAGCAGTTTGTTGAGTTTATCAGACCCATCGAGGGCCAATGACCCTTTTGTTTGCTGGAGGTTTTGCAGGTGTAAGCACCTTAAGTTTCTTTAGACTGTTCATTTCAGCCTACATTGCCTCATACCACTTCTCCTGCTCTGAGTCAGGAAGCTGCTTGATTTGTGTGAACGTATCAGGTGGAAGTGTAACATTGCAAATCAAAGGCAAGGGTGTTTTTGTCAGTTGCCACGAATATCGCTATGGAGGGATCCCCTTTGTGGTCCTCTTGGAACGTTTCGGAACAACAGTTCAGTCTTCTTCTGCTTCGTCCTTGTCCTCACATTCGTCGCTAGCGTCAGCATCAGCGGCTTGCAAAGACAGAACATCAGGTTGAGAAGAACTAGTGGAATCTTGATCATTGATCTGCGCGGTATCAGCAGTGTCATCTCTAGGAAAATAAACTCCAGGATCATTGGAATGAATCCTGGACCAGTCAACATCTTCCTCAAAATTAGCATATTGGGAAATCACAATTATATTTTTGGAGTCAATAAATTTGCTCCATTTTGAGTTATCATCAATGCCCATAAATCTCAGTCTCTTTGCTGCTGGACCTCCTTTTCTTCTTTGAGCTAAGGGAATATTCACCATAGCGTATGAACCAAAAATATGGATGTTTTTGAGATCGGGCATGTAGCCATACAACATGAAGAAAGGAGTCTGATTTATTACACTGCTCCAAGTACGGTTGACAATGTAATTTGCATTTTTGATAGCTTTACCCCAGTATGGCATACTAAGGTTGGCGTCTTCTAGGAGACAACTCATCATGGTTTGCAGTACCCCTTGTCGTCTCTCTAAGACTCCGTTTTGAGCCGGCGTGTAAGGGGCCAAAGTTTGATGAAGAATTCCATTCTTACACATCCAGTCCTGGAAACGCTGAGACATGAATTCAGCAACACGATCACTCTGGATTCGAACTTGGTGTTGGGTAGAAACAAGAGCAGCAAAGTCTTTAAAGATCTGGAAGGTCTCAGATTTTTCTTTCATAGGATATACATATCCATATCTAGAGTAATTATCAACAATTGTTAGAAAATATTTTTTACCACCAAGTGTTGGCTTAAAAGGACCAACTATGTCAGTGTGAACCAAATCAAAAATGCATGTTGACAGGTGTGTAGTGCGTTTGGGAATGGCTGCTGCTTTGGATTTGGCTTTCTTGCAGACAGCACAATCCAAAAACATCTTACACCCCTTTAGATCCAAACCTTTTGCGAACTCTGGCATCTTCCTAAAAACACAGAAATTGGCATGTCCCAATCTTCTATGCCACTTATGGATACACCTGGAATGTAAAGATTTACCAGTTAGTGAATTCTCAACATTAACAGTTTTATAAGGAACCCTAGGCTTGCTCTGAGCAACCTGTTTCCTAATTTTCTTTTTGTTGGCTTTAGGAGCCTTTGGAGTAGCAACAGGATCTTTCTCTGGAATATCTCTCTCTGGGCCTGTGCTCTCCTCTTTTGGAGCTTGCATACTTGCCTGTGCTTGTGATTTAGGCTTTGGCTTTAAGAAATACCACCAATTAACATGGTTTCAGCAACAATATCTCCATTTTTAACTATATAACTTGCTTTTTCAAGGTGGTGAACCTGGAACTTTAACACTCTAGACAAGTGACCCTGACTAAGCAAATTACTATTTGCTGTTAGTATATAATAAACATCAGGAATGAATGCATCGAGCTCTTCAACATAAACAGTTCCTTTTCCTTTGACCTGACAAGGATGATTGGAAAAAGAATAAAGTTCACGTAGTTCAGGTTCAGGCTCGTGCATCTCTGTGAAAAGTTCCTTTCTGTAGGTAACATACAACACTGCACCACTGTCCAAAGTCCACATAAGTCGTCTGTCGTATTCTGGTCGAGGCTGTGGATTGTTGGTTAAAGCCAATGTGGCGAGCAGAGGTTGCGGATCATGCCTGGGACCACGACGACATTGTCTTCCGCCCCTGCCTCCTCTGGAATCTGTTCCTTGGGGCTGGTACGAGACTGGAGCTGGAACTCGTTGGGGACAATTCCGGGTGGCATGTCCCACACGATTACAGATGTAGCATCTTGGCATCCTTGGAACGTAGACTCTTCCTTGGAAGGGACGCCTCGCTGGAGCTCTTGATGCGGGTGGTCCTCTCAAATGTGGAGTAGCTAACATGAGTGCTTCTTCTTCAATTAAAAGTCTGCATATATGATTCACTGTGCGTTGAGCAGTAGGCACTTGATTAATCTTTGTAATGGTATGCAAACAATAATGCTGATCATTTGAATATCATCAATAAAATAGCTCTTTCTCTCAATTCTTTTCTCGTTCCTTTCAGTTTGGTTAAATGTCCTCCAATTTGTTCACCAGGTTTCAATCTCAAACCATGGAACTCAGACATGAGCAAACATGAAGATTCAATTGAAATAGGCCTGTAGCAATTTTCCAATTGGACCCAAATTTGTTGGGCTGTTGCATCAGGTGGAACAGTAACCTGCAGTTCAGTATCCATGGACATCAATAATGTTGTGCAAGCTTTAGTCTCTAAGTCTCTTATTGCAGGAGTCCATGGCTGAGCAGGAGGATTAAAGACCATACAGTGGGTACCTTCTCTACGAAATAACAATCCAATCTCACTGACCCAGGCCTTATAATTCTGTCCTGATATCTTTAATTTTGACTCACCAGCCAGTGGAGCAACAGAAGATGCTAGTTGAGGAATATGCATTTGGTTTCCTGGCTGTGCCGGTAAAAATACTTGTTGTGCTTGTTGTGGAACAAAAAATGGCCCTGGTTGTGCCACTGGAGGTGGACCAGGAGCTGGTCCTGGTTGTATGGCTAGAGACATTTGTGTGTGCACTTGTGGCTGAGGCTACTATATTGGAATCTGCTGCTGTATTTGAATTTGTGGGTGTTGTGCATGCACCTGTGGTTGTTGTGCTCCAGCTGCCACTTGTACTTGAGTTGCAATATTAATGTGACCCGCTGGAGATGCAGTCATTTGTCTTTGCTCCATCTAAAAGGACACCAGCACCACCAGGGAGTGCTGAAGATTGGGCCTGTGGAGACACTTGTGGCATTGCAGTCTGAATATCTGAGTGAGTTAGGGACATGTTTGATATAGTCTGATGTAATACTTGTAATTGTTCTTGCAAACTGCGATGCATTTCAGCTTTATCTAGTAAATTACTTTCGCCAGGAGATGGTGCTGCAACTTTAGTTTTAGGCTGCTCAGTTAACTTTTCTGCCTTCATGGCATGATGTGTAATTTGAGAAGAGAGAACGTCATATGACAATTGTGACGTGTACACAGCTCTCTGTTCTGATTTGTCTGACACAATATCCTCTAGGGGGTGTGTCTTATGCTTCGGAGAAGAAGGCAAAATGGAGGTTTTAGGGGTTTGAAAAACACGAGACTCTCTCTTATCTGGCTCGAGCATAGATAAAGCCATTTTTGCCTGGTATAGCTCACGTTCAAAAAATTCTATGTGTTCATGATAGCTTTTTATAGCTCGCTCATGCAGGGTGAGCTCAGAGCTTCGAGGAGAATAATAAATTACTTCTCTCTGTGTGTGGGAGGAAAAATGCTCAGCCGTTTGTGAAAACTTTGGCCTTGCACTAATCGTTTCAAATTCAAAGGGTTCTCGGAGAACTGTTTGAGAGCTTGCATAATCAGAAGGGGACGTCACTGACCTCAGTTGCAGCACGTCGCCTTCAAGAGCAGCTTTTCTGTCCTCTTCCTCCTGAAGCCTCTTTAAGAGCATTTCATCCGTTTCTCCTCCCACGGCTCCTTCTTCCAGCCGGGTGGCTGAAGCAAGGGATTGGAAATTTGAAAGCCTTCTTTCTATCTCCTCTTCGTCGGAGAGATTCAAATCTTTAATAGAGAATGCTCTGAGTTTCATTTTCCCTTTTTTCTTCTTTTTTCGCATTTTAGCAGTCAATCAGTGTTTCGCAGTCGCTAAATTAATCATCTGTCTAATTAGCCTAGACGCTTATCAGTTAAAGTAACAAGCAAGGAAAAAGCCATAAATCAATCCAAACCATCCTCTGCTACCACGTTGTCAGGGTGGCAATTAATCCCATTCCCCTTTGGGGTAATTGCACTTAATTAGAGACGGACCGTGGCTTTTCCTTGAAGTATACTTTTAAGAAAATAAACCCAAGATACATTCTAATAAAACACATAATTTATTATAAAGAAGTAAAAAACAATTTTACTAACTATTAATTTCATCTTGGCAGCGTTTCTGCCTTACCTCTTGGCAGGCGAACAAAGAAGTTAGAAGGAAAAAAAAATGTGGACATGCGCAGTAGCTTAGAGATAAGGTGCTTAGCATCTACCATAAGTCTTAAAATGGGAGCCCAGCTGGCAAATACAAGAACGCAGTGACATGCAGGGACTGTAAGAACTGAATGGAAAGGTAGATCTGATCCCCATATTTAAATAGTTTAGGCTCCACTCTCTTTTTGTCTGCTTGAGCCTTGTAGGCTGCTTTCGCTTTGTCTAGGGCTGTGTGGACCATGAGCCAGGTGGTCTTTGGCTGATTGATCCACTCCTTTAGGGAGGGGATTGTTGGTTCAGTAGTGGATAGTTCAGGCATCGGGTTAAATTCTTGGCCTGTGGCTACTTGGAATGGGGTAAAACCCATGCTGGTGTGCACTGAATTGTATGCTACCTCAGCAAATGGGAACAGGTTGGTTCAGTTGTCCTTTGGTAGTTAATAAAGCATTGGATACATTGTTCTAGAACCGTTAACATATTCCATGGCCCCATTTGTTTGAGGATGGTGACTAGAACTGAAGCCCTGGTCATTTCCCAAAAGATCCAAAAGAGCTTTCCAGAATTTGGAGGTGAAATGGACCCCTCGATCTGATATAATGCAGTGTGCAGCACCATGAAGTGGTATATGTTAAGTAAGAACAGTTTTGCTAGAGATTTGGCCGTTGGGATTTTCTGGCATGGGACAAAGTGGACCTGTTTTGAAAAAAAGTTCAGCACTACACAAATTACTGTGTTTCTGGAGCTTGCTGGGAGTTCTATGATAAAATCCATAGACAGGGCCCGACGGGGAAGGATAAGATGTGATACGCTTCGTGCTGAGTGAAACAAGGCCGACGCCCCACTCTGTGGGGACAAAAATGGCAACTGGAGTGAGAGAACTGAATTGGCCAAAGGATATTTTGGGTGCTGTTGGTTCCTTTACAAACCTAATGAACTAGTGCTGAGATGTGCTTTGATATACTAAACATTGGTCCATCATCTCTGTCCAATCCCATTCACTTACTCTTTCTGCATTTCTCTTGCCCATTTACTTTATGTCAGGTGCACCACACACAGGCCACGCCCACCCCAGCTCCGTGAATGGGGAAAACATTGTGAAAGTCATTTGACAGCAACATGATGCAGCGAGTTTGACACCTGTACTCTATGTATTTGTGTCTGTGTGTGTGTGCACATCTGCTATCCTTTGAATATTAGATTCCTGATGGTAATTGCCCTGCTTTGCTAATTAACTGTCTTCTGTTATTCCACGCCCTGGCCTGGAAAAGTGAACGTGGGCTGAGCCAAAATGGGGGGTACGGTAATAGGAGAATGTGCGATGCTGCCCATACTGAGTTGGTTGAACCGCTCCGGTAGACCCGCCAGGAATTGGCTTTGTGTTAGCGGCGAAAAGCCCTACTCCCGGAAATTGCTGAGATCAGATGGTCTTGGTGCTCTCCACTCGAGGGCCTTCTTATGCTCCATTCTGCTCGCCCCCATCTGCGGTTCCCACAGCATCACCCGGTCAGCAACTCCTGGGATGGCACGGCTCCCGCAGCCTCACCCCATAGAGAGGGATCCAGTTGAGCGGCTTGCCAAGGCGCCAGCTCTTTGGGCCGGGCACCCTGTCAACGTTCCGGTCTGGCAGCGTCTGCTGCCTTCACCACAGACTCCGAAGGGGAGTAGATGGTTTCGAGGTGGACCATCTAATCAGTCCCAGTGGTTCCCTCTGTGGTCGCTGTTCTCTCCTCCATCTTCCCTAAGCCTTTACGCTGCCCGGTATCGGGTCGGCACTCAGGACCCCAAACAGCACCCTGTGTTCTGCCCCAGCTACAGGTCCCAAGAAGTGTAGCACACACACACAACTCCAAAATCTTCATTTAATACAAACAGACCCCTTTCAAAATGCAGGCTTTAACTACAAATGTCCTTATCAGCCTGCTATGAATTACAGAGATTAAACAAAGTCCGACAAGGGTTGGCAATCAGCCCAGAAACCAAGTTGTAACAAAAAACTCACTCTCAAAATGTTCTGCATAGGACCAAACTGTCAGGTATGCTTCCTTCAATATCCAAGAAAGAATGACCCCAACTCCATTGTTTTAAAGAAAAAGGTACTTTTACTGGAAAATGAAATGATCGCAACCAAGGAAAAGCAGAATCTGACGTAAAAGCACGAAAATTACAGATAGAAAGCATCCCCTCCCACTGTCCAACGTAAATCATCCAATCCAAAGGTCTCCCAGGGGTCAGGTGGAAGCACACGTCTGGCGGTGTCATCAATCAGGAATGCCGTGGCCGTTGACCCAATAGCAGCTTCAAAGATGTAGTACTATATCTTAGGAATTACTTTCGTTTCTCTCTCCAGTACGCTTATAACTCAATGCTAGCTTCCCCCCCGTTACCATGGCAGCCAAAGCAGCAAAAGGTGGAGGCTGACATTTGGCCCCCCTCTAGAAGAAAGGAAACCCTTATTCCTGAAAGAGAGGAGAAAGGAGGTAACAACGCAATACAATATACATATATAGAAATTAGGATTTATCAGGATATTTGGTGTGAAACAACTGTACTTTCTTTGGCGCCCGGACATCATGTTTGTTCACCCATTCAGCTTTAGACAATGAGAAATGTTTCCAGGCCACCAGATATTGCACTTTACCGTGATGCTTCCTGGAATCCAAGATCTCCTTAACCTTAAAATATTGTTCCCCTTCAATCAGTATGGGAACAGGAGGAGGCCCTTGGTCCGGACATAAAGGGGACAAATGTTCCGGTTTCAGCAGGCTGACATGAAACACGGGGTGAATTCATCGCAAATTTTTTGACAATTCCAATTCAACCGTGACTGAATTAATGACTTGAGTAATTGGGAAAGGGCCCACATATTTGGGTCAAAGCTTCTTTGATTTTTGGGGGGTTTGTAAATATTTGGTAGAAAGGTAAACCATGTCCCCCACTTTATAAGCATGTGCCGGACACCTCTTATTTTATTTATTTAAAAAGTTTTACAAATACATTTTCTCCCCAAATTCCCCCCCCCCAAACCCTTCCTAACCCTCCCCTCCCCCCATGACTTCCTCAGGATAAAATCCAAATCAAAATTACATTTTTTGAAACTTAAACCCCTCCACCCCCTGTATACTATTTATATCCTCATAGAACTCAGTTAATCTATCCCTACATAATACATTCAGCTAAAAGCTATCTGATATTTCCTAGTTTGATATTTATTCTGCACATAATTTATCCACTTTTTCCACTCCCATATATAACTCTCTTGAGTTCGATCTTTTAAATATGCTGAAATCTTCGCCATCTCTGCAAAACTGGCCATCTTCAAAGTCCATTCTTCAATAGTGGGCATAGCATCATTTTTCCAATATTGGCCTATCAATAATCTCGCTGCTGTCACCATGTACAATATCAGCTTTGTTTCACCCAATGTAAAACCCTTAACTATACCCAATAAAAACAGTTGTGGAGAAAACTGAAGTTTTTTCTTCAAAACATTTTGCATAACCCACCAAATTTTTATCCAAAAAGCCTTCGCTTTCTTGCAGGTCCACCATATATGATAATATGTGGCATCTAAACAATCACATCTCCAACATTTTGGTTGAACATTAGGATACATGCACGATAGTTTCTTAGGATCTAAATGCCACCTATAAAACATTTTATAAAAATTTTCCCTCAAGTTCTGCGACTGTGTAAATTTAACATTCTGGACCCATATTTTTTCCCATGTTTCCAACATCACTGGTTCTGCAAAATTTTGTGCCCATTTTATCATACAATCTTTAACCAGTTCATTTTCCGAGTCTCTTTCTAACAAAACGTTATAAACCTTCTTAATATGCATTGGACCTGTCTCTTTTATATGTCTAACCAATTCTTCTTCATGCATCATTATACCAAGTTTTTGATCTTCTTTCCATCTCAATTGGAGTTGATTATACTGTAGCCAACTTAAATTAATCCCTTCTTCCAACAGTGTTTCTAATGTCTTTAGTTGCCATCTGCCCCATCCATAAAAAGAACTTCTTTGTATAACCCCCCCCCCCGAGTGACATTATATTTGTATTCCATATAATATGACCAAGATCCAGCCATAACGGTATTTTGTAATCCCATTTGAGTCGGTGCTTCTTCCAGACTCTCATCAAAGAGTTCTTAAGTATGTGGCTTTTGAATACTTTGTCCACTTTGTTCTCGTAGAATAAATATGCATGCCAACCAAATTCAAGATCATGACTTTCTATATTCAATATTCCAGTCTTTATCCTTCCAAACCAGTCACTTGCTTGCGTCAAGGCCGCTGCTTCATAATACAGTTGTAGGTTTGGAAGTTTAAGGCCTTCCCTTTCTGGGACATCTTGCATAATTTTCAGTTTAACTCTCGGTTTTTTCTCATTCCAGACAAACTTATTCACTCCTCTTTGCCATTCACTCAGTTGTTTATCACTTTTGAGCACCGGAATCATTTGAAACAAAAAAAGAAATCTAGGCAAAACGTTCATCTTAACTGCTGCTATTCTTCCAAGTAGCGATAGCTGCAGTTTTTTCCAGGTCTCCATATCCTTTTGTACCTCTCGCCACAACACCTCATAATTATTTTGAAATAATTTTGAATTTGAATCTGCAACTTGAACTCCTAAATATTTAACCTTTGATACTATTTCAAAGCCTGCCTTGCTTTCAAGTTCCTGCTTTCGAACTTGTGTCATATTTTTAACTATCATCTTCGTTTTTTTCTGATTCAGTCTAAATCCTGATACCATACCATATTCTTCTATAATGTCTTTCATCTGGATTATTGATTCCATCGGCTGTGTTAGGGTAACAACCAGATCATCTGCAAATGCCCTAGTCCTGTAATCGTCTTGCCTAATAACTATTCCATGTAAAGAATTTGAGTCCCGTATTGTATTCAACAAGACTTCTAATGTTAAAATAAATAACAATGGGGATAGCGGACAACCTTGTCTTGTTCCTTTTTCAATACTAAAATCTGTAGTCAAACTTCCATTAAGAATAATTTGTGCCATTTGTTGTTGATAAATTGCTGCAACTGCCTGTATAAACTGATCCCCAAAGTCCATTTTTCTTAAAGTCTTTAATAGAAAGTTCCAATCCACTCCATCAAAGGCCTTCTCCGCATCCAAAAACACCAGCACTGCAGAGATCTGTTTATTCTTCTCAAGATATTCCAATAAGTCTATTATTTGTCTTACATTACCCTTCATGTATCTGCTTTCTATAAATCCTGCTTGATCATGATGAATCACCTCTTGAATAACTGGCATTAACCTGTTGGCTAATACTTTTGCAAAGATTTTGTAGTCATTATTCAGAAGAGATATTGGTCTGAAATTCTCAGGTTTTTTAGGACCTGCTTGCTCTTTCGGTATCAATGAAATATAAGCTGCTTTCCATGAGGGAGGTATTTTAACCCCTTGTATACTGCAAAATAAGTCTTTGAGGTATTCAACCATTTCTGCTTGTAAAGTTTTATAATACACCGCAGTTAAACCATCCGTCCCTGATGCTTTAGCTGTTTTCAGTTGTTTAATTGCGGCAATAATCTCCTCAACTGTTATTGGTTGACTCATTCTTTCCTTTTGTTCACTAGATATTTTCATAACCCTTCTTTCTTCTAAGTATTTGTCTATAAGTCCAGTTTTTATATCATCTTTAGCATATAATTTGATATAATAGTCTAAGAAAGCTTCTTTAATTAATTTTTGTTGAAAAATATCCTTTCCTCCACTCTCAACGCTACCAATAATCCGTGTACTCTGTCGTTTCCTCAATGTGTAGGCCAACCATCTGCCCGGTTTATTAGCATTGCAAAATGTATTATGTTTCGCAAATTGTAAGTTAATTGCTGTTTGTTCTGCCATAAGCATATGAAATTGATGTTTCAAGAGTTTTATAGCTCCTCGTATTCTTTCATCTGTTGGATTTTTTATAAGTAACTGTTCTTTTTTCTTTATCTCTGCTTCCATTTCAAGTCTTTTCTTTTGTCGATTTAATTTTAATTTGTGTTTATATAAATGAGTACCCCTCTCATATATACCTTACTCGCGTCCCACACAATTTCAATAGGGGTACCCTTATTCAA
The DNA here is from genome assembly GCF_029215685.1 of Pituophis catenifer annectens. Taxonomy (NCBI): domain Eukaryota; kingdom Metazoa; phylum Chordata; class Lepidosauria; order Squamata; family Colubridae; genus Pituophis; species Pituophis catenifer. The sequence continues at coordinate 104,480,494 of NW_027256883.1, read as the reverse complement.
ATTCATTTCAAAAAATTCTTTCATTTGCTTTTTAAGTTCATTTACATTCTTTTCATATCTAAACAAGTTTTCATTTTCTCTCCATGATCTTCTCTCAGTCTTTCCCATTTCAATTTCTATCCATACTGGGCTATGGTCAGTTAGAGTCCTTGGAAAAATCTTTGTTTTTTTTTTTTGTTTTAACAAGTAAATCAGATGATAATAAAATAAAATCAATCCTAGAGAAGGATCTGTGCCTGTCTGAGAAGAAAGTAAAGTCCAAATCTTTTGGGTTATGTATTCTCCAAATATCTTTTAATTCCAAATCTTCTTTCATATTAAAAAAAGTCTGCGGTAGTCTGATCCTTGACTTTGCCAAACTCTTTTTATCTATTTTGGGATCAATTACTCCATTCAAGTCTCCCATGATTAGAATAGATCTATAATCCCATTGCAATATTTTAAAGTGCAATGTCTTATAAAAATTTTCTTGTTGTTGATTAGGAGCATAAATTCCAATCACCAAAATTGGACCATTTTCTGTATAAATTTCAATTGCTATAAATCTCCCACAATCATCTGCTTCTATAATTTTAGCTGACAGTCTTTTATTTACGTAAATAACTACGCCATTCTTTTTTTCCAAATTTGAAGCTATAAATTGTGTTCCTAATCTAGAGTTTACTAAGTATTTTTGATCTTGTATTCGAATATGAGTTTCTTGTAAACAAATAATATCATTATTAAATTGTCTCAAATAATTAAATAATTTCTTCCTTTTCTGTGGTGAATTTAATCCGTTCACATTCCAAGATAGAAACTTAATTGTCATCTGGAGCCTCTTGAAGCGATAAGAACATCTGCTGAAGACTTTCTTCCAGGTTGATAGTCTTCGGCTTAGCTCCTCCCATGGCTTCACATGCTTGTGTATTGCCCTTAGCTCCCTTCTTGTCTTGCTGTGGCTTGGACCTTCCCTGTTGTTGTTTTTCTTTAATTTGCTTATAAGCTGCTCGAGTTATACTCTGCTCTTTAGCTTCACACATCCGGGCTAGGTCCAAAGCCACTTCTCTTGTATTCTTGGGTAGTCCAGTTACAGTTTCCAGAGGGAGATCTAACGGGCTCATCAAGAAATCCCCCTGTAGCTCCCTGCAGTTCCATTGCCTCCCTCTCTGTCTGTTTACACTGCTCTTCAGTCTCTTGTTCAAACTGTTTCTCCTTATCACTCTCCTTTATCTCCAACACTGAAGATGTACATGGGGATGTTGAACCTGTTTTAAAAACTGTAGAATAAAATTCTTCCGCGTCCTCAACAGTATTTAATCAATATCTTTCTCCTTCAAACCTCAATATTATGCCAGTTGGAGCATCCCACCTAAATGGGATGTTTTGTTTCTTTAGCTCAGTCACCAAAAATCCAAAATCCTTTCTGTCTTTTAACATCTTAGGCGGCAACTCTTTATAAACTCCAATTTCCTTTCCATCCACTTGCACAGCAGAAACAAAGGACCTTTGCAAAATATCATTTTTTATTCTTCTATCTGTAAAATATATCACCACATCTCTAGGCAGTTGTCTTTGTTTAGCCACCCAAGAATTCACTCTATAGACTTTGTCCATCTTGCAAAAAAATCTCTTCAGGGCTGATCTTTAACATCACAGCTAAAGCATCAGCACAGATCTTTCTCAGGTCTTCTCTGCTATTCTCTCTTATACCTCTAAGTCTTATAGCAAATTCCATACATCTAAATTGCATCATTGTCATCTCATTTTCAATCCTTTGCATTTTATTATCAGCATTAAAGATTTTATGATCCGCCTCCTTCATTTTGCTATCTACTTCTAATCTAAGTTCCTCCACTTTTTTATCAGTTTGCACAACTGCATCTGACAGGCCAGTCACCACTGTCATTAACTTTTTAGTCACCTTATCATATTTTTCTTGAACCACCTCTTTGATTTCTTTAATCTCCTGCTTAATTTCCTGTTGAGATTTTTTAAATTTTTCATCCACGTTTTCATCTTGCCTCATCAAAGCCTGAGCAATAAACTCTTTTAAATTTTCAAGATCAATCTCCTTTCTCTGGCTCTGCTGACTAGGAGGCTGTTGTTGCCGCTTGTGCGTGGGAGATCCCCCCCCTGCTGCCTTCACTTCTTGCTTTGTCTGTTTTGAGGCCATTCTGCCACGTAGTCTAACTTTTTCAAAGAAGGAAGTCTTTTTTCCCTTTCTTCCTCCACAGAATCCTCTAAAAAATTCCCCCAGGTTTAGTCAAATTGAAGATAAAGTTAAGTCAGAATCAGGCTTGCTTAAAGAAAATTTCCCTTTCTCTTCACTTGTTGCAGTCAGTATTACTTGGTAGCGTATTGAAATGACTATGCAAATCCACTTTCGCTTTCAGCTTTCACTAAGAATGAAGCCGGGCACCATTTTCAGGAAACTTTCAATCTTTCACTTAAATTTAATCACAGGGCAACACAAATACTTGCTGTTTTGAAGTTCAAGTCCCGATTTCACCCTGTTCTTTTGAAAAATACTCTTTGTTTTCACTTGCAAGGCTGGTCCCGCCGTCTTGTTCTACGATGTGTAGAATTGCCTTTGAAGTCTGAAACCTCGGTGAGCTGGATAGGGAGCCTCGCCTGTTTCCTCCCCAGAAGCAAAAAAAGCAGTCTGGGGGCTTCGCAGGGGCTCTACCTAATCTCGCCGGCTCTTCTCTCGATTCCTTAAGGATTCGGAGTTATCCAAGCCGCTTCTCCTTTCTCGAAGCGGCTCTTTACAGGTGACGGGGCTGGCGGTCCGAAAAAAGACCGCCTGGCGGCGACGGGAGCCAAACCGGACACCTCTTTTTGTCGGCTTGGGCTTTATGTGCTCGATGTGCTTCATCTAGAGCTTTTCGGGTTACTGCCCAAGTCCCTCGTAACTGTTCAATCGAATCAATCAAAGAGGGGTTTTGTGGGTTATCTTGGGGTAGCTCTGGGATTGGCACAAATTCTTGGCCAGAAGCAACTTTGAATGAAGTGAATCCTGTGCTGCTATGTATGGAGTTATTATACGCCACCTCCGCAAATGGCAATAAATCCACCCAGTTATCTTGCTGATAATTTATGTAACATCTTAGATACTGTTCTAACACGGAATTGGTTCTCTCACAAGCCCCATTTGTCTGGGGGTGGTGGGCGGAGCTTAACCCCTGGGCAGAGCCTATCAACATCAGAAACTCCTTCCAAAAGTTGGAGGTAAATTGTACACCCCTGTCTGAGATTATACGTTTCGGAGCACCATGTAACCTATACATATGTTGAATAAACATTTTTGCCAGGGTTTTAGCTAATGGGATCTTAGGTCATGGGATGAAATGCACTTGTTTGGAAAACAAATCAGTTACTGCCCATATCAGCTGTACATTTCCACCCCAGACCACGCCAATGATGCCCTCGAAGTGATGTCCCAGTGTCTGGAGGCCGTGCGGGTCTGGATGGGGAGGAACAGGCTTCGGCTCAACCCTTCCAAGTCCGAGTGGCTGTGGATGCCGGCGTCCCGGTATAGCCAGCTGGTGCCATCGCTGGCTATTGGGGGCGAGTCACTGACCCCCACAGAGGGGGCTCGCAACTTGGGCGTCCTCCTGGACACACGGCTGTCTTTAGAAGAGCATATGACGGCCGTGGCCAGGGGGGCTTTTTATCAGGTTCGCCTGATACGCCAGTTGCGCCCCTTTCTGGATCGGGACTCCTTGTGCACAGTCACTCATGCCTTGGTTACGTCACGCCTGGACTACTGTAACGCTCTCTACATGGGGCTCCCCCTGAGGAGCACCCGGAGGCTCCAGCTGGTGCAGAATGCGGCCGCGCGGGTGATTATGGGAGCGACGTGATGCTCCCACGTAACACCTCTCCTGCGCGAGCTGCATTGGCTCCCGGTGGTCTTCCGGGTGCGCTTTAAGGTGTTGGTTCTCATCTTTAAAGCGCTCCATTGCTTAGGGCCAGGGTATTTGCGAGACCGCCTGCTGCTACCGATAACCTCCCACCGGCCAATACGCTCTCACAGACAGGGCCTCCTCGGGGTGCCGTCCGTCAGGCAATGTCAGCTGGCGGCCCCCAGGGGGCGAGCCTTCTCTGTGGGGGCACCCGCCCTGTGGAATGAGCTGCCTCCTGGAATACGATTGATCCCGGACCTCCGGACCTTCCGTAAAGCCCTGAAGACGTTTTTATTTCATCAAGCCGGCCTAGCCTAAATGGTTTTTTAATTGGGATTTTAAATTTTATGGATTTGGGGTTTTAAATTTGGGTAGCCAATGATTTAATTCTTTTAATTATCTTAACTTTTGCATTTGTATGTTTTTTAATTTTGGCTGTTCACCGCCCTGAGTCCCTTCTGGGAGAAGGGCGGTATACAAATTAAATTAATAATAATAATAATAATAATAATAATAATAATAATAATAATAATAATAATAATAATAATAATAATAATATGACTGTGCACTCCCCACTATCCGGCAGGTTCCATTTTGGTGTAGTTTTCTTGTTTAGTTTGGGTTTTCTTGCTTTGTTCATTGAGTTTCAGAGTGACTAGAATTGCCTAGACCCTTTACTTTTTCTTTTCGTAATTCATATAGTTTACATTTGATACATACATAGTTTGGGTCTTCTGTGGGCATAAGCTGAAACATAATGACACATTTTACAAGTCACTTTAGCGTCAGTCTCTATTTTCATGACTTTTTGTTTGTTTGTTAAAAAAAATCTAAAAATAAAATATTTTCCCTGTTGTGAAGTATCTACTTATGATAGTTTACAAGAGTTCTTGGCCTTTTGTTCTGTGTCTTGAAAAATATATGACTATCTTCCATGTTTTAAGTATCTTTCTCTTTTTTGTGATTCTTTTTATTTTTGTCATCTTGGATCATTAGGAATGTAAAAATTTCTAAAGAATTAAAATAAACTTTTTTTCAAATATTTAGTTGAAAAAAGAAATTGAAACAGCTAAAAGAATTGAATTTTTTAAAAATTTAAAATGATTTAAAAATGAAAACAATTTAAAATTAAAATATTTATGTTGAAAAAAGATTAAAATTTGAATAAAGAATTGAAAATTTGATTTTTAAAAAAAAAAATTAAAAAGTTTTTTAAAAAAATTCAGAGATTTTAAAAATGTAAGAATTTACAAGAGTTCTTGACCCTTTATGAAGTAATATGCACTTATATTTTGTTGGAAATCTCAGGCTGTTTTCTAGGAGATACTTTGCTCTTAAACCTCAACTCCCTGCCTTGAAAGTTTATCCCTTTCCTCCCTGTCCACAAGTGTTTTGTACTTATCATTTTTCCCTGCTTTCTTGCCCTTTGGTTGCTTGGCCATTGCTGGGGCCACTGCCATTCCTCTATCATCTATATTATCAAACCAATTAATCAGAATAGAGATGGAAGGGACTATTCAAATCAGGTAAACTGAATCCTGAATCTCTTGTAACATCTTATATTTAACTCATGGCTTTTCCCCTCGCTATACAAATGTATGTTTTGCCACTGTTTAAATGTTTCTTCATTTGCCAAAACTGATGTCTGAATCAAAAACATGATTCTAGGCAAAACATTCATCTTTATCACAATAATTCTCCCCAACAATAACAGTTATGCAGGTAGTCCTCGAGTTACTAATGTAATGGAGCCTGCCAATTAAATTTGTAACCTGAGGATTCGTTGAAGTGAATCACGTAAAATGAACATGAAAATGCCTTGCTTTCACCCACATATTCACTAATCAAATGCACAGGTCGTTAAGTGCACATAAAGTATCTCATGAAGGGGAAAGCCATTGGGGGCCTAGTGCAGGGAAAAGACCACTGCGTCCAGCCACCAAAGGCCTCTCCCCACCCACTGAGAGATCACATGCTGCTATTCCCACACCTTGGTGTCCCAAGCTGCTTGGGCCTTTCCTCCTCACTTGGTCACCAACCCATAAGTTCTGACTCCACATTTAAGAACCCTGCGGTGCCATGCTCGCCTCCTGCTCAGCCTTGAGTGTCAGAGCCCTTGTTCAGCCAGGTGGAGAAGCATCAGGGTGGCCTCTGTCATTCCCTGCTGAGCCCCACCCTCTCTCACAAGTGGGAGCTGTCCTGCTCTGCCGCTTGGCCACCCAGATTTCCCAAATTTGCACCACTGCGGAGCTGGAGAACTTGGGGTGCCACCCCCTGCTTTCCTCGCTTGCCAAAAGCACTCCTTAAAAATTGCAAGAGGGGTTTCCAAACAAACCTGCTTTCCAGCTCTGTTGTGTTTCTCCCTGCAGCTCAAGATGCTCTTCTTTCATTGGAGAAATGGAAAAGCTGGGTTGCAAACGGAAGAAGTGTGCAGGAAAACACAAAAACTTAGTGGGGCTAAAAAAAAGGAAAATCATCCTTTCAAACTTCACAAGATCTTACTTTCTTCTCGCAAGAAGTTGGAAGGTCTGATTTTACTTTTTTTTTTTAGCCCCATGTTTTTTTTTTTTAATTTTCCCTGCACGTTTCTTTATTTTGCAACCCAGCTTTTCCATTTCTCCAGTGAAAGAAGAGCATCTTGAGCTACAGGGAGAAACGCCATGGAGCTGGAAAGCATGTTTGTTTGGAAACCCCTCTTGCAATTTTTAAGGAGTGATTTTTGGCAAGCAAGGGAAGTGTGCCAAGATTTCCAGCTTTGCAGCTGCACAATTTGTGAAATCCGGGTGGGTTCAGTATTCTAGTAAACAGCAGGGCAAGGCCACACCTGCTTGTGAGAGAGGCTGGGGCTCAGCAGGGAAGGAGACAGTCTGGACCGGCGCTTCTCCGCCTGCCATGCAGGAGACGAGCCTGTGAAGCACGGGTCTCTCAGGCATGACACCAAAGGAGCATGTTGAGAACATCTCCGTGGTCGTTCCTAAGTGCGAACAACTGATATGCTGCAAATTACATAACTTTTGGACCCAGTCGTAAGTACTTTTGGTGGGGATGTTGTAATTTCAAATGGTCGCTAAGTTGGCAAATCCAGAAAAAGAAACTCCTGGGTCATTATTTTACCAAGAGTATAATCTTTACTGAATAAATCCACATTGGCACAGAAGAAGCGAAACCAGCTCTGGGCTTCCCGTGCAAATGTATGCATACTTCATTCCCCCTTTTCACATGGGCCATCTACAGTCCATTATGTCTACCAATCACTTTTGTTCATTTTGTTATGGGAACCAGCCAACCATGCTGGAACATCTGCTCGGGGTGTCCTTGAGGGGGGAGCATTGTCTCATGGGAACCAATGTTGCTTGGATGCCATTACCTCCACACTTGCATTCCAATACAACCCCCTCTTCTTTGTTAAGCTGCAAGCGAAGCGGAATATAGGTGAAAGTTCAAGGCAGCCTTGACAGAACTGTCATAACTCGAGGATTACCTCTAGTTTTTCCATTCATAGCATGTTTTTTTTAACTTTATTCAAAGTTTTAATATAATTATTTGAAGTAACATACAGTTCATATTTGTCATAGTGTTAAATATCTGCAGTTTTGTTTCTTAGTTCATAAAATGCAACTACACTTTCCTCCTTACTATTTCCAAGTTTGACATCCCAGATAAGAAACACATCTTGATTACATAAATTTGGACTTGAAATTAGTAAGGATGAATATGAAGGTCATCAACTTGAATGATGAGCATAAACTTGGATAAATATTGTGTTAAAATATTGTCTCCAAAGTCTAATTGATATCTAGTCATTTCCTTAATTACTATATTCTTTATATAAAAGCAGTTGTCATACGTAATAAATGTATGATCGTCTGATTGAAAGTGTTGGATTCCAGTCCTTCTCAACTTAATGATGTTTAAGATGTCAATGTGCAGTTTATCTTTTTGCTATGTTGATTGGTCCTATTGTATATTCATACATTTTACATTTCAAGTTCCAACTACATTTCTGCTTCTGCAGGTAGGTGTTTTCTTTTCCTGCATGGCAACATCTGCAGTAAGACTGTCAACCATTCCGTTGGCGTATGCAGCAAAAGAAACTCCTGGGACATTCTTTTACTAAGATTATAGTAAGATTACTAAGATTATAGAAACTCCAGGGACCAATTCAGAGGCTGGGTGGTTTTGTGCCCCCCTTCCTGTTTTCAGCAAGTTGGTAATTGGCAGGGCTACTTGACCAAATGGGATAAATTGGTGGTAGAAATTTGCAAAGCCGAGGAAACTAACTGTCTCATGGTATGAGAGGGCTTCCACTCTAATATTGTCTTCACTTTTTCTGGGTCCATCTCCACCCCTCCTTTGAGATTCGATATCCAAATAGTCTAGGCAGGTTTTGTGGAAGTTGCACTTAGACAGATTTGCATAGAGCTGGGCTTTTTGTAATTTTTGAATACCGCTCTGACCAGTTTCCCATGCTCATCTAGGATCATAGTGTAGATTAATATATCATTCAGGTACACCAAGACCCCTTGGTAGAGGTCCTCATGCAGGAACTTATTTATCAGCTGCATGAACAAGGCAGGTGCTCCCAGCAGCCCAAATGGCACTACCCAAAACTGTTAGCAACGCAGGGGGGCATTTTCCATTCGTTCTCCTCCCTTATCCTTACTCGGTAATATGCCTCTCTTAAGTCCAGTTTAGTGAAGATCCTCTCTTTGGCCAGATAGCTTAACATGTCCCTCATTAGTAGGAAGGGGTACATATTCTCTATGCAAATACAGTTTAAGTCCCTGTAACCTACACACAATCTAAGGGACCCATCCTTCTCCTTGAAGAGCACAGGGGCAGACATCCTTGACTTTGCCAGCTGAATGAACCCCTCTCTGTGTATAAACTCCCGGAGCTCTTCCATGCATCTCCCTGGATATTATCAAGTACATTAGGTAACTTGACCCCTGGCATGATTTCGATCACACAGTTTGTGGGTCTGTGGGGTGGGAGTGCGTCTGATTCCTTTTTGCTAAACACCTTCACTATGTTGCGGTATTGCCGTAGAATCAGTGGCTCTAACTCATCGCCTCCCTTTCGTGTATTAGTGGTTTCTGCTTTTACTTCCCTAGCTGTAGGCGCATGGCTGGTTCTTGACCCTTTCACTAGCCCCTGCTGGTCAGTGGCTTTCCTTCACACCTGCCACTTGTCTTCACCCCAGTTCACATCCAGGTTCCACTTTTTCCACCATGTTAACCCCAGGACCATGGCTTTGGTCATCCCGGGGACTACAATGAAGTGAATCGTCACTATGTGAGTTCCAGCTTTGATCTTTACCAGTCAGGCAGGTTGCTTGCACTCCGCTGGTTATTGAGCCATCCAACTGGGAAAATGCCATAGGCTGTCTCAGTTTTCTTAGCCTCATCCCTAGCCTTTCTGCTCTCTGGGGGCAAATCAAATACCTCGTGCAACCTGAGTCCAATAGGGCAATGAGAACCCACCTTTACTCCCGAGGACACCAAAATCTCCATCGTGGCCATCATAGGGCTGATGGTGCCACTTACCATCGGGTCATCTTCCCCTTCACTGTTCACTCTCATAGAAGACTGGGCCCATTCTGGTGGAGGTCGGAGTTCCCTCCTCCTTCTGGACTGAGAACTCCCTGATCACCTGCCCCATGCACGCCTTCTCCTTCAGCTTCATTGGAGGGGGGGTTCTCTTGGGCTGGTTTGGCGGTGGAGGAGCAGATGTAGGTCACAGTGCAAGACTCTTGGCTGCTCAATGGCCCTCCTTTTCACAGCAGAAGCAAGCTCCTGGGCTTTGGCGAGGTTTCCCCCTGACCATGGGCACAGCCCTCCTGCCATGTCTAGGAGCTGATCACTTTTCAGGTGCTCTCTGAAGTCGGCTTTCTTGCACAGTGTGATCGCAGTACTCCATGAAATTGATTTCTACTTAAGTGGCCACTCGGTACCATGTCCGCAAATTGTGTGGCACTCCTCAGGGTAGACAGCTGTGATACTTATATATCGCTTCACTTAGCCCTCTCTAAGTGGTTTGCAGAGTCAGCATATTGCCCTCAACAATATGGGTCCTCATTTTACTCACCTCGGAAGGATGGAAGGCTGAGTCAACCTTGAGCCTGGTAAGATTCAAACTGTCAAATTGCAAGCAGTAGCAGAAATAGCTTGCAGTATTGCATTCTAACCACTGCATCACCATAACTCATATAACTCCTTGTTTAGTCCCTCTAGGAATGGGTAAGCCAGCATGCGCTTGAACCAATCTCTCAGGTGGCCAGGCAGGCTGTAGAAGTCTTGGATGTATTCCATCACTGGCTGGTTATCTTGCTTCAGGGTGCGGATGTGGACTTCTGCATGTCAAGCCACCTGCTGTGGCCCGCCGGCAGCCAGCAGAGCTGATAACAGACAGTGAGGAGGTTGGGGAGGAACATGGGCCAGTCCTGGGGGCTGGGGAAAACTTGGACGAGGGCTCTGCATCAGAGGCAGAGGGGGCCAAGGCCATCTTATAGTTATATGCTGCCTACGGAGTCTGATATCAGCGAGGCAGAAGAACAGCAGGAGCCTGTTCCCAGTGTGCACAGAGCTGCCAGAAGACAAGAACAATTAAGAAAACAGGGTCAACTTGGGAGTAGGGCTTGGAGATGATTGGCCCCTCCCATAAGACATAAAAGAGGAGTGAATGGGTAATTGCAGGTAGCAATTAGTTCATCTGGTTGATTCAAGCTTTGAAAAGTTCTGTTTGATTTTGTGCCACGTTTGGCCTTGCCCTGCATTTGGCAATTAGTTCTCTGGCAGCATTCCAAGGGAGATAAGGTGGGTGTTTATAAACATTCCCCTGAAAGACTGTTTGTTAAGCCTTGCGGATGTGAATGACAATAATTCACAGCCGTGTAAATAAAAGGGGTTTTACCGGGACTAAGATTGTGCTTTATACTTTCTAAGGAACCTAGGTCAGAATACCACCATGGGATCATCAAACCACTCTCGTAGGATCTTCATAAGGACATCCAGGCTATTCAGCTTTGGAGCCTCACCACCATGTAGGGACATCAGCCACCCTGAAGTGCTCCCTTCCAAATTAGCTATGACGGCATGAACCTGGGCTGCATTGTCTGTATATATACCTCTGAAATGCTCCACATGGTGCCACACTTGAGGCAGGAAATGGGACAGGTTGTCTGGATACTTATCAAAGCAGAGTATCTGTGAGGTGGCCATTCTTCTTGCACCAGGACATACCCAGGCGGCAGCCCTACCGCTCCCACCAGCACCGGTGCAGGGACCCCAGCTGACCCTGGAGTTGCTGGGACTGCTTGCTGTCACGCTGGGGGCAGGGTGGCAGATTTAGCTGTTGTCACCTCTTGCACAGGGGTCTAGCCGCACATGTTAGAGTTGGCACCATTGGCTCCAAGAAAGAGGGAAATGGGATAGTTGATGCCACTAGTGATTTCACTCCTCCTGTCCTGGTTTCTATTGCCTTGGTCCAGGCAATGTAGCCATTTGAATCTCCAAGCTGCCAAGCTTCTCCCTCATCTGCACCATTGATGGACTGTGGGTAGTGACTGGGAACTTCCATTCAGTGGGCTCGTCCCACTTGGCTGGCTTCCTCACCTTCCACTTGCTCTCTCAGACCACATTTACCTCTGAGATCACTTAAGGGGTCTTCAGCTTCTGCCGCCTTGTCCATGTTCGTCACCCATCAGGTCTTGAGTCCCTGATACGGGGCACCCATTCTCTCATGCTCATTGGCTGCTGCTTGAGCTTCTCAGCCTTCTGTGCGTGCGCCCACTGGTTGCTCCCCTGCTCCAGCTTGTAACATTGCCAGAGCCTCTCAGGCTGGGAGTTCTCCCGGTTTCTTCTTTTCCTCCGATTCCTTCTCTGCTGTCGACATCTCAGGTTGTTGGCCTCCTGGTGACATGCAGGTGGCTAGTACTGGGAGAACCGGCTTAATGTCAACTGTCCCATTGGCATATGCAGCAAAAAAAAAAAACCCACCTGGGACATTATTTTACCAAGAGTATAACTACTGATGAGATCCATATAGATACAGTAAGAAGCAAAGCCGGTTCTGAGGTTTTGGTGCGAAAGATAGGTTAGTTAAAATTCCCCTTTTTCCTCCTTGGGCCTGTTGTGGCCCCGCCCTCCGAGCCTATCTCATCGGAGGAAGAAGGCTCCGAACATGAAGAAGAGGAGTCGGCCAGGGCTCCCTCTCCAGGCCCCTCCCCTCTGGCACTGCCTCAAGTGCCGGCCGAGGAAGAGGAGATTAGCCAGAAGCCAGGTGTCTCCGATGAGAGCGAGGGAGGTGATCTGTCGTTCCTGGATCCACGCCAACAAAGGCGTGATAAACGGTTGCAGCAGTTAAGGAGGCGTGCCAGGGATTATAACTGAGTCACTGGACCACACCCCAGAGACTATATAAGAGAGTGTGGTGGCCATTTAAGACTCTGTGACGAACAAAAACTAACTCTGGCTAGTCACTTGAACAACGCTTAAAGCTGCCGAAAGGTTTCTTGTTTGGAACTGGACTATTTATAAAATGTATGTATTTCTGTTTATCTGGTGAAGGGATATTCCATTTATTGAAGTAAAAGCACTTGGCAGTCGGTGCTCGTACTGCTGCCAAGTTTCTGATAACAACCTGTGTGCGTGCCAAGTGCTTTCTTAACCCTCGGCTGGCTGTGTTTGTGTGTGTGTGGAGACGGGGATAGAACAGGGCCATCCCATGTCCATTGTCAAGAGCCTTGATGGTACAGTGGTCTAAGCACCCTGTTATTAACACAGCTACCTGCAATTACTGCTGGTTCGAATCTCTCCAAGGCTCAAGGTTGACTCAGCCTTCCATCCTTTCTAAGGTAGGTGAAATGAGGACCCAGTTTGTGGGGGCAATAAGCTGACTTTGTATAAAATATACAAAAGTATGAAGGCTATTGCTTAACGCATTGTAAGCTGCCCTGAGTCTCCGGAGAAGGGCGGCATATAAATCAAATTAAAAAAAAAAATGTCCATCAATCCAGTTCAATCATTTTGTTTTGGGAAACAGTCTGCGTCTCTCGAAAGGTTCCCATCAGGCAACCTTGAAGTGTAGGGATTTTCCCAGGCTTCAAATGGCTCACATAAATTCCTTACCTCCCTTCCAGCTCCCCATACATTCCAATCATCCCTCCACTTTCCCTCTCCCTTAATCTCTGTTGCCAGGTTGTGAGTAGAGGAGTATTACAAATCAGAACATTTTAATCTTGCCACATCGTTAACATTGTTAATGCTCCAAAATTCCTCAATTCTTCTTGAGAATTGGAGCCCCATCCCACTTGAGGGGCCTATCATCTGACAATATCACACTTTGGGTGATCTTGTTGGAAAAAATTAGCATATAATCCTGGTATTTTTCAGTCTAAGAATCTGCCTGTAGTGATGAGACAATCTACTTGGAAATCCCATATATTTTCCAATCCAAGTATTTAAAATTCCCTATAGTTAAGATTTGGGAAAGTTGTAACTGGCTTTATCTTTATTCAGAATTCTTCATTAAAGAACCTATTCAGCACTACCTTTTGACTTCTTGAAGTATTCTTAGCTCTGCAGTCCCATAACCACTTTTATGAGAGAAAAAAGAGTTTATTTGAAAGCATGCATACTCTTTGTAGAACACATGCATCTCCTTGATCAATTGGCAGTGAAGAGAATGAAGAAAGTGGTATGGCAGTTAAAATGTCCCCAAGATAATCTTATATTGATAAATTGTTATTAAGCCTTATTTTGCACAGTGATTGTTATTGTATTGCTGATGATTTCTTTGTATGAAAAGCAATGACTAATGGACTTGAGAAATTTTTCATATCATTTTGAAGCACATTTCTGGAATCAATTGCCATAAAATGGTTATTGGCTCAGTCAATAGTTTTACCTGTTCTTTGAGAAATAGCTTTGGACCTGCAGTTCATAATGTAATTTTTATCTGTCCTGAAGGTTTGTTGTTGAATTATGTGAACCCATACAAGTAAAACAACTGGATATTGCTAATCATGAATTATTCTCATCTACTCCCAAGGATTTTTTGGTGTCTATCAGTGACAGGTATGTTTCATGATAAGAATACAATTGTAGAATTTATTGTCACAAAGTTTAGTGAAACTGAAAGTCATTTTTAGTATTTGTAATTTCATAATTTTTACAATGTTTATGATTTTAGCAGAGAAATGTAGCATGCTTATTTAAAGTTTAATATTCAGATTTTTTTTTCACAAGTTCACATTTACAGTTCTTTTTTTTTTTTTTTGAAGAAAAAAATTGAATCCTTTACAAGGGAATAAGACTTCAGCTAGTTTTTATTATGGTTACACTGAACTGTTTTTTAAAAATAATAAATTTAGGCTAACGGGCTGCCTTAAGTGCTTTCCATTTTAATTTCACATAATTATATCAGATGTGGCTTGCCTTCAACACAAAAAAAATGCCAATACAAAATACTAATGAGTAACTTTAATGCAAGAATAGGAAGAACCAATACCTGGAGAAAAAGCAACTGGCCTGTATGGAAGTGGTGAAAGAGATAATAGAGGTGACAGAGTAGTACCATGTTTCCCCAAAAATAAGAACCTGTTTTATATTTTTTTGAACTCCGAAATAAGCGCTTGGGCTTATTTTCGGGGAGGTCTTATGTTGGGGCGCATGGAGGAAACCAGAGGAAATGGCGGGGACCGGCTGTGCATGTGTTTAAATATTTTTGGGGGGGCGGTTATTTTATTGCATGCACTCAAAAGCCCATTTGGGCTTATTAGGGGATGTCTTATTTTAGGGGAAACAGGAGAAACGGAGATTTTGCTGAAGGACAGGAACTTTATGTAATGAACTCATTTTACAAGAAAAAAAGCTAGCAGAAAATGGATATGGAAGAGTCCATTTGGGCTGGACAAGCGAAATTGACTATATCATGTCAAGTGATAAAACCATATTCTGCAATTGTCATCAATCGTTTTAACATTGGAAATGACCATGGAATGGTACAAGCTAAAGTGAAGATAGACGGTTAAAAGGAATGTATGAAAATGATAGACATCACAAAAAATAAAAATAAAGAGTGATAAACTGTTAGAGGAGAACAGGAATTTTGAGATTAATCTGTCAAATCGCTTTGCTCTATTGCAAAATTTGGAAGAGATGAACATTATGGACCAAAATGAACAAATAGTCAAAAACATCCTTGAATCTGCTACATCTATAGCACTGCTGGAAAAGATTTTTGTACAGTCAAAAATCTCTGATGAAACTATTGATTTAATGAAAACATGATGGACAATGAATAATCCCGCAAGTTTCACTAATAAACTGGAGTACGTTGAACTATGAAAGACCATAAGAAAATGTATCCAAGAAGAAATGCGTCACTTTAATGTGAAGCTTGTGAAAAAGGCAATTGAAGGAAACAAAGGGATTAATAGAGTAACATGCAAACTTATAAATACAAGACAGAAGGTTTTTGCATTAAAATATAAAGATGGCTCTGTGTGTAGAACAAGACAGGAAATGTTAGAAATATTTGGAAAATTTTATTCAGAGCTATACAAAGATCAAGATCACTCAAAAGTAACAACACCCACGAAAGAGGAAATGTCAGATATTCTAGTGGAGGAAGTATCAAGTGCCATAAAATCAATAAAAAATGGCAAAGCTTCAGGAAATGATTGCATTATGTCACAAGTGTTTCCAGGATTGCTGTGGCTATCTGCCTACTCACAAACAGTATGGTTTTAATCAAGCCATCTACTGTTGCCAATTACCTGCAAACCTTCCCCGCCCTAGTTAATTGCAGGTTAACTCCCTATATAAGCAAGGACCTTTTGCTTGCTACTTGGGCCTAGTCTTCTAGGCCTAAATGCACAGCTCCTGCAGGAAGCTTGGTGCAACGCCGCAGATGGGAGAAGAATGCAGATAAGGACTCCAGACATCGTTACAGAGAGACTCCCACGGATGCTTGCCTTTTGCTGTTTTGTAGCACGCAAGCTATCATCGGGACTGCTGTTGCTGGACCTTTTTCCTCCCACAAGCTTCAAGCAATGTTTGCTGTTTGAACTGTTTTTAAATCACTTCAGGTGATTTTCAGCTGTGAAGCTCGTGCTGCTCCCATTATGATTGCCTTGATGATGTATTGACGCCGAAGCTGCTTACCTTCATGCTAGCTTTATTCTTTTGTGAACTGTTTCGGTATTGTGGAGAGGGATCTAGGGAGATAGCCTTGCTTCACATATCCAGATAAGACTTTGTTTTAATGTGCTTTCTTAAAGACATAGTGCTTTTTAAATGTTTTAAAGTAAATTATATTTTTACACAAGACGCCTCTGTCAGAATTATTTCAGTCTCAGTGTGTTTACTCATGAGCTGGTTCACGGTCCGGGGTACCCCTCAACCCCATTTCATCACAGTTGGTAGCAGAGGATGGTTTAACGAACTTACGCTCATGTGGTAACACGTTAGACTGGAATGTCTGCAGTTGAATAGATGTTGACTAGGGCAGCAGCAGCAGCAAAAAGTATGAAGTCACAAACTGGACTGTCTGGGGCTCAGGCCAAAAATGTTTTGGCTGAAAAACCTCAAACTCTAATTGACTTAGAGAATAGTGGAGCTGTAAGTTTTGGAGCAGAGGCCTCAACTGCTGAAGGGCCTACGATAGTGAATAAACCATCATCACCTAAAGAAGTAGAGACTGGAAGAACGCCACTTCAGGTCTTGAAAACAAATACAGAGGTGGATGATGAGTTTAGGAAGGCAATCCTTCAGTTTTTAGGTTTGCCCACAGTAAGTCAGAACCCGACTGCTGATTCTAGTGGATTATTAAAGAATCCAGCCGCGAAAGGAAAGAACATCGAAGTCCTAGAAAACACCGGATCGGTAAGAGACTTTCAATCTTTTCCTAAAACCCCCACCTCAGACCATAAGTGGAGAATGGGGGATAACAGACTGCCTGATTCGAATGTTCCTGCTTCTTTGTTAAATCAGCATGGCCAAGTTGATATTGCACCACCTGCTGTTGAAGCCATCATAGATCAGGCCATAAAGACTTTTAGCTCCCTTGATGACATCAGTGACTTCTGCTAAAAGTTTAAGAGACTCTCATGTTGAGCGTAAGGTTGCAAGTGTGATAGAAACTTTGGCAACCATTTTAGGCGATGGTTTGCAGGCACCATCGGCTCAACAAATAGTAGCTGCACATACCAAAGCACCCCTGATGTCTGCGACTAATTCAGCGCACGCCACGAGTGGGATATATCCATCCGTGATGACATCGGCATCCAGGATGGTTCGGGAGGCTGCCTCAACTGAAGATAGGAATTTGGGAGCGCGTCCAAAAATTCCTAGAGATGTGCACCAGAGAGGACCCTCGAGTTTTTGTGATCAAGCCAGGATGAGCTTTGCATCCGCACAACGTGAAGTTTTAATCCCTCCCATTGGGGAGGAACGACCGTCAGAATGCCAGATGGAAGACACTGTGTTGTGTGCTTCCATTCCAATGCCTTATTGCCCATTCCAGGACGGACCACATTTTGAACATCAATTAATGTCTGTTTCCATGTTTAATAATGTACAGGTCCTTCCTCCTAATTTTAAAAGTTTAAGTGTGGATGGAGGAAATTTCAAGGAATGGGTTAAAAGTATTCAAGTAATTTTAATGAAAGAAAATGTTTTATCGTTGTTGTTAAAACCCCCACCTAGACCATGGTCCTTAGAAGTTGATCTTTTACATCATAAGGCCTTTTGTATTTTATTGATGTCTATTGACCCTGCATTATATCCCAGTATACCTTGTAACCTGACCATAACAGAAGTTTGGGTGAAACTGCATAAGCTATTTTGTTCAAAAAGCTCCCACGTTACAAACAGAGTTTATAGGGAGTTCTATTCCGCAAGGTTGAAGGCGGGAGTAGATATTAATGAACACTTATGTGAGTTAAACAGGTTAAGGCAGGAATTGATGTTGAGGGGGGAAACAGTGTCTGAACAAACCCTCATTACTGTTATACTCAATTCCCTTGATCCTAGCTGGGATAATTTTATATCGCAACTGGATAATGTTAGTTGTAATAACTTATCTTTAGAAGTGTTATCTGGCAGACTGATTGCTGAAGATAACTTGTGAAAATGCAGGGCGGCTTTTCACAAAAAGGAAAAACCTTTAAGAAGGTCCGATAGTTCAAATAGAGCATATGCTATCGGAGAATGCTTCAATTGTGGTTCAAGAGAACATTATAGAAGGGATTGCCCACATAATGTGAATGCTAGGGCATGCTCAAAGGTACCTTCTGATAATAAATGTAAAAGGAGGCCATTACCTCCTGGTAGAAAGCCAAGTGTAGATGTTCCTAACCACAGAAGGGGTAAAAAGCCAAATAGAGGCAACAAAGGGAACAATCCCAGGTTTAGTGATAGCTCTGTAGGTATAGTGGAAACTACTGAGTCAGAGCTTACAAGGAAACAGCGAGAGCAACTATGGTTAATGGACAGTGGAGCCAGTAACCATGTTGTCAGTGACCGAAGGTTGTTTGTTAATATGAGAAGGCATCAATCCATGGTCAAAGTTGCAAACGGTAAAAAGGTCAATGTTGTTGGCATTGGAGATGTTTATATTCCTGGGATAGGAAAGATTCATGGAGCATTGTACGTACCAGAGATAGATCACAATTTGCTAAGCCTAATGAGGATATGTGAGAACCCTAGAATGGAGATTCTGTTCTCAGGAGGAACAGCTGTGATCAAAAACAACAAATGTGTGATTGGGGAGGTTTGGAAGATAGGTGGCTTGCCTTATTATTCCCCCAATACGAATGCTGAGTCCTGCAGTGATAGCAATTATACTATCTCATTTGGTAGTAACAATGAATCACAGTTAGAACTAGGTGATGAGGATCAAGACTTTCACCAGAGGAAGCCTTGTAAAGACAAATGTAAAGTTAATAAAAAGTTTTTAAATTTTAACTTAGAGTCAGATAATAGGGAACCTGAAAATGCTAATGCAATTGCTACAGGTGAGCCGCTGCATAATGAATGTGCTCACTTGATGCATCGTAGATTAGGTCATGTGAGTTTTCCTATAGTGAAAAAGGTAACCGAACACTCAAGGGGAACCAAGATTAATGATTGTAACACATTTCTAGACTGTTCAATTTGTAGGAGCGCAAAATTGAAGGTGAAATCTGTGCCCAAGAGGTCTCAGAGGTACTCTGAACACCCGTTTCAGCTCGTCCACATGGATTTGGTGGGTCCATTCGCACCTTCCGTGGGTAAGAGACGGTACTTTCTTACCATAATAGACGACCATAGCAGATTTGGATTCCTTTTTCCCCTAATGTCCAAGAGTGAAATGTTGACTAAGTTTAAGGAATTTTGTAACTTAGTCCAGAACCAGCACCAGGTCAGAGTTAAGAAGATCTTAACTGACAGGGGGACTGAATTTAATTCCAGGCAGTTCTCCAGCTGGTTGAGGAGTAAGGGCATAGTCCACTTACGCACCGCGCCTTACTCTAAGTTTCAAAATGGCGTTGCATAACAGCACAGCAACGTATTACAAACAATGATGCGGTGCGCCCTAGAGGATTCCAGATTAAACTTCGCGTATTGGGTAGAAGCAGTTAGATACGCGAATTACACCCTGAACTGTGTGTGGTCTAACGTGGTGCAGAAGACCCCATACGAGGTGCTATACAGCCATAAGCCTAGCTTGGCACACCTCCACGTTTTCGGGGTGATGGCCGATGTTCATGTCCCGAAGGAGCTCAGGAGAAAGGGAGACCCAATCTCTGTTAAACTGAGATTCGTTGGTTATGAGCAGGGCTCCAAGGCATTTAGGTTTGCCTACCCTAACAGGAAATTAATGATATCAAGGTCTGCCACTTTTCACGAAGGGGCCAATTGGAGTAAAATCCATGCCAATGAGATCCTTACTCAGAACCCTTCCCGTAGTTGTCATAGGCGAGCGGAGGATGTATCGGAGAACCTACCCGAGGATAGGGATACATCTGGTTCTGGGAAGCGTGCATCCCAGGCACCCTTGAAAGGGGTATTGAAGCGTAAAATGGGGGTAGCCAGGAAGGATAGGCACCCAGCTTCTGAGACGCATAGTGATAGTCACGAGATAGATGACTCATCGGACAACTCTGATGTAAGTGACTCTCCTAAAGGCAGACCAGTTAGGATTACCAGGGGCAATAAGCCTAAGAGGTACAACAACTTTGTTACCTCAGTCGACCAGGTTTTGGCCACCCCTCAGAGATATGAGGATGTGTTGGCCTTACCTGACCATGAACGACAGAAGTGGCTGGCCGCTATGGATACAGAATTAGATAGCCTGAGAAGGCTCAATGTATTCATGCCAACAAGATTGCCCAAGGACAAGAGGGTGATCGGCACCAGGTGGCTTTTCAAGCAAAAGCCCATTGAAGGTGGGGGCTTTATAAGGCGAGACTAGTGGCGCAGGGATTTTCGCAGAGATTCCCTGACGATTATGAGGACACCTTCTCGCCCACGGTACGCCCTGAGAGCGTGAGAACAGCTCTCACCATCGCTACCATGCGAGGCGAACATGTACACCAGTTCGATATTCAGACTGCGTACCTGCACGCCTAGTTAGACAAAGAGCTGTACGTGAGGATTCCTCAGGGAGTAAGCCATCGGGAAGACGATGTGTGGTTGTTGAACAAGAGCCTATACGGCTTAAAACAATCTGGTAAACGATGGTACGAGTGTCTCACAAAAAGCCTGATTGAGATGGGCTTTTTACCATCGTCGGCTGACAAGTGTGTTTTTGTCAAGGAAGATCAGGGCATTAGGGAAACAGTACTGTTGTACGTCGATGACATACTATATATTTGCAGATCAGAGAACAGGCATAAGAAGTTCTCTGAGGACCTAAGTAAGAGTTTCGCCTTAAAACCATTAGGTCACATTAGCAAATTTTTAGGGGTGCAATTCGTAAAAACCGAGAAGGGGTTTCGGCTTTCTCAGGAAGATAAGATTCAGGAATTGCTTAAAAAGTGTAGCATGGTAGAGGCGAAGCCATGCGATACCCCTATGGCAACAGACTTCCTTAAGAATATGTACACTGAGAGCACGGAGTTTGAGGATAAGACCCTTTACAAGTCCGTGATTGGGTCGTTGTTGTACATTGCAAATTGGACTAGACCGGACATCAGTCTAAGTGTAAATGCGTTATCTAGACATTCTGAACATCCCACACAGTACCATTGGAGCGGAATTAAACGACTCCTGAGATACTTAAAGGGTACTGTGAACTATTCATTGTTATTGGAACCAGAAGCAACTAGAGAATTAAGATTGAGTTGCTTTTCGGATGCCGATTGGGCAGGGGATGTTAGATCTAGAAAAAGTACCTCGGGGTACATTGTATACCTAAATAGTAGCCCTGTGTATTGGTACTCTGGGAAGCAGAAGTTAATTGCAACCTCCACAGCGGAAGCTGAGTATGTGAGTTTGTCCAAAGCTTCCAATAACCTAGTTTGGTTTGACGATCTTCTGGTAAGCTTATGGAGGCAGCCCATGCAACCGATAAAAGTCTATGAGGATAACATGGCTGCCATTAACATATCGGAAGCTGATGCTGTAGGCCAGAGATCACGCCATATTGATATACAAAACAAACATGTGAGGCAATTGGTGAAAACAGGTTTCATTAAGACTGTGTATTGTGAAACCAAGGAACAGGTAGCGGACGTGTTTACCAAACCGCTGCCCCGTGACCAACACCTCTATCTTCTGGGTAAAATGTCGATGGCTATGTGAACGTACTTACCATTGATGTATATATGTACCCAATATAGAATGTATGTTTGTTAACGAGTCAAATAGCCGCAGAGAAGGGGATTGTCACGAGTGTTTCCAGGATTGCTGTGGCTATCTGCCTACTCACAAACAGTATGGTTTTAATCAAGCCATCTACTGTTGCCAATTACCTGCAAGCCTTCCCCACCCTAGTTAATTGCAGGTTAACTCCCTATATAAGCAAGGACCTTTTGCTTGCTACTTGGGCCTAGTCTTCTAGGCCTAAATGCACAGCTCCTGCAGGAAGCTTGGTGCAACGCCGCAGATGGGAGAAGAATGCAGATAAGGACTCCAGACATCGTTACAGAGAGACTCCCACGGATGCTTGCCTTTTGCTGTTTTGTAGCACACAAGCTATCATCGGGACTGCTGTTGCTGGACCTTCTTCCTCCCACAAGCTTCAAGCAATGTTTGCTGTTTGAACTGTTTTTACTTCAGGTGATTTTCAGCTGTGAAGCTCGTGCTGCTCCCATTATGATTGCCTTGATGATGTATTGACGCCGAAGCTGCTTACCTTCATGCTAACTTTATTCTTTTGTGAACTGTTTCGGTATTGTGGAGAGGGATCTAGGGAGATAGCCTTGCTTCACATACCCAGATAAGACTTTGTTTTTAATGTGTTTTCTTAAAGACATAGTGCTTTTTAAATGTTTTAAAGTAAATTATATTTTTACACAAGACGCCTCTGTCAGAATTATTTCAGTCTCAGTGTGTTTACTCATGAGCTGGTTCACGGTCCGGGGTACCCCTCAACCCCATTTCGTCACACATTACAATTGAAATACTGAAAGCTGGTGATTACACTTTACACAGGATACTAGCAAAACTATACTTGAGATGTCTCAGAGAAGAAAAAATACCTGATGCATGGAAAAATGCTGAAGTGATTCTTATACACCAGAAAGGGGCCTAAGATGATTTAAAGAACTATCGTCCAGTAAGCCTTCTTTCAGTTATCTACATGGTTTTCACCAAGATAATACTGTGTTTCCCCGAAAATAAGACTGGTCTTTTATTTTTTTTTCCACCCAAAAAGGCACCAGGTCTTATTTTGGGAGGGTTTCTTCCATTGATTTACCTCGCAGCAGCAGCACCAACAGCCCCGGTCAGCAGGAGCCGGCTGCCAGCCCAGTTCTTCTGCAGCCGCCTGTTGCCACTTGTGCGTGTCGCCCCCGGCCCCTGTTTCACTATCAGAAGGCTTCAAGAAAGGCCTCTGCAGCTGAGAAACGAGCTCTGGATTGACAAGCACGGCGCCCCTGGCCTCCATTTCGCCATCAGAGGCCCTTTGGAAAAGGCCTCTGAAGCCGATAATGGAGACCGGGGACGATGTGCGTAAGTGGTGGCAAGCGGCCGCAGAAAAATTGGGTATCAGTATTTTGAGATAGCATCAAAACCTGACAGTGGGCGAGCAAGGCAGGTGTCAGGGTGTGCAAGGCCTGGTAAGTAGGGCACCCTAACCCTTCCATCCCCACCCTATCTTAATTTTTTATCCATGTGCCTCGCCTCACCCCATGCACCCTGCAGTGGGTGGGGTCTTAACTAGGGCTTACTTGGGGGGTAGAGCGCATGTGTAAAAATCAAGCTAGGGCTTACTTTCGGGGTAGGTTGTATTTTCGGGAAAACATGGTAGCAAAAATAATATTGAGAACATTAAACGATGCAAGCCAAAGGAGCAGTCAGGATTCAGAAGTGGCTGCAGCACAATGGATCACAACCAGGTTGTTTAGCAAGCCATTGAAAGGTACAACAAGACCACCATGCCTCTGTGCATGGCCTAACAGACTACAAAAAAATGTTTGACTCAGTATTCCAGCAAGCAATAATTAATGCGTTGCTCAACCAAGGTGTAAACACTGCGTACATAAACTTACTACAATCAATATATGAAAAAACAATGGCAACAATTTGCTTTAATGATCTTAAAAGTGGAAATCAACATAGAATGAGATATACAACAAGGTGATACAATGTCACCTATCCTTTTCTCAGCCTGCCTTGAAGAAGTATTTCACAAACTAGACTTGACAAAAGATGAAATAAAAATCAATGGCGCCTATTTAAGATACTTAAGATTTGCAGATGATGTTGTTCTCTTCTCACAAGACCCAGAAGAGCTACAAAGACACATACAAGAGCTATGCAAAGCAGGAGAACCAAAATTAACCTGAAAAAGATCCAGGTTATGTTTAATAAATTCATCAAAGAAAGAAAAAAAAATATATCTGGAGAAGAACTAGGTGTAGTAGACCACTACATATACCTTGGCAGACTTAATGGAAAGTGATACAACAAAGGAAATAGAACAGCATGTTGGCAGGCATTCGACAAACTAAGTTCAAGAACTTATGCTCCTATTCCTGAAGAGAAAAGTTTTTAATCAATATGTGCTCTAACATATGCCGGTGAAACATGGGCATTAACCTCACAATGGATACAAAAACTATGAGGTGCACAAAGAGCCATGGAAAGATACATGCTCGGCATTACAAGATGAGCACATGGATTAGAGAACAAACAAAAATATATAATATCATCAAGAGAGTGAAAGAACTGAAATGGAAATGAGCTGGTCACATAGCAAGAAGAACTGATGGCAGGTATACCAAGGCAGTCATACAATGGATCCCACTTGATAAAAAGTATCCATGAAAGAGACCTAAAACAAGATTGATGAATGACATCAGCAAGTATTGCGGGTCAAATTGGCAAAAGAAAGTTCAGGACTGTATTGATTGAAAACATGTGGAAGAGGCCTTCATCCTGCAGTGGATAGACAATGGCTAAAATGATCATGATGATCTCATATGTAAAGTAGAAAGCATTGTATAATTTATATGACATTTTAAGAAGTATCTTATTTGCTATTTAATCATAAAATCATTGTGCTTTCTGATTTTTTATACATTGTTTTCCTAGATATCCAACAAATAAATGGGTCAAGCTTGGTACTTTTCATGCCAGAGATGAAAGAAATGTTCAGAGTTTTCCTCTGGATGAACAGATGTATGCCAAATATGCAAAGGTAATTTATTTTTGGGGACTGCAATTTTCTCACTAAAATAGACAAAGAGAAATTATATTATTAGGACCCCATAACTACCAAGTTTTGTAAGGCAATATATGTTGGCCTACTGTTATGCATGTGGATAATAAATACATGCATGCATTTAATTTCACTTGTCAGAAGAGGACAGATGAAGTAAACCATAGAAGGGACCATTTAGATCAGGGAACTGAGCCGTATCACTGTTGTTGTTCTCTGTGGGCCAGCCAGGAGGGAGGGGAGAAGGGACGGACGCCTCCTGCAGCACCGTGCTGGCCAAAATTGGGTGCCGGGGGCCCACATGCGGCCTCCCCGCACCCTGTTTTGGCTGCCAGAGGCACTGCGGGCTTGTCCTTTGCTTCTAGGCTGGCCCCACAGGCGAGTTTTAAGCACCCTGCAGGCCGGATTCTGCCTGCAGGCCTTGAGTTTGACACCCCTGATTTAGATAATCGTATAAACCTTCCATAGGAATTGTGTTTACAATATGTTTATAGTATTATGTATCTAGTTTATAGTCTTACAGTTTATACTATATTTATGATTCTGGTAGTCTTGATGGGCAGCTATTCAAATTCTGCTTATATATAAAAAATGAGCATGTCACCCATCAGTGGATTTCTTCTTAGTCTCTTCCTATCACCAATTCTTTTTCTCATTCTCTTGAAAATTCCTTTTCTGTGACTTGAATACACATCATTTACTCTCAGTTCTTAGAAACCTATATTTGAATGCTAAATCTATACTGCATATGCTGTGTGAATGTATGTGTGCATACAGAGTGAAAATGATTATGGGCCCTTTTTAGTCTATTCAAAATACAGGACTAAAACCTGGTCGTGCTTATTGATGATTACAAGGGAGATTTGAGTGATGGAGAGAGTAGTTGGTGACCAGTTGGTCCCCTGGCAGTGTTCAGTGCCATCTACTATAGTATCCTTCTGAGCCATCTGCATTCAGCATATGGATTTGTAGCCGGAAAGATCTGTATGGGTTAAGGCTCAGTCCTGGCACAGTCCTCCAGAAGCCATCTCTCTCTGGTGGAATACCATCTTTGACTGATTGGTGGCCTTCCTATTACAACAGCAATACAATCTAGACCAGTGATGGTGAACCTTTTTGGCTTTGCATGCCAAAAGTCTGAGCACGCTTGCGCGTGCCAGCCCCATAATACAATGTGTGCCCCATTTGCGCATGCGCACATGACCCTCCCCACTTTTTCCAAGGTGCGCCTCTTACCGGAGGACAACTAGATACTGAACTGGCTGTCTCGCCAGGGAACAGTTCAGTATCTGGTTGTCCTCCGGTAAGAGACGCACCTTGGAAAAAGTGAGGGGCGCATGCTCAGTGTGGGGCGGATGCATGGAGGGGAGGGTCATGTGCGCATGCGCAAATGAGGTGCACATTGCATTATGGGTGCTGGCAGTTTCAGGCGCTGCGCAGGGAGCGTAAGGCAAGGCGGCTAGTCGCTCTACCTGCCCCTTCTTCAGATGACCCAGGCAGAGGGTGGTTGGCTTCTGCTCCTGGCCCAAGAGAAAAGAGAAGGTGAGTCTGCGGAGAAGGAGGAGGAAGGCGTGCGGCTCTGCAATGTGCACCGGAAAACCACGGAGGAAAGTCTTTTTGGGTGGATTCAGAGAGGGGATTGCAGTACTGCTGCCCGAAAAGGCTTTCCTCCATGGTTCTCCAGTGCACATTGCAGAACTGTGCGCCTTCTTCCTCCTTCTCTGCAGACTCACCTTCTCTTTCCTCCTGGCCAGATCCGCCACCTGAAACTCAATGTACTTTTTTGATTCGGGGAGGGGATCTCAGCGCTGCCGCCCAAAAACCCTTTCCTCTCTGAATCCAAAAATGGGGTGTGAGGTGGCCAAAAAAGTGCATTGCATTTCAGGCCTCCGGGGGAGGGATTGAAGCCTGCCGCCGGCTGCTCCTGCCACTGAGAGGGAACTGGTAGCATGAGAAGCACCAGCGGCGGGGGCAATGGGGTGGCAGCGGAAAGGATAGGCGTGCCGGGGCTTCAATCCCAACCCCAGGCCTGGGGCCGCACTAGAAGCCTGCTTGTGCGGAGAGACAGGGAAGGCCCGGCTCGCCCATCCTCGCCACCACCACCCCTTTGCCTCTGGGGGGGGGGGGTTCTCGCGTTGCCGCTTCCCTGGCAGTGGCAGAATTAGCCGGCAGGGCAGAGAGGGCGGCAGCGGTAGGTCGTTCGCACCGGTTAAGAAGCAGTGTGGGCTTCTCCTCCTGCCAGCCTTGCACTCTGGACACCTTCCAGCCATACCTGGTCTCCCCCTGCTGCAGCCCACGTGGATCCCAGGCAGTGCAGCTTCGGGGCCTTTCCTCGCAGCGGTGGTGGCGGTGACGAGGCAAGCAGGTGGGTGGGCGCAGGGGAGCGACTGGCAGCAGCACTCCTGACTGGCAAGGGCTGGATGTCCCGGAGCTGCATGCGGGTGACGACTGCATGGCCGGTGCACCCCTGCGCTAAGAGCGCACCTTCAGCTGGCCACTTCTGCACATGTGAAGGCCAGCTGATCATTGCGCGCCCATGTCCACCAGTAACCAGCAGACTAGCTGGCTGGTGCGCATGTGTGCCCCAGAAACCCGGAAGAGGAATGGGTGACGCCATGCATGCCAGGCAACATGGCTCTGTGTGCCACTTCCGGCACACATGCCATAGGTTCGCCATCATGAGTCTAGACGATTGTCTTGGAGTCATGTCATCTATGATAGTAGGTGGAATGAAAGAGAGTCTTTGATAGTTGTGGTTATTCCTGGAACAGAAAGCTTTATTGATTGTCATTCATTCCCTGTTATCTCTTGCTAGATTACTACAAAGTTAATTATCTCTTGACTAGATTCTTACAAAGCTCGTTACATGGGACTGCCACTGAAAAATATTTGGAAACTAATTTGGTCCAAAATGTAATAGTCCACTTATTAACAGTTTCTATCTGTTTTATCATTTGCCATCTATATTGTGGGAGCGTCATGGATTTTATTTGGCTTCTGGATGAAGTCTAAGTTGTTGGTTATTATCTTACGGCTAGGTGTTTGTATCTGCAAAACTGTTAAATCAAAGAGAATTCTGCCAGTCCAATAAGAAAATCAAATAGATGACATTTATAGGTACTTCCACCTAGTGAATGTCAGCAAGGTGGAACTCAGAAATAAAACACCTTAATGGTGGCAGTTGTTCTACTGTGTAACAGCTTATTCCCCTCCCCTCCAAAAAAAGATGGCCTTGTCTCTGTTTGTAGGTTAGAAAACAGTTAAGACCTCACTCTTTCAAAGTCCTTTGAAAATGCAACTAGTATGTTATTCCTAAAATGAATGAAGATGCCAGTGATTGATTTATATTTGTTGTTTAATCTTGATTTTAAAAATACTGGCAACCTCCTAAAAGGAAACCCGTTTATTTGACTCATTTGTTGCATGGATTCTATTGATATCTAGAATATTAGGCTAAAAATTTCAATATTGCTATTACTGGTTTCTTTCATTCCATTCCCTTGACATCTGCTCTTAGCAAGGGAAAATTCTTGACACTTCTACTCACTATCACAATAGTTAATTCTGATTAGGGAGAAGAATGGGCTATCCTAATAATGATGGTTTCCTATTGATCTTTGGCATTGGCAGTTTTTTTCTTTCCT
Organism: Pituophis catenifer annectens; assembly: GCF_029215685.1. Lineage (NCBI taxonomy): Eukaryota > Metazoa > Chordata > Lepidosauria > Squamata > Colubridae > Pituophis > Pituophis catenifer. The sequence goes on along the minus strand of NW_027256883.1, from coordinate 104,452,092 downwards.
CCTTTCTCTTAAGAGAAGGCAAAAACCACTCCAGGCATTGTTGGACCCAGTGCAATTCCAGAGGGAGCTTGGGGTTTTCTGTGAGGATCTGGTGGGCAGTTCATTTGAGCTTCTGGTAGCTTGTTGAAATAGGCAGGTGACTTGGATCTTGGACCCTATCACCTCTATGCAGCCACTTTGTGTACCAAATGAGGGTGCACTTTGGCTTACCAAGGAGATCTGGAAAATGAAACACCAGAAGAGAAGTCTGAAGCAGCATTGGAGGAAGAGTTGAAGTGAGTCTGATTGGACATGGGTCAGAGCCCATATTAGAGATTACCTTCTGACAATAAAGGCAACAAAATGCATTATTTCTTCAGCCTTATTATATTTACTGATATCCATCTAACAGCCTTGTTCAGGTTCACCTGGTCCCTATTGGATAAAGTGAGCACCTTGGAACTTCTGCTGAGCCACGGTGCCAATTTTTTAAAATATTTTTATTTATAGTGGTAAAAACTAATACAATAGAATAGAAAATAGAATGAAAAAACAGAAAGTGCAGAAAAAGGAGAATGAAGAAAAACAAAATAAATATGTAAAGTGACTTTCAATCTTACAAAGTTTGAAAATACAAAGAAACTTAATAACTTTTCATACCCTACAAGGTTATCTCTTCCTCCCATATTCCATTCCTTATTTATGAGCAAATCCATGACACATCAGCTTTTCAATCCTGGTTTCAGCAAAAAGTCCATATATGGTTGTCAGAATGTTGCACAAATAGTTTATTTTAATAATGATCAGATAAACCAACTTTATATTCCTTCATTTTACTTTTAACAATATTAATTTTAATTCAATCATATATTGCCATAGCATTTGATTTCAATTCTTTATCCCAGCACTCAGATTTCTCCAAGGTTTTAGCAAGCCTCTTTTGTAAATCCAATAAAAAAACATTTTCCAGCTCATTCTCTTGATTTGTCATTTATATTTTTCTTTTGATTTTTAAAATCAGCCAGTTTCTTTCATCCAGAAAAGTGTTCTTTTTCAAATTAGTCTGTTAGTCTGGCATTTGTAGTTTCAGATTCTATAGTTTATCTTGTGATACAAAATTTGTTCCAGATCTGTCTTTATTAACATAGATGTGCTATGAACCCATAGAAGTAGACCTCATTTCTCGTAGTGTTGATAGCAATAGCAATAGCACTTAGACTTATATATACTGCTTCATAGTGCTTTACAGCCCTCTCTAAACGGTTTACAGAGTTAGCATATTGCCCTCAACAATCTGGGTCCTCATTTTACCCACCTCAGAAGGATGGAAGGCTGAATCAACCTTGAGCCGGTGAGATTTGATCTGCTGAACTGCAGCTAACAGTCAGCTGAAGTAGCCTGCAGTACTGCACTCTAACGCCACCTTGGCTCTGATATTGTAGTTGCTAACTTCCAGCTTCATTCTTCAGAAATTTACTATGTTGAATGAAAAAACTTTTTGTCATTTTGTAAGTCCCAGTATTAACTGACATAAGGTGCATATTTTTGGCTTAGAATCTTTAATCCCTCTAGTAACCAGTTTGTAACATCAAAGATTATCTTTTATTATGACATACAATAACCAGAATAGCCAAGATAAATTTCCCCACAAGAAGTTATTTATTTTGTATAGTTTATTTTTATTATTTCTTATAATAAAAATGACTTTGCAAATTTATCTAGACCTTTAATCTGTTTCTGATTTTCTTAGAACTTATTTAATTTTTATTTAAAAAATTAAAATCTTTTTTTTTTTTTGCTTATTATTTCAAATTCTTCACTTCTTAAACTTATAATTGATTTTTCTTCTGTTCATACTTGAAGACTTTCCAACTGTTCCAAAGGTCTCTTAATAGCTTTAAAATAGTTAATAGGCAATTTCTGAAACGGATTAGAAAGTTAGGTTTGTAAACATATTGTCTTTAAATATTTACATGCAGGTTATGAGGAAGATGATCCCTTTGACTCCAGGATTCATGTGGGTGCTTTCCTGACTTGTTATTCGGAGAGGTTCCAAGGAACTAATGTACTTACTAGTTCTTAGTCTTTACTATACTCCTTGGTCCTGCATTCATGGAACCATTTTTATTTATTTTTTTAAATTAAATTTTTATTAAACATATTTCAACCTTTACACCACCTTTCCACTCTTTGCAGCATTCCAATATCGGCATCACTCATATTTACATAGTTTCCAATTTTTATAGATTGCTATTCTATATATTCTATAATTATTTAATTATATAAATTTATATTATGATTATTTATTTATGTACATACTTAATATGTATCATGTAACAAAAAAGAACACCGCTTGGGGGGTGGGCGAAAGCCCTATTAAGCAGGTATATACAAAAAAGTATGAAGGCTATTGCTTAACGCACTGTAAGCCTCCCTTGAGTCTCCAGAGAAGGGTGGCATGTAAATCGAACCAATAAATAAATAAATAAATAAATAAATAAATAAATAAATAAATAAATAAATAAATAAATAAATAAATAAATAAATAAATAAATAAATATTTATAAATATACAGTGGGGCGAAAAAGTATTTAGTCAGCCACCAATTGTGCAAGTTCTCCCACTTAAAAAGATAAGAGAGGTCTGTAATTTTCATCATAGGTAGACCTCAACTATGAAAGACAAAATGAGAAAACAAATCCAGACAATCACATTGTCTGATTTGGAAAGAATTTATTTGCAAATTATGGTGGAAAATAAGTATTTGGTCACCTACAAACAAGCAAGATTTCTGGCTCTCACAGACCTGTAACTTCTTCTTTAAGAGGCTCCTCTGTCCTCCACTCATTACCTGTATTAATGGCACCTGTTTGAACTTGTTATCAGTATAAAAGACACCTGTCCACAACCTCAAACAGTCACACTCCAAACTCCACTATGGTGAAGACCAAAGAGCTGTCAAAGGACACCAGAAACAAAATTGTAGACCTGCACCAGGCTGGGAAGACTGAATCTGCAATAGGCAAGCAGCTTGGTGTGAAGAAATCAACTGTGGGAGCAATAATTAGAAAATGGAAGACATACAAGACCACTGATAATCTCACTCAATCTGGGGCTCCACGCAAGATCTCACCCTGTGGGGTCAAAATGATCACAAGAACGGTGAGCAAAAATCCCAGAACAACACGGGGGGACTTAGTGAATGACCTGCAGAGAGCTGGGACCAACGTAACAAAGGCTACCATCAGTAACACACTACGCCGCAAGGGACTCAGATCCTGCAGTGCCAGACGTGTCCCCCTGCTTAAGACAGTACATGTCTGGGCCCGTCTGAAGTTTGCTAGAGAGCATTTGGATTATCCAGAAGAGGATTGGGAGAATGTCATATGGTCAGATGAAACCAAAGTAGAACTGTTTGGTAGAAACACCACTCGTTGTGTTTGGAGGAGAGAGAATGCTGAGTTGTATCCAAAGAACACCATACCTACTGTGAAGCATGGGGGTGGCAACATCATGCTTTGGGGCTGTTTCTCTGCAAAGGGACCAGGACAACTGATCCGTGTACAGGAAAGAATGAATGGGGCCATGTATTGTGCAATTTTGAGTGCAAACCTCCTTCCATCAGCAAGGGCATTGAAGATGAAACGTGGCTGGGTCTTTCAGCATGACAATGATCCCAAACACACCGCCCGGGCAACGAAGGAGTGGCTTCGTAAGAAGCATTTCAAGATCCTGGAGTGGCCTAGCCAGTCTCCAGATCTCAACCCCATAGAAAACCTTTGGAGGGAGTTGAAAGTCCGTGTTGCCCAGCGACAGCCCCAAAACATCACTGCTCTAGAGGAGATCTCTGCATGGAGGAATGGGCCAACATACCAGCAACAGTGTGTGCCAACCTTGTGAAGACTTACAGAAAACATTTGACCTCTGTCATTGCCAACAAAGGATATATAACAAAGTATTGAGATGAACTTTTGATATTGACCAAATACTTATTTTCCACCATAATTTGCAAATAAATTCTTTCCAAATCAGACAATGTGATTGTCTGGATTTGTTTTCTCATTTTGTCTCTCATAGTTGAGGTCTACCTATGATGACAATTACAGGCCTCTCTCATCTTTTTAAGTGGGAGAACTTGCACAATTGGTGGCTGACTAAATACTTTTTTGCCCCACTGTATACAATATTTTCCCATTTTAATTTGACTCTTAAATAATCTTTATGTGTGAACTTTACATCTATTTTCTAGCCAATTGTACCATATATTTTAAATCTTGTAGTATTCCGTTTCTTCTCTATCTTTTAGTTCCATGGTTAACCTCTCCATCTCTGCACAATCAAGCACCTTTTTTATTATCCTTGCATCAGAAGGGATGATATCTTGTTTCCAATTTTGAGCAAAAGTAATTCTAGCCGCGATTATTATATGGCTGTGATGGCGAACCTATGGCACGTGTGCCACAGGTGGTCTGCGGAGCCATATCTGGGGGCAGGCGAGAGTTGCCTTAGCTAAGCTCCAGGGCCTAATTTTTGGGCCTTTTGGGCCCACTGCAAATAGGGAAATGGGCTGTTTCCTGCCTCTGGAGGGCCTCCGAGGGGTGCGGAAGGCTGTTTTCGCCCTCCTGAGGCTCCTAGAAAGCCACTGGAGCCTGGTGAGGGCAAAAAACGGGCCCACTGTGCCATCACATGCCAAAAGTGGGGGGGAACATGGGGGGGTCATGCGCGCATGCAGGGGGGGCAGGGTGCATTGAATTATGGGTGTGGGCACGCATGGCTGCCCGCGCTCCCCCCGCTTTTGCATGCGACAGCAAAAAGGTTAGCCATCACTGTTATATGGAGTATAATATATTGAATTTTTTTTGCATAGTATGCCCAATAAAAATAATTCCGGTTTCAACTCAAATTTTTCCCTCGTAATTTCTTCTATCCAATTTTTTATTTTGACCCAGTATTTCCTAGCTTTGGAGCAAGTACACCACATATGGAAGAATGTTCCTTATTTGTGGTTACATCTTTAGCATTCCCCCAATCTATTCAGAAACATTTTGGCCAATCTTGCCGGGAGTAAATGCCAACAATAGGACATTTTTTGTGTAAATTTTCTTTGTAGGATCCTGACATTGTTAATTTGTAATTCTTCTCCCATAATTTTTCCCAGTGTTCAAGTTCAGTGTTATAACTTTTAGCCCAATTTATCATGGTTTCTGACCGTTTCTTCCTCCATTTTAAATTTTAAGAAATAATTATATGTTTTAGTTATGATATTTTCCTCCGTCCCCTGTAATATTTTATCCAATTCTTCTTGTTCTTTGTAAAAGCCATATTGTTCTAGGACTTTTTAATATTTTGTACGAATTTATAGATATGGCCACCAATCTATCTCTATTCCTTGGCATTTTAGCTTTTGGTTAGATTTTAATTCCCCTTGCTCATCCAATATCTCTTTATACTTTACTATCTTATTTAAATCTAGTACATTGGGATATATCATTGCCTCCATAGTTGACAACCAGATTGGAATTTTGATATAATGGTTTTTCTTGATTTTCTCCCAGATATATAGCAGGGCATCTCTCACTTGATGTCTCTGGAAGTATGAGTGTGATTTGTTTTTCCCTTCCCAGATAAATGTGTGCCAGTTGAGTTGCAAGTCATGACCCTTCATTGTCAGTATTCTTTTGTTTTTCAGATTTATCCAATCTTTTAGCCATGTCATGGCTGCTGCATGATAATAGAGTTCCCAATCCTGGACTCCAAAGCCCCCCTTATTTCTACTATCCTGTAGAAGTTTTAATTTTATTCGGGATTTTTTCCCTAGCCAGATAAATTTTAGTATTTATTTAATTCTTCAAAAAAATTCCTTCCTAATTTTATCGGTACAGTTTAGAAGAGGAATAAGATTTTAGGTAATATGTTCATTTTGATTGTGGCAATTCTTCCAATTAGTGATAATTGTAATTTCACCCAATTATCCAGATCTTTTTGTATTGGTTGTAATAATTTATTATAGTTGTCCTCTTTTATAGATGAGCATTTTGCCATCAGCCAAATTCCAAGATATTTCACTTTCTTAGCTTTGGAAATTCCCAATTTCTCTTCCAATTCCTCTTTCTGGCTATGGGTAAGGTTCTTAGTTGTTATCTTTGACTTCTCTTTGTTTATTTTAAGCCCTGCTACTTTGCCAAATTCTTCTATTTCTTGTATTAATGTTGTTCCTGTCTCTAGTGGGTCTTCTATAATAAAAACCAAATCATCGGCACATGCTTGTATTTTATACGCTTCGTTTTTTATTCTTAATCCTTTTATTTTTTGCTTTTGCCTAATATGTGTCAGTAGAACTTCTAATGATAAGATAAATAAGAGGGGAGGCATAAAATGGGCATCCCTGTCTTACCCCTTTGGCTATGTTAAATTCGTCCAAAATTTCCCTGTTTAGTATTATTTTTGCTGTTTGGGTAGAGTATATCGCCCTGATCATCCCTATAAATTTTTCTCCAAAGTTCATGATATTTAATTGATTAATGAGGAACTGCCAATTTAAATTATCGAAAGCTTTTTGCGCGTCCACAAATATCAGTACTACTTGCTTCTCGGGATGGGCTTTATCATATGCCAACACACTCATTATCATTCTTGTATTATTTCTCAATTGCCTTTTTGGTAAAAACCCATTTTGAATAATTTCATTTAGTATTTTTTTAACTCTTTCTGCAATTATTGTGATAAATATTTTATAGTCGGCATTTAATAGCGAGATTGGCCTGTAATTTTTGATCTGCTGACAATCTGTATCCTTTTAGTATTAGTGTGATGTATGCCTCTGTTCATGGAACCATTTTTAGTTCACCATACCTCCCTTGGAAGTTGAGCTGCTGTGAGGATTATTATTCAAACTATCTAATAGATAAAGACTCTCAGATTTGCTCTGACTTGGATTGTCATTGGGTAGGGCTGCAGAGGTGTCTGAGACATAGTTTAATAGTATGATCTGGGATGTGTTTGAATCACGGACTCTTGAGATAATGAACAGAGTTCTCTGTGGTATCAGTTCAGCTACCCGTTCATTGGATCTAAGCACCTCCTGTGTCAGAAAAATGTAGACAAGGTGACCTGTAGTGGAGTATATGATGTAGTGTTGGTCTCTTTGAAGGAGGAAATATTACCTGCCTTGAAAGAGGCATAGAGCCCCTCCTCAACTGACTATCCTCGGAGGTACTGTGTTTTCATAACTCTCATCCAGTTTCAAACCTTCACTTACTGGGAAAGGATTTTGAAAAGTGGTCAGCCTGCAGTTGATAAGAATTCTGGAGGAACTGCATTATCTAGACCGGTTTCAGTCAAGCTTCAGGCAAAATTTAGTACTGAGACAGTTGGCTGCACTTCCACTTGTGGTAGAAGCAAGATGAAGATGTGCTCCTACATCTCTCAGCTGCTTTTGCTATTGCTGACCACAATAACTCTCTGATTCTGCTCCATGGATTAGGGACACATTTTTCAGTAGTTTTCTTTCTTTATCTGAGGCCAATATCAGATGGGGGGAGGGATTGTGTCTTAGCCCCCTAATTTGTGAGGTGCCACAGAGTTTTACTTTCTTTCCCTGTTAGTCAACATCTCTGTGGAACCTTTTGGGTGAAATCAGTACATATACCGTGCTACATCGGTACACTGTACATCAGTACACAGTACACTCAAAGTACACTGATACTCAAAGTCATCTTTTGACCCTTTGGCCAGCCGAGGCAGCTGACCGTATTCTGTCCAAGTATCTGGATGCTTGTTTTGGATGAATAGAAACCATTTCTAATTCAATGTTACCAAGACAAAGTCGCTGTGAGTGGCTCAAAAATCCACAGCTCCTTAGTCTTCGTAGGATTGAATTGGATGGTGTAGCCTGTTCAAAGATGGTGCACAATCTGGGGGTCTTCCTGAATTTACAACTCCTGCTTGATGAGCAGGTGACAGCAATGGCCAGAAAGGCCTTTGTACAGCTTCATCTGGTGTGCCAGTTGTGCCTCTTCCCAAATTGGGTGATTCTTCAGACATGTAGTCACACCTTGGTCATCTTATAACTTGACTACCACAAGTGCTCTACAGCTGATCTAAAATGCAATAGCACAGGCAGGCATGCACATGTAACTTCCTTGCTTTGCTCTCTGCAGTGATTGCCAGTTTGCTTCTAAGTGTGATTCAAGGTAATGGTTGTTATTCTATAAAGCCCTATATGGCACGGGGCCCGATTACTTGAGGAACCATTTGTCTGCCATATCTTCCTCATTGATTCAATCTAGCAGGATTGGCATACTCTGGGTTCCTTTGATTAACTAAAGCTGTTGGGTCCTGAAAGTACACGTTCACTTTCATAGCACCTACTCTGTGGAATAAGGTTTATCCCCCAAGATTCAGATAGGCCCACCCTGCTGGTGTTTCTAAGATTCTTGAAAGAGCTGGCTATTTGGCAAGGGTGTTTAAATGTTTCTTTAAATGGTGTAAGTTTGTTTTTCCTCTTTTCCATTTTGATGTCTCATATTGCTTGTTCTTGTTCATTATATGTTTTACAGGTAGTCCTCAACTTAACCACCATTTGTTTAATGACTGTTCAAAATTACAACAGCACTGAAAAAAGTGACTTATGAGTGGTTTTCACACTTACAACTGTTGCAGCATCCCTATGTTCACGCGATCAAATTTCGGGTGCTTGGCAACTGGCATGTATTTATGACAGTTGTACTGTCCCAGGGTGACATGATCACCATTTGTAATCTTCCCAGTTGCTTCTGGCAAGTAAAGTCAGTGGGGGAAGCCAGATTCGCTTAACAATCACATGATTAACTTAACCGTTGCTGTGATTCGCTTAACTGTGGCAAAAAGGTCATAAAATAGGACAAAACTTATTTAACAACTGTTTTGCTTAGCAACAGAAATTTTGAGCTCAATTGTGGTCATAGGTAAAGGACTACCTATATTAGTTTTAATGTTTACTTGTGAAAAGCCCAGAGTCATTAGTAATCGGGTGGTATATAAATTTAATTGCTTCTAATTACAACTTAATTACTATTAAATAGTAATTGCTATTACTTCTACACTTGTTCAAGAAGGCAAACAGGAAAAACATAATGTTAAGTAATCATGTATCCTTCATTAACTTTACAATCACATTTCTTCCATTTAAAAAGAAATAAAAGTAATAAAGGGAGGGAGATGGGTAGTTAAGAAATATGAAATATAAATAAATAAAAATGAAACGAAATGAAAATAAATAAAACATACCCCTTTTGTGGATTCTTTGTTTACATATTATCTGTGTAATCAGTAAAGTACTGTTGATTATATCAAAATAAAAAATATTATTGTACAAGTTGAAAGCCTTGTACACCTCTAGGCTATAATAGTGACATTTATTTCTGTTTTATTGGGGTGCGGGTTCCCTCTAGCATTCATCCATAATTTTGAAGCATGCCAGGTGTTTGGCTACATAACAAATAGCTGTGATAATTTGACTGCATGTTGTGTTTTGTATTGAGCATCTTATCATTTTCTACAAAAGCATCGCTATATATTGGGTTGGTGGGAGAGGGAAGGAAGAACAATTTACATTCACTATTATTAATTGCACAATAGCTAATTTATTGCCTGCAGCATGCATGTATTTGACTGATGCTTTCTTTTTTTTCTCTCTCTCTTACTTCAGATGTTCATCAAGTATATAAAGGTTAGCAATATTTTCATAATATTGAAAGCCTAAAGCGTGGGTACACTTTTGTGGCTCTGCACACTAATGCATGAAAAGAACAGAGCCTGAGAATATTCCTTTTGTTAATTTTGTGTGAAGTTTTATTTTATCTTTACTTTACACAAGAACTATTAATCATTTTCACTTTTCAGTTATTAAATACTTTTTATTTTTCAGGTGGAGTTAGTATCACATTTTGGATCGGAACATTTCTGTCCTTTAAGCCTTATAAGGTATTAATGAAAAATATTATTTCTATGCTTTTTATATTCTTAAAACAAGATATTTCTGTTTGATGATATTTGCAAATATTCATTTAGATTAACTAGTTTTTCAAGGCAAAACTATACAGTACTTGACTATATAAAGATCAGTGTGAAAGAGTGGAAAACTCAACTCTGTTGCAAGATCCAATCTGGGTCAGTCATTGGGACCAGAGAACCTCTCCCTACTGAAATGTATGCTTCAGAATATTCTATTTGTTGTATTTATGTGGTGCCTTCTTATTGATTGATTGGTGTGTTGATGGCCCTTGATTGGCTGTTGTTTACTTGTGCTGCCAAGTCCTTGGCTCCTATGTACATGATCAGCTGGTAGTAAATCAGCACTCCTATTGACTGGCAAGAGACCCGTTTCCCAGATTTTAATAATTTCCCTGGCTATCTTTGTATCTGCATGACCAACAATCTTAGTAGCGAAATTGAATGTATGTCTTTGTTCATCGCAATGTGAGGCTACCAATTAATTCTCCTCATCTGACTGCTTTCTTGTGTTCTGGTGGTAGCTTCCTCCCTATCTGTCCTACATAGTCACAGGGGCAATCCATGCAGAAGATCTGGTAGATTACTCTGGAAGTACCAGCTCCAAGCAATCTTTGGAGTGCATGATTTGTCCTCGTATTATGGTAGCCTCTGGGTGATGTATGATGCCCACTTGGAGATATCGAAAACTGTTCTATTGCTTCAAAAAAATTTTCAATACATGGCAGGATGTGCCATATAGTTGGTCGTATACCGTCTTTCTTCATTTCTCTTCCTCACGTATTGCACAGGAATCTTGTAATAAATGTTCATAGGTACTCATTCTGCCTGAATTGTTCATGTAGGTTCCTTCTGTCAAGTTCTCTAGCTTGCTGGGTACTACAGTGGGTTCTCACACTGGCATATAGTGTTGAAACTAAGAATGCTTGGAGTGTTGGTGGCCTTGCGATAGACCATGGTTTCTAGGTTTCTATCTTCCTATCTGTTGAGAAGTACATCTAAAATTAATAATTATTTAGCCCGGGTGTTGGCAACCCACAGCTCCATAGCTGCATGCGGCTTTTTTGTCCCCCTGCTATGACTCCTTGTCAGCTGAAACCACCACTTGCTGGCCTGCCACTCTGAAGTCCATGCTGCTCACTACTTTGAACAGGGTTAGTCCCATGCTACTGTGAACTGCATTATTGTACGCAACCTCAGCGAAAGGCAGGAGGTCCACCCAATTGGACTGCTGATAGTTCATGTAGCATCTCAGGTACTGCTCTACCATGGCATTCAGTCTCTATATCTGCTCCCCTAACCATTGGTGCTCAGATGAAAGGTTGAGCTAAGGCCCTGGGACGACCCAATGGATCGCAGGAACTCCCTCCAGAAATTAGCTGTGAACTGGACCCCTCTGTCTGAGATGATTCTCCGTAGTACTCCATGCAGGTGGTAGATGTGCTTCAGGAACAATTTGACCAACTGGTGGGTTGCGGGTACTCCGCTGCAGGGTATGAAGTGCACCTGTTTGGAGAATAGGTCTGTTACAGTCCAGATCATCATGTTGCCCCCACATTTCGGCAATTCCACTATAAAGTCCATTGTGATCTTCTCTCATGATCTCGTTGGTTCTGCTACTGGTTGCAGCAGTCCGGGGGTTTTTCCTTATCGTTTCTTTATTGTGGCGTGGATGGTGCAACTTCTCACATAACTATCCACATCTTTCTTTATGCCAGGCCACCAGAACCACCTCCGTGCTAAGTATAAAGTCTTTAGGAACCCGAAGTGGCCTGCCAGTTTAACGTCGTGGCTCCTCTGGAGGATTAGGATGCATAGGGATTCTGGGATGTAAAATTTCATCCCCTTCCATGCGAGGTCATCTCTTTTTGTCAAGATATGTTGATTGTCTCAGAACCACAGGTCTGCTAGCAGTTCGATTTTCAGTTTGGGGCTTGGGTAGTTTTGCCCTGGGGATGATTTCGATGGTGCAGTCTTCCTCACGGTGGGGAGGCAGGACATTGCACTCTGTCTTGCTGAATACTTCTGCGAGGTCCTGATATTCCCTCAGGATCTGCTCAGCCTCTTGGGTTTTCTCAGACATGGCTGCCAGTTGTTCTGGTGGGCTCTTTTGGAGGGTTCCCTACTCATTCCTTCTTGCTTCATTCTCTGGGGCAGGCGTCTTAGCTTTGATGTTCAGGGAGGGCTGCACTCCAGTTGGAAGTCCTGGAAGTCCCTGATTGGAGGCAAGCTCTGCCTCTCTCTGGGTTGCCTGGAGTAGGCTTTCTTCGGATTGCCCGCCCTTGGCCATGGTTGCCTGAGTTTCTCTCCAAGCACTCCAGATATTGGGGAGCAATTGAAGAGTCCGGGATTCAGGAAGCCCGGAAATATTGATTTATTTTAAAAGGAGAGCAAACCTGCTGGGAAGGTTCCGACAGATGCCCTAACTAAATCATGAGTCTCGAGCCAAATTTCAAAAGGAATCCAATGATTTATTAGGATTTATTACTCCAGTGAGGTTTGCTCTGCCGCACTTAAGTTACGGCCCACCAGTCTGTGTCATAAATCACATTCTCCAACGAGGCACTCCCACAGGCTGTAGAGACATGCCTCACCTCCCGGCTTTGGTAATCTGAGATTCACCATTGGAAGAAGGTATGCATGGAATGTGCTCCCCCCTTGCTTCTAATGGCAACTCAAGAGCAGGCTAGAAATGCTTTTGTGAGTTGACAAAATCTTTAGGAACCCAAAGTGGCCTGCCAGTTTGACATCATGACTCCTCTGGAGGATTAGGGTGCGTAAGTATGTTGGGATGTAGAGTTTCGTCCCTTTCTATGCTAGGTCATCTCTTTTTGTCGAGATGTGTTGGTTGTCTTGGAACCAGGGGTCTGCTAGCAGTTCAGTTTTGAGTTTCGTGGTTAGATTGCTTTCAGGTTGGTCTTGCGTTGTCATCTGGTGGTCACTTGGGTGGTTGTTTGGGTAGGGGGGACGATGGCGTCTACTACTTCCTCTCATTCGCATTTGTACTGGGGCATGCGGGAGAGGGCATCCTCTAGAAAGTTCCTCCCCCTGGGATGTGCTTTAGCACGAAGTCGAACCAGTTGAAGTATTGAGCCCAGCAGACTTGTTTAGGTGATAGTTTTCACGGGGTCCTAAGGGCCTCCAGATTTTTATGGTCAGAATGGTCTTTGCCTCCCTTCCAGCTGATGGCGCCAGGTTAGCAGTGCCCACCTCACAGCAAAAGCCTCATTTTCCCATATGGCCCATTGCCTCTGTGTCCGTGAGGTTGCGGAAGGTGTAGGCGCAGGGCTATAGGTTTCCTTGGCTATTTCTTTGGAGTAGCACTGCTCCCACTGCCATGTTGCTGGCGTCTGCTTGGATGACGAAGGGTTGTTTGGGGTCAGGATGCTTCAGCACCGGTTCCTTTGCAAACATTTCTTTTAGTGTCTCAAATGCCTTTTGGCAGGTTAGGTTCCATTGTAGGGGTTGTCCCAGGCGGGGTTTCATTCTCGGCTCTCTGTCTTTAGGGGGTCCATCATGGGTTTGGCAATCTTCATGAAGGAGGGGATGAATTGCCTATAGAAGTTTGCGAACCCTAGGAAGCTTTGTAGCTGTCTGCAGGTGTGAGGGGGTTGCCAGCCTAGGACGGCTTGTACTTTGGCTGGATCCATCTCTGTGTCCTCATTTGACACTCGGTAGTTTAGGTAGTCTAGCCGTATGCGGTGAAATTCACATTTTGATAGCTTGACGTACAGTTTGGCTGTCAGAAGTTTTTCCAGTACCTGGCGGACTAGGGGTATTTGATTGTTCATGGTCTCAGTTTAGATGAGGATTTTGTTCAGGTAGACAAGGACCTCCTTATAGAGGTGCTCATGCAGCACCTCATTTATTAACTGCATGAACACCGCTGGGGCTCCCTGCAGTCCAAAAGGCATCACTTTGAATTGGAAACTTCCTAGGGGGCAGTTGAATGCTGTTTTCCATTCATCTTCCTCCCTGATGCATACTCGGTAGTATGCTTCTCTGAGGTCTAATTTGGTAAAAACTTTTCCCTTGGGTAGGTGAGATAGCATGTCCTTCATGAGAGGGAGGGGTACTGTAAACTGTAGGTTGTGGACACACACACACACACACACACACACACACACACACACAGTTTATTCCTCTAAAATCCACGCACAATCTCATAGTTCTATCTTTTTTTCCGCCTTTGAATAGGACTGGGGCTGCGACCTGTGGCTTGACTGGCTTGATGAACCCCCTTGCTATAGGTTTTTGTCTATATATTTGCACATTTCTTGCATTTCCCGGGTTATCATGGTGTTCAGTTTGGGTTTGGGTAGTTTTGCCCTGGGGATGATTTCAATGGCGCAGCCTGTCTCATGGTGGGGAGGTAGAACGTCGCACTTGCCCTCGCTGAATACTTCTGTGAGGTCCTGATATTCTTTCGGGATCTGTTCGGCCTCTGGGGTTTTGTCGAAGGTGGCTGCCAGTTGTTCTGGTGGGCCCTTTGGGAGGGTCCCTGGGTGGGCAGTGCTTCTATTTGCTGGTATGGAGGGGGTTGGGGTCCCCTTGCTATCCTCAGCCTTTGGCTGCCCCCTTGCCATCAGATGGTCGGTCTCCACTTGTCTAGCCAGGAGAGTCCCAGTATGACTGCATCTGTCATTTGGGGGGCTATTACAACTTGAATTACTTCCCAGTGATTCACTAGCTCTAGCTTCACTGGTTCAGTCAGGTGGGTGGCATAAGCTCCCCCCAATAGGGACCCATCAACCTGTTTGAACCTCATTGGGTGGACCAGTCTTTTCGCTCTGATTCCCAGTTTCAGGACCATGGTTAGGTTGATCAAGCATCTAGTGCAGCCTGAGTATATTAGGGCTTGAAAAGTCCCCTGGGTTCCTGTTTTTGGGGCTGTGTGACGTATTGGGAAAACGAAAGGGTGGACCGGTTCACTCACCATTGGGTTGTTTTCACCCTCGTCCTCGCTGTCGTAGGAATCTGGCGACTGGTCATCTTTGCCTGGGGTGCCCCTCCCCCCCTTCGGCTGGGTGGTGAGGGACCTCTGCAGCCTGGAGGGCTTTCCGGGATGTGTTGGTGGCACGCCTGGGACCTCGTTCTGGTCATGCCCTTGGTGGTGGCTCTGGCTTTGGTTTTGGGGCTGGGATTGTGTATGCTGATGCCATGTGGCCTATCCCCCCGCATCTGTAGCATATCAGTGGACTTCATGAGAGGGTTGGTTTTGGGGCCAGCTATTGTGCTATGGTTCCCTGTCGGCTGGATGGTCTCTGATCTGGTTGAACTCTCTCTTTAGTGTCCAGTTGCTTTCTCATGTCATTGGTGTGTAATCTGCCATAAACTTTTATGGCTACTCGGAACCACTCAGAGAGTCGGTTTGGAATGTCCTGATAGGTGGTTACCTGGGCAATTTGCTGGTCCAGGCTTGTTCTGAAAAAGTGAACTAACAGCCACTCTGGCAAAGGAGGTAGCTTCCCAATGACTCTCCTGAATTCATGGATGTGTTCCTTAATGGGTCGCCCCCTCTGCTTTAGGTTTCTGAGCTCATCTTCTGCATATAGATCTTCCTCCACCTCCTCAAATCTGGCCTCTAGTTTTTTCATTTCATTTTCATTTAATTGAATTTGTATACCGCCCTACTCCCGAAGAACTCAGGGTGGTGAACAGCCATAGAATAAAACATATAAATACAAAATTTAAAATAGAATAAAACAAATTAGATAATTTGGCTGAACAAATTTAAAACCCCAATAATTTAAAACCAAATTTAAAATTTCCATTTAAAAAGGGGAAAAAAAACTTAGGTCAGGCCTGCTTGATGAAATAAGAAAGTCTTGAGTGCGCGACGGAAGGTACGCAGATCCGGGATCCTCTGTATCTCTGGGGGGAGCTCGTTCCAGATAGTAGGTGCCCCTACAGAGAAGGCTCTCCCCCTGGGGGCCACCAGTCGACATTGTTTGGCCGACGGCATCCAGAGGAGCCCCTCTCTATGGGAGCGTACTGGTCGGTGGGAGGCTATTGGTGGTAGCAGGCAGTCCCGTAAATAACCAGGTCCTAAGCCATGGAGCGCTCTAAAAGTGATAACCAAAACCTTGAAGTGCACTCGGAAGACCACCGGGAGCCAGTGCAGCTCGCGCAGGAGAGGCGTTACATGGGAGTGCCACGTCACTCCCATCACCACCCGCGCGGCCGCACTCTGTGCCAGTTGTAGCCTCCGAATGCTCCTCAAGGGGAGCCCCATGTAGAGACCGTTACAATAGTCCAGACGGGAGGTGACGAGGGCATGAGTGACCGTGTGTAAGGAGTCCCGACCTAGAAAGGAACGCAACTGGTGGATCAGGCGAACCTGATGAAAAATCCTCCCGGTCACGGCTGTCAAGTGCTCTTTTAAAGACAGCCATGAATTCAGGAGGACACCCAAGTTGCGAGCCCTTTCTGTGGGGGCCAATGATTCGCCCCCAATAGTCAGCGATGGCACCAGCTGACTATATCGGGACGTCGGAAACCACAGCCACTCGGTCTTGGATGGGTTGAGCCTGAGCCTGTTTCTCCCCATCCAGATCCGTACAGCCTCCAGGCACCGGGACATCACTTCAAGGGCATCGTTGGGGTGGTCTGGGGTGGAGATGTACAGCTGGGTGTCGTCAGCATACTGGTGGTACTCCACCCCGAAACCACAGATGATCTCGCCCAGCGGCTTTACATAAATGTTGAAGAAAAGGGGCGAGAGGAGCGATCCTTGTGGCACCCCACATATAAGGGGCCTCGGGGTTGACCTCTGTCCCCCTGTCAACACAGACTGCGACTGGTCGGAGAGAAAGGAGGAGAATCACCGTAATACGGTGCCTCCCACCCCCAACTCTTCCAACCGGTGCAGCATGATACCATGGTCGATGGTATCAAAAGCCGCTGAGAGATCTAACAGGACCAGGACAGAGGGGCACCCCCTGTCCCGAGCCCTCCAGAGATCATCCACCAACGCGACCAATGCCGTTTCCATGCTGTACCCAGGCCTGAAGCCCGACTGGAACGGATCCAGATACGACAATTCATCCAGGTACTGGGGGAGCTGTCTCGCAACCACACTCTCAACAACCTTCGCCACAAAACGAAGGTTGGAGACTGGACGATAGTTAGCCAATACTGCCGGGTCCAGGGAAGGCTTCTTGAGGAGAGGTCTCACCACCGCCTCTTTCAAGGCGGCGGGAAAGACACCCTCGCCCAATGAAGCATTTATAATCCCCTGGAGCCAGCCTCGCATCACCTCCCGGGAAGCCAGCACTAACCAGGAGGGGCACAGGTCCAACAAACATGTCACGTTCAGTCTACCCAGAATCCTGTCCACATCCTCAGGGGTCACAGGATCAAACTCATCCCAGATAACATTCTCAGGACCTGCCTCCGTCATTCCCGCTGGATCTACCCAGTTGGAGTCCAGATCTTCCCGAATCTGAGTGATTTTGTCATACAGATACTGAACAAAATCCTCGGCTCTTCCCTCCAAGGGGTCCTCCCTCGCTTCCTGGTGGAGCAGGGAGTGGGTCACCCTAAACAGGGTGGCCGGGCGATTATCTGATGACGCAATAAGAGCAGCGAAATGGGTGCATTTTGCTGCTTTTATCGCCACTAGGTAATTCTTAATATGAGATCTTACCGGTGTCCGGTCAGATTCAGCATGACTGGCCCTCCAGCTACTCTCTAGGCGTCTTTTCTGGCGCTTCATCTCCCTCAGCTCCCCGGTGAACCAAGGAGCCAGGTGAGATCGGCGCCGGGTCAGAGGCCGCAAAGGCACAACTCGATCCAGAGCTCCAGCAGCCGCCCTATCCCAGGCGGCCACTAGGTCTCCAGTCGAGGCGTGACCCAGAACCTCCGGGATTGGCCCAAGTTCCATCTGGAACCTATCAGGTTCCATCAGGCGCCTGGGGCGGTACCATCTTATCGGTTCCGCCTCCCTGCGGCGGAGTGCAGCAGTTCGAAGGTCAAGGCGAAGGAGAGAGTGATCCGACCATGACAAGGGCTCAATTACTATATCCCCTATCTCGAGATCACTCAGCCACTGTCCAGAGACAAAAACCAAGTCCAGTGTGTTTCCCCCCATGTGCGTAGGGCCATGAATTAGCTGGGTCAGGTCCATAGCCATCATGGAAGCCATGAACTCCCGAGCCACCTCAGACGCCTCACCCACGGACGGCAGGTTAAAATCCCCCATGACCATAAGTCTGGGGGTATCAACCGCCACTGCGGCGATAACGTTGAGTAGCTCGGGCAGGGCTGCTGCCACGTGGCAGGGAGCCAGGTACATGCTCAGCAAACCCATCTGAACCCCATGCCCCCACTTCACAAGGTGGGTCTCACAGCCGGCCGTCTGAGGAACAGTTGTCGTAGGAAGTCATCTATGTCTTGCAGTTAAGGGGCTCTCCTCTTGTGGAGGGCTGCTAGCCATTCCCTTTCTTCTCCCTCTGGCCCCTCGGCAATGGTATTCACCATGGCTCTATGGGATGTGTTGAGGTGTCCATAGCGCTCTAGGTGGATATCAGCCGATTCAAGGAATAGAGCTAGCTGGTCTGAGTCCCCATTAAATTTCCCACTGAAGCTGGGTGGTTCGTTCAGCACTGCTCCTCCCTCCTCTTGTTGGCCCCTGTAAGCCTGTGCTTGATATGGCTGGCCGCCTTCCTCAGCTCTGGTTCAGAGTGAGGAGGGGCTGTCTACCTGGGCGGTTGGCCTGCTCCATGGAGGAGGCACTGGCTGCAGCCTCAGGCTCCTTCTCCTTCTGTTGAGTGGAGAAGGGGGGCTGCATTCCCGTCTGTGTCTCCTCACTTCAAACGGCTCAGCTGCAACTTCCCTCTCCTTTGGGCGGCATGACAGCCCCTCATCACGAATGGTGGCCCAGTCAAATTCCTCTCTCAGCTGCTCTGTGGATCTCCCCAGAGGTTCCGTCAGGGGTTTTGGGAGCCTGGCCTGTGCCCAGTTCCACATCTAATCCACTACCCAGCTTGCTCAGGGGCCTTCACCCCTTCTGGGCATTAAATGGGGGAACTCGACCTCAGCTGCTTTAGGGAGTCTTTTCCACCAGTACTCATCTCTTCTTGCTTCAGTTGCTTGGGCAAGTGTTTCAGCTTTGATGTTTGGGGCAGGGGGGGGGGGGGCTGCACTCCAGTTGCAATTAGGCTGCTGGGTCCTAGAAGTCCCTGGTTGGAGGCAAACTTTGCCTCTCTCTGGGTTGCCTGGAGCAGACTCTCTTCAGATAGTCTGCCCTCTGCCATGGTCACCTGAATTTTTCTCCAAGCACCCCAGATGTCAGGGAGCGATTGGAGAGCCTGGGACCCAGGAATCCCAGTAATCTTGATTAGTTTTAATGGAGCTGGCTTGCTGTCAGGGTTCTGACGGATGCCCTAATTAAATCATGAGTCTCGAGCCAAGATTCAAAAGAAATCCAGTTATTTATTAGGAGCTTCATGTCGGCACGTTCCCAAATGAAGCCAGCTCTGACCCTTTATAATTTACGCTCCAATTATGACCCTGTTTTCCCCTCCCCCCCAGGGTGTGTCATCAATCACATTCGTCAATGGAGCAATTTCACAGGTTGTAGAGGTCACTCCCCTACGGCTGCTGTAGGTAACCCTGGGATACAGCCTTGAGAGAGATAAGTGTGAAATGTGTATCTGTCTTTGGCTGCTGTGCAGTTTCGCCAGTTCCCCATCCCCCCGGTCTATGGCAACTTGAGACCAGACCAGGCATGCTTTGCGAGTTGACACATTTCCCTTTTGAATGTGAAGAAGATATGTTGGCAGTACTGGAATAGGTTCATGATTTGTGTCCAGGTTAGGTTGGTCTGATCTGTGTTGTATTCTTTTAGTTTTTTTTTTTAATCTATTACTTTGTATGTTAAGTGAGGAGGAATGGATGTAAATAGGGACACTACGTCAAAGCAGACCATGATCTCATTAAGAGCCACATTTAAGCTTTGTAGTTGTCATTGTGTCCTGCCATTCTGTTGGAAGGGTGGGAGGAAGCTTGCTTGCATTTTAGCTTGCTTTTTGCTTTTGCTGTAACTGCTTGGGAAATAGGGAGGGGGAGCATCTTCAGAGACAAAGCTATCTCTCTCCCAGCTGGTTTCATCCCATCTCCAAGGCTGTCATGCCCTGAGGGTGAATTTCTTTTCATCTCAGAGATTCTCAAGAAAAAACTTGTGGCATCACATTGGTCACTGGTGGACTTCGGGTTAGGGGGGTTGGGCTTGGGGAAATGAAAGAATGCTGTTTCATCATGCAGGCTTTTTCAGATTTCACCTTGTTCTGCAATCACTTTTCTCTCAGTAAAAGTTCTTCTGATTCAACTTAATGGATTAGGAATCTTGCTTTCCTGAGAGACTAGCTGAGGCAGTTCCTTACATTAGGCAAAATCTACAAAGTCAGTCAACCCGGAGAGGCACACTCTGTACACAATGTCAGCCCAAGACAGAGACCAGGAGGAATCTGAATGCTGGGGGGAAGCCTCATCCAGACCTCTCCCTGGGCTGGACCTTTCCCAATGGATGGAGGAGGTTGGAAGACTCATCCAGATCCTGGTGGTCCATTGGAGTCAGAAAGAAGTAAGTTTAGGAAGGAAGAACCAAGGGCCATCATCCGAGACAGCTGGCAGTGAGAGAGGCAATTAGACCTGGAAGAGCTCAAGAAAGAGGACGAGGAAGGCAAAGAACCTGATCAAGCAGACCTAATAATGAAGCAAGCCATGCGGTTCATGATGAATACCTTCCAAACCCTCAAGAGACGTGAAGCACATGCCAAGGCTGCTGCTGCCAGCAAGGCCCAGTGAACCCAAGAGGAGGAGGATGGAGGGCAAGCTTCAGTGCTAGACACCATGCATGGGGTTTTGCCAAACCCAGCTGCTGCCTCAATTGTGGCAGGCGCAGCACCTAGGGGAGTCGCCAGGCCTTCTGTCCCTGTAGGCAAGTCGATAATGAGGTGACAGCCACACTTAAAGCCGCCCTCAAAGACAACAAATAGTTCCAAATCCATGGAAACGTTTGTTCAGTCCAGATGGGTTAGCCTGGGTGGGGTCTAAACTATATGTACCAGAAAGCCAGAGGCTGTTGGTCCTGGGGAAAAGTAATGAGTCCAGGTCTGCTGGGCACTTTGACTTTGTAAAAACTATATCAAAAGACATCTCTGAAGAAAGACATTGAAAGCTATGTGGCAAGTTGCCCCATCTGTGCCTCTGTCAAGCGTCAAAAGGGAAAACCCCTGGATTCCTCCAAACAGTAGCAGAATCGTCAGCACCCTGGAGAGAGATCTTGATGGACTTTATTGTGGAGCTTTTATATTATATTTTATGTTATATTATATCTTATACAATTATGTGGGTATTGACTGATCTATTTTCTAAAGAAGTGCATTTTGTCCCCAGTCAGAAGATTCCCTCAGCACGGAAGTTGGCCAAATTATTTTTACATCATGTCTATAGACTACACGGAGCCCCCAATGCATTATCTCTAATAGGGGGTGCAATTAACTTCTAAGTTTTGGAGGGAATGCCTAAAATTACTGGGGACTGATCAGGAACTGAATTCAAGTCACCAACCTCAAACTAATAGGGGTTGTGAACATACAAACTCAATACTCGAACAATATCTTAGGTCAGTGATGGCTAATCTTTTTGCCATCGCGTGCCAAAAGCATGGGGAGCATGGGGGTGTTGTGCACGTGTGTGCCCACACCCATAATTCAATGCCACCCCGCACCCCCACACGTGCATGCGACATCCCCCCGCGCTACCCCCGCTTTTGGCACATGATGGCAAAAAGGTTAATGGTGGGCCCGGTAGGCCCATTTTTTTGGCCTCCCCAGACTCCAGAGGCTTCCTTGGAGCCTGGAGAGGGTGAAAACAGCCTTCCCCACCCCCCCAGAGGCCCTCCGGAGGCCAGAAATGGCCGATTTCCCGACTTCCAGTGGGCCCGGTAGGCCCAAAAATCAGCTGGCCGGTGCACACATGCGCGCTGGACCTGAGCTAGGGCAATACTCACGTGCCCACAGATATGGCTCTGCGTGCCACCTGTGGCACCCGTGCCATAGGTTTGCCATCACGGTCTTAGGTC
Source organism: Pituophis catenifer annectens (assembly GCF_029215685.1). Classification (NCBI taxonomy): domain Eukaryota; kingdom Metazoa; phylum Chordata; class Lepidosauria; order Squamata; family Colubridae; genus Pituophis; species Pituophis catenifer. Next base: position 104,430,035 of record NW_027256883.1, on the reverse strand, counting down.
AGGGGTCTTAAAACTTTTAAAACGGGGCCAATTCATGGTCCCTCAGACTGTTGGGGGGCAGGACCTGCTGGGTGGACGTGGCTAGGAGATCATGTGACTTGGTGGACGTGGCTAGGAGGTCATTAAATTAAACTTTAATTTGTTTTGCTCCTGGGGGTGTTTTATTTCTTTCTTTTTTTTTTTTGCATGTTGCTATTATGGATGACTTCTTTTCTCCGAGCGATTGCGCACTCCGGCCCCCAATGCGTGACTCGTGTCCTGGGTTGTGTAGAGCCTCAGGCCCAGGGTCCGCGGCTGATGTTATGTAATGCCAGGTCGGTGGTTAATAAGGCCCCCCTCATCTGTGATCTTATTTTGGAGGGGGATGCAGACCTGGCAGGTATTACGGAGACCTGGTTGGGCCAAGGGGGGGGTCCCCCTCGTAGAGATGTGCCCGCCAGGTTTCCATGCATTTCATCAGCCAAGGGCCCAGGGGAGGGGTGGGGGAATGGCGGTGATCATTAGGGAGAGTCTTTGTCCGAGGGAGACCACTGTTCCTCAGATGTGAGTCCCTTTGTGTGAAGTGGGGCCGTGCGGTGCAGATGGGTTTGCTGACTACGTACCTGGCTCCCTGCCACGTGGCAGCGACCCTGCCCGAGCTACTCGACGTCATTGCCGGGGTGGCGGTCGATACCCCCAGTCTTATTGTCATGGGGGATTTCAACCTCCCATCCGCAGGTGAGGCGTCAGAGGTGGCTCGGGAGTTCATGGTTTCCATGATGGCCTTGGACCTGACCCAGTTAGTTCAAGGCCCCACTCACATAGGGGGACACACTCTGGACCTGATTTTTATCGCTGGTCAGTGGTTGAATGATCTTGGTAGAGGGGACCTAGATATTAAACCCTTGTCATGGACAGATCATTCACTCCTTCAACTAGACTTTCCTACCGCCTGCCCCCACCGCAGGGAGACGGAACCGACCAGATGGTTCCATCCCAGGCGCCTGATGGATCCCGAAAGGTTCCTGACGGAGCTTGGGCCGTTTCCTGAGACTCTAACACACGACTCGACTGAAGAGCTGGTGGCCGCCTGGGAAAGGGTGGCTGCTGGAGCTTTGGACCGCGTCGTGCCTTTGCGGCCTCTGACCCGATGCCGATCTCAATTAGCTCCTTGGTTCTCTGAGGAGCTGAGAGAGATGAAGCGTCGGAAAAGACGCCTAGAGAGCATTTGGAGGACTAGTCAATCCGATTCCGACCGAACACAGGTGAGGTCTTATATCAAGACCTACCTAGTGGCGATAAAAGCGGCAAAATCTAACCATTTTTCCGCTCTTATCGCATCTGCAGAGAACCGCCCAGCCGCCCTGTTTAGGGTGACCCACTCCCTTCTTCGGGGGGGAGTGCGGGAAGATCCCTTGCAGGGTCGTGCTGAGGATTTTGTGCAATTCCTGCACGATAAAGTTGCTTGGATTCGGGATGGCTTGGACTCCCGATTGGATGAGTCCACGGGAGGAGACCGGGGCAGGTCTTGAGAATGTTATCTGGGAGGAGTTTGATCCTGTGACTCCCGAGGATGTGGACAGGGTTCTGGGTAAGATTAGTGCCGCCACGTGTTTATTGGACCCGTGTCCCTCCTGGTTGGTACTGGCCTCCCGGGAGGTTACACGAGGCTGGCTCCAGGGGATTATAGGTGCTTCTCTGGGTGAGGGTGCCTTTCCTGCTGCCTTGAAAGAGGCGGTAGTGAGGCCCCTCCTCAAGAAGCCTTCCCTGGACCCGGCTGAATTAGCCAACTATCGTCCAGTCTCCAACCTTCGTTTTGTGGCGAAGGTTGTTGAGAGCGTGGTGGCACGACAACTTCCCCGGCACCTGGATGAAGCTATCTATCTAGACCCGTACCAGTCGGGCTTCAGGCAGGGGTACAGCACAGAAACAGCATTGGTCGCGTTGGTGGATGATCTCTGGAGGGCTCGGGACAGGGGTTGTTCCTCTGTCCTAGTCCTATTAGATCTCTCAGCGGCTTTTGATACCATCGACCATGGTATCATGCTGCAGCGGTTGAGGGGGTTAGGAATAGGGGGCACCGTTTTGCGGTGGTTCTCCTCCTTCCTCTCCGACCGCTCGCAGTTCGTGTTGGCAGGGGGACAGAGGTCGACCTCGAGGCGTCTCGCATGGGGAGTGCCGCAAGGGTCGGTCCTCTCGCCCCTCCTGTTCAACATTTATGTGAAGCCGCTGGGTGAGATCATCCGTGGTTTTGGGGTGAAGTGCCATCTGTACGCTGATGATACTCAGCTGTACATCTCCACCCCAGACCACCCCAACGATGCCCTTGATGTGATGTCTTGCTGCCTGGAGGCCGTGCGGGTCTGGATGGGGAGGAACAGGCTCAGACTCAACCCCTCCAAGACCGAGTGGCTGTGGCTTCTGGCGCCCCGATATAGTCAGCAGGTGCCATCGCTGACTATTGGGGGTGAATCTTTGCCCCCCACGGAGAGGGCTAGCAATCTGGGTGTCCTCCTGGATGCGCGGCTGTCTTTAGAAGAGCATATGACGGCCGTGGCCAGGGGGGCCTTTTATCAGGTTCGCCTGATTCGCCAGTTGCAGCCCTTTCTGGATCGGGACGCCCTGCGCACGGTCACTCATGCCCTTGTTACTTCCCGGCTGGACTATTGTAATGCTCTCTACATGGGGCTCCCCTTGAAGAGCACTCAGAGGCTCCAACTGTTCCAGAATGCGGCCGCGCGGGTGGTTATGGGCGCAACCCGTTATGCCCATGTGACACCCCTCCTGCGCGAGCTGCACTGGCTCCCGGTGGTCTTCCGGGTGCGATTCAAGGTGTTGGTTACCACCTTTAAAGCGCTCCATGGCATAGGACCCGGGTACCTCCGAGACCGTCTTCTGCCACCAATAGCCTCCCACCGACCAGTTCGTTCCCACAGAGAGGGTCTCCTCAGGGTGCCATCAGCCAAGTTATGTCGGCTGGCGACGCCCAGGGGGAGGGCATTCTCTGTGGGAGCCCCAGCCCTGTGGAACGAACTGCCCCCGGAAATTCGTAAGATCTCCGACCTCCGGGTGTTTCGCTGCGCATTGAAGACCCTGTTGTTCCACCAGGCCGGACTATCAACACAATAGTTTTAAATTGGGGTATTTAAATTTATTGGGGTTTTAAATTTGAGCCACTTATTTAATTATTTTAAATTTTATATTATTGTTTGTCTGTGTTTTTAAATAGGCTGTACACCGCCCTGAGTCCTTCGGGAGAAGGGCGGTATAGAAATAAAATTATTATTATTATTATTATTACTAGATTGTTTTTTCAGTTGTTTAGAAGTCTAGTGGTCTACTTCAGGAAACTCAGTTTTGCAGCAATTCTTTTCTGCCCGAAGGAGCTTACAATCAACAAGTCTTTCTCTCTCTCTCTCCCTCTCCCTCTATCTCTCTCTTTCTCTCTCTCTCCCCCTCCCTCCCTCCCTCTCTGTGTCTCTTGTCTCTCTCACTTACTCTGTCTATCTCATTCTCTTTTTTCTCTCTCTTTCTCTCTCTCTGTCTATCTTCTGGAGATGGGGGAGGTAAAAAGAATGGGAGGCGTGGATGCCCCGGGCGGCCTCAGTGCGCTCCGTTTTTTGTCTGCAGAGTGCTACTGGAGGTGGGGGAGGCCATTTTTGGTCTCCTGGGGCATCCGCACACCCCATTTTTTACCTCCCTGCCTCCAGTAGCACTCAGCAGGCCAAAAACAAGCTCATTTTTTTGGTTCCCGGGGCATCCACGCACCCTGTTTTTGATCTCTCCCGCCTCCAGAAGCACTCTGCCGGCCAAAAATGTTGGCCTTACCTTCCAGTTCCAGCCCGCAGAGCTTGTGAAGGTAAGTCCTCTGCTCGGCCAAAGGGTGGGGGCCGGCAGGTGGGTGGGTCAATGTGGGTGGGGCAGCCTCATGATCCTGCATGGATTGGATTAATTGCTTCGGCAGGCCGTATCCGGCCTATGGGCTGTAGTTTTTGAGGACCCCTGTCTTAGGTGTTACATCAATTATAAGCAAGGTAATTGGACTGATTTGTTGCCCTTTGCTGAAGTGGCGTACAACAACTCTGTGCATAGCAGCACAGGATTCACTCTTTTTAGAGTGACTACTGGGCAAGACTTCAATCTTATGCCCCTTAATTAACCCCCAGTCGCATCGCTGAAAGAGTGGGTCTCCCAACTGCGAAACACATGGCCAGTGGTGAGGAAAGCTCTGGAGGATAGTCGTAAGTAGCAGGCCGAGAAGAAGCATGCAGAACCCAAGCCGTTTAAGATTGGCGGCCATGTCTACCTTTCCACCTACTTCCTGCAATCATTACAACCATCAAAGAAGCTGGGACCTAAGTTTGTAGGTCCCTTCCCAATTAAGTGCATCATTAACCCAGTGACTGTAGAATTATATTTGCTGAAGTCCCTTCGAAGGATTCACCCTGTGTTTCACTATAGCTTATTGAATGAAGACAGAGATCACGTTTCCCCTTAAACCTGAACTTTCATCAGTCCCAATAACTTTAATGGTAAAAGGAAAGCAGCACTTAGAAATCAGGGAAATGCTAGATCCCCATAGACATAGGGGAACCCTTCACTTTTTGGTACCATGGAAGGATTTCCCGACAGCTCAGAATTAATGAATTGACCATTGCCATGTTAGAGCTCCTAAACATGTTAAACGTTTCCATAATCAGTACCGGACAAACCTAAATGACATTCCTTTTGTTTTCTATTTCTTCTCTCCCTGTTTGTTTGTTTGTTTGTTCTGTTCTCCAGGACTAACAACACTGTTCAGGGCACAAGGCTGCCGCAGTTTTATCTGTGTGTCAGATCCACCATTGTGTCCTATCATTCTGTTGGGGGGGGAGGAAGCTTGCTGGCATTTTAGCTTGCTTTTTACTTTTGCTGTAACCACTTGGGAATTAGGGAGAGGGAGCATCTTTGGAGACAGAAAGGAGGGAGGGGTGTCTTCAGAGACAGAGAGAGCTCTCTCCCAGCCAGTTTCAGCCTGTCTCCAAGGCCATCATGCCCTGAGGGTGAACTGTTATCTCTTTGTATCTCAGAGATTGTCAAAACAACCTTGCGGCATCACATTGGTTGCTGATTAGGGGGGTTGGGCTTGGAGAAACAAAAGAATGCTGTTTACATTGCACGGGCTCTTCAGATTTTGCCTTGTTCTCCTGCAATCACTTTTCTCTCGATAAAATTCTTTTGATTCAACTTAATGGATTAAGAGTCTTGCTGAGGAAGTTCCTTACAGTAGTTTTGTCAAAAATTGCATGAATGATGTGATCATGCTGTTCGAAGGTGGGGTCAGGAAGCTTAAGCATGGTGCCAGCCATTTAGCCAAGTTGTAGGTAGGGGTATCTCTTAGCACTACACTAGGTCTGAGGGGGACTCTTTATTTTGTGTATCTTGGGGAGTGTCATGGCCCCGTCGGAGCCTGAGTCCGAGGAGGAGGATGAGACAGAGCTAGGGTTGATGGAGGAATGACCGGAGGTGCAGGACGAGGCAGTCCCGGATCCCTCGGGCCTGGGAAGGGTCGCCAGTGAGGGAGAGGGGGTGCAGGAGGACCAGGCGAGGGGGGAGGACAGGGCAGGCAGTCGAACAGTGGAGCAATTACCTCCCCCAATCCCTGAGAATGGAGAGGAGACGGGATCAGCGCAGGGCAACCTGACAACTCAGGAGGAGGGCTCCCCACCCGTCTTCACAAGGCTCACCTGGGGAATGAGATTTAAGGAGATGCTGTTGGGAGGGGCATTTGTCAGGAACAAGTGTTGCTTTTTCCAGCCTCATGTGCTGTTACCAACATCTGGATACTTTGCTGTCTTGTTATGTCGGCTGGTGACACCCAGGGGGAGGGCCTTCTCTGTGGGAGCCCCTGCCCTGTGGAATGAACTGCCCCCGGAAATGCGTAAGATCTCCGACCTCCGTGTATTTCGCTGTGCCCTCAAGACCCTGCTGTTCCGCCAGGCTGGGTTATCAGTGTAATGATTTTAAATTAGGGGTTTTAAATTTTGGGGGTTTTAAATTTGAGCCGAAACTATTTAATAATTTTAATTATTTTTAATTGATGTCTGTCTTTGTGCTTTTAATAGGCTGTACACCACCCTGAGTCCTTCGGGAGAAAGGCGGTATAGAAATAAAATAATAATAATAATAATAATAATAATTATTATTATTATTATTATTGTTGTTGTTGTTGTTGTTGTTGTTGTTGTTGTTGTTATTTGCCATCCTGGCCTGGCCTGGCCTGGCTACGTGCGAGGTCACAGTGATACTCCAGGTGGTGCTGCAGTACCAGTCAACTCTTAATGTGACGAGGACTCCTTGGAACCAGCTTCCCTGAACTGTGGCTGCTCTCAGAACTGAGCTGCTCCTCTGGACTAATAGAAGCCAGGAACTATTGGAGGTGTGTGTTTAGAGCTTTGCTCCTGGACTTGCAGTAGTGGGTGGGACTTTTGAGGGCAAGTTAGAACAATAAAGGGGAGTTATGTCTTCATTCTGGCTGTGTTGTTTTCGTGCCCACCCCAGATCATAACAGGGAGTCCATAAAATCTTGCTGGTGCGATATCTGTTGCTTTCATTTTCCAACATTTTTTTTCCATTATACAGTTGTTTTGTTTGAGTTGGCTGAGATAAGCATACAATTGTGGGACCATTGTTCTCATCTCTGATGTCTTTGTTGGCCCATATGTTGAGGAATCATTGAGCAGGGTGAATGTCTTCATATCATAATCTGTGTGGTTCGTCGAGCAGCTTTTATCTGCCAATAAAATAATGTCCTGATATTGTTTTAGGTCTTTCAAGCTGTGTTGCTCCTTTAGGCTAAGCATATTATTTGGTTTGTGTGTGACCAGCATTGCCGATAGTTTTTGTCTGATAGCATGTTTTTCTGGCCCTTCTATCTGTATTCTGTTAAATATGAATTCTAATTTATGTACCACATAAATATGACTTATTGAATAGCCCAAATCATGCATTCTGGTAGAGAGAAGGTTCCTGAGGATGGACTCCAGCATGAGTCTGAAAGCTTGGAAAACTAAATCTCTTGTTTTGGTGACTGACCCAGATTGGATCTTGCAACATTATACGGGACACAGACCGTATTTTTCAGAGTATAAAATGCCCCGGAGTATAAGACACAGCTTAGTTTTTGGGGAGGAAAATGGTCGTGGTGGTGGTGGGGGAAATCTGCCTACCAGGTATTCATCTGGCTAGTGTCCTTACTCTGGTCAGCTTCAGCACATTAGTGTGCTGGGTTTTTATCCCCTGCTTGGGGGTAAAAAAACAGCTTCTAAGACACAGCTGAGAGGAAGCAATCACTTCACTCGGCTAGCGTCTAGTTAGGGCTGAAAAAAGCTTCTAAAGAACAGCTGAGAGTCGAAGCAAAGCATGGAGAAAGCTTGACTCGCTAGTGCCTCGTTAAAGCACAGTGGAGAGTTAAGGGAGCAGGTAAAGCTTGGAAGATCGCTCACTAGTGCCTCGTTAGGCCTGAAAAAAAGCTTCGAAAAAGGTATATTCAGAGTATAAGAGGTACCCAAATTTTCAGCCTCTTTGGGGGTGGGGGAAGGGGTATTTTATACTCCAAAAAATACAGTATAGTCACCTTCATTCATAGTCAACTCTGATAATCTTAACTAGTAAGAGCCAGGGAAATGCATTGTACTTCAGTTTTATCAGTTTGCTAGTGTGAAATTAGTTTTTTGTGTAAAAGGAAACAATCATGCTTTGTTACTTCTTTAACTAGTTTGATTAAAATATGATTTACAGAGTGTTTGGAACTAGCATGGTTGAAGAATATGAAGAAATTGCTGATTCACAATATCATTCTGAAAGGCAAGAACTCTTTGATGAAGATTACGGTAAGCAGTTGCTCACAATTTAAGATAAATTATAGTTTCCTAATAATCAAGGGAGGACTTACCTGGAAGACTCGTTTTCAGTTATTTATGAATTAGAGAACAAGCCTGAGTTAATAAGTAAGTAAGGTAATCAAAAGAACTACACAAGTGTAGATATTTAATTTTGTAAAAGGAAAACTTTAAGGAATTCATATTAAACAGTTAGAAAATTGATTACTCTCTATAAATCCCATGTACACACATTCACATTGCAAATTTATCTGCACATTGTATTTAACAAATTAACAGACTTGGAAGGGACCTTGTAGGTGTTCTAGTCCACCCCCGCCCAAGCAGGAGACCCTACACCAGGGGTCCTCAAATTTTTTAAATGGGGCCAATTCACAGTCCCTCAGACTGTTGGGGAGGGGTGGCCTATAGTTTGAAAAATTGGACTAGAGGACAGCTTGTTTCCAGAGGTTGTGGGTCCTCCATCACTATAAGTTTTTAAGAAGAGACTGGACAGCCACCTAAGAGTTTGAAACGCTAGGGTCTCCTGCTTGAGCAGGGGGATGGACTAGAAGACCTCCAAAATCGCTTCCAGCTCTATTCTGATTGTATTACAATGAAAGAGAGTTCTGGCTGCATTTGTTAGGCCCAAAAGACAGAACTTCACTGGACAGGCAGCGAGACCGAGTAGGTAATGATGGCGGCGGACAGTTCGGAGAATCGGTAGCAAAAATCCCTCCCCCCCTCCCACAGCCTCCAGCTTGCTTACCTTCGCACGCCTGCCTTGCTTTGCTTGCTATAATCCCTGCAATTCATTGCATCAGCAAGCAACTGAATCTCCGTGCCTGCAGTCAAGCTCATCGGTGAGCAGCTCTATCTGCCTGCCTGCCTGTAAGTTTTTTTCCCCTTTGGGAGCTTTAAAAAATAGTTAATTGGGGGGTTTTTTAGTCGTTCTTTTTTTAGACCCAGCCATTTAAAGTTTAGGAAGTTTTAAATTTAGCTGCTTTTATATTAAAATAAAATAAAATAAAATAATATTTGTGCAGCTTTCTGAGATTTTGTGTGTTTCTGTAGTGTTTCACTCTAACTACACAAACACACAAAATCACACAAAGCTGTATGTCGAATTTTGTGTGTGTAAAGTGTGAAAGTTGGTTTTTGGACTTTTTGTGCCTGTGTGAGGTTCCTGCTTGCTGCAGGGGCCATTTTGGGTCTAGCACAGCTGCTTTTACATTGTGGGTGAGCCAGTTGTGTTGTGTTGTGTTTTGTAGGTTAAAAAAGGGCAAAGAAGTGACATCGACTTGGCCACACCCAGCTGACCAATAAGCCATGCCCACCCACTCACCTGACCACCAAGCCCTGCCCACTAATTAAGCCATGCCCACAGAACTGGTAGCGAAAATTTTTAGATTTCCCCCCTGCCTTGAACCTCAAATCCACCAAGATTTAATATGCGGAGAGACCAATGCCCCACATTACAGGATCAATCCTCAAATCTATGACCTGTCAGAATAATTGAAGCTGCACTAGCCCTGTAAAAGCATGACAGCCGATTCAGCTATTTCCCCCCCCCCCACACACACACACACAAAAGTGTGAAACGACACCAGAGGTTGCTCTCCTTGGCAACCGATTCAGTACCGGATCCCTTTCCAAACAACCAATCTCTTGCAAGACAAACCCTCCACCAAGATCCCAATGGCAAGGATTCCATGGGGCGATTCCCAGGTCGCTGCAAAAGCAGCCATCAGGACAGGCAGCTCAGGAAGAAGCCTCTAGACTTTTCCACTTAAGCCGGGTCTCCATGCAAGGAAGGGAGCCCCAAATACAGGGCAAGACAGTGAAAGGAAGGAGGGGGAGGGGGGAAATTCCTGGCTGTAATCCCCGTGGCAAGATTTCCTGCTTGCAAAAGGGACAATCGCTTCTGGCTCTTGCAAAGGCAGGGAGTTCCCCAGCTCCGGCCAAGGATGCCAGCAATCCAGAGGGGGGTGGCAGGCAAGGAAGGGAACCCCCTTTTTGCAGACCATCCGGGAAGAGAAATCACCCCTGCCCCACCACCTGCCTCCCCTTTTTTTCTGCCCTGCAAGGGTGGGGGGAGTAAGGAGGAGGCGCAGAGGCAGCAGGTGAGATTGCAGCCCAACCCAGCAGAGGGGAAGGAAGAGCCAGCTGGGAACGCATCATCCCTGAGGGAGAAGTCCCCTACCCACCCACCTATCAAGCCACCCACCTACCCACTGCCCCGGCGTCATCATGCAAGGCTGACAGCCATGCCACACACCTGGCCGCCACGCATCAAGTCTGCAACCCTGGGCAGGAGGAAGGAGGCACGTGCAGGGCCACACCAAGTCTGGATTGGAACCAGGTCTTGCAACCTAGCACCCGGGGATGCCCTCTTGACTGCCCAGCTTCCCCCCTTCCTCCTTTCTGTCTCTACTGCACATTGCTTGCAATGCAGCACACATGGCTTTCATTTGGCGGCTGCGCTCTTCCCAGCTCAGTGGGGGGGGGAGGGATCTGGGCTGGGTTTCCAATGCAAGACAGTTCACCCCGTTCTCTGCCCACCCCCAGACCAATTGATCCTCCCCCCCTCTCCTGCCACACCTCCCCTCCTTCCACCCATGCAACAAGAAGAGGTCTGCCTGCCTCTCCATTGCAATGGGCACACTTGCATGCAAACACACTTCCCGGCGAATGCAACAGGTGTGCTTCTCCCTTGCCCAGCCTCCCAGGGGTCTAATTCAAGATCCTAACTGAACCCTCCGGTGCAGCAAAGCAGCGAAACAGGAAGAGCACCGTTGGGGGGATTTGATTAAAAGCCAGATTCTCATTTCAGTCCGGTGCTCTGCTTTTTTTTCCCCCACCCCCAGGGAATACCCTTCCCCCCCACTCCCCTCCCTAAGCTCCCTACCCCGAGAGCACACATTTGCTGCTTTGCCTCTAGACCGATCGCTAGTTGGGCACCTCCCCCTTTAAAAAAAAGGTCTGGACTCCTAACCTTCCCATGCATTCAAGGCCCCCGCAAGCCTCCATGCTGGCTGAATCCCGGCACATCCGTGCCTGATCCCCCCACCTCGCTTTTTCTTCCTTTTTTTCTCCAAAATGCTCCCAATTCAACACCCCTTTGAGCAAAGAGGAGGAAAGGGGAGGCTGTGGCAAAGGAACCTTTAAAAAATAAGGAAAGAAAAAAAAAACCTTGGTCCCTGGCCCCAGCGATTGACTTCCTAAACTAGAGATGGCGAACTTTTTAGATACCGAGTGTCCAAACTGTGTGCATGCACATGCCCAAACGAAAAGATGCACGCGCGTGCAAATGCGCATGTGTGCAAACGTGCGTGTGTGTGAACATGCACGTTGACATGCACAGACATGCACACATGCGCTTGTGTGCGAACGTGCGTGTGTGTGAACATGCACGTTGACATGCACAAACATGCACACATGCGCAACAGAGACCCGAAGACCTGCTGGCCGGTGGGAGGCGGGGCATCCCAACACCGGCAGTGCAGCAAGAGGTAAGATCTTTTTCTTTCATGAGCTTCTGTTTCGTCATTTGCAGGGAAACAGAAGCTGATGAAAGAAACGCCATGGACAGCGTGCGTTCCAGCAGAAAGGGTTTAACGTGCCACCTCCAGTATGCGTGCCATAGGTTCTGCGTGCAGGCCGTCATTGTTTCGGCGGGTTGTATCTGGCCTGGGGGCCATAGTTTGAGAACCCCTGCCCTACACCATTTGTAACAGGTAGCAGTCCACAAGCTTCCAGTGATGAAGCTCCCACAACTTCTGAAGGCAAGCTGTTCCATTGGGTGATTGTTCTCACTGTCAGAAAATGTCTCCTTATTTCTAGGTTGAATCACTCCTTGATCAGTTTCCATCCATTATTTCTTGTCTGGTCTTCAGGTGCTTTGGAAAATAGCCCCTCCTCTCTATGGAAGCCCCTCAAATATTGGAACACTGCTATCATGTCACTCCTATTTCTTTTCTCTAGACTAGCCATACCCAAATCCTGCAACCGTTCTTCATATGTTTTTGTCTCCAGGCCTTTTAATCATCTTAGTTGCAGTTCTTTACACTTTTTCCAAAGTCTCAACATCTTTTTTCTAATGTGGTAACCAAAACTGTATGCAGTATTCCAGGTGTGGTCTTACTAAAACTTTATAAAGCAGTGCTATTACTTCATATGATTTTGATTCTATGCCTCTGTTTATACAACCAAGGATTGTATTAGCTTTTTTGGCTGCTGCCGCACACTGCTGACTCATGTTTAAGTGATCATTGACTAGGACTCCAAGGTCCCTCTCACAGTTACTGTTTTTGAGCCAGGTTTCTTCTAATCTGTACTTGTACCTTTGGTTTTTCCTGCCCAGCCTTGCTTTTCTCCGCATTAACATTCATTTTGTTGGATAAATCCCATTGTTCAAGTTTGTCAAAATCTTTTTGGATCTTGAGCTTGTCTTCTTGGATATGGCTTTTCCTTCCAGCTTACTGTCATCTTCAGATTTGATGAGTTCCCCTTCCATTCCCCCATCTAAATCAGGGATCCCCAATCTGGGGGCCATGGCCCACTACCTGGCTGTGGTCTAATCACCACCAGGCCGTATGAGTGGCTGGCCGGTGCATGTGCATCTTTGTGCATGCATGGCCCCATTAGCTCAAGGCTTGTTAAGGGTGCTTGCGCTACTCGCATGACCCTCATTGTGGGCAGTCACAGTCCCACTCGTTGAGACTTATTGCAGGCTCTTGCAGCCCCACTTGCGAGAGGGTTACTGCAAACATCATGGATGTTTGTGTGCATGCACATGCATGTGCACCTGCCCCTACCAGAAAATCATCCCCTTTCCCCCCTCTCCCTACTCTGGGCCATCAACCTGGAAAGGTTGGGGAACTCTGATCTAAATCATTTATGAAGATACAGTACTGGGCCTAAGACAACCTTGTGGTACCCCACTGCTTACTTCCCTCTATGTAGATTTAGTGCCATTAAGGACTACTTGTTGAGTACGGTTTGTCAGCCAATTATAAATCCATGTTTTCTAGCTTACTGAGAAGTAGGTTGTAGTCTGTCAAATGCCTTGCTGAATAAATGTACTATGTCCACAGTATTTCGATGGTGTACTAATTTAGTCACTTTGTGAAGGAATGAAATAAGATTGGTTTGGCATGATCTGTTTTTAACAAACCCATGCTGGCTACTAGTTATAACTTTATTTGTTTCTAGAAGTTCACAGATCTGTTTTTTGATCATTTTTTCCAGTGTCTTCCCAGGTATTGATATTAAGCTGATTGGTCTATAGTTTCCTGCGTATGTTTTGTTTCCTTTTTTGAAGATGAGAATCCCATCATCTCTTTTCCCTCTCTGGTAGTTCCCCAGTGCTGGGATGTAATCCATCAAGTCCCGGTGATTTATATTCATCAAGGTCAGACAGGTGTTCTCTTATCATTTGTTGCTTGTTTTAATTTTTATTTCAAGTCTGTCTTTTACATTTATCCTTTTGGTATGTTTGGCCATAGTTTCATTTTGTGTGAAAACTGATGCAAAGAATGAGTTAAACAACTCTGCTTTCTCTCTACTGCCTGTTACTTCCTTGCTATCTTCTCTCATTAATGTCACCTTGACTTTTTTCTTGTTATTTACTGTATATGTTGAAAGAAACTTCTTTTATTATCTTTGACTTTTGTTGCAAGTCTTTGTTCATTTTGAACCTTTGCTTTCCTGATTTCATCTTTCAAGATTCGGGCTTTATGCTGGTATTTTTCCTTAGTTGTGTGTACCTCTTTCCATTTTTTGTAGTTATCCTTTTTGTCTTTCAGTTTATCAGAGAGATCTTTGTGCAACCATACTGGTTTCTTCTTGGATTTCTTCTTTTTCTTTTCAGTGGTATTTGTTGGACTGGGCTTTATGATCATATTTTTCAGTGTTTCCCTTGCTTCTTCTTTTTTTTTTTTTATAAATTTTTATTATAGTTCAAAAAAACAAAAACAAATGTATAATAGTTTTTCTATCACGGTGTAACATCACCAAAATATTCATGTATATATACACCAATAATCAGAAAGTAAAAATAGAAACTATTTATATATTCTTACATACAAATTTACATTTCCAATACTTATTGATTACCATAATTATACCATCTATAATTATAATCCAACATCATCCTTTATCTTTCTCCCATCATTTCTGGATCCAATCATACCACATGTTCCAACTATTATAAAAATCTGAGTCTCTTTTATCCTTGAACAGTTTTGTAAGTCTGTCGGACTCTGCACATTCCATGATTTTATAATTTTTTTTTTAATTTTTTATTTTTCAAAAACACAAACAAAACAAAACAAAACAAAACAAAACAAAACAAAACAAAACAAAACAAAACAAAACATAAAAACATTATCATTCCATACAATTATAGTGTATCAGTCAGTGGCATTTTTGTGCTCCTCCTCTCTTCAATTTATCACTAAACATGCTATCTTATTTCCAAAAATTTCAACATCCATTTATATCATAATTATTTCCAATTCTTATTCTCTATCCTTTGGTAAAATAAATCCCATATCAAATAGTATTGTCTATCTTCCTGCTCTCTTATTTCAAATGTCAATTTACTCATTTCAGCACATTCCCTCATTTTCTTAATAATTTCTTCATCATTAGGTAACTTTTCTCCTTTCCAGTTTTTAGCAAATACAATTCTAGCTGCTGTCAAGAGATTCACAATTAAATATTGCAGTTCTTTATTATATGTCTCCAGTATAATCCCTAATAAAAATATCTCTGGTTTAAAGTCAATATGTCTCTTTATCATTTTTCCAATCACGTGTGTATCTTAGTCCAATATCTCCTTGCTTCTGCGCATGTCCACCACATGTGGTAATAGGATCCTGGGGTCTCATGACATTTCCAACATTTCTCCGATTTATTCTGGAACATTCTGGCTATTCTTGACGGGGATAGATGCCACCTGTAAAATATCTTATACAAATTCTCCTTATATGCTGTAGACATTGTCATTTTATAATTATATGACCACAATTTTTGCCATTTCTCTAAATCAATACCATAGCCAGAATTCTTCCCCCATGCTATCATTGATTCTTTAACTTGTTCTTCTTCCAATTTAACCTCTAGTAAATAACCATATAGCTTTTTAATTACGTGATCATCAGAACCCAACAAAATCTTGCCTAAATTAGTCAATACATTATAAAAACCTCCTTGTTTAAGATCTTCTCGATATCTAGAGAGTATTTGCGTGTATGAAAACCAATCCATCTTATACCCTTGATCTTCTATATCTTGCTTTGATTTAAGTTCACCCTTTTCATCCAATAATTCCTTATATCTTATAATTTGTTTCCCTTTAAATGCCACGGGATACGAAAATGCTTCAATTGTAGATACCCAGACAGGTATCTTCAAGTAGTGATTTTTTTGTCTTCTCCCAATTCAACCATACGGCTTCACGTATTTTATGTCTTCTAAAATACCTCTGTGTTTTAGTTCCTTTATACCACAGAAAAGCATGTCATTCCAACAACAAATCATGTCCCTCCAAATTTAACAATCTAGTATTTTTTAATGATATCCATTCTTTAGTCCACATTAAACTAGCTGCTTGATAATAAAGTTCAAAGTTAGGTAAACCAAAACCACCCCTCATTTTAGCATCTTGTAACAACTTCATTTTTATTCTTGCCTTTTTCCCCTGCCAAATATATTTCAATATCATTTTATTCAAATCTATAAAAAATTCCTTGTCCAACTTTATCGGAATCATTTGGAATAAATATAAAATTCTAGGCAAAATATTCATTTTAATAGTTGCAATTCTCCCAATTAAAGATAGTTGCAAATGTCCCCATTTTTCCAAATCTTGACCTATCTGTTGCTTAACCTTATTGTAATTATTTTCCTTGAGGGAACTACACTTTGCTGTCAATTGTATTCCCAGATATTTTACCTTATTCGTAACCTGCATACTTGAAATCTCCATCAATTCTTCTTTTTGCTTTTTCAACATATTTTTAGTCATTATCTTTGTCTTTTCTTTATTAATTTTTAAACCAGCTACTTCTCTAAACTCTCCAATGCTTTCTAACAGTTTATTTATTGATGTTAATGGTTCTTCCATAATAAAAACCAGGTCATCTGCAAAGGCTTGCAGCTTATATTCTTCTTTTTGAATTTTCATACCTTTTATCTCCTTTTCTTCTCTAATATTTCTATTTAAGACTTCCAATGTCAATATAAACAATAGTGGGGACAGTGGACATCCTTGTCTAGTGCCTTTTTCTATTTCAATAAATTCAGACAGTTCTCCATTTATCATTACCTTGGCCTTTTGTTTTATATATATAGCTTCAATTGCCTGAAGAAATTTTTTCCCAAAGCCCATCTCCTCCATTTGTAACATCATAAACCGACAATTGACATTATCAAAGGCTTTTTGTGCATCTAAAAATATCAAAACCATCTGCTTTTCAGGATGCGCTTCATAGTATTCGAAAGTATCTAAAATTATTCTTATATTGTCTCGAATTTGTCTTTTTGGCAGGAATCCATTTTGGTCAGAATGTATAAAGTTATTCAAATATCTCTTAAGTCTTTCTGCCAATATTGTTGCAAAGATTTTATAGTCTGCGTTTAACAGGGATATAGGCCTATAGTTTTTTATTTGTTGGAAGTCTGTTTCTTCTGTATATATCAAATAATAATAATAAATTATTATTATTTCAATAATAATAGGTAAGAATAGCATCTCGATAAAACTTTCCTGTCATTACCTAATAATATTTTATCCAATTCTTGTTTCCCATGATATATCCCTTCACTCTCCTGATCTTTCTTCCACCTTGAGTGTATTTGGATGTAGGCCCACCAGTCTATATTACACCCCTCCGACCTCAGTTGTTCCCATGTCTTCAGTCTGCCCTGAGTATCCAAAATGTCTTCATAGACATTTCTCATAAGACCTTCTCTCCTTTATATAAGGTTGGGTATACCAGGGCCTCCTGGGTCGAAATCCAACATGGTATCTTTAGATACAACTTTCTCCTAAGTCTTTCCCAGGTATCCCTTAGAGTCTTACGTAAATAATGATTCCAAAAATACCTCGGTCGGGTTGACTGTCCTGGCCATAAAAAGTGGTGCCAACCGTGTTGAAGGCCGTGGCCTTCTACCGCCAATAGCCGCCTCCTTTTCAGGGCGATCCAGTCCTTCACCCATATCAGAATGGCTGCCTGATGGTAAAGCTCCCAATTTGGGAGTCCAAATCCCCCTCTATGTGTAGGCTTCTGCATCATCCTAAACTTAATCCTTGATTTTTTTACTTTGCCAAATAAATTTAGAAATAACTCTGTTCAAGGTGTTGAAAAATTCCCTATCCAGACTTACCGGGGCAGTTTGGAACAAAAACAACCATTTGGGGAGGATGTACATTTTGACGGCAGCTATCCTTCCCATAAGAGATAGTTGTAAATTTTTCCACCTCTCCAAATCTCTGACTGTCTGATTATAAAGGGGAACATAATTATCCTCCTTTACCGAAGAACACCTTGGTGTCAACCAAATTCCCAAGTATTTTATTTTATTAATTATCTGCATCCCCAGGAGTCCCTCCAACTGACATCTCTGCCTCTGTGTCATATTCTTAACTAATACTTTCATTTTTTCCTTGTTAATTAATAATCCTGCTACTCTCCCAAAATCCCTAAGTACCTGTAATAGTTTTGGCCCTGATTCTGATGTATCATCCAGTATGAAAACTAGATCATCCGCATATGCCTGAACTTTCACCTCCTCATGCCTAACCCTCATTCCTCTTATTTCCGTATTCCTCCTAACCTCCCTAAGCAATGGTTCTAGTGTTAGTATAAATAATAGCGGAGAGAGTGGACAACCCTGCCATGTACCCCTATCAATCCAAATCTTCTCTGTTTCCTCCCTGTTGATTAATACTTTTGCTGTCTGTTCACGGTAGATTGCTTGCACTGCTCCCATAAACCTCTCACCGAAATCCATATATTTCATTTGGGAAATCATGAAATCCCAACTCACTCTGTCGAACGCCCTTTGGGCATCGACAAAAATCAAAGATAACTGTTTATCCGGACAATTTTCATAGTACTCTAAAATGTTCATCATCATTCTCATATTATCATGTAGCTGTCGGTTGGGCAGGAATCCATTCTGATCTGGGTGAATAAATTAGTTAAGAAAACATCCAAGTCTCGCACCTAAAAATGCCGTAAATATTTTATAGTCCGAATTAAGCAATGAAATCGGTCTGTAGTTTTTAATAAGTGCCTTTCTTCAGTAGAATAGATATATAGGCCTCTGACCAAAATGCCGGTATTTGGGAGTCTTTCATCACCCCGTTAAATAGTTCCACCATGCGCTTACACAGCACCTCAAAACCCATCTTATATACTTCTACAGGTAATCCATCCAACCCTGGTGTCTTCCCATTCGCCTGTTTTCCCATAATCAATTCTACCTCACCCTCAGTAATTTCTGCGTTAAGCAATTGTTTCATTATCCCAGTGATTTTTGGCAAGTCTGTGCTCTCCAAATATGTCCAAATGTCTTGTTCCCCTTCTTCACCCCTTTTATACAACTGAGTAAAAAATTCTTGCACCACCCTTCTCTTACCTTCCATATTGACATGCAACCTTCCACCTTGATCCTTTAACCCCTCTATTCTTTGATTTTCTCTCTCCTTTCTTAAAAGATAGGCTGACCACCTCCCTGGCTTGTTGGCATTCTCAAAGTGATTTTGCTTTGCCCATTTTATTTTATTCGCTAGTTCTTTCTGATCCAACAGTCTAATTTGATGTTAAAGGGTTATGGTCAGCCCATTCGTTAGCGCCAATTTCTACCTCTGAAGTTATATCATTCGAATCAGGTGACATCCAGATCATATCAATGCGTGACCATGAATGATGCCTGGGGGAGAAATAAGTATATTGTTTTCTTCCAGGGTTCTGCAGCCTCCAGACATCATATATACCAAATTCCTCTCTTATATTCTCACATATCCTTGGTAGTACCCTCTTCACATCTCTCCCTCCTCCTTTCTTTTTCCCAGAGACATAATCTTTGGCCTTATCTATAACAGCATTGAAATCACCCGGCTGGCAAATATATTCATATTCCATTTCTGTGAATTTGTTATATAAATTTTCATAAACGATCCTTTGGTTACAGTTAGGGTCATAAATGCAAACTAATAGAGACTTCCGCTGGGCAGTCTCCAATTCCAGCATTAATACTCATACAGCATTAATACTTCCTGATCTGCAAATACTTTCTTAGCCACCAAATGATGCTGTACATAAATCACCACTCCTCTTTTTTTTTGATCAGCTAATGAAGTAATTTTTTTACCTAATCTAGAATTTTCTAATAGGCTATCTTGGGACTTTTTTATATGTGTTTCTTGTAAACAAATAATATCATATTTTCTTAATTTATTCATTAACCTTTTTCTTTTGATAGGCGCGTTTAAACCATTATTTACCAATAGTAAGCGTACGTTTTCTACCATCCCTTTCCTCCTAGTCAGCCCTTACTTTCCCGCTGTTTGAGCTTTTTTCATCTGTCTTCTCTCTTTGTGCCGTCGCTGTTCCTCCTCTTCCTCAGTCCTCCTTTCCGTTCTTTTTGTCGCTTTTGCCTTTACCCGTTCTCATATTATCCTCTTCCTGAGACTCCTCCAAACTTCTACTTTCTACCTCCTCCTCCATATCCAAATCCGCCATATTAAGTTGTTCAAAAAACTCTCTTGCATCCTGCAGGTTCCTTATTCTAATTTGTCTATCTCGCCAAGTCATCAGCAATCCTTCCGGTAGGAGCCAATGATAGGGGATTGCCTTCTTCCTCAGATGTAAAGTGAGAAATTGGTACCTCCTTCTCTGCTCTCTGACCCGTCTCGGAATTTGCTTTAGGATCGCCACATGGTGGCCCCTATAAGTAATAGTCTAGTCTCTCGTACGTCGGAAAAATTCCTCACATAAGGTCGTCTTATTAAAACGCACATGAACTTCACGGGGGAGATTGCGCCTCTTCGCATAACTAGTAAACACCCTGAATACTTCGTCAATATCACATTGTACTGAGGCTCTGTCTACTTCCAGGGCTCCTGCTACCATCTCCCCCACAATCTCATCTAGTCTCTCTCCCTTATCTTCTGCCACATTCTGGAGCCTAAGGAAAAAGGAGGATCTTTCCATCTCGAGAAAGATGATCTCATCTTCAAGCTCCCTATTTGCCATCACTTGGTTTTTTTCCCATCCATCTATCCGTTGTTCACACCTTTCTGTCCTTGTCTCCACCTCCTGCATCCTTTCCTCCTGTTTGGTTATTGCCTGTTGCAGTTCTCCAAGCTTCTCACCCATTTGTTTAACCTCTTCTCTGACTCCTCCCATCTCACTCTTAACATCCGCTCTCAAGTCTTCAAAATTCCTAAACATCGTTTCCTGCTTCTTGGTCATCGAGTCCTGGATGGTCTGGAGCATAGCCTGAAGAGCCTGCATAGAGGGAGACTTTCCAACCGATGACATGTCTTCAGCAGATCTTGTTGAAGCTGATGGAGATAAGCTCTGAGATGCAGATGCAGAGAAGAATAGGATCTTCTTATTCACTTTAGTAACTGTGGAAGTTGTAGACATTTCTAAGTCATGCCAGAATTTCTTCCAAATCAGCATAGGCTATAACCCTTAAAAACTATTTCTCCTTTACCTCAATAATCACCTATTATCAATGGCAGCAAAGTCTGAAATTCTGAATTACTGAGAAAGTGAATTAACTGGCTTGTGGTATCTGGATATTGCTGTTCTTGTTATCAATTAGGATTTGGGTATTATAGAGTTCTAGAGTAATTGTGTATTATTAATACTACTGTATTAGGGTGTATCAATTACTTAAGATTAGGAATTACTGAATGAATGAATGATTACTTATTTCTCATTAGTGTTTCCCATGCTTCTTGAGTTGTTTTCCCCTTTAGGATTTTTATCCATGGAATTTTGCTTAGACTTTCTCTGAGTTTGTTAAAATCAGCTTCTTTAAAGTTTAAGGTTGGATTATATTCTATTACTTGTTTTTGCATTATATTGAATTCCAGGATGACGTGGTCACTCTCGCCCAAGGTTCCAGCAACTCCCTCTATTACTTCTTCTCTATTAGTAAGAATTAAGTCCAGTATGGCTTTTCCTCTTCCTTCTATCTTTTGGATGACAAAGTTGTCAGCTAAATTGGCTAGGAATCTCTTCAATTTCCTACTTGCTGCAGAGTTTGTCTCCCAGTTGATACCAAAATAGTTAAAGTCTCCCATTACTACTGTTTTCTACCTGCATTTGTTAATTGATTAGCAAAGAGTTCATCAATTTCTTCTGTTGGGTTGGGTGGCCTGTAGTATACTCCTATAGCAATGTCATTTTTCGCTTTTACATTGACCCATATGGATTCTATGAGGTTTTCATCCTTGGTTTTGTGTATTTCTGTAGAGATGTAATGATCTTTTATATATAATGCAACTCCATCTCCTCTTTTGTTAGGTTTGTTTCATTTGAATAGTTTTTATCCTTCTATCAGTACATTCCAGTCATGAGTTTCATTCCACCAAGTTTCAGTAATGGCAACCGTATCATATCCACCTTCATGTACTAATACTTCAAATTCACCCTGTTTGTTCCCTAAACTTTGAGAATAGAAATATTGAAATAGGAATGGAATGGAAGAATGGAATGGAATGGAAGAATGGAATGGAATGGAATGGAATGGAATGGAATGGAATGGGCCAAATGTGATTGGACACACAAAGAATTTGTCTTGGTGCATATGCTCCCAGTGTACATAAAAGAAAAGATATGTTCATCAAGATTCATAAGGTACAACATTTAATGATAGTCATAGGGTATAAATAAGCAATCAAATCATATTAGGAAACAGTCAATATAAATCATAAGGATACAAGGAACAAAGTTACAGTCAAACAGTCATTAGTGGAAGGAAATGGGTGATAGGAATGAGAAGATTAATAGTAGTGCAGACTTAGTAAATAGTTTGACATTGTTGAGGGAATTATTTGTTTAGCAGAGTGATGGCGTTTGGGAAAAAACTGTTCTTGTGTCTAGTTGTTCTGGTGTGCAGAACACACCAGAGCGTGTTTTGAAGGTAGGAGTTTACACAGTTTATGTCCAGGATGTGAGGGGTCTAAATATTTTCACAGCCCTCTTTTTGACTCATGCAATATACAGGTCCTCAATGGAAGGCAGGTTGGTAGCAATTGTTTTTTCTACAGTCCTAATTATCCTCTGAAATCTGTGTCTGTCTTGTTGGGTTGCAGAACTTTTGAGCATTAGTGGACAGGCATTTGAGTCCTGTATCTGTATGGGTCTTGGGTATGTTTCTTATATCTCCTACTTTGTAACTGGAATTTCTGTCCTTTCCATCACTCTCTACTTTATTTTGTTTCTCTTTTTTTTATTATTTCTCTTTACTCAGTACCTCCTTATGTGATTGGTTATCTAGTGGTTTTTGCTTGGAATTAGGTTCTAAACATTGTGAATATTGCCCCCCCTCTTTCCCTCAATTTTAGTTTAAAGCCCTTCTGATAAGATAAGCCAGTCATTTTCCAAATACATTGTTTCCAGTTCTTGTGAGCTGCAGTCCATCCTTTGCCAGTAGCCCTTCATGCATGTAATACAGACCATGGTCTAGGAAGCAGAAGTTCTATTGACAACACCAGTTTTTTTTTTAAAAGTTTTTTGTAAAAAAGTTTTACAAATACATTTTCTCCCCAATTCCTCCCCCAAACCCTACCTAGCCCTCCCCTCCCCCATGACTTCCTCTAGATAAAATCCAAATCAAAATTACATTTTTTGAAACTTAAACCCCTCCACCCCCTGTGTACTATTTATATCTTCATAGAACTCAGTTAATCTATCCCTACATAATACATTCAGCTAAAAGCTATCTGATATTTCCTAGTTTGATATTTATTCTGCACATAATCTATCCACTTTTTCCACTCCCATACATAAGTCTCTTGAGTTCGATCTTTTAAATATGCTGAGATCTTCGCCATCTCTGCAACACTGGCCATCTTCAAAGTCCATTCTTCAATAGTGGGCATGGCATCATTTTTCCAATATTGGCCTATCAATAATCTCGCTGCTGTCACCATATACAATATCAGCTTTGTTTCACCCAATGTAAAACCCTTAACTATACCCAATAAAAACAATTGTGGAGAAAACTGACTTTTTTTCTTCAAAACATTTTGCATAACCCACCAAATTTTTATCCAAAAAGCCTTCGCTTTCTTACAGGTCCACCATATATGATAATATGTGGCATCTAAACAATCACATCTCCAGCATTTTGGTTGAACATTAGGATACATGCACGATAATTTCTTAGGATCTAAATGCCACCTATAAAACATTTTATAAAAATTTTCTCTCAAGTTCTGCGACTGTGTAAATTTAACATTCTGGACCCATATTTTTTCCCATGTTTCCAACATCACTGGTTCTGCAAAATTTTGTGCCCACTTTATCATACAATCTTTAACCAGTTCATTTTCCGAGTCTCTTTCTAACAAAACATTATAAACCCTCTTAATATGCATTAGACCTTTTTCTTTTATATGTCTAACCAATTCTTCTTCATACATCATTATACCAAGTTTTTGATCTTCTTTCCATCTCAATTGGAGTTGATTATACTGTAACCAAGTTAAATTAATCCCTTCTTCCAACAGTGTTTCTAATGTCTTTAGTTGCCATCTGCCCCATCCATAAAAAGAACTTCTTTGTATAAAAGCCCCCCGAGTGACATTATATTTGTATTCCACATAATATGACCAAGATCCAGCCATAACGGTATTTTGTAATCCCATTTGAGTCGGTGCTTCTTCCAGACTCTCATCAAAGAGTTCCTAAGTATGTGGCTTTTGAATACTTTGTCCACTTTGTTCTCGTAGAATAAATATGCATGCCAACCAAATTCAAGATCATGACTTTCTATATTCAATATTCCAGTCTTTATCCTTCCAAACCAATCACTTGCTTGTGTCAAGGCCGCTGCTTCGTAATACAGTTGTAGGTTTGGAAGTTTAAGGCCTCCCCTTTCTGGGACATCTTGCATAATTTTCAGTTTAACTCTTGGCTTTTTCTCATTCCAGACAAATTTATCCACTCCTCTTTCCCATTCACTCAGTTGTTTATCACTTTTAAATCATTTGAAACAAAAAAAGAAATCTAGGCAAAACGTTCATCTTAACTGCTGCTATTCTTCCAAGTAGCGATAGCTGCAGTTTTTTCCAGGTCTCCATATCCTTTTGTACCTCTCGCCACAACACCTCATAATTATTTTGAAATAATTTTAAATTTGAATCTGCAACTTGAACTCCTAAATATTTAACCTTTGATACTATTTCAAAGCCTGCCTTGCTTTCAAGTTCCTGCTTTCGAACTTGTGTCATATTTTTAACTATCATCTTCGTTTTTTTCTGATTCAGTCTAAATCCTGATACCATACCATATTCTTCTATAATGTCTTTCATCTGGATTATTGATTCCATCGGCTGTGTTAGGGTAACAACCAGATCATCTGCAAATGCCCTAGTCCTATAATCTTCTTGCCTAATATCTATTCCATGTAAAGAATTTGAGTCCCGTATTGTATTCAACAAGACTTCTAGTGTTAAAATAAATAACAATGGGGATAGCGGACAACCTTGTCTTGTTCCTTTTTCAATACTAAAATTTGTAGTCAAACTTCCATTAAGAATAATTTGTGCTATTTGTTGTTGATAAATTGCTGCAACTGCTTGTATAAACTGATCCCAAAAATCCATTTTTCTTAAAGTCTTTAATAGAAAGTTCCAATCCACTCCATCAAAGGCCTTCTCCGCATCCAAAAACACCAGCACTGCAGAGATCTGTTTATTCTTCTCAAGATATTCCAATAAGTCTATTATTTGCCTTACATTATCCTTCATGTATCTGCCTTCTATAAATCCTGCTTGATCATGATGAATCACCTCTTGAATAACTGGCATTAACCTGTTGGCTAATACTTTTGCAAAAATTTTGTAGTCATTATTCAGAAGAGATATTGGTCTAAAATTCTCAGGTTTTTTAAGACCTGCTTGCTCTTTCGGTATCAATGAAATATAAGCTGCTTTCCATGAGGGAGGTATTTTACCCCCTTGTTGTATACTGCAAAATAAGTCTTTGAGGTATTCAACCATTTCTGCTTGTAAAGTTTTATAATACACCGCAGTTAAACCATCCGTCCCTGGTGCTTTAGCTGTTTTCAGTTGTTTAATTGCGGCAATAATTTCCTCAACTGTTATCGGTTGACTCATTCTTTCCTTTTGTTCACTAGATATTTTCATAACTCTTCTTTCTTCTAAGTATTTATATATGAGTCCAGTTTTTATATCATCTTTAGCATATAATTTGGTATAATAGTCTAAGAAAGCTTCTTTAATTAATTTTTGTTGAAAAATTTCCTTTCCTCCACTCTCAATGCTACCAATAACCCGTGTACTCTGTCGTTTCCTCAGTGTGTAAGCCAACCATCTGCCCGGTTTATTAGCATTGCAAATTGTATTATGTTTCGCAAATTGTAAGTTAATTGCTGTTTGTTCCGCCATAAGCATATGAAATTGATGTTTCAAGAGTTTTATAGCTCCTCGTATTCTTTCATCTGTTGGATTTTTTATAAGTAACTGTTCTTTTTTCTTTATCTCTGCTTCCATTTCAAGTCTTTTCTTTTGTCGATTTAATTTGTGTTTAGAGTTCATATAAATGAGTACCCCTCTCATATATGCCTTACTCGCGTCCCACACAATTTCAATAGGGGTACCCTTATTCAAATTTATTTCAAAAAATTCTTTCATTTGCTTTTTAAATTCATTTACATTCTTTTCATATCTAAACAACTTTTCATTTACTCTCCATGATCTTCTCTCAGTCTTTCCCATTTCAATTTCTATCCATACTGGGCTATGGTCAGTTAGAGTCCTTGGAAAAATCTTTGTTTTTTTTTTTTGTTTTAACAAGTAAATCAGATGATAATAAAATAAAATCAATCCTAGAGAAGGATCTGTGCCTGTCTGAGAAGAAAGTAAAGTCCAAATCTTTTGGGTTATGTATTCTCCAAATATCTTTTAATTCCAAATCTTCTTTCATATCAAAAAAAGTCTGCGGTAGTCTGATCCTTGACTTTGCCAAACTCTTTTTATCTATTTTGGGATCAATTACTCCATTCAAGTCTCCCATGATTAGAATAGATCTATAATCCCATTGCAATATTTTAAAGTGCAATGTCTTATAAAAATTTTCTTGTTGTTGATTAGGAGCATAAATTCCAATCACCAAAATTGGACCATTTTCTGTATAAATTTCAATTGCTATAAATCTCCCACAATCATCTGCTTCTATAATTTTAGCTGACAGTCTTTTATTTACGTAAATCACTACACCATTCTTTTTTTCCAAATTTGAAGCTATAAATTGTGTTCCTAATCTGGAGTTTACTAAGTATTTTTGATCTTGTATTCGAATGAGTTTCTTGTAGACAAATAATATCATTATTAAATTGTCTCAAATAATTAAATAATTTCTTCCTTTTCTGTGGTGAATTTAATCCGTTCACATTCCAATATAGAAACTTAATTGTCATCTGGAGCCTCTTGAAGCGATAAGAACATCTGCTGAAGACTTTCTTCCAGGTTGATAGTCTTCGGCTTAGCTCCTCCCATGGCTTCACATGCTTGTGTATTGCCCTTAGCTCCCTTCTTGTCTTGCTGTGGCTTGGACCTTCCCTGTTGTTGTTTTTCTTTAATTTGCTTATAAGCTGCTCGAGTTATACGCTGCTCTTTAGCTTCACACATCCGGGCTAGGTCCAAAGCCACTTCTCTTGTATTCTTGGGTAGTCCAGTTATAGTTTCCAGAGGGAGATCTAATGGGCTCATCAAGAAATCCCCCTGTAGCTCCCTGCAGTTCCATTGCCTCCCTCTCTGTCTGTTTACACTGCTCTTCAGTCTCTTGTTCAAACTGCTTCTCCTTATCACTCTCCTTTCTCTCCAACACTGAAGATGTAAGTGGGGATGTTGAACCTGTTTTAAAAACTGTAGAATAAAATTCTTCCGCTTTTTCAACAGTATTTAATAGATTTCTTTCTCCTTCAAACCTCAATATTATGCCAGTTGGAGCATCCCACCTGAATGGGATGTTTTGTTTCTTTAGCTCAGTCACCAAAAATCCAAAATCCTTTCTGTCTTTTAACATCTTAGGCGGCAACTCTTTATAAACTCCAATTTCCTTTCCATCCACTTGCACAGCAGAAACAAAGGACCTTTGCAAAATATCATTTCTTATCTCTCACTTTCAATCTTTCACTTAAATTTAATCACAGGGCTAACACAAATACTTGCTGTTTTGAAGTTCAAGTCCCGATTTCACCCTGTTCTTTTGAAAAATACACTTTGTTTTCGCTTGCAAGGCTGGTCCCGCCGTCTTGTTCTATGATATGTAGAATTGCCTCCGAAGTCCGGAGCCTCGGCGAGCTGGATAGGGAGCCTCACCTGTTTCCTCGCCAGAAGCAAAAAAAGCAGTCTGGGGGCTTCGCAGGGGCTCTACCTGGTCTCGCCGGCTCTTCTCTCGATTCCTTAAGGATTCGGAGTTATCCAAGCCGCTTCTCCTTTCTCGAAGCGGCTCTTTACAGGCGACGGGGCTGGCGGTCCGAAAAAAGACCGTCTGGCGGCGACGGGAACCAAACTGGAAGTCCCAACAACACCAGTTTTTAAGCCAATGGTTCGTTTCCCCAAATCCTTTGCTCCCTCATTGGATGTTGGCCTTTTGTTGGAAATATAGATTTTTTAAAAAACCACTTGTGCTCCTAATTCTTTAACTTTCTTCCCTAGCTGTTCGTAATCTCTTGTTATTGTTTTCAGATGCATTGTTGTACAATTGGTCCCCGCGTGTAGGGGAAGAAAGGGGTAGTAATCTGTGGGGTTGATTATTTTGATAAGGTATTCAGTTGCATCTTTGATTTTTGCTCCAGGGAGACAATATACTTCCCTAAATTGACTGCCTGGTCTGCAGGCTATAGTTTCTCTTCCCTTGAGAATTGAATCTCTTATCACCAATATTCACCTTTTTTTCTCTAGGGAACTCTGGAATACTTTTCTTCCTGTTGCAGGAATGCTGGGTTGTGCCTCCTTTTTAGAAACTATTGATGAATGTTCTTTTGTTAGTGTCTGTATATTTCTCCTTACTTTTAGATTGGTTCTCTCTTAACAAGCTTCCACCCATTACTTCGTATTTGCCTTGGAGGCTTGTGTGAGTTTTGGCTTGTTGATTATTCACAGGGGTGTTCACAAAATGGAAAATAAGTTTTGCTTCAGATGAGAAAGAAACATACTGTACTTTGGAAGTTCTGAATTGCAATTGAAACAGTAGAACTGGAACTTCTTGTGTTTCAACTGAAATAAAATCCAGATGGGTGTTAACAGGTGAGAAGGGGCACGCTGTTACATTGTGTCCTTCTCCTGTTCCCTGCGTGAATTACCTACTGATATTTCTATCGCCTTCCTTTTTGCTAGATGGTCACCCACAATTATGACAATGATGGTTAGTGAGAACTGAGTCTTCATGTGTAAGAAGACTCTTTTCAATAGAACAGAAATTGTCAAAAATCATTAGAACATCCCAAAGATATGCACTCTACAAATACAAAAACTATTATTTGTGACTGTACAGGCACATTAAGTGACATAGTTATAAATAAGCAACCTTATATTTGTAAAAACATGCTTTAAAACATGTCCTAAAATCTTGGTGAAATAGTAATTAAAACTGAATTCCAAAAAATAGATTACTTCAAAGTCATCCCAGTCAGTTCTGATACACCTAGCTGCAGTTTGACAGTTTAGTTATAATCCTGCAAGATTTTTTGAATGTTGAATTAAAATTGGGGACAAAAATTGTTCAACATGAGATATAATTTTATTTTTCTTTCCTTTTACTTCCTGCTTTTTAAATTTCTGTCCTGCTTAAACAATCAAAGAGTTTTCAATTATTATAAAACTTGTTTGCTTTTTAAAATTATATTATATGTATTACTGGGTACTTAGTTTTAGAGAAGCAATGTAGTCACTAAGATTTTTTTTGGGGGGGGGGTAAATAATCAAAATGACCCTAGAAAATATTTAAAGTATATGCCAGTTATCATAGTACCTTTGCATTCCTTAGTAAGGACATTTCAGCAGGCAGCTATTTTGGTCATAAAGGGCTGCTCATAAGAGGGTCTTGTCCTTGAGCAAGTCTGAATCCCTTTGGCAGGCAGCCCATTCGGTCTCCAAGAGCTGCTCAGTGGAGGGACATGGCTTAAGATGGGACCAAACTCCTCCAGCAGGCAGCCAGTTTGCTCTCAAAGAGGTGACTGGGACTTTCTATCGTGGACCTGTGGCGAGGTGTGGGGAAAGCAGCAGAGGCTGAGTTCCTGCTGATCCCACCCAGGCTGGCACTCATCTGAGGATTGAAGTGAAAGGTGAAGAGGGCAGCGAATGGGAAAAGCTGGTGGATTGGAAGTATCTGACCGCATGCCTCAGCCCATTGGTGGCAATGGAAATGCGAGGGTTGGTGCCAGCGAAACAGGTACCCCAAGCTGCTGGAGCTGGACCGGCCAAGTCTCAATAGTCCCTTCGTACCTGCAGCCCACAGACCCAGCCAGAGGCGGCCACTTGCCCGCCCGGCAGTGCTGGCCAGCCCCAAATGCCACTAGTGGCTGAGGGCTTCCAACCCCAGCTGTTCCCACATGCAGTGGGGTAGCCACCACCATAGTGGCTCACCCTGGGAAACCTGAAACCCTCACCGATAAGAGCCTTGTTCAATAGGAGGCCAGAGAAGCTAGTTTTGTTACTGTATCACGTGTGGAGCCATATGGACTGGTAATGGGCCTGTTTACCCAGACAAAGTGGCCTGCATGAATTCTGTGGTAGTGAGCCTGGAGGGAGACCAGGCAGAGTGGTTGATGCTTCTACATGATGAGAGGGTACCCAAGCTAGGGAATCTCGATGTCTTCCTAGACTAGGTGTGGGCAACCTGTGGCTCTCTGTGGCTCCTTGTCGGCTGAACCCACCACTTGCTGGCCCTGCCCCTCGCCCTTCCCTCCCAGTCATTCCTCGCCTGGCCTTAGAAGGTAAAGGCGATGGCGGGGAATGGAGACTTGTTCTCTATTCCAGAGCGGGAGTGAAGCGCTCCTGTATTTGCCTCATCTCGCGGGTGCTTCTTCCGGCCCTTGTTGGTGCTATGCGCACCTTGGTCACTCGGGGAGATGTGTAACTTGCTCTCTGCCCTAAGACACTGGCCCGGCTCAGCTGTGGCTGATGCTCCGTGTCGTAAGGGGCTTCAGGAGGAGGAGGAGGAGGCGACGCTGTCTCCCCCATTGTGAAGAGTGCTAAATGTAACTGCTGTGCAAGGCATTGTGACAGCAGTGGGCAGGCCATGGAGGCTGCGATAGCAGCTATGGTGGTCACAGCCATGCTGTGCCAGTGTCTCAGGGTGGAGAGCAAGTCGTGCATCTCCCCAAGTGACCTAGGTGCGCGCAGCACCAAGAAGGGCCAAAAAAAGCTCCCGCAAGATGAGGCAATTACAGGGGCTCTTCATTCCTGCTCTGAAATATAGAACAAGTCTCCATTCCCCGCCGTCGCCTTTACCTTTTAAGGCCAGGCGGGAAGTGACTGGGAGGGGAGGGCGAGGGACAGGGACAGGGACAGGGCCAACAAGTGGTGGGTTCAGCCGACAAGGAGCCACAGAGAGCTTCGGGTTGCCGTCGTCCTTACCTTCTCAGATCAGGCGAGGAGTGACTGGGAGGGGAGGCCGAGGGGCTGGGCCAGCCAGTGGTGGATTTAGCCGACAGGGAGCCACAGCAGGGGGGCAAAAGAGCTTCATTTATCTGGGAACCTGAAATGACTCTTGATTTAAATCATAGAGAGATGAGAGAGAAAGAAAGAGAGAGAGAGAGACACAGAGACACCAGTTTCCCACAGAAAACACCGGGAGCCACAAAACCTAGGTAGGCATGGCTGGGGGGGGGGGCATATGACTGGGTGGGAGTGAGTGACGTCAAGTTGGCCACATCCACCCAGGTTTTTTCTGTGGGAAACAGGTCCAAATGGATTTTTGCAGACCCCTGTCCTAGACAAACTCCACACCTGGTTTGGAGACAACACACAAGTCTGTAGAGCGGAGTCCAAGATCCGTGCCATCAAGCAGGGGAGTAGGCTGATGACTTGAGTACATATGCAAGTGTCGGAGCCTAGCCAGGAAGCTGAGAGGTTAGCCACCGTGGTTGCTAGTGTACTACTTTTGTGATGGCCTGAACCAAGAGCTGTACCATGCTTGCATGTCCCTTGGCCTCCCAGACGAGATCCACGCATATCAACAAATGTGGCAACAAATGTGGCAACAAATGTGGAACTGGATCTGATAAGAGTAAAAAAGGCATGAAGAAGCCATGGCCTGACTGAGAAGAAGCCAAGAGAGGCACTCGCTGGGTCAAAGGACCCCAGCCACAGCATCCTTTGCCCTGAGGGAAGCCCCAAGGTGCAAATCTGGCCTATGTTTCAGATATGGAAAGGAGGGCCATAGGGCTGCGACCTGTTGGGCTCTTAAGCCCTAACCCCAAAGCCCATCGAAGACCAAAAAGACTCTGAAGAAGGCAAGGGAGAAGTCACGGGTACACGCCAAATCATAGAGATCTTTCCCCAAACCAGTGAGGGAGGGCACTCCAACTGCCACTGAAGCCAGGCTGACCCTTTCTGAAAGTGACAGCGAAGGGGAGGATGACCCGATGGTAAGTGGAACCATTCCCCTTTTACTACCCGGGTAGAGATCATTGTGCCCCACTCGGAAGTGAGAGGAGTTGTAACGGCTCTAATAGACTTGGGATGCACCTGATGCTTGTTCAGCAGACAGTGAATAGTTTACGATTGAGAGTAAGGAAGCTATGCCAGCCCATGAAATTCAAACAGGTTGATCGCTCAATTATAGGAGAGATGTCTGCTTCCTATCTGACTGAGCCAGTTAGCCTGAGAATGGACAGTCACAAAGGGACTATCGAATTCGTGGTGGCCCCAGAAATGGCAGAAGCCATGATATTGGGATTGGTGTGGCTGCTGAAATGGAGCCCAACAGTATACTGAGGAAGGAACAGGGGACGCTTAGTGATGACCCAGGAGAGCCTAAAACCTACAGGGAAGAAGCATAGCTAGCCCCAGCCACAATCAGGAGGAAAGGAAGGGCCCAAGTACTCAAGAATGGCTATCAAAACAGTGCCTCGGAAGTCCACCAACCACATGTACAGAGACCTTGCTGAAGCATTTATTGAGAATGAATCTGATGTCCTGTTCCCCTCCCTCCCCCATCACCCTTTGGCCTGTGCAATTGAGAACTTGCTAGGGGCGAAATTCCGCAAACCTAAGATGTACACAATGGCCCCCGAGGAGATGGGGGAACTAAGAGATTTTGCCGATAAAAATTTAGCCAGGGGCTTCATGCAGCCAAAGGCGTCCCGAGTGGTAGCCCCCCACGCTGTTAAAAGAGAAAAAAGACAGGTTGTTGAGGCTTTGCGTGGATTTTTACTGGATCAACAGGGTCTGCATGGAAAACGTGCACCACCACCTCCTTGTGAAAGACATGCTGGCTACTTGTCCAAAGGAAATGTGTTTGCCAAGCTGGACCTGAGGGAGGCATACTACTGTGTGAGAATTAAAGAAGTGTTGCAAAAAGATGCGTGGTATGAGACCCATCAGAGAGATGACAATGAGGAGAGAACTGGCTTGCAAAGGAAACAAATTGTAGATTCATGACAGTCTGCGAACTCAAGTCCTGCAGTGAAGTCACGATGCCAAGCAAGCTGGCCACTTCAGGTTTCTAAAGACCCTACACTTGGACAGAAGGCAATTTTTGTGGCCGAAGATGAAAAAGGACATAGAGAGCTATGTGGTGAGTTGCCCCATGTACGCTTCTATGAAATGACAGCCAAGAAAGATCCCTGGACTACTGCAGCAGGTAGTCAACCCAACCAACCCTGGGAGGAAATCACTATGGACTTTATAGTGGAGTTACCTGAAAGTGAGGGGAACACCATAATTTGGTCTGTTGTGGAACTATTCTCCAAGCAGGCCCACTTTGTGGCAGGTCCAAAACTCCCATCAACCCAGAGACTGGCCAAGATGTTCGTGGAACACATCTATCAACTGCATGGAGTGCCCAGGCGCATCATCTCTGATTGAGGAGTGTAATTCACAGCAAAGTTTTGGTGTGAATTCATTAAACTGATAACATCCTCCCAGGGACTTCGCTCCGGAATCCATCCAAGTATGAACAGGGCCACAGAACAAGTTAATGCAGTGGTAGAGCAATATCTACATTGTTATGTTAATTATCAAATCCAACTGGGCTGAACTGTTACCATTTGCAGAGGTAGCATATAATAATTCAGTGTATAGTAGCACTGGGTTTGCCCCATTTAAAGTAACCTTAGGAATAGAATTTGTGCCTATGCCAGAGTATCCAAAGGAGCCTCCTATCTCAGTAATTCTTACTGAGTGGATGGACTCCATAAAGGGGGCTTGGGGAAATGTGAAGAAAGCTCTAGCAAAAGCAAGAGAAGCACAGAAGCAACAAGCTGGTAAATAGAGGGCTCCTCAAAAAGAGTTCAAGGGGAAAATTGTATTTAACCATTAAGTACTAAGTATCACTAAGTGCTTGAGGCTAAGGCAACCATGTAGAAAGTTAGATCCCAAGTATATATGGTGTTTTCCCTGAAAATTAGAGATAACCAGAAAATAAGCCCTAGCATGATTTTTTTTGGATACTCATGATATAGGCCCTACCCAAATAAGCCCCAGTTAAGCTCGTCAGCCCTGGGGAGCATGACCAGCTCAATGTTGCTTGCAGGGGAGCACCTGTGCCAGTGGAGAGGGGAGTCCTGGCTTCCTCTTGGGAGGATGGGGGCTCCCCACCCCATTCTCTGGGGCTGTCGCAGGTGGGGCGCAGGTGGGGCGGCGGACAGGAGGATGAGATTGGACAGCGGAGGCTGAGCATGTAGGAACTGCACTTTGTGCCACCACCATCCTGCCATGCCTTGCAGCTCAGCTGTGGCACCAACAACAGGTGGAAGCAGAAATACGGGGGAAGGACACAATCCAGCCCACCGGACTCACCGCGCAGCTGCCTGCCCTGTTGCAGCTGCATGCAAACAAAGATGGTGGGATGGAGTGTGTGGGCAGCTGCACAGCACATCTGGCAGGCCAGATTGCATGCCTCTCCCCCCACCTCTGCATGCTGCTTGGAAACCCAGGCCGGCGGTCGCAGCACTTCGACTTACCTGCACTGCTCCAGAGTCTGAAAGCAAGGAGTGTTCCCCTGGCCAGGGACGAGATCTCCGGCAGAGGTGAAATGCCATCCCTTGTGGCCCGGGAGAGGTGGCACAACTCAGTGTACTTCAGTCTGCAGCTCCCATGATGGCAGCATGGCAAAGAGGCATGGAGGTGAGTGGGGGTGCCAAGGGAGAGGGGGCTCTTCTGGGGGGGCTCCATGCACTCAGAGGGAGTCTCAAATGCATCATGTTTTATATTATTGCATATAAAGAAGTTTCTTCTATAAATGAATTCTGCTGAATTATTTACTTGTGTACTGGCTGGATAGCTTCAGACTCTGATAGGTTAAGGGCCCAGAGCACACCAGCCAGTCCAAATGCACAGTAAGACTGAGGAACAGCTTTGTGTTATAAGGAAAAGAGAACAAGACTGAGAGGTCTTGCACGATGGCTGTTGATTTCAAGGAGAGTTCTCTGCCTCGATTGGGACAGAAGAATTATATTATTTGGGCTGCAAAAATGGAATGCTTCCTGAAGGCTAAGGAGCTGTGAGATATTGTTTTTAATCCACCCCAGGCACCATTAGTAGCTGCAGATCAAAGGCAGCATGATAAGGCACTGTCCTACATGATCTTAAGTTTGAATGAGGAACAATTCTTGAATGTAGCTGATTTAAAAACTTCAATGGAGAGTTGGCTGAAATTGAGTAGTGTGCATGTGAGTGTGTCAGTATGCAATATTGTGCAATTATCGAAACAATTATACAGAGCCCAGCAGCTACCACAAGAGAGTGTAGAGAAGCATTTGCTGCACATGCAGACTGTTTATTGAGTTAGAACAGTGTGGAATGCAGATTCCTGAATTTCAGAAAGTGCTGTTGGTGTTAAATAGTCTTGATGAAATGTGGGACATTGCATTTTTGAATGCAAATCAGAACAGGAATTATGAATGGAAGCCCTTAAAGCCTGTTTGATTTCTGAAGAACAAAAACACCATTTTAGAAGAAGCCACAAGGAGAAATTCCTGAGGTGGGGGCCCAAGGAGCAGAGAGAGAAGAGCAACGGAAGAAATCAGATTACATTCCAAGGCAACAGACAGGATGTCTGCAGAGACCAGAGTAACAGAAGAGACCAGATTACAGCCCAGCAAAGATTTTCTAAAAAGAAGGAAAAGGAATGGCGGTGTTTTATCTGTGATGATAAGACTCATTTAAAGAAAGACAAGGGAGAAAAACAACAGGTAGACAAGCTGCTGCTGCAAAAGTTAGCTATTGTAATAGCAGAGACAAATTATTAATAGACAGTGGGACAAGTCAAACAAATAATTCTAAATTGTTTTTCAGAATGGATCCAGCTGGAGGAGCTGCAGTATTCTTTTTTTTTTTTTTTATTAAAAAAGTTTTTCGAATACAAGTTTTTCCCCCTTTTCCTCCCTTCTTCCCTAACCCCCCCTCACCACCCATCCCCCCCTGTGACTTCTTCTTCACAACAATAAACTAATTCATAATTAATTACATAATATTTTACCATGCCCTTACTCACTCCTCAAAATACTGACCCTTAGCATAGTATTCTTATAACTCCGCTTTTCTCCGCTTTTCACAATCTACCCTTTTTCTCCTCCCCCAAACTTATAAAATATTATTATTATTACAACAACATAACCTTTACTTTTATATATATTAATTTGACATTTCAAAGCAGCCTTCTCCAAATTTAACATTTATTCAGTTCTATCCAATTCTTCCACTCCCCGAAATATATAACTTAAAAATCCTTTTTCTTAAACTAATCAATCACTAAACTAACCTATTTCAACCCAGTTTCCTGCAAAATTACCATGCACTACAATTCTAAATATAATCCACTGCCCACTCTGCTAAAATATACATATGTCTATATATACATTCCATTTTATAAAAAAAAGAAAAGACAAAACTTTAAATTTATAATTCATTTAGTATCTTCTTTGATGTCTTTCCACTAGATTGTTAAATCCGTCATCCATAATAGGGTAACATAGCATCCTGGTGCAACAGTTTATTCAAAATCTTCAGTCATCTTCTGCCCCCATCAATAATGAATATCCTCATGTATATATAAAAGTAAAAACAACCACCCGAGTGACATTATAATTATATTCCATATAGTTGTAATTGTGGTTTTCATCAGGATTATAAATCCCCATCATCTTAGTGGGTAACAGCCAGATCTTCTGCATGCCCCAGCATGACTCTCTTGCCTTGTAACTCAAAATAAATATAATATATTTATCGGTAAAAGAAATCCAAAATAGATAGTTCAAATCCAACAGTGTAAGGCTCTTTCCACATCCCAAAATCACGGCATTGCAGAGATCTGCCACTTTCCTCAAGATAGTATTAAACAATAATTCGCCTCCAATATCTTTTCACATATTCATTTATTTTTTTTAAAAAATCCCTGGCTTCACTGTTGCTTGGTTTAGAAACTACTATTTCTACGAGATCTGTTTCTTTTCTTTTTCTTTTGCGGGTTGCATTTCCATCCAGATTTCCTTCCTACAAGTTGTATATCAGCTGTTCGGTTATCATTCTGCTTTGTAGATTGATCTTGTTGGTTTTGTTTTATTATCTCATATGTCTTATCCATCACTTGTATATCAACTAATTGATTTGCGCACTTGTCTGTAGGTTGATAGTTCATCACATTAGAATCAGATGACACTGCTCTCAAATTTATAGACAGTCCAGCTGGGGTATCCAAAGAGTCCAAAGACAGTTTATCTACCACAGCCTCTGTAATTTGATGTTTTCCCTTTATTTCCAACTCCTTTTGCTTGTCCTGTGTTATGCCTAAAGATGTTAAGTTTATTTTTAAAATTTTTTGATAAAATTCTTCCGCTTTTTCGACAGTATTCAGTTGGTATCTTACTCCTTGGTATCTCAATATTAAACCAACTGGGACGTCCCACCTAAATAGAATATTCCTTTTTTTTAACTCATTCACTAGAAAACCAAATTTCTTCCTCTCCATTAACATCTTGGGCGGGAGTTCCTTAAAAATCCGAATCTTTCTTCCACGAAATTGCAAAGCAGAATCATAAGAATTCTGGACAATATTATTTCTAATTTCTTTGTCTGTAAAATAAATCACCACATCTCTAGGCAATTGCCTTTGTTTTGCCAACCAGGAGTTTATTCTATAAATTCTGTCAATCCTGCAAAACACTTCATCAGGTTCATCAGCTGCAGTATTCTTAGTGAATGGCCAGAAGGCTAAAGTCATAGGAAAAGGCAGTGTGCTAATTCCATGTCTGGAGGAAAAGTTTAGTAACATATTATGTGTGTCTGAAATGGAGCATAATTTTCTGAGTGTCTCCAGTCTAGACAAACAAAGGTTTGAGACCACATTTGTAAATGGGAGATGTCTCATAAAAAGAAATGAGAGTGTATATGCACAGTACATAAAACAGGATCATCTTTATGTGTAGCAGGGACAAAAGGTTCATTGTGCCCAAACATTGGAAATGTGGCACAACATGATTCATGCATTCATCTCTTGCATAGAAAGCTTGGTCATGCCAGCTTCAGAGTTTTGCAAAGGATGCAACAGTTTGGAGAAGGATTAAACTTGAAAGGATGTAAGGCAGGGGTGAAATGCTCCCGGTTCAGACCAGCTCAGGCGAGTAGGTGGCAGAGATTGAGGCTAGTTCGCTGAACCGGGAGCAATGGCTGGCTGGCCATGCCCCCAAACAGGTCCACGGCCCGCAGTCCTGCCATGCTTGCCTGCCTTCCATGCTGCCTTCCTGGCATCCTGGTGGCCAGCTTGTGAAGGCAGGCAAGCAGAAGTCCACATGGAAGGCAGGCAAGCATGGCAGGGCTGATGGGAAGGAGCTAGCCGCTTACTGCCCCCCCACCACCACTCAAGCAGCGGCTTCCCTGCTCGGCCCCGACAAGCTATGCATCCATGCAATGGGGTTATTTTGTTTGCCGCGGTGATGCTTCGGAAGGGCAGGTGGACATATTCATTATAGTTATCAACTGCAGACATCCGCCTGCTCTCCCGAAGTACCACGTCAGTGAACAAAACAACCCCATTGCGCTGCGCCTCCTTCTGCAGCCAAACACACCCAGCTGTTTGTGCCCTTTCCTCAAATGGGCTGTGCATGGGGCGCTTGGAGAGAGAGCGAGCAAGAGAGCTCTCCAACCTCTGTTTTTGTCTGTGTGTGAGAGAGAGAGGGAGGGAGGGAGCGATCTGAAGCCAAGGCACCCAAATTTCTGGCTGCGGCACAGGCAGCTTCTGAGCAGCCCTGAGTCAGCCAGCTCCACCTGACCTATTCCCTGAGTCTTGCCGTTCTCCTCGCCCCCCCACCCACCCCACTCAAGCAGCGGCAGGCTCTGCGGGACAACGGGACCTCTCATTTTTCCCACAGCACGGCGTACACTTGCTACCTCTGCTTATCTGCTTGCAAGCGATGATCTTCTCTGCTTCTCTTGGGATGCTGGTGCAGGCACCATGGATGCATAGCTTGTTGGGGCTGAGCAGGGAAGCTGCTGCTTGACTGGGGTGGGGGTGGAGGCGAGGAGAACGGCGAGACTCAGGGATTAGGTCAGGTGGACCTGGTTGCTCAGAAGCTACCCGCGCCACTGCCAGAAGTTTGGGTGCCTCGGCTTCAGTTCGCTCCCTTCCTCACACACACAGACACACAGAGGTTGGAAAGCTGTCTTGCTCACTCTCTCTCCAAGCGCCCCATGTACAGCAGAGTGACGTGAATGACGTCAAACTGGCCACACCCACCCAGTCACATGACCACCACGCCACACCAAGTCACGCCCACAGAACTGGTAGTAAAAAAATCTAGATTTCACCCCTGGTGTAAGGCATACTTGAACTGTGCAGTATGTAAATCATCAAAGTCCAAGGCATTCCTAGTAAGCAAGAGTAGCACAAGGCAGACAATAAAAGCTCTAGAGCTGGTACATGCAGATTTGGTGGGCCAATGCAAGCCAGATTGGGAGGATCAAAATATGCACTGGTCATTGTAGACCAGCAGTTTTGGTTTCTGCTATTTACTAAAGAGTAAAATAGAGGCGCTACAGAAATTTAAGCAATGGGTAAGCTTCATAGAAAGGAGATATAAACAACAGATATGTCAGCTGCAAACTGACAGGTTCAGAATTCATGTCAGGAAGTTTTCAACAGTGGCTGGGACAGTTAGGAATAAAACATAGACGCACAAATCCATACACAGCAGCTGGCAATGGTGTGGTTGAGAGGCGGAATGGTGTCTTACAAACAATGAAGGACTCATTGCTAGTGGATTTGATCTGAGCAGGTCATATTGGGGTGAAGCCATGTTGACTGCTAATTATTTAATCAATATGCTATGGAGTTCATCTATTAATGATACTCCATATGCTGTGTTATATAGGAGAAAACCATCTCTGGCACATTTAAGGGTTTTTGGAAGCAATGCATGGGTGCATATTCCAAAAGAAATCAGGAGAAAAGGTCAACCAAATGTTCAGGTTTACGGGCTATGAGCCTTGGCTCAAAGAGCTATCACTTTAGCAACGGAAGCAAGAGAATAGTCATTTCCAGGTCTGCTAGCTTTGCAGAGCAAAATTAGAACAGAATTGATGCCAATTTTTGGAATGATCCACTTAGTGATGGTGACCCACTTAGTGGCGGTGTCAGCATTCAGGGAGGAGAAGGTGAAAAAAGGACAAGAAAAGGATTCAGGAGAAGATAATGACTCAGATATGAAGCAAGAAAGGGTTGAAGCACAAGAGCAGTTAATGCCACGCAGGTCAGAGCAATGGAACAAGGGGATTCCACCTGACAGGTATTCTGCTAGTGAAGTAAAGGTGTGTAATGTGTGGTATGAGCCAAGAAACTATAAGGAAGTATTGGCATTAACCAAAATTGAACAAGGGAAGTGGAAAGAAGCCATGGATAAAGTAATGAAATCCATGGGTGAACATAAAGTGTTCACATCTATGACTTTGCCACAAGGTTGCAAAGCCGTAGGATGTAAATGGGTGTAGAAAAAGAAAGTACTACCCAACAATGAGGTCCAATATAAGGCAAGATTAGTGGCACAAGGTTTTTCACAAAGGAAAAACATGCACTATGATAAGGTGTTCACACCTATAGTAAAGAGTGAAAGCATAAGGTTGACACTAATGTTAGCAGCGGCACGTAGCCATAAAATTTGGCATTTTGATATAACCAACAGCTCAATGCAGAATTAGAGGAAGAAATTTGCATGGTTCAAGCACCAGGGTATGAAAGTAAAAAGCCTAACACTGTGTATAAATTGAACAAGGCCTTTTATGGGCTGAAGCAGTCAGCCAGGAATTGGAATATCTAATTAGATATGGCATTGAAGGGTCTTGGGTTCAAGAATTGCAAGGCTGATGGTTGTATATATACTGGAAAGTTACAAGGTGGGGATTATCAATTATTAGCATTTGTGGAGGATCTTTGTTTCATTGCAAAAGATCTGTCACAGGTAAAAGAATTTGCTAATCAATTAGAGGGAAAAAATTGAATTGAAAGATTTGGGTGAAATATAAAACTTATCATGGTGTAGCGATACAAAAAACTCAGAAAGGTTGTTATGTTCTCAGTCAAAGAAGGAAAATTGAACAGCTGTTGGAGAGATATAACATGAAGGATTGTAATTCTGCTCCAACACTTACGAGCACAGATTTTCATAACAATTTGGGTGAGGACAAAAGTGAAGCCTGTGATCAAGAGATATATCAGTCTGCAATAGGGAGCGTGCTATATCTGTCACGGTGGTCCAGACCAGACATAACTTGTGCAGTAAGCATCTTAAGTCACTTTACTGCTGCACCAACGCAATTGCATTGGATGGGTGGAAAAAGAATTTTCAGGTATTTGAAGGAACTGTGAATTTGGGTCTTCAAATACAGGTCTCTGAAGAATTGAAGTTGAAATGTTATGTTGACAGTGATTATGCCAATAATGTAAAAACCAGAAAGTCCAATTCTGGGATTGTGATATTATTTGGAATGGCTTTAATTGGTTGGAAGTCCAGAAAGCAAACAACTGTAGCCATTTCTACTGCAGAGGCAGAATTTATTGCTCTATCTGAACTTTGTTCAGAGGTAACGTGGTACGTACAGCTGTTAAAATATTTAAACGTAAAAGTAAATGATGCTGTAATCATTATGAGGATAATGCTGCTTGCATTAAAATGGCAACAGATGACAGAGTAAAAAATAGAAGCAAGAGAAGGCTTCCGGCGGTGTCAACATCATGCAGGGGGTGAGGAAACGGGGCTGCTGTTTCTGGAACCTCAAACTCTCTATTAGAAGCTCTTTAAAAGCACTCCCGATCCCGTAGAGACCGGGAAGTAAAAGAGGAAATCTTGAAGCCCCTGGGCGCTATGCTAGCGTTGGAGGGGATATCAGATGAACCTCTTTAAGATGGTGGAGAGGAAGTCGGCCTCAGGGCAGATAGGAGCGATGGCGGCCGCCTAGAGTGAAGCCAAAAGGGACTGTAGTTTCGTGTGGTTGTGCAAAGGAACCCCAGACGGAAGAGAAGAAAAGGAGAAGCGCGGACTGAGATGGGCGCAAAACTATTGGATTAACTAACGGCGGTGAACTAAAACAGAAGCGCAATAAAACGTAAAAAACAACAGCGTGAGAAAGAAGAGACCCGTAGAGTGACTAGGCAAGATCGGAAGACTGATAATCCCAGGACCCAGAGACAGTGGTGGAGAAAGAAGGAGCCGGAGAAGGAGATAAACTCTTTAATCTAAATAACAACGAGGCCAAAAGGAACTTAAAAGATTTTTGAAGTGCCTGTGGGACTTTAAAACAGATTTTAAACACAGATAACAGGCGTTATCAGTGA
Organism: Pituophis catenifer annectens; assembly: GCF_029215685.1. Lineage (NCBI taxonomy): Eukaryota > Metazoa > Chordata > Lepidosauria > Squamata > Colubridae > Pituophis > Pituophis catenifer. The sequence goes on along the minus strand of NW_027256883.1, from coordinate 104,387,926 downwards.
TTGTAGAGAGAAAAAAAGACTCAAGGGGAAGGAATCTGACACGAATGGACTACAGGAAATAGTAACATTTACAGCCACTGATGAGATCGGAGAAGAAATGTTAAATGCCATTAAGGAAAAGGAGGAAAAAAAACTTTCCTTTATTTCTATATTTGATAAATTGTATTTTTATATATTAGTTACTAAGATAATGAAAAACATGGGTGGAATAGAAATAATATCGTAACCTTGAAATATATATGTATTGTGAATCTATAAAATTTGAAAAAGGGGAAGGTGAATTAATTACAACCTAGGCTGATTGAAAATACTGTAAATAAGAACTGAAAACTTGTAAAATAATAACTAAGTAATGTTAAGTGATTAGTAATCAATGGAAGTGTGATCAAAGTGTGTTAACATTATAAGGGAAATTAGTGATTAAGAACTATACGTTAGTGTGGGAAAGTTTTACATGAGCATTAAAAATGTCAACTATATCTACCATAATGAAAATGGGGAAAAACCAGCTGTAAATACCACAGCAATGGTGGCATCACCACTACAACAAAAAGCATGGTAGGAAAAGAAAAGGAGAAAGAGAAAGAGGAATTGACACTAACTGCCATGCAAAGCATGTTTTCAATGATCCAGGAAACACTGTTGAAAACTCAAGAAAAAATGGCAGAAAATCATGAAGAAATGAGAATATTTAATGAAGAGATTAAAAATGAAATTGGAGAAGTTAGAGAGGATATTAAAAATATGAACAACAAAATCGGAGATATTCAACAATCAATAACAGAAAATGAACAAAGAATCAGAAAAGCAGAAGCAAAAATAGATCAAGTAGAAACAAGGTAGAGGCAATGGAGCAAAAAGCCCGTCAATTAAATAAGGAACTGTCTGACTCAATAACAATGCTTGAGATGGAGAAAGCTTCATATTTTCTCCGTTTTCAAAATATAACAGAAGAAAAAGATGAAGACTTGGGTGAAAAAATGGCGGAGATAGTGTCAGAAATAATACAAAAGGACAAACTAGAAATAAAAGGACAACTGGACGAAATATACCGCATACATACAAACTATAAGAAGGCATCGCCTGGCGAGAGAAGTACATGTCAGATTTTCCAAACGATCAATCAGAGAGGAGATATATAGGAAATCTAGAGAAGGGACGTTGACATACAAAGGAAAAGAAATTATAGTCCTAAAACAAATTCCCCAAAGAATCAGAAATCAACATCAACACTACCAATTTCTAACAACCCAATTGAACAGATATAAAATAATGTTTAGATGGTTAACTCCGGAAGGGATCTTGGTCACCTGGGAAGACAAAAAATACAAAATAGATACACTAGAAAAAGTGAGGGAATTTTATAATGTGCACTTTGACCAAGAGGAAGAACAGGAAAGTAAAGAAGAAACAGAAATTAGAAGCCAGGAAGAAGAGCAAATAGAAGTGGTGCGAGAGAAAGAAGTAAGGAAAAATCAAGAGAAAGAAAGAGAGGAAAGAGAAGGGGCAAGAACAAAATCTCGGATGGAAACAAGACACACCAAAAAACAATTACATTAGATAATGGAAGAGGCAATGAAACTTTTTTCTGTAAATATAAACAGACTAAATGCACCAAAGAAAAGATCTCAAACATTTACAAAATTACGAACATTAGGAGCAGATGTGATATGCCTTCAAGAAACACATATTAAAAAAGGCTACAAAAAATATTAGAAAATCCAAAATTAGGAAAATTATGTACATCCCTGATTCAAAAGAAGAGGAGTAGCGGTTTACGTAAAAGAAAGAATAGATTTGAAACTATTATATGCAGACGAGGAAGGCAGAACGGTGATGGTTGAGTTAATACTAGAAAGCAGGAAAATACTATTAGTAGTAATATATGCCCCTAACCAAAATCAACAAGAATATTTTAAAGGAATACATAAAAAAATAGTAGAATTAGAATACGAAGAGATTTGTCTAATTGGAGACTACAATGCGATAGTAAATGTGAAAAAAGATTATAAAAGTGGCAAAAAGAACAAGAGAAAGAAAGAAACACTCCCAAAAGAATTCTTTGACATGGCCATGGAAATAAATTTGAGAGATGTTTGGAGGGAAATACACAAAGACGAGAATCAGTTCACTTTCTATTCCCACCTTCACCAATCCTGGTCCAGGATTGACATGGCCTGGATGACTGCGAATATTAGGAACGGGGTAGAAAAAATAGAAATAGAAGTAAATCAATGGGCAGATCATAACCCAATTCTTGTAATCTGGAAGGGGAAAAAAAGGTTTAGGAGGTGGACAATGAATCAAAGGATATGTAAACAAAAAGAATTCAAACATGTTAGAAAAGGAATTAGATCTATTTTTTAAGACAAACAAAAAAGAGGATACTTCCTTACAGAACACATGGGATACGGCAAAAGCATACATAAGGGGCTTGACTGTTGCTTATTTAGGAAAGAAAAATAAAGAAAGGAAACAGAAGATAGATAAATTATATGAAGAATTAAAGAATATAGAACAGAAACTTCAACAGCATCCTGATAATAAAAAAATAAAAGAGGAATGGAAAACAATTAAACATAACATAATTTTGATAAATCAAAATGAACTAGCACAGAAAATAAAAATGGCCAAACAGAATTATTTTGAGTTTGCGAACAAAACAGGTAGATGGTTGGCGTACAGATTGAAAAAAGACAAAGATAAAAGAATGATACACCAATTTAGAGATGAAAAAGGAGATATTCAATATAGCAGGGAGGAGAAAAAAGAAATTATCCGGACATTTTATGCAAATTTATATAAACAAGAAGAAGTAGAGGAAGAAAAGATAAAACAATATATAAAAGGATCGGATATGCCAACAATTACAGATGAACAAAGAGAAATACTAAACAGGCCAATAACTAAGACGGAATTAGAATTTGCACTGAAAAAACAAAAAAATAATAAAACACCGGGGCCAGACGGGCTCCCAGTGAAGTTATATAAAACTGTACAGGAAACAATAGGAGAAACTATACTAGAGGTATATAACGAGGCTTTAGAGAAGACAAAAATCCCGTCAACCTGGACGGAGGCAATAATCACAATCATACCCAAAGAGGACACGGATCATAAATTAATTCAAAATTATAGACCAATATCTCTATTGAATACAGATTATAAAGTGTTTGCAGCAATTATAGCAGAAAGAATTTAAAAAGTATTAAATAATTATATCCTTCTGGACCAAAATGGATTTCTGCCGGGCCGTCAAATCAAGAACAATATAAGAATAATAATAAATGCACTTGAATTTTATGAAGCACATCCAGAGAAACAAGCTTTGCTGGTTTTCCTTGATGCCCAAAAAGCATTTGATAATTTAAATTGGAAATTTATAAAGGCGCAATTAGAGTATGCAATTTGGAATAAAATTTGAAAAAATCATTGGAGAAATTTACACAAAACAAACAGCAAGAATAATTCTGAATGATGACACAACAGACGAATTTGATATTACAAAAGGGGTTAGACAAGGATGCCCACTGTCTCCATTATTGTATATCTTAACATTGGAAATCTTGTTAAAAAAAATTAGGGAAGACCAAGAAATTCATTGATTAAAAATAAGACAAGAAGAATACAAAGTTCAGGCTTTTGCCGATGACCTTGTATTTATAGCAGAGGAACCATTACAAGTAGCACCAAAACTGTGCTAGAAAATAGAAGAATTCGGAGAGGTGGCTGGACTAAAAATAAATAGAAATAAATCGAAACTAATAACAAAAAACATTATGAAAAATCAAGAAAAGGAATTGGAGAATAGCACACAAATTCAAATAACGAAGAAAATAAAGTATTTAGGGATCTGGCTGTCACCAAGAAGCTCATCAATAAAAGAAAACAATTACGACAAATTAATAGTACAGATAAAAAAAGATTTGGATAACTGGAGAAACCTACAGATCTCATTAATGGGAAGAATCTCCACTATTAAAATGAACATCCTACCAAAATTATTATATCTATTCCAGGTCGCTCCAATAAAATTAGAGAAAAAGTTTTTTGAAACATTGAATAAGATAATCTCTAAATTCATATGGCAAGGGAAGTGACCATGAATTAAACTTAAACTACTTCAAGACACAAAAGACAGAGGAGGAACAGCACTCCTGGATTGGGAACTCTACTATCAAGCGGCGGTGTTATCATGGGTAAAGGACTGGATGGAATTAAAAAACAGCAGGATATTAACAATTGAAAGCCACGAACTGCAAATGGTCTGGCACTCCTTTTTATGGGATAAAAGATATAAAACACATACCTATTTTAAAAGACACACAATTAGGAATACACCACTACTAATTTGGCTAAAAATTAAAAAACAACACTACACAAAAATTCCGAATTGGCTATCACCATCAGAAGCGGTAAGACACCCAAACTTAACAGAACCTAAAAATATAATTAGATACAAAGACTTAATTGACTATCAAGGAAAACTGAAAACCAAACAACAATTGGAAATAGAGCTAAATAGAGAAGTCAACTGGTGGACTTTTACACAGATCCAATCCAAATACAAGGAACATATAAAAACATATGAAATCTACAGAGAGAAACAAGAACTAGATAAAATTATATTAGACTCACAAGAGAAATTAATTAGTAAAATCTATAATTTTCTATTGCGATATAAAATGGAGGAGAAAACAGTAAAGGATACGATGATTAAATGGATGCAACATTTTAAACATACAATAGATTTGGAGAAGTGGGAGGAATTATGGCAAATGAATACAAAATTAACATTAGCGGTGGCATACAAGGAGAACCAGGTGAAGATGTTTTATAGGTGGCATATGTCGCCCACAAGATTGGCAAAAATTCATTCAAAGAACAGTTCATTATGCTGGAAATGCAAAAAATCGCAGGGTACCTTTTACCATCTATGGTGGACGTGCCCGGCAGCAAAGAAGTTTTGGTCTAACATTAAGAAATGGTTGGAACAAATAACAAAATTACAAATAGAGATGAAACCAAAAACTTTCCTGCTAGGAATCTTCACAAAAATATATCCTAAAGATATAAAATACCTGATAATACATATTCTAATGGCAGCTCGAATAACGTACACAAAGAATTGGAAACAAGAAAAAATCCCAATGGAAGAAGAGCTAACAGATAAAATCGCACAGTGTGCTGAAATGGATAGACTAACAAAAGAGATTAACGAAAAAGAAGAGACAGAGTATTACAAAATATGGGACAAATGGTACATATGGTACAACTCCGCTAATAAAGATACATAGGTGCAAGAAGAATAGAATAAAGATGTAAATAGGTATATTAATAATTTCCTAGGGACAAGTAAACATGAACAGGGGAATTTCAAAACAAAAGTATAATCCAAATATAAAAATTGCTAAGGAATCCTAAGGGGAAGGGAAAAAGAAAAGGAGGGGGAGGAAAAGGGAAAGGAAAAACTATTAGGCTAAAAATAAGGGGAAAATTACAACTGTATTAATTGAAGGACCACTACGAAATATTGCTTTAAGAGGAAAATTTACTTATACATTGAATGTTTTGTAAAAGTTTTTTATATGTGTTTTAATAAAGTTTATAAATTTTTTTAAAAAAATAGAAGCAAGCATGTGGATATTAAATATTGTAATGTAAGAGAAGCCATCAAATGTAAATTAATTAGCTTGCTTCACTGTTCTTCAGAAGACAATCTGGCAGATATAGTGACCAAGACATTGGGTGGAGTGCATCATGGGAAGAATATTAAGTTATTTGGTTTTATGTCTATTCCAATCATAAAGGGGGGAGTGTCAGTGTATAAGGATTTATAAACTGGAATAGCCATAACAACAAGTCAGCCAATAGGAACTATTTGGTGAGTGAGACACAGGATTTGTTGTGAGCCATGTCAGATGGCTCAGAGCCTAGGCATGGCTTAATTTAACTGTTCTGTGTATATAAGAATTTGTATGTCTTTGATTGAGTGTTCTGTTCCTTGCTTCTACTTCTTGTCCTTGTACTTGCTGCTTCTTCTTTTCTCTACCACGTTGCAAGAGTTGCATAGGTATTGTATACACGCATCATGTTTTATATTATTGTATTTAAAGAAATTTCTTCTATAAATGAATCCTGCTGAATTACTTACTTGTGTGCTGGCTGGATAGCTTCAGACTCTGAGACTACCCAAAATACTAGGAAAAGTGCCCCCGGTGTTCCATTGTAGTTTGTTAAAACCTGCTTAGGTGTTTAAGTTGAGACCAGTGTGAAAAGAAACCCTGGACCCAATCATAGTGAGGGGAGAAGAACACTATGAAATAAAAAGGATTTTAGATTGTAGATGGTTGACACCATGTTGCATCTGTCCCAAAATCCAAGCAGGATTTTGATTACTGAGCATTTACAGGATGGGGCATTGCAGTTAGCTCTTAGAGCAGAATTTTTCAACCTCGGCAACACTTACGTTTTCAACTCCCAGAATTTCCAAGCCAAAATAAGATGAGCATATGGCTATCTGAGGAATTCTGGGAGTTGAAGTCCACATCTTAAAATTGCCAAGATTAAAAAAACACTGCTCAGGAGACTTCCGGTGGTGACATCAACATGTTTGGAATTAAAGAACGGGGCTCCGTTCTTGAAATTCCAATATTCCTAACCAGGAAGCCGTTTTAGACACTATTGATCCTGGAGAGATCAATAGAAAAAAGAGGAATCTTCAAGGACCTTGGAGAGAAAAGCAATCTCCCCGAAGGTTCAGGAGAAACCTCTTAATTCTGGTGAGGAAAAAACCAGCCATCTTGGTTGGCCTGAAGCTCTGACAACCGAAGAATAGGAAGCGAAAATCGAAACAAGAGATTGCATCGGTAAGAGAAACGAAGGAAATAAGAGTATTAATATAGATAAATTTATAATATCACGAATACAGATTGCCATTTAAAGATTGGTATATTATACAAGTTTAATTATTAATATAGACAACAAACATAAAGATACTAAAAATAAATTAGTGTATGAAATTTTGGGAAAACATAAAGAGTGAAAATTACAAGTTCAGGCACAACTATAACTAAAATGAACAAGAAAATAACCTCAAATCAGGCATCTCTTACAGCATCTCCTGCACAGCAAAGATCAATTGACACCATGTTAGGAACAGAGAAAGAAAAGGTAATCTCCACTTCTAGTATACAAAACATTCAGTCAGTGTTGGCAATGATTCAAGAAGGAATGAATAAGACATAAGAATCTATTGCGAACCATGAGGAAACAAGAAGAAACCATGAGGATTTGAAGTCTGACATCGGAGAAATAAAAGATAATATCAAGAAAATGGACGACAAAATAGAAAAAATACAACAGAATATCGTGAAAAATGAGCAAAGGATTCAAAAGGTGGAGGTAAAAATGGAACAAACAGATAAGAAGATAGAATTGTTGGAACAAAAGCAGGTGTCCATCAATAGAGAATTGGAAGAGTCGATCACCTATCTGGAGGCTTCTTTCTATCTTAGGAATCCAGAATCCAGTGATCACACAAACAGAAATAGCAAGGAAAATCAAATTAGCAAAACAGAACCACTTTGAACACGCAAACAAAACAGGGCGCTGGCTGGCGTATAAATTGAAAAAAAGAAAAAGAGAAGAGAACAATACACCAACTGCAAGATGACACAGGAGAGATATACTATAGAAACGAAGATAAAAAGAAAATAGCAAAAACTTTATTTCAAAATTTGTATGAACAAGAAGAGATTTTGGAAGAAGATATTAAAGAATATTTAAATAAAACAAACATCCAAGGATTAGAATAAACACATAGAGAGTTACTGAATAGACCAATTACCATGATAGAATTAACAGAGGCAAAGAAAAAACAAAAAAACAATAACACTCCAGGACCATATGGCATACCGGCAGAATTCTATAAAACATGTCAACACCCAATAGATAAAATCTTACTTGAAACCTTCAATGTGCACTCTTGAAAGCCACAATCCCCAAATCTTGGACTGAAGCCATCATCACACTTACTCCAAAAGAAGAAACAGATCAAACACAAATTAAAAATTACAGGCCGATCTCACCATTAAAAGTAGATTAAAAATTATTTACACTGATTATTACATAGAGACTAAAAAGAGTAATTAAGTATATTCACCCAAACCAGAACGGCTTCCTTCCAAAAAGGCAAATAAAAAACAATATGAGATTAATAATTGATGTCTTGGAATACTATGAAAAAAACTCAGATAAACAATTGGCATTAATCTTTTTGGATGCGCAGGAGGCTTTTGACAACTTAAATTGGAAATTCCTCATATTACAATTGGAAAACATGAAATTCGGTGACAAATTTTTAAATATGATTAAGAAGATTTACTCCTCCCAAATGGCAAAAATAATGATAAACGGAGACATGACAGAACAATTTACAATACAAAAGGAGTGAGACAGGGATGCCCCCTATCCCCCCTACTGTTCATATTATCTCTAGAAACATTACTAAATGAAATTAGAAAAGATAAAGAAATAAAAGGATTAAAAGTCAAAAAAGCGGAGTATAAACTTCAAGCCTTCGCCGACGATGTGGTTTTTATTATAGAACAGCCAATATTAACAGGAACTAAACTATTAGCAAGAATAGAATAGTAAGGAAAGGGTGGCCAGACTTAAAATCAATAAACAAAAAACAAAGGCATTAATGAAAAACCTTACAAACCAACAAGAGAAAGAATTAGAAGATAAATTGGGAATACAAATGTCAAAAAAGGTAAAATATCTAGGAATCTGGCTCACTAACAAAGGCTCATCAATTAGAGAGGACAGTTATAATAAATTGGCAAGACAAAAAAGGATTTAGAAATGTGGAGTAAGTTACAACTATCGTTCCTGGGAAAGATTGCCTCGATTAAAATGAACGTATTACCCAGAATCCTTTATTTGTTTCAAGTAATTCCGATGAAACCAGGGAAGGATTTTTTAAAAAGATTTCAACAAAATAATTGCAAATTACATCTGGCAGGGGAAGAAAGCAAGGATCAAAATAAAACACAAGATACAAGAGAGAGAGGAGGATTGACTGTCCCTCAGGTGGGTGTGAGTCTCTTCTATTGAAGTGGGACCCTGGAGTTCAGTCGGGCTTGTTGGTCACATACCTATCTCCCAGCTACGTTGCCACAGCCTGCCCGCATTACTCGATGTCTTGACTGAAGTGGCACTTGAACTCCCCAACCTTTTGGTTGTGGGAGATTTCAATCTGCCTTCAATCGGCGAATCATCTGAGACAGTCCAGGAGTTCATGGCTTCCATGGCAACCATGGACCTGACTCAGGTTATTCAGGGCCCAACTCATAGGGGAGGACACACACTCGACCTGGTTTTTCTCTCTGGGCAGTGGATAAATGGTCGTGATAGGAGGGAACTTTCCGTCGCCCCCCTCTCATGGACCGACCATTTCCTCCTTAGACTGGACTTTCAATCTGCCAACCCTTGCCGCTGGGAGGCGGGACCCATAAAATGGTTCTGCCCCAGGCGCCTGATAGACCCAGAGAGGTTTTTGACGGAGCTTGGGACATTCCCTACCTCTCAAACCTGCGATTCGGCTGAGGATCTGGTGGCATCCTGGGAATGGGAGGCTGCCGACGCCTTGGACCAAATTGCACCTTTGCGGCCTCTTTCCATCTCAATTGAAGTTGATTATACTGTAACCAAGTTAATTTAATCCTTTCTTCCAACAGCGTTTCTAAAGTCTTCAGTTCCATCTGCCCGCATCTGCAAAAAGAACTTCTTTATATAAAAACCCCCCGAGTGACATTATATTTGTATTCCACATGATATGACCAAGATCCAGCCATAACGGTATTTTGTAATCCCATTTGAGTCGGTGCTTCTTCCAAACTCTCATCAAAGAGTCTCTTAGTATGTGGCTTTTAAATACTTTATCCACTTTGTTCTCATAAAATATGTAAGCATGCCAACCAAATTCAAGATCAAAGCTTTCTATATTCAATATTCCAGTCTTTTTCCTTCCAAACCAATCGCTTGCGTCAGAGCTGCTGCTTCATAATATAATTGTAGGTTTGGAAGTTTAAGGCCTCCCCTTTCTGGAACATCTTGCATAATTTTCAGTTTAACTCTCGGCTTTTTCTCATTCCAGACAAACTTATTCAGTCCTCTTTGCCATTCTCTCAGTTGTTTATCACTTTTAAGCACCGGAATCATTTGAAACAAAAAAAGAAATCTTGGCAAAATGTTCATCTTAACTGCTGCTATTCTTCCAAGTAAAGACAGCTGCAGTTTTTTCCAGGTCGCCATATCTTTCTGTACTTCTCGCCACAACACCTCATAATTATTTTGAAACAATTTCATATTTGATTCTGCAACTTGAACTCCTAGATATTTGACCTTTGGTACTATCTCAAAACCTGCCTTGCTTTCAAGTTCCTGTTTTCGATCTTGTGTCATATTTTTAACTATCATCTTAGGTTTTTTTTGGTTCAATCTAAATCCTGATACTGTACCATATTGTTCTATAATGTCTTTCATCTGGATTATTGATTCCATCGGCTGTGTTAGGGTAACTACCAGATCATCTGCAAATGCTCTTATTCTGTAATCCTCTTGCCTTATTACTATTCCTTTCAAAGTACTCGAGTCCCGTATTATATTCAACAAGACTTCTAATGTTAAAATAAATAACAATGGGGATAACGGACAACCCTGTCTTGTTCCTTTTTCAATATTAAAGTCTGTTGTCAAACTTCCATTAATAATAATCTGTGCCTTTTGTTCTTGATAAATTGCTGAAACCGCCTGTATAAATTGATCCCCAAAGTCCATCTTTTTTAAAGTCTTTAATAGAAAGTTCCAATCCACTCTATCAAAGGCCTTCTCTGCATCCAAGAAAACCAGCACTGCAGGGATCTGTTTATTCTTCTCAAGATATTCCAATAAATCTATAACTTGCCTTACATTATCCTTCATGTATCTACCTTCTATAAATCCCGCTTGATCACAATGAATCACCTCTTGAATAACTGGCATCAACCTGTTGGCTAATACTTTTGCAAATATTTTATAGTCATTATTCAGAAGAGATATTGGTCTAAAATTCTCAGTTTTTTTAGGACCTATTTGCTCTTTCGGTATCAATGAGATATAAGCTGTTTTCCATGATGGGGGTATTTTACCCCCTTGTTGTATACTACAAAATAGATCTTTAAGATGTTCAATCATTTCTGCTTGTGAGGTTTTATAGTACACCGCAGTTAAACCATCCGTCCCAGGAGCTTTAGCTGTTTTCAATTGTTTAATTGCGGCAATAATCTCCTCAGCTGTTATAAGATGATTCATTCTCTCCTTTTGTTGACTAGTAATTTTTGTAACTCTTTTATTTTCTAGATATTTCTCTATAAATCCATTCTGTGTATCATCTTTGGCATATAATTTAGTATAATAATCTACAAAAACATCTTTAATTAATTTTTGTTGAGAGATTTCCTTCCCTCCAGTATCAATACTATCAATAATCTGTGTACTCTGTTTCTTCCTTAATGTATAAGCAACCATCTGCCCGGTTTATTAGCGTTGCAGAATGTGTTGTGTTTCGCAAATTGTAAATTTGTTGCTGTTTACTCCGCCATAAGCATTTGAAATTGATCTTTCAAAAATTTTATAGCTCCTCGTACTCTTTCATCTGTTGGGTTTTTTATAAGTAACTGTTCTTTATTCTTTATTTCTGCTTCCATTTCAACTCTTTTCTTTTGTCGGTTTAATTTGTGTTTAGAGTTCATATGGATGAGTACCCCCTCATATACGCTTTACTCGCATCCCACACAATTTCAACAGGGGTACCCTTATTCAAATTTATTTCAAAAAATTCTTTCATCTGCTTTTTAAGTTCTGTTATGTTCTTTTCATATCTAAACAGATTTTCATTTAATCTCCATGATCTTCTCTCACTCTTTCCCATCTCAATTTCTATCCATACCGGACTATGGTCAGTTAAAGTCCTTGGAAAAATCTTTGTTCTTTTTGTTTTTACAAGTAAGTCAGCTGATAGTAAAATAAAATCAATCCTAGAAAAGGATCTGCGTCTATCTGAAAAAAAAGTAAAGTCCAATTCTTTTGGGTTATGTGTTCTCCAAATATCTTTTAATTCCAAATCTTCTTTCATATCAAAAAAAGTCTGTGGTAATCTAATCCTTGACTTTGCCGAACTCTTTTTATCTATTTTAGAGTCAATTACTCCATTCCAATCTCCCATGATTAAAATAGATCTATAGTCCCATTGCAATATTTTAGAATGCAAAGTTTGTAAAAATTATCCTGTTGTTGATTAGGAGCATAAATTCCAATCACAAGAATTAGGCCACTTACTGTGTGCAGTTCAATTGCTATAAACCTCCCACCTTCATCTGCTTCTATAATTTTAGCTGACAGTCTTTTATTTATATAAATAACCACTCCATTCTTTTTTTCCAAATTTGAAGCAATAAAATGTGTTCTTAATCTTGAATTTATCAAATATTTTTGATCTTGTGTTCTAACATGAGTTTCTTCTAAACAAATTATATCATTATTAAATTGTCTCAATATGTAAATAATTTCTTCCTTTTCTGTGGTGAATTTAGTCCGTTCACATTCCAGGATAAAAACTTAATCGTCATGTACACTTTTTTGAAGCGACGAGCAGAATTGCCGAAGATCTTCCGAAACGGCAGTCTTCGGCTTTGCTCCTCCCATGGCTTCACATTCTTGTATATTGCTCTTGACTCCTTTCTTATATTGTTGTGGCTTGGGCCTTTCCTGTTGTTGTTTTTCTTTGAGTTGCTTAGAAATTGCTCGAGTTATACGCTGATCCTTAGCTTCACACATCCGGGCTAGGTCCAAAGCCACTTCTCTTGTAGTCTTAGGTGGTTCAATCACAAATTTCGAAGGAAAATCTATCAGGGGCTCCTCCAGAAAACCTCCTGTAGCTCCCTGCATTTCCATTACCTCTGGTTCCACCTGCTTAAGCTGCTCTTCCATCTCTTGCTGGAGTTGCTTCTCCTTATCACTCTCCTTTATCTCCAACACAGTAGATGTACGTGGGGATGGTGAACTCTCTTTAAAAACATTAGAGTAAAATTGTTCCGCCTTCTCAACAGTATTTAATCGGTATCTTTCTCCATTATACCTCAAGATTATGCCAGTTGGAGCATCCCACCGAAATGGAATTTGTTGTTTTTTTTAATTCATTCACTAGAAATCCAAAGTCTTTTCTATCTTTTAACATCTTAGGTGGTAGTTCTTTATAAACTCCAATCTGCGTTCCCTCCACTTGCACTGCAGAGAGAAAAGACTTTTGCAAAATATCATTTCTCATTCTTCTGTCTGTGAAATATATCACCACATCTCTAAGCAGTTGTCTTTGTCTGGCCACCACGAATTCACTCTGTAAATTTTATCCATTTTGTAAAAAATCTCCTCAGGGCTAACCTTTAACAACACAGCTAGAGCATCAGCACAAATCTGTCTCAGGTCTTGTCTATCGTTCTCTTTCATGCCTCTCAGCCTTATAGTGAATTCCATAGACCTGAACTGCATCATTGTAATTTCATTTTCAAATCTCTGCATTTTAATATCAGCATCAAAGATTTTATAGTCAGTTTCCTTCATTTTAACATCCATTTCTGATTTAAATTCTTCCACCTTAACATCCGTTTTAATAATTGCTTCTGACAGTCCAGTCACCACTGTGATTAATTTTTTAGTCACCTTATCATACTTTTCTTGCACCACTTCTTTAATTTCTTTAATCTCCTGCTTAATTTCCTGTTGTGACTTTTCAAATTTCTCATCCAAAGCCTGAGTGATAAAATCCTTTAAGCTTTCAAGATCAATCTCTTTTTTCTGGCTCTGCTGGCTGGGAGGCTGCTGTTCAGGTTTACGTGTGGGGGTCCCCCCCCCCCCCGCCGCCTTCCCTTCCTGTTTGGTCTGCTTAGAAGCCATTCTGCCACGTAGGCTAGCTTTTCCAAAAAAGGAGATCCTTTTTCCTTTTCCTCCACCACAAAGTCCTCTAAAAAATTCCCCCAGGTTTAGTCAGATTAAGGGTGAAATTGAAATTGAAGCAAGATCAAGCTTATTTTAAAAAAAGGATTTTTCTTTTCTTTTCCTCCACTTGTTACAGACACCGCAACTTTGTAGCTAGTTGAAAGAGCCTTGATAGTACAGTGGTTTAGTGCACCCTGTTATTAACACAGCTGCCTGCAATTTCTGCTGGTTTGAATCTCTCCAAGGCTCAAGGTTGACTCAGTCTTCCATCCTTTCTAAGGTAGGTGAAATGAGGACCCAGTTTGTGGGGGCAATAAGCTGACTTTGTATAAAATATACAAAAGAATGAAGGCTATTGCTTAACGCATTGTAAGCCGCCCTGAGTCTCCGGAGAAGGGCGGCATATAAATCAAATTAAAAAAAAAAAAAACTTTGCTAATCCACTCTCGCTTTCAGCTCGTTAACGCTAAAGCCGGGCGCCATTTTCAAGCGACTTTCACACATTCACTCTTCTGCTTAAAACTTAACTACAGGGCTAGTAATACTTGCAGTTTCGAGGTTCAAGTTGTTGTTCCACCCTGGTTGTTTGAATTTATTTTGAATAAAAAGGTTGCTCCTGCCGCCTTGCTCTGCGCTGGGCAGACTCGTCCCACACTGTCCGGAGTCTCGGTGAGCTGAAAGAGAGCCGCGCCTGTTTCCTCCCCAGAGGCAAGCCGTAGCTATCTGGGGGCTCACAGGGGCTCAACCTGCTTCTCGCCCACTCTCTTCCACTAATCCTTTGGATTCTGGAACTTCTGAGCCGCTTCTCTGGATCGAAGAGGCTCTAACAGGCAGCGGGGCTGGCGGTCCAAAAACGGGACCGTCTTTCTGCGAAGGAAGCAAACCGGAAGTCAACATGGATATTTTCAACGACATGTTATTAGAGAAGCACTGTTCCAAACCTGGCATGAGATTAAAAAAGTACATTATGACAAAATTCCAGAATGGCTATCGACCATCAAGGCATAGATCTACCCCAATGCTATGGATATTGACAAAATAATACTATGGGGAAAGGTCCAAAATACTTAGGACCCAACTTTTTAGACTGCTGCAAAGATTTTAGAAGCTTGGTGGAAAGGTAAACTTTGTCCCCTACTTTATAAGGTTTAGGTTCTGTTTGTCTGTTGTTTGCTTGTGCTTTATAGGCAGCCTTGGCTCCATTCAAGGCTTTGCGGATCACCGCCCAAATGGTTTGCAAATGACTGATCCACTGTTTCAAGGAGGGTATATCTGGTTCATGTGAGGTTAACTCATGCATAGCATTAGATTCTTGCCCTGTGGCCACTCTGAAAGGGGTAAAACCTGTTGTAGCATAAACTGCATTATTATAGGCTACTTCTGCAAAAGGCAGTAGTTTGATCCAGTTGTCCTGCTGGTAATAAAAGAGTGCAAGTACTGTTTCAGAACTGAGTTTCTGTTGAAGGTACTGTTCTGATTTCCTGTTAAGACACCACTCCTCCATCACAGGGAGGCGGAGCCGATTAAGTGGTTCCGCCCCCAGACGCCTAATGGACCCTGAGGGGTTTCAGAAGGAGCTTGGGGAGATACCTGACTCCCTTGTCCACAGTCCAGCCGAGACCCTAATGGCTGCCTGGAATAGGGCGGCGTCCGGGGCATTGGACCGGATTATACCTTTGCGGCCTCTCAATGGCAGTGGATCCAGGAAAGCTCCCTGGTTTATCGAGGAGCTCCGGGAGATGAAGCACCAGAAGAGACGTCTAGAGCGACACTGGAGGACCAGTAAATCTGAATCTGACCGAACACTCTTGAGAGCCTTTATTAGGACTTATTTAGTAGCGATACGGGCGGCAAAATGTTCACATTTTTCCACACTTATTGTATCCGCTGATTCTCGCCCAGCCACCCTATTTAGGGTGACTCACTCCCTCCTTAATGCAGTGGGAGTGGAGGAGTCCTTCCAGGGTAAAGCTGAGGAGTTTGTGCAGTTTCTGTCAGATAAGGTCGCTCAGATTTGGATGGACCTGGACTCTGATTGGTCAATACCGACCGAGATGACGGGGGCAGGTCTTAGTCCTATTGTGTGGGAGAAGTTTGAGCCGGTGACTCCTGAGGAAGTGGACAAGGCTGTAGGTGCAATGAGTTCCTCCACTTGTTTGTTGGACCCGTGCCCCTCCTGGCTGGTTTCGGCCAGTAGGGAGGTGACAGGAGGTTGGCTCCAGGATTTAGTTAACACGTCCTTGAGGGAGGGGTCCTTCCTGCAACCATTAAAGGAAGCGGTTGAAGCCCCTCCTCAAGAAACCTTCCCTGGACCCAGCAGAATTAAAGAACTTTCGGCCAGTCTCCAACCTACCCTTTGTGGGAAAGGTTGTAGAGAAAGTGGTGGCACTTCAGCTCCTGCGGTCATTGGATGAAATGGATTATCTGGACCCTTTTCAGTCTGGCTTCAGGCCTGGCTACAGTACGGAAACTGCCTTGGTCACACTGTTGGATGATTTCTGGCGAGCCCGAGATACCATTGACCATGGTATCCTTCTGGGACGACTAAGTTGGGAGTTGGGAGTGGGAGGCACCGTGTTGCGGTGGTTCTCCTATCTCTCTGGTCGGTCACAGTCAGTGTTGGTAGGAGGACAGAGGTCGACCCCTAGGCCCCTCGTTTGCGGGGTACCTCAGGGCTCGGTCCTCTCTCCCCTCCTATTTAACATCTACATGAAACCGCTGGGTGAAATCATCCGACAACAGGGGGTGGGATACCAGCAATATGCTGATGATACCCAGCTGTATATCTCCACCCCCCATCAGTTCAGTGAGGCAGTGGATGTGATGCGCCGGGGCCTGGAGGCTGTGAGGGCCTGGATGGGAGTCAACAGGCTCAGACTTAACCCAGACAAGACCAAATGGCTGTGGGTACTGCCTCCTAAAGACTATGTTGATTGTCCATCCTTGGTTCTGGTGGGGGAGATATTGTCCCCCTCAGAACGGGCTCGCAATCTGGGTGTCCTCCTAGACTCACAGCTAAGATTGGAACAACATCTGACGGCTGTGGCTAAGGGGACCTTTGCACAGGTTTGCCTGGTGCACCAATTGCGACCCTACTTGGATCAGGAGGCTCTCCTCATAGTCACTCATGCCTTTGTCACCTCACGGTTGGATTATTGCAACACGCTCTACATGGGGCAACCCTTGAAAAGTGTTCAGAGACTACAGTTGGTCCAGAATGCAGCTGTGCGAGCTATTGTGGGTGCACCTAGAATTGGTGCACATTACACCAATTCTCCGTGAGCTGCACTGGCTCCCTATCGGTCTCTGGACGCAATTCAAGGTGTTGGTTATTACCTTTAAAGCCCTACATCGCTCAGGGCCAGGTTATCTTCGAGACCGTCTTCTACCGCATAGCTCCCAGCGACCGGTAAGATCCCACAGAGCTGATCTCCTCCAGGTCCCGTCAGCTAAACAATGTCAGTGGTGGGCCCGTGGGGGAGGGCCTTCTCTGTGGCTGCCCCGGCTCTCTGGAACCAATTACCTCCTGAGGTCCGGACCACCCCCACCCTATTGGCCTTCTGGAAAGCGGTGAAGACCTGGCTTTTCTGGCAGGCCTGGGGCCGTTGATCTCGCTATGGTGATCTTGCGAGACCCAGCCATGGAATGGAGTGTATGGGTTTTTAATGTTTTCTTTAAAAAAAAATTTACGGGATATTGTTTGCATTGTTTTTTTGCTGTAAGCCGCCCAGAGTTCCTAGGGAGTTGGGCGGCATAGAAAATGCAACTAATAAATAAATTTGTTCTGTGGCCCCATTTGTCTGTGGATGATGACTAGAACTAAGTCCCTGCTTGGTCCCAAGTAGATTCAAAAACACTTTCCAGAACTTGACTGAATTGGACCCTTCTGTCTGAAATAATACATTGTGAGGCCCCATGCAAGCAGTAAACGTGGACCAAAAACAGTTTAGCCAGGGCTTTAGCCATAGGGATCTTTTGGCATGGGATGAAATGAACCTGTTTGAGAAAAGATCTGGGACAACCCAGATCACTGTGTTTCCAGAGCTCTCAGGCAAGGTCTCTCTCCATGGTGCTGAAGGGTCAGTCACCAGCTGCTGTACACCAGGATTTTTCCCCTGCCTGCATTTAGTGGCAGCGCAAATGGGGCAATTTGCTACATAACTTTCTATGTCCTTTTTTTAATGAGGGCCACCAGAATTGCCATTTCAGTAAATGTAATGTTTTTACAAAACCAAAGTGACCGGCTAATTTGGAGTCGTGACTACCTTGCATAGTTTTCAACCTTTCCGTAGCTGTGACATACAGCTTATTTCCCACCCAAACTAATCCCTCTTTTATTATGCAAATATGTTTATTAGCACTAAACCACTTATCCGTTTCTAAGGCTTTTTTGAAATCTGTGATGATGGCATTGCCTAAGGGGGAGGGGTCGTTCTTCACCTGAGAGCATGTGATGATCTTAACTGCTAATTGGGAGGTTGGGATTATGGGCTTAATTACTTCCGCCTTGACACTGTTATATTGCGTTAGTCTGGACAAGGCATCTGCCAAAATGTTTTTTCCTCCCGGTAAATACTTCAAGGTGAAATTAAAACGTTGGAAATACTGTGCCCACCGGACTTGTTTTGGAAACATTTTCCGTGGGGTTTTGAGCGCTTCCAAGTTCTTGTGGTCGGTCCATACTTGGAAAGGTATTTTACTTCCTTCCAAGAAATGTCTCCAAGTTAGGAGTGTCCACCTAACTGCAAAATCCTCCTTTTCCTAAATTGCCCATTTCTGTTCAGTTTCAGTTAACTTCCTAGAGGTGTATGCCCATGGTTGTAATTTGCCTTCATTCTCTTGGAGTAAAACATCACCAACTGCCACATCACTGGCATCGGCCTGGATTACAAATGGTTTCTCTGGATCTGGGTGTTTTAATACAGGTTCAGCTGAAAATTGTTTTTTCAGTTTTTCAAATGCCACTTGGCAGTCCATAGTCCAATTCAGTGGTTGGCTAGGTTTTGGTTTATCTACCCCCTTGGTTTTTAACAGATTTATAATCAGCAACACTATTTGGGCAAAAGGGGGGATAAACTGCCTATAAAAGTTAGCGAACCCCAGGAAGTTCTGCAATTGTTTGTGAGTATAGGGGGGTTCCCACTCGAGGACTGCTCTGACTTTTGTGGGGTCCATTTCTACCCCCTGGTGAGAGATTCTGTACCCTAGGTAATCTATTTTATCTTGGTGAAAATCACATTTAGAGAGTTTGGCAAACAATTTAGCTGCCCTTAATTTCTTCAAAACCTCCTGCACCAATTTAACATGTTGCGTCTTAGTTTCAGTATAAATCAGTATATCATCAAGATAAACCAAAACTCCCTTATATAAGTGCTCATGCAGCACCTCGTTAATTAGCTGCATGAAAATGGGGGGAGCCCCTTGGAGCCCAAATGGCAAAACCTTGAACTGAAAACATCCTAGTGGACAATTGAACGCTGTTTTCCATTCATCCCCTTCTCGGATCCTGATCCAATAATAAGCCTCCTGCAAGTCTAGTTTAGAAAAAATTCTCCCCTTCGCCAGATGGGCCAGCATGTCCTTCATTAAGGGTAGGGGATAAAGATTTTCCTTGCAAATAGCATTTAAATTCCTATAGTCTGCACATAAACCTAAGGAGCCGTCCTTCTCCCAGAACAGGATGGAGGCAGCTACCTTGGGTCTTGTGCATACCGAATCTAGCCTTAAGTCTCACTTTTCTCTCCATTACCAGAATTAACAGTTCTATAGTTGTAAAGGGTTTGACAACCCCACTCACCAAAAGGTCTTCGTAGTTGCTCTCTGACTGACTGGGTTCCTCCACCCGAGAGCGAGGTTTGGTTTCCTCCCTTCTCCCTTCTGGTGGGGATCTCTTCCAGGAGCAGTTTGCATGCTACTGGTTTCAAGCTTGGTCGATTTTCGCTTCCTCAGCCAAGATACACCAGCTGTGCAGGCGGATTGAGGCTCCAGGGCAACACAGGCGTCGTACAGGTCATCGTTTAAGCCATCTTTGAACCAACTCACGAGTATTTCCTCTGGCCAATCTAGATCATGAAGCTCTTCAATGTACTTTGGGACTGGACGGCGTCCCTGTCTGATGTGCCTTATACAGTATCTAGCCTTGCAGTTGGCTAGGGGGTCCTCAAATCTCCATCTCAGAGCTGTCATGAAATAGTTGAGGTTGCAGAGCTCCGGTGCATCTGCATTATGGAGGCTCACAATCCAAAATGCAGCTGATCCTTCTAGAGCCAGGGTGACACCTCTGACTTAGGCACCTTCTGTAGGGAGATCCCTCCCATACTTCTGCATGTAGGTCAGTACGTGTACAAGGAAAAATCCCAGTTGCTGGGGATTCCTGTCAAATTTGATGCCATGAGGAGGCATTCTAAGGGTGGAAGCCTCCTTTCTAGTCACAAGCCTTGCTTTCCGTTGAAATGTCTCCTGGGCGGATCTTCCATGGTGGAAATGGGTTCATCAGTAGCCCCCACGGTTTCAGCCAATGCCCCTGGAGTTGGGGATCCCTTTTGTTCATTGGTAGTCCCCTAACTGACCTGCAGAGCAAGCTTGGGCATCCTGGATCCGCATGCCATGGATGGCCTCCCTCATGAGGTTCATGGCTTCCCTCAGGAGTTGGTTGGGCCAGTCTGGGCTCCTTCCAGTTCATCATTGTTGTAAAGGTCTCCCATCTCCTGCTTCCAACCAGATCGTTGGTTCCCACGGATGAGGGTGACATCTTTAGTTCTGCCACCCCAGTCTTCCATCTTCCCAACACCAATGGACCATAACTGCTTGGCAGCGGTATTTGAGGCAATGTTTTCCTTGACCCAGACATTGAGGGCCTCAGTTGAGATTTTGGGGGGTGGGATTCTCCCCCAGTCTTCAGGCTCTTCGTGGTCACTGCCCTGGGCAGACATGGTGTGCATGGTCCCCACAGTAGGGTTGTTACTCTCCGGGTTGACCAGTTTGCAGTTCTTGCCTAATGTAAGGTCTTGCTTCTCCAATCTTCCCAAGAAAGCAGGACTCTTGAAATTGCAGTTGTTCCAAAAGGAGCTTTTATTGAAAGCTTAGTGATAAATGAGATCTAGGCAAGAACTGAAAGTTCTCACTTAAAACCAGCTATTTAAAGCAATGCTAACCAAACCCCTCCCGTACTACATCATTGCAGGGAAACAGAAACTTCATATAGAGATTAACACAGTAATGCAGGAAACAGAAACAGAAACTTCATATACAGATCACTCCATTCCTTCCCCCTTCCTCCCACCAAAATAGCAGCGTCCCTGTAGAAATATCTGGGACATGACACTACCATTATGTATATTCTGGTAAAAGCCGTTCCTGAAATCCTATATAAGGCTTTTCTAATGAGGTTAATAAAAGCTAGTATGTTTGATAAGGCCTAAGAGACATTAAAGGAGGTAGAAAATAAGTGTTAGAAACCATTATATGTTCTTCATTAAAAAAAACAAGACTAAACTTCATTTTTCAGAATTGTTTGGTTTGTTTGCATATTTGTTTTAAAGTATAATATTGCTACAACAGGGAGTAAGGCACTTGGTTTTAAGACTGCATAAAAAATCCAGAATGTCCATTCTAACTTTTAGCTAGGATTTTAATATGACAGTGTTATATTGTATATTTAATATTAAGGATCATTTAAATAATATGATAAAATAGTTCTTATTATACTCCACAATATATTTATTCTAGTCCATCTAAGCAAGCAGATCTGATGTTAAAAAGGAGTTACTGTATTGACCAAATATAATTTTTTAATTCATTTTTGAACAGATTATCCTTTGGACTATGATATAAGAGAAGAAAAATCTTCAAAAAATCTACTTGGTTCTGCCACAAGTGAGTATACTAAAATCTACTTTTCATCTTAAAATGTTAAAACGTGGTTGCTTTTATCAAGTCACAGTGCAGATCTGTTTTGATATGTTTAGATTTCTTGCTGGGGGGATGTTGTTACTGGAATGTTTCTTGGTAAATAAGAAAGTTATTTTTATGCTTTTGTTATTAGGTTGTTTTAATCTTATTTATGAATGAGGGATATGTAAATTATTCATAAAGAGGCAGTGATTAGAATGGCATAAACCCAGATAAATGAACTATTTGAGTAAAAGTCCAGAAAATTGATTCAAGATGCTGTACTTTGTATATAGTAGACATTTTAATAGCTTCCCAGGTATTCTCTACTTTAAAATTTATCTTTCATTAGGAACATGACCCCTTTCAGAACAGAATGAATCCTAAACTTTTTATTGTTCAGCAGTACTTTGGATTTATTTCAATTGTTTGATTCTTTTCTCTTTTTTTTGGTAAATATTTTTTTTATTTTTTTCCAAACATAAACATAAAATATAACTTTCAAGAACAGAGTTTCAATCCAGTCATAGATGGTTAACATGCTTACATTCTTTTAACACGCTCTATTCCACTTTTCTATTACATCTTTTAAAAGTTTAAAACAGAAAAAAAACAAATTTAAACATAAAATTTTAACATTTTCATCTAAATAAATCTAATATATCAATACAGTTTTAGCTTCAAATTAAATTTTAACTCATTACCTCTGTATCTATATCTCATCAATATCCAATTAATTGTTAACAATATTCTAGTCTCTTATTCTAATTATATACCTTACAATTTTATCACCAGAATTATCAATTTCAATTTCAATACAACTCCATTTTGTTAAAATTTATAAAACACAATTTTATCAACGTCTTAATTATTTGACCCTTTTTATCAAATCACAGTATCTTAAACTTTCCAATTTAATATCCCACTTATTACACAATTTTATCACAAGAACATATTACTTATTCTTTCCCAAGTTATCAACTCTTTTGAGATTATTCCCAACATTATCTCCTCCCTATCTCCCCACGTTATAGGCTGATTTCCAGCATATTGTATTTGGCTAGTTTCTAGCATAATCTTCTCCCAGACTCCCTCCTTTGTTTGGCTGACTTCCAGCATATTTTATTTGGCTAATTTCTAGCATAGTCTCCTCCAGAGCTCCTTCCATTATTTGGCTGATTTCCAGCATATTTTTCTCCAACTCTCCTCCTTTTGCTTGGCTGATTTCCAGCATTTTGTGTTTGGCTGATTTCCAGCATAGTCTCCTCCAACTCTCCTACCATTGTTTGGCTGATTTCCAGCATTTTAGTTATTTTCCCACTTATTTCCTCCGAGTCTCTAACTCTTATCTAGTTAATATCCTTCCCCTCATTATTTTAACTTTCCCTTACATCATAATTATCTATTTGATCTTTATGTCTCAATATATTCATCAAAATTAATTCTCATTATATTTCATATAATCATCATTTCCAATATTTGTTGAATTAAATCACAATTTATCTCTGTCATCTGTGTATTTCATAGTTTCATTCAATAATATGTTAATCAATCATAGTCACCAGTCTAACTTTGTTTGCAGAGTATAGCATATTACAACAAATAATAGGTTTTCTTAAAGTTATCTCACGTTAATATACACTTCTCATTGTACTTTTTAACCACTTAGTATATAAATCCCTATTTTAATTGCCATTTATTATTTTCTTTCTTTATTGTTCCAAAAACCTTCCTGTTTTAATCCAAAAAAAGGAAAAATAAAAACCTTTTATTCCTTTAAGCTTTTAAGCATTACATTACAATTTAATTACATTTAGTTTGAATCTATTTTGTTTCTTCTTTTTTCTGCCTGTCTACCTGTTCCACTTCAAAGTTCATCTATTCAAATTAAAAGTGCTACATATCACTCTAATGCTCTTAAAATGTCTGCTCCAAGCGTGATGTATCCACTTCCTATCTTGTATTCATGCGCCACACCTTCTTTGCTAAGTCTGTAAATTTCCATTATAGAAAGGGTCCAGGATCTTTCTTCTTAAAATCACCCAGAACAGAATAAAAATTTCCAAAATCCATTAGTCTAATGTTAATTCCAAAGTAATCATAATAATCCAAAATAGAAAGCCATTTAGACTATTTCTTTTACAAGCAGAAACTAAAGTCTCTTCAATCAAACCCCCCGCACCTTTTTCTTGCTAGGCCAGTTAGTTTCATTTCTAGTAAATCCAGAGTATTTCTTCTTTCTTCTTTTTAAAATCATCCAGCAACAGAACAGGAATCTCCAAAATCCTTAAGTCTAAAGTTAATTCCAAAATAATCCAAAGTAAAACTCCATTCATAGTGTTTCTTTTCCAAATAGAAGGGAAATTTCTTTAATCCACATTCCACCTAATCACTGCAGACTCCATAGCTACAATGTAGCCATTCATCTGCCTTTCTTCATTAACTTTCCAAAGTTGTTAACTCCCAAAAAAAAGGCACACAAAAAAAAATGTTTCTCCAATCCATTCCAATTAGAAAAATAGAGAAAATAAAATCCAATTTTCTAATTCAGTAAAAGTCAATTCTTCTGAATCAATTATACTAAAAAATTCTAACATGGGTCATTTAGTTCCAGGTAATTATTCCGTGTCAAATTTTCAAGCCCCAAAGCTCTGTAGCCACTTTTTAAATTTTGGATTCTTATTTTTTCTTAAAATAAAAAATTCTGTTGTTTCTTGCCTGGGTCGGTGTCACTCACCCGGCTTCGAAAAACTCCTCCTTTCCTCTTCTCTCTTGCACATTCTTTTCATGGTCCACCGCGGCTTTGCAGCAGCCGCCATGGCTGCCTACCCCCACCACCAACTTCGAGGATTCCCTCTGGCTTCCGAGGAACTTGCCTGTTCCTCTAAGCCTTCCAAGATGCTCCTCGTCTCCCCCTATCCCTCCGAGACAGGGTCGGTCCGAAGACCGATCGATCGGTGGTTTGTCAGTCGGGGTTTCCATGGGCTCATTGGAGCCTGCCATAGCCCCGACTGTAGCGCCGCGGCGCCAGATCAGAAGTTCTCAATTGTTTGATTCTTATCCAACTTACTGTATATACTTGAGTATAAGCCAACCCGAATATAAGCCGAGGCACCTAATTTTACCACAAAAAACTGGGAAAACTTATTGACTCGAGTATAAGCCTAGGGTGGGAAATGCAGCAGCTACTGGAAAATTTCAAAATAAAAATAGATACCAATAAAATTACATTAATTGAGGCATCAGTAGGTTAAATATTTTTGAATATTTATTTCAAAGAAAAACAGTAAACTAGCTCTGTAAGTGCATAGTGTAAACTACACTATAACTAAATTACACAAGAGAATGTAGTATATATACCAAAAATAATTCAATAACAATTTAATCTGATACATTGGGTTAAGTGATGTAGGGTTTGATCTGATTTCAGGCAAGCTCAAGCCTCTATTAAGAGATACCTGCATTCTCTCTCTTTCTCCCTTCCTTTTTCTTTTCTCTTTCTTTCTTTGTCTTTCTTTCTTCTCTCTCTCTTTCTCTCTCTCTCTCTTTCTTTCTTTCTTTCTTTCTTTCTTTCTCCCTCCCTCCCTCCCTCCCTCCCTCCCTCCTTTCTCCCTTTCTGTGAAGAACCCCAGAAGGTCTTTGGTAGGAGGAAGAAAGCCAGACATTTTGAAACGTTTTGTAGCTTACCCTGACAAGGATAGCTAGTGCAGGCACTTACAATAAGCTCTCAACTCAAGTTCAGTGAATTTAGGGATCCCCAAACAGTGAGGATGAAGTGTGAATAAAAGGGTTTACCCTTCCCTCCCTCCCCACCCTCTCTCTTTCCTTCTCCCTCCCTTTCTCCTTCTCATCTGGCATTCTTAGAGCTCCACTACTGATTAGCTTAGCCTGAGCAAGGATAGCTAGCAGCCAGCCTATTACAATAAGCTCTCAACTCAAGCTCAGTGCACCTGGGGATCTCCCTAAACAGTGAGGATTTCTTTGTTTCTTTCTCCCTTGAAGCCCCCCCCCAGCCCGTTTTTGCTTCCAGTGGGCTGCAGGGAGTCTTGCTAGGCACCACACACACACACACACACACACACACCATTTTGGCCTTAGCAAGCCTCCCTGCAGCCCCGGAAGCCAAAACGTGGCGCGGGGGGCGCTGCACCCCCTCTGCCGCCCCATTTTGGCCTTAGCAAGCCTCCCTGCAGCCCCTGGAAACCAAAACGGGGCAGAGGGGCGCTGCACCCCCCCGCCCCATTTTGGCCTTAGCAAGCCTCCCTGCAGCCCCTGGAAGCCAAAACGGGTTGCAGGAAAAAAGGCATTTTTTCCTCACTTGAGTATAAGCCGAGGGAGGCTTTTTTCAGCATAAAAAATGTGCTGAAAAACTCGGCTTATACTCGAGTATATATAATATTAATGTAACTTATATAATATTCTATATTATTGACAACTCTTAATGAACAATAGAAATTTCTGCTGTCGACTTCCGGTCGGCGAGCTGCAGCGACATGGTGCTGAGTGAGTGATCGCCACTCCTCAACACCGCCTGTCACCGCGTTTTGGGGATCCCTTCGGGGGCGCGGGTCCTGGAGAGCCCCGCGGACAATAGAGAGAGCCGGGTGAGCGAGAAAGTGATGTGCAAACGCTTCTCGCAAAACCGGGCAGCTCTGTCAAACCGACGCGTGTGAAGTCAGCCTTTCAATGGCTGACCTGAAGCTGTGGTAGCCGACAACTAGATGGGAAGCAAGGAAGATCGGAGGCAGCAGTGCCGAGGTTGAAACGTGTCCTCCCTGCGTATATGAGATTGAACATCAGGAAGGGGTCGGCGGAGTCGGGCGAGAAGGGCTCAAATGGAGAAGAGCGGCGACGGAGATCTGAGAATAGCTGAATGATCACGGAGCTCGACAAGCCGGCGCAGAGAGCAAGAAACTGAGGACGCAAAACTACCTGCGCAAGAAGAGGATCGGTGGATATAGGGAGAAAGGAAACTAAAAGAAGCCAGAAGAACTCTTTTTGACCATTTCGCTGGTGAAAGCAGAAAGGTGAACAAAGTCGGAGATTGGACTCTATCCAACTATGCCAGAGAACAGGAAGTGCAGCCATTGAAGAAGCCTGACAGAGCAAATTGAAAAGGACTGGCATAGAGACAATCTAGCTTCGAGGCTTACCATAGAGTTTTGACAGTTTTGACAGTGGCAAAGTAAACGTGGGAAGAAGAAAGGGTTGGAGGAGACCGGTGGCTGAGTGAGAAAGAATATCACCCCTTTGGAAAAATATTGCTTGTCCCCAACTGAATTTTGGATATTTTCTCCCTCTTTCTCTTTTTTCCCCTCCTCTTCTGAAAATTCTCTTTAAAATATTTTGATCCTCTGCATAAGAATATTGTTATCAATAAGAATTGTAAATCTTTATATTAATTAAGCTCTGACCTTTGCCTATAACATAAGATATATCTTTATAGAACTTACTAGATTCATATACATATAAATTTATATACATTTATATACATTTAATTGACTATTTAACTATATTTAATTGTATTTAACTATATTTATTTACATCTATTTGTACTGATACTACTCTCATATATTGACTTATTGACATATTGTTATATTAGAATTACAATATCCACATATATTAATTTACTGGCAAATAGTTATATAGGAATTTGAATTAGAAATCTTTTTAAGTAGTAATTTAGTCATAGGAATTTTAGTTATAGATAATAGATGTTCCAATGAGCTATTGTGTTATTGTGATTTAAATTATTAGGATTTGAATTAATTATTAACAAGTAAAGATAAATTCTTATTAATTAATTACTATTTAATACATCAATTAACCTTAAATTAATTACAAACCATAAATCCAATTCATCTTTTTTACTTAAAATATTGATTGGGAGTGATATAGATTGATAAACTGATATTGATTGATAAGAGTATTTAAGATATTGATCGGAAGTGATATAGATTGATAAATTGACATTGACTGATAAATAACTTTTCTCCATATTCTGAAAAAGTATAAAAGGAGGTGACAGCCAGTGTATGAAAATTTGGCGAAATATTGAGAAAATAATTAGAGAACAAAAAATAATCTTGAAAGAAATGACGAGCATGTCATCAACGATCCTGAAAACAGGAAAAAAGACCCCCTCAAATCCCACCATATCCTTGACCTCCCCGGCTACCCAAAAGTCAACAGAAGGACTATCAAAAACAGACAAGGCCATAGCAACACCAACACTACTAACAGTGCAGTCAACATTGACATTAATCCAAGAAACAATGATGGCCATGCAGGAAAAAATGTCTACAAATCACACCGAACTAAAAACAGATATCCACCTACTGGACCAGAAGATGAATGAGATTCAAGTCTCAATTTCCAACAACGAACAAAGGATCCAGAAGGCGGAGCAAAAAATAGAACAAAATGAGAAGAAACTGGACTTGGTAGATCAGACGTTGACAATGCAAAACAAGGAATTAGAAGATTTGTTAATACAATTAGAAATGGACAGGGCGTCGTTCTACTTGCGTTTCCAAAATGTGGAAGAAGATAAAGAGGAGGATCTGGGAGAGAAGATGGCGGAACTAATCGCAGACGTACTCCAACAAGATAAACGTGAGATCATTAGAGAACTGGATGACGTCTATAGAGTTCAAACAAATTATGCGAGGAGGAATAGGCTCCCCAGAGAAGTCCACATTAGGTTCGCAAGGAAAAAAGTAAAAGACATCCTATACAGTATGGCGAAGGATGGACAAATAACATATAGAGGAAAAGAAGTGATAATACTAAAACAGATCCCAAGAAGAGTGAGGGAGGTGAGAAAAGATTATAGATTTTTGGCTGTACAATTGAACAAAAGAAATATATTATTTAGATGGCTCCTGCCAGAGGGGATGTTAATCACCTGGCAGGGGAGAAAAATAAAAATAGATAGCTTGAGCACAGCACAAGATTTCCTGGATCAGTTAAGGGGTGCAGAAGAAGAACAAAGTAGCAAGGAGGAAATAGAGGCGACAAACCTAGAAGAGGAAGGAACCGCGGAGGAGAAGACCGAAGAAGGAGCAAAGGAAAAAAAAACAAGACCAGTAAGAGCCGTAAGACTAAACAAGAACTAAGTCCGAGCAAGGAAAGTAGGAATGAATGATTTGAAATTAATCTCAGTAAATGTCAACGGATTAAACGATAGTAAAAAGAGGAAATTAACACTTACAAAACTAGCAAAACACAATTTGGATATAATCTGCTTACAGGAGGTCCACATAAAAAAGGATGAGGGTAAATGTCTGGAGTATAAAAAATATGGTAAATTATTTACATCATTAGCAGAAAAAAGAAAGAGAGGGGTAGCAATTTATGTTAGAAAAGGAATTGACGCAGAATTGAAATATAATGATACAAAGGGAAGAACCCTCATGGTTGAAGTTACGAGAGAAAACACTAAAATGTTATTAGTGGGCATTTATGCCCCAAATAAAAAACAAGGAGAATATTTTCGAAAGCTTCGTGAACAATTAGGGAAAATGGAATATAATGAAATTTGCATGATAGGCGATTTCAATGGAATCGTAGACCCAGACAACGATCACAAAAGCAATAAAATGAACAAAAATAAAAGGACAACTTTACCAAAAGCCTTTTTCGATTTGGTGGAGGAGATGAACTTAATTGATATATGGCGAACTTTACACCCAATCGAAAGACAGTACACATTCTATTCCAATCCGCAACAGTCATGGTCGAGAATAGATATGGTTTGGGTTACTAGGACGTTGGGGTTAGAAATAGAGATGGCAGAAATCAGCCCAAACATATGGGCAGACCACAATCCCCTGGAAATAAAATGGAGAAACACAAAGAGAAAGAAACAACTGAGATGGAGGCTCAATGCAAAACTATTATGTGACAAAGAGTGTGTGGAAAAATTGAAAGGAGAATTAAAGACTTTCTTTATAGAAAATGA
This sequence comes from Pituophis catenifer annectens, assembly GCF_029215685.1. Lineage (NCBI taxonomy): Eukaryota > Metazoa > Chordata > Lepidosauria > Squamata > Colubridae > Pituophis > Pituophis catenifer. The sequence goes on along the minus strand of NW_027256883.1, from coordinate 104,358,033 downwards.
GAACCAAGGGACACCCCGTGAAATAATATGGGACACAATGAAGGCCTATCTAAGAGGGGTAATAATATCCTACTCTGCATATAAAAATAAATTAAAAAGGAAATCCCGGGAAGATCTTATTAAACATCTGGATGAAGCAGAAAAGAAACTCCAAAAAATACCTGGAGATACTGTAGCAAAAGAAAATTGGCTGGTGTGGAGACATAAATTAAACATCCTAGATCAAGAGGAGCTAGCTCAAAAAATAAAAAGAACAAAACAGTACCACTTTGAGAACGCCAACAAATCGGGCAGGTGGCTGGCCTATAAATTAAAAAAGGAAAATGAAAAAGGGACAATTCAGATACTAGAAGACGCTGAGGGAAATCTTTTAAATAAAGAAGAAGATAAATTGGAAAGGGCGAGAGAGTATTATGAATCCCTATACAAAGAAGAGGAGGCCTCGGAAGGAAAAATAGACCAATATCTGGCAAATGCGGAGCTCCCACAAATAATGGAGGAAGAAAAGGAGATGCTAAACGCTAAGATAACAATTGAAGAATTTAAAAAGGCTCTCTCCAAACTCAAAAACAACAAATCGCCAGGCCCAGACGGATTCCCAGGAGAAATATACAAAAAATTTGAAGAAATCCTACAACCTAAATTAATGGAAATTTTCAATGAGGTTTTGATGGGCTCAAAAATTCCGGACTCGTGGAGGGAAGCACGTGTTACACTCCTACCGAAAGAAGGTGCCGACCCCAAAAAAATTCAAAATTACAGACCGATTTCGCTTCTAAACACTGATTACAAACTATTCATGTGTATAATGGCAGAAAGAACCAAAAAAATATTAAACAATTGGATTCATAAAGATCAAAATGGATTTCTCCCGGGGGACAAATTAGGGATAATTTGAGAATCGTATTAGATACTTTAGAATATTACGAAGAACACCCAGAAAAGCAGTTGGCCTTAGTTTTCTTGGATGCCCAAAAGGCATTCGACAATTTAAATTGGAACTTTATGACCAAGCAAATCAAAATAATGGGATTCGGGGAAAACTTCGAAAAGATGATAAAGACTATCTATGACAATCAGAGGGCGAGCATTCTAGTTAATGGAGATAGGACAAGAACATTCCAAATCAAGAAGGGAGTAAGGCAGGGCTGCCCCCTGTCACCACTATTATTCATTCTGGCTCTAGAAGTTCTGCTACGTAAGATTAGAAATAACAAAGAAATTAAAGGCCTAAAAATTAGAAAAGAGATCTATAAAACGCAAGCCTTTGCGGATGACGTGGCACTAATACTAGAAGACCCATTAACATCTGGACAAAAAGTATTAGAGGAATTGGGTAAATATGGCGAGGTGGCTGGCTTTAAATTGAACAAATCTAAAACCAAAATACTAACTAAGAATGTAACTGAGGCGCAGAAGAAAGAGATAGAAGGAACTTTGGGCCTACAGGTTGTCCCAAAAATAAAATACTTAGGAATTTGGCTAACCAAAAGGTGTTCATCTCTAAGAGAAGATAATTATACTCCATTAATTAATAAATTAAAACAAGATTTGGATAGATGGAAAAAGATTAAATTGTCACTTATAGGCAAAATTGCTGCAATCAAGATGAACATCCTCCCCAAGATCCTATTTTTATACCAAAACTTACCAGTGATTTTAGAGAAAAATTTTTTCCTAGAATTAAATAAGATCACTAGAGATTTTGTTTGGGAGGGGAAAAAATCGAGGATTTCACTCAAAATCTTACAGGAAAAAAGGAACGTGGGAGGATTTGGACTCCCGAATTGGGAAATGTACTATAGAGCAGCAAAGCTGATATGGATAAGGGAATGGATCACTTTGGAGAATAAGAGAATTCTAATGTTAGAAGGCCATGATTTACAGAGAGGGTGGCATGCGTATTTATGGGACAAAGACAAGAAAAAGAAAACCTACTTCCACAGGCATAAAATCAGGGACTCCCTAATACAAACGTGGGCGGGGATTAGACAGAGATATTATACAAAAGTCCCAAATTGGCTCTCTACGATAGAGGCATTGATTTATCCCAACAGGTGGGGAATGGAGAAACTGTGCAGATACAAAGACATTGTCGACGGAGGGGGAAACCTTAAATCAAATGATGCCCTGAGAGATCAAGGCATAATCCTAGATTGGTGGACCTACATGCAAATAAAATCAAGATACCAGAAAGATAAGGATGAATTTGGCTTAGAATTAGGATACAACGGATTAGACAAAATTCTGATGGGACCAGGAAAAAAAGCGTTGGCCAAGCTGTACAATTACTTATTAGATGAGGATAGAGATGAAGACATAATCAGAAACCAATTGAGAGCGTGGGAGAGAAATATCGGGCATAGTTTGAACTTTAATGAATGGGAAGAGGCGTGGAATAAAAATTATAAATTAACTAGAGTAGCCACGTACAAGGAAAATCATTATAAAATGCTTCATAGGTGGCATTTAGCACCTGCAAGATTAGCACAGATGTTCCCCAATGTACACCCAAATTGTTGGAAATGCGGTCATGGTCAGGGCACCTTCTTTCATATGTGGTGGACATGCCCCGAAGCAAAAAGATACTGGAGCAAAATTCGGAGATGGTTGAAAGACATACTCAAAGAAGAAATTGATTTGAATCCAGAAATATTTCTCCTGGGAATGGTAAAGAAAGGGCATAGAAAGGAAAAGGTCCACCTCCTAATACACATAACTACAGCTGCCAGACTGGCGTATGCTCAATACTGGAAAAAGAAAGACCTACCACCAGACGACCTTATAATTAGCAAAATATTAGAGTGTGCAGAGATAAGTAAATTAACACACGAGATAAGTGATGAAGAAAATTCAGATTATGATATGGTGTGGGGAAGATGGTACGAATGGATAAATGATAGAATCAAGGAAGGAGTTAAAGGTGCAGAAATTAATTAGAAATGTATAGTATAAATGACACCAGATATTCTTTTCATGTATATATGTACAAACACTGCGAATCCGATGTCAAACAAAATTGTTATTATATTTTATCTGTCTTAAAAAAAAATCAATAAAGTGTATAAAAAAAAAAAGAAAAGAAATTTCTGCTGTCATCATATTGATGGTATTTCACTTTAGTATTCTGGATGATTACATCATGAATATGTATATAAAATAGAGATAATTGGCAGAATTCTTTAAAAAGTTGCAGACTAATAACTTAAGTACCAAACAATTTCTCCTTAAGTTGGATCTTTCTTTAATGATCTTCCACCCATTACTTCTTGTCCTGTCCTGTCCTCAGGTGCTTTAGAGAATGTTGACTCCCTCTTCTCTGTGACAACTGGAAGACAACTCTTCCATGCTTAATCTTTCTCTTCAATAAGCTAGACATACCTAGTTCCCTTAACACAGCAGCCCCCAACCTTTTGGGCATCAGGGACTGGTTCCATGGAGAGAGGTTTTTCTGCAGACCAGAGGGGTGTGGTTTCATGTGCTGCCTGCATCCTCCAGATGGGGCTTCTCTTGTTTGTGTGGCCCAATTTCTGGCATGGCACAGACCAGGGGTTGCAGATCCCTGCCTTAACGGATTAGTCTCCAGAACTCTTATCTTGGTTGTTCTTCTCCGTACTCTTTCTAGAACATCAGCATCTTTTTTGTATTGTGGCAACCAGAACTGGATGCACTATGCCAAGTATGGCCTCACTACTGCAGTATATAGTGGTACTAATTCTTCACATAACCTTGATGCTATCCCTTTGTTGATGGAGCCTAGGTCTTCACTAATTTTTTTTTTGGGGGGGGGGGGGCAGCTGCAGCATGCTGCTGGCTCATACTTAAATGGTAATTCACCAGGACACCTAGATCCCTCTCACAATTACTACTGTTAGGACTGCCTATTCTATACCTGTACATTTGATTTTTCTGCCTAGGTGTAGGACCTTATTTTTCTCACCACTGAACTGCATCTTGTTGGATAGGGCCCAATGCTTAGTCTGTCAAAATAACAGAATGACAAAATAACAGAGTTGGAAGGGACTGTAGAGGTCTCTAGTCTAACTCCCTGCTCAAGCAGGAGACCATATACCATTTCAGACAAATGGCTGTCCAATCTCTTTTGGATTTCAGTGATAGAGCACCCACAATTTCTGAAAGAAAGCTGTTCCAGTGCTTTATTGTTGTCATTGACAGGAAATTTCTCTTTAGTTCTAGGTTGCTTCTCCCCATATTTAGTTTCCAACCACTGCTTCTTGTCTTTTCTTCCGGTGCTTTGGAAAATAGGTTGACCCCTCTCTTCTTAGTGGCAGCCCCACAAAAATTAGCACTTAGACTTATATACCACTTCAAACTGTTTTACAGCATTTTCTAAGTAGTTTACAGAGTCAACATATTGCCCCCAACAATCTGGGTCCTCATTTTACCGACCTCAGAAGGATGGAAGGCTGAGTCAACCTTGAGCCGATGAGATTCAAACTGCCAAATTGCTGGCAGCAGGCAGTCAGCAGAAATGGCCTGCAGTACTGCATTCTAACCACTGTGCTACCATGGCTCAAGAGAGAGGGAGAGGGAGAGGGAGAGGGAGGGAGGGAGAGAGGGGGGGAGAGGGAGAGGGAGAGACAATTCCTCAACTGTTCTTCATATGTTTTAGCCTCCAGGCCCCAATCATCTTTATTTCTTTTCTCTTTATTCTTTTCAAAGTCTCAACATCTTTTTTATATTGTGGTAATCTTATAAAGAAGTATCAACACTTCTTGTGATCTTGATTCTATCCCTGTATTAATGCAGCCTAGGATAGCATTGGTTTTTTCGGCAGCTGCAGCACACTGCTGGTTCATATTTAAGTGATTGTCCACAAGGACTCCAATATCCATCTTGCAGTTACTGCTATTGAGCCATGTTTCATCTAATCTGTAGCTGTACATTTGGGTTTTTTTGCAGAAGTACAAAACCTTACTTCTCTCACCTTTGAATTTCATTTTGTTAGATAGGGCCCAGATTTGGTCGAGATGCTTCTGGATGTTGAGCCTATCTTGTGGGGTGTTGGCTATTCCTGCCAGCTTGGTGTCATCTGCAAATTTGATGAGTTCCCCTTCTATTCCCTCATCTAAATAGTTTATGAAGATATTGAAGAGTACTGGGCCTAAGAGAGAACCTTGGGGTACCCCACTTCTCATGTAGGTGCAGTTCCATTAAGGACTATACATTGATTGTAGTTTGTCAGCCATCTGGTGCTAATGCTGTCTAGCCCACATTTTTCTAGGTTACCAAGAAATAGGTTATGGTCTACTCTGTCAAATGCTTTACTGAAATTCAAGTATAGTGTGTCCACGATATTTTTCTGATCTACCAGTTTTATCAAAGAATGAAATAAGTTTTGATTGGCATAATCTGTTTCTGACAAACCCATGTTGGCTTCTGGTTATAACTTTGCTTGCTTCTAGGTGTTTGCAGATCCGTTGCTTGATTACCTTTTCCAGTATCTTTCAGGTATTGATGTCAGGCTAATTGGTTGGTTTTCTTTGCTCCTGGCCACTATTACCAATTATTTCTGAATTCTATCTGCTTCTGAGACTAAGCCTTTTGAATCTTGACTCTTATCTTCTAAAGTGGTGGCAATTCCTCCCAGCTTGGTGTCATCTGTAAATTTTATGAGTTCCCCTTCTATCCCTTGTTTAAATCATTTAAGATGTTGAAGAGTATTGAGCTAAGACAGAGTCTTGAGGTACCCCGTTGTATGCACCCCTCCATGTAGATCTGGCTCCATTGAGGACCATATATTGAATGTGGTTGGTCAGCAAATTAGAAATTCATCTGGTGGTGATGCTGTCTAGTCCATATTGTTCTATTTTGCCAAGAAGTAGGTTGTGGTCTGCTTTGTCAAATGCTGTACTGAAGTCAATGTCATAGCATTTCCCTGATCCACCAATTTAGTCACTTTGTCAAAGAAGGCAATAAAGATTGCAGGGCATGATTTGTTTTTAAAAACCTATTTGGATTCTAGTCATTGTTTTGTTCATTTCTATGTGCTCGCAAATCTGCTTCATTATCTGTTCCAGGTTTTTCTAAGGTATTAATGTCAGGCAGATTGGTCTATGGCTTCCTGGATCCATATTTTTTCAAATTTTTAGATTGAAATCACATCCAACTGGCAGTTTCCTGGTGCTCTAGGAGCTTTGAAAGATTTTGTTCAGTGGTTCCAAGAGCACATCTGCCAGCTTCTTCAGAACTGTAGAATATAATCCATCTGGTCCTGGCAATTTGAACTCGTCTAGAGTAGATAAGTGTTCTCTTACCATTTTCTTGTCTATTTTGACTTGTATTCTTATTCTGTGTCCTACCGTAGTGCTTCGGTTGAACTATTTTTCCTTTGAAAAAATGAATTAAGCAGTTCTACTTTCTCCCTGTAATTTGTCAGCTCCCTGCCATCTTCACCTGTTAGTGGACCAATCATTTCCTTTACTTCGTTAATACAGTAGTGGCCAAAATTGTGGAAACCTTTTGGGAAAAGCGTATTATTTGGTGGCTAATAACACCACCTTTTTTTGGAGTTTCAAGATAATCATATTCCACTGCTGGAATGGCCTTGGAATAGCCCAGACCTTAGCCCAATTATAAATCTATAGAAAATCTATGGATGTTAGTCAGAAGCGACCCAGCAATAAAACCCAGTTAATAGAAGCAATCATTCAATCTTGGTTTCACATTAGAAAAGCTGCAGAACTAAAAGACTTGGTTCACTCCATGGAAGACGGTGTAAGGTCGTAATTCATGCTAAAGGTTACCCAACTAAGTATTAACTGACATGGTGATAATTTTTGTATATCTCATTTTTTTCTACGTGTTTCACTTTTCTTCTTTATACTGTAACTGCTATTCTAATAGCAAATCTTTCATAAACGTTATTGCATTACATTCTTTATTAAATTGTCTTTCCATTGATACATAATTTTATGGAACTACTCAAAAAAAAGTGGTGTTATTAGCTAGTTTTGGAAAATACACTTTTCCCAAAAGGTTTCCACAATTTTGGCCACTACTGTAGATCTGCATATATTATGCATATATATGGTGCATATATTAGCCAGTCTTCATTTAGCTAATTGAAGATAACAACTGACAGATCATTTTTAATTCATCAATATTTCCTAATTTTTCAGCTCAGTTAGTACTACTGGTTGAGAGAACGAAATGTTGAGGTGTGTGAGAGAAATCTTTCCCTTTTTAATGACAAATTTTCTCTATATAATGGCAAACATATCCTCCAAACATTTATGATAATGAATGTCGTTCAGCCCTTAATTACTTCATCTCCTTTTCTATCTTTCATGACAATTAATGTGTAAAAAACCTAATTAAATGAACTGAAGAAGCTTCTTGGATGAGAAGGGAAATGTCTTCAAAGAAAACAAAGTCCAGTTGCCTCTTGAAAAAGCACTTTTGGGATATCCTAATTAAATAATTAATTCTTTATATTATGCAGTTTTTTAAAATAAAAATTTCCTCTCTAAGTACTATAGAATGTGTATTTAGATTGTGTCAGCAACAAGAATCAGTACTTCAAACCAGCTTTCAGATTTTGAATGGGTTTCACTCGATTTCAGCATGGGCAACAGTAGAAGATGTTTCATTTTCTTAATTCTAATCAATAGTGGTGAATTATTCAGAAAATGGTATATTGTTTCACATAAAGGTGTTAGTTATCACCTTTAAAGCGCTCCATGGCTTAGGACCTGGGTACCTACGAGACCGTCTTTTGCCACCAATAGCCTCCCACCGACCAGTTCGTTCTCACAGGGAGGGACTACTCAGGGTACCGTCAGTCAAATTATGCCGACTGGCGACTCCCAGGGGGAGGGCCTTCTCTGTGAGGGCTCCAACCCTTTGGAATGAACTGCCTCCGGAGATACAGAATATCCCTGATCTCCGTGCTTTCCGCCGTGCCCTCAAGACCCTGATGTTCCAACAGGCGGGGCTAAACATATGAACATGTGAATGAATTTTTTAAATGTTATCTAATTCTGGGTTTTATTTAATTGACCAAACTAAGTAATAATTTTAATTAGCAATTTTATGATGTTTGTGTGTCTATATTTTTCTTGACTGTACACCGCCTTGAGTCCTACGGGAGAAAGGCGGTATAGAAATATAATAATAATAATAATAATAATAATAATAATAATAATAATAATAATAATATGTTAAATTCTTGACTACACTCATTATTAATGAAAAATTTAATTTGAGTTTCATTTAGATCGATATAATTTACTGTTCAAAAAGTATATGCCTAACAGAACAAATTTCACTAAAAGTGATTTCCAACTTTAAAAATAAATGATGGGATATGTGTCTGACACTTTTCTAGATGCCATTTTAAATATGGTGAATATTGCTGCTAATATACTTGGAGCAAAAACTGAAGATGACACTGCAGAACAAGGTAGGCATATATGTCATCTAATTGATTTCTGGAATAAACTTTAAATGGCTTTTATTTTGTTTACATGAATTTTCTTTCTGCTTTGCATAATAATAAAATCTCTGCAATTGTTTTAAACATCTAGTTTTTCTTCAACAGGATATACAAAAAATAAACAAACAGCTCTTTAATTTAAAAAGTAATTTGAAATAATAAAGCAAATAAGTAAGGTAAAAATATTAGGGAAATATTTAGCAATCGGTTAACAAACCAATAATTTAACCACAGCACTTAAAATCACCTCAAAAAGAGGTGCAGCTATCCATGGACCAAAAACATTTACAAAAAGAAAGTTTTTTAATATATGTCAGTCCTGCTAGGTAGACAGACCAGAAAATCAACTCCACAGGATGATTAGAACTACACTATAACAGAATCTTGCAAATCTGCTTGTGCTTTTAACATCCCAGTATTATTTGTCTGAGCCGCTTCTGAATATTATGTTGCTTCTCAAGATGTAGTGTTTCAGCCCCCTTTGCCTAGGTAACAATTCTTGCATATTTCAGTTAAGATCACATCCCTCACTTTCTACAATCTTTCACATAAGATCCTGACCTGTGAGGAGGCAAAATGAGCTTTCTTTGAAAAATGTCTATGGAATTGAGATGATTACTGATTATTTGTGTACCATCTAGATCCTCTGTAGTGAAAGAATATGTAAATCTTACATTAATAAATATTGCATATTGAATAGTATACTAGTAAATTAAAAATTTCTTTTGTAATCATAATTCAGTTCAATGGAATTTCATATAATTAAATCTGTATGTCTTTTCAATAGGAAACAAGAATGTTTCTGAAAACACAACTGCCACTTCGAGAGAAACACCCAAATTACCAGAGCCAACTACTGTTCCTTCTTTAGAGTAAGTAAATTGTGCTTTAAAGAACCTCGGTGGTGCAGTGGTTAGAATGCAGTACTGCAGGTTACTTCTGCTGCCTGCCGGCTGCCTGCAATATAGCAGTTTGAATCTCACCAGACTCAAGGTTGACAGCCTTCCATCCTTCCGAAGTGGGTAAAATGAGGAGCCAGATTGTTGGGGGCAATACGCTGACTCTGTAAACTGCTTAGAGAGGGCTGTAAAGCACTTTGAAGTGGTATATAAGTCTTAGTGCTAGTGCTAGATAGTTACCGTACTTTTCGGAGTATAAGACACACTTTTTCCCTCCTAAAAGAGGGTGGAAATGTTGATGCATCTTATACACTGAATACAGCACTTTTGGCCTCCCAAAACCCTGCCCCGCGCATCCTGTTTTTGCCAAAAACAGTCCAGTTTTCCGCAAAAACGGGATGCACAGAAAAACGGCCCCGTTTTTGGCCTCCCAACCCACCCACCCCACGCATCATGTTTTTGCCCTCCCCAGCCCCCAGGAGCAATCTGCAGGCCTCCCAAACCCTCTGCACACCCCATTCTTGTGAAAAACGTGCCCATTTTTGGCCTCCCAACCCACCCACCCCCCACACGTCACGTTTTTGCCCTCCCCAACCCCCAGGAGCAATCTGCAGGCCTCCCAAACCCTCTGCGTGCCCGATTTTGCGAAAACACAATTGTATGTGTGTTTTCACAAAAACGGGACACGCAGAGGGTTTGGGAGGCCTGCAAAATGCTCCTGGGGGCCGGGGAGGGCAAAAATTTTTTTTTCTTGTTTTCCTCTTCAAAATCTTGATGCATCTTATACTCCGGTATGTCTTATAGTCCGAAAAATATGGTAGGCTTTTCTGAATGTGGTTTGGAAAATTTAAACACTAAAGGAATATTAAACTTAGACTCTATTTGTATATGCAAAGAGTTTTCTTTTCATTCTGAAAATATGAAAGAAAAACAGAAAAATGGAAATGGAGAATAGTTTTTTTGGTTTGCTTGTTTCTTTCCTTCTGAGGAATTCCTTTCACAAGTAAAAATGAAAAACTTAATTATAAAATACATTCTAGTATTTTCATTCTAACTTGTGTGTAAAATGGTTCAGATATGAAAGGAGCGATGCTTAGAAATATATCAAATAAGAAATTCATGAACAAGTGAAAGAATATTAATTCCTGCAACCATCTTTTTTACTGGATGTACTGAAGTGCATATTTATTCTATTAACTTTTCAACCTGTGTTTGTAGACTTGTTTCTCCAGAAACACCAGCGACTGAAAGTGAAATATTAGTTTTGGAAATAACAGGAGAGAGACCAATTGTTCAGCTTGTTCATGAATATGAAGAAGAAGTCAGTCAGTCCACAGTGACCCTGCTGCCAAGTGATGAACAAGAAGAGGAAATATCATGGCTTGAGCATGAAACACAGATCTTTTGTTATGATCTGACTGCAGCCTGTTGCATTTCTCGTTTTTCAGAGTACATATTCAAGTGGTGTTCAGCAATAGTAGTTATCCATCAACCTTACAGCAGAACTGATACTATTTTGGAAAAACATAATTCTGTTACTGTTTCACAGATACAACTAATTCCAACCAAATCATTGCATATTTTGGTGCATGAGCATTCTTCAGAGAAACCAGATACCTTAATTGTAGACCTATCTGAAATGTCAGTAGGTGTTCTAAGCAGTGTGTTAAATGAGGCTACAGTTAATCAGACTGAAGTTACTTTTGAACTGGAGCCTAGTCATCCACAGACCGTATCACAATCCATACTCTTAGATGTTACAACAGGAACCAGATCACCATCTATAGTAGAGGTATCCTCTGAGCCTACAATATATGAAAATGTATCTGAAAGTCCAGAGATCCTTTCCCAAGAGGAAATTCTTGCTGAAGAAAATAGAGTTGTAGTATCTATTACAGAGAAACCTACACCCAGTATTATAACTGTATTCAGGGTGATGAACACAGAAGAAAAAACCTCAATGGAAACTACTTCAAAGCCAACAGAAATTGTACTACAGTCTGAATGTACAGTAGTTATAGAAAGCTATGGTGTCGAAACAAAAGTTAGTTCTTCAGAAACTAAAAAGCAGGAGGTGTCACTTGTGAAGTCGCCATCTTTGGAAATAAAAGATGATGAGCAGACTATTGAGGAAACATTTCTTGCAATTTCAGTTTCTGGTGGGTTGCCAAAAACTGCCACAGACTTTTATGCTGAACTACAGAATTCCACAGATTTAGGCTACACAAATGGGAATCTTGTTCATGGATCAAATCAAAAAGAGTCTGTGTTTATGAGACTCAATAATCGCATTAAAGCCCTGGAAGTAAATATGTCTCTCAGTAGCCGCTACTTAGAAGAACTAAGTCAGAGGTACGTACAGCAATGGAATTCTTACTGTCTGATTTTTTTAAAAGAAAATCTGAAATATATTTCTCATATAGATAGTAACTCAGCAATTGGGATCAGTATTTTGTCATTAAGTGATGCAATATTAAAGCACAATGTCAGGTGGTCACATTACTATGCAACAGAAATCCAGGCAGTTCTAGTTGCCATGATAACATGCAGTTGTTAAGGGGGAAGCAGAGGGAGTCCCAGGTTTAAGGAAAGCAGAAGTACCATAGAGGGTGGAGGAGGCCTTGGGAGGCCCAGTGCAGCTGCATACAAGTTGAGGAGGGAGGTGCTGCAGAGTGGCCCAAGTTCAGCAAGAGCAGGAAAGGAGGGCGCATTGTGGGGAACTAAAAGGGGAAAGAACATGGTGAGAGCAAATGGGAGAAGAAAGGCACAGAGCATGCATTGTGCAAGCAAAAGGGGAAGGAAGGTATGATATATGTGTGAGGGAAGGAGGGCAGAGTGCATGTATGTATGTGCAAAAGAGGATAAAGTGCGTGCAAACGCAGAAAGGCTGTGTTTCCTACTGGCTTCCTGTTGGCTTTCTCATTAACTGCTTGTAAACCAGCTGGAAAAGTCTCCAATGGAAATCACTTATCTATGGGATGCTGTAACCAATAAATGCAAACTGATTGCCAAGAGTCTAAATTTTGTTCATATGATTGTGGAAGTGCTGCAACAACTGGAATTTTGAGGGCCTGCAGAGCAGTTGAGTAGTCACTAAACAAATGGCCATTAAGTGAGGACTCTAATTATTAATGCATAGAGAAATATTTTTCTATAAAGTTTTGAATAAAAGAACAAGGAATGTCCACAATACTTGGGGAACTTAGTATTTTTTAAAAAATCATGTTAAATGTACATGATGGTCTGAGAAATCAGGGAAGCATAATTTTATTCTGATGGCCAAAATTTATTTTATGTATAATTGTAAAATCATCATGCAAAGCAACTTTGGGTACCATTCCAAAAATAATTTAAAAACAACAATCCTTTCCTTGGAAGGGAAGATGTGCTCATCAGTTGAGCAGTCTTACAATGTATTTTAAAAGGATTGGGGTTTTGTTTTGTTTTTCTAATTGTGCAGATATAATGATGACTAAACGAAATTGGGAAGAGATGACAAATAATGCTAAGATTATATTTTACTTTGTAGGTATCGAAAGCAAATGGAAGAAATGCAGAAAGCTTTTAATAAGACAATAATAAAACTTCAGAATACTTCATGCATAGCAGAACAGCAGGTGTGCACAAACCTATTTTTTATTATCTATAATTTAACTGTAACTAATCTGTAACTATTATCTGTTTTGAAATCCAAAAAACAAGTTTATTTTACAAGTAGTCCTCGAGTTATGATGGGAGTTGGAGCTAGATTTACTGTCACTAAGCAACGCAGTCATAAAGCATGGTGTATTGTGACTGAATTGCTTAGCAGTGGCAATCCTGGCACTCGGATGTCCCTGGGATCTTCTTTATTATTGCTTAAGGGATTTCTTATTAATAAAAAATTAAGACTGCACTTTTATTTATCTACTATATTAGGATGACTAAATTTAGTTTTAGGGGAAACTAGATAACCCATGACCTGTTCGGTCATCCTTTCAGAGATATTTCTTTACCAGTTTCCTCAAAGCCTTCAATAGTAATAGAACTTCTAATATAGTGCCTTCACTTGACAAGTTGGAATATATTCAGAGATGGATCTGCCTTGAAAATAGCCCATGTTGCACAGTCAAACATCAACACAGGAATTGTTTTATGACATTTAGTATTGTATCATAATTATCCCAGGACCAGAATGAGCATTCCAAAGGGCAAAGGAGTTAGGATACAAGCAGGTTTGAAACTGATTAATCTTGTCAATATCAAGCTAAAAAGGACAGTTGTGGTCACTGATTTCCCACATGGTGTTGCCAGTCCCATTGTGGTTGCTAAATAAGGACTATATTATCCAATTTCAGCAATACTGCATTTCTATATAGTAAATACTTTTAAGATTAAGAAAAGGAAATCTTTTTTTTTTTTTACTATTTATCTAGGATTTGAAACAGACAGAGGCCATACAGCTTCTACAGGCTCAACTAATAAATATGACACTCATTGTTTCCAATCTGTCATCAACAGTAGCTGAACTAAAAAGAAAGGTAACATCTGAATAATATGAAAGAAACATGTTTTAAAATTTAGGTATCAATATTTATATTTTGAACACTCTTTTTTTAAAACATGAAATACTAGTAATAGGTGTTTAGTTTAATAGAAGATAGAGTTTAATTAGAGTTCATTCATATGGCTTCTCTGTCACAATGTAATTGATCTTGAAAATGCTATGCTAAGCTGAAATGCATTGTACATTCCATAACTAATACTTTCATGTGAAAAAGTTGTCTACAATTGTTAGTCATTTGAAGATATGCTTATGTGTTGCCAACTAGTTTGGACAAAATACTTTAAAGTATTTTGAATATGTTTTCTATAGGATAATAAACTCCTTATAAAGGAAGAATTAAAAGATAACCAGTTACAAATTTATGGCAGGCTTCCTACTATACATATCTGTACATATTATGTAGGCTAACATAATTGGGTCCAATTATGGACTAGAGCTGTTCCTATTAATAACATAAGGCTATACTATGATGACTGCATACAAGCACATAATCAATTCTTTCATTTTTCAGTAGTTTTTAAGAGAATTGTAGAAATTTGTATCATGGGATGGGCTTGCATGAGGGAGATTCCATAAAGAGTTGAATGTATTTCATTCCAATCAGTTAGGTCATGTTATTGAATGCTGCCCATTGTAGTTGTTATTCTGTTGGACTTAAAGGGATACCTATGGGACAGGAAAAGTCTTGGATCTGTGGAACAGGGTAAGCAGCTGTATTGAGGAGCAACTGCTCTAAGTAAAAACATAATAGAGAATTATAGCTACATTATATAGAATGAAACATTTTCATTTCTATGCCTTGTCAATTTTTTTACAGTCTATACCCGTGATGGCAAACCTATGGCACGTGTGCCACAGGTGGCACACGGAGCCATATCTGTGGGCACACGAGCATAGCCCTAGCTCAGCTCCAGTGCCCATGCGTGCACTGGCCAGCTGGTTTTTAGGCCTTCCAGGACCGCTGGAAGTCAGGAAACGGACGTCTCCAGCCTCCAGAGGGCCTCCGGGGGGTGTGGGGGGGAAGGCTGTTTTCGCCCTTCCCAGGCTCCAAGAAAGCCTCTGGAGCCTGGGGAGAGCGAAAAACGGGCCTACCGGGACCACCTGTAACCTTTTTGCCATCATGTGCCAAAAGAGGGGGGAGCATGGGGGGTTGTGTATGCATGCACGGGGGGGACATTGAATTATGGGTGTGGGCACATGTGCATGCGACACCCCCCCCCGCAACCTCCCTGCTTTTGGCACGTGACGGCAAAAAGGTCAGCCATCACT
Source organism: Pituophis catenifer annectens (assembly GCF_029215685.1). Lineage (NCBI taxonomy): Eukaryota > Metazoa > Chordata > Lepidosauria > Squamata > Colubridae > Pituophis > Pituophis catenifer. The sequence goes on along the minus strand of NW_027256883.1, from coordinate 104,342,861 downwards.
GGTCTATACATTCAATTATCATAGCTTAAAATGACCCTTGCCACTTATTTATTTATTTATTTATTTATTAAATTTTTATACCGCCCCCTCTCCCGAAGGACTCGGGGCGGTGAACAGCCAGAATTAAAAACACACAATACGAATATTAAAATACATTAAAACAAAATTAAATTATCTTAGGCTTCTCCAATTTAAAACCCCGTTACCCATAAAATTCACCAAATTAAAATTTTTTAACCCAGGCCGGCTTGCTGAAATAAAAAAGTTTTCAGGGCCTGGCGGAAGGTCCGGAGGTCCGGGATTAGTCCTATCCCTGGGGGTAACTCATTCCAGAGGGCGGGTGCCCCCACAGAGAAGGCTCTTCCCCGGGGGGTCGCCAGCCGACATTGCCTGACAGACGGCACCCTGAGGAGACCCTCTCTGGGAGCGTGTTGGCCGGTGGGAGGTTATCGGAGGCAGAAGGTGGTCTCGTAAATAGCTGGGTCCTAAGCCATGGAGCGCTTTGAAGATGAGAACCAACACCTTGAAGCGCACTCGGAAGACCACCGGAAGCCAATGCAACTCGTGCAGGAGAGGTGTCACGTGGGAGCGCCATGTCGCCCCCATAAGTACCTGCGCGGCCGCATTCTGCACCAGTTGGAGCCTCTGAGTGCTCCTCAAGGGGAGCCCCATGTAGAGAGCGTTGCAGTAGTCGAGGCGGGAAGTAACGAGGGCATGAGTGACCGTGCATAGGGAGTCCCGATCCAGAAAGGGGCGCAACTGGCGTATCAGGCGAACCTGATAGAAAGCCCCCCTGGCCACGGCCGTCAAATGCTCTTCTAAAGACAGCCGTGCGTCCAGGAGGACACCCAAGTTACGCGCCCTCTCCGTGGGGGCCAATGTCTCGCCCCCAATAGTCAGCGATGGCACCAGCTGACTATATCGGGACACCGGCAGCCACAGCCACTCAGTCTTGGAGGGATTGAGTCGGAGCCTGTTCCTCCCCATCCAGGCCCGCACCGCCTCTAGGCACCGGGACATCACTTCAAGGGCATCGTTGGGGTGGTCTGGGGTGGAGATGTACAGCTGGGTGTCATCAGCGTACAGATGGCACTGCACCCCAAAACCACAGATGATCTCGCCCAGCGGCTTCACATAAATGTTGAACAGGAGAGGCGAGAGGACCGACCCCTGTGGCACCCCACAAACCAAGTGCCTTGAGGTCGACCTCTGCCCTCCAGCCAACACAGACTGCGACCGGTCGGAGAGATAGGAGGAGAACCACCGTAAAATAGTGCCTCCCACTCCCAACCCCTCCAACCGGCGCAGCATGATACCATGGTCGATGGTATCAAAAGCCGCTGAGAGGTCTAATAGGACCAAAACAGAGGAACAACCTCTATCCCGAGCCCTCCAGAGATCATCAACCAACGCGACCAATGCCGTTTCCGTGCTGTACCCGGGCCTGAAGCCGGACTGGAACGGATCTAGATAGACGGTTTCATCCAGGTACTGTGGGAGCTGTCGCGCAACCACACTCTCAACAACCTTCGCCAAAAAGCGAAGGTTGGAAACTGGACGATAGTTTGCTAAAACAGCTGGGTCCAGAGAGGGCTTCTTGAGGAGGGGCCTCACCACCGCCTCTTTCAAGGCGGGAGGCAAGAACCCCTCACTCAAGGAAGCATTTATAATCCTCTGGAGCCAGCCTCGTGTAACCTCCCGGGTAGCCAGCACCAACCAGGAGGGACACGGGTCCAATAAACATGTGGTTGCGTTCAACCTCCCCAGCATCCTGTCCACGTCCTCGGGAGTCACAGGGTCAAACTCATCCCAGATAACCGTCTCAAGACAGACCTCGGACAACCCGCCTGTACCTACCCAGTCAGAGTCCAAGCCTTCCCGAATCTGAGCGACTTTATCGTGCAGATAATGCGCAAAATCCTCAGCACGACCTTGCAAGGGGTCTTCCCGCGCTCCCAGATGGAGAAGGGAGCGAGTCACCCTAAACAAGGCAGCTGGGCGATTCTCTGCCGACGCGATAAGAGCGGAAAAGTAATTACACTTCGCCGCCTTTATCACCACTAAGTAGGTCCTGATATAAGACCTCACTAGTGTATGATCAGATTCGGAGCGACTGGCCCTCCAACTACTCTCTAGGCGTCTTTTCCGGCGTTTCATCCCCCTCAGCTCCTCGGAGAACCAAGGAGCTGGGAAGAATCGGCGCCGGGTCAGAGGCCGCAAAGGCACGACCCGATCTAAAGCACCAGCGGCCGCCCTATCCCAGGCGGCCACCAGGTCTTCCGTCGAGTCGCGCGCCAGAGTCTCAGGAAATGGCCCAAGCTCCATTCGGAACCTATCAGGATCCATCAGGCGCCTGGGGCGGAACCACCTGATCGGTTCCGCCTCCCTGCGGTGGGGCATAGCGGTCAGGAAATCAAGTCTAAGGAGAGAATGGTCTGACCATGACAAGGGTTCGATAACTATATCCCCTGTATCTAAGCCATTCAACCACTGACCAGAGACGAAAACCAAGTCCAGCGTGTTTCCTCCTATGTGAGTGGGGCCCTGAATTAACTGGGTCAGGTCCATGGCCGTCATGGAAGCCATGAACTCCCGAGCCACCTCAGATGCCTCACCGATGGACGGCAGGTTGAAATCCCCCATGACTAAAAGCCTGGGGGTATCAACCACCACCCCGGCTATAACATTGAGGAGCTCGGGCAGGGTCGCTGCCACGCAGCAAGGAGCCAGGTATGCAACCAGCAGGCCCATCTGCCTCCCATGGCCCCACTTCACAAGGAGAGACTCACAACCGGCTATCTGAGGTACAGTGGCCTCCCTAGGATCAAGACCTTCCTTTATAATAACCGCCACCCCCCCCACCCCTACCCTGGGCCCTTGGCTGATGGAATGCACGGAAACCCGGTGGGCACATTTCTACGAGGGGGACCCCCCCCTCCAAGCCCAGCCAGGTCTCAGTAATACCCGCCAGGTCCGCTCCCCCCTCCTGAATCAGCTCACAAATGAGGGGGGCTTTATTAGCCATGGACCTGGCGTTGCACAGCATCAGCCTAAGACCCAGGCTCTGAGACTCCGGACAACCCAGGGAACGAGAAGAGCATTGGGGGCCGGAGCATGTCACCGCTTGGAGACAGCGGATACGTGCCCCCACAACATGATATGGCCCCCTGCTCCCACCATACCTGCCCCTCCCACCTACGGTCCTGATGACATCGCCCTCCTCCCTACCAACACCAACCCCCTCCGATCCCCACTCTGCACCTCCCCTAGCGCGACCCTGTGCCGGGCCTGGTCCCCTCCCCAACAAATCACCCTCCCTATCCTTTGCCAAACAACCCTCCCCCCTCCCAAAACCCCTTAAAAGATTGGCAAACGACAATTTTAAAAAACCCCTCAACCCCCTCTTCGCCGCATGCCACCTCTCGGGATTCCAAAATCCGTCATCGAGGTAGGCCCTCGATAGAGTGGAGGGCCAATTCTGCGAGAGGGGGGAGTCTTGCAGAACAAGAAGCTCAGCTGCCGTATACATTTTGCCACAGAGGATAAGTGACCATGTCCCAAGGGTCAGATGACAAATAAGAGGTCCAAAAGGGAGCAAATAAAGTGGGGGCATCCAAAGTCCGAGGTCCAAAGTCCACTGTCCCCTCACCACAGTGGGAAGGATCTCTTGCCAAGTCGACACAGTTCAAGGGGGATACAATCCAACCACCCTCTCATGGTGATTGGTCTGATGGTCAGTCCCCTCTACTGGTGAGATGGAAGTAGTGAACCTTAGTTAGCTGCTAGATTGTTCTATTTCAAGCACAAAAGATTTGCCACAAATGACATGCTTTTTTCATCAATTTTATGGTTGAACAGTATTTATGAATAACATAGCTGCTATAATTGAACATGATCAGGTAGAAAATGTTATTTCGCAGAGAGGCTAAGAGAAAATTGTCTAAGATCTGAAAATGCATCAGAGAAGGAAACTTGAGCCCTAAAATACAAACTTTCTTCTCGGCACTTATACATTTGGTCTCACTATCTCTGTTTGTTAAGAGTCTGCCAGATCCATTTCAGCCATCTCTCAGGATTACCCACATGCAAGTTCAGAAATGCACATACAAAAACTCTTTACCCACTCAAAAAAATAGGTTGCTCCGTACTCTTTTCTAATCTTACCTATATTCTGTGCAGTCCTTCCAACCCTAGCTCCAAATTCCTCCTCTATACTATATTACCTCTCCTCTATTCCATCCCAAAACCCCACATTTCCTGTTCCAGCCACGTGGGAACCATTCCAGAGAAGAACTAGCATCTTTGTTCACTTTTCACAGAATGTATCTGGGAAATAAAAATTGCAAATAGCTATTCTGAACATTCCTGGCAGCCAGGGAAAGAAATTAAACATCAAAACAAAATTAAATTACTAGAAGCCAACATGGGTTTGTCAAAAATAATCATGTCAGACAGATCTTATTGCATACTTTGACAAATGAGTAAATTAGTGGACAAGCAAAATGCTGTAGACATGCAGGTAGTCCTCGACTTATGACCACAATTGAGCCCAAAATTTATGTTGCTAAGCAAGGCAGTTAACTGAGTTTTGCCTATATTACAATCTTTTTTCCACAGCTTTTTTGTGGAAGTGGGTTGGGAAGATTACAAATGGTGATTACATGACCCTGGAACAGTGCAACTGTCATAAATACATGCCAATTTCCAAGCAGCAGAAATCTGACCGCATGACCATGGGGATACTGCAACAGTTGTAATGTGAAAATCAGTAATAAATCATTTTTTTTCAATGCCATTATAGCTTCAAGCAGTCACTAAATAAATGGTTGTAAATTGAGGATTACCTGTAAAACAATAAAATAATGCTCAAACTAATTATAACTAGACAACACACAGTTTATATAGACATTGAAACTGTTGCTCTTTCTTTATGTAGCAAAAATTTTAAAAATTATTTATAAAAAACAGTATAATAGCAATAGCACTTAGACTTATATACCACTTCACAGTGCTTTACAGCCCTCTCTAAGCAGTTTAGTCAGCATATTGCCACCAACAATCTGAGTCCTCATTTTATCGATCTCAGAAGGATAGAAGACTGAGTTAACCTTGAGCCAGTGAGAATCAAACTGCAGAAATAGCCTGCAATACTGCATTCTAACCACTGTGCCACCACAGCTCATTATAATAAAAAAGAACAAGCAATAAAAGACAGCAAAATGGAAAAGAGGAAAAATAAACCTACACCATTGAAGAAAGCATTCAAATACCCTTGCCAAATATCCATCTGTTTCAAGAATCTTAGAAACACCATCAGGGTGGGCCTATCTGAATTTTGGTGGGGTGAACCTTATTCCAAAGAGCAAGTGCTGTGACAATGAAGGTGTACTTTCAGGAACCGACAGTTTTAGTTAATCAAAGGAACCCAGAGTGTGCCAACCCTGCCAGACTGAATCAATGAGGAAGATGTGGGATTGACAGCATCACCACCAAATGGATTCCTAACTGACTGACTAATCACATGTAGTCCTCAATAGAACTACATCTGCAGGAAGGGAAGCATGCAGTGGGATACCACAAGGTTCTGCCTTATGTCCAGTACTCTTCAATATCTTAACAAATGATTTAGGTGAAGGGATAGAAGGGGAACTCATCAAATTTGCAGAAAACACCAAATTGAGGGGAGTAACCAAGACTTTAGAAAATAGGCTCAAGATCCAGAAGTAGTTGAATACTAGGCCTGATCCAACAAAATGCAGTTCAATGGTGAGAAAAGGTTTTACACTTTGGCAAAAAAAAAAAATGGCACAGATATAGACCAGAGGTGCACAACCTGTGGGCCACTGCCCACTAGTGGATCATGAAGGGTTTACACCTGGGCCACCAAAACAGCCAGCGTGCATGCATGTGCATGCACATCCTCACTTGTGTGAGCAGTGGGCAAATGTGTGTGTGCTCCGTTTGCATGAGCAGCAGTTGTGCATGCACGTTTGAGCAAATGGAGCTGCACACATGCACGTGCTTACCAGCTGCTCGCATGGAACCATCCCAATTCCCCCCCTGCTGGTCCGCAAAGCTGGAAACACTGGGGAACTCTGGAATAGATGGTACTTGGCTCAACAGCAGTAGCTGTGAGAAGGATCTAGGTGTTCTAGTGGACCATCACTTAGGTATGAGCCAGAAATGTGCTGCGGTTGCCAAAAAATGCAGTCCTAGGCTGCATCAACAGAGCGATAATATCAAGATCACATGAAGTGTTAGTACCGCTTTATACTTTTTTTGTGACACCACACTTGGAATACTGCATCCGGTTTTGATCATCGCAGTACAAAAATGATGTTGAGACAAAGTGCAGAGAAGAGTAATCATGATTAGGCATGGAGACTAAAACATAAGATGAACCGTTGCAGGAGCTGGGTTATGTCTAGTATAACGAAGAGAAGGACTGGGCTGGTGACATGATAGCAGTCTTCCAATATTTGAGGGAGTGTCACAGAGAAGAGGGGGTCAAACTTTTCTCCAAAGTCCCTGAGGGCAGGACAACAAGTAACAGAGCGAAACTTATCAAGTTGTAGATCCAACCTACAACTAAGGAGAAATTTCTTGTCAGTGAGAACAATTAATCAGTGGAACAGCTTGCCTCCAGAAGTTGTGGCTACTCCTTTACTAGAGGTTTTTAAGAAGAGACTGGGTAGCCATTTGTCCAGAATGGTATAGAGTCTCCTACTTTGGCAGGAGTTTGGACTAGAAGACCTTCAAGGTCCCTTTCAAGTCTGTTATTCTGTTATTAAAGTAAATCACAGATAGAAGGACAATTGAGGATATATTTGGAAAATATTTGGGGATTGCAGAGATTTCATTACTTAGTTAGCTATAGGTAAAACTTAATATAATGCAGCATAGATACTCATTTATATATATATATGTAGCGGCGAATATCTGTAGCTCGGGTGTAGGATGAGGGTGAAGGTTCGTTCTGCGAGTTTGTGGGTTGGTTTCCGAACATTTCGTTACCAGGCTAAGTAACATCTTCAGTGGAGTTTAGGGGATGTTACCTTAAACTCTGCTGAAGATGTTACCTAGTCTGATAACGAAATGTTCAGAAACCAACCCACAAGCTTGCAAAACGAACCTTCAACCTCACATATATGTAGTTGCTTCCATATTTAACCATGATTATACAGTCTATACAATTTCTTTTTCAGGTTTCAGATCACCAGAGTTATCTTGTTATTTCTTTGATATTCTGTGCCATCCTAGTCTTTATGCTTTTTCTGCAACGTTGCAAATATAAACCAGAATTGAATAATGATTACTTCTCAAAGATTCTCAAAAGTAATCACTATCCTAGTCCTAAAAGGTAACTTATTTCTCAGGTTTGTATGGAAAACTAAGAACAACTACATACTAAGACATACTTATGACTAAATTATAAAATGCTTTTCATTATATAAATGCTTTTTATTATATAAATGTGTAGAATGGAAGATGTGTTGAGGTATGAAATTTATGAATGAATGGTGTGTGAAATTATCAAATTTGTGAATGAACGTTATGTGAAAAAGTGAAATTATCAAATGGCTTTTGAAAGAACCTTGCCACTCAGGATAACTTGTAGATAGGTCATGAAAAATAGCTTAAGAGCAGTTGCCCATCCTTCTAGCAGGAAATAAAATAAATAAGCTATTTCAGTATTTATCTCCATTTAGCACACTTGAAACAGCAAACACAAAAAAGAAAGACACATCCAATTGCAGAATGGTATTACCCCCTCTCTTATGTGCCCTAACTACCAAAATAGCTACCAGAAAGTTGCCTCTCCCTTGTAAAGGCAGGAGATGATGGCTCCATTTAGAAGCCACTCAGCAAGAACTAATATATATGCAGTTCAAGCATTTGCTCATTTTAGTTCTAATTTCTCATTTTGCTCTAATGCACAATGCATATCATGCTTTACTTCATGACTTCTGTAAAATAAATAGAATGTAGAGTACACAATGGTGTAAAGTTTCTTATTTTTTGTACAGGTAGTCCTCGAATTACGAATGTAATGGAGTCTGCCCATTACATTCATAACTCGAGGATTCTTAGGAGTGAATCACGTAACTTGACGGTGATCACTCCCTGCTTTCGCCCATGTATTCGCTAATCAAATGTGTGGGTCATTAAATGCACATGAGGTATCTCAGGATGGAGAAGGCCATGGGGGGGTCTAGTGATGTAACAGGCCATCGGCTTAAGACCACCCAAGGCCGCCTCCGACCTACTGAGATACCTCATGCTCCCCACAATTGCTTCCTTCCCCCTTCTGCCACACCGGGTCTCCACAGGCACGCAGGCCTGTGGAGACTGACTTACCTTGTGAAGATCTAGCAAGCTGTCTCATCTCCATCCTCTCTGCCATGGTTTCTTTGCCTGCTCCCGATACTCCAAAAGCGGAGCAGTGAGAGTAGAGGGAGAGCAGGATGAGCACGGACTGCTTGGCTTCTCTGACTCACCAAAGCTACCTACCACTTCCAGAGCTGTGGGGAGCCTTGATGAGTCTCCTCCAAAGGCTTCCAGTCTCGGCATGGAAAAGCGTTTGCACGCTGATGGGGGGCTTTGGGGCAGCGAAATCACATTGCTTCAAGCCTCTTGTTGGTGTGCAAACACTTTTCGTGCATAGACTGGAAGGTTCTGGGTGCCCTGATGTCATGGGACTTCAAGTACCCATTCTCTGCAGAAGCGGATGGGTGCCTGAAGTTGTGTAACATCATGGCCCCTAGAAGCTTCCAGCCTTTGGGGAAAAAGTGCTTGCATGCCAATGGGGTGCTTTGAGGTGGCGCAATTTTGCCACCTCAAAATGTCCCATCAGTGTGCAAACTAAGCTTCCAGTCTCCGGGCGAAAAGCATTTGAGCACCAATGGGGCACTTTGAGGTGGCAAAATTGGGGGGTCAGAAGCTGGTGATGATGATGGGAATAGGTAGGGCGAATGTTGTAGTGCCTCTGGGGTTGTTCGTAAGGGTGAACAATTGTTGTGGTGCTGCAACATTCGTAACCTCAGGACTGTGTCACAAGTCCTTGGGGTGGGGTGGGGGGTTATTTTGCAATTTAACTGGATTTTAGAACTTTGGTAGGAAAAGCTATTTTATCACTTTTGGTGATAAGGCACTGTTTTTCTCCTGCAGATGTATTTCCTCCTATGATGATATGAATGTGAAAAGAAGAACTTCCTTTCCACTCACTAGGTCTCAGTCTTTTCAGCTAAATAGCAAACAAGGTAAGGATAGCTATGGTTGAACTACTTGTTTCTACAGATTGCTGGTGAAACCACTACTGTATTTCAGTGCAAAACAGTTGTCATAACACACTTTATAATTTGTTGCAGAAATATAAAAGTGCAATTAAAATCTTCTGATAGGTAATCAGATTTGTTTGTGTATGTGCATGTGTTAGCAATATTTTGGGTAGCTGTGCAATAAAGCAAACCTAGGTCCATCAAGTGCTGTTATCTTTAGCAGTCCTTCTTCCCCAGAGACTATTTATCAGAAGTATTTTGGTTATTATCTGACTATTGAGTTTTCAAATCTGAGAATAAATGGATTTTGCTTTAGAAGTTTAAGAGTACTATTGTTATTTGACTTTTATTTTAATTCCCTTTAGAACCTCATATAAACTGAGAGATCATTACCAAATATAATAAAGATTTGCTTCCTGTGGCACCACAAAGACTTGTAGTATGGCACTTGTGCAAGATGAGATTTCAACCAAGTTGAAATATTAGAGATAGAAGATTCATTGCTCTCAAGGTTCTCAATCGTTAGCCTCATCATCTTGTTTTATCTCTTAAATTTCCCTTGCCAGATGAGTTTTGAAATATGTCTATCCAAATTAGTAAAAAAATCTTTTTTGAGCCGAATTGGTATGCACTGGAATAGAAACAACATTTTTGGTAGGACATTAATCTTTTTTTTTTATTGAAAAGTTTTATAATAGATACAAACATTTTCTCCCACCCCTCCCACCCCTCCACCCTCACCCCCTCCCACACCCCTTACCCACCCATCCACCCTTTCCCCCTCCCCCTTCCCCAGAACAGGCACAGGGTATAGCATTCACAAACATATAACTAAAATATGCTAACAATTTGTTGACTTCAAAATCTCCCCAGGTCTTTAACTCCTTACAATTCAAAACACTATAAACATAAACTAAAAAGTTAAGAATGTTTCATTCATAAGCTATATGAAACATCTTAGTCTGATACTTGTTTTGAATATAGTCAATCCATCTTTTCCATTCCGATATATATCTTTCGTTTGAATAGTCTTTGAGATATGATGAAATTTTTGTCATCTCTGCCAAATGCGCGACTTTCAGTGTCCATTCTTCAGTAGTAGGTGGATCTTCCTTCTTCCAATACTGTGCCACCAGTAACCTGGCTGCTGTTATTAAATTTAAAACCAACTTAGTCTCTATTACAGTACAATCCATAACTATTCCCAACAAAAAAAACTGTGGTGTAAATTTAATCTTTTTCTTTAAAATATTTTGAATAATCCACCATATTTTTATCCAAAAAGCCTTAATTTTTTTTACATGTCCACCATATATGAAAATACATAGCATCTTCACACTCACATTGCCAACATTTAGGTTGTAAATTTGGATACATACAGGCTAGTTTTTTTGGATCTAAATGCCATCTATAAAACATTTTATAGAAGTTCTCTCTTAAATTTAGGCTTGTGTGAATCTTACATTTCTAACCCATATCTTTTCCCATGTTTCCATCATTATTGGTTCTCCTATATTTTGTGCCCACTTTATCATACAGTCCTTGACTAGCTCTGTTTCTGAATCTATTTCCACTAATACATTATACAACCTTTTTATATGCATTTGACTTTTGTCTCTTATTTGTTTTATCAAATTCTCATCCTGTTGCAAAATACCAATTTTTTTATCTTCTCTCCATCTGGCCTGCAGCTGTCCATATTGAAACCAAGTTCTAATTATTCCTTCTTCTCTTAATTGTTCCATAGATTTTAATTGTAATCTCACTCCTCCTTTATAGAGAAGTTCCTTGTATGTAATCCTATCTTGTTTCTGCTCCACATTTATATTCTCTATCGCGTGTCTGGGTACTGTCCATATTGGTAACTTATCGTTTAATTTGTATTGATACTTTTTCCAGACACGCAATAAAGCATTCCTGAATATATGACTTTTAAAAGTCTTGTCTACTTTCTTGTCATACAATAAATAAGCATGCCAGCCATAGACCAGACCATATCCTTCAATATTTAATATCCTTTCCTCCGTTAAATTTATCCAGTCAATAACTGCTGAGAGGGCAGCGGCTTCATAATACAATCTTAAATTGGGCATTTTAAGACCACCTCTTTCTCGTGTATCTTGCATTATCTTTTGATTTACTCGTGGTTTCTTCCCTGCCCAAATAAACTTATTTATGCCCTTCTGCCATTCCTTCAAGTTTTCATCTTTTTTAAGTATAGGTATCATTTGAAAAAGAAATAAAAGCTTTGGTAAGACATTCATTTTTACTGCAGCTATCCTTCCCAGCAAAGACAATTGTAATTTTCTCCAGTTTTCCATCTCTTTCTGTATTTTTTGCCACAACGGTTCATAATTATGCTGATATAGTTTCATATTTGTAGTCATAATATAAACCCCTAAATATTTAACCTTCTTTACTATCTCAAATCCTGTTACCCTTTCTATCTCTTCTCTTTGGCTTCTAGTCATATTTTTAGCTATTATCTTTGTTTTGGCTGTATTTATTTTAAAACCAGATACTTGTCCATATGGATTAATTATATCCATCAAGGCTGTAATCGATTGTGCTGGTTGGGCTAGGGTAACAACCAGGTCATCCGCAAATGCTCTTATCTTATACTCATGCTGTCTAATTTTAATTCCCTTTATTGTATTTGTCCCATGTATTTTACTCAGTAAAATTTCCAGCGTCAAAATAAACAATAATGGAGACAAGGGACAACCTTGCCTTGTTCCTTTTTCTATATTAAAAATATCTGTTAAACCACCATTAATTATTATTTGCGCTGTTTGTTTCTGATATATTGCCTTAATAGATTGTATAAAATATTCTCCAAATTGCATCCTTTCTCTTAATTTCAATAAAAAATGCCAATTCAATCTATCGAAGGCTTTCTCAGCATCCAAAAATACTAGCACTGCGGGGACCTAGTTGTTCCTCCCCAAATACTCTAGAAAGTTAACAATTTGCCTTACATTGCTTTTCATTTGTCTACCATTTATAAAACCAGTTTGATCATGATGAATCATTTGCTGCATAACTGTCATTAATCTATTTGCTAATATTTTAGCAAAAATCTTGTAATCTGTATTTAAAAGTGAAATTGGTCTGTAGTTTTTTGGATCTATATGATCTTGACCCTCTTTTGGGATCAAAGAGATAAAAGCTGTTTTCCAAGTTGGAGGTATCTCTCCTTCCTGTTGTATATTGTTAAATAATTCCTTCAGTGGTTCCACCATTTCCTCCTGTAAACTTTTATAATAAACAGCTGTCAAACCATCTGTCCGAGGAGCTTTACCCACTTTCAACTGCTCAATTGCAAACAGAATTTCCTCGGAAGTTATCAATTGATTTAAACTATCCCTCTGCTCTTTTGAAATCGTATAAAAATTCTCTTTCTGCAAATATCTATCTATCTATATCTATATCTTGAATTTTATCACCAGTATAGAGCCTTGAGTAGAACTCTAAAAAAGATTTTTTAATCAATTCTTGCTCATAAACCTCTTTACCCTTGTATTTTATTTTCTCTATAGTCCTTGATTTCTGCTTTTTCCTTAACAAATATGCTAACCACCTGCCAGGTTTATTAGCATTGCAAAAAGTATTGTGTTTAGCATATTTTAAGTTAGTTGCCACTTGATCTGCTATTAACATATTAAATTGACCTTTCAGTAAATTAATTGCCTCTTTAATTTTCTTATCTGTTGGATTAACCATCAAAGCTCTTTCTTGCTTTTTTAATCTCTTCTTCTAATTCCTTTCTTTTTTCTCCCTGTTTCTTTCTATATTTATTATTCAAATATATCAAAATACCTCGCATGTATGCTTTACTTGCATTCCACACCATTTCCATAGATGTACCCTTTTGCATATTCATAACAAAAAATTCTTTCATAAATTTTTTACACTCTTTTACATTTTCTTCATATCTAAACAAATTATCATTTAACCTCCAGGACCTCCTAAGCCCCTTTCCATACTCCAGTTCCATCCAAACTGGACTATGGTCTGTCAACGTTCTTGAACAAATCTTCGTACTCTTCACCCTAGAAAAGAGGTCATTAGTAATTAGTATAAAATCAATCCTTGAAAAGGATTGATATCTATCTGAAAAGAAAGTAAAGTCTTTTTCTTCTGGATTTCTTTCACGCCAAATGTCCCTCAACTCCCAATCATCCATCATCTCCAAAAACGATTTGGGCAATCTTGCTCTTGTTAAAACATTTTGCTTAGGTCCCTTCTTGTCCTTTTTAACATCTAAAACACCATTCCAATCACCCAGTAGGATACAAGTATTGTATACCCATTGTGTCAACTTTGAGTGTAAAAGATTATAAAACTTTTCCTATTGTTGGTTCGGGGCATATACTCCAATTAAAAGTAATTTTTCTCCTTTTATTAAAAGTTCAATCACTAAAAATCTTCCTTAATCATCTGCTTCAATTAATTTGGCAATTAAGTCTCTTTTCAAATATATAACTATACCATTTTTCTTCTCTGGTGCTGCCGCTACATAATGTGTTCCTAATCTTGTGTTTGTTAAATATTTTTGATCTTGTATCCTAATATGAGTCTCTTGTAAACAAATTACATCATTTTTAAATTTTAAAGATAATGAAATATTTTCCTCCTCTTCTGTGGAGAATTCAAACCATTGACATTCCATGTTAGAAATCTAGTTCCCATCTTTGGGCCTCTGAAGCATTTGGAGCATTCGCTGATGATCTTGCCTCATTTGGCTTTTAGGTCTGGCTCCTCCCACTGCTTCTGTTTTTGTAGTTCCTTGAGTTGCCTTCTGAAGTTGTTGCAGTCTTAATTCTTCCTTGCGTTTAGCTGTTGCTGCTCTGGTCTGTCTTTGATCCTTTGATTCTTCTGATATATCAATTAAGTCCAAATCTTGAACAGCAATCTGAATTTGTGGGAAATCTTCTTGACTGGTCGAAGCTCCCCCCTGAACTATTGTCATCAGCTCCTCTCTCTCTCCTTCCATTACTTCTTCCTTACTTTTAACTTCTGGTGATTTTGGTGGTCCAGCCTTTAACACATTGGCATAAAAATCTCTTGCTTTCCATACTGTATTAAGCCGATATCTCTCACCCGAATAATTCACCACTAAGCCGGCTGGCACTTCCCATCTATACTGTATTTGGCGTTTTCTCAGTTCATCCACCAGAAAAGCATACTCCCTTCTACCTCTCAACATTTTGGGGGGGATTTCTTTCATTGTCATCACCTCCTGGCCTTCCACTTGAAGCTTGTTTTTAAAGGTAGCCTGTAAAATTTCATTGCATAGTCTCCTTGAGGTAAAATATATTACAATGTCTCTTGGTAAATGTTTCTGTCTGGCCACCCACGAATTGACACGATATATCTTGTCAATCTGCCAGCCTAACTCCACTTTCTGCTCCCCCAACATCTGCGTCAATGCCTCTGACATCATCTCTTTCAAATTCTCTTGTTTGTTCTCCTTCACCCCTCTTATTCTTAGAGCAAATTCCATATCTCTGTATTGAATAATTGTTACATCAGCTTCAGCTCTTTCCATTTTATTCTGAGTCTCTCCTAATTTGTAATCCAAAATTTCTGTAGATTGCTTAATTTCTTCAACTTCATCATCCAAAATTTCAATGTGACCTGCCAAACCTTTAAATGCCAATATTATATCTTCCTTAATTTCCTGATTCTGAACTGCAATCTCATCTGAAACAGACTGTATTTGTTCATTAGTTTCATTAATTTTTTAATTAATCACAGTAGCAATTTTATCCTGTGTAGCTTTTATGGCTTCTTGTATCATTTCAAACATTAAAATCTGTGGATCTGTTGGGGGAACAGAGGCTTGCATTCTAGATGTGTGGGCTGGAGAGCTTCCGGCACTCCCAGTTCCTTTAATAGGAACAGTCTTTACAGGTTTTGAGGCCATTTCAGTTTAAGAATCAGAAGCCAAAAAGAAGAGTTCAACAAAGTCAGAAATTTTCCCAGTCTTAAATTAGTATCTTAAAATCCTTCTTCTCTCAATACAAAAGTTCTTTCAAGCAAGAGGCTACCGGCAAAATGAAACTTTCCTTTAACTTTCACTTTCCACGCGCTTTCAAGCCTCAATCCCATCTTGTTACAAATTTGCTACGTTGTTATTTCCGAAGGAGGTAAAAAACATTGGAGTTAAGTTTAGATACTTGCAGTCTGACTTCTCCTGGCTTGTTCTGCCTGCAGCAAATTTAAATGTTGGAAATCCCTTCATTTGTTATTGGCAGAATTGGTCGCAGCGTCTTGCTCCACTAAATAGCAGAGTCGTCCCAGGTCCGGAGTAGATTGACAGGCTTCTAGGGAGCTCTCGCCCTTCGTGCCCCAGAATTTTTCCTAGGGCACTTGGGGAGCTCTACCTTCACCTGTCGGCTCTCCTCTCTTCCCTTTGCCTGGGGAGAAAGTTTCCAAGCCACCAGAAAGCTGTTTTTGGCTGTTCTGGCAGCTTTTACAGTGCCGGGGATTGGGCACTCCCGGAGGAGCGTTTGCAACGCGCGCGGAGCCAACCGGAAGTCCGGTAGGACATTAATCTTAATGGTGGCTATCCTGCCCATTAAAGATAGCTATAATTTTCCCCATTTTTCCAAATCACACCTAATTTGTGCTATTAATTTATCACAATTATGTTCTTTGAGTGTGATGCATCTTGCAGTCAATTGAATTCCTAAATATCTAAGTTTTTTCTTAGTCTGAATATTTATCTTTCCCTCCAATTCTTTTTTTTTTTTTTTTTTTTTTTGCTCTTCAGTCATATTTTTGACTATCATTTTCATTTTTTCCTTATTTATTTTTAGGCCCGCTACTTCCCCATATTCCTCCAGTACTTCCATCAGGCTAACATCAGATTATACAGGCTTTTCAATAATAAAGACAAGATTGTCCGCAAATGCCTGTATTTTAAAATTTTCTTATTTTTAAACCATTGATCTGTACATCTTCTTCTCGAATTGTTCTAATTAAAGTCTCTAATGATAAAATAAACATAGCGGACAACCTTGCCTTGCCCCTTTTTGGATTGGAAAATTCTTCGTCGTTTCCCCATTGATTACCACTTTGGCCTCCTGTCTAAAATAAATTGCTTTATACATCTTTATAATTTTTTCCCAAAATCCATTTAATTTAATTGTTCTAGTATAAAGTCCCATTTGACGTTATCAAAGGCTTTTTGTGCATTGATAAATAATGTTTTTCATTATTGACTTCATAATATTCTATGGTATCTAAAATAGTCCTAATGTTATTCCTTATATGCCTTCTGAGCAGGAAGCCATTTTGGTCAGAATGAATAAAATTCTCTAGAAATTTCTTTAATCTGTAAGAAATCTGTTTTCACTGACAGAGGGTTGCAGGAAGCTGAAAATGGAGCCCATTTTCACTGGCAGAGCACCTGGGCCGCCACAGGCGCCCCTGAAATGAGTGACATTGAGCTGGTTATGCCCACCCTGGCCACACCCACCATGGTCAAACACAATCCTGATGCGGTTCTCAATGAAATCGAGTTTGACACCCCGTGATAAGAGTATATTAGGTATATTCTGACTAACACAGAATAGAAGTGTGGTGACTTCCTTTGATATTTATCCTGTAATTCTATTGATGCAATATAGGATTATAGGAGCTAGTTTTGGCAATTACCTTACTTTTGTGAATAAAGCACTACATTCCTACCAATGTCATAGCTTTTCCTTCTCTCCTATTTAACACTCTTTTATAGTGTATCTTGGTAATAGACAGGTATAAAGATACATTACGTTTCTACTTTCAGGACACTTTTCCTTCTTTCCATATTATTTGATATTTGATATACACTATGGACCTAATATGGAGTGTGCAATTTAAAGTATACAATATACAGTTTAAAGTATACCAAAAACCCACATAATTGAGCAGTTTGGAACAGGATCCCCCCCAGCCAACCAAAAAAATTCTGCCTAAGGATCATTTTACCACTGCACTACCATCTCTTATGCCCAGATCAGAAAGTGCCCCTACCTTCTGCACAAGCGCCATCCTATATAGACCAACAGACTCCTGTCTTTCTGACTTTCCAGACCGATGGGGGGAGAGAGGGGATGATTCTGGGCAAGTAGTGGGCGAGTGCATGAGCCCACAGCTCCAGAAGTGCCACTTCCACAGTCCAGTTCTGAATGGGCCACAGCCTGCGGGTTGGGGACTGTGCTACATAGACCATGTCTCTCTGCCTCTTCTGCCATATTCCATAAAAAAATGGACAGTGATATGTAAGGTTACAAATTCTAAGAGACATCTAATTCACAGAAGTTATACATGATTTTTTCTTAATTTCCATCTTGATAGTATTTTTTTTTTAAATTTGTTTATATGCCGCCCTTCTCCGGAGACTCAGGGTGGCTTACAATGTGCTAAGCAATAGCCTTCATCCTTTTGTATATTTATACAAAGTCAGCTTATTGCCCCCACAACTGGGTCCTCAATTTACCTACCTTAGAAAGGATGGAAGGCTGAGTCAACCTTGAGCCTGGCGAGATTCGAACCTGCAGTAATTGTAGGCAGCTGGTCTTAATAACAGGGTGCTTTAGATCACTGTACTACCAAGGCTCATTTGATAAATGATGTTCATTCATCGTGTTCGAAGAGGACCTTGACATCTAACAGGTTGTGGTCTGTCCACGATGTGTCAGCAGGTGGCTGCTAAGACCTATACAGGCACAAAATGTTCTGCCAGGTGTTGGGCAGATGTGTGGACACCATTGTTGCAGTATTTGCAGCTCTTGCTTTGCGGAGTGATCACTTTTCTTGTGCTATGGTTTTTCTTCTGTCCTCAGATGTCTGGCAGCCTTGGTGGATCAGCGTGCGCCATGTCGATAGATCTTGTGCCAGGGTTTCCCAGGAGATGGTCCAGGGACTTGAAAGAGACTTTCAACATGTTTTTGTATCGCTTCCTTTGTCCCCCGTGCGATCGCTTTCCTTGAGATAGCTCACCATAGAGGAGCTGTTTAGGGATGCAATGGTCTGGCATCCTTGCAACATGGCCTGCCCAGAGTGTCTGGACTTTCATCATCAGGCTGTGAACTGATGGCAGGCCTGCTCTGGAGAGGACTTCTGTGTCTGGCACCTTGTTCTGCCACTGGATCCTCAGAATTCTACGGAGGCAGGTCATGTGAAAGTGGTTCAATGGCCTAGCATGCCTCCTGTATTCAGTCCAAGTCTCACTGGCATACATCAGGGTAGTTAGCATTACTGCTCGGTAGACTTGGAGCTTTGTAGCAATGCTTATTCCATGGCGGTCCCACACATTGGTCAATAGTCTGCCAAATGCAGAGCTTGCCTTGGCGATTCTGCAGTTGACCTCAATGTCACTGCATGGGAGAGGGTGCTGGCAAGGTATGTAAATTGATCCACTGCTTGCAGCTTTTGTCCCTTCACTGTGATGGTAGGCTCTTGGTGTTAGGCTTTCGGAGCTGGCTGATGCATCACTTCGGTCTTCTTTATGTTGATGAGAAGGGCGAAGTTGTCACATGCTGCTGCAAATTTGTCCACACTGGCTTGCATTTCCTGCTCTGATCCAGCATTCAGGACACAGTCATCAGCAAAGAGGAGGTCACATAGCATAGTCTCCTTTATCTTGGTGACAGCCTGTAGTCTTCACAGGTTGAAAAGTTTCCCATTGGTCCAGTATAACTCCTAGGGAGCTGTTCTGGAAGGCATCCAACAGCATGTCTGAAACCATTATGCTGAATAAGGTCAGTGCCAACATGCACCCTTGCTTGATGCCATTTGTAATAGGAAAGCCTCTGAAGCTTCTCTGTCGTCCAGAACACGAGCCATCATACTGTCATGGAACTGACATACCATCAGGATGAATCTATCACGGCACCCAAACTTCAACATGATGCGTCACAGACCTTTGCGACTGACAGTGTCAAAAGCCTTAGTGAGATCCAAGAAGGTGGTGTACAATTCACGATTCTGGTCTTGACACTTCTCTTGGAGGTGTCGGGCTGCAAAGATCACATCCACAGTGCCACGCTCTGTGGAAACCGCACTGTGTCTCGGGTAATAAACCCTGTTCCAGGTGTTCAATCAGGTGGTTCAGCAACACTTGTGCAAGGATCTTGCCTGCGATGGAAAGCAGTGATATTCCTCTCTGATTATCACAGACTTGTCGATTCCTTTTCCTCTTGTAGAGGTTTACAATGGAAGCATCTTTCAGTTCCTGAGTAATGGATCCTTGATTCCAGAAAGACTGGAACAGCTGAGTGAGTTTGTTGACGAGCACTGCACCGCCATCCCTATGGACCTCTGCTGGGATCGCATCAGATACTGGGGCCTTGGCACTGGACAGCTGGCTGATGGCCTGTAGGGTTTCAGTCTTTGATGGTGGGGCATCCAGGCTGTGGTTGATATCCACCTGGGGCATTCTGTCAATTGCCTTGTTGATAGAAGATGGGTGGTTCAGTACAGATTGGAAGTGTTCAGCCCATCACTGTAAAATCAGAATCTTTTCAGTGATGAGAGTTACACCATCTGAGTCCAGTAGGGGGGAGCTCTCTGAGGGCTGAGGTCCGTACAAGGATCTGAGGGCTCCGTAGAACCATTTAGGATCGTTTCTATCAGCAAACTTCTGAATTTCATCTGCTTTGGTACTCAACCAGGAGTTCTGCATCTTGTGAAGCTTGCTCTGTACGGTCCTGCGAGTGTTGTTGAAGGTATTTTTCTTAGCTGTTGACGACAGGTCATTCTGATAAGCACAGTGAAGGCAGTGCTTTTCAGCAAGTAGCCTTGATCTCTTCATCGTTTTCGTCAAACCAGTTCTGCTGTTTCCTGTGTGAGGGTCCAAGAACCTTTAATGCAGAAGAGTGCACTCTTCTGCATTAAATAACATCTTTTTCAACACATATGCCATTTCATGCAGGAATTAATGGGCTATAAATTTTCTCAAATGAAATCCAGTGTTGAAAGGAGGTTATTTTTTCTTCAATTTCTGGCCATTCAAGAACAGACAAGTGATGACACGTGAGGCAGGATACACGATGCAGAGACTCCTAATTGTGGATGGACTTACTATACTGCAATTTTCTTAATTATCTGCTGGGCATTTATTTGGCTACAGACTTGACTATAAATAACAACCAGCGTAGTTTAGGTATGTATAACATGCCCTTAATAGTGTAAAATCTACTCAAAGAACAAGTTCAGAATCTATTTTAAATTTATCATTTATATTGATGCTATATCATTTGTCTAATTTTACTGACTTAATGTTACTGTCTATCTTAATAAGGAAGAATATACCTAATACATATAAAAGTACAAAGGTACTATCTATATATCTTTTTTTCCTTTTAGTGAATCCAGATGACTTCTACATTGTAGAACCATTGAAGTTTTCCCCAGAAAAAAAGGTATGTTATTATAGATGACCTAAGAGCAGCATTATATAAAATAGTTCTAAGAGTTAAAAGGCCTTCACTTAACAAACTATTTTTCTTTTTTAGAAGAAGCGTTGCAAATATAAAAATGAGAAAATTGAAACAGTCAAGCCAGTAACTGAAGCAATTAATCAAGTAGCTAATGGAGAAATAAAAAACAAGAGGACTTTTACCAATCAGAGAGACTTCTCTAATATTGGTGACGTATATCATTCTTTGTACAAAAGCCTGCCATCAGAAGGAAGCTCTGAAACCTCATCACAATCTGAAGAGTCCTACTTCTGTGGCATTTCAGCGTGCAGAGGTTTGTGCAATGGGCAAATCCAAAAGACAAAAACTGAGAAGAGAACTCTTAAACGAAGACGTTCTAAAGCCCCAGAACAGCAGAAACTCATAAAAACAATACAGACTAAAACGGGGTCCTTGCCAAGCCTGCACGATATCATCAAAGGAAACAAAGATATAACTGTGGGAACATTTAGTGTCACAGCTGTTTCTGGTCATCTTTAAATTTTATTGAATACTTCATAGTGGAAGTTTTTGTATGACAAATTCTGTTGTAGTGGGATGATAGACTAAAAAAGTACAGAGGAGCATCTAGATATTTTGATGGTTTTTTTAAAAAAAACAAATAGCATTTTGTCAACAATTTTTCAAAGCTGCTTTTTTACATCATATCAATTTTCCCTAGCCATGTTCTGCACAATTCCCATTATCTCCTGTCAGCATGCCTAGTACTTGCTGATTAGGGTTAATAAGAATTCCAAAGTATCCAGGGGGCAGCTGATCATGGAAAATCATTTAGCAATTGAATTCTGCGACATGGGGACTAATTTTACACTTTTTATGTAAATGTGTATGTGTTTTTTCATTTGACTTAATTTTTATCAGATTGCTGAAATGAGAGTACACCAGAGTGAATGATAAGGACACTCTTTGGGGGAAGTTTCAAGATTATAGTTTATAAGTTAACTTATCGAGCACTTTCAGCAGTGCCTTTTTCTTTTTTTAAAAGATCTAATGTCTTTTCTAAATTTCATATGTAATGTGACTTATTTAAAAGTCTTTGTTTCACATCTCTCATGTTAGTTTTTATAGTCTACAGGGCTAATGAGATGGACTTATAAAAGAATATGAATTATGAAGCGAGCCCAAATCAGAATGAGAGTCAGAAGGGTTAGACTGTGTGAATCATACAGAATTGCGGCACTAGGATCTGTAATAAACAACAGATTTATGGTGCCAGTAGAAACTGTGAATTACAAAATAAATCAGAACACTTGTATTTAAAATATGTTTACTTATTTTGTTTTACTTTGGGGCTAGGATTTCCACTGCATATTCCAGGGTTCGGTTAATATTTTTAATCATTGTTTGCATAGCTGCTATTATGCTTCCATTGTCCCTTACAGTGCATTTTTATCCCTATCCCTTCTGCCTACTGCTATTACAGTGTTACATTTCTCATACTATAAGAGAGAAAGTGCTCTGCTTCATATAATGTTATTCTTATATATGGTAAAGCAAAATTGTGGCAGCTGTATTCATAATGATTTAGAAAAACATTAAGTAATATCTAAGAAGTAAGTGTACAAAAGAAAACAGTAATTATAAATATGTTTCTGCTAAAAATTTGAACAAGCAACCTTCTACCATACAAGGCAATTTTTTAAACTATATTAATCCAGTTAATATACAGGTACTCCTCAGTTTACAACTGTAATTGAGCCAGCAATTAGTCACAAGGCATGATAGTTAAGTAAGTCATCATGTGTCGAGTCCTGCCGGAGCTCGCCATCGATGGGGGGTGTGGGAGACGAAGGAGTGGAGATAAGCAGCCGCAGCGAACACACAAACAGTTCCTGGATAGCAGCATTCAGGGCAATGATTGATGACGTTGCTGGGCCTCTCCGATTCTGCTGTCCTCGCTGCTCGCAGCTGTTACTGTTAAGGGAGTGGGGGGTGCTTGATTGATAATCACCGGATGTATGTTTAAGGGGCTGAGTTTTTGTTAAATAGCGCTGTGGTGTGATTACACCCAGCGCTGACTTTGAACCAAAACACCGACTTGTACTTTACTTTTGACTGCAAGCTTATCATTGCCAAAGTAAACCCTGATTCTCTGTGTGTTACTGGTGATTATTTCCTATCGCAGTTCTGAACGAACGACAAGCCGAGAGAAAGTCAGCGCTTGGTTCCTTTTCGCAAGAGGTGAGGAGTCCCTGTGGCTTTGCAGCAAAGGGGGATATGGCAGAAGGGACGGCCTTGGAAGAGCAGGAGTGTGGTGGAGATGTGGAGGGGGAGGAACCACTGATAGAGGAGGTGAAGGAGAGTGTGGAACAGTTGGCAGTGAAACCAAAAGTCAAGCAACCCAAGAGCGCCCCGCCCCGACCGGAGGAGGAGAGTTTTCCAGGACAACGGGCTCGGACGGGGGATTGGTGGCACAGCTCTGTTCTCCTCGGGCCACGGATGCCAACACCCCCTCGCTTGGGAGCATCTTTCCAGGGCTGGAGGGAAAGACGATGGACTGAGGAGGATGAAGGGGATTGGGGGTATCCTGCCTCATCCGGTCCCAGCACCATAGATACGCTACGTGAGCGTTTTGGGGAATCTGGATTTCATGACGCCCCATCCTGGCAGCCCTGGGTTGCAGGGCTGGAGCCTCCAGGTTCTTCTTGGCAGGATACAGGGGTGACCGCTTCGGAGACCCAATTCCGGCTCACAAGTCCTAAATTGAGGATGGAGCGGACCTCTAGACGATCCATGGACCAACCCCCTCCAGAACAAGACCAAGGTGCCTCGTCGGGAGACCTTGGAGCCGGTCCTGAGCCCCAACCAACGCAATTGGCAGGGGGCTTACCTGTTGGGGGTCGCAGGGCGACGAGGGACTGACCTAGGCAGGACAGGAGAGCGACTGGAGCAGCGAGGACCCCAGGCCCCATGCCTTGGCCTCCGGGGGCCCCGCCAGGGCTGTGGGTCCCGCAGGCCGTTTGGGGACCACCTGCCCTGCAGACTTCCTTTGACGGAAACCCTGAACAAGTGGCTATTTTCTTAAGCCAGGTGATAAGCCATATGGACCAATATGGACAGTGGTATCCCTCCCAGTGGGCTATGGTGGTTGCTGTTACGGGGGTCCTGACGGGAGAAGCGGCTGAGTGGGTGGCAGGCCTCCATGCTAAACATGCAAGGGAACTCGTGGACCTGGGACGATTTCTGGAGGCTCTTCGTGCCAGATTTGAAGATGAAACAAGCGCCCAGGTTGCAGAGGGGGATTTGTTTGCGCTTAAGCAACGGGGCATACCAGCAAAGGAATATGTACAGGAGTTCCGAAAGATTGCGGCTCGGTTGGTGGGGTAGCCAGAACGTCTTCTGGTGCACCAATTCCATAAAGGACTAGACCGTGATTTACGGCAAGCCTGCGTGTACCGGGGCTTGCCCCCCAAGTTGAGTGTGTGGTACAAGGCAGCCATCGAATTGGACGTCGGTCTCCGAGAATTCCGTATACGGGGTGAAGGGGTTGCAAGTCAAGGAAAACGACCAGCAGAACGCACACAAACACCCAAGGAGACTAAACCGAATGCTGGCTCCGGCTTGGGGGAAAGGATCCAGCGGCCTGCGTTTCGTTGCTTCAGATGTAATCGCCTTGGTCATCGAGCAGCCGACTGTCCTCATCCCATGCCCCGCAACTTGGACCAAACCCCCCCTCCTAGAGCTGTGTTGAGAGGCAGAGGCCGACCAACATCCGAACGGTCCCAAATGACTCGAACATCCTGTATGGAGAGGGATCCCCTGGCTACAGATACTAAGAAAGTGGTGGCGGAAAAGTTCCCGATTGTGGCTGGGGATAGTGATGACGACGATGAGGACCCACATGACCCGATGGTGAGCGACCCCATCCGACCTTTTGTGGTACCAGTCGTACTCCGAAACCCACGGGCCACCACTGGACGCCGATATGAGGCATTGATTGATTCAGGGTGTACTCGTTGTTTAATTCGTAGGGCGATAGTTGACGAACTTGGGCTGCGGGTTGTGCGGTTGAGAACCCCTATTACCTTTGAACAAATGGATGGTTCATTGCTGGGAGGGGCACCAGTGACTCATATAACAGAAAAGGTGCACCTCGATATTGGGGAGCACACCGAAACTATTCGGTTTATTATAGTGGAGAAAATGTTAGAACCAGTGATTTTAGGATTAGCATGGTTGGACAAGTGGGCTCCTACGATATGGTGGGAAGGGGGTTTTCGCAAACTTCGATTACCGTTGGGACCTCCCCCTACCAAGGAGGAAAAGGAGCCAGCAGGGGGAATAGAAGCAGACAGCCCACCAGTAGACACGACGTATCCTGATGTGTATAGGGATCTCGCCAGAGTCTTTAGTGAGGAGGAATGTGAGACCCTGCCCCCTCACCGGCCTACGGATTGCAGTATTGAGTTAATACCCGGGGCGAAGCTACCCAAGCCCCGGATGTATTCAATGACACAACCCGAACTAAAAGAATTACGAAAATATATAGACAAGAACTTGGCCCGGGGTTTTATCACACCTAGTCGATCAAAGATGGCTGCCCCTGTCCTGTTTCGTGGGAAGAAAGACGGGGGTTTACGCTTATGCGTTGACTTCAGGGGTCTCAATGCAGTGTGTGTGGAGCCCCTCTATCCACTTCCCTTAATGAAGGACCTGTTAGCTGCCCTAGCCACCGGTCGTATCTTTACGAAACTCGACCTACGCGAAGCGTATTATAGGATACGAATCAAACCAGGGGATGAGTGGAAAACAACATTCAATTGTCCCTTGGGAAGCTATCAGTTCCAGGTCATGCCGTTCGGACTACAGGGCGCCCCTGCGGTGTTCATGCAGTTCATCAATGAAGTGCTGCATGAACATCTGTACAGGGGTGTCCTTGTATATTTGGATGACATCTTAATTTACACGCAAACTGAAGAGGAACATATATCTCTGGTCCGACAGGTCTTAGACAAATTATTAGCTGCTAAGCTGTACGTGAAACTATCCAAATGTGAGTTTCACAAAAAGAGGATAGATTATCTAGGCTATAGAATATCAGAGAGCGGGGTAGAGATGGATCCCAGAAAAGTCCAGGCAGTGCTTGAATGGCAGGCCCCTAGAACCAGAAAGCAATTACAGAGCTTTCTAGGCTTTGCAAACTTCTATCGGCAGTTCATTCCCAGATTTGCTGAAATAGCCCTACCACTAACGGATCTGTTACGGACCAAACCGGCCACAGCTAAACCAAAGCCGGGACAAGCGTTGACGTGGTCGTCAGCGTGTCAAATGGCTTTCGAGCAGTTAAAAACACTCTTTGCTCAAGAACCAGTACTCAAGCATCCAGACCCAACGCAGGCATTCGTAGTCCAAGCAGATGCTAGCGACGTGGCTGTAGGAGCAGTACTCCTACAAAGAACACAGCAGGGAGGGTTACAACCTTGTGCCTATACGTCTAAAAAGTTAACCACGACAGAGCGGGCATGGGCGATCTGGGAAAAAGAGGCATTCGCGGTCCGTTGGGCGTTGATGACATGGCGACATCTCTTGGAGGGGGCGTCTCATCCTTTTGAGGTATGGACGGACCATAAAAACTTAGAAGCCTTACAAACGCCCAGGCGACTATCTCCCAAACAGATAAGGTGGGCACAATATTTTCAGCGTTTCTCTTTCCGGTTGCGGTATGTTCCTGCTGGGAAAAACTTCCTGGCTGATGCGCTGTCCCGGATGCCACAGTATAATAGCAAGCGAGAGGAAGTGATAGAACCTCTAATTGCACCTTCCCAAACCCTATTAAGACTTACAGAAGTAGATGGTCACTTACGTACCGAGTTTAAAACAGCTTTACAACAGGATCAATGGGTAATCCAAAACCCCTCTATGGTTAGCTATAATGATGGAATAGCGTGGAGGGAGAATAGAATATATGTTCCAGAACGTTTACGGAACGTAGTGTTATGCAGGTGCCATGATGCCAAATCAGCAGGCCATTTTGGGTATTTAAAAACTCTACACCTTGTGAGGAGGCAATTCTGGTGGCCACGAATGCGTAAGGACATAGAAACATACGTAAAAGGTTGCACAACCTGTGCAACCGCCAAACCCTGGTCTGGACGACCGTTAGGACTATTACAGACAGTCGCGAATCCTAGCAGGCCTTGGGAAGAGATAGCTATGGATTTCATAGTCGATCTCCCCCCTAGCCATGGCCACACTGTAATTTGGACAGTGGTAGATCTGTTTTCGAAACAGGCCCACTTTGTGCCATGTAAAAGCATACCATCCGCGCGACAATTAACCAAACTCTTTTTGCAACATATCTATCGTCTCCATGGAGCACCTAAGAGGATTATATCCGACCGCGGTGTTCAATTCACCTCTAAGTTTTGGAGACGATTTGTCCGTTTAATTGGGTCCTCTCAAGGGTTAAGTTCAGCATTCCACCCGAGCACTAACGGGGCGGCTGAACGGGCCAATGCCATGGTCGAAAGATATATCAGATGCTACGTTTCATACCAGCAGACGAATTGGTCAGGACTCCTGCCTTTCGCCGAAGTGGCATATAACAACATACCCCACCGCAGTACTGGGTTCTCCCCTTTCCAAGTAATATATGGCCGAGAGTTTTCAGCCATTCCAGAGTTAGATCCCCCTATGACAGACGGTGACACGCCACGCGGTTGGGCCGATAAAATTAGTAATGTATGGCCAAGTGTAAAAACAGCATTACAAAAGGCAGCAGACGAGTACAAAAAATATGCAGACAAGAAAAGAGCTGATCCAAAACCATTCCGGATAGGAGACAAAGTATACTTATCTACGAAATACCTTAAACTCCGACTGCCCAGTAAAAAATTAGGACCTAAATATATAGGACCATTTCCCATAACACAAGTCATCAATCCTGTAACCGTAGCTCTTAAACTTCCCCCTCTGTTCAGTAGGATACATCCCGTATCCTCGCTGCTCGCAGCTGTTACTGTTAAGGGAGTGGGGGGTGCTTGATTGATAATCACCGGATGTATGTTTAAGGGGCTGAGTTTTTGTTAAATAGCGCTGTGGTGTGATTACACCCAGCGCTGACTTTGAACCAAAACACCGACTTGTACTTTACTTTTGACTGCAAGCTTATCATTGCCAAAGTAAACCCTGATTCTCTGTGTGTTACTGGTGATTATTTCCTATCGCAGTTCTGAACGAACGACAAGCCGAGATCATGTGATAGTGCCTGATCTTACAATCATTTTTGCGGTAGTTGTAAAGTGAATACCACAGTTGTAAAACCAACACATAAACGTTACGTAGATCCATTTTTTGCTAAAACCAGTCTCTGAAAAAAAAAAAAATTCCAGTTATGGTCATCTAATTGTAGGATGCTGTAATTGGCTTTAAATGTGGACCAGTGTCAAGCACTGCAAATGCAGTCCCATAACCATGGGGACTCAGAGATCAGAACTTTGAATCTGGATAACAAGCCTCTTTTTCAGGATGCTCTGTAACTTTGGTCACTAAGTAACTGGTTGTAAGTTGAGGATTACCTGTAGATAAGGTCTAATATAGATAATGTCTTTGAAGCTTCTAGATCCTGGCAACAATGGCCTCATCTGGGTGGACATTTCTTCCTTTGTGGTCTCCTGGAGTTGCCCTGTCAGGAAGTCAAACACTTCAGGATACTGAAATAGAAAATTTGCCTGGTGGTTAAATTTGCAGTGGGAACAAGGGGAATGAAGGTTGACGTTCATCTCTGCCCTCAAAAGAATGGTTACTGCCCTATTCTGACGGTGGGCAACTAGGCAGTACAAAGAAACCCTAGACCAGTGATGGCTAACCTTTTTGCCATCGCGTGCCAGGAGAGGGGGGTGGGGGAGGGACATGCGCACACGTGCCCATGCATGTGCAACACCACCACCATCCCGCTCCTGGCACATGATGGCCTGGTAGGCCCATTTTTCTTTCGTACCTGGTTCCAGATCCTCTCTATTTATCTGGGAAGGGCAAAAACAGCCTTTCCCACTCCCTTAGAGGCCCTATGGAGGCTGAAAGGGCCCATTTCCCAACTCCCAGTGGGAGAGGAAGTGACATTTTTTGCTGTCCCCAGCCTCCAGAACCTCTCTAGGAGTCTCTAGGAGCCTCTCTAGGAGTCTCTAGGAGCCTCTCTAGGAGTCTCTAGGAGCCTCTCTAGTCTGGAGGCTGGGGCAGCAAAAAACCTCACTTCCTGTCCCACCGGGAGTCGGGAAATGGGCCCTTTCAGCCTCCATAGGGCCTCCAAGGGAGTGGGAAAGGCTGTTTTCGCCCTTCCCAGATAAATAGAGAGGATCTGGAACCAGGTAAGAAAGAAAAATGGGCCTTCCCCACCCCACCCAGGCCCTCCAGAGACAGGAAACAACCTGTTTCCCTACTTCTGGTGGGCCCAGAAGGCCCGAAAATCAGCTGGCCGGTGTGCACTTGTGCCCCAGAGCTGAGCTGGCATGCCCACAAATATGGCTCCACGTGCCACCTGTGGCACACATGCCATAGGTTCGCCATCACGGCCCTAGACTCTCCAGAGTCCCAGAAGTACCAGGGAACAGACAATGGTTTACTTCAAAAAGATTCCTAAAAATAGAATTTGATTTTAATCATTCAAATATTTTGAGTACAAGCATTTCTGAACTTACAATCAGACTGTTAATGGCCATTACAGCTGCACCCCAAAAGTGTAATTACAATGATTCAAATTTATGACCCTCAAGAATTAGCAAGTTATGTTAATTGCATTTGTCACTCCTGAAGCAGCAGCCATTTTAGCCATGTGGCTGCCTATCAGACTGGCCACAGCTAGTTCCCTAGGAAAGAATGACCCTTGACTCCCTAAATCAGGGGTCCTCAAACTTTTAAAAAGGGGGACAATTAATGGTCCCTCAGACTGTTGGGGGGCCAGACCAGCTGGGTGGGCATGGCTAGGTGGTTATGTAATTGGGTGGGCGTGGCCAATTTAGCAGTCTATTAAACAATATACACACATTAAACTTTAATTTGTTTTGCTCCTGGGGATGTTTTACTTGCTTTTGTTTGCATGTTGCTGTTTTGGTTGACTTTTCTTTTTACTAGATGGTTTTTTAAGTTGTTTAGGAGTCTAGTGGCCCACTTCAGGAAACTTCAGTTTTGCAGCAATTCTTCTCAGCCCCAAGGAGCTTACAATCAACAAGTCTGTCTGTCTCTCTCTCTCTCTTGTCTCTCTCTCTTGCTTTCCTTCCTTCCCTCCCCCCCCCCTGCTCTCTCTCTATCTCGGAATCTCTGTCTCTCTCTCTGGGGAAGGGAAGGAACCCCTGTACTGGTGCTGGGTGGTGGGAATCTGATGTCCGGAGGCTGATGAGCGGCGCGCCGAAGACCAGCTGGCTGGCAGGGGCGGCTGGGGGAATCTTGTCTCCCCAAAAGTAACACATCTCTTGAAACTTGAAGACTAGTCTGGCTGGCGGGTGGGCAAGCAGGTGACCCTCCTCCAATACAGTCCTCCTGCAGCATTCTGCCAACTGAGGACCCAGTTTGTGGGGGCAATAAGCTGACTTTGTAAATATACAAAAGTATGAAGGCTATTGCTTAACGCATTGTAAGCCGCCCTGAGTCTCCGGAGAAGGGCGGCATATAAAAATAATAATAAAAAAAACTGCGCGGAGGTCCCAGGAGGCCCTCTGGTGCCCTGTTTTTGGCCTCCCCTGCCTCCAGAAGCACTCTGCTGGCCAAAAATTGGGTGTGCTGAGATCATCTGGGGTCTCCGCGTGGCCCATTTTTGTCCTCCCCCGCCTCCAGTAGTACTCTGACAGCCAAAAACATTGGCCTTACCTTCCAGTTCCAGCTCACGGGGCTTGTGAAGGTAAGTCCTGCACTTGGCTGAAGGGTGAGGGCTGGCAGGTGGGCGGGGCAGCCTTGTCACATGCAGGGTGGATTAATGGCTTCAACGGGCCATATTTCCCCCTTCTCCCCAGGAGTATAGTCCAATCAGGTCCTGTTCCAATTTTTTGGGAACCTGGTGCCCCTGGTGCTGTGGTAAATTCTTTTCCCTGGGCCACTATCCTTGAAGGCAGGAAGATAGCTCAGTTTGGCACTTCTGGTTCCTTTCAGTGTCCATACTCCCCAATTTATTTATTTATTTATTTATTTATTTATTTATTTATTTATTATATTTCTATACCGCCTTTCTCCCGTAGGACTCAAGGCGGTGTACAGTCAAGAAAAATATAGATACACATCATAAAATTGCTAATTAAAATTATTATAACATAGATTGGCCCAATTAAATAGAACCTAAAATTAGATAACATTTTAAAAACATTCACATGTTTATATGTTTAGCCCCGCCTGTTGGAACATCAGGGTTTTGAGGGCACGGCGGAAAGCACGGAGATCAGGGATATTTCATATCTCGGGGCAGTTCATTCCAAAGAGTTGGAGCACTCACAGAGAAGGCCCTCTCCCTGGGAGTCACCAGTTGGCATAATTTGACTGACGGTACCCTGAGTAGTCCCTCCCTGTGAGAACGAACTGATTGGTGGGAGGCTATTGGTGGCAAAAGACGGTCTCGTAGGTACCCAGGTCCTAAGCCGTGGACTGCTTTAAAGGTGATAACTAACACCTTGAATCGCACCCGGAAGACCACCGGGAGCCAGTGCAGCTCGTGTAGGAGAGGTGTTATATGGGCGCAATGAGCTGCGCCCATAATCATCCACGCGGCTATATTCTGAACCAGTTGGAGCCTCCGGGTGCTTTTCAAGGGGAGCCTCATGTAGAGAGCATTACAGTAGTCCATACAGGAGGTGACTAGGGCATGAGTGACTGTGCGCAAGGCGTCCCGATCCAGAAAGGGACGCAACTGGCAGATCAGGCAAACCTGATCAAAGGCACCCCTGGCCACGGCCGTCAAATGATCTTCTAAAGATAGCCGTGAATCCAGGAGGACACCCAAGTTGCGGGCCCTCTCTTTGGGGAGCAAGATCTCATCCCCAATTGTCAGTAATGGTACCAGCTGACTATACCGGGACGCCAGAAGCCACAGCCACTCGGTCTTGGAGGAGTTGAGTCTGAGCTTGTTTCTCCCCATCCAGATCCGCACAGCCTCCAGGCAACAGGACATCACAGCAAGGGCATCATTGGGGTGGTCTGGGGTGGAGATGTATAGCTGTGTGTCATCAGCATACTGATGAACACTCACCCCGAAACCACGGATGATCTCGCCTAGCGGTTTTACATAAATGTTGAACAGAAGGGGTGAGAGGACTGACCCTTGTGGCACCCCACAAATAAGGTGCCTCGAGGTCGACCTCTGCCCCCCTGCCAACACAAACTGCGAACGGTCAGAGAGGAAGGAGGAGAACCACCGAAGCATGGTGCCCCCTATTCCTAACCCCTCCAGCCGGTGCAGTAAGATACCATGGTCGATGGTATCAAAAGCCGCTGAGATCTAATAGGACCAGGATAGAGGAGCAACCTCTGTCCCGAGCCCTCCAGAGATCATCAACCAATGCGACCAATGCCGTTTCCGTGCTGTATCGTGACCTGAAGCCCAACTGGAACGGATCCAGATAGACAACATCCAGGTATCGGGGTAGTTGTCGCGCCACCACACTCTCAACAACCTTCGCAACAAAGCGAAGATTGGAGACTGGACGATAATTTGATAATATAGCCGGGTCCAGGGAAGGCTTCTTGAGGAGGGGTTTCACAACTGCCTCTTTCAAGGCGGGAAAGACACCCTCACTCAAGAGAAGCATTTATAATCCCCTGGAGCCAGCCTCGTGTAACCTCCCGGGAGGCCAGTACCAACCAGGAGGGACACGGGTCCAATAAACATGTTGCAGCGTTAAGCTTGCCCAGAATCCTGTCCATGTCCTCAGGAGCCACAGAGTCAAACTCTTCCCAGATAACGCTCTCAAGACCTACCCCCGTCTCCTCCCCTGGATCTACCCAATCGGAGTTCAGGCCTTCCCGAATCTGAGCAATCATGCAGGAATTGTACAAAATCCTCAGCTCGACCCTGTAAGGGATCTTCCCGTACCCCCACCTGAAGTAGGGAGCAGGTCACCCTAAACAGCGCGGCTGGGCGGTTCTCTGCAGATGCAATAAGAGCGGAGAAGTAGCTAGACTTCACCACTCTTATCGCCACTAAGTAGGTCTTAATATAAGATCTCACCTGTGTTCGGTCAGATTCAGATCGGCTTGTCCTCCAATTGCTCTCCAGGTGTCTTTTCCGACGCTTCATCTCTCTCAGCTCCTCGGAAAACCAAGGAGCTAGAAAAGATCGGCATCGGGTCAGAGGCCGCAAAGGCACGACGCGGTCCAAGGCCCCATTAGCCGCCCTGTCTCAGGCGACAACCAGGTCCTCAGTCGAGTCATGAGCCAGAATCTCAGGAAATGGCCCAAGCTCCGTCAGGAACCTTTCGGGGTCCATCAGGCGCCTGGGACGGAACCATTTGGTTGGTTCCGTCTCCTTGCGGTGGGTGGAAGTGACTTGAAAATCCATGTGAAGGAGAGAATGATCAGACCATGACAAGGGCTTGATGTCTATATCCCCTCTTCTTAGATCATTCAGCCACTGATCAGAGACAAAAATCAAGTCCAGAGTGTGATTCCCCAAGTGGGTGGGGCCTTTAATTACCTGGGTCAGGTCCATGGCCATCATGGAAGCCATGAACTCCCAAGCCGTCTCCGACATCTTACCAATGAATGGCAGGTTAAAATCCCCCATAACAATAAGTCTGGGGGTTTCCACCGCCACCTCGGCTATAATGTCGAGCAGCATATAGCATTTCTCACAGCATTCTTTCACACCTCCAGCATTCTTCTCCTCCCAAATGGCCCCTGCCCCCTGCTTATGGCAGTTGCTAGCAAGCTTCAAAGAAAGCAAAGATAGACAGCTGGTATTCAGCCCCCCTTTTCAAAGGTGTTAGCTCTGGGAAAGAAGGAAGAAAATATTAAGTACCATATTTTTTGGAGTTTAAGATGCACTTCCCCAGTCCCTAAAAGAGGCTGGAAATTTGGTTGCATCTTATACTCCGAATGTAGCTTTTTTGAAGCTTTTTTTCAGCCCTAACAAGATATCTTCCGCGTTTTACCTGCTCCCTCAAACTCTCAGCTGTGCTTTAAAAGCTTTTTTTTTCAGCCCTAACAAGGTGCTAGCAAGTGAAGCGATCTTCCAAGCTTTGCCTGCTCCCTCCGACTCTTACATATCATACATTCATACATGGCCACCACATATGACAATAAATACCTGGTTGCATTTCCAACCTTTGGTGGACATATTTCTAGATATCTATGCTAATCTTGCCGGTGGCAGATGCTACCTATAGAACATTTTATATAAGTTTAAGTTTTCCTTATATGCAGTGGTCATTGTCATCTTATAATTTCTATCCCAAAGCTTTTGCCATTTATATAATTCTATAGTGTAGCCAAAATTTTTCACCCATGCTATCATTTCAGGTGTGCTTCCATTCAAATCCCAAGAAAGGAAACTCCATGTTTGTAGAGAAGAGGTATTTTACTGAGTTTGAAATGATAGCAATGAAAGAAAAGCAAAATCTGACGCAAAAGGCGCGAAAGTTACATATTGAAAGTATCCCCAAGGACCCAGGGTGAATGTCCAATCCCCAACCCAATTGGTGTCATGTGGGCTGTATCTTCAGGTGTTTTCGCCCATCTGGTATTCCGGGATGGTTGACCTTGACTGGGTATAAACAAGTCCATTCAGCTGCACAGTAGATCATGAGAGCAATCCTCCCTTTTCATTCACACAGGGCATCTCTCTCCAGCTCATATCCCCCCACCCAAATGCCAATCTTCCCATCTCTCCCATTACTATGACAGTTGATAGCAAGGAAGCATCATAGAGGCTGACATTCGGCCCTCCTGCAGTAGAAGTGTTAGCCCTGGAGGAAAACACAAGACAAAAGAGACAAAATAGAAACGAACATAACAACCCAATATAGAGGATATTTTACAATAAGACGACTGCGACTTATCAGGATATTTAGTGTGAAACAGTTGTAAAAATTGTGGTACTCTGACATCTTGCTCATTCACCCATTCAGATTGAGAAGGAGGAAAATGTTTCCAGGCAACCAAATACTGTACTTTCCCCCTATGCTTCCTGAAATCTAGGATCTCTTTGACCTCGAAGTGCTGCTCCCCTTCTATGAGGAGTGGTACAGGAGGGGTAGGTTGATCCAGTCAGAGAGAGGAGGTATGTTCAGGTTTCAACAAGCTAACATGAAACACAGGGTGAATCCTTTTAAGGTTTTTTTTGTAACTAGCTGAACTGTCACCGGGTTGACAATCCTGACAATAGGGAAAGGACCCACATACTTAGGTCCCAATTTCTTTGACTTCCGGGTAGTCTGTAAGTACTTAGTAGGCAAAAAAAACCCTATCCCCAACTTGGTAGCCTTTCAGCATAGCTCTTTTCTTGTCAGCCTGTTTCTTACGTGCTTGATGAGCCTCATCTAAGGCCTTATGAGTAACAGGCCAGATAAACTGAAGCTGCTCAATCCATTCCACTAGTGAAGGGATGTGGAGTTTCTCCTGTGGCAGCTCAGGAATGGGTACAAAGTCGTGATCAGAAGCCACTTTGAACGGGGTGAAGCTGGTGCTACTATGGATGGAATTATAAGCGACCTCTGCAAAAGGCAATAAGTCGGCCCAATTGTCTTGCTGATAATTTACATAACATCTGAGGTACTGTTCTAGAACCAAGTTAGCACGTTCACAAGCCCCATTAGTTTGAGGGTGGTGTGCGGAGCTTAGGCCTTGGGCAGAGCCTAACATCTTCAGGAACTCCCTCCAGAAGAGGGAGGTGAATTGTACCCCCCTATCTGAGATAATGCATTCGGGAACCCCATGTATCCTATATACATGTTGAATAAACAGTTTAGCGTTTTTGCAGAGGGAATCTTGGAACAGGGTACAAAACACATTATTTTCCAAGAAAATAAGTCTGTGATTACCCAAATGACCGTATCCCCCCACCTCGGGCAGCTCAATAATGAATTCCATGGATATTTCCTTCCACGGAGCACTAGGGCTAGCAACATTCTGGAGAAATCCAGGTGGCTTTCCAGGTGGCCTCTGAGGATGCACACACAGGACAACTAGTGACATAGGCTTCTATGTCCTTTTTCAAAGAGGGCCACCAGAACTGCCGTTTAACTAAATGTAAAGTTTTCATGAACCCAAAGTGTCCAGCAGCTTTCAAGTCATGGGCCTGTTGTAATATGGTTCCCCGAAGTCTGGTGGGGACGTACAACTTAGCGCTCACCCATGCTAGGCCATCATGAATAGTGCACTCTTGGATCTTGGAGTCCTAGTGGACAACCATTTAGATATGAGTCAGCAGTGTGCAGCAGCTGCCAAAAAAGCCAACACAGTTCTGGGCTGCGTAAACAGAGGGATAGAATCAAGATCACGTGAAGTGTTGATACCACTTTATAATGCCTTGGTAAGGCCACACTTGGAATATTGCATTCAGTTTTGGTCGCCACGATGTAAAAAAGATATTGAAACTCTAGAAAGAGTGCAGAGAAGAGCAACAAAGATGATTAGGGGACTAGAAGCTAAAACATGAAGAACGGTCGCAGGAACTGGATATGTCTAGTTTAATGAAAAGAAGGACTAGGGGAGACATGATAGCAGTGTTCCAATATCTCAGAGGTTGCCACAAAGAAGAGGGAGTCAAACTATTCTTCAAAGCACCTGAGGGTAGAACAAGAAGCAATGAGTAGAAACTAATCAAGGAGAGAAGCAACTTAGAATTAAGGAGAAATTTCCTGACAGTTAGAACAATTAATAAATGGAACAACTTGCCTCCAGAAGTTGTAAATGCTCCAACACTGGAAATTTTTAAGAAGATGTTGGATAACCATTTGTCTGAAGTGGTGTGGGGTTTCCTGCCTGGGCAGGGGGTTGGACTAGAAGACCTCCATGGTCCCTTCCAACTCTGTTATTCTATTTCTATTTCTAAGACATCATCATTGTGAAGGGCAACCATCACTCGGCTGCAGTCCCTTCCGGAGCCATGGTGACACACCTCACTTTAGCTGCTTCTGAAGCAAAATCCTCCCCATACTTCTGCATGTGATTCCAAACGTGGGCTAGGAAGAATCCCAGAGCTTTGGGATCCCCTCTGTATTTTACTCCCAGCTGAGGAACTTTTGGAATTTGGTGCCTCTGGGGGACTGTCCCCTCCCGCCGGGCGGCCTGGGCTACTGCAGCCACTTGAATTCCTGCAGCCTGTGCTGGGCCCAGCTGAGCTATAGGAATCACTTCTGGATTTGCTGCTCCCCCAACCTCTACATGCACAGGCAGGGCATACCTTTCCTGTGCTCTCCGGCTTTCAAGAGCTTCATGAAGGAGATGCAGGGCCTGAGTCAGCAGGAGGTCTTCTTTGTCCTCTTCCTGCCAGGCAACCTCTCCACACCAGTGTCTGGCAGCAGTTATTCCAGAGGGGAGCGCCTCTGGAATTTCCATCTGTCCTATGCCCAATGACCATTTGGCTTGGACTGGTTTCTCCTCAAGTTGCAACTCTGACAGCCATTCAGTCTCCTCCCAACCATAGTGGGACTGGGGGAGAGTTGACGCTGTGGCTTCCATGTCTTCTTGATCACTGCCCTGATTAGACATTCTTTGCTCAGCCCCCATGGTAGAGTTGATCTCCGGGTTGTCTGATAAAGCAGATCTTGCTTAATGTCAGGTGTGCCTCCATTCAAATCCCAAGAAAGGAAACCCTTGACTTCATGTTTGTAGAGGAGAGGTACTTTTACTGAGTTTGAAATGATAGCAACGAGAAAAAAGCAAGATCTGAAGCAAAAGGCACGAAAGTTACATATTGAAAATATCCCCAAGTCCCTCCCCCAAGGACCCAGGTTAAATGTCCAATCCCCAACCCAATTGATGTCATGTGGGCCGCATTTTCAGGTGTTTTCGCCCATCTGGTATTCTGGGATGGTTGACCTGACTGGGTATAAACAAGTCCATTCAGCTGTGCAGTAGATCATGGGAACAATCCTCCCTTTTCGTTCACACAGGGCATCTCTCTCTAGCTCACATCCTCCCCACTCAAATGCCAATCCCCCCCCATTACTATGGCAACC
The DNA here is from genome assembly GCF_029215685.1 of Pituophis catenifer annectens. NCBI lineage: Eukaryota > Metazoa > Chordata > Lepidosauria > Squamata > Colubridae > Pituophis > Pituophis catenifer. The sequence continues at coordinate 104,305,016 of NW_027256883.1, read as the reverse complement.
AATAGCAAGCAAGTATCATAGAGGCTGACAGTTTCTTTAACTTGTTCATCTTCCATTTTAAAGCTTAGTAAAAAACTATAGTTTCCTTATCAATTTTTCATCTGTCCCTAATAGTATTTGATCAAGTATTGTTGGCTCTTTATAAAAAACCCCATATTTTCATGTCTTTCTCATATCTTCATTGTATTTGCAAGTGCAGCCACCATACTAGGTCCACCCTTTGGTTCTGTCTACTTTTAAGTTCCCCTTCCTCATTTATTGTATTATTATGTATTGTAGTCTTTGTAGGCTACAATTTTTTTCCAAATTGACAAGATTTGGATGTATCAATGTGTAAGGTCCTGCCTCTCCTCCCTGTTCAAGAAAGCACGAATTCTTGAAACAGCAGCATTTCAAAAATCATATAATTGTTATATGATGAGATTTGGAAAATTGTAAGCACAAAATGATTTTAACCAATTGAGATGCTGTCTATAATTGTTTGTAAGGATGATATTTTTAAGTTGTTTTTTAATTTAATTTAAAAATATATTTTTTTCAAAAAAAAAAAGCTTTTATTGAAAGGAAGTGATTGCAAGACAAAAGAGAAAGCAGGATCTGTGTTCCTCTTAGGCAATTCCGTTAGGATAAAGGAGTTAGAAATCCCTCCTCTGAGTTTGAACATGTGAAGATGCTGTGAAAACGGTCATCCTGGGAAGGAGATAAGGGACTGTTCCCAGGTGCTTCTTTCAGGAGGCTTCAGAGTGGAGACAAAACAAATGGCCCTCCCACCCTACACATTTCCCAAAGGTAAATCAAAGCACAGGGCAGATAGGTATCAGAGTTAGGTTATAAACTAAGGGATTACAGGATATGTAAGAAATAGGAAGAGGATAATAAGTGAATAAATGATCCAGGCTCCCCTCCCCACAGAAATGGCAGTATCATGATAGGGATCTGACATGCTGCCCCTCTAGAAAAATGAGAGGTCCACCTGTAAAGAAAGCACAAAGAGAAACAACACAGTGAGTTATTTGGGTTTGTTAGGGTACTGTGAGTGGAACTTTTTCAATAATGTGGGGGCCCTAACATGTTTTTTAGCTACCCACTCATTCTGGGAGGGGGGTAAATGCTTCCAGACTACTAGATATTGCGTGGAGCCATGGTGTGTGTTGGAGTCTAGGATTTCCTTAATCTCGAGGTGTTGTTCCCCCTCCATCATAATAGGGGTTGAAGGAACGTCTGCAGGTGGCCTTAGAAGCGAGGTAATTTCTGGTTTCAGTAGGTTGCGGTGAAACACTGGGTGGACCCGCCTAAGTGTTTTGGGGAGGAGTAATTCCATTGTTACTGGGTTAATGATCCTAGTGATAGGGAAATGCCCTATGAATTTAGATCCCAACTTTTTGGAGGTTTGCAAGGACTGTAGGAATTTGGTGGATACGTAGACCTTATCACCTATTTTTAAAGGTTTTGGTTCCATTCTTTTTTTTTTTTTTTTTTTTGTCAGCCTGAGCTTTAAAAGTGGCCATAGCCTTGCTCAGAGCTAATCTTACTACTGGCCAGGTATTTTGCAGTTGTTGTATCCACTCCTTAAGGGAGGGTATGGTTGGTTCCTCTACTGGTAGTTCTGGCATTGGGGTATCTGTTGCATCTCGAAATGGGTTGAATCAAGGGCAGGAGGTCAGTCCAATTATCTTGCTGATAGTTAATAAAACATCTCAAATATTGCTCTAGAACGCTGTTTGTTCTCTCTATCCCATCATTAGTAGCCAGATGGTGACTCAAACTCAGGCCTTGGCCAGTACCTAGAAGGTCCAGAAAAGCTTTCCAGAACTTTGAAGTGAACTGAAACCCACAATCAGATATTATCCTTTGTGGGGCCCCATGCAGCTGATAAATGTGCTGCAGGAATTTTTGCAAGTGCTTTGGCAGGGGATAAAATGGGCCTGCTTTGAAAACAGGTCCGTTACAACCCAAATGACAGTATTCTCCCCACTTTTGGGCAGCTCTCCAATAAAATCCATAGAGATCTCCAGGCTGCTGAAGGCTCGGCTATGGTTTGTAGGAGTCCAGGGGTTTTGCCCTGCCTTCTTTTCGCTGCTGCAGGGCAACTGGCAACATAGCTCTCTATGTCCTTCTTGAGGTATGGCCACCAGAACTTTTAATAAGGTGCAGGGTTTTCACAAAACCGAAGTGGCCAGCCAGTTTGGAATTGTGGCATACTTTCATGAGAGGAAGCCTCTGGCTATCTGGAATTTATAATTTACCCCCCAACAAAGCCAGGTCATCTTTAAGTAAACATGTATTTTAATGGGCTTGGAACCAGTCATCATTAAGTAGGGATTGTTGAAACTCCTGAATGGTGGCATTGTCCGCTAGGAGGTCTTGTTTAGCTTGCTCCCTGGTTATCACCTTGGCTACCAGCTGGGAGGCTGGGAGCAGGGGTTTGATCACCTTGGGTTTTTTGCTATTATACTGTGGCTTTCTGGACAGTGCGTCTGCTAGAAAATTCTTCTGCCACCCAGGAAAGTATTTAAGATTGAAGTCAAAACACTTAAAATATTGAGCCCAGCACACTTGTTTTGGGAGAGTATCAGGGTTCTGACCGAAGGCCTAGTTAAATCATGAGCCTCAAGCCAAGCTTCAAAAGAAATCCAGTTATTTATTAGGAGCTTCATGTCGGCATGAACTAAGTGAAAACAAGCAATTTTGCGGGTTGTAGAAGTCACTCCCTCTGGCCACTGTGGGTCCCCCTGGAGATGAGCTTCACATTGCTGCTGGAATGTGCTTTGTTTTGACTGAAATGCAAGTTCCTCGATGCAGCTGCAAGGCTCAGTTTTCCCATCCCTCTGCCTATGGCAACTTGAGAGCAGGCCAGGAATGCTTCACGAGTTGACATTGAGTTTCCACAGGGTCTTAATGGCCTTCAGATTTTTATCGTCAGTCCACACTTTGAAAGGGATTTTGTTCCCTCTAGGAAATGTCTCCAGGTAAGGAGACCCCATTGCACTGCATATGCCTCTTTCTCTCAGATAACCTATCTCTGTTCAGTGTCTGTTTAATTTTTTAGCAGTATGCACAGGGTTGTAGTTGGCCCTGTTCATTTTCTTGTAGTAGGACTACCCTAACAGCCACGTCGCTGGAGTCTGCCTGTATGACAAAAGGTTTTTCTGGGTCTGGGTGCTTTAGGACTGGCTCATCTGAGAATAATTGTTTCAGTTTATTGAATGTCGCCTGGCATTCCATAGTCCAGTTTAGGGACTGCTTTGGCTTGTCTCCCCATTTTGTTTTCAAAACATTAGTGATGGGGAATGCAATTTGTGCAACAGCCGGGAAAAGTTGTCGATAGAAGTTTGCAAACCCCAGGAAACTCTGCAGTTGCTTATGCATGCGGGGAGGGATCCAGTCAATCACCGCTTGTACTTTCCCTGGGTCTATCTCCATGCCCTTGTGGGATATCTGGTATCCCAGGTAGTCTATCTTATCCTTGTGGAATTCACATTTAGACACTTTTGCATAAAGCTTAGTGGCACAGAGTTTGTTTAGGACTGGCCAGACAAGTTTTACATGCTCAGTTTTTGTTTTGGTGTGTATTAAAATTTATTTTATTTATTTTATTTTATTTATTGAATTTCTATACCGCCCTACTCCCGAAGGACTCAGGGCGGTGCACAGCCATGAAATAAAACACATAAATATACAAAATTTAAAATCGAATAAAATGGATTAAATAAATTTGGCTGAATTAATACCCATAATTTAAAAATACCCATATTTTAAAATCCATTAAAATTTAGAATTTACACTTAAAAGGGAGAAGATTTAGGCGAGGCCAGCTTGATGAAATAAAAGCGTCTTCAACTCGCGGCGGAAGGTGCGCAGATCCGGAATCCTCCGTATCTCTGGGGGGAGCTCATTCCAGATCGTCGGTGCCCCCACAGAGAAGGCTCTCCCCCTAGGGGCCGACAGCCGACATTGTTTGGCCGACGGCACCTGGAGGAGCCCCTCTCTGTGGGAGCGTACTGGTCGGTGGGAGGCTGATGATGGTAGTAGGCGGTCCCGTAAGTAACCAGGTCCCAAGCCATGGAGCGCTTTAAAGGTGGTAACCAGAACCTTGAAGCGCACCCGGAAGACCACCGGGAGCCAGTGCAGCTCGCGCAGGAGAGGTGTTACATGGGAGCTCCATGTTGCTCTCATAACCACCCGCGCGGCCGCACTCTGCGCCAGTTGGAGCCTCCGGGTGCACCTCAAGGGGAGCCCCATGTAGAGAGCATTACAATAGTCCAAACGAGAGGTGACGAGGGCATGAGTGACTGTGCGTAACGAGTCCCGATCTAGAAAGGGACGCAACTGGCGAATCAGGCGAACCTGATGAAAAATCCTCCCGGTCACGGCCGTCAAGTGCTCTTCTAAAGACAGCCGTGAGTCCAGGAGGACGCCCAAGTTACGAGCCCTTTCCGTGGGGGCCAATGATTCGCCCCCAATAGCCAGCGATGGCACCAGCTGCCTATATCGGGACGTCGGAAACCACAGCCACTCGGTCTTGGATGGGTTGAGCCTGAGCCCGTTTCTCCCCATCCAGATCCGTACGGCCTCCAGGCACTGGGACATCACTTCAAGGGCATCGTTGGGGTGGTCCGGGGTGGAGATGTACAGCTGGGTGTCATCAGCGTACAGATGGTACTTCACCCCGAAACCACGGATGATCTCGCCCAGCGGCTTTACATAAATGTTGAACAGAAGGGGCGAGAGAACCGATCCCTGCGGCACCCCACATATAAGGGGCCTCGGGGTCGATCTCTGCCCCCCTGTCAACACAGACTGCGACCGGTCAGAGAGAAAGGAGGAGAACCACCGTAAAACGGTGCCTCCCACCCCCAACCCTTCCAGCCGGTGCAGCATGATACCATGGTCGATGGTATCAAAAGCCGCTGAGAGGTCTAACAGGACCAGGACAGAGGAACAACCCCTGTCCCGAGCCCTCCAGAGATCATCAACCAACGCGACCAATGCCGTTTCCGTGCTGTATCCAGGCCTGAAGCCCGACTGGAACGGATCTAGATACGACGCTTCATCCAGGTACTGGGGTAGCTGTCGCGCAACCACACTTTCAACAACCTTCGCAATGAAGCAAAGGTTGGAGACTGGACGATAATTAGCCAATACTGCCGGGTCCAGGGAAGGCTTCTTGAGGAGAGGCCTTACCACCGCCTCTTTCAAGGCGGCGGGAAAGACACCCTCACCCAACGAAGCATTTATAATCCCCTGGAGCCAGCCTCGCGTCACCTCCCGGGAAGCCAGCACTAACCAGGAGGGACACAGGTCCAACAAACATGTGGTCGCGTTCAATCTACCCAGAATCCTGTCCACGTCATCTGGGGTCACAGGATCAAACTCATCCCAGATAACAGTCTCAAGACCTGTCTCCGTCACCCTCGTTGGATCTATCCCGTCGGAGTCCAGACCTGCCCGAATCTGAGTGATTTTGTCATACAGATACTGAACAAAATCCTTGACTCTTCCCTCCAAGGGGTCCTCCCGCGCTTCCTGGTGGAGCAGGGAGCGGGTCACCCTAAACAGGGTGGCCGGGCGATTATCTGATGACGCAATAAGAGCAGTAAAGTGAGTACATTTTGCTGCTTTTATCGCCACTAGGTAACTCCTAATATGAGATCTTACCAGTGTTCGGTCAGATTCAGAAAGACTAGCCCTCCAACAGCTCTCTAGGCGTCTTTTCCGGCGCTTCATCTCCCTCAGCTCCTCGGTGAACCAAGGAGCCAGGCGAGATCGGCGCCGGGTCAGAGGCCGCAAAGGCACGACTCGATCCAGGGCTCCAGCCGCCGCCCTATCCCAGGCGGCCACTAGGTCCCCAGATGAGGCATGAGCCAGAACCTCCGGGATTGGCCCAAGCTCCATCTGGAACCTATCAGGTTCCATCAGGCGCCTGGGGCGGTACCATCTTACCGGTTCCGCCTCCCTGCGGCGGGGTGCTGCGGTTCGAAGGTCAAGGCGAAGGAGCGAGTGATCTGACCATGACAAGGGCTCGATGACTATATCCCCTATCTCGAGATCACTCAACCACTGTCCAGAGACAAAAACCAAGTCCAGTGTGTTTCCCCCAGTGTGCGTAGGGCCATGAATTAGTTGGGTCAGGTCCATGGCTGTCATGGAAGCCATGAACTCCCGAGCCACCTCAGACGCCTCACCCACGGATGGCAGGTTGAAATCCCCCATGACCATAAGTCTGGGGGTATCAACCGCCACCGCGGCAATAACGTTGAGTAGCTGGGGCAGGGCTGCCGCCACGTGGCAGGGAGCCAGGTACGTGATCAGCAAACCCATCTGAACCCCGTGGCCCCACTTCACAAGGAGGGACTCACAACCAGCTGTCTGAGGTACAGTGGTCTCCCTCGGCCTAAGGCCTTCTTTAATAATAACCGCTACTCCCCCGCCCCTCCCCTGTGACCTTGGCTGATGGAATGCATGGAAACCTGGTGGGCACATTTCTACCAGAGGGACCCCTCCCTCTGGGCCCAACCAGGTCTCCGTAATACCCGCCAGGTCCGCTCCCCCCTCGTAAACAAGATCACAGATGAGGGGGGCTTTATTTACTACAGATCTGGCATTGCACAACATCAGACGAAGGCCCGGGCCCTGAAGGTCTGTACTACCTGGAGAACGGGTAGAGCCTTGGGGGCCGGAGCACTCTACCGCTTGAAGACAGCGGGTGCGTGCTCCCTTAACATGATATGGCCCCCTGCTCCCGCCATATCTACCGCTCCCACACACAGTACCGATGGTGAAAGCATAGTCTGGACCAGCTCGACCCCCTCCGGATCCCCCACCACCCCCGCCGAACGTCCTGGCCAAGCCCGACTCTCCCCCTAGTGGGTTATCCCCCAAACCCACAATCCTAATTCCAATCCCACCCCCCTCCCCCCTCCCAGAACCCCTTAAAAGTTTAAACAAGGACAATTTTAAAAAACCCCGCAACCCCCTCTTTGCGGCATGCCACCTCTCGGGACTCGGCACTACTCCTCAGCTCCTCAGCCTCTGGACGTCAGATTCCCACCACCCAGCACCAGTTCAGGGGTTACCCCCCCCCAAGGAGCAGGGGAGAGAGAGAGAGAGAGGGAGAGGGAAAGACAAAGAGAGAAAGACAAAGACAAAGAGAAAGGGAGAGGGGGAGAGAGGGAGTGGACTGGTGGATGCTGGCTACTGAGTATTCTCCCTACTTCCGGGTCACATAGGAGGGAGCTGCACGCATGATTGGGTGGGTGGTGATTATAGTATAAAAGGTGGGGGGGGCAGGTAGCCTTAACAATATGTTCTTTATTGATTGTCACTGCATGCCAGAAAGAAATAAAGAAGGCAGCAACAGACCAGGTTTGTGTCTTTTCTTTTTCTTTAGTCTGGAACCTGACACCGCTGACATCCATATCATATCTATTGTAGACCAAGATTGACGTCTGTTAGAGTAAAATGTATAATATTTTTCTCACTATAAGACACAGTTTTCCCCCCCAAAAAAGTGGATGGAAATGTCTGTGCGTATTATAGAGCGAATATTGCGAGGGGGAGGGGGTTGGTGAATGATGCCGCCTGTCACTGCTGCTGCCTTTCACTGTTTCTACTGTTTGCTGCCACCAGGGAACACTGGCGCCTTTGCTGGTGAGCAGCTGATTGGCAGTTGGATCAGCCTCCCAGAATACCACTGATCAGCTGTTCTAGGCAGCAGGATTCGCAGCCGTTTGCCACCCCATTTGCCGCCACTGCTGCCGCTGCCACTGCCACTGCTGCTGCTAAACACTGCCAATGCTAATCACATGCGACAGGAGTGGTAGCAGTGGTGAGCAGTAGCGGTGGCAACTGCAGCAGCGGTGGTGATAGACGATGAGCGGTGGCAATAGGTGATAGGCAGTGGCGGCAATGATCCCCGCTGCCTAGAACAGCTGCCTTGAACAGCTGATCGGCAGTATTCCGGGAGGCTAATCCAACCACCAATCAGCTACTTGGCAGTGAACACACCAGCGTTCACCAGCGGCAGCAAACAGTAGTGGTGGTGACAGGCAGCGGCAGTGATAGGCAGTGGCATTCGCCAAACCCCCTCCCTCCGCAATATTCCCTCTATAACACGCACAGACATGGGGGGGGGGACTGCGTCTTATAGTGCGAAAAATTCAGTACATTTTACTCTAACAGATATCAATCTTGGTCTACAATAGATATGATATGGATGCGGCGATCTGTGGTGGCGGCAGTGGCAAGAGGTGGCAGAAGTGAGCGGTGGTGATAGGCAGTGGTGATCCCTGCCACCTAGAACAGCTGATCGGCAGTATTCTGGGAGGCTGATCCAACTGCCAATCAGTTGCTCAGCAGCAAAGGCTGCAGTGTTCCCTGGCGGTGACAGCAGCTCAGTTGACAGGTGGTGGGTGCTATGGAGCGGAGCCTGACAAGCCCTGTGCTGGGGCTGCGATAACGTGCTGAAGACAACCAGGCTGTTTGCTGTTTGCTGCAAGGACAGTAGCCAGATGAATACTAGATGGATGCTGGGAGGCAGAGGCAGATTTTTTTTTCTTTTTTTTCCTCCTCTAAAGCTAATGTGAGTCTTATGGTCCGGTGCATCTTATAGTGCCAAAAATATAGTATATTGATTTTTCCCTGGGTTTATTTCTTTCCAAGTATCCTGTATACCTATTTCTTCCACCATCTTAAAAAAAAGTTCTAGGTAAGGTCTTTCTTGTTTTTTTTTACACATTTTACTACTTTTATAGTCAGGTTTTGTATCAACTATTGCATTAAACTCTCCTATGAGACAGATATTTTCATACTCTGTTTCAAGTATCTTCTTGTGAAGCTTTTTATAAAATTCTTTCTGTCTATTATTTGGCACATATATTGCTACTAAAAGTATCTGTTTCTGATTTAATGTCACTTCCACCATCAAAATTCTTCCTTCTTCCTCTTTAAAGATTTGTTTAGCATTTATTGTTTCTTTAATATATAACACCACCTCTGTTTTCTTTTATTGTGATAGCGAGGTGTATAGTTTCCCCAATTTAGAATACTCCAATAATTTATTATGGTGCTTTTTGTAAAGATATTGGCTGAATTTGTTCTTGAAGGGTTGAGCAAAGACTGAGGCGGGACCCGAGTTTATCAGGTAACGTTTATTCTAACAAGTTTAACATTCCAGCAACAGTCACAACAGAAGCAATTGTGCCTGTTTGACAGCTCTTTTATACAAGCTGTCAAACAGTTTAGCCAATCAGGAACAAGGTAAGAACTTCTCATTCTCCACTAGGAGAACGGACCATGGAGAGGACTTAGGACATGACACTCCTTCCCATCTTGTCTGCACATGCGTAGTCCTGGACGTACGCCGGCCGACGCCGGATCCGGCCTGATTGTCTAGGGCCTGGAGCCTGCAACTGCTCTGATTGGGGCAGTTCTCCAGTTATCATTGGACTCTCAGCGGCCCTCTCTGTTGCTGAAAGGTCTGATCACTCCAGACTCATTTCCATGGCTGCAGGTAAGTGATCGGGTTCCTTTTCTTCCATATGTCCAGGTTCAGTTGGCAGTGGGCTGTCTAGCTCTTGCTGCATGTTTTCTAGTGCAGTCTCTTCAAGCTGTTGTCGGTTTGAGACACTCCATCAGGCCCATAGTTGATCCCTATGGTAACGCCATACTTGTCCTTGGCCCATATCCACCCTATAACAATGAGTCTGCTTACAGGAAGGAAGTACAAGGCCTGACATTGTGGTGTAATGAAAATAATCTCACACTCACACTTAACATCACAAAAACTAAAGAACTTATAATTGACTTCAGGAGGAAGAGAGATGTACATCTACCATTGTACATAAATGGTGAGGAGGTGGGGAGGGTGGGTAGTTTTAAATTTCTGGGCATTTATATCTCGGAGGACTTCTCATGGACTATGAATGCTAACATGCTTGTGAAGAAGGCACAAAAAAGGCTGTACTTCCTGAGAATGCTCAGGAAGATAAATCTATCTCAGCATCTACTTCTGTCCTACTATCGCAGCACCATTGAGAGTGTTTTGACATATGGCATTCTTGCATGGTATGGACCATGTAGTGGACAAAAAAGCTCTTCAGAGAATCATTAAAACTGCCCAGAATATCATCGGACTCCAGCTACCAGCCCTGGACAACATCTTTGAATCTCGCTGTTTGAGAAAGTTGCATAACATTCTCAGAGACTCTTCCCATCCTGCTTACAATTTTTTTGGACTGTTGCCTTCTGGAAGAAGATACAGAACAATTAAAACTCGGACCACATGTTTTCTGAATAGTTTTTATCCCAGAGCTATAATTGCACTCAACAATGAACTAAAGGGCCACCATCAGTGAGCTGTTGGACAGCTTGGTCTGTTGTGTGGATATTTGGGTGGTTTAGGGGTGGAAAATTGTGGTGGGTGGGAGTGTGTTTATTTATTTATTTATTTAATAAAATGTATATGCCGCCCTATCTCCGAAGACTCAGGGCAGCTCACAACAATAAAACAACCAGTTAAAAATATGAAATACATAATATATAATTTATATTAAAAACCCCCAAATCTGGACTTCCAGTTGGCTCCGCGGACTTCACTGACGCTCCTCCGTGGGTGCCCGATCCCCGGTACCATAAAAGCCCCAGAACAGCCGAAAAACAGCTGTCTGGGGCTTGGAAACCCTCTCCCCAGGCAAAGGGGAGAGAGAAGAGCCAGCAGAAGCCCTCCAAGTGCCCTAGGAGAAATCTTGGGGCATGAAGAGCGAAGGCTCCCTAGAAGTCTGTCAATCTGCTCCGGACCTGGGAAGACTCCACTATTTAGCGGAGCTAGAAGCCGCGACCATCTCTGCTGATAACAAATGAGGGAATTCTTAACATCTTTAATTGCTGCAGGCAGAACAAGCCAGGAGAAGTCAGACTGCAAGTATTTCCCCTTAACTCCAAAGTTTATAGCCTCCTTTGGAAGTAACAAGTTAGCAATTTGCCAGAAAATGGCGATTGAAACTTGAAAGGGAAGGGTGGAGAAAGGGAAAGTTACAGAAAGTTTCATTTCCTTGGTAGCCTCTTGCCTGGAAAGAACTGTTGTATTGAGAGAAGGAGGATTTTAAACATTAATTTATGATTGGGAAAATTCTTTGACTTTGATGAACTTTTCTTTTTGGCTTCTGAATAAAATACAATGATCAATTTAAACTGAAAATGGCCTCAAAATCTGTAAAGACCGTTCCTATTAAAGGAACTGGGAGCGCTGGAAGCTCCCCAGCTCATACTCCTAGATTGCAAGCCTCTACCCCTCTAACAGACCCACAGACTTTAACGTTTGAGATGATACAAGAAGCCCTACAAGCCACACAAAATAAAATTGCTACTGTGATTAATGAAAAAATTAATGAAACTAATGAAAAAATACAGGCTGTTTCAGATGAGATTTTAATTCGGAATCAGCAAATCAGAGATGATATATTATTGGCATTTAAATGTTTCGCAGGTGATATTGAAATGGTGGATGATAAAGTTGAAGAAATTAAGCAATCTACAGAAATTTTGGACAATAAATTGGGAGAGACTCACAGCAGACTTGAGAGAGCTGAAGTTGATGTAACAATGTTACAATATAGAGATATGGAATTTGCTTTAAGATTCAGAGGGGTGAAGGAAAATAAACAAGAGAACTTGAAAGAAATGATGTCAGAGGCATTGGCACAGTTGCTGGGGGAGATGAAAACTGAGCTGGGCTGGCAGATTGACAAAGGCCGTTTGAATCGCCGTTTGAGGCGCTCATCTCGCATGCCACTCACCAAGCTACCAAGGAGATAGTCGTCTAGATTTACAAACTCACAGTGTTGCACTGCTCCCCTCAGAGCTGCCACTTATTTATTTATTTATTTATTGTTTGTTTGTTTGTTTGTTTGTTTGTTTGTTTGTTTGTTTGTTTGTTTGTTTGTTTATTTATTTATTTATTTGTTCGATTTATATGCCGCCCTTCTCAGGAGACTCAGGGCGGCTTACAATGCATTAAGCAATAGCCTTCATACTTTTGTATATACCTGCTTAGTAGGGCTCCCCCCCCCAAGCAGTGTTCTTTTTTATACAAAGTCAGCTTATTGCCCCCACAAATCGGGTCCTCATTTTACCTACCTTGAAAGGATGGAAGGCTGAGTCAACCTTGAGCCTGGTGAGATTCAAACTTGCAGTAATTGCAGGCAGCTGGTGTTACTTAACAGTGCATTAATCTGCTGAGCCACCAAGGCTCTAACTTTCTCCAATTTACTCCACCAGCTCACTTCCCCCCTCCCAACTATTCAGACAGCACCCCCCTCCCCCGTTTCAATGGCATCCGTAGCAAGCAAGCAATATAAAAGTGGAGGCTGACATTTGGCCCTCCTGCAGAAGAGACATTAGTCCTAGAAAAAGAACAGAATAAGGTAAAATAGAAAATTACATAAACAGGTAACATATGTACAGCTCCATAACTAAGGTGTGAAGTTTCCAAAAGATGCCCTAATTAATTCATGAGCCATGAGTCAAACTTCAAAAGAAATACATTCATTTAGGGCCTGGTGGCTCAGCAGACTAAAAAGCATTGTGATTAATACCAGCTGTCTGCAATTACTGTAAGTTTGAATCTCACCAGGCTCAAGGTTGACTCAGCCTTCCATCCTTTCTAAGGTAGGTAAAATGAGGACCCAGTTTGTGGGGGCAACAAGCTGACTTTGTATAAATATACAAAAGTATGAAGGCTATTGCTTAATGCATTGTAAGCTGCCCTGAGTCTCTGGAGAAGGGTGGCATATAAATCAAATTAAAAAAAAAATTATTAGGAGCACCATTTTGGCAATATTCGGATGCAGTTAGAACTAATCCCACATAGATTTATGTTCCCCTATGACCCTGTCTCTCCCCTCCTCCCTGGCCATGTCATAAATCACATTCTCCAATTACCTACTTTGGCTAGCGGTGAAATCCAACACCCTTCTTTTGATTGCGGAAGAAAGCATGTATGGAATGTAGCTTCCATTAGGGAAATCAATTAGCTCTATCAGTTCTCCCTCCCTCCTGCTCATAGCAACTTGAAAACTTTGCAAGTTGACATTCAGCTCCCCTCACTTCCCGAGGGCGACCTGTGCAAAGCAAAACAATTTGAGTACAGATGTAGAATTTAGGGACGTGACCCCCCCACCTGGCTTATTTGGATTTCCTGTGTGAAATTTGGCTATCAGGTGATCAGCCTGGATGTTTCGACTCTTTACCCAAGATGCCTCTGATAAGGAGTAACCCTTCCACTTGATTAAATGTTGGAGTTGTCTCCTGTGCCACCTCGAATTGAGGATTTGCTGCACCTCATAATGGGTCTGGGGGCTCATAGGGTAGTGGCCTCAGGGTCGATCCAACCATGGGTTTTAAGAGGCTACCGGGTATATCTTCCCTAGCAGTCAGGGCAACTTCAATTGCACCGGGTTGATTATCTTTACTATGGGGAATGGTCCCATAAACTTTGGCCCCAATTTCTTGCTATGGAGTTTTAACCTCAAATATTTTGTGGAGAGGTAAACCTTCTCCCCCAATTGAAATGGCCTTTGGGGAGCTCGGTGTTTGTCTGCCTGTTTCTTGTAGGTTTGTGCCGCTTTCGCTAGCGCTTTCTTGACATTCTCCCAGGTTGCTTTCAGTGTCGCATCCAATCAGTCAAGCTGACTGAGGAGGGGGGCTCCCTTGGATACTCAGGCATTGGGACGAAGTCCATGCCGCTCACTACCTTGAATGGGGTTAGCCCGTGCTACTGTGAACAGCATTATTATATGCAACCTCAGCGAAAGACAGGTGGTCCGCTCAATTGGACTGCTGATAGTTCACGTAGCATCTCAGCTACTGCTCTACTATAGCATTCAGTCTCTCTGCTCCCCCATTGGTGCTTGGATGAAAGGCTGAGCTAAGGCCCTGGGATGACCCAGTGGACCGTAGGAACTCCCTCCAGAACTTAGCCGTGAACTGGACCCCTCTGTCAGAGATAATTCTTCTTGGTACTCCATGGAGGCAATAGATATGTTTCAGGAACAGTTTGGCCAACTGGTGGGCTGAGGGTAGTCCGCTGCAGGGTATGAAGTGTGCCTGTTTGGAAAATAAATCTATTACAGTCCAGATCACCGTGTTTCCCCCACTTTTCGGCAACTCCACTATAAAGTCCATTGCAATCTCCTCCCATGGTCTTGTAGGCTCTGCTACTGATTGTAGCAGTCCAGGGGGTTTTCCTGGTCGCTTCTTCATCATGGCGCAGATGGTGCAACTTTTCACATAACTGTCCACGTCTTTCTTTATGCTGGGCCACCAGAACTGCCTCCGTGCTAAGTGTAAAGTCTTTAGGAATCCTAAGTGGCCTGCCGGTTTAACATCGTGACTCCTCTGGAGGATCAGGGTGCGTAGAGATTCTGGGACATAGAGCTTTGTCCCCTTCCATGCGAGGTCATCCCTTTTTGTCAGGATGTGTTGATTGTCTCAGAACCAGGGGTCTGCCAGTAGTTCAGTTTTGAGTTTTGCTGTTAGATCACTTGTTGGTTGGTCGTGCCGGTCGTGGCGTCGTCGTCTGGTGGTTACTTGGCCCGCTATTTGGGTAAGGGGCACAATGGCGTCCACTACCTGCTCCTGCTCACATTTGTACTGGGGCATGCGGGAGAGGGCATCAGCTAGAAAGTTCCTCCCCCCTGGAATTTGCTTTAGCACGAAGTCAAAATGGTTGAAGTACTGAGCACAACGGACTTGTTTGGGCGATAGTTTTTGTGGGGTCCTGAGGGCCTCCAGGTTTTTGTGGTCAGTCCAGACTTTGAACGGATTCTGGCCCCCTTCCAGCAGGTGTTGCCAGGTTAGCAGTGCCCATCTCACCATGAATGCCTCTTTTTCCCATGCTGCCCATCGTCTCTCTGTGTCTGTGAGCTTGCGGGAGGTGTAGGCACAGAGTTGTAGATTTCCTTGACTATTTCTTTGGAGTAGCACTGCTCCAACTGCCACATCGCTAGCATCTGCTTGGATGATGAAGGGTTGTTCGGGGTCAGGGTGCTTCAACACCAGTTCCTTCACAAACATTTCTTTTAGTGTTTCAAATGCCTCTTGGCAGGTTAGGTCCCACTGTAGAGGTTGTCCCGGGTGGGGTTTTGTTCCTGGGCTCCCTGTCTTTAGGAGGTCTGTCATGGGTTTGGCAATCTTCACAAAGGAGGGGATGAATTGCCTATAGAAGTTCGTGAATCCTAGGAAGCTTTTTAGCTGTCTACGGGTGCGAGGGGGTTGCCAGCCTGGGACTGCTTGCACTTTGGCTGGATCCATCTCTATTCCCTCATTTGACACTCGATAACCCAAGTAGTCTAGTTGTGTGCGGTGGAACTCGCATTTTAACAGCTTGACATACAGGTTGGCTGCCAGAAGTTTCCCCAGTACCTGGCGGACAAGGGGTATTTGGTCATCCATGGTCTCAGTGTAAATGAGGATATCATCTAGGTAGATGAGAACCCCCTTGTAGAGGTGCTCATGCAGCACCTCATTTATTAATTGCATGAACACCGCTGGGGCTCTCTGCAGTCCGAAAGGCATCACCTTAAATTGGAAGCTCCTTAGGGGGCAATTGAATGCTGTTTTCCACTCGTCTCCCTCCCTGATGTGTACTCGGTAATATGCTTCTCTGAGGTCTAGTTTGGTGAAGACGTTTCCTTTAGCCAGGTGAGATAGCATGTCCTTCATGAGGGGGAGGGGATATAGGCTGTGTACACACACTGCATTGATATCTCGAAAGTTGACACACAATCTCATAGTCCCATCTTTTTTTTCTTTGAAGAGGACTGGTGCTGCGACCCGTGGTTTGGCTGGCTCGATGAACCCCCTTTCTAGGTTTTTGTCTATGTAGTTGCGCATTTCTTGCATTTCCCTAGGTGTCATGGCATATAGTTTGGGCTTGGGTAGTTTTGCCCCAGAGATGATTTCGATGGCGCAATCTGCCTCGTGGGCTTTTTTTTTCAAAAGAAATACAGTCATTTATTAGGAGCACCATTTCAGCAATATTTGGATGCAGTTAGAACTAATCCCACATAGATTTACGTTCCCCTATGTCTCTCCCCTTCTCCATGGCCATGTCATAAATCACAATCTCCACTTACCCACTTTGGCTAGCTGTGAAATCCAACACCCTTCTTTTGATTGCAGAAGAAAGCATGTATGGAATGTAGCTCCATTAGGGAAATCAATTAGCTCTATCAGTTCTCCCTCCCTCCTGCTCATGGCAACTTGAAAACTTTGCAAGTTGACATAAGGTTTATCAGGATATTTGGAATAAAACAATTGCAGCTGCTTCGGAGCCCTAACATCTCGCTCATTTACCCATTCAGACTGAGCTAATGGGAAGTGTTTCCAGCCACCAAGGCACATTACCTCGATGTTTCCTAGAATCCAATATCTCTTTGACCTCAAAATGCTGTTCCCCTTCAATGAGTATGGGGACAGGAAGAGGTTCTTGGTCCAGACGCAGGGGGGACATACACTCGGGTTTCAGCAAACTAACATGAAACACAGGATGAATCCTCTGCAAGGTTTTAGGCAGCTCTAATTGCACCGTAACTGGGTTAACTATGTATACAATAGGGAAAGGACCCACATATTTGGTCCCAAGTTTTTTTCGACTTTTGGGTAGTTTGCAAGTACTTGGTGCAAAAGAAAACCTTATCTCCTGCTTTGTAATCCCTACCCTGAATTCTTTTCTTATCAGCTTAGTTTTTATGAGCTCGGTGAGCCTCATCCAGGGCCTTACGTGTTACAGTCCAGGTATCACATAGCTGTTCAATCCAGAGTCAGCGAAAGAAGGTATCTGTGGGTTTTCCTGAGGCAACTTTGGGATGGGCACAAAGTCTTGGCCTGAGGCTACCTTAAATGGGGTAAACCCAGTACTGCTCTGTATAGTTATTATAGATGACCTCTGCAAAAGGCAACAAGTCTGCCCAGTTATCTTGCTGATAATTTATGTAGCATTTAAGGTATTGTTCCAACACCTAGTTAGTTCTTTCACAAGCCCCATTGGTCTGAGGGTGGTGAGCAAAGCTTAACCCCTGGGTGGAGCCTAACAACCCCAGGAACTCCTTCCAAAAGTAGGAGATGAACTGAACCCCTCTGTCTGAGATTATTTGCTCTGGAGCCCCGTGTAATCTATACACATGCTGGACAAACAGTTTAGCCAGAGTTTTAGCTGAAGGGATCTTGGGACATGGGATAAAATGCACTTGCTTAGAAAACAAATCAGTGATCACCCAAATGACCGTATTTTCTCCACTTTCGGGCACTCAACAATAAAATCCATGGATATCTCCTTCCATGGGGCTCCCGGCCTGGCTACACTCTGAAGTAATCCAGTGGGTTTCCCAGGAGGCTTCTTAGCTGACGCACATATAAAGCAGCTCACCACATAGGCTTCTATGTTTTTCTTCAGCACCAGCCACCAGAATTGTTGTTTAACTAAATGCAATGTCTTCACAAATCCAAAATGCCCAGCATCATGGGCATATTGTAATACTGCTCCCCTCAGGCTGGTGGCTTCACTCCCACCCAGGTGAGACCCTCATGAAGTGTACACTCATTGGAGTGGGCTAAAAATCACTCATCAGTTTTTAATGCTTCTTTTAATTGCTTGCTCAAGTCGCCAGACAAGGTTAGGTCCCCTTTTGCCTGGGTTCTGGTAACCACTGGTGCCGCCAGCTGTTTCGAGGGGATAACCAGATGAATCACTTCTGCTTGAACACTATTGTATTGCAAATTCCCCTCGGCATTGGCTTGAAGTAACACTGCCACATTGCTGGCGTCAGCCTGAATGACAAACCAGGCCTTCATGTCAGGATGTTTGAGGACCAGTTCAGCGGCAAACAGTCGTTTCAGTTTCTCAAAGCTGCCTGACATTCCATAGTCCACTCGAGAGGCCGGGAAGGTTTTGGCCTCTTTTCTCCTTTTGTTTTCAGGAGGTTAGTAATGAGTAAGGCAATTTTTGCAAACAAGGGGATGAACTGTCGATAGAAGTTAGCAAAACCCAGGAAGCTTTGTAGTTGTTTGCGGGTACGTGGGGGAGTCCATTCCAACACTGCCCAGACCTTTTCTGGGTCCATTTCTATCCCCTCATGTGAAATGTACCCTAGATAGTCAATTTTAGTCTGGTGGAATTCGCATTTTGACAACTTAGCATAAAAGCTCAGCAGCTCTACGTTTTTTCAGGACGGCTCTCACCAGTTTTACGTGGTTGTCCATGGTCTCAGTGTAAATAAGAATGTTATCAAGGTAGACCAGAAACCCCTTGTAAAGGTGCTCATGCAGTACTTCATTGATCAGTTGCATGAACACTGCAGGGGCTCCTTGTAGTCCGAAAGGGAGCACCCTAAACTGGAAACATCCCAGCGGGCAGTTGAAAGCAGTTTTCCAATCATCACCTTCCTTAATCCGAACTCTATAGTACACCTCCTGCAAGTCCAGTTTAGTAAAAATCTTTCCTTTGGCCAGGTGGGCTAGCATGTCCTTCATGAAGGGCAGTGGGTAGACATTTTCCACACAAATAGCGTTTAAGTTCTTATAATCAACCACCAGATGAAAAGACTCATCCTTCTTCTCCCGGAATAGTACCAGGGAGGCTACACATGGTCCAGCCGGTTGGATGAAGCCACGTTTTAGGTTTTTATCAATAAAGTCTCATAGTTCCCCCAATTCCTGGGGTGTCATGGGATAGATGTTTGGTTTAAGGAGTTTTACTACAGTCTGTAGGCCAGTGAGGGGACAGCACATCTGATGCCTTCTCACTAAATACCTCCCGGAGATCCTGCTGCTCTTTTGGGATCTTTTCCTCCCCCACAATGTGTTCTGTTGCAGCTGCCGCTAACTCACTCGCCACTTTGGCCATGCAATAGGGGCTCCCCCTCTCTTCCCTTGCTGGTTAGAACGGATGCGCAACATGCCCGTCCTCCAATTTACATGCGGGTTCCATTTTCGGAGCCAGGGCAGCCCAAGTAGGAGGGGTCGTTCCATGCCAGGGGCCACAATAAAGCTCAGTGTTTCTTGGTGATCCACCATCCTCATCTCAATTGGTTCGGTTACAAAATGGGTTGCCCACCCACCCTCCCAGCTATCGACCTGTCTAGCTGACAGAATGCAATGGGCCTTTTCATCATTTTTAGTCTTAGACCCATCTTTTCCACAATCTCAGGGCTGATGACACACCTTGTGCATCCCAAATCTAGAAGGGCTAGCATCTTCCTGTGGGCACCGGTGGATGGTACCTTTAGTTCTACTGGGATGATCATGGTTCCCCCATTCTGATTTACCAGGAGGTCCTCATCGGAATCAGTTTCAGTTTCGCTGTCATCAGCGGGGGTTGGAGTTCCCAACTCATCCTGTTTCAGGGGAGCAAACTCAATGACTTCTACCCCTTTTAGGGTGGTCTCGCGGGGTTTTGCGGGCAGTTTGTCAGCTCTCTTCCCTCCACTAGGGGTTGCCTTGGGTCCAGGCTTAGAGAAACACTCAGTCGCTCGGTGCCCCTTCTTTCCACATCTGAAGCATGCAGTGGACTTTGGCTTGGAGCCTGCAAGTCCCCCTGTGGCCTTTGGAGCCTCCTTGTGGGGTGAGGAGGGTGGTTTGCTCCAGGTGCTTCCACCATGGTAGCGATCTCTGGCCAAGTCGATCTCCACATCAGCAGCCAGCACATACCAACTTTGCAGATCCCTAGGGGCCCCTCGGGAGCAGCAATCCTTGTAGACATCCTCATTGAGGCCATCCTTATAGCTTTCCAGCAGGGCTACTTCTGATCACCCTCTCATGTAGTGCACCAGCTCATGGAACTCCTGGGTGTACTCTGCCACTGATCTCCGCCTCTGATTCATTCTGATTCTGGCCCTTTGCTCAGCTAACGGGTCCTCAAAGTGCGTTCTGAGTGCTGCCATGAACTGGTCATAATTTCTCATCAGAGGGGAATCTTCATTATCCACTCAGCTGCCATCCCCTCCAGGGCCCTGGTAACGCACCTCACGTGTGCGGCATCTGAGGAGAAATCCTCCCCCCAGTCTTGCATGTGGTTCCATACTTGGGTTAAGAAGAATCCCAGTCCTTTTGGCTCTCCCCTATATCTTACTGATAGCAAGGGAATTTTGGGCTTTTTTCGCCTCCATGGCAATGCCTGCCCACCAGGGGGGTTCTGGATTGCAGCAGCCACTTGAGTTCCAGAGGCCTGAGCTGTCTCTTCCTGGGCTTGGGCTCTCTCTTCTATGTAAGCAGCAGCCTCAATTTCACCTCCGGGGCATTCAGCCTCCGCCCCGGCAGGCAATCCATGGGCTGGCAATCCATACCTTTCACGGGCTCTTCGACTCTCACAAGCCTCTCAGTAGCCTGGGTCATCAGGAGATTTTCTTTCTGCTCTCCCTGCCAGGCAGCATCTCCGCCTTGGCATCTGGTAGTTGTTACTCCTTGGGGGGTCTTCTCCAGCTCCTGCAACCTCCCCATGCCCAGTGAGCATTTGGCTCTCTCCGGCTTTTCCTAAAGCTGTAAATCAGCCATCCACTCCGAAGCCTCCCAGCCGGGGTGTGACTGGGAGGTAGTGGAACCAGCAGCTCCCATGTCCTCCTGGTCGCTGTCTTGGTCAGACATTCTTTGCTCAGCCACCATGGTAGTTTTCCAGAATGGCTGTTAATTGCAGACCTTGTCAGGTATGCCTCCTTTCAGTACTCAAGAAAGAAAAACCCCAACTCCATTTTCATAGAGAAAGGTACTTTTACTGAGTATGAACTGAATGCAACCAAAGAAAAGCAAGGTCTGAGGCAATAGGCGTGAAGATCACATATAGAAAGCATCCTTAAAGCCCTCCCCCCAATGGTCCAGTCAGGATTATCCAATCCACATCCCCCCAAGGGATCATGTGGGGTGCAGCTTCCAATGGCTCCATCCTTCTGATATGCCAGGACGGTTGACCTTGACTGGTTATCAGCATGCCTCCCAGCTGCAGAGAAATGCTGAGGAAAATTTTCTCCAATTTACTCCACCAGCTCACTTCCCCCCTCCCAACTATCCAGACAGCTCCCCCCTCCCCCCGTTTCAATGGCAGCCGTAGCAAGCAAGCAATATAAAAGTGGAGGCTGACAGTAAGAACTTCTCATTCTCCACTAGGGGAACAGACCATGGAGAGGACTTAGGACATGACAATATTATATCTAATTTTAATCTTTGTAGTTTTGTAAATATTTTTTTCTTCAATCCATTTATATTAATTGACAGCATCTTTATTTCTTCTTGCATTGCTTCACATATATAGGTCTTATTCCCCTAGTTGCTCTTATTTCTCTCTGGCCTTTTGCTCTTGCTCCCTCTCGCTCTGCTCATTCTTTTTTCTCATTCACTTTTTTCTTGTTGTATACACTTTTCTCCTATTGTTGACTCTTCTTGAACTTTGTATTCTATTTTTCCCTCACTTCCTGTCCCTCATTCATGTTAAAATGGTGATCATAAAATTCCATTGCTTTATCCAGTGAATCCAGTCTATATCTCTTATCATGCCAGGTAAGTAGTATTCCCTCAGGTATCAACCATCTGAAATTTACCTGATATTTAATCAACATTGTAGTAAAAAATTGGTATTTTTTCCATAGGTCTCTTACCTTCCTAGGGACCTGTTTCAAGACCACCAGCTGTTTCCCCTTATATTGTAATGGTTTGTCTTTTGCCTTGTTAAGTATTTCATCTCTTGTTGCTTTTTTCACAAATCTCACATGCACTTCTCTTGGAAGTTTGTGTCTCCTCGCATTGCTCATATGTATTCTAAAAGTTTCATCTATTTCTGCCTCCATCTCCTGCTTAGCAATCCTTAATGCATTTGCTAACAGCTCTTTCATTATGTCTGGTAGATCTTCCCGTTTTTCCTCCTCAGTATTCTGGGATCTGGTTTTTTTTTCTGTTTCTAGCATTATCACTGCATTTTCTAGCTCTTTGTTTTCTTGTGTCAGTCTTTAATCAATTTCATCAACTTTTTCTCTGCTTGTTCTGATTTCTCCTCCATTTTCTGAAATCTTTGCTAATTTTTTATCATTTGCTGAAAATTCTCAAATTTTTCATCCATATTTTGTATTTTTTCTTTCATCTCTCCCATATCATTTCTCACTTCCCCATCTCCTATTTTATCTCATTGTGGTTTTTTGTCATGGCCTCCTGTAGCAATTGAAACATTGCTTGCATTTCATTTTGAAATGTATTTGATTTATCTTGCTGCAACATGCTTTCTATTGACCTCTGATTGGATGGAGGAGGCTGATAATAGTGTAGAAGATGCTTTCTTTCTTATTTTGGTTAGGTTTGGAATACTTGACATCTCAGCAGCTAATATTAATCTCTTATTTCCCTTCTTTCTCTTTAAATAGATGTGCACCCACCATCCCTACTAACAGTCCAAAGGCTATCCACAGGCAGCCCCCCAATACTTCAATACCCCACATAGCCAATGAGAAAAGATCAAGCCATAAATCCAGATCCCTCAGTTTCAACTAGTCTTCAGTGTCTTATCCAGTTACATTTATAATCCATAGAGTCAATCCAGAGTCAATCCATTCAAACAGTCCTTTGTAAAAGAAATCAAAAGGAAAGATGCAAACAAAGAAAAATATTTGTCTTTAAAGACATCCAGGTCTTTTTTGTTGTTGTTGTTGTTGTCTTCTGTCAATTAGTATTTGTAATCCACAAGGCCCGCTGGGTCCCCTAGCCTAAATCTCAAATTAGTTCCAATGTCTTTTCCTCAAAAGGAAAAGGTTCTCAAAAACAGCTTTGTGTCAGCTCTGGAGCAGAAGTATATAAAACTCTACAAGATGTACTAAGCAATGTGATGCTGCAAGTATTTAATGAATTACTACTTAAAGCTAAATTCCGGACTCATGGATGGGGGCATATACCAAAAGAAGAGGCAGATCTGCAACATAAAAAGAATTATAGACCGATATCTCTATTAAATGCGTATTATAAGATTTTTGCATCAATCATGGCTGAAAGATTAAAAAAACTACTAAACGAGTTTATACATTTAGACAAAAATGGCTTTTTACCAAAAAGACAAATGAGAGATAATATGCAAAATATATTAAATACATTAGAATATTATGAATTACATTCAGTGAAACAAATAGTGTTGTTGTTTTTGGATGCACAAAAGGCATTTGATAACCTGAATTGGCAATTTATGATAAAACAGTTGAAAATGTTGGATTTTGGAGACAGATTTATAAATATGATCCAAACTATATATAGAGACCAAGCGGCAAAGGTGATGGTAAATGGTGAAATGACAGAGAAAATAGATATTAGAAAAGGAACAAGACAAGGATGCCCTTTATCTCCATTATTATTTATATTGACATTAGAGGTTTTAAATAGAAAAGTGAGACAGGAAAAGGAAATAAAAGGAATGAGAATAAAAAAAGAAGAATATAAACTACAAGCATTTGCGGATAATTTGGTGTTTATCATGGAAGACCCAATAGAGACAGCACCAAAATTATTAGAGCAAATAGAAGAATATGGAAAAGTAGCAGGTCTGAAAATCAATAAAGGTAAGACAAAGATATTACCATATATTTTGGAGTATAAGACACACCTTAATTTTGGGGGAGGAAAACAAGAAAACAAGAATTCTACTTCTGCCTACCAGCATTTAAGGTGGTATTTAAGGCTGCTGATCAGCCGCAAACCATGGGGCCCGCCTTGTTTCCCGAAGCTGCCGGGCAGATTCTCCCCCCCCCCCAAGACCATCCCGAAGAGGGTTGTTCCTCACGCTGTGCCCTGACCCAGATCCCCGCCGCTTGGAACTGCCCAAAAATGTCCGAAGGGTGGGGGCCGGTGGGTGGGCAGGGCTACATTTGGAGTATGAGACGCACCCAGATTTTCACCCCCTTTTTGGGGGTAAAAAGGTGCATCTTATACGGTAGTTAAAAATATGAGAGGCCTGGTTCTAGCAGCTTCCATCGGTTTTAGCAGGCTACTGTGGAAGACAGGATGGACTTTGCCCAGTAGCGGTGGTAGCTTCAAGGCAATTGTTACAGGGTTAATCACTTGGATCACAGTAAATGACCCTAAATACTTGGGCTTGTGGACACAGACCACTATGAAATAGATAAAATACTGGACTCCAGAATATATAGGCACAGTCACTCATGCCCTTGTCACTTCTCGTCTGGACTATTGTAATGCTCTCTACATGGGGCTCCCCTTGAGGTGCACTCGGAGGCTCCAATTGGAGCAGAGTGTGGCCGCGCGGGTGGTTATGGGAGCGACATGGAGTTCCCATGTAACACCTCTCCTGCATGAGCTGCACTGGCTCCCAGTGGTCTTCCGGGTGCACTTCAAGGTTTTGGTTATCACCTTTAAAGCGCTCCATGGCTTAGGACCTGGTTATCTATGGGACCGCCTGCTACCACCAATAGCCTCCCACTGGCCAGTACGCTCCCATAGAGAGGGGCTCCTCCAGGATCCGTTGGCCAAACAATGTTGACTGGTGGCCCCTAGGGGAAGAGCCTTCTCTGTGGGAGCACCTACGATTTGGAACGCGCTCCCCCCGGAGATACGGAGGATCCTAGATCTGCGCACCTTCCGTCGTGCGCTCAAGACTTTCTTATTTCATCAAGCTGGCCTGGCCTCAATCTTCTCCCCTTTTAAATGTAAATTTTAGTTTGTTTTTAAATTATTGGGTATTTTAAATTTGTCTCAGCCAAATTATTTAATTCATTTTTATTCTATTTTAAATTTTTGTATTTATGTGTTTTATTTTGTGGCTGTTCACTGCCCTGAGTCCTTCGGGAGTAGGACGGTATAGAAATCCAATAAAATAAAATAAAAAATAAAATATAGAGGAAAGATTCAATACTTGGTGTGATGAAAGGGCTATACCTTCACTGAGGTGTCCTGGATAGCTGAGAGGGGGAGGAGTTTGGGAGCGCCGGATGGTGGTTAGCTAAGGGGTGGATCGGATGGATTATGTTATGTAAATAGGTTTGTTTGGTGGGCAGTTTGAATTAACTGACCCGCAGCTGATTGGCTGACCACCACAGCTGCAAGGTATATAAGGGGAGCTGTTTCCCTATGTCAGTCGCTGGGTTCTCACCCTAATAAACAGAGCTGTTGTCACTCACTGCCTGGCTTGCTGCGTCCTCATTCACCCAACATAACATTGGTGACGAAAGTGAGATTTTGAGGCCAGAAGCCAAGGAAAGAGCTGAAGCCATAACCGAAAAGAGCTGAAATCACGTTCCGAGAGAGAAGTGGAACAACCGAGCACAGAATCCAGCCAGACGAGTGAGCGGAGCACAGGAGAGTCATGAACAATGTCTGCCTACACCCTGCCAGCGCCTTTCAACCCCAAGGAGGAGAAGTGAGGGTCCTACATGTCCTGGTTCGAGTGCTTTATGGTGGCCAACGACCTGCAGGGACTACCAGACGTAAGGAAGAAGGCCCTGTTCCTGAGCCACTGTGGACCGCGAGTGTTTGACACAGCTGAAGCCCTGGCGGAGCCAAATTTGGTCCACACCATATCATGGTCGACGCTGCAGACCCTGTTGAAAGACCACTATGCCCCAACTCCTTCCAAGTACGTCCAACGCTATGAGTTCCGGCAGAGGCTACAGCAAGATGGTGAGTTAATCAGCGAGTACATCGCCGCCCTGCATAAGGCCGCAAACCAGTGCGAATACCGAGACCTAGATGAGATGCTCCTAGAGCAACTAATCTGCGGAGTGAGAGATGGCCGGCTACAACGGAGGCTACTTGCAAGATTGAACCTGACCCTGCCCTAGATGAAGCAAGAGCTCAAGAGTCGTCCGTGAAGGCCGCCGAGAGACTGCAAGCAACCATCCATGGCCGGACAGCGCAGAGGTCGGCGACCGTGCACCGTGAGGCCGTGAGCACCGAGAGCGAAGGGGAGTCCGAAGAGGAAGTCTACCACACCAAGCAATCCAGGCCAGACCGACAGGGAACCAGAGATGACTGCGCCAGATGCGGAGGCCCCCACCCCCGACACAACTGCAAGTTCCGGGACGCGATCTGCCGGTTCTGCGAGAAAAAGGGGCACATCGCTTGAGTCTGCAGAGCCAAGCAAGTGAAGGGCCACAAAACACGTGGCCAACCCAGCCAATCCAAAATGGCGCCGCGCCAGAGATCCAATAAAGATGGCGGAAGCTGGAAGGGCACGAAAATCGAAGACGTCGACGCCTACACCATCCGCATCGGCCAGACCTGCACATCACCCGGCGAGAAGACCTACACCGCGGTTGAGATCGAGGGTCATGAGTGCCACATGGAGATCGACACGGGATCCCCCATATCCATCATGTCGTGGGCCAACCTCAAGAAAGCCATCCCCAGTGCACACAAGCGGCAGCTGCAACCACAGCGACGCCGGTTTAAGGACAACCAAGGGAACCGCATTCCAGTCGAAGGAATAGGCGAGTTCCAGGTACGATACGGGGAGTTCAGCGAGAGGCTCCCTCTCACTAGCCTAAATGATTTTTAATTGGGATTTTAAATTTTATGGATTTGGGGGTTTTAAATTGGGAAGCTAATGATTTAATTCTTTTTGAATTATCTTAACTTTTGTATTTGTATGTTTTTAAATTTTGGCTGTTCACCGCCCTGAGTCCCCTCTGGGAGAAGGGTGGTATACAAATTAATTAATTAATTAATTAAATAAATAAATAAATAAATAAATAAATAAATAAATAAATAAATACTATCGTCAGCGGCAAGCTCCCAAGCCTCCTGGGCATAGACTGGTTTCGAGCCCTGGGCATGGGATTCACCAGAATGAGGAACATCCAGAGCACCCTGAGGGATGACCTGATGCAGGAGTTCCAGGATGTGTTCGACGAAAGACTTGACAAGTATGTGGGGATCTTGTTCAACCTCGACCCCAATATTGCCCCAATCCGTTTAAAGCCTAGAAGGGTGCCATTTGCCCTAAAGCCCAAAATAGACATTGAATTGGACAAGCTAATAAAGCAAGGGGTGCTTGTGCCAGTCGACCACGCCAAATGGGAGACCCCAATTGTGACATTCATAAAACCGGATGGGTCAGTGCGCATATGCGCCGATTATAAATGCACAATTAATAAGGCCCTGCAACAGAGCGCCTATCCGGTCCCAATTGTGCACTACCTCCTGCATTCCCTGGGCCCCGGCAAGATCTTCGCCAAACTAGATCTTGCGCAGGCATACCAGCAGCTACTGGTAGATGGTGCTACCGCGGAAGCACAGACTATCGTAACGCATAGAGGCGCCTTCAAGTGTATGCGCCTACAATTCGGAGTCAGCATAGCCCCTGGACTTTTTCAAAGTACAATGGAGCGGCTACTGCAAGGGATCCCCGGGGTGGTCCCCTATTTTGATGATGTACTCATCACGGTGGAAGACGAGCAACAATTGGGGGGGGGAGGCTGGGAATGGTTTTAGAAAAATTCAGAAAGGCTGGACTCCGGGTCAAACGTAACAAATGCATGATTGCTGTCCCCTCCGTAGAGTTCCTGGGGTACCGAGTAGATGGCACTGGCATACACCCCACCGAGAGTAAAATCAGGGCAATCCAAGAGGCTCCCACCCCTAAAGACAAGGCGGAACTACAAGCATTGCTGGGACTGCTTAACTTTTATGCGATCTTCTTAAAGGACAAGGCAACAGTGGCTCAACCCCTACACAGACTGTTAGCCAAAAAGTTCACATGGACCTGGGGGAAGGCCGAGGACAGGGCGTTTGCAAATATCAAGAAATTGCTATCAGCTGAGAGTTTCTTGATCCAATACAACTCAACGCTTCCCCTTGTTTTAGCCTGTGATGCATCCCCTTTCGGCGTGGGAGCCGTCCTGAGCCATAGACTCCCGAATGGACTAGAGGCGCCCATCACCTACTACTCCCGAACTCTGTCAAGCACCGAGAGGAATTACAGTCAGCTTGACAAAGAGGCCCTCGCCGCCATCTCGGGAGTCAAGAAGTTCCACGAGTACCTGTTCGGGAGGGACTTTGACCTGATCACCAACCATCGCCCGCACCTGGGTCTCCTCGCAGGAGACCGACCAACACCGGCAGCCCTATCGCCCAGGATGACACGCTGGGCCATCTTCCTCGCAGCCTACTCGTATCGCCTGGTACATCGACCAGGGGCGGACATGGGAAACGCTGACGCACTCAGCCGCTGCCCACTACCAGACAAGCTGGACAACCCCACACCCGGCATCCCCATCCTGCTAATAGACATTTTGGACTCGGGGCCCATCACATCAGCAGAGGTAGCCAGAGCCTCCAACAAAGACCATGTGATCCGGACGGTCGCAAGTTGGGTGACGAGGGGGTGGCAGGAAAAGACGGAGCAGGAAATTCAAACAGTATGCGGGCAAATGGGATGAACTAACAATGCAAGGGGGGTGTTTGCTATGGGGCGAACGGGTTGTTGTTCCCTTGTGCCTAAGGGAAAAAGTCTTAACACTGTTGCATGAGGGGTACCCGGGAATTGTACGGATGAAAGGACTAGCCAGGAGCTATGTCTGGTGGCCCAACATGGACGCAGACATTACGGAGTGGGTGGGGAGATGTCAGCCCTGCCAAGAGTCTAGGCCAGATCCACCAACGGCACTGGTGAGGGAGTGGGAAAGACCCAAGGGACCCTGGTCCAGGATCCACATAGATTTCGTGGGGCCGTTTCACGGGCAGACCTTCATGGTCATAGTAGATGCCTTTTCCAAGTGGCTGGAAATTAAGCTCATGAAGGCCACTACCACCGACGCGGTTATTAGGGATCTGAGGCAGTTATTCACTACACATGGGTTACCGGACATCTTAGTGTCAGATAATGGGCCCCAATTCACAGCCACACAGTTTGAAGGGTATTTAGTGGAGTTGGGGGTCAGACACGTCCTCTCAGCCCCGTTCCATCCGGCTAATAATGGACAGGCTGAGAGATTCGTAAGAATGGCTAAAGAGGCCCTCTCACGCCTAGGCCCCAGAGACTGGCAGGAAAGGATAGATCGATTCCTAACAGCCCAGCATTCCACGCCTTGCACAGCCACAGGCTGAAGCCTGGCAGAACTACTCATGGGGAGGAAGCTCCGAGGGGTACTGGATAGGCTAAATCCCAATTATTCCCCCGAGGTTTTCAAAGTGGGGGAGAGGAAACTCAGGGAGTTCACCATAGGGACTCCAGTCCATGCCAGAAACTACGGGAAGGGCCCGCTCTGGGAAGCAGGGACAATCATGGAGATCACGGGGCCCAAATTGTACAGGGTAGACATGGGGGACGGGAGAGTTTGGCGCAGGCACATAGACCAGCTGCGGAGGCGAATCGCAACAGACGCCGAGGAAAACTTCAATGAACCGCTCCCTGACTACCAGCCAGAACAACAAACTAAGTCAAGCCCGAGTGCAGCGGAGGACTTAGCTGACAATCCTGGCATCCGGAGCTGTCCCAGTAAGGAGTTCCCGCCAGCTGAAGAAGTCACCGCCCAAGAGGAGATCTCAGAGGTTCCATTGGCGGAGCAGGGAGAAACAGGGAGTCCCTCCAACCTGCTTGACGCCACCCCTCCAACTGAACTGCGCAGGTCGACCAGGCTACGTACCCGCCCTGGTCACCTGAAAGACTTAGTATGTAAATAACACCCAAAGTGACTTCTGGGAGGGGAGGAGTGTTATGTAAATAGGTTTGTTTGGCGGGCAGTTTGAATTAACTGACCCACAGCTGATTGGCTGACCACCACAGCTGCAAGGTATATAAGGGGAGCTGTTTCCCTAGGTCAGTTGCTGGGTTCTCACCCTAATAAACAGAGCTGTTGTCACTCACTGCCTGGTTTGCTGCATCCTCATTCACCCAATTTAACAGATTAAAAGGTGGAAGGCAGAAGCTCCCAGTACTGACATTAAACTACACTATCATACTCATCATGTGCTGAGGTCTGGGCTTGTAGTGGCAATAAAGGTATATATAGTTGAAACCCGAGCATTCTGGCTTTTTGTGTAGCACTCACAGGCCTGACCTAGACTGGCCAAGAATTGGTCTACCATTTCAGAGATGGCCTGAACCAAGAGCTGTATTACACTTGCCTACCTAGGGGAATACCCGACCGGATCTGCGACTGGTATCAGCTGGTAGTAGTGATGGAGCTTGACATCAAGGAATACTGGAGCCATGGGGAAAATGAAAGCCAGCAGAAAAGGAGGCAGGAGTGGTGTCCATTGGGAAGGAGGCCACCACCTGCATTGGCAATGACCCCCGTGAAGCCCCTGAGGCACAGAACCAGCATGTATTTCCAGTGTGGGCAGGAAGGCCACTGAGTGGCTGTGTGTCTGGCACTGGCTCCCAAAGTGACCCCAAAAGCCCCATCCCCATCAAAGCTGAAGAAGCTGCAAAAGAAGCAGCAAGAGAAATCTTATATGGCATGCCAGGTTGTGGAGATCTCTGTCCCTAGCAAGAGCTGACATTGCGGCAAAATGGTGTGGTTCCACGGGGCTCCATGAAAACCTACCAAATTCTGCCCACCAGGAGGTCCCTCGAGATCAAAGTTACCCCTCCAGGGTGATGAAGATAAAGAGTATACTACATCAATCACAGGGAGATCACAAACTCCTTATTTAATCTGGAGAAAGCTCTCAAACTGGCAGGGAGAAAAAGATGGCCATTACATGCCTGACCGAAGCTGTGACAGCCCTACCAAAGAAGCAACGAAGAATGATTGGAGAACAGTGTGACTGATCTGGGTGAGATTTTTCCAACTTCTGTTGAGGAATTTGCCCCCATAATAATTTGTTTTGCTGAAAGTGGAATTCAAATAGGAGGGGGTGGAGTATTTGTTTCCCACCCATCAAGAACAGCGGTGACTAAGCCTGTGAGCTGCTAACAGATCTGGAAAAGAGAAAACAGAACTCTCTGAGAGAAATATAATTGAATTTTATATATTTAGAAATATAATAGAAAATTTAAAGGCAGGAAAACTGGATTGGTTGTTTTAATAATATTAAACAATTAATACTTTGACACTTGGAACCTTTAAAAAGTTTTGGATTGGATAATTTGACATAGAAGTAAAAAGAGAGAAAAAGGAGAGAAATAGCGCAAGGGGGACACCTACAGGTGGGGAAGGACACTAAAAAAGTAAAAGTAAAGTGAACTATCCTTGACTGTCTGCTGCTGATTAGAGTTGTGAAATGGGTTGGTGACTGAGAATAAGGGAAAAAAGGGAACATCGTGGTGGATTGATTTTGGTAAATATTCTAAAAGGGGAAGGCGAGTTGGTTGGGGATTGTGGATTATTTTGGTATTATTGTGAATTATTGCTGTTTATCTTTTCTAAATCCCTTAATATATTTCAAAATAACAAGTATCTCAAACTTAACTAAAACAGAGAAAAAACCCACATCTGCACCATCATCAGCAACATCAGCATTAGCATCCAGCCCAGCAAGCCAAAGATCACTAGATAACATGCTGCAACAGGCAAAAATGAATACAATTCAAGCAGAAATGAAATTGATGTTTCAATCATTACAACAGGCCTTAGAAAAAAACCATGATGCGATGAAGGGGAAAAAAGCAAAATATGGATGAAAAAAATATGGAATATTCAACAAATTATAGCTAATAATGAACAAAAGATTAAAATAATTGAAGAGAAATCAGAACAAACAGAAAAAAAGTGGAAGAGAAGGACCAAAGACTGACGCCGGCAGATAAGGACCTAGAGTAGGAGTGTCAAACTCAATCATAAAAGCCCAGATCAGTGCAATACCCTGAGAAAAAAAAAAACAAGAAATCCAAGAAGAAACCAGCATGGCTGCACAAAAATCTCTGACAAATTGAAAGACAAAAAGGACAAGTACAAAAAATGGAAAGAGGGACACATAACTAAGGTAGGATATCAGTAGACAGCCAGAATCTGCAAAGACGGTTAGGAAAGCAAAGATTCAGAATGAACAAAGACTTTTTTTTTTTGCTTTAATTTATATGCTGCTTCTCCAGAGACTCAGGGTGGCTTACAATGCGTTAAGCAATAGCCTTCATACTTTTGTATATTTATACAAAGTCAGCTTATTGCCCCCACAATCTGGGTCCTCATTTTACCTACCTTTGAAAGGATGGAAGGCTGAGTCAACCTTGAGCCTGGTGAGATTTGAACTTGCAGTAATTGCAAGCAGCAGATGTTAATAACAGTGCTTTAGTCCACTGTGCTATCAAGGCTGGTGGCTTGCAACAAAAGTCAAAGATAACAAAAAAAGTTTCTTCCAACATATAAATAACAAGGAAAAAATCAAGGAAACAGTCAGTCCACTAAAGAGAGAAGACAGCAAGGAAGTAACAGGCAACAGAGAGAAAGCCGATCTGCTTAACTCATTCTTTGCATCAGTCTTCACGCAAAAAGAAACTATAGCCCAACCTACCAGAAACATAACTGTAAAAAACAGACTGGAAATAAAAGTTAAAATAAGCAAAAAATAGTAAGAGAACACCTGTCTGATCTTGATGAATACAAATCACCAGGACCTGATGGATTATATCCCAGAGTTCTATAGGAGCTGGCAGATGTCATCTCAGAATGATTGCACCACATCTTTCAAAAATCCTGGAACACCAGGGAACTACTAGAGGACTGGAAAAGAGCTGATGTGGTTCCCATCTTCAAAAAAAGAAAAAGAAAAAAACAGACTCAGGAAACTACAGACCCATCAGCCTAACATCAATACCCGGGAAGATACTGAAACA
Source organism: Pituophis catenifer annectens (assembly GCF_029215685.1). NCBI lineage: Eukaryota > Metazoa > Chordata > Lepidosauria > Squamata > Colubridae > Pituophis > Pituophis catenifer. The sequence continues at coordinate 104,272,267 of NW_027256883.1, read as the reverse complement.
GATAATAAAAAAACAGATCTGCCAATACCTAGAAATCAATAAAGTAATAACTAGCAGTCAGCACAGGCTTGTTAAAAACAGATCATGCCAAACCAATCTTATTTCATTCTTCAATATAGTGACTAAATTAATAGACCAGTGAAATATACTATGGACGTTGTTAGGAAATGGTTATTTGTCTAAATAGTTGGTCAGGCAATATATAAACCAACAATGTATGTTTGCAGTCAGAAAGGTATTATATTGCTTTAAGACTGTATTGCATCATCCTGTATCCTGCTTGGCTAAGCTCTGTAGCCAATGTACTTAAGGGAAGTCAGGATCATGGCTTGTGTGGATACTACACCATTTTACTTGCTTATTTGCTGTAACTCTCTACCTGATCTCTCTGCATGATCACTCTTTGATCATAGCTACATGTTGCTTTCTACTATTTATTGAATGTTTTGATATTGAACTTGTTCCTGTTTTGAAACTCAAGAACTGTTTTATTGTGTATGACTACAACTGGTAAGATGTCTTTGTACTTGGAATATCCCTGGATTGATCTTTTAATTCTCGTCTTATCTGTGTATGACTTGGATTGTTTTTGGACTTTGCTTTACTTTTTCTAAAAGTAAAAGACTACAACAACTCAGTGTGTTTGTATGTTAACTGTGATTGTTCACAACCACTCCCAGTTGCTTTTCATGCGTTTACTCAAAGGGTACTCTGCTCAATAACCCACAACATTGGTTATGAACCAAGAATATCCTTAACATTGGTTATGGGCCCAGAGTACTGAGAGTTGGTGAGAATGCACAGTACTATATTCAGACAGCTGTGTTTGTTGTTAATTGTCCAAGAGAAGATGGCACGCTGAGACGCTGCCGGCAGGGAGTATAAAAAAACTGTAAAAGTGCCAGTGTGGGGCTGTCTCTGTGAGCCGAGCAGCCGCTGTTAGCTGTCAGATTGTTAGCTATGTTCTGTTAAGCATTGACTGTGTTAGGTGTTTTGTGCCAGCCATGGCAGTTTCTTAAAAACCCACCAGATGGGAGCAAAGAGGGACTTTTGATACCACTGGTGGGTCAAGGGGCTCCGGCCCTTGCAGCCCCATTGTGGAGAGTTAATGGCCCTCCGGCCCACTCACACATTGGTAAGGGAGGGGCCAGGGGCCCCTATAAGAACCCCTGCACAGGGGCTGCTCTTTGGCTCTTGTTCTAACTTTCCCTGAGGAAACCAAAGCTGTATCTCAGAATTGGCAGTAGGACTCAATTCAGCTAGAAAACCTAACTTTTCACACAGAGTTCAGATTTGCAAAAGAAACATATATTCATGTTTCCCAAGGTCTGAAAAGCCAAAAAACACATTCAGTTTTCAAATACGAGCTTTCCCTGAGGAGTTAGACCAAAGCTATTTTTCAGAACTGGACTCAATTCAGCCAGAAAACAAGCTTTGACACAGAGTTAAGATTTGCAAGTGAAACATCTATTCATGTTTCCCAAAGTCTGAAAAGACACAAACACATTCAATTTTCAAATGGAAACTTTCCCCGAGGAGTTAGAGCAAAGCTGTATCAGAATTGGCAGTAGGACTCAATTCAACCAGAAAACTTAACTTTTCACACAGGGCTCAGATTTGCAAAAGAAACACATATTCATATTCCCCATAATCTGAAAAGCCCAAAAACACATTCAATTTTAAAATACAAGCATTCCCTGAGGAGTTAAACCAAAGCTATTTTTCAGAACTGGACCCAATTCAGCCAGAAAACAACTTTTGACACAGAGTTAAGATTTGCAAGTGAAATATCTATTCATGTTCCCCACAATCTGAAATGCCCCAAAACACATTCAATTTTCAAATGGAAACTTTCCCTGAGGTGTTAGAACAAAGCTGTATCTCAGAATTGGCAGTAGGACTCAATTCAGCCAGAAAATTTAACTTTTGACACAGAGCTCAGATTTGCAAAAGAAATACATATTCATGTTCCCCACGATCTGGAAAGCCCAAAAACACATTCAATTTTCAAATACTAGCATTCCCTGAGGAGTTAGAACAAAGAGCCTTGGTAGTACAGTGGTCTAAGGCACCCTGTTATTAAGCTGGTTATTAAGACCAGCTGCCTGCAATTACTGCAGTTTTGAATCTCGCCAAGACTCAAGGTTGACTCAGCCTTCCATCCTTTCTAAGGTAGTTAAATTGAGGACCCAGTTGCGGGGGCAATAAGCTGACTTTGTATAAATATACAAAAGAATGAAGGCTATTTCTTAGCGCATTGTAAGCCACCCTGAGTCTCCGGAGAAGGGCGGCATATAAATCAAATTAAAAAAAAAAAAAGCTGTATCTCAGAATTGGCAATAGGACTAAATTCAGCCAGAAAACTTAACTTTTCACACAGAGCTCAGATTTGCAAAAGAAACATATATTCATGTTACGGTGGTTCTCCTCCTTTCTCTCCGACCGGTCGCAGTTCGTGTTGGCAGGGGGGCAGAGGTCGACCTCGAGGCCTCTTATATGTGGAGTGCCTCAGGGGTCGGTCCTCTCGCCCCTCCTGTTCAACATTTATGTGAAGCCGCTGGGCGAGATCATCTGTGGCTTTGGAGTGAGATACCATCAGTACGCTGATGATACTCAGCTGTACATCTCCACCCCAGGCCACCCCAACGATGCCCTTGAAGTGATGTCCCAGTGCCTGGAGGCTGTACGGATCTGGATGGGGAGGAACAGGCTCAAGCTCAACCCTTCCAAGACTGAGTGGCTGTGGTTCCCGGCATCCCGATATGGTCAGTTGACTCCATCACTGACTATTGGGGGTGAGTCTTTGGCCCCCACAGAGAGGGCTCGCAATCTGGGAGTCCTCCTGGATACGCAGCTGTCCTTGGAGGAACATCTGACGGCTGTAACCAGGGGGACCTTTTATCAGGTTCGCCTGATCCGCCAGTTGCGGCCCTTTCTTGATCGGGATTCCTTGTGCACAGTCACTCATGCCCTCGTAACCTCTCGCCTTGATTACTGCAATGCTCTCTACATGGGGCTCCCCTTGAAGAGCACCCGGAGGCTCCAACTGGTCCAGAACGCAGCAGCGCGGGTAGTGACGGGAGCAGCGTGGCGCTCCCATGTAACACCGCTCCTGCGTGAACTGCACTGGCTCCCGGTGGTCTTCCGGGTGCGCTTCAAGGTGTTGGTTATCACCTTTAAAGCGCTCCATGGCATAGGGCCTAGCTATCTTCGAGACCGCCTACTGCCACCGACGACCTCCCACCGACCCGTGCGCTCCCACAGAGAGGGCCTCCTCGGGGTGCCATCAGCCAAACAATGCAGGCTGGTGACCCCCAGGGGGAGGGCCTTCTCTGTGGGGGCACCCACCCTCTGGAATCAGTTGCCCCCTGAGATAAGGAGAATCCATGACCTCAGTGCCTTCCGCCGTGCCCTTAAAACTTTCTTTTTTCAACAAGCCGGGCTGGCTTAATTTCTTTTTAAGGGTTTTTTAATTGTTTTGTTTTGTTTATCGTTTTAATTAATGGGGCCAAATCTATATATATATTTAAACGTGTTTTAATATTTGTATTTGATGTTTTTATTTGGCTGTTCACCGCCCTGAGTCCTCAGGGAGAAGGGCGGTATACAAATTCAAAAATAAAATAAAATAAATAAATAAATGTTTCCCAAGGTCTTTGACTGGTTCTATTTCTACCATTTACTATTCTATTTACTATTATGGTGAAACTGTCCCTTTCACTGTCCTCCTATTTGCTTTTGTATTTTGTATTTTATAATACTTTATAACCTAATAAAAATGTATTTGAGAAAATACAAGAGGTTTCAAACCAGTGGTGAAATGTAAAATTTGTTACTACCGGTTCTGTGGGCGTGGCTTGGTGTGTGTGTGGGGGTAATGTGACTGGGTGGGCATGGCCAACTTTTTTTTTTTTACTTTAAAAAGCATTTTTTTCTACAACCTCTTTGGCTGAAGAGGTTGTAAAAAAATGCTTTTAAAAGACTCTGACGATCCCAGCTGAGTTGCCTGATCGTCAGAGGCTTTTTTTGCTTTTAAAAGCATTTTTTTTTCTTTTAAAAGAAAAAAAGGCCTCTGATAATCAGGCAACTCAGCTGGGATCGTCAGAGTCTTTTAAAAACATTTTTTTACAACCTCTTCAGCTGAAAAGGTTGTAGATAGAAAAAATGTTTTTAAAAGGCTCTGACAATCCCAGCTGAGGTGCATGATCATCAGAGGCTTTTTTTTATTACTTTTCTACAACCTCTTCAATGGAAGAGGTTTTAGAAAAAATGCTTTTGAAAGTTTTAAAAAAGGCTCTCATGATCGCACGCCTCAGCTGGGCATGGGGGAGGGCATGGATTTTTGCTACTGGTTCTCCGAACTATCCGCCGCCATTGCTACCGGATCGGGCGATCCGGTCTGAACCGGGAGCATTTCACCTTGATCTATGGTATCTATATCTATCATCTACATTATCTATTTATCTATATATCATCTATCTATCTATCTATCTATCTATCTATCTATCTATCTATCATCTATCTATCTATCTATCTATCTATCTATCTATCTATCTATCTATCATCTACAGTATCTCTATCTATCTATCTATCTATCTATCTATCTATCTATCTATCTATTATCTACAGTATATCTATCTATCTATCTATCTATCTTTCTGTCTATCTATCTATCTATCTATCTATCTATCTATCTATCTATCTATCATCTATCATCTAGTTTACAGCAGAAAATAAAAAGCATGCTTCTCATCCCTCAACGCTTCTCTTTTTCTGAGTCCTGAGCAGGATAATCTCTTGTAGTTTCTGAATACAAGGCTCTTAATCCCAGGCCGGAAATAAGTAGCTCAAGGGATCAGAAGCCTGTTTTATGATCAGGAAGAGGAAATTCTTATGAAAGACGGAAAACGGAGGTTGGGTTAGTAGCACTGGCAGATTTATCAGCTTTGGAGGTATCCCAGAATCAAAACAGTGGGTGATGACCCCTCTCTGTTTAACAACATATATACATTGTATGATTTTTAGTTTTTCTGTATGTCTGCATTTTTAATTTATTGCATTTATAAGCCACTGATCCACCAAGATTTTATTGAGGCAGATAAAAATCTGATTAAAAATAAGTAAAAAATAAATAAGCAATGCATGTAGCTAAACACACTTGCCTGTAACATACAACAGAAGAAAAATATTTTTATTAAGAATAATCAGAGGAAACAATCTAGAGAGCTAACTTTTGAGATGTACAGGAAGTCCTTGACTTAGGACCACAAGGAAGCCCAAAATTTCTGTTGTTAAGCGAGAACAGTTGTTTAGCGAGTTTTGCCCCCATTTTATGAGCTTTCTTGCCATGGTTGCTAAGTGAATCACTGCTGTCATTAAGTTAGGAATATGGTGCTTATATGAATCTGGCTTCCCCATTGATTTTGCCAGTCAGAAGGTCACAAAAGAGGATCACATGACTCTGGAACACTGCAGCCATCATAAATGCAAGCCAGTTGCCCAAATTTTGATCATATGACCACGGGGATGCTTCAATTAGTAAGAAAAATGGTCATAAGTCCCCTTTTTTTCCAGCACTGTTGTAACTTCAAATGGTCCTTAAGCAAATGGTTATGGGAGCGACGTGGCGCTCCCATGTTGCGCGAGCTGCACTGTCTCCCGGTGGTCTTCCGGGTGCGCTTCAAGGTTTTGGTTACCACCTTTAGAGCGCTCCATGGCTTAGGACCAGGGTACCTACGAGACTGCCTTCTGCCACCAGTAGCCTCTCACCGACCAGTACACTCCCATAGAGAGGATCTTCTCAGGGTGCCATCGGTCAAACATTGTCGACTGGCGGCCCCAGGGGGAGAGCCTTCTCTGTGGGGGCACCTGCCATCTGGAACAGGTTTTTTAACATTTGTACTATGTGTATTTTATCTTTTGGCTGTTCACCGCCCTGAGTCCTTCGGGAGTAGGGCGGTATATAAATTAATTAAATAAATAAATAAATAAATAAATAAATAAATAAATAATCGTAAGTCGAGGACTACCTGCAAAAAAAATGTCACTTTTTGTGTTGTGTTGATCAGTCCTCAAATGATAAATTTACAGAAGGAGACAGTATTAAGCTTTGACATGGATTCTGATTTAGCTGATAAACCAGAACAGAGGTTTATATGTCTGCATTGTTCGTGAATGGAAATATACAGATATGTATCTTTTTTTCCCCCTGATGATAATTATCAGTGGTGAAATGTAAAATTTGTTACTACCGGTTCTGTGGGTGTGGCTTGTTGGGGGGTGGGGTAATGTGACTGGGTGGGCATGGCCAACTTTTTTTTTTTTACTTTTAAGAGCATTTCTTCTACAGCCTCTTCGGCTTAAGAGGTTGTTAAAAATGCTTTTAAAAGGCTTTGACGATCCCAGCTGAGTTGCCTGATCGTCAGAGGCTTTTGTTTTCTTTTAAAAGCATTTTTTTTTTTTGCTTTTAAAAGGGCAGGGGTTTTTGCTACCGGTTTTCTGAACCACCCGCTGCCATCGCTACCAGATTGGGCGATCTGGTCCGAACCCGGAGCATTTTACCCCTGTTTCAAACTAATGACAACATTGGCTGTCTTTGTGATGATACACTGAACCACTTGAGATTGGTGTAGCCAATCTCATTTTAGCTTAGCGTGTTGTCTACCAATCCCCTGCAGTTACTTACAATGCATCACACAAATCTAACCAAACTGAGTAAACAATTATTAGGTCAACAAGATGTGTAGCCTGTTGATTATAGTCACTGTATTCTGTCTAAAAACATGGCTTTTTCCATCCAATGAATCCACCTGAAAAAACTAGCCCACTTTTAATGCAATGGAAATCTCAAGTGAAACTTAAAATACACCCACCACTTCTTGTAGCTAGTATGAATCCACTGAAACTGCACAAAAGTAGATTATTGAGTCTTCTTCACCAGCTTGTTATTTATGCAGCTAACAATCAAGGTGATACTGCCCCAGGACCCAGGAACTATTCTGTCATCACATATCATCAGAGCCCTAGGAGCCCATGTGTCTTGCCCACTTACCCATTCATGTTTCCATAAAGAATGTTGTGGCAGGCTTTTAACATCTAATTTCCTTTTGATTATCATCCAACATCTATGAACAAAAGTAATTCAGTTAAATAGTTCATACAACTGGCCTTATGACTTGGGTACTGTACTGAATTTCTGGTATATGTAGAATTAAGATTAAAATTAAGCTGCATGTAAAGCTCTTTCTGGTCCTTTATGTTATAAATCTCTCTACAATTGACAACCTTACTCTAGTCTTACTCCACATAATTCTTGGAAGGCTCACAGTAAGTAGAGTTATGAAAAGTTGGTTGGACCAGATGCACAGGGCTGGAAAGGGTTGTTTTGTTTGGAGGGGGGATGTCGTAGAGGCCAGAGGTTGCTTTGTTTTGTTTTTGTCCCCCCCCCATGGGTATTTTTAAAAATTATATTAATTTTATTTTAGGGATAATACCACTTGAGGGTGGTTTTTGGGCAACTTCAAAGCACCTCTTTGTGCATGCAATTATCTAGCATCACAACAGTGAGCGGAAGCTGTGTGAGGTTTTCAGCAGTCAACCCCAGGTTTTTCAGCTTTGAGTGCAGTTGCTGAGTGGAAATACAGTGCAGGAAGAGAGCATTTTGATGACACGGTGTCTAAGATTATCTCAGCAGCAGTGAGGGAGGAATCCAAAGACTCAATGTATGCATCTTTCAGTCATGCAACAGAATCAGTATTGTGGTTATCCCCAGATCTTCTGGACAAACAACAGTGGTCTTCCTAGCTCAGACTGTGCTCCTCAAATGGTACTGTATCATTCCAGTGGAATTGTGGCAGATCAAGACGTTTGTTTACCATTGCCTGTGCCAGAGAGGAAAAGGCATAGACAGAATCACAGAGATGGTACACGCCTTTGTTTCCTGGTGGTATTTTTGCTGATTCTACTTGCCATCATGGGGATCGGGCTGGCAATGTTTCAGATCTTCCACCTGCAAAAGGAACTTCAAGAGGTAACATCTCAATTTGTAGGGGAAAATACATAAGAAATCTTGTCAAATTGGGAGAATGGGTCTGGAGTTATAGAAGTTTACCTAGCTATGTAAACTTTGTGGGGTAGTTTTTCTTTCCAAATATACCTGTATGTTTCTTACTTTCACAGTTTTCCAGCTCTGGCTGTGTCCCTCCATCTCCTGATATGCTGAAAGGTGAGAACTCCTAGTCCTGTGAAGATTGGGAAGGTACAAAGCAAAAATTGTGTTTCCTATTCAAAGATTGTGTTTCCTGGTAATATTATACCTGAATTTCACTCCATAGCTTTGCACATTTTATTATCCTCCCATTATTTCCTTGAAATAATGGAATGAGTCTTGGTTAGGAAACAAATAACTGATGCAGGCTTGGAATATAGGCAAAATGGAGAATAAGACAAGAAGACAAGTCCAAAGACCTTAAGGAACAGATTTATAAAGTACTACAGTACAGAACAGGGCTTTTCCACTTCATGCAAACTCCTGTGTGAAAGGAAAAAAGACTACCTGTTGCCTAATTTTCAGAGCCAAATTTTAATATAAAATCCCTTTCTTAGTTCCACAAACTCAGCAATAAGAATCAGGGACATCTGTGGAGGGAATCTTTAAATTGGCAGAAGTAATCCAAGCCCCACTCCTTTCTATAACTTTTGCATATTTAAAAGAGGAAGGTTTCAGTTGCTCTGTTATATCCATCATGTTTTTTAAAAAATGATTTTATTCATTAATTCACTCACTCACTCATTTAATATCTATAGCATTTTATTACGTTGTTGATGTTCTTGACTCCTTCTATACTTGTCCTTGGTAGCAACTGCTCTTAAACCACACAGTCTCTTTCTGCCATACTGGGTACTGTTATCCTCATGAGAATGACTCCTATTCCATGCTCCTTAATACATCAAAAATCCTTCTAAGTAAAGATAAAAAATACCACTCTGAATTTATATAAAACAACTTAAAGCCTTAATACATAATCCTTCATTTCTTTTGGCCCAGGCAATGATTAACATTTGCAGCATTTTCTTTGAAAAATTTGTTTCTTTTCTTCTAAATGAAAGCCTTTGTTACTCATCCATCTGGACCAGGTTTCTGTAAAAATCATCTATACTAATATCACAGATTTTCAGATATTTCAGATATGAATCTGAAAATCTGGGATGATTTTTTAAAAATTCACATGTATTTGTCATTCTCTAATGTCATGCAACCTTCTCTATTTATGATACCTTAAAAATATAAATGTACACATTTTCAAAACTAGAGGATGACTTGTTAGTAAATATTTTTCACTGGCATTTGTGCTGTTATGAAGTTGGTTTTGGCAGAACATGCCAATTTAATTTTACTGGAATGCATAACATTTCCTAGTCTAGACCAGTCCAGATTTCCTCATACAATATATCAAGTTATTTGAGGCAATCAGTGATGCTTCTTTGGGAAATCAAGTTTTGGCTTCTTTAGGAGACTGCTTTATGATGAGACAGAATCGGAGTGAAATTTATTTACCTTCCCTACCAGTTCGAAAGTGCATGTGCAGTGTGTACCCATTCGCTCCGCTCATGTGCACAGTATCATCACGCCCTATTTTGAACCCTCTACGCATGTGCAGAGGATTAAAAAGCAGGAAGTAATGATATCTGAGTGGGTAGGTGGAGCCTCACGCTGCTGCCACTACCGGTTTGCCAAACCATGTGCCGCCAGTGCTACCAGCTCGTGCGAGCTGGACAGAACCAGCAGGATTTCACCACTGGACAGAATCCAATTAAGTTCCATCTTGAGGTTTCTACTTTCCCTTTGTTCATATTCTGAATCACCCTCCTGATGGCACTGAACAGTTATGAACTACTTTTTTTCTCTTCTGTTGCAATGTAGGAGTTCTGAACAGAACAGCAGAAAAGAAAGTCAAGAGGAGTGCACATTTAACAGGTAGACATCAAAAATGCAAATTGCTGATGCATCTAATTCTCTTTCCCTGCTCCACCACCTTTCCCCAGAGGGCTTTGTTCCCTTTATGGGTAGGAAATCTTGCCCTTGGCTTGTTGTCAAATTGTTAGCCTGGCCATCAGGTCAGCAAAGCTCAAGAGGCAAATACCTTTCAACATTGTACAGCATAAATACTGTCATTTTCCATTTTTAACAATATAACTCACCAAGGAGCGATTCCAAACTCGGAGGAGTTTTCCTGGGAACAGATTTGAGAAAAGTATGGATTTTTTAAATCTGCAACCAAAGATCCTCTGCATGTTTGATAAGGAAAGTGAGAAGCTTCCACCTCAGAGGAGCAGGATGTTGCCTAACATTCTAATCTTGACCACACTTGGAATACTGCATCCACTTTTGGTCACAATACAAAAACAAATTTGAGATTCTAGAAAGAGTGCATAGAAGATCAATAATGATAATTGGGGGACTAGAGGTTAAACTGAACGATGAATGGTTGTGGGAACTAGGCTTTTCCAGTCTAACAAAGAGAAGGACTGGGGTGACATGAAAGTCTTCCAGTATTTGAGAGGCTGCTACAAAAAGAGGGGGTCAACGCAGTGGTGAAATTTAAAAATTTTCCCTACCGGTTCTGTGGGCGTGGCTTGGTGGTCATGTGACCAGGTGGGTGTGGCTTGGCGGTCATGTGACCGGGAAAATCAACTATCACACTATACACAAAAATAACACAAAAGCTACACAACTGACTCACATACAATGCAAAAGCAGCTGGACTTCACACAAAATGGCCCCTGCAACAAGCAGGAACTTCACAGAGTCACAGAGAGCTCAAAAACAATCTAACACACTTTACACAAAAATACCAGTTTGGGCAATAGGTAGTAAAAAAATTCTTTAAAAAAAATTAAAAAATGTTCTGACAATCACGTGGCCCAGCTGATTGTGGCAGCTGATAGTCGGAACCTTTTTTTAACTTTTTAAAAGCATTTTTTTACTACCTGTTCACCTGAACTGGTAATAAAAAAATACTTTAAAAAAGTAAAAAAAAAGTTCTGACAATCAAATGTGCTGCATGATCATTGGAACTTTTAAAGAATTCTTTTACTACCTGTTTGAGCGAACCAGTAGCATTTTTACTACCGGTTCAGGTGAACCGGTCTGAACCAATAGCATTTCATCCCTGGGTCAACCTGTTTTCCAAAGTACCAGAAGGCAACACAAGAAGCAATGGATGGAAACTAATCAAGAAGAGAAGTAACCTAGGAGAAATTTCCCAACAGTGAGAACAATTAACCAGCGGAATGGGTTGCCTTCAGAAGTTGTGGATGTTCCATCACTAGAAACTTTTAAGAAGAGACTGGACAGCTTGAGCAGAGGCTTGGACTAGAAAACCTCTAATGTCCCTGCCAACTCTGTTATTCTGTTATTCATTACTTGAGGGGCTGTCATAGAGAACGGGGGTGCAATGACTCAGTGGTTAAAGACTTGGAGCTTGTCAGCTGCAGAGCTGACAGCCCAGGTTCGAGACCTCAGGTTCCATGCAATGGGGTGAGCTCCCATTACTTGTCCCAGCTCCTATCCACCTAGCAGTTTGAAAACATGCAAATGCAAGTAGATTAATAGATACCACTTCAGTGGGAAGGTAACAGCATTCCATGTGCCTTTGGCATATAGCCCTGCTGGCCACATGACCACAGAAAATGTCTTCAGACAATACTGGCTTTCTTGGCCAAGAAACGGATATGAGCAATGTGCCCTAGAATCGGGTACAGCTGACAAGAAAACCTTTACCTTTACATAGAGAACATATTCTATTCTCTATTCTCCAAACACCTGAGGGCAGGACAAAAGTGATCCAACCTAGAATTAAGGAGAAATGTCCTGACAGTGAGAACAATGAATCATTGGAATGGCTTGCTTCCAGAACTTATGGGTGGTTCATCACTGGAGATTTTAAAAAAGAGATTGGACAGTCATTTGTCCAGAATAGTGTAGGGTCTCCTGGTCAAGCAGGGGGTTGGACTAAAAGACCTCCAGGTTCCCTTTCAACTCTATTATTCTGTATTCTATTCTTCATATTGCAGATAGCATTTGACAAGATTAACTTGCACATGGGGTAGTACTAGTTTATAAGTAGGATGACCCATGCCAACCAATAGAAGAACAAGCTATTTTTGTTGCCTTTTAACATTCCACATCCTTTTTGTTGCCTTTTAACATTCCACATCCTTTTTTAAAAAAAATTGTAATAAGTTGTCCTAGAAAGTAAAAAGCACTGTGAAACGGTATATAAGTCTAAGTGCTATTGCTAGTGCTAAGAGCTATCAAAACTATATGGACACTTTACTCCCCAAGCAGAAGATCAGCCTTTGTACTCTATTGAAGAAAGGCAATTTGAGTGTGTTAACACTATATTTTCTTCCCCATCCTGTTCCCATCCCACAAATGGCCTGTATATGAATCTTTACTGGGGTCAGCTGAATGTTGCAATAAGTGACCCACTCTACATATGAAGATTCTACCAAATATGGGTAAGCAAAAGGATTCCTTTCTGAATAGTGTCTAAGCGCAGGGTGTCAAACTGGTAGCCCGTGGGCCAAATGCATAACGCACAGGCCACGCCCACCCGCAAATGGGAAAAATGTCATGAAACATCACGTGATGGCAACGTGATGGGGTGAGTTTGACACCCATGATCTAAGGAATCATTGCATGGCAATAACCTAGTATGCAGTGGATTGCTATTTGGAGCATTTCAACTGAAGCCAAAACTAGTGCAAGTTGCTGTGGATGCTGTGAGATGCAGGTAATATGCTTATAACAAGAGTTAAGCATAATAACCAGGAGTGAGTTTTGAGACATCTGAAACAAGAAACAAAGCAGCTAGGAGAAGGATCCATTTGGGAGTAACTGTGAAATTCCAGCCAGTTGGCTGGAATTGCAAGATTCATTTGACCTGAAGAAAGGAAGAAACATACAAATGTTTTGGCACCTAGGCTGATAGGGGAACGGGGTCCCAGAGCAAATGCTACTGATTGCATGAAATCACTCCCATTTTCATCATGATATTTCATGTTTCTCTAGGCAAAGCAATTCAGCAATCTCATTCCCTGGAGTGGGAGACTACCCATGGACATGCCTTCATCTCTGGGGTCCAATACAAGAACAGGGGTCTAGTGATTGATGAACCTGGGCTCTACTTTATTTACTCCAAAGTGTTCTTCCGAGGCCAGACCTGCACTTCCCAGCCACTTGACCACATGGTTTTCAAGAGAAATCCATCTTATCCTGACAACCAAGTCCTGATGGAGAACAGAAAGATGAACTATTGTGTGACAATGCACATGTGGGGCAAAAGTAGCTATTTGGGGGCCTTATTCAATCTTTCCAGGCAGGACAGTGTGTATGTGAGTGTCTCTGAGCCCACACTGGTAAATTCTGAAGAGTCAAAAACCTTTTTTGGCTTATATATGCTTTAAAAAAACAGTTAGTAAGCACTTTCATCAAGCTATTCATAGGGGTCTTCTGAACATCACATGGAACAGCTGAACTGGAACTATTATGGACTTCCCATTTGCATGGATTTAAAGAAAATATGATTTTTTTTCTCCTGCTGGATTGCTTCAAGGCCATATACTGATTGGCAAGACCAACAGGAAATCTTCAACTCCAAATATTGTCCAAGACTGACATAGGAAGTTTTGCATGGATTGTGCAGCTAAGTTGTAAAATGAAAGAATATTATTGTCATTTGCACCCTGAATCAGTTACAATTCAGCAACTATTCTTTTCTAAGGTTATTTTTTTATGCTGCTTACTTTCTGATACATCATTTTTGATGTGAAAATATATTGTATTTAATTTCTTGAAGGGAAAGAGATTTTTTTGATTTCCAGATTCTTTGAGGACTCACAATCCCATTACTAAATGCAACTTTAAAAGTTATAATTATATTCTTAATATTTGTGTTAGCTTTTAACCTTCCCACTCCCCTACCTCTGACAGACATTAACCTGGTGCTTTAAAAGATTCTGTGCATAAAGTTTGCAAAAGGCAACTAATGGTAGTTTAAAAGAGCAAGACCTTTTAAATCACCCTGCTTTCAGCCTACCTCCTTGGTGGAACAGCCACTCTACCAAGCTCCTATGCACTTTCTTTTCTTCCCACAGCTCTCTCAGTAAGGGCTACAATATGTAGGTCTTTGGTTATTTGGGTTTTCTCCCACATAAAATTGGAATTCCAATTTTACGTGGGAGAAAACCCGAATAACCAAAGACCTACATACAAACACCCGTGAAAACCTCAGAAAACATACTTACCTACCTACCTACCTACCTACCTACCTACCTACCTACATACATACATACATACATACATACATACATACATATATATATATATATATATATATATATATATATATATATATTATATATATATATATATATATATATAGGCATCTCTTTGCTGCCATATGGTGGTTAATTAGATCCTTGCAATCCAGATCTGATGGCCTTACCTTCAAAGGCTATTGAGTCATATCTTTGTCTTTGCTTCTATTCCACCAAGGAGAATTAAACAGGCAACTGCTTGCTCCCGTTTGTGTATATAGGAACTTAGGTCCAGAAAATAGAGAAGCGTTAGCTCCCTCTTAAAAACCACTAACACGCACAACAGAGTTGGAGCAGTTCAGACTGCTATGTTAATAGAATATAAGAGGAAGTGCTTTACAATTCAGGAGCAAGGAACATTGAACATACATTGAGTTTCCATACATCTGTGCATGTAAATTCCCATGTTTCTAAGTATATGTAAATATGTTTTAATTACTAAGGGATTAATGGTTCTGCAAATACCTTGGTATGTAAATATTATTAGTTTGCTTGGATTTCAATAGTCTAACAGCTGCAAGTGAAGGATTAAATATTCTCTTTTATTCAGATAATGCCAATTTCATATCACAAACACTGCTCAACTTTTGACCAGGGCATAGGAAAGGGGCAATAAAGCCTTGGTTCTTGAAATATGTCCATTTGTCCATTTCTGGGATGTGGATTTCTTTGAAGGGCAGCATGAGGGCCAGTTTGAGGCCATGGCTTGACATTGGTTTCCACTGCTCTAATTTTCAAGGCAGAAAACCTGACATTCATTCTCAATAAAAATAGGTTCCACTTGCAAAATTCTTCTCTCAAAGGTCTTCTCTTGCAAAATTGTCATTCATTTTTAAAATGCAGCCAGGTTCTGATCTACTGTTTACTGTATATAGCAATAGCACTTAGACTTAAATACCACTTCACAGTGCTTTTACAGCCCTCTCTAAGCAATTTACAGAGTCAGCATACTGCCCCAAACAATCTGGGTCCTCATTTTACCAACCTCGGAAGGATGGAAGGCTGAGTCAACCTTAAACCTGGTAAGATTTGAACTGCCAAATTGCAGGCAGCTGGCAGTCAGCAGAAATAGCCTGCAGTACTGCATTCTAACCACTATGCCACTGCAGCTCTTGCCATATAGATAGCTTAATATTTTAGATTTCAGCCAGGGGTGAAATCTAAAATTTTTTGCTACCGGTTCTGTGGGCGTGGCTTAATTAGTGGGCAGGGCTTGGTGGTAACGTGACTGGGAGGGCGTGGCTTGTTGGTAAGGTGGGTGTGGCCAAGTCAATGTCACTTCTTTGCCCTTTTTTAATCTACAAAACACAACACAACACAACTGGCTCACCCACAATATAAAAGCAGCTGTGCTAGACCCAAAATGGCCTCTGCAATAAGCAGGAACCTCACACAACCACAAAAAGCCCCAAAACCCCAACCTTCACACTTTTTACACACACAAAATTCGACATACAGCTTTGTGAGATTTTGTGTGTTTGTGTAGTTAGAGTGAAATACTGCAGAAACACACTAAATCTCAGAAAGCTGCACAAATATTATTTTATTTTAATTTATTTTTATTTTTATATTTATATAAAAGCAGCTAAATTTAAAACTTCCTAAACTTTAAATGGCTAGGTCTAAAAAAAGAACAACTAAAAAAACCCCCAATTAAGTATTTTTTTAAAGCTCCCAAAGGGGAAAAAAACTTACCCAATAGAACAGGGGTCTCCAACCTTGGCAACTTTAAGACTTGTAGACTTCAACTCCCAGAATTCCTCAGCCAGCTTTGCTTTGCTGGCTGAGGAATTCTGGGAGTTGAAGTCCACAACTTCCTGCCTGCTTGATTGCAGGCAGGGAGATTCAGTTGCTTGCTGATGCAATTGATTGCAGGGATTACAGCAAGGCGTTGCGACCAGTAGCTAAGGTAAGCAAACTGAGGGGGGGAGGTGGAGGGATCGTCAGAGCCATTTAAAAGGAAAAAAGTTTTTTTTTCTTTTACATGGCTCTGGCGATCCAAGCTGAGTTGCCTGATTAGCAGGCAACTCAGCTGGGATCCTCAGAGCTTGGTTGGTCAGAGCCATTTAAAAGAAAAAAAAGGCTCTGATGATTACGCGGCTCAGCTGGGCATGGGGGGCGGGGGCAGGGATTTTTGCTACCAGTTCTCCGAACTGCCTGCCGCCATTGCTACCTACTTGCCCGAGCTGGTCCGAACCGGGAGCATTTCACCCCTGGATTCAGCTATATAGCAAAAGGAAACCCAACTTAACCAGTTTTCTCACAAAAGCCATAGCTAGATTCCCTCCTTTAAGCTGGTTTTAAAAGAGCATCTAATGTCTGAACTGCAGATTTTGATCATATGTACATTAAGAGAAGTATTAGCTAGAAACATTGCTGAAAATGAGGTAAATCCCTCCCAGATTGAACAGTTCTAAATTATTTTTTGATGTGGCATCTTTTGATGTGGCAAACTGACACAATGCAAATTTAAAAAACTAAGAATTAGGCCACAAAAGGATTCCCTGTTATCAAAGCTAGCTAAAATGACCCACTTGGAGAAGACTATAAAGAGCACTTTCAATTTGCTTCACATGAAATTAAGTGCATCCAGTCTGTATGTGCACTCTTTTCCATCTCTGGACACCGTATATGAACACAGGTCATATGTTTAATGATCTTTCTGTTTGTGTTTAAGAGTAGTCACTTTTTCTGCAGTTGGAATGTGAGCAGTGGAAAAACAAGTTGGCTAGAACTCACTTACTAAAATAGCATTACTTTAATTTCCAGATAAAACAAATGCATATCATGTCATAAAGGACCAATAACTTTTGTAAATTTTTAAAATCTCTGAACTTTTTTTTAAAAAAACTTTTTTAAAATTTTCATTTTTTAAAATTTTTAAATTCTTTTTTTAGTTTTAAAAACTTTTTTCAACTTTCAACTTTCTTTTTTCAATTTTAGATTCTTTTTTAAAATTTTAAAATCTTTTTCAATTTTCAAATTCTAATACTAATACAATCCTTGATTATATAACCAGAGGCATAGAATCAAAATCATGTGAAGTATTAGTAGCACTTTATAAAACCTTAGTAAGACCACAGCTGGAATACTACATCCAGTTTTGGTCACCACATTACAAAAAAGATGTTGAGACTTTGGAAAAAGACCAAAGGAGAGCCACTAAGATGATAATGTCAACTTGCAAAGCTTTCAAGCTGCCATGAGCAGGAGGGAGGGAGAACTGATGGAGCTGATTGATTTCCCTAACTGAAACTACATTCCACAGATGCTTTCTTACCGCAATCAGTAGGAGAGTTTTGGGTTTCACAGCCAGTCAAAATGGTTAATTGGAGAATGTGATTTATGACATGGCCAGGGAGGAGGGGAGCGACAGGGTCATAGGGGAACGTAAATCTACATGGGATTAATTCTAACTGCATCCGAATATTGCTGAAATGGTACTCCTAATAAATGACTGTATTTCTTTTGAAGTTTGGCTTGTGGCTCATGAATTAATTAGGGCATCTTTCAGAAACTTCACAGACAGTTAGAACTACTTTTAAAATCTATCAAGCTCACCAGGTTTCCTGAATCCTGGACTCTCCAATCACTCTCCGATATCTGGGGTGCCGGAAGGGAAAATCAGACAACCATGGCCGAAGACGGGCTATCTGAAGAGAGCCTGATTGCAGCCAGAGTGCAGGCTCCCTCAGACATCAAAGCTGAGAAGCCTGCTCCAGCGGCAAGAAGCAAGAAGAGATGAGTATTGGTGGGAGTTAATCCCTAAAGCAGCTGAGGTTGAGTTCCCCCACCCCAATGCCTGGAAAAAGGGGAAGCCCCTGAGTGAGCTGGGAAGAGTGGAGTGGAGGCTGGACTGGAAACAAGCCAGGTTCCCAAAGCCCCTGGGGAGTTCCTACGGTCTATTGGGTCATCCAGGGCCTTAGCTCGGCCTTTCATCTGAGCACCAATATGGGGGCAGAGAGGGTGAATGCCATGGTAGAGCAGTACCTGAGGTGCTAGGTGAACTCTCAGCAGTGCAATTGGGTGGACCTCCTGTCTTTCGCTGAGGTCGCGTATAATAATGCTGTTCACAGTAGCACGGGGCTAACCCCGTTCAAGGTAGTGAGCGGCATGGACTTTGTCCCAATGCCTGAATACCCAAGGGAGCCCCGCTCCTCAGTCAGCTTGACCAATTGGATGGCAACACTGAAAGCAACCTGGGAGAATGTCAAGAAAACGCTAGCTAAAGTGGCACAAACCTATAAGAAACAGGCAGTCAACTTATTTTCCAAAGCACCAGTGGGCAAGAGAAGAAACAATGGCTGGAAACTAATCAAGGAGAGAAGCAACCTGGAATTAAGGAGAAACTTCCTAACAGTGTGAACATTTACACCAGTGGAACAGTTTACCTTCAGAAGCTGTGGGTATTTCATCACTGGAGATTTTTAAGAAGAGACTGGACAACCACTTGTCTGGAATGTTATAGGGCAGTGATGGAAAACCTTTTAGAGACCAAGTGCCCAAACTGCAACCCAAAACCCATTTATTTATTGCAAAGTGCCAAAATGGCAATTTAACCTGAATTTTACTACCTAAAATAATGATAAACAATGCAGAGTCCAGCTAATTGTTATAAGAAAAATGTGATAAATGCACTTTTATGCACCTTCATTTTTTCTGCTTTTGAAATATTACGCTTAGCAACAATAACATTTTTGTAATATCATTTCTCTTTCCCTCCCCTCTCTCTTTCCCCCTCTCTCTTTCTCTTTCCCTCCCTCTCTCTTTCCCTCTCTCTCTCTCTCTTTCCCCCCTCTCTGTCTTTCTCTCTCTTTCTCTTTCCCTCCATCTGTCAGATCCCTAAAAGGGACACTGCCATTCAAATGGAGGAAGGGGGGACTTGGATTCGATTTACTAGCATGGCCTATGTCATCAGATATTTTACAACCTATATCCTGGAGCCAAGGAGGCCTGAGATTCCCTTTACTTGCAGGAACTTATATGATAGCCATGTGGGTTGTCTCACTTTAAAAGGTAGTGGTGGGAATGCATGTTTATTCGGGTTCTCAAAGGAAATAGTAAAGAAAACATCTTCACACTTGTGTATTGGCTAAAATCTGCATTTTGACTTAAAGGGATTAATCCTACTGCTTTGCCTAAGGGCGTTCAGATTGTGCTTTAGCTGGATGGCTGTCACTTCTGCTTAATAAAAGAATCCTTTTGAACAACCACGTTTCAAGAGTTCGTACTTTCTTAAATTGGAAGGAGAGGCGATCCTTACAGAAAGCACAATCTGCAAAACGGTCAACCCAGAGAAGCAATCTTTGCTCTACTGAGGGGACCTTGCAAACCATGTCTGAACAAAGCAGAGAGCTGGGAGAGACAGCAACCGCCACCCAGTTGGATGCCTGTTTCGTGCACCCCATCGGAGAGGATGAGGTAACCCTGGAGAATCTTGAAAAGCCCCGCTGGTCAATTGGCATTGGGAAGAAAGATAGCTGGGATGAGAGAACCAGGGGAGTCACCCTCAACCGTGGCAACCGAAAACCTGGGTGGAAACTGGAACTAGAAGCCCTTTCTGACCAAGGGGGACTGACTGAAGCACCACTGAGGGAGGATTATCTGAAGAGGCATATAACCCAATTGGTGATAGAAACTTTGGAAAATCTCAACATCCAAAGGGAGCCAGGACAATAACCAAAGGGGCAGCTATTGCGGAGGATGCCACAGGAGGCACCCCCCTTCTGGAGCCTGCCTATCGAGCAGAGGGCGCAGCAGCAGTGGGAGAAGACCCAGCAAACCCTCCCCCCGCAGGCAGCACGCACACCGGTGCCCTTTCCCAATCAGCCCCGGGTCCCGCAACTGGAAAGAGAAACTTCCCCCCTTGGGGTGAAGTTTGATGGGAATCCGCAACGATTAGAATTCTTTGTGGCACATGTGCTAACCTACATGCAAGAGTATGGGCATGATTTCCAAACCCAAGGATCCGAGTGCGAGTTGTGACCCTAGCCCTAGAGGGTGCCGCAGCCAGATGGATGGTGACCCTACATAATGCCAATGCACCAGAACTGCGGAATTTTGACCGTTTCATGATGGCCCTGCGACATCAGTTCGAGGACCCACTGGCAGATCGCAAAGCACACAATCGCATTAAGGTGGTGAAGCAGGGGCGACAGCCAGTAGCAGAGTATACTGAAGAATTCCGGGACCTCGTGTGTCGTGTGCACTGGCTGGAAGATATTTTGGTGAGCTGTTTCAAGGACGGGCTGAGTGATGATCTATACAATGCCTGTGTGGCCCAAGGGGCACCAAATGACCGACATGAATGGTATGTCACCGCCAAAGAATCTGAGATTGATATGGCCAGAAACCAGTATTGAGCGGGGCGTGCAAGGAAGAAATCCCCCCCCCCAATGGAAGCAAGAGCCCATCAAATCACAAACCGCATTCTCCCCGAGATCTTCAGCCTGTTTCAAGTGTGGAAAAGAGGGGCACCGAGCTGCAGAGTGTCGCTCACAAACACCCGGCAGGAACCACCCACTGGGGAAGAACCCAGCAAAACCAGGTTGGCATGGGAAGGAGACTGCCCTGAGGAGCAGGCAGACCACAGAGATTCCATCCCCACCCCCCTTTGGGGAGGAAACCCTGGTATCTGAACACGAGGAATCACACTCATTCGGAAGCGATCCAGATGATGAGCCACTGGTAAGCAAACCAATTAAACCGCTTACCCTCCCCTTAAGACTATTTATCCCAAACCAGGACAGGGAGATAAGTATCTCCACTCTAGTGGATTCAGGGTGCACCCGTTGTTTGATCAGCCCAACTCTAGTAGGGAAGTTAGGGATTAACGTAAGAAAGCTGAAAAACCCTATTGCTTTCTGCCAACTAGATGGGTCAATAGCACGAGGGGAGCCAGCTTCTTTTGCTACCGAGCCTCTACATATAGGCATTGGAAGCCATGAGGAGAGGCTTACATTTATAGTGGCACCTGGCATGGAATGGCCGTTGGTTCTGGGCCTTGCATGGCTGAAAAAATGGAACCCAAAAATCAATTGGAAACAAGGCATCATAAAATTTCAGATGAATGTGACTTTTGCTGAGTATCCACATAAAGGAACTGAGGGGGCAGAGAATCGTGAAACAGCCATGCCTGGTCACACCACACCAACTGAGGGCATACCCATAGAATACAAGGATTTAGCTGAGGTTTTTAGCAAAAAAGCCTCAGATAAGCTCTCCCCCACCAGGCCACTGACTGTGCAATAGAAATCTTACCCGGTGCAAAACTCCCTAAACCCAAGATGTATAGCATGTCACCGAGGGAGTTGGAAGAGCTGAGAACATTCATTGAGAAAAACCTAGCAAGGGGTTTCATTGAGCCAGCCCGACCAAAAATTGCAGCTCTGGTACTCTTTAGAGAGAAAAAAGATGGCTCAAAACGTCTCTGTGTTGATTTTAGAAACCTCAATACTATCAGTGTGGAGAACATGTATCCTCTCCCTCTTATAAAATGCCAGATGCCAGCGATGTGGCAATAGGAGCAGTCCTGCTTCAGAAGAATGAGCAAGACCAACTACAACCCTGTGCTTACACATCCAAAAAGTTGAATGAGACTGAGCAAAGGTGGGCCATGTGGAAGAAAGAGGCTTATGCAGTTCGTTGGGCATTGTTAACCTGGAGGCACTTCCTAGAAGGTAGTAAGACTCCTTTTGAAGTCTGGACTGATCATAAAAATCTAGAAGCCCTAAAGACCCCAAGGAAACTCTCCCCAAAACAAGTACGATGGGCTCAGTACTTTAAATGGTTTGATTTTATTCTAAAATATCTCCCAGGGGGAAAAAACTTTCTGGCAGATGCGCTATCCAGAAAACCACAATACCATAGTGCAAAGTCAGACATAATCAAACCCATAGTACAAAACAATCAACTAGCTGCTAAAGTAGTCACCAGATCCCAGGCAATACAGGAGACATTGACGGGCAATAACCACCCAAAATTTTAAACAAGCATTGGCCACTGATGAATGGTTTTTGAACAACAAATCCAGCTGTCTGATGAAAGAAGACTTGGCTTGGGTGGGGGGGAAGTTGTATGTTCCTGCCAGCCAAAGACTATGCTTAATGGTAAGGTGCCATGACTCCAAATTAGCTGGACATTTTGGGTTTGTGAAAACTTTACACCTGATTAAAAGACAATTTTGGTGGCCATCACTAAAAATGGATATAGAAAGCTATATCCATGCTAGTATGCTGCCCCATTTGTACAGCAGCAAAAAGACGCCAGGGGAAATCCCCAGGTCTATTGCAGAAAGTAGCTGAACCTTCAGCGCCTTGGAGAGAGATTGCTATGGATTTCATTGTGGAATTGCCAAACAGTGAGGGAAATACTGTTATTTGGGTTGTGACAGACCTATTTTCAAAACAGGCACATTTTATACCCTGCCAAAAGATCCCAACTGCTAAAAGTTTAGCCAAATTATTCCTAATACACATTTATCAACTTCATGGGGCTCCACAAAGGATCATCTCCGACAGAGGGGCTCAATTCACCTCCAACTTTTGGAGGGCATTTTTGGGCTTACTTGGTACTGGCCAGGGGTTGAGCACATCCTTTCATCCTTGTACTAATGGTAATTCTGAAATTTTGAACTCGGTGCTAGAACAATATTTAAGATGTTTCATTAATTTTCAACAACTGGACCAAACTTTTGCCTTTTGCTGAAGTTGCGTTTAATAATGCTGTACATTCAAGCACTGGTTTTACCCTTTTAGAGTAGCAACAGGCCAAGATTTCAGTCCCATGCCCGA
Source organism: Pituophis catenifer annectens (assembly GCF_029215685.1). NCBI lineage: Eukaryota > Metazoa > Chordata > Lepidosauria > Squamata > Colubridae > Pituophis > Pituophis catenifer. The sequence continues at coordinate 104,249,093 of NW_027256883.1, read as the reverse complement.
ACTACACTCGGAAGAACCCACCATCCCCTCACTTAAGGAGTGGATGGATAATTTGCAAAACATGTGGCCAGTGGTTAGATTAGCCTTAGAGGAAGCTAGAGAAGCTTTTAAGATTCAAGCTGACAAGAAAAGGATGGAACCCAAACCTTTTCATGTTGGAGACAGAGTATACTTATCTACAAAATTCCTGAAATCATTACAACCATCGAAAAAACTAGGGCCAAAGTTCATTGGACCTTTCCCCATCACTAGAATCATCAATCCAGTAGCAGTTGAACTACTCCTTCCAAAGACGCTCAGGCAAGTCCACCCAGTATTCCATATCAGTTTACTCAAACGAGAAATAATCTCATCCCTCAGACCACCTGCATCTACACCACCTGTTCCCATCATGATTGAAGGTGAACAACACTTTGAAATCAAGGAAATCCTTGACTCTAGGATCCACAGAGGGAAAGTCCAATACTTAGTTGCTTGGAAACATTTACCATCAGCACACAATGAATGGGTCGCTAAATACCATGTTAGGCCTCCAATCCTACTGAGAAAATTTCACTCCCAATACCCTAACAAACCTTGTTGATATACTATCATGAAATCTTGAAATCTTGTATGTATTTTTTTTTTACAGGTGGACCCTTTTGTTTTCTAAGGAGGGTAGCATGTCAGATCCCTAAAAGTGATACTGCCATTCAAGTGGAGGAAGGGGGGACTTGGATTCGATTTACTAGCATGGCCTGTGTCATCAGATATTTTACAACCTATATCCTGGCACCAAGGAAGCCTGAGATTCCCTTTACCTGCAGGAATTTTTATGATAGCCATGTGGGTTGTCTCACTTTAAAGGGTAGTGGTGGGAATGCATGTTTGTTCGGGTTCTCAAAGGAAATAGTAAAGAAAACATCTTCACACTTGTGTATTGGCTAAAATCTGCATTCTGACTTAAAGGGAGGGGTCTCTACCACTTTAATCCTACTGCTTTGCCTAAGGGCATTCAGATTGTGCTTTAGCTGGATGGCTGTCACTTCTGCTTAATAAAAGAATCCTTTTGAACAACCACTTTTCAAGAGTTCGTAATTTCTTAGGTTGGAAAGAGAGGCGATCCTTACACCATCTCTCCTTCTTTTTCTGTCTGTCTGTCTGTCTGTCTGTCTGTCTGTCTGTCTGTCTGTCTATCTATCTATCTATCTATCTATCTATCTATCTATCTATCTATCTATCAATCAATCAATCTATCAATCTATCTATCTGTGCTTTCCTGTCCAGCTTCACATGTCATGTGAATCCAACCATTTGGGCTGTGGAGGGGGCGTGGAGGCTGGGAGGCAAAGCCAAGTGTTAGAGATCCACACAAAATAAGGCGACCCCAACCTGGATCCTGTTCAGGAGACTCCCCCTTCCCTCTTTCCCCCTGCGGTGTGGGCCTGGGCAGCCTGAGCACAGCTCCCTCCTCGGAGGCAATCAACAAGCAAACAAATGTGGCACTCTGGCTGGGAGGCAGTGGCATGGAGCCCCACCTCTGACCAGGAAGAGCAGAGCAGGCATGGTATGCACCTTCCCCACAACCGCTGAGACACTAGTGCTGGTCGAGAGGGATGTGTAAGCTGAACGTTTGGAGCAGCACTCAGCGGAGTTTGCAAGTGGGCTTGGTGGGGCCGCTTAACGGGGAGACCCCAGCCCATTTGGTTCGCTTCAGTGTGGGGTGGGAACACAGAAGGCAGTGTGGGATGGGAACACAGCCCTCAAAGACTCCTTTGGGATGACTTTTTCTGCTTTTGAAACATTACGTTTAGCAACAATAAAAGAGAAAAACTTTTGTAATATAATTTCTCTTCCCCTTCCTTGCTCTCTCTTTATTTCCCTCTCTCTATCTCTTTCTTTCTCTCTCTCTCTTTCCCTCCCCCACCTCTCTGTTTTTTCTCACTCTCACTCTCTCTCTCTCTCTCTTTCCCCTTTTCTGCCTCCCTCTGTTTCTCTCCCCCCCCCCGAACTAGTGCTGGGTGGTGGGAATGATTCCCGAAGGCTGCTGAGCCCAGAAGCAGCATGCCCATGTTCAGCTGGCTGGCAGGGAGGCAGGGCATCCCAACACAAGCAGCTTTGCAGAAAAAGAAACTGGTTTTTTTTGCTGAGCCGAGCCAATGCAGGGTCACATGGGGCTCCACGTTGTAATGGACTTCAGGAGGAGGGAACCCCAACTCCCCCATTGTGAAGCGCACGAGTGAATAAGTTCACTCAATCAATTTTAACTTCGCAAAATCTTTTTCTTTCATGAGAAGTTGGAATTGATTGAGTGAAACGCGATGGAGAAATGCAATTGGAGCTGTGCTGGGGCAACTGCGCATGTGCCCACAGAGAGGGCTCTGTGTGCCATGTCTGGCACATGCCCCATAGGTTCGCCATCACGATTATAGGGTCTCCTGCTTTTTTAAAAAAAATTTTAAAACAAACTTTATTAAACATAAAAAGGTAAAATCATACAAAATATATTTATATACAAAACAATAAAACAGTAAAAACAATGCAAAACCAAACGAACAGACTAAATATATATATATTATATATATGTATATAGAAAATGACTTATTATATCATTTATCTTGTTGACGGTGCCTGTTTGTTATTTTTATTTTTATACGAACTTTTTTTTTTTATTATTTATATGCCGCCCTTCTCCGGAGACTCAGGGCGGCTTACAAGGCGTTAAGCAATAGCCTTCATACTTTTGTATATTTTATACAAAGTCAGCTTATTGGCCCCCACAAACTGGGTCCTCATTTTATCTACCTTAGAAAGGGTGGAAGGCTGAGTCAACCTTGAGCCTGGTGAGAATTGAACTCGCAGTAATTGCAGGCAACTGGAAGCTAAATACTACCTTTAACAGTAGCATTAGTCTGCTGCACCACTCAGGCTCTTTTCATTTTACATTTGCTCTCTCTTTTTTTTTTTACTTATCCAGTCATACCATCTATTTCATACCAAATAGTACTTTGAGTCTACTTTATCTTTTAACTCGAAAGTTAATTTATCCATTTCCACGCAATTGTATATTTTCTGGATTACTAATTGATCCGTTGGCAATTGATCCGTTTTCCAATGTTGCACTAGAGCCAATATAGCTGCCGTTATTATGTGTAAGATTAAATATTTTATTTCTCTCCTAATGTTTTCATTATTCATGCCTAATAAAAAAAATTCTGGTTTAAACTCTATTTCCTCTTCTGTTATTTCTGTAAACCAAATTTTTATTTTTTCCCAGTATTTCCTAATTTTTGGGCAAAGCCACCAGACGTGGAAAAAAGAACCCTGTGGCTGCTTACATTTCCAGCAGGTTGGGTTTAAATTTGGATACATCTTTGCTAATCTCGAAGGGGCCAGATACCATCTATACCACATTTTATACTGATTCTCCCTATAAACTACAGATTTTGTCATGATATAATTGGTTTCCCATATTCTTTCCCATTCTTCTAATTGTATGCTATGTCCAATGTTTCTTGCCCATGCTATCATTTGGCCTTTAAACAGTTCTTCTGCTAGATCGAATTCTAATAAGTATTTATAAATTTTTGAAATTAATTTTTCTTCCTTAGTTTCTAATAATTTATCTAATCGATTCAGTTTTGGGTCTATTCCTCCTTCCTCTTGATCTTTTTTATATCTTAATTTTATTTGTAAGTAGGGCCACCAGTCTATTGATATTCCTTGCTCTCTGAGTTCTTCCTGTGTTTTCAATACTCCTTGAGAATCCAATATTTCCTTATACCTTATTATTTTTTGTGTTGCTAGTGTGTTGGGGTGCATTGTTGCCTCCATTGTGGATAACCATCTGGGAACTTTCATATAATGTTTGTTTTTAATTTCTCGCCATGTTCTGATTAGTGAATCTCTTATTATTTGATTATTGAAATGCTTATATGTTTTGTTCCCAGTGTTCCACAAGAAGGCGTGCCACCCCTTCATCAGATCATGTCCTTCTAATTTTAATAATCTTTGATTTTCCAAATTCACCCACTCTTTAATCCATGTTAGACTTGTTGCTCTGTAATATTTTTCCCATGCTGGTAATCCAAATCCACCTCTAATTCTATCATCTTGCAAAATACTTAATTTGATTCTTGGTTTCTTCCCTTCCCACATGAATTTTGTAGTTATTCTATCCAAATTATTAAAAAAAAAATATCCAATTTCACCGGGATTGTTTGAAATAAATAAAGGAGTCTCGGCAGGATGTTTGTCTTTATCGTTGCAATCCTTCCTAGTAGTGATAATTTCAATTTTCCCCATTTTTCTAAGTCCTCTTTTATTTGTTGGACTAAAGTTCCATAGTTATTGTCTTTTATAGTTGTGCTTCTCATTGTCAGATTTATCCCTAAATACTTCACCTTTTTTACTGCCTATAGTCCTGATTCATTTGCTAGTTCTTCTACTTGTTTTACTGTCATATTTTTCGTTATCATTTTGGTATTTTCCTAGTTAATTTTTAAACCCGCCACTTTTCTGAATTCCTCTATCTCTTTTATTAATATTGGTGTTGTTTTTAATGGATCCTCTATGAAGAATACAAGGTCGTCCGCAAATGCTTGGACCTTGTATTCTTCTCTTTTAACATTTAATCCTTTTATTTCTTTATTTGACCTAATTCTTATGAGCAAATTTTCCAGTGTTAAAATAAAAAGTAACGGTGAAAGTGGACATCCCTGCCATACTCCCTTATTTATTTCAAAATATTTAGTAGAATCTCCGTTTACTCCGCTTTCTGTCTCGTATAAATAGAGGTTATCATTTTTTCAAATTTCTCTCCAAATTTCATATTTTTTATTTGATGAATCATAAATTGCCAATTAACCTGATTGAACGCTTTTTGTGCATCCAGAAATACCAGTGCCACCTGCTTTTCTGGTTGCACCTCATAATATTCCACTACATTGATTACTGTTCTTATATTATTTTTAATTTGTCTCATGGGTAAAAACCCATTTTGATCTGATATAGTATTCTGCTATTCAATATTTTTTTCATCCTGTTTGCCATTATATTCATAAGGATTTTATAATCAGTGTTTAATAAGGAGATCGGTCTATAATTTTTTATTTGAGTTATATCTGCTCCCTCTTTCGGTATCAGCGAGATGTATGCTTCCCTCCATGAGTCTGGTAGCTTTGCCTCTGTCAGTGCCTCATTAAATGTTTCTAACAAAATCCAATTCAGTGTATCTCCCAATCCTTTATAGAATTCAATTGGTATACCATCAGTCCCCGGGGTTTTGTTACTTTTTTGTTTCCTCATTGCTTCTTTTAGCTCCTCCATGGCAATGTCCCTATTTAATATCTCTTTTTCTTCCTCCATTAATACCCACATCCCCTCCCGCTCAGATATTGTTTTATTTCTTCAGCTGTTACTTTGTCTTGCTTGTACAGTTCTTGAAAAAAAATGGGTTGCTATCTCCTTTTTCTTTTCTGAGCTCTGTTGCCATTTACCCTTTCTGTCCTGTAATTGTTGGATTATTCTTTTCTCCCTTTCTTTTCTCAATCTGTAAGCCAACCACCTCCCTGTTTATTCGCATGCTCAAAATAATTCTATTTTATGTATTTCAATGCCATTACGTATTTTCCCTGTTCTAATATATTCAAATTATGTTTAGCTGCTATCCAATTACTTCTAATTTGCTCATCCCCAGGTTTTTCTTGTAATTTTTCCCCCCATTTTTTAATCTCTTCTTGTACCTTATTATACTCTTTTTCCCTCTCCTTTTTTCGTTTTGCATTGTAAGCTATTGTTAGTCCTCTTACATAAGCCTTTGTTGTGTCCCATAGATTCTGGAGGGAGGTGTTCTGGATTGAGAACAGCGGATAAGAGACCAAGATAAGCAACACGGTTTATTCACAGCAACAAGCACAAGGGTTAAAAATGTAACCTAACCTCAGTCGTGCGCAGCCGCTATTTATATTGCAGCTGGGCTCGCATGGCCAATAAAACACTTTAAAACATTCACACCTCCCGCCGGCCGAGCTATCAGCTCAGCCGATCAGGAAGCCTCCGTTGCTGGGCGGCTGCTCATCAGATCGTAACACTCCTCCCCCTTTAGATAGTACAATAATCGTCCAGATAACCCGGGCGCCTACATATACGCCCGGACTGGCGCAAATCGCCGTCCAAGCGATCAGGGGGTGATGCCGTCTCCGGTACTTCCTGAGATGTCATAGACGGAGGTAGCTGGTCTGAAGACGGTGGAATATTTGATGGTCGTGCAAGAACATCTACGGGTACCTCTGGCAATGAAGGAACTGTAATTACAACAGGTGAACGTGAAGACCCGAACGACGGGACCTCTAGAGTAATATCGTCCACCGGGTCAGCCGTCGGAAGTGCACCAAAAATATCCGGCTCCTCGTTGCCCAGGGTCCGAGCTGTAATGCGACTCCTTAGCTGGTCTATATGGCGCCGCCAGGTCCGGCCATCCTCAAGTTCAACCCTGTAAGAACGGGGTCCCGTGACTAAAATAATACGTCCAGGAAGCCACAAAGGATCACCCCATAATTCCTGGCATAAACGCCATCACCAACCCCGAACACCCGGGTCCGGCTAGAGGAGTCCACGGGTGCCTCAGGTGTATAGTCCAGATGTAGCCTATGTAACACAGTCCTTAGTCGCCGGCCCATAAGAAGTTCAGCCGGGCTACGATTGGATACCGGGCACGGGGTCGAGTGCTGCGCCAAAAGGTACCGCTCCACCTTCTCTTGCCAATCACCGGGGCCGAAACGGGCCAAAGCATCCTTGGCCGAGCAGACGGCCCTCTCCGCCCGGCCGTTACTGGACGGATGATATGGTGCCACTAAGGCGTGATGAATACCCAACCCCATCAAAAACATCTGAAACGCTGCCGAAACAAATTGGGGTCCATTGTCCGAGACAATTACATCGGGAAGTCCATGTGTGGCAAATACGTTACGGAGAGCCTTGCTCACAGCGTCCGACGTGGTTGATGCCATACGAACAACCTCCACCCATTTAGAATACGCATTAACCACGATTAGAAAAGTCTGGCCCTGAACCAGCCCTGCTAGATCTAGATGCAGCCTGGACCCCGGATTCCTGGGTATCTCCCATTCCCTAGGTGTGGCAGCCGGGGGCCCTGGCCGGGATGACTGACAAACTTGACACCTTGCTACCCAATCTATAATGGCCTGATCAAGCTTAGGCCACCAAACATAACTACGGCCTAAAGCCTTCATTCTCTCGATGTTGGGATGGCTATCGTGCAGCCGTTTCAGAATAGTTGGCCGCAATACAGGGGGAACCACCACTCGGCAGCCCCACAAAAGGCACCCCCGGGAAATAGAAAGCTCATGTTGGTGGATGGAATATGGCTTAACTTCCGTGGGTAACGGCCCACATGGCCATCCCCTACGCACCCAATCCATGACCTGTACAAGGGTAGAGTCCTTAGCGGAGTGTTTAGCTACATCCGCAGCCGTCACAAGGGAAGGAACATCATCTATCAAAAGAACCAGCTGGTCCGGAACGGGATCCTCTACGGCCAAAGGAAGGGGGCAGCAGCTAAGGCCATCCGCATTTCCCAAGGCACTCCCGGGGCGATAAATTAACTGATAGTTATAGGCAGCCAAGAAAACAGACCACCACGCCAAATGCAGGGAGATAATCTGGGGCATAGGCTTATCTCCAGCCAGCAAGCCCAAAAGTGGCTTGTGGTCCATAACTAATTGAAAGGAACGGCCGTAAATATAATCGTGGAGCCGCTTTATGGCGGCCACGAGTGCCAACGCTTCTTTATCCAGTTGACTATAATTCCTCTCTGTCATCGACAGAGGCAACTGGAGCTTCGGACCCATTGGGTAAAACATGATTCAGCACAGCACCGATGCCATATGGGGAGGCATCGCAAACCACGGTGAGGGGTATATGATCACTATACTGGACCAGCATGGCATCAGAAGTAAATAAATCTTTAACAGCCCTGAAAGCAGTAGCTTGGGCTTGCCCCCACTTCCAGGGGGCCGTTCTGTCCAATAGCCGATGGAGTGGTTCCGCCACAGACGCCTTATGCGGCAAAAATATGCTATAGAAATTAAGCAGGCCCAGAAAAGCCTGAAGCTCAGCCCTACATGATGGCGTTGGAGCATTCTTTATGGCATTGACCTTAGAAGGTGTAGGATGAATGCCAAACTTATCAACAAGGAACCCTAAAAATTCGACCTGGTGAACGCCAAACTTACACTTAGATTTTTTAAGTTTCAGGCCCTTTTGTTGAAATCTGCGTAGCACCTGGTGAACACGTTCGACGAGGTCGTGTTTGGTGGTAGCCGAGATCAAAACATCATCGAAATAAGGAACGACGCCAGGGATTCCCTGGAGCAACCGCTCCATAAGGCTCTGAAAAATGCAGGGAGCTATGCAGACCCCAAATTGTAATCGGAGGCACTTAAAAGCGCCCCGATGCATGACAATTGTTTGGGCAGCGGCCGTGGCGTCATCAACAGAAAGCTGTTGATACGCCTGGGACATATCCAATTTAGCAAAAATAGACCCTTGACCCAAAGAATGTAAGAGGTGTTGAACTACCAGGACCGGATATGGGTGGGCCTGCAAGGCCCGATTAAGGATACACTTAAAGTCACCACAAATACAGATGGAACCATCCGGCTTAGTGGAGATAACAATAGGGGTCTCCCATCGAGAATGATCCGTAGGCTCAAGTACACTCTGAGCCAGCAACTTATCTATCTCCACATCCACCTTAGGGCGAAGGGCAAAAGGGACCCGTCGGGGCTTAAGGCGTATAGGTGGCACCTCGGGGTCTAAATTAAGAGATATGGGGGTACCCTTATATTTACCTAAGGTGCAGTCGAAAACCTCAGCAAACTCTGTTGTCAAGGTTTCGAAATCATCACTAGACGTGGTATGGATGCTGGCAATGGAAAGCCCCAACGCCCCAAACCAGTCTAAACCCAAAAGGCTAGGGAGCCTGCCCTTGACTACCAAAAGTGGGAGGGGACCTGCAAACTCCCCCCACTCCACCATAAACTGGCTGCAACCCAAAATGGGAATGCCATTTCCTTGGTAGTCGTGGAGATGAGTAGAACAGGGTTGCAAACGGTCACAAGCGAAGGATGGCACAGCTCTTTAAGGGTCTGCCAGGCGATGATGGACTTAGATGAACCAGTATCCACTTCCATCCTGCACGGTTTTCCTTCAATACAAACAGTCAGAAAGATCTTCTTGTGACCCGAGACAGCATGGTTGCCAGACAAGAGAAGATCACAGTGGGAAATAGCAAAACAAGAGTCCTGAGGACCGTTGAACCCTTCCCGGCCTAATTTAATGGAAGATGGTATGCCCGTGACATCCGCGGAGGATCTCGAATGGCAAACCTTTGCCAGGTGGCCTTTCTTTCCACAGTGGCGGCAAACAGCATTTCGAAAACGGCAAAAAGCATGAGGATGTGAATCCCCACAACCCAAACAAAACTCTGGAGCCCATCCTTTGGAGGGTGGTTGTCGATTGAAGACCGACGCCTTCAGGCGGTCCACCTCCTCTTCGCTATCAGCAACGGTATCAGAGCGTTCGTAAGACTCCCCTAGCTGTATGGCTGCACAACGAGAGGCCGGTGGAACATGCGGGAAGTTTCGAATTTCCGCCGCAGACTGGTCAGACATCTCAAACGCAGCCGCTTCCTCAACAGCAGTCTCCAAATTGATGACAGATTTGGCCAAAAGGCGGCGCTGCAACTGCAAATCGCGCACGCCGCAAACTAGTTGCTCGAGGAGGGAGTCATCAAGGTTTTCAAACTCACAATTTATCGCCTCAGTCTGAAGGGCGGCGAGATAGTCATTAATGGATTCCCCTTCCTTTTGCACCCGTTGTCGAAACATGAAACGGCAAAAAATGTGAGAAGGTGCGGGTGCATAATGACCCTTCAATTTAGCCAGCAAAGTAGGCCAAGAAATGGTGGACAGCTGTTGGGGCGCTACAAGCGCCCGCGCCATTGCAAAAATCTGCGGCCCACACGCGTTGAGAAAATGGGCTCGCTTCCGGTCATTGGAAAAGTCAGTATAGTCATTTGCCTGCAAAAAACACTCGAAACGCTCAATATAAGCGTCCCAAGTTTCTGCACTGGGCACAAAAGGCGTAAAGATAGCCAAATTACTCATTAGAAAGAGTTGCAAACCCACAAGGAACGAGAGAGAAGAGAAAAAAAAATGTTTGCCTCACGTAGCTACCTTCCGAAATGCCAACAACAAACAATTCTTCTCTCGTGGCCGTACTCAGTGGGAGTCATCCATCCTCGTCGCCAGTGTTCTGGATTGAGAACGGCGGATAAGAGACCAAGATAAGCAACATGGTTTATTCACAGCAACAAGCACAAGGGTTAAAAATGTAACCTAACCTCGGTCGTGCGCAGCCACTATTTATATTGCAGCTGGGCTCGCACGGCCAATAAAACACCTTAAAACATTCACACCTCCCGCCGGCCGAGCTATCAGCTCAGCCGATCAGGAAGCCTCCGTTGCTGGGCGGCCGCTCATCAGATCGTAACAGGAGGTGTGATGTTTTGTATTATCTTTAAAAAATTTTTTTAATTCCTTTTCTATCTGATCGGTATATTGCTTTTCTTTTAATATCTGTGGGTTCATCATCCATCTACCTTTTCTCCTCTGGTGTCCTTTCCATATCAACAGATCTGAATTGTGGTCCGCCCAATTATTTGACATTATTTCTACCTTTTGTACTTCTTGCATCAATATTTTGGATACCCATGCCATATCTATTCTACACCAAGATTTATGAGGATTAGAATAGTACGTAAAGTTCTTTATCTCCGGGTTATAAAATCTCCAGCTATCAACCAAATTTAATTCTTCTACTAAATCTATAAAAGTTCTCGGCAGTAGTTTTTTTTTTTTATTATTTTTCTGATCACTTTTATAATCCTTTCTTACATCTACAATTGCGTTGAAATCGCCTATCAAGCATACATTCTCCATTTTTTGTTCTATTATTTTTTCATGTATTTTTTTGTAAAATTCTGTTAATCTACTATTTGGAGCATATATAACCACCAATAATATATTTTTGTATTCAAATTTTACCTCTATCATCAATATTCTTTCTACTGAGTCTGCATATATCAAATTACTTTCTATTCCTTCTTTAACATACACCACTATTCCTCTTTTCTTTTCATCTGCTAAAGTCACAAATGATTTACCTAATTTTTTGTATTGTAAATATTTCTCATCTTGTTTTCTTATGTGTACCTTTTGGAGGCACACAATATCCATTTTTTGTTTCACAGCTTTTTTAAAAATTTGATGTCTTTTGCCTGGAGAGTTAAGACCATTTACATTCACTGATAAAATTTTTAGATTTTGTTCCATTTTTTGATGGTTATCCTGTGTTTTCTTCCTGTTACTTCTTGTCCTTTCTCTTGGCTCTTGTTCTCATTCCTTCTTTTTCTTGGATTTCTCCTTCTTCTTCTTTTTCTCCCTCTTCTAGTACTATTCCCTGTTCCTCTTGTCTGTTTTTCTTTGGTTCTCCGTTCCCACTCCTCCTTGCTACTGTTTGCTCCTTCTATACCTATCACTTGATCATGCAAATTCTGTGCTTTATTTTGTGAGTCCACTTTTATTTTTTTACCCTGCCACGTCACCAACATTCCTTCTGGTGTTATCCATTTAAACGGTATATGCCGCTTATTTAATAGTGCGGCAAGGAACCAATATTCTTTTCTCAACTCCCTTATTCTCTTCGGGACTTGCTTCAACATTGTTATTTCCTTACTTCTATAAAACATGGGGTTGTTTTTCGTTATTTTATAGACAATATCTCTTACTTTCCACCTCACAAATCTTACATGGACCTCCCTTGGCAATTTGTTTTGTCTGGCATAATTTGTATGGACTCTGTAAACTTTGTCCAATTCATTTATCATTTCATCTTTATCTCTTTGGAGGGCCTCTGCAATTACTTCTGCCATTACTAATGTTAAATCCTCCTCTCTATCTTCAACTACATTTTGAAAGCGCAAGTAAAATGCAGCCCTCTCCATCTCCAAATGTGCCACAGTATTTTCTAATTCTTTATAAAGTCCCATCATTCCTTGATCCAAAAACTCCAGTCTTTCTTCTGTCTGCTCTGTTTTCTTTTCTATGGCTGTTATTCGTTGATCAATTTTTTGTATAATTTCTTGTTTCGAGTCCATCTTTTCGTCTATCTTCTGAATATCACTTTTTATTTCTCTTTTAACCTCATCTATATCCCTCCTTGTTTCTTCATGGTTCTTGGTCATGCATTCCTGCATTTTAATCATAGTCTCTTGAATTGTTATAAGTGTAGCCTGCATAGTTGGCATGCTTAAAGTGGGAGGTTGTTTCTCTGATGGGAACATTCCTTCTATTGTCCTCTGTGCCGCAGGGGAGGCTGATGGTCCAATCAATGTTAAGGTGTTTTTCTTTCCTGTTTTCACAGTGGTTGTAGTGGTGCTAGTCATCTCTTTTAATATTTTATACAATTCTCCCAAAATTTTATCTATCTTCTCCCAAATCACCATCCACTTTACTATACAACTTCTTTTCTTTCCTCCCTTCTATCCTCTATCCTCTTAATATAATACAATACTAACTTAATTGCTTAATTGCTAAAATTCTATTAAGAGAAAGAAAATTCGTTAATATCTTACTAAATACTCTAATTACTAAAATTCCTATATTATTACCAATTACCAATTGATCAATTAATTAATTCAAAGGAATTGATCAACTTTTACTATTTACTTTAAATCATTAATAGATAATAAAAAGAAAAGATATAAAAAGAGAAAAGGAGAGAAAGGAGAGAAAACAAGAAAAAAGAGGGAAAAGAAAAAAAGAATATCACAATTTTTTAAAATTTGATTTATATGCAATATAAGAGTTACTCAGTACTTAAGAAACAATTAATGGTAATTTGCTAGTAATTAATTTCACAAAATTTCTCTATCAGTACTTAATTCTATCAATATGTAAGTAAATATAGATATAAATAAAGGAATATATAGATATATATAAATAAATTTGCTACTAATTAAATATGAATACCAAAATACAAAAGTTTCTTTAACAATAAATAAATAAATATATCAATAAATAAGTTATATAGCCAAGAGTTCACTACGTTTCTAAATTTTGTGTGATTTGAAAAGTCAGATGTATTTCAAATATAGTCTTTTTTCTCTCTCACACACTTTCAGCTTCCGGTCAAAAAGAAAAGGAAATAATCCAATATGGCAATCTCTAATCAACTCTGTCACTCCTATGCGTCTTATACTTTTTGCCAATCCACCTTTCTCCTTCCATTAGGGCAGCTAAAATGGGGATAGAAATAGAACCTTATGTCCAGTTCACTTCTCTTTCTCAGCTTCTTGGAACACCCACTTTCCACGATCTCTGTTTCACTCCTCTGGTGTTTTTCTGCTGGTCTGAAATTCGCCCTCCTCACTTTTACTCTCCTCTTTGTTTGCCGCTGGTTCATGCTCTGGGTCTCTCTTTCCAGCCCACTGCCCCTCCAAAATCCAAGTTCTTCTTCTCCTCCAATTTTCAGACAAAAAAGTTTTTTAAGGCCTTCGTATTTCTGCTCTCACCGCCAGTTCTCGCACCGTACTCACTCTCTGCTTCCCGTTGTTCTTGATCGGGGCGTCAAGCCTTTGGGTCAGCCATTCTGGCTGTCTTCTTCCACGTCTGGATTGAGGGTCCTTCTTGGTGTGGCGGGAGACCAGACCTCTCCACACCTCCTCTGAAGATTCTCCTCTTTCTCGCTGGTCCCACCAGGACCGATCTTTGCCCTTAAAGAGCACAAAAAACGCTGGAAAATTGGCACTGGGAACGGAGCGATTATTCCCGTGTCGCCTCGGCACCACGTCACCGCCGGAAGTCCTATAGGGTCTCCTGCTCCTGTCATTGTTTTAGAAACATCTCCTTACCGAAATAGGCCATGAGTGGGGGAAAAAGTTGCCACCCCAGTTAGGGATGGCGTTGTTGTGGCCCATTGGCTCAGTGGTGAAATCCAATTTTTTTTACTACCGGTTCTGTGGGCGTGGCTTGGTGGGCATAGTGTGACTTGGTGGGCATGGCTTGATGGGCATTGCAGGGGAAGGATACTGCAAGATCTCCATTCCCACCCCACTCCAGGGGAAGGATACTACAAAATCTGCATTCCCACCCCATGTTGTGGCTCTGTTACCTGAGCCTGTGTCATCGGCAGGAGAGGACTCCGAGAGTGAAGAAGAGGAGTGGGCAAGGCCTCCCTCTCCAGGAACCTCCTCTCTGGCAATGCCTTCGGTGTCCACCGAAGGGCAAGAGATAGGGCACGTCCACGCAGCCACAGATGGACAGTGATGAGGGTAATGAGTCTTGGCGGGATCCACGCCAGTGTCGCAGAGATAAGCACACGCAACAGAAGAAAAGGCATGCCCGAGATTAGGCTGAGTCACTGGACCACACCCCACAGGATATAAAAGGGAGTATGGTGGCCAGTCAAACCTTGTGACGAACAAAGCTGAAAGCTTCCACGCCATTCTGCATTGCCGGACTTTTGCTATAGACTTTGCTGGATTATCTCTGGACTTGATTAACTCTGTAATTATTGAGCTGTTTCTTTTGATGTATCAGAAGTGGGGAGAAGTTATCTCTCCTCTTCGTAAATAATAAACTCTTGGCAGGCAGCCACTAGGTTGTTGCCAAGGTCCATTATCATAAGGAAAAGGATTTTGCTGGCTGGTTTGGTCTTTAACTCTTGAACGTCTGTTGATGTGTGTGCGTGTGGTTGGGGACAGACCACCTCAAACGTTAACCCATCTCTAACCCATCTCTAACCGAGATGGACCCACAACTGCAGCAAATAATACAACAACTACAAGCTGATAATCAGCTCCTACAGCAGCAAGTCGGCCAGCTAACTGTGCAGCTGGCTTTGGGAAATGCTCCTGCAGCTGTCCCTCCACCTCCTCCTCCTCCCTGTCAGAAATGCCCTATCAATGTGCCAGATAAGTTCTCTGGGCAGCAGGAGATGTTCCCGGCCTTCATGGGACAATGCCAACTGTTTATGGCTATGAGGCCAGAGGACTTTCCAGATGACCAGGCTTGGGTGGCATTCGTAATTAACCTCCTCTCTGGCAATGCCGCCCGATGGGCCATGCCCCTATTGCTGCAGAATAGCCCCTTGTTGGCAGATTATCAGGGCTTTTGGCAACATCTGAGGGTGATGTACGAGGACCCCCTGAAGACTCAGACGGCAGCCAAGCGCTTCAAGGACCTCTGTCAAGGGAAGCACCCCTTGCAGGAATATGTGGCTGAATTTTGGCTTCTGGGCCAGGACTCTGACTGGAACGATGCAGCGTTAAGGGACGCTTTCCAGGATGGCCTCTCCGACGACCTGCAGGACGAGCTGGTTCGGGTGGAGGTGCCTCAGACCATCGGCGCCCTCGTAACGCAGTGTCTGCGCATCAATGCCCACTTCCAACAGCGCAAGACCTGCGGGCCCGTCCAGGAACCCCCGACCATTTCTGCACCCCCGCATCCCGCACCAACAGTGTCCCGGGTCACCCTGCGTTTTGTGGCAACCATGGAGGAGCCCATGGAGCTGGGAGTGGCCCGATCTCGCCTGACAGCCCAGGAGCGAATGCGGAGATGCCAAGGGGGATTGTGCCTCTATTGCGGGGAGGCTGGACATTTTGCCGCTTCCAGCCCCAGGAAGCACAGTGGGGTGCTCATGCCTGTTCCGGAATCTCGGCGGGACCAGCCAGGAAACGGGGCAGGCCTGGCCTGCGGGAAACCTTAGGCTGGGCATGTATTAATGCCCCGCCTGATTCAGCGGATGTGGACTCTGGGCCACCTCGACACCTGATCCTGGACACCCGGGTGTTGTTGGCCAACCGGTCAGAGGGGCTTCAGGCACATGCGCTGGTGGACTCGGGGACCACCACGAACTTTATGGACCAGGACTTTGTGGCCCATTTTGCAGTCCCCTTGGTTCCAGTGGACCCTCCATTGAGGGTCGAGACTATTGATGGGCGGGAACTTGTAGCGGGGCCCATTACGTTCGTGACTCAGACTTTGCATCTCGCCATTGGGGCCCACGAGGAAGCAATCCAATTTTATGTGACGGCGGACCTGCATTTCCCGCTGGTCTTGGGAATGGCCTGGCTTTGGGCCCATGATCTGCAGGTGGCCTGGTCGAGGAACACCATCTCCTTCCCGAACCTGCAGTGCATCGACCACATCCACCACTCCTGTGCTGGCCAGGACGTCTCCATCCCTGCCATCTCCTTGCTTCCTGAGCTGACACCCTTCGCTGACGTGTTCAGTGAAAAGGAGGCAGACCGCTTACCCCCGCATCGACCCTATGACTGCCCGGTGGACCTGTTCCCCAATGCGCTACTGCCCGCAGGATGCCTGTATTCCATGTCAAAGCCCGAGTTGGCCGCCCTACAGGACTTTCTAGACAAAAACTTGGCCCGAGGGTTCATCTGGCCTTCGTCCTCCCCTCTCTCGGCCCCGGTCCTCTTTGTGAAGAAGAAGACGGGGGACTTACACCTGTGCTGCGATTACCGGTGCTTGAATGCCATCACAGTGTGGAATCGCTACCCCCTGCCGCTCATCCTGGAGCTGATGGAGAGGTTGTGGGAGGCCTCGATCTTCACTAAGCTTGATCTCCGAGGGGCCTACTGGTGTGCGTGACAGAGGGGGACGAGTGGAAGATGGCGTTTGGCACCCGATACGGCCACTTTGAGTACACCGTCATGCTGTTCGGGCTGACCAACGCTCCCGCAGTCTTCCAGCACCTAATGAACGACATTTTCTGGGACATGTTGGACCGGTTTGTGGTTATATACCTGGATGACATTTTGATCTATTCCCGGACCCAGGAAAGCCACCTCCAGCATGTCCGCCAGGTCCTACAGCGCCTGCGGGAGCACCAACTCTATGCGAAGTTGGAGAAATGTTTCTTCTTCCAGACTTCCATAGAGTTCCTTGGGCACATCATCTCCCCCGAAGGCGTCGCTATGGACCCGCGCAAGGAAGAGGCCTTGTGTAGTTGGGAACCCCCTCGTCGGGTGAAGGACGCCCAGTGTCTGCTGGGGTTCGCCAACTACTCCCGGACCTTCATCCCGGGCTTCACCACCCTGACCTTGCCACTGACCCAACTCCTTCACAAGAAGGTCCTGTTCTACTGGGGGCCCCCACAGCAGTAGGCATTTGAGATTCTGAAGCGAGCCTTTGTCACGGCACCTGTCCTGAGGCACCCCAATCCACATCGTCCGTTCATGGTTGAGACGGATGCGTCCAATGTGGTGATTGGGGCAGTGCTGCTACAGGCCCCGGTGGATGGCGGCACTCTTTTTCCCTGCGCGTACCACTCACGGAAACTCAATCCTTCCGAGCGCAACTACAACATCTGGGAAAAGGAGTTGCTGGCTATCAAGGCCACGTTCGAGGCTTGGCGGTATCACCTCGAGTGGTCCTGACACCAGGTGGAGGTGCGGACGGACCATTGGAACCTGGAGCACCTCATGACAGCCAGGAAGTTGAACCAGCGGCAGATCCAGTGGTCGTTGTTTTTCGCCCAGTTCAACTTCCATGTGACTTATATCCTGAGCAGCCACAACCAGAGAGCAGATGCTCTATCCCGAGTACTTTTGCCCTAAGGACTCCCTTCCCCCACAGACGGTGCTGCCAGCTGAATCCTTTGCCGCGGTCCAGGAACTGACGGACTTGTGGGCTCAGGTGCTGGAAGCACAGCGCCGGGATGACTGGTCGCAGCAGCGGAAAGTGGAAGTCGGCCCTGCGTCCCCATGGACTTTGGAGGAGGGCTTGTTGAAGCACCGGGGCCGGTTGTACGTGCCCACGAGTTTGCTCCGAGCCCTCGTCATGAACCAGTGCCATGACAACCCTGCAGTGGGACATTTCGGGTTCTTTAAGACACTGAATCTGGTGATGCGGAGTTTTTGGTGGCCTCGGGTACGGCACGACGTGCACGCATAAGTGATGTCCTGTATGACATGCCAACAGGCCAAAGCCGTGTCCGGCCCACCTCCTGGACTCCTCCAGCCACTGCCAACACCGGAGAGACTGTGGGGAGCCATCTCCATGGACTTCCTGATGGACCTGCCACCGTCCGCTACGTTCACGACTGTCCTCGTGGTGGTGGATGCGTTCACGAAAATGACACATTTTATCCCGTGCCGTGGACTGCCATCAGCCCGCACCACAGACCGCCTGTTCCTGCAACACATCTTCCGCCTCCACGGCCTGCCGGACCGGGTGGTTTCGGACCGCGGGGCCCAATTCATGGCCCGCTTCTGGAAAAGCCTGATGGCCACGTTGGAGGTGCAGGTGTGCCTGTCATCGTCACACCATCCGGAGACTGACGGGGGAACGGAGAAGGTCATCGGCATCCTCGAACAGTACCTCCGCTGTTTCGTCAATCAGCAGCAGGACAATTGGGCCGAGTACCTTCCCCTGGCGGAGTTCGCCTTTAACAACTCCCAACACACCTCCACCCAGATGACCCCGTTCCATGCCAACGTGGGATACCACCCACGGCTGTTCCCGCTGTCCATCTCGGATTCCCCTGTTCCCGAGACCCAGGACTTCCTCTCGGAACTGCAAGCAATGCAGCAGCTGGTGCGGCAGCAGCTGATCCAGGTGAAGGAGGACTACAAGCAGGTCACCGACCGCTCTCAACGGGCAACACCACCACTGGAAGTGGGAGACCGGGTATGGCTGTCCATGAAACACCTCCCCACGGACCGGCCAGTAAAGAAACTCGACCACGATTTTATTGGTCCCTTCCCGGTCGAGGCGGTCATCAATCTGGTAGCCTACCGGTTGACTCTGCCATGCTCCATGTGACTCCACCCTGTTTTCCATCAGTCCCTTTTGGTCCCTGAAGCCCCAGTGTGCCACCTCCGGTGTCTGACAATTCCTGCCCCCCCCCAGCCCCAGTCGACGAGGACAACTCCTCGACATACGAGGTAGACAGCATCCGGGACTCCCATTGGCTGAAGGGGCGTTTCCAGTACCTGATTGCCTGGAAGGGGTACGGGCCCGTGGATTTCACTTGGGAGGACGCTTCCTCTGTCCATGCCTCTGACCTGGTACGGGCCTTCCATGACCAGTTCCCGTCCCAACCGCATCCCGACCGTCAGCCA
This sequence comes from Pituophis catenifer annectens, assembly GCF_029215685.1. NCBI lineage: Eukaryota > Metazoa > Chordata > Lepidosauria > Squamata > Colubridae > Pituophis > Pituophis catenifer. The sequence continues at coordinate 104,229,889 of NW_027256883.1, read as the reverse complement.
TGGGGGAAGGGCCCTGCGGTGGGGGATAGTGTTGTGGCTCCGTTACCTGAGCCTGTGTCATCTTGGCAGGCAGCCACTAGGTTGTTGCCAAGTTCCGTTATCATAAGGAAAAGGATTTTGCCGGCTGGTTTGGTCTTTAACTCTTGAACGTCTGTTGGTGTGTGTGCGTGTGGTTGGGGACAGAACACCCCACTCCAGGGGAAGGATACTACAAAATCTCCATTCCCATCCACTCTGGGGCCACCCAGAGGTGGTATTTGCCAGTTCTCCAAACTACTCAAAATTTCTGCTACTGGTTCTCTGAACTGCTCAAAATTTCCACTACCGATTCTCCAGAACTTGTTAGAACCTGCTGGATTTCACCCCTGCATCAGCTGCCAGCAGAGATAGCTGCAGAATCAGAGCAGGTGGAGGGAGACCCTGGGCCAGCTTCGTAACCTTTAGAAGGTTCTGATAAGGAAACAGCATCAGAGACAGAGGCAGAGACAGGGCCTTGTGTCCTCCCCCAGGTGGAGAGGCAGCTGTCTTTGGGGCCTGAACTGAGTGAGGGTGAGGAACAGATGCACCCATTCCAGATGCATAGAGGAAAAGAGAGGAGAGCAAAGGAAAACAGTAAGCTGGCTCTCAGGAAGAGGCAGACACAGATGATAGCCAGCCCCTCCCTGGCTGGGAAATAAATAGGAGGGGTTTGGTAGTGGCCAGTTGTCACAGACAATCATTCATTTCTAATATACAGCAAGAAATATGGATTTCTTGGATAAACCCAGGTTTGTTGGGACTAATTACATTCGATGTTTTGTTTATCTCTGTGACTAAAAGACTGTTACTGCCATGTTATAAAAAGGGGGTTGTTTTACTCACAAGTAAATGTCTTATCACTACTTGCGAAGGCTAGGTCAGAACAGGTGCATAGGGGTAGTGTGGGTTAGGAAGTTTGCCTGGAGGTGATTGCAAATGTGCAAAAAGTGCCTTGCAGGTGTTCGGGATGCTCGGGGAGGCATTGTGGGTTGGAAAGGTTATGTGGAGATTCCCAAGAGGCATCACATGGGAAAAGCATATGGGAGTGGTGCGGGTTGGGAATGGTGTACAAAGTGAGTGCAAGAACTACTGTGTGGTTCAGAGAAGGTGCGTGGGAGATGGTGTGGATCAGGTAGGGTGTATCTGGACATGCAAGAGGTATTGTGCAGGTCAGGGAATTGGTAAAGATTGTGGGAGCCTGGTGGGTGTGGCATGGACTGGGAAGATCATGTGGGGGTTTCTTCCCTTCCCAACAGGCAGGTAAGTGGCTGCTGATGGGGTGCAGGAAGCAAGGGGTTACAAGACTGGCTGGGAAACTATCACAAAATGTTGAAAATAAAGATTATGTAACTGCAGCAGCAGCCCAGCAGTGCAGCAGTAACCAGTAGCACTGAAAAAGCCACATTTTCCCCAAATTTAATTCCCTTGGAGTTATGGGTACCAGATTCATGAGGATGACATTCTATAAGTGAGCCTATTTGAGAGACCTTATTCTCAAAAATTGTTACCTTGTGATGCATTGTTTCATCCAATTAAAGATCATGACAATGAGAATTTTAGTATGTAGATGATATTATTTGCAGGCAATTTTATTGAGAAACATCAACAAAAGGTATATCTGTCAGGTGTGCTTCCTTCAAAGTCCAAGAAAGGATGACCCAGACTCCATTGTTTATAGAATCAGGTACTTTTACTGGAAAATGAAGTGATCGCAACCAAAGAAAAGCAGGATCTAAGCCAAAAAGCTCAAAAATTACAGATAGAAAGCATTCCCTCCCACTGTCCATCATAAATCATCCAATCCAAGGGTCTCCCAAAGGTCAGGTGGGAGCACACGTCTGGCAGCATCATCAATCAGGAATGCCACGACCGTTGATCGATAGCAGCTTCAAAGATGCAGCCCAGTAGCTGAAGAATCACTTTCGTTTCTGTCTCTGTCTCTCCAGTACGCTTCCCCTCCCCCCAACCTAGCTTCCCCCCCCGTTACCATGGCAGCCAAAGCAGAAAAGGTGGAGGCTGACATTCGGCCCCCCTTCAGAAGAGATGTTAGTCCTAAAAGGGAAAAGAAAAGGGGAGAAGAGATAACAGCACATCATATCAATTATGGTTTATCAGGATATTTGGTGTGAAACAACTGTACTTTCTTTGGTGCTCGGACATCACGTTTGTTCATCCATTCAGCTTTAGACAATGGGAAATGTTTCCAGGCCACTAGATATTGCACTTTACCGTGATGCTTCCTGGAGTCCAAGATCTCCTTAACCTCAAAATGTTGTTCCCCTTCAATCAGTATGGGGACAGGAGGAGGCTCTTGGTCTGGACGTAAAGGGGATGAATGTTCCGGTTTCAGCAAGCTAACATGAAACACGGGGTGAATTTGTCGCAAATTTTTTGGCAATTCCAACTCAACCGTGACTGGATTAATGATTCGAGTAATTGGGAAAGGGCCCACATACTTGGGGCCAAACTTCTTTGACTTTTGGGGGGGTTGTAAATACTTAGTAGAGAGGTAAACCATGTTCCCCACTTTATAAGCATGTGCCGGGCACCTCTTTATATTGGCTTGGGTTTTATGTGCCCGATGCGCTTCATCTAGAGCTTTTCAAGTTACTGCCCAAGTCGCTCGTAACTGGTCAATCCACTCAATCAAGGAGGGGTTCTGTGGGTCATTTTGGGGTAGCTCTGGGATTGGTACAAATTCTTGGCCAGAAGCCACCTTGAATGGAGTGAATCCTGTGCTGCTATGTATGGAGTTATACGCCATCTCCACAAATGGCAATAAGTCCACCCAGTTATCTTGCTGATAATTTATGTAACATCTCAGATATTGTTCTAATACAGAATTGGTTCTCTCACAAGCCCCATTTGTCTGGGGATGGTGGGCGGAGCTTAACCCCTGGGCGGAGCCTATCAACATCAGAAACTCCTTCCAAAAGTTGGATGTAAATTGTACACCCCTATTGGAGATTATGCGTTTCGGAGCACCATGTAACCTATAAACATGTTGAATAAACATTTTTGCCAGGGTTTTAGCTGAAGGGATCTTAGGACATAGGATGAAATGCACTTGTTTGGAAAACAAATCAGTTACTGCCCATATGACTGTGCACCCCCCACTCTACAATAAAATCCATTGATATCTCTTTCCAAGGGGCATTTGGCCTCACCACACTCTGAAGTAGACCACGTGGCTTCCCTGGAGGTCTCTTAGCTGAGGCACACACTGGGCAGCTAGCTACGTATGCCTCTATGTCTTTTTTAAGTGCGGGACACCAGAATTGTCTTTTAACCAGATGGAGAGTTTTAACAAATCCAAAGTGTCCCGCCACCTTGGCGTCATGAGCGTGCTGCAATACTGTTACTCTCAAACTGGCAGGAACATACAATTTGGCTCCGACCCAAGCTAGTCCATCATGAAGTATACATTCATTCGAGTGGGTTTGAAACCGCTTGTCAGTTTTCAGAGCTTCTTGTAGTTTCTGACGCAAATCGCCCAAGAGAGCTGGATCGCCCCTCGCTTGCGCTCTGGTAGTCACTGGTGCTGCCAGTTGGGTCGAAGGGATGATCGGGCGAACCACTTCTCCTTGGTACTGTTGTATTGAGGCAATTTGGAAAGTGTGTCAGCCATGAAATTCTTTCCACCAGGAAGGTAGCATAGAGTGAAATTAAAACAGTTGAAGTGCTGAGCCCAGCGAACTTGCTTTGGTGACAGCTTAAACGGTGTTTTCAATGCCTCCAGGTTTTTATAGTCAGTCCAAACTTCAAAAGGATGCTTAGCTCCTTCAAGAAATTGTCTCCATGTTAACAATGCCCAGCGTACTGCAAAAGCTTCCTTCTCCCATATGGCCCATCTGCTTCGGTCTCCGACAATTTACGGGATGTATAGGCACAGGGTTGTAATTTCCCTTCTGCATTCTTTTGCAGAAGCACTGTTCTTACTGCCACATCGCTCGCGTCAGCCTGTACTACAAAAGGCTCTTCCATGTCTGGATGTTTGAGGACTGGTTCAGTGGCAAACAACTGTTTTAGCTTTTCGAATGCCACCTGACAGTCCATAGTCCACTCAAGGGCCCGGGAGGGCTTTGGTTTTGCTTCACCTTTTGTTTTCAGGAGATTTGTTATTGGTAGCGCAATTTTTGCGAACGAGGGGATGAACTGTCTATAGAAATTAGCAAATCCCAAGAAGTTCTGTAGTTGTTTGTGGGTGCGTGGCGCGGCCCATTCCAATACAGCCCAGACTTTCCCAGGATCCATCTCTATTCCTTCATGCGATATGCGATATCCAAGATAGTCAATTTTGCTCTGGTGGAATTCGCACTTGGAGAGCTTGGCATTGTCACTGCGTTTTTGTATTTACCAGATGAGCTATTATTTTTGGACTTTCAGATTTACCGTAGCTTGCCAAGTTTCTTATCAGTAAGCTAACTGCGCATGTCTACATTCCTTTACTTTCTTCTAAACCTTTCTTTGTTCTCCTGCCAGGATAGGTCTGCCTTTCGTTTCTGCCTTTGTCTCTCCAGTATGCTTCCCCTCCCCCAACCTAGCTTCCCCCCCTGTTACCATGGCAGCCAAAGCAGAAAAGGCGGAGGGTGACAATATCACTTCTACAGTGTGAACTAGTATCCTTTTATTTCATTTTACCTTTTCAAACCAGATCAAGACCAAACCAAAGCATTTTATTTTTACAAACAATAAACAAAGTTCTCCCTCACTAGTATTATATAGATGAACTGATGGAACTGATCTTCCATCAGTTATATAGATGAACTGATCTTCCATGAATATTGACAAAAGAAAACCAAATTCCACTAGTGGAGAATAGGCAGCCATTTAGTCTGCCCAGTTCTGTCTTCTAATAGAGAAGAATATCCTGGGAAGGATGAAGAAGGAATAGCAGACAGCTGCCCCTATCTCCTCACACATTCTTTCCTTTGCTATCATGCTCACACACAATCTCTGAGTAGACCTTAGGATATGCTAGGCCTGATTCCATTCACACAATTACCAATTGCCTGAATAGTTCCTTAAATTGCAAGCACAATGGGCCAATTTGCATCCAGCCACTGTTAGGAGAAAGTGGGAGCCATGATTCCACCTGCTCTTGCTTCAGGTTTGATCTGGGTTAAGAGATCCACCTGTAGCTATTTACACCATTTTACAAACTTTTTACACCATTTCACAACTAAGTTCACACCATTGCTAATTGTACAATCACCATCAAGATTTATTTTGGTCCATTTCAGTGGGAGAGTCTCAAGGCCAAAGCCCTCTAAGCAATTTGTCAAAAAACTCTTGGTGTCACAGAGGAGATGTTTTAATCAACCATGGGAGTGCTGTAATTCCCTTTATAGAAAATATGCCTCATAATTTTGAGAAATGAAATAGACTGTGCAGCAACAAGGGAAGCAAGAAGGCTTGTGGTTTGGTGACACATTTCACACTTATTGATAGGAAACTCTGCCACATCAAACAGATCCTGTTGTGCTCAACAATAAAGGAAAAAGTCTCAACTTGCTTTCATATCTGTGGTCTCAAAAAATTACCAGAAAAGCTGTCAGAAATAGAATTAAGATATTGTATGTGTACTCAGACCAAGTTGTTTCTTTATGAGATTGGATAATGACATTTCTTGCTCTGGGAGTCCAAATATCCTGATTTTGAGAAAGGATCGTAATGCACTCTTTAAGAAAAGAAGGCAGCAATATGAAAGTCTCCATTTCTCACAAGCTATTGATAGATTGGGATACTTATCAATATGAACTGATATTATTCTTATAAGTACAGATTTTGTATAAAGTGGCTAAATAGATAGCTAAAACCCACATACAATGAAAACTGAATGTTATCTTTCATGGGTTAGAATATGGATGATGTTCTAAGTGTCTAATTGTTAGTGACATTTTCAGATCTTAAAACTCCTGTTGCAGCAGCCTGATTTTCTTGGTTAGTTCATCCCATCTACATATTTTTAAAAGCAATTATAGAATGCAGGATTACCTGATCCAGCCATTAAACTTGCAACTTTTTTTTTATTGAAAAGTTTTACAAAAAAAAAAAGAATTCCCCCCAATATTCCCCCCACCCTTTCCCTCCCCTCCCCCCCCCGACTTCCCAGAGCAAAATACAAGGTATTTCAATTAACAATCATAAGCTAAATTAACCTATCTATCCTCAAACTACTAAATCCCCCCCTGAAACCTTAACTCCACTATAGATAACATAGAACTTCTAATACTTAATGTTCATTCATAAGCTATTTGATATTTTCTTGTCTGATACTTATTTTGAATATAATCAATCCATCTTCTCCATTCCGTATCTTCAGTATCTTTCTTGCATGTGGTCCTTCAAGTACGCTGAGATTTTCGCCATTTCTGCTAGGTTTGTTACTTTCAATATCCACTCTTTAATAGTAGGCAAAGAGTCCTTCTTCTAATATTGAGCTATCAACAGCCTAGCTGCTGATATTAAGTTCAAAATCAATTTAGTCTCTAGTACTGTACAATCCATCGTTATACCCAGTAAAAACAATTGAGGAGTAAATTTCAACCTTTTTTTCAGAATGTTCTGCATCACCCACCAAATTTTTATCCAAAATGTCTTGATTTTCTTACAGGTCCACCATATATGATAATAAGTTGCATCATCACATTCACATCTCCAACATTTAGCTTACAAATTCGAGTACATACATGATAATTTTTTAGGATCTAAGTGCCATCTATAAAACATTTTATAAAAATTCTCTCATAAATTTTGTGCTTGCGTAAAAAAAATATGGAACGCTTCATGAATTTGCATGTCATCCTTCTGCAGGGACCACGCTAATCTTCTCTGTATCGTTCCAATGTTAGTATATGTGCTGCCGAAGCGAGCTTGCAACTTTTAGGAAGAAAGCAATTGTATTTTTCTATCAGAAGTAGTTGGTGGAGAAAAAAAAGCAGCTTGACAAAGCTGCTACATATATAATATCCTTGAAATCTAATGGAATTCCTGGTGACTACAATATTTCAGTATTTAAATTTTTTGGGGAGAAATGCAATCACTGTATAAGGCTTCCAAATACCAATGCCATTTTTCCAATGATAAATTTCTTTAATTTAAAATCTAAAACAAAATAATTATATTTAAAAATCTAAGAAAACATATTAAGTAAAACAATACAGTAAAATAGCTTGCCTTTTAATACTTTAGTCCTTCATTCCAACCTTTCTTTCTGAGAATTTTGTTTTTGTGTTGAGCTGCAACGGAATGTGTGTTTGTGTGTGTATGTATTTATTAGGAGTTAATTTATCTTGAAGCTTATACCAAAGAAATCATGCTATATCTTCTGTGAGAAATGGTGTTTAGTCTTATAGCTGATTGATTTGATCTTGTTAGATGACTAGAAGAAATTAGTTATTTTCATTCTAAAGGTTAGGATTAGGATTAAAATTAATGGCTGAATTTTTGGAGGGCTGTGACATTTCCACTCTGGTTTTGGATGCTAACATTTTAATGTTAGATTTATATCCATTTTTATTATTTTATCAAGTTGTCCAGGAATAATGATGATGATGATGATGACGACAATGACTTATTTAGCTTACCCAAATAATCAAGCCCACCAATTATTATTCTTTTCTCCTTTCACGTCTGGAAAAAAAAGAGTCTGAAAAAATATCAAGGGACTATGAGCAACTGGGCAAAATAGTTAGGAACACAAGTGGTGTTTTCATCCATACTTCCAAGAGATGGTCAACCCCCATAAGGGAATGGAGGATTTTAGAAATAAACTGCTTGCTCAAGGGATGGTACCAGTGACAGAACTTTGGATTTCTGGGTTTACATTATCTGCAGTTAGGGCCTGTGGCAAGCGATGGATTATACTTCATAAGGATTGGGAAGAATGTATTTGGAGAACATTTGGCTCAGCTCAAAGGGCTTTAAACTAAAACTAGAAGGGGAAGAAGGCCAATTTTTAGGACAAAACCCAAGCATAAACCCCAAGACAACAAATCAGACAACAAAGAAGGGAATATGGAGAAGGACAAGGTACTCAAGTATAAAACAGGAGATGCAGAAAGCAAATGCAGATTTTGTCATGAAAGGCTCAAATGCTTCTATAGTAATGCTCAAAGTATGGGGAACTAACAGGGAAAATTTGAAGTCCTGGTACACATTGAAAAGTATGATATCGTTGCATTACTGAAACTTGGTGGGATGGAAACCAAGATTGAAACATATTACTAGAAGGATATAATTTGTTCAAAAGAAACTCAACAAAAGAGGAGGAGGAGTTGCATTGTATGTACAGAATTATTATATCTCTACTGAAATATACAATACCAAGAATGAAAGCCTTCTTGAAAGTATTTGGGTCAATGTTAGAGGAAAAAGAAATGGCATTGCTATAACTATATACTACAGGCCACCCAAAGAAGCAAAATAAATAGATGAACTTTTTGCAAAAGTTGGAGTGCGGGGGTGACAGTGACTCGTTGTAGCATTGCTGGACCCCCCCCAGAAAGGCACCCCTGAAATGGCTCCTGGCTGTCAGCAACACCGACGGGAGAGTGGAGCAAGGTCAGGGTGGCGCTGGTTGCCTTGGTGCCCCCCCAGCGGCGGCCGGAGCAGGGAGGGGTGTGGGGGTGACAGCGGCTCGTTGGAGCGTCGCTGGACCCCCCCAGAAAAGCACCCCCAAAATGGTTCCGGGCTGTCAGCAGTGGCGGCGACAGTTGGGAGTGGCGGCTGCGGTGGCTGTGGATGAAATGTCGGCCGCAGGGCGGCACTGGGGGGAACGGCACTACCTTGGCTGCTTTAGACCGACTTTGGACCTTTTAATTCGGCTGACCCCCGGTTCCAGCTACATCATCAGTCCCAGTTACATCTATAATGCCTTGCTGTGAGGAGAGGTTCAAGCTTGGGTGCGGTCACCAAGGGAGTCACCTTGCTGCTGCTGCCACCGAACAAGACCTGTCGATACCAGTCATCGTGAGAGGGTGGCTTGGTCATTGCTTTCTCGGGGCAGCAGCCTGAGACTCCTCTCCACTGCCGTGAGAGGACAGTGGAACTCCGGTTTCGACCTGCACCGAAATGGCGGACTGTCTCTCCTGGACCTTTTTAAACTTATCATCATTGAATCCTTGGCCTCATTCCATCTTCCCCAGGCGGACTTTTAGGGATGTACTCACCAGCTGAACTTTTTGCCTTGCGAGACTCCCCCCTCTTGCAGGCCTGGCCTTCTACGTTATCGAAGGCCTACCTCGATGACAGGTTTTGGAACCCAGAGAGGTGGCATGCCACAAAGAGGGGGCTGAGGGTTTTTTTATATAAATTTTTAGCCAATTTTTTAAGGGGTTCCGGGGGGGGAGGGTTAGATTAGAAGTAAGGATGTGGGTATGGGGGATAACCCACTAAGGGGAGGGCTGGGTATGGTTGTGAAGCGCGGCATGGAGGGTGGGGGGCCCGGGGTCAAGGGGGGGCTAAAGCATATCCAGATAAAGTTTCTACCATCAGTACTGTGGGTGGGAGGGGTAGATATGGCGGGAGCAGGGGGCCATATCGTGTTAGGGGAGCACGCACCCGCTATCTACGAGCAGTGGCACGCTCCGGCCCCCAAAGCTCCACTCGTTCTTCAGGTTGCGCAGACCCTCATCAGGGCGCTGGCCTTCGGCTGATGTTGTGCAATGCCAGGTCTGGAGTAAATAAAGCTCCCCTCATTTGTGATCTTGTTCAGGAGGGGGGAGCGGACCTGGCAGGTATTACGGAAACCTGGCTGGGCCAAGGGGGGTGCCTCTCATTGAAATGTGCCCACCAGGTTTCCGCACATTCCATTGGCTGAGGTTACAGGGTAGGGGCGGGGGGGGGTAACGGTTATCATTAAAGAAGGTCTGAGACCGATGGAGGCCACTGTTCCTCAGACGGCCGGCTGTGAATCTCTCCTTGTGAGATGGGGTCACAGGGTTCAGATGGGTTTGCTGATCACGTACCTGGCTCCCTGCCATGTGGCAGCAGCCCTGCCCGAGCTACTCAACGTCATCGCCGTGGTGGCGGTTGATACCCCTAGGCTTATGGTCATGGGGGATTTCAACCTGCCGTCCATGGGTGAGGCATCTGAGGTGGCTCGGGAGTTCATGGCTTCCATGACAACTATGGACTTGACCCAGTTAATTCATGGCCCTACCCACACGGGGGGAAACACGCTGGATCTGGTTTTTGTCTCTGGACAGTGGTTAAGTGACCTTGAGATAGGGGATATAGTTACTGAGCCCTTGTCATAGTCAGATCACTCTCTCCTTCGTCTCGACCTTCAAACCGCTGCACCCCACCACAAGGAGGCAGAGCCAGTAAGATGGTTCCGCCCCAGGCGCCTGATGGAACCTGACAGTTTCCAGATGGAGCTTGGGCCATTTCCTGAGGCTCTGGCACATGCCTCAACTGGAGACCTAGTGGCTGCCTGGGATAGGGCGGCCGCTGGAGCTCTGGATTGGGTTGTGCCTTTGTGGCCTCTGACCCGGCGCCGATCTCGTTTGGCTCCTTGGTTCACTGAGGAGCTGAGGGAGTTGAAGCGCTGGAAAAGACGCCTAGAGAGTAGTTGGAGGGCCAGTCTTTCTGAATCTGACCGGACACTGGTAAGATCTCATATTAGGAATTACCTAGTGGCGATAAAAGCAGCAAAATATAGTTATTTTGCTGCTCTTATTGCATCATCAGATAACCACCCGGCTACCCTGTTTAGGGTGACCCGCTCCCTGCTCCACCAGGAAGCGCGGGAGGACCCCTTGGAGGCTAGAGCCGAGGATTTTGTTCAGTATCTGTATGACAAAATCACTCAGATTCGAGAAGATTTGGACTCTGACTGGGTAGTCTCAGGGGGAGGGGCTGGGGCAGGTCTTGAGAATGTTATCTGGGATGAGTCTGATCCGGTGACCCCTGAGGACATGGACAGGATTCTGGGCAGACTGAACGCGACCACTTGTTTAGTGGACCCATGTCCCTCCTGGTTAGTGCTGGCTTCCCGGGAGGTGACACAAGTCTGGCTCCAGGGGATTATAAATGCTTCGTTGGGTGAGGGTGACTTTCCCGCTGCCTTGAAAGAGGCAGTGGTGAGGCCTCTCCTCAAGAAGCCTTCCCTGGACCCGGCAATGTTGGTTAATTATCGTCCGGTCTCCAATCTTTGCTTTGTGGTGAAGGTTGTTGAGAGCGTGGTTGCGCAACAGTTTCCCCAGTACCTGGATCAAACGATGTATCTGGATCCGTTCCAGTCGGGCTTCAGGCCTGGGTACAGCATGGAAATGGCATTGGTCGTGTTGGTAGATGATCTCTGGAGGGCTCAGGACAGGGGGTGCTCCTCTGTCCTGGTCCTGTTAGATCTCTCAGCGGCTTTTGATACCATCGACCATGGTATCATGCTGCACCGGTTGGAAGAGTTAGGGGTGGGAGGCACTGTGTTGCAGTGGTTCTCCTCCTTTCTCTCTGACCGGTCGCAGTCTGTGTTGATGGGGGGGAGAGGTCGACCCTGAGGCCACTCATATGTGGGGTGCTGCAAGGGTCGGTCCTCTCGCCCCTTCTGTTCAACATTTATGTGAAGCCTCTGGGCGAGATAATCTGTGGTTTCGGAGTGAAATACCACCAGTACGCTGATGACACCCAGCTGTACATCTCCACCCCGGACCACCCCAATGATGCCCTTGAAGTGATGTCCCGGTGCCTGGAGGCCGTGCGGATCTGGATGGGGAGAAATAGGCTCAGGCTCAACCCATCCAAGACCGAGTGGCTGTGGTTTCCGACATCCCGATATAGTCAGTTGGCACCATCACTGACTATTGGGGGCGAATCATTGGCCCCCATGGAGAGGGTTCGCAACTTCGGGAGTAGGGCAGCATATAAATCAAATAAATCAAATAAATCAAATAAATCAAATAAATCAAATAAATCAAATAAATCAAATAAATCAAATCAGTTAGCTGAGCTGTGCAGGAAACACACCATTGTAGTAATGGGGGATTTTAACTACCTTGACATCAATTGGGGGACAAATTGCAACAAGTGAGAGAATGAACAGGGCCGTGACCTGCCTAGCTGACAACTTTATTATCAAAAAGGTGGAGGAGAGAACTAGAGGGTCAGCTATACTGGACTTAATTTTTAGTAATAGCAATGAAATGATTGAGGAAGTGGAAGGTCTAGGAACTTTGGGGGACAGTGTCCATGTCAAACTAGAATTCATCATAATGCAGGCCCAAATAACTGAATAAAATAACACTAGTGTTTTAGATTTTAAGAGAGATGACTTCAACAAACTAAGAGAGACAATAGGAAGGATTCCATGGATGAAAATGCTAAAGGGAAAAAACAATTCAGGATAGTTGGGAAACTCTAAAAAATGAGATAATAAAGGCTCAAACAAAAAGAATATCACAGAGAAAGAAAAACAAGAGACCCCATATGAAACCAGCATGCACAAAGAGCTCTCTGACTAACTGATGACCAAAAAGGACAAGTATAAAAAATGGAAAGAGGGGCATATCAACTAGAACAGAATACCAGGAAATAGCTCAGATATGCAAGGATGGAATCAGGATGGCTGAGGCTCAGAATGAACTAGGACTTGCAACAAATGATAAAAAATAACAAAAAAGTTTATTTAATAACTAAAGAATAAGAAGAAAGTCAAAGAAATGGTCAGTCAACTAATGAGAGAAGATGGCAAGTAAGAGACAGGCAGTAGGAAGAAAGCAGAACTGCTTAATTCCTTCTCTGCATTTGTCTACACAAAAGGAAAAAATAGTCCAACCTTTCAAAAGCAGTACCATAAACGAAAGAATAGGAATGTGTGTCAAAGTAGGCAAAGAATACCAGATGTTTTGGACAAGTTCAAATCTCCATGACCAGATGGTTTATATCATATACTGACAGATATGATCTCAGAACCACTGAATGACAGAAGAGGCACTCATCAAATTTGTGGATGACACTAAGCTGGTGGGAATCACTAACATTTTGGAAGATAAATTCAGAAGCATCTTGACAGACTTGGATATTGGGTCCTATCCAACAAGATGCAGTTCAGTAGTGAAAAATATAAGGTCCTGCACTTAGGCAGGAAAAATTAGATGCACTCAACAGTAGTCTCTATGAGAGGGATCTGGATGTCCTAGTGGACTATATCCTAATTATGAGCCAGCAATGTGCTGCAGCTGCTAAAAAAGCCAATTTAGTCCTAGGATACATCAAAAGAGGGGTAGGATCATGGGAAGATCATGGGAAATTTTTTTAATCTTTTAATATTTGTATTCTATGTTTTTTTATCTTGACTGTACACCGCCCTGAGTCCTCAGGGAGAAGGGCGGTATATAAATTGGAAACGAAAAAAAAAAAAAAAAAAACCGAAACGAAATGAAGATGCTTCTTTATAGTGCATGATTGAGGCCACATTTGGAATAGTGCAACCAGTTCTGGTCACCATGATACAAAAAATACAAGGCCCTAGAACAGGAGTGTCAAACTCAAGGCCTGTGGGCTGGATCCTGCCCGCAATGTGGTCAGATCCGGCCTGCACAGCCATCCTGGAAACTGCAGGGCCCAGCCTGTGATGCCTCAGCCTGGCCCATCCTGTCCCGGCAGGCATGTGCACAGGAGGCGGAAAGTACACAGAGATTTGCTGTGCTCATTGGCCTCGCCCCGCTTGGCCTCTGTGCCTGGCCTGACCTCTTGCCTCTGTGCCCAGCCTGGCCTCTTCGCTCGGCCTGGCCTGGCCTTGCCTCACCCTGTGGCAGCACCACCAGCAGCCTTGAGGAGGAGGTAAGCGTGGCCAGATGCCCCCTTGGAGAAGCGGGGCAGGGAAGGGTGCCTGGGGAGGTGGCAGGCAAAGGCTGCTTGTGCATGACTGTTTCTGATGCCTGGGGGGCGGGGCTGGCAGGGCATTGGTGCTTGCATGCAGCTGGGGAGGATACCCAGGGGGTCAAACATTGCTGGGGTGCAGTGGGAGGGGCAGCCAAACTGCGTGAACTGCAATGGGGAGGGGGAGTGGAAATAGGAAACTGCCACGGGCAATGGGCAGGGAGCAGTGGACAGGTGCTTCCCATTTGACTTCTCCCCACTGCTGTTGCCTTTCTGCCTGGACTCCAGCCTAAAGCCAAATGGAACTGCCCCACCCCACCCCCGTGGTCAAGCACCAAACAGGGGGCTGGGGGATTGCTCAGGCAAGCAGCAAAGCTGGCGCAGCTTCTGGCATTTTGAGAGGGCTTGGTCATGCTGGTGAGCAGCTTCTGGCATTTTGGGAAGGCTGGGTTATGCTGGTGAGCAGCAAGGCCAATGTGGCTTCTGGCATTTTGGGGGGGCTGGGTCACACCAGTGAGCAGGAAAGCCAGTGCAGCTTCTGCAAATGCATGGAGACAGGGGCAGACAAACAGCAACGCTGGCACAGCTTCTGGCATTTTGGGGGAGCTGGGTTGTTCTCATGAGCAGCAAGGCTGGCACAGCTATGTTAAATGCAGGGGGTGGGGGGGAGATCCAAAGGTCTTCAGCAAAGGAAGGAGAGACCAGGGTGAGTGCCAAGGTCTCATCCATCAGAGGAGCCACACTGTCTGGGGGTCATGCAGGCAAAAGGCAAGACCGGCGCAGCTTCTACAATTGCATGAGGTCTGTGAGGAGGTACGGCAGGCAAACAGGGGTGGCCCATGCTTGGGGGCAGCCAAACTGCCTATTAGGTGTCAGGCCGGAATGGTAATGGCAGGGCTCCCCCAAGCCATACACCACCTTCATTCACCTGCCTGCATAGCCCCCTAGGCACCCCTCCTGCAACGGCACAAGCTGCACCAGCCTTTTTGCTCAACTGCATGACCCCCCCCCCAAATGACAAGGCTCCTCTGATGGATGAGGCTTAAGCGTTCACCCTGGTCTCTCCTTCCTCCACTGGAGACCTCCAGATCCCCCCCTCCCAACCTTGTCTGCCCTTCAATGTGAGCAACATCGAGCTGGCCAGGTCGAATTGGCCACACCCACCTGGTTGTGTGACCACCCAGACATGCCTACTCAGACATGCCCATCTGGCCCTTTGAAGGCAATCATAATGCTGATCCAGCCCTTAATGAAATTGAGTTTGACACCCCTGCCCTAGAAAGACCACAGAGAAGAGCAACAAAGATGATAAGTGGTCTGGAGACTAAATTGTTCGATTAACAGTTAAGGGAATTACTTATGTTTAACCTAACAAAAAGAGGGCTCAGGGAAGACATGAAAGCAATTTTCAGATACTTGTTGGGCTGTCAGAGGGAATTGATTGTTTCTCCATAGCAGCTGAGGGCAGGACAAGAAGCAATGGGGGAAGCAGGAGAGGAAGCTGATGTCACTTCGGGACAGTTGGAGGATTCTGGTGCCCCAGGATCGCTGCAGATAGCCCCGCTGCTAGATGGTCCTTTGTGGACCTCTCAGTCTTGTTTTGACTGTGATAGTGGAGGGCACATCCTGATGATCCCAGGGATATCACAAAGTCCCTGGCTGATCCAGGAGAAGCTCTTTTTCTCGCAGCGGGGTGGCAGACATTCTGGCTGCTGAAGTTGTGACAGCTCCGGGAGAGAATTTGAATGACAATGAGCTGATGCAGTAAGAGAGATTAACTTTAACTTTAACTATACAAAGAACACCCTGATGTGAAATGATAAGAGAATTGAAGATTAAAAGAAACTAAGTGGCGAATTTAATTAGGACTTGTTTTTTTTACCTAAACTATCTATTTTGGCAGACTTTAAAACTCCATTTTACTAAAGACCGAGACTGGATTGAAAGAAATTGACAAATTAAGACACTAACTTAGCTAACATTGGCAAGCCTTTGTGCCTTTTCCTTTTAAAATAATTTTTCTTTGGGATTGAATTTTATTCCTCTTTTTGTTTTCTTTCTTTTTATGCTTTTGGAGTAAAGTTTAAACTTTAAAATTACTATTTTACTGACAAGGAAGTTTGAAATCATAAGTTGCAGAAAGGACAGGAGAGTGTGTAATACTGCCATCTGCTGGAAAAGAAACTTTGTTATTTGTTTTGATACAAGTAACAAATTGAGAAGATTATTGTTATTTTATCCCAAAGACTCTGAACTTCTGGCTGATAAGATTGTTGTGAGAGCATCTGAGGAAGTTGGAACTATCTGTATTGTTTACCCAGGTGCTCCTTGTGGATCTATAAGAAGTAGGAGTCTGGAAACCTTGTAGAAGAAACTGGAACCTCTTCTGATTTTTATTATTCTTTCCTGCCTTGGTTAAGTGATAACTCTCTGTACGTCTTTTCTGCATAGATATGTTCAATGGACTTTTCCCCCCGCCTTCTTTTACATAATTGAATTGGATTAAGGCGACCAAGAGCCTGAAGACTGATTTTTGATTTTTTGGTCTTTCTTTATTTTTTAATATACTTTTCCTTTCTTCTTTTTTTTCCTTTTTTTCCCTTTTTTATTTTATTTTATTCTTTTTGCCCATAAAAGTGTATTGGGGTTTTGAAGAACCTGAAGAATTGTTCCATTTCTTCCTTTTTTTCTATCTTTTTCTTTCCTTTTCTTTGCTTTTTTCCTTTGCCTTTTCCTAAACTTCTGTTAGTTAGTTTGTTTTTTGTTTGTTTGTTTTTTGGCCTGGCTTTGGCCTGGCCTTGGTTTTGGCTGACTACTGAACAGAATGAGCAGAAAAGTAAAGACAGTGAGATCCTCTGCTACCACGCCTTCCTCGTCACCATCTGGAGGACAGCGATCAATCCAGGCCATGCTTCAGCAGGAGAAAGAGAGAGAAAAGGAGAAAGAGAAAGACATGACAATGCAAATGATTCTTCAAACAGTCCAAAGGATAGAACAACAATTGCTTAAGACAGATCAACAACTACACAAGACAGATGAAAAAGTGGCAAACATTCAGCAAGTGATGTTGAAATATGAAGAGAGATTGCAAAAGCTTGAGAAAAAGGAAGAGCAAAAGGAGGAAAAAAATCAAAGATATGGATACAAGATTGGGAGCAGTTGAGTGAGATAGGAGTGGACTGATTGGATGGGAGATGGGTAGATCAGAATTCTATCTCAGATTTCAAAATGTGGAAGAAGAAAAGGGAGAGAATCTGGCTGGAATTATGATAGGAATTCTGGCTGAAGCACTAGAAATCACCCAGGAGAAGATGATGGAGGATGTGAACGAGATATATCGAGTGTAATACCAGATATGCAATGCGCAATAAGTTACCATGAGAAGTACACATAAGATTTACTAAGAAATCAACTAAAGCACAAATACTTCAGATTTCCAGAGAGAAAATCTTGAAGTACAAGGAGAAAGAAATTGTGGTCTTGAAACAAATAGTAAGAAAAGTGAGAGAGATGAGAAGAGAATATCAATTTCTGACCAAAATACTACTTTAAAAAGCCATGAACTATAGATGCTTAGTACCAGAAGGGTTAGTCTTAATGTGGCAACTTCAAAGATATAGATTGGATACAACTGATAAAGTGAAAGCATTTTATGAAGATTTTTTGAAAGAGAAGGAAATGGAAATGGCTATGGAAACCCAAACAACAGTTGTGCCAGTAGAATTCTGAGAAGAGGAGTTGGCAATGATTGAAGCAGTAGATGGTGCAGTAGGAGGTACTGTGGAATATAAGGAACAACAGGAAATTAGATCAACTAGAGCAGCAAAACCTACATATAAAGTATGAACATGGAAGAAAGAAAATTAATTTCAATAAATATAAATGGACTTAATTCAGCTGTTAAAAGAAGAAAGGTCTTTCATAAATTAGAGAAATTAAAATTTGATATAATCTGTCTACAAGAAGTACATATTAAAAAACAATATGAACAATTATTGATACAACCTAATCTTGGAAAATTTTTTACATCATTTCCACAATGTAAAAAAAGAGGAGTGGTTTTATATATTAGAAATATAATTCCAGCTGAGCAAATATATGCAGAAGAAGAAGGTAGAATTTTGATGGTGGAGATAACAGACAATAATATGAAAATCCTTTTAGTAGAAATATATGCTCCAAACAACAATCAAAGTGACTTTTATAGAAAACTACATATGAAGATAATTGAATTAGAAAACGACAACATATGTATGATGGGAGATTTTAATGGTGTTGTGGATGGAAATTTGGACTATAAAACACATAAAACAGCAAGACATACTAGAAAGATTCTACGAGGGGGGAATGATGGTGTGAACCACTTCTTCCTGGCAGCTGTCAAATTGAGGCTTCTTTGATAGGGCATCTGCTAACAGTTTTTTTCCCTGCTGGTATGTATTTTAGTTCAAATTTGAATTGTCTGAAATATTGAGCCCAACAAACTTGTTTGGGGGACAGTTTCCTGGGGGCCTTTAGGGCCTCAAGCTTTTTGCGATCAGTCCAGATCTTGAGAGGCACCTTACTCCCCTCTAGGAAATGTCTCCAAGAGAGTAAAGCCCATCAAACTGCATAACTTCTTTTTCCCAGATGGCCTCTCTGTGTCATTGAACTTTTTGGACATGTAGGCGCAGAGCAGCAATTGTCCTCTGGTGTTCCTTTGTAGGAATACTGCAGCCATTGCCATATCGCTGGTGTTGGCTTGTATGATGAATTGCTGCTCTGGATCTGGGTGTTGCAGAATTGGTTCTTGGGCAAACAGTCTCTTTAGGTTCTCAAAGGCTTTGGCAATCCATTGTCCAAGCAATTGGCTGGGTTGGCTTTTGCTTCGTTGGTGGGGACCCTTTTCTCAAAAGTTCAGTTAGGGATAGAGACACCTCTGCGAATGCTGGGATGTATTGCCTATAGAAGTTAGCAAACCCC
The DNA here is from genome assembly GCF_029215685.1 of Pituophis catenifer annectens. Lineage (NCBI taxonomy): Eukaryota > Metazoa > Chordata > Lepidosauria > Squamata > Colubridae > Pituophis > Pituophis catenifer. The sequence continues at coordinate 104,211,085 of NW_027256883.1, read as the reverse complement.
AGGAAGGTCTGAAGTTGCCTGCGGATGCATGGGGGTTGCCAATCAAGAACAGCTTTCACTTTCCCTGGGTCCATCTCTACACCTCTGCTGGAATTTCAGTAGCCCAAGTAGTCTAGGGAGGTCTTGTGAAACTCGCACTTTGACAGTTTCACTTAAAATTTGGTGGGAAGGAGTTCTTTCAGCACTTGCCAGATGAGTTTCATGTGCTCCTCAAGGGTCTTGCTGAATATGAGGATATCATCTAAGTAAATGAGGACCCCCTTATACAGATGCTCATGTAGCACTTCATTAATGAATTTCATGAACACCGCGGGGGCTCCTTGCAGCCCGAATGGCATTACTTTAAATTGGAAATTGCCATGCAGGCAGTTGAAAGCAGTCTTCCACTCATCCCCCTCCCTGATCCTTATGCAGTAGTAGGCTTCCCTTAAGTCCAGTTTGGTAGACACCTTGTCTTTTGACAAGTGGTTAAGCATGTCTTTCATGAGGGGGTGGGGGGTAGGTGTTTTCCACGCACATGGCATAGATCTCACGAAAATTAACGCAGAGCCTCATTCCCCACCCTCCATCCTTTTTCTCTTTGAAGAGCACTGAGGCTGCCACTTTAGATTTTGCGGGCTGGATGAAGCTTCGCTCCAGATTGGTATCTATGTACTTCCTCAATTCCTCCATCTCTTTTGGAGTAATGGAGTACATTTTCGGCTTGGATAGTTTAGCCCCTGGCACAAACCAGTGTGAAATGTAAAATTTGTTACTACTGGTTCTGTGGGCGTGGCTTGGTGGTGGTGGTGGTAATATGACTGAGTGGGCGTGGCCAACTTTTTTTGTTTTTACTTTTAAAACCATTTTTTCTACAACCTCTTCGGCTGAAGAGGTTGTTTAAAAAATACTTTTAAAGCCTCTGACGATCTCAGCTGACTTGCCTGATAGGTAGAGGCTTTCTTTTTTAAAAAAAAAAAAGCCTCTGACGATCCCAGCTGACTTGCTGATCAGCAGAGGCTTTCTTTTTTTAAAAAAAAGCCTCTGATGATCCCAGCTGACTTGCCTGATCGGCAGAGGCTTTCTTTTTTTTTAAAGCCTCTGACGATCCCAGCTGACTTGCCTGATTGGCAGAAGCTTTTTTTTTAAGCCTCTGATGATCCCAGCTGACTTGCCTGATCGGCAGAAGCTTTCTTTTATTTTTTTTTAAGCCTCTGATGATCCCAGCTGACTTGCCTGATCAGCAGAAGCTTTTATTTAAAAAGCCTCTGATGATCCCAGCTGACTTGCCTGATCAGCAGAGGCTTTTTTTCCTTTTAAAAACATTTTTTTGGCCAAAGAAGTTGTAGAAAAAATGCTTTTAAAAATAAAAAAAAAGCCTTTGATGATTGCACGGCTCAGCTGGGCAATGGGGAGGGGGGAGGAATTTTTGCTACTGGTTCTCCGAACCACCCGCCTCCATCGCTACCGGATCAGGCAATCCAGTCCGAACTGGGAGCATTTCACCCCTGCCACAAACTCTATCACGCAGTCAGTCGAGCGATGAGAGGGGATGAAATTGCAGTCCTCTTTGCTAAAACTGCCCCATAAGTCTCGATACTCCTTGGGCACTTGCTGGCTACCAGGTAGGGCATCTCGGGCCAGGGCTGCAGGTTCCGGTGCAGTAGTTTTCTTTGGGGTAGTGACTTCTAGGGGTTGGTCCTGCCTTACAGGTAGCAATGGCCCAATGCCAATGACTAGCTTCCTATAGCTGCCATCCCAGGAGAAGCCATGCAAGTCCCAATATGACTGAGTCAGTCATCTTTGGGGCAACCACGAATCAGAGGAGCCTGGATAGCTCTGCAGACAAGGCACTGTAATTTAACACCAGCTGTCTGCAATTAAAGTAAGTTCGAATCTTGCCAGGCTCAAGGTTGACTCAGCCTTCCATCCTTTCTAAGGTAGGTAAATTGAGGACCCAGTTTGTAGGGGCAATAAGCTGACTTTGTATAAAATATACAAAAGTATGAAGGCTATTGCTTAACGCACTGTAAGCCGCCCTGAGTCTCTGGAGAAGGGCGGCATATAAATCAATTTTTTTTAAAAAAGAGGAGTTCCCGAAGGCCCCCATCTCTATTCTGATGAGCTCAGTGACCAAGGTGGCAGGGGTCTCGCCAATTAGCATTCCGTTGACTTACTCAAAGCTGATGGGGTTCACCAGGGGCCTCATGCATATGCCCAATTGCTCAAATATGGAGAGATTGATTAGGCATCATGTGCAATTGGTGTCTATTATAGTCTCTACTTCCCCTTAGACCCCTGTCTCTGGGACTGCTAACATTTTGAGAGCAAAGGGGTGGATGGCTCCATTTACCATCGGGTCGTCTTCACCATTGCTTTCCTCCGGGGAGACTGGAGGAGATCTGCTGGCCGGAGTTTCCTCTACTTCGATGGGAAGGAGTGGGACTTCTGCAGCCTGTTTGATGCTCCACCCTTTGTCCGGCAGTTTCCATGGGGCTTTCCTTGTTCCAGCTCGAGCAGGTGACTGGTTTGAGGAATGGAGGTCAGAGCCAGGCATTCTGAGGCCCGGTGCCCTTGGTGACCACACCAATAGCATTTGATAGTCCTGGATGATGTGGGAAGGGGCTCTTTGGGCTTCTTCATCTGTGCCCGGCATCCTAGCAGTCTCCTGGTTGATTTATCCACAGCTGGTTTCCTGCGAGAGTGAAGCTTTAGATCCAGAATGATGGCAGTGTTATACCATGACTGTATCCGGTCTGGTACTCCCCTTATGCTGCAGGCTTGTCTGAGATCCGGTTCCAGGGCTTCTTTGAAGGTATGCACCATCAGGTGCTCTGGCCAGTCTCGCAACTTCCTAGCCAGTCTCTGAAACTCCCATATTAATTCTTTTGCGGGTCTTCTAGCTTGTTTCAGTGCTTTAATTTGGGTTTTGGTTTCTACTTGCTGGGTGATGTTGTTGAATCTGACCCGTATCAGTTGGAAGAACTCATCAGCATCTTCTAACTCAGAAGCCTCCTTGTTGTGAAGTTCAGCTATCCATTCCACTGCCTCTCCTTCATTCATGCCATCCGAGATGGCGGAAATCAATTCCCGGTCAGATTGGTATTCATTTCCATATTGGTCAATGTGGGCCCAGGCGAGGTTGAGGAAGTATGCCAACTTCCCAGGGTCCCATCAAAAGTCGCCCAAAACTGTGGGGGAGGAGCAGCTGGCAGGTTCAGTGGCTAGGCTTGCACAGGTGGTGGGCCAGGAGCTTGCTGCTGAACTGGGGCCTGCTGTGGAGCCACTGGCACCTGTTGTTGAGCCTGGACCTGTTGTGTGATCATGGCTTAAGGTTGCAGGTACAGTTGCGGCTGGACTGGTGGCTTTCTGCAGTGTGACAGCTGGCTGCTGAAACAGACCAGGCTGTTGGAACGGCAATGTCTGCTGGATTGGGGCAGGTGTCCACTGGCACTGCACCCATCCTTGCCCCAGGTAGAAAGCCCAACCGGAAGAGATTTGGCTTGCTGGTGGCAACTCAAACCTGGGTTGGTGCTGCAGGGCAGGCAGACTCTAGAATCCCTGCGGTGGACCCTGCATTCTGTGGCTAGGTTGGCAAAACAGAGTTGGTTGCTGGGTCGCTTGTGCCCCGGGATGGAAGGAGGCCACCACTGGGCTAGGCTGGAGCATAAGGCTGGGAGTCGAGCCGCTTGGGGCTGAATGGAAAGAGGCTAATGCTCTGGTTTATTGCGCTGCAACTCCCTGGCTTAGAAAGGTGAAGGTTGGCTGCACTAATGTCCACCTGAGCTGCCTGGTGCCGAGGTGCTGGGCCGTCTCACTCACGCTGAGTTGGCTCAATTGCTCTGGGAGACTGGCCAGTGACTGGCTGCATGATGGTGGCGGGAAGCCCCATTTTCTGGAGCACCTATGGCGAGGCTGTGTTGTGGTCCACCAGCGGCCTGCACGGATCATGGCTGATCCCAATGATGAGGAGGCTGGTGTGGTGTCGTGCCAGCAGCCTGCACAGCTGGTGTTCTCGTCAGACAGCGAGGAGGCTGAAGAGGATGTGATGTCAGAGGCAGAGACTCAGCCAGGGCCTTCAGAACCTCCAGAGGCTCCTTCCAGTGGAGAGAGCGAAGTGGAGGAGCCTCTCCTCAATGCTCAGGCACACAGGGCTGCCAAAAGGCAGGAGTGGCTACTCAGGAGGAGGAGGTCTACTCAAGAGTAGGGCTTGAGGATAATTGGCCACTCCCTTAGCCTATTTAAATCGCATGCAGCTAGTGCTTTCTTGCTGGAAACAACTCGTATTTATTATCAGAGTATTTTGGTTTATCGTATCTTATTTTCTGGGCTGATTGCCAACCTTTGCCGGTCTTGTTTATCCTTGCTACTTAATAAATTTGATAAGGACCTTTGGTGTGTGTCAATATCCTTGGGAATCTGGAGCTGGGGCAGAACAGGCTGCTGTTGCACTTCCCAGCTGAGGGTCGAGGCTTGTCCTATACCCACTCACGGTTCCAACAGCAATTCCTGGATTGGAGTAACGCCCACAGCTCTGCTTTGGAGAGTCAGGTCTGGCTGTGACCTCCACACTGGCATTGGCTCCTTGCGTCAAGCGCCCAGCTGGTGTTCAGTTTCTGCCACTTTCATGGCTTCCTCCATAGCTAGGGAAAGAGCCCATGCCTGCTGCTCCCTCTGTGGACTTCTTTTCTTCCTCCATCTTCCCTGAGTCTTTGCGCCGCCCGGTATCGGGTCGACGCTTAGGGCTCAGGATCCCGGACAGCACCCTGTAGCTCGGGGGAGCTGCCTTAGTTTGAAAGGGGATTCAGGTTAATGTCAGGGTTCCAAGTAGCACCCCCAATGAAATCAAACTCTGAGGCTTGAAGTTCCTCAAAGCTCTTTTATTAAACATGTCATATTGGCACATTTGGGAAAACCTGAATCTGAGAGCTTCAGGATTTTCCACACCCAAAAGAAAGTTCAAGAGCTTGCCCCTCTCTCACATGTCCACCACACATCCAACCAGGTACAGCCCAGAACAGAAGATACCTCCTCATTCTTCACAACCCAGCTGCAGGGACAATGGCCTTGACTTTCTATAAAGCATTTTATTTTGACTACATAACTTCTTCCTGCTATACAATCCCCCCTCCCAATTTCCCACAGAAGAATTTGTGGCAGGCCTGAAGCCTGAAGACACAAAGGTAGAAGGATGGCTTCCAGGTCCGACAGCTGGTCCCACCAATGCAAAGATTGGCAGCCATGCAATATTCTGAACGTTATTACAACTTTTCACTCTATGGGCATTGTTCCCTAATATACCATGCCCAAACAAATAAACAGATTGTGAGAATGTGATGGCCTGGCAACACATGTTTGCTTATGAAAATAATGAGAATAACGGAACTCAGAGGTTATCTAATTTAACTTCATATGGTCTTGTCAACTGTCCAATTAGCGAACCCAAAACAAGGAAACACTCTCGGGAGAATTGAATTCCCAAGTTCAATTGAATTGAATTCAGTTGGTACTGAAGAAATGAAACTAGCTCTGGTTTCCTACGCTAATGTTTGCCCTATTAAAAAATACTTTCTCCCTCCCCACCCCTGGCTGATCACATTGTCCAATTATGAGACAGTCCTGGCCAGTTCTGGTGAACCAATAGTAAAAATTGTGGCTGGCCACGCCCCACCCCACCACTACTTATTGGCCTCGTATGCCTTGGCTGGTGCCTTAGAGTTACACTGCAGAATAGCTGCAGCTGCTCTTTGGCTCCCTTGCCTGGCTCAACCACATGGCCACGTGGCCTAGCCTACATCCCTGCCTTTGCTGCAGCCTATGGCTTGGTGGCCTCCCGCTCTTCTGACTTGGCCTGCTCCTGACCACTCCAGCAGCAACTGGTAAGGAAGTAGGGCTGGGAAGTGTGGGTGGTCTACCTGCACCCGCCCAGCCTCCGGCCATGGCCTACCCCCATCTGATCACTGGGGCCTCGAGTTGGAGGCCTGTGCCTTCCTCCTGCTCAAGCAGCACTGCCTACCCCCATCCAATTGCCAGGGCCTTGAGTCATGACTCATAGGCCTGCACCTGCCTTCTGCCCAGCTGACCGGCCACCTCGACCTACAGTAGATACGCCTCCGCCTCCTGCTAGTCTTGGCCAGCCACTTCAGCAGCAGGTAAGCACAACAGGAGGGCCCTCAGGGAATTGGGGCTGGGAAGGGTGGTCGACCTGTGCCTGCCTGGCCCCCGGCCACAGCCTCACCCTGCAGCCGGTCCCATAGGCCTGCAGCCACCACCCTTATTGGGGAGACACATGACTTTTCTTTGCGCCCAGACACTGGCCGGGCCAGCTGCAGCTGATGCTATAAGTTTAAGTTTTAGCATGCTTCACTAATTGGGGAGGTGGCGTCCCTTTCTCCTCCTCCTCGAACTGTGTGACATGTATAGCATCCACTGCAGCTGGCCCAGCCAGTGTCTCAGCACAGAGGAAAGTTGCACATTTCAAGAGGTCTGAGATCCAGCATCTGCTTCCCAGGCAAGCCACACTTTTTGCTGGTGCAAGCCTTGCCCGGCTTCACGAGGCTTCACAGCTGATCGAAGCCTTCACCCTCCCCATAGCCGATTGTCGAGCATTCTCCGGATGCCTCATGCTGGCCACCTCCCTGCCACACAGCTGATTGGCACTTCAGTGGCAGTTCTCCAGAATGCAGCTGCAATCGCCAGTGTTGCAAGCTTCCCTCCCCCCCGCCCTAAGGTGTGTTTGACAGCACATCTCCCTGGTGCGAGGGGCGCTTTGCTCCCGCCCTGCAGAGTGAGTCTCCATCTGCAGGCAAGGAGTGAGTGGGAGGGGAGGGCAAGGGGCCAGGCCAGGCAGTGCTGGGATCATCTGACAGGGAGCAGAAAGAGAAAGAGATGAGAATGGGAGAAAAAGAGAGAGAGAGAGGAGTGAGAGGAGATGAGAGAGAAAAGGACAGACAGGGAGAGAGATGAGAAACAGAGGGAGAAAGAAAAAGAGATGAGAGATGAAAGTGAGAGATGAGAGAGAAAGAGATGAAAAACAGAGAGAAAGAGATGAGAGATGTTAAAGATGTTCAAGGATCGTGCCCAATAACTCCAACAGACAGGTATTCATCAAATCAATAGTCTTTATTAACAAGGCATCTTATCATTGCAGGTACAAATCTGGAACTGGAGCAGGACCGCATGGCTGACCCTTAAGTACCCCCCTGGGCGTGGCTAAGGTAAGGAGGGGTTATTGGGTTAGGGTGGACCTTGGGGGTTGGCTTGTCCAGCCCCCCTGCCTCTAGCCCTGGGTCTGAGGCAAGGCATTTATTCCTGACAAAACCCCCTCTAAATGCCTGGCCGAGGTGCTCTTGGATGGTGTGTACCTGGGATGTTGTTTTTGAGAGGACACCCAATTTTGATGTCAGATATGTATGCTGTTTGTTTTGCAATGGTTTTGTTAGAATGTCCGCTGTCTGTTCTTCTGTGTCACAATGTATAACTCTTATGAATCCTATGCTTGCGAACTGTCTAACGTGTTTATACTTTATGTCGATATGCCTCGACCTCTGACCAACTGCTTCAGCCTTTGATATTTCCACAGTGGCTTTATTGTCCTCGTGTATGGTAATTGGATAGTTGGGTTTGGCCCATATGTTCGTGAGCAGGTCATCAAACCAGGCCAGGTTGTTGGCAGCTTTGGACAAGCATATGTATTCGGCCTCTGTTGTGGATGTAGCTACCAGGTCCTGTTTGCTCGTGTACCAATGTACTGGGCTGTTGTTGAGGAAGAATACGTAACCTGAAGTGCTCTTTCTGCTTTTCACGTCCCCAGCCCAGTCAGCATCAGCGTAGCATGTGAGTGTGGGTCTTGTGGTGTTCTCGGGCTCTAGTGATAGGCAGGCATCAGCGCTATGCTTTAGGTATCTCAATACCCTTTTGATGGCTTCCCAGTGATATACAGTGGGGTTACCTACATGTCGAGATAGCAAGTTAACTGGCAGGGCGATGTCGGGCCTTGTCCAGTTCGCAATGTATAATAGAGAGCCTATGGTGGATCTGTATAATGTGTTGTCTTTAAACGCCTCAGCCTCATTGTACATGTCCTTTATGAAGTCTGGTTGCATTGGTGTCTCACACGCTTTGGCGTTCGTCATATTGCATTTATGTAATAGTTCCAAAATTTTGTCTTTCTGTGATAGTTGGAAACCTTTGTCAGTCTTTGTAATCTGTACCCCCAAGTATTTATCCACCTTACCCAATATTTTCAGTGAGAAATGTTTCCCCAGCTCATTGGCGAAGTCATTGCATTTGCTAGACTGATCGCCAATATACAGTATGTTGTCCACGTATATCAGGACATATTCGAGAGAGTTGCCTGACTTCTTAGTGAAGAAGCAGTTGTCGGCCGAGGTGGCTGAGAACCCCATGGATTTCAGAGTCTTGGATAGGCATTCGTACCAGCGTTTCCCTGATTGTTTGAGTCCATACAAGCTTCTGTTCAGGACCCAGGTTTCCCCCTTCCTGGTGTTTTGGCTAGGTGGCGCTCTCACGTATATCTCCTTGTCGAGCTCAGCGTGCAGGTAAGCGGTTTGTACATCGAATTGGTGTACTTCTAGCCCAAGTAGTGATGCAATTACCAATGCACATTTTATGCTCTCAGCCCTGACTGTGGGGGAGTATGTCTCAGTATAATCATCAGGGTATTTTTGAGCGAACCCTTGTGCCACCAGTCTAGCTTTGTAGAGGACTTTGTTTCCCTCTAATGTTTTAACTTTGTAGACCCACCTGGTGCCTATCTGCTGGGACTTCAGAGGGGGTGTATACGTTTAGTTCCCTCAGGCTGCTCATTTCCCTTTCCATGGCTTGTTCCCATTTTGCTCTTTCTCCCTCTGGTAACTTCAGCACATCCTCATATGTGTTGGGAGTTAATTGGTTAGTGTGGAGGGATAACACGTAGTCCCCTAACCTTTTTGGCGCTTTGCCCCTGTTTGCCCTGACTGGCCTGGCAGGGGGTGTCTCGGTGTCATGCTGGTACCTAGCTTCTTTCTCTGTGAGTGAGTCCACTTTGATGCATGGGTGGTTCTCCTTCCATTCCTTCACTTGCACTTCCTGTCTCTTGGGTTTGCCCTTTTCCTGCTCTGTGTCCTTTCTTGTGTTATGCCCTATCTCCTTTTGGCCATCCCCTGGTCGGTCCTTGCTAAGGGACACCTCGTTGAGGTGTATCTTGGACCAGTTGGCATTTTCATGGAAGACAGCTGTTCGTGATACCACAAACCTGTTATTGCTATCTATGAATCTGTATCCCTTCATCCCTGGTTCGTATCCCATGAACCTCAACCTTCTGGATACTTTGTCTCCCTTGTGTCTCAATTGCTTGGGGATGTGCACATCTGCTGTGACCCCGAATATATGTAAGTGCGACACCTGTGGTTTCCTTTGGTACATCAACTCATATGGAGTTTTATTCAGTATGCTGGACCATAGCCTGTTTAACGTGTAGTTTGAATAGATGAGTGCTTCTGACCAGAAATGCTGCCCTAAACCGGCATCCTCTAATGCGCACCTCATCATGGTCTGCAGTGTTCCGTTTTTTTGTTCTACGATGCCATTTTGGAAGGTGGAGAACGGCGAAATCGTGTAATGGACTATCCCGCATGCCTTTAGCCATCGCGAGAAGTCGCTCGACAAAAATTCAGACCCCTGGTCTGACATTATTTGTCTGATCCTAGTGTTATGTTGTGTTTCCACCCTTGCATAGAATTCCTTAAATTTTTGGAATACCTCGTTTTTGTGCTTCAGAGTGTACACGAAGCCATAGCGGCTGAAATCATCCACTATGGTCAGGAAGAACCTCTTCCTGTATTTGATGGAGGGCCTTAGTGGCCCCACTAGGTCCATATGTATGAGTTGGAAGATTGAATTGGTTGTGCGTACTGACTTTTTGGGCCTGGGCTTGGTTCTTAATTTGGAGCTTTTACAAATAGAACACTCGAGATAGTTCTCACAATTTTTTATTTTTACACCTTCGGAGCATTCCATCATTTTCTGTACCACAGGGAAACTGATGTGCCCTAGTCTTCTATGTAACAGGTGTGCACAGTTGTCATGCATTAGTTTCCCTATCGCTGGTTTCTCCTTCCTGGGTATCCCCTGCTGGCTTGAGTCGCTAGTGGTGTGTGCTTGACTGACCCCCTCTACTTCCTCATTTGTGTTGTTTTGGTCATCGGGTCTTGCCCTCTGGTGGTTGTTTACCTTGGGCTGTGTGTCCCTAACTGGGTGGAAAAATGGCAGGTCCCCAGCGATCACTGTTTTTCCTATGCTTTTGCCCCCTCTAGTTACATGTGCCTTTCCTTCTTTGAATGTCACCTCGACATTGTTGTCCTTGCTCAGCTTTAGTGTGGCAAGGATGTTGTAGGGTATATTTGGCACCAATAGCACTCCTTCTATCATCCCTATCCCTGGCACGTGTGTGTTACCTTTCCCTGTTACTTGCACATTGTTCTGGTTAGCCACTTTTATTATAAAGTTCTCCTTTGTGAATGATGTCAATGAGTTCTGATCATATGTGGTGTGGTTTGTGGCTCCTGAGTCCAGAAGCCATGTGCCTTCCTTCCTGTCCTGGTCGTTGTGCTGCTCTTGGTCTCCTAGTCCATACAGTGACCCAGTCTGGCTCTCCCTGGAGCTGTCCCTGTAATTCCTTCTGTCCCTAGGGCTAGGGGAGTCCCTGCGCCTGTGCCTGTCCTCTGGTGAGCGCCTGTTGCTGTAGCTTGCCCTTTGTTCGTGTCTGTCCCTCTGGTGTGATCTGTCCCTGTCCCCTACATTCTTAGGGCAGTCCCTTTTGTAATGGTTTTTTGAGCCACATATGTAGCACTCTGTGTTGCTGTGACTCCTGCCCTGTGGCTCAGCCCTTCTGCCGGGTCTCTGCTCTCTACGGCTTAGTGAGCGGTCTTTCCTAATGCTGTCTTCGGCTATTTTGCTTGTTAGTAGTTCCAGTGTGAGTTTCCCTGAGCCGAGGTTATCTATCTGTGTGATGAAAGTGTCCCAGCTGGGGTCCAGGGAATTTACTATAATACTTATCATGGTCCTCTCACTTATGACCTCCCCCCTTTGTGTCAGTTGGGACCTGGTGGCGTTTAAGGATAGCAAATGCTCGCTCATTGGGGTCCCTGCCTTGAGTTTGATGGCATAGAACTCTCTGGATAGTCTGGTGGTGCTTGCTACGCTTTGACAGTAAAATAGTTTGTGCATCCTCTGTATTACCTCTAGAGCGGTTAAGTGGTGGCTAATGCTTGAGTAAATGCTGGGGGTAATGCTAGCAATAACAATGTAATAGGATTTATGGTGGGTGCAATCTAATTCAAAAGTCCAAGGTTTTTCTGGGGGGTCAGTGACTAGAGATAATAGGTCTTCCTTCAGCAGGGCGACTTGGAGCTGCTGGTTCCAGTCCAGGAAATTTTCCCCATCTAGCCTTAGTTTGGGAAAGTCACTTGGTAAAGTCACTGAATTGTAGTTTAAATTACTTACATTGTGTCGCTGTCCATGGTTTCTCACATAAGGATACTCGCAATAAGGCAGGGGAATGACTGTGGCAAGTTTGAACTGACTTGCTTCTATGTGTCTGCGTCGGTCTAGCTTTATGTCTCGTTCCGTTTCTCTTGCAGGGAGGCACTGCACATGCCTGAAGTTCATTTCAGCCCAGCCGCTGTGGAGTGAGGAGCTCGTCCCTGCTGCTCCCGGATGAAGGCCCCAATCTTCCGGATGGGCCTTCGGTTCCACTTTGGCCGGCCTCGCTTGGTCGTAGTCGCCTTGGATCGCCGTCTGGATCTCCAGGAAGTGGTGAGGATCGTCGGCGAAGGTCGGAAGTCCCGCTGGGGCCGCGAATGGTCCCGGGTGGCCCGGCCTCGCGTGGATGCTGCCTCCAGGTGTCGGGCCGAGTCCCCTGCCCGCCGATGGTCGTCCCCTGCCTGCTGATGGTCCCGCGGATCCTGGGCCTGGTCCTGGTCGCCGGTCGGGTGAGTATTCCCATCGTCCTCGGTGCTCCGTCCCCATAGGTGGGCCTCCCGGGAATCGTGGGTAGCATTGGGTTTGCGTGGCGGTGATCTGCTCCCCTGGGTGGGCATCGGCGCTGGTTCCCCTCGCGTTGGTGTTCCCTCTGTGCTTCGGCCTGGTGCCGGAGTGGGTGTCTGGTAGCTTCATTTCGTCCCCTAGGGCCATGGTGATCAGTTCGATTGCCCTGTTGATCTCGGGCTCGGTAGGCGAGCTCGTGGGTTTGGGTTTAAGACTTTCTTGTCTGTTGCGGTAGTATTGGGTGGTTACTCTCGAGTAGGCCCCGATTCCCGCCATGAGATTTAAATCTCAGGAATCTATTGGTTGTTGGTTGGCCATCTTTGGTGATGTCACCTCCCAAGATGGCCACTGCGAAAAGGGCGTGAATTCTTTTTCGGCCTTTTCTGTGTGCTTCTGGTGGGGGCAGCTTTCTCTTACCGCGTTTTCATCGCTGTAGTCTGACTCGTCTTCATCTTCCTCACTCGCTGCTTTGCAGCCTTTGACCAGGCTTCGGAGTTCCACGATGAGGTCGGTGTTGCTCGGTGCCGAGTCTATCAGCTTCAGGAGTTTTTCTTTTAGTTCATGCTTCTCTCTCGTTGGGCTCTTGTGTTCCTTCCACCCCTTGTCGCGTCTGATCGGGGTGCATGGTTGGTGGAGTAGGTCGCTCATTTCGGGTGCCTCTCCTTGCGTGTCTTTGGGTTGGGCAGGCCGTTCTGCCATCTTCTTGGTGAATGCCCTGGTATTCACCCTGTCCATCGTGGTCCTTTGCATGGAACGTCCTGGCATGTCCTGGAGTGTTAGGGTGGGCTATTAAACCATCCTCTGCTATCATATTGTTAAAGATGTTCAAGGATCGTGCCCAATAACTCCAACAGACAGGTATTCATCAAATCAATAGCCTTTATTAACAAGGCATCTTATCATTGCAGGTACAGATCTGGAACTGGAGCAGGACTGCATGGCTGACCCTTAAGTACCCCCTGGGCATGGCTAAGGTAAGGAGGGGTTATTGGGTTAGGGTGGACCTTGGGGGTTGGCTTGTCCAGCCCCCCTGCCTCTAGCCCTGGGTCTGAGGCAAGGCATTTATTCCTGACAAGAGAGGGAGGGAGAAAGAAAGAGATGAGAGAGAAATGAGAGAAAAAGAGAGACGAGAGAGAGAGAGAGACACACACACACACACACACACACAGAGAGAGAGAGAGAGAGAGAGAGAGAGAGAGAGAGAGAGAGAGAGAGAGAGAGATACCTGTTTAAAAGAAAATAGAAAAATGGCTCTTTGAGTTTTTAAGGTTGCATACCCCCGGGGTTAGGCAAACACCATGGTCATTAAGTGAACACTCTGGTTGTTAAATGTCCGTTTTCCCCAATGGGCATTTTTAACCAGAAACCAGAAGGAATTGTTGGAAACTGGCAAAAAACAAAGAAAACCTCAGTCACATGACTGTGTGGGATGTTGTAACTGGTCATAAATGTGTGTGTGTGTGTGTGCACGCGTGCGTACATGTGCATGGCTGTCAAAACTCAAAAAACAAGTCAAGTAGCTCTGGGGAGGTCAGTCGTAAATTAGAATACTTGCTAAGCAATCGGCCATTAAGCGAGGACCACTTGTATTTGGTTTGCCTTAAGGGTTCAGAGCTGTATGGAATCTGGTTTCCTTTGACCCTTTGGAGAATTGCAAAAGGTCCAGATTGGAGAATCCTCATAGGGGGAACTAGGATCGTGCCCACCATTTTTTGGAAAGTCACTGTCTCACATGTACAGTTAGTCCTCAACTTACAACCACAATCGAGTCCAAACTGAAACATTTTTTAAAATTTTTTTTGCAATAGCCCCTTGGATGAAAAGGCAACAGAATTTGACATATTTTTTCAGTAAGAAACCAAGATTGGAACCACTTGTATCAGAATTGGCCTTGGATGATACAAAACTGTCACAAGCAAAATCACTCCAACTTGGAGAAAGCAGCACGTCAATTGAAATAGATAGTTCCAAAATTGAAAATAGTCTTCCTGAATGTTGGACAGTGCTACAATACAACTATTTTAAAGAAAAATATGATGGACTGATAGTTTCTAACAAGAAGTAAAGTTGTGAATATTGTGGAAAACATGACTTTGCAATAGAGAAAGGTGTTCATAAGTCCAAAGAATGGAAACATTTCCAGATTGAAGCAGTCTTGAAAATAGATATTTTATGACTGATTTGGCATTGGTGATTGACATTCTAAATGAAATTTCTCTTCTTTCAAGTGCATTGCAAGCAAGAAATGTAGACATAATAAAAGCTGAAAAACTTGTCCTAAGGTCTGTTAAACAGTTAAAGCATTTGAAATGCTTAGAAAGGAAAAGGATGTGTATGGGAAAAAAAGGTGATGGATTAATTAATTCAGAAAACTTCAAATATATTTTTGATATGCTTCAAATATAAATTTGTAGAAAATCATCAATTTGTTGGACTTCCTCGGGGAAGACTTTTAGAAAGCATCATAAAAAATTTGAATAAAAGACTAATGGATTGTGAACATTTAAAAACAGGTAGCCAATTTCAAGACAGGAACAAACTACAATTTCTCAATTTTTTGGAGCCAGATTACTGGAATATTGGAGAAGTAGTAGTTCAATGGAAAGCAGCTGAAGAACAATTGCTTGAATTAATGACATTTTTAATTATGAAATTAATATTAACGATTATCAGGATTTTGTAGAAAATGTTTTAAAAGATTCCAATAAATATGCAATTCCTGACAGTGTTCAAAAAGCTAAAAATATTGTCAGAACAATTGCTGTAGGTTCAGCAGAAGCAGAAAGGGGTTTTTCAAAAATAAATGTCCTATGTTCCAAGAAGAGAAACCGCCTGACCGTTTCCAATATAGCAAACATAATGACTGTTAGTTTAACTGGCCTACCTCTAAAGGACTGGGACCCTATTCCTATAGTCAAAAAATGGTTATGAGTAAATCACACAGCTGATGATGCTCAAATAAAACTAAAGAAAAGTGAAAGTGAGGAGGACGCCAATAAAGCAACGATTTGGAGATACCTAAGATAAGTTTTATTTTTTGTCAGGTATTATTTAATAGTTTTTAATTCATATTGTCAGACTTGTGTAGTTTATAAAGTTTTTCATTCATATTATAAAACTCTTGTATAGTTGTGTCTAGTTTTTCATTCATATTGTAAAACTTTTGTAACAAAATCTAGTTTTGTGTATCTCTTATTCTTACTTAAGCATTAAATGCATAAAATAAACTACCTTTTGGTATATCTTTTTTATACTTAAAACAGTAATTCGGGTCAAACAAATGATGTTGAGTTGGCCACACTCATCAGTCATATGACCACCTAGCCATACCCACCCAGTCACATGGTCACCTAGCCACACACACCCAGTCACATGGTCACCTAGCCATGCCCATCCAGTCACATGGTCACCTAGCCATGCCCACCAGCCACATGGTCACCTAGCCATGCCCACCCAGTCACATGGTCACCTAGCCATGCCCACAGAACCAGTAGTAAAAAAATTTGAATCCCACTACTGAGTAGTACCACAAAATTATATATCAATGGAAACATAATTTAATCAAGAACCTTCCCAGGAGGTTACATGAGGCTGGCTCCAGGGTGTTATCAATGCTTTGTTGAGTGAGGGCCACTTCCCCACTGCCTTGAAAGAGGCGGTGGTGAGGCCTCTCCTCAAGAAGCCGTCCCTGGATCCGGAAATATTGGCCAACTACCGTCCTGTCTCCAACCTTCGCTTCATGGCGAAGGTTGTGGAGAGTGTGGTCGCGCTACAGTTCCCACAATTCTTGGAGGAAACATCTTATCTAGATCCGTTCCAGTCAGGTTTCAGGTCTGGGCACAGAACGGAAACGGCATTGGTCGCGTTGGTTGATGATCTCTGGAGGGCTCGGGACAGGGATTGCTCCTCTGTTCTGGTCCTGTTAGATCTCTCAGCGGCTTTTGATACCATCGACCATGGTATCATGCTGCACCGGCTGGAAGAGTTGGGGGTGGGAGGCACCGTGTTGCAGTGGTTCTCCTCCTTTCTCTCCGACCGGTCGCAGTTTGTGTTGGCAGGGGGGCAGAGGTCGACCTCGAGGCCTCTCATCTGTGGAGTGCCGCAGGGATTGGTCCTCTCGCCCCTTCTGTTCAACATTTATGTAAAGCCGCTGGGCGAGATCATCTGTGGCTTCGGGGTGAGATACCACCAGTACACTGATGAAACCCAGCTGTACATCTCCACCCCAGGCCACCCCAATGATGCCCTTGAAGTGATGTCTCAGTGCCTGGAGGCTGTGCGGATCTGGATGGGGAGGAACAGGCTCAAGCTCAACCCTTCCAAGACTGAGTGGCTGTGGCTCCCGGCATCCCGATATAGTCAGTTGACTCCATCACTGACTATTGGGGGCGAGTCTTTGGCCCCCACAGAAAGGGCTCGCAATCTGGGAGTCCTCCTGGATATGCAGCTGTCCTTGGAGGAACATCTGACAGCTGTAACCAGGGGGACCTTTTGTCAGGTTCGCCTGATTCGCCAGTTGCAGCCCTTTCTTGATCGGGATTCCCTGTGCACAGTCACTCATGCCCTCGTCACCTCTTGCCTTGACTACTGCAATGCTCTCTACATGGGGCTCCCCTTGAAGAGCACCAGGAGGCTCCAACTGGTCCAGAATGCAGCAGCGGGGGTAGTGATGGGAGCAGCATGGCGCTCCCATGTAATACTGCTCCTGCGCGAGCTGCACTGGCTCCCAGTGGTCTTCTGGGTGCGCTTCAAGGTGCTGGTTATCACCTTTAAAGCACTCCATGGCATCAGGCCTAACTATCTTCAAGACCGCCTGCTGCTACCAACGACCTCCCATCGTCCCATGCGCTCCCACAGAGAGGGCCTCCTCAGGGTGCCATCAGCCAATCAATGTAGGTTGGTGACCCCCAGGGGGAGGGCCTTCTCTGTGGGGGCACCTACCCTCTGGAATCAGTTGCCCCCAGAGATAAGGAGAATCCAAGACCTTAGTGCCTTCCGCCGTGTCCCCACTTTTTCCAGCAAGCCGGGCTGGCTTAAGAAGAAATTTTAAATGTTTTAATTGGTTTGTATTTTTAATTTTGGGCCAAATTTATATATATTTTAATTGTTTTTTAATATTTGTATTTTATGTTTTTTAATTCTGGCTGTACACCGCCCTGAATCCTCAGGGAGAAGGGCGGTATATAAATTTAAAATAATAATAATAATAATAATAATAATAATAATAATAATAATAATAATAATAATAATAATAATAATAATAATAATGTAATGCAATAACTTTTATGAAGGATTTGCTATTAGAATAGCAGTTACAGTATAAAGAAGAAAAGTGAAAGACGTAGAAAAAAATGAGAGATGCAAAAATTATCACATCAGTTAATACTTAGTTGGGTAACCTTTAGCATGAATTACAGGCTTACAACGTCTTCCCATAGAGTGAACCAAGTCTTTTAGTTCTGCAGCTGTTATAATGTGAAACCAAGATTGAATGATCACTTCTATTAACTGGGTCATTTCTGACTAACAGGTTCCTTTAGTTGTCTCCATAGATTTTCAATTGAGTTAAGGTCTGGGCTATTCCCAGGCCATTCCATATCTTGAAACTCCAAAAAAAAGTGGTGTAATTACCCATAAAAGCTCAAAAATACACTTTTCCCAAAAGGCTTCCACAATTTTGGCCACTACTGTACTCCTCGGTAGTTCCACTATGAAATCCATGGTGATTTATCCCATGGTCTGCTAGAATTAGCCACCAGCTGTAGCAATCCAGGGATCTTCCCTGGCAATCGTTTCATAGGCATACACACTGGGCAGCTGGTTACATAGTTCTCTATATCCTTCTTCAACTTGGGTCACCAAAATTGTCCTTTAGCCAGGTGAAGGGTTTTTACAAACCCAAAGTGTACAGCTGGTTTTATTTTATTTTTTTAAGTTAAGTTTTTTATTTACATATAAATATTTTGAAGACTGTATTGTCCGGACATTTTGTTTTGCAGAAGAAAAAAAAGTAACAGATATACTGATAGTGATAATGATAATACATGTAATAATTATAACCATATTTATATTCTTCATCTAATTTCTACCTCTTATCTCTAACCATTGATAAAACCTATTCCACATTGAATAATTCTTTGTATCTCCTTTATCTTTTATTTTCAATGTCAATCTATCAATCTCTGCACAATCCAATATTTTCTGAATTGGATTTTCATCTGGTGTTTTCATTTTTCCAATATTGTGCAAATACAATTCTCACTGCTCTGGTGGCTCAGCAGACTAATTAACATCCACTTACATCTGCTGCCTGCAATTACTGCAAGTTCAAATATCACCAGGCTCAAGGTTGACTCAGCCTTCCATCCTTTCAAAGGTAGGTAAAATGAGGAACCAGATTATGGGGGCAATAAACTGACTTTGTATAAATATACAAAAGTATGAAGGCTATTGCTTAACGCATTGTCAGCCGCCCTGAGTCTCCGGAGAAGGGCAGCATATAGATCAAATTAAAAAAAAAAAAAACCTGCTGTCAATATATGCAGCATTAAGTATATAGTCCCTTTATCATAATTTTCTGGTATTATGCCTAACAAAAATATTTCTGGCTTTAAATCTATATGCTGCTTAGTCATCTTTTCCAGCCATGTGTGTTTTTTTGTCCAATATTTTCTTGCTTTCATACATGTCCACCACATATGATAATAGGTACCAGGAGTTTGATCACATTTCCAACATTTGGCAGAAATGTTAAACATTTTTGCTAGACTTGCTGGTGGCAAATGCCACCTGTAAAATATTTTATAAAGATTTTCCTTATATGCAGTAGCCATTGTCATTGTAATTTCTATCCCAAAGTTTTTGCCATTTGTCTAGTTCTATAGTAAAGCCAAAGTTTTTTGCCCATACTATCATTGTTTCTTTTACTTGTTCATCTTCCATTTTATAGCTTAGTAGGTAATTATATATTTTTCTTATCAGTTTTTTATCTGTCCCTAATAATATCTTATCAAGTGCTGTTAGTTCTTTATAGAAACCTCATGTTTTCGCATCTTTCTCATATCTCAATTGTATTTGCAAGTGTGGCCACCATGCTAAATCCACCCCTTGGTTTTGTAATTCCTGTCTGGCTTTAAGTTCCCCTTTCTGGTTTAAAATGTCTTTATAGGATACAATTTTTTCCAAGTTAGGGTTGGAAATTGTCTTTTAGCCAGGTGAAGGGTTTTTACAAACCCAAAGTCTACAGCTGGTTTTATGTTGGGGCTCCTTTGTAAGATTTGGATTCTATGGCTGGCTGGAACATAAAGCTTGTCTCCTTTCTATGCCAAGCCATCCCTCATTGTCAGGTCTCTGTGATCTCTAAGCCATTCATTTTCCTTCAGGGCTTATTTTAGCTGTTGGAGCAATGTGCCATCAGCCGGTTGAGGAGAAGCTTGACTCCACTACCTCACTGAGACTTGTGCTGCCAATTTCTTGGAGGGAATGATAGAGTTAACTATTTCCTCTTAGGTGCTTTTTTATTGGAGCATCTGAGAGAGTGCATCAGTGAGGAAATTCTTTCCCCTGGCAAATATCGAAGGATGAAGTTGAACTGATTAAAGTACTGTGCCTA
The DNA here is from genome assembly GCF_029215685.1 of Pituophis catenifer annectens. Lineage (NCBI taxonomy): Eukaryota > Metazoa > Chordata > Lepidosauria > Squamata > Colubridae > Pituophis > Pituophis catenifer. Next base: position 104,191,446 of record NW_027256883.1, on the reverse strand, counting down.
TCTCACTTGCTTAGGGGACAGCTTCCTCAGGGTTCTTAAGGCTTCCAGGTTCTTGTGATCAGTCCACACTTTGAACAGAATCTTACTACCTTCTAGGAATTGTGTCCAACTCAGCAGCACCCATCAAATGGCATGCACTTCCTTCTCCCACATCCAATCACCCAATGCCTTTCGGTGTTGGTCAGCTTCTGGGAAGTGTAGGCACAGGGCTTCAGTGTGCCTTCACATTTTTTGGAGCAAAACGGCCCCCATCACTGGCATTGACTTGTATAACAAATGACTCCTTTGGATTCGGGTGCATAAGGATTGGCTCTGCTGCAAAAAGCTGCTTAAGCTTTTTGAAAGATGCTTGGCATTCCATAGTCCAAGAGAGTGGCTGGCTTGGTTTAGGCTTCACTCCCCCTTTGCCTGTTTTTAATAGTTCAGTGATAGGCAGTGATCTGTGTGAATGAGAGAATGAATTGGCGGTAGAAGTTGGCGAAGCCCAGGAAGCTCTGCAATTGCTTTCTGATGCAGGGGGCTTCTGAGTCAGAATGGCCTTCACCTTTCCAGGGTCCATCTCCACCCCCTCATTGGACACGTGATACCCCAAGTAGTCTGAACTGGTTTTGTGGAAGTCGCACTTCGCTATAGCTTAGCTTTCAATAGTTTTCTTAGCATCTCCAATACTAGTTTCATATGGTCTTCCATTGTCTCAAAATAAATGAGGATATCATTCAGGTACACCAACACCTCCTTATATAGGTGCTCATGCAGCACTTCATTTGTTAAATGAATTTTATAACCTTTTGTGCCACAATTGTTAAGTGAAACTTATGTCACCATTGACTTTGCTTGTAAGAAGGATACAAAAGATGATCACATGGCTCAATGACACTGCAATAGTTATAAATATGAGTCAGTTGCCAAGCATCCAAATTTAATCACGTGATTATGGCAATACTACAAAAGTCATATGTGTGAAAAACACTCATGTCACTTTTTTTAGCACCATTGTATCTTTGAACGATCACTAAATTAACTGTTCTAAGTTGAGGACTACCTGTACTGATGAAACACTTTTCACATATTTGCTGTCGAACCCAAAAGTTGACATATGTATAGCCATTTTAGTTAGCTCCAAATTATACTTATTTATTCCTTTTCTATCTTTCTGCATATGTAAGGAGGTTTTTGGGCTCATCACATTCTTAATGTTGGGAGGAGGGAATAGATAGTGAGGATTGTTTTGGCTAGGTGACATTCTTTCCTGTGGGAACAGAGACTGTCCTTGCTGAGAGCTGGAGGTGGAGTTTGAAGACACCGGGCAATGTTGATTTTGATTTTATTGAGGAATGTGACTTTTGTGGGATGTTTCTAATTTACATTATTATGTGGTGTAATTCCACTTTGTGTCAGATCTGGAATTACAACAGACTTTGCCAATTTGATGTCTTCCTAAATAAAAGAAATTTGTTTTGGAAGATGGACTTTGCATATTTCTTTTTTGAATGGATTTCATCACTTGGAAACCTGACATTATTCTGGATCTCCAAAAACTGATCCCGAGCAGTTTTTGGAGAGAATGCAGTATTTCAAAGAAAGCCTGGATGAGGAGCTGTTGAAAATCTGCCTTTGCCGTGGAGTGCCCAATGACAGAATCCTTGATTGGTATCGAGTGGCCACTGCAATGGATAATGAGTCTAGACAACATTGCAGAAGCAACACTGAAAGACAACCCAAAAGACAACTTGGACACTGCTCAGAACCATGCCAGAGTGAAACAGCAGAACAGCTACCATTCCCACTTCCACAAAATGCTTCCGTTGAGGCCAACAAGAGCACTGCACCTCAGAATGTTTGGCACCAGCCCCAATACCTCAAGTGAGAGCACCCACTCCCCCCAAAGGGAAAAAAGCATCGTGAAAACTGCCTGAGAAAAGCAAATTTGTGTACCAAGCCATCAAGGTCCCAAACCCTCAATAAACTGAAGGGGAGGGAACTCTGGTAGCAGGATTACCCATTGTACAGGATGCGGATAGTGAAGAAGATGAACTGATGGTAAGTTAAGCCATCCAACCATTTAAAATTAAAGGAACTTTGACTGTGACTTGCACAGGCATAAAATGGCCCATAGACATTATTACTGACACTGGCAGCTCATGATGCCTCATTAGCTCCGATTCTGTGTACAGTGTAGGCATAGAAACAAACGTGCTAATGATCACCATCCATTTCCAACAAGTAGATGGGTCCATGATAGGGGAAGGTCCAGCCATGCATGTAACCAAAAAAATAAAACTGACTATGGGCACACTGGGAAGTAATCCGGTTTATAGTAGTGTCAAAAATGACTCAGTCAGTAATCCTGGGCCTCACTGGGTAGACAAATGGCATCCAATGATAAGCTGGGGGGGGGCAGCTACAGGAAAATCAAACTGGTACTCGCCCCCAAACTACCTCCTGAACCGAATGACAACCAAATTGACAGCTCAAAACCCCAGGAGACCCAGGAGACCCCAACAGCAGCACTTGCTGATCAGCCCCTAGGGATCCCACAAATCCCAATCCACTATCAAGACCTAGCTGAGGCTTTCAGTGAGGAGGATTGCAACATACTACCCCCCCATATCACCACACTGACTGTGCCATTGAATTCATAGATGGAGGGGTAAAATGCTACTGGTTCAGACCAGTTCATGTGAACCAGTAGCAGAGATTGGGGCTGGTTCACCGAACCTGTAGCAACTGCTGGCTGGCCATGCCCCTGAACTAGTCTGCGGCCTGCAGTCTTGCCATGCTTCCCTGCCTTCCATGCGGCCTTCCCGGCATCCCCGTGGCCAGCTTGCAAAGGCAGGCAAGCGGAAGGCCATGTGGAAGTCAGGCAAGCATGGCAGGGCTGTGGGGAAGGGAGCTAGCAGCCTACTCCCTTCCCTGCAGCCCTGCCATGCTTGCCTGCCTTCCACGCTGCCTTCCCGGCAGTCCCCCATGCCTGCTTGAGTTCCAAGGTTGGCATCCAGCCCAGCTGGGCCAGTGGGTGGATGGGCGGCCCTTGGTGGAAACACAGAAGCTGAGCTGCGGCTGAGAGGGGCAGTGGCGGTGCTCTGGGAGGGCAAGTGGACATCCCTGGGCTACTGCACATGTGCCTGCCCTGTTTCTGCAAAGGCAGATCCCCCCTTGCAGGGTGATCCAAAGAGGGGAGGGGGATGCTGCAGAAAAGGCCGCCTTCCACTCGGGCCCATGTACCTCCCATGCTGGCTCCATGGGGCTTGGGACTCTGAAGCAGCCCACTGGCTTCCCACCCGGCCACCTGCTTGCTCTCTTTGACCGCTGGCACCACTCTAAGAACTTGGCCTGCGGAGTCCGGTGCTCCAGGGGAAGGAGGCTCAGCTGTGGCACCGCTTCCTGCCAGCGAAGAACTGGAGCGAGAAGCGAGAAGCCTCCAGTGGCCAGCAGGGTGGCAGCCCCACGCATGGGGAAAGGGCCAGGCCCGGCCACACCACTGCAGAGAACATGGCACTTTCCCTTTGGCCTGGGCAGTGGTGCTTACCTGGCTGAGCCAGTGCAGGTAGCCCTTCATCTTGCTGAAGACCAGGTCACCGCACTTATAGTTGTGTGGCTGGCTGGAGTGGGACATGGTGCAGGTGGAGAGGCCAATGCAGTCCCCACCGAGGCCACCCTGGCTGAGTGATCACAGTGCCTCCGCAGCAACAGGTGGGCCATGGCCACCTTGCCCACCTTCACCTCCGTGCACTGTACTTGGAAGGGGTCGCCACCACTTTCCCTCCCTGCCTGGCTGCACAGTGTGCACACATCCACCTGCCCTTCCGAAGCAACCTCGCCGCCATTTGCTTTCATTTCCCAGCAATAGAAGGAAGAATATGAATGGTGCTGCTGCGGCACATGCACGTGTGCATGTGCAGCAGACCCAGGACATCCATGGCCAGCCTGCCCTCCTTGAGCACCGCCGTTTGTTTTCATCAGCTACAGCAGGCAATGGTGTGTTTAAGAAGAGGAATGTCTTGCATTTGCTGCGGTGGCACAGTTCGCACTGTGCAGCCAGGGGGGAGGGAGAGTGGCGGCAGCCCCTTCCAAGCACAGTGCACGGAGGTGAAGGCAGGCAAGGTGGGCAAGGCAACCATGGCAGCACAACTGTTGCTGCAGAGGCACTGCAATCGCTCAGCCAGGGAGGCTGCGGCAGGGGCTGCATTGGCCTCTCCACCTGCACCATGTCTCGCTCTGGCTGGCTGCGTGACTATAAGTGCAGCAACCTGGTCTTCGGCAAGATGAAGGGCTACCCACACTGGCCTGGTTGGGTAAATGCTGCCACCCAGGCTGAAGGGAAAGTGCCACGGTCTTCCTGGTGGCAGGACCGAGCCTGTCCCTCTCCCCACACATTTAAGAAATGGAGCACGGCTCCTGTAAGTTTCACTACAAGAAGCCTGCAGCCACTGAATCTTTCGACACAAGAAGTGCCTCCAAGTGCACTGAAAAAAAGAGGCTGCAGCTGCATGCATCTCGCAATAGGGGAAAATAGAATTTTAGAATAGAAAATAGAAATGATTTTTCCCCTGCTGGATTCTGTGGGCGTGGCTTGGTGGGAGAGGTGGTCATCTGACTGAGTGGGCATGGCTGTGAGTGATGCCAAGTTGGTCATGCCCACTCAGTCACAGGAACCCCCCACAAAGCCACGCCCACAGAACTGGTAGGGAAAATTTTTAGATTTCACCACTGAACGAAACTGCCTAAGCCCAAAATGTTCTCTATGACACCTAATGAAATGAAAGAGCTGAGAGAATACATCGACTCCAATCTGGCCAGAGGTTTCATACAACCAGCAAAGTCCAGAGTGGCAGCTCCAGTGCTATTTAAAGAGGAAAAAAAATGGTGGGATGAAATTATGCATAGATTTTAAAGGAATTAACACAGTGTGTATTCACAACACCGACCCTCTATCACTGATGAAAGACATGATCTCCACAAAGCGTACTATTGAGTCCACATCAAAGAGGGAGATGAATGGAAAACTGCTTTCAACTGTCCTTTAGGCAGCTTTCAGTTCAGAGTAATGCCATTTGGACTACAAGGAGCCCCAGGAGTTTTCCTGCAACTGATAAATGAGGCCCTGCATGAGCAACTGTATAAGGGGGTCTTGGTGTATTTGGTGACAGTCTTATTTACAATGAAACTCTAGAAGAACGCATAAAATTAGTGTGAAAGGTATTAAGGGAACTGCTGGCTGCAAAGCTGTATGTAAAATTGTCCAAATGCAAATTCCATAAAAATGCACTAGATTATCTTGGCTACTACATTTCAAACCAGGGGATAGAAATGAATCTGGCAAAAGTCCCCTCATTTGCTGAAATCGTACTGCCACTAACCGAATTACTAAAAACAGGGGGGAACCAATTAAGCCAAAACCTGGCCAACCCCTGAAATGGACTAGACTAGACTAGACTAGACTAGACTAGACTAGACTAGACTAGACTAGACTAGACTAGACTAGACTAGACTAGAATAGAATAGAATAGAATAGAATAGAATAGAATAGAATAGAATAGTTTTTTATTGGCCAAGTGTGATTGGACACACAAGGAATTTGTCTTGGTGCATATGCTCTCAGTGTACATAATAGAAAAGATACGTTCATCAAGAATCATAAGGTACAACACTTAATGATAGTCATAGGATACAAATAAGCAATCAGGAACAATAGCAATATAAATTGTAAGGATACAAGCAACAAAGTTACAATCATACAGTCATAAGTGGAAGGAGATGGGTGATGGGAATGATGAGAAGAAGAATAGTAGTGCAGACTTAGTAAATAGTTTAATAGTGTTGAGGGAATTATTTGTTTAGCAGAATGCTACATTCTTTTTTTTTTATTGCAAAAGTTTTACAATTACATTTTCACCCCTTTCCCCCCCCCCCCTTCAACCCACCCCAAACTTCCCAACCTCCCTAACCCTCCCTAACCCTCCCCTCCCCCCGGACTTCCACACAATATACTCATGTCAGGTAAAAAAAAAACCCCTTAGTATAAAACTTATATAAAACTTGAACCCCTCCCTCCCCCTTATAATTTTTTTTTATCTTCATTACATTAAAATATTACTATCTTGATATATCATTTTCAAATGAAAGCTATTTGATACTTCCTAGTTTGATATTTGTTCTGAACATAATCTATCCACTTTTTCCATTCCCATTCATAAGTCTCTTGTGAACAATCTTTTAAGTATGCTGAAATCTTCGCCATCTCTGCAAAACTGGCCATCTTCAAAGTCCATTCCTTGATAGTGGGCAAAGCTTCATTTTTCCAGTATTTACCTGTCAACAATCTTGCTGCTGTTATCATATACAATATCAATTTTGTTTCACCCAATGTAAAACCCTTAACTATACCCAATAAAAACAGTTGTGGAGAAAATTGAATTTTTTTCTTCAAAACATTCTGCATGACCCACCAAATTTTTATCCAAAAAACCTTAACTTTCCTACAAGTCCAGAATGCTACATTCTTGATGTTGGGAGGAGGGAATAGATAGTGAGGATTGTTTTGGCTAGGTGACATTCTTTCCTGTGGGAACAGAGACTGTCCTTGCTGAGAGCTGGAGGTGGAGTTTGAAGACACCAGGCAATATTGATTTTGATTTTTATTGAGGAATGTGACTTTTGTGGGATGTTTCTAATTTACAATATTATGTAGTGTAATTCCAGTTTGTGTTAGATCCGGAATTACAACAGACTTTGCCAATTTGATGTCCACCTAAATAAAAGAAATTTGTTTTGGAAGATGGACTTTGCATATTTCTTTTTTGAATGGGTTTCATCACTTGGAAACCTGACATTTGCATTATCTGTTATCACAGATAGGACACTCCTCTTGCAATTATCTCTGTTCAAGATGCAATCTTTTAAAACTCCTACCTTCAATTGAGCATGCAGTCTATGAGGACATACAACTTCATAGTGACTTCCCTTTTTCTTTCTCTTGTTGAACTCTAGTAATGAATTCCTGTTAGCTTTATCTGTTTGCTAATCCAGTAAATTTGTGTTCAAAACATTTAAAGAATTCTTGGGCTTCCCTTTTGTACTTTTCACAGTCCTGATGAATAAATCAGAAAACCTTCCTGCGATCATTTGAGTAATAACTTGAACATGAAGGACCCAGATAAAACCATATAGCAAACTTTGATCTGATGAAAGAGGCATGGGTAGGAGAATGGAATCCCCCCCACTTCTGAACTAAAGAAAACATACCCATACATGTGAAATAGAGTGGGAGGATAACAGTTTAGGTTATCATTACCATCATCATTATACCACTTAATCATAGATCATAACAATAGTTCTATAAACCTCTATCCAGTGAATCACATAATTTATTCCACCTACTCAAATAGAGTTTGAGATCCTGTCTCTTTTACCCCTTTTATCATTTGGCCAGTCACATTTAAAAGAATGGGAACTTCCCCAAAGCTGAAAATGTAAACTTTTGGTCATCAGAATACAGGAAAAATAAGTTTTCTATGGCTGAGAGAGTGGGAAATAACATTCCTTCCACAAGTTCAAATAACAAATATAAAAATAGGCAAAAAAGAACAATAATTATCCCATATACTAAAAGTGAACAATTTTGTCAGACATTATAGCAGAATGTTCAAAACTGTAGGAGAGGTTTTTTTAAATCTATGAAGTTCTCATCATTAGTCTGCTATCAAATAGGTTTATAATGTGCATTTAAGTCTATCATCTGACTATATTGTTAGACTCAAATAATATATAATTATCATACCAGCTTTAAACTATGCTTGCTTACTGTGGCACTCATGTTCTGATGCTCATTCTGGAGTTCATCAAATTTGCAGACAACAAAGTTAGTGGGAATTGCTAACTATAAAATAGACTCAAGATTCAGAAGGACCTTGATGACTTGGGCATTCGGTCCTATCCAATAAGATGAAGTTCAATGGTGAGAAAAGTAAGGTCCTACACTTAGGCAGGAAAAACCAAATGCACAGGTATAGAATAGGCCAGTGATGACTAACCTTTTCCCGACTGAGTGTCCAAAGCACACACATGCACCCAAACCCGCAAAATGCAATGTGCATGCAGCCTCCGTGCATGTGCCCCACCCTGTGCATGCACATACTCACCCTTGCCTCATGCCCCCATGCATGCACAGTCCTTTGCATGTGCCCTGCCCTCCATATATGCATGCCCCTCCCGCAAATGCCCCACCCCACGTGCATGTACACATGCCCCCTGCAATGCCCTGCCCCCCACAAATGCACATGTGGGCCCCCACATGAGCCCCCTGCGCATGCACACATAGACCCCTGCATGGATCCTGTGCCCTGCACATTCACAGCAGAGACCCGTAGACAAGCTAGCTGGTGGGAGGCGCGCATGCATGCATGGCAGAGCTAAACTGGGGCAACAGCTCATGTGCCATCAGAGAGGGCACTGTGTGCCACCTCTGGGACATGTGCCATTGGTTCACCATCATTTATTTATTTATTTATTTATTTATTTATTTATTTATTTATTTATTTATTTATTTATTTATTATTTAAATTTGTATACCGCCCTTCTCCCGAAGGACTCAGGGCGGTGCACAGCCAAATTAAAATACATACAATACAAAATTTAAAATAATTTAAAACATAATTAAATCCAATTGGCTTCCCGAAATATTTAAAACCCATTACCCTTAAAATAACCTTTTTAAAATTTTAAGCCAGCCCAGCTTGCTGGGAATAGTCATGGGAATAGTCAATACCTGGCTCAACGGTAGAAACTGGAATCTAGTTGTCCTAGTGGATCACCACTTAAGAATGAGCCAGCAGTGGGGGGAGGGGGGCATAGCTAGTGTCACGGTGGAAAAATGGATCTTTTGGGGGTTTCCGAGGGACCATTGATATCCCAGCTGTTAGGTGGTCCTTTTGGACCCAAGTTGTCTTGTAGGGACAATGAGCAAGGGGAGTACTCTCTGTGGATCTCAGGGAACTTGCAAATTCCCTGAGACAGCTGGATAAGCTCCCTAAACAGACAGCTGGGAAGGTAACCATTGTGAGTCACTATAAAGCTGGGGCAGCCACTGCAGAGCGCGGAAGCAAAAGGAAGGTGTGATTGGTCTGGGCGAGATATTTTGAATATTTTTTACTACCTTTTAAACTGGATTAAAGAAGAACCTCCTTGAAATAGCAGAGGAGAGTGTGACCTCAAAGGAGGTGGTGGAATTGGGTGCTTTACCTATTCCACTCCCGGAAGAATGGTGGTGAGGAAGGCAGGTGGAGCCAAGAAAACAAAGGAATAAGAGAAAAATTGGCTTATAAAGATTGGGCTGAAGAGTAAAGTCTTAATCCAGGCTGGATACTTCAATTTTTAAATTGGGGATTATTGTCTAAAGAATACATGATTAGATGAACTTTCTTGGAACTTTTTTCTAAATTTGGATTTTAACTTACTGTGATGGTTCTGTAAAGAGGGGAAGAAGGAGAGAAAAATAAAGCAACAGTGCCACCTGTAGGCAAAGGCTAAAATTGGAGGATATATTAACAAAGGTGAAATGTGACCTTGGGAGCTAAGAAAGCTTGTGAGCTAAATTGATAAGCAGTTGTTTTGACTAAACAATTCAAGATATAGAGTGAAACACTGGAGATTTTGTTTGTTCTCTTTGAGAACAGTGCAGCTCTTGGAACCTAAAAGGCAAAAGACAAAACAACAGAGACAAACTAAGGAAATCTACACTGGCATTTTGGAATAAGGCACTTGTCCTCTCTTTCTTTTTATATATTTTTTTGTTGTTCTTGTGGTTGACATTGGTGATTTTTTCTTGAGTCTCTTTTTGTTTTTCATTGTTGTTTTGGGTTATTTATTTATTTATTTATTTATTTATTTATTTATTTATTGCGATTTATATGCCGCCTTTCTCCCTAGGGACTCAAGGCGGCTTACAAAATGACAGCTTCAATACAAATCACAATACAATACCAAATTAAAATCAGTAACCCAATTAAAAACGATTTAAAATTATACCAGTGTACCCCCAAACGGATCAGTTTAATTGGCGGAAGAGCCACGTCTTCAGCTCGCGACGGAAGGAAAGAAGGTCGGGGGCTGTCCTGAGCTCAGTGGGCAATCCATTCCAGAGGGTCGGGGCTCCCACAGAGAACGCCCTCCCCCTGGGGGTCGTCAGCCGACATTGTTTGGCCGACGGCACCCTGAGGAGGCCGACTCTGTGAGAGCGCACAGGACGATGGGAGAACGGCTGGAGATGGTCCTGCAAGTACCCCGGGCCTAAGCCATGAAGGGCTTTATAGGTGAGCACCAGCACCTTGAAACGTATCCGGAGTGCCACCAGTAGCCAGTGCAGCTCACGCAGGAGAGGTGTTACACGGGAGTATCTAGACGCCCCCGTAACTACCCGCGCGGCTGCATTTTGGACTAGCTGAAGCCTCCGGACACATCCCAAGGGCAGCCCCATGTAGAGGGTGTTACAGTAGTCCAACCTAGAGGTAACAAGGGCGTGAGTGACCGTGGCGAGGGCATCCCGGTCTAGGAATGGGCGCAACTGGCGCACAAGACGGACCTGTGCGAAGGCCCCCCTGGTTACGGCCGTCAGATGGTCATCTAAAGACAGCCGAGAATCCAGGAGGACACCCAAGTTGCGGACCCTGTCGGAGGGAGCAAGGATTTCACCTCCGATCATTAAGGATGGAACCTCCAGATCCCGGGATGCCGGCATCCACAGCCACTCAGTCTTGGAAGGGTTGAGTCTAAGCCTGTTCCTCCCCATCCAAACCCGCATCGCTTCCAGGCAGTGGGACATCACGGAAAGGGCATCCCTAGGGTGGTCAGGGGTGGAGATGTAAAGCTGGGTATCATCAGCATATTGATGATACCTCACCCCAAAACCACGGATGATCTCACCCAGCGGTTTCATATAGATATTAAAGAGCAGAGGGGAGAGAACCGATCCCTGAGGCACCCCACAAGTGAGAGGCCTCTGGGAGGATCCCTGACCCCCCGCCCAAACAGACTGCAGACGGCCCGAGAGATAGGAGGAGAACCACTGTAAAACAGTGCCTCCTAACCCTATCCCCCTGAGCCGCTGCAGCAGGATACCATGGTCGATGGTATCAAATGCCGCTGAGAGGTCAAGAAGGACCAGGATGGAGGAGCAACCCCCATCCCTGGCCCGCCAGAGATCATTTACTAGGGCGACCAATGCCGTTTCCGTGCTGTGGCCACGCCTGAAACCAGATTGGTAAGGATCCAGGTAGTCAGTTTCCTCCAGGAATTGAGGGAATTGCTGTGCCACCACGGACTCAACAACCTTCGCTAAAAAGCGAAGGTTGGAGACTGGACGGTAGTTGTTAAGTACGTCAGGATCCAGGTTAGGCTTCTTAAGGAGGGGTCGAACCACTGCCTCTTTAAGCGCAGCGGGAAATACCCCTTCCTTTAGTGAAGCGTTGACAATAGCCTGGATCCAGTCTCCAGTCACCTCCCTGGCTGCCGAAACAAGCCAGGAGGGACAAGGGTCCAGTAAACATGTGGAAGACCCCAACCTACCCATAATCCTGTCCACGTCATCCAATGAAACAGGCTCAAACTCAACCCAGATGTCTCCACCGAGACTAGGCCCTGTCACCTCAACGGACTCTGTCCAGTCGGAGTCCAACCCAGTCCGAATCTGAGTGATTTTATCTTGCAGAAACTGTGCAAAATCCTCAGCACGGCCCTGTAAGGGGTCCTCCCTCGCTCCCTGATTAAGGAGGGAGCGGGTCACTCTAAACAGGGCTGCTGGGCAATTTTCTGCAGATGCAATGAGAGTGGCGAAATAGTTACGTTTCGCCACTTCCATCGCCACAAGATAAGACCTAATATGGGTTCTTAGTTGTGTTCGGTCGGACTCGAATCGGGAGGATCTCCAACCACCCTCCAGGCGTCTTTTCCGACGCTTCATTTCCCTGAGCTCCACGGTAAACCAAGGAGCCGCCCGGGATCTGCGTCAGATCAGAGGCCGCAAAGGCGTGATTCGATCCAAGGCCCCCACCGCAGCCTGTTCCCAGGCCGCGACAAGGGACTCAGATGAATCGTGGGCTAAGGAGGCGGGAAATGACCCAAGCTCCATCAGGAAACTTTCAGGTTCCATCAGGCGCCTGGGGCGGAACCATCTTACTGGTTCCACACCCCTGCGACGGGGGTGGCGGAGGAAAAGTCGAGTCTAAGGAGGGAATGATTGGTCCATGACAGAGGGTCAATAGATAGAGTCCCCTCCCCACGATCATTTATCCACTGTCCAGAGAGAAAAATAAGGTCGAGTGTGTGTCCTCCAATATGAGTTGGGCCCTGTACAATCTGAGTCAGGTCCATGGCCGTCATGGAGATCATGAACTCCCGCACCAACTCAGATGACTCACCGGCCGATGGCAGATTGAAATCTCCCACAACCAAAAGGTTGGGAAGTTCCACCGTCAATTCGGCTAAGACATCTAGTAGTGCGGGCAGGGCTGAGGCCACGCAGCTGGGGGAGAGGTACATGATCAACAGCCCAGACTGAACTCCAGGGTCCCATTTCAAAAGGAGGGATTCACACCCGCCAACTTGAGGAACAGTGACCTCCCTAGGCCTAAGACTTTCCTTAATAACTACCGCCACTCCTCCGCCCCTCCCCTGGAGTCGTGGCTGGTGTAGTATCCGGAAACCTGGGGGACACAAATCCACGAGAGGGACACCGCCCTCCGGCCCCAGCCAGGTCTCAGTGATACAAGCCAGGTCCGCGTCCTCCTTGTCTATCAGATCTCGGACGAGGAGTGTCTTGTTCACCACGGACCTGGCATTTAAGTACACCAGTCGGAGTCCAGGGCTCCGCACTCTGTCGCCATCGGGGGAGCAGGATGAGCTGAGGGGGCAGGAGGGCACCACCGCTTGAACGAAGCGGCGGTGCCCTCCTAGCCCCCCCCTCTCCCGACCTCTGCGTCTCCCAACTGTCACAAGGATTGGAAGACCCTCTCTCCGCTGAGCCTCTTTGTTCCCTCCTCCTCCCTCCCTCCCCCCACAACCATCCGACGGGCCCAATTGCTGAACCGTAGGAGCCACCCCCGGCTCAACCCTTACCACCCACCTCCCGGGTCCCCTTAAAATTTGATTAAAAACATTAATTAAAAACCCCCTCAAACCATGCTTAGAAGCATGCCACCACTCGGGGTTCCAAAACCCGTCCTTGAGGTAGGCCTTCGATAAATTCGAAGGCCATGTCTGCAAGAGGGGGGCATCTCGCAGAGCAAGGAGGGTCGCCGAAGTGTAAGCCATAATAAATATGAGAAGTGGATGGAAAATAGCAACAGGAAACCGAGATGAGAAACAAGAGGGATAATGATGGTAAAATAGGAGTCAACCCAGGCCGGCATAACCACCGCTCTCTCACAGCGGTGGAGAATCCAAGGCTGCAATGAATGAGTCCCGCGGAACCAGCCGCAGCCACCCTCTCACGGTGACTAGGTGGGGAACATCCACCGGCGGAGTCATAGAGCAGTTCCTAGGAACATGATGCAGCAGCAGTCCACCAGGATTCATAGTTCATCAGTCTGTAACTCCATAACTCTGACCAATACAACGAGACCAATAAGGCAGTAATAGGGGTGAAAAGATAAGATGTAACACTTTACGGTGTGAGAGGAGCCAGGAGTCAGATAGCAGTTCAAATAGGGGAGATGACAAAAGTCCCAACAGACAACTGAAGATGAGTAAAACAAACAGGCCGAACCAGGCAGGCAACAGTCCGGGGGGGGGGGGCAAAAAATGGGGGAGGGAGAGACCCCAGGGAAGAGCAAGATGGATGGATAATTATCACTTCCCCTCCGGCCAACTCCCCGCCCCCCAGATCTTCTTCAGGACCACCCGCCCCGCAGTCATAGTCTGTCCTCGCTGGGCAGTTACAGCCCAGATCTTCCTGGCCTCTCATCTCCAGTGTGACATTCACCGCCATCAACAAGGCTGCCACAGTACCCGCTGCCTTAATCTCAGCAGATTCATCGGGGGGGGGGGCTAACGATCTTACAGCAGCCTTAGCGCCTGTAGGGTTGAATTGTGAATCTGCTTACTGGAATATATACGCTGGATAACAATATTTTTTGGGCTTGGTGGGCCAATTTGGATTATAAAATTTTATTTTTATAAACTCCCCTTTTAGAGGCTATTTGGATTAAGGTTAGAAGAACCTGAAGTAAAGAAGTTGGAAAAATTCTGAGAAAGACATCAAAGATTGGGTTTTGGACTGGAATTGGAACTGGATTATTCTTTTTTCCCTTGCTTTTCCCCCCTCTTTGTTCTCCTCCCTGTCTTCTTGCTGGAGGACCTATATTTGGATTATAAATTGAATTTGAATGATATTTTTTACACTTGATGGATTACAAGATATAAGACATCACAAAATGAAGAAAACACAATCAGTGCCAGCTTCAGTGAGTTCGTCTGCAACCTCTAGCCCTGTGGGTCAGAGAACATTGGAGGCCATGATACAACAACAAGAAAAATTAGAAAAATCTAATGCCATGCAACTAGAATTGAAAACCATGATGCAAGCTCTTCATGAGGATTTGAAGGAAAGAATAGGCAAGATAGATGAGAGAATGGAGAAAGTAGAAGACAAATTAGAAAATATTCAAGGGATTATGGAAAAACATGAACAAAGAGTACAAAAAGTAGAAGAAAAAGCTGAAGCAAGAGAAAAAAGAGTGGGAGAGCTGGATTATAGATTAACAGCAGCAGATAGAAACAAAGATAAAGCAATTATTTCTTTAGAAATGGACAGGGCAGATTATTACTTGAGATTCCAGAACATGGAAGAAGAGAAAGAAGAAAATTTATCAGAGATAATGGCTGACTTGCTGGCGGAAGCGATGGAGGAAAACAAGGAAAAAATATTGAATGAGATTGACGAGATATTTTGAGTGCATACTAGGTATGCAATGAGAAATAAGTTACCTAGAGAGGTCCATGTTAGGTTCACCAATAAAGCAATAAAAATGAGATTCTACAGAAAGCAAGAGACAATCCGATTAAGTATAATGGTAGAGAAATGGTAGTGTTGGAACAAATTACGAGGAAAGTTAGAGATTTGAGAAGAGAATACCAATTTTTGATGAAGTGTTTGATCAAAAAAGGAGTGAATTTTAGATGATTGATACCAAAGGGAGTACTGGTGACTTGGCAGGTACAAAGGCATAGGTTAGATTCAGTAGAGAAGGCAGAAAAATTTTATGATGAATACTTGGGACCAGAAGAAGAAGAAAGATTAAGAGAAGAGAGAGATTAGACACCAGGAAGAATTTGTGAAAGAGAGGGACAAACAGCAGAAAAAAGATGCAAGAGACAAGGAGGAAATAGCAATAAGAGAAGGAGCAAGGGCAAAAGAACCAAGACAGACAAGAATGACTTGAGCATCAAATCCTATATACAAGTAAAACTATGGAAGGAGAAATAAAGTTAATGTCAATCAACATAAATGGATTGAATTTGGCAATAAAAAGGGAAAGAGTTTTTAACAAATTAGAGAGACTAAAACAGGACATAATTTGTTTACAAGAAGTCCACATTAGAAAACAACATGGAAAAATTTTGGAATACCCAAAAATGGGGAAATTATATGCCTCACTTGCACAGCAAAGTAAGAAAGGTGTAGCACTATATATAAAAGAGACAATTAAAGCTAAACAAATATTTCTGGATAAGGAAGGAAGAATTTTATGGTGGAGATAACATTGAATAACAAACAAATATTGTTAATGGCAATATGCATATCCCACTAACCAAATGAGAACCAAGAAGATTTCTATAGTAAACTATATAGAAAAATAATAGAACTGGAATATGAGAATGTGGATGCAGAATTGGACTATAAAACTAAAAAAAAGAAATAAAGGAGCTAGGAAGACACTTTGAAAAATCTTTTTTAAAATGGTGGAAGAATTAGATATGCAAGATGCTTGGTGAGGGATATATTTGGACAAAAATCAATATACATTTTACTCTAATAGACATATGTCTTGGTCTGGAATAGATATGATGTGGATATCAACTGAGCTACTACCCAATATACAAGAAATAAGTATAGAAGCAAGCACATGGGTGGATCATAATCCAATGAAAATTATATGGAGAGGACAAAAAAAGAAGTTAAGATGGACAATGAACCAAACAATTTTAAAAGAAAATGACTTTATACAATTCATGGAAAGAGAGCTGGCCTTTTTCTTCAAAGAGAATAGAAAAGAAGAAACATCATTACAAAATATATGGGATACAGCAAAAGCAGAGGACTGACAATAACATATATGGGAAAGAGGAATAAAAAGAAAAGACAAACTTAAAAGAAATTGGAAGAGGAATATAAGAAGCTAGAGATGGAACTACAAAAAGACCCATGAAAAAAGAACATCAAAAATCAAATGGATTTGAAAAAACATAAACTGAACTTAATAGAAAAAGAAGACAGCATAAAAGATTAAAAGAGCTAAACAAAACTTTTTTGAAAATGCAAATAAACTAGGAAGATGGTTGGCATATAGATTGAAAAAAAGAACCGGAGAAAAAGCTAATTTACCAATTAATGGATGAGAAAGGGACTTTACATTATAGAAATGAAGAAAAAAAGAGAATGATCCATGACTACTATGAAAAATTATATAAGCAAGAGACAATCACAGAAGAAAAAACAAAATATTTGGAAAACGCTGAATTGCCTACAATACCAGAGACATTTAAAAAGGCACTAGAGGAAAGAATAACAATGATGGAACTCACAGAAGCTCTCAAAAGACTGGCAAAAGAATGGCAAAACACCAGATCCAGGTGGGCTACCAGCAGAACTATATAAAACACTACAAAATGTTGTAAGTAATACGATGTTGGAAGTATTCAATGACCTGCAGATAGAGGCGAAAATACCGACTTAGTGAGTGGAGGTGTATATTACTCTTATATCGAAAGAAGACACAGACTTGCAACAGATAAAAAATTACAGACCGATCTCTCTGTTGAATGTGGATTATAAGATATTTGCTTCAATTATAGTAGAAAGAATAAAGAGATTCTTAAATGAATTTATACATACAGATCAAAATGGATTCTTACCTAAGAGACAAATTAAAGATTATATGGGAATAATATTGAACACACTGGAATATTATGAAGAGCATCCAGGGAAACAAATGGCCTTGATTTTCCTTGACTCTCAGAAGCCCTTTGACAACATGAACTGGCAATTTATGCTGATGCAACTAAAAGTTATGGATTTTGGAGAAAAATTTATTAATATGATTAAAACAATATATCATAATCAATCAGCAAGGGTGATGGTAAATGGAGATATGACTGAAAAGGTTAATATTATGAAGGGTACAAGACAGGGATGTCCTTTATCCCTATTGCTATTTGTATTGACACTGGAGGTATTAAACAGAAATATAAGACAGGATAAGGAGATAAAGGATATGGAAATAAAAAAGGAGGAATATAGGTTGCAGGCATTTGCAGATGATTTGGTATTTATTTTAGAAGATACGCAAGAAACAGGACCAAAGTTATTAAAAAGAATAGAAGAATATGGTGAGGTGGCAGGACTTAAAATTAATAAGGACAAAACGAAAATCTTAGTGAAAAATATTACAGAAAAGGGACTTGATGAAGAGATTAGATATCCAGATTACAAAGAAAGTAAAATATTTAGGGATACAATTAACAGTAAGATGTGTAACGATTAAGGAAGACAACTACTATAAGCTAAAAAAGCAAATTGAGGTAGGTTTGGATAGATGGAAAAACCTGCAATTATCGTTAATAGGAAGAATAGCTACAATTAAAATGAACATATTATCGAGGGTATTGTTTTTATTCCAAACAATCCCGATAAAATTGGAGAAAAAATATTTTGAATAGCTCAATAAGATAATAGTGAAATATATATGGCAGGGGAAAAAAGCGAGAATTAATCTAAAAATGTTACAAGCCGTAAGAGCTAGGGGAGGGTTTGGACTACCAAACTGGGAATTATATTACCAGGCAGCAGCGCTAACGTGGATGAAGGAATAGATTGTATTGAGAAATACAAGGTTATTGACGTTGGAGGGACATGACCTGCAGTTAGGTTGGCATGCTTTTGTATGGTATGGGAAAAATAAGATACATGGTTACTTCTAAAGACACTATATAAGAAATGCTTTGTTATTAATATGGAAAAAAATTAGAGAGCAACATTACTTGAAGATACCAGTCTGGCTTTCAACGATGGAAGCATTTATACATCCAAATATTATTAATATGGGAAATATTGTTAGATACAATGATATTTTGTCAGAAAAGGGGGAACTTAAAATGAAATGTGAACTAGAAAAGCAGGGGATTGATATGGATTTGTATACACAGTTGCAAATACAATCTAGATATGAAAAGGATGCTAAACTTTATGGTTATTATGGAACTGACAGAATTGGATAAGATATTGACAGGAATAGATGAGAGAATGATAAAAAAATTGTACAGTTACTTATTGAGCGTCAAATTAGAAGAGCAAGTCAAAGAAACAATGATAGCATGGGCGAAAAACTTTGGCCACACGATAGAGCTAAATAAATGGCAACAAGTATGGGATAGGAATTACAAATTAACATTGTCAACTGCATACAAGGAAAACTTATATAAGATGTTTTATAGATGGCACTTAGCACCCGAAAGACTGGCAAAAATGTTTAAAGATAAATCAGCTAAATGTTGGAAATGCCAACAGACACTGGGGTCATATTATCATATGTGGTGGACATGTGGGGAAGCAAAAAGATATTGGGCAAAAATTCGAATGTGGCTGGAGATGATGCAACAACATATTGATTTAAAACCGGAATTGTTCCTATTGGGGATTTTACTGGGAATTTATTGTAAAGAAACTGTATATTTAATTATTCATGTAATAACCGCAGCTAGAATTGTACTTGCATAAAATTGGAAAAGTGAAGAGATCCCTATAGATGAACAAGTGATTAAGAAAATATTAGAATGTGCAGAAATGAACAGATTAACACCTACAATTCAAGAAAAGGAAGAATCTGATTATTATAATATATTATTTTATCAATGGTTAGAGAATAAATATGAAAGCAATGTATTGTAAAAATAGATAATGTCAGCCTCCGCCTTTACTGCTTTGGCTGCCATAATAACGGGAGAGGGTAGAGCTAGGTAGCATGGGGGGGGGAAGCGTGCTGGAGGAAACGAAACCGATAGTTAAGCCACCGGACTGTATCTTTGAAGCTGCTGTTGGGCCAACGGTCGTGGCATTCCTGATTGATGACGCTTCCAGATGTGTGCTTTCACCTGACCCCTGGGAGACCTTTGGATTGGATGATTTACGGTGGACAGTGGGAGGGGATGCTTTCCATATGCAATTTTCGCACGCATTGCCTTAGATTCTGCTTTCCTTTGGTTGCGTTCACTTCATTTTCTAGTAAAAGTATCTTTCTCTATAAACAATGGAGTTTGGGTCATTCTTTCCTGGACTTTGAAGGAAGCACACCTGACAGATAAGTAAAGAAGAGAAATGTTAGGTCTATGTTATTTTATCAGTATTATTATTATTTAGTATTAATATAAGAATGAATGTAAGAAATTAATATGGTGGTAAGTTTAATTGTTAAGACACAAAGAATTTTATACCCAGACGACACACTGTTTAATGTAAGATGGAATGTTTGTATTAAAAGAAAATTAAAAATTAAAAAAAAAAGAATGAGCCAGCAGAGTGCTTCAGCTACCAAAAAAGCCAGTGCAATCTGAACAGAAGAGAACAGAACTGGAAGGGACCTTGGAGGTCTTCTACTCTAACCCCCTGCTCAAGCAGAAGAACCTATACCATTTCAGATAAGTGACTGTCTAGTCCAGGTGTCGGCAACCTGCAGCTCCAGAACTGCATGTGACTCTTTAGTCCCCCTGCTGTGGCTCCCTGTTGGCTGAACTCACCACTGGCTGGCCCTGCCCCTCACCCTCCCCTCCCAGTCACTCCTTGCCTGGCCTGAGAAGGTAAGGTCGACGGCGGGGGATGGAGACTCACTCCATATTCCAGAGTGGGAGCGAAATGCCCATGTACTTGCCTCATATCATGGGTGCTTCTTCTGCCCCTGTTTGGTGCTGTGCACACCTTGGTCACTCAGGAAGATGTGCAACTTGCTCTCTGTCCTGAGACATTGGCCTGGCCCAGCTGTGGCCGCTGCCGGTGCTGTTGCCACCTTCATGGCCTGCCCGCTACTCTTGCAGTGCCTTGCAACAGCACAGTTAAATTTAGCATACTTCACAATGAGGAGATGGCATCCTCTCCTCCTCCTGGAGCCCATTACAATGCGGAGCATCAGCCGCAGCTGGGCCGGAGAGCAAGTCGCACATCTCCCTGAGATGTGTGCTCAGCACAAACAAGGTGTGCTCAGCACAAACAAGGGACAGAAGAAGCTTAATTTTATTGTACCATAAATAGGCGTACCACCCAATCTCAAATCTCTCATGTAATTCTGAATCAAATAACATTCTATTTCTCAGCATCACCCTTCTTTCAGCCAAATTAAATAACGAACTGTGAAATACACTATCAAATGTTGCAACACTTTATATTTAACTCTTGTTTTTTTATCTTACCACCCAAATTTGTTCATTTCTTTTTTAAGGTTACCCACCCACCAATTTTTCTAGCAACTTGAAAATTGAAAAACCATTATTAATAATGTAATAAAAACAGTGAGTAAAAAAAATAGCCACATCAAGGAAAAATAAACTTCAATTCAGTTTAATTGTTTTGAATCCACTTTGAATTAATTTGAATCTGAAATTCATGCACTTTCACACATAGTGCCTGGGTGAAGATCTAGTTCTTTAAGAGTTTTTAAAATGGTAATTGAGTCCAGGCCATGTGGACATCAGGAGGAACATTGTTCCAAAGGCCAGTTTTGGCTTTTAAAAAATGCCTCCAGCACAGTGGTGGGTTGCTCCTGGTTGACTGATACTGGATCCATTTGTGCTGGCTGGCAACTAAAGGACCCTAATATGTGGTTCTTTTTTGACAAATATGTAACCAACGTACACCCTCAGGACTATCAGTGTGCTGCTATTGGCTACTTTTCCCTACCTGTACAAATTGGCATTTCTTCATCTTCTTCATGACAACGACATTCTCCATTAGATCCTACATGTAATGATGAAGTTATCATTGATACACAACTGTCCTCTTTAAATACCTTTGGCCGTGCTGTGGCTGGAGCTATTACTGGGGTGATCACCTTAGGGGCTTACCCTGGAATAATAGCTCAAAAAATAGACATTCTATCCTGGTCTTAACATGTCGCCTGGAGAAATCAATTAATGCCACTGCTGCTATTGTTCATGATCTCCAACATGAAATTGAGGACCTGAATCAGGATGTGCTCCAGCAACATTTTGCTATTGACTATTTGTTAGCACGACAAGGAGATTTTTGTAAACTTGTTGGCCGTCGTGGATGTGCTGTTCATTTTCATTCCCTAAACAAAACCATTGAAGATGAACTTGCTAAACTCCAATCATATTTTCAGAATAATGTTCATGCTATTTCTTCTCCTTTTGACTGGTTGACCAATTGGATTCCTGATTGGTCCTGGCTTAAGAAGTTGTTTTTTATGCTGTGATTATTATTGTCATGTTAGTTGCTTGCTGTTGTTTCATTCAGTGTATTCCCTCATTAATTGCTATGTTTCGTCCTGCTCCTCTCTCTCTGCCTCCTCACCAAATGTGATATATACAAAAATCTTTGTTCCCTCAAAATTAAATAAAAAGAGAGGACATGTAGGAGTCTGCAGTCTGCATATGTGCAGGAATTTTCCTATCTTGGATGGCAAACCTCAGATAAGGAAGGTTACTTGCACGTAAGTGCCAAGAAATGACATTAGAAGATAAGACCCTAACTCTGTAAATAAGAGGAACAAGAGGAGAGGAAGTGGGATGTGTCTTAGATTTTAATTATAGCTAAATATTAGAAGTGCTTAAGCAAGCAGTAATGATTAACTTATGATTTAAGTTACCTGGAAGTTTCTGTGAGCCAATGATATGCTGCACAGTATGCTGTAACTTGAAAGTAACAAACTATATAATGTCACTATGTAAGGCAATAAACTTACCACATATATTCTCAACCTTTGTGTGTGTGGTCACTCAACAATATATGTAATAAGAAATGAATTCAAATAAAAATATAGCAAATGTGAAAAAAATAAAAGGAAGATACAAAGAAAAAAGGAGGTAGAAAAAGACAAATAAAAGAATGGAAAACATGAAAAAATATATGAAAATGTGACTTCTGTAATCAACTTCTCTAAAAATACATATAATTCCATTCCTTCTATATAGCATTATTTCTAATCATCAAAACTAGTCTAGTCTAGTGAAAAGAAGGACTAGAAGTGACATGATAGCAGTGTTCCAATATTTGAGGGGCTGCCACAAAGAAAAGCCTTGGTAGTACAGTGGTTTAATGCACCCTGTTATTAACACAGCTGCCTGCAATTTCTGCAGGTTTGAATCTTACCAGGCTCAAGGTTGACTCAGCCTTCCATCCTTTCTAAGGTAGGTTAAATGAGGACCCAGTTTGTGGGGGCAATAAGCTGACTTTGTATAAATATACAAAAGTATGAAGGCTATTGCTTAACGCATTGTAAGCCACCCTGAGTCTCTGGAGAAGGGCGGCATATAAATCAAATTAAAAAAAAAAAAAAAAAAAGAAGGGTCAACCTATTTTCCAAAGCACCAGAAGGAAAGACAAAAAGCAATGGTTGGAAACTAATAGTACATCTAAGTAGGAAATACTGTATATGAACAGGATTTATGAAACCTATTTATTTTATTAAATTTGTATAGCTGCCCATCTCACAAGTCTGACTTTGGAGCTTGTAATAATGAAAAAAACAACAAAAATAATAAAATATAAATAAATACAAGAGCACACTGTACAACTATCTTTAAACCATGGTTATTTTTTTAAAAAAATAACAGCTGTTGAATATAAATTATATACTGTAATTATTTAATATAGCCATTACTAATTGTTTGACAATTAGCATGATGGCTCAGGTATACCTTCAGGCCAGGCCAGAAACATAGGGGCCAATCCAAGTTTCTGGGAAATATATTCCTTGCAGCAATTTTTCTGCCTATAACTAACTACTGGGAAGATTCAAAGAACAAAAGAAAAAAACCCTCTAGCAAATTCCTCTTCTATTTAATTTCAATGGGAAGAGGGAGAGATGCATTTGCTCAGAGATTTGGAGTAGATTGTTCCATCTGTTTCCTAGAGAAGAAAGTAGGATGCACTTCTGTGTGCATTCTCATCAAATAAATGTTTCTTAAAAGTTGTCCTGCTATAGAGGTATTCATAACATTTAAAGAATGGCTGGTTCCATTTATATCAGTCTTTCTGATTTCGAGATAGTTCTTTTTAATAACTTGTTCTAAAATGGTTTGTTCTGAAATAGGACTTTTAGTCATAATGAAAATGAAACTTTCTTCCTTTTAATGCAGAGAGAATTGCTTGTTGTATCTGGGTTGAGGTTAAAAAAATCCATCAGTGTTTGAAATCTATTCTGTGAAATAATATGTCATTTTGAGGACAACAATATTTTAATCTCAGCAAATTAGATGCAGGAGTCAGATAAGAATAATTATGCTAGAGGCAGATGCTAAAAGTCCCAAGACCATAGAGCACTGATTTGTATAATATAAATATCTGTCATTTTGTATTTCTTCAAATGTACGTATAATTGCTGGAAGTTATATTTCAGATATGAAAGCCAATTCATTCGTCTTCAAATCTGCATCCATTTCAGAGAACCAAGCTCAATAAAATTTATTCAATCATTACTTTAATTTCCTATTTGAGTGAAATCTTGCTCCAAAATCAACATATATTTGCATAAACAAAAATGGCTAATAATTGATTATAGACAGAATTTGAACAACATATTTATTCTGAAAGAGTCATGCCTCCAAAGTTCATAATTTTCAGGTCTTTGTGTAAGAACACCCTGTCTGGTTTGGGCACTCCAAAACAACAATTATTTTTAAAATAATTCTACAGGAACACAGCAAAAAAAAAAAAAGAGACAACCCTCCAAATGTTAATAGGCTCAAGCCCGAACAGTGTGGTGAATTATGAAGAGAAATAGAGAACATCTGTGGGCCAGAGGACTCCCACCCTTGCTCTAGTAAGTTGGCTCTAGATTGGAAATCAGAAAAGAAAGGGAGAGCAGCTTTGTTGTAGGGGATTGCTTCAGAGTTTCTCATAGGAATTTTAAAAGCTAAAAAGTTAAAATTAGAAGTTAGAAGAGCCTTGGAGTACAGTGGTCTAAGGCACCCTGTTATTAAGCTGGTTATTAAGACCAGCTGCCTGCAATTACTGCAGGTTCGAATCTCGCCAAGGCTCAAGGTTGACTCAGCCTTCCATCCTTTCTAAGGTAGGTAAATTGAGGACCCAGTTGTGGGGGCAATAAGCTGACTTTGTATAAATATACAAAAGGATGAAGGCTATTGCTGAGCACATTGTAAGCCGTCCTGAGTCTCCGGAGAAGGGTGGCATATAAATCAAATTGAAAAAAAAATAAATGAGCAATACTTTAAGATAGGTTGGTTTTCTTTTCAGTTCATTTAGTGCTAGAATCAGAGAAAGTGCAACTGGATAGGAATAGAGCATATAGCAAGAAGATTTTATCCAAGCAGTCCCGAACCCTTTTTCAATCTTCTTGTTTCTGGAGAATTTAAATTAACCAAGAACACTGAAAAAGGAAATAGTTTCGTTTTATCCCACTTTATTCCTATTTTATAATATTTAGATCGGGTTCTAAATATTTTTTAAAAACCATCCTCTTAATCATCTACTAAAAATTAGGTGGATAAATATGTTAGGCTGGTGAAATTAAGACATTTCCTCACAAAGAAGGAAAATAAAAATATAATAATATAATTATATATTTATAATTTATAATAATTTATAATTTATATAATAAATGTCTAAGAAGTTGTAAATCTTTTATTACTTTTAGTTACATTTGTCAAATACAATTAAACATTTGTTCAGTATTTCTTTTTCTTATATATTTTTATTGTTATTTGGATTTTCAAACTCAAAGTATTTAGTTTTAGAAAATGAAATAGTTAAAAAAGATAGAATTTTGACAGATTACTAGAAAATTTACAGTGATACAAAGGAATTACAATATTTATCTTGCAATCATAACTGTACAAATTACTATAGTTATATATGAGAACATCTTGAAGCAGTATTTCAGTATTAAAACTAGACCTAAGATTGCATTTTACTTTAACAGTTCTATACATTTAGTGTTCAAGCTTCTAACAACAATGCACTTTAATGATGTATTAAAATTTACTTTCTCTTTGGGTAGTATTACATAAAGTCACAGTTCTGCAGTGTGGTTCCCCTGTGCAAAAATATCAGATTAATCAATCTATGGTACTGGTATTATACGGAACCAGATGCAAAGGGTAGCAGGAAGCCTGAATAACACAGGAAACACTAGCATGGGCTGCTGAGAAATCTAGCATCTGTCAGCGCTCCAAACTATGATTTCCCCAGCGCTGGGGAAGCAGTAGCAGTAGAAGCAGTAGCTTGACTTTTCACCCCATTCTTTCCTCCTGGCAGATAACGTCACCTAGGTGATGGGAGGAGGGGGGGAAATTCCTGTGACTTGAAGTAACTGAGATGGAAGATGGACTTGGAAGATGGCCAATGAGACACTGAGATTTGAGGAATGGAAAGGGAGGGGTTTGGGATCAGAGGATCAATTTCGGCTGCAAATGAGTTCAGGACTAGATCGTTATTCTTCAATAAATAATAGATTTCATCAAAGACTTTGTGTTTGAGAATGAAATTTATTTGAGATAACATCGGAACCTGACAGACAGCCGAAACTCCTTTCCAAGCCAGGCTGGCTGACCTCCAATCCTCCAGTTCCCTCCCAGACGTATGGACTGAATGGAGATCTTCGCCTGACGCCATGGCTGGAGCTAAACTATCTGAGGAAAGTTTATGTTGCGTAATTTTAAGGATCAGACTCAATAAATGATTCAAGAATGAAGTATTCAAACATAACACTATTTATTTACAGTAGGCATTCTATATTCTCTGAATGATTGTAGATAGAAGCAAGGAGGAGGTGCATACATCTCCTTTTATATTAACAAGGCGGAGTAAAGGATGGGAGTGGTTACATATGAATATATTAAGGGAGGAAGAATAAATTAACCCCTGATACCCCATGTATATACAATTCCCCTATTAGAGAATAAGGCATTTACTTGTGACAAATCCCCCTCTAAATGCCGATTCGATATACAGCAATAATTACATTCAGATTCAGAACAATACAAAACTTGTAATTTAGAAGTTAAATATTTGTGTTGTTTAGATGGCAAAGGCTTAGTCAATATGTCAGCTATTCGCAGTGAACGGCTTTAATAAATCCATCTTGAGATAATTGTCTTACGTGTTTGAATTTGATATCTATATGTCTGGATCTTTTTTTTTTTATTGAAAAAGTTTTTCAAATACAAATTTTTCCCCCTTTTCCCCCCCCCTCCTCCCTAACCCCCCTCACCCCCCTTCCCCTTTGACTTCTTCATAATAAAACCCAAATTCATAACAGATTATATCATACTTTGCTATCCACTTACTCCATCTCCATATACTGACCCTTTCTTTCTAATAAAATTATCATACCCCCCTTATACTATGCTATAATATGCATTTCAAAGTGACATTCTATTATAACAATATCTAGTAACTCCTGATTTAACATAATGATATTATTATTATATCTCCCAATTTAACAATTTCCTCTCATAATCTACCCTTTTACTACCCCCCATACGATATAACATTTCAAAGCATACTTCCACTCTAATACTATTCAATAAATCCCAATTTAACACTTATTCAGTTCAACTACCCATTTCCTTCCCCCCCTTCATTACATACATTCACATCTAAACATAATATCCCTTTTCTTTAAACTAAACAATCCGTAACCTATCCTATCTCCACCCACTTTCCTACAAAATTACCATAATTATTCTTAATATCTTTATTCTTCTGCCCACTCCCCGAGAAGAATATCCCCTTATGTAAATAAAATCCTAAAAGAAAAAAAAACTTTTTGCTTGTAATCCATATAACATCTTCTATAATATCCTTCAACTGGATGATAAATTCCATCACCCATGTTAGGGTAACATCGCATCCTTATTCCAACAGTATTTTCAGAATCTTCAATTACCATCTGCCCCCATCAGTAACAAATATCTTCATATTGGAAGAAAGAAACAAAAAAAGCCCCCAATAACCACCCGAGTGACTTTATAATTATATTCCATATAATGTTTATGGAGGTGTCTTTTATCCAGATTATTAATTCCAACCATCGTAATAGGGTAACAACCAGATCTTCTGCGTGCCCCAATCCAGTAAATCTCTTGCCATATAACTCGACATACACGTAATATATTTATCCAGAAATCCAAAAATCAAACAAGATGTTTCCAACCATTCAATTTAGGGCCTTTTTCACATCCCAAAATAATTCAGCACTGCAGAGATCTGCCCTATCCTCAGGATAAAATAAACCAATACTTTGCCAATTATCTTTTCGTATATTCAGTCCTCTCATAAGTAACTGGCATTACTGTTGTTTAGTTTAAAAGTTTTTATGTTTGTGAGACCTACTTCTTCTTTTCTTGATTTTTTGTAGGTTGGATCTCCATCCTAAATTCCTTTCTGTAGATTGTATATCAACTATTTGGTTTTGCTGGTGTATAACTTGATCCTGTTGGGTTTGCTTTTGTGGCTGAGATCTTTCTGGTTCTGTAAATTGTATACCAACTAATTGACTTCCATGCTGGTTTGTGGTTTGACAAATCATTGCAATAGGATCCGGAACCGCCTCTCTTATATTAAATAATCCAGCTGAGACCTCTGAAGAAGAATCCAAAAGCGGCTCATCTGTGGAGACCTCTTTAACTTGTTGTTTCTTCATTGTCTCCATCTCCTTCTGCTTTTCTTGAATTTCTGTCTCTTGTTGATTTTGCTTTTTAAGTACCTTATGATAAAATTCTTCTGCTTTTTCAACAGTATTTATCTGATATCTTATTCCTTGATATCTCAGTATTATACCCACTGGGACATCCCACCTGAATAGAATATTTTGTCTTCTCAACTCAGTCAACAATAGACCAAATTTCTTTCTATCTCTTACCATCTTAGGCGGCAATTCCTTATATATCCAGATTTTTCTCCCATTCAGTTGTAAAGTAGAATTAGAAGATTTTTGCACAATATCATTCCTTATCTCTTTGTCTGTAAAGTAAATCACCACATCTCTAGGCAGTTGCCTTTGTTTTGCAATCCAGGAATTCACTCTATAAGCCTTATTAATTTTACTGAATACCTCCTCAGGATGAACCTTTAAGATCCCAGCTAAAACTTGAGCAGATGTTTTTCTTAAATCATCACTATTATTTTCCTGTAAGCCTCTAATTCTGATCGCAAATTCTGTAATTCTGTATTGCAGCATTACAACCTCTCTTTCAATTCCTTGCTTTATATCTTCTGCATTATAAGTCTCGTGACCATCTTCCTTTTTAGACTTTAGTTCTGAGCTATTATCTCGAATATTTATTAAGTCCTTTTCAATTCTTAATATTTTATTGTCCAAATCATCAATTTTCTCCATTTTAGACTCTAGCAATTTAATATTTGTATCCAACTTTATAACAATTTCTGAAAAACCATTAGTCAGTCTTACAATCTTTTGTTGCAAATTATCATACTTTTGTTGTATCATTTCTTTAATTTCCTGCCTTAAATTTTCAAATTTCTGGTTCACAGTCTCATAACATTTTGCCATTTCCTCCTGAATAAGTTCTTTTAAATTAAAACCCATTCTGCAAAGTCTGTAGGCTGAGCGCTTGCTCAAACAGTTGTGAGTGGGGGAGCACCCCCCCTTCTTGTCTATCAGATTTCATTAGTAACGCCATCCTTCCAGCAGGCTGTTCTTTTTTACCCCCCAAACAAGATCAAGTACAAATCTCCAAGAAGAGAGGAACTTAAAATAACTCTTTTTCTTTCAAATTGTAGCCAACAGTATATATTCCGCTACGTTGTATCTGTTATGGAAGGACTCTTAGTTTCAGCTTTCTTCTACTTCTCAAGCCTCAGCGGCCATTTTAAAGCTTTTTTTTTTCCTCTTTCACTTTAAAATGCTTGTAAATTCATTAAGGATACTTGCGATTTAGGGTCCAAAATCCAAGTCTCATCTTTTTTAATAAGTCCATCTGTTAGTTTCGTTAGTTAATCCGGTTCCAGCGCCTGGCTCTGCAAAAAACGCAGATTGCACTCGATGCCCGGAGCGGCGGCAAGGGACAATAGGGAGCTCCAACCTGCCTGTCCCCAAGAGTTAAAAAAGACTCTGGGGACTTCGCAGAGGGCTCTACCCACCCCCGCCCGCTCAGACTCACATTTCCATCAGGAAATGGAGTTTTTCGAGCCGCCTTTCAGATGTAAAGGCGGCTCTTTTACAGGCAACGGGGCGGCGGTCACGGAGGACCGTCTGGCGGCGCCGGAAGCCAGACAGGAAGTCCTATATGTCTGGATCTTTGACCAATAGCATCAGATCTAGATATCTCAATAGCAGCTTTGTTATCTTCATGTATGATAAATGGTAATGAAGGATTTTTCCAAATATTTGATAATAAATCATTAAACCATACAAGATTGTTGGAGGCTTTAGACAAACAAACATATTCTGCCTCGGTTGTTGATGTAGCTACTAAATCCTGTTTTCCAGTATACCAGTAGACTGGACAATCGTTAAGAAAAAATATATAACCTGATGTGCTTTTTCTGCATTTAGTATCACCTGCCCAATCCGCATCAGCGTAACAAGTGAGGATGGGCTCTTTAACATTATTAGGTTCCAGTAGTAAACAGAAGTCTAAGCTGTGCTTTAAGTACCTTAATATTCGTTTAACGGCTTCCCAATGATACATTAAGGGTTTGCTAACATACCTGGATAACAGATTGAGGGGCAAAGCAATATCAGGTCTAGTCCAATTAGAAATATACAAAAGGGAACCAATAACTGATCTGTAAAGCGTATTATCTTTAAATTCAGGGGATGATTCATCCATGTTTCTTAAGAAATCTGTCTGCATAGGAGTGTCACAAGTCTTAGCATCATTCAAATTACATTTGTTTAGGAGTTCTATAATTTTATCTTTCTGAGAAAGTTTAAATCCTTTTTTGGTTTTACTGATTTGAATTCCAAGATATTTATTTACCTTTCCCAATGATTTTAAAGAAAAATGTTCATTTAATTTTGTTACAAATGTATCTCTTTTCTCTTTATGTTTACCAATATATAAAATATCATCCACATAAATTAACACAAATTTTAGAGAATCACCCTCTTTTTTGACAAAGAAACAGTTGTCTGCAGTGGTGGCATTGAAATTCATAGTTTTGAGTACTTTGACTAAACATTCATACCAACGTTTGCCAGATTATTTTAATCCGTACAAACTTTTATTCAATAACCAAGTTTCATTTTTGTTTGTGTATTGGCTATGAGGTGCTCTTACATATATCTCTTTATCAAGTTTTGCATATAGATACGCAGTCTGTATGTCATATTGAAATACATCAAGGTTAAGTGCAGATGCTATAACTAAAGCTGTCTTAACACTCTCAGTCCTTACTGTGGGAGAGTATGTGTCTGTGTAATCCTCAGGATATTTTTGAGCATAACCTTGTGCAACTAATCTAGCTTTATATAATGTGTTGCCTTCTTCCAGATTTTTAATTTTGAATATCCACCTGGTGCCTATAATAGTTTTGTCCTTAGGTGCAGGGGTAGGTGTAAATACACTTAATTCTCGTAAACTGTCCATCTCTTTGGCCATGGCTAGTTCCCATTTTTTTCTTTCTTCAATGGGAAGCTTTAATACTTCCTCGTATGTGTTTGGTGTTGATGCTTCACTATTCATGTACATTATGTAATCCTTCTTTTGCTTGGCACTTGATTTCTGTTACATCTGATTGTTTTTTCTGGTTTGCTATCGTTATCGTGTAGGTATCTTGCCTCCTTTTTTGTTAATGAATCTGTTTTTATTCTGTGTTGACTATTTGTCCATGTTTTATTTTTGTTTCTATGTGTGTTGTGTTTGTGTTCTTCTCTATCTATTTTATCTTGATGCTCAGTGTCTAAATTTGTGGTTGGGAATATTTCATTAAGATGTATTTTAGACCAATTGGCCTGTTCATGAAATACAGCTGTTCTAGAAATTATGAATTTGTTGTTATTATCAATAAATCTGTACCCTTTTGTGCCTGTTTCATATCCCATGAATCTAAGTCTTCTGGATACGTTCTCTCCTTTATGCCTCAATTGTTTTGGTATATGTACATCCGCTGTGACTCCAAATATGTGCATGTGTGTTATTTTGGGTTTTCTATTGTACATTAATTCGTATGGTGTCTTGTTTATAATGCTGGACCAAGTTCTATTTTGTGTATAATTGGAATATAGTAATGCTTCTGACCAGAATTGTTTTCCTAAGCCAGCATCTTCTAATGTACACCTAATCATGGTTTGTAGTGTCGAGTTCTTTCTCTCTACCACTCCATTTTGAAAAGCAGAGAAAGGGCTAGACGTGAAGTGTAGCATCCCTTTGTTTTTTAGCCATTGGGAGAATTCTTTTGACATGAATTCAGACCCCCTATCTGTCATGATTTGTTTTATTTTAATATTATGTTGTGTTTCTACACGTTTGTAAAACTCTTTAAATTTTTGAAATGTTTCATCTTTGTGTTTCAAAGTGTAGACAAATCCGTAACGACTATAGTCATCTACAATAGTCAGAAAGTATCGTTTTCTATATGTGATTGATGGTGTTAATGGACCAACCAGATCCATATGTACCAGATCAAAAATTTGATTAGTTGATCTTGTTGCCTTTCTTGGCTTGGGATTAGTTCTGAGTTTTGTGGACTTACATACTGAGCATTCCAAATAATTTTTACAATTTTTTATTTTAACACCTTCAGCATGTTCAATCATTTTTTGTACTACAGGAAAACTAGCATGTCCCAATTTTCTATGTAAAATATGTGCACATTCATCGTGGATTGGTTTTCCAATTGTAGGTTTTTTGTTATTGGATGTGTCATTAATAGATGTGTCTTTGTGGTTATGAATTGTTTCATGTTCCTCATTATCACTATTGCTATTGTCTTCATTTTCTATGTCATTGTCATCTTCCATGTTAGAATCAATATTGTGTAACCATTTTTCTTTTATAACCAAATATGGTAGACCTCCTTTGATAATCACACTACCCAAGCTTGTTTTGTTTTTCTCTAGTGTTGCTTTTCCTTTTGAGAATACTATATTTATGTCAGAATCTCTACTTAGTTTTATTGCACTAAGTATGTTATGAGGTATTTCTGGTATCAATAATACCCCCTCTATTTTTCCTAGACCGGGTAAGTTTACATTTCCTCTACCAATAACTTGAACTTTTTCTTGATTAGCTACCTTAATTACAAATTTATCTTCTATAAATGAAGATAATATATTTTTGTTATGTGTTGTGTGATTAGTTGCCCCAGAATCAATGAGCCAATCATTATCCCCTGAATGTTGTATGTTAGTTGTATTATGTTTATTTAATCCATTTAGTGATCCAGACTTTCTATCTCTCGAATTATCCCTGCCCCTTATGTTCTCTATAATTAGGTGAGCTTCTATATCTATGTCTATCAATGGATGATTGTCTGTTATGGTATCTACTTCTATAGTCATGTTTTTGCCTTTCTCTAAGAAATTTAGGACAATCTCTTCTACAATGTTCTTTGGATCCACAATTGTGACATTCAATTGATTCTCGATATTTTTCTTGAAATACTACTCTCTTACTTTGTCTATGTTCTATGTGATTATTACAGCGACTCCTTCTTGAATTATCTTCAGCTATTAGCTTATTTGATAAATTCTCTATGGATAAGTATCCTAAATTAATTGTGTCTAAATGTGATATATAGTTATCCCACGATGGGTCTAATGAATTAATGATAACACTTTTCATTGTTTGATCTGAAATTATCTCTCCCCTTAAATGTAGCTCTGCTCTGATTTTGTTTAGAGATATCAAATGTTCACTTATAGTAACCCCAGGTTTTATCCTAGCTGAGAAGAAATCTTTAGACATTCTTGTAGTGGTTGCTACACTTTCACTATGAAACAATTTAAACATGCATTGAATAATTTCTGAGACAGTCAAGTTATGCTTAATACTATGGTACATAGCAGGAGATATACTAGATATTAATAAGTAGAATGCTCTGTGGTGCAGACAGTCTAATTTTAGAGTCCAAGGTCTTTTGGGGGGGTTAGTTATAAAGAATAATAAGTTCTCTTTTAGAAAAACAACCTGAAGTTGTTGACACCATTCCTGCAAATTAATACCATCTATTCTCAGTTTTGGGAAATCATTGGGCAAGTTCCCAATATTATTTGTTCCATTACTTACAGCTGGACGTAGTCCGTGATCTTGCAAATGTTGATAGTTGCAGAATGGTGTGGGTATGCTTGCAATGAGTCTGAATGGCTCTCTCTGCTCTTCATGTCCTCCGTAGTTGTCTGCGTGTGTTTGCGCATGCGCGTTGCTCATTTCGCTTCTGAAGCTGTCGGAAGAGGTTCTCGCTGCTGCATCTCCCTTGTAGTGTTCTTCTTCCGATGACTCGGTCTCCGGTTCGATCTTGGGTGTCCAGGTGACGACTGGCGCTTGTTTCTTTTCGCTGAAATAGTTCTTGTTGAGATCTCTGGTTCCTGGAATTGTCTGTGGCGTGGGGGAGTATTTGCAGGGTTCTCTGGGTTCAGGCGTCGGTGCTCTCGTCATTTGGATAGAAGCGGGTAGATTCTGAGATGTTTGCTTGCTTGCTTGTCTTTTCTTTATTCCTTGATTGCTAGCTTTTGTTGATTCTTTTGTAATTCTTAATTTTGGACCAAATGTTGCAAAAAGAGTTTTCATTGCTGATTCTATTTGCATTTCGATTGAAGTTTCTTCGATGTCTGTGTCAGATTCTTCTGAAGAGTAGATTTTTTCTTTTTTGCTTTTTGCATTATGTAGGGCTTTTCGTGCCAGACATTTTGAATTCTGTTTTTTGATTGGCTCTGCTTCGCTCATCTTAGTGGTCTGTTGAAACCAAGATGGCCGCCATTCAAAATTTTGTGCGGGACCGTTAGTCTTCTTTTTAGTTATATTCTTATCTACAGGAAATTCGCTCACCATTTTTAGTTCTTTAGATTCATCTGTTTCGATGTGTTTTTCTCTCGCTGCTCCGCTGTTTTTTATGATGTCTTGGAGGTTCGCGATGAGATTTTCGTCATCCTTTTGGCTTTTCAAAAGTCTCAGTATCTCTGATCTGAGTTCGTTTTTCTATCTCGTTCTCTTCCTGGTCATCAGTTTCATCAATTATCTCCTCGTTGTCTGTAGTGCAGTCTTCAGATTCTTTTGTTATTATAGTTGTGGATTCATCGATCATTTCTTGATCCGTTTCCATCTCTTTATTGTGTGCCCTGGTGTTGGGTCTTTCTCTTTTGTTTCTGGAGTTTTCTCTCTTAGGCATATTTGATTTTTATTTAGTCAATTCAACCATCCTCTGCTACCAGATTGTTGCGTAATTTTAAGGATCAGACTCAATAAATGATTCAAGAATGAAGTATTCAAACATAACACTATTTATTTACAGTAGGCATTCTATATTCTCTGAATGATTGTAGATAGAAGCAAGGAGGAGGTGCATACATCTCCTTTTATATTAACAAGGCGGAGTAAAGGATGGGAGTGGTTACATATGAATATATTAAGGGAGGAAGAATAAATTAACCCCTGATACCCCGTGTATATACAATTCCCCTATTAGAGAATAAGGCATTTACTTGTGACAGTTTAATTCAAGCAACTAGAGAAGAGCCAGCCATGATTCCAGCCAGCTTGGAAACTACAAAGTCTAAACCCTCCCTGTCTCCCCCGGCAAACTTCAAGCCAAGAAGAAGGCAGATAAGTATCCGGGGATTTTGCCAAAAGCCGCAGAGGCTGAGTTTCCCTTCCCGAACGTGCAGGAGAAAGGGAAACCCCTAAGTGAATTGGGGAGGGCAGACTGGTTATGGGACTGGGAGCAAGCCAGAAAGCACCAAGAAATTTTAAGGAAGCCACTCGATAGCCCCATAGATGAATTGAAGGAGAAATTTGACCGTGCCATCCTTCGAGAGGAGGAGCCATCATGCAGACCAAAGGAAAAGAGGGAACCAGTTTGGGCTGCTGAACCGAGAGGCCGTAGGCTGATGCGCAGCCCTTCCCCCCTCCCCAGCAGAAGGAGAAGGAGCCCAACATTGCATCCATGGGTTCCCCTCTGGCCCAGCAAGCAGAGCAGCTTAGATGGGACAGCACCTCCCTACCCTAGAATGAGGGATGAGGAAGAGGACCATCAGCACCGAGGCCAGACTTACAGAGCCCCGCACAGGGAGGAGAGGGCAGTGAGGGAGGAACCACCCCAGTTCAGAGGGAAGATACACCCCATTTTCCACAGCAGCCTCCTGAAGCCTGTAGTGGGGTCTACTTTAAGGCCGACACCACGTGACACCCCCTCACCGGGGTCCCTGGTTGTTGGGGGCCAAACTCATTGTGAAGTACAGCGAATTTTCGATTCAAGATGGCACAGGGGCTGCCTCCAATAATTAATTAATTGGAAGGGTTACGCATTATCAGAGGCTTCCTGGGTGAAGAGCACAAACATCCAAGCTGACCGCCTTATAGCCAAATGCCATGCAGATCACCCGGGGAAGCCGGGGGGAGACACACCCTCGGAGGGGATAACGATACTTAATTTGTTGTGGTTTTTTTTGTTTTCTTTTGCGGCAGGCCGTTCTGAAGAAATGAAGGAAGAGGGGCCTGATGTCAGCGCTCCAAACTATGATTTCCCCAGCGCTGACATGAATGAGTGGGAAAGAGCCTGTTAGAAGCAGTAGTTTGACTTTTCACCCCGTTCTTTCCTCCCGGCAGATAACGCCACCTAGGTGATGGGAGGAGGGGGGGAAATTCCTGTGACTTGAAGTAACTGAGATGGAAGATGGACTTGGAAGATGGCCAATGAGACACTGAGATTTGAGGAATGGAAAGGGAGGGGTTTCAGATCAGAGGATCAGTTTCGGCTGCAAATGAGTTCAGGACTAGATCGTTATTCTTCAATAAATAATAGATTTCATCAAAGACTTTGTGTTTGAGAATGAAATTTATTTGAGATAACATCAGAACCTGACAGCATCTCTATCGGCAGCAATTTCAAATACAGACTAACTGGGTTAAGTTGACGCTGGTAGGAACTCATGGTCTCTTCAGATTTTAAAGAGTGCCCAGTATGTAAGAATACAATCAATATGTGTCAGTCCTGCATTAACTTCCAAGTGCAAGTTTACCTCATTTTTCAGGAAATAAGGTCTCCCCATAAGTATAGAAGCACGGGAAGCATCAACCCCTTTGAGAAGGCTGAGAGGGACTTGGCTGGAATTTGCCTTCAGTTGAACATTGAATAAATCCTCAAAAGAGGCATCATCTGTACGGGCCACATAAATGTAGACAAAATACATGCCAGTTTCTAGGATTTCAAGTCCATAGTTACCAGCATCCCCTTGCACTGTTGAATCATCACAGTCGTGTTCCCATTTCCAGATGATAGATGTCTGAGTTGCTGAAGAAGTGACTGGTGCTTTCATGCATAAGTAAGATTGGGGTTGGGGGAATCCAAAAGAAAATACAAAAATATTTATTTATATGCAACAAAATATTCCAGTATACCATCAATTCCAGAGGTGCTCTATTTCAGGGTCTTGTTCAACCATGGCTGCCACCAGAATACTCTGCACCTCACCTACCTTTTATTTTTCTAGTTCACTGGCACTCAAGCAGGTTCATCTTTCCAGATTACTTTTGGGAAAGTTCATAGGTTTTGTACTTCTATACATTATCAGAAGCTTCACTGTGTGCATATAGACATAAATAAATAGAATAGTTTATTCAACAAATAGTTGTTCTAACTAACACCTACATCAATTTACTGAGAATTCAGGCAGAGGTTTGGGAGGGAGGGGGTAGATTAATAATAATACAGATTTTAGTAGTGAGTATCTTTTGTAGGATTACAAATAGTCCTTGATTTATGACTACAATTGAGCCCACAATTTCAGTCATAAGTTGTGATGGTCATTAAGTGGGTGATCACATTATGGGTGCCCATGCCCGGATTTTAAGACTTTTGCAGCAGTTGTTAAGTGAACATGGTGGTCATAAAGTGAGTGCTGCAATCATTAAGCAAATGTGTGGGAAACAACCTATTTACTATTTGTTGTTACTAATATCGGCACATATTTAAGCTGCAAAACTCTGGAGAACCATTAGATGAAAGCAGAGAGTTAGATGTTTTATAGATCTTTCCTGCCATCTAATGGTTATAGCCATCAGTTGCTATAAATTATCCTCAAGCCATCTAGAAACATGAAACATGAAACATAAAATATAAATAAATGAAATATAAATAAGAAAATAAGTAGGTAAGTAAATAAATAAATGAGTTTTTTTCAATTCCTTAGGCTGATGGATCTCTGCTGCAAAATGCTGAACAAGCACTAAATGGCCACAAAGAGATATAAACCTATGATATATATATATATATATATATATATATATATATATATATATATATATATATATATATATATATATATATATATATATATATATATATATATTGTGATCATCTAGGTCAGTGATGGCTAACCTTTTTGCCATCGCGTGCCAAAAGCAGGGGGAGTTGCGTATGCGCGTGCCCACACCCATAATGTGCCCCATCCCACTGCACATGCATGCACGACACTCTGCACTCTCCCCCACTTTTGGCACACAATGGCACAGTGGGCCTGGTAGGCCCATTTCTCACCCTCCCCAGGCTCCAGAGGCTTTCTAGGAAAACGGCCTTCCCCACCCCCCTGGAGGCCCTCCGGAGGCCGGAAACAGCCGGGTTCCCAAGTTCTGGTGGGCCTGGAAGGCCCGAAAATCAGTTGGCTAGCGCGCACATGCATTTTTTTTTTTAATTTGATTTATATGCCGCCCTTCTCCAGAGACTCAGGGCGGCTTACAATGTGCTCAGCAATGTGCATGCTGAAGCTAAGCTAGGGCAATGCTCATGTGCCCACAGATATGGTTGTGCGTGCTACCTGTGGCACACGTGCCATATGTTCGCCATCACGGATCTAGGTCTTGACCAGATTTTTGGAATCAAAATATAGTAGCTCTAACTTAAGTATTTGACAAAGAGTGTGTGGTATAGTATGGGAAGCAATCTCCATTTCTGCAAGTTTGAGGTATTCTTGGTAGAATGGGAGATGGAGATAGAAGTGATTGATTCCATTTTCCTTTTCTTGGCTCATAAATATGGGATGTATTACTTGGTAGTCATCAATTGGTTGGAACTGGAAATAATTTGGCATGCAACATAACAGCACAGTAAGAATATTTGGAATTACAATGAACTTTATTTTAATAGACTAATTGGGGCTGGGGCTGCAGGAGAACTCTGAAGGTGGGTTGTGCTGACTAATAACAGTACAATCAATGCTTTCAAAAGTGTTCTTCATGAAAAGTAAGGGTTTGGGCCTGTCACTCTTTCTCAGATTAGAAACTACAAATAAATTCCAAAAATCTTGCCAAGAAAAATGCTAGGATTTGTTTAGGCAGTTGCTGGGTGTCAAGACTGACTCAAAGCCACATATATTTAACATAGATAAATTTCTAAAGTGCAATTTATATTTTTAGCTCACAAATGCTTCTGATAGTATATCAGCTACAATTAAGTAATGAGTAGAAGTGGCCTACTAGTTATAAATTCCCTTTTTTAAATCTTAAAATACAGAAGAGCAAACTTTCAAGCATTCACCCAGCTGTTATGTCTAGATGTTAGGTCTGCAACTGAAAGATTGTGTTAAATTTGGTGAATCTCTGATCTTTATTATTATTAGTCAGCATCTATGATGCTTGCTTGTTATCAGCTGCCATAGCAGGGGGAGAGGAGATTGGCATTTGGGTGGGGGGGATGTGAGCTGGAGAGAGATGCTTTATGTGAACAAATAGGGAGCATTGCTCCTATGTTCTACTGCGCAGCTGTATGGACTTGTTTATGCCTAGTCAAGGTCAACCATCCTGGACAAAAACACCTGAAGATGCTTCCCACATGACACCAATTGGGATGAGATTGGACATTTACCCTGGGTCTTTGTGGGAGGGATTTGGGGATACTTTCAATATGTAACTTTCATGCCTTTTGCTTTTCTTTTGTTGCTATTAGTTCAAATTCAGTAAAAGTACCTTTCTCTACAAACATGGAGTTGGGGTTTTCCTTTCTTGAGTTTTGAATGGAGGCATGCCTGACATTAAGCAAATCTGCTTTATCAGCCATCCCGGAGAAAACTCTACCATGGGGGCTGAGCAAAGAATGTCTAACCAAGGCAGCGACCACGAGGACATGGGAGCTGCTAGGTCGACTCCAGGAGTGAAATCTGAACCAGTTTGCTACTGGTTCACTGGCCACGAATGCACATTGTGCGCCAAGCATGCATGCACACCAAATGTGTGCTGCATGCACATGCGCAGTGAGCACCAAATGCATTCTGCATGCGCATGCACAGTGCCCACCAAACGTGCACTGAGTGTTTAAAAAGTTACCGGTTCAGTTGAACCGGTAGTTAGCTACCGGTTCAGGCAAACCGGTAGTTAGCTACCGGTTCAGTTGAACCGGTAGTTAGCTACCGGTTCAGGCAAACCGGTAGCTAACTACCGGTTCAACTGAACTGGTAGGTTTTTTTACTAGTTCTCCCGAACCGGTAGTTTTTATCACTCCTGTTTTGCCTGATCTGGTAGCATTTCACCCCTGGTCGACTTCCCCCGAGTCCCACTGCTGTTGGGAAGAGTCGGAGTGAATGTCTGAACTGCTGATTGAGGAAAAGCCGGTCCAAGACAAATGGTTGCTGGGCATAGGACAGATGGAGGCTCTGGAGGAGATTCCCCCCCGGGGTAACAGCTGCAAAACACCGGCATGGAGAGGCTGCTTGGCAGGAAGCTGACAAAGAAGACCTCCTGCTGACTCAAGCCCTGCATCTCCTGCAAGAAGCTCTTGAAAGTCAGAGAGCATGTGAAAGGTATGCCTTGCCTGAGCGTGAGGAGGCTGAGCAACCGGGGGGGGGGGAGCAGAAGCCCCTGCATACCCAGATGAGATTCCTAGAGCTTGGCCAGAGCCAGCACAGGCTCCAGGAATTCAAACAGCGACTTCAGCCCAGCCCCCCCAGTGGGGGGGAGGGTTAGTTCCCTGGGGGTGCCGAATTCCAAAATGCCTCAGCTAGCAGTAAAATATGGAGGAGATCCCAAGGCTTTGGGATTCTTCCTAGCCCAAGTTTAGAATCATATGCAGGAGTATGGGGAGGATTTTGTTTCAGAAGCGGCAAAGGTGTGGTGTGTCACCATGGCCCTGGAGGGGACAGCAGTTGAGTGGATGGTGGCCCTTCATAATGAAGATTCCCCACTGCTGAGGGATTATGACCTGTTTATGATGGCCCTCCGAGTGTGCTTTGATGACCCCTTAGCTGAATGAAAGGCTAGAACCAGGTTGAAAACTCTAAACCAAGGGAGGAGATCATTGGCCGAATACACCGAGAAGTTTCATGAGCTGATTTGCCACATGTGGGGATGATCCCAGGAGGCCCTGATGGAATGTTACAAGGATGGCCTCAATGAGGATGTCTACCAAAGCTGTTGTGCCTGAGAGGTCCCCCGAAACCTGCAGCGCTGGTATGTGTTGGCAGCCAAGGTGGAAATTGACCTGGCCAGTACCGAGGGGACCACAGCTGGAACAAGCCTTCCCCTTCCACCCTGAAAGAGGCCCCTAGAGCTGCCAAAGGGGGACCAGCATCCAAGCCCAGATCCACAGCATGCTTCAGATGTGGGAAGGAGGGGCACCGAGCTGCTGATTGTTTCACCAAGCCTGGCTCCAAGCCGACCCCAACTGGAGGGAAGAGAGCCAAGAAGCTGCCAGCAAAGAACTGCGAAACAGCTCTGCAAGGAGTGGAAGTCCTAGAGTTCGCTCCTCCAGGCCTGGAGGAGTTGGGAGATCTGACCAACCCAGGGGACAGCAAAACCGACTCCAACAATGACCTCCTGGTAAGTCAGCATGTGGGCCCCATTCTGGTGGAGTTAAGGGTGCCTTCATCTGGTGCCCATGGAAAGATGCTAGCCATTTTGGACTCTGGGGCTAAGACTGAGAACAATGAAAGTACCCATAGTGTTGGATGGCCAGTTGGATGGTCAGTGGCTGGGGGGGGGGCAGCCCATTTTGTGACCAAGCTGGTTGAGATGTGGATGGGGGACCACTGAGAGACTTTGAGTTTTATTGTAACCCCTGGAATGGAATAGCCCCTCTTGCTCGGATTACCCTTGCTCCAGAAATGGAACCCTCATGTGAATTGGAGGAAGGGGTTGTTGCACATCTGCTCCACCCAGCAGGGGAAGGAAGGGGGAAAACCCTTCTGCATAGCCAAAGCATGAGGGAGTTGGCAGCAGCAGTGAGCAAACGCATTGCTGGGAAGGAGAAAATCCCTAAGGAATATTGGGACCTCAGGGAAGCGTTCAGCGAGAGGGCATCAGATGTGCTCCCAACCCATTGCCCCATTGACTGCAGTATAGAAATCCTCCCAGGGGTGAAACTCCCTAAACTAAAGATCTACTCCATGACCCCTTGTGAGCTGGAGAAATTGCAAAATTTTATTGATAAAAACCTAAACTGGGCTTTCATACAACCAGCTAGGCCACAAGTGTCTGTCCCGGTGTTGTTCCATGAGAAAAAAGATGGATTACAAAAATATCAACGCCATTTGCATAGAAAATGTTTACCCACTACCCCTTATAAAAGACATGTTAGCTCATCTGGTTAAGGGGAAGATTTTCACTAAGCTGGACTTGAGAGAATCTTATTACTGAGTTCGAATTAAGGAAGGGGATGAGTGGAAAATGGCCTTCAATTGCCCTTTGGGTTGTCTCCAGTTTAGAGTGCTCCTGTTCTGGCTACAGGGGGCACTCGCTGTGTTCATTCAATTGATAAATGAGGTGCTACATGAACATCTTTACACGGAGGTCCTGGTCTACCTAGATGACATTCTTATTTACACTGAAACCCTGGAGGGACATGTGAAAATAGTGTGTTCAGTTCTGAAAAAACTCAGGGCTGCTTAGCTGTATGCCAAATTGTCAAACTGCAAATTTTACCAGACTAAAATTGACTATCTGGGTTACCACATATCGCATGTGGGTAATGAAATGGATCCGGAGAAAGTCTGGGTAGTCTTGGAGTGGGCTGCCCCATGCATCCGCAAGCAGCTGCAAAGCTTCCTAGGCTTTACTAACTGATGGAATTTTGTCAAGAGAATACGATGGTCATAGCAAACACTCTTTTCCAACAACCCAAGAGATGACTCTACACATGGACATCACCAGACGGTCAACACAGAAATCAGATTGATTATGTGCTCTGCAGCCAAAGATGGAGAAGCTCTATACAGTCAGTAAAAAACAGGAGCTGATTGTGGCTCAGATCATGAGCTTCTCGTTGCAAAATTGAAGAAAGTAGGGAAAAGCACTAGGCCACTCAGGTATGAACTAACTCATATCCCTGATGAATATACAG
Organism: Pituophis catenifer annectens; assembly: GCF_029215685.1. Lineage (NCBI taxonomy): Eukaryota > Metazoa > Chordata > Lepidosauria > Squamata > Colubridae > Pituophis > Pituophis catenifer. The sequence goes on along the minus strand of NW_027256883.1, from coordinate 104,148,539 downwards.
TAGAGGTGACAAATAGATTTAAGGAATTAGATCTGATAGACAGAGTGCCTGAAGAACTATGGACAGAGGTTCACAACATTGTACAAGAGGTAGCAACTAAAACCATCCCAAAGAAAAAGAAATGCAAGAAAGCAAAATGGCTGTCTGAGGACGCTTTGCAAATAGCTGAGGAAAGAAGGGAAGCAAAAGGCAAAGGAGAAAGAGAAAGATACACCCAATTGAATGCAGAATTCCAGAGAATACCTAGAAGAGATAAGAATGCCTTCTTAAATGAACAGTGGAAAGAAATAGAAGAAAACAATAGAATAGGAAGGACTAGAGATATGAAGGGAATGTTTCATGCAAAGATGGGCATGATAAAGGACCAAAATGGCAGGGACCTAACAGAGGCAGAAGAGATCAAGAAGAGGTGGCAAAATTACACAGAAGAATTATACAAGAACGAGCTTAACATCCCTGATAACCATGATGGGGTGGTCACTGACCTTGAGCCAGACATCCTAGAATGTGAAGTCAAATGGGCCTTAGGAAATCTGAACAACAACAAAGCTAGTGGAGGAGACAGTATTCCATCTGAGCTATTCAAAATCTTAAAAGACAATGCAGTAAAAGTGCTACACTCAATTTGCCAGCAAATTTGGAAAACTCAACAGTGGCCACAGGATTGGAAAAGGTCAGTTTACATTCCAATTCCAAAGAATGGCAATGCCAAAGAATGTTTAAACTATCACACCATTGCACTCATTTCAAATGCTAGTAAGGTTATGCTTAAAATCCTACAAGCTAGGCTCCAGCAGTATGTGGATCGACAACTACAAGAAGTACAGGCAGGATTTCAAAGAGGCAGAGGAACTAGAGATCAAATTGCCAACATATGCTGGATCATGGAGAAAGCTAGGGAGTTCCAGAAAAACATCTAGTTCTGCTTCATTGACTATGCTAAAGCCTTTGATTGTGTGGATCACAACAAATTGTCACAAGTTCTTAAAGAGATGGGAGTACCTGACCATCTTATTTGTCTCTTAAGAAACCTATATGCGAGTCAAGAAACAACAATGAGAACTAGACACGGAACCACTGATTGGTTCAAAATTGAGAAAGGAGTTTGGCAAGGCTATATACTGTCACCCTGCCTATTTAATTTATATACAGAGCACATCATGAGAAAGGCGGGGCTAGATGAATCAAAGTTGGAATTAAGATTGCCGGGAGAAATATCAACAACCTCAGATATGCAGATGACACCACTCTAATGGCAGAAAGCGAAGAGGAACTAAAGTGCCTCTTGATGCGGGTGGAGAAGGAGAGTGCAAAAGTTGGCTTGAAACTCAACATTAAAAAAACTAAGATCATGGCATCCGGCCCTCTTAATTCCTGGCAAATAGATGGGGAAGAAATGGAGGTAGTGACAGATTTTATTTTTCTGGGCTCCAAGATCACCGCAGATGGGGACTGCAGCCAAGAAATTAAAAGACGCTTACTCCTGGGGAGGAAAGCTATGGCAAATCTAGACAGCATACTAAAAAGCAGAGACATCACCCTGCCAACAAAAGGGTGTATAGTCAAGGCTATGGTTTTCCAGTTGCAATGTATGGCTGTGAAAGTTGAACCATAAGAAAGGCTGAGCGCCAAAGAATTGAGACCTTTGAACTATGGTGTTAGAGAAGACTCCTGCGAGTTCCTTGGACTGCAAGGAGATCAAACTGGTCAGTCCTAGAGGGGATCAACCCTGACTGCTCTTTAGAAGACCAGGTCCTGAAAATGAAACTCAAATACTTTGGCCACCTAATGAGAAGGAAGGACTCACTGGAGAAGTGCCTAATGCTGGGAAAGATTGAGGGCAAAAGAAGAACGGGATGACAGAGACTGAGATGGCTGGATGGAGTCACTGAAGCAGTAGGCGTGAACTTAAATGGACTCTAGAGCCGTGATGGCGAACCTATGGCCCGTGTGCCAGAGGTGGCATGCAGAACGCTTTCTGTGGGCATATGCGCTGTTCTTATGATTTCCAGCATATGCGTGTGCGCTGGCCACCTGGTCTTTGCACACACCGAAGTGCTGGAAACCCGAAGACCAGCATGCACACTGGCCAGCTGGTCTTCGGGTTTCTGGCACTCCAGCGTGCACACGTTCTGGTTTCGGCACTCGCTGCTCTAGAGGATGGTAGATGATAGGAAAGCCTGGAGGAACGTTGTCCATGGGGTTGCGATGGGTCAGACATGACTTCGCAACTAACAACAACAATGCCCAGTCAAGGTCAACCATCCTGGAATACCAGGTGGACGAAAACACCTGAAGATGCTGCCCACATGACACCAATTGGGATGGGGATTGGACATTTACCCTGGGTCTTTCAGGGAGGGATTTAGAGATACTTTCAATATATAACTTTCATGCTTTTTGCTTCAGATCTTGCTTTTTCTTTCGTTGCTATCAGTTCAAATTCAGTAAAAGTACCTTTCTCTACAAACATGGAGTTAGGGTTTTCCTTCCTTGAGTTTTGAACAGAGGCATGCCTGATAGATTAGCCACTGGCAGAATTTATCACATTCACAGAGATAATTCCACATCATATTTGTTGCTATAACTAGCTAAGGGGATCTTGAATATTATTTTTAAGTTTTTTGCTTGCTCTAGTGAATGAAACATAAATGAATGTTACACACTGCTGAGAGGGTTCTGATTTAAAATATAAGGAAAGCAACTCTTCAAAAGAGGAAAAGCTCTAGGTCAGAGAATGTCAAACTTTGTAGAGTTTAACTCCATATGAAATGTGGATTTTGTTTTAGTTTGCAAAGTACTATTTTCCTACTTTTTTGTCTCTCAAGAAGCAAAAGTAGAAAATAGATGTGTATCTTGATATTGCAGAAATTTAGGTTGTAATATAAGATCTATGAACCAAAAAGAATCTCTCATACTCTGCAGATAAGGGTTTCATGTCATTTCCTCACAATACAAAAACTTCAATTACTCTAGGCCCTGTTTTGTGAAGTGGGGTTGTTGCCGTAATTCGAGGATCAGACTCAATAAAGAATTCAGAATAATAGTATTCAAACAAAGTATTGTTTATTTACAGAAGGCATTCTATATTCACTGAGTGATTGTAGATAGAAGCAAGGAGGAGGAGTGTGCATCCCCTTTTATATCAGTGAGGCGGGATTAGGGAGTAGGAGTGGTTACAGAGGAATACATTAGGAGAGGAAGAATAAATTAACCCTTGGTACTCTATGAGTATATATTTCTTTCATTTAAGAATAAGGCATTTATCCATGACAAATCCCCCTCTAAATGCCGATTCGACATACAACAGTAGTTACATTCAGATTCAGAACAATATAAAACATGTAATTTTGAAGTTAAATATTTATGTTGTTTTGATTGTAAAGGTTTAGTCAGTATATCAGCTATTTGTTCTGTGGTTTCACAATGAATAGCTTTAATGAATCCATTTTGAGATAATTGTCTTACATGTTTGTATTTGATATCTATATGCCTAGATCTTTTACCAATAGCATCTGCTCTAGATATCTCTATTGCAGCTTTGTTATCTTCATATATAGTGAATGGTTGTGAAGGACTCTTCCAAACATTAGTTAATAGATCATTGAACAATACGAGATTATTAGAAGCTTTCGACAAGCAAATATACTCTGCTTCAGTAGTTGACGTAGCTACTAAATCTTGTTTTCCAGTATACCAGTAGACTGGGCAATTGTTAAGAAAGAACACATAGCTGGAAGTGCTCTTCCTGCTTTTAGTGTCGCCTGCCCAGTCAGCATCAGCGTAACAAGTGAGAATAGGCTCTTTGACATTGTTGGGCTCTAATAATAAGCAAAAATCTAAGCTGTGTTTCAAATACCTTAACACTCTTTTAATAGCTTCCCAATGATAGATCAAAGGCTTACTGACATATCTGGACAACAAATTAAGGGGTAGAGCAATATCGGGTCTGGTCCAATTAGCAATATATAAAAGGGAACCAATAACTGATCTGTAAAGTGTATTATCATTAAACTCAGGAGATGATTCATTCATATTCTTTAGGAAATCAGCTTGCATTGGGGTATCACAAGGCTTTGCATCATTCATATTGCATCTGTTCAAGAGTTCAATAATTTTATCCTTCTGAGACAATCTAAATTCTTTTTTAGTTTTACTAATCTGTACTCCAAGATATTTATTTACTTTCCCCAATGACTTCAATGAGAAATGTTCTCCTAATTTTGTTACAAATATATCTCTCTTATCTTTATGTTTGCCAATATACAAAATGTCATCCACATAAATTAACACAAATTCTAATGATTCACCATCTCTCCTAACAAAGAAACAATTGTCTGCAGTTGTAGCATTGAAGTTCATAGTTTTGAGTACGTTGACCAAGCATTCATACCAACGTTTGCCGGATTGCTTCAATCCATACAAACTTTTGTTTAGTAACCATGTTTCGTTTCTATTTGTGTTTTGACTATGAGGAGCTCTTACATATATTTCCTTATCGAGTTTTGCATGTAGGTATGCAGTTTGTATATCGTATTGAAAAACTTCAAGATTAAGAGCTGAGGCTATTACTAAAGCTGTCTTAACACTTTCAGTTCTTACAGTGGGAGAATATGTGTCGGTATAATCCTCAGGGTATCTTTGGGCAAAGCCCTGTGCAACCAGTCTTGCTTTATATAATGTGTTACCCCCTTCTAGATTCTTAATTTTAAATATCCACCTAGTGCCTATAATTGTCTTATCTTTTGGAGCTGGTGTTGGAGTGAATACTTTGAGTTCTCGTAAACTGTCCATTTCTTTGGCCATGGCTAATTCCCATTTCTTTCTTTCTTCTGTGGGGAGTTTTAATACTTCTTCATATGTATTAGGTGTTGATGTATCATTATTTATATGCATTATGTAATCCTTATATCTTTTTGGTACTTGATTCCTGTTGCATCTAATTGTTCTTTCTGGTCTGCTGTTGTTATCATGTAAATATCTTGCTTCCTTTTGTGTTAATGAATCTGTTTTGATTTTGAGACAATTTCCCATCCATGTTTTGGTGTTGCCCTTTTGTGTATTGCAATTTTGTCCTTCCCTTTCTGTTTTATCTTGTGTCTTAATATCTGGTCTTGTTGTTGGGAGTATCTCATTAAGATGTATCTTAGACCAATTGGCCTGTTCGTGAAATACAGCTGTCCTAGAAATTATGAATTTGTTATTATTGTCAATAAATCTATATCCTTTTGTACCTGTTTCATAGCCCATGAATCTGAGCCTCCTAGATACATTATCTCCCTTATGTCTTAATTGTTTCGGTATATGTACATCTGCTGTAACTCCAAATATATGCATGTGGGCTATCTTGGGTTTTTTACTATACATCAATTCGTATGGTGTTTTATTTATGACACTAGACCAAAGTCTGTTAAGTGTATAATTGGAATATAATAGTGCTTCTGACCAGAAATGTTTGCCTAAACCAGCATCTTCTAATGTACATCTAATCATGGTTTGTAGTGTCGAGTTTTTTCATTCCGCTACTCCATTTTGAAAAGCAGAGAAAGGACTAGAGGTAAAATGTAACATTCCTTTGGCTTTTAGCCATTGGGAGAATTCCTTTGACATGAATTCAGATCCTCTGTCTGTCATGATCTGTTTTATTTTTATGTTGTGTTGTGTTTCTACACGTTTATAAAATTCTTTAAACTTTTGAAATGTTTCAACTTTGTGTTTTAAGGTGTAGACAAAGCCATAATGACTATAGTCGTCTACAATAGTAAGAAAATATCGTTTTTTGTATGTAATTGATGGAGTTAATGGACCAACTAGATCCATATGTACCAGGTTAAAAATATGATTTGATTATCTTGTTGCCTTTTTGGGTCTGGGCTTGGTTCTGAGCTTTGAGGACTTACATACTGAACATTCCAAGTAATTTTTACTGTCTTTTATTTTAACACCTTCAGCATGTTCAATCATTTTTTGTATTACAGGAAAACTGGCATGTCCTAATTTTCTGTGTAATATATGTGCACATTCATCATGAATTGGTTTTCCAATTATTGGTCTTTTGTTAGTATGTGTATTGCTGACCGATATAGTTTCATCATTATGTTCTGGTTCATGTTCCTCATTGTCACTGTCATTATCATTTTCATTTTCTATGCTAGTGTCATTTTCTATGTTTGAATCAATGTTGTGTAGCCATCTTTCCTCTGTGATCAAATATGGTAAATCTCCCTTGGTAATTATATTACCTATGTTTATTTTGTTTTTCTCTAGAGTTACTTTTCCCTTTGAGAATATTATATTTATGTTAGAGTCCCTGCTTAGCTTTATTGCACTAAGAATGTTGTGAGGTATTTTGGGTATTAATAGAACCCCCTCTATTTTCCCTAGATGGGGTAATTCTACATTTCCTCTTCCAATGACTTGGACTTCCTCTTGATTTGCTACTTTGATTACAAATTTATCTTCTACGAAGGAAGATAATATTTTCTTATCGTGTGTTGTGTGATTTGTTGCCCCGGAATCAATGAGCCAGGCATTATCCTTTGAGTCTTGGTTTTTGGTTATAGTGTACTTATCTAATCCATACAATGATCCAGACTTTCTATCTCTTGAGTTATCTCTGCCCCCTTTATGTTCTCTAAAGTTTGGTGAGTTTCTATGTCTGTATCTGTCAATAGATGATTGTCTGTCGTGGTATCTGTTTCTAGTGTCATGTTTTTGTCTTTCCCTAGGAGGTTTTGGACAGTCTCTTCTATAATGTTCTTTGGATCCACAGTTATAACACTCAATTGATTCTTGATACCTGTCTTGGAATACTACCCTTTTGGTCTGTCTGTGTTCTTTGTATGTACTGTAGCGGCTTCTTCTCAAATTATCTTCAGCTATTAATCTACTTGATAAACTCTCTATAAATAGATATCCTAAATTAATTGTATCCAAATGTGATATGTAATTGTCCCATGATGAGTCTAATGAATTAATGATAACGCTTTTCATCGTCTGGTCAGATATTATTTCTCCCCTTAAATGAAGTTCTGCTCTAATTGTGTTTAGTGATAATAAATGTTCACTTATAGTAGTTCCAGGTTTTATCCTGGCTGAGAAAAAGTTTTTAGACATTCTCGTTGTGGTTGCCACACTTTCACTATGAAACAGTTTAAACATACAATGAATTATTTCTGAGACAGTTAGATTATGCTTAATGCTATGATAGATAGCAGGTGATATACTAGAGATTAGTAAATAAAATGCTCTGTGGTGTAGGCAGTCCAATTTTAGGGTCCATGGTTTTTTAGGAGGGTTAGTTATGAAAAATAATAAATTCTCTTTTAAGAAAACAACCTGGAGTTGTTGACTACATTCCTGTAAATTAATACCGTCTATTCTCAATTTTGGAAAATCATTAGGCAAGTTTCCAATGTTATTTGTTGCATTACTTACAACTGGAGGCTGTCCATGGTCCTGTATATGTTGATAATTGCAGAATGGTGTAGGTATACTCGCGATTAGTCTGAAAGGTTCTCTCTGTTCTTTATTGTCTCTATATTCATCTGGGCGTATTTGCGCATGCGCGTAGTTCATTTCGTTCCTGAAGCTGTCGGAAGAGGTTCTCGTCACTGTAGCTCCCTCGTAGTGTTCTTCCTCTGATGACTCGCTCTCTGGTTCGACTTTAGGTGTCCAGGTGATGATCGGGGCTTGCTTCTTTCCATTGTAGTCATCTTGGTTGAGGCCTCTGGCTCCTGGAAGCATTTGCGGTGTGGGCGAGTACTTGCAAGGCTCTCTGGGTTCGGGCGTTAGTGTTCTTGTCGTTCGGGTTGAAGTGGATAGATGCTGAAACGTTTGCTTGCTTGCTTCTGCATCTTTGCTTTTGGATTGTGCTGTTTGTCTTTTCTTTGCTTTTTGATCGGCTGGCTTTGGTATTTTCATCGATTTCTTCGATATTTTTAAATTCGGACCGAAGGTTGCAAAAAGTGTTTTCATAGCTGTTTCGATTTGTAGTTCGGTTGGTGTTTCTTTGGTGTCTGTATCAGATTCTTCTGATGAATAGAATTTTTCTTTTTTATTTTTCATGCTGTGTAAAGCTTTTCGCGCCAGCCATTTTGAACTCTGCTTTCTGATTGGTTCTGAGTCGGCCATTTTGCCGGGCTGGCAAAACCAAGATGGCTGCCATTCAAAATTTTGTGCGGTACCGTTAGTCTTTCTTTTAGTTACACTCTCATCTATAGGTAATTCGCTTACCATTTTGTGGTCTTTAGATTCTGGTGCGTTGGTGTGATTTTCTCTCACTGCTCCGCTATCTTTTATGATGTCTTGGAGATTCGCGATGAGATTTTTGTTGTCTTTTTGGCTTTTCAGCAGTCTTAGTATTTCTGATCTGAGCGTATTGTTTTCTGTCTCGCTGGCTTCTTGTTCGTCGGGTTCATCGATTACCTCTTTGTTGTCTGTAGTGAAGTTTTCAGATTCTCTTGTCATTATAGTTGTAGATTCATCGATCATTTCTTGATCTGTGTCCATTTCTTTGTTGTGTGCCCTGGTGTTGGGTCTTTCTCTTTTGTTTCTGAAGTTTTCTTTCTTTGGCATGTCTGTTTCTTATTGAGTCAGCAAACCATCCTCTGCTACCAGATTGTTGCCGTAATTCGAGGATCGGACTCAATAAAGAATTCAGAATAATAGTATTCAAACAAAGTATTGTTTATTTACAGAAGGCATTCTATATTCACTGAGTGATTGTAGATAGAAGCAAGGAGGAGGAGTGTGCATCCCCTTTTATATCAGTGAGGCGGGATTAGGAAGTAGGAGTGGTTACAGAGGAATACATTAGGAGAGGAAGAATAAATTAACCCTTGGTACTCTATGAGTATATATTTCTTTCATTTAAGAATAAGGCATTTATCCATGACAGGGGTGTCAAAATGTCTCAGAGAAATAGCAAAAACTTTCAGGAATAAACTGATAAGCAGATATAAGTACTCACAAGAACCATGAACCCAACATGTCTTGAATGCCTGTAAAGGAAAGAAAAATGAGACATTGCATTGCATTGTATTCAGGCATTTGTATGTCAGCCTTAAAACTCTAACCTCCATTACAGAGTTGATATAATGCTAAGATGGTGTTTTACCACTCTGAAAACATATGTGAAGTGGCTTCTTTATACTTAACTGTGGATATTATAGGACCATGATGGCAAACCTGTGGCATTCAGAGCCCTCTCTGTGGGCATGTGCGCCATTGCCAGCTGCTCTTCCGGGTTCTGTCATGCGCATGCATGCCAGACAGCTGGTCCGGCACACATGCGTGCCAGACAGCTACTTTCTTCTGGGTTCCAGTGCTCCGGTGTACACGTGCGCTCCTGTTTCAGCACTCAGTGCCAAAAAGGTTAATTATCACTGTTATAGGATATTCATTTTTTAAAATATTCTTTGGTATAAGTTCATAAAAGTGGGCATTCTTGTACTCATTAAAAGAATGAGTTTGGCTAATCAGAATATCTCCAAAGTTACAGCCTTTTCTTTCTCCATTACTATTATAATTAAGCAGAGAATAACAGTGTGATTATTATCCAGAGTGAGACCCCCTATTGTTTCAGACATACCAAGGAACTCTTTAGCTTCACAACAAAACTGCCAAAGCTGAGTTAAGAGTGTTACATTGCCTTGGAGTATTCTCTAGGATGGAATTGGGCCTATCTCCACAGTCCAACAATAATGGGAGGACTAAAGAATTAAGAGGAAGGAAGAATAGATTTTGGCAAAGGAACCAAAGAAGAATGAGTGAAACAATACAAAAGAAAAAATGAAAAGGGGTTTGCTAAGAAAAAGGGAAAGATGACACAAAGAACTGGAGTATAATATTCTTACTTATGTGATGTGTCATTTCTGAGGTTAATGAACTCAATATTTTTTTCCCTTCCACCTTCAAATCCATATATAGCCAGTTACAAAATCCCAAGAAACATCATACTTAATGCCATCACACACACATCACAGTGGAAGGTCAAGGAATGGAAAAACATCAAGAACAGCTATCCCCTTTGCTTGCCTATATGACTGGCCATGCTCCAACATATTTGAAGAGAATGTATTTCTGCCCAGTTTGTTTTAAGAGATCAATTAATTTTTTTCTACCTCCATTCATCCTTCTCTCTTTCCATTCTTTTTCTTCTTCCTTCAATAACAATTTCCCCTCCACCTTCCAATTAAGCTTGGAAAAAAAAATTCCACTGTTATTAATAATTTTTCTCAACCCTGAAATGCAACATGGTGGCAATTTTTGAGCACCATGGCAAACAGGGAAGGGAGGGTTAAAATTCTTTCTCCAATTTATGGAAATCTGGCCTGTGTGGCAATGAAAATTAGGAAAATCTTTTCATTTACATCTGCAAGCATGTTTTCTATGAATGGAATAATATTTAAGGAAATTCCATTTTTAAGTGGGGATTATTTTTCAAATCCAAGCAGTTTTGAAAGATACTAGGAAACAGACAGAGGACCATTATTCCTATTGTTGTTTTTGTCCCTATGTTGCATGAAAAATATTAACTATTAACTACAGATGAAATACTATGTCCAATAAGAAGAGACAGTAAAAAAAAACGATGATTAAGTGGGCTCAAAACATCAAACACACAATACCTTTGGAAAAATAGGAAAAGTTCTGGCAGGTAAACCTAAATTTAACGAAATCAACAGCATACAAGGAAAACCAACTGAAAATGTTTTATCGGTGGCATATGTCTCCAACCAGATTGGCAAAAATACAACCTAAAAATAGCCCGATTTGTTGGAAGTGCAAAAAGGCACAAGGGACTTTCTATCATTTATGGTGGACTTGCCCGGTAGCAAATAAATTTTGGTCTAACATCAAAAAATGGTTGGAACAAATAACAAAAACACAGATTGAAAAAGAACCAGAAACATTTCTATTAGGAATCTTTAACAAATCATACCCTAAGGATATCAAATATCTCACAATTCACATATTAACTGCTGCAAGAATAATTTACGCAAAAAATTGGAAGCAAGAAAAAATACCAAGTGAAACAGAAGTAATAGGAAAAATTTTAGAATGCGCTGAAATGGATAGGTTAACCAAAGAATTACAAGAAAGAGAAGAATCAGATTATTATAAAATATGGAATAATTGGTATAATTGGTTAAAAATCAAAAATATACAAAAAATATAGGGGGAAATGTTACCGATTTAAATATATATATATATATAATAAAAAATGTTATTAGATTAAGGAGAGGTGAAGGAATATATCATAAGTAGAATTGTAGAATGTCACTCTGAAAAAATGCTTAAGAAGAAATTATACTCTTTTTGTGTATATGTTGTATAAATGTTATGTATATGTTACATATGTCTTTTTTAATATTTATATTCAATAAAAACTATTTTAAAAAAAGAAAGAAATACTATGTCCAATTTTGGCCACCATCATACCAGAAGTGTGTCGAACAATTGGAAAGAGGGTACAGAAGAGCAATAAGGATGGTGAAAGTCTTGGAGGCCAAATCCTATGAAGATCAGTTAAAATAACTGAGTAAATGTTTAGCCTAAAGAAGAGTAAGCTAAGGGGACACGTGATAGCAGTCTTCCAATAGATAAAGGACCATCACGGAGAATAGAGTATGGGTTTATTCTCCATAGCGCTGAAGGGGAAGTTAAGAACCAATGGTTTATCTGAGATGGTCTGAAAATTCCTGCCCTCAGCATTGAGTTAGGGTAGAAACCTCCAAGGTCACTTCCAAACATGATTCCATGGAACCGGATTTACTTAAAAGTATATGCAGAATATATAATCCAAAATGCTGGAAATAGAAATTAGAACTAAAGTTGCTGCAAAGAAGCTCAATGGTTGGTTTCTTGAAGATACCACTTTGATAATCAATAGAAAGGAAGATTTAAAGAATCTCATATTGAAGAAAGTGCAAAAGACAGTCTGCTCATTCATACCAAAGAAAATCCTAAGTTTATGTCAACAGGAATTGACAAATAGGAAAAGAAGTTAAATCAGCAACAAACTTCATTTTCTTAACATTAGAAATTCATGATACCTATCAAATTGGGAAACAACTGTTCTTTGGGACAAATCTATACAAATTGTAACATATTGATGTGAAAGCTGGACCATCAGAAAGGCTGAAAAAAAAGAAAAATGAGGGTCTTTAAACCAAGCTGCTAGGGAAAAATGCTGAGAATATCTTGGGCTGTATGTAGAACAATGCTGGATTATGTACAATCTGATTGCTACTAAAAGTACTAATAATGAAGTTAAAGTTCAAATATTTTGGCACATAACATTAAGGAAATAATCACTGGAAAAGATTTTCAAATTTGGAGAAATCAAAGGCAATAGAAAAAGAGGCTGACAGAAGAGTAGATGGATAGGTGCTGTCACACAGCCTGGAGCACAAGTACTCAAAGAACAATTACTGACAACACTGACAAAATGATATCCATCAAATCAGAAGCAATGAACAATATTACAGATAACCCTCAACATACGACTATAATGGAGACTGCTCATTCTAGTTGCATGTTGTGGTAGTTGCAAATTGAGTCTATCACATGATCCACCCAATTGTATGAGTTTTGCGAATGCAGTGGTTGTAAAACTGCATGCTACGATAATTAAACGGACTGATAGTTTGCTATGATACACTTTTGCCAAAAAACGTAATTGTTTTTGGCAAAACTGTCATAAAATGCAATCATGTGACTGCAGAACATTACAAATGGTCATAAATGCAGCCATGTTGCCAACTGCCCAAAGAGTGGTTACATAACTGCAGGGGAGCGGGGTGAGTCAGAATTTCAGAACCAGGTCATAACTCATTTTTTTGTAGCTACAACTTTGAACTGCAACCAGCTGTAATTTGAGGAGTATTTGTACAGCAACTATATTTTTCTTGAACACATTACTGTTGAAGCATCAAACTATCATAATTAGCAACCTCTATAAATAATTCAAAATATTAGCCCAACTTAATATGAGAAATTTCATTTGTTGTAACAGACCTTAATCTTTCTGGCTTTTCTCTTTAAGATTAGATTTTAGGGGGAAAAAACTCTAACCCTAAATCTTTGCCCTGAGATTTGTGTCCCATCTATTAGTTCATAAATCTAAAGCCAGGGGCTTTGCTTTCTAACTAATGTCTTGTAATTCATTGTAAAAGCCACTTTCACTGAAGAGCTGAAATTAAAAAAATACGTACAATAAATAGAAATTTTACCTGCTTTTGAAGATGAATGCATCCTAATAAAAATAAAAGCAGTACAGAAGTGACCAAACATGTTATAAGGCATAGGATGATGCAATTATGTCTTCCTTTCCTGGAATCCTTGGAAAAGTTGGTTGATTCTGTGAAAGCCAATGCTTCCATATTCCAGGAGCTCAAACCAGGAAAATGGAAAATTTCTTCAGAACTTCTTCAGAAGTTAGGAACCTGACTGTAGAAAAGGTATTTATATACTTGCCTTTTACAAATGGGTGGGGTTTGCATTTCATCATAACTGGATAATAAAAGAGGGCACCAAGACAACAAAACGGATATAAGAAAATAGCACTTCTCCCTTGATAGTGGAGACAGCAGCCATATGTGGGTTATGCTCATTGGTCAAATGTGGACTGAGCCTGTCAATTAATTATTAAATCCCGCCCCTATTCCTAGGGATTCCGCTTTTTTGCTCAGTCGTCAGACTGGACAGTTGTGTGGAAAGTGAGCTCTATCTGCTTTTCAGCGTTAGAGTGTTATTTCTGCTTAATTTCTTTAGTTCTTTTATCTACTGTACGTTTTAATTTAATTCAACTATACCTCAGGAGATTCTTAGGTCATCTGAGGATTTTTTTTTTCTATTTCAACATCAAAGAAAACATCGTTACAACTGGTCAGTTATTCATTTCCTTGGAGCATCCGCTCCCTTAAGGGGGTGGGGGGTTAATTTCTCCTTTATCAGCAGAAGCTATTTAAAATGTAATAAATCAATTGTGGAGTCTAGCGCTCCCCTTGTCATAGCTAATTTAATCTGATTACAAGTGGAGTTTTCGCGCTCCCTCAGGCTAACCGCTTGTCGGTCACTGAACAAGAAAATAGCTTCACGTATTGCCTCTAAAAGCTCCTCATCAAAGACCTTAATTGGTTTCAGCTTTTACGTTGCGGCTACAAATTTAGCCGAATAAAGGAGGCTCACAGTTTAGCGCTGACTTATGGCTTCAAATTTAGCCGAAAGAGGAGATTCATGCTCCCAATCATCATTAAAGACCTTAATCAGTTTCTGCTGTTTAACGTTAAATTGCGCTGACAGTTTAGCCGGAAAGAGGAGTCTCAAGATATAGCGCTGAGTTGCAGCTTTAAAATTAGCCGAAAGAGGAGCCTCATGTTTTAGTGCTCCCAATATTACCAGCAAAGACCTTAATCGGTTTTATCTAATCAGCGCTGAGTTGCGGTTATTATTTTAACCGGAAAGAAGAGCTGCATGATTTAGCCCTGAGTTGTAGCTTCAAACTAAACTGAGAGTGGAGATTCACGCTCCCATTATTAATTAAATCCTCTTCTGATCTTACGGCTACAATTTAACATAAAAGAGAAAGACTTACGCTCCCAAGAGCAATTAAAACCTTGTTTATTTCTATAAGTATTTAGAATTAATTTAACGGTTTAAACTGTTTGGAATTTTAATCTACCTTACAGTTGAGCCTCGCGCTCACATTGACAGTTGAGCCAGTTGCCTTTTGAATACTGGCAATAACTCAAGTTCCATTCAGGAGAATTTTCAGCCTTTAGGCTGTTACAGTGAGTTTTTTCTGTGAAGCCAATTGATTACTGACACAGTTATAATTTTACAGTTATCTGAGTTCATTAAACATATTAGCTATTCTTAATTTCAAACTATTGGAGAAATATTGAACAAAATCCTTCATTTAAGTAACTTACTGGTTACAGATTGTTACTACATTCCAATTTATTATTATGCCTAAAGCCATCTCAAAATCCAAACATGGCCGGAAGGCCACAGTAAGAGAGCAATCACAGGCTTCATTTAGGGAGGATCAAAAACAAAAGGAATGTGTACTTCCTATGCGTACAAACGCAAAATATTCCTTAGTGACTCCCAATGTTACCATCAGTCAGGACAAGACTGTTAAAAAGTTAAGTAAAAGAAATGATACTGATTCTAAGGTTTCTAAAAACAGAGTTTCTTCTGATGAACCTAGACAGGAAACATCTAATACACCAGACCAAATGTCTTTAAAAGATTACCAGATGTCAATTCAATCATCTGAAGTTTGGGGTTCTAATCCCGTCATGGGTTCAACATCTAATGTGGAGTCTAGCGCTCCCATACTCTCAGCGCTTAATGCACCTGAATCCTCAGTTTCTATCCAAACTTCTAATGAAGTGGACCAGACTCGAAACCAAGTGCAAATCAATTGGCGCACAGAGGACATTCAACATATGATTAATATGGCAGTACAACAATCATTATCGGAACTTATGTATTCTGCTGATAGGCAGGTTTCTGGTCTTTTAGAGCATCCAAATATTTCTGATCCTCTAGATTCATTTAATATGGATGATGCTATTTCACTAACAGGTTCAGATTCTCCAGAGGTTTCTTGTGTCAGTGATCATTCAGTTCCAACAGGGTTAGAAACACAGGAACCGGAACTTTCGGAGGATGAAGGTTTACCTCCTGATCAACCTGCCTTCACAGGCATTTTTCCCCAGTCTCTTTTTAAATCGCTTTTATTTAAAGCAGTTAATACAGCCCAATTGGGCTCAACATCTCAACCAGAGCCTAAATCAACTGCTTCTTCGTTAGATCCTTTGTTTGCTCAACAGGCTAAGCCTGTGACGACCATTCCAACTCCTCCACTCTTTCTGGAGGTCATTCAAAAACAATGGTTTAATCCCTCTGCAGCTCCAGTTCAATCTGCTACAGACAAAAATAATTTCATTGTATCTTCTGATCTGGATACCTTGTTACAAACACCTTATGTTGATACTCCTGTGGCAGCTTTAATATCATCCTCCTCTATTCCAGGAGATCCAGAAGAAGGTCTTCGACCTGAGGAGCGTAGATCGGATCAGATCCTTCAAAGGGCACATCTTGGAGCGGCATGGGCCATCAAATCGGCAACCACAGCATCCTTTTTTAATAGAACAACTCTCCTGTGGCTGCGTCAATTGCAGGACAAAATTTCTTCTGAGGATTCCAGATTAAAACAGGACCTCAATAAAATTGTAGCAGCAGTTCAATTTTCGGCTGATGCCACTTTACATGTTACCCGGTTTGCAGCTAGATCTCTGGCCTTTTCAATTGTGGCTCACCGCTTAGTGTGGTTACGTCACTGGCAGGCCGATGCTAGACATAAATGGCGTCTGGCTTCCATACCCTTTTCAGGCACAAAATTATTTGGGGATCATTTAGACAAGTTTCTTATAGAAACCAAAGATAAACGGAAGATACTACCTAGTGTTTTTCGCAGAGGAGAAACCCGTTTTTCCCCATATAATGCCCGTCCTCAATTTAGATCTTCAGAAAGGGGATCTGGATCATCTCGTAACAAGGGTAATTATTACCCACTCCCTTACATTTCTAGACAAAAAAATTTTCAAGAGAGACCACCCAGGGGAAGAAATTTTAGTTCTCGCCGGCCCTTTCGAGGGTGAGGGGGTCGTTCCTTCCAACGCCGTCGTTAATGCTGCTAGGGAGCCTCCCATTGGCGGAAGATTGGGCCTCTTCGCCAGAGCTTGGGAGGACACTACTTCAGATCGTTGGGTCTTGGCCTCCATCAAATCAGGTCTGGCTATTGAATTTTTTTCTACCCCTCCGTTGACTTTTATTTGCTGTTCCATCTCTCAGATAGCTGAATGAAGAAAACTTATGGAATTGGCAATTAAACACCTTTTATTAATCAACGCCATTCAAAGAGTCCCTCGTCATCAAGAAAGACAGGGGTTCTATTCTCGGGTCTTTCTAGTACCTAAGTCATCGGGTGGGTGGAGACCTATTCTAGACCTTAAACGATTGAACCAATTTGTAATTTATAGAAGGTTCAAAATGCAATCTTTACGATCAATTCTAGACGGCATACGGAGGGGCGATCTCCTCTCTTCAATAGATCTTACGGAGGCTTATCTCCATATTCCAATTTGTATTTCCCATAGAAAATATCTACGTTTTTGTTATGCTGGTGTTCACTACCAGTACAGAGCCTTACCTTTTGGCCTTTCTTCTGCTCCTAGGAGTTTCACAAAAATTTTGGCAGCCTTAGCAGCTAATCTCAGACTTCAAAAAATTCGTCTTCAATGTTATTTGGATGACATTCTCATTATGTCATCTTCCCTGATGGGAAGCTAAGGTCGAGCTCGCTCTCACAATACAGAATACAGTCATTAGCATCACATGGTTTTTCTGTTAATGTGAAGAAAAGCCATCTGGAACCCTCGACCAGAATCCTCCATCTGGGGGCTATAATTGATACAATAGAATGTAAAGTTTTCCTTTCCCCTGATAGACAAGCCGGGCTGAGATCATTAGTAACTAAAGTCATGAAGGATAAACGAGCTTCTCCTTTATTCCTTTCTAAATTATTGGGTAAAATGGTATCTACCATTTCTATTGTTCCCTGGGCCAGATTACATCTTAGAGACCTCCAATGGTTTCTCTTACCTTTTCAGAGGTCAGGCAAGGGATCATCTTCAACCACAATCAAAATTCCAAGAGAGGTACTCATTTCCCTTCGTTGGTGGCAATCTCCGGCAATTTCCAAAGGCTGCCTATTCCTGCAACCTCAATACGTGATAGTGACGACAGATGCCAGCAAATCAGGTTGGGGAGCTCACTGTGGAACACAGGTCACACAAGGAACTTGGTCAACCTGGGAATCAACCCGCAGTATAAATTGGTTGGAGCTTCGGGCAATTTACTTAGCATTGAGAAATTTTCTAAATCTGGTGAGAGAAACTCATGTGTTGGTTCTCACCGACAATACATCGGCCAAAGCCCATGTGAATCGTCAGGGAGGTACCAGGTCAAAATCTTTGATGCGAGAAGCAAGAAAGATAGGTATTTGGGCAGAGCAAAATCTGATTTCATTGAAAGCAGATCATATTTCAGGAAAAGCAAACGTGACTGCGGACTGGTTGAATCGTCAACAAATAGATCACGGGGAGTGGAGCCTCCATCCACTATTATTCCAAATGATATCGAAATGTTTCGGAATACCAGAAGTAGATCTGTTTGCCTCCCATCAGAACACCAAGTTACCTCACTTCTTCTCACGTTTCCAATCTCAACATGCAGAAGCTGTGGATGCTCTACACTCCCTTTGGCCACAAGGTCTGTTGTACGCCTTTCCACCAATTCCTCTAATTCCGAGGGTAATTCAGAAGCTAATACTGGAAAGGGCGGAAATCATTCTAATAGCGCCACATTGGCCAAGAAGGTCTTGGTTTGCAGACCTCATGAACTTATCAGTGACTCCTCCTTGGAGGATTCCATGCATCACAAATTGTCTCAGCCAGGGCTCAATCACACATCCGGATCCACAATGGCTACAGATGACCGCATGGAGGTTGAGCGGGATGCTCTTCAGTGAAAACACATTCCATCTCCAATAATTAAAACCATGCAGGCATCTAGGAGGCCATCAACACAAAGAATTTATTCAGCAACTTGGCGCACATTTACATCTTGGTGTGAGACTCAAGGTTTTTCTGCTCTTCAAGCTTCTGTTTTGCAGGTACTGATGTTTTTACAGGCTGGTTTAGAAAAAGGACTTTCTCCAAACACTCTAAAGAGACAGATGGCTGCTATCTCATCTATCCTGTCATATAATTCAAATAATTCATTATCACAAGATCCCATGATTCGTCGTTTCCTCAGAGGAGCAACTAACCTCTGTCCACCAGTAATTCATCGATTTCCTTCTTGGGAACTTTCAATTGTGTTAGACTCACTTATGGGTTCACCGTATGAACCAATAGAATCTACCAGTTTATGACTATTGTCAGAAAAAGTTGTTTTTCTAGTCGCGATTACTTCGGCGCGACGTATTTCAGAACTTGCAGCATTGTCGGTCCGAGATGATTTATGTGTATTCCATGTAGATAGAGTGGTCCTCAGATTGGATCCTACATTTATACCTAAAATTAACTCTTCCTTTCATCGTTTGCAGGAAATTGTTTTACCAGATTTTTATTCCTCACCTTCCAATCCATTGGAAAACAAATTACACATGTTGGATGTCAGACGGGCACTGCAGTTATACATCCAGAGGACGGCGGATATTCGTAGGACAGAGTCAATGTTCATTTCCTATCTTCCGTCTTCATTAGGAAATAAGGTATCTTCTTCGACGTTAGGTCGATGGATTCGAACAACGATTAAGATGGCATATGAACTGCGATCTTTGCCTCCTCCTACCAAGGTGACAGCTCATTCCACTAGAAGTGCTGCAACTACAGCTGCTTGGGCATCTAAAGTTTCATTGTCTGAAATATGCAGAGCAGCTACTTGGACCTCTCCTTCTCCATTTGTTAAGCACTATAAATTAGATAAATTTGCCTCTGCAGAGGCTGAGTTTGGGAGAAGAGTATTACAAGGTGTTGAGGTCAGGGAGGAGTTTTTAGGCCCAGACTGTTCCCACCCATTGGGACAGTGAACTTGGGTATGTCCCACATATGGCTGCTGTCTCCACTATCAAGGGAGAAGGGGACGTTGGCTTTGCCTGATACGCCCCTTCTCGTTGAGTGGAGACAGCAGCCAGTCCCACCCAGTATCAGTCTGGGTACTAAGAGTAAAATTTATCTAACAGTTTATTTATAATTCTACTTTCCACACTTAGAGTCTGTCTTCCTCCTTCACCAAAGCGGAATCCCTAGGAATAGGGGCGGGATTTAATAATTAATTGACAGGCTCAGTCCACATTTGACCAATGAGCATAACCCACATATGACTGCTGTCTCCACTCAACGAGAAGGGGCATATCAGGCAAAGCCAACGTCCCCTTTCATTTGGCTTGGAGCCCAGCATCTGCTATGTAATGAATGCCGGGAGAATTTTATACATCAGCTGTTCATATTTATGAAATTTCACAAAATTGTACTGCAGAATATCAACCAGTCAATCTGTGATTAGCATACTCCACAATGAAATGAAAAAGAACTGCAGGATTACAAATAAAAACTAGATTCAAAAAAAGATCAGGAGCAATATGGCATATACAGAGAACAATTGGATACAGATAAAATTCTATTAGGACCGGGGGGGGCGGGAATGATCACAAAAAAATTACAATCTCTTATTAAAATACAAAATGGAAGATGAAACAGTAAAAGAAACAATGATCTGTTGGGCAAAAAACCTCCGGCACAATATAGAATTAGAAAAGTGGGACAAATTGTGTGATAGAAATTATAAATTAACAATGACAGTAGCCTATAAAGAAAATTTGTATAAAATGTTCCATTGATGGCACTTGGCACCAGTGAGATTGGCCAAAATGTTCTCAAATTTATCACCTAATTGTTGGAGATGTAGTTACAAATTAGGCACATACTACCATATGTGGTGGATGTGCCTCAAGATAAAAAAAAATTGGCAAAAAAGAACTGCAGGGACTTCTTCATTTCTACCTAATAGGTAAAAATTGCTGTCTGTTTCCTAAATATCTTTATGAACCAATTAAGATATTTTAATACATGAGAGGGACTGACAGCAGCTTTTAAAACGGTTCCATTAAGGATACAAAAAATTGACATATTATTAGTAACCATCTAATTAATCCAAACTAAAATATGGAATTGGCTACCCTACCCAAAAGAGTAATCACTTATAATGTTTCTATAATAGAAGATGCAATTATGGGACTAGTAACTCTTTTGCTTGATGCTTCTTATCCATCCCCCCCAAACCCCAGTTCAATCTTGTTGTGTAGGTTTGCTCCATTATTTCTTTCTTGGCTCCTCTTCTCATCAGCTCCATCTGTTGTGGTCTGCCAGCAGCCTGCGGAGCTGGCAGCAGAGTCAGACAGTGAAGAAGTTGGGGAGGAACATGGGCCAGTCCTGGAGTCTGGGGAAGGCTCAGACGAGGGCTCTGCATCAGAGGCAGAGATGGGGCCAGGGCCATCTGGGAGTTATGTACAGACCCAGGAGCCTTCAGAGTCAGATATCAGAGAGGCAGAGACACAGGGGGAGCCTGTTCCTAGTGCACGCATGCACAGAGCTGCCAGAAGGCAAGAACAATTAAAACAAAAGGGACGACTCGGGAGTAAGGCTTGGAGATGATTGGCCCCTCCCATAAAACATAAAGGAAGAGCAAAGGCATGTGGGCCTTTGCAGGAAGCAATGTTGTGGATGGTGTCAGTGTTGAAGCTCCATTTTTGACTCTGTGTTTCTGTGTGGCCTTGCCAAGATAATTGCCAATTAGGTCTTTGGCAGCGTGTCAAAGAAGATAATGATGCGTGTTTACCAGCCTTATCCGAAGGACTGTGGCAGACTTCTGTTGGACTATTTATAAACTCTTGGTGATTCAGCACGTGCTGTGAATTAAAGGAATTCAGAGCCATTAAAATAAAAAAAGGGGTTTTGGGACTAATTGTGTGCTTTTTACTATATCAGGAAGCCTAGGTCAGAACAATTTGCTTCCTGCCCAAAACTAATTACAAACAAACCTTTATCACGGTGAAGCAGCTTCGTGCTGAGAACGCGCAGCTTCAGCAGCAATTAGCTTTGTTGGCAGCACAGATGGCTCAGCTCCAAGCTCATGCTGCTCCACCTCCCCATAGAAAATGTCTGGTTGCTGTGCCAGACAAGTTTGATGGCAATCAGGCCATGCTTCCTGCTTTTTTGGGACAATGCCACTTTTTTATCAGCCTGAGAGCTGAAGACTTCCCCACTGACTGGGATAAAGTGGGGTTTATGATCAGCCTGCTTTTCGGCTCTGCGGCTTGCTGGGCCACGCCCTTGCTGGTTCAAGCTAGTCCTCTGTTAGACAATTTCAGGAGGTTTTGTGATTATCTCAGACTTTTGTATGAGGACCCCATCAAAACACAGACTGCTATCCAACGTCTGAAGACCTTGAAGCAGGGCTGGCAACCACTGCAGGAATATATCAGTGAGTTTCAGTTGCTTAGCCAGGATTCGGCCTGGAATGAGGCTGCCCTCATGGACATGTTCCAGAATGGGTTATCGGAGGAGTTGCAGGACGAGCTGGTCCGGGTTGATATTTCTCCAACCCTCAATGTGCTGGTCCATCTGTGCCTTAGGATCAATGCCCGGTTGCAGATACTGACCAGTCGCTGTGCCTGCCAGGACATGGTACCAGTCATGCGTGAGACCCCAGCTCCACAGGAGGAGGCCATGGAAATAGGTGCAGCCAGACCCCATCTGTCACATGGTCGCCACTTGCCCCAAGAAGCAATGAGGGGAATCGGCTCCTGGGCCTGCCCCATTGATTTGATTCTGGATGTGCCGCTCTCAGTGGGGCATTTGTATTCAATGTCAGACCCTAAGTTGGCCCCACTGTGGGACTTTGTGGACAAAAATCTGGCTCAGGGTTTTATCTGGCCCTTGTTGTTGCCACTGTCCGCCCCGGTCCTGTTCATGAAAAAGAAGACCAGAGAATTGCAGCTTTGTTGCAACTACTGCAAGTTAAATGCCATCACAGTGCGCAACTGGTATCCTCTGCCCCTTATTTTCGAACTGTTGGAACGGCTCCAGGAGGCTACCATGTTCACCAAATTGGACCTTCACGGAGCTTATAATCTTGTTCGGATCCGTCCCTGGGATGAATGAAAGACGGCATTCGGCACCAGGTACAGACATTTTGAGTCATGCTGTTTGGGCTGACCAATGCTCCTGCCATCTTCCAACAATTTATGAATGACATTTTCCAGGACCTCTTGGACCAGTTTGTCATGATTTACTTGGACAACATTCTGATCTACTCTCCCTCCTGGGGGAGCCACCAACAGCACCTCCACCTGGTCCTGCAACAGCTTCGGGAGCATCACTTGTATGCTAAACTGGAAAAATGCCAATTTTTCCAGTCTACCATCAAGTTCCTGGGGCATCGCATCTCTCCTGAGGGTATTGCCATGGAGCCGAGCAAGGTCGAGTCTTTGTGTAGTTGGCAACCTCCTTGGCGAGTGAAGGATGTCTAGCAACTCCTTGGGCTTAACAACTACTATCGGATCTTTATCCCTGGCTTTGCTTCCTTGACTGCACCCCTCACTCAGCTCCTGCAGAAAAAGATCCCATTCTGGTGGAGTACACCAGAGCAGCAGGCATTCCAGGCCTTGAAGCAGGCATTCATGAAGGAGCCCACCTTGAAGCATCCTGACCCCCCACCATCCATTTGTAGTGGAAACAGATGCATCAGATGTTGCTATTGGAGCGGTGTTACTCCAGGCTCACACGTCTGGCAGTATCCTCTTCCCTTGCGTGCATTATTCGCGGAAGCTCAACCCTTCCGAGTGCAATTACAGCATCTGGGAGAAGGAGCTACTGGCCATTAAGACAGCATTTGAGGCCATCTTCTGGAGGGGGCCCGCATCAAATTGAAGTCCGGACAGATCATAGAAAACTGAAGTTCCTGCAGACTGCCCAGAAACTGAACCAATGCCAGATTCAGTGGTCTCTCTTCTTTATCTGGTTCAATTTCCACGTCAGCTACATCCCCAATGGTTGCAACCAAAGGGCGGATGCACTCTCACGGAAACTGGAGTATTCCCACATCAAAGACCTGCTTCCACTCTGGACAGTTTTGCCTGTAGAGTCTTTCTCCACAGTTCAGGAACCATTGGACTTATGGGCTCACATACGGGAAGTGCAGTGGCACGATGGTTACGTGGAGCAACGGAAGCAAGAGGTAGAGCCTATCTTTCCATGGACTTTTATCGAGGACCTCTTGTGGTACCGAGACAGGCTATACGTGCCAGTCGGGCTGCTACAGGAATTTATCTTGTCGCAGTGCCATGCGGCGAGGCACTTCGGCCTCTTTAAGATAATGAATCTAATTTCTCGCACGTTTTGGTGGCCCCGATTGTGACACGATGTCCAGGCCTACATCACATCCTGTGTTCGCTGCTGACAGGCCAAATTGGCAACAGGAACCCCCCCCCATGGTTGCTGCAGCCATTGCCGACACCAGAGAGACCATGGGTGCCATTTCCATGGACTTTTTGATGGATTTGCCTCCGTCTTCTGGATTCATGACCGTGTTTGTGGTGGTAGACATGCTGACGAAGATGGCGCATTTCATTCCATGTCGTGGGTTACTGATGGCTCGCACCACCACCCACATGTTTATCCAACACATCTTCTGGCTGCACAGCCTACCTGATATGGGCGATTCAGACAGAGGGTCTCAATTTACAGCCCAGTTATGTAAAGGGCTGATGATCAAGAGCCTTGGTAGTACAGTGGTTTAAAGCACCCTGTTATTAACACAGCTGCCTGCAATTACTGCAGGTTCGAATCTTACCAGGCTCAAGGTTGACTCAGCCTTCCATCCTTTCTAAGATAGGTTAAATGAGGACTCAGTTTGTGGGGGCAATAAGCTGACTTTGTATAAATATACAAGAAAAGTATGAAGGCTATTGCTTAATGCAGTGTAAGCCGCCCTGAGTCTCCGAAGAAGGGCGGCATATAAATCAAATTAAAAAAAAAATGACAGCCTTAGATGTGAAAATCTGCCTGTCATCGATGCATCATCTGGAAACTGACAGCAGGACTGAGAAAGTCATCGGGATCCTGGAGCAATACCTGTGCTGCTTTGTGAACCAGCAACAAGACAATTGGTCTGATTATTTGGCAGTAGCAGAGTTCACATTCAACAACTTGCAGCACACCTCCATGCAAATGACCCCTTTCTTGGCCAATGTGGGATATTGTCCTTGGTTCTTTCCCCTCATGCAACTCAACTCATTGGTTCCAGTAGCTAATGACTATCTGTCTGAGTTGCAGGCCGTTCATCATTTGGTGCAATGGTATCTGGAGAAAGCCAAGGAGGACTATAAAAGAGTTGTGGACCAATCTTGGTGGGCAATGCCACCGTTGGCTGTAGGAGATTGGGTATGGTTGTCTACCAGTCACCTTCCATCATACCAGCCCGTCAGGAAGCTAGACCACTGGTACCTTGGCCCGTTCCCTGTTGAGGCAGTTATTAACCCGGTCGCCTACCGCTTGACATTCCAGTTGACCCAGTCTTCCATATATCTTCCTTGTTCCAGAATGGCCAGCCTGTCCACTCTGCCAACCTGACCGTCCCCAACCAGCACCACGTGACATAGATGGACCACCCGAGTACAAGGTCGTCAGCATTCAGCACTCCAGGTGGCTGAAAGGATGGTTCCAGTATCTCATTGAGTAGAAGGGATATGGGCTCTTCTACGCAATTCCTGTCGCGGCTGCATCTGAATCGCCAGACCAGGGGGAAGGGCCCTGCGATGAGGGATAGTGGTCCACCAGCAGCCTGCAGAGCTGGCAGCAGAGTCGGACAGTGAGGAGGCTGGGGAGGAACATGGGCCAGTCCTGGAATCTGGGGAAGGCTCAGACGAGGACTCTGTGACAGAGACAGAGATGGGGCCAGGGCCATCTGGGAATTATGTGCAAACTCAGGAGCCTCCAGAGTCAGATATCAGAGAGGCAGAGGAACAGTGGGAGCCTGTTCCTAGTGCATGCATGTGCAGAGCTGCCA
The DNA here is from genome assembly GCF_029215685.1 of Pituophis catenifer annectens. Taxonomy (NCBI): domain Eukaryota; kingdom Metazoa; phylum Chordata; class Lepidosauria; order Squamata; family Colubridae; genus Pituophis; species Pituophis catenifer. The sequence goes on along the minus strand of NW_027256883.1, from coordinate 104,122,826 downwards.
GAAGGCACGAACAATTAAAACAAAAGGGACGACTCGGGAGTAAGGCTTGGAGATGATTGGCCCCTCCTATAAGACATAAAGGAAGAGCAAAGGCACATGGGCCTTTGCAGGAAGCAATGTTGTGGATGGTGTCAGTTTGTACTTTGAAGCTCCAATTTTGACTCTGTGTTTCCATGTGGCTGTGTGGCCTTGCCAAGATAATTGCCAATTAGTGTAAAAGAAGATGAAGGTGGGTGTTTACCAGCCTTATCCGAAGGACTATGACAGACTTCTGTTGGACTATTTATAAACTCTTGGTGATTCAGCACATGCTGTGAATGAAAGGAATTCACAGCTGTTAAAATTTTTAAATACCAGGTTCTGATTAGCCTTGTGAAATCCCAGGCTGACAAACCACTGTCGAGGGGTCTTCAGATCAGATCTGTCCTGTAGGGACAGAGAAGAAGGAGAGGCACCTTGGATGACCAAGAAGAACTGGCAAGTTCCTCGGAGGTCGAAGGAAACTCTTTGTCTTGGTGGTGGGGGCTGTAGCCATTGCAGCGGCCATAAAGCTGGGGCAACTGGACCAAGTTCTGAGCAGGAGCGGTGATTTGAATGGAGTATTGATGCTGGGTGAGTGATTGTCAGCTCATAGGCAAAAAAGAAACATTTTTAAATTGTTAAAAGGTGCCCCAGCAAAATAATAGCAGCTAAGGGGCGTGGGGGAATGTAAATGAAGGAAGAAGAATAAAGCGGAAGGGTTTTTTTTATTGAAAAGTTTTACAAAGAAAATTTTCCCCTCCAATATTCCCCCCACCCTTTTTCCCCTCCCCCCCACCCCCACACCCCTTCCCCCCTTCCCATCCCACCCTCCCCCCCAGACTCCCCAGAGCAAAATACAGGGTATTTATAACAATAAATACTCGGTATTTAGCTTATAACAATCATAAGCTAAATTAGCCTAACTATTCTTAAACTACCTAATCCCCCCCCTGAAACCTTAACTCCACTATGGATAACATAATACTTCTAAAGTTTAACATTCATTCATAAGCTATTTGATATTTTCTTGTCTGATACTTATTTTGAATATAATCAATCCATCTTCTCCATTCCGATATGTATCTTTCTTGTGTATAGTCCTTCAGATATGCTGAAATTTTCGCCATTTCCGCTAAGTTCGCTACTTTCAATGTCCATTCTTCAATAGTAGGCAAAGAGTCCTTCTTCCAGTATTGCGCTACCAACAGCCTAGCTGCTGATATTAAGTTCAAGATCAGTTTAGTCTCTAATACTGTACAATCCGTCGTTATACCCAATAAAAACAATTGAGGAGTAAATTTCAACCTTTTTTTCAGAATGTTCTGCATCACCCATGTCACACCCCCCGTTCGCTGTTTTACCCAAAAGGAAACGACGACTCGGATACCAGTTCTTGTGTGCATGTAGTCTTTAATCCGATCAGGTCACAACGGCAACAGCGGGTGACAATAGTGCTCTGAGCACAAAGTCGGCGTTGGGAGCGGCTGCCTTCCGGGTTGGGTGGCTAAGGCACATGCGCCACAGCTCCGCAGGAGCGGAGCGGTTTTAAAGTTATATCCCTATCCCGGCCGCAGGGGTGACCGGCCGCCTGTGTGCCTGAATTAACACCCCCCTTCACCACCGTGACTATACAATGCCGCCCACGGCCCCCCCCGTAGTGCCGCTGGAGAGTGCACGAGCCCGGCTGCGGATCCAGAGATCGAGGTCAGGATCGCTGATATTCGCCGATGTGTCGAGGGGTCTCGACAGGCGGCTCCCCCTACCAGGGCTGCTCCTGGAACATAGAAATGGAAGTATTAACAAAAGTACTGAGATACCGATACCCTTCCCTTACGGCTTGGGTTTATGTGGATAGTGCGTATGAAATTGCTTAATCAGACGGTTGGCCTGCATGTTATCAGCCTTGACCCATGAGGCATCCTCGAATGGGTACCCCTTCCATTTAACTAGATACTGTATCGTGCCCCCCCTATGTCGGGAGTCCAGGAGTTCTTCTATCTCGTAGCGGTTTCCACCTATTGGTCCAGGTCTGGGTAGATTGTCCCGGATGGCATCAAGCGGCTTTAACAGGCTACTATGAAAGACCGGGTGGACCTTACCTAGTAATGGTGGTAGTTTTAGTTCTACGGTAACAGGGTTGATGACCCGTACTATGGGAAACGGGCCTAGGTATTTCGGGCCCAGTTTTTTGCTAGGTATACGCGGTTTGAGGTACTTTGTAGACAAGAAGACTTGCTCCCCTACTACAAACGGTTTATGACTGGCCCTTTTTTTATCTGCTTGACGTTTGTACATTTCTGTTGCTTTATCTAGAGCTGCTCGTATATGTGGCCATTGTTTCCAGATGTGGGTAGCCCACCTATCTGGTGCTAGCTGGTTCTGGTTCTGGACCTCTAGCTCAGGTATTGCGGGAAACTCTTTCCCTGACACTATTTGGAAAGGGGTATACCCAGTGCTTCCGTGAACAGCATTATTGTAAGCTATTTCAGCAAAGGGGAGCAACTCGGACCAGTCAGATTGTTGATAGGACACGTAACAGCGTAGGTATCGTTCTACTAGCGCATTGGCTCTTTCAGCTGCTCCATTGGTACATGGATGGAACCCTGAACTCAATCCTTGTGACGACCCTATCAACTTTACAAACATACGCCAAAATTTTGAAGTGAATTGAACACCCCTATCCGATATAATACGTTGAGGAGGGCCGTGTAATCGATAGACGTGCCAAATAAACATTCTGGCTAACTTGCGAGCAGACGGCAGTCCGGAACACGGGATGAAGTGGGCCTGCTTCGAGAAAAGGTCCACCACGGTCCATATTACTGTGTTACCATTACTTTCTGGGAGGTTGACGATGAAATCCATTGCGATCTCATCCCAGGGTCGTGTGGGCTCAGCTACAGGTTGTAGGAGGCCGAGAGGTTTTCCTGTGCGGGGTTTGGTGACAGCGCACGTCTTACAGCTTTTTACATACTGTTCAACGTCCCTCCTAAAACGTGGCCACCAGAATTGGCGGCGCACCAGATGTAACGTTTTTTGAAAGCCAAAGTGACCAGCTACTTTAGTATCATGACACCTGTATAAAACGGATGGTCGCAGAGCCTCGGGAACATATAGTTTATCCCCCACCCAAACAAGTCCATCCCGTTGGGTTAACTTTTGTTGGTTGTCCCTACACCAAGCATCCGTGGTTAGCTGCTTTTGCAGCTCCTCCTTCCAGGTGGAACCTAGTCCTGTATAGAACGTTTGGCATGCTCGTTGTTTGTCTGGTAATATCGCCTGTACCACTTCCTCTCTTTTACTGTCATATTGTGGCAGACGGGATAGAGCGTCTGCCAGGAAGTTCCGTCCTCCCGGGAGGTATCGTAACCGGAAGTTAAAATGTTGAAAATATTGTGCCCACCGAACTTGTTTCAGAGACAATCGTCTGGGATTTTGCAAGGCCTCTAGGTTTTTATGGTCCGTCCATACTTCGAACGTAATACCACTACCTTCTAACAAATGTCGCCACGTAAGTAATGCCCATCGTACCGCAAAAGCCTCTTTCTCCCAGATCGCCCAACGTCTTTCAGTAACGGAAAACTTGCGTGACGTATAGGCGCATGGATGCAACTCCCCTTCTGGAGTTTTTTGTAAAAGAACCGCGCCCACTGCCACGTCACTCACATCTGCTTGCACGACGAATGGTAAAGTGGGGTCTGGATGCCGCAATATAGGCGCTTGTGCGAATAATGTTTTCAATGCCTCAAACGCTCTCTGACAATCTGGAGTCCAACAGAGCACTTGGCCTGGCCTTGCTTTCACCCCCGATTCTTTTGTCTGCAACAGGTCGGTCAATGGAAGAGCGATGTGCGCAAAGGCAGGGATGAACTGCCGATAAAAATTAGCGAACCCCAGGAAACTCTGTAACTGTTTTCTTGTCGTGGGTGCTTGCCACTCTAGAACCGTGCTCACCTTCTTTGGGTCCATCTCTACCCCATTCTCGGAGATGCGATATCCCAGATAGTCGAGTTTTCTTTGGTGAAATTCGCACTTCGAGAGCTTAACAAACAATTTAGCTCGAAGCAGTTTTGATAACACCTGGCGCACCAATGCAACGTGTTCCTCCATTGTTTTGGTGTATATCAGGATATCGTCGAGGTATACAAGGACCCCCCGATATAAATGCTCATGCAACACCTCATTTATGACCTGCATAAACACAGCTGGGGCCCCTTGTAAACCAAAAGGCATGACGCGAAACTTATAACTCCCTAACGGGCAGTTGAACGTTGTTTTCCATTCATCACCAGCCCTTATTCGCACTCTATAATAGGCCTCACGAAGATCTAGTTTTGTAAAAATCTTCCCCGTTGACAGAGTAGCTAACAGATCCTTCATCAATGGAAGGGGGTATAAATGCTCGACACAAACAGCGTTCATGCCCCGGAAGTCCACACACAGGCGGAGGCCCCCGTCCTTCTTTTCCCGGAATAACACTGGCACAGCCAGGTGGGAACGGCTGGGCTGGATAAAGCCTCTTGCCAGGTTTTTATCAATGTAACGTCTTAACTCTTCTAATTCTGGTCTCGTCATGGCATACATCCGTGGTTTAGGAAGAGTAACACCTGGTTTTAACTCAATAGCGCAATCAGTAGGTCTATGGGGTGGTAACACCTCGCACTCTTCTTCCTTAAACACTGACTCCAGATCCTTATACTCATCCGGGTATGGCTGTGGCGTCGCACTGACTAACCCCCCCACCTGTGGTTTTCTCTGGCCCACTGGTGCTTCTGGCTCCGGCTCTGGTCCTACAGTCAATCGAATTCGCCGAAACCCCCCTTCCCACCATATAGTAGGCCTCCATTTATCCAACCACGCGAGACCTAATATTACGGGTTCTACTATAGTATCCACTACTATAAATCGAATGGTCTCCCAATGTTCTCCGATGCCTAGTGTGACTAATTCAGTAATTCGGGTTGCTGGTTTCCCACCTAATAAAGAGCCGTCCATTTGTTCAAAACGAATGGGGTTGGGCAGCTTTAGTATACGGAGACCTAGTTCTTTAGCTACGGCCTCCCGAATAAGGCACCGAGTACACCCGGAGTCTATCAGAGCGCCCTGTTGGACTGTTTTTCGGGTGCGGGGATGTTTGAGTGTAATAGGGATAACAAACGGTTGTATTGGACCACTCACCATAGAGTCCACAGGAGCGTCTTCATCGCTGCTATCAGAGACCTCCGGGACGGCAACCTGCTCGTGGGACTTCTCCGCTTCCATTCGAGGCCCTCGGGTTGTGCTTGGTGTTGTGGCTCCAGACCAATCTGATGAAGAACGAGCTCGTTCCCGTCCTCTGGCCACCGCTGGTGTACTTTTGGCAGATGGTATTGCTGGTAAAGGGCATTCGGCTGCCCGATGGCCTAATCGGTTACAGCGAAAACACCGAATCGAGCCCCGTCCCACAGGTACTAGGGAGCGAGGAGCCGACACCCCGACTGCCGGAGGACCTAGCGGCTTGTCCGCACTACGCCGTGCTAGTGGGGGGAAATTGGCCACCCCACGGGTCCGAAACTCTCTCAACCCGACGTCTAAATCCACTGCTGCATGGAACCAGTCCGATAGCTTGGGACCCAATCCTCTATACACGCAAGCTTGCCTGAGGTCTCTATCTAGACCCAGGCGGAATTGATGCACTAATAACCGTTCAGGCCAAGCCCTTAGACGACCAGCCACAGTGCGGAATTCCTTGACGTACTGCCTTGCCGGCCGTCCACCCTGACGTAAAGCCACTAGCTCCCCTTCCAACAACTGTGTTCTCGACTGATCCTCAAAGCGCGAGCGCAATGCTTCCAGGAAAAGCCCTACATCCGTCAATTCGTTGGCGTGGTCGCTGTGAAGATCAGCGACCCAATCCACTGCTTCACCTGTTAGGACGGAGGTAATAGCAACCACAATGGCCCATTGTGATGGGTATAGATGGCCATATAAGTCTATATAACTTAGGACCTGGCTCAAGAACAGGGACACTCTGTCCGCGCTTCCATCAAAGGCTGCTTGTAGAGGAGGAGGGCCCCAAAACCGTTGGTGGGTTTGGCCTACTGCGGGTGCCCAAATAGGAGCCGGGGCCCCGAATCGAGCGTCCTGGTCTGCTCTAGAAGCGACTCCCCCCTGATATTGTCCTGGCTGACCACGGAGTTCCGTCTGGGCCTGACCTGTCTGGGCCTGACCCCGACGCCGAGGAGCTAACTGGTCCCCCCCCGCGAAGACTCTGAACTAGGCAATGACGGTCCTCTACTATCAAGTCTAAGCTTTGGGCTGGCTAGACGGAAGCGGGAGTCAGCGTTACTCCGAGACTCCCCCCTCCCCTGCCAGGTGTCCTGTGCAGGCACCCACGGCTGCCACGAATGGGCGTCCCTAAAGCTCCCCTCGCCAAACTTCTCACGGAGTACATCCAAAGTAGAAGCCCCCAGTCCTGTAGAATGGCTTCTTTCCGCTTCATCCTCCTCCAGCCAGCACCTCTCCCTCCAACCCTGGAAGGAAGGCTCGCTGGTTTGGGGTGTTAGCTGTCTGGCCCCGGTAACAGCGGGGCTCTGCCACCACTCCCCCTTTTCAAGCCGTCCAGTATTCAGGGCAGCCCCCTCCGCCTCCACCGCCCCCAACGGCTGTGGCTTCTCCTTGGGTCTAACCACCGGCAACTCCGCCACCGCCTCCTGGCTGTCCGTTGCGGGGCTCGGCATCACGTCTTCTGCCGCAACGTCCTCTATCCCCGGCAAACCGACTGTCGTGCCTTCCGCCATGCTCAACACGCTCCAGCCGCTCGTACCGGATAAAGGCAAACGCCGACTTTTCTGTCACACCCCCCCGTTCGCTGTTTTACCCAAAAGGAAACGACGACTCGGATACCAGTTCTTGTGTGCATGTAGTCTTTAATCCGATCAGGTCACAACGGCAACAGCGGGTGACAATAGTGCTCTGAGCACAAAGTCGGCGTTGGGAGCGGCTGCCTCCCAACGCAATTTAAACATTCGCGCCGTCAAAGTAAACGCCCTTCCGGGTTGGGTGGCTAAGGCGCATGCGCCACAGCTCCGCAGGAGCGGAGCGGTTTTAAAGTTATATCCCTATCCCGGCCGCAGGGGTGACCGGCCGCCTGTGTGCCTGAATTAACACCCCCCTTCACCACCGTGACTATACAATGCCGCCCACGGCCCCCCCGTAGTGCCGCTGGAGAGTGCACGAGCCCGGCTGCGGATCCAGAGATCGAGGTCAGGATCGCTGATATTCGCCGATGTGTCGAGGGGTCTCGACAACCCACCAAATTTTTATCCAAAATGCCTTGATTTTCTTACAAGCCCACCATATATGATAATAAGTTGCATCATCACATTCACATCTCCAACATTTAGCTTGCAAATTCGGGTACATACATGATAATATTTTAGGATAATAAAGCGGAAGTTTAAAGTAGCAAAGCCCGAAATGAAACTTGATTTTTGGATTAAAATGAGTGGAGATAATTAAAAAATTAGAAGACAATTAAAGAAGGTGGATTATAACAAAACTTAAAATTGGAATAATAACAACCCTTTAACTCATTCTTTATTTATTGATTAGCCATATCAAAGTGCAGAGCTCCAGAAACAATTATTACAAAAATTTCGTAGAAACAATTTAAAATGAAATTGGAATAGGAATAAAACATGATTTAAAATGTGTTCATTTTAAATGAAATTAGAGTAAAATACAATCTAGAATGAAATCAGAATAAAATACAATAATTTGAGATACCAATTAAATATGATTAAGATTATATTACAATGTCACCCCTGCGTCTACCCAATCAGTCTTAAAACTACTATTAGAATTACATTACTAAGTCAAATGCTCTTTCCTGCAATCTACCCCATTCTGCTGCACCAACTTTGTCCTTTTTTCCATCAATTTTATAGCAAATTTGGCAAACTTGCAGCTTAGAACCTAACAAACTTTAAAAAGAGCCTGTAGTACAGTGGATTAAAGCACTGTTATTAACATCTGCTGCTTGCAATTACTGCAAGTTCAAATCTCACCAGGCTCAAGGTTGACTCAGCCTTCCATCCTTTCAAAGGTAAGTAAAATGAGGGCCCAGATTGTGGGGGCAATAAACTAACTTTGTATAAATATACAAAAGTATGAAGGCTATTGCTTAACGCATTGTAAGCCGCCCTGAGTCTCCGGAGAAGGGCGGCATATAAATTAAAGCAAAACAAAACAAAACAAAAAACCAATGTTGCAAGAAGCGCTCTTTAGACTTAGGGGTGCTGGCATAAAAGATCCTGCCCAGCTGATGTTCCCTCAAATCTGAGTACAGAGGGGAGTCAAAAATTACATGGGGCATTGTTTCAACTTCCCCCTTCCCACATAAACAGACTCTTTCACTTGCAGGGATACCCCTATACCTACCCCAAAGCATGTTTGTTTGAAGTTGGTCTAATCTCAATTTGGTAAAAAATCTCCTTATGATAGGAAACAAAGGCATAGTTAAATATTTTTCTATTTTAAAAATTTGTTTATTGGCCGATAACCAGGGGCAAACTTTTACTGCTGTCACCTGTGCAATATACGATTGTGCACTTATGTCCTTAAATCTCTGTGCAATCCAATTTCAGATCTGCCTATGATTATACTGCTGCCAATTTAAAGGAATACCACAGCTAGATACCTGCTTCAGAACTCTTGATAACCAATTATTTTTATTACTTGAGATAATCTGATCCATTAGCACTAGCTTTGGTAACCTCCCTTCCTCCATCTCGATTATTCTTAACCAATAATAAACGGTCTTCAGCATGGCCCTAGTGCCAATCGCATGGACTCCCATTTCTACCCTTACTACACAAGCTGGGATTCCAGGGGACACTGCCAAAATTCTCAAGAACTTATTTTGAGGAGTTTCCAGCCCAGGCAACTTAACCGACCCCCATATTTCTGCTCCATAGGTAAGTACTGGTTCAATTTTCACCTGAAAGACCTTTAGCACTGGGGTTAATGAAGATGGAGTTTTCTCTAAAATAAGTTTGTTTAGTTGGGCCATCCGAGCCAAGGCCTTCCGAGCTCCAGCTTTTACCTGCTTATTCCATTTGCCATTTGTCTGAAATACTAGCCCTAAATAGGTAAATGACTGAACTTGTTCTATTCTTCTGCCATTTAAAACCCATCTCCTCGTCTTCTGTTGTCTGCTAAATATCATTACCTTTGATTTCTCTACATTAATTGTCAAGTGATTTTTATACAATATGCTGCCAACCTCCCAAGTGACCTTCGTAGCCCCACCTGTGAGGCCGACAGCAAAATTATATCGGCATATAACAAGCAATTTACCTGTCTTGTTCCTATACTAGGCCCATGGAGTGATATGTCTTCCAAACATTTTGGAAGGTCATTTAAATATATATTGAAAAGTGTTGGGGCTAAAATGCAACCTTGTCTAACTCCCTTCTTTATTGGGATTGCATTTGTTACCGATCCTGTCCTGTTCACTTGAACTCTTACCTGGATTTCCATGTATAATTAATTAAATATAACAATTTCTTTTCTATTCCCATGGCCTCTAATTTATCCCATAAAGTTTGTCTATCAATTGAGTCAAAGGCTGCCTTCAGGTCTATGAATGCCACATACAGTAGTTTTTTCCAGAACTTAAACTTTGTTATTAGATGGTCCAACAGAAAACAATTGTCCATAGTAGATCATCCGCTCCTGAAGCCTGTCTGTTCTTTAGCTAAAATGTTATTTCTCATTAACCAATCTTTTAATTTATGAAACAAATACTTAGCATAAATTTTTGCTGATATATCAATTAGACTAATTAAATGGAAATTATCTGGGTTATTTCTAGAGCCTTTTTTATATAATGGAATAATTATTGATGAACGCCAACTGGCAGGAATTTGCCCTATTCTATTGATAAAAGTAAAGAGACCCACCGAGACAGGTGCCCACCAGGCTATGTTATCTTTAAATAATGATGCCAGGAGCGCATCTTGTCTTGGTGCTTTGTTTGTCTTCAGGGAGGAAATTAAATGCCTCACCTCCATGATTGACACTTCTTCCCACTGGGATAAGGCTTCATATCCCTGTATCAAGCTCAGAGTGGATATCACCTCATCAGAGCTTTCCGCTGCTGCTGGAGTGGCCAGATACTTCTCCCAACTTTCTGCAGTAATGTTTGGGTCACTTATTGGTTTTCTATCTCTAATAATTTTTGAGACCTCCAACCAGAAAAGTGTGGGTGAAACCAGCTTTGCTGCCTGTTCTAGGCCAGCCCATAAGTCATCAATATAAAATGACTTTTTCCTCTTCAATAGCTGCTTATATTTCTGCCTTATGGTGATATACTCCTTCTGTAATTCCAAGTTTGGGCTGATTAAGTATCTCCTAAGTGATTTCCTAAGCTGTTTTTTCCTTTCCTTGCAGTCATTATCAAACCATGTTGAGTAACTAGAATCAAACTGGCCCCTTGGCTTGGTAGTCATGAAAAAATGCTTCTATTTATGGCATATTTGCGGGACCGCCTTCTGCCGCCAATAACCTCCCACCGACCAGTACGCTCCCACAGAGAGGGACTCCTCAGGGTGCCGTCAGCCAGGCAATGTTGGCTGGCGACCCCCAGGGGGAGGGCCTTCTCTGTGGCAGCTCCTGCCCTCTGGAATGATTTGCCCCCAGAGATAAGAAGGATATCGGATCTCCGGGTTTTTCACCGTGCCCTGAAAACTTTTCTTTTCCATCAAGCAGAGCTGGCATGAACACCCCCCCCCTTTTTTTAGCTTTTTAGCTTTTAATCCGTCAATGGGTTTTAATTCGAATTGTTTTAAATTTGGGCCAAAGTATGTAATTCTTTTAATAATTTTAAATTTTGTATTGGTATGTGTTTTAGTTCTGGCTGTTCACCGCCCTGAGTCCACTAGGAGAAGGGCGGTATACAAAATGAATAAAATAAATAAATAAATAAATATTTCCGCAAAATATACTATAAGCTCTTGTTCACCTGTACTATTTGAGCATATATGCGCTAAGGCTTCCATACATGGTGAATTCATAAATTCTGTCACTGCTTTACTATCAGCCCTCTTCCATGTTAGTCTTCTCTCATGAGCTGTTTCTAAGTTGAAGCCTATTTGTTGAATTCTTTGATTCCTTTTCCTTAGATCGGAAGGGATTGCCAGGGATGTCTCAATCGGAAGATGATCACTTTCTGGCCTTGGTAATGTCAAGACCGAGGTTGCCCCTGATACTAAGCTGTGAGAAATACAAAAGTAATCAATAGAGCTACATGCCTTAGGGCCAAAAAAAGTTATGGGGTACCTTTTAGCTTCTGAGTACTGGCCTACAATTTGAAAGTTACAGTTGTATACCATTGTTAGAAATTTCCCCCCATCTTTATTCATTTTCCTATCTTGGGAGTCCCATGATTGTTGGTTATGTAAATATCCATCTGGAATTGTACCATTTTCAATAAAAGGCTTCAACGAGGGACCCACACGGGTGTTAAAATCCCCTGCCAAAATTAAAGGTGTTTTTATAATTTTTTTATGTATATCTAATATTTTTACCTCTAGTGCCTCCCACAAATCGCCCATTGCTGGATTAACATACACATTTACAAATACCATTGACTTCCCTTCATATGCCAAATGGATTGCTTGAAAAAATAAAGGGCCGGGGTCCGAGCATATCTCATTTCCCTTCCATCCTTTTTTTTTTTTTTTTAAAAAAACAAACTTTATTAAATATAAAAAGATAAAATATCACATTAACTACATACATTATAAAATATGAAATAAAGAAAAGTAAAAGAACAGTAAGAAAGAGAAAGGAAAAGGAAAAAAAGAGATGATGTCACCACCACACATCCACGCAGAAAGCAGACTCAAACCCACACTGATAATGAGCCACGACCAAGGACCAGAAGCCAGACCGCAGCTGCATCATTAGCCACTTTAAACCCCTCCAATCCATACATGAAGCAGACTGACACCCACCATGAAGAGCTCGCACGGCCACAAACACGAAGCCAAACAACAACAACGCAGCTCACCAGCTCAAATCCCCCTGCAACTCAGACTAAGCTGAGCACAACCAAGCCCCCACCCAAACAGAACACACCCCCAGCCAATCAGAGCACAACCAACCCCCCATCCAATCAGAGCACAGCCAAGCCCCTAACCAATCAGAACACACCTCCACCCAATCAGAACACAGCCAAGTCCCCACCCAATCAGCTCACACCCCCACTAGCAGTTAAAAGGAAGAGACAGCTGCGATCTCACATTGCTCCTGGAAGCACGAAGCCGAGAACACCAGCCTGAAGATGATGAATGAGACTTCGTCGAAACGTCGCCAAGACACTTCCAATTCTACGTGGGAGAAGACCCGAATAACCAAAGACCTACATACAAACACCCGCGAAAACCTGAGAATATATATATATATATATATATATATATATATATATATATATATATATATATATATATGTTTTCTCAGGTTTTCGCGGGTGTTTGTATGTAGGTCTTTGGTTATTCGGGTCTTCTCCCACGTAAAATTGGAAGTGTCTTGGCGACGTTTCGACGAAGTCTCATTCGTCATCTTCAGGCTGGTGTACACCAGCCTGAAGATGACGAATGAGACTTCGTCGAAACGTCGCCAAGACACTTCCAATTTTACGTGGGAGAAGACCCGAATAACCAAAGACCTACATATATATATATATATATATATATATATATATATATATATATATATATACATTGTATATACATGTACGTTATTGACGGTGTCTATTTGTTAATTTTGTTATCTTACAAACTTTCACATTAATTCTTCTTCTTCTTCTTTTTTATTTATGCATTCATGCCATTTGTTCCATACCATATAATATTTCAAGTCTACCTTATCCTTTAATTCCAGTGTTAACCTGTCCATTTCAATGCAATTGTAGATTTTTTGAATTACTAATTGTTCTGTTGGAATTTGGTCCATTTTCCAAAGCTGAGCAAATGCCAGTCTGGCTGCCGTAATTATATGCAATATTAAATATTTTATTTCTTTCCTAATATTTTCTCTAATCATACCCAATAAGAAAATTTCTGGCTTGGTTTCCGGTTGGGGCGAGGGTCGAGGCGGCACGGAGAAGGAGCACTCCGTATTCCGTGCCGATTTTTCAGCGTTTTTGGAGCTCGTTGTGGGAGAGATCGGTCCTGGGGTGGACTGACAGAAAGAGGGATACTTCGGAGGAGGCGGTGTAGAGAGGTGCGGTCTCCTGCCGCGCCAAAAAGAGCCCTTATTCCGGACGCGAAAAGAAGACGGCTGAGTTGGCCAGACCATAGACCCAACGCTTCAAGTCTTAAAAGCAGGAAGCGAAAGAGTGAGCACAGGGTGGAAATCGATGTGAGCAGGTGGATAAAAAGTTAAAATATTTTTATTGACGATTGCTGCGAGGAGGAGATCAATTCTAGAATCCGGAGGAGTAGCGGAGAAGCAGAAAGACTCAGAAAGGTGCAGGCGTCAAACAACGAGGGGAGCGAAGTGACTCAGCAAAACCTGTCATGTTAGTTCTACTGACTAAAAAAACATTTGAAAGAGAGAACATTTTGGAGGAAGGAGCAATAGGAAGCAGGACGCTGATTTTTCTTTCTTGAGCTAAGCTACACCGACGGAGAAGGACAATAGAGACAACAACTAAATCAGGACATTAAGAATCTGGAAAATAACGATCGCCATTTTGGACAGTAAGAGTAAAAGACTGAAAATTTCCCCTTTGCTTTCTAATTTCTAATTTCCTAACTTTAAGAAGAGTGGACTAATATTAGTGGATTTTGGAGAACCGCAAAAACGAGATCCATGCAAAGAATAGTAAATTTTATGTAATTAAGTTATAAAAGCAAAATCTATATATATTTATATTTATATTATATACTTAGATACTATATTTTTTTTTAAGATATTCTAAAATAATCGTTAATTTTCTTACTGTGTAATTATAACTATAGTAATTTATTTATTGGCAATTATTTCTTAATTAATTTATCTTAATTATATATTAGAAGATCAATTTAACTCAAATAGTATTAATTAATTAATAGATATATACATTAACTTAGTATTGCTTAAATATTGTAATATTGTAATAATTTGTTTTCTTTCTATGTTGTGATTGAACGTCTATTAGAAAATCAATTAATTAATATAATTTTTATAGGATACATAGTATTTATAGTTGGGTATAGTATAACTAACTGAATTGAAAATTAATTAGAATATATCTACCATAAGAATAATAGAAATAGAAGATAATTAATGTTATTTAAAATCTTAATACTAATACTAAATAGTACAAAAAAAATTGATTGATTGAGAAGCGGATGCTGATTTGGGAAACAATTGATAGAATTTTAGAAAAACAACATAGAATTTTGAAAGAAATGACATCTACTACAGTAACCACAGTAAAGACAGGGAAGAAGGTTGCTCCAACACCAGCTGGATTAATGGCATCTCCAGCGACGCAAAAAACTATAGAAGGAATTTTCCCAACTGAAAAACAAATCCCGACCATGAGCATGCAGACGGTACAGACCACGTTAAAAACAATACAAGAGACTATGCAAAAAATGCAAGAATGTATGTTTAAAAATCATGAGGAAATCAGGAGAGATCTAGATGAAATTAAAAATTCGGTCAAAGAAGATATTCAAAAATTAGATGGAAAAATGGACTCCATTCAGGAGATGATTTCAAAAAACAAACAAAGGATTACAACTATAGGAAAAAAAAAAAACAGAACGCACAGAAGAGAAATTAGAGTTGCTAGACATAAAAATGACAGGGCTTTTTTTTTTTTTTAAATTTGATTTATATGCCGCCCTTCTCCGGAGACTCAGGGCGGCTTACAATGCGTTAAGCAATAGCTTTCATTCTTTTGTATATTTTATACAAAGTCAGCTTATTGCCCCCACAAACTGGGTCCTCATTTCACCTACCTTAGAAAGGATGGAAGACTGAGTCAACCTTGAGCCTTGGAGAGATTCGAACCAGCAGTAAATTGCAGGCAGCTGTGTTAATAACAGGGTGCTTAGACCAATAAAGGCCTTAATAAAGAACTTGAAAGTACGGTAGCACAATTGGAAATGGAAAAAGCTGCATTCTACCTACGATTTCAAAACGTAAGAGAGGAGAGAGATGAAGATCTGACACAAGTAATGGCTGAAATGATTGCTGAGATTTTGTAAAAGGATAAGGAAGAGATTATTAATGAAATAGACAACGTGTTTAGAGTGAATACAAATTATGCGAGACAACACAGTCTCCCAAGAGAAATCCATGTACGTTTTGTAAGAAAGAAGGTCAGAGACATTGTCTTTAAAATAGCGAAAGAAGAACCAATATATTACAAACAAAAAGAGTTAATCGCATTAAAACAAATACCAAAAAGGACTTCTGGTTTGGTTCCCGTTGTCGCCAGATGGTCTTTTTTCGGACCGCCAGCCCCGTCGCCTGTAAAGAGCCGCTTCGAGAAAGGAGAAGTGGCTTGGAAAACTCCGAATTCCAAAGGAATCGTGAGGAGAGCCGGCGAGAACGGGTAGAGCCCCTGTGAAGCCCCCAGACTGTTTTTTTTTTGCTTCTGGGGAGGAAACAGGCGAGGCTCCCTATCCAGCTCGCCGAGGCTCCGGTCCTCAGGGACAATTCTACACCTCGTAGAACTAGACGACGTGACCAACTTACTAGCGAACTAGCGAAAACAAAGAGAATTTCCTAATCGAACAGGGTGAAATTGGGACTTGAACTTCAAAACAGCAAGTATTTGTGCTAGCCCTGTGATTAAATTTAAGTGAAAGATTGAAAGTCTCTTGAAAATGGCGCCCGGCTTCAGCGCTAGGGAAAGCTGAAAGTGAAAGTGGATTTGCATAGTTATTTCAATACGCTACAAAGTAACATTGTTTGCAACAAACAAAGAGAAAGGGAAATTCTCTTAAAGTAAGCCTGATTCTGACTTAATTTCATCTTCAATTTAATTTAATTTGACCAAACCTGGGGGAATTCTTTAGAGGATTTTGTGGAGGAAGAAAGGGAAAAAAGACTTCCTTCTTTGAAAAAGTTAGACTACGTGACAGAATGGCCTCAAAACAGACCAAGCAAGAAGCAAAGGTGGCAGGGGGGGGGATCTCCCACGCACAAGCCACAACAACAGCCTCCTAGCCAGCAGAGCCAGAGAAAGGAGATTGATCTTGAAAATTTAAAAGAGTTTATTGCTCAGGCTTTGATGAGGCAAGATGAAAATATGGATGAGAAGTTTAAAAAATCTCAACAGGAAATTAAGCAGGAGATTAAAGAAATCAAAGAGGTGGTTCAAGAAAAATATGACAAGGTGACCAAAAAGTTAATGACAGTGGTGACTGGTCTGTCAGATGCAGTTGTGCAAACAGATAAAAAAGTGGAGAAATATAGATTAGAAGTAGATGTTAAAATGAAGGAGGCTGACCATAAAATTTTTAATGTTGACAATAAAATGCAAAGGATTGAAAATGAGATGACAATGATGCAATTCAGGTCTATGGAATTTGCTATAAGACTTAGAGGTATAAAAGAGAATAGTAGAGAAGACCTGAGAAGGATCTGTGCTGATGCTTTAGCTGTGATGTTAAAGATTAGCCCTGAAGAGATTTTTTGCAAGATGGATAAAGTTTACAGAGTGAATTCCTGGGTGGCTAAACAAAGACAATTGCCTAGAGATGAGGTGATATATTTTACAGATAGAAGAATAAGAAATGATATTCTGCAAAGGTCCTTTGTTTCTACTGTGCAAGTGGATGGAAGGGAAATTGGAGTTTATAAAGAGCTGCCGCCTAAGATGTTAAAAGATAGAAAGGACTTTGGATTTTTAGTGTCTGAATTAAAGAAACAGCAAATTCCATTCAGATGGGATGCTCCAACTGGCATAATATTGAGGTTTGAAGGAGAAAGATATCGATTAAATACTGTTGAGAAAGTGGAAGAATTTTATTCTACAATTTTTAAAACAGGTTCAACATCCCCACGTATATCTTCAGTGCTGGAGACAAAGGAGAGTGATAAGGAGAAGCAGTTTGAGCAAGAGACTGAAGAGCAGGGTAAACAGATGGAGCGGGAGGCAATGGAAATGCAGGGAGCTACAGGGGGATTTCTGGATGAGCCCTTGTTAGATCTCCCTCTGGAAACTGTAACTGGATCACCCAAAAATACAAGAGAAGTGGCTTTGGACCTAGTCCGGATGTGTGAAGCTAAAGATCAGCGTATAACTCAAGCAGCTTATAAGCAAATCAAAGAAAAACAACGACAGGAAAGGTCCAAGCCACAGCAAGACAAGAAGGGAGCTAAGGGCAATATACAAGCATGTGAAGCCATGGGAGGAGCTAAGCCGAAGACTATCAACCTGGAAGAAAGCCTTCAGCAAATGTTCTTATCGCTTCAAGAGGCTCCAGATGACAATTTTATCTTGGAATGTGAATGGATTAAATTCACCACAGAAAAGGAAGAAATTATTTAATTATTTGAGACAATTTAACAATGATATTATTTGCCTACAAGAAACTGATATTCGAATACAAGACCAAAAATACTTAATAAATTCTAGATTAGGAACACAATTTATAGCTTTGAATTTGGAAAAAAGGAACGGCGTAGTGATTTATATAAATAAAAGATTGTCAGCTAAAATTATAGAAGCAGATGACTGTGGGAGGTTTATAGCAATTGAACTTTATACAGAAAATGGTCCAATTTTGGTGATTGGAATTTATGCTCCTAATCAACAACAAGAAAATTTTTATAAGACATTGCATTTTAAAATATTGCAATGGGATTATAGATCTATTCTAATCATGGGAGATTGGAATGGAGTAATTGATCCCAAAATAGATAAAAAGAGTTTGGCAAAGTCAAGGATCAGACTACCGCAGACTTTTTTTTGATATGAAAGAAGATTTGGAATTAAAAGATATTTGGAGAATACATAACCCAAAAGATTTGGACTTTACTTTCTTCTCAGACAGGCATAGATCCTTCTCTAGGATTGATTTTATTTTATTATCATCTGATTTACTTGTTAAAACAAAAAAAACCAAAGATTTTTCCAAGGACTCTAACTGACCATAGCCCGGTATGGATAGAAATTGAAATGGGAAAGATTGAGAGAAGATCATGGAGAGTAAATGAAAACTTGTTTAGATATGAAAAGAATGTAAATGAACCCAAAAAGCAAATGAAAGAATTTTTTGAAATGAATTTGAATAAGGGTACCCCTATTGAAATTGTGTGGGATGCGAGCAAGGCATATATGAGAGGGGTACTCATTCATATGAATTCTAAACATAAATTAAACCGACAAAAGAAAAGACTTGAAATGGAAGCAGAGATAAAGAAAAAAGAACAGTTACTTATAAAAAATCCAACAGATGAAAGAATACGAGGAGCCATAAAACTTTTGAAAGATCAATTTCATATGCTTATGGTGGAACAAACAGCAATTAACTTACAATTTGCGAAACATAATACATTTTGCAATGCTAATAAACCGGGCAGATGGCTGGTTTACACATTGAGGAAGCGTCAGAGCACATGGGTTATTGGCAGCATTGAGAGTGGAGGGAAGGAAATTTTTCAACAAAAACTAATTAAAGAAGCTTTCTTAGATTATTATATCAAATTATATGCAAAAGATGATATAAAGACTGGACTTATAGATAAATATTTAGAAGAAAGAAGAGTTATGAAAATTTCTAGTGATCAAAAGGAAAGAATGAGCCAATCAATAACAGTTGAGGAGATTACTGTCGCAATTAAACAATTGAAAACAGCTAAAGCACCAGGGACGGATGGTTTAACTGCGGTGTATTATAAAACTTTACAAGCAGAAATGATTGAACATCTTAAAGATTTATTTTGTAGTATACAACAAGGGGGTAAAATACCTCCTTCATGGAAAGCAGCTTATATTTCATTGATACCGAAAGAGCAAGCAGGTCTTTAAAAACCTGAGAATTTTAGACCAATATCTCTTCTGAATAATGACTACAAAATTTTTGCAAAAGTATTAGCCAACAGGTTAATGCCAGTTATTCAAGAGGTGATTCATCATGACCAAGCAGGATTTATAGAAGGCAGACACATGAAGGATAACGTAAGGCAAATAATAGACTTATTGGAATATTTTGAGAAGAATAAACAGATCTCTGCAGTGCTGGTGTTTTTGGATGCGGAGAAGGCCTTTGATAGAGTGGATTGGAACTTTCTATTAAAGACTTTAAGAAAAATGGACTTTGGGGATCAGTTTATACAGGCGATTTCAGCAATTTATCAAGAGCAAAAGGCACAGATCATTATTAATGGAAGCCTGACAACAGAGTTTAAAATTGAAAAAGGAACAAGACAGGGATGTCCGTTGTCCCCACTTTTATTTATTTTAACACTAGAAGTCTTGTTAAATACAATACAGGACTCAAACTCTCTACATGGCATAGTTATTAGGTAAGAAGATTATAGACTAGGGCATTTGCAGATGATCTGGTTGTTACCCTAACACAGCCGATGGAATCAATAATTC
Source organism: Pituophis catenifer annectens (assembly GCF_029215685.1). Taxonomy (NCBI): domain Eukaryota; kingdom Metazoa; phylum Chordata; class Lepidosauria; order Squamata; family Colubridae; genus Pituophis; species Pituophis catenifer. Next base: position 104,103,208 of record NW_027256883.1, on the reverse strand, counting down.
AGATGAAAGACATTAGAAAAGAATATGGTATGGTATCAGGATTTAGACTGAATCAGAAAAAAACTAAGATGATAGTTAAAAATATGACACAAGATCGAAAGCAGGAACTTGAAAGCAAGGCAGGCCTTGAAATAGTATCAAAGGTTAAATATTTAGGAGTTCAAGATGCAGATTCAAATATAAAATTATTTCAGAATAATTATGAGGTGTTATGGCGACAGATACAAAAGGATATGGAAACTTGGAAAAAACTGCAGCTGTCGTTACTTGGAAGAATAGCAGCAGTTAAGATGAACGTTTTGCCTACAAAAAAGCACAAAACTTATATGACCAGATTATAGAACAAGAAGGGACAGATGGTAGAGGAGAAGAGACAAGAAGGAGAGGCCAAATAATATCGAGACGAGAAGACCAAATAACCCTATGTGAAGAGAACAATAAGGAGAAAGAAAAAGAGGAAGAAGGGGAAATTCAAGAAGAAGAAAAAGAAGTAATGACAAGAGCACAAGACCAAGCAAAAAAAAGGGAAAGGAAGTAAAGGAATAAAAAGAAAGAAGACTAACTTTTAAAAATGGACAGAAATTTGAAAATCATATTAATAAACATAAACGGACTTAACTCTCCTGTAAAAAGAAATCAAACATTTAGAAAATTAATCAAACAAAAAGCAGACATAATATGCCTTCAAGAAATTCACATAAGAAAACAAGAAGAAAAGTATCTACAATGTAAAAAATTAGGGAAATTATACATGTCATTAACAGATGAGAAGAAAAAAGGAATAGCAGTCTATGTTAAAGAAGAAATAGAAAGCAAACTCAAATATGTAGATAAAATAGGAAGAATTGTGATGATTGAAGTCAATCTTAAAGGTAAAAAGGTGTTATTAGTTGTGGTATATGCACCAAATAGTGAACAAAAAGAATTTTACCAAAACTTACATGAAAAAATAATAGAACAAAATATAGAAAATGTATGCCTATTAAGTGATCTTAATGCCATTGTAGACCCAAAAAAAGATTATAGAAGTAATCAAAATAAAAAAAATAATAAGAAAAACCTGTTGCCGAAAACATTTTTATCCTTCATAGAAGAATTGAATTTAGTAGATGTTTGGAGATTATATAACCCTAAAGAGGAAAAATATACATATTACTCCAACCCTCACAAATCTTGGTCGAGGATAGACATGGTATGGGCTACGAAGACTTTAACACACGAAATTCAATCAGTAGAAATAGGGACAAACGATTGGGCCGATCATAACCCATTAATAATAGAATGGAGAGGATGGAGAAAGGGGAAAAGCAGATGGATGATGAATACACAAGTAATGAAAGAAAAACAATATATTGAAAGAATAGAAGAAGAACTGAAGTGGTTCTTCAAGATTAATAATAAAAGCCAGACATCTTTACAAAATCTGTGGGACACAACTAAAGCCTACATCAGAGGAATAACATTAGCCTATAATAGTAAAAGAAAAAAAGAGAGGGAAAAGGAATGTAACAAAATTTATAGAGAGATTAAAAATTGTGAAGAGAAACTACAGGAAAGACCGGGGGATGAACAGATAAGAGTTAATTGGACGGCTGCTAAACATAAATTGAACATACTTGAACAAGAAAAATATGTCAATGCATTAAAATTTATAAGACAAAATCAATTTGAACAGGCAAATCGGGGAGGTAGATGGTTTATAAATTAAGAAAAGAAAGGGAAAAACGAATAATTCACCAACTACAGGACAATGAAGGTAAACTACATCAGAGCCCAGAAAAAAAGAAAGAAATAGCAATTCAATTTTTTCAAAATCTATATAAACAAGAAAAGGTGGAAGTAGAAGAAATAGATCAATATTTAAAAAAGGAGGAAATGCCCGTGATAACAGAAGAGGAAAAAAAGATGCTAAATAGGGAGATTACGATGGAAGAACTACAGGAAATTATTAGGAAACAAAAAAAATAACAAAACCCCGGGAACAGATGGGCTACCAATAGAACTATACAAAGGATTAGGAACATCACTAAATGGAATATTATTAGAGGTCTACAACGAGGCACTAAAAGATGCAAAAATACCAGAATCTTGGAAAGAAGCACATATTTCATTAATCTACAAAGAAGGGACAGACACAACACAAATTAGTAATTATAGGCCAATTTCCCTACTAAATACAGACTATAAAATTTTTATGAATTTAATGGCGAATAGATTAAAAACGATATTAAATAACAGAATACATCCAGATCAGAATGGATTCTTGCCGACAAGACAAATTAAAAATTATTTCAGAATGGTGATCAACATAATAGAATACTATGAGGTGCATCCAGAGAAGCAAGCAGCGCTTGTTTTTCTGGATGCACAAAAAGCATTCGATCGGGTCAATTGGAAATTCATGACACAACAAATAAAAAATACGAAATTCGGAGAGAAATTTGAAAAGATAATATCTACAATATACACAAGTTAGAAGGCAAGACTATTAGTTAATGGGGAATTAACAGATTTCTTTGAAGTAAGTAGAGGAGTAAGACAAGGGTGCCCACTTTCACCCCTACTTTTTATTTTAACCCTGGAGAATTTACTTAGGAGAATTAGACTAAATAAAAACATAAAAGGACTTAAAAGTAAAAGTAAAAGTAAAAGTAAAAGTAAAAGTAAAAGGAGAAGAATACAAGGTCCAAGCCTTTGCTGATGACCTTGTATTCTTCACAGAAGACCCATTAGAAACACAATTAAAATTGATGGAGGAAATAGAGAAATTTGGCAGGGTGGCAGGGTTAAAAATTAATAAAAACAAGACTAAAATATTAACCAAAAATTTAACAATAAAACAAATAGAAGAATTGGAACAACAATCGGGATTGCAAGTAGTTAAAAAGATAAAATATTTAGATATAAATTTGACAACTAGAAATATAGCAATTAAGGATAACAATTATGGAGAACTAATACAACAAATTAAAAAAGACCTAGAGAGATGGGGAAAACTTAAACTATCGCTGCTAGGAAAAATCGTGGCGATAAAGATGAATATACTCCCAAGGCCCTCTACTTATTTCAAACTATTCCTGTTAAATTAGAAAAAAAAATTTTTTTTTACAAATTTGAATAAATTAATTGCCAAATTTATATGGGAAGGGAAAAAATCAAGGATAAATTTAAAAATATTACAAGACGATAAGACCAGAGGAGGCTTTGGCCTACCAGCCTGGGAAAAATATTATAAAGCGGCAAGTCTAATATGGATTAAGGATTGGGTTAATTTGGACAACCAAAGAGTATTGAAATTGGAAGGCCATGACTTATTAAAAGGTTGGCATGCCTACTTGTGGAACATCGGAAACAAAACAAACATTTTAAAAACCATATAATTAGACATTCATTAATTGATACTTGGTTGGAAATCAAACGTAAGCACTATATGAAAGTACCAGGCTGGATATCTACGTTAGAGGCAACAATGCACCCCAATACAATACATTCCAACACATCACCTATTCAAAAAGTAACACGATACAAAGAAATTCTGGATATTAATGGGAGACTTAAATCTCACCAAGAGCTTAGGGACCAGGGTATAGAATTGGACTGGTGGCCGTATTTATTAATACAAACTAGATATAAAAAAGACAGAGAAGAAGGGGGAGTTGATATAAAACCCAACCAATTAGATAAATTATTAGAAACTAAAGAGGGAAAATTAATCTCAAAGATCTATAAATATTTACTAGAATTCGATCTGGCAGAAAACATAGTTAAAGGCCAAATGATAACTTGGGCTAGGAACATTGGAAGAAGTATACAACTAGAAGAGTGGGAAATGATATGGGAAAATAATTGTAAAATAACGAAAGCGACAACATACAAAGAGAACCACTATAAGATGTGGTATAGATGGCACCTAGCCCCTGCTAGATTGACAAAAATATACCCAAATTGCAATCCGATGTGTTGGAAATGTAAAAAATCACTGGAAATGTAAAAAATCACTTCTATCATCTTTGGTGGCTTTGCCCAAGAATTAAAAATTTTGGATGAAAATTAGAATATGGATAACAGAAATAACAGAAGAAGAGATTGACCTAAAACCGGAAATTTTTCTATTGGGCATACTTAAAAAAAGTAGTAGAAAAGAAATAAAATATATCACATTACACATAATTACGGCGGCCAGATTAATCCTAGCCCAATCCTGGAAATTAGAACAGTTGCCAACAGAACAACAAATAATCCAAAAAATATTCATATGTGCAGAAATGGATAGATTAACTTTAAAATTAAACAACAATGAAGACTCAAAATATTACAAAACATGGGACAGATGGTATGAATGGATCAATCGGTGGGAAAAAAAATTCAAGTCAAATGCAGTAAGAAATTAAGGGTAAGGAATTTACACCATCATTAAGAAACCAAGGTGAATGTATATATGTATTTATAGATAATCCTGTTTGTTAGTTTGAATAGATATGTAATTTAGAATTGTACCTTTTTTTATAGAGTGGAGAACGTTTTGTACAATCTTTTATCTTTTTAAATTTAATAAAGTTTGTTTTTAAAATTTAAAAAAAAAAAAGAAAATTTCTGGCTTAAATTCTATTTCTTCTGCCGTTATTTCCATTAACCAAGTTTTTATTTTTTCCCAATATTTTTTGGTTCTTGGGCAAAGCCACCAAACGTGGAAGAAAGTCCCCTGTACCTATTTACATTTCCAGCAAATTGGACTAAGGTTGGGATACATCTTCACCAATCTCGAAGGGGCCAAGTACCACCTGTACCACATTTTGTACTGATTCTCTTTATAAACTACAGACCTTGTCATAATCTGATTGGTTTCCCACACCCTTTCCCAATCTTCCAACTGTATATTATTTCCAATGTTTCTTGCCTAGGCTATCATTTGTCCTTTTACTATATCCTCTGCCAAATCAAATTCTAATAGATATTTATACATTTTTGAAATTAATTTTTCTTCTTTAGATTCAAATAATTTATCTAATCGGTTGGGGTTTAATTCAATTCCTCCTTCCTCTTGATCTTTTTTATATCTTGTTTGTATTTGCAAATAAGGCTACCAGTCCATCTCTATACCTTGATCTCTAAGCTCTTGTAGTGTTTTTAATATTCCCCGGGGGTCTAATAGTTCCTTATATCTTATTATTTTCTGTACTGTCAATGTGTTGGGGTGCATTGTCGCCTCCATTGTGGATATCCAACTGGGAACTTTCATGTAGTGTTTATTTTTAATTCTTGCCAAGTGCCAATTGGTAGCCCATCTGTCCCCGAGGTTTTATTGTTTTTCTCTTTCTTAATTGTTTCATTTAATTCTTCTTTAGTAATATCTCTATTTAATATCTCTTCTTCTTCCTCTGTTATTACCGGCATTCCCTCCCCGTTTAAGTATTGATTTATTTCTTCTACTGCATCCTGCTTATATAATTCTTGGAAAAATTGGGTTGCTATTTCTTTTTTCTTTTCTAATCTCTGTTGTAATTTATCTTCCTTATCTTGTAATTGATGGATTATTCTTTTCTCTCTTTCTTTCCTTAGTCTATAGGCCAACCATCTCCCTGGTTTATTCGCATGTTCAAAGTGGCTTTGTTTTATAAATTTCAATGCATTAACGTATTTTTCTTGTTCTAATAAGTTCAATTTATGTTTGGCTGCCACCTAATTACTTCTTATTTACTCATTTCCAGGTTTATCATGCAATTTTCCTTCCCAATTTTTAATCTCTTCTTGTGTTTTGTTATATTCTTTTTCCTTCTCCTTTTTTCTTTTGGCACTATTGTTAATCCTCTAACATAGGCTTTTGTTGTATCCCATAAATTCTGAAGGGATGTCTGGTGTTTGTTATTACCCTTAAAAAACCACTTTAATTCTTTTTCCATTTTTTCGATATATTCTTTTTCTTTCAATATCTGTATGTTCATCATCCACCTACTTCTTTTCCTTCATTGCCCTTTCCATTCCAACATTACTGGATTGTGGTCTGCCCAATCATTTAAAACTATTTCTGCTGTTTCTATTTCCTGTATCAATGTTGTCAGATCCCTAAAAGTAATACTGCCATTCAAGTGGAGGAAGGGGGAGACTTGGATTCGAGTTAGTAGCATGGTCTGTGTCATCAGATATTTTACAAGCTATATCCTGGCATCAAGAAGGCCTGAGGTTCCCTTTACCTGCAGGAATTTATATGATAGCCATGTGGGTTGTCTCACTTTAAAGGGTAGTGGTGGGAATGCATGTTTGTTCGGGTTCTCAAAGGAAATAGTAAAGAAAACATCTTCACACTTGTGTATTGGCTAAAATCTGCATTCTGACTTAAAGGGAGGGGTCTCTACCACTTTAATCCTACTGCTTTGCCTAAGGGCATTCAGATTGTGCTTTAGCTGGATGGCTTTCACTTCTGCTTAATAAAAGAATCCTTTTGAACAACCACGTTTCAAGAGTTCATACTTTCTTAAGTTGGAAGGAGAGGTGATCCTTACAAATGTCTTAGTAATCCATGTCATATCTATTCGGGACCAGGATTTATGGGGGTTAGAGTAATATGTATATTTTTTTCTCTTCTGGATTATAAAATCTCCAGATATCTACTAAATTTAATTCTTCTATTAAATTTGTAAATGTTCTGGGCAGTAAATTTTTCTTTTTTTTAATTATTCTGGTCGCTCCTATAATCTTTTTTTTATGTCCACAATTGCATTAAAATCACCAATCAAGCATACATTCTCCATATTTTGTTCTATTATTTTTTCATGCACTTTTTGATAAAATTCTTCTTGTCTGCTGTTTGGTGCATAAATAACCACTAATAATACATATTTAACTTTTACTTCAATCATCAAAATTCTTCCTATCGAATCTGCATACTTCAAATTGCTTTCTATCTCTTCCTTAATATATACTACTATTCCTCTTTTCTTTTCATCTGCTAACGATACAAATGATTTTCCTAATTTTTTACATTGTAGATATTTTTCGTCCTGTTTTCTTATATGTGTTTCTTGAAGACATACGATATCCATTTTTTGTTTAATTATTTTCCCAAAAATTTGGTGCCTTTTGGCTGGCGAATTAAGTCCATTTATGTTTAATGATATGATTTTTAAATTCCGATCCATTCTTTGATGTTTGTCCTGTCTTCTATTTCCTGTTACTTCCTGTCCTTCTTCTTTGCTCTTGTTTGTACTCCTTCTTCCTCTTGGATTTCTCCCTCTTCTTTTTTATCTATACTTCCCTCCTCACATACCGTTTCTTGTCCTTCTTGCCTTTGTTTTCCTTTGACTCTCCATTCCGGCTCTACTCTTCTACTGTTTGTTCCTTCTATGTCCATCACCTGATGGTGTAGGGTTTGCGCTTTATTTTGCGAATCAATTTTTTTCCCCCTGCCATGACACCAACATCCCCTCCGGTATTATCCATCTAAATGGTATTTGTTTCTTATTTAATATCGTGGCTAGGAACCAATAGTCTTTTCTCCATTCTCTTATTCTTTTTGGTACTTGTTTTAATGTAATTATTTCTTTCTGTCTGTAATACATAGGTTCTTCTTTTGTTATTTTAAAGACAATGTCTCTCACTTTCCATCGTACAAATCATACATGAACCTCTCGTGACAATTTGTGTTGTCTAGTGTAATTTGTATGTACTCTGTAGACTTCATCTAATTCATTAATAATCTCATCTTTATCTCATTGAAGAGCTTCTGCAATCATTCCAGCCATCACTAGTGTTAAATCTTCATCTCTTTCTTCTCTCACATTTTGAAATCTTAAATAAAATGCCGCTCTCTCCATCTCTAAGTGTGTCACCGTATTTTCCAACTCCTTATTAAGTCCTGTCATTTTCTGATCCAATAGATATAATTTATCTTCCGTTTGTTCCATTTTTTTTCTATGGCCGTAATTCATTGATCGTTTTTTTGTATTATCTCTTGGATTGAGTCCATTTTTTCATCTAATTTTTGTATATCCTCTTTAACTGCTTTTTTAACCTCATCCAGATCTCTCCTAGATTCTTCGTGGTTTTTAGACATGCATTCTTGCATCTTTAACATAGTCTCTTGGATTGTTACTAGGGTAGTCTGGACAGTTTGTATACTCAAGGTGGGGGTCTGCTTTTCTGTTGGGGACATCCCTTCTATGGTTCTCTGTGCTACAGGAGAGGCTGTTGATCCAGTTAATGTTGAGGTAATTTTCTTTCCTGATTTCACGGTAGTTGTTGTGGTGCTAGTCATTTCCTTCAAAATTTTATACTGTTCTCCTAGAATCCTATTTATTTTTTTCCCAAATCAGCATCTGCTTTTAACTCAATTTTCTTTCTTCCTCTCTTCCCCTTCTATCTTTTTCTGCCTTTCTCCTTTCTCCTTTCTCTCTTTTCTTATACAGTATAATACTAATATAATTAAATAAAATCCTAATTCAGCTTTTACCAAGATGCACAGCCCTCCTGAGGCTCTTCCCTTTATAGCTACCCTCTTTGCTGGCAGCTGCGGGGGAGCTCATCACTACTAACCCAAGTCTCCTGTAAGGCAATTACTTGGTATCTATTTAAAAATTTAATACAGTCGTCTGTGTACCAGCTTCCTCTCCATCCTGCCACATTCCAAGAGAGGAAGTGTATTTTTGAAGAAAATGATTGCTCGCTATTTCCTAGTCAGGCTTCTTGAATAATCTCTCCCACCCATCCTCCCTCACTTACGCTCACACACCATTTAATCGCCTGAGCTCCATACAAGTCTGTTTAGGCATCATTACTCTGCCTGTTGTTTTCAGGCTTGCAGTTCCATAGGCTCTATTAATCTCTGCCTCCATGGTAAATGATCTTACATGAGGCACCGCACTTATGTCATTTCTTGGAATCATCTTTGCCACTAAGGGGGACTGGGGGATTTCTTTCTGGGTGCCTTCCATCTCCGATGTTCATCCCACAGCGCTTTGCACTATCAGGTCTGCTGTTTCTGGCACTTTGTGCTGTATAGACGTGGGTGTCAGGCTTCCTGGGCTTATAAAATGTTGACTCTCTGGAACTGCATCATGCCTTGATGGGAGCAGAACAATCAATGCCAAAGGAGCAGCAGAGGAAATGGTCTGCTTCAGCAGCCTCCTTGTCTCTTTAAGTTTATTAAGTACTTGTTGCTGCTCAGTTAGTGAAAGTGAGGAAAAAGTTTCCAAGCAGGCAGAATCAAATGTCTCATCTTGCATTAAGCCAATTGATCCAAAACCTTAACCGACATTTCCTCTGTAATACTAAATCTCTTCCCCATTTCAGTTAACTTGCTTTCCCCATTTAGTTCGCTTTCCCATCAGCCATCCAATGCACTTCAAGGCTCTCCCTGGGGGCTCTCTGGATCAGTGGGCTGACTTCGCCACTAGAAAAAACTCGAGTTGGTAAAATTTGATAAAGAGCCAAGAATCCTCTCATTCGCATGAGTAGGCTAGGAAAGAGCTGTTGTTTGAACTTAAAAAGAATTCTGGAATAATTATCACGTTGTGGAAGATATTCATATGCTGCCAAATCTTTTGCCCCCTTGTCACTCCAAATAAACTGTGACAAAGAGGTCATTATCTGTCTTTTTGAAGTCCAACTACTCGCATTTATCTCGGAATTATATATGTTCAATACAATCTGCTCCTTCAACAATTGCCTGTTTCCCCCCCCCCCCGCCTCCTGTGTTGCGGGATTTCAGGCCCAACCAGCTCACCATCTTTTTTTTCCCATGATTATGATTACAGTCAATATGCTGTCTGCTTACTCCTTCCCTCAGTTGCACCATTGATGGTATCTGGCCAGGTTGTTCTGTCTGGCAACCAGTTGAAATTACCTGCAGCTTTTCCATCTGTACTGCAGCAATAAAATTGATGACAGAATCCAACTTTAAATGCACCTCTGCAAACTGGTCAAAAATGGCCAAAACTGTCTGAGAAGTGAGCAAACTGTGCCGGCTGATAAAATCCTTTATACCATCACGTAGCTGGTTTTCAAGCCCTAAAGCTAATTCACTGTGGTTGTAAAACTCCGACTCTAAGCCCTTATCCCAGCATGGAGCTGGCTCAGTTAAAGTTGCTGAGTCATCTGTCATCCGATTACATGGAGGGTTAGTGAGCCTCTTGACTGGCTTCTTAACTGGCTCTCTTCAACCTGTGTCTGCAGATCCCATTCTAGGGAAGAATCCCCAAACAGTGCCAACACCTCGCAGCTATTTGGCAGGAGAAGAGGGGAGTATGCACGACTTACTATTGATGGTATAGGTTGACAAAATCCATCAATTTTCTTTTCTTTTTTTTTGTGAATTGTTCCACCTTCCTTACTATTTGGTGAGCACTGAGCCATCTTTCTTTTCTTCCCCTTGGGAGAGGCCATCTTTCTCCCAGAAATCCTTCTTCTCGATCTTATTTTATTCATCAATTCTGTTCTATTTTCATATTTTGTTAGCATCTTCGTCTTTTATTTATTAATCTTGAAACAGGTGATGCCGAATCCTCTCCTCCTCCAGAGAGGGATTTTGAAGAGTCAGTCTGATCAACAACTCTTCATTTTTGTGCAATCATCAGATCCACTTTTAGCAGAGTTGTCTCTAATAACAACCCAGAAATAACAAAATGGCTCAGGAACGAATTGAAATGATTAAAAAGATGCAAATATCACTTAAAACAGAACTAAATTAAATGATTATAATGATGCATGGAAAACCCAAACTTGATGAATCAGAAACTATGTTAAAGTATACCCAAGTGGATAAAGAAACTATGAATGAGGAGCAAGAAAGTGATACTGAAGACAAAGACAAAGACAAAAATAAAGATATTGATTATGAAAAATTAAATGATTATGTGGGAAACAACAATGAAAAAGAGAGGAGAACTGGGAGAAAAGGGATAAATTTAGTAATAAAGGTGACCTTTAAAGATTACATTGGGATTAACAATGACAAAAATAGAGAGGGTGGAAAGAGGCAAGGAGAGAAAGAAGGGGGGAAGAGAAAAAATGTAAAAAAACTCAAATGATTACACTGGGATTAACAGTGGGAAAATAATAAAGATGAAAAGGGGATGGAGAGTAATTGGAAATACAGGGCAAAGTAGAAGAGTTCAGGATTTCAAAATGAAGAAAAAAAGGGGGGAGAAGAAAATAAAAAAATGGGGAAAAGGGAGAAAGAAGTAATTGATGGAAAGAGAAAAGAGAAATATGTTGTATACATTTAGAACTAAAAATGAATTGAAGTAAGATCTATAGATATAAATGAATTTTAGAAAACTCAATAGGTGAGATTGTAATACTTGGAATGTCTTTAATTGTAATAATGAAACTAACTAAAACATTGGAAATTAAGCTGAAAATTAATTCTGTTTAAATTATGTACAAAGCAATGGAAAACTACTTCGAATTATAAGATTTATAAATATAAATAAATTTAATGCATGAGATTGTAATATTTGGAATATTTTTAATTGTAACTATGGAATTTAACCAACAAATTGGAAATTAAGAGGTATAGAAAATATATATATTTGAAAAAGCAATTGAAAATTGGGTTTACGTTAAAAATAATGAGAATTGAGAAATAGAATTATAAATGAATTGAAGTAAGATTTATGAATATAAATAAGTTTAATATATGAGATTGTAATATTTGGAATACTTTTAATTATAACTATGAAATTCAGCTAAAGCATTGGAAATTATATTATATTGTGAAAATTAATTTGGTTTACAGCTTAATAAAAAGAGATTACACATATATTTGAAAAAGTAATGGAAAAGAAATGAATGATTGTAATGTTATATATTTAAGAGACTTCTAGTAAGATATTTGATTGTAATATTTGGATAAGTTGACAAAGAAAAATATTTGTGATTGGAATAAGGGAATTTAGGTAAATACTGGAAATTATATTATGTTGTGAAAGGATGCAATGGGGAAATATTTGTTTAGGATGATTTAGAGTTAAGGTTAACTATAAGAAATATGATTGATTTGAAATTTAAGGGTTTTAACTTGGAGAAAGTAAGGGAAAAAACAAAAATTAATTAAGATTAGAGATTAGGGCGAATGGTAATATTGGTTAAATATCAGAAGAAACAAGGAAAAGAAAATAAAAATTAGAGAGAAAGAATATTATGGCAAAAAGTGAAATATATAAAATTGTGTTGGAGACAGTGGTGGGATTCAATTTTTTTAACAACCGGTTCTGTGGGCATGGCTTATTTGGGTGGGCATGGCTTGGTGGTCGTGTGACCGGGTGGCCGTGGCTATGTGTAAAGGGACTATTCAGAGGGCTGAAAAAAGTCATTTCTGACTGGTCCTCGCACTTTTGACTGGTCCTCACACTTATGACCATCCTCACATTTATGCTTGTTGCAGCATTCTTAACTACCATGTCACTCATTTCACAACTGCGTCTCTTCACCATGGTGACGATAGGGCGAAAAACATAAAATGTGAGGACAGTCATAAGAGTGAGGACTGGTCAAAAGTGCGAGGACCGGTCAAAAATAACTTTTTCAGCCCTCTGAGTAGTCCATATGCACATAGGGATTACCCAGAGGGCTGAAAAAAGTGATTTCTGACAGTTCCTTGCACTTTTGACTGGTCCTCGCACTTATGACCGATCATCATTTATGCCCATTGCAGCATTCTTAACAACCATGTAACTCATTTCACAACTCCTTCTTTTACCATGGTGACAAGATAAGGCACAAAACGTAAAATGTGAGGACAGTCGTAAGTGTAAGGACTGGTCAAAAGTGCAAGGACCAGTCAAAAATAACCTTTTCAGCCCTCTGAATCGTCCATATGCACAAAAGGACTACCCAGAGGGCTGAAAAAAGTGATTTCTGACAGGTCCTCGCACTTTTGACCGGTCCTCGCACTTATGACTGGTCATCATTTATGCCCGTTGCAGCATTCTTAACAACTGTGTCACTCATTTCACAACTGCAGTGCTTCGCTTTGTAAGTCAAGGATTACCTGTACAAAAATGCAAAAAGCTTCTTTGCTTGCAAAAAGCTGCCCTAAATACCAATCATCAGATTAGAAATACCTGCAAATTGGAGTTACAAATCAGGGAGGGTGCCAGAGCACCTTGAGGAATTAAAATAGTTAAAATGCAATGATAACTATCAGCAGCCAACTCTTGCTCATAAAGTGAAACCCTTTAGCATAGAGGTCATTTAAGCTCTCCAGAATAAAGCAAAGGAGCAAACAGAGTATCTGTTGCTTGTTAAATCAATTACCAGAACAAATAGACACAGAACTAGACAGATTTCCAAAGCTGCTTCTTTTCAGGAACAGAGATTAACTTTTTTCCTTCCAAACGAATAGGGAAAATTATCTCATCACTAAACACAGGATTAAACATCACCAAAAACCAGTTTTAGACCAAAAGTCAGAAAGGGTATGTAAACTCACGTTTGAATGTCAATCTTTCTAGCTAGCCAAGAAGCCTTGCTGAATGTCACTCACCTTGGTTCCTTGTCATTAAAGTTTCTGCTTCATTATTTAATTATTTCTTCAAAGTGCTGATCATTGCACCCTGGCTGGAAGAACTCCAACAGGGGAGTATTTCCTCCCAACAGTGGTATAAAAAGCTTAAAACAACCCTTCCCTTTTAAAAAAGTCAAGCAAAAAAACCCCTCCGAGAACCTCCAGAACCAGAAGCGACAGTAAATCTAGGCCTACTGCCGGAGAGGCAGTTTCTGTAAACAGGGCAATAAACATTAGGCTAGGAAACAACACCAAATGTTGTAATTCCTTACAGGATTAACCCTGTAAAGCGGGGAAAAATGAAAGGAGATTTCTTTTAACAACCGGTTCTCCGAACTACTTAATTACTTAACAACTGGTTCTACCGAACCGATGCAAACTGGTAGAATCCCACCACTGATTTAAACCATGTACAGGAGTCATCTAGGTCGTTGTTGGTAGAGATGTGTTTTTTTGGGGAGGTTTTGGTAGTGGCTTTTTTGGATCTTTTGCTTGGCATGGTGTATTTGTTTTGTAGATGTATAATCTATTATTTGCTGCTATGGATGACTTAATCTCTTATTTTTTTTTTATTTTTTTTTTTATTTGATTTATATGCCGCCCTTCTCCGAAGACTCAGGGCGGCTTACAATGTGCTCAGCAATAGCCTTCATCCTTTTGTATATTTATACAAAGTCAGCTTATTGCCCCCACAAACTGGGTCCTCATTTCACCTACCTTAGAAAGGATGGAAGGCTGAGTCAACCTTGAGCCTTGGCGAGATTCGAACCCTGCAGTAATTGCAGGCAGCTGGTCTTAATAACCAGCTTTAATAACAGGGTGCCTTAAACCCCTGTACTACCAAGGCTATTTGTTGGTAATTGGTGACACACTAATCAAGAACAATAATTATTCAATATGATAGGCAATTAATTAAAGCTACATTAATAACTCAGTAATTAATTAATCAGACAATGAATCAATTTATCTAAAATAGTAATCTACTAGACAATCAATTAATAAACTAGACAATTAATGCTAAAGCAACTTGACAATTAAAACTAAAGTAAGCAGTAACTATTAATTATACTAAACACTAAATCAGTAATCAGTGAATCAATTTGGTTAATCAACATTATTGAAAGACAGTAATGAAAGGGTGGGGTAGTGGTGGTTTTAAAGGTAGCAGCAGCGTCAGTTTAAAAAGGCAGCATTTATAAGGGCATTAGTAGCATCAGTTTAAAAGGTAGCAGCAGACAAAAATCAGCAGAAGTCCATTTCCCAATGCTTTTCACACTCCTGCTTTGTTTTGAAATCCCAATGTTTTTTGCTCGTCTGCTTTGTCTTGAAATCAACAGCAGCCTGCTTCCCATGTTTTTCGCTAGCCTGCTTTGTTTTGAATAGTTCACTCGTCTGCTTCGTTTTGAATAGATCGGGATTTCCAACCAAAAAAAAAAAAAAAAAAACTTTTATACTTCTCCAAAGCTTTTCAAATTCTAGTTTCTTACTTTTAAGGTACTTTCACCTTAATTTATTTCACCTTAATTTTAATGTTTAATGTTTGGATCATCAGGATCTTGGTAGAAGGAAAGATCCACATGTATTTTTGTATGAGTGGAGCGGGTGAGAAGGAAAGATGCCCGTGGGGTAGAGGCTTGTTTAAATCTTTGTACCTCAGATCCTAAGCAACTTCTTGGAAAGATCCCCGTGGGGTAGAGGCTTGTTTTTATCTCTTATTTCTTGGGATGAAAAGATCTCCATGTGAGCAGGTAGCAGTAGGGTTGCTGGAGGGAGAGTAGATGGACTCAGAGGCTAAAGATGGTGGCAGTGGTGGCTGGAGACAGCGGCGTTGGCCAGTTTCAGCTGAGCGGCTCGCTGAAAGTTTTAGTGGATCACTTGGATCTTTTCCCTTTGATCCTTTGGAGTTTTGCTGAAGGAAAGATAACTGTGGGTCCAGGTAGCGGAGGGTTGTTTGAGTACGAAGGGCTCCAGATTGCAGAATGACGAAGCACCTCTTCCTCCTCCATTCACTACAGGAAGTAACAAAATGGTGATGATGTTTCTAGATGTCCAAAAAGGTTTTGACAATGTGAACTGGCAATTTATGATAGAACAACTGCAGAGAATGGACTTTGGGGACAGATTTATAAATACTATAAAAATGATTTATGACAGACAATCTGCTAAGATAATGATGAATGGAGAAATGACAGAAAATGTTAGCATTATGAAGGGCACTAGACAAGAATGTCCTCTATCACCATTGCTGTTTATTTTGACTTTAGAAGTTTTAAATAGAAATATTAGGCGAAATGAAGAGATAAAAGGGATAAAAAACAAAAAAGAAGAGTATAAACTGCAAGTTTTTGAGGTTGACTTAGTATTCATCTTAGAGGAACCACAAATAACAGGTCCCAAATTACTAGAACAAATAGAGAATTATGGAAAGGTGTCTAGTCTAAAAATAAATAAAGATAAAATGAAAATTTTGATGAAAAATTACAGAAAAACACAAAAGAGAGATAGAAGAGAATTTAGATATACAAGTGGTGAAAAAAGTTAAATACTTAGGAGTCTATCTAACTTCAAGATGTGAAACGATAAAAGAGGATAATTATTATAGATTAAAACAACAAATTGAGAAAGACTTGGAGAAGTGGAAGAATCTTCAATTGTCACTAATGGGAAGTTTTGCAATAATAAAGATGAATATATTACCAAGATATATACCTAGTGGCTCAGCAGGCTGATAGCATTGTGATTATCACCAGCTGTCTGCAATTACTGTAAGTTCGAATCTCACCAGGCTCAAGGTTGACTCAGCCTTCCATCCTTTCTAAGATAGGTAAATTGAGAACCCAGTTTGTGGGGGCAATAAGCTGACTTTGTATAAATATACAAAAGTATGAAGGCTATTGCTTAACGCATTGTAAGCCGCCCTGAGTCTCCGGAGAAGGGCGGCATATAAATCAAATTAAAAAAAAAAGTTTATTATTCATATTTCAGACAGTACTGATACAAATTGAAAAGACTTATTTTCAACAGCTTAATAAGATAATAAGGAAATTTATATGGCAAGGGAAAAAAGCAAGAATAAGCATAAAAATGCTTCAGGATTCAGGATTATGTGGAGGATTTGGGTTACCGAATTGGGAATTGTATTACCAGGCAGCAGCATTGACTTGGATGAAGGAATGGGTTGAATTAAGAAATACAAGACTATTAACACAGGAAGGTCATGATTTACAATTGGGGTGGCATGCATTTTTATGGTATGGTAGAAGTAAGATACATACATACTTTCATAGACATTATATAAGGAATGCATTGTTATTGGCATGGGAGAAGGTCATAGATAAATATTATGTGAAAATACCAATATGGTTATCAACAATGGAAGCTTTGATACACTCAAATGTTTTTAATGTTGGAAATATTTAGATATAAGGACTTACTAACAGATAAGGGGGATTTGAAAGGGAAACGAGAATTGGAAGAACAGGGGATTGAGATGGATTGGTATATGTACATGCAGATACAAACAAGATATGAAAAAGACGCTAAATTATATGGTTTTCACTTAGAAAAAACAGAGTTGGATGGGATACTCACAGGAACAGTGGATAAATTAATAAAAAAAACTTTATAATTTTTTACTCTGCATTGAACTGGAGGAGGAGCAAGTAAAGGAAACAATGATAGCCTGGGCAAAGAATTTTGGATATTCAATAGATCTAGATAAATGGCAACAGTTATGGGAAAGAAATTATAAATTAACAATGTCCACTGCATATAACGAAAATCAATATAAAATGTTTTATAGATGGCATATGCCCCTTGAGAAACTGGCAAAAATATTTAAAGATAAATCAGCTAAATGTTGGAAATGTCACCAGTTACCAGGTTCGTATTACCATATGTGATGGACATATCCAGAAGCTAAAAATTATTGGAATAAAATTAAGATATGGCTGGAAGAAATTATATAACAACGTATTGATTTAAAACCAGAACTGTTTCTACTGGGTATCCTGCCAGAAAAAATTAGCAAAGAAAATATTTATTTGATTATACATGTAATAACAGCTGCAAGGATTGTTTATGCACAACATTGGAAAGCAGAGAAAATACCTTTGGAAGGAGAAGTAATTAAAAAAATTTAGATTGTGTAGAAATGAATAGATTGACTATGATGATTAAAGAAAGAGAAGATTCAGAATACTTTAAGGTATGGAATCAACTCTACCATTGGTTAGAAAAGAGATACAAATAAGTAAATTAATAGCTATGTATGAAAATGCTATAATCAGAATATTTTGTTAGTGATGAATTGTTGTAATTGATTGGATGAGAATGAAGACAGAAGAAATAACAAAAAGAAGAATGATTGGAGACAACACCGAGATGTCACATGGAAGGAATTACTGATATATTAAATGTTTGTTTATTTAAAATATATAAAACTTTTAATTAAAAAAAAAGAAAGTAAAAACTCTTGAAACGTAGTCTTTCAAAAGGAACCTTTTATTAAGCAGAAGTGACAGCAATGGATTCAAAGCAACATCTGAATACCCTTAGGCAAGACAAGTAGGATTAAAGCAGTAGAGACCCCTCCCTTAAGCCAGAATGCAGATTTTAGCTAATACACAAGTGTGAAGATGTTTTCTTTACCAGCTGCCCTGAGAACCCGGATAAACATGTATTCACATCATTATCTTTTTGAGCCAGGCTAAGATTCGATATTGGGATAAAACTCAAATATTAGAAATCCAAATCTTTGGTCAAGACAGAAGTGCCTCTTCCGTGCCAAGGTGCTGAGATGACAAACGGTATTTGACGTAGGTACAGAATTGTAAAAGGGGCAAACTGACCCTAAACAGATACATCCTGTTGTTTAATGTTTATTACACCCCAAATGTCATGTAGATTCTAGAGAAGAAATACTGCTTCCCTTACTGTCCTCTTTACTGCTCGTGAGGCACCTTTGTGCCCCTTATCTCCTTTTATTATGTCTTGAGCTCCGGAGCTGAGAACCTGAGCCTGTGGGAAAAGGGCTGTTATGTCTTTCCTAGAGATAGATTAAAGGGTAACTTCTACATGTGAAATGTCGCACTCTTCGTAATAACTTTGCCTTTATACTGTATAAATATCTGGTCAAAATCAGCCATCTTTGTTCAGACCCTTCACTGTCTTTGGACTGTTTGAACCTTGTGCAATAAACTCTTTCCTGCATTGAAGAGCTTGACCTAGTCCGTCATTTTTCCTATAACAGCTGGCAACTCCGCCGGGACTAGGTGCAAGGCAATATTTCGCTGAGGGCCGTTCGACCCCTTGGGACCATCGGGAAGTCGCTCCTGAACATTCTCCAGGCACCACGGGGATAAAATCTCCGGGAGACAGCAGCGATAGCCCTATGGGACCGACGGAGCTCTGATCGAGTCCAAGAACCCTGTGGTGCAGGAAAGGTGATCTGAACAAATTCCTGGCCAGGAATCTACGGAGTGGGAGCGTTTTTAAGTGAGTATATTGTAAAAGAATTGTACTTGCCTCATTTGAAGGCAGACGGAGGGACCTGATCACTCCCTCGGACTCGGGGTGGCTACCCTAACAAAGTCCATGTCAGATTGTGTGGGTGGTTAAGCCATCGCATTTCTCGTTAGTGGCTGTGAGTTTCCAGGGCTACGAGTCGGCGGCAGTGTGATAGAATGGGAGGGGCTCAGAGTGTGCCAAATACTCCGTTGGCATGCATGTTAAGAGGTTTTGACAAGTATTTTAGCAACCCTTCCTATCCGAAAGGATCAAAGGATCGATTAAAATTCTTATGCAGACATGTGTGGCCATAAAGGGAGGCGGGCTAACCCCTCCCCCCTCAGGGATGGTTAAGGGAAGACACAGTGGATAAGTTGTGTCAAGTGATTGTAGTGAATCAGGATAGATATCCTGATCAATTTTAATATATTGATCAATGGGTGAGAGCCCTAACAGAAAAAAGCTGAGGATTTATTGTAATGTCAGGCTGAAACGGTTGGGTTATGTGTAGCTGAGCAGGCAGGAAAAGTGAGGGGGCTGCTGGAGGGAGCGGAGGCGGAAATCAGAGGTGTATGAGTGGTCTTGGCGCGAAGTCAAAAGTCAAGGAGAGTCATTTGCCTAGAGGTAGCAGTCAGAGTGAGGGAGAGGGGGATGATGATGATGATGATGATTTGGAGGCTGTGGGGGCTGTAGGTGGAGAAGAAAGAGCAGGAGGTACGGATGAATAAAAAGGCTGGTTTGTTGGCAGGGGCACTGCGAAGTGGGATGCAAGGGGTTTTTTCTCTCCCCCCCTTCCTTTGGAGGGGAGAAACAGGAAAAGAGATGCTTTTTGTTCTTTTAAAACTTTTTTTCTCCTTTCTCTCACCCCCCCACTCCTCCTCCTCTTTCTGTGACGCCTCTTTCATTAACATATAAAAGCTATGCAGATACATTCTCCTTTCTGCTCTGAATACATTTTGATTTTATTTTTATTTTTTCTTTTCTGGAAATTTTTGGAGGTTTAACAACACTTAATTAAACCAGTACTCAAAATCCTGTTGTTCCGTCAGGCTGGGTTAGCAACATAATTTTACATTGGATGTTTTAAATTTCTGGGGTTTTAAATTGAGCCGAATCCATTTAATATTTTTAATTATTTTAAATTGGTGTTTGTCTTGTTTTTTTTAACAAAATAGGCTGTACACCGCCCTGAGTCCTTCGGGAGATGGGTGGTATAGAAATAAAATTATTTGGGAAAAGGAATTACTTGGGAAAAGGAATGCCCAAGACAGATGGTGAGAAGTAGAGGGATGAGAAGAGCGGATTTTGGGTCAGGGATGCGTAGGCAGTTTGCAGGGAGAAGGGGAGAACGAGGACAGAGGAGAGGTTTGAGTAGAAGGTTGGACAGACAAGTTCAGGTTGGGGTTTTGGTAGAGGATTTGGAGAGGGCGCAGGGCAACAGAAAGTGGAAAGTATTGGATTGGCAGACATGACTTGGTCAGATTGAGGGGGACCAGGCTTGGAAGAACCCCCGCCTGAGCCATTGGTTACAATGAAAATAGGGGGTCAGTACAGAACGTTTCTGGTAGATATGGGAGCAGGAAGATCAGTTGTAAATAAGCAGATTGCAGCCCCCCAGATCCCATAAAATTCAGGTCCAGGGGGTATCAGGGCAAGCCATGGGGCGGCAGGTCTTGAAACCAGAGATGTGTGATTTTAAGGAAGCTGAAATCCAGCATGAATTCTTGTATATCCCTAAATGCCCTATTCCGTTGTTAGGCAGGGATCTGCTGAGTAAATTAGGGGCAACAATTTCTTTTGATGAAGATAGTCAGAGAATGACCATAAGGCATTCCCTAGAGGAGATTTGGAGGTTGATGATAGGGAGACAGGTTGAAGAGAGAGGAGGAGGAGAAGTGGAGGTTGTTTGATGTGCCTGAGGATAACCTGCTGGGTTTTGCAGCTCACCAGCCTCCAGTGGTGGTGGAACTAAAACCTGGAGTGGCGTCTGTGAGTATAAGGCAGCGACCCGTTTCTTGGGAAGCTATTTGTGCTATTTATAAAAGCATTCAGAGATTTGGAAGTGGGGGTTTTGGTGCCTATTTAGTCCACCTGGAATACTTCAATTATCCCAATTAAACAGTCAGATGGGTCTTACTGCCCAGGGCACGGTAACTTTACACCTGGCCGTGTCAAATTCATATACCCTGTTAAGTTTAATTCCACCCCGGGCTGAGTGGTTTTCTGTTATTGATTTAAGGGATGCATTCCCATTCACCCCATAAGCCAGCCACTGTTTGCATTTTGAGTGGGAGAATCCTTATACAGGAATGACGATAAAGTGGTGATAAAGACGGCAAAGTTTAATTACTTTTCCGCCTCTATTGCGTCATCAGGGAATCATCCGGCCACCCTGTTTAGGGTGACCCGCTCCCTGCTCCATCCGGGAGTGCAGGAGGATCCCCTGGAAGGCAGGGCGGAGGATTTCGGACAATACCTGTATGACAAAATCGCTCAGATCCAGGGGGATTTGGACTCTGACTGGGTAGATCAGGGCAGGGTGACGAGGAATAGTCTTGAGAACGTTATTTGGGAAGAGTTTGATGCTGTGACTCCCGATGATGTGGACAGGATTTTGGGGAGACTTAGTACGGCCACATGTTTACTGGACCCGTGTCCCTCCTGGTTGGTACTGGCTTCCCGGGAGGTTACACGAGGCTGGCTCCAGGGTGTTATCAACGCTTTGTTGAGTGAGGGTTACTTCCCCACTGCCTTGAAAGAGGCGGTGGTGAGGCCTCTCCTCAAGAAGCCGTCCCTGGATCCGGCAATATTGGCCAACTATCGTCCTGTCTCCAACCTTCGCTTCATGGTGAAGGTTGTTGAGAGTGTGGTCGCGCGACAGTTTCCACAATTCCTGGAGGAAACATCTTATCTAGATCCGTTCCAGTCGGGTTTCAGGTCTGGGCACAGCACGGAAACGGCATTGGTCGTGTTGGTTGATGATCTCTGGAGGGCTCGGGACAGGGATTGCTCCTCTGTTCTGGTCCTGTTAGACCTCTCAGCGGCTTTTGATACCATCGACCATGGTATCATGCTGCACCGGCTGGAAGAGTTGGGGGTGGGAGGCACGGTATTGCGGTGGTTCTCCTCCTTTCTCTCCGACCGGTCGCAGTTTGTGTTGGCAGGGGGGCAGAGGTCAACCTCGAGGCCTCTCGTCTGTGGAGTGCCGCAGGGATCGGTCCTCTCACCCCTTCTGTTCAACATTTATGTGAAGCCGCTGGGCAAGATCATCCGTGGCTTCGGGGTGAGATACCATCAGTACGCTGATGACACCCAGCTGTACATCTCCACCCCAGGCCACCCCAACGATGCCCTTGAAGTGATGTCTCAGTGCCTGGAGGCTGTGCGGATCTGGATGGGGAGGAACAGACTCAAGCTCAACCCTTCCAAGACTGAGTGGCTGTGGCTCCCGGCATCCCGATATAGTCAGTTGACTCCATCACTGACTATTGGGGGTGAGTCCTTGGCCCCCACAGAAAGGGCTCGCAATCTGGGAGTCCTCCTGGATATGCAGCTGTCCTTGGAGGAACATCTGACGGCCGTAACCAGGGGGACCTTTTATCAGGTTCGCCTGATTCGCCAGTTGCGGCCCTTTCTTGATCGGGATTCCCTGTGCACAGTCGCTCACGCCCTCGTCACCTCTCACCTTGACTACTGCAATGCTCTCTACATGGGGCTCCCCTTGAGGGACACCTGGAGGCTCCAGCTGGTCCAGAACGCAGCAGCACAGGTAGTGATGGGAGCAGCATGGCGCTCCCATGTAACACCGCTCCTGCGCGAGCTGCACTGGCTCCCGGTGGTCTTCCGGGTGCGCTTCAAGGTGTTGGTTATCACCTTTAAAGCACTCCATGGCATAGGGCCTAGCTATCTTCGAGACCGCCTGATGCTACCGACGACCTCCCAGCGAACCGTGCGCTCCCACAGAGAGGGCCTCCTCAGGGTGCCATCAGCCAAACAATGTAGGCTGGTGACCCCCAGGGGGAGAGCCTTCTCTGTGGGGGCACCTACCCTCTGGAATCAGCTGCCCCCAGAGATAAAGAGAATCCAAGACCTCAGTGCCTTCCGCCGTGCCCTTAAAACCCACTTTTTCCAGCAAGCTGGGCTGGCTTAGGAAGAAATTTTTTAAAATTTTTAAATGTTTAATTGGTTTGTGGTTTTTTTAAATTTTGGGCCAAATTTATATAGATTTTAATTGTTTTTAATATTTGTATTTCATGTTTTTAATTCTGGCTGTGCACCGCCCTGAGTCCTCAGGGAGAAGGGCGGTATATAAATTGAAAAATAAAATAAATAAAATAAATAAAATAAAATGCAATATATTGGGACTCGGCTGCCTCAGGGATTTAAGACCTCCCCCACATTGTTTGGAACAGTGGTAGCTAGAGACTTGCAGTATTATGTGCCTCAACAACCAGGAGACACAATACTGTAATATGTTGATGATGTTTGGATCAACAGGACTGACAGAGGATTTATGTTGGGATAATACTAAGATGAATGCACGATAATGCTAGATTTGTTATTAGAGTGTGGTTATTGGGTATCAAGAAAGAAAGCTCAATTGGTGAAAAGGAAAGTTAGATATTTGGGATACGATATAAGGGTCGTCGAGCTTTAGGACCAGAGCGGAAAAGGGCGGTCCTAATGCTGGCAGGACCCCGAACAAAAAGACAACTGAGAAGCTTTTTAGGATTAGCTGGCTTTTGCCGTAATTGGATCCCTAACTTTGCTTTGATGGCAGCACTTTTGTATGCAGCCACCAAAGGAGCCAATGTGGAACCCCTTGAGTGGAAAGGGGGGGGGAGGAAAAGCTCTGGCTTTATCGAACTTGCCTTTGAATTTGTATGTAAACACTGATAGAAATATTGCTGGGTACTTACCCAGCCTTTGGGAAGTTGGCAACAATCTGGAGCCTATTTGTCAAAACAATTGGATGGGGGGGGGGCTAAAAAGCTGGCCCCACTGTTTGAAGGGGCTGGCTGCAAGTGCAGAATTGATTCAGAATTGTAATAAACTTACTTTTTCTTGTCCTATACTCATGCACTCCCCTCATGAGGTGCAGTCTGTGTTGGATACTAAGGGACATTTGTGGATCAGTGGGCAAAGGTTGACAAAATATCAGGCAATTATGAGTGAGAATCCACAGGTTATATATGTTAGGTGGCCTGATTTAGGTCATAAATGGGGGGGGGTTGGAATATGGAGATGGTACAAGAACTTAATAAGCAAATTGAGAGATTCCAACGATATGTGATGGAACAAGTACCCCCTAGATTAGTAACTTAATGTCACTCATTTGAACCTGGGGACCAAGTGGAAGATGGAAGGGATCTTTTATTGGTATTATGACTTCTCCACTTGCTATTAAGATTGCAGAATCAAAATCATGGATCCATCGGACACGAGTCAAGGCAGCCGCTGACACTGGCTGGAAAGTGTCCGTGGACAAACAACATCCAGCAAAACTGACATTTGAATGTGCTTAAAGAAAGCTTTTGTATTTTATATATAGGTTACCTTGATGTATATCTGCCGATGTAACCCGCTGTAAGCTAAAAAGAGGATGGAGCACCTGCTCTCTTGAATTAGTCCGGAACTTGGATCCTGATGAGAGATTGAAGATCATTGCGGATTCATGTGGGAGGAAAATTGGGTGTGGGCACTTTGAGTAATTGGGGTAGTAGCTTTATTGGTCATTGTGTTTTACAGATATAAGCAATGGTTTTGTGGACAACCAGGGCCCATTTGATTTCTCAGTCGTTCCGATCCCTAATATTTCCCCAACCGGCTGCGGAGTGTGAACCTCTTACAGATGAAAGAAGTCCCTGCTTAGGACACCCTGGAAGCTGCCTTTTGATGCAAAAGAACAGAAAAGAGAATTTTCTTTAAATGTGTTGGTTTTGTAATTGTGGGTGTGAGTGTTGTTGTTGCACTCACTGTATTGATTGTGTTTTATGTATAAGCTGTAAGGTAGAGTGTGACATGAAAATTATAGAGGAGGTGCTAGTATATTATTTGGTAATAAATACTGAAGAAGTCCCCTTGTAATATTATCTGAAAATGGAAAAGCTGAATATACTCGAAATCCCTAGCTATGTAACAAATACCTTTGTCAAATTGGCAGAAGACATAGCCCACACTCTGAATGTATCAAATTGTTTTGTTTGTGGAGGAACTAACATGGGAGAAAAATGGCCAGGGGAAGTCCAGGAATTAAATTATTCCAAAGTCTTAGAAATGGACCAGAAGGGTAACCTGTCATATAATAAGGGTAAGGATGGAGACTGGACTTTGACTACTAGTCTGGTAGGGAATGTCTGTTTCCAGAGAAAAAATTGTGGCAGGCTGTCGTCAGGTAGGAAACCTCATATGTACAGGAAAATGGGAAAGTAAGGTATGGTGGTCAGGAGGTAATGCCACAGAGGGAACTGATGAAATGGCCCTGTTTAAGATAAACGGGTTATCTTTTTTAAAGGATCCAGATAATCAGACCCTTGAATGGCTGGCTCCTGATGGGCTATACTGGATATGTGGTAAGATGGCATATGGGGTTCTACCTAAATCCTGGTGCGAAGCCTGTGTCCTGGGACTAATTAGGCCCGGATTCTTTTTGCTTCCCCTTAAAACCCAACAGGTTTTAAGTGTCCCGGTATATGATGAGGTGGGAAACTTAAGACAAAGAAGACATGTGGATACATCTGCAATAGGAAAAGTTAGGGTCGGAGGTAACCAACGTAGTTGGGGTAGTGAAGAGTGGCCTGCAGAGCAAATTATTGAGGTTTATGGACCAGCTACATGGGCGGAAGATGGCATGTATGGCTATCGGATCCCTATATACATTCTGAACCGTTGAATTCGTCTGCAAGCTGTGGTTGAAATCATCACTAACGAAACTGTAAAAGGTCTTACTCAATTAGCTAGGGAGAGTGTCAAATCAAGGACATATATTATGCAGAATAGATTAGCCTTAGACTATTTGTTGGCCAAGGAAGGAGGGGTATGTGGAAAGTTTAATTTGACTAACTGCTGCATAGAAGTTGATGAAAGTGGAAAGGTTATTAAGGAGATAACAGACAAAATGGTTAAAATAGCTCATGTGCCAGTCCAGACATGGAAAGGCCTTAATTTACAGGACATGTTTTCAGGATGGTGGCCAAAGTTACCTGGCCTGCAGGCCATTTTTGGCCTGGTGGGATTAATAGCTGCAGGGTGTATTTTTCTCCCATGTATTTTACCTCTGTTCGTTAAAACTATTTCTAAAAGTCTATCCTTGCTGGTGGAACGTAAGACAACTGCTCAGGTGATGGCTATGTGGGATTACAAACGGCTCCAGCAGGAAGAGGATTTATAGGTGTGACTCGTCTGGATAAAACAGATGAGTCACAAAGGGGGGTATGAGCCAGGCTAAGATTCGATATTGGGATAAAACTCAAATATTAGAAATCCAAATCTTTGGTCAAGACACCTGGCCTCTTCCGTGCCAAGGTGCTGAGATGACAAACGGTATTTGACGTAGGTACAGAATTGTAAAAGGGGCAAACTGACCCTAAACAGATACATCCTGTTGTTTAATGTTTATTACACCCCAAATGTCATGTAGATTCTAGAGAAGAAATACTGCTTCCCTTATTGTCCTCTTTACTGCTCGTGAGGCGCCTTTGTGCCCCTTATCTCCTTTTATTATGTCTTGAGCTCCGGAGCTGAGAACCTAAGCCTGTGGGAAAAGGGCTGTTATGTCTTTCCTAGAGATAGATTAAAGGGTAACTTCTACATGTGAAATGTCGCACTCTTCGTAATAACTTTGCCTTTATACTGTATAAATATCTGGTCAAAATCAGCCATCTTTGTTCAGACCCTTCGCTGTCTTTGGACTGTTTGAACCTTGCGCAATAAACTCTTTCCTGCATTGAAGAGCTTGACCTAGTCTGTCATTTTTCCTATAACATTTTAAAGTGAAACAGCCCACATGGCTGTCATAAACATTCCTCAACGTTAAGGAGATCTCAGGGCTCTTTGGCGCCAGGATATAGGTTGTAAAATATCTGTTGACATAGGCAATGCTAGTAAATCGAATCCAAGTCTCCCCCTTCTCCCAATTGAATGGCAGGATCACTTTTAGGGATATGACATAAGGTTCCTTTTAAACTGAAGCCATTTTTCCTCAACCGTTGCTTCCCATGCTTGTCCTTCCTACAACCCCGCCTGCCTCTTGGACTCATTCACCCTCAAATGCCCATTGCTCTCAGTACTGCTGTCAGGGCTTCCCACTTCGTCATCTCCAGTGGACCACATCACAGTGCTCTAAAGCTTGCTGCCGTTGCCTCCTCATGGAGATGCTGAGATGCGGCAGATGGAAGGCTGAGAGTGACATTGTGTGTGTTTTTTCCCCAGGGCCATGGGTAGACCATGAAGTCCCTGAAGCCCGGGCTGGTAGGGATGGGTGGTGGCGGCAGCACAGGCACATGGGCAGGATCCTTGCTGCTGGCCACCGGTGGCTTGACTGGGGTGGTTTTAATAACCAAGACCAAAATGCACTTTGGGGAACTTCGCAGACACACAATAACAGGCGGAGGGCCCAGAAGCTTAGACATGCTGCGTCAGTCGGAGATTCTTGCTTCTCGATCCATGGTCGTTCTGCTCACTGCGGTTATCCACGAAGGTAAGACCAATGGTGGGGGAGGGAGACCTGCTCTGGGCCTGCCGTTCTCGGCTGAAGGGTGCAGGTCTCCTCGGTGAGGGCAGATGAGACTCGGCTGCCTTTCAGGCCCAGCTCTTGCCTTCCGTGGGGCCTCTGGGTGGCTGCTGCCCTCTCACCCTCCCCTCTGCCTCGGGTCCCGCATCCAGCCTGTGATGGGGGGATGCGCTGCTTTCAGGCCAGCCCAGCCAGTGGGTGAATGAGCGGGCAGCCCTCAGAGGAGAGCACTGCATTGGGGCCAAGTCTGCTGCGGTGCCACAAGGTGTGCACATGCAGTCCTGGGACATCTGCCCGCCCACCAGGAGCTACTAGTTCAGCCGAACCAGTGCGAACTGGCTGAATCACACTACTGATCCAATTGTCTCTATTAAATGAGCCTTGTAACCTTCTGACGGAGTGAAGCATCTTTTTTCCTAGAAGCTGGAGGAGGGCTGACATTAGGCCAGATCTGCAGAATCAGTCAACCCAGAGCCACCAAACTACAGTGGTGACTGCATAACTGATGTTGTATCACAAGAGTAACCAAGAGGAGGCTGACACCTGGGAAGAGGCAGCTGCCAGACCCCATGGCTGAGCAGACCCTCTGGAAAGGCTAAGGTTAGTGATGAGCAAAAGGTAGTCAGTGGGCAGCAGCCAGAAAGAAGAATGGGATGAAAGATTATCTCACCCAGGAAGGCAGAAAAACCCATTGAAGACAATCATGCATGGATCTCAAGGAATCAGGCCCCAGTGACTCAGATTATGATGGCATGCTGATCAAGCAAGCCATGGAAGCATTGAAGGGGGCCATGGACAAGCTTCCAGCATGAGAAACTCTGGCCTGTATATCCTTGGAGCGGTGGTGGCCTCCACAGCAGGGGGGCTGCCAGGAACCCAAGCCCTGCTCCTCATACTTCAATAAGTATCTGCTCCAGCCACTGCATCCCCCCCACCAGTTTGGGCCAGACAGCCCAGACAGTGTGACACCAACCCCACCTCTCGGTGTGAAATTCAATGGAGACCTGAGGACCTGGGATTTTTCACTGCCCACGTCGGGACCTACATGCAGCAATGCAGGACCAACATAGCAACCAAAGGAGCCAAGATGATGGTGGTGATGCTGGCACTAGAGAGCGCTGAAGTGAAGTAAATGGTTGCCTTCCGCAATGATGATACCCCGGAGCTGTGCAACTTTATGCTGTGCACTTTATGATGACAGTCCATAGGAGATTATGATGACAAGATCCATTAGGTGAGCACAAAGCCCAAACCCAAACCAAAGCCATCAGCCAGGGGCACTGATTGTGGCTGTTTACACTGAAGAGTTCCGTGATCTGGCATGCAGACTGACTGATTGGCCGCAGAACCTGTTCATCAAGGGTTTCCAGGATGGGCTCTTCTAAGTATACTATGTCCACAGCATTTTGCTGGTCTACTAATTTAGTCCCTTTTCTGAAAGAAAGAATGAAATAAGATTGGTTTGCCATGATCTGTTTTTAACAAACCAGTACTGGCTTCTAGTTATAACTCTGTTTCTGATGTTTGCAGGTCTTGTTTTTTTATTACTTTTTCTTCCCAGGTATATTCCCAGGTATTTATTTATTTACTTATTTACTTATTTATTTATTGATTGATTGATTGATTGATTGATTGATTGATTTGAATTGATTTGTATACCACCCTTCTCCAGCAGGACTCAGGCCAGTGAACAGCCGAGATAAAACAGTGCATAGAAAATTTAAAAAACAATTTAAAAGGTAATTAAATAATTTCGGCCCACAGTTTAAAACAACCCAATTAAAACCAATTTCAAATTAAAACCAAAACGGATGGGATCAAGCCAGCCCGGCTAGGTGAAATAAATGAGTTTTCAGGGCCCAACGAAAAGTTTGGAGGTCTGGTATCATGCATATCTCTAGGGGAAGGTCGTTCCAGAGGGCGGGTGCCGCCACAGAGAAGGCTCTCCCCCTGGGGGTCGCCAGCCGACATTGTCTGGTGGACGGCACCCTGAGGAGGCCCTCTCTGTGCGAGCGTACTGGCCGGTGGGAGGCTATTTGCGGCAGAAGTTGGTCTCGTAGATACCCCGGCCCTAAGCCATAGAGCGCTTTAAAGGTGGTCACCAACACCTTGAAGCGCACCCGGAAGACCACCGGGAGCCAGTGCAGCTCGCGCAGGAGAGGTGTCACATGGGAGCGCCCCATCGCTCCCATAATCCCCTGCGCAGCCGCATTCTGGACCAGCTGGAGCCTCCGGATGCACCCCAAGGGGAGCCCCATGTAGAGAGTATTACAGTAGTCCAGGCAGGAAGTGACAAGTGTCTGAGTGACCGTGTGTAGGGAGTCCCGATCCAGAAAGGGACGCAACTGGCAGATCAGGTGGACCTAATAAAAAGCCCCCCTGGCCACGGCCGACATATGCTCTTCTAAAGACAGCTGTGCATCCAGGAGGACACCCAAGTTGCGAGCCCTCTCCGTGGGGGCCAATGATTCGCCCCCAATATTGATGTTAGGCTGATTGGTCTATAGTTTCCTGGGTCTGATTTTTTCCCAATTTTTTCCCAACATCAACTCTTTTCCAATTCTCAGTAGTTCCCAGGTGCTCCAAGATTTTTGAAAGATATGGTACAATGGTTCTGAGATAACATCTGCCAGCTCCTTCAGAACTCTGGGATGTACAGTTATGTTTTTGGTAGCTTGGATTATAGTTTCTTTTTGTGTGAAGACTGATGCAAAAAATGAGCTAAGCAGCTCTGCTTTCTCTCTATTTCCTGTTACTTGCTTGCCATCTTCTACTTTAGTGGACTGCTTCCTTGGCTTTTTTTTTTTTTCTTATTATTTATATGTGGAAAGAAACTTTTAAAAAGATATATTTGACTTTTGTTGCAAGTCTTTATTCATTGTGAGCCTTTGCTTCCCTTTATTCATTGTGAGCCTTTGCAGATTTGGGCTATCTGCTGATATTTTTAGTTATGTGTCTCTCTTTACATGTTTTGTACTTGTCCTTTTTGTCACAAAGAGAGGTCTTTGTGCAACCATGCTGGTTTCTTCTTGGATTTCTTGCTTTTCTTTTTCAGTGGTATTGTGCTGAATTGGGCTTTTATGATCACATTTTTCAGATTGATCTAAAAAATCACTCTGAATTTTTCCCCTGGTGTCCTTTAGGATTTCCTCATTTAGGAAATCCTTTAGGCTTTCCATCCATGGAATTTTTCTTCGGCTTTCTCTGAGTTAAAATAATATCTTTTAAAGTTTAACACACTGATTCGGTTATGTAACAGATGTAACAGATTAAAAGAGTTGGAGAGACCTTATAGGTCATCTGGTCCAACCCTCCACTCAAGCAGGAGACCCTACACCATTTCTGACAAATGGCAGTCCAATCTTTTCTTGAAAGTTTCAAGTGATGAAGCTCCCAAAACTTCCGAAGACAAGCTGTTCCATTGCTTGATTATTCTCACTGTCAGAAAGTTCCTCCTCATTTCTAGGTTGAATCTCTCCTTGGTCAGTTTCCATCCATTATTCCTTGTCTAGCCTTCAGGTGCTTTGGAAAACAGCTTGACCCCCTCCTCTCTGTGGCAGCCCCTCAAGTATTGGAAGATTGCTATCATGTCTCCCCTGGTCCTTCTCTTCACTAGACTAGCCATGCCCAGTTCATGTAACCGTTCTTCATATGTTTTAGTCTCCAGTCCCCTAATCATCCTGGTTGCTCTCCTCTGCACTTTTTCTAGAGTCTCAACATCTTTTTTATAGTGTGGTGACCAAATCTAGATGCAGTACTCTAGGTGTGGTTGTTATGTACTGAGCAGGTTCCCCAGATTGTGCCCCCTATTGGAACGGATAGTAGGGTAATGCTTTGTGATTGGTTAACCACGCTGACAGCCGATATATAAGAGCTGTCAGCGATTATTCGAGTTGAGTTCTGAGTTCTGAGGAGATCGTTCAGAGTCTCCTGTTCAAGTTAATAAAGAAGTTACCTCAGAGGTTAATGTCGTGTGAAGAGACTATTTGTCAGTATTTATTAGTGGTCTAACTAGGGCTTTATAGAGTGGTATTAGTACTTACTTGATCTTGATTGTATCCCTCTATTAATGCAATTTAGGATTGCATTGGCTATTTTGGCTGCCGCTGCACACTGCTGGATCATATTTAGCTGATTGTCCACTAAGACTCCAAGATCCCTCTCACTGTCACTGCTATTAAGCCTGGTTTCCCTCAGTTCATATATGTGCTTTTGGTTTTTCTTACCTAAGTGTACTTTTCTCTACATTTAATTTCATTTTGTTAGATAGGGCCCAGTGTTCAAGTCTGTCAAGATCCAGATGGATCTTGAACCTATCATCCAGGGTGTTAGCTATTCCTGCCAGTTTAGTATCATCTGCAAATTTGTGAGTTCCCCTTCTATTCCCTCATCTAAGTTGTTTATGAAGATATTGAAGAGTACTGGGCCTAAGATGGAATCTTATGTCACCCCACTGCTTACTTCTCTCCATGTAGACTTAGACCCATTAAGGACTACTCATTGAGTACAGTTTGTCAGCTAGTTGTGAATCCATTGGTGGTGAAGCTATCTATCCCACTTTTTTCTAGCTTATGAAGAAGTAGGTTGTGGTCTACTTTGTTGAATGCCTTGCTGAAGTCTAAGTATATTATGTCCACAGTATTTCCCTGGTCTACTAATTTAGTCACTATGTTGAAGAATGAAATAAGATTGGTTTGGCATGATCTGTTTTTAACAAACCTGTGCTGACTGCTAGTCAGTGGTGGGATTCAATTTTTTTTAACAACCGGTTCTGTGGGCGTGGCTTAGTTGGGGGTGTGGCTTGGTGGTCATGTGACCGGGTGGGCGTGGCTAGCTGGTCATGTGACCGATGGGCGTGGCTATCTGCATAAGGACTACAGAGGGCTGAAAAAAGTCATTTCTGACTGGGCCTCGCACTTTTGACCGGTCCTCGCACTTATGACCATCCTCACATTTATGCCCATTGTGGCATTCTTAACAACCGTGTCATTAATTTCACAACTGCTTCTCTTCATCATGGTGACAAGATAGGGCAAAAACGTAAAATGTGAGGACAGTCATAAGTTAGAGGACTGGTCAAAATTGTGAGGACCAGTCAAAAATAACTTTTTCAGCCCTCTGAGTAGTCCATATGCACAAAAGAGGAGAAACAGACTCAGGCTCAACCCATCCAAGACCGAGTGGCTGTGGTTTCCGACATCCCGATATAGTCAGTTGGTGCCATCACTGACTATTGGGGGCGAGTCACTGGCCCCCACGGAGAGGGTTCGCAACTTGGGTGTCCTCCTGGACTCACGGCTGTCTTTAGAAGAGCACATGACGGCCGTGGCCAGGGGGACTTTTTATAAGGTCCGCCTGATTCGCCAGTTGCGTCCCTTTCTGGATCAGGACTCGTTAAATACGGTCACTCATGCTCTCATTACTTCCCACTTGGACTACTGCAATGCTCTCTACATGGGGCTCCCCTTGAGGAGCACCCGGAGGCTCCAGCTGGTCCAGAATGCGGCCGCGCGGGTGGTTATGGGAGCGACGTGGCGATCCCATGTGACCCCCCTCCTGCGCGAGCTGCACTGGCTCCCGGTGGTCTTCCGGGTGCGCTTCAAGGTTTTGGTTACCACCTTTAGAGCGCTCCATGGCATCGGACTGGGGTATCTACGAGACCGCCTTCTGCTACCAATAGCCTCTCACCGACCAGTACGCTCCCATAGAGAGGGGCTCCTCAGGGTGCCGTCGGCCAAACAGTGTCGACTGGCGGCCCCCAGGGGGAGAGCCTTCTCTGTGGGGGCACCTACCATCTGGAACGAGCTCCCCCCAGAGATACAGAAGATCCCGGACCTGCGCACGTTTTGCCGTGCTCTCAAAACTTTTCTATTTCAGCAAGTTGGTCTGGCCTAACTCCCATCTTTTAAATTTTTAAATTTTTTAATTCGTGATTTTATAAATTGGGTGTTTTAATCTGTGTTTCGGCCGAAATATTTAATAATTTTAAGGGATTTTTTTAATATTTGTATTATCTGTATTTTATCTTGGCTGTTCACCACCCTGAGTCCTTCGGGAGTAGGGCGGTATAGAAATTTGATTAATAAATAATAAATAAATAAATAAAAGGACTACCCAGAGGGCTGAAAAAAGTGATTTCTGACAGGTCCTCACACTTTTGACCGGTCTTCGCACTTATGACTGGTCACCATTTATGCCCATTGTAGCCTTCTTAACAACCGTGTCACTCATTTCACAACTGCTTCTCTTCACCATGGTGACAAGATAGGGCAAAAACGTAAAATGTGAGGACAGTCGTAAGTTCGAGGACTGGTCAAAAGTGCGAGGACCAGTCAAAAATAACTTTTTCAGCCCTCTGAGTAGTCCATATGCATAAAAGGATACAGCAATAGAGAGGGATGAAGGAAGGGAAG
Organism: Pituophis catenifer annectens; assembly: GCF_029215685.1. NCBI lineage: Eukaryota > Metazoa > Chordata > Lepidosauria > Squamata > Colubridae > Pituophis > Pituophis catenifer. The sequence continues at coordinate 104,069,055 of NW_027256883.1, read as the reverse complement.
GGAAATTAGAGTAGGAGTGAGGGTAAGAGAGGGAGGAAGAGAGGAGAAGGAGAAAGGAAGAGGAAGTAGGGAGGAGAAGAAGAAGGGGAGGAAGAGAAAGTAAGAAGGAAAGAAAAGAGAGAGGTGGTAGGTGTCAGGTATGCTTCCTTCAGTATCCAGGAAAGAAAACCCCAAACTCAAGCATTTTGAAGAATTTGGTACTTTTACTGAATATGAAAAGATTAACAACCCAGGAAAGCTGGAAGTGAACAAAACGCGCGAAATGCATCTACTAAGCTTCTTCCCCCCCTCGTGTTTATATTTTCTCAGCCAATCTAAAGGTCTTCCAAAGGTCAGGTGGCAACATGTCTGGCAGCGTCATCCATCAGGAATGTCGAGACAGTTGGTCAGCCATCCCCTTCTGAAATCCAGTTTCGATTCCCACGAAGTCCCCTCCTACAAAGACAAACCCCCTCTTGCTCTCTTCCCCCCCTTTGCTCCATACCTAATCCCTCCCCGTTTCTTATGGCAGCTAAAGCAGAAAAGCTGAGGCTGACATTCGGCCCCTCTTGCAGAAGAGACGTTAGTCCTAAATAAAAGGAAAAAGAGAAAGAGAAACAGAATATATACAATGATCAAGGTTTATCAGGGTATTTGGCATAGAACTGTTGTACTTTCTTGGGAGCTCGGACATCCCGTTTATTTACCCATTCAGCCTGAGATAGTGGAAAATGTTTCCAGGCAATTAGATATTGGACTTTACCATGGTGTTTTCTAGAGTCCAAGATTTCCTTAACCTCTAAATGTTGCTCCCCTTCTATGAGGATGGGAATTGGAGGGTTGCTATGATCAACCCTTAGGGGAGATGAGTGTTCAGGTTTCAATAAACTAACATGAAATACAGGATGTATCCGTCTCAAGGTTTTTGGTAATTCTAATTCAACTGTCACTGGATTTATCAGTCTAATCACACGGAATGGTCCTACATACTTAGGCCCCAGCTTTTTAGATCTCTGGGTGGTTTGTAAGTATTTGGTAGACAAATAGACTTTATCCCCCACTTTATAAATGTGAGCTGGGGACCTTTTCTTATCGGCTTGTGCCTTATGAGCTCGGTGTGCCTCATCTAATGCCTTCCGAGTCATTGTCCAGGTGCTCCTTAGTTGTTCCATCCAATCTATCAAGGAGGGATTTTGGGGATCATCTTGAGGTAACTCGGGAATGGGTACAAAATCCTGGCCCGATGCAACCTTAAAAGGGGTGAATCCGGTGCTACTATGCACAGAATTGTTATACGCCACTTCTGCAAATGGCAACAAGTCTACCCAATTGTCCTGTTGGTAATTCACGTAACACCTAAGGTATTGTTCGAGCACCCCATTGGTTCTTTCACAAGCACCATTTGTCTGAGGATGGTGACTGGAACTCAACCCCTGTGCGGAGCCTATCAATCTTAAAAATTCTCTCCAGAACCTGGAAGTAAATTGCACACCCCTATCAGAAATTATTCTTTTCGGAGACCCATGTAGTCGGTAAATCTGCCGAATAAATAATTTTGCGAGGGTTTTTGCTGAAGGGATCTTTGAGCAAGGGATGAAATGTACTTGTTTGGAAAACAAATCAGTTACTACCCAAATGACAGTGCAGCCCTCACTGTCGGGTAAGTCCACAATAAAATCCATAGATATTTCCTTCCATGGGGCGTTCGGTCTAGCCACACTTTGCAGTAATCCAGGGGATTTTCCTGGAGGTCTTTTAGCCGAGCACATACTGGACAGCTAGCCACATATGCCTGTATGTCCTTTTTTAGTGCAGGCCACCAAAACTGTCTCTTAACAAGATGTAAAGTTTTGACAAACGCAAAGTGTCCTGCGGCTTTGGCATCATGCGCATATTTCAATACGGTCGGTCTTAATGTGGTCGGAACATACAATTTTGATCCAACCCAAGCTAGTCCGTCGCGAAGTGTGCATTCATTCGAGTGGATTTTAAACCACTCATCAGCTTTTAGCGCTTCTCGTAACTTTTCGAGTAAATCCCCTGAGAGTTCTGGATCGGTTTTACTCTGCGCTCTGGTAGTGACAGGTGTTGCCAATTGCGTTAAGGGGATCATTGGTTGAACCACTTCCTTCTTTATGCTGTTGTACTGTGGTAATCTGGAAAGTGCGTCCGCCATGAAATTTTTCCCCCCAGGAAGGTAACGTAAAGTGAAATTGAAACGCTTGAAATGTTGGGCCCAGCGTGCCTGTTTGGGTGACAATTTGCGTGGTGTTTTTAATGCTTCTAGATTCTTATGGTCAGTCCACACCTCGAAAGGGTGTTTTGCCCCTTCTAAAAATTGTCTCCATGTTAACAGCGCCCATCTAACTGCAAACGCTTCCTTCTCCCATATGGCCCATCTCCTTTCTGTCTCAGATAGCTTACAGGATGTGTAAGCACAGGGTTGTAATATTCCATTCTCATTCTTTTGCAAGAGTATCGCTCCTACGGCAACGTCACTAGCATCCGCTTGTACTACAAAAGGTTGTTCCATGTCGGGGTGTTTGAGCACAGGTTCAGCTGCAAACAACTGTTTCAGTTTTTCGAAAGCGGCCTGACAGTCCATAGTCCATTCCAGTGGTTTCGAGGGTTTGGGTTTTACTTCCCCTTTGGTTTTGAGCAAGTTTGTAATTGGCAGTGCGATTTTTGCGAAAGAGGGGATAAATTGTCTATAAAAGTTAGCAAACCCTAAGAAACTCTGTAACTGTTTACGGGTGCGTGGTGCGGCCCATTCCATTACTGCCTGGACCTTTTCCGGGTCCATCTCTATTCCCTCATGCGATATACGATATCCAAGATAGTCGATTTTGTCTTGATGGAATTCACATTTAGAGAGTTTGGCATAGAGTTCAGCTGCTCTGAGTTTATTCAAGACCGCTCGAACCAATCTTATATGGTCGGCCATGTTGTCAGAATAAATTAGAATATCGTCCAAATAGACCAACACCCCCTTATATAGATGCTCATGCAACACTTCGTTGATCAACTGCATGAATACGGCCGGGGGCCCCTGTAGTCCAAAAGGGAGTACTCTAAATTGGAAACACCCCAGTGGGCAATTAAATGCTGTCTTCCATTCATCTCCCTCTTTTATTCTCACTCGGTAGTATGCCTCTCTTAAATCAAGTTTGGTAAAAAAATTTCCCTTTCCTAAATGGGCCAACATGTCCTTCATAAGTGGGAGGGGATAGACATTTTCCACGCAAATGGCGTTCATGTTTCTATAATCAACAACTAATCTGAAGGATCCATCTTTCTTTTCGCGGAACATTACTGGCGCTGCTACCTTGTGTTTGGCTCGTTCGATAAATCCCCGTTCTAAGTTTTTGTCAATAAAATTCCGCAATTCCTCCAATTCTCGAGGTGTCATGGGGTATATTTTTGGTTTGGGAAGCTTCACCCCTGGGAGTATTTCAATGGTGCAGTCAGTGGCCCTGTGGGAAGGCAGTTTTTCACAGTATTTCCCTGGTCTACTAATTTAGTCACTATGTTGAAGAATGAAATAAGATTGGTTTGGCATGATCTGTTTTTAACAAACCTGTGCTGACTGCTAGTCAGTGGTGGGATTCAATTTTTTTTAACAACCGGTTCTGTGGGCGTGGCTTAATTGGGGGTGTGGCTTGGTGGTCATGTGACCGGGTGGGCGTGGCTAGCTGGTCATGTGGCCGGTGGGCGTGGCTATCTGCATAAGGACTACAGAGGGCTGAAAAAAGTCATTTCTGACTGGGCCTCGCACTTTTGACCGGTCCTCGCACTTATGACCATCCTCACATTTATGCCCATTGTGGCATTCTTAACAACCGTGTCATTCATTTCACAACTGCTTTTCTTCATCATGGTGACAAGATAGGGCAAAAACGTAAAATGTGAGGACAGTCATAAGTTAGAGGACTGGTCAAAATTGTGAGGACCAGTCAAAAATAACTTTTTCAGCCCTCTGAGTAGTCCATATGCACAAAAGAGGAGAAACAGACTCAGGCTCAACCCATCCAAGACCGAGTGGCTGTGGTTTCCGACATCCCGATATAGTCAGTTGGTGCCATCACTGACTATTGGGGGCGAGTCACTGGCCCCCACGGAGAGGGTTCGCAACTTGGGTGTCCTCCTGGACTCACGGCTGTCTTTAGAAGAGCACATGACGGCCGTAGCCAGGGGGACTTTTTATCAGGTCCGCCTGATTCGCCAGTTGCGTCCCTTTCTGGATCGGGACTCATTAAATACGGTCACTCATGCTCTCGTTACTTCCCACTTGGACTACTGCAATGCTCTCTACATGGGGCTCCCCTTGAGGAGCACCCGGAGGCTCCAGCTGGTCCAGAATGCGGCCGCGCGGGTGGTTATGGGAGCGACGTGGCGATCCCATGTGACCCCCCTCCTGCGCAAGCTGCACTGGCTCCCAGTGGTCTTCAGGGTGCGCTTCAAGGTTTTGGTTACCACCTTTAGAGCGCTCCATGGCATCGGACTGGGGTATCTACGAGACCGCCTTCTGCTACCAATAGCCTCTCACCGACCAGTACGCTCCCATAGAGAGGGGCTCCTCAGGGTGCCGTCGGCCAAACAGTGTCGACTGGCGGCCCCCAGGGGGAGAGCCTTCTCTGTGGGGGCACCTACCATCTGGAACGAGCTCCCCCCAGAGATACGGAAGATCCCAGACCTCCGCACGTTTTGCCGTGCTCTCAAAACTTTTCTATTTCAGCAAGTTGGTCTGGCCTAACTCCCATCTTTTAAATTTTTAAATTTTTTAATTCGTGATTTTATAAATTGGGTGTTTTAATCTGTGTTTCGGCCGAAATATTTAATAATTTTAAGGGATTTTTTTAATATTTGTATTATCTGTATTTTATCTTGGCTGTTCACCACCCTGAGTCCTTCGGGAGTAGGGCGGTATAGAAATTTGATTAATAAATAAATAATAAATAAATAAAAGGACTACCCAGAGGGCTGAAAAAAGTGATTTCTGACAGGTCCTCACACTTTTGACCGGTCTTCGCACTTATGACTGGTCATCATTTATGCCCATTGTAGCCTTCTTAACAACCGTGTCACTCATTTCACAACTGCTTCTCTTCACCATGGTGACAAGATAGGGCAAAAACGTAAAATGTGAGGACAGTCGTAAGTTCGAGGACTGGTCAAAAGTGCGAGGACCAGTCAAAAATAACTTTTTCAGCCCTCTGAGTAGTCCATATGCATAAAAGGATACAGCAATAGAGAGGGATGAAGGATGGGAAGGGAAATTAGAGTAGGAGTGAGGGTAAGAGAGGGAGGAAGAGAGGAGAAGGAGAAAGGAAGAGGAAGTAGGGAGGAGAAGAAGAGGGGGAGGAAGAGAAAGTAAGAAGGAAAGAAAAGAGAGAGGTGGTAGGTTTGAGGAGAAAGATTGCTGTACAATAAAAAAGATGAATGGGAAGAAAGCCAACCCCAAACAAATATAAAGATATTAAGATAAAGAATGAATTGTTAAACTTTAAAGAATAAAAGAGAACAAATATGAATAAATAACAATAATTAGAAACACACATACAAACATACAATGTATTTTCTTTGAACAGAGTATTTGGCCGGTTCACAAATTTAAACAGTGTTTAGTCATTTCAATTAAATTTACAATTTCTATATTTCCTTTTTGCCATATTTATGCTTCATCTATTTTGTAAAAAACCAATATTACCCTTCATCTTCATCTCTAATCTTAATTAAATTCAATTTTTCCCTTCTATTCTATATTATACCCCTTCCCATTGTCATCTATTTTTATATCCATCCTCACATTGGTTAATTATGTAATATTACAGTTGTTTAATATAAATTCAACATTTTAATATAACTCAATTAGTTATATAACTACCTTTTTTGTATATTAATCAATATGAACGTGAATATTCCAATTATTTTCATGCAATCCAATTTCTTACAAATCAATTAATTATATTTACCAATAATAATAAACCAAATAATTTCCCCATATATTCCTCCAAACCACAACTTAACCATTTCTGCTTTCAACACAATATACAATTAATAGTATCTCAATTATTACAATTCCCTAGTTAAATAGAGCTTTTTTTCTTTTGTGTTTTAAAGTCTTGAACTCTCCTCTTTTTCCCTAAATTTCCCATTGTTTGTGCCTACCTTTTTTGGTGAGGAAAAAGAAAAGAAATCTGCCTGCCTAATTCTCCAACGTTGCAACAACAGCAAAGCCAACAGCCTTCTTCTGTTTCATTTTTCAGCATAGCTAGGGGGAAAAAAATCAGCACTCTTTGCAAGCAAGCAGCAGAGCCCTGAGCAAAACAGCTGAGAGCAAATCAGTTGAGAGTCGGGAGCCTATCTAAGCAAGGGCTAATTAGCCTATGCTGAAGCTCCGCGGGCCAATAAAATTACAAAAAAACACCGAACCCTTTGTTAAATTGCTGGCTCGCCCGCCTCTCGCCCACCACTATTTATTGGCAATAAATAGTGGTGCAGAGGGGTGGGGCAAGGGGCGGGGCGAGCCAGCAATTTAACAAAGGGTTTGGCCGAACCCCCTAGAATCGGCAGAATCCCACCACTGCTGCTAGTTATTACTTTACTCATCTCTAGGTGTTGGCAAATCTGTTTTTTATTATTATTATCTTTTCCAGTATCTTACCAGGTATTGATGTTAGGCTGCTTGGTCTGTAGTTTCTTGGGTCTGTTTTTTTCCCCTTTTTTGAAGATGGGAACCACATTAGCTCTTTTCCAGTCCTCTGGTAGTTCCCCAGTGGTTTCAGGATTTTTGAAAGATGTGATGCAATCGTTCTGAGATGACATCTGCCAGCTCCTTTAGAACTCTGGGATGTAATCCATCAGGTCCTGGTGATTTGTATTCATCAAGATCAGACAGGTGTTCTCTTACTATTTTTTTTTTTTTTTGCTTATTTTAACTTTATTTCCAGTCTGTTTTTTACAATTATGTTTCTGGTAAATTGGGCTATAGTTTCTTTTTGCATGAAGACCGATGCAAAGAACGAGTTAAGCAGATCTGTTTCTCTCTGTTGCCTGTTACTTCCTTGCTGTCTTCTCTCTTTTTTTTTTATTGAAAAGTTTTACAAAAAAAATACAAAAAATTTTCTTCCCCCCATGTTCCCCCCACCCTTTCCCCTCCTCATCCCACCCTCCCCCCCAGACTTCTCAGAGCAAAATACAAGGTATTTCATTTAATCAATCATAAACTAGATTAATCTACTTATCCTCAAAGTACTAACTCCCCCCCTGAAACCTTAACTCCACTATAAATAACAAAATACTTCTAATACTAACATTCATTCATAAGCTATTTGATATTTTCTTGTCTGATACTTATTTTGAATATAATCAATCCATCTTCTCCATTCCGATACGTATCTTTCTTGTATGTGGTCCTTCAAGTACGCTGAGATTTTCGCCATTTCTGCTGGGTTTGTTACTTTCAATATCCACTCTTCAATAGTAGGCAAAGAGTCCTTCTTCTAATATTGAGCTACCAACAGCCTAGCTGCTGATATTAAGTTCAAAATCAATTTAGTCTCTGATACTGTGCAGTCCATAGTTATACCCAATAGAAACAATTGAGCAGTAAATTTCAACCTTCTTTTCAAAATGTTCTGCATCACCCACCAAATTTTTATCCAAAATGCCTTGATTTTCTTACAAGTCCACCATATAGGTTGCATCATTACATTCACATCTCCAACATTTAGCTTGCAAATTTGAGTACATACATGATAATTTTTTAGGGTCTAAGTGCCATCTATAAAACATTTTATAAAAATTCTCTCTCAAATTTTGTGCTTGCGTAAATTTAACATTTCTGACCCAAATCTTTTCCCACGTTTCCATCATCACTGGTTCCTGAAAGTTTTGTGCCCATTTTATCATACAATCCTTAACCAATTCCGTTTCTGAATCTATTTCCAATAATGCATTATACAACCTTTTAATATGCATCTGACTTTGATCTCTAATCTGTTTCACCAGATTTTCCTCATTTTGCATAACACCAATTTTTTGATTCTCCCTCCATCTAGCCTGAAGCTGACCATATCTGTATTGTAACATTACCAATTCATCATCCACTTTCTCTGTTCTGGTCATGACATCGCCCATTTTGCTTTCCAAATTTAAGTTGGCTTCATTAATTTCTTTAACTTTCCCATCAAGCTGGATAACAAGGTTTGACAATCCTGATACAGCAAAAACAATATCATCTCTTATTTTATCGTGTTCCTCTGCAACCGCTTCCTTGATCGAACTTATATCTTCCTCAATTTTCTTAAATTTCCCTTCCACCAGTAGTGTTAAATTATTCATTGCTGTGGCTTGGTTATTCATAGCTTCTCTCATTGCTGTTGCTTGATTATTCATGGCTTCTTTCATAACTTCTTTAAAATCATTAAGTGCTGCATCTTGACTCTGAGTCTGGCTCTGTGAATCAGCCGGAAGTTGTGCTTTCTGTGTCACCACTGACACAACTGGAGAACTTCTCCCTCCTTTAACAACTCCTGGTTTCACTTGTCTAGAAGCTATTTTTTTCTCCTCCCCCCCCCTCTTTTCTTTAAAAGCCACAAAGTCTTTAAAGATGTTTGTAATTTATAGTCTCTAATTTGCCAAACAGGGTAGGTTTTTTTTTTCCTCTTTCCTCCACAAACTCTCACATCCCAGCAGTTAATAGCACTTTCGTTTCTGGCTTTCACTTTCAAAACCATAACAAAGACGCCATCTTCCGTCTCCAGCTCAATAAGATTCAAGTTGAAACAAAGTAACTTCGGAGTTAAGCTCTGTACTTTTAAGGCTTGTTCTCCTGTTTTCCGCTCTGTCTGTGCTTGCTATCAATCAAACTCACTTTTAAAAGCAGGATCGGATCGCGGCTTCTCGCTCTGCCTTCGCGGAGTCGTCCTGGCTTCAGAGCTTCTTGGCAGGCTGGCTGAGGAGCTCTCACCCTCCAAGCCTCTGGAAATGTTCCAGAGGGCTTTCAGGGAGCTCTACTCTCGCCCACCGGCTCTCCTCTCTTTCTTTTCCCAAAGGAGAGTTTTTCAGCCGCTAGACAGTCGATTTGCGCTGTCAAAGCAGCTTTTACGGAGACGCAGGGCTGGCAGTCTTGAAAGACTGTCCACGGAGCCTGCGGTGCCAACCGGAAGTCGCTGTCTTCTCTCTTTAATGGACTGACTGTTTCCTTGATTTTTTTTTCTTGTTACTGGAAGAAACTTTTTTTTTGTTATCTTTGACTTTTGTTGCAAGTCTTTGTTCATTTTGCGCCTTTGCTTTCCTAACTTCATCTTTGCAGATTCTGACTGTCTGCTGATATCCTGCCTTAGTTATGTGTCCCTTTTTCCATTTTTTGTACTTGTCCTTTTTGTCTTTCAATTTGTCAGAGAGATCTTTGTGCAGCCGTGCTGGTTTCTTCTTGGATTTCTTGTTTTTTTTTCTCAGCAGTATTCCACTGGTCTGGGTTTTTATGATTGTATTTTTCAGAGTTTCCCAAGATTCTTGAGTTGTTTTCCCCTTTAGGATTTCCATCCAAGGAATCTTTCCCAAGTTCTCTCTGAGTTTATTAAAATCAGCTCCTTTAAACTCTAAGACTCTGGTATCATTTTGTTCTACTGCTTGTGTTTGCATTATGTTGAATTCTAGTATGACATGGTCACTCTCACCCAAGGTTCCTGCAGTTTCAACTCCCTCTATCACTTCTTCTCTGTTTTTAAGTATTAAGTCCAGTATGGCTGTCCCTCTAGTTCCCTTCTCTACCTTTTGGACAACAAAGTTGTCAGCTAGGTTGGTTAGGAACCTATTTGATTTTTCACTTGGTGCAGAATTAATTTTCCAATTGATATCAGGGTAATTGTAGTCCCCCTTTACTATTGTCGTGTGTTTCCTACATATGTTTGTTAGTTGGTTGGCAAAAAGGGTATCTATTTTTTCTGCTTGATTGGGTGGCCTATAGTATACACCTATGGCCATGTCATTCTTTTTGTCTTTTATGTTGATCCATATGCATTCTACAACACTGCACCTCTGAGGAAAAGAGGAGGTGGTGAAGCCTTAGCTTCACCTAGGAGGGGACTGTGGAGGGATACACGTCATATACCCCTGTCACCTTTGCTGCCGCCACTTTTGCTCTCAGCTTCTTAGCTTCTTCCATGGAGGAAATCGATCTTGAAGAACTGAAAGATGTTTCCTTAGTTTGCCACCAAGGAAGAGGCTCGCCTGCCTGGCCGGGAAGCTGCATGGCCACTCTGGCTGGGAGAATGCTATTCCTCCTGGCCAGAAGGCTGCATAGCCACATTAGCTAGAAAGAGGTTCACCTGCTTGGCCGGGAAGCTGCATGGCCACATTCCCCATTCTCCCAGCCAGCGTGGCCATACAGCTTCCTGGCCAGGTGGGTGAGCATCCTCCTGGCCAGTGTGGCTTCTTAGCCAGTATTCAGAGGCAAACAGAAAGATCTGGGAAGCTCTGGAAAACACTGAAGCGGTGCTGGAGGCTGGGGACAGTGGGGGGTAGCTAGCTAGGCTGCAGCCAGCGTTGCTGCCTGGTATGGAGCCATGCCAGCAGCTTACCCATCCAGGTGAGCCCAGGGACAAGGGGGGGGGGGCGGCCAGCTAGCTAGGCCGCAGCCAGCCCTGCCGCCTGGGATGGAGCCGCACCAGCGGTGAAGCCAGCCAGGCGAGCTCCGGGGATGGTGGGAGGGGTTGTGGCAAGCTCTGGGGATGGTGGGGGAGCTAGCATGACTTGCAGGCTTACCTGTAGGCAGGCAGGTCAGGGCCACTCAGTTGGGGTGCAGGCACCATGTGGGAAGGCAGCTTGGGCAGGCAAGCTGCAGAACAGAGACAGTGCGCATGAGCAAGCGAGGACCCAGTGTGCCACAGAGGCAGTGAGGAGTGACTGGGTTGGGTTGGGTTGGGTGGGGTGGGGTGAGCGGGCAGGTGGGGCGAGCAGGCTGGTGGGGGCAAGCAGGGCCAACCAGAGGTGGTCTTTGCTGATTCTTTGAACCAGGTAAAATTTCTGCTACTGGTTCACTTGAACCGGTCCAAACCAGCTGAATACCACTTCTGGCGGTCACTCTCATCCCAAATTTCAATTCCCTCTATCACTTCTTCTCTATTAGTAAGAATTAGATCCAGTATAACTTTACTTCTAGTTCCCTCCTCTACCTTATGAATGACAAACGTATCAGCTAAGTTGATTAGGAATCTCTTCAATCTCCTATTTCTTGCAGAATTGCCGGTGGGAGGCTACTGGTGGCAGCAGGTGGTCCCGTAGATAACCAGGTCCTAAGCCATAGAGTGCTCTAAAAGTGGTAACCAAAACCTTGAAGCACACACGGAAGACCACCGGGAGCCAGTGCAGCTCGTGCAGGAGAGGTGTTACATGGGAACGCCATGTCACTCCCGTAACCATCCGCACAGCCGCACTCTGTGCCAGTTGGAGCCTCCAGGTGCTCCTCAAGGGGAGCCCCATGTAGAGAGTGTTACAGTAGTCCAGGCGGGAAGTGACGAGGACATGAGTGACCGTGCATAAGGAGTCCCGATCCAGAAAGGGACGCAACTAGCGAATCAGGCGAACCTGATGAAAAATCCTTCTGGTCACAGCCGTCAAGTGCTCTTCTAAAGAGCCGTGAATCCAGGAGGACGCCCAAGTTGCGAGCCCTCTCTGTGGAAGCCAGCGATTTGCCCCCAATAGTCAGTGATGGCACCAACTGACTATATTGGGACATTGGAAATCACAGCCACTCGGTCTTGGATGGGTTGAGCCTGAGCCTGTTTCTCCCCATCCAGATCCGCATGGCCTCCAGGCACCGGGACATCACTTCAAGGGCATTGTTGGGTGGTCCAGGGTGGAGATGTACTGCTGAGTGTCGTCAGTGTACTGATGGTACTCCACCCCAAAACCACGGATGATCTCGCCCAGCGGCTTTACATAAATGTTGAACAGAAGGGGCGAGAGGACCGACCCTTGTGGCACCCCACATATGAGGCACCTCGGGGTTGACCTCTGTCCCCCTGCCAACACAGACTGTGACCGGTCGGAAAGAAAGAAGGAGAACCACCGCAACACAGTGCCCCCCACCCCTAACTCTTCCAACCAGTGGAGCATGATACCATGGTCGATGGTATCAAAAGCCACTGAGAGATCTAATAGGACCAGGACAGAGGAGCAACCTCTGTCCCAAGCCCTCCAGAAATCATCAACCAATGCGACCAATGCCGTTTCCGTGCTGTACCCAGGCCTGAAGCCCAACTGGAACGGATCCAGATACACCATTTCATCCAGGTGCTGGGGGAGCTGTCGCGCAACCACACTCTCAACAACCTTTGCCACAAAGCGAAGGTTGGAGACCAGACGATAATTTGACAACACTGCCGGGTCCAGGGAAGGCTTCTTGAGGAGAGGGCTCACCACCGCCTCTTTCAAGGCGGTGGGGAAGTCACCCTCACCCAATGAAGCATTTATAATCCCCTGGAGCCAGCCTCGTGTCACCCTCCGAGAAGCCAGCACTAACCAGGAGGGACACAGGTCCAACAAACATGTGGTCGCGTTCAGTCTACCCAGAATCCTGTCCATGTCATCAGGAGTCACAGGATCAAACTCATCCAAGATAACATTCTCAAGACCTGCCTCAGTCATCCCCCCTGAAACTACCCAGTCGGAGTTCAGGTCTTCCCGAATCTGAGTGATTTTGTCATGCAGATACTGTACAAAGTCCTCAGCTCTACCCTCCAAGGGGTCCTCCCGCACTCTCTGGTGGAGCAAGGAGCGAGTCACCCTAAACAGGGCGGCCGGGCGGTTATCTGATGATGCAATAAGAGTAGCAAAATAATTACACTTTGCTGCTTTTATCGCCACTAGGTAATTCTTAATATGAGATTTTACCAGTGTCCGGTCAGATTCAGAAAGGCTGGCCCTCCAACTGCTCTCTAGGCGTCTTTTCTGGTGCTTCATCTCCCTTAGCTCCTCAGTAAACCAAGGAGCCGGATGAGATCGGCACTGGGTCAGAGGCCACAAAGGCACGACCTGATCCAGAGCTCCAGCAGCTGCCCTATCCCAGGCAGCCACTAGGTCTCCAGTCGAGGCGTGAGCCAGAGCCTCAGGGAATGGCCCAAGCTGCATCTGGAACCTATCAGGCTCCATCAGGCGCCTGGGGTGGAACCCTGCGGCGAGGTGCAGCGGTTCGAAGGTCAAGGCGAAGGAGAGAGTGATCCGACCATGACAAGGGCTCAGTGACTATATCCCCTATCTCAAGATCACTCAACCACTGTCCAGAGACAAAAACCAGGTCCAGCGTGTTTCCCCCTCGTGTGGGTAGGGCCATGAATTAGCTGGGTCAGGTCCATAGCTGTCATGGAAGCCATGAACTCCCGAGCCACCTCAGACATCTCACCCATGGACGGCAGTGTGTTGAGTCTCTTTTTTAGTTAATAGCTCCTTATTGTGTTCACTTTGGTTTTGGTTTCTTCCTTTAATTGGAGTTTCTCCTTTTGCTATTTAAATTTCAGGGTGGCTATCCTTGTTTCTAGACCCTTTGAATTTTTCCTCAAGTGTTTCAATTAATTTACATTTGGTACAGATATAATTTGGGTCTTCTATGGGTGTGAGTACATGATACATGTTTTGCAAATCATAATAGTGTTAGATTTTTTTTCAGTTACTGTTATTGGGTGCATTTTTTAAGTGTAATTAAAGTTTTAAAATAATTTTTCTTGTTTAAAATATATAAGATGTTATGAAAATTTAAAAACTTGTAAAAGTTTGAAATTTACACAATTTAAGAATTGAAAAATTATAAAATCATTGTAAAAGTTTAGAAATTTTAAAATCTAAAGTTAATACAAATTTTAAAAATTAAAAATTATAGAAAACATAATGAAAATCATAATGTTTAAACATTTTAGAAATATAATATTTACTGTATATAAAAATTTATAATTTGAAAAACTAACAAATTTTTAAAATTACAAAATTCAGAAACCTAACTCTTTTTTATAAAATCTAAAAAACTATTTTTCTTTTTCTTAAATTGATTAAAATTAGTTAATTTTGGAGTTAATTCTGTAGTAATACTTATTTTAGCTTATCACATAGCTACTGTTGACATTTCTTAACTTCTTTTACACTGCTGCTATACTCAGTTGTTACTGTTGCTATGCTTGCCCCCATCGCCTGGGTCAGTTGCTGCCTGGGTTTGCTGCTGCCTGGTCACCTGGATCTGCCAGATTGCGCTCAGCCTGCTTGCCCTCCACTACAGTATGGTCACCTGGGTCTGCTGCTGCCTGGGTCTGCCGCTGTGCCTAAGTCTGCTAGGTTGCACTGGATCTGCTGTTGCCTGTGGTTGCCCTTGCTCCACTATCCGATTGTTCTGCTTTCTTTCCAGTCACCTGAATTCTTGCTTACCCTCTGGTCACCTGGTCACCTGGGTTCCCGTTTGATGGTTTCTCTGGTGACTTCTCTGGATGTTAGATCACAGATTCCCACCACTTGTCCCTATCCTTTGTCCTTGCTCATCGGGCACTCAGTCTCTTGATTTTCCACCCCTCTCTTTATTCATCTCCTTTTCTTTTCTCCTTTTCACTTTTCCCGCCTTCTGTCTCCCTCTACTTCTGCTCCCTCTTACTCTCTTCATCTCCTCCCCTCCTTCTTTATTTAGTTGGATATCCTTTTCTCCAGTGGTGGGATTCAATTTTTTTAACAACCGGTTCTGTGGGTGTGGCTTAGTTGGGAGTGTGGCTTGGTGGTCATGTGACTGGGTGGGTGTGGCTAGCTGGTCATGTGACCGGGTGGGCGTGGCTAGCTGGTTATGTGACCGGGTGGGCATGGCTATCTGCATAGGGACTACTCAGAGGGCTGAAAAAGTCATTTCTGACTGGTCCTCGTACTTTTGACCGGTCCTCGCACTTATGACCATCCTCACATTTATGCCCATTGCAGCATTCTTAACAACCGTGTCACTTATTTCCCTTCATCATAGTGACAAGCTAGAGCAAAAGCGTAAAATGTGAGGACAGTCGTAAGTTCGAGGACTGGTCAAAAATGCGAGGACCAATCAAAAATAACTTTTTCAGCCCTCTGAGTAGTCCATATGCACAAAAGGACTACCCAGAGGGCTGAAAAAAGTGATTTCTGACAGGTTCTCGCACTTTTGACTGGTCTTCGCACTTATGACTGGTCATCATTTATGCCCATTGTAGCATTCTTAACAACCGTGTCACTCATTTCACAACTGCTTCTCTTCACCATGGTGACAAGATAGGGCAAAAACGTAAAATGTTAGGACAGTCGTAAGTTTGAGGACTGGTCAAAAGTGCAAGGACCAGTCAAAAATAACTTTTTCAGCCCTCTGAGTAGTCCATATGCATAAAAGGATACAGCAATAGAGAGGGATGAAGGAAGGGAAATTAGAGTAGGAGTGAGGGTAAGAGAGGGAGGAAGAGAGGAGGAGAAGGAGAAAGGAAGAGGAAGTAGGGAGAAGAAGAGGGGGGAAGAGAAAGTAAGAAGGAAAGAAAAGAGAGGGGTGGTAGGTTTGAGGAGAAAGATTGCTGTACAATAAAAAAGATGAAAGGGAAGAAAGCCAGCCCCAAACAAATATAAAGATATTAAGATAAAGAATGAATTGTTAAACTTTAAAGAATAAAAGAGAACAAATATGAATAAATAACAATAATTAGAAACACACATACAAACATACAATGTATTTTCTTTGAACAGAGTATTTAGCCAGTTCACAAATTTAAACAGTGTTTAGTCATTTCAATTAAATTTACAATTTCTATATTTCCTTTTTGCCATGTTTATTCCTCATCTATTTTTTAAAAAAAAACAATATTACCCTTCATCCTCATCTCTAATCTTAATCAAATTCAATTTTTCCCTTCTATTCTATATTATACCCCTTCCCATTGTCATCTATTTTTATATCCATCCTCACATTGGTTAATTATGTAATATTACAGTTGTTTAATACAAATTCAACATTTTAATATAAATCAATTAGTTATATTACTATCTTTTTTGTATATTAATCAATATGAACATGAATATTCCAATTATTTTCATGCAATCCAAATTCTTACAAATCAATTAATTATATTTACCAATAATAATAAACCAAATAATTTCCCCATATATTCCTCCAAACCACAACTTAACCATTTCTGCTTTCAACACACTATACAATTAATAGTATCTCAATTATTACAATTCCCTAGTTAAATAGAGCTTTTTTTTCTTTTGTCTTTTAAAATCTTGAACTCTCCTCTTTTGCCCTAAATTTCCCATTGTTTGCACCTACCTTTTTTGGTGAGGAGAAAGAAAAAGAAAAAGAAATCTCTCTCCCTGCCTCTTTTGTCACGTTGCAGCAGAGCCTGCTTTACTTTCATTTTCCTTTTAACTAGGGAAAAAAAAATCTGCTCGAGCACTCTTTGCAGCAAGCAAAGAGCTTGCAAAACAAGAGCTTGCAAACGAGCCTGCAAAACAGCTGAGAGTGAATCAGCTGAGAGTCGGAAGCTGATCTAATCATGCTAATTAACCTATGCTGAAACTGAAAGAGGCTGTTTTTTTCTTGCTGTTTGCTTGCAAAGAGGTAAGTGCTGCGAGGCACAGGTCAAAGGGGGGGCCACCCTCCTTGCCACTTAGCCCCCCTGTCACCCCCCTTTGCCTCTAGCATCCCTCTTGCTGCCCCCCTTGCTGTTTACCGCCCCCCTAAGGCATCCCACCGCCTCCCAGGGGGCAGTACCGCCCACTTTGGCAAGAACTGGCTTAACTACTTAACAACCAGTTCTACCAAAGTAGAATCCCACCACTGGGTCTACCCATTTATATTTGCAGTCGGTCTACTCATTTCTTTTCTTTTAACACTGATCAGCTGTAGGGTGGCTCTTTGAAGCCCCGCGGCAGCTGCGAGGCCAATATAATTATAAAAAACCACCGAACTGTTTGTTAAATTGCTGGCTCGCCCACCCCTTGCCCAATGGTGTGGAGGGGCGGGGCAAGGGGCGGGGCGAGCCAGCAATTTAACAAACGGTTCGACCGACCCCCCTAGAACCGGCAGAATCCCACCACTGCTTTTCTCCCTACAATGCAGCTCTGCCTCCACCATTGTTACCATCATCTGTAGACTACCAAGTATGCAACAAGCAGAAAAAAAAAGACCATTGCACATGCTTCTGTTTATTAATAGCTAACATCACATTTTTTTAGGCCTAGGAACCATGCTTCTGAAATGCATCAAATCAAAAGCAATTTTGAATACAAGTAATACAAAACTGGCCAAGATCTTAGTGAGCTTTTTATTACTTTCTACTTTTCAGGATAACAATATGAATGAGGAGTTAACATTATAAGATTTAATATTAGGTCATGTTTAGAGGTTCCAATGTCTTCATTAGGTCCATTGTACATCAAATACACTTCATCTTTAGAACGAAATTCATGCACAAAGATTTCTTGTATTTCAGTCTTCTGGTTGCTGCAGTTTATCTTCAGAAAGTGCAAGCTAGGCTGATGATAAACTAGGAGACTTAATGGAACCTTATTTCTTTGCAAGGTGATTGTCCCTTTCAAGAAGAACAGATAAAGACCATCACAATGGATTAGAATTGAGTGATTCACAAGATTGACTTCCATTGTCCCATCTTTCTTCTTAATGCCAATCGGTTTCCAGTATGTGATGGAGAGATCTGCAAGAAATTTCAGAAAAAGCAATGTAGCACAGGGGAACTACAAGAAGACTGGAAAAGAGTTGGCGTGGTTCCAATTTACAAAAATAGAACAAAATGGACCCAGGAAACTATAGTTCAATCAGTTTGCCATCAATGCTTGGAAAAATCCTGGAAAAATTAATCAAGCAGTAGATTTGTGAGCATGTAGAAATGAATAAAGTGATTACTAGAAGCCAGCATGGGTTTGTGAAAAACAGATAATGACAAAGAAACCTTACTGCCTTCTTTGATAAAGTGACTAAATTAGTTGATTAGGGAAATGCTGTGGATATAGTATACTTGGTCTTCAGTAAGACATTTGACAAAATTGACTACAGCCTACTGATTGATAAGATAGAACAATATGGGACAAACCATACCACCACTAGATGGATTTGCAGTTGGCTGACCAATTGCACTGAGTGTGTAGCACTCAAAAGAACTACATATAAATGGAGGGAATAAAGCAGTGGGGTACCACAAGGTTCTATCTTGAGCCCAGTGCTCTTCAACATTTTCATAAATGGATCATCAGGAATGTCAAACTGGATTTCTTTGAGGGCCAGATCAGCATTGTAGTTCTTTGCGGGCTGAGAGAGGAGGGAGATGGGACGGATGCCTCCTGCAGCACCCTGCCAGCCAAAATGGGGCATGGGGAGCCACACGTGACCCCCTCTGCCCCATTTTTGGCCTGAACAGCCTCCTGCAGCACTTTACCAGCCAAAGTGGGGCACGGGAGGGGGTGCCTCCCCACACACATAATTTTCAGCCTCCCCAGTCTTCAGCAGCACAATGCTGGCCAAAAACAGGCTTCATGGAGGCGGCCTCCCTGCAGCCTGTTTTTGGCTGGCAGAGTGTTGCAGGAGGCTGGGGAGCAGTGGTGAAATCCAAATTTTTTTACTACTGGTTCTGTGGGCATGGCTTGGTGGGTGTGGTATGGCTTGGTGGGTGTGGCTTGGTGGACATGGCAGGGAAAGGATACCACAAAATCTCCATTCCAACCCCACTCTGGGGCCAGCCAGAGGTGGTATTTGCCGGTTGTCCGAACTACTCAAAATTTCCGCTACTGGTTCTCCAGAACCTGTCAGAACCTGCTGGATTTCACCCCTGCATCAAGGCCATGAGGACTTTGAAATTTAGCTTGTTGCTGGGATTACCTGTTAAATGCTTTCTTTAACAGTAGATAGGTGGTAGGTCAGATTCATTGATTGATAATAGATTTTCATGTTTGTAATATTTTTAATGCAATATTAGATAGAACAGCTTTTTGTTGTCACTGGCAAAACTCAAGCATCATCTCTCTCATGTGATTTATAAGAAAGAAAAGGTAAAGAAGACAAACTAGCTGTTAACTCTCCATTAAGGACTAGAATAGTATTTGCAAAAAACTGGAAAGCAGACAAAATCCTGTCAGAAGGAGAGATAATAAAGAAAATTTTAGAATGTGCAGAAATGAATAGATTATCATTGAGAATAAAAGATAAAGAGGAATCGATATATTTCAAGACATGGGGAAGTTTTTATGATTGGTTAGAAAAGAAATAAAGTAGAGAAATGAAGTGGATAGGGAAAAAACAAATAAGAGAAAAGACAATAAAAAGAATAGAAACTCAGATGACGCCTAGGTAAATGGAAAAATGGGGAGAAGAGAAAAAGTGTTACTATAAAAGTGTACATGAATGATAAAACAGATGCAATTATTAAACAAAAAGGAATTTGAAATGAAGATATATGTAAATAGAAAATTGGGACTGCTCGAATACCATTCTAGATTAAATTGAAACTGGATACAACAAAAGAGTGGGACAGGTGAGAGGAATAGAGAGAGGGAAGGAGGGGAGAAGAGAGGAAAGGAGAGAGAGGGAGCACGGGAGGACCCCTTGCAGGGCCGAGCTGAGGATTTTGTACAGTATCTGTATGATAAAATAACTCAGATTCGGGAAGACTTGGCCGCTGACTGGGTTAGTTCAGATGAGATGACTGAGGCAGGCCTTGAGAGTGTTATCGGGGAGGAGTTCAATCCTGTGGCTCCCGAGGACGTGGACAGGATCTTGGGACGGCTGAACGCTACCACATGTTTATTGGACCCGTGTCCCTCCTGGTTGGTGCTGGCTTCCCGGGAGATTACACAAGGCTGGCTCCAGGGGATTATCAATGCTTCTTTGAGCGAGGGTGTCCTGCCGGCCGCCTTGAAAGAGGCGGTGGTGAGGCCTCTCCTCAAGAAGCCATCCCTAGATCCGGCTGTTTTGGCTAACTATCGTCCAGTCTCCAACCTTCATTTTGTTGCGAAGGTTGTTGAGAGTGTGGTGGCGTGACAGCTTCCCCAGTACCTGGATGAAGCTGTCTATTTGGATCCGCTCCAGTCCGGCTTCAGACCTGGGTACAGCACGGAAACGGCATTGGTCGCGTTGGTGGATGATCTCTGGAGGGCCCGGGATAGGGGTTATTCCTCTATCCTGGTCCTATTAGACCTCTCAGCGGCTTTTGATACCATCGACCATGGTATCATGTTGCGCCGGCTGGAGGGACTGGGAGTGGGGGGCACCGTTTTGCGGTGGTTCTCCTCCTATCTCTCCGACCGGTCGCAATCTGTGTTGACAGGGGGGCAGCGGTTGACCCCAAGGTGCCTTGTTTGTGGGGTGCCACAAGGGTCGGTCCTCTCGCCCTTCCTGTTCAACATTTATGTGAAGCCACTGGGTGAGATCATCCGTGGTTTTGGGGTGGAGTTCCATCAGTACGCTGATGATACTCAGCTGTACATTTCCACCCCAGATCATCCCAACGATGCCTTGGAAGTGATGTCCCGGTGCCTGGAGGCCGTGCGGGTCTGGATGGGAAGAAACAGGCTTCGACTCAACCCTTCCAAGACCGAGTGGCTGTGGCTGCCGGCGTCCCGGTATAGCCAGCTGACGCCATCGCTGGTTATTGGGGGCGAATCATTGGCCCCCACGGAAGGGGCCCACAACTTGGGTGTCCTCCTGGACGCACGGCTGTCTTTAGAAGGGCATATGACAACCGTGGCCAGGGGGGCTTTTTATCAGGTTCGCCTGATACGCCAGTTGCGCCCCTTTCTGGACCAGGACTCCCTACACATGGTCACTCAAGCACTCGTCACCTCTCGTCTGGACTATTGTAACACTCTCTACATGGGGCTCCCCTTGGGGTACACCCGGAGGCTCCAACTGGTGCAGAATGCGGCCGCGAGGGGATTATGGGAGCGACGGGGCGCTCCCATGTGACTCCTCTCCTGCGCGAGCCGCATTGGCTTCCGGTGGACTTCCAGGTGCACTTCAAGGTGTTGGTGATCACCTTTAAAGCACTCCATGGCTTAGGGCCGGGGTACTTACGGGACCGCCTTCTGCCACCAATAGCCTCCCACCAGCCAGTTCACTCCCACAGAGAGGGCCTCCTCAGGGTGCCGTTGGCCAGACAATGCCGGCTGGCGACCCCCAGGAGGAGAGCCTTCTCTATGGTGGCACCTACCCTTTGGAACAATCTACCCCCAGAGATACGAGTGATCTCCGACCTCCGGACTTTTCGTTGGGCCCTAAAAACTTATTTTTTTCAGTTAGCCGGTCTGTCTTGATTTTATGGTTGGTTTTAAAATTTGATACGGATTTTAAATTGATAAGTTTTAAATTACAGGCCAAATTTATTTAATTATTTTAAATCTATTTTTAACTGTAACTTTATGTATAAATGTTTTTATTTTGGCTGTTCACCGCCCTGAGTCCGAAAGGAGAAGGGCAGTATAGAAGTTTGAATAATAAGAATAATAAGAGAGGGATAGAAGAAAGGGAAAAGGAGAGGAAGAAAAGGGAGGGGAAAGAAGAGTAGGAGAGAGGGTTAGAAAGGGAGGAAGAAGAGAGGAGTGGGAAAAGGGGGGAATAGAAGGGGAGGAGAGGAGAGGAGGAATGAAGAAAGTAGAAAGGGACAGAAGAAAAAAGAGGAGGGAAGAAGAAAAGAAAAGGTTGTGGTAAAACAAAGAAGAGGAAATGTTAAAAGAGCAGCCCTGAACAAATAAAAATGAAAGTTAAAGGATAAGATAAATGACCAATGATTAATGATGGATAAGAGACTGCACTCTTAAATATGTTTATGAGAAATTAAAATAAAAAATGTTATGTAAAAAAATCCCTCTGCATTAAGGAGGAAGGGCTTTTTTTCTTTGTTTACACAATAAAGGCTGACTCTTGTCTATGGAGATTGTTACATCTCAGTTGGAGAAACAAAACAACCACTTCATAAACACATGGCAAAACATAGGAGAACAAACCCATCATGACAAGATTTAGTGGTCCATCTGCATTTGAAAGACAAAGGTCATCTTTTTGAAAGAGGGATCAAAGAGAATGCGGCCACGTGGGTGGTTATGGGTGCGACTCAATGCACCCACGTAACACTCCTCCTGCGCGAGCTGCACTGGCTCCCGGTGGTCTTCCGGGTGCGATTCAAGGTGTTGGTTACCACCTTTAAAGTGCTCCATGGCTTAGGACCGGGGTATATACGAGACCGCCTTCTGCCATCAACAACCTCCCACCAGCCAATATGCTCCCACAGAGAGGGACTCCTCAGGGTGCCGTTGGCCAAACAATGCCGACTGGCGACACCAGGGGGAGAGCCTTCTCTGTGGGGGCACCAGCCTTTTGGAATGAGCTGCCCCTAGAGCTTCATGTTAGCCCCGACCTGCGTACTTTTTGCCGTGCCCTTAAGAACCTTCTGTTCGGACTTCCAGTGGCAACGCGTCGTCGATAGCAGCTCCTTTCGGAGCGCTAGCCCCACGATCTTGTTAAAGCTGCTAAAACAGCGAAAAACAGCTGTTTAGCGGCTTGAAAATTTTCCCCTCGGGAAAAGAGGGGAAAGAGAGCAGGCAGCCTTGGGTAGAGCTCCCCAAGAGTCCCAGGAATAATTCCTGGGGCACGAAGGGTGAGAGCTCCCTAGAAGACTGACACAAGCTCTGGACCTGGGACGCTTCTGCATTTAGCAGAACAAGACGCTGCGACCATCCCTGCAACATTTTAACACTATTTTGGGTACAAAAGCAGGCAGAGCAAAGGCAGGAGGAACTCCAATTGCAAGTATCAAACTTTAACTCCTGTGTATTGAATACTTCCTTCTTGATTGTTGTGGGAAGAAAGTGAAAGGAAATGGCACCGAGCCTTAATTGGGTGTGGTACCGAAAGTTAACTTCAAAGTACTCATCTGCACTGACAGTCTCTGCTGCTAATAAATGGAATTTGTTTCAAAAGAAAGAAGAATTAAATTGGACTGTAGAGAAATTTAAATTTACTGAGGACTGAAACTAATTGGAAACTGAGTTAATTTCTGGGATTGGTTGTTGTAAAAGTTTTAATCTGGAACTGAAAATTGGAAAATGGCTTCTAAGCAAATAAAGATTGCTGGGGCTAAAATTACTGTGAGTTCCCCTATTCCACCACCCAAGCCACAATCTTTGACAGCACCAGCAGAACCACAAGTTTTAATCCTGGAAGCCTTGCAGCAAGCCTTAAAGCTGCAAGCCTTCTCTTTAGAGTAGTGGTTCTCAACCTTCCTAATGCCGCGACCCTTTAATACAATTCCTCATGTTGTGGTGACCCCCAACCAGCGGTGGGTTCTAATTATTTTTACTACCGGTTCTGTGGGCGTGGCTTATTTTGTGGGCGTGGCTTGGAGGTAATGTGACTGGGTGGGCGTGGCTAGCTGGTCATGTGACCGGGTGGCCATGGCTATGTGTATAGGGACTACTCAGAGGGCTGAAAAAAGTCATTTCTGACAGGTCCTCACACTTTTGACTGGTTCTCACACTTATGACCATCCTCACATTTATGCCCGTGCAGCATTCTTAACAACCATGTCACTCATTTCACAACTGCTTCTTTTTACCATAGTGATAAGATAGGGCAAAAAACGTAAAATGTGAGGATAGTCGTAAATTCGACATCTGGTCAAAAGTGCGAGGACCAGTCAAAAATAACTTTTTCAACCCTCTGAGTAGTCCATATGCACAAAAGAACTACCCAGAGAGCTGAAAAAAGTGATTTCTGACAGGTCCTCGCACTTTTGACCGGTCTTCGCACTTATGACTGGTCATCATTTATGCCCATTGTAGCATTCTTAACAACCATGTCACTCATTTCACAACTGCTTCTCTTCACCATGGTGACAAGATAGGGCAAAAACGTAAAATGTGAGGGCAGTCGTAAGTTCGAGGACTGGTCAAAAGTGCAAGGACCAGTCAGAAATAACTTTTTCAGCCCTCTGAGTAGTCCATATGCATAAAAGGATACAGCAATAGAGAGGGATGAAGGAAGGGAAGGGAAATTAGAGTAGGAGTGAGGGTAAGAGAGGGAGGAAGAGAGGAGGAGAAGGAGAAAGGAAGAGGAAGCAGGGAGGAGAAGAAGAGGGGGAGGAAGAGAAAGTAAGAAGGAAAGAAAAGAGAGAGGTGGTAGGTTTGAGGAGAAAGATTTGTACAATAAAAAAGATGAAAGGGAAGAAAGCCAGCCCCAAACAAATATAAAGATATTAAGATAAAGAATGAATTGTTAAACTTTAAAGAATAAAAGAGAACAAATATGAATAAATAACAATAATTAGAAACACACATACAAACATACAATGTATTTTCTTTGAACAGAGTATTTAGCCAGTTCACAAATTTAAACAGTGTTTAGTCATTTCAATTAAATTTACAATTACTATATTTCCTTTTTGCCATATTTATTCCTCATCTATTTTTGTAAAAAACCAATATTACCCTTCATCCTCATCTCTAATCTTAATCAAATTCAAATTTTTCCCTTCTATTCTATATTATATCCCTTCCCATTGTCATCTATTTTTATATCCATCCTCACATTGGTTAATTATGTAATATTACAGTTGTTTAATATAAATTCAACATTTTAATATAAATCAATTAGTTATATAACTACCTTTTTTATATATTAATCAATATGAACATGAATATTCCAATTATTTTCATGCAATCCAATTTCTTACAAATCAATTAATTATATTTACCAATAATAATAAACCAAATAATTTCCCCCATATATTCCTCCAAACCACAACTTAACCATTTCTGCTTTCAACACAGTATACAATTAATAGTATCTCAATTATTACAATTCCCTAGTTAAATAGAGCTTTTTTTCTTTTGTGTTTTAAAATCTTGAACTCTCCTCTTTTTCCCTAAATTTCCCATTGTTTGCACCTACCTTTTTTGGTGAGGAAAAAGAAAAAAAATCTGCCTGCCTAATTTTCCAACGTTGCAGCAACAGCAAAGCCAACAGCCTGCTTTACTTTCAGTTTCGTTTTTCAGCATAGCTAGGGGAAAAAATATCTGCTCCAGCAAGCAGCAGAGCCCTGAGCAAAACAGCTGAGAGCAAATCAGCTGAGAGTCGGGAGCCGATCTAATGCTGAAGCTCTGCGGGCCAATAAAATTACAAAAAAACACCGAACCCTTTGTTAAATTGCTGGCTCGCCCGCCTCTCGCCCACCACTATTTATTGGCAATAAATAGTGGTGTGGAGGGGCGGGGCAAGGGGCGGGGTGAGCCAGCAATTTAACAAAGGGTTCGGCCGAACCCCCTAGAACCGGCAGAATCCCACCACTGGCTATAGGGCGGCCCTTTGAAGCCCCGCAGCAAGAATTTAAACAGTTTTTTTTCCTCTAGCCATCAGCTGGGACTCAGGAGGCAGCAATAGATTGGGAGTGGGCAGGGTAAGCGAATGGCCGGCGATCCAACAGAGCAGAGAGTGAGGGTGAGTGAAGGCATGGTGGGGGGCAAGAGAGGGCTTTGGCGACCCCTGTGAAATGGCCATTCTACCCCCAAAGGGGTCACAACCCTCAGGTTGAGAACCGCTGCTTTAGAGGAAAAAATTACTTCTGTTTTTGATGAAAAAATAAAAGTGGTTACTGATAAAATGGATGAAGTAACTGGAGAAGTGACAGAAATTAAGGATGAAATTCAAGCTCCAAATAAGGCAATTAGAGAAGATATTATTTTTGCATTTAAAGGTTTGGCAAGCCATATTGAAGGGTTAGATGAAAGATTAGAGGAAGTTAATCAATCAAATGTGAATTTGGAGAACAGAATGGGAGAGGTTCAGATTCAGATAGAAAAAGCAGACTCAGAGGTGATGATGATACAATATAGATTAATGGAATTTGCTATAAGAATAAGAGGCCTGAAAGAAAATACCCAAGAGAATTTGAGAGAGATTTTTGCAGAAGCCTTTGCACAGATAATTCAAGAAAGAAAGGAGGATCTGGATTGGCAAATGGGTAAAATTTATCACGTTAATTCATGGGTGGCCAGGTAGAGAAATTTACCAAGAGACATTCTAATTTACTTTACAACAAGAAGGCTAAGAAATATGATATTGCAGGCTTCCTACAAAAATAAACCTGAAGTGGCAGGGCAGGAAGTTCTAACATTAAAAGAAATCCCTCCCAAAATGTTGAGAGCAAGGAAGGACTATGCTTTTGTGGTGGATGAACTCAGAAAACGTCAGATACAGTATAGATGGGAGATTCCAATTGGATTGGTGGTGGATTATTCAGGACAGAGATTTCATCTTAATACATTATGGAAGGCAAGGGATTTTTACTTTAATGTATTAAAGGCTGGAGGTTCTTCTTCTCCAGAAACCAGAAGAAGAAAGGAAATAGAGGAAACAAGAATGGGAGTGAAAGAAATTACTCAGGCTCAGGCAGAGGCTCAAGGAGGGGCTTTGATTGTTGAAGAAGATTCACTACAATTTACGAGCTCTGCCCAAGATATGGAGTTATTTGGCAAAGTAGAGGAGCCGAGGGATCAAAGACAGACTCGAGCAGCAACGAAACGCCAAGAAGAATTAAAGGTGCAGCAAGTTCAGATCAAAGCACAAGAAACTACAAAATCAGAAGCAGTAGGAGGGGCTAGGCCAAAGATCAAAGTGAAAGATGATCTTCAGCTAATGCTTGGAAAGCTTCAAAGTGCCAAAAATGGCAAGTAAATTTCTAACTTGGAATGTCAATGGATTAAACTCACCGCAAAAGAGGAGGAAAATATTTCATTATCTGAAGCAGTATAAAAATGACATTATATGCCTACATATTAGAATGCAAAATCAAAAATATTTAACAAATGCAAGATTGGGGACACATTTTATAGCATCTGCACTGGAGAAGAAAAATGGTATAGTTATATACATAAAAAAAGGCTTAATAGCTAAATTAATTGAAGCAGACCCATAAGGAAGATATATTGCAATTGAAATCTTAACAGAAGGGGAAAAAAACATTATTGATTGGACTATACGCACCAAACCAGCAACAAGAAAGTTTTTATAAGACTTTACATGCTAAATTAATACAGTGGAATTATAAAACACATATAATGATGGGAGACTGGAATGGAGTTTTGGATATTAAAAAGGACAAAAGAGGATCTCTACAAAATATTCAAACACGTGCTAGATTGCCTAAATCTTTTTTTTTGATATGATGGAGGATATGGAGTTGAGAGATATTTGGCGTGAAAGGAACGGAGAAGAGAAAGATTTTACTTTCTTTTCTGACAGACATTAGTCATTTTCCAGGATTGATTTTATATTAATTTCTAATGAATTCTTTTCTAGGGTGAAGAAAACGAAGATATGTCCAAGAACATTAACAGATCATAGTCCGGTTTGGATGGAATTATAATATGAAAAGGCACCCAGGAAGTCCTGGAGGCTGAATGAAAATTTGTTTAGATATGAGGAAAATGTGAAAGAATGTAAACAATTTATGAAAGAATTTTTTGTTATGAATTTGCATAAAGGTAACCTATGGAGATGGTTTGGGATGCAAGTAAAGCATATATGAGAGGTATCTTAATTTATTTGAATAATAAATATAGACGTAAACAGGAAAGGAAACGGAAGGAGTTAGAAGAAGAAATAAAAAATAAAGAGCAAGTATTAATTTTAAACCCAACTGATAAGAAAACAAAAGAAGCAATTAACTTATTGCAAGGACAATTTAATATGTTGATGGCAGACCAGGTGGCAACTAATTTGCAATATGCCAAACATAATTCCTTTTGTAATGCGAATAAACCAGGCAGATGGTTGGCATATTTGCTTAGGAAAAAACAAAAGCTACGTACTATAGAGAAAATAGAATATAAGGGTAAAGAGGTGTACCAGAAAAATATGATTAAAAAAGCATTTTCAGAATTCTATACGAAGTTGTATACTAGTGATAAGATTCAAGGTATAGATATAGATAAATATTTACAGAGGGGGAATATTTCTATAATGTCAGAAGAACAAAGGGAAGGTTTGAATCAATTGATAACTGTTGAGGAAATTATTTTAGCAATTAAACAATTGAAGGTGGGAAAAACCCCCGGGACAGATGGGTTGACAGCAGTTTATTATAAAAATCTGCAGGTAGAAATGGTGGAACCACTTAAAGAATTATTTAATAAAATACAAACTGGAGTGCCTCCTTCTTGGAGAACAGCATTTATTTCCCTGATTCCAAAGGAAGACCAAGATCATACTCAGCCAAAAAACTACAGGCCTATATCATTGTTAAATACAGATTACAAGATTTTTACTAAAATATTGGCAAATAGGCTGATGCCAGTTATGCAACAAATGATTCACAATGACCAAACTGGTTTCATTAATAGGCAATATATGAGGAGTAATGTAAGACAAATAGTTAATATATTGGAGTATTTGGGAAAAAACAACCAGGTCCCTGCGGTGCTTATATTTTTAGATGCGGAAAAAGCGTTTGATCGATTGAACTGGAATTTTTTATTGAAAATAATTGAAAAGATGCAATTTGGAGAGTATTTTATATAATCTATTAAGGCAATATATCAGCAACAAACAGCACAAGTAATAATTAATGGTAGTTTAACGGAAACTTTTAATATAGAAAGGGGAACAAGACAAGGATGTCCTTTATCTCCATTATTGTTTATTTTGACTCTGGAATTTTTGTTGAATAAAATACGTGGTTCAGATAAAATAAGGGGAATTAAAATTAGGAATGAGGATTACAGGGTACGAGCATTCACAGATGACCTGGTTGTGACTTTGACCCAACCAATAAATTCGGTTATAGGTTTAATGGTTATAATTAACCAATACGGACAAGTCTCTGGATTTAAAATTAATGCAGGGAAAACAAAGATAATAATTAAAAATATGGTTACAAGTCAAAAAGAAGAAATTGAAAGGATATCAGGATTTGAATCAGTTAAGAAGGTTAAATATTTAGGGGTTTATATTACAACATCAAATGCAAAATTATATAAGTGTAATTATGAAGTACTGTGGCAAAAAATTCAGAAAGAGATGGAAAGTTGGAAAAAATTGCAATTAACATTGCTGGGAAGGATAGCTGCAGTAAAGATGAATATTTTGCCAAAGTTTTTATTTCTTTTCCAAATGATACCAATACTGAAAAAAGATGGAAATTTGAACGAATGGCAGAAGGGTATTACTAATTTTGTGTGGGCAGGAAAGAGACCAAGAATAAAACGAAAAATAATGCAAGATATACGTGAAAGAGGAGGTCTCAAAATGCCTAATTTAAGATTGTATTATGAGGCAGCTGTGCTCTTACAATTAGTGATTGGATTAATCTAACAGAAGAGAGAATATTGAATATTGAAGGGTATGATTTGTTATATGGATGGTGATTTGTTATATGGATGGCATGCATATTTACTATATGATAAAAAGGTGGATAAAAATTTTAAAAGTCATATACTAAGAAATGCATTATTACGTGTATGGAAAAAGTATCAATATAAATTAAATAATAATTACCTGTTTGGACAATACCTAGACATATGATAGAGAATATAAGTGTGGAGCAGAAACAAGATGTGACTACTTATAAAGAGCTTCTTATTCTGGAAAGAGGTATATTGCAATTAAAATCTTTAGAGGTATTAAAGGAAGAAAGGAAAATTCAAACCTGGTTTCAGTATGGGCAATTGTATACTAGGTGGAAAAAAGATCAGAAAATTGGCATTTTGCAAAATGAAGAAAACTTAATAAAACAAATTAGAGATCAAAGTCTAATGCATATTAAAAGGTTGTATAATGCACTGATAGAAATAGATTCAGAAACAGAGTTAGTGAAGGATTGTATGATAAAATGGGCACAAAACTTTGGGAAATCAATATCTATGGATGTATGGGAGAAAATATGGGTTAGAAATGTGAAGTTTACTCAAGCCCAAAATTTAAGAGAAAATTTCTACAAAATGTTTTTTAGATGGCATTTAGATCCCCAAAAGTTAGCCTGTATGTACCCGAATTTACAACCTACATGTTGGAGATGTAAATGTGATGATGCAATGTATTTTCATGTATGGTGGACATGTAAGAAAATTAAGGCATTTTGGATTAAGATATGGTGGATTATACAAAATATTCTTAAAAGGAAGATAAAATTTACTCCACAGTTGTTTTTATTGGGTATAATTGAAGGATGTACAGTTATAGAGACTAATTTGATTTTGAATTTAATAACGGCAGTCAGACTTTTGGTGGCGCAATATTGGAAGAAGGAAGAAATACCTACTATTGAAGAATGGATATTAAAAGTAGCCAATTTGGTGGAGATGGCTAAAATTTCTGCATATTTGAAGGACCGTTCGAATGAAAGATATGTACTGGAATGGAGAAGATGGATTGACTATATACAAAACAAATATGGGACTAAAAAGTTGCAAATAGCTTATGAATGAAATATTTAGATGATTTTTCTTTTTACTTTGATATTTTAGTACCTATGGCGGAGTTAAAGAGTAAGGGGAAGTTAAGAGCTTATAGTAAGGTGACCAGATGTCCCGCTTTTGGCGGGACAGTCCCGCTTTTGAGCAATTTGTCCCGCGTCCCGCGGCGTTTCAAAAAAGTCCTGATTTTTCTTGAGCCCCAGCTGATGGCTAGAAGAAAAAAAAACTGTTTAAACTCTTGCCCGGGGCTTCAAAGGGCCGCCCTACAGGCAATCAGTGTAAAGCAGTTTTTTTTTTCCCCTAGCTAAGCTTCAGAAACGAAACCGAAACCAGGGTCTTTGGTGCAGCGTGACAAAATGAGGCAGAGAGAGATTTATTTTTATTTTTCCTCCCCAAAAAAGGTAGGTGAAAAACTGCAAACAGTGGGAAATTTAGGAGGAGAGTTCAAGATTTTAAAACACAAAGGAAAAAAAGCTGTATTTAACTAGGGAATTGTAATAATTGAGATACTATTAATTGTATATTGTGTTGAAAGCAGAAATGGTTAAGCTGTGTTTCGGAGGAATATATGGGAGAAATTATTTGGTTTATTATTATTGGTAAATATAATTAATTGATTTGTAAGAAATTGGATTGCATGGAAATAATTGGAATATTCATGTTCATATTGATTAATATACAAAAAAGATAGTTTTATAACTAATTGATTTATATTAAAATGTTGAATTTGTATTAAACAACTGTATTACATAATTACATAATTAAACAATGTGAGGATGGATATAAAAATAGATGACAATGGGAAGGGGTATAATATAGAATAGAAGGGAAAAATTGAATTTGATTAAGATTAGAGATGAGGATGAAGGGTAATATTGGTTTTTTTAAAAAATAGATGAGGAATAAATATGGCAAAAAGGAAATATAGAAATTGTAAATTTAATTGAAATGACTAAACGCTGTTTAAATTTGTGAACCAGCCAAATATTCTGTTCAAAGAAAATACATTGTATGTTTGTATGTGTGTTTCTAATTATTGCTATTTATTCATATTTGTTCTCTTTTATTCTTTAAAGCTTAACAATTCATTCTTTATCTTAATATCTTTATATTTGCTTGGGGTTGGCTTTCTTCCCTTTCATCTTTTTTATTGTACAGCAATCTTTCTCCTCAAACCTACCACCTCTCTCTTTTCTTTCCTTCTTACTTTCTCTTCCCCCCACCCTCTTTTTCTCCTCCCTACTTCCTCTTTCTTTCTCCTTCTCCTCCTCTCTTCCTCCCTCTCTTACCTTCACTCCTACTCTAATTTCCATTCCTTCATCCCTCTCTATTGCTGTAATCCTTTAATGCATATGGACTACTCAGAGGGCTGAAAAAGTTATTTTTGACTGGTCCTCACACTTTTGACCAGTCCTCGAACTTACGACTGTCCTCACATTTTACATTTTTGCCCTATCTTGTCATCATGGTGAAGAGAAGCAGTTGTGAAATGAGTGACATGGTTGTTAAGAATGCTGCATGGGCATAAATGTGAGGATGGTCATAAGTGTGAGGACCAGTCAAAAGTGCGAGGACCTGTCAGAAATGACTTTTTTCAGCTCTCTGGTTAGTCCTTTTGTGCATATGGACTACTCAGAGGGCTGAAAAAGTTATTTTTGACTGGTCCTCACACTTTTGACCAGTCCTCGAACTTACGACTGTCCTCACATTTTACATTTTTGCCCTATCTTGTCACCATGTTGAAGAGAAGCAGTTGTGAAATGAGTGATATGGTTGTTAAGAATGCTGCACGGGCATAAATGTGAGGATGGTCATAAGTGTGAGGACCAGTCAAAAGTGCGAGGACCTGTCAGAAATGACTTTTTTCAGCCCTCTGGTTAGTCCTTTTGTGCATATGGACTACTCAGAGGGCTGAAAAAGTTATTTTTGACTGGTCCTCACACTTTTGACCAGTCCTCGAACTTACGACTGTCCTCACATTTTACATTTTTGCCCTATCTTGTCACCTTGTTGAAGAGAAGCAGTTGTGAAATGAGTGACATGGTTGTTAAGAATGCTGCACGGGCATAAATGTGAGGATGGTCAAAAGTGCGAGGACCTGTCAGAAATGACTTTTTTCAGCCCTCTGGTTAGTCCTTTTGTGCATATGGACTACTCAGAGGGCTGAAAAAGTTATTTTTGACTGGTCCTCACACTTTTGACCAGTCCTCGAACTTACGACTGTCCTCACATTTTACATTTTTGCCCTATCTTGTCACCTTGTTGAAGAGAAGCAGTTGTGAAATGAGTGACATGGTTGTTAAGAATGCTGCACGGGCATAAATGTGAGGATGGTCATAAGTGTGAGGACCAGTCAAAAGTGTGAGGACCTGTCAGAAATGACTTTTTTCAGCCCTCTGGTTAGTCCTTTTGTGCATATGGACTACTCAGAGGGCTGAAAAAGTTATTTTTGACTGGTCCTTGCACTTTTGACCAGTCCTCGAACTTACGACTGTCCTCACATTTTACATTTTTGCCCTATCTTGTCACCTTGTTGAAGAGAAGCAGTTGTGAAATGAGTGATATGGTTGTTAAGAATGCTGCACGGGCATAAATGTGAGGATGGTCATAAGTGTGAGGACCAGTCAAAAGTGCGAGGACCTGTCAGAAATGACTTTTTCAGCCCTCTGGTTAGTCCTTTTGTGCATATGGACTACTCAGAGGGCTGAAAAAGTTATTTTTGACTGGTCCTCACACTTTTGACCAGTCCTCGAACTTACGACTGTCCTCACATTTTACATTTTTGCCCTATCTTGTCACCTTGTTGAAGAGAAGCAGTTGTGAAATGAGTAACATGGTTGTTAAGAATGCTGCACGGGCATAAATGTGAGGATGGTCATAAGTGTGAGGACCAGTCAAAAGTGCGAGGACCTGTCAGAAATGACTTTTTTCAGCCCTCTGGTTAGTCCTTTTGTGCATATGGACTACTCAGAGGGCTGAAAAAGTTATTTTTGACTGGTCCTCACATTTTACATTTTTGCCCTATCTTGTCACCTTGTTGAAGAGAAGCAGTTGTGAAATGAGTGATATGGTTGTTAAGAATGCTGCACGGGCATAAATGTGAGGATGGTCATAAGTGTGAGGACCAGTCAAAAGTGCGAGGACCTGTCAGAAATGACTTTTTTCAGCCCTCTGGTTAGTCCTTTTGTGCATATGGACTACTCAGAGGGCTGAAAAAGTTATTTTTGACTGGTCCTCACACTTTTGACCAGTCCTCGAACTTACGACTGTCCTCACATTTTACATTTTTGCCCTATCTTGTCACCTTGTTGAAGAGAAGCAGTTGTGAAATGAGTGACATGGTTGTTAAGAATGCTGCACAGGCATAAATGTGAGGATGGTCATAAGTGTGAGGACCAGTCAAAAGTGTGAGGACCTGTCAGAAATGACTTTTTTCAGCCCTCTGGTTAGTCCTTTTGTGCATATGGACTACTCAGAGGGCTGAAAAAGTTATTTTTGACTGGTCCTCACACTTTTGACCAGTCCTCGAACTTACGACTGTCCTCACATTTTACATTTTTGCCCTATCTTGTCACCTTGTTGAAGAGAAGCAGTTGTGAAATGAGTGACATGGTTGTTAAGAATGCTGCACGGGCATAAATGTGAGGATGGTCATAAGTGTGAGGACCAGTCAAAAGTGTGAGGACCTGTCAGAAATGACTTTTCAGCCCTCTGAGTAGTCCCTATACACATAGCCATGGCCACCCGGTCACATGACCAGGTAGCCACGCCCACCCAGTCACATGGCCTCCAAGCCATGCCCACACAATGAGCCACGCCCACAATGGTGTCCTTCTTACCAATGTTAAAATCTGTTCACCTTATCCTATAGACATAGCCATGGCCACCCGGTCACATGACCAGCTAACCACGCCCACCCAGTCACATGACCAGCTAGCCACGCCCACAAAATAAGCCACGCCCACAATGTCCCTCTTTACCAATGTTAAAATCTGGTCACCTTAGCTTATAGTTAGTTTGCTTATGTTAGATTATGTTTGTTAAATGCAATACCCTGTATTTTGCTCTGGAAAGTCAGGGGGGGGAGGGAGAGGGGAAGGTGTGGGGGAAGGGGGGGAATTTGTTTGTAAAATATTTTAAAACTTTTCAATTAAAAAAAAAAAGACTCTTCTTTTCCAGCAAGCTGGACTGGCCTAGTATGAATTTTAAAATGGGTGTATGTGTGTTTTAATTCGTGGGCCAAATTTTTATACTCGAGTTTAATTGGTTTTAAATTTTATAAATCTATGTGTTTTAATATTGCTGTACACCGCCCTGAGTCCTTCGGGAGAAGGGCGGTATAGAAATCTAATAAACTTAAACTTAAACTTAAACTTAAATGTAAAGAGGCCATCTACATTAAGATTGAACAGCCGTCTTTCAACTGAGGAGGAGGGATACTAAGGTGACCAGATTTTAAGATTGGTAAAGAGGGACACCACTGCGGGCATGGCTTATTTTGTGGGCGTGGCTAGCTGGTCATGTGACCGGGTGGCCGTGGCTACCTGGTCATGTGACCGGGTGGCCATGGCTATGTGTATAGGGACTACTCAGAGGGCTGAAAAAAGTCATTTCTGACTGGTCCTCGCACTTTTGACTGGTCCTCACACTTATGACCATCCTCACATTTATGCCCATGCAGCATCCTTAACAACCATGTCACTCATTTCACAACTGCTTCTCTTTACCATGGTGATAAGATAGGGCAAAAAACGTAAAATGTGAAGACAGTTGTAAGTTCGAGGACTAGTCAAAAGTGCGAGGACCAGTCAAAAATAACTTTTTCAGCCCTATGAGTAGTCCATATGCATAAAAGGATACAGCAATAGAGAGGGATGAAGGAAGGGAAGGGAAATTAGAGTAGGAGTGAGGGTAAGAGGGGGAGGAAGAGAGGAGGAGAAGGAGAAAGGAAGAGGAAGTAGGGAGGAGAAGAAGAGGGGGGGAAGAGAAAGTAAGGAAAGAAAAGAGAGGTGGTAGGTTTGAGGAGAAAGATTGCTGTACAATAAAAAAGATGAAAGGGAAGAAAGCCAACCCCAAACAAATATAAAGATATTAAGATAAAGAATGAATGGTTAAACTTTAAAGAATAAAAGAGAACAAATATGAATAAATAGCAGTAATTAGAAACACACATACAAACATATAATTTATTTTCTTTGAACAGAGTATTTGGCCGGTTCACAAATTTAAACAGTGTTTAGTCACTTCAATTAAATTTACAATTTCTATATGTCCTTTTTGCCATATTTATTCCTCATCTATTTTTTTTAAAAAACCAATATTACCCTTCATCCTCATCTCTAATCTTAATCAAATTCAAATTTTTCCCTTCTATTCTATATTATACCCCTTCCCATTGTCATCTATTTTTATATCCATCCTCACATTGTTTAATTATGTAATTATGTAATACAGTTGTTTAATACAAATTCAACATTTTAATATAAATCAATTAGTTATAAAACTATCTTTTTTGTATATTAATCAATATGAACATGAATATTCCAATTATTTCCATGCAATCCAATTTCTTACAAATCAATTAATTATATTTACCAATAATAATAAACCAAATAATTTCCCCCATATATTCCTCTGAACCACAACTTAACCATTTCTGCTTTCAACACAATATACAATTAATAGTATCTCAATTATTACAATTCCCTAGTTAAAGACAGCTTTTTTTTTCTTTTGTGTTTTAAAATCTTGTACTCTCCTCCTAAATTTCCCATTGTTTGCAGTTTTTCACCTACCTTTTTTGGGGAGAAAAAATAAAAATAAAAATAAATCTCTCTCTGCCTCATTTTGTCACGTTGCACCAAAGATCCTGGTTTCGGTTTCGTTTCTGCAGCTTAGCTAGGGGAAAAAAAACTGCTTCAGGAACTCTTTACGCTGATTGCCTGTAGGGCGGCCCTTTGAAGCCCCGGGCAAGAGTTTAAACAGTTTTTTTTTCTTCTAGCCATCAGCTGGGGCTCAAGAGGCAGCGGGACTCAGGAGGCAGAATGAAAAATCGGGACTTTTTTGAAACGCCGCGGGACGCGGGACAAATTGCTAAAAATCGGGACTGTCCCGCCAAAAACGGGACGTCTGGTCACCTTAGGGATACGACACTACCTTATTTACAACACAGTCTTTTCAGCAGTTTCAAGGAGGTTCCACAACCCATTTGTACTATTCAGGTGACCCTGAGGACACAGAAAAATCTCCAAGTGACCTCAACAACTCTCAGAAAGAGTGCTAACAACCAGATGACTACAAGGAATATAAATCCTTCCATCCTCCACCATTCAGTCAGAACTGAAGAAGTTTCTTGGATGAGAAGCGAAATATCTTCAAAGAAAAACAAAGTCCAATTGCCTTTTGAAAAAAGTGTCTTTGGGACTTTAAACTATTTCTGACCAAATTGGATTAGAGAAACATTATGGCCTGTGGTATCAAAGAGTCAACTGAAGGAGTTAGAAGGCAGGCTATCTGAAGCTCTGGCATGAACAGAACACAAGTTTGAAAAGAGAAACATGAAACGAATACTGCTAACTTACTGCTAGGTTTCACGTAGATCCACTGGGTCTGGGAACCTGGGCTCTAAAAACATAAAGGAACAAAACAAAACAGTATAATATGAAAAATATGTACAAACTCAAGGTGAAAATATAGGTCACATACTCCATATAAATTAAAACAGCATGGTAAGAATCATATGAAATCTTGATTACAATCACTGGATGCAGCTATTATTTGCAAATCATATACGAACATAAGAATAGCTCTACTGGATTAGGTCAAAACTCATCTTAATCCAGCATTTTCTCTCAGTAGCCAACATATGTCTTTAGGATACTCACAAGCAGAAGTTGAGACATTCCCCTTTCTCACCATTGTTTCCTGAAGCTGGTACAATATTTGGAGGCATGCTTTCTCCAATTCAGGGATAATAAAACTCTTCCAAAGAAATACTGTAGCATTCAATGGATCTGATTTACTCAGTTAGGTTTTAAAGCTATCCAAACTAAACCACAATCCAGATGGTCTTACTAGCCTTATTGTACTTATTAATATTTATTACAAATGTTTTGAAGATGAACTGCTTCAGCCATTAAAGGATATAATGAATGATATATTACAGGGGGGAAAGATACCTCAAATGTAGAAAGAAGCCAATATTGTGTTGCTACTAAAGGAAGGTCAAGATGCTATGAAGATAAAGAATTACAGACCAATCTCATTAAATAATGACTATAAACTCTTTGCTGCAGTTTTGACAGAAAGACTAAAGAAGATTTTACAGGCAAGATATTCATGAAGACCAATCTGGCTTTCTGCCAAAAAGACAACTAAGGGATAATATGAGGACTGTTTTGCATATTATTGAATATTTACAATATAATGAGAAACAGGCAGCTCTAATATTCTTAGATTTGGGCTTTTATGTTTAAAGTGCTGGAAAAAATGGACTTTGGAGAGAATTTTATTCAAGGGGTCAAAACTGTTTATATGTCACAGCAAGCAAAAATTATTATTAATGGTAATTTAACTAATTCATGTGAAATTCAAAAGAGTACAAGACAAGGATGCCCCTTGTCTCCTTTGTTGTTTATTTTGGTGTTGGAAGTTTTGAATAGAGTTATCAGGCAAGTGAGAAAATAACAGGTATAAGCAGTAGTGGGTTTCAATTTTGGCTGCTACTGGTTCACTCGTGGGTGCACGTGCGCTCGTGCACATGACGCTTCTGCACATGCGCAGAGATGTCCGGGCAGGTGGGCAGAGCCTCCTGTTGCTACCAGTTCCCCTGATCCGGGGCGAACCGGTAGCAACCCACCTCTGGGTATAAGTATCAAGAAGGAAGTTTATAAATTGAGGGCATTTGCTGATGATTTGGTTATATTCTTGCAAGACCCTAAAAATAATATAGAATATTTGGTGAGGAAATTAAATGAGTTTGGGGTTTTAGCGGGTTTTAAAATAAACAATCAGAAAACAACAATGCTGATTAAGAATATGACCTAACAGGATTGTGATATACTGTATTGAGAAAAATGTCTGGTTTCAGAGTCAAGAAAAAGGTAAAATATTTGGAGGTTATATTGACAAACACAAACACAAAACTGTTTCAAAATAATTATGTGCCTCTCTGGAATGATATTAAAAAGGACTTATTAAGATGGGATAAACTGCATTTATCACTATTGAGTAGCCTTTCTGTAATTAAGGTGAATGTCTTACCAAAGATGCTTTTTTTGTTTCAGACATTACCAATACTTGCAACAAGAGCCTTGGTTGCACCGCAGACTAATGTACTGTTAAGTAACACCAGCTGCCTGCAATTACTGCAAGTTCAAATCTCATCAGGCTCAAGGTTGATATTGCTGAGCACATTGTAAGCCGCCCTGAGTCTTCGGAGAAGGGCGGCATATAAATCAAATTAAAAAAAAAAAAAGGTGACTCAGCCTTCCATCCTTTCGAGATAGGTAAAATGAGGATCCGGTTTGTGGGGGCAATAAGCTGACTTTGTATAAAAAAGAATACCGCTTGGGGGGGGGGGCAAAGCCCTACTAAGCAGGTATATACAAAAAGTATGAAGGCTATTGCTTAACGCATTGTAAGCCGCCCTGAGTCTCTGGAGAAGGGTGGCATATAAATCAAACCAATAAATAAATAAATAACTGATACTCCCATTAAACAATGGTAGAAGGATATTTCGAAGTTTATATGGCAAGATAAACAAGAATTAGATATAAATTACTGCAAGAAGTTAAGGAAAGAGGGGTTTGGGTTTACCAGATTTGAAACTGTATTTTGATGCTTGTTGTTTGGTCTGGCTAAAACAGTGGGTGAACCTCCAGAATAAGAAGCTACTTGATTCCTCCCTCCCTCCCTCCCTTTTTCCCTTTTCTTCTTTTTCCTTCCCTCTTCATTCTCCTTTCTTCTTCCTTCCCATCTTTCCTTCTTTTTCCTTCCTTGCTCTCTTCCCATCTTCCCTTCTTTTTCTTTGCCTTTCCTCTTTGCCTTTCTCCTTTCCTGTCCCTTCTTGGATGCTCAAATGCAAAAGGGGAAACATTTCTCGACACCTCCTTGCCTTGTGATCAAATGCCACTAGTTTTGCTAGTAGTTTGTTTTGCTAGACCTCTGCCAGCAAAAATGGAGCTCGGGAGGGGTGTATGTGGCCCCCGCGGGCCCCCCAGGCTTCATTTTTTACTGGGATGGCCTCCTGCAGCCCTCTGCCAGTGAAAATGGAGCCCGGGGGGGGGAGCTCCATTTTTGCTGGCAAAGATTTGCAGGAGGCTGTCGCGACTGAAAATGGAGCCTGGGAGGGCCATGCGCGGCCCTCCCGAGCTCTGTTTTCACTGGCAGAGGCACTGTAGGCCAATCCTTAGCTATCTCAGCACCCCATGGGCCAGATCCGGCCCATGGGCCTTGAGTTTGACACCCCTGTTATAGACAGACTGAAAGCTTTCCCTTAGATAAAAATTTTATGTTGATAAAATCAGTTACGTATAGGATCACAAGATGAAACTATCATTCAACAACCATAGCAGTAGCCATTCTTCAAGTGACTACTACTGCCCCCTGAAGATCCACAGACAGCAATTGCTTGACAAAGTGCTTTGTCAAGCAATTGGGAAACATAATCCCTCTCAAACCCATCAGACTGAATCCTAATCAGATTTTTTTTACTGACTGGCAGAATCTTTGGTATCGGTTTAGTTTGTTCATTCTTATCCAGCACATTATGCAACTCAGACAAGATTCTAAAATATTGGCAGTTTTTTTAATTTATTAACTTATCAAGAGTAATAGAAATTTGTGTCATCATCATCTTAACAACC
Source organism: Pituophis catenifer annectens (assembly GCF_029215685.1). Lineage (NCBI taxonomy): Eukaryota > Metazoa > Chordata > Lepidosauria > Squamata > Colubridae > Pituophis > Pituophis catenifer. Next base: position 104,028,754 of record NW_027256883.1, on the reverse strand, counting down.
CTTCCTATTAGTGCTCTAGATTACTTCATATGTGTACACATAAATACATAAAGGGCTGGGCAGACTTATTTCAGATATCTAGCTTAAGGCAGAGCAAGAACACCAATTAAAATCTAACATGGTCAGAAATTTAGTGGCCCTGTAGATATCCAATCAGCCTCTGTATATTATATACTATGACTATATTATTTATATTCATATAATCACACTTTGATGTACAAACAGAGATATAGAAAGAAAATTGACTGTCACATTGTGCGCTAAAGCATAACATAACCATGGTTGAATAAATAAAACACAATTAGTTGGGTTTACACCTCACTGACAATTCATAAGCCATGCTTTATAATAATAAATGACTGCAACCTATTTTGGAAACTATGGTCAAAGAACAGATACAGATTAACAGAGTTGGAAGGGACCTTGTAGGTCCAACCCTCCACCCAAGCATATCCTATACCATTTTTGACAGATGCCAATCCAGTCTCTTCTTGAACGCTTCCAGTGATAAAGTTCCCACAACTACTGAAGGCAAGCTGTTCCATTGGTTGATTGCTCTTACTGTCAGAAAATTTCTCCTTATTTCCAGGTTGAATCTCTCCCTGTTCAGTTTCCATCCATTATTTCTTGTCTGGCCTTCAGGTGCTTTGGAAAAAAGCTTGACCCACTCTTCTCTGTGGCAGCCCCCTCAAGTATTGGAAGACGGCTATGATGTCTCCCCTGGTCCTCCTCTTCACTAGACTAGCCATGCCCAGTTCCTGTAACTGTGCTTCATATGTTTTAGTCTCCAGTCCCCTAATCATCCTGGTTGCTCTCCTCTGCACTTCTAGAATCTCAACATCTTTTTTATAGTGTGGTAACCAAAACTGGATGCAGTACTCCAGGTGTGGTCTTACTAGGGCTTTATAGAGTGGTATTAGTACCTCACTTGATCTTGATTGTATCCCTCTGTTAATGCAATTTAGGATTGCATTGGCTTTTTTGGCTGCCGCTGCACACTGCTGGATCATATTTAGCTGGTTGTCCACTAAGACTCCAAGATCCCTCTCACAGTCACTGCTATTAAGCCTGGTTTCACCCAATTTATATGTGTACTTTGGGTTTTTCTCACCTAAGTGTAGGACTTACTTTTCTCTACATTGAATTTCATTTTGTTAGATAGGGCCCAGTGTTCAAGTCTGTTAAGATCCATCTGGATGTTGAGCCTATTTTCTAGGGTATTAGCTAATCCTCCCAGCTTACTATCATCTGCAAATTTGGTAAGTTCCCCTTCTATTCCCTCATCTAAGTTGTTTATGAAGATATTGAAGAGTACTGGGCCTAAGATGGAACCTTGTGGTTCAGCAAGACATTCAACAAAGTAGACCACAACCTACTTCTTGATAAGCTAGAAAAAAGTGGGATAGATAGCATCACCACCAAATGGATTTGTAACTGGCTGACAAACTGTACTCAATGAGTAGTCCTCAATGGGTCTACATCTACATGGAGGGAAGTAAGCAGTGGGGTACCACAAGGTCCCAACTCCAGCTGGCTTTGGTCCATGCCCTTCCAACACCTGGTAGAGAGTCCTTGGCTCCCACGAGAAAGAATGTTATTTTGGCTACACATCCCCCAACTATCTCTGCCTCCCCCCCCCCTTATGTTCCCACAGCTCCACCCGGCCTCACTGTGGCAGTCCTGAAGATGCTCCCAAAATGGCTTCAGGGCTGACAGGTGGATTATCAAAGATCAATTAGAGTCTGCCTAATTTTGCATACAATATAACAAAATTTGGCCAATTGACAAATGCAAAGTTACTGATTTATAAAAAAAATATATGATGGGGGTACTAACTTGGTACTTATACAGGCTTATCCTGGAGATATTGTAGGTTCAGCTGCAGAGCACCACAAGTATCATGGTAAAGTGAGTCAAAGTTATGTTTTCACTATACTGTAGAACAGGGGTGTCAAACTGGATTTCATTGAGGGCCGCATCAGGGTTGTGTTTGACCTCGGCTGGCCGGTGTGTGTGTGTGTGTGTGTGTGTTGGGGTGTGTGTATGTGTTGGGGTGTGTGTATGTGTTGGGGTGTGTGTGTGTGGTCATGGTGGATGTGGCGATGGTGGGCATGGCCATGGTAGGCATTTGACACAGGCTCAAGATGCATTTTTTCCCCTTCTCTTCCTTCTTTCCACAGTTCTTTACTATAACCATTTTCCTATTTCCTCTACCAGATATTACTGGTAAACATTTATTACTTACTAGCTGGATACCTGTGCTCTGTTACGAAACTATGTAATCAAGCTTGATAAATCAACACTTACAGCTTGAAAATTAATGAGTAGTTACGATTGGCCTCTCCCTCACTTTTCTCCCTCAGGCTTGCCCCACAGAAACTTCTCCTAGCTCACCCCCTTCTCTCCCTCAGGCTGGGCCCATTGATCTTCTCCTATCCCCTTCTCTCTCTCAGGCTTGCCCCACAGAAGCCTCTCCTATCTTATCCCCTTCTTTCCTCAGGCTTGCCCCACAGAAGCCTCTCCTCTCCCCCTTCTCTCCCTCAGGCTGGCCCCATTGATTCTCTCCTATTGTAATGATTGCCTCTCCTTCCAACTTAAGAAAGTAAAAACTCTTGAAACGTGGTTGTTCAAAAGGAACCTTTTATTAAGCAGAAGTGATAACAACCCAGTTAAAGCAAGATCTGAATACCCTCAGTCAAGACAAGTAGGATTAAAGCAGTAGAGACCCCTCCCTTTAAGTCAGATTGCAGATTTTAGCAAAGTGTGAAGATGTTTTCTTTACTAGTTTCCCTGAGAACCCGAACAAACATGCATTCACACCGTTATCCTTTAAAGTGAAACAATCCACATGGCTATCATAAACATTCCTCCACATAAAGAGGATCTCAGGGCTCTTTGGCACCAGGATATAGGTTGTAAAATATCTATTGTCACAGGCAATGCTAGTAAATTGAATCCAAGTCTCCCCCTTCTTCCAACTGAATGGCAGTATCACTTTTAGGGAACTGACACCTATCCCCTTCTCTCCCTTAGGCTTGCCCCACAGAGGCCTCTCCTATCTTATCCCCTTCTCTCCCTCAGGCTGGTCCCATTGATCCTCTCCTATCCCCTTCTCCAGTGGTGAAATGCTCCAAATTCTGCTACCAGTTCACTGCACGTGCGCATACAGTGCATATCAAATGTGCGTTTTGTGCATAGGCACACCACAGGCGCTAGCATGCAGTGCTGAAAAAGGAGGCTTTTTAAGGTAAGTAGAACAGCAGGGGGGGGAACAGCTGTGCCCTGCGATTTAGATTCACTAAAAAGCAGGTTTATAAATAGTGCGGCACAGCTGATCATAGGAAATACCGGTTCATCTGCACCGGTAGCATTTTTTTACTACTGGTTCGCCTGAACTGGTAGCTTTTATTACTACCGATTTGGCCAAACATGTAGCTTTTATTACTACTGGTTCAGGAGAACCAGTCCGAACCGGTAGCATTTCACCCCTGCCCTTCTCTCCCTCAGGCTTGCCCCTATCTTATCCCCTTCTCTCCCTTTCAGGTGGGAACGCAGAGTAGAATGTCTAAACCCGCAGCCCACAGCCAGATGAGTCACGTGCTGGCCACACCCACGCCCAAGTTGCAGTTGGAACAGAGTTCTTTTCAGGTGGGGAGAGGGAGTAGAATGTCTAACTCCTTAGCATCAGAACATGTTAATAATAATATAAGAAATACTAATGATCTGATGATTATTTCGAAAAATCCTTTCTTAGTGAGCACCTAAAAGCCAAATGGAATATACGTGCCAAATTTCAAGTTTGTAGGCTTTATGGTTCTGGAGATTTCGTGATAATGGGTGAGTGGTATTTTGCTTTTATATATATATATATAGATTCTTTATAATCCACTAAACTTTTTATTTTGAAATGTATTCCCCATTGTTTAATAGTAAATTGCTTTTCCAGGCAGAAAAGCTGTTTATATTATTGTATTTTTATTATTCAACTAGGTGCATGCCTGCCTTTGCAAGCTGGTCATGGGGACCACCGGGAAGGCTGTGTTGAAGGGAGCTAACTTGCCTTCCAAGGTCCAGTCCCACATCCAGCCCTTGATGGGAGACATGCCACTTCTGGCCTGGCCTGGGCAGTGGATGGGCAGCCAGCCCTTGGGGGAGACACAGCTGCTGTGCTGGGGCCAAGAGAGGCAGTGGTGGCAGCACTGCATGTGCAGCCCCAGGACATCCGCCCTCTCTCCTGTAGCACCACTGCCACCCCAGAGTTTGCCTTCACCTCTGCAGCCCACTGGCCCCTCTTGCCCTTGTCTTTCTGGGTGCAGCGCTTCTGCTTGTTGGGCCACTTCCCCGAAGCTGGCAGCTCTGCAGCCAGCTGCTTTGCTTTTTCCCTCTTGAGGCTCACAGGAGGCTTGTGCAACAGCAACAGCATGGGAGAGGCAGGCCCCATGCTCGTGCTTGTTCGGTGAAGCTGCAGGCAAGCCAAGAGACAGTGGGACAAAGGGGCTGGTGCATTGGGATTGCCTCTGCCTCCCCCATATCTCTGCCTCCACTTTCTGCTGGTACCACCACGAAAGCCTCCCATGAGGAAAAAGAGGGAAAAAGCAAAGCAACTGTCTGCAGAGCTGCCAGCTTTGGAAAGTGGCCCAACAGGCAGAAGCGCCACACCCAGAAAGAGACGGGCAAAAGTCATTCTACACTGAAGCAGAGGCATTCTGAGCCTTCAGCATATCCCAGGATTGCAACGCTGAAGGTTCAGAATGGAGCCATTTCATGAAAGGCAGGAAAATGGGGAGGGGGGTTTTCCTGCCTGTCACCCATTCCTGAAGCTCAGCACAGACTGAGGGAAGAATGGTAGGCAGGAAAATCTCCCTCCCCATTTTCCTGCCATTCATGACAAGGAGTGACTGGGGGGGAGGGGCCGGGTGAGGTGTCCCTCGATGTGAGTGATGTTGATGAGTGGCCATGCCCTCCCAGTCACATGACTACCACCAAGCCATGACCACCAAGCCATGACCACAGAACCGGTGGCAAAAAAATTTAGATTTCACCACTGCCAGAACTAGTCCAATGGCCTTGAGTTTGACACCTGTACTGTAGACTGTTAAGTGTTCAATACCATTAGATTGTACAATCTAAAATTGTACAAACCTTACTTAATTAAAAATACTTTCTTAATAAAAATACTAATAATTTTTTTTTTAAATTTGATTTATATGCCGCCCTTCTCCGGAGACTCAGGGCGGCTTACAGTGAATTTGAGCTTTCAATGAGTTTTAATCTTTTTGCCCATCTTGTAAAAAAACACAAAATCTTTGTAGCACAATAAAATGAAGTGCATTCTAAAACTGACATTGGAAAATTTGTTGATTGTAAACGAAGTACAGTAATCCATGACTTACAACATTTAACGACCATTCGAAGTTACAACAGCACTGAAAAAAGTGACATGCCCCTTTTTCACACTTGCAAATATTTTCACTTATAATCATACAATCCCTGTGATCAAGTGATCAAAATTTGGATCCTTGGAAACATGGATGCATTTATGATGGGTTACAGTGTCTTGGGGTTATGTTTTGAGAACTTCAGAGAAGCAAAGTCAATGGGGAAGCCAGATTTACTTAACAACCATGCTACTAACTTAACAAATGCAATGATTCACTTAATAATTGTGGCAAGAAAGATCATAAAATGGGGCAAAATTCTCTTAACAATTATCTTGCTTAGCAATGGAAATTTTGGGCTCAAGTGTGGTTGTAAATCGAGGTCTACCTGTATGAACCAAGTGTGATATGTCTATGAACACACTAAATGCAACAGAAGCATAATTTCCAAATCACAGGAAGTAATCATCCCATTCTATTATGCGCTTATGCACTCCAACCCAATCTTGAGCATAGGGTCCCGTGTTCTGAGAAATTGGAACAAGCTCAGAAAAGAGAAGCAAAGGTCATCAGAGGAATAAAAACTACAATTCAATGAAGGGAAACTGAACCTTGATAAAAGTGCTAAGCATTCATTAGATACCTGAAAAGGTCCTATCTATCATGTTATACAGCGAAGGACATAATGATGCATTTAGATTACAGTACAGTACAGGAAAGTAGCATGTTATAAAAAAAATCCTATCAAAAGAATCACTTCAATAGTGAAACCAATAGACAGCTTCAATTTTGATTCTGCAATTTATTTTATTTATTTATTTATCATATTTAGGGACCACCCATCTCCCTCATAGAGCAACTCTGAGCAATTGTATTTTAGACTTGAAGCCTTAAAAGACTCCTGTCAAGTATTTGCAAGCCATTGGCACATGTATCATACAGACACTAGTGGAGGCAGAAAGGTAGCAGAGAGAATGGTAGCAGAACTCCACTCCAGGAGCTGTTGAAAAGGCGAGATGCCCTCCAAAATAACCTGTGAGAGAAGTTCCCCTGTTATGACCAGAGGCCTTCAACGGAGGAGAACTTCACAGCAGCCCCAGTCTGAATCAATGATGGAAAACATTGAAGGGGGTTTCCATCCAGCTACACCCTGGCAGCCAGAGGCCACCCAGATGCAGCAAGAGATCCCAGGAGCCGAGCCAGGCAATGTTGGAGAAGGCTTCTTCAGCACTGACGAAGAGGGGGCAGAAGGACCAGATGAAAGCCTGGACAGGCAAGTGGCTGAGATGTCAGAAGAGGAGTGCCGAGCAGCGCTCGCCTTCCTCCTGAAGACAAGGGCAGCAGCCAGAAAGAGGCCTGAGGAGGCAGCACCAGAGATGCCTGCCATCCCGGTAAGGACTCCCCTGCCTGATCTCTCCAAGATGGCGCCTGCCGCCAGAGAGACTCCCCCCCCACCCAGTTTCCCGCCAAACAAAATGGCCACCAGGCCACTTCCGGAGGCAACTTCCTCCAAGATGGCTGCTCCCCTGGGCACTTTGCCAGAACCACGAGCCAGGCCATCCCCAGCTCCACAGCCCAGGCCTACAACACCAGCCAGTCAGTTCAGCATTCCAGCGGCCCAGAGGACCACTCCGAACCCACAAGCCCCTTGCCAGGCCCCGCCTGCCAAGGCAAACATCAAAGAGGCCATAGAGGCCCTGGTCGCTGCCCTGGAACTTATGGAGCAACTACCCACCGGCCGCCCCGAGGTCCCAGACCCAGCTGCCCACTCAAGGAGGGCCCCAAATCCAACCTCCCACCCCCGGAGGAACCCAGATGGACCTGCAGCCTCCCACCCCCCACTGCAGAGGCGCTCACCATTCACTGAATGCTCCACGGAGGCCCTTTCCGGTCCTGCTGGGATGATCCGGAGCTGCAATCCTGCTCCTCTGATGGAGAAGAGGAGATCCAGAGACATTTCCAGGCCTATCCAGCCCATGGACCTCATCTGATGGGCCTCCAGTCTCCAGAAAGATCTCCAGGCCTTCTTTTTTTTTTTTTTTAATTTGATTTATATGCCGCCCTTCTCCGGAGACTCAGGGCGGCTTACAATGCTTTAAGCAATAGCCTTCATTCTTTTGTATATTTTATACAAAGTCAGCTTATTGCCCCCACAAACTGGGTCCTCATTTCACCTACCTTAGAAAGGATGGGAGGCTGAGTCAACCTTGAGCCTTGGAGAGATTCGAACCAGCAGAAATTGCAGGCAGCTGTGTTAATAACAGGGTGCACTAAACCCTTGTACTATCAAGGCTCTTCTTCCCACTCCTCCAAGGTTTCCCCACCACACAGATGATGTTCGGGCCTATGCTGAAGCTCCAGCCAGACCTGACTTCAGAGCTCAGAGAGGGAGATCAGAGCTCCAACAAGAAAAGGCTTTGGAGCATGCTCCATTTCCTGCACATGCCCAGTTGCTTCAAACTACGGAAGAACTACAAAAAGGAGCCAGACCTAAGCAATCGATCCCAGGCTTAGGGATCCCAATGCCATTCACAACAGGCTCTTTTTAGCCATTTGAACAACTCCCCATTCAGTTTAATGGCAATAATTTTGTAACTTTGCCAAATAATTTTGAAAAATTACATTTAAGTGGTCAGAATTTTAAAAAATGGTGTAAAGAGATTCAGATAATTCTCTTAAGAGAAAATACTCTGGACATGATCAAAAGACCACCCCCTTTACCTTGGAGCCCTGAAATTGAGTTCCTGCATAAAAGAGCTTACACAACCCTGTTAAGTTCTATAGACACAGCTCTGTATGCCAGTCTTTCAGACGGCCTCACAGCTCAGGAAGTTTGGACTGCCCTATATAATTTGTTCCATAGTGACAATATGGCTGCAACCAGCAGATTGTCAAGAATTTTCCATAACTATAAACTCAAACCTGGTGTCAAAATGGGGGAACATTTGGCAACGCTTAAAGCCATGAGGGATGAGCTTATACAGAGGGGGGAGCCTGTTTCTGAATCCACTTTAATTAGTGTGATGTTGAACTCCCTAGACAAATCCTGGAGTCCCTTTATTATTTCTCTAGAAGGGGTTTCTAGGGAACAAAGAAATATAGAATACTTTTCTGGCCGCTTTATTGAGGAAGATTTAAGGCGCAGAGATGAGGAACAACAAGAAATGAAGGAGGCATATCACAGACCTAGGCCTCAGAGGAGGTGCCAGGACACAAGTGAAAGGATTAATACCCTTCCCACCTACTTTGACTGTGGCATACAAGGTCACTTTAAAAGGGAGTGCCCTCGCTCTAGGGCCAACACGGCTGGACTTAAGCACAATAAAAATAAAAGAGGCTGTGGAAGAGGGGGAGGTGGTCATAAAGGATACCAATTCTGTAGTGTCACTAGTGACAATCACACCTCCCAGGTAAAGGATGCTGAGGGGCTGTGGCTTCTTGATTCAGGTGCATCAACGCATATAGCCAACACAAAGCAACGATTTAAGGTTTTACACCCACTCAAGTCCTCAGTAAAAGTTGCCACTGGGGACAAGGCAGAGGTAACTGGGGAAGGCGTGATCAATGTGCCTGGTATAGGAGATATCACAGGGGCACTGTATGTTCCCTCAATCAAGAACAACCTTTTAAGCATCTTAAAATTGACTGAGGATAAAAATGTAAAATTGGTTTTTGAGAAGGGTGGAGGTTATGTTTTTGAAAATGGGGGTGTTGTTAGCGATATTGTAAAAATCAACAATTTGCCTTATTTTTCCCCAAAAGCAAAGGTCAAAAGGCACAAGAAACCTAACAAGAGGGCTCAGGGAGCTAACGCTCAGATAGAGCAGAAAGCTTCTGTGCCAGCCCCCAGGTTGTCCAAACTCAAGGACAAAACCAATGAAGCTTTTAAACCAGCTCCTAGGACATCCAAAGCCATTAAGGCTGAGCCCATTAAGGTCACAACTCCTCAGCCAACCCTGAGGAACTCTAAGGTGACCATTAATCCAGTGCCTACTCTCATTACTGAACAGACCAAGGCTTGTAATGGTAAGATACATAAGGTTGACAAAGTATGCATGGGTAAACCTTTACATTTGGATTGTGCTCATATATTACACCGCAGGCTTGGCCATGCCAGCTTCCCGGTTATTAAGATTTTTCTGATGGGCTTAAGATAAAGAATTGTAATACCTATTTGGAATGTGCCATCTGTAAGGCAGCAAAATCTAAAACTGCTGCTATACCTAAGGTCTCTTCCCGTCATGCAAGGTACCCTTATCAGCTGGTACACATGGATTTGGTTGGTCCTTTTAGACCCTCCCTTGGTAGAGGGCGTTATTTTTTAACAGTAGTAGATGATTACTCTCGTTATGGCCATGTATTTATTTTAAAGGACAAAACTGAAGTTTTTACCAACTTCAAATATCTTTACAACCAGATCCAAACGCAACACAAGGTGTGCATCGCTCAGGTGCAGAGTGATAGGGGGACTGAGTTTACATCCAAGACTTTTGAAAAGTGGATGAAGGAGAGAGGTATCCTCCATTTTAAATCATCCCCTCGAACTCCATCCGAGAATGACATTGTAGAAAGGAGAAATGGCGTGCTGCAGAATGTCATGAACTGCCTACTTGCAGATGCTGACATGAGCCAAGTTTTTTGGGCAGAAGCGGTCAAAATGGCTAATTATCTAGTCAACAGAATGTGGAGTAGTGCCATTAACCAAACCCCATACTTCCTGGTCCATGGAAGGAAACCTAGCCTCTCACACCTGAGAATTTTTGGTTCCTATGCCTGGGTCCATATTCCCAAGCACCTCAGAAGAAAGGGGGGCAAGGCATCAAGGAGGCTCAGATTTATAGGTTATGCAACCGGCAGCAAGGCCTCTAGGTTTGTAGACAAAAATAACCTTGTCATTGTCTCTAGATCAGCTTCCTTTGAGGAGGGGTCAAATTGGTCAAAAATTCATTCCAACGAACCCGGTTATTCCCCTATTAGAAGCTACACTGAACAAGCAGCACCACCTGAAGAGGATGAACCAACAAACTCCAAACAACTGACCAGCGAAGATCCGGATGGTGATGAATCCCTATCTGACTCTGACGATTCAGACAAGGAATCCCTGGGTTACTTCACACCTCCTGCCTCACCTAAACGACCATATCTTCGCAGTGCCTGGGACAGAGGCCCGCCCCATTTTGATTGGAAAGATACTTCCGGCAGCTCCAATTCTGACACCGATGCTCCGGATGACAATGATGATGGTGAGTGGCAATTTCCCAGACGGTCAAAACACTCCAATAAAGGGGTGCCACCCAAAAGGTTGGACATTGGCTGTGTTGCCTCGGTCAACAGCGTTACCATGGCCCCTAAAACGTACTCAGATGTCCTCCAGCTTCCCGAGGAAGAACAGCACAGGTGGAGGGTGGCAATGGAGCGGGAAATGGACAATCTCAAAAAATTGAAAGTCTTCATCCCCATGGAAGTTCCCAAAAAGAGGAAAGCAATTGGCACCCGTTGGGTCTACAAGGTCAAGCCAATGCCCAACAACAAACTCCTCTGTAAGGCCCGGCTGGTAGCACAAGGCTACGCACAGCGCTACTTGCAGGACTTTGATGAGACATACTCCCCCACCGTGAGAGCGGAAAGTGTGAGGGCTGCTTTGGTCACTGCAGCAGCACATGGGGAACACATTTTTCAATTTGATGTGCAAACTGCTTATTTACACACACATCTAAAACAAGAAATTTACGTCAGAGGTGCCCTCGGATTTCAACGGCAGGAAGGCCACACCTGGCTTCTGAAGAAAAGTTTGTACAGCCTCAAACAATCAGGCAGACTGTGGTACAAATGCCTGACTAAAACTCTCAAATCACTGGGTTTCCATCCATCTCCAGCTGATAAATGTACCTTCACAAGGGATACCAAAGGGGGGCTGGAGAAAGTCCTAGTGTATGTCGATGACCTTTTATATATAGGGCCTGACAAGGGGGGATGTATTATATTTGCCAGGACCCTACAAAAAAAGTTCACTCTAAAGTCTTTAGGATATGTGGACAAGTACCTAGGTGTACAAATCATCACTACACCAAAAGGTTTTGCTCTCTCCCAAAAGGAAAAGATAGAGGAACTCTTGGTGAAATGTAAAATGGAAGATAGCAAGCCAACGGCTATCCCAATGCAGACCGACTATTATGGATTGGCACACAAGGATAGCCCAGAGTTCCAAAATAATACTCTATTTAGGTCAGTGATCGGCTCATTACTATATATAAGTAACTGGAGCCATCCAGATATTGCCCTGGCCGTAAACCTGCTATCTAGACAAGTGGAACATCCTACCCAGTTCCACTGGTTGGCCATTAAAAAGCTATTAAGGTATCTCAAGACCACAGCAGATTACGTGCTTCGCTTGGAACCTGAGAATAGAGACAAGGCCCAATTAAAATGCTTTGTGGATGCAGACTGGGACGGAGATACCAAGACACGTAGGAGTACTTTGGGCTTCTTGGTACTATGAAATGAGGCACCCATCCATTGGCATGTGGGGCAACAGAAATTTGTTTCGTGCTCCACCGCTGAGGCCGAATATGCATGCTTATCAGAGGCAGGGAACGATCTGATATGGTTTGATGCCTTAATTTCTAGCATCTGGACACCACCGACTTTGCCCATCCAAATTATAGAAGACAACACCGGGGCCATAGGCATTGCCAAAGCCTATGCGGTGGGAAAAAGGTCCAGACATATTGATATCTGCTATCAAAATGTTAGGCAACTAGTAGAGATGGGGTTTATATCTTTATCACATTGTCAGACCAAATATCAAACAGCTGATATTTTCACAAAACCTCTACCAGCAGATAGGCACAAAGATCTGTGTAAAAAGTTATGTCTCACAGGGTAAAATCTGTTGTGCATTGCATTTGTATGTTTGCATGCCATTGGCTCGCAAGGAGGGGAACTGTCAAGTATTTGCAAGCCATTGGCACATGTATCATACTAGTGGAGGCAGACAGTGCCCCCACCCCTATGTGGAGAGGAGGGGCTTACACTGAGTATAAAACCCCCTCTAACCTTTCCACCATGCTGTCTTTTACGTTTGTTCTCCATGAGACATGATCTTTGATAAGGGTAGCCACACATGCTGTGTGCCCCCTATCCTAATGAATATTAAGATAGCCTTTGTATATAGTTAATATGTTTTGTTATATGAATAAATACATTTATCACATTTATTCATGCATCTGCCTTTGGACTCTTCTATGCTCCTGGGTGTTTCTACGATCCCAATTTCCACAACTCCTTCCAACTCTATAGCAATATATGATCATTTTAAAATATAATTAATATATTTTTTTATTTGATTTATATGCTGCCCTTCTCCGGAGACTCAGGGCGGCTTACAATGCGTTAAGCAATAGCCTTCATACTTTTGTATATTTATACAAAGTCAGCTTATTGCCCCCACAAACTGGGTCCTCAATTTATCTACCTTAGAAAGGATGGAAGGCTGAGTCAACCTTGAGCCTGGTGAGATTCGAACTTACAGTAATTGCAGACAGCTGGTGTTAATCACAATGCTATCAGTTTGCTGAGCCACCAGGCCCACCAGGCCCATTATTTCTTAATGTTGCACATGCTATCACCACAGACTTAATACTCCACCTTCTTTACGTCACTTAAGTAAATGTTCTTGCATTGTTGAACCTTCAGTAAACAGTGATAATCAACTCTAAATTCTGGCAAAGAGTTTCAAACATTATGATTGTTAGAAACAGTTTGAAATTATCTGAATCCCAAGCAAAGAAATAGGGGGCAGCCATGAAATGCCAGGGCAAAAATTGCATCCTCGAATGGTGCTTAAAACCATACAAAATTGAATTTAAAAAAAAAATTAAAATGTTTTTTAAAAAGCAAAAATAATACCACCATATTTCAGAGTTTCTGGGATGAGATTGTCAGCATTGTCGTAAGACACTTCAGTGGTCATATGGCCAGCATGACTATATGCCAAGGTGCCACTTATTTATCTACTTGCATTTTCATGATTTTGAACTGCTAGATTTGCAGGAACTGGGGCAAGTAACAGGAACTCACACTGTTACACAACACTTGACAAGCTCAGCATCTTTAACCACTTTTAATTTGGCTAGAACCAACACAATGTTTTCAGTTTTTTAAAAAGGTAATTATATTGCTCTTAGGAGTGAAGTGCATAACCCATATTTTGGTTCACATTTAATGGTGAAAACCCCCATCTTAGATATCTAATGAATTAAACCAACTTGTTTAATTTCTTGAGTCATCCCACAACTAAGGATTAGATAAGCAGCTAAATTCCTCTTGAAAAGAAAACGGCTCAACTTATCAGGAGGGCTTTAAAGTAAAATTGAGGGGGGAGAGCGACCAGTCTTTAGGATCTCCAGGACCTAATTCCAAGCAAAAACCCCTAGAAAGCAAGGCAAATAAAGAAGTAAGCAGGGATGGGAAGGAAGACAAACTCAAATACCAAATAGGAGACATGGGAAGCATACCTAGAGTCAGGCATAAAGATCTCAAGTGCTTATATACAAATGCACAAAGTCTGGGGAACAAATGGTGAACTTGAACTATTAATATATGAAGGTAGATACGACATAGTTGGAATAACAGAAGCTTGGTGGGAAAAAACCCACGACTGGAACATACTGATAGAAGTATACAAACTCTTCAAAAAACCCAGACCCCATAAAAGAGGAGGTGGAGTTGCACCGTATGTAACAAAACACTATATTGCTACAGAATTGCATGAAAAACAACACATGCCTGGACCTGTAGATATAGAAATACCTTTAGAACATGCTATTTTATTTCTTTCTTATATCTCACCAGATATCAGTTAAAGGTGGGTGGATTTTACCACAAAGAAACTGAAGTGAGCAAATGTAGTTTATCTTTGGTTGTCTCAGAATATTTTTCTGTGCATTCTCTGGTCCATAGCTGTCATTTTGAAACCATTTATATTACACAGTGTACTATTTTCTCTATAATAGCTACCACTGGGATGGATGACATTATAGAAGTACATAGGATATGAGAAAAAACTGTGGTGGTTTGACTATACATTATATCTAATGTATTTTAATTTATGTCCACTGTTACAAAATATTATGTCTCATGTTGATGCTATTGTAACAGTTTAATGGTGTGGTAAATGTCTTTTTGTTTGTTTGTTTATAAATTAACTCATTTTGCTTTTATAGAATATAAGTAATTATATTGGTAAATGTTGTCTTATAAAGCCAATATATCTCTTGTGATTCTGTCTTGATTTTAAAGTTTTCTATGATCAGCAAATGATAAGATCTTTATATCTTTCCTCCCTACCCCTCCTTTTTCTTTCTTTTCTTTTCTCGTTAGCAGACTTCCATTTATGGGAATAACTGGATACATTGGCTCTTCTCCAATATACAAAAGCTATATCCCAAATTTATCTTGCTTATAGGGTTTGTCAAAGTACAAATATGGGGATTAATTTTGTCACTTTGGCACCAGTTTACCTAGCTAAATATTTAGTGCTAACCTTAAAAATGAGGCTGACATTGCATCTTTTTATTGAAAATAATTCTTGTTAAAGGTACATTGTAGAAGCATTTCTCCTTGTTTTAGAGATGCATCAATATAACTCAATGTATCAGACCATTTTTAATAAATTTTAGCAACAAGAATGAAATTATATTATGATATCTCAAGATTACAAAATTTGACATTATCACTGGATCCAAACATTATTGTATCTTGAAAGTTGTTTTTGACATCTACCAGTGGTCTTTGGCAAGATATACTTGTCAGTAAATAGGAAAAAACTAAAATTGAATTAACTGGTAATAGGTCGTTCTTGAGATATATGTAAGACTAAATGTTTGAGTGTGAGAGTGTGTGTGTGTATAACAAAAGAAAAAAGCCAAGTTGTGAAAAGATTGTAATATTTCTTAAAAGCATGTCAAGAAACACATCAAAGCTGAATAGTCTCATAATAATTGAAGGAATATCACAGATTTGTTTTGTCTCAAGAGCTTATGCTGCAAGCAAGATTCTAATAGCTGTTTAAAGATGTTTTATATAGCTAAACCACATAATTTAATTAATTTAATTTAATTTATCACATTTCTATGCCGCCCAACTCCCAAGGGACTCTATTAAACCATAGTTTTTTGTATACCTGTTGTTTCATGGCAATGTCCCCTTATCTCATATTGCACAAATGGATAAATGGATAAAGTGGCACTTTTTAGCCATTTTAAGAGTAAGCTTTGTTACCTTCAAGAAACACAATGTGACTGAAGAATAGTTCTATAATTTGAAAAATATGCTAATTTACCTACAGAGCATCATTCCTTAAAAAGACCAACAAAGTAAAACCAACTTGATTTCTGCCAGGAAAAGCCTTAAGTCCTACATGAATGCATCCTGAGCCATAGCACTGGGAAGCTTTTGTGTAGACTTACCCGAAAATGGAACAAACCAAAAAGGATCAAGCAGACAAGTAAGACTATCCAATGTACAATTATGGTCCCAACATACAGTGAGATTCGTTTCCTTTGTTTTCCATTCTCACTCTCTATAGGTATTTTTTTCATTTTTATGTCCTCCATCTCCACTTGTTCCTCCATATAACGCTTTCAGATTTCTGACTTCCAACAGGAAATCAACCTCTGCCAAGAAAAATAATCACTACTGAAGCCAAAAATCTGTGAAGACAGCTATTAAATACTATTAGGAGTGTATAAACACAATATGTAGACAGAGATAGGGGACTTCTTGTGACTAATCTGAAATTTCCCTTTTCTTTCTTTCTGTGGGTGATTATGATAGTTGATATTCAATTTATCCCAACTCATTTTAATGAAGATGTTTCAACTGGCCCTTATTAAACTGTCAAAAATGAAGTTATCAGAATTATCTAGGAATTTCCTTCACTTGAACTACCTCTGGGAAAATCCCTCATAAAGTCAAATTAGGATTTAAAGTTTCACTTTTTTTCAATAGCCTTTTGTTTCAATAGAAACAAAAATATTGTAAGTTTCAGGCAGTACAAACATTTATCCTGATGAATACTGTACAAATGGTGGATTCTAAAATAATCTTTTCTAAATTCTGATTCATACAAGTCACAGATTCCTTAAGCAACATTATTCAACTAGTTCCATCTAATCTATAGTTTATGGGATTTGTCAACATAACTATAATCCATTTCCCAAAACATACATCTATACCAGTGAATACTCAAGCATTTTTATAACCATGCACAAGTATAACCAAAGCACTAGGATATTTCATCCCTAAGCATAGCAAATCTCTCATAAAGCACATCATACCATCCTAATATATATATTTTTCTTCAAGTATTCTATGAATGAGCCATTTGTGGCTTATTTCATAAACCATGGCTAATTAAACCACTGAATAGAGTGTATTAAACAATATATATTACATACTATTATGGTATTAATAATAGTATTAAGATAATATAATTAATTCATAGAATATTCATATTATATATACTGTATATTATATACTATACTATATTATTCATATTCATACAATCACACTTTGATGTACAAACACAGATACAGAAAGAAAATTGGCTGTCACATTGTATGCTAAAGCATAATATAACCATGGTTGAATAAATAAAATACAATTCATAAGCCATGCTTTATAATAATAAATGACTGCAACCTATTTTGGAAATTATGGTCAAAGAACAGATACAGATTAACAGAGTTGGAAGGGACCTTGTAGGTCCAACCCTCCACCCAAGCATATCCTATACCATTTTTGACAGATGCCAATCTAGTCTCTTCTTGAACGCTTCCAGTGATAAAGCTCCCACAACTACTGAAGGCAAGCTGTTCCATTGGTTGATTGCTCTCACTGTCGGAAAATTTCTCCTTATTTCCAGGTTGAATCTCTCCCTGTTCAGTTTCTTGTCTGGCCTTCAGGTGCTTTGGAAAAAAGCTTGACCCCCTCCTCTCTGTGGCAGCCCCTCAAGTATTGGAAGATGGCTATGATGTCTCCCCTGGTCCTCTTCTTCGCTAAACTAGCCATGCCCAGTTCCTATAATTGTGCTTCATATGTTTTAGTCTCCAGTCCCCTAATCATCCTGGTTGCTCTCCTCTGCATGGACCCGTTCGGGCAAACTGGTAGCAGACATTTGGCCTGGGTCACCAAACCGGTAGCGTCCGCTGGTTAACCATGCCCCCAAACTGGTCACCCGGTTGCCGCTCGCTCACCCCACCCAGCCCAGTCTCTGCTCTGTAGCTTGCCTGCCAGAAACGCTACACCCCAACTGAGCAGCCCTGATCTGCCTGCCAGGTAAGCCCGCGAGTTGTGGTTTAGCTAGCTGCCCCTGCCCTCCCACCGTCCCAGCCTGCCTCCTCTACTTCATTCCCTGCAGCCTGCAGCCCTGACATTCTTGCCTGTCTTCCATGCAGCCTTCCCAGCATCCCCATGGCCAGCTTACAGGCAGGCAAGCAGAAGGCTGCATGGAAGGCAGGTAAGCATGTCAGAGCCGCCCAGCTGTAGGGAAGAGAGCTAGCAGCCTATTCCCTTCCACGCAGCCCTGCCATGCTTGCCTGCTTCCACACTGCCTTCCTGGTGCTTCCCCACACCCACTTGCCTTCTGAGGTCGGTGTCCAGCCCGGCCTGGCTAGTGGGTGGGTGGGCGGCCCTTGGTAGAGATGCAGCCGCTGCACTGGGGCTGAGAGGGGTGGCGATGGTGCTCTGGGAGGGCGGGCGGATCTCCCAGGTCTGCACATGCAGTGCGCATGTGCAGCAGCCCCGGGACCTCTGCCTGCCCTCCTGAAGCAACGCCATGGTGCTGCTATTCACTTTCTTCCTTCTCCTGCCATGAAACAAAAGTGAACAGCGGTGTCATGGCAGTGCTTCAGGAGGGCAGGCACACCACATGTGCAGCACCAGGATATGCACCTGCCTTCCCAGAGCACCACTGAGCTGCCATTTGCTTTCTTCTTTCTCCCACCGCAAAACGAACGCAAATGCCGCCGCCACAGCGGTGCTTCGGGGGGGGGGGGCAGGCACACCACATGTGCAGCACCAGGATATCCACCTGCCCTCCCAAACACCACCACCGCTGTCACTACCCCTTTCAACCTCAGAGCAGCAGATGCATCTCCACCAAGGGCTGCATGCTGTCAGCTTTACCAACGCGCTGGCTCCATTGGGATGATGGGCATGCTGAATACACTGGTGGAGGATCTAGAAGGTAAGGCCGACTCTGGCAGTGGCAGGGGCGGGAGACCCGCTGCGCTCAGCCAAGGAGCTGCCTTGGGGGGACATGGCGAGGTGTCATTTTGGGTGAGAAGAAAGAGGAAGGAAGGGAGCAAGAAAGAGAGAGAAAAGAAAGAGAGAGAGAGAGAGAGAGAGAGAGAAGAAAGAGAAAGAGAGAAAGAAAGAGAAAGAGAAAGAGAGAAAGAAAGAAAGGAAAAGGGAGAGAGAGACAAGAAAGAAAGAAAGAGAGAGAGAGAGAGAGAGAGAGAGAGAGAGAGAGAGAGAGAGAGGAAGGAAGGAAGGAAGAGAGAGAGAGAGAGAAAGGAAAGAAAGAAAGAGAAAGAAAGAAAGAAAGAAAGAAAGAAAGAAAGAAAGAAAGAAAGAAAGAAAGAAAGAGGAAGACAGAGATAGTCGTTGACTTATGACCACAATTGAGCCCAAAATTTTGTTTATTAAGCAAGAGCATTGTTAAGTGAGTTTCACCACATTTTACTCAATCCATGACATCTCCTGGCTCTAACAGCAACTGACGTGAGTGATGTCAAGTCTATAAATTAAATGGCAACAAAGAGTTGGAATTTTCTGCATCTCCTTTCTGCCATGTAGTGCCTGTTGCAGCCAAAGCATTTTATTTATTTATTTATTTATTTATTTATTTATTTATTTATTTATTTATTTATTTATTTATTTATTTATTTATTTATTTATTTCATCAAGCATGTATTAGATAACACATATAAGTATAAACATAATTATGAATAATGAATTATGAATAAAAAGGAACATTAGGACAGGGATGGTAGGCACTCTTAAAGATCTGATCTCTCTCTCTCTCTCTCTCCATTATGAAGATATAAGTAACTATGTTGTCCCCCTTTTAATACACTTTTTAAAAATGTTTTCTATGTTCAAAAACTGAAAGCAGATAGTCTCTTTTAAATAGCAAATCTATAAATATATGAGGCAGCTTCTAAGAGGAAATTATTACTAGTCCAAATTTCTTCCCCCTACTTCAAAAGAAAAATAAAGCCCAGCTCTGTCCCCTTGTGGCTTAAATATGTATTTATGAATACTACTACTACAATTAAATGGGATGCAGTGGCTCAGTGGTTAAGATGCTGAGCTTCTCGATCAAAAGGTTGGCAGTTCAGCAGTTTGAATCCCTAGTGCTGCGTAACGAGGTGAGCTCCCATTACTTCTCCCAGCTTCTGCCAACCTAGCAGTTCGAAAGCATGTAAAAAATGGAAGAAGAAAAAATAGGGACCACCTTTGGTGGGAAGGTAACAGCGTTCCGTGCGCCTTTGGCAGTTAGTCATGCCAGCCACATGATCACGGAGATGTCTTCAGACAGCACTGGCTCTTTGGCTTTGAAATGGAGATGAGCACCGCCCCCTAGAGTCGGGAATGACTAGCACATATGTGCGAGGGGAACCTTTACCTTTTACTACAATTAAAAACTGAGTTCACATATTGTACCAAGCCAGGAACAAGCAAGATTGCTTTCCTGGTCAGACTACACTTAATTTTTATTATTTATTCTGAGTAGATAAGGTTGGGTGGCTGCAAGGGTGTAAAAATGCCCTCGGAAGGGACAGGGTCAAGCTATAGCATTTAGTTGTTTTTCTATTCAAAAGAGGTATTTCTCTGTATCTTTTTTCTTTCTTTTCCATCTTACTTTTTTCCTCTTTCTTGCACTTTTAGTCTCTCTTCAATATCTTTTTCTTTTCTTTTTTTAAATTTGTATTATTTTGTATTTGTATCAATTTTTACCTTTAAAAATATTTAATACAACATGGTACCCTAAACCTATCAAAGAACAAATCTGTTTTACTTTTTAAAAAAATAAATAAAATCGTGCCTCCAAAAATTATGATGCCACTAAATTTTAGCAGTACTCTTAAAGGATCATGGGGGCCTAAAATAAATTAGAGGTGGAATACAGGCCAGGGGCTATACTTCCCTGTCCTAATCTCTGATTCTCTAAACCATAACATGCTGACTAAGCAACAATTGGTTGGGCTGGGTTCACAAAATATATTAAATGTGGTCCAAACCAGACAAACCATTATATGTGTTGGTATATATGAGTCTTAATTGTAAGTACTTAAGAACAGATTTTAGTGCTGAGTGGATGATTAGATTCATACACATCTATGGTTTATATACTTAGCACATACATAAATTCATCCAGTGGTTAAACAATCATTATTTAATAAAATATGTGACTCAGGAATGGTTCTACTTACCTTTGCCAACAGTTCACAACGAGAGCACTCATGTGTGGCACTTCTGCGCATCCGCAGAGCGGCCGTGATGACGTCCAGGCAGGTGAGCGGAGCCTCCTGCCACCTTTACTACCAGTTCGCAAGATCCAGACCAAACCGGTAGCAACCCACCACTGATGTGACTCCAACCACATACAGTGCATTCAGAAAGTATTCAGACTCCCTACGCTTTTGTCAATTTTGTTATACTGCAGCCTGATTCAACAATTGTTGAAATTCATTTATTTTCTCATTCATCTAAATACCCCATAATGACAAAGTGAAAGCAGAATTTTAAAAATGTTTGTAAATGTATTAAAAAGAGAAAAACTGAAATATCACATTGGCATTAGTATTCAGACCCTTTGCAACAAGGGGTTGCAAAGGGTCTGAATACTAATATGTGAAATTTAGCTCAGGTGCCTCCAATTTCTCTTTATTGTTGCTGACATGTTTTTACACCTTGACTAGAGTCCACCTGAGGTAAATTAAATTGATTGGACATGATTTGGAACGGCACATACCTCTCGATAGAAGGCCTCACAGCTGATAATGCATACAGTAGCAGAGCAAAAGCCATGAGGTCAAAGGAACTGCCTGCAGAGCTCATAGTCAGGATTATTGCAAGGGAAAGATTTGGGAAGGCTGCAATAAAATTCTGCTGCACTGAAGGATCCTGAGCAACTGGGGGAAAGGGGCTTTAGTAAAAGAGGTAACCAAAAACCAGATGGTCGCTCTGACTGAGCTCCAGAGATCCTGTGTGGAGATGGGACAGAGTTCCAGGACAATCATCACTGCAGCCCTCCACCAATCTGAGCTTTATGGTAGAGTGGCTAGATGGAAGCCTCTCCTCAGTGTAAAACACATGAAAGCCCACTTGGAGTTTGCAAAAAAGCACCTGAAGGACTCTTAGACTGTGAGGAACAAAATTCCCTAGTCTGATGAAACCAAGATTGAACTGTTTGGCCTCAATTCTAAAAGTTATGTCTGGAGGAAACCAGGCACTGCTCATCACCTGCCCAATATCATCCCAACAGTGAAGCATGGTGATGGCAGCATAATGTTGTGGAGATGCTTTTCAGCAGCAGGGAGAGGGAGACTAGTCAGGCTTGAGGGATGTTCCATAGCA
This sequence comes from Pituophis catenifer annectens, assembly GCF_029215685.1. Lineage (NCBI taxonomy): Eukaryota > Metazoa > Chordata > Lepidosauria > Squamata > Colubridae > Pituophis > Pituophis catenifer. Next base: position 104,006,729 of record NW_027256883.1, on the reverse strand, counting down.
CTCAGAATCTCAGACTGGGATGAAGAATCACTTTCCAACATGACAGCAATCCTAAACACACCATCAAGACTACACAGAAGTGGTTTAGGGGCAACTCTGTGAATGTCTAGAGTGGTCCAGAGTCCTGATTTGAACCCTATTGAACATCTCTGGAGAGACCTGAAAATGCCTGTCCATCGATTCTCACCTTCCAACCTGACTGAGTTTGAGAGGATTTGCAAGGAAGAATGGCAGAAAATCCTCCAATCCAGATATGCAGAGCTTGTCATATCAAACCAATTTCATGTCCTGTTGTTTTTAGGTGCTGGAAAAGGGAGGAAGATCCATCAAAAAATCATCCCCAGAGAGAAATCATCCAGATGCCCCAAGCTCTATGGCCTCCCCAAGATACACAAAGAAGGAACACCACTCAGACCCATAGTCAGCTCCATAGGCTCACCTCTACAGAATCTTGCCAAATTTCTTGCCAAACAACTCCAGCCCTACGCAGAATCCATCATCTCACACGTACAAAACTCATTCCACTTCATAGAAACAATAAAGAAACAAAACCTACAACCCAGTGACCTACTCGTGAGTTTCGATGTCATATCCCTCTTCACCCAAGTGCCTATTAAAGAAGCCTTGACAGCTATCCAAAACAAATACAACCCCCCCAAGCACATCCTAGATCTGACCAACCACTGCCTAACCAACACATACTTCATCCACAATGGACAAAGATACAAACAGATAGAAGGAGCACCTATGGGATCACCTCTCTCACCCATCATCACAAACCTATTCATGGAACACTTTGAAACCAATGCTTTAGATAAATATGAACACAAACACAAACTCTGGCTCAGATATGTAAATGACACTTTCATAATTCGGCCACATGGAAAGAAAAAACTGGACAACTTCCTCACACATCTCAACAACCTACACCCCAAAATACAATTTACTATGGAAATAGAAGCTAACAACCAACTCCCCTTTCTGGATGTCCTAGTCTACAGAAAACCCGACAGCTCCCTAGGACATACCATCTACTGGAAAAAAAAAAAAACACAAACCGCTACTTAAATGCCCAATCACATCACCACCCTGCACAGACCAACTCCGTAGCCAAGACTCTCATCTCCAGAACCAAACGCCTAGCTGACAAAGACCACCTGAAAACTGAATTACACACTCTCACAAACGTATTAATCTCTAACGGATTCCAAAGAAGCACAATTACCAACCTAATCCAAAGGGAGACACCCCCCAAGAACCGAGACACAGAACAGGACAACAGCATTGCCCTCCTCCCTTACATCAAAGGCACCACAGATAAAATCAGCAAAATTCTCCACAAACACAACATCAGGACAACTTTTGCCCTGACCAAAAAAGAGCCAACATCTTAAGAAACCCCAAAGACAAGATCCAGCTAGAAAACCAAGGAGTCTATGAAATACCCTGCAAAATCTGCCCAGCCACATACATTGGACAAACCAATAGGAGAATAAATGCATGCATCGCAGAACACAAGAACGCAGTCAGAAAAGAAGAAAAAACTTCCTCCCTTTTCCAGCACCTAATTTTTTAAGTGTTTTTAAGTGTTTTGTTTATTGTTTTTAATTAATGGGGCCAAATTTATATATGTATATTTTAACTGTATTTTAATATTTGTACTTGATGTTTTTACTTGGCTGTTCACCACCCTGAGTCCTCAGGGAGAAGGGCGGTATACAAATTCAAAATAAAATAAAATAAAATAAATAAAATAAAAACAACAGGACATGAAATTGATTTTGAAGGAACCAAATTAATCTCCAAAACTGAACACTTCAACAAGAGAATAATTATGGAAGCCATCGAAATAGAGAAACACCCCCATAACATGAATAAACGTGATGATACTTCCCACCTACCAGACATCTGGAAACTAGCCCTAGTAAACAAACGAGCCCCAGCCACAAACATTGACACCAGACCATGGATAACACATGATGCCACCACCAATCATCCTCACCAGACTCAAACCCAATCCCATCCCATAGACGAAATGCAACCACCGTCCAGAGGCTGGACCATGGTGGCATCGCCAGCTGCTGCACGTCTCCCCCCTGATCCCCACACAGAGCAGACTAGCACACACCATAAGCATATGACAAGACCTCAGATTCGGAGCCAAACCAAAGCCCAGGATGTTGCATCACAGCCATCTGCTCAAGACAATACATCACAGAACTCAGGATGTCACAACACTAGAGCTCAGGATGCTACCACACAACCCATTACCCAGGTCATTAAAACACAAAAGACTAATGGGCACACAGCTAAGACCTCGCCCACACAGGATGTTATGAAACAGCCGACTAATCTGCATACATCAACCCCACCAACTAATCAAGATGTAACAACACAGCCAACCAACCCGCTTACAACAACAAAGCCAGCACTCCCCACCTCCCCACCAGTACTTATAGAGAGACGGCATCTCCGATCATGCTTTGCTCGCATGAAGCCAAAGACACCAGCCTGAAGATGACGAGTGAGACCTTGTCGAAACGTCGCCAAGATACTCTCAATCTTACACGGGAAAAGACCCGAATATGCCAAGACTTGCATACCTGTACCTGTGAAAATCTATGAATATGTGTGTGTGTGTGTGTGTGTGTGTGTGTGTGTTTTCTGAGGTTTTCGCGGGTGTTTGTATGTAGGTCTTTGGTTATTCGGGTTTCTCCCGCGTAAAATTGGAAGTGTCTTGGCAACGTTTCTATGAAGTCTCATTCGTCATCTTCAGGCTGGTGTTTTTAGCTTCGTGCTTCTAGGAGCAATGTGTGATCGCAGCTGTTTCTTCCTTTTAACTGCCAGTGGGGGTGTGAAAATAAATGAAAGTGAAGCCATGCTAAAGGTCATGAAGCAAGGTAATCGACCTATAAAAGACTTTGTATGGGACTTTAGACGGGTTGCAGGGAATTTGGGGCATTGGCCTGACCGCATACTCCTACACTATTTTAAAGAAGCTATTGACCAAGAAGTCAGAAAACCCTGTGGGATCTGGGGGGTGCCTGAGTGTCTCCATGTCTGGTATATCATATCCATAGCTCTAGACAGAGAAATCCACCCCCACAGCAAAACCCAGTAGAGAAGCCACCTTGGAGAGCGTTATCTAGATGGCCCATTGCAAAGGCTACTGATATCACACACACACCCTCAACCGGCAAGGGCGATTAAATGCTATCGGTGTGGACAACCAGGACATTGAGTTTCTGAGTGCCTGGCCCCTGTCCCAGTTCCACAACAACATCCTGCCACAGCTGCACGAGGCAAGAGGGCTCCAAGAAAAGCCCCAGACACCAGCCGATTCGCCAGATAAGCTGTAGAGGTTCCCCTCCCCACTGAAGAGAGCAAGGATCCTCCGGCTAAAGAAGCCCCTCCCGACGAGGCTAGCAAAGATGAAGACCCTATGGTGAGTGCACCCATCCCCTCCTTTTCAATTAAAGTGAAATTGGTGGTGCCAGAGACGAGGAAACAAGCAGAACTGCCAGTAATAATAGATACCGGCTGCACCAGATGTCTAATTGGACTTCCAGTTGTTGAACAATTGGGGATCAGAACAACAGCCTTAAAGCGCCCAATTAAATTTCACCAGTGGATGGAACGTTAATTGAGGAAGTCCCCGCCACCCATATTACTGAACTGGTTAAATTAGAAATCTGGAAACATCATGAACTTATACGATTTATAGTAACCCCAAAAATGTCAGAATCTATCATACTGGGCCTGGCTGGGCTGGACAAATGGGCCCCCACCATCAAATGGGAAGATGGATACCAAAAAATCAGAATAGGGGTTGGCCCATTACCCCCTGCCCCTCCCCCCAAACAGCAGCCTGCCCATAATGGCCAGAAATAGCAGTGGCTTGTTCAGACAGGCCTCCAGGCGAACACCAGATTCCTAAGGTGTATGCAGACTTAGCCAAAGCTTTCAGTGAGGAGGAATGTAACCTCCTCCCCCCTCATCAGCCCATGGACTGCACCATCGAATTAGAACCAGGAGCCAAATTGCCAAAACTCAGAATGTACTCCATGACACCTGCTGAAATCACCAAGGGGCCCCCGCAGTCTTCATGCAACTGATCAACCAAGTTTTGTATGAGCACCTGTATAAGGGGGTCCTTGTTTACCTTGATGACATTCTTATATTCAGCAAAAGTATGGAAGAACATGTCAAATTCAGACAAGTGCTGAAAAAGCTCCTAGCAGCCAAGTTTTATATGAAGTTGTCCAAATATGAGTTCCATAAGGAGTCCTTGGACTACCTGGGATACAGGGTGTCGAATCAAGGAATCGAAATGGACCCAGGGAAGGTGAGGGCAGTACTGGACTGGCAACCCCCACAAACCCATAAGCAAACTTTTACAGACAATTCCTTCCTTCCTTCACTGAGGTTGCTCTCCCTTTGCCAGATTTCCAAAAACCAGCCCATCTCCCACCAAGCCAAAACCTAGCCAACCCCTAGCTTGGACAATGGGCTGTCAGAAATCCTTTGAACAGTTGAAATGCCTATTTGCAGTGGAGCCAATCCTACAGCATCCTGACCCAAATAAGCCATTTGTGGTTCAGGCGGACGCGAGTGATATGGCGGTGGCTGCTGTTCTACTGCAAAGGAACGCCCAAAACAATCTAATGCCGTGTGCTTACGTATCGAGAAAGTTAACACACACTGAGCGCAGATGGGCAGTATGGGAGAAAGAGGCTTTTGAGGTGCGATGGGCTCTCCTATCCTGGAGACACTTCCTAGAGGGGGTTAATGAGCCTTTTGAAGTGTGGACTGACCACAAAAATCTCAAGGCGCTGAAGACCCTGAGGAAACTCTCACCCAAGCAGGTTCGTTGGGCTCAATATTTCAAACACTTTAACTTTAACCTGAAATACATCCCGGGAAGGGAAAACCTTTTAGCTGACAATCTTTCCCATAAGCCCCAGTTTGACAGCCGACGGGAAGAGATAGTTTATGCCATGATCTCAGAGACTCAGCCAGCTGCTCAAGCCCGCACCAGAGCACAAACACACCATGATTCCAACCTCCCTGAAGACAAGTTGACAGCAGACCTAAAAGCGGCGCTCTCAACTGATTCCTGGTTCAATGAAAACCAGACGGATCTAACCCTAAGAGAAGGGTTGGCATGGAAGGGGAGTAAGCTATATGTGCCCCGCAGCATGCAGCTCCTGGTGCTAAAGAGGAGTCATGATTCTCGACTCGGGGGCCATTTTGGATTTTTAAAAACCCTCCATTTGACTAGGAGACAATTCTGGTGGCCAAAGATGAAAGCTGATGTGGAAGACTATGTGAGGAGCTGTGCCACCTGCGCCACCATGAAGTCCAGACCAGGGAAGCTCCCTGGGCTTCTCCAGACTGTGGCCGAACCCACCAAGTCCTGGGAGGAGATTGCAATGGACTTCATCGTTGAGCTCCCTGACAGTGGGGGGAATAGGGTGATTTGGACTGTCATTGATTTATTCTCCAAGCAAGCACACTTCACTGCCTGCAACGGACTACCCTCGGCCGAGAAACTGGCAAAGCTTTTTGTGAAACACATCTACAGGCTACATGAGGTCCCAAGGAGAGTAATATCAGATCGCGGGGTCCAGTTTACCATTAAGTTCTAGAGAGAGTTTCTACGGTCCATTGGGTCATCCCAGGGACTTAGTTCAGCTTTCCACCCATCAACTAATGGATCGACTGAAAAATTGAACTCAATGGTGGAACAATACATTAGGTGTTATGTAAATTATCAACAAGAAAACTGGGCGGACTTACTACCATTCGCAGAGGTGGCTTATAATAATGCAGTACACAGCAGTACTGGGTTGACTCCTTTTCAGATAACTATGGGCATGGATTTTGTGCCGATGCCTGAGTTACCTAGAGAGCCGCCCACTTCCATGTCTCTAACAGAATGGATGACCTCATTGAAAAAGGGTTGGGAGAATACTAAGAAAGCTTTAGCGGAATCAGCGGAAAAATATAAGGTCCAGGCAGACAAATGCTGGTCCCTCCAACCACCTTTCCGAATAGGCGATAAGGTGTATTTGTCAACCAAGTACCTAAGATTGAGGTTACCTAGCAAGAAGTTTGGACCCAAATTCATAGGTCCCTTCCCTATAGTGAAAGTGATTAACCCAGTGACTGTCCAACTTAGCCTCCCTCGCATATTAGGGAAAATGCACCCTGTTTTCCACAGTAGCTTATTGAAACCAGCAAGAGAATCTAACTTAAGACCCTTGCCAGCTGCTCCCCCCGCTCCTTTGGTAGTGCAAGGGGAGACTCATTATGAAATGAAAAAGATCCTTGACTCTAGACTCTACAGGGATCTCTTACAATATTTAGTACACTGGAAAGGGTACCCATTATCTGAAGCTACTTGGGTGAAAAGTTGGGATGTAAATGCTGATACTCTAGTGAAACAATTTCATGATAAATTTCCTGAGAAACCGAAAGGTCCCCCGTGGGGGGGAGTTAAGGGGTCCTGTACAAGGTGTTAACCCCTTCTTTTGTGTTTTGTCTGCTTTATTTTTCAGGATGTGGTTTTTTCTGCAGGGGAGGACGCCTGTCAGCTTTGGAAGCCATATTAGGCCGGAAACTTCAATGCTGCCACCTTCTCATGTGTGGGAAAGTAGGAGGGGGGATTTAGTAGAGGTGTTGTTAGTAGACATAATAGCATTCTTCCTGTTGGTCAAGGTCAGGGTGATCCAGCATCTGAAGAAGGAGTGGTCAGGGGGCTGAGTCGAGATGGGATGGACGTTGATTGGAGCATGTGATCAACTGGGGAGTGAGGGGATGGTTTTGGGGGTTTTTGATTTACTTGAAGGAAAACCCGGACCTTTCAGATTCAGGTTTTCCCAGATGTGCCAGTTTACCTATTCTAGTAAAGAGAACTTTGGAAAATGCTTGCTTTACTCGGAGTTGAGGTTTTCTGGAATGCTGACAACACTCTTGCTTTACCCCTTTGTTTGTGTGAATCCTGTTAGTCAGAGCTCCATTAATCCTATACCACACTTTCAAACAAGTATTTGTATATAGGGCTTTCATCAGGATTAGTAATCTAGGTTCAATTTTAAGAGCTGTCAGTTTACGCCATAGTACATCTCTGCTTACCAAATCAAATGCTGCTGTGAGATTTATAAAGGCTGCATATAGGGATCTCCGACAATTAGATGGTTCAGAATAAAGCAGTTGTCAATGGTAGATCGACTTTGTCTAAAGCCTGCTTGTTCTTCTACAAGAATATGATTTTCCTCTGCCCAGATTTCCATTTTGTTCAGAAGGAACCTCGTCAGTGGTGGGTTGCTACAGGTTTGCACCAGTTCAGGAGAACCAGTAGTAAAAATTTGTAGTCGCTCACAGAACCAGTAGTACTGGCTGGCTAGCCACGCCCCCAAACCAGTCACCCAGTCACTGATCGCTCGCCCCGGCCGCCATGTTCGCCACTGCCATGTTCTTCATGCACATGGATCCCATTGCCTTGCAAGTCCAATGGGATGCGCATACACGAAGAACATGGCAGCAATGGCAGCAGCTTGCCTGTAGAGAAAGCAGCAGGCAAAGAAGCCTTTTTGGAGGCTTCTTTGCCAGCCAGTTTCCAGCAGCGGCAGCTGGCTGGGGGCCACCAAAAACTCTGGTTAGCTTGCTTTCCCAACTCTGGACAAGCCACTGTGGAAGGTAAGCAGCTGAACAAAGAGGTGGTGGTGGGGGAGGAAGGCAGGCAAGTAGGCCTGGCCACAGAACTGCCAGGAAGGGAGTGTGGAAGGCAGGCAAGCATGTAGGGGCCGCCCAGCCATAGGGAAGGAAGCTAGCAGCCTACTCCCTTCCCTGTGGCCTGGCATGCTTGCCTGTCTTCCATGCGGCCTTCCCAGTGGTCCCTCATGCCTTTGCCTTCCGAGGTCGGGTCACACATGCAGCCCGTGATGGGAGACATGCTGCTTTCAGCCTGGCCTGGCCTGGCCTGGCCAGTGGGTGGGTGGGCAGCCCTTCAGGGAGACAGAGCCGTTGCACTGGGGCTGAGAGGGCGGCCGCAGCAGTGATGCTGCGGGAGGGCGAGCGGATATCCCAGGGCTGCTGCACATGTGCACTGCATGTGAAAGGAGACAGACACTGCACCTCTGAGAAAAAGAGGCACTGGTGGTCGATTTTAAGAGCGCTGAGAAGCCGAGAGCAGAAATAGCAGCAGCGAGGGAGACAGGGGCATGTATGTGTGTGTATAGGACTTGGAGGCGGACACCGTGCCTCTGAGGAAAAGAGGCAGTGGAGAAGCCCTGGCTGTCACCCGGGAGGGCACCTGTGTTGCCCTCGCCGCCGCTACTTTTGCTCTTGGCTTCTTGGTGCTCTTAAAGTTGATCTTGAAGAGCTGGAAGACATTTCCTTAGATCGCCACCAAACTCATCGTTGGGAGAGGTGTAGGCTGGCCCCTGAATATCCAAGAAGTCTTGGGCAAAGTTCTTCCAAAGTTCGGCCAAGTCTTCTCCTCCTTCTCGGCCTTAACGTGTGTGAGCAAAAATGCACATCATGAGGTGTGTGAGCTATGAGGTGTGTGCGACTGTGTGTGTTTGCTCTGTGATACGAGGCTGAGAAGGAGGAGAAGACATGGCCGAACTTTGGAAGAACTTTGCCCAAGACTTCTCATATATTATATATCCGTGCAGGAAAACTCCCAGGGAGTTCTGGGATGCCCTGCCACTGATGCCTGCCATGGCAAAAGCCATGCAGGAAAACTCCCTGGGAGTTCCGGGATGCTCCGCTGCCACCTGCTGCAGCCTGAAGTTTCTGTTTCAGCCCCCGACCCCGCCCCAACCTGCCACAGCCTGAAGCTCCCATTTTGGGTATCATCGTTGTTGTAGTTGCTGGTCTCACTCTCCTAGACTTTGAAGGGGGGAGTGAGTGAGAGAGAGAAAGAGAGAGAGAGAGAGAAAGACACAAAGAAAATGAAAGAAAGAAAAAAGGAAGAGGAAGGGAGAGACAAGAAAGAGAAAGAGAGAGAGAGAGAGAGAGAGAGAGAGAGAGAGAGAGAGAGAGAAAGAAAGAAAGAAAGAAAGAAAGAAAGAAAGAAAGAAAGAAAGAAAGAAAGAAAGAAAGAAAGGAGAGACGAGAGAGAGAGAGAGAGAGAGAGAGAGAGAGAGAGAGAGGGAGAGAGAGAGAGAGAGAGAGAGAAAAGGAAGGAAGGACCACAAACCCTGGCACTAGACGTGGCTTCAGAAGATGCTTTGAAACAGGACAGCAATCTAGGGCTGGAAGGGATCCAATCCTCTGCTCCAATCCCTGCATCATCTGGATTATTTTGGTGCCTCTAACAGAGAAGAAAATTGCCAGAAAGGAGAAGGAGTTTACTAGGACAAGGCTGCCATGCAGAGGAAGGCAGAGATAGTCCTTGACTTATGACCAGAATTGAGCCCAAAATTTTGGTTGCTAAGCAAGAGCGTTGTTAAGTGAGTTTCACCACATTTTATTCAATCCATGATCTCTTCTGGCTCTAACAGTCATGTGCAAGTTAGGGAAGAACATCTGAAGGTGTGTGTAATGTTCTAAATGTACAGAAGTTATAGTTAAATGTGTGGCAGAAAGTGAACTCTATATGTTTTTCCAAATGTAGTAAGTGAGGTTGAATGTGTATAAATTGCATAAATAAATAGTTTTAGAAGAGATGTGTGTCTGTGTGTATATGTAAATATATATAGTAAATAATGTATCTTTTTGTGTGCCTATACACACTCTATACTATGTAATATGTATGTACACTTATGGCATATGTACATAGGATTAAATAGTATATTTTGGATGTTCAGTAGTAGTAAATAAATAGACAGGGAAATTGTGTCTCGTTGAGGCCTTTGAGGTGAGGAGAGGCCAGGCACCCTAACCATAACCCTTGACATGAGTGACGTCAAGTTGGCCACGCCCACCCAATCACATGATCACCCAGCTACGCCCACCCAGTGACATGACCAAGCCATGCCCACCCAGTCACATGACCACCAAGCCACGCCCGCAGTCACATGACCACTAAGCCACGCCCACACAGTCACATGACCACCAAGCCATGCCCACCAAACAAGCCACCCCCACAGAACCGGTAGTAAAAAATTTTGGAACCCACCACTGAACCTCACATATATTTTTTCTACAATATTGATCAGGCTAATGGGTCTATAATTACTGGGATCCTTTTTATTCCCTTTTTTGTATATGGGGACCACTATTGCCATCTTCCAGCCAACTGGAATATGGCAAGTGTTGTTTATATGTGTGAAAAGATCTGCCAATAATGGACTCCACCAGTCAGCAAAGTTCTCAAATATTTCTGCTCTTAGAAAATCCTCATCTGGGGCTTTAGTGGCCAATTCAAGTTCTGCCCAAATTAAGGTGGCAGAACTTTTTTCCTTTAATTTTATAATTTTTTTGTATTCTCTTCTTGTGTGCAACATTTCAGCTTGTATATGAGTAATAGTAATTATGTAATTATGTAATAATTTTAATTATTTTTAACTGATGTTTGTCTTTGTGTTTTTAATAGGCTGTACACTGCCCTGAGTCCTTCGGGAGAAGGGCGGTATAGAAATTTATTTATTTATTTATTTATTTATTTATTTATTTATTTATTTATTTATTTATTTATTTATTTATTTAATAGGATTCCTCTGGATGAGCCTCATGACTGCCTTCAATTTATTTTTCAGCCACTGGCATTCGGAATTAAACCAACGGGGTCTACCCGCTCGAGATCTTTTGGTAACAGGTTTAGTTGTTTGGTTGTTTAGGTGTTTCTTCAATATAATACATTCCTGGCATTAAGCTCACTCTTTCTTATCCACATCATCTATCAGCACATATGATTATCAATGTTGCGGATAACACAAAGATAGGATACTTTAGCAAGGATCGGGATCTTGACAAGCTGGGACAATGGGATTAAGAATAAAGATTAATTTCAACAGGGACATACATATTGTTAGACCACTCATTGTTCATCCCTTAACTTTGATTTTCAAAGCAGGTTCAAACCATATATTATACCCTTGTAACATATTACCTTATCTTTAATTATTTAAAGACCAAGTTTCTTAAAGAGAAAGGAAGAAACAAGGTACAAGACCAACCACATGGCACACTGTCATACATCAAAAACATTTTGGAACCTGTAGAATGCAGCTTCCAAGATCTGCAAGTGGGCATCGCACATCGCCCAGAGGCTACCATATGAGGACAAATTATGCATTGTAAAGGTGCATCCTTCCAGTGTAATCTACTGAATCCCCTGCATGGATTGCCCCTATGACTATGTAGGACAGACAGGGAAGAAGCCAACCACCAAACTGCAAGAACACAAGCAAGCAATCAGATGAGGAGACCCAAATTTATTGGTAGCCTCACACTGCAATGAACAAGGTTACACATTCAATTTTGCAGCTATTAAGATTGTTGGATGATCAGACACAAAAACAGCCAGGGAAGTGATTGAAGCCTGGGAAACAGCCCTCTTATCATTCAACAGGACTGCTGATTTACCACCATCTTATCCTGATTACTTAAAAGGCAAGGGCTGGGAACAGTGGTGGTATTCAATTTTTTTTACTACCGGTTCTGTGGGTGTGGCTTATTTTGTGAGCATGGCTTGATGGTCATGTGATGGTGGGTGTGGCTTGGTGATCATGTGACTGGGTGGGCGTGGCTTGGTGGTCATGTGACTGGGTGGGTGTAGCTGGGTGGTCATGTGATGGTGGGCATGGCTTGATGGTCCTGCTCTCTAAAGGGCAGTCTTTGCTAGAGAATCCTAGTGAATCCGGGTCTTGAATCAATGCTATTATGCTGTGATTGTATGGACAACTGATGGCCCTGGTAAAATTCCTAAAAGACATCCTCCATTTACAACCACAATTGAGGCCAAAATTTATGTTGCTAAGTGAGACAGTTGTTAAGTGAGTTTTGCCCCATTTTACAACCTTTCTTGCCATGGTTGTTAAGTAAAAGGTTGCAGTTGTTAAGTCAGTAACACAACTGTTAAGTGAATCTGGCTTCCCCATTGAATTTGCTTATCAGAAGGTTGTAAAAAGTGTTCATACCACCCCTAGACACTGCAATGATCATAAATAAGAGTCACATGACTCTTGGGATACTGCAACGGTTGTAAGTGTGGAAAAACAGCCATAAGTTCCTTTTTTCAGCACCGCTGAAAAATTTTGGTCACTTAAACTAATTGTTGTATCTATCCTATCCTACCAAAAAGAGCCAGATTTGTGATGTTACTGCTTGTTCATTCTATTTAAAAAAAAGAATAATGCAAAAAGTAAGATCATCTTTTTTTAAAAAAAATACCAAGGCATTCCTCCACCTCCCCTCCTCCCACGCCCCAGCTCTTATTTAACATCAGCCATTAAATGAGCGCAAACCTACATTCTTCATTTAAATCGAGGTTTGTCTTTCTATTTCCTTACTCACCATCCAGCAGTTACATGTTCATCCAGATCATTCCCTGGATGCTTTCTTGTGAGTAACACAGAAGTTGCTACACACTCTCCGGAGTTAAGTTTACTTGTTCTCTCCGCTTCTAACTTTCCCATCGCCGAGGCGAAGTCCAGGGCTTCCCATTTTCCACATCCACTACATCCAAAGTGGCTGCCGCTCCAAACCCCACCACCACCACTTGGAGCTTGCCGCCACCGCCCACTGCTCCAATTGGCATGGGGCGCAGCAGCGGCAGCAGGTGAGCTTTTACTCCAGGTGGGTGCGCTCCAAGCGGCAGGGAGGGGGACGTGGCTGCCACCCCAGCAGCTTCGGGAGATGCTAGCCCAGCAGGGAAGGGGCCAGCCAACAACACACCCCAGTCAACATCTAAAAAGCCACATACAACAGGCACCATATAAATACTACACACGGAACAGCACATACTCTGCTAGAGAGAAGTTCCCTGAAGATAGGCTCCAGCATGAGTCTGATAGCTTGGAAGACAAAACCTTTGGTCCTGGTGACCGATCCAGATTGGATCCTGCAAGTTTCTTAAAGATCAGTTATATCAAATTTGGGGAAATATTCAATTAAGTCTACAAATAAAAGCCTCCCAATCAGCTATACTGCAAGAGAAGATTTTAACTGCAAAACTGTTGAAGGGGATTTATGATGAATAGGAGGCAATTGTATATTTTCACTAATGATGAACGGGGGGGGGGGGATTAATCCCTAACCCTAAGAAACCTCTAGATTTAAGAAAATCAACTGTTACTATTTTATGGGAAATCAAGTCAATGTTCCCCTTCATGGATTACTGCCTTGTCATGGTGAAGGTGCTTGTGTAGCTCAATGAAGCTATGAGCTATGCCGTGCAGAGCCACCCAAGACGGACAGGTCATAGCAGAGAGTTCTGACAAAATGTGATCCATTGGCGAAGGAAATGGCAACCCACTCCAGTATCTTTGCCATGAAAACCCCACGGACAGTACAAAAAGGCAAAAAAATATGATGCCGGAAGATGAGCCCTTCAGGTCGGAAGGTGTCCAATATGCTACTGGGGAAGAGTAGAGGGCTAGTACTACTAGCACAGTGATGAAATGTAAATTTTGTTACTACCAGTTCTGTGGGCGTGGCTTGGTGGTGGTGGGGTAATATGACTGAGTGGGCATGGCCAACTCTTTTTTTCTTTTAAAACCATTTTTCTACAACCTCTTCGGCGGAAGAGGTTGTTTAAAAAAATGCTTTTAAAGCCTCTGATGATCCCAGCTGACTTGCATAATCGGCAGAGGCTTTTTCTTTTTTTTTAAACCTCTGACGATTGCAGCTGACTTGCCTCATCAGCAGAGGCTTTTTCTTTTTTTTTAAGCCTCTGATGATCACAGCTGACTTGCCTGATTGGGAGAGGCTTTGTTTTTACTTTTAAAAGCATTTTTTTCTATAACCTCTTCGACTGAAGAGGTTGTAGAAAAAATGCTTTTAAAAATAAAAAAAAAGCCTCTGATGATTGCGTGGCTCAGCTGGGCAATGGGGAGGGGGGGCAGGGATTTTTGCTACCGGTTCTCCAAACCACCCACCTCGGGTGATCCGGTCCGAACCAGGAGCATTTCACACCTGTACTAGCACCAGAAGCGACTGGACCAAAGTCAAAAGGACGCTCAGCTGTGGATGCATCTGGTGGTGAAAAGAAAGTCTAATGCTGTAAAGATTTTTTCTCCATAGAAACCTGGAATGTAAGATCCATGAATCAAGGCAAACTGGATGTGGTCAAACAAGAGACGACAAAAGGACAACATCTTAGAAATCAGTGAACTAAAATGGACAGGAATGGGTGAATTTAATTCAGATGATCATCAGGTATACTACTGCAGGCAAAAATCCCTCAGAAGAAATGGAGTAGCCTTCATAATCAATAAAAGAGTAGGAAAAGCAATACTGGGATACAATCCCCAAAATGACAGAATGATCTCAGTTCAAATGCAAGGCAAACCATTCAATATCACAGTAATCCAAGTCTATGCCCCAACTACTGGTGCTGAAGAGAATGAAATTGACTGGTTCTATGAAGCCCTACAGCACCTTATAGAATTAACACCGGAGGGGGCATGGCCAATGTCACGACGATACGGCGGACTTCAGTGCTCTGAAGAAGCGCCGATATCCCAGTTAATCTAGTGGGTCCCAAGGGATCATAGCAGTCTTGTAGGAACTGTGAAGAATGGAGGCACGGGTTGGCGTGAACAGAGAAGTTGCAAATTCCCTGAAGCACCGGAAAATAACCTCCGACCCAGCAGCTGCAAAGACATCCATTAGGAGCTGTCACAAGCTGAGGCGGCCACACAAGACAGAGAGAAGAAAGTGAAGTGAATCATCTGGGTGAGAACCGAGGTCTTGGAAAAAAGATTCCTTTTTTTAAATTTACTCCCTGACTTTTAAAAACTTTACTTTTTAATAAAAACGGCAAAAGAGGAGAGGGAGGGAGTGGAATAAGGCTAACTCCCCACTTCTGGTAACAGAGGTGAAAAAGCAGATGCCATTAATGAAAACAAAATTGGCAAAGCTGAGAAATTGTTTTAAAAACTAGAAAGCAGATTGGGCAAAGTAGCTTTTTTGTAAAATGAATGACTTTTGAGGATTTGAGATTTGTTTTTGATTCTGGAAGAAGAAAACTGGATTGAATGTAATTTAAAGATTATTGGGAGTAAACTACAATGCCATCTAGTGGTGCTTGAGAAAATTAAACAAAAATGTGAACAAAGGAGAAGATAAGAGCAGAAAGACCTTGGACAATGTTTTGAAAGCTGGCAAGAGAACTTTGATAAGAAAGAGGCTTGTGATTTTGCAGCAGAGGGAATAAAGAGAGCAAAATAGTTGTCAGGTATGCTTCCTTCAAAGTCCAGGAAAGAATGACCCAAACTCCATTGTTTATAGAGAAAGGTACTTTTACTAGAAAATGAAGTGAACGCAACTAAAGGAAAGCAGAATCTAAGGCAATAAGCGCGAAAATTGCATATAGAAAGCATCCCCTCCCACTGTCCACCATAAATCATCCAATCCAAAGGTCTCCCAGGGGTCAGGTGGAAGCACACGTCTGGCAGCGTCATCAATCAGGAATGCCATGACCGTTGACCCGACAGCAGCTTCAAAGATACAGTCCGGTGGCTTAACTATCGCTTTCGATTCATCCAGATTCCTCCAGCACGCTTCCCCCCCCCCCATGCTCCCTAGCTCTCTCCCCTCCTGTTACTATGGCAGTCAAAGCAGTAAAGGCAGAGGCTGACATTCGGCCCCTCTGCAGAAGAGATGTTAGTCCTAAATAGGGAAAGAGAAAACAACACAACACAGAAATTAGGGTTTATCAGGATATTTGGTGTGAAACAATTGAACTTTCTTTGGTGCCAAGACATCACGTTTATTCACCCATTCAGCTTGAGATAATGGGAAATGATTCCAGGCCACCAAATACTGCACTTTACCGTGATGCTTCCTAGAATCCAAGATTTCCTTCATTTCAAAATGTTGTTCCCCTAGACTTCCGCTTGGCTCTGCAAGCTTTGAAGATGCTCTTTTATGAGTGCCCGAGCCCCGGTTCCGTAAAAGCCCCAGAACAGCCGAAAAACAGCTGTCTGGAGGCTTGGAACCCTCTCCCCGGGCAAAGGGGAGAGAGAAGAGTCGGCAGGTAGAGGTAGAGCCCCCCAAGTGTGCTAGGAGAAATCCTGGGGCGCAAAGGGTGTGGGCTCCCTATTGATGCCTGTCAAGCTGCTCCGGACCAGGGACGACTCCGCTAAAGCGGAGCTAGAAGCTGCGACCAAAATCTGCTGAAAATCAACGGGGGGGGGGACTTTTAACATCTTTACTTTGATAGCAGACAGAGCAAATCAGGAGAGAACAAAAAGGAAAACTTGCAAGTAACACTTTAACTCCATTTTAAAATGCAGAAAATGACGCCTGAGGGCGGGAGGAGAAAACTGCCAGGGAAAGTGCTTGTTAAGGCTTGTTAACATTTGCAACAGTGATACAGCTACTGGATTACACCCTAAGAGAAAGTTTTAAAGTGGAAGCGGCCAGGGAAAGAATTTGGTATTGAGGAAAAGAACTTGGTACTGACTTTAACTAAAATCTGGTTTTTATACTGTGTGGAAAAGAGTTGAATTGTTGTCCTGATAGCTGGATGAATACAAAGTGGCTGAAATATGGCTGACAACAGGGCTGGTGAATCAGCAAATTCCCAAGCCGTGACTGTCCAGGCTTTTCAAGAACTTTTAGACTCTTTTACTTCAGCCCTGTTGGATACAATTGAAAGGGCTTTTTCAAAAAACAGCTTGGGAAAATATAAGCAGTTGTTAGAGGGACAGCAGGAAATTATTCAGAGGAATTTGTTTTTGGAAGATCAAGAGATGGACAGGATTAAGAGACAGGCTGGCACAGCTGAAATAAAGGTTTTGGTGGACGTTTCCATTCAAATGACAGAAAAGCAACAAATAGTTTCTTTATTGCAAGCTGACAATCTTTATGGCAACAAATTTTGGCTATATTGGACAAAGAAATGGACTGAATGATTATACAAGCAAGAAGAGACGAAATGGGGATTTCAAGTTAGAAAACGTGACCTCAAGAAGAGAGCGAGTATTTCAGAAACATCAACCTCAAATCACCATTTTAAAAGTTTAAAAAATAAAATTGGGGGGACTGTTGAAAGAATTTATAAAAAAAAGGATTGGAAAAAATATAGAAAGAAGAGAAGAACAGAAGATTAAGAAAGATATCTTCCTGTGGATTTTGAAATTGGCATCGGGCAAATATGTGTCTTAATGGTATTAAGAGATTTTTAAAATGTTTAACATAAGGTTATATTATTTTAAAAGATATATGAGATAAATTGTATAAGCTTTTAAGATGCCTAACCCTTTGAAGTGAAGAGGATTAATGTTAAATTCAGAAATGATAATTAGTTTTGGATAGTAAAGGGCTGCTCTCTAAAAAGTTAGAGGTATGTTTAACATAAGACTATATTACTCTAAAAGATATATGAGATAAAATGTGTAAGATTTTAAGATGAAAAATTTTTCCTTTTTTTTTTTTTCTTTGAAGGAAAAAGGATTAAGGTTAAACTCAGAATTTCACTAGGGAGTAATATTTAAAAAGAATGATGTTCGAGGGTATAGAAATGGAATTTATTCATGATTTTTACTGTTTGTAAGATTGCTAAAGTATCGGATTATATATCAAGAAAAAGTTTTTTTTATAAGTAGGAAGAATGAATTTAATTTAATTGGTTTTGAGAATTTATAAAAGGGAGGCTGATGAATTGGAGCAAGGGGAGTTAAAGAACATGTGGGAGTTTTGAACTTTATAATTAGTTAGTTTATTTTAGCATATGTTTGTTAGATGCTATACCCTGTTTTTGCTCTGGGAAGTCGGAGGGGTGGGGCGGGTGGGATAAGGGATGGGGGGGAAAGTGTTGAATAGAGAAAGTTTTAGCAGAAGAAAGTATCTACGAGTAGAATACAGAAGTTGCTCAGACACTAAAAGAGGAAAATATTTCACGGCAAAGAAGTTAGAAAGGAGAGAGGAGGGGGGGTAGGAAGAGGAGACGGAAGGTGAGGAATGGAAGAAAAGAGAGGAGGAAGGGAAGGGAAAAGGACAGGTGTAGGAGTGAAGGTGAGAAGGGGGAAAAGAAGAGAGAAGTGGGGGAAAGGAAAAGGAAGTAGGATGGGGTGGGAGAGGAGGCAGGAGAAAGTAGGAGACAAGAGGAGGGAGGGAAGGGAAAGAAAGGAGGAGAAGAAGAAGGTTTGTTTTGGAATGAGGGAAGAAAGAGAAGATGAGCAACTCCGAATGTAATTAAAATGTCTTATTTTAATGCTTTCTTTTGTATAAGAAAATGTACAATTTCTACTAGGTGGGGAAGGGGAAAGGGTGGGGGGGAGAAAATTGTTTGCATTTCTCATAAAACTTTTCAATAAAAAAAAATGTTGTTCCCCTTCTATCAGTATGGGGACCGGAGGAGAGTCCTGGTTCGGACACAAAGGGGACGAATGTTCCGGTTTCAGTAAACTAACATGAAACAAGGGTGGATTCGTCTCAAATTTTTTGGCAATTCCAATTCAACTGTGACTGGGTTGATGAGTCTAGTGATTGGGAAAGGGCCCACATACTTCGGTCTGAGCTTTTTTGATTTCTGGGAAGTCTGTAAATATTTGGTGGAAAGATAAACCATATCACCCACTTTATAAACGTGTGCTGGGCACCTCTTTTTGTCAGCTTGGGCTTTATGTGCTTCGTGTGTGTCATCTAAAGCTTTTCGAGTTACTGCCCAAGTACCCCGTAGCTGTTCGATCCACTCAATTAAAGAGGGGTTCTGTGGGTTATCCTGTGGTAGCTCTGGGATTGGCACAAACTCTTGGCCAGAGGCCACCTTAAATGGAGTGAAACCGATGCTGCTATGTATGGAGTTATTATACGCCACCTCCGCAAATGGCAATAAGTCCACCCAGTTGTCTTGCTGGTAATTTATGTAACATCTTAAGTACTGTTCTAACACGGCATTGGTTCTCTCACAAGCCCCAGAGCCTGGATAGCTCTGCAGACAAGGCACTGTAATTTAACACCAGCTGTCTGCAATTAAAGTAAGTTCCAATCTTGCCAGGCTCAAGGTTGACTCAGCCTTCCATCCTTTCTAAGGTAGGTAAATTGTGGGGACAATAAGATGACTTTGTATAAAATATACAAAAGTATGAAGGCTATTGCTTAACGCACTGTAAGCTGCCATGAGTCTCCGGAGAAGGGCGGCATATAAATCAAATTTTTTAAAAAAAAAATTTTTAAAAATTGTCTGGGGGTGGTGGGTGGAGCTTAACCCCTGGGCAGAGCCTATTAACCCTAAAAACTCCTTCCAAAAGTTGGAGGTAAATTGCACACCCCTGTCTGAGATTATACGTTTTGGAGCCCCATGTAATCGATAAACATGTTGAATAAACAATATTGCAAGGGTTTTAGCTGAAGGGATTTTAGAACAAGGGATGAAATGCACTTGTTTGGAAAACAAATCTGTTACTGCCCAAATGACTGTGCAGCCCCCACTCTCCAGCAGGTCTACAATAAAATCCATGGATATCTCTTTCCAAGGAGCATTTGGTCTTGCCACACTCTGAAGTAAACCAGGTGGCTTCCCCGGAGGTTTCTTAGCTGAGGCACACACCGGACAGCTAGCTACATATGCCTCTATGTCCTTTTTGAGTGCAGGCCACCAGAATTGTCTTTTAACGAGATGTAGTTTTAACAAATCCAAAGTGTCCCGCCGTCTTGGCGTCATGAGCGTCCTGCAACACCGCTACTCTTAAACTGGCTGGAACATACAATTTGGCCCCAATCCAAGCTAATCCATCACGGAGTGTACATTCATTTGAGTGGGTTTGAAACCACTCGTCAGTCTTTAGAGCTTCTTGTAATTTCTGAAGCAAATCGCCCAAGAAGGCTGGATCGGCCCTCATCTGTGCTCTGGTAGTTACTGGCACTGCTAGTTGTGTCACAGGTATGATAGGCTGAACCACTTCCTCCTTGGTACTGTTGTATTGAGGAATCTGGAATCCGCCATGAAGTTCTTTCCACCAGGAAGGTAGAGTAAAGTGAAATTAAAACGGTTGAAGTGTTGAGCCCAGCGAACTTGCTTTGGTGACAGCTTACGCGGTGTTTTCAAAGTCTCCAGGTTTTTATGGTCAGTCCAAATTTCAAAAGGATGCTTAGCTCCTTCAAGAAATTGTCTCCATGTTAACGATGCCCATCACACTGCACCGCAGGCGGTACGGGTCTGGATGGGTAGAAACCGACTGCAACTCAACCTGGCCAAGACCGAGTGGCTGTGGGTACCAGCATCTTGGTTCAGGGGAGAGGTGCCATTGCTGACTATAGGGAGTGAAGTTTTGCCCCCTGAAGACAGGGTGCGCAATTTGGGCATCCTCCTGGATTCACGGTTGAGCTTAGATCATATAACGACCATGACCAAGGGGGCATTCACCCAGATATGTCTGGTGTGCCAGTTGCGTCCTTACTTGGACCGAGATGCCCTACGCACAGTTACTCATGCGCTGGTCACCTCATGGATTGACTACTGCAACGCTCTCTACATGGGGCTGCCCTTGAAGACCACTCGGAGGCTTCAGCTGGTGCAAAATGCAGCTGCGTGGGTTGTGATGGGAGAACCCCAATACTCCCATGTTACACCCCTCCTGCACGGCTTGCATTGGTTGCCGGTTGCCCTCCAGGTGAGATTCAAGGTGCTGGTGATGACCTATAAAGTCCTACATGGCTTAGGTCTAGGATATTTGGTGGACCACCATCGCCCAGTTCACGCCCATAGAGAGGGCCTGCTCAGGGTGCCGTCGGCTAGATTGTGCCGGCTGGCGGTCCCCAGGAATAGAGCCTTCTCGGTGGGTGCGCCCACCCTCTGGAATCAACTTCCCTTGGAGCTCCGATTAGCGCCTGACCTTCGCACCTTCCATCGTGAATTAAAAACTTGGCTTTTTAGATCGCTTGACCTGGTCTGATGGGGGGGTTTTAAGGGTTAAATTTTAAATTTTTTAGATTTTAGATTTTATTTTGTATTGTGGCTTGTGTCTTTATTATTCTGAGCCGCCCTGAGTCCATTGGGAGATAGGGCGGCATATAAGCCAAATAAAATAAAATAAATAAATAAATAAATAAATAAATAAATAAATAAATAAATAAATAAATAAATAAAATAAAAGCTTCCTTCTCCCATATGGCCCATCTCCTTTCGGTCTCTGACAATTTGAGGGACGTATAGGCACAGGGTTGTAATTTCCCTTCTGCATTCTTCTGCAGAAGTACTACTCCTACTGCCACGTCGCTCGTGTCAGCCTGTACTACAAAAGGCTCTTCCATGTCCGGATGTTTGAGGACTGGTTCAGCAGCAAACAATCATTTCAACTTTTCGAATGCCGCCTGACAGTCCATAGTCCATTCAAGGGAACGTGAGGGCTTTGGTCTTACTTCACCTTTTGTTTTCAGAAGATTTGTTATTGGCAACGCGAAGTTAGCAAATCCGAGGAAACTTTGTAGTTGTTTGCAGGTGCGTGGCGCGGCCCATTCCAATACTGCCTGAATTTTTCCAGGGTCCATCTCTATCCCTCATGCAATATGCAATATCCAAGATAGTCAATTTTGCTTTGGTGGAACTCGCATTTAGAGAGTTTGGCATATAGTTCAGCAGCTCTGAGTTTTTTCAGGACAGTTCGCACCAATTTCACATGGTCATCCATGCTCTCAGAGTAGATAAGAATGTCATCCAAGTAAACCAGCACCCCCTTATACAGGTGCTCATGCAGTACTTTGTTAATCAATTGCATGAACACAGCAGGGGCTCCTTGTAATCCAAAAGGGAGCACTCTAAACTGGAAACATCCCAGTGGGCAATTAAATGCTGTTTTCCATTCATCCCCCTCTTTAATTCTCACTTGGTAGTATGCCTCTCGTAAATCAAGTTTGGTGAAGACTTTTCCCTTTCCGAAGTGCGCTAGCATGTCCTTCATGAGCGGCAGGGGGTAAACATTTTCCACGCAAATAGCGTTGATATTCCTATAATCAACTACCAAACGAAAGGAGCCATCTTTCTTTTCTCGGAACATTACAGGCACCACCACCCTTGGTCTGGCTGGTTGGATAAAACCCCGTTCTAGGTTTTTATCAATGAATTTTTGCAATTCCCCTAGTTCTCGAGGGGTCATGGGGTAGATCTTTGGCTTAGAGAGCTTCACCCTGGGGAGTATTTCAATGGTACAGTCCGTAGCTCTGTGGGGGGGCAGCACATCTGAGGCCCTTTCACTAAAAACTTCTCGGAGATCCCAATATTCCTTTGGAATCTTTTCCTCCCCTTCGATGTGGTCTATTGCCACTTCCGCCCTTTAGTTTTCTACTCCGTCCTCCAGGGGAGTTTCTTCCCTCTCTAGTCTCGGTTTTCCGGTGCAAATGCGCAAAACTCCCATCTTCCAGTTAACATGTGGGTTCCATCTACGGAGCCAGGGCAGTCCAAGTATGAGGGATCGTTCCATGCCAGGGTCCACAATAAAACTGAGGGTCTCTACATGATCCCCCAATTGCATTTCAATGGGTTCGGTCACAAAGCTGGCTGGGCCCCCTCCTGCAATCGATCCATCCAACTGGCAGAATGCAATGGGCCTTTTTAACATTTTTAGCTTCAGGCCCATTTTCTCCACCACTTCCGGGCTGATTATGCACCTGGTGCCCCAGAGTCTAATAGAGCTAACATCTGTGCATGTGCCCCTGTGGACAGCATCCTTATTTCTATGGGGATGCGCATGGGGCCCTCAGTGTGACTCACCAGATCATCGGAGTAGGAGTCGGAGTCCGTCCCGCTGTCGTCCATGGTGGTCGGAGTTCCCAACTCACCCTGGTTTCAGGGAGCGAACTCAATGACTTCTCCTTTCAGGGCGGTTTCGCGAGATTTTGCGGGTGCTTTGTCAGCCTTCTTTGGTCCCAAGCCGGTAGATTTTGGCACTGGCTTGGAGAAACATTCGGCGGCCCGATGGCCTTCCTTTCCACATTTGAAGCACGTGAAGGGCTTCAATTTGAGTTTGAATTCTGCTCTCCCCACGCCCATCTTTGGTGCTCCTTTGCAGTAGGAGGAGGATGACGGGTCCCCTGCACGGCCCCCTCGGAGTCGACTTCGGGCCAGCTCGATCTCCACATCCTCAGCTACTACGTACCAACTCTGCAAGTCTTCGGGGACCCCCCGTGCTTTACAGTCTTTGTATATGTCTTCATTTAGTCCATCCTTGAAACTCTCCAGTAGGCCGCTTCTGACCACCCTGTCAAGTAGGACGCCAGTTCGCGAAATTCTTGGGTGTATTCTGCCACCGATCTCCGGCCCTGCTGGATACCCTTCATCCTGAGTCTCGCTTTCCGCTCAGCTAGGTGGTCTTCAAACCGCCTCCTAAGAGCCCCCATGAACAGGTTGTAATTCCTCAGCAAGGGAGAGTTATTATTGTGGAGGACCACCTTCCATTCAGCTGCTACTCCCTCTAAGACATTCGTGATGCATCTCACTCGTGCCGCATCTGATAAGTAATCCTTCCCCCCAGTCCTGCATGTGGTTCCACACTTGGTTCAAGGAAAGCCCCAAGGTCTTCGGATTCCCATCATATTTTCTGGTTAGGGGTGGAATTTTTGGCTTTTTGCGTCTGCGGGGTGGGGCCTGCAAGGCTGGGGGTCCCTGGGCTGCTGAATCCCTCACTTGAGCTCCAGAAGCCTGAGATGTTTCTTCCCCAGCTTCCTCTTCCTCTCCCCCACAGGCTCTCTTCTGGATCCAGCCTGGGGTAGTCTCCTCCCTTCCCCACAGGGAATACATAAGACTCACAGCTTTTCTGTCTTTCCTCGGCATCGCGGAGGAGTTGCATCGCTTGAGCAATCATGAGGCTCTCCTTTTGCTCTTCCTACTCCCCTCAACCATCTAGCTTCTTCTGGCTCCTCTCTCAGCCGAATTTTTTCCATCCATTCCACAGCTTCCTTCTCCGCTTGAAGTGAAATTATAGTAGAGCCAGAAGCTCCTATCTGGTCTCCTTCACTCTCTTGGTCAGACATATTTTGGGTTCAGCCCCCTCGGTGTTTATCCGGGATGGCTGGAGAAGAGATTCTGCTTAATGGCAGGTGTGCTTCCTTCAAAGTCCAGGAAAGAATGACCAAACTCCATTGTTTATAGAGAAAGGTACTTTTACTAGAAAATGAAGTGAATGCAACTAAAGGAAAGCAGATTCTAAGGCAATAAGTGTGAAAATTGCATATAGAAAGCATCCCCTCCCACTATCCACCATAAATCATCCAATCCAAAGGTCTCCCAGGGGTCAGGTGGAAGCACACGTCTGGCAGCGTCATCAATCAGGAATGCCATGACCGTTGACCCAACAGCAGCTTCAAAGATACAGTCTGGTGGCTTAACTATCGCTTTCGATTCGTCCAGATTCCTCCAGCATGCTTCCCCCCCATGCTCCCTAGCTCTCCCCCCTCCTGTTACTATGGCAGCCAAAGCAGTAAAGGCGGAGGCTGACAATAGTTTTTGTAAACTGCTAAAGATTGAATTGTCTGCTTTGTGCCTGGTGGATATATAAATTTTGGAACACTGGACTTTTGGATATTTTTTTCCTTTTTTTTCTTTTTATTTAACCTCTCTCTTGCTGGATTTAAACTCTTGGTGATTTGTATTTTTAGTCTATTGGAAAATTTATTATTCTTGCCTCTTCTCCCTGCTCTGATTTTTTTTTTTCATTTTTGGGTGACTATTTTTATTTTTTATTTTTATTTTTCATTGCTTTTTTTTCTGGATTCCTTTTTCTTGGTATATTTGGGCTTTTAAATTAAATTTTTAAAATTTTAAAATTTTCATTATTAAATATTGGCTTTCATTTTTCTTTTCAATGGAGATTTTGCATTTTTTTTTCATTCCTGATATTGTGTAAACTTATGTGGATTAGGGTAACAAGAACCTGAAGAGCTTGATTCAAAAATTTGATCATTTGGATTACAAATTAGGCGGTTTGAACAGAAGAAACAAGATGAAGAAAATAACACAACATCTATTATCACCATCAATATCAACAGTATCTGGCTCCATGGGGCAAAAGACAGCAGAAACTACAACAGAGCAAGAGAAAACTAATGCAGAATTAAAAATATGTTACAGACTATATATGAAGATCTTAAGGAAAGAATAAATAAAGTAGATGAAAAAATAGAGAAAATGGATAGAGAATTAAAGGAAGTGAAAGAGATGATAGGGAAAAATGAACAACGATTGATACAAGTGGAAGAAAAAGCAGAAGCAACGGAGAAAAAATGGAAGAGATTATTATAGATTTACAACTACTGATAAGAATCAGGAAAAGACAATTATATTATTGGAAATGGATAAAACTGATTATTATCTAAGATTTCAAAATGTGGAAGAAGAAAAAGGAGAGAATTTAGCAGAAAAAATTGCGGAGATATTAGTGGAGGCAATGGAAGAGAGTAAAGAAAAGATATTAAGTGGGATTGGCAAGATATGTATCTATATTTATTTATTTTATTTTATTTGTCAAGAATATATTTGGTAATAAGTATAAGCATGGATTGGATACATAAAATAGGTACAAATAGAAGAAACATTAGAACAGGGATGGTAGGCACGCTGGTGCTCTTATGCCCCTTACAGACCTCTTAGCAATGGGGTGAGGTCAACAGTAGAGAGTCTTAGGTTAAAATTTTGGGGGTTTTGGGATGAAACCACAGTCAGGTAGTGTATTCCAGGCACTGACCACTCTGTTGCTGAAGTCATATTTTCTGCAATCGAGTTTGGTGCGGTTTACCTTAAGTTTGTAACTATTTTTTTTTATAATTAAAAGTTTTTATTTTATAAACAAACAAACAAACAAACAATATATAATCAATCATTCAATATATCTTCTGAGTACATCTTTTGTATCTTCTTTTTACTCCTCCAATATTTATCATATCTTAATATTATCATTTCCTTTATTATGACATTTCCCCCACATTTCTTACTTCTCTATTATCTATCTTTTAGTTTTATTAAAAATTAAACAACAATTTTATCCCCAACAACCTTCAATCCCCCTCCCCTCCCCCCGACTTCCCAGAGCAAAAACAGGGTGTAACATTAAACAAGCATAAGCTAAAATATACTAACTTACTACAAGATTCAAAACTCCCTCACACTCTTTAACTCCTCTTTTAAAAATTATTCATCAGCCTCCCCTTTTAAAATTCTAAATTAAACATTTTAAAACTTTCTTTAAAGCATATTTTTTAAAAAGAAAATATATATATATTATTTTAGGTTAAACCTTTTAAAATCTCTTAATAGCCTTAATAAGACATTCTTCAAGATATAAGTTTCAAAACTTTTTTTAAAAGGCTATCCATATAATCTTAAAATTACTAATAATCCATTGAATTAAATTATTTCTAACTCTTGAGTTCATTCTTCAAAATATCAATTTCAAAACTTTCAGAAAGTTATCAATTAAGTTTAAAGTTAAGCATTTTAATACCTCAATAATTTTTTTAAAAAAAGCTATCCATTTTTAGTTAAACATTTTTACTTAAACTTAAAAAATACTAATTTCAGTAAACTTTTCAAATTTATTATTAAAATCCTCCCCAAAAGAAACTAATCTTCAATTCTTCCTTTCTTTCTATATTTTTTCCAGTCCTTCTTCTTCAATAATACTTTCTTCTTCAGCATTGCTCCTCCCCCTGCTTTTATTTTCAAAAATTTTTGAATATAGATTTGAGGCTGATGCATCTTTGGAAATTGTCCTCTTCTAAAAGTTGTCTCCTTCAATTTGAAACCTCCATTTCGACTCTTCCTGCTTATATAATCAGTCACTTCTTTCCTTGAAAATTGATTCTGTCTATCAAGCCAAAAATTGTCACGATAAAGTTTATCAGTCTGCAGGAAAGAGTCTATTTGCTGCTTTTCAGTTAACTGCATAGAAGCTTCTACCAAAACCTCTGTTTTCAGTGTGCTAGCTTCCATCGTGATCCTGACAGCCTCTTTTTCCTGCTCCAAAGTCGAAATAGCTTGATTTTCTTCCTCTTTTCCAGCCAGCAAATCATTGTTGTTCTCCAGATTATAATTTTGAATAGTCCTTTCAACTGATTCCAATATAACAGAAGTATAAAAATTTAAGAGTTCTTGTAAAACCTTTACAGTCACAGCTTGTGAATTTGCTGGCTCATATAATAATGATCCTCCATCCTTGATGTCAGCCATATTTCAATTTCCATTTTAAATTTATTCAGCTGTCAGGTCAATAAGTCCAATGATTTTCCACACAATTTAGAAGTATAAAGTAGTTGAAGTCAGTACCATAGTCTTTTTCATTCCACTAGCACTTTAAATCTTTTTCGTGCCGCGTAATCCAGTAGCTTTTACAATGTTGCAGCTTTAACTATCACTTTCACTAGTAAGTTTCGTTTCAACACCCTTAAGCACCATCTTTTTTCTTTTCTTTTAAACAGAGTTAAAGTTTAGTACTTGCATTTTCTGTTCTCCTGATTTTGCTCTGCCAGCGTCCAGGTTCAAATTTTCTCATAATCTTTAAAATTGCTCTGCTGGTGTGGTCGTGACCCCTTGTTCTGCATAGAGCAGAATTGTCCCGGATCCGGAGCACTGAAGGGCTTTCAGGGAGCTCTCACCCTGCAAACCCCAGGCTTAGAAAAAAAAGCCTGGGGGTCTAGGGGAGCTCTACCCAGACCCTTCTGCTCTTCTCTCCCCCTTTTTCCCTGGGGGAAAGTTTCGAACCGCTAGAACAGCTGATTTTTGCTTTTCTAGCGGCAAACGGAATCACGGGGCTGGAGCTCCTAAAGGAGCGTCCATTCGGGGAACGCGGAGCCACCAGAAGTCTCCAAGTTTGTAACTATTGTGTGCTCGTGAATTGTTGTGGTTGAAGCTGAAATAGTCATTGACAGGTAGGACATTGTAGCAGATAATTTTATGAGCTACACTTAGGTCATACCGAAGGCGGCGTAGTTCTAAGTTTTCTAAGCCCAGAATTTCAAGTCTGGTGGCATAAGGTATTTTGTTGCGAGCAGAGGAGTGGAGGACTCTTCTTGTGAAATATTTCTGGACACATTCAGTTGTATTAATGTCCGATATGCAGTGTGGGATCAAGAGAGATGAGCTGTATTCGAGAATTGGTCTATCAAATGTTTTGTATGCTCTGGTTAGTAGTGAGATATTACCGGAGAAGAAGCTATGCAAGATTAGGTTTACAACTCTTAAATGCCTTTTTGGCGATTTTGTTACAGTGGGCTTTGGCACTTAAATCATTAGATATGAGTACTCCAAGATCCTTGACAGAGTGAGAGTCATCTACAAGATCATGTCCACTCAGCATGTATTTTGTGTTCTGGGTTTTTTTGCCAATGTGTAAGACACCCCGGTTTTCGGTTGCCACGGTTGAGGGTGACTCCTCTGGTTCTCTCATCCCAGCCATCTTTCTTCCCGATGCCAATCAACCAGCAGGGCTTTTCCGGATTCTCCAGGGTTACCTCATCCTCTCCAATGGGTTGCACGAGACAGGCATCCGACTGGGTGGCAGTTGCTGTCTCTCCCCAGCAATCAGTTTCTCCCAGCTCTCTGCTTTGTTCAGACATGGTTTGCAAGGTCCCCTCAGTAGAGTGAAGATTGCTTCTCTGGGCTGACCGTTTTGCAGATTGTCCTTTCTGTAAGGATTGCCTCTCTTCCAACTTAAGAAAGCACGAACTCTTGAAACGTAGTTGTTCAAAAGGATTCTTTTATTAAGCAGAAGTGAAAGCCATCCAGCTAAAGCACAATCTGAATACCCTTAGGCAAAGCAGTAGGATTAAAGTGGTAGAGACCCCTCCCTTTAAGTCAGAATGCAGATTTTAGCCAATACACAAGTGTGAAGATGTTTTCTTTACTATTTCCTTTGAGAACCCAAACAAACATGCATTCCCACCACTACCCTTTAAAGTGAGACAACCCACATGGCTATCCTATAAATTCCTGCAGGTAAAAGGAATATCAGGCTTCCTTGGCGCCAGGATATAGGTTGTAAAATATCTGATGACACAGGCCATGCTAGTAAATCAAATCCAAGTCCCCCCTTCCTCCACTTAAATGGCAGTATCACTTTTAGGGATCTGACACATTTGTTGGTTGAGATTTGGAGTTGCCAATTGTTTGACCATTCTGACACAAAGTCAAGGTCTTTTTGAAGGGTAGCAGCATTGTCGGTTGTATTAAATATTTTTACATCATCAGCGAAGAGAATTTGCTTTTTCTGGATTTGGTGGTGATTAGTGGTACATATAGTTTAATAACTCTATTGATTTCGAGCAAGAAAATGTTATAATGGTCTTCAGCAGTGTTACATCCAGAGAATAGAATTTGCCAATCAAGAGATGAGAGGTCGGTGTCTATCAGATCATAGTTGGCTTTTTTGAAATTGTAGTTGGGTATTCCATTATTTTGGTGATTTTTGTAAGGGCGTATATTGAGACAAAAGTCAATCATGCTGTGGTCACTGTTGGAAAAGGGTTCTTATATTTGTAGTCCATAAATTGAATTTAAGCTGTTGCAGAAGATGAGGTCGAGGCAGTTGTTGAGTCTAGTGTTGTTAGTTACTAGTTGATATACAGAGTGTGTACAAGATATGCAATGAGAAACAATCTACCTAGAAAAATTCATGTGCGATTTTATCAAGAAAACATTAAGAGCAGAGATACTGCAGTTGATGAGAAATACAACCATAAAGCACAAAGGTAGAGAAATAGTGGTTTTGAAACAAATTCCAAAAAGAGTCAGAGACCTGAGAAGAGAATATCAATTTCTTACGAAATGTTTGATCAAAAGAGGAGTGAATTTTAGATGGTTGGTACCATAGACAAAGCAGAAAGATTTTATGAACAGTACATAGGATTTCAAGAGAAAGAGAGATTGAGTGAAGAAAGAGGGGATGGACGACAGGAGGGAAAAAAAACAACAACCAAAAGAGACAGCCAAAGAATAAGAAGAGTGATAAGAGGAGCAAGAGCAAAAGAAGTTAAAGAGCAAAGGGAGATAAGAATGACTAGATCTACAAAATGAGGAAATAAATAAGAAATCAAAGAAGAAATCAAAATAATATCAATGAATATAAATTGATTAAATTTGGCAATAAAAAGAAGAATATTTAATAAATTCGAGAAGTTAAAACTAGAAATTATATGCTTACAAGAAGTTCACATTAGAAAGCAACATAAAAATCTTTTGGAGCAAACAAAATTGGGAACATTATATACAACGTTGGCCTGCCAAAATAAAAGAGGAGTAGCATTTTATATTAAAAAAACAATTCAGTCTAAACAAATATTTGAAGATGAGGAAGGAAGTATTAATGGTAGAAATAGTAATGAACCACAAAAAATATTATTAGTGGGGATATATGTTCCAAATGAAAATCAAGAGGAATTTTATGCAAAATTACACAGGAAAATATTAGAATATGAATATGAAGATATTTGTATAACAGATTTCTTTTTTTTTTCATGTGATAATGAGAGTTTAATAGTCTATAAACTAGAAGATGCTTAATAGACTTTTTTTTTTTTAATTTGATTTATATGCCACCCTTCTCCGGAGACTCAGGGCGGCTTACAATGCGTTAAGCAATAGCCTTCATTCTTTTGTATATTTTATACAAAGTCAGCTTATTGCCCCCACAAACTGGGTCCTCATTTCACCTACCTTAGAAAGGATGGAAGGCTGAGTCAGCCTTGAGCCTTGGAGAGATTTGAACCAGCAGAAATTGCAGGCAGCTATGTTAATAACAGAGTGCATTAAACCACTGTACTATCAAGGCCCTTCACAGTTAGCTATACTGACAGCTTCTTCAATTAGTTATTAAGGAGTTGAACAATCCGACAATGATCCATGAAAGTTTATGAATTTATTTAAGGTGCCAAAGAAGAATTTGAATGCACATGGCAGAATCATAGTCTGCTCTAATAATTTCTCATTGATTGCATACAAAGAAAGCCTAGAGGGGAAATAAGACTCAGTAGCCATACATTAGTCAATGCTCAGTTCTCAAATCTTGCTACTCTTTGTAGCACATAGACAGCAAACTATGATCTTGCAGATGTAGAATAGCAGGCAGAACTGGGGAGATGCATCTTTAGCTTAGAGTTGTTATGTTTCCACAAATGGTCCAACTTCTGCTGAATTCTGTTGATCCTTATCTGGCACCAATTTAATGTTGAACTTTAATTGACTAGATTCTTTCTATAGGCTTCAATAAATCTCCTGAGCTGCAATTTAACGGATGAGCCTGTTCCTTTGCACCTGACAGTATGGATTATTTCTACCCAAACTGTTTCTTTCAAGATGCCCACTTTTTAAATTACAAAATCTTTTTATTTTTATTTTTTGCTTGCAGATGTATTTGCTTTCTTGTCTATATATTTACATATTCTGATATTATTTTTCACAATTAAAAATAAATATAAATAGCACTATAAAATAAACACTAAGTAAGATTTCAGCAAATATTTTTCAGTGCTTTTTATAAATTAATTACAACTAATATGGCATTCCAAAAAAAAAAAAAAACCCTATGAAAAGGGATAACTTGAATGTATCTGCCCCCTCCCTAGGGAATATGTGATGATAATATTACTTCTCCCACTCCCTTAA
Source organism: Pituophis catenifer annectens (assembly GCF_029215685.1). Taxonomy (NCBI): domain Eukaryota; kingdom Metazoa; phylum Chordata; class Lepidosauria; order Squamata; family Colubridae; genus Pituophis; species Pituophis catenifer. The sequence continues at coordinate 103,975,021 of NW_027256883.1, read as the reverse complement.
TTTTCAAACTTAGACCTTTTCCAACTGGTCTATTGCCAGCTGTGGAAGGGGAGTCCTGGCGAACTGATTTGGAGCTACCTGATTGGTAACTCTCTTGAAGACCTTCTGAAGACCTTGGGACTTAGGGGGGGGGGAATTAGAAGATCTTGTGGAGATTGGAGGGGTTGGGAAGAGCTAGGCTAGGATTGGCCTATCGCCCCGGTCCATCCCCCCCTCCACCCCTTCCCCCTTTTCCCACTGCGGCCCGGTTGTGGACGTTGGTTGGGATCATTATCATCCGGACTGGATCCTTTCCGCATTTGGACTCATTGCCCCTTAAAATAACTACAGCTGAACCCCGTCTCCGGCTATACCATCAGTACTATTGTCATCTGTACTACCTTGCTGTCAGGAGATGTTTAAACCTGGGCATGGGCACTGAGGGAGTCACTTTGTTGCAGCTGTCACCGAAGAAGATCTGCTATTACCAGCCGCCGTGAGAGGGTGGCTTGGTCATTGCTTTCCCGGGGCAGCGGCCTGAGACTCCTCTCCACTGTAGTGAGAGGACAGTGGAGTCCGGTTGACCCGTGCCGGAATGGTGAACTTTCTCTCCTGGATCTTTTTTAATCAGCACCATTGAATCTTTGGACTCGTTCATCTTCCCAAGACAGACTATAGGATGTATTCACCGGCTGAGCTCTTCGCACTGCGAGACTCCCCCCTCTCGCAGGCCTGGCTCTCCATGTTATCGAGGGCCTATCTTGATGACGGATTTTGGAATCCTGAGAGATGGCATGCAGCGAAGAGGGAGTTGAGGGGGTTTTTATTTAAATTTTTAATGAAAATTTTAAGGGGACCCGGAAGGAAGGGAGGGGGTTGTAAAAGTGGACCTGGGGGGGTTCAGATAGCTACTGAGTGGGGTGATAGGTTGATTGGTTGCTGCAGAGGGGTCGGGAAAGGAAATCTATCCGGGGAACAGGGGGGCAACAGGAAGGGCAATGAAATTGAAATAATGAGTGGGAGGGGCAGGTATGACGGGCGCAGGGGGCCATATCATGTGTCGGGGGTGCGCACACGCTGTTTACGAGCAATTGCGCACTCCGGCCCCCAATGTGCGACTCGTGGCCTGGGTTGTGCAGAGTTTCAGGCCCAGGGTCCGCAGCTGATGTTGTGTAATGCCAGATCAGTTGTTAATAAAGCCCCCCTCATTTGTGATCTTATTTTGGAGGGGGGTGCGGACCTGGCAGGTATTACGGAGACCTGGTTGGGCCAAGAGGGGGGGTCCCCCTCGTCGAAATGTGCCCACCAGGTTTCCATGCATTTCATCAGCCAAGGGCCCAGGGGAGGGGTGGGGGAGTGGCGGTGATTATTAGGGAAGGTCTTTGTCCGAGGGAGACCACTGTTCCTCAGATAGCCGGATGTGAGTCCCTTTTTATGAAGTGGGGCCGTGGGGTGCAGATGGGTTTGCTGACTACGTACCTGGCTCCCTGCCACGTAGCAGCGACCCTGCCCGAGCTACTTGACGTCATTGCCGGGGTGGCGGTTGATACCCCCAGACTTATTGTCATGGGGGATTTCAACCTTCCATCCGTGGGTGAGGCGTCAGAGGTGGCTCGGGAGTTCATGGCTTCCATGATGGCCATGGACCTGACCCAGTTAGTTCAAGGCCCCACTCACATAGGGGGACACACTCTGGACTTGATTTTCATCTCTGGTCAGTGGTTGAATGATCTTAGTAGAGGGGACTTAGATATTAAACCCTTGTCATGGACAGATCATTCGCTCCTTCACTTGGACTTTCCTACCGCTTCCCCCTGCCGCAGGGAAACGGAACTGACCAAATGGTTCCGTCCCAGGCGCCTGATGGATCCCGAAAGATTCCTGACGGAGCTTGGGCCGTTTCCTGAGACTCTGACACACGACTCGACTGAAGAGCTGATGGCCGCCTGGGAGAGTGTGGCCGCCGGAGCTTTGGATTGTGTCGTGCCTCTGCGGCCTCTGACCCAATGCCGATCTCAATTGGCTCCTTGGTTCTCTGAGGAGCTGAGAGAGATGAAGCGTCAGAAAAGACGCCTAGAGAGCATTTGGAGGACTAGTCATTCTGATTCCGACTGGACACAGATGAGGTCTTATATCAAGACCTACCTAGTGGCGATAAAAGCGGCGAAATCTAAGCATTTTTCCGCTCTTATCGCATCTGCAGAGAACCACCCAGCCGCCCTGTTTAGGGTGACCCACTCCCTTCTTCAGGGGGGAGTGCGGGAAGATCCCTTGCAGGGTTGAACTGAGGATTTTGTGCAATTCCTGCATGATAAAGTCGCTCGGATTCGGGAAGGCTCGGACTCCGACTGGGTGAGTCCGGGGGAGGAGATGAGGGTAGGTCTTGAGGAGGAGTTTACCTGGGAGGAGTTTGATCCTGTGGCTCCCGAGGATGTGGACAGGGTTCTGGGTAGGATTAGTGCCGCCACATGTTTATTGGACCTGTGTCCCTCCTGGTTGGTACTGGCCTCCCGGGAGGTTACACGAGGCTGGCTCCAGGGGATTATAACTGCTTCTCTGAGTGAGGGTGCCTTTCCCGCCGCCTTGAAAGAGGCGGTGGTGAGGCCCCTCCTCAAGAAGCCTTCCCTGGACCCGGCTGAATTAGCTAACTACCGTCCGGTCTCCAACCTTCGTTTTGTGGCGAAGGTTGTTGAGAGTGTGGTGGCACGACAACTGCCCGGGCACCTGGATGAAGCTATCTATCTAGACCCGTACCAGTCGGGCTTCAGGCAGGGGCACAGCACAGAAACGGCATTGGTCGTGTTGGTGGATGATCTCTGGAGGGCTCGGGACAGGGGTTGCTCCTCTGTCCTAATCCTATTAGATCTCTCAGCAGCTTTTGATACCATCGACCATGGTATCATGCTGCAGCGGTTGAGAGGGTTAGGAATATGGGGCACCATTCTGCGGTGGTTCTCCTCCTTCCTCTCCGACCGCTCGCAGTTCGTGTTGGCAGGGGGGCAAAGGTCGACCTCGAGGTGTCTCGCATGGGGAGTGCCACAAGGGTCGGTCCTCTCGCCTCTTCTTTCAACATTTATGTGAAGCCTCTGGGTGAGATCATCCGTGGTTTTGGGGTGAAGTGTCATCTGTACGCTGATGATACTCAGCTGTACATCTCCACCCCAGACCACCCCAACGATGCCCTTGATGTGATGTCTCACTGTCTGGAGGCCGTGCGGGTCTGGATGGGGAGGAACAGGCTCAGACTCAATCCGTCCAAGACCGAGTGGCTGTGGCTGCCGGTGCCCCGATATAGTCAGCAGGTGCCATCGCTGACTATTGGGGGTGAATCTTTGCTCCCCACAGAGAGGGCTCGCAATCTGGGTGTCCTCCTGGATGCACGGCTGTCTTTAGAAGAGCATATGATGGCCGTGGCCAGGGGGGCCTTTTATCAGGTTCGCCTGATCCGCCAGTTGCAGCCCTTTCTGGACCGGGACGCCTTGCGCATGGTCACTCATGCCCTTGTCACCTCCCAGGTGGACTATTGTAATGGTCTCTACATGGGGCTTCCCTTGAAGAGCACTCGGAGGCTCCAACTGGTCCAGAATGTGGCTGCGCGGGTGGTTATGGGAGCAACTCGTTGTGCCCGTGTGACACCCCTCCTGCGCGAGCTGCACTGGCTCCCAGTGGTCTTCCGGGTGCGATTCAAGGTGTTGGTTACCACCTTCAAAGCGCTCCATGGCATAGGACCCAGGTACCTTCAAGACCGTCTTCTGCCACCAATAGCCTCCCACCGACCAGTCCGTTCCCATAGAGAGGGTCTCCTCAGGGTGCCATCAGCCAAGTTATGTCGGCTGGCGACACCTAGGGGGAGGGCCTTCTCTGTGGGAGCCCCAGCCCTGTGGAATGAACTTCCCCCGGAAATACGTAAGATCTCTGACCTCCGGGTGTTTCGCTGCGCACTGAAGACCCTGTTGTTCCGCCAGGCAGGGTTATCAACAAACTAATTTTAAATTGGGGTATTTTAAATTTTTGGGGTTTTAAATTGGCCAAATCTATTTAATTATTTTAACTTTTAATTATTGTTGTGTCCTGTGTTTTTAAATTGGCTGTACACCGCCCTGAGTCCTTCGGGAGAAGGGCGGTATAGAAATAAAATTATTATTATTATTATTATTATTATTATTATTATTATTATTATTATTATTATTATTATTAATTATTAATTCCTGCTTTAATTGAAAATACAAAGAATCATAAAAATAGTATGCTTCATAAGGCAGACAAAATTTTCTTATTATCCCATAGGTTGACATTGCACTTAATAAACATTTATTTCAGTTTTGGTTTTTCCTACATAATAGGAGGTATATATGGTCCAATCATGATAAAGGTCATGATTACAGCAGTTTTTTAAACAGGAGAAATCTACCAAAAAACACCACCTTTTACAGAGTATTGAAGCATGCACGTTGGTGTGATTTCATCCTAAAACTGAGTTCTTTTTCATTGTTGACATTCAGAAAACATCTTCAGAAATAACTTGCAAGATACATTTGTCTTTTTTTAATTTTAAAAAAACAAACTTTATTAAATTTAAAAATATTTTAAAAAAAGAGAAAATACACAAATTTTCTCAATCATAAAATTACATTTTCAATCCACAATTACACTAACAAACTAAATACATGTGATTATATAAACACATATATACAAACAGTGACTTCTTTACCTATTCTATCTATCTGACGGTGCAATTTCTATTGTTTGAATTTCCCCTAATTCTTATCTTTACCCTTTTTTCCTTTGGTTTATCCACTTATACCATCTATTCCATACTATAAAATATTTTGAGTCTTCCTTGTCTTTTAATTCTAGAGTTAATTTATCCATTTCTGCGCATGTATAAATTTTTTGAATTACTTCCTGATCTGTTGGCATATGATCTGTTTTCCACAATTGTGCTAATGCCAGTCTGGCCACCGTAATTATATGTAATATTTAAATATTTTATGTCTTTTCTAATATTCCTTTTTATCATGCCTAATAAGAAAACTTCTGATTCTAATTCAATTTCTTGATCTATTATTTCTACTATCCATGTTTTTATTTTTTTCCAATATTTCTTTATTTCTGGGCAAAGCCACCAAACATGGAAGAAAGTACCCTGAGCTTGTTTACATTTCCAACAAACAGGATTTACATTCGGGTACATTTTCGCTAGCCTCGAGAGAGCTAGATACCATCTGTACCACATGTTTTTTTTTTATTTAAAAAGTTTTAACAATCATTACATCAATTTTTCCCCCTCCCACCCCCTCATCCCCCTCTCCCTCCAACCCCCTCCCCCCTGACACCCACCCCCCGGACTTCCCAGAGCAAAAACAGGGTATAGCATAACAAACATAAGCTAAAATAAGCTAACTTTCTGTGGTCTCCAAACTCCCCCTTGCTCTTTAACTCCCCTTTCAACTAACTAAACATATTCAAAAAGGAATATAGATTTCATTCATAAGCTATTTGAAACTTTTTAGTCCGATATTTGTTTTGAATATAGTCAATCCATCTTCTCCATTCCAATATATATCTTTCATTTGAATGGTCCTTCAAGTATGCTTAAATTTTAGCCATCTCTGCTAAATTCACTACTTTTAGTGTCCATTCTTCAATAGTAGGCAAGTACTGGGCCACCAAGAGTCTGGCTGCTGTTATTAAATTTAAAATCAACTTAGTCTCTATAACAGAACAATCTGTAATTATGCCTAACAAAAAGAACTGTGGAGTAAATTTTATCTTCTTTTTGAGAATATTTTGAATAATCCACCATATTTTTATCCAAAATGCCTTAATTTTTTTACATGTCCACCATATATGATAATACGTGGCATCATCACATTCACATCCCCAACACTTAGGTTGCACACTTGGATACATACAAGCTAGCTTTTTAGGAGCCAGATGCCATCTATAAAACATTTTATAAAAATTCTCTCTTAAGTTTTGGGCTTGCGTGAACTTCACATTTCTAACCCATATTTTTTCCCATGTTTCCATCATTATTGGTTCTTCAATATTTTGTGCCCACTTTATCATACAGTCCTTAACTAACTCTGCATCTGTACCTCATTTTATAATGGTTCTCCTTATATGCTACTGATTTTGTCATACTATAATTGTTTTCCCATACCCTCTCCCATTCTTCTAACTGTATGTTATGCCCAATGTTCTTTGCCCATGCTATTATCTGTCCTTTAACCAGTTCTTCTGCCAAATCGAATTCTAATAAGTATTTGTAAATTTTTGAAATTAGTTTTCCTTCTTTGGATTCTAATAATTTATCTAATCTGTTTGGTTTTGGGTCTATTCCTCCCTCCTCTTGGTCTTTTCTGTATCTTATTTTTGTTTGTGAATAGGGCCACCAGTCTATTAATATTCCTTGTTCATTAAGTTCTTCCCTTGTTTTCAATATTCCTTGTGAATCTAATATTTCTCTGTATCTTAACAGTTTTTGTTTTACTAATAAATTGGGATGAGTTATTCTTTCTGTCGTTGATAACCAGCCGGGAACTTTCATATAATGTTTGCTTTTTATCTCTTGCCATACCTTGCCATTGCAGGATTTACCTGCAATCCTGAATCTTTTGCTAATTTCTCTACATGTTTTGCTGTTATATTTTTTGTTAGCATTTTAGTCTTTTCCTTATTAATTTTTAGACCGGCTACATTTCCAAATTCCTCAATTTCTTTTACTAATTTGGGTGTTATTTTTATTGGATCTTCTATGAAGAAGACAAGATCATCCGCAAAGGCTTGGACCTTGTATTCTTCTTTTTTTACTTTTAATCCTTTTATTTCTTTATTTGACCTAATTCTGATTAGCAAGTTTTCCAGAATCATAATAAAAAGTAAGGGCGACAATGGGCAGCCCTGCCTTACTCCTTTATTTATTTCAAAGAATTTTGTTGGGTCCCCATTTACTGATACACTAGCCTTTTGATTCTTATATATTGACGATATCATTCTTGTAAATTTCTCTCCGAATTTCATATTTTTAATTTGGTGTGTCATAAACTGCCAATTAACTTGGTCAAATGCTTTTTGTGCATCCAGAAATATCAGTGCTACCTGTCTTTCTGGATGCATCTCATAGTATTCTAAAACATTTATTACCATTCTTACATTATTTTTTATTTGTCTTGTAGGCAAGAAACCATTTTGATCCTGATATATTCTATTATTTTCAATTTTATTTACTGATTAGCCCTTAGTGCAGAATTACAAAGACAAATCATTACAAAGGTTTGGTAAAACAAATTAAGTAAGATTGGAATAACTCACAATTAAAATACAATTAGAATAAAATACGATCTAAAATAAAATCAGGATAAAATACAATAATTTAAAGTACCATTTAAATATAATATAATATAATATAATTAAAATTATATTATAATGTCGCACCTGCATCTACCCAATCACTGTTAACTGCTATTAAAATTACGTTGTTAGATCAAGTGATCATTCTTACAATCTACCGCATTTTGCTGCACCAACTTTGTCCTCCTTCCCATCAACTTTACCACAAATTTAGCAATCCATTTTACCAACTGCAAGTTGGAACCTAACAAACAATATCACAAAAAGTGCTCTTTAGACTTAGGGGTGCTGGTATTAAAGATCCTGCCCAGTTATGTTCCCTCAGGTCTGAATATAGGGGGCAATCAAAAATTACGTGGGACGTTGTTTCGACTTCCCCCGTCCCACATAGACAGACCCTTTCCCTTACAGGAATACCCTTACATCTATCCCAGAGCATATTTGTTCCAAGTTGGTCCAACCTCAATTTTGTAAAAAATCTTCTCAGGACGGGAAACAAAGGCACAGCTAAATATTTTCTATTTTGAAAATTTGTTTATTGGCTGATAACCAGGGGCAAACTTTACTGCTGTCACCTGTGCAATATCCAATTGGGCACTTATGTCCTTAAATCTCTGTGCAATCCAATTTCGGATCTGCCTATAGTCGTACTGCTGCCAATTTAAAGGGATACCAGAGCTAGATACCTGCTTCAGAACTCTTGATAACCAGTTATTTTTATTACTTGAGATAATCTGCTCCATTAGCGCTAATTTTGGTAACCTCCCTTCCTCCATCTCGATTATTCTCAACCAATAATAAACAGTCTTCAACAAGGCCCTAGTGCCAGTCGCATGGACTCCTGTTTCTGCCCTTACTACACATGCTGGGGTTCTGGGGGACACTGCCAAAATTCTCCTCATGAACTTATTTTGAGGGGTTTCCAGCCCAGGCAGCTTAACTGACCCCCATATTTCTGCCCCATAGGTAAGTACTGGTTCGATTTTCGCCTGGAAGACCTTTAGCACTGGGATTAATGAAGATGGAGTTTTCTCTAAAATAAGTTTGTTTAATTGAGCCATCCGAGCCATGGCCTTCCGAGCTCCGGCTTTTACCTGCTTATTCCATTTGCCATTTGTCTGAAATACTAGCCCTAAATAGGTAAATGACTGAACTTGTTCTATTCTTCTGTCATTTAAAACCCATCTCCTTATATTTTGTTGCCTGCTAATATCATAACCTTTGATTTCTCTATATTAATTGTCAGGTGATTTTTTATACAATATGCTGCCAACCTCCCAAATGACCTTCGTAGCCCCACCTGTGAGGCCGACAACAAAATTATATCATCGGCATATAACAAGCAATTTTTTTTTATTTTTTTCAATTTATATACCAATTTATAATTTCAATTTATAATTGACCTGTCTTGTTCCTATACTAGGCCCATGGAGTGATGTATCTTCCAGACATTTTGGGATGTCATTTAAATATAAGTTAAAACGTGTTGGGGCTAAAGTGCAACCTTGTCTGATGCCCTTTTTTAATGGGATTGCATTTGTTACCGATCCTGATCTATTCACTCGAACTCTTACTTGGGTTTCCGTGTATAACAGTCAAATTAAATATAACAATTTCTTTTCTATTCCCATGGCCTCTAATTTATCCCATAAAATTTTTCTATCAAAGGCTGCCTTCAAATCTATGAATGCCACATACAGAGGTTTTTTCCAAGACTTAAACTTTGTTATTAGATGGTCCAGCACAAAACAATTATCCATAGTAGATCTTCCGCTCCTGAAACCTGACTGCTCTTCAGCTAAAATGTTATTTCTCATTATCCAATCCTCTAATTTATGAAGCAAGTGCTTAGCATAAATTTTTGCTGAAATATCGATTAGACTAATTAATCGAAAATTATCTGGGTTATCTCTAGAGCCTTTTTTATGTAAGGGGATAATTATTGATGAATGCCAACTAGCAGGAATTTGCCCTGTTCTATTGATAAAAGTAAAGAGACCCGCCAGGACGGGCGCCCACCAGGCTATGTTGTCTTTAAATAACGAAGCCGGGAGCGCATCCTGTCCTGGAGCTTTGTTTGTCTTCAGGGAGGAGATTAAACTCCTCACCTCCGTGATTGACACTTCTTCCCACTGTGGTAGGGCTTCATATTCCTGTATCAAGCTCGGAGAGGATATAAGCTCATCGGAGCTATCTGCTGCTGCTGGCGTGGCCAAATGCTTTTCCCATCTTTCTGCACTAATGTTTGGGTCACTTATTAGTTTTCTATCTCTAATAATTTTTGAGACCTCCAACCAGAATAGTGTGGGTGAGGCCAGCTTTGCTGCCTGTTCTAGACCAGCCCATAAATTGTTGATATAGGAAGCCTTTTTTCTCTTCAATAGCTGCTTATATTTCTTCCTTATGGTAATATACTCCTTCTGTAGTTCCATGTTTGGGCTGCTTAAGTATCTCCTAAGTGATTTCCTAAGCTGTTTTTTCTTTTCCTTACAGTCATTGTCAAACCATGTTGAGTTACTAGAATCAGACTGGCCCATTGGCTTGGTAGTCATGGAAAAATGCTTCAATTTATAGCATATTTCCGCAAAACAAACTATAGGCTCTTGTTCACCCGTACTGCTTGCGCATATATGCGCTAAGGCTTCCATACATGGTGAAATCATGAATTCAGTCACTGCTTTGCTATCAACCCTCTTCCATGTTAATCTTCTCTCTTGGGCTATTTCTAAGTTGAGACCTATTTGTTGGATTGTTTGATTCCTTTTCCTTAAATTGGAAGGGACTGCCAGGGACGTCGCAATCGGAAGGTGATCACTTTCTGGCCTTGGTAACGTCAAGACCGAAGTTGCCCCTGCTACTAGGCTGTGAGAGACACAAAAATAATCAATAGAACTACATGCCTTGGGGCCAAAAAAAGTTATGGGGTACCTTCTGAGCTCCGAGTACTGGCCTACAATTTGGAGGTTACAGTTGTATACCATTGTTAGAAATTTCCCCCCATCTTTGTTCTTTTTCCTGTCTTGGGAGACCCATGATTGTTGGTTATGTAAAAATCCATCTGGAATTGTACCGTTTTCAATAAAAGGTTCCAACGAAGGACCCACACACGCATTAAAGTCTCCTGCCAAAATTAGAGGTGTTTTTGTGAATTTTTTCCATATATCTAATATTTTTACCTCTAGAGCCTCCCACAAATCCCCCATTGCTGGGTTGACGTACACATTTGCAAATATCATTGACTTCCCTTCATATGCCAAATGAATTGCTTGAAAAAATAGAGGGCCATCCTCCAAGCATATCTCATTTCCCTTCCATCCTAGTTCGGCTTTTACCAAGATGCCCAATCCTCCAGAGGCTCTTCCTTTTTTAGCTACTCTCTTTGCTGGCAGTTGCCAAATATTAAACCTGGGGAGCTCAATTGGGGTCTCATCGCTGCTAACCCATGTCTCCTGCAAGGCAATTACATGGTACCTGTTTAAAAATTTAATACAGTCATCTGTGCACCAACATCCTCTCCATCCTGCCACATTCCAAGAGAGGAAGTGCACTCTTGAAGGATGTGGTTGCTCGCTATTTCCTAGTCAGGCTTCTTGGATAATCTCTCCTACTCCTCCTCCCTCATTTACACACACACACCCATTTAATCGCCTGAGTTCAATAGAAGTCTGTTTGGGTGTCATTGCACTGCCTGTTACTTTCGGACTTGCAGGTCCATGGGCTCTATTAATCTCTGCCTCCACGGTAAATGATTTTGCATGAGGCACCGCGTTTGTGTCGTTTCTTGGTATCATCTTTGCCACTAAGGGGGATTGGGGGATTCCTTCCTGGGTGCCTTCCATCTCCGATGTTTGTCCCACAACACTTTGTGTTATCAAATCTACTGTCTCTGGTACCTTGAGCTGTATAGACGTGGGCATCAGGCTTCCTGGGTTTATAGGCTGCTGACTCTCCGGAGCTGCATCATGCCTTGAAGGGGGTAGAGCTATCGACGCTAAAGGAGCGGCAGAGGAAATAGTCTGCTTCAGCAGCTTCCTCGTCTCTTTAAGTTTTTTAAGTACTTCTTGCTGCTCCATTTGTGAAAGTGAGGAAAAAGTTTCCAAACAAGCAGAATCGAATGTCTCATCTTGTACCAAGCCAATTGAAGGAAGTTTCACTTCAGCTGGGTCCAAAACCCTAACTGACATTTCCTCTGTAATGCTAAATCTTCTCCCTACCTCGGCCAGCCTGCTTTCCCTATTCAGTCCACTTTTCCAAATAGCTGTCCCATGCACTGCCACATTCTCCCTAGGGGCTCTCTGAATTAGCGGGATGACCTCACCACTAGAAAAAACTCGGGTTGGTAAAATTTGATAATAAGCCAAGAATAAGCATAAGCAGGCTTGGGAAGAGCTGTTGTTTGAACTTAAAAAGAATTCTGAAATAATTATCACATTGTGGAAGATGTTCATATGCTGCCAAATCTACTGCCCCCTTGTCACACCGAGTAAGCTGTGACAAAGAGGTCACTATCTGTCTTTTTGAAGACCATCTACCCGCATTTATCTCAGAATTATATATATTCAATACAATCTGCTCCTTCAATAATCGCCTGTTTCCCCCCACCCTCCTGTACCGTGGGATTTCAGGTCCAACCAGCTCACCATCTCTTGCTTTTTTTCCCATGCTTACAGTCAATATATTGTCCGCTTGTTCTTTCCCTCGGTTGCACCATCTGGCCAGGTCATTCTGTCTGACAGCCAGTTGAACATACCTGCGGCTTTTTCGTCTGTGCCGCAGCAATAAAATTGATCACAGAGTCCAACTTTAAATGCACCTCTGCAAATTGGTCAAAAATGGCCAAGACTGTCTGAGAAGTGAGCATACTGTAACGGCTAATGAAATCCCTTGTACTAACATTTAGCTGGTTTTCAAGTCCTAAAGCTAAGTCACTATGGTTGTAAAACTCCGACTCTAAGCCCTTGTCCCGGCCTGGAGCCGATTGACCCAAAGTTGCTGAGTCATTTGTCATCAAATTTCGCAGAGGGGTTCGCAAGCTTCCCAACTGACTTCCTGATTGATTCTCCTCTGCCTGCAATTCCCACTCCAGGGGGAAATCCCCAAACAATGCCAAAACATCACGGCTAACTGGCAGGGAAAGGGGGGAGGATGCATGACCCACTGTTGAGTGCAAAGGCTGGCAAAATCCGTCAACCTTCTGTTGCTTTTGAGGATTGGTTCCACCTTCCTTACTGTTTGGAGAGCAATATGCCGTCTTTCTTTTCTTCCCCTTGGGAGAGGCCATCCGGACTCCAGTCAAACACAGCTGCAAAGGTTCTTCCCTGGGGCAAATCAGTTGCTATATGAATAAGCCACAGTCAGGATCTTAGGTTGTCTGAGCATTGGATGGCTGCCATGGATAGCTGGTTTGCTTAGTAGGGAAGACTTACTTCCTCTCATTCACTAAATGCTTCACCAGCTGGAGTAAAAGCTGAGGTAAAAAGCTGGGATAAAAAGTGAACCTTTCGAATAGTAAAATTGATAGCTAAAAGTTAAAAAGTTAAAAATTAAAATTAAAATTGAGAGTTAAAAATTAAAAATTAAAATAGAGAATAAAAAGTAAAAAGGGGAAATAAAGGTTAAAATTGATTTAAAAGTTAAAAGAGTATTTTAAAAGGATTTAAAAGGGATAAAAATAGAGAGTAAAAAGGAGAGCAGGCACAAAGCTGCTACTCACTCCCCAACTCCGATGTATTCTATTATTTAGTATTTTTTTCATCCTATTTGCAATTATGCCCATAAAAATTTTATAATCAGTATTTAGTAAGGAAATCGGTCTATAATTTTTTATTAATGTTGTATCTGCTCCCTCTTTCGATATCAGGGAAATATATGCTTCCCTCCACATATTTGGTAACTTTGCCTCCGTCAATGCCTCATTATATATTTCTAATAATATCTCATTTAGTGAGTCCCCTAAACTTTTATAAAACTCCATTGGTAGGCCATCGGTCCCCGGCGTTTTGTTATTTTTTTGTCTCTTCAATGCTTCTTTTAACTCCCCCATAGTAATTTCCTTGTCTAATAATTCTTTTTCTTCCTCTGTTAATATTGACATCTCTTCCCCACTTAAGTATTGTTCTATTTCCTCTGTTGTTACTTCATCTTTCTCATAAAGCTCTTGATAGTATTGAATTATTATCTCCTTTTTCTTCTCTAAACTCTGTTGGATTATACCCTTTTTGTCCTGTAATTTCTGAATTGTTCTTTTTTCCCTCTCTTTCCTCAACCTATACGCCAGCCACCTCCCCGGCTTGTTTGCTTGCTCAAAGTAATTCTGTCTTATGTATTTCAATGCCATTGCATATTTCCCCTGTTCTAATATGTTCAAATTGTGTTTCGCTGCCATCCAATTAACCCTAATTTGTTCATCTCCCGGATTCTCTTGTAATTTTCTTTCCCATTTTTGAATTTTTTCTAGCGCTTTATTGTAATCTTTTTCCCTCTCTTTTTTCCATTTTGCATTATAGGCTATCGTCAAGCCTCTTACAGACGCCTTAGTTGTGTCCCATAAATTTTGTAGGGAGGTGCGCTGTTTTGTGTTTTCCTTATAGAACAATTCTAATTCCTTCTCCATACTCCTTATATTCCTTTTCTTTCAAAAGCTGTGTATTCATTGTCCATCTACTTTTTTTTCTCCACCATCCCTTCCATGTTAACATTATTGGGTTATGATCCGCCCATTTATTAGACAATATTTCTACGGATTCTATTTCTGGCATCAACGTATTAGTAACCCATGCCATGTCTAACCTGGACCAGGACCTATGTGGGTTCGAATAGTATGTAAAATTTTTAATTTCTGGGTTATAAAATCTCCAACTGTCTACCATATTTAACTCTTCTACCAAGTCTTTAAATGTTCTGGGCACTACATTTTTCTTACTTTTATTTTTCTGTCCAATTTTATAATCTTTTCTTACGTCCATAATCGCATTAAAATCACCAATCAAACATGTTTTCCATTTTCTGTTCTATTATTTTCTCATGCACATTTTTATAAAATTCTAATTGTCGGCTGTTTGGAGCATATATAACCACCAATTAAATGTTTTTACCGTTGACCTTCAACTCTATCATCACTGTTCTCCCTATCATGTCAATTTATTTTAAATTGCTATCTATTCCTTCTTTCACATATACTACAACCCCTCTTTTTTTCTCCTCCGCCAATGCTGCATATGCTTTGCCTAGTTTCTTATATTGTACATACTTTTCATCTTGTTTTCTTATGTGTACCTCTTGGAGGCCCACAATATCTATTTTTTGCTTCACAATTTTTCTTAAAATTTTGTGTCTTTTAGATGGTGAATTGAGACCGTTTACATTCAAAGATAGAATTTTTAGATCTTGTTCCATTTCTTAGTGGTTTTACTGTTTTCTTTTTTGTTTCTTCCTGTTCCTTTTTTTCCCCTTGTTTGTACTCCTTCTTCCTCTTGAATCTTTCCTTCCTCCTCTTTTTCTCCTTCCTTTGACACTCTTTCACACTCTCGTCTCTGTTTTCCTCTGGTGTTCCATCCCAACTCCTCTTTACTATTACTTGTTGTTTCATTACCCATCACTTGATCATGTAATTCCCTTGTTTTGCTTTGTGTGTCCATCCTTATTTTCTTTCCCTGCCACATTACCAGCATCCCTTCTGGTGTTATCCATCTAAAAGGTATGTATCTCTTGTTTAGTAACGTGGCTAAGAACCAATAATCTTTCCACATCTCTCTTATTCTTTTAGGGATTTGTTTCAGGGTAATTATTTCTTTATTCCTGTAAAACATGGGATTCATCCTTTGTTATTTTATATACAATGTCTCTGACTTTCCTTCTCACAAATCGTATATGTACCTCCCCGGATAATTTGTTTTGTCGAGCGTAATTTGTATGGACTCTGTATACTTCATCCAATTCGTTTATTATTTCGTCCTTCTCTCTTTGGAGGGCATCTCCGCCATTATTAACGTTAGATCCTCCTCTCTGTCTTCAGCCACATTTTGGAAACGTAAATAGAATGCAGCTTTTTCCATCTCTAATTGCGCCACAGTATTTTCTAATTCTTTATTTAGTCCCATCATTTTTAAGTCTAAAGATTCCAATTTGTCTTCAGTCAGTTCTGTTTTCTTTTCTATGGCTATTATCCTTTGGTCGTTTTTTGTTATAATTTCCTGTATCAAATCCATCTTTTCATCTATCTTCTGGATATCACTCTTTACCTCTCTCTTAACCTCGTCCATGTCCTTCCTGGTTTCTTCCTGGTTCCTAGTCATGCACTCCTGCATTTTAACCATAGTCTCTTGTATTGTCATGAGTATGGCCTGCATTGTTGGCATACTTAATAAAGTCGGCTGCTTCTCTGATGAAAACATTCCCTCTAAGGTCCTCTGTGTCACTGGGGAGGCCGATGGTCCAGCTAGTATTGATGTGGTTTTCTTCCCCGATTTCAGCGTCGTTGTGGTGGTACTAGTCATCTCCTTAAGTATTCTGTATTGTTCCACCAATATCTTATCTACCTTCTCCCAAATCACCATCCAAATTCTATAAAGCTTCTTTCTTTCCCTACTTCCTTCCTTTTTTTTTTTTTTTTTTTTTTGACCTCCAACTATATTGGGCTGCTTCACTCCTAATTTATTTTCATATATTCAATTCATTAATACTTTTACAATTTCTCCAAAATCAACACTCCTACCTATTAATCGATCAATTAATCAGTCAATCTATCTATTGTTCAGTCAATCAATTGAATAGTAAATACTTAATTACTACTATATAAATACTAAACTTGAAATGACAAAATAAGCACTTAAATAAAATCTAATACTTCAATAATTAATCAATACTTAATTATAAAACTGTTAGTAATAATTGCTATAATTATATATATGAAATTTTGCAGTTATAAATAATTCTAAAAGATATTCTAAAGGATATTTATAGGTTATTTATAAGTTCTATATAGAATATGTACTGTTGATATTTCTATAACGTTTCAATTAATTTACTACAAAGTCAATAAGAATAAATATGAAAGGACTAACAGGTTACTGTAGATGTATGATTATATCCAGAGGAAGAGGGAAAAAAGGAATAATAATATATTATCAAGAGTTCTATATGTCCAAATTGTTGTATATTTTTAGAAAAGTTCCTGATATATCTTCACTGTAGCCTTTTTTTTCCGTTTCTAATTTCCTTTCTGGCTTAGAATGTTTCAATATGGCGATCTGCAATCTGCACAGTCACACGTGTTTCTTACTTTGCCAAACAACCTCTTTCTTTCCTAAAAAGCGGATTAATATAGTGTCCAATTCCTTTCTCAATCCAGCTTTCAAACAAGCCTCTATCCATGTTCTATTTTTTCATATATTAGCGTTTCAGTCTTTTAATTTTTGCGTCTGGTTAAAGTTCGCCCTCTTCCTTTTAACTCTCCTCATCGTTTGCCGCCCATTTAAATTCTGAGTTTTCTCTTGTCCGCTGCCCCTCTGAAAATCACCTCCTCCTCTTCGGTCTCCCACAGAATAAAAGTATTTAAATTATTCTCAGTCTGCTTACACTGCCGGTCTTTGCACCATACTCACTGTTCTGCTTCCCGTTGCTCTCTCTCGGGGCGTCGGGCCTCTGAATCAGCTGCGCCGGCCAGCTTCTTCTAAGTTCAGAATGAGAGTCCTTCTTGGTGTGGCAGGAGACGCACCTCTCCTCGCCTCCTCCAAAGATTCCCCTCCTTACTGCCGATCCCTCCAGGACTGATCTTTGCCCAAAAGGGCTCAAAAAACTTAGAAATTCAGCACTGGGAACAGAGGGCTTCTTTTTCCGTGCCACCATGACCCTACATCACTGCCAGAAGTCCTCCATAACAGGAGATTTCAATGCGATTGTTAACAATGAGTTAGATTATAAATCGACAAAAGTGAATAAAAAATTAAGACGCTCCCTAAAGCATTTCATATAATGATACAGGAATTAAGTTTACAAGATGCATGGAGAAAAAGAAATCTAAAGGAGAAGCAGGATGTCAGCGTTCCAAATTAGGCTTTCTTCCAGCGCTGACATAACAAGTTGAAGCAGAAAGAGCGGAAGCTTGATTTATTGCTGAGATGAACTTTTACCTAGTTTTGTATGTACAGATAGTGTTTCCTGGGAGACGAGGATGGGGGCTGCATTCCTGTGAAAAGAACGTGCCGGGGTGTAGAGATGGATCTGTATGATGGCCAATGGGATATTGGGGTTGGAGAGCGGAAGAGGAGGGGGTTGGAAGGAGGGGCCAGTTTGGCTGCAATTTGAATCAGAAATGTCGGATTCTGCTATTCTTAAAAATAAAATGATTCATTAGACAGCTTGCGCTTGAGAATGAAGTTTATTCAAGATAGCACCGAAACCTGACAGACAGCCAAACTCTCCTCCAAATCCAGGCTGGCTGAGTTTAAATCATCCCGTTCCCTCCCAGACATCTGGTCGGACGGACTATGGCTGAAACCAAGCTATCGGAGGAAAGCCTGCTTCAAGAAACGGAAGGGGCAGAAGCGGTCGTGATTCCAGCCAACTTGGAAAATACAAAGGTTCAACTTTCTTCACCTTCCCTCCCCGCAGAACTTCAAGCAAAGAAACGTGAAGCAGATAAGTACCCGGGGACTGTGCCAAAAGCCTTAGAGGCGAAATCCCCTTTTGCAAAGGCAAAAGATAAAGAAAAACCCGTAAGTGAATTGGGAAGGGCGAGCTGGGGATGGGAATGGCAGCGAAGCCCAGACAAGGCAGCACCTCCCCACCCCAGGATGAGAGACGAGGCAGAGGACTATCAACACCAGGGCTGGCCCTCCAGAGCTCAGCACAGAGAGGAGAGGGCAGAGAGGGAGGAGCCACCCCAGTTCAGAGGGAAGTTCGATGGTGACCCAGACAACCTCGCCCAATTCCTCGATTCAGCTGAGATATACATAGAGCGGTTCGGACACCTCTACCCTTTCCCCAGAGCCCTAGTGAATGCTATCTCGGAAGGGCTGGAGGGAGAAGCAAAGAGGTGGTCAGCATCACTCTACAAATACAGGGCTCCCCAGCTACAAAATGCGGATGGGTTCTTGCAACTATTGAGAGCCCGTTATGAGGAGGAGGAGGAGGACCCCTATGTGGAAGACGAGCTCAGAAACCTAATGCAGAGGGGGAAGCCTATCAGAGAGCATATCCATGAATTCAGGAGAGTCATTGGGACACTGCCTCCCCTACCAGAGCGATTGCTGGTGTATTTTTTTAGAACAAGCCTAGATAAAAGAATTTCCCAAGTGACTGCCTATCGTGACATCCCAAACCGACTCGCTGAATGGTTCCGGGTAGCGATAAAAGTCGACAGAGGGCTGCGGGCGAGTGACACGTCAAAACCACCAGAGGGAAAGAAGAGAGGCCGACCAGACCAGGGGCCACTCAACAGACGAGAAACCCCAACATCACAGCCCTCCTACAGACCAACTGCCCCACGGAGCCCACTGAAATGCTACAGATGTGGGGGAAGCGGCCACATAGCAGCAAGATGTGGAACGCCTAGACCGGGACCAGCTCCACCGCCCAAAGCACGACCGGAACGAGGGCCCAAGCGCGTCACCCACGTACCGCAGGAAGCTCCTCAAATCCAGAGGAATCCCAGATGAGGGAGATCAGTTCCCTGAACCCTATGACACGGAAGACGAAGGCGAGGATGACCCGATGGTGAGTGGACCCGTCCATCCTTTTCTTTTCCCCATACGCCTAACAGCCCCCAAAACAGGGGCCCAAGAGACTTTCCAAGCCCTAATAGACTCGGGTAGCACACGGTGCCTAATCAACCTACCCACAGTTCTAAAATTGGGAATCCGAGCTAAACAGCTCAAACAACCAATTCGCTTCGAGCAAGTTGATGGGTCCCTAGTGGGAGGAACGTACGCCACGCACTTGACTGAACCCGTGAGACTAGAACTCGCAGATCACTGGGAGACAATCCGCTTCATAATAGCCCCCAAGATGACAGAACCAGTCATATTGGGACTCTCATGGCTCGACAAATGGGGCCCAATCATTTGGTGGCAAGAGGGAACCCGCAGGCTGAGAATAGCAAAGGGGCCCCAACCCCTGCCGCCCCGACCAGAAGAATTCCCTCCCATGCTGAAACCCCAAAGCAGCCCTCCACTACAGAAGAAAACACCACCAACACAAGGGTCCCTCCCAGAAGGTGCAGCAAAGCAATTGGCAGCCGCACCCACCACCGCTTGTAACACAAACCAGATCCCAAGGGAGTACCAAGACCTTGCAGGGGTATTCAGCGAGGCCGAGTGTGACATTCTGCCCCCCCACCGCGAGACCGATTGTGCCATCGAGATTATCCCAGGAGCGAAACTACCCAAACCAAAAATGTATGCCATGACGCCCCGAGAAATGCAGGAAATGCGGGACTACATAGACAAAAACTTACAAAGGGGATTTATTGAGCCAGTGAAACCAAGGGTAGCGGTGCCGGTCATGTTTAAAGAGAAAAAGGACGACTCCATGAGACTGGTGGTCGACTTTCGAAGTATCAACGCTGTTTGCGTACACAACTTGTACCCCCTTCCCCTCATGAAAGACATGTTAGCCCACCTAGCAAAAGGGAAGGTTTTCACCAAACTAGACCTTCGAGAAGCTTATTACCGAGTACGCATAAGGGCAGGAGATGAATGGAAAACAGCATTCAACTGCCCCCTGGGTAGTTTCCAGTTTAAAGTAATGCCTTTTGGATTGCAAGGAGCCCCGGCAGTGTTCATGCAGTTAATAAACGAAGTCTTACATGAACACCTTTACAAAGGGGTCCTCGTCTACCTGGACGATATTCTTATCTACACGGAGACCATAGACGAACATATACCCCTCGTCCGCCAAGTACTGAAAAAACTGCTACAGGCAAACCTATATGTCAAACTGCCAAAATGCGATTTCCACCAATCACAGCTAGACTACCTGGGCTACCAAGTATCAAATGAGGGGATAGAGATGGACCCAGCCAAGGTCCAATCAGTTCTACAATGGCAGCCCCCTCGCACCCGCAGACAACTGCAAAGTTTTCTAGGCTTTGCGAATTTCTACAGACAATTCATCCCCTCGTTCGCGAAGATCGCCAAACCTTTGACAGATCTCCTAAAACAGGAAGCCCAGCGATGAAACCTAGCCCGGGACAACCCCTACAGTGGGACCTGACCTGCCAACAGGCATTTGAGACGCTAAAAGGACTGTTCGCGAAAGAACCTGTCTTAAAACACCCGGATCCAAAACAGCCTTTTGTCATCCAAGCAGATGCAAGTGATGTGGCAGTAGGAGCCGTGTTACTCCAAAAGAACAACCAAGGTGATCTACAACCCTGCGCCTACACCTCCCGCAAACTCACCTATACGGAGAGGCGATGGGCGGCGTGGGAGAAGGAAGCGTTTGCAGTAAGGTGGGCCTTGTTGACCTGGCGGCATCTTCTAGAGGGAGGCCAGAAACCATTTGAAGTCTGGACTGATCATAAAAACCTAGAGGCCCTAAAAACCCCACGAAAACTGTCGCCCAGGCAAGTGCGGTGGGCACAATACTTCAATCGTTTCAATTTCGAGCTTAAGCACATCCCAGGTGGGAGAAATTTCCTGGCTGATGCCCTCTCCCGGATGCCCCAATACAACAGTGAGCAGGAGCAGGTAGTGAATGCCATCATCCCCTCCACCCAAGCTGCGGCCCAAGTGGTAACCAGACGGCAACGACGTGACCAGCAAGGCCAACTTGCAAGTGACTTAACTGCGAAATTAAAAAATGAAATGCTGACAGACCCCTGGTATCGGGACAATCAACATCTCTTGACAAAAAGAGATGAACTAGCATGGAGGGGGACAAAGCTCTATGTCCCACAGAGTTTACGCATCCTGATTCTCAAGAGGAGCCACGATGTTAAACCAGCAGGACACTTCGGGTTCCTAAAGACTCTGCACCTAGTACGAAGGCAGTTCTGGTGGCCACATATGAGAAAGGACGTAGACAGTTATGTAAAAAGCTGCACCATTTGTGCCATGATGAAGACAAGGCCAGGGTGCCCGCCTGGATTGTTGCAACCAGTAGCTGAGCCAACAAGACCATGGGAGGAGATTGCAATGGACTTTATAGTAGACCTACCGAGGAGCAGTGGAAATACAGTGATCTGGACTGTAATAGACTTATTCTCCAAACAGGCACACTTCATTCCTTGTAGTGGACTGCCTTCAGCCCGTCAGTTATCCAAACTGTTCCTGAAACACATTTACCGCCTACATGGAGTCCCCAGGAGAATCATTTCCGACAGAGGGGTCCAGTTCACAGCAAAGTTCTGGAGGGAGTTTCTACGGTCCATAGGTTCATCCCAAGGGCTCAGCTCAGCATTTCACCCGAGCACCAATGGGGGGGCAGAAAGACTGAACGCTATGATAGAACAGTATTTAAAATGCTACGTCGACTACCAGCAGTCCAATTGGGCAGACCTCCTATCTTTTGCGGAGGTTGCATATAATAATGCTGTCCACAGCAGCACGGGGCTAACCCCGTTCAAAATAGTGAGTGGCATGGATTTTGTTCCCATGCCAGAATACCCGAGGGAGCCCCCTTCCTCAGTCAGTTTGACCGACTGGATGGCAATGTTGAGACAAACTTGGGAAAATGTTAAGAGGGCGCTGGCAAAGGCGGCTCAATCTTATAAGGACCAAGCAGACAAGCACCGAACTCCCCAAAGACCATTTCAGCTGGGAGAGAAAGTTTACCTCTCCACCAAGTACTTGAGACTTAGACTCCCGAGCAGGAAATTGGGCCCAAAATTTATAGGACCATTTCCTATAATAAAAATAATCAACCCCGTTACAGTGCAATTGCAGTTGCCACGGCTTTTGGGGAAAATTCACCCCGTTTTTCACAGTAGCCTTCTAAAACCTGTAGTGGGGTCTACCTTAAGGCCAACGCCACGTGAACCCCCTGGGCCCCTGGTTGTTGGGGGCCAAACGCACTACGAAGTGCAGCGGATTCTTGATTCAAGATGGCACAGGGGGCGCCTTCAGTACTTAATTAAATGGAAGGGTTACCCATTGTCAGAGGCTTCCTGGGTGAAGAGCGCAAACATCCAAGCTGATCGCCTTATAGCAAAATTCCATGCAGACCACCCGGGAAAGCCGGGAGGGGGGGTGCACAGCCAGGGAGGGGCTGATGAGACTAATCTTGTTGTGTTTTCCCTATGGGATAGGTGATGTCGCAGAAGTGAAGGGAGAGGGGCCGGATGTCAGCGTTCCAAATTAGGCTTTCTTCCAGCGCTGACATAACAAGTTGAAGCAGAAAGAGCGGAAGCTTGATTTATTGCTGAGATGAACTTTTACCTAGTTTTGTATGTACAGATAGCGTTTCCTGGGAGACGAGGATGGGGGCTGCATTCCTGTGAAAAGAACGTGCCGGGGTGTAGAGATGGATCTGTATGATGGCCAATGGGATATTGGGGTTGGAGAGCGGAAGAGGAGGGGGTTGGAAGGAGGGGCCAGTTTGGCTGCAATTTGAATCAGAAATGTCGGATTCTGCTATTCTTAAAAATAAAATGATTCATTAGACAGCTTGCGCTTGAGAATGAAGTTTATTCAAGATAGCACCGAAACCTGACACAGTATACATTCTACTCAAATAGGTACATGTCGTGGTCAAGAATAGATATGATGTGGATGTCAACAGATTTAATATCTAAGATAGACAAGATTGATATAGAAACAAATACATGAGCAGACTACAGCCCAATAACATTGACATGGAAGGGGCAGAGAAAAAGAATGAGATGGAGATTAAATCAAAATTTATTAAATGAAAAGGATTTTTTACAATATATGGAAAAAGAACTTACCTTTTTCTTTAAAGAAAACAGAAAAGAAGATACATCACTGCAAAAAGTATGGGATACCAGTAAGGCATACATAAGAGGACTGGCAATGACACACATAGAAAAAAGGAACAAACAGAATAGACAAACTCAAAAGAAGTTGGAGGAGGAGTATAAGAAATTAGAGAAAGATCTACAAAAAAACCCACAAGACAAAAAGATTAAAAATGTGATGGACTTGCAAAAACATAAATTGAATTTAATGAAGAACTGCCAATTAAAATAAAATCAACAAAGCAAAACTTCTTTGAAAATGCGAATAAGCCAGGAAGATGGCTGTCATACAAAATGAAGAATGAAAAAGAAAAAAAAAACTGATAAGCCAATTATTAGATCAAGATGGAAAGATACGTTATCAAAATGAGGAAAAGAAAAAAATAATTGAGAAATATTATAAGAGTTTATATCAACAAGAAAAGGAAAATAGAACAATACTTAGAAAAAGCAATGATCCCTAAAATTCCAGAAAAATTTAAAAAGGCATTAGAAGAAATAATATTGATGATGGAATTGATGGACGGAATTAAAAAACAGAAGAATGGCAAAACACCAGGACCAGATGAATTACCAGCAGAACTATATAAAAGGTTGCAAGATGTATTAAGTAATACAATGTTACAAGTATTTAATGACTTATTAATTGTGGGAATGCGGTGGCCATAAAACATGTTTATACCAGTTTAACTGGTTGGACACTTGTATGGAGCTTAGCACCGAAATAACCAGACAATGAAAAGCGGGTTCACATGGATACTATATGAAGGGCCCTATTCATTCTCTCATTGTTTTTAACATAGGATGTGCCTGCAAAAGTAAAGATATCTCCTTGTATAAACATCCTGGGATACAAAGTAAAAATATCTCTTATCTCCTTCCTGAGAATCACATTCCTGAGAAGCAGATAACGGAGATGGGCCTCTCGCCTAATAATATCTGAGAATTGTAAAAAGCCAGAGTTAAAGTTCCGCTTTGCATCATTACTATTGTTTTCCCATCTCTTGTACGTAATGTGAGATGTGTAGTCATAATAACGCCTTCTGATGACGCTGTATTTTGGTACCTAATAAAAGAGATTGTAGCCTTTTGTTTGCTGCTCTCTCATCCCGAGAAAACACTTGTCCTGTGTTTTTTCTAATCTGGACCATACATGAGGAGCCCGCCAGGATGAATTCAACATCTGGTGTCCCCGACGTGATCTCTGAAACAGATACGTCTCGACGTGATAACCCGCTGAGGCTATACGTTTCTTGGAACCCCTGTTCTCACCGCCTGGAAGAGGCTGTGCACCACGATTTAGCCTGAAACACGGCAACAATCTTTCGTGAGTATGGGGGGGAGTCTTACCAAGCAGCAAACGAAGCATTTGCAAGAGCTTGGTGAGATATCCAAGACTAATATTATTGGTTTTTAAAAGATAACGGGAAAGTCCTGCCCGTGATAAAAAAGAATTTGATTTACCTTCTAAAATACTTTTGGCAATAAAAGGGCTCTTTAAAAGTGAATATGTGGAAGCAGATGGGAACATGCCTCCACAAACCTCCCCAGCCCTGAAAAAATTTTTTGCACTCTGGAGATTAGTTATAGAGTGTTTTATGATACATTAAAAATAAATAAATAAAAAAGCCTTCAGGACACTGTTAATAGTTCCTTTTCAGACTTTGTTGAGAGATTGCTCTCATGTTAAATCACCCACACAGACGCACGGCATGAAATTAAACATCAGCTCATTCTGAAGGAGTCAGTTACACCCCCACTAAGCAGAATTTAAAGAAACAGTTAGACAAAAAAAGGGGGATGGAATACAAAAAGAAATTGCTGAAATGCTTTCTGTGTGTCTGCCGGCTGCAATTTTGCAAGCTTCTTCTGAATGTGCTTAACAAGCCTTCAGAAAAATGCTTGTCTCTGGCAAGCGTCAACAAAAGCTCCGGCTTTTAAAGTTACCCAAAGTTAAATTTGCAACAATTACTGGGTACTATTAATTAGGTCCGCTCATATTTTTCTTTACCTATGCATTTACTTAGTCCATTATTTGAGTTATTGACTAAAAGAAAAAAGCCAGGAGATTTAATTCTGTTTTAGAACAGCAAAAAGTACATTGCTTTATTTGTCTCATTACCATCTAAAAATGTTTTACCCTTTATTTAAGCTATTGCTGAAATTATAACCTTGGGACGTAATCCAGACTGTCGAAGAAATGGAACTGATCTAATAAATATTATTCTTTCTATCTCAAAATCTGACTTTTACCTTTGTCTTCGGAATGATTCATCTCTTCAGTGTGCTCTAACTGACTATGTAAACTGTATTTCATATCATTTGCCTAAAGATCCTAGGTTTACTTGCTTAATGATTTTCTCCAGAGGAGCCATTGCTTACAAGGATACTCATGACGACATCTGGAAAGAATCTTACACTAATTGTCTGCGACTATCTTAGCTTTCACACTTTTTCTCAACAAGCTTTTAATTTGATCTCTGACTCTCAGTATGTTTCTCAGGCTGAAAAAATAAATAAATAAATAAATAAATTGTTTATTGTTCTTCCCACCCGGGGTTTAGCAGGAAATAAAATTAGAGCCTGTCTAAATGGGAAGACTCAGATAATTTGAACTAATCAACTTGAAGTGATTTCTGTTTAAAAATATTTTGTTGATGTGCATCTATAATGATAGTGTGTGGAATTGATATGCTTGGCTGGCCAGCAAAAAATTGACTGGGTTTGAACTTGAAACTGTGGAAAACCGGGCAATGGTTATGGGCCCATATCACTTTTTGTGATTATGACTGTTGCCTGAATTTTTTCACTGTTTTGGGAATAAACTAGTTCATTGAAATAATTTGAATGACTGATTCGCATGAAGGATGTATTATACAAAAGGTCTGATTGCAGTACAGATGTGAATGGGTGTGTATTGGATTGCATGAAATGTAATTTTGTGTATAAGCACCTTTTTTCTTTTCTCTCCCTGCCCTCCGAGGAGAAGGGAGGCTTGGTCTGTTTTAAAAAATTTTTTCCTTTCCCTCACCCCCTCCTTTTTTCCCTGGGAGATGAGAGGCACGAAAGAGGGGGGGGGCTACTTTGTACTTTTAACCATTTTTTTTTCTCTCAGAGAACCAGCCAGAGAAAGGCGGGAGTGAAAGGGTGATATCTGATACCTGCCTTTGCAGAGCACTGAATGGCTCAGAATGCAATTTTGATTTTTTTCCTTCTGAACATTTTTGACGTTTTAAATACTTTCATACCCAATTCTATTTCAGAGCATTGACTCAAAATACTCCTTAATGTTTTTATGTCTACGTGCATTTTGCATGTTAACAGATGGCATGTTTGTTCTTTGTTTGTCTGTTGTTTGTTTATTTGTTTGTTTGTTTGGAATTATCACAGAGATGAGTTAGAAGTTACAATATGTAGACAGAGAGATAAAATACTTAGGACATTTAATTAATGAAAGAAGTAACACCTGAAGAGTTGAGGAAATTTTTAGGATTGACTGGATATTGTAGGCTGTGAATAGATAATTGTGCTATTTTGAATAAAGACTGGTATGCAAAGAATCCAGTGTTACAGGGAATGTAAGAAGGAGTTGAATTGTTTAAGAGAAAGTTGGTTTGCACAGACGGGCTGGCTTGGAAGTCAGAATGGCAGTGAGAGAAGGACTTGAATGTTTAGTGTGATAAGGAGATTTGTTTATTGGAAGGTTATAGATATTGTGGGTAGCGGAGACAGAGATTGGAAGAGGGAAATGACAAAGCTGATGCTGCTGCAACTGCGCTCATGGTAATATCTCCTATTACACCATGGGACAGTCATGCCTATTTTCATCAAAATAAAAAAGCATTAGTGAAACAATTTGGTCTCACGGCAGCCGAAGCGACTGCCATCATACAACAATGTCCTACCTGTAGTCAACAAGCTCATTCTATCCCTATGGGTGTTAACCCTAGAGGACTTAAAGCTTGTGAAATCTGGCAAATGGATGTAACTCAGTACCCATCCTTTGCCCCATGGAAATATTTGCATGTTTCCGTGGACACTTATTCAGGATTTATTATTGGCATTCCCAAAAAAGGGGGGAAGCAACCAAACATGTAATAAATCATTGTATTCGGACTTCTGCATCGATGGGACGCCCAATTGAACTTAAAACTGACAATGGACCTGGGTACACCAGTACTGCCTTTGCAGACTTTTGTAACAAGTGATCCATCACACACAAATTTGGCTTATAAAATTGAAAGAGGAAAAATGCCTCGGCCTCCCAGCCATGCAAAACAAACTCAATCTTTGTTTATATACTTTGAACTTTCTTAACCTGACTGGACAGCCTCCCACGTCGGCTGCAACCCGTCATTTTTCTGCTTCTCCATCAGCCACTCCAAAACCGAAGGTATATTTCCGCCAACTACCTGATCCTGCATGGAGAGGGCCCGCTGACCTTATTACCTGGGGCCATGGATATGCTGCTGTCCAGGACAATGATCGCATCATTTGGATCCCCAAAAGACACGTAAGACCATTTCATTTACAACAAAAAGAAGGAGAAACCCTTGGTGCTGACATTTAAGAGAAAAAACATCTTGCTGAGTCCTCCCGGCAACAGACTCTTAACGCAAGGTGGTGACCATCAGCTTTGCAGAACTACACCGGAAGTTGGTCCCCTGCGCACAGCGGAAGATTTCATCAGGAGACAAAAATACCTTCACATTGTACATATACATTTTAACACTTTCTTACACATACTAATGTTAGTAGAATTGTTTTTCTAATTTTGCTAGTAATTTTGTTTCACACGTATAAGTGACTATGATTTGTTTATGGCCTTGGACATTGTTAGCTTTGGGACTCTCAAGTGACCATGTAAGAATGCTCCTGCCACAAACGTATTGTCTATGTACAAGGTCCTTATTTTCTACCTAAGTCTACTCCAACACCTAAGGTTCCCATATTGACATTTCCAGCTGAGGGGGGAGTGAATAAGAACAATGGGCCTCTGTAACAATTGCATAAAGGAGACTATATATCATGGATTCTGGAATTAAGTTACGATCTTGCATCTATTGCCCCTACATCTCATGATCCTTCATGTCAGCAGCCTCTACATTCAATCATGATGGGACAGTAAAAGACATTCAAATAGCTGCTAATCGGACAAACTCCACTACTCCTATTTCCTAAACCACACCCATCACTGACACTGGGTGGCTCATTAAAAACTCAGATATCCAGAGGCATCTTGCCCAATCTCGGGTGGCAATGAACTATTGGGATCTTCATTTATTAAATAACTGGACAGTATATATGTTCAACGAGACTATCAAGGTGCTGAAGCTGATGAATAAAGAACTGGCTGAAATCAGAGAGGTAGTCTTATAAAACCGATAAGCCTTAGCTAAAGGAGGCGATTGTGCCCTTATACATTCACATTGTTGTACCTATGTATCTGATTATCAGTATAACATCACTCACACCATAGAACATATGGAAAACTTGATCAAAAAACAATCCCTTATCATCCAATGGATCTGGCGCCATTGACACCTGGACTGCTCTTTGGTCATGGCTCCTGGATGGTTCTTGATTGAAATCAATTATGCCAACTATTGTATCTATAATTGTACTGCTTGTTTTGCTTTGTTGCTGTATCCAATGTCTCCCCTCCCTTCTGCAAATATGCAAAGGTTTTATTCCCTCCAATAGGAAGGACGTCCTGATAAGTGAAACCAAAGCCCTTCTGGAACTGGAGGAACAAATCAGGTGTGGTCAGAGGAGGTGCTCGGGACTTGCAAGATAGGGCTTCCAAGATAACTCAGAGGTTACAAACTCCTGACATGTGGTTTTCTTGGGTGCCTGGATCCGGATGGATTAAGCAAATGATATTTTTGTTCATATGCGCAATAGCTGGTTTAACGTTCATCCCATGTGTGATACCAATCATTAGACAATTATCTATCAGAGCGGTAAAAGAGATTCAAGTTGAGAAGGAACTAGCTTTGACAGAACATCTTCTTGATCAACTTGGTCCCTGCCCTATGGAAGAACTTACAGATTCTGAGTTAGATTCATATGTGGTAATGGGATCAGGGGAATAAAGGAGACAATCTCCCTATGACTTAAGAAACTAACTATAATAACATGTATAACCATTTGTATGCCTTTCTTATTGCTTTGCTTATTTTTGTATGTATTCAATATATTCCTGCTTTGTTTGCTATGATGATAGACATGTTTCCCAGGCATAAAGAGAACATCATAATAACAATACAGCTGAACCTAGTTGCAAAAAACAAAAACAGAGGAAATGTGGGAATGCGGTGGCCATAAAACATGTTTATACCAGTTTAACTGGTTGGACACTTGTATGGAGCTTAGCACCGAAATAACCAGACAATGAAAAGCGGGTTCACATGGATACTATATGAAGGGCCCTATTCATTCTCTCATTGTTTTTAACATAGGATGTGCCTGCAAAAGTAAAGATATCTCCTTGTATAAACATCCTGGGATACAAAGTAAAAATATCTCTTATCTCCTTCCTGAGAATCACATTCCTGAGAAGCAGATAACGGAGATGGGCCTCTCGCCTAATAATATCTGAGAATTGTAAAAAGCCAGAGTTAAAGTTCCGCTTTGCATCATTACTATTGTTTTCCCATCTCTTGTACGTAATGTGAGATGTGTAGTCATAATAACGCCTTCTGATGACGCTGTATTTTGGTACCTAATAAAAGAGATTGTAGCCTTTTGTTTGCTGCTCTCTCATCCCGAGAAAACACTTGTCCTGTGTTTTTTCTAATCTGGACCATACATGAGGAGCCCGCCAGGATGAATTCAACAATTAATAGAAGCTAAGGTCCCGAACTCATGGATGGAAGCATATATAACCCTTATACCAAAAGAAGAATCAGATTTGCAACATATAAAGAATTATAGACCAATTTCATTATTAAATGCAGACTATAAAATATTTGCATCTATGGCGGAAAGATTGAAAAGATTGTTAAATAAGTTTATACATTCAGATCAGAATGGTTTACTGAAAAGACAGATTAGAGATAATATACGAATCATATTGGATACATTGGAATATTATGAAGCACATTCAGAGAAACAAATGACATTGTTAGATGCACAGAAAGTGTTTGATAATGTGAATTGGCAATTTATGACCATACAACTACAAAAGATGGACTTTGGGGATGAGTTTATTAATATGGTTAAAACCAGTGGTGGGATTCAGCCAGTTCGCACCACTTCGGGAGAACCGGTTGTTAACTTTCTGAGCAGTTTGGTGAACTGGTTGTTGGGAGAAATCATTAGGGCAGAGAACTGGCTGTTAAATTATTTGAATCCCACCACTGGTTAAAACTATATATAAAGATCAATCGGCAAAGGTAATGGTAAATGGTGAAATGACAGAAAAAGTGGACATTAGAAAAGGAACCAGACAAGGATGTCTGCTATCTCCATTATTATTTATTTTGACTCTAGAAATATTAAACAGAAAAATAAGACAAGATAAAGAAATAAAAGGAATGAAAATCAAAAAAGAAGAATATAAATTACAAACATTTGTGGATGATTTAATATTCATTATGGAAGAATCAACAGAAATGGGTCCAAAGTTAATTGAACAAATAGAGGAATATGGAGAAGTAGTGGGACTGAAAATCAATAAAGATAAGACAAAAATTATAGTTAAAAACATGAAAGAAAAATAAAAGAAGCAACTAATGGAGAAGTTAGATATTCAAAGTGAAAAAAGTGAAATATTTGGGCATCCAATTAACTTCAAGATGTATTACGGTGAAGGAAGATAATTACTATAAATCAAATTACTGAGAAATCAAATTGAGATAGATTTGGAAAAATGGAAAAATTTGCAATTATCACTAATGGGAAGAGTAGCGTTAATTAAAATGAATATATTACCAAGAATTTTGCTTCTCTTTCAAATGATTCTGATAAAGTTGGAGAAAAAATATTTTGAAAATTTGAATAAAATGATGTGGAAATACATAAGGAAAAAAAGCAAGAATTAATCTTAAACTGCTCCAAGATTCTAGAACTAGAGGAGGGTTCGGCTTACTAAACTGGGAACTCTACTATCAAGCGGCAATGTTACCTTGGGTGAAAGAATGGATTTTATTAAGAAATGTTAAGATTATTGACTTTGGAAGGACATGATTTGCAATTAGGTTGGCACGCTTTTCTATGGTACGGGAAAAACAGGGAGAAGGAGAGAAAGGAACAGAAGAAAGGGAAAAGGAGAGGAAGAAAGGGAGGGGAAAAAGAGTAGGAGAGGTTAGAAAGGGGGGAAGAAGGGAGAAGGGGGAAAGGAAGGGGAAGTAGAGAAGAGAAAGGAGAGGAGGAAAGAAGAAAGTAGAAAAGGTTAGAAGAAGGCAGGGAAGGGAAAGAGAGAAGAAGGAGAAGAAGGATTGTTGTAAAATAAGGGAGAAGAAAGAGTAAAAGAGCAACCCTGAATATAATTTTTAAAAATGTTTTTTCTTTAGAAAATTTATATATATGTGGTATTAATTATGAATAAGAGAATGTACATTTACAATATATTTATAAGAAATAAAATAAAAAACTTTTTTTTCAAAAAAAAAAAGAATTAACACCAAAAAATGATGTCCTTATCATCATGGGGGATTGGAATGCTAAAGTAGGAAGTTAAAAGATAACCGGAAAAATAGGCAAGTTTGGCCTTGGAGTACAAAATGAAGCAGGGCACAGGCTGATAGAATTTTGTCAAGAGAATACAATGGTCATAGCAAACACTCTTTTCAAACAACCCAAGAGATGACTCTATATATGGACATCACCAGACGGTCAACACAGAAATCCGACTGACTATGTGCTCTGCAGTCAAAGATAGAGAAGCTCTATATAGTCAGTTAAAACAAGATCAGGAGCTGACTGTGGCTCAGATCATGAGCTTTTCATTACATAATTTAGACTTAAATTGAAGAAAGTAGGGAAAAGCACTAGGCCACTCAGGTATGAACTAAATCATATCCCTGATGAATATACAGTAGAGGTGACAAATAGATTTAAGGAATTAGATCTGATAGACAGAGTGCCTGAAGAACTATGGAAATCCTTAGGGCCTTAGGAAATCCGAGCAACAACAAAGCTAGTGGAGGAGACAGTATTCCAGCTGAGCTATTCAAAATCTTAAAAGATGATGCAGTAAAAGTGCTACACTCAATCTGCCAGCAAATTTGGAAAACTCAACAGCGGCCACAGGATTGGAAAAGGTCAGTTTACATTCCAATTCCAAAGAAAGGCAATGTCAAAGAATGTTCAAACTGTCACACCATTGCACTCATTTCAAATGCTAGTAAGGTTATGCTTAAAATCCTACAAGCTAGGCTCCAGCAGTATGTGGATCAAGAACTACCAGAAGTACAGGCAGGATTTTGAAGAGGCAGGAGAACTAGAGATCAAATTGCCAACATACACTGGATCATGGAGAAAGCTAGGGAGTTCCAGAAAAACATCTAGTTCTGCTTCATTGACTATGCTAAAGCCTTTGATTGTGTGGATCACAACAAACTGTCGCAAGTTCTTAAAGAGATGGGAGTACCTGACCATCTTATTTGTCTCTTAAGAAACCTATATGTGAGTCAAGAAGCAACAGTGAGAACTAGACACGGAACCACTGATTGGTTCAAAATTGAGAAAGGAGTTTGGCAAGGCTGTATACTGTCACCCTGCCTATTTAACTTATATACAGAGCACATCATGAGAAAGGCGGGGCTAGATGAATCAAAAGCTGGAAATAAGATTGCCGGGAAAAATATCAACAACCTCAGATATGCAGATGATACCACTCTAATGGCAGAAAGCGAAGAGGAACTAAAGTGCCTCTTGATGCGGGTGAAGAAGGAGAGTGCAAAAGTTGGCTTGAAACTCAACATTAAAAAAACTAAGATCATGGCATCTGGCCCTCTTAATTCCTGGCAAATAGATGGGGAAGAAATGGAGGTAGTGACAGATTTTATTTTCCTGGGCTCCAAGATCACCGCAGATGGGGACTGCAGCCAAGAAATTAAAAGGCGCTTGCTCTTGGGGAGGAAAGCTATGGCAAATATAGACAGCATACTAAAAAGCAGAGACATCACCCTGCCAACAAAAGGGTGTATAGTCAAGGCTATGGTTTTCCAGTTGCAATGTACGGCTGTGAAAGTTGGACCATTAGAAAGGCTGAGCGCCAAAGGATTGAGACCTTTGAACTATGGTGCTAGAGAAGACTCCTGCAAGTTCCTTGGACTGCAAGGTGATCAAACTGGTCAGTCCTAGAGGGGATCAACCCTGACTGCTCTTTAGAAGACCAGGTCCTGAAGATGAAACTCAAGTACTTTGGCCACCTAATGAGAAGGAAGGACTCACTAGAGAAGTGCCTAATGCTGGGAAAGATTGAGGGCAAAAGAAGAATGGGATGACAGAGACTGAGGCGGCTGGATGGAGTCATTGAAGCAGTAGGCATGAGTTTAAATGGACTCCAGAGAATGGTAGAGGACAGGAAAGCCTGGAGGAACGTTGTCCATGGGGTCGCGATGGGTCAGACATGACTTTGCAACTAACAACAATAATGCCCAGTCAAGGTTAACCATCCCGGAATACCAGGTGGACGAAAACACCTGAAGATGTTGCCCACATGACACCAATTGGGATGGGGATTGGTCATTTACCCTAGGTCTTTCGGGGAGGGATTTGGGGATATTTTCAATATGTAACTTTCATGCCTTTTGCTTCAGATCTTGCTTTTCTTTTGTTCAAACACCGCTCCTGCTCAAAAAATTTAGTCCGGTTGCCCCAGCTTCAGAGCGGTCATTTTTCAATGGCCACCACCCCCGCTGCCGGTTCAAAAAGCAGCCTCCGACCTTTCGAGGAACATGCCTGTTTCTCTTGGTTGTCTGAGGCACCTCTCCTTCTTCACTATCCCTACAGTTCTGGTCCAAAGACCCCCCGATAGTGGTTTGTCCGGCTGGATTTTCACAGGGCTCATTATTTTTCCAGGCGGTCTCGCAGCAATGCTTCCGGTTTCTCCCATTTTCTTGTCTATTCTTAATCTGTCTTTTACAGTTCTGCTTTTGGTACTTGGGGAATTTTTTTCCTTTTCCATAAAGACAGATGTAAAGAATCAATTAAGGAGCTCTGCTTTCTCCCTGCTGCTCATCACTTCCTTGCCATCTACTCCCATTAGTGGCCCAATTGTTTCCTTGAGTTTTTTTGGGTTTTTTACTTGTTGAAATAATTTTTTAAAATTATTTTTGACATTTATTGCACATCTTACTTCATTCTGAGACTTAGTTTTCCTGACTTTTGTCAAGAGTGACTCGCACTTTCACCTACATTTCCACTTCACCTGCAGGTTGACAATAAATGGGAGGGGGGTGGTTGGAATGCAAAGGAAGGAGAATGGTATTCAAGCATCCGTCAGCACAATGAGACGTTGCAGATGTCCCGATGTTGCACTATTTCTCATAACAAAATGAGCATGTATGATTGGTGGACATTTTGGATTGTAGGTGGCCCATAGGAAAAAGGGGAAATTAACTACACTTGCTTTTACACGGGAAACACAGAGCTGGTTTTGCTTCTTCTGTGCCAATGTGGTTTATTCAGTAAAGTTTTATACTCTTGGTAAAACAATGTCCCAGGAATTTCTTGTTCTAGAAACTGGACAGTTTCGCTAACTGGACAGTTGATATCTTTGCAGATTCAGCCTCTATGCTGGCTTTGTGCCTTAGTTATGTGTCTTTTCTTTCCAGTTTTTATACTTCTCTTTTGTTTCAATTTATCAGAGAGTTCTTTATACAACTGTGCTGGCTTCTACTTGGATCTCTTAATTTTCTTTTTCAGTGGTATTGTGCTGGATTGGACTTTCATAATTGCATTTTTCAGAGTTTCCGAAGCTTCTTACATTGTTTTTCACTTTAAGATTTTCATCCATGGAATCCTTCCTGAGCTCTTAGTTTAAGTTAGCTCTTTTAGAATCTAAGCCATTAGTCTGTTTTTCTTGTGTCTGCATTGTATTGAGAATTCCAGTATGACATCTCAACTTTCCCCCAGGGTTCCTGCAACTTCAAACCCCTCTATTATTTCATCTCTGTTAGTAAGAATTAAGTCCAGTATAGCTGACCCTCTGGTTCCCTCCTCTACCTTTTGGATGAGAGAAAGTCTTTCAGAAGGTCCAACTTTCTGAAAGAAATTTTAATAGATCTTTTTGCATATTATTATTAAGGACTTTTCATCATGAATCTCTATCTTCTCTCTCTGCCACAGATCCTGATACAATCCCTTTGTATTTGGCATAGCTTTGGCCAGGACTAGCTGAGAACAGGTACTACATTTTGGACTGACAGATGAATGGGCACTTCCATATTTCTAGCTGTGAAATCCCTATGCATTCTGCATGTGTCTCCAAAATGGCAGAATAGAACCTGCTTCTCTCAGGCTTTTTTCTTATCCAACTTGCAATACTTAAATGAGATTCCACTGCCAATTCCATTTGTTTCAATATATAACAGTGAGAAAAGCAATGTTTACTGCTTTGTCTTAGGCAGCAAAAGGTTTTGGAGCAGCATGATACACTGGATATAAGATCAATCAAGCAAACAAACAAGCTCAACAAGTAATCGATTGGCGTTGTAATTAGGAGCAAAATACTACTGAACTCTTTCAGCTTCTGTTTAACCAAATATGCCTTTGATTCAACAGCAGCATGTCTCCGACTTCACAACTATATTAAAACCACAGAATATGGTTTTCAATGGAAACTACTGTAAATTTTAGCTTAGGGACTTGTCAGCTTAGAAACTAAATTAGTAATTGAATCAGAAATCTCATTACCTTTATTTTAACTTTATTCTTTATTTTACTTATTTATTTTAAATACGTATGCCCTGGCGTCAACCTCGACTTTTCTCAACTACACCGTGCTTTATAATGTATAGAAGTGTTTTTCGACTTCCCCGGAAAATCGGCTACAAACTGCAAAACAATTTCAAGGGTTTCATTAAGAGCCTAAGTGAACGAAGCTCTTCAGACCCAGCGGTAGGAGGAGAGAATACAAAACGAGAGGAGAGGGCATGGTCTGAAAATGGAACACTCTATGTTGTTATTTTCCTCCCCATCTGCTACCATCGATCATATCCTGCTTATGAGTGAAAAACAGACGCCGAAGGAGAAAAGTCCAACTTCAGAGTACCAAATGACAACTCTACCGTTTAGATCTACCGGCTTTCAGAGAAACTACGCGTCCCTACGTTCCTCATTAAATAAAAGCCATCCCAAGATGCCTTGCGTGCGGAAGTGAACGTGAGGTCGGAGCGCGCTTCTGGGATATCGGGTCGGTGATGGACACGGCAGGGTTACTGAAGGGGGCCACAGCCATGGGATCGCGAGCTCGGCGGAAACTTCTTACGGCGGAAGAAGCGGAACTATTTGAACTTGCGCAGGCTGCGGGGAGCGGCGTTGATCCGGAAGTGTTTAAGTGAGTGGTCGGAGGCTGAGGACTTGGAAGCTTGTGGACATTACTTTATTAGGAATTATAGGAGCATTATTTCACCCGCTTTTCTTCCCCTCCAGAAGGAGGTAGATGGAAGATAGCAACGGGAGATCTTTTCGCCCAATTAAATTGTAGTTGCTAAAGTATTTAATTTGTGGTGTTCTCGATAGATAACATTGAATCCTCAAGAGGTGTGACAACCGTTCAGTCTGAACATTTAAGTTTTGCCTGCAATTATAACCCTAGCCTGTATAATAAAATGCCTTGGAGTTCCTATTTCTTAGACTACAATTTAATATATAGTTTGGAGATAATAAAAACTGATAAGAATTGTATAGGGCCCAGCTAGTAATATTATGGTGTTATCAGTGAACTGAAGGTGAGGATCAGTTAGGTTAACAGAATAACAGAGTTAGAAGAGACCTTGGAGGTCTTCTAGTCCAACCTGCTCAAATAGGGGACCCTATAGTATAGGGCAGTGATGGCGAACCTTTTCGGCATCGAGTGCCAAAAAGGTTGTGCAGAAACATTGTGCGCGTATATGCACGCTCATCAAGGCCGTGTTCCTGAAAAGCCAAACTTCCTTGTTCTGGTGTGCAAT
The DNA here is from genome assembly GCF_029215685.1 of Pituophis catenifer annectens. Taxonomy (NCBI): domain Eukaryota; kingdom Metazoa; phylum Chordata; class Lepidosauria; order Squamata; family Colubridae; genus Pituophis; species Pituophis catenifer. The sequence goes on along the minus strand of NW_027256883.1, from coordinate 103,937,644 downwards.
GGCACCTGACAATCAGCTGGCCGGTGCACATGTGCACACCGCTTTTCGCCACTGCCACACACATGGACAGCTGATCATCGTGTGCACATGCACGCCAAAAACCCGGAAGGCAAACCAGCAAGGCTGTGTGTGCTGGGCGACATGGCTTCGTGTGCCACTTTGGGCACATGTGCCATAGGGTCACCATCACGGGTATAGGGTCTGTACCATTGCAAACAAATGGTTGTCCTGTCTCTGATGGAGCACCTACAACTTCTGAAGTCAAGCCATTCCATTTGTTGATTGCTCTCACTGTTAGGAAATTTCTCCTTTGTTCTAGGTTGCTTTTCTCCTTGGTTAGTTTCTGATAAGTGTGCACCAATATGATGAATCTTCAAAGACAGTCAAATCTACTGTGCAGTGGAAACTTACTGAGTAGAAAATCAAACCTGCCAAAGAATCTACAATGTATATGAGCAAGAAATGGTAGTATAAAAGGCAGGATATAAGATAGGCAAAAATTAGCTGGGTCTTTAGAATGGAAAAAGGAAGAATACAAGTTGTAAAAATAGCTGCAATAGAAAATGGCTAGCCAGAGAAAATTAACTGAATGGGATAACAGGAAAGATAACTGAATTGGAAAACAGGAAAGGCAAAGCTAAAACTGAAAAACAGGAAAATCTATTGTTCTAAAATCCATTAAAAAAAGGCCCCGAACTCAAAACAGGCAACTGAGCATGTCTAATTAGCTGATGAATATTATTTGATACACAATGCATAAATTATCTTCTAATTTTAATGGGCATGTGATGTATGATTTAGAATGTAGCAGGAAATATATAGGAGGTGATCGGGAAAAGTATAACCTTATAGTACCTCAGCCAATGGGGAGCGAGGAGGGATGTGGTGACCGGGACAGGGTTGTATAAAGAAGGAAGTATTTTGTGTTGAAACTTTGGGGAGAACCAGGCTTTGATAAGCTTCTCTCCCTATTTCATGCAATAAATGAAACAAAAGCCAACTGTGTCTTGGCTCTGGTTATTGGTCAGGCAACTTTGCCTCTGATTACAAAGGAGAGTAGCCAGAAGTACATAACAGCTTCTATTCAGTACTTCTTGTCTTGCTTTCACGTGCTTTGGAAAATAGGTTGAGTCTCTCTTCTTTGTGGCAGTCCCTCAAATATTGGAACACTGCTATCATGTCACCCCTTAGTTCTTCTTTTCAATGGACTGGATTGGACTAGACTGGATTTGACTTGACTTCTTTATTGGCCAAGTGTGATTGAACACAAGGAATTTGTCTTTGGTGCATAAGCTCTCAGTGTACATGAAAAATACCTTCATCAAGAATCATAAGATACAAGACTTAGTGATAGTCATAGGATACTAAATAAGCAATCAAATCATACTAGGAAACTAAATAAAACAATATAAATCGTAAAGATACAAGCAACAAGGTTATAGTCATAAGTAGGAGGAGATAGGTAATGGGAAGGATGAGAAAAATAATAGTAATACAGTCTTAGTAAATAGTTTGACAGTATTGTGGGAATTAGTTGTTTAATTAGTTGAATGGCATGCAGGGAAAAACTGCCCTTGTGTCTAGTTGTTCAATGCTCTATAATGTTATTTTGAGGATAGAAGTTGAAACAATTTATTTCCAAGATGTGTAGATATTTTCACAGCTCACTTTTTGACTTGTGCAGTATATAGATCCTCAATGAAAGGCAGGTTGGTAGCAATTCTTTTTTCTGCAGTTCTAATTATCCGTTGAAGTCAGTTACAGAGGTGCAGATGACAGGCTCAATAATTCCTCTGTAGAACTCAATCAGCAGCTCTTTAGACAACCTGAACTTTCTGAGTTGGCACAGAAAGAACATTATTTGTTGTGCTTTTTTGATGAAGTTTTTGATGTTAGGTGTCCATTTTAAGTCTTGAGATATGATAGAACCTAGAAACTTGAAGGTCTCTACCATTGATACTGTGTTGTCTAGTATTGTAAGAGGTGGTAGTATAGGAGGGTTTCTCCTAAAATCTACCACCATTTCTATGGTTTTGAGTGTCTTTAGTTCAAGATTGTTCTGGTCGCACCACAAGGCTAGTTGTTCAACCTCCCGTCTGTATGCAGATTCATCATTGTCTCAAATGAGACCAATCAATGTTCTATCATCTGCAAACTTCATTACTTTAACAGTCTTTTAATACTTTTAACAATCTTTTGAGATGCAGTCATTGGTGTATAGAGAGAAGAGGAGTGGAGAGAGCACACAGCCCTGGGGGGGGGGGGGAGGGGGGCTCTGTGCTGATTGTACAGGTATCTGATGTGATTTTGCCTAGCTTCCCTAGACTAGACTAGATATACCAAATTCCTGCAACTGTTCTTCATATGTTTTAGCCTCCATTCCCCGAATCATCTTTGTTGCTCTTTTCTGCACTCTTTCCAGAGTCTCAACATCTTTTTTATATTGTGGGTTGGTTTCTCTCGCCTAAGTGTAAAATCTTATTTTTTTTCATCACTGAATTTCATTTTGTTTGATTGGACCCAGTGTTCTAGTCTGTCAAGATCCTTCTGGATATTCACCCTATCTTCTGCTTGGTGTTCTCCACAAATTTGATGAGTTCCCCTTCTATCTCCTCATCTACATTGTTTATAAAGATATTACAGAGTACTGGGCCTAAGACAGGTACCTTGAGGTACCCCACTGCATAATTACTTCCATGTAGGTATAGTTCCATTGAGGACTACATGTTGAGTGCAGTCAACTAATTGCAAATCCATCTGGTGGTGATGATGTCTAACCCATATTTTTCTATCTTATGAAGTAGTAGGTTGTTGTCTATTCTCTTTATTTTCCAATCTTTTTATAAAGAATCTGCCTGAAAATGTATATATAAATTGTAGAATGAAAAAATAATGGATACAATATATCACTTTGACACAAATACTGTGTTTCCTCAAAAATATGACCTCTCCTGAAAATAAGCTCCAGCCTGTTTTTTACGCGTACGCCTAAGATAAGCCATACCCAAAAAATAAACCCTAGTATAGAATGGGCATGGCCAGCATAGGCGGCAAGTGTGTGGGGGCCGATGGCATCTGGCAGCTGCCCGCATAGCACAGGTGAGTTTTATCTGTGCAAGCAGCAGGTGGAAACAGAGAACGGGGAGAGGCAGGAGATCCGGATGTGCTGCACAGGCTGCGGGAAAGCCAAGCGGAGGTGGGCTGGAGCAATAGGCAGCTGTGGGAGGCTCATATTTGCACAGCGATATCGGCAGCAGACAGAGCAGGGTGGAGGCATGCAATCTGGACATGCCGCCAGGGCTGCAGGAAAGCCAAACTATGGTGGGCTGGAGTGGCGGCCAGTTGTGGGACGCTCATTGCATCTCTCGGCTTGCCTGCAGCCCGCATGGCATGTTGGGATTGCCTGCCTTCCACTCCGTGCCTTCTGCTGTGCGCAGCCCTAGAGTGCACCAACCAAGGGATTGGCAGACTGCAGCTGCTGCCAGATACTGTTGTTCCCCGTATGGTTGCCGGCTCATGTGTGTGCTGGGGGGGCGGCGCCCAGCCGGGCTGATCACCCTGAAATCATGTTTCCCCAAAAATAAGCCCAATTGCTTATTTTGGGGCCCAAAAGAACACGGTTGTCAGCCCTGGAGTCATCTTTACTTGGAGATTTCAGGACTGCCACAGTGGTGGATGGGCAAACTGTGGGAAAGGGAAGGAGGGATGGAGACAGTGTGGGGTATATAGCCATAACAACATATTTTCCCTTGGGAGTCAAGGACGTTCAGCCTGCACCTGGAGAGGCGTGACTGGGAGTCAATTACAATTGGGACAGCGACCTGATTGGACCATGTAATGCCCATGTGGATGCAGGGGAAGGAACTTTGACTTTACTTTGGGTGGAGAAAACCTGGGGGCTTCAGATTCGGGTTTTTCCAGATATGCCAATATGACATTTCTAATAAATTCAAGCTTTGAGGAAAATGCCAGCCTTGGAGTTTTGATTTTGTTGGGGGTGTTACTTGGAACCCTGCTATTAACCCGAATCTCTTTTTAAAACCTACCAAACAGCTCCCACAGGTTTGATGTCCAGAGTCCTGAGCCCTGAGTGCCTTTGCGGTCTACCAGGTAGCGCAAAGACTCAGGGAAGATGGAAGAGAAAACAACGACCACGGAGGGAGCAAATGGGACTAGCTTGGAGATCGTCTGTGGGACCATCTGCTACCCATCGGCAGCTGTGGTAGCTGAAGCGGAGGCTGTAGAGGCCGAGCATTGGCAGGGCGCTTGGCCCAAAGAGCTGGCACCCTGGCAGATCACACAGATGGATCCTTCCAAGTGGGGTGAAGCTACAGGACTCCCACCACCGCAGGAGTCGGTTGGCGTGCCGGCCTCCCAAGAGCCCCAGATCGAATCGGGACAAGCCGAGCACATCTCAGTCTTTGAGTGGAGAGCAACAAGACCCCATGAGCTTAGTGAGTCCAGAGAGTGGGGTCAGCAGCCACCATCTTGAAGCCAGTCACTAGTTGGGCTCCAGGAGAGGTTTGGTCAGCTCAGTGTGGGCAGCATCGCCCAACTCCCTCCAAGCAGCCAGCCTGGTTGGGGACTGACTCAGCCCACGTTCACCTTCCCAGGACAAGGTGGCATGACTATCCAGACTGGATCATCTGCCTCGTTCCACTCAGCGCAAAGCGGACCATGTCAGAATCTTCCCCGCTGGATCTGCTCTACTGGGATGACACCTCCAACGGAACTGTAACAGTAACAGGCCCCTGGGTCAATCAAGCCCAGGATTGTGGAGGGAAACACCACTCCCGAGACTAGCTACTCCTCCAGCCACCCGCCCGACTGCCACCAGACCAAATCCCCCTGGGTGGGGCTTCTACCCTGGCCAGGGATGGGTGCAGTACCAGTGGATGCCAGCCCCGGTCTTGCTGCTTGCCCCGGCTCTGCAGCCGCTCCTCCCCCATGGTTCAGAGCGACTTTCGATGGGACCCCAGGAAACCTGGCTTATTTCTTGAACTGGATTTGGTCCTATCTTGACTGCTATGGGAATTAATACCAAACAGATCAGGACATAGTGTCAGCAATTGCTGACAATATGATGGAAGGAGAAGCAGCGGAATGGATAGCCCAATTGCACGACGAAGGAGCCCCGGAACTACAGGATGCAGATGAATTTGTGCAACTACTTCAGGTCCGATTTGAAGATACGGCCCACATGGAAGGAGCAGAGGCAGAAATCTAGAGCCTGAAGCAAAGGGGCAGACCCCCAAAGGAATTTGGGAATTCCGAAGATTGGGCGGAAAGTTGAGAGACTGGCCAGAACGTCTCTTCATTCACCACTTCGCCTCTTTGTTCACCACTTTAAAGAGATTCTAGATCAGGACCTCAGGCAAACTTGTGCCTTCCGAGGGGTTCCTGACTGGTATACAAGACTGGTATTGGATGGCAGTGGCCATGGACCTGGAGATCTATCCTAACTGGAAGCCCACCCCAGAAAAACCTACTAAGAGAGCCCCTGGGCCGCCAAGCCCCTGCAAAACTGGCTGACGAGCCAAAGCCGGCACCCACAGTCATAATCAAGTGCTTCAGCTGTAGCCAGCAAGGCCACTGAGCTTCTAAGTGCTTTGCACCAGCTCCCGTCCGTCAACTCCATATGCCAGCGGCCCCAGGATGAAGAAAACCGTGTGGAGACCGCCAGACAAAGGGAAGCTTGCCCAGCAAGCTGTTGAGGTTCCTTCCCAACCACTAAGCTGGGGAGAAACTCCAGCTCTGGAACCCTTTCCAGGCATCGGCAGTGAGAGCAGTGATGCCAGTGAAGAGAATCCGATGGTAAGTGAAGCCATCTTCCCCTTCTCCATTAAGTCCCGAATAGTGGTGCACAGGACTGGGGCTCAAGGGGACCTAGATGCATCATAGACACCGGCTGCACCCGGTGCCTAATCAGCCTCCCAGCCATCCCCCTCAAGCCGAAGCTCAGCAAGTTCTGCCCCCTAGCAAGCCTGGCAGGGGAGAGGGCACCGCCACCACCATGGACGGCTCGTTGGGATGCTCCCAGGTGCCCAGAGATTATAGAGATCTGGCAGATGCTTTCAGTGAGCACAAATGTAACTTTCACCCCTCATACACCCCCACCGACTGGGCAATAGAATTCGTGCTGGGAGTCAAGCTGCCAAAGCTCAAGATGTATTCCATGACCCCTAAAGAGATGGACAAATTGAGGAAGTACATCAATGCCAATTTGGCAAGAGGCTTCATCCAGCCCACCAAATCCAAAGTAGTGACCCCGGTGCTATTCAATGAAAAGAAAGATGGGGGGGATGAGGCTTTGCATGGATTTCTGTGGAATTAATGCTGTGTGTATTGAGAACACCTACCCCTACCCCTAATGAAAGACATGCTAAACCACCTTGCCAAGGGTAAAGTATTCACCAAACTAGACCTAAGAGAAGCATATTACTGGGTATGGATCAAAGAGGGAGATGAATGGAAGACCGCATTTAACTGCCTGTTAAGCAGCTTCCAGTTTAAAGTCATGCCGTTCGGGCTGCAGGGAGCCCCTGCTATGTTCATGCAGCTAATCAATGAAGTGCTACATGAGCACCTGTACAAGGGTGTCCTAGTTTACCTGGATGATATTCTTATATTTAGCAAGGCACTAGAAGAACACATTAAACTAGTGCAGCAGATCCTGAAAAAACTCCTAGCTGGGAAGCTCTATGTGAAGCTGTCCAAATGTGAATTCAATAAGACTTCCCTAGACTACCTGGACTATGGAGTGTCAAATGAGGGAATTGAGATGGATCCGGGGAAAGTGAAAGCAGTGCTGGACTGGCAAGCTCCATGCACCCGCAAGCAACTCCAAAGCTTCCTGGGATTTGCAAACTTCTATAGAGAGCTCATCCCGGCATTTGCGGAAGTAGCCCTGCCCCTGACAGAACTGCTGAAAACAGGGCCCCCTGTTATGACCACTGGCCTGGTCCCTGGACTGCCAAAGTGCATTTGAGAAATTAAACTTTTTGCCAAAGAACCCTTTCTTCAGCACCCCAACCCTGAACAGCAGTTTGTCATCCAAACCGACACTGTAGCAGTGGTTGTAGCAGTGATGTTTTTACAGAAAAAAACCCAGGGTCAGCGCCAACCTGCCCCCTATGTGTCCAAAAAACTCACCAACATGGAAAGATGGCAATATGGGAAAAGGAAGCCTATGCAGTCCACTGGGGTCTCCTTTCTTAGAAGGGAGTAAAGTGTCTTTCTAGGTCTGTGCTGATCACAAAAACCTCGAAGGCCTTAAGACCCCCCGAAAGCTCTCCCCCAAGCAGGTCCGCTAGGCGCAATACTTCAAATGGTTCAATTTTGAACTCAAATACATCCCAGGGGGAAAGAACTTGCTAGTGGATGCCTTGTCAAGAAAGCCACAATTTAAGTCAGAGGGAGGAGGTCATCCAAGCAATCATTCCCCCTTCCCAACAGGCAGCTCAAGTCACCACAAAAGGCCTAGCCAAACGTCAGATCGACCCTAAGGGGGGGGGGAATCAAATGACAGTTGCACTGAAGTCTGCATTCCCGGCTGACTAGTGGTTTGAAGAAAATCGAGAAACCCTGACCCTAGGAGAGGGGCTAGCTTGGAAAAGATCCAAGCTGTATATCCCTGCCAGTTTGAGGCTTCCAATCCTACAGCACAGCCACGACTCCCGATTAGCTGGCCATTTCAGATTCCTAAAAACTCTCCACCTAGCCAGGAGGCAATTCTGGTGGCCCTAGGTGAAAGCAAACATGGAGGATTATGTCAGGAGCTGTGCTACATGTGCAACTATGAAACTGAGGCCAGGGAAACCCCCAGGTCTTCTCCAGCAAGTGGCTGACCATTGCCAGCCCTGGGAGAAGATTGCTATGGACTTTATAGTTGAACTCCCAGAAAGTGGAAGAAATACTGTCATTTGGACAGTGATTGACTTATTTTCAAAACAAGCCCACTTCACCACCTGCCCAGGATTTTCCTCTGCCAGAAAGTTGGCCAAGATGTTCATCAAGTAGATCTATCAGCTACATGGAGTGCCCCGCAGGGTCATCTCTGACAGGGGGGGTCCAGTTCACTGCTAAATTTTGGAGGGAGTTTTTAAGGTCCATCAGATTGACCCAAGGACTTAGCTCGGCTTTTCATCCGAGTACTAACAGGGCCATGGAACAGACAAATACCATTGTGGAGGACTACCTGCGATACTATGTGGACTGTCATCAAGAAAGCTGGGCCAATTTGCTGCCTTTTGCAGAGGTGGCTTACAACAACGCAGTACACAGTAGTACTTTCAGATCACTAGTGGCATGGACCATGACCCTGGCCGAATGGATACACTTGCTGAAGCAGGGTTGGGAGAACACAAAGAAATCACTAGCGGAGGCAGCAAAGGCATACAAGAAACAGGCGGACAAACGGCGATCTCTCCAGTCCCCCTTCCAGGTGGGAGATTGTGACATCTTGGACATCATTATTGCATACTCTTATGAAAGTTTGCTGTACTGCACTCCTTTACAGCTTTAACATACAATATACAATATTTTAAGGGCTCCTCATATGAAATAACAATCTTGCCCAACACCATGCCTTGTATGAAAAGCTTCCTCCAATTGGCATCTACAATGCTCTTGTTACTTTATGTGTTGCGTTTTTTTCTTCTTTTTCATTCATCATACTATCATCTGATAAGATTTCTTTCTTTAATTTCTTATTTAGTGGGTTAGTTGTTCAATCTATCAATTTCTAGGTGGCAGCAAAGGGTTATCATTTTGTACATATGCAGAACAGGCACTGAGCCCATGGATTGCATTAAAGGGAGCAGACCCACAACAAATTGCCAAAACAATTGACGCTGAACTTTGTTATTTTCATTACTGTTAATAATTTGTATTTATTTTTATACAGTTGCCCATCAAATTACTATTTTATCCTGCCCTTTATATATTTTGGTCAACTAAGGCAGCAAACATATATAATACTCCTGCCTTCTATTTTCCCTATAACAACAACTCTGTAGGAAAGATTTTAGACTGAAAGCAATCCAGCCCAAATCATCCAGCTGGATTTCAAACCTAAGGGAGGGCTAGAATTCCCAGTCTCCTAGTTTCTTGGCCAGCATCTTAACAAGGACACAAAAGTGGCATCAAACATATCCATGCCCACAACATACCTCAGCCCCTGATCCTGTCACTTCAAGCTTCCTCCTCCATGTACTATGTCTGCAAGGAAGCTCTTGAGAGGAATAAGAGTAAAGCACCATTTCCGAAAAAGAGCATTTAAAATCATACTTGGATTGATAACAAAAAGCAAATACTGGCAAGATGACATATACTCTGGAAATGTTAGTGTGGGTAAGGAGACTATGTGGATGTGGTCTAAAAAATACAAACCTTCATAGTCTCTATATCTATTCCTTGGCAAATTACTGTGTTTCCCCCCAAAATAAGACCCTGTCTTATATTTTTTTGCCACCAAAGAAGGCACCAGGTCTTATTTTCGGGGGGTATGTCATCCACTGACTCACCTCATTTCCACGCATCACCCCCGGCCTCTTTTTCGCTATCAGAGGCGTTCAGGAATTTCTTTGATCCAGAGCTCTGTTATCGACTACAGAGGCCTTCAGGAAAGCCTTGCCAGCTACAGAAGAAATGGGCTGAGGTGTGTGAGGCCTGGCTGCAACTGTCCAAAGGTAAGTAGTGGGGCAGTTCCACCCCTCATCCCCACCCTAGCTTAATTTTTACCTGTGCACCCTGGAATGGGAAAGGGCTTAATTAGGGCTTATTTTGGGAGTAGAGCTTATATTGGGCACAAAATCAAGCTAAGCTTACTTTCTGAGTAGGTCATCAACACGGTACCACTGAGCAAGTTTTATAACAGTAGCAAAAATAATCAGTTCTGTGATGGTTAGGTTTTGTCAGGAACAGGTATGATTTATGTTTTAAGAACTGTTTCAGAATGAACTCTGGTATGCCTAAATCTAGATTTTTATGCCATAGAACCAACAGGAATAATCAGATTTGTTGGTCATTCCAGTCAGATAAAAGGTGTGGTTTTATAGCGATTTCAGATAAATCAGATCTAAATATTGAAATGATTTTTTAATGTAATTTTTTATTTTCTTATAATACAAACATTCCAACTTGCGTTAAACAGTGTGTCATCTGAGTATAAAATTCTTTGGGTTTTAACAATTAAACTTACCCTATATTCATTTCTTACATTCATTCTTATATTAATACTAAATAATAATAATAATACTGATAAAATAACATAAACCTAACATTTCTCTTCTTTACTTATCTATTTTTACAATACATTGCTTTCATATTTATTCTCTAACCATTGATAAAATAACTCCCATATATTATAATAATCTGATTCTTCTTTTTCTTGAATTGCAAGTGTTAATCTATTCATTTCTGCACATTCTAATATTTTCTTAAATCACTTTTTCATCCATAGGGATCTCTTCGCTTTTCCAATTTTGTGCAGATACAATTCTAGCTGTGGTTATTACATGAATAATCAAATATACAGTTTCTTTACTATAAATTCCCGGTAAAATCTTCAACAGGAACAATTCCGGTTTAAATCAATATGTTGTTGGGTCATCTTCTCCAGCCACATATGAATTTTTGCCCAGTATCTTTTTGCTTCCCCACATGTCCACCACATATGATAATATGACCCCGGTGTCTGTTGGCATTTCCAACATTTAGTTGCTTTATCTTTAAACATTTTTGCCGGTCTTTCTGGTGCTAAGTGCCATCTGTAAAACATCTTATATAGGTTTTCTTTGTATGCAGTTGACAATGTTAATTTGTAATTCCTATCCCATAGTTGCTGCCATTTATCTAGCTCTATCGTATGACCAAAGTTTTTCGCCCATGCTATCATTGTTTCTTTGACTTGTTGTTCTTCTAATTTAACGCTCAATAAGTAACTGTACAATTTTAAAAAATCATTCTCTCTTCTATTCCTGTCAATATCTTATCTAATTCTGTCACTTCCATATAAAAACAAGAAGTTTAGCATCCTTTTCATATCTAGATTGTATTTGCAACTGTGTGTACCAATCCATATCAATCCCCTGCTTTTCCAATTCGCGTTTCATTTTAAGTTCCTCCTTATCTGACAAAATATCTTTGTATCTAACAATATTTCCCATATTAATAATATTTGGATGTGTAAGTGCTTCCATTGTCGAAAGTCAGACTGGTATCTTCAAGTAGTGTTGATCTTTAATTTTTTCCCATACTAATAACAAAGCATTTCTTATATAGTGTCTTTAGAAGTAACCATGTATCTTATTTTTCCCATACCATACAAAAACATGCCAATCTAATTGCAGGTCATGTCCCTCCAATGTCAATAATCTTGTATTTCTCGGACTTCCGGTTTGGTCTTCATCGTCGCCAGACGGTCTTTTTTTAGACCGCCAGCCCCGTCGTCTGTAAAGAGCCGCTTCGAGAAAGAAGAAGCGGCTTGGAAAACTCCAAATCTGAAAGGAATTGCGAGGAGAGCCAGTGAGATTAAGTTGAGCCCCTGAGAAGCCCCCAGATTGCTTTTTTTGCTTCTGGGGGAGGATACAGGCGAGGCTCCCTCTCCAGCTCGCCGAAGCTCCGGACTTCAGGGACGATTCTACTTAGTAGAACAAGACGGCATGACCATCCTTACAAGCGAAAATAAAGAGAATCTCCTAATCGAGCAGGGTGAAATTGGGACTTGAACCTCAAAATCGCAAGTATTTCTGCTGCGCTGAGCTAGCCCTGCGACTAAACTTAAGTGGGAGATTGAAAGCTCTTTGAAAATGGCGCCCGGCTTCAGCGCTAGGGAAAGCTGAAGGAGAAAGTGGATTTGCATAGTTATTTTAACATGCTACAAAGTATCATTGCTTGTAATAAGTGAAGAGAAAAGGGAAATTCTTTTAAAGTAAGCCTGATTCTGACTTAATTTTATCTCTAATCTGACTAAACCTGGGAGAATTTTTTAGAGGATTCTGTGGAGGAAGAAAGGGAAAAAAGACCTCCTTTCTTGAAAAAGTTAGACTATGTGGCAGAATGGCTTCTAAGCAGCCTAAGCAAGATACGAAGGCGGCGGGGGGGGGATCCCCCACGCATAAGCCACAAAAACAGCCTTCTAGCCAGCAGAGAGAAAGGAGATTGATCCTGAAAGCTTGAAAGAGTTTATTGCTCAGGCTTTGATGAGGCAAGAAGAAAATATAGATGAGAAGTTTAAAAAATCTCAACAGGAAATTAAGCAGGAGATCAAAGAAATCAAAGAGGTGGTTCAAGAAAAATATGACAAGGTGACTAAAAAGTTAATGACTGTGGTGACTGGTCTCTCAGCTGCAGTTGTGCAAACTGATAAAAAGGTGGAGGAATATAAATCTGAAGTGGATGCTAAAATGAAGGAGGCTGATCATAAAATCTTTAATGTTGATAATAAAATGCAAAGGATTGAAAATGAGGTGACAATGATGCAATTCAGATCTATGGAATTTGCTATAAGACTTAGAGGTATAAGAGAGAATACTAGAGAAGACCTGAGAAGGATCTGTGCTGATGCTTTAGCTGTGATGTTAAAAATCAGCCCTGTCTTTTTTTTATTGAAGAAGTTTTTCAAATACAGATTCCCCCCCCTTTCCCCCCCTCCTCCCTAACCCCCCCCTCCCCCTCCCTTCCCCCTGTGGCTTCTCCAGAATAAAACCCAAATTAATAACAGATTATATAATACTTTACCATCCTTTTTACTCCACCCCCCATATGCTGACCCTTTCTTTCTAACAATATTATTATATCCCCCTTATACTATACATTTCAAAGCAACATTCAGCTGTAAAATTATATAATAAATCCTAATTTGGCAATTTCAACTCATAATCTATCCATTTCCTCCTCCCCCATACATATATCTCTTAATTCAAATCTTTTACGTATATTAATATAACATAACGTCCCTTTTCCTAAACTAAACAATCAGTAAGCTAGCCTATCTCCACCCGCTTTCCTGCAGGTCTACCATACATAATATTTTCAATATCTTTGTTCTTCTGCCCACACCACTAAAAATTATTTTCATATATAGATAAAATCCTCAAATGACTTTAAGCTTGTAATCCATATGGTATCTTCTGTAATGCCTTTCAACTGGATTGTTAATTCCATCACCCATGTTAGGGTAACATCAAATTCTAGTTCCAACAGTATATTCAGAATCTTCAATTCCCATCTGCCCCCATCAATAATAAATGTTTTCGTATATAAAAAACCACCCGAGTGACTTTATATTTATATTCCATATAGTGTCTTCTGTAATGTCTTTCATCTAGATTATTAATTCCAACCACCGTATTAGGGTAACAACCAGATCTTCTGCATGCCCCAGTCCCATAGTTCTCTTGCCTTATAGCTCAGCATAAACGTAATCCATTTGTCAAAGAGTCCAAAATAGAAAGTTCCAATCCACTCAATTAAAGGCCATCTTCCACATCCCAAAAGCACAGCACTGCAGAGATCTGTCACTCTCCTCAAAATAGTAAAAACCAATACTTTGCCTCAGCTATATTTTCGTGTTTTTAATCGTCTCTTAAGTAACTGGCATTACACTGTTGTTTAATCTAAACATTTTTATTTTTGTAGGACCTGCTTCTTCTTTTTTTAACTTTTTGTGGCTTAGATCTCCATCCTGGTTGCCTTTCTAGGAGTTGTATATCAACTGATTGATTTCCATGCTGGTCTGTAACTTGATAAGTCATCACATTAGAATCCAAAGCCGCCTCTCTTGTATTTATAGGTAATCCATCTATAACCTCTGAAGGAGAATCCATAAGCGGCTCGTCCACGAAAGCCTCTGTAACTTGTTGTTTTTCCATTACCTCCACCTCCATCTGCTTAGCCTGGGTTTCAATCTCTTGTTGATTTTGCTTTTCTTTATTCCCCTCATGTATTATACATGGAGATGTTGAATCCATTTTAAGAACCTTATAATAAAATTCTTCCGCTTTTTCAACAGTATTTAGTTGATACCTTTCTCCTTGATATCTTAATATTATTCCAACTGGAGCATCCCACCTAAATGGGATGTTTTGTTTCTTTAGCTCAGTCACCAAAAAACCAAAATCCTTTCTATCTTTTAACATCTTGGGCGGCAGCTCTTTAAATATCCAAATCTTCCTTCCATACATTTCAAGAGTGGAGTTAAAAGACTTTTGTACAATATCATTTCTTATTCCTTTATCGGTAAAGTAAATCACCACATCTCTAGGCAACTGCCTTTGCTTTGCCACTCAAGAATTTGCTCTGTAGGCCTTATCAATCTTACAGGATACCTCTTCAGGACTAACCTTTAAAATCCCAGCCAGAACTTCAGCAGACATCTTTCTTAAATCTTCTCTTTTATCTTTCTGTATTCCCCTAATTCTGACCGCAAATTCCATAAATCTGAATTGCATCATTATAACTTCATTTTCAATCCTTTGTTTTATATTATCTGCGTTGTAAGTCTTGTAGTCAGCTTCCTTTATTTTTGACTCTACTTCTGAGCTATTTTCTTGAATCATTGTTAAATCATTTTCAATTCTTTGTATTTTACTATCCAAATTATGAATCTTATAATCAACTTCCTTCATATTAGACTCTATTTCTGAAATAAACTTTTCATCCATCTTTATCATTGCGTCTAAGAAACTTATCATATGTTGCTTGAATTTATCATACTTTTGTTGAACCAACTCTTTAATTTCCTGTCTAAATTTTTCAAGGTTCTGGTTCACAATCTCATCATGTCTTGCCATCTCCTCCAATACAAATTGCGTTAGATCTTTAAAGCCATTCCTCTGCATCTGCAAACTCAAAACTTGTTCATGTGGTTTATAAATGGGGGAGCCCCCCCCCCAGCTTGGTTGTCTGGCTTTGTGAGTTTTAACGCCATCCTGCCACACAAGCAGATTTTTTTCCCCTTTAAAGAAGAAAACTTCTCTCCAAACAATATCAATATCAAGTCTCTAAGAAGAAGCATGAAATAAGATTTTTTCTCTTCACTTCTAGCCAGCGCTGTTATCTCAGTTACTTTGTAACATATTAAACTAGTCAAACGGAAGGACTTTCGCTTTCAGCTCTTCTCAAGCCTCAGCCAGTCGCCATTTTAAACTTTCTTTTTTCCCCACTTCCACTCTTCTTTACTTTTAAAGTCAGTCTTAGGGTTGTTAGAAGTACTTGCAATTTAGGGTCCCAGATCCGGATTTCATCCTACTTATTCAGAAAGTCTGTTAGTTTTCTTTAGTTGGTCTGGTCCCGTCGCCTGGCTCTGCAAAGCGCAGAGTTCTCCCGAAGCCCGGAGCAGCGGTGAGGAAAATAGGGAGCCTCATCCTGCTTCCTCCCCAGAGGTAAAAAAGAACTCTGGGGACTTCGCAGAGGGCTCTACCTGCCCTCGCCGGCTCTGTCTCACATTTCCTTATGGAAACGGAGTTTTTCGAGCCGCCTTACAGCTGTAAAGGCAGCTCTTTACGGGCGACGGGGCTGGCGGTCTCAAAGGACCGTCTGGCGGCAACGGAAGCCAAACCGGAAGCCCCCAGCCCTGTCTTGTTGAATACAATACGGGACTCAAACTCATTATATGGCATAGCTATTAGGCATGAGGATTATAGGACCAGGGCATTTGCAGATGATCTGGTTGTTACCCTAACACAGCCGATGGAATCAATAATTCAGATGAAAGACATTATAAAAGAATATGGTATGATATCAGGATTTAGACTGAACCAGAAAAAGACTAAGATGATTGTTAAAAACATGACACAAGATCGTAAGCAGGAACTTGAAAGCAAGGCAGGCTTTGAAATTGTATCAAAAGTTAAATATTTAGGAGTTCAAGTTGCAGACTCAAATATAAAATTATATCAAAATAATTATGAGGTGTTGTGGCGAGAGATACAAAAGGAGATGGAGACTTGGAAAAAACTGCAGCTGTCGTTGCTTGGAAGAATAGCAGCAGTTAAGATTAACGTTTTACCTAGATTTCTCTTTTTGTTTCAAATGATTCCGGTGCTCAAAAGTGGTAAGCAATTGAGAGAATGGCAAAAAGGACTGAATAAGTTTGTCTGGAATGAGAAAAAGCCGAGAGTTAAACTGAAAATTATGCAAGATGTCCCAGAAAGGGGAGGCCTTAAACTCCCAAACCTACAATTGTATTATGAAGCAGCAGCTTTGACACAAGCAAGTGACTGGTTTGGAAGAATAAAGACTGGAATATTGAATATAGAAAGTCATGATCTTGAATTTGGTTGGCATGCATATCTATTCTATGAGAACAAAGTGGATAAAGTATTCAAAAGCCACATACTTAGGAACTCTTTGATGAGAGTTTGGAAGAAGCACCGATTCAAATGGGATTACAAAATACCGTTATGGCTTGATCTTGGTCATACCATGTGGAATACAAATATAATGTCACTGGGGGGGGGGGTTATATAAAGAAGTTCTTTTTATGGATGGGGGCAGATGGCAACTAAAGACATTAGAAACACTGTTGGAAGAAGGGATTAATTTAACTTGGCTACAGTATAATCAACTTCAACTGAGATGGAAAGAAGATCAAAAAACTGGTATAATGATGTATGAAGAAGAATTGGTTAGACATATAAAAGAGAAAGGTCCAATGCATATTAAGAGGGTTTATAATGTTTTGTTAGAAAGAGATTCGGAAACTGAACTGGTTAAAGATTGTATGATAAAGTGGGCACAAAATTTTGCAGAACCGTGATGTTGGAAACATGGGAAAAAATATGGGTCCAGAATGTTAAATTTACACAGTCGCAGAATTTGAGGGAAAATTTTTATAAAATGTTTTATAGGTGGCATTTAGATCCTAAGAAATTATCGTGTATGTATCCTAATGTTCAACCAAAATGCTGGAGATGTGATTGCTTAGATGCCACATATTATCATATGTGGTGGACTTGTAAGAAAGTGAAGGCTTTTTGGATAAAAATCTGGTGGGTTATGCAAAATGTTTTGAAGAAAAAACTTCAGTTTTCTCCACAACTGTTTTTATTGGGTATAGTTAAGGGTTTTACATTGGGTGAAACAAAGCTGATACTGTATATGGTGACAGCAGCGAGATTATTGATAGGTCAATATTGGAAAAATGATGCTTTGCCCACTATTGAAGAATGGACTTTGAAGATGGCCAGTTTTGCAGAGATGGCGAAGATTTCAGCATATTTAAAAGACCGAACTCAAGAGACTTATGTATGGGAGTGGAAAAAGTGGATAGACTATGTGCAGAATAAATATCAAACTAGGAAATATCAGATAGCTTTTAGCTGAATGAATGTATTATGTAGGGATAAATTAACTGAGTTTTAAGAAGGTATAAATGGTATATAGGGGGTGGAGGGGTTTAAGTTTCATAAAATGTATTTTTGATTAGGATTTTATTTTGTGGAAGTCCTGGGGGGAAAGGGGGAGGGTCAGGGAGGGTTTGGGGGGTTTGGGGGGGGAAATTGGGGAGAAAATGTATTTGTAAAACTTTTCAAATAATAATAAAAAAAAATAATCTTGTATTTCTCAATACAATCCATTCCTTCATCCAAATTAGCACTGCTGCCTGGTAATATAATTCCCAATTCGGTAGTCCAAACCCTCCCCTAACTCATACATCTTGTAACATTTTTAGATTAATTCTCACTTTTTTCCCCTGCCATATATATTTCATTATTAGCTTATTGAGCTCTTCAAAGTATTATTTCTCCAATTTTATCAGGATAGTTTGGAATAAAAACAATACTCTTGGTAATATGTTCATTTTAATCGTAGCTATTCTTCCTATTAACGATAATTGCAGGTTTATCCATCCATCCAAATCTACCTCAATTTGCTTTGTTAGCTTATAGTAGTTGTGTTCCTTAATCATTACGCATCTTGCTGTTAATTGTAAATATTTTACTTTCTTTGTAATCTGGATATCTAATCTCTTCATCAAGTCCCTTTTCTGTTTTTCTGTAATATTTTTCACTAAGATTTTCGTTTTGTCCTTATTAATTTTCAGTCCTGTCACCTCACCATATTCTTCTATTCTTTTTAATAACTTTGGTCCTGTTTCTTGCGGATCTTCTAAAATAAATACCAAGTCATCTGCGAATGCCTGCAATTTATATTCCTCCTTTTTTATTTCCATACCCTTTATCTCCTTATCCTGTCTTATATTTCTGTTTAGTACCTCCAGTGTCGATACAAATAACAATGGGGATAAAGGACATCCCTGTCTAGTACCCTTCATAATCTTAACCTTTCCAGTCATATCTCCATTTACTGTCACCCTTGCTGATTGCTTATGGTATATTGTCTTAATCATATTAATAAAGTTTTCTCCAAAATCTATAATTTTTAGTTGCATCAACATAAATTGCCAGTCCACATTGTCAAAGGCCTTCTGAGGATCTAGGTACATCAAGGCCATTTGTTTCCCTGGGTGTGCTTCATAATATTCCAAATATTCTCATATTTGTCTCTTAGGTAAGAATCCATTTTGATCTGTATGTATAAACTCATTTAAGAATCTCTTTAGTCTTTCTGCTATGATTGAAGAAAATATTTTATAATCCACATTAAACAGAGAGATCGGCCTGTAATGTTTATCTGTTGCAAGTCTGCATCTTTTTTCAGTATAAGAGTAATATACGCCTCCATCCACGAAGTTGGTATTTTCGCCTCTCTAAGTATATTTAATACTTCCAACATCATATTACTTATAATATTTTGAAGTGTTTTTATATAGTTCTGCTGGTAGCCCATCTGGACCCGGTGTTTTTTTTATTTTTTATTTATTTTATTTTATTTTTATATGCCGCTCTTCTCTGGAGACTCAGGGCGGCTTACAATGCATTAAGCAATAGCCTTCATACTTTTGTATATTTTATACAAAGTCATCTTATTGCCCCCACAAACCGGGTCCTCATTTTACCCACCTTAGAAAGGATGGAAGGCTGAGTCGACCTTGAGCCTGGTGAGAATTGAACTCGCAGTAATTGCAGGCAGCTGGATGTTAAATGCTGCCTTAGTAGGAGGCATTAGCCTCCTACGCCACTCAGGCTCCTGAGGTTTTGCCATTCTTTTGTCTTTTGATAGCTTCTGTGAGTTCCATCATTATTCTTTCCTCTAGTGCCTTTTTAAATATCTCTAGTATTGTTGGTAATTCAGCTTTTTCCAAATATTATTTTGTTTTTTCTTCTGAGATTACCTTTTGCTTATATAATTTTTTATAGTAATCATGGATCATTCCCTTTTTTTCTTCATTTCTATAATGTAAAGTCCCTTTCTCATCCATTAATTGGGAAATTAGCTTTTTCTCCTGCTCTTTTTTCAGTCTATATGCCAATCATCGTCCCGGTTTATTTGCATTTTCAAAAAAGTTTTGTTTGGCTCTCTTAATCCTTTGTGCTAAATCTTCTTTTTCTATTAAATTCAGTTTATGTTTTTTCAAATCCATTTGATTTTTGATGTTCTTTTTTCGTGGGTCTTTTTGTAGTTCCATCTCTAGCTTCTTATATTCCTCTTCTAATTTCTTTTAAGTTTGTCTTTTCTTTTTATTCCTCTTTCCCACATATGTTATTGTCAGTCGTCTGCTTTTGCTGTATCCCTTACATTTTGTAATGATGTTTCTTCTTTTCTATTCTCTTTGAAGAAGGCCAGCTCTCTTTCCATGAATTGTATAAAGTCTTCTTCTTTTAAAATTGTTTGATTCATTGTCCATCTTAACTTTTTTTTGTCCTCTCCATATAATTTTCATTAGATTATGATCCGCCCATGTGCTTGCTTCTATACTTACTTCTTGTATATTGGGTAGTAACTCAGTTGACATCCACATCATGTCTATTCTAGACTAAGACATATGTCTATTAGAGTAAAATGTATATTGATTTTTGTCCGGATGCATCCCTCACCAAACCTAATTCTTCTGCCATTTTAAAAAGGATTTTTGGAAATGTCTTCCTAGCTCTTTTATTTCTTTTTTCAGTTTTATAGTCCAATTCTGAATCCACAATTGCATTGAAGTCACCTACAATACATATATTTTCATATTCCAGTTCTATTATTTTTCTATATAGTGTACTATAGAAATCTTCTTGGTTCTCATTTGGTGCATATATTGCCACTAACAATATTTGCTTGTTATTCAACGTTATCTCCACCATCAAAATTCTTCCTTCCTCATCCAGAAATATTTGTTTAGCTTTAATCGTCTCTTTTATATATAGTGCTACACCTTTCTTACTTTGCTGTGCAAGCGAGGTGTATAATTTCCCCATTTTTGGGTATTTAAAATTTTCCCATGTTGTTTTCTAATGTGGACTTCTTGTAAGCAAATTATGTTCTGTTTTAGTCTCTCTAATTAGTTAAAGATTATTTTCCTTTTTACTGCCGAATTCAATCCATTTATGTTGATTGACATTAACTTTATTTCCATAGTTTTACTTGTATATAGGATTTGCTGCTCTAGTCATTCTTGTTTCTCTTGGTTCTTTCACTCTTGCTCCTTCTCTTATTGTTATCTCCTCCTTGTCTCTTGCATCTTTTTTTCTGTTGTTTGTCTCTCTCTTCCACAAATTCTTCCTGGTGTCTAGTCTCTCTCTCTTCTCTTAATCTCTCTTCTTCTTTTTTTTGAAAAAAGTTTTTTTTATTTTTTAAAACACAAACATAAAACACATTTTTCCAAAACGAAGCATTGATCCAGTCACAAGTTAGTACAAATCACTAACAATTCTTAACTTCCACTTAACACAACAATATTTTACTCAGTTATTTCTCTAAATTCTATCAATTTAACTATGCCATTATCCCAAAAACCTGTTACTTAATTCTTAGATCCTAACCAAATATCATTCCATTTTTCTCTTCATTTTTGCTTAGATGGATATATTTTAACAATATAAATCACTACAGTTATTGTAAACATTTAAAAAATATTTTAACTATTGCTCCCATAATAATCATCATCATTACTTTACTATTAATCCCAACACAATCATTTCATTTTTACTGTTCCCAACATAATCATTTTTATTTTTGGCTGTTAATTCCAACATAATCATTTTATTTTACTGTTGAACTCATCATTATTGTCTTTATTTCTGTTGTTAAATCCAATGTATACATTTCATTTTTACTGTTAATCTCAACATACTCCTCCCTATTTTTGCTGTCCTACCCAGCATAATAATTTTTATTTTTGGTTGTTAATCCCAGCATAGTCATTTTATTTTTACTATTAAACCTAACATCTTTATCTTTGTCTTTGTTGTTAAACCCAACATAATCATTTCATTTTTGCTGTTACTCCCAGCAAAATCCTCTTTTTTATGTTGTCCTACCCAACATAATCATTTTTGTTTTTTGGCTGTTAAAGACAGCATAATTATTTTTGTTTTTTGGCTGTTAAACACAGCATAGCATTTTTATTTTTTTGGCTGTTAAACACAGCATATTCTTTTTTGTTTTTTGGCTGTTAATCACAGCATAATCATAGTTAGCTTTACTATTAATCCCAGCATCCTCCTCTTTTTTGTTGTTTCCATCCATCTATACATTGCTTATTTCAGTTAATTATATTTATTATTATCCTTTTTTATGACAATTTAACATTGAGACATGGTTCTTGCTTAAAACATAACTTTGTATATATTTAAAAATCTCTTTTAACATGCTTAATTTCTCTTATATTCTAATTTCCATCAATATTTCAATTTTATATATCTATGTCATATTCTTCTCATATTCTTATACATTCATAATTATCTTATAAGAACCTCCTTTTTATTATTATGGCCACCTATGCATTATTTCATTTTTAATCATATTGTTTTAATTCTTCTTTTTTCTTTTTCCAGCCGTGTCTACCTCATTTCTTCACTTTCTCGCCTGCTAGCATATATTTCCTTCCATTTTCAAAGTCTTCAAATTTTGTCCTCCATATGTCATATTAAGTCTTTTTCTTATTTTTAATCCGGATAAAATGCATCAAGTTCCCTTCTCTTGAGCCTGCGCTAAGTCTTTCTTTTGTTCCTGCGCCAGTTTTTAAAATTGTTATTATTCCAATTATAGGAGTTCCATTGTAGTTTCCTTTTCTTTTCATCAAAGTCAAGCTGCCGGCAGATGAGAAAAACAAAAAAAAACCTCCTACACAAAATCCCACGTCTGTTATCTGTAAAGTTCAAAATTTTCCATAACAAAAACGAGTTACAATGTTCCTTTTTAGACCAGAAGGTGTCCTACAATCCACATTTTCCATTAGTCATGCAAATATCCATTTTGTTACAATTATATAACAGTCCAGTTTGATTACTCTTCTTCCTTTGATTTTAAAAGTATCAAATCATCTTCTTCTTTTTTTTAAAAAAAAAATCCAATTCCAGTTTTAAAATATCCAGTCTTTTCACCATGTCTTGATATTTAATTCCATTAGTTCTGTTCTAGAGTTAGTTGTTTGTCGGGTCTTTGTCTCTTTAAGATTACATTTTAAACTTTCCATAGCCCCTTTGTTGTTTAGCCGCTGTTTTAAGGCTAGGGGTCTTATAGTTAATAATATTGCTCTAAGCGTTGTTGCAAGCCTGGGTTGGTTGTCACTCACCCGGCGTCAAAATGCTCCATTTCAATCCACTCTCCTCCTGCACATCTCTTAGCCTGATTGTCCCAACTTCGAGGCAGCCGCCATGGCTGCCGCCCCCCGCCGCCGACTCACAGAGGGTTCCCTCTGACTTCCGAGAAACTTGCCTGTTCCTCTTGGTCGTCCGAGGCACCTCTCCTTTTCTCCCATCCCTGCAGGATGGTTCCGGTCCGAAGACCCATCGGCGGCAGTTCAGCAGCTGGGGTTTTCGTGGCGCTCATCAGAGCACGCTATTTCCCCAACTCTCTCGCTGCAACGCCAAACCGGAATCCCTTTAATCTCTCTTCTTCTTGTGGGCCCAAGTATTCATCATAAAACTGTTCTGCCTTCTCTACTGAATCTAACCTATGTCTTTGCTCCTGCCAAGTCACCAGTACTCCCTTTGGTATCAATCATCTAAAATTCACTCCTTTTTTAATCAAACACTTCATCAGAAATTGGTATTCTCTTCTTTAGTCTCTAAGTTTCCTCGGGATTTGTTTTAACACAACTATTTCTCTACCTTTATACTTAATCGGGTTGTCTCTTACTTTCTGTAGAATCTCATTTTTTATTGCTTTCTTGGTGAACCTAACATGGACCTCTCTAGGAAACGTATTTCTCATTGCGTACCTAGTGTGCACTCTGAATATCTCATCAATTTCATTCAATATTTTTTCCTTATTCCTCCATCGCTTCCACCAGCAAGTCAGCCATTATCTCTGCTAGGTTTTCTCCCTTCTTCCATGTTTTGGAATCTCAAGTAATAATCTGCCCTGCCCATTTCTAAAGAGATAATTGCTTTATCTTTATTTCTATCTGTTGCTGATAGTCTATAATCCAACTCTCCCACTCTTTTTTCTGTTGCTTCAGCTTTTTCTTCTACTTTTTGTGCTCTTCGTTCATGTTTTTTCCATAATCTCTTGAATATTTTCTAGTTTGCCTTCTACTTTCTCCATTCTCTCATCTATCTTGCCTATTCTTTCCTTCAAATCCTCATGAAGAGCTTGTATCATGGTTTTCAATTCTAGTTGCATGGCATTAGATTTTTCTAATTTTTTTGTTGTATCATGGCCTCCAATGTTCTCTGACTCGCAGGGCTAAAAGTTGCAAAGGAACTTGCTGAAGCCGGCACTGATTGTGTTTTCTTCATTTTGTCTTATATCTTGAAATCCACCAAGTGTAAAAAATATAATACAAATTCAATTTATAATCCAAATATAGGTCCTCCAGTAAGGAGACAGGGAGGAAAAGGGGGGGGGAGAAGAGAGAAAAAGAAAAAAATGAGAAAAAAGAATAGTCCAATTCCAATCCCAGTCCAAAACCCAATCTTTGATGTCCTTCTCAGAATTTTTCCAACTTCTTTACTTCAGGTTCTTCTAACCTTAATCCAAATAGCCTCCGAAAGAGGAGTTTATAAAATAAAAATTTATAATCCAAATCAGCCCACCAAGCCCAAAAAATATTGTTATCCAGCGTATATATTCCAGTAAGCAAATTCACAATTCAACCCAAAACAATAGTAAAAAACAAAAAGAGACTCAAGAAAAGACCACTGATGTCAACCACAAGAACAACTGGGGGGGGGATGTTTTATAAATTTATTGCATGAGAGGACAAAAGCCTTATTCCAAAGTGCCAGTGTAGATTTCCTTAGTTTGCTTCTGTTGTTTTGTCTTTTTCCTTTTAGATTCCAAGAGCTGCACTGTTCTCAAAGAGAAAAAACAAAATCTCCAGTGTCTCACTCTATATCTTGAATTGTTTAATCTAAACAGCTGCTTATCAATTTAGTTCACAAGCTTTCTCCCAAGACCACATTTCATCTTTGTTAGCTTTTGCCTGCAGGTGGCACTGTTGCTTTATTTCTCTCTCCTTCTTCCCCTCTTTACAGTACCCTCAGGGCAAGTTTAAATCCAATTTTTTTTTTAATAAAAGTTCCAAGAAAGTTCATCTAATCAAGTATTCTTTAATGAATAGTTCCCAATTTAAAAATTGAAGTATTCAGCCCAGATTCAGACTTTACTCTCCAACCCAATTTTTATAAACCAATTTTTCTCTTATTCCTTTGTTTTCTTGGCCACACCCACCTTCCTCACTGCCGTTCTTCTGGGGGTGAAATAGGTAAAACACCAATTCCCCCTCCTCCTTTGCGGTAACATTCTCCTCTGCTATTCCAAGAAGGTTCTTTTTTAATCCAGTTTAATAGGTAGTAAAAAATATTCAAAATATCTCACCCAGACTGATCACACTTTCCTTTCGCTTCTACGTTCTGCAGTGGCTGCCCCAGCTTTGTAGCGACTCCCAATGGTTGCCTTCCCAGCTGTCTGTTTAGGAAGCTTCTCCGGCTCTATCAGGGAATTTGCGAGTTCCCTGAGATCCACAGAGTGTGCTCCCCTTGCTTGTTGTCCCTACAAAACAACTCAGGTCCAAAAGGACCACCTAATAGCTGCGATATTGATGGTCCCTCAGGAGCTCCCAAAAGATCTGCTGTTCTGCTGTGATGCTAGCCACGCCCCCTCAATATCGAAACGATTTTGAAGATCTTTGTCTCAGTCCCATTTTTGTACCGTAACAGCACCAATATTTTCTCAATTTGTGATTATTATAGCTCATTCTGTGTAGAACTGTGATTTAATGGTAATTTCAGATGGATTTTTATTAAAAATATGAAATCATAGATGTGTCTTTTACTTTTCATCACAAACTTGTAAATGCAACACCTGTTTACAAATAATTTTAAAAATTAAGATCTATAGTCCTAGTGAAGGGCAAAATGAGCTCCCATTGATTTTATATTGTAACCATGTGGTTATAGCAATAGCACTTAGACTTATATACCACTTCACAATGCTTCACAGCCCTCTGTAAGCAATTTACAGTCAGCATATTGCCTTCAACAATCTGGGTCTTCATGTTACTGACCTTGGAAGGATGGAAGGATGAGTCAACCTTGAGCCGATGAAACTCGAACTGCCAAACTGCAGTCAGCCGGCGGTCAGCAGAAGTAGCCTGCAGTAACATTCTAACTACTGTACTACCATGGCTCTTGTGTAAGAGTTCAATATACATATCCCTACTTCATGATGTTATATCAAAAATAAAGAACTACTACTTTAAAGAAATGACTGATGTTTTGCAAGGACATTATGACTGAACAGATAGCTTATGCTTTCACTGGAGAGAATTTTAATCATAAATTACATAAACCCAAATTCTATACTTATTAGCACATATATTACAAGTCTGAAAGGTAATGGAGATTTGCTACTATCTTGAGCATTGAAACCATTGAGCTATTTGATTTTATCAGGGTACAGTATACGTAAAATAAAATAGGAATGGTGGAAGCTTGTTCTATTTTTGTGAAAAAGGGATAAAGTGTGTGTATTCAGCAGCTCTGAGTAAAGGACCTTCAGTTCTTGGCAAGCAAACTCTAATCAGTTGATCTCTAGAAAGAGTAATTGCTGATTAATCAATGCTTCTCTGGGAGAACTAGAATCCAAGACTTATAGTATTCTGATTGAGCGGCAGATATAATCAAATAATAATCAAAACAGCATAAGTCAATCTCAGATACAGTTTAAACTAGATCAGAAAGATCAGTAGTTGAAAGGATGGTTACCTCTGAAAATCCTCAAATACATTATTGCATGAAATAAAAATTGAGCTGGAAAGAATACTCTTGTTTCTATATTCTTGGGGTGGGGTTACCAAACATGTATATATTTGAGTTATGGAGTATTCTCCATAGTGTAGAAATGGGAGGTGCCAGTCTGGGTTATTCCTTGCCCTAGCTCTATGTCCTGAGCTGAAAACTTCTGAAGATCCGCCTCCCTGGTGACGTCTCTTCAGTTTTTTTCAGCTCAGCACAGCTCTGGTTGGAATCTTAAACTCCTGAGCTTTGAGCTAGATATTAATAATAATAATAATTCCCTGGATTACCTATTTTTTTTTCTTTGTTTGTTTATTTGTTTGTTTGCCTTTTATTTTCATTTGTTTGACTGGATTGCCAGGTACGACCAAAGGGGAGCTCTCCGATCTCTGGATTGAGCGTGGGGGCAGTGGCTGTCGTTCTCCCCCCTTCCTCCCCTTCCTTGTGGGCAGCTGTGAGGGGCTAGCTGGTTGGCTTTCGCCCCGGTCCCTCCAAATCCTCTTCTGAAGCTTCTGAGCTTCACAGACAGCCGCGGGAGCCGCGCGCGCCCTTTTGGCTTGCCGCGGCGTCCCTTTGATCACCGCTCATCAGCTGGGAAGCGGAGCGGCGTTTTTTTGTCTTTTTCGGCTAATTGAAGCTTGTTGCAGCCACGCAAGCTGGAATCTGGCTGGAGGCTGGTAATTTGGAGTTTTAGCAGCTCCATTAAAGTGGCGATAGATGAGGGATCTGTGCCTGATGCCAGGGCCACGCTACACCTTTGATAATGGCAACGGCCTGTAAGTCGCGGCGGCCTTTGTTCCCGTGCATTTCTGGCGCCACTTAGTCCAGGCGGCTGTGCTCCCCTGGCATGCTTTGGGCACAGCGCTGGCGGCTTCTGCTTGGTAGAGGAGCGCGTGACTGACCAGCGCATTTTTTTTTCTGCGGGTTTGCCTGGCGGCCTGACCTGATATCGCCTTTAGCCATCAGAGATAGCCTTATTTAAAAGTGTGGCAGTTGAAGAGCGGCCATTTTGAGACCCGGGAGCCATTTTGTATTGCGTTTCAAGGCCAGTATATTTCTATTTATTTATTTATTTATTTTCCTCTTTCTCTCTCTTATTATTTACTTGCAGAGACTTTGGGCTTTGGTTACCCTGTGATTGCCATCTGACTTAATATCATGGGGGATGCTGACAGGCAATCATCCTTCTCTGCTGAGGGCTCCTGGTCTCCTCCCCCTGACAGGGGCAGAGCTGCTTCTAGGCCATTGAACTGCCAGCATTGCTGCGGCTAATAAAATTAAGGCCAAGGCTAGAGCTTGCCCTGGGCGTTCCAAGGCTGAGGAAAAGTCAGCTCAAGTTAGACAACGTGCCTTGGACAGAGAATTTGCAAGGGCCGCTGCCATCAATACAGCTGCTGAACCCCCTCAAGCTACTGTGTCTGCGCCTCAGCCACCAGCCCAAACTGTGGAGACTTCTGTTCCTCAGACTGTCCATTCTCCCACCTTGGCTGGGCCGACCAGGACATGGTCTCCAGAGATGCAGGCCGAGCCCCAGCAGCTTCCTGGGCCTTCTGGGACTAACAGCCGCCCTGAAGCCACCTATACCCCCACTGCGGCTGGCCTTCGCCAGGGTGAAGGGGGGGAAATGAATGTTCAGAATTCCATGAAGTCCTGGGTGGAGCAGGCGATTAGGCAGGGCATTGCAGAAGGGATGCAGCTTCAGTCACAGATGTTTGCCCAAATGTATGCTTTTAGACCTGAGGTGGAAAGCCAGGGTTATGTTGCCCCTTCTGAGGATTACCAAGGGCAGGTTTCCCCTTCCCATTCTGAATTAGTTGACTATGCAGAAGACTACATGGAGGAGGGAGAGATATCGGATGGGGATCTGGACCAAGCACCTAGGCCCGCATTCAAAGGGCTATTTAATCCTGCCCTTTTGAAGCCCCTTCTGACAAAAGCCAGGGCCACCGCTCGATTGGGTCCTGACCCAACATTCTCTGGTACCGCTGGTACTGGAGAGCAGGATGATTACCTTTTCACAGAGCAGGCTGTGGAGGCAGATACTATTCCTATTCCAGGAATGTTTCTGGACATGATCCGTAGACAGTGGGCGGCCCCGGCTCTACCCTCCAGGGCCTCAGGTCTGGACAACCAGTTGTTTACGGTTGATGCGGACATGCTTACTTTGTTGGAGGTTGCAAAGGTGGACGTTCCAGTGGCGGCTCTCACCTCTTCTTCTGTTTTACCACCTGATGCAGAGGACGCCTTAAAGGCAGAGGATAGGCGAGAAGAGACAGCACTTCGTCGTGCACACCAGGCGGATGCCTGGGCTGTGAGAGCTTCTTCTGCTGCTTCCTTCCTCACCAGAGCATCGGTTAGATGGCTCCGCCAGCTACAGGGCCATTTGGCACCAGATGATGTTCGGGCCCATCAAGACCTGTCTAAGATTTTAGCTGCAGCTGAATACACGGCGGATGCTACCTTGGCCGCTGCCAGGTTCTCCGCCAGGGCCATGGCTTCGTCAGTCACCGCTAGACGTATGCTTTGGCTACATCATTGGCGAATGGACGGGAAGAATAAGTGGAAGTTGGCTTCAGCTCCCTTTGAAGGGGGATTCCTTTTTGGCCGAGCGTTAGATCCCCTACTCATAGAGACGAGAGATAAGAGAAAGGTCCTCCCGTCCCAGGGCAGGCGAATGGATTTCCGTTCATCCCCTTACTATAGGCGGCCCTCCTTCTGCCAGGGGGGAGCCGGGCCAAGCTTTCCCCATCAGCAACGGCCCTTTCATTTCTCTAGACCTAACTACCAGGCAGATAGATCAGCCTTCCCCCGTAGTCGCCAACAGCAGTCCAATAAGCCCTTTAGGGGCTCGGGTGGCAGAGGAGCCAGGAGATCTAAGTGACTGTCCGTCTCTGAGTCCTCTTGGGGGCAGGCTCAGCTTGTTTGCAGACCGCTGGGACGACCTTACAACAGACAATTGGGTGAGGGAGACAGTAAGAGCAGGGCTATCCCTCGAATTCCTTTCACCTCCTCCGAGGCGTTTCCTCCCCTGCCCTGTTTCTGGAGACCCGTCCAGGCGGGAACTCATGGAATCGGCTATCCAGCATTTGCTGGATATTCGGGCCATTCAGCCAGTTCCACTGGGGCAGAGGGGGCGCACGTTCTATTCCATCCTATTTGTCGTCCCAAAGGCCTCGGGGGGGGGGGGGTGGAGGGCAATTCTAAATTTGAAGGGCCTCAACAAGTTTGTCGTTTACAGGAGGTTCAAAATGCACTCCCTGCATTCCATCTTAGCGGGAATCAGGGAGGGAGACTTCCTAGCCTCCATTGATTTGACCGAAGCCTACCTCCACGTCCCAATTCGACCGGAGCATCGTCAATACCTGAGGTTTTGCTATTCAGGCCGTCACTACCAATATCTTGCTCTGCCGTTCGGGCTGGCCTCCGCCCCCCGGACGTTTACCAAGATTCTCTCTGTCTTGGCAGCGTATCTCAGGTCTCTTCCCATCAGAGTTCAATGTTACCTCGACGATCTGTTCATACAAGGGTCCTCCCAGTGGCGAGCGGAACAGGACTTGGCCACGACAATTCAGGTACTGAGGGATCATGGGTTTTTGGTGAATCTGGCAAAGTGTCATCTGGTACCTTCCACAAGATTAGTCCACCTAGGGGCCCTGATAGACATGCTAGCGGGGCAGGTCTTCTTGTCCCCGGACAGACAGGACAGTATAAGGACACTGATTCAGTCTCTTCAGCGGTCCCAGCTGGCTCAGGTAGCCCAGCTATCCCAACTGTTGGGGAAAATGATATCTTGTTTGAACATAGTTCCCTGGGCCAGGTTCCATGCAAGACCACTACAGTGGTGGTTGCTCCCCTTTCAGAAGGCAGGAACGAGCTCGTCCAAGATCAGGGTTCAGGTTCCACCACGGGTTCTACGATCCCTGGACTGGTGGACGTCAGGGGCCATCCAGAAGGGGTGCTTCTTCAGGGAACCCCACAGGGTGGTAGTAACATTGGATGCCAGTCTGATGGGCTGGGGGGGGCATTGCGGATCGCAGGTGGCCCAGGGCCGCTGGTCCCACCTAGAACTATCCCATCAGATCAATTGATTGGAGCTCAGAGCGGCCCGTCTGACTCTTCAGACCTTTCTTCCGCAGGTGAGGGGGCAGCATGTGCTCCTTCTCACAGACAATACAACGACAAAAGCCCATATCAACAGGCAAGGGGGGACTCGTTCCTGGCCTCTAATGCGAGAGGCGGAGACCCTTTGTCTTTGGGCAGAGACCCACCTTTTGTCCCTGACAGCAGACCACATCGCAGGGACGGACAACATAGAAGCCGACTGGCTGAGCCGAGCCACTGTGGACCCCTCGGAGTGGAGGCTCCATCCCAGCTTGTTTACGGAGGTAGTCGACCGGTTCAGTTGCCCGGTAGTGGACCTCTTCGCCTCTCCAGCGAACACACAACTTCCTCTTTTCTTCTCCCAGTTTCCTGCCCCGGGAGCTGCGGGGGTGGACACTCTGCGGACCCTGTGGCCCAAGGGCCTCCTATACGCCTTCCCTCCCCTACCCCTGATCCCAGCCGTCATTCGAAAGCTGCTGCTGGAGGGGGCGGAAATGGTGTTAGTGGCCCCTCACTGGCCCAGGCGGCCTTGGTTCGCCGACCTGGTCGACCTGTCGGTCGCCAAGCCCTGGCGCATTCCCCCGGACAGAGTCGTACTCAGCCAGGGCCCGGTGCAGCACCCGGACCCGCAGAGACTGCAGTTAGCCGCTTGGAGGTTGAGCGGGGCCTCTTGAGGTGGGAGAACTTTCCGAACAGGGTCATCAGGACTATGCAGGCGGCCAGGCAGCCCTCCACCACACGAATTTATGAGGCAACGTGGAACAGGTTTGCAGGGTGGTGTGCCTCCAGACAGTTGAGCCCAACTTCAGCATCGGTGGTGGAGGTGCTGGAGTTCTTACAGGACGGGTTGGACATGGGACTTTCCACTAACACTCTACGGCGACAGGTGGCTGCGCTAGGCACTGTCTTGACATTTGGGAAGTGGGGCTCCCTCGCTAACCATCCGAGGGTGAAGATCTTTCTGCGTGGAGCGACTAATCTAAAACCACTGCCTCTTCACCGTTACCCCACTTGGGACCTCGCTAAGGTTCTTCAGGCATTAACAAAGGCACCTTTCGAACCTTTGAGGGAGGCTAGCCTCCGGCTTCTATCGTGTAAAGTAGCTTTCCTTGTGTCCGTCACGTCGGCCCAACGGATATCGGAATTGGCGGCTTTATCGGTGCAGAAAGACCTGTGTATTTTTCACCCCAACAGGGTGGTCCTGCGGCTGGACCCTGCCTTCCTTCCTAAAGTCAACTCCTTGTTCCACCGAGCACAGGAGTTGGTCCTGCCAGACTTCTGCCCTCGGCCTAGGCATGCCTTGGAGCAGACCTGGCACACTTTGGATGTGAGGAGGGCCCTCCGTATTTACATTTTTAGGACCTCTTCTTTCCGAAAGACGGAGGCACTCTTTGTCTCCTTTTAGCCATCGACTCTTGGCCACAGGGTGACCTCTTCCACAGTGGGGCGCTGGCTCAGGTCGTGCATCTCATCTGCATATGAGCTTCAGGCTCTCCTGGTGCCTCAAGGGATAACGGCCCACTCCACCCGCAGTGCTGCCACAACTGCGGCCTGGTCTACTCAGGCATCAGTGGAAGACATCTGTAGGGCGGCCACGTGGACTACTCCCACTCCCTTCATTCGTCACTATAGACTTGACTCTTTCGCATCGGCGGAGGCAGCTTTTGGGAGGAGAGTTCTGCAGTGGGTTCATGAAGATCCGGGGTCGTCGGCCCAGGACAGCTCCCACCCTTAGGGCTGGCCAGTCTTTGGTATATCCCAGACTGGCACCTCCCATTTCTACACTATGGAGAAGGGACATTGGTCTTACCGTGATACGTTCCTTCTCGTAGTGTGAAATGGGAGGTGCCAGCCCCACCCTGTCTGTGGCTGCCTGGACTGGCTCCCCTGGTGGAGCATGTTGTTTCTATCTTTCAGACTGCGTACCATTTGCCTGGACTGTGTACCATTCGCTTTGGCTTCGCTGGCAAAACTGAAGAGACGTCACCAGGGAGGCGGATCTTCAGAAGTTTTCAGCTCAGGACATAGAGCTAGAGCAAGGAATAACCTAGACTGGCACCTCCCATTTCACACTACGAGAAGGAACGTATCACGGTAAGACCAACGTCCCCTCCATCAGTTCTTTTAGACAGTTGTTAAGTTTACTTAACAAGCCAGAAACAATTGGTTTCAGGTACTGTAATCAAGAAATCTTGTTTGCAAATAATGAATGAAAGTATTACATTCTTATTTTCTCTCCTTAGGATTTTGCTGGACCTTCTACGCATGAATGTGGCACCTTTGGCTGTCTTTCAGATGTTGCGTTCCATGTGTGCTGGGCAGAGATTAATTAGTACTGAGGCTCCTCCTGATGCAGCACGAGGTCAGTGGTGCCCCTGTTTGTTGAGAGGCATGTATTATACCTCGATCAGGGTTTGGTCTAAGGCAAGGAACAGCAGCAGTGACATGAGTACTTTGAATCTTTGGAAGATTACCTATGTAATAGTTTGATAATTTTCTACTTGACAAAACATTCTGAAGACACAATAGAGTTATGCTAATTTTTTTAATGTCCTCATATTCTTGATCTGAGACAACATTCTAGCATTACTAAGTGTTGGACTGTTAATGTCTTTGTTTTTCGAACAATCCACTTTGTGTTTAAAATTTCAAAAAAAAAATTGTTCCTTTTGTTTTATTTGATTTTTCAATCTCATCTACCAACAATATAAGTTGCTATCATTTCTTGAAAAATCATACATCAAAAATTATGCTTTTTAAAACAGGTTAAATCCCAGTCTCAGTTTACTGCATTTCTAAGTTCCAGATAGTGTTCTTTTTCCAGGTAGCTTATCACTAAAAACATGTAGAACATCCATATGTTGTATCAGATCATTGAACTATCCCTCTGATTGCTTCAACTGTGCCAGTGTTTGGACCCAATATTTGCTGGGCCAAATCTGGGGTTGTTCCTTCTAACAGTATGTACAAAGTATATATTACTAAGCTATCATTGACCTGGCATGTTTTCAATTAAATATAACAACAGAAGTAGTGCAATGTTATAGGTTTATGTTGCTTTCACTCTAAAAACTGATCAGACTTTCTGGAGTAAGCCTTTCCAATTTAAATGCTGTGTTTCTCCAAAAAGAAGGCCGGGTCTTATTTTCTTTTGACCCCTGAAAAAATGGCTAGGCCTTCTTTTTGGAGGGTTCTAATTATTGACTCACCTTGTGGCAGTGGCACTGGCAGCCCTGCCCAGCAGGAGCCTGCTGCTGGCCCACTTCTGCGGGCCAGCAGCCACTCAAACGCACCGCCCCGGCCTCCATTTTGCCTTCAGATGCCTGCCAGAAAGCATCTGCAGCCAATAGCAGAGTTCCAGATCGATCCGAAGGCAAAACGGAGGCCAGGGCGATGCGTGCAAGTTGCGGCAAGCGGCCGCAGAAGAAGGTGAGGCAGGTGTCGGGGTGCGCAAGGTCTGGTAAGTTTGGCAGCTCCACCACCCCCATCCCCACCCTAGCTTATTTTTTACCTGTGCCTCACCCCATCCCCTGCACCCCGGGGTGAGCAGAGTCTTAATTAGAGCTAATTTTGTGGGTGGGGCTTAATTTGATCTCATGTGCTTAAAAATGTGATAGGGCTTCTTTTCAAGGTGGGTCGTCTTTTTGGAGAAACATGGTAATAGTTATTTCATTGATATACAGCCACAGACTACTGTTGCATTATAGACTGTTCTTTGTGAACAGGGCAACTCAGGGCAACAACTGAAATTATTGTAAGAAACAAATATTTATTATTCTTGATACTTAAATCAAATTTTTATTGAATAATCCTCTTTGTTACAACGCCTAAAAAGTAACAACATAATCTTGCTACTGTTTCTCTGCAGTTCACTCTGTTCTGTTCAGCAATGAAAAATACTGCCTGTTTCATTTTA
This sequence comes from Pituophis catenifer annectens, assembly GCF_029215685.1. Taxonomy (NCBI): domain Eukaryota; kingdom Metazoa; phylum Chordata; class Lepidosauria; order Squamata; family Colubridae; genus Pituophis; species Pituophis catenifer. Next base: position 103,903,333 of record NW_027256883.1, on the reverse strand, counting down.
GAATGGTAGTTGCTAACTATCATGAGTGTAAATAAAAAAACACATTTGAATTGTTAATTAATAACAAGGTTATCTTGGTTGTTAACCTAAACTCCTTCAGAGCATTTGTAACAATAATCGCACTTGACACTGCATATATCATCCAATACTTCTGTAGTTTCTGACTTAGTGCCATTCACTAGAAGAGCAGCAATGCAACTTGATCAAATGGGAGTAGGGTGCTGATGTGAGATTTTAAACAGCAAAAACCTAACCTAATGCTAGAAACTGTATGGTTCTAGGGTGAATTTTTTTTTTGAAAAAGTTTTTATTTTATTTTATAATCAAACAAATATACAATATAAGCAATCATTCAATCTATCATCAACCTTCAACCCCCACTCCCCACCCCCCACCCCCGACTTCCCAGAACAAAAACAGGGCATAGACTTCAACAAACATTCGCTAATATATGCTAACTTACTGCAAGATTTAAAACTCCCTGGACCCCTTAACTCCCCTTCTACAAAATCATCAACCTCCCCTTTCATTAACTCTAAGGGTTTTAAAAACATTAACAAACATTGATCATTCAAACCCTAAAAACTCTCTTAGTATATATGTAAAGTATTCTTAATTCATTTACATAAACATTTTACTCTCCCTCCACTTTTCTCAAAATTCAGACATTTTAGAAAATCTTATAGCAAAAGGTAAACCTTAATTAGTCAATAATTGAGTTTCTGCATTTTCCCCTCAATTTTTCTTCCTCCCTCTATCATTTAAATTTTAAAACATAATCATTTTAATTAGCCATTAATACATCAACTGCAAAACCAAAAAAAAGTTAATCTTACTTTCATGCTTTCAGATATTTTAAAAGTCTTATAACAAAAAGTCTTCCTCCCTCCAACTTTTAAATCTTAAAACATAATCCTTTTAATTAACCATTAAAACATCAACTGCAAATCCAAAAAAGGTTAATCTTCCATTCTTGCTTTCTTTTTATATTTTTTCCAATCTTTCTTCATCCCTCCTAGTTCTGTTTTGAGGAGGTTTTTAATTTTAATTTGAGGTTGATGTATCTGTAAAAATTGTCCCCTTTTTGAAAGTGTTTCATCTGATTTAGAGCCACCATATCGCCTCTTCTTGCTTATATAGTCAGTCACTTCATTCCTTGTTCTGTAAAACCAAAGATTATCATCAGTTCGCAAAGAAAAATTCAGTTGTTTCTTTTCAGTTAGTTGTGTGAAAGCCGCTGACAAATCTCATTCTTCCTCCAAAACCTCGCAAGGCTGGTTATTTTCTACTTTTTTCCTCTCCAAATCATCACAAAGAGCAGGAAGTAAGCTTGAAAGTTCTTGAGAACCAGCCGATTCCACCTTCTCTGCTTTAATCAAAATGTCTCCTGCATTGTCATTGTGCTCTGTATTTGCTTTTGTGTCCTCCAACAAATCTTTTAATTTCCATTTGAAGATTGCTATTTGGTTAATCATAGCTACAGTATGATTATTCATGGCTTCCTTTACAAATTCTGTAAATTCTTTAATAGAATCCTTGTATCTCTGTGAATCAGTCGACTGTGTCATTTCTGACACCACTGGAGAGCTTCCAGCACTTTCAAAAACTCCTTTCTTGGAAGCCATCTTATTTTAAGAAAAATTTTCTTTTCACCAGCATAAAGTCATAAAGTCACAGCCATAAAGTCTCTTGAACAGCTTTCAGCAATTTGTTTGTAAATCACCAAGCAAAATGATCTTTTCTCCAAGCAGCTCTTTAAAATCAAATCCAGCAACTTAAAGCCAGTCTCTGAGCACAAATCTGTTAACAAGCACTTTCCTTTCTAACTTTCACTTTTAGACTTGCAACAAAGACGCCATCTTCACCTCCAGCTCAGAAAATTCAAATAGAAACATTGTATCCCCGGAGTTAAGCATTATACTTGCAAAAACTTGTTCTCCTACTTCCGTTCAGTCTGCTTTTTGGATTCAATCAATCTTCTTTTTGACAGCAGAGTTGGACGCGACGCCTAGCTCTGTTAATACAGAGTCGCACCGGATCCGGAGCTTCAGTGGGCTGGCCAGGGGGCTCTCATCCTCCAAGCCCCTGGAGTTATTCCAGGGGCTTCCGGGGAGCTCTACCCTCACCCACCGGCTCTCCTCCCCTTCTTCTCCCGAAGGAGCCGTCTGACAGCTGATTAGCGCTGTCAGGACGGCTCCAACGGAATCACGATGCCGGCGGTCTGAAAAGACCGTCCGCGGTGCTGGCGGTGCCAATCGGAAGGTCTAGGGTGAATTTTTGATACATTGACCAATTTGATCAATGGGGAATTAGTTTGCAAGAATGAAAGTTGATGAAAAAATAGTCTATACTGTTTGTTGTGTTCTCTTTCAATGGCTCTTAGTTACATTATGAACATTTGTTAGTCCTTGTGTGGAATTCTCGGTGGTCTAGGAGCTTGGTTGTTTGCAGTCGAACAAGCACTAGTTGACTAATTAAATATTTGCAAGCAAACAACCCAGCTCAGAGAGCACTGAGAATTCCACAGTTCAACCCTGAGCTACAAATATTATCTTCTATTAGTCTTTGTGTCTTAATTTTTCTGGCATTTATCGCTATAAACTGCAACATGAAATTATCTACCTGAATGTCATAATTCCTAGTAAGATTTTACATAACACTGTTGAGTTTATTCTGAGAGGAATTTTTCCCTAATACCATGAAATCTCTGATGTCACAAGTATGAGACTAACTATATAATATTAAAATTGAATTTTAACCATATGTCATACTGTTCACCTACTCCCCATTCCTATAGAACCCTCCTCACTCCCCACTCCAGTCCTATTTTTTCCAAGTCGTAAAAACACAATACGTCTAAAAAGATGGACTGAATTGTAATCATGTTGAATTCATACATCAAAAATGACTGTGCTTCAAGAAACCTTGGTTAAACAAAGTATGGCTAAGGATAATATATAAATTCAGAGTGTCCTTTCTGATAGTGGAGTATACTGCTGCTGCTCTTACTACCGTAGGTTGTTCCTTGCTGTAAGAAACCTCTGAATTAAATTAAAGGACATCAGTACATCTAAGAATGCAAACATTTTATTCATGAAAAATCTTTTGAGGGAGGAAAGAATTTGAAAAGCAAGTGTAAGAGAAGTCTTAACCCTTTTCTTGCTATTTCTCCATTCTGCCGTCCATCCCAGACAGCCCTATCACATGTATACATAAGATACAAAGAAAATCACTTTCCAGTTTAGTTTTTATTGGTGACTTGCAGAAATACACACATTCAGTTTTCTGGGTATGATAGAAAGACTTGGCATTACATTTTTTAAAAAATTCCCAGTCAAGATAGTTCATGTATTACCCCTTAAAAGTGTATCTGGAGACTTGAGTAGAAAATAATTAAATATCTCCTTAACTGTCCCAAAGGTGCTTTTTTCAAGAGGCAACTGAACTTTGTTTGTCCTTGAAGACATTTTGCTTCTCATACTTAATTGATGAATTAACTTATCCTTCTTATCCTTAACTCATCCTTCTATCTCCTTAACTGATTATCCACTCTAAGCTGTGGCCCCACACTTACAGTAACATTCAGTATTCAGTTGCATTCTTCTTGTAAATCATTTTTTCTTCCAATCCACTACCTACATAAGCTACTCTGCTGGGTTTAGTACATAGGTATTGGATTGTGATTTTTATCATCCTTAGCTAGTGGTACAGAACATAGAATAATAGGGCTGGAAGGGACCTTGAAGGTCTTCTAATCCAACTCCCTGCTCAAACAGGAGATTCTGGATAAATGGCTGCCAGTCTGTTCATGAAAACCTCCAATGATGGAGCATCCACAATTTCCAGAGGCAAGCTGTAAGATTGCAGCAATGGAGTCAGGGCCTTTCCTTTCCCTGAACTGTAGCCTAAATTCTAGCTTCATTGCATATATTTTAGAGCAGAGCTTTACAGATAATGCTCTTATTGTATAATATACCATTAAAGATAACTTTGAAATACATACATTGCAGATATGTTTTACAAAAATTAATATCATGCAGTGTTTTATTTGTGGCATTCCAAAATTATTTCAAAAATGAAACAAATAAACCTGATAGAGCAGCTACCTAGCTAGCTCCCATTTTTTCCTAAATACTTCAAGTTGTTTAGAATATCATATTCTTGTATATGGATCTATAGTTTTTCACTATAGGAACTGCATGTATGTAAAACAACAAACCCCAAAAAACAGTAGTACTACCTGATGTAATAGCATTTAAAATATGTAAATATATTCATTAGTTTATTTTTGTGTCTATAGCTATGTGGTGTTTCTAATTTGTTTCTGTGTCTCTCTTTGAATTAGAGCCCCCAATTGTGTCTGCCAAGGCCAGTAAAATCCCTGCACCACTCTCATTTTCCTCTGTCCTTCGACCTACACGAATAAGAGTCCCTAAGGCTGTGGTCTACAGTCCTGCTGCAGCTTGCTCGCCTCTCTCTCAAGGTCCCCCTGGCTCTTTCCAGTTTTCTTGCTGCCTGTTCTCTCCTTTTGCAGGTTGTTATTTACTGGGTTTTAGGGCAGTCTTGAGAAAGGAAAGTGATTCTCTTGCCTTCAGATTTGACGAGTTCTTACTTGGACTAAGAACTCTTGATTTCAGTAGAATTTGCTTCCAAATAAATGTACTCATTATTTTAAATTACACATTCTGAACACCGTGCAAATATTATTCATTTCATTCTAGTGATTTTTTAATGCTGGATATTATGGTTGAATTAAAAGGTTGGGGAACCCATTATATTTTTATGAAGTGTACAGTACATTATGAATATACATAACATTTCAAATTTGAAATAGCTTTTTAGAGTTTAAAGCAGGTTATTTTGTATTTATGAATTCAGAATAGTACCAAACTTCTGGTAAGATTGGAACAGTCTTGGAATGCTTTTGGGTAAATTGGAAATAGCTGTTGAGAATTTTCAGTTCCAAGGTGAGGATTCTTTTAGCTCAAAACATTTTAAATTTAAAATGTTTGTACATCACTAGTACATGCCTCTAAGTATAGCATATTTGCAGCACCGCAACCTTGAGAATTATGACTGAATTTCCTTGTGTTTTCTGAAAGGAGTTTTACAACCACCCATATTTATAGCACCAAATAAGAAATAGCATGCAGATTGAGCATTGCTAATTTGGATCATGCTGTTGCTATTGCATCATTTAGGTCAAGTACAGAATGTTTTTATCTATCTGGCACTGTAAATCCCTCCAGTCATTTGAAAATGTTTAAATACATATTATATTAATTTTTTTGTTAAAGAATCTATTTCACCTAGTAAGTTAGGTTGCAAGATACTATGTTTATGTGGCTGGTTTATTTTTCTGAGATATTTTTACTATGTCTCTTCTATCAATGTTGAACCTTCATAAAGTTTTTTGCATTAAGATATTATGTTGAGCCTTAGCATTCAGAATTCTGACTTGTAGGCTTTGTGATCCCTGAATGGGATGTTCTTGATCAATTGGGGCACATTTTACAACACACATTTTGTGGAATACCATATTTTAAATATAAATATACGGTGTTGACTTTATTCTCAAAATATTAGTTTATACTTTTCTGAGAAACATTCTCTACCCTATCTTATTCTGTCATTGTTCCACCAACTACTACAGTTAGCAAATTGTGGCTTCTAAGTTTCTTCTGCATGCAGAAGACAATGCAGCAACTTCTACAAATGATAAATATCTGGGATAGAAAATGCTTTTTGAGGAATCAGATCAGTATGGACTATCCTTTCCAAAACTCCATGGAGAATACTGATTTAAATACTTGTACTATGATTATTGTATCTGAGGAAAGTTTTGTTTGCATCTGAGGACAGTGAAAAGTTTCCTTCAGCTTTTACTTCATTCATTTTTGGTAAGGTATGTGGCAATTTTGTATGTGTACAGAAGAGAATGGTGGTAAGAGGCCTAAATCCAATGTAATTTCTCTGATTTAATGGATCATATAAAAAGTGTGAGATATCTGGAAGAAGTCTGAAAAGAAATATTTCTTCAAAATGTTGATTCTTGCTTGGAAAGGATCAGTTCTTGTTGTGAGACTTAGATTTGTGGGACTGGATTTTAACAAATTTAACAGAAGAGGTTCAAATAGCATGTCCAAGATTATTAAAATTCTTGGTGAAATTGAACATTTTCCTGTCATACATGACAGAAGTGACCTCGAAAGCGCTAACTTCCATTAGAGAAAGTGTGTGAAGAAAGGTATTATTTCTGTCCATATCCTGACTTTCAAACCTGGAAGCTAGAATTGGCTTGTAAAACTCTGCTATTTTCTGTTATATTCTTCCATTTCCTGGTGTTAGTGCTGGTAACCACCTATGGTCTTAGTTACATAGCTACACAAGACATACATCAAGGACAGATATTTACAAAGATGCATTGAACAATATTAATCAAGTTTAAAATTAATTAATGGAATAATTCAAATATATTTGGATGCCAACAAGCTCTGTGATACTATTTAAGAATATAATTTTTGTTAGAGTGCTTTGAGTACAGATTCATTATATATTATAAAAGCCAAGGGCTTTGAACATCTCTGTCACTGACAGAAAGAAACACCATCTTTTTTTCTTTTACTGTTAATTCTTACTTTGGAGATGAGTGGGTTTCTACCAGGTCGCCCTGGTTCGGGTGAACCAGTAATGGTGGCAATGGGAGGCTCTGCCCACCCACCCAGATATCATCACGGACGCTCTGCGCATGCGCAGGAGGTTCTGCGCATGCGCAGAAGCGCCACATGCGAGCCTCTGGTTCCAAACCAGTGGCAAAGGTAAGAGGAACCCACTACTGGTCTAAACCATGATCTATTGCAACAGTGTGAACAATCCAAACCATTATTAGAACAACATTTGAGCTTAACAAAATATTAGTTTTGTGACTTGTATGGACAAACATTAATTAAAGTTGGACCTACAAGGAGAAATTGGCACATTTATCAAAAGGGAACTAAAACTGGTACTCATTAATAATTAAAATGTACCTTAAAGTTTTTGACTAAAGATGTTCTGATTATAAACTTATTTAAATGGATTAAAGTTAGAGTCTTCTTTACATCAACTAGAGGATTTTGGAATTTGGGTAGCAGAATTATTTTACAAACTAAAAAAAACAACTTCTGTTGTGCAATTGTACTACATGCTGCTCTTATCAAAATTTGGTTGTGGAGCAGTCGTGTGATGTTACACTGCTGAAATACATAATTCATTTTTATTTCAAGAATGAAAAGCAAATTTTATGAGTGGAGAAAAATTCATTAGAGGTCTTCAAAGAGAGAGTGAATTATCATCTGGCAGAGATGCTTTAGTGGAGCCTGCACTGAGTAGGTGATTGGACTGCAGCCGTGATGGCGAACCTATGGCACACGTGCCACAGGTGTGGGCACGCGAGCTCAGCTCTGGCACACATGTGCGCAGCGGCCAGCTGATTTTTGGGCCTTCCGGGCCCCCTGGAAGTTGGCAAACAGGCCATTTCCAGCTTCCATAGGGCCTCCAGGGAGGTGGAGAAGGCCATTTTCGCCCTCCCCAGGCTCCTAGAAAGGCTCTGGAGCCTGAGGAGGGCGAAAAAATGGGCCTACTGGGCCCACCATGCCATCACATGCCAAAAATGAGGGAAGCGCAGGGGGAATCACACACACATGCGCGGGGGAAGGGCGCATAGAATTATGGGTCTGGGCACAGCCGCGCACAACCCCCCCTGTGCTCTCCCCGCTTTTGGCACGTGATGGAAAAAAGGTTAGCCATCACTGGACTACAGTAATGATTTCTGTGGTCTCTTTCAACTCTGTGATTCTGCAGATTTATAAGAGAATAGAATTTGGAAAAGGCTGAAAGAACTTCTGTTCATTTTCATGTTGCTCAACAGTTTCAGGGAATATTGATAATCTAAGGATACAGAAAAATAAATTTATGATATTAGCTATTTCTTATTTTCAGCAGTGAGTCTCAGGAAGACAGATCTCATAATCAGTGATTTGGATAATTCAGTTACTGTTAAGAGTCTGGTTTAGCATGTTTTTAATGTTATATATTATGATCTTATAGCTTGTTAGATTTATATCCCTAGATACATTTCAAAATTGTTTAAAATATTCCAGCAATCCTAACAGTTGATAGGTTGGTCATAATAAACATCTGAACTTAGCCTTTCTTTTCCTCCAGGGAGAGCCAGAACCATTTCTACAGCAGCTGGGAATCAACCTGTGTCAGATCATAGCAACCGAGAAGGATCTGGTCAACGAGTACCATGGCAGCCAAGTGCCAGCAGGCTGCCGAAGACTGGGTGTCCTGTGAAAAATACATAGATACTTAGAAAATGGCTAAAAAATTATTCTGACATTTGAAAATGTCAAACACTGCTCATTCCAGGAAAACCAATGACTAGAATGCTATGTAAAGTTCTAACTATTAAATAACATAATGAACCTGTCCGAATTAATTTGTTGTTCAGTTTAAATATCAGGCAGTACAGAATATACTGTTTCTGTATTTCTTGTATTCCTGTTCATTACTTCAACAAGTAACATGTAGTTTACTTGTTGATTTCTATTGGGGAAAATTTCATTTTTGAAATTAAGTTTAAAAAATCTTTTAACTTGTCTCCTATGAAATCCATGTGCTTATTCACAGAACATTTTTGGCAGTACAGGTAGTCCTTGACTTACAACCACAATTAAGCCCAAAATTTCTGTTGCTAAACAAAACATTTGTTAAGTAAATTTTACTCCATTTTATGACCTTTCTTGCCACAGTTGTTAAGTGAATTACTGCAGTTGTGAAGTTAGTAACATGGTTGTTAAGTGAATCTGGCTTCCCCATTGACTTTGCTTGTCAGAAGGTTGCAAAAGGTGATCACGTGACCTCAGGTAACTGCAACCATCATAAATATGAACCAATTGCCAAACATCCGAATTTGGGTTATGTGACCATGGGGATGCTGCAACAGTCATAAGTGTGAAAAAGAGTCATAAGTCCCTTTTTCCAGTGCCGTTGTAACTTTCAACAGTCACTACATGAACTGTTGTAAATCAACGACAACCTGTAGTACAGAAGTGATTTGCCATTGCCTTCTTCCATAAATGAATGAATGAAAATCTCTTTCTTTCTTCAGTCAAGCCTAGGGCTCTGGGATTTTCTAATGGTCTTTCATGCAAATGCTAATCAAATCTGACCTTGCATGATCTTGTTTTTCCAAGATCAGCCAAAGCTGGGTGGATACTGCTACTCAACTTCGCTTTAAAACATGCATGCCATCTTTCACCCAATAGGCATCCAACCCTGAATCCTGAATTCTATGCAAATGTTTTTGGGAATAAATTCAGTAAGAATTAGGATTACAGTATTTCAGTCTGCTACTGCATTCCTGAAACAAATTTATTAACAAATTCAGAACAAAGATGCAAATGCAATTCTAAGCTCATTTAGCCTCTTAAACATGCTAAAGGACCATTTTTGAAGCACTAATTAGAGAGAAAATAACTTTGTAGTTAAAGTATTCTTCAAGAAATGTAGTGATTGCAGATTCAGAACAAAATAAGACTGGCAATGAGTTTATGCTATCCTTAATATAGACCTGCATGAATTTGAACTGCATTTGCTGAGGAACAACAGCAAGAGAGTCCTATACTATACATGCTTAACATAGTTGTACAACTGGTGTGATTTCTCTAGTATTATGTCTGTCCCAACAATTAGTTTTCTATTTTTGATCTAAGTGTGTAGTTCTTAAATAATTTTTATATTCCATGAAAAAGCTTTCCCTTCAGTTCTTCCCTCTGATGTTTAATGTGACCAGGGAAAGTTTAAGTTTGCCTACATTATGATAGGCATTTGAAGAACTAAGATGATTATGAAGGTTAGATAAAACAGAGCAAGGAGTTAAAAAAATAAAACAAAGGATTGCAGAGAAAGGTATAAGACAGCGGTTCTCAACCTGGGGGTCGCGACCCCTTTGGGGGTGGAACGGCCATTTCACAGGGGTCGCCAAAGCCCTCTCTGCCCCCCCCCCCCCACGCCTTCACTCACCCTCACTCTCTGCTCTGTTGGATTGCCGGCCGTTCGCTTACCCTGCCCACACCCAATCTATTGCTGCCTCCTGAGTCCCAGCTGATGGCTAGAGGAAAAAAAACTGTTTAAATTCTTGCCGTGGGGCTTCAAAGGGCCGCCCTATAGCCAGTGGTGCAGCCGAACCATTTGTTAAATTGCTGGCTTGCCCCGCCCCTCCGCACCACTATTTATTGCCAATAAATAGTGGTGAGCGAGGGGCGGGGGAGCCAGCAATTTAACAAATGGTTCGGTGTTTTTTTGTAATTTTATTGGCCCGCGGAGCTTCAGCATAGGCTAATTAGCCCTTGATTAGATCGGCTCCTGACTCTCAGCTGATTTGCTCTCAGCTGTTTTGCTCAGGGCTCTGCTGCTTGCTGGAGCAGATTTTTTTTTCCCCTAGCTATGCTGAAAAACAAAACTGAAAGTAAAGCAGGCTGTTGGCTTTGCTGTTGCTGCAACGTTGGAAAATTAGGCAGGCAGATTTCTTTTCTTTTTCCTCACCAAAAAAGGTAGGTGCAAACAATGGGAAATTTAGGGAAAAAGAGGAGAGTTCAAGATTTTAAAACACAAAAGAAAAAAAGCTCTATTTAACTAGGGAATTGTAATAATTGAGATACTATTAATTGTATATTGTGTTGAAAGCAGAAATGGTTAAGTTGTGGTTTGGAGGAATATATGGGGGAAATTATTTGGTTTATTATTATTGGTAAATATAATTAATTGATTTGTAAGAAATTGGATTGCATGGAAATAATTGGAATATTCATGTTCATATTGATTAATATACAAAAAAGGTAGTTATATAACTAATTGATTTATATTAAAATGTTGAATTTATATTAAATAACTATAATATTACATAATTAACCAATGTGAGGATGGATATAAAAATAGATGACAATGAGAAGGGGTATAATATAGAATAGAAGGGAAAAATTGAATTTGATTAAGATTAGAGATGAGGATGAAGGGTAATATTGGTTTTTTACAAAAATAGATGAGGAATAAATATGGCAAAAAGGAAATATAGAAATTGTAAATTTAATTGAAATGACTAAACACTGTTTAATTTTGTGAACCGGCCAAATACTCTGTTCAAAGTGTTGGAAGAAATCTCCTTCTAGGTTCTGCTCCAAGTGGGGAAAAAGACACTGGAAACATGGAGACTGCTTGGAAAGATGGTTTAATGGTGGACAGGATCACATGGCTTGAGTTCCTGAACAGAAAAGGGCAGATACAGTAAATCCTTGGGTTTTTATGCTCTCTCTGGCTCTGCATTTCTTGGGCCCCCGAAAGAGTATCCTGATTGGTTGTCAGACTCCCAGGGGGTGGGGGGTCTTAGCTAGCCTTGCTGGCTGATGGTCACATGTGCTTCCCAGGTCACATGTGGTGAGTTTCTGCTGCTGTTGTGTAGAGGGCTAATCCTATCTTTATTGGATCTTGGGCAATTCCTACTATGGCTCTGCCTGAAGGAGGTAGATCTTTGTTATGTAGAATAGACTGGCCCAGGCCTTAATGGCCCATTGACAAAGGGTGGGGGCAGGAAGATGGGAGCTGCTTCAAAACATGCTTATCCCAGGGAAATATAATATTCTGCCTTTTTCATATTTCCTAAAATATTTCACTCTTCCAGGAAAAGGGTGGGTGCTAACTTCCTACAAAAGAAAATACATTGTATGTTTGTATGTGTGTTTCTAATTATTGTTATTTATTCATATTTATTCTCTTTTATTCTTTAAAAGTTTAACTTTAAAGTTTAACAATTCATTCTTTATCTTAATATCTTTATATTTGTTTGGGGTTGGCTTTCTTCCCTTTCATCTTTTTTATTGTACAGCAATCTTTCTCCTCAAACCTACCAACTCTCTTTTCTTTCCTTCTTACTTTCTCTTCCTCCCCCTCTTCTTCTCCTCCCTACTTCCTCTTCCTTTCTCCTTCTCCTCCTCTCTTCCTCCCTCTCTTACCCTCACTCCAACTCTAATTTCCCTTCCCTTCCTTCATCCCTCTCTATTGCTGTATCCTTTTATGCATATTGGCTACTCAGAGGGCTGAAAAAGTTATTTCTGACTGGTCCTCGCACTTTTGACCAGTCCTCAAACTTACGACTGTCCTCACATTTTACCCTATCTTGTCACCATGGTGAAGAGAAGCAGATGTGAAATGAGTGACATGGTTGTTAAGAAGGCTACAATGGGCATAAATGATGGCCAGTCATAAGTGCGAAGACCGGTCAAAAGTGCGAGGACCTGTCAGAAATCACTTTTTCAGCCCTCTGGGTAGTCCTTTTGTGCACATGGACTACTCAGAGGGCTGAAAAAGTTATTTTTGACTGGTCTTCGCACTTTTGACCAGATCTCGAATTTACAACTATCCTCACATTTTACGTTTTTTTCCCTATCTTATCACCATGGTGAAAAGAAGCAGTTGTGAAATGAGTGACATGGTTGTTAAGAAAGCTGCACGGGCATAAATGTGAGGATGGTCATAAGTGTGAGGACCAGTCAAAAGTGCGAGGACCTGGCAGAAATGACTTTTTTCAGCCCTCTGAGTAGTCCCTATACACATAGCCATGGCCACTCGGTCACATGACCAGCTAGCCACGCCCACCCAGTCACATTACCTCCAAGCCACGCCCACAAAATAAGCCACGCCCACAGAACTGGTAGTAAAAAAGTTTAGAACCCATCCCTGGTTGGGGGTCACCACAACATGAGGAACTGTATTAAAGGGTTGCGGCATTAGGAAGGTTGAGAACCACTGGTATAAGAGATAATGTAACAAAATTAATCAATTTGTGTCATATTTTGAACTATTGCCTACATTCCTTATCATCACCTGTGGGAAGAACTGCTTCCCTGTATTTTTCAGTAATATGTAACCCTATTTCTAATACAGGTAGTCCTTGACTTATGACATTAATGGAGCCTGCTCATTCATGTCAGAAGTCGAGGACTATGTTAAATGAAGACCTAACAATATCCCTGTCCCTGCTTTCCCCAATGCATTTCTTAAATGAATGTGCAGGTCATTAGGTAGAGCATGGATTGACTCAGGCATGGGAGAAACTGAGGGAGGCCTAGTGCAGGCACAGGTATTCACAGAAGGCCTCTCCCACCCTCTAAGGTATTCCATGCTCTGCCTCCTGCCTCTTGGTTTCCCCAAAGCCCTGTGGGCCTCCTTAATATCCCACTCCATCACCATTTGTTTACTTACATTTTGACAAGCTCAGAAAGTCAGAGTAGAGAAGGCCGCTCCCTCACTGGGCCATGTGGCACAATCAAGAAGAAGAAATCCAGTCACTTTTGCTTCTGTTGCAATCCTTGACTCTCCAGCCAGCATAAACTACTACGATTTCTTCTTAGCTCCACCAGCACTAGTTTTACGTTAGTGGTGCTAAGACAAAATCATGCCTATTTTGGTTCTTTGCAAGCCTTTCCTCCTCAGCCAGCATAAATCAATTTACCCTGACTGAGGAGGAAAGGATTGCTATGGAAACAAAAGAGATGGGATTTCTTCTTTGCTTGACCAATGTAAGAGTAGCATAAAGCTAGTGATGGTAGAGCAAAGAAGAAATCCAGTCTTTTCTTTCCATGACAATCCTTTCTCCCCAGCCAGGGTAAACCTCTACAATATCTTCTTACTGCCATCACCATATGACTAAAGTAAAGCTAAAGTTGGTGGTGCTAAGAAGCTATTGCTTGCAAGGTATCAAAATAGGCATAATTTCTTCTTAGTACTGCCAGTTCTAGCTTTGCACTAGTTTTACACTGGTGGCGCTAAGAAGAAATTATAGTGATTTATGCTGACTGGAGAGGAATCAAAATAGGCATGATTCCTTTGTTGCACCACAAGCGCTAGCTTTACACTAGTCTTGCGGTGGTAGAGCAAAGAAGAACAGCTGCCTGCAATTTGCAGGTTCGAATCTCGCCAGGCTCAAGGTTGACTCAGCCTTCCATCTTTTCTAAGGTAGGTAAATTGAGGACCCAGTTGTGGGGGCAATAAGCTGACTTTGTATAAATATACAAAAGGATGAAGGCTATTGCTTAGCGCATTGTAAGCCGCCCTGAGTCTCTGGAGAAGGGTGGCATATAAATGAAATTTAAAAAAAAGAAAAGAAGAAATCCTATCTCTTGCTTCCATGGCAATTATTTTCTCCCCAGCCAGGGTAAATCACTACCTATTTATGCTAGCTGGGGGGAAAGGATTGTCATGGAAACGAAAGAGATCAGATTTCTTCTTGATTATGCCATGTGGCCCAGTGAGGGAGCAGCCTTTTCTACATTGACTTCCTGAGCTCGTCAAAATGTAAGTAAGTGAATTGTGACGGGGGAGTGGGGGGGGGGGGAGGAATGCAAAGAACCCAGTATCTTGGCAAAGCAGGCCAACTTACTGGGTTTTAAAGGCTTCTGAGGACCTGGCCAGGCAAAATGGGAGGGAAATGGGTGGGTGTGCTACAATGTCTCTGCAGTCAGTCATAAGGGCGAATGATTGTGGGGGCGCTGCAGAATTTGTAACTTTGAAACAGATTTGTATTTAGCTTTTGGGGTATGCATTGTAATTTCAAACATTTGTTGAATGGCCTGTCATACCTCAAGGATTACCTGTATCTTGAACCATCTTGTTTCCCCAGCAGCTTTAACTGTATTTTATCTGCTACTCTGACCTCTCCCCTGCATTTCTTCTGTAGCCTTTCACCTGAATTTAAAGTAGTATCTGTTGGCACATTAAATCTGGGAGGCAGTTCCTTACCGCAATTGTCCCCTCTTGCACTGCTATTTTGTAAGTTTATATTATACACTTAAAGTAATAAAATGAACTATTTTTTGACTTTGGATGTCTCTTTACACTAGCTGACAGCTGTACTAAATCAGTGTTTTCTTTGCCTGGAGGTACAAGCTATTTAAATAATAATAACTGTTTGCTCATAGAAATAACAGAAATAATTTTATGTTAGACTTTTGCATGCATACAGGACAGTATTTCAGTTCACTTTGTGGCAGCCTTAGATATTATTTTGGTGCCCAGAATTTTGTTTGTCATTTTATCAACATAAATGATTATCAACTAAAGTTGAAGGCAATCGATTGAGAAATGTACAACTTGCTTATTTAATTATGATAGTATAGATAGACCTCAAGTTACAACCATTTGTTTAGTAACCGTTCAATGTAACAACGGCACTGAAGATGACTTATGACCAGTTTTCACAGGTATGTCCGTTGGAGCATCCCCATGGTCACATGATCAAAATTTAGACACTTGGCAACAACTGGCATATATTCATGACAGTTGCAGTGTCCTGGGGTCATGTGATCACCATTTGTAATCTTCCCAATTGGCTTCCAGCAAACAAAGTCCGTATGGGAAGCCAGATTCACTTAACAACTGCAGTGATTTGCTTAACTGTGGCAAAGAGGTAATACAATAGTGCATAACTCATTTAACAACTGCCTAGAAACAGAAATTTTGGGTTCAATTGTGGCCATAAATTGCTAAATACATAGTTGAGAGGCTGATGGCAGTATTAATGTTATGGTTATTATTTTTGCCTCCTTCAAGTAGACATAAATAATAAATTATTGTTACTGCAGTAGGTGATTATCCAGAAATCTTGTGTTGGAACATACAGAAAATACAATATTAAGATGATCAGCATTAGAAGAGGAAATGCTAGGGTTTTAATTTGGATGTATTATAAAATGTTTTAGGAAGATTTGATTTAGAAGGATGGCATGTTCTTTCAAAAATAAAATATTAAGCACATTAAATAAAAGGAAGAACATTATAATTTTGTATATATATGCCTATATGAATGCCAAAACTATACTAACTCCTAAATACTAAACATGGGAAATTTTTTGTTTGTTTTTCAGTTCAAGCCACTTTTGTGAACAAGGAAGGGTTTTTTCCAGGATTTAGTCTGGAAAAAAAGCACACCTCCGGGTGCTCTTTGCTTTACAGGGCAATACAGGAAAATACAGACTTAATATTAGAACTCGGATGTGGAAGAGGCGAGGGTCCAAAAAACCCCCTACCATTCATGGATAGAAATGTTTAGACTGATTCTAGTCATGACAAAATAGGAAGATACCCTGATTAAAGGTGGCCAGGAACTTAGGAACCCCCAGGACTGAAACTTGATGCTACAAAAAATTACAAAAGCCTAGTTAGATCAGCTTGTATATTGTTACCTGTACTGAGTATACTATTGGCTGTCATGATAAGAGCAGGGAGGGACTTACTGGAGCTCTGTAGTACCCTTGGGGTGTCTTTTAAAAAGCTGGGGAGGCAGTTAGTTCGAAGTTTAGTTGGACTGTTCAACCAAATTGGAAAATGTTCCGGCTTTTCAGACACGCTAAGCAGTTGTGCTGCTTTCAGATGAAACGAACATTGCAGAAAACACTTTGGCCTCTCACTTTTTCAGCACTGGTGAAACAGAACAGGTAAGTGAAGAAAAAATAGCACTAAAATGTTGACATCTTCAGGCTCTGTAATCAGACTTTTACTTTTACACAAACTTTTCTAATGGTAATCTACTAGAAAATTTGATAAGAAAATTCTGCTTTAATCATAATGAGTATTAGAAAAATAGAAGTCAGGGTGTTTTAAAATATTAGGATCACCAGCTGCAAATCTGCAAGTGAAAAAAAATGCCTCTTAAAACTCTTCTCTATGAAAAGCACGCACAAGTGTTTTCAACTTTCATCCTCTATCTTGCCTTTAATTCCAATATAACTGGCTATTTCTTACAATTTCTTCTCTTTGTGAAAGATCATTTGTGAATGTTTACATCTGAATCCTATAAGAACAGTGGGTTAAATTAACTAATGGAACCCAGAGAATCTGATCCATAAGAATGCATGTGAGAAAAACCTTTTTCCAAATTATGTAGTTTTTGAATAGCAAGCCGTTTAATTAACTGGTAATGCAGAAGCAGTTTGGTCCAATGTGAATATTGATGGCATAAAGGGCCACAATTAGCTCAGGTGTTGTACAATTTATTAAAAAAATACGAGAAAGTCTGCAGTTATCTATTTACCAGTTTTCACAGCAAGGATAGTTTCTATTCCAGTTCATTAAATGTATACTTTTATTTTTTTCCTACTTAACATAAATATTTTCACTGTGTTGTACTTTCCATTTTTCAGATCTCAATTAGAACTATCTAATTCTAATAGTCTCACATAATATTTTTCATGAATGCACAATGAAATATTAAACCCAAAAGTCAACTGTCAATGTAAAATTCAAAACTGGGATTCAAATTCCTGCCCACACTTAATAGTAAACTGATGTAGACTTTGTTGCTTGTAGCCCTGATAAACTATTCCTTTAAATAAGAAAATACTCTTATTTCCTTTGATATCCCACTTTTTTTTAAAAAAAGAGCTAATTTACATTAGAATGGTTATTATTAGAAATATTTAATGAAGCACTTGAAGAGGCCAAATTACCAACAAGGACAGAAGCATTTAATTCCAAAGGAAGTTATAGACCGTCAAGAAATAAAAACTACAGACCCATTTCATTATTAAACACCGACTACAAAATATTCGCCACAATAATATCAGAAAGAGTAAAAAGAATCTTAAATGAATGCATCCATTCAGATCAAAATGGTTTCTTTTCAAATAGACAGATAAAAAATAAAATGAGAACCATTATAAACACTTTAGAGGATTTATAGAGGCACATCCAGAAAAACAGGCTGCACTGGTTTTCCTAGATGCCCAAAAAGCATTTGACAATTTAAATTGGAAATTTATCGGTACACAATTAAAAAATATGATATTTGGGGGGAAATTTATAAAAATGAAAAAATTTATACAATTCAAACAGCAAAAGTGATAATGAATGGTGACACTACAGAAAAAAATTGATATAACAAAAGGGGTAAGACAAGGATGCCCGCTTTCACCTCTTCTATTTATCTTAACTTTAGAAACACTCTTAATAAAAATTAGGATCAGGACATAAAAGGCTTAAAAATTTAAAAAATACAAATTCCAAGCATTTGCCGACAATCTAGTATTCATATTAGAAGAACCATTAGAATCTGGACCTAAATTAATTCAAAGAGTAGAATATGGTGAGGTAGCAGGATTTAAAATTAATAAAAGTAAAAAATAATAACAAAAAATCTTACTAAAAAACGAGAATTAGAAGAAAAAACATGCAAGTAGTTAGAAAAGTAAACTTTAGGAATTTGGCTATCGGCTAACTGTTCTTCAATTAAGGAAGATAATTACAACAAAATACTACAACAAATAAAAAAAAGATTTAGAAATTTGGGAAAATCTTCAATTGTCACTTACTGGAAGGATAGCCTCCATCAAAATGAACATACTACCGAGAGTACTATTTCTATTTCAAGTCACACCGATAAAACTAGGGAAAACTTTTTTTTTGAAGATCTAAATAAATTAACCACAAAATATATTTGGCAAGGGAAAAAACCAAGGATTAAATTAAAACTACTGCAGGATAGTAGAGAAAAAGGAGGCTTTGCACTCCCAGATTGGGAATTATACTATCAGGCAACAGCGTTAACATGGATAAAAGATTGGACTGAACTAAAAAATAAGAGGATCTTGACACTAGAAGGGCACGACCTACAAGCAGGATGGCATGCATTCATTTGGGATGGGAAAAATAAAGCCCACAGTTATTTTCAAAGACATCTAATCAGAAATGCCTTGCTTCAGGTCTGGCAAAAAATAAAAAGAAACCATTACACCAAAATAGAAAACTGGTTATCCACAATGGAGGTGTTGAAATGCTTGAATTTAACAGACATAGATTAACTGATAAGGTATAAGGATCTGATAAATGAACAAGGGAATTTGAAATCTAAACAAGAACTAAAAGACCAGGGTATAGCTATAGATTGGTGGACATATATGCAAATTCAGACCAGGTATAATAGTGACATAAAATTATATGAATTTCAAAAAGAACAGCAGGAATTAGACAGGATTTTACTAGGGCCGGAAGAAAAATTGATTAGGAAAATATATAAATATATATTGAAATATAGAATGGAAGAGGAAGTGGTTAAAGAAACAATGATAAGCTGGGCAAAAATTTTTGGATATAGCATAGATTTGGAGAAATGGGAAAAACTTTGGGAAATAAATTTGAAATTGACTGTCTGCAGCTTATAAGGGAAACCAGTATAAAATGTTTTATAGATGGCACCTTCTGCCAGCAAGACTCGCTAAGATGTTCCCAAACATATCACTGATTTGTTGGAAATGTAAAAAATCATATGGGACATATTCATGGTGGACATGTGCAACAGCAAAAATGTATTGGACTAAAATTAAAAAATGGCTCAAAGAGATAACTAAACATCATATAGACTAGAAACCAGAATTATTTTTATTGGGCATACTGTACATACAAGAAATTACAATAAAGAAATACAATATCTAATTCTACATATTATAACTGCAGCTAGGATAACCTATGCACAAAATTGGAAAAATAACATCAGGAAAATTTTGGACTGTGCGGAGATGGATAAATTGATGAAAGAAATAAAAGAAAAAGATGAAACAGAATGCTACTTAATATGGAATAAATGGTATAAATGGTTGGAGGACAGGAATAATAAGTAAGAAAATATACAATAGAAATGAGCTAGAGATAAGGTAGTATTAAATGGTATGAAATACACAATGTATGTAAAGTAATATATAGATATAATAGAAATGTATACATAAGTAGTATAAATAATACGTAAGAAATAAGAGAACCACAACTACAAATATGTGAATATGAAGGGGGAAAATACAAATTGTGATTATAAACTGATACGGAATTGTTGTAAAATGGAAACTTTTTTCCTTTTCCTTTTGTTTTGTTTTTGTTTGTGTTTTTGAAAGAAAAAAACAATAAAAATATATTTTTAAAAAAGCTAATTTTATATTTATAATAAAGCAATCAAAATTAAAATTAGTATTACAGGTAGTCCTTCACTTACAACAGTTCATTTTGTGACCATTCAAAGTTACAACAGCACTGAAAAAAGTGACATGAATGTTTTTCACAGTTACAACCTTTGAAACATCTGCATGATCATCTGATCAAAATTCAGATACTTGGCAACTGGTTCATACTTATGACTTGCTGTGTCCCAGGGTCACATGATCACCTTTTGCTTCTGACAAGCAAAGTCAATGGGGAAGCCAGATTCATTTAACAACCAGGTTACTAACTTCACAACTGCAGTGATTCACTTAACAACTGTGGCAAGAAAGGTTGTAAAATGAAAAACTCATTTAACATTTGTTAAATCTCACTTAGCAAGAGAAACTTTGGTTTCAATTGTGGTTGTAAGTTGAGGACTACCTGTATCTCTATGACAATAGGAAGAAAAGCTCAGAATAAAAGCAAGGAGACTGAATTTTTAGAATACTCTTTTTGTAGGGTCTTTAAGGGGCAATAACTTAAGTAATATATGCACACACCCTTTGGACCTGACCCCTAATGCTGTCCAGCAATGTTGATCTTGTGCAAATGTAATCAAAGATCTTTGTATTAAACATTAACCTCTTGGATAACAATATGTTACGGTTAGGATGAGCACGTATCGTTTATGCTATTGGAATGCATCTGTTTTTAAGATGCTGTAGATCTAAACCCAGTAAAAGTCTTAATTCCACAGTTCACCCAAATGCTAAAGTGCAAAGAAAACTTAGATACTATTCAAATCATATATATCAGGTGTTTATCCAATTTAAAATAAATGTTTCTATTTTGCTCTTCATACAAGCTTGCAAAATATTAAAATCTATAAAGCCAAATCTATAAAAAGTATTGCTACAACAATATGATCAGTGACAATATAAAAAAACAAATTATAGAAATTGTTCTCACCAGTTCTCTTTTAAAAGGATGAAAATATAACATTAGAAAATAAAAAGAGGCTATTTCAAGAATCTATCTCAAAAGGCAGCACCTGAATATCAGGGTACCACAGTGAATACAAAATGTTTGTTTTTTGGCAGAGACTTACCTAATTTCTTTCAGTGACAGAAAAATTGAAACAAGATTCCTTGGAACTCAAGTATAGAAGCAAATCTTCACTACCATAAATATATATAAACTGGGGATGCCTGCAATATTTCTGTCGTTGAATGAGTCCTCTTTAGCACTAGGAATTTCCACATTCATTTAAAAAGCAGCCTTGAATGCAGCAGTAGTCTTATCTGAAGGCTGCCACTGCAGCTCGAAGCACCTTTGTGTCATTGTTGATTGTAAGGTACTTCACTTTTCCATAAGCTTCACAGGGATATTGGAGATGGAGTGAGAAAATGAGCACTGAAGTAACTTGCGCCTCAGATTGTACAGTAATGCCTAAATGTGAAGCAACAGTTATTTACACAATGGGGTTTAATTATAGTACATTTACCTAGCAAACAAAATTGTGAATATTCCTTTCCTTTAATCCCTAAGTATAAATACACCTGCTTTTGTTATTTGCTTGTGGGATAATCATGAGGCAAGCAAGATCCTTGCCAGCATCAGTCAAAAACATGTTTGTTTTGTAAGGTATTCCTCCTAATAATGTAGAAGCCAGAATTATATCTAAATGTGTATTGTGAAAAACCTTCCCTCTTTACTTGTCTTGCAGTTTCTCCACAGATTCTATACAATCATCCCAAACAACCTCTCCATGGCCTAAGGATGTGGGTATCCTTGCTCTGGAGGTATATTTCCCATTCCAATATGTAGAACAAAGTGAGCTAGAGAAATATGATGGGGTAGAATCTGGGAAATACACCATAGGCCTAGGCCAGAAGCAGATGGGTTTCTGTGCTGCACACGAAGACATCAATTCCTTGTGCCTGACTGTGGTACAACATCTGGTAGAGCGAAACAATCTCTGCTGGGATTCTATTGGCCGCCTGGAAGTTGGAACAGAAACTATTATTGACAAATCCAAAGCTGTTAAGACTGTTCTGATGCAGCTCTTTCAGGATTCAGGGAACACAGACATTGAGGGCATTGACACAACCAATGCTTGCTATGGAGGTACAGCTTCTCTATTCAACTCTGCTGATTGGGTGGAATCCAGCTCCTGGGATGGTAAGTGTTGGCAGACTTTAGTTCAGTTCTTTTAGTGGTAGAACCCAAGGTTTCTCAACTTCAGCAACTTTAAGATGGGTGGAGTCCAACTCCCAGAACTCTGGGAATTGGAGTCCACCCATCTTAAAGGCACTGAGGTTGAAAAACAATGGTATAATGTGCCTTAAATGCTCATTCTGAAAAAAGAGTATTCAAATTGTTAATTGGTTAAATTTCAAAGGTAAGGAAGCTGAGCCTTTGATTCTACAAAGCTGTTGACTATTAATACTATATATTCAGCATAATGTAGTCACAACATTATACCCTTTCAGCGGAAGATAGAAAGTGGAATGTTTTTTAAGAATTTTCTCTATAAATCATTACTATGTAGTACTGGAGTTGCAGTAACAGTAATACTGGAGACAAAATGTCTCTTGCTACAGAAGCAACTTTGCTTTAATGTTTCTAATATTCTCCACTTTTCTGATTTTCCTTTTCCATTTAATCTATTATCAACTCTTAATCTATCAAGCTTTAAAATCCAGTTCAGTTTTTTTCAAGTATTTACTCTAAATTCTCTCCTTTTCCCATTCAGCTTAGTTTTCTGAACTTTTCAGTTCTTCCTTATACTGCATTAATGATTTGATTTTACCCAGACACAATGCTTTTTTTTTTTTATCCAGTTTGTTAATATATGTTGACATACACCTGGGACTGACAGAGACAGAAAATAACCCTGGGGTTGTGAAGAATTACTTTCATTGTAGAGAAAAAAGAGGAAGAGATAGGGGATTCATCAGATATACCTTCCACTACCCCCCCACTTCTACTTATGAAAAACAGTCAATTCAAAGTCCATGCACAAATTCTAGGATACCAAAGAAAATAATAGCAAAAAAGAGGCAAAAGAGCATGGTGATGGGCCATTTGGTCATCATCAACCTTGTCTCAAGAGCAAGAATAATGTAACAAAGCAGAAAGTACATGAAGACTCCCTGTCAGTTACTTCTGCAAAGAAGCAGAGCTCACTCTGGAGGAAATGAAATAGAGCAAATAGAAGATTACAGTATGAGATGCATTCCTTGTGTCACTGTCCTTTATTATTATGTCAGTAAACAAGAAAGCAGTCCTAATATTGCCTACTAATTAATTAATGCTGCCCATTAACTGAACCACCAATGTGGGATGACCCCAATACTGCTATTTGCCCCATGGGAGAAAATATAGAGGCTTCAGAAGTTCTCTACATTTAGCTAATAGTTTACAGCCCCCCAAAAGAAATCCCATAGAGTTTTCCAAGTCTGACCTTTGAATAAACATATTATGGATTAGATTTTAAGACAGTTGACCACTCCCTTTAAAAAAAAGTGTAGGTAATTAAACCCTGCTTTTCTCAGTTGCAGTACAATTATTCTTGTCAAGAAGGTTCCACATGGAAGCTCCTTTCAAAACCCATACTGATTGCAATGTAATTTCCAGATTTCAAAAGTGCACATTAGTAGTTTTCCATTAATCTTAAAATCATGATATAATAATATCTGACCTTTGGTTCTAGAGCTCAGCCTGTTTAGGATATGCCTGACTGCTTACTGAAAGAAGTATAAAACATTTAAAAAAAAAAAAAAGCCTGGGCTTTTGTCTCTGTTTAGAAACTAATTTTGTGGCTTTTGGAAAACCAGGATCCTCAATTTCAACCAACTTGGGAAGAATAGTTCTAACATTGCTGTGATAGAGTTCAGAGAGTAGGCTGGGGAGGTTTGGGATTCTCCAGTGATTTTAAAGTAGTCATTTTGCCCTTGCATAGACACTTGGCCTCCACCCAGAATTCTGTGATGGAACCATCGGACAGTAGATGGCGAAAGAGGGAAGTAAAGGATATGGCTGCCTTCCACAGGGCTGTCAGGAATATTACTAGGAAATGGCTACTTTTTGTTAAAGGAGCCACAATTTCAGAATATGTCATTTTGTGCCACCATAATATTGAGTTGGGGGATGCCCCTTGAGGTCATTTTTAAAGCACAAAATGACAAAATATAGCTATACAAGCTATATCTACCTTGACAGAACTATGTGATTTTTCTTCTTTCCACCCTTGTTATGAGTTTTATGGCTGATGCTGCTGTGTTTTCCTCCATAGCTCTTTTTACCAACAGGGAATGGTTGAAAAGTCTTCCTTCCCCACCAAGGTTTCTCAAATCAGACAATTTTGAGGGGTGGGGGACCCCTAATATATTATCACATGTATTTTTGATCTAGGTCCTTCCTTTCAAACCTCTCTACTGTGTATCCATTCATTAAATCTTAATTCTCACCATATGTAAACTGAATAAAACTATCATGTTTCATCTGTCTTGTAACTTTTTCCTTACCTTTTCTGTGCTTCTATTGGCTCTTTGATGTCAAAAGGGAAGTCCTTGGGGTAGGGGCCTCTCTTTTTTGGCTTAGTCCAGTGTTTCAGCAAATTTCAGATAGGTGGACTTCAATTCCCAGAATCCCAGAGCTGAACACAGCTTAAAGTCAGTACTATTCAAAAGCATTGGCTTAGGTAAAGTGTCATGTTCTTGAATAGATAACAGCTACTGGATCAGGAGTTGAAGCTACAAAAGAACTTTGGCCCATTTTATGAAGAAAATAAGAAAGAGATTGTTTTTCTCTTCATCAGTGTTGACGCTTTGGTGATGCTCTTGTCATGCCAGGACGCTATGCCTTAGTGGTTTGTGGTGATATTGCTGTGTATGCTACTGGAAATGCAAGACCAACAGGTGGAGCTGGAGCTGTAGCTATGCTGGTTGGACCAAATGCTCCTCTGACTTTAGAGAGAGGTCAGTAAAAACATTTACAGTACTTAGATTATGGATTTCAGCTAAAACTAGTTTGAAGGGGGGAGTATTTACTGCAGAAGAACAATATGGGTGTATGATGAAAACAATTCCTTTAAAGGGAAGCTGATAATGAGTCTTGTTGCAACAAGACTTAAGCATTACAACAGCCACGTTAATAGTTTCACTGCCCTGACAGGGGCACTGCAGCACAGACACTTGTATGATAGAACAAGTCCAGAGCTATGAATTTATTCCGCTGCAAGTGAAAAAGATGAATAGGACAAAGATGGGTATCTGTCAGACTCCATGGTGCTTGCTAATTACTCAGCAGTTAGATACAATGATGTATGCTGAACCAGAAATTCAAAAGAACTTGCAGGTGAAAAAGATTGGTGATGGTAAAAATATGTCTATTTCAGGGACATAGAAGGCTGTAGGAAGCTGCTCTTTATAATAAGCTTCTCATCTGCAAGAAAGAGTCCTTTGTGTCTGAGACATTAGTATGGTTCAGAGGGTATTCTTAAAGTATTTTGTATTTTATGAGCAAACCACATTTACTTTACCTCTCCTTCCACCTCTACCCCAACAACGAGGAATTGTGTTTGCATTATCTGGAAACTGAGCAACTTCTGAATAAATCTAATCAGAGCTCATCTAGGGAAGATTAGAGGAACAGTCTACTTTTACCACATGTCATATCAAGAGTCCTTTTTAGGTATTTTCCCACTGTATGATTATCTGCTGTGGGGATAGGTTGGGGAGGTACATTTAGAAGATGGAGAATATTTTCTACTCAAGGAACTTCCAGTGCATTTCAAAATTTTGATAGTCTGAGTTAGTTTTAAAATGATGTATGAAAGGCCATATTCTAATGTGGAAGAAATTCATAGTCAGCAAGGAGATTATTTACCAATTCTCTTTTCCTGATCATCTTTGGATAGTCATTCTGACTTGTTTCTACTTTACTACTCTCATAAAATGCAAAAGTATTTTGTGTATTCAAGCTACAAATTTGTAATGACCTTCAGATCTTCACCAATGTTCAATTTATATTTTTCATACTGAATCTTTCCCAAAAGTAGTTTCATGTTCTGATACAATTCTTTCACCTTAGCTTTGGCATTGCCTTTACCTGTCATTTACTTGTCATACAACATTACCTGTCAGTAATTTATTTCCATTATTACATTTAATTGTACACCACCCATAGTCGCCTATATGGGTGAGATGGGCAATCTCTAAATTTGATATTAAAATAAAAAATTATGAAGAACATTTTTTTCATGAACTAACTTTTGTGGAGTTACTGAACAAGTGCCACTCATTTACATTGTGTTCATGACCAAGAACATATAACTGAACAAACTTCTTTACAAAACACTAGTCCATGTTCTTGTTAAATTCATCATGGCAGCTGCAGAAACAACAACAAAAACCCTTTCATATCATAACAGCAAAGATTTTATCCCTTTACTCTCGAACCTAAAAGTTCACCCTTCTTCTTTGACAAGTTCAAATCACACAAGATCATTAAAATCCCTTTGGATCAACAAATGTGGTTCAATTGAAAGGTTGGATTTTTGAATTAATATTTTCCCTTATATACCCTGTGTATGCATTATCATCATCAGTAGATTCATTGCACTAAACAGGCAACTGCTTACTATATAGGACTTATTGCACATGGTAAATCAGAGTATTTCATAATGTGTTTACTTTTAGAGTGATTCCTATTATACTTGTCAGGCAGAAATTACGATCTAATGAATTGTCTTTTGACTCTCTCCAAAACATAGGAAAGGCAAATGGCTTATAGCATGAACCATTTAACCATCTTGTTAGAAATCTAACACGTCATACAGCAATTGTGTGGGCCCAAGTCTTATCTTAATCAGCCACTTTACAATCAAAATAAAGTTCATAGCATTTTTGACAAGTGGGCTATAGTTTAGTTTCTGAGTTTTAACTGTTAGCTCACCACATGCATAGCTGAAAGTATCAGGGTGATTTGCATAGTTTTATGGCAGGATAGCATTATGTAGATAATCTACATAAACATAAGTTTTGTTATTTGTTATAACACCATAGTATAATAATTAAACTAATATTTAATTGAATACAGGAACTATAGACTTAAACTTTATACTCTGATGAGGAGTACTGCTTTTCAGGCAGAGATTAGATTCATGTGCAAACATGATTCACCCTGCACCCTTTGGTGCTAGCTATCATGTCTACTACTTTTCTCTTGAGGTTATTTACATAAGGAACAATAATAACTAACTTTTGCGCAATGATTGTTAGAAGTATGTTACTCTAGTCAAAATATAGTATTATACTGGACCTAGTTAAAAATAAAATGAACATGAAGCCACAACAAAACTAAGCCTGATGGGAAAAAAATACTGATTTCATTTTTTAATTCTGCATGGAAAAGTCTGCTTTGAACAACCATTATATCCTTGTGATAAAATTGTTATGATCAGTGTTACCAGAATAGATTCTAAACCCAGATAGAGCTTTAAAGGGAAGAATCATCATATTCAGAAACTGATCATTTTTAAAAAACTGGTGACATATGTAATTAATAATCAGAGCATACTATATTCAATTATAGTAACTTAATTCAGTTCTTGTTTTAATCAGCTGAAGTTTTTACCTATCTTTAATAGTATGGGCAACTCATTATAGCAGATGATCCTAGAATATTCCAGAGCAAGGATGGCTTATTCAGGACAGGTTATAACTCTTCCCCACTACAAGTAGCAATTCACTATAGGAACTTTATAAGGCCATCAATTAATTACAGTAATACATCCAGGGTGTACCCCAGATTATGAACTTTAGAGGGGACACAACCCCTTTCAGAAATTATAAAATATTTCTCCAAACAGGTAACCCACCTGACTACTGACCTTCTCTCTTATCAGGATGATGCTGTTGTTTTAATTCACCATCAGTCAGGCCCCAAACCAAGAAAGACATGTGGTAATTCTTCCCAGCTGAATTCTTTATTGTTTCATATCTATAGACAAAATCTTGCCAGACTAAGCATTCCACTATCTCCATCTACAATACACTCTGTCAACTATTAGGGATGGGCTGTTTTCACCCTCTTTCTCTCACACAAAATGTCTGGGGTGAGCTGTTTCTGACTTCTCTGTAATGCACCCTCTCCCTCTGTGAATCCATTTCCTTAGTACATTCTATCACACTCTCACTGAGATCATTATTTATTCCAGATGGTGGAATGAACTGATTCAATAGAAGACAGGTTTATATGGAGGAGATAGCAGCAGATATTCTCTATGTGTCAGTTTGTGGGAATGGATAAAACTTCCTGGGAACCTGGACCTTGGAAAGGGAAGCATCTGGGAAATGATATAGCACACCCCTCACCAGGACCTTAGAGAAGGAGTCTTCTGAAATTAAGTGAGATTGAGATATAAAACTCTCAGTGTGGGCTATTTATTGCATTCATTGTTATAAATATTCACATTGAAAATATCATTCATATTGGAAGGGCTCTCCAATTTTATAAGCAGGAGAAATCAGAATCTTCTTGGAAGAATCATATGCTTAGTGGAAATTGCTTGGTGAGATGACTGGCCATATAAATCACTCAATAAATTATTGAATGTCTGTCACAACTTCAATTGTAATAGTACAGGGGTGTCAAACTTAAGGCCCGTGGGGTGTTTAAATCTGGCCCGCAGGGCTGGCCTGGAAATATCAAAGGACCAGCCCACGTGGCCTGCTTCTGTCGGCCAAAAGCAGGCCTCTGCGCAGCCCATTTTTGGCCGGCAGAGTGCTGCAGGAGGGCTGGATTGGACATAATTACAATTATGTGGCCTCAAGTAAGTGCCTGATCTGGATAGAAAACAAGCAACATCCTCTGTTAATACTACAGTTTAACATACTGTAGGTCCATTTAATTTACAATCAACAATCTATAATTGACAGCCATTTCTATTTACTATCCTGGAAATTTACCTCTGCTGTTAGATCTTTTATTATCATGTTATTTATGTTATTGTATTTTTATTATTAGTTGAATAATAAAAATACAATAGTATAAATAGCTTTTCTGCCTGAAAAAGCAATTTGCTATTAAACAATGGTGTATTAAAAAGTTTAGTGGAATATGAAAAATGAAGAATAAGTAATAAATGTTTGCCAATAATATCTGGTAGAGGAGATAGGAAAATGGTTATAGTAAAGAACTGTGGAAAGAAGGAAGATAAGGGGAAAAATGCATCTTGAGCCTGTGTCAAATGCCCACTATGGCTACGCCCACCCCGGCCACACACCACCACACACACACACCGGCCCTCTGAGGTGAAACACAACCCTGATGCGGCCCTCAATGAAATAGAGTTTGATACCCCTGTCATAGTGTAAAGAAGATCATGTTTTTATGACAGATTATCAAGTCTATGTCATCATCTTCCTATTCAGGTCTCCGAGGAACCCATATGGAGCATGTCTATGACTTCTATAAGCCAGACCTGGCTTCAGAGTATCCTATGGTAGATGGACAGCTTTCCATTCAGTGCTATTTCCAGGCTCTTGATCAGTGCTATGCCACATATCGAAAGAAAATTGAAAGTCAATGGCAGAAAGGTTTGTATGTCTGGAAAGCTAAGCTTTCCCATGTTTTTTTCTTATCCTCTGATATGCTGATCTATTTATGCAAGTATGGCTTGGTATAGAGCTCCACCCATGGAAAGTTGTATTTAAGATGTGAAAAGGAAATAGTAAATACAGTAATAGGAAATAAGAGAGAAATAGTCCTCATCTTGTGCAACCCTATTGAAAGGGGCCATGATCTTAAAATTAACTAATCTGTGTTTTAGATTATTGCTTTGGGCAGTGGAAAAGGAGAAGGAAGAATCTTGAACCTATAGCTCTGCTCAACAATGGAATCTGAAGTAAGGAATATATTCCTTCTTCTTATTTCAGGGCCTTTCCTCATGACTGAATTACTGAGTATTGCCTTGACTTGGTAGAAAGCAATATTTACATGAACATTCACTGTCCCCATTGTCAATTCTTTTCTGACCTCAGTTGTCTTTGTTCCAAGCTGATTTCCATTATAAGATAATACAAGTGATTCATCCAGAGATTTTATTTATCTCAATAAAGGCATAGATTTAGAATAACAGAGTTGGAAGGGACCTTGTAGGATATATAATACAACTGCCTGCTCAAGCAGGAGACCCAAACCATTTCTGACAAGTAGCTATCTAGTCTCTTCTTGAAAGCCTCCAGTGATGAAGCACTCACAACTTTTGAAAGCAAGCTGCTCCATTGGTTCATTGTTCTCACTGTTAGAAAAAAAAATTCCTTATTTCTAGGTTAAATCACTCCTTGATCAGTTTCCATCCATTATTCCTTGTCTGGCCTTCAGGTGCTTTGGAAAATAGATTGTCCCCCTCTTCTCTGTGACAGCCCCTCAAATATTGGAACACTGCTATCATGTCACCCCAGGTCCTTCTCTTCACTAGACTAGCCATTCCCAGTTCTTGTAACCGTTCTTCATGTTTTAGTCTTCAGGCCTCTAATCATCTTTGTTGCTCTTCTCTGCACCCTTTCTAGAGTCTCAACATCTTTTTTATAGCATGGTGACAAAAACTGAATGCAGTATTCCAGGTGTGGCCTTACTAAGGCTTTACTACTTACTAGTACCTCACTTGATCTTGATTCAATCCCTCTGTTAATGCTCTTTAGGATTACATTGGCTTTTTTGGCTGCTGCTGCACACTTCTGGCTCATATTTACTTGATTGTCCACTAGGACTCTAAGATTCCTCGCACAGTTACTGCTATTAAGCCAGGTTCTACCTAATCTATACGTGTACTTTTGGTTTTTCTTGCCTAAATGTAAGACTTTACTTTTCTCTACATTGAATTTCATTTTGTTAGAAAGGGCCCAATGTTCAAATCTGTTGAAATCCAGCTGGATCTTGGTGCCTATCATCTAGAGTGTTGGCTATTCCTGCCAGCTTAGTGTCATCTGAAAATTTGGTCAGTTCCCCTTCTATTCCCTCATCTAAGTCATTTATGAAGATATTGAAGACTACTGGGCCTAGGACAGAACCTTGTGGTACCCCACTGCTTACTTCCCGTCATGTAGATGTAGTACTATAAGGACTACTATTTGAGAATGGTTTGTTAGCCAGTTATAAATCCATCTGGTGGTGATGCTATCTATCCCACTTTTTTTTACCTTACCAAGAAATAGGTTGTGGTCTACTTTGTTGAATGCCTTACAGAAGTCTAAGTATACTATGTCTACAACATTTCACTGGTCTACTAATTTGGTCACTTTGTCCAAGAATGAAATAAGATAAGTTTGGAATGATCTGTTTTTAACCAACCTGTGCTAGCTTCTAGTTATAACTCTATTTGTTTCTAGAAGTTTGCAGATCTATTTTTTTTATTATCTTTTCCAGTATCTTCCCAAGTATTCATGTTAGGCTGATTGGCCTGCAGTTTCCTCGGTCTTTATTTTTTTCCCTTTTTTCAAGATGGGAACCACATCACATCTTTTCCAATCCTCAGGTAGTTCCCCGGTGCACCAGGATTTTTGAAAGATATGGTACAATTGTTCTGAGATAACATCTGCCAACTCCTTCAGAACTCTGGGATGTAATCTGTCCCATGATTTATATTCATCAAGGTCAGACAGGTGTTCTCTTACCATTTTCTTACTTATTTTAATTTTTAGTCTGTCCTTTACAGTTATGTTTTTGGTAGATTAGGCAATAGTTTCTTTTTGCATGAAGACTGATGCATATAATGAGTTAAGCAGTTCTGCTTTCTCTCTACTGCCTATTACTTGATTGCCATCTTCTCTCTTTAGTGAACCATTTGTTTCCTTGACTTTTTTTTTTTTTTGGTTATTTATATGTTTGAAAGTAACTTTTTAAAATTATCTTTGACTTTTGTTGCAAATCTTCATTCATTTTGAGCCTTTGCTTTCCTGATTTCATCTTTGCATGTTCTGGCTATTTGCTGATAATCAGCTTTAGTTGTGTGTCCCTCTTTCCATTTTTTGTACCTGTCCTTTTTGTCTTTCAGTGTGTCAGAGAGATCTTTGTGCAGCCATACTGGTTTCTTCTTGAATTTCTTGTTTTTCTTTTTCAGTAGTATTGTGTTGGACTGGGCTTTTATGATCATATTTTTTAGTGTCTCCCAGACACTGCAGAATTTCCCAAACTTCTTGAGTTGTTTTGCCCTTTAGGATTTTCATCCAAGGAACTTTCCCAAACTCTGAGTTTGTTAAAACCAAGTCTTTTAAAATCCAAGTATGATTATGTTCTATTATGTATATTATGTTCTGGCATGATTATGTTCTATTATGTTGAATTCCAATATGACATGGTCACTCTCACCCAAGGTTCCTGTAATTTCACCTCATTCTATCACTTCTTCTGTGTTAGTAAGAATTATGGCCATCTCTCTAGTTCCCTCCTCTACCTTTTGGACAACAAAGTTGTCAGTTAGGTTGGTCAGGAACATGTTCAATCTCTCAGTTGATGCAGAATTAGTCTTCCTGTTGATGTCAGGGTAATTAAAAAGCCCCATTACTATTGTAGTGTGTCTCCTACATATATTTGTTAGTTGGTTAGCAAAAAGTACATCTACTTTTTCTGCTTGGTTGGGTGGCAGAAGCATTAATTTATTTCTGTTACAAACAACGAAGTAAACCTGTCTTAAGAAATGGGAACTATCACAGAATTACAGAACTATACAATTGGTGGAGATCCCAAGTACAATTGTCTTAGTTAGACTAGAGATGCTAAGTTGCCATGTAATTCAGCTGCTTTATTGCAATAAGATGATATTTCCAGAATTAAGACTGTTTGGCCTTATTTATACTTTACTTATGTTTTCTTTCAAAAGCAATTCTCTCTCTTCATTTCTTTTATCTTCTCTTATGACTCTCGTTTTCTTTTCTCTTCCCCAAACTCTAAATACTTTGTACATAAGTTTCAGCTCTCAGAAATAAAACCCAAAATGCTAGTGAAATGATTTGGATTTATGTAATAATGAATTTGCTACAGTCTTATGTCTAGAAAACTTAAATATTCTAGAAGTGAGAAGGAGACAATTTGGAGAATTGTCTCAAAGTTGCAGGCCCTATCACCCCATCTCAATTAGTGGCTCCAGAAGAAGGGCAAAGGATTTATTTATACTAAATAAATCAATTTTTGTATTATGCATAATTGCAGGAGATGGCGGTTGTGCAGCAGGGATGAGCTATAGAAGTAATGGTTTCTTACGGAGTGGAGCATGTTTACTGAAGTTTGAAGTCCTGATGGGGAGGTTCCAGAAAACAGAGATTATCTCTATCTGTTTTTATAAAACACCCTTCTCTTTGGGTGAATTTGCCAAATTATTTCTATTATTATTCTTCTTTAAATTATTTTACTTGAGCAGCTGGGATAAGCAAACTCTGTACTCTGGAAGATTTCCAGTTCATGATCTTCCACACACCATTCTGTAAGCTGGTGCAGAAGTCTTTTGCACGGATCTTGTTGAATGACTTCCTTGCATCCCACAAACCAGACATGGGCAGTGGAATCTACAAAGGGCTCAAGGATTTCAGGTCAGTGAAAGCTATAAGAATTCCTTCTCCAATTCTATATATTAAAAAAAGAAATGCACAAGCTTTTTAATGAGAGGTGCTTTTTAATGTGAGGTCTTTTTGTTATTTGGGGGGGGGGGACAGTGAACTACAACTGAGAATTTAATAGCAACTTTAGGATTCAGGGATGCGGTGGCTCAGTTGCTAAGGCACTGAGCTTGTCGATCAAAAGGTTGGCAGTTCAGCAGTTCGAATCCCTAATGCTGCTTAACGGAGTGAGCTCCTGTTACTTGTCCCAGCTTCTGCCAACCTAACAGTTTGAAAGCACGTAAAAAATGCAAGTAGAAAAATAGGGACCATCTTTGGTGGGAAGGTAACAGCATTCCATGCACCTTTGGCATTTAGTCAAGCTGGCCACATGACCACGGAGACATCTTCGGACAACGCTGGCTCTTCGGTTTTGAAACGGAGATGAGCACACCCCCCCTAGAGTCGGGAATGACTAGCACATATGTGCGAGGGGAACCTTTACTTTTATCTTTACTTTAGGATTCAGACAGCAGATTTATGGGAAAGGATCACTACCTGGGTGATTCCCTACAGAAAAATATATTATTAGATAAGCATAAATTTGTGGAATCTTAAAATAATCAACTACACTTATTCTTTACCCTGGCTCCAAAAATGGAACCCCCATGTGAATTGGAGGAAGGGGCTTTTATGAATTTGTTCCACCCAGCCAGGAAGAGGGGGAGGCAAAACCACCCCCAGAGCCAAGGCCGCGAGGGAGCTAGGAGCTGTAGTGAGTGAGTGCCTAAACGGCAAGGAGAAAATCCCAAAAGAATACTGGAACCTCAAGGAGGCATTCAGTGAGAGGGGCTTGGATGTGCTCCCACCCCATTGCCCCATGGGCTGCAGCATAGAAATCCTCCCTGGGGTGAAACTCCCTAAGCCTACTTGATGACCCCGCGAGAGCTGGAGGAACTCCGAGCCTTTATTGACAAAAATCTAAAGCGGGGCTTCATCCAACCAGCTAAGCCGTGGGTGGTGTTTTTTTGTGAGGCTTTCTTTGCTTATGTGTCTCAACACAGTGTGTGTGGAGAATGTTTATCTGTTACGGCTAATGAAAGACATGTTGGCTCATCTGGCCAAAGGAAAAATCTTTACTAAACTGGACTTGAGAGAAGCTTATTACAGAGTCCATATTAAGGAGGAAGATGAGTGGAAGGAAGGAAGATGAGTGAAAACCACTTTCAATTGCCCTTTGGGTTGCTTCCAGTTCAAGGTGCTCCCATTTGGATTACAAGGGGCACCTGCTGTGTTCATGCAATTGATCAATGAGGTGCTTCATGATAATTTGTACAAGGGGATCCTGGATTACATATATGACATTCTTATTGACACCGAAACTATGGAGGAACATGTGAAGCTAGTGCGCTCAGTCCTGAAACAACTCAGGGCTGCTGAACTGTATGCGAAATTGTCAAAGTGTGAATTTCACCAGGATAAAATTGACTATTTGGGTTACCGCATATCACATGAGGGGGATAGAAATGGACCCTGAGAAGGTGCAGACGGTCATAGAGTGGGCGGCCCCTTGCACCAGAAAGCAATTGCAAAGCTTTCTGGGTTTTGCGAACTTTTATCAACAATTCATCCCCACCTTTGCTAAAATTGTATTACCCATTATCAACCTTCTAAAGACAAAGGGAGAGGTTAAGCCAAAGCCTAGCCATCCCCTCGAGTGGACAATGGAATGCCAAGCAGCCTTTGAGAAACTTAAGCAGCTGTTTGCAGCCAAACCAGTCATTAAACATCTTGATATGGATGTCCTCTTGGTAGTTCAGGCTGACGCCAGTGATGTAACTGTAGGGGCCATGCTATTGCTAGGGCCTTACAATCCTGCACTTACACCTCCAGGAAATTAACTGAAACTGAAAGGAGATGGGCAATATGGGAGAAGGAAGCATTTGCTGTCTGATGGGCCCTTTTAACTTGGAGGCATTTCCTTGAAGAGGCAAAACACCCCTTTGAGGTGTGGACTGACCTTAAAAACCTGGAAGCCTTAAAAACACCCCGAAAACTGTCGCCAAAGTAAATTCATTGGGCACAACACTTTAACCATTTTAATTTTTCATTGAGCTACCTTCCTGGGGGGAAGAACTTTATGGGGGATGCTTTATCTAGATTGCCCTGGTACAATAGTGCTCAGCCAGAAGTAATCCACCCAGTTATCCCCTCCAAGCAATTGGCTGCTCTGGTGGTCACCAGAACCCAGGAGAAAGTGGACTTCGACCTTCCCAGTGACTTAAGTGAGGAGCTGAAAGGAGAGCTGAAAAGTGATGACTGGTTCCTGTCCCACTCAAATGAGTGTACCATGCGAGGTGGCCTAGCATGGATTGGCACTAAACTATACGTCCCCACCGGTCTTAGGGGAACTGTGCTGCAACAGGCCCATGATTTGAAAGCTGCTGGACACTTTGGCTTCGTGAAAACTTTACATCTAGTCAAATGGCAGTTCTTGTGGCCCTTGTTGAAAAAGGATATAGAAACCTACGTGGCCAGTTGTCCTGTGTGTGCTTCTGCTAAGAGGCCCCCTGGGAAGCCTGGTGGACTCCTCCAGAGTGTTGCCAGTCCTGATGCCCCTGGGAAGGAAATATCCATGGACTTCATTGTTGAACTACCTGAGAGCGGGGAGAACACAGTCATTCGGATGATCACAGACCTATTTTTCAAGCAGGTGCAATTTGAACCCTGCTCCAAGATCCCTTCCGCAAAAATGCTTGCCAAACTGTTTATCCAACATAGATTACATGGGGTTCCTGACCACATCATTTCGGATAGGGGGGTACAATTTACCTTCCACTTCTGGAGGGAGTTCCTGAAGTTGTTAGGCTCCGCCCAGGGTTTAAGCTCTGCCCACCACTCTCAAACTAATGGGGCCTGTGAACATACAAACTTGGTTATGGAACAGTACCTCAGGTGCTATGTAAACTACCAGCATGACAATTGGGCCAACTTGCTGCCTTTTGCAGAGTCCGCTTACAATAACTTGATCCACAGTAGCACCGGTTTTACCCCATTTAAAGTTACTTCTGGTCAGGATTTCGTACCCATTTCAGAACTGCCCCAGGGGAAACCCCAGATCCCTTCCTTAGTGAACTGGATTGAACAGATTCAATGTATTTGGCCCATCACCTGTAAGGTGCTGACGGAAAAAAGATGGAAGAAATAAAAGAAGAAAACCAAAGATTGGCACAAGCAAATAAAAATCTGAAAGATGCAGTGGCAACATTGGACATGGAGAAAGCCTCATATGTATTAAGACTTCAGAATATACCCGAAGACAGTGAGAAAGTTTTAATGGGACTGGTTTCAAACCTGCTGGTGGAAGCACTGCAAACTGAGAAAGACGTAATAGAAGAAGAGATTGATCAAATTTACAGACTCAACTGAAGCTAAGCAAGAAGACACAAAGTGCTCAGGGAGGTCCATGTTAGATTTGTGAAGAGAACAATAAGAATTGAAATATTGAAAAGAGTGAGAGAAGAACCACTGCAATACAGAAACAAGGAGATCATGGTGCTGAAACAGATCCCTTGGAAGATAAGAGATCTAAGAAAACAATGTCAATTCTTGACTCCAAAACTAAATGAAAAAGGAATACATCTAAGATGGCTGGCTCCAGGGGGGAGCCTAATTTATTGGAACTCCAGAAGATATAGATTGGACTTTACATTTAAGGCACAGACTTTTATGAGAGACATGCAAGCATTTTAAAAGGGAAAACACAAGACCCACAAGAAGATAGGGAATTTTAAAAAGAACATGGAGAAGCTGGCAGGAATAGCCAACACTCCAGAAGATAGGCTCAAGATTCGGAAGGATCTTGACATACTTGAACATTGGGTGCTATCTAACAAAATGAAATTCAACAGTGAAAAAAGTAAGGTTTTACATTTAGGGAAGAAAAAAATGCACAGGTACAGTATATATGGTACCTTGCTCAATAGTAGTAACTGTGAGAGGGATCTTGGAGTCCTAGTGGACAACCATTTAGATATGTGCCAGCAGTGTGCAGCAGCTGCCAAAAAAGCCAAAACAGGTCTGGGCTGCATAAACAGAGGGATAGAATCAAGATCATGTGAAGTGTTAATACCACTTTATAATGCCTTGGTAAGGCCACACTTGGAATATTGCATTCAGTTTTGGTCACCACAATATAAAAAAGATGTTGAGACTCTAGAAAGAGTGCAGAGAAGAGCAACAAAGATGATTAGGGGACTGGAGGCTAAAACATATGAAGAACGGTTGCAGGAACTGGGTATTTAATGAGAAGAAGGACTAGGGGAGACATAATAGCAGTGTTCCAATATCTCAGGGGCTGCCACAAAGAAGAGGGAGTCAACTATTCTCCAAAGCACCTGAGGGTAGAACAAGAAGCAATGGGTGGAAACTAATCAAGGAGAGAAGCAATTTAGAACTAAGGAGAAATTTCCTGACAGTTAGAACAATTAATAAGTGGAACAACTTGCCTGCAGAAGTTGTGAATACTCCAACACTGGAAATTTTTAAGAAGATATTGGATAAGCATTTGTCTGAAGTGGTATAGAGTTTCCTGCCTGGGCAGGGGGTTGGACTAGAAGACCTCCAAGGTCCCTTCCAACTCTGTTATTCTATTCTATTCTAAATAATGACAGAAGAGACAGTGATACAAAGTGAAGAAGAAGACAAAGAGAAAGAAAATACAGACCAATAAGAGGGACCAATAAAAGAACAAAGACAGAAAAGAACCACTAGGAAACCAAACCCTAAATATAATTATGCAAGATGGAGAAAGGAAAGGGGATCCTCTCAATGAATATAAGTGGACTAAACTCTTCTAAAAGATTTTTTTTTTTACAAAATTATGAAAATTGGACACAGAAATAATTTGCCTGCAAAAAACACACATAAAGAAACAACACAGTAAACTCTTAGAACGCTCCCAAAATGGGAAACTATATTAAGGAACAAGACAAGGATGCCCCCTGTCGCCTTTACTATTTATATTGACTTTGGAAGTCTTGAACATATTAGACAAAATCCAGAAATTAAAGGAATGGAGATAAGAGAGGAAAGATATAAATTACAAGCATTTGCAGATGATTTGGTATTCATTGTATAAGAACCATTAGAGACAATTCCTAAACTATTAAAAAAAAAGAGGAATATGGAAAGGTAGCAGGGCTAAAAATAAATAGAGAAAAAACTAAAATTATAGTCAAAAACCTTACACAAAAACAAAAAGAAAAATTGGCAAAAAAAAGTAGACTTACAAATAGTAAAAGTTAAATACTTGGGAATATGTTTAACAGCAAGATGTGCAATGATAAAATAAGACAATTATATAAAACTAATTAAGCAAATAAAAGTAGATTTGGAAAAATGGAAAAATCTCCATCAATCAATGTTGGGAAGGATTGCTACTGTAAAAATGAATATCCTACCAAAATTGCTTTTCCTGTTCCAAACAATAACAATTGAAAAGAAATTCTTTGATGATTTGAATAAACTGGTCTTGAAATTTATCTGGCAAGGAAAAAAAGCGATAATTAAATTGAAAACAGTACAAGATTCTAAAGAAAATGGAGGGTTTGGGTTACCAGACTGGTACCTATACTACCAAGCATGTGTGATAACATGGCTAAAAGAATGGATAACCTTAGGCACAAGAGACTGCTATATTTAGAAGGATATGATTTACAACTGGGATGGCACAGTTCTTTCTTCTTATGGTATGAGAAGAATAAAATTCACAGATACTTTCAAAATCACTACATAAAAGAAACTCACTATTATCTGTATGGGGGGGAAAAAAAATCTAAGATATATTTGAAAATCCCAGAATGGCTCTCAGTGATGGAAGCCTCAAATTTACATACCCAAATCTGGTGAAGTTTGAAAAAATTGTGATATATAAAGACATTGGACATTGAAGGGAAATTAAAATGTAAGCAAGAGCTTGAAGACCAGGGTATTATACTATCATGGTGGCCTCAATTGCAAATACAATCTTAGATATGATAAAGATATGAAAAAGTATGGCTTCTATAAAGGACAAACACCCTTTGATCAGATTCTGTTGAACTCTGATGAAAAACACATAAGATCTATAATTTCTTACTAAACTGGAAAAAGGAGGATGAACAAGTAAAAGACACAATGGTACAATGCAGGGGTGAAATGCTCCCGGTTTGGACCGGATCGCCTGATCCGGTAGCGATGGAGGCAGGTGGTTTGGAGAACCGGTAGCAAAAATCCCTGCCCCCCCTCATGCCCAGCTGAGCTGCGCAATCATCAGAGGCTTTTTTTTTTAATTTTTAAAAGCATTTTTTCTACAATCTTTTTGGCAGAAAAAATGCTTTTAAAAGTAAAAAAGAAAGCCTTTGCCGATCAGGCAACTCAGCTGGGATCGTCAGAGGCTTTTAAAAGCATTTTTTTTACAACCTCTTCGGCTGAAGAGGTTGTAGAAAAAATGGTTTTAAAAGAAAAAAAAAGTTGGTCATGCCCACTCAGTCACATTACCCCCCCACACACACCAAGCCACGCCCACAGAACCGGTAGTAACAAATTTTAGATTTCACCACTGGTACAATGGGAAAAAAAACTTTGGATAACATCCAGTAGTGGCCAAAATGGTTGAAATCTTTTGGGAAAAGTGTATTTTCTAAAACTAGCTAATAACACCAGGTTTTTTTGGAGTGGTATTTATTTTATTTTTATTTTATTTTATTTTGAATTTGTATACCACCCTTCTCCCTGAGGACTCAGGGCGGTGAACAGCCAAGTAAAAACATCAAATACAAATATTAAAATACAATTAAAAGATATATATAAATTTGGCCCCATTAATTAAAAACGATAAACAAAACAATTAAAAACACTTAAAAAATTAGGCCAGCCCGGCTTGCTGGAAAAAGAAGGTTTTAAGGGCACGGCAGAAGGCACTGAGGTCTTGGATTCTCCTTATCTCTGGGGGCAACTGATTCCAGAGGGTAGGTGCCCCCACAGAGAAGGCCCTCCCCCTGGGGGTCACCAGCCTGCACTGTTTGGCTGATGGCACCCCGAGGAGGCCCTCTCTGTGGGAGCGCACAGGTCGATGGGAGGTCGTCGGTGGCAGCAGGCGGTCTCGAAGATAGCTAGGCCCTATGCCATGGAGCGCTTTAAAGGTGATAACCAACACCTTGAAGCGCACCCGGAAGACCACCGGGAGCCAGTGCAGCTCACGCAGGAGCGGTGTTACATGGGAGCGCCATGCTGCTCCCGTCACTATCCGCGCTGCTGCGTTCTGGACCAGTTGGAGCCTCCGAGTGCTCTTCAAGGGGAGCCCCATGTAGAGAGCATTGCAGTAGTCAAGGCGAGAGGTGACGAGGGCATGAGTGACTGTGCACAGGGAATCCCGATCAAGAAAGGGCCGCAACTGGCGAATCAGGCAAACCTGACAAAAGGTCCCCCTGGTTACAGCCGTCAGATGTTCCTCCAAGGACAGCTGCGTATCCAGGAGGACTCCCAGATTGCGAGCCCTCTCTGTGGGGGCCAACGACTTGCCCCCAATAGTCAGTGATGGAGTCAACTGACTATATCGGGATGCCAGGAACCACAGCCACTCAGTCTTGGAAGGGTTGAGCCTGAGCCTGTTCCTCCCCATCCAGATCCGCACAGCC
The DNA here is from genome assembly GCF_029215685.1 of Pituophis catenifer annectens. NCBI lineage: Eukaryota > Metazoa > Chordata > Lepidosauria > Squamata > Colubridae > Pituophis > Pituophis catenifer. The sequence goes on along the minus strand of NW_027256883.1, from coordinate 103,862,052 downwards.
TCCAGGCACTGGGACATCACTTCAAGGGCATCGTTGGGGTTGCCTGGGGTGGAGATGTACAGCTGAGTGTCATCAGCATACTGGTGGTATCTCACCCCAAAGCCACGGATGATCTCGCCCATCGGCTTCACATAAATGTTGAACAGGAGGGGCGAGAGGACCGACCCCTGAGGCACTCCACATATAAGAGGCCTCGAGGTCGACCTCTGTCCCCCTGCCAACACGAACTGCAACCGGTCGGAGAGAAAGGAGAACCACCGTAACACAGTGCCCCCCATCCCCAACTCTTCCAACCAGTGCAGCATGATACCATGGTCGATGGTATCAAAAGCCGCTGAGAGATCTAACAGGACCAGAACAGAGGAGCAACCCCTGTCCCGAGCCCTCCAGAGATCATCAACCAATGCGACCAATGCCATTTCCGTGCTGTGCCCGGGCCTGAAACCCGACTGGAATGGATCTAGATAGGATGTTTCCTCCAGGAATTGCGGAAACTGTCACGCGACCACACTCTCAACAACCTTCACCATGAAGCGAAGGTTGGAGACAGGACGGTAGTTGGCCAATATTGCCGGATCCAGGGACGGCTTCTTGAGGAGAGGCCTCACCACCGCCTCTTTCAAGGCGGCGGGGAAGTGACCCTCACTCAACGAAGCGTTGATAAAACCCTGGAGCCAGCCTTGTGTAACCTCCCGGGAGGCCAGTACCAACCAGGAGGGACACGGGTCCAGTAAACATGTGGCTGCACTAAGTCTCCCCAAAATCCTGTCCACATCATCGGGAGTCACAGCATCAAACCCCTCCCAGTTAACATTCTCAAATATATATATATATAAAATTATATATCAATCAAAAGATAATTTAATCAAGAATGTAATGCAATAACTTTTATGAAGGATTTGCTATTAGAATAGCAGTTACAGCAGGGGTGAAATCCAACCGGTTCGGATTGGATCGGGTGAACCGCTAGGGACGATTGGCATTGGTTCGCTGAACTGGTAGCAATCACCCCTGGTTGGCCAGCCCAGTGACTAGCCTCGCCAGTCACCTTGCCTGCTCAGCTCACCAAAGGTAAGCAATGCATGCCGCCCACTCACCCTTCACCTTGGGTTGGGGGCTGGAGCCCAGGGATGCGCCATTCCCCAAGGCCCCGGAGCCACTGGCCACTCACTTCAACCGGGTCAGGGAATGCACCATTCCCCAGCTCCAGCCTTACCCCAGAGCTATCGCCCGCTCACCACCCACTGCCCACTCTCCCTTTGCCACGTGGCACGTCCTTATCTTCCTCCTGTGGCTGGCTGCCAGGGAAGGCAAGCCAGGGCTGAGCTGTCGCCGCTGAGCTCCAGCACCTGGAGGTGCTTTTTTGGTGCGCCTGGTGGCACTTCTTATGCCAAAAGATGCAGTGGCTGCAGGCTTCTTGCAAGTGAAAGTTACTGGAGCTGCTCCCCTTCTTGAAAGTGCCACCACCATCGCCGCCCTCTTCCATGCGCCGGCCATGCATGCATACCCCATTTATTCAGTCATCATTCATCAGTGGCAGATTGGGTGTGCGCATGCAGGCATCTCGCGGCAAGGGCAGAATAGAAATTTTAAAAAATTTCCTACTGGGTTCTGTGGGTTTGGCTTGGTGGGGGGAGTCAATGTGACTGAGTGGGCATGGCCAACTTGATGTCACTCACAGCCACGCCCACTCAGTCACAGGAGTGGCCACCCACCAAGCCACAGAACCGGTAGGGAAAAAATTTAATTTCACCACTGAGTTACAGTATAAAGAAGAAAAGTAAAACACAGAGAAAAAACAAGATATACAAAAATTATGATGTCAGTTAATACTTACTTGGGTAACCTTTAGCATGAATTACAGCCTTACAACGTCTTCCCATGGAGTGAACCAAGTCTTTTAGTTCTGCAGCTGTTATAATGTGAAACCAAGATTGAATGTTTGCGTCTATTAACTGGGTTGCTTCTGACTAACAAGTTTCTTTAGTCGGTTCCATAGATTTTCAATTGGGTTAAGGTCTGGGCTATTCCCAGGCCATTCTAGCAGTGGAATATGATTATCTTGAAACACACACAAAAAGTGTTATTAACAGTGGTGGGATTCAATTTTTTTAACAACCGGTTCTGTGGGCGTGGCTTATTTGGGTTAGCGTTGCTTGGAAGTCATGTGACTGGGTGGGCGTGGCTAGCTGATCATGTGACCAGGTGGCCATGGCTATGTGTATAGGGACTACTCAGAGGCTGAAAGAAGTCATTTCTGACCGGTCCTCGCACTTTTGACTGGTCCTCACATTTATGACCATCCTCACATTTATGCCTGTTGCAGCATTCTTAACAACCATGTCACTCATTTCACAACTGCTTCTCTTCACCATGGTGACAAGATAAGACGCAAAACGTAAAATTTGAGGACAGTCGTAAGTGTGAGGACCAGTCAAAAGTGCGAGGACTGGTCAAAAATAACTTTTTCAGCCCTCTGAATAGTCCATATGCACAAAAGGACTACCCAGAGGGCTGAAAAAAGTGATTTCTGACAGGTCTTTGCACTTTTGACCAGTCCTCGCACTTATGACTGGTCATTATTTATGTCCGTTGCAGCATTCTTAACAACCGTGTCACTCATTTCACAACTGCGGTGCTTCATGTGACCGGGTGGCCGTGGCCAGGTGGTCATGTGGCATCGCTTCTTTGCCCTAATGACAGTTTGCTGCAATGGTCATAAGTGTGAAAAACGGTCATAAATCACTTTTTCCAGTGCCATTGTAACTGTTGTAAATCAAGGATTACCTGTACAAAAATACAAAAAGCTTCTTTGCTTGCAAAAAGCTGCCCTAAATACCAATCATCAGATTAGAAATACCTGCAAACTGGAGTTACAAATCAGGGACGGTGCCAGAGCACCTTGAGGAATTAAAATAGTTAAAATGCAATGATAATAATTATCAGCAGCCAACTCTTGCTCATAAAGTGAAACCCTTTAGCAGAGAGGTCATTTAAGATCTCCAGAATGAAGCAAAGGAGCAAACAGAGTATCTGTTGCTTGTTAAACCAATTACCAGAACAAATAGACACAGAACTAGTCAGATTTCCAAAGTTGCTTCTTTTCAGGAACAGAGATTAACATTTTTCCTTCCAAACAAAGCTGAATAGGGAAAATTATCTCATCACTATTTATTTATTTTATTTCGAATTTATATACCTCACCTTCTCCCGAGGGACTCAGAGCAGTGTACAGCCAGATAAAAAACATACAATACAAACATTAAAAACAATTAAAAAGATATATATTAATTTGGCCCCAATTTAAAATAACAAACCAATTAAAAATATTAAAAAAATATATTAAGCCAGCCCGGCTTGCTGAAAAAAGAAAGTTTTAAGGGCACGGCGGAAGGCACCGAGGTCTTGGATTCTCCTTATCTCAGGGGGCAGCTGGTTCCAGAGGGTAGGTGCCCCCACAGAGAAGGCCTTCCCCCTGGGGGTCACCAGCCTACATTGTTTGGCTGATGGCACCCCAAGGAGGCCCTCTCTGTGGGAGCGCACAGGTCGGTGGGAAGTCATCGGTAGCAGCAGGCGGTCTCAAATATAACTAGGTCCTATGCCATGGAGCGCTTTAAAGGTGGTAACCAACACCTTGAAGTGCACCCGGAAGACCACTGGTGCAGCTCGCACAGGAGTGGTGTTATGTGGGAGTGCCAGGCGGCTCCTGTGATTACCCGCGCGACCGCATTGTGGATAGTTGGAGCCTCTGGGTGCTCCTCAAGGGGAGCCCCATGTAGAGAGCATTGCAGTAGTCCACTAAACACAGGATTAAACATCACCAAACACAGAATTAAACTTCACCAAAAACCAGTCAGAAAGGGTATGTAAACTCACGTTTGAATGTCAATCTTTCTAACTAGCCAAGAAGCCTTGCTGAATCTCACTCATCTTGGTTCCTTGTCATTAAAAGCTTCTGCTTCGTTATTCAATTATTTCTTCAAAGTGCTGATCATTGCACCCTGGCTGGAAGAACTCCAACAGGGGAGTATTTCCTCCCAACAGCAGTGTAAAAAGCTTAAAACAACCCTTCCCCTTTAAAAAAGTCAAGCAAAAAAAAACCTCCGAGAACCTCCGGAACCGGAAGTGACAGTAAATCTAGGCATACTGCCAGAGAGGCAGTGTCTGTAAGCAAGGCAATAAACATTAGGCTAAGAAACAACACCAAATGTTGTAATTCCTTACAGAATTAGCCCTGTAAAGTGGAAAAAAACAAAAGGAGATTTCTTTTAACAAGAAACAGGTTCTCCGAACTGCTTAACTACTTAACCACTTAACAACCGGTTCTACCGAACCGATGCAAACCGGTAGAATCCCACCACTGGTTCTTAGCCATCAAACCTCAAAAATACACTTTTCCTAAAAGGTTTCCACAATTTTGGCCACTGCTGTAGAATTAGAGAAATGGCAAAACTTATGGGAAAGGAACTATAAATTAACAATGGCAACTTTTTATAAAGAAAATTTATATAAAATGTTTTATAGATCGCATTTACTATCTGCTAGGTTGGCTAAAGTTTAAAAATATGTCTAGCAAACATTGGAAATGTAACCAAAAAACGGGGACATTTTATCATATATGGTGGATTTGTGTAAAAGCAAAAAATTTTGGGGCAAAAATATATAGGTAGATAGAAAATATGATAGGGAAACATACAGATTTTAAACCTGAACTGTTTTTATTAGGTGCAATAGCAGAAAAAAATTATAAGCAAAGTATATACTTAATATTGCATGTTTTAACAGTAGCAAGGATTATATTTGCACAATGTTGGAAAAATGAAGAAATACTGCGAGATGAAGAGATAATTAGGAAGATACTAGATTGTGGAGAAATGGATAGACTTACAATGAAAATTAAACAGAAAGAAGACACAGAATATTATCAAACATGGAATTTATTTTACCAGTGGTTGGAAAAAAGGGATGGAGATTAAAAATGTAATCTGTATTGTTAAGCAAATTAAATATTCAGACAACACAATGTTTATTAAGCACTAATAAATGTAAACAATAGAAAATTAATAAAATTTATTTTAAAAAATACGTATTTCCATAGCAAGGAAGATAAAGCAGGAATGGTTAAACTAATTATTTTATTCAAAGAGGAAATATATTCTCATTTGGATATCACTTCTGGATTTTGTGCTTCTGATGAAAAAAAATGTAACTTTGACTTTGGTTTTGTTGATCAGAAATATTTCTCATTATAGAATATTAATGTGTAAAAGCAAAAAGTTGAGGGAATGTTTTTATCTTGTACTGTGCTAAGAAGAGTCATAAATCAATGCCTTTCTTTTCTTTTTTTCCCACTCCCTTTTCCCCATTCCTTTTTCTTCCCTTAATTTCCTATTTTGTTTTATATAATAAAACAAATAAAAAATTGTAAAAAAAAAAAAGAATCATGGCACATAATTCTTTACTGGGATAAAATATTTTTCCTTTTTTAACAAAAAAAATTAGTATCTGATATAATGGGAAGTTTTGTTCATTGTTGTAATTCATGTTAGAAAATATTTTTTAAAAACACCATATATATATATATATGTTTTTCTTCTAGCCAGGTTTTCCCTACGTAGCCAAGGTTTTTTTGTAGCTCCAGCTCAGTATATATATATACACCTATATAGTCCAATTTACCTGTAAGGAACTAGATGTCCTTTCTCTCTTTCAGTAATGTGAAATTGGAAGAAACCTATTCCAGTAGGGAGGTGGACAAAGCTTTTCAGAAGGCCAGCCAGGAGCTGTTCAAGCAGAAAACGCAGCCCTCACTTTTCCTTTCTGCCCGCAATGGCAACATGTATACTCCATCAGTCTATGGCTGCCTGGCATCTCTCTTGGCCCAGTAAGTTATAGGCCTGATCTCACACTACAGGAGTCAATGGGAACGTTCGATTCCCTTCTATTCTTCAATATACTGCATTAAGAGTAGTATATTAAAGTTTTATAAATGTTATGTAACAATTAAATGGCTTCGTTGCTTATTAAAATCTGTAGAAATGAATTCTTCTAAATGCATCCAGATATATTGGTGGTCCCTAATATTGTTACAATATGAACTAATTTTTATCCAAATAACACATTTTATATTTTTATATATTTTATATGCAACATTTATTTTTTCCTTTTTAATAAAAATCACATCAATGTTAGATATTTAGATTTACCGTATTTTCCGGTGTATAAGATGACTGGGCATTTTAGATGACCCCTGACTTTTCCTGTTAAAATATAGGGTTAGGGCTATACTCGCTGTATAAGATTACCCCTCTTCCAATGCACACCAAATAAAAATTAAAAAACATCAGATTTGATTTCAATATTGTAATTTTAATTCAAATGCTTATGACATACAGGAACTTAGCAGGAAAACTGTCACTTATAAACATAAGGCTGTTTGTCATCAAACATGTAAACATAAAACAGTGCAATTGGATTAAACTTTTCCTAATTCACTCTAAAGCTGAAAGGAAGGATAAAACAATAAACCCATGGGAGCTGCCATGCTGTTTGTTTTCTAAGCTGTCAACCACACCGGAACTGATGATGATAGGAGGAAGATAACAAACAATAGAGAGAGAGCAAGTGCCGGGCAAGTCCCTGGCACTTTACACACACCCAACACAACACAACTGGCTCACCCACAATGTAAAAGCAGCTGTGCTAGACCCAAAATGGCCCCTGCAACAAGCAGGAACCTCACATAGCCACAAAAAAACCAAAAACCCAACCTTCACACTTTACACACACAAAATTCCACATACAGCTTTGTGAGATTTTGTGTGTTTGTGTAGTTAGAGTGAAACACTACAGAAACACACTAAATCTCAGAAAGCTGCACAAATATTATTTTATTTTAATTTATTTTTATTTTTATATGAAAGCAGCTAAATTTAAAACTTCCTAAACTTTAAATGGCTAAGTCTAAAAAAAAAACAACTAAAAAAACCCCAATTAACTATTTTTTTTCAAGCTCCCAAAGGGGAAAAAAAATTACCCAATAGAACAGGGGTCTCCAACCTTGGCAACTTTAAGACTTGTAGACTTCAACTCCCAGAATTCCTCAGCCAGCTTTGCTTTGCTGGCTGAAGAATTCTGGGAGTTGAAATCCACAACGCCCTGCCTGCTTGATTGCAGCCAGGGAGATTCAGTTCCTTGCTGATGCAATGGATTGCAGGCAAGCAAAGCTAGACAAATGTTGCGACTAGCAGCTAAAGTAAACAAGCTGGAGGGGGGGGATTTTAAATGGCTTTTTTTTAAAAATGATTTTTAAATGGCTCTGACGATCCAAGCTGAGTTGCCTGATTAGAAGGCAACTCAGCTGGGATGGTCAGAGCTTGGCTCGTCAGAGCCTTTCGGGCTGGTCTGCCTGGTATAGGGGAATGACACCCGGCATATAAAATGACCCCCGACTTTTGAGATTTTCATGTGTTAAAAAGTCATCTTATACGCCGGAAAATACGGTAACTGTTTATTGCTCTGTTTAGAAGTGGGTAGCTTAATTTTTTGCTTGAAATTGAGTTATAGTAATCATTTATCCTTTCGATATTGACATTCTATGTGTATTTTATGCATTATTTTGTTCTTTCTAGAGAAACAAATACATTTAAGTGTTAATTAGAAGGTCAATAACCCCACCATGGTCTCAAGATTTCTAGACATTTTTGCATCCCATCCATGTCAGCATAAATTAGCACAATTTATAATTTTCATCTTCAGAAAGGAATAGTGACACAATACGCAGATTCAACAAGCTACCGGAGAAAAAAATATGGTCTTTCCACTGAGATTTTATTTATTCTACATTTTTGCAGGTATTCTGCCAAGCAGCTGGCTGGATCCAGAATTGGGGTTTTCTCCTATGGCTCAGGATTGGCTGCCAGCATGTTTTCCCTGAAAGTATCCCAGAACTCTGCTCCAGGTAAGTCTTTTAGAGCAGATTAGGAAATCTTTTTTATTTCTTCCCACACAGAAACCGGAAGAGCAGCCACCCAGTGCACATGTGCGTGCCGGGAAGATGATCTTCTGATTTCTGGCACGTACATGTGCACCGGCCACCTGGTCTTCCGGTTTCTGGTGTGCATGCGCACATGAAGATCAGCTGCCCAGTGCACATGTGTGCACCGGAAACTGGAAGATCATCTTCCTGGTGCATGCATGCGCACTGGGCAGCAGCTCTTCCGGTTTCCAGCACTCCCACGCATGTGAAAGCCAGCTGGCCAGCGCGCATGCAATGCGTGCACCAGAACCTGGAAGGGTAACGGGCAACAGCTCGCATGCCCGGAGAGATGGCTCTGCATGCCACTTCTGGCATGCATGCCATAGGTTCGCCATCACGGCTTTAGAGGTCCTCAAACATTGATCTGTCCTAAAGTCTCTCATTAATGAAATATAGTATGGCAGGAGTGAATTAGCAGTCTTTGCATGACCAAGGACTGTACTTTACTGAAAAAGGGCCGAAGGCACAAAATGGGCTGGAGCACACATATCAGCAGGGCTGAAAATAGAGGAAAATTTGCATTTGTCTAAGGCAAATGGGATAAGCCTAGGAAATCCAACACAGTGATATTTTGCATACTTTCTTTATTTGTAGGGCAATCTAAATCTGAACTGAATGTTTGTACTAGTATTGGATAAGAGTTTGGAAGCTGGTTCATGGCATAGAGGAGAAACAGCCAGGCATATGGATGTTAAACAAGTGATCATACATATTGCACTTAGCAGAATAAGAATTGAAGCTTGCTTCAAGCAATGATAAGTGAGGGGGGAGAGAACAATGCTTTCCCAAGAGGAGTTGTCAGATCCCTAAAAGTGATACTACCATTCAATTGGGAGGGGGGGGGCTTGGATTCGATTTATTAGCATTGCCTGTGTCAACAGATATTTTACAACCTATATTCTGGTGCAGAAGCGCCTTGAGAACTCCTTACCTTTGGGGAATGTTTTTTATTTATTTATTTATTTATTTATTTATTTATTTATTTATTTATTTATTTATTAAATTTATATATCGCCCTACTCCTGAGGGACTCAGGGTGGTGAACAGCGAACGATAAAAATACATATAATACAAATGTTAAAAAAAAAACAATTAAAATATACTAAACACTCTGGTCCTAGATAATTCAAGACATCCCAGTTTAAAATAAAATCAAAAGCAATATAAAGGGAAAGTTAGGCCAGGCCGGCCTGCTGAAACAGGAATGTTTTGAGGGCACGGCGGAAAGTGCGCAGATCCGGAATCTTCTGTATCTCTGGGGGGAGCTCGTTCCAGATGGTGGGTGCCCTCACAGAAAAGGCTCTCCCCCTGGGGGCCGCCAGTCGACACTGTTTGGCTGACGGCACCCTGAGAAGCCCCTCTCTATGGGAGCGTACTGGGTGGTGAGAGGCTATTGGTGGCAGAAGGCGGTCTCGTAAGTACCCCGGTCCTAAGCCATGGAGCGCTCTAAAGATGGTAACTAAGACCTTGAAGCGCACCCGGAAGACCACAGGGAGCCAGTGCAGCTGGCACAGGAGGGGAGCCACATGGGAGCCACATGGTCCCATAACTACCCGCGCGGCCGCATTCTGGACCAGCTGGAGCCTCCGGGTGCTCCTCAAGGGGAGCCCCATGTAGAGAGCATTACAGTAGTCCAGGCGTGAAGTGACGAGGGCATGAGTGACTGTATTTAACGAGTCCTGATCCAGAAAGGGACGCAACTGGCGAATCAGGCGAACCTGATAAAAAGACCTCCTGGCCACAGCCGTCAAGTGTTCTTCTAAAGACAGCCGTGAGTCCAAGAGGTCGCCTAAGTTGCGAACCCTCTCCGTGGGGGGCAATGACTCATCCCCAATAGTCAGTGATGGCACCAACTGACTATATCGGGACGTCGGAAACCACAGCCACTCGGTCTTGGATGGGTTGAGCCTGAGTCTGTTCCTCCCCATCCAGATCCGTACAGCCTCCAGGCACCGGGACATCACTTTAAGGGCATCATTGGGGTGGTCCGGGGTGGAGATGTATAGCTGAGTATCATCAGCATACTGATGATACTTCACCCCAAAACCACGGATGATCTCACCCAGCGGCTTCACATAAATGTTGAACAGAAGGGGTGAGAGAACCGACCCCTGTGGCACCCCACATATAAGGGGCCTCGGGGTCGACCTCTACCCCCCTGTCAACACAGACTGCGACCAATCAGAGAGAAAGGAGGAGAACCACCGCAACACAGTGCCCCCCACCTCTAACTCTTCCAACCGGTGCAGCATGATACCATGGTCGATGGTGTCAAAAGCTGCTGAGAGGTCTAATAGGACCAGGACAGAGGAGCAACCCCTGTCCCGGGCCCTCCAGAGATCATCTACCAATGCGACCAATGCCGTTTCCATGCTGTATCCAGGCCTGAAGCCCGACTGGAACGGATCTAGATAAGCCAATTCATCCAAGTACTGAGGAAGCTGTCGCGCTACCACACTCTCAACAACCTTCGCAACGAAGCGAAGGTTGGAGACTGGACGGTAATTAGCCAACACTGCTGGGTCCAGGGAAGGCTTCTTGAGGAGAGGCTTCACCACTGCCTCTTTCAAGGTGGCGGGGAAGGCACCCTCTCTCAAGGAAGCATTTATAATCCCCTGGAGCCAGCCTCGTGTAACCTCCCGAGAGGCCAGCACCAGCCAGGAGGGACACGGGTCCAATAAACATGTGGCCGCGCTCAGTCTGCCCAGTATCTTGTCCACGTTTTCCGGAGTCACAGAATCAAACTCTTCCCAGGTAATATTCTCAAGACTTGCCTCCATCCTCCCTCGCGAATCTACCCAGTCAGAGTCCAAATTTTCCCGAATCTGAGCGATTTTGTCATACAGATATTGTACAAAGTCCTCGGCTCTACCCTCCAAGGGGTCCTCCCGCGCTTCCTGGTGGAGCAGAGAGCGGGTCACCCTAAACAGGGCGGCCGAGTGATTATCTGATGATGCAATAAGAGCGGAAAAATAGTTACACTTTGCCGCTTTTATTGCCACCAGGTAGGTCTTAATATGAGACCTTACCAGTGTTCGGTCAGATTCAGAACGGCTGGCCCTCCAACTGCTCTCCAGGCGTCTTTTCCGGCGTTTCATCTCCCTCAGCTCCTCGGTGAACCAGGGAGCCAGGTGAGATCGACGCCGGGTTAGAGGCCGCAAAGGCACAACCCGGTCCAAAGCTCCAGCGGCCACCCTATCCCAGGCGGCCACCAGCTCCTCAGTCGAGCCGTGTGCCAGAGCCTCAGGAAATGGCCCAAGCTCCGTCTGGAACCTATCCGGGTCCATCAGGCGCCTGGGGCGGAACCACCTCATCGGTTCCACCTCCCTGCGGTGGGGTGTGGCGGTTCGAAGGTCAAAGCGAAGGAGGGAGTGATCTGACCATGACAAGGGCTCGATCGCTATATCCCCTATCTCGAGACCACTCAGCCACTGACCAGAGACAAAAACCAGGTCCAGTGTGTTTCCCCCTGTGTGAGTAGGACCATGAACTAATTGGGTCAGGTCCATGGCCGTCATGGAAGCCATGAACTCCTGAGCCACCTCAGACACCTCACCGACGGATGGCAGGTTGAAGTCCCCCGTGACCATAAGCCTAGGGGTATCAATCGCCACTGCGGCTATAATGTTGAGTAGTTCAGGCAAGGCCGCTGCCACGTGGCAGGGAGCCAGGTACGTAACCAGCAGGCCCATCTGCACCCCATGACCCCACTTCACAAGGAGGGACTCACATCCGGCCGTCTGAGGAACAGTGGTCTCCCTCGGACCAAGACCCTCTTTAATGATAACTGCCACCCCCCCCCGCCCCTTCCCTGTGACCTTGGCTGATGAAATGCCCGGAAACCGGGTGGGCACATCTCTACGAGAGGGACTCCCCCCTCCTGGCCCAACCAGGTCTCCGTAATACCCACCAGGTCCGCTCCCCCCTCCTGAACAAGATCACAAATGAGGGGGGTTTTATTTACCACGGACCTGGCATTGCATAGCATCAGCCGAAGGCCCAGGGCCTGAGGGTCTGTGCCACCTGGGGAATGAGAAGAGCATTGGGGGCCGGAGCGTGCCACCACTAGAAGACAGCGAGCGCGCACTTCTGCAACTTTATGTGGCCCCCTACTCCCGCCATATCTGCCCCTCCCACCTACAGTACTGATGTAATGTCTATCAACAGCACAAGCTCTAACCCTCTCTTTGGCCCCGGATTCTGCATCTCCTCCGCCGTGCTCTTCAGATGGACTAGATCCCGTCCCTCGCGGGTTAATCCCTGAACCCATACAACCCACCCCCCTCCCGGGAGGCCCCCCAGCCTCATTATTTACATTGGAAACCACCCTCCTCCCAGATCCCCTTAAAATAGAATTTGAAAAACTATCTAAAAAACCCGAAAGCTTCTGGTTCTTAGCATACCACCTCTCGGGGTTCCAAAACCCGTCCTCGAGGGCGGCCCTAGATAACTGGGAGGGCCAAACTTGCGAGAGGGGGGAATCTCGCAGTGCTAGGAGCTCTGTTATTGAATACATCGGAGGTGAGATAGAATTGGAGGTGATGAAAGGTCATTTTCTTCTTAAGGTGTTAAAGATGGTTTAAAACAGATGGTTAAGACATGTTTATGATGGCCATGTGGGCTATTTCACTTTAAAGGATAACAGAGGATAGCAATGGGAATGCATGCTTATCTAGTTCTCAGGGCAGCTGGTAAAGAAAACATCTTCACACGTATATTGGCTAAAATCTGCATTCTGGCTAAAGGGAGGGGTTTCTATTGCTTTAATCCTACTTTTCTTGCCTAAGGATATTCAGACGTTGCTTTGATTTCTTTGCTATCACTTCTACTTAATAAAATGTTCCTTTTGAAATACTCTGTTTCAAGAGTTTTCACTTTCTTAAGTTAGAGGTAGAGGCAATCCTTACAGAAAGGAACGTCTGCAAAACGGTCAACCCAGAGAAGCATTCTTCGCTCTACTGAGGGGACCTTGCAAACCATGTCCGATCGAAGCAGGGACCTGGGAGAAGCCAAATGCTGGGGGAAGACATCAACCACCACCCAGCCGGATGCCTGTTTCGTACACCCCATCGGAGAGGATGAGGTAACCCTGGAGAATCCCGAAAAGCCCAGCTGGTCAATTGGCATCGGGAAGAAAGCTGGGATGAGAGAACCAGAGGAGTCACCCTTAGCTGTAGTAACCGAAAACCGGGGTGGAAACTGGAACTAGAAGCCCTCGCTGACCAGGGGGAACTAATTGAAGCACCACTGAGGGAGGATCGTCTGAAGAGGCATATAACCCAATTGGTGATGGAAACTTTGGAAAATCTCAATATCCAAGGGGAGCCAGGATGACAGCCAAGGAGCATGGAAAGGGCAGCAGCCACGGATGAGGCCAGGGGAGGCATCCCCCTCTGGAGCCTGCCTATCGAGCAGATGGCACAGCAGCAGTGGCAGAAGATCTAGCAAACCCTCCCCTCCAGGCAGCACGCACACTGGCGCCCATTCCCAACCAGCCCTGAGTCCCACAACTGGAAAGAGAAATTCCTTCCCTTGTGGTGAAGTTTGATGGGGATCCACAACAATTAGGATTCTTTCTGGCACACGTGCTCACCTAAATGCAAGAATACGGGCATGATTTCCAAATCCAAGGATCCCAAGTGTGAGATATGACCCTAGCCCTAGAGGGAGCCACTGCCAGATGGATGGTGACCCTGCATAACGCCGATGCACCAGAACTGTGGGATTTTGACCATTTCTTTTTTTTTTTTGGGAAATTTTTTTTTATTTTTAAACAAAACTTAAAACATAAAACAATTATCATCCATTACAATTACAGAAAGTGTATTGATCGGTTATGAATCTTTTGTGCTTAATCCTCTATCCCACATTTTCTTATTTAACAATTTATTACATTATTGTTCTCATTTACCAATTATTTAACAGTAAATTGTCCTCTATAAGGGGGAAAAAAACTCTTTATATCAGTGGTTCTCAACCTTCCTAATGCCGCGACCCTTTAATACAGTTCCTCATGTTGTGGTGACCCCCAACCAGGGGTGGGTTCTAAATTTTTTTACTACCGGTTCTGTGGGCATGGCTTATTTTGTGGGCATGGCTTGGAGGTCATGTGAGTGGGTGGGCGTGGCTAGCTGGTCATGTGACCGGGTGGCCATGGCTATGTATATAGGGACTACTCAGAGGGCTGAAAAAAGTGATTTCTGACAGGTCCTCGCACTTTTGACCGGTCTTCACAGTTATGACTGGTCATCATTTATGCCCATTGTAGCATTCTTAACAACCGTGTCACTCATTTCACAACTGCTTCTCTTCAACATGGTGACAAGATAGGGCAAAAACGTAAATTGTGAGGACAGTCGTAAGTTTGAGGACTGGTCAAAAGTGCGAGGACCAGTCAAAAATAATTTTTTCAGCCCTCTGAGTAGTCCATATGCATAAAAGGATACAGCAATAGAGAGGGATGAAGGAAGGGAAGGGAAATTAGAGTAGGAGTGAGGGTAAGAGAGGGAGGAAGAGAGGAGGAGAAGGAGAAAGGAAGAGGAAGTAGGGAGAAGAAGAAGAGGGGAGGAAGAGAAAGTAAGAAGGAAAGAAAAGACAGAGGTGATAGGTTTGAGGAGAAAGATTGCTGTACAATAAAAAAGATGAAAGGGAAGAAAGCCAACCCCAAACAAATATAAAGATATTAAGATAAAGAATGAATTGTTAAACTTTAAAGAATAAAAGAGAACAAATAGCAATAAATAGCAATAATTAGAAACAAACATACAACGTATTTTCTTTGAACAGAGTATTTGGCCGGTTCACAAATTTAAACAGTTGTAGGAGGTTAGCACCCATCCCTTTCCTAGAAGAATGAAATATTAAAAAGGCAGAATATTATATTTCCCTGGATGAGAAATGGAGAAGCATATTTTACAGACAAAGCAGCTCCCACCTTCCTGCCCCTCACCCTTTCTTAATGGGCCAGAGGCAGAAAGTCAATCCTTTGTCAAAGGACATTTGCAACACAATAGCAACAGAAACTAACACAATGGGCCCCATCTAGCAACCGAAACTCACCACACGTGACCTGGGAAGCATGTGACCTGGGAAGCACATGTGACCATCAGCCAGCAAGGCTAGCTAAGACCCCCACCCCCTGGGAGTCTGACAACCAATCAGGATACTCTTTCGGGGCCCCAAGAAATGCAAAGCCAGAGAAAGCATAAAAACCCGAGGATTTACTGTATCTGCCCCTTTTCTGTTCAGGAACTCAAGCCATGTGATCCTGTCCACCATTAAAGCATCTTTCCAAGCAGTCTCCATGTTTCCAGTGTCTTTTTCCCCACTTGGAGCAGAACTCAGAAGGATATTTCTTCAGACACAGTGTTTAGTCATTTCAATTAAATTTACAATTTTTATATTTCCTTTTTACCATATTTATTCCTCATCTATTTTTTTAAAAAACCAATATTACCCTTCATCCTCATCTCTAATCTTAATCAAATTCAATTTTTCCCTTCTATTCTATATTATACCCCTTCACATTGTCATCTATTTTTATATCCATCCTCACATTGGTTAATTATGTAATTATGTAATACAGTTGTTTAATACAAATTCAACATTTTAATATAAATCAATTAGTTATATAACTATCTTTTTTGTATATTAATTAATATGAACATGAATATTCCAATTATTTCCATGCAATCCAATTTCTTACAAATCAATTAATTATATTTACCAATAATACTAAACCAAATAATTTCCCCCATATATTCCTCCAAACCACAACTTAACCATTTCTGCTTTCAACACAATATACAATTAATAGTATCTCAATTATTACAATTCCCTAGTTAAATAGAACTTTTTTTCTTTTGTGTTTTAAAATCTTGAACCTCCTCTTTTGCCCTAAATTTCCCATTGTTTGCAGTTTTGCACCTACCTTTTTTGGTGAGGAAAAACAAATCTCTCTGCCTCATTTTGTCACGTTGCAGCCTGCTTACTTTCAATTTTGCTTTTTCAGCATAGCTAGGGGGAAAAAAATCTGCTCCAGGAATTTACCTCTTTGCAGCTAGCTAGCAATAGAGCCCTCCGCAAAACAGCTGAGAGTAGGGCGGCTCTTTGAAGCCCCGCGGCAAGAATTTAAAGTTTTTTTCCCTCTAGCCATCAGCTGGGACTCCGGAGGCAGCAATAGATTGGGAGTGGGTGGGGTAAGCGAACGGCAACCGGCGATCCAACAGAGGTAGAGAGTGAGGGTGAGTGAAGGCGTGGGGGGGCGAGAGAGGGCTTTGGCGACCCCTGTGAAATGGCCGTTCGACCCCCACGTTGAGAACCGCTGCTTTATATGTTTTATTATCTTATCCATTTCATATTTCATTTCCATTCTTTCTTGTCTAACCATTGATAAAATAAATCCCATATCAAATAATATTGTTTATCTTCTTGTTTCCTAATTTCAAATGTCAATTTGCTCATTTCAGCACACTCCAAAATTTTCTTGATAACATCGTCATCCGTGGGTATCTTCTCACCTTTCCAGTTTCTAGCAAATACAATTCTAGCCGCAGTTAAAACATTCACAATTAAATATCTCATTTCTCTATTGTATATTTCTGGTAAAATCCCCAATAAAAATATCTCTAGTTTAAAGTCAATATGTTTCTTTGTCATTTTTTCCAACCATTTGTGGATTTTAGTCCAATATTTTTTAGCTTCTGTACATGTCCACCACATATGGTAATATGAGCCCGGAGTCTGATGACACTTCCAATATTTCTCCGATTTATTCTTGTACATTCTGGCTATTCTCGCCGGGGGTAAATGCCACCTGTAAAACATCTTATACCAATTTTCCTTATATGCTGTTGACATTGTCATTTTATAATTCTGCAACCATAATTTTTCCCATTTCTCTAAGTCAATCCCATGACCCACATTTTTCCCCCATGCAATCATTGTTTCTTTAACTTGTTCTTCTGCCAATTTTACTTCTAATAAATGACTGGACAATTTTTTAATTACATGGTCAGCAGAACCTGTTAAGATTTTATTTAAGTTTGTCAAGTTACTATAAAAACCCTCCTTTTAAAAATCTTCATTATATCTAGACTGTATTTGCATATATGAAAACCAATCCATTTCAAGCTCTTGTTCTTCTAATTCTTGCTTCGACTTAAGTTCACCCCTTTCATTTAATAATTCACCATATCTAACAATTTGTTCCTTCATAAATGTTATTGCGTGTGAGATTGCTTCAATAGGTGATAACCAGACTGGAATTTTTAAATAGTAACATTGTTTGATCTTCTCCCAGTTTAATAGCAAAGACTCTCATATCATATGTCTTCTGAAATAACCCTGTACTTTTGTACTTTTATACCACATAAAAGCGTGCCAACCCAACAGTAAATCATGTCGTTCTAAGGTCAACAATCTAATATTCCTTAGTGTTATCCATTCTTTAATCCACATCAAGTTACAAGCTTGATAATACAATTCCCAATCCGGCAAACCAAAACCTCCTCTTGATCTAACATCTTGCATCAATTTTAGTTTTATCCTTGCCTTTTTGCCCTGCCATATATATTTTAATACCATTTTATTTAAATCTTCAAAACATTTTTCCCCAACTTAATTGGAATTGTCTGAAACAAGTATAAAAGTCTGGGCAGTATATTCATTTTAATAGTTGATATTCTCCCTATCAATGATAGCTGCAAATTCTCCCATTTTGTTAGGTCTGTCGCTATCTGTTGTTTAAGCTTATCATAATTATTCTCCTTAAGAGTACCACATCTTGCTGTCAAATGTATTCCCAGATATTTAACCTTATTCGTGACCTGCATCCTTGATATTTCCGCCAATTCTTCTTTCTGTTTTTTTAACATATTTTTTGTCAACATCTTCGTTTTGTCTTTATTTATTTTCAAACCAGCCACTTTCCCAAAATCTCCTATTTTGTCTATCAATTTGTTTACAGATTGAAGTGGTTCTTCCAAGATAAACACCAGGTCATCAGCAAATGCTTGCAATTTATATTCTTGATTTTGAATTTTCATTCCTTTTATTCCTTTTTCTTCTCTGATATTTCTGTTTAGTACTTCTAATGTTAACACAAACAACTATGGTGACAATGGGCATCCTTGTCTCGTTCTTTTTTGTATTTCAATAGATTCTGTCATCTCTCCATTCATCATTATTTTTGCTGTTTGTTTATAATATATAGCTTCTATAGCTTGAACAAATTTCTCTCCAAAGCCCATCTGTTTCAATTGTAGTATCATAAATCGCCAGTTCACATTGTCAAAGGCTTTCTGTGCATCTAAAAACATCAAAGTCATTTGCTTTTCTGGGTGCGCATCATAATATTCTAATGTATCCAAAATTATCCTCCAATTATCTCTAATCTGCCTTTTTAGCAGAAATCCGTTTTGGTCCGGATATATAAAATTATTTAAATATCTTTTAAGTCTTTCTGCTAGTATTGTAGCGAAGATTTTATAGTCTGAGTTTAGCAAGGATATTGGCCTATAGTTTTTTACTTGTTGTAGATCAGTATCTTCTTTTGGAATAAGTGTAATATATGCTTCTAACCATGAGTTGAGTATTTCCTTCTGTAACATTACTTCATTCTTCATTCATAATTTCTAGTAATGGGAGACTCAGTGATTCCTGCAAAGTCTTATAATATTCCGCCGGTAATCCATCTCGACCTGGTGCTTTCCTACTTTTTTCTTTTTTAATTGCTTCTGTCAACTCCATCATTGTTATATTCCCTTCTAACATCATCTCAACATCTTTTGGAATCTGAGGTAAATTCGCCTTATGTAAATATTGTTTAATATTTTCCTCTTCTATCTTTTCTTTTTCATATAGTTTTTTATAATAGTCTTGTACAATGTTCTTCTTCTCCTCATTTCCAAATCTAATTTGTCCTTGATCATCTATTAACTGTGTTATTTTCCTTGAGTTTCTTTCTTTTTTCAATTTATATGCTAGCCATCTGCCTGGTTTATTAGCATCTTCAAAATATTTCTGTTTAGCGTTCCTGATTTTTTGTGCTAGCTCTTCTTTCTCTAATAATCCCATTTTATGTTTAATCATGCCCATTTTCATTTTAATGTCTTTTTTTTGTGGGAACTTCTGCAGTTCTTTTTCCAATGTCTTATAGTCATTCTCTAAAGTTTTATATGCTTGCCTTTTCTTAATATTTCTTTTCCTTGTATAGTCAATAATCAGGCCTCTGGCATAGGCTTTCATGGTATCCCATCGATTCGGCAGTGATGTATCCTCTTTTCTATTTTCTTTTTAAAAAAAAAGCTAATTCTTTCTCCATATTCTGTAGGAAGTCCTTTTCTTTTAATATTGTAGTGTTTAAAGTCCATCTGGACCTTTTCCTTTTGCCCTTTCCATCTCATCATCATTGAATTATGATCTGCCCAAGTATTAGCCTCTATGGCCATTTCTTCTATGTTCGAGGTCAAGTCCATTGTCAACCATATCATATCTATTCTGGACCATGATAAATGTCTATTGGAATAAAAAGTATATTGTCTATTTTTTGCATTTCTTTCTCTCCATATATCTTTTAAATTTATTTCCTTTATCATCTTAAAAAAAGATTTTGGCAAAGTTTTCCTACTTTGTTTTGTTGTCTTTTGTGTATTATAGTCCATTTTCTCATCTACTATTCCATTGAAGTCTCCCATCATACAGATGTTGTCGTAGTCCAGCTCTATTAATTTCAAATGTAATTTTCTATAAAAGTTTTCTTGGTTGTCACTAGGAGCATATATCGCTGTTAGCAATATTTTCCTGTTATTGTCTGTCATTTCCACCATCAGAATTCGTCCTTCTCCATCTTCATAAATTTTTTTCGCTAATATTGTATCTTTGATGTACAAAACCACTCCTCTTTTCTTACATTGTGGCAGTGAAGCAAATAATCTCCCTAGTTTGGGCTGTACCAAAAGTAATTCATGCTGCTTTTTAATATGCACTTCTTGTAAACAGATTATATCCATTTTCAATTTCTCCAATTTGTGAAATATTTTTCTTCTTTTAGTTGCTATATTAAGTCCATTTATATTTATTGTAATTAATTTTTTCTCCTCCATGTTTATACTTTATGTGTATAAAGTATTGTTGATCTATTAGGTCTCAATTCACGTTGTTCTTTGTATTCTATAGCACCTCCTATTGTGCCTTCTAATGTGCTCTCCTCCTTTCCCATCATCAGGAGATCCTCTTCTTCTAGTTGGAGCAGTGTCTCTTCCCTTCTTGGCTCAACATCTTTTTCTCTTATATATTCCACAAGGAATACTTTAGCTTTGTCAATTGAATCTATTTTAAATCTTTGTGTTTGCCATGTAAACATCAATCCTTCTGGTATCAGCCATCGGTAGTTCACTCCTTTCTGGAGCAATATTTTTGTCAAAAATTGATACTCTCTTCTCAGCTCTCTTACTCTTCTTGGTATTTGCTTCGGCACTCTAATTTCCTTGCCCTTGTATTGTAACGCCTTCTCTTTTGCTATCTGCAATATTTGTGTTTTGATTGATTTTTTGGTAAATCTTATGTGGACTTCTCTTGGTAGTTTATTTCTCATTGCATATCTAGTATATACTCGGTGTATTTCGTCAACGCCATCAAACATTTTTTCTTTAGAAATTTCTAGAACTCCTGCAAGAATTTCTATCATTTTTTCCGCCAAATTTTCTCCTTTTGCTTCCTCCACATTTTGGAATCTTAAGTAAAATTCTGATTTATCCATCTCCCATCCTAAGCCGCTTCTATCACGTTCAACTTCTTCTAATCTATTATCCATATCTCTGATTTTTTTATCTCTTTGTTCCTCTTTTTCTTCATTTTTTTCAAGTCTGTCTTCATATTTCTTCATCATCTGTTGTATAATCTCCACTTTTTCATCTGTTTTCTCTATTTTGGATTTTATATCTTGTATTCCTTGCAAAATCATCTGCATTGTCGCATCTTTTTCTTTCTCATGTTCTTTCTCTTTTTCCTGCTGAATCATTGTCTGTATTGATTGTTGTCCTCCCGCTGGTGATGAAGAGGGGGTCGATCCAGCAGAACTAATAACTGCTTTTTTGCTCATTTCTATAAGTAATCCAACTCGACACAGTAAGGTAATATATCTTCAGGTTCTTCTCAACCCTAATCCGTTTTGTAGATGGCAGGAGATTACAAAAGGATAAAAAGAAAAAAGAAAAAACAGAAAAGAGACCAAAAAAGAGAAAAAAGGAAAAAGAAGCAAAGCAAAGAAAAAAAAAGTACCCCCCAAAAAACCAACACTCTTCAGGCTCTTGTGTGCCCTAATCCAATCATCTGAGATAGCCAAAAACAAATTCAGGTAAGAATCTCCAATCAGCAAGTAAAAAAGAAAAAGAAAAAAGAAAAGAAAAAGGACCAAAGGAGAAAAAGGAAAAGTTTCTTCAGACTCTTGTATGTCTTAATCCAATTGTGTAAAGTAGCCAAAAACAAATTCAAATAACAATCTCCAATCAGTAAATTAAAAAGAAAAAAAGAAAAAAAAATTCTTCAGGCTCTTATGTGCCTTAATCCAATTAAGTAAACACTTATTGTGAAGGAATAAAAGAATAAAAGAAAAAGGGGAAAAAAGGAGAAAAATATATATCTGTTCCAATGTTTTAAAAATAAAAATATTAGTGAAGTGGAAAGGTAGAGCTAGAGATGGAAAGTATTTCCATCTTATATAAAAGTCCATAACTGTGTAACATTCAAAATCTCTTTCTTGTGCACACTTAATCTAACAGCTCTCTTTTTCAGAGCCGCTGTTATTTTCTTCTTTCCAGTTTTAATCGCCTTTCAACAATGCTTTTCTCAGCAAGACACCTTTATAAACAGACTTGTAGACACTCTTTGATGTCCTTTTTAAATTTTATCTGTAAGTTAGCCAATTGACCTTGGAAAATAACACAGTTGCTACTTTTTTTCCCTTTCCCCTCAGTTAAAAAAAACAAAAGGAAAGTACAATGTTTCAATCCACTAGATGGCAATGTCTCTTATTTCTTCCACTTCCACTTCTCCTTTCAATTAGCAATATAGCAGAAAGAATATTAAAAAATAAAAGTCTGCCAAAAACAAAAATGACAAATCTAATTCCAAAATTAATAATCTCAGTCAACATCAAAAATTTAATATTTAAGCAGATAAAAAAGTAAGCCTCCTTTCCAGTCCAGTTTAAAGTAAAACTTTCCACTGATATCCACACATAGAAATAGTTTATATTTTAGGAAAATGAACTTAAATTCAGGCTTAATTCCACCGCTGAGTTACTTCTATATTAAATCCTTTTTTTTTTTATTGGAATTTAAACAAAGAGATAAAGACAATACAGAAAAAAATACAAAGACATTACAAAGACAAACAGATTCCCACCACCAACCTACCCACACCATATTTTACATATATGTTTTGGTCATCATCAGAATATATGTTGCTTTGTATGTTGATATATAAGTGATACATTGTCAATTCAGGTGTTTTAAATTAGAAATAATCTTGCATCTCCTCTTTGTTCATTTCCAATTTTAGATTTTCTACCCTATTTTCTTTCATCTATATTTGTACTGATTTTCTTTTCCAGCCATTGATACCACTGGTGCCATACAAGATAGAATTCACTTTCTTCCTTATCCTGGAGTTCCAGTGTCAATCTATCCATTTCGGCACACTCTGTTATCTTTGAGATTAATTTGTCTTTGGTTGGGAGTTGGTCTGATTTCCAATTTTGCGCGAACAGTAGCCGTGCTGCTGTCAGAATGTGTATGATGAGGTATTTTGTCTCTTTGTTGTGTTGTGTTGTTATCATTCCAAATAAAAAGAATTCTGGAGTGTTTTCTACTTGTTGATTTATTATTTCTTCAATAGTTTCCTTTATGTCCTTCCAATATTGTTGGGCCTTTATACATTTCCACCAGGCATGGTAGTATGTCCCCTTTTTTGTTTTACACTTCCAACAGCGTGGGGAGGCGTTCGGGTATATTTTGGCTAATCTGGCTGGTGTTAAGTGCCATCTGTAAAACATTTTTATGAGGTTTTCTTTGTAGGGTATGGCTCTTGTCATTTTGATGTTCAGTTTCCACAATTTCTCCCAGTTTGCCAGTTGAATGTTATGCCCTATGTCTCTGGCCCACCTTATCATATTTTCTTTTACTGTTTCTTCCAATAATTTATATCTAAGAAGATAGTTATATATTTTGGTTATCATCTTTTGTTCTGGGCCTTGTAAAATCTTGTCCAATTCGTTCAAATTTTTCGAAATTCCATATTGCTTTTTGTCTGCTATGTGTCTTGAGTGTATTTGAGTATAGGGCCACCAATCGATATTTATGCCAGAGTTTAGAAGTTGCTGTCTTGAGATGAGTTCGCCTTCATGATTCAATAAGTCTTGGTACCGCATCATCTTTCCTATTTCGAGAGTATTCGGGTATATCAATGCTTCCATCGGGGACCACCATTTTGGTATTCTAGTATAGTGAGTTCTCTTAATATCCTGCCAGATCTTGAATAGTGAAGCTCGAATTGTATGACGTTGGAAGTACGTGTGTTGTTTGTCCGATCCGTCCCATAGGAAAGCGTGCCATCCTCTTATTAAGTCAAAGCCTTCTAAATATAGGGTTCTTTTGTTGTCCAGTTTCATCCATTCTTTAATCCAGGTCAGTCCTGATGCCTTGTAGTAGAGTTCCCAATCCGGTATTGCTAGGCCTCCTTTGTCCTGTAGAGCTTTGATTTTAATTCTGGCCTTCTTTCCCTGCCATATGTAATTCATTGTTGTTTTGTTGAGATTCTTAAAGAAATCTCTTCCGGGGTGTATCGGTATCACTTGATATAAATATAATACTCTGGGTAATATGTTCATTTTTATTGAAGCAATTCTGCCCATCAATGAGAGTTGTAATCTACTCCAAATTTCCAAGTCTTTTTTAATTTGTTTTAACAATTTGGTATAATTATCTTCTTTAATTGTAGTTGCTTTTGCTGTCAACCAAATACCTAGGTATTTTATTTTCTTTACTATTTGAAGTCCTAATTCTTCTTCTAATTTCAACTTCTGTGTTTGGGTCATATTTTTCGTCAATACTTTCGTCTTCTGCTTATTTATTTTGAGGCCCGCAACTTCCCCGTATTCCTCTATCATTGTCATCAACCTGGTTCCAGATCGTATTGGGTTTTCCAGTATGAAAATCACATCGTCTGCAAAGGCAAGTAGTTTATACTCCTCTCCCCGGATCTTAAGGCCTTCTATGTCTTCCTCCTTCCTGATTTCCGTTAATAAAACTTCCAGTGTGATTATAAATAATAGAGGTGACATGGGGCAACCTTGTCGTACTCCTTTCTGAATGTCAAAAGTTTGTGTCATGTCACCATTTATTGCAATTTTGGCTGTTTGACAGGAGTAGATTTTTCTTATCAATTTAAGGAATTTCTCTCCGCAATTCATCGATTCCAGTTGTATTGTAAGAAAGGACCAATTTAAGTTGTCAAAGGCCTTCTGGGCGTCGAGAGATATTAAAGCTATTTCCTTGTCTATCTTCTTATCGTAATATTCCAGGATATCTATAATCGTTCTCAAATTATTTTTGATCTGCCTCCTGGGTATAAAGCCGTTTTGGTCTGTGTGTATGTATTTATGAATTATTGTTTTAAGTCTCTGCGCTAATATTGACATAAATAGTTTGTAGTCCACATTGAGTAATGAAATGGGTCTGTAATTTCTAACTTGGGTCGGATCTAAGTCTTCTTTGTGTATTAACGTAATAATGGTTTCTGTCCATGATTTTGGAATTTCAGCTGTCAATAATGCTGCGTTGAAGACTTGTAGCAATATTTCATCTATTTCTTGTTGGGAGTGTTTATAAAATTCAGTAGGAATTCCATCTGGTCCTGGAGTTTTATTGTTCTTTTGTTTTTTGCGAGCTTCGATCATTGTTATGGGGCAGTTCAGGATCTCTCTATGTTCTTCTTTGAATTGTGTAATATTTACTTTACTAAGGTATTTTCGAATTTGGTCTTCCGGGACATCTTCCTGTCGATAGAGGTTTTGAAAGAATGTTTTCACTATGTTTTTCTTATCTAGGTGTGTGTGGAGTAAAGTTCCTGATTCGTCCTGGAGTTGGTGTATAATTCTTTTGTCTGTTTGTTTTTTTAATTTATGAGCTAACCAGCGTCCAGTTTTGTTTGCATGTTCAAAGTTGGTCTGTTTTGCCATTTTTATTTTTTGTGCCAAATCAACTTTTGTAGTCAAATTTGTGTTTAGCCAAATTAAGTTTTTGCTGTGCTATCTTGTTATTAGGGTTCTGTTGTAATTTAGTTTCCTCTATCTTGATTTCTTCCAATAAGTCATTCCTGATTTTTTGTTTCTCTTTTTTCCTTTTTGCCACGTATGCAATGGTTAAGCCCGTAATATATGCTTTCGTCGTGTCCCATAAATTTTGTAACGACGTTTGGTCCTTTGTGTTAATTTGGAAAAATATCTTGATCTCCTTTTCTATCATTTGTAGATACTCTTTTTCCTTTATAATACTTGTGTCCATTTTCCATCTTTTTTGTTTCCGGGAGCCTTTCCAAATTATTTTAATGGGGTTGTGGTCGGCCCATATGTTAGGCATAATTTCTACATCGTGTGTTTCTTTACTTAGTTGGGGTGTCATCCAAGCCATATCCAGTCTTGACCACGATTGATGTGGGCCTGAAAAGTATGTGTACTGTTTGGTTTTAGTATTTAATTCTCGCCAAGTGTCATGTAGACTCATTTCTTGTACCAAATCCTTGAATGTTTGTGGCAGTGTCTTCCTTTTGATTTTATTCTTCCTGTTACTATAGTAGTCTTCTCGTGTGTTAACAATTGCATTAAAATCTCCGATGATGCAGATATTTTCATAATCCAGCTCTTTTAATTTATCGTGTAATTTTCTATAGAAATCTATTTGGTTTCCATTTGGAGCATAAATGGCTACTAACAGTATTATTTTTGTTTCCAGTTTTACTTCTATTATTAAAACTCGACCCTCTTTGTCCACATATATTGGCTTTGTTCTTATATGGTCTCTAACATATATTACCACTCCCCTTTTTTTACAGTCGCCTAAGGATGTGTACATTACTCCTAATTTTTTATTTTCGAGTAATTTTTTCTGTTGTTTTTTTATGTGTACCTCTTGTAATGTGATTATATCTGCTCCTAATTTTTGCAGTTTGGTGAATGTCTGATGTCTTTTGCTTGGTGAGTTTAGACCATTTATATTTATAGAAATGAGTTTTAGTTCTTCTTCCATTCCTGCTGTTGTTTATTTGTCTGTTATTTTAAGTTTTGTTGTGTTTCTTGTGACTCTTTGTGTAATCCCCATCATTTCCTCCTTCCCCAACTTTCCCTTCTTCCGTTCCTTGTCTCCTTGTTTATTGCTCTTGCTCTTCTTGGTCACTGGGGTTTGAATCTTCTCTGCCTCCTCTGCTCTCCTGTTCTCCTTCATATCCTAAGTGTTGATCTGCGAAGTCCTGGGCTTTTTCTATGGTGTCAATTCGAAATTTTCTTCCTTCCCAAGAAATGAGTACTCCTTCTGGTATAAGCCATCTAAATTTTATCTTGAGTTTATTTAACTGTCGGGTTAAGAAGTTATATTCTCTTCTCCTATCCCTGGCCCTTCTCGGTACTTGTTTTAGTGTTAGAACTTCCCTCCCTTTGTACATAACTGTCTCCTCTCTCATCTTTCGGTATATTTCTTCTTTCATTGTTTTTTTTCGTAAATCTGATGTGTACTTCTTTAGGGAGTTTGTTTCTTCTTGCATAGTTGGTGAAGACCCTGTAAATTTCATCGATACCACCTCTTATTTCATCTTTATCTTTATGTGTTGCCTCTGCCAAGATTCCAACCATGATTTCACCCAAGTCTTCATCTCTTTGTTCATCTATATTTTGGAATCTTAAGTAGAAAGATGCCTTTTCCATTTCAAGAAATGTCAATGCATCTTCTGTATCTCGACTCCTTATCACTTGTTGATTCTCCATCTGTTCCAACCTGGTAGCTGTGGCTTCCGCCTTTTCCTCAACTTTATGGATTCTCTGTTCGTTTTCGGTTATATTTTGTTGAATTTTCTCTATTTTCTCATCTATATTTCTAATCTCATCTTTAATTTCCCCTACATCCAATCACATTTGTTCATGGTTCCTTTTGTTTTCATCATGATTGAGGGTCATCTTATCTTCCATCCTTTTCATTCCCTCCTGGATCATTGCAAGGGCAGCTTGGATGTTTTGAATACCTATGTTAGTCTTTTCTTTATCTGTTGTTTCCCCTGTCTTCTGCTGGACCGGGGAAGCCACCAATAGTGTTTGGGTTGGGGGTATTTTCTTGGTTGATTTAATAGTAGTTGGTATGTTTGAGGTTGCCATATCTATTATGCTTATTATTTTTGCCCACAATTTCATAAAATTCTCACATATAATGTTTATAACCTGGATGCAGGATTATTTTTACAAGATTTTTTCAGAATATTTCTGATTAATAATACTTCCGGTGGCGATCTCAGCACGTTAGGGATGAAAGGGGCGAAGCTCCGCTCCTGAGTCCCTAACAATCCCGCATCTGGAGCCGAAACAGGCGCTATTGATCTCGTAGTGATCAATAGTTTAAAGGGGAACATCTTAGGACCTCGGAGGAGATCGCAACTTCTCCGAAGGTACAAGATAAAGCCCTTAATCCAGAGTGAGGAAAAACCAGCCTTACGGGGCTGGCCGGAGGCGCTGATAACTGTATAAGAGGGAAGCGAAGATTGAAAGCTATAAGAGGTCATCAACAGAAGACCCTTAGCTAGAAAAACCCAAATAATTATCTGATAGTAAGAAGCAGCGCTGGTGGAAGAGAAACCCGAAAAAAGAAAGAGGATAAGCGGCGACGGAAGATAGATCGGAACGGAGCCATTTTGAAAGCAAAGTGACAGTGCAAAAATCCAAACAGCTGAGTGTACAGTGAGAGCGGAAGAGCGGAAGGAGGCAATTCCTATGAATACTGCGACGAGAATAGAGAATAATTTAAAAAGACTTGGATATTAGTATTGGATCTTATAAATGTGGACTGGATTGAGTGGAGAGAATTGGATAAAAAATAAAACAAGAACGGACCGTGCAGCATCGGAGTGAGCGGAGAGAGTGTGTGCAGCGTGGAGTGCTGGAGATCGGAGGAGAGGAGAGGAGCGGAACTTGGATGGACCTTTACAAACTGATCGTATTGGATTTTACTGATGTGGAGTTGCCAGAGTGGATTGAACTAGATAATTCGAGAGAGGAAAAGCTTGTGGGAGAGTGCGGAGAGTTGGGACAAAATCCAGTAAATTTGATTGGAGTGGATTCATACAAACTATCTTTTAGTGATACTTCTTGCGAAGAATAGGATACAAAACTGATACAAAGTGTGAGGGACTTTGACTATTTGACTACCAGAGACTGAACTGTTTGGATTGAACAATTTAACAATTTAATTATTGACTAATAGCTGATGAACCAGACGATAAGGACTTAAATAGAGGATATAACATTACACCTTTGGGACCGGACGTGGATTTGAATAATAGGAACACAGAGGACTGTAGATTAAATTGGATGGTGGAATAATGAAGTGAACAGGTGATCCAGACCTTTGGAACCGTATTTGGTTGGAAGAAAGATAAGTTTACATAACACCAAGAAAGATAAAAACTATAGTTAATGGACAATATATATACGCTTGATTCGATTTAAGTTTATTCTACTATATATCATAAGATACTAGATCCGGAAAATAACCTTTAATAACTTATTAGTTTTTCTCTTAAGCAGTTTGTCTAATTTGTCTATTTGAAGTTAATTAAACAATTATAGCATATTATCTTTAATTATATTTAATCAATTTATTCATATACAGTAAATTAATTTAAATAATTAGATAGAACTATAATAATTAAACTGATATTGATTCTATTTTAGAACTATTATAATAAAATACATTTTATTCTGTAAGTAATTGAAGAATAAGGTAATGAATTGTTAGAAGCCTACATTTTCCCCGTTGTTTCCCCCTTCTCTTGCTCCCCCCCCCCCCGCTTTCCTTTTTGCTGTTTTCCCAATATTGTATTATTAATCAGAAATATTCTATATTAAATGCTAGTTGCATTTGCTCTTCAGGGTGTTTTTAAAATCAAATTAGAAAAAACTCTCACCAGATCATAATACTTTCACTCATTTTCTTCCGTTCGGGGCTGTCCCAACTTCAGCAGCTTAATGGCTGCCTCTTCAGTGCCGGAAAAAAGAGCTTCTCCTGGATCAACCAGGGACTTTGCGATGTCCCTGGGATCAACAGAATGTGCCCTCCTCTATCACTGTCTCAACAGGACAGTGAGATCCAATTTGGATCGTCCCGCGGTGGAGATATCGGCAGTAGTTCTGGAGCCCCAAAAACTTCACCAGCCCCGCCCCCAGGATTTTGACCATTTCATGATGGCCCTGCAACGACGGTTTGAGGATCCCCTCGCAGATCGCAAAGCACACGACCACATTAAGGTGGTAAAGCAGGGGCGACGGCCAGTAGCAGAGTATACTGAAGAATTCCTGGACCTCGCAAGTCATGTGACCTGGCCAGAGGATATTTTAGTGAGCTGTTTCAAGGATGGGCTGAGTGATGATCTATACAATGCCTGTATGGCCTGAGGCACACTGAATCACTGAACTCCTGCCAGGGGGGAAACTTGCAAAACCTGGCCAGCATGGGAAGGTAACTGCCCTGAGGAGCAGGGAGATCACAGAATTTCCACCACCACCCCTTTGGGGAGGAAACTCTGGCATCTCAGCAGGAGGAATCACACTTATTTGGAAGCAATCCAGAAGATGAACCACTGGTAAGCAAACCAATTAAACTGCTTACCCTCCCCTTAAAGACTATTTATCCCAAACTGGGACAGGGAGATAAATATCTCTGTGTTAGTGGACTCGGGGAACACCCGCTGCTTGATCAGCCCAACCCTAGTAGGGAAGTTGAGGATTAACGTAAGAAAGCTGAAAAACCCCATTGCTTTCTGCCAACTAGATGGATCAACAGCCAGCTTCTTTTGCCACCGAGCCTCTACAAATAGGCATTGGGAGCCATGAGGAAATACTTACATTTATAGTGGCACCTGGCATGGAATGGCCGTTAGTTTTGGGCCTTGCATGGCTGAAAAAATGGAACCCCAAAATTGGAAACAAGGCATCATAAAATTTCAGATGCACGTGACTTTTGCTGAGAATCCAGATAAAAAAACACAGGGGGCAGAGCACTGAGAAACAGCCATGCCTGGTCACGCTATGCCAACTGAGGGCATACCCATAGGACTTGGCTCTGAAGTTTTTAACGAAAAAGCCTCGGATGAGCTCCACCACCACCACCGCACCACTGTCTGTGTGATAGAAATCTTACCCGTTTAGGCTAAACTGCCTAAACCCAAGATGTACAGCATGTCCCTGAGAGAGCTGGAAGAACTGAGAGCATTTATTGAGAAAAACCTAGCAACGGGTTTCATCGAATCAGTCCGACCAAAAATTGCAGCTCCAGTGTTAGAGAAAAAAAAAATATTGCTCAGAACATCTCTGTGTTGATTTTAGAAAATTAAATGCAATCAGTGTGGAGAACATGTACCACCTCCCCCTTATGAAAGATATGCTAGCACACCTCGTTAAAGGGAAAATTTTTTCAAACTGGACTGTTGTTTCGATGAAGAAAGATGCATAGGCAGGAAGATAGTTCATGGGAAGGCCTCTCGGTGGGAAGGCACCTTGTTGACGCACCCTGACCCCATCTAAAAGGCTCCCTTTTATTGTCATTTTACAACTACCATGGCAAAACATTAATCAACGTTTACTTGTACTGATTGGCTAAAGAAGGCTCGTGAATTCCATGTGGACCCCTTGTGTTTCCCTCATGTTCTTCCTGTGACAAACAATGTCTACGTGCCAGGTGCCCATGCCTTGCATATTTGAGATAGGGTCTCTGCCAGACATCCTGTCTTTACATTCCTGATGAGATTAGGACCTTGTGCTGACGTTATTTACTCAGCGTGGTTTGCCAACCACTGAGATAACACCATCCCCACATGTCCTCCTCTTTTATTTTATTTTTTATTTTTTAATATTTTGCAAGCATACATAACTTCAGATTTGGAGGGCCGAATTCTTGGACGAAATATCGCTAATAACCCAGGCAAACATTGTATGCAACAGCAACAACAAATCAAAGCAATGATGACTAATATAATGATGGATACTATTTGTCACACCCATCCAAAATCTGGGAGCCAGGACCATAACCACTCCCATGGGGATTGTGGAATAGTGGAGCCAATTGGATTATCTGCAATCATGTTTTCCATATGCTCAATTGTAGCTGAAATATTTGCTTTATGATCAGTAATATACATACAACAATGCGAATGAATCAAAGCGCATACACCACCCTTGGCTGCTAAAATAATATCTAAAGCATAACGATTTTGCAACACTATATCTCTAATTTGTGACATCTCTTCATTGATCAATTTTAGGGAGTGAACAGTAGCCTTAAACAATGCAGTTGTCCAATTTGATAAAATATGCAAATCTCTATAATTCATCATTACTCCTAAAGGAGGAAGAACACCCCTTGCTAACATGGTCGCAGTGTAATGATTAATGGGATTTTGAACATCTATGTTTCGACGATTCCTTAACCATCCTTTAGGTAAATGATCAGATATCACTACAGAGGGAGCAATGTATCCCAGAGTACAACGACCAGACCACCATACAGGAATATGTTGATATGCCCTTCTACCACATAGCATCCAAATATTATTTAAAAGCGGAATTGCTAAGTTATCTGATGACTGGGTCTGCTGGACCATAGACTCAACCACATTACAAAGGAACAACCCACCACACTTTAAAACATCTGCTGGTCCTGGACATATGCATGTTGTAGGACACCCTAATATCTGGTATGTACACCCATAGTGAGTGAAATTATGTAAATGTTCATATAGGGTAACATTTAAAGAAGTATTGTTTCTCTTCATAGTGGTGCTAAGAACAAATGTTGTGTTACAATAAGGATACTTTCCAACGTCCACAGATGAACGCCTAGTTTTATTGATGAATTCCCAACAGTATGTCACTATTTCCTGAAACCTGCTTCCAATGGTTAGGATATTGTTCTTGCCAGTCATCTTAGTGCCTCTAATGCCTCCATTCTTCCAAGTGAAAGTCTTCCATCTCGTGTCATTAAAGGGAACAGCATGTATTAAAAGTCCTCCTTTGACATGTGGGGGAACGTGCATACAGATCCAGCAATCAGTTTTACCTATTAATCGAGAGATATTCTGCACATCCCATATATAGGAATTTTGATCCCAAAGACCTTGTTCTGGAATTCCATGTTGCAAAGTCATCATAGCCACGCAAGGAGGGAAAATACACATAAAAAGAATACACATTATAATGGTTACAGAATTAGCATTTAAACAAGCAAAAGCTGCTACTAAAAAGTTATCCGGTGTCTGCGGCACATTCTTTTCCTGTAGCAATTTTGTGGATTGAACAGAAAGGGCTTTAATCTGTCCCCAGGTCACTTGATGAGCCTGGCAAGGTGCTTGGTCCCGATCCTGCTGAGGGTTCTGCAGGTTGAGTGAGAAGTTCGGGATCGGGTTTTTCAGTCCTTTGTGCCACGCTATCCTTCCACAGTTTTACGCACCTAGCAGGAATCCACACCGGACCTGTAGGAGCAAACACAGCGGTGTAGCCCCATCCCCACGTCAATAAGGGAACAGGTCCATGCCATTCAGGGTTAGGCAATAATCTATACATTACCTGTGGCTGGGGATGACTTATTCTATTTCCAAAATGATCATCTACTGGAGTTGATAAATTTGAGATATTAAGATGATTCAGAGTAAACAGAACTTTATTTAACCATTCCTGTTTACTAGGGAGACCTATAGGAATCCCTCCTGTTTGTTTGTGTTTATCCAAAGCAGACTTTAATGTAAAATTTGTGCGCTCCACTATGGCTTGTCCTGTAGAGTTAAAAGGTATGCCAAAAAGATGTTTAATTTGCCATGTGTCACAAAATTCAGCAAAGGAGTGACTACAGTATGCAGGGCCATTGTCTGTTTTTAACGTAGAAGGCAGACCCATGACAGCAAATGTTCAAATACAATGATTAACAACATGTTTAGTGGCTTCTCCTTTCTCAGGAGTGGCCCAAATAAAATGAGAAAAAGTATCAATGGTTACATGAAGATATTTCCAAGGAGCAAAAGAGGGATATCGAATTACATCCATTTGCCAAAGTTCATTTGCTTTAAGCCCTCTCGGATTCACCCCAATGGAAGGAGATGGGGTGATTTGAGAACATTGAGGACATTGTTGTATAATCGCTCTAGCATGATCGAAAGGAATGTGAAATTGTTTCGCTAAAGCCTTGGCATTTTGATGAAACATAGAATGACTTTCCCATGGTGTAACAGATAAAACATGCTGCTTCGTTGCAGCGTCTGCAACAGCATTTCCTTCTGATAACATACCTGGGAAAGACTGATGACTCCTAATATGTGCAATATAAATTTGATTCTTTCTGAAGTGCAAAAGCTGTTGCAACATTAAAAAGAGGGACAAGAGATCCTCATCCAAAGATGGTGTAACATATGCACCAGGGAGGGAGGTGACAATTTGACAAACATACTGGCTATCTGAAATAATATTAAGATCTTTAATTTAATTTAATTTCCAATTTATATACCGCCCTTCTCCCTGAGGACTCAGGGCGGTGTAGAGCCAAGATAAAAAAAACATAGAATACAAATATTAAAACATTTAAAAATATATATAAATTTTGGCCCGAAAGTTAAAAAATCACAGACTAATTAAAAGAATTTAAAAATTTCTTCTTAAGCCAACCCGGCTTGCTGGAAAAGATGGGTTTTCAGGGAACGACGGAAGGCATTGAGGTCATGGATTCTCCTTATCTCCGGGGGCAACTGATTCCAGAGGGTGGGAGTCCCCACAGAGAAGGCCCTCCCCCTGGGGGCCACCAGCCTACATTGTTTGGCTGATGGCACCCTAAGGAGGCCCTCTCTGTGGGAGCACACGGGTCGATGGGAGGTTGTCGGTAGCAGCAGGCGGTCTCGCAGATAGCTAGGCCCTATGCCATGGAGCGCTTTAAAGGTGATAACCAACACCTTGAAGCGCACCCGGAAGACCACCGGGAGCCAGTGCAGCTCGCGCAGGAGCGGTGTTACATGGGAGCGCCATGTTGCTCCCATCACTACCCGCGCTGCTACATTCTGGACCAGCTGGAGCCTCCGGGTGCTCTTCAAGGGGAGCCCCATGTAGAGAGCGTTGCAGTAGTCAAGGTGAGAGGTGATGAGGGCGTGAGTGACTGTGCACAGGGAATCCCGATCAAGAAAGGGCCACAACTGGCGAATCAGGCGAACCTGATAAAAGGTCCCCCTGGTAACAGCCGTCAGATGTTCCTCCAAAGACAGCTGCCTATCCAGGAGGACTCCCAGATTGCGAGCCCTTTCAGTGGGGGCCAAAGACTCACCCCCAATAGTCAATGATGGAGTCAACTGACTATATCGGGATGCCGGGAGCCACAGCCACTCAGTCTTGGAAGGGTTGAGCTTGAGCCTGTTCCTCCCCATCCAGATCCGCACAGCCTCCAGGCACTGGGACATCACTTCAAGGGCATCGTTGGGGTGGCCTGGGGTGGAGATGTACAGCTGGGTGTCATCAGCGTACTGATGGTATCTCACCCCAAAGCCACGGATTATCTCACCCAGCGGCTTCACATAAATGTTGAACAGAAGGGGCGAGAGGACCGATCCCTGCGGCACTCCACAAATGAGAGGCCTCAAGGTCGACCTCTGCCCCCCTGCCAACACAAACTGTGACCAGTCGGAGAGAAAGGAGGAGAACCACTGCAACACAGTGCCTCCCACCCCCAACTCTTCCAGCCGGTGCAGCATGATACCATGGTCGATGGTATAAAAAGCCGGTGAGAGATCTAATGGGACCAGAACAGAGGAACAACCCCTGTCCCGAGCCCTCCAGAGATCTTCCACCAACGTGACCAATGCCGTTTCCGTGCTGTGCCCAGACCTGAAACCCGACTGGAACGGATCTAGATAGGATGTTTCATCCAGGAATTGCGGAAACTGTTGCATGACCACACTCTCAACAACCTTCGCAATGAAGTGAAGGTTGGAGACAGGATGATAGTTAGCCAATATTGCCGGATCCAGGGATGGCTTCTTGAGGAGAGGCCTCACACCGCCTCTTTCAGGGCAGCGGGGAAGTGACCCTCACTCAATGAAGCATTAATGACGCCCTGGAGCCAGCCTCGTGTAACCTCCCGGGAAGCCAGTACCAACCAGGAGGGACACGGGTCCAGTAAACATGTGGCCGCACTAAGTCTCCCCAAAATGCTGTCCACATCATCGGGAGTCACAGCATCAAACTCCTCCCAGATAACATTCTCAAGACTGTTCCTCGTCACCCTGCCCTGATCTACCCAGTCAGAGTCCAAATCCCCCCGGATCTGAGTGATTTTGTCATACAGGTATTGTCCGAAATCCTCCGCCCTGCCTTCTAAGGGATCCTCCCACACTCCCGGATGGAGCAGGGAGTGGGTCACCCTAAACAGGGTGGCCAGATGATTCCCTGATGATGCAATAGAGGCGGAAAAGTAGTTAGACTTTGCCGTCTTTATCGCCACTAGGTAGGCCTTAATATGCAACCTTACCAGTGTTCGATCAGATTCAGCGAGACTGGCCCTCCAACCGCTCTCCAGGCGTCTTTTCCGGCGCTTCATTTCCCTCAGCTCCTCAATAAACCAAGGAGCCGCACGGGATCGGCATCGGGTCAGAGGCCACAAAGGCACGACTCGGTCCAAGGCCCCACCAGCCGCCCGATCCCAGGCGGCTACCAGGTCCTCGGCCGAGTCATGTGCTAGATCCTCAGGAAATGGGCCAAGCTTCGCCTGGAACCTATCAGGATCCATCAGGCACCTGGGGCAGATCCATCTAATTGGGTCCGCCTCCCTGCAGCGAGGGGTCGCGGTTCGAAGATCTAGGCGAAGGAGTGAGTGGTCAGTCCATGACAAGGGTTCCATGTCTATATCCCCTATAACAAGACCACTTAACCACTGGCCAGAGACAAAAATCAGGTCCAGAGTGTGACCTCCCCTGTGAGTAGGGCCGTGAACTAACTGGGTCAGGTCCATGGCCGTCATGGAAGCCATGAACTCCTGAGCCACCTCAGACGTTTCACCAACGGATGGCAAGTTGAAATCACCCATGACTAAAAGCCTGGGTGTATCTACTGCCACCGTGGCTATCACGTCGAGTAGCTCAGGTAGGGCTGTTGCCATGTGGCAGGGAGCCAGGTACGTAAGCAACAAGACCATCTGGACCCCATGGCCCCACCTCACAAGGAGGGACTCACATCCGGCTATCTGAGGCACAGTGGTCTCCCTCGGATCCAGATCCTCGTTAATAATAACCGCCACCCCCCCCGCCCCTCCCCTGGGCCCTCAGCTGATGGAATACTCTGAAGCCTGGTGGGCACATTTCAACCAGAGGGACGCCACCCTCTGGGCCCAACAAGGTCTCCGTAATACCCGCCAGGTCCGCTCCTCCCTCTTGTATAAGATCGTGAATGAGGGGGGCCTTATTGACCACGGACCTGGTATTGCACAGCATCAGCCGAAGGCCCAGCTCCTGAGTATCTAAGCCACCTAGTATCCGAGCAGAGCCTTGGGGACTGGGGCAAGCAATTGCTCTCAGACAGCGAGTGCGAGCCCCCAACACCTGATATGGTCCCCTGCTTCCGCCATATCTGCCCCTCCCATCTACCGTGCCGATGGTACAGCCCTCATAGATATCGTCCCCCATCCCTTTCCCAATCCCTCATCCGGTGCCCCCCAAATCGTTACCCTGTGCCGGGCACGGCTCTGACCCTGGTGGATTTCCCCCCCCCCATCTGCCATAGTCGTCTTCCCAGTATCTTTAAAAGAATAATTACAACCCCCCCCAGAACCCCTTAAAATCTTTAAAAAATTCCCTAAAAAGCCCCATAAATTCTTCCTTGCTCCATGCCATCTCTCCGGACTCCAAAGTCCGTCATCGAGATAGGCCCTCGATAATGTGGGGGGCCAAACCTGCGAGAGGGGAGAATCTCGCAGGGCGAGGAGTTCCGACACCGAATACATATAGTCATCAGGGGAAACAGTCCAAGGGTGGGGGACCGCTGATGTTACAGACATAGGGAAAATTCCAGTCCATGGTCAGGCCGCCAAGCTCCACTGTCCTCTCACAACAGTGGCTAAGGAGGTGCATATCATTCGACCCCGAAAGTTTCCAGGGTGGCCGTCTCTCACCAAGGCCAACCCATGGAGACTTTGATAGAAAGCTCAGGGGTGAGGATAGCCATATTCTGCCTCCTCGGGCCTTATGTCCATAGAACCAGTATCCTGCCTGGGATTAGCGGCATCAGGGAATCCAATATCCAGCTCAAAGGAGGTTTAAGTTCGTAAATGTTCGTCAAAGCAGTTCTACATGGTAGGGAATCCAGACAGGCCAGATGGAAGTGGGGAAAAATTAGGAGTAGTTCAGCAAGCCAAGATGGATGGGAAGCTATGATTGTAATAGGCCAATAGGCCAAAACTCAGTCCGAAGGAAGGAGGAGGGGGGGATTCAAACCGCATAAGTTTGTAGTCATTTTCCGGCCCCAGTAACCCTCAACCTTCCATTCTAGTGGGTAAAGCTCCCCTATTTTGTCCCCCCCTATCCAGCTCACCCTGGGGGGGGGTCTCTTGGTCTCCCTGGAGGTAACCCTTCCCCCAAGGGTCACATACTCTCCAGTCACCCCGAAATCAGATCTAAATCCACTACTGAAGGGTCCTGTGCCGTCTGTTTGGAAGTCTGTAGGCCCTTGGGAGCCACCCCAACCTCAGGCGCCATCGCCACGGTCACCGCCTCGGCCGCCGCAGTCCCCATCGTCATCGTCACCATCGGCCCCCCCACAGACGTCCCCAGCCACCCCCTGCCTCCAAAGATCCACCTTGAGGCATCCAGGGGCGTGGGGAACCTCCGTAGGGGCCTCACAACGCCGACGTCGTCCAGGAGCTGCCGCCACCGCCGCCATGATCGCACGTGGCCGCCGTCGCTGGCGCCACTCCCCTGCAGGCCGCAGACCGCCGTCACCCACCGCCGTCCCGACGTCATCCCCCTCAGAGCTGGGATGATCCGGGGAGCCGACAAAGCTCCCAACGGGCTCCTCAGATGTTGCTTCGCCCGGGCGGGGGGTCATAGATGTTTGAAATGATCCCCCTGAGCCCCCCCAAGCCGAAGCATCGCCCCCAAGAAGCCGAGACTCAGCGTCGGAGCGCCATCTTGGGCATGCGCAGAAGAAAAATCTCAAGAAAAATCTTGAGTTGGAAAGGTTTGCAAAACCAAAATTACCGCTGCAACCTCTGCACGCTGAGCGGATTTTTGTGGGGGTGTGATTTTAGTAACCTATTTTCCATGCTCAAGCCAGGCAGCTGCACCCCATTTTGGCCCCCCATCAGTGAAGACTGTGAGGGCATTCACCAAAGGTTTTAATGAGATACCATTCTGAACTATGATTTCTATCTGATTAAAGGCAAGCAGGCGCGGATCTGCAGGAATATGATAAGAGATTTTCCCAGCGTAATCAGTCAGTGTTGCTTGCAAAGGAGAGGAGAGGCTAACCATGCGCTCCCAATCTTTCAATGGCAAGGGAACTATGATATTAACAAGATCGAGACCTAGAAGGACCTTGCAGCGTTCCCTTCCCTTAAAAATTAACTCTGCATGCATTTGTGCTGGCACACTAATAGTATGATTAGGGCTGTGTGAAAGATATAGCCATTCAATTATTAACAAAGAAGGCTTAGGCTTACTTTGTTGTTGGAATTCCTGAGCTAATACTGCTGTAGGTTGTTTTGCGGTTGGAATGATAATCATTAACAAGGGAAGATTTTCCTGACATCTATCTACCGAAACCAATTTCAATGCTTCATTAAGTTTTGTGAAGACTGCTTTATGAGCTTGGGTAAGTGTGATCACCTCAGATGGATCTTTCTTATTCCTTAATGCATCAAACAAAGGACTAAGCATATTAGTAGGAAGACCCACGTATGGTCGCAACCAATTAATTGAACCCAAAAGTTGCTGTAATTGAACATAGGAAACTTTATCCTCTACCTTTAGCTGAGGAATTTGTGGATGTGAATATGTTTGCAATAACTTGTGACCTAGATAAAGAAATGGCTCTTGTAGCTGTACCTTCTCTGGTACTATCTGCAAACCATACGCAGCTAGATCTTGTGTTAAATGTTCCAGCCGGTAGGGAGGAATTTGTGGCCCAGCAATTAAAATATCATCCATATAATGATATACCAGAGCTTGAGGATATCGTTGCCTAAAGGGTTTTAAAGCTCTCGCAACAAATTGCTGACAGAGTGTAGGACTATTTAACATGCCTTGAGGTAAGACAGTCCATTGATATCTTTCCGTGGGTTGATCAGCATTTAAGACTGGAACTGTGAAAGCAAACAATGGCTTATCCTTTTTACATAATGGAATGGTAAAGAAACAATCCTTTATTTATTTATTTATTTTAAATATACTTTATTGAATTTTAAAAAAAGGTTTAAAAAGAAAATATAAAATCTCAGGTAACATCTGAGGTATCGTGCAATTACATATATACAATATATACACAACAAGTATCTTCAGATCTATCTATCATTATTAGAGATAGGCATATCCTTATAGTCATGTTCTATTATTCCACCATATATACCACCTTTGCCATACTGCCTTAAATTTTGAATTCTCCTCATCTTTAAGCATACTGGTTAATTTCGCCATTTCTGCACATTCCAAAATTTTATTTATTATTATCACCTCTGGAGGGACTTGTTTATCCTTCCAATATTTTGCGAAGGTTAATCTGGCCGCTGTTATGATATGTATTATTAATTGCGTCTTGTCCTTAGAGAACCCGTCACCCATCATTCCCAGTAAGAAAATTTCTGGAGAAAATTCTATATCTTCTTCCACTATTTCCTGCAGCCAAGTTCGTATTTTTGTCCAGAACTTCTTTGTCTCTGAGCAGGACCACCACATATGAAAGAAGGTGCCAACCTCCTTTCCACACTTCCAACAAGTTCCTGAGGCGTTAGGAAATATTTTTGCTAATCTAGCTGGGGCTAGATACCATCTGTGAAATATTTTGTAGTGGTTCTCCCTATAAGTTGCTGATTTGGTAAAATTATAATTTCTATTCCAAGCCTCCTCCCAATCATTAAAATTTAGTCTGTGGCCAATATTTTTTTCCCAAATGCTTAGTTGGTTCCTAGCTATCCCTTCTACTCTGTCTTCGCCTAATAAGAGGTTATAGAATCTGGCTAACATTTTCTTTTCAATCCCCAACGTAATTTTATCTAGATTGTTGTACTTCGTCTCTATCCCAAATTGATCCCTATCTTTTTGGTATCTAGAGCTTATCTGCATGTAACTCCACCAGTCCAAATTAAAGCCTTGATTGTTTAGTGTTTCTCGAGGTCTAAGAGTACCATTTCCATCTAGTATGTCTTTGTACGTGCCGAATTTTCCATTGTCCCTTTTATTAGTAGCAAGTAACGCCTCCGTGATTGAGAGCCAAATCGGAATTTTGGTATAAAATCTTTGTCTAATTTCTTCCCATGTTTGGATCAGCGTCTCCCTTAATTTGTGTCTGTGAAAATGTAGTTTCTTTTTGTTCTTTGGGCCCCATAAATAAGCGTGCCAGCCTGCTTGTAAATCATGGCCTTCTAATGTCAGAATGTAAATCATGGCCTTCTAATGTCAAAATGTCATTACATTTTGTAATGTGACCCAATCTTTGATCCATACTAATTTGGCCACTTTCTGATATAATTGCCAATCCGGTAATCCAAAACTGCCCACATTTCTTTTCCCTTGCAGCGTTTTGTATGCAATTCTTGCCTTCTTCCCTTCCCATAAAAAATCTCGCATCTTCCTTTCCAAATCTAGAAAATATTTTTTATCCAGGTTCACCGGAATGGTTTGAAACAGAAATATGATTTTGGGAAGAATATTCATTTTAATTGCTGAAATCTTACTTGTAAAGGATAATTTTAGTTTCTTCCATCTATCTATGTCCTGCTTTATTTTTTGTAGTAATGGACTGTAATTGTCCTCTTTTAAGGAGGAATACCTTACAGTGATCCAGATTCCCAGATATTTTATCTTCTTTGCTATTTGAAGTTCCAGGGACTTTTCTAACCGCTTCTTGTTCATCTCCGCCATATTTCTTACTAAGATTTTGGTTTTGGTTTTGTTAAGTTTAAAACCAGCAACTTCACCATACTGTTGTATTTCCTGGAGTACCTTGGGACCAGATTTTAAGGGATCTTCCATTATCAAGTCCACGTCATCCGCAAAGGCTTGTATTTTAAAAATTTCTTTCTTAATTTGTAATCCTTTAATTTCTTTGTTGTCTCTAATCTTTCTTAATAGAATTTCCAGCGCCATTATAAAGAGTAAGAGGGGACAGGGGGCATCTCTGTCTGACTCCCTTTTGTATCCAGAATATCCGTGTCTTATCCCCGTTTATTAATATACTTGCTCTCTGTTTATGATATATATTTTCAATCATCTTTCTAAAATTTGTGCCGAATCCCATCAAGTCAATTTGATTAATCATGAATTTCCAATTTAGATTATCGAACGCCTTTTGGGCGTCCAAAAACGCTAACGCCAGCTGTTTTTCCGGGTGTTGTTCATAGTATTCTATGACATCTATTATTGTCCTCACATTATCCCTCATTTGCCTCCCTGGGAGGAATCCTTTCTGATCACTATGAATCCAGCCATTTAAGATTTTTTTTAGTCTCTCCGCAATTATACTAGTAAATAATTTATAATCTGAATTTAACAGAGAAATTGGCCTGTAGTTTGCTATCTGTTTTGGGTCAGCACCTTCTTTCAAAATGAGGGTAATATAGGTTTCCT
Source organism: Pituophis catenifer annectens (assembly GCF_029215685.1). Taxonomy (NCBI): domain Eukaryota; kingdom Metazoa; phylum Chordata; class Lepidosauria; order Squamata; family Colubridae; genus Pituophis; species Pituophis catenifer. Next base: position 103,819,904 of record NW_027256883.1, on the reverse strand, counting down.
TCCAGGAGTCAGGGATTCTTGTACCCACTAGTACCTCATTAAATATGTCCAACAATTCTAATAGTAGTTCTTACTCAAATTTTGCATAAATTTCCCCCGGGAGGCCGTCTGGGCCTGGTGTTTTATTTTTCTTTATTTTGGCAAGCGCAGATTTGAGTTCTTCCATTGTGATTTTATTATTTAACATTTCTCTCTCTTCTTCTGCTATCTGTGGCAAGTTAGCTTCCATCAAGTATTGTGTGATTTTGTCTGGGTCAATCGCTTCCTCTTTATATAAGGCTTCGTAAAATTTTCTCGCTCTTTCTAGCTTATCCCTTTCTTTTGTCAGAATGTCCCCGTTAATGTCTTCTAATATAAGAATCTGATTTTTTTCCTGTTCTTTTTTTAATCTATATGCTAGCCATCTTCCCGACTTGTTGGCGTTTTCAAAGTGATAATGTTTTATCCTCTTAATTTTTTGTGCCAACTCTTTCTGATCCAGGACATTAAGGTTATGTCTTGCCATCATCCATTTTTGTTTGGCTGTCTCGTCTCCCGGGTTTTGTTGTAGTTTACTATCTGTTTCCTCTAAATTCTTATTATAATCATCTCTAACTTTTCTTTCTTCCTTATTTTTGAACGCCGTGTACGAGATTACTACTCCTCTCAGATACGCCTACAAGGATTGTATGGGAAAGAAACAATCCTTTAAATCTATGATCATAACCTGAAAGTCTCTGGGAATCATGTTTGGATTTGGGGTGCCACATTGTAGAGATCCCATTGGCTGTAAAATGGCATTCACAGCCCGAAGGTCGTGAAGAAGCCTCCATTTATCAGATTTCTTTTTTATTACAAACACTGGTGTATTGAATGGACTTGTAGTGGGTTCAATATGGTTAGCGGCTAGCTGTTCTTTCACTAGCTCATGTAACGCTATAAGCTTTTCTTGTGTTAAAGGCCATTGCTCAATCCACACAGGCGTAGTAGATTGCCATACTAAAGGGAGAGCAGTAGGTGGCGACATAGCAGGGTGGATAAAAATCAATGATTTTTTTAAAAAAATCAAAAAAATCAGATTTTTTTAATTTAAATCGGATTTTTTTATTTAAATCAGATTTTTTTGATTTTTATTGAATTTATTTTAATAAAAAACTTTGGGGGTAAAAATCTATCGTAAGATAGTTTTCTATTTAGGATACATAAATAATTTAGTTTATTCAGCATGAAATGGAGCTTAGTTATGTAGCACAAGGCTGTATATTCTGCAACACTGGGACTGTCGGTGAGTCAACAGCGGGTCAAAGGAGTAGCAGAGATGACAGTTGCTCTTTAAAAATTATGATTTAAATCGAGTTGATTTAAATCAAGTCTTTTTACTAGTGATTTAAATCATGATTTAAATCTACTCGATTTAAATCAAGTCCACCCTGCGACATATTACCTATTAATCATCAATAATTAACTTTGCTTGAAACTGCAACATCAAATCTCTCCCCCACAGATTTACATGAATGGGGAGAATAACAGGCTTTAATTGGGCTGTGCGTTTGCCGTCAAGAGCTGTTACCGTAAGCCATTTGGTGCATTGAACTGCTTGGGGTCCTCCAACTCCCCACACAGAAGGCGATTCCGTAGTAGGCCAACCTGTGGGCCAATTGTCAGTGGCTATGACAGAGACGTCTGCGCCAGAATCAAGGACTCCTTCAAAAGATCTGCCATTTAACAAATATATGCGCTTTGGTTTTTCTTCTTGAATGGATTGTGTTACTGCCAGAATGCTAGGATGCAGGGAGCGGATAGGATTAGTAGAACCAAAGCCTCCACTTCCTCTGTTAATTTGCTCACCCTCTGCTGGCACTACATACGGAACAATCACCAATTGTGCCCAAGAATCTCCTTCTTTTAAAGTCATGGGCACATTTGTTTCAAATTGTATCATAATTATGCCTTCATAATCTGAATCAATGACTCAAACATTGGGACGACAAAAATCCCGTTTTTCTCTGTGGAAGACCGAGGGAGGACCAATCCCAGTGTTAATAGGTAATGGTCCTTTCAATTGTGATGACATTAAAGTAACAACTCCAGGGAAAGGAATGAATTTTTCTTCTTGATTAATCAAATCAATACCCGCGCTACCTTTCGTAGCTGCTTTAGCATTTTTAACAGGAATTGCGGCAATTGGGCCGGGGCTTGCCGTGAGCCCGAAATCTAGTTTCCCTGACTTTCCCTGCACTGATTTGCCCAGTGAAACCCTTTCTTACATTTAGGGCAAACAGTTTTTGGTCTGGATGTTTGACCTCCTCCTGGCCCGCCGCCTTTATGGGCTCCGCCACCAGGGGCTCTGCATTGCTGTTTGAAATGGCCAGGTTTATTACAATTAAAACAATTGCCTTTGAGCTTGCCAAACTTTCCTTTTTGTAAGGCAGCTGCTAAGGCTTCCATCTGATGGACATTTGTGCCTATGTCAGCGCGTGCTTTTAACATAACAGCCAAGGTGTAATCTCCTCTATTAACAATAGACTGCAATGTGCGGCGGCAATCCACATTGGCATGTTCATAAGCTAGCCTTTTCATTAACTCTCCGCTAGCTTCCTCATTATCTACTTGCTGCTGAATAGCTTCTTGCAATCTATCAATGAAATCAGAGTATGTTTCACCAGCCCCCTGTCAAATCGCTGCAAAAGGTTTACTAGGATTGCCTGAGATCGGCACTTTCTTAAATGCTTTAATCATGCAGCGCCCTATCACAGAGTAAGCTGGCGGGGGTGTGCCATTGGTTTGTTGCTGTATTGTAGAAAAAGCACCCACCCCATATAATTGATCTGGTATATACAAACCTCCTGAATTGTTCCCTGCATGAATAGCTTCCCTCTGGTATTCTGAATCCCAAACAACATACTGTGCTGGTGTGAGAAGCATGCGAAACAAATCCTTCCAATCTTGTGGAATCAAATTATAGCCATTAGATATGCCCTCCACCATCCCAGTAGTATTTCTCAGCCTTAGCAATTTTAAGATGAGTGAACTTCAATTCCAGCTGAGGAATTCTGGGAGCTGAAATTCAACCATCTTAAAGTTGACGAAGTTGAAAAACACTGAGAGGGTGTAACACTGTCCTACCAGAGCATGAAGCTGCTGTGTCTCAAGATACCACCAGCTTTCTTACTGAAAGGTATCTGACTTTTTATTTCAGGCTCTCCCCTGGAGAAACTGGTATCCAGTCTTTCAGATTTAGAGACTCGCTTAGGCTCCCGGAAATGTGTTTCTCCTGAAAAGTTCAATGAGATCCTGAAAGTCAGGGAGGATACTCATAATTCAGGTGAGCTCAAGAAAATATAGTCTTAGTTTTGCCTTGTGTAACCAATGTCATCTGTCCACTCTCAAAATATTCATGAAAAAAGTGGCAATCTGTGGAGACTGCGCCCCTCCCCCAATGGTTTGGCTTTTTGGAGGACATCTTTGCTCTACAAGAACCCTATACTGTATGATAATTTGGGGATTGCTCTGATCTTGTTGATTTACCATGTAATAACATCCTATGCCCATGCTCATGCCATGCCATGAGATGCAAACATTTCTACTCTTCCTTGTTTCTTAGCCGCTGACCCCTACTATCGTGTTTCCCTGAAAATAAGACCGTCTTATATTTTTTTTAACCCTGAAATAAGCGCTTGGCCTTATTGCCATGCGTCAAAAGCCCAATTGGGCTTATTATTAGGGTATGTCTTATTTTGGGGGAAACAGGGTATTGCTAAGTAGGCCCAGAATAAAGACTACACATCCCTGAGCTGAATACATAGGAATCTCTTCTGGACGTTTGAAGGGAAATCATAATTTTGATAATGTTCTCCTGTCTCTTCAATGCATTGTAAATGCATATAGGAAGACAAGTGAGCATTGCTTTGAGAAAAAGTGTAGGTATCAATGCTAATTCTTCATATTGATTCTTACTGATTTGTATTGACTCATGTTGCTCTATCTTCCCATAGTTGATCACATTCCCCATGGATCCAAGGATGACCTGTTCCCAGGAACCTGGTACTTGGAGCAAGTGGATGAGAAAAACCGCAGGAAATATGCACGAAAACTAGTTTAGGAATAGAGTTATCATTAATGAGTTTTTTTTCTGGTAAGTCAGAACTCTAGATATAAGAACTCTTCATAGAAAGGAGATGTGCAGATGGAAGGCTCGGTTACCATTTATTAGGCAAAAAGGAAAAAGGAAAATACTTATGGAAATAAGAATTTTGTTAGTTTGGTAACTGCCTGTCTACCTATCCTGCTGTGCAGAAACATTTAAAATAAAGCACATAATTATTAGACTTTTATAGCTGGAAGAGGAATATGCCAATACTGTTCTTTCAAGCTGTTATATGTGTGTGTTGTTCAGTTGGGCAGCAAAATAGGCTGATAAACAAAGGTTGAATGGTTCGTTATTCATAGATATGTGCAATAAAGAATAATATCAAATCAGAAAATTCCCACGTGGGAAATCCCTTCTATCCTGCCTGATATCAAAACAAAAGGTGAAGAAAAATCTTGCAAATGCAGGTAGTCCTCGATTTATGACCACAGTTGAGCCCAAAATTTCTGTGGCTAAGCAGGACATTTGTTAAGTGAGTTTTGCCCCATTTTACCACCTTTCTTGGCACAGTTAAATGAATCACTGCAGTTGTTAAATTAAGTGAATCTGACTTCCTCATTGACTTTGCTTGTCAAGTTGCAAAAAGTGATCACATGACCTTGGGACACTGCAATTGTCATAAATGCATGCCAATTCCAAGCATTTGAATTTTGATCACGTGACCATTGGGATGCTGCAATAATCATGTGGAAAATGGTAATAAGTTACTATTTTCAGGGTTGTTATAACTTTGAACAATCACTAAATGAATGGTTGTCAGTTGAGGACTAACTGTAGTTGAGTATCTTTGAAAGTGTTTCTACAAATAGCCTGGTTATACACAAAAATTGCCATTATAGGGTAGGAGGAATTAAATATTGAGAAAAATAGATTGCATCAGCTATCCCAAGAATTTAAGAATGACTCCCTAATGCAGGGGTGTCAAACTCGATTTCATTGAGGGCCGCATCAGGGCTGTGTTTGACCTTGGGGGGGGCATGGCTGGGGGGGCGTGGCCAGCTTGACGTCACTTGTGTCAGGGGCACCTGAAGTTGGAGGAGATCCATTGTCTCCAGCGGAGGGCAAGACCAAGGAGAGGGTCAAACCCTTGTCCTCCAGAGGAGCCTCCCCGTTCCTCATAGGCCACATAGAGGACCCCTGGATAGTAGCACAGGCAGTGGAAGGTAAGCATCTAGCCCAGTCCTCGAGCTCCAGGGCACCGGGACCTTCTTTTTCCTTCCTTGCTCTCCTCGCCTGGCCCCCCAAGCTCTGTTTTCAACGGTGACGGCCTCCTGCAGCCCTCTGCCAACAAAAACGGAGCTCAGTTTTGACTGGCAGAGAGTTACAGGAGGCTGTCACGGCCCCTGAGCTCCATTTTTGCTGGCTGCAGGAGGGCATCATGGCTGAAAACGTTTTCACTGACAGAGGCATCGGAGGCCGGACCTTCACTGTTTCCAGGGTGGCCCCACAGACTAGGTCTAAGCACCCCATGGGCTGAATCTGGGCTGCGGGCCTTGAGTTTGACACCCCTGCCCTAAAATATCTGCAGTCGTCTTTGCTTCTCAGACTACCCTCCAGCTCATTCATACCAATAGAAAATATATTGTACACATGTTGATTTAAAGCGGGGGTCTCCAACCTTTTGGACCTCAGGGACCACCAAACTCATAATTTTAAATTCCGTGGACCAGCGGTCTGCAGAGAAATCGTTGCATTTCTCTCAAGGAGCCCAGCCAAGGTTTCCCTCACCGCTCGTGCTTCAGTGCTTTGACTCCCAGAGACAGGATGGGGTCCTTCAGGCAGTTAGCTTGGCCGCCTGTTAGCAGAGAGAAGCAGCCAGAGTCAACCCTGGCTTTGCTGTCCATTGCAGATGCTAGATCAGCCCCCTGCAAACTCTCGTCTCTCAAGGAGCACTTGTTGAAGTGCCACGGGAGAGTTTGGCCAGGCTCCTCGAGAGATTTATTTATTTATTTTTATTAAATTTATATGCCGCCCTCTTCCCGTAAGACTTGGGGCGGCATACAGAATTAAAACATATAACAATAGAAACCCTAAAAGCAGCCAATATAAACCCCAAACAAAATAAAATCTCATAGCAGATAATGGAATTCGCTGAAACAGCCATGTCTTTAGGTCGGTGCAGAATGTGCGGAGGTCAGGGGCCGTCCGGAGCCCGATGGGTAACTCATTCCAGAGTCGGTGCGGCCACTGAGAATGCCCTCATCCTGGGGGCCACCAGCCAACATTGTCTGGCCGATGGTACCCGGAGGAGGGCAGTCCTATGTGACCGCACGGGGCGGTGGGAGGCCGGTAGGTGGTGGTCCTGCAAGTATCTCGGGCCCATGCCATGAAGAGCTTTATAGGTAAGAACCAGCACCTTGAAGCGGATCCGAAGAACAACCAGCAGCCAGTGCAGCTCGCGCAGGAGAGGTGTCACACGGGAGTAATGAGAAGCTCCCGTAACAACCCACGCGGCCGCATTCTGGACCAGCTGGAGCCTCCGGGTGCACCCCAAGGGCAGCCCCATGTAGAGGGCATTGCAGTAATCCAGGCGAGAAATAATGAGAGCATGAGTGACTGTACGGAGGGCATCCCTGTCTAGGAAAGGGCGTAATTGGCGCACCAGGCGAACCTGTGCAAAAGCCCCCCCTTGTCACGGCCGTCAGATGTTCCACCAAGGACAGCCGAGAATCAAGGAGGGCACCAAGATTACGAACCCTTTCAGAGGGAGTTAGAGACTCCCCTCCCATCTGAAGTGATGGGGCAGCTAGATCAGGAGATGCCGGCATCCACAGCCACTCAGTCTTGGAGGGGTTGAGTCTGAGCCTGTTTCTACCCATCCAGGCCCATACCGCCTACAGGCACTGGGACATCATGGAAAGGGCATCCCCGGGTTGGTCTGGGATGGAGATGTAGAGCTGGGTATCATCACTGATGATACCCCACCCCAAAACTATGAATAATCTCACCCAGCGGCTTCATGTAGATGTTAAAGACCAGAGGGGAGAGAACCGACTCCTGCGGCACCCCACAGGTGAGGGGCCTCGGTGAGGATCTCTGACCCCCCGCCCAAGCAAACTGTGTACGGCCTGAGAGATAGGAGGAGAACCACCGTAAAACAGTGCCTCCCACCCCCAACCCCCGGAACCGTTGCAGCAGGATACCATGGTCGATGGTATCAAAAGCCGCTGAGAGGTCAAGTAGCACCAGAATGGAGGAAAAAAACCCCATCCCAGGCCCGCCGGAGATCATTCACCAGGGCGACCAACGCCGTTTCTATGCTGTGCCCACACCTGAAGCCCGACTGGTATGGGTCCAGATAATCAGTTTCCTCCAGGAATTGTGGAAGTTGGTATGCCACCATAGATTCAACAACCTTCGCTATAAAGCAAAGGTTTGAGACGGGACAAAAGTTGTTCAAGGAGGCCGGATCCAAAGCAGGCTTCTTGAGGGGAAGAAGCCTGCTTTCGAACCACCACCTCCTTAAGTACGGCGGGGAAGACCCCATCCCTCAAAGAACTGTTGATAATTGCCTGGATCCAGTCTCCAGTCAATTCTCTGGTTGCCGTAACAAGCCAGGAGGGACAAGGGTCCAACAAACATGTGGAGGCCCACAGTCTACCCACAATTCTGTCCACTTCATCAATGGAAACAGGGTCAAAGTCAACCCAGATGTTGCCTTCAAGACTAGCTCCCACTTCCTCGTCGGATCCTGCCCAGTCAGTGTTTAATCCCGTCCGGATCTGAGCGACTTTGTCTTGTAGAAACTGTACAAAGTCCTCAGCACTGCCTTGTAAGGGGTCCTCCCTCGCTCCCTGATTGAGGAGGGAGCAGGTCACTCGAAACAAGGCCACTGGGCGATTTTCTGCAGAAGCAATGAAAGCAGCGAAATAATCCCGTTTCGCCGCTTCCATTGCCACAAGATAAGATCTAATATGGGTTCTTAACTGTGCTCAATCGGATTTGGAATGGGACGATCTCCAACAGCCCTCCAGGCGTCTCTTCCAACGCTTCATCTCCTGTAGCTCCGTGGAAAACCATGGAGCTGTCCGGGATCCCTGTCGGCGGAGAGGCCGCAAAGGGGCGATTCGATCCAGTGCCCCGGTGGCAGCCCGTTCCCAGGCATCCACCAGGGCCTCTGGCGAATCGCCGGCTAGGTCAGTGGGAAATGTCCCAAGCTCCGTCAGGAACCTATCAGGGTCCATCAGGCGCCTGGGGCGGAACCAACGAGTTGGTTCCACCTCCCAGCGGTAGGGGTTGACAGACGGAAAGTCTAGTTTAAGGAGGGAATGGTCAGTCCATGAGAGGGGTTGGATGGAAAGTTCACCCCTACCCCGAGCATTTATCCACTACCCAGAGACAAAAATCAGGTCGAGTGTGTGCCCACTACTGTGAGTAGGGTCCTGCACAACTTGAGTCAGGTCCATGACCGTCATGGAGGCCATGAACTCCCTAACCAGCTCAGATGTCTCACCAGCTGATGGGAGATTAAAATCTCCCACAACCATCAGGTTGGGGAACTCAACCGTCAGTTTGGCTAAGACTTCGAGCAGTGCAGGCAGGACTGAGGATACGCAGCTGGGAGACAGGTACGTAATCAACAGAGCCGACTGCACTCCAGGATCCCATTTCAACAGAAGTGATTCACATCCGCCTATCTGAGGGACAGTGATCTCCCTAGGTCTAAGACCTTCCCTAATAACAACCGCCACTCCCCCACCCCTTGTGGCTGGTACAATACACAGAAGCCTGATGGACACAAATCAGAGAGGGGGACCCCCCGCTCTGGGCCTAACCAGGTCTCAGTGATACAAGCCAGGTCCGCACCCCCTTCGTCGATCAGATCTCGTACAAGGGGAGCCTTATTAACAATGTACCTGGCATTAACATACACCAGCCGGAGTCCTGGGTTCCACACTCCTAGCCCCCTAGGGACACAAGCAGAACCATGAGGGTCAGAGCGCTGAACCCGCTCTGAGATGAGTTTGCAGGGGGCCGATCTAGCGTCTGCAATGGACAGCAAAGCCAGGGTAGACTCCAGCTGCTTCTCTCTGCTGTAGTGCTTCCTGGACACGGTTTACTGCTCCGAGCCCCAAGGGCTCCGAGCCTCAAGTGCCCCATCAGTCCCCTGCAGCAGCTCCTCTCCAGCCGGCAGGTTGAGCCCAGTGCTGGCTCTCGTATGCCAAGCTGAGCCCTTCATCTACTTCACGCCATCCCCCATCAGAGGGACCCCACAAAGCCCTCACCACCCCTTCCATCCTTCTGCCCCCAGCCAGCCTTTTGGATGAAAATACTGGATTTTCAGAGGTTGGGTGGCTAAGGCCGGGAAGAAAAGGAAGAAGAGCAGCAGCGGTTCCAGGAGGAGGAGATATCTTTGAGGTATCTTTGCCCGACTTTTCCACACAAAGCCGACTGGCTCTTTCCCCTTCTTTCCCTGTGGCTTTTCTGGGGGGGGGGGAACCCTTCCTCTTTTTTTAACCCAGTTGGCGCTTTCCAAAGTTGGCTTTTCAAGTGTTAGCTGCCCAAATCCCCTTTGATTGTGATTTTTGAAAATTATTATTTACATCGACCGTCCCTTTCCGGACATCTCCGTTTTTCTCATTGATTTCCTCCCCCAACCATTACTTTCCCAAAGTCCTCCATTTGCTTCCAACCTGCTGTTTTTTGCCTGTGCAATTTAAAAACAAAGATTTAGAAATATTGGGCTTTAAAGACTTCTCTTTGTATTGGATTGAGAGATGAGAGTTTGCAGGGGGCCGATCTAGCATCTGCAATGGACAGCAAAGCCAGGGTTGACTCCAGCTGCTTCTCTCTGCTGACAGGCAGCCAAGCTAACTGCCTGAAGGACCCCATTCTGTCTCTGGGAGTAAAAGCGCTGAAGCACGAGCGGCGCAGGAAACCCTGGGTAGGCTCCTCGAGAGAAATGCAACGATTTCTCTGCGGACCACCAAAATTTTCTCATGGACCACCACTGGTCCACGGACCACTGGTTGGTGACCACTGATTTAAAGAAAATGTATAATAAATAGGCTTGAAATGGAGAATGATTTGTATGAATATGGAATCAAAGTATTTATTTTATTTTATTTTATTTATTTTATTCAATTTGTATACCACCCTTCTCCTAGTGGACTCAGAGCGGTGCACAGCCAGAACTAAAACACATACCAATACAAAATTTAAAATTATTAAAAGAATTACATAACTTTGGCCCAAATTTAAAACAATTCGAATTAAAACCCATTGACAATTTAAAAGCTAAAAAACTAAAAAAGACTAAACAGACTAAAAAAGGGGGGGGTTCACACCAGCCCTGCTTGATGGAAAAGAAGTTTTCAGGGCACAACGAAAGACCCGGAGATCCGATATCCTTCGTATCTCCGGGGGCAAATCATTCCAGAGGGCAGGAGCTGCCACAGAGAAGGCCCTCCCCCTGGGGGTCACCAGCCGACATTGCCTGGCTGACGGCACTGAGGAGTCCCTCTCTGTGGGAGCGTACTGGTCGGTGGGAGGCTATCGGCGGCAGAAGGCGGTCCCGTAAATACCCAGGTCCTATGCCATGGAGCGCTTTAAAGGTGGTAACCAACACCTTGAAGCGCACCCGGAAGACCACTGGAAGCCAATGCAGCTCACACAGGAGAGGTGTCACATGGGAGCGCCCCCTCAACCCCATAATCCCCCGCGCGGCCGCATTCCGCACCAGTTGGAGCCTCCGGGTGCTCCTCAAGGGGAGCCCCATGTAGAGAGCATTGCAGTAGTCCAGGCAGGAAGTGACGAGTGCGTAAGGAGTCCCGATCCAGAAAGGGACGCAACTGGCGAATCAGGCGGACCTGATAAAAGCCCCCCTGGCCACGGCCGTCATATGCTCTTCTAAAGACAGCCGTGCATCCAGGAGGACGCCCAAGTTGCGAGCCCTGTCTGTGGGGGCCAATAACTCGCGATGGCACCAGCTGGCTATATCGGGACGCTGGAAGCCACAGCCACTCGGTCTTGGAAGAGTTGAGTCGAAGCCTGTTACTCCCCATCCAGATCCTCATGGCCTCCAGGCACCAGGACATCACTTCAAGGGCATCGTTGGGATGGCCTGGGGTGGAGATGTACAGCTGAGTATCATCAGCGTACTGATGGAACTCCACCCCAAAGCCACGGATGATCTCACCCAGCGGCTTCACATAAATGTTGAACGGAAGGGGCGAGAGGACCGACCCCTGAGGCACCCACAAACAAGGTGCCTCGGGGTCGACCTCTGCCCCCCTGCCAACACCGACTGCAACCGGTCGGAGAGATAGGAGGAGAACCACCGTAGAATGGTGCCCCCCACTCCCAACCTCTCCAACCGGCGCAGCACGATACCATGGTCGATGGTATCAAAAGCCGCTGAGAGATCTAACAGGACCAAGATAGAGGAGCAATCCCTATCCCGAGCCCTCCAGAGATCATCCACCAATGCGACCAATGCCGTTTCCGTGCTGTGCCCAGGCCTGAAGCTGGACTGGAGCGGATCCAGATAGACAGCTTCATCCAGGTACCGAGGAAGCTGTCGTGCCATCACACTCTCAACAACCTTCGCCAAGAAGGGAAGGTTGGAGACCGGACGGTAGTTAGCCAAAACAGCCGGATCCAGAGTAGGCTTCTTGAGGAGGGGCTCAACACCGCCTCTTTCAAGGCGGATGGCAAGACACCCTCACTCAAGGAAGTGTTGATAATCCCCTGTAGCCAGCCTCGCGTAACCTCCCGGGAGGCCAGCATCAACCAGGAGGGACAGGGGTCCAATAAACATGTGGTCGCATTCAGCCGCCTCAGTATCCTGTCCACGTCCTCGGGAGCAACAGGGTCGAACTCCTCCCAAATGGCAGTCTCAAGACCGGCACCCATCATCCCGTCTGTACCTACCTAATCAGAGACCAAGCCTTCCCGAATCTGAGTGATTTTATCGTGCAGATACTGGACAAAATCCTCAGCACGACCCTGCAAGGGATCCTCCCGCGCTCCCAGATGGAGGAAGGAGCGGGTCACCCTAAACAGGGCGGCCGGGCCATTATCTGCCGATGCAATGAGCGGAAAAATAGTTACATTTTGCCGCTTTTATCGCCACTAGGTAAGTCTTAATATGAGATCTTACCAGTTTTCTGTCGGATTCGGAGCGACTAGATCTCCAATTGCTCCCTAGGCGTCTTTTCTGGCACTTCATCTCCCTCAGCTCCTCAGAGAACCAAGGAGCCAGGTAGATTCGGCGACAGGTCAGAGGCCGCATAGGCACGACTCGGTCCAAAGTGTCAGCGGCCACCCTATCCCAGGCGGCCACCAGCTCCTCAGCCGAGCCATGAGTCAGAGCCTCAGGAAATGGCCCAAGCTCCATCTGGAACCTATCAGGATCCATCAGGCGCCTGGGGCGGAAGTAGGTTGGTGATTGCAAAGGAAAATATGACAGAAATAAAGCACACATGGGAATTAATGAAATCCTTAGCAAATGGTTCACCATGCAATAAAATAAGGATTTATAAAGGAATGCAATCAATACACTAGAGATGTATTGGTTGCAGGAAGACAAAGACTAAGTCTTGGCTAAGACTCCAAATAAACTATAGCAAAATTGAATAGATTGTATGATGCAGCATGAAGTACAGATCTGAAAATTAAGGTATCCACAAGAGTATATCCACATGTTTAATAGAGAAAAAGGAATGGATGACTCCAGACTGCATTTCCTGTCAGCATAACTCTAACTCACATTTGTGACATGTTGTAACATACAGTAATTCATTTGTCCCAAGCATCTGCCACATCTTTTCTTTACATTCTCTTTTCATTTATTCTATTGGGAAATTAATATTTTTAGTACTTTATCCTAGATAATTTATATCTTTACTTTCTTACTGCCATTCTACTGTCACTTTATTTTTCTTGCTGTTTGCCTTTATTACTTTTATAGATTACTTCAATGATTTTTTTCTAAAGAAACATTCTTGACACCACCAAATATTGTTTGTCCCATATTTAGAACTTCTCACTTTTGTATTCTTTGCTAATTTTCTCACACTTCAATCATAAACAATCTGTCATGCAGATGCATAACTTGTTTGTGTCACATAGTAAGAACTGCCCTTTCTATATGCAGATACTCATCATTCACAATTCTGATTCGCTAATCTCTGAATGGCCCACTTGCTATTTCTATACTTTTATCTTTGCTGACATCCATTATCCAGCAGAATAGGTTCCACCCTTAGATTGAATCATTCAGAAATAAATGAATTTTTACATTTTTCCCAAATTCATTTTTGCTTCTTTCATTTTTACCTTTGACTGGAGCAAACCTATCATCAGCCTAAAGATTCCAATTTTCAAATATACCTTCCAGAACCTAGATGGTAAATTTATATTTTGTGGTACACATTTAATTCATTCATTAATAATTAGATTTTTACTTTCACTTCCCTGCATATATTTTATCAATTTTACTTCAAAAATTAAATGTTCTTCATTTAGGTTTATTACATATTTGCCACTTTCATACAGCATATTTATGATTCATTTTATTCGTTAGCTTATATTATTTACTCTGCTTATATTTCAATATTTTGTATATGCCACGGTCTTTAACAGAGAACCTCTCGTACCTTTATCTGCAACCTGGGTTTAATTCAGCACCCAGACTTTCCAATGTATCAATTTGATACCAAACTCCATGCCTTAGCTTTACAGTTTTATTCTTTTAATTTTTTTGAAATACTGAAAAATTAGCATGCTGCAAAGGAAAGCATCCATCTCAAACTATCACTAGCTCTCACAAAATTTTATTTTTACATTGTGTTGATCAGCCCAGAGTTGCTCCTGCTTGAGGCACAAATGACCAGGCTCAAATTATCCTACTCTGGACACATTATGTGAAGAAGGCAGCTTTGGAGAAGGCTTTAATGCTGGGAAAGATAGAAGGAAAGAGAAGAACAGGAAGAGCAGAAGTGAGGTGGATGGATTCAGTTACAGTGGCAATGAAGCATCATTGGGAGACCTGAAAGAATAGGTTAGGAATAGATCGTCATGGAGCACATGTATCTATGTGGCTAGGAGTCAAAAATAACTTGATGGACATAAATCAATGAGCTGAATGCCATTGTTACCTTAAAGCCTTAAATTGGCTATATTAAAACTTTCAGAATTACATGTTTATTAGCTTTTCAAAAGGATCATCCAGCTCTAAAAGGCATTATTATAAGAAATTCAAGCATTTAATTATTTTTTTAAAAAATGTAATAAAAAAAAAAAATACACTATTTTTCATTATTTAAACAACTAGTCCCTGATTTAAAGAGGTGGGTATTGGGGGTTATTGACATTATAACCAGATACTTGAGGCAGGACTGTGGGGGAATTTAAGGGATTAGGGAAGCGGCATGTTATGTAGTAAGACTGGGATGGGAAATTCTGAATCTCCAATTAAGCTTAAAATTGCTGTTTAAGGGAACCGATGTTAGGTGCAAGATTTCAGGAACCAGGATAGAATTCCTAAGTATTAGAAGTTTATTTCATGCTACCTATAAACAAGAATCTGATCTACTAACAGTCAAAGCAAATTGGCACCAGATAAGAGTCAATGGACTTCAAGGGGGACTGGACTTAGGTCATAGAGACTGCAAACTGATTGATGCATCAGCTCAGCCTGGTCATCTCCTACATCGGAATTAGATAGACAATGGTTAAATTATAGAAAATATTGTTTGACAACACTCAATATGCCAATGCATTTTACCTTCCTAAAAATATTTAGGTCCCTGGCTGTAAAAAGATTCAGAGGACTGAACATTTCTATGTACTAATAAATAAATTACTGAAAAAGAGAGGGAGAGAGTTTTTTCAAGAAAAAGAAAATGGAAGTTCCACATAAGAGCTCCAAGTCTTCAGAGGATGCTGGTTTCCTGAAAAAATTGTTTCAGATATTGAAGGTGGTAACTGGGTCACTCACCTAAGACAAGATCCTCTAAAGAACTGAGGTACAATTTTTCCCCCCGAGTGTGAAATGTGCTGAGTGTGCTTTGTAAAGTTCTGTCCTTCAAACTAACATCTGAAAAATGCACTGTAGAAATAATACTAAAATAAATGTTATTTGCAAACAAAAGTAAGAAATGTATGATTACTGAATAATAAAGCTACACATTGTTTTCTTCAGAACTAAGAGCCATCTTTCATTTCTCACACTGAAATATGTTTTTATCTTAGAGCTCTCAAGGACAGAACTGTATTATACATAAAACAATGATGCACAAATCATTTTTGCATTATTTTTAATTAGATATTAAGTTTCACATTACAGAAACTGGTGGGCCCTGTCAGGTTCTTCACCAGAATTTAAAGTATCACCTGGAACACTTCTGTCAGATGTGGCTTCAGTTCCTGCAGGTTTTGTACAGCAGAAGATAGACTCAGGACATTCCACTCCTGTCCACTATCAGTACTGGAATGGTGGTAGCACAGCAGCTCTATTTTGGTCTTCCTTAGCAGATCTGAAATCAGAACAATGCCCATTCCAGAAATCTGATTATGCATTTGCAGACCAGTAATCTAAGCCTACACTGCTAACTTTTGGTGCCAAAATGTAGTGATGTTTTTTTAAAAATAAAATGGGTGCACAAAATAGATCTCTATTTTAATTTTAAAATACTTCATACACCCCCTCAATAAAGGAAAAAGACCAAAAATTATGCCACTATCCCCTGTTGTCACAATATTTTGTCTCTCTCCCTTATACACTGGTTTTTTAAAAAACTACTTCATAATGACTGCCTGTCATATAGCACATCTTGTGAGTTCATTACAAATTGTAATTTGTAATAAACTCATGTCTGGAACTTCCAGAATAATTTTTCAATCTTCTCTCCATTAACCATGCCATTTATTTCCATATATCACAGAACTGCTTTCCATAGAGGTAATCCTTGCTTAGCAATTCTAACCGGGGCAGAAATTTCTGTCACAAAGCAGTCATTACATGAAACATGTGATCATACCACTTAACAACAGCAGCTCTGGTAGACCCAGCTGCAGTTGTTAGAGCCAATAGCTACCTCAGTTTAGCACATGTCATCAACAGTACGAGGGGGAAGATGGCAAAAAACAGCAGGAGGTGGTGAAGAATGGCAAAAATAGGTGATGGCAGTGAAGTGCAGGATGACCAAAAGGGCAGATATGGGGGGAGTTGAAGCACACACTGCGAAAGTAAATGTGATTGGGCTGCTTGGTGCCTGAAATTTGAGCACATGACTAGAGGGCTGTAGTAACCGTAATTTTGAGGACCAGTCATAACTACCATTTGTTCAGTGCTTCTCTAACTTCAAACAGTATATGAATGAATGGTCATTAAGGACTACCCATACTTCCCTCCATCCTAAATCCCATAAACAGATGGTTATAGCTATTATATACCAATACAGATCATATTATTCATTAGATCATGGTTTAAAGCATCTTTATACAACTATTAATTTTTCACCTGTTCTTTATCATGTTCTTCTAAAATCCAATGTTATTCATAGATACACCAAAGGTGTATTCACCAAAGGTGTATATTCATGACTCATCCTTGTCTATGGTTTTAATCTTTGGGACACAAATTGGAGGGAACTTGGTTCTAAACAAAATTCTTACTAAAAAATCAGTGAAGGGGATGAGAAATGCTTTGCGCCTTACCAATAATTGTTGGTAACACACTGGCACTGGAGGTCTTGGATTTGTAGAAAAGCAGAGGACCACTGAGGGGAACCAGCTGCTTGAAGGTTGCTCCGTTGAGTTCTAGCAGGCATGGAATGGTGCCTTGCACAGAGCCAACAAGCACATGAGGAGTATTGGTTGCAGTTAGTTGCAGTTGTCCGTTATTGCCCAGTGCTCTGTCAGTGTGAGTAGTGGTGATCTAGGAATCAGAAAGAGGGAAGTTAGTACACTACTTTCCCTGAAAGAAGAATTGTATTCCAAATTTCTTCCAGATATGCATAGCTATACTCTGCAAAAAACAGAGTTCTTGTCTATCATGAAAATAGAAGTGTAGGTTTATTATTATGTACAGCCATATCTGCTGGGAAAGATGCATACCTTGAATTTCAACCTGTTTTATAATTATGGAAATATACAGAAAGAAATAGCAGCATTTCTTAAGAGAAATAACTTTACACATCTCCTTAATGATCCTGCAGTTGTCTCAAAGGCCTGTAATAAACTGGCCCTCGGAACGGGGGATAAAGGGAGTTACGTACCTTCAACCCAGCCTCTTGAGCCAGAAGCAGCCCATTCACAAGGTTCACATCCTTCTGTGTAGTTTGTTGAAGGAGCCCCATTGCCACTGCAGGAATCAAGTAGTTGCTAGACTTCTGCAAGGTTGAACCTAGTGAAAATTACAGGCATGATCGAATCATCAGAAGGTAGTTAATATTAACTCACTTCAGAAGATGTATAAACTGAGGATCCAAGTCCAGGGTTTCAAACAGAAGCCATCCCTGTAAGCAGAATTACAGGTTTCCATTTGACTCTTGTTAGAGACTACAACAGGTAAGTCTTTTCCTGAAAGATGATCCTCTCACCAGCTTCACTCCTTCAGAGAAGGAAAAGGCCCTTTGCCTTTCACCCCAGTCTTTTTTAATAGGGCTTTCCTCCTGTGTCTTTAAGAGCAACCCAACATCCATACATTTAATAGACAGATTGGTTCTGATACGGAAAAGAAAAAAAATTATTGATAAGGAAGCTAATTAAAGACTTCTCCCTCCCTCCCCATAACCTTATCGTATTTGCTGAGAATACTACACTATAGGAAATAACAGAGCAAAAGCTAATGGAGCAAGATGCTTTTGAAAGTGAAACAAATGTGTAAATAAAGTGACTGAAGTAGAGGCTAGGAAAGATAATGGTGGTGATGATGATGATGATAGATGGATGGATGGATGGATGGGATAGATAGATAGGATAGGTAATGAGAGAGAGAGAGAGAGAAGATAGTTTGAAAAATCAAGATCCTCCAGTGGAAAATCTTGATGGATAGAACAGTTCTCAGTTGCAAACCATTGCACTCATGGGACTATGAAGGAAGAGTAAGTTGCCTAGCTTTCTGTAGCTTTGCAGCTCAGAACAAAAATATGCTTCTATGGCATATTTTTATATTTCAAATAGAAAGGGGTCAAGCTCAACAGCTTAAGGATCAGTTTATATGGATTAAACTGGGAAAAACAGATCCATCCCCAAGCACAATCGTATGTTTACTTGCAAATAAGAATCATTACTCAAATTGGATGACAAACACAACATGCACAGAATTAATTTTATTAAATGATTGTTAATTCAGATTGAGAGTGTTGTCTTCCCCTAACCATTTTAATAAGGTGGCTATTACGTAGATGTATATATCTACGTACAAATATATATAAAAATGGATCCCATGCATCCTTTTGTTGCAGAAGAATTTCCCACAATTAGTTTGAGAATAAGCAATCTGAGGGAAGGACTTGATTAATCTAATCTCTAATCTAACCATTTCTGAAACAAGTTTTCTTAAAACTTTGAGAAGAAAGTAGAAGCTAAAACAAAGAAGGAAACGAAAGGCATCCCAGAGAGGGTGAAAGTTATTAATTCTCTTTAAAAAGATGAAATTTCACAAAAGAGAAATTATGTAGGCTGAAAAATAAAGCTTTTCTGTTTAGTTAAGTAGGAAGATGAGAGAACAAAGGCAAAGGAGTGAAAAGATTTTGGTAGAAAGCCAATATCTGAAGCCCAAGCACTATGCCTGGATCTCTCATCTCACCCTCGGTAATAAGCTGCACTCTTCCATTCACTTGGTGGCTCAGTGCATGTAGCACACTTCCTAAAGCTCTAGCCAGTGCAATCCATGGTTTGGTATGGGATGCATATGCACTGCTGAGAGCCTGGCCATTTACCTGAGAGAGGGAAGAACAGAAATATGAAACTGCCTATTGGACTAGACTTCCAACCCACAACCTTTCCCCAGTTATTTTGTTTACAGTGCTTGGTTACTTAATAAATGAATTTATATTTTTTCTTTATTATAGATATAATTTATTTATTTATTATATATATAATAATTACAGATGGAATACCATTCAAGCTCTAAAGTATAATGTTACCTTGGTACTCATCATCAATTGGTTCCAGGTGGTGTGAGGAGTACCAAACATACTTTTCTCATAACGAATAATATAGAAAGTCATAAAGTAGCCAATACTGTCAGGTTCTAGCTCGTGCATTAAGTAGCAAACAAACATTGATTACTGGGACAATATTTTCACATCAAAATGTATTAAGTACCAAATTTGATGAGTTTCATAGCAGCTGAATACCAACATATCTATATCTATATCTATATCTATATCTATATCTATATCTATATCTATATCTATATCTATACCTATCTATCTATCTATCTATGCATATTCTTTCTAGCCAGGTTTTACCTACGTAAGCTAAGATGTTCTACTGCCCTGGTTCTGTGAAATCTCATTCACAAGTTTCTGGGCTTTTTGTTTCTTGCTGACAAACAGCAACTGTGTTGCTCTTTGGGAGACTCAGATAGCTATTTCTGCCTCATAAGAGCCACACCCTCTTCTCAGGTATCCTCCCTGTAAAGGTACAATGTTTCTTTTTCTTTTTCGTAGGCTTTTATGTGCATATTCTTTCTAGAAACGTTGTACTTTTACAGGGAGGATACCTGAGAAGAGGGTGTGGCTCACTGATGACGCCTTATGAGGCAGAAATAGCTATCTGAGTCTCCCAAAGAGCAACACAGAGTTGCTGTTTGTCAGCAAGAAACAAAAAGCCCAGAAACTTGATTCTGGGCTTTTTTCTTTTCTAGCAGCCAGCAAGTTCTTCCTGCTAGGTGGGAGACTTATATAGATCTATTTCTAGATCTATTTCTATTTCTTGCTAGAAATAGATCTATATAAGTCTCCCACCTAGCAGGAAGAACTTGCTGGCTGCTAGAAAAGAAAAAAGCCCAGAATCGAGTGGATGTGATTCTACTGAGCTAGGGCTGCAGAAAAACCTTGGTTACATAGGGAAAACCTGGCTAGAGGAAAAACACACATAAACTCTACGAAGAAGCAAGAAAATAGATACTATACCTTTACAGGGAGGATACATAAGGTGTGGGTGTGGCTTACTGATGAAAGCAAATGAGCTAGAAATAGATCTATAAAAATATAGACCCACAAACATCATAAAATTGCTAATTAAAATTATTACTTAGTTTGGCCAATTAAATAAAACCCAGAATTAGATAACATTTAAAAAAAAATCATTCACATGTTCATATGTTTAGCCCCGCCTGTTGGAACATCAGGGTCTTGAGGGCACGGCGGAAAGCACGGAGATCAGGGATATTCCGTATCTCTGGGGGCAGTTCATTCCAAAGGGTTGGAGCCCTCATAGAGAAGGCCCTCCCCCTGGGAGTCGCCAGTCGGCATAATTTGACTGACGGTACCCTGAGTAGTCCCTCCCTGTGAGGACGAACTGGTCGGTGGGAGGCTATTGATGGCAAAAGACGGTCTCGTAGGTACCCAGGTCCTAAGCCATGGAGCGCTTTAAAGGTGATGACTAACACCTTTAATCGCACCTGGAAGACCACCGGGAGCCAGTGCAGCTCGCGCAGGAGAGGTGTTACATGGGCGCAACAAGCTGCACCCATAATCACCCGCTACATTCTGGACCAGCTGGAGCCTCTGGGTACTCGAGGGGAGCCTCATGAAGAGAGCATTACAGTAGTCCATACGGGAGGTGACTGTGCGCAAGGCGTCCCAATCCAGAAAGGGACGCAACTGGCGGATCAGGCGAACCTGATAAAGGCCCCCCTGGCCACGGCCGTCATGCACTCTTCTAAAGATAGCCGTGAATCCAGGAGGACACCCAAGTTGCGAGCCCTCTCTGTGGGGAGTAAGGTCTCATCCCCAATTGTCAGTGATGGTACCAGCTGACTATACCAGGACGCCGGAAGCCACAGCCACTCGGTCTTGGAGGGGTTGAGTCTGAGCTTGTTTCTCCCCATCCAGATCCTCACGGCCTCCAGGCAACGGGACATCACAGTAAGGGCATCATTGGGGTGGTCTGGGGTGGAGATGTATAGCTGTGTGTCATCAGCATACTGATGAACACTCACCCCGAAATCACGGATGATCTCGCCTAGCGGTTTTACATAAATGTTGAACAGAAGGGGTGAGAGGACTGACCCTTGCGGCACCCCACAAATAAGGTGCCTTGAGGTCGACCTCTGCCCCCCTGCCAACACAAACTCCGAACAGTCAGAGAGGAAGGAGGAGAACCACCGAAGCATGGTGCCCCCTATTCCTAACCCCTCCAGCCGGTGCAGTAAGATACCATGGTCGATGGTATCAAAAGCCGCTGAGAGATCTAATAGGACCAGGACAGAGGAACAACCTCTGTCCCGAGCCCTCCAGAGATCATCAACCAATGCCGTTTCTGTGCTGTATCGTGGCCTGAAGCCTGACTGGTACGGATCCAGATAGACAACTTCATCCATGTATCGGGATAGTTGTCGTGCCACCACACTCTCAACAACCTTCGCAACGAAGTGAAGATTGGAGACTGGACGATAATTTGATAATATAGCCGGGTCCAGGGAAGGCTTCTTGAGGAGGGGCTTCACAACCGCCTCTTTCAAGGCGGCAGGAAAGACACCCTCACTCAGAGAAGCATTTATAATTCCCTGGAACCAGCCTCGTGTAACGTCCCGGGAGGCCAGTACCAACCAGGAGGGACACGGGTCCAATAAACATGTGGCAGCGCTAAGCTTGCCCAGAATCCTGTCCACATCCTCAGGAGCCACAGAGTCAAACTCTTCCCAGATAACACTCTCAGGACCTACCCCGTCTCCTCCCCTGGATCTATCCAATCAGAGTCCAGGCCTTCCTGAATCTGAGCAACTTTATCATGCAGGAATTGCACAAAATCCTCAGCTCGACCCTGTAAGGGGTCTTCCCGCACCCCCACCTGAAGTAAGGAGCGGGTCACCCTAAACAGCACGGCTGGGTGGTTCTCTGCAGATGCAATAAGAGCAGAGAAGTAACTAGACTTCGCCGCTTTTATCGCCACTAGGTAGGTCTTAATATAAGATCTCACCTGTGTTCAGTCAGATTCAGATCGGCTTGTCCTCCAATCGCTCTCCAGGCGTCTTTTCCGACGCTTCATCTCTCTCAGCTCCTCGGAAAACCAAGGAGCTAGTCAAGATCGGCATCGGGTCAGAGGCCGCAAAGGCACGACGCGGTCCAAGGCCCCAGTAGCCGCCCTGTCCCAGGCCACCACCAGGTCCTCAGTCGAGTCGTGAGCCAGTGTCTCAGGAAATGGCCCAAGCTCCGTCAGGAACCTCTCAGGGTCCATCAGGCACCTGGGACAGAACCATTTGATTGGTTCCGTCTCCCTGCGGTGGGTGGAAGTGACCTGAAAGTCCATGTGAAGGAGAAAATGATCAGACCATGACAAGGGCTTGATGTCTAGATCCCCTATTTTAAGATCATTCAGTCACTGATCCAAGACAAAAATCAAGTCCAGAGTGTGATTCCCCAAGTGGGTGGGGCCTTGAACTACCTGGGTCAGGTCCATGGCCGTCATGGAAGCCATGAACTCCCGAGCCGCCTCTGACATCTCACCAGCAGATGGCAGATTAAAATCCCCCATAACAATAAGTCTGGGGGTTTCCACCGCCACCCCGGCTAACGTCAAGCAGCTCAGGCAGGACCGCCGTCATGTGGCAGGGAGCCAGGTACGTAATCAGTAGGCCCATCTGTATCCCCCAACCCCACTTCACAAGGAGGGACTCACATTTGGCTATCTGAGGAACAGTGGCCTCCCTCAGGCAAAGACTTTCTCTAATAATTGCTGCCACTCCCCCACCCCTTCCCTGAGCCCTTGGCTAATGGAATGCACGGAAACCTGGCGGGCACATTTCCACAAGGGGAACTCCTCCCTCCTGGCCTAACCAGATCTCCGTAATCCCTGCCAGGTCAGCACCCCCCTCCGAAATAAGATCATGAATATTATCTTCTTTGAAAATCTATTCCCTTGGGGTATTTATCCTGAGGCCTGCTTTCAATTTTAGAGCTGAATATCTTTCCACTGTATCAATCGGTTCTATTTTTATTATCATTTGTTAAAAGTAATACTGGCAGTCACACAATGAAAGTTAGCATTTATAAGCTGGATTGGTCAGTACAAGCACAATACCTTGAAGCTTGACTGAACTTTAGGTTTAACTTAATATTGTGTGTATTAGCTAATTTAGTTTATTCAAGTTAGCTACCGTGTTTCCCCAAAAATAAGACCTTGCCGGATAATAAGACCTCCCCCGAAAATAAACCCTTCCCCAAAAATAAGCCCTCCCCTGAGCCCTGGTAGTGCAGCGGACTAAAGCACTATTATTAACATCAGCTGCTGCCTGCAATTACTGCAAGTTCAAATCTCACCAGGCTCAAGGTTGACTCAGCCTTCCATCCTTTCTAAGGTAGGTAAAATGAGGACCCAAATTGTGGGGGCAATAAGCTGTATATAAATATACAAAAGTATGAAGGCTATTGCTTAACACATTGTAAGCCGCCCTGAGTCTTCGGAGAAGGGCAGCATATAAATCAAATAACAAACAAACAAACAAATGCCCTCTCTGAAAATATTTAACTGCATGCGCAGCCGGTCCCCATTTCCTCAGGTTACGGTTAGGGAGACAGAGCTGGCAATCAGGTAAGATGGCAAGAGGAGCCCCGTCTTGCTGCACGCACCCCAAAATAAGGCCAAGCGCTTATTTCGGGGTTAAAAAAATAAATAAAGCGCTTATTTTCGGGGAAACACAATATATTTATCACATTTTAAATGTGTTGTATGATGCTGTGATTTTGCTTACAAATTCAATTCTTTCTGGAAAAATGAAATGTGCTAGAATATGCAGAAACTGAGTTTAAAATTTGTGCTGGTCTTTGACCATAATAAATATTTAATGATAAGTTTAAAATTAAAATTAGTTACATGAATTTTAAAAACAATAATACAAATCATGACTAGCTGAGGATTAAATGTGGGACTCACAATGCCAACCAGTGCCTTGCCCTGGGCCAAGTCTACAAGCTGCATGGCAATATCTCTTCCACAGCGGCTCTGAGCTTCTCTGGTACTGGCACCCAGGTGGGGACAGCTGATTACATTGGGATGGTTAACCAAGGCTTTATCCTTGGGTGGTTCCTAAAAAGGAAAAAGAATTTGTCTAGTTATGAAAGGCTAAGCCCAGGCTTAGTTGAGTTTGAAAAAAATTATTATCCTTAATAATGCAGACTCTGTAAGACTCCAACTAGTTTTGCAGTGAAACAACAAGGAGCAGCATTTTCAGGTATTTAGCTCTAGAACATTAGTAGGCAACTATGTATTTTTCATCCTGAGGTGCACACTTTCCCCAATCACAGTACACAACCAAAAATATGGTCGTTTACTTCCAGAGTTCTGCAGCCAGCTTGGCTGTCAGAGGAAACTGCTGTAGAACTACTAGTTCCACCAGCACCACCACTTTGACCAGCAGAACTGAACTGCTAAAAGCAAAACAAGATGTCACAAAGCCTCACCTCTGTGAAAACATCTAAGGCTGCTCCTCCACAGCGGCCAGACTGGAGAGCCCGTAAAAGGGCACCTTCATCCACAATACCTCCTCGGGCACAGTTGATCACTTGGACCCCATGTCGGCATTGACCAAATGTAATGTCATTGAGAAGCCCTAGAAAAAAAGCAGCAGGAAAAGCAGAGAACTTGAAGTAAAAGCCCAATGTATTCTTCTTCTGGTATTTACTCTTGTTAGAAATTTGCAACACAATTATATCACATGCCAAGTGAACTGATTGCCTTTCCATTATGAAAAAGCTTGAATACAATCTTTTCCTGTAGGAAAATTCAAAGCTGCGAACAAAGCAATAAACCAGTTAAGAATTATTCAAGCAAGTTATCATAGTAAAACATGTGCTTTTCTCATGGTTTCCACAATTACAGCTGCAGAATTTTAATACAAAGACATATAACTGCCCATTATCCAGAATTCTTCCCTGATAGTGTCTACAATGTAGTAATCCTTGTCTGCACCATTAGGGTTTTCTTACATACATCCATATTCTGACTTCTGCATTCCTTATCCCCAAAGAATTCCTTTTTCTTAGTCAAGATGCCTACTTACCACATAAAACTTCTCATGGTCAATCATTCCAATTTTCCTTCCTTACTGTCAGCCCACTAGTTAGAATAGACCAGGAAATCAACTCAAGATAAGGCTAAAACTACTTTTATTGAGATAGGTTATATTAACAGAATCATGCAAGTCTGATTGTGCAATATTTCTCCTCCTATTTCAATGAATTATGGAGGTGTCTGCTTCAGCCATTTCCTTATTTTATTTAAAAATGCTTCAGCATCTTTTGCTTAGGCAGTGAATCCTGCATATCTCTGTCAAAATTTCTTCCTTACTCCCTACACTGACTCCTTTCTCACTCAGTTTTATTTGCATAAATTGTGGGTTTATATATCTGTTCCATTTGCTAATAATAAGCAGCAAATGTGAGTATGCATAACTCAGTATACACAACGATCCCCCCAACATAACAAGAGGCCTCAAAACTGGCACTTTACCTGTGGTGGAAGGCAGGAGTGGGGTGTGCACTGTGATGAAGTCACAGAGTGGCCAGATCTGTTCCAATGACAACAGTTCAACACCAAAGGTAGCCGACTCCTCAGATGTGATTATGGGGTCATAGCCTATGGTCTACACAGATAGAGAGAAGAAAAGTTGTCTGAATGGCTGAGATTTCCATCTACCACCACTAGGAAATAGGAGCACTGGCTATCCACAGCCTTTTTGAGAAGAGAAGGTCCAAGGCAGCTGAGGGGGAAATCACACTTACTTTCATGCCAAAGGACTGCATCCGAATGGCTACCTCTCGTCCAATCCTGCCAAGGCCTAGAATGCCTAGGGTCTTCCCTTGAAGTTCCATCCCCATAAACTGCAGCAGAAAGACGCATTAGTTTGAACTAATTCCTAATCTCTCTATAAATATATGACTGTCCTATCTGACATTCCCACAGAATCAACTTCTTACCTTTTTACGGTCCCATTTTCCATCTTTCATTGAGGCTGCAGCTTGTGGAATTTGCCTGAAATAACAATTTCTATTACAGTCTCTAATAAAAATAAATAAATCCCCAGGCTTTTAATCAGGGGGGGCACTATTATTTTTTATTATTCTGTTTTTATTTGATGAGTTCTGAGTTGCTGAATTTTGATTTCAAAACTGTTTGGTTACTACCAATTATATGCCTATCAAGCACTTCCATATTAAGACTTACTTTAATTAAATTAATATCCCATGTTTAGGAATACAAAATATAAATATAAATCAGTCAGTTAGTTTAATGAAATAACTACAACTAGTACAGTACCTTCTCAACTCCTTATGAGATTTTAACTCTTTTCTTGTTTAATATTTAATTTCTTGCAAGACACAGAAGTTCAAGGTAGCCTATGCTCTTGCTAGAATGTTCCATTCTTTCCCAGAAATGATATTACTTACCTCGCCAGACTCATTATCATACCACATGTTAGCTCTGCTGCACTGAGACTATTGCCAGTGGGAGTACTATGGGCAAAGCAATAAGAAAGAAATATAGAGTTAACAGTTCCTAGTCACTTGGGACAGCAATCAAAGTAGCCTTCTATGCACTCATTTCATATTGTTTTCCCAGAGCTAAAGTAACATTCCAAATATACACTACACACAGACTGTTGAGTGAAAAAGACACAAATGATGTTTAGGAAGTTCTAAAAGATAGTGCCCCATAATTGAAATTGTGCTTTCAATTCTAGCTGAGAAGAAGAAGAATCCTGTTGAAGAAAAGGAAGACTTTTCATGCCATGCCTCAAAATTTCAAAAAGTATCCACCAGCAATTAATCTGATCTCTCAACCTAAATACCATACATAATTTCTATGCAGGCAAAATATTCCTTACCCCTTACACTTTTGAGGTACTCCAGTTGATTTTTTTTCATTACTTACATTGCCCAAATAATCACTTAGGAATTACATCTTAAAATGTAATGTTAGACTATAGTTTAGAGCTGTAGAAATGAATTTAAGAAAATCTAGAGTTTGCAGACTCCAGCTCACCTGTGACAATTAGATTGGAATCATAGTTAATGTTTAACATTGTCACATTAAAAACTAATTTGGTAATAAATCTTGGAAGACTGCATACCATAGCTAGCTCCTGTCTGAATTAAACAATTAAAATCCATCTGTGCAGTTTCAGAGGTATTTCCAGTGATCAGAGTGCATTTAAATGAACTATGAAAAAATAAACAAAAAATGAAGAATTGACACAGCACATCAGTGACTTGTAGGTGAAGGCAAAAACACACCATATAAACTTAGAAGCAACTTGAAATATTTTCAAAGACAAAAACAAGATTTTCTCCTCCAGAGTTAATAGGAATTGTTATTCTTAAGGAGTTGTTGCTTTGGCAATAATGGAGAACGTTTTTTTAAAATTCCACTTGCTTGTTTCTTCCTTTAAGATGAGCTGCATGGATTGAGTTGAATACAGGTAGTCCTCGACTTACAACCACAATTCAGTCCAAATTTCTGTTAAGTAAAACATTTGTAAAGTGAGTCTTGCCCTATTTAACAACCTTTCTTGCTACAGATGCTAAGTGAATCATTGCAGTTAACAAGTTAGTAACTTGGTTGTTAAGTGAATCTGGCTTCCCCATTAACTTTGCTTGTCAGAGTTTCAAAAGGTAGTCACATGACCTTGGGACACAGCAATGGTCATAAGTATGAACCAGTTGCCAAGCATCTGAATTTTGGTCACATGATCACGGAGATGCTTCAAAAGTTGTAACTGAAAAATGGTGATAAGTCCCTTTTTCAGTGCCATTGTAACTGAACGGTCACTAAATGAATTGTTGTTAAGTTGAGGACTACCTGTAGTTGTCCCTAGAATGAGTAGGAAGGCAGTGTTTATCCAGTTTCTCTTTTCCTGAGCCTATGCAGTGATGAATGTAAGAGGGAAATTATTCTCTTCCTATGAAGGAATAAGAGAAAAAACAAGAGGCTAAAGATTTTGTTTAATATAGGCAAGGAAATAGCATGCTCAGTTTGGCAGGTAAGGAAAGACTTCAGAAGATATAAAGTTATGCTGAGCATTCACTTCTCCAACAAGGGCCACCCATAAACTCAGAGCTGAGAAAGGAAGATAGGGATTGTCGCTACAGAACCCTAGTACCATATGTGCTCATCCTTAGAAGGAAAGACATGATCTCTTACAACTCAGGCAATTAAAATTGATTTTACTGAGTGATAGCAAATATCTTTCAGAAAGAAGCCTCCTGATTCATTGAAGATCAGATCAGACAGGCCTGCTTTGGAATTAGGTGCCTGGTGATCTCTGCATTCTCTTCCATGGAAAAACAGGGAATGCCTTTGCTCTCTGGCAACCTCTTGCTGACTTACTTCATGACTAGGATTCCTTTCCTTGTAGCAGCCTCCACATCTACATTGTCAATCCCAGTTCCGGCTCTCCCAATGATCTGCAACTTTTCTGCTGCATTGATGATCTCTGAAGTCACTTTGGTTGCTGAGCGTACAATGAGCCCATCAACATCCTGAAGAAATCAAAATCCATTCAGCAATTGGATGAGAAGGGAACACAAAGCTGCCCAGAGAACTACAATCAAGGCTTAGAAATGTGCCCTCTGTTCCTGTTCCTAAACCAGACAGGTATCAGGAAACTATAAGGAGGGCTGAAAGCTACATGAGTTATAGATAGAGATCCCAAATAAAGCTGTGAACACATTAATTCATAGATCACCTCTATATTTCTTACTTTCCCACAGAAACACTGCAGAAAAGAAGTAATTTTAAGCAAAGAACCTGAGAAAGGCTAAAATGCCTAACCCACCTCCTCCATCCCTAGCTCTATTCCTCTTGTAAGAGAACAGGGGTGTCAAATTCAAGGCCCAAGGGTTGGATCCAGCCTTAGACATGGTTGGATCCGGTCCGCATGGCAGTCCTGGAAATTATAAGGAGCTGGCCAGTGTCGCTTCAACCCAGCCCCACGCTATCCTGGCATGTGCACACGCTCGCAGGAGGCGGTGGGCGCATGCATGGTGGCCTGGCCCACCCCAACCCGGCATGTGCGCGTGTGCATAGGTGGCGGACCAGCATTGTTTTGTCCATTGCTCACCCCTCTGCTGCCACCTCCTCTTCCTCGCAGATCATCTGCAGCCTGCTCCCCTCCGGAGGTGGTCTGGCGGCTGCCCCTCCTCACTATCCCCCACTGTGCCAGCGTTCCACCTGGGTGGCTGGCTACCTCTCTGGCCGCTGCCCCATGATTCCCGTGCTCCCCAGCCTGCTTTGCGGCCAGCAGCAGCAGCATCCCCCTGCTCAAGTGAGGTGGGGGGCACTGTGGCAGTCCTGAGGCGGGGGAGCACGAGGTGGAGGGCTGGCATGGTGTGGGTTGCGAAAAGGAGGCAGCCGCCAGAGTTTTCTTTTCTCTCAGTGAAAATTCTTTTGAAAATGGATTCAAGAGTCTTGCTTTCTTGAGGGGACCAACTGGGGCAGGTCTGACACATTCTTCCAAAATCAATTCTCTAATCCGGTGTCCATTTCATTGAAGGCAAAAGGGGGGAAAGTAGAAATTCCAAGTATGTGCATTGCCTTTGCATGAAAAAAAGCAACCTAACATACAGTATATGGTGATGTCTCACAAAGAAGGAAAAATAAGATATTACTCACATGAAATATAGGCCCTGCGTTCATCACTTTATCCCCAGGATCCTCCCTGTACCCACACACTGCCCCCCAGCTAATTTTTCTGGACAAGGTTGTATCACAAACTGCAGCAACCAAGATTTCCCTTTTTAAAGAACCTATTTGTAAAAACACATACCGTATACAGCCCACCTTCCTTTTTTTAAGCTCTCAGACCAGAAAGATATTGTGTACTGTTTAACATAACTTCTCCTATAGAAAGTGGGGGGAGGGAGGGAGAGAGATTTTTCTAGCTGTTATTATTGATCACTGGAAAGCAGCACATGATCAGTTTCACCCTGCATAGGACTCATCAGGCTGAAGATCTTTTTACTCCCTTATGTCCAATAGGCAAAGCATAAGGAACATTAAGTCAATTGTCTACTTTTAGCTTTCTTTGGTTGTCAGACAGGTGCAGGCAAGTTCCTTTCCCATTCCAGAAGCTTAATATGTAGCCAAGCAAATTTTATCTCCACTCCCTTCCTCCAAAGAGGAGGGGGTGAAAACAAGGACATAATTTTTTCAACAGAATTCCACCAACTTTCTCTTTGTAATTGGCAAAATGTTCTTGGGATTGGGAACAGCCATTGGGAACAATCCAATTTCAACAGGTCTCAGGACTAGAGCCAAGAATAAATTGGGCCAGTTCCTTTAGTTCTACAATCTTCCAACATGATTGGAACAAAGGAATGAGGTGGTGTTATGCAAATCACAGCAGACTCGGGTTACCACTGCCACTGCCGCTGTATCTCCCACTGAGTTTAAAGGAAAAACGGTTCTCCGAGAAATAACTCAATCGGGTGAGATTGAATCTAGTCACCCTAATTCTTCAGATTCATTCTTCAATTTTCCCATCATCCCCAAAGTAAGTTAGCTTTTAAAGAAAAAGTAGAAGGTTTAGAGTTGGGCCATTAGCACGTTTGATTTACAAATTCAGCAACCTTTCTTCGAACAAAGTATTCTGGAATTTCTTATTTTCTCCACTACCAAGCCAGAGGAGCAGTTGCACTTTATGCACCCGCTTTCTATCCTGCAATACTTGTATTATTTTTGCATTCGATTTATTGTAATCGCCCGCTCCAGCGGACTCTTGGCGGCTTACAAAATATAACTGATTAAAACAAGTAAAAACTAAAAAGAGCCATTAAAGAAAATCACGACGGGGGTGGGGGGGTGGGGAGGTTGAGTCAGGAACTCTCGAGCTTGAACAAATCTTATCTAGCATTGATTGCTACACCCTTAAACTTCCACTATTGGATCACGAATCTCTAGACCGATGGGAAGACTAAAATAGCTAAGTGCTCTCTATCCCCAATCCCGTTCCTCTTAAAGGAAATGAGGCAAATATTCTAACTTTAGTCCCGGTATTCTTTACAATATAGATATGAATTCATGAACACAGCTGGGAGGGAGAGGGACACAGCTCATCCTCCGACTCTATCTTGCCTAGCTTAACGTTTTGTTTCGCCTCCCCCCCCCCTTTCCGGCATTGAAATTTATCCAGGGGATTATTTGACGGCTAGAGGGGTGAAACGAAAGAAGTAACCTCAGGTTCGTTTTACCTTGATCTCAGCCTGCAACTGTTCTTTGCCGAGATTAGATTTCTCTAGGACTTGGATTCCGGCCGCCTCCAGGATCTGCTTGCAGCAGGGGTCCAGGATATCACTGATCAACACTTTAGTCAGGGTAAGCATTCCTGCAGCTGCCGCCGGGGCCATCCTAGTTTCGCGGTAGGGCTGTAGCTACTCCTTTTCTAAGGTCTTGAAGGCGAAAAGAGGGAGAGAGCTGCTTTGCAGCGCGTGATAAAGACTCGCTCGCCCTTCGTTCGATTGGAGCGGAGTGTCAAGGTCCCACCTCCTCCCACTTTTCCTCACCAACCATAACCTCCGCCCCTTCGTGGAATTTTCCCTGCATCAGCACAAATACCTTGGCTTCATTCTGCCACTGTTGAGTTCCTTGTTGACAAAAGCAAAGCGGGCTCAAAGGCAGCTCGCCTCGCTTCTCTCTCGCCACTTTTTCGTTTGCCCCTTCCTTGTCTTGAGCTGACCTAGGTGCATTGCGGAGACACTCCGGTTACCCCAAGGCATCCTTGGAGCGGAAAAGGATGCAGCTGGAAAAAGGGCAAAAAACGGACTCTGCTACGAAGGGCCCGTTCTTGGCGCTCATTTTCGGGTGTAAGGCTCGCTGCACCACACAAACGAGACTTGGCATTCATCCGAAGGGAACAACACATGTCTGTGTTACATCAGCAAAAATCAGTAACTACCACGTCAGCAAAAATCCGCCGGTGCTTTTTGCTGCCTGGAAGTCTATCCGTTCAAACCATTCAAGCCTCTGCACCCTACAGGTGTGATCTTCGCTCGTGTCTCTGAAATTGTACAAAGGCTGTGGCTGTACGAGTTTCTCTCTGACAGATGTATGCTTGAACTGGTGATATAAAAATGCAAAACCGACCATGAACATTGCCAAAGTCATTGGCCTGAAGCAGAATATAAATGCAGACATCAATAACCACAAATAAGTATTACTGTGAGTAGGAAGCCTACTCAGCCAATATTCATCTGCTTGCTTGCTCTATCTCTCACACACTACAGAACTTTACAGGGAGCAACAGAATTTGTGATTTCTTAAAAGTGAAGTTTAAAACAGTTGTGGACTGCTTACTTTAAAATCTAGTTAAAATGCCTGAGTCCTTTTAAAGATTCTCTTAACATATTGACTAGGTTTGTACCAGTGGTGAAATCTAAATTTCTTTCCTACTGGTGGGTGAGGGTCATGTGACTGAGTGGGCATAGCTATAACCATGTGACTGGAGGAATCAAAAGACAGAAACTCACTAACAATGTCCTGCTGGAGCAGGACATTGCTGGAGCAGAGTTTGACTAGATGACCTCCAGGTCCCTTCCAGCCCTGGATTATCCTCTGAAGCTGTGTCTGGTGCCCAGTTTATAGACCTTCCTTTCCTCTCCTTTTTTCCTCCATCCCTCTCTTTTTCTCTTTTTTTCTCTCTCTCTCCCTCCTTCCCTCCCTCCCTCCCCCCCTCTCTCAAAAACGGACCCCCCACCACATTTTTGGCCTACACCTCCCGTTTTTGGCCTAGCAGGTTTCAGGGAAGCCTTCTGGGAGCAAAAATGGACCCGCCCCCCCCCAATAAAAAAAAGGTTCGGACGATCGCGCAGCACAGCTGTGATCATCAGAGCCTTTTGTTTTTACTTTTAAAAGCATTTTTACTATCTATTCGCCTGAGCCGGTAGTAAAAAAATGCTAAAAAAGTAAAAAAAAAAAAAAAAGTTCCAACAATCGTGGGTCACTCGGAACTTTTTTTAAAACATTTTTTACTACCGGTTTGGCAAACCAGTAGCATTTTTTATTACCGGTTCGGGTGAACTAGACCGAACCGGTAGCATTTCACCCCTGGTTTGTACCAGATACTGAGTTCAGACAAGTACTTGTAAACATGCTGTGTAAAACTAGGCAACAATTGGTGGGTAAATTTAGGCTAAATTAGATAATGTTTTAGGTATCTAAACATTTTAGGTGTCTGTTCCAGTGAGCAGAAAAATTGGGACTTTGGATCTCTGTTGTTTACAGTCATCTAGGTAAGTAATGGTAATGCTGGAAATAACTAGACTAGAATAGCATATCAATTGATGCAATATCAAGATTATTCTCCCAAATATTCCTTTAACAGACTTGATTTTCTGAACAGTTTCCTTTGTAACTGAGAAGTACATATAATTGTTATAATTAAACCAAACATCTTTTTGATTATATTTTTTAAAGGTTTGATAGGTCAAACCTTGAAGTTGAGAAAAGCAGTGAAAAAGAATAAAAATATGACACAAAATTGCATTCTAATCAGAAAGATGGGGGAATAAAAAATGTGATTTTTTTTTTGCTGAAAACCCACTCCTATGTGGGAGCTTTATTACCAAGCTTCATCCCTGGTTTGGATAAAAGATTGGGTGATCCTCTCAAGAAAGCGCATTTTGGCAATTGAAGGATATGATTTGCAGCAGGGATGGCATTCCTTCTTGTGGTCTCAGAAAGACAAACAATCCAAATATTTTACAAATCATTATATTAGAGGAATTTTATTAAGAGTTTGGGAAATGGTGAAGAAGCAAGTTTACACGCAGATTCCTAAGTGGGTGTCTCCGTTAGAGGCAGTGATCCTTCCGACTGTGCACAACACAAAGAGGAACTGGGTTTATGGTGACTTGTTGGATGAAGTCGGGAAATTTAGACCTAGAGCCGATCTCCAAACTAGAGGATTAGATATAGATTGGTGATCCTATGCGAAAATTCAAACTAGATTCGCTAGGGATAAACAGGAACATGGTATTTCCCTTCATTTACAAATTTTTGACAAGTTTCTCCTAGGTGGCCGAAGGAAATTTATTTCCAACGTTTACAATTTTCTTCTGTCCAATTTTATGGCGGAGGAGATTGTAAAGGACACGATGATTGCCTGGGGGAGAAATATTGGAACAACAATTCAGCTTGATGCATGGCAAAATGTATGGAACAAAACTATGAAACTGACCCTTTCTTCCCCATTCAAAGAAAACTTTTATAAGATGATCTACCGTTGGTATCTCCCCCCCCGCCAGAATCGCTAAGATGTTCCCAGGATCCGCTGATAGATGTTGGAAATGTGGGTCGGCCAAGGATACTTTCTTCCATCAGTGATGGATTTGTCCATCAACTAGATGCTATTGGGGGAAAATATAGCAGTGGCTGCTGGAAATAACAGGTGTGAGCTTTCCCCTTCACCCAGACCTCTACTTACTCGGAATAAGACCGGACCACATTGACAACAAGGATTGGTATATATTTGTCCATGTCTCAACAGCGGCGAGAATGGCATTTGCTCAACTGTGGAAAGATGCAGATACGCCCCCTGACTATCTGATAATAAATAAGATTCTTCGATGTGCTGAGATGGACAGGCTAACGTATATCTTAAAAGATTCAATATATAATAGAAGTTGGGACAGATGCTTTGTCTGGCTCAAAAGAAGGTTAAACCTAGGAGATAGGTGATAAGATCGTCTAATTAGATTAAATAGATACTTAATAGGCTATATAATTCTTTATAATTTTGAAAAAAAACAGGCCAATTGTTTTGTAGATAGTTAAAAGAACTTGATTGTATTGAAATGTTTGGTTAGGATGATATTAGTTAATATTAATTGGAGAGTGAGCTTAACTCTCGGTTAGTCATGTTTGTTGTTTCGTTTTAGTCTTGTATTTATGTGTTCCTACATTTCACTTCTTATATTGTTTTCTAATCATTATTGTGTGCTAATTTTATTGTAAATATTTAATAAAGATATTTAAAAAAAAAACACTAATTTTAGACATAGTTACTACTTTTTTATTCCTATTCATTATAGGGATTTAAATAAATGAGTCCAGGTAGTCCTTGACTTATGACCACAATTGACCTAAAATTTCTGTTGCTAAATGAGACAGGTGTTAACTGAATATTGCCCCATTTTACAACCATTGACACAGTTGTAAAGTGAATCCCTGCAATTGTTAAGATAGTAAGATAATTATTAAGATAGTAATAAGGTTGTTAAATGAATCTGGCTTCCCCATTGACTTTGCTTGTCAGAAGGTTGCAAAAGAGGATCACATGACCCTAGAACACTGCAACCATCATAAATATGAATCTGTGACCAAGCCTCTGAATTTTGATCATATGACTATGGGGATGCTGCAATGGTCATGTGAAAAATAGTTATAAATCACTTTTTTCAGTGCCGTTGTAACTTCGAATGGTCACTAAAGGAAGTTGAGGACTACCTGTATAGCTTAAATGAATTGAATTTATTATCAGCTGACTTATCATCTAGTTATTTGGAAAGGTTTTTTTTACTTAACTTTTACTGCAGTCATTAATTAGCACAAGAGAATTAATATTCAAATATTTTTAAAAATCTAAAATTAAATGGACAAAACTAGAAAAGTCAAGAAAAGTACATACAGACAAAAATAAAATGGCTAAAAGACAATATTAAATCAATATCAAATAAGCCAAAGAGCTTGGTCAGTCTACATATATGCAACAAGGAGAAAAGAAATTAAAAATAGCAATCTGGATAATATAAACTTTGAAACAGTATAAAATACATGTACATGCACACATATAAACATATATATTGGAAAATATAATTGGATAATAATTATCCAAGAATGAATGCTATAGGATTATAACTTCTCTTACAATTTCCTGTCAAATTTGAGAAAAAATGTATAATAGCTGACAAGGTATGTTCAATTGTTAATGCTGAATCTGAGCCATTTCTGGCTATCCATACTAGAGCAAATTCAATTATTCTTAATCTTTGCTGGAAAGATTATTTTTCCTTCTGAATCACAGAAAGGAATAGTACCAATTGATCAATTTGCATAAGAATGTCAACAATTTTTTCAGATAATATAAAATCCAAATGTTTATTATGATCAACTTAGAAACTTGTGTGCAGATTTCCATTTCTGAATAGCCACCAGATGAATGCTATAGGATTAAATTTGGTAAAAGAAAATTTTGGAATTCAATCTGCCAGATTCTGAACATACCTTATAGCCCAGTGATGGCTATATGAATGCCCAAACTGGAATGCGCGCACATGCGTGTGCGGAGCCCCAGAAACTCGAAGACCAACGTGCCAGCCACCTGGTCTTTGTGCCGGAGCGCCGGAAAACCAAAGACCAGGTGGCCGGTACGCGCATGTGTGTGCCGGAAACCTGAAGACCAGCTGGCCATGACGCATGTGCCCACAGAGATGGCTCTGTGTGCCATCTCTGGCATGTGTGCCATAGGTTCACCATCACAGTTATAGCCAGTTTGGCATCTATTGATTTTCTTTTTTTAAGAAAAGGACTTTAAATCATTTTTGCTTTTCTTTCTCATAAATATCTTTGCTAGAATATTCTAAGCAGTCTCTAAAAAACCAAAGAGCAAGCAAATAAGGGAGTTTTACAGGGATGCTGGTAAACTGCTGAATTTGGAGAAATATTTTTTTTGGCCAGGGGCTATATAATTTTCAATTTGAGGGAATATATGCTTTGTTTGCTGAGAGTATCATTTGAGGGAAAGACTTATTGACTGATTCATGAACTAAGCACTAATAGAGCTCAGTTGCATTCCTTAACTAGCTTCCATCTTACCCATCTTCTTTAGAAAGAAGATAGTTCAGGGCTATGATTAGAGTGAGCAACTAGGAATATAAATAGGAAGAAAGAAGTTTGGGGGGGGGTTGTATGTGAAACAGCTCCAATAATTTCAATCTCTCTAGAAAATGGAAGGGACTCTCAATTCTCCAGAAATTAATAAAATCAAGTTATTCTTTGAGGAAGAGGGAAAGATTGTAATTGTGCAAGATTGATAGTCACAAGAGCCAGGAACAATATAATAGTGGATGGCCCAGACAAGCTATCACAATGAAGCATTCTGTCTTCCTGATGCACATCTAGGATGTGGTACAAAATGTATCCTGATGCATCACCCCACAGCCAGAGTTGAGCCAAAGCTAATTCCTTTCCATCCAAACCATTCCTTCAGATCCCTAAAAGTGATCCTGCCATTCAATTGGGAGAAGGGGGAGACTTGGATTCAATTTACTAGCATTGCCTGTGTCAACAGATATTTTACAACCTATATCCTGGCGCCAAAATGCCCTGAGATCTTAATGTTGAGGAATGTTTATGACAGCCATCTGGGCTATTTCAGGTTAAAGGATAACGGAGGATAATGATGTGAATACATGTTTATCCAGTTCTCAGGGCAGTTGGTAAAGAAAACATCTTCACACTTGTGTATTGGCTAAAATCTGCGTTCTGGCTAAAGGGAGGGGTCTCTACTGCTTTAATCCTACTTGTCTTGCCTAAGGGTATTCAGATGTTGCTTTGAATCCATTGCTGTCACTTCTGCTTAATAAAAGGTTCCTTTTGAAATACTCCGTTTCAAGAGTTTTTACTTTCTTAAATTGAAAGGAGAGGCAATCCTTACAGAAAGCAACGTCTGCAAAACGGTCAACCAAGAGAAGCAATCTTCGCTCTACTGAGTGGACCTTGCAAACCATGTCCGAACGAAGCAGGGGAGAAGCCGAATGCTTGGGGGACATATCAACCATCAATGCCTGTTTCATACACCCCATCGGACAGGATGAGGTAATCCTGGAGAATCCCAAAAAGCCCCGCTGGTCAATTGGCATCAGGAAGAAAGATAGCTGGGATGAGAGAACCAGAGGAGTCAACCTCAGCCACGGTAACCGAAAACCGGGGTGGAAACTGGAACTAGAAGCCCTCACTGATCAGGGGGAACTAACAGAAGCACCACAGAGGGAGGATCGTCTGAAGAGGCATATAACCCAATTGGTGATGGAAACTTTGGAAAATCTCAAGATCCGAGGGGAGAGACTTCCGGTTTCCTTGTCTTCGGCGACGGCGGTGCCTTTGAAGCTCCGCCAGCCCCGCTGCCTGTAGAGCCGCTTCGCGACCCAGAAGCGGCTCGAAAACTTCAAAATCCTCAGGATTGCTGAAGTAGAGATCGCAGGGCACAGGTCGAGCCCCTGTAACCCCCCAGGGAATTGTTTCTGGGGAGAGAACAGGCGCGGCTCCCTTCCAGCCTGCTGAAACTCCGGGCGACGTGGGACGATTCTGCTTCTGCAGAACAAGCCGGCTGCAGGAAACTCAAAGCGAAAAGAACCAGCCTTAATAAACAGCGAATCTACCTGAACCCTGAAACTTGGAAACGCAAGTATCAGCGCTTTGTTGACTTTTTAATCTGAGAAAAATGCGAATGAGTGAAAGTGCTTTGAAAAAACATGGCGCTCAGCCTTAGAGTTAACGAGCCAGCGAGTGTGGATTGGTGAAGTTATCTTGCTTTGTTACAAAGTTTCCAAGTTGCTACAAAGTTGCTTTGTTTGTAATAAGAGAAACAAGCAAAAAATTTCTCCTTTTTCAATACTTGACTTTGCTTTACTTCAGCTTTTATTTGATCAAATCTGAGGGACTTTTTTAGAAGTTTTTGTGCAGGAGGGAAAGGAAAAGGAACTTCCCTCTTTAGAAAAACTAGATTACGTGGCAGGATGGCTTCAAAGAAGCAGGAAGGGAAGGCAACAGGGGGGGGATCCCCCACACACAAACATGAAACGCAGCTTCCCCCTGCTCAACAGCTACAGACTCAGAAAAAAGAATTTGATGTGGGAGATTTAAAAGAATTTATTTCTAAAACTTTGGATGATAAATTTCAAAAATCTCAAGAGGAGATAGATGATAAACTTCAAAAATCACATCAGGAATTTATGCAGGAAATTAATGAAGTTAAAGATATGGT
This sequence comes from Pituophis catenifer annectens, assembly GCF_029215685.1. Lineage (NCBI taxonomy): Eukaryota > Metazoa > Chordata > Lepidosauria > Squamata > Colubridae > Pituophis > Pituophis catenifer. Next base: position 103,780,617 of record NW_027256883.1, on the reverse strand, counting down.
GAAACAGAATCAAAACAAGGTGACCAAAAAAATATCAGAAGTGGCATCTGGCCTGGCAGAATTTATTGGAAAAGTTGATTTTAAAGTTGAAGAACTTAAATTAGAAGTTAATGTTAAGATGAAAGACAATGATTATAAAATTGCTGATGTTGACAATAAAATGCAAAGAGTTGAAGACGAGATTGTCATGATACAATTCAGGGCAATGGAGTTTGCTATACGGCTTCGAGGAATTCGAGAGGAGGAAAGACAGGATTTGAGACAAGTTTGTTCTGAGGCCCTGGCCAAGATTATACAAGTCAATCCTGATGTGGTTTTTCACAAAATAGACAAAATTTACAGAGTGAATTCTTGGGTGGCCAGACAAAGACAATTACCTAGAGATGTGGTCATATATTTTACAGATAGAGAAATAAGAAATGATATCCTGCAAAAATCCTTTTACACTTCTGTGCAAGTGGGGGGCTCACGAATTGGAATTTATAAAGAATTACCTCCTAAAATGCTGAAAGCTAGAAAAGAATTTGGTTTTCTTGTTAAGGAATTGCAAAATTTACAGATACCTTTTCGGTGGGACGCACCAGCTGGTATAATTTTCAGATATAAGGGAGAAAGACAACGTTTGAATACCGTGGAGAAGGCACAGCACTTTTACACTACTATTCTCAAGGAAAGAACACCATCTCCACGTACATCTACAGTTAAAATTACTGATCAACAAAAGGAAAGAATGAATTATCCTATAACAGAGGAGGAGATAATAGTAGCAATTAAACAGTTAAAAAAAGCTAAAGCTCCTGGCACGGATGGTTTGACTGCAGTGTATTATAAAACTTTGCAAGCTGAAATGGTGGGACAACTCAGAGATTTATTTTGTAATATTCAACAAGGGGGTAAAGTACCCCCATCATGGACAACTGCCTATATATCCTTGATACCAAAAGAACAAGTCGGTCCTAAAAAACCAGAGGATTATAGACCAATATCTCTTTTGAATACAGATTATAAAATCTATGCGAAAGTATTAGCCAACAGGTTGATGCCAGTAATCCAAAAGGTGATTCATGATGATCAAGCGGGATTTATCGAGGGCAGACATATGAAGGATAATGTAAGGCAAGTAATAGATTTATTGGAATATCTTGAGAAGAATAAACAGATTCCTGCAGTGCTGGTCTTTCTGGATGCAGAGAAGGCCTTTGATAGAGTGGATTGGAATTTTCTATTAAAGACTTTAAAAAAGATGGATTTTGGGGATCAATTTATACAGGCGATTTCAGCAATTTACCAAGAGCAAAAGGCACAGATCATCATTAATGGAAGTTTGACAACAGAGTTTAAAATTGAAAAAGGAACAAGACAGGGATGTCCGTTGTCCCCACTTTTATTTATTCTAACACTAGAAGTCTTGCTAAACACAATACGGGACTCTAATATCTTGAAAGGTATAATGATTAGGCAAGAGGATTACAGAATAAAGGCATTTGCAGATGATCTGGTGGTTACCCTATCACAACCAATGGAATCAATAATCCTGATGAAGGACATTATACAAGACTATGGTAAAGTTTCAGGTTTTAGACTGAATCCAAAAAAGACCAAAATGATAGTTAAAAATATGACACAAGATCGTAAACATGAGCTTGAAAGAAGGGCAGGTTTTGAGACTGTGCCTAAGGTAAAATATCTAGGAGTTCAGGTTGCAGAATCAAACATTAAATTGTTTCAAAATAACTATGAGGTGTTGTGGCGAGAGGTGCAGAAAGACATGGAGACTTGGAAAAAACTGCAGCTGTCTCTACTTGGAAGAATAGCAGCAGTTAAGATGAACATTTTGCCAAGATTTCTTTTTCTGTTTCAAATGATTCCGGTGCTTAAAAGTGATAAACAATTGAAAGTTTGGCAAACTGGACTCAATAAGTTTGTCTGGAACGAGAAAAAGCCGAGAGTGAAATTGAAAATTATGCAAGATGTTCCAGAAAGAGGAGGTCTTAAACTTCCAAACCTACAGTTATATTATGATGCAGCAGCTTTAACTTTAACAAGTGATTGGTTTGGAAGGAAAAAGACTGGAATATTGAATGCAGAAAGTTTTGATCTCGAATTTGGATGGCATGCTTACTTATTTTACGACGACAAAGTTGATAAAGTATTTAAAAGTCATATACTTAGAGATTCTTTGATGAGAGTTTGGAAGAAGCACCGACTCAAATGGGATTATAAAATACCGCTATGGCTGGATCTTGGTCATACTTTGTGGAATACAAATATAATGTCACTCGGGGGGGTTTTATACAAAGAGGTTCTTTTTACAGATGCGGGCAGATGGCGGCTGAAGACATTGCAGACACTGTTGGATGAAGGGATTAATTTAACATGGTTACAATATAATCAATTACAATTGAGATGGAAAGAGGACCAAAAAACTGGTGTTATGTTGCATGAGGAAGAATTGGTTAGACATATAAAAGAGAAAGGTCCAATGCATATCAAAAGGCTTTATAATGTTTTGCTAGAAAGGGACTCAGAAACTGAATTAGTTAAAGACTGTATGATTAAGTGGGCACAAAATTTTGAAGAACCAGTGATGTTGGAAACATGGGAAAAAATTTGGGTTCAGAATGTTAAATTTACACAGTCGCAGAACCTGAGGGAAAATTTCTATAAAATGTTTTATAGATGGCATTTAGATCCCAAAAAGTTGTCATGTATGTACCCTAATGTTCAGCCAAAATGTTGGAGATGTGAATGTTTGGATGCTACGTATTATCATGTTTGGTGGACCTGTAGGAAAGTTAAGGCTTTTTGGATAAAAATTTGGTGGGTCATGCAGAATGTCTTGAAGAAAAAAAATTCAATTTTCTCCACAACTGTTTTTATTGGGTATAGTTAAGGGTTTTACATTGGGTGAAACAAAATTGATATTGTATATGATAACAGCAGCAAGATTGTTGATAGGTAAATACTGGAAGAATGAAGCTTTGCCCACTATTGAGGAATGGACTTTGAAGATGGCCAGTTTTGCAGAGATGGCGAAGATTTCAGCATATTTAAAAGATTGTTCACAAGAGACTTATGAATGGGAATGGAAAAGGTGGATAGAATATGTTCAGAACAAATATCAAACTAGAAAGTATCAAATAGCTTTTATTTGAAAATAATGTATTAGAAATTTTTTAATGTAATGAGATAAAGAGAAAAATTAAACAGGGGAGGGAGGGGTTCAAGTTTCCATATAAGTGTTATATTAGGGTTCTTTATGAGTATGAGTATATTATAGGGAAGTCTGGGGGGAGGGGAGGGTTAGGGAGGGTTAGGGAGGTTGGGAAGTTTGGGGGGGAGGTGGGGGGGGAAAAGGGGTGAAAATGTAATTGTAAAACTTTTGCAATAAAAAAAAAAAAGATCCGAGGGGAGCCAGGATGACAACCAAGAAGCGTTGAAAGAGCAGCAGTCGCGGATGATGCCAGGGGAGGCACCCCCCTTCTGGAGCCCGCCTATTGAGCAGATGGCGCAGTAGCAGGAGAAGACTCAGCAAACCCTCCCCTCCAAGCAGCCCGCACACCGGTGCCCATTCTCAACCAATCCGAGTCCCGCAACTGGAAAGAAAAACTCACTCCCTTGGGGTGAAGTTTGATGGGGATCCACAACAATTAGGATTCTTTGTGGCACACCTACATGCAAGAGTATGATCGTGATTTCCAAACCCAAGGATCCTGTGTGCGAGTTGTGACCCTAGCCCTAGAGGATGCCACTGCCAGATGGATAGTGACCCTGCATAATGCCAATGCACCAGAACTGCGGAATTTTGACCGTTTCATGATGGCCCTGCGATGATGGTTTGAGGACCCACTTGCAGATCGCAAAGCATGTGATCACATTAAGGTGGTGAACCAGGGTCGATGACAAGTAGCAGAGTGTACTGAAGAATTCCAGGAACTTGCGTGTTGTGTGACTTGGCCAGAGGATATTTTGGTGAGCTGTTTCAAGGATGGGCTGAGTGATGATCTATACAATGCCTGTGTGGCCTGAGGCACACTGAATCACCTACATGAGTGGTACATCACCGCTGAAGAAGCCGAGATCAATATGAAACCAGAAAGCTAGAAACCAGTACCGAGCAGGATGAGTATCGAAGAAATCCCCACCCCAATGGAAGCAGGAGCCCCTCAAACCACAAACCGCATTTTCTCCGAAATTCTCAGCCTGTTTCAAAAGAGGGGCACCAAGCTGCAGAGTGTCATTCGCAAACACCCACCCAGAAACCAGAACTCCTGCCAGGGGGGGAAACTTGTAAAGCCTGGCCAGCATGGGAAGGAGACTGCCCTGAGGAGCAGGGAGATCACAGAATTTCCACCACCATCCCTTTGGGGAGGAAACTCTGGCATCTCAGCAGGAGGAATCACACTTATTTGGAAGCAATCCAGAAGATGAATCACTGGTAAACAAAGCAATTAAGACTATTTATCCCAAACCGGGACAGGGAGATAAATATCTCTGTGTTAGTGGACTCAGGGTACACCCACTGCTTGATCAGCCCAACCCTAGTAGGGAAGTTGAGGATTAACGTAAGAAAGCTGAAAAACCCCATTGCTTTCTGCCAACTATATTTATTTATTTATTTATTTTATTGGATTTCTATACTGCCCTACTCCCGAAGGACTCAGGGCAGTGAACAGCCACAGAATAAAACACATAAATACAAAAATTTAAAATAGAATAAAAACGAATTAAATAATTTGGCTGAACAAATTTAAAATACCCCATAATTTAAAAACAAATTAAAATTTACATTCAAAAAGGGGAGAAGATTTAGGACAGGTTAGCTTGATGAAATAAAAAAGTCTTAAGCACGCGACGGAAGGTGCGCAGATCTGGGATCCTCCATATCTCCGGGGGGAGCTCGTTCCAGATTGTAGGTGCCCCCACAGAGAAGGCTCTCCCCCTAGGGGCCGCCAGTCGACATTGTTTGGCCGACGGCACCCAGAGGAGCCCCTCTCTATGGGAGCGTACTGGCCGGTGGGAGGCTATTGGTGGTAGCAGGCGGTCCCCTAGATAACCAGGTCCTAAGCCATGGAGTGCTTTAAAGGTGATAACCAAAACCTTGAAGTGCACTCGGAAGACCACCGGGAGCCAGTGCAGCTCAGGCAGCAAAGGTGTTACATGGGAACTCCACGTCGCTCCCATAACCACCCGCGCGGCCGCACTCTGCGCCAGTTGGAGCCTCCGAATGCACCTCAAGGGGAGCCCCATGTAGAAGCGTTACAATAGTCCAGACGAGAGGTGACGAGGGCATGAGTGACCGTGCGTAGGGAGTCCCAATCTAGAAAGGAACGCAACTGGCGGATCAGGCAAACCTGATGAAAAATCCGGTCACAGCTGTCAAGTGCTCTTCTAAAGACAGCCGTGAATCCAGGAGGACGCCCAAGTTGCGAACCCTTTCCATGGGGGGCAATGATTCGCCCCCAACAGTCAGCGATGGCACCAGCTGACTATATCGGGACATCGGAAACCACAGCCACTCGGTCTTGGATGGGTTGAGCCTGAGCCTGTTTCTCCCCATCCAGATCTGTACGGCCTCCAGGCACTGGGACATCACTTCAAGAGCATCGTTGGGGTGGTCCGGGGTGGAGATGTACAGCTGGGTGTTGTCAGCGTACTGATGGTACTTCACCCCGAAACCACGGAAGATCTCGCCCAGCGGCTTTACATAAATGTTGAACAAAAGGGGCGAGAGGACTGATCCCTGCGGCACCCCACATATGAGGGGCCTCAGGGTCGACCTCTGCCCCCCTGCCAACACAGACTGCGACCGGTCGGAGAGAAAGGAGGAGAACCACCGTAGTACGGTGCCTCCCACCCCCAACTCTTCCAACCGGTGCAGCATGATACCATGGTCGATGGTATCAAAAGCCGCTGAGAGATCTAACAGGACCAGGACAGAGGAGCAACCCCTGTCCCGAGCCCTCCAGAGATGGGTCAACAGCAGGGGGGGAGCCAGCTTCTTTTGCCACCGAGCCTCTACAAATAGGCATTGGGGGCCATGAGGAACTACTTACATTTATACATGCACCTGGCATGGAATGGCTGTTAGTCTTGGGCCTTGCATGGCTGAAAAAATGGAACCCCAAAATTGGAAACAAGGCATCATAAAATTTCAGATGCATGTGACTTTTGCTGAGAATCTGTTAGGATATGGTTTGAGCCTAACAAGTTTTCCAGGCAATATTTCTAGAAATAGAAATTTTTTTGTTAAAATGGAGAAGAGTAACCAACATGTTAAACTAGCAAATGGCTGGAAGGTTATGGTAGCTGGAGAGGGTGTTGCTTGTTGGTCATTTAGTAATGAACCATTGCCTATGTTATATATTCCTGAGTTAAAATTCAATTTATTATCTGTTAAATGATTATTGCAATTTGGGTTTACAGTAACATTTAAAAATGATAAGTGTTTTATTGAGAAAGATGGCAAGGTTGTTACTGCAAGTTTAGAAAATGATTATTTTAAGGGATAACCCAGTATTGGTGGCTAAGTCTAAGTCTGTTTATAAGAATGTTAAACCACATGATGAATGTATTCATCTATTACACCGGAGACTTGGGCATTTAAATTTCAGGACGTTAAAGAAAACAGTTCAGTTATCTGAAGGGATAAAACTACAAGCATATAGTAAATATCTGAATTGCAATGCCTGTAGTCAGCAAAAAAGTAGAGTAACACCAGCAAACCATGTTAATGGTTTTAAAACCAAAAAGCCATTAGAGGTAGTGTTTGTAGACCTAATTGGACCCAAAAAACCCAGCATAGGAGGTGCCTGCTATATTCTAAGCATAGTAGATCAGTATTCAAGATATGGATTCTATTATCTTATGAAAACAAAAAGTGAAACATTCCAGCATATTAACAACTGGCTGCGTTTTGTGGAAAGGAAACAGAAATTTAAGGTGACTGTTAGTGAAGCTTAGTGACTGATAATGGTATAGAATTTACCAACCAAAGGTTGGAAAAGTTTTTGCAGGATGCAGGGATCCAGCATAAACGGTCTGCGCTGTACAGACGACAACACAATTCGTATATTGAGAGAAGAGGTCAAACATTACAAGCCATGACTAGAACTATGTTGGCAGATTCTGGTTTGCCTGAAAATTTATGGGGTGAGACTGTTATGTGTGCTAACCATGTGTTAAACAACGTGGTTCATTCCTCTGCGGGTGAAATACCATTCACCTTATGGCATGGGAGGAAACCAAATCTTAGTTACTTACACACATTTGGAGCCCCAGCTTGGGTACATATTCCATCTAGTTTAAAGAGAAAGGATCAACAGAGAGCCAGAAAAATGTTTTTCGTTGGCTATGAATCAAATCATACATCTTTTAGATTTTGGGCACAAGGAACTACTAGTGTTTACTGTAGTGCAAGTGCTAAATTTCTAGAGCACGAAGGATGGGATAAACTAGAGTGTGCAGATTATAGACATGATAATAATACTGTTAGTCTAGAGCATCATATTCCTGATGATATTCCTGAGGATTTAGATGATGTAGAATCCTCTATCAAGGAGGAAGAACAGGAAGTAGGTTTAGAGGAGGTAGTTTTAGGGGAGGAGTAAGATGAATAATCTGCGGTAACTCCTGTATTACCTAGGAGATCTACTAGGGAAAGGCATCCACCTGATCGATATAAAGCAACCGTAGTTTGCCAGATTAACATTAAACCTTCAAGTTATGAGGATATCAGGCTTTATCCTGAAAAGGAGCAGAATGCTTGGAAGGCGGCAATGAGTAAGGAAATTAATTCTTTAACTAAGTTAGGTGTTTACGAAACTGTGAAATTGCCACCTGGTGAAAAATTAATAGGTTGTAGATGAGTTTACAAAATTAAGAAAAGCATAGATGGGTCAGTAACCCATAAAGCTCGCCTTGTAGCTCAAGGTTTTTCTCAGACTGAAAAAGATTTCAATGAGGTTTTTGCTCCTAGTTTACGTGCTAGTACTTTAAGAACAATGCTAGTGTGGGCGGCTAAGTATAAATATAGTATTAACCATATAGATGTAGAGACAGCATACTTGCATGCTCCATTGAGACACACCATCTATATGAGGAAGCCTTTAGGAGTTGAAACACAAAACCACACTGATTGTTGGAAGTTAAATAAAAGCCTTTATGGTTTGAGACAATCAGGGTTTGAATGGAACCAATGTATAGTTAAAGAGCTAAATGAGATCGGTTTTCATGAAAGTGTAGCGGATAAGTGTCTTTTAAAAGAGAAAATAATAATGGGTTAGTATCATTTTTGTTATTGTTTACAGATGATATAGCCATAATAACTAAAACTGACAAGGAAGCCATAGATATTGTTAAACAGTTACAAACCAAATTTAAGATTAGAAATTTAGGAAATATTAGGCATTATTTGGGTCTAGATATCAATCAAACAGCTAGAGGTTATAAAATATATCAATCTAGCAAAATAAGCCAAATGTTGAAACATTATGGCATGGAGCTATGTGAGCCAGCTAAAACGCCTATGGCACAGGATTTTCAACAAGGAGAAATCCAAAGTCCTAAATTTAGTAAGGAGATCTACCAGTCTCTTATAGGTGGTCTATCTTATATAAGCAATTGGTCGAGACCTGATATTTCATTTGGAGTAAACCAATTAGCGAGATATAATGCAGAGCCAACTGATAGGCATTGGCAGGCCGCAAAGCGTATATTAAGATATCTGAAAATGACGATGCATTATGCATTGTATCTAGAACCTAACAATGATTTAGTATTGAGCGCATATGCTGATGCCAGTTTTGCTACTGATTTGATCACCAGAAAGTCCACATCGGGTATAGCTATCATGTTAGACAATTGTTTGATTGGCTGGAAATCAATTCGTCAAAAACATATTAGTCTATCTACTATGGAGGCAGAATTCTCATGTTTGTCACTAGTTTGTACTGATCTGATTTATTACAAACAACTAATGAAGGATATTGGTTTAAAGATGAATTATCCAATTGTAATACATGAGGACAACCAAGCTGCTATAAAAATGGCAACAAATTTAGCAGTTAAAACTAGATCTAAGTATACTGACATTCGGTATCTGAATGTTCGTCAGTGTATCCAAAGCAACATGGTTAAGTTGGAATATTGTATGTCAGAAGACAATATTGCTGATAATTTTACCAAAGCGCAAGGTGCTATCAAACATAAAACGTGTTGTGAAAGCTATGGATTAAGAATCTAAACTGTATATATTGATCTGTCCAAAGGGGAGAATGTTAGGATATGGTTTGAGCTTAACAAGTTGTCCAGGCAAAATATGTGTTCTGTGACTTTAATATGAATATGTATTGTGTGACTTTAAAGTTTTCCTGCTGATTCATTGTAATGCTGAGTCATGCTGTAATTAATTGTGAACGTATTTAAGAAAGGTACTGTAACGTATTCAGTTGATGATAAGCTACCATTGTGTGAGGAGTGCTATCCATTGTGCTATCATCGTTGGATGGATCTGCTACCATTGTGGTTTGTGAACCAGAGTGAGTTTGTTATTCTAACCAACTACTGTTTGTGTGGTAAGAAGATATCTGTATTACTGGACTGATTTAACTGGCAAAGACTTGGATTGATTTAAAGATTATGAGATTGTTTTTTTCACTATAAAGTAAACTTTTGATAAACCAGTTTGCACATCTCTTATTCATTGCTCTCAGCAACGTTTCTCTGTGCTCTACACTTTGCTGGTTGGTAACACAACAACAATATCCTTAACAGAATCCACATAAAGAAACTGAGGGGGCATACCACCGAGAAACAGCCACGCCAGCCGAGAGCATACCCATAGAATACAAGGATTTGGCTGAAGTTTTTAGCAAAAAAGCCTCAGACGAGCTCCCTCCCCACCGCGCCACTGACTATGCGATAGAAATCTTACCCAGAACTAAATTCCCTAAACCCAAGATGTACAGCATGTTTCCAAGGGAGTTGGAAGAATTGAGAACATTCATTGAGAAAAACCTAGCAAGGGGTTTCAAATAGACATATGTCATGGTCCAGAATAGACATGATATGGATGACAAATGATTTATTAGTTAATGTACAAGACATAAATATTGAAACAAGTATATGGGCGGACCATAACCCAATTATAACTATATGGAAGGGACAAAGAAAGACATTAAGATGGACATTGAATCAGACAGTTTTAAATGAAAAAGAGTTTCAACAATCTGTAGAGAAAGAATTGGGTTTCTTTTTTAAGGAAAATAGAAAGGAAGATAATTCACTTCAAAACATATGGGACACAGCAAAAGCATACATCCGAGGATTGGCAATGACTTATATGAGAAAAAGAAACAAAAAGAAAAGATATACACAGAAAAAAATGGAAGAAGAATATAAGAAATTGGATAAGGAACTACAAAAAATACGCAAAATAAGAGGATCAAAAACCAAATGGATTTGAAGAAACATGAAATGAATTTAATTGAAAAAGAAGATTTGGCTTATAAAATAAAGATGTCTAAACAAAACTTTTTTGAAACTGCTAATAAGCCAGGTAGATGGTTGGCATATAAAATGAAAAAGGAGAAGGTGAAGAAATTGATCAATCAACTAATAGATGAAGAAGGACAGCTATGTTATCGAAATGAGGAAAAGAAAAAAGTGGTACAGAAATACTACAAGAAACTTTATGAACAAGAGATAACATCAGAAGAGAAGATTAAGCAATATTTAGAAAAGTCTGACCTACCAAAATTACCAGAAGAGTATAAGGAAGCTTTAGAAGGAAGGATAACGATGATGGAGGTGATAGAAGATGAGCCGAGGTGGCGCAGTGGTTAGAGTGCAGTACTACAGCTACTTCAGCTGACTGCTAGTTCAGCAGATCAGCGGATCAAATTTCACCGGCTCAAGGTTGACTCAGCCTTCCATCCTTCCGAGGTGAGTAAAATGAGGACCCAGATTGTTGGGGGCAATATGCTATTTAGTATACTGTCTTTGGTGTAAGCTGCCCAGAGTCCTCGGAGAGTGGGCAGCATAGAAATATGAGTAATAAAATAAATAAATAAAATAAAGGAATCAAAAACAAAATGGTAAAACACCAGGTCCAGATGGATTACCAGCAGAACTGTATAAAACATTTCAAGATGTACTCAGTAATATATTGCTGGAAGTATTTAATGACCTTCTAGTGCAGCGGTTCTCAACCTGGGGGTCACGACCCCTTTGGGGGTCGAACGGCCATTTCACAGGGGTCACCAAAGCCCGCTCTCGCCCCCCCCGCCTTCACTCACCCTCACTCTCTGCTCTGTTGAATCGCCGGCTGTTCGCTTACCCCACCCACTCCCAATCTATTGCTGCCTCCGGAGTCCCTCTGATGGCTAGAGGGAAAAAGAACTGTTTAAATTCTTGCCACGGGGCTTCAAAGGGCCGCCCTACAGCTGATCAGTGTTAAAAGAAAACAAATGAGTAGATCGGTGCCTGCAAATATAAATGGGTAGACCCAGTGGTGGGATTCTACTCTGGTAGAACTGGTTGTTAAGTAGTTAAGCCAGTGGTTGCCAAAGTGGGCGGTACCGCCCCCTGGGGGGCAGTGGGATGCCTTAGGGGGGCGGTAAATGGCAAGGGGGGCAGCAGAGGGATGCTAGAGGCAAAGGGGGGCGACAGGGGGGCTAAGTGGCAAGGAGGGTGGCCCCCCTTTGACCTGTGCCTCGCAGCACATACCTCCTTGCAAGCAAACAGCAAGAAAAAAACAGCCTCTTTCAGCTTCAGCATAGGTTAATTAGCATGATTAGATCGGCCTCCGACTCTCAGCTGATTCGCTCTCAGCTGTTTTGCAAGCTCTTTGCTTGCTGCAAAGAGTGCTGGAGCAGATTTTTTTTCCCCTAACTAAAAGGAAACTGAAAGTAAAGCAGGCTCTGCTGCAACGTGACAAAATGAGACAGGGAGAGAGATTTCTTTTTCTTTCTCCTCACCAAAAAAGGTAGGTGCAAACAATGGGAAATTTAGGGCAAAAGAGGAGAGTTCAAGATTTTAAAACACAAAAGAAAAAAAGCTCTATTTAACTAGGGAATTGTAATAATTGAGATGCTATTAATTGTATATTGTATTGAAAGCAGAAATGGTTAAGTTGTGGTTTGGAGGAATATATGGGGGAAATTATTTGGTTTATTATTATTGGTAAATATAATTAATTGGATTGCATGGAAATAATTGGAATATTCATGTTCATATTGATTAATATAGAAAAAAGATAGTTATGTAACTAATTGATCTATATTAAAATGTTGAATTTGTATTAAACAACTGTATTACATAATTACAAAATTAACCAATGTGAGGATGGATATAAAAATAGATGACAATGGTATTTGTTCTTGTTTCCAATTTCTTGCGTAAGTTATTCTTGCAGCAGTTAATATGTGAATTGTAAGATATTTGATATCCTTAGGGTATGATTTGTTAAAGATTCCTAATAAAATACCAAGTGAAACAGAAGTAATAGGGAAAATCTTAGAATGCGCTGAAATGGATAGGTTAACCAAAGAATTACAAGAAAGAGAAGAATCAGACTATTATAAAATATGGAATAATTGGTATAATTGGTTAAAAATCAGAAATATACAAAAAATATAGGGGATATATTACCGATTGATATATATATATATATATATATATAATAAAAAATATTATTAGATTAAAGAGAGGTGAAGGAATATATTATAAGTAGAATTGTAGAACGTCACTCTGAAAAAATGCTTAAGAAGAAATTACACTCTTTATGTGTATATGTTGTATAAATGTTCGTTGTGTATATTTTACGTATGTCTTTTTTAATATTTATATTCAATAAAAACTATTTTTTTTAAAAAAAATAGATGACAATGGGAAGGGGTATAATATAGAATAGAAGGGAAAAATTGAATTTAATTAAGATTAGAGATGAGGATGAAGGGTAATATTGGTTTTTTTAAAAAAAAATAGATGAGGAATAAATATGGCAAAAAGGAAATATAGAAATTGTAAATTTAATTGAAATGACTAAACACTGTTTAAATTTGTGAACCGGCCAAATACTCTGTTTAAAGAAAATACATTGTATGTTTGTATGTGTGTTTCTAACTATTGTTATTTATTTATATTTGTTCTTTTTTATTCTTTAAAGTTTAACAATTCATTCTTTTATCTTAATATCTTTATATTTGTTTGGGGTTGGCTTTCTTCCCATTCATCTTTTTTATTGTACAGCAATCTTTCTCCTCAAACCTACCACCTCTCTCTTTTCTTTCCTTTCCCCCCTCTTCTTCTCCTCCCTATTTCCTCTTCCTTTCTCCTTCTCCTCCTCTTTTCCTCCCTCTCTTACCCTCACTCCTACTCTAATTTCCCTTCCCTTCCTTCATCCCTCTCTATTATGCATATGGACTACTCAGAGGGCTGAAAAAGTTATTTTTGACTGGTCCTCGCATTTTTGACCAGTCCTCGAACTTACGACTGTACTCACATTTTACGTTTTTGCCCTATCTTGTCACCATGGTGAAGAGAAGCAGTTGTGAAATGAGTGACACGGTTGTTAAGAATGCTACAATGGGCATAAATGATGACCAGTCATAAGTGCGAAGACCGGTCAAAAGTGTGAGGACCTGTCAGAAATCACTTTTTTCAGCCCTCTGGGTAGTCCTTTTGTGCACATGGACTACTCAGAGGGCTGAAAAAGTTATTTTTGACTGGTCCTTGCACTTTTGACCAGTTCTCGAATTTACGACTGTCCTCACATTTTATGTTTTTTGCCCTATCTTATCACCATGGTGAAAAGAAGCAGTTGTGAAATGAGTAACATGGTTGTTAAGAATGCTGCACGGGCATAAATGTGAGGATGGTCATAAGTGTGAGGACCAGTCAAAAGTGCAAGGACCTGTCAGAAATGACTTTTTTCAGCCCTCTGAGTAGTCCCTATACACATAGCCATGGCCACCTGGTCACATGACCAGCTAGCCACGCCCACCCAGTCACATGACCTCCAAGCCATGCCCACAAAACAAGCCACGCCCACAGAACTGGTAGTAAAAAAATTTTAGAACCCACCCCTGGTTGGGGGTCACCACAACATGAGGAACTGTATTAAAGGGTCGCGGCATTAGGAAGGTTGAGAACCACTGAATGCAAAAATACCTGACTCATGGAGGGAGTCGTATATTACGCTTATACCGAAGGATGATACAGACTTACAACAAATTAAAAACTATAGACCGATAATAGAAAGCTGAGAAGAGAGTATCAATTTTTGACAAAAATATTGCTCCAGAAAGGAGTAAACTACAGATGGCTGATACCAGAAGGATTGGTGTTTACATGGCAAATGCAAAGATTTAAAATAGATTCAATTGACAAAGCTAAAGCATTCCTTGTGGAATATATAAGAGAAGGGAAGATGTTGAGCCAACTAGAAGAAGAGGATCTCCTGATGATGGGAAAGGAGGAGAGCACATTAGAAGGCGCAGTAGGAGGTGCTATAGAATACAAAGAACAACGTGAATTGAGACCTAATAGATCAACAAAACCAACACATAAAGTATAAACATGGAGGAGAAAAAATTAATTACAATAAATATAAATGGACTTAATATAGCAACTAAAAGAAGAAAAATATTTCACAAATTGGAGAAATTGAAAATGGATATAATCTGTTTACAAGAAGTGCATATTAAAAAGCAGCATGAATTACTTTTGGTACAGCCCAAACTAGGGAGATTATTTGCTTCACTGACACAATGTAAGAAAAGAGGAATGGTTTTGTACATCAAAGATACAATATTAGCGGAAAAAATTTATGAAGATGGAGAAGGACGAATTCTGATGGTGGAAATTGTTATGTATAGGACTTCCGGCGGCGACCTCAGCGCGTTAGGGACAAAAGGGACGGCGCTCCGTTCCTGAGTCTCTAACAATCCCACATCTGGAGCCGAAATAGGCGCTATCGATCTCGGAGGGATTGATAGTTTAAAGGGGAACGTCTTAGGACCTCGGAGGAGACCGCAACTCCCTCGAAGGTACAAGACAAACCCTTAATCCAGAGTGAGGAAAAACCAGCCTTTCGAGACTGGCCGGAGACGCTGACAACTCCGTGAGTGGGAAGCGAAGATTGAAAAAAGAAAAGAAGTCATCAACAGAGGACTTTAACCTAAAAAAACCCAAAAAGCATTTGATGAAGAAGCAGACACTGGTGGCAGAGATACTGGGAAAAGACATTAGACAAGCGGCGGCAGAAAAGATCGAGTGGATTGGAGCCATTTTGAACAGAGATGACAGCGCAAAAACTTTGAACAGCCGAGAGAAAAGAGAGAGTGACAAGAATTGCAGAGGATTTAACTCCGATATAACCGGATTTTATTGGGGTGGACTGGATCGAGAGGACTAAACTGAGAATAAGAATAAGAACAGATCTTGCGAGATTGAAGGAAATAAAGAGAGAGTGAGGAGACTGGTGTGCCGGAGATCGGAAGGAAATAAAGAGAGAGTGAGGAGAGCGGTGTGTCGGAGATCGAAAGGAGGATTCTGGACGGACTTCTAAAAACTGATTGCATTGGACTCTATTGGCTTCGGCCGGGCAGATTGGATTAAATTGGAAAACCGAGTGTGAAATAGACTGAGGAGAGCGGTGTGCCGGAGATCGGAAGGAGGATTCTGGACAGTTTCTAAAAACTGATTGCATTGGACTCTATTGGTTTCGGCCGGGCAGATTGGACTGAATTGGAAAACCGAGTGTGAAATAGACTGAAGGAGAGTATGGACATTGCATTGACAGAGACGAAACAAACTTTGATACAACGTACTTTGAGCGGACTCTTAGAAGCTACCAATATTTTCACCATTTCCACTGGCACTCTTCTAAAAAACTGGGATATATAACGATCTAACCGTTAAATATCGAACTATTTAACTATTGAACCACTGAAACAACTGGTGAACAAACGGACAATATAGCTATTAATGGTCTGGCTTAATCTTATCATAATATATTAGAACGCAATAGAATTGAAAAGAATATTTAATAATTTAGTAGTTTTTCTTTCTTCTTTTTTCTGTTGGTGACTATATAAGAATAAGTTGATTATAATAATAACAAGTTGATCACTCAAACAACCATAGAGTACTACATGTGTGATAAATATTGATTGAAACCTAATTAATTTAAACAATTTAATACAGTTATAACAATTAAGATAACTAGCAATATAAATTGATATAGAATTGATTTTAGAATTACTACAAATACTGCTAGTGAAATAGATCTTTTAACTTGCAATTAATTTAAGAATAAGGTAATTTATGAATTGCTAGAAACGTGCCCTTTCCCCGCTGTTTTCCCCATTTCTACCTTCCCTCCCCCTGCTTTTCTCTTCTTTCTATATATATTATTATATTGCTGATTGCTGATTAGAAGTATTTCCACTAATATTAACCCCAACAATAACGTTTCATTTAAGCCATTAACATAAAATAGGCAATACATAATTATATGAAATTGTGGACAAGACTAACACGTACAATAGACATGGCTACTTCAAGTATATCAACTACTATTAAAACAACCAAAAAGGCACCCCAAACTCAAACACTACTAGTAGCCTCCCCAGTACAGCAAAAGACGGGAGAAGAAAAGACCAGTACTATCATAGGCATGCAGAATATACAGGCTGCCCTCGCAATGATACAAGAGGGAATGAAAAGGATGGAAGATAAGATGACGCTAAATCACGATGAAACTAGAAAAAACCATGAACAATTGCGACTGGATGTAGGAGAAATTAAAGATGACATCAGAAATATAGATGAGAAGATAGTGAAAATCCAGCAAAATATCATAGAAAATGAACAGAGAATACATAAAGTGGAGGAAAAAACAGAAGCTACAGCCTTGAGGCTGGAGAGGATGGAGAACCAACAAACGATGAGGAGCCGGGACACCGAAGATGCACTCACGTTTCTTGAAATGGAAAAGGCATCCTTCTTCCTTAGATTCCAAAATATAGAAGAACAGAGAGATGAAGACCTGGGCGAGATTATGATCGAAATACTGGCAAAGGCAACACACAAAGATAAGGACGAAATTAGAAATGGAATTGATGAAATTTACAGAGCCTTTACAAATTATGCAAGGAGAAACAAACTCCCCAAAGAAGTCCATATTAGGTTTACAAAAAAAAAACAATGAGAGAAGAAATATATAGAAGAATGAGAGAGGAGACAGTTATGTACAAAGGGAGGGAAGTTCTAACATTGAAACAAGTACCGAGAAGAGCCAGAGACAGGAGAAGAGACTACAATTTCTTAAGTAAACAACTGAATAAACTCAAGATAAAATTTAGATGGCTCATACCAGAAGGCCTACTTATTTCATGGGAAGGAAGGAAAATCAGAATAGATACAATAGAAAAAGCTCAAGACTTTATGGACCAATATCTAGGAAATGAAGGAGAACAGGAAAGCAGAGATAGTAGAGAAGAACATAACCCAAGTGACCAAGAGACACAAATGACAAACAAGACAAAGAACAAAAGAAGGGAAGGTTGGAGAAGGAGGAAACAGCGGGGATCCCACAAAGAGTTACAAGAAACACAACAAAGCTCAAAATAACAGACAAATAAACACTAGCAGAAATGGAAGAAGAAATAAAGCTCATTTCCATAAATATAAATGGTTTAAACTCACCAAGCAAAAGACATCAAATGTTTACAAGGTTGCAAAAATTAGAGGCAGACATAATTACATTACAAGAAGTACACATAAGAAAACAACAGAAAAAACTACTTGAAAATAAAAAATTAGGAGTAATATATACATCTTTAGGAGATTGTAAAAAAAGGGGAGTGGTAACATATATTAGAGATCATATAAGATCTAAACTGATTTACACTGATAAAGAAGGCCGAGTCTTAATGGTAGAACTAAAATTGGAAATAAAAACAATATTGTTAGTAGCTATTTACGCTCCAAATGGAAACCAATTAGATTTTTACAAAAAATTACATGACAAACTAAAGGAGTTGGACTACGAAAATGTATGCATTGTCGGCGACTTTAACGCGATAGTAAACTTACGAGAAGATTACCACTGCACTAGGAAGAATAAAATTAAAAGGAAGACATTGCCACAAACATTCAAAGATTTAGTACAAGAAATGAGCCTACACGACACCTGGCGAGAAATAAATACCAAAACAAAACAATATACATATTTCTCGGGCCCACATCAATCGTGGTCCAGGCTGGATATGGCTTGGATGACACCTCAACTAAGTAAAGAAACACACGAAGTAGAAATTATGTCTAGTATATGGGCCGATCACAATCCTATCAAAATAGTCTGGAAAGGTTTCCGAAAACAGAAGAGATGGAAAATGAACACAAGTATAATAAAGGAAAAAGAATATCAGCAAATGATAGAAAAGGAAATCAAGATATTTCTACAAATAAATACAAAAGACACAACATCATTACAAAACCTATGGGATACCACGAAAGCCTATATTAGAGGCCTAACTATTGCATATATGGCAAGAAAGAAAAAGGAGAAACAAAGAATCAGAAATGAATTATTGGAAGAAATTAAGACAGAGGAACTTAAATTACAACAACAGCCCAACAACACGAGTGTGCTACAAAAGCTAAATTTGGCCAAACATAAACTGAATCTAACCACAAAAACTGAATTGGCACAGAAAATAAGAATGGTAAAACAAAATAATTTTGAACATGCTAACAAAACTGGACGCTGGTTAGCATATAAGATAAAAAAGCAAACAGAAAAAAGAATTATACACCAACTCCAAGACGAATCAGGAACTCTTTACCACACACATCTGGAGAAGAAAAACATAGCCAAAATTTTTTTTCAAAAACTTTATTGCCAGGAAGAGGTCCCGGAAGACCAAATAAAAAAATACCTCCAAAAAACCAATCTTATGCACTTCACAGAAGATCACAGAGAGATGTTAAACCGGCCCATAACAATGCTGGAACTAATGGAAGCCCGCAAAAAACAAAAGAACAATAAGACTCCAGGACTGGATGGAATTCCTACTGAATTCTATAAACTTTGTCAACAATCGATAGACCAAATACTGTTACAAGTTTTTAACGAAGCACTACTGATAGCAGAAATTCCAAAATCTTGGACAGAAACTATTATTACATTAATACACAAAGAAGACTCAGATCCAACGCAAATTAAAAATTACAGACCAATTTCATTACTCAACGTGGACTATAAGCTATTCATGTCAATACTAGCTCAGAGACTCAAAGCAATAATACATAACTATATACATCCAGACCAAAACAGTTTCATACCTAAAAGACAAATAAAGAATAATTTGAGAATGATTATAAATATTCTGGAATACTATGATCAGAAGATAGACAGAGAAATGGCCATAATCTCCCTTGATGCCCAGAAGGCCTTCGACAATTTGAATTGGTCTTTTTTCACAAAACAACCTGAACTAATGAACTATGGAGAGAAATTTCATAATCTGATTAAAAAAATTTATTCCCAACAAACAGCAAAAATCTCAATAAACGGTGACATGACACAAATTTTTGATATTCAGAAAGGAGTACGACAAGGATGTCCCATGTCACCGCTAATATTTATAATAGCATTGGAGGTATTATTAAACGAAATAAGGAATGAGGAAGAAATCAAAGAACTCAAGATCCGGGGAGAGGAGTACAAATTGCTCGCCTTTGCAGACGACGTAATTTTCAACTTGGAAAACCCAAGACGATCTGGACCCAGACTGATGTCGATGATAGAACAATACGGGGAAGTCGCGGGCCTCAAAATAAACAAACAAAAAACAAAACTAATGACGAAAAATATGACCCAGACTCAGAGATCGGAATTAGAAGAAGAATTAGGAATCCAATTAGTAAAGAAGATAAAATATTTAGGTATTTGGCTGACGGCGAAAGCAACCACGATTAAAGAAGATAATTACACGAAATTACTAAAAGAAATTAAAAAAGACCTGGAAATCTGGAACAGGCTACAATTGTCATTGATGGGCAGAATCAGTTCAATTAAAATGAATATATTACCAAGGGTACTATATCTATACCAGGTAGTACCATTACATCCAGGAAGGGACTTCTTCAAAAATCTCAACAAAATTACAATGACCTATATATGGCAGGGAAAGAAGGCCAGAATTAACATTAAAGCGCTACAAGACACACGAGACAGAGGAGGCCTTGCAGTACCAGACTGGGAGCTATATTATAAAGCAGCCGGATTGACCTGGATCAAAGAATGGATGAGATTAGATGACAAAAGAATGTTATATCTAGAAGGCTTTGATCTCATACGAGGATGGCACGCGTTCCTATGGGATGGACCAGACAAACTACACATGTACTTCCAAAGACACATAATTCGGGCCTCACTCTTCAAGATTTGGCAGGGAATTAAGAAAACTTATTATACTAAAATACCAAAATGGTGGTCCCCGATGGAGGCATTGATATTTCCAAATACCCTTGAAATCGGAAAGATGATGAGATACCAAGATTTACTGAATCATGAAGGAGAACTCACTCCAAGACATCAACTCCAAAATGGCGATATAAATATTGATTGGTGGCACTACACTCAAATACACTCAAGATACAATACGGATAAAATCAAATATGGAATTGCAAAAGATCTGAACGAACTGGACAGAATTTTATTAGGAGCAGACCAGAAAATGATTACTAAAACATATAACTACCTTTTGAGAGACAAATTAATAGAAGAAACAGTTAAACATAATATGACAATGTGGGCCAGGGACATAGGACATAATATTCAATTGGCAGACTGGGAGAAATTATGGAAGCAGAACATAAAAATGACAAGAGCCACATCTTACAAGGAGAACCTCATTAAGATGTTTTATAGATGGCACTTACCACCAGCCCGACTTGCCAAAATACACCCAAACACTTCGGCGTTGTGTTGGAAATGTAAATCAAAAAAGGGGACATATTATCACACTTGGTGGAAATGTAGGAAAGCCCAACACTATTGGCAAGATATAAAAAATATTATCGAAGAAATAACGAACATTCAAATAGAAAACAGCCCAGAATTTTTTCTATTTGGCATGATAACGGCACAACATCTTAAGGAAACGAAATATCTCATCATACATATCTTGACAGCAGCAAGACTACTGTTTGCGCAAAACTGGAAATCAGACCAACTCCCATCCAAAGACAAAATCGTTGCAAAGATAACAGAGTGTGCTGAAATGGACAGATTGACGCTGGAACTCCAGGAAAAGGAAGAAAGCGAATACTATCTTGTATGGCACCAATGGTATCAATGGCTGGAAAGGAAAATCAGCAAAAATGTAGAGGACAGAAATTAGGGTAAATACTTTCACAAGGAGATGAACCCATAAGAAATGTAAATTTGTAGTGAAAAGTTATAACATTGGAATTAGACATTTAATAATTACTCTTTATTAAACTATATAAGCTCAATGACATATATTCTGTTGATGACAAAAGCGTAAATGTAAAATGTTAGGTGGGTTTGTAGGTGGTGGGTTTTTTGTTTGTCTTTGTATTGTATTGTCTTTATATCTGTGTTTATATTTTAATAATAAAAAAAAAATTAAAAAAAAAAAAGGAAATTGTTATGTATAAATGCCCACATTAGCCATCCCAGGTATGATAAGGGTCAACTCTACATCCACCCAGATCCTCCCCTGACCCCTCCTTACCTCAGCTCCGCCTCCCAGGTACTTAAGACATGGTCCAGGAGTCCAGAGGTCACTTCCAGCCAAATACCTGTAATAGAAACATTGATCAATAAAGAGCATTGATTCACTACATCCTGTGTTTGGAGTTATTGGGTAAGATCCTAGAAATCAGCCACAGATTGGTAGCAGAGGATGGTTTACCCACAACTCACAGAGATGGCAGAATCAAGAACCCAGATAGAGGCAGAGAAAAGAATAGCCACCAGAGCCTACATCAAGCAGATGAAAGAACTGCAGGCTCTCGAAGGTGCCACAGCAAGGACCACCACAACTGAAGGTGATGGAGAATACAACCCGAGTCCACAACCCAGGAACGAAGGGCCAAGAAAAGAAATCCACTACTGTGAAAGGGCAGAGCCACCAAGCAACGAAGAATTCCAATCACCATCCTGGAGATGATGGAACCAACCGCCAGCAAAGAGGAGCTCATCGCGAAACTCCAAAGCCTACTCGAAAGCAATGGAGCAGCGATGAGCATCCAGCAACAGAGAGAAGAAACCCCCAGCCCGGCAAGAGGAAGGTATCCCCAAACTGAATCTCCGGACGTAGAGGATTTCATTTCCGCGCCATGCTCTCGGCGGCCATCTTGGAATGGCCAACAGCCAATGGGAAGCCGAGATTCAAATTGAATGGCGGGAAACAGCGAGAACCCCAACTTCACTGGGGAAGACCCCAAAACAACACCCAAGCAAGATCGCAAGCCTGCGGGGGCTTACCCATCGAGCCCAAAGCAGACAAAACAATCGGAAACCTGGCTGCAGCACTCGGCTCAACACTCAAGCCCCCAGGAGCCAGGAAGAAACAAACCGACGCTCAGCACCCCCAAAAGAGCAGCAGGGTAGCCACTGGAACCCTTGCAGCACACCTGCAAACACCACGCGGGACAATGCACCCCAAAAAGTACACCCAAGACCCGGCTGCCTGCAGGACTGAATACCCGCAGGATTCGCACTCACCACCTGCCGCACCAGCTTCCCTAGGCCGCGGAATGAGGAGAAGAAACAACGACTCACCAACCATGCGGCCTCCACCAGGCTTCCTGACCCATCCGGAGGTTCTCCAGCGTCGCCCAGGATCCACCGCTGCCGCCGCCACTGCTGCTGCGCTGCCAAATCTGGGAGATCCTCGACCTGCGACCGCCTTGCCTCCTCGCCTCCTTCCACTCTTCACCCAAGATGCAGGGGCCCAGCCATGGCATCCGACGTCCAGGGAGGGCTACGGGCCCATGAGGAGCGAGCCCAGCCCCCCACTGGCAGGCCTAGGCCTAGGCCTGAAAGCAGCAACAAGGAGCTCCTCACCAGACGACCTCCAGCGTGAAATGAGCCTCGCGCATGCCCAGTCGCCACCTACAGGAAGAGAAAGGAACATAGAGATAAGTACAAGGAACATAGAGATAAGTCAGTTCAGACTGGCAACAAGCATTTCCCCAGCATATTGCGAGTTCACTCACATAAAGAAGGACATGGACAGCACCAGACTGTAAGTAACATAACTTTTACTGCTGACAATCACAAATTGAAATTAGATGGGTCCAATCTTTTGGAGTGGAACCACCAACTACAAATTGTTTTTCTGAAAGAAAATATGTTGTACTTATTTGATGACCCACCCAAGAAGCCATGGACTTTTGAGATTGACTGTTTGCACCACAGGGCTTACTATCTGTTAATGTCTAGCTTGTCACCCAGCATTTACCCCAGTCTTGGCCGCCACTTAACCGTGGCAGAGATATTACAAAAAATATTTAATTTGTTTTACAGTAAGAGTGCACCCACTACAAGCAAAATATCCAGGGAATTTTACTCAGCCAGGCATAAGGCAGGGACACCCATGGGGGAGCATATACTCAAGCTAAACGCCA
The DNA here is from genome assembly GCF_029215685.1 of Pituophis catenifer annectens. Lineage (NCBI taxonomy): Eukaryota > Metazoa > Chordata > Lepidosauria > Squamata > Colubridae > Pituophis > Pituophis catenifer. Next base: position 103,756,944 of record NW_027256883.1, on the reverse strand, counting down.
CCAGGGCAGAACTCATACAAAGAGGGGAAACCATTTCTGATGATAGCATGAAAAGCATCATCATAAACTCTCTAGACCCCAGTTGGGAGAACTTTATCATGCAACTGGATAGTCTCAACATAGAGCACCTCTCTTTAGAGACATTATCCAACAGGCTGATAGCGGAGGACAGCCTGAGAAGGGAACGCTCATCAAGCCGCAGGGAGAGCAGACAAATAAAAAGGGTAGACTTCCAGACCAGGGACCAAGATAAACCAGAATGTTTTAACTGTGGGTCTAGGAATCACTATAGGAGAGATTGCTCCAGAAACCAGAGGGACAGGGACCACAGCTACTGTAGGGAAAGGCAAGGCCGCAAACCAGGTTACCCAGACAGGCGCTCCCCAGAAAGCAGGTTCAGGCGCAGGGACTCACCCAACCTCAGGGACAGGAGAGGATATAGGGATAGCTCCAGGAATAGTCAGACTGGGTTACTATACGAACTTAGAGACCACCAACACCCACATACCCGGGCAAAAGGAAGGAACACATGGCTCATTGACTCAGGAGCCACCAACCACACCATCAACAATAGAAACATACTGGAGGCATTCACGTCTAAGGAATACCACATCAATGTAGCCAACCAGAACAAGGTATTGGTGAAAGGAGAAGGAAGCACACACATAGATGGAATAGGGAAGATAGTGGGGGTACTATTCATCCCAGAAATACCCCACAATATATTAGCAACACTCAAACTAAGTAAAGACTTGGGCATTGAGACAACCTTCAGGGAAGGGAAAGCATACATGACCAAAGGAAAGAGAAGCATAGGAAAGATCATCATAGAAGGGGGACTCACCTACTTAGTACCCCAAGAGCACACAAACACTAGCTCAGAAAGTAACGAGAAAGAGACAAGTACGCCCACAGAAAATAGAGGGGATGAAGGAGAACACACTGATGGAGGCAAACCCACCACAAACACAACACACAAAGAGAAACCACACATTGGCAAACCCATTCATGATGGGTGCGCCCACTTACTACACAGAAAATTAGGCCACACTAGTTTTCCCACGGTACAAAAGATGAATGAATGCTCAAATGGCTTACCATTAAAGAACTGTAAAAATTACTTGGAGTGTTCTGTGTGTAAATGTTCGAAAATCAAAACCAAACCAAGGCCCAAGAAGGCCTCCCACACCACCAACTCAATATTCCAATTAGTTCACATGGATGTGGTGGGACCCATGAGACCCTCTATTAAATACAAGAAGAGGTTCTTCCTAACCATAGTCGATGACTATAGCCGTTACGGATTTGTATACACCCTCAACCACAAAAGTGAGGTGTTCCAAAAATTTAAAGAGTTCTACAAAAGGGTAGAAACTCAACATAACGTAAAAATAAAACAAATCATGACAGATAGGGGCTCAGAGTTCCTATCAAGGGACTTCTCCAATTGGACAAAGAAGCACGGGATACTACACTTCTCCTCTTCTCCGTTTTCGCCATTCCAGAATGGAGTATCAGAACGCAGGAACGGCGTGTTACAAACAATGGTAAGGTGCGTCTTTGAAGACGCCGGACTAGGGCAACACTTCTGGGCAGAGGCACTCACATATTCAAACTACACACTGAACAGAATATGGTCAAGCATAGTGAACAAAACTATGTGACCTCCCTACGAGGTCATGTATAATAGGAAGCCTAGATAGCCCACCTGCACATATTTGGGGTAACTGCAGATGTACACATACCCAAACAGTTAAGGAGAAAAGGGGACAAAGTGTCAAGGAGACTAAGATTCATGGGGTATGAATCCGGAACCAAAGGTTACAGGTTCATCGACAAAGACAACAGATTTGTCGTGTCCAGATCAGCTGTGTTCCACGAGAACACAAACTGGTCAAGAATACATCTCAATGAGGTACTGCCCGGGCAAGGAACTGATGACAATGCTAGAACCAATAACAAACCAGACACAACCAAAAGCGAGACACACGAGAAACAAAAACCCAAACACAAAAGGATAAACACCAAAGAATGGAAAGAGAACCACCCCATCCTAAAGGTAAAAGTAGATGCACTCACTGAGAGGGAGGCCCAACACATGCACGACTCAGAAACAATACCCAGCAGGCCCATAAGACACAACAGAAACAAGTTACCTAAGAGATTCGACGATTACATACTCTCAATACACACAGGCACCACAACACACAACTCCTACAAGGACATCCTTAAGTTACCACGAGAGGAAAGGGACAGATGGGAGGAGGCCATAGATAAGGAGATGAACAGCCTGAGGGAGTTGAACGTGTATACCCCATCCAGAGTGCCAGAAAACAAAGTAGCCATTGGGACTAAATGGGTTTTCAAAGTCAAAGAGCTAGAGGACAATAAGAAACTGTACAAAGCTAGGCTAGTAGCACAAGGGTTTGCCCAGAGATACCCGGAGGACTACACTGACACGTACTCACCCACGGTCAGGGCAGAGAGCGTAAAAAGCGCTCTAGTAATAGCCACAATCCTAGGGTTAGAAGTCTACCAGTTTGACGTGCAGACAGCCTACCTCCATACGAAGCTAGATAAGGAGATCTTTGTCAGGGCACCCCCGGGGAGGAACACACAAGGGGAGGACACGTGGTTGCTGAGCAAAAGTCTTTATGGGTTGAAACAGTCCGGTAAGAGGTGGTACGAGTGCCTAGCGAAGATCCTTAAGGACATGGGGTTCACAGCCACCTCCGCCGACCTATGCTTTTTCACCAAGAGAGAGGGCACATCCATAGAGTATGTACTCATCTACGTGGATGACATTTTATACTGTGGCCAGCATAAACAAAATTATGACAAGTTCGCCAACCAGTTGGGGAAACATTTTGCACTAAAAACTCTGGGAAAGGTGAACAAATACCTGGGTATTCAGAGTGATAGAACTCAGAAAGGATTCAAGATCTCTCAAAAGGAGAAAATACTGGACCTGTTAATTAAATGCAACATGAAGGAAGCCAAGCCATGTGACACGCCAATACATATTGACTTCCTGAAACACATGGATGAGGAAAGCGAGACCTTCAAAGACAATACCCTCTATAGGTCTGTTGTTGGGTCACTACTGTATATAGCTAATTGGACTAGACCAGACATCCTCCTGGCTGTCAACCTGCTATCCAGACATGTCAGTGATCCAAAGATGTATCACTGGGAGGGGGTAAAACGTGTGCTCAGATATCTAAAACACAGCATGGACGCATGCCTGAACCTAGAACCAGAAATGTCCAAAGAACCCATACTAACCTCCTATGCAGACGCTGACTGGGCAGGCGACACAAAAAGTAGAAAGAGCACATCCAGCTACGTATTCCTCATTAACGGCTGCCCAGTACACTGGTACACCGGAAAACAAAACCTGGTAGCCACCTCCACAGCTGAGGCAGAGTACATCTGCCTCTCCAAAGCAACCAATAACCTGACATGGTTTGACGAACTACTTACCAGCATATGGACCGAACCGGCCTATCCGATAGTAATACATGAGGACAACAAGGCAGCCACAGACATATCCATGGCAGAAGCAGTAGGCCAAAGGTCCAGACATATAGACATTAAGCACAAGCATGTCAAAGAATTAACGAACATTGGTTTTATTAAGGCTGTACATTGTGAGACCACCGAGCAAGCCGCAGACATCCTGACCAAACCTCTACCCAGCAAACAACATGCTTACCTTACGTCTAAATTAGGCGTACGGGGACAGAACACACAAGCAGGTCCAACTGTTGGGCATTTAGAGGGGGATTTGTTATGTATAAATGCCCACATTAGCCATCCCAGGTATGATAAGGGTCAACTCTACATCCACCCAGATCCTCCCCTGACCCCTCCTTACCTCAGCTCCGCCTCCCAGGTACTTAAGACATGGTCCAGGAGTCCAGAGGTCACTTCCAGCCAAATACCTGTAATAGAAACATTGATCAATAAAGAGCATTGATTCACTACACCCTGTGTTTGGAGTTATTGGGTAAGATCCTAGAAATCAGCCACAGAAATGACAGACAATAACAGGAAAATATTGCTAACAGCGATATATGCTCCTAGTGACAACCAAGAAAACTTTTATAGAAAATTACATTTGAAATTAATAGAGCTGGACTACGACAACATCTGTATGATGGGAGACTTCAATGGAATAGTAGATGAGAAAATGGACTATAATACACAAAAGACAACAAAACAAAGTAGGAAAACTTTGCCAAAATCTTTTTTTAAGATGATAGAGGAAATAAATTTAAAAGATATATGGAGAGAAAGAAATGCAAAAAATAGACAATATACTTTTTATTCCAATAGACATTTATCATGGTCCAGAATAGATATGATATGGTTGACAATGGACTTGACCTCGAACATAGAAGAAATAGCCATAGAGGCTAATACTTGGGCAGATCATAATCCAATGATGATGAAATGGAAAGGGCAAAGGAGAAGGTCCAGATGGACTTTAAACACTACAATATTAAAAGAAAAGGACTTCCTACAGAATATGGAGAAAGAATTAGCTTTTTTTTAAAAAGAAAATAGAAAAGAGGATACATCACTACAGAATCGATGGGATACCATGAAAGCCTATGCCAGAGGCCTGATTATTGACTATACAAGGAAAAGAAATATTAAGAAAAGGCAAGCATATAAAACTTTAGAGGATGACTATAAGACATTGGAAAAAGAACTGCAGAAGTTCCCACAAAAAAAAGATATTAAAATGAAAATGGACATGATTAAACATAAAATGGGATTATTAGAGAAAGAAGAGCTAGCACAAAAAATCAGGAATGCTGAACAGAAATATTTTGAAGATGCTAATAAACCAGGCAGATGGCTAGCATATAAATTGAAAAAAAAAAAGAAGTTCAAGGAAAATAACACAGCTAATAGATGATTAAGGACAAATTAGATTTGGAAATGAGGAAAAGAAGAACATTGTACAAGACTATTATAAAAAAATTATATGAAAAAGAAAAGATAGAAGAGGAAAATATTAAACAATATTTACATAAGGCGAATTTACCTCAGATTCCAAAAGATGTTGAGATGATGTTAGAAGGGAATATAACAATGATGGAATTGACAGAGGCTATTAAAAAACAAAAAAGTGGGAAAGCACCAGGTCCAGATGGATTACCGGCGGAATATTATAAGACTTTGCAGGAATCACTGAGTCTCCCATTACTAGAAATAATAAATGAAGTAATGTTACAGAAGAAAATACCCAACTCATGGTTAGAAGCATACAGTCAGGTCCAGAAATATTGGGACATCAACACAATTCTAACATCTTTGGCTCTATACACCACCACAATGGAGTTGGAATGAAACAAACACAATATGCGTTAACTGCAGACTGTCAGCTTTAATTTGAGGGTATGTACATCCAACTCAGGTGAACGGTGTAGGACTTACAGCAATTTGTATATGTGCCTCCCACTTGTTAAGGGACCAAAAGTAATGGGACAATTGGCTTCTCAGCTGTTCCATGGCCAGGTGTGTGATATTCCCTCATTACCCCAATTACAATGTGCTGATAAAAGGCCCAGAGTTCATTTCAAGTGTGCTATTTGCATTTGGAATCTGTTGCTGTCAACTTTCAAGATGAGATCCAAAGAGCTGTCACTATCAGTGAAGCAAGCCATCATTAGGCTGAAGAAACAAAACAAACCCATCAGAGAGATAGCAAGAACATTAGGCGTGGCCAAAACAACTGTTTGGAACATTCTCAAAAAGAAGGAATGCACCGGTGAGCTCAGCAACACCAAAAGACCTGGGAGACCATGGAAAACAAGTGTGGTGGATGACCGAAGAATTCTTTCCCTGGTGAAGAAAACACCCTTCACAATAGTTGGCCAGATCAAGAACACTCTCCAGGAGGTAGGTGTATGTGTGTCAAAGTCAACAATCAAGAGAAGACTTCACCAGAGTGAATACAGAGGGTTCACCACAAGATGTAAACCATTGGTGAGCCTCAAAAACAGGAAGGCCAGATTAGAGTTTGCCAAACAACATCTAACAAAGCCTTCACAGTTCTGGAACAAGATCCTGTGGACAGATGAGACCAAGATCAACTTGTACCAGAGTGATGGGAAGAGAAGAGTATGGAGAAGGAAAGGAATTGCTCATGATCCTAAGCATACCACCTTATCAGTGAAGCATGGTGGTGGTAGTGTCATGGCGTGGGCATGTATGGCTGCCAATGGAACTGGTTCTCTTGCATTTATTGATGATGTGACTGCTGACAAAAGCAGCAGGATGAATTCTGAAGTGTTTCGGGCAATATTATCTGCTCACATTCAGCCAAATGCTGCAGAACTCATTGGACGGTGCTTCACAGTGCAGATGGACATTGACCCAAAGCATACTGCAAAAGCAACCAAAGAGTTTTTGAAGGGACAGAAGCGGAATGTTATGCAATGGCCAAGTCAATCACCTGACCTGAATCCCATTGAGCATGCATTTCACTTGCTGAAGACAAAACTGAAGGGAAAATGCCCCAAGAACAAGCAGGAACTGAAGACAGTTACAGTAGAGGCCTGGCAGAGCATCACCAGGGATGAAACCCAGTGTCTGGTGATGTCTATGCGTTCCAGACTTCAGGCTGTGATTGACTGCAAAGGATTTGCAACCAAGTATTAAGAAGGGAAAGTTTGATTTATGATTATTATTCTGTCCCATTACTTTTGGTCCCTTAACAAGTGGGAGGCACATATGCAAACTGCTGTAAGTCCTACACCGTTAACCTGAGTTGGATGTACATACCCTCAAATTAAAGCTGACAGTCTGCAGTTAACGCACATTGTGTTTGTTTCATTCCAACTCCATTGTGGTGGTGTATAGAGCCAAAGATGTTAGAATTGTGTCGATGTCCCAATATTTCTGGACCTGACTGTATATTACACTTATTCCAAAAGAAGATACTGATCTACAACAAGTCAAAAACTATAGGCCACTATCCTTGTTAAACTCAGACTATAAAATCTTCGCTACAATACTAGCAGAAAGACTTAAAAGATATCTAAATAATTTTATACACCCGGACCAAAATGGATTTCTGCCAAAAAGGCAGATTAGAGATAATTTGAGGATAATTTTGGATACATTGGAATATTACGATGCGCACCCAGAAAAGCAAATGGCTTTGATGTTTTTAGATGCACAGAAAGCCTTTGACAATGTGAACTGGCGATTTATGATACTACAATTGAAACAGATGAGCTTTGGAGAGAAATTTGTTCAAGCTATAGAAGCTATATATTATAAACAAATAGCCAAAATAATGATGAATGGAGAGATGACAGAATCTATTGAAATACAAAAAGGAACGAGACAAGGATGTCCATTGTCACCATTGTTGTTTGTGTTAACACTAGAAGTACTAAACAGAAATATCAGAGAAGAAAAAGGAATAAAAGGAATGAAAATTCAAAATCAAGAATATAAATTGCAAGCATTTGCTGATGACCTGGTGTTTATCTTGGAAGGAGCACTTCAATCTGTAAACAAATTGATAGATAAAATAGGAGACTTTGGGAAAGTGGCTGGTTTGAAAATAAATAAAGATAAAACGAAGATGCTGACAAAAAATATGTTAAAAAAACAGAAAGAAGAATTGGCGGAAATATCAAGGATGCAGGTCATGAATAAGGTTAATATTTGGGAATACATTTGACAGCAAGATGTGGTACTCTTAAGGAGAATAATTATAAGCTTAAACAACAGATAGAGACAGACCTAACAAAATGGAAGAATTTGCAGCTATCATTGATAGGGAGAATATCAACTATTAAAATGAATATACTGCCCAGACTTTTATACTTGTTTCAGACAATTCCAATTAAGTTGGGGAAAAAATATTTCGAAGATTTAAATAAAATGGTGTTAAAATATATATGGCAGGGCAAAAAGGCAAGGATAAAACTAAAATTGATGCAAGATGTTAGATCAAGAGGAGGTTTTGGTTTGCCGGATTGGGAATTGTATTATCAAGCTTGTAACTTGATGTGGATTAAAGAATGGATAACACTAAGGAATATTAGATTGTTGACTTTAGAACGACATGATTTACTGTTGGGTTGGCACGCTTTTATGTGGTATAAAAGTACAAAAGTACAGGGTTATTTTAGAAGACATATGATACGAGATTCTTTGTTATTAAACTGGGAGAAGATCAAACAATGTTACTACTTAAAAATTCCAGTCTGGTTATCACCTACTGAAGCAGTTTCATACGCAATAACATTTAGGAAGGAATAAATTGTTAGATATGGTGAATTATTAAATGAAAGGAGTGAACTTAAGTCGAAGCAAGAATTAGAAGAACAAGAACTTGAAATGGATTGGTTTTCATATATGCAAATACAGTCTAGATATGATGAAGATTTTAAAAAGGAGGGTTCTTATAGCAACTTGACAAATTTAGATAAAATCTTAACAGGTTCTGATGACCATGTAATTAAAAAATTGTACTAATAAAAATTTTATTAGAAGTAAAATTGGCAGAAGAACAAGTTAAAGAAACAATGATTGCATGGGGGAAAATGTGGGTCATGGGATTGACTTAGAGAAATGGGAAAAATTATGGTCACAGAATTATAAAATGACAATGTCAACAGCATATAAGGAAAGCTTGTATAAGATGTCTTACAGGTGGCATTTACCCCCGGCGAGAATAGCCAGAATGTACAAGAATAAATCGGAGAAATGTTAGAAGTGTCATCAGACCCCAGGCTCATATTACCATATGTGGTGGACATGTGCAGAAGCTAAAAGATATTGGACTAAAATCCACAAATGGTTGGAAAAAATGACAAAGAAACATATTGACTTTAAACCAGAGATATTTTTAACTGGAAAGGTGAGAAGATACCCACGGATGATGACGTTATCAAGAAAATTTTGGAGTGTGCTGAAATGAGTAAATTGACATTTGAAATTAGGGAACAAGAAGATAAACAATATTATTTGATATGGGATTTATTTTATCAATGGTTAGACAAGAAAGAATGGAAATGAAATATGAAATATGAAATGGATAAGATAATAAAATATATAAAGGGATTTTTTTCTCCCCCTTATAGAGGACAATTTACTGTTAAATAATTGGTAAATGAGAATAATAATGTAATAAACTGTTAAATAAGAAAATGTGGGATAGAGGATTAAGCACAAAAGATTCATAACCGATCAATACACTTTCTGTAATTGTAATGGATGACAATTGGTTTATGTTATAAGTTTTGCTTAAAAATAAAAAAAAATTCAAAAAAAATTCAAAACTATAGACCGATAATATATTACCTAGGCTGCTGTTTTTATTTCAGACAATACCAATGAAAGTGGAAAAGAAATACTCTGAAAATTTGAATAAAATGATATTGAAATTTATATGGCAGAGGGAAAAAGCAAGGATTAGCATGAAAATGTTACAGGATGCAAGATTAAGAGAGGGTTTTGGGTTACCAAATTGGGAATTATATTATCAAGCAGCAGCATTAACGTGGATAAAGGAATGGATTATGTTGAGAAATATAAGATTATTAACTTTAGAGGGACATGATTTATAACTGGGTTGGCACATTTTTTTATGGTATGGGAAGAACAAAATGCATAGTTATTTCCAAAGACATTTTGTGAGGAATGCATTATTATTAGTGTGGGAAAGAATTAGAGAAAAACATTATTTGAAAATACTAATATGGCTTTCAACAATGGAAGCATTTGTATACCGAAACCTTATGAGAATGATAAGATATAAAGATATCTTTTTTTTTCTACACAAAATCTTGCTCTTTTTTTTTAAATATACTTTATTAGTTTTGTAGTTAAAAACATCATATCTCTACTAAAATCAAAAGTGCAGTGTTTGTACATATTTACAAGATATACATCAGGTATATTTCACATTTAAATTGCAAAAGATAAGCATATCCTGACATAATTTATCCTATTGTTTAACCATTCATACCACTTTCCCCATACTACTTGGTGTTTAGATTCCTCGTCGTTGTTCAGCTCGTTCGTTAGTTTTGACATTTCTGTGCACTCTAAAATTTTATTTATTAAAATTTCCTCTGGTGGTATGGTTTTATCTTTCCAAAATTTCGCGTAGACTAATCTGGCCGCTGTTGTAATATGAATTATAAATTGAATTTTTTTAAAAAAATAATCTTTATTTACATTTCATTTAAAAAGAAAGGACAAACAACATAAAATGACACACATAACAATACAACAATAAATATATGAACTTCCATATAGTACCCTAGTAAGCAAGTATTCGGTACTATAACTCTATATTATATTCCGGAGAAGGCAGAACATCTTATATCTCTTAATGCATCACTTAGGTCTATCCGACCACACTTATCTTATATAGTATACATTTCTCTTCCAATACCAGTCCTCATCTAATGTGGGTTATAAATTCCTCTTTTCTAACCATTTATAGAATTTGTCCCAAACTAAACCTACTTGTGTTTGCTCTCTATCCTGTAATTTTTTAGTTAGCGTATCCACTTCTGCACATTCCAAAAAAATTTTTATAATAGCCTCCTCTGTTGGGATATTTTGGTTCTTCCAAAATTGAGCGTATATCAGTCTCGCCGTTGTAATGATATGTAATGCCAAATACCATAAATCCTTTTTTACATTTTCCGGTTTGGAGCCGAGCAGGCATGTCTCTGGTCGCCAGTCGATCTTTAACACTAATATCTCATTAAGCCATTTTTTGATTTTCCCCCAAAATATCACTGCTTTCGGGCATGACCACCATTGGTGATAGTAAGTGCCATGTTCCCCTCCACATTTCCAACAATCCGCCGATTGCCCTGAGAACATTTTAGCTAGTCTATTGGGCGGCAAGTGCCACCTATAGATCATTTTATAGATATTTTCTTTATAGGCCGTAAATACAACTAATTTCATATTATCCCACCAGATCTCTTGCCATTTATCTAGGTGTATTGGGTACCCAAAATTCTTCCCCCAAGCAATCATAGAGTCTTTGACTATTTCTTCACCTATCTCTAATTTCATAAGCAATTTATAAGATTTTGAAATCATACCCTTTTCTTGACCCATCAAAATTTTATCTAATTCTTGTAATTCTCCATCAATCCCTCTTCCATCCCTATCCTTTTGGCATTTAGACTGGATCTGCAAATAACTCCACCAATCCATTTGCACTCCTAGGGCGGTTAATTCCTGTTTGGACTTTAATATCCCTTGTGAGTTCAGTAAGTCCTTGTATGTTAATTTTTTAGCCACATTATATAAATTGGGATATGTTACTGCTTCTAGAGGTGCTAACCAACCGGGTGTTTTGATGTAATACTTTTTACTGACCTTTTCCCAGTTTTGAATTAAAATCTTTCTTAGATAATGTCGGGTGAACCATTTACTCAGTGGGATATTCTCACGCCAAAGTGCCTTATGCCAACCCTGTTGTATGTCAAAGCCTTCTATCTTAAGAAGCCGATTGTTAGATAAGGTAATCCACTCTTTCACCCAGGTTAGTAGAGCAGCTGAATAATACTTCTCCCAACATGGAAGTCCTAAGCCTCCTCTTTCCCTTACTTCTTGCATCATCTTTCTTTTAATCCGTGGTTTCTTCCCCTGCCAAACAAATTTCGATATTATATAAGTTGAATTTTATCTTTGGTAAATCCATTCCTAATTATTCCCAAGAGAAAAATTTCAGGGGATAGTTCTAATTCCACATCAATTATTTCCCGTAACCAAATTCGAATTCTAGACCAAAACCTTTTTGTCATTGAGCAGGTCCACCACATATGATAGAAGGTGCCAACCTCCTTACCACACTTCCAACAGGTTGCTGAAGCATTAGGAAACATCTTCGCAAGTCTGGCCAGCGCTAGGTGCCACCTATGGAGCATCTTATAGTGATTTTCTCTATATATTGGGGCTTTAGTCATTTTATAGTTTATATTCCAGGCCTCTTCCCAATCGTTAAAATTTAAGCTATATCCAATGTTTTTTCCCAGATATTTAACTGGTTTCTAGCTATATCTTCTGCCCTATCCTTGTCTAATAAAAGGTTGTATATTTTTGCTAACATTTTCTTTTCCACCCCCAACAAAATTTTGACTAAATTTCCATGCTTTTCTTCTATGCCATATTGATCCTTATCCTTCTGGTACCTTGAATTTATCTGTAAGTAATTCCACCAGTCTTGGTTAAGTCCTTGATCTCTCAGTATGTCCAGGGATTTGAGGTTCCCGTTTTTGTCTAATAAATCCTTGTATGTGCCAAATTTTGTAATATCTCTTCTATTTGGGGAGGTCAGGGCCTCCATAATAGAGAGCCAATTGGTACTTTGGTATAAAACCGCTGCCTAATTACCTCCCACGTTTGTATAAAGGTCTCCCTTATTTTATGTTTGTGGAAATAAGATTTTTTCTTGTTTCTTGGGTCCCACAAATGGGTGTGCCACCCTTCTTGTAAATCATGACCCTCTAAGTTCAGAATTCTCCTATTTTGCAGTGTGACCCACTCCTTAATCCAGACTAATTTAGCAGCCTTTTGGTAAGCTTCCCAATCAGGGAGTCCAAAACCGCCCATATTTCTTTTCCCTTGCAGTATGTTATATGAAATCCTCGCCTTCTTTCCCTCCCATAGAAAATTCCTAACACTTTTATTGAAATCTAAAAAAATTTTTTTATCCAGACTCACCGGTATGCTTTGGAATAGAAAAATAATTTTAGGGAGAATATTCATCTTGATTGCTGCTATTTTACCCGTGAAAGACAATTTTAGCTTTTTCCATCTATCTAAATCCTGATATATTTTCTGTAATAGTGGGGTATAATTATCTTCTTTTAATGATGAATACCTCGGTGTAATCCATATTCCTAGATATTTTGTTTTCTTCACTACCTGGAGACCTAAAGAATCTTCCAACTCTTTCTTATATGCTTCTGTTACGTTTTTCACTATTATTTTGGTTTTTGTTTTATTAAGTTTAAAGCCGGCAACTTCTCCATACTTCTGTATTTCATGTAATAATTTAGGGCCAGATTCTAAAGGGTCTTCTAATATTAGAGCCACGTCATCTGCAAAAGCTTGCGTTTTAAAATTTTCTTTCCTAATCTCTAGCCCTTTAATTTCTTTATTAGATCTAATCTTCCTAAGTAACACTTCTAATGCCAGAATGAAAAGTAAAGGGGATAGGGGGCATCCCTGCCTTACTCCCTTTTGGATTTGGAATGTTTGAGTCTTGTCTCCATTTATTAATATACTCGCCCTCTGTTTGTGGTAAATATTCTCAATCATTTCCCTAAAATTGGCCCCAAATCCCATTAAGTTAATTTGACCATAAAGCTCCAATTCAGGTTGTCGAACGCCTTTTGGGCGTCCACAAACACTAGCGCCAGCTGCTTTTCAGGATGTTGCTCATAGTACTCTATGACATTTAGTACCGTTCTCAGGTTATCCCTCATTTGTCTCCCTGGAAGAAATCCATTCTGGTCTTTGTGGATCCAAAGGTTTAAAAAATTTTTCACCCTCTCCGCTATTATACTCATAAACAATTTATAATCTGAATTTAGTAAGGAGATGGGTCTATAATTTGCAATTTGTTTCAGATCGGCACCTTCTTTCAGTACGAGAGTGAGATACACTTCCCTCCATGTTGTCAGATCCCTAAAAGTGATACTGCCATTCAAGTGAAGGAAGGGGGGACTTGGATTCGATTTACTAGCATGGCCTGTGTCATCAGATATTTTACAACCTATATCCTGGTGCCAAGGAAGCCTGAGATTCCCTTTACCTGCAGGAATTTATATGATAGCCATGTGGGTTGTCTCACTTTAAAGGGAAGTGGTGGGAATGCATGTTTGTTCGGGTTCTCAAAGGAAATAGTAAAGAAAACATCTTCACACTTGTGTATTGGCTGAAATCTGCATTCTGACCTAAAGGGAGGGGTCTCTACCACTGTAATCCTACTGCTTTGCCTAAGGGCATTCAGATTGTGCTTTAGCTGGATGGTTTTCACTTCTGCTTAATAAAAGAATCCTTTTGAACAACTAAGTTTCAAGAGTTCATACTTTCTTAAGTTGGAAGGAGAGGCGATCCTTACAGAAAGCACAATCTGCAAAACGGTCAACCCAGAGAAGCAATCTTTGCTCTACTGAGGGGACCTTGCAAACCATGTCTGAACAAAGCAGAGAGCTGGGAGAAACCGATTGCTGGGGAGAGACAGCAACCGCCACCCAGTCGGATGCCTGTCTCGTGCAACCCATCGGAGAGGATGAGGTAACCCTGGAGAATCCTGAAAAGCCCCGCTGGTCAATTGGCATTGGGAAGAAAGATGGCTGGGATGCGAGAACCAGAGGAGTCACCCTCAACCATGGCAACCGAAAACCGGGGTGGGAACTGGAACTAGAAGCCCTTACTGACCAGGGGGGGCTGATCGAAGCACCCCTGAGGGAGGACTATCTGAAGAGGCATATAACCCAATTGGTGATGGAGACTTTGGAAAATCTTAACATCCAAAGGGAGCCAGGACAACAACCAAAGAGCACTGAAAGGGCAGCAGTCATGGATGATGCCAGGGGAGGCACCCCCCTCCTGGAGGCTGCCTATTGAGCAGATGGTGCAACAGCTGCGGGAGAAGACCCAGCAAATCCTCCCCCCCAGGCAGCACGCACACCGGCGCCCATTCCCAACCAACCCCGGGCTCCTCAGCTGGAAAGAGAAACTCCCCCTCTTGGGGTGAAGTTTGATGGGAATCCGCAACAATTAGGCTTCTTTGTGGCACATGTGCTCACCTACATGCAAGAGTATGGGCGTGATTTCCAAACCCAAGGCTCCCGAGTGCGAGTTGTGACCCTAGCCCTAAAGGGTGCCGCAGCCAGATGGATGGTGACCCTACATAATGCCAACGCACCAGAACTGCGGCATTTCGACCATTTCATGATGGCCCTGCGACGTCGGTTCGAGGACCCACTGGCAGATTGCAAAGCACGTGACCGCATTAAGGTGGTGAGGCAGGGGCGACGGCCAGTAGCAAAGTATACTGAAGAATTCTGGGACCTCGTGTGTCGTGTGCACTGTCCGGAAGATATTTTGGTGAGCTGTTACAAGGACGGACTGAGTGATGATCTATACAATGCCTGCGTGGCCTGAGGGGCACTGAATGACCTACATGAATGGTATGTCACCACCGAAGAAGCTGAGATCGATATGGCCAGAAACCAGTATCGAGCAGGGCGAGCATGGAAGAAATCCTCACCCCAATGGAAGCAAGAGCCCCACAAACCACAAACCGCATTCTCCCCGAGATCTTCAGCCTGTTTCAAGTGTGGAAAAGAAGGGCACCGAGCTGCAGAGTGTCGTTCACAAACACCCGCCCGGAACCACCCACCGGGGGAGGGTCCTGGAAAACCGGGTCGGTGTGGGAAGGAGACTGCCCTGAGGAGCAGGGAGACCGTAGAAGTCCCATCCCCTCCCCTCTTTGGGGAAGAAACCCTGGCATCTGAACAGGAGGAATCACATTCGTTTGGAAGCGATCCAGATGATGAGCCACTGGTAAGCAAACCAATTAAACTGCTTACCCTCCCCTTAAGACTATTTATCCCAAACCAGGACAGGGAGATAAGTATCCCCACCCTAGTGGATTCGGGGTGCACCCGTTGTTTGATCAGCCCAATCTTAGTAGGGAAGTTAGGGATTAACGTAAGAAAGCTGAAAACCCCCATTGCTTTCTGCCAACTAGATGGGTCAATAGCAGGAGGGGAGCCAGCTTCTCTGGCCACCGTGCCTCTACATATAGGCATTGGAAGCCACGAGGAAAGGCTTACCTTTATAGTGGCACCTGGCATGGAATGGCCATTGGTTCTGGGCCTTGTGTGGCTAAAAAGATGGAACCCACAAATCAATTGGAAACAAGGCATCATAAAATTTCAGAGGAAGGTGACTTTTGCTGAGTATCCACATAAAGGACTTGAGGGGGCAGAGAATCGAGAAACAGCCATGCCTGGTCATGCCACACCAACTGAGGACATACCCATAGAATACAAGGATTTAGCTGAGGTTTTTAGCGAAAAAGCCTCAGATGAGCTCCCCCCCCCCCACCGTGCCACTGACTGTGCAATAGAAATCTTACCCGGCACGAAACTCCCTAAACCCAAGATGTACAGCATGTCACCGACGGAGTTGGAAGAGCTGAGAACATTCATTGAGAAAAACCTAGCAAGGGGTTTCATCGAGCCAGCCCGACCAAAAATTGCAGCCCCAGTGTTGTTTAGAGAGAAAAAAGATGGTTCAAAACGCTTATGTGTTGACTATCGAAACCTTAATACTATCAGTGTGCAGAACGTGTATCCTCTCCCCCTTATGAAAGATATGTTAGCACACCTTGCTAAAGGGAAATTTTTTTCAAAGCTGGACTTAAGGGAGGCTTACTACCGTGTCAGAATTAAGGAAGGGGATTAGTGGAAAACGGCATTTAACACCCCCCTCGGCTGCTACAATTCAAGGTGCTCCCCTTTGGGTTACAAGGAGCCCCTGCAGTGTTTATGCAGTTAATAAATGAAGTGCTGCATCAGCATTTATATAAGGGGGTTCTGGTCTATTTGGACGACATTTTAATCTATACCGAGACCAAAGCAGACCATGTAAAACTAGTCAGGGCAGTTTTAAACAAACTCCGCGCTGCCAAACTTTATGCCAAACTTTCCAAATGTGAATTCCATCAAGAGAAGATTGACTATTTGGGATACCGCATTTCACACCAGGGGGTTGAGATGGATCCTCTAAAAGTGCAGGCTGTACTTGATTGGGACCCTCCACGCACACGTAAACAGTTACAGAGCTTCCTGGGGTTTGCCAACTTTTACTGCCAGTGTCAGCCTCAGCTTTTGCCTGCTTCAGCTGCCATAAGAAACGGGGGAGGGATTAGTTATAGGACGAAGGGTGGGGAGATGCAAGATTTGTTTTTTTCCTTGTAGGATGTGTCTTCATGAAAAATGAAAGTGATTCTTCAAAGGGGACGGCTGACCAACTGCCCTACATTCCTGATGAATGACGCTGCCAGACGTGATGCCACCTGACCTTTGGAAGACCTTTGGATTGGCTGATGATATATGGACAAGGGGGGGGAGATGCTTAGTAGATGCATTTCTCGCGTTTTGCTCACTTCCAGCTTTTCCTGGGTTGCTAATCATTTCATATTCAGTAAAAGTACCAAATTCTTCAAAATGCTTGAGTTTGGGTTTTTCTTTCCTGGATACTGAAGGAAGCATACCTGACAGCCAGTTTATCCCTGCGTTCGCTCAGATTGCCCTCCCCATCACCAAGCTCTTAAAACAAAGGGGGAGGACAACCCTAAACCAAAGCAACCATTGAACTGGACTATGGAATGCCAGGCAGCATTTGAAAAACTTAAACAGCTGTTCTCAGCAGAACCAATTCTACAACACCCGGACACGGAGAAACCATTTGTCATACAAGCAGATGCCAGCGATGTGGCAATAGGAGCGGTCCTGCTTCAGAAGAATGAGCAAGACCAACTACAACCCTGCACTTACACATCCAAAAAGTTGAATGAGACTGAGCAAAGGTGGGCTATTTGGGAGAAAGAGGCGTATGCAGTTCGTTGGGCATTGTTAACCTGGCGGCACTTCCTAGAAGGCAGTAAGACTCCTTTTGAAGTCTGGACTGATCATAAAAATCTAGAAGCCCTAAAGACCCCAAGGAAACTCTCCCCAAAACAAGTACGATGGGCTCAGTACTTTAAACGGTTTGATTTTATTCTAAAATACCTCCCGGGGGGAAAAAACTTTCTGGCAGATGCACTATCCAGAAAACCGGAATACATTCGTGCAAGGTCAGACGTAATCAAACCTATAGTACAAAACAGTCAACTAGCCGCTAAAGTAGTCACCAGATCCCAGGAAAAACAAGAAACAGTGACAGACAATGACATCACCCAAAATTTTAAACAAGTATTGGCCACTGATGAATGGTTTTTGAACAACAAATCCAGCTGTCTGATGAAAGAAGACTTGGCTTGGGTGGGGGGGAAGTTGTATGTCCCTGCAAGCCAAAGACTATGCTTAATGGTACGGTGCCATGACTCCAAATTAGCTGGACATTTTGGGTTTGTGAAAACTTTACACCTGATTAAAAGACAATTTTGGTGGCCATCACTAAAAAAGGACATAGAAAGCGATGTAGCTAGCTGCCCCATTTGTGCAGCAGCAAAAAGACGCCAGGGGAAATCCCCAGGTGTATTGCAGAAGGTAGCTGAACCTGCAGCGCCTTGGAGAGAGATCGCTATGGATTTCATCGTGGAATTGCCAAACAGTGAGGGAAATACTGTTATTTGGGTTGTGACAGACCTATTTTCAAAATAGGCACATTTTATACCTTGCCAAAAGATCCCAACTGCTAAAGGTTTAGCCAAACTATTCCTAATACACATTTATCAACTTCATGGGGCTCCACAAAGGATCATCTCCGACAGAGGGGCTCAATTCACCTCCAACTTTTGGAGGGCGTTTTTGGGCTTACTTGGTACTGGCCAGGAGTTGCGCACATCTTTTCATCCGTGTACTAATGGTAATTCTGAAATTTTGAACTCGGTACTAGAACAATATTTAAGATGTTTCATTAATTTTCAACAGGATAACTGGACCGAACTTTTGCCTTTTGCTGAAGTTGCGTTTAATAATGCTGTCCATTCAAGCACTGGTTTTACCCCTTTTAGAGTAGCAACAGGTCAGGATTTCAGTCCCATGCCTGAACTACCCACAGAAGAACCCACCATCCCCTCACTTAAGGAGTGGATGGATAATTTGCAAAACACGTGGCCAGTGGTTAGATTAGCCTTATAGGAAGCTAGAGAAGCTTTTAAGATTCAAGCTGACAAGAAAAGGATGGAACCCAAACCTTTTCATGTTGGAGACAGAGTATACTTATCTACAAAATTCTTGAAATCATTACAACCATCAAAGAAACTAGGGCCAAAGTTCATTGGACCTTTCCCCATCACTAGAATCAACAATCCAGTAGCAGTTGAACTACTTCTTCCAAAGACACTCAGGCAAGTCCACCCAGTATTCCATATCAGTTTACTCAAACGAGAAGTAATCTCATCCCTCAGACCACCTGCATCTACACCACCTGTTCCCATCATGATTGAAGGTGAACAACACTTTGAAATCAAGGAAATCCTTGATTCTAGGATTCACAGAGGGAAAGTCCAATACTTAGTTGCTTGGAAACATCTACCATCAGCACACAATGAATGGGTCGCTAAACACCACGTTAGGGCTCCAATCTTACTGAGAAAATTTCATTCCCAATACCCTAACAAACCTTGTTGATCTACTATCATGAAATCTTGTGTATATTTGTTTTTTTTTTTTTTACAGGTGGACCCTTTTGTTTTCTAAGGAGGGTAGCATGTCAGATCCCTAAAAGTGATACTGCCATTCAAGTGAAGGAAGGGGGGACTTGGATTCGATTTACTAGCATGGCCTGTGTCATCAGATATTTTACAACTTATATCCTGGCGCCAAGGAAGCCTGAGATTCCCTTTACCTGCAGGAATTTATATGATAGCCATGTGGGTTGTCTCACTTTAAAGGGAAGTGGTGGGAATGCATGTTTGTTTGGGTTCTCAAAGGAAATAGTAAAGAAAACATCTTCACACTTGTGTATTGGCTGAAATCTGCATTCTGACCTAAAGGGAGGGGTCTCTACCACTGTAATCCTACTGCTTTGCCTAAGGGCATTCAGATTGTGCTTTAGCTGGATGGTTTTCACTTCTGCTTAATAAAAGAATCCTTTTGAACAACTACGTTTCAAGAGTTCGTACTTTCTTAAGTTGGAAGGAGAGGCGATCCTTACACATGTATCCGGGATTCTTGTGCCAACCAAGACCTCATTAAAGATTTCTAATAATTCTAATTGCAATGTTTCATCGAATTTTATATAAATTTCCCCTGGTAGTCCATCTGGACCTGGGGTTTTATTCTTTTTAATTTTGGTAAGGGCAGTTTTGAGTTCCTCTATTGTAATTTTATTATTCAACATTTCCCTCTCTTCTTCTGTTATGTGGGGTAGACTAGCATCCATCAAATATTGTTCCACCTTAACTGGCTCGATCTCTTCCTCTTTGTATAGAGCTTCATAGAATTCTCTTGTTCTTTCTAATTTATCTTCTTCTTTCGTCAGGAGGTTACCCTTCGAATCTTCTAATGTGAAAATTTGACTCTTTTCATTCTCTTTTTTTAATTTATATGCAAGCCACCTTCCGGATTTATTAGCGTTCTCATAGTAATAATGTTTTGTTCTTTTTATTTTTTGCGCTATCTCCTCCTGATCCAAAATATTCAACCTATGTCTCGCCATCATCCACTTTTGTTTAGCCACTTCGTCTCCCGGATTTTGCTGTAGTTTGTTTTCCGCTTCTTCTAACCTTTTGGTGTGGGACTCCTTGGCCTTCCTTTTTTCTTTATTTTTAAACGCCATATACGATATAGCCACTCCTCTCACATAAGCCTTCATGGTATCCCAAACAATTTCTCTAACTGTACCTTGATTACCGTTTTCTATAAAAAAGCGCTTCACTTCTTCATTCAGTTTGACTAAAAACTCTTTTTCATTCAATAAGTTCATCTGTAATCTCCATCTTTGTTGTTTTCTCTTCTTCCTATACTGCCAGTTTATTTCAAGGAGCTTGTGATCTGCCCAGGCATTTGTGCTCATATCAACCTTCTTTATTTCCAATCCTAGTTTCCTAGTGGCCCATACCATATCTATTCTAGATCAGGAATTCTGTGCATTCGAATAAAAAGAGTATTGTCTGTCAGAGGGATGCAATGTTCGCCACATGTCAATCAGGTTTAATTCATCCACCAGATCAAAAACACTTTTTGGCAAGGGTGTTCTTTTATTTTTTTTAATTTTTCCGCTTTTATAGTCTCTGTCTGGGTCTACAATGCCGTTAAAATCGCCTAACATACAGATTTCATTATGCGCCCATTTTCCTAGCTGTTCGTGTAGTTTTCGGTAGAATTGTCCCTGTTTTTTATTCGGGGGCATATACCCCTACCAACATCATTTTAGAGTTGCCACTCATTACCTCTATCATTAGGATTCTCCCTTTAGCATCTTTATATTTTAATTCTGCCTCAATTCCTCTTCTGACATACATAACAACCCCCCTTTTTCTTTTCTCTGCTAAAGACACAAATACTGTACCAAATTTAGTATATTCTAAAGAATTGCCCTCTTCTTTTTTATGTGAACCTCTTGTATACAAATTATATCCGGATTTTGTTTTACCAATTTTGACAATATTATCTTTCTTTTTTTATAGTCATTTAAGCCATTAACATTTAGGGAAAGAATTTTTATACCATTCATTCCTAACATTTGTATCTAATTCCTAATTCTTTTTTGTTTTTAAGGTTATTGCTCTCACCGGTCTGGTTTTTTTCCCTTTTTCTTCTTCTTCTTCTCTTTTCTTCTCCTCTTCTATATCTTCCTTTGTACTTTGTTCTTTCTTCTTCTGTATTTGCTGTGTCGATTTCCTCCTGCTATTTTGCTCCTCTTCTCCTCCCCTTAGCTGATCCAGGAAGTCCTGTGCTGCACTTGAGCTATCAATTTTAATTTTCCTTCCCTGCCATGAGATTAACATCCCCTCTGGCAGGAGCCATCTAAATATTATATTTCTTTTATTCAGTTGACTCATCAAGAATCTATAGTTCTTCCTCCCTTCCCTCACTCTTCTTGGTACTTGTTTTAAAATAATCACCTCTTTTCCTCTGAATGTAATTTGTTCCTCTCGCGCTATGTTATATTTATTTATTTATTTTATTTATTTATTTATTAAATTTATATCCTGCCCTTCTCCCCGAAGGAACTCAGGACAGTGAACAGCCAAGAATTAAAATAACATGCAATATAAAAGTTAAAATAATTAAAAATAAATTAAATTAAACAGCCACCCCAATTTAAAACCCCTAGCAATACAATTAAAAACCCCTAAAATCTATTCAGGCCAGGCCAGCTTGCTGAAATAAAAATGTCTTCAGGGCCTTACGGAAAGTGCGGAGATCCGGAATCAGCCGTATTCTGGGAGGTAGCTCGTTCCAGAGGGCGGGTGCTCTCACAGAGAAGGCCCTCCCCCTGGGGGCCGCCAGCCGACATTGCTTGACCGACGGCACCCTGAGGAGGCCCTCTCTGTGAGAGCGTATTGGCTGGTGGGAGGTTATCGGTAGCAGCAGGCGGTCTCGTAAATACCCTGGCCCTAAGCCATGGAGCGCTTTAAAGGTGAGAACCAACACCTTGAAGCGCACCCGGAAGACCACCGGGAGCCAGTGCAGCTCGCACAGGAGAGGTGTTATATGGGAGCGCCATGTCGCTCCCGTGATCACCCGCGCGGCCGCATTCTGGACCAGTTGGAGCCTCCGGGTGCTCCTCAAGGGGAGCCCCATGTAGAGAGCGTTAGCGTAGTCCAGGCGAGAAGTGACGAGAGCATGAGTGACTGTGCATAAGGAATCCCGACTCAGAAAGGGGCGCAACTGGCGTATCAGGCGAACCTGATAAAAAGCCCCCCTGGCCACAGCCGTCATATGCTCTTCTAAAGACAGCCATGTGTCCAGGAGGACGCCCAAGTTGCAAGCCCCCTCTGTGGGGGTCAATGACTCACCCCCAATAGTCAGCGATGGCACCAGCTGGCTATATCGGGATGCCGGCATCCACAGCCACTCGGTCTTGGAAGGGTTGAGTCGAAGCTTGTTCCTCCCCATCCAGACCCGCACAGCCTCCAGACACTGGGACATCACTTCAAGGGCATCATTGGGGTGGTTTGGGGTGGAGATGTACAGCTGAGTGTATATAAGATATCCCTCACTTTTTTTCTGGCGAACCTTACATGGACCTCCCAAGGGAGACTGTTCCTTCTCGCATAATTTGTTTGAACTCTATAGACCTCATCGAGCTCTCTAATGATTTCTTGTTTATCTCGCTGGAGAGCATCCGCGATCAACTCAGCCATCTTATCGCCCAAATCTTCTTCTTTGTCTTCGCCTATATTTTGAAAACGAAGATAGAATGAGGCCTTATCCATTTCAAGATGAATCAACGAATCTTCAATTTCCTTGTTCTGCATCGAGAGGGTTTGATCTACCATATCCAATTTCTTTTCATTTTGTTCAATCCTTTGTTCTGCTTTTTGGATTCTTTTCTCATTATTAACAATTGAAGCTTGGATCTCGTTCATCTTTGAGTCTAGCACATGAATATCCAGTTTTAGTTCTGAGTGGTTGTTCAGCAGTTTCTCTTGCATTGCTAACATGGTCTCTTGAATTAGTGACAGAGAGGACTGTACAGTTTGTAATGTTGGGGTTGGGGTTGTTGGAGGTTTATCTATTTTCTGTAGGCCTTCTAGTGACTTCTGTGTAGCTGGGGACGACATTGCTAAGGTAGGATTGGATGGTACTTTTTTACCAGTTTTCAGAATTGTTGAAGTCATACTTGCCATTTCTTTCAAAATTAACTTTTGTTCTCTTATTATTTTTTCAATATTTCTCCAAATAATCGTTCAGTGGCACTTGCCACTGTTTTCCACTATTGGATACTTCTTAAATTCCTAATCAAATTACTTGCTTATTGAATATAAGGGGTCTATTTATTTAAGGACTCTTCCTTAAGTTCTTATCTTTAGCCTTCTTTAACTGATCCCAGTAACTTCTTAGTATAATTATTTCACTTAACAGGTAATACCATCAAACAATAAGTCTCTTAACTCTTGACTAATATTATAAGCCTAGCCTAAATCAATTACGTAATAAATTAAATATAGCACTTATTAATGAATTATTAAAAACAATTAGATTTAAGATTTCTAAGAAAATATATTAAGCTTAATATATAATTAATTAATAATTAATTAATTAGCAAGATAATCACCTAAGGAACAATTGATTATAATAGATTTAGAAATATCAGTGCCTACTTAAAAATATCAGTACTATACTATCTAATAAAGGCAATAAATATAGATATATAAATATAAATACAGATAGATAAATATGAATCAGTACTATGCTACCTGATAAATACTATAAGCGTAGAAAGGTATACAGTTAAGTTATAGGTACAATAAAAATGTAAAAAAGTAAATTCTATTTTTCATCGAGATATAAGTAAAGAGATCTTACAATTTAATTTGTTAATTTACCAATTAGTAGAATGTATATATTTCTCAAGAGGGTTTTTGCCAGCAATCCAGAGAGGAGAAAATATATATATATATATATATATATATATATATATATATATATATATATATATATATATATATATATATATATATATAAATTTTCTTACTTCTTCGTAGGGTTTATGTGTGTTTTTCTTCTAGCCAGGTTTTCCCTACGTAGCCAAGGTTTTTTTGTAGCTCCAGCTCAGTAGAATCACATCTACTCGGTTCTGGGCTTTTTTCTTTTCTAACACCTAGCAGTTAGAGCTTGCTAGGTGTTAGAAAGGAAAAAAGCCCAGAACCGAGTAGATGTGATTCTACTGAGCTGGAGCTACAAAAAAACCTTGGCTACGTAGGGAAAACCTGGCTAGAAGAAAAACACACATAAACCCTATGAAGAAGTAAGAAAATTGATACTGTACCTTTACAGGGAGGATACATAAGATATGGGTGTGGCCTACTGATGACAGCTAACGAGCTAGAAATGGATCTATTTAGGTCTCCCACCTAGCAGTTAGAGCTTGCTAGGTGTTAGAAAGGAAAAAAGCCCAGAACTGAGTAGATGTGATTCTACTGAGCTGGAGCTACAAAAAAACCTTGGCTACGTAGGGAAAACCTGGCTAGAAGAAAAACACACATAGACCCTACGAAGAAGTAAGAAAATTGATACTATGCCTTTACAGGGAGGAGATGGGTGTGGCCTACTGATGAAAGCTAACGAGCTAGAAATGGATCTATTTAGGTCTCCCACCTAGCAGTGAGAGCTTGCTAGGTGTTAGAAAAGAAAAAAGCCCAGAACTGAGTAGATGAGATTCTACTGAGCTGGAGCTACAAAAAAACCTTGGCTACGTAGGGAAAACCTGGCTAGAAGAAAAACACACATAGACCCTACGAAGAAGTAAGAAAATTGATATATATATATATATATATAAATTTATAACCAGTGTCAGATTTATTATGCCTATAGGATTTTTCCTCCGCTTTTCCACATATCAAGTATATAACGTTCTTTAAAGTTCTTTAATACTCAGCCTCCACACTCTTCCAAATCTTGTGAGTCAATTATTCTGACAGTTCTCTATGGTTTTCAGCTGCTAGATTGTCCAACATCAGCCTCTCCGTTTTCTCCTGAGTAATCCTTATAATGGCTGCACTTCCTGTTCTTCTAGGACGCTCAGATCTCTCTCTCACTTACACACTCTCCAATCGGACTGTGGCAATAAGCAACGAAATAAAGATACTTCAAAATTCTTGTCTCTTGCTTTCCTCCATCCACCAAGCCTCTTCTTACGCCAATAATCCTAGTGATCGCTTTCTCCTCTCTGCTGGCTCGTCAGGTTCTCTCGTTCTCACTCCTCTCGCTCTTGCTCAGATCCAGTCACCACTCGCTCCCTTCTGAGACCTTCGCCCTGACTCCACCAGCCCCTTCCTCCAATATCACTCTCATGAATTAGGGAAGGTATGGTAGTCTCACTTCGCCACTGCAACCTCTGATCTCCAATCTCCAATCTCCTGTCTTGTTGCTGGTTACCGCCGCTTCAGGTCCGCCATTGACCAGCAGACTCACGCGTGCTAGGTTGACAGAGCCACCCCGGTCTTGCGAAAAGTGATTGCACTTCACTTTTTCGCTCCCCTGGCTCTCTCTCTCGTCCACAAAGCTCTCCGGGCTTTGCGCCCCCGAAGGGATCCCCAAAACACGGTGACTGGCAGTGATGAGGAGCGGTGGTCACTCACTCAGCCCCATGTCGCCATGGGTCACCAACCGGAAGTCAAGATATAAAGATATCTTATCAGCAACAGGGGAACTGAAAACAAAACAAGAATTAGAGGAACTAGGGATTGAAATGGAGTGGTATACTCAGTTGCAAATACAAGCGAGATATGGGAAAGATGCAATATTCTATGGTTTTTATTTGGATATGACAACATTGGATGAGATACTTACAGGAACTGAGGAAAAAATAATGAGAAGACAGTATAGTTACTTATGGAAGTGAAATTGGAAGAAGAACAAGTGAAAGGAACAATGATAGCATGGGTAAAAAATTTTGGCTATACGATTGAGCTAGATTAATGGCAATAACTATGGGGAAGAAATTAAAAATTAACAATGGCCACAGCATACAAAGAGAATTTGTATAAAATGTTTTATAGATGGCACATGTCACCAGAGAGATTGGCAAAAATGTTTAAAGATAAATCAGCTAAATGTTGGAAATGTCATCAGATACCGGGATCATATTATCATATGTGGTGGACATGTCCAGAAGGGAGAAAATATTGGGCAAGACTTAGAAATGGCTAGAGAAGATGACACAGCAACATATTGATTTAAAACCAGAATTGTTTCTGTTGGGTATTTTTTCAGAAAAGTATAGTAAAGAACATATATATTTAATAATACATATCATAACTGTTGTGACTCCGACCCCCGAGCCCGTCTTATCAGAGGGAGAAGACTCCGAAAGTGAAGGAGAGGAGTTGGCAAGGCCTCCCTCTCCAGGACCCTCCTCTCTGGCAATGCCTCAGGTGTCTTCTAAAGGAGAAGAGATAGGCCAGGAGCCAGGCACTTCTAAGCAGCCACAGTTAGACAGCAACGGAGGTAAGTCTTGGCTGGATCCCCGACAGCATCAGAAAGACAAGCATGCCAGAGATTAAGCTGAGTCACTGGACCACACCCCACAGGGGATAAAAGGGGGTGTGGTGGCCATTCAGGCTTTGTGATGGACAAAACTGAAAGCTAGCAAGTCATTCTGCATTTCTGGAACTTTGTTATATGCTCTGCTGGATTGATTTTTGGACTGGACTTGACTATTCTTTGGCTTTTGTGGACTTACTTTGATGTTTTCGGTTGGAGGAGATAAACCTCCCTTTTGGCAAGCAGCCACTGGGTTGCTGCCAATTCTGTTATCAAAGGAAATTCTTGTCTGCTGGTTTATTTTAACTCTTGGTCGACTGCTGGTGTGCATGTGTGAGACGGGGACAGAACAATAACGGAGGCAAGAATGATATTTGCACAAAAGCGGAAAATAGAAAAAATCCCTACAAAAGAAGAGGTAATTAAGAAAATATTGGAACGTGCAGAAATGAATAGGTTGACATTGGCAATTAAAAGGAAAACAGAATTGGAGTATTACAA
Source organism: Pituophis catenifer annectens (assembly GCF_029215685.1). Lineage (NCBI taxonomy): Eukaryota > Metazoa > Chordata > Lepidosauria > Squamata > Colubridae > Pituophis > Pituophis catenifer. The sequence continues at coordinate 103,729,531 of NW_027256883.1, read as the reverse complement.
CATTTGGGGGAAATTTTATCAATGGATAGAAAGTGAGTAGAGATAATAAACAGGATAAAGACAAGAACTTTTTTTTTAATTGAAAAAGTTTTTCAAAGACAAATTTTTCCCCCTTTCCCCCCCAACCCCCCCTCCCCTCCCCTCCCCCCATGGCTTCTTCAAGATGAAATCTAGACTAATATCACATTATATAATACTTTACCACCCTTATACACCACCCCCTATGTGCTATACATTTCTTCCTAACTTTATTATTATATCCCCTGTATACTATACATTTAACAGCATTCGGCTAAAAACTATATAATAGATCCTAATTTGGCATTTATTCTACTCATAATCTACCCATTTCCTCCACCTGGATACTTATATTTCTTTTAAATATATTAATATCTAAACATAACATCACTTTTCCTAAACTAAGCAATCAGTAACCTAACCTATCCCCTTGTACCATATCAATTTTATCTCACCCACTTTCCTACAGGTCTAGCATACATAATATATTTAATATCTTTATTCTTCTGCCCATATCACTAAAAGATATTTCCATAAAACCCTCAAATGACTTTAAATTTGTATTCCATATAGTATCTTCTGTAATGTCTTTCAACTAGATTGTTAATTCCATCGACCATGTTAGGGTAACATCAAGTCCTGCTTCCAACAGTGTATTCAAGACAAGAACTTTGAGATGAATATGTTGTAGTATATTAAAATTAAATGAAAGAAGGAAAGATAAATATATATTTTAAGAAATGATGGTAAACTTTGAAAATGTTATACCCAGATGATACATGGATTGATTAAAAAATGTACAGGAATACTAGAGGAATAATAGTAAAGTAAAAAATGAAATTGGAAATAAAGACGTATGTAATACACTCAGACTCAACCCCTCCAAGACCGAGTGGCTGTGGTTCCCAGCGCCGCAATATAGTCAGCTGGTGCCATCGCTGACTATTGGGGGTGAGTCTTTACCCCCCCCCCCCCCACAGAGAGGGTCCGCAATCTGGGCGTCCTCCTGGACGCACGGCTGTCTTTAGAAGAACATATGATGGCCGTGGCCAGGGGGGCTTTTTATCAGGTTCGCCTGATCTGCCAGTTGCGGCCCTTTCTGGACCGCGACACCTTGCACACAGTCACTCACACCCTTGTCACCTCCCGACTGGACTACTGCAATGCTCTCTACATGGGGCTCCCTTGAAAAGCACCCGGAGGCTCCAACTGGTCCAGAATGCGGCCGCGCGGGTGGTTATGGGCACAACTCATTGTGCCCACGTGACACCCCTCCTGCGCGAGCTGCACTGGCTCCCAGTGGTCTTCCGGGTGCGATTCAAGGTGTTGGTTATCACCTTTAAAGCGCTCCCTGGCATTCGACCTGGGTACCTTTGAGACCGTCTTCTGCTACCAGTAGCCTCCCACCAGCCAGTCCGCTCCCATAGAGAGGGTCTCCTCAGGGTGCCATCGGCCAAATTATGTTGGCTGGTGACACCCAGGGGGAGGGCCTTCTCTGTGGGAGCCCCTGCCCTTTGGAATGAACTCCCCCCAGAAATTCGTAAAATCTCTGATCTCCGTGTATTTCGCTGTGCCCTCAAAACCATGTTGTTCCACCAGGCTGGGCTATCAATATAAAGATTTTAATTGGTTTTAAATGGGATTTTAAATTCGGGATTTTATAAATTGGGCCTATTATTTAATAATTTTAATTATTTTTAAATATTGTCTGTCTTTGTGTTTTTAATTAGGCTGTACACCACCCTGAGTCCTTTGGGAGAAGGGCGGTATAGAAATAAAATAAATAAATAAATAAATAAATAAATAAATAAATAAATAAATAAATAAATGTAAATAGAAATTGGGTCTGCTCGAATACCATCTCAGATTGAATTAAAAAAGGAAAACAAAGGAATGGAAAAGAGGGGAGGAGAAGAGAGGGGAAAGTAGGGGATTTGGGAGGTGAGAAGAAGAGAAAAGAAGAATGGGAAAAGGAGAGGAAGAAGGAAGGGGAAAGAAGAGCAGGAGAGAGGGTAAGAAGGGGAGGAAGAAGAGAGGAGAGGGGAAATAGGAAAGGAAATAGGAAAGGAGAGGAGGAATGAGGAAAGAAGAAAGAAAGGAGGAGAAAGAAGGGAAGGGAAAAAGGAAAGGTTATAGTAAAACAAAAGAAGGAAATGGTAAAAGAGCAGACCCGAACAAATAATTAATTACCTAATGGGAGTTAAAGAAGAAGATGAACGAACAACGTATAAGGATGGATAAAAGACTGTACATTTAAAAATGTTGATGAAAAATAAAAATAAAAAACTTTTTCCAAAAAAAAGACAGAGAAAAACCTAGCAAGGGGTTTTATCGAGCCAGCCCGACCAAAAATTGCAGCTCCAGGGTTATTTAGAGAAAAAAAAGATGGCTTAAAACATCTTTGTGTTGATTTTAGAAATTTAAATACGATCAGTGTAGAGAATATGTACCCCCTCCCCCTTATGAAAGATATTCTAGCACACCTTGCTAAAGGGAAAATTTTTTCAAAGCTGGACTTAAGGGAGGCTTACTACTGTGTCAGAATTAAGGAAGGGGATGAGTGGAAAATGGCTTTTAACACCCCCCTCAGTGCTACCAATTCAAGGTGCTCCCCTTTGGGTTACAAGGAGCTCCCGCAGTGTTTATGCAATTAATAAATGAAGTGCTACATCAGCATTTGTATAAGGGGGTCCTGGTCTACTTGGACAACATTTTAATATATACTGAGACCAAAGTAGAACATGTAAAACTAGTCAGGGCTGTTTTAAACAAACTCCGCTCTGCCAAACTTTATGCTAAACTTTCTAAATGTGAATTGACTATTTGGGATACCGCATTTCACACCATGTCGTAGAAATGGATCCTCAAAAAGTACAGGCTGTTCTTGATTGGGAACCACCGCGCACACATAAACAGTTACAAAGCTTCCTGGGTTTCGCCAACTTTTACCACCAGTTTACCCCCGCTTTCGCTCAGATTGCCCTCCCCATTACCAAACTCTTAGAAACAAAGGGGGCAAGCAACCCTAAACCGAAGCAGCCTTTGAACTGGACTATGGAATGCCAAGCGGCATTTGAAAAACTTAAATAGCTGTTCTCAGCAGAACCAATTCTAAAACACCCGGACACAGAGAAACCATTTGTCATACAAGCAGATGCCAGCAATGTGGCAATAGAAATGGGCCAACATTGAGACAGCATCACTTGGATGACCAGAGGTAGAGATATATAACTGGGATTGTCAGTGGTGATACCACTTTCCATGCTGTCAAATCTCAATGATTTCAAGTAGATGTTGAAGAGATGGGGTGAAAGACCTGAGGCGGGGGTGTCAACTGGCTGGATGCCTCACGTACAGGCCACACCCACCCTGGCTCCACAAAGGCAAAAAGTGTCATGATACGTCGCAATATGTCACATGACATTGAGTTTGACACCCATGACTTGAGGCATCCTGCATTGCAATGGCCTAAACTTTGCCTCTTGCCCTACCCCAGACATGTCAAACTCAAGGCCTGTGGGCCACATCCGGCCTGCTATGCGGTTAGATCTGGCCCGTGGGGCTGCCCTGGAAATGAGGGGCCGGCCCCCGCTGCCTTGGCCCTGGCCCACCCCAGCCCAGCTGGGCAATCCCCCTGGGTGCACACAAAGGAGGTGGCAAGCACGCAGGGGCTGGTGATGCCCAGCAGCAGCTACAGCTTTTTCACCTCGCCCTGTCCGACCTTGCCCTGCCTCGCCTTGCCTTTCAAATTTATTAACTACAAAAGGAAACAGTGAAACAAAATCAGCAATGAAGATTTATTTGTAAATTTGAATATACACCTCCCGTTTACTCTAATGTTGCTGTCCTCAACTCAATTACTCCGCTGACAAGGAATTCTGGGAGTTGTAGTTTCAGCATCTCTGGATGGAAATCTTATCCAAGCAAGGTAACAATATAAAAGCAATTATCACAAATTCACTGATGGATTAATGAATGTAGGAGGAGCTGGGTTTAAAGAAGTATAGAGGAGAGAGTAGACCCATTTTTACTCACAATATTTAGTGGATTTGCATAATAGCTTGGTAAGCTTCAGCTTCTTTCTGTTCATTTTGAGCTTTTTGGCTTCTGCTGCACCGGTTTTCACAAGTCAAAAAGTATCCATAGCAACATAGAGCGAATGTTGCAGCCCAGCCCAGATGTAACGAGCTCAAAGGGAGCTGTAGGCCATTCCAGGAAGTTCCAGCACATTTTATTATTTATGCTTGTGGGAAGGCAAAACCCAGCTTTGGGGCTCTGAACTGGCTCATTCATCTGGTTTTCTTTAAGGAGTTTCAGGTCAGATGGGAGAGGAAGAAAATAGGGACCTCCAATGCCTTTTGCTTGACCTTTTGCGGAGATTCGAGGCAAAGATGTTTTCTACATTGAATTAGAAGTGAACATGAAGATTTTTTAAAATGTTATACAGATAGTCCTGTAAAAGTTCATTTAGTGACTGTTCAAAATTGCAAAGTGACTTATGACTGTTTTTCACACTTACTATTGTTGTAGCATCCCCATCAAAATTCAGATACTTGGATGGCTGTAGTGTCCTGGAGTAATTTGATCACCTATTGTGACCTTCTGACAAGCAAAGTCAATGGGAAAGACATTCACTTAACAATCATGCTACTAACTTAACAACTGCAGTGATTCACATAGCAACTATGGCAAAAAGGTTGTAAAATGGGCCAAAATTGTCTTAACAATTGTCTCAGCAACAGAAATTTTGGGCTCAATTGTCATAAATCGAAGACTCTAATTAGGAAAAAGCTTCATCACTGTTGTGACAATATTTGAGCTGCCCACCCCACCCCCAGAAAAGATCTTGATTACTTGACTTTTTCCATTTTTCCCAAAACGACTACCCTGTAACTGTTGTGTAACTAAGACGTTGGTAAGATTTCCCTGGAGTCTAGCTGAACACTTGTCTTGATTCCTTGATAATATAAAAGTATCATTGCTGGGTTTTAGGCTCTTTTCTGAATTCTCAGTCTGATCCTCAGTTATGAGATTTCCTGGTGGGTTTCCATTCAACTAATGAGGTTCAATCTTACTAGAAATTTAAAGCTGAAAGCATCCTTGGAAAAAGAAATCATCCAGTCCACTCCCAAATGAATACAGAATAACAGAGTTGGAAGGGATATAAGTGATCTTCTGGTCCAACCCTCTGCTTAAGCTGGCCATACCCACCCAGCCATGCCAACCTTGTCACGGTGACCCAACTGTGACCACCCAGCCATGCCCATCTATGAGTCATCATAGTCTTACATGCAACTGGCCCTTTGAGGGCAACCATAATCCTGATGCTGCCCTCAATGAAATAGAGTTTGACATCCCTGGCCTAGATAATCTTCATCCAGAGCCTGCTGAAGCTACCATCCTCTCAACAACCTTTCCTAAGAAGGGAAGGTTTAAGATTGGATGAAAGTTATCTAACACTATTGGGTCCAAGGATAGCCTTTTTAAGAAGGGTCCATACCACTGGCTCTTTCAGCGAAGACCGCACCATCCCCTCCATCAAAGAGACATTAATTACCTCTTGGATCTAATCACATGCCATCTCCTATGAGGCCTTAGCCAACCAGGTGGAGGACAGGTGACAGAATTCAGAGCACCAAGGACCTTGTCCATTTCCTTGGAAGTAATTGTGTCAAATTCTTTCTGTCACTTCCTCAGTGACTTCCATAATCATTTCCATAGGATCTGCCCATCTGGCATCCATGTCCAAATGAAATAAAACAATTTTATATAACAGATGCTGAGAATATTCCTTGCAGCAGCCTTGGAGAGGTTCCCCTGGTCCTAATCATCCTGAGCATTTGCTATCTGTGGATACAATAAGAGCAGAGAAGTAAGTATGCTTCACTGCTCTTATCACCACAACCTAAGCCCTAGATTTTATCTGTGCTCAGTTGGCTTCACCGCCCACCTCTCTCCCTCCATCTCTCTCTCCCTCCCTCCCTCCTTCTATGTGTGTGAGAGAGAGAGTCAGTGAGTGACAGCAGAAAACCAAACCAAAGTTGAAGAATGAGGGAGAAAATATATTAAAGCTTTTCTGCAAAAATAAATGATGTGTGATATAGAATTATATAGGATTATACAGTATATGATATAGGATTATGCAAACTCTAAATTTGTTGTTTTATGAGGGCATTAAGAATAATTATTTCATTAAATCATTAAATTATTCAATATGAAATGATAATTTGTTAAATTATGCAATCATTAAAATGATGATGGCATGTTTCATGATTTGGGAGAGGACCAGATAGAATCTGCTAAACAGCAAACATCTATATTGGTACAGATGGGTGCAGTGACATCATGGGAGAAAGTTCAAGGCAAACTGCAAACAGACAAAGGAACAGATTGCAAGACTTGTCTCAAACAGACTTGTTTCAACTTGACTTTATTTCATGCACACACATACATGAGTGTACAGTACATAGACATGAAAAATTCTTCATTATGATCTCCAGCCTCTCTTCACAAACTCCACGAGCAAGCTGGCTGGCTGTAATTCTTCACAATGTCTTTCCCTCCAGCTGATCAACAAGAAGCACTAAGAAAGGCAGCTATGATAGCAGTGTTCTTCCTTTACAATTGCTTTCTAGAATGCTGGAAAAATAAGCATAATCATAACCATGATTATGGTGTACCATGCAGGTGTATAGTAAAACCACCCTTCAAAAGAGCCAGAAAGCAGCAGAGGAACAGTGGCAAAACATCAGAGTGCCTTGATTCTGCAGGATGAGCAGGAAGTTCTTGTTGAAGACTGTATCATCTCTTTGCCAATCTTTGCCTATATTAACCACTAATTGAATGGTGAAAGACCTGGTGCTAACCTTTTCTTGCTTAAATGAAGCTCTGGGTTTAAGGGAAGGTTCTCCCTCACTCCAAGTTGTAATTTAGATAGAACTGATGATTTTCCATTCCCATATATAGGTAGCCCTCAACTTACAATCACAATTGAGCCCAAAATTTCTGTGCTAAAACAGGTGTTAACTGAATTTTGTCCCATTTTACAACCTTTTTTGCTGCAGTTAAGTTAGCAATACGGTTGTTAAGTGAATCTGGCTTCCCCATTTACTTTGCTTGTCAGGTCACAAAATGTGATCACATGACACCAGGACATTGCAACCATTATAAATATGACTCAGTTCCCAAGTGTCCAAATTTTGATCATGTGATCATAGGGATGCTGTAATGGTTGTGTGAAAAATGATCATAAGTCACTTTTTTCAGTACTGTTGTAACTTGGAGCAGTCACTAAACAAATTGTTGTAAGTCAAGGATTACCTGTATTTTTGAATAAATCTAGCTCCAAAATATAATGAAAGCCTGCTAGTATTCATTATAAACCAATAATCTGCATCCAGGACAACCATACTGTATCTATCTATAAATAAATGCTGAGTCTTAATTACTCTGGTAAAAGAATTTACTGTTGCAGTATTCAAAATGAAAAATACTGTGTTGTTACTTAATACTTGCAGATTGGCGAGAGAAAAAGTAACAATAATTCCAACTTTTTTTCTGATAACTTCACTACTACTGGGATATTCCAGTTACATTAAAATATTATCTTCTCTGCTAATGATTTGAATATGCATTATAATGGGAGAAAACTCTTGATAAGGTGGTTCTTAAGGATCCTTTCCTCTTGTTTTATCTTTAGATGGTTCCTTGTTTTATCAAGAAGCTAAAGGTTTCCAAGTTGCAAAATAAAAGTTTATGAAAGGTGATGGAAAGTCTAAGTCCTAATGAACAACTTGAAACTCTGCTCTGCCATCCTGGTGTGCTCTGATTGCATCACAAAAGCCAAGTTGCAAGATGTTGTAAGAATTTATGAAATCTATATATTATTGTGAAATATAGATTACCTATTGCAATGAAATGTCATCAGTGCAATGATGGCATACAACTGTTCCACCCCCCCCCACCACACACACACATTTTCAGGAGTGTCTTAGTGTGAGCTGATCTCTTGGAATAGTCTACATGAGGCAAAGATGGTCAGGCATTGTGAAGTGATCATTTGTTCTTAAAGAAACAAGTCAATCACCTGGGGGTTCTTCATATTTTTCTGCATTTGGATCTGATACTTTCTTCACTGTTACTTCCAAAACTGGGTCAGATTTACTACCTCTAAAGAACTAACACTGCTGGGACCCAGATGCCAGCAAACCTAAAATCTAAAATCAAAGCTAAAAAGCTAAAATCAAAGATGTGGCTGAGAACCTAACCAAAATAATAAAACCAACAGTCTATTACCCCTTTCTACTACTACATGTTGGTAGCGGGGCCCCAGTTTATCTGGGTACTTGTGGTGGAACCAGGCTACCAGTTGAGGTGCCCTAATGTTTGTATCAGGGATCCATAAAGCCTCTGACAAAGGGTAGCCTTTTCATAGGACCAGGCATTGCAGCCGCCTCCTATGCCACCTGGTGTCTAGAAGCTCTGCCACCTTGTAATGCTGTTCCTTGTTTACATTCATGGGTTGAGGTGGCTGTATGGGACCCCCCCCCCCCATGTGTGACAGCCGAACTGGCCGGATCAAGCTGCAGTGGAAGACCGGATGCGTTTTACCTAATAATTGAGGCAATTTTAACTACATTGTGATGGGGCTAATCACCTTCACAATAGGAAATGGTCCAATGAATTTAGGGCCAAGTTTCCTACAGGGCACAGATAACTTTAGGTATTTGGTAGAAAGGAATACCATCTGCCCTACAAAGAAAGGTGTTTGTGGCCTTTGCTTTTTGTCTGCCTGCTGTTTGTATTTCACAACTGCATGGTGTAATGCCATTTTCATCACCCCCCATACTTTTTGCATCAGGGCTATCCACTCCCACGTACCTGAATCGGCAGTAGCCACCTGGGGACACTCCGGAATCGAAACAAAGTCTACCTGGAAAGGCGTGAATCCTGTACTGCTATGAAGTGCATTGTATGCGACCTCCATGAATGGGAGTAGATCAGCCCAATCAGTCTGCTGATACTTAACATCTTAAATAGTGCTCCACCATTGCATTGGCTCTTTTTGAAGCTCCATTGGTTGCGGGATGGAAGGCTGAGCCTGGGGATGACCCTATCATGTTTATAAAATTCCACCAAAAGTGAGCTATAAACTGCACCCCCTGGTCTGATATTATCCATTTGGGTACACCATGGAGCTGATAGATGTGGATGATAAACAGTTTGGCCAATCATTTAACGGACAGGAGGCCAGTACATGCTACAAAATGAGCCTGTTTAGAAAACAATGAAGTCCATTGCTATCTGTTCCCATGGGTGTACAGGGTCTGCCAAGGATTGTAACAGTCTGGGAGGGTGCCCTGGCCTGGTCATGCACACGACACAGCTGCCTACATACTCCTTTATGTCCTTTTTCATATGGGGCCATCAGAACTGGCGATTGGTTAAATGCAATGTTTTGAGGAACCCAAAATGCCCAACTGAGTGGACATCGTGACATCGATGTAACACTAGCAAACGGACAGCACTGGGTACATATATTTTGGCTCCCTTCCAGGCAAGACCATCAATAACATCTGAGTCAATAACAGGCGGCTGTCTTGGTACCATTGATCTGTTTATTGGGCTGCCTGGATGGCCCTGGGTATGTCCTCAATTTGGGCTTATGCACAGGGTGTGGATGACATATGTTGGGTAGCTAACACCTTAGTGGGTGGTGTTGGGATAGCTTGTATTGAGATCTCCCTCTTGCTGTCATATTGTGGTTTACGAGAGAGGGCATCTGTGAGGAAGTTCTTTCCCTGGGAAGTATTTCAACGTAAAGTTGAACCTCCTAAAATATAACACCCACCTCACCTGTTTTGGCAATAGTCGCCATGCGGATTGGAGGACTTCCAGGTTCTTATGGTCTGTCCAGATCTCAAAGGCCAACCCTCCCCCTTCTAATAAGTGCTGCCACATTAACAAGGCCCACTGGACTGCGAATGCTTCCTTTTCCCATATGGGCCAATTACGTTCAATCTCAGTCAATTTTCTGGAGGTATAAGCACACGTCTGGAGGGCCCCATCATTGTTCATGTGTAGGAGAACAGTGGCCACTGCCACATCACTAGCGTCGGCCTGGACTACAAACGGCTTGTCTGTTTCTGGGTGTTTAATCACTGGCTCATTTGCAAACAGGGCTTTCAATTGCTCAAACTCCCGCTGACACTCAATCGTCCATACCACCTGACAATCAGGGCATGGGGATTTTTTGAGATGTTTTGTTTTCAAGAAATCAGTCAGCGGGAGAGCCACTTGGGCAAAGGATGGGATGAACTGGCGATAGAAATTAGAGAACCAAAAAAAACCCTCTGTAGCTGTTTGTGAGTTTTTGGGGCTTGCCAGTCCAACACCACCTCGCAGGATCCATTTCAACACCCTTAGGTGAGATACGGAACCCAAGGTAATCCAGCTGTGACTAGTGGAACTCACATTTTGATAATTTTACGTATAATTGCGCTGCTAGTAGCTTTTTCAGGACCTGATGCACTAGGGCGACATGTTCCTCCATGGTCCTGGTATATATCAAGATATCGTCTAGGTAGATGAGCACCCCTTTGTATAAATGTTCATGCAACATCTCATTGATGAGCTGCATGAGCAGCTTGAGCTCCCTGGAGGCCAAAGGGCATAACTGTGAACTGATAGCTACCCAGGAAACAATTAAAGGATGTTTTCCATTTGTCCCCTGCCTGTATCCTTATTCAGTAATATGCCTCCCTGAGATCTAATTTAGTGAAAACACAGCCCTCCGCCAACCGGGCCAACATATCCTTCATAAACGGGAGAGGTTATAAGTGCTCTATACAGACTGTGTTAATTCTCCAGAAGTCAACACAAAGGCGTAGGCTCCTGTCTTTCTTTTCACAGAAAAGGACGGGTGCAGCCAGCCGGGACCTCGCTGGCTGAATGAATCCCCTTTTTAGATTTTTTTCTATGTACGCTCTCATCTCTGTCAGTTCCTGTGGGGTCATAGAATACATTTTGGGCTTGGGTAGTTTAGTCCTGAGGAGAATCTCAATAGTGCAATCCGTGGACTGATGTGGAGATAGGGTGTTACACTCTCATTCGCTAAATACCTCTTTCAGGTCTGCATATGCTCTAGGGAATTCTCCATCATCCATTGTTTTAACATGGGGTGGTGTGATACTTCGCCCCTCCCTATCTGGTCTCAGTTCTTGGGGTTTCTCCTCATGGGGTAGCAGGTCAGGGCCAATCCTTATTTGCAGATGGCGAGAGCCACCCCCCCACCCTATCATTGGGCCCCACTTATCTAACCATGCTAGGCCGAGTACTATCTCCTCCATAATGCTTGGGATCACAATAAACCTCAACTTCTCTCGATGTTGCCCTATCTCCAATACCACCCGCTCTGTGACATGCATGGCTGGTCAACCCCCCAACAATGACTCATCCATTTGCTCAAAGTGTATTGGCTTTGCCAATGACCTAAGGCCTACCCCCAAACTGGTGGCTATGGTAGCACTCATCAAACAACAAGTATACCCTGAATCAGTCAGGGCTGTATAATTCTGTTGTTTGTTTGCCTTTACCACACTGGTAGTTCTGTCGTTTGCTTGCCTTTACCATACCGGTATGACAAATAGTTTGACCAGTCTACATACCATTGGATCAGAGTCTCCTTCTTTGTCACTTCCACTGGCATCAGGGGTGTCAACTGTGCCACTAAACTCGGTAGGGGGTGATTGCCTGGCTTGCCCCCCATGATTTCTCTGGCCCGTCCTTGATGCTCTTCCTGGCTGGTCTCTTCTTTTTGCTGAACAAACTACTGAACCCCTTTGGAGCTTTGTCATAGCAGTCAGCCACCCTGTGACCCTGACGCCCACACCGGAAACACGTGATCAGCGGCCTGACTGATGACAGCTTTCCAGGCACAGGTGCCACAGGGAGAGAGGCCGCTGCTGATGGCAGAGGGCCCCATGGCCCAAGGCCAGTGATCCGGGTTGGAGATGGCAATGGCCTTTGTCCTCGGACTCCCCACTCTCTTTTGGTCTGTCCTCCTGGAATTCCACATTGAGTTCCAGTGCAGCCTGGAACCATGCTGGCAATCTTGGGGGCAGTCCTCAGCACATACAGGCACGGTGTAGAGCATGGTCAAGGTTGACCTTGAAGTGATGCACAATCAGCCATTCTGGCCAATCCTGGACCTTGCCAGCTAGGCACCAGAATTCCCTAATGTATTCTCATACAGGCCTTCCTTGTTGTTTAACTGCAAGCAGTTCACCCTCCGCTTCTGGGTCCTTGTACTGTCCTTGAATCTTTGTTGCAATGCTGCTAAGAATAAACCAAAGTCGCCTAGTTTGGCAGCATGTTCCCCACAGAGGTCCGCCACCCAATCAGTGGCCTCTCCATCCATTATTGCTGCCACCGCCATTATCATATCCCAATTGGACATGTATAAATGGCCATAACGGTCCAGGTGGTTTAACATCTGGCCCAGGAAAAGCGCTACTTTCCCTTGGCTGCTGTCAAACATGGACCACACTGGCTATGGATCCAAATGTCCCAATGTTCTATGGTCATGGCCAACACATGTAGGGACGAATGACACAAAAAAGGACTTGAAAACAATATTGAATGATTATGAGCAGCTAGGCAAGAAAGTCAAGGATTTAGGTGCACAAGTAGTTTTTTCATCTGTACTGCCAACGAAAGGACAACATCTGGCAAGAGAACAAAGAATTCTAGAAGTGAACCACTGGCTAAAGGGTTGGTGTCACCAAAAAATCTTTGGATTCCTGGACCATGGTCTGTACTACCTCCAAGATGGGCTTTTGGCAAGGGATGGGTTGCACCTCACAAAGACTGGGAAGAATATTTTTGGAAAATGACTGGCTCAACTTATCAGGAGAGCTTTAAACTAAAGTTGAGGGGGGAGGGTGACCAGACTTTAGGATCTTCAGGACCTAATTCCAAACAAAAACTCCTAGAAAGCAAGGCAAATAACAAAGTCAGGAGGGATGGGAAGGAAGACAAACTCAAATGCCAAATAGGAGACATAGGAAGGATACCCAGTCAGGCATAAAAACGTCAAGTGCCTATATACAAGTGCACAAAGTCTGGGGAACAAACAGGGTGAACTTGAACTATTAATACACAAAGGTAGATATGACATAGTAGGAATAACAGAAACTTGGTGGCATGAAACCCACGACTGGAACATACTGATAGAAGGATACAAACTCTTCAAACAAACCAAACCCCATAAAAGAGGAGGTGGAGTTGCACTGTATGTAAAGGACCATTATGTTGCTATAGAATTGCATGAAACCAAAGACAAAAACCTCCTAGAATGCATATGGGTCAACGTAAAAGAACAAAAGAATGACATGGCCATAGGTGTATACTATATGCCACCCAATCAAGCAGAAAAAATAGATAACCTTTTTGCCAACCAACTAACAAACATATGTAGGGAACACACTATAATAGTAATGAGGGACTTCAATTACCCTGATATCAATTGGAAAACTAATTCTGCACCAAGTGAAAAATCAAATAGGTTCCTAACCAACCTAGCTGACAACTTTGTTGTCCAAAAGGTAGAGGAGGGAACTAGAGGGACAGCCATACTGGACTTAATACTTACAAACTGAGAAGAAGTGATAGAGGGAGTTGAAACTGCAGGAACCTTGGGTGAGAGTGACCATGTCATACTAGAATTCAACATACAAACACAAGCAGTAGAATAAAATGATACAAGAGTCTTAGATTTTAAAAGAGCTGATTTTAATAAACTCAGAGAGAACTTGGGAAAGATTCCTTGGATGAAAATCCTAAAGGGGAAAACAACTCAAGAATCTTGGGAAACTCTGAAAAATACAATCATAAAAGCCCAGACTAGCGCAATACACTGAGAAAGAAAAACAAGAAATCCAAGAAGAAACCAGCATGGCTGCAAAAAGATCTCTCTGACAAATTGGAAGACAAAAAGGACAAGTACAAAAAATGGAAAGAGGGACACATAACTAAGGCAGGATATCAGCAGACAGCCCGAATCTGCAAAGATGAAGTCAGGGAAGCAAAGGCTCAGAATGAACAAAGACTTGCAACAAAAGATAATTATAAAAAAGTTTATTCCAACATATAAATAAAAAGAAAAAAAAATCAAGGAAACAGTCAGTCCACTAAAAAGAGAAGATGGCAAGGAAGTAACAGGCAACATAGAGAAAGCAGAGCTGCTTAACTCATTCTTTGCAAAAAGAAACTATAGCCCAACCTACCAGAAACATAACTTTAAAAAACAGACTGGAAATAAAGTTACAATAAGCCAATAAATAAATAAATAAATAAAAATAGTAAGAGAACACCTGTCTGATCTTGATGAATACAAATCACCAGGACCTGATAGATTACATCCCAGAGTTCTAAAGGAGCTGGCAGATGTCATCTCAGAACCATTGCACCACATCTTTCAAAAATCCTGGAACACCAGGGAACTACCAGAGGACTAGAAAAGAGCTGATGTGGTTTCCATATTCAAAAAAGGAGGAAAAACAGACCCAGGAAACTACAGACCAAGCAGCCTAACATCAATACCTGGGAAAAGATTATCTGGAAAAGATAATAAAAAAACAGATCTGCCAACACTTAGAAACGAGTAAAGTAATAACTAGCAGTCAGAATGGGTTTGTTAAAAACAGATCATGCCAAACCAATCTTATTTCATTCTTCAACATAGTGACTAAATTAGTAGACCAGCAAAATACTGTAGACATAATATACTTAGACTTCAGCAAGGCATGCAATAAAGTAGACCACAATTCTACTTCTTCATAAGCTAGAAAAAAATGGGATAGCTTCATCACCAGATGTATTCGCAACTGGCTGACAAACCATACTCAATGAGTAGTCCTTAATGGGTCTAAGTCAGGGGTGAAATGCTCCCGGTTCGGACCGGCTCAGGCAAGTAGGTAGCGATGGTGGCGGGCAGTTTGGAGAACTGGTAGCAAAAATCCCTGCCTCCAGCCCCCCATGCCCAGCTGAGCTGCGCGATCATCAGAGCCTTTTTTTTCTTTTAAATGGCTCTGACAATCCAAGCTCTGACGATCCCAGCTGAGTTGCCTGCCAATCAGGCAACTCAGCTGGGATTGTTAGAGCCTTTTGAAAGCATTTTTTTACATGGTTTTACATGTAAAAAATGGTTTTAAAAGTAAAAAAAAAAATTGGCCACGCCCACCCAGTCACATTACCCCCACCACCAAGCCACGCCCACAGAACCCGTAGTAACAAATTTTAGATTTCACCCCTGGTCTAAGTCTACATGGAGAGAAGTAAGCAGAGGGGAGCCACAAGGTTCTGTCTTAGGCCCAGTACTCTTCAATATCTTCATAAACAATTTAGATGAGGGAATAGAAGGGGAACTCACCAAATTTGCAGATGATACTAAGCTGGCAGGAATAGCTAACACCCTAGAAGATAGGCTCAAGATCCAGATGAATCTTGACAGATTCATCAGACAGATTAAAAATAAAATTCAATGTAGAGAAAGTAAAGTTTTACACTTAGGTAAAGAAAAACCAAAAGCACACATATAAACTGGGGGGAAACCAGGTTTAATAGCAGTGACTGTGAGAGGGATCTTGGAGTCTTGGTGGACAATCAGCTAAATATGAGCCAGCAGTGTGTAGCGGCAGCTAAAAAAGCCAACGCAATCCTAAATTGCATTAACACCACACTATAAAAAAGATGTTGAGACTCTAGAAAAAGTGCAGAGGAGAGCAACCAGGATGATTAGGGGACTGGAGACTAAAACATATGAAGAACTGTTACATGAACTGGGCATGCCTAGTCTAGTGAAGAGAAGGGCCAGGGGAGACATGATAGCCGTCATGGAGGTGGTCAAGCTGTTTTCCAAAGCACCTGAAGGCCAGACAAGGAATAATGGATGGAAACTGATCAAGGAGAAATTCAACCTAGAAATGAGGAGGAACTTTCTGACAGTAAGAGCAATCAACCAATGGAACAGTTTACCTTCGGAAGTTGTGGGAGCTTCATCACTTGAGACTTTCAAGAAAAGATTGGACTGCCATTTGTCAAAAATGGTGCAGGGTCTTCTGCTTGAACGGGGGGGTTGGACTAGATGATCTATAAATTCCCTTCCAACTCTGTTAATCTGTTATAATCTGGCTCAAAAACAGTAACTGTGAGAGGGACCTTGGAGTCCTAGTTGATAATCACTTAAACATGAGCTAGCAGTGTGCGGCAGCAACCAAAAGTTAATACAATCCTTGGTTGTATAAACAGAGACATAGAATCAAAATTATGTGAAGTATTAGTACTGCTTTATAAAGCCTTAGTAAGACCATACCTGGAATACTGCATCCAGTTTTGGTCACCACATTGCAAAAAAGATGTTGAGACTTTGGAAAAAGTACAAAGAAGAACAACTAAGATTATTAAAGGCCTGAAGACTAAAACATATGAAGAATGGTTGCAGGATTTGGGTTTGGCTAGTCTAGAGAAAAGAAAGACTTAGGAGGGACATGATAGCAGTATTCCAGTATTTGAGAGGCTGCCACAAAGAGGAGGGGGACAATTTATTTTCCAAAGAACCAAGAGAGCAGGACAAGAAACAATGGATTGAAACTAATCAAGGAGAGAAGCAACCTGGAATTAAGGAGAAACTTCCTAACAGCAAGGACAATTAACTAGTGGAAGAGCTTGCCTTCAGATGTTGTAGGTGCTTCATCACTGGAGGTTTTTAAGAAGAGACTGGACAGTTACTTGTCTGAAATGGTATAGGATCTCCTGTTTGAACAGGGGACTGGAATAGAAGACCTTCAAGGTCCCTTCCAGCTCTATTTTGATTCTGATCTTTCAATAACTGCATAATGCTGGAAATGTTCTTATTTGTCTACTGCATTGCATGGGGCTACCTTTGAAAATGGCTCAAAATTTTCCCACTGTTATGATATACAGCTATGCAATATTGGTTGGTGCCAAGGGATCTGATGACATGACCATTAATTATACAAGTGTATTGTGTTCAGTGTATTTCCATGTTCATTTCAAATTGCTGGAATTGACCTTTAAAGTAAAATGATTTCACAGAGTTATTGAAAAGGTTGCCATTCTGCATGAATGCACCTTGTTTATTAAAACCACCCACAAAATGAGTTGGGAGGGACCTTGAAGATCTTCTAGTCCACCCCCCTGCTCAAGCAGGAGACCCTGTACCATTTTAGATAAGTGGCTTTCCAGTCTCTTCTTAAAAGCCTCCAGTCATGAAGCAACCACAATTTCTGAAGGCAAGCCATTCCACTGGTTAATTGTTCTAACTGTTAGGAAGTTTCTCTTTACTTCTAAGTTGCTTCTCTCTTTGATTAGTTTCCATCCATTGTAAGAAACAAAGTCTTGCCTACCAGTAGCTTTCGAAAATAGATTGATCCCCCTCTTGTGGCAGCCTGTCAGAGCTGCCATCTTCCCGCTGAAACCCTGCTCATTTTGATGCCATCCTGACATGAAATACAGTAGAAGGGGAGTTGTCAGGAGGGAGAAAGACAGGAAACGTCCTATGTGCCAACATAGAAGAGGGGCTGGAGGCCACCTGGCTTGGGAGCAGAAGGCAATTGGCCACCAAGGGAGTGCCAAAACCCAGAACTGTCACCAAGCCTTAGACTCTGAATTTTATTGGACATTTGGAAAATTGGCTAAGGGGGCAGGCTTGGGAAAGGGATGAGATAACTTGGGGTATCTTGTGCAGGAATCCTCAGATTTAGCTTTGCTACGCTGCAGCCACTTGGCATCAATAAATGTAAACTTTTCACTACGAATGGAGTTGAGAGTCTTTCGTTATTAGGTGACCAAGTTGGGACAGACCTGACATTAAACTAGATTTGCAATGACAATCCACCTAGAGGACAACTCCTACCGTGGGAAAGGATGTCTTTTCAAGAAATAGAGCAGGATGAGGCAAAAGATGTCTTCTCCAGAAATAGAGCAGGATGAGGTGGAGAAATGGGAATTGGCATCTTCGAAACCAGGTAGCAATGAAAAGAATTCCAGTCAAAGAGAAGAGGCAGAAGCCTTGCGAGAGCTGGATGCCCAGTCCAGAGCTCAATGGTTGACCAGGATTGGGAGGATGGAGGAATGAGCGAAGACCCTCCCGGGGTGACTCTCACACAAGGGGGCCTAGCCCCAATCCAAAGCCAGTGTCCAGCCAGAGTATGTGATTCAACACCAAAGAGTTGGACCCCACTCTGTCATGCTAGAAAAGGTGATCAACTTCCTGAATGAGGCCTTCAAAATGTTGAGGACCCCAGAGGCCCAAAGGGGGCCAGACCCACCACAAACCCAACTGGCCAGGGTGACGGCAGCCCAAGCTGCCACCACTGTACCTTCCCCAATGCCACTACTGCCTTGGATCATTTTCCCAAGGGGAGGCGACTGATGCCCACTGCCTCTGGGGGTGAGGTTCAACAGGGATACCAGGCAACTGGCATTCTTCTTCCTCACCCATATGTTCAGCTATATGGAGGAGTACAGGGCAAACCTCCCAACCAACCCAGCCAAGGTGCTCTGTGTTACCATGGCTCTAAAGGGAGAAGCTGTGGAGTGGTTGGTGGCCCTCCATGATGATGCTGTGGTGGAACTACATCACTTTGACCAATTCATGTGTGCCTTAAGGAAGAGGTTTGAAGACCCCCTCACAGAGTGGAAAGCCATGACTAAGATCAAAACAATCAGGCAAGGAAGACAATCTGTTGCCTCGTATATACATGAATTTCAGAGTCTGGCCTGCAAATTAACCAACTGGCTACAAGACATACTAATTGAATATTTCCAGGAGGGCCTGAGCAACAAAGTGTTCCACACCTGCCTATCCCATGGCTCACCAAGGACCCTGCAGGATTCTGGCAGATGAAATGGAAATCAATATGGCCAGATACCATGACTGAACAAGGAGGGAGCAGAGATGATCCTTTGTACTGAAGAAGAGGGAAACTCTAAAATCCGGGTGATGGTATTCTAGCTCCCACTGATGCCCCACTGGCTGTTACTGCTGTGGGAAGGAGCTGCTGAATGCCATGCCCTAAGGCCATTATCCACCAACCTGCAGAACCCAAAAGGGGAGAAAAATGCTGCTAATCCGAGAGAGACCACGCTTGGAGGAGTGGAAGTCGTAGAGTTCACTCCATCACCAAGCAATGGCAAGGGAATGCTGACCAGAAGCCCAAGGGTTGAATCGGAGAGTGACAGCAAAGGAGACCACAATTCACTGGACAGTCACCCCATCAAACTAGTGACTGTCCCAATTGAATTAATGATGGCCCTTGGAGTGCAAGGGTTTTTTTGACAGCCCTATTGGACTCAGGATGCATCAGATACCTTGGTGGAGAAATGGGGGATGTGCCAATAGCCTTTTCCCAGCTGGTTTGTCACCAAGCCAATGAGGATCAAGATGGGACCCCACAAGGAGATTATCAATTTCATCATGGCCCCCAGCATGGACAGGCCCATAGTACTAGGGCTGACTAAAGAAGTGGAATCCCGCAATAGACTATACAAGGAAAATCCTGAAAATCTGGTGAAAGCATATGGAGTGGGGGGAGAGGGGAGAAGTAGCAGAAACCACTGTTTCTGCTACTTCTTACATTGCTATGCGCTACTAAATGAAAGCAGAGAGTGTGTGGCAGCTCACAAAAGGGAAAACCCTGCCTTCCTAATCTCAAGAGAATATTGGGACTTGGTAGAGGTGTTTAGTCAAATCAAATACACTTCTACCTCACTGCACCACAGATTACAATATTGAAATTTCACCAGGGGTCAAGATACCTAAACCTAAGTTATATTCCATGACCCTGAGGGAACTAGAGGAACTCAGGACATTTATTGACAAAAATCTAGCCTGGGGATTCATCCAACTAACAAAATCACACATGGCAGCCCTTGTGCTGTTCCAGAAGAGGATGGGTCTCTCTGCTTCTGCATAGATTATATGGGGTTTAATGTGATCTGTGTCAAAAAAAGTATAACCCCTTCCACTAATGAAGGGCATGTTAAGTCACTTGGCAAAAGAGAGAGTCTTCAACAAGCTTGACCTGAGAGAGGTTTACTACTGGGTCTGAATCAAAGAGGGAGATGAATGGAAGCCCCCTGGAGTGTTCCCAACTCCGGGTCCTCCCTTTTGGACTGCAACTGCTTTTATGCAACTTATTAATGAAGTCTTGCAGGAGTACCTGTACAAAGAGGTCCTCGTTTACCTGATGGCACTCTAATCTATACAGAGACTGTGGAAGAGCACGTGAGATTTAGCAGGGCAGTGCTGGATCTTTTGTGCCACAAAAACTCTGCACTGCCCAACTTTATGCCAAACTATCCAAATGTGAATTCCATAAATCTAAAATAGACAATCTAGGCTATTGCATCTCACATGAGGGGGTAGAAATGGACCTGGAGAAGATGCAGGTGGTGTTGGAGCGGGAAGCCCCTCACACACAAAAACAGTTTCTCCTTTTCACTAACTTTTACAGACAGTTTATCACAAAGTTTGCACAGATAGCCCTGCCAATCACCAACATTAAAAAATGAAGGGCAAAGTGGGGTAAACTGCAATTGAAATCTTTAAATGTATTGAAAGAAGAAGGGATAATTTATACTTGGTTTCAGTATGGTCAGCTTCAAGCTAGATGGAGGGAAGATCAAAAAATTAGTGTCATGCAAAATGAGGAAAACTTGGTAAAACAGATAAGAAATCAAAGTCAGATGCATATTAAAAGGTTGTATAACGCTTTATTGGAAATAGATTCAGAAACGGAATTGGTTAAGGATTGTATGATAAAATGGGCACAAAACTTTCAGGAACCAGTGATGATGGAAACATGGGAAAAGATTTGGGTTAGAAATGTTAAATTTACGCAAGCACAAAATTTGAGAGAGAATTTTTATAAAATGTTTTATAGATGGCACTTAGATCCTAAAAAATTATCATGTATGTACCCGAATTTGCAAGCTAAATGTTGGAGATGTGAATGTGATGATGCAACTTATTACCATATATGGTGGACTTGTAAGAAAATCAAGGCATTTTGGATAAAAATTTGGTGGGTGATGCAGAACATTCTGAAAAAAAGGTTGAAATTTACTCCTCAATTGTTTTTATTGGGTATAATGATGGATTGTACAGTATTAGAGACTAAACTGATTTTGAACTTAATATCAGCAGCTAGGCTGTTGGTAGCGCAATACTGGAAGAAGGACTCTGCCTACTATTGAAGAATGGACATTGAAAGTAGCAAATTTAGTGGAAATGGCGAAAATCTCAGCATAGGGTGGGGGGAATATTGGGGGGGGGAATTTTCTTTGTAAAACTTTTCAATAAAAAAAAATGAAGGGCAAAGCAAGGTCTAAACCGAGCCAACCGCTAAAATGTTCAATGGAGTGCCAGGCAGCCTTTGAAAGATTGAAATGATTATTTGCCACCATGCCAGTCCTCAAGCATCCAGACTGCAACATCCCCTTCATTGTTCAAGTAGACACCAGTGATGTTGCCATTGGAGCTCTCCTACTACAGAGGAATCATAAAGAGGGTTTGAAATCCTGCGCTTAAACTTCTAAAAAACTCCCCAATGCAGAGCACAGGTGGGCTATCTGAGAAAAAGAGGTGTATGCCATGCCATGGGCACTCCTCACTTGGAGACACTTCCTAAAAGACAGTAAAACTCCTTTTGAAATATGGACGGATCACAAAAACTTAGAAGTGCTCAAAACACCACATAAACTATCCCCAAAAAAGTTAGATGGGTGCAATACTTTAATTGATTCAAGTTCATTCTCTGCTACCTTTCTGGTGGGAAGAACTTCCTGGTAGATGCCATCACCAGACTTCCATAATACAATAATACCAAACAGGAAGTTGTAAGCTTTGTTATTTATTCTACCCTGTTGACAGTCCCAGTAAGTGCAGGCAAGAGCCAAGCCAAACCTCAGTAACAATCTAACCCAGGCACTGAGATCCCTCCTGTCTTGAGACAACAGGTTTACCCACCACCAAGTGTTCTGCATCCTGCAAGTTGGTCTCTCTTGGGTAGGTCCCAAACTCTACATTCCTGAGAGCCAATGCACACTTGTCCTCCAGTGGAGCCATGACTCTAAAACTGCTTGGCATTTCAGGTTCATCAAAACCCTACACTTAGTAAAATACTAATTCTGGTGGCCAGGCATGAAAAAGGACATTGAACCAGGGGTGGGTTCTAAAATTTTTTACTACCGGTTCTGTGGGTGTGGCTTATTTTGTGGGCATGGCTTGATGGTCATGTGACAATTCTTTAGGATTTAGCAGATCTACCAGGCTTTTAACTGCTTGCAGAGTTGTACCGGTCTACTCATTTGGTTTTGGAGGCACTGGTCTACCCATTTATTTTTGCAGGCACCGGTCTACTCATTTGTTTTTGGAGGCACCGGTATACCACCACACTGCCTTTTAACACTGATCAGCTTTAGGGCGGCCCTTTGAAGCCCCGCGGCAAGAGTTTAAACAGTTTTTTTCCTTCTAGCCGATCAGCTGGGACTCAGGAGGCAGCAATAGATTGGGGGTGGGGCCAAATATAAGGTAAGAATAATGCGGGGGGTGGGGGGGCAGAACCAGTTCGGTGACATCATATCGTCATCGCCATCGGCTCGGCGGGACCGGGCCGAACCGGGAGGAACCCACCACTGCATTGAACATTATAGAATAGAATATCCGCATCCACAAAGGGACATCCAAGTAAACCACCGGAACTATTGTAACCAGTAGCCAACTAGGCTGGAAAGAAATCTCAATGGACTCCTGAAAGCACAAGGAACAAATGGTCATTAACCTATTCTCTAAACCCATGATGGCGAACTTATGGCACGCATGCCACAGGTGGCACACATAGGCCTCTCTGCTGGCACACGAGCCCTCACCCCAGCTGAGCTCTGTTCGTGCGCCTCCAGCCGGCCAGCTGATTTTTAGGTCTCTGCAGTGCTGTTATTTAATCAAAATGCAGTTAAAACACTACAAGCCATTGAGAATATAACAATATACATCCAACAGGAACAGGAAGTGCCTCACAGGACCAGATAAAGGTAAATCCTAGAGAGGCAGAAAATGCATCACTGAACAATGGAGATGAATGCTAGAGAGGAATAAAGCTGCATACAAGGCAGACATAACACCTGTAACATTGTAGGCATGTGGGGGAGGGGAAGCATGGGGGGTGTTGTGGACATGTGCAGGGGGATGTTGTGTACACATTGTATTATGGAAGTGGGCATGCACATGCGCGCTGTCGTGCACGGGCACTTTTGGCACTCAAGGACAAAATGGTTAGCCATCACTGCTCTAAACCATAGGTGTCAAACTTATGGTGTCACATTGCTTTCATGTGACATTTTGCAATATTTTTTCCTTTGATTTGATTTGATTTTGATTTTTTTGATTTGATTTGATTTATATGCTGCCCTTCTCTGGAGACTCAGGGTGGCTTACAAGGCGTTAAGCAATAGCCTTCATCCTTTTGTATGTTTTATACAAAGTCAGCTTATTGCCCCCACAATCTGGGTCCTCATTTTACCTACCTTAGAAAGGATGGAAAGCTGAGTCAACCTTGAGCCTGGTGAGATTTGAACTTGCAGTAATTGCAGGCAGCTGATGTTAATAACAGCACTTTCACAGAGCTGTGCTGGCTACATGTCACATCGAGCCCATGGGCAGCCAGTTTGATACCCTTGCTCTAAACAAGTACATTTTGGGGTTGGCCCCAAAATCTCATCATCCAAAGCCAAACGGAAGCTGTGAGTGCATGAATGGCATCCTGGAACAATACCTTCGTTGCTGCATTAATTACCAACAGGACAATTGGGCACTGTGTGCAATCCACACAGTGGTGGGATTCAAATAATTGAACAACCGGTTCTCTGCCCTAAGAACCGGGTGGGTAGGCATGGCTGGGTGTCATGTGACTGGGTGGGTGTGGCAACTTGATGTCACTCATCTCAAGGGCGCCTTGCCTGGCCTCTCCTTGCCTCAAAGGCCTCAATGAGATACAATTTCCCTGTCTATTTATTTATTTACTACTACTGGACATCCAAAATACACTATTTAATCTTATGCATACATGCCATATGTATACATTCATATTACATGGTGTAGAGTATGTATAGGCATACAAAAAGATACATTATCTACTGTATGTGTCTGTACTGTACACACACAGAGAGAGAAAGCTCTTCTAAAACTATACACATTCAACCTCACTTACTGCATTTGGAAAAACAAACCCAGAGTCTACTTTCTGCCACACATTTAACTATTACTTCTGTGCATTAGAACATTACACACGCCTTCAGATTTACTTCGCTAGCCTGCACATGACCGTTAGAGCCAGGAGATGTCATGGATTGAGTAAAATGTGGTGACACTCACTTTAACAATGCTCTTGCTTAGCAACCAAAATTTTGGCCTCAATTGTGGTCATAAATCAAGGACTATCTCTGCCTTCCTCTGCATGGCAGCCTTGTCCTAGTAAACTCCTTCCCTTTTCTGGGAATTTTCCTCTCTGTTAGAGGCACCAAAATAATCCAGATGATATAAGGCCTCCTGCTGGAGCAGGGGGTTGGACTAGATCAGGGGTCCCCAACCTTTTGGATCTCAGGGACCACCAAGTTCATAATTTTAAATTTCGCGGACCACTAATACGAATCCAGTGTGCTGCTTGCTGAAGCACCTGGACTCCCAGTGATGGGATGGGGTCCTTCAGGCACTCTCCCTCCTCTCTCTCCCTCTCTCTCTCCCCCTCTCTCTCTCTCTCTCCCACTCTTTCTCTCTCGTTCTCTCTTTCTCTCTCATTCCCTCTCTCTCTTCCTCTCTCACTTTTTCTCATTCTCTCTTTCTCTCTCATTCCCCTCCTTTCTTTCTCTCCCACTCTTTCTCTCTTTCTCTCTCCCCCATCTTTCTCTCTTTCTCTCTCCCCCACTCTCTCTCTCTCTCTCATTCTCTCTTTCTCTCTCTCATGCTCTCTTTCTCTCTCCCCCACTCTCTCTCTCTCTCTCATTCTCTCTTTCTCTCTCTCATGCTCTCTTTCTCTCTCTCCCCTCTTTCTCATTCTCTCTTTCTCTCTCTCTCCCACTCTTTCTCTCTCCTCCACTCTCTTTCTCATTCTCTTTCTCTCTCCCCCTCTTTCTCTCTCTCTCCCCACTCTTTGTCTCATTCTCTGTTTCTCTCTCTCTCCCACTCTTTCTCTCATTCTCTCTTTCTCTCCCCCCTCTCCCCCCTCTCATTCTCTTTTTCTCTCTCATTCCCCCCTCTCTCCCTCCTCTTTCTCTCTCTCTCTCTCCCACTCTCTCTCTCTCATTCTCTCTCTTTCTCTTTCTCATTCTCTCATTCTCTCTCTTTCTCTCTTTCTCTCATTCTCTCTCTCTCTCATTCTCTCTCCCACTCTTTCTCTCTCATTCTTTCTCTCTCCCCCCTCCCTCTTTCTCATTCTTTCTCTCTCCCCCTTTCTCTCTCCCACACTCTCTCTCTCATTCTCTCTCTCTCCCCCCTTTCTCATTCTCTCTTTCTCTTTCTCTCTCTCCCACTCTTTCTCTCTTTCTCTCTCCCCCTCTCTTTCTCATTCTTTCGCTCCCCCCTCTTTCTCTCTCTCTCTCCCACTCTCCCACTCTCTCTCTCATTTTCTCATTCTCTCTCTCTCCCCCCTCTCTTTCTCATTCTCTCTCTCTGTCTCCCACTCTTTCATTCCCCCTCTTTCTCTTTCTTCCACTCTTTCTCTCTTTCTCTCTCCCCCTTTCTCTCTCCCCCCACTCTCTCTCTCATTCTCTCTCTCATTCTCTCTTTCTCTCTCTCTCTCTCCCCCACTCTTTCTTTCTCATTCTCTGTGTTAAGGAATATGCGCAGAGTAACCCTTGAGTTGCAAGATTGTGCACATGAGAAACGGCTGAGAGTGATTGTGAATAAGCACTGTCAATACAGACACACTTTACTTTAGGAAAAAGTAAAGCAAAGTCCAATAAACAATCCAGGTCATACACAGATAAAGTTAGTTAAATTGTCAATCCAGGGATATTCCAAAAACAAAGTCTTCTTACCAGTTGTTGTAGTCATATGCAATAAAACAATTCTTTTTTGGAGTTGCAAACAGGAACAAGTACAGCAGTAAAACAATCAGTAAAACAGTAGAAAACAACAAGTAACAATGATTAAGCAGTGATCATGCAGAGAGAACAGGCAGAGAGGAGCAGAGGGTAGCAATAATAATGTAATAAGAAAAATAAACCATAATTCAAGCTTCCTCTTAAGGACGTTGGCTACAGAGCTAGCCAATCAGAATACAGTATGATGCAATACAGCATTACAGTCTTAAAGCTATAC
Organism: Pituophis catenifer annectens; assembly: GCF_029215685.1. Lineage (NCBI taxonomy): Eukaryota > Metazoa > Chordata > Lepidosauria > Squamata > Colubridae > Pituophis > Pituophis catenifer. The sequence goes on along the minus strand of NW_027256883.1, from coordinate 103,703,115 downwards.
ATTACATTTTGACTGCAAACATGCATTGATGGTTTATATATATTGCCAACCCAACCAGTTAGGCAATAGCCATTTCCTAACACTCTGTTTCTCTCTCTCTCCCACTCTTTCTCTCTCATTCTCTCTTTCTCTCTCTCTCTCCCCTTTCTATCTCATTCTCTCTTTCTCTCTCTTTCTCCCCCAAGTGGCAGGAAACAAGGGCTGCCTTGCGCCGCAAATATACCAAGATGGAATCCTGATGCCTCACAGCAGAGAGAAGAAGCTGGATTTTGCTCTCCATTGCAAACACCAGATCGGCCCCTGCCAGCTCTCGAGGAGCCTGAACAAAGTTTCCAGTGCCGCTTCAGGAAGCGCTCCTCGAGAGACGAGAGCTTGCAGGGGACTGATCTGGCATCCGCAATGGAGAGCAAAATCCAGCTGCTCCCCGGATCAGTCACCATTTACCGCTCTGAGTTCCAAGTGGCAGGAGACGAGGGCTGCCTTGCGCCACTGGCTGGCGCAAATATACCAAGGCAGAATGCTGTTGCCATGCAAATGAAAGTAGTGCTTCGCTCTCACAGCTTCCAGCCATCACAAATGCTGTTTCTTCCCGCTTGTGCTGCCCCCTCCCCCACCGCCACAACAGCACCATTCATTCTGGACGCTCCTTTTTCTGTATTGCACCACCTGCAAAAATGCAAAAATACGAAAATTTTTCCGCAGACCACCAAAATTTTCTCACGGTCCACCCTCTTTCTTTCTTTCTTTCTTTCTTTCTTTCTTTCTTTCTTTCTTTCTTTCTTTCTTTCTTTCTCTTCCTTCCTTCCTTCCTTTCTCTTTCTTTCTTTCTCTCACTCTTTCTTTCTCCCTTCTTTTTCTTTCTTTCCCTTTTCTTTCTTTTCTTTCTGGTCTCTCCCTTCTCTCTCTCTCTCTTTCTCTCCCTTCCCTTTCTCCTTTCCTCTCTCCTTCTAAGGCTAGGAGACCCACCTAAAACAAAATCTCCTTTGGATGAAACCGGCCATTGCTATCTGGCTTATTCAACCCAACACACACACACACACACACACACACACACACACACACACACACACATGCTTTGCTTCCAACCAAACCCAGAAGTGAAGGAGAGGCGGGTGCACACATGGCAACCAGGAAGGAAGTTGCAGCAACAAATGCTGAGATGTTTGCAGTGGACATAAAAACATATTTAAGCTGCCTTAAAGCGGTTCAGTGTGTTTTGCCCCATTTCCCTGCCACCTGCCTGCCACCTGCTGCCACCAACTGCCTGTTTGGCAAGAGGCTATATTTTCTTTTTGTGTGAAGATTGATGCAAAGAATGAGTTAATCAGTTCTGCTTTCTCTCTACTGTCCATATCCAAGTCCCATAAAGGACTCAATTGTCTATACACAAAAGCTCAAAGTTTAGGGAACAAACAGGATGAACTTGAAGAACAGTACATGAAGGCAGATACGATATAATTGCCATTAATGAAACTTGGTGGGATGAAACTCATGACTGGAATGTACTGATGGAAGAATACAAACTACTCAAAAGAAACAAAACTAACAAAAGGTGGCATTGAATTATATATAAAATAGATCACCACATCTCTACAGAAATAAACAAAATCAAGGATGAAACCTCCTAGAACCCATATTGGTCAATATAAAATGACATTGCTATAGGCATACTGTATATTACAAGCCACCCAACCAAGCAGAAGAAATAGACAAACTCTTTGCTAATCAATTAACAAATGCATGTAGAAAACATACCACGGTAGTAATGAGAGACTTTACCTACCTTGATATCAACTGGAAGACAAACTCTGCAGCAAGTGGGAGATCGAACAGATTCCTAACCAATTTAGTTGACAACTTTGTCACCCAAAAGGCAGAGGAGGGAGGAAAAATTATACTGGGCCTAATTCTTACTAATAGAGAAGAAGTGATAGAAAGAGTTGCAGTTGCCAGAACCTTAGGTGGAGAGTGACCATGTCATACTGGAATTTAATATAATGCAAGCACAAGCAATAAAATATAATCCAACCAGTGTCTTAAACTTAGAAGAGCTTATTTTACCAAACTCAGAGAGAGCCTAAGCAAAATTTCATGGATAAAATTCTTTTTTTTTTTTTTGAAGATTTTTTATTTTATTTTATGCACAAACAAACACATAATACATCAGTCCTTCCATGTGTCATCTCGGTGTTTCTTCAGTGACTTCTTCTTCTTGTCACTCCTCCTGTCTTCATATTTTCTTAATCTATTACAACATCACTCCCACAATACAATACTTTTATCATAGTATTCTCTTATTCAACTATTAATTTATTTATCTGTATCTCTTTTCTAATCAATGATATAATTGTCCCCATATCTTAAAATATTCTGTATCTTCTTTTTCTTTAATTATCAGAGTTAATCTGTTCATTTCTGCACAGTCTAAATTTTTTTTAATTACTTTGCCTTCCGAAGGGATTTTCTCTGCTTTCCATCTTTGCACAAGTACTATCCTCGCTACAGTTATTACATGTATAATCAAATATATATTTTCTTTACTTATTTTCTCTGGAAGGATACCCAATAGGAACAGCTTAGGTTTTAAGTCAATATGTTGTTGAATCATTTCTTCTAGCCATGTCTTAATTTTACTCCAATAGTTTCTAGCTTCTGAACATGTCCACCACATATGATAATAGGATCCTGGTGTCTGATGACATTTCCAACATTTAGCTGATTTATCTTTAAACATTTTTGCCAATTTTTCCAGAGGCATATTCCATCTGTAAAACATTTTATATTGGTTTTCTTTATATGTAGTGGACATTGTTAATTTATAATTCTTTTCCCATAACTGTTGCCACCTGTCTAACTCAATTGAATATCCAAAAATTTTTGCTCAGGCTATCATTGTTTCTTTTACTTGCTCTTCTTCTAATTCAATACCAAGTAGAAAATTATAAATTTTTAAAATTATTTTATCCTCTGTTCCAGTGACTATCCTATGGATAAAATTCTTAAAGGGGAAAACAAGAAGCATGGGAGAAAAATATGATCATAAAAGCACAGTCCAACACAATACCACTGAAAAAGAAAAATAAGAAATCCAAAAAGAAACCAGTATGGTTGCACAAAGATCTCTCTGACAAATTGAAAGACAAAAGGGATAAGTACAAAAAATGGAAACAGGGACCCATAACTAAGGCAGATAGCCCGAATCTGCAAAGTTGAAGTCAGGAAAGCAAAGGCTCAAAATGAACAAAGACTTGCAACAAAAGTCAAAGTTAATTTTAAAAAAAGTTTCTTTCAACATACAAATAACAAGAAGGTAACAGTTGGTCTACCAGACAGAGAAGATGGCAAGACAGTAACAGGCAGTAGAGAGAAAGCAGAGCTGCTTAACTCATTCTTTGCATCTGTCTTCACACAAAAAGAAACTAAGCCCAACCTATGAAAAACATAACTGTAAAAGACAGAATAGAAATAAAAATTAAAATAAGCAAGAAAATGGTAAGAACCTGTTTGACCTTGATGAATATAAATCATTGATTTATATTCATCAAGGGACCTGATAGATTAACAGAGTTGGAAGGACCTTATAGGTTATCTAGTCCAACCCCCCACTCAAGCAGGAGACACTGCACCATTTTTGACAAATGCAGTCCAATCATTTCTTGAAAGTCTCAAGTGATGAAGCTCCCACTACTTCCTAAGGCAAGCTGTTCCATTGGTTGATTAGATCCTGGATTTCTATAGGAGCTGGTAGATTTTATCTCAGAACTATTGTATTATATCTTTAAAAAATTTTGGAGCACTGGGGAACTACCAGAGGATTGGGAAAGAGCTGATGTGGTTCCCATCTTTAAAAAAGGAAAAAAAACAGACCCAGGAAACTACAGACCAATCAGCCTAACATCAATATCCGGGAAGATACTGGAAAAGATAATAAAAAACCAGTTCTGCGTACATCTAGAAACAAATAAAGTTATAACTAGTAGCCAGCACCGGTTTGTTAAAAACAGATCATACCAAACCAATCTTATTTCATTCTTTGACAAAGTGACTAAATTAGTGGACATAGTATGCTTAGTCTTCAGCAAGGCATTTGTCAAAGTAGACCACATCCACAACCTACTTTTTGATAAGCTAGAAAAATGTGGGACAATAATGTCTCCTTCTCCCCACCCCTGGGTGACCACATTGCCCAATGAAACATTATTTTGTTATGGGAACAGTCCATCTCTTTCTCAAGCACATGCAGCAGTGATCTTGATGGCTTCCTGGCTCTCTCTGCATACATTCTCCACATTCCATTTCCCCTTTCCCTCCTCCCAGTTCATTGGCAAGTTGAAAAACATTAAATATTGAAAGAAGCAAAAGGGTTCAATCTTGACATGCTGGCCCCCTGAAGGAAAAGGGCATCTGGAAAATATTAAAAACAGAATAATTATTGTTGCTCAGGTGGTCCTAGCCTTCACTAATCTCCTTGGTCGCTTGGGGTATTTTGCATGGAACTTTTCTACTAACTTGTCTGCATTGACATTTTGGCCACCTACACACTCTTCATCAGTTGAGGGATATCCCTTCCACTGCACCAAGTATTGTAATTTCCCCTTAAAGTATCTTGAGTCCAGTATCCTCTTTATCTCATAGTGTTTCCCTCCCCCACCATCTCGGGAGGCAGGATCTTTTCCTCTATTGGCCTTAGCTTGGAGCCTTTGAAGGTCTTCAGTAAACTACAGTGAAACACTGGGTGGACCCATCTGATTACCTTAGGTAACTGCAATTTCACTGTAACTGGGTTTATAATTTGAACAATTGGGAACAGACCTATGTACTTGGGACCCAATTTCTTACAAACCTGGTCGAGCTTCAAGTATTTTTAGGCAGGTAAGCTTTCTCCCCAAGCCTGAAATCCTTATGGACTCTTTTCCAATCTGCCTGTCTCTTTTGTGACTCCCTGGTTTTATTTAGGGCTTTCTGTATATTTCCCCAAGCAGCTTTCAATGTTTCCATCTATTCAGCTACTGTTACTGAGGGAGGAGACTTCCTCAGGAACTCTGGCATTGGCACATACTCAACTCCTGTGGTCATTTTAATAAAAGGGGTGAATCCAGTGTTATTATGCACTGAGTTGTTATAGGCCACTTCTGTGAAATTAAGAGCTCTGCCCAGCTGGTTTGTTAATATCAATGTATATATTGCTCCACTATTGCATTAACTCATTCTGCCACTCCATTAGTGCTGGGATGGAACCCCAAACTAAGTCCCTGTCAGTTAGCCTGCTGCTTGCTGCCATGAAAATGGAGGGGGGGGGCGCTCAGTGGAGAATGTTTCTTTGCAAAGCCCACGGTCTGGGCTTTATTTATCTCTCCAAGGACATTTCTTCTAGCTTTGGTATGCAACAGCCAGAGATGATGCACTTGAATCAAGACTTTCTCAAAACATTTCCTGGCCAGTGCTTCCCTCTGTTTGCCTAGCTACAAGGGGCCTCTATAGTTTGTTTCAAGTTGCTCCTTTACATGCTTTTGCCTCAGATTTTGTTTGTAACTTGTTGCATTCAATTCTCTTCTAGTAAAAGTACATTTTCTCTGAATCTATGTAGCCAAGGATTTTTCTTTCCTAGGAATTAGACAGAGGCATCCCTGATATAAGGCAAGAACTGCTTTAATGGTCATCCCAGAGACAGCAGTCTACTGTGGGGACTGAGCCATGGAAGTCCAACCATGGGAGTGAGCCAGAGGAGATTGGAGCTACGGCCAGCTCCCCCACTAGACTGCACAGTGCTCAAGATGAGGCAGAATGGCAAGAGGAACATAATGTCAATGAGAAGCCTATCAGGTCCAGCTGGTTACTGGATGTGAGACAGAGGTCATCCCAGGCCAAGCCATGGATGGAGCTACTATAGTGTGGACCACACCTGCTCTACTGAACTGGCACCAGCACAAGCAATACCACCACTGGCAGTGGCTGCTGCACAAGCCACCCCACCTGTAGGGGCCACTCCCAGAGGCACTGAGCCCCAAATGTCCCAGCCTTGGGGGTAAAGTATGGGGGAGACCCTGAGCAACTGGGGTTCTTCCTGCTGCAAGTTTGGAACTACAAGCAGGAGTATTGGGCTGAACTGGAGTTGGGAGAAGCCTGAATAAGACACACTACCATGGCTCTGGAGGGTGCAACTGCCAAATGGCTGGTCTCACTCCACAATGATGATGGCCCCCCAACTACGGAACTATGACCACTTTATGGCAGCCCTATTTATTTATTTATGGTCCTAAGCCATGGAGCGCTCTAAAGGTGGTAACTAAGACCTTGAAGTGCACCCGGAAGACCACAGGGAGCCAGTGCAGCTCGCGCAGGAGGGGAGCCACATGGGAGCGCCATGCTGCTCCCATAACTACCCGCGCGGCCGCATTCTGGACCAGCTGGAGCCTCCGGGTGCTCCTCAAGGGGAGCCTCATGTAGAGAGCATTACAGTAGTCCAGGCGTGAAGTGATGAGGGCATGAGTGACCGTATTTAACAAGTCCCGATCCAGAAAGGGACGCAACTGGCGAATCAGGCAAACCTGATAAAAAGACCTCCTGGCCACAGCCGTCAAGTGTTCTTCTAAAGACAGCCGTGAGTCCAAGAGGTCGCCTAAGTTGCGAACCCTCTCCGTGGGGGGCAATGACTCATCCCCAATAGTCAGTGATGGCACCAACTGACTATATCGGGACGTCGGAAACCACAGCCACTCGGTCTTGGATGGGTTGAGCCTGAGTCTGTTCCTCCCCATCCAGATCTGTACAGCCTCCAGGCACCGGGACATCACTTTAAGGGCATCATTGGGGTGGTCCGGGGTGGAGATGTATATAGCTGAGTATCATCAGCATACTGATGATACGTCACCCCAAAACCACGGATGATCTCACCCAGCGGCTTCACATAAATGTTGAACAGAAGGGGTGAGAGAACCAACCCCTGTGGCACCCCACATACAAGGGGCCTCGGGGTCGACCTCTGCCCCCCTGTCAACACAGACTGTGACCGATCAGAGAGAAAGGAGGAGAACCACCGCAACACGGTGCCCCCCACCCCTAACTCTTCTAACTGGTGCAGCATGATACCATGGTCGATGGTATCAAAAGCTGCTGAGAGGTCTAATAGGACCAGGACAGAGGAGCAACCCCTGTCCCGGGCCCTCCAGAGATCATCTACCAATGCGACCAATGCCGTTTCCGTGCTGTATCCAGGCCTGAAGCCCGACTGGAACGGATCTAGATAAGCCGATTCATCCAAGTACTGAGGAAGCTGTCGCGCTACCACACTCTCAACAACCTTCGCAACGAAGCGAAGGTTGGAGACTGGACGGTAATTAGCCAACACTGCTGGGTCCAGGGAAGGCTTCTTGAGGAGAGGCTTCACCACCGCCTCTTTCAAGGCGGCGGGGAAGGCACCCTCTCTCAAGGAAGCATTTATAATCCCCTGGAGCCAGCCTCGTGTAACCTCCCGAGAGGCCAGCACCAGCCAGGAGGGACACGGGTCCAATAAACATGTGGCCTTGCTCAGTCTGCCCAGTATCTTGTCCATGTTTTCCGGAGTCACAGAATCAAACTCTTCCCAGGTAATATTCTCAAGACTTGCGTCCATCCTCCCTCCCGAATCTACCCAGTCAGAGTCCAAATTTTCCTGAATCTGAGCGATTTTGTCATACAGATATTGTACAAAGTCCTCGGCTCTACCCTCCAAGGGGTCCTTCCGTGCTTCCTGGTGGAGCAGGGAGCGGGTCACCCTAAACAGGGCGGCCGGGCGATTATCTGATGATGCAATAAGAGCGGAAAAATAGTTACACTTTGCCGCTTTTATTGCCACCAGGTAGGTCTTAATATGAGACCTTACCAGTGTTCGGTCAGATTCAGAACGGCTGGCCCTCCAACTGCTCTCCAGGCGTCTTTTCCGGCGTACCAGCCCTATGCCAATGGTTCGAGGACCCACTGAAGTGCAAGACTCAGGCAGTGGTGAAATGTAAAATTTGTTACTACTGGTTCTGTGGGCGTGGCTTGGTGGGGGGTAATGTGACTGGGTGGGTGTGGCCAATTTTTTTTTACTTTTAAAAGCATTTTTTCTACAACCCCTTCAACCAAAGAGGTTGTAAAAAATGCTTTTAAAAGGCTCTGATGATCCCAACTGAATTGCCTGATCATCAGAGGCTTTTTATTTATTTATTTATTTATTTATTTATTTATTTATTTATTTATTTATTTATTTATTTATTTATTTATATGCCGCCCTTCTCCAGAGACTCAGGGCGGCTTACAAGGCGTTAAGCAATAGCCTTCATACTTTTGTATATTTATACAAAGTCAGCTTATTGCCCCCACAAACTGGGTCCTCAATTTACCCACCTTAGAAAGGATGGAAGGCTGAGTCGACCTTGAGCCTGGTGAGAATTGAACTCGCAGTAATTGCAGGCAGCTGGATGTTAAATGCTGCATTAGCCTCCTACGCCACTCAGGCTCCTTAAAAGCATTTTTTCTACAACCTCTTCGGCCGAATGTTTTTTGTGAACCTGTTCATTATGTGAGAAGGGGAGGTGTTTCCAAGCCACCAGGTACTGAGTGGTCCCGTGGAATTTCCTAGAGTCAAGAATTTCCTGAACCTCAAAATGTTCTTCACCCTCTACCATAATAGGGGGTGGAACAGGGTTAGTAGCCGGACAAAGATCAGAGGTGACTTCAGACTTCAATAAGCTACAATGGAAAATGGGATGGACTTGCTGTAATGACTTAGGGAGTTGTAATTCCACCGTGGCAGGGTTAATGATACGAACTATGGGGAAAGGCCCAATATATTTAGGACCCAATGTTTTAGACTGCTGCAAAGATTTTAAAAACTTGGTGGAAAGGTAAACTTTGTCCCCCATGTTATAAGGTTTAGGTTCTGTTTGTTTCTTGTCTGCTTGTGCTTTATAGGCAGCCTTGGCTTCATTCAAGGCTTTGCAGAACACCAGCAAATGGTTTGCAAATGACTGATCCACTGTTTCATGGAGGGTATATCCGGTTCAAGTAAGAATAACTCAGGCAAACCATTAAATTCTTGCCCTGTGGCCACTCTGAAAGGGGTAAAACTTGTGCTAGCATGAACTGCATTATTATAAGTTACTTCTGCAAAAGGCAGCAGTTCGGTCCAGTTGTCCTGCTGGTAATTAATAAAACAGTGGCTTTAGCTGTAGGGATCTTTTGGCATGGGATGAAATGAACCTGTTTGGGAAAAGATCTGTGACAACCCAGATTGCTGTGTTTCCAGAACTCTCTGGCAATTCAACAATGAAATAAATGGAGATCTCTCTCCATGGTGCTGAAGGGTCAGCCACTGGCTGCAATAGGTCAGGGGTTTTCCCCTGCCTGCGTTTAGTGGCAGCGCAAATGGGGCAGGTTGCTACATAACTTTCTATGTCCTTTTTAAATGAGGGCCACCAGAATTGCTGTTTCAGTAAATGTAATGTTTTTACAAAACCAAAGTGACCAGCTAATTTGGAGTCATGTCAAGCTTGCATAGTTCTCAGCCTTTCCCTAGCAGGGACATACAGCTTATTTCTTCAAAATATTTTTTTTTCTAACTTTATCAGGATTGTTTGGAACAAAAATAATAATCTCGGCAAGATATTCATTTTTAATGTAGCTATTCTTCCTATCATCGATAACTGCAGGTTTTTCCATTTCTCCAGATCTAGTTTAATTTGTTGCAACAGCTTAGTATAATTATCTTCTTTGATGGTTGCGCATCTTGCTGTTAATTGAATTCCTAAGTATTTTACTTTCTTAACTATCTGAATGTCTGTCTTCATCAATTCTTTTTTTGTTGTTTATCTGTAACATTTTTGTCTAGTGCCTTAGTTTTCTCTTTGTTTATTTTCAATCCTGCAACTTCACCATACTCTTCTATGTTTTTATTAGTTTGGGTCCAGTTTCTTGCAGTTCTTCTAAAATAAATACCAAGTCATCTGCAAACGTTTGTAATTTGTATTTTTCTTTTTTTTTATTTCCATGCCTTTTATTTCTGAGTCTTGTCTAATGTTTCTGTTTAACACTTCCAATGTCAATATAAATAGTAGAGGGAACAAAGGACATCTTTGTCTTGTGCCTTTCCTTATATTAAAGTTCTCTGTCATGTCCCCATTAACCATCATGGTGGGATGAAACCCACAAATAGAATATACAGCTAGAGGGATTTAAATTATTTAAAAGAAATAGACCAAATAAAAGAGGAGGTGGAGTTGCACTATATATAAGAAATAACTATATCTCTACAGAAATAGAGCACAACAATGATGAAAATTATCTTGAATGCATTTGGGTCAATATCAAAGGGGGAAAATATGACATTGCCATAGGTCTATACTACAGGCCACCCAACCAAACAGAGGAAATAGATGAACTTTTTGCTAGTCAGCTAACTGAGGTATGTAGGAAGCATGTCACAATAGTAATGGGGGGTTTTAACTACCATGACATCAACTGGGAGACAAACTCTACACCAAGTGACCAACCTGAAGATCCAACAGACTCCTAACAAACCTAGCAGACAACTTTGTTTCCCAAAAAGTAGAGAAGGGAACAAAGGGATAAACCATATTGGACTTATTTCTAATTAACAGAGATGAAATTATAGAAGGTATTGAAGCTACAGGAAACTTGGAGGCAAGTGATCATGCAATATTGGAATTCAACATTATGCAAGCACAAGTAGTAGAATCAAGTCAAACTAGAGTCTTGGACTTTAAGAGAGCTAATTTCAATAAACTTAGAGAGAGCTTGGGAAGGATTCCATGGATGAGAATCCTCAAGGGGAAAACAACCCAAGAAGCTTGGAAAATTTTGAAAAGTGAGATTATAACAGCCCAATCTAGCACAATTCCGATGAAGAAGAAAAATAACAGCTCTTAAAAAAACCCAGCATGGCTGCATAAAGAACTCTCTGATAAATTGAAAGACAAAAAAGACAAGTATAAAAAGTGGAAAGAGGGGCAAATAACTGAGGCAGAATATCAGGTTGTAGGAGGTTTATGGACATCTAATGGGTATGAATTCTGTCAGAATGACTAGCTATTAGACGCTAGAATAGAGAAGAGTTCTTTTGCTTTGCTGCCATGATAAGCTGTTCCCAGGAGGACCTTGTGTCATGTCTCTTCTTAAGAGCAATCAGTTGCTTATATTGTTTTTTGAGAGTAATAAGATGTTTAAGACTTGTTTTATTACCATTCCCAGTCTCGATTTTCTACATCTTATAAGCCAAGGTGAGAGCTCTCTTAGCTTCTACACAATCCTTGTCAAACCATGGTTTGGAGGCGATATAGGGTCTCTTAGCTGAAAAGTTCCACTCATGTACTAGTTTTGGTTGTAGCTTATGAACTATGTTTTTATATAGTTCTAGTAAATCTTGGATTTACTAGGTTTAGTTGTAATAAAGGCTGAGTGAAGTTTTTGAAGATTGTCTGAAAGAGCTCTCCTCACCTTCTGTTCAAGTGGTTGGGACCATTTGACCCTACATTTTGTTGGGCCTGCTGGAGAAATTGCAGGAATAAATTGGTCCCCGAAGGACATCTGCTGGATGCAGGGCTTCATGTATATACATAAAGGTAGACGATTGCTTTCCAGGTAAGGTAGGACTTCAAAATTTTCTACTTAATGTAATAAGTCCATAAAAGTTAGGATATAATCAATGGTGCTGGCTTTGGACCCTGCCATAAATGTAAACTCGCCAGGATAGTCGCCAGCCCAAGAGCCATTGGATATATAAAGATTGAGTTTATTTGCCATCTTTGAAAGACAGAGGCCAGCAAAATTTGCTCTCTTGTCTTTAGAGAGTTGTGTGAGGGAGAAGCTGGTTCTTACGGGAACTTCCGATGGTAGATAATGAAGATATTTCGTATATAGTGTATAATCATCTGGTCCCAATCTAGCATTGAAGTCTCCCCCTAGTAAGATTTCCTGGCTTTTGGATGGTCCATGTGGAGTTTAGTAATATAATGTTCCAAGTCCATCCATACTGCAGTGATTTCAGCTTTTCTTAACAATGGCAGAAGATAAACATTAATTATTAAGAGCAGGACTGAGTCCATCTTGAGAAGGGCCATAGCCATATGTTTTAATGGGGCAATAAGAGTGGACTCTGCTCTCAAGCTGGTAGAAATGAAAATACCCAGCCCTTCCTTCAGTCTTCCTGGGCCTCTGCCTGGCCTTGCTTCTAGCTTATGCAAGTGATAACCATTTAACAGAAGGTCATCCGTGGTCCAGATCTCTTGCACCAAAATGATATGCTTATCTATCAGAGCATCAGGGTAATTTAGGCCTCTAAAATGGTACCACCCAGCTACTTTCCATGACATAATACTTAGTTTTTCTTGCACTGGTCCTCATAATGTCAGTTAGGGGCGCTTGTTGGAAGATAATTATGCTGGGTATTGTTGATACCAAGAGCTAGATATTGTTTGTTAGTTGATGCATTTAACCCAGAATTTGGCCTATTTGCAAATCTAAGGGGACATAATCCTCAACATCAAGGATAGCCTCCGCATTTGTGTGGGGCACTGAGGCATACCTCTGTCTCTGATCGCCAGCTGGTGGCTGGATCAGAGTGTCTTCACCTTTAGCAATTGTCCCAAAAAAATCCATGTCCAAAACCTGTGTAGATTTATGTCCACTTTTGGAGGGATGTAGCTGAGGATTCATCTTGAGGGAAGATGTTGAGGGAACTTCTGGCTCAAATGAGGGTGGAAACTGTCTGTCAGTTTAGGGGGCACTGTGTGATGAAGCCCTTTGTCTTTCAGCTGTTTCTCAGAGTCTGGGTCAGTCAGTGCAGTTACCCCACTGTCAGCCTGTGTGACACTATCTTTTTTTTACTATTGAGATAAAGGCAGATTGTTGGTTAAGTATATTATCACAAGATTGAGCAATTAGTGGAGCCAAATTAAATAGAGGCTTTGCTGTAGATTGAGTTGTTGTCAGAGCCTCTTTTAGATCATCCAATCTTTGAATAATATTAACTTGCTCAGGTTCCAGCAATGCATTGAATAGGTCAGTCAGCATTTCTTCTGGCACATCCTCCACAATCTCTGCAGCCATGGGCAACACAGTCTGTATATCACCCCTTTGCCTTCTCAGGGTCAATTCAGCTGAAGCAGCCCCAGACTTAACAGTGTGAGGACTGTTGCAGCCTGGATTTAAAGCAACAGTTCCCTCTTGGTGATGCTGTTTCAGGAATGGGCACACTTTGTCTGAGCAAAAGTCCTATATTGGAAATATTGAAAAGGTGCTCAGAAAGGGCTTCATTCTAAAGAGCATAGAGGGAATTGTGGGCTGCTGGAATGATAGGAGAATTCTCATACATTGCCTTCTCACTGGCAGCCACTCTGTGTGTAGAATTCACTCAGAGTGAATTCACAGCGGAGCAGCTGGCTCAGGAACAGCCTAACAGCTTCTCTATCACTCCAACGCCCTCTATTCATTCTGTTGTTGTAAATTTGCAAGGTAACCTGGTTAGTCTGCAGACTGTAGTTATATTGGTCACCTCCTAGGCCTTTACCTGATTGAGTGTTTTCTTTATGTGTTCACATTTTTGGAAGGAAGTGTGGGAATGCGGTGGCCATAGTACATGTATAGACCAGTCTAACTGGTTGGACACTGTATGGAGCTTGGCACCGAAATAATCTGACTATGAAAAGCGGGTTCAGCTGGATACTCTCTAAAGGACCCTATTTTGTTCTCTCTTTGTTCAGAACATAGACTGTATTTGAAAAGATAAGAGACATCTCTTTGCGGAACATTCCTGAGAAGTGAGGCAATGAGATAACAGGAGATGGGCCTCTCACCTGGTAGTAACTGACACCAAATAGCCAGAGTTAAGTTTTGTTTTTACACCTTAAGTATCGCTTTCCTAGAAATCACGTGATTTACTGTAATTGGTAAGAATGTGAAACTTATGGAGAATATATGGATGTTTTTCTATCTCTTGTATGTAATATGAGATGTGTAGCCATAATAACGCCTTCTGATGACGCTGTATTTTGATAACTAATAAAAGAGATGGTAGCCTTTTGTTCGCTGCTCTCTCATCCCGAGAAAACACTTGTCCTTGTGTTTTTCCTAATCTGGACTCATGAGAAGCCCACCAGGATGAATGCAACAGGAAGACAAGGGCCTTCTCCAGTTTCATTTCCTGAATTAGCCATCCCATGGTTGTCATCCTAAGTCCTTCTGCAGTATTTGGGTGGCTTTTAATAAATTTTGCAAAAGATTCTTTCAGGCAATCAACCTTGCTTATGACAGTTGATAAAAGTTTGTAGATTGAGTTTACAGTTTGAGTTGTAAGCAAACGTTGTCTAGAGAGGAAATCTGTCCATTTTCCCCCTTTAAATTTATTACATCTCCCTCCTGTGCAAGGAAAGCTGCTGCTGAGTTCCAAGGAGGGGAACCATTTTCTGAGAGAGAAGAAGAGAGTTCTATATGCTGTTTGCTTTCAAGTTCAGTTTGTAAGTCCCATTCCAATGAGTCACATAAATTAAATTTATCTGATAAGGTGACTGCAGATGAGTTACTTACTGGAACAGACTGTCTGTTTACGGTATAATCTTCCATTTTCTGCTGCTTCAATGGCTTGGATGAACTCAGAAAATACCCCGACCCTGTAAAAATTAAGTAAGGAAAGCTAAGGCTCACAATGAACAAAGGTTTGTGACAAAAATAAAAAAATAACAAAAAAAGCTTCTTCCAACATGTTAAAAACAAGAAAAAAGTCAAGGAAACAATTGGTCCGTTGCTGGGAAAAAGTGGCAAGAAAGTGACAAGCAACAGGGAGAAAGCAGAACTACTTAACTCATTTTTTTGCATCTGTCTTTACACAAAGGGAAAAAACAGTCCAACCTATCAAAAACAGCACCACAAAAAACAGATTAGGAACACAAGTTAAGATAGGGAAGAAAATGGTAAGTGAACACCTGTCTACCCTAGATGAGTTTAAATCACCAGGACTGGATGGATTACACACAAAGGTTCTGAAGGAACCAGCAGACAAGATCTCAGAACCACTGAACTATATCTTTCAAAGATCCTAGAGCACCAGGGAACTGCCAGAGGACTGGAAAAGAGCTGATGTAGTTCCCATCTTCAAAAAAGGAAAAAAATAGATCCAGGAAACCTCAGACCTATCAGCCTGACCTCAATGCAGGGAAGATTCTGGAAAAGATAATCAAGCAATGGATCAGCGAACACCTAGAAGCAAACAAAGTAATAACCAAAAGCCAACATGGGTTTCTCAAAAACAGTTCATGCCAGTCTAATTTTATTGCATTCTTTGATAAAGTGACAAAATTAGTGGACCAGATTATGCTGTCGATATAATTTACTTGGAATTCAATAAGGCATTTGATAAACTAGACCATAATCTACTACTAGATAAAGTAGAAAAATGTGGGTTAGACAGCATCACAACCAGATGGATTCGTAACTGGCTGACCAACCACACTCAACATGTAATCCTCAATGGAACTTCATCTACATGGAGGGAAGTATGCAGAGGAGTACCCGAAGGCTCTGTTTTAGGCCCAGTACTCTTCAACATCTTCATCAATGACTTGGACAAGGGGATAGAAGGGGAACTCATCAAATTTAAAGATGACACCAAGCTGGCAGGAATAGCCAAAACTCCAGAAGATAGGCTTAAGATACAGAAGGATCTTGACAGACTTGAACATTGGACCCTATCTAACAAAATGAAATTCAATGGTAAAAAAAGTAAGGTTCTACATTTAAGTAAGAAAAACAAAATGCACAGGTACAATATATATGGTACCTTGCTCAATAGTAGTAACTGTGAGAGGGATCTTGGAGTCCTAGTGGACAACCATTTAAATATGAGCCAGCAGTGTGCAACAGCTGCCAAAAAAACCAACACAGTTCTAGGCTGCATAAACAGAGAGATAGAATCAAGATCACATGAAGTGTTAATACCACTTTTAATGCCTTGGTAAGGCCACACTTGGAATACTGCATTCAGTTTTGGTTACCATGATGTGGAGACTCTAGAAAGAGTGCAGAGAAGAGCAACAAAGATGATTAGGGGACTGGAGGCTAAAACATGAAGAACGGTTGCAGGAACTGGGTATTTAATGAGAAGAAGGACTAGGGGAGACATAATAGCAGTGTTCCAATATCTCAGGGGCTGCCACAAAGAAGAGGGAGTCAAGCTTTTCTCCAAAGCACCTGAAGATAGGACAAGAAGCAATGGGTGAAACTAATCAAGGAGAGAAGCAACTTAGAACTAAGAGAAATTTCCTGATGGTTAGAACAATTAATAAGTGAAACAACTTGCCTTCAGAAGTTGTGAATGCTCCAACACTGGAAATTTTTAAGAAGATGTTGGATAACCATTTGTCTGAAGTGGTGTAGGGTTTCCTGCCTAGGGGGTTGGACTAGAAGACCTCCAAGGTCCCTTCCAACTCTGTAGCCCTCCCCCTTACTGATTTACTATGGATGAAACATCTGACTAATAATAGAATTCTATTCTATTCTATTCTATTCTATTCTATTCTATTCTATTCTATTCTATTCTATTCTATTCTATTCTATTCTATTCTATTCTATTCTATTCTATTCTATTCTATTCTCAACTTTGCAAATTTAGAATATATTGCCTCAATCATATTAGTAATTGTTTCACCAAAGTCCATATATTTTAATTGTACTACCATAAATTGCCAATTTACATTGTTAAATGCTTTCTGTGCATCTAAAAAGATCAACGCCATTTATCCATATTCCTTTCACTTTTATAGTATCCTTCCCAACCAGTGGGTGTCACCCTTGCTCTATTTCTCTACTTTTACTGCAGGTTTTTTTAAAATATCCAAAATGTCCAAGAGTCTCTTTAAAAGTCCATCAAAGCAAAATAGCAATAAAATATATTCCAATATTTTTAGATCAATTGAAATTATTAAAAATAACCAGCCCAGGCTTTCCTGTTGCTTTAAAGTGTGCTTCTCTTTAAAAGTTCTTTTCTCTCCCCCCCCCCCCGGACCTGTCAATAGTTCAAAATCTTAGTCACCACTATATTTGGGGAGCAGGAAACAAAAAACCCTGCCTCCCACTCTCTTGAGTCCCACTCTAAAAAAAAGGTTGTTTTTTAGGGGAAATTTCACAACAGAAGTTAGAAAATTCTCACCCAGATCTGCCATGCTGTTTCTCTCTCTCTCTCTTTTTTTTTTTAAATGTTTTATTGTAAGAAATTATAATAATACAATTTTATCCATCCGGTTACATAGTATGAAAAAAGAAATAAATACAAATTGTACATATTATACATAAGTAGGTAATCTTTGCAAACCAGTTACATGGTAAAAAACAAAAAAAAATTGTGTTCACATATCATTTTTAGTGTATGTATATATAATAATCTTTAACAATAAATTAGTAAATACATAAATTATGTCTTTTGCTTACCCATGTAACCTTTCCTTGCCTTATTATATTTCCTACCATCCACAGTACATCTTCTCTTACTATTTCATTTTTCTATTTCTTGTACTTGCTCTGGTCTCTTTCCTTTTTATTTCAATTTCCTCTTCTCTAACCACCCGTACCACTTATCCCATACGCTGTAATAATCCGAATCTTCTCTGTCATTAATTTCTAATGTTAATTTATTCATCTCGGCACATTCCATTATTTTGCCGATTACTTGTCCCTTAGTTGGTATATTTTTCTCTTTCCATTGTTGAGCGAAAGCGATTCTTGCTGCTGTTATTATATGCACTGCCAAGTATTTCTTCTTTTTTGCCATTTCCGTTTTAAGGATTCCCAGGAGAAGTGTTTTAGGATCTAATTCAAAGGTTTCACCTATTATTTCTGAAAGCCAATTGCAAATCATCTTCCAATATTTTTTTGCTTGAGAGCAGGTCCACCAGCAGTGGTAAAAGGTACCTTGCTGGTGTCCACACTTCCAACACTTTGGGTTTGAGTTAGGGTAAATCTTGGCAATCCTAGCTGGTGCTAGGTGCCACCTATAAATCATCTTATACTGGTTCTCCTTGTAAGTAGTTGCCTTGGTAAGTTTTATATTGTTGTTCCATATTTGATCCCATTCTTCCAGATTTATGTTTTTCCCAATGTTTTTGGCCCATGCTAGCATTGGGCCTTTAACCACTTCTTCCATCAGGTCATATTCTACTAAATAGTTGTACATTTTAGCTAATAATTTATTATCTGTACCCATCCAAATTTTATCAAAATCTTTGCTTCCCATTTCTATACCGTATTGTTCTTTATCTTTTTTGTATCTTGATTTTATCTGTGCGTATGTCCACCATTCAACAAAAGTGCCCTGTTCTTTTAATTGTTCTAATGTTTTGAGGTTCCCTGCCTCATCTAGGATTTCTTTATATTTTACAGTTTTACCATGGTCCAGGACATTTGGGTAAATTATCGCCTCCATGGTTGAAAGCCAGTTGGGAATTTTAGTGTAGTGTTTTCGTCTTATTTCTTCCCACGTTGACTTCAATATGTCCCTCAATTTATGTTTGTTGAAATGTGTTTTGGTTTTTTTCCCCGTTTCCCATAAATAGGCATGCCAACCCATCTGGAGATCATGCCCTTCTAGCGTTAGAATTCTTTTGTTCGTTAACGTCGCCCATTCTTTTAACCAAACAAGAATTGCTGCTTTGTGATATGTTTCCCATATTGGTAATCCAAGCCCTCCTCTATTTTTTTTATCTTGTAAGCTCCTAATTGCTATTCTTGGTTTTTTTCCTCCCCAAATAAACTTCCTAATAGTAGTATTAAGTTCACTAAAAAATTTTTTATCAAATTTAATTGGTGCTGTTTGGAACAGGTACAACAATTTGGGTAAGATGGTCATTTTAATTGTTGCTATCCTCCCAAGGAAGGAAATTTGTAACTTCCCCCACTTCTCTAAATCTTGTTTTATGCTTTTTACCAAGGGGACATAATTGTCCTCTTTGAGGGCCAGGTACTTTGTTGAGATCCATACTCCCAAATATTTAACTTTTTTCGCAATTTGGATTCCCATAGATTCCTCCAGGGCTTCTTTCTGGTTTTTCGTCATATTTTTGGTGAGCATTTTGGTTTTAGATTTATTTAATTTGAGTCCTGCTACTTCTCCATATTTATCGAGTGTTTCCAATATTTGTATGCCTGTTTCCACCGGTTCTTCCATAATTAGGACAACGTCGTCCGCAAACGCTTGAACTTTATGTTTCCTTCCTGATTTTAAGCCCTTTGATTTGATCACTCTCTCTAATCTTCTTCAATAGCACTTTAATGCCAATATGTACAAAAGTGGTGACATTGGGCATCCCTGTCTTACTCCTTTGCTGATCTGAAATGTTTTGGTAAGTTCACCGTTTACTAAAATATTGGCCCTTTGCTTCTCATAAATCATATTTATTGTATTTGTAAAATTTTGTCCAAATCCCATTATGTTCAGTTGTTGCTTTATAAACTCCCAGTTCAAATTGTTGAAAGCCTTCTGTGCATCTAAAAAAACTAATGCCACCTCTTTTTCTGGGTGTTCCTCATAATATTCTATCACATCCAGAATCGTCCTTGTGTTATTCCTAATTTGCCTCCCTGGGAGGAATCCATTCTGATCGCTATGTATTATCTTATTGAGAATTCTTTTTAGTCTTTCCGCTAATATATTCATGTATATTTTATAATCAGTATTGAGAAGTGAAATTGGCCTATAATTCTGTATCAATTTGGTATCCGATCCTTCTTTTGGTAAAAGTGTAATATAGGCCTCTCTCCAAGATTCTGGTATTTTGTTTTTCATTAAGGCCTCATTAAAAATTTGGAGCATTCTTGGGAGTAGAATGTCTTCTAGTTCTAAATTTTTGTATAATTCCCCTGGGAATCCGTCCGGGCCCGGAGATTTGTTCTTTTTCAATTTGGCAATTGCAGTCTTTAACTCTGTTAATGTGATCTCTTTGTTCAACATCTCTTTTTCCTCCTCTCCAATCTGTGGCATTCCCTCCTCCAATAAATATTGTTTTACTTTCTCTTTGGGTATATCTTCTTCTTTATATAAAGACGCATAGAATTCGCGTGCTATTTCCAATTTTTCTTCTTCTTTAGTTGTGATATGGCCTTCGGTGTCTTCTAGTTGGAGAATAATTCCTTTCTCTCTCTCTTTTTTGATTCTGTAGGATAACCACCTTCCTGGCTTGTTGGCGTTCTCGAAGTAATATTGTTTTGTTCTCTTAATATTATATGCTAGTTTTTCTTGATCTATTATATTTAATTTATGACGAATGTTCATCCAGTTTTCTTTTGTTGTTTCATTGTCAGGGTTTTGTTGCGCCTCTTTCTCTGCCTTTGCCAGTTCTTCTAGCAATATTCTTTGAGTTTCTCTCCTCTCTTTATTTCTGTATGCTCCATATGATATCATTAGGCCTCTTAAATAGGCCTTCATCGTATCCCAAATTATCCCCCGGTCCATTGGTTCTTTTTCATTTTCTTCAAAAAAGATTTCTAACTCCCTCTTGACTTTATCAATATTTTTTTTATCTCGCAAAAATTGTGTATTCATTCTCCATCTTGTGTTTTTTCTCTTATATCTACTTTTCCATCTGATTTCCAGTGGATTGTGGTCTGCCCAGGTATTGGGTAAGATTTCCGCTGACGCAATGTCCATGCCCAAGTTCCTGCTTACCCACATCATGTCTATTCTAGACCATGATTTATTGGGGTTAGAATAAAAGGTGTATTGTCTCTTATTGGGGTGTAGTGTTCGCCAGATATCTACAAGGTTTAATTCATCCACTAAGTCGAAGAAAGTTTTTGGTAAATTTTTCCTTATTTTCTTTTGACCTCTGGGTCTTTTGTGATCTTTGTACGCATCTGCCACTCCATTGAAATCTCCAATGATGCAGATATTGTTGTTATCCAATCCTCTTATTATTTCTCTTGTTTTGTTATAAAACTCTTTCAAATTTTTGTTTGGGGCATAGATCGCTGCTATTAATATTGCCGAATTGCCCCTCTCAATTTCAACAATTAGTAATCTACCTTTGGGGTCTGCATATTTCAGTTCTGTCTTCATCTCTTTTCTAATATATAGTGCCACCCCTCTCTTTATCTTCATGGCTAAAGAGGTATAAAGATTCCCCAATTTTTTATGTTCCAAATATTTTATGTGTTCTTGTTTAATGTGTACCTCCTGAAGACAGACTATGTCTGCATTTTGTATAACTAATTTGTTAAAGAAGGTTTTTCTTTTTTTATGATCGTTAAGTCCATTTACATTAATCGATAGGATTTTCCAATCGTCCATCCTTGTTGCCTTGTATTGATTTACTTAAATTTGAGGTTGGTATTAGCTCGAACTGCTCTTTGAGGTCTTTGTTTCTTCCCTGCTTCGCTACTTTCTTTCTCTTCCTTTTCTTTCTCCTCCGTGCTCTCTTTCCCCATCGGGACCTCTTCTTGGGATTTTCTTTGGGTGAGTTCTTCTTCTGTAGTAGCAGCTTCCAGTTCCTCTTTGCTACTTTGTTCATCTTCTGACCCTCTCAGTTGGTCAAGGAATTCTTGAGCCTCCACCAGACTATTTATTTTAATTCTCCTCCCTTGCCAGGTAATCAGCATACCCTCCGGCAAGGTCCATCTAAAAAGTATATTCCTTTTATTCAGCTGTGTGGCCAGGAATCTGTAGTCTCTTCATTGTTCTCTCACCCTCCTCGGCACTTGCTTCAGGACAATCACCTCCTTTTCCTTATAATTAATCAGTTCTTCTTTTACCATTTTATAAAAGATATCCTTAACTTTCTTTCGTGCGAACCTTATATGTACCTCTCTGGGTAGTTTGTTCCGTCTAGCGTAGTTTGTCTGTACTCTGTACACCTCGTCCAATTCTTTTATTATGTCGTTTGGATCCTGTTGGAACACCTCCGCTATTAATTCCGCCATTACTTGTCCTAAATTTTCGTCCTTGTCTTCTGTAACGTTTTGGAAACGCAGATAGAAAGAGGCCTTGTCCATTTCCAACTGCGTAATCGATTCCTCCAGATCCCTATTCTGGGCCATTAATTTTTGATCTACTGTCTCTAAATCTTTCTCTTGTTGTTCCACCTTAGATTCTATTTTTTGTATTCTCTGTTTGTTCTTTAGAATGGCTTGTTGTATGTCACCCATTTTCTGGTCAATGCCTTGTATGTCTGTTTTCATTTCCTGATGATTATTAGACATTTTCTCTTGCATTAAGAGCATTGTCTCTTGAATCATTGCTAATGATGCCTGCATCGCTTGCATTGTTGGAATCACTGATGTTTTCTCAATTTTTGGTAGCCCTTCCATCGATTTTTGGGTTGCAGGGGATGACATTATACTTGTGGGACTTGAGACGCTGGAGGTTACTTTCTTTCCTGTTTTTGCCACAGTGGATGCAAAACTTGTCATCTCCCTAAGCACTTTCGCCTGTTCTTTGACTATCCTTTCTATGTTCCTCCAAACCGTCATCCACTAATTGACTTCCCTTGCTTAGTTTAACAGTACTAAAGAAGAGAAATTTTTTTTTAAAGATATTCCCAATTTACAAGACAAGTAGAAATGGTATAATCGACCTTTTTTCCACTATGCTGCCCTCTGCTTAGCTTTGTTGACTAATCATTATTTGAAAGCTGTGTTTCTAATTTAGCTCAACTCCTAATTATCAATTAATTAGATTCTCAATTCTTAGAAAGAAAATACCAATATATATAATCAATAAATTAATACTCAATGTCCAATCAGTAGGCCCTTAATTAATTGATGTTATAAATTAAATCACTATTTTATAAAGTTAATCCTTAGTAATATTAAACACAATAGTCAATCAATAGTCAATCAATAGCCACTCTATGCTCACAGCAGTGAAAAATAGAAAAACAAGACACAAAGAGTAGCTGATAAATAAATGATAGATATATAAATAAGTAAATAGTTAAATAGATATACATATAAGTAGGTATATAGATAGGTATATAAATAGGTTAATAAATAGAAGATAATAGGTTCTAATATGTCTATACAGGTATTTAGATATATTAATTAGCTATGTTGTATTACTGCTTTTAATACTTTGAATATATAAATACTTTGAATAATTTAAATACTTATATAAATATTTTGAATACTTTAAATGTGTAGAAAGAAAAAAAAGAAGAATAAATATGTATATATTGTAGTCTTAGACTATTTTTAAAGTAATGACAATATGTATTAATACAGATTTAAATTCAGGTCTTCTTAGTCCCTTCAAGTACCACACTTATTAGAGTCTATGCAAGAAAGTACATTAATTTAATATCACTCTTCTATTTCTCGCTTCTTCAGGATCTCCAACACCTTGTAAAAATAAGTTTAATTATTCCGTTGTTCTCTTCCTGGTGCTCCTTCCTTCCTCTCTGGCTCTTCGTTATTCCTCTCATTGGTATCAAGTATGGTTGCACTTCCGGTCCTAAATTTCCGGTCGTTCTCCTCTCCAGTCAGCAGAATCTCTTCCCCACGTCCTTAGAGCTCGATCTATGCAGCAAATTAAATCCAAAAAGGTAGTGCCGCTGGTCCGCTTGCCGATCTTTCCTCCTTCTTTCTTGCCAGCCTGTCTGCGATCTTTTTAGCTGTCAATCCTCCTCCTTTCTTTCAGTCACCGCTTTTTTCCTCTTTTGAGCCCTTCCACTCCGACCCGGCCAGCGAAGCTTTATCCGATCTTCCGATCTCAAGTGCGCTCTAGAGAAAGTGGTTGCTGGTGTACTCGCCTCTCTTTCCCGGAATCTTTGCTTCCCCTCTTGTTGGCTATCGTGGCTTCAGGTCTGCCATTAAGAGGCAGACGCGCCCCGTTAGCTTGACAGTGGAAATTGGTCGCGCCGGGTGGGTTTGCGCTCTGCCACTCGACTCACCGAAGCCCCACTATTATCCGCGAAGCCCTCCAGGCTTCCACGCCTCGAACGGTCCCCAAAACGTTGCGTTAAGTGGCAGTGGGAGAGAGCAATCACTCTCACCACGCCATAACACCACGAGTCACCAACCGGAAGTCCCGCCATGCTGTTTCTCAGTCAATCTTCATTCCTCCTTCGGCCCAGCTGTCCCAGCCGTGGTCTGGCTGTAACAGCTGTCTTTTTCTCCCACTGGTTTGAGGGATTCCCTGGATCAAGTGAGGAGACTGCCATCTCCTAATGATCTACAGAGTGTCCCCTCTATCTTCGTCACCTCTCCGGGGTGACTTTGCCCCTGTAGGACGTCCTGGTGATGGAATTTGGCTGGATTTTGCAGAGCCCCGCTAATCCACACCATGTCTCCATGATGTCAAGCTGGTTTCTCTGACTGGCTCATCTTATTAAAAGGTCTTTAAACTAAAATTGAATGGGGGGGGGCAATCTTCACCACCTATAGAACCCAATTCCAAGCAAAAACCACTAGATAACCAATCACATAAGAAGGTACAGAGTAAAGAAAAAAGGAAATATAAAAGAAAAACATAATGAAATAGAAAGTTATGGAAAGGATGGAAATTCCAGTTACAAAGTACGAAATATAAGAAATATACCAATAAAGACCAATAAAGGTCTCAAATTCCTATACACGAATGCTCAAAGATTATGAAACAAAGAGGGTGAACTTGAAGGCAGATATGATATACTGTAGTTTGCCATTACTGAAACTTGGTGGGATGAAATTCATGATTGGAATGTACTGATAGGAGAATACCAAAAGGCAGAGGAGGGAGGAAAATTTTTACTAGGCCTAATTCTTACTAATAGAGAAGAAGTGATAGAGGGAGTTGCAGATGCCAGGACCTTAGGTGAGAATGACCACATCATACTGAAATTCAATATAATGCAAACCCAAACAATAGAATATAATCCAACCAGTGTCTTAAACTTTAAAAGAGCTGATTTTAACAAATCAGAGAGAGCCCATGCAAAATTTCATGGATAAAAATCCTAAAGGGGAAACAACTCAAAAGGCGTGGGAAATTCTGAAAAATATTATCATAAAAGCCCAACACAATACCACTTAAAAAGAAAAACAAGAAATCCAAGAAGAAACCAGCATGGTTGCATAAAGATCTCTCTGATAAATCAAAAGACAAAAGGATAAGTACAAAAAATGGAAAGAGGGACAAATAACTAAGGCAGAACATCAGCAGATAGCCTGAATCTGCAAAGATGAAGTCAAGAAAGCAAAGGCTCAGAATGGACAAAGACTTGCAAAAAATATCAAAGATAATAAAACAAATTCTTTCAACATATAAATAACAAGAAAAAAGTCAAAGAAACAGTCAGTTCACTAAAGAAAGAAGATAGCAAGGAAGTAATAGGCAGTATAGAAAAAGCAGAGCTGCTGATCTCATTCTTTGCATCAGTGTTCACACAAAAAGTAACTAAAGCCCAACCTATCAAAAACATAATTGTAAAAGACATAGTAGAAATAAAAATTAAAATAAGTAAGGAAATGTCAACTTAGTGCATTCCTGACCTCCTCTTGAGTTGCCAGAGGCTCATGATTTAATTAGGGCATCAGTCAGAATCCTGACAGGTAAGAGAACTGTTAGAGTTTGCAGCAGGGGTGAAATCTGAACCGATTTGCTACCGGTTCGCTGGCTTCATATGCATGCTGCGCGCCAAGCGGGGGCGCACAAAACGCGTGCTGTGTGCGCATGCACACACATCAAATGAGTACTGTGTGCGCATATGCACATGCACATGCACCAAACACATGCTGCGTACGTACATGCACACACACCAAATGTGCACTGCATGTGCATGTGCAGTGCACATGAAATGTATGCTGCATGTTTAGAAAGCTACCAGTTCGGGTGAACCAGTAGTTAGTTACTGGTTTGGGCAAACCGGTTCTAAAAAAAAGCTACGAACTGACGATCACCTCTGCCACGAGGTTTAGCTTTGCTAGAAAGCAGGATTTCCTGCTTTCTAGCAAAGCTAAACTGCGCACCACAGCTGATCCCCCCCTCGCTGTTCTACTTACTTTCCCAAGCCTCCTTTTGGCGTGTACTGCGCATGTGCATGCACACACAGTATGCGCCAAAAGAGGCTTGGGAAGTAAGTAGAACAGTGAGGGGGGGATCAGCTGTGGTGCAGTTTAGCTTCACTAGAAAGCAGGAAATCCTGCTTTCCAGCAAAGCTAAACCGTGTGGCACGGTTGATCATCAGATCGTAGCTTTTTTAAACTACCAGTTCAACCAAACTGGTAGCTTTTATTGCTACTGGTTCGTCCAAACTGGAACAGACCGGTAGCATTTCACCCCTGGTTTGCAGCAATCTACATTCTCTTGCAGAAACAGTCTGGCTCTGAACAATTGTCTCAATAATTGCACAATATATATATTTTTTAATTTGATTTATATGCCGCCCTTCTCCGAAGACTCAGGGCGGCTTACAATGTGCTCAGCAATAGCCTTCATCCTTTTGTATATTTATACAAAGTCAGCTTATTGCCCCCACAAACTGGGTCCTCATTTCACCTACCTTAGAAAGGATGGAAGGCTGAGTCAACCTTGAGCCTTGGCGAGATTCGAACCCTGCAGTAATTGCAGGCAGCTGGTCTTAATAAGCTTAATAACAGGGTGCCTTAAACCCCTGTACTACCAAGGCTCATATTGCATTCTGATGCACTCACATGCACACTTCTCAATTTCAGCCAAACTACCTTTGCAGTTTTTAAATTAGCTACATTCAGGAATTGTTCATCTTCCAAATTTAAGATGATGTAGGCCAGTGCCTTATCATGCTGCCTTTGATTTACAGCTGCTAATGGGGTGGATTAATCCTGGGGTGGATTAATAACAATATCCCAGAGCTCCTTAGCTTTCAGGAAGTATTCAATTTTTGCAGCCCAAATAATATAATTCTTCTGTCCCAAATGAGGCAGAGCGTTCTCTTCAAACTCAACAGCCATCCTGCAAGACTTCTCAGCCTTGTTCTCTTTTCCTTATAACATAGACTGTCCTTCAGCTTAATTACAGTTCAGTTTTCACTGTGTGCTTGGTGTGCTCTGGGCCCATAGTCTGTTAGAGTTTGCAGTAATCCAATAAACACACAAGTAAATAATTCAGCAGGATTCATTTATATAAGAAACTTCTTTATATACAATAAATATATTGTATATAAAATGTATATAATATAATAACATATGCATGATGCATATATACAATACCCATGCAGCAGAAGCCAGAACCAGAATCACAGAAGACAGAATACAAAATCACAATTGCTACCATATTTTTTGGAGTATAAGTGTTAGGTGTGACACTCTGGACTATAAGACGCCCCTACCTTTTGGGGGGAGGAAAACAAGACAAAAAAAATCTGCCTTTGCCCATTCGCTGCCATACGTTTGCCACCACCTGTTTGCTGCCACTGCGGTCCATTTGTTGCGGCCCATTCACCACTGCCAAGGCCCGTTGGGTGTGGCCCATTTGTCATGGCCCATTTGCCGCTGCTGTGGTCCATTCAGCACTGCTCATTCTCCACAGCCCGTTTGCTGCAGCCCATTTGCCACTGCCGTGGCCCATTCAGTGTGACTTATTTGCCGTGGCCCATTTGCTGTGGCCCATTCAGCGTGACTCATTTGCCACGGCCTGTTCAACACAGCCCATTTGCCGCTGCCAATCCCTGCCACCTGGAACCAATCAAAAATGTGATGCACAGAGGCAAAAAATGCGACATGCGGAGGCTGAAAACAGCCGGAGGGTGGGAGCCAGCAGGTAGGTGGGGCTTCAGCAACATTCGGTGTATAAGATGCACTACAATTTTCACCACTTTCTTGGGGGGGGGGAATCTGTCTTATACTCCAAAAGGTATGGTATATTCACAGAAGCAATATTGCAAGGACAAAGTAACTCTTATATACAAATCAGTCACGCTAAGCCATGCCCAAGCTCCGAGCCATCTGGGTCACCAAACAGTCCCCATTGGCTGACCTGTTACCATGTCTATTCCAATTCATGAACGTTCATACACTGACAAGAAAATTATCTGACCTTGATGAATATAAATTACTGGGCCCTGACAGATTACATCCCAGAGTTCTGAAGGAGCTGGCAGATGTTATCTCAGAACCACTGTATCACATCTTTAAAAGATCTTGGAGCACTGGGGAACTGTCAGGTGTACTTCCTTCAAAGTCCAGGAAAGAATAAACCAAACTCCATTATTTATAGAGTAATGTACTTTTACTAGAAAATGAAGTGAACGCAACCAAGGAAAAGCTGAAACTAAAGCAATAGGCGCGAAAATTGCATATAGAACTGTCCATTGTCAATCATCCAATCCAAAGGTCTTCCAGAGGTCAGGTGGAAGCACGTCTGGCATCAGGAATGCGATGACAGTTGACCCGATAGCCACTTCAAAGATTTGGTTTCGTTTCTTCGAAAACCCCCCCAGCACGCTTCCCCCCTGGCCCCCTAGCTCTCCCCTCCCCGTTTCTTCTGGCAGCCAAAGCAGTAAAGGCGGAGGCTGACATTCAGCCCCTCCGCAAAAAGGACCTTAGTCCTTAAACGGAGTGAACCCGGTGCTGCTATGTATGGAGTTATTGTATGCCAGCTCCGCAAATGGCAATAGGTCCACCCAGTTGTCTTGCTGGTAATTTACATAACATCTCAGGTACTGTTCTAACACGGCATTGGTTCTCTCACAAGCCCCATTAGTCTGGGGGGTGGGGGTGGGCGGAGCTTAGCCCCTGGGCAGAGCCTATCAACCTTAAAAACTCCTTCCAAAAGTTGGAAGTAAATTGCACACCCCTGTCCGAAATTATATGTTTTGGAGCTCCATGTAATCAGTAAACATGACGAATAAACAGTTTTGCAAGAGTTTTAGCTGAAGGGATTTTAGAGCAGGGGATGAAGTGCACTTGTTTGGAAAACAAATCCGTTAACTGCCCAAATGACTGTGCACCCTTCACTCTCAGGTAGGTCAACAATAAAATCCATGGATATCTCCTTCCAAGGGGCATCCGGCCTTGCCACACTCTGCAGTAAACCGGGTGGCTTCCCCGGAGGTCTCTTAGCTGAGGCACATACCGGACAACTAGCCACATATGCCTCTATGTCCTTTTTGAGTGCAGGCCACCAGAATTGTCTTTTAACAAGATGTAGAGTTTTAACAAATCCAAAGTGTCCCGCTGCCTTGGCATCATGAGTGTACTGTAATACTGTTACTCTTAAACTGTCAGGAACATACAATTTTGCCCCAATCCAAGCTAGACCATCACAGAGTGTACATTCATTTGAATGGGTTTTAAACCATTCGTCAGTTTTCAGGGCTTCTTGTAGTTTCTGAAGTAGCTCGCCCGAAAGGGCTGGATCAGCCCTCGCCTGCGCTCTGGTAGTCATTGGCGCTGCTAGTTGTGTCGAAGGGATGATGGGTCGAATCACTTCTTTCTTGGTAATGTTGTATTGAGGCAATCTGGAGATTGCATCCGCCATGAAGTTCTTTCCACCAGGAAGGTAGCGTAGAGTGAAATTGAAGCGATTGAGGTGCTGGGCCCAACAAGCTTGCTTTGGTGACAGTTTACGTGGTGTTTTCAACACCTCCAGATTTTTATGATCAGTCCAAACTTCAAAAGGATGCTTTGCTCCTTTCAGAAATTGTCTCCACGTTAGCAATGCCCATCACACCGCAAAAGCCTCTTTTCCCATATGGCCCATCTCCTTTCAGTTTCTGATAATTTTCGGGACGTGTAAGCACAGGGTTGTAATTCCCCTTCTGCATTCTTTTGCAGAAGTACTGCTCCCACAGCCATGCCGCTCGCATCAGCCTGTACTACAAAAGGCTCTTCCATGTCCGGATGTTTGAGAACTGGTTCAGCAGCAAACAACCGTTTCAACTTTTCGAATGTGGCTTGACAGTCCATGGTCCATTCAAGGGGCCGTGAGGGCCGTGGTTTTACTTCACCTTTAGTTTTCAGAAGATTTGTTATTGGCAGCGCGATTTTGGCAAACGAGGGGATAAACTGTCTATAAAAGTTAGCAAATCCCAGGAAACTCTGTAGTTGTTTGCGGGTGCGTGGCGCAGCCCATTCCAATACTGCCCGAACCTTTCCAGGGTCCATCTCTATTCCCTCATGTGATATGCGATATCCAAGATAGTCAATTTTGCTTTGGTGGAACTCACACTTAGAAAGTTTGGCATATAGTTCAGCAGCCCTGAGTTTTTTCAGGACAGTTCGCACCAATTTCACATGGTCGTCCATGTTATCAGAGTAGATAAGAATGTCATCCAAGTAGACCAGCACTCCCTTATACAGGTGCTCATGCAACACTTCATTAATCAATTGCATAAACACAGCAGGGGCTCCCTGTAAGCCAAACGGGAGCACTCTAAACTGGAAACATCCCAGTGGACAATTAAATGCTGTTTTCCATTCATCCCCCTCTTTAATTCCCACTCGGTAATATGCCTCTCGTAAATCAAGTTTGGTGAAGACTTTTCCCTTTCCTAAGTGCGCTAACATGTCTTTCATGAGTGGTAGGGGGTAAACGTTTTCCACGCAAATAGCGTTGAGATTTCTGTAATCAACTACCAGATGAAAGGAGCCATCTTTCTTTTCCTGGAACAACACCGGTGCTGCCACCCTGGGTCTGGCTGGTTGGATGAATCCCCGTTTTAGGTTTTTATCAATGAAGTTTCGCAATTCCCCTAATTCTCGAGGGGTCATAGGGTAAATTTTTGGCTTAGGGAGCTTCACACCGGGGAGTATTTCAATGGTCCAGTCCGTAGCTCCATGGGGAGGCAGTACATCCGAGGCTTTTTCACTAAAAACTTCACGGAGATCCCAATACTCCTTTGGAATCTTCTCCTCCCCCTCAATGTGGCCTACTGCCACCTCCGCCCTTTCGGGTCCTATACCGACCTCCGGGGGAGGTTCCCAATCTAGTCTCGGTTTTCCGGTGCGAATATGCAAGACCCCCGTCTTCCAGTTAACCCGCGGGTTCCATCTACGGAGCCAGGGCAGTCCAAGTATGAGGGGTCATTCCATGGCAAGGGCCACAATAAATCTGAGACTCTCTACGTGATCTTCCAACTGCATTTCAATGGGTTCGGTCACAAAGCTGGCTGGGCCCCCTCCTGCAATCGATCCGTCCAACTGACAGAACGCAATGGGCCTTTTTAACGTTTTTAGTCTCAGGCCCATCTTCTCCACCACCTTTGGGCTGATTATGCACCTGGTGCACCCAGAGTCTAATAGGGCTAACATCTGCACCTGTGTCCCTGTGGATGGCACCCTTATTTCTACGGGGATAAGCATGGGGTCCTCTGTGTGACTCATCAGATCATCGGAGTCAGAGTCGGAGTCCGTCCCGCTGTTGTTGTCGGTGGTCAGAGTTCCCAGCTCACCCTGGTTTCGGGGAGCGAACTCGATGACTTCTCCTTTCAGGGTGGTGCCGCGGGTTTTTGCAGGTGTTTTGTCAGCCTCCTTGGGTCCCAAGCTGGTAGCCTTTGGCACTAGTTTGGAGAAACATTCAGCAGCCCGATGCCCTTCCTTTCCACATTTGAAGCAGGTGAAGGGCTTCGATTTGGGTTTGAATTCCACTCTCCCCTTGGCCATCTTTGGTGCTCCTTTACAGTGAAAGGAGGATGACGGGTCTCCTGCACGCCCTCCTCGGAGTCGGCTTTGGGCCAGTTTGATCTCCACATCTTGGCTACTCTTTAAGTCTTCGGGGACCCCCCGGCCTCTATAGTCCTTATATATCTCATCATTCAGCCCATCCTTGAAGCTCTCCAAAAGAGCCATTTCTGACCAGCCTGTCATATAGGGTGCCAGCTTGCGAAATTCTTGGGTATATTCTGCCACTGATCTCCGGCCCTGCTGGATGCCCTTCATTCTGAGTCTCCCCTTCCGTTCAGCTAGGTGGTCTTCAAACTGCCTCCTAAGAGTCCCCATGAACTGGTTGTAGTTTCTCAGCAAGGGGGAGTTATTATTGTGGAGGACCACCATCCAGTCAGCTGCTACTCCTTCTAAGATGTTCGTGACGCATCTCACTCAAGCGGCATCTGATAAGTAGTCCTCCCCCCAGTCCTGCATGTGGTTCCACACTTGGGTCAAAAAAAAACCCCAAAGTCTTCGGATTCCCATCCTATTTCCCGGTTGGGGGGGAATTTTTGGTTTTTTACGTCTGCGGGGGGGGGCTGCTGCAAGGCTGGGGGTCCTTGGCCTGCTGCATCCCTCACTTGAGCTCCAGAAGCCTGAAATGTTCTTTCCTCAGCTTCCTCTTCCTCTCCCCCACAGGCTGTCTCTTCTGGCTCCCCCCTGGGGCCGTCTCCTCCCTTCTCCACAGGGAACCCTTAAAACTCATGGCTTTTCTCGCTTTCTTCAACATCACGGAGAAGTTGCAACGC
Source organism: Pituophis catenifer annectens (assembly GCF_029215685.1). Classification (NCBI taxonomy): domain Eukaryota; kingdom Metazoa; phylum Chordata; class Lepidosauria; order Squamata; family Colubridae; genus Pituophis; species Pituophis catenifer. The sequence continues at coordinate 103,670,752 of NW_027256883.1, read as the reverse complement.
CTGTGCCAACATGAGGCTTTCCTTTTGCTCTTGCAGCCACACTGCCTCTCTCTTACGGGGTCTGGAGCTGGTTACTCCCTGGGGGGTCCCCCCCCCCAGTCCGGCAGTCTTCCTACTCCTTTCGACCATCTGGCTTCCTCAGGCTCCTCTCTCAGCCAGAGTTTTTCCAACCATTCAGCAGCCTCTTTCTCTGTTTGAAGTGAAGTTATCGTAGAACCCGACGCTCCCATCTGGTCTTCTTCACCCTCCTGGTCCGACATAATCTGGATTTCAGTCCCCTCGGTGGTTATCCGGGATGACTGGAGTGAGTTTCAGCTTAATGTCAGGTGTGCTTCCTTCAAAGTCCAGGAAAGTATAAACCAAACTCCATTATTTATAGAGCAATGTACTTTTACTAGAAAATGAAGTGAATGCAACCAAGGAAAAGCTGAAACTAAAGCAATAGGTGCGAAAATTGCATATAGAAAGCATCCCCTCCCACTATCCATCGTCAATCATCCAATCCAAAGGTCTTCCAGAGGTCAGGTGGAAGCCCGTCTGGCATCGTCATCAATCAGGAACGCGATGACGGTTGACCCGATAGCCACTTCAGAGATTCGGTTTCGTTTCTTCGAAAAACCCTCCAGCACGCTTTCCCCCCCAGGCCCCCTAGCTCTCCCCTCCCCGTTTCTTCTGGCAGCCAAAGCAGTAAAGGCGGAGGCTGACATTAACTACTAAAGGATTGGAAAAGAGCTGATGTGGTCCCCATCTTCAAAACAAAAACAAAAAAACACCAGACCCAGGAAACTACAGTCCAATTAGCCTAACATCAATACCTGGGAAGATAATGGAAAAAATAATTTTTAAAAAATAGATCTGTGAATATTTAGAAACAATAAAGTTATAAATAGTAGCCAGCATGGGTTTGTTAAAAACAGATCATGCCAAACCAATATTATTTCATTTCACTTTGACAAAGTGACTAAATTAGTAGACCAGCAAAATGCTGTGGACATAGTCTACTTAAATTTCAGCAAGGCATTCGTCAAAGAAGACCGCAACCTACTTCTTTTTTTTTTTATTGAAACAGTTTTTCAAATACAAATTTTTCCCCCTTTTCCCCCCACTCCACCCTAACCCCCCCTCACCCTCCCCTCACCCTGTGGCTTCTCCAAAATAAAACCCAAATTAATAACAGATTATATAATACTTTACCATCCTTTTGTACCACCCCCCATATACTAACCCTTTCTTTCTAACAATATTATTATATCCCCCTTATACTATACATTTCAAAAACAACATTCAACTGTAAAATTATATAATAAATTCTAATTTAGCAATTTCATCTATTCAACTCATAATCTATCCTTCTAACAATATCATTATATCCCCCTTATACTATACATTTCAAAGCAACATTCAAAGCAACTTTCAGCTGTGAAACTATATAATAAATCCTAATTTAGCAATTTCAACTCATAATCTATCCATTTCCTCCTCCCCCATACATATATCTCTTAATTCAAATCTTTTACGTATATTAATATAACATAACATCCCTTCTCCTAAACTAAACAATCAGTAAACTAACCTATCTCCACCCACTTTCCTACAGGTCTACATACATAATATATTTTTTTTTAATTTGATTTATATGCCGCCCTTCTCCGGAGACTCAGGGCGGCTTACAGTGCGTTAAGCAATAGCCTTCATACTTTTGTATATTTATACAAAGTCAGCTTATTGCCCCCACAAACTGGGTCCTCATTTAACCTACCTTAGAAAGGATGGAAGGCTGAGTCAACCTTGAGCCTTGGAGAGATTCGAACCAGCAGTAAATTGCAGGCAGCTGTGTTAATAACAGGGTGCTTTAAACCACTGTAGTACCAAGGCTCTTTTTAATATCTTCAATATCTTTATTCTTCTACCCGTTCCACTAAAAAAAAAAAATATTTACATATATATATATAAAATCCTCAATTGACTTTAAGTTTGTAATCCATATGATATCTTCTGTAATGTCTCACGGCTGGATTGTTAATTCCATTACCCATGTTAGGGTAACATCACATCCTAATTCCAACAGTATGTTCGGTATCTTCAATTACCATCTGCCCCCATCAATAGTAAATATTTTCATATATAAAAAAAACCACCTGAGTGACTTTATATTTATATTCCATATAGTGTCATCTATAATGTCATCCATCTAGATTATTAATTCCAACCTCCATGTTGGGGTAACAGCCAGATCTTCTGCATGCCCCAATCCCATAGTTCTCTTGCCTTATAGCTCAGCATAAACGTAATCCATTTGTCAAAGAATCCAAAATAGAAAATTCCAATCCACTCAATTTATGGCCATCTTCACATCCCAAGAGTACAGCACTACAGAGATCTGTCACCCTCCTCAGGATAATATAAACCAATACTTTGCCTCAACTAAATTTCTAAATATTCAATCGTCTCTTGAGTAACTGGCATTACACTGTTGTTTGGTCTAAAAGTTTTTATTTTTGTAGGACCTGCTTCTTCTTTTCTTAACTTTTTGTGGCTTAGATCTCCATCCTGGTTTCCTTTCTATGAGTTGTATATCAACTGTTTGGTTTCCATGCTGGTCTGTAGCTTGATAAGTCATCACATTAGAATCCGAAGCCGCCTCACTTGTATTTATAGGTAATCCAACTATAGCCTCCAAAGGAGAATCCAGAAGCGGCTCATCCACAAAAGCCTCTGTAGCTTGTTGTTTTTCCGTTACCTCCACCTCCATCTGCTTAGCCTGAATTTCAATCTCTTGTTGATTTTGCCTTTCTTTATTCCCCTCGTGTATTATACGTGGAGATGTTAAACCCATTTTGAAAACCTTATAGTAAAATTCTTCCGCTTTTTCAACAGTATTTAATTGATATCGTTCTCCTTGATATCTCAATATTATACCAACTGGGACATCCCACCTGAATGGGATGTTTTGTTTCTTTAGTTCAGTCACCAAAAATCCAAAATCTTTTCTGCCTTTTAACATCTTAGGCGGTAGTTCTTTAAATATCCAGATCTTCCTTCCATGCATTTCAAGAGTGGAGTTGAAAGACTTTTGCACAATATCATTTCTTATTTCTTTATCAGTAAAGTAAATCACCACATCTCTAGGCAACTGCCTTTGCTTTGCCACCCAAGAATTAACTCTGTAGGCCTTATCAATCTTGCAGGATAGATCTTCAGGGCTAACCTTTAAAATCCCAGCCAGAATTTCAGCAGACATCTTTCTCAAATCTTGTCTTTTATCTTCCTGTATTCCCCTAATTCTAACCGCAAATTCCATGAGTCTGAATTGCATTATTGTGGTTTCATTTTCAATCCTTTGTTTTATATTATCCACATTGTAAGTTTTATAGTCAGCTTCCTTTATTTTTTTAAACTCTACTTCTGAGCTTTTTTCTTGAATCCTTATTAAATCATTTTCAATTCTTTGTATTTTATTATCCAAATTATAAATCTTATCATCAACTTCCTTAGTGTCTATTTTTGAATTTATAATTTCATCCATCTTCAGAATTATTTCTATAAAACTTTTCATATGTTGCTTCAGAATATCATACTTTTGTTGATTCAATTCTTTAATTTCCTGTCTAAAATTTTCAAGATTCACAGTCTTATCATGTCTTGCCATCTCCTCCAGTAAAAATTTCTTTAGGTCTATGAGGCCATTCTTCTGCATCTGCAAACTCTCAACTTGTTCATGCGATTTATAAATGGGAGAGCCCCCGCCCCCCCATGGCTTGGTTATCTGGCTTTGTCAGTTTTAGCGCCATCCTGCCACACAAAAGATTTTTTTTCCTTTTTCCTTTTAAAGAAAAAGACTTCTCTCCAAACAATATCAATAACAAGTCTCTAAGAAGGAAGAAACATGAAATAAGAATTTTTCCTCTCACTTCTAACCAGCACTTTTGCTAGATACTTTATAACTTTGTAAAGTTATAAGCTATTCAAATGGAAGGAGTTTCACTTTCAGCTTTTCTCAAGCCTCAGCCAGTCGCCATTTTAAACTCTCCTTTTTCCTCCTTTCACTCTTCTTTAACTTTAAAATCAGTCTTGGGGTTAGAATACTTGCAGTTTAGGATCCCCGATCCGAATTTCATCCTGCTTATTCAGATGATCTGTTAGTTTCATTGATTAGTCCGGTCCCAGCGCCTGGCTCTGCAAAAAGGCAGAGTTCTCCCGAAGCCCGGAGCAGCAGTGAGCGGAAATAGGGAGCCACAACCTGCTCGTCCCCAAGAGTAAAAAAAAAACTCTGGGGACTTCGCAGAGGGCTCTACCTGCCCTCGCCTGCTCTGTCTCACATTTCCTTCAGGAAATGGAGTTTTTCGAGCCGCCTTTCAGATGTAAAGGCGGCTCTTTACAGGTAACAGGGCTGGCGGTCTCAGAGGACCGTCTGGCGGCAACGGAAGCCAGGCAGGAAGCCTCACCGCAACCTACTTCTTGATAAGCTAGAAAAATGTAGGATAGATAGCATCACCACCAGATGGATTCGTAACTCACTGACAAACTCAATGAGTAGTATTTAATGGTATTACATTTACCTGGAGGGAAGTAAGCAGTGGGGTACCAAAAGGTTCCGTCTTAGGCCCAGTACTCTTCAATATCATCATAAATGACTTAGTTGAGAGAATAGAAGAGGAACTCAACAAATTTGCAGATGACACTAAGCTGGCAAGAATAGCCAATATCCCAAAAGACAAGCTCAGGATCCAAAAAGATCTTGACAGACTTAATGTCAGCTTTGGAAGCCATATTAGGCCAGAAGCTTCCATGCTGCAACCTTCTCATGTGGGGGAAAGTAGGAGGGAGGGTTTAGTAGAGGGGTTGTCTGTAGACATAATAGCATTCTTCCTGTTGGTCAAGGTCAGGGCGATCCTGCATCTGGAGAAGGAGTGGTCAGTGATGTCTCGAGATGGGATGGCGGTTGACTGGAGCATGTGATCGACTGAGGACTGAGGGGATGGTTTTGGGGTTTTTGATTTACTGAGGGAAAACCCGGACCTCTCAGATTTGGGTTTTCCCAGATGTGCCAGTTTACCTATTCTAGTAAATAGAACTTTGAAAATGCTTGCTTCAGAGTCTTTACTTGGAGCTGGGGAGGGTTTCTTGAATACTGACATTAACCCGAATCTGACCCTATCAAACAAAATAAAATTTAACGTGGAGAAAAGCAAGGTTTTACACCTGGGCAGGAAAAACAAAAGGTACAAGTGCAGATTAGGCAAAACCTGGCTCAAAAACAGTAACTCTGAGAGGGATCTTGGAGTCTTAATGGACAATCACTTAAAAATGAGTCAGCAGTGTGCGGCAGCAGCCAAAAAAGCTAATACAATCCTTGGTTGTATAAACAGAGACATAGACTCAAACTCACATGAAGTATTAGTACCACTTTATAAAGCCTTAGTAAGACCACACATGGAATACTGCATCCAGTTTTGGTCATCACATTACAAAAAAGATGTTGAGACTTTGGAAAAAGAGCAAAGAAGAGCCACTAAGATGATTAAAGGCCTGCAGACAAAAACATATGAAGAATAGTTGTAGGATTTGGGTTTGGCTAATCTAGAGAAAAGAAGGACTAGAGGTGATGTGATAATAGTATTTGAGGGGCTGCCACAAAAAGGAGGGGATCATTTTATTTTCCAAAGCACCAGAGGACAGGACAAGGAACAATGGATGGAAACTAATCAAGGAGAGAAGCAACCTGGAATTGAGGATAAACTTCCTAACAGTGAGGACAATTAACCAGTGGAACAGCTTGCCTTCATACATTGTGGGTGCTTCATCACTGGAGGCTTTTCAGAAGAGACTGGGCAGCTACTTGTCTGAAATGATATAGGATCTCATGTTTGAGCAGGGGGCTGTACTAGAAGACCTCCAAAGTCCCTTCCTGCTCTACTCTATTCTGATTCTCTGGGAAGCTTACAGTTACATATACAGTTAAAACATAAAAAGTTAAAATCAAACATTAAAACCAAAGACACATGGGGAGGGGAAGGGTAGAGTTGGGGAGGTGGGATCAGTTATTACTCAATCAACTACCTCCAGCATGCTGTTCCCCCAAAGGTGACTTCAGGCTTCAGCAAGCTACAAGGGAAAACGGGGTGGAATTTCCATAATGACTTAGGGAGTTGCAATTCCACAATGATATGGTTAATAATATGAACAATGGGGAAAGGCCCAATGTATTTAGGGCCCAGCTTTTTAGACTCTGTAAAGATTTTAGAAACTTGGTGGAAAGGTAAACTTTATCCCCCACTTTGTAAGGTCTGGGTTCTATTCATTTCTTGTCTGCTTGTGCTTTATAGGCAGCCCTGGCTTCATCCAAAGCTTTGCAGACCACTGGCTAAATGGTTTGCAAATGACTGATCCACTGTTTGAAGGAGGGGATTTCTGGTTCATGTGAGGGTAACTCAGGCATAGCATTAAATTCTTGCCCTGTGGCCACTCTGAATGGGGTTAAACCTGTGCTAGTGTGAACTGCATTATTATAGGCCACTTCTGCAAAAGGCAGTAGCTCGGCCCAGTTGTCCTGCTGATAGTTAATAAAACAATGCAGATACTGTTCCAGAACTGAGTTCATTTGTTCCATGGTCCCTTTTGTTTGCGGATGATGACTAGAACTAAGTCTATGTTTGGTTTTGAGTAGGTCCAAAAAAGCTTTCCAGAATTTGGATGTGGAACCCTCTATCCGAAATAATACATCGTGGGGCCCCATGCAAGCAGTATATGTGGGCCAAAAACAGCTTAGTCAAGGCTTTGGCCATAGGGATCTTTTGGCATGGGATGAAGTGAACCTGCTTTGAGAAAAGGTCTATAACAACTCAGATCACTGTGTTTCCAGAACTCTCAGGCAATTCTACAGTGAAATCCATGGAGATCTCTCTCTATGGTGCTGAAGGTTGGCCACCAACTGCAGTAGACCGGGAGTTTTCCCCTGCCTGTGTTTAGCAGTAGCACAAACAGCTTCCTATGTCTTTTTTTATGAGGGCCACCAGAATTGCCATTTCAGTAAATGTAACATGTTTACAAAACCAAAGTGACTGGTTAATTTGGATTCATGACAAGCTTGTATAGGTTTCAGCCTTTCTCTACCTGGGACATACAGCTTATTTCCCACCCTAGCTAACCCATCTTTTATTATGTGAGTATGTCTATGGGCACGAAACACATCTGTTTCTAAGGCCTTTTTGAATTCTGTGGTGGTGCCATTGTCTAAGGTGGAGTGGTTGTTCTTTGCCTGAGAGTGTGTGGCAACTTTAGCTGCTAATTGGGAGGCTGGGAGCATGGGCTTAATTACTTCTGCCTTGACACTGTTGTATTTCTGTAGTCTGGACAAGGCATCTGCCAAAAAGGTTTTCCCTCCCGGTAAATACTTCAAAGTGAAATTAAAGCATTGGAAGTACTGTGCCCACTGGATTGTTTTGGAGATCTGTGGGGCTTTGAGTGCTTCCAAGTTCTTGTGGTCAGTCCATACTTGAAAAGGTATTTTACTTCCTTCCAAGAAATATCTCCAACTTAGGAGTGCCCACCTAACTGCAAAAACCTCCTTTTCCCATATTGCCCATCTCTGTTCAGTTTTAGTTAACTTCCTAGAGGTGTATGCACATGGTTGTAATTTGCCTTCTTCATTCTCTTGGAGTAAAACAGCACCGATTGCCACATCACTGGCATCGGCCTGGATTACAAATGGTTTCTCTGGGTCTGAACCTTTAATACAGGTTCAACCAAAAAGAGTCTTTTCAGTTTCTCAAATGCCACTTGGCAATCCATACTTCAATGGTTGGCCAGGTTTCGGTTTATCTACTGCCTTGGTTTTTAACAGATTTGTAGTTGGCAATGCTATTTGGGCAAAAGAGGGGGTAAACTGCCTATAAAAGTTAGCAAATCCCAGGAAGCTCTGCAATTGTTTGTGAGTACAGGGGGTTTCCCACTCAAGGACAGCTCTGACTTTTGCAGGGTCCATTTCCACCCCCTGGTGAGAGATTCTGTACCCTAGGTAAGCTATCTTATCTTGGTGAAAATCACATTTGGAGAGTTTGGCAAACAACTTAGCTGACCTTAATTTCTTCAAAACCTCCCGGATCAGTTTAACATGTTGCATTTAGTTTCAGTATAAATCAATATATCATCAAGATAAACCAAAACTCCCTTATACAAGTTCTCATTCAGCACCTCATTAATTAGCTGCATGAGAATGGCGGGACCCCTTGCAATCCAAATGGCAAAACCTTGAACTGAAAAGATCCTAGCGGACAGTTAACACTCTTTTCCATTCATCCCGTTCTCGGATCCTGATCCAGTAATAAGCTTCCTGCAAGTTTACTTTAGAAAAACTCTCCCCTTCACCAGATGGGTCAGCATGTCCTTCATTAAGGGTGATGGATAAAGATTTTCCTTGCAAATAGCATTTAAATTCCTATAATCCACACATAAATGTAATGAGCCATCCTTCTTCTCCTGGAACAGGATAGGGGCTCCCTTGGGTTCCACTTCTTTAACCAGGTTAGCCCCAGAACTAGGGCCCATTCCACCCCTGGTGTCACAATGAAAGCAATGATTTTGGAGTGATTTACCATCGTTAGTTTGAGTGGTTCAGTGGCAAATGTGGCTGAGGCACCTCCTGAAATGGACCCATCAAGCTAGCAGAATGGGAGAGGGCGGGGATGATGTCATAGCTACATGAGGTGCCTCACTGGAAGCTCCATGGGACCATTGAAATCCTAGCTACTGGGTGATCCTAATTGGACCTAAATCACCTGGGAAGGGTGAGAAACGAGAGCCTGCAATTTCCCTGATTGATGCGGAGAAGGCTGTCTAAACTGACAGCAGGGAAGGCAGCCATTGCATGCTGCTCCAAAGCTGGGACAGCCACTGGAAGAAGTGAGAAGATGGAAAGAAGGTGTGATGGATCTGGTGAGAGAATTCCAACCCTGGACTTTTAACTTTAATAGAAGAAAGAGCCCCCTGGGGAATAATGAGTGAAAGCATGGCCCAAAAGGGAGGTGGAATTGGTTTCCTTTTTCCATTCCACCTCTGGAAGAAAAGCAGCAAGGATAGCTTTTAGAGCCATTATAGAAATGAGAACTTGAAAGAGCATAGTTAGAAAACCGGACTGGGTATTTTAACTTTTAAGTTTGAAACTACTGGATATTACAAAAGTTGACTATATGGACATATTTTCTTTATAAATATTGTACTTCACAACTTGGGATATACAGTTAAAGGAGGAAGAAAGAGAGAAGCAGAGCAACAGTGCCATCTAGAGGCAAATGTGAAAATTGGAAGACATAAGAGAGAAAGGGGAAAATATACAAGCAGACAAATAATAACCTTGAGAGCCTGTGAATACTATGATAAGAAGTTGTTTTGGCTGAAGAACTAAGATAGAGAGTGTTCTGTTCCCCTTTCCCACACAGGCAAACACACAACCAGGCACGCCTGCCAAGATTTTATTAAGCAATCAGACTAGAAACCCTTGCAGATAAGAGTTTTGGCAGTAAACTACAAAATGCCTGCCAAGTCAGTTTTCACTCACAGTCAGCAAGAGAGAATGTCTCCTCAGTCCGATTCAGTAGCAAAAAGTAATCCATAAAGCAAGAATTGGCCAAGGTCCAATCCAGATTTCAGGTAACGCGATGTGACTCTCAGATTTTTAACTTTGACCATCACAAAGCCTGAAGAGCAATCACATCCACTTTTATTCCTTGTGGGGTATGGCTCAGTGACTCAGCTCAATCTCTGGCCCTCCCACGCCTCTTTTGTAGCTGCATACACTTCTCCCTCCGATGCTGCCTGGGATCAAGCCAGGATTCATCATCCTCGCTCCCTATCTGTTGTTGTTCTGATATGCTTTCCTCCTGGCATATCCCAGGCTGTTCCTCTTGGCCTTCGGATGGAACCTGAGGCATTGCCAGAGAGGAGGGTCCTGGAGAGGGAGGCCTTGTTAGTTCCTCCCCATCACCTTCTGAGTCCTCTTCCTCTGTTAGGACAGGCTCGGGAGTCCGGGTCACAACAGAGAGTGGAACACTGAAACTTCTTTTTTTAAAATAGTGCAGCACTTGGAACTTATATGACTGTGATGGTGAACCTATGGCATGCATGCCACTGGTGGCAGGTGTAGCCATATCGGTGGGCACACGAGCTCAGCTCTGGCATGCATGTGCATGCCGGCCAGCTGATTTCTGGGCCTTTTGGGCCCACCAGAAGTAGGGAAACAGGCTGTTTCCTGCCTCCGGAGCACCTCGGGGGTGAGGTGGGGTGGGGAAGGCCTGTTTCTCTCTCTCCCCAGCCTCCAGAGCCTTTCTAGGAGTCTGGGGAGGGCAAAAATGGCCTTCCCCACCCTCCAGAGGCCCTCGTTTGCCAACTTCCAGTGGTACAGGAAGGCCCATTTTTTGCTGTCCCCAGCCTCCAGAGCCTTTCTAGAAGTCACCGGAAGTTGGCAAATGGGCTGTTTCTGGCCTCTGGATGGCCTCTGGGGGGTGGGGAAGGCTGTTTTCATCCTCCCCAGACTCCTAGAAAGGCTCTGGAGACTGGGGAGAGCAAAAAACAGGCCTTCCATGCCATCGCATGCCAGGAGCGGGGGGAGCATGGGGGGAATCACACACGCATGCGTGGAGGCAGGGCACATAGAATTATGGGGGTGGGCACACATACCATCACTCTCTAGTATGCCTCTTGTAAGTCCAGTTTGGTGAAAATTTTCCCCTTTCCTAAATGTGCTAGCATGTCCTTCATGAGCGGCAGGGGGTAAACGTTTTCCACGCAAATAGCGTTCATATTCCTATAATCAACTACCAAACGAAAGGAGCCATCTTTCTTTTCTTGGAACATTACAGGCGCCGCCACCCTTGGTCTGGCTGGTTGGATAAAACCCCGTTCCAGATTTTTATCAATGAAGTTTCGCAATTCCCCTAGTTTTCGAGGGGTCATGGGGTAGATCTTTGGCTTAGGGAGCTTCACCCTGGGGAGTATTTCAATGGTATAGTCCGTAGCTCTGTGGGTGGGGGATAGCACATCCGAGGCCTTTTCACTAAAAACTTCTCGGAGATCCCAATACTCCTTTGGAATCTTTTCCTCCCCTTCGATGTGGCCTATTGCACTTCCACCCTTTCGTGTTCTACTCCATCCTCCAGGGGGTTTTCTTCCCTCTCTAGTCTCGGTTTTCCGGTGCAAATGCGGAAACCCCCCGTTTTCCAGTTAACATGTGGGTTCCATCTACGGAGCCAGGGCAGTCCAAGTATGAGGGGGTCATTCCATGCCAGGGGCCACAATAAACCTGAGGTTCTCTACATGATCTCCCAATTGCATTTCAATGGGTTCAGTCACAAAGCTGGCTTTGCCCCCTCCTGCAATCGATCCGTCCAACTGACAGAACACAATGGGCCTTTTTAACATTTTTAGTCTCAGGCCCATTTTCTCCACCACTTTTGAGTGTCAAGTTTCCGAAAGATGCCCTAATTAATTCATGAGCCATGATCCAAACTTCAAAGGAAATATATTCATTTATTAGGAGCACCATTCCGGCAATACTCAGATGCAGTTAGGACTGATCCTACGTAGATTTACGTTCCCCTAGGACCCTGTCTCTCCCCTCCTCTCTGGCCATGTCATAAATCACATTCTCCAATTACCCACTTTGGCTGGCTGTGAAACCTAACACCCTCCTTCTGAGCCAAGGTACGGGGAAAAAATGCCACAGGGGCTTCGGACCCATTCGGAAACCTGTGGCTAAGGACAGCGCTGACCCCATACGGGGAGGCATCACAAGCTAGAATAAGTGGAAGATTTTCACAATACTGAGTTAGAACAGAATTTGACACAAGCAATTGTTTGACCGCTCGAAAGGCAGCAGCGGCTTTCGCGGTCCAGTTCCATGGAGCACCCCGGTCCAACAGTCGGTGGAGGGGCTCTGCCACGGATGACTTATGGGGTAGAAAAACAGCATAAAAGTTTAAAAGGCCGAGGAAGGCTTGAAGTTCAGATTTGCACGTAGGAACGGGAGCGTCCAGGATAGCTTTAGTTTTCGCTTCCGTAGGATGAATTCCTTTGCTATCAATTAAGAACCCCAAAAATTCAACTTGAGGTACAGCAATGCTACACTTAGACTTCTAACTTTGAGTCCTACACTCCTAAATTTGGACAGGACACAACGAAGGCAGTCCATCAGCTGAGATGTGCTGGTTGCAGAGACCAGCACATCGTCAAAATACAGTAGCACTCCGGGAATTCCATGGAGGAGCCTCTCCATCAAACTTTGGAAAATTCCCGGGGCTACGCTCATGCCGAATTGCAAGCGGCGGCATCAGAGGGCTCCCCGATGCGTGACAATGGTCTGTGCAGTGGCCGTCTCATCATCCACAGGCAACTGCTGGTATGCCTGTGCTAAATCTAACTTGGCAAAGACTGACCCGCTTCCCAAGGAATGTAGCAAATGCTGCACTACCAGAATGGGATAAGCATGTGACAATAATGCCTGATTAATAGTAGCCCGGTAGTCTGCACAGATTCGGATTGAACCATCCGCCTTAATGGCGATGACGGTTGGGGTCTCCCAGCGGGCGTAATCAACAGGTTCTAGGACCCCCTGTGCAATAAGTTTGTCTAATTCTGCGTCCACCTTTGGACGCAACGCCAAGGGAACACGGCGTGGTTTTAGTCTTCGCGGTTGGACCTGGGGATCCAAACTAAAAGAAACAGGGGTGCCTGTATATTTTCCCAACTGGTCATCAAATACCCCTGGGAATTCCTTACATAATTCGTCAAGTTCAGTAGACCTAATGGCATTTACACCCTGAACGGTGAGACCTAAGGCATTGAACCAATTAAGCCCTAGGAGGCTTGGTAGGGGCCCATCCACAACCACCAATGATAAATATCCAGCAAATCCCTTAAAACGAACCCTGAAAGAACCAGAGCCCACCATGGGAATTGCCCCCCCCCCCCCTTGGTAATCTCACAGAATCACATTGCAAGGGTCTAGCCTCCTTTTTGAAATCTTCGGAACAAGACGTTTTATGGTGGCCCAGGATATGATGGAGGTGGCTGACCCTGTGTCCACCTCCATGTGGCACAGCCTTCCCTCAATGTACACAGTGAAGTGGATTTTATTTTTAATGAGCGCTTCATCTGGAACGACCATATGGACTGTGGAGAAGCTCCGGGCATCGCAGCTGCGCTCTGTCGTCGGGCGGAATCGCCATTGTCCTTCCTGGTTACTAGGAACCCTCGCTCTAGACTGCGGCTGCGCAGACCGGCAGGCTCTTGCTATGTGAACTTGCCGGCCACAGCGGTGGCAGACGGCTTCTTTAAACCTGCACGAGGCACGTAGATGGTCCCCTCTGCAACTATAACACTCAGTGACTGCTCCTCTCGGTGACTCTCGCCTCATGTACTCTGCAGACATCCAGCTCGCCATTTGAGTCGGATAGGCCGCCCTCACTTGTCTCATTCACTAATAAAGCTTCCCTATTCGGCTTGGGTGGGCTTTGTCCTCGGGGCAGCTCCGCAATTGATAATTAGCCAATTCTGCCGTGCAGGCCTCGCCAAACGTCATTTGGAACGTCAGTTCATGGTTCACAATTAAACGCCTTTTAAGGTTCTGATCTCTCACTCTGCTCACTAGCCTGTCTAAGAGATAGTCATCCAGGTTCACGAACTTGCAATGGCGCGCAAGCTTCCTTAACGCGGCGACATATTGGTTTATTGTCTCCCCAGGGGCTTGATCCCTATGGTAGAATTGCTGTCTGCAGGCAATCCTAGAAGGTGCAGGGGCATAATGGCATTTCAATTTATTCATAAAAGCCTCCCACATTCCAGCATGTATGGATTGAGGGGCCATCAATGTCATAGCGGTATCGAACATTTCGGCCCCACAGAAACTGAGGAAATATGCATGTTTGCGCTCGGCAGACAAGTTCGTGTAATCGTTTGCGATTAAAAAACAGTCAAAATGGGCCACATATGCCTCCCAAGTCTCAGTAGCCAGATTGAATGGAGGAAATGTCTGTGAGGACGCCATTATCATTGTGTCTTAAGACTCACGCCTCTCCTCACCTCAGGCTGTCAGTTTACCTCAAGCTCAACTCACACCTACTATTGTTAATTTGGCAGATTCAACATCCCACCTTGGTCACCAGTGGTGTGTTCTCGAGCAGACGATGAATTACAGAGGTGGATTATAATGGTAAGTATTTATTTACCTCACAGCTACAGTTCTAACACAATTCAGAAGAAGTACAATATGAAGAACCTCGAACTCAGCCTGACAGCTCTTTTATACCAACTGTCAGACGGCTTAACCAATTGGAACATCCAACGTTACAAAGGATCCCAACAGGGGCCAATTCTCTTGAGCATGCTCAGAACACAACACTTCCCCCCTACACTAGCTCCCCTAGCTCCCCCTCCCCTCCGTTTCCATGGCAGCCGAGCAAGCAAGCATTGAAAGAGCGGAGCCTGACAGTATTTCTACCCTCTGAATTGTGAATAGAAAGACAGCTTTGACTAGCTTTGAGCCAATCCAAACTGGGAGAGACATCACCTCAGTTTTTATGAGTACCCAACCATTCCACTCATAAAAAAAACAAAAAAACAATTTATCCATTTATTCTACTGAATTGGAATCATGGGACTCTAGTGACCCTGAAATATGTATTCATTTTATTTTTTAGATTTTTATACTGCCTCTGTTATTTTTAGAAATAACTCAAGGTGGTAAACTTACCTAATTCTCCTTCCTCTTCTTATTTTCCTTCCCACTACAACTTTGTGAGGTGGGTTTGGCTGAGAAGAAGTGATTGACCCAAGGTCATTGGTAAAGGATTGTACTGTCATTGATAATGTTTATGACACTCAGATTAGAGTGAAAATGGTGACTTGGAAGAAATATCCTTCTGGGTTCAGTTCCAAGTGGGGAAAAGATACTGGATTCATGGAAGTTGCTTGGAAAGCTTTATTGATGAATAGGATCACATGGCTTTAGTTCCTGAGCAGAAAAAGGGGCAGAGGTGCTGAAAGTGCCTTGGTTTTATGTCCTCTGTTGGGCTTTGAATTTGAACTTGTATTCTCATTGGTTGTCAGACTCTCATGGGGCCATGCAGGGGCAACTCTGTAGTCTGTCCTGAGTTCCAAACTTGGTTGAGCCTTGCTGGGTGATGATGTAATGACAGGGCTTTGCGTAATTTCTATTATGGCTCTGCTAGAAGGAGATAGATCTTTGTTATATAGCATAGACTGGCCCGGGCCTTAAGGGGCCCATTAACAAAGGTGGGGGCTGAGTTTCTGCCTCCCTTTTAGCAGAAATATTCTTTTTTTTTTTAAACAAAAGGGTTTTTTTTATATTCAAACAACCAAACTGTCAGGGTGTTGATTAATCCCATGTTTGGCTCTGGGAAAAATCACCCTGGTTTAGAGGATGGATCGAGGCTTATTCCTTGTTGCAATATTCTGAAAAAGAAACGCGAAGAAAAGTTTCTAATAAAACTCATTTATTTATTATAAAG
Source organism: Pituophis catenifer annectens (assembly GCF_029215685.1). Lineage (NCBI taxonomy): Eukaryota > Metazoa > Chordata > Lepidosauria > Squamata > Colubridae > Pituophis > Pituophis catenifer. The sequence continues at coordinate 103,655,231 of NW_027256883.1, read as the reverse complement.
AAAATAAAACACCTCACTAACTAAGAAAAGTAATTGCTACATTTTTGAAATAATTCTTGCCGGCTATTTCTCAGCCAGACCTTGCTGGCAAGAGAACAAAGGAAAGAGTGTGAAGCAAGTGAAGGAATGCAGACATGCGTAGTAACTTTTGATAACAATTCTTGGCAAGGTACGGAAAGTCTGATAGTCCAGAAATAATGAGTTCAGCTGGCAAATAAAAAAAAAACGCAGTGACATTCCCCTTCTTTTGCCAGTTGAGCAAATATCAGTACATCATCAAATAAGGCACATCTTCTTACGCAGATACTCGTGTTGAACTGCTAGAAGTGGTTTGTTGAGCATGTCAGCAATTTGATCATGTGTAGATACATATTGCATTTTAACAAAACCTTTTTTCACTAAATGTTTTATATTTTGATAACGAATGTCAATGTGTCTGGACCTAGAACCTGTAAAATGAGATTCAGAAATATAAACCACCGATTCATTGTCTTCCATCACGGTGATCGGTCTGATCAGGTGTGTCCAGATATCTGTGACTAAAGCATCAAACCAACTTAGAGAATTACATGCATCTGAAACACAAGCATATTCAGCTTCAGTAGATGAACAAGAAACAAAATTCTGTTTACGTACTTGCCAATAAACAGGACATCCATTTAAGAACATCATATAACCTGAAGTACTTTTACGTGATTTCTTATCACTTGCCCAATCAGAATCTGCATAACAACTTAATTCTGCATAATCAGTATGTGTTGGTACTAACAATAACTTCAAATGTTTAGTGTATTTTAGGTATCTCAGTAATTTCTTAATACATGTCCAATGAAACTGTTTTGCCTTACCTACGTGTCGTGATAGGAGATTAACACTAAATGCAATGTCGGGTCTGGTCCAACTACTAATGTATAACAGTGACCCAATGACTGAACGATAAAGTGTTTGATCCTCGAACTCAGGACTTGCTTCTTGTGTCAAGTTGTGAAAATCTGTTTGCATGGGTGTCTTTCTTGTGTTAGCATCTTTCATGTTGCAATGATGCAAAATTTGTTCAATTTTATCTTCTTGTGAAAGACTAAACCCCTTCTGTGTTTTTTCAATCTGAACACCTAAATAAGTGCTAATATGACCTAATGATTTCAATGTGAAGTATCTCTGCAAAGCTTTGGCAAAAATCTCACTCATTTGCTTATTTGGACCAATATAAACAATATCATCAACATAAACAAGAACTATCTCATATGCATTGTTAGATCTTTTTGTGAACACGCACTCATCAGTTTCGGACTTAATAAAGCCCATTGAATTTAGTTTGTCAGTAAGACATAAATACCACATTAAACCAGATTGTTTCAGACCATAAAGACTTTTGTTTAGAAACCAGGTATCCCCTTCTTGCTGTCGGAATCCTGGAGGACTTCTCACGTAGATCTCTTCATCTAGGTCTGCATGTAGATAAGATGTGTCAACATCAAACTGGAAAACTTCTAAACCAAGGATAGTTGCAGTTGCTAAAGCAATTTTTACACTCTCAGTTCTGACTGTCGGTGAGTAAGTATTTGTGTAGTCCTCAGGATAACGTTGAGCGAAACCCTGAGCTACGAGTCTGGCCTTGTACAGTGACTCACCATTTGGTTTCTTTTTGATTCTGTAGACCCATCGAGTGCCAATGACCTTTTTGTTTGCTGGAGGTTTTGCAGGTGTAAACACTTTAAGTTTCTTTAGACTGTCCATTTCAACCTGAATTGCATCATACCATTTGTCTTGCTCTGAATCAGGGAGCTGCTTGATTTGTGTGAAATTATCAGGAGGAAGTGTAACATTGCAAATCAAAGGCAAGGGTGCTTTTGTCAGTTGCCAAGAATATCGTTGTGGGGGGATTCCTTTTGTGGCCCTCTTGGAACATCTCAGAACAACTGTCCGGTCTTCTTCTGCTTCGTCCTCGTCCTCACTTTCGTCGCTAGCGTCAGCATCCGCGGCTTGCGAAGACAGAACATCGGGTTGAGAAGAATCAGTGGAATCTTGATCATCAATCTGCGTGGCATCAGCAGTATCATCTCTAGGAAAATAAACTCCAGGATCATTGGAATGAATCCTGGACGAGTCAATATCTTCCTCAAAATTAGCAGATTGGGAAATCACAATTGCATGTTTAGAGTCAATAAATCTGCTCCTTTTTGAGTTATCATCAATACCCATAAATCTCAGTCTCTTTGCTGCTGGACTTCCTTTTCTTCTTTGAGCTAAGGGAATGTTCACCATAGCATATGAACCAAAAATATGGATGTTTTTAAGATCGGGCTTATAGCCATACAACATGAAGAAAGGAGTCTGATTTGTTACACTGCTCCAAGTACGGTTGACAATGTAATTTGCATACTTGATAGCTTCACCCCAGTATATCTTACCAAGGTTGGCATCTTCTAGGAGACAACGCATCATGGTTTGCAGTACCCCTTGTCTTCGTTCTACGACTCCATTAAGAGCCGGTGTGTAAGGGGCCAAAGTCTGATGAATAATTCCATTCTTACGCATCCAGTCTTGGAAACGCTGAGACATGAATTCAGCACCACGATCACTCTGGATTCTGGCGATGCGAACTTGGTGTTGGGTAGAAACAAGGGTTGCAAAATCTTTAAAGATCTGAAAAGTCTCTGATTTTTCTTTCATAGGATATAAATATCCATATCTAGTAATATAGTAATTATCAACAATTGTTAGAAAATATTTTCTACCATCAAATGATGGCGGGAAAGGACCAACTATGTCAATGTGAACCAAATCAAAAATGCGTGTTGACAGGCGTGTAGCGCGTTTGGGAATGGCTGCTGCTTTGGATTTGGCCTTTTTGCAGACAGCACAATCCAAAAACACCTTACACCCCTTTAGATCCAAACCTTTTGCGAACTCCGGCATCTTCCTAAGAACACGGAAACTGGCATGCCCCAATCTTCTATGCCATTTGTGGATACACCTGGAATGCAAAGGTTTACCAGTTAGTGAATTCTCAACATTGACATTTTTATGCGGAACCTCAGGCTTGCTCTGAGCAACCTGTTTACCAACTTTCTTTTTGTTGGCTTTAGGAGCCTTAGGGGTAGCAACAGGATCTCTCTCTGGAGCATCTCTCTCTCGGCCTGTGCGTTCCCTTTTTGGAGTTTGTATACTTGCCTGTGTTTGTGTTTTAGGCTTTGGCTTTAAGTAATAAACACCACCAATTAATATGGTTGCAGCAACAATATCTCCATCTTTAACTATGTAACTTGCATTTTCAAGGTGGTGAACCTGGAATTTTAATGCTCTAGACAAGTGACTCTGACTAAGCAAGTTACTGGTTGCGGGGGAGAGGAGGAGTTTGAGGAAGAAACATCCCAGGCTTCGGCAGCTCGAGGGAGAGATGCAGCTGGCCAGAGAACCCCAGCCCTGCAGGCCCCGCCCCCGCAGACGTAAAAAGCCAAAAATCCCCCCCCTTCCTGGGAAGTATGATGGAAATCCTAAAGCATTGGGATTTTTCCTGACCCAAGTGTGGAACCACATGCAGGATTGGGGGGAGGACTATGAATCAGAGGCTGCTAAAGTGAGAAGCGTCGCGAACACCCTAGAGGGAGCAGCTGCTGAGTGGATGGTGGTTCTCCACAATAACAACTCCCTCTTGCTGAGAAATTACAACCAGTTCATGGGGGCCCTTAGGAAGCGTTTTGAAGATCATTTAGCTGAACGAAAGGCGAGACTCAGAATGAAGAGCATTCAGCAGGGCCGGAGACCGGTGGCAGAGTATATCCAAGAGTTTCGTGAACTGGCACCCTGTATGACAGGCTGGTCAGAAATGGCTCTTTTGGAGAGTTTCAAAGATGGGTTGAATGAAGAGATATATCTAGACTGCAGAATCATGGGGGTCCCCGAAGATTTACATAGATGGTACATAGTAGCTGAGGATGTGGAGATCGAGCTGAGATGGAACGAACTCCAAGGAAGGCGTATGGGGGACCAGTCATCCTCTTTCCACCGTAAAGAGACACCAAAGATGACTGGGGGGAAGGCCGAGTTCAAACCCAAGTCAAAGCCCTTCACCTGTTTCAAATGTGGGAAGAAGGGTCACCGGGCTGCCGAATGCTTCTCCAAGCCACCGCCAAAAGCTACCGGGGCCGGCCCGAAGAAAGGCGACAAAATACCCGCCAAAACCCGCGGCACTGCCCTGAAAGGAGAAGTCGTTGAGTTCACTCCCCGAAACCAGGGTGAGTTGGGAACTCCGACCAACGATGACGACAGCGAGACAGACTCCGACTCCGACACTGACGATCGAGTGAGTCACACGGAAGAACCATTACTCATCCCCGTAGAAATAAGGGTGCCCTCCACAGGGGCTCACGTGCAATTGTTAGCCCTGTTGGACTCGGGGTGCACTAGGTGCATAATTAGCCCCAAAGTAGTGGAGGAAATGGGACTGAGACTAAAAACTTTAAAAAGACCCATTGCATTTTGTCAATTAGACGGGTCAATTGCAGGAGGGGGCCCAGCTAGCTTTATGACCGAACCCCTTGAACTGAGTTGGGGAATCATGTAGAGAATCTCAGATTTATTGTAGCCCCTGGTATGGAAAGACCCCTCATTCTAGGACTGCCCTGGCTTCGAAAATGGAACCCATGGGTAAATTGGAAGACGGGGGTCCTGCGCATCCGCACGACAGAACCAACTCCGGAAAGGGAAGCCCCCCCCCCGAGAGATGACATAAAACCAGAAAGGGTGGCAGTAGCCATTAACTATATTGAGGGAGAAGAGAAAATTCCAAAGGAATATTGGGATCTCAAGGAAGTGTTTAGCGAAAAGGCATCGGATGCTCTGCCTCCCCACAGGGCCACCGACTGCACCATTGAAATACTCCCTGGGATGAAGCTTCCCAAACCAAAAATTTACCCCATGACACCTCGAGAATTGGGGGAATTGCAAAATTTTATTGACAAAAACTTAGAACGGGGATTCATCGAACAAGCCAAACCCAAGGTGGCGGCGCCAGTAATGTTCTGCGAAAAGAAAGATGGATCCTTTCGTTTAGTAGTTGATTATAGAAATATGAACGTGATTTGCGTAGAAAATGTCTACCCCCTCCCACTCATGAAGGACATGTTAGCCCATTTAGGGAAGGGGAAAATTTTCACCAAACTTGATTTAAGAGAGGCATACTACCGAGTGAGAATAAAAGAGGGAGATGAATGGAAGACAGCATTTAATTGCCCACTGGGATGTTTCCAGTTTAGAGTACTCCCTTTTGGACTACAGGGAGCCCCGGCTGTATTCATGCAGTTGATCAACGAAGTATTGCACGAGCACCTGTATAAGGGGGTGTTGGTCTATTTGGATGACATTCTGATCTATTCTGACAACATGGCCGACCATGTAAAGTTGGTTCGAGCGGTCTTGAAGAAACTCAGAGCAGCTGAACTCTATGCCAAACTTTCTAAATGTGAATTTCACCAAGACAAAATCGACTATCTTGGATATCGTATATCGCATGAGGGAATAGAGATGGACCCTGAAAAGGTCCGGGCAGTGCTGGAATGGGCCACACCGCGCACCCTTAAACAGTTACAGAGTTTCTTAGGGTTTGCTAACTTTTATAGACAATTTATCCCCTCTTTCACGAAAATCACATTATCAATTACAGACTTGCTAAAAACCAAAGGGGAAGTAAGGCCCAAACCCTCGAAACCACTAGAATGGACTATGGACTGTCAAGCTGCTTTCGAAAAATTGAAACGGCTGTTTGCGGCTGAACCTGTGCTCAAACACCCTGACATGGAACAACCTTTTGTAGTACAAGCTGACGCCAGCGACGTGGCTGTAGGAGCAATACTCTTGCAAAAGAATGAAAACGGGATATTACAACCCTGTGCTTACACGTCCCGTAAACTATCAGACACGGAAAGGAGATGGGCCATATGGGAGAAAGAGGCGTTTGCAGTTAGATGGGCGCTGTTAACATGGAGACAATTTTTAGAAGGGGCGAAACACCCTTTCGAGGTGTGGACTGATCATAAGAATCTAGAAGCATTAAAAACACCACGCAAACTATCACCAAAATAGGCTCGTTGGGCCCAACATTTCAAGCGTTTCAATTTCACTTTACGTTACCTTCCTGGTGAGAAAAACTTCATGGCGGACGCACTTTCCAGATTGCCGCAGTACAACAGCATCAAGAAGGAAGTGGTTCAACCAATGATCCCCTTGACACAATTGGCAACACCTGTCACTACCAGAGCGCAGAGTAAAACCGAACCAGAACTCTCGGGGGATTTACCCAAAAAATTGTGAGAAGCGCTAAAAACTGACGAGTGGTTTAAGAACCACTCGAATGAATGCACACTTCGTGACGGACTAGCTTGGGTTGGATCGAAATTGTATGTTCCAACCACATTAAGGACAACCGTATTGACATATGCTCATGATGCCAAGGCCGCAGGACACTTTGCGTTTGTCAAGACTCTACACCTTGTTAAGAGACAATTTTGGTGGCCTGCACTTAAAAAGGACATAGAGGCATATGTGGCTAGCTGTCCAGTATGTACCTCGGCTAAAAGACCTCCAGGAAAATCCCCTGGATTACTGCAAAGTGTGGCTAGACCAAACGCCCCATGGAAGGAAATATCTATGGATTTTATTGTGGACTTACCCGACAGTGAGGGCTGCACTGTCATTTGGGTAGTAACTGATTTGTTTTTCAAACAAGTACATTTCATCCCTTGCTCAAAGATCCCTTCAGCAAAAACCCTCGCAAAACTGTTTATTCAGCAGATTTACCGACTACATGGATCTCCGAAAAGAATAATTTCTGACAAGGGTGTACAATTTACTTCCAGTTTCTGGAAAGAGTTTTTGAAGTTGATAGGCTCCGCACAGGGGCTAAGTTCCAATCACCACCCTCAGACAAATGGGGCCTGTGAAAGAACCAATGGGGTGCTAGAACAATACCTGAGGTGTTACGTAAATTACCAGCAAGACAATTGGGTAGACTTGTTGCCATTTGCAGAAGTGGCATATAATAATTCCGTACACAGTAGCACCGGATTCACCTCTTTTAAAGTCGCATCGGGCCAGGATTTCGTACCCATTCCCGAGCTACCACAAGATGATCCCCAGAATCTCTCCTTGATGGATTGGATTGAACAATTAAAGAGCACATGGGCAGTGACTCGGAAGGCATTAGATGAGGCACACCAGGCTCATAAGGCGCAAGCCGATAAGAAAAGGTCCCCAGCTCACATTTATAAAGTGGGGGATAAAGTCTATTTATCTACCAAATACTTACAGACTACCCAGAAGTCCAAAAAGCTGGGGCCTAAGTATGTGGGACCATTTCGTGTGATTAGACTGATTAATCCAGTAACAGTTGAATTGGAATTGCCAAAAACGTTGAGACGTATACATCCGGTATTTCATGTTAGTTTATTGAAACCTGAACACTCGTCTCCCCTAAGGGCTGACCAAAGCACCCCTCCAATTCCCATTCTCATAGAGGGGGAGCAACATTTTGAAGTTAAAGAAATCTTGGACTCTAGAAAACACCATGGTAAAGTCCAATATCTGATTGCCTGGAAACATTTCCCTTTGTCTCAGGCTGAATGGGTGAATAAACGGGATGTCCGAGCTCCCAAGAAAGTACAGCAATTCTATACCAAATACCCAGATAAACCTTAATTATTGTATATATTCTGTTTCTCTCTCTTTTCTTTCCTCTTATTTAGGAATAACGTCTCTTCTGCAAGAGGGGCCGAATGTCAGCCTCAGCTTTGCCTGCTTCAGCTGCCATAAGAAACGGGGGAGGGATTAGTTATGGGGGCGAAGGGGGGGAAGAGGCAGGAGATGTTTTTTTTTTCCCATTCTAGGACGTGTCTTCCCAAGAAATGAAAGTGAATCTTCAAAGGGGACAGCTGACCAACTGCCCTACATTCCTGATGAATGACGCTGCCAGACGTGATGCCACCTGACCTTTGGGAGACCTTTGGATTGGCTGATGATCAATGGACACGGGGGGGGGGGGAGAAGCTTAATAGATGCTATTTCGCGCGTTTTGCTCACTTCCAGCTTTACCTGGGTTGCGATCATTTCGTATTCAGTAAAAGTACTAATCTCTTCAAAATGATTGAGTTTGGGTTTTCCTTTCCTGGATATTGAAGGAAGCATATCTGACAACCCCCCCTCCCCAATTCCCTCTCCCCGACTTCCCAGAACAAAACAGGATATAGCATTTAACAAACATAAGCTAAAATATGCTAGCTATTACAGAATTCAAAGCTCTCTCACACTTGTTAACTCCCCTTTTAAAAATTATACTTCAACCTTCCTTTTATAAATTCTCTTATCACATTTCACATTTGTAAAAAAACAAAACTATAATCTTATTTTAAACATTTTAACATCTCTTAATATATTAGCAGAACATTCTCCAAAATATAAGTTTCAAAACTTTCAAAAAGTTATCCATTAAATTTTAAGTTATCCACCTTTAGATTTCAATACTTTAAAGCTACCATAAAATTCAGAAGTTATCCAACTTTAATTAAGTCTTTTAACATCATGAGACAATCTCCAAAATATGACCAGTCTTTCTTTCTTTCTATATTTTTACCTTTAAACTCAATACTTTAAAACTACCATAAAATTCAAAAGTTATCCAACTTTAATTAACTCTTTTAACATCATGAGACAATCTCCAAAATATGACCAGTCTTTCTTTCTTTCTATATTTTTTCCACAGTCCTTCTTCAATAATACTTTCTTCTTCAGCATTGCTCCTCCCCCTGCTCCAACTTTAATTAAATCTTTTAACATCCTGAGACAATCTCCAAAATATAACCAGTCTTTCTTTCTTTCTGTATTTTTTCCAGTCCTTCTTCAATAATACTTTCTTCTTCAGCATTACTCCTCCCCCTGCTTTTATTTTCAAAAATTTTTGGGTTTGAGATTGTAGTTGGTATATCTTAGGAATTCGTTCTCTTCTTGGGGTTGTTTCCTTTAATCTGAAGCCCCCATTTCAATTCTTCCTGCATTTGTAATGACGGGGCTTTGCGTAATTTCTATTATGGCTCTGCTAGAAGGAGGTAGATCTTTGTTATATAGAATAGACTGGCCTGGGCCTTAAGGGGCCCATTAACAAAGGTGGGGGCTGAGTTTCTGCCTCCCTTTTAGCGGAAATATTCTGCCCTTTTAATATTTTCTAAAATATCTCATTTTCCTAGGAGAGGGGTGGGTGTTAACTTCCTACAGTTGGATGAGAAAGAAAATGTTTTTACTCAGTACTGGTTGCTTAACTCCTCAGAAACATAACTTGAAATCAATTATGTTAAGGGAGGAATTTTTACTTTAGATCATATTAATGTCAAAGCTGAAAGCTGTTCAATGACCATAATTTCACTTGAGCTGAGAATTATATTTCCCTCAAAATAGTGCCTCCATTTTTTTCTACTTTTATTTTGAATTAGTAGGATTGTCCATTAAAATAATTTTGGGAAAAAATGCTGTCTCTGTCAGAATATTCATGACTGGGAAGACAAGGTAACAGATCAGCCAATGGGTTTAGGTTTTTAGGTTTTATTTGATTTATATACCGCCCTACTCCCGAAGGACTCAGGGCGGTGAACAGCCACAAGATAAAACACATAAATACAAAATTTAAAAGCAAAATAAAACCGAATTAAACAATTTGGCCCAAGACAGATTTAAAACACCCCAATAATTAAGAACAGATTAAAATTTACATTTTAAAAGGGAAAAAGGGAAAGTTAGGCCAGGCCAGCCTGATGGAATAAAAAGGTCTTGAGAGCACGACAGAAGGTGCACAGATCCAGGATCCTACATATCTCCGGGGGGAGCTCATTCCAGATAGTAGGTGCCCCCACAGAGAAGGCTCTCACCCTGGGGGCCGCCAGTCGACATTGTTTGGCCGATGGCACCCGAGGAGCCCCTCTCTATGAGAGCGTACCGGCTGATAGGAGGCTACTGGTGGTAGCAGGAGGTCCCGTAGATACATGGGAGATGAAACAGTTTGGAGTCTGGGCGTGGCTCAGCTCTGTGTCTGTGCAAAATTGAAAATTGAAACTGGAAGGAAGCTGGGCGTGGCTCAGCTCTGTATGTGTGCTGAGAACTGAAATTAGTCTGCTGTACTTTGCTTGTGTTTTGCTTGTAACAGCTACCACGTTGGAAGAAATCAGCTGTTGGTATTGTAAATTTACTTCATGTGTTATTATGTATATAAAGAAGTTAATGAATCCTGCTGCATCAGTCTGCCTGTGTGTGCTTTCTAGATTTGAATTTTGCAACGAACTCTCTAATTAAGCTGCAAGACTGCCTGTGTTTAAAAGGAGAAACAAGGCAGAGAAGGCTTGCAAGATGGCTGCTGTTGAATTTAAGGAGAGCTCTCTGCCTTGTTTGGGACAGAAGAATTATATAATTTGGGCTGCAAAGCTGGAATGTTTTCTGAAGGCTAAGGAGCTGTGGAATATTGTTGTTGTTAGATCAGGCGCAGGGAAAGAAGACGTGACCAGCTCGATACATTTAGTAACTTTATTGCAACAGTAACAAGACTGGCGCTGCAATGCCGGAGCTCTCCTTATATTCGCTCCGGCAGACGCACCGTCCCTAAGACAGCTATTCAAACTTCCCGCCCAAGGCTGGCAGCCAATCCAGACAGGTGTCCTTATAAGGACATAACACTCCTCCCCCTCAGTTCTTAGTCTGTCCATCAATCACGTAATCGCGCAGGTATGCGGGGCGTCGTGAAGTCCTAGATGACCTGCGCAGTCCCATTCTGGTTTGGCCGTCTTCGTGGACGGAGGGAGCTCCTGCATCTCCCGGTCCCCTCTCGCGAACCGGGCAGGATCCGGCCGTTGAGTGCGTGGGCTGGGTTCCCGCGCCTCCGGCCGGGTCTCAGACCTCCGCCCGCTGGCGATGCTGGTCTTCTTCTCTGCCTGGGTTATGGATTACTTGCCGCTGGCTGTCGTCGCCACCCGGTACGGAACTACTGAACCTCGGTAAGTCTCTAATGTCCCATTTGTCTTTTACCGGTTCGGTGGTGGCTGGTTCCAGTCGGGAGTTCGGGTCTCACGGCTCCCTCTGGTTCTGGTCCAGGTGTCCCTCGGTTGAGGTCGGTGCCCTCCCTTAGTGACTGCCGGGACGTGGTGGCTCTTGTCCGACTTCACCGGGGTGGTGCTGGCCTCCTCCGCAGGGGTGGTGTAGGCCCTCTCCGCTGGGGCGGCATTCCCCGGGTGGTCGATGATGTCTGCTGTCACTTTGCTGGAGTTGGCCGTCCCTGTCGGGTTGGTGCAGGCCTCCCTCGCGGGGGTGGTATAGGCCTTCCCCGCAGGGTTGGTTTGCGTCTTGTCTGGGGTGTGGTTGGTCTACTTGGTAGGGTCACTGTAGGTCTCCCTTCCCGGTGGGTTGGGTGCCGACCTTGCTGGGGCAATGTGGAACTCCCTCTGTGGTCAGGTACCGGTCTACTGGCTCCTTTCGATGGGTGTCTCCCTTCTTGGGGTGTTGTTGGCCGACCTCCCCGGGGCGTTGTGGGGTGCGGCTGACCTCTGGGTTCCGGTCTACTGTCCCCCGGTTGCAGATCGGTTGGTCTCTGGGCCCGGGGTGTCGATGGCCGCCCTCACCAGGGTGTTGCGGAGTGCCCCCCATGGATGGTCCCCGGTCTACTCGCACCACATCTCGATCAGTGCTCTCTCTGGGTGGCGGTCCTACCTCGGCGGGGTGTGGTGATCCTTCCTCGACGGGGTGTGGTAGGCCTACCTCGTCAGGGTGTTGCCAGCCTATCCTGTCTGGCTGAGGCAGGCCTACCTCTTCGGGATGTTGCAGGCCTACCTCGTCGGGTTGGTTTTCTTCCATTCCCTTCCACCTTTTCCAGAGCTGGTCAATGTCGCAGACCTGTCCATCTTCCAGCTCTACCCGATAGGACTTCGGGCCGGTTGTGCTCTCGATCTTCCCCTTCAGCCATTTCGGAGAGCAATGAAAATTCAAAGCAAAAACTGGGTCTCCTATGGCGAAGGTGCGAAGTTGGCGGCTGGCGGTTGCGGGTACCTCTGAGTCGTATTGAGGGTGCAGTCCTCACTGCCCATCAACAGCTCCACCAGGCATTTTCTTGTGGTGGCATGCGGGGTAATGTGTTGGGTGAGGAGGAAGTTATCAATCCGCTCCTGCCAATCACCCGTGCCCATTTTGGTGAGCACTTCCTTGGTGAGCCTCACCATCCGTTCCACCTGCCCATTTCCCACCAGCCTGTACAGTGCTGAGAGGGCATGGCGGATGCCCAGTCCGGCCAGGAATGCCTCCATGGCCAAAGATGTGAGTTGGGGCCCGTTATCGGAAACCAACATGTCCGGCAGTCTATGGGTGGCGAAGAGTCGGCGCAGGGCCCGGATCGTCGCTTCTGTTGTGGTAGATGCCATGGGTACCACCTCGAGCCACTTGGAGAAGGCATCAACGACGATGAGTAGGTGGCGCCCCTGCATCGGACCCGCAAAGTCGATGTGGATCCTCGACCAGGGGCTGCTGGGGGTCTCCCACTTTGTCGGTTCGGCTTGGGGTGGCACTGAACGTACTTCTTGGCATGGGTCACATCTGGAGACCCATTCCTCAATGTCTCTGTCCAGTGATGGCCACCAGACGTAACTCCGTGCCAGGGCTTTCATGCGGACAATGCCGGGGTGCCCGTTGTGCAACGTATCTAGTGTTCTTCGTTGCAGAGTGCTGGGAATCAGCACTCTGTCTCCCCATAGTAAACAGCCTCTCATGGTGGACAGCTCCTTTTGCTTTCTGGCGAAGGGGCTGAATTTCTCCTCTGCCTTCTCCGTCGGCCACCCTCTGAGGATCCAGGACTTGACTTGGCAGAATGTGGGGTCCTTTTGTGTGTGAACGGCCACATCTGCAGATGTGACTGGGCAGCTGTTGTCATTGTCGATGTGGAAGAGGTCAAGCGTGGGAGCTGGGTCTTCCACTGGGTCTTTTGATGGGCATCTGCTCAGCGCATCGGCGTTCCCAATGGATGTGCCTGGCTGGTGCGCAAGCCTGTATGAGTAGCCGGCTAGAAAGATGGCCCATCTTGTCATTCGCGGGGACATGAAGGTCGGGGTTGATTGGTCGCTTGCGAGGAGCCCCAGCAGTGGCTTGTGGTCGGTCACTATGGTGAAGCTCCTCCTGTAGACGTACTCGTGGAATTGTCTGACTCCTGCGACAATAGCCAGAGCCTCTTTGTCCAGCTGGCTGTAATTGCGTTCCGCGCTGGACATCATCTTGGAGAAGTATGCTATAGGGGCTTCTGAGCCATTCGATAGTTCATGGCTGAGTACTGCTCCACCCTGTATGGTGATGCATCGCAGGTGAGCTTGATTGGGAGCGTCTCATTGTATTGTATGAGGACGCTTTTGGATGAAAGTCCTTTGATGGCCTGGAATGCTGCTTCCTCCTCTTGGTCCCACTTCCAGGAAGCCGCTTTCCCCAGTAGGCGGTGGAGTGGCTCAGCAATCGTAGCTTTCTGTTTGAGGAATATGGGATAGAAGTTAAGCAATCCAAGGAATGCCTGAAGTTCCGTTTTGTTTTTTGAGCTGGGAGCTTCATGGATAGGTTTAACTTTTGATTTGGTGGGGTAGATGCCTGTGCCATCTATGAGATAGCCCAGGAACTCGACCTCCTGGACCCCTAAGATGCATTTATCTCTCCTGACTCTCAAACTCTTGGCCTTGAAGCGCTGCAGGACAAGCCTGAGTCTTTCAAGGAGTTGGGCTTTGGAATCTCCGGAGATTAGTACATCGTCGAAGTATGGCACCACCCCTGGAACGCCATACAGAAGGCGTTCCATCATTCATTGAAAAATTCCTGGGACAGCGCTGACTCCAAATTGGAGACAGTTACATTTGAATACCCCCCTGTGAGTAATGATCATTTGGGCCTCCGCCGTTTTTTCATCCACTGGCAGCTGCTGGTAAGCCTGGGCCAGGTCCAGTTTGGCAAAAATTGAGCCAGTCCCTAGGGAATGCAGCAGATGCTGCACCACTGGGACTGGGTATGTGCTCTGCGGCAACGCCTTATTGATTGTACACTTATAGTCAGTGCAGATGCGCACAGATCCATCATGCTTCATTGGGGTCACAATGGGGGTTTCCCATGAAGCATGATCGATAGGTTCCAGAACACCTTGAGCGATCAGCTTATCTAGCTGAGCATCTACTTTTGGCCGCAAGGCAAATGGAACCCGGAGGGGCTTCAGACTAATTGGGGTGATTCCCTTGTCCAGATTAAAGAAGATTGGCTTTCCCACAAATCTACCAAGCTTACCATCGAAGACTTCCTGGAACTCTTCAAGGAGGTTGTCGAGTTCATCCTTCTGAATCTGGTGGATGCCTCCGATTGATAGCCCTAGTGGTTTGAACCACTCCACTCCCAGCAGGTTCGGGCGGCTGTGTTCCACGACTGTGATGGGAAGGTTGCCTTGGAATTGCTTGAACTCGATGCAGAGTGTGGTTCTGCCCAGGACACCGATGGGATTCCCGCTGAAGTCCACTAGCCTTGACCACAAAGGCTTCAACTGGTTCTTCTCACAGGCTGGCTTCAGGCGTTTCAGTTGCTGCCAGTCCATAATGGAATAGATGGAGCCTGAAACTACTTCCATTGTGCACGGTGACCCCTCTGCCAGCAGTGTCACATTGAATTTAGTGGCACCGTCATCGCTTGTGTGAGCGATTGTGGTTTGGTGCACTGCTCCGCTGCAAGGGTATTCCTCATCTCTGCGCCTGGACTGGTACGAGGACCGTTTGGATGTCCTCTGGGTATCTTTGCTATTTTCGCGGAATCTTGGCCTGGGTGGTTCGGGAGCTGGATCTGCTGCTCTGCAGGCTATGTGTCCCCTCTTCAAGCAGCGACGGCAGGTTGCATCCCTCCATCTGCAGTTTGCTCTGGGGTGGTCACCTTTGCAGCTGCTGCAGCGTTCCCCCTGGTCGCCATGTTGGGGATTTTCCCACCTGGGGGGGCGGGAAACCTTGTGTACGGCCATTTCCTCATCAGATTCGGATGGCGTGGCGGAGTCATCTGAGGAGTTTGGGCCTGACTTGTGGATCTTGTGGATCCCCCTCGCCTTCACCATTGCGGCAGCAGCTTTCTCGGAAGTCTCAGCGGCTGTGGCTTCTTCAAGGACTTCCTTGAGTGGGATCCTTTTGCGGCTCAGGAACTTCTTCTGGAGACCCACATCCCGCATCCTGAAGACGATGCGGTCTCGGATGGCGTTGTCAATGTTGTCAAATTTGCAGTTGGCAGCGATTTGACGAAGTGCGGCCACGAACTCCTTGATGGATTCACCTTCCCGTTGATTTCTCTGCTGGAAGGTGAATCTGTTTACAATCGGGGTGCCTGTGGGTGCATAGTGTTCCTGCAAGACTTCCTGCAGGTCACTCCAGGACATCTCTTCAATATC
This sequence comes from Pituophis catenifer annectens, assembly GCF_029215685.1. Lineage (NCBI taxonomy): Eukaryota > Metazoa > Chordata > Lepidosauria > Squamata > Colubridae > Pituophis > Pituophis catenifer. The sequence goes on along the minus strand of NW_027256883.1, from coordinate 103,639,774 downwards.
TCTGGGTGCCACGAGGTCGATGGCCATCTCTAGAACATCAGAACCACAGTGGGCCAGGAACAGGGCTCTCTTGCGCTCATCATTGAGGTTTTGGTAGCCGTTTCCTCAGAGGAATTGCCGGAATCTGACCATATACGACCTCCATTTCTCTCTTGCCGGATCGAATGGGCTCAGCGATGCAATCGGTGCTTGCGGGGTTGCCATTCTGTAGGGTGCCGCGGTTGGGTAACTTCAGTTAAGGCGATCGTGCCACGCGTCTTGCTCAGGTTCTCTTCTCTAGTCCTTCGTCACCAGTGTTAGATCAGGCGCAGGGAAAGAAGACGTGACCAGCTCGATACATTTAGTAACTTTATTGCAACAGTAACAAGACTGGCGCTGCGCTGCTGGAGCTCTCCTTATATTCGCTCCGGCAGACGCACCACCCCTAAGACAGCTATTCAAACTTCCTGCCCGAGGCTGGCAGCCAATCCGGACGGGTGTCCTTATAAGGACATAACAGTTGTTAATCCACACCAAGCACCTTTAGCAGCTGCAGAGCAGAAGCAGTATGATAAAGCAACGGCTTATATAATCTTAAATTTAGAAGATGAACAATTTCTCAATGTAGCTGATTTAAAGATTGCAAAGGAAGTCTGGATGAAGTTGAGAAGAGTGCATGAGAGTGTGTCAGCATGCAATATTGTACAATTATCAAGAAAATTATACAGAGCCTGTTTGCAACCAGGAGAATCTATGGAACAGCATTTTGTACAAATGCAAACTTAGTTTGTGGAGTTAGAACAGCATGGAATGCAGTTTCCTGAATCTCAGAAAGTGCTGCTGGTGTTAAACAGTCTGGATGAAACATGGGACATTGTTTCTGCAGTTTCTGAGTGCAAACCAGAGCAGGAGTTGTGTTTGGAGCCCTTAAAGCTTGTTTGATTGCTGCGGAGAACAAGCACCATTTTATAAAGAGCCATGAAGAGAAATTCCTGAGGTGGGGACCCAAGGAGCAGAGAGAGAAGTGCAACAGAAAATTCCACAGACTGGATGTCTGCAAAGAGATAAGTAGCAGTAGAAGAGATCAGATTACAGCCCAGCAACAGAGACAGTGCTTCATTTGTGATGAAAAAACACATTTAAAGAAGAACTGTTTGCAAAGAAAAAGCTGTTTGCAAGGAAGAAATTATTTGCAAAACAGGAACTGTTTGCAAGGAAAAGCAGCTAATGGACAAGTTGCTGTTGCAAAAGTCAGCTATTGCAATAACAGAGACAAATGGTTGATAGACAGTGGGGCAAGTCAAACAATTGTTAATAATTCTAATGTTTTTATTTTTATTTTTTATTTTCAATTTACATAACAATAAACACTTTTAACAGTACTGTGTCATGTGTCTCTTACAGGTATTTACATTTTTTCCTATACATTTTTGTTTCTCTGTTCTAACCAGCTATACCACTTATCCCACACCTCATAAAATTCGGCTTCTTCCTTGCCTTTCATTTCTAATGTGAGCCTATGCTTCTCAGCACATTCTAGTATCTTGTATATAATCATCTCATTGGCTGGTATATTTTCTAGTTTCCAACATTGAGCATAGACAATTCTCGCTGCTGTTACGATGTGTAAAATAATGTATTGGAGTTGTTTCTTGATCTTTCGGTTAATCCCTCCTAATAAAAATAGTTCAGCTTTGAATTAAATTGGTTCTCCTGTTATCTCCTGCAGCCATCTCCTTATCTGTTCCCAATATTTTTTTGCTTTGGGCATTGCCACCACATGTGATAAAATGTTCCATCCTTGTGCTTGCACTTCCAGCACTCCATTTTCATAATTGTATACATTTTAGCCAATCTCACCAGTGTTAAATGCCACATATAAAACATTTTGTACAGATTTTCTTTGTATACAGTTGACAATGTTAATTTATTTATTTATTTATTTATTTATTTATTTATTTATTTAATTAATTAATTAATTTGTATACCGCCCTTCTCCCAGAAGGGACTCAGGGCGGTGAACAGCCAAAATTAAAAAACATACAAATACAAAAGTTAAGATAATTAAAAAGAATTAAATCACTACCTTCCCAATTTAAAACCCCCAAATCCATAAAATTTAAGATCCCAATTTAAAAACCATTTAGGCTAGGCCGGCTTGATGGAATAAAAACGTCTCAGGGCTTTACGGAAGGTACGGAGGTCCGGGATCAATTGTATTCCAGGAGACAGCTCATTCCATAGGGCAGGTGCCTGAGAAGGCTCTCCCCCTGGGGGCCGCCAGCCGACATTGCCTGACCGATGGCACCCTGAGGAGGCCCTCTCTGTGAGAGCGTATTGGCCAGTGGGAGGTTATCGGTAGCAGCAGGCGGTCTCGCAAATACCCTGGCCCTAAGCCATGGAGCGCTTTAAAGATGAGAACCAACACCTTAAAGCGCACCCGTAAGACCACCAGGAGCCAATGCAGCTCGCGCAGGAGAGGTGTTACGTGGGAGCGCCACGTCGCTCCCACAATCACCCGCACGGCCGCATTCTGCACCAGCTGGAGCCTCCGGGTGCTCCTCAGGGAGAGCCCCATGTAGAGAGCGTTGCAGTAGTCCAGGCGTGACATGACCAAGGCATGAGTGACTGTGCACAAGGAGTCCCGATCCAGAAAGGGGCACAACTGGCATATCAGGTGAACCTGATAAAAAGCCCCCCTGGCCACAGCCGTCATATGCTCTTCTAAAGACAGCTGTGTGTCCAGGAGGACGCCCAAGTTGCGAGCCCCCTCTGTGGGGGTCAGTGACTCGCCCCCAATAGCCAGTGATGGCACCAGCTGGCTATACCGGGACGCCGGCACCCACAGCCACTCGGTCTTGGAAGGGTTGAGCCGAAGCCTGTTCCTCCCCATCCAGACCCGCACAGCCTCCAGACACTGGGACATCACTTCGAGGGCATCATTGGGGTGGTCTGGGGTGGAGATGTACAGCTGAGTATCATCAGCGTACAGATGGCATCGCACCCCAAAACCACGGATGATCTCACCCAGCGGCTTCACATAAATGTTGAACAGGAGCGGCGAGAGGACCGACCCTTGTGGCACCCCGCAAGCAAGGCGTCTCGAGGTCGACCTCTGCCCCCCTGCCAACACAGACTGCGACCGGTCAGAGAGATAGGAGGAGAACCACCGTAAGACAATGCCTCCCACTCCCAACCCTTCCAACCGGCGCAGCATGATACCATGGTCGATGGTATCAAAAGCCGCTGAGAGGTCTAACAGGACCAGAACAGAGGAACAACCCCTGTCCCGAGCCCTCCAGAGATCATCCACCAATGCGACCAATGCCGTCTCCGTGCTGTACCCAGGCCTGAAGCCGGACTGGCACGGATCTAGATAGACGGTTTCATCCAGGTACTGTGGGAGCTGTCGTGCAACCACACTCTCCACAACCTTCGCAAGAAAGCGAAGGTTGGAGACCGGACGGTAGTTTGCCAAAACGGCCGGGTCCAGAGAAGGCTTCTTGAGGAGGGGCCTCACCACCGCCTCTTTCAAGGTGGGAGGCAAGAAACCCTCACTCAGAGAAGCATTTATAATCCTCTGGAGCCAGCCTCGTGTTACCTCCCAGGTGGCCAGTACCAGCCAGGAGGGGCACTGGTCCAATAAACATGTGGTTGCGTTTAACCTCTCCAGAATCCTGTCCATGTCCTCAGGAGTCACAGGGTAGAACTCATCCCAGGTAACATTCTCAAGACCAGCCTCAGTCACCCCGCCGGGATCTACCCAGTCAAAGTCCAAGCCTTCCCGAATCTGAGTGATTTTATCGTGCAGATACTGTGCAAAATCCTCAGCCTGCCCTTGCAAGGGGTCTTCCCGCGCTCCCTGATGTAGGAGGGAGCGAGTCACCCTAAACAAGGCGGCTGGGCGGTTATCTGCCGATGCAATAAGAGCGGAAAACGCTTTGCCGCTTTTATCACCACTAGATAGGTCTTAATATGAGACCTAACTAGTGTTCGGTCAGATTCGGAGCAACTAGCCCTCCAACCGCTCTCTAGGCGTCTTTTCCGGCGCTTAATCTCCCTCAGCTCCTCGGAAAACCAAGGGGCTGGGCAGGTTCGGCGTCGGGTCAGAGGCCGCAAAGGCACGACTCGGTCCAGAGCACCGGCGGCCGTCCTATCCCAGCCACCAGATCTTCAGCCGAGTCATGAGCCAGAGTTTCAGGAATTGGCCCAAGCTCCCTCTGGAACCTATCAGGATCCATCAGGCGCCTGGGGTGGAACCACCTGGTTGGTTCCACTTCCCTGCAGTGGGGTGCAGCGGTCAAAAAGTCCAGCCTCAGGGAAGAATGGTCCGACCATGACAGGGGTTCAGTAACTATATCCCCTATATCCAGACCACTCCGCCACTGACCAGAGATAAAAACCAAGTCCAGAGTGTGTCCTCCCGCATATAATTTTTGCTCCATAATTTTTCCCATTCCTCTAATTTTATATTACAGCCTATATTTTGTGTCCATGCTATCATTGGACCTTTCACTATTTCTTCTTTCATTTCTACCTCCAACAAATAGTTAAATGCTTTTGTTATGAATTTTTCTTCTTTGCCTGTCAAAATTTGGTCCAATTGTTGTGGTGCCCCTTGGATTCCATATTCTTCCATATCTTTTCTGTATCTCAACTGTGTCTGCAGGTATGGCCACCAGTCTATAATTATATCCTGTTCTTTTAATTCTTCATTTGGTTTAAGGTTCCCCTGGCTATCTAATAATTCTTTATATCTTATCATCTTTTTTTATCCATCTTTATTCAGGTAAATCGTTGCCTCCATGGGCAAAACCCAACTTGGCAGTTTCATATAATGTTTCCTTTTCACTTTTCCCCATATCCATATCAGCACATCTCTCATTTGATGCCTGTAGAAATATGAATGTGCCTTTTTGCATTTAACCCATAGGAAGGCATGCCATCCTGCCTGTAGATCATGTTGAGAGGCAGAATGGAGTGTTACAAACAATGAAGGACTCACTGCTGGAGGATTCTGGTCTGAGCAGGTCGTATTGAGGTGAAGCCATGTTGACTGCTATCTATTTAATTAATAGGCTGTGAAGTTCCTCTATTAATGATACCTCATATGCAGTGCTATATGGGAGAAAACCATCTCTGGCACATTTAAGAGTTTTGGAAGCAATGCGTGGGTGCATATTCCAAAAGCAATTAGAAGAAACGGACAACCAAAGGCTAGAAAGCTCAGGTTTGTGGGCCATGAGCCAGGTTCAAAAAGCTATCGCTTTAGAGATGGGAGCAAAAGAATAGTCATTTCAAGGTCTGCTAGTTTTGCAGACAAAATTGGAACAGAATTGATGCAAATTTATGGAACGATTCATTTAGTGACAGTGATCCACTTAGTGATGGTAACGCACTTAGTGATGGTAACTAACTTAGTGACGGTGTCAGTGTTCAGGGAGGAGAAACTGAAAAAGCTGAAAAAGATATGAAGAAAGAGAGGGTTGAAGCACAGGAGCAGTCAATGCCACCCAGTTCAGAGTGATGGAACAAAGGGATTCCACCTGACAGGTATTCTGCTAGTAAAGTTAAGGTATGTAATGTATGGTATGAGCCAAGAAACTATAAGGAAGTATTGGCATTACCTAAATTTGAACAAATAAAATGGAAAGAAACCATGGACAAAGAAATGAAATCCATGGATGAACATAAAGTGTTCACATCTATGACTTTGCCACAGGAGGTAAGTGAAGAAAAGTGAAGAAGAAAAAGAAAGTACTGTCCAATAATGAGGTACAATATAAAGCAAGGTTAGTGGCACAAGGTTTTTCACAGATGAAAAATGTGCACTATGATGAGGTATTTGTGCCTATAGTGAAAGCATCAGGCTGGCACTAGTGTTGGCAGCGGCACATGGCCATAAAATTTGGCATTTTGATATAATCACGGCATTCCTCAATGCAGAATTAGAGGAGGAAATTGACATGGTTCAAGCACCAGGGTATGAAAGCAAAAGGCCTAATATGGTGTATAAATTGAACAAAGCCATTTATGAGCTGAAACAATCAGCCAGGAATTGGAATATCTCTCTAGATACTGCATTGAAAGGTCTTGAGTTCAAGAGTTGCAAGGCTGATGATTGTATATACACTGGAAAGTTACAAGGTGGGGATTGTCAACTATTAGCATTTGTGGATGATCTTTGCTTCATTGCAAAGGATGTATCACAGGTAAAATAATTTGCTAATAAGTTAGAGAAGAAATTTGAACTAAAGAATTTGGGAAAAATACAAAATTATCTTGGTGTGGAGATACAAAAGACTGAGAAAGGTGGTTATGTTCTCAGTCAAAGAAGAAAAATTGAACAGTTGTTGGAGAGACATAACATGAAAGATTATAATACTGCTCCAACACCTATGAGCACAGATTTTCATAACAGTTTGGGTGAGGACGAAAGTGAAGCCTGTAATCAAGAGATATATCAGTCAGCAATAGGGAGCCTGTTATATCTGTCACAGTGGTCCAGACCAGACATAGCTTGTGCAGTAAACATTTTGAGTCGCTTTACTGCTGCACCAATGCAATTGCATTGGTTGGATGTAAAAAGGGTTCTCAGGTATTTGAAAGGAACTGTGAATTTGGGTCTTCAAATATAGGTCTCTGAAGAATTAAAATTGAAATGCTATGTTGATAGTGATTATGCAAATGATGTAAAAACCAGAAAGTCCAATCCTGGGATTGTGGTACTGTTTGGAGGGGCTTTAATTGGTTGGAAGTCCAGGAAGCAAACAACTGTAGCCATTTCAACTGTGGAGGCAGAATTTATTGCTTTGTCTGAACTCTGTTCAGAGGTAACCTGGTATGTACAGCTGTTACAGAATTTAAATATAAAGGTAAATGAAGCTGTAACAGTGTATGAGGATAATGCTCCCCTGCATTAAAATGGCAGCAGGTGACAGAGTAAAGAATAGATGAAATCATGTGGACATTAAATATTGTAATGTCAGGGAAACCATCAAATGTAAATTGATTAGCTTGCTTCATTGTTCTTCAGAGGACAATTTCGCAGACATAATGACCAAGCCATTGGGTGGAGTGCACCATGGGAAGAATATTTAGTTAGTTGGATTTATGTCTATTCCAGTCATGAAGGAAGGAGTATCAGAATATTCATGACTGGGAAGACATGGTAACAAGGTCAGCCAACGAATAGGCATGGTAACAGATCAGTCAATGGGAGATGAAACAGTTTGGAGTCTGGGTATGGCTCAGCTCTGAGTCTGTGCAAAATTGGACACTGAAACTGGAAGGAGGCTGGGCATGGCTCAGCTCTGTGTGTGCGCTGAGAACGGACGTTGACTTACCTGAACGTCCTTTCTCGGCGCGCTGACGGAGAATCCAAATGTTGGAAGTTCCTCAGCTTGATTGCCAGACTGGGTGAATGTTTCTTTAAGAAACGTCCTTGGCCACTCCTCCCTTGCTTGGCTAAGCTCCAGTTCATTCACGAGGTCAACAGAAGATGGTGCTGTCATGAAACAAGCAATAAGAGACAAAACAGAACAGTCCTGGCCAGAAGCAGCCGAAGGGATGGGTTGGATTCTCCATCAGCACGCCGAGAAAGGACGTTCAGGTAAGTCAACGTCCGTTTTCCAGCGTGCTGCTTGGAGAATCCAAATGTTGGGATATACCCAAGCTAGTCAGAAGTAGGGTGGGAGGCTGCGTCATCCCAGGAGGAAACAGCCAGGACAGACTGTAGTACTCGACGACCAAATGAAGCTTCAGCCGATGCAAAGGAGTCAATTTTGTAATGTCGAACAAAAGGTGTCAAGGTAGTCCATGTTGCAGCCCTACAGATGTCAAGGATGGATGCCTGAGTAGCCCAAGCCGCTGAAATGGCTGCACTATGGGTAGAGTGAGGGAGGATCCTCCCCGGTAGAGGAGTCCGTCTGGTGCGATACGCTGTTACGATGCAGGCTTTGATCCAACGACCGATTGTGGATGATGAAACCTTCATGCCCAATGTAGAAGGATTGAAAGACAGGAACAAGGCTTCGGATTTACGGAAAGAAGCAGTCCGCTTGATGTACCTATGGAGAGCTCTCTTAACATCCAAGGTATGCTATTGGTGTTCAAGATGATGGCTTGGAGCCGGACAAAAGTCAGGTAGAATCAATTCTTGGGCTTGGTGGTACAGAGAGTTTACCTTGGGTAGAAAGGAAGGATCCGTACGAAGCACCATTTTATTGGGATGGAAAACACAAAGGTCGGGTCGTACAGATAGAGCCACCAGCTCAGACACCCATCTCGCCGAAGTAATCGCCACTAAGAAGGCAACCTTGAGAGTCAGACATCGAAGAGATATAGAAGCCAGTGGCTCAAAGGGAGGTGACATGAGGGCTGAAAATACTAATGGCAAGTCCCAAGTTGGGTATCGATGGATAGTAGGAGGACGGAGATTGGATGTTCCCCGTAAGAATGTCCATATACAGGGATGTTGGATCGTCCACAGAAGACAGAACTGTGCTAAGGGCCGCCACTTGACACCTCAGGGTATTAGGAGCGAGGCCACGGTCCAAACCTTCCTGCAGGAACATGAGAACATCAGAGGGAGATGCTGTTGTGGGATCCCGATGGGACTTGGAACACCAGGTGCAAAAGGAGTGCCAGGTGGCATCATAGATACAGTTTGTTGAAGCACGCCTGGCAGACTGCATAGTGTGGATCACGCTAGCCAGGATATTGTCCTTCCTCAGGCGGATCCTCTCAAATGCCAGACGGTCAACTGCAACCATTGTGGGTCTGGGTGCAGGATGACCCCCTGGCTGAGAGATATCCTGTCATTGGGAATGTACCAGGGGCGCTCCACCGAAAGGCTCCGGAGGTCCGCGTACCAGGGGCGACGCGGCCAATTGGGGGCGACCAGGATGAGATCCGCCTTCTCCTCCAACAGCTTGTGAATCATGCAAGGGATGAGCGGCAGAGGGGGGAAGGCATAGAGCAGGCCCTGAGGCCACTCGCTTCGAAGTGCGTCGCAATCTTCTGCTCCGGGACAGGGAAACCGGGAGAAGAATTGGGGAAGTTGGGCGTTCAATTGGGTTGCGAACAGGTCGACTGTTGGAAGGCCAAACCATTCCGATAGATCCCTGAACAAAGCCGGATCTAGGCGCCACTCGGCCTGATCTATTTGAGTCCGGCTGAGCCAATCCGCCATGATGTTTTCAACTCCGGATATGTGCTCGGCTGTCAGGGAGAGAACGGTCTTCTCCGTCCAAAGGAGCATTCTCGTCGCCTCTTCCATCAGTTGCCTGGAGCGCGTTCCCCCTTCCCTGTTGACATGGGCTTTTGTTGTTGTATTGTCTGTTAGGACTAGCACATGACGCCCCTTTACAGATGTTCGGAAATGAAGGAGAGTGAGGTGGATTGCTCGTAGTTCCAACCAATTTATGTCGTGCTGTAAGTCCCGAGTGGACCAGCGGCCCTGGGCAACTGATGACAGCAGATGAGCGCCCCAGCCGAACTGACTTGCGTCCGTCATTAGAATTATCCGACTGGGTTCCAGAAAGAAGGATCCCCTCCGTATGGACGGGGAGGTCCACCATCTCAGAGACGACCGTACTGCCACTGGGAGGACCACCGTGATGTTCGAACACGCTCAGAGGGATCTCTAATAGGGCAGTAGGAACCATTGAAGAGGACGACTGTGAAGATGAGCCCATGGGACAATTGAGATGCACGAAATTAGTTTGCCGAGCAGTTGGGACAAGGTGACCAAGGGAACGGACCTGAGAGACAGAACCTGGGTCACCAAGGAACGAATGCTGTGAATCCTGTCGGGAGAGAGAAAAACCCAACAACTGACCGAGTCTATGACAGCTCCAAGATGGAGAATGCGCGTGGTGGGCGAGAGCTGACTCTTGTCGAGGTTCAGAGAGAACCCGTGCTGTTGCAAAAGACGAGAAACGGTCCTGAGATCGTCTACAGCCTGATTTTGAGAGGCAGATAGGATGATGATGTCATCCAGATAACACATGACCCTGATGGGGACTTGTCGCAAGGATGCCGCCAAGGTCTCCAGTAACTTCGTGAAGGTCCGAGGGGCAGACGAGAGGCCAAACGGCATGGCCCGATATTGGAAATGCCTGTTGGAGTAGGCAAACCAAAGAAAACGTCGATGTGAAGGACGGATTGGGACATGCAGGTAAGCCTCCTTGAGATCGATTGACGTCATAAAGTCGCCCCATCGGACGCCCTGCAGAATCGACTTGAGTGACTGCATTTTGAAGTAGGGATATCTGACGAACTTGTTGAGTACTTTCAGGTCTAAAATCCCTCTCCAGTCCCCGGAAGACTTCGGGATGAGAAACAGGCGCGAGTAGAAACCGGATCCCCGTTGTTCCACCGGCACAGGTTCGATAGCGCAGATGTCGAGCAGATGTTCTATTTCTGCGTCCATTAACGCTCTCTTCTCCGGGTTGCCCGGAATCGGGCATCAAAGGAAGCGGTTCAGAGAGCTGGAGATGAAGTCCAAAGTAAGGCCGAACCTCACAGTCTGGAGAACCCAAGCATCTGTTGTAGAAGAAACCCATTGGGGCAAGAAGTGGAGAAGATGACCTCCAATGGGCAGCTGTGCAGTGTAGTCACTTGCCCTTTCGGAATGGCTGGTTGGACACCCCACGGTATTGGTGTCTGGTGTTAGGCTGACCTCTGCCCCAATCACGGTAGGTAGGTCGTTCAGCGACCCGATCTCCTCCGTGAGAATACTGTCTGGAAAAGTAGGACCCGCTGGGCCCTACTGGGTCAGCGGGTCCTGTAGGACCCGCTGGGTCAGTCCAAAAGGGCTGCCTGTGGGTATAAGGAGCAAATCTCCTATCATGACGTTTGTAAGAGGACGGCATAACCTTTCATTTATCCTTAACCTCCACAAGTATAGGGTCTAAGGCGTCTCCAAAGAGAAGGGAACCCTTGTAGGGAGCAGATGCCAGCTTCCACTTTGATTTGAGATCAGCCCTCCAGTGGCGGAGCCAAAGAAGACGCCGAGAGGTGACATTGGAGACAAGGGCCCGAGAAGAAAATTTAGCCGCATTCAAAGATGCGTCTGCACAGTACTCGGTGGTGGCCACGATTTTATTTATGTCATGATGAAGCCTGCTGTCATCCGGCGGGAGCCACTCCTGCAATTGGTGCAACCAGATGAGGGATGCGCGAGCGAAAAATGAAGTAGACGTAGCCGACCTGATGGCCCAGGCCACAGCTTGATGTGTCTTGCGGAGAGACAGCTCAGCCTTCCTGTCCTCAGCTTTGAGTCCATCTAGGACATCGTTGGAAATCACAGAGGATGACGTCAGCTGGGCCACAGGGGGGTCCACCGAAGGCAAGTGAATTAGATCCTGCAAAGAAGGATCTGAACAGTATAACCACTTATCAAGGCCAGTAGGAGCAGAAATGTAAGCAGGTTGGGACCACGATCTTTGGACCATATCCGTGAATAATTCCGGGCATGGAATAAAATCCTGATCCGGCTTTTGCAGATGGAAGAGATCGTCATGAGGAGTCAGATCCATCTGTTGAGATGGCTGGGAAGATGATAATCCCATGTTAGTGGTAGTCTTGGCCTTGTGGAGCAAGGACTTAAACATGGAAGGACAGAATAGTCCCATAAATGAAGGTCTTTCAGGAGCTAGGTCCTCGTCATCAGACAATTCCCCCTCTTCAAGTTCCTCCTCCTCCCAGGGGGAGTCCTCAGTCAGAAGGGATTCTGGACGATGGAAATAGGAACGGCGTGGATCGCCATACAAGGGAGCCAAGGGGGGGGCGCCAAGACAGGGACCTGAGACCCTTGGAGAGGAGCAGAAGACAGAATTCGAGACATAGTTTGAGATACGAGGTCCTGGATGTCCCGAGAGAGAGTAGGTTGAAGGCCTTCCGATGGACGAAGACCAGCGGCCGTAGGAGTAAAGGTAGCCTCAGGGGCAGACCGACCTGGAGGTTTATTGACTGGAACACAGGGACCTGGAACCACGGATGGAAAGGCAGCCTCTCTAAGGTGCTGGACATCCGAAGGGCCTTGAATAACCACTGAATGATCCTGAGTCATTGGAGTAGGCCTGTCCGGAGACATCTGGTGATGAGACAATTGAGCCCTCTGTTGGGCGAGAAGATACTGTTTCTCAAAGGCCTTGCGTTTCCGTTCCTCAGCCCTATCTGCAGCAGCAGAACGAGTGGTAGGATGAGGACTTGCAGATCTAGCCCTGACATCACGCTGTTTGGAAGTCTTGGCAGGCGCCTTTGATCATTTCCTGGCCTCAAGAGGACTGTAGGCCTGTTCAATTTCAGATGAGATGTCAGAATCAGCCATCGCGAGGATGCAGACAGGTAAGTGATTGAAAACAATTAATAGGAATAGTTGATGAATGGAGGAATCAGTGAATAATTAATTTGAATTTTTTTTTTTTGAATAGGAACCACAACTGAAGTAGAAACAGCTCTTACAGGCAGGTCAACCAACACGCAGCAATTAAGGTGGCCAAGAAGGTGTCACAACACCCCAACGCTGCTTCGCAACATAAATTTAAAATAATGTCTTCACAAACTGTGTGAGAGCTGGAGAAAGGCCAATAAACTACTTGCCGAAGGCACTAGCGAAAGGCCCAGGCAGGAGGCAGAAACAGTCTCAAAAGCGGCGGGAGGCTGGAATTGAGCGAGAGCCTCCTTCTGTCAAATTGCCTTGTGAAATGGCGCGTGGCTCGAAATGGCCGCCGATCGCCTTTGTCGCCGAGCGCTCTTGTCTATTAATGGCGGGAAGCAATAAATCAGTCAAAATGGTGCACGGCTCAAGCCTAGCCGCCGAGCGCCGCTGCCGCCAAGCGCTCCTGTCAGATTAATGGCGGAAAGCAATAAACGAAGACAAAATGGTGCACGGCTCGAATCTAGCCACCGAGCGCCGTTGTAAAGCGAAGAGGCAGTCAGATAAGTAAGCAGAAGGCGCGCAGCTCTCCTTCAGGCTGCCCAGCGCCGCAATGAAAGGAGAAAGCGAAGCCAACAATAAGGAGTTTGCCGATCCACGCAGGGACTCCTGGCCGCCAAATTTGAAAGTTAGAGTGAATTGTGGAAGGCGGAGGTGGTAATTCCGGCGATCCGGACCCCAACACAACCGCCGGCAGCAAGGATAGTCACTCGGAGTTGCCTGACAGGTAGTGCTCCGAGGAATCAAAGAAGCAAATGGAGGGGAGCCCCCTGGCAGATCCCCAGGGTGTACTCACCCACCGCAGCAATATCAGAGCTGGATTGTCCACAAAGATCACCACTCGAAGGAAATTGTAATAAAGATGTTTGGAGAAACCAAATTTTGCAAGTTCTTCAGCCAAATTGCCAGAGCCAAGGAAAAAACCAGTCTCTTGCTTGACTGAGTGAATGAACTGGAGCTTAGCCAAGCAAGGGAGGAGTGGCCAAGGACGTTTCTTAAAGAAACATTCACCCAGTCTGGCAATCAAGCTGAGGAACTTCCAACATTTGGATTCTCCAAGCAGCGCGCTGGAGAACTGAAATTAGTCTGCTGTACTCTGCTTGTGTTTTGCTTGTAACAGCTACCACGTTGGAAGAAATCAGCTGTTGGTATTGTAAATTTACTTCATGTGTTATTATGTATATAAAGAAGTTAATGAATCCTGCTGCATCAGTCTGCCTGTGTGTGCTTTCTGGATTTGAATTTTGTAACGAACTCTCTAATTAAGCTGCAAGACTGCCTGTGTTTAAAAGGAGAAACAAGGCAGAGAAGGCTTGCAGGATGGCTACTGTTGAATTTAAGGAGAGCTCTCTGCCTTGTTTGGGACAGAAGAATTATATAATTTGGGCTGCAAAGCTGGAATGTTTCCTGAAGGTTAAGGAGCTGTGAGATATTGTTGTTAATCCACACCAAGCAATCCAAGCAGATAATTCAGAAGAGAGAATGGCACCTCAGAGCCCCATAATATTCTGGGTTTTGTTTCTATTATTTGTTGACCACCACTTACACAGTTGCCAACCCAAATCACAGGCTTATTTGGAGATTCACTTGAGTTTCTTCTGTTTTTTAATGCTTGTTAGTTAGTCCACAGAAATGGAATTTGAGGACTTCTTCCTATTCTTCTTGTCCTTTGTCATGATGCTGTACTTTGTCTTACCTTCTTAACACCTGCTGCAGTCATTGTCTGCCTATAGTCCTAAAGAGAAAGATTAGTTGCCAAATTAGCTATTTCTCTCAGATTTATTAATCTCCTGCAGTTTGTGTGGGATGGCTGTGAAGTATCAGCAGAGTTACAGAGCAATCCTTATCTCAAATTACGCCACTTGAACATGTGTCTGTTTGTCCATGAGAGTCTCTGCCAGAAATTTCTTAAATACCTCCCTGAGATAAAAAAAGCAAGTGATTCTTAGACTCCTTGTGCACTGAGCAAGGCTTTTAGTTCCACAGTGCGGCTGATATTGAAAGGTTGAGTTCACTTTTGTGATAAACCTCCCCTACACAAGAATAGCCATTTCCTTGGCATTTTTTGCTTCACAATATTATTGGAGTGAAAGGAATGTGAAAAGACTTTTGCCCCATGGATTCCCAAACATGTCTAATGGATATCGTACACTATCTCAGCACCTCAGCGACTTAAAGAAGGAGAACTTCAGCCTTAAGTTGCGCATCTACTTTTTGGAGGAGCACATACAACAAAAGTATGAAGACAATAGGGAGGACATCTACAGGCAGGTGAGTTGGCAGTTTGTTTGTTTGTTTATTTATTCATCAAAAATTACAAATTTGAATAAACAAAAGGAACTAAAATGTGACAGGGAGGGTAGGCATGCTAGTGCAGGTCTCATGCCCCCTTACGGACCTCTTAAATATGGGATGAGGTCCACAGAAGTTAAGTTGGAATTAAAAGTGTGAAAGTTAATAGCTGAGACAACAGAATAGGGTAAGATATTTCAGACTTTGACAACTCTGTTACAAAAATATATTTTTTTACAATTAAGTTTAAAGTGGTTTACATTAAGTTTAAAGTGATTGTTCGCATGCATTACATTATGATTAAAACTAAAAAAATCATTTAAATATAAAATTGTACATAGTAAAATGTTACTATGTACAATTTTGTATGCAATATCTAAATCTGATTGCAATCATTGCAGTTCTAAACTATGCAAAACAAGAATTTAAGCCTAGTAGCATTAAGGTATTCTATTATGGGCAGAAGAGTGCAAAACTTTTCTTGTAAAGTACTTCTGAACTCGCTCGATTGTATTTATTTATTTATTTATTTATTTATTTATTTATTTATTTATTTATTTATTTATTTATTTATTTATTTATTTATTGGTTCGATTTATATGCCGCCCTTCTCCAGAGACTCAGGGCGGTATTAACATCTGATATGTGGTAAGGATTCCAAACCGTTAAACAATATTCTACAATTGGCCTATCATATATTTTGTAAGCTCTAGTGAGTAACACAGTGTTTCCTGGAAAAAAAAACTTTGTAGAATTAAATTCACAAGTTTTAGTGCTTTTTTAAGCAATGCTGTTACAATGAATTTTAGAATATAAATTCTAATGAGTACACCCAGGTCCTATCGGGACTGGAGGATGGGGTGATGATGCCACACTTGCTGTTATGTATGGTTTTAGTTGTAAAAAATAAAGGTGGGACATAATTTTGGTATATATATATATATATATATATATATATATATATATATATATATATATATATATACCATATATATACCATATATATATATGGTAATGGCATGTGCCTAAAGATACAAACCCTCTCAGTATTAAATATGCCTATAACTACTTTCACCTATAGCATGAAAATCATCAGTATAATCTGCCTAGCTGGTAATTAAATCAAACAACATTAGTAATTTATGTTCACTTTGAACCTGGAAAGTGATATCATTTAATAGTGTGTCAACAGTAAAATATAAAATACAATAGCATATTTGGGCAAATAAAACATTTTTGAAGATGACTTCTTAATTAGCAGTTTACTGATGGAAAGTAAGGCTTTAAAGTACAGCTGATGAATACACCTGGGTGTTCACCGAAAGAAACTGTTATGTAGTTTAAATGTGCAGTATTACTTGGCAGACTTGGGTTAACCAATATTTCTGCATTAATAGATTTCATAACATTTTTGCTCTTCTACATTTTCTCAACAAATTAACTATAAAAGGATGCATAAAAAACACTCTACTGCTTAAAATACTGGGGAGACCACTCAGTATTTCAAATGCTGAAATAATAACTTTTAAGCTGTGGTAAGAAATCCTGATGTTCCTTAGATCTGAGAGTTTCCACATAAAGGTCAGAAATGGTAGAAAAGCTTTCTTGAAAGATAGCTTGCCGGTCACTGTTGATTTTTTTGGCAATGTGCAGCTGTTACAAGAAATCAGACTTGTTTGGGGGCACATTCTCTATTCATTCAGTGGTAGAATGAAGGACAGACAGACTTCAAGTTTGTGTGGCCTGTTTTGATTGCTTACTAGAATACTGACTCTGCCAACTAGAGCTAAATATAAATAAAGGCTCAGAAATCTGTGGCATGCAATAAACCTCACACTGATATATATCTCACACACACACACACACACATACATATACATATATACACACACACCTTTTTCTGAAAGACTAATGTAGCCTAATGTAGATGTCGGACTCAATTTGCACAATACAGATACCCATTGTCAACCATGATATAACAGTTAACCACAAACCCAACACAGAGGTGCATTCTCACCATACACTGAGCTAAAACAAGGTTGGCTCATTTGGGATTCAATATGCCATGAAATGCAAACATTCAAACTATATACAAAGCTGAAAAAAGTCTAAAATATACAATTAATACTTATTTTACAAATGAGGAACACTGAGACTTAGAGATAATGCATTGCCTCAAGATGAGTTAACCTACTCTTAAAATATCAGGAATCAAAAACTATTGGAGTTCTACTTCAAATTACAAAGAAATCTACCAGAAGATATATCTACCAGGAGAATGATGCACAATAATATCTTCACTCAAAGATGCTCTTAAAATGTTCACTTAGTAGCAATGAAAGTATTTCTCCAAGCTTAAATGGCATGGTGGGGTAGTTTTTAAAAAGAAAATAGGGAAGAACATTCTTTCCTTTTTTCCCCTCCTTAGTATTGCCTGTTGCTAGTATGGATATTAGGTTTTGGGCACTTCCACATTGCATCATTTCCATTTCCTCCACAGAATTTTGCAGCAAACTATATTATCTTTATCCTTTTCAAACCTTAGAAGCAGGGATGAAATCTACTTACCTTCCCTACTGGTTCGGAAATGCATGGGCCCCACGCGTGCAGATCCTCTGTGCATGCGCAAACCGTTCTGTGCATGCACAGAGGGTAAAAAACAGGTTACTTCCTGGTTAAAACCAGGAAGTAATGACGAATGGGCGGGTGGGCAGAGCCTCACGCTGCCATCGCTACCAGTTCTCCGAACCACCATCATTATGCAAACAAACTTTTAAGAATGGTCAAGAATGTATTGACTTCTGGAATACTTTTGGGGGGCATGGTGGTTCAGAAAGTAGTATTTGTGTACTTGCAGGCATTCTGGGAGGAGGTTATTTCAGTGCTCTTTAGTCTGAGTTACAGTTTGATCTTGGGAGAAAAAGTAGCAATGCTTCACTTTCTTCACTTTGGGAGCATGGCACAAAGAATGTTACTATTGTTGCTGCTTTACCTATCTCATCAGATGTTTTTGATACAGTTGGTGAATGTGACCCCGTGGCAAACACAGTTGTGTACCCCTTTTATAGAGGAATAAAATTTGGAGCATCAACTAGGACAATACTATATATTTTTGAATTTTTAAAAAGTATCAACAGCTATAGAAATGAGTGGTCTAACATGATCAACCTTCTCAACCTGGTGTCTTCATAATATATTTAAATGTAACTTTTGTAATCCCTGGTCTCCTTGATATTGACTAATGGTAATTGGAGAACAGCAGAAGTTATAATTGGACACACTAGGAAGGCATCAAATTTAGAAAAAGGTCAAGGTCAAGGTCATACAATATATGAATTACTAAAAAGTTTGGATAAAATTCTCCATTAAAATTTTCTGAGAAAGTATGTTTATCAAGGATAAGCGATAAATTAGGACATAAGAGGGAACAATACATGGACTATTTTTATAGTATGGAAATTAATACCAATGGGAAAGGATGAAAAATCTTTTACTATCCAAGAATAGGAAAGACTCAAAATCATAGACAGCCACCACCCATCAAAATAGACTCTTGTTGATTCAATAGATCAGTATTAACTAGGTATAATACAGCTTCACATCTTGATAATAAGAGCTTGTATCAAGAGTTTGTAATCATCTTCTGCTAGAGAAAGGTTACCATGATGTTGACAGTTACTGTTGACAAAGCAGGAGCAGCTGCTATGGTACTGAGCTGCCAGCCAAAGGCTTGTTGTTCTCAAATAGAGAAATTATAAATAGCTGGATTACTTAATCAGACGTTTATGATGGAGGCATGAGATTTATCAGTCTTTAGGAAAAGTAGTATCACATATAGTGGCTTTGTCTCAGGAAAAAAAGTGACAAAAAAGTGCTGTTTTAGCAATATTTGCCAATTATTTACTAAGAGCTCTAACACATTATGGATACATAGACAGCTCAAAGAAAAGGGGAAAAACAAAAAAAAATGGAGGAGATGGACTTTCTGATTCTCTTCTTTCTGATTTCTCATCAGCTTTTGAGAGCATAAACCAAAATATCTTTTTGGAAGGGCTATTTGAATATTGGACAAACAATTTTTCAATGATTTCAGAGAGCAGTGCTAAGATGTCGCTTGATCTCCTAAGTAATAGTTCTACTTTGTTGTCAGGCAAATGTGCTGTTTAGCATCTCCATGATACCATTAAAGTTGGCTAGAAATATGATGTTTGTCATCAATGTTACATTATATCATTATATAGGAGCCTGAGTGGCGTAGGAGGCTAATGCCTCCTACTAAGGCAGCATTTAACATCCAGCTGCCTGCAATTACTGCGAGTTCAATTCTCACCAGGCTTAAGGTCGATTCAGCCTTCCATCCTTTCTAAGGTGGGTAAAATGAGGACCTGGTTTGTGGGGGCAATAAGTTGACTTTGTATAACATATACAAAAGTATGAAGGCTATTGCTTAACGCATTGTAAGCCGCCCGTCTTCTCTTAAAATGTTTTCATTGGTACCAATAAAAAACTTGATGCTACACTTAAATACCAGGTGATTAATTAAAGGGATGCAAATGAAGGATTTATAATCCTTCTTAATTCTCTGTAATCTACAGAAAATCACTACCTCTCAAGACAATTGTTAAATTTAAAAGAAAAGTTTTCCCTTAGTTATAGATTGGACCTCTATTTAACGATCTTCCACCTGTTGTTTGTTGTCCTGCCCTCAGGTGCTTTGGACAATAAGTCAATCCCCTCCTCTCTATGACAGCCCCTCAATTATTGGAGGACTGCTATTAGGTCATTATGATGTTCCCCTTTTGGGAAATGGGATCAGTTTGGGATGAATAGCCAGTGCCCAGAATGCCTCCCTCAAATCCTATGCTATCTTTGCAAAGCTAAGATATCTGGTCACCTGATTGTGACCCCAATCATGATTGAAACTCCTGGGGAAATCTCATCGGTGCCTGCAGGAAAAGCACCTAGTTGTAAGTAAGCCATTATAGTATGCATTTAGCTGGCATAAGGAATGTTTATTTGTAATTGTCTTCCCTCCCTCCCTCTGTCTATTCCTAATTGCTAGGAATATAACATCTACTGAAATTTGGACCGGGAACACTAGCTTTATTTTACTTTTCCTCCGTACAAATTCATGCCAGGAGTTATTATTTCTATCTTTTATTAAATACTTGGGCCATTCTAATTTGTTTTATCTTAAAATACTATTATCAGATCAATCCAACTCCATCTCTGTCTACAGCCAAGTATGGCTCGGTAGTCTGCTTCACCACTGTAGTGTTGATTCTAACCCCTCTTAGATATTTTAGAATACATAGAAAAAATATATTTGCATGTTAACGTAAAATGTTTGTATCCCACCTTTAAAATAAATACATAAATAAATAAAATAAATAAATATTTTAAACAAAATAAAATAAATCCATACAATTTATGACACTCCTGCATCTCCTTTCAACCAAAGATTTGTAGAGTATATTGTTTTTGCTTGTTTGTTTGAATGTTTCTGATTGGCTACCATGAACAAGAGAAAACACTTGTAATTTTTGCAATGTACTTTTGTATTGTCTATTTCCATCTTGCCAAAAAAAATCAGAGGAAGGCTTTCTGTAGCTTGTTAATAAATGAATATTTGCATTTAGGAAGCATCTCTCTCTGTGTTAGTAATGCTTTGATGAATAGCATTGGAAAGGTATTTTTAATTACACAGTAAACTATAATATAAATTAAGTTGCACCAATATGGGTTTGGATGATTTCTTTATAAATATGTTTGAAATAAAAAGCAACTCACTTTGGAATTTGAATTTCTAGAGCAGAAAACCCAGCAGTACAGTACAGTAGATTATGTTGATTCTTCACTGTTCTTTTTTAGAACATTGAGCTAAAAGTGGAAGTGGAGAGCCTGAAGCAAGAGCTCCAGGAAAAGCAGCAAAGTTTAGAAAAAGCATGGTAAGCAAAGTATATCATGTAGATTAATATTTCATGAACATTGAGCCTGATCAATAGGAATCATAAATGTAATATGTTACATCAAGAAGTACCAAAGTTTTTCTATAAAATATCAAATCCTGCCTCTCCTCCACCTCTGTGGCACTGAATGTCTGAAGGCCAAGGAGTGTGACAGCCATTGAATGGCACTGGTCTGCCAGCAAGGAGGCCATGGAAGCTGATGTAGCTTGCGTTATTCTAATGTGTCTTACATGGAGGTGCCTTTGCTCTAGATATGTGAAAATTTCAACAGCTCCTCAACCTATGACCATAACTAGGACCAGAATTTCCATTGCTAAGGAAGGCAGTTGCTCTCCTCATGGGTAAATCTGCTTGTTTTTAGGGGGAAGGGGAGTGTCTGTTCGAGTGAGTGAATCATGTGACTGCAGGGAGGAAAGTTCTCCAGCTCTCCACATGGGTAAATCTGCTTGTTTTAAGGGGAAAGGGGGTGTCTGAGTGAGTGAGTGAATCATGTGACTGCAGGGAGGAAGGTGCTCCAGTTCACCTCATGAATGAATCTGCTGGTTTCTAGGGGGAGGGGAGAGTGGCTGTTTGATTGAGTGTAAGTGGGAAGTCTTGTTAGCTGTGTGTGTGGGAAAAAATGGTTAGATGGTGTCTGCTAGCCTTGGAAGCAGTGGTGAAATTTAAATTTGTTACTACTACTGGTTCTGTGGGCGTGGCTTGGTGGTGGAGGGTAATGTGACTGGGTGGGCGTGGCCAATTTTTTTTTTTTTTACTTTTAAAACCATTTTTTCGGCGAAGAGGTTGTAAAAAAATGCTTTCAAAAGGCTCTGACAATCCTAGCTGAGTTGCCTGATCGGCAGAGACATTTTTTTCTTTTAAATGCCTCTGACAATCCAAGCTGAGTTGCCTGATCGTTAGAGGCATTTAAAAGAAAAAAAGTCTCTGCCGATCAGGCAACTCAGCTTGGATCATCAGAGGCATTTAAAAGAAAAAAAGAGTTTTTTTCTTTTTTTCCCAGCTGAGCTGTGCGATCATCAGAGGCTTTTTTGTTTTACTTTTAAAAGCATTTTTTCGTCCGAAGAGGTTGTAGAAAAAATGCTTTTAAAAGTTTTTAAAAAGCCTCTGATGATTGTGCGGCTCAGCTGGGCATGGGGGGGGGGAGGGATTTTTGCTACCGGTTCTCCAAACCACCCGCCTCCATCACTACCAGATTGACCGGTAGGAGAAGAAAAATTCCAATCTCAAACCTACACTGCCTTGTGGCTATACCCATCTATGGGAAAGTCTCAACCTTGAGGCAAAACCTGGAGCAGGAGTCCTGGAGTGAGGAGGAGTGCTAGAGGAGTAATACCTCTCTAAAAAAAACCTTGGTCCAGCTGGCCCGGCTGGTAGCACCTCGTAAGGGCCCCTATCCAGGGTTACAGGAGAAGATAGTCAACTGTTTTGAAGGTGGAAGAGGGCTTTATGCCCCAACGGCAGATAAAACGGCAAAACCATCTTCTAGGAGAAGGGAAACTCTGATTACAAACCTCCACTGCCTTGTGGCTATGTCTACTACCGGAAAAGACTTCAGGAGTCAATCCCAAGGCAAAATCCGGAGCTGGAGTCCCAGAAGCAGTTCGTGACTGTGTACAATCACGTTCTGGTAACTCCTGCGATGCAACTGGAACTAATCGTATCGGTTTTGCCGTTCCATTGGACTATTTCAGCGACGTGGAGAGGGGGGATCTGCTGCTTGGGTAACAGTCTATCCTCCATATTAATCTACCCAGGCCTCGTGCTCTGGAGAAGACACTCCAGCTTTGCATATAGCATTGAAACAACACAGGAAGTGGCAGTTACCAGTTATAAGTCTTTGCTTGATTGACGTAGAGCATGACGCCAGGGGCCACTTTTGTTGGTGGGAGAGGTCATTGTACCTCATTGGGCAGCTACTGCCCACCTTAAGCTGGGCAGCCCCCAGCCAGTAAGGTGCTGCCCCGCCACGGTCTGTTAACCTCACAGGGTGTGTGGGGTTTAGGATCAAAGCCGACAAGCAGATTGATAACTTTGCACCATGCAACAAACATAAGAAAACTTTAGCCCTAAAGTTGGGCACCTGGAATGTTCGGACAATGACTCCCGGCCTTTCTGACGATTTACACAAGATAGATGATGTACATAAGACAGCTGCCATTGACATGGAGTTGAGCAGATTGCAGATGGACATCATTGCCCTTCAAGAGACAAGACTGTTAGATTCAGGATCTATTAAGGAGAAAAACTTCTTGTTCTTCTGGCAGGAAAAACCATCAAACAAGTCTAGGGAATATGGGGTTGGCTTTGTGGTCAGAAACACCCTACTAGGATCCATTACTCCACCTGCTGCAGGAAGTGAAAGAATTCTGTCCTTGCAGCTCCACTCATCAGCAGGGCTGGTTACTCTTATTAGCGCATATGCTCCGACATTATCATCTTCAGTAGAATCCAAAGACAAATTCTACGATGATCTGGCTGCTACTATCAAGAAAATCTCTGAGAAAGAACCACTGTTTATCCTTGGTGATTTTAATGCAGAATGCTGATTATAATTCTTGGCCCACTTGTTTAGGTCAGCGTCAGAAAGATGAACGAAAATGGCCGACTACTGGAGTTTTGCTGCTACTATGGTCTTTGCATTAGCAATACATACTTTAAAACAAAGCCTCAACACAGTCTCTTGGAGACATCCAAGATCAAAGCATTGGCACCAGCTTGACTGGATTCTTACCAGGCACTCCAAAATCATACGCAGCTATCAAGGTGCTGATTGCAATACAGACCACTCCTTGGTGTGCAGCAAAATAAAACTGCAAACAAAGAGATTGTATCACTCAAAGAAAGAAGGAAGACCACGAATTGACATCAACAAGACCCGCAATCAGGGCAAAATAGAGAAATTTGCACAAGCACTCAAGGAAACTCTCCCAGACCCAGCTGAAGTAAATGCATATGAACAACGGGAATATTTCAAGAATACTGTTTATAACACCGCCTTGTCAGTATTTCATAAGGAGATCAGAAAGACAGCAGATTGGTTTGAAGCCCATTCGGAGGAGTTGATGCCAGCCATCAAGGAAAAAAGGAGAGCTCTAATTGCATATAAAGCCTATTCCAGTGAGTGCAACCTACAGGTTCTGCAGCTTGTAGCAAAGTCCAACAGAATGCCAGGAGATGTGCTAACGATTATTGGCTGCAGCTTTGCTCTCGGATCCAGATAGCAGCTGACACAGGTAACATCAAGGGGATGTATGATGGCATCAAGCAGGCCTTAGGTCCAACACAGAAGAAATCTGCCCCTCTGAAGTCTGCTACAGATGAGGTTATCCAGGACCTTTACCTGCAGGAATTTATATGATAGCCATGTGGGTTGTCTCACTTTAAAGGGTAGTGGTGGGAATGCATGTTTGTTCGGGTTCTCAACGGAAATAGTAAAGAAAACATCTTCACACTTGTGTATTGGCTAAAATCTGCATTCTGACTTAAAGGGAGGGATCTCTCCCACTTTAATCCTACTGCTTTGCCTAAGGGTATTCAGATTGTGCTTTAGCTGTATGGCTTTCACTTCTGCTTAATAAAAGAATCCTTTTGAACAACTAGGTTTCAAGAGTTCGTACTTTCTTAAGTTGGAAGGAGAGGTGATCCTTACAGAAAGCACAATCTGCAAAATGGTCAACCCAGAGAAGCAATCTTCACTCTACTGAGAGGACCTTGCAAACCATGTCTGAACAAAGCAGAGAGCTGGGAGAAACTGATTGCTGGGGAGAGACAGCAACCGCCACCCAGTCGGATGCCTGTCTCGTGCAACCCATCGGAGAGGATGAAGTAACCCTGGGGAATCCAGAAAAGCCCCGCTGGTCGATTGGCATTGGGAAGAAAGATGGGTAGGATGAGAGAACCAGAGGAGTCCCCCTCAACCGTGGCAACCGAAAACCGGGGTGGGAACTGGAACTAGAAGCCCTTACTGACCAGGGGGGACTGACCGAAGCACTCCTGAGGGAGGACTATCTGAAGAGGCATATAACCCAATTGGTGATGGAAACTTTGGAAAATCTCAGCATCGAAGGGAGCCAGGACAACAACCAAAGAGCACTGAAAGAGCAGCAGTCATGGATGATGCAAGGGGAGGCAACCCCCCCCCCTGGAGCCTGCCTATCGAGCAAATGGTGCAGCAGCAGTGGGAGAAGACCCAGCAAATCCTCCCCCCCAGGCAGCATGCACACCAGCACCTATTCCCAACCAACCCCGGGCTCCTCAACTGGAAAGAGAAACTCCCCCCCTTGGGGTGAAGTTTGATGGGAATACGCAACAATTAGGATTCTTTGTGGCACATGTAAGAGTATGGGCATGATTTCCAAACCCAAGGCTCCCAAGTGCGAGTTGTGACCCTAGCCCTAGAGGGTGCTGTGGCCAGATGGATGGTGACCCTATATAACGCCAACGCACCAGAACAGCGGTATTTCGACCATTTCATGATGGCCCTGCGACATCGATTTGAGGACCCACTGGCAGATCGCAAAGCACGCGACCGCATTAAGGTGGTGAAGCAGGGGCGACGGCCAGTAGCAGAGTATACTGAAGAATTCTGGGACCTCATGTGTCATGTGCACTGGCTGGAAGATATTTTGGTGAGCTGTTTCAAGGATGGGCTGAGTGATGATCTATACAATGCCTGCACAGCCCGAGGGGCACCGAATGACCTACATGAATGTCACCGCCAAAGAAGCTGAGATCGATATGGCCAGAAACCAGTATCGAGCATGACGAGCATGGAAGAAATCCTCACCCCAATGGAAGCAAGAGCCCCTCAAACCACAAACCGCATTCTCCCCAAGATCTTCAGCCTGTTTCAAGTGTGGAAAAGAAGGGCACCGAGCTGTAGAGTGTTGTTTGCAAACACCCGCCCGGAACCATCCACCAGGGGAGGGTCCTGCAAAACCAGGTCGGCCTGGGAAGAAGACTGCTCTGAGGAGCAGGCAGACTACAGAAGTTCCATCCCCTCCTCTCTTTGGGGAGGAAATCCTGGTATCTGAACACGAGGAATCACACTCATTCGGAAGTGATCCAGATGATGAACCACTGGTAAGCAAACCTATTAAACCGCTTACCCTCCCCTTAAGACTATTCATCCCAAACCAAGACACGGAGATAAGTATCTTCACTCTAGAGGATTCAGGGTGCACCCGTTGTTTGATCAGCCCAACCTTAGTAGGGAGGTTAGGGATTAACGTAAGAAAGCTGAAAACCCCCATTGCTTTCTGCCAACTAGATGGGTCAATAGCAGGAGGGGAGCCAGCTTCTCTGGCCACCGAGCCTCTAGATATAGGCATCGGAAGCCATGAGGAAAGGCTTACATTTATAGTGGCACCTGGCATGGAATGGCCATTGGTTCTGGGCCTTGCGTGGCTAAAAAAATGGAACCCACAAATCAATTGGAAACAAGGCATCATAAAATTTCAGAAGAAGGTGACTTTTGCTGAGTATCCACACAAAGGAATTGAGGGAGCAGAGAATCGAGAAACAGCCATGCCTGATCACGCCACACCAATTCAGAGCATACCCATAGAATACAAGGATTTAGCTGAGGTTTTTAGTGAAAAAGCCTCAGATGAGCTCCCCTCCACCACGCCACTGACTGTACAATCGAAATCTTACCCAGCATGAACACTGAATCGGCTTCCAGTCTGGCTTCCGTTGCCGCCAGACGGTCCTTTGAGACCGCCAGCCCCATTGCCTGTAAAGAGCCGCCTTTACACCTGAAAGGCAGCTCGAAAAACTCCATTTCCTTAAGGAAATGTGAGATAGAGCCGGCGAGGGTAGGTAGAGCCCTCTGCGAAGTCCCCAGAGTTTTTATTTTACTCTTGGATGAGGCTCCCTCTTTTCCTCGCCGCTGCTCCAGGCTTCGGGAGAACTCTGCTTCTTGCAGAGCCAGGTGATGGGACCAAGCCTTTCAATGAAAATTAACAGATTGTTCAAATAAAGAGGATGAGATTTGGACTTTGGACTCTAAACCGCAAGTATTTCTAATAACCTTATAAGCGATTTTAAAGCGAAGGGGAAAAAAAGTTTAAAATGGCGACTGGCTGAGGCTTGAGAGGAAAAAAGCCAAAAGCGAAAGTCCTTCCGCCTGAATAATCTTACAAGTTACAAAGTAGCAGAAATAATAGCGCTGGCTAGAATTGAAAAGAAAAATTTCTAATCTATGTCTCTTTCTTCTTGGAGATTTGATATTGACATTGTTTGGAGAGAAGTCTTTTCTCTTTAAAAAGAGTCTGTCTGTGTGGCAGGATGGCGTTAAAACTAACAAAACCAGACAAACAAGCAGTGGGGGTGGGGTTCCCCCATTCATAAATCACATGAACAAGTTTTGAACTTGCAGACTGAGAAGAATGTTTTTAACTTAAAAGAATTTGTTCTGGAGGAAATGGCAAGATATGATGAGATTGTGAACCAGAATCTTGAAAAATTTAGGCAGGAAATTAAAGAGTTGGTACAGCAAAAATATGTCAATTTGAAACAACAGTTTGTCACAGCTATGCAAACTTTCTCAGAAATAGTTATAAAGATGGATAAAGATACTAATTTAGAACTAGAGTCTAAAATGGAGGAAGTTGACCAAAAGATTTATAATTTGGACAATAAAATACAAAGAATTGAAAATGATTTGATAAATATTCAAGATAATAGCTTAGAAGTAAAGTTTAAAAAAGAAGCTGATCATGAGACTTACAATGCAGAAAATATTTATTTATTTATTATTATTATTAATCAAATTTCTATACCGCCCTACTCCCGAAGGACTCAGGGCGGTGAACAGCCAAGATAAAATACAGACAATACAAATATTAAAAATCCCTTAAAATTATTAAATATTTCGGCCGAAACACAGATTAAAACACCCAATTTATAAAAACACGAATTAAAAAATTTAAAATTTAAGAATTTAAAAGAGGGGAGTTAGGCCAGGCCAGCTTGCTGAAATAGAAAAGTTTTGAGAGCACGGCGAAACGTGCGCAGGTCCGGGATCTTCCGTATCTCTGGGGGGAGCTCGTTCCAGATGGTAGGTGCCCCCACAGAGAAGGCTCTCCCCCTGGGGGCCGCCAGTCGACACTGTTTGGCCGACGGCACCCTGAGGAGCCCCTCTCTATGGGAGCGTACTGGTCGGTGAGAGGCTATTGGTAGCAGAAGGCGGTCTCGTAGATACCCCGGTCCGATGCCATGGAGCGCTCTAAAGGTGGTAACCAAAACCTTGAAGCGCACCCGGAAGACCACCGGGAGCCAGTGCAGCTCGCGCAGGAGGGGGGTCACATGGGAGCGCCACGTCGCTCCCATAACCACCCGCGCGGCCGCATTCTGGACCAGCTGGAGCCTCCGGGTGCTCCTCAAGGGGAGCCCCATGTAGAGAGCATTGCAGTAGTCCAAGCGGGAAGTGACAAGAGCATGAGTGACCGTATTTAACGAGTCCCGATCCAGAAAGGGACGCAACTGGCGAATCAGGCGGACCTGATAAAAAGTCCCCCTGGCCACGGCCGTCATATGCTCTTCTAAAGACAGCCGTGAGTCCAGGAGGACACCCAAGTTGCGAGCCCTCTCCGTGGGGGCCAGTGACTCGCCCCCAATAGTCAGTGATGGCACCAACTGACTATATCGGGATGTCGGAAACCACAGCCACTCGGTCTTGGATGGGTTGAGCCTGAGTCTGTTTCTCCCCATCCAGATCCGCACGGCCTCCAGGCACCGGGACATCACTTCAAGGGCATCATTGGGGTGGTCCGGGGTGGAGATGTACAGCTGAGTATCGTCAGCGTACTGGTGGTACTTCACCCCGAAACCACGGATGATCTCACCCAGCGGCTTCACATAAATGTTGAACAGAAGGGGCGAGAGGACCGACCCTTGTGGCACCCCACATACAAGGGGCCTCGGGGTCGACCTCTGCCCCCCTGTCAACACAGACTGCGACCGGTCAGAGAGAAAGGAGGAGAACCACCGTAGGACGGTGCCCCCCACCCCTAACTCCTCTAGCCGGTGCAGCATGATACCATGGTCAATGGTATCAAAAGCCGCTGAGAGGTCTAATAGGACCAGGACAGAGGAACAACCCCTGTCCCGAGCCCTCCAGAGATATAAAACAAAGGATTGAAAAAGAAGTCACAATGATGCAATACAGGTCCATGGAATTTGCGGTCAGAATGAGGGGATTACAGGAAAATAAAAGAGAAGATTTGAGGAAGGTGTCTGCTGAAGTTCTGGCTGGGATTTTAAAGGTTAATCCTGAAGAGGTATCCTGCAAGATTGATAAGGCCTATAGAGTTAACTCTTGGGTGGCAAAGCAAAGGCAGCTGCCTAGAGATGTGGTGATTTACTTTACTGATAAAGAAATAAGAAATGATATTGTGCAAAAGTCTTTTAACTCCACTCATGAAAAGTATGGAAGGAAGATTTGGATATTTAAAGAGCTACCGCCCAAGATGTTAAAAGATAGAAAGGATTTTGGATTTTTGGTGACTGAGCTAAAGAAACAAAACATCCCATTCAGGTGGGATGCTCCAGTTGGAATAATATTGAGATATCAAGGAGAAAGATATCAACTAAATACTGTTGAAAAAGCGGAAGAATTTTGCTATAAGGCTTTTAAAATGGGTTCAACATCTCCATGTATAACACACGAGGGGAATAAAGAAAAGCAAAATCAACAAGAGATTGAAATTCAGGCTAAGCAGATGGTGGTGGAGGTAATGGAAAAACAACAAGCTACAGAGGCTTTTGTGGATGAGCCACTTCTGGATTCTCCTTCAGAGGTTATGGTTGGATTACCTATAAATATAAGAGAGGCGGCTTTGGATTCTAATGTGATGATTTATCAAGCTACAGACCAGCATGGAAATCAAGCAGTTGATATACAACTTATAGAAAGGAAACCAGGATGGAGATCTAAGCCACAAAAAGTTAAGAAAAGAAGAAGCAGGTCCTACAAAAATAAAATTTTTTAGACCAAACAACAGTGTAATGCCAGTTACTTAAGAGACTATTGAATATATGAAAATATAGTTGAGGCAAAGTATTGGTTTATATTATCCTGAGGAGGGTGACAGATCTCTGCAGGGCTGTACTTTTGGGATGTGGAAGATGGCCTTAAATTGAGTGGATTGGAATTTTCTATTTTGGACTCTCTGATAAATGGATTACATTTATGTTGAGCTACAAGGCAAGAGAATTATGGGATTGGGGCATGCAGAGGATCTGGTTGTTACCCTAACATGGTGGTTGGAATGAATAATCTAGAAGAAAGACATTACAAAAGACACTATATGGAATACAAATATAAAGTCACTCGGGTGGTTTCTTGCTATATGAAAATACTTACTATTGATGGGGCAGATGGTAATTGAAGATACCGAACATACTGTTGGAATTTGGATGTGATGTTACCCTAACATGGGTAATGGAATTAACAATCCAGTTAAGAGACATTACAGAAGATATCATATGGATTACAAATTTAAAGTCATTTGAGGATTCTATATATATATGTAAATACTTTTTTAGTGGTGCAGGCAGAAGAATAAAGATATTGAAAATATTATGTATGTAGACCTGTAGGAAAGTGGGTGGAGATAGGTTAGTTTATTGATTGTTTAGTTTAGGAAAAGGGATGTTATGTTATATCAATATACATAAAAGATTTGAATTAAGAGATATATGTATGGGGGAGGAGGAAATGGATAGATCATGAGTTGAAATTGCTAAATTAGGATTTATTATATAATTTTACAGCTGAATGTTGCTTTGAAATGTATAGTATAAGGGGGATATAATAATATTGTTAGAAGGGTGGAGATAGGTTAGCTTTTAGTTTAGGAAAAGGGATGTTATGCTATAGATTATGAGCTGAATAGATGAAATTGCTAAATTAGGATTTATTATATAATTTTACAGTTGAATGTTGCTTAGAAATGTATAGTATAAGGAGGATATAATAATATTGTTAGAAAGATAGGGTCAGTATATGGGGGGTGGAGTAAAAGGATGATAAAGTATTATATAATCTGTTATTAATTTGGGTTTTATTTTGGAGAAGCCACGGGGGGAGGGGAGGGGGAGGGGGGTTAGGGAGCGGGGGGGGGAAAGGGGGAAAAATTGTATTTGAAAAACTTTTTCGATAAAAAAAAGAAAAAAAAGAAAAAAAAAGAAATCTTACCCAGCACGAAACTCCCTAAACCAAAGATGTACAGCATGTCACCGAGAGAATTGGAAGAGCTGAGAACATTTATTGAGAAAAACCTAGCAAGGAGTTTCATCGAGCCAGCCCGACCAAAAATTGCAGCTCCTGTGGTCTTTAGAGAGAAAAAAGATGGCTCAAAACATCTCTGTGTGGATTTTCGTACCCTTAATGCAGTCAGTGTGCAGAACATGTATCCTCTCCTCCTTATGAAAGATATGTTAGCACACCTTGCTAAAGGGAAATTTTTTTCAAAGCTGGACTTAAGGGAGGCTTACTATCGTGTCAGAATTAATGAAGGGGATGAGTGGAAAACAGCATTTAAAACCCCCCTCGGCTGCTACTAATTCAAGGTGCTCCCCTTTGGGTTGCAAGGAGCTCCTGCAGTGTTTATGCAGTTAATAAATGAAGTGCTGCATCAGCATTTATATAAGGGGGTTCTGGTCTATTTGGACGACATTTTAATCTATATCGAGACCAAAGCAGAACATGTAAAACTAGTCAGGGCAGTTTTAAACAAACTCCGCGCTGCCAAACTTTATGCCAAACTTTCCAAATGTGAATTCCACCAAGAGAAGATTGACTATTTAGGATACTGCATTTCGCACCAGGGGGTTGAGATGGATCCTCTAAAAGTGCAGGCTGTACTTGATTGGGACCCTCCACGCACACGTAAACAGTTACAGAGCTTCCGGGGGTTTGCCAACTTTTACCGCCAGTTCGCTCAGATTGCCCTCCCCATCACCAAGCTCTTAAAAACAAAGGGGGAGGACAATCCTAAACCAAAGCAACCATTGAACTGGACTATGGAATGCCAGGCGGCATTTGAAAAACTTAAACGGTTGTTCTCGGCAGAACCAATTCTAAAACACCCAGACACGGAGAAACCATTTGTCATACAAGCAGATGCCAGCGATGTAGCAATAGGAGCGGTTCTACTTCAGAAGAATGAGCAAGACCAACTACAAACCTGCGCTTACACATCCAAAAAGTTGAATGAGACTGAGCAAAGGTGGGCTATTTGGGAGAAAGAGGCTTATGCAGTTCGTTGGGCATTGTTAACCTGGTGGCACTTCCTAGAAGGCAGTAAGACCCCTTTTGAAATCTGGACTGATCATAAAAATCTAGAAGCCCTAAAGACCCCAAGGAAACTCTCCCCAAAACAAGTATGATGGGCTCAGTACTTTAAACGGTTTGATTTTACTCTAAAATACCTCCCGGGGGGGGAACTTTCTGGTGGATGCGCTATCCAGAAAACTGCAATACAATAGTGCAAAGTCAGACGTAATAGTACAAAACAATCAACTAGCTGCTAAAGTAGTCACCTGATCCCAGGCAAAACAAGAAACAGTGACGGACAATGACACCATCCAAACTTTTAAACAAGCATTGGCCGCTGATGAATGGTTTTTGAACAACAAATCCAGCTGTCTGATGAAAGAAGATTTGGCCTGGGTGGGGGGGAAGTTGTATGTCCCTGAAAGCCAAAGACTATGCTTAATGGTACGGTACCATGACTCCAAATTAGCTGGACATTTTGGGTTTGTGAAAACTTTACACCTGATTAAAAGACAATTTTGGTGGCCATCACTAAAAAAGGACATAGAAAGCGATGTAGCTAGCTGTTCCATTTGTGCAGCACCAAAAAGACGCCAGGGAAAATCCCCAGGTCTATTGCAGAAGGTAGCTAAACCTTCAGTGCCTTGGAGAGAGATCGCTATGGATTTCATCGTGGAATTGCCAAACAGTGAGGGAAATACTGTTATTTGGGTTGTGACAGACCTATTTTCAAAACAGGCACATTTTATACCCTGCCAAAAGATCCCAACTGCTAAAAGTTTAGCCAAATTATTCCTAATACACATTTATCGACTTCATGGTGCTCCACAAAGGATCATCTCCGACAGAGGGGCTCAATTCACCTCCAACTTTTGGAGGGCGTTTTTGGGCTTACTTGGTACTGGCCAGGAGTTGAGCACATCCTTTCATCCTTGTACTAATGGTAATTCTGAAATTTTGAACTCGGTGCTAAACAATATTTAAAATGTTTCATTAATTTTCAACAGGATAACTGGACTGAACTTTTGCCTTTTGCTGAAGTTGCGTTTAATAATGCTGTACATTCAAGCACTGGTTTTACCCCTTTTAGAGTAGCAACAGGTCAGGATTTCAGCCCCATACCTGAACTACCCACAGAAGAAATCACCATCCCCTCACTTAAGGAGTGGATGGATAATTTACAAAACACGTGGCCAGTGGTTAGATTAGCCTTACAGGAAGCTAGAGAAGCTTTTAAGATTCAAGCTGACAAGAAAAGGATGGAACCCAAACCTTTTCATGTTGGAGACAGAGTATACTTATCTACAAAATTCTTGAAATCATTACAACCATCAAAGAAACTAGGGCCAAAGTTCATTGGACCTTTCCCCATCACTAGAATCATCAATCCAGTAGCAGTTGAACTACTTCTTCCAAAGACACTCAGGCAGATCCACCCAGTATTCCATATCAGTTTACTCAAACAAGAAGTAATCTCATCCCTCAGACCACCTGCATCTACACCACCAGTGCCCATCTTGATTGAAGGTGAAGAACACTTTGAAATCAAGGAAATCCTTGATTCTAGGATTCACAGAGGGAAAGTCCAATACTTAGTTGCTTGGAAACATTTACCATCAGCACACAATGAATGGGTCGCTAAACACCATGTTATGGTGTTTGTTCAGGTTCTCAAAGGAAATAGTAAAGAAAACATGTTTACAATTGTGTATTGGCTAAAATCTGCATTCTGACTTAAAGGGAGGGGTCTCTACCACTTTAATCCTACTACTTTGCCTAAGGCAGCAGTTCTCAACCTGGGGGTCGCGACCCTTTTGGGGGTCGAACGGCCATTTCACAGGGGTCGCCAAAGCCCTCTTTCCCCCCCCCACGCCTTCACTCACCCTCACCCTCTGCCTCTGTTGGATCACCATTCGCCGTTCGCTTACCCTGCCCACTCCCAATTTATTGCTGCCTCCGGAGTCCCAGCTGATGGCTAGAGGGAAAAAAACTTTAAATTCTTGCTGTGGGGCCTCAAAGAAAACAAATGAATAGACCGGTGCCTGCAAAAATAGAAAAAACAGCCCCTTTCAGCTTCAGCATAGGTTAATTATCATAAGTTGATTTGATCAGCCTCCGGACTCTCAACTGATTTGCTCTCAACTGTTTTGCGGAGGGCTCTGTTGCTAGCTAGCTGCAAAGAGGTAAATTCCTGTAGCAGATTTTTTCCCCCCTAGCTATGCTGAAAAAGCGAAATTGAAAGTAAAGCAGGGTCTTTGCTGCAACGTGACAAAATGAGGCAGAGACATTTCTTTTTCTTTTTCCTCACCAAAAAAGGTAGGTGCAAAACAGCAAACAATGGGAAATTTAGGGCAAAAGACGAGGTTCAAGATTTTAAAACACAAAAGAAAAAAAAGCTCTATTTAACTAGGGAATTGTAATAATTGAGATGCTATTAATTGTATATTGTGTTGAAAGCAGAAATGGTTAAGTTGTGGTTTGGAGGAATATATGGGGGAAATTATTTGGTTTATTATTATTGGTAAATATAATTAATTGATTTGTAAGAAATTGGATTGCATGGAAATAATTGGAATATTCATGTTCATATTGATTAATATACAAAAAAGATAGTTATATAACTAATTGATTTATATTAAAATGTTGAATTTGTATTAAACAACTGTATTACATAATTACATAATTAACCAATGTGAGGATGGATATAAAAATAGATGACAATGGGAAGGGGTATAATATACAATAGAAGGGAAAAATTGAATTTGATTAAGATTAGAGATGAGGATGAAGGGTAATATTGGTTTTTTTAAAAAATAGATGAGGAATAAATATGGTAAAAAGGAAATATAGAAATTGTAAACTTAATTGAAATGACTAAACACTGTGTTGGAAGAAATATCCTTCTGGGTTCTGCTCCAAGTGGGGAAAAAGACACTGGAAACATGGAGACTGCTTGGAAAGATGCTTTAATGATGGACAGGATCACATGGCTTGAGTTCCTGAACAGAAAAGGGGCAGATACAGTAAATCCTCGGGTTTTTATGCTCTCTCTGGCTTTGCATTTCTTGGGACCCCGAAAGAGTATCCTGATTGGTTGTCAGACTCCCAGGGGGTGGGGGTCTTAGCTAGCCTTGCTGGCTGATGGTCACATGTGCTTCCCAGGTCACATGCTTCCCAGGTCACGTGTGGTGAGTTTCGGTTGCTAGATGGGGCCCATTGTGTTAGTTTCTGTTGCTACTGTGTTGCAAATGACCTTTGACAAAGGATTGGGGGTGGGGGGCAGGAAGGTGGGAGCTGCTTTGTCTGTAAAATATGCTTCTCCATTTCTCATCCAGGGAAATATAATATTCTGCCTTTTTAATATTTCTCAAAATATTTCATTCTTCTAGGAAAGGGGTGGGTGCTAACCTCCTACAACTGTTTAAATTTGTGAACCGGCCAAATACTCTGTTCAAAGAAAATATGTTGTATGTTTGTATGTGTGTTTCTAATTATTGCTATTTATTCCTATTTGTTCTCTTTTATTCTTTAAAGTTTAACAATTCATTCTTTATCTTAATATCTTTATATTTGTTTGGGGTTGGCTTTCTTTCCTTTCATCTTTTTAAACTGTACAGCAATCTTTCTCCTCAAACCTACCACCTCTGTCTTTTCTTTCCTTCTTACTTTCTCTTCCCCCCCACTTCTTCTTCTCCCTACTTCCTCTTCCTTTCTTCTTCTCCTCCTCTCTTCCTCCCTCTCTTACCCTCACTCCTACTCTAATTTCCCTTCCCTTCCTTCATCCCTCTCTATTGTTGTATCCTTTTATGCATATGGACTACTCAGAGGGCTGAAAAAGTTATTTTTGACTGGTCCTCGCACTTTTGACCAGTCCTTGAACTTATGACTGTCCTCACAATTTACGTTTTTGCCCTATCTTGTCACCATGAAGAGAAGCAGTTGTGAAATGAATGACATGGTTGATAAGAATGCTACAATGGGCATAAATGATGACCAGTCATAACTGCGAAGACCGGTCAAAAGTGCGAGGACTTGTCAGAAATCACTTTTTTCAGCCCTCTGGGTAGTCCTTTTGTGCATATGGACTACTCAGAGGGCTGAAAAAGTTATTTTTGACTGGTCCTCGCACTTTTGACCAGTCCTCGAACTTACAACTGCCCTTACATTTTACGTTTTTGCCCTATCTTGTCACCATGGTGAAGAGAAGCAGTTGTGAAACGGAAGTTGTGTTCCTGAACGTCCATTTTCGGGGCGCTGCGACTCCAATCCATGGACGGGTAGCTTCTCCTAGTTGCTGGGTAGAACTGAGTGCTAAACCTTCCCATTGTTAGGCCACGCCCACCTCAACCAATCAGCTTCAGTCTTTCCTCACGAAGGCGCAGGAACCAGGCCAACTATGAAAAACACAATTTTAATCAAGAGAAACAACAGAAACAGGAAGCCGAATGGGTGGGTATGGATTGGAGTCGCAGCGCCCCGAAAATGGACGTTCAGGAACACAACGTCCGTTTTCCATTGCGCTGCTCCTCCAATCCATGGACGGGGATATACCCAAGTTCAGGAGCTCAGGGCGGGAGGCTGACTGGAGCCCTCATTCCGAGGCGTGGCCACTTGCTGCAAAACTCTACATCCAAACGCTGCATCGGACAAGGCATATTGATCAATTTTGTAGTGCCGGATAAAGGAAGAGTCAGAAGCCCATGAGGCTGCTCTACAGATTTCGGACACTGAGGCATTCGTAGACCAAGCTGCAGATGCGGCTGCACTGCGTGTTGAATGTGCGTAGATCTTAGCTGAACGGGGGCGTTTCCGTACGTCGTAGGCCGTTGTGATGCATGCTTTAATCCACCTGGCAATTGTGGTAGATGATACCTTCTTCCCCATCGAGGAAGGTGTGAAAGACACAAACAAAGATTCAGTCTGCCGAAAGGACTCAGTACGTTTGATATAACGCCGGAGAGCTCGTCTAACATCCAAAGTATGCCATAAGGACTCAGTCTGATGACGAGGGTTTGGACAAAAGTTAGGCAGCACCAACTCTTGAGTGCGGTGGAATTGTGAGTTTATCTTAGGTAGGAAAGATGGATCCAAGTGCAGGATCACTCTGTCACTATGAAAGATACAAAGGTCCTTGTGGACTGATAGTGCAGTGAGCTCCGATACGTGTCGAGCTGACGTAATGGCTAAAAGAAAGGTGACTTTAAGCGTCAGAAATTTTAGAGACACTGAAGCCAAGGGCTCAAATGGCGATGTTGTAAGCGCTTGAAGGACTAACGGAAGATCCCAGGATGGGTATCTATGTACCACCGGAGGTGAGATGTTGGAGGCACCATGCAGGAAACTCTTAATCCTAGGATTATGCGAAAGAATACGGTGTTCTTCGCACCGAATGACCGTGGACAAGGCGGCCACCTGGCGACGAAGCGTGGCAGGAGCAAGACCTTTGGCCAAACCATCATGTAAGAAGTCCAGAACGTCCGGGATATCTGCAGAGGTCGGGTCCACGTGATGGGCCACACACCAGGAAGAAAATGTACGCCACGTAGACTCATAAATCCTAGTGGTGGAAGGGCATCTGGCCGCTTGGATCACCTTTATGACGTCGGAAGACAGTCTGTCCTTCTGTAGCTGGAGCCGCTCAAGCGCCAAGCGGCCAATCGGAGCCACCCTGGATCGGGATGGAAGATGGCCCCCTGGCTGAGCATCTCCTCCCCCAGTGGTATTACCCACGGAGGAGAAACGGACAATCCCACTATATCAGGGCCGGCGAGGCCACTGAGGTGCTATCAGAATTAACTCGGCCCTCTCCAACAACATCTTCCGAATCAGTCTTGGAATCAGTGGCAAGGGAGGGAAGGCATAGAGAAGCCCTGGGGGTCAGTGACAGCTGAGAGCGTCGTAACCCTCTGCACCGATGGTAGGGTAACGCGTGTAGAACCTCGTTAGTTGGGCGTTCTGGGGCCTGGCGAAGAGGTCCACTAGAGGACGGCCAAATTGTTGCACTACCTGATCAAAGAGGGCAGGATTGAGAGACCACTCTGCAGGGTCCAAGTGCTCCCTGCTCAGCCAGTCCGCCATGATGTTGTCCTGCCCTGAGATGTGGTCTGCCACCAAAGATGCTGTGTGCCTTTCCGCCCACGCCAACAAACTCTCCGACTCCATCATCAGGGACCTGGAGCGTGTGCCTCCCTCCCGATTTATGTATGCCTTGGTGGTGACGTTGTCCATCCGGACCAGCACATGTTGTCCCTCCAAGGTGTGAACAAAATGGCGCAAGGCGAGACGAACAGCCCTCAACTCCAGCAAATTGATGCTGTTCGTCCGCTCCGCCGGAGACCACTGACCTTGAATCACTGCGTTCTGTAGATGGGCTCCCCAGCCCGACAGGCTGGCATCGGTAACGAGAACCACTCGGTCTGGTTCGAGAAAGACACATCCTTTCTGCAGTGCGGGGGACCTCCACCACGTGAGTGACAGTCGAGCTTGTGGGGTTAAGACAATCTGATGGGATGATAAGCTGCGTTTCTCTCTCTGGAAGGGAAGCAACAGCCACTGAAGTGGGCGGGAGTGTCTGCGTGCCCACGGAACAACATGAATGCAGGATATTAACTTCCCCAACAATTGATTCAACAGGAGCAGCGACACTTTCCTCTGGGACTGGACTCGCCTCACCATAGATCTGATGTTGCAAACACGATCTGGGGAGAGAAACACCTGACCCAGCTGGGAATCGATCACTGCACCCAGGTGTTGGAGCCGAGTCGTAGGCATCAGATGGCTCTTTTGCCAGTTGATAGAGAAACCGTGGTTCTGGAACGCCTGGAGGACCACCTCCATGTCTTTCCGCGCCTGCGACGGGGACGTTGACATCACCAGCAAATCGTCGAGGTAGCAGCTGAGTCATACAGAGCTTGATTGGATGGAAGCCGCGACTACCGTCACCAACTTCGTGAAGGTCCTGGGAGCCGAGGACAGACCAAAAGGCATTGCCCGGTATTGAAAATGCATGTTGTTGTATTCGAAGCGAAGATAGCGACGATGCAATGGGTGGATAGGGACATGCAGGTATGCCTCGCGGAGGTCTACAGATTGAAGATAGTCCCCCTGTCTGATAGATGCCAAAACTGTCCTGAGGGAGTGCATCTTGAACCTGCGATACAGGATATATTGATTGAGGCGCTTTAGGTTCAAGATGCCCCTGTGGCCCCCCGATGACTTGGGCACCAGAAATAAGGTAGCGTAGAATCCAGTTCTCTCCTGGTCTTGGGGCACCGGCTCCACAGCGTTGATGGAGAGGAGGTGTGAGATCTCTGCTTCCATGAGCTCCCTCTGGACTCTGCACCGAGGGATGGGGCAGCGACGAAAGGTGTTGGGTGGTAGTGTGTGGAATTCGAGGGGAAGCCCGTGTTGGATAGTCGTGCGGATCCAAGCGTCGGCCGTCGCAAGGTCCCACTGGAGGTAGAATTGCTGGAGTCGACCTCCGATAGGGCCTGGGAGCAACGAGTCACTTTCCTCTGCGTGGAGAATGGTAAGAGGAGCCTCTGAAGGGGCGCTTTGATTGGTATTGGTTTCTAGATCTGTCACGAAATGGCTGTCTGTCCGATGTTCGGTCAGACATCTGTGAATAAGAGCGCTGGTAGTATTGCCCGCTCGGCGTCGAGGAGGACCGAAAGGACTGGCGCTGTGTATAAGGCGTATATCTCCGCTCTGCACGATGGAAGGAGGACGGTAGCACTTTGCGCTTGTCTTTATCCTCTATCAAGATTGGCTCCAGACAAGGACCGAATAGTGCTGGGGCCGAAAAAGGTGCCGATGCCAATTTCCACTTAGCCTTGTTGTCTGCGCGCCAGTTCCTAAGCCAGAAAAGATGCCTGTTGGTTACCGTTGCCGCCATAGCTCGAGAAACAAATTTTGTCACTGTCAAGGAGGCATCCGCAGAGTATTCCGTTGCTGCCACAAGTTTATTAATGTCCTGGTGTAGCCTGGTATCGGTGGGGGGCAACCTCTCCTGAAGCTGGCGGAACCAGATTAGAGAAGCCCTGTTGAAAAATGACGTGGCAGTGGCTGCCTTGATAGCCCAGGCCACAGCTTGGTGCGCTTTGCGGAACCCCAGTTCCATCCTGCGGTCCTCCGCCTTGAGGCCATCCACCACATCTGAAGTCAGCATTGAAGAAGTCGACAAAGCAGCGACTGGGGAGTCCACTGAAGGGACGGCAAGAAGTTCCTCCAGGTGTGACTCAGCAGAATAAAGACGTTTGTCCAGGCCACTCGGAGCAGTCAGTGAGCCTGGTTGGCCAAAGGCAGAAGTGATGACATTGGAAAACAAGGGAGGACAAGGAATTACATCCTGATCTTGTTTAGAAATGTGGAATAGGGCCTCGTGTGGGTGTTGAGAATCAGAAGACTTTTCAGCGGCCCCATCTGCAATACCAAACTTAGTAGCGACCTTGGCTTTATGAAGCAAAGATTTGAAGACAGAAGGTCTGAACAAATTTGTGAAGGAGGGCTTCTCGGAAGGGAGATCCTCATCCTCCGAGAATTCGACATCCTCTGGACAAATTTCTCCTTCCTCAGACTCCTCAGAAGAAGACACTCCAGGACGTTGCCTACTAGTGCTCGGAACTGCATCATCAACGGGGGCCGGAGCTGAAGAAAGTTGACAGGTGTTAACTGGCCGGGCCACCTCCTGTTGTATGCCAGCAGCTAAGATCTTTGCCAGCGCATCTGACAACATAGATTGAAAACTCACAGGAGTGTCAGGCACCTCTGGGCGGAGCCCCGCCGCAGTAGGTGTGAAGGTAGCCTCCGGCACACGTCTACGGCCCAATGGAGCATCCGATTGGCTGGACATATCTGGCAATGACATTGACACTCCTTTGGAGCATTGCAAGTTGGAAGCAGCGAGCCTGGTTGCAGTGGAAGATTCGGCTTGCAAATTACCAGAATGGTCGGCCCAGTCCTCAGAAGCAGTAATTTGTCTGGACAGGGTGGCCTGTTGTTGCTGGGCCCTCTCAAATTGCTTTTCTAAGGCTTCATGGAGCCT
Organism: Pituophis catenifer annectens; assembly: GCF_029215685.1. Lineage (NCBI taxonomy): Eukaryota > Metazoa > Chordata > Lepidosauria > Squamata > Colubridae > Pituophis > Pituophis catenifer. The sequence continues at coordinate 103,598,765 of NW_027256883.1, read as the reverse complement.
CTGCTCCGCCTTATTGGTAGTGGAGGACCTAGAGGTTGCCTTGGATTTGCGAGACTTGGATTTAGCTTTCTTACTGCCTGATTTATGCTGAGTGGCAGGATAATCACAGGTGCCCTCTGAATCAGAAGATAAGGCAATGTCTGCCATGCTGAATGAGGCAGAAGAGGGCAAGCAGTAGGCCAAGTCCACTAAAGAGCAGCAGCGAGGCTTTCCCCCAAGGAAAAATGCCCACAGTGCAGATCCAGATGAGCAGGGGAGGGGGGCTAATTAGGCTCAGAAGCTGCTGAGCTCAAATCCCCAATACAAAGAAGGCCAACTAACCCAGGCAAGGAAGGGATAAAGCTGCCAGGCCTTGGTCAGAATTCAGGGTCCAAAGTCAGTAAGGGTGGTTAATAACCAAAAGCCACCCCGGCGCTAGCAGCAAAAGCCTCCAGATCCTTTTTTTTTTTTTTAATTTTGTCTCTCCAAAATGGCGGCCGCCACGCTGACAGAGTCCCGAAACAAAATGGCGGCCGTCACAAAGGCTGAATACTTGCTGTAGTCGATGGGAAGAGGTACTTCAGGAGACGAATCCCAATGATCCGGTCGATGGGCGCCTCGATGCAGGCCGGAAGAAAACGGCGCAGGAGGTGTCCGCCAAACAGCGCTTGTCCCCGCTATCTCCGCTCGCTCTGTGCGCTCACCAGCTGATTTACAAACATCGGAGGCCGCCCGATGACAGGGCCGGCACTCCGGAGCCGCTCGAAGGACGGAGCTGAGGCGAGGGCAGCTCTAACGCCTCAGCGGAAGGCTAGCCCCTCGCCAGCGGCAACGGAAGTGCAGATCCGCCCAGCCGGGTCGGAATCCGGTATGCTGCAGCCCCAATCGATACGGGGCTAGGCCAGGCAGCTTGGAGCCCCAAGCACGCTGAAGGCACACAGCCAATTAGTAATCCCACGTGGCAGCTCCTTAGTATAAGTAAAGATGTGAAAGGAAAATAATAAATTAAAATAAGAAAATAATTAGCAAGGAAGGTAAATTAATTAGAGAGCACTCAAATTGCCAAGTTCTCACAGCAACTGAGTGAGAAAGACTGAAGCTGATTGGTTGAGGTGGGCATGGCCTAACAATGGGAAGGTTTAGCACTCAGTTCTACCCAGCAACTAGGAGAAGCTACCCGTCCATGGATTGGAGGAGCAGCGCAATGGAAAATGAGTGACACAGTTGTTAAGAATGCTACAATGGGCATAAATGATGACCAGTCATAAGTGCGAAGACCGGTCAAAAGTGCGAGGAACTGTCAGAAATCACTTTTTTCAGCCCTCTGGATAGTTCTTTTGTGCATATGGACTACTCAGAGGGTTGAAAAAGTTATTTTTGACTGGTCCTCGCACTTTTGACCAGATGTCGAATTTACAACTATCCTCACATTTTATGTTTTTTGCCCTATCTTGTCACCATGGTGAAGAGAAGCAGTTGTGAAATGAGTGACATGGTTGTTAAGAATGCTGCACAGGCATAAATGTGAGGATGGTCATAAGTGTGAGGACCAGTCAAAAGTGCGAGGACCTGTCAGAAATGACTTTTTTCAGCCCTCTGAGTAGTCCCTATACACATAGCCATGGCCACCCGGTCACATGACCTCCAAGCCACACCCACAAAATAAGCCATGCCCACAGAACCGGTAGTAAAAAAATTTAGAAGCCACCCCTGGTTGGGGGTCACCACAACATGAGGAGCTGTATTAAAGGATCGTGGCATTAGGAAGGTTGAGAACCACTGGCCTAAGGGTATTCAGATTGTGCTTTAGCTGGATGGCTTTCACTTCTGCTTAATAAAAGAATCCTTTTGAACAACTACGTTTCAAGATTTCGTACTTTCTTAAATTGGAAGGAGAGGCGATCCTTACAGACAGCCACTTTTCGTAGCCTTCATAGATCTTACGAAGGCTTTTGACTTGGTTAGCAGGGACAGCCTTTATAAAATTCTCCCCAAGATTGGATGTCTACCTCAGCTCCTCAACATCATCAGGTCCTTTCGTGAGGAAATGAAGGGCACTGTAGTTTTTGATGGCTTAACTTCAGATTCCTTTGATATTCGAAGTGGAGTGAAGCAGGGCTGTGTCCTCGCGCCAACTTTATTCGGGATCTTTTTTGCTGTCATGCTGAAACATGCTTTTGGAATTGCAACAGAGGGTATACAGAGGGTATTTACCTCCAGACCAGATCAGACGGAAAACTCTTTAATCTCTCTAGATTGAGAGCAAAGTCTAAAGTCCAGCTGAAATACTTACGGGATTTCCTCTTTGCTGATGATGCTGCTGTCACTGCTCACTCTGCTGAAGACCTTCAACAATTTAGGGATAGTTTTAGCAAGGCCTGCCAAAACTTTGGACCAGGGGTGAAATGCTCCCGGTTCGGACCAGATCGCCCGATCCAGTAGCAATGGAGGCGGGTGGTTCGGAGAACCGGTAGCAAAAATCCCTCCCCCACCCCCATTGCTGAGCTGCACAATCATCAGAGGCTTTTTTTTATTTTTAAAAGCATTTTTTCTACAACCTCTTTGGCCGAAAAAATGCTTTTAAAAGTAAAAAAAAAAAGCCTCTGATGATCGTGCGACTCAGCTGGGATCATCAGAGGCTTTTAAAAGCATTTTTTCTACAACCTCTTCGGCCGAAGAATTTATAGAAAAAATGTTTTTAAAGGGAAAAAAGCCTCTGCCGATCAGGCAATCAGCTGGGATCATCAGAGGCTTAAAAAAAAAAGCCTCTGCTGATCAGGCAAGTCAGCTGGGATCGTCAGAGGCTTTAAAAGCATTTTTTTTACAACCTCTTCAGCTGAAGAGGTTGTAGAAAAAATGGTTTTAAAAGTAAAAAAAGAAAAGTTGGCCATGCCCACTCAGTCATATTACACACATCCCACCAAGACTTGCCCCCAGAACCGGTAGTAACAAATTTTACATTCCACCACTGCTTTGGACTAACAATCAGCCTGAAAAAAACACAAGTCATGGGTCAGGACGTGGATTCACCTCCCTGTATTACAATCTCTGCACAAGAACTGGTACACCGAGGTACCAGTTGTGTACCTTTGTGTACCTCGGCTCAACTATCTCTGACACTCTCTCTTTAGATATGTGCTGAATAAACGTATTGGTAAAGTGGCCACCACATTTTCCAGACTTACAAAGAGAGTATGGCTTAATAAGAAGCTGACGGAACATACGAAGATCCAGGTCTATAGAACCTGCATCCTGAGCACATTCTTATACTGCAGTGAGTCTTGGACCCTCTATCCACGGCAGGAGAGAAGGTTGACCACCTTTCATATGCACTGTCTCCGACAAATTCTTGGCATCACCTGGCAGGACAAAGTTCCAAATAGTCTTGGAACGTGCTGGAATTTCTAGCAAGTATACACTATTAAAACAGTGACGTCTACGCTGGCTGGGGCATGTCATGAGAATGGCTGATGGTCGGATTCCAAAAGAGCTCCTGTATGGAGAATTAGTGCAGGGAAAGCGCCTCAGAGGGAGACCACAGCTGCGATAGCAGAGAACAGTAGCAGGGTTTGGGTTTGGCTAGTCTAGAGAAAAGAAGGACTAGAGGTGACATGATAATAGTATTCCAGTATTTGAAGGGCTGCCACAAAAAGGAGGGGCTCATTTTATTTTCCAACGCACCAGAGAGCAGGACAAGAAACAATGGATGGAAACTAATCAAGGAGAGAAGCAATCTGGAATTGAGGATAAACTTCCTAACAGTGAGGACAATTAACCAGTGGCTTGCCTTCAGACATTGTGGGTGCTTCATCACTGGAGACTTTTCAGAAGAGACTGGGCAGCTACTTGTCTGAAATGGTATAGGATCTCGTGTTTGAGCAGGGGGCTGGACTAGAAGACCTCCAAGTTCCCTTCCTGCTCTACTCTATTCTGATTCTCTGGGAAGCTTAGAGTTATATATATAGTTAAAACATAAAAAGTTAAAATCAAACATTAAAACCAAGGACACATGGGGAGAGTGCGGGTAGAGTTGGGGAGGTGGGGTTGGTTATTACTCAATCAACCACCTCCATTGTGCTGTTCCCCCAAAGGTGACTTCAGGCTTCAGCAAGCTACAAGGGAAAACGGGGTGGACTTTCCATAATGACTTAGGGAGTTGCAATTCCACCATGATATGGTTAATAATACGAATGATGGGGAAAGATCCAATGTATTTAGGGCCCAGCTTTTTAGACTGCTGTAAAGATTTTAGAAACTTGGTGGAAAGGTAAACTTTGTCCCCCACTTTGTAAGGTCTGGGTTCTATTCATTTCTTGTCTGCTTGTGCTTTATAGGCAGCCCTGGCTTCATCGAAAGCTTTGCAGACCACCAGCCAAATAGTTTGCAAATGATTGATCCTTTGTTTCAAGGAGGGGATTTCTGGTTCATGTGAGGGTAACTCAGGCATAGCATTAAATTCTTGCCCTGTGGCCACTCTGAATGGGGTAAAACTTGTGCTAGCGTGAACTAGGCCACTTCTGCAAAAGGCAATAGCTCGGCCCAGTTGTCCTGCTGATAGTTAATAAAACAATGCAGGTACTGTTCCAGAACTGAGTTCATTTGTTCCATGGCCCCTTTTGTTTGTGGATGATGACTAGAACTAAGTCCCTGTTTGGTTTTGAGTAGGTCCAAAAAGGCTTTCCAGAACTTGGATGTGGACTCCTCTATCCGAAATAATACATTGTGGGGCTCCATGCATGCAGTATATGTGGCCAAAAACAGCTTAGTCAAGGCTTTGGCCATAGGGATCTTTTGGCATGGGATGAAGTGAATCTGCTTTGAGAAAAGGTCTGGGACAACTCAGATCACTGTGTTTCCAGAACTCTTAGGCAATTCTACAATGAAATCCATGGAGATCTCTCTCTGTGGTGCTGAAGGATTGGCCACCGGCTGCAGTAGACCAGGGGTTTTCCCCTGTCTGCATTTAGCAGCAGCACAAACAGCTTGCTACATAGCTTTCTATGTCTTTTTTTAATGAGGGCCACCAGAATTGCCATTTCACTAAATGTAACATTTTTACAAAACCAAAGTGACCAGCTAATTTGGATTCATGACAAACTTGCATAGTTTTCAGCCTTTCTCTACCTGGGACATACAGCTTATTTCCCACCCAAGCTAACCCATCTTTTATTATGCAAGTATGTCTATGGGCATTAAACACATCTGTTTCTAAGGCCTTTTTGAATTCTGTGGTGGTTCCATTGTCTTAGGTGGAGGGGTCATTCTTTGTCTGAGAGTGTGTGACAACCTTAGCTGCTAATTGGGAGGCTGGGAGCATGGGCTTAATTACTTCCACCTTGACACTGTTGTATTGCGGTAGTCTGGACAAAGCATCTGCCAAAAAGGTTTTCCCACCTGGTAAATACTTCAAAGTGAAACTAAAGCGTTGGAAGTACTGTGCCCATTGGACCTGTTTTGGGGACATTTTCCATGGGGTTTTGAGCACTTCCAAGTTCTTGTGGTTATCCATACTTGAAAAGGTATTTTGCTTCCTTCTAAGAAATGTCTCACTTAGGAGTGCTCACCTGACTCAGTTTCAATTAATTTCCTAGAGGTGTATGCACATAGTTTGTCACTGTAGAGGTCTTCCATCTCCTGCTTCCACCCAAGTTGGTGGTTCCCATGGGTGAGGGTGACATCCTTGGTCCTGCCACCCCAGCCTTCCTTCTTTCCAATGCCGATAGACAACCTCGGTGTCAGCGTTCCAAATTAGGCTTTCTTCCAGCGCTGACATAACAAGTTGAAGCAGAAAGAGCGGAAGCTTGATTTATTGCTGAGATGAACTTTTACCTAGTTTTGTATGTACAGATAGTGTTTCCTGGGAGACGAGGATGGGGGCTGCATTCCTGTGAAAAGAACGTGCCGGGGTGTAGAGATGGATCTGTATGATGGCCAATGGGATATTGGGGTTGGAGAGCGGAAGAGGAGGGGGTTGGAAGGAGGGGCCAGTTTGGCTGCAATTTGAATCAGAAATGTCGGATTCTGCTATTCTTAAAAATAAAATGATTCATTAGACAGCTTGCGCTTGAGAATGAAGTTTATTCAAGATAGCACCGAAACCTGACAGACAGCCATACTCTCCTCCAAATCCAGGCTGGCTGAGTTTAAATCATCCCATTCCCTCCCAGACATCTGGTCGGACGGACTATGGCTGAAGCCAAGCTATCGGAGGAAAGCCTGCTTCAAGGAACGGGAGGAGCAGAAGCGGTCGTGATTCCAGCCAACTTGGAAAATACAAAGGTTCAACTTTCTTCACCTTCCCTCCCCGCAGAACTTCAAGCAAAGAAACGTGAAGCAGATAAGTACCCGGGGACTGTGCCAAAAGCCTTAGAGGCGAAATCCCCTTTTGCAAAGGCAAAAGATAAAGAAAAACCCCTAAGTGAATTGGGAAGGGCGAGCTGGGGATGGGAATGGCAGCGAAGCCCAGACAAGGCAGCACCTCCCCACCCCAGGATGAGAGACAAGGCACAGGACTATCAACACCAGGGCTGGCCCTCCAGAGCTCAGCACAGAGAGGAGAGGCGATGGGCAGCGTGGGAGAAGGAAGCGTTTGCAGTAAGGTGGGCCTTGTTGACCTGGCGGCACCTTCTAGAGGGAGGCCAGAAACCATTTGAAGTCTGGACTGATCATAAAAACCTAGAGGCCCTAAAAACCCCACGAAAACTGTCGCCCAGGCAAGTGCGGTGGGCACAATACTTCAATCGTTTCAATTTCGAGCTTAAGCACATCCCAGGTGGGAGAAATTTCCTGGCTGATGCCCTCTCCCGGATGCCCCAATACAACAGTGAGCGGGAGCAGGTAGTGAATGCCATCATCCCCTCCACCCAAGCTGCGGCCCAAGTGGTAACCAGACGGCAACGACGTGACCAGCAAGGCCAACTTGCAAGTGACTTAACTGCGAAATTAAAAAATGAAATGCTGACAGACCCCTGGTATCGGGACAATCAACATCTCTTGACAAAAAGAGATGAACTAGCATGGAGGGGGACAAAGCTCTATGTCCCACAGAGTTTACGCATCCTGATTCTCAAGAGGAGCCACGATGTTAAACCAGCAGGACACTTCGGGTTCCTAAAGACTCTGCACCTAGTACGAAGGCAGTTCTGGTGGCCACATATGAGAAAGGACATAGACAGTTATGTAAAAAGCTGCACCATTTGTGCCACGATGAAGACAAGGCCAGGGTGCCCGCCTGGATTGTTGCAACCAGTAGCTGAGCCAACAAGACCATGGGAGGAGATTGCAATGGACTTTATAGTAGACCTACCGAGGAGCAGTGGAAATACAGTGATCTGGACTGTAATAGACTTATTCTCCAAACAGGCACACTTCATTCCTTGTAGTGGACTGCCTTCAGCCCGTCAGTTATCCAAACTGTTCCTGAAACACATTTACCGCCTACATGGAGTCCCCAGGAGAATCATTTCCGACAGAGGGGTCCAGTTCACAGCAAAGTTCTGGAGGGAGTTTCTACGGTCCATAGGTTCATCCCAAGGGCTCAGCTCAGCATTTCACCCGAGCACCAATGGGGGGGCAGAAAGACTGAATGCTATGATAGAACAGTATTTAAGATGCTACGTCGACTACCAGCAGTCCAATTGGGCAGACCTCCTATCTTTTGCGGAGGTTGCATATAATAATGCTGTCCACAGCAGCACGGGGCTAACCCCGTTCAAAATAGTGAGTGGCATGGATTTTGTTCCCATGCCAGAATACCCGAGGGAGCCCCCTTCCTCATTCAGTTTGACCGACTGGATGGCAATGTTGAGACAAACTTGGGAAAATGTTAAGAGGGCGCTGGCAAAGGCGGCTCAATCTTATAAGGACCAAGCAGACAAGCACCGAACTCCCCAAAGACCATTTCAGCTGGGAGAGAAAATTTACCTCTCCACCAAGTACTTGAGACTTAGACTCCCGAGCAGGAAATTGGGCCCAAAATTTATAGGACCATTTCCTATAATAAAAATAATCAACCCCGTTACAGTGCAATTGCAGTTGCCACGGCTTTTGGGGAAAATTCACCCCGTTTTTCACAGTAGCCTTCTAAAACCTGTAGTGGGGTCTACCTTAAGGCCAACGCCACGTGAACCCCCTGGGCCCCTGGTTGTTGGGGGCCAAACGCACTACGAAGTGCAGCGGATTCTTGATTCAAGATGGCACAGGGGGCGCCTTCAGTACTTAATTAAATGGAAGGGTTACCCATTGTCAGAGGCTTCCTGGGTGAAGAGCGCAAACATCCAAGCTGATCGCCTTATAGCAAAATTCCATGCAGACCACCCGGGAAAGCCGGGAGGGGTGGTGCACAGCCAGGGAGGGGCTGATGAGACTAATCTTGTTGTGTTTTCCCTATGGGATAGGTGATGTCGCAGAAGTGAAGGGAGAGGGGCCGGATGTCAGCGTTCCAAATTAGGCTTTCTTCCAGCGCTGACATAACAAGTTGAAGCAGAAAGAGCGGAAGCTTGATTTATTGCTGAGATGAACTTTTACCTAGTTTTGTATGTACAGATAGTGTTTCCTGGGAGACGAGGATGGGGGCTGCATTCCTGTGAAAAGAACGTGCCGGGGTGTAGAGATGGATCTGTATGATGGCCAATGGGATATTGGGGTTGGAGAGCGGAAGAGGAGGGGGTTGGAAGGAGGGGCCAGTTTGGCTGCAATTTGAATCAGAAATGTCGGATTCTGCTATTCTTAAAAATAAAATGATTCATTAGACAGCTTGCGCTTGAGAATGAAGTTTATTCAAGATAGCACCGAAACCTGACACTCGGCTTGGAAGCAGTGCTTGAGGCAATGTTCTCCTCGATCCAGGCATTGAGAGCCTCCTCTGCTTGGGTTTGGAGGGGGTTTCTCCCCCAGCATTCAGCCTCTTTGTGGTCACTGTTCTTGTCAGACATGGTGTGCACAGTCCACATAATAGGGCTGTTACATCTCTGGACTGATCAATTTGCAGTTAAGACATGAATAAATGTCTTAAATGTATTTATTCATATAATAAAGCTGTACAAAGGCTGTCTCAGTATTCATTATAGGATAGGGGGCACACAGTGTGTGTGACTACCCTGATCAGAGATCAAGCCTCATGAGGAACAAATGCGAAGAGAGAGAGAGAGAGAGCACGGTGGAAAAGATTGGAGGGGGTTTTATACTCAGGGTAAGCCCCTCCTTTCCACATAGGGGTGGAGACACTCTCTGCTTCCAATGGTGTCTATATGATACATGTGTCAATGGCTTGCAAATACTTGACGGTTCCCCTCCTTGCGAGCCAATGGCATGCAAACACACTAATGCAATGCAAAACAGATTTTACCCTGTGAGACATAACTTTTTACACAGATCTTTGTGCCTATCCGCTGGTAGAGGTTTTGTGAAAATATCAGCTGTTTGACGTTTGGTCTGACAGTGTGTTAAAGATATAAACCCCATCTCTACTAGTTGTCTAACATTTTGATAACAGATATCAATATGTCTGGATCTTTTCGCCACCACATAGGCTTTGGCAATGCCTATGGCCCCGGTGTTGTCTTCTATAATTTGGATGGGCAAAGTCAGTGGTGTCCAGATGCTAGAGATTAAGGCATCAAACCATATCAGATCGTTCCCTGCCTCTGATAGGCATGCAAATTCGGCCTCAGCGGTGGAGCACGAAACAAATTTCTGTTGCCCCGCATGCCAATGGATGGGTGCCCCATTTAACAGTACCAAGAAGCTCCTTTCACTTCTCTCCAGGCATCCACCACGCCGTTTCAAAACATCCATTTATTTAAGGTCCCCATTTTATTTGCTCCTCCACAACGAGTGGGGTTAGTACTATCTATTTTATCTCTAATTAAATTAAAATCCCCAGCCACAATTACTTTCCCTACACTTTCACTTTCCAAAATTTTAGTTATTTTTTCAAGAAATTCTTTTTGCTTCTCATTCAGTAGATATAAATTAACCAGTGTCACTTTTTCCTCATTAATATTTCCCACAATTATTACATATCTTTCTTCTTCATCCACGATTACTTGTTCTTTTTCAAAATATACCCTATCTGATATCAATGTTGCAACTCCTCTAGCTTTTGAAGTTCCAAAAGATTTTTCATAAATTTGCATACCCTTTATATACATTTTATTTGAGCCTTCAGATTTCTGATGGGTTTCTTGCAAAAATAATATATCTGGTAGATCTCTTTTAATTTTAAGTTCCAATCGTCTTCTTTTGATCTGATTCCCTGTACCCTTCACATTCCATGTCATTATTTTTATTAAACCCATTTAAACTGTAACTTTTTTAATCCTTTCCCCTCCTCTTCCTTTCTGTGCCCAGATCCCAGCACCAATCTCCCACATTCCAAACAACATTCAACATAAAAAAAAAATAATAATAAAAAGGGGCAAAAGACACATCAAACATTAAATAACAAACAATCTTCGTCCCCCACATCCTCAATTGGTTTCCGCCTCTATAAAGAGAGTGGGGGAGAGGGGACGTGCTAATGGCCGGGTCACTTCTTTCGGGTAGTCTACTTAAATTCATCTCTCAGAGAAAAGGGTAGTAACTTCTCCCCACACTCAGCTTCCTGCAAGTCTTTTTCAAGATCCTTCAATTTCTTATCCGCTCCATCTCCCATTATATCATCACGACTTTTCTTTTGTTCAACCATCGCAGGTGAGATTTCCTTCCGCTTTAATCCTTTAGGGTCTTGTCCTCCAGCAGCCCCTTTTTCTTCTGGTGTTGATGTTTTTGCATATGTTCCACCCATCTTGAGCATTTGATCTTTTATCTCTGTTATGTCCTCATACTTTACAATAAATCCAAGTTCATGTAAGTATAACACTGCATCTGTTTCCAAAGTAATTATTTGCATTCTTCCTTTATAAAAAATTTTTAGTTGCTGTGGCGGCCTCCAGTTATATTTAATTCCATTGTCTCTCAGAACCTTTGTAATTGGCTTCAAAAAAAATCTCCACGCTCTTTCTTCTCTTGATATATCTGGAAAGACTTGAATAATTTTCTCCTCAAATTTCAAAGCTTCACTCATCTCTCTCACTTTCACCATCACTTCCAGTTTGTCACTAAGATTTGCAAATCTGACAAGTACATTTCTATTTAAGCCGTTTTGTCTTTTATACCCAATTCTAAAAACACTTGCCAGATTTGTTGCTGTAAATGTGATTTGTGTATCCAGGTCATTGAGCCATTTTAAAACTCATTGTTTCAAATTGTCCACTTTTTCTTCTTGAATTCCTCGAATAACCAGATTATATTTCCTCGCTTCTTCTTCCAAAAGACAAATTTTTTTATCTTGTTCATTTTTAAAAAAGATTTCTCCAATTTGCCGATCTATCTTTGCATCATGTGTATGAATCTGCTCAATTTCATCTTTAATTATTGTCATTTCTACTGTTTGCTTTGCAAAATTTTCATTCATTTCTTGCTTCATTCTTTTAATTTCCAATATCATATTATCCATACTATCTGACAGTCCTGATATCTTTTCACCAATTTTAGTTAAGGCCACAGCAACATGTTGCATTTCTAAAGATTGTTGGGTCGCCATTTTTAATAAGTTTTAATTATCCACTTTTGCCAAGAGGGTCTGTAATGAAGATTAAGGGACAGCAATCCACAACTGAAGCTGAGACAGCTTATTATTGCACTCAAAAGGACCAACAATAAAAGTTTATAGTTCTCAATTCAGCTTGCGTAATTTCCCTTAAAAAAAGAAAAAAGAAAAAGCTAACATCCGTTGGAAGGCACTGCCCAGAAATGCGTTTTGCCACTTCGACTCAGGCACTTTCACAAACAAAAGATCAACTTAAAATTCACATATTCTTCCAAGAAAAAAAACCCTTTCCACTGGTCTTTTGATGTTCCGTGCCTTTACCCCACAGCAAAAACAAACACAGATCGCGGTAATAATGAGAACAAAGGCAGCTATTTGCTCCAAATACACAATCGCGACTGCCTATCTGGTCACTCCTCACTCCTTCCACTCCGTGAAGCATTCTAATTGGGCCTTGTCTCTAATCTCAGGTTCCAAGCGAAGCACGTAATCTGCTGTGGTCTTGAGATACCTTAATAGCTTTTTAATGGCCAACCAGGGGAACTGGGTAGGATGTTCCACTTGTCTGGATAGCAGGTTCACAGCCAGGGCAATGTCTGGACGGCTCCAATTACTTATATATAATAATGAGCCGACCACTGACCTAAATAGAGTATTATTTTGGAACTCTGGGCTATCCTTGTGTGCCAAACCACAATAGTCGGTCTGCATTGGGATAGCCGTTGGCTTGCTATCTTCCATTTTACATTTCACCAAAAGTTCCTCTATCTTCTCCTTTTGGGAGAGAGCAAAACCTTTTGGTGTAGTGATGATTTGTACGCCTAGGTACTTGTCCACATATCCTAAAGACTTTAGAGTGAACCTTTTTTGTAGGGTCCTGGCAAATATATTACATCCCCCCTTGTCAGGCCCTATATATAAAAGGTCATCGACATACACTAGGACTTTCTCCAGCCCCCCTTTGGTATCCCTTGTGAGGGTACATTTATCAGCTGGAGATGGATGGAAACCCAGTGATTTGAGTGTTGTAGTCAGGCATTTGTACCACATTCTGCCTGATTGTTTGAGGCCGTACAAACTTTTCTTCAGAAGCCAGGTGTGGCCTTCTTGCTGCTGGAATCCGGGGCACCTCTGACGTAATTTTTTTTGTTTTAGATGTGCGTGTAAATAAGCAGTTTGCACGTCGAATTGAAAAATGTGTTCCCCATGTGCTGCTGTGGTGACCAAAGCAGCCCTCACACTTTCTGCTCTCACAGTGGGGGAGTAGGTTTCATCAAAGTTCTGTAAGTAGCGCTGTGTGTAGCCTTGTGCTACTAGCCAGGCCTTATAAAGGAGTTTGTTGTTGGGCATTGGCTTGACCTTGTAGACCCAACAGGTGCCAATTGCCTTCCTCCCCCAAAGTCCTGTAAGTAGCACAGCTTGCATGCAAGTGACCTTGCATGCCACAGTCAAAGCAGGTGGGAGGGGTATTAATCCTTTCACGTGTGTCCTGGCGCCTCCTCTGAGGCCTAGGCCTGTGGTATGCCTCCTTCATTTCTTGTTGTTCCTCATCTCTGCGCCTTAAATCTTCCTCAATAAAGCGACCAGAAAAGTATTCTATATTTCTTTGTTCCCTAGAACAAAGGGACATTATTCTAGAGAAATAATGAAGGGATTCCAGGATTTGTCTAGGGAGTTCAACATTACACTAATTAAAGTGGATTCAGGAACAGGCTCCCCCCTCTGTATAAGCTCATTCCTCATGGCTTTAAGCATTGCCAAATATTCCCCCATCTTGACACCAGGTTTAAGTTTATAATTGTGAAAAATTCTTGACAATCTGCTGGTTGAAGCCATATTGTCACTATGGAACAAATTATATAGGGCAGTCCAAAGTTCCTGAGCTATAAGACCATCTGAACGACTGGCATAAAGAGCTGTGTCTATAGAACTTAACAGGGTTGTGTAAGCTCTTTTATGCAGGAACTCGATTTCAGGGCTCCAAGGTAAAGGAGGTGGTCTTTTGATCATGTCCATGGTATTTTCTCTTAAGAGAATTATCTGAATCTCTTTACTCCATTTTTTAAAATTCTGACCACCTAAATGTAATTTTTCAAAATTATTTGGCAAAGTTACAAAACTATTACCATTAAACTGCATGGGGAATTGTTCAAAGGGTTTGGAGGGGGTTTCTCCCCCAGTATTCAGCCTCTTTGTGGTCACTGTTCTTGTCAGACATGGTGTGCACAGTCCACATAATAGGGTTGTTACGTCTCTGGACTGATCAGTTTGCAGTTTCTGTCTAATGTAAGGTCTTGTCTCTCCAATCTTTCCAAGAAAGCAGGACTCTTGAAACTGAAGTTGTTCCAAAAGGAGGTTTTATTGAAAGGCTTGTGATAGCAAGAGGTCTATGCAGGAACTAAATTTTCCCACTTAAAAACAGCAATTTAAAACAGTGCAAATGAAATGCCTCCCACAGTACAGCAATGCAGGAAACAGAAACTCACAGCACAACACAGCAGTGCAGGAAACAGAAACTTCATATAGAGATCTCTCCAAGCAGGAAATAGAAACAGAAACTTCATATAGAGATCCCTCCAATCCTCCCCCTTCTCACCAGAATGCCAGCATCCCAATAGAAATATATGGGACCTGACAGGAGCACTTAGATTTAGAATAAATCTAAGTGCTCCTGTCCACCATAACACCGCGCGGGTGGTTATGGGAGCAACGTGGAGTTCCCATGTAACACCTCTCCTGTGCGAGCTGCACTGGCTCCCGGTGGTCTTCCGAGTGCGCTTCAAGGTTCTGGTTATCACCTTTAAAGCGCTCCATGGCTTAGGACCTGGTTATCTACGGGACCGCCTGCTACCACCAATAGCCTCCCACCGGCCAGTACACTCCCATAGAGAGGGGCTCCTCCGGGTGCCATTGGCCAAACAATGTCGACTGGTGGCCCCCAGGGGGAGAGCCTTCTCTGTGGGGGAGATACGGAGGATCCCGGTTCTGCGCACCTTCTGTCACGCGTTCAAGACTTTTTTATTTCATCAAGCTGGCCTGGCCTAAATCTTCTCCCCTTTTAAATAAAAAAATTTAAATATAAATTTTAATTTGTTTTAAATTATGGGGTATTTTAAATTCAGCCAAATTATTTAATTCATTTTTAATCTATTTTAAATTTTTGTATTTATGTGTTTTATCTTGTGGTTGTTCACCGCCCTGAGTCCTTTGGGAGAAGGGTGGTATAGAAATTTAATAAAATAAAAGTAAATAAAAATAAATAACAGAGTTGGAAGAGACCTTGTAGATCAACTACTCCAACCCCTGATTAAGCAGGAAACCTTATACCATTTCTGGCTATCCAGTCCCTTCTTCAGTGATGAAGCACCCACAACTTCTGAAGGCAAGCTGTTCCTTTTTTTTTTTTAATTTGATTTTTATTATAACATATAGTGATACATTCAATACATTTTCGGTTCATTGGTGCAATTATATACATATATACATCTAGATGCATTATTACTTGTCTTTTATTTGATATTGTTTCTTAAAGCTAAATTTAATTTCAAAACACTTAAAAATAATAGTGCTCAAATCTCTAAGACTAAATGTAATACTGTTCATATGGATTTTGTTGATTAATTAATACTTAATCTCTGTACTCTATTTCCTTCTTTATTTCTTTTCCCCATCCATTCGTACCACATGTCCCACACACTATAAAATTCCGAATCTTCTCTGTCATTAATTTCTGAAGTCAGTTTGTTCATTTCGACGCACTCCAGTATTTTCCCAATAACATGTTCTTGAGGTGGTATTTGTTTTTCTTTCCAATACTGGGCAAAGGAAATTCTAGCGGCTGTCAGAATATGTATAAGTACTTTTTCTTTTTTGCATATTCAATTTTCAAAATTCCCAGGAGAAAGGCTTTTGGTTCGAAATCAAAATTTTCTTTTATTATTTCTCTAATCCACATCCATATCATCCTCCAGAATTTTTGTGCCTGATTACAAGTCCACCAGCAGTGATAGAAAGTACCCTGCTGATGGTCACATTTCCAACATTTGGGGCTTGAATTGGGGTAGATCTTCGCTATCCTAGCTGGGGCCATATGCCATCTATAAAACAGCTTGTATTGGTTTTCCTTGTAAGCCGTCGCCTTTGTCATTTTAAGATTATTATTCCATATTGAATCCCATTCGTTCAGATTTATATTCTGTCCAATATTTTTGGCCCATGCTAACATCGGTTATTTAACTACTTCCTCTGCCATATCATACTCCAATAAGTAATTATATAATTTAGCTAGAATTTTGTCATCCGTACCCATCCATATCTTGTCAAATCCATTTATGCTCATCTCGATGCCAAATTCCTCCTTATCTTTTTTATATCTGGATTTAATTTGGTTATATGGCCACCAGTCTATAGAAGTACCTTGTTCCATCAATTCTTCCCTTGTTTTAAGATTCCCTCCCCCATCTAATAATTCATTGTATCTGACCGTTTTACCCATTTCTAATACATTTGGATATATTATAGCCTCCATGGTGGAAAGCCATCTCGGAATTTTCCTATAGTGCTTCTGTCTCACCTCTCCCCATATTTGTATCAAGATCTCCCTTATTTTATGCCTATGGAAATAAGTTTTCATCTTCTTCCCAGTATCCCAGAGATATGCATGCCAACCCTTCTGGAGAACATGCCCTTCTAAAGTTAACAGTCTTTTATTTCTCAGGGTTGTCCAATCTTTCAGCCATACTAGGTTTGCAGCTTTTTGATATAACTCCCATTTAGGTAATCCGAAACCCCCTCTTTCCTTCTTGTCCTGTAAATTCCTAATTGCTATTCTTGGTTTCTTTCCCTCCCAAATAAATTTTCTGATGATGCTATTGAGCTCCCAAAAATTTTTTTTATCTAATTTAACAGGGACCGTTTGGAATAGATACAATAACTTATTTTTATTTATTTATTTGTTTCAATTTATATACCGCCCTTCTCCAATAGGACTCAGGGCGGTGAACAGCCAAAATAAAAACAGAACATACAAAATTTAAAAACAGTTTAAAATGGTTAAATATTTTTGGCCGCGATTTAAAACAAACCCAATTTAAAATCAATTAAAATTTAACCCAAAACTGTGGGATCAAGCCAGCTTGGGTAATATGCTCATTTTTATTGCCGCAATTCTACCTAATAATGATATCTGTAGTCTTCCCCACTTTTCTATATCCTGTTTAATATTTCTAATCAATGGTAAATAATTATCCTCTCTGAGGGCCGAGCACCTTGATGAAATCCACACCCCCAGGTATTTTACCTTCTTGGCGGTTTGGATCTCCATTGATTCTTCCAGTGCTTTTTTTCTTACCTCCGTCATATTTTTTGTTAATAATTTAGTTTTGGATTTATTTAATTTAAGGCCTGCTACCTCTCCGTAATTGCCCAATTCTTCCAAAATTTTAGTGCCTGATTCTAATGGTTCTTCCATAATTAATACCACATCATCTGCGAATGCCTGTGTCTTATATATCTCTTTTCTGATTGTTAAACCCTTTATTTCATTATTATTCCTAATCTTTCTCAAAAGTACTTCTAGTGCTAAAATAAATAAAAGTGGGGATAGAGGGCACCCTTGTCGGACCCCTTTTCTAATTTGAAAAGCCTTAGTTAATTCTCCATTCAGTAATATGTTAGCCTTTTGTTTTTGATAGATTGTGAATATCGTATTGACAAAATTTGATCCTAATTCCATTTGGATAATTTGTTGTTTCATAAATTGCCAATTAAGATTGTCGAATGCCTTTTGGGCGTCGACAAAAACTAATGCCATTTCTTTGTTCGGGTGTTCCTCACAGTATTCCAATATGTCTATTATCATCCTTGTATTATTCCTGATTTGCCTCCCAGGGAGGAATCCGTTTTGATCACTGTGTATTAATTTATTCAAAATTATTTTTAGCCTTCCTGCTAAGAAGCCCATATAAATTTTGTAGTCCGTATTCAGGAGGGAGATCGGTCTATAATTTTTAATTAATTTTGGATCTTCTCCTTCTTTTTGGAGGAGAGTAATATACGCCTCTCTCCATGATTCTGGAATTTTGGATTCTGTTAGGGCCTCATTATAAATTTCTAACAGCTTTGGTTATAAAATTTCCTCCAAATCCGAATTTTTATAGAATTCCCCTGGAAGTCCATCTGGGCCTGGGGATTTGTTCTTTTTAAGTTTTGATATTACCGTCCTTAATTCTGTCATAGTTATTTCTTTATTAAGTATTTCTTTATCCTCTTCCCCAATCTTTGGGAGACTTTCTTTTGACAAGTATTGGACCACCTTTTCATTGGGAATTTGTTCTTCCGCATATAGAGCCGCATAATACTCTCGGGCAATCTCCAATTTATCTTCCTGTTTATTGTTAAGATGGCCTTCCGGGTCTTCCAATTGATGAATTATGCCTTTGTCTTTTTCTTTTTTTAACCTGTAGGACAGCCACCTGCCCGGTTTGTTTGCATTTTCAAAATAATATTGTTTGGTTTGTTTCATTTTGTACGCCAATTCCTCTTGATCGATAATATTTAATTTGTGCCATATAACCATCCAATTTTCTTTAACAACCTTATTATCTGGTTTTTGTTGTAGTTCCCTCTCAGCTTTCCCTAATTCTTCTATCAGTGCCTTCTGCCTCTCTCTTCTTTCCTTATTCCTATGTGCACTATACGATATTGCTAGTCCTCTTATGTACGCTTTCATTGTATCCCATATGATACCTCGAGATGTTACTTCCTTTTCATTTACTTCAAAAAATAGATTTAATTCTTTTTTTACTTTCTCAACATTTTGCTTGTCCTTTAGAAATTGATTATTTAATCTCCATCTTGTATTTCTTCTCTTGTGCGTACATTCCCATTTAACCTCTAATGGATTATGGTCTGCCCAAATGTTGGGCATAATTTCTGTTGACTTAATATCTAACCCTATATCTCTGCTTACCCACATCATATCAATCCTGGACCAAGATTTTTTAGGATTAGAATAATATGTATACTGCCTCTTATGTGGGTGCAGAACCTGCCAAATATCCACTAGATTGAGTTCTTCTACCATATCAAAAAATGGTTTAGGTAAATTTTTCCTCTTTTTCTTTTTACCTTTGGTCCCCTTATAGTCTCTATTCGAATCTATTACCCCATTAAAATCCCCAATTGTGCAAATCTTGCTCTTATCCATCATGCTTAATCTCTCTTCTAATTTTTTATAAAAGTCTCCTAAATTTTCATTCAGAGAATAAATTGCTGTTAATAAAATTGGATAATTGCCTCTTTTAACTTCCACCATTA
Source organism: Pituophis catenifer annectens (assembly GCF_029215685.1). Classification (NCBI taxonomy): domain Eukaryota; kingdom Metazoa; phylum Chordata; class Lepidosauria; order Squamata; family Colubridae; genus Pituophis; species Pituophis catenifer. Next base: position 103,579,879 of record NW_027256883.1, on the reverse strand, counting down.
ATATCCTTCCCTTCGGGTCTGCATATTTTAGTTCGGCTTTTATTTCCTTCTTGATGTACAATGCTACTCCCCTTTTCTTTTTGTCAGCTAGAGATGCATAAAGATTCCCCAATTTCTTATATTCCAAATATTTTTGATTTTTCTTTTTAATATGAACCTCTTGAAGACACACTATATCCATATTTTGTTTAGCTAATTTTGTAAAAAAAAATAATTCTCTTTTTGTTATCATTCAGGCCATTTACGTTAATCGATATCAATTTCCAATCATCCATCTCTTAATTCTTGTATACTATCCTAATACTTCTTGACACGTGTAACTCTTTGTGGTCTTCGGTCTTTCTTTGTCTCTTTACTATCCTTATCTTCCTCCTCCTTTTCCTTCGATGTCCCTTCTTTCTCTCTTTTCTGCTGGGTTGCTTCTTCTTCAGATGTTATCGCCTCTAACTCCTCTTTACCGCTTTGATCCTCTTCAGACGCTTGTAATTGATCCAAGAACTCTTGAGCTGCTACTAAGCTATCTATCTTAATTTTATTCCCTTGCCACGTGATCCACATGCCTTCCAGTAAAATCCACCTAAAGAGGATATTCCTTTTGTTTAATTGAGTAGCCAAAAACCTATAATCTCTCCTTATCTCCCTTACCCTCCTTGGAATTTGTTTCAATATAATCACCTCCTTTCCCTTGTACATGACTGGTTCATCTCTTGCCATACTATAGAAGATATCCTTTACCTTCTTCCTTGCGAATCTTATATGCACCTCCCTTGGCAATTTATTTCTTTGTGCATAATTTGTCTGGACCCTATATGCCTCATCAATTTCCTTTATAATATCCAATTTACCTTGTTGCAACACCTCAGCAATTAATTCCGCCATCACCTGGTCCAGATCTTCTTCCTTATCTTCCGCGATGTTTTGGAAACAGAGATAGAAGAAGGCTCGATCCATTTCCAATTGGGTAATTGAGTCTGCCAATTCCCTATTCTGTGCCATCAGTTTTTGGTCAACCGTATCTAAATTTTTTTCCTGTTGTTCCATTTTAACTTCCATCTTTTTAATCTTCTGTGTATTGGTTTGTATTGATTCCTATATACCAATCATTTTTTGATCTAATGCCCTAATATCTGTCTTCAATTCAGTATGGTTACTAGACATTTTTTCTTGCATCATAATCATTGTGTCCTGTATTGCTGTCAGTATTGATTGCATTGCTTGCATTGTGGGTATCATTCCTGATTTCTCCATTTTAGAGAGACCTTCAGTCGATTTCTGTATAGCAGGTGATGTCGTTGTGATCGTGGGATTTGAGGGTGTTTTCTTTCCTGTTTTTGTCACCGTGGATGAGAGGCTCGTCATCTCCTTTAATACCTTTTTCTGTTTTCTTATTATCTTTTCAATGTTTTTCCAGATTGTCATCCACCAATATTTAACTGCCTCTATCAAATGTATTTATATTAAATCGTTCCCCCGTTCCACTATTCAATATTGTTTAGTAATACAATAATTCAGATTTTTATCCATTGCACAAATCTATCTTGTAATAAGTCACTTATTAATCAATTAATATTTAAACTAATTTGAACTAAGATAACCTTCTCACCTGCTATCACTTCTTAAGCAAATGAGCTTTACCTATCCTTATTTAACGCTTAAGCACTGATGACTTTCTAATATATCTTGAGTATATATATAAAGTACACATATAAATAATTAATTAATTATGCAATCTCAATATTCAATATTTTAAGTTATAAAAAGCTAATCAAAATTAAGAATCAATAATTGAAAGAAGAAGAAAGGAGGAGAAGAAAAGAAAAAATCCAATTATAGAATATATAAGATTATAGAGTGTATAAATTCCTTAATAAAAAAAACTAAAAAGTACTTAATAAATTTTAAATAAATTCACAATTAATTTAGATTATCTGAAATGGAATATGTAATATATATAGATATATAATTGTAGATAAATAGATTTTCCAATGTTTTTTTTGTTGTTGTTATTTGCCCAATTCGTTAATTAATTGATTGCTCAATAACTTCTCTCAATCATAAAAGAGCAAAAGGAAGAAGCAACCAAAAATATAAAAAAGTTCTTTTACAATGATGCAGCAGGCACGCTTTGCTGTATAATCCGCTTCACGTTGCTCTTAAGTTCAATCACTCTCCATTTGCATTGTCATTCAGATTTCATCAGCCATGTTATCTTCCCCAAGTGCTCCTTCTCACTCTCTCAGCTCAAGACAGTCTTATTATTAGTCCTGACAATTGCCACACTTCCGAAATCCAGTTTCCTTTATTCAAATAGTCTATTCCACACTCTTAGCTTTCGAAGTTTATTTGCTCAAAACAAAATATCAATCCAATCCCCTGGAAGCGCCGTCTCCCGTTCTAAAAGTATCCTCAGTCTCACCGGCTCGTCTGCGATCTCGCCTCCCACTGATCTCCTCCAGCCTCACAATCGCTGCCAATTTCTTCCAGGACTCTTCTTATCCGACGCAGCCAGCACAATCCAATTAAACTCACTCCGAGCGTGTTCAGGGGAGAGTAGGTACGAATGATAATAGACACCAACTTCACCGAAATCTTCTTGCTTCCTGTCTTTTGTTGGCTATCACAGCTTCAAGTCTGCCATTTAAGGCAGACATGCTGCGTTAGTTTAACAGCGGCAGTCGGTCCAGCAGAGAGTGTTTGCTCCTCACCGCTCTGCCTGCTGACACCCTGCTATCGTCCGCGGAGCTCTCCAAGCTCCCACGCCTCGAAGGGACCCCAAAACACGACGAAAAAGTGGCGCTGCAAGCAGCGATCGCTGTCACAGTGCCATATCGCTGGGATTCACCAACTGGAAGTGTGAGCCTGCCTTTCTCATTCAAAGGCAAGCTGTTCCATTGGTTGATTGTTCTCACTGTCAGAAAATTTCTCCTTATTTCTAGGTTAAAACTCTCCTTGATCAGTTTCCATCTATTGTTCCTTGTCTGGCCTTCGGTGTTTTGGAAAATAGGTTGTCCCCCTCTTCTGTGGCAGCTCCTCAAATATTGACACACTAGTCCTTCTCTTCACTAGACTAGCCATGCCCAGTTCTTGTAACTGTTTTTCATGTTTTAACGTCCAGGCCCCTAATCATCTTTGTTGCTCTTCTTTGTACTTTTTCTAGAGTCTCAACATCTTTTTTTATAGTGTGATGACCAAAACTGGATGCAGTATTCTAGTGTGGCCTTACTAAGGCTTTATAGAGTGGTTCTAGTACCTCATGTGATCTTGATTCAATCCCTCTTAATGAAACTTATTGGCTTTTTTGGCTGCTGCCACAAATTACTGACTCATATTTAATTGATTGTCCACTAGACCTCCAAGATCCCTCACACAGTTACTGCTATTAAGCCTGGTTCTACTTAATATGTATGGACACTTGATTTTTCTTGCCTATGTCTAAGACTTTACTTTTCTCTATGTTGAATTTCATTTTATTAGATAGGATCCAATGTTTACACTGGCCCAATGTTTCCACTTTGCACTGGGTAGACTGGGCCAAAGCCATGCTGGACCGATGTTTCCTCTTCGCACTGAGTAGACCAGGCTGAAACCATGCTGGCCCAATGTTTTCTCTTTGCACTGGGTACACTGGGCTGAAGTGACACGGGCCGCACCGTGCATTTTCCAGGATGGCCCCGCAGGCCGGATCTGGCCCACGGGCCTTGTGTTTGACACCCCTGATCTAGGGTGTTGGCTATTCCTGCCAGCTTAGCGTGATTTGCAAAATTGATGAGGTCCTCTTCTATTCCCTCATCTAAGTCATTTATGAAGATATTGAAGAGGACTGGGCCTAAGACGGAACCTTGTGGTACCCCACTGCTTACTTCCCTCCATGTAGATGTAGTACCATTAAGGATTACTTTTTGAGTAAAGTTTGTCAGCCAGTTACAAATCCATTTGGTGGTGATGCTGCGTATTCCACATTTTTCTAGTTTACCAAGAAGTAGGTTGTGGTCTACTTTGTCAAATGCCTGGCTGAAGTCTAAATATACTATGTCCACAATTTTTTTTGTTCTTTATATGACATGCTGTCATTGTCCTTGCTTATCCTCTTCATCTTCATCTTGGTATGGTCTGTTTGGATAGAGGCTTCTGATCAGTGGTGAAATGTAAAATTTGTTACTACCGGTTTTGTGGGCGTGGCTTGGTGGTGGTGGGGTAATATGACTGAGTAGGCGTGGCCAACTTTTTTTTTAACTTTTAAAACCTTTTTTTCTACATTTCTACATTTCTACATTCTACATTTTTTCAGCTGAAGAGGTTGTAAAAAAATGCTTTTAAAAGCCTCTGACGATCCCAGCTGACTTGCCTGATCAGCAGAGGCTTTTTTTCCTTTTAAAAACATTTTTTCTATAACCACTTCAGCTGAAGAGGTTGTAGAAAAAATGCTTTTAAAAATAAAAAGAGCCTCTGATAATTGCGTGGCTCAGCTGGGCAATGGGGGAGGGCAGGGATTTTTGCTACCGGTTCTCCAAACCACCCACCTCCATTGCTACTGGATCGGACGATCCGGTCCAAACTGGGATCATTTCACCCCTGCTTCTGATGTTAATAGGGGTTTGCCACGTTCAGCATGTTTACCATGACACTTAGTGTTTAGTGTGGGAGTGTCTGGAGTTTTAGTGGTGCAAAGAGAGTCCCTTCCCTGGAATAGAATATTTCTCGGGGTTAGAAGAAGAGCAGAATATTTCCCCCAAAAAAGAATAGAGGATAAAAATCTCCTTAACAAAGGCAGAAATACTTTGTTAAGGCTTTGTATCTGTCCATAAAACTGGACTTCTATTCATAAATGTTACGATATTTTCAGGATCAGACTCAATAAATGAATTAAGAATTAGATATTCAAATAAAGCACTGTTTATTTACAGAAGGCATTCTATATTCACTGAATAATCATAGATAGAAGCACAGAAGGAATGCATACAACTCCTTATATATACATGGGGTGGAGCTAGATATGGGAGTGGTTAAATATGAATATATTAAGTAGTGAAGAATAAGTTAACCCCTGATACCCTGGTCATGTACTATTTACATAATGAAGAATAAGGCATTTACTTGTGACAAATCCCCCTCTAAATGCCGATTCGATATACTACAACAATTACATTCAGAACAATATAAAACTTGTAACTTAGAAGTCAAATATTTATGCTGCTTAGAAGGCAAAGGCTTTGTCAATATGTCAGCTATTTGCTCTGATGTTTCGTAATGAACTGCTTTAATAAATCCATCCTGAGATAACTGCCTCACATGTTTGAATTTTATATCTATACGTCTGGACCTTTGTCCAATAGCATCAGATCTAGATATTTCAATAGCAGCCTTGTTATCTTCATGCATGATAAATGGTAATGAAGGTTTCTTCCAAGTGTTTGACAATAAGTCATTAAACCATATGAGGTTATTTGAGGCTTTAGACAGACAAACATATTCTGCCTCAGTTGTTGAGGTGGCTACTAAATCTTGTTTACCAGTGTACCAGTAAACTGGACAATCGTTAAGGAAAAATATATAGCCAGATGTGCTTTTTCTACATGTGGTATCGCCAGCCCAATCCGCATCGGCATAACATGTGAGGATGGGCTCTTTGACATTATTAGGTTCCAATAATAAACAGAAGTCTAAACTATTCTTTAAATATCTTAATATTCTTTTGACAGCTTCCCAATGGTATAATAATGGTTTGCTGACGTGCCTAGACAACAAGTTGAGAGGCAAAGCAATATCAGGTCTAGTCCAATTGGAGATATATAGAAGGGAACCGATGACTGATCTGTAAAGTGTATTATCTTTAAATTCAGGGGATGACTCATCTGTGTTCCTCAAAAAATCAGTTTGCATGGGAGTGTCACAGGGCTTAGCATTATTTAAGTTACATTTGTTCAGAAGTTCTATAATCTTATCTCTTTGAGAAAGTTTGAATCCCCTTTTTGTTTTACTGATTTGAACTCCAAGATACTTATTTACCTTACCTAATGATTTCAAAGAGAAATGTTCATTTAGTTTTGTTACAAATGTCTTTCTCCTCTCTTTATGTTTACCTATATACAAAATATCATCCACATAAATTAACACAAATTCTAGAGAATCACCCTCTTTTTTGACAAAGAAACAGTTATCAGCAGTAGTAGCATTGAAATTCATAGTTTTGAGTACTTTGACTAAACACTCATACCATCGTTTGCCAGATTGTTTCAACCCGTATAAACTTTTGTTTAGCAACCACATTTCATTTTTGTTTGTGTATTGACTATGAGGTGCTCTTACATATATTTCTTTATCTAATTTTGCATGTAGATATGCAGTCTGTATGTCGTATTGGAATACATCAAGGTTAAGTGCTGATGCTATAACTAGAGCTGTTTTAACACTCTCAGTTCTTACTGTGGGAGAGTATGTGTCTGTGTAATCCTTGGGATATTTTTGTGCATAACCTTGTGCAACTAGTCTAGCTTTGTATAAGGTGTTGCCTCCCTCTAAGTTTTTGATTTTATATATCCACCTGGTGCCAATAACAGTTTTATCTTTAGGTGCAGGTGTAGGTGTGAATACATTTAATTCTTGTAAACTATCCATCTCTTTAGTCATGGCTGATTCCCACTTTTTCTTTTCTTCGGGGGGAAGTTTTAACACTTCCTCATATGTGTTTGGTGTTGATGTTTCTCCATCCATATACATTACATAATCTTTGTATTTGTTTGGCACTTGATTTCTGTTACTTCTGATCGTTCTTTCTGGTTTACTATCATTGTCATGTAAATACCTTGCTTCCTTTTTTGTTAATGAATCTGTCTTTATTTTGTGTTGACTGTTTGTCCATGTTTTGATTTTGTTTTTATGTGAGCTGTGATTGTATTCTTCTCTAGTCTTTTTTTCTTGACGTATAGTGTCTGGATTAGTGTTTGGGAATATTTCATTAAGATGTATTTTAGACCAGTTGGCCTGTTCATGGAATACAGCCGTTCTGGAAACTATAAATTTGTTATTATTATCGATAAATCTGTACCCTTTTGTGCCTGTTTCGTATCCCATGAACCTAAGTCTTCTAGATACGTTCTCACCTTTACGTCTCAATTGCTTAGGTATGTGTACGTCTGCAATGACTCCAAATATGTGCATGTGTGCTATTTTGGGTTTCCTATTATACATTACTTCATATGGTGTCTTGTTTACAATGCTGGACCAAGTTCTATTTTGTGTATAATTGGAATATTGTAAAGCTTCTGACCAGAATTGTTTACCTAAGCCAGCATCTTCTAATGTGCATCTAATCATGGTTTGTAATGTTGAGTTCTTTCTCTCTACCACTCCATTTTGGAATGCAGAGAAAGGGCTAGATGTGTAATGTAACATCCCTTTGTCTTTTAGCCATTGGGAGAATTCCTTTGACATGAATTCACATCCCCTATCTGTCATAATTTGTTTTATTCTAATATTATGTTGCGTTTCTACATGTTTGTAAAACTCCTTAAATTTCTGAAAAGTTTCAACTTTGTGCTTTAATGTATAGACAAACCCATAACGACTATAGTCATCCACAATGGTTAGAAAATAACGTTTTCTATATGTGATTGATGGTGTTAATGGACCAACTAGATCCATGTGTACCAAGTCAAAAATTTTGTTGGTTGATCTTGTTGACTTTCTGGGTTTGGGACTAGTTTTGAGTTTTGTAGATTTACATACTGAGCATTCCAAATAGTTTTTACAATTTTTTATTTTAACACCTTCAGCATGTTCAGTCATCTTTTGTACTACAGGAAAACTGGCATGTCCTAATTTCCTATGTAAGACATGAGCACACTCATCATGAATTGGTTTACCAATTTTAGGTTTTTTGTCATTGGATGTGTCTTTGTGATTATGAATTATCTCATGTTCCTCATTGTCACTATTACTATTGTCTCCATTATCTATGTCATTGTTATCTTCGATGTTGGAATCAATGTTGTGTAACCATCTCTCTTTTGTCATTAAATAAGGTAGACCTCCTTTGATAACCACAGTACCTATGTTTATTCTGTTTTTCTCTAATGTTGCTCTTCCTTTTGAGAACACAATATTTATGTCAGAATCTCTGCTTAGTTTTATTGCACTAAGTATGTTATGAGGTATTTCAGGTATTAACAATACCCCCTCTATTTTTCCTAGGCCAGGTAAGGTTATATTCCCTCTACCTATGACTTGGACCCTTTCTTGATTAGCTACTTTAATTACAAATTTATCTTCTACAAATGAAGATAATATATTTTTATTATTTGTAGTGTGATTAGTTGCTCCAGAATCAATAAGCCAATCGTTGTTCTCTGGCTGTTGTATGTTAGTGTTGTCATGTTTGTTTAACCCATTCAATGAACCAGACCTTCTATCCTTTGAATTATCCCTGCCCCCTCTATGTTCTCTATAGTTGGGTGGACTTCTATATCTATGTCTATCAATGGATGACTGTCTGTTGTGGTATCTATTTCTATGGTCTGATTTTTGTCTTTCTCTGAGAAGTTTAGGACAATCTCTCCTATTATGTTCCTTGGATCCACAGTAGTGGCATCCAATTGGTTCATGATATCTTTCCTGAAATGCTACCTTCTTATATTGTTTATGTTCCATGTGATTGTTACAACGACTTCTCCTTGAATTATCTTCAGCTATTAGCTTATTAGATAGATTTTCTATGGATAAATATCCTAAATTGATTGTGTCTAAATGTGATATATAGTTATCCCACGATGGGTCTAGTGAGTTAATGATAACACTCTTCATTGTTTGATCTGAAATTATCTCCCCCCTCAAATGCAGTTCTGCTCTGATTTTGTTTAAAGATATTAAATGTTCACTTATGGTAACCCCTGGCTTTATCCTAGCTGAGAAGAAATCTTTAGACATTCTTGTTGTAGTGGCTACACTTTCACTGTGAAACAATTTAAACATGCATTGAATAATTTCTGAGACAGTCAGATTTTGCTTAATACTGTGGTACATGGCAGGAGATATACTGGAAATTAATAAGAAAAATGCTCTATGGTGTAGGCAGTCCAATTTTAGAGTCCAAGGTCTTTTTGGGGGTTTAGTAATAAAAAATAATAAGTTTTCTTTTAGAAAGACAACCTGGAGCTGCTGACACCATTCTTGCAAATTAATACCATCTATTCTCAGTTTTGGGAAGTCATTGGGCAAATTCCCAATATTGTTGGATCCATTACTTACAACTGGGGGTAGTCCGTGATCTTGTAAATGTTGAAAGTTGCAAAATGGCGTGGGTATGCTTGCAACGAGTCTGAATGGTTCTCTCCGTTCCTCATGTCCTCCGAAGCTGTTTGCGTAGTCTTGCACATGCGCGTTGTTCATTTCGCTCCTGAAGCCGTCGTGAGAGGTTCTCGCTGCTGCAGCTCCCTCGCATTGCTCTTCCTCCGAGGAATCGGTCTCCGGCTCGATCTTGGGAGTCCTGGTGGTAGCAGGCGCTCGCTTTCTTTCGTTGAGGACGCTGATCCCTGGGATCGTCTGTGGTGTGGGGTGGTATCTGCAGGGCTCTCTGGGTTCAGGCGTCGGTGCTCTCGTCGTTTGGATAGAAGCGGTTAGATTCTGAGATGTTTGCTTGCTTGCTTGTCTTTTCTTTGTTTTTTGACTGCTGTCTTTCGTTGATTCTTTAGTGATTTTCAATTTTGGTCCAAATGCTGCAAAGAGCGTTTTCATTGCTGACTTTACTCGCATATCTATTGAAGCTTCTTCGATTTCTGTGTCTGATTCTTCTGAGGTGTAAATTTTCTCCCTTTCATTTCTTGCATCGAGTAAGGCTTTTCGCGCCAGATATTTTGAATCCTGCTTTCTGATTGGCTCTGCTTCGCTCATCTTAGGGGTCTGTTGAAACCAGGATGGCTGCCATTCGAAATTTTGCGCGGGACTGTTAGTTTTCTTTTTCGTTGTATTTTTATCTGCAGGCAGATCGCTCACCGTTTTTGAGTCTTTAGATTCATCCGTAACGATGTGCTTCTCTCTCGCTGCTCCGTTGTTTTTTAATATGTCTTGGAGGTTCACGATGAGATTTTCATCGTTCTTTTGGCTTTTTAAGAGTTTTAGTATCTCTGACCTGAGTTCGTTGTTTTCTATTTCGTTTTCTTCTTGGTCATCAGTTTCATCCATTATTTCTTCGTTGTCTGTAGTGCAGTCTTCAGATTCTCTCGATATTGCATTCGTGGACTCATCAATCATTTCTTGATCTGCTTCCATTTCTTTGCTGTATGCCCTGGTGTTGGGCCTTTCTCTTTTGTTTCTGGAGTTTTCTCTCTTAGACATATTTAAAGTTTTATTGAGTCAATTCAACCATCCTCTGCTACCAGATTGTTATGATATTTTCAGGATCAGACTCAATAAATGAATTAAGAATTAGATATTCAAATAAAGCACTGTTTATTTACAGAAGGCATTCTATATTCACTGAATAATCATAGATAGAAGCACAGAAGGAATGCATACAGCTCCTTATATATACATGGGGTGGAGCTAGATATGGGAGTGGTTAAATATGAATATATTAAGTAGTGAAGAATAAGTTAACCCCTGATACCCTGGTCATGTACTATTTACATAATGAAGAATAAGGCATTTACTTGTGACAATAAACATGGCATGGCTAAAGTAATCTCCGAATAGACGCAGAGTAGGCAAGGAAACTGACTATGCAGGCAAGACCAAATCAGGAAAACACTTAAGATTTACTTTTCCCTTTACCCTTAGGGCCAGTTGCAAACTCAGACACCACAAAGGAAAAACTCATAACAATTAAAATATTATTTCCAGTCTAAAGAACAAAGAAGGAACACATTTTCATACAGATACCAACACATCAATAAAAAAGAATCCAAAACATATAAAAAACCCCACACACTCACCAATCCAATTTGCCAGTTGCCCCCAAGAACATGCTATGAAGATGCATCTTTGGGTGTTTCCTCAGGAAGCTTTTTTCAGAAAAGAAATAGTATTGAAGTCAGACTGATAGACCGATGATAAAATAATATCATTTAATCTTGTTGATCCTATCCTCAAGCCCAAGGAATAGCTAGAATCAGAAAGGCATGTCTGCCATTGGTTTATGTATTTACAATTGAAAGAAAGATTTAAATTAGACAAAAACATTTATGGGTTTGACTTTATTAAAAGTGAATTGGAAATCCTACTGTGTGGTAGTAATGAACATATTATTCCTAAATTTAATAAATGTTATTGAATTTAAATTTGGAAATTAAATATGTAAAACATTGTATGATTCAATGGACAAGGAATTTTGGATATAATGTAAAGCTTGAACAGTTAGAGAATATGTGGATGAAAGGTTTAAAATTTATACTAAATTGGAATTTAAAAGAAAAAAATTATAAAATGATGTATCATTGTTATTTAATGCCAGATAAGCTATCAGGAATGTACTGTGTTTCTCCAAAAATAAGACCCTGTCTTATTTTCTTTTGGGGCTTGAAAATAAGCACTCAGGCTTATTTTCAGGGAGGTCTTATTTTTTTTAAGTGCAGGAGGTGGCAAGCGTGGGGGTTGATGGGAGTGGGAGCACAGCTACTGTTGATCCCGCCTCTCTCCATCCCACTGCTTGCCCACAGCTGCAATGGATCAAGCTCTCAGCATGTCCCGGCTTCCACTCACCCTGCCTGCTGGCCTAGCTGCAGCTGGGACACTTCTTGGCCATGGCACCTTGTGCCTGGCAGGGTGGGTGGAGGCAGGGGTGTGCTAAGAGCTTGGCCCCAATTGAGGCCACGGGAAAGCAGACAGTAGAATGAAGAGGGCAGGACCAGTGATAGCTGTCCAAACACTTTTCACCTGCAGGAGATGAAGCGTTGTCTGCTTTGCAAAGGATTTGTGATTTGCTCCATTCCCAAGCACCCCATAGGCGACCAAACACTTTTCACCCAGATGGAGAAATGATGGAGACTCAAAACTTTGTGTGCTTGCAAAGGGGATGGTTTGAAATGGAGCGATTAGCTCTGTTTCAAAGTGTCACTTTTGCAAGTAGACAAGAAAACAGAAAAGAAGATACATTACTGCAAAACATATGGGATACTAGTAAGGCAAATATAAAAGGACATACATAGGAAAAAGGAACAAACAGAATAGACAAACTCAAAAGAAGTTGGAGGAGTATAAAAAATTAGAGAAAGATCTACAAAACAATCCACAGGACAAAAAAGTTAAAAATTTGATGGACTCGTAAAAACATAAATTGAATTTAATAGAAAATGAAGAACTGCCAAATAAAATAAAATCAGCAAAGCAAAATTCCTTTGAAAATGCGAATAAGCCAGGAAGATGGTTGGCATATAAAATGAAGAAGGAAAAAGAAAAGAAACTGATGAGCCAATTACTAGACCAAGATGTAAAGATATGTTATCAAAATGAGGAAAAGAAAAAAATAATTGAGAAATATTATAAGAGCTTATATCAAAAAGAGAAAGTGTCAAAAGGGAAAATAGAACAATACTTAGAAAAGGCGATGATTCCTAAAATTCCAGAAAAAATTTAAAAGGCATTAGAAGAAAGAATATCGATGATGGAATTGATGGAGGGAATTAAAAACAGAAGAATGGCAACGCCCCAGGACCAAATGGATTACCAACAGAACTATATAAAAGGTTGCAAGATGTATTAAGTAATACAATGTTACAAGTATTTAATGACTTATTAATAGAAGCCAAGGTCCCGAATTCATGGATGGAGGCATATATAACTCTTATACCAAAAGAAGAATCAGATTTACAACAAATAAAGAATTATAGACCAATTTCATTATTATATATAGACTATAAAATATTTGCATCAATTATGGCGGAAAGACTGAAGAGGTTGTTAAATGAGTTTATACATTCAGATCAGAATGGCTTTTTACCTAAAAGACAATTCAGAGATAATATACAAATCATATTGGATACATTGGAATATTATGAAGCACATTCAGAGAAACAAATGGCATTGTTATTTTTAGATGCACAGAAAGCATTTGATAATGTGAATTGGCAATTTATGACCACACAACTACAAAAGATGGACTTTGGGAATAGGTTTATTAATATGGTTAAAACTATATATAAAGATCAATTGGCAAAGGTAATGGTAAATGGTGAAATGACAGAAAAAGTGGACATTAAAAAAGGAACCAGACAAGGATGTCCTCTATTTCCATTATTATTTATTTTGACTCTAGAAATCTTAAATAGAAAAATAAGACAAGATAAAGAAATAAAGGGAATGAAAATCAAAAAAGAAGAATATAAACTACAAGCATTTGTGGATGATCTAGAATTCATTATGGAAGAACCAACAGAAACGGGTCCAAAGTTAATTGAGCAAATAGAGGAATATGGAGAAGTAGCAGGACTGAAAATTAATAAAGATAAAACAAAAATTATAGTTTAAAATATGAGAGAAAAACAAAAGAAGCAGCTAATGGAGAAGTTAGATATTCAAGTAGTGAAGAAAGTAAAATATTTGGGCCCCCAATTAACTTCAAGGTGTATTACGGTGAAGGAAGACAATTACTATAAATTGAAAAATCAAATTGAGATAGATTTGGAAAAATGGAAAAATTTGCAATTATCACTAATGGGAAGAATAGCATTAATTAAGATGAATATATTACCAAGAATTTTGTTTCTCTTTCAAACAATTCCGATAAAGTTGGAGAAAAATATTCTGAAAATTTGAATAAAATGATGTGGAAATACATATGGCAAGGAAAAAAAGCAAGAATTAATCTTAAACTGCTCCAAGATTCTAGAATCAGAGGAGGATTTGGCCTACCAAACTGGGTACTCTATCACCAAACGGCGATGTTAACTTGGGTTAAAGAATGGATTTTATTGAGAAATACAAGATTATTGATTTTGGAAGGACATGATTTGCAATTAGGTTGGCACACTTTCCTATGGTACTGGAAAAATAGGATACATGGATACTTCCAGAGACATTGTGTAAGGAATGGCTTGTTAACAGTATGGGAGAGAGTGAAAGAAAAACATTATATGAAAATACCAATGTGGCTTTCAACAATAGAAACGTTGATACATCCAAATATGATTAACATGGAAAATATTGTGAGATATAAGGACATTTTAACAGAGAAGGGAGAATTAAAACAGAAACAAGAACTAGAAAAACAAGAGATTGAGACAGACTGGTATATGCGATTACAAATACAATCAAGATACGATAAACACTTGAAACAGTATGGTTTTAATTTGGGAAAATCAGAACTGGATGAGATAATGACTGGAACAGATGAAAAAATGATTAAGAAATTGTATAATTACTTATTGCAAATTAGATTAGAAGATGAAGAAATAAAAGAAACAATGATAACATGGGCAAAAAAATTTGGTTACACAATAGAATTAGAGAGATGGCAACAATTATGGGAAAGGAATTATAAATTAACAATGGCAACTGCATATAAAGAAAACCTATATAAAATGTTTTATAGATGGCATTTGACATCAGAAAGGTTAGCAAAAATGTTTAAGGATAAATCAGCTAAATGTTGGAAATGTTTGCATTTGCTGGGATCATATTATCATATGTGGTGGTCATGTATAGAAGCAAAAAATTATTGGATTAGAATACATGGTTAGAGGAAATGTTACACCAGCGTATAGAATTAAAACCAGAGAATTTTCTATTGGGTATTTTATCAGAGAGATATAGTAAAGAAGATACATATTTAATTATACACATAATAATAGCAGCAAGAATTGTATTTGCACAAAATTGGAAGGTAGAAAAATCCCGTCAGAAGGTGAAGTAATAAAGAAGATTTTTAAATTGCGCAGAAATGAACAGATTAACATTAAGAATAAAAGATAAAGAGGAATCTGCTTATTTCAAGACATGGGGATGATTTTATGTATGGTTAGAAAAGAAATATGAGCCGGCGGCGCACAGGTTGAAGTGGCACGGGGAAAGATCGCTCCATACCCAGTGCCAATTTTCCATCATTTCGGACCCTGTTAGGGGACAGGATCGGTCTTGGAGGGACCGGCAAGAAAGAGGGGAGTCTTCGGAGGAGGTGTGGAGAGGTGCGGTCTCCCACCACACCAAGAAGGACCCTTGATTCGAACGTGGAAGAGCAGCCGTCATGGCTGGCCAGAGGTCTGACACACCGAATGAGAACAGCAGGAAGCAGAGAGTGAGTATGGTGTGAAGATCGGCGGTGAGAGCGGAGGTTTAAAACGTTACAAAAGTTTTTGGATAAGTGAGAGGAAGAAGCATTTAGATCCCGGAGGGGCAGCTGAAAGGAAGAGAGGCTCAGAGTGGGAGCAGACGGCAAACAACGAGGAGAGCAAAAGCAGCGAGGGTGAAACTAGACCAGTAGGAAACACCAGAGGAGCGGAAAAAAGGACGATCGAGAAAAACGAGTGTTTTGGAAAACAGGGACGTGAAGAGAACTGAATGTGAGGTGTTAGCTTCACCCATAATATAGCTGCTCTAACGGAGGAAAAAGTGTGGACCGGCAAAAGTAAGGATATACAAAAGTGACATTGCAGATTTGGAATCGCCATTTTGAAATTGTAGAGGGAGGAATAATGCTCCAAAAGAAAGACTATACTCGATTTGCATTCAAACTTCCTATTGACTAACCAAAAAGGGAATAAGCAAAAAGCAAGCAACAAACAAAAGGACATTGTGAATTATTATTATTTATTAATCAGTCGAACAGATAAATAATCTACATCTACTTAATCTATTTGATAATTAATTATAATAGTAATAGCAAATTGGAATATCCAGTTATTGATTGTTCATTACTGTCCATATTTCTATAGCTCCTTCCTTAATTGTATTATTATACATGCTTAGATCAGATTTTGATTGTTGACTATATTTCTTCTTTAAAGTAATTGATTGTTTATAGTAATTTATAGTAATTTAATTTATTGTTTAAAATATATAACTTAAGTTAATTTTAGAAAATTATAAACTGATGAATTGAATAGCATAAGATTATTAGCATTTAGAATATTAATTAAGGTATTTTAGCAAATGTTTTAGGAGGATTTTATACAAACTTATTAGTATTGTATTGTATAAGAAAAGAGAGAGAGGAGAAAGGAGAGAGGAGAAGAGAAGATAAGGATAGAAGGGGAAGAGAGGAAGAAAGAAAATTGAGTGAAAAGTGGATGCTGATTTTGGAAAAAATAGGCAGGATTTTAGGAGAACAATATAAAATCTTGAAGGAAATGACTAGCACCACAACAACTACCATGAAACCAGGAAAGAAAACTACCTCAACATTAATTGGATCAACAGCCTCTCCTGTAGCACAGAGAACTATAGAAGGGATGTTCCCAACAGAAAAGCAGACCCCCACCTTGAGTATACAATCTGTCCAGACCACCCTAGTCACAATTCAAGAGACGATGTTAAAGATGCAGGAATGCATGACTAAAAATCACGAAGAATCTAGGAGAGATCTGGATAAGGTTTAAAAAGCTGTCAAAGAGGACATACAAAATTTAGATGAAAAAATGGACTCAATCCAAGAGATAATAGAAAAAAACGATCAACGAATTATGGCCATAGAAAAAAAAATGGAACAAACGGAAGATAAATTAGACAGATTGGACCAGAAAATGACAGGACTTAACAAGGAGTTGGAAAACATGGTGGCACACTTAGAGATGGAAAGAGCGGCATTTTATTTAAGATTTCAGAATGTAAGAGAAGAAAGAGATGAAGATCTAACACTAGTGTTAGACGAGATTATTAATGAATTAGACGAAGTGTATAGAGTACATACGAACTATGCTAGACAACATAAACTGTCACGAGAGGTTCGTGTATGATTTGTACGACGGAAAGTGAGAGACATTGTCTTTAAAATAACAAAAGAAGAACCTATGTATTACAGACAGAAAGAAATAATCACATTAAAACAAGTACCAAAAAGAATAAGAGAATGGAGAAAAGACTATTGGTTCCTAGCCACGATACTAAATAAGAAACAAATACCATTTAGATGGATAATACCGGAGGGGATGTTGGTATTGTGGCAGGGGAAAAAAATAAAAGTTGATTCGCAAGATAAAGCACAATCCCTACATGATCAGGTGACAGGCACGGAAGGAACAAACAGTAGAAGAGTAGAGCTGGAATGGAGAGCCAAAGAAAAATAAAGACAAGAAGGACAAGAAATGGTATGTGAAGAGGGAAGTCTAGATAAGGAAGAAGAGGGAGAAATCCAAGAGGAAGAAGGAGTACAAACAAGAGCAAAGAAGAAGGACAGGAAGTAACAGGAAAGAGAGGACAGGACAAACAGTAAAGAATGGATCAGAACTTAAAAATTATATCATTAAACATAAATGGACTCAATTCGCCAGCCAAAAGGCACCAAATTTTTAGGAAAATAATCAAACAAAAAATGGATATCATATGTCTCCAAGAAACATATAAGAAAACAAGACGAAAAATATCTACAATGTAAAAAATTAGGAAAAACATTTGTATCGTTAGCAGATGAAAAGAAAAGAGGAATAGTAGTATATATTAAGGAAGAGATAGAAAGTAATCTGAAATATGCAGATCCGATAGGAAGAATTTTGATGATTGAAGTAAAAGTTAAATATAAAAATGTATTATTAGTGGTTATTTATGCACCAAACAGTGGGCAAAAAGAATTTTATCAAAAAGTTCATGAAAAAATATTAGAACAAAATATGGAGTATGTATGCCTAACTGGCAATTTTAATGCAATTGTGGACATAAAAAGAGATTATAGGAGCGACCAGAATAATAATAAAAAGAAAACCTTACTGCCCAAAACATTTACAAATTTAATAGAAGAATTGAATTTAGTAGACATCTGGAGATTTTATAACCCAGAAGAGAAAAAATATACCTACTATTCTAATCCCCATAAATCCTGGTCCCGAATAGATATGATATGGATTACTAAAACATTGATACGGGAAATAGAAACAGCAGAAATAGTTTTAAATGATTGGGCAGACCACAATCCGGTAATGTTGGAATGGAAAGGGCAATGAAGGAATAGAAGTAGGTGGATGATGAATATATAGATTCTGAAAGAAAAAGAATATACTGAAAAAATGGAAAAAGAACTAAACTGGTTCTTTAAGGATAATAATAAATACCAGACATCCCTCCAGAATTTATGGGATACTACAAAAGCCTTTGTTAGAGGATTGACAATAGCATATAATGCCAAAAGAAAAAAGGAGAAGGAAAAAGAATATAATAAAATACAAGAAGAGATTAAAATTTGGGAAGGAAAATTGCAGGACAAGCCGGGAGATGAGCATATAAGAGGTAATTGGATGGCAGCCAAACACAAATTGAACTTATTGAAACAAGAAAAATATGTGAATGCATTGAAATTTATAAAGCAAAACCATTTCGAACACGTGAATAAGCCAGGGAGATGGCTGCCCTATAGACTAAGAAAAGAGAGGGAGAAAAGAATAATTCATCAATTACAAAACAAGGAAGTTAAATTACAACAGGGATTAGAAAAGAAAAAAGAAATAGCAATTCAATTTTTCCAAGAACTGTATAAGCAGGATGAAGTAGCAGAAGAAGAAATAATTCAATACTTAAACGGGGAGGGTATGGCGATAATAACAGAAGAAGAAGAAGAAGAGATATTAAATAGAGATATTACAATAGAAGAATTAAACAAAACAATTAAGAAACAGAAAAATAATAAAAACCCCAGGACAGACGGCCTACCAACTGAATTTTATAAAAGTTTAGGGGAATCGTTAAATTGGATTTTGTTGGAAATTTATAACGAGGCATTAAAAGAGGCAAGGCTACCAGACTCATGGAGGGAAGCATATATCTCCCTAATCCCGAAAGAGGGAACAGATGTAACGCAGATAAAAAAAACTACAGACCGATTTCTTTATTAAATTCTGACTACAAAATCTTCATGAACATAATGGCAAATAGAGTAAAAAAAATACTGAATTGCAGAATACACCCAGACCAAAACGGATTTCTACCAATAAGACAAATAAAAAATAATATAAGAACTATAATCAATGTAATAGAATACTATGAGGTGCATCCAGAGAAACAGGTAGCTCTGATATTTCTGGATGCACAAAAGGCTTTTGATCGGGTTAATTGGCAATTTATGATACAACAAATAAAAAAATATGAAATTTGGTGAGAAATTTGAAAAAATGATAGCCTCAATATATACAAAACAAAGAGCGAGTGTCGAGCGTCAAGAAGCACTCGACATCATGTCCATGCACCGGCAGAACATGGATACCCGACTGGAAGGGGGGGGGGTTGAGCCACATGGGTGATGGTGGTGGAATAGGCTTCCGAGTAGGCGTTTATGTGCACGGGTGCCTTATGGGGTCGCGTGGGGTTAGCTTACTACTCTGAGAACACTCTAGAAAAATGACGGCATCCCAGTACGTCCGAAGGAAATGAGGAAGTACGAGACCTTCCAGCTGAATGTAATCTGGAAGGAACTATATAAGGACTCGCTTGCAAGGGCGTGACAGCTGCGTCTTTGTTTTGCTAGCTTTGCATTCCGGTTTCTGTAAGCGCTGATTGCCACGATTAAATGAAGATACACCAGCTTGGCTTTAAGCGTGTTCTTTGAGCGTGGACACGGTCCTAGGGGAGCCGAGAGGAAGACGCAGCTCTCCCTTTTCACAAGCCGTTTTGGAGCCGCCCCCCCCGTGAAGGAAGGAACGGGATGGCGGAGGGCGTAGCGGCCGACGTGCTGCCGGAGGATACAGCGGAGACCGTGGGCGAAGCGGAGGAGGAGGTTGACGCCGGGATGGATGGGGCGGCCAGCCCGCCGGTGGTGCGGCCGAAACAGCATGAGCCCGGGGTCGACGGCGCCCCTAGTGAACGAAAGGAACGCGAACGCAACGCCCGGGAGACGCCCGGCCCAGAGACAGGTGGGATGCGTCTTCAAACCCCGCCCTATGCCGGTTCCCAGTTCCAGGATTGGAGGGAACGGCGATGGCTGGAAGACGAGGAAGGGGACTGGAGCCACTCCACTGGCCTGGGGCCTTCCACCCTAGAGATCCTACGCGACCGTTTTGGCGAGGCGAGCTTTCGCGACGCGCCCTCCTGGCAGCCATGGGCGCCCAGCATGGAGGGAGCCACCTCCTGGTCGGGAGGCGGTACGGCGGGTGGGAGTTCTGACAGCAAATTCCGCCTTGCCAGCCCGAAGCTGAAGTTGGAGGGGCGTGAACAACGCTGGGTGAGTGGAGAGCGGAGACAGGCTGTACATTCATACGGTGGGGGCGAGGGCAGCCACGCAACTTCCGGTGCCGCTACACAGCCCGGGAGAGAGAGGAGAGTAGATCCCGTGAGAGACGCCCCTCGACAGCTACCCGGCACAGGAGATAGGCCACCACAACAGCGTTACAGAGACCCGCTACCGGCATGGGGCCACGGTCCCTGGGCACCCCCCCTCCAGCAACATCCCTGGGGATTACCGCCTGTGCAGGCTGCATTTGATGGAACTGCAGGAAAGGTGGCACTGTTCCTGAGTCAGGTAATAAGCCATATGGACCTTTATGGCAGATTATATCCTTCGCAGTGGTCCATGGTCGTGGCGGTCACAGCAGTGCTCACGGGGGAGGCAGCTGAATGGGTTGCCGATTTGCATAGTGAACACGCCCGCGAGTTAACAGATCTGGGCCTGTTCCTTGAAGCATTACGCAATAGGTTCGAGGATGAAACTCGGACCCAGGTCATCGAAGGTGAATTGGTCAACCTACGACAGCGTGGTCGCCCTGCCAAGGATTATGTCAAGGAGTTCCGTAATCTGGCAGGAAAACTCCATTCGTGGCCAGAGCGATTACTTATCCACCAATTCCAGGCAGGGCTAGATAGAGAAATAAAACAGGCCTGTGTATACCGGGGTCTAGGCCCACGATTGTCCGAATGGTACAAGGCAGCGGTGAGCCTAGACGTTGGTTTACGAGAATTCAGGCCTCGGAACACACCACCGTTCCAGTCCCGTCGTGGTCCAAGTGGCAGATCCAGTGACCGCGGGGCGTTTAGAGGAACCCCGGCATTCGGGCCGACCGCTACCGAGGCGAACAGACGCCCGTTCCGGTGCTTTCGATGCAACCAAGAGGGTCATAGAGCTGCGGACTGCCCCGTCGCAGCCCCGCGACTGTCAACTTCCCGGCCATCCGTTCCGACTACCACGCCACGTGACCGACCCCTACGAACACCAGAACGCTCTAGGGCAGCCACGCAGACGCCCTCGTTAGAACCGACAACCCGGTCCAGTAATACCATGCCAGGGACGGCTCGTGTCCCCGACGCATCCGAAGAAAGCGACAACGGAGATGAGTTGCAGGATCCTATGGTAAGTGACCCTGTACACCCCTTCCTGATACCAGTGACCCTTAGACATCCTGTCACTAAGAAGGAGTGTGAACAAAAAGCCTTAATTGATACAGGCTGTACTCGATGCCTTATGCGGCAGTCGGTAGCTGAGGGCTTGGGCCTTCGGATCCTGACTCTTCGTACCCCCATTAAATTCGAGCAGATGGATGGGTCCATCCTGGGAGGCACACCTACTGCCAGTGTTACAGAACCCGTATTCCTGCAAATAGGAGCCCATCAGGAAATGATCCGGTTCATTGTAGTAACCCAGATGATCGAACCCATCATTCTTGGGCTCGCGTGGTTGGACAGGTGGGAACCACACATATGGTGGGAGGGGGGTTATCGTAGGCTCAGACTGCCATGTACAAAAGAGAGGGTGGCTCTCCAGCAAGAAACAACAAGACAAGGTACATACCCCCAAGCATATAATGACCTCGCCCGAGTATTTAGCGAGGAAGAATGTGACATCCTGCCCCCCCATCGGGATACGGATTGTGGTATCGAAATACTTCCCGGAGCCCGGTTGCCAAAACCCCGTATGTACTCGATGACACCACAGGAACTGAAGGAATTGCGAACGTATATAGATAAAAACCTGGCCCGGGGATTTATTCGTCCCAGTCGTTCGCATTTAGCGGCACCCGTCCTCTTTCGAGGTAAGAAGGATGGTGGCTTACGTTTATGTGTTGACTACCGGGGATTGAATGCTGTCTGCGTAGAACCGTTGTACCCCCTGCCGCTGATAACTGATTTGTTGGCTACCCTGGCGTCAGGGAAAATCTTCACGAAATTGGACCTCCGCGAAGCCTATTATCGGGTACGGATACGTCAGGGAGACGAGTGGAAAACCACATTTAACACTCCCCTCGGCAGCTACCAGTTCCTGGTGATGCCTTTCGGTCTACAAGGGGCACCAGCGGTGTTTATGCAGCTTATAAACGGTATTTTACATGAACACCTATATCGGGGCGTCTTAGTCTATCTGGACGACATTTTGATCTACTCTGATACAATGGAAGAACACGTCCAGCTGGTTAGACAGGTCCTGACCAAGTTGCTGGACGCACATCTTTTTGTAAAACTCTCAAAATGTGAGTTCCACCGGGAGGAGATCGATTATCTAGGTTTTCGAATTAGTCGTACTGGTATCCAGATGGACCCGAAGAAAGTAGCTGCGGTCTTAGAGTGGAAAGCTCCGCAAACCCGTAAACAACTGCAAAGTTTTTTAGGTTTTGCAAACTTTTATCGACATTTCATTCCGTCCTTTGCAACAACAGCATTACCATTAACGGAGCTATTGCGAACAAAAGGTGTGGTGGCCCCTGGGAAAAAGCCTAGGCCGGGATACAAACTACAATGGTCATCTGAATGCCAACAAGCCTTTGAAAATCTTAAACGGGCTTTTGCCACTGAACCCGTATTAATACACCCTAACACGTCACAACCGTTCGTAATACAAGCGGATGCTAGTGACGTGGCAGTAGGAGCTATTCTAATGCAGAAAGATGCGAACGGTATGTTAAGGCCTTGTGCATACACCTCCCGAAAATTTACAACCGCAGAAAGGAACTGGGCAGTGTGGGAGAAAGAGGCCTATGCCGTAAAATGGGCATTACAGACATGGCGGCACCTACTGGAGGGTAATCCCATACCGTTCGAGGTCTGGACAGATCACAAGAATCTACAGGCCCTCCAAACACCTCGGAAACTGTCCCCAAAACAGGTGAGATGGGCACAATATTTTCAGCGGTTCCGTTTTGCCCTCGTGTATAAGCCAGCTAGAGGAATGTTTTTAGCGGATGCGTTGTCACGGATGCCGCAATATCACAGTAAACGAGATGAGGGTTTACAAGCAGTAATCTCACCCCTAAAAGCGTATGTATTGACAGCCCCGCAGACCGAGGATTGGCTCACGCTTTTACGGAAAGCCATTCGGACGGACGCATGGGCACAAAACAATGCAGCATCCCTAACCCACCATGATGGCCTAGCGTGGTGGGGAGATAAACTCTATATTCCAGCAACATTGAGACAACGAGTGTTACTCCAGTGCCATGATAGGAAAACCGCCGGACACTTCGGGTTCCTTAAAACCCTACATCTGACGCGCAGACAATTCTGGTGGCCTAAAATGAGGAAAGACATTGACCAATACGTCCGGGGATGCCACACATGCGCGGTATCCAAGCCACAACCAGGGAAGCCACTGGGCTTATTACAAACCGTAGCCGAACCAAACAGACCATGGGAGGAAATAGCCATGGATTTCATTGTAGACCTTCCCAGTAGCAGAGGTTATACCGTTATTTGGACAGTAGTCGATCTTTTCTCAAAGCAAGCCCACTTTATTCCATGTAAAGGCTTACCCTCTGCCCGACGCCTGGTACGTTTATTCCTACAACATATTTACCGTTTGCATGGAGTGCCTAAGAGGATAATATCAGACAGAGGGGTACAATTCACCGCCCGATTCTGGAGAGGGTTTCTCCGTGATATAGGGTCAACCCAGGGCCTTAGTTCAGCCTATCACCCTAGTACGAACGGTGTTGCTGAACGCACGAATGCCATGATAGAACGATACTTACGCTCCTACGTTACCTACCAACAAAACGATTGGGTTGATTACCTTCTATTTGCTGAAACGGCATACAATAACGCAGTACATCGGAGTACCGGATTTACTCCGTTCCGGGTAGTCATGGGGAGGGACTTCCCTGCTATCCCGGAGTTAGACCTTTCCCTCCAAAAACCTATGACTCCCAACGACTGGGCTACTAACGTGAATGCTGTGTGGCCTCACGTAAAAACCGCTTTGACACGGGCAGCCGATGAATACAAGCTCCAGGCAGACAAAAGGAGGGCTACATGTCCATCTTTTCAGATCGGAGACCTGGTTTATTTGTCAACAAAATACTTAAAGCTACGATTACCAAGTAAAAAACTAGGACCCAAATATATAGGCCCATTTCCTATCATTAGAGTAATTAACCCCGTAACATTCATGCTAAAACTACCCCCCTTATTGGGAAAGACCCATCCGGTTTTCCACTCTAGCTTGTTAAAACCGGCCACTACACCCACTACAACACCAAAACCACCTCCTGGCCCGGTAACCGGTGCCCACTATGAAATACAAGACATCATCGATTCCAAACTACGTAGAGGCCAGTTATACTATTTAGTCCGCTGGACAGGGTATCCTGATAGTGAAGCATCCTGGGTACCTGTAAAAGACATAAACGCCCCCAGATTACTGAGAAAGTTCCACAAAGCAAACCCCCAGAAACCACATCCCTTACCTGACCATTAATATCATCTCTTTTTGTCTCCTCCTCTTAGACGGACGCCTGGTAGGGGGAGCCGCCTGTCGAGCGTCAAGAAGCACTCGACATCATGTCCATGCACCGGCAGAACATGGATACCCGACTGGAAGGGGGGGGGGTTGAGCCACATGGGTGATGGTGGTGGAATAGGCTTCCGAGTAGGCGTTTATGTGCACGGGTGCCTTATGGGGTCGCGTGGGGTTAGCTTACTACTCTGAGAACACTCTAGAAAAATGACGGCATCCCAGTACGTCCGAAGGAAATGAGGAAGTACGAGACCTTCCAGCTGAATGTAATCTGGAAGGAACTATATAAGGACTCGCTTGCAAGGGCGTGACAGCTGCGTCTTTGTTTTGCTAGCTTTGCATTCCGGTTTCTGTAAGCGCTGATTGCCACGATTAAATGAAGATACACCAGCTTGGCTTTAAGCGTGTTCTTTGAGCGTGGACACGGTCCTAGGGGAGCCGAGAGCGAGTATCTTAGTTAACGGGGATCTTACAAATCCTTTTGAAATAAATAGAGGAGTACAGCAAGGATGTCCACTTTCACCATTACTTTAGATCTTAACACTGGAAAATCTACTTATAAGAATTAGAACAAATAAACACATAAAAGGATTAAAGGTAAAAGGAGAAGAATACAAGGTCCAAGCATTCGCGGACGACCTTGTATTCTTCACAGAGGACCCATTAGAAACAGAACCAATACTAATAAAGGAGATAGAGAAATTCGGCAAGGTAGCAGATTTAGAAATTAATAAAGATAAGACCAAAATGCTAACGAAAAATTTAACAGATAAACAAATATGAGAATTAGAAAATCAATCAGGACTACAGGCAGTTAAAATGGTGAAATATTTAGGTATTAATTTGACAGTTAGAAATATAGCAATAAAGGACAACAATTACGATATCTTAGTACAACAAATTTAAAAAGACCTAGAAAAATGGGGGAAATTAAAATTATCACTTTTAGGAAGAATTGCAGCGATAAAAATGAATGTATTGCCGAGACTCCTCTATTTATTTCAAACCATTCCAGTAAAATTAGAGAAGGATTTTTTCACAAACTTGAATAAAATAACTTCAAAATTTGTATGGGAGGGAAAAAAGCCAAGGATAAAATTAAGTATTTTACAGGATGACAAAACCAGAGGAGGATTTGGATTACCAGCGTGGGAAAAATATTACAAAGCGACGAGCTTTACATGGTTCAGAGAATGGGTTAATTTGGAAAACCAAAGATTATTAAAACTAGAAGGACATGACCTACTGAAGGGGTGACACGCCTACATATGGAACTTTGGAAATAAAACATATAAACATTTTAAAAATCATATAATAAGAGGTTAGAAATCAAAAACAAACACTACATGAAAGTTCCCAGTTGGATATCCACAATGGAGGCAATAATGCACCCCAACACATTGATAGTACAGAAAATAATAAGATATAAGAAATTATTAGACACTCGGGGAATATTAAGAACGTGATAAGAGCTTAGAGACCAAGGTATTGAAATGGACTGGTGGCCTTATTTGCAGATACAAACAAGGTATAAAAAAGAGGAAGGAGGAATAGAATTAAACCCCAATCGATTAGATAAATTATTTGACTCCAAAGAAGAAAAATTAATCTCAAAAATCTATAAATATTTATTAGAATTTGATTTGGCAGAGGATATAGTAAAAGGACAAATGATAGCCTGCACTGGCTCCCGGTGGTCTTCCGGGTGCGCTTCAAGGTTCTGGTTACCACCTTTAAAGCGCTCCATGGCTTGGGACCTGGTTACTTACGGGACCGCCTACTACCATCATCAGCCTCCCACCGACCAGTACGCTCCCACAGAGAGGGGCTCCTCCAGGTGCCGTCGGCCAAACAATGTCGGCTGTCGGCCCCTAGGGGGAGAGCCTTCTCTGTGGGGGCACCGACGATCTGGAATGAGCTCCCCCCAGAGATACGGAGGATTCCGGATCTGCGCACCTTCCGCCGCGAGTTGAAGACGCTTTTATTTCATCAAGCTGGCCTCGCCTAAATCTTCTCCCTTTTAAGTGTAAATTCTAAATTTTAATGGATTTTAAAATATGGGTATTTTTAAATTATGGGTATTAATTCAGCCAAATTTATTTAATCCATTTTATTCGATTTTAAATTTTGTATATTTATGTGTTTTATTTCATGGCTGTGCACCGCCCTGAGTCCTTCGGGAGTAGGGCGGTATAGAAATTCAATAAATAATAATAATAATAATAATAATAATAATAATAATAATAATAATAATAATAGGTGTTGTAAATGAGTTTACAGCTGTAGCATCTTTGAATATACCGCCAGCTCCCGCCCCTCCCATTCGAAGGCTGAGAATGCCGGCGAATGATGTCATCAGCTGTCATCACCGCTTTTGCTTCAGATTGCCTGGGTTCCCCCCCCCCTTGGTTTCCTCTTTCCTATACTGTCCGTCACCTATCACCATCAATGTGTTTCCTATACGCGCACCCCCCTCCACCGTGCTTTGTTGCTGAATCCAGATGTATTCTTGAACATCCCTTCCCTGCATGGGTAAGGTTCTTGCCATCAGGTTCATCATGTGTGTGTCAAGGAGATTTGCTACTCAACATGCTACCCCCCCCCACCAGGTTTCCTCCTGCAGGGGTGAGAACAAAGACATTGATTATCTGTTACCTGCCACATTTCCTGGTTTGTCTGGGTGCTTTCTATTAAATTGTTTTAACAATCGTGGAGCGCTTAGGTCCTCGCTACGTACCCATGATGCATCTGTATCAGGATATCCTTTCCATCTCACTAAATATCTAAGTGTTCCATGCCTTATTTTTGAATCAAGTATTGTTTCCACCTCATACGTGTTACCTGTTATAGGTCCTGGACAATTAGCTGTTATTCATATGTTATTTGCTGGTTTAAGGAGGCTACTATGGAATACGGGGTGTATTCGACTTAACAAAGGTGGTAGTTTTAACTGTACTGTTAGTGGGTTTATTATTTTAATAATAGTGAAAGGGCCTATATACTTCGGACCCAGTTTCCTACTTGGTATTCATAGTTTAATATATTTGGTGGACAAATATACTCTATCTCCCACCCGGAAGGGTGGGGTATCACGTCTCCTTTTATCAGCATATTTTTTATATTCTTTGGATGCCTTGGTTAAAGCAATTTTTATGTGTGGCCAGTTTCTATTTATTTTTGCTATCCAATCAGGGGGTTTGTATTGGTTCAGTACTTGGCTATCTAGTTCGGGAATGGCAGGAAATTCTTTACCCGATACTACTTGGAAAGGTGTGTACCCTGTACTACTGTGTATAGTGTTATTGTATGCTGCTTCCGCAAACGGAAGAAGGTCGACCCAATCGTTTTGCTGGTATGAGACGTATGATCGTAAAAATCTTTCTATCATAGCATTGGCCCGTTCGACTGCCCCATTAGTGCTTGGGTGAAAGGTGGAACTAAGTCCCTGATTGGTACCTATCCATTGCAAAAATGCTGTCCAAAAGCGAGCAGTGAATTGGGGTTCCCTATCTGATATGATTCTTTTGGGTGCACCATGTATGTGGTACACATGTTGTACAAATAGTTTTGCTAGATGCCTCGCTGAAGGTAAGCCTTTACATGGTACAAAATGCGCCTGTTTTGAAAACAGATCAAGTATGGTCCATATAACCATACACCCATCACTCTTTGGTAGTTCAACAATAAAATCCATTGCTACCTCATCCCATGGACCCTGTGGATCTGCTACCTCTTGGAGAAGACCGAAGGGTTTACCTGGGGCTGGTTTAGTTTGTGCACAAATGGGACAATCCCGTACATAGGCTTCTATTTGAGACCGCATCTTTGGCCACCAAAACTGCCGACGTGCCGGATGCAATGTTTTTATAAAGCCAAAGTGCCCTGCAGTTTTCACATTGTGACACTGCTTTAGCACTTTATCCCTTAGAGTGGAAGGGATATATAATTTATCTCCTCTCCAAGCGAACCCTCCCCTATGTGTTATTAATGTTTGATTATTTGTAAACCAGCTATCAGTTGACAATTCTTGCTTTAATTCGTCTATCCATGGAGACCTCCCAAGACCACGATTTCTTAACTGATGTCCAATTTGTCGGGGGTGGGGTATTAGAGCTTGTGTTGTATTATCTCTTTTACTCTCGTATTGAGGCATACGGGATAGGGCGTCAGCCAAATAATTCTTTCCCCCTGGCATTACCTTCAACCTAAATGTAAAACAACGAAAATACTGTGCCCATCTGATTTGTTTTGGTGACAATCTATGAGGAGTATGGAGGGCTTCCAAGTTTTTATGATCGGTCCAGACTTCGGACTGTATGTTAGTGCCCTCTAGAAGATGTCTCCAGGTCTGGAGTGCCCATTTGATGGCATAAGCCTCCTTTTCCCATACTGTCCAATTCCGTTCTGTGGTTGTTAATTTTCGGGAAGTATACTCACAGGGGTGAAGCACCGCTGGTTATCTTTCTGTAACAATACTGCTCTTACCGCTACGTCACTGGCATCGGCCTGCAACACGAACGGCTGTGATGTGTCAGGATGTTTCAGGATAGGTTCTCGGGTGAATAAGGATTTTAACTGTTCGAATGCTATTTGACAGGCCTGTGTCCATTCTATGATCTGCTTTGGGTTTGGTTTTCCTGGTTTGGAATGTTTGGTTCGCAAAAGATCAGTAAGAGGTAAAGCTATTTGGGCAAAAGATGGAATAAATTGCCTGTAAAAATTGGCAAAACCCAGAAAGCTTTGTAACTGCTTCCGGGTTCTCGGTGCCTGCCACTCCAACACTGCTCTAACCTTGTTGGGATCCATTTCTATACCTTTACCTGTAATCCTAAAGTCCAAATAATCAATTTCTGTTTTGTGAAACTCGCATTTTGACAGTTTCACAAACAGTTGAGCCCTCAATAATTTAGTCAGGACTTATCTTACTAGGTGTACGTGTTCCTCCATCGTATTAGAATAAATTAAGATATCATCTAAATAAACAAGAACGCCCCGATACAAATGGTCATGGAGCACTTCATTGATAAGCTGCATAAAAACAGCAGGGGCGCTCTGCAGACCGAATGGCATCACCTGAAACATATAACTGCCGAGAGGACAGTTAAAAGTGGTCTTCCACTCATCACCTTCATGGATACGGACCCTGTAATAT
Source organism: Pituophis catenifer annectens (assembly GCF_029215685.1). Taxonomy (NCBI): domain Eukaryota; kingdom Metazoa; phylum Chordata; class Lepidosauria; order Squamata; family Colubridae; genus Pituophis; species Pituophis catenifer. The sequence continues at coordinate 103,549,949 of NW_027256883.1, read as the reverse complement.
GCCTCTCTTAGGTCTAGTTTGGTAAAAATCTTACCAGTTGCTAAGGCCGCCATCAAATCGGTCATGAGTGGTAACGGATATAGCGGCTCCATGCAAATAGCATTCAATCCTCTAAAATCAATGCATAATCGCAAATCACCATCTTTCTTTTCCTTGAATAATACTGGTGCCGCCATATGAGACCTACTGGGTTTAATAAACCCTCTGGCGAGGTTTTTATCAATATAGCTTCTTAATTCTTTTAGTTCATGAGGGGCCATCGAATACATCCGTGGCTTTGAAAGCCTGGCACCCGATTTTAATTCTATGGCACAATCAGTGTTGCAATGAGGTGGAAGGAACTCATACTCCTTCTCACTGAGTACTCACACCAAATCCCTGTATATATCTGGAACCCCAACTGGAAGTGGCAGAGGTATTTCCTTCCCAACCGCTCCGTAAGTATTCTCCAAGGGTTCAGGACCCACTGCAATCCCTACCTTATGATATCCATCCTCCCACCAAATAGTGGGTTTCCATTTATCCAGCCAAGAGAGTCCCAAAATGAGGGGCTCAATCATGGCCCCAACCACTACAAATCGTATTAATTCCCAATGTTGTCCGAATTCAAGTCGTACTGGTTCAGTGACATGTCCTCCTAGTACTGAGCCATCCATTTGTTCAAACACTATGGGCTTTTGCAACTGAACAATACGAAGACCCAGGTTATCCGCTATCGACTGCCTTAACAAACAACGTGTACACCCGGTGTCTATTAATGCTCCCTGTTGTACCTCCTTACCCATTTGGGTATTTTTTAACGTCATTGGGATTATGAAAGGACATATGGGAGCACATACCATAGGATCTTGTGCCTCCTCTTCTTCCTCTGCAGCTTCCATCTGGGTTGGTAATCGAGCTGGTCCGGAACGGTAACTGCCTCCCTCACGTACCTCCGGCTCAATGCCCGGTGATTGGGCCCCTATTCGAGACCTCTCCTGGGTCACTTGTGCTTATGGCTTTGGTCGTTTCCCTGGCATTGCTGCTTGTGGGGTTGACACCCGAATGGGGGGAAGGGGACAGTCCACTGCTCAATGACTCTCCTGGTCACATCGAAAACAGCGAAACGTGCATTGTTGATTGATTGCTGGCTTGATATTCATCGGTATGTAGGATCTACCCCCCCCCCGCCCTGCTGGTGGTCTCTCCGCCACTCTACGGGGTTGACTTGGTTTTTCCACGTTGGGACAAAACTCTTTCAAGCCGACATCAAGTCTACTGCAGACCTATACCATTCCGCTAAACTGGTCCCCAATCCTCGGTACACACAGGCTTGCCATAATTCCCTATCGAGGCCCATGTGGAACTGATGTACTAACATGCGTTCGGGCCAGCCTCTCAATCGTCCAGCTACTTTGCAGAACTCCTGTACATAGTCCTTCGCTGCATGGCCCCTTTGTCTCAACGACATCAACTCCCCCTCGGTAGCAGCCTGGGCACAGGTGTCATCTTTAAACCATCTACAAAGGGCCTCCAAGAAAGGCCGGTCAGCTAATTCCCTGGCATGTTTATTATGCAAGCCAGCCACCCAGTCTGCTGCTTCACCCATCAAGAGTGTAGTAACAGCTACTACTCTTGCCCATTGAGAGGGGTAAAAATGCCCACAGGTGTCCATATGACTTATCACCTGACTGAGAAAAAGGGCTACACGTTCAGAGTTCCCATCAAAAGTAGCTTGCAGCTGAAGTGGGGCCCATGGTAGCTGCGGTGGCCACATGCCTGGCACCCACATTGGTCCTTGATCTCTGCCTCGAACAGTTCCATCACCATCATGGGCTCTCCTACCCGTTCTGGTCTGGGACCTACCTATTGGGTCCCCCTCCCTCTCACATTGGATTTGTCCCTGAGGGTGAGCCCCACTTCTCATTGCTCTCCCCAGCAAAGATGTTGATTCAGGGTTTACAGACTCCTCTCCCCTGGTGCGATATCTTGCCTGGTCTAATCTCAATTTGAGGCTAGCGAGACGGAATCTGGTTTCAGAAGGGCCTCCCATCGATGAACCACTTCCCACTCCTTGCCATGCCCCTGTGTCTGCTCCAGGTGCCCATGGTTGCCAGGAGGGAGCATCTCTAAAACTAGCTTCTCCAAATCTATTCCTTCATATATCCATCGTGGTAGCTCCAGGACCAGCAGAATAACTCCAATCACCCTCCTCTTCATCTCCCTACTGTCTCTCCCTCCAGCCTTGACACTGCACTCCCAAAGGGGAGAGGTTGGTGCTCATAAACCGTGCTTCCCAAGTAAGGCGGAGTTGTGCCACCAATGTCCAGAAGAGGTGGGAGCGTTTTCTCCTCCCAAAGAGTCCTGGGCCCCTTTCTTCTCTTCTGCTTGAGCCACTCGCTGTTTAGGGCGAACTACCGGCAATTCACACTCCACCGTCCCTTCCGCACCTTCCTCTGAGCCCCCTCCAGCACCTCCAAATCCGGCATAGACGCTCCGTCTGTTGCCCCTTCTGCCATCGTTCCTATCAGCTGCCTGTCGTCGTTCCGCCCCAACGGAGAGCAAAGAAATCACTAGGAACTCCGTCTTTCTCTCAGCGTTCCAGGAACTGTCTGTCCGAAGCTGGGTAAAGCACAACACACACACGGAATTGGCTAATACAACCCAGGGTTTAATCTTGGTCTTACATGACAGTCTTACAGAAAATGCTAGCGCTGTGACTTCAGCTCAAAGACGGAGTTATCTGGCTGCTCAGTTGCTGCGGTTTTATAGGCGTTGTAAATGAGTTTACAACTGTAGCATCTTTGAATATACCGCCAGCTCCTGCCCCTCCCATTCGAAGGCTGAGAATCTCAGTGAATGATGTCATCAGCTGTCATTGCCGTTTTTACTTCAGATTGCCTGGGGTTCCCCCCCCCCCTTGGTTTCCTCTTTCCTATACCGTCCGTCACCTATCACCATCAATGTGTTTCCTATACGCGCACCCCCCTCCACCGTGCTTTGTTGCTAAATCCGGATGTATTCTTGAACACTCCTTCCCTGCATGGGTAAGGTTCTTGCCATCAGGTTCATCACGTGTGTGTCGAGATTTGCTACTTGACACACTGTCAATAACGTATACATACATACATACATACATACATACATACATACATACATAATGTCTTCTTAAGTTTTCGTGGATGTGCATATGCAAAAAATTAAAATCTCGGGTGTTTTCCCGCATCATTGTAAATAAGTTGGTTAAAATATTTAAAATCCTGGTTAAAATCCCAGTTTAAGAAAAACTGTTGTCCTCCAATCTGGACACAGAGTTGCAGGCTAGCCAGCATAGGTCAGCAGCAGCAAATATAGATAAGCGACAGCTCCGACCTCGCAACAGAGAACCCATAGCTTCTAAATGAAACAGAGCCTGACGATGACAGGGTTGTGAGCCTGTCGAAATGTTGCTTTAAGAAAAACTTTTAAAGTCACCGGTAGGATTTTAGCTGAGGTTTTAAAGGACCTTGCAGAGTGCTCTGTAAGGATTTTTAGAAGATTGATTGCAGGCAGGGAGTGGCTTGCTGATGGAATGGATTCAGGCAAGCAAAGCAAGGCAAGCGTTGCGACCAGCAGCTAAGGTAAGCAAGCTGGAGGGGGAAAACTTTTTTCCTTTTACATAGCTCTGGCGATCCCAGCTGCATTGCCTGATTAGTAGGCAACGCAGCTGGGATCGTCAGAGCTTGGATCGCCAGAGTCATGTAAAAGGAAAAAGTTTTTTCCTTTTACATGGCTCTGGCAATCCCAGCTGAGTTGCCTGATTAGCAGGCAAAGCTGGGATCGTCAGAGCTTGGATCACCAGAGCCATTTAAGGCTCGTCAGAGCCTTTCGGGCTGGTCTACCTGGTTACAAGAGAACGACACCCAGCGTATAAGACGACTCCCGACTTTTGACAAGATTTTCATGTGTTAAAAAGTGGAAATAGATCTATATAGGTCTCCCACCTAGCAGGAAGAGCTTGCTGGCTGCTAGAAAGGAAAAAAGCCCAGAATCGAGTGGATGTGATTCTACTGAGCTAGTGCTGCAGAAAAACCTTGGTTACATAGGGAAAACCTGGCTAGAGGAAAAACACACATAAACCCTACAAAGAAGTAAGAAAATAGATACTATACCTTTACAGGGAGGATACATAAGATGTGGGTGTGGCCTACTGATGAAAGCAAACGAGCTGGAAACAGATCTATATAGGTCTCCCACCTAGCAGGAAGAGCTTGCTGGCTGCTAGAAAGGAAAAAAGCCCAGAATCGAGTGGATGTGATTCTACTGAGCTAGGGCTGCAGAAAAACCTTGGTTACCTGGGAAAACCTGGCTAGAGGAAAAACACACATAAACCCTACAAAGAAGTAAGAAAATAGATACTATACCTTTACAGAGAGGATACATAAGATGTGGGTGTGGCCTACTGATGAAAGCAAACGAGCTGGAAATAGATCTATATAGGTCTCCCACCTAGCAGGAAGAGCTTGCTGGCTGCTAGAAAGGAAAAAAGCCCAGAATCGAGTGGATGTGATTCTACTGAGCTAGGGCTGCAGAAAAACCTTGGTTACATAGGGAAAACCTGGCTAGAGGAAAAACACACATAAACCCTATGAAGAAGTAAGAAAATAGATACTATACCTTTACAGGGAGGATACATAAGATGTGGGTGTGGCCTACTGATGAAAGCAAACGAGCTGGAAATAGATCTATATAGGTCTCCCACCTAGCAGGAAGAGCTTGCTGGCTGCTAGAAAGGAAAAAAGCCCAGAATCGAGTGGATGTGATTCTACTGAGCCGGGGCTGCAGAAAAACCTTGGTTACTTAGGGAAAACCTGGCTATAGGACAAACACACATAAACCCTATGAAGAAGTAAGAAAAGATACTATACCTTTACAGGGAGGATACATAAGATGTGGGTGTGGCCTACTGATGAAAGCAAACGAGCTGGAAATAGATCTATATAGGTCTCCCAGCTAGCAGGAAGAGCTTGCTGGCTGCTAGAAAGGAAAAAAGCCCAGAATCGAGTGGATGTGATTCTACTGAGCTAGTGCTGCAGAAAAACCTTGGTTACATAGGGAAAACCTGGCTAGAGGAAAAACACACATAAACCCTACGAAGAAGTAGGAAAATAGATACTATACCTTTACAGAGAGGATACATAAGATGTGGGTGTGGCCTACTGATGAAAGCAAACGAGCTGGAAATAGATCTATATAGGTCTCCCACCTAGCAGGAAGAGCTTGCTGGCTGCTAGAAAGGAAAAAAGTCCAGAATCGAGTGGATGTGATTCTACTGAGCTAGGGCTGCAGAAAAACCTGGGATTGCCAGAGCTATGTAAAAGGAAAAAAGTTTTCCCCCTCCAGCTTGCTTACCTTAGCTGCTAGTCGCAACGCTTGCCTTGCTTCGCTTGCCTGAATCCATTCCATCAGCAAGCCACTCCCGGCCTGCAATCAAGCAGGCAGGGAGTTGTGGACTTCAACTCCCAGAATTCCTCAGCCAGCAAAACAAAGCTGGCTGAGGAATTCTGGGAGTTGAAGTCTACAAGTCTTAAAGTTGCCAAAGTTGGAGACCCCTGTTCTATTGGGTAAGTTTTTTTCCCCTTTGGGAGCTTTAAAAAAAATTGTTAATTGGGGGTTTTTTTAGTTGTTCTTTTTTAGACCTAGCCATTTAAAGTTCAGGATGTTTTAAATTTAGTTTTCATATAAAAATAAAATAAAATAAAATAATATTTGTGCAGCTTTCTGAGATTTAGTGTGTTTCTGTCGTGTTTCATTCTAACTACACAAACACACAAAATCTCACAAAGCTGTATGTGGAATTTTGAGTGTGTAAAGTGTGTAAGTTGGGTTTTTGGGCTTTTTGTGGATGTGTGAGGTTCCTGCTTGTTGCAGGGGCCATTTTGGGTCTAGCACAGCTGCTTTTACATTGTGGGTAAGCCAGTTGTGTTGTGTTGTGTATGTGTAAAGTGTGAAAGTTGTTTTTTTGGGCTTTTTGTGGCTGTGTAAGGTTCCTGCTTGTTGCAGGGGCCATTTTGGGTCTAGCACAGCTGCTTTTACATTGTGGGTGAGCCAGTTGTGTTGTGTTGTGTGTGTGTAAAGTGTGAAAATTGTTTTTTTGGGGGGGGGGGCTTTTTGTGGCTGTGTGAGGTTCCTGCTTGTTGCAGGGGCCATTTTGGGTCTAGCACAGCTGCTTTTACATTGTGGGTGAGCCAGCTGATATTTTTTTAATTTTTAGTTGGTGTGCATTGGAAGAGGGGTAGTCTTATACGGTGAGTATAGCCCAAACCCTATATTTTAACAGGAAAAGTCAGGGGTCGTCTTATATGCCCAGTCGTCTTATATGCCGGAAAATACAGTATATTGTATTTTCTTCTTTCTTCTTTCTTTTTTTTTCTCTTTTGTGCTCCCTTCTCTCCTTTATTTCCCTCTCTTTTTTTCTCTTTCTTACTGTTCTTTTATCTTCCTTTATTTCAAATTTTACAATGTACAGTATGTGGTTGATGTGATATTTTATCTTTTTGTACTTAATAAAGGTTGTTTAAAAAAAAGAAAAGAAATATGAATAAAAGATGACAGATGAATAAATTAGACAATGTAAAGGTAAATGAAAGAGAAGACAAAAAGAAATAGAAACCCAGATGACATTTGTATAAATGGAAAAGGGGGAGCGGGGAAAGGAAAAAATGTAACTATATAAATGTACAATCATGATGATATATGTGGAATTGGTAAAATAGAAAATAAATTAAAAAGAAAGCATATATTAATAGAAAATTGGGGCTGCTCAGATACCAATAGAGGAAATATTGGACAACAAAGGAGAGAGAATGGAGAGAGGAGTATAGGGTAAGATAGGAGGGGGGAAGGAGAGAGAGGAACAGAAGAAAGGGAAAAGGAGAGGAATAAATGGAGGGGAAAAAGAGTAGGAGAGAAGGTTAGAAAGGGGGGAAGAAGGGGGAAGGGGGAAGGGGGAAGGAAGGGGAAGGAGAGAAGAGGAAGGAGAGGAGGAAAGAAGAAAGTAGAAAAGGATAGAAGAAGGCAGGGAAGGGAAAGAGAGAAGAAGAAGAAGGATTGTTGTTAAATAAGGGAGAAGAAAGGGTAGAAGAGCAACCCCGAATATAATTAAAAAATCTTTTTTTCTTTAGAAAATATATGTATATGTGTGACTAATTATGAATAAGAGAATGTACATTTACAATAAGAAATAAAATAAAAAACTTTTTTCAAAAAAAAAAGAAAAGAAAAGCTACAGGTGGATTTTATCCAACCACCCAGAACTAGCAGCTACCAGTATGCCCTGGAGTGCTTGGATCAGCTTATCCACTGGGTAGAGGCTTTTTCCTGTTGCCATGCCACAGCACTCAAAGCAGCCTGACATCTCTTAAAGGATATAGTGTCCAAGTTGGAATCCCCAGCACCCTAAACATGGATCATGGAAAAAAAATTGTGCCCCAAATTATCACTCATATATTACAAGCAGTAGGAATCACCCAGAAACTTCATGCCCTGTATCACCTAGCATCTTTGGGGTGGGGTGGGGGGAGGAGGGTAGAATGTGCTAATAGAGAACTCAAGAACCTACTAGGTAAGCTCTGGCAGGAGATATGTTTGCAGGGCCCAAGTCCTGCCCATTGCCCTATTCCACCTCAGAACTAGATCCCAACAAGATTTAGGTAGCTCCCCATTTGAATTGCTTTTTGGCTGGCCACCAGACACCCTCAAAGGTTTAGATCCACATTCTCTCAGCTTAGAAAGGGGGGGGAGGTGGTTCTTATCCTTATATCTTTCAGCCCCACATAGACAACTTTACGACTTGTGGAAGTGAAGTATGCGGAATCAGGCACTGTCTCTAGACATTCCATCCATTCAAGCCAGGAGATAGGATTTGGATCTGGTCATTTACTTGAAAATCACTGCTACAATCAAAGTTGAACAGACCCTTCCAAGTCCTGCTGACTAGCCATGAAAGTAGATGAAAGGGACTCCTAGATCCATTGGTCTAGTATTGGTTTGAAACCAGCTGTAATCGACCACAGCACCAAACCAAGTCCAATGTCAAAGGTTCTGCCAATCAAACTTAAGAGAGACTCTGAAATGGATGAGTGGAGATTAAAGATTAGAGACTTTCTTTGAAGCCATGGAAGACAACAGGGAAGACTATGGGGGGAGGGTGGAAACTCATAGTGAATCTTATCTTCTCTGTAATTAGCCAACTCGATGGGTTTGTGGAATTTAGCCTGCTCCCAGACAAGGGAAATATCTGGGAATATCTGGTGAGAAAAGTCCTAAATACCTCAGACTTCTATCTGGCAGGAGGGAAAACTGTTAAGATATTTTAACCATTTGCCTTGTAGGGGTAGCTAGGCTCCATCCAAAACCATATCATATTTAGGGATTTCCACCTTGTTACTACCTATTCCACCATTTTTGATTGGGGGACCCAGCACTGATAATAGAGACAAAACCATGTTCACATTACACACAGCAACTGTAACTTGTGCAGCTGCATACTTTGTAATGGAAAACTGCTCTGTCCACAAGGTGCTGTTTTGCCACAACCTTACTAACACCATCTTAACTTGCAATCACAGTGAGGCTATTCCCTTCACCTCCTCTCATGTAAAATTCTCCTTAGGATGACTCTTGCTCTGTGGCACTATATCTCTGAGCCAATTCAACAGGGGGACTATGCGACCTTGGATGACTAACTATCCTCATGCCCTCACTGAAGAGGTGGCAGAAAAGAGATCTCCAACTCTTAACACCTGATTGTGACTCATGAACTGTTCCCCAGTATCGCAGAATATGTTGCACTGGCAGTTTCATTAGTTTGAGTCCCAGGGCTCACTGTATTTAACTCCAGAAATATCAACAATTTAGCTTGCACACTGGCTAAAAACCTCAATTCGACTTCCCAAGTCCTAGATGCACTAACCAGAGTGCTGAGGCAGATTCAGGAAGTGATCCTAAAAAATAGGGCAGCTATTGATTACTTGTTATCGAGACACAATCATGGCTACAAAGCAGTGGTGAAATCTAAAATTTGTTACTACTGGTTCTGTGGGTGTGGCTTGGTGGGGGAGGTAATGTGACTGGGTGGGCGTGGCCAATTTTTTTTTTTTACTTTTAAAACCATTTTTTCTACCACCTCTTTGATGAAGAGGTTGTAAAAAAATGCTTTCAAAAGGCTCTGACGATCCAAGCTGAGTTGCCTGATCAGCAGAGACTTTTTTTCTTTTAAATGCCTCTGCCGATCCAAGCTGAGTTGCCTGATCGTCAGAGGCATTTAAAAGAAAAAAAGTCTCTGCTGATCAGGCAACTCAGCTTGGAACATCAGAGGCATTTAAAAGGAAAAAAAAGGGTTTTTTTCTTTTAAAAGCCTTTGATGATCCCAGCTGAGCCGCACAATCATCAGAGGCTTTTTTTTTTACTTTTAAAAGCATTTTTTCGGCCGAAGAGGTTGTAGAAAAAATGCTTTTAAAAGTTAAAAAAAAGCCTCTGATGATTGTGCGGCTTAGCTGGGCATGGTGGGGGGGCAGGGATTTTTGCTACCGGTTCTCCGAACCATCCGCCTCCATCGCTACTGGATTGGGCAATCTGGTCCGAACCGGGAGCATTTCACGTCCAAAGAATTTGGAAGCATGAGCTGCTTCAACCTGACCAAAACTCACAGCTCATAGAAAGTGATCAAATGTCTAAAAAAATTGGCACAAAACATCGGATATGATAAATTTCCTTTTGACTTAACAGAACTTCTGTCCTAGCTGCCAGACTTTCATTGGCTGAAAGCCCTCCTTCTGGGAACCATCACCATAACCACCCTGGGAATCCTATTCTGTTACCTCTACTAGTGTATTCTTCCTTGTCTCAGTAACCTGCAAAATTGCCTCCCATCTCACAGGCATACCTGTAAGGACATCAACCAGATATAAGAGTCAAGGCGAAATTGATAAGAATTCTTGTCCTTGTTTCTCCTTTTTATCTTGAGTTACAGGTTACAGCAGTACCAAAGAGTGTTGGGTGAATCACAGCCACTTTCTGTCATTTTCTGACATGACTTATTGATTGTTACCTCACCTGTTGTCTGACTGACAAAACATAAACTCTATGGACTGGAGGACATGTTCAGAATTCTACCAATACTCCTTCAATAGTTATTTCCTTTCCAATGGGATTCCTTGGCTATAGTCTATGTGGACATCAACAAAAGCAACTGAGGGGAAATGGGGGAGAGAAAGGAAGGTCCTAGGAAAATCTGAAGCCAAGCTGATCACTGGGATAGCCCATGCTTGAAGACTATTTTTTACTGCTGAAATAATCACAGTAAGGAACAAATATACAGGCTGATACATCTATGGAGGCAATGGCTGAGTGTTGTGGCCCGTCAGCAGCAACGAGGAGGTTGGTGTGGTGCTACGCCAGCAGCCTGTGCAGCTGGCGCTCGAGTCGGACAGTGAGGAGGCTGGAGAAGATGTGGTGCCAGAGGCAGGGATTCAGCCAGGGCCTTCAGAACCTCCAGAAGCAAGTAGCAAGTAGCAAGTTACAAGATGGGGTGGGCAGAATAGTGACATATAGGTAGTGGAACAGTGGCAATGGCAGTGGCAAAGAAGAGGCAGCCTTGTATAGAGACAATGCAGAAGAGAGAATAGAGTATGATGCCCTACTTATGCTATGAAATCACACAGAGTTCACAAATATTTTATTTCTACTAAAACATAGAATAACCAAACTTGTCAGGCTTTATTGTTGTTGGACCAATGCTGATCCAAACAGTTTGGCCAAACTTCCAGAATACTATAGTTTACTAGATTAGAAAGAAAGCATATTTTTCATTCTTTGACCATCATCTGAAACTATGAATTTCAGGACAGAAGCAGAGAATCAGAGTAATAAAGATGAAGCTGAGATCTGTCATCTACCAAAGAATAAGCATGTCTGTGAGACCCTGGGGAAAAAAATCCAGACACTACATGAGGTAAGAAAAATACTGACTATTTTGATTGACTCCATCAAACCATACTATTGCAAAATTCATTGACATGGCCATAAACAAGTTCAAGAAGCCTCACAGAAAAAAATCCTTCAAACTAAAGCCAATCATATTGTCAGGCCTGGAAGCCATCTTTGCAATGGATCTTCAGGCCTGCCACATTTAGTGCTGTGGGAAACTGGGAGGAGGGATTGTATGGAGCAGGGGAGATATATAGTTATAGTAACATTCCTTTCTCTGAGAGTCAAGGACATCTTGCCCTGCACCTGGAAGGGTGTGACTGGAAGGCATCTCCAGTTGGGATGGTGCATTGATTGGGTCATGTGATGGACATGCGGGTGATGGGCAGGGACTTTTCTATGGGTGGGGAAAACCTGGAAGCTTTCAGATTCGGGTTTTCCCAGATGTGCCAATATGACATCTCTAATAAAATAGAACTTTGAGGAACTTCGAGCCTCGGAGTTTTCTTTCATTGGGGGTGTTACTTGGAACTCTAACATTAACCCAAATCTGCTTTAAACTTCAACCAGCTCCCCAAACTTCAGGGTGCTGTCCAGGGTTCTGAGCCCCAAACGTCGACCCAATACTGGGTGGTGTGAAGACTCAGGGAAGATGGAGGAAGACAAAGCGGCCACAGAGGGAACCACAGGAACTGGTTCGATGATCTATGTCGAGACCATCTATTCCCCTTCTGAAGCCGTGGTGGAGGCTAAGAGGGCAGCGGAAGTGAGGTGCCAGCTGGGTGCCCGGTCCAAAGAGCTGGAACCTGAGCAAGCCTCTCAAGCAGATATTTCCCTGTGGGGTGAAGCCATGGGGGTTGTGCCACCCTAGGAGATGATGACTGGGGCAATGCTGCCAAGCTAGCAGATGGGACTGAATGGAACGGAGCAGACCCAAGCCCTTGAATGGAAGGCATTGGACCAATGGAACTCAGGCATTCCTGAGAGTGGGGCTTCCAGCCACTATCGCGCAGCCAGTCATTACCGGGCCTCCTGGAGCAGTTCAGCCAGCTCAGCTTGGGCAGTGTCGCTCGACTCCCACTACTGGGCAGTCCAGATGGGTGCTAGCTCAACCCACATTCACCTTTCTGAGCCATGAAGCCACAGCAGCTCTGAGTGAAACATCTGCCTCCTTCTATTCAGCACAAAGTGGACCATTTCACAACCTCACACATCAGGCCCGATCTACTGAGACAACAGCCCTTACTGAGATTGGGACGGTGCAGTATCAGAGCCTGTTGAGCCAACCACAACTGGGGCTGTTAGGGTCAAATACTCCACCCCAGCAACCAGCCCTCAGACTGCCTCCAGCTGACTAGATCCCCCCTGGCTGGGCCTTCTACCCCAGCCAGGCATTGGTGCAATACCAATAGATGCCCTTTCCAGCTTTAAAGCCTGCGCTGGCCCAGCAACCAGTGCAATTCCAACCACCAGTCATGGCCCCACTGCTGGTGCCAGCCCAGCAACCGGTGCAGCTCCAGCCACCAGCCATGGCTCCGGCGCTGGTACCAGCCCAGCAGCCCACATCGGCTCCACAACCCATGCCAGCCCCGCAGCCGGCCCCACCAGCCGCTCCTCCTCCATGATTCAGAATGACTTTTGATGGGACCCCAGGAAAGTTAGCCTACTTCCTCAATTGAGTCTGGGTCCACATTGATCGCTATGGGGACCAATAACCCAATCGATCGAATCTTGCTTTCAGTGATTGCGGATGGTATGAATGAAGGAGGGATAGTGGAGTGGATAGCGGAGCTACATGATGAAGAAGCCCCCGAACTAGACGATGCAAACAAATTCGTCCAACTGCTCCAAGGACAGTTCGAGCATATGGCCCACCGAGTGGAAGCCGAAGCCCAGATCAAAGTGCTGAAGTAAGCGGGCCAACCTCCCAAAGAGTTAGTGTGGGATTTCCAAAAACTGGCCGGGAAGCTGAGAGACTAGCCAGAGCACCTCCTTGTCCACTACTTTGAGGAGGCCTTTGACCCAGACTTCTGACAAGCTTGTGGCATCAGGGCAGTCCCAGAACATATACAAGCATGGTATAGCACAGCAGTGGCCATGGATCTGGAGATCCACCCCCATAGAAAGCCAATTGCAGAGAAACCAACAAGAAGACCCGCTCAGTCACTGAACCCCAGCTAAACCACCCAAAATGCTGCAGCCCAAACCGTCCAGGACCATCAAGTGCTACTGGTGTGGCCAGCATAGAGCTTCTGAATGCCTGGCTCCAGCCCCAACCCCCCAGCCCCGGACCCCCGACTCCATTTTCATAGAGAAAATTACTTTTACTGAATATGAACTGAATGCAACCAAAGAAAAGCAAAGTCTGAGGCAATAGGCGTGAAAATCACATTTAGAAAACATCCTTAAAATCCTCCCCCCAATGGTCCAGTCAGGATTATCCAATCCACCCCAAGAGATCATGTGGGGTGCAGCTTCCGATGGCTCCATCCTTCTCGTATGCCACGACGGTTGACTTTGCCTGGTTATAAGCGCGCCTCCCAGCTGCAGAGAAACGCTGAGGAAAACTTTCTCCAATTTACTCCACCAGCTCACTTCCCCCCTCCCAAATATCCAGACAGCTCCTCCCTCCCTCCGTTACAATGGCAGCCGAGCAAGCAAGAAATATAAAGGCGGAGGCTGACATTCGGCCCTCCTGCAGAAGAGACGTTAATCCTAGAAGAAGAATAGAATATGGGAAAATAGAAAATTACATAAACAGAAACATATGTACAGCTCCAGAACTAACGTTTATCAGGATATTTGGAATAAAACAATTGCAGTTGCTTCGGAGCCCTAACATCTCGCTCATTTACCCATTCAGACTGAGCTAAAGAGAAACATTTCCAGGCCACCAAGTACTGCACCTTACCACGATGTTTCCTCGAATCCAATATTTCTTTGACCTCAAAATGCAGTTCCCCTTCAATGAGTATGGGGACAGGAGGAGGTTCTTGGTCTGGACACAAGGGGACATACGCTCAGGTTACAGCAAACTAACATGAAATACCAGATGAATCCTCCGCAAGGTTTTAGGCAGCTCTATTTGCACCGTAACTGGGTTAACTATGCATACGATAAGGAAAGGACCCACGTATTTGGGCCCAGATTTTTTCGACTATTGGATAGTTTGCAAGTACTTGGTGGAAAGGAAAACCCTATCACATACTTTATATGGTGTCAGCATTCAGGGAGGAGAAGCTGAAAAAGATATGAAGAAAGAGAGAGTTAAAACACAGGAGCAGTCAATGCCATGCAGGTCAGAGCGATGGAACAAGGTGATTCCACCTGACAAGTATTCTGCTAGTAAAGTTAAAGTATATAATGTATGGTATGAGCCAAGGAACTATAAGGAAGTATTGGCATTACCTAAATTTGAACAAGTAAAGTGGAAAGAAGCCATGGACAAGGAAATAAAATCCATGGATGAACATAAAGTGTTCACATCTATGACTTTGCCACAGGGTAGCAAAGCCATAGGATGTAAGTGGGTATACAAGAAGAAAGTACTACCCAATAATGAGATATAATATAAAGCAAGGTTAGTGGCACAAGGTTTTTCACAGATGAAAAATGTGCACTACGATGAGATATTTGCGCCAACAGTAAAGAGAGAAAGCATAAGGCTTGCACTAGTGTTGGCAGTGGCACATGGCCATAAAATTTGGCATTTTGACATAACCACTGCATTCCTCAATGCAGAATTAGAGGAGGAAATTTACATGGTTCAAGCACCAGGGTATGAAAGTAAAAGGCCTAACATGGTGTATAAATTGAACAAGGCCATTTATGGGCTGAAGCAGTCAACCAGGAATTGGAATATCATTGGAAGAGCATTGAAGGGTCTTGGGTTCAAGAGTTGCAAGGATGGTGGTTGCATATACACTGGAAAGTTACAAGGTGGCGATTGTCAACTATTAGCATTTGTGGATAATCTTTGTTTCATTGCAAAGGATGTATCACAGTAAAAAGAGTTCTCAGGTATTTGAAGGAAACTATAAGGACCAGCTTCTCCCCACCTTCCAAGAAAGTACGAACTCTTGAGAACTTTGTATTTCAAAAGAAATTTTATTGAAAGGGATGAAAGCAAGTCAAAACTCAAAGCAGGCTCTGGGGTCTCTCAGGGCATGCAGCTCAGGATAAAGGAAATAAGGAACTCTGCCCACCTTCTGATGTGGATTCCAACCAATTTGCCGGTGTGAATACGAATTGCATCTGAGAAACAGATATGAAGAGTTTCTCAGGGTCATTTTATAATCCACTCATTCCCCCCTTTTTCCTGAGGTGTGAGATTTCTTCAGGGATTCCTGGTGCCAGGCAATGGTTATAAATCAGGGTAAAGTTTATACAAAGAGGATCAGGCAAGAAATTGGATACTTAGGATAGATAGGCAAAGAACTAAATGTGACACTCCAAATCCCCGCTCCCCTTCTTCCATGAAGAATGGCAGATACACAGATCTGACAGGAACTGTGAATGTGGGTTTTCAAATACAGGTCTAGGAAGAATATTAAATTATTCAATCTTATTTCTATTCCAATTATGAAGGGAAGAGTGTCAGAGTATATTCATCAACTGGAATAGGACATGGTAACACGGGCTGTTTGGGAGCTGAGACAGACTAGAGCCAGGGTGTGTCTTAGTGTGCAGCTTCTGAGTCTGCGCAGAGAAATTGAAACTAGTCTGCTCTGCTGAAATGAAACTAACTGCTCTTCTGCCTTGTGTTTTGCTTGTAATTGCTACCAGGTTGGAAGAAATCTGCTGTTGGTATTGTAAATTTACTTCATGTATTATTATGTATATAAAGTCTACCTATGTGTGCTTTCTGGATTTGATTTTGCATCAAAATCTGATAATGCATATGCATCCCTGTGCATGCACCCCATCCCCCACACATATGTGCATGCCTGCACATGTGCCCCATGGCATGTATGGCAGAGACCCGAAGACCAGTTGGCTGGTGGGAGGCACGTGTGCATGTGTGGAGCTGAACTGGGGTGATAGCTTGCATGCCCACAGAGAGGGCTGTGCATGCCACCTCTGGCACGCATGCCATAGGTTTGCCACCACTGGTGTAGGGTCTTCTGCTTGAGCAGGGGATTGAACTAGAAGTCTTCCAAGGACCTTTCCAACTCTGTTATTCTATGACTAATCTCTTTTTTAAAAAAATAAATTTTATTAATTTTTCCAAGTTAAAATTAACATAAGACAAAAACATTGATTATACATAAAAACAAAAACCATACATTCCCCTCCCTTCCTCCCCCATTCATAACACTAAACATACAAACACATCTATCCCGGCAGATAATATTCCTGCCCTCATTAATAAATAATTATGCCCACAACACAGAATAAAGTAAATAATCTCCAAGTATGGTTTTCATACAATTATCTTTCAATCTAGAAAAATATATCTCTCCTCATATTGACTTAGGCCCTCACTTCATCTCAATCCTTTTATTCAACCACCGATACCAACTGTCCCAACTTTGAAAAAATTCAGAATCCTCTTTTTCTTTCAACCTATACGTCATTCTATCCGCCTCAGCGCACTCTAATACTTTATTTATAATTTGGGCACTAGCCAGTATCTCTTTTTCTTCCCACTGTTGGGCGAACGCTATTCTAGCTGCGACTAAAATATGTAGAGTGAGATACCATTTTTTCTTACTCAGCCCCACCTAGTAAATATATCTCAGGTTTCCATTGGAGGTCCACATTAGTAATTTCCTTAATCCAATTCCTAATCCTTCTCCAATACTTCTTTGCCATTATACAAGTCCACCATTGATGGAAATACGTACCTCTGGTTTTCCCACATTTCCAACATAAATGTACCCAGAAACATTTTAGCAATTCTTGCTGGTGGGAGGTGCCACCTATACAACATTTTATATGCATTTTCCTTGAAAGACATTGCCGTAGTCATTTTAATATTTTCCCCCCACATTTGTTGCCATTTTTCTAAAGGAATCGAGTACCCAAAATTCCTTCCCCAGGCAATCATATCTTTTACAACCTCCTCTCCTATCATTTGCTCAAACAATTGTGCATACATTTTCGTTATGTATTTATGGTCCTCTCCCAATAATATTTTATCAAAGCTCTGTTCCATCACATATATCCCATAATTATCTCTATCTCTCCTGTAACGAGTTTGAACTGTAGCATAGGTCCACCAATCTAGCCTGATTCCTTTGTCAGCCAAATCTCCCCTAGATCTTAATATCCCTTGAGCATCCACAAGATCTTTATACTGTATCTAAAAATTTTATCCTGTTTAAGAGCTGTTGGATATGTCGTCGCTTCTATTGCTGAGAACCAGGTTGGAAACTTAGTATAGAATTTTCCTCTAAATATATCCCAGGTTTCCAGCAATATTCGCCTTAGATAATGTCTCTTAAAATACTTATATTGTTGCAGTTTCTCTCTCCATAGCAGTGCATGCCAGCTCTGTTGTAGGTCGTGCCCTTCTAAGTCTAATAAAGACCTCCTCTTCAATAACACCCAATCCTTCATCCAGGCCAGCAGTGAAGTTCGATAATATAGTTCCCAGTAGGGGAGGCCGAAGCCCCCCCTCTCTCTATGTTCTTGTAGCATTTTGAGCTTCACCCTAGGCCTTTTCCCCTGCCAAATAAATTTCAACACGACTCGATCCAGACCTTTAAAAAACCTTTTATCTAGTCTCGCCGGAGCTGATTGAAATAAAAATAGCCATTTAGGCAAAACATGTGTCTTAATTACTGCTATCCGTCCCATCAAAGACAATTGTAAATTTTTCCACTTCTCCAGGTCTCTTGCAGTCTGATCATATAATTTAACAAAATTATCTTCCTTAACTATAGAGCACCGGGCTGTTAGCCAAATTCCTAGATGTTTAATTTTATTTACAATTTGAACATCCAATCTAGATTCTAATATATCCTTCTGCATCTTTGGAATGTTTTTGACCAATATCTTGGTTTTATCCTTATTCATTTTTAACCCAGCCTCTCTATCATATTTTTCTATCATCTCTATCAACTCTGGGCCCAACTCTAGAGGGTCTTCTAGAATGAAGACAAGGTCGTCTGCGAATGCCTGTATTTTAAATTCTTGCCTTTGTACTTTAAGTCCTTTAATTGCTGGGTTATTCCTAATTTCCCTGAGAAGAGATTCCAGTGTCAGAATAAATAAAAGCGGGGAAAGCGGGCAACCTTGTCTCGTACCCCTACTGATTATAACCTCCTTTGTTTTTTCTCCATTAACTAAAACCCATGCCACCTGGGAAGAGTAAATTGTTTGTATCGCCTGTGTAAACTTTTCGCCAAATTCCATTTTACGAAGCTGGGATAACATAAATTCCCAACTCACACTGTCAAATGCTTTATAAGCATCTAAAAAGAGAAGTGCCATCTGTTTGTCCAAATGGTGTTCATAATACTCAAGAGCATTTAATACTACTCTCAGATTATCTCTCAACAATCTATGCGGTAAAAAACCATTCTGGTCTCTATGTACAAACTGATTTAAAAAAACCTGTAGTCTTTTTGCTAAGATGGATGCAAACAATTTATAATCAGCATTGAGCAAGGTTATTGGTCTATAATTCTTAATACAGCTCGTATCGGCACCTTCCTTAGGAAGGAGAGAGATATACGTCTCTTCCCAAGACTTTGGTATTCGTCCATCATTCAGCACTTCATTAAAGACATCGCGCAAGTAGGTCCCGATCACTTCCCAAATTACGTTATACACCTCTACGGGCAGTCCATCTGTTCCAGGGGTTTTGCCACTCTTCTGTTTTTTCAGACTTTCCTCTATTTCCCCCTCTGAGATATTTCTGTTTAGCATATCTCTTATCTGATCTGGTACCCCTGGCAAATTCTCTAGTAAACTGAATTGCTTTCGACTGGTGTCTTCTCTTTTATATAACTCCTGAAAAAATTCATACGCCACTTCTTTTTTTTCCCCACTGGTCACTAAATGACCCAATTTATCCCTTAACCATTTAATCTTTCTGTTTTCTAGTTCCTTTTTCAATCTGCTTGACAACCATCTTCCCGCTTTATTGGCATATTCAAAATAATTTTGCTTTCCTCTCCGGATTTTTTGCACTAACTCAGCTTGGTCCAATAAATTCATATGGTGCCTTGCCAATCCTCTTGCTTCTTTCGCTATCTTATCTGTCAGTTCCTTTTGTAATCTCATTTCCCATTTCTCCAACTAGTCTCTTCTGCTTATCCTCCTTCCATTTTTTGGCCATATATTTAATCACAACCCCTCTCACCACTGCCTTAGCCATGTCCCATATTATTATTATTATTTTTTTTAATTTTATTTCTATACCGCCCTTCTCCCGAAGGACTCAGGGCGGTGTACAGCCAATTTAAAAACACAAGACACAACAATAATTAAAAATTAAAATAATTAAATAGATTTGGCCGATTTAAAACCCCAAAAATTAAAATACCCCAATTTAAAATTATTATATTGACAGCCCTGCCTGGCGGAACAACAGGGTCTTCAGTGCACAGCGGAACACCCGGAGGTCGGAGATCTTACGTATTTCCGGGGGCAGTTCATTCCACAGGGTTGGGGCTCCCACAGAGAAGGCCCTCTCCCTGGGTGTCGCCAGCCGACATAACTTGGCTGATGGCACCCTGAGGAGACCCTCTCTGTGGGAATGGACTGGTCGGTGGGAGGCTATTGGTGGCAGAAGACGGTCTCAAAGGTACCCAGGTCCTGTGCCATGGAGCGCTTTAAAGGTGGTAACCAACACCTTGAATCGCACCCGGAAGACCACTGGGAGCCAGTGCAGCTCGTGCAGGAGGGGTGTCACGCGGGCACAACGAGGTGCGCCCATAACCACCCGCGCGGCCGCATTCTGGACCAGCTGGAGCCTCCGAGTGCTCTTCAAGGGGAGCCCCATGTAGAGAGCATTACAATAGTCCAGCCGGGAGGTGACAAGGGCATGAGTGACCGTGCGCAAGGCGTCCCGGTCCAGAAAGGGCTGCAACTGGCGGATCAGGCGAACCTGATAAAAGGCCCCTCTGGCCACGGCCGTCATATGCTCTTCTAAAGACAGCCGTGCGTCCAGGAGGACACCCAGATTGCAAGCCCTCTCTGTGGGGGGCAAAGATTCACCCCCAATAGTCAGCGATGGCACCTGCTGACTATATCGGGACGCCGGTAGCCACAGCCACTCGGTCTTGGAAGGGTTGAGTCTGAGCCTGTTCCTCCCCATCCAGACCCGCATGGCCTCCAGGCAGTGAGACATCACATCAAGGGCATCGTTGGGGTGGTCTGGGGTGGAGATGTACAGCTGAGTATCATCAGCGTACAGGTGACACTTCACCCCAAAACCACGGATGATCTCACCCAGCGGCTTCACATAAATGTTGAACAGAAGAGGCGAGAGGACCGACCCTTGTGGCACTCCCCATGCGAGATGCCTCGAGGTCGACATCTGCCCCCCTGCCAACACGAACTGCGAGCGGCTGGAGAGGAAGGAGGAGAACCACCGCAAAACGGTGCCCCCTACTCCTAACCCCTTCAACCGCTGAGCATGATACCATGGTCGATGGTATCAAAAGCCGCTGAGAGATCTAATAGGACTAGGACAGAGGAGCAACCCCTGTCCCGGGCCCTCCAGAGATCATCCACCAACGCGACCAATGCCGTTTCTGTGCTGTGCCCCTGCCTGAAGCCCGACTGGTACGGGTCTAGATAGATAGCTTCATCCAGGTGCCTGGGCAGTTGTTGTGCCACCACACTCTCAACAACCTTCGCCACAAAACGAAGGTTGGAGACCGGACGATAGTTAACTAATTCAGCCGGGTCCAGGGAAAGCTTCTTGAGGAGGGGCCTCACCACCGCCTCTTTCAAGGCGGCGGGAAAGGCACCCTCACTCAGAGAAGCAGTTATAATCCCCTGGAGCCAGCCTCGTGTAACTTCCCGGGAGGCCAGTACCAACTAGGAGGGACACGGGTCCAATAAACATGTGGCGGCACTAATCCTACCCAGAACCCTGTCCATATCCTCGGGAGCCACAGGATCAAACTCCTCCCAGATAATATTCTCAAGACCTACCCTCGTCTCCTCCCCCGGACTCACCCAGTCGGAGTCCAAGCCTTCCCGAATCCGAGCGACTTTATCGTGCAGGAATTGCACAAAATCCTCAGCTCGACCCTGCAAGGGATCCTCCCGCACTCCCCCCCGAAGAAGGGAGTGGGTCACCCTAAACAGGGCGGCTGGGCGGTTCTCTGCAGATGCGATAAGAGCGGAAAAATGGTTAGATTTTGCCGCTTTTATCGCCACTACGTAGGTCTTGATATAAGACCTCACCTGTGTCCGGTCGGAATCAGAATGACTAGTCCTCCAAATGCTCTCTAGGTGTCTTTTCTGATGCTTCATCTCTCTCAGCTCCTCAGAGAACCAAGGAGCCAATTGAGATCGGCATCGGGTCAGAGGCCGCAAAGGCACGACACGATCCAAAGCTCCGGCGGCCGCACTCTCCCAGGCGGCCACCAGCTCTTCAGTCGAGTCGTGTGTCAGAGTCTCAGGAAATGGCCCAAGCTCCGTCAGGAACCTTTCTGGATCCATCAGGCGCCTGGGACGGAACCATTTAGTCGGTTCCGTCTCCCTGCGGCAGGGGGAAGCGGTAGGAAAGTCCAAGTGAAGGAGCGAATGATCTGTCCATGACAAGGGTTTAATGTCTAAGTCCCCTCTACCAAGATCATTCAACCACTGACCAGAGATGAAAATCAAGTCCAGAGTGTGTCCTCCTATGTGAGTGGGGCCTTGAACTAACTGGGTCAGGTCCATGGCCGTCATGGAAGCCATGAACTCCCGAGCCACCTCTGACGTCTCACCCGCGGATGGAAGGTTGAAATCCCCCATGACAACAAGTCTGGGGGTATCCACCGCCACCCCGGCGATGACGTCGAGTAGCTCGGGTAGGGTCGCTGCCACGTGGCAGGGAGCCAGATACGCAGTCAGCAAACCCATCTGCACCCCACGGCCCCACTTCACAAAGAGGGACTCACATCCGGCTATCTGAGGAACAGTGGTCTCCCTCGGACAAAGACTCTCCCTAATAATCACCGCCACTCCCCCACCCCTCCCCTGGGCCCTTGGCTGATGAAATGCACAAAAACCTGGTGGGCACATTTCAATGAGGGGGACCCCCCCCCCTCTTGGCCCAACCAGGTCTCCGTAATACCTGCCAGGTCCGCACCCCCCTCAAATATAAGATCACAGATGAGGGGGGCTTTATTGACAACCGACCTGGCATTACATAACATCAGCCGTGGACCCTGGGCCTGAGACTCTGCACAACCCAGGCCACGAGGCGCGCATTGGGGACCGGAGTGTGCAATTGCAATTGCTTTGTAAAGATGTATCCTCTCGTCTAATTTCCTAGAAGAAAAGAGCCAGCTCCCGTTTTAACAACTCCACAAAATCCTTATCCTTGCACAATTCTGCCCTCATCATTCATCGTCTTCTGTTGTGCTCTCCTTTCCAGGCAAGCATTAAAGGGTTGTGATCTGCCCAATCATTCCCTAAAATTTCAACCTCCTGTACCATTTCTCCTAATTCCAACAACATCCATATCATATCAATGCGGGACCATGATTTATGCCTGGGAGAGAAAAAGGTAAACTGTTCCCTTGTTGGATAAAAGTTCCACCACATATCCTGTAGTCCAAATTCTTCTCTTAATTGATTCCAAATTGCCGGCAACGTCTTCCTACCTTTCTTTTTCACTCCTCCCCCCTTCTCCAGATTTATAATCCTTCTCTCTATCCATTATAGCATTAAAATCCCCCATAATACAAATATGTTCATACTCTAATTCTACCAATTTTTTATATACCCTTTTATAGAACTTCCTTTGATTACTATTAGGGGTGTAAATACCCACCAGCAAGATATGTCTACCATACATTATTACTTCGACCATTAACAATCATCCCTCTTCATCTGAGTATATCTTTTTAGATTCTATATAAGTTTGAACATAAATTGCCACACCCCGCTTCTTTTGGTCCGTCAGAGATACGTATAACTCACCCAATCGTGAACATCTTAATATATCCATGTGTTTCTTCCTAATGTGGACCTCCTGGAGACATATTATACCAGTTTTTAATTTTTGTAATTTTGAAAAGATCCTATTTCGTTTTATTGGAACATTTAGTCCACTAATATTAATTGAAATCAAATTTCCAATCTTTTCCATATCCTCACTTCGCTGTGGCTTTCGCCTTTGTTGTTTGTCTTGTTTCTCGTCGGGTTCCTGGGATTTCATCTTCACTTATATCACTCTTTCCTCCTTTCGTTGTCTCTTTCAGTTTCCCACCCTTTTCCGTTCTATCACTCTTCTGGTTCTCGCAATTCTTTTGTTCCAGTTCTTCTTTACTACCGGGTTTGCTTGCATTAAACTGGTTTTCATAAAAATTGTGTGCTTCTCGAAGGTTCTCAATCTTCACTCTTTTTTCCTGCCACGTCATCATCAATCCCTCTGGGATTCTATGATTAATCTCATATAACCATCTGATAGGCTCTCCCTGGGATCCCCAAGGCTGGTGAAAAAACATTTTTAAAGGGCTTTCCTGAAGGCTAACAGAGATGGCACTAACCTCAGCATGGGAGGAATGATATTCCAGAGAGTGAGGGCATAGCAGAAAAGGCACACCTCCTGGGTGTCACCAGGTAGAGTTCCTTTGGAGACAGGACCCACAGCAGTCTGATGTGGTGGGACAGGTAAATATAATCAGGAAGAGATGGTCCCTCAAATAACCAAAGACCACCAGTAATGCCCTGAACACTCAGCCAACATTTTATATATTTTGTTAATTTAAGAGCCAACACAAAACAATGAATGCAGATGAGAGTTTTCATCAGCATTCATCAGCGTCATTTACCAATTATTTAGCATTTCCCAGATAGAAGGTTTCATTACAGCCAAGCAGGTGCATTTTAACATCTATTGCTATGACAGATAGATATACCCGTGTATATTTGAAGCATTTAAAAGCAACACTGGTTAAGGACTACTTCTATTAACATTACAACAGCAAAACAAAATAAACCACTATTATAATTTTATAAGGCTCTGCAAACAGTATCAGCACTTAACTCATACACTACTGTGTTTTCCCGACAATAAGACCCGGTCTTATTTTCTTGTGGGCTCCAAAATAAGCACTACATCTTATTTTCGGGGATGTCTTGTTTTTTTTCATGTACAGGAGGTAGTGAGTGAGGGGGACGATGGGAGTAGGAGTGCTACTACCACTGGGCTGGCCCTCTCCATCCCACCATCTGCTTGCACGCAGTCACAAGGGCCAAGGTCTCGGCACACCCCAGCCTCTGCCTGCCCTGCCTGCTGGCCCTGCTGGGACACTGGAGCTTGGGTCTTGCTCAGACTGTTGCTATGATGAGGCAGAAGGCTGTGCAACACATCAGGATCACCTCTCGCCATGCCTCTGCTCAGCTGCTGGGCCTGCTGCACCTGCTTCTGCTGGCTTCACGCAGGGTTCTTCATCCTCGTGGCCACTCTGCTTTTGGCCACCCTTGGCACGGGGCAAGTCGCCCAGATCTATGAACTCCGGAGCACCTCCCCCAGCTGCCAGCCTGCCAGGGCCCTTTCACCATCAGTTATTGGTGGAAATATGCCACCTCATCTGCCATTACCTTCAGGCTCTGCCTCTCCCCTGCCCTGCACAGCTTTGGCAGGCAGGACCTCTGTGGTGGCCATGCAGTGGGATGGCCACCCAGCCCCTAGCCTGTACCCCTATGCTGGAAAGGCATGCCTTGCATTGCACGATATGCTGTGCAATGCAAGCCATGCAAAGCAACCCACCCCGACCTCTTGGCTCCAGGGATGATCCCGGACAGGGGGCAATGCTCTGCCACAGCTTCAGAGCAAACCTCCACCTTCCCTGTGCAGGATTGCAAGGCTGGAGGCCTCTGCAGCCTCCACTGACCAACCTCTATCCTGTACTGCTGCTGCTGGCCTTGCAGGCCATGACCCTCCTGGCCATCCTGCTCTTGGCTGGGCTGCTTCTGCACTGTCCCCGGAGCTTGCCGCAGCCTCCCACCATCCCCGGAGCTCGAATGGCTGGCTTCGCTGCTGGCATGACTCCATCCCAGGTGGCGGCACTGGCACTGCCCCCCCCACTGTCCCTGGGCTCGCCTGGCTGGCTAAACTGCTGGCACAGCTCTGGTGGTGGTGGCACTGGCTGAGGCCTAAGTAGCTGTCCCCCCACTGTCTCCGGGCTTGCCTGGCTAGCTTTGCTGCTGGCGCCATGGCTCTATCACATGCGGCGCTTGTGACCTAGCTAGCTAGCTGGCCCCTCTGGCCCCAGCCTCCAGCGCTGCTTCCTGGAGGTTCCCAGTGCTTCCTGATGCTTCTCGCCCCTTCCCAGAGCTTCTGACTGTTCCCAGCACTTCCCGCTCTTACCGAAGCTTCCTGCATTTCCCAGAGCTTCCTGGATCTTCCCGCTTGCCTCTGAATGCCGGCCGAGAAGCCGCATGGCTGCGTTGGCTGGGAGAACACTCTCCCCCCTGGCTGGGAGGCTGCATGGCCACATTAGCCAGGAAGAGGCTCACCGGCCTGGCCATAAAGCTGCATGGCCATGCTGGTTGGAAGGACACTTGCCCCAAGCGACGCTGCTCACCTGCCTGGCTAGTGTCAGAAGAGAGGAAGGCAGAAATGTTTGGCCAAGTCTTCTCCTCCTTCTCGGCCTCAAACATACACACAGAGCAAACATGCACAGTCACACATACTTCACGACGCCGGGACCTTCTGAGAGGAGATGGTGCGTGCACACACACCATCTCCTTTCAGAAAGTCCTGGTGCCATGAGGTGTGTGTGTGGGTTTGCTCACACACATTAATGCTGAGAAAGAGGAGAAGACTTGGCGAACTTTGGAAGAACTTTGCCCAAAACTTCTCGTGTATTCAGGGGCTACACCTCTCCCAACGATGAGTTTGGTGGTGATCTAATGAAACGTCTTCCAGCTCTTCAAGATCGAGAAGCCGAGAAACTGAGAGCAAAAGTAGTGGTGGCGGGGGTGACAGGGGCAAGGAGTGTGAGGGGAGGCACACACGGAGCCTATGAGGAAAAGAGGAGGGCGACATGCCCATTGCCCTAGCTGCTGCTACTTTTGCCTTCATCTTCTCGGCTTCTTCCATGGGGGCGCTTTTAAAGTCAATCTTGAAGAGCTGGAAGACATTTCATTAGATTGCCAACAAACTCATCGTTGGGAGAGGTGTAGTCCCTAAATACACGGAGAAGTCTTGGGCAAAATTATCTGACTTTTAAAATGTATCCACACAGTCTCTGCCTCCCTTCACACTCCTTGCGCACGCTGGGAGCGCCGAACTGAAGTGGGAAAGCATGCACAGGAGCAAGAGCACACGAAGTTGGCCGCTATGGGGCAAGCGTCTTGGCTTCTCCTCTTGCTCCTCACGGTCGCCTTGAGCCTTTACTTGGGCAGCCCCAATGGCTGCAGAAGCACCCGCAGCAGCAACAAGCAGTGCCGCAACAATGAGGTACAGTAAGATTTGGTGGTGCAGAAATTGTTCCATTAAAAAATAGTGTATCTCTGAGGGGCTTCTGGCAAAAAAACCAACAACACTCCAAAACAAAACCCAGGCTTGCAGCAACAGTTTGAAGCTTGTTAAGGAGGACCGCTCCTCTGCCTCAGCCATGCGTTTTCCAGTCTGGGCTGCTCGGCAGGCAGGCTTTTATTTTGTCAGCCCAAGGGCAGTGGCGAGGGGGAGGTACATAGGAAATCACCCTGTCTCTGCAGCATTGGTCATCTGACTGAGTGGACGTGGCCAACTCGATGTCACTCACAGCAAGGTGCCACCCCACCTTGCCGTGAGTGACATCGAGTTGGCCATGCCAACTCAGTCACATGACCCCACCAAGCCATGCCCACCAAGCCACGCACACCAAGCTATGCCCACAGAACTGGTAGTAAAAAAAAATTAATCCCACCACTGGTCCATTGTGATTTCCTCCAAAGGTCTCATTGGCTCTGCCACCTGTTGCAGCAACCCAGGGTGGGGTGGGGTCTTCCTGGTCTCCTTTTCATAGTGGCACAGATGGTGCAGCTTTTTACATAACTGTCTACATCTTTTTTCATGCCAGGCCACCAGAATTGTCTCCTCACTAGGTGTAAGGTTGTTAGGAACCCAAAGTGGCCCGCTGATTTGACATCATGGCTTCTCCGAAGGATTGAGGTGTGTAGGGACTTGGGAATGTAGAGTTTCACCCCCTTCCATGCTAGGTCCTCCCTTTTTGTCAAGATGTGTTGGTTGTCACAGAACCAGGGGTCTGCTTCCAATTCAGTTTTGAGTTTCAAGGTTAAATCACTTGTGAGTCGGTCTTGCCAGTTGTGGCGTTGTTGGCAGGTGGCCACGATTTGGGTAAGGGGGATGATGGCATCTACTACCTCCTCCCACTCACATTTGTATTGGGGCATGTGGGAGAGGGCGTCAGCTAGGAAATTCCTCCCCCCTGGAATGTGTTTTAGCATGAACTTAAATTGGTTGAAGTATTGAGCCTAACGGACTTGTTTGGGCGATAGTTTCTGCGGGGTCCTAAGGGCCTCCAAGGTCAGTCCAGACTTCAAATGGTTTCTCCCTCCCCCTTCTCCTACACTGCCCACTGTCTTTTTGTGTCAGTGAGTTTATGGGAGGTATAGGCACAAGGCTGTAGTTTTCCCTAGCAATTTCTTTGGAATAAAACGGCTCCTACCACCCGGACTTTTCGTCGGGCCCTAAAAACTTACTTTTTTCAGTTAGCCGGTCTGTCTTGATTTTAGGGCTGGTTTTAAAATTTTGATACTGATTTTAAATTGACAAGTTTTAAATTATGGGCCAAATTTATTAATTATTTTAAATCTATTTTTAATTGCAATGTTATGTATAAATGTTTTTATTTTGGCTTTTCACCGCCCTGAGTCCGAAAGGAGAAGGGCGGTATAGAAGTTTGAATAATAAATAAATAAATAAAGTTTGAATAATAAAATGTTGCTGACATCAGCTTGGATGACAAAGGGTTCTTTGGGGTCAGGATGTTTCAGTACAGGTTCTTTTGCAAACAGCTTTTTTAGCGTTTTGAATGCCTCTTGGCAAGTGAGGTCCCACTGTAGGGGTTCCCAGGACGGGGCTTCATCCCTGGACTCCCTGTTTTTAGAAGGCCTGTCATGGGTTTGTCAATTTTCAAAAAAGAGGGGATGAATTGCCTGTAGAAGTTTGTGAATCCCAGGAAACTTTGTAGTTGTCTGCAGGTGCAAGGGGGCTGCCACTCTAAGACGGCTTGTACTTTGGCTGGGTCCATCTCTATCCCCTTGTTTGACACTCGGTAGCCCAGGTAGTCTAGCTGTGAGCAATGAAATTCACATTTTGACAGCTTGACGTACAAGTTTGCCACAAATGCTTTTCAAGTACCTGGCGGACTAGGAGTATGTGGTCCTCTATGGTCTCAGTAAAGATGAGGATGTCAAGGTAGACAAGGACCCCCTTGTAGAGGTGCTCATGCAGTACTTCATTTATCAATTGCATAAAAACTGCTGGGGGGCCCTGCAGCGCAAAGGCATTACTTTAAATTAGAAGCTTCCTAGGGGGCAGTTGAAAGCTATTTTCCATTTGTCTCCCTCTCTGATTTGGACTTGCTAATATGTTTCTTTGAGGTCTAGTTTAGTGAAGACCTTGCCTTTGGCTAAGTGGGACAGCATGTCCTTCATGAGGGGGAGGGGTTATAAATTGTGCATGCACACACAATTTATCTCACGGAACTCCACGCATAATCTCAAATTATTCTGGAATCAGAGCCTGATTCCGGAAGCAGTCCAGGGATGCACGGAGGTTGGCAAAGTGGACGCTGCGTGGAATGCGTAAAGGAAGGTGGCTCGCTGCTTAGCTTGTGCTAGCTGCCTCTTCTCCAGACGTCCCTGTCTGTGTTGTGGTGACAGCGCGTATGCCCACAGAGAGGGCTCGGCATGCCACCTCTGGCACAGGTGCCATAGGTTCGCCACCAAGGTGGTAGATCGTGTGACAATTATGTTAAACTTTTCAGTGTTTATTTTTCCACTGGCAACTTAACAGCATTTTTTTATCATCTAAGGCAGCAGTCCACAACCTTTCCAGCTCTGCAGATTTATGGTGGTGGTGGTGGCAGCAGCAGCAGTGGGGGCAGCGGCAGGGAGGGAAGAAGGGATGGTTCTATGCGAGCGATGGGAGCGTGCGCTTGCGCACAAAGCTCCATTTGTGTAAGCAGGGGGTGCATGCACCTGCTATTTGCACAAATGGATTTTTGCCTGCTCACCCAATGGGTGAGGCCATTTCCAATAGGCCACGGCCCAGGAGTTGGAGACTCCTGATCTAAGCATTGTATGCTTAGGCATTATATCACTTCCATGATGGCTAGCTGGTTTTATATAAAATGATCTAAGTCATAGAGGGGAAATGCCCTTTTTAAAATCATTACTGTAAATGTACCAGGTAAGCAATTTGGTCTTCGGAATTAGGGACAGATGTAGAGGATTTAGATGCAGGAATGACATGGAGAGACAAAGAAATGCTGTTGTCAGAACTAGTATTCCTCTAGTTCTGGATATGTATAAGATTCCAATCCAGTTTATATTAGAAAAAAAGAGAGAAGTAGATCCAAGCAGAGACACTGTCTTTGTGAGGATGATAAATTTACAGTAGTTCTCGATTTACAACAGTTCATTTAGTGACTGTTCAAAGTTATAATGGCACTGAAAAAAGTGACTTATGACCATTTTTCACACTTACAACTGTTGCAGCATCCCCATGGTCACATGATTTACATTCAGATGCTTGACAATGACTCACATTTATGACAGTTGCAGTGTCCCAGAATCATGTGATCCCCTTTTATGACCTTCTGACATTTCATTTAGTCATTTAGTCATTTCAATTAAATTTACAATTTCTATATTTCCTTTTTGCCGTATTTATTCCTCATCTATTTTTGTAAAAAACCAATATTACCCTTCATCCTCATCTCTAATCTTTTTTTTTATTGAAAAGGTTTTTTTTTGAAAAAGTTTTCAAATACAAATTTTTTCCCCTTTTTTTTCCCCTCCCCCTCCCCCTCCCTAACCCACCCTCCCCACCCGTCCCCCCCTGTGACTTCTTCATAACAAAAAACCTAATTCATAACAGATTACTTACCCCCTCCTCTAAATACTGACCTTTACTTACTAAAAATATTATTAATATTATAACATCCCCCTTTATCCATACATTTCAAGAAAGGAAAAAAAAAAAAGACATTATACTATAACATTGTATAATAACTTCTAATTTAGCAAAATAGTATTATGACTCCCAATTTGGCAATAATCTACCCTTTTTCTCCTCTCCCAAGCTTATATCTTTATATTATTACAACAATTCAAAACCACCTTCCACTTTAAAACTATACAATAAATCCTACTTTAACATTTGATCTATATATATTACTATAGCATTTCAAAGCGGCCCTCCCCGTAAGACCTAATTTAACATTTATTCCACTCTATCCATTTCCTCCACTCCCCTAAACATATCACTTAAAAATCCCTTTTCTTAAACTAATCAGTCTGCAAACTAGCTTATTCACCCACTGTCCTGCAAAATTATCATACACAACAATTTTAATATCTTTAATTCATTGCCCACTCTACTTAAATATATATATATATATTCCATTATATCTAAGTAAAAAAGAAAAGACAGTAACTTTGAATTTATAATCCATATGATATCTTCTTTAAAGTCTTTCCACTGGATTATTAAAACCATCATCCATAATAGGGTAACATAGCTTGCTGATGCAACAGTATATTCAAAATCTTCAATCATTTCTACCCCCATCAGTAGTAAATATCCTCTTATATGTATGAAAGTAAAAACAACCACCCGAGTGACATTATAGTTATATTCCATATAGTGATAATTGTGGCTTTCATCAGGATTATTGATTCCCATCATCGTAGTGGGTAACAACCAGATCTTCTGCATGCCCCAGAATAACTCTTTTGCCTTATAATTCAAGTTAATTATAATATAGTTATCAGCACAAAAAGGAGTTCCAAAGTAGATAATTAAAATCCTTCAGATTAAGGCTCTTTTCACATCCCAAAATTACGGCAATGCAGAGGCCTGTCACCATCCTCAGGATAATATTGACCAATATGTCGCCTCCTCTATATTTTCACATACTCATTCATTTTTAAAGTCACTGGCTTCACTGTTGCTTGATTTAGAAATTTCTATTTTTATGCGACCTATTTCTTTTTTTCTTTTCTTTTTGCGGGTTTGATTTCCATCCTGGTTTCCTTTCTACGGATTGTATATCAACTAGTCGGTTTTGATTCTGCTCTGTAGATTGATCTTGTTGGTTTTGTTTTTGTGTCTCATCTTTCTTTTTTGCCCCTTGTATATCCCCTAATTGGTTTCCATGCTTATCCTTGACTTGATAGGTCATCACATTAAAGTCAGATGCCACTTCTCTCAGATTTGTAAATAATCCAGCTGGGGTATCCAAAAAATCCAAAGGCGGTTTATCTGGTACAGTCTCTGTAGCTCGATATTTTCCCTTTGTTTCCAACTCCTTCTGCTTATCCTGTATTATACCTGAAGACGTTAAGTTCATTTTCAATCTGTTTTGATAAAATTCTTCCGCTCTTTCAACTGTATTTAACTGGTATCTTTCTCCTTGATATCTCAATATGATACCAACTGGAGCGTCCCACCTGAATGGGATATTTCTCTTTTTTAACTCAGTCACCAGAAAAGCAAAATTCTTCCTTTCCATTAATATCTTAGGTGGGAGTTCTTTGTAAATCCAAATCTTTCTTCCATGCAGTTGCAAATTAGAATTGAAAGAATTTTGCACAATATTATTCCTAATTTCTTTATCTGTAAAATAAATCACTACATCTCTAGGCAGTTGCCTTTGCTTGGCAATCCAGGAATTTATTCTGTAAACTCTGTCAATCCTACAAAACACTTCCTCGGGTTGAACCTTTAAAATCCCAGCTAGAAATTCAGAAGATATTTTCCTTAAATCATCTCTGTTATTTTCCTGCAAACCTCTCAGTCTTATCGCATATTCTGTGAAATTATATTGTACCATTAAAACCTCTCTTTCAATCCTCTGTTGCAGATTTTCTACATTACCAGACTTTTGATCAGCCTCCATTTTAGGTTTTTCTTCTGAGCTATTATCCTGAGTGTTTATCAAATCATTTTCAATTTTTTGAATTCTATTGTCCAATTTATCTTGAATTTCTTCCGTTTTAGACTCTAGTACATTAGTATTTGTAGCCAACTGTATCATAAATTCTGACAAACCATTAGCAACTTTTAAAATTTTTTGCTCCAAAAAATCAAACTTAGATTTCACCAATTCTTTAATTTCCTGCTTAAATTTTTCAAGATGCTGATTCAAAATCTCATCCCTTCTTACAATCTCCTCTAAAAGAAATTCTATTATATTGAAATCAGGTTTCTGAGATTGAAGAGTTAAAACTTGTTCTTTTAAGTTGTTAGTGGGGGAATCCCCCCCCACTAGTTGTTTGTTTGACTTTATAAGTTTCAGTGCCATGTTTCCGCCCAGGCAAGCTTTGTTAAAAGAAAAAAAAAAAGAAAAAAAAAGACTTCTTTCCAATCAGTAACAATGTCAAGTCTCCAGGGAAAAAAAAGAGAGAAAAAGACACAGGAGCGAAGTTTTGTCTACAAATGTAGCCAGTGGTGTTTATTCCGCTACATTGTATTAATAGAAAACGGAAGGACTTTTCCTTTCAGCCTCTTCTCCAGCCGCGGCAGACGCCATTTTAAAAGGCTTTTTTTCTCCCCCTTTCCTTTCCTCTTTTCTCTTAAATAATTTTTTTAAAAGATAAGTAAAATACTTGCGATTCAATATTACAGGTCCAGCTCACATTTTCTTTGAGTAATCTGTTAAATTCGCAAGCTTGCTCTTCACGCCTGGCTCTGCATTAGCAGAGGTCTCCCAAAGCCCGGAGCAGCGGCTGGGGATATGGGGCATCTCATCCGCTCCGTCCCAAAAGTAAAAAAAAAAATTTTGGGACTCTGCAGAGAGTTCTACCCACCCCTGCCGGCTCTATCTCCGTTTCCTCATGGAAACAGAGTTTTTTCGAGCCGCCATTCCGCTGTGAAGGCGGCTCTGACAGGCAAAGGAAGCTGACGATCCCAAGGGAACGTCTGGCGGCGGCCAGCAGCAAACCGGAAGCCCATCCTCATCTCTAATCTTAATCAAATTCAATTTTTCCCTTCTATTCTATATTATACCCCTTCCCATTGTCATCTATTTTTATATCCATCCTCACATTGGTTAATTATGTAATATTAGTTGTTTAATATAAATTCAACATTTTAATATAAATCAATTAGTTATATAACTACCTTTTTTGTATATTAATCAATATGAACATGAATATTCCAATTATTTCCATGCAATCCAATTTCTTACAAATCCATTAATTATATTTACCAATAATAATAAACCAAATAATTTCCCTCATATATTCCTCCAAACCACAACTTAACCATTTCTGCTTTCAGAAATATACAATTAATAGTATCTCAATTATTACAATTCCCTAGTTAAATAGAGCTTTTTTTCTTTTGTGTTTTAAAATCCTGAACTCTCCTCTTTTTCCCTAAATTTCCCATTGTTTGCACCTACCTTTTTTGGTGAGGAAAAAGAAAAGAATTCTGCCTGCCTAATTTTCCAACCTTGCAGCAACAGCAAAGCAGTTTCAGTTTTGTGTTTCAGCAGAGCTAAGGGGAAAAAAATCTGCTCCAGGACTCTTTGCAAGGAAGCAGAAGAGCCCTGAGCAAAACAGCTGAGACAAATCAGCTGAGAGCCGGAGGCCAGTTAGCCTATGCTGAAGCTCCGTAGGCCAATAAAATTACAAAAAAACACCGAACCGTTTGTTAAATTGCTGGCTTCCCCGCTGATTGGTTCTTGTCCTACCCGTGCAAAAATAAGTCCACCCACCCATCCTTTGATAACCCTTCAACTATTGGAAATTTGCTATCATACTGTATCTCCCCTTAGACTTCTCTAACCTGACATACCCAGTTCTTCATAGAATTTAATGTCCAAGCCCCTCGCGATTTTTGTTACTTTTTTCTGCACTCTTCCCAATTCAGCATCCTTCTTGTATTGTGGTGAGCAGAACCAAGAGATGGGAGGCATATAAATTTAATAAATAAAATAAATTTATTTTAAGCCTCATACATTTTTCTTACAGTCAAACCATCTCAGCCCTTTTTTTTTACTTGATCGATCTTGTATTCAGTTCACCTTTTCATGTTTGACCCTTTATTTTGGACTCTTTTATCTTGGACTGATAGGACTTATTCAACACAGTAATACAGTAATTAAATTGAAACGAGGTTATAGAACTTTGCTTATCTTTAATTAGCAAATCAAATAGTTTCGGAGTCAGTAAGGAAATTTCTATACGAAAGTACGCTTAATACGTACCTTCAATGCCTTGATTTCGGGGAAACCACGCGGTTTTACATAAAAGAAAGGCGCGATTCGAAGCCGGCAGGAAAGAAGTGAATGATGCGGCATCTTTAGCATGTACTATTTATTCGCTTGGCAGGCTGGCAAACTACATTTCCCAAGAATCTTTGCCCGAAATGTGTGCTGCCATTGTCACGGCCATCTTGAAATCTGAACTGCTTTTAAAAAAGATTTGGGGGTTGCAGCGTCTTTCCCACTCTTGCGACAGTCTGGGAAAAAGCGGGTAGTAGCTTGTTGGAAGGAGGTGCTTTCGGGTACTGAAGTCGTCAGTAGGTCAGCTAACCGATTCGGACGGAGAGGTGTATGAGATTGAATGGAGGGGCATTTTTGAGCTAGACAGATCTGTGGGGAAGGAATTCTTTGGCTCCTCCCATCTGATGTTAGTGATGTTTCGGTTCAACTAAAACCAACCCAGCCGGGAAATAGCAACCGAGAAGACAAAAGAGGCCCCTGATGAAATGAGGGAATCCTGTCGAATTTGTGGTCGGGAACTTTGTGGCAATCAGAGGCGCTGGATCTTCCACACCGCAACTAAATTGAATTTCCAGATTTTGCTCTCGCATGTTCTGGGCAAGGAGATCTCACGGGATGGCAAAAACGAGTTTATCTGCAGCAAGTGTGCCTTTATGTTGGAGCGCATATATCGCTTTGATACTGTTATTGCGCGCATCGAAGCGCTGTCAATTGAACGGTTGCAAAAGCTGATGCTAGAAAAGGACCGCCTCAAGCTGTGTATCGCCGGAATATACAGGAAGAACAATGACGAGCCCACCGACGAGACGACGGACGTCTCCAGCCTGACGGATCTGCGCTATTCGACTCTCCTCCAGGAAGACTTCGCTTATTCAGGGTTTGAATGCTGGACAGAGCCGGAGGAACGCGTTGGAGATCCACAAGCGTGCCACGCTGCAGAAAGCCGTCCTAGGCGGTGTCGGGGTTGTGCTGTGCTGCGCGTTACTGATGCTGATTATGAGGCAATTTGCAAAATCCCACGAAAGGTGGCAAGAAATCTCTCCTGTGGATCATCCAGGTGTTCTGCCAACGTTTGTAGTGAAGAGTTACTGATATGTGAGCCAGTAATTACTGACTTGCTAAGCGTCAAGACGCCTTTGGATGAAGAAGTAGTGGAAGGGGAAACTCCCGAATTGTCCCTTGAGTCGTTGGATGGAACCGCGATCGCTGATGCATTACATCCAAAAGAGGAGGAATCGGACACAGAGGCAAAGAGAAACGCGATGTGTAACTGTATAAATGGTTGTGGAGCCCAAAGCTTCTCACTTCAGAGCAACAGATTAGAGGTAGCCCTTAATTTGGTGAAAGCTTTTGACTGCAAGCCAGTCCAGAGTCACAGAGGGAGCAAGTTACCTATTCCTGTAAAATCAAGTTCTCATTGCCAGAACTTCGATAAAAACTCTTCTGGCTTCTCAGATGTGGTGCTGAAATCTCAACCTGGCTTTGCCTTAGCTTTTGCCTTGGAGATGTCCGATCTGCAGGAATTGTGGGAAGATTTATGTATGGATTATGTTCCACTTCGAACTAAGGTAGAAGATTATTTCTTCCAATTCTGCCTTTCAGATTCTCAAATATTGTCATTCTGTACTTGTGATTCACTTTTGGCTTGAGATGCAACCTCAGGTTGCTTTCTTCATCCACTACAGTTTACCACTTGCTTTCTTCACCCATTATTGTTAGATTCTGAAAATTGCATGTTCATTTTCTGCTTTTTTTGCTTGAAGTTTTTTCTTTTAGCTTTCAGTTGTGTTTGCTTTGCAAAGGATTAAAAGGAATGTTATTTTCTTTTAAAAAGTCCTTGTAGAGTTGAATTCATTAGTCCAGTTTTGTGCTAACTATGACCTGATTAGAATATTCACATAAAAATTGGCATGTCTTCTGTGGGGTTTTTTTTTAAGGGAATTGTTATTCTCATAAAAATATATCACTTCAGATTGTCCTCACTGGCATGCTAGATATCATGTGCAAGGAGACTGCATTATGAATTTCATTGACTTTGTTAACAAAATTTTATAAATTTTACTGATACGTTAAGTGGCTATACTTAACAAATAGTACCTCTAACAGCATTTTTTAAAAGATTTTTTTTATCCTGCCTATTATTTCTATAAATGTTCTGCCCCAGCTCCGGATTTCCGAGGATATTGACACACACCAACAGTCCTTATCAAATTTATTAAGTAGCAAGAATAAACAAGACCGGCAAAGGTTGGCAACCAGCCCAGAAAACAAGATATGATAAACCAAAATACTCTGATAATAAATATGAGTTGTTCCCAGCAAGAAAACACTAGCTGCATGTGACTTAAATAGGCTAAGGGAGTGGCCAATTATCTTCAAGCCCTATCTCGAGTAGACCTCCTCCTCCTGAGTAGCCACTCCTGCCTTTTGGCAGCCCTGCGTGCTTGAGCATTGAGGAGAGGCTCCTCCACTTCACTCTCTCCACTTGAAGAAACCTCTGGAGGTTCTGAAGGCCCTGGCTGAGTCTCTGCCTCTGGCATCACATCCTCTTCAGCCTCCTCATTGTCCGACGCAAGCGCTGGCTGCGCAGGCTGCTGGCGCGACACCACACCAGCCTCCTCTTCGTCGGGATCAGCCACGATCCGCGCAGGCCGCTGGCGGGCCACAATAATAAACAACTCAAGGTGGTGAACATACATAATATTCTTTCCTCCTCTTGCTTCAAGAGCAACCGCCCTATGAAGCAAGTTGGGCTGAGAGAGGCTGACTGGCCAAAAGTCACTCAGCCAGCTTTCATGCCTATGCTGAAACTGGAACTCACTGTTTGTAGTTTCTAACCCAATGTCTTAACCATTAGACCAAACTGGCTTTATATTTATATATCTATTATATCTATATTTATATAGCAATAAATGCTCATTTCAGTTAGCAATAGCAATAGCAATAGCACTTAGACTTATAGTGCTTTATAACACTCTCAGAATGGTTTGCAGTGTCAGCATATTGTTCCCAACATTCTGGGACCTCATTTCACCAACCTTGGAAGGGTGAGTCAACCTTGAGCCTGTCAGGATATAATTCCAGACTGTGGGCAGAATCTGCAGAACGCCATTCTAATCACTGTGCCACCAGGGCTCGTTACCTTAGAAAGTAGAACTACTGTATAGTAGCTGATTTTTGAATGACAATTGTACTTTCTTTCAGCAATTTTGTTTTCTCCTAGTTTTTTCACATTACAAAGCTCAGTTAAATTAAGTTAACTGCATGGTAGAAATCCAGAGATAGCATCACACACAGAATTGAGCTTTGCTGAAGATTACCTTCTTGCAACATCTCCAGGAATTGATTCTATTACAATTAATTCTGGAATTTGTGAAAGAGAAGCTGCTTTCTATAGTTTTAATATTATGTGTGCACAATCTTAAGCATGTATACAGAAATCCTACTGAACTCAATAAGTAAGATTGTAGTCTTGCTTAAAATCATAAAATGTGAGAAAGATCTACTGGACTTAAACTAGTACTTTTTATCTATATTGATACCTAATCTAGGGTAAGTTTCTTAAATTTATCCTAAGTACAGAAAAAGAGGCTCAATCATAGGTTAAAAAAATTAATTGTCGAAAAGATAGATTAAATAGACAGGCAGGCAGGCGGGCAGGCTTGTCTTATGACCATATCAAAGAAAATAAAAGTAAAATAAAAGATCTATTTCCAGGATAAAACAGGTTAAAGAAAATACAATAATAAAATACATATATACTAAATACAAAAAATCAACAATCAAATAAATGCATCACCTTTATGTGATACCCTGATCTGTTCAATATAACAGAGTTTTAACTGAACTGTCTCATCTATAGGCTTAGCAATTCTGCTAAAATGTTAGAAGACAAGCTGCATTCCATTAAAAAAAATTAATTTTACTTCTCTCCTATAGAGATATATTGCAGATATCTTAGTGAAAGATGTCTCTGTCTAGGGGTGTGTATACTTTATATTTTGAAATTATTTGCAAATATTGCCTTCAAACGTGTGTAATTGCAGCACCTTCTCTGCTATTTATTAAAGAAGCTGAATGTTTCAGCTTCATGAACCAGAAAAAAAGATAATGATCCTTTAAATAATCCTCTTAAATTCAGCAGCTTAAAAAATACAGTGCTTTGTTAATGAATAAATAAATGCTGCACTTAGCTTCTTCCAAGCAGTTTTAGTGAAATGATATAACAACCAAAGGTAAAGAATATCTCAGCAAATACTATTTTTCTTATTCTCTTTGTCTCTTCAGAATATGTTTGAGGCTAATCAGCAGCTAACTTACTGCGACATGTCATTCAGTGAAGAGGAAACTGTATTAAATGATAAAGAACATATGGAAAAAATCAGCTCGTTAAATGCTATGAATAAGGTATTTATTTAATTTCAAAAATGTTCAAAATTATCTTGGGAACAATAAAATTGTTTCTAAATGTAACAACTTCAGTCAGTGTGCTGGCTAGAACACACCGCAATGTAGTTTTGGCTTTCAAGGTTGGAAACAAGCAAATATATAACAGAGAGGAAGATCTTAACAAGCTGAAATATTGTGCAAAATCCAGCACTATGAAATTTAATAGGATCCAATCAAAAATATGAGTACAGAATGGTGGGCACAAAACAGTGCATGAAAAGAAAAATCAGAGATATCTTTGTAGCCGATAGAACTGTTCAATTGTTTTGTGGAAACAGGTAAGAAACTGTAGGTTTAAATTACAAGAAATTGATTTCAATTGAACATGAGGAAAAAATTCTTACTGGGGGTGCTGAAACGAAGGCTGGATGGCTATTTTGGGGGGGATGCTATATTAGTGGCTTTCAGCACTGAGGAGAGTGTTCAAATATATTATCTTCAGGATCCAACTCGTACATTAATATACAAATAATTTTTGACTGTTAATCCATATAGTAATATTTTGTGCCCATTAAAAAGGCACATTGATAATGCCTTAAATAAATGTAATTCAAAATTATCTGAAAGTCAGTAGCTATAGAGTAATCTGGGGTTTCTAGTGAAAATTTAGCTATTCTAAGTTTTTGGTTAAATGACAACAGTCCAACTA
The DNA here is from genome assembly GCF_029215685.1 of Pituophis catenifer annectens. Taxonomy (NCBI): domain Eukaryota; kingdom Metazoa; phylum Chordata; class Lepidosauria; order Squamata; family Colubridae; genus Pituophis; species Pituophis catenifer. Next base: position 103,510,313 of record NW_027256883.1, on the reverse strand, counting down.
GCAAACCCGAAACTAAAACTTCATTGGATACACCATTTTGGCACTGTAGAAATAAAACCAGCTCTGAAGTTTTCCTGCGCAATGCTACATAAACATTAGTCTCCTCTCCTTCCCACCCATATGGTCATGCTGTTCAATTATGAATCAGTCTTTTGTTTTGAGAAAAGTTCATTTCTTTGTCGTCGTGCATTAGTGACCTTGGTGGGTTCTTGGCTCATACAGTCTATTCTTGGATCATCTGCATTCCTTCTCACACATCCCTCCCCCCAGTTCTTTGGCAGGTTGAATAACAATAAGTTTTCAGATGGTTCAGAAGTGGTTCAAATTTGACATTAAATAAAATTTAGCTAAGTTTATTTTTGACTCAGTTACAAAGAAGTTGAGCTTCCCCCTAGTTGAAAGCATCTTCAGCTATTCGTTTTCCTTCTTACTGTCTGAAAGTTAATATGTTATTTGTTTAAATCAAGATGAAAGCCTTGCTTGTATAGAATATATCTTCCTAAATTAGGAAATCTTTCTGTGCAAAACACGTCTGGAAATCTGAAAAGCTGCTGTAAGCTAATGTACCACCACACCTTCTTTCTATAAGTATTTTCATGACTCGTGTACTGTAAATATATGTTTATATCTGTAACTGTACAGATTGAAAGCAATATTATGGGAATTATCCAGTAAGCTTAACAAAAACTAGTGTCTTAAATTCAGGCCAGAGAAATATTGACATCAAGTATGTGAAGAAATTACATAAATCTTAATTTTTCTCACCTCTGTGTCAAGACTGACTCACATTTTCACCTACATTTTTCCTTCACTCACAACTTGACAATAAAGGGGGTGGTGGTAGATGGAGTGCAAGGATGGGAAAATAATATCCAAGCATCTGTATGCTTCTGTGAGACATTGCTGACATCTCAAGGACACATAGAGCAGATGTAGCAGCTGGTTCCCATAACAAAATAAACAGAAGTGATTGGTGGATGTATTGGACTATTGGTGACCCATGGGGAAAGAGAGAAATTAACTATACTTGCTATTGCATGGGAAACCCAGTGCTGATTTCGCTTCTTCTCTGCCAATGTGGTTTATTCGGTAAAGTTTTAAACTCTTGGTAAAATAATGTTCTATGAGTTTCTTTTTATGGACTCACCAACTGGACAGTTAACACACTGATTTGGAGTACTTTTCCATAATTTTTTGTGGCTGACAAATTAATCAGTTGAGGAATGAAGTATTTATTGGGTGATATAGATAGAGAATTGAACACAAAAATAAATTCTTGTTTATAATACAGACAACCATTTGCCATTTTTTACATTCATGAACTTAAATCTGTTGTGAGCTCTTAAAAGAAAAATGTACTTCTGTTTTTGGTGCCAGATATAATGGTTACCTAGTTACATGAATCTGCTAATATTTTCCTTTATTCAATTATTTAATAGAATCATTAGTTCCCTTAATAGAAAAATATAGGACTTCCGGTTTTTTCTGGCTCCGGTGAAGACGGGGCCTTTTTAAGGACCGCCAGCCCCGCCGTTTGTAGAGCCGCTTCGATTGTGAGAAGCAGCATGGAAACTCCAGAATCTGCAGGATTTGAAGGAGAGAGTAAGCAAGGCGCAGGTTGAGCCCCTGTGAGCCCCCAGAAGTTTGCTATTGGGGGGGAAACAGGCGCAGCTCCCTCCCAACTTGTGAAGACTCCGAGCGGCGTGGGACGACTCTGCTTTCCGCAGAGCAAGCCGGCAGCAGCAAACACGAAAATTGAATGAAACTAACTTTACCAACTAAAAAAAAAAACTGAACCCTGAAACCAAGGAACTGCAAGTATTCTTTCTCTTTGTGATTTCCCGATTTGACTAAAAACTAACATGAGCGGAAGCGGCTTGAAAAGATGGCGCCGCTCCAGCGTTAACAAGTTAACAAGCTGAAAGGGAGAGTGATTTCCTAAAGCTATTCCAACAAGTTACATTGTTGCGCTGTTTGTAGCAAGCACAGGAGAAGAGGGGGGGAAAAATCCCTTTTTAAAACAAGTTGATCTTACAGTCTAATTCTACTTCTAATTTACCTAAAACTGGGGGACTTTTTTAGAGGACTTTGTGGTGTTGGAAGAGGAAAAAGGATTTCCCTTTTTAGAAAATCTAACCTACGTGGCAAAATGGCTTCTAAAAAACAGGAAAGCAAGGCAGCAGGGGGGGATCCCCCACACACAAGCCTGAAGAGCAGTTTGATTTTGAAAATTTAAAAAAAATTATCACTCAGGCTTTGGATGATAATTTTCAAAAATCTCAACAGGAAATGGATGATAAATTTCAAAAATCTCAACAAGAAATTAAGCAGGAAATTAGTGAAATGAAAAACTTGGTGAAAGAGAATTATGATAAGGTGACTGATAAATTATCAAATGCGGTTTCTGGCCTGTCAGAAATTATTATTAAAGTGGATTCTAAATTGGAAGAATTTAAATCAGAAGTGAATGTCAAAATAAAGGATACTGATTTTAAAATTGCTGATGTGGATAATAAAATGCAGAGAGTTGAAGACGAAATCACGATGATGCAATTCCGGTCCATGGAATTTGCTATAAGAATTAGAGGTATCAAGGAGAGTGACCGGCAAGATCTGAGACAGGTTTGTGCTGATGCTTTGGCTGTGGTGTTAAAAATCAATTCTGATGAGATTTTTTACAAAATAGACAAAATTTACAGAGTGAATTCGTGGGTGGCCAGACAAAGACAATTACCAAGAGATGTGGTGATATATTTCACAGATAGAAGAATGAGAAATGATATTTTGCAAAAATCTTTTCTTTCCTCTGTGCAAGTTGAGGGAACTCAAGTTGGAATTTATAAAGAATTACCGCCAAAGATGCTGAAAGATAGAAAAGATTTTGGTTTTTTAGTAAAGGAATTAAACAAATTAGAGATTCCATTCCGGTGGGATGCCCCAACGGGTATAATTTTGAAGTATCATGGGGAAAGATATCGACTGAATACTGTTGAAAAAGCGGAACATTTTTACCATACTGTTTTTAAGGAGAGATCACCATCTCCACGTTCATCTACTGTATTGGAGATAAAGGAGAGTGATAAGGAGAAGCAACCCCAGCAAGAGTTGGAAGTGCAGCTTAAGCAGGTTGAATTAGATCCAATAGAAGCACAGGGTGCTGTAGGAGGTTTTCTGGAGGAGCCCCTGCTAGAATCCTCTCCAATTTTGACTACAAGAGATGTGGCTTTGGACCTAGCTCGTATGGCTGAAGCTAAAGATCAGCGAATAACTCGTGCGGTTTCAAAACAACTCAAAGAAAAACAACTGCAAGAAAGAGCTAAGGCACAACAATATAAAAAAGGAGCTAAGAGTACTACAGAACACAGTGAAGCCATGGGGAGAGCAAAGTCGGTGGCCTCGGAGGACATCCGGCAATTCTGCTCGTCGCTTCAAAAAAGTATACATGATGGTTAAGTTTTTGTCTTGGAATGTGAATGGACTGAACTCACCACGGAAAAGAAAGAAAATATTTACATATTTGCAACAATTTAATAATGATATAATTTGTTTACAAGAAACTCATATCAGAATGCAAGATCAAAAATACTTGATAAACTCCAAATTAGGATCACACTTTATAGCCTCAAACTTGGAAAAAAAGAATGGTGTGGTTATTTATATAAATAAAAGATTATCAGCTAAAATTATAGAAGCGGATGAAGCAATTGAACTGTATACTGTACATGGTCAAATTCTTGTGATTGGAATTTATGCTCCTAACCAACAACAGGATCACTTTTATAAAATTTTGCATACTAAAATATTGCAATGGGATTATAGATCTATTTTGATTATGGGAGACTGGAATGGAATAATTGATTCTAAATTAGATTAAAAAAGTCTGGTGAAGTCTAGGATTAGACTACCACAAACTTTTTTTGATTTGAAAGAAGATTTGGAATTAAAAGATGTTTGGAGAATATACAACTCAAAAGACTTGGACTATACTTTTTTTTCTGATAGACATAGATCCTTTTCAAGGATTGATTTTATTTTATTATCAAATGATTTACTTGTTAAAACAAAAAGAACTAAAATTTTTCCAAGAATTCTATCCGATCACAGCTCAGTATGGATAGAAATTGAAATAGGAAAAATTGAGAGAAGATTATGGAGATTAAATGAAAATTTGTTTAGATATGAAAAAAATATAATAGAACTTAAGAAGCAGATGAAAGAATTTTTTGAAATTAATTTGAACAAGGGTACCCCTATTGAAATCGTCTGGGATGCAAGTAAAGCGTATATGAGAGGGGTACTCATTTATATGAACTCTAAACATAAACTGAATAGACAAAAGAAAAGATTAGAAATTGAAGCAGTAATAAAGAAAAAAGAACAGTTACTTATCAAAAATCCAGCAGATGAAAGAATACGTGGTGCTATAAAACTTTTAAAAGATCAATTCCAAATGCTTATGGCGGATCAAGTTGCAACAAATTTACAATATGCAAAGCATAATACATTCTGTAATGCCAATAAACCGGGCAGATGGCTGGCTTATACATTAAGGAAGAAACAGAGTATGCGGACTATCGACTGTATTGATATTGGAGGGAAAGAAATTTATCAACAAAAATTAATTAAAGAAGCTTTTGTAGATTATTATACTAAACTATATGCTAAAGATGATATACAGAATGGACTTATAGAAAAATATTTAGAAAATAAAAGAGTTACAATAGTTACTAATCAACAAAAGGAAAGAATGAATCACCCTATAACAGTGGAGGAAATAATTGCAGCAATTAAACAACTGAAAACTGCCAAAGCTCCGGGAACAGATGGCTTGACTGCAGTGTATTATAAAACTTTGCAAGCAGAAATGGTGGAACAACTTAGAGACTTATTTTGTAACATACAACAAGGGGGTAAAATACCCCCATCATGGAAAACAGCTTATATTTCTTTGATACCAAAAGAGCAAGCAGGTCCTAAAAAACCGGAGAACTATAGACCAATATCTCTTCTGAATAATGATTATAAAATTTATGCAAAAGTACTAGCCAACAGGTTGATGCCAGTAATTCAAGAGGTGATTCATGATGATCAAGCGGGATTTATAGAGGGTAGATATATGAAGGACAATGTAAGGCAAGTTATAGATTTATTGGAATATCTTGAGAAGAATAAACAGATCCCTGCAGTGCTGGTTTTTTTGGATGCGGAGAAGGCCTTTGACAGAGTGGATTGGAATTTTCTATTAAAGACTTTGAAAAAGATGGACTTTGGGGATCAATTTATACAAGCGGTTTCAGCAATTTACCAAGAGCAAAAGGCACAGATTATTATTAATGGAAATTTAACAACAGATTTTAATATTGAAAAAGGAACAAGACAAGGTTGTCCGTTATCCCCTTTGTTATTTATTTTAACACTAGAAGTCTTGCTGAATACAATACGGGATTCGAACAGCTTGAAAGGTATAGTGATAAGGCAAGAGGATTACAGAATAAGGGCATTTGCAGATGACCTGGTTGTTACCCTTTCACAGCCGATGGAATCAATAATCCAGATGAAAGACATTATAAAAGATTATGGTACAGTATCAGGATTTAGACTGAATCAGAAAAAAACTAAGATGATAGTTAAAAATATGACACAAGATCGAAAACATGAATTTGAAAGGATGGCAGGCTTTGAGATTGTACCAAAGGTTCAATATCTAGGAATTCAGGTTGCAGAATCAAATATGAAACTATTTCAAAATAATTATGAGGTGTTATGGCGAGATGTACGAAAAGATATGGAGACTTGGAAAAAGCTGCAGCTCTCGTTACTTGGAAGAATAGCAGCAGTTAAGATGAACATTTTGCCAAGATTTCTTTTTTTGTTTCAAATGATTCCGGTGCTTAAAAGTGATAAACAACTGAAAGAATGGCAAAGTGGAGTGAATAAGTTTGTTTGGAACGAGAAAAAACCGAGAGTGAAACTAAAAATTATGCAAGATGCTCCAGAAAGGGGAGGCCTTAAACTTCCAAACCTACAGATATATTATGAAGCAGCAGCTTTGATTCAAGCAAGCGATTGGTTTGGAAGGAAAAAGACTGGAATATTGAATATAGAAAGCTTTGACCTTGATCTTGGTTGGCATGCTTACTTATTTTATGAAAACAAAGTGGATAAAGTATTTAAAAGCCACATACTTAGAGATTCGTTGATGAGAGTTTGGAAGAAGCACCGATTCAAATGGGATTACAAAATACCGTTATGGTTGGATCTTGGTCATATTATGTGGAATACAAATATAATGTCACTCGGGGGGGTTTTATATAAGGTGACCAGACGTCCCGCTTTTGGCGGGACAGTCCTGCTTTTGAGCAATTTGTCCCGCGTCCCGCGGCGTTTTAAAAAAGTCCCGATTTTTCATTCTGCCTCCTGGTTCCCGGCTGCCTCCTGAATCCCCGCTGATGGCTAGAGGGAAAAAAACTGTTTAAACTCTTGCCGCGGGGCTTCAAAGGGCCGCCCTACGTTAATTAGCTCGGCTTCCCCCTCTCAGCTGATTTGCACAGGGCTCTGCTCTTGCTAAATTGCTCAGTTTTTTTTTCCTCTTTGTGCAAACCAAGCTCAAAACGAAATTGAAAGTAAAACAGGCTGTTGGCTTTGCGGTTTGCTTGCAACATTGGAAAATTAGGCAGCAGATTTATTTTCCTTTTCCTCACCAAAAAAGGTAAGTGCAAACAATGGAAAATTATTTAGGGCAAAAGAGGAGAGTTCAAGATTTTAAAACACAAAAGAAAAAAAAGCTCTTTTTAACTAGGGAATTGTAATAATTGAGATATTATTAATTGTATACTGTGTTGAAAGCAGAAATGGTTAAGTTGTGGTTTGGAGGAATATATGGGGGAAATTATTTGGTTTATTATTATTGGTAAGTATAATTAATTGATTTGTAAGAAATTGGATTGCATGGAAATAATTGGAATATTCATGTTCATATTGATTAATATACAAAAAAGATAGTTATATAACTAATTGATTTATATTAAAATGTTGAATTTGTATTAAACAACTGTATTACATAATTACATAATTAACCAATGTGAGGATGGATATAAAAATAGATGACAATGGGAAGGGGTATAAAATAGAATAGAAGGGAAAAATTGAATTTGATTAAGATTAGAGATGAGGATGAAGGGTAATATTGTTTTTTTAAAAAAATAGATGAGGAATAAATATGGCAAAAAGGAAATATAGAAATTGTAAATTTAATTGAAATGACTAAACACTGTTTAAATTTGTGAACCAGCCAAATATTCTGTTCAAAGAAAATACATTGTATGTATGTGTGTTTCTAATTATTGCTATTTATTCATATTTGTTCTCTTTTATTCTTTAAAGTTTAACAATTCATTCTTTATCTTAATATCTTTATATTTGTTTGGGGTTGGCTTTCTTCCCTTTCATCTTTTTTATTGTACAGCAATCTTTCTCCTCAAACCTACCACCTCTCTTTTCTTTCCTTCTTACTTTCTCTTCCCCCCCTCTTCTTCTCCTCCCTACTTCCTCTTCCTTTTTCCTTCTCCTCCTCTCTTCCTCCCTCTCTTAACCGTCACTCCTACTCTAATTTCCCTTCCCTTCCTTCATCCCTCTCAATTACTGTATCCTTTTATGCATATGGACTACTCAGAGGGCTGAAAAAGTTATTTTTGACTGGTCCTCGCACTTTTGACCAGTCCTCGAACTTACGACTGTCCTCACATTTTACATTTTTGCCCTATCTTGTCATCATGGTGAAGAGAAGCAGTTGTGAAATGAGTGACGTGGTTGTTAAGAATGCTGCACGGGCATAAATGTGAGGATGGTCATAAGTGTGAGGACCAGTCAAAAGTGTGAGGACCTGTCAGAAATGACTTTTTTCAGCCCTCTGGTTAGTCCTTTTGTGCATATGGACTACTCAGAGGGCTGAAAAAGTTATTTTTGACTGGTCCTCGCACTTTTGACCAGTCCTCGAACTTACGACTGTCCTCACATTTTACGTTTTTGCCCTATCTTGTCACCATGGTGAAGAGAAGCAGTTGTGAAATGAGTGACATGGTTGTTAAGAATGCTGCACGGGCATAAATGTGAGGATGGTCATAAGTGTGAGGACCAGTCAAAAGTGTGAGGACCTGTCAGAAATGACTTTTTTCAGCCCTCTGGTTAGTCCTTTTGTGCATATGGACTACTCAGAGGGCTGAAAAAGTTATTTTTGACTGGTCCTCGCACTTTTGACCAGTCCTCGAACTTACGACTGTCCTCACATTTTACGTTTTTGCCCTATCTTGTCACCATGGTGAAGAGAAGCAGTTGTGAAATGAGTGACATGGTTGTTAAGAATGCTGCACGGGCATAAATGTGAGGATGGTCATAAGTGTGAGGACCAGTCAAAAGTGTGAGGACCTGTCAGAAATGACTTTTTTCAGCCCTCTGGTTAGTCCTTTTGTGCATATGGACTACTCAGACGGCTGAAAAAGTTATTTTTGACTGGTCCTCGCATTTTTGACCAGTCCTCGAACTTACGACTGTCCTCACATTTTACGTTTTTGCCCTATCTTGTCACCATGGTGAAGAGAAGCAGTTGTGAAATGAGTGACATGGTTGTTAAGAATGCTGCACGGGCATAAATGTGAGGATGGTCATAAGTGTGAGGACCAGTCAAAAGTGTGAGGACCTGTCAGAAATGACTTTCCAGCCCTCTGAGTAGTCCCTATACACATAGCCATGGCCACCCGGTCACATGACCAGCTAGCCACGCCCACCCAGTCACATGGCCTCCAAGCCACGCCCACACAATAAGCCACGCCCACAATGGTGTCCCTCTTACCAATGTTAAAATCTGTTCACCTTACCCTATACACATAGCCATGGCCACCCGGTCACATGACCAGCTAGCCACGCCCACCCAGTCACATGACCAGCTAGCCACGCCCACAAAATAAGCCACGCCCACAATGTCCCTCTTTACCAATGTTAAAATCTGGTCACCTTAGTTTTATATAAAGAAGTTCTTTTTACAGATGCGGGCAGATGGCAACTAAAGACATTAGAGACACTGTTGGACGAAGGGATTAACTTAACTTGGTTACAGTATAATCAACTTCAATTGAGATGGAAAGAGGACCAAAAAACTGGTATTATGTTGCATGAGGAAGAATTGGTTAGACATATAAAAGAGAAAGGTCCAATGCATATTAAAAGGCTTTACAATGTTTTGTTAGAAAGGGATTCAGAAACTGAATTGGTTAAAGACTGTATGATTAAATGGGCACAGAATTTTGCAGAACCAGTAATGTTGGAAACATGGGAGAAAATATGGGTTCAGAACGTTAAATTTACACAATCACAGAATTTGAGGGAAAATTTCTATAAAATGTTTTACAGATGGCATTTAGATCCCAAGAAATTATCCTGTATGTATCCTAATGTTCAGCCAAAATGTTGGAGATGTGATAGTTTAGATGCTACATATTATCATGTTTGGTGGAATTGCAAGAAAGTTAAGGCTTTTTGGATAAAAATATGGTGGGTTATGCAGAATGTTTTGAAGAAAAAAATTCAATTTTCTCCACAACTGTTTTTATTGGGTATAGTAAAGGGTTTTACATTGGATGAAACTAAGTTGATATTGTACATGATAACAGCAGCAAGATTATTGATAGGCAAATATTGGAAAAATGAAGCCTTACCCACCATTGAAGAATGGACTTTCAAGATGGCCAGTTTTGCGGAATGGCGAAGATTTCAGCATATTTAAAAGATCGCTCACAAGAGACTTATGAATGGGAATGGAAAAAATGGATAGATTATGTGCAGAAAAAATACCAAGTTAGGAAGTATCAAATTGTTTTTCACTGAAAGTTATATAAAAATAGAAATGTATGAATTGTGAAGAGAGAAAAAATTATAAGGGGGCTTGAGGGGTTCAAGTTTTTATAAAAAAGGGGATTTTGATGGGATTATATTCTGTGGAAGTCAGAGGGGGAGGGTTAGGGGGGGTTTGGGCGGGTTAGGGTGGGGAGTGAGGGGTGGGTTGGGGGGGGAAAAGTGGGGTGAAAATGTAATTGTAAAACTTTTGCAATAAAAAAAAAGAAAAATATAGAAGAAAAATGTATAATATACTTGCAAGGCTATTGAAATGAGAGAAACAGTGCACTCAAATCAGGCAACAGAGCAAGCTGGATATTCTTGTAGATTGCTTCTTACTTTCCCTTGAATTTGCATATATATATAATTATAATTATAATATAATTCTCTTTTTGTAGGTCTTTATGTGTATTTTTCTCTCAGCCAGGTTTTTCCTACGTAAATCAAGATCTTTATACAGCCATAGTTCAGTGAAATCTCATTCACTAGTTTCTAGGCTTTATCAGACATCAAACCAGCATTTTGCTGTCTGTTGTGAGACTTAAGGGAGACTAAGATAGATTTTATTTATTTATTTATTTTTAAATTTCTATACCGCCCTTCTCCCTGAGGACTCAGGGCGGTGTACAGCCAAAATTAAAAAACATGCAGTACAAATATTAAAAAAACAATTAAAGGTTATATAAATTTGGCCCAATTAAAACTCACTACCAATTAAAACATTTAAAAATTTCTTCTTAAACCAGCCCGGCTTGCTTGAAAAAATGGGTTTTAAGGGCACGACGGAAGGCACTGAGGTCTTGGATTCTCCTTATCTCTGGGGGCAGCTGATTCCAGAGGGTAGGTGCCCCCACAGAGAAGGCCCTCCCCCTGGGGGTCACCAGCCTACACTGTTTGGCTGATGGCACCCCGAGGAGGCCCTCTCTGTGGGAGCGCACGGATCGATGGGAGGTCGTCGGTAGCAGCAGGCGGTCTCGAAGATAGCTAGGCCCTATGCCATGGAGGGCTTTAAAGGTGATAACCAACACCTTGAAGCGCATCCGGAAGACCACCGGGAGCCAGTGCAGCTCGCGCAGGAGCGGTGTTACATGGGAGCGCCATGCTGCTCCCGTCACTACCGGCGCTGCTGCGTTCTGGACCAGCTGGAGCCTCCGGGTGCTCCTCAAGGGGAGCCCCATGTAGAGAGCGTTGCAGTAATCAAGGCGAGAGGTGACGAGGGCATGAGTGACTGTGCACAGGGAATCCCGATCAAGAAAGGGCCGCAACTGGCGAATCAGGCGAACCTGACAAAAGGTCCCCCTGGTTACAGCCGTCAGATGTTCCTCCAAGGACAGCTGCATATCCAGGAGGACTCCCAGATTGCGAGCCCTCTCTATGGGGGCCAACGACTCGCCCCCAATAGTCAGTGATGGAGTCAACTGACTATATCGGGATGCCGGGAGCCACAGCCACTCAGTCTTAGAAGGGTTGAGCTTGAGCCTGTTCCTCCCCATCCAGATCCGCACAGCCTCCAGGCACTGGGACATCACTTCAAGGGCATCGTTGGGGTGGCCTGGGGTGGAGATGTACAGCTGGGTGTCATCAGCGTACTGGTGGTATCTCACCCCAAAGCCACGGATGATCTCGCCCAGCGGCTTCACATAAATGTTGAACAGAAGGGGCGAGAGGACCGATCCCTGCAGCACTCCACAGATGAGAGGCCTCGAGGTCGACCTCTGCCCCCCTGCCAACACAAACTGCGACCGGTCAGAGAGAAAGGAGGAGAACCACCATAACACGGTGCCTCCCACCCCCAACTCTTCCAGCCGGTGCAGCATGATACCATGGTCGATGGTATCAAAAGCCGCTGAGAAGTCTAACAGGACCAGAACAGAGGAGCAACCCCTGTCCTGAGCCCTCCAGAGATCATCCACCAATGCGACCAATGCCGTTTCCGTGCTGTGCCCGGACCTGAAACCCAACTGGAACGGATCTAGATAAGATGTTTCCTCCAGGAATTGCGGAAACTGTCGCGCGACCACAATCTCAACAACCTTCGCCATGAAGCGAAGGTTGGAGACAGGACGGTAGTTGGCCAATATTGCCGGATCCAGGGATGGCTTCTTGAGGAGAGGCCTCACCACCGCCTCTTTCAAGACGGTGGGGAAGTAACCCTCACTCAACAAAGTGTTGATAACACCCTGGAGCCAGCCTCGTGTAACCTCCCGGGAAGCCAGTACCTCGTGTAACCTCCCGGGAAGCCAGTACCAACCAGGAGGGACACGGGTCCAGTAAACATATGGCCGCACTAAGTCTCCCCAAAATCCTGTCCACATCATCGGGAGTCACAGCATCAAACTCTTCCCAGATAACATTCTCAAGACTATTCCTCGTCACCCTGCCCTGATCTACCCAGTCAGAGTCCAAATCCCCCCGGATCTGAGCGATTTTGTCATACAGGTATTGTCCTAAATCTTCCGCCCTGCCTTCCAAGGGATCCTCCCGCACTCCCGGATGGAGCAGGGAGCGGGTTACCCTGAACAGGGCAGCCGGACGATTCCCTGATGACGCAATAGAGGCGGAAAAGTAATTAAACTTTGCCGTCTTTATCGCCACTAGGTAGGCCTTAATATGCGACCTTACCAGTGTTCGATCAGATTCAGCGAGACTGGCCCTCCAACCGCTCTCCAGGCGTCTTTTCCAGCGCTTCATTTCCCTCAGCTCCTCCGTGAACCAAGGAGCCGCCCGGGATCGGCACCGGATCAGAGGCCGCAAAGGCACGACTCGGTCCAAGGCCCCACCAGCTGCCCGATCCCAGGCGGCTACCAGGTCCTCGGCCGAGTCATGTGCTAGATCCTCAGGAAATGGCCCAAGCTCCATCTGCAACCTATCAAGATCCATCAGGCGCCTGGGGCGGATCCATCTAATTGTGTCCGCCTCCCTGCGGCGAGGGGTAGCGGTTCGAAGATCCAGGCGAAGGAGCGAGTGGTCAGTCCATGACAAGATTTATTTCTGACTAGTTTGTCTTCTTCAGTCAGAAAAAAAACTACTCAGAAATAGATCTACCTTAGTCTCCCTTAAGTCTCACAACAGACAGCAAAATGCTGGTTTGATGTCTGATAAAGCCTAGAAACTAGTGAATGAGATTTCACTGAACTATGGCTGTAAAAAGATCTTGATTTATGTAGGAAAAACCTGGCTGAGAGAAAAATACACATAAAGACCTACGAAAAGAGAATAAAATAAATATTTGACCTTTACAGGGGGAGACATGAGATGAGGGTGTGGCTAACTGAAGAAGACAAACTAGTCAGAAATAGATCTATCTTAGTCCCCCTTAAGTCTCACAACAGACAGCAAAATGCTGGTTTGATGTCTGATAAAGCCTAAAAACTAGTGAATGAGATTTCACTGAACTATGGCTGTATAAAAATCTTGATTTACGTAGGAAAAACCTGGCTGAGAGAAAAATACATATATATGTTTTTCTTCTAGCCAGGTTTTCCCTACGTAGCCAAGGTTTTTTTGTAGCTCCAGCTCAGTAGAATCTCATCTACTCGGTTCTGGGCTTTTTTCTTTTCTAACACCTAGCAAGCTCTCACTGCTAGGTGGGAGACCTAAATAGATCCATTTCTAGCTCGTTAGCTTTCATCAGTAGGCCACACCCATCTCCTCCCTGTAAAGGCATAGTATCAATTTTCTTACTTCTTCGTAGGGTCTATGTGTGTTTTTCTTCTAGCCAGGTTTTCCCTACGTAGCCAAGGTTTTTTTGTAGCTCCAGCTCAGTAGAATCTCATCTACTCGGTTCTGGGCTTTTTTCTTTTCTAACACCTAGCAAGCTCTCACTGCTAGGTGGGAGACCTAAATAGATCCATTTCTAGCTCGTTAGCTTTCATCAGTAGGCCACACCCATCTCCTCCCTGTAAAGGCATAGTATCAATTTTCTTACTTCTTCGTAGGGTCTATGTGTGTTTTTCTTCTAGCCAGGTTTTCCCTACGTAGCCAAGGTTTTTTTGTAGCTCCAGCTCAGTAGAATCTCATCTACTCGGTTCTGGGCTTTTTTCTTTTCTAACACCTAGCAAGCTCTCACTGCTAGGTGGGAGACCTAAATAGATCCATTTCTAGCTCGTTAGCTTTCATCAGTAGGCCACACCCATCTCCTCCCTGTAAAGGCATAGTATCAATTTTCTTACTTCTTCGTAGGGTCTATGTGTGTTTTTCTTCTAGCCAGGTTTTCTGGCTAGAAAAACACACATAGACCCTACGAAGAAGTAAGAAAATTGATACATATATATATATATATACATACCTACATACATACATACATACATACATACATATATACATACATATTGCTTTTTGTGTTTGCCTTTTCTTAAATATAAGAAATAAATATAAAAATTAAATTAGTGATATAAATTTATTTTTGGTATTCAGCAGCTCCATGACAAAGTGAATGAAATGGATTTTGAACTGAAATTTGTCCAGCATGCATCCAAGAAACAGGATCACATAATCCAGAAATTGAAAGAGATGTTAAAGAGCAAGGAAAATGAGGTTTGTAATTCTTTGAAGAATGAATACTAATATAGATCTAATGCAGTGGTGGTTTTCAAATTTTTTTACTACCGGTTCTGTGGGCATGGCTTGCTTGGTGGGTGTGGCTTGGTGGTCATGTGACTGGATGGACGTGGCTTGGTGGTCCCGTGACTGGGTGGTCACGTGACTTTGTGGGCGTAGCTTGGTGGTCATGTGAATGGGTGGGCGTAGTTTGGTGGTCATGTGACTGGGTGGGTGTAGCTGAGTGATCATGTGACTGGTTGGTCGTGACTGGTTGGTCGTGACTGGGTGGGCATGGCCAACTTGACATCACTCACGTCAAGGGTTAGGGTTAGGGATGGGACTTACAGGAGTCCAACTCCCAAAGTGCAGTGCTGTAAAAGACTCTCTCCCAGGCAAGAGTAGCTGGAGGGAGAAGCAGCAGCCACTGACCTGGAGAGCACATGATGGAGCCCTCCACCTGTTCTCTGGTGACCTGTTTTCTTTCCCCCGCTCTCTTGCTGGGAGAGAGAGTATTTTGCAGCACTGCACTTTGGGTCCTGGTAAGTCTGGAAAGCGCTGCGCCAGAGAGAAACAGGATTCAACCTGTTTCTCTCTGCCTGGCTCTTTGGATGAGACTTACACTTACAGGACCCAAAGTGCTGTGCTGCGAAAGACTCTCTCTCCCAGGCAAGAGCAGCAGGGGACAGAAGAAGCAGCCCCTGACCCTGAGAGCACATGATGGAGTCCTCCACGTGTTCCCCCATTCTTTTGCTGGGAGAGGGAGTCTTTCGCAGCACTGCGTTTTGGGTGCTGGTAAGTCCAGAAAGTGCTCCAAATTATTGTGGTCCATCCAGACCTGAAATGGTAAAACCCCCCTTTCAACAGATGCCGCCAAGTCAGTAGGGCCCATTGAACCATGAATGCTTCTTTTTCCCACATGGGTCAATTGCATTTGGTATCAGTCAGTTTCCGTGAAGTATTTCTTTCCCCCCGCATCACGCTTTCAAAATTAGAAAGCTACCTCGAAACAGGGAGAGAATGCGAGTGACCGACCCTTCTCTTTTCCCACCTCCGTTTTTCTTGCTCGGTCCCCAGCTCTCACTCCTGCCATCCTTTTTTCAGCTCTCTCCATAGAGTCTGATGTACGCTCCCTAACCGGGTTTTCCTTTTCCTGGTGTTTAGGTAAGAACCTGTTTGCTCCCATGTACATTTCTCCCAGGTTCTGCTGTCTTCTGCTGAACAGGGCTCCCGGTAATTTCGAAAATCATTAAAGGGCAGCAAATTATGCGAATTATTCTACACTGGTGTTTGTTAATCCATAAGGATTCTGTTTTATGGGTTGGTTTGTGTGATGACCCAGGGGTGTGACACAAAGGCAATACAGCCAGAGAACTGATATGAGTCCCTTTATTATCACCAACTGTGCCCCCAATGTCCCTTTCAATTCTCCAGCCTAGAGAGAGCTCTTCCACCAACCTGTAATAGTCTGTAATAGGCTGATAATACTTCAATCCCAAACGTTGTAAACAGAAAACTTTCAACAAAAAATCCAATAAGGCAAGACAAGGTAATTAATCCAACAGGGCAAGCAAAATAGGGAATTCCAGAAGTGAAGTAGCACAGCAGTAAATCAAACCAGTTGGGAAGATGCCAGAAATTCAGATAAGCACCAGATGAACTCAGCACAACCGGCCCTCCCATTTGCCTCTACTTTTAAACTCCATCAGCAGCTGTGCCTTGTAAAGAGGATCGGGTCCCTTTCCTCCCTTGTAAGACATGCAATGCACATTGCTCTCTTCTCCGTTCCTCCCTGCGCTGCCTAGGATGAGGAGGGGGTGGGCCTTGGTCTTCATCTGAACCCCCTCTCCTTTGTTCTCCCCTGCTCTGCCCAGTCTGACTTTGCACTTCCCCAGTTTCTTCCATAGCCAACAGATCCACTCTCTCACTCTCTGTCAGTTCTGTCTTTTCCCCTTCGGATTCAGACTCCGACAGGGGCATGACAGTTTGGATCCTTTTTAAAATTCATTCATCTTTTAACAATTGGCTATTGTCTGGGACCTCAATGAGGCAAATGAATAATTCTGTAGAGACCCAGCTTTCTCATCCTTTCTCTTTCTCTATTTTGTATGAATAATTTTATTAAAAGATTTTAAAAACTACAGAAATAAAAATATAAAAATACACACACATACACAAGTGGTACTGGTGAGGTTTTTAGCGAGCAGCGCAGGAAGCCAGACTTGCCTTCACAGGTATGTAAGCTTCCTCCAAATGGAAAAACACCAGGAGCAAGCGCGTGCTTCTTTTCTCTCGCAGGGGCTGCTCAGCCAGGAAGGGGGGGGGGGGTGCCCAATGCGGAGCTCCGCCACGGTTCTTCTCATCTTTAAAGGCCCCTCACCCTGCTGCGCCCGTCAGACACCCCCTCCCCCCTTCCCAGTTGAGCAGCCCCATGCGCAAAATGCCGAAAACAGGTTACTTCCTGGTTAAAACCAGGAAGTAACAATGTCCGGGTGGGTGGGCTGAGCCTCTTGCTGCCGCCGCTACCAGTTCTCCGAACCACACACCACTATTGCTACCGGTTCGGCTGAACTGGTCCGAACCGGTAGCATTTCACCCCTGGTCCACCACCCAATCAGTGGCTTCCCCGTCCATTGTTGACACCACCGCCATCATCATGTCCCACTGTGACGTGTACAGGGGGCCATATCGGTGTGTATGGTTTAAGACCTGCCCCAGAAAAAGGACCACCTTCTCTGGACTACTGTCAAAAGTAGCCTGCATGGTCGGCGGGTCACAACATCCCAGTAGTACAGGACCATGACTAGCTGAAGGCCCTGTTTGGGCAATGGGGGGTGGCCCTCATAGCCTGGAGGGCTCTCCCCCTCCTCGCGCTGCCCATAGAGGTGCCAAGTGGCCCTAGACACGTCAGGTGTTAGTCGTTGGACTGCCATTTTGGTCTATCCCGTGTCTCGTACAGCCTGGTTGTGCTGGCCACCCGAAAACGGCTGGCAACCCCCGGATGCTGGGGTTCATGGGAAGGGTGGCCCACCACAGCAGTGCTCCACCAGCCACTGCCATGCCCCAGGTCCCTAAAACCAGTGGCCTCAGGCCCCAAACATTTCCTGCAGCAACTCTATAGTCTGGCTGCCCACTGCGGTGGAATAGCTCCAGTCATTGTCTGATATCTGCTGCTCCCGCCACTGAATGAAATGGGCCCCAGAAGGGGTAAGCAGGGGATCCGGAGGTGGAAGGGCCCTATAGTCCCCAGCAGAGGTGAAATGCTACCGGTTCGCACTGGTTCAGGTGAACTGGTAGTAAAAAATGCTACAGGTTCGTCCGAACCAGTATTTCCGACGATCAGCTGTGCCGCACTAGCTAATCATCTAATAATTTAGCTCATCTAAATCGTGCAGCACAGCTGTTTCCCCCCTCGCTGTTCTACTTACCTTCTTAAGCCTTCTTTTTCTGCGTGAAGCATGCGTTTGGTGCACACTGCACATGCACACACAGCATGCATTTAGTGCACAGTGCACATGTGCATGCAGTGTGCATTTGGCAAGCAGTGTGCATGCATGCATGTGCAGCACGCATTTGGCACTCACCATGCATGCGCACACAGCGAACCGGTGGCAAACCTCGAAGGATTTCACCACTGGTCCCCAGTTCCCAATGGGCCCAGCCACCACGCCTCTGCTCCACTCTGTCCAGCCTCTGGTCGCTCTTGGATGGCTAGCAGCTTCTGTAGACCCAGACGTTCCTTTGGCCTGACATCCAGGGATGTCTCCCCAACCGGACCCGGTAAGGTCTCCAATATAGTAACGTCAGTTGTCGCTACCGATTCCTCTAAGTCCGCAGCCTCCAAACCCGGCACTGTACCTTCAGCCATGATGTGGTGGAATGAGCTGTGACTAAATTGTCAGGTTCTGGAAGGAAAAGAAGGATGCCAAACAGAATCCTGGTTTGCAACCTTTTTCTTTACACCTGAACCGGCACGAAGTGACCAACACAAGTTTACAAGCAGTGAAGTGAAATCCTAGTCAGAGCTACGTGCTCAGTGCTCCCCAAAACCTTTAAGCAATATGCACCGCGCCGCCCATACGTGCAAACCCAACCCCAAGTGACCCCTGTGGTGTTTGGAGCACAGGCATCCGCCTCCCAGCTGGGCTTGCCATGGCAAAGTGCTGCTCCGCAGCTCGGCTGTGATTACGTCATCACAGGCAACTGCCTCTCGGCTGTTCGCATAGCCGCCAATGCAGCCAGCTGCAGCTCAATGTGCAGGTGGTTCTGTCCCGGCCATGTGTACCACTGATGCTGCCACTTCCACCTCTCAGCTGATTCGGGAGGTGAGTGTTGGAGGTGTGGATGGTTGCGGTTCCCGTTGCTGCATCCCCTGCCTAAATGGAAGCCCTGGGCCATTAGGCATGCTGGGGCTGACATGATGTTAATAAGTTATATTGACAATAAATAGAAAAATATTTCAACACCATTTTTCTTTCACTAGATTTCCAATCTTTAAAAATGCAATGATTGTTGACACTCAGTAGGTATTCCATAAATTAATCAGGTGGTTTTAAGATGTCCTCTTATAAATAACTGTTTTTTATCTTCAAAAGGACATGTGGATTGAAATTTGATAGTGATGAGAAAAGTAAGGTCCTACATATAGCTAAGAAAAACCAAATGCATAAATATAGAACAGTAGTACCTGGCTCAACAGTAGCATTTGTGGGAGGCATCTAGTGGACCACCACTTAAGTATGAGCCAGCAGTGTGTGGAAGCTGCCAAAAAAGCTGATGCAGTCATAGGCTGCATTAACAGAAGAATAGTATCAAGACAAAGAGTACTGGCCAGAGGGCAGGACAAGAAGTAATGGGTGGAAGCTTGTCAAAGAGAGACCCAACCAAGAAGTAAAGAGAAATTTTCTGACAGTGAAAACAATTAATTAATGGAATATCTTACCTTCTGGGGTTGTGGGTGCTCCATCACTGGAGGTTTTCAAAAAATAGACTAGACAGTTATTTGATTGCGGTGGTACAAGGCTCCTGCCTTCTGATTTAACATTTTTATTGAGTTATAGAATATTGTAAAATACAAAAGCAAATAGAAAAGCAGTGGGGGGGGGAAGATAAGTGAGTTAAGATAAGAAAAAGAAAAGAAAAAGAAGTATTAACTTCTGACTCTCCCTGTTACAGTAAAATAAGGCATTAACATCAAATCACAACTTTTTGCTTTTTCATAATAATATGAACAAGCTATTTCTGTAAAGATCTATCAATCTACTTGGTAAAACCCAAAATCAAAGTTTCATTCTTTTCCACATCAAACACGAAGTTCAGAAGCAGTCTCCATATGGAAACAAAAGTACTTATGTTCTTTTCTTTAATCAAAGTAGTCAATTTTGCCATTTCAGCCAACACCATCAACTTCTGCAACCAGTCCATAGTAGGAATCAAAGTGTCCTTCCATTTTTGTGCATACAATAGTCTTGCTGCTGTCAACATATATAATAACAAAGTTCCAATTTTTTTCTACAATTCTTTTTTCATTAGGAAAAAATTTTTAAAAAAAGAAAAAGTTCTAATTTTATTTTTATCTCCATTTTCAAAATTTTCTGTATTAAAATATGAATCATACTCCAAATTTTATTTTGCTTTATCACATGTCCATTATAGATGATAAAAGTCCCTTCTTTACCTTGAGCTGTTTGGGTTTTTCTCCTGTTTCTGGTATACTTTCTGATTTCAAATTGCTCGGTCCTGTTTCCTGTAGTGTGAAGAACTAAATCATGTAATTCATAACCAGAATGAGAAAATAATCAAACTGCAAGACATGCTACATAGGAAACAGCTTAGACAATTACAGGTATGGCTTTTACTTGAATTTTTTTACAAATTAATGTTTTTGTTTATATCTCTCCAAAAATTGGAGTTTATATTAATTTTTTTGAGTTTTACAAGATGATTAACCCTAATAATGAATGCTAAAGATATAATGTATACTAAAACTGTTTCCCATTAAATTCAAAATATGCCAGCTAAAACATTTCTAGTATTAACACAGATGATACAGTAATATATTATAAGATGCAAAGATCTTACTTTTCCCAAGGAAGTAGTTTAAATAATTGAGTACTTTGGAGTAACTCTTTACCTGCTTATAGCTAATAATTAAGATGAACAGATAGAACAATACAATAGTGATCTGCTGTCTACAGTTGAAAATCTGCAGCAGAAAGAAATATATTTCTAGTTTAAGAATAATTCAGGACTTCATAATGTTAAATTGTGTTTGAAAATGAAACAATTGTAAGATGTTGTAAGTCATCCGGAGTCACCTATGTGTGAGTTGGGAAGCTAAAAAGTATAAACAAACACAAACAAACAAACAGGCATCCAAGTTTATGACCTAATTCATCAGTATAAGGCTTTGAGGCATATATGGGTTGCATTATACAAGGGTAGGGAGAAATGTGTTTGGCTACAGCCTTGAAAATCTTAGCAGAATGGGGACAGGAGAAAAGAAGAAGGGGACAGGAGAAAAGGCAAAGAACACAGGAACATAGCTGCATATGATAATGGAAGGAGTCATGAGCCAGGAAATACTAACTCTAAATCTCTAGTTTTCAGTGATAGAGAGATGACATCTCAACAATGACATCTGTAGGTTCCAATGTTTACACAATTGCGTTCAGAGGATGGATAACAAACAGAAAGAAATAGAATCCTAAAATGGGAAAGCAACAATGATTTCATAGATATTTAAAAATGTAGTGAGTTGAGAATCATGATTAGAAAGTAGAAATCAGAGAATATTAATTATTCAAAGAAATAGACCCAATATTATCACAGTAAAGGTTTCTCGACGTACAGCCATTCATTTAATAATCATTCAAACTTATGACAGCACTGAAAAAAGTTACTTATGGCTGGTCCTCACACATGATTATTGAAGTATCCCTCTGATTATGTGAGCAAAATGTGTGTGCTTGGCAACCAGCATAAATTTATGATGGTTGCAGCATCCCAAATTCATTTGGGGACTTCCGATAAGTAAGTCAGTGTGAGTAATTTGCATTCTACTACTTGGACTACAGCAGCAAAAATCAAAATCATGCATGACTCACTTAATGATCACATTGCTTAGCAACTTAATGATTGTATCACTTAGCAACAGAAATTCCAGTCCCAATTATCATCATAAATCAATGAATACTATGATCTCTGATGTCGTTTATTATAACTCAGAATGCATAAAACCTATGATGATGTCAGCAATTTAATGACCAGTGATTGCTTAAACTGCCTCTGTTCTGTTTTCTACTTTTGAATCATTTTAGAACTTAGAGGGCTGTTCTTCATTACAACAGAAACAAAAGATAGCATTTCTTGATGTACAGAATGCTCTTTTCTTCACTCAGTTGGAAATGCAACAATTGAAATATGCCCAGCAGCAAAAGGATCGACAGTTGGCTGAGGCTAAAAGGACCAGTCACTTTCTAGAGACAGCTTTGCAAGAAGAACAGCTACAGAAAGAAGCAGCTTGGAGACATAATAAGGTATGATTTTTGAACAATTAACTTTAGCAATAAAGGTGGAAGATACCTTTTCTGAATCATCTAGATCATAATCAGAGGAGAGAAACATAAACCATATTGTCAGTGCATAATCCTCCCAGTTAGAGAAAAGAAAGGAAAGGAATCTCTGTAGATTTTACTCCACTGGTTGTTGCCAACTATAGAGGGCAACGCTCACCTCCATTTTGAAGCCATGAGCCAGCACTGTCTGAAGATGTTTCTGAACTGGATGCAGTATTCTAAATATGGTCTCGCCAGTTCACTGTAAAGCAGTACTGTCACTTCTCATTATCATAATACTATCCCTCTGTTGATGCAGCCTAGGACTGCATTGGCTCTTTTGGCAGCTGCAGCACACTGCTGGCTCATACTTAAGTGGTGGCCCACTAGGATACCTAGATCCCTCTCACAGTTACTACTGTTGATCTAGGTACTGCCTACTCTATACTTCTGTATTTGGTTTTTTCTGCTTAAGAATCTTGCTTTTCTCTCCACAGAACTGTATCTTGTTACTTAGGGCCCAGTGTTCAAGTCTTTCATGGTTCTTCTGGATCTTGAGTCTATCTTCCAAACTGTTAGCAATTCCATCCAGCTTGATCATAGGCAATGAGTTCCACTTATGTTGGGGTATCCTATTGCATGCTTCCCTCAGGTAGTTGTAGTTCCATTGAGGACTTCCATTTGCTGAGTATGATTGGTCAGCCAATTGCTAATCCACCTGGTGGTGGTTCTGTCCATCCTATATCTTATAAAGAAGTAGATTGTGGTCTACTTTGTCAAATACCTTGCTGAAGTTCAAGTATACTATGTGCATAGCATTTTGCTAATCCACTAATTTAGTTATTTTATCAAAAAAGGAAATAACATTTGTTGGGCATGATCTGTTTTTAACAAATCTACTGTCAGGGTTCCAAATAATATACCCATAACTAGCAGAACTCCGAGGCAAGCAGTTTCCTCAAAGAACAAGTTTATTGGATATATCATATTGGCAGAGGCTGGTGAAAACTAAAGGTTCCCATGGTTTTCACCTAATTAAAAGTAAAAGTTTTTTCCCCTTTCCCAAACTATCAGTCACATAGTCCAATCAAAGTGCTGTCTGGTTGCTTGGAAACCTCATTCCTCTTCTCTTCAGCCACCTATGGGAATGTTCTTGGTTCTCAGGGGAAACTATTTTGTTTTGGCTACAAAACCCAGCTATCTCTATTCCCCCCTCCCTATCCCTCAGCACCATTGTGACAACACTGACGCCTCCAAGTTGGCCTCAGTCAGGCTAGCTTCAGAGTTGACATCTACACTGGTTTCTAGTAATCACCTTGTTTGTTTCTAGGGTGCTCACAAATCCTCCACTTGATTAACTTTTCCAGGATTTCTGGATCCATTTTTCTCCTTTTTTTTTTTTTAGATTGGAAGCATATCAGCTCTTTTCCAGTCCTCTGTTATTTCCCCTGTGTTACATAAGCTTCAAAAGATTATGTTCAATGAGTCCAAAATTACATCTGCCAGCTATTTCAGCAACTGGATGTAAACCATCTGGCCCAGGTGTTTTAACAGATTAACAGAGCTGGAAGGGACCTTATAGGTCTTCTAATGCAACCCTCTGCCCAAGAAGAAGCCCTGGTAGCGCAGCAGACTAAAGCACTGTTATTAACATCAGCTGCCTGCAATTACTGCAAGTTCAAATCTCACCAGGCTCAAGGTTGACTCAACCTTCCATCCTTTCTAAGATAGGTAAAATGAGGACCCAGATTGTGGGGGCAATAAGCTGACTTTGTATAAAATATACAAAAGTATGAAGGCTATTGCTTAACGCGTAAGCCGCCCTGAGAAGGGTGGCATATAAATCATTTTTTTTTTAAAAAAAGGAGACTCTACACCATTTCTGACAAATGGCAGTCCAGTCTCTTCTTGAAAGCTACCAGTGATGAAGCTCCCACAACTTCTGAAGGCAAGCTGTTCCATTGGTTAATTGTTTTCACTGTCAGAAAATTCTCCTTACTTCTAGGTTGAATCTCTCCTTGATCAGTTTCCATCCATTTTTCCTTGTCTGGCTTTTGGATGCTTTGGAAAATAGCTTGAAACCAAACTCTGTGGCAGCCCCTCAAATACTGGAACATTGCTATCATGTTTCCTCTGGTCCTTCTCTACACTAGACTAGCCATGCTCAGTTCCTGAAACCGTTCATCGTATGTTTAGCCTCCAGTCCCTTAATCATCTTGGTTGCTGTTCTCTGCACTCATGCAAGTGGGAATGCACACACGTGCTTGCCCATCACTTCTGTGGCCCAGTTGGGCCCAGGGGGTGGAGACCCCTGGTCTAAAACGTTAATCTGACTTGATTTAGTTACATGTGGTTGCATGATGGTGAAATAGTCATTCTCTCCTAAAGTTCCTAAAACTACTACTCCCTCAATCATCTTATCCCTATTATTAAAAATTAAGTCCAGTATAGCTGTCCCTCTAGCACCTTCCTCTATCTTTTGTATGTCAAAGTTGTCAGCTAGGCATGTCAGGAACCTAGTTAGGAATTTAATTAGGAACCAAAGTTGTTAGTTAGACACATCATAAGAGCATGGTTTTTTTAAAAAGGCATTATTAGGGCATGTAGTAGGTATTAAGTAGTAAAGAATCAACAATTTTTTAGGAGAAGATAAAGGGTATGGCTTTCAGAACACTATCTTAAACCAATGTGAGAAATTTTATCTTCAAGAGATGGCAAGGCAGTCTACATTTATGAAAACATTATTATCACATCAAACTGTTTCAATGCTTTCTGCTCAGGTCATTTATTCAGCTATAACTTAACCAAGTTTAAATTATTGGTTGAAACTAATATCCAATGGGTTTGGGGCATTTCTGACTCAAGGATGGTTTTAATTTATCCTGAAAAAAGGCTACTTGTATGCATGATGTGTACAAGTTTGAATTACTTTCTTGGGAATTAATTTCTCTTATGACTATGTAAGGTCCGGCTGTACACTTAAGCCCTCAGTGAACCAAAAAGAAAAACTTAAATGGAGGTTTGAATAAGAATCAACATTTAATCTTTGATCAAAGACAAAAGGCTGGGTAAAACCATTCCAAACACATACAAAGAGATATGTATATGGGAGGGCTCATACCTTCAGAGAAGATGTGACCTCTTTTTATACCTTTAAAGCACCAGTTAAGTCCCCAACTCTGGCCCCTAATTTATGTTTGTGTATTCTTTGTTGCCCTGCAAAGGAATCTAAACTTCCAATTAGTCTTATTTTAAGCATTTCTTTGTTTACTTAATTGGCCACTTAGCCCCTGGCTCTGGAAGACAAGATCTTATCCAGATCAAACATAAATTAGGGCTGAGGTGTAAATTATCCCTTTGTTGATCGCTGTAGTTCCAACAGAGATATGTACCATGCTTTTAGATGGCACAGAAAGAGATTGATATGAGTTCAGGTCAAATGGCAGGGACATACGTTTGACAAATACCAGATACATTTCAGAGGCCTAATGACAATATGTTTGTAACAGGAGATACAAATAGAAAGGAATAATATATGTGATACAAATACAAAAGCACAATATATATGTTACAGGAACCTAATGATTACAGAATAACAAGCTTTTACTAAATCTAGTATATCAGTATTTTATATTCTATCTTTATTATTGTTTCCCTATAACTAGAATAAGAAACAGGCAAGTTGTATGATTTTCTGTTTCTCCCTTATTTGATTTAAATATTTTTGTCTTATCTTGGGTTGTAATTAAATGTATCATTCCCTAACATAACTCAATTTTTCTATTATTTGTCATGTGAAGGGATTTCTTTTCCTAATTTGCTTTAAAGATAATGGGACTTGTTTCTTTCAGGAATTCTTTGCTACTCTTCAGCATTTAAAAACAAATCTACAGAACAAGAGCATGCAATGTTGTACTTTAGAAAAGGAAACATTTTTGAGGATGCACAGACAAGAGCAGAAAATTAAGGATTTGACATACAGTCTAGCCTGCAAAGAATGGCTTCTACAGGTAAGGAGAAGACAGAGATGGGCTTTTAAAGCCATCCTAGGAGCTTAGAGTGGCAGGAGAAAAGAGGCCAAAAAGTTTTATTAATTAAAAATTATAATCAATAAATGCCCAAGAGCATATTTTATGGATCCTATTCTACTGAAGAATAGCCTCCCTAAATCACTTCTAAAGTTTTTTTGTTTTGTTTTGTTTTACTATAAGGGAAAATCTTTCCAGCCATATATATAATGTGTACTGTAGTTTGTATCAGGTACTGGAATATGATAAGCAGCAATGTAGTTCTAAAAAGAGAATTGAGCTTCAGAGTTTAGCTACAGATTGCCAAATAAAATGGTGAGAAACATTATTAAAACAATATATTTTATTTACTTTATTATATTTTATTATATTTTATTTACTTTATTAAAACAATTATTTGGCTTCTATAAAGTTGGTACTCTTTCTTATACAGTTCTTAAGAATTTTTGAAGGGGTCAGGTATATGCATAGATAAGCATCTAGTAAACACTGTTGATAGGACTTTTAAAAGACAAATTGTAGTTATCAAGGTATAGTCATCAATTAAAAGCTTTCTTTAGAGAATGGTACTTCTTTCAAGAGAATAAAAAATGGGGGTGGTTCACATTTTGAAGACATTCTTTAGTAATGTGCATTAGGAGCAGTGCTTTTTACCTTATTTACAAATTATAATTAAAGACAGGAGTAATATGCTAATATCTAATTACTCTATTAGGATAATTAACTTGAAATTGAAGTTTGAAGTACTCTAAAAACTGGGGGAAATGATAAGAACTGAATTTTCCATTGTATTTTGACAAGTATAGCGAAACATAAAATTATTTGTTTTATTAATAAATGTGTTTATATCTTTTTAAAATGGAAATTCCCTAATTATCCACAGAAATATATAAAACTAGTAAAACAATTCAGTCAATTACAAATTGAAACTGTTAACAGTAAAAATAATCACTGTTTATTTTGTTTTACTTTTACTTTACAGTGAAAATACAAATTTTGTATTGCATCTTGAGGAAAATGTATTAGGTCCTGAAAAGACTATGGAAATCAGTAGCTACCCCCTGGTGCTTTCTAATAGAAAAAATGTATACATTTTCTTATAGATTATTGATGATTCTGATATGCCTTCCGTTTTCCTAGGAATCTAAGGATCTTTTAGAGTATCATCAGAATTTGGACAAAACGTCTACAACTGCTGATAAAATGGTACAGAAATTGCAACAACTAATTAAAGACAAAGACACTGCCCTGGAGGTGCTTGCAGAAACTTCTAGGAAAATCTCTTGATTATTAATTTTTGTTTATGTTTGGGATAGACTTTGAGGCAGTGTACTATTTTTCTTTCTATGTGGGATATAGGAATAAGATGTCAACTTATTTTTTTAAATTAAGTGAGTCCTGTGTTTCTCTAATTTAGAGATATGTAAGTCAGATTCAAAATGGAAAAAATACTGTTGGGGCATGAACATGTTTACTGCACCTGCCAATTGCACCTTAAAGAAGCTGCAGCTTGAATGGTACCGGTAGCTGCTTGATCCCAAGAAAATGCATATTTGCAACCTTCTCATATCAGTGTCCCCTTAAGCTGAATACATATTTTCCTTGAGCGGCACTGCTATTATGGAAACCCAAGAAAAACTAAAGCTTATTTAAGAATTCCATGACAGTTGCAGCAAGACCCCAGTCTGAGTATTTAACTTTTTGCCTTTCGTTATTCATGCAATTCTTTCTGTGTGTGTGTGTGTGTGTGTGTGTGTGTGTGTGTGTGTGTGATTCTCTTGTAGCAAGCCATAGGGGAGAAGTTCTCTGCACTTGAAGATAGTGAACAGGAATTGAACCAGCTTTATTTGTCCATAAAAGAACAAGATCATGATCTGAAAGGTCTACAACAAGTTATTTCTGGCAACAAAGCTACTATCCAGGTAAATTGCCACCATAAGGGTAGTTGCTCTGGTTACTTTATAGGCCGTAGTTTCTAATAATTAGATTGAAAGTAAAATGCAGTTGTTTTTGACAACCATGTCTTGAGGGTAAATCAAAGAAGTTCACACCTAATACTTAATTTTTAGATCAGTTCTATATAGGTAAGTCGATAGTTTATCAATCCTGGCATGCCTATCCTGACTGTGACATTTTGTAAGATCTCAATACTAGATTAAATTCCTTTTTTACTATATATAAATTATCTAAGATTGAATAAAACTTTGTAAGCTGGGAAGACAATCTAGTGTTCTGAGTTATTTTGGACTGAACTGCCATGAATGCCAGCCAATATAGCCAATGGTTGGGGATAGCAGAAGTCGCAGTCCAAAATAGCTGAGGGTATTAAATTCCCTTCTTCTGCTGTAAGAAATAGACTTGGGTGGGTACAGCATGTTTGCTTCATGAATAATTTATCTTTTATCCTAATACGATTGGCTTTAAAACTATAAAAAAGGGATGGAATTAATACTGTTTTAGACCTCAGGAAATTCAGAAACAGATTTGATTTATTTATCTTGAGCTATTTGTTATTCATGTTTACCTTAATAGTGTCTAGAGAGCTTGCTAAAAGCCAAGGACCTGGAACTGGAGAAGCTATTAGCAGCCAACCAGAATTTGCAGTGGCTGATCAAGAATATAGAAGCAAAATCTCAGAAGTGGCAATCTGAACAAGAAAGGATTATCCAGAAGCTTCATGACAGAAACAAAGAAGTAGAGGTAAGACTTGTGATTCAGCTTGTTAGTAAAGAAGCTGAAGAAACAGGAATCAACCATTCAAGACTTGTGGAATAATTATGTTATCTTAAGATTGAGACCACAGTGGCTGGGATGCATAAGATATTATCCCATTTTGTTAAGTAGATTTTGCAGTGGTGCAGATATGGTTTAGGCATTTTGCTATCTTTTTTTAGTATGCTGCTGATGGAGCATTGTTATTAATGTTTTCCAGTTAGGG
The DNA here is from genome assembly GCF_029215685.1 of Pituophis catenifer annectens. Classification (NCBI taxonomy): domain Eukaryota; kingdom Metazoa; phylum Chordata; class Lepidosauria; order Squamata; family Colubridae; genus Pituophis; species Pituophis catenifer. The sequence continues at coordinate 103,481,364 of NW_027256883.1, read as the reverse complement.
CAGCAGCAAAGCTATAGGGGATAGAAGGCTGATCTCGTCCAGGCTTATCTTTCTGTTACCTCAGATCCTTTCAGCAACACTGCTCTGCAATCTGGAGCCTGGACAGAGGGACACCTTAGAAGCCCTGCACCTCCACCTTCAGCAAAAGGATCAGATCATAAAAGAATTCCTAAGGGACAAGAACCAGCAAGTTGTAGACCCAGTAGCTGAGCTTGAGGAGTTACTTCAAGCATGGAACACTAGAGAACAACAAAGTTATGTAAGTGGGACACTGTGAATGAGTGATCATAGAATCACAGAAGGAAAGGGGGAAAGGAATCTTGCACATCATCTAGTTTAGCTTCCTGTCTAGTGCTACATCTTTCTCTATAGATGGCCATCCAGCCATCTTTAAACAAGATGGCCATTCTTGTTTGGATCGTAGGAAAACTTATTCATTGGTTGAGGAGCCTGATACAATAAAATCACAATAAAACCAAGAATCTTATTGATGAAATTTCACCATTATTCTATTCCTGGAGTATTCAGCAGCAGTTTCCCAAGTAGTCTTCTGGTGGAATGTCCACAGGTCCATAGTCTGGCTGTCATTCTAACAGAACCTGTTCTCATTAAATGGGAATTTGATGTTATTTTATTTACTTTTTATAAAAAACGCTTTTTTGTGAACTGAAGATTAGTAAAAAAAAAAAAAAACTTGGAAAAACGGGCTATGAAATATTGTTTTTCTTCTTTCTGTCTGCTTGAATGAATGAAGAAGGTAGTAAATGCATGTGATAGTGTATTTTCATCACCTCTCAAGAAGGGTGCTGTGACTATGGTACCCATTCTAAAAATAAATTCTTTTATGTTGCTGATTTGATCATAAGGCATAGGTTCAGGGCCTTTTCTGTGATGTAAACAAAACATATACTGGTATTAAATACTTTTGGCCTTTTTGCATGCATCTTCTCTTTCATTTTTTGTAAGCTTTTAAAATTTTGTTTTTGACTGCTGATTTTTAGTTTCCTAATAATTTTGACTTCTTTTAAAGTAGTGATGCTCAAAAATATTTTTATATTTTTCTGTAAAATTGGGAACAAATTGTCTGGTCAATAAGTATAGGTATGTATGTAAATATACTATTGAACATTTTTATTGTGTGACCCATTTATTAATGCTTTCCTTTCTCTCTTCTGGCCTTGTTGTATAATTAGATATATTCCAAGAAGATTGCACAGGTTCTTATAGAGAAGAATTCTGAACTGCAAATTCTGAATCAGCAACTGATTAGCCAAATTCCTCATCAGAAAATGGAGTCGTCTATTGTTCAGTTTGTACAACAAGAGGGCTCTATTGATGTAAGAGTATTTGGGTTTATGAGACAGCACAGTTAGACAGATGAATATCAGGCAAGCCACAGATGGCAAGAGGCAAAAGCGGTAGTTTTATTATATAGAGGTGAAGCTTGAATGAAAGGAAAGAGTGGCAAGGGCTAAACAAATGGTAATTAAAAATAGAGATATGTATCTAAGCAAAAGTTTTGGGTACTAGTCAACGTTGTTGCCCTTCAGAATGTATGTAGAATAGATGATTTGAATAGTAATAGGTCCATCTTTGAAAAAGGGGAAATGCTATGTAGGTCTGTCAGCTTCAATCAATAAAGGAAGCCTTTCTAGAATAAGCTAATAAATGGTTGGGTTATGGACAGTTGAAACAGTACATTAATTATTTGGAAATGGCATGAGCTTATCAAAAATAAAGTACACAAAACCAACTTTACAGGTAGTCCTGATTGTCAGTTCATTCAGTGATCAAAGTTGATCAAAGTTACGATTAGACTGGAAAAAATTGGCTTACAACTGGTTCTTGATGTTAGCAACATCCCTGTGGTTAAGTGATCAAAATTTGGCCAGCTCACAGTTACAGCTGATGCCAACCACTAGCCTTTAGTAAAACAAGTATGCACATTTTTATTCTAAGGCACCAAAGCAAGAAGATTCTAGCATGAATATCCCAGCCATGCTTTCTAACAGAGATGACAGTAAATTCAGGAGGGATAAAGGTTGGTCCATAAACAATTTCTGAACAGTCTGATTCATCTGTTATATAATGTTTCTCTAAGATTACTTTACTTTATCTTCAGATGATTTGCAAACAACTGCTAGACTTGAGAGGGAGCTTACTAAAGCAAAAGAGGAGCTTGAATTGTTGACACAAAAAGAAAGAGAAAGCACAGTAAGTTCAAGGAATCCTGAGATATCTACAGACCACTTTTAACACATAAAAACAATTTACTAGTTGTACAGGTAATCCTCAAGATATGACTGCAATTACAGTGGCCCCTTACAAGTGATGATGACTGTTAAGAGAAATGATATCATTTAATGACACTCATATCCTGCTCTCCCTGGTACAGCTGTTAAATGAATACATGGGTCGTTAAGCAAAGCATAGGTACCTTAGGAGGTGAGGGAGGCCCTGGGAGGCCCAATGCAGGCCACATGCAAGTTATACAGATGCTACAGCATGAGCCTAGGAAGGCCAGGGAAAGAAGTTGTAGCTACCCCAGTCTGGCCCAGCAGCACAATAAAAAAGCCACTTGCCCAGGAAGCAAAAAACACCTGGGAAGGTTCCACAGTGGAGCATGAAGCAGCCATCCACCCCCTCCCCTCCCCCAGAGCGAAACACCAGGGAAACCTTGGAAATGTTTGACTTTATGTGGGTGGAGGGAGCTGCTTCTCACTCTTTTTTTTTTAATAAGTTTTATTGGTTCCCCTCCCCCCCACATTTACCCACATCTTTTTTGAACAGAGCATTGGCCATATCTTATCTTATACAATTAATCAAATTCAAATACATTTTACTCAATTACTGTTTTTGCCAAAATCTTTTTCCCCCCTTTTTTATCATGTCTCAATATTTCTATGCTTTCTTACATAAACAACATCTTCATTTGCCCTTAAATTCTAATTCTAATTCCCTGTGATCCGGGTGATCCTCGGGGGGGTGATTATGGCTCCAGGGGGCCTCTGGAGGGCTGAATTTCGACCGCTGCAGCCCTGGCCCAGCTGGAGGAGTGTTGGGGCTCTCTGTTGAGGGGTCTCCGGCCTCTTAGAGTGTCCTTGAGGCTTGCGGAGACCGTAGGACGGCGAGAGCGGCCCGAAGGAGGAGGGCGGCGGCGGATTTTCCTTGCGAAGGCGGCAGAGCCAGGATGACGGCGCCGGCGCCGCGGCGGCGGCGATGCAGCACCCTCGCTGGGATCCTCGCCAACCCAATCCGCCCTGGACATGTGCTAGGGGCGGAGAGGGGGGCGAGGTAGGGACGGGGAGGCTGGCAGCGGCGGCGACGGTGATGCTGGCGGCGTGGAAATGGCGGCCGCCGGGACAAGAAAGAAGCCGCCATAGTTTGGTGCGTGGGAGCGTCGGAGAGGTTGGCAGCCGCTCACTGGCCGTTTTGGATCTCCTGGGCGACCGTGGGGCGTTGTTTTGGCCCCTCGGTCATCCCAGAGGCCTCCATGTGGACTTATGGAGGCTGGGCGAGGTTGGGCGAGGCAAGCAGCATGGCTGCAAAGAAGATCTGGGAGGGGCCAGGGGAGAGCTGGACTATGACTGAGGGGTTTTCCCCCTATGGAGTTTGTTGCCTCTGCTCTCCTTTTCGCTCTCCCCCCCCCCTGTATGTGGTGATGTCATGCTGGATATGCCTGCTGAACAATTCATCTCCAGGTCTAGGTGCCATCTTGACCTCCCCGGAGGTAATGACGGTTATGATCTCCGCTATTTGAGCCTGCTTGGACTTTGTGGACTGACCTGATCCCATTCTTTCCCTCCATTGAATGGAGGTTTACATCTGGGGATTCAAGTCGTGGTGGAGTGGGTCTATAACTACTGTCTCAATTCCGGCCTTCTGGACGATCGTGGTTGACCAGCCGCCGTGAGAGGGGGGCTGGGTCACCCCTGCCGGATCGAAACAGCATTTTACTCCCGCCATTGCCGTGAGAGGGCACTGAGGTCTCACATGCTCCAATGGAACTCTATTGAAATCTGGCATTCCACTCCTTCTGACTGTGTTAACATCAAATTGGCCCCTGGCTATTGGCCATGAATTATCACCTCCCTTGACGTTGATGTATTCGGGGAATGACCTTCGTGCCCTGCGAGACTCCCCCCTCTCGCAGGCTTGGCCCTCTTCGTTATCGAGGGCCTATCTTGATGACGGGCGTTGGAGCCCCGAGAGATGGCATGCGGCTAAGAAGAGTTTGAGGGGTTTTTTAAGTGGGTTTTTTAGTGGGTTTTTAACAAAAATTTTAAGGGGTTCGGGGGGGATTAGGGTGGGTTCTGGGGGAAATCCACTGGGTTCAAGACCAGCCTTAGCGAAGGGCTGCGACACTAGGGACGCAGAACCGGAGGTCGGGGAGGGGGTTGGAGTTCGATTTGAAGAGGGCTGTTCCATCAGCATAGTGAGTGGGAGGGGCAGATATGGCGGAAGCTGGGGACCATATCATGTGCGGGGAATGCGCACTCGCTATCTTAGAGCGATTGCGCACTCCGGCCCCCAATGCTTTTCTTGTTCCCCAGGCTGTCCAGATTCTCAGGGCCAGAGCCTCCGGCTGATGCTGTGCAATGCCAGGTCCGTTGTTAATAAAGCCCCCCTCATTCACGATCTTATTCAGGAGGGGGAGGCGGACCTGGCGGGCATTACGGAGACCTGGTTGGGCCATGAGGGGGGAGCCCCCCTCGTGGATATATGCCCACCAGGCTTCCGTGCATTTCATCAACCGAGGGCTCAGGGCAGGGGCGGGGGGGGTGGCGGTTATTATAAAGGAAGGTCTAGATCCAAGGGAGACCACTGTTCCACAGATAGCCGGATGTGAGTCCCTCTTTGTGAAGTGGGGTCATGGAGTACAGATGGGCTTGTTGGTCACGTACCTGGCTCCCTGCCACGTGGCAACGGCCCTGCCCGAGCTCCTTAACGTTATAGCCGAGGTGGCGGTGGCTACCCCCAGACTTGCCATCATGGGGGACTTTAACCTGCCATCCATCGGTGAAACGTCTGAGGTGGCTCGAGAGTTCATGGCTTCCATGACGGCCATGGACCTTACTCAGTTAATTCATGACCCCACTCACACAGGGGGACACACTCTGGACTTAGTTTTTGTCTCTGGTCAGTGGTTGAGTGGCCTTGATATAGGGGATATAGTCATCGAACCCTTGTCATGGTCTGACCACTCGCTCCTTCGACTGGACTTTCTAACCGCTGCACCCTGCCGCAGGGAGGCGGGACCGACAAGGTGGTTCCGCCCCAGGCGCCTGATGGACCCTGATAGGTTCCAGATGGAGCTTGGGCCATTTCCTGAGATTCTGGCTCATGACTCGGCGGAAGACCTGGTGGCCGCCTGGGACAGTGCGGCTGCCGGGGCCTTGGACCGAGTCGTGCCTTTGCGGCCTCTGACCCGGCACCGAACTCACCTAGCTCCTTGGTTCTCCGAGGAGCTTAGAGAGATGAAGCGCCGGAAAAGACGCCTGGAGAGTAGCTGGAGGACCAGCCGCTCCGAATCTGACCGAACACGGGTGAGGTCTCATATTAAGACCTACCTAGTGGCGATAAAAGCGGCGAAAACTAGCTATTTTGCCGCTCTTATCGCGTCATCAGATAATCGCCCAGCCGCCCTGTTTAGGGTGACCCGCTCCCTCCTCCATCTGGAAGTGCGGGATGACCCCTTGCAGGGTCGAGCTGAGGATTTTGTGCAATATCTGTATGACAAAATCGCTCAGATTCGAGAAGGGCTGGCCTCTGACTGGGTATGTCCGGACGGGATGACTGAGGCAGGTCTTGAGAGTGTTATCTGGGGGGAGTTCGATCCTGTGACTCCCGAGGACATGGACAGGATCCTGGGACGGCTGAACGCGACCACATGTTTATTGGACCCGTGTCCCTCCTGGTTGGTACTGGCCTCCCGGGAGGTGACGCGAGGCTGGCTCCAGATGATTGTTAACGCTTCTTTGGGTGAGGGGGTCCTGCCGGCCGCTTTGAAAGAAGCGGTGGTGAGGCCCCTCCTCAAGAAGCCCTCTCTGGATCCGGCTGTTTTGGCTAACTATCGTCCAGTCTCCAACCTTCGCTTCGTTGCGAAGGTTGTTGAGAGTGTGGTGGCGCAACAGCTTCCCCGGTACCTGGATGAAGCTGTCTATCTAGACCCGCTCCAGTCCGGCTTCCGGCCTGGGCACAGCACGGAAACGGCATTGGTCGCATTGGTGGATGATCTCTGGAGGGCCCGGGATAGGGGTCATTCCTCTATCCTGGTCCTGTTAGACCTCTCAGCGGCTTTTGATACCATCGACCATGGTATCATGTTGCACCGGTTGGCGGGGTTGGGGGTGGGAGGCACCGTTTTGCGGTGGTTCTCCTCCTACCTCTCCGACCGGTCGCAATCTGTGTTGACAGGGGGGCAGCGGTCGACCCCGAGGCACCTTGCTTGTGGGGTGCCACAAGGGTCGGTACTCTCGCCCCTTCTGTTCAACATTTATGTAAAGCCGCTGGGTGAGATCATCCGTGGCTTCGGGGTGGAGTTCCATCAATACGCTGATGACACCCAGCTGTATATCTCCACCCCAGGCCACCCCAATGATGCCCTTGAAGTGTTGTCCCAGTGCCTGGAGGCCGTGCGGGCCTGGATGGGGAGAAACAGGCTCCAACTCAACCCCTCCAAGACCGAGTGGCTGTGGCTTCCGGCGTCCCGATATAGCCAGCTGACGCCATCGCTGACTATTGGGGGTGAATCACTCGCCCCCACGGAGAGGGCTCGCAACTTGGGCGTCCTCCTGGACGCACGGCTGTCCTTGGAAGATCATTTGACGGCCGTGGCCAGGGGGGCTTTTTATCAGGTTCGCCTGATACGCCAGTTGCGTCCCTTTCTAGATCGGGACTCCCTACGCACAGTCACTCAGGCCCTCGTCACCTCCCGCCTGGACTACTGCAACGCTCTCTACATGGGGCTCCCCCTGGGGTGCACCCGGAGGCTCCAGCTGGTCCAGAACGCGGCCGCGCGGGGGATCATGGGGGCGACGAGGCGCTCCCACGTGACACCTCTCCTGCGCGAGCTGCACTGGCTCCCGGTGGTCTTCCGGGTGCGCTTCAAGGTGTTGGTGACCACCTTTAAAGCGCTCCATGGCTTAGGGCCGGGGTACTTACGAGACCGCCTTCTGCCACCAATAGCCTCCCACCGGCCAGTACGCTCACACAGAGTGGGCCTCCTCAGGGTGCCGTCCGCCAGGCAATGTCGGCTGGCGACCCCCAGGGGGAGAGCCTTCTCTGTGGTGGCGCCTACCCTCTGGAACACCCTCCCCCCAGAATTACGCATAATAACAGACCTCCGGATTTTTCGTCGGGCCCTAAAAACCTATTTATTCCAACAAGCTGGGCTGGCTTGACCAAATTTTTTAATTTTTAAATTGATTTTAAATTGGAAATGGTTTTAATTCGGCCAAAACATTTAATTATTTTAAATAGTTTTTTAGATTCACCATGTTTGTATATATGTCTTGTTTTTACCTTGGCTGTGCACCGCCCTGAGTCCTATTTTGGAGAAGGGCGGTATAAAAATTTAATTAAATAAATAAATAAATAAATAATTATTGCTATTTATTCATATTTGTTCTCTTTTATTATTTAAACAATTCATTCTTTATCTTAATATCTTTATATTTGTTCGGGATTGCCTTTCTTCCATTTCATCTTTTTTATTGTACAGCAATCTTTCTCCTCAAACCTACCACCTCTCTCTTTTCTTTCCTTCTTACTGTCTCTTCCCCTCCTCTTCTTCTCCTACCTACTTCCCCTTCCTTTCTCCTCAGTGGTGGGTTTCTCCCGGTTCCGCCCAGTTCCGCCGAGCCAGTAGCGGTGACGATATGACGTCACCGAACCAGTTCTGCCCCCCCGCCCCCCTGCATTATTCTTACCTTTTATTTGGCCCCACCCCCAATCTATTGCTGCCTCCTGAGTCCCAGCTGATCGGCTAGAGGGGAAAAAACTGTTTAAACTCTTGCCGCGGGGTTTCAAAGGGCCGCCCTACAGCTGATCAGTGTTAAAAGAAAACAAAAATAAATGAATAGACCAGTGCCTGCAAAAATAAATGGGTAGACCAGTGCCTCCAAAAACAAATGAGTAGACATGTACAGCTCTGTAAGCAGTTAAAAGCCTGGTAGACCAGTACCTCTGCTAAATCCTAAATAATTGTCACATGACCATCAAGCCACGCCCACAAAATAAGCCACACCCATAGAACCTGTAGTAAAAAATTTTAGAACCCACCCCAGTTTCTCCTTCTCCTCCTCTCTTCCTCCCTCTCTTACCCTCACTCCTACTCTAATTTCCCTTCCTTTTCACTTCCATCTCTCTTCTCCTTCCTTCATCCCTCTCTGTTGCTGTATTCATTTTCAATTTTATATTTTCCACTATGGAGTCCAGGCAACCCCGATCTTTCTTTCATTTATCAAGTATATTTCTCGAAATTTCCCCTCATCTTTTTAATTATCAGCAGTATATTTCATCTTATTCCATTTTTTCTTTTAAATCTTTACTCAAACAATCTTCCAACCCTTAGACTTTTAACTTTTACCAATATATTTTTTCTATTTTACTTCTTACATTATTATTATTATTTAAATCATTTTTTGCATTTCAATTTCATTCAATTTTACATTTAATTTCCATTTTCCATCTAAATTTCAATTAAATCTTATATTATAATTTATTCTCTCCTTTTAGTGCTTCTTCCAATATCATTCTTTCACATTACATTGTTCTATTTTTCATTTAACAGCATTTTCACATACAATTTCTACAACTAGCATCCTTCTCTTTATTGACAAATTAACATTTTTACTGACTCTTAACCATTTTCTCTTGGTCTCTCCACAGTTCTCTTTTTTGATGTTTCCCTCTCTTTCTCCCATTTTTTTACCTTCTTCTTTTTCCTTATCTTATCTCTCCCCTTCAGCCTTTTTCTTTTAATTTTAACTCTATTGCTTTTCATTCTCAATCTTTCCCCATTTATTTATCTTATCTTCATATTTGAGATGTATTTTCTCTTATCCATTTTATTCTATCACTGTTGAACCCAGTGTAATCATCTTTATCTTTTTTTTTTCAATTATTTCCTTTTCAATATTATCTCCTTGTTTCTCTTGCTTCTCATTCATTTTTTCTCTTTCTTTTTTTTTTGCCATCTAACCAATCCTCTGCTTTTTTATTTCCCTTAAATACTTCCCTTATTTTTTGAAACATCTCCCTTAGTGTCTCATATTCATCCTCCCAATTCTCCATATTTTCAATTTTAAAAGGCTAGGATTTTTAAGCTTGTTCTTATACTTCAGGTTTCAAAGTCCATATAATGTCTCTTTAAAAAACAAAAAAATGTTCACTTCAAATATTTACTTGAGTCAGCACAGTTTAGTCTTTGTTTCTTTAACCTTGCTTCAGCTGCACAAATATGCACTCCCATGTCTCTCTCTCACGTTCTTTCCGCTAACAAATGTCTTCCTCCAATTCACTAGTCATCTGGCAACAAAATCTCCATTTTATAATACAACAAAAACAAATGCTTATTTCCTCTTTTCCAAATTAAATCCTTTATTGTTTTAAAAAAATATTTTTCTGTCTCCTTTTTCCTTGTCTTATTTTTATTTTTTTCCAAATCCAATTATAAATCCAGGTGGAAGATTCCTTTTAGGGCGTTAGGTTTGATTTTAAAGTTCCTTTTTTCTCTCTCTCCGCTTAAGTTCCCCAGTGCTAATTAGCTGCCAATTTCTGCTGGGATTTCTTTCAAGCTGTTAAAAGTTTTTTCCTTTACCTGTGAGTTGGCTAATTACTCTCCCGGCAACAATACCCCATTCAATTACCGCTCCGACATTCCCTCTTTCTGATCGTGGCCATTCTGGCTTGTGACAGCTCCTTAATGGTTGCCTTCCTTCGCTGATGGGTCGAAGACTAATGCCAGCACTTCAGGGAACTTGCTCATTCCCTATCCATGCCAGCCAGTATCTTCTTTCTTCACTGTCTCCACAAGACAGCTATGATCCCTAGGGATCCCCAAAATCGGCTAGGATATCAGTGCTCTCCTGGAGCTCCATAATCCACACCATATCACTTGATACCGGCCACGGCCACCTCGAGCTGCTTCTCACTCTTGAGTGTAAATGACTTTGGGGGCATTGCAGTGGCGATACATTTGAAACTGGGTCAACGTTCAACTTTATTGGGTTCCTCACTTCTAGGAAGTGGCTTTATTCCATACTTTGGCTTTAATGTTTCATAGACATAAATGGTTTTATTTTTTATGGAGCACTTTCTCCAAGGCAGTTTATCCTCCTTTTATGAGACCCATAGAACAATGGAATTTGCAGCTCAATTTTTAGCTTGGTTAAAATAGTGTTTAATGCCTAACACCTATTCTTCCAATCAAAGAAAGATAGCTCTGGACTCTTAGACCATAGGATCCAAAATCCTATTATAGGAAAGATCATTGTGCCAAATGGTTGGTCTATCACTATCAAAGGAATTTGGGATTTCTGGGTACAAAGTTATCTTGGTTTCAAAATTTGTTTTCTCCCATCTCAGCTGAAACTCTCTACTCTTAAGTCTGTGGTGGCTTCCCAAGAGGAGGAGCTTCAAGTTCAATCCTCTGATATTGAATCTCTTACTAGAAGTACCCAGATCAAAGAAAAACTAATTAAGGTTAGATTGCTTACAAAAATATTTTCAGTTTTGTCTTTCTGCAGATTTTATGCTGTTTGTAGTAGTGAGCAAGTTGTATTGATTTCCTGTTTCTTCGTCTTTGTTCCAGAAAGTAGAAAATGTACATTTTAATATCAATATATTATATATAGTTATAAGCAGTAGGATTTTTAATATAAAACAGACTTGTTCGTTTTGTCTTTAATCCCAGACCTGTGCTAGACTTTTAATTTGAAAGCTTCTTTGAAAATTACCGTATTTTTCGGACTATAAGATTGGAATATAAGATTCACCAAGATTTCGAAGAGGAAAACAAGAAAATAAATAGCTTTTGCCCTCCACGGCCCCCAGGAGTAATATGCAGGCCTCCCAAACACTCTGCACGTCCCATTTTTGCGAAAAATGGGCTCATTTTTCACAAAAACGGAATGCTCAGAGGGTTTGGGAGGCCTTCAGAGTGCTCCTGGGGGCTGTGGAGTGCAAAAACGCGATGTGTGGGGGGTTTGGGAGGCCAAAAACGGGACTGTTTTTAGCAAAAACAGGATGCGCAGCAGGTTTGGGAGGCCTGCAGAGTGTTCCTGGGGGCTGGGGAGGGCAAAACGGGCAAAAACGGGGCTGTTTTTGGTCTCCCAAACCTCTCACGCATCGTGTTTTTGCCCTCCCCAGCCCCCAGGAGTACTGTGCAGGCCTCCCAAACCCTCTGTGCATCCTGTTTGCGAAAAATGGGCCTGTTTTTGGCAAAAACTGGACGCGCGGGGTGGGGTTTCAGGAGGCCAAAATGTATTCGGTGTATATGATGCACCAACATTTCCACCCTCTTTTGGGGGGGGGGAGTGCATCTTATACTCTGAAAAGTACGGTAATCATATCATTAAAGTTTTGTTGTTGTTTTCCCCTGTCAAGTTCCATAACACTGAGTTTCTTTCTTTAATTCTCCAGGACATATTCTTGTTCTTTTTCAGGACTTGCAGATGCAATTGATTGACCCTGAAGAAATACCAGCAATTGAACGACTTACTCAGGAAGTTTTGATGCTTCAGGAAAAGGTAGCAAAACTGGAAGCATGGGGACAGGAAACCATAGGAAACAAAAGGCAGCAGGTATGATTGAAAAGGTGATGATGAATTCAACTAGCATGACTTCTATCCTGCCTTTGTTCAAAGGAAATGGGATTCTGTATATTGTGTTATTATTTTTATGGTATTGCTGAGATACACTGAGAGCCACTTTTGTATAGCAGATAAAGCATCAGGCTAGAGATTGTGAGTGATTCCTACCTTAAGCACAAAGTCAGCTGGATGACTCTGGGCCAGTCCCTCTCATTCCCAGGAGGAAGGCCATGGCAAACCACTTTCAAAAACCTGACAAGAAAAGGACTTGTAGCAAACTTAAATGTAAGCAATAAAACCTACATTTATTGCCAATTAATGTGGACTGTTCATGTTGCAGCTACTGGTGATGTTGGAGGGCTTAGTAGCAGAGAAGAAGCAGCTGAGTGAAACTCTGAAAGTAGAAAAGCAACTCTATTGCGATTTGGTGAAGTTTCATGCTCACCCTGACAGGTGAGGAAGACAATTTATTCCCCTTTTTTAGTTGAAAAAAAAGATTGGTATATTCTTATTAAAGTAAAGGTAAACATTCCCCTCACACATATGTGCTAGTCGTTCCTGACTCTAGGGGGCGGTGCTCATCTCCATTTCAAAGCCAAAGAGCCAGCATTGTCTGAAGACGTCTCCATGGTCATGTGGCTGGCATGACTAAATGCCAAAGGCGCACGGAATGCTGTTACCTTCCCACCAAAGGTGGTCCCTATTTTTCTACTTGCATTTTTTATGTGCTTTCGAACTGCTAGGTTGGCAGACGCTGGGACAAGTAACAAGAGCTCACCCAGTTATGCGGCTCTAGGGATTTGAACCGCTGAACTGCCAATCTTTTGATTGACACACTCAGCATCTTAGCCACTGAGCCACCACATCCCTTTTATTTTCCTATTACTCATTGCATATCTAAAAAAGATTGTTGGTTCACAGTGCTGAAAAGGATTGGGGAGTTGTCTGTTTGTATGCCTATAATTTTCCACTCTTTTCTTCATGTCAGTATAGTAGTGACATTATTGTTACAATTTGTAGGATCCATATTGTGTTCAGAAAAAGTTGGTACACCTTATCCTAATCTCCTTTCTTTTGTGCTTGGCCTCACCAACTCCAGACAAGAACAGATCCTTCAAGTAGAACTGGAGAAGATCCAGGCACTCCGTGGACAGCTAGAAGAGGTCCTTGGAAGAAGTGAGGAGTACCTGAGCAGGCTGGAATCATTGCACAGCATAGGAGGTGGGGAACAGGAGCGTGTGACAATCCTACCCAAGCATGCTTGCTGAGCTCTGGCCTTTCCACTGCCCCTGGTGCAGAACAGAAGCTGAACTAGCAGAGCAAGCTTGTGTTGACATTGAAGGTGTTGATTAGTACTTGCTGGAAATGGCATTTTTTACAAGCTATGTGGGCATCATTCACATTCCTAATATGGGCCTGTCAGGAGAATATAAATACATTTCCATTTCTTATTCCTTTCTAGTTGCGCCCACTTTCATTCTCTCCTCCCTTCAATTTGGCTAAATAAAGATTATTCCTATCCCCATTTGGTATTAATTGTTATGTGCCATATTTTATGTGCATACATTATAGAGATGTGGAGAGTAGGAATAAGGCTTTTTTTTTATTTGCTGCATTTGTTTAATTGTTTTTGTTATTATTCTCCCCATGCTTTTGAGTAAAAAATTCTTAAAAGTCTAGAATCAGCACAATCTTATTTTAGGTCATCTTAAAATTATGATGACAGTATTGTGAAGAAATTCCACACAAATTTGGCCTCAGCAGAAACAGAATATTTCGTGTTTTTAATTGTATTTTGTGCAAACTTGCAAAGGAACAATATATGTTTTACTTTATTGGTTCTCCTTGCATAAAGTGGAAGCCTTGGTTTTCTTGCCAGAAAAAAGTCTTCTCTCAAATGTCAAAGTTACTGGGGTTACCTAAGTTGGTGTAGCTCCACATTCATCCCAACCACTTTCAGAATTTTCCTGTTAGGTTAATATGAATTTGATTTTTTTTGGTGTTGATTTACATAATCTTCCCTTTCTTCCTAAAGTCCCTAATGAAAAAAAAATATAGACCATCCTTGAAATTTTAAACAATAGTACATATTCTACATTATATTATATTCAGATAGTACAGGTTTAATTTGGTAATTTATGTTGGAAAGGAATGCTACCACATACACATCTTCTCCAGGAAACAATAAGGTAACATCTCCAAAATCATTTGAAATTCCTCACAATTTTGAATATTGTTACAGGTTTCAAATATCACATTAGTGTTTCAATATTTTGTTTTGAAGAGCATTTTTCAGTCATGTATTAGTTTATATTAGATTATATTGCTTAAAAATATGTTATTTCACATGAAACTTATTTGCTAATGAATATCATTAAAACTTTGTATGTTCTGGTATATAAAAGGTGTCAGAGTAAACAAATAACATCAAAGTTTGCTCCCTGTTTCATTCACTTCATAAACAGACATCCAACATGAGATGTGTCAGTATAATTATTCCATTCAATCAATTCAAGTAAAAGAATATTAGGATTAGAAAGATATTCATTAAACCATGAGGATTGATTTAGTCCAGCTGATGAAAATCTCTTTCCTTCACAAACTTTAGAATACTGAAGTCTAATAACAAGAAAAATATGCAAGGACAATCAATAAACTACCATCACTTTCCCCAGGTATATGAAATGGAAAGTGGTTTTTCTGGGCAGAGATTAGCAGTCTGCTGTTCTCTCCCAGCTCTCGAATGTATTTATGAGTGCACTTACAATGGGATAATGGGGACATTTGTTACTAACTTTGAAATGGCATAAGGTATTTTCAGTATGCACAATCTCTTCCACAGTGACACTACGTTCTCTGAAACACTCTGCTTTCAGGCATGCAATCTAATTGTCAGTTGATTTGACAATTGTGACACTCTGTCCTTTCTTGCTCATTGTTACAAATTTTTAACATGAAATTCACTAATGTGTGATGGGGATGATCAGTGATTTGGCTTTGAAAGAGGACAATGCCTACAACTTTAAAGGTGATCATTAGAAAGTCCATAGGTAATGTGCCTGAGGAGCATGGGATGATGGTCTCTGATTTATGAAAGCATCTGGTTGGCCAACGCCCAGGGCAGACATTTTGGTGTAATCCTGTAAAGGACAATTATTTTATTAGTATTATTCAGGAAGGCATACCAGTTCACTAGCATGTCTTTATGCATACCAAAATATTCCAAAACCTTTAAAGTGCTATAACAAGAATAAATACTAATAAATTACTGAAGGCTGATGAAAGACCAGAGGAAAATAGTCATTGTTTCAAACCAAAAGACCTACTTAGATGGAAAGATTTTTGCCATTCTGTTGTTTCATCCATGCATGCTCATTCTGACCTACTTCTATCTGCAAGCATGATATTTGGTTGGAATTAGGTCAAATAACTTACATTTACCATTTTTTTCTACCCAATTTATCTTCTAGCATGCTATTAGAACTGGAAGGGAAATTTCCACTGCCCCTTTTCTGTGAAATGAAGTAGGCATTGGGGTGGAGGATGAGGGTTATTGGCTCCAGAGTACATAATGGCGGAGTGAAATCTGGTGTCTAGTTAACTGCACTCGCAAGAGATGTTATATGTGTACTAAAGCGCTTGCTCTTTTATATATGCATTTATGTGATTCCTAGTAATATAAACTTGGAGTCAAAACTATACAGTCATAAATTGCGTTATAAATTTAGGCAGATTCTGTGGTTGGGTATCTGGTGTCTTATTGTACACGTCCAAATAATTCTCTCTGAATGCAGGGAGGTGTTTTTTTATTCATTTTCACATTTCCTTTTATTTATTTCTACTTGATTTGTATCCATCCACTCCAAAGAATTCCTGGTGTCATTGTTCCCTCCAACTTCTGTGAACTAGAATAACAGGATTGGAAGGGACCTTGGAGGATTTCTAGTCCAACCCCCATCTTGAGTAATATACTTTAGACCAGTGATGGCTAACCTTTTTGCCATCGCGTGCCAGGAGAGGAGGGGGCGGGGGAGGGTCACGCGTGCACGTGCCCACGCGCATGCATGTGCAACCCCCTCCCCCCTCCCCCCCGCTCCTGGCACATGATGGCCTGGTAGGCCCGTTTTTCTTTCTTACCTGGTTCCAGATCCTCTCTGTGTATCTGGGAAGGGCGAAAACAGCCTTTCTCACTCCCTTGGAGGCCCTACGGAGGCTGAAAGGGCCCATTTCCCAACTCTAGGAGTCTCTAGGAGCCTCTCTAGGAGTCTCTGGAGGCTGGGGACAGGAAAAACGTCACTTCCTGTCCCACCGGGAGTCAGGAAATGTGCCCTTTCAGCCTCCGTAGGGCCTCCAAGGGAGTGGAAAAGGCTGTTTTCGCCCTTCCCAGATACACAGAGAGGATCTGGAGCCAGGTAAGAAAGAAAAACGGGCCTTCCCCACCCCGCCCCCAGGCCCTCCAGAGGCAGGAAACAGCCTGTTTCCCTACTTCTGGTGGGCCCAGAAGGCCCGAAAATCAGCTGGCCGGCATGCTCATGCGCCCCAGAGCTGAGCTGGCGTGCCCATTAATATGGCTCCGTGTGCCATCTGTGGCACGCGTGCCATAGGTTCGCCATCACGGCTTTAGACCATTCCAGACAAATGGCTGCCTAATCTCTTCTTGAAAATCTCTAGTGATGGAGTACCCACAGTTTCTAAGGATAAGCCATTCCACTGATTAATTGTTCTCTCCTTATTTCTCCTTATTTCAAATACATTTTCTGCCCAATTCCCCCCCAAACCCTCCCTAACCCTCCCCTCCCCCATGACTTCCTCTAGATAAAATCCAAATCAAAATTACATTTTTTGAAACTTAAACCCCTCCACCCCCTGTGTACTATTTATATCTTCATAGAACTCAGTTAATCTATCCCTACATAATACATTCAGCTAAAAGCTATCTGATATTTCCTAGTTTGATATTTATTCTGCACATAATCTATCCACTTTTTCCACTCCCATACATAAGTCTCTTGAGTTCGATCTTTTAAATATGCTGAAATCTTCGCCATCTCTGCAAAACTGGGCGTCTTCAAAGTCCATTCTTCAATAGTGGGCATGGCATCATTTTTCCAATATTGGCCTATCAATAATCTCGCTGCTGTCACCATATACAATATCAGCTTTGTTTCACCCAATGTAAAACCCTTAACTATACCCAATAAAAACAATTGTGGAGAAAACTAAAGTTATGCAAAACGTTTTGCATAACCCACCAAATTTTTATCCAAAAAGCCTTCGCTTTCTTGCAGGTCCACCATATATGATAATATGTGGCATCTAAACAATCACATCTCCAACATTTTTTTTAAAGTAGTTTTTATTGAATATAAATATTAAAAAAGACATACATAACATATACACAACAAACATTTATACAACATATACACAAAAAGAGTGTAATTTCTTCTTAAGCATTTTTTCAGAGTGACGTTCTACAATTCTATTTATGATATATTCCTTCACCTCTCCTTAATCTAATAATATTTTTTATTATATATATATATATATATATATATATATATATATATATATATATATATATATATATATATATATATATATATATATATATAAATCGGTAATATTTCCCCTATATTTTTTGTATATTTCTGATTTTTAATCAATTATACCAATTATTCCATATTTTATAATAGTCTGATTCTTCTCTTTCTTGTAATTCTTTGGTTAACCTATCCATTTCAGCGCATTCTAAAATTTTCCCTATTACTTCTGTTTCACTTGGTATTTTTTCTTGCTTCCAATTTCTTGCATAGGTTATTCTTGCAGCAGTTAATATGAATCACATCTCCAACATTTTGGTTGAACATTAGGATACATGCACGATAGTTTCTTAGGATCTAAATGCCACCTATAAAACATTTTATAAAAATTTTCCCTCAAGTTCTGTGACTGTGTAAATTTAACATTCTGGACCCATATTTTTTCCCATGTTTCAAACATCACTGGTTCTGCAAAATTTTGTGCCCATTTTATCATACAATCTTTAACCAGTTCATTTTCCGAGTCTCTTTCTAACAAAACATTATAAACCCTCTTAATATGCATTGGACCTTTCTCTTTTATATGTCTAACCAATTCTTCTTCATGCATCATTATACCAAGTTTTTGATCTTCTTTCCATCTCAATTGGAGTTGATTATACTGTAGCTAAATTAAATTAATCCCTTCTTCCAACAGTGTTTCTAATGTCTTTAGTTGCCATCTGCCCCCATCCATAAAAAGAACTTCTTTGTATAAAAACCCCCCGAGTGACATTATATTTGTATTCCACATAATATGACCAAGATCCAGCCATAACGGTATTTTGTAATCCCATTTGAATCGGTGCTTCTTCCAGACTCTCATCAAAGAGTTCCTAAGTATGTTTGAATACTTTGTCCACTTTGTTCTCGTAGAATAAATATGCATGCCAACCAAATTCAAGATCATGACTTTCTATATTCAATATTCCAGTCTTTATCCTTCCAAACCAATCACTTGCTTGTGTCAAGGCCGCTGCTTCATAATACAGTTGTAGGTTTGGAAGTTTAAGGCCTCCCCTTTCTGGGACATCTTGCATAATTTTCAGTTTAACTCTCGGCTTTTTCTCATTCCAGACAAACTTATTCACTCCTCTTTGCCATTCACTCAGTTGTTTATCACTTTTAAGCACCGGAATCATTTGAAACAAAAAAAGAAATCTAGGCAAAACGTTCATCTTAACTGCTGCTATTCTTCCAAGTAGCGACAGCTGCAGTTTTTTCCAGGTCTCCATATCCTTTTGTACCTCTCACCACAACACCTCATAATTATTTTGAAATAATTTTGAATTTGAATCTGCAACTTGAACTCCTAAATATTTAACCTTTGATACTATTTCAAAGACTGCCTTGCTTTCAAGTTCCTGCTTTCGAACTTGTGTCATATTTTTAACTATCATCTTCGTTTTTTTTTATTCAGTCTAAATCCTGATACCATACGATGATACCATACATTCTTCTATAATGTCTTTCATCTGGATTATTGATTCCATCGGCTGTGTTAGGGTAACAACCAGATCATCTGCAAATGCCCTAGTCCTATAATCTTCTTGCCTAATAACTATTCCATGTAAAGAATTTGAGTCCCGTATTGTATTCAACAAGACTTCTAGTGTTAAAATAAATAACAATGGGGATAGCGGACAACCTTGTCTTGTTCCTTTTTCAATACTAAAATTTGTAGTCAAACTTCCATTAATAACAATTTGTGCCATTTGTTGTTGGTAAATTGCTGCAACTGCCTGTATAAATTGATCCCCAAAGTCCATTTTTCTTAAAGTCTTTAATAGAAAGTTCCAATCCACTCTATCAAAGGCCTTCTCCGCATCCAAAAACACCAGCACTGCAGAGATCTGTTTATTCTTCTCAAGATATTCCAATAAGTCTATTATTTGCCTTACATTATCCTTCATGTATCTGCCTTCTATAAATCCTGCTTGATCATGATGAATCACCTCTTGAATAACTGGCATTAACCTGTTGGCTAATACTTTTGCAAAAATTT
Source organism: Pituophis catenifer annectens (assembly GCF_029215685.1). NCBI lineage: Eukaryota > Metazoa > Chordata > Lepidosauria > Squamata > Colubridae > Pituophis > Pituophis catenifer. The sequence continues at coordinate 103,461,964 of NW_027256883.1, read as the reverse complement.
TGTAGTCATTATTCAGAAGAGATATTGGTCTGAAATTCGCAGGTTTTTTAAGACCTGCTTGCTCTTTCGGTATCAATGAAATATAAACTGCTTTCCATGAGGGAGATATTTTACCCCCTTGTTGTATACTGCAAAATAAGTCTTTGAGGCATTCAACCATTTCTGCTTGTAAAGTTTTATAATACACCGCAATTAAACCATCCGTCCCTGGTGCTTTAGCTGTTTTCAGTTGTTTAATTGCGGCAATAATCTCAACTGTTATCGGTTGACTCATTTTTTCCTTTTGTTCACTAGATATTTTGATAACTCTTCTTTCTTCTAAGTATTTATCTATAAGTCCAGTTTTTATATCATCTTTAGCATATAATTTGGTATAATAGTCTAAGAAAGCTTCTTTAATTAATTTTTGTTGAAAAATTTCCTTTCCTCCATTCTCAATGCTACCAATAACCCGTGTACTCTGTCGGTTCCTCAATGTGTAGGCCAACCATCTGCCCGGTTTATTAGTGTTGCAAAATGTATTATGTTTCGCAAATTGTAAGTTAATTGCTGTTTGTTCCGCCATAAGCATTCTTCATCATATGGCTTAGCCTCCAGACCCTTTATCATCTTTGCTGCTCTTCTCTGCACTCTTTCTAGTGTTTCAGCATCAATTTTGTATTGAGGTGACCAGAACAGGATGCAGTACTCCAAGTATGGTCTCATGATTGCAGTATAAAGGGAACTATCACATCATGTTATTTTGATTTTATCACTCTGTTGATGGAGCCTAGGACTGAATTGACTTTTTGGCCAATGAAGCACACTGCTGGGCCATACTTATACTTAAGTGCTGATCCACTAGGATACCTAGATCCCTCCCACAGTTGCTACTGTTGAGCCAAGTACCACCTAATCTAACTCTGTGCTTTTGGGTTTTCTTGCCTAAAGTGGAAGCTTACTTTTCTCACCATTGAATTGAATTTTGTTGGATAGGGCCCAGTGTTCAAGTCTATCAAGATCTTTTTTATACGTTTTTATTTTTAAATATATATAAGTATTAAATACATGAACATCTGGGTATCATTAATTTTGATACCAAATAATAGTGATGAGATTAACAATTTGGATAGCCGGCGCCGGTCTCACCTGGCTCCTTGGTATACTGAGGAGTTGAGGGAGATGAAGCACCAAAAAAGATGCCTAGAGAGCAGTTGGAGGGCTAGTCGTTCTGAATCCGACCGGACACTGGTAAGATCTCATATTAAGAATTACCTAGTGGCGATAAAAGTAGAGAAGAGTAACTACTTTTCTGCTCTTATTGCATCATCAGATAATTGCCCAGCCGCCCTGTTTAGGGTGACCCGCTCCCTGCTCCACCAGGGGGCGCGGGAGGGCCCCTTGGAGGGTAGAGCTGAGGATTTTGTACAATATCTGTATGACAAAATCGCTCAGATTCGGGAACAGCTGGACTCTGACTGGGTAGATCCAGGGGAGATGACAGGGGCAGGTCCTGAGAATATTATATGGGAAGAGTTTGATCCTGTGACTCCCAAAAGCGTGGACAGGATACTGAGCAGACTGAGTGCGGCCACATGTTTATTGGACCCGTGTCCCTCCTGGTTGGTACTGGCCTCCCGGGAGGTGACGCGAGGCTGGCTCCAGGGGATTATAAATGCTTCTTTGAGTGAGGGTGTCTTTCCCACCACCTTGAAAGAGGTGGTGGTACGACTTCCGGTGGCTCCGCAGACGTCGAGGACGGTCTCCATAGACCGCCAGCCACCCGATCTGTTAAAACCGCCCTGACAGCGCTAAACAGCTGTCCGGCGGTTTGAAAAAACTCTCCTTCGGGCAAAGAAGGAGAGGAGAGCCGGAGGGGGTGGGTAGAGCTCCCCGAAAGTCACTGGATTAACTCCAGGGACTCGGAGGGTGAGAGCTCCCCAGTTCACCCCTCCCATCGCTCCGGATCGCTGGTGCCTCTGTCTTCAGAGCAAGACGTCTGCGTCCAATTCTGCCGGCAAACAGTGAGTTTTAATGATTTTCAACAAGGCAGACAGAGCGGAAGCAAGAGTGCAAGCTTTTTAAGAGAAACAGAACTTAACTCTGTGAATACATTGTTGCAAACGGAGCTCTCTGGAGCTGGAGGCTGGGAGGAAGCCTTTGTTATGGGCGGAAGGGAAAGTGAAAGTTAAAAGGAAACTGCTTGTTAATAGCCCTCTGCCTGAAGAGAAAACTACTGGGCTTTGAGTATAGTTTGAAGAGAGGATTGTTTACTTTGGAAAAACTTTGGAATATACTTTCTAAGACTGTTTACAAGATTTTCTGGCTGTAAAAGGAAAACTTTTCTTTAAATAAAATGGCTGCTAAACAACTAAAGCCACCAACTTCTAAAGGGGGAGGAGGTTCCCCTGTAGTGACTCAAAAACAACAACTTCCGGCTGATACACAGTCACAAGACCTTAAAGAATTTATAATGGGTGCCCTGAATAATCAGACAGAAATGATGAAAGGATTTTCAGAGGAGTTAAAGAAACTTACAAGTGTGGTGGAGGAAAAACATGATGAAATAAGAGATGACATTGTTTTTGCAGTTTCAGGATTGGCTACTCACATGTTAAAGATTGAGGAGAGAGTGCGGGAAATTGATGATGCTAATTTGGAGATTGCAACTAAACTGGGAGAGGTTATGATACAGACAGAGAAAGTGGATGACGAGATGGTTATGTTACAGTACAGGTCAATGGAATTTGCCCTGAGGCTGAGAGGTTTGAAAGAAAAGAGTGGTGAAAATTTAAAAGATGTTTGCTCCAATGCTTTAGCAGAGCTGATTCCAGAAAGGCCAGCAGATGTGGCAATTCAAATGGACAAAATTTACAGGGTCAATTCCTGGCTGGCAAAACAAAAGCAGCTACCAAGAGATGTGGTGATCTATTTTACAACAAGGAGAGTTAGAAATGACATTTTGCAAGCGTCTTATAGAAATAAGATTAAAGTGGAAGGACAAGAGCTGGTGGTCCTGAAAGAGCTTCCTCCTAAAATGTTAAGAGATAGAAAGCAGTTTGGTTTTTTGGTGAACGAACTAAGAAACCAGCAAATTCAGTACAGATGGGATGTCCCATTTGGGATAATAGTGCCATACGCTGGGCAAAGACATCGCTTAAACACAGTTGGAAAAGCAAAAGATTTTTATGCCAATGTTTTAAAGGCTGGAAGGCCACCCTCACCAGGGGGTGCTAGAAAGCAATTGGAAATTACTCAACAAGAGAAAGATGGAGGGCAACCACAAACCTATGCTCAAGTATTAGCTGGAGGAGCTATTCTGGAAGAAGATCCATTACTGACTGGGGGTCCACCACCAACCTTGGAGTCATTAACGATGATTCAGCTGCCAAAAGATCAACGACTGACAAGGGCTACCTATAAACAACATATGGCGCAACAGCCTCAAGATTCAACTCAACAAGCCCAAAAAACGCAAGCAGTGGGAGGAGCTAGGCCGAAGTCTAAAATGGCGGAGGAGGTTCAGCTGATGCTCTCGAAGCTTGGAACGCCCAGAGATGGCAAATAAATTTCTATCTTGGAATGTTAACGGTTTAAATTCTCCACAAAAAAGAAAGAAAATATTTCATTATTTGAAGCAATTTCAGAACGATGTTATTTGTTTGCAAGAAACGCATATTAAATCTTCAGATCAAAAGTACTTGATAAATTCGAAATTAGGTATACATTTTGTGGCATCAGCACCAGAAAAGAAAAACGGCCTAGTAATATATGTTAAAAGAGGCTTAGTGGCCAATTTAATTGAGGCTGATACTCAAGGTAGATATATCGCAATTGAATTAATAACACAGAGTGGGAAGCTGCTTGTAATTGGAGTATATGCACCTAATCAACAACAAGATAAATTTTACAAACTTTTACATACCAAAATACTACAATGGGACTATAGATCCTTATTTTTAATGGGTGATTGGAATGGGGTATTAGATACCCAGAAAGATAAAAAAAGTCTTTCCAAGATCTCCATGCGTGCTAAGTTGCCTAAATCTTTTTTTGATATTTTGGAGGATATGGAGCTTAGAGACGTTTGGAGAGAAAGGAACGTATTGGAGAGTGATTTTACTTTTTTCTCAGACAGGCACCAATCTTTTTCGAGGATTGATTTTATATTAACTACAAACGATCTTTTTTCTAGGGTGAAGAGTACGAAGATATGTCCAAGAACTTTAACTGATCATAGCCCAGTTTGGGTGGAATTAGAGCAGGAGAGAGGGGAAAGGAGGTCTTGGAGGTTAAATGAGAATTTATTCAGATATGAAGACAATCTGTGTGAGCTTAAAAAACAAATGAAAGAATTTTTTATTAATAATATGAACAAAGGAACTTCGATGGAGATGGTATGGGATGCGTGTAAGGCTTATATGAGAGGAACATTAATCTTTTTGAATAATAAACATAGATTAAAACAACAAAATAGACGGAAAGAGATAGAGGAGGAAATTAAAAAGAAAGAACAATTGCTTATAATTAATCCGGGAGATAAAAAGGCAAAAGATATGATTAATATTTTAAGAGAGCAATTTAATATGTTAATGGCGGGGCAAGTAGCAACTAGCATACAATATGCCAGACATAACATATTTTGTAATGCTAATAAACCTGGGAGATGGTTGGCTTACACGATGAGGAAAAAACAGAAATCACGTATTATAGATAAAATAGAATTTAGAGGTAAAGAGATTTATCAACAGAATTTAATAAAAAAGGCTTTTTTGGAGTTTTACACAAAATTATATGCTAAAGATGCAATTCAAGATGATGATATTGATAGATATCTAAAGATGGAGATTCCTGAATTAACGTTGGAACAGAGAGATAGATTGAATCAGCCAATAACTTCTGAGGAAATTGTAGGAGCAATTAAACAATTAAAAATAGGTAAGGCTCCGGGAACAGATGGACTAACAGCTGTTTATTATAAACACTTACAATCCGAAATGTTAGAACCACTAAAAAATTTATTTAATAAGATACAATTAGGAGGAGGAGTACCACCCTCTTGGAAAACAGCCTTTGTTTCACTAATTCCAAAGGAGGACCGAAATTCCATTAAACCGGAGAATTTCAGGCCAATTTCACTTCTGAATACTGATTATAAGATTTTTGCTAAAATATTAGCTAATAGACTAATGCCAGTTATGCAACAAATAATTCACAATGATCAATCAGGGTTTATAAAAGGTAGACAAATGAGATACAATGTTAGACAAATTGTAAACTTATTGGAATATTTGGAAAAAAATAATCAAGTCCCTGCAGCGTTTATATTCTTGGATGCAGAGAAGGCATTTGATCGTTTGAACTGGCAATTTTTATTTAAGATAATAGAGAAAATGCGCTTTGGGGAATATTTTACACAATCAATTAGAGCGATATACCAGCAGCAATCAGCACAAATCATAGTTAATGGAGGTTTAACAGAGGCTTTTAAAATTGAGAAAGGAACAAGACAGGGGTGTCCTCTGTCCCCATTATTATTTATTTTGACTTTGGAGGTATTACTGAATAAGATACGTGATTCACAAAAATTGAAGGGTATTGTAATTAGACAACAAGATTACAGATTAAGAGCCTTTGCAGATGATTTGGTTATTACCTTATCTCAACCTATAGAGTCGGCTCCATACATATTGGATATAATTAATCAATATGGGAAGGTATCAGGATTCAAAGTTAATTCACATAAGACAAAGATGATAGTTAAAAATATGACTACATTTGAAAGAGACAAATTAGCAAGATTAACAGATTTTGAAATAGTTAAAAAGGTTAAATATCTAGGGGTATACATAGCAGCTTCAAATACAAAATTATACAAAAACAATTATGAGGTACTTTGGCAGAAGGTACAGAAGGATATGGAAAATTGGAAAAAATTACAGTTGTCTTTATTGGGAAGAATTGCAGCAATTAAAATGAATGTTTTACCTAGATTTTTATTTCTGTTCCAAATGATACCTGTGCTTAAGAAAGACGAAAATTTGAGAGAATGGCAGAAAGGTGTTAATACTTTTATTTGGGCTGGGAAAAAACCCAGAATAAAAATGAAAATTATACAAGATACACGTGAAAGAGGGGGTCTTAAAATGCCTAATTTAAGATTATATTATGAAGCAGCGGTTTTATCACAAATCAGTGATTGGTTTAATTTAACTGAGGGGAGAATTTTGAATTTAGAAGGTTATGATTTGTTATATGGATGGCATGCCTATTTGTTATATGACAAAAAAGTGGATAAAGTATTTAAGGTTCATATATTAAGAAATGCTTTGTTAAGGGTTTGGAAAAAATATCAATATAAGTTAAATTATAAGATACCTTTATGGGCAAATCCTAGACATGCAATAGAAAATATAAGTATAGAACAAAAACAGGAGGTGATTACTTATAAAGAGCTTCTTATTATGGAAAGGGGGGTAATGTATTTGAAATCTTTAGATATACTGAGAGAAGAAGGTATAATTTATACATGGTTTCAGTATGGTCAACTTCAAGCTAGATGGAAGGAAGATCAAAAAATTGGCTTTGTGCAAAATGAGGAGAATTTGGTAAAACAAATTAGAGATCAAAAACAAATGCATATTAAAAGGTTGTATAATGCTTTATTGGAAATAGATTCTGAGACGGAATTGGTTAAAGACTGTATGATTAAATGGGCACAAAATTTTCAAGAGCCAGTAATGATGGAAACTTGGGAAAAGATTTGGATTAGAAATGTGAAATTTACACAAGCACAAAATTTAAGAGAAAATTTTTATAAAATGTTTTATAGATGGCATTTAGATCCTAAAAAATTATCATGTATGTATTCTAATGTGCAAGCTAAATGTTGGAGATGTGACTGTGATGATGCAACTTATTATCATATATGGTGGACTTGTAGAAAAATCAAAGCATTTTGGATAAAGATTTGGTGGGTGATGCAGAATATTCTTAAAAAGAGACTGAAATTTACTCCACAGTTGTTCTTATTGGGTATAACTACGGACTGTACAGTTGCAGAGACTAAATTGATTTTGAACTTGATAACAGCAGCAAGATTGCTGGTAGCACAATACTGGAAGAAGGACTTTTTGCCTACTATTGATGACTGGATACTGAAAGTAACTAATTTAGCTGAAATGGCTAAAATTTCAGCATATCTGAAGGATCATACACAGGAAAGGTACATACAGGACTGGAGAAGATGGATTGATTATATACAAAATAAGTATCAGACCAAAAAATATCAAATAGCTTATGAATGATTTCTTTTATTTGTATAAGCGTTATATAAGTGACATTAGAAGTATTATGTTTAAGAAATAGGATTTTATATATGGGGGGTTAAGAATTTTTTTTATAGGGATGTTAGTTTAATGATTGGTTATGCAATTTAGATTATTGTTAGAGATCAATAGAAATACCTTGTGTTCTGCTCTGGGAAGTCGGGGAGGGGGAGGGGTGGTGGTGGGGGGTTGTGGGGAAAATATGTTTGTTTTTAAAACTTTTTCAATAAAAAAAAAAAAAAAGAAAGAGGTGGTGGTGAGGCCCCTCCTCAAGAAGCCCTCCCTGGACCCGGCTGTGTTAGCAAATTATCATCCTGCTTTGTTGCGAAGGTTGTTGAGAGTGTGGTTGCATGACAGCTGCCTCAGTACCTGGATGAATCGACTTATCTAGATCCGTTCCAGTCGGGCTTCAGGCCTGGGTACAGCACAGAGACGGCATTGGTCGCATTGGTTGATGATCTCTGGAGGGCTCGGGACAGGGGTTGCTCCTCTGTCCTGGTCCTATTAGACCTCTCAGCGGCTTTTGATACCATCGACCATGGTATCATGCTGCACCGGTTGGAAGGGTTGGGGGTGGGGGCACTGTTTTACAGTGGTTCTCCTCCTTTCTCTCCGACCGGTCGCAGTCTGTGTTGACAGGGGGGCAGAGGTCGACCCTGAGGCCCCTTGTATGTGGGGTGCCGCAAGGATCGGTCCTCTCACCTCTTTTGTTCTCTTCTGTTCTGTTCGCTTCTGCTGTGAAGCCGCTGGGTGAGATCATCCGTGGTTTTGGGGTGAAGTACCATCAGTACGCTGATGACACCCAGCTGTACATCTCCACCCCAGACCACCCCAATGATGCCCTCGAGGTGATGTCCCGGTGCCTGGAGACCGTACGGATCTGGATGGGGAGGAACAGACTCAGGCTCAAACCATCCAAGACCGAGTGGCTGTGGTTTCCGACGTCCCGATATAGTCAGTTGGCGCCATCTCTGACTATTGGGGGCGAGTCGTTGGCCCCCACAGATGGGGTTCGCAACTTGGGCGTCCTCCTGGACTCGCGGCTGTCTTTAGAAGAGCATATGGCGGCCGTGGCCAGGAGGACTTTTTATCAGGTTCGCCTGATTTGCCAGTTGCGTCCCTTTCTGGATCGGGACTCGTTACGCATGGTCACTCATGCCCTTGTCACCTCATGCCTGGATTATTGCAATGCTCTCTACATGGGGCTCCCCTTGAGGAGCACCCGGAGGCTCCAATTGGTCCAGAATGCGGCCGCGCGGGTGATGACGGGAGCGAGGTGGCACTCCCATGTGACCCCCCTCCTGCGCGAGCTGCACTGGCTCCCACTGGTCTTCTGGGTGTGCTTCAAGGTTTTGGTTACCACCTTTAGAGTGCTCCATGGCTCAGGACCAGGGTACTTACGAGACCGCTTTCTGCCACCAGTAGCCTCTCACCGATCAGTTCGCTCCCATAGAGAGGGGCTCCTCAGGGTGCCGTCGGCCAAACAATGTTGACTGACAGCCCCCAGGGGGAGAGCCTTCTCTGTGGGGGCACTTGCCATCTGGAACGAGCTCCCCCCGGAGATACGGAGGATCCAAGACTTACGCATCTTCCGCCGCGTCCTAAAAACATTTTTATTCCAACAGGCTGGTCTGGCCTAACTCTCCCTTTTAAATTGGCTTTTAAATTGGGTTTTAAATGTTTTTTAGATAAATTGGATGTTTTAATTTGTTTTCTGAGCCTAAATTATTTAATCTGTTTTTAATGGTTTTTTAACTTTTGTATGTCTTTGTATTTTATCTTGGCTGTTCACCGCCCTGAGTCCTTCGGGAGTAGGGTGGTATACAAATATGATAAATAAATAAATAAATAAAATAAAAATTACATTAATCATGCATCATTATAGTAATATTGTACATAACACAGTCATCTTTCAACTTCTATGTCGAAGCGTAAATCAGGAAGTTAGAAAAGAAAGAATGTAGATATGCGCAGTAGCTCAACGTTTCACAAGACTAGTCTTATCTCTGTTGCTATAGATACGTGATGAAGTTCTCTGGCAGGCTACCGTAACGCTCAGAATGGACGCTCAATTGACAAACACATAACGCAGTGACATTCTAGTCCTTTCATCTACATATTTTAACATATTATATAGAAATATGCATAATAATATTTTTCCCCTTTATAATTTCTACTTCTATCTATAATATCACAAATCTTATATTGGTAGGTATTCTATTTCTATCCTTCATCTCTTATCCATTTTGGTATTTCAGTTCTTGTTAATTTTGCTTTTTTTTTCCTTTAGCATGTTTTCCACATCATCATAATAACATTATAAATCTTACAATTAACATTGTTAACAATATAATATTTACTCCACCATATATCTAATCCCTCATCATTTGATTTTTCTAATATTTTATTATACAATACTAATAGCCATAGTAACCTGAATACTGTTGTTTAAGAGTATATAATACAATCATCTTTCAACTTCTGATCCTTTCCTCTACATACTAATTTTAAGGCATTATATAAGAATATACTTAATAATATTATCCCTTTTTCTAATTCCTACCTTCATAGCATAAATCTTATATTGGTGGATATTCTGTTTCTATCCATCATTTGTTGTTTGCTTCAATATTTCAATTCTTATTGATTTTTTCGCATGTTTTCCATACTCCTCCTTTGGAATTTTATATCTCCATATTTGGTCTAAATGTTTCCTCTGTCACTGCCTCTGACTCTCATTGCCAAATCTTCACTATACCTATCAGTGTCTCTTTAGGAATGTCTTTCTGCTCATCCAATTTTATTTTTAAGTTTCTTAATGTATAGTCAACTTGATCTATTTCATTCATTTTAATTATCTCTTCCTTCTCCTTGTTTTCTAAATTCGATTGTTGTTTTATCTGCTCTATCCTTTCCTCTGTTTTTTCTATTTTCTCAGCTATTTCCTGGGTTTCCTGTTCATTTTTCATTGTCATTTGCTGGACATTTTCTAGTCTCACAACTATATCATGCACCAAACCCTTTATCTCCTTGTGGTTCTTTGTTATAGGAGAAGTGGGAAGCCTTCCGGTTTCCTTGTCTTCGGCGACGGCGGCGCTCTTTGAAGCTCCGCCAGCCCCGCCGCCTGTAGAGCCGCTTCGAGACGAAGAAGCGGCTCGAAAACTTCTAAATCCACAGGATTGAAGAAGGAGAGATCGCAGGGCACAGGTTGAGCCCCTGTAACCCCCCAGGGAAGTTTCTGGGGAGAGAACAGGCGTGGCTCCCTCCCAACCTGCTGAAACTCCGGGCGACGTGGGACGATTCTGCCTTTGCAGAACAAGCCGGCTGCAGGAAACTTAAAGCGAAAGAACCAGCTTTAATAAACAGCGAAACTACTGAATCCTGAAATTTGGAAACGCAAGTATTAGCACTTTGTTGACTTTTCAATCTGAGAAAATGCGAGTGAGTGAAAGTGCTTTGAAAAAACATGGCGCCTAGCCTCAGAGTTAACGAGCCAGCGAGTGTGGATTGGTGAAGTTACTTTGCTTTGTTACAAAGTTTCCAAGTTGCTACAAAGTTGCCTTGCTTGTTATAAGAGAAACAACTGGGAAATTTTTCCCTTTTCAATATTGGACTTTGCTTTATTTTAACCCTTATTTGATCAAATCTGGGGGACTTTTTTAGAAGTCTTTGTGCAGGAGGGAAAGGAAAAGGAACTTCCCTCTTTAGAAAAACTAGATCACGAGCCAGGATGGCTTCAAAGAAGCAGGAAGGGAAGGCATTAGGGGGGGGATCCCCCACACACAAACATGAAACGCAACTTCCCCCTGCTCAACAGCTACAAACTCAGAAAAAAGAATTTGATGTGGGAGATTTAAAAGAATTTATTTCTAAAACTTTGGATGATAAATTTCAAAAATCTCAACAGGAGATAGATGATAAACTTCAAAAATCACATCAGGAATTTATGCAGGAAATTAATGAAGTTAAAGACATGGTGAAACAGAATCAAAATAAGGTGACCAAAAAAAATATCAGAAGTGGCGTCTGGCCTGGCAGAATTTATTGGGAAAGTTGATTTTAAAGTTGAAGAATTTAAATCAGAAGTTAATGTTAAGATGAAAGACAATGATTATAAAACTGATGAAGTTGACAATAAAATGCAGAGAATTGAAGATGAGATTGTTATGATACAATTCCGGGTGATGGAATTCGCCATACGGCTTCGGGGAATTCGAGAGGAGGAGAGACAGGATTTGAGACAAGTTTGCTCTGAAGCCTTGGCTAAGATTTTACAAGCTAATCCTGATTTGGTATTTCATAAAATAGATAAAATTTACAGAGTGAACTCTTGGGTGGCCAGACAAAGACAACTGCCCAGAGATGTGGTCATATACTTTACTGATAGAGAAATTAGAAATGATATCCTGCAAAAATCTTTTCATACTTCTGTACAAGTGGGGGGTTCACGACTTGAAATTTTTAAAGAATTACCTCCTAAAATGTTGAAAGCTAGAAAAGAATTTGGTTTTCTTGTTAAGGAATTGAAAAATTTACAGATACCCTTCCGGTGGGACGCACCAGCTGGGATAATTTTTAGATATAAGGGAGAAGGATATCGGTTGAATACCGTGGAGAAGGCACAACACTTTTACAGTACTATTCTTAAGGAAAGAACACCATCTCCACGTACATCTACAGTTTTGGAGATTAAGGAGAGTGAAGAGAGGCAATTGAAAGAACAGTCTAAGCAGGAATTAGAAATAGTGCAAGGTGCAGAAGGAGGTTTTTTGAGTGAGCCCTTGTTGGATTCTTCTCCAATTTTGGATTTGATTCAGTTGACTGAAGTTAAAGATCAACGTATAACTAGAGCTCAATCCAAGCTACTTAAACAAAAGCAACAACAACAACAGGAAAGACAAGACAAGAAGGCAGTTAAGAGTACTGTACAAGAGAGTGGCGCTATGGGAGGAGCGAGATCGAAGCTTTCGGATGAACTTCAAATATTTTGCTCTGCGCTCCAGAAAGAGGCTGATGACCTTTAAGTGTCTATCTTGGAATGTCAATGGGTTGAATTCAGCACAGAAAACGAAGAAATTATTTACATATTTGAAACAATTTAATAATGATATAATATGTTTACAAGAAACGCATATTACAACTCAAGATCAAAAATATTTGATAAACCCAAAACTAGGAGCACATTATATATCTTCAACTTCGCAGAAAAAGAATGGTGTGGTTATTTATGTAAATAAAAAATTAACAGCGAAAGTTATAGAAGCAGATCAAGATGGTAGGTTTGTAGCAATTGAATTGCTCACAGCAAATGGCCAAATTCTTTTGATTGGAATTTATGCTCCCAACCAACAACAGGACTATTTTTATAAGATGTTACATACTAAAATATTGCAATGGGACTATAGATCTATTTTAATTATGGGAGACTGGAATGGAGTAATTGATTCTAAACTAGATAAAAAGAGCTTGGCAAAGTCTAGAATTAGACTACCACAGACTTTTTTTGATATGAAAGAAGATATGGAACTAAAAGATGTTTGGAGAATACATAATCCAAATGAATTGGATTACACTTTCTTTTCTGATAGACATAGATCCTTTTCTAGGATTGATTTTATCCTGTTGTCAAATGATCTACTTGTTAAGACAAAAAGAACAAAGATTTTTCCAAGAACTTTGACTGACCATAGCCCTGTATGGATAGAAATTGAGATGGATAAGGTTGAGAGACGTTCTTGGAGACTAAATGATAACTTGTTTAGATATGAAAAAAATACAATAGAACTTAAAAAGCATTTGAAAGAATTTTTTGAAATAAATTTGAATAAAGGTACCCCAATTGAAATTGTTTGGGACGCAAGTAAAGCTTATATGAGAGGGGTACTTATCTACATGAATTCTAAACATAGACTGTTCCGACAAAAGAAAAGATCTGAGTTGGAAATGGAAATAAAGAATAAAGAACAGTTACTTATTAAAAACCCAACAGATGAAAGAATACGAAGTGCCAAACTCCATGATTTATAGAGAAAGGTACTTTTACTAGAAAATGAAGTGAACGCAACCAAGGAAAGCTGAAATTAAAGGCAATAAGCGCGAAAATTGCATATAGAAAGCATCCCCTCCCACTGTCCATCGTAAATCATCCAATCCAAAAGGTCTCCCAGGGTCAGGTGGAAGCACGTCTGGCAGCGTCATCAATCGGAATGCCACAACGGTTGACCCGATAGCAACTTCAAAGATTCAGTTTCGTTTCTTCCAAAGTCCTCCAGCACGCTTCCCTCCCCCAGGCCCCCTAGCTCTCCCCCCTCCCGTTTCTTATGGCAGCCAAAGCAGTAAAAGTGGAGGCTGACATTCGGCCCCTCTGTAGAAGAGATGTTAGTCCTAAACAGGGAAAGTGAAAGAAAAGGCAACACAGAAATTATGGTTTATCAGGGTATTTGGTATGAAACAACTGTACTTTCCTCGGCGCCCGGACATCACGTTTATTCACCCATTCAGCTTGAGATAAAGGGAAATGTTTCCAAGCCACCAGATATTGTACTTTACCATGGTGCTTCTTAGAGTCTAGAATTTCTTTAACTTCAAAATGTTGTTCCCCTTCTATCAGTATGGGTACCGGGGAAGAAACTTGGTCCGGATGCAAAGGGGATGAGTGTTCTGGCTTCAGCAAGCTAACATGAAATACAGGGTGGATTCGTCTCAGAATTTTTGGCAATTCCAATTCAACTGTTACTGGGTTAATGAGTCTAGTGATTAGAAAAGGACCCACATACTTGAGTCTGAGCTTTTTGGATTTCTGGGAAGTCTGTAAATATTTGGTGGAAAGATAAACTTTATCACCCACTTTGTACACATGTGCCGGGGACCTTTTTTTGTCAGCCTGGGTTTTATGTGCTCAGTGTGCGTCATCTAAAACTTTTCGAGTTACTGCCCAAGTACCCCATAGCTGTTCGATCCACTCAATTAAAGAGGGGTTATGTGGGTTATCCTGTGGTAGCTCGGGGATTGGCACAAACTCCTGACCAGACGCTACCTTAAACGGAGTGAACCCGGTGCTGCTATGTATGGAGTTATTGTATGCCACCTCTGCAAATGGCAATAGGTCCACCCAGTTGTCTTGCTGGTAATTTACATAACATCTCAAGTACTGTTCTAACATGGCATTGGTTCTCTCACAAGCCCCATTAGTCTGGGGGTGGTGGGCGGAGCTTAACCCCTGGGCGGAGCCTATCAACCTTAAAAACTCCTTCCAAAAGTTGGAAGTAAATTGTACACCCCTGTCCGAAATTATACGTTTTGGAGCCCCATGTAATCGGTAAACATGACGAATAAACAATTTTGCAAGGGTTTTAGCTGAAGGGATTTTAGAACAGGGGATGAAGTGCACTTGTTTGGAAAACAAATCCGTTACAGCCCAAATGACTGTGCACCCTTCACTTTCTGGTAGGTCAACAATAAAATCCATGGCTATCTCTTTCCAAGGGGCATTCGGCCTTGCCACACTCTGAAGTAAACCAGGCGGCTTCCCCGGAGGTCTCTTAGCTGAGGCACATACCGGACAACTAGCCACATATGCCTCTATGTCCTTTTTGAGTGCAGGCCACCAAAATTGTCTTTTAACGAGATTTAGAGTTTTAACAAATCCAAAGTGTCCTGCCGCCTTGGCGTCATGAGCGTACTGCAACACTGTTACTCTTAAACTGACAGGAACATACAATTTCACCCCAATCCAAGCTAGACCATCACGGAGCGTACATTCATTTGAGTGGGTTTTAAACCATTCGTCAGTTTTCAGGGCTTCTTGCAGTTTCTGAAGTAACTTGCCCGAGAGGGCTGGATCAGTCTTCGCCTGCACTCTGGTAGTCATTGGCACTGCTAGTTGTGTCGAAAGGATGATAGGATGAACCACTTCCTCCTTGGTGCTATTGTATTGAGGCAATCTGGAAAGTGCATCCGCCATGAATTTCTTTCCACCAGGAAAGTAGCGTAGAGTGAAATTAAAACGGTTGAAGTGCTGGGTCCAACGAGCTTGCTTTGGTGACAGTTTATGCGGCGTTTTCAACGCCTCCAGGTTTTTATGGTCAGTCCAAACTTCAAAAGGATGCTTTGCTCCTTCCAGAAATTGTCTCCACGTTAACAATGCCCATCGCACTGCAAAAGCTTCCTTTTCCCATATGACCCATCTCCTTTCGTTTTTTGACAATTTACGGGACGTGTAAACACAAGGTTGTAATTCTCCTTCTGCGTTCTTCTGCAGAAGTACTGCTTCCACAGCCACGTCGCTTGCGTCAGCCTGTACTACAAAAGGTTCTTCCATGTCCGGATGTTTGAGAACTGGTTCAGCAGCAAACAACCATTTCAACTTTTCGAATGCCGCTTGACATTCCATAGTCCATTCAAGGGGTCGTGAGGGCCTTGGTTTTACTTCACCTTTAGTTTTCAGAAGATTTGTTATTGGCAGCGCGATTTTGGCAAACGAGGGGATAAACTGTCTATAAAAGTTAGCAAATCCCAGGAAACTCTGTAGTTGTTTGCGGGTACGTGGCGTGGCCCATTCCAATACAACCCGAACCTTTCCAGGGTCCATCTCAATTCCCTCATGCAATATGCGATATCCAAGATAGTCAATTCTGCTTTGGTGGAACTCGCACTTAGAAAGTTTGGCATATAGTTCAGCAGCCCTGAGTTTTTTCAGGACAGTTCGCACCAACTTCACATGCTCTTCCATGTTCTCAGGGTAGATAAGAATGTCATCCAAGTAGACCAGTACCCCTTTATACAGGTGCTCATGCAGTACTTCGTTAATCAATTGCATGAACACAGCAGGGGCTCTCTGTAATCCAAACGGGAGCACTCTAAACTGGAAACATCCAAGTGGGCAATTAAATGCTGTTTTCCATTCATCCCCCTCTTTAATTCTCACTCGGTAGTATGTCTCTCGTAAGTCAAGTTTGGTGAAGACTTTTCCCTTTCCTAAGTGCACTAGCATGTCCTTCATGAGTGGCAGGGGGTAAATATTTTCCACGCAAATAGCGTTAAGATTCCTATAATCAACTACCAAGCGAGAGGAGCCATCCTTCTTTTCTCGGAACAATACTGGTGCCGCCACCTTTGGTCTGGCTGGTTGGATAAAACCCCAGTTCTAGATTTTTATCAATGAAGTTTCGCAATTCCCCTAGTTCTTGAGGGGTCATGGCGTAGATTTTTGGCTTAGGGAGCTTCACCCCGGGGAGTATTTCAATAGTACAGTCCGTAGCTCTGTGGGGAGGCAGCACATCCGAGGCCCTTTCACTAAAAACTTCATGGAGATCCCAATACTCCTTTGGAATCTTCTCCTCCCCTTCGATGTGGCCTATTGCCACTTCCACTCTTTCGGGTTCTATACCTCCTCAAGGGGAGTTTCTTCCCTTTCTAGTCTCGGTTTTCCAGTGCGAATACGCAGGACCCCCGTTTTCCAGTTAACGGAGCCAGGGCAGTCCAAGTATGAGGGGTCATTCCATGCCAGGGGCCACAATAAATCTGAGGCTCTCTACGTGATCTCCCAACTGCATTTCAATAGGTTCGGTCACAAAGCTGGCTGGGCCCCCTCCTGCAATCGATCCGTCCAACTGACAGAACGCAATGGGCCTTTTTAATGTTTTTAGCCTCAGGCCCATTTTCTCCACCACCTTCAGGCTGACTATGAACCTGGTGCACCCAGAATCTAATAAGGCTAACATCTGTGCATGTTTCCCTGTGGATGGCACCCTTATTTCTATGGGGATGAGCATGGGTTCCTCTGTGTGACTCACCAGATCATCGGAGTCGGAGTCCGTCCCACTGTCATCTGCGGTGGTTGGAGTTCCCAACTCACCCTGGTTTCGGGGAGCGAACTCAATGACTTCTCCTTTCAGGGCGGTGTCACGGCTTTTTGTGGGTGCTTTGTTGGCCTTCTTGGCCCCCGAGCTGGTAGATTTTGGCACTGGCTTGGAGAAACATTCCACAGCCCGATGGCCTTCCTTTCCACATTTGAAGCAGGTGAAGGGCTTCGATTTGGGTTTGAATTCCGCTCTCCCCGCGGCCGCCCTTGGCGCTCCTTTGCAATAGAAGGAGGATGATGGGTCTCCTGCACGGCCTGCTCGGAGTTGGCTTCGAGCAATGTTAAAGGCAATAAGCGCGAAAATCCCACTGTCCATCATAAATCATCCAATCCAAAAGGTCTCCCAGGGTCAGGTGGAAGCACGTCTGGCAGCGTCATCAATCAGGAATGCCACGACGGTTGACCTGATAGCAACTTCAAAGATTCAGTTTTGTTTCTTCCAAAGTCCTCCAGTACGCTTCCCCCCCAGGCCCCCTAACTCTCCCCCCTCCCGTTTCTTATGGCAGCCAAAGCAGTAAAAGTGAAGGCTGACAATCAGTGACATTTCTTTTTGAAATATACTTATTTTCCCCTGTTGAAGCATTTTGTCTTATTTTAATAAATCCAAAAGTTACTTAATAATCTATCAAGATCCCAAAATCTTTGTTGTCTGTAACATCAAAAAGCCAATATTAAAACTATTCGCTCAGTCCCAGAATTATTCCACAATATTTATAGCCCTTTATAATCCTCCACCAGTCAGTTTACTCCTTCCAAGCTTTCCAAAAAGTCTTTTTTTTAGTTTTCCTTCTTTCACCTCTTTGTCTTGTTATCAGACAATGTTTATACTCCTAGATGATCCAACAGCTTTTCCTTTGTTTTCATCAGCCACATAGTCACCACTTTAATTCCAATGATAATTCCAAATGTTTGTGAACCACTCTATTTAGCAATCTTCAAAAGTCTCAATGATTTTTCTCCTTAGTCGTGAAACAAATGGGTATCAGACAATATGCATGAGAAAAGAACAGTCTTCCAGATGTTTTTTAATCGCCACTATATTACAAATAATTATTCCAAGAACATTCCCAGATTTGTGAAAATATAGTGTAGTTTCTTTCTTTCACCATTAGATGGCACCATCACCTAAAATTTCAACGTTGTGCCCAATCTGACAGCTAGAAATCTATTCTGATTTCCTTCAGATTATTTCTTTCAATTTCTTTCAGTTTCTTCCAATAATCAGCCCAATATTTCCAGCATTTTAAAATGCCTTTTCAAAATGTTTCCAATAAAGTATTCAAGTCCAGTCTTTCTGTATTTTAAGGGTTGTATTCTCTCTTAGATTTCACTTTCTTTCGGATCTTTTCGGATCTTTCTTTCTCTAAGTTTTTGTTCGCCACTTTTTTAACACTTTAAAGAGTCTATCTAGACTAACTAATTAGTTATCAGACTAACCCGAGCACAACCAAGCCCCCACCTAAACAGAACACACACACAATCAGAGCACAGCCGACCCCCCATCCAATCAGAGCACAGCCAAACCCCCAACCAATCAGAACACACCTCCACCCAATCAGAACACAGCCAAGCTCCCACCCAATCAGTTCACACCCCCACTGGCAGTTAAAAGGAAGAAACAGCTGCGATCACACACATTGCTCCTAGAAGCACGAAGCCAAAAACACCAGCCTGAAGATGACGAATGAGACTTCATTGAAATGTTGCCAAGACACCTCCAATTTTACGCGGGAGAAAACCCGAATAACCAAAGACCTACATACAAACACCTGTGAAAACCTCAGAAAACAAATATCGTACCTCTACGGGGAGGATATCCACCATCTGACCAGGACCTATGAAAAACTTGAAGTCCAAAGAGCTTCCATTTTATGTGACCTCGCATTCCTACGCAACTGCCGTGATCAAAATTTAATCCCCACATGCTTCCAATTGAAATACCACTCCAACTCTGCAGCCACCAAACACATCCTGAAAAGAACAGAATTGGCCCTAATCAGAAATGAACTTCACACAAAAAGATTCCTCCTAGACCGAATCAACAAAGATCTCCTCACACTTCACCTCAAACTCAGCAACAAGATCCACCCCGCACTTTGGGACAAATCCAAACAACTCGCTGTCTGGAGAGCCGAAACACAGACCACCCTCAAGACAGACACACACACTAACAAACTCCGAAGACTACAAGAACACCAGAAACAAACCCCTCCCCACTCACAGCCACACATGAAACAAACATGCATAACATCTCAGATAGGATCCTCACCAAAGCCGAAACCAATGTCCTTTCCAAAGGATTCAACTTTGCAGTCGCTCCCAAACACATCCCCACTGAAACCATTATATGCGGAGTTGAAACCAGCCTGACCAAAGTCAACCCCGATGACGCTAACAGAATCAGACTCGAAATCACCAACATCCTCTGCACCAGCAAGCCACCCAAAAGCAACTTACCCAAAGAGGAACAGACAGCACTACTTAACCTGAAAGAAGACACTAGCATAATAATCCTACCAGCAGACAAGGGAAACACCACGGTGGTTATGAACACATCTGACTACCAAACCAAATTAACCAACCTACTCCAAGACTCCACATACAAACCCCTAAACACAGATCCCACAACCTACCTGGAAAAAAACCACTAGATCCAAAATAAAAGCCTCCCCCATCAGCGAAGAGATACAACAAAGAATCATTCCCAAAGAGAAATCATCCAGATGCCCCAAGCTCTATGGTCTCCCCAAGATACACAAAGAAGGAACCCCACTTAGACCCATAGTCAGCTCCATAGGCTCACCTCTACAAAACTTAGCCAAATTTCTCGCCAAACAACTACAGCCCTATGCAGAATCCATCAACTCACATGTAAAAAACTCATTCCAGTTCATAGAGATCATAAAGAAACAAAACTTACAGCCCAGCGATCTACTCGTGAGCTTCGATGTTATATCCCTCTTCACCCAAGTGCCAATCAAAGAAGCCTTGACAGCTATCCAAAACAAATATAACTCCCCCAAGCACATCCTAGATCTGACCAACCACTGCCTATCCAACACATACTTCATCTATAACGGACAAAAATACAAACAAATAGAAGGAGCACCCATGGGATCACCCCTCTCACTGCTAACCTCTACATGGAACACTTTGAAACCCAAGCTCTAGAAAAATCTGATCACAAACCCAAACTCTGGCTCAGATATGTAGATGATACCTTCATAATCTGGCTGTCAGCGTTCCAAATTAGGCTCTCTTCCAGCGCTGACATAACAAGATGAACTTTTACCTAGTTTTGTATGTACAGATAGTGTTTCCTGGGAGACGAGGGTGGGGGCTACATTCCTGTGAAAAGAACGTGCCGGGAGGTAGAGATGGATCTGCATGATGGCCAATGGGACATTGGGGTTGGAGAGCGGAAGAGGAGGGGGTTGGAAGGAGAGGCCAGTTTGGCTGCAAAAATGAAATCAGGATTGTCGGCTTTTTATGTTCTTAAATAAAAATGTTTCATTAGAGAGATTGCGCTTGAAAATGAAACTCATTTAAGATAGCACCGAAACCTGACAGACAGCCAAACTCTCCTCCAAATCCAGGCTGGCTGAGTTTAAATCATCCCGTTCCCTCCCAGACATCTGGTCGGACGGACTATGGCTGAAGCCAAGCTCTCGGAGGAAAGCCTGCTTCAAGAAACGGGAGGAGCAGAAGCGGTCGTGATTCCAGCCAACTTGGAAAATACAAAGGTAAAAGATAAAGAAAAACCCCTAAGTGAATTGGGAAGGGCGAGCTGGGGATGGGAATGGCAGCGAAGCCCAGACAAGGCAGCACCTCCCCACCCCAGGATGAGAGACGAGGCAGAGGACTACCAACACCAAGGCTGGCCCTCCAGAGCTCAGCACAGAGAGGAGAGGGCAGAGAGGGAGGAACCACCCCAGTTCAGAGGGAAATTCGATGGTGACCCAGACAACCTCGCCCAATTCCTCGATTCAGCTGAGATATACATAGAGCACCTCTACCCTTTCCCCAGAGCCCTAGTGAATGCTATCTCAGAAGGGCTGGAGGGAGAAGCAAAGAGGTGGTCAGCATCACTCTACAAATACAGGGCCCCCCAGCTACAAAATGCGGATGGGTTCTTGCAACTATTGAGAGCCCGTTATGAGGAGGAGGAGGAGGACCCCTATGTGGAAGACGAGCTCAGAAACCTAATGCAGAGGGGGAAGCCTATCAGAGAGCATATCCGTGAATTCAGGAGAGTCATTGGGACACTGCCTCCCCTACCAGAGCGATTGCTGGTGTATTTTTTTAGAACAAGCCTAGATAAAAGAATTTCCCAAGTGACTGCCTATCGTGACATCCCAAACCGACTCGCTGAATGGTTCCGGGTAGCAATAAAAGTCGACAGAGGGCTGCGGGTGAGTGACACGTCAAAACCACCAGAGGAAAAGGAGAGAGGCCGACCAGACCAGGGGCCACTCAACAGACGAGAAACCCCAACATCACAGCCCTCCTACAGACCAACTGCCCCACGGAGCCCACTGAAATGCTACAGATGTGGAGGAAGCGGCCACATAGCAGCAAGATGTGGAATGCCTAGACCGGGACCAGCTCCACCGCCCAAAGCACGACCGGAACGAGGGCCCAAGGGCGTCACCCACGTACCGCGGGAAGCTCCCCAAATCCCTGAGTTTTTCGCTCATCTGACCGAAACCAGAGGAATCCCAGTGGAGGGAGATCAGTCCCCCGAACCCTATGACACGGAAGACGAAGGCGAGGATGACCCGATGGTGAGTGGACCCGTCCATCCTTTTCTTTTCCCCATACGCCTAACAGCCCCCAAAACAGGGGCCCAAGAGACTTTCCAAGCCCTAATAGACTCGGGTAGCACACAGTGCCTAATCAACCTACCCACAGTTCTAAAATTGGGAATCCGAGCTAAACAGCTCAAACAACCAATTCGCTTCGAGCAAGTTGATGGGTCCCTAGTGGGAGGAACGTACGCCACACACTTGACTGAACCCGTGAGACTAGAACTCGCAGATCACTGGGAGACGATCCGCTTCATAATAGCCCCCAAGATGTCAGAACCAGTCATATTGGGACTCTCATGGCTCGACAAATGGGGCCCAATCATTTGGTGGCAAGAGGGAACCCGCAGGCTGAGAATAGCAAAGGGGCCCCAACCCCTGCCGCCCCGACCAGAAGAATTCCCTCCCACGCTGAAACCCCAAAGCAGCCCTCCACTACAGAAGAAAACACCACCAACACAAGGGTCCCTCCCAGAAGGTGCAGCAAAGCAATTGGCAGCCACACCCACCACCGCTTGTAACGCAAACCAGATCCCAAGGGAGTACCAAGACCTTGCGGGGGTATTCAGCGAGGCCGAGTGTGACATTCTGCCCCACCACCGCGAGACCGATTGTGCCATCGAGATTATCCCAGGAGCGAAACTACCCAAACCTAAAATGTATGCCATGACGCCCCGAGAAATGCAGGAAATGCGGGACTACATAGACAAAAACTTACAAAGGGGATTTATTGAGCCAGTGAAACCAAGGGTAGCGGTGCCGGTCATGTTTAAAGAGAAAAAGGACGGCTCCATGAGACTGGTAGTCGACTTTCGAAGTATCAACGCTGTTTGCGTACACAACTTGTACCCCCTCCCCCTCATGAAAGACATGTTAGCCCACCTAGCTAAAGGGAAGGTTTTCACCAAACTAGACCTTCGAGAAGCTTATTACCGAGTACGCATAAAGGCAGGAGATGAATGGAAAACAGCATTCAACTGCCCCCTGGGTAGTTTCCAGTTTAAAGTAATGCCTTTTGGATTGCAAGGAGCCCCGGCAGTATTCATGCAGTTAATAAACGAAGTCTTACATGAACACCTTTACAAAGGGGTCCTCGTCTACCTGGATGATATTCTTATCTACACGGAGACCATAGACGAACACATACCCCTCGTCCGCCAAGTACTGAAAAAACTGCTACGGGCAAACCTATATGTCAAACTGCCAAAATGCGATTTCCACCAATCACGGCTAGACTACCTGGGCTACCAAGTATCAAATGAGGGGATAGAGATGGACCCAGCCAAGGTCCAATCAGTTCTACAATGGCAACCCCCTCGCACCCGCAGACAACTACAAAGTTTTCTAGGCTTTGCGAATTTCTACAGACAATTCATCCCCTCGTTCGCAAAGATTGCCAAACCTTTGATGGACCTCCTAAAGACAGGAAGCCCAGCGATGAAACCTCGCCCGGGACAACCCCTACAGTGGGACCTGACCTGCCAACAGGCATTTGAGATGCTAAAAGGACTGTTCGCGAAAGAACCTGTCTTAAAACACCCGGATCCGGAACAGCCTTTTGTCATCCAAGCAGACGCAAGTGATGTGGCAGTAGGAGCCGTGTTACTCCAAAAGAACAACCAAGGTGATCTACAACCCTGCGCCTACACCTCCCGCAAACTCACCGATACGGAGAGGCGATGGGCGGCATGGGAGAAGGAAGCGTTTGCAGTAAGGTGGGCCTTGTTGACCTGGCGGCACCTTCTAGAGGGAGGCCAGAAACCATTTGAAGTCTGGACTGATCATAAAAACCTAGAGGCTCTAAAAACCCCACGAAAACTGTCGCCCAGGCAAGTGCGGTGGGCACAATACTTCAATCGTTTCAATTTCGAGCTTAAGCACATCCCAGGAGGGAGAAATTTCCTGGCTGATGCCCTCTCCCGGATGCCCCAATACAACAGTGAGTGGGAGCAGGTAGTGAATGCCATCATCCCCTCCACCCAAGCTGCGGCCCAAGTGATCACCAGACGGCAACGACGTGACCAGCAAGGCCAACTTGCAAGTGATTTAACTGCAAAATTAAAAAATGAAACGCTGACCGACCCCTGGTATCGGGACAATCAACATCTCTTGACAAAAAGAGATGAACTAGCATGGAGGGGGACAAAACTCTATGTCCCACATAGTTTACGCATCCTGATTCTCAAGAGGAGCCACGACGTTAAACCAGCAGGACACTTCGGGTTCCTAAAGACTCTGCACCTAGTACGAAGGCAGTTCTGGTGGCCACACATGAGAAAGGACGTAGACAGTTATGTAAAAAGCTGCACCATTTGTGCCACGATGAAGACAAGGCCAGGGTGCCCGCCTGGATTGTTGCAACCAGTAGCTGAGCCAACAAGACCATGGGAGGAGATTGCAATGGACTTTATAGTAGACCTACCAAGGAGCAGTGGAAATACAGTGATCTGGACTGTAATAGACTTATTCTCCAAACAGGCACACTTCATACCTTGTAGTGGACTACCTTCAGCCCGTCAGTTATCCAAACTGTTCCTGAAACACATTTACCGCCTACATGGAGTCCCCAGGAGAATCATTTCCGACAGAGGGGTCCAGTTCACAGCAAAGTTCTGGAGGGAGTTTCTACGATCCATAGGTTCATCCCAAGGGCTCAGCTCAGCATTTCACCCGAGCACCAATGGGGGGGCAGAAAGACTGAACGCTATGATAGAACAGTATTTAAGATGCTACGTCGACTACCAGCAGTCCAATTGGGCAGACCTCCTATCTTTTGCGGAGGTTGCATATAATAATGCTGTCCACAGCAGCACGGGGCTAACCCCGTTCAAAATAGTGAGTGGCATGGATTTTGTTCCCATGCCAGAATACCCGAGGGAGCCCCCTTCCTCAGTCAGTTTGACCGACTGGATGGCAATGTTGAGACAAACTTGGGAAAATGTTAAGAGGGCGCTGGCAAAGGCGGCTCAATCTTATAAGGACCAAGCAGACAAGCACCGAACTCCCCAAAGACCATTTCAGCTGGGAGAGAAAGTTTACCTCTCCACCAAGTACTTGAGACTTAGACTCCCGAGCAGGAAATTGGGCCCAAAATTTATAGGACCATTTCCTATAATAAAAATAATCAACCCCATTACAGTGCAATTGCAGTTGCCACGGCTTTTGGGGAAAATTCACCCCGTTTTTCACAGTAGCCTTCTAAAACCTGTAGTGGGGTCTACTTTAAGGCCAACTCCACGTGAACCCCCTGGGCCCCTGGTTGTTGGGGGCCAAACGCACTACAAGGTGCAGTGGATTCTTGATTCAAGATGGCACAGGGGGCGCCTCCAGTACTTAATTAAATGGAAGGGTTACCCATTGTCAGAGGCTTCCTGGGTGAAGAGCGCAAACATCCAAGCTGATCGCCTTATAGCAAAATTCCATGCAGACCACCCGGGAAAGCCGGGAGGGGGGGGTGCACAGCCGGGGAGGGGCTGATGAGACTAATCTTGTTGTGTTTTCCCTATGGGATAGGTGATGTCGCAGAAGTGAAGGGAGAGGGGCCGGATGTCAGCGTTCCAAATTAGGCTCTCTTCCAGCGCTGACATAACAAGATGAACTTTTACCTAGTTTTGTATGTACAGATAGTGTTTCCTGGGAGACGAGGGTGGGGGCTACATTCCTGTGAAAAGAACGTGCCAGGAGGTAGAGATGGATCTGCATGATGGCCAATGGGACATTGGGGTTGGAGAGCGGAAGAGGAGGGGGTTGGAAGGAGGGGCCAGTTTGGCTGCAAAAATGAAATCAGGATTGTCGGCTTTTTATGTTCTTAAATAAAAATGTTTCATTAGAGAGATTGCGCTTGAAAATGAAACTCATTTAAGATAGCACCGAAACCTGACACTGGCCACATGGGAAAGAAAAACTGGACAACTTCCTCACACACCTCAACAGCCAACACCCCAAAATACAGTTCACCATGGAAACAGAAGCAAACAACCAACTTCCCTCCCTGGATGTCTTAGTCTACAAAAAATCCAATGGCTCCCTAGGACACACCATCTACCAGAAGAAAACACACACAAACCACTATCTGCATGCACTCTCACACCACCACCCAGCACAGATCAACTCCGTAGCCAAGACACTCATCTCCAGAACAAAACGCTTAGCTGACGAATAACACCTAAAAACCGAACTACACACTCTCACTAACGTACTAACATCCAATGGATTCCAAAGAAATAAGATTACCAACCTAATCCAAAAAGAAACCCCCACTAAAATCCAAGACAGAGAACAAGAAAACGGCAAAGCCCTCCTCCCATACATAAAAGGCACCACAGACAGAATCAGCAAGATCCTCCACAAACACAACATCAAAACAGCATTCTGCACAAACCGAAAAATATCCACCATCCTAAGAAACCCCAAAGACAAAATTGAGTTAGAAAATCAAGGAGTATATGAAATCCCATGCACTGCCTGCCCCACCACATACATCGGACAAACCAACAGAAAAATAAGTGCACGCATTGAAGAACACAAGAACTCAGTCAGAAAAGAGGAACCAACTTCTTCCCTGGTCCAACACCTCAAAGCCACAGGACATGATATTGACTTTAAAAAGACCAGAACTATTGCCAAAGCTGAACACTTTAACAACAGAATAATCAGAGAAGCCATCAAGATAGAAAAACGTCTGCACAGCATGAATAAACAAGATGATACCTCCCGCCTACCAGCCATTTGGAAACCCGCCCTTATTGACAAACGAGTCCCTAACACAAAGAATGACACCAGACCCACACTCACAAGAGCCACACAGGATGTAACCACCACACATCCACGCAGAAAGCAGACTCAAACTCACACTGATGATAAGGCACGACCACGGACCAGAAGCCAGACCACAGTTGCATCATTAGCCACTTTAAACCCCTCCAATCCATACATGAAGCAGACTGACACTCACCATGAAGAGGTGGCACGGCCACGAACACGAAGCCAAAAAACAGCAACACAGCTCACCAGCTCAAATCCCCCTGCTACTCAGACTAACCCGAGCACAACCAAGCCCCCACCTAAACAGAACACACACACAGCCAATCAGAGCACAGCCGACCCCCCATCCAATCAGAGCACAGCCAAACCCCCACCCAATCAGAACACACCTCCACAGAATTTTATTTTGTAATGTGTGCCAGTATATTCACTGAAAAAAGTGACAATAAAGGTTATCTTATCTTGTTATCTAGTCACATTAGGTTAAGAAAAAGAAGATTTTAAGAATGTTATGCAAATATCTTTATAGAATTACAAAATGTAAATATTGGAAGGGATTTCAAAGATTTTAGCATTTTAAATTTTAAAACCCAATTTGTTCAGAACAGGTTTCCAGTAGTATAGAAGCCCCAACAAATGACCATTTCTAGCAAGTCTGAATGAAATTTATTTCTTTTTAGTTTAAACTGCAACTTCTATTGACTTTTCAAAGTTTTTATACAATTATATTTATATCTAGGCTGAATTAGCTAGCATCCCTGGCTAATAAGTCCTGCTTCTTGTTCTCTCACAGAATCAAAAATAAAACATTCCACTTGAATCCACCCTGTAAAGGGAAACATACCATTTTGAGCATAGTTGGCCTACTTTTGAACACTTCTTACTTTGGAAATTTTTTTAACATTAAATCAGAATGTGCCTTCCTATATTTCAGCACCTTTATCATCTTGCAAGTCCTTGGGCATAACACATAGGGTACACTTCACATAGGCACAGAAATTGATATCTTAAAAAAGCCTGCCAAATCAGTTTTTCTCCCTATAAGGCTGAGATCTAAAAATACAAGTTGGGTTTTGAAATACTGGGTGATTAAGGACAACACTGGGTGTTGGGCATAACACATAGGGTACACTTCACATAGGCACAGAAATTGATATCTTAAAAAAGCCTGCCAAATCAGTTTTTCTCCCTATAAGGCTGAGATCTAAAAATACAAGTTGGGTTTTGAAATACTGGGTGAGTAAGGACAACAGTTCCAGGCAATAATTCGAATGCCCTAGGGGCTGGTATACTCTTTGTAGTATCTTTGTAGCAAGTTTATTTCAAGCTAACCTTCTGCCAATGGACTTGTAAGCAGTCCAATAAGTATGAGCCATTGTACAATTTGCAAAAGATTATTCATTATAGTCATTATAGTTCATATGGTCATTATTAGATATACTGGAATTGTCTGAAATTATTTCTGAACAGTAGCCAACTTTTAGATGCCTCCTTTTTATTGAGATTTTGCCACCTACTCAGATTGCAGAGGCAGAACAGTGCAATATATTTGACCATCATAATGGTAATTTTGGCATGGATGCAAACAATTTCATCTGTGGATAGTGCATATTGTTTACTATGGCCCTTCAGAAATACAGACTGTTCTACTACAGTCTGCATCCAGGAATCCAATGTAATATTAACGAAAACAATTAATGACGTATTCTCTAGAAGTCCTGCTAAAGGATATGATGCCTGGAACTACATCTCATCCTGTATGCTATAGAGATTTCATGTTGTTTGTCTTGTAATTAAATGTTACAGAACTACGGTACTGAAACAGGGTTCTACCAAATTCAGTGATTCTACAAAATGTACATTTGTTGTTCTGAGAGAGGGAGTGGTAAAATCCAATGGTTTGTCCAAAGACTGAAACCTGGAAGAGTTATCAAATTTGAGGTTTGTTAAAAGGCATAAGCTTTTGTGAAATGTATCTCTCTTCATCAGATGCATTGGAATGGCTAGACTAGGACTGTCAAACTCACAGCCCGCTGGCTAGATGTGTCATGCACTGGCTACAACCACACCCAGTTTAGCAAAGGGGAAAAGTCCCAATACCACCATGACGACCCAAGTTTGACACCCCTGAGCTAGACTAATTTAAACTGGGATCAGGCAACCTAGAAGAGAAGGGATGGTTATGAGATGCAGGTTATATTTGAAATAGATTACAAGTACTGTACCTTATCAACTGTAACAACTACAGGTAGTCCTCAACTTACAACCACAATTGAGCCCCAAATTTCTATTGCTAAGTGAGACATTTGTTAAGTGAGTTTTGCCCCATTTTATGCCCTTTCTTGCCACAGTTGTTAAGTGAATCACTGCAGTTGTTAAATTAGTAACATGGATGTTAAGCAAATCTGGTTTCCCAAATGCCTTTGCTTGTCAGAAGGTTGCAAAAGATGGTCACATGATCCCAGGACACTGCAACCATCATAAATATGAGTCATTTGCCAAGTTTGATCATGTGACCGTGGAGAATGTGCGTGATCATAAGTGGGAAAAATGGTCATTAGTCATACGTTTTTTCAGTACCATTGTAGCTTTAAACCGTCACTAAATAAACTGTTGTAAGTCGAGAACTACTCATATATCCTTCTGATTTTTGGCTTCCATAAAGGTCTTCTCCTATCATAACCCTTTATAAATCTTTTCGAGCAGCTCTTCTGAGCTCTCCCAAAATATAATTCTTTTCTGTCCCTGAATAATCCCTAGCTTATCCTGGTGCCTCAAGCATCTTCTCCCCTTCCCCCCACTATCCTTACTGGCATAACACCAATAGGATAGCATGATCTCTTCTGTCAGACACTGGTGACCTCAAAACCCATGGGAAGGAGGGAAACCTTTTATCCCCACTCTACAAACTGTTACTTATGGGCTTTGGTGGATGCACAAGGTGATATACATATGCAGCTCCTAAGATTTGCAGAAATATAAAAAAGAGGGGAGGAAATACTTTTGAGGAAGGCTTCTCAAGCCCCCATGAGGATAAAACATATCTGTCAGATCCGTGTATCTGCCATTCTTTGGTGGAAGAAGGAGGGGGTTGGATTTGATACATTTAGTTCTCTTTCCTTTCTATGTATCCTAGGTATCCTATTTCTTACTTTGTCTTTTTGTATAACCTTTCACCTGATTTATAACCATTGCCTGGCGCCTCAGATGCCTGGAAAATTCTCACCTCTTGGGGAGAGAGGGCCATGTGGATTGCAACGCCGGAAGATGGCCCTGAGAAACTCTGCTTATCTGTTTCTCAGAGAGGCCAGTACAATAACATCTTCACACCTGCAGATTGGTGGAATCCACATCGGACTGTTGGGAGGGGTTTCTAATTTCCTTTATCCTAGTTGTATGCCCTGAGAGCCTGCTTTGAATTTTGATTTCTTCTTGAACCCTTTTCAATAAAAGGTTCCTTTTGAAATACAAAGTTTTCAAGAGTCTATACTTGCTTGAAGGGGGGGAGAGGCTAGTCCTTACAATGTCCAATGGTCACAGCTAAATGATTGATTGTATTGGAAAAGAGAGAAGAGATAGTACAGAGTATCTAGGGGAAAGGCACTATTCTTGCATTTTATTGCACAATTATTAATAGAATAAAAGGAAAAGGAAGCTGTAAGGACCTGCCCTAGCTGGTCCCTCAGGAAAGTGACTATTGACTTCATTGAATT
The DNA here is from genome assembly GCF_029215685.1 of Pituophis catenifer annectens. Taxonomy (NCBI): domain Eukaryota; kingdom Metazoa; phylum Chordata; class Lepidosauria; order Squamata; family Colubridae; genus Pituophis; species Pituophis catenifer. The sequence goes on along the minus strand of NW_027256883.1, from coordinate 103,431,513 downwards.
GAATCTAAAGAACTTTTAATGAGAGAAAATGGTTGCAGTAAAGTCAGGCGGAATCTGAAGGTCCTGTGCAAAGCACAAAACAATTCTTCCATTTCCCCAAACCCAATCCCCCTGACCAGTCCACCAACAGCTAATGTGATGCCGCAAGGATGTTTTGAGAACACTGAGGTGCTCGGCAGATAACAGGTCATTCTCAGGACACAACAACCTTGGAACCAAGCTGGAACCGGTTGGGATGGACAATCCCCCTCCCTAATTCCCAAGTGATCACAGCAAAAGTGAAAGCATGTGAAAAATATCAGCAAGCCTTCCTCCCCACCCTCAACAGAATGGCAGGACACAATGTTAGGCCTGACATGCTGCCCCCTTGAACAGCTACATTAGTCCTGTAGAACAAAACAAAATAAACAATGAGAGAAGAAGGATAAAGCAGGAGAATTTCATTTAGGTTTGTCAGGGTATTGATTATGGAAGTGCTTTAAAAGTTTAGGATGTGGTGGTGGTCCACCCACTCATTCTGGGCTTGTGGGAAATCCTTCTAGGCCACTAAATATTGAAGGTTTCCCCTATGCTTACAGAAATCCAGAATCTCTTGGATTTCAAAATGCTGTCCCCTTCTATCAATAATGGCTCAGGGGGTAGTGGAAGCTTAGGTCTGAAGGGGAAAGTGACTTCAGTTTTTAATAAACTGCAGTGAAACACGGGATAGATCCGTCAAAGGGACTTGGGCAAGTCTAACACTACAGTTACAGGGTTAATGATGTGCTTGATAGAGAAAGGTCCCACAAACCTGGGTCCTAATTTTTTGAATGGTTGTAGTGACAGTAAATAACCATGGAGAGTTGCCAATGTTGAATGGTTTTGGGTTCTGCTCACTTTTTGTCGACTTGCTTTTTGTAAGCTTCTTGTGCTTCTGCCAGGGCTTTCCTCACCAGCGGCCATGTATTTCACAGTTGGGATACCCACTCCTTTAACAAAGAAACTGAGGAGTCATTGATGTTCAGGCATTGGATTAAATTCCTGTCTTGTGGCCACTCTAAAAAGAGTGCACCCCATGCTACTATGCACAGAATTATTATATTCCACTTCAGCAAAAGGCAGTAAATCAGTCCAGTTATCTTGTTGATAGTTGATATAACATCTGAGGTACTGTTCCAATACTGAATTCACATGTCCACCCTCTATTCATTTGGGGTGGTGATTGGAGCTAAGCCCCTGAACAATGGGCCCTATCCAACAAAATGAAATTTAATGTGGAGAAAAGCAGGGTTTTACACCTGGGCAGGAAAAACAAAAGGTACAAGTGCAGATTAGGTGAAACGTGGCTCAAAAACAGTGAGAGGGACCTTGGAGTCTTAGTGGACAATCATTTAAACATGAGTCAGCAATGTGTGGCAACAGCCAAAAAGGCTAATACAATTTTTGGTTGTATAAACAAAGGCATAGAATCAAAATCATGTATATTAGTACCACTTTATAAAGCCTTAGTAAGACCACAACTGGAATACTACATCTAGTTTTGGTCACCACATTACAAAAAAGATGTTGATACTTTGGAAAAAGTGCAAAAGAGAGGAACTAAGATAATTAAAGGCCTGGAGACAAAAACATATGAAGAACAGTTGCAGGTTTTGGGTTTGGTCAATCTAGAAAAAAGAAGGACTAGGGGGGACATGATAGCAGTATTCCAGTATTTGAGAGGCTGCCACAAAGAGGAGGAGGTCATTTTATTTTCCAAAGCACCAGAGGGTAGGACAAGAAACAATGGATGGAAACGAATCAAGGAGAGAAGCAACCTGGAATTGAGGTTGCTGAGGTTGCTTCCATCTGCTGAAGAGATGTCGGAGGTGGCTCAGGAGTTCATGGCTTCCATGACGGCCATGGACCTGACCCAGGTAGTTAAAGGCCCCACCCACTTGGGAAATCACACTCTGGACTTGATTTTTGTCTCTGATCAGTGGCTGAATGATCTAAGAATAGGGGATATAGACATCTAGCCCTTGTCATTGTCTGATTATTCTCTCCTTCACATGGACTTTCAAGTCACTTCCACCCACCGCAGGGAGACGGAACCAACCAAATGGTTCCATCCCAGGCACCTGATGGACCCCAAAAGGTTCCTGACGGAGCTTGGGCCATTTCCTGAGACTCTAGCTCACGACTCGACTGAGGACCTGGTGGTCACCTGGGACAGGGCAGCTACTGGGGCCTTGGACTGCGTCGTGCCTTTGCGGCCTCTGACCCAATGCCGATCTTGTCTAGCTCCTTGGTTTTCCGAGGAGCTAAGAGAGATGAAGCGTCGGAAAAGACGCCTGGAGAGCGATTGGAGGACAAGCCGATCTGAATCTGACCGAACACAGGTGAGATCTTATATTAAGACCTACCTAGTGGCGATGCTAGGTCTAGCTACTTCTCCGCTCTTATTGCATCTGCAGAGAACCCCCCAGCCGCACTGTTTAGGGTGACCCGCTCCCTACTTCAGGTGGGGATACGGGAAGGTTCCTTACAGGGTTGAGCTGAAGATTTTGTACAATTCCTGCATGATAAAGTTGCTCAGATTCGGGAAGGCCTGGACTCCAATTGGGTAGATCCAGGGGAGGAGACGGGGGTAGGTCTTGAGAGCGTTATCTGGGAAGAGTTTGACTCTGTGGCTCCTGAGGACGTGGACAGGATTCTGGGCAAGCTTAATGCTGCCACATGTTTATTGAACCCGTATCCCTCCTGGTTGGTACTGGCCTCCCGGGAGGTTACACGAGGTTGGCTCCAGGGGATTATAAATGCTTCTCTGAGTGAGGGTGTCTTTCCCGCCGCCTTGAAAGAGGCAGTTGTGAAGCCCCTCCTCAAGAAGCCTTCCCTGGACCCAGCTATATTATCAAATTATCGTCCAGTCGCCAATCTTCGCTTTGTTGTGAAGGTTGTTGAGAGTGTGGTGGTGCAACAACTACCCCGATACCTGGATGAAGTTGTCTATCTGGATCCATTCCAATCGGGCTTCAGGTCACGATACAGCACGGAAACAGCATTGGTCGCGTTGGTTGATGATCTCTGGAGGGCTCGGGACAGAGGTTGCTCCTCTATCCTGGTCCTATTAGATCTCTCAGCGGCTTTTGATACCATCGACCATGGTATCTTACTGCACCGGCTGGAGGGATTAGGAATAGGGGGCACCATGCTTCGGTGGTTCTCTTCCTTCCTCTCTGACCATTCACAGTTTGTGTTGGCAGGGGGGCAAGGTCGACCTCAAGGCACCTTATTTGTGGGGTGTCGCAAGGGTCAGTCCTCTCACCCCTTCTGTTCAACATTTATGTAAAACCGCTAGGTGAAATCATCCGTGGTTTCAGGGTGAGTGTTCATCAGTATGCTGATGACACACAGCTATACATCTCCACCCCAGACCACCCCAATGATGCCCTTGCTGTGATGTCCCTTTGCCTGGAGGCCGTGCAGATCTGGATGGGGAGAAACAAGCTCAGACTCAACCCCTCCAAGACCGAGTGGCTGTGGCTTCCGGTATCCTGGTATAGTCAGCTGGTACCATCACTGACAGTTGGGGATGAGATCTTGCTCCCCACAGAGAGGGCCCACAACTTGGGTGTCCTCCCGGATTCACGGCTATCTTTAGAAGATCATTTGATGGCCGTGGCCAGGGGTGCCTTTTATCAGGTTCGCCTGATCCGCCAGTTGCGTCCCTTTCTGGATTGGGACGCCTTGCGCATGGTCACTCATGCCCTAGTTCACCTCCCGTATGGACTACTGTAATGCTCTCTTCATGGGGCTCCCCTTGAAAAGCACCTGGAGGCTCCAACTGGTCCAGAATGTAGCCGCGTGGGTGATTATGGGCGCAGCTCTTGGCACCCATGTAACACCTCTCCTACGCGAGCTGCACTGGCTCCTGGTGGTCTTCCGGGTGTGATTCAAGGTGTTAGTTATCACCTTTAAAGCACTCCATGGCTTAGGACCTGGGTACCTACGAGACCGTCTTTTGCCACCAATAGCCTCCCACCGACCAGTTCGTTCTCACAGGGAGGGACTACTCAAGGTACTGTAAGTCAAATTATGCCAACTGGTGACTCCCAGGGGGAGGGCCTTCTCTGTGAGGGCTCCAACCCTTTGGAATGAACTGCCCCCTGAGATACGAAATATCCCTGATCTCCGTGCTTTCCGCCATGCCCTCAAAACCCTGATGTTCCAACAGGCGAGGCTAAACATATGAACATGTGAATGTTTTTAAAATGTTATCTAATTTTAGGTTAGTTAGTTAGTTATCTAATTTTAGGTTAATGTTATCTAATTTTAGGTTAGATAATTTTAGGTTCTATTTAATTGGGCCAAACTATGTTATAATAATAATTTTAATTAGCAATTTTATGATGTTTGTGTATCTATATTTTTCTTGACTGTACACCGCCTTGAGTCCTACAGGAGAAAGGCGGTATAGAAATATAATAAATAAATAAATAAATAAATAAATAAATAAATAAATAAATAAATAAATAAATAAATAAATAAATAAACTCCTAGGCAAGTAAGCTCAAACATGGGCCAGTCCTGGAGGCTGGGGAAGGCCCAAATGAGGGCTCTGCGTCAGAGGCAGAGATGGGGCCAGGGCCATTGGGGAGTGATGTGCAGACTTCGGAGCCTCCAGAGGCTGACAGTAGAGAGGCAGAGGAACAGGAGAATCCTGTTCCTAGTGCACATATAAGAAGAGTGCCAGAAGGCAGGAGCAGCTAAAGCAGAGAGGACGATTCGGGAGTAGGGCCAAGAGATGATTGGCCCCTCCCATAAGGCTTAAAAGGCCAGCAACGGCTCTTGGCCTCTTTGCCGGAAAACAAGCGTTGAGAGAATTGCTTCTTGTTTGGCTGTAGTTATTTCTTCTGTTCCTGAACTGTGGCCAAGAAAAGCCTTTGGCAGTTTGCCTAATTATCCCAAGGTCAGAGATAAACTAAAGACTGGTGTTTTAAGGACTTTGTTTTCATTTCATTTAGAATACGCTGAGAATGAGTTAATTCTCAACTGTTTTAATAAAATCTCTTTCTTTTTTGGAACTGTTTTGCATTTAATATCAACTACGTGGGCCTGGGTCACAACAGAAATGCCTCCAAGTTAAAAGTGCCCAATGAACTGCATAAGCCTATTTCTCCCAAATGGCCCATCTTTGCTCAGTCTCATTCAACTTTTTGGATGTGTAAGCGCATAGTTGTAGCTGGTCTTGCTCATTTTTCTGAAGCAGGACCGCCCCTATTGCCACATCGCTGGCATCTGCTTGTATGATGAATGGTCTCTCTGTGTCCGGGTGCTTTAGAATTGGTTCTGCTGAGAACAGCCATTTAAGTTTTTCAAATGCAGCTTGGCATTCCATTGTCCAATTCAAAGGCTGCTTCAGTTTTGGGTTCCTCTCCCCCTTTGTTTTTAAGAGCTTGGTAATGGGGAGGGAAATCTGAGCGAAAGCAGGGATAAACTGGTGGTAAAAATTGGCGAATCCCAGGAAGCTTTGTAATTGTTTACACGTGCGGGGTGGTCCCCAATCAAGTACAGCCTGCACCTTTTGAGGGTCCATTTCTACGCCCAGGTGTGAAATGCAGTACCCCAAATAATTAATTTTTTCTTGGTGTAATTCATATTTAGAGAGTTTAGCATAAAGTTTGGCAGAGCTTGTTTAAAACAGCCCTGACTAGTTTTACATGTTCTGCTTTAGTCTCGGTATATATTAAAATGTCATTCGAGTAATAATGGGGGCGACCCGTCGCTCCCATGTAACACCCCTCTTGCGTGAGCTGCACTGGCTCCCAGTGGTCTTCCGGGTGCACTTCAAAGTGTTGGTTACCATCTTTAAAGCGCTCCATGGCTTAGGACCTGGCTATCTACAAGACCGCATTCTGCCACCGATTGCCTCCCACCGACCAGTATGCTCACACAGAGAGGGCCTCCTCAGGGTGCCATCATCCAAACAATGTAGACTGGTGACCCCCAGGGGGAGAGTCTTCTCTGTGGGGGCCCCTGCCCTCTGGAATGAATTACCCCTGGATATACGAAGGATCCCCAACCTCCACGCCTTCCATCGTGCAGTGTTATTTCAGCAAGCCGCTCTGATGGGATAAATGATTTTAATTTGGTCTTAATGGGGTTTTAAAATTGGTTTTAAAATGAGAGTTTTAAATTCGGCCCATGATTTAATTATTTTAATCTGCTCTTAAATTCTATTTTTGTACATTGTTTTTATTATGGCTGTTCACCACCCTGAGTCCTTCGGGAGAAGAGCGGTATATAAATTAAATTAAATAAATAAATAATTTAAGTAGACCAGGACTCCCTTATATAAATGCTCATGTAGTACTTTGTTTATTAATAGCATAAACATTGCAGGGGGGGCCTGGTAACCCAAAGGGGAACACTTTGAATTGGTAGCACCCAAGGGGTGTGTTAAAAGCTGTTTTCTCGTTCCCCTCCTTAATTCTGATTCGGTAGTAAGTTTCCCTTAAGTCCAGTTTTAAGAAAAATTTTCCTTTAGCAAAATGTGCTAGCATATATTTCATATGGGGTAGGGGGGTACATGTTCTCCACACTGATTGTATTTAAATTTCTAAAATCCACACAAAGACGTTTTGAGCGATCTTTTTTTCTCTAAATAACACTGGGGCTGTGATTTTGGTCGGGCTAGCTCAATAAAAGCCTTGCTAGGTTTTCTCAATGAATGCTGTCAGTTCTTCCAGCTCCCTCGGGGACACGCTGTACATCTTGGGTTTGGGGAGCTTGGCACCAGGTAAGTTTTCTATCACACAGTCAGTGGAGCAATGGGGGGGGAGCTCATCTGAACCTGTTTCACTAAAAACTTCAGCCAAATCTTTGTATTCTTTGGGTATGCCCTCGGTTGGCATGGTGTAAGCAAGCATGGATGTTTCTCGGTGTTCTACCCCCTCAGTTTCTTTATGTGGATTCTTGGCAAAAGTCACGTGCATCTGAAATTTTATGATGCCTTGCTTCCAATTAATTTTGGGGTTCCATTTTTTCAGCCATGCAAGGCCCAAGACTAACGGCCATTCCATGCCAGGTGCCACTATAAATATAAGCATTTCTTCATGGCTCCCAATGCTTATTTGTAGAGGCTCGGTGGCAAAAGAAGCTGGCTCCCTCCCCCATGCTATTGATCCATCTACATAGTTGGCAAAAAGTGATGGGGTTTTCAGCTTTCTTATGTTAATCCTCAACTTCCCTACTAGGATTGGGCTGATCAAGCAGCGGGTGCACTCTGAGTCCACTAAAGCAAGTGGGTAAACAGTTTAATTAGTTTGCTTACCAGTGGTTCATCCTCTGGATCGCTTCCGAATGAGTGTGATTCCTCCTGCTGAGATGCTGGAGTTTCCTCCCCAAAGAGGGGAGGGGATGGAAATTCTACAATCTCTCTGCTCCTCAGGGCAATCTCCTTCCCATGCTGGCCAGGTTTCACAAGTTTCCCTCCCAGCAAGCGTTCTGATTTCTGGGCTGGTACTTGAGAATGACACTCTGCAGATCAGTGCCCCTCCTTTCCACACTTGACAGGCTGAGGATTTCAGAGAAAATATACCGCTTGGTGCTGGTTTCTGGCCATATTGATCTCAGCTTCTTCAGCGGTGAAGTACCACTCATGGAGGTGATTCGGTGTGCCTCGGGCCATGCGAGCATTGTATAGATACATGATGGCAAACCTACAGCACGCGAGCTGGAAGTGGCATGTAAAGCCATCTCTCCAGGCACATGGAGCCATTGCCCATTGCTCTTCTGGGTTCTGGCGTGCCAGTCAGCTGGTCTTCATGCGCACGGGAGTGCCAGAAACTGAAAGAGCAGTCACCTGGTGTGCATGCGCATGCCAGGAAGATGATCTTCCTGTTTCCAGCATGCGCATGCATTCTGGCCACCTGGTCTGGTTTCTGGCATGCATGCATACGCGAAGAACAGCTCACGTGCCCAAAGATGCAGAGACGGGATCCCAGTGGTCGCTTCCTAGGGGAGCAGAGCTGTCAGCCAGGACCAGCAGGCTGGGGCTTCCCTCCCTCTCTGCCCGAGTGGGCTTCTTGTGCAGCCTCAGCCCTCCAGCCCACGGCGACACGACTCCATGGTTCAGAGCACCTGGCCAGCTCGGGCGCCCCAAAAGAGCAGCAGCAGTACCGCTGTTTGTTCTCAGTGTGGTGGGGGGACAGTTCTCCTCCAGAATCCTGGCCACAAGTAGCAGGGTGAGAACCAGTCTGCAGCCCCAGAAGAGTAGCAGGGGCAGGGCTGCATGTTCTCAGTGATGGGCAAGGGGGCGGCAGCAGTTCTCCTCCAGAATCATGGCCGCAAGCAGCAGGGTGAGAACCACTGCACAGCCCCACAGCCCCAGAAGAGTAGCAGGGGCAACGCTGCTTGCTCTCGGTGGCTGAAAAGGGGACAGTGGCCAGGATGCTGGAGGAGAAACCCCACTCTCCAGCCACTGAGAACAAACAACGCTGCCGTAGGAGCGGAGTCCCTGCCCAAGGAATGTCTTTCCGGTGCCAGGGTAAAAGACACACCAAGAGAGGCTTGCCAGGCCCAAAATGCATGCATGGGGGGGGGCAGCATGCATACATTCATGGGGGCAGGGGGAGCATGGGCAGGCTGTGCATGCATGCGTGGGGGAACGTGGGAGTCATAATGCATGGGGAGTCGGGGTGCTGTGAGGGTCACATGTGCATGCGTGGGAGGGCAGGGCACATGGGGGGTGCAATTGCATTATGGGTGTGGTCGTGTGCGTGCAACTCCCCCGTGTGACCCCCCGCTTTTGGCTCACAATGGCAAAACATTTAGCCATCACTGGTATAGATCATCACTCAGCCCATCCTTGAAACAGCTTACCAGAATGTCCTCTGGCCAGTTCACATGAAATGCAAGGTTCCAGAATTCTTCAGTATACTATGCCACTGGCCACCATCCCTGCTTCACCACCATAATGCAGTCATGTGCTTTGCAATCTGCGAGGGGGTCCTCAAAATGTCATTGCAGACCATGAAATGGTCAAAGTCCCACAGTTCTGGTGCATTAGCATTATGCAGGGTCACCATCCATCTGGCAGTGGCTCCCTCCAGGACTAGAGTAACAACTCACACTCGGGATCCTTGGTTTTGGAAATCATACCCATACTCTTGCATGTAGGTGAGCACGTGTGCCACAAAGAATCCTAACTGTTGCGGATCCCCATCAAACTTCACCCCAAGGGAGGGAGTTTCTCTTTCCAGTTGCGGGGCTCGGGGCTGGTTGGGAATGGGTGCCAGTGCACATGCTGCGCAAGGGGGAAGGTTTTCTGGGTCCTCTGCCACTGCTGCTACACCATCTGCTCAATTGGCAGGCTCCAGAGGGGGAGGGCTGGCCCCCCTGGTATCATCCATGGCTCCTGCCCTTTCAGCGCTCCTTGGCTGTTGTTCTGGCTCCCCTTGAATGTTGAGATTTTCAAAAGTTTCCATCACCAACTGGGTTATATGCCTTTTCAGATGATCCTCTCTCAGTGGTGCTTCGGTTAGTTCCCCCTGGTCAGAGAGGGCTTCTAGCTCCAATTTCCACCCCGGTTTTCAGTTACCGTGGCTGAGGGTGACTCTTCTGGTTCTCCCATCTCAGCTGTCTTTCTTCCCAATGTCAATTGACCAACGGGGGTACCTCATTCTCTCCAATGGGGTGCAAGAAGCAGGCATCCAGCTGGGTGATGGTTGATGTCTCTCCTCCCCGCAGCATTTGGCTTCTCCCTGTTCCTGTTGTGACCCATCAGCGGCCTGTGCAGATTGTGCAGCTGGCGCTTGAGTCGGACAGTGAGGAGACTGGAGAAGATGTGATGCCAGAGACAGGGATTCAGCCCGGGCTTTCAGAACCTCCAGAAGCTCCTTTAAGTGAAGAGGAAGAAGAGGAGGAGCCTCTTCTCAATGCATGGGTGCGCAGAGCTGCCAAAAGGTGGGAGTGGCTCCTCAGGAGGAGGTCTCCTCGAGAGTAAGGCTTGGGGCTAAGTAAGTAAGTAAGTAAGGCTTAGCCTATTTAAGGAGGAACGCCGCTTGCAGCAAGCTGTAGGGAACAACTTTAGTTCAATCTCCTTCGCGTCTGGATTCTTTGCAAAATTGTTTCTGGGCTTTCTGCCAACTCTAGTAAGACTGTGATTATCTTATCTTAGAATTCTGGTAGGCTGTTAAGACAGTATTAACAGCCTTTGAATGATAAAGACTAAGTTATTTGAGTAAAATAAGCTTTGTATAGAGTTTGTGTGTGCTGCGTTCTTTGGGGTCCGTAGCTGGGGCAGAACAGTTCAGAACAGTAGAGTGAAGATTGTGTCAAGTTTAAAAGCCATATTAGGCTGCCACCATGCTGCCACCTTCTCATGTGTGGGAAAGTAGGAGAGGGGATTTAGCAGAGGGATTTTCTTTAGACATAATAGCATTCTTCCTATCAGTCAAGGTCAGGGCGATCCTGCATCTGGAGAAGGAGTGGTTGGAGTGCTGTCTCGAGATGGGATGGATGGTGATTGGAGCATGTGATCATCTGAGGACTGAGGGGATTGTTTGGGGTTTTTTGATTTACTGAGGGAAAACCCAAACCTATCAGATTCGGGTTTTCCCAGATGTGCCAGTTTACTTATTCTAGTAAATAAAACTTTGAAAAATGCTTGCTTCAGAGTTTCACTTGGAGTTGGGGGGTTTTCTGGAATGTTGACATTAACCCAAATCCCTCTTGAAGCACCCTGAAAGGGGGCTGTCAGTGGTGCTGAGCCCCAGCATCTACCTAAACCTCGGTGGTGCAAAAACTCAGTGAAAATGGAGGAGAAAGAAGAGATCGCAGAGGGGGCCGTGGAGATGGATACTCAAGGATTTATTGACACCTTGTCCCTTCACCCTTCTGAAGAAATGGTGCGAGCTATTGAGGTTGCAGAGGCGGCCCAAAGGCTAGGCACTCGGCCCAAGGAGTCGGATTCCTGGAAAAGTTGCCAGTCTGATCCAACTCCAGAAAGGGGACCAGAGGAGGGACTGCCTGGATATAGTGCCACTCCCAGCCCAATGAAGTTGCCTCATGAGCCAGAGTGGAGAAGAGGGACAGCTTTGAGATCCGGAGACTCCCAGGACTGTAACCTGTTGCCCCCCTCACAAAGCCAATCATTGACCAGGCTCCCTGAGCGTTTTGAACAGATGGAAGTGGGAAGTTATGCATCTCCCTCCCAACCTCTTCAAGTGAGATTGACCTTAGCACAACCACCGTTCACCTTCCCCAATCCAGGACCTGGCAGAGGAAGCACCTCTCTACCTGGCCAGGGATGAAGTGAGGAACGGATCAGTGCAGCATGGGTATCCCACAACTAGGAGACATCAGACGCAGGCGGTATGGGGAATGCAAAACCCCCCTTCTGGGCCCCCTCACCAGCCTGCCTTTGTGGCTGCCATGTCCATAGCTTTAGACAGAGAAATTCACCCCCACCACAAAACCCCAGCAGTGAAGCCTCCTCAGAGAGCTTTAGCCAGACAGCCCCTTTCAAAGCCTGCTGAAGTCTCCCAGCCCCCTCAACCAGCAGGGGTGAATAAATGCTATTGGTGTCAACAACTGGGACATCGAGCTTCTGAGTGCCTGGCTCCTGCCCCAGTTCCACAACAGCGTCCAGCTACAGCTGCTCAAGGCAGAAGGGCTCCAAGGAAGACACCAGACACCAGTCAATTTGCCAGACAAGCTGTAGAGGTTCTCCTCCCCACTGAAAAGAGTGAGGAACCTCTGGCCAAAGAAGCCCTTCCCGACGAGGCTAGCAGAGAAGAAGACTTGATGGTGAGTTCACCCATCCCCCCCATTTCAATTAAAGTGAAACTGATGGTGCCAGAGACGGGGAGCAAGGAGAACTGCCAGCAATAATAAATACAGGCTGTACCAGATGTTTAATTGGACTTCCAATTTTTGAACAATTGGGGATCAAAACAAGAGCCTTAAAGCGCCCAATTAAATTTCACCAGGTGGATGGGACATTAATTGGAGGAGTCCCAACCACCCAAATTACTGAACTGGTTAGATTAGAAATTGGAAGACATCATGAACTTATACGATTTATAGTAACCCCAAAGATGTCAGAATCTGTCATACTGGGCCTGGCTTAGCTGGACAAATGGGACCCCACCATTAAATGGGAAGATGGATACCAGAAAATCATAATGGGTGTCGGCCTACTACCCCCTGTCCCTCCTCCCAAGGAACAGCCTACCCATAAGGGCCAGCTGCCAGAAACAGCAGCCGCTGGTTCAGACAGGCCTCCAGGTGAACCCGATTCCTAAGGTATATACAGACTTAGCCGAAGCATTTAGCAAGGAGGAATGTAACATCCTCCCCCCACCACTGGTCCACAGATTGTGCCATCGAATTAAAAACAGGAGCCAAGTTGCCAAAACCCAGGATGTACTCTATGATGCCTGCTGAAATGACCAAGCTGAGGAAGTACATTGACACCAACCTAGCCAGAGGGTACATCGAGCCTGCGAAATCCAGGGTGGCCGCCTCCATATTGTTTAAAGAGAATAGATGAGAAGCTGCGATTATGTGTTGATTTTCGTAATATCAATGCAGTTTGCATATAAAACACCTACCTCCCTGCCACTAATGAAAGACTTGCTGAACCACTTGTCAAAAGGCAAGACTTTCACTAAGTTAGATCTAAGGGATGCCTACTACCGGGTTCACATAAAGGAGGGAGACAAATGGAAGACTGCTTTTAACTGCCCCCTGGGCAGTTTCCAATTCCGGGTCATGCCTTTTGGACCCCAAGGGCCCCCGCCGTCTTCATGCAACTGATCAATTAAGTTCTGCATGAACACCTGTATAAGGGAGTCCTTGTTTACCTTGAAAGCCAATGTAGAGGACTATGTTAAAAGCTGCGCCACCTGCGCCACCATGAAGTCCAGACCACGGAAGCCCCCTGGGCTTCTCCAGACCGTGGCCGAACCCACAAACCCTGGGAGAGATTGCAATGGACTTCATAGTCAAACTTCCTGACAGCAGAGGGAACAAGGTGATTTGGACTGTCATCGATTTATTCTCCAAACAAGCACACTTCACTGCCTGCAATGGACTGTCTTCGGCCAAGAAGCTGGCAAAACTTTTCGTGAAGAATATCTACAGAGTACATGGAGTTCCAAGGATAATAATATCAGATTGTGGGGTCCAGTTTACTGCTAAATTCTGGAAGGAGTTCCTGCAGTCCATTGGGTCATCCCAGGGGCTTAGCTCAGCTTTCCACCCAATGACTAATGGATCCACTGAAAGATTGAATGCAATGGTGGAACAATATATTAGATGTTATGTAAATTATCAACAAGAAAACTGGGCAGAGTTATTACCGTTCGCAGAAGTGGCTTATAATAATGTAATACACAGTAGTACTGGGTTGACTCCTTTTCAAATAACTATGGGCATTGATTTTGTGCTGATGTCTGAGTTGCCTAGAGAGCCACCCACTTCCATGTCCCTAACAGAATGGGTGACCTCATTAAAAAAGGGTTGTGAGAATACTAAGAAAGTTTTAGCTGAATCAGCAGAAAAATATAAGGCCCAGGCCGACAAACACCGGTCTCTCCAATCACCTTTCCGAAGAGGAGATAAGGTGTATATGTCAACCAAATACCTAAGATTGAGGTTGCCTATCAAGTAGTTTCGACCCAGATTCACAGGTCCTTCCCGATAGTGAAAGTGATTAACCCAGTGACTGTCCAACTTAGCCTCCCTCACATATTAGGGAAAATGCACCCAGTTTTTCACAATAGACTGTCTAGACTCTTCTTAAAAACCTCCAGTGATGGAGCGCCCATGATTTCTTGAGGCAAGTTGTTCCACTGGTTAATTGTCCTCACTATTAGGAAATTTCTCCTTAATTCTAGGTTGCTTTCTCTTTGATTAGTTTCCAACCATTGTTTCTTGTCCTACCCTCTGGTGCTTTGGAGAATAATTTGACCCCCTCTTTTTTGTGGCAACCCGTCAAATACTAGAATACTGCTATCATGTCACCCCTAATTCTTCTTTTCTTTAGACTAGTTAAGCCTACATCCTGCAGCCATTCTTCATATGTTTTAGTCTCCAGGCCTTTGATCATCTTAGTTGCTCTTCTCTGAACTTTACCAAAGTCTCAACATCTTTTTTTGGGGGGGGTTTTTTTTGGTGACCAAAATTGGTTGCAGTATTCCAGGTGTGGTCTTACTAGGATTTTATAAAGTGGTACTAATACTTCATGTGATCTTGGTTTGTTTGTTTTTTTGTTTGTTTTTTGTTTTTGCTTTAATTTATATGCCGCCAGGAGTTTTGGCTGCTCCTGCACACTGTTGGCTCATATTCAAGTGATCATCCACTTCGACTCTAAGGTCCCTCTCACAATTACTGTTTTTGAGCCAGATCTCTCCTAATCTGTACTTATACCTTTGATTTTTCCTGCCTAAATATAAAACTTTGCTTTTCTCCACATTGAAATTCATTTTGTTGGATGGGGCCCATTGTTCAGGTTTAACAAACTTTTAAAAGTTTCTTCTTCCAGTGTATTGATGGATTCCATTTTTTTAGCCAGGCAAGCTAGAATGGTGTCAATCATGCCAGGGCCCACGATGAAGCTTATAGTTTCCTTGTGGGACCATATCTTTAATTTTATGGGTTCTGTTAAAAATGTGGCAGGGTTCCCCCTGCTAGGGTCCCATCCACTTGGGAGAATGCTAGGAAAATACATATATACAATGTACCATGAGGGATTCATTGGAATAGAATAGAATAGAATAGAATAGAATAGAATAGAATAGAATAGAATAGAATAGAATAGAATAGAATAGAATAGAATCAGAGTTGGAAGGGACCTTGGAGGTTTTCTAGTCCAACCCCCTGCTTAGGCAGGATACCCTACAACAGGGGTCAGCAACCTTAAACACTTAAAGAGCCACTTGGACCTGTTTCCCACAGGAAAAAAACACACTGGGAGCCACAAAACTTGGGTGGGTGTAGCCAACTCGATGTCACTCACTCCCACCCAGTCACATGACCACCTCGCCACGCCTACCCAGCCACAAAACTATTCTCTATGTCTTTCTCCCTCTCTCCCCCTCTCTCTCCCCCTCTTTCTGTATCTCTGTGTCTGTCCCTCTCCCTATCTTCCCCCTCTCCCCCCTCTGTGTCTCTCTCCCATGGTATCTTTCCCTCTCCCTCTCTTCCCCTCTCACATCCCCTCTCTAGGTATCACTCTGTATGTGTCTCTCTGTGTGTCTCTCTCACCCCCTCTTTGTGTATCACTCTTGTGTGTCTCTCTCTATGTCTTTCTATGTGTGGGTGTCTCTCCCTCCCTTCGGGTGACCATCCTCCTCCTCCCTCCTTCTCTCGTAACTCCCTGGCCAGCTGTGGCTGAGCCAGGAGCATTTGCATGCACAAGGAGACCCTCCTCAAGCGAGTGCCAAAGTGCAGCAAAGGTGTGCATGGGGTGGGCAGCCGCTCGCTTAGGAGGGTCTTAACAGGACGTGGCTTCTCTCCTGCACTAATGCTCCTGCCATCACTTTGCCGTGTCATCGCCCCCCCCCCCAGGAGCTTTTCGGCCAAGCATGGAGGGAGAGAGAGAAAACACGCATGTGTCTTTCCTGAGGGTGTAACTTTAACTCTGTTGAGGCAATTGAAAAGTTCATGTGGATGTATAATAGTTGCATATTAGGAAATCATGTGAATTGCAAAAGCAATATGTTACTCTCTCTCTTATACAACATAAATAGTAATTACTTTGGGGATTTGTATTGCCATTTCAAAGTGAGGAGTTTCCATTCCTGTCCCATCACTGGTTGGCCCGGCCCCTCTTATTTCTTTTTTGGACTCCAGCCTGAAGTGGCAGGAAGCACTTTGCTCCTGCACTCTCCGGCGACCCTCTTCCCCCTCCTCCTCTCAGGATGCCTGGGCCAGCTGTGGCTGAGCTGGGAGTATGCGCACACGCGGGGAGACCATCCTCAAGCGAGTGTCAAAGCTCAGGAAAGGCGTGCGGGGGGCGGGCAGCAGCTCACTTAAGGAGGGTCTCTCCGCACTTGCGCACACTCCCAGCTCAGCCACAGCTGGCCAGGGGGTTATGAGAGGAGAAGGGGGAAGGAGAGTGCAGGAGCAAAGCTGCCCTGTTCCTGCCTTCACACCACATTTGCACATAAGGCAGCCTTTGCTTCCTACCGCTTCTGGCTGGAATCCAAAAAAGAAATAAGAGAGGCGGGGTGAACCAGTGATGGGTCAGGGAGAGACAGCAGAGGGCCCAAAGAGCTGTTTGTGACTCTGGAGCTGCAGGTTGCTGACCTCTGCCTTACACCACTTCAGGTTATCCAATCTCTTCTTAAAAACTTCCAGTGGTGTAGCATTTACAACTTCTGGAGGCAAGTTGTTGTGGCCCGTCAGCGGCCTGTGCAGATTGTAGCTGATTCCGACAACGAGGAGGCTGGTGTGGTGCTGCGCCAGCAGCCTGTGCAGCTGGTGCTCGAGTCGGACAGTGAGGAGGCTGGAGAAGATGGCAGGGATTCAGCCAGAGCCTTCAGAACCTCCAGAAGCTCCTTTATGTTAAGAGGACGAAGAGGAGGAGCCTCTTCTCAATGCACGGGTGCGCAGAACTGCCAAAAGGCAGGAGTGGCTCCTCAGGAGGAGGTCTTCTCGAGAGTAAGACTTGGGGCTAATTGGCCACTCCCTTATCCTATTTAAGAAGGAACGCCGCTTGCAACAACTTGTAGAGAACAACTTTAGTTCAATCTCCTTTGCATCTGCAAAATTGCTTCTGGGCTTTCTGCCAACTCTAGTAAGACTGTGATTACCTTATCTTAGAATTCTGGTAGGCTGTTAAGACAATTCATTAACAGCCTTTGAATGATAAAGACTAAGTTATTTGAGTAAAATAAGCTTTGTATAGAGTTTGTGTGTGCTGTGTTCTTTGGGGTCTGTAGCTGGGGCAGAACACAAGTTGTTCCACTGATTAATTGTTCTGTCAGGAAATTTCTCCTTAGTTCTAATTTGCTTCTCTCCTTGATTAGTTTCCACCCATTGCTTCTTGTCCTGCCCTCGGGTGCCTTGGAGAATAGCTTGACTCCCTCTTCTTTGTGGCAGCCCCTGAGATAGTGGAACACTGTTATCATGTCACTCCTAGTCCTCCTTTTCATCAGACTAGAACTAGGAAAAAAATCTTCATAAAGATTAGCTTCATGTTTGAGGAAGCTTCTTGCAAGCAGTAATTGCAAAGGTATGGCATATCAATATTTTTCCAATCAGGTATTCCCCCCCACACACACACTTCCCTAATAGCAGTATAATGTTTGCACAGTGCAGTGGTAATTGGATTATGGAAAAGGGGGAGATCCAGTGATCGGATTCAAATAATTTAATTACCGGTTCTCTGCCCTAATGACCATTTTAAGTATAAAAAAAACCCATATTAAGTATTATTTTCAGGGGATGTCTTACTTTACAGCAGGTAGCGGGAGTGGGGCGGGGCCTGCACATAATTCAGCACCTGGCGCCCAGATGCCCTCACTTAAGTTTCTGTATATTTGACTCATACCATGGACAGTACAAATCTTATTATCTGTGTTAAAGTGATCGAGAATAGCAGACTTAACAGTATCAGAATGATGATGGTATATATTTTATATAGTTCGTCCCAAATTCAAACTTTATCATTTAACTATTTGGTGCAGAGACTTTAGGTTTTTCCTTATGGTTGAATTAAACTCCTATTCACTACTGCTTGAAAAGTATACCAACTTAAAATGTATTGATCTAGTGCTAATCTATTCCACTATAGTAATGAAGCTGATGACCAATGCTATTTTTACTATTTGGGTGTCAAATTAAGGAGATGTAGCAGAGGATGCCATGTTAATGTATACTGTCAAAAATGAGGAGTTTGGTAGCACCTTTTCTGATTAACAATTTTTATCAAAAGGCAGAAGTTTTTTGTGAGCTGTATCTCACTTCATCAGAAAAGCTTCTGCCTGTTTTTTTAAATGTTAGTCAGAAAAGGCATCGTACAGCCATATTCTTTCTGAAGTTAAGGAAAGCAGTTAATGTCTTTTCCCTGCCACCAAGCATCACAGGTTGGTATGAAAACAATCACCAATCATTCTCTCTAAAGTGGTGATGAAAAAGGATGGGACAGATTGAATGGAAAGTTTAGTGATCTGTCAAGTTGTTTAACAGATGGCAAATACTTAAAGGAAAGGAATGAGAAAAGGACAAAGCAGGAGGGGCTTCTCCCAATGCTCTTGCTAATGCAACTGCTCCAGTGGTGGGTTTCAAAAATTTTTACTACTGGTTCTGTGGGCATGGCTTGGTGGGCGTGGCATGGCTTGGTGGGCAGGGGAAGGATACTGTAAAATCTCCATTTCCACCCCACTCCAGGGGAAGGATACTGCAAAATCCCCATTTCCTTCCGATCAGCTGGGACTTAGGAGGCAGAGAATAGATGGGAGTGGGGCCAGTCAGAATTTTTACTACCGGTTCTCCGAACTACTCAAAATTTCTGCTACCGGTTTTCCAGAACTGGTCAGAACCTGTTGAAACCCACCTCTGAACTGCTCCCTTGTGCCTTTTCTGAAAGAAAAAAAAAATGCCCAACGGAACATGGGTGAATAAGATCATATAATGAAGCTGGAGGAGCAATGGTATGCTGCAAGGGCATGGCTGTGAAAGTGACCAATAAACTTCCAGTTCTCTTGTCCAGGGGCACCCAGAAGAAGCAGCTGCAGCTATCAAAACAGCAATGGAATAAGCAAAATTATGCTGATCCTCCCATGGTGCATTGCACAAAAATCCCAAGGGAACTGGACCTGAGAGCATGTTGAAAAATTAATAAAAGTAGTAAAAACAGTAACAGTTTCTCTGGCTCTAAGAAACTCATTATCATCTGAAGCATTAAAAAAACCTGTAATACACTTAGTAATGGCAGAATCAGAAATATATAGCTGGCAGAACCCAACTTCCCAGTATAAATTGATCTTTCGTGCAGCACAAGATTCAAACAGACTTTCAAAAGAATATCAAACTAGTGTTGAAATAACACATTCAATGCTCTTTTTCATAACCGGAAAACCTACATTTAAAAGAAGCTTGTCAAGGGATATAGAAAGCACCAATGAGGCTTCCATACACAGACACCTCTGTAAAAACCAGTTGTTGGCTCCTGTCTGCAACTCCAGCTAAAAGGATCTTGGAAGGAATGCATCAAAGGCAGGGAGACATCAGTTTGAGAAACTAACAGTGGCTGGCAGATCCCCACCATTGACTATGTCAACTGATGATGAAGAAAGTAATGAGACAGGTCTTTTTTTTTTTAATTTGATTTATATGCCGCCCTTCTCCGGAGACTCAGGGCGGCTTACAATGCGTTAAGCAATAGCCTTCATACTTTTGTATATTTATACAAAGTCAGCTTATTGCTCCCACAAACTGGGTCCTCAATTTACCTACCTTAGAAAGGATGGAAGGCTGAGTCAACCTTGAGTCTGGTGAGATTCAAACTTACAGTAATTGCAGACAGCTGGTGTTAATCACAATGCTATCAGTCTGCTGAGCCACCAGGCCCAGTCAGGTCTTGTCAGGAGAAGTGGGAAATAATGGATATCAGAGGATAACTTTAGGCTTAGTTATTAGCTGGGATGAGACAAAGATCATACACGACGACATTGCATTAAAAAAAGCAGTTACAGGTAGTCCTCGACTTACGACCACAATTGAGCTCAAAATTTCTATTATGAGGTGAGATATTTGTTAAGTGAATTTTGTCCCACTTTACAACCTTTCTCATTACAGTTGTTAAGTGAATCACTGCAGTTGTTAAGTTTGTAACAGTTGTTAAGTGAATCTGGCTTTCCCATTGATTTTGCTTGTTGAAAGGCTGCAAAAGGCAATCACATGACATTGGGACACAGCAATAGTCATAAGTACAAACCATTTGCCAAGCATCTGAATTTTGATCAAATGATCATGGGATTCTACAAAGGTTGTAAATGTAAAAAATGGTCATAAGTCACTTTTTTCAGTGACTCCATTGTAACTGAACAGTCACTAAATGAATTGTTGTAAGTTGAGGACTACCTGTACTATATTCATTAGGGGAAACTAATGAAGACTCCTATATGAACCCATACTTGCCTGGTATTTAAACTTGAAGGATTTCTAATTTCTAGATCAAAGGAATAGTAATTCTTTGAATTCTGTGCAAGATCAGTAAAATCTTGCCAATCTCAGTCAAGTAGAATTTTTCCATTCTGTGTCAGCTCCACCCTCATGCTTTGCAATTGTCTTTTTGGTGACAGAAAAATAACTCTTCAAACTTTTCATTTCAATCTTTTTTTTTAACGGGGCGCAGGGGAGTGTCAGCTCCCCAAACCTTGCAAGTGGCATTTTCACTCCAGGATCAAATGCAGCCAGGTTAGAAGGGAGATGGATCCCAAAGTACAATGACAGATTATGTGAATCCTGCAGAAATGGCTAATCAATCACCAGGCGGGGTGTGAGCAGAATCTAATTGATCTCTGAGTTCGCTTCTGTCAGAATGTGTGTTGCACGTAGAAGTCCATACTCGTCTGGAGAGTCAGCATGACATCACAGTGGCTCCCAGTCCTTGAAAACCTTGAGGGTGATTAGCTGAAGGAACGGGCTGTTTCTGCCCATCCTCCTCCTCCAGAGCCACCTCTATAATTCCTATGTAGACATAAGGCGGGGAGAGAAGCAGAGAAAAAAGCATAGCTAGGCAAGGCAAAAGAAAACAGCCACAGCAGCAGTTAGACTGGTGATTAAGTAATTTTCTTAGCCTTTTCTTTCCCCTCTCGCTGCTTCTTGCATCTCCATTTGGTTTCTGTCAGTCCGCTCTTGGACTTTTGGGGTTCCCCCCACCACCACCTGGAAGGAAGTTGAACGAAAACCAGACATGTTCCAGAAAACACAGATTTATCATAACCGGTTCACCGAATTCAACAAAAAATTAAGTATCAGTTCTGCCGAACTGGTGCAAACCAGCTGAATCCCACTACTTTGGAAATTCCTTCTAAACAATGCTTATCAAAGGTGTCTGGATCAGGACACACAAGCCCAGGTGGGAGTAGGACTAATGCATGCACTGAATCCAGGAGCCAGAATTCTGCCAATGACAACACTGCCATCCACAAACTTTACACAACTACAGTATTACAAAAGGAAAAACAAAAATCACTTTGCTTTGGTTTCAAATAAACTGGTACAGAGCTGGAAATAAGTGGATTCAATTCCTGTAACCAGCTGCTGCTGTATATTTGAACTTCTAAATTAAAAAACATTCAGATAGACTAAGCTATGATTAATCTCTTTCCTTATTTTTCTACTTAGCTTGTTTTTCATTTCCTCGCTATCTTTTTTGCAAGTTATGCCCTTTGTGCTTTTTATTTGTTTTCCTTTTTTAATCTTATTTTTAATCTGTTACCATTAGATTAAGTCAAATTAGGTTAATTATTGCTAGATTCTTCAGCACCTGGAGACTTGAAAGGTTTTCTTTTGTCCTCTTTTACTTTATTAGTAAAGTCCTTAGCTGGAAAGGGGTTATCTGCTACCTGTCTGTATAGTTTCTTTCGCTGATAATAAATAAATTAAACAAATTAACAAATTTAGAAATGATTAGTAAATACTTGGATAGGAGATGCCCACGAAAGAATAGACTGTAGATTAGACTGGGAATTAAAGAAAGAAAATCTCAGAGGGCAATGGCAAACTATTTCTGTATGGTTGCCAAGACTATCCAGAAAGGCAGCTCTTTGTCATGTTAAACTTTGGTTCAGAAACAAAGTTATAGTATTTTATTGGTAAAAATCCAAAGCCTAACTTGCTGATGAATGTACTGGAGATCTAGCATAAAATTTGCAAAACCGGAATTACAGATGGTGCTTAGAAATTAAAGTACCTACTATATTGCCAAGAAAATATTGCAGAAGAAAACATTATAAAATATTTACAAGAGAGAAATTTGCCAGATGTACTAAAGGAAGATAGGGAAATGTTGAACGACAAAATTACTTTAATAGAGTTGAAAGAGGCAATCAAAAAACAAAAAAATAATAAAACCCCAGGGCCAGATGGAATTTCGACAGAATTATATAAAACGTTTCAAGAATCTTTAGAAGAAATTATGTTGGAAATATATAATGAGGTATTGGAGAGAGCTAAAATGCCAAACTCGTGTATTCAGCTGTTAAATGCTGAATACAAAATTTTGGCAACAATAATGGCAGAAAGACTAAAAATAATCCTAAACAAAATTATTCATTCGGATCAAAATGGGTTTTTCCCAAATGACAAATTAAAAACAATACAAGAATTATAATGAATATATTAGAGTATTATGAGGCCCACCCTGAAAGACAATTGGCATTAATATTGGTGGATGCACAGAAGGCGTTCGACAACTTGAATTGACATTTTTTAACTAGTAAATTAATTGGGATGAAATTTGGCAAAAATTTATAGAAATGATTAAGGTTCAAACCAAACTGCAAGAATTATGTAAATGGAGACTTAACGGAAAAAGTCAATATAAATAAAGGGGTTAGGCAAGGATGTCCATTATCTCCGCTCTTATTTATTCTTTCATTAGAAGTTTTATTGACTCAGATAAGGGGAAATAAGGAAATAAAAGGCTTAAAAATTTAAAAAGAAGAATATAAAACACAGGCCTTTGCGGATGATATGGTGTTCATAATAGAGGATCCTTTGGAAATGGGAGAAGTGCTACTACAGGAAATAGAGAAATTTGGCATAGTTGTGGGCTTAAAAATAAACAAAAATAAAACAAAGATACTCACTAAAAATCTTACAAAAGGCCAAAATAAGAAATTAGAGGAGAAATTAGGAATTCAAATTGTAAAAAAAGTAAAGTATTTGGATATTTGGAAAAGGGCAAGAATATCTTCAATAAAGGAAGATAATTATTTGAAACTACTGCTGCAAATTCAAAAAGATTTAGCGAGTTGGGCGAAATTAAAAATATCATTGATTGGAAGAATTGCTACTATAAAGATGAATATTCTACCAAAAATTTTATATTTATTTCAAACGGTACCTATAAAATTGGGGGAAAGCTTTTTCGAAAAATTGAATAAAATTATTAGTAAGTTCATATGGTTGGGGAAAAGGCCCAGAATTAAATTAAAACACTTACAAGATTCTAGAAATAAGGGTGGCTTTGGCCTCCCAGACTGAGAACTTTACCATCAGGCTGCAGTAATATCATGGCTCAAAGAATGGATAAATTTAAAAAAATGGAAGAATACTAATGATTCGCATGCACGATTTACAGAGGGGTTGGCACGCCTTTATTTGGGAGGGAAAGAGCAAAGCCCACACATTTTCAAAGACATCAGGTAAGAGAAGTATAGTTAGAAATCTGGATGAAGATTAAAATAAATTTATACACAAAAGTTCCAAGATGGATATCGACGATGGAAGCTTTGCTATACCCCAATTTAATAGACTTAAACAAAATAGTAACCTATAAAGAGTTGTTAGATGGACAAGGAAATTTGAAATCCAAACAAGAATTATTAGAGGAAGGAATCAAAATAGATTGGTGGCCTTATTTATAGACCCAAACAAAATATAAAAAAGACTTAGAATTATATGGATTTCAAAATGGACAACAAGAAATGGATAAAATATTAACAGGGACAGATGAAAAGATAATTACCAAAACGTATAACTGTCTCCTCAAATTTAAAATGGAAGAGGAAACGGTGAAGGAAACAATGATAATTTGGATGAAAATTTTTGGATACAACACAGAATTGGAGTACTGGGGAAAATAATGGGGAACAAATTATAAAATGACATTGTCGGCTGCCTATAAAGAAAATATTTATAAAATGTTCTATAGGTGGCATTTACCCCCGGTGAGATTGGCCAAGATGTCTCCAAACAATCCACTGCACTGTTGGAAATGTAATAATTCACAAGGGACATACTACCACATGTGGTGGACATGTCCCAAAGCAAGAGACTATTGGTTAAAAATCAAAAAATGATTGGAGGAAATGACTGGGGAAAAAATTGATATGAAACCTAAATTATAAAGGGATTATAAAAGAAAAAATGAGTAAAGAAATTCAATACCTCATACTCCACATAATTACGGCCGCCAAAATTTCATTTGCCCAAAACTGGAAACAACAATATGTTCCAACAAACACGATGATTATAAAAAAGGTGCTGGAGTGTGCAGAATCAGATAAACTAATGATGGAACTTAAGGGACAGAGAGGAAACGATTTATTATGAAACATGGAACAGATGGTATGATTGGCTGGAAAAATGAATGTAAAATTAATGGCTAGTGTATAGCAAAAGAGAAGATATTATAATGGAATGTTATATTTAATGTGCAGTAGGTATGTATATAAAATATATTGATTATATGAATAAGTCTGTAACAAACAAAATGTATATGTATATAGTTGGCTGAAAGATAAATTGGACATTACTAAAAATGCCGGTATTGGAAAGCTGTAAAAGTGTAACTAAGATTTAAAGATGTAAATGTTGAATAAAAAAAAGAAATTAAAGTACCTGAGACTCAAAATGATGATTCTCATTTTATCACATCATGCCTAGATCTAACTGCATTTGATGGCACTAAAGATACCAGCACTGAGTTTACAGATAGCATTGAAGAGGAAGTACAGCATGGCTCTCATCTACAGGTAAATCCTCACAGCATTCAAAGTGGGATATCTGCAATGGTGGTAAGGACAATGATGGTGTGAGCTATGCAAATGCTGAAAGTTTGGAGAACAGGGTGAACTTGAATTATTAGTACATAAGGGTAAATATGATATTATTGCAATTACTGAAACTTGGTGGGATAAAACCCATGACTGGAACGTAGTGATAGAAGGATACTGTCAGGTCCCATAGATCCCTATTGGATGCTGCCATTCTTGTGGGGGAGGGGGGCTGGATGTATTCTTTAGTTTATAGCCTTTTTCCTGATGTCTATGTATCCTGTGCTTTGATTTACCTTCTGGGGAATGTAAAGGAGGAGGCCATCTATTTTGTCTCAGCTCTGAAGCCTTCAGCCTGGGAACAGCTTCTTATCACTTTCTCAGCCTGCGCTTCTCACAACAACTTCCCACCTGTGGATTGGCTCATTCAACATCGGACTGAGGGGAGGGGTTTCTAACTGCTTTATCCTAACTGAATTGTCTGGGAACTTTAGATCCTACTTTCTTTTGTCCTGCAATCACTCTCCTTCAATAAAAGGTTCCTTTTGAAATGCTGATGTTTCAAGACTCTTTAATTTCTTGAATAGAGAGGAGAAGCAGACTTTTACATAAAGCAGGATCTGCAAAAGTGATCAACTCGGAGAAGCAACTCACTCTACCAAAGGGACCCTGCAAGCCATGTCCAAGCAAAGTGGCAAGCAAGGAGAGGGAGAATACTGGAGTGAAACCTCCACTACCACCCAGCCAGATGCAAGCTCCGTGTGCCCCATCGAAGACATTGAGGTGGTTTTGGAAGAGTCCACAAAGCCAAGATGGTTGATTGGAGTGGGGAAGAAAGACAGCTAGGATGGGAGAACCAAAGGCGTCACCCTCACCCATGGCAGCTGGCAAACAGGCTGGAAATGTGAGCTGGAAACCCTGTCAGACCAGAAAGAACTGACCAAGGACCTGGCTGGATGCGATTGGCTCAAAAGACTTGCATTGTGATTTGTGATAGAGGCTTTTGAGAATCTAAGAGCCATGGGGGAACTGGGAGAGAGAGGAGGCGAGATGGCAGCAGCAGCCGATGGAGTCAGAGCCGCCACCCCGGATCTGACAGCCACAGATCAGGTGGACAGTGTGGCGGGAGCAGCAGCCATCCCGGCAAACCCACCCCACGCAGCGCCAGCTCCTGCGAACATCCCCGGCCAGAGCTCCGCAGCTGGAAAGGAACCACCACCACCCCGGGAGTGAAGTACGATGGCAACCCTCAGCAGTTGGGGTTTTTCCTGGCACATATCCTCACATACATGCAAGAATACAGGAGGGATTTCCAAACCCAGATCGCCCGAGTTCGAGTCATCACCTTAGCCCTGGAAGGGGTGACTGCCCACTGGATACTGACCCTCCACAATGCTGATGCCCTTGAATTGCGGAATTTTGACCATTTCATGATGACTCTCTGACATCGTATCAAGGACCCTCTGGCAGACCAAAAAGCCCACAACCACATCAGAACCATGAAGCAAGGCTGCCCGCTGGTAGCTAAGTACACTGAAGAATTCTGAGACCTCGCTTGCCGAGTAGACTGGCTGGAGGACATCCTGGTGAGGTAGTTTAAGAACGGGCTGAATGATGACCTCTACCATGCCTACCTAGCCCAAGGGGCCCCAAACAGCCTTCACGACTGGTATATCCTGACCGAAGAAGTAGAAATTGACCTAACCAGAAACCAGTATTGAGCAGGAAGAGCCTGGAAGAGATCCTCTCCCTAGGGGAAGTGAGAGCCATCCAAACTGCAAACCGCTCCTGCACAGTGATCATCTGCCTTTTTCAAGTGCAGGAAGGAAGGGCACACACACCCAATGCTGCTCAAAAACCCAGTACTCTTCAATATCTTCATAAATGACTTAGATGAGAGAATAGAAGGGGAACTGATCAAATTTGCAGATGATACTAAACTGGCAGGAATAGCCAACACTCTAGGGGGCGGTGCTCATCTCTGTTTCAAAGCCGAAGAGCAAGTGCTGTCCAAGGACATCTCCGTGGTCATGTGGCCAGTATGTCTAAATGCCAAAGGCGCATGGAACACTGTTACCTTCCCACCAAAGGTGGTCCCTATTTTACTACTTGCATTTTTTATGTGCTTTTGAACTGCTAGGTTGGCAGAAGCTGGGACAAGTAATGGGAGCTCATCCTGTTATGCGGCACTAGGGATGTTACACATAGATGTTACATATAGTTACATATAGATGTTACGTATTTCATAAGCCAAAAAAAAAAAAAAACCACCAAAAGAATACCTACAGATTAGGTGAAATCTGGCTTAATAGCAGCAACTGTGAGTGGGATCATGGAGTCCTAGTGGACAATAAATTAAATATGAGTCAGCAGTGTGCAATCAAAAAAGCCAATGCAATCCTAAATTGCATTAACAGATGGATTGAATCAAGATCACGCGAGGTACTAATACCACTCTATAAAGTTTAGTAAGGCCACAGCTAGAATACTGCATCCAGTTTTGGTCACCACAGTCTAAAAAGATGGTGAGACTCTACAAAGAACGCAGAGAAGAGCAACAAAGGGGCCTGGAGGCTAAAATATATGAAGAACCGTTGCAAGAACTGGGCATAACTAGTCTAGTGAAGAGAAGGATCAGGGGTAACATGATAGCAGTGTTCCAATATTTGAGGGGCTGCCACAGAGAGAAGGGGGACAACCTATTCTCCAAAGCACCTGAAGAGTAGACAAGGAACAATGAATGGAAACTGATCAAGGAGCAATTCAACCTAGAAATAAGGAATACTTTTCTGACAGTGAGAACAATCAACCAATGGAACAGCTTGCCTTCAGAAGTTGTGGGTGATTCATCACTGAAGGTTTTCAAGAAGAGACTTTCTGAAGTTGGATCAGATTGGTAACTTTTCCAGGAATCCGACTCCTTGGGCTAAGTGCCCAACCTTCGTGTTGCCTCTGCAGCTTCAATGGCTTGCGCCGTTTCTTCAGAAGGAGAATACCGGGTCTCGATAAATCCTCCGGTATCTGTCTCCACGGCTCCCTCTGTGATCTCCTCTTCCTTCTCCATCTTCGCTGAGTCTTCACACCACCTGAGGTTAAGGTTGATGCTGGGGCTCAGCACCCCAGACAGCCCCCTTTCAGGGTGCCATTATTCATTTTAGAGATTCAGGTTAATGTCAGTATTCCAGAAAGTCCCCAACTCTAAGTAAAAACTCCAAGGCAGGCATTTCTGAAACTTGCATTTATTAGAGAAGGTAAACTGGCACATCTGGGAAAACCTGAATCTGAGAGTTCCAGTTTTCCCTTTGTAAATCAAAACCCCAAATCCAGCCCCTGCACCCATCACTCTGTCACATGGCCCAATCACCATCCATCCCAACTAGAGCCATCCCTGCAACCACTCCTCCTCTAGATGCATAAACACCATGACCTTGACCGAAGGGAAGAATGCTATTATGTCTAACTACAATCACTCCTCTAAATCCCCCCTCCCACCTTCCCAAGTGCAAGAAGTTGGCAGCGGGGAAGCATCTGGTGCTAATATGGCTTCCAAAGCTGACACCGAGTACTGGAACTGGGTGAGACTACTTTCAACTTCTACTATAGAGACCTATCCCAAATAAGAGGGTTTTTTTAAAAAAGAAAGACTCTCCAAAACATAGAAAAAGTGGTGAGTTAATACACAGAGATTGACTACAGACCCAAAAGAGAAATTAAATTTTAATGGGAGTGTCAGGTTCCAAAAAGGAAGGAAAGAATCCAAACTCAAAACTGCTTTGTTACTTCTTGTTTTACTCCCCTTCTGGCACAAACTGACAATCACAAACTCAAAGGAATATCTTTTAGGGCTACTTGCCCGTGCTCCCCACCACCTTTTAAACACTGAGCACCACGCCACCCACTGACGTGTGCAGCTGCCTCCCACGTGTTCTGGAATTGAGAGGAAATCACCATCTGCCTGCCTTCAGGCCCATCCTCCTCAGCGCTCTACCCAATGAAGTCCTTAAGGGAGAACTGGTCCTCAACTGAGTGGCCAGTCCTCAACAGAGGTCCAGGACAGCCAAGGAGAGTGACAGCTGCCTCCCAGCTGCTGCTGCACCATCCTTGATTATGTCATCAATGCGCAACCGCCTCTCAGCTATTCAGTGGCTGCACAGCCTGCTCCCAGCATGTGCATGGCCAGTTGGCTCATCCCGGTGTTGCCGCTCTGTCTCCACTGCCTGGAGAGATGAGTCCTGGCTTGGTGGTGAGACTGGCGGCTCTCAATGGGGTGGGCAGCATTGGCTGGTGGCATCTAGACTGCCGGGTGGCGGGTGTCTTCTGGGTAGCAGCTCCCTGTCAAATGGCAGCTCCAGGCCGGCTGGCATGCCGGAGCTGACATGCGGGCCCCCCTACTACAGGGACAGCGTCTGGAATGTAAAGAACATGGTGAGTAGACAAAGGCGGAGAAACAGTCCCGCCCGGCTTCACAGGATATTTCCGATGGAACCTAGCAACCAGACGGGGGGGCTTGTACATCCCTATTGTGTACGTATGATGCTTCAGAGAGGGGATATCCCTTCCACAGGATGAAGTACTGCAGCCTTCCCCTGTGCCACCAGGTGTCTAGTACCTCTTTCACTTCATAGTGTTGGTCACCATCCACCATGAGGGGTGGGGTGGCCAAGGGGTTGGTCCCCTGAGGGGGGAGGAGTGGACCAGACAGAGTAGACTGCAGTGGAAAACAAGGTGTCTTTTCCCCAGCAGTTGAGGTAGTTGGACCTGCCCGTAACGGGATTAATCACCTTCACTATGGGGAAAGGGCAAATGTACTTCAAACCTAATTTTTTATATGGGAGCTTTTCAAGTATTTGGTGGAAAGAAATACCCACATAGAAAGGGGCCTGGGGCCTCCGGGTTTTGTTGGCTTGCCACTTATATTTTTTGGCTGCGTGCCACAAAGCCTCTGTGACTGTTTTCCACACCTGTTGCATTCGAGCCATCCACTCTTGTACATCTGGCTCCTCCGTGGTTTCCTGTGGACATTCAGGTATTGGCATGAACTTCCTCCCAGTGGCCACCTGGAACAGGGTGAAGCCGGTACTACTGTGTACTGCATTGTTGTATGCTACTTCCGCAAAAGGGAGTAGGTCAGCCCAATCAGTTTGCTGATGATTAACATAACAACACAGGTACCGCTCCACCATCATGTTTGCTCTTTTAGCCGCCCCATTTGTGGCTGGATGAAACACTGAACTGAGACCCTATTTGGATCCCAACCTTGCCAGGAATTTGCGCCAAAACGTGGCAGTGAACTGTACCCCCCTGTCAGAGATTATCCATTGGGGAATGCCATGTACACAATAAAAAGCTTTGCTGGCGGACTTCTGGTTTGGCATCGCGGCGAGACAATCGGGGAAATAGCGGGCTCTGATGAGCGCCACAAATCCCCGGCTGCCGAACCGCTGCTGATGGGTCTTCGGACTGGAACCGTCCTGCAAGGATGGGGAAGAAAGAGGGGTGCCTCGGATGACCAAGAGGAACAGGCAAGTTCCTCGGAGGTCAGAGGGAACCCTCTGTGAGTCAGCAGCAGGGGGCGACAGCCATGGCGGCTGCCACGAAGTTGGGGCAACCGGGCTAAGAGATGTGGAGATGTGCAGGAGGAAAGTGGATTGAAACGGAGCTCTTTGAAGCTGGGTGAGTGACAACCAACCCAGGCTTGTTACAACGCTTAGAGCAATATTTTTAACCATAAGACCCCTAGCCATAAAACAGCAGCTGTACAACAAAGGGGCAATGGAAAGTTTAAAATGTAACTTTAAAGAGACAAAGACCCGATAAACAACTAATTTTTGAACAAAACCAATTGAAAAAACTAAATTTTGAGACATGGTGAAAAGACTGGACAGAGTTTTAAAATTTGAGCTGGACCTTAAAAAAGAAGAAGATTTGATATTTTTAAAATTAAAAGAAGAAGAGTAATTAAGTTGGACTGTTATATAATTGGAACAAAATGGAT
Organism: Pituophis catenifer annectens; assembly: GCF_029215685.1. Taxonomy (NCBI): domain Eukaryota; kingdom Metazoa; phylum Chordata; class Lepidosauria; order Squamata; family Colubridae; genus Pituophis; species Pituophis catenifer. Next base: position 103,400,814 of record NW_027256883.1, on the reverse strand, counting down.
ACTTGCATGACTAATGGAAATTGTGGATTGTAGAGAGACACCTTCTGGTTCAAAAACCTGTAACCTGTTTTTTGTTATGGAAAATTGTGAACTCTACAGATAATAGCCGTGGGATTTTGTGGAGGAGGTTTTTTTTTTTTCTTGTTTGCAGGCAGCTTGATTTTGGTGAAAAGAAAGGGAAACTATAACGGAACTCTCATAATTGGAATAATAACAACTTAAAAAACTGGTGCAGCAATAAGAGAAGGATTTGGTGCAGGGATAAGAGAAGGAAGAAATTGATACATTTTATCCGGAATAAAAATAAGAAAAAGAATTAAAATGATTTATGGAGGACAAAATTTGAAGACTTTGAAAATGAAATGAAATATATGCTAGCAGACGAGAACATGAAGAAATAAGATATACACGGCTGGAAAAAGGAAAAGAAGATTAAAACAAATGTGATTAAAAATGGAAAAACAATGTATAGGTGGATAGTAATAATAAAAAGGAGGTTCTTATAGATAAATATGGATGAATAGGAATAAGAAAATAATATGTTATAGATATAATGATTATGCAGGGTATGACAGCAAAAACAAGGGATAAACAGTAGTGAAGATGATTATATTGGGAGCAACAGTTAAAATATTGTTTAAAGGTTTATAATATTGTAATGATTTATATTTTTAAAATACATTCATCTAAGTAAAAAGAAAAATGACATTTGGTTAGGATTTAAAGATTTAAGTAATGGGTTTTTGAAATAATGGCATTGTTAAATAGATAGAATTTAGGGAAATAATTGAGTAAAATATTAAGTTGTGTTAATTGAAAATTAAGATTTGTTAGTGATTTGTACCAACTTATGACCAGATCAATGTTTTGTTTTGAAAAGATGTATTTGCTAACTTCCTAGCGGACGGAAGGCTGGAGCAGGCAATGAAGTGTGCCTGCTTCGAGAATAGATCGATAACTGAGAAGAACCGGAAGCATCGCAGTGATACTGGCTGGAAAATAGTAAGCTCCGACAAGCTTCGCGAAAATCCAGCCAGACAAACCGCTGTTGTGTGGGTCTTCAGGCCAGAACCATCTTGGAGGGATGGGGGAGAAAGAGAGGCACCTCAAAAAACCAAGAGAAACAGGCAAGTTCCTCAAAGGGTCAGAGACAGCTCTTTGATCCATCAGCAGGGGTAGTAGCCATTAAAACAACCACTCTAAGCTGGTGCAACCAGACTAAAATTTGTGCAGGAGCGATGTTTGAATGGAGTATTGTGATTGGCCAACTCACAGGTAAAAAGAAAAATTTTGAAAGCTTAAAAGAGGTCCCAGCATGAAATAAGTGGCTAATTGGCACTTGGGAATTTAAAGTGAAGAGAAAAATAAAAAGGAATCTAAAAGACTAAAGCCCAAAAAGGAAAACTTTCTACCTGGATTTATAATTGGATTAGGGGAAATTAAAAACAATATGAGAAAAAGAAAACCGAGTGAAAGCATTTTTTAACAATAAAAGGAAGTAACTGAAGCGAAAGTACTTTCTATGTGGATTTAAAAGTGATACATTGCTGTCTGAAGATTTGTGGATCAGAGAGAGACATCTGCTGGCAGAAAGGAAGCACTACAACAATCGTTTTAAAATTTGAAGAAATAAAGGAGTGAGATAACATGGGAAACTTTAAAGAGTATTTGTTTAAACAGCTGGAGCACGATTTTGAAAAGAACTGGAAAAAATAAAGCCTCAAACTGGAATGGTCTAAATAAACATTTGAATTGAATACTATTTGGAAAGAAAAAAGAGACATTACATGGACTTGAATTTGAACTATACATATAATAATTTTCCCCCCTGTTTTTTGAACTGACAATATGGAAAATTGGGAGTATGAGTATGAGGAACTAATGGAGATATTTAAGAAGGTGAGTGGAATGTTTAAGGGAAATAAAGAAGCGGAGAACTGGTTAGAAGATAAAAAAGGAAAAAGAATAAAAATGAAAAGCAAGAACGCAACGTTGAAGAGAAAACAATTGAAGGAAAAAAATAGATAATTACACTGGGATTGACAGTGACAAAATAAAAATGGAAAGGGGGGAATATTCCTCAAAAAAGAGGGGAAGAAAAGGAAATGGGAAAAGATTGAGGGGGAGAATGAAGAGGATAACAATTTTAAAAACTAGAGAAAGGATTCAGGGGGAAAGATACAATAAATATAAAAAGAAAAAGAAGAAAATAAGAGACTGGGAGAAAAGGAGGAAAATATTAAGAAATGGAATTTTGGAGAGAGCAAAAGAAAATGATTAAAAGGGGAAGAATAATTGGATAGTAAAAAGGGAATTAAAGCATTTATTGGTTGATTTAAAGGAATGGCATTAGTAGTAGAAATTGTATGTATGAAGTAAATTAGAAGTATATAGATCAAGGTAAAATGGAATAATTAATTGAAATTAAGATAATAAAAGTGAAATGTTAGTAAATGATGTATGTAAGAAACAAAAAAGAAGTATATTGTTTATTGTAAAATGGATTAGCAGATGCAATGTGAAAGATAGATTGGTTTAAATGTGAAAATAACTGAAATTGTGATATAAAATTGAAATGTTAGTAAACAGAAATAATTAATTGATGTGGAAATAAATTAGGAATTAAAGAAAATAAGAGGTGGAAGGTTAATTGAGTTAAAAGCTTTCATGGTAAAAATGGAATAAGTTGAAATACATTGTTAATAATTTAAAAATGGGATGGGGATTTTGAGAAATATATATAATAATGGAAGAAAAAATCAGAGTCGCCTGGATACCATAGAGGAAAATATTGAATTGAAAAAGAATACAGCAATGGAAAGAAATGGCAAGAAGGAGTAGAGGGATAGAAGGAGGGGAGAAGTGAGGAAGGAGAGTGAGGAATAGAACAAAGGGAAAAAGAGAAGAAGGGAGGGGAAATAAGAGTAGGAGAGAAGGTTAGAAAGGGAGGAAGAAAGGGGGAGGGGGAGAAAGGAAGGGGAAGTAGAGAAGGAGAAGGAGAGGAGGAAAGAAGAAAGCAGGAAAGGATAAAAGAAGGGAGGGAAGGGAAAGAGAGAAGAAGAAAGATTGTTGTAAAATAAAAAAGATGAAATGGTAAAAGGGCTACTCCGAACATGTATAAATTTATTAGGATGAAGAATGAATTAATATGAACGTGAAAAGAAAATATATATGATTAATAATAAAGAAATTAGAATTTAAGGGCAGAAGAAGATGTTCTTTATACAATAAGCATAGAAGTATTAAGATAAGATAAAAAAAGGATGGAAAAATATTTTGGCAGAAATTGTAACTATGTAAAATGTATTTGGGGATGATAAGTTGTATAAAATATAATATGGTCAATACTCTGTTCATAAGATATGTGGGGGGGGTGGTGAAAAAAAACAAATCACTAAAACTTGATTTTAAAAAAAGAGAATAGATCGATAACCATCCGTATTATGTTATTCCCCTGACTCTCCGGCAGGTCTATGATGAAGTCCATGGCTATCTGTTGCCACGATTGGACTGGAGCTGCCACTGGCTGTAAGAGACCGGGAGGTTTCCCAGGCCGGGCTTTCATGGTGTTATACACAGCATAGCCACATACATACTCCTCTATGTCTTTCTTCATGTGTGGTCACCAGTACTGTCGATTCGTCAAATGTAAGGTTTTTAGAAACCCGAAATGACCGGCTGGATGAACGTCATTGCAATGTTGTAACATGTTCAACCGCATGGTACCAGGCACATAAAGCTTGGATCCCTTCCAGGCAAATCCCTCCCTCTGTGTTAGCCATGTTTGGTTCCCTTGGAACCACGGATCAATGGTGAGGGCTTCCTGGATAGCCCGGGGTATATTCTCGTCCGGGGAGCACTGTGTGGACGCTGCGATGGGGATGCCTGATGGTTGTTGGGCTGATTTGGCAGGGATTATTGCCTGGACTATCTCCTCTTGCCCACTGTCGTACTGTGGCTTCCTGGACAAGGCATCCACTAGGATGTTTTTCCCCCCTGGGATGTATTTCAACCAGAAGTTAAACCTCCAGAAATACAGCGCCAACCGGACCTGTTTTGGGGACAGCCTGCATGGGGCCTGGAGGGCCTCCACATTGTTGTGGTCCGTCCACACCTCAAAGGGGATACTTTTCCCCTCCAGTAAGTGCCTCCATGTCAACAAGGCCCACCAAACCGCAAATGCCTCCTTCTCCCATATGGGCCAGTTGCGTTTGGTGTCGTTTAATTTCCGTGACGTATACGCACATGGTTGGAAGTCCTCCTTATTAACCTGTAGGAGAACCACTCCCACCGCCACCTCGCTGGCATCTGCCAACACTATAAAGGGTTCTGATGGGTCTGGGTGCTTCAGCACTGGCTCCTTCACAAACAGGGGCTTCAACAGTTCAAAGGCCCACTGACAATCAGTCGTCTGTACGACTGGACACCCCGGATGGGGCTTCTTGGTTAGATGTTCTGTTCTCAACAGATTGATTAGTGGACACGCCACTCGGGCAAAGGACAATATGAACTGGCGGTAGAAATTAACAAACCCCAAAAAGCTTTGTAGCTGTTTCCATGTTGTGGGGGCTTGCCAGTCCAATACTGTCTTGACCTTAGTGGGGTCCATTTCCATGCCTTTTGGTGATATCCAGAACCCAAGATAGTCTAAGGTTCTTTTATGGAACTCACACTTGGAGAATTTTTTTTTATTAAAAAGTTTTATCAAATATTACAACAATTTTTTCCCCATCCCTCCTCCCCCCCCTTCCCTCCTCCACCCACCACCCATCCCCCATCCCCCCTCTCCCTCCAACCCCCCTCCCCCCACCCCGGACTTCCCAGAGCAAATACAGGGTATAATATTTAACAAACATAAACTAAAATATGCTAACTTTCTGTAGGCTCTTAATTCCCTCTTGCTCTTTAACTCCCCTTTCAACTAAAAAAACATAATTCAAAAAGAAAAAGTTGATTTCATTCATAAGCTATTTGAAGCTTTTTAGTCCGATATTTGTTTTGAATATAGTCAATCCATCTTCTCCATTCCAATATATATCTTTCATTTGAATGGTCCTTCAAATACGCTGAAATTTTGGCCATCTCTGCTAAGTTCACTACTTTTAATGTCCATTCTTCAATAGTAGGCAAGTCTTCCTTCTTCCAATACTGCACCACCAAAAGTCTGGCTGCTGTTATTAAATTTAAAATCAACTTAGTCTCTATAACAGTACAATCTGTAATTATATCTAACAAGAAGAACTGTGGAGTAAATTTTATCTTCTTTTTGAGAATATTTTGAATAATTCACCATATTTTTATCCAAAATGCCTTAATTTTTTTACATGTCCACCATATCTGATAATACGTGGCATCATCACATTCACATCTCCAACACTTGGGTTGCACACTTGGATACATACAGGCTAGCTTTTTAGGATCTAGATGCCATCTATAAAACATAGGTTCCAGACGGAGCTTGGGCCAATTCCTGAGGTTCTGGCTCACGCCTCGACTGGAGACCTAGTGGCCGCCTGGGATAGGGCGGCCGCTGGGGCCCTGGATCGAGTCGTGCCTTTGCGGCCTCTGACCCGGCGCGGATCTCGCCTGGCTCCTTGGTTTACCGAGGAGCTGAGGGAGATGAAGCGCCGGAAAAGACGCCTAGAGAGTAGTTGGAGAGCTAGTCTTTCTGAATCGGACCAGACACTGGTTAGATCCCATATTAGGACTTACCTAGTGGCAATAAAAGCAGCAAAATGTACGCATTTTGCTGCTCTTATTGCGTCATCAGATAATCACCCGGCCGCCCTGTTTAGGGTGACCCGCTCCCTGCTCCACCAGGAAGCGCGGGAGGACCCCTTGGAGGGAAGAGCCAAGGACTTTGTTCAGTATCTGTATGACAAAATCACTCAGATTCGGGAAGGTCTGGACTCTGACTGGGTAGATCCAGCGAGAGTGACGGAGGCAGGTCTTGAGACTGTTATCTGGGATGAGTTTGATCCTGTGACCCCAGATGACGTGGACAGGATTCTGGGTAGATTGAACGCGACCACATGTTTGTTGGACCCGTGTCCCTCCTGGTTAGTGCTGGCTTCCCGGGAGGTGACGCGAGGCTGGCTCCAGGGGATTATAAATGCTTCATTGGGTGAGGGTGTCTTCCCCGCCGCCCTTAAGGAGGCGGTGGTGAGGCCCCTCCTCAAGAAGCCTTCCCTGGACCCGGCAATATTGGCTAATTATCGTCCAGTCTCCAACCTTCGTTTTGTGGCGAAGGTTGTTGAGAGTGTGGTTGCGGGACAGCTTCCCCAGTACCTGGATGAAGCGTCGTATCTGGATCCGTTCCAGTCGGGTTTCAGGCCTGGATACAGCACGGAAACGGCATTGGTCGCGTGGGTTGATGATCTCTGGAGGGCTCGGGACAGGGGCTGCTCCTCTGTCCTGGTCCTGTTAGATCTCTCAGCGGCTTTTGATACCATCGACCATGGTATCATGCTGCACCGGTTGGAAGAGTTGGGGATGGGAGGCACCGTACTAAGGTGGTTCTCCTCCTTTCTCTCCGACCGGTCGCAGTCTGTGTTGACAGGGGGGCAGAGGTCGACCCCAAGGCCCCTCATATGTGGGGTGCCGCAGGGATCGGTCCTCTCGCCCCTTTTGTTCAACATTTATGTAAAGCTGCTGGGTGAGATCATCCGTGGTTTTGGGGTGAAGTACCATCAGTACGCGGATGACACCCAGCTGTACATCTCCACCCCGGACCACCCCAACGATGCCCTTGAAGTGATGTCCCAGTGCCTGGAGGCCGTACGGATCTGGATGGGGAGGAAGAGCTCAACCCATCCAAGACCGAGTGGCTGTGGTTTCCGACGTCCCGATATAGTCAGCTAATGCCATCGCTGACTATTGGGGGCGAATCATTGGCCCCCACGGATAGGGCTCGCAACTTGGGTGTCCTCCTGGATTCACGGCTGTCGTTAGAAGAGCATGTGACGGCCGTATCCGGGAGGATTTTTCATCAGGTTCGCCTGATCCGCCAGTTGCGTCCCTATCTAGATCGGGACTCCCTACACACAGTCACTCATGCCCTCGTTACTTCTCGTCTGGACTACTGCAACGCTCTCTACATGGGGCTCCCCTTGAGGTGCACTCGGAGGCTCCAACTGGCGCAGAGTGCGGCCGCGCGGGTGGTGATGGGAGCGACATGGAGTTCCCATGTGACACCTCTCCTGCGCGAGCTGCACTGGCTCCCGGTGGTCTTCCGAGTGCGCTTCAAGGTTCTGGTTATCACCTTTAAAGCGCTCCATGGCTTAGGACCTGGTTATTTACGGGACCGCCTGCTACCACCAATAGCCTCCTACCGGCCAGTACACTCCCATAGAGAGGGGCTCCTCCGGGTGCCGTCAGCCAAACAATGTTGGCTGTCGGCCCCTAGGGGGAGAGCCTTCTCTGTGGGGGCACCTACGATTTGGAACGAGCTCCCCCCGGAGATACGTGGGATCCCGGATCTGCGCACCTTCCGCCGCGCGCTTAAGACTTTTCTATTTTATCAAGCTGGCCTGGCCTAAATCTTCCCCCTTTTTAAATGTGGAAATTTTAAATTTTTAAATTTTAAATTCGTCTTTTTATAGGGGTATGGGTAAGGCATTTTAAATTGGGGAGCCATTTTAGATTTAATTCTGTTTTAAACGTATTTTAATTGTTTATATTGTATGTTTTTAACTTTGGCTGTTCACCGCCCCGAGTCCTTCGGGAGAGGGGGCGGTATAAAAATCTAATAAATAAATAAATAAATAAATAAATTTTATAAAAATTCTCTCTTAAGTTTTGAGCTTGTGTAAACTTCACATTTCTAATCCATATTTTTTCCCACGTTTCCATCATTATTGGTTCTTCAATATTTTGTGCCCACTTTATCATACAGTCCTTAACTAACTCCGTTTCTGAATCTATTTCTACCAATGCATTATACAACCTTTTTATATGCATTTGACTTTGATCTCTAACCTGTTTTACCAAGTTCTCCTCATTTTGCAAAATACCAATTTTCTGATCTTCTCTCCATCTAGCTTGCAACTGTACATATTGAAACCATGTTTGAATTTTCCTTTCTTCCCTTAGTTGGTTCAAAGATTTTAGTTGTAGCATACCTCTTTCCTTGTTAAGAAGCTCTTTGTATGTAATCACATCTTGTTTTTGCTCTACACTTATATTCTCTATCGAGTGTCTGGGTATTGCCCACATTGGTAACTTCTCGTTTAATTTATACTTATACTTTTTCCAGACACGCAATAAAGCATTCCTTAATATGTGACTTTTAAAAGTCTTATCCACTTTCTTATCATATAGTAAATAAGCATACCACCCGTAAACCAAATCATATCCCTCAATATTCAATATTCTTTCTTCTGCTGCACCCTGGTGTTATCCTCAAACTTCTCCTGGAAGGTGGACAGGAAAAGGCCCATGACCCCTAATTCTGCGGCGTGGTTGTTGTACAGATTGGCCACCCACTCAGTGACTTTCCCACCACCATGACTGCCACCATGACTGCCACCACCACCATGACCATATATCATTGGGATGTGTATAACCAGCTATATCTATCAAACTGGTTCAGCACCTGCCCAAGGAACAAGGCCACTTTCTCAGAGCTTCCATCAAACATTGTCCTCACTGCTGGAGAGTCCCATCTCCCCATGGATTTGGGGCTATGGCTTGTTGCTGGGCCAACTGGGAGGTTGGGTGTACGTCTCTCATAGCCTTGGGGTCTCTCGCCTTCCCCCACCACTGTTCGTAGGGGAACATGGCTTCTCTTGTCACCTCAAGGTTTGGCCGCTGGGCCACCCCTCCAGGCTTCTCCTGTGTGTCATATGGATGTCCCATGCCAGGCATCTTGAAATGGCAGGGCCCCCCCTCTGGCAGCTGGCCCTTGTGAAGGGTGAGTCCCCACCCCAGGCCCCTGCCAGACACTGCCACGGCCCTGCTCCCTAAAGCCATCCACCCCATACATCTCCTGCAACACTTCAATTGTTTGGTTGTCCACGGCCATGGAGTAACTCCAGTCATTGGAGATCCACTGCTCCCACCACTGGGTGAAATGTGCCCCCGATGGGGTGAGCAGCAGACCTTGGGGTGGAAGGGTCTGATAGTCCACAGTCCTGGAATTGCCCAACCACCAGTCCCTAGCTTCACCTTGTTCAGTCTCTGCCTGCAGGTGGCCATCCACAGGCTTCTGCCACCCTGAATGTTCCTTTGGCCTGACATCCACAGGTGCCTCCTCTGTTGGACCAGGTAGGGCCTCCAGTACAGTGACTTCCGTGGGAACTACTGACTCCTCGAGGTCAGCTGCCTCCTGTCACTGCGTTTTTGTATTTACCAGCTGAGCTCATTATTTCTGGACTGTCAGACTTTCCGTAGCTTGCCAAAATTTCTTATCAGTAACTGATACTACGCATGTCCGCATTCTTTCACATTGCTTCTCACTCTTTCCTTTGTTCTCTTGCCAGAAAGGTCCGGCTGAGAAATAGCTGGCACGAACTTTTGCAAAAATGTAACAATTAATTTTCTTAGTGAGGTGTTTTATTTTCTTTATAACAAATAAATGAGTTTTCTTAGAAGAAATATCTTTGGTTTTTGTTTTCTTAAAGTATACTTGCAAGGAAAGGTCTCGATCCTCCCCTCGTAATCAGGGTGTTTATCCCAAAAGCAGAATGGGATTAATCAACGCCCTGACACCTCCAACCCTGGCACCATACCTTCAGCCATGGTAGTTGTAAGGGAGCCCTAACAATTCTGTCAGGTTCCAAAAAGGAAGGAAAGAATCCAAACTCAAACCTGGTTTGTTACTTCTTGTTTTACTCCCCTTCTGGCACAAACTGACAATCACAAACTCAAAGGAATATCTTGCTACTTGCCCGTGCTCCCTACCACCTTTTAAACACTAAGCACCAAACCACCCACTCACGTGCACAGCTCCCTCCCACGTGCTCCAGAATTGAGAAGAAATCACCATCTGCCTGCCTTCAGGCCCATCCTCCTCAGCACTCTGCCCAATGAAGTCCTTAAGGGAGGACTGGTCATCAACTGAGTGGCCAATCCAGGACAGTCAAGGAGAGTGATGGCTGCCTCCCGGCTGCTGCCGCACCATCCTTGATGATGTCATCACTGCGTGACCACCTCTCAGCTGTTCGGTGGCCACGTGGCCTGCTCCCAGCATGTACATGGCAGGCTGGCTCATCCCGGTGTTGCCAGTGTGTCTCCGCCTCCCGGTGAGGTGGGTCCTGGCTTGGCGGTGAGGCTGGCGGCTCCTGATGGGGTGGACAGCATTGGCTGGTGGTGGCTGGGTTGGCAGCTGGCCGGCGATTTCAGGGTAGTGGCTTCCCACCAAATGGCAGCTCTGGGCTGGCCGGCATGCCAGAACTGACAGGAAAACTATTAAGCCTTAAAATATAGAAAGACCAGACTGGAATTTATAATACTGTGGAAAGTGACTTAAATCTTTAGATAATATCTTTTGATTACTGGAAGAATTACTGGAAGAATTTTATAAAGCAAAATAAACTTTTTGACTACTTGACAATCAGCTGTCAATATCTTTCACTTCAATGCTGAAAGTTAGAACTGGGGTGATACCTACTGGTGAAAAAAAGATATTATACTATTACATAGCTGGGAAAGACCTTGAAGGAACCCAGGATTGATAAGCAGAAGGTAAATAACACCTGGAAGATTGTTTTCTTGTTGCTTGGGACTAGGCAATGTTTCCTTTTTGGAACTTGCTAAACTTGGTGGATTATAAATACTGCTGGCTTTGCGAAACGGCTTGGAGACTGAGAGAACTGGTCTTTTTTTTTTTACTCTTAGCTTACAAATATTTTTGAAAGAGTGGGACTCAGTGGAATAGCTTGGAACTGTTTAGAGATTATGTGAAGTGACCTTTTCATTTACTGGATTGAATAACAGTGATCCTGGTGGATTTACACCAACTTTAGCAATCTCCAGGCCATTAAAGCAAAGACCAATAGATGCAATGTCACAACAGGGAAAAACAAATAGATTTCAAAAAGAAATAAAATGGATGCTTCAATCTATCCAGGAAGCTATGACAAAGAATTACAACGAGATGAAAAAAGACCTGGGGGAGATCAAGAAACAGATGCACAACATGGTTGTGCGATTAGGAAACCCTCAGCAAATGACAACAAAAAATGAACAAAGAACCCAAAGAATAGAAGAGAAACCAGAAGGAGCGGAGGAAAAAATAGAGGAGAAAAATCAACAATGGATACAAGCAGATAAAGATCTGGAAAGGCTAGTAATCATTCCTGAAATGAGAAGGTAGCTTACTCTTTAAACTGTCAAAATATAGAAGAGGAGAGAGAGGAAGATTTCCCAGAAGTGATGGAGTTGTGGGTTATGGGCTCCACATAGAAGTCATAGTGCTAACAGCCTCAGTCTTTGATATGATTTATCTAAACTAACAAAATTTCACCAGGGTTGACTATGTTTAACTTATTTTTTTATCCATTTTGATTTATTTATTTTAGCTTTTATTTTATTGCTATGTTTTTCTTTATATAAGGTTAGTTAATGACTGAAATAAAACTGATTGACTACAGTTTGTCTCTTAGGCAAATAATGTAGATTACAAAATATTGTTCTAGTCTTTGCTATTTCTTTTAATATTAATTGATGCTTCTCACTATTAAATTATGTAAAGTTTTTATGTAAATTATGTAAATTATGTAAATGCATTGAAGGCATTTTTTATTGCTAGAACTATGTATTTATATATTTATTTAACACCAAGACAGGGAACTGGTGGCACTCCCAGATGTTTCTGACATACAATATCAACCTCAGATGAGAATAGCCAGCAGCTGTAGTTTAGCAAAAACATGGACACCCCAAAATCCCCTATGCCTGATTTAGCCATTTGTTTTCAGAAGACTTAGATTATGTCATTAGGAATAACTTTTTTATTGTATCTGCACATTCTAGAATGTTAAGTGGGATATCGATGACAATCTGATGAGCCATTCCAGTTATCCTGCTCTACTGACTTTGAAGAGTGAAGGCAACCAGCAAGTGATGCTTCAGTCTCTGAAATTGATGGTTCAGCATGTTTTGGAACAGAAAAAGAAATTGGAAGAAGAGCTACAGGACTCTAAAGAGCAGATTGAGGAAGCTGGGTTCTCTTCCATTTCTCAGCTAAAGTAAGCCAAACTGACCTCAGAAAATATCTGGGCATCCAGCAGTCTAAGTTCTTATCAGGAGGCTCAATACATTTCACTATAGAAACATAAAAACTATTAGACTTGCCCCAGCTTGGGTCCTTAGGAAAGAAAGACCCTCAACTCCATTTAGTTGGAATGATAGGTACTTTTACTGAAGTTAAGGGGTTGCAGCAAAAGAAAGGCTAGAGATGAATATTCCTATGCAAAGATTACACTTCCCCCTGTCCTCAGCTCTCCCTTTTGACCAGTTCATTAATGTCCAATAGCATTCCATTCAGATGATTTGAAAATGGCTTGGCTGTTTGGTGCAACTCAGTGCCGTTTCACATTCTGTTCTCAGGCCAGGTGTCTTTTTTTTTTAAGTTTTTTTTATTTTTATTTTTCATAAACATACACAAACGTACAATCTCTTAGCCATTATTAATCATACATATTATCTTTTGATTTTCATATTTGTTCAGTCTTCCTTCTAAAATTTTAAAGTATGCTCGGGGTTGCTCTTCTACCATTCCATATCTTCCTTATTTCACAACAACCCTTCCTCTCCTTCTCCCCTCTTTCCCTTACCTTCCTTCTTCTATTCTTTTCCACTTTCTTCTGTCCTCCTCTTCTTCTCCTTCTCTACTTCCCCTTCCTTTCCTCCACTCCTCCCCTCTTCCTCCCTTTCTAACCTACTCTCCTACTCTTGTTTCCCCTTCCTTTCTTCCTCTCCTTTTCCCTTTCTTCTGTCCCTCATGTGACTGGGTGGGCATGGCCAATCTAGCAGTCCATTTTGCCAGTTTAGCAGTCCATTAAATAAATACACACAAATTAAACTTTAATTTGTTTTGTTCCTGGGGGTGTTTTATTTGCTTTTGTTTGCATATTGCTCTTTTGGTTGATTTTTCTTTTTACTAGATCATTTTTTAAGTTGTTCAGTAGTCTAGTGTCCACTTCAGGAAACTCAGTTTTGCAGCAATTCTCAGCCCCAAGGAGCTTACAATGAACAAGTCCCCCCCCCCCACCGCTCTTTCTTTCTCTATCTCCTTTCCACTATTTGAGCCCCTCTGGAGAAACTAAGATTTCAAGTACAACTAAAGTTTAGCTCTCAGGTACATTCAAAGACTTTTACCTGTTATATCAAAAGAAAGAAAAGTGTGCTAGAAGAGCAAATGGGAGGGGAAGAGAAACTAGGACATGGAATGCTTGATGGGTACAGAGATGAGACTGGTTCCTGGGGCATCTTCTACAGGATCCCCTTCAACTCTGGCAGTGCCCTGGGATACTTCGCTGAATTCCATTCCATTCCATTCCATTCCATTCCATTCCATTCCATTCCATCCTATTCCCATTCCCATTCCCATTCCCATTCCCATTCCATCCTATTGTTATTGCTGTTCCATTCCATTCCATCCTATTCTGTCCTATTTCCATTTCATTCCATTCTATTTGCATCACGGCAGTCTCAATCCACTTTTGGAATCTCGCTGGCTGCCCTGGAGCTTCCTCTACACATGCCGAATGCATGCAACGGGCTCAGACAAGGGCTCCACACGTCTGGCAGGCAGGATTGGACCAGGCAAGCATCGCTTGGAGCAGATCTGGCAAAGAAGCCCCAAGGTAGAGGCTGATCTGCCAGCCAACCAGTCCTTCCTGCCTCCCTCTCCAGAATCCATATCTTGAATAATGATCTACTATGCTCAGAATATAGCAGGCACCTCCTATGCTAGGTTTTTTGGGTCCAATTAGGTCTACAAACACTACCTCTAATGGATTTTTGGTTTTAAAACCATTAACACGGTTTGCTGGTGTAACCCTACTTTTCTGCTGACTACAGGCATTGCAATTTAGATATTTACTACATGCTTGTAGTTTTATCCCTTCAGATAACTGAACTGTTTTCTTTAACGTCCTGAAATTTAAATGCCCAAGTCTCCGGTGTAACAGATGAATACATTCATTATGTGGTTTAACATTCTTATAAACAGACTTAGACTTAGCCACCAATACTGGGTTATCCCTTAAAATAAATAAATCATTTTCTAAACTTGCAGTAACAACCTTGCCATCTTTCTCAATAAAACACTTATCATTTTTAAATGTTACTGTAAACCCAAATTGCAGTAATGATTTAACAGATAATAAATTGAATTTTAACCCAGAAATATATAACATAGGCAATGGTTCATTACTAAATGACCAATGAGCAACACCCTCTCCAGCTACCTTAACCTTCCAGCCATTAGCTAGTTTAACATGTTGGTTACTCTTCTCCATTTTAACAAAAATTTTTCTATTTCTAGAAATAGATTGAGAAGCACCAACAATTGGTGTTGGTGGTTGTCAACAACCCAACAATCCTGGTTAACATCAGTAATTGAACTGGATATAGCTAAATTACAACCCTTCTTGGGTCTAGTATTGTCCCTAACAGACATTTTCTTATTCTTACAATACTTGGCTATATGCCCTTTAGCCCCACAAGCAAAACAACGTTTTACAAAATAGGCAGTTGAATACATTTTTTCTTCTTTTGGTTGTTGCATTCTCAACTGATCCCTTTCTTGTCTTCTTTTGGATTCTTCCAATAAACTACCGATTATGCCAGCCAATGTCAGTTCATCTCTGGACAAAACCTCTAACGAAGAAACATAGTTATCATAACTATTGTCCAAAGAAGAAAGAATTATATAAACTTGTTGTAGTTCTGAGAAAACAAGTTCCTTTTCATGCAGCTCCTGGAAAATTCTGGTCATGGATTCCAAATGAGCCATCATATCTCCACCTTTAAGAAGATGTTGTTTAAATAATCTCCGTGTGAGATAAATATGAGCACCCACAGAGTCACGAACATATAGTCTCTTCAACTTGGTCCAACACCTAGCAGCAGACTCTTCGCCACGAATATGGACAAGCTGCTGGTCACCCAGTGTTAGTCCAATAATGCAAAGAGCTCATTCATTGTCTCTGTTAAACTTGGCTATTTTCTTCTCATCTTCCTCATCAGCAGGATTCCATGCTGTTACATCCGGTGGATTATTAACTACTTCCCACAGTCCTTCTCTACGCAAAAGTAGACTACATGTTGCAGACCAGGATACATAGTTTGTTCCATCCAGCCGGGTTATCATGGAAAAATTTGCTGCTTGTTCTAGTGCCATCTTCACTTGGCTTGTATATCACAAGCACAGTTTGTACTATTCACATCAACTCTCAGTTTAGCTTTTAACAATCCCTGTTAGTTATGGTTGGCTCTGGGCCCATAACCAATGTTAAGGATATTGTTGTTGTGTTACCAACCAGCAGAGTAAATGCATAAGGAAACGTTGCTGAGAGCAATGAATAAGAGATATGCAAACTGGTTTATCAAAAGCTTACTTTATAGTAGAAAAACAGTCTCATAGTCTTTAAACAAATTCCAAGTCTTTGCCATTTAAATCAGTCCAGTAGTTACAGAATCTTCTTACCCAACAAACAGTAGTTGGTTAGAATAACAAACTCACTCTGGTTCACAAACCACAATGGTAGCAGATCCATCAAACCATGATTAGCAGATAGCAACTCTTCACAATGGTAGCATATCACATCAGCTTCATACACAATGGCAGCATATCATAGCAGCAACTGAACACGTTTCAATACCTTGCTTAAATACTCTCACAACCAGTCATTGCCTAATTACAGCATGACTCAGCATTAAAGCCTTAAAGTTACACAATAGATATTCATATTAAAGTCACAGAACACATATATTGCCTGGACAACTTGTTAGTCTCAAACCATATCCTAACACTTATTATCAGGGGATGTCTTATTTTGGGAAAACAGGGTAGTTTAACAATGAGTCTAACAAGGCCCTTAGCTTAACTAAGGGGATCAATAGTTCTAGAGGCAGGGTGACTGGCTCGATCGGCCCACTTACCAGGGGTCATCTTTGAAGTCACTGTTGGATGGCACTGGGTCCTCTTCCGATGGATCGGAGTTCCCCCTCCAATCTTCTGGGAGGGTAGTACACTTCTCACAAGTCCAGTTTACATACGATTTTCCCTTTTGTGAGCTAAAGCAAATATGTCTTTCATCAGAGGTAGGGTAGGGTAGGTAAACGTTTTCAACATATATTTCATAAAGCTTGCAGTAATCAACACATAGACAAAGGGACCTGTCTTTCTTTTCCCTAAAAAGCACTGTGGTGACCATGTGTGATCTTGCCAGTTGTATAAACCCCCGCTTTATGTTTTTGTCTATGAATGTCTGGAGCTCCTTAAGCTCCTTCAGGATCATGGAGTACAACTTAGGTTTGGGTAATTTGGCCCCCAGCAGTGTCTCTATGGAGCAATCTGTGGGACAGTGAGGGGAGAGTGTCTCCAAGCCCTTCTCGCTGAAAACTTCCTGCAAGTCCCAATATTCCTTAGGTATCTGGAGGTTGGGGTTGGACCATTCCCTCATCACGGCCCCATTTCCCTTGTCATCTTTTTGCCTAGTGGTGCAGGGTTAGACATGGACAATCTCTTCTTGGGTACCCCCTAAGGTACCCTTCATCAAATCTTTAACTTGACAACATCTACTCCCTCCAGGGCTGGTTCTTGGACCCTCAGGGCCAGTTTCCCCAGTTTCTTAGTGGGGCCTGATGAGCCTTTCGAGTTGGGCATGTGGCTTGGCAATCAGTGGCTTGGTGCTTCTTTCCCACACTTGAAACAGCCACTGGAGCATTGGTATGGGATTGGCTCACATCCCACTTGCTTCAGGGCCTCTTTTTTCTCCACCCATGGCTGGGGCAGTTTCGGGATCGGACTAAGTCAATCTCAAGCCAGGACATACCATCTATGGAGGGTGTGCGGGGATGCAAGTGTTGTAGACATCAACATTCAGCCCATCCTGGAGACAGTATCAACATATCCTGTGGCTAATCAGTCAACCTGCATGCCATGTCTCAGAATTCCTGGGTGTAGGCTACTACTACAGTCATTAGCCCTGGCTTATAAATCTTGATCCTTGTTCTTGTTTTGTGATTGGCAAGGTGGCTCTTCAAATCACTTTCAGAGCACTGTCATGAAATTGTCAAAATAGTGCACCTGCAGGGCATCATCGTTGTGAAGGTTGACCATCCATTCCACTATAGTTCCTTCCAGAGTCATTGTCATGCACTGCACTCTGGCCCCTTCAGCTGGAAGATTGGCTCCATACTCCTGCATATAGGTACAGACTTGGGCCAGGAAGAACTCTAATTGTCTTGGATCTCCACTGAACTTCATTCCCAGGGCTAGTGGTCTGTGATTCCTTCTTCTTTGTGGGGCAGCCCAGGCTGGTGGCAGTGGCAGGGCTACTGGACTGGGTGCTGGCTGTGGTGATGGAGCCAGTGCCAGTGCTAGAGGTGCGGGTGCTGTAGCAGATGCAGCAGTGGGCGCAGATGCACCCTCGCCTGCCAGTGTGCTGCTTGGGTGACTGGTATGCCATCTGAGCTAGGCCTTCACATGTGCAGAGGTTGTCAAATGCACCCCTCAGGAATTCAATAGCTTGTTTCACCAGTGCACCATCATGATCCATTTCACCCAGGGTCACTTCATCTTCAATCTCCATGAAGATTCTCTCTGGCAGCTCCTGTGACTTCCCCATGTGAGGGTCACTCCAGAGAGTTTTTCCTCCCACTCATCCTTTTTTCTGATTCCCAGCAACCATCTAGTTCTCACAGGCTTCCACCTCTCCCAGCCATCTGTAGGGGAATCCCCTCCATGAGGTCTCACCATAGCTACAGCCTC
Source organism: Pituophis catenifer annectens (assembly GCF_029215685.1). Taxonomy (NCBI): domain Eukaryota; kingdom Metazoa; phylum Chordata; class Lepidosauria; order Squamata; family Colubridae; genus Pituophis; species Pituophis catenifer. The sequence continues at coordinate 103,382,870 of NW_027256883.1, read as the reverse complement.
CCTCTAGGGTTTGATCCCCTCCTGGTCAGTCTTGTGAGCTGACATCTGTTGCATAGTCCCTACAGTAGATGTGCTTCTCTGAGTTGACCGCTGTCACAGATCTAGCCTAATGTCAGGCTTGCCCTAGCTAAGATTCATAAAAAAGAAAGACCCTCAGCTCCATTTAGTTGGAATGATAGGTTTTTTTACTAAGGTTAAATAGTTGCAGCAAAAGAAAGGCTAGATCTGAATAGTCCCATGCAAAAATTACACTTTTCCCCTTTCCTTTGCCCTCCTCCTTTGACCAGTTCATCAATGTCCAATAGTGTGCTGTTCAAATGTTTCAAGAACAGCTTGGCTTTTTGGTGCCACTTGATGCAGTTCCACATTCTGTTCTCAGGCTAGGTGTCCTTGAAGAAGATGAGTATATTCCAGTCTTGCACCTCTGGATTCTGTTAAGACTGTCTCTCTCCCCCTCCCACTGTCCCATGGTCAGGTCAACTTCAGGGTTGACACCCACCCTTTATCTTTACATTCCCATCATTACTACTCTACATTCCCTTGCCCCTTCTCCCCCTCCCTATGACATGATGCCAGCAAAGTGTAGAAACTGCAGATGGCAGACCTGACAAAAACATTATTATATGGGGGGTGGGGAAAATCTGCATTAAACAAAAACTATGGCAGATCTGCCTAAAAAGATCTACATTAAGCCAGCCAGTAATGCTTTTGTTCTTATAGGAATATTGATTCAAGATTTCTTAATTCTTTCTAATTGTACATTTTTTCCTTTCTTCACACAAATTAGCCACAATAAAAGCACATCTGACAAAAAAAATTTGGGCAGGATAAAGGAAAGTCCTCAATAATCACAATCACTATGTTTGATGCAAAAACAGCACCAGCTACTCAAATGGAAATTTGAGACTGTGCATACAGTAGTGGCCAAAATTGTGAAAACTTTTTGGGAAAAGTGTATTTTCTAAAACTAGCTAATAACACATTTTTTTTAAAAAAAAAAGTACCATAAAATTATATATCAATGGAAAGATAATTTAATCAAGAATGTAATTTATTTATTTACTTATTTATTATTTATTATTTATTATTTATTATTTAGATTTGTATACCGCCCTTCTCCCGAAGGACTCAGGGCGGTGCACAGCCAAATTAAAATACATACAATACAAAATTTAAAATTATTTAAAAACAGAATTAAATCCAATTGGCTTCCCGAAATATTTAAAACCCATTACCCTTAAAATAACCCTTTTAAAATTTTAAGTCAGCCCAGCTTGCTGGAATAGGAAGGTCTTCAAAGCTCGACGGAAGGTCCGGAGGTCCGGGATTAGTCGTATTCCTGGGGGTAGCTCATTCCAGAGGGCGGGTGCCCCCACAGAGAAGCAATAATGTTTATGAAGGATTTGCTATTAGAATAGCAGTTACAGTATAAAGAAGAAATGTGAAACTTGTAGAAAAAACGACATATACAAAAATTATCACCATAGAAAAAACAAGATATACAAAAATTATCACCATGTCAATTAATATTGGGCAACCTTTAGCATCAATTACAGCCTTACAACGTCTTCCCATGGAGTGAACCAAGTCTTTTAGTTCTGCAGTTGTTATAATGTGAAACCAAGATTGAATGATTGCGTCTATTAACTGAGTTTTATTGCTGGGTTGCTTCTGACTAACAAGTTTCTTTAGTCGGCGCCATAGATTTTCAATTGGATTAAGGTCTGGGCTATTCCCAGGCCATTCCAGCAGTGGAATAAGATTATCTTGAAACTCCAAAAAAAAAAAAAATGGTGTTATTAGCCATCAAACCTCAAAAATACACTTTCCCCAAAAGGTTTCCACAATTTTGGCCACTACTGTACATATAACACAATAAATGTTTGAAGTAATTATTATAAAAAATAAAATGCATGTTTATATAATGCTTTCTTAAAGAGCTAAGTTGTTTCTGTGGAAATCTGAAGTAAAGTTAAAAAGAATTTATGAAAAATGACAACCCACAAGGTGTTCAGGTTTTGTAAATAAACCAAGCCCATGAACCAATGAGAAGGCAGAGAAATTTGATTACAATAGACATGACATGTTCAAAATGCCTTCCTTTCTTCCTCACAGAATTATAGGATTGAAAGGGACTTTGGAGGCTAGTCCAACCCCCTGCCCAGTGTGTGAATCCTCATACTATTCTGGACAAATGGCTATGCAGGCTTGAAAGCTTCCAGTGATGGGGCACCCATCTCTGGAAGGTTTTTACACTGCTTAATGGCTCTCCTTAATTCAAGTTTCATTTACCGCACTATAAATGGTTTCCACCCATTGGTTTTTTTATTTATCTCTGGGTATCCTGGGGGGTTAAAGCCACACCTTCCTCCTTGTGATAACCTCAGTATTAAAAGACTCAGTATAAAAAGATCATGTCACTTTTTAGCCTGCTCTTCTGAAAAACGAAACATAGTTTACATATAGTAGTTAGTTCATTTCACTGCTAGATTTTAGCTTCCAAGTACTTTATCATCTTTGTTGCTCTTTTCTGCACTCTTTCTAGTTCTTCTGTATCATTTTTGCACTGTGGTGACCAGAACTTGACACAAGTATGGTCTAATCAGTGCAGTATAGAGCAGTATTATCATATTCCATGATCTTGACATCATACCCTATTGATGCAGTCCAAAACTGCATTGGCTTTTTTGGGAGCTGTAGCACATTCCTGGTTGATCCTTAATTTGTAGTCTACCAAGACCCTCAGTTCTTTCTCACAAGTATTGATAAACCAGGTACCACCCATCTGTAGATCTGGTTTTTCTTGTCTACATATGTTACCATTGAATATTTTATTGGATAGACCCAATGTTTAAGTTTATCCAAATATTTTTGAATCTTGAGTCTATCTTCAGATGTATTACCAATTACTACCAGTTTTATGCCATCCATAATTTTTACAAACATGCTTGTTTTCCCTAGTGTCAGTCATTTTTGAAGAAGCTGGACCAGGGGTGAAATTCAGCAGGTTCTGACAGGTTCTGGAGAACCAGTAGTGGAAATTTTGAGTAATTCGAAGAACCGGCAAATACCACCTCTGGCTGGCCCCAGAGTGGGGTGGGAATAGAGATTTTGCAGTATCCTTCCCCTGGAGTAGGGTGGCAATGGAGATTTTGCAGTATCCTTCCCCTGCCACACCCACCAAGCCATGCCAACAAGCCACACCCACCCGCCATGCCCACAGAACTTGTAGTAAAAAAAATTGAATTTCACCACTGAGCTGGACAATACTGGATGGAGGGTCCACTAAATGTCTCCCTCTGTGTGGACATAAATCCATTAATAATCACATGTTAACTATACTTGTTCAACAGATTGTGAATCCATCTGATAATGGGATAATCTAGTTCACATTTTTCCAATTTATCAAGAAGGAGACTATTATTTTATCAAATGCCTTACTGAAATTGAAGTATACTGCATCTATAGCATTCCCTTGGTCCACTAATCTAATCATCTTGTCTAAAAAGACAATAGACAAATTACAAGCATTAACATTCACATATGTATAGGCCAGTGATGAAATCTAAAATTTGTTACTACCGATTCTGTGTGCATGGCTTGGTGGGGGGGGGGGGTAATGTGGGCATGGCCAATTTTTTTTTTTTTTACTTTTAAAACCATTTTTTCTACAAGGTTGTAAAAAAAATGCTTTCAAAAGGCTCTGACGATCCCAGCTGAGTTGCCTGATCGGCAGAGACTTTTTTCTTTTAAATGACAATCAGGCAACTCAGCTTGGATCGGCAGAGGCATTTAAAAGAAAAAAAGGGTTTTTTCCTTTTAAATGCCTCTGACAATCCAAGCTGAGTTGCCTGATCGGCAGAGCCTTTTTTTCTTTTAAATGCCTCTGCGATAAATTGATTTAAAAAGTCTATAACTATTTACGAGGATACAAATTAGAAGAAGAGGTGGTCAAAGAAAACATGATAACTTGGGCAAAGAATTTCAGCTACAATATTCAATTAGATAATTGGGAAAAACTATGGACAATATATTATAAATTAACAATGTCGGTACCATATAAGGAGAATCTGTACAAAATGTTCTACAGATGGCACCTCCCACCGGCCAGACTGGCAAGAATGTTTCCCAACACCTCTCCAACATGCTGGAAATGTAAACTTTATAAAGGAACCTACTATCACATGTGGTGGACCTGCCCCAAAACAAAACAATACTGGCAAATGATCAGAACACAAGTAGAAGAAATCACACAACGAAGATTAGAAATGAGGCCGGAAACCTTTCTTTAAGGTATAATAAATGGACAATATGAAAAGGAAATGAAATATTTAATCATTCATATAACAACAGCAGCACAAATAATTTTTGTACAAAATTGGAAGAATAGTGACACACCAACAGAAGATAGAGTGATTAGTAAAATCATGGAATGTGCAGAAATGGACAGACTCACAAAGGAACTACAAGATAAAGAAGAACACGACTACTATCTAGTATGGGAAAAGTGGTACACTTGGTTAGAAAATAGAAAATAGAAAAAAGAATAGGGAGCAACTGGAGTTACACAAACAGGAACATAAATCACTAACATAAGTTAACAGTGAATCATAAAGATAGATAGATGAGTAAGACCAAACATTATATGCGGGGGGTACTGATCCATATGAATTCTAAACATAAATCAAATCGACAAAGAAAAAGATTAGAATTGGAAGGAGAGATAAAGAAAAAAGAACAGTTGCTCATAAAAAACCCAACAGATGAAAAACTACAAGGAATTATAAAACTTTTGAAAGACCAATTTCAAATGCTCACAGTGGAACAAGCAGCAACTAATTTACAATTTGCGAAACATAATACATTTTGCAACGCTAATAAGCCGGGCAGGTGGTTAGCTTACATACTGAGGAAACAACAGAGTACTCGGACTATTGGCAGTATTGAGTATGGAGGGAAGGAAGTTTTTCAACAAAGACTAATCAAAGAAGCCTTCTTAGATTATTATAATAAATTATATGCCAAAGATGATATACAGAATGAATTTATAAATAAATATCTAGAAGAAAGGAGAGTTATGAAAATTTCTAGTGATCAAAAGGAAAGAACGAGCTTACCAATAACAGCTGAGGAGATTATTGTTGCTATTAAACAATTGAAAACAGCTAAAGCTCCAGGAACGGATGGTTTAGCTGCGGTGTATTATAAAACTTTACAAGCAGAAATGATTGAACATCTTAAAGACTTATTTTGTAGGGGGTAAAATACCCCCTTCATGGAAAGCAGCTTTTGTTTCTTTGATACCGAAAGAGGAAGTAGGTTCTATAAAACCAGAAAATTTTCTCTCCTGAATACGGATTATAAAAGTATTAGCCAACAGATTAATGCCAGTTATTCAAGAAGTGATTCATCATGATCAAGCAGGATTTATAGAAGGCAGATACATGAAGGATAATGTGAGGCAAATTATAGATTTATTGGAATATCTTGAGAAGAATAAACAGATCTCTGCAGTGTTGGTGTTTCTGGATGCGGAGAAGGCCTTTGATCGAGTGAATTGGAACTTTCTTTTAAAGACTTTAAAAAAGATGGATTTTGGGGATCAGTTCGTGCAGGTGGTTTCAGCAATTTATCAAGAGCAAACAGCACAAATTATCATTAATGGAAGCTTAACTACAAACTTCAGTATAGAAAAAGGGACAAGACAACGTTGTCCGTTATCCCCGTTGTTGTTTATTCTAACTCTAGAAGTCTTGTTGAACACAATACGGGACTCGAGCACTTTGAATGGAATAGTTATAAGGCAAGAGGATTACAGAACAAGGGCATTTGCAGATGATCTGGTTGTTACCCTAACACGGCTGATGGAATCAATAATTCAGATGAAAGACATTATAGAAGAGTATGGTATGGTATCAGGATTTAGATTGAATCAGAAAAAAACCAAGATGATAGTTAAAAATATGACAGTTGATCAAAAGAAGGAACTGGAAAGGAAGGCAGGCTTTGAAATAGTACCAAAGGTGAGATATCTAGGAGTTCAAGTTGCAGATTCAAATATAAAACTGTTCCAAAACAATTATGAGGTGTTGTGGCGAAAGGTACAAAAGGATATGGAAACTTGGAAAAAACTGCAGCTGTCTCTACTTGGAAGAATAGCAGCAGTTAAAATGAATGTTCTACCTAGATTTTTATTTTTGTTTCAAATGATTCCGGTGCTTAAAAGTGATAAACTTGGAATGGCAAAAAGGAGTGAATAAGTTTGTCTGGAATGAGAAAAAGCCAAGAGTTAAATTGAAAATTATGCAAGATGTTCGTGAAAGGGGTGGTCTTAAACTTCCAAACCTACGACTGTACTATGAAGCAGCAGCGTTGACAGAAGCAAGTGATTGGTTTGGAAGGACAAAGACTGGAATATTGAATATAGAGAGTTATGATCTTGAATTGGGTTGGCATGCATATTTATTCTATGAAAATAAAGTGGATAAAGTATTCAACAGCCATATGCTTAGAAACTCCTTGATGAGAGTATGGAAGAAGCACCGGTTCAAATGGGATTATAAAATACCGTTGTGGTTGGATCTTGGTCATATTATATGGAATATAAATATAAAGTCACTCGGGGGGGGTTATACAAAGAAGTACTTTTTAATGATGGGGGCAGATGGCAACTAAAGACATTAAATACACTGTTGGAAGAAGGGATTAATTTAACTTGGTTACAGTATAATCAACTTCAACTGAGATGGAGAGAAGATCAAAAAACTGGTTACTCGTTTTGTCTTGTTTGTACTTTTAAACAAATAAAAAAATTTTTTAAAAAAAATAACTCCCCCAAATTATAATTTCCATTTTAATAATGTAGTTTTATTTAAAAAGGCAAATTTCAAGAAACTTATCTCAGACATATTAGTAATAGAAGAAAGTATCTTGAGAATGATTGATCCTCAGACCATAAATATTATGGTGTCTGGCAACTAAGTGGTTCTCCTCATCCTCTGAGGGGTAGGTCTAGGAGTCATCTTGGTTCTTTCAATATGATCAAGTATAAAACCTCCCATAAATAATTTAAATCCCACTTCTTATGTTGCTTTTCCAAACCATAGACTTTTTCAGGACATTGAATCACAGTCTTTTCCAAATAAACTTTCCACATCTGAATCAGAAACATAGAATGCTAGACTTTTGTGTTTCCTTGCATCATATAACAAAGTAACTAGAAAATAGTGACACATCATGTTCATTAGTGATAGTTTCAACAGGCATAGGGTTCTCTTTCAGAAGGGTTAACAGCTATTAGAGATCCTCTGTCCCAAATCCCATCAAAATGACCAGTCACAGAGCTGGTCAAATCATACAAATTGCAACAATACAGACAAATATTCAGAGATGTGAATTTCAATAATTTAGCTCCAGTGATTTCTGTAACTATTTTTTCTGAAAATGTAAGATTTTGTTCTGTGAAAAAGTCCTTCAATGCACTTTCACTGATTTCCACACCAACCACATGGTTAGTCCCATGTCAGCTAAACATTTTATTTCAATAGCTTTCCCACAAAGTGGAAAAAATATTCTAAATTCCTTCCTGTCATTGAGAAAAAAAATCCAGGTATTTCTTCAGGAATTGATGTTCTTCTTTTTTATGAAATCCAATATTGTTTGTTTCCCAGTAATGTAGGCATTCTTTTTTGATCATCACTCGAATCCATTGTTACTTTGGATCATCATAATCTTCATTTCTAGAGGAGCTGGAATAATTTGCCATGATCTAGACAACCTGAGCAAAGAGTAATGGTGGGGACAAGGCAGCAACAGGAGAAGCACTCAGCTCCTTAATCCTCCAGAGACCATTTTCCTAATATTATTTATTTATTTATTTATTTAATTAAATTTTTATACCGCCCTTCTCCAAAGTAGGACTCAGGGCGGTGCACAGCCAAGGTAAAAAACAAGACATATATACAAACATGGTGAATCTAAAAAACTATTTAAAATAATTAAATGTTTTGGCCGAATTAAAACCATTTCCAATTTAAAATCAATTTAAAAATTAAAAAATTTGGTCAAGCCAGCCCAGCTTGTTGGAATAAATAGGTTTTTAGGGCCCGACGAAAAATCCGGAGGTCTGTTATTATGCGTAATTCTGGGGGGAGGGTGTTCCAGAGGGTAGGCGCCACCACAGAGAAGGCTCTCCCCCTGGGGGTCGCCAGCCGACATTGCCTGGCGGACGGCACCCTGAGGAGGCCCACTCTGTGTGAGCGTACTGGCCGGTGGGAGGCTATTGGTGGCAGAAGGCGGTCTCGTAAGTACCCCGGCCCTAAGCCATGGAGCGCTTTAAAGGTGGTCACCAACACCTTGAAGCGCACCCGGAAGACCACCGGGAGCCAGTGCAGCTCGCGCAGGAGAGGTGTCACGTGGGAGCGCCTCGTCGCCCCCATGATCCCCCGCGCGGCCGCGTTCTGGACCAGCTGGAGCCTCCGGGTGCACCCCAGGGGGAGCCCCATGTAGAGAGCGTTGCAGTAGTCCAGGCGGGAGGTGACGAGTGCCTGAGTGACTGTGCGTAGGGAGTCCCGATCTAGAAAGGGACGCAACTGGCGTATCAGGCGAACCTGATAAAAAGCCCCCCTGGCCACGGCCGTCAAATGATCTTCCAAGGACAGCCGTGCGTCCAGGAGGACGCCCAAGTTGCGAGCCCTCTCCGTGGGGGCGAGTGATTCACCCCCAATAGTCAGCGATGGCGTCAGCTGGCTATATCGGGACGCCGGAAGCCACAGCCACTCGGTCTTGGAGGGGTTGAGCTGGAGCCTGTTTCTCCCCATCCAGGCCCGCACGGCCTCCAGGCACTGGGGCAACACTTCAAGGGCATCATTGGGGTGGCCTGGGGTGGAGATATACAGCTGGGTGTCATCAGCGTATTGATGGAACTCCACCCCGAAGCCACGGATGATCTCACCCAGCGGCTTTACATAAATGTTGAACAGAAGGGGCGAGAGTACCGACCCTTGTGGCACCCCACAAGCAAGGTGCCTCGGGGTCGACCGCTGCCCCCCTGTCAACACAGATTGCGACCGGTCGGAGAGGTAGGAGGAGAACCACCGCAAAACGGTGCCTCCCACCCCCAACCCCGCCAACCGGTGCAACATGATACCATGGTCGATGGTATCAAAAGCCGCTGAGAGGTCTAACAGGACCAGGATAGAGGAATGACCCCTATCCCGGGCCCTCCAGAGATCATCCACCAATGCGACCAATGCCGTTTCCGTGCTGTGCCCAGGCCGGAAGCCGGACTGGAGCGGGTCTAGATAGACAGCTTCATCCAGGTACCGGGGAAGCTGTTGCGCCACCACACTCTCAACAACCTTCGCAACGAAGCGAAGGTTGGAGACTGGACGATAGTTCGCCAAAACAGCCGGATCCAGAGAGGGCTTCTTGAGGAGGGGCCTCACCACCGCTTCTTTCAAAGCGGCCGGCAGGACCCCCTCACCCAAAGAAGCGTTAACAATCATCTGGAGCCAGCCTCGCGTCACCTCCCGGGAGGCCAGTACCAACCAGGAGGGACACGGGTCCAATAAACATGTGGTCGCGTTCAGCCGTCCCAGGATCCTGTCCATGTCCTCGGGAGTCACAGGATCGAACTCCCCCCAGATAACACTCTCAAGACCTGCCTCAGTCATCCCGTCCGGACATACCCAGTCAGAGGCCAGCCCTTCTCGAATCTGAGCGATTTTGTCATACAGATATTGCACAAAATCCTCAGCTCGACCCTGCAAGGGGTCATCCCGCACTTCCAGATGGAGGAGGGAGCGGGTCACCCTAAACAGGGCGGCTGGGCGATTATCTGATGACGCGATAAGAGCGGCAAAATAGCTAGTTTTCGCCGCTTTTATCGCCACTAGGTAGGTCTTAATATGAGACCTCACCCGTGTTCGGTCAGATGCTAATACTAGCAGGCTCAGTAAGGTCTACTAAGGCTACTACAGGTAGACCTTGACTTACAACCACAGTTGAGCCCAAAATTGATGTTGCTAAGTGAGACATTTGTTCATTGAGTTTTCCCCATTTTAAAATCTTTCTTGCGACAGTTAATTGAACCCTTGCAGTTCTTAAGTTAATAATATGGTTGTTAAAGTGAACCTGGTTTAACGATTGTCTTTACTTGTCAGAAGGTCACAAAAGGTAATTACATGATCCTGGGACACTGCAACCATCATAAGTTGCCAACTATCTGAATTTTGTGAGTCAGTTGCCAACTGTCTGAATTTTGACCACATGATCAGAGGTGGGATTCAGCCGGACCATTTCAGGTGAACTGGTTGTTAAATTTTTGTGTAGTTCAGAGAACCAACTAATCACACCAGTGGCTGGCCCCACCCACCCTGCCCCTCCGCTCCCAGTTACTCCATATCTCGCCTTGCCTGCCTTGGAACAGCATAGCAGCTGCTGTTCTCTGGCTCCCTCACTCACTAGCTCACTTGCCTTGACCACGTAGCCCCCACAGCCCAGCCCACTTGCCTGCTTTTGCTCCGGCCTCCCACACAACCCAGATCCCTGCCTGTCTAGTGAGCCTTCCTTTGCTTCTTTGCCGGTGGGAACAGCCTGTTACAGGGCCTTCCTCAGGCTCCCCCAGCCTGTTACAGGTTAAAATGGAGGGTCCCTGGGCCCAATCCATCCCTCCCCACTCCATTTCCCATGTGTTACTGTACTTGGTGAGCTACATGGCAGAGAAGCCAACATCTTTTATTTAGAAGCCAGTGAAGAACATGAGATGCAAGGAAAACAGCTTTCCCCATCTGAATAAAAGACTTTGGCTTCTCTGCTATAAGGGCCTGCAGCCTTAGTTTGGACCCAGTCTGGTCAGGCTTAGTTTGGGCCCAATCTGCTGGCTGCTGACTGGCTAGTTCAAGTGAGCAGTTTCAGGGATTGGGGCGTGGCAGTTCAGCCCGATGAGACAAAGGAAGCAACCTCCCCTTTGATTGGCTGCTGCCAATCATTTTAGCCATTTTTTCCAAGTTTTTTACTTTTTTATTTTTTATAAAGATATCAAATCAATGCGTGAACAGTATGGCACCTGGGTGTTATACATTCTAAAACAAATAAAACTAATCAGGTTAATCATGATAATTACATTCAATCTGCTTATGTATTTCTAATAATAATACACACTTGTATTAAGTTATAGTCTACCATTGTTCAATTATTCCATGTTTTCTCTTGTTATTACCTTCATTTTATGATATAAAAATGTATACACTAATATTCCCCCTTCTCTTGTTTGTATCACTTATTCTAACTTTTAATCATATCACCCTTTATTAAGATACTTTTTCTTTCTTATCTAACCTCTAATCACCTACCTAAAAAAAAGAAGGAAAAAAAGGAAAAGAGAGAGAGAAAAGGAAAAGCAACTGAGAACAAAAACAAAAAAGAGAAATCATCCATCCATCATCTTTTGCCTGCTTCAATACTTTAATTGCTATGCTTTAAAAGAAAGATAAGAAAAAGGAAACGTAAATAAAAACAACAACAAAAAATCATCTATCCATCATCTCTTGCCTGCTTCATTACTTTAATTGTTATGCTTTTTTTACTTGCCTCCTGAATTCCTCTCTTAAATCTTTGTCTCTGTCTCTGTCTGCTTCTTGGATGTTTAATCTAGGTATTTAAGTAATCCCAGAGGTTGTCAAAAACCCCTTTACATCAGTGGTGGGATTCAATTTTTTCCACTACCGGTTCTGTGGGCATAGCTCAGTTGGCCACACCCACACTGAGTGGGTGAGGCCAACTCAACATCACTCATGGCGGACTTCCGGTTGGCTCCGCGAGCCTCGTTGACGCTCCTCCATGGGTGCCCGATCCCCGGCACCGTAAAAGCCGCCAGAACAGCCGAAAAACAGCTGTCTGGGCTTGGAAACCCTCTCCCTGGGCAAAGGGGAGAGAGAAGAGCCGACAGGCGGAGGTAGAGCCCCCCAAGTGCCCAATTTAAACTGAAAATGGCCTCAAAACCTGTAAAGACCGTTCCTATTAAAGGAACTGGGAGCACTGGAAGCTCCCCAGCTCATACTCCTAGATTGCAAGCCTCTGCCCCTCCAACAGACCCACAGACTTTAACATTTGAGATGATACAAGAAGCCCTACAAGTCACACAAAATAAAATTGCTACTGTGATTAATGAAAAAATTAATGAAACTAATGAAAAAATTAATGAAACTAATGAAAAAATACAGGCTGTTTCAGAGGAGATTTTAACTTGGAATCGGCAAATTAGAGAAGACATATTATTGGCATTTAAATGTTTGGCAGGTGATATTGAAATGGTGGATGATAAAGTTGAAGAAATTAAGCCATCTATGGAAATTTTGGATAATAAATTAGCAGAGACTCAGAACAGACTTGAAAGGGCTGAAGTTGATGTAACGATGTTACAATATAGAGATATGGAATTTGCCTTAAGATTCAGAGGGGTGAAGGAGAATAAACAAGAGAATTTGAAAGAAATGATGTCAGAGGCATTGGCACAGTTACTGGGGGAGATGAAAACTGAGCTGGGCTGGCAGATTGACAAGGCATATCGTGTCAACTCTTGGGTTGCCAGACAGAAACACTTACCAAGATACATTGTAATATATTTTACTACAAGGAGATTACGTAACAAAATTTTCTCGCCTCCTTCTCGTGTTTGCTCTGTGTGTATGAGGCCAAGAAGGAAGAGAGAAGCAGCCACATTGAATGCTGCAGCAGAAAGAAGCCAAACCTTTTCTGCCTCCCTTTGCAGCGGAGCCACTCTGAAGGCACTCTGTGGCCTGCCCCTTCATGGTACCTCCCTCCCCCCCCCATTAAAGTACCTTAAAGACTGTGGTGGTTGCCTTCTGAGCAGCTTCGCTGCAATGCCATCCCTCTGGCACAGCAGGCCATGAGGCGATTAGCTGGGCTGTGTGGCGAAGGCAACATATATAGGGCTGGGGTGGACAGGGCAAGTGGTGAGCAGTGAGCAGGTAACTGGGTGAGTGTGGGCCGGGCCAACCAGAGGTGATATTTACTGGTTCGGCGAACCAATTCAAATTGCCGCTACTGGTTTGCCTGAACCAGTCCGAACCAGTCAAATACCACCTCTGCTTTATGTTCCCTTTACAGATTCAAACTTCTAGTATAACATTCAAGTATCTCTTTAATTGAATAGCTTCCTCATTTTCATATTTGGGTCTCAGTAGTCATAGGGTAGCTAAAAGTAATCCAAGGGGCATTTTCACTGTTCTTCATATAGGTATTCCCAGATTTGTAATTTTTCTTTTCGTCAGAAGGTGGCACTTAAATTTCAATTTACTAGTCCATCGACCATCATCATTTTGGTTATAAAACAGTTATAAAAGTAGAATAAGTTTTGTAAGTAAATAATTCCAGCATTTAAAATGCCTTCCCAGTACCACGTCTTCCAAATTTAGGAGTCCATTTTAGCCATTTTTGACATAAGATTGCCAGATTTAAAAATTCTATTTAAACATTTCATGGAAAAGTCTTTTTATAATGCTACTATCAAGCATTGTACATTAGGCTTATCAAATTTCTTGTTTCTGATCAGATTGCATTTCACAATGCTTCAAGTATATAATGGCTTATTTAGTTCTATAGAATATCTATTCTATTATTAATAGAATAGATATTAGTAAAAATTATACCTTTATAGCAAAAAAAAAGAAGTAAGTAATCCATGGAAAATGGGGTGGGTAGGAGTATGTGGGATCTAAGATGCTAGCAAAGCAGGCCCAGTCTGTGGAAACCCAGTGGGGCAGATGGGGTGACGGAAGCAATTGTGGGGACCCCAAGAGAGCATGAGGTATCTCAGTGGATTGGGGGAGGCTTGGATGGTCTGCTCCAGCATTAGGCCCCACATGCTGTTCCCCAGCCTGAGATACCTCATGTACATTTAAAGACCTGTGCATTCGATTAACAAATTCATTGGGGAAAGCAGGGAATGATCATGTTCATTTAACGTAATTCAATCAAATGTATTCCCAGGTTACAAATGTAATTGGCAGGCTCTATTACATTTGTAACTAGAGGATTACCTGTATAATGAGAGTGAGGAGGGTCTCAGGGAAGTCCTGCCTTAGCATCACATGAGTCCTGTGTCATGCCCACCCAGTCACATGACCACCCAGCCATGCCTACCCAGCCGGTCATTAGGGCAGAGAACCGATTGTTAAATTATTTGAATCCCACAACTGCATATGGCCATCAGGATGCTGCAATGGTCATGTGAAAAATCGTTATTAGTAACTTTTTTCAGTGATGTAATTTTGAACAGTCACTAAATGAACTACTGTAAGTTGAGGACTACGTGTATTGTGACATAGGAATTTCAATAGCACAGTACATATAATAGTTGCCTGACTTATAGAAAATCACTTGTTTGAGATCTGGCAGAAATGAGTTTTATTTTTGTTGTTTATTTACTATTTTTCTTTTCCCAATTTATCCACTTTTCAGCTGAGCTTTTCTTTTTAACTCTTCTTTTTTTAAGAAGCATGTAGTAAAATACATTGCTCAAGGAGATAAAAATAATAATTAAGAACAAATAAGCTTATTTCTGTCAGGTTTCTAACTGGTGACATTCTACATTTTTGAGTAAAACAATCTTCAAACTGATTGAGTCTCAAAATACTTTTTCGGTCATTAGTGGGGGCGCGATAACTGAAGAAGTGTGTGTAAGCTGAATAACCACCAGGTGGGTGTTAAATAATATTTCATTCTGAATGTTAATCTCTGTATTTCAACAGGAAGGCCCTGCTTAGTCTATGTCTAGAGAATGCAGAACTCAAAGAACAAATTGGAGAAGCAAAGTTGTCAGAAGTTTGGGAGAAAGAGGATGAAAAGGAAGACTTGAGGCAAGGTATCAAGAAACTGCAAGAGAGACTGCACACTTCAGAGATTGTGATTGACCTCCTTAAAGAACAATTGACTCTGAAAAACCAAGAATGCAAAGGCGCCATCATTCACCAGAGGACAGCTAACACAGCTCTGATAAATAAGCAAGAGCAGTGCACTTTCCAAGCTGTCCGTGACCATTCACCTTTGTCGCACTGCCCACCCAGTCAAATTATGGGCAGCCCAGAAGAAATCCAGGTATCATCAGAGTTTAAAGAAATTGATTAAACCAACACCTGCCCTCATTAATTAATAATGCCTATTCACCAGTGGTTAAATCCAATTTTTTTTACTACCAGTTATGTGGGCATGGCTTGGTGGGCGTGGTTTGGTGGGCGTGGCAGGGGAAGGATACTGCAAAATCTCCATTCCCACCCCACTCCAGGGGAAGGATACTGCAAAATCCCCATTCCCTCCC
Source organism: Pituophis catenifer annectens (assembly GCF_029215685.1). Taxonomy (NCBI): domain Eukaryota; kingdom Metazoa; phylum Chordata; class Lepidosauria; order Squamata; family Colubridae; genus Pituophis; species Pituophis catenifer. Next base: position 103,367,530 of record NW_027256883.1, on the reverse strand, counting down.
CACTCCTGGGGGAAGGATATTGCAAAATCTCCATTCTTACCCCATTCTGGGGCCAGCCAGAGGTGGTATTTGCCAGCTCTTCGAACTATTCAAAATTTCCGCTACCGGTTCTCCAGAACCTGTCAGAACCTGCTGAATTTCACCCCTGCTATTCACCTATGGGTCATACTACCCTTTGGTCATCTATATTAGAAAAGTCTAAGCTTTGTCCTCTGTGAATTAGGTTCCAGCTGCTACTCATAGTCCAAAACTATACATACATACATACATACACACACACACACACACACACACACACACACATATAAAGAGGCAAGACATGTTAAGAATTAATTGAAAGATGGGAGGAAGGGCTTTTAGGACACCAACACAGTTGCAAATTCATCTGCATACTCCAAGCAAGGGCACAGAGCCATGTTTTTATGGCTTTCCAGAAGGCTGGAAGAGTGGGGACCTGCCTCACCTCTGGTGAGAGCGTGTTCCACTAGGCAGAGGCAATGGGAGAAAAAGCTCTCTTCCTAGAATCTGCCAGTCAGAATTCTTTGGCTGATGGGGATCCACAACATACTGTCAGTATATAAGGGCTCCTGAATTGGAATAGACATGGTAACAGGTCAAATATAATAATTACTGTTTAACATACATTGCTACTTTGTTCTTACATATATATATCCCTTGTCCTCATTTACATATTTGTCTAAATATTATCCAGTATCAATTCTACAAACCCTAAATATTTTTTTGTTCCAACTCCTTTTCTCCTTTCTAACCATTGGTATACTTTGTTCCAGATTTTATAGTATTCTATCTCGTCCTTGTTTTTCAGTTCTAGTGTCAGCCTGTCCATTTCTGCACATCAAGATTTTCTTTATTATTTCTTCTTCCGGGGGTGGTCATGTTCCTCCTTTTTCCAATATTGTGCATAAACCAACCTAGCTGCTGTTATAACATGCAGCATTAAGTATATCAATTCTTTGCTATATTTCTCTTTTGTGATTCCTAATAGGAATAATTCTAGTTTCAGATCTATGTTTTGGTCTAATAGCTCCTCCAACCATGTCTTAATCTGGCATCAAACCTCCCTGGCTTTTTTACATAACCACCACATGTAATAGAAAGATCCTGACACTAAATTGCATTTCCAACATTGTAATGATAAGTTCCTGTTTTTTGCTAATCTTGTGGGTGGGAGGTGCCACCTATAGAACATTTTATACAAATTTTCTTTGTACGCAGTGGCTAACATTAGTTTCCTGTTTCTCTCCCATAAATCCTGCCAATTATCCATATCAATATTATAACCAAAATTTTGGGCCCACATTACCATTGTTTCCTTCACTTGTTCTTCCGCCGTTTTATATTCCAATAGATATTGATAAATTTTCTTTATCACCTTTTCATCCGTTCCTAATAAGATTTATCTAGCGCCGTTAATTCTTTCTTAATACCCCGTTCCTTTTGATCCTTCATATAGCATGATTTGATTTGTAGGTATGCCCACCATTCCAATTCTACCTCTTCATTTTACAGTTCTTTTCTAGATTTTAGTTCCCCTCTTTCATTTAAAATCTCCTTGTATGTAACTACTTTTCCCAGGTGGACAAAGTTTGGGTGTACCAACACCTCTAATGTAGAGAGCCAGACAGGAATTTCCAAATAGTTTTGTTACTTTACTTTTGTCCAAACTTCAAGAATAGCTCATCTGACATGAAGCCTTTGGAAGTACTGGTGTGCTTTATGTCTGCCATCCCACAAGAATGCATGCCATCCTATTTGCATATCATATCCTTCCAATGTTAGTAACCTCCTATTCTTTAAATGTATCCATTCTTTCGCCCATGTTAGTGCGGCAGCTTGATAATATTTTTCCCAATCTGGTAATCCAAATCCTCCTCTCTCTTTGTCTTCTTGTAATAATTTTAGTTTAATTCTAGGCCTTTTCCCCTTCCAAATAAATTTAGACATTATTTTATCCAGATTTCTAAAGTATTTTTTTATCTGATTTTATGGGTATGTTCTGGAATAGAAACAATATTTTTGGCAGAATGTTCATTTTTACTGTTGCAATTCTCCCCATCAGGAAGAGTTACAACTTTTCCGATCTTTCCAAATCAGCCTTAATTTGATCATTTAATTTGTTGTAATTGTCCTCTTTGTTATACATCTTACCGTTAATAGTATTCCTAAATATTTCATTTTTTTTCACTATTTGGAGACTTATTCTCCCATCAATTCCTTTTTCTGTGTTTTGGACATATTTTTAACTATCATTTTGGTTTTTTCTTTATTTACCCTCAACCCAGATACTTGCCCATAGTCACCCAGTACTTCCCTAAGCTGCTAACCAGATTGTAGTGGCTTTTCTATGATAAACACAAGATCATCTGCAAAAGCTTGCAATTTATAAACTTCTTTCTTAATTTCCAGTCCCTTAATTTTTCTTTCCGAATTATTCTTGTTAATACCTCTAGAGTTAATAGTGGCAATAATGGGCACCCTTATCTCGTACCTTTCTGAATCTTAAAACTTTGTGTTGTTTCCTCATTTACTATGACTCTGGCCTTTTGATTGGAGTATATTGCTTTAAATACATTTATAAAATTTTCCCCGAATTCCCTGTATTTTACCTGTTTCAATATAAAATCCCAATTCACATTATCAAAAGCTTTTTGAGCATCTAAAAATATCAATGCCACTTGGGTCTCACTGTGCACTCTGTGTCAGGTTCCAAATCAGGATGGGAAAGGAAACACCAGACAACAATGTGGAGGTTGTAGTAAAGTTTTACCTTCTGTGCGATTTGGCACACTGCAACAATCACCCAGTGCAGTTTCAGTGAAATATTGTCAGCTCTAACCCTACGTGCTCCCATCACTGTTTTTAAACCCAGTGTGCCCCACCCTGCTACTCCACCCCAAACCCTAGCACTGATTGGAGGGTTCCAGTTGCTTCCCCTGGCTGGTAATTAGTTGTGGGTAGCCCAGGGACGTTGGGTTTGGTAAGCCCTCATTAATGTTGGCTAAGGTAGCCGGCTTGGTATCTGCCCAGGCGTGGCTCTGTCCGTCGCTCAGCTGAGGGGTGGCAATGCGTCCAACAGTGCCGAAGAAACGGAGACCCCGAGAATAGTGGTCAGAAGAGGAAGCAGGCGGCGTTAAGGAAAGAGTGTCAGTGCAGGAACAAGGGCAGCATGATTTGTTTGTCTCCGTCCCCTCTGGAATGACAGCCCCAGTGAAGTGGGGCTGACATGCGGCCCCCCTACCATGTGGCTGGCTGGAAGACAAAAGGAGAGAGGGTTACAGACCCTGTCCACCCCCCCCTCTGGGTTTTGTTGGGTTCTTCTTGTAGAATCTAGCCACCAGTCGATCTGCTGCTACATTTTGGTGTGGAACCCAAGAGGCTTCTGCTACCAAATATCCCTTTCAGAGTACAAGGTACTGAAGGTGGCCCCTACATCGCCAAGCATCCAACATCTCCTCCACCTCGTAATGTGGTTCTCCGCCTACATCCACAGGTGGAGGTGGAGGAGGTGGGCTTCCCCGTAACCTAGAGCTCTCCACTGGACGTAGGAGACTACTGTGGAAAACTGGGTGGGTTTTACCTAATAAAGGGGGTACCTTAATTGTACAGTGACAGGGTTGATAATTTTAACTATTGGAAATGGCCCAATATATTTGGGGGCAAGTTTCTTGCCTGACACCTTAATGTTTAAGTACTTAGTGGAAAGGTAGACTCTCTGTCCTACATGGAAAGGTGGTTGTGGCATCGTTTCCTATCCGCTTGGCTTTTGTACTTTTCTGCTGTGTTTTGCAGGGCATCTCTGACATGTCCCCAGACCGTTGTCATTTGTGTCACCCATTCCTGTAAACCTAACGCTTCATGTTCTGGGTGGGGGCACTCGGGACGAATTCAACCCGAGGCAATATAGAACGGGGTATACCCGGTGCTACTATGCACGGTATTATTGTATGCAACTTCGGCGAAAGGCATTAAGTCTGCCCAGTCGACTTGTTGGTGTTTGACGTAGCACTGGATATACTGCTCTACCATTGTGTTGGTCCTCTTGGCCGCTCTATTAGTAGAAGAATGGAAGGCAGAGCTAAGACCTTGTGAGGACCCTATCATCGCTAAAAATTTCCTCCAGATTTTGCTGTGAATTGTACCCCACGATCGGAGATAATCCTCCGGGGTACTCCATGGAGGTGATATATGTTGGTTAGGAACAGCTTGGCTAACTTTCTAGCTGAAGGTAGTCCTGGGCAAGCCACAAAATGGGCTTGCTTCGAAAAAAGGTCAATTACTGTCCATATTACTGTGTTACCCTGGCTTTCAGGTAAGTCCACGATGAAGTCCATGGCTATCTCCTCCCAGGGCCTTACAGGAGAAACCACTGGCTGTAAGAGGCCTGGAGGTTTGCCGGGCCATTTCTTCATTGTGGTACATGTCACGCAACTCAACTCCGTACACAGTCTTCCACATTCTTTTTTAGCTGGGGCCACCAGAATTGATGGTTCATCAGGTGCAAAGTTTTTAGGAATCCGAAATGTCTGGCTGTATGGACATCATGACACCTCAAGTCATAGACTGCGCGGAACATATACTTTGGATCCTTTCCATGCCAGACCAGCCCTATGGTTTAGGATTTTCTCATTAGCCTGATACCATTCATCAGACAGAAGTGCTTTCTGAATGTCCTGAGTAAAGCCTGTAGCCTGTGTTGTCATATGGGCCGCATAGGAAAGTTGTTGGGTAGGCTGTTCCCCCGGCTGTCAGGTTTCGGTTCTATCTTAAAATAAGTTTCATTTTCAAGCGCAGTCTCTAATGAATCATTTTTTATTAAGAACAGAAATAAGCCGACATCCCTGATTCTAATTGCAGCCAAACTGGCCCCTCCTTCCAACCCCCTCCTCTTCCGCTCTCCAACCCCAATGTCCCATTGGCCAACATGCATATCCATCTCTACATCCCGGCACGTTCTTTTCACAGGAATGTAGCCCCCCCTCCTCATCTCCCAGGAAACCCTATCTGTACACACACAAAACTAGGTAAAAGTTCATCTCAGCAATAAATCAAGCTCCTGCTTCATCTTGTTATGTCAGCGCTGGAAGAGAGCCTAATTTGGAACGCTGACATCCGGCCCCTCTCCCTTCACTTCTGCGACATCACCTATCCCATAGGGAAAACACATTAAGATTAGTCTCATCAGTCCCTCCCTGACTGTGCACCCCCCCCTCCCGGCTTTCCCGGGTGGTCTGCATGGAATCTTGCTATAAGGCGATCAGCTTGGATGTTTGCGCTCTTCACCCAGGAAGCCTCTGACAATGGGTAACCCTTCCATTTAATTAAGTACTGAAGGCGCCCCCTGTGCCATCTTGAATCAAGAATCCGCTGCACTTCGTAGTGCGTTTGGCCCCCAACAACCAGGGGCCCAGGGGGCTCACGTGGTGTCAGCCTTAAAGTAGACCCCACTACAGGTTTTAGAAGGCTACTGTGAAAAACGGGGTGAATTTTCCCCAAAAGCCGTGGCAACTGCAATTGCACTGTAACGGGGTTGATTATGAATGTTTTCGGGATGATGGCCTGTACCACCTGTTCCTGTTCACTGGAATATTGAGGCTTACGGGATAAGGCATCAGCCAGGATGTTCTTTCCTGCAGGGATGTATTTCAGGTTGAAATTAAACCGCCAGAAATACATAGCCTATCTAACCTGCTTGGGCTAGAGCCTACATGGGGTTTGAAGGACTTCCAGATTCTTGTGGTCGGTCCGGACCTCGAATGGTAACCCTCCCCTTCTAGCAGATGTCGCCATGTTAACAATGCCCACTGAACTACAAATGCCTCCTTCTCCCAGATGGCCCATCTGCGTTCGGTATCACTTAATTTTCAGGACATGTAAGCACACGGTTGTAATTTCCCTTGGTCATTGACTTTCAAAAGAACCGCTGCCACAGCTACATCACTGGCATCAGCCTGTATCACGAATGGCTTGGCCGGATCTGGATGCTTCAACACCGGTTCTCTTGCAAACAACAATTTTAATGCTTTAAATGCTTGTTGACATGCACCATCCCACTGTATTGGACGTCCTGGATGTGGCCTGCTGACTAGATGTTTGGTCTTTAAGAGATTGGTTAATGGAAGGGCAACTTTTGCAAAGGACAGGATAAAGTGGCGGTAAAAGTTTCCAAACCCCAAGAAGCTTTGCAGCTGTTTTCTTGTGCTTGGGGCTTGCCAATCCAATTCCGCCTGTACCTTCGCGGGGTCCATCTCTACCCTCTTTGAGGATATACGGAAGCCTAAATAATCCAATTGAGACTTATGAAATTCGCATTTGGATAGTTTTACATATAGTTCAGCTTCCAATAGCTTCTTTAAGACCTGGTGTATCAATGTGACGTGCTCCTCTAGAGTTTTGGTGTATATCAGAATGTCATCCAGGTACACAAGAATGCCGTTATAAAAATGATCTTGTAATACTTTATTAATGAGCTGCATAAATACAACAGGCGCTCCCTGTAACCCGAATGGCATTACCTTAAACTGGTAACTACCGAGAGGGTAATTAAAAGCTGTCTTCCATTTGTCACCAGGCTTAATTCTAATTCTATAGTAGGCCTCCCATAGGTCCAACTTTGTAAAAACTCTCCCCTCCGCTAACCGGGCCAGCATGTCTTTCATTAAAGGAAGTGGATACAGGTGCTCTATGCACACTGCGTTGAGTCCACAAAAATCAACACAGAGGCAGAGGCCTCTGTCTTTCTGCTCTTGAAAGAGAACTGGAGCCGCCACTTTGGATCTGGCCGGCTCTATGAATCCCCTTTTTAGGTTTTTCCCTATATATGTCCTCATCTCCATCAACTCCTGCAGAGTCATCGAGTACATTTTAGGTTTAGGCAAAACCGCCCCTGGAATGAACTCAATAGCACAATCAGTGGTGCGATGAGGAGGCAGTGTGTCACATTCCTGTTTGCTGAACACCTCTTTGAGATCATCATACACTCTAGGGTAATCTATCAGCTCTTCAGCTGCTCTACTCCTTCCAACCCTTCTGGGTGGTTCTCATGGGGAGGTGGATCAGATCCCACTCCTATTCTCAGGTGTCTGCAACCTCCCCCCCACCAAATAGTTGGGCCCCATTTATCGAGCCAAGCGAGGCCCAGTACGACCTCTTCCATTATGTTGGAATCTTATGCACTCTTGATGAGGCCCCACTTCCAGAGTGAGTTGCTCGGTAATATGTGTTGCCAGTTGGTCACCTAATAAGGACTCGTCCATCTGCTCGAAGTGGATGGGACACTTTAAAGGCTTTAGTCCCACCCCTATTTCATTTGATGTGGTCCTACTTATTAGGCACTGGGTGCACCCTGAATCCACTAGGGCTTTGCATTCCCTACGCCTTCCCACGATCAGGACCACAGGAATGAGGAAGGGTTTGATAGCCTTGCTTACCATAGGATCGGCCTCCCCCTCATCATCACTTTCACTGGCCGTCTCTCCTTCAGTTGGGTTATCGGTGCCAGGGGTCGGTGGACTTGCCTGTTGCGCCCTTCGGGACTTCTCCAGGGCCTTTCATATGCTTTTTCTTGCTGTACCTTGTTTAGGTTTTGGTGTTTCAATGGGAGTCTTAAGTCCTGTATTTGAGCATTCAATCGCCTGATGTCCTGGTTTTCCGCACCTGTAACATGTCATTGAGGTACGTGAAGATCCGCTCTTAGTGAGTGGGGTCATAGAAGGAGGTGATGTTGACAACTGCGGTGTTCGACCTGCCTGTACGGGTCGTTTTGGTGATCATCATCCCTTTACAGACCACCCTACCTGTGTCCAGTCCTCCCTCCTGAATTCTATGTCTATTTCTGTGGCTGCCTGAATCCATGCCCCCAAACGTGGTGTGCAGGCCATGGGTCACACAGGCCTGCCTCAAGGTATGATCTAATCCGGCCTTAAATTGGTGGACCAACAACCTCTCCAGCCAGCCTCTCATGTTCCCCGCCAACCGCCGGAACTCCCGTACATATTCGACCACTGGCCTGCCATGTTGCGGGGCCGCCAACAGATCTCCTTCCGCTTGTTGTATACTGGTGTTATCCTCGAAGTGGATAAGCTTATATCCCCCAGCTCTCCAGCATGTTTACGGTACAGTCCAGCAACCCATTCAGCCACCTCACCTTCCATGACTCCCGCCACAGCCATCACCATAGCTGGGAGGTGTATAGATGTGCGTATCTGTCCAAGTGGTCTATCACCTGTCCCATGAACAAGGTCATCTTCTCAGCACTGCCATCGAAGGAAGCTTTCACAGTAGGTGGATCCCACCTCCCTAGTGGCCCCTGCCCAGGACCTCCTACTGATCAGGACTGGATCGGGATCCGGTGTTCTTGCCCCAGAGGCTTAGCAATACCTAAATAAGCATATGACACTCGCTAATTAGCTGCAGGAAGATCTGCCGGTGGTCTATGGGCTGTCGGCCTGCTTCTTACTGCATTATATCCCTGGTCTATTCCACCTGCTGGTAAGTGGAGGGAGGGCACTTTCCACCCTCCTTCTGTCTGGGGCCCCCTTTCTCCTTTATTCTGCCATCAAAGATCTTCTTAATGAGATTCTTCTCCCAAAATCACTTACTTCAGGTCATTGAAGTCAATTTACACCAGGATTTGTCACTCAGTGGTCCTGCTAGTTTCTTCGCCTGTCTCATCCAGCTGTCAGTTCTTCACAGCTGCCATTGCAGGCTGTCTTCTTCCCCAGCCGATCTCTTAAGGGCTTCTCCTGTTTCCCCAATCTGAACCGCCATCCAGGAATCAGCTGCCAGGACACCCCACTCTTCCGTTCCTCCTCCACGGAACCTATGACTCCAAAAAGCCAATCGGATGGCTGGAAGTGGCTGTGCTTCCATGGAGAGCCATTTCACACACCCGTTCGGCTCGGCATCTAGCTCCCCCCCCCCCCGTTTCAGCTGTTTTTGAGTACAAACCAGAACAGGACTTAAGGATGGAAGCTCTTAAAGCCTCTTTGGTTTCAAAAGAAAGCAAGCACCATTTTAGAAAAATGAGGAGAAAGTCCTGAGGTGAGGCCCAAGGAGCAGAGACAGAACAGCAACAGACAGCATGTCTGCAGAGACTATGTCTACAGAGACCAGAAAAACAGAAGAGACCACATTACAGCCTAGCAAAGATTTTCTACAAAGAAAGCAGCAGAATGGCAGTGTCTTGTCTGTAGTGATAAGACTCATTTGAAGATGGACAGGCTGCTGTTGCAAAAGTTAGCTATTGTAATAGCCGAGACAAATGGTTAATAGACAGTGGGGCTAGTCAAATAATTGTTAATAATTCTAAATTGGTTTTCAGAATTAATCCAGCTAGAGGAGCTGCAGTAGCCTTGGCAAATGGCCAGAAGGCTAAAGTCATTGGAAAAGGCAGTGTGGTGAAATATCTGGAGGAAATGTTTAGTAACATATTAGGTGTGCCTGAAATGGAGCATAATTTACTGAGTGTCTCTAAACTAGACCAAAAAGAGTTTGAGACCACATTTGTAAATGGGAAGTGTCTCATAAAGAGAAATGGGAATTTATGTGCACAGGGCATAAAGCAGGATAATCTTTATGTGTTGCAGGGACAAAAGGTTCAATGTGCCCAAACATTTGGAAACATTTGGATTCATGTGTTCATCTCTTGCATAGAAAGCTTGGCCATGCCAGCTTCAGAGTTTTGCAAAAGGTGCAACAGTTTGGAGAAGAGTTAAACTTAAAAGGGTGTAAGGCATACTTGGACTGTGCACAGGGGTGGGATTCTACCAGTTCGGACCGGTTCAGGTGAACCGGTAGCTTCAACAATCAGCTGGGAGTGAACCGGTTCGCTCCAACAATCAGGTCAGCCTGCCCACCCACTTTACTTACCTTTATCTTCTCAGCTGATTGGTGCGGCATAGCGGATTGCTATGCCTCAGTTGTTACTCCCAAGTGGTAACACAGAAGATTAGTATTTGTAAAACTGTGTACATACGTGCAGTGTGCCTTAGGTGCATGCATGCAATTACCGAACCAGTTGTTAAACTGGCAGAATCCCACCACTGACTGTGCAGTATGTAAATCATCAAAGTCCAAGGTATTCCCAGTCATGAAAAGTAGCACAAGGCAGACAGCAAAAGTTCTAGAGCTGGTACATGCAGATTTGGTTGGGCCAATGCAAGCCAGTTTGGGAGGAGCGAAGTATGCGCTGGTCATTGTAGATGACTACAGCAGGTTTGGGTTCTGCTATTTACTAAAGAGTAAAACAGAGGTGCTACAGAAATTTAAGCAATGGGTAAGCTTTGAAGAAAGGCGATATAAACAACAGGTATGTCAGCTGAGGTTCAGAATTCATGTCAGCAAGTTTTCAATAGTAGTTGGGACATTAGAAATAAAACACAGATGCACAAATCCGTACACAGCAGCTGAGAATGACATGGTTGAGAGACAGAATGGTGTTTTACAAACAATGAAGGGCTCACTGCTGGAGGATTCTGGTCTGAGCATATTGGGGTGAAGCCATGTTGACTGCTAATTATTTAATCAATAGGCTGTGGAGCTCCTCTATTAATAATACTCCATATGCTGTGCTATATGGGAGAAAGTCATCTCTGGCATATTTAAGGGTTTTTTGGAAGCAATGCATGGGTGCATATTCCAAAAGCAATCAGGAGGAAAGGTCAACCAAAGGCTAGAAAACTCAGGTTCACAGGCTATGAGCCTGGCTCAAAGAGCTATCCTTTTAGCAATGGGAGCAAAAGAATAATGATTTGCAGGTCTGCTAGCTTTGCAGAGCAAAATTGGAACAGAATTGATGCCAATTTTTGGAGTGATCCACTTAGTGAGGGTGAGCCACTTAGTGATGGTAACTTACTTAGTGACAGTGTCAGCGTTCAGGGAGGAGAAACTGAAGGAGAGCAAGAAAAGGAGTCAGGAGAAGATAATGACTTGGATATGAAGCAAGAGCAATGGAATAAGGAGATTCCACCTGACAAGTATTCTCCTGGTGAGGTTAAGGTGTGTAATGTGTGGTATGAGCTGTTGTGGCCGGCAGAGCTGGCAGCAGATTCAGTCAGTGAGGAGGTTGGAGAGGAACGTGGGCCAGTCTGGAGTCTGGGGAAGACTTGGACGATGGCTTTGAGTCGGAGGCAGAGAGGGGGCCAAGGCCATCTGGTAGTTCTTTGCTGCCTCCAGAGTCTCCGGAGTCTGACATCAGCGAGGCAGAAGAACAGCGTGAGCCTATCCCCAGTTTGTGCATGCATAGAGCTGCCAGGAGACAGGAACAATTAAGAAACAGGGTTGACTTGTGAGTAAGGTTGGAGATGATTGGCCCCTCACATAAGACATAAAAAAGAAGCGAATGGGACGTGAGCTTTTGCAGGAAGCAATTAGTTCAACTGGCCAATTCAAGATTTGAAAATTCTGTTTGTGACTCTGTGCCAAGTTTGGCCTTGCCCTGCATCTGGAAATTAGCTTTTTGGCAGCGTTCCATGTGAGATAGGTGGGTGTTGATAACCTTCCTCTGAAAGACTGTTTATCAAGCCTTGTGGACTGTAAATGAAAATAATTTATGTATGAATTAAAGAGGTTTGCTGGGACTAAGTTTGTGCTGCTTAATTTCTAAGGAAGCCTAGGTCAGAACATGAGTCAAGAAACTATCAGGAAATATTGGCATTACCCAAAATTGAACAAGTAAAATGGAAAGAAGCAATGGACAAAGAAATGAAATCCATGGGTGAACATAAAGTGTTCACATCTATGACTTTGCCACAAGGTTGCAAAGCAGTAGGATGTAAATGGGTGTACAAAAAGAAAGTACTGCCCAACAATGAGGTACAATATAAGGCAAGATTAGTGGCACAAGATTTTTCACAAAGGATAAATGTGCACTATGATGAGGTATTTGCGCTAACTGTAAAGAGTGAACGCATAAGGTTGGCACTAGCATTGGCAGTGGCACATGGACATAAAATTTGGCATTTTGATATAATCTCAGCATTCCTCAATGCAGAATTAGAGGAAGACATTTACATGGTTCAAGCACCAGGTTATGAAAGTAAAAAAGGCTAGCACTGTATATAAATTGAACAAGGCCATTTATGGGCTGAAGCAGTCAGCCAGAAATTGGAATATCTGTTTAGAAACTGCATTGAAGGGTCTTGGGTTCAAGAGTTGCAAGGCTGATGGTGGCATATATACTGGAAAGTTACAAGGTGGGGATTGTCAATTATTAGCATTTGTGGATTATCTTTGTTTCATTGCAAAGGATTTGCCACAGGTAAAAGAATTTACTAATCAATTAGAGAAAAAAAAATTGAATTAAAAGATTTGGGAGAAATAAAAAACTATCTCAGTATAGAGATACAAAAAACTGAGAAAGGTGATTATGTTCTCAGTCAAAGAAGGAAAATTGAACAGTTGTTGGAGAGATACAACAATGACGGATTGTAATTCTGCTCCAAAACCTATGAGCACAAATTTTTCTAACAGTTTGGGTGAGGACAAAAGTGAAGCCTGTGATCAAGAGATATATCAGTCAGCGATAGGGAGCTTATTATATCTGTCACAGTAGTCCAAACCAGACATAGCTTGTGCAGTAAGCATCTTAAGTCGCTTTACTGCTGCACCAGCACAATTTCATTGGATGGGTATAAAAAGGATTATCAGGTATTTGAAGGGAACTGTGAACTTCAAATATAGGTCTCTGAAGAATTGAAATTAAAATGTTATGTTGATAGTGATTATGCCAATGATGTAAAAATCAGAAAGTCTAATTCTGGGATTGTGATATTGTTTGGAGGGACTTTAATTGGTTGGAAGTCCAGAAAACAAACAACTTTAGCCATTTCTACGGCAGAGGCAGAATTTATTGCTCTGTCTGAGCTTTGCTCAGAGATAGCTTGGTATGTACAGCTGTTAAAAGATTTAAACGTAAAAGTACCTGAAACTGTAATGGTGTTTGAGGATAATGCTGCTTGCGTTAAAATGGCACAGGTGACAGAGTAAAGAATAGAAGCAAGTATGTGGATATTAAATACTATAATGTAAAAGAAGCCATCAAATGTAAATTAATTAACTTATTTCACTGTTCTTCAGAGGACAATCTATGAGATATAATGACCAAGCTATTGGGTGGAGTGCACCATGGGAAGAATATTAAGTTATTTGGTTTTATGTCTATTCCAGTCATGAAGGGAGAAGTGTCAGTGTATAAGGGTTGATGAATTGGAATAGACATGGAAACAAGTCAGCCAATGGGGAGTGTTTGGTGACCCAGAAGGCACGGAGCCTAGGCATGGCTTAGGTTCACTGATTTGTATATATATATGAATGCTTCTGTGATTCTATAGCTTCTGTGATTATTGATTCTGTACTTCTGGATTCTGAGTTCTGGTTCTGGCTTCTGCTGTATGGTATTATATATAAAGAAGTTTCTTATATAAATGAATCCTGCTGAATTATTTACTTGTGTGCTGGTTGGATTGCTGCAAACTCTAACACATACCTACTCTGCCTGACCTGGGCTGATGTAATGGGATGAAGACAACTGTAAGTAACCTGGCCCCATTCCATTTGGGCTTTAAAGGTTATAACCAGAGGTGGGATTCAGGTGGTTCTCATCAGTTCACAGTTCGGAGAACCGGCTGATTATACCGCTTCCCCATGGCCTAATGCGTGACCCCTCCCCCAAGCCCAGCCCACTTGCCTGCCTTCCACGGGGCCCAGTCCACTTGCCTGCCTTCCCTGCAGCCTCCCACGTGGCCCACATGGTCCAGCCTGCTTGTCTGCCTTCCACATGGCTCCCGTAGCCCAGCCCACTTGCCTGCCTTCCCTGCAGCCTCCCACATGGCCCCCATGGCCGAGCCCACTTGCCTGCCTTCCCTGCAGCCTCCCATGGTCCAGCCCGCTTGTCTGCCTTCCACATGGCCCCTGTTACATGTGGAGAACTGTTTGTTAATTTTCTGTGCAGTTCGGAAAACTGGTTGTTGGGAGAAATCTCCTTCCAACAGCCTTTTGGTTTTTTCCACTTTACAGGGCTAATCCTGTCAGGAAGGCAGGAAGAGTGCCTGTGTGTTGTTTCTAGCCTAATCCTTATCTTTACAGAAACCACTTCTCCGGTTAAGCCTTGTTAACATTGTAACAGCTAATGGTTCTTATAAAAACCATATAATTTAGCATCTTTTTCATATCTAGATTGTATTTGCAGCTGTGTATACCAAACCATATCAATCCCCTGTTTTTCCAATTCTTGTTTCTGTTAATTCAGCTTTTTCTTCTACTTTTTGTATTCATTGCTCATTTTTCTCCATGATCTCTTGAAAATTTTTTAATTTCTCTTCTACTTTCTCCATTCTTTAATCTATTTTACCTACCTTCAAATCCTCATGAAGAGCTTGTATCATAGTCTTTAATTCTAATTGCATAGTATTAGCTTTTTCTTGTTCTGTCATAGCATCCAATGTTCTCTGACCAGCAGGGCTAGAGGTTGTAGAAGAGGACGCTGAATATAGTGCTGATGTTGTTTTCTTCATCTTGTAATGTCTTAATATTTGTAATCCACCAAATATAAGTCGTTGTAATTCCAACCCAGTTTATAATCCAAATATAGATCCACAACAAAAAGGAGGCAAAAAAGAAAAAGAAAAAACAAAAAGAAAAGAAAAGAAAGAAAAAAAAACCCAAAAAGCTTTGTAATTCAAATTCAACTCTCAGGGTTTTTCTTATTTCTTTTCTTCAGGTTCTTCTTATCTTAATCCAAATTGCCTCAGGGAGAGGAAAAATAAAATTTGTCATCCAAAACGGCTCACCTGGCCCCAAAAATACAGTTATCCTATTTTTTATATTCAAAAAAGAGAGTTCACAGCTCTACCACACAAAAAAAAAGAGAAGAAGACAGATAACAGCCACTAAAATACTTCCATCAGTACGCTGATGATACTCAGCTGTACATCTCCACCCAGACCACCCCAATGATGCCCTTGACATGATGTCCCGGTGCCTGGAGGCTGTGCGGATCTGGATGGGGAGAAACAGGCTCAGACTCAACCTTTCCAAGACCAAGTGGCTGTGGTTTCCGGTGTCCCGGTATAGCCAGCTGGCTCCATCGCTGACTATTGGGGGCGAGAACTTGGCCCCCTCAGAGAGGGCTCGTAACTTGGGTACTCCTGGATGCACGGCTGTCTTTAGAAGATCATATGACGGTTGTGGCCAGGGGAGCTTTTTATCAGGTTCACCTGATTCACCAGTTGCGTCCCTTTCTGGACCGGGATGCCTTGCACACGGTCACTCATGCCCTTGTCACGTCACGTCTGGACTACTGTAATGCTCTCTACATGGGGCTCCCCTTGAAGAGCACTCAGAGGCACCAACTGGTCCAGAATGTGGCCGCGCAGGTGATTATGGGGGCGACCCGTCGCACCCATGTGACACCTCTCCTATGCGAGCTGCACTGGCTCCAGGTGCAATTCAAGGTGCTGGTTACCACCTTTAAAGCACTCCATGGCTTAGGACCTGGGTATGTACAAGACCGCCTTCTGCCACCGATAGCCTCCCACCGGCCAATACGCTCCCACAGAGAGGGACTCCTCAGGGTGCCGTCGGCCAAACAATGTCGACTGGTGACACCCAGGGGGAGAGCTTTCTCTCTGGGGGCACCTGCCCTCTGGAATCAACTGCCCCCGGAGATTCGCATGATCCCCGACCTACGTACCTTTGCCGGGCCCTTAAGACTCTTTTGTTCCAACAGGCCGGGCTGGCCTAGAAAATGAATTTTAATTGGGTGTTTGTAGTTTTTAATATAATGGCCAAATTTTTAAATATATTTTAAATTGTTTTTAAATTTTGTGGGTATATGTTGTTTTAATATGGCTGTACACCGCCCTGAGTCCTTCAGGAGAAGGGCGGTATAAAAATTTAATAAATAAATAAATAAAATAGAAAAAGAAGAAGCAAAAGCCTTATTTCAAAGTGCTAAAAAAATTTCCCTGGCCTGTTTCTATTATTTAGCCTTTTAAGTTTCAAGAGCAACACTATTCCAGAGAAAAGGAAAAACAAAATTTCCAGTGTTCCGCTCTCTATCAGTCAAAACAACTTCTTATCAATTTAGTTCACAGGCTCCCAAGGTTACATTTCATCCTTGCTCTTATGTCCTCCAATTTTCACTTTTGCCTCTAGATGGCACTGTTGCTCTGCTTCAGTTCAAAAATAATTTTTTAAAGAAAAACAAAGCTCATATAATTACTTTTATATTAGTTATTAATCCCCAATTAAAAAATTAAGATATCCAGTCCGGTTTTCTGACTTTGCTCTTCAAACAGATCTTTTTAAGCCAGTTTTTATTTTATCTTTCTTTATTCTTTTGGCTCCACCCACCTTCCTCACCGCTGTTCTTCCAGAGATAGAAGGGAATAACCAATTCCACCTCCTCCAAGGAGGTTCTTCTTTCAAAGAAAGAAGAAGGAGGTTCTTCTTTCAAAGATTCAAGATGATAGAAAACTTATATATATAAAAAATCTCACCCAGACCGATCACACCTTTCTTCTGCCTCTGCACTCTTGCTGTGAATGCCCCAGCTTCGTAGCAGCTCACAATGGCTGCCTTCTCAGCTGTCAGCTTAGGGAGCTTTCTCCAGATCAATCAGGGAATTTATGGATTCTCTGAGATCGCCAGAGTGTGCTCGCCTTGTTCACCGCCCTACAAGACGGTTTCGGTCCAAAAGGACCACCCAACAGCTGAGATTTCAATGATTCCCTCAGAAGCCAAGGAACATATCGTCTCGCTGTGACGTTAGGCCCCCACCCCCACCCCCGGTGCTTGACTTTCTTAAAAGGGAAGAGTTGTTTTAAGCTTTTTACACTGCTTTAGTGGTTCCTGGCACTGTCCTTTTGGGGTGTGCTCCCAAGGGGCAGGATGCAAGCTTGACACTCTGATTTTTTTTACTGCCTTTCTGGGGCATGTGATCTTTCCTTAAATCTGGATCTTTTCCTTAGGATATCTTGTGAGGTGAGAGAGACCAGCTGGTATCTTTAAGTGGTGCAAATGAATCTAAGGATTGCTTCTCCTGGCTGTGAAAGGATGCTTTGTCAGTTCACTGAACACAGGAGTCTCTTGTCTATGGAGATTCTTCAGTCATCCAGGTCATGGTTGTCACAAAGGTGCTTTTTTCAAGAGACAACTGGATTTTCTTGGTTTCCAGAAAGTCCATTTGCCTCTTGAAACAGCACCTTTGGGACAGGAGTCTCTTGCATTGCTTTGGAATGGCCAAGGCGCATGATTGCTCACTGATAGTAAGATTTTTTTAAAAAAAGGAGGTAAGGGTGTGGATCTTCCAATTTGTTTTTGTTTTCTCTCATGATAAGGCTTAATAACATGACACCAGGCTTGGAGTTTATTTAGGTATCTGTGGCATATACTAATTTTATTGTGATCCTGACAAGCTTGGGAGGCTTGAACCTGGGTCCCCTATATACTTTGTTAATTTGTCTCTTTAGCTCGGCATTTTGTAGCCCAAGTGTGCCCACCCACTTTCTCGAGATCTTAAATTATCTCTCTACTAAAGAGTTTTGCTTTATGAGTAAGAGTTGGCTGCTGATAGTTATCGTTGCATTTTAATTATTTTAATTCCTCAAGGTGCTCTGGAACCCTGCCTGATTTGTAACTCTGGCTTGCAGGTATTGCTGATCAAAAGGAAGGTATTCAGACAGAATGGTTTAGGTTTCCATGATGGCTGTGGCTATCATTGATCTTCAGTGTGTATTCCCTCATTTCTAATGTAATGATTGGTATTTAGGACAGCTTTTTGCAAGCAAAGAAGCTTTTTGTATTTTTGTATAGGTAATCCTTGACTTACAACAGTTCATTTAGTGACCATTCAAAGTTACAATGGCATTGAAAAAAATGACTTATGACAATTTTTCATAATTACGACTGTTGCAGCATCCCCACAGTCACGAGAGGCCAGGCAAGGCAAAGCGCCCCTTGACGTGAGTGGCATCAAGTTGGCCATGCCCACCTAGTCACATGACCAACCAGCCACACCTACCCAGCTAGTCATTAAGGTAGAGAACTGGTTGCTAAATTATCTGAATCCCACCACTGCACAAAGCTGCACCCCTGCACTGTTTTGGGATGCAAGTCTGCACCCCTTCACTGTTTTAGGATGCAAGGCTGCAGCCCTGCACTGTTTTGGGATGCGAAGCTGCAGCCCTGTGCTGTCCAGGAGGCCTCATGCCCGCCGCCTGGCCAGTGTCAGAAAAAAGGATTCCCTGTGGGACAGAAGTCTTGTCTAGAAGGAAAAGCATCCAGAAACCAGTTTGATCATAAGTAATCCAAATATTATGTCCCATAGTTCCCACAACTAGATATTTTTAAATTGCACACTTGTAGTGTAAGAACATAAGTAGACTTCTTTTATTATTTAGTAGAATCAAATTCTATTAACAAAGGAATAAGTTGGGTGGGAAATTTGGAGAAGCTGAAATTGCTGTTCACTTCTTGCATTATCCCTAGCTTCTGCTGCTTCATCCACTATTATTTCCATTTTAGAATGAAAAGGACTTAAAGTTGCAAAAATAATAGTTTTATACTAACGGAGCATTTCTCAGGACGTTGCATTGTCTATTTAATGCAACCACATGGGATGATTGCAGAACACAAATGTATAAATTGATAACTTCCCATATTGTACTTTTCGGCCCTAGACAATTGTAGTATTTGCAGAGTCCTTGGGGGAAAGGTGTGAGAGGGGGAACCACTCATCAAACAAAAAAGCAGAACAAAAATGCTATCTGGCCCCCATACAGTGGATTCAAAGCATCCCTAACCTTGTCTTTTCCTGCAAGATACGGGCCATGTACCAATAGCTTTGCCCTCCCCACTTTCTTGTTTTGAATTTCCTGTCCAAATGTAATTGGATATTTTTTTTTTTTTTTTTTTTTTTGCTTGGAACCAAAGGTATCTGGGCTCAGACTGCCCCTTCTTCTGTCCCAGACAGGACGTTTTATGGTGATACAGTTTTCTTCCAGATAAATAATTGATGGGTATTTAGTTATGAGGAAGGAGATTTCTCTTTCAATAATAGAAATTAAAACTATTTTATTTTAACAAAAAAAGAAGTAAAAATATACAGAGAAAATTGGGATAAGAAAATGAAGAAAAAACCCAAGAAATTATATTACAAAAGTTTTTCTTTTGTATTGTTGCTAAACGTACTATTTCAAAAGCAGGGGGAAAATGAAGGGGAATAAAAGTGCATTTAGCTGAACTTTGCCTTATCATTATTTTAGGTAGTAATCTATCAAATCAAAAACACAATATGCAAAATTTGCAATCTTTATATTTTCGTCAACTGTAAGTTCAAAAAACAGAGGTGATATAAGGACCAGCCTCTCTCACACACACACCCTTCCAAGAAAGTATAAACTCTTGAAAACTTTGTATTTCAAAAGGAATCCTTTTGTTGAAAAGGGATGAAAGCAAGTCAAAACTCAAAGCAGTCTCTGGGGTCTCTCAGGGCATGCAGTTCAGGATAAAGGAAATTAGGAACCCCTCCTCACCGTCCGATGAGGATTCCAACCAATCCGCCAGTGTGAAGTTGATATCGTACCAACCTCTCTGAGAAACAGATAAGAAGAGCTTCTCAGGGCCATCTTGCAATCCACACGTTTCCCCTCTCCTCTCTCATTTCCCAGGAGGTGAGAATTTTCCAGGCACTCCTGGTGCCAGGCAATGGTTATAAATCAGGTTAAAGTTTATACAAAGAGAACCAGGCAGGAAATAGGATATTTAGGATACATAGGAAAGAGAACTAAATGTGACAAATCCAAATCCTCCTCTTCTTCCATGAAGAATGGCAGATACACGGATCTGACAGGTGAATTTGTGGTATCGAATCATTTCTCAAATGAAGCCACTCAGTGAAACAGAATCTTTATAATTGGCACTTTATCTTTGGAAAATACAGCTGATGCTAAATTTATATAATGTACTCTGTATGTATGGTATTTGCAATTCATAGCACTTATTTCTTAATCAAGCTAATAATATTTCATAACTGGAAATAGTTCTTGAAATCCACTATATTTATCAATAAACCCTTATTAATTTTGTTAATCAGTGTGCTCATTGGACTATAGGGAGATATAAAAATTGACTTTATATTCAAGGTGCTCCCATATCTACAAAACGTATGAAAGAAAAATCTTAAATCACTTTTTTTCAGCACCACTATAAATTTTTTCAGCACCACTATAACTTTGAATAGTTGCAGCAAATGGATTTTTCACCCCTGATTCTCAGGCTTTGATCAGCTGGTTAGTCTGGATTGACATCTCAGGTTCCTATCACTCTGTCACCCCCTTCCCCTTTTCCTGCTCTTTCCCATGCCCATTCCTTACTTCCCCAATTGCCTCCCCCCTCCCTTGCATTTTATGGTAGTATGCCAGTGAAGCAAAAGATGCTAAAGATGGCAGGCCTGACACCATCTATCTTCTAGGTCAAGTAATATAAAGCCCACCCACATCTATCATGCCATTTCTTCTGATGGTTGAAGCACTCATGTTTCTTCTTGCAGGCTGAAGGAGGCAGAGTATCAAGTAGTTTTGGCCAGAAGTCCGAACAATCCCAGTGGAGGCAACAGTGCCACAAAATACAAGACACACTCTTGGTGTCAGAAGCTACCATCCAGGCACAGATAGCCCAGGTCAAACAATACAAAGCCCTACTCAGTGAGTAATATTACCACCCAAAGTGATAAGCTGCATAGTTCTTCAATATTTTAATTACTTGGATGAAAATATGAAGGGAATGTTTATCAACTGTACAGTATGTATTATACATTACATAAAATTGGGCTAAATAGTTAATACCTGGAAGAGACAAATGCAAATCAAAACAATCTTGAGAACTGGGCCAAAAAATAACAGAATGACATTTAACAGAGACAAATTGCAAAGTGTTTGTACTGTTTTGCTAGATTTGGGGGAGGGGTGTTATTTATTTATTAATATTTTAATTTTGTTTTTGTTTTAGCTGCTTAGTCCCTCCTTAAACCAAAGGAATATGTTCTTGAGTTTAAGGACTTCCAAAGAGGGTGCCCATGAAAAAGTCTCCTTGCCAGCTTCACATCCAGATATTCCACATTTTTAGTAAAGAGTAAAAGAAACCTAGAAAATGCATGATTGTGACATAAATAAAACCTTGTGTTGAAATAGGTGAAAAGAGCTTTACAAAAGAAGCTCCAGAAGAGTGAATGAAATTAAAAATAAAATCAGGGAAATTTGAAGGAGAAATTGAAATAAGAGAATGCTGAAAGGCATAGTTTAAGCAATTTGTATGGAAATAATATCAATATATTAGAGAGAATTTAAATCAATATTAGTTAGTTGTGTCCAAAAAAAATAATAATTAATGCCATGAGAAGGTTAAAAAATGGTATTAACATTCTATTGTGATTGATAAAATGAATGAGCTATTTTCCTGTTTGGGAGTAGACAGAACATGATATTCCAGCTAGGGATGTCTGAAAATAACCAAAAATTATATAATTAGATTCAATCCAAGTTTTAAAAAATGGTAAGTCTGGATTAGTTAAATGTAAAATATACTTGTTTCATTTTAAACATAATGTGCAATGTGGCCAAATAATTTCTAAACTTCAAAAAACCCAGTACTTGCACAGCAATATGGACTGTTTCAAGAGAACATTGCTCCTTTCTGTAGAATTTTCTTGAATGGCAATTGATTACATAACAGTGTCTTCATAATAATTTAAACAAAGCTGAAAAAGATAGGTCAACCACCTTATACATATAAACATTTCCCATAAAAAGTATGTGAAGTCTCCAGTCCATTTGCGCAGTTTCTTTGTTGAACAGGCAGATACCGTGTTAGCTAGTGTCCTATCACGGATATCTTTTTGGGTAATCTCGCCAAATTTGCTATCATAGTACTTTTTTAGTGAGTTTTTTATGTACTTAATCATAAGTATATCCATATGGAGTCCTCCAAACCTCACTGAACAACTTCTGTCTTTTACTGGAGTTTCCTACTAAGTTTTAAACTGAACTATTAGTGTGCATGCCATATAATTTGCAGTATCTTGTGAGGATCTGGATTTCTGGCAGAAGATCAATGGAAAGTAACTAAAACATTTCTTGTGACAGGTGAACCTATCATACAGCAGAATAACAAGCAGATGCAGGTGGATATTCAAGACTTGGGCTACGAAACCTGTGGGAGAAGTGAAAATGAGGCTGAAAGGGATGAGGCTACAAGCCCTGGTAATGTAAGATGTTTCTCTGGCTGCCATTCTTAATGCTTTCAATTGTTTGACTTATAAAGAACTCCTAAACAATCTTGAGTAAAGAATTCTTAATATAAGAAGGTACAGAAAACAGAATATTTCAAAGTTCCATTTTGGTCATCATTGTACGTGCAAATTGTAGATATTTACAAGCAAAAGAAGATGAATTAGAAAATTGGAATTTGCAGCAGTCCAAACTCAATTTGCCTGGAAGAAAAGTTGATTATTTATTTAGTCTTAATTCTTAGTTTTTGTTTTTGTTGTTGTTGTTGTTTTGTTTTTCTCAGAATGCAGAGATCATGGTGAGCAACTAAAGTTTTGGAAGAAGTCATTGGAGGCCCCTCTAAACAGACAGATGAAACAGGAAACATTCCTGGGTGTCAGCCAAAGTGATGATGATGCAGTTCTCCGCCAGCATATTCAGGTCCTCCAGATGCAATTGCAAAGTTCCAACAAAGTTATCCAGAACTTACAAAGTTGTATGCGCTCTGTATCCACTATTAGTGACTATGGTTCTGTGGGAGATCAGCCACTCAAATTGAAGCAAGGCTACACTCTGGGCAATTCTCCTTCCCACAGTATGACTGATGAAGATGAAAGCTGGCAATCTGATAGCTTTGGAACTTTCTGCCCACCAAGTTTCCAGTCCAACAAAGATTTGGCCAGACTTATACAGAGAGTATCCCTGCTGGAAGCTCATCTGAATGAGACTAAGCTAAAGGAATTTTTGACAGAGGAATTGAAATGTACAACCTCCTTGGGGTAGGACATTCCAAGATATAGGGATAAATATGACCAGCTAAGTCTGACAGAGGATTGGTGTAGGTTTCTGCAACATCACAATGGGCAATAAAGTATCTACTTCAAGAGGTTGGCTTTTGCATATTCAAGCAGATGGTATGATCAAACTAAACTTCATTGGGCAGTTTATGTGTCTACAGCACAACTCTAATTTCCTTTCTTCTGGTAACACCAAATAATAGTTCTCTCCATGAGTACTACTGCAAGATAAGTACTAGATAAAATTAATTTAAAACACTATGTTTTGTAATATATGAATCATTTCTGAATTACCCCCTCTCCTGTTAAGATTTTGTAAACTCACTCTAGAATGTGAAAGTGGATTCAGCTCTCTATGATGAATGTATGAGATACTTCAAGTATGGATGTCCTTCTGGTGAATGGGGCAAAGTGCACAGAAAAAATCTTGCTTCTTACTTGTTCTGAAGTTGGATCTCTTAATAACTTTGGCTAATTCTTTGCTCTCTTTTCCCCAAGGAAATATGTCTCGTTAGTCCAAGCTCAAGCTCGAGAGCTCTCCCATCTGCACCAGCTGATGCGAGAGGGACAAAGGGTGTGTCATATGCTAAACAAATACTTCAAGGACACCATCAAATCCTTTGAAGAGCTTCTACGAAGCACTGACATTGACTACTACTTGGGGCAGAGCTTCCGTGAGCAACTTGCAGAAGGGAACCAGTTGGCAGACCAGTTGGCCAGAAAACTGAACGAAGGTGAGTTCAATAGGCATTCACAAACTTTAAATTAGAAGCTTTATTTTGGAGTTTTCAAAATTTCCTATAGCTTTCTTTCACCAGTACTTTTGCATTATAGCATAAAGGGTACAGTTCTAAAAAGATGTACATCTTGAAAAGATGTCCATGTCCCACAGTTTGGTGACCACTGTCTTATAGATGGACTTACTGAAAAAAAGTATTACTACTAGAAAGAAAGAAAGAAATTTCATGTAAGTGACTGATAACTCAGTAGAGATACTGAAAACTATATAGGGAATTTTATACCGCATTAGAGTTTAGAACCTGTGTAAAACTCTATAAAACAAAGGTTGGAATTTCTGGCCTCAACCCAGGATGCCAACCACATGAGTGAGGGATGCTGAATATTTAAGATGAATTGATACTTTACCACAGGGGTGTCAAACTCAAGGCCCATGGGGTGTTTAAGATCTGGCCCATGGGGCTGCCCTGGAAACAGCGAAGGACTGGCCCCAGTCACTCTGCCAGCAAAAACAGAGCCTGGTGGGGCCACACATGCCCCCGCCCCCAGGATCTGTTTTTGGCTGCAACGGCCTCCTGAATCTCTCTGCCAGCGAAAACAAAGTGCATGGCCTCCCTGGGCTCCGTTTTCACTGCAGAGGGCTAGCAAAACAAACTAAAAGCAAAACAAAAGGAGAAATGTTTCCCCTTTGCATTTGAGCATCCAAGAAGGGTCAGGAAAGGAAAGAGGGAAAGAGGAAAGAAAAAGAAAAAGAATAAAAGATTGAAGAGAGCAAGGAAGGAAAAAGAAGGAAAGAGAGGAAGAAAAAAGAAAGGAGAAGGAAAAGGGAAGGAAAAAGAAAAGGAAGGAAGGAAGGAAGGAAGGAAGGAAGGAAGGAAGGAAGGAAGGAAGGAAGGAAGGAAGGAAGGAAGGAAGGAGATTATAATGAGAGGGAGGGAGGGTCTGAGGGAAGTCCTGTCTTAGCATTTGGTCACCACAGGTGCCCCCCCCTTGACATGAGTGATGTCGAGCTGGCCACAGCCACCCCAACCCCCCAGGGTTAAACACAACACTGATGCGAGCCTTAATGAAATTGACATCCCTGCTTTATCACTATGAAACATTGAATTAAAACTGATGTGCTCTCGCTCTCTCTTTCTGTCTCTCTCTTTCCCTCTCTCTCTCTCACACACACATATCCCACAATAATAAAGTGGGAAATCCCATAAACACAAGCACAATCTAACAATGTGGGAGAGAGTTGCTACCCCATTATTTCATTAGGTTAAGCCTAACAAGTGGATGTCCAAAGCAGCTAATGGAACCATAAGTCAAAGCAGATCTACAATTAGGCTTTACACGGTCATAGTATGTCCATCATAGATTATGGAGAAATCTATAGAATCATGGGTGCAATATATGAGTAGCTGAAAGATTAACAGGGAAGCTAGTTGGAAACATTGAAATGGCATCTTTTTAATTTTGTAAACTCCATGCTTCTCTGTTTTTAATTTTTCATTAAAAGAAGGATATGGGGAGGCTGAGTTGCATTTCAAGTGATCGATACTGTAGGTCCTGTGACGGAGAAGTTGCACAATCACCAACTTTTAAAAAATTCTGATTTTAGGGAATGATCTAAACATGGAGGCCAAAACAAGTCATGAATTGCTTATGAGGTAATTATTATGGATTGTATTATTATGGATTGTATTATGGATACAAGCTTATTTTGGAATTATCCAAATTACTTTGTCATTTATTTTACTGTATAGTTTGCATCTGTGTTTATTTATTTTATCCTTTTGGCCAAGTTGCTCATGAAAAACTCCCTTTTCAAATTGTCAAGAAACAATTGTCTTTCTTCATAAAATACAGGGCACCTCAATTTATTGAATACCTTGTGCTGGAATCTATTCCATACCAGTATGAAATCCTTTATAGCAATAACAAAATTAATAATAATAAGCCCACACCCTGTGACAATATATGTAACACCATCAAATATCCACATTTGCCTATCCCAGTTCCTTGGAAAGAACTTGATAGGTGGCCAAAAATGTCAAATCCAGTCTGAATCTGTGCAAAGAACCATAATAGTCTTCATGGGATTATTTAAATCATTTGCAGACTATGGGAGTTTACTGGCTGAGTAAGAGTACAAAGATCACAGGCTCAAGGTTGACATAGCCTTCCATCCTTCTGAGGTGGGTAAAATGAGGACCCAAATTGTTGGGGGCAATATACTGACTCTGTAAACCGCTTAGAGAGGGCTGTAAAGCACTGTAAAGCAGTGTAAAAGTCTAAGTGCTGTTGCTATTGCTATCAGATAGGTGTGGAGTTATATATTCTGAAACTGGGGGAAAGAGTGGGCTGTATCAATATCTTTGGTAATCTTCAAGGTTTGCCTTTCCTTAGGATGAACAAGGAGCTGCAGAAGGAACAATCCACCAAGACACTCCAAGCAAAACTACAAGAGAGCTCAGTGACCCCTTCCAATAGCCATATTGTATCTGAGTCACCCTGCTCTCATAGCAACATCTCCTTCCTCTCTGATAACCCAGAAGTCTGTTCTGATGTGGATGACTTTAGTGAAAATAATATAAGTGAAGGCCAAGTCTACAATGTTCTAAACAAAGGTATAGAACTTAAGATCTGGAGGGATATAATCAGGTTTGGCAAGTAAGAGAAACTGTAATCATGGCTGGAGGTTTTCAATAAAAGATTTGTCCAGGATAGTATGGCTCTTGCTTTGGGCAGGGGATTGGACTAGAAGACCTCCAAGGTTTCTTCCAGCCCTATGATTCTATAAATTAATAATTATTTATATCTTATTTATTTGACAAACCAGAATAATCTAATTATAAATCAGTTGTTTTCCTTACCTTCTTACCCCTGGCTAGTAAAAGGAGAGGTCTAGGACAACTAGCTGCAGCTAGCTTGCCATGGCCAACTCGCCTCTGCTAACTTGTTCCCACCAACTCCACACGGCCAACTCGCCACAGGGATAACTTGCCATATGCAGCTGGAGCGAGAGCTGGGTGGATGGGCAAGCAACCAGGTGGGCAGAGCACACAGCATGATGGCTGGGGGCTTCCCATTTTCAAACCTCTTGCTGCTACTGCTGCCATGGCAGGCTCTGAGCAGAAGAAGCTGGGGACAGCAGCGGCAGTCAGGGTGAGTGGTGGGAAGGCAGCAGCAGTTGGGAGCTTCCCATTTTCACACACCCCACTGCTGCCACACTGGGCTCAGGCCTGCCACTCAGAGCCGCTGCTGATGCTGCCATGCTGGGCTTGGAGCAATGGCGGTGGCAGCGGTTTTGAGCCTGCCACAGCAGCAGTGGCTTCAATCCCAGTGTGACAGTGTTGGGGAGGGTAAAAATGGGAAACCCTTGACCACCACCGTATCTCCATCACCAGTCGCAACACACTCTGAGCTCTGCCCACCCACTCAC
Source organism: Pituophis catenifer annectens (assembly GCF_029215685.1). Taxonomy (NCBI): domain Eukaryota; kingdom Metazoa; phylum Chordata; class Lepidosauria; order Squamata; family Colubridae; genus Pituophis; species Pituophis catenifer. The sequence goes on along the minus strand of NW_027256883.1, from coordinate 103,340,282 downwards.
TCACCTGCCCACCTGGCTCTCACTTCAGCTGCCTGCAATGAGTTGGCTGTGTGGAGTTTTTCTGCAGTGACTTGGGAGCGGAGAGTTGGTAATGGTGAGCTGGCGGCTTTGAGCTGGCCATGGTGAGTTGTCCCATTCCATAAATGGAGTTCCAAAATCTGATATTACTTTGTGATCTTCTTATGAGTGGTATCACTTCTGTTTCTATAATACAGGTATTCCTCGAGTTACAAATGTAATGCACCCTGCCCATTCCATTCGTAACTGAGAATTCGTGGGAGTGAATCTCATACCTTGAACAGGATCACTCCCTCCTTTTGCCCACACATTTGCTAATCAAATGCAAGGCTCGTTAATTGCACGTGAGGTATTTCAGGGTGGGGAAGGCCATGGGGGGCCTAATGATGAAACAGGCCACCTGCCTAAGGCCACCCAAGGCTTCCCCGACCTACTGAAATACCTCATGCCCCCCACAATTGCTTCTCCCCCAACGTTCTGCACCAGGTCACTTACCTTGTAAAGATCTAGCAAGCAGTCTCATTTCCAGCCTTGTGCGCCACTCTGCGGTTCTATTCGGGCCTCCACAAGCCTCACCTGGCAGGTTGCCGGCCGAAATGGAGCTTCTGAAGGGTGAATCCAACTCTCCATTCAGCCCTCCATGGCCTCCCCTGGCCCATTGCAGGCTGAAATGGAGCCTCCGGGGGCCAGATCTGACCCTCCAATGCTCCGTTCAGCCCTCCATGGGCCTCCCCTAGCCTGTTGCAAGCCGAAATGGAGCTTCTGGGGGCTGCCCCAGGAGACTCCATTCCAGCCTGCAATGGGCCAGGGGAGGGCCACAGAGGGCCAAATGGAGTGTTGCCGGATCCAGGCCCTGGAGACTCCATTTCAGCTTGAAACAGGCCAGGGGAGGCCTGTGGATGCCAGAATGGGGCTTCTGAGGGGCAGATCCGCCCCTCAGAAGCTCCATTTCAGCTGGCAATGTGCAGGATGAATGTTGCAGAGCCGCTGCAGTTGTTCATAAGGGTGAACAACTGCCATGTTGCTGCAAGATTCATAGATTCGCGCCTTGTTTGCAAATGCTAGGGGGAGCTAATCATGTAACTTCAAACATTCACTAAGGGAATGCTCATAACCCGGGATTTACGTGTACTGAAAAAGACTTTCTTGGACTCAAAAGCAATGTTCTCTAAATGTCTTAACAAGTAAGAAGAACATGTTAAGTCTTACATATTCTATTAAGTTACTTCTCAGCTGTCTCCTTAATGTTATGCTGTTTGATTTATTTCTTATGTCACATTATGAAAGAAGCAAACTCTCCATTGTCTTACAATATATTTGTTCTTGTTTTTGAATGCATCTTAGTTTTTTCCACTCTTTGTTATTTATTATAAGTTACTATCGTAAGTACATTAACTTATTACCTAGAATAGCTCAGTGCTGAAGGCTGTCATCAAACTATCTCTGAAATACTGTTAATCATCTTAATTGGTTAATTAAATCTAGTAAATTAGTCTAGTGAAAAGAAGGGCTAGAGGTAACATGATAGTAGTGTTCCAATATTTGAAGGGCTGATACAAAGGAGAGGGAACCTATTTTCCAAAACAGCAGAAGGCAAGACAAGACAATGGATGGAAAATAATCAAGGACAAAAGGAACCTAGAACTAAGGAGAAATTTCCTAATAGTGAGAACAATTAACCAGTGGAACAGCTTGTTTTTAGAAGTTGCGGGTGCTCCATCACTGGAGGCTTTTAAAAAGAGCCTGGAAAGCTACTTGTCTGCAATGGTATAGGATGTCCTGCTTGAGCAGGAAATTGGAGAGATCATTAAAAAGAGGTTGAAAATCGCTGTTCATTCAATATTCAAGATTTGACTGAGCTTCATGCATCTGGAAATAGCAACTTCAAAAACCCATAAATGATCTGCCTTTAGACATTTTTAGACAGTTAATTCAGGCTTTTCTGAAATAATAATAATAATAATAATAATAATAATAATAATAATAATAATAATAATAATAATAATAATAATAATAATAATAATAATAATTTTATTTCTATACCCCCTTTCTCCCGAAGGACTCAGGGCGGTGTACAGCCTATTAAAAGCACAAAGACAGACATCAATTTAAAAATAATTAAAATTATTAAATAATTTCGGCTCAGATTTAAAACCCCAAATTTAAAACACCCAATTTAAAATCATTACATCGATAGCCCGGCCTGGCGGAACAGCAGGGTCTTGAGGGCACAGCGAAATACGTAGAGGTCGGAGATCTTACACATTTCCAGGGGCAGTTCATTCCACAGGGCAGGGGCTCCCACAGAGAAGGCCCTCCCCCTGGATGTTGCCAGCCGACATAACTTGGCCGATGGCACCCTGAGGAGACCCTCTCTGTGGGAGCGAACTGGCCAGTGGGAGGCTATTGGTGGCAGAAGTCGGTCTCGAAGGTACCCGGGTCCTATGCCATAGAGCGCTTTAAAGGTGGTAACCAATACCTTGAATCGCACCCGGAAGACCACTGGGAGCCAGTGCAGCTCACGCAGAAGGGGTGTCACGTGGGCACAATGAGTTGCGCCCATAACCACCCGCGCGGCCGCATTCTGGACCAGTTGGAGCCTCCGAGTGCTCTTCAAGGGGAGTCCCATGTAGAGAGCATTACAATAGTCCAGCGGGAAGTGATAAGGGCGTGAGTGACCATGCGCAAGGCGTCCCCATCCAGAAAGGGCTGCAACTGGCAAATCAGGCGAATCTGATAAAAAAAAAACCCTGGCCACGGCCGTCATATGCTCTTCTAAAGACAGCCGTGCATCCAGGAGGACACCCAGATTGCGAGCCCTCTCTGTGGGGGGGTAGAGATTCACCCCCAATAGTCAGAGATGGCACCAGCTGACTATATCAGGACGCCGGAAGCCACAGCCACTCGATCTTGGAAGGGTTGAGTCTGAGCCTATTTCTCCCCATCCAGACCCGCACGGCCTCCAGGCAGCAAGACATCACATCAAGGGCATCATTGGGGTGGTCTGGGGTGGAGATGTACAGCTGAGTGTCATCAGCGGACAGATGGAACTGCACCCCAAAACCATGGATGATCTCGCCCAGCGGCTTCACATAAATGTTGAACAAAAGGGGTGAGAGGACCAACCCTTGCGGCACTCCCCATGAGAGGTGCCTCGAGGTCGACCTCTTCCCCCCTGCCAACACAAACTGCAAACAGTCAGAGAGGAAGGAGGAGAACCACCGCAAAATGGTGCTCCCTATTCCTAACCCCCTCAACCACTGCAGCTGTTCTGTCCCCAACCCCACGCACACACCAACAGACGTTCAGGAGTTAAAGACCAAACCAGCCGGCAAAATCCTTTTCCTTATAACGGAGCTTGGCAACAACCTAGTGGCTGCCTGCCAAGAGTTTATTATTTACAAAGAGGAGAGATAACTTCTCTCATTTCTGATACATCAAAGGAAAGTAGCTCAATAATTACAATCAAGTCCAGAGATAATCCAGTCTTAAAGCAAAAGTCCGGCAATGCAGAATGGCGTGGAAGCTTTCAGCTTTGTTCGTCACAAGGTTTGACTGGCCACCACGCTCCCTTTTATATCCTGTGGGGTGTGGTCCAGTGACTCAGCCTAATCTTGGGCACGCCCTTTCTTCTGTTGCGCGTGCTTATCTCTGCGATGCTGGCGTGGGTCCAGCCAAGACTCATTACCCTCATCACTGTCCATCTGTGGCTGCGTGGACGTGCTTGGCCCTGGCCCTATCTCTTGCCCTTCGGCAGACACTGAAGGCATTGCCAGAGAGGAGGGTCCTGGAGAGGGAGGCCTTGCCAACTCCTCCCCTTCACTCTCGGAGTCCTCTCCTGACGATGACACAGGCTCCGGTAACGGAGCCACAACACTATCCCCCACCGCAGGCCCCTTCCCCCGCGGCTGATGGTCGGGATGCGGTCAGGACAGGAACTGGTCATGGAAGGCCTGTACCAGGTCAGGGGCATGGACAGAGGAAGCGTCCTCCCAAGTGAAATCCGCGGGCCCGTACCCCTTCCAGGCAATCAGGTACTGGAAACGCCCCTTCAGCCAAAGGGAGTCTCGGATGCTGTCTACCGTGTATGTCGAGGAATCGTCCTTGTCAACTGGGACTGGGGGGGGACAGGAGTCGTCGGACACCGGAGGTGGCACGCTGGGGCTTCAGGGACCAAAAGGGACCGATGGAAAACAGGGTGGAGTCGCATGGAGCGTGGAAGAGTCAACCGGTAGGCCACTGGGTTGATGACCGCCTCGACCGGGAAGGGACCAATAAAACGGTGGTCGAGTTTCTTTACCGGCCGGTCTGTGGAGAGGTTTTTCGTAGACAGCCATACCCGGTCGCCCACTTCCAGCAGTGGTGTCGCCCGTTGAGAGTGGTCGGCGACCCGCTTGTAGTCCTCTTTCGCCCGGATCAGCTGCCGCCGCACCAGCTGCTGCACTGCTTGAAGTTCCGAGAGGAAGTCCTGGGTCTCGGGAACAGGGGAGTCCGAGATGGACAGCGGGAAAAGCCGTGGGTGGTATCCCGCATTGGCATGGAACAGGGTCATCTGGGTGAAGGTGTGTTGGGAGTTGTTAAAGGCGAACTCCGCCAGGGGAAGGTACTCGGCCCAGTTGTCCTGCTGCTGGTTGACAAAACAGCGGAGGTACTGTTCGAGGATGCCGATGACCTTCTCCATTCCCCCGTCAGTTTCTGGATGATGCAACGACGACAGGCACACCTGCACCTCCAACGCGGCCATCAGGCATTTCCAGAAGCGGGCCGTGAATGGGGCCCCGCGGTCCAAAACCACCCGGTCCGGCAGGCCGTGGAGGTGGAAGATGTGTTGCCGGAACAGGCAGGCTGTGGTGCGGGCCGATGGCAGTCCACGGCATGGGATAAAATGTGCCATCTTCATGAGTGCATCCACCACCACGAGGACGGTCGTGAACGTAGCGGATGGTGGCAGGTCCGTCAGGAAGTCCATGGAGATGGCTCCCCACAGTCTCTCCAGTGTCGGCAGCAGCTGGAGGAGTCCAGGAGGTGGGCCGGATGCGGCTTTGGCCTGTCGGCACATCACACAGGACGTCACGTATGGGTGCACGTCGTGCCGTACCTGAGGCCACCCAAAAGTCCGTGTCACCAGATTCAGTGTCTTAAAGAACCCGAAATGTCCTGCCGCGGGGTTGTCGTGGCACTGGTTCATGACGAGGGCTTGGAGCGGACTCATACAACTGGCCCCGGTGCTTCAACAAGCCCTCCTCCAAAGTCCATGGGGATGCGGGGCTGACTTCCGCTTTCCGCTGCTGCGACCAGTCATCCCGGCGCTGCGCTTCCAGCACCTGAACCCGCAAGTCCATTGGTTCCTGGACCGCGGCCAAGGATTCTGCTGGCAGCACCGTCCGTGGGGGAAGGGAGTCCTTAGGGCAAAAGTACTCCGGCTTGCGGGATAGAGCATCTGCTCTCCGGTTGTGGCTGCTCGGGATCTAAGTCACGTGGAAGTTGAACCGGGCGAAAAACAACGACCACCGGATCTGCCGCTGGTTCAACTTCCTGGCCGTCGTGAGGTGCTCCAGATTCCGATGGTCCGTCCGCACCTCCACCTGGTGTCGGGCCCCTTCGAGGTGATGCCGCTAAGCCTCGAACGCGGCCTTGATAGCCAGCAACTCCTTTTCCCAGATGGTGTAGTTGCGCTTGGAAGGATTGAGTTTTCGTGAATGGTACGCACAGGGAAAAAGAGTGCCACCATCCACCGGGGCCTGTAGCAGAACCGCCCCAATCGCCACATGGACGAATCCGTCTCGACCAACAACGGATGATGTGGATTGGGGTGCCTCAGGACAGGCTCCGTGACGAAGGCTCGCTTCAGAATCTCGAATCCCTGCTGCTGCGGGGGCCCCCACTGGAACGGGACCTTCTTGCGAAGGAGTTGGGTCAGCGGCAAGGTCAGGGTGGTGAAGCCCGGGATGAAGGTCCGGTAGTAGTTGGCGAACCCCAGCAGATGCTGGACATCCTTCACCCGACGAGGGGGTTCCCAACTACACAAGGCCTCTACCTTGCGCGGGTCCATAGCGATGCCTTCGGGGGAGATGATGTGCCCAAGGAACTCTATGGAAGTCTGGAAGAAGAAACATTTCTCCAACTTCGCATAGAGTTGGTGCTCCCGCAGGCGCTGTAGGACCTGGCGGACATGCTGGAGGTGGCTTTCCTGGGTCCAGGAATAGATCAAAATGTCATCCAGGTAGATCACCACAAACCAGTCCAACATGTCCTGGAAAATGTCATTCATTAGTTGCTGGAAGACTGCAGGGGCGTTGGTCAGCCCGAACGGCATGACGGTGTACTCGAAGTGGCCGTATCGGGTGCCAGACACCGTCTTCCACTCGTCCCCATCTTGCATGCGCACCAGATTGTAGGCCCCTCGGAGATCGAGCTTAGTGAAGATCGAGGCCTCCCGCAACTTCTCCATCAGCTCCGGGATGAGCGGCATTGGGTAGCGATTCCGCACCGTGATGGCATTCAAGTGCCAGTAATCGCAGTACAGGCGTAAGTCCCCCGTCTTCTTCTTCACAAAGAGGACCAGGGCCAAGAGAGGGGAGGACGAAGGCCGGATGAACCCTCGGGCCAAGTTTTTGTCTAGAAAGTCCCGTAGGGCAGCCAACTCGGGCTCCAACATGGAATACAGGCATCCCGCGGGCAGTGGCGCATTGGGGTTCAGGTCCACCGGGCAGTCATAGGTTCGATGTGGGGGTAAGCGGTCCGCCTCCTTTTCGCTGAACACGTCGGCGAAGGGCGTCAGCTCAGGAGGCAAGGAGACGGCACGGGTGGAGACGTCCTGGTGTGGCGGATGTGGTTGACGCACTGCAGGCTCGGGAAGGAGATGGCGTTCCTCGACCAGGCCACCTGGAGATCGTGGGCCCGAAGCCAGGCCATTCCCAAGACCAGCGGGAAATGCAGGTCCGTTGTTACATAAAATTGGATCGCTTCCTTGTGGGCCCCAATGGCGAGGTGTAAAGGCTGAGTCACGAACTTAATGGGCCCCGTTACAAGTTCCCGCCCATCAATAGTCTCGACCCTCAATGGAGGGTCCACCGGAACCAAGGGAACCTTAAAATGGGCCACAAAGGCCTGGTCCATGAAGTTCGTCATGGCCCCCGAGTCCACCAGTGCATGTGCTTGAAGCCCCTCCTACCGGTTGGCCAACAAAACCCGGGTGTCCAGAATCAGGTGCCGAGGGGGCACACAGTCCACATCCACTAAGTCCGGCGGGGCGTTGACATGCGCCCGGCCTAGGGTTTCCCCTAGGCTGGGCCTGCCCCGTTTCCCAGCTGGTCATGCCGAGATTCCGGAACAGGCTTGAGCGCTCCACTTCGCTTCCTGGGACACAACGCGGCAAAATGTCCAGCCTCTCCGCAACAGAGGCACAATCCCCCTTGGTGTCTCCGCATACGCTCCTGGGCCGTCAGGTGTGGTCTGGCTGCTATGAGTTCCATGGGCTCCTCAGCTGTCGCCATGAAATGCGGGGTGACCCGGGACGCTGTTGGTGCGGGACGTGGGGATGCAGAAACAGAAACAGTCGGGGGTTCCTCGACGGGCCGGCGGGTCTTGTGCCGTTGGAAGCGAGCGTCGATGCGCAGACACTGCGTTATGAGGGCGTTGAAGGTCTGAGGCGCCTCCACCCAAACCAGCTCGTCCTGCAGGTCGTCGGAGAGGCCATCCTGGAAACACCCTTAACGCTGCATCATTCCAGTCAGAGTCCTTGCCCAGAAGTCGAAATTCAGCCACATATTCCTGCAGGGGGCACTTCCCTTGATGGAGGTCCTTGAGGCGCCTGGCTGCCATCTGAGTCTTCAGGGGGTCCTCATACATCACCCTCAGATGTTGCCAAAAGCCCTGATAATCTGCCAACAAGGGGCTATTCTGCAGCAATAGGGACGTGGCCACCCAAGCCCGGTCATCCGGAAAGTCCTCCGGCCTCATAGCCATAAACAGTTGGCATTGTTCCATGAAGGCCGGGAACATCTCCTGCTGCCCAGAGAACTTATCTGGCACGTTGATAGGGCATTTCTGACAGGGAGGGGGAGGAGGTGTGGGGGACAGCTGCAGGAGCATTTCCCAAAGCCAGCTGCGCAGTTAGCTGGCCGACTTGCTGCTGCAGGAGCTGATTATCAGCTTGTAGCTGCTGTATTATTTGTTGCAGTTGTGGGTCCATCTCGGTTAGAGATGGGTTAACGTTTGTGGTGACGAACAAGATGTTCTGTCCCCAACCCCATGCACACACACCAACAGACGTTCAGGAGTTAAAGACCAAACCAGCCGGCAAAATCCTTTTCCTTATGATAACGGAACTTGGCAACAACCTAGTGGCTGCCTGCCAAGAGTTTATTATTTACAAAGAGGAGAGATAACTTCTCCCCACTTCTGATACATCAAAGGAAAGTAGCTCAATAATTACAATCAAGTCCAGAGATAATCCAGTCTTAAAGCAAAAGTCCGGCAATGCAGAATGGCGTGGAAGCTTTCAGCTTTGTTCGTCACAAGGTTTGACTGGCCACCACGCTCCCTTTTATATCCTGTGGGGTGTGGTCCAGTGACTCAGCCTAATCTTGGGCACACCCTTTCTTCTTTTTTTTTTTTTTTTTTTTATTGCAAAAGTTTTACAATTACATTTTCACCCCTTTTTTCACCCCCCCACCTCCCTCCCCAAACTTCCCATCCTCCCTAACCCTCCCTAACCCTCCCCCCCCAGACTTCCCTATTACATACTCATAACTAATAACACTAATATATAAACCTGAACCCATCCCTCCCCCTCTATAATTTTTCCTCTTTGTCTCTTTACATTAAAATATTTCTAATACATTATTTTCAAATAAAAGCTATTTGATACTTTCTAGTTTGGTATTTGTTCTGAACATATTCTATCCACCTTTTCCATTCCCATTCATAAGTCTCTTGTGAACAGTCTTTTAAATACGCTGAAATCTTCGCCATCTCTGCAAAATTAGCCATCTTCAAAGTCCATTCCTCGATAGTAGGCAAAGCTTCATTCTTCCAATATTTACCTATCAACAATCTTGCTGCTGTTATCATATACAATATTAGTTTTATTTCACCCCGTGTAAAACCCTTAACTATACCCAATAAAAACAATTGTGGAGAAAATTGAATTTTTTTCTTCAAAACATTCTGCATGACCCACCAAATTTTTATCCAAAAAGCCTTAACTTTCCTACAGGTCCACCATACATGATAATACGTAGCATCCAAACATTCGCATCTCCAACATTTTGGCTGAACATTAGGGTACATACATGACAACTTTTTAGGATCCAAATGCCATCTATAAAACATTTTATAAAAATTTTCCCTCAAATTCTGCGACTGTGTGAACTTAACATTCTGAACCCAAATTTTTTCCCATGTTTCCAACATCACTGGTTCTTCAAAATTTTGTGCCCACTTAATCATACAATCTTTAACTAATTCAGTTTCTGAGTCCCTTTCTAACAAAACATTATAAAGCCTTTTAATATGCATTGGACCTTTCTCTCTTATATGTCTAACTAATTCTTCCTCATGCAGTATAATACCAGTTTTTTGGTCCTCTTTCCATCTCAATTGTAATTGATTATATTGTAACCAGGTTAAATTAATCCCTTCGTCCAACAGTGTCTGCAATGTCTTCAGCTGCCATCTGCCCGCATCTGTAAAAAGAACCTCTTTGTATAAAAACCACCCAAGTGACATTATATTTGTATTCCACAAGGTATGACCAAGATCCAGCCATAGCGGTATTTTATAATCCCATTTGAGTCGGTGTTTCTTCCAAACTCTCATCAAAGAATCTCTGAGTATATGACTTTTAAATACTTTATCAACTTTATCATCATAAAATAAGTAAGCATGCCATCCAAATTCAAGATCAAAACTTTCTGCATTCAATATTCCAGCCTTCTTATTTCCAAACCAGGCACACCCTTTCTTCTGTTGCGCGTGCTTATCTCTGCGATGCTGGCGTGGGTCCAGCCAAGACTCATTACCCTCATCACTGTCCATCTGTGGCTGCGTGGACGTGCTTGGCCCTGGCCCTATCTCTTGCCCTTCGGCGGACACTGAAGGCATTGCCAGAGAGGAGGGTCCTGGAGAGGGAGGCCTTGCCAATTCCTCCCCTTCACTCTCGGTGTCCTCTCCTGACGATGACACAGGCTCCGGTAATGGAGCCACAACAGCAGCATGATACCATGGTCGATGGTATCAAAAGCCGCTGAGAGATCTAATAGGACCAGGACAGAGGAGCAACCCCTGTCCCGAGCCCTCCAGAGATCATTCACCAACACGACCAATGCCGTTTCTGTGCTGTACCCCTGCCTGAAGCCCGACTGGTACGGGTCCAGATAGATAGCTTCATCCAGGTGTCAGGGAAGCTGTCGTGCCACCACACTCTCAATAACCTTCGGCACAAAACGAAGATTGGAGACCGGATGGTAGTTAGCTAATTCAGCCGGGTCCAGGGAAGGCTTCTTGAGGAGGGGCCTCACCACTGCCTCTTTCAAGGTGGCGGGAAAGGCACCCTCACTCAAAGAAGCACTTATAATCCCCTGGAGCCAGCCTTGTGTAACCTCCCGGGAGGCCAGTACCAACCAGGAGGGACACGGGTCCAATAAACACGTGGCGGCACTAATCTTACCCAGAACCCTGTCCACATCCTCGGGAGCCCCAGGATCAAACTCCTCCCAGATAATATTCTCAAGACCTACCCTCGTCTCCTCCCCTGGACTCATCCAGTCGGAGTTCAAGCCTTCCCGAATCCGAGTGACTAAGAGAGGGAGCAACATCATTTCCAAGCAAGCTTTTCTTCTCTAGCCCCCAAACTTACCATAAATGGTATCATCCTCCAATGGTTTTGTGTAGAAGTAATCCCCAAATTATGATAGTTCACTTAACAACCATTCGAAGTTGTGACATAACACCCCTCCCCCCCAAGTACTTATGACACAGTCCAGAGATTATGAATGCTGCTGGCACATGGAAGCTTCCAGCCTAATATGGCTTCCAAAGCTGACAAGTGGGGTTTTTCTGGAACGCTGACAGTTGCAGCACCACAGCAGTCATTCACCTTTACAAATGACTGCAGAGCAGAAGTAGGATTCAGCCAGTTTGCACCGGTTCACGTGAACCTATTGTTAACTTTCTGTCCAGTTCGGAGAACTGGCTAATCCCATCTCTGGCTGGCCTCGCCCCACCCACCCCACCCCACCCCTCCAAGGAATCCCCCTGCACGCCCCATTTTGGCTTCCAGGCTGGTGCATAAGGCCTTCCAGGCTCAAAATGGGCACGGGGGGGTGGGGGCGTGTAATGCCCCCTCATACTCCATTTTGGGCCTGGACAGCCTCATGTACCACTCTGGAAGCCAAAACAGATCACAGGGAGGCATCATATGGGGCCCCGCACCCCTTTTTGGCTTCCAGGTTTGTGCAGGAAGCTTTCCAGGCCCAAAACAGGGGGCGGGCAGGGTGAGGCCCCCCATGTGCCCCATTTTGCCTTCCAGATTGGTGCAGGAGGCTGTCCAGGCCCAATATGGGGCACAAGGGGGCATCACGTGGCCCTCTGCACCCCCCTTTTTTATTTTGATTTATATGCCGCCCTTCTCCGGAGACTCAGGGTGGCTAACAAGGCGTTTGGCTTCCAGGTTGGTGCATGAGGCCTTCCAGGGGAATTTGCTGGGGAGGTGTGTAGCTAAAAGTCAGTCTACATCAGGGGTGAAATCCAGCAGGTTCTAACAGGTTCTGGAGAACCGGCAAATTACCACCTCTGGCTGGCCCCAGGGTGGGTTGGGAATGGAGATTTTGCAATATCCTTCCCCCAGGAGTGGGAAAGGATGGGGATTTTGCAATATCCTTCCCCTGCCATGCCCACCAAGCCACGCCCACAGAACCGGTAGGGAAAAATTTTGGATTTCACCCTGGTCTACATTTAGCACAGTATTTCAGATAATCATAATCTTACTCTGATTGGCAGAATGCCCAGAAGCAGTTTGCAGGAACACTGACAAGAGAGAAACAAGAGCCAAATCAAACGTTTCTGGAATCAAGACGCGAAGGAATGAACGAAGTTGTTTCCTGCAAATTGCATCAATCGTCGTCCTTCCTTAAATAGGCTAGGAAAGTGGCCAATTAGCCCCAAGCCTTACTCTCGAGGAGACCTCCTCCTGAGGAGCCATTCCTGCCTTTTAACAGCTCTGCGTGCTCGTGCATCGAGAAGAGGCTCCTCCTCTTCTTCCTCTTCACTTATGGGAGCTTCTGGAGGTTCTAAAGGCCCTGGCTGAATCTCCGCCTCTGGCACCACATTTTCTCCAGCCTCCTCATTGTCTGACTTGAGTGCCTGCTGCACAGGCTGCTGGCACAGCACCACACCAGCCTCCTCGCTGTCAGAATCAGCTACTAACTGCACAGGCCGCTGATGGGCCACAACAATTAAGGACATAGAAGTGAGCAGCTCTCTAGGTAACTCAAGCATTGGCATAAAATCCATGCCCGTAGTTATCTGAAAAGGAGTCAACCCAGTACTGCTGCATTATTATAAGCCAACTCTGCGAATGGTAGTAAGTCCACCCAGTTTTCTTGTTGATAATTTACATAACACCTAATGTATTGCACCACCATTGAGTTCAATTTTTCAGCCGATCCATTAGTTGATGGGTGAAAAGCTGAGCTAAGCCTCTGGGACAACCCAATGGACCGTAGAAATTCTCTCCAGAACTTAGCAGTAAACTGGACCCCGCGATCCGATATTCTTCTTCTTGGGACTCCATGTAGCCTGTAGATGTATTTCACAAACAGCGTTGCCAGTTTCTTGGCCGAGGGTAGTCTGTTGCAGGCAGTGAAGTGTGCTTGCTAGAAGAATAAATCAATGACAGTCCAAATCACCCTGTTCCCTCCCACTGTCAGGGAGTTCAACTATGAAGTCCATTGCAATGTCCTCCCAGGGCTTGGTGGGTTCAGCCACAGTCTGGAGAAGGCCAGGGGGCTGGTCTGGACTTCATGGTGGCACAGGTGGCGCAGCTCCTCACATAGTCTTCCACATCAGCTTTCATCTTTGGCCACCAGAATTGTCTCCTAGTCAAATTGAGAGTTTTTAAAAATCCAAAGTGGCCCCCTAGTTGAGAATCATGACTCCTCTTTAGCACCAGGAGTCGCATGCTGTGGGGCACATAAAGCTTACTCCTCTTCCATGCCAACCCTTCTCTTAGGGTTGGGTCCGTCTGGTTTTCCTTGAACTAGGAATCAGTCAAGAGCGCCGCTTTTAGCTCTGCTGTCAACTTGTCTTTGGGGAGGTTGGAATCATGGTGTGTTTGCCTTGGTTGCTTGGGTGGTTGGCTGAGTCTCCGAGATCATGGCACGAACTATCTTTTCCTGTCACTGTCAAACTGGGGCTTACGGGAGAGAGCGTCAGCTAAAAGGTTCCCCCCACCCCACCCCACCCCACCCCACCCCCAGGATGTATTTCAGGATAAAGTTAAAGCATTTGAAATATTGAGCCCAACAAACCTGCTTGGGTGAAAGTTTCCTCGGGGTCTTCAGCACCTCGAGATTCTTGTGGTCAGTTCACACTTCAAAAGGCTCATTAACCCCCTCTAGGAAGTGTCTCCAGGATAGGAGAGCCTATCGCACCGCAAAAGCCTCTTTCTCTCATACTGCCCATCTGCACTCAGTGTCCGTTAACTTTCTCGATATGTAAGCACACGGCATTAGATTGTTTTGGGCGTTCCTTTGCAGTAGAACAGCAGTCACCACCACATCACTTGCATCTGCCTGAACCAAAATGGCTTATTTGGGTCAGGATGCTGTAGGATCGGCTCCACTGCAAATAGGCGTTTCAGCTGTTCAAAGGATTTTTGACAGTCCATTGTCCAAGCTAGGTGTTGGCTAGGTTTTGGCTTGGTGGGAGACGGGCTGGTTTTTAGCAATTCTGTCAAAGGGAGCACAACCTTGCGAAGGAAAGAATAAATTGTCTGTAAAAGTTAGCAAACCCCAGGAAGCTTTGGAGTTGCTTACGGGTTTGTGGGGGCTGCCAGTCCAGCACTGCCCTCACCTTCCCTGGGTCCATTTTGATTCCCTGATTCGACACCCTGTATCCCAGGTAGTCCAAGGACTCCTCGCATTTGGACAACTTTGCATAAAGCTTGGCCGCTAGGAGCTTTTTCAGCACTTGTCTGACCAATTTGACATGTTCTTCCATACTTTCGCTGAATATATTTATTTTATTTTATTTATTTATTAAATTTTTATACCGCCCCCTCTCCTGAAGGACTCGGGGCGGTGAACAGCCAAAATTAAAAACACATAATACAAATATTAAAATAGATTAAAACGAAATTAAATTATCTTTGGCTTCTCCAATTTAAAACCCCTTGCCCATAAAATTCCCCAATTAAAAGATTTTTAACCCAGCCTGGCTTGCTGAAATAAAAAAGTCTTCAGGGCCCGGCGGAAGGTCCGGAGGTCCGGGATTAGTCGTATCCCTGGGGGTAGCTCATTCCAGAGGGCGGGTGACCCCACAGAGAAGGCTCTTCCCTGGGGGGTCGCCAGCCGACATTGCCTGACAGATGGCACCCTGAGGTGGCCCTCTCTGTGGGAGCGTGTTGGCCGGTGGGAGGTTATCGGAGGCAGAAGGTGGTCTCGTAAGTAACCGGGTCCTAAGCCATGGAGCGCTTTGAAGATGAGAACCAACACCTTGAAGCGCACTCGGAAGACCACCGGAAGCCAATGCAGCTCGCGCAGGAGAGGTGTAACGTGGGAGCGCCATGTCGCCCCCATAAGTACCCACGCGGCCGCATTCTGCACCAGTTGGAGCCTCCGAGTGCTCCTCAAGGGGAGCCCCATGTAGAGAGCATTGCAGTAGCCGAGGCGGGAACTGACGAGGGCATGAGTGACCGTGCATAAGGAGTCCCGATCCAGAAAGGGGCGCAACTGGCGTATCAGGCGAACCTGATAGAAAGCCCTCCTGGCCACGGCCGTCATATGCTCTTCTAAAGACAGCCGTGCATCCAGGAGGACACCCAAGTTATGCGCTTTCTCCGTGGGGGCCAATGTCTCGCCCCCAATAGTCAGCGATGGCACCAGCTGACTATATCGGGACGCCGGCAGCCACAGCCACTCAGTCTTGGAGGGATTGAGTTGGAGCCTGTTCCTCCCCATCCAGACCCGCACGGCCTCCAGGCACCGGGACATCACTTCAAGGGCATCGTTGGGGTGGTCTGGGGTGGAGATGTACAGCTGGGTGTCATCAGCGGACAGATGGCACTGCACCCCAAAACCATGGATGATCTCGCCCAGCGGCTTCACATAAATGTTGAACAGGAGAGGCAAGGGGACCGACCCTTGTGGCACCCCACAAACCAAGTACCTTGAGGTCGACCTCTGCCCTCCAGCCAACACAGACTGCGACCGGTCGGAGAGATAGGAGGAGAACCACCGTAAGACAATGCCTCCCACTCCCAACCCTTCCAACCGGCGCAGCATGATACCATGGTCGATGGTATCAAAAGCCGCTGAGAGGTCTAATAGGACCAGAACAGAGGAGCAACCTCTGTCCCGAGCCCTCCAGAGATCATCAACCAACGCGACCAATGCCGTTTCCGTGCTGTACCTGGGCCTGAAGCCGGATTGGAATGGATCTAGATAGATGGTTTCATCCAGGTACTGCGGGAGCTGTCGCGCAACCACACTCTCAACAACCTTTGCCAAGAAGCAAAGGTTGGAAACTGGACGATAGTTTGCCAAAACAGCTGGGTCCAGAGAGGGCTTCTTGAGGAGGGGCTTCACCACCGCCTCTTTCAAGGTGGGAGGCAAGAACCCCTCACTCAAGGAAGCGTTTATAATCCTCTGGAGCCAGCCTCGTGTAACCTCCTGGGTAGCCAGCACCAACCAGGAGGGACACAGGTCCAATAAACATGTGGTTGCGTTCAACCTCCCCAGCATCCTGTCCACGTCCTCGGGAATCACAGGGTCAAACTCATCCCAGATAAGAGTCTCAAGACACACCTCGGACAACCCGCCTGTACCTACCCAGTCAGAGTCCAAGCCTTCCCGAATTTGAGCGACTTTATTGTGCAGATAATGCGCAAAATCCTCAGCACGACCTTGGAAGGGGTCTTCCCGCGCTCCCAGATGGAGAAGGGAGCGGGCCACCCTAAACAAGGCAGCTGGGCGATTTTCTGCCGACGCGATAAGAGCGGAAAAGTAATTACACTTCGCCACCTTTATCGCCACTAAGTAGGTCTTGATATAAGACCTCACTAGTGTACAATCAGATTCGGAACGACTGGCCCTCCAACTACTCTCTAGGCGTCTTTTCCGGTGTTTCATCCCCCTCAGCTCCTCGGAGAACCAAGGAGCTGGGCAGATTTGGCGCCGGGTCAGAGGCCGCAAAGGCACGACCCGATCTAAAGCACCAGTGGCCACCCTATCCCAGGCGGCCACCAGGTCTTCCGTCGAGTTGCGAGCCAGAGTCTCAGGAAATGGCCCAAGCTCCATTCGGAACCTATTAGGATCCATCAGGCGCCTGGGGTGGAACCACCTGATCGGTTCCGCCTCCCTGCGGTGGGGCGTAGCGGTCAGGAAGTCAAGTCTGAGGAGAGAATGGTCTGACCATGACAAGGGTTCAATAACTATATCCCCTGTATCTAAGCCATTCAACCACTGACCAGAGATGAAAACCAAGTCCAGTGTGTTTCCTCCTGTGTGAGTGGGGCCCTGAATTAACTGGGTCAGGTCCATGGCCGTCATGGAAGCCATGAACTCCCGAGCCACCTCAGATGCTTCACCGATGGACGGCAGATTGAAATCCCCCATGACTAAAAGCCTGTGGGTATCAACCGCCACCCTGGCTATAACATTGAGGAGCTCGGGCAGGGTCGCTGCCACGCAGCAAGGAGCCAGGTATGCAGCCAGCAGGCCCATCTGCCTCCCATGGCCCCACTTCACAAGGAGAGACTCACAGCCGGCTATCTGAGGTACAGTGGCCTCCCTAGGATCAAGACCTTCCTTTACAATAACCGCCACTCCCCCAGCCCTACCCTGGGCCCTCGGCTGATGAAATGCGCGGAAACCCGGTGGGCACATTTCCACGAGGGGGACCCCCGCCTCCAGGTCCAGCCAGGTCTCTGTAATACCCGCCAGGTCTGCTCCCCCCTCCTGAATCAGCTCACAAATGAGGGGGGGCTTTATTAACCACGGACCTGGCGTTGCACAACATCAGCCTAAGACCCAGGCTCTGAGACTCTGGACAACCCAGGGAACGAGAAGAGCATTGGGAGCCGGAGCACGTCACCGCTTGGAGACAGCGGGTGCATGCCCCCACAACATGATATGGCCCCCTGCTCCCACCATACCTGCCCCTCCCACCCATGGTGGGATGTCATCAAGATAAACAAGGATCCCCTTATACAGGTGCTCATGCAAAACTTCATTGATCAGTTGCATGAAGACTGCGGGGGCCCCTTGGAGTCCAAAAGGCATGACCCGGAA
Source organism: Pituophis catenifer annectens (assembly GCF_029215685.1). Classification (NCBI taxonomy): domain Eukaryota; kingdom Metazoa; phylum Chordata; class Lepidosauria; order Squamata; family Colubridae; genus Pituophis; species Pituophis catenifer. The sequence continues at coordinate 103,322,751 of NW_027256883.1, read as the reverse complement.
TTGGAAGCTGCCCAGGGGGCAGTTAAAAGCAGTCTTCCATTCATCTCCCCCCTTTATGCGAACTCGGTAGTAGGCTTCTCTTAGATCTAGCTTGGTGAAAATCTTGCCTTTTGACAGGTGGTTCAGCAAGTCCTTCATCAGTGGGAGAGGGTAGGTATTTTGTATGCAAATGCAGTTCATGCCCCTAAAATCGACACATAATCTCAGTGTACCATCTTTTTTTTCTTTAAACAATACTGGGGCAGCCACCCTGGATTTCGCAGGCTTGATGAACCCTCTGGCTAGGTTGGTGTCAATGTACTTCCTCAACTCAGTCATTTCAGCAGGTGTCATGGAGTACATTCTGGGTTTTGGCAATTTGGCTCCCGGTTCTAATTTGATGGCGTAGTCCATGGGTTGATGAGGGGGGAGGAGGTTACATTCCTTCTCACTGAAAGCTTTGGCTAAGTTTGCATACACCTTAGGAATCTGGTGTTCGCCTGGAGGCATGTCTGAAAAAGCCGCTGCTGTTTCTGGCAGCTGGCTGTTATGGGTAGGTTGCTCCTTGGGGGGAGGGGCAAGGGATAATGGGACAACCCCTATTCTGATTTTTCGGTATCCATCTTCCCATTTGATGGTGGGGCCCCATTTGTCCAGCCCAGTATGATAGATTCTGACATTTTTGGGGTTACTATAAATTGTATAACTTCATGATATTTCCCAATTTCTAATTTAACCAGTTCAGTAATATGGGTGGCAGGGACACCCCCAATTAACGTTCCATCCACCTGGTGAAATTTAATTGGGCACTTTAAGGCTGTTGTTCTGATCCCCAACTGTTCCACAACTGGAAGTCCAATTAGACATCTGGTGCAGCCGGTATCTATTATTGCTGGCAGTTCTGCTTGTTTCCCTGTCTCTGGCAGCACCAGTTTCACTTTAATTGAAAAGGGGGGGATGGGTGCACTCACCATCGGGTCTTCATCTTTGCTAGCCTCGCCGGGAGGGGCTTGTTTAGCTGGAGGATCCTCGCTCTCTTCAGTGGGGAGGGGAACCTCCACGGATTGTCTGGCGAATCGGCTAGTGTCTGGGATTTTTCTTGGAGCCTTCCTGCCTCGTGCAGCTGTGGCAGGATGTTGTTGTGGAACTGGGGCAGGAGCCAGGCACTCAGAAGCTCGATGTCCTGGTTGTCCACACTGATAGCAGTTCCCCTGGCCATAAACTATTTTTCATTCCCCAGTGACCGGATGTATTCGGCAACTGAGCTCCTTGTACTGTGAGACTCCCCCCTCTTGCAGGTCTGGCCTTTTACTCTATCAAGGGCCTACTTTGATGACAGGTTTTGGAACCCTGAGAGGTGGCATGTGCCAAAGAGGAGGCTGCAGGGTTTTTTGGCTAAATCATTAGTTAAAATTTTAAGGGGTTCCGGGAGGGGGGTGGTTGGTTATATGGATGGACCTGGGGGGGTCTGTATAGATACAGATCAGCATAGCCTGTCTGACGGTCATGGCATGAGGAACGGGGATGGGGGTTTGGATGGGGTACGGGGGGACGAGGGTCACTTTGACAACGTGGTGGTGGGGAGGGGCAGAGGAAGTGGGTGTAGAGGGCCTTATGACATCAGAGGGATGCGCCCCCGCCATTTGCAGGTGGTGATGTGCTCAGGCCCTCTTAGCTCTTCAGGCTCCCCCGGGGGGTTGGAGGTGCGGAATCCAGGACTCTGGCTGGTGTATGTTAATGCCAGGTCCATTGCAAATAAGGCCCCCCTCGTGCGAGATATTATTGATGAGGGGGGCGCGGACCTGGCTTGTATTATGGAGACCTGGTTGGGACTGGAGGGAGGGGTTCCCCTCTCCGATATATCCCTGCCAGGTTTCTGTGTGCTACACCAGCCGCGACTCCATGGAAGGGGTGGGGGAGTGGCAGTTGTTATTAGGGAAAGTCTTAGTCCTAAGGAGGTCACTGTCCCTCAGATTGGCGGGTGTGAATCCCTATTGTTGAAATGTAACCCTGGAGTACAGTCGGGTCTGTTGATTACGTACCTGTCTCCCAGCTGCGTATCTTCGGCCCTGCCCGCACTACTCAAAGTCATTGCTGAACTGACGGTTGAGCTCCCCAACCTTATAGTTGTGGGAGATTTTAATCTCCCGTCAGCTGGCAAGACATCTGAGTTGGTTCGTGAGTTCATGGCCTCCATGGCAACCATGGACCTAACTCAAGTTGTACAGGGCCCAACTCACAATGGTGGACACACACTTGACCTGATTTTTCTCTCTGGGCAGTGAATTAATGCTCAGGGTAGGGAGATATTATCAACTCAGCCCCTGTTATGGACCGACCATTCCCTTCGTACACTAGACTTTCCATCCACCAACACTCACCGCTGGGAGGTGGAACCGATGCATTGGTTCTGCCCCAGGCACCTGATGGATCCTGACAGGTTCCTGATGGAGCTTGGGATATTTCCCACATCCTTATCCCACGATTCTCCAGAGGCCCTGGTTGATGCCTGGGAATGGGCTGTTACTGGGGCACTGGATCGAATTGCCCCATTGCGGCCTCTCCTCCAACAGGGATCCTGAGGAGCTCCATGGTTCTCCGAGGAGCTCAGGGAGATGAAGTGTCAGAAGAGATGCCTAGAGAGCTGTTGGAGATCTTCCTGTTCCGAATCTGATCGAATACAGTTAAGAACCTACATTAGGTCTTACCTTGTAGTGATGGAAGTGGCGAAATGTAATTATTTCTCTGCTCTCATTGCGTCGGCAGAGAATCGCCCAGCAGCCTTGTTCCCTCCTTAATCAGGGAGCGAGGGAGGACCCCTTGCAGGGCACTGCTGAGGATTTTGTTCAATTCCTGCAAGACAAAATCGCTCAGATCTGGATGGGTTTAGACTCTAACTGGGCAGGGTCTGACGAGGAGATGGGAGCAAGTCTTGGAGGTAACATCTGGGTTGACTTTGACCTGTATCCTCAGATAAAGTGGACAGGATGGTGGGTAGATTGAGTGCCACAACGTGTTTGTTGGACCCGTGTCCCTCCTGGCTTGTTGCGGCAACCAGGTAGGTGACCGGAGACTGGATCCAGGCGATTGTTAATGTTTCGTTGAGGGATGGAGTCTTCCCCACCAAGAGGCCAGGCTTCCTCAAGAAGCCTGGCCTCTTTAAACAACTTTCGTCTTGTCTCCAACCTTCACTTTATAGCGAAGGTTGTTGAGTCTGTTGTGGCATGTCTACTTCCACAATTTCTGGAGGAAGCAGACTATCTAGACTCCTACCAATCAGGTTTCAGGCGTGGACACAGCACAGAAACGGCATTGGTTGCCCTGGTGAATGATCTCTGGCAGGCCCGGGACAGGGGTTATTCCTCTGCTCTGGTCCTACTTGACCTCTCAGCGGCTTTTGATACCATCGACCATGGTATCTTACTGCAATGACTCGAGGGGTTGGGAGTGGGAGGCACTGCTTACAGTGGTTCTCCTCCTACCTCTCGGGCCGTATGCAGTTTGTCTGGGCAGGGGGGCAGAGGCCCCTTACTTGTGCGATTCCTCAGGGTTCGGTTCTCTCCCCCTTGCTCTTTAACATCTATATGAAGCTGCTGGGTGAGATCATTCAGCGTTTTGGGGTGAGTTACCATCAATATGCTGATGATACTCAGCTTTACATCTCCACCCCGGACCAATCCAGGGATGCCCTTTCTGTGATGTTTAAGTGCCTGGAGGCGGTGGGGGTTTGGATGGGCAGGAACAGGCTCAGACTCAACCCCTCCAAGACGGAGTGGCTGTGGATGCCGGCATCCCAGGATCTAGTGGCCCCATCACTTTTGATGGGAGGGGAGTTGTTGACTCCCTCTGATAGGGTTTGCAACCTTGGTGTCCTCCTGGATTCGCGGCTGTTCTTAGTGGATCATCTGATGGCCATGTCCAGGGGGGCTTTTGCACAGGTTCGCCTGATGCGCCAGTTGAGACCCTTCCTAGATAGGGATGCGCTCCGTACAGTCACTCACGCTCTTGTTATCTCTCATTTGGACTACTGCAACGCTCTCTACATGGGGCTGCCCTTGGGGTGCACCCGGAGGCTCCAACTGGTCCAGAATGCGGCCGCGCGGGTTGTTACGGGAGCTTCCCGTTACTCCCGGGTAACACCTCTCCTGCGCGAGCTGCACTGGTTGCCGGTGGTCCTTCGGATCTGCTTCAAGGTGCTGGTACTTACCTATAAAGCCCTTCATGGCATGGGCCCGGGGTACTTGCAGGAGCACCTCCTACTGGCCTCCCACCGCCCGGTGCGCTCACATAGGACTGCCCTCCTCTGGGTGCCATCTGCCAGACAATGTTGGCTGACGGCGCCCAGGATGAGGGCATTCTCTGTGGCCGCACCGACTCTCTGGAGCGAGTTACCCACTGGGCTCCGGACAGCCCCTGACCTCCGTTCTTTCCGCAAAGATCTGAAGACATGGTTTTTTAAACAAATTGTCTGATCTGTTGGGAGTTTTTAATTAATTGTGGGATTTTAATTGTATTTTTTAACTTTATTTATTGTTATTGTTATTGTTTTTACTCTATGTGATGGTTGTGAGCCGCCCTGAGTCCTCCGGGAGAAGGGCGGCATATAAATTTTAATAAATAAATAATAATAAATAAATAAATAATCCCCCCTGCTGGTTGAGGGGGGGTGATATTAGTAGCCTTTGAAATGGGCCGTCTAGATAACGCTCTCTGAGGCAGCTTCTCTGCTGGGGTTTTCTTGTGGGGGTGGACTTCTCTGTCTAGAGCTATGGACATGATATACCAGTCGTGGAGATGCTCAGGATCCCCTTGGATCCCATAGGCTTTTCTGACTTCTTGGTCAATATCTTCTTTAAAATAGTGTAGGAGTATGCGGTCAGGCCAATGCCCCAGATTCCCTGCGACCCATCTAAAGTCCCATACTATGTCTTTTATAGGTCGATTACCTTGCTTCATGACCTTTAGCGTGGCTTCACTTTCATTTATTTGGTCTGGGTCTTCAAATTGGGTATGGAGCAGTGTAATAAACCCATCAGCATCATTCAGTTCTGCAGTGCCCTCATTGTACAGCTGGGCTATCCATTCAGATGCCTCTCCCTCATTCATCCCAATTGCCAACACCAAGTCCCGTTCTGATTTGTATTGGTCCCCGTACTGATCCATGTGAGCCCAGACCCTGCTGAGGAAATAAGCCAGTTTAGCAGGCGTCCTGTCAAAGGTTGCTCTGAAATGGGGTGGCGTTGGCCTCATGGTGGATGGGCCCCGGCAGCGGCTGGCTGGGCTTGAACTTGTTGCAGGGCTGCTCCTTGTGGCTGCATTCCAGCTGGCTGCTGAGCGGCTTGCTGGGCTGGAGAGAAGGGGGGGCAGTCCAGCCAGCTTCTGGATTAGTCCCCCCTGTGGTGCCGGGATTGTTGGGCCATAGGCTTCTGCACATTCTATCAGCCGAGGGCTCAGGGTAGGGGCAGGGGGGGTGGCGGCTATTATTAAGGAAAGTCTCTGTCCGAGGGAGGCCACTGTACCTCAGATAGCCGGATGTGAGTCCCTTATTGTGAAGTGGGGTCATGGGGTGCAGATGGGCTTGCTGATTGCGTACCTGGCTCCCTGGCACGTAGCGGCGGCCCTGCCTGAGCTGCTCAATGTAGTAGCCGGAGTGGCGGTGGATACCCCCAGACTTATGGTCATGGGGGATTTCAACCTGCCATCTGTCGGTGAAACGTCAGAGGCAGCTCGGGAGTTCATGGCGTCCATGACGGCCATGGACCTGACCCAGTTAATTCAAGGCCCCACTCACATGGGGGGACACACTCTGGATCTGATTTTTCTCTCTGGTTAGTGGCTGAATGATCTAGAAATAGGGGATATAGACATCAAGCCCTTGTCATGGTCAGATCATTCACTCCTTTGACTAGACTTTCGAGTCACTACCCTCCGCCGCAGGAAAACGGAACAGACCAGGTGGTTCTGTCCCAGGCACCTGATGGATCCAGATAGGTTCCTGACGGAGCTTGGGCCATTCCCTGAGGCTTTGGCTCACGACTCGACTGAAGAACTGATGGCCGCCTGGAATAGGGTGGCTGCTGGAGCTTTGGACCGCGTCGTGCCTTTGCAGCCTCTGACCCGATGCTGATCTCTATTGGCTCCCTGGTTTTCCGAGGAGCTGAGGGAGATGAAGCGCTGGAAAAGACGCCTGGAGAGTGACTGGAGGGCTGGCCAAATCTGATCGAACACTGATGAGGTCTCATATTAAGATCTACCTAGTGGCAATAAGAGCGGCAAAGTTTAATTATTTTTCCGTTCTTATTGCATCTGCAGAGAACCGCCCAGCAGCCCTGTTTAGGGTGACCCACTCCCTCCTTCATTTGGGAGCGAGGGAAGACCCCTTGCAGGGTAGGGCTGAGGATTTTGTGGAATTCCTGCATGACAAAATCACTCAGATTCGGGAAGGCCTGGACTCCGACTGGGTAGATTCAGATGGGGTGACAGAGGTAGGTCTTGAGAGTGTTATCTGGGAGGGGTTTGACCTTGTGACTCCCAAGGACATGGACAGGATTCTGGGTAGGCTTAGCGCTGCCACATGTTTATTGGACCCGTGTCCCTCCTGGTTGGTGCTGGCCTCCAGGGCGGTCACACGAGGCTGGCTCCAGGGGATTATTAACACTTCTTTGAGTGAGGGTTTCTTCCCTCCCTCCCTGAAAGAGGCGGTGGTGAAGCCCCTCCTCAAGAAGCCTTCCCTGGACCTGGCTGTATTAGCGAACTATCGTCCAGTCTCCAACCTTTGGTTTTTTGCAAAGGTTGTTGAGAGTGTGGTGGCGCAAAAACTTCCCCAGTACCTGGATGAAGCTGTCTATATGGATCCGTTCCAGTCGGGCTTCAGGCAGGGATACAGCACGGAAACGGCATTGGTCACATTGGCTGATGATCTCTGGAGGGCTTGGGACAGGGGCTGTTCCTCTGTCCTGGTCCTATTAGACCTCTCAGCGGCTTTTGATACCATCGACCATGGTATCATGCTGTGCTGATTGGAGGGGTTGGGAGTGGGGAGCATTGTGCTGCGGTAGTTCTCTTCCTTCCTCTCTGACCGTACGCAGTTTGTGTTGGCAGGGGGACAGAGGTCAACCTCGAGGCACCTTGTTTGTGGGGTGCCACAAGGGTCGGTCCTCTCGTCCCTTCTGTTCAACATTTATGTGAAGCTGCTGGGTGAGATCATCCATGGTTTTGGGGTGAAGTTCCATCAGTACGCTGATGATACCCAGCTGTACATCTCCACCCCAGACCACCCCAATGATGCCCTTGATGTGATGTCCTGGTGCCTGGAGGCCGTGCGGATCTGGACGGGGAGAAACAGGCTCAGGCTTAACCCTTCCAAGACCGAGTGGCTGTGGTTTCCGGCGTCCTGGTATAGCCAGCTGGCTCCATCGCTGACTATTGGGGACGAGATCTTGGCTCCCTCAGAGAGGGCTCACAACTTGGGTGTTCTCCTGGATGCACGGCTGTTTTTAGAAGATCATATGATGGCTGTGGCCAGGGAAGCTTTTTATCAGGTTTGCCTGATCCACCAGTTGCGTCCCTTTCTGGACTGGGATGCCTTGCGCACGGTCCCTCATGCCCTCGTCACGTCATGTCTGGACTACTGTAATGCTCTCTACATGGGGCTCCCCTTGAAGAGCACTCGCAGGCTCCAACTGGTCCAGAATGCGGCCACATGGGTGATTATGGGGGCGACTCGGCGCACCCATGTAACACTCTCCTGCGCGAGCTGCACTGGCTCCCGGTGGTCTTCTGGGTGCGATTCAAAGTGTTGGTTACCACCTTTAAAGCACTCCATGGCTTAGGACCTGGGTATGTACGAGATCGCCTTCTGCCACCAATAGCCTCCCACCGGCCAATAGGCTCCCACAGAGAGAACTCCTCAGGGTGCCGTTGGCCAAACAATGTCAACTGGCGACACCCAGGGGGAGAGCCTTCTCTGTGGGGGCACCTGCCCTCTGGAATGAACTGCCCCCGGAGATTTGCATGATCCCCGACTTATGTACCTTAAGACTCTTTTGTTTCAACAGGCCGGGCTGGCTTAGAAAATGAATTTTAATTAGGTGTCTGTAGTTTTTAATATAAGGGCCAAATTTTTAATATATTTTAAACTGTTTTTAAATTTTGTGGGTATATGTTGTTTTAATATGGCTGTACACCAACCATATTAAAACAACATACACCCACAAAATTTAAAAACAGTTTAAAATATATTAAAAATTTGGCCCTTATATTCTGTTTGAAATTAAAGAAACATTAAATTAAAGAAAAATTAAATTAAATTCAAACCCAGAATGATGCAATAAGAGAAGATATTGTTGAAGCATTTAAGGGACTGGTGGGTCATGTTACATCATTGGAAGAAAGGGTGGATGAAATTGATCAGTTTAATTTGAATGTGGAAGCTAAATTGGGAGAGGCTCAAAACAAGATGGAAAAGGCAGAAGCAGAACTTATGATGACACAATACAGAGAGATGGAATGGACAGTGAGGGTCAGAGGCTTGAAAGAAAATAACCAGGAAAATCTCAGAGAGATCTTTGCAGAAGCCCTTGCTCAGTTTACTGGAGAGTCTAAAGCAGAGTGTGACTGGCAAATAGACAAAATTTATCGCGTTAATTCATGGATTGCCAGACAGAGACAATTACCAAGAGATATTGTGATCTAATTTGTCACAAGGAGAACAAGAAATGGAGTTTTACAAGTCTCTTATAAGAAGAAACTTCAAGTGGCAGGACAGGAGGTTTCAGTAATGAAGGAAATTCCCCCCAAAATGTTGAGATCTCGAAAGGACTATGCATTTTTAATTGTTGAATTTAGAAGGCGTCAGTTACAGTACAGATGGGAAGCTCCAGCCGGATTAGTGGATCTGGGTGAGAGACATCGTCTCAACTCAGTTTGGAAGGCAAGAGATTTTTACACTACCATACTAAAGGCTGGAAACCCACCATCTCCAGATGTCAGAAGAAGGAAAGAACCAGGAGAGGTCAGAAAGGGGGAAAAGGAAATTATGCAGGCACAAGCTCAAGGAGGTGTTTTGACTATGCAACAAGAATTATTGCAACTCTCAGAGGATGTTCAACTTTTGGATTTATTTGAAAAAATGGAAGACCCCAAGGATCAAAGACAAACTTGAGCAGCAACCAAACACAAAGAACAAGAATTAAAGAAGCAACAAAGCCAGATAATAACCCAAGAAATTGCAACTACAAATATGGAAGCTGTGGGAGGAGCTAGACCAAAGAGGAAATTCCAGGAGGACTTCCAGTCGGTGCTCCATAAGCTTTCAGGGGCCAAGGATGGCAAATAAATTCTTGACCTGGAATGTTAATGGCCTAAACTCACCACAAAAGAGAAAGAAAATATTTCACTATTTGAAACAGTTTAAAAATGATGTAATCTGCTTGCAAGAAACACATATTAGAACAAGTGATCAGAAATACCTAATAAATGCTAGACTGGGCAAACACTTTGTTGCATCAGCTCCTGAGAAGAAAAATGGTATAGTTATATATCTAAGAACAGATTTAATGGCTAAATTAATTGAAGCAGATCCACAAGGAAGATATATAATGATTGAATTATTAATAGAAGGGAAGAAAATTCTTTTAGTGGGAGTATATGCACCCAATCAACAACAAGAGAAATTTTATAAACTTTTGCATAAAAAATTAATACAAATGGATTATAAATCATGTATAATGATGGGTGATTGGAATGGAGTATTAGACACTAAAAAAGACAAAAAGACCCTTTTGCCAAATGTTCAAACACAGACTAAATTGCCTAAATCTTTTTTTTTTTTATTGAAAAAGTTTTCAAATACAAATTTTTTCCCCTTTTTTTCCCCTCCCCCTCCCCCTCCCTAACCCCCCTCCCCACCCGTCCCCCCCTGTGACTTCTTCATAACAAAAAACCTAATTCATAACAGATTACTTACCCCCTCCTCTAAATACTGACCTTTACTTACTAAAAATATTATTAATATTATAATATCCCCCTTTATCCATACATTTCAAGAAAGGAAAAAAAAAAAAAGAAAAAGAAAAAAAAGACATTATACTATAACATTGTATAATAACTTCTAATTTAGCAAAATAGTATTATGACTCCCAATTTGGCAATAATCTACCTTTTTTCTCCTCTCCCAAGCTTATATCTATATATTATTACAACAATTCAAAACCACCTTCCACTTTAAAACTATACAATAAATCCTACTTTAACATTTGATCTATATATATTACTATAGCATTTCAAAGCGGCCCTCCCCGTAAAACCTAATTTAACATTTATTCCACTCTATCCATTTCCTCCACTCCCCTAAACATATCACTTAAAAATCCCTTTTCTTAAACTAATCAGTCTGCAAACTAGCTTATTCACCCACTGTCCTGCAAAATTATCATACACAACAATTCTTAATATCTTTAATTCATTGCCCACGCTACTTAAAAATATATGTATATATATTCCATTATATCTAAGTAAAAAAGAAAAGACAATAACTTTAAATTTATAATCCATATGATATCTTCTTTAAAGTCTTTCCACTGGATTATTAAAACCATCATCCATAATAGGGTAACATAGCTTGCTGATGCAACAGTATATTCAAAATCTTCAATCATTTCTACCCCCATCAGTAGTAAATATCCTCTTATATGTATGAAAGTAAAAACAACCACCCGAGTGACATTATATTATATTCCATGTAGTGATAATTGTGGCTTTCATCAGGATTATTGATTCCCATCATCGTAGTGGGTAACAACCAGATCTTCTGCATGCCCCAGTATGACTCTTTTGCCTTATAATTCAAGATAATTATAATATAGTTATCAGCACAAAAAGGAGTTCCAAAGTAGATAATTAAAATCCATCAGTTTAAGGCTCTTTTCACATCCCAAAATTACGGCAATGCAGAGGCCTGTCACCATCCTCAGGATAATATTGACCAATACGTCGCCTCCTCTATATTTTCACATACTCATTCATTTTTAAAGTCACTGGCTTCACTGTTGCTTGATTTAGAAATTTCTATTTTTATGCGACCTATTTCTTTTTTTCTTTTCTTTTTGCGGGTTTGATTTCCATCCTGGTTTCCTTTCTACAGATTGTATATCAACTAGTCGGTTTTGATTCTGCTCTGTAGATTGATCTTGTTGGTTTTGTTTTTGTGTCTCATCTTTCTTTTTTGCCCCTTGTATATCCCCTAATTGGTTTCCGTGCTTGTCCTTGACTTGATAGGTCATCACATTAAAGTCAGATGCCACTTCTCTCAGATTTGTAAATAATCCAGCTGGGGTATCCAAAAAATCCAAAGGCGGTTTATCTGGTACAGTCTCTGTAGCTCGATATTTTCCCTTTATTTCCAACTCCTTCTGCTTATCCTGTATTATACCTGAAGACGTTAAGTTCATTTTCAATCTGTTTTGATAAAATTCTTCCGCTCTTTCAACTGTATTTAACTGGTATCTTTCTCCTTGATATCTCAATATGATACCAACTGGAGCGTCCCACCTGAATGGGATATTTCTCTTTTTTAACTCAGTCACCAGAAAAGCAAAATTCTTCCTTTCCATTAATATCTTAGGTGGGAGTTCTTTGTAAATCCAAATCTTTCTTCCATGCAGTTGCAAATTAGAATTGAAAGAATTTTGCACAATATTATTCCTAATTTCTTTATCTGTAAAATAAATCACTACATCTCTAGGCAGTTGCCTTTGCTTGGCAATCCAGGAATTTATTCTGTAAACTCTGTCAATCCTACAAAACACTTCCTCGGGTTGAACCTTTAAAATCCCAGCTAGAAATTCAGAAGATATTTTCCTTAAATCATCTCTGTTATTTTCCTGCAAACCTCTCAGTCTTATCGCATATTCTGTGAAATTATATTGTACCATTAAAACCTCTCTTTCAATCCTCTGTTGCAGATTTTCTACATTACCAGACTTTTGATCAGCCTCCATTTTAGGTTTTTCTTCTGAGCTATTATCCTGAGTGTTTATCAAATCATTTTCAATTTTTTGAATTCTATTGTCCAATTTATCTTGAATTTCTTCCATTTTAGACTCTAGTACATTAGTATTTGTAGCCAACTGTATCATAAATTCTGACAATCCATTAGCAACTTTTAAAATTTTTTGCTCCAAAAAATCAAACTTAGATTTCACCAATTCTTTAATTTCCTGCTTAAATTTTTCAAGATGCTGATTCAAAATCTCATCCCTTCTTACAATCTCCTCTAAAAGAAATTCTATTATATTGAAATCAGGTTTCTGAGATTGAAGAGTTAAAACTTGTTCTTTTAAGTTGTTAGTGGGGGAATCCCCCCCCCCACTATTTGTTTGTTTGACTTTATAAGTTTCAGTGCCATGTTTCCGCCCAGGCAAGCTTTGTTAAAAGAAAAAAAAAAACAAGAAAAAAGACTTCTTTCCAATCAATAACAATGTCAAGTCTCCAGGGAAAAAAAAGAGAGAAAAAGACACAGGAGCGAAGTTTTGTCTACAAATGTAGCCAGTGGTGTTTATTCCGCTACATTGTATTAATAGAAAACGGAAGGACTTTTCCTTTCAGCCTCTTCTCAGCCGCGGCAGACGCCATTTTAAAAGGCTTTTTTTCTCCCCCTTTCCTTTCCTCTTTTCTCTTAAATAATTTTTTTTAAAAGATAAGTAAAATACTTGCGATTCAATATTACAGGTCCAGCTCACATTTTCTTTGAGTAATCTGTTAAATTTGCAGGCTTGCTCTTCACGCCTGGCTCTGCATTAGCAGAGGTCTCCCAAAGCCCGGAGCAGCGGCTGGGGATATGGGGCATCTCATCCGCTCCGTCCCAAAAGTAAAAAAAAACTTTTGGGACTCTGCAGAGAGTTCTACCCACCCCTGCCAGCTCTATCTCCGTTTCCTCATGGAAACGGAGTTTTTTCGAGCCGCCATTCCGCTGTGAAGGCGGCTCTGACAGGCAAAGGAAGCTGACGATCCCAAGGGAACGTCTGGCGGCGGCCAGCAGCAAACCGGAAGCCTCTTTTTTTGACATGATGGATGATATGGAGATGAGAGATATATGACGTGAACGAAATTTTAAAGAACAGGATTTTACTTTTTTTTCTGATAGGCACCAATTTTTTTCTAGAATTGATTTTATACTAATTACAAATGATTTTCTTTCCAGGGTAAAGAAGACGAAGATATGTCCAAGAACTTTAACAGACCATAATCCGGTGTGGATGGAATTAGAGTTCGGGGAGGGGTCTAGGAGATCTTGGAGACTGAATGAAAACCTATTTCGATATGAGGCAAATGTGATAGAATGTAAAAAGTTAATGAAAGAATTTTTTGTTTTAAATATGCATAAAGGTACGCCTGTGGAAATGGTATGGGATGCAAGTAAAGCATATATGAGAGGAGTTTTAATAAATTTGAATAATTCCTACAGACGTAGATGGGGGAAAAAACAGAGGGAATTGGAAGAGGAAATAAAAAAGAAGGAACAGGCGTTAGTGGATAAACCAGATGACAAGAATATAAAAGAAGCCATTACAATATTGCGAGGACAGTTTAATATGTTGATGTCAGATCAAGTTGCAACGAACTTGCAATATGCTAAACATAATACTTTTTGTAATGCAAATAAACCAGGCAGGTGGTTAGCATATATGTTAAGGAAAAAACAAAAATCTCGTACAATAGAAAAAATAGAGTATAAAAGTAAAGAGGTATATCAACAGAATATGATTAAAAAAGCATTTTTAGATTTTTATACGAGGTTATATGCTGGTGATAATATACAAGGTAATGATATAGAGAGATTTTTGCAGAAGGAAAATATTCTTGCAATTACTGATGAACAAAGGGAAAGATTGAATGAATTAATAACCACTGAGGAAATTCTTTTGGCAATTAAACAGTTAAAAAGTGGAAAGGCTCCTGGCACAGATGGTTTGACAGCAGTGTATTATAAAAATTTTCAATTAGAAATGGTAGAGCCTCTTAAGGAGTTATTTGCTAAAATACAACGGGGAGGAGAAGTGCCACCATCCTGGAAAACAGCTTTTATTTCCGTGATTCCAAAAGAAGATCAAGATCATAGTCAACCCAAAAATTATAGACCCATATCATTGCTTAATACAGATTATAAGATCTTTGCAAAAATTTTGGCAAATAGACTAATGTCAGTTATGCAACAAGTGATTCATAAAGATCAAACTGGATTTATACAAGGGAGACAAATGAAAAGTAATGTAAGACAAATTGTTAATATACTGGAGTATTTGGGGAAGAACAACCAAGTCCCTGCAGTGCTTATGTTTTTGGATGCAGAGAAAGCGTTTGATCGATTGAATTGGCAGTTCTTAGTGAAAGTAGCACAAAAGATGCAGTTGGGAGAGCATTTCATACAGTCTATTAAGGCAATATATCAGAAACAAACAGCACAAATAATAGTTAATGGTAGTCTCACAGAAATGTTTCAAATTGAGAAAGGAACAAGACAGGGATGTCCCTTGTCTCCACAACTGTTTATTCTAACTTTGGAAGTATTGCTGAACAAAATACAGGACTCGGATAATATACAGGGTATTAAGATCAGGCAACATGATTATAGATTACGAGCAATTGCAGATGATTTGGTTGTAACTTTAACCCAACCAGTAAACTCAGTTACAGGTTTGATGGAGATAATTAGGCAATATGGGGGGCCATGGGGATCCCTGGAAGCTTGGAACAGATGGCGCGGGATACCACTGGCACTGGCACTGGCTCCATCCCTGGCTGGGATAAAAACCCCAGCCTGGCGGTATACTCTCAGCAGGAGGTAGCAAAAAGGCAGGCTGGCGAGGAGCCCCAAAAGGGGGTTTTTGCATTCCATATGCTGGCTGCGCCTGGTGCCTCACAGCTACAGGATGGCCATGCTGCGCTGATCCCCTCATTTCACCCCTGGCTGGGTAGAGGGCGGTCTGCGCCCTACTAATGCCCCCATGTCCCGGATCAGGGAAGGTGAATGTAGGTTGCACTAATCTCCATCTCACCTCAAGAGGTTGGGAAATGGGTGCGTAACTTCCATCCGCTCAAAACGCTCCAGGAGCCCAGTTAAGGACTGGCTTCGTATTGGGTGCAACCGGTCCCGGTCCCGGGAGTCTCTGGATCCCACAGCTGTCCCCATCCTCCACTCTGGCTCACGTGGTGACTTCATTTCCCCTCCTGGGGTTGGGTCAGACTGGCAATTCTTCCAGGAATCTGATGCCTTGGGCCGAGCCCCCAGTCTTAGGGCTTCCTCTGCAGCCTCAATGGCTCGCACCATTTCTTCAGAAGGAGAAAGCAAGGGGTCGGTAAATCCTTGAGCATCCACCCGCCCGGCCCCCTCTCCGATTTCTTCTTTCTCCTCCATCTTCACTGAGTCTTCACATACCCGAGGTTTAGGTAGATGCTGGGGCTCAGCACCCCTGACAGCCCCCTTACGGGTGCCATTAGGCTTTAAGGGAGATTCGGGTTAATATCAGTATTCCAGAAAACCCCAACTCCAAGTAAAGACATAGAAGCAAGCATTTTCCAAAGTTCTCTTTACTAGAATAGGTAAACTGGCACATCTGGGAAAACCTGAATCTGAAAGGCCCAGGTTTTCCCTCAGTAAGTCAAAACCCCCCAAACCATCCCCTCACTCCCCAGTTGATCACATGCTCCAATCAACATCCGTCCCATCTCGACTCAGCCCTCTGACCACTCCTTCTCCAGATGCTGGATCACCCTGACCTTGACCGACAAGAAGAATGCTATTATGTCTACTAACAACCCCTCTCCCTAATTCCCCCCTCCTACTTTCCCACACATGAGAAAGTGGCAGCATTGAAGCTTCTACCCTAATATGGCTTCCAAAACTGACAAAAGGCTTCTGAACCAGAGATACAATGTGCTTTCTTCATAGAGGGAAAGGAAAGGAGAGGAGAGGAGAGGAGAGGAGAGGAGAGGAGAGGAGAGGAGAGGAGAGGAAAGGAGAGGAGAGGAGAGGAGAGGAAAGGAAAGGAAAGGAAAGGAAAGGAAAGGAAAGGAAAGGAAAGGAAAGGAAAGGAAAGGAAAGGAAAGGAAAGGAATCCCTGTGGATTTTACTCTGCTAGTCATTGCTGAGTTTAGGAGGTGGCGCTCATCTCTGTTTTGAAACCATGAGCCAGTGCCGTCCAAAGATGTTTCTGTAGTCATGTGGCCAGCATGACATTATAAAGCACTGTTTCCTCCCCACCAAAGGGATATCTATTTATTTACTTACATTTGCATGCTTTCGGACTGCTATGTGGGCATTCATCCTGTCACAAGATGCTTGGGTCTCGAACCCAGGCTGTCAGCTTTCCAGCCAACAAGCTCAGATTCTTAACTGTTGAGCCATCACGCCACCCTACTTCAGAAAGAATCTTCGGAAATAATATGTTTCCTTCTTATCACACATGTATTGTGGACCAAAACATTGCAAAACTCTCATGTACATCCACAGCAAGCATAAATAAAATATGACTTCCTCAGTTGCTCCCTCTCTTCAACCAAGTCCCAGTCTTCTAAAAGACCAGTTTCCTTTTTCTAATCTTACATCAAGTGAATGTTTGTGTGTATGAGAGGGAGAGGGGGAGGGGGAGAGGGAGGGAGGGAGAGGGAGAGAGAGAGAGAGAGGGAGAGGGAGGGAGGGAGAGAGGGAGGGAGGAAGGGAGAGCGAGCATGTCCTTATTCACTCCGCATATTTAATATAAATTGTTTGTAGAACTAGGAAAAACTCCATTTTAAAAGCTATATTTGAATATTTCTGATTAATTATTGTATTTATGGAGCCACGCCTTAACATTATAACATTTTAAAGATGGCTCACAAGCACAACATTAAAATAATGTGCAAAACAAGGCAGCCTATCAAAATGTAAACATAGTTAATTAACATCTAAAGTTTGTACTTGCTATGTATTCATTTTAAGAGCTGTAGTGGTGCAGTGGTTGGAATACAATACTGCTGGCTAATTTTGTCTAGTGCCAGGATTCTGACCAGCTCAAGATTTATTCAGCCTACCATCCTTCTGAGGTTGGTAAAATGAGATCCGGATTGTTGGAGGCAATATGCTGACTCTGTAAATCATCCAGAGAGTGCTGTAAAACACTATAAAGTGCTACAAAGTAGTATATAACTCTAAGTGCTTATATTATTAAATTAAATTAAATTAAATTAAATTAAATTAAATTAAATTAAATTAAATTAAATTAAATTAAATTAAATTAAATTAAATTAAATTAAATTATGGAAAGAAGAGAAGGGAAGGGCAGGGCAGGGCAGGGCAGGGCAGAGCAGAGCAGAGTAGAGAAGAGCAGAGAAGAACAGAGAAGAGAAGAGAAGAGAAGAGAAGAGAAGAGAAGAGAAGAGAAGAGAAGAGAAGAGAAGAGAAGAGAAGAGAAGAGAAGTAGTACCTTTCTTAAAACATATTCCAAATGCAGGTGTGATACAGTAGTAGAAATTGGAAAAATGTAGTTTAAAATAAAATTCATTTTTAGAGCCGACAGTATAAAACAGCCAGTTTGAAGTCAGCTAAAAATCCTAATTTTGTAAAGTATGTACTGATGGTAGCCCTGATTAGAGTGACTCAACCCTTGCTTGTTAAGGGGACTCTAACCCTAAAATATATTTTTACTAATAACTTTAATTACAATAATAACAGCTAATACAAACCAATCTTGGAGAATGAGAAAAGAGCCTTGAATGTTATTTTTATATGTAGAATAGAATAGAATAGAATAGAATAGAATAGAATAGAATAGAATAGAATAGAATAGAATAGAATAGAATAGAATAGAATAGAATAGAATAACAGAGTTATAGAATAGAAGGGACCTTGGAGGTCTTCTAGTCCAACCCCCTACTTAGGCAGGAAACCCTACGCCACTTCAGACAAATGGTTATCCAATCTCTTCTTAAAAACTTTCCAGTGTTGGAGCATTTACAACTTCTGAAGGCAAGTTGTTCCACTGATTAATTGTTCAAACTGTCAGGAAATTTCTCTTTAGTTCTAAGTTGCTTCTCTCCTTGATTAGTTTCCACTCATTGCTTCTTGTCCTACCCTCAGGTGCTTTGGAGAATAGCTTGACTCCCTCTTCATGGCAGCCCCTGAGATATTGAAACACTGCTATGTCACCCCTAGTCCTTCTTTTCATCAGACTAGACATACCCAGTTCCAGAAACCATTCTTTATATGTTTTGGCCTCCAGTCTGCACTCTTTCTAGAATCTCGACATCTTTTTTATATTGTGATGACCAAAACAGGATGCAGTATTCCAAGTGTGGCCTTACCAAGGCATTATAAAGTGGTATTAATACTTCAGGTGATCTTTTTTTTTTTAACTTTTTTTTATTAAACAAAAACATAAGACAAAAATACTTACAAACATGTATACATAATGACAATACCAAAAAAAAAAAAAAAAGAAACTAACTAACTAACTAACAACTAACATTAGTTCAGCCTATCGGCTGACTTCTAGAAAACTGTTACATCGGTGATTATTTTCTATTTCACCTCTATTTCTCTTTTAGAGATCTATTTTATGTGCTTACTTATTTTTACTTTTTTACATATCCAAGACTTAACTTTATACTATTTTAAAATTTTTCTCTCTATATAAGTATCTATTACTTCTATACATCCTTCTAATAACCGTTCTAACTATTTATACATACAGTCATGTGGTCTATCCCCTATGTGATTGTCTGTGTTTCTTGGTTATGTTTTGTATAGGTATTATTTTATCAATCCTATCTTTCCCTCTAGCCAGGAATACCAACTTTGCCAGGCTGCATAATAATCAGTGTCCTCTTTCTCTTGTAGCTCTTTTGTGAGTCTGTCCATTTCTGCACATTCTGTTGTTTTTGAAATTATTTTTTCTTCTGTTGGTAATAGTTCTGATTTCCAATTTTGAGCATATACTATGCGTGCTGCTGTTAAGATGTGAATAATGAGATATTTTATCTCTTTAGTCTGTTGTGGTGTGATCATTCCGAATAAAAAAAATTCCGGTTTATATCGACTTTCTGCTTTGTTATTTCTTCAATCATTAACTTGATTTCTTGCCAGTAATGTTGTGCTCTTCTACAAGACCACCAGAGATGGTAATATGACCCCTTTTGCGACTTGCATTTCCAACACATTGATGACACATTTGGAAACATTTTCGCCAGACGTGCCAGTGGGAGGTGCCTTCTGTAAAACATCTTGTAGAGGTTTTCTTTATATGGTATCGACATTGTCAGTTTGAGATTTTCTGTCCATAATTTGTCCCATTTTTCCAATTCTATGTTGTGGCCTATATTTTTTGCCCAAGTTATCATATTTTCTTTGACCATTTCCTCCTCCAATTTGTAATTTATTAAATATCTGTAAATTTTGGTTATCATTTTCTCCTCTGTACTTTTTAATATCTTGTCCAGTTCATTTGGTTCGGTCTGAAATCCATATTGTGTCCGGTCTGCTATATATCTTGACTTAATTTGACGGTATGGCCACCAATCGATAGCTATTTCCTTATTCTCCAATTCTTGCCTCGTGTATAAGTCTCCTTTGCTACGCAATAATTCTTGGTAATTCCTCATTTTTCCTATTTCTATGGTGTTTGGGTTAATTAAGGCTTCCATGGTCGACAACCAATGCGAGATCTTAGTGTAGTGTTTTTTTCTGATTTCTTGCCACGTTTTGTATAATGAGCCTCTGATGATGTGCCGCTGAAAATACCCATGTTGTTTATCTATACCGTCCCATAAGAAGGCGTGCCAGCCCCGATTCAGATCAAATCCCTCTAGGTATAACATTCTCTTGTTTTTTAAGTCTATCCATTCCCTAATCCAATTTAACGACGATGCTTTATAATATAACTCCCAGTCTGGTAAGCCGAGTCCTCCCTTCTCACGGGTGTCCTGTAGGCATTTTATTTTAATTCTGGCCTTTTTTCCTTGCCAGATGTATTTCATTATTATTTTATTAAGATCTTTGAAGAAATCTTTTCCTGGGCCAATTGGTATCACTTGAAAGAGGTAAAGTAATCTCAGTAATATGTTCATTTTTACTAATGCTATTCTGCCCAAAAGTGACAACTGTAATTTGTTCCATATTTCCAGATCCTTTTTAATTTGTTTCATCAATTTAATATAGTTATCCTCTCTAATCGTTGTTGCTTTTGTAGTGATCCAAATTCCCAGGTATTTTACTTTCTTTACAATCTGTATTCCTAAGTCTTCTTCCAATTTTGTCTCTTGTGTCTTAGTCAAATTTTTTGTCAAGACTTTAGTTTTTTGTCTGTTAATTTTAAGTCCCGCTACTTTGCCATATTCTTCTATCTTCGCCAGTAATTTAGTTCCTATTTCTGGTTGTTCTACTATGAACACCACATCGTCAGCAAAGGCCTGTAGTTTATATTACTCATTTCGTATCCGTAGTCCCTTTATGTCCTCATCCTTCCTTACCTCATTTAGTAAGGCTTCTAGCGATATTATGAATAGTAAGGGAGAGAGTGGGCAGCCTTGCCTCACCCCTTTTTGTATGTCCAGTCTTTCTGTCATGTCCCCATTAATTGTGATTCTCGCAGTCTGGGCGGAGTATACTTTCTTAATCATTTTTAAAAATTTGTCGCCAACATCCATTAACTCTAATTGTGCTATAAGGAATTTCCAATTCAAATTGTCGAATGCCTTTTGCGCATCGAGAAAGATTAAGGCTACTTGTTTATCAATTTGTTGTTCATAATATTCTAGAATGTTTATGATTGTTCTCGTGTTATTTTTTATCTGCCTCCTTGGGACAAAGCCGTTTTGATCAGAATGTATATAGTTGTGTATATGTAATGTAATATGTAATTCTTAACCTGTGTCCGGTCTGTGTCTTCTTTGGGGATAAGTGAAATAATGGTTTCGTTCCAAGATTTAGGGGTTTCTGCTTCTAATAATGCGTCATTAAGGACTTGGAGGAGTATTTCATCTATCGCTGACTGGTAGTTTTTATAAAATTCAGTTGGAATTCCGTCTGGGCCTGGTACCTTATTGTTCTTCTGTTTCTTCCGGGCTTCCATCAACTCTGTCATTGTAATTGGTTTATTTAATATGTCTTTATGTGTTTCCTTGAATTTTGAGATATTTGCTTCACATAAGTATTCCTTGATATCTCGGTCTTGGATCTCCTCTTGTGAGTAAAGTTTTTGATAGAATTCTTTAACTATATGTTTTTTATCTGAATTCGTGTTGCATATTTGTCCCGTTTCATCTTGTAGTTGATATATTATTCTCTTCTCCCTCTCTTTTTTCAATCGGTACGCTAACCAGCGACCTGTTTTGTTTGCGTATTGAAAATGTTTCTGTTTTGCCATTTTCATTTTCTGTGTGATTTCTGTTTGTATGATTAAATTCAGTTTATGTTTGGTGAGGTTCAAGTTTACCTTTATTGTTTTATCATCAGGTTGTTTTTGTAACTGTGATTCATATCTGTTGAGTTTTTGCAGTAAATTATTCCTTTTTAGTTGTTTGTCCTTATTTTTTTTTTAAATTTTTTTGTATATGCTATGGTGAGACCTCTTATATAGGCTTTTGTAGTATCCCATAGATTCTGTAGCGAGGTCTGTTGTATTTAATTGGAAGAATATTTTGAGTTCCTTCTCAATCATCCTTATATATTCTTTATCTTTTATTATTCCAGTATCCATCATCCACCTCTTTTGCTTGTGATAACCTTTCCGTATTATTTTTATAGGATTGTGATCGGCCCAGGTATTTGGTTCAATTTCGATATCTCATATTTCTTTTCTAAGATCTGGTGTCACCCAGGCCATATCAATCCTAGACCATGACTGGTGGGGGCTTGAGTAGTATGTGTATTGTTTAATTTGTTTATTTGCCTCCCTCCACCCATCGTATAAATGGAATTTTTCGGCCATATCTTCAAATGTTTCCGGTAGAGTTCTCTTTCTAGTTTTATTTTTCCTGTTACTACAATAATCGTCTTATAAATTCACAATTGTGTTAAAATCCCCAATAATGCAGATGTTCTCATATTCCAGGTCTTTGATTATGTCGTGCAGTTTCTTGTAAAAATCCGTCTGGTTTTCGTTGGGTGCATATATGGATACTAGTAATATTATTTTTGTTTCGGTTTGTATTTCAATTATTAAGATGCGTCCTTCCATATCAGTGTATATTTGTTTGGTTTTCAGGTGGTTTTTAATGTACATTACCACCCCACTCTTTTTACAGTCTCCTAGGGATGTATATAATCTTCCTAATTTTTTTATTTTCCAACAATTTTTGTTGCTGTCTTTTAATATGTACTTCCTGTAATGTTATAATATCAATATCAAGTTTTTGTAATTTTGTAAATATGTATTTCCTTTTCATTGGTGAGTTGAGTCCGTTTATGTTGATCGAAATAATTTTTATTCTCCTTCCATCTTTATTTGGGTTTATCTATTTGTTATTTTCATCTTTGTTGTGTTTCTGACTCTTTGCGTCTTTTCCCTAGTTCGCTCTCTCTCCATTCTTTCTTTCTCCATTCTCCTTTCATCTTCTTGATCTTTTTCTTCTCTTTCTATTCGCTGTATCTCTTGCCTCCTGTGTTCCATTTCTTCCCTCCTCTCTTGTTCTTCTTCACATGTGAAATGTTGTTCAAAGAAGTCTTGAGCCTTCTCTAGATTATCGATCCTATACTTTCTATCCTCCCAAGAGATAAGTAGACCTTCTGGCATTAGCCAGCGAAATTTTATTTTGAATTTATTTAAATGTGTAGTTAGGAAATTATAATTTCTTCTCTGGTCTCTTGTTCTTCTCGGTACTTGTTTGAGAGTTAAGATTTCTCTTCCCTTGTACATGGTTGTCTCCTCTCTCATTTTCCTATAAATCTCTTCCTTTATAGATTTCTTCGTGAATCTTATGTGGATTTCCTTGGGTAACTTATTCCGTCTTGCGTAGTTCGTATGAACCCTATATATTTCATCTATTCCGATTCGGAGTTCTTCCTTATCCCTCTGGGTTGCCTTTGCCAATATCTCAATCATTGTTTCCCCTATATCTTCATCCTTTTGCTCTTCTACGTTTTGGAATCGTAGCTAAAAAGATGCCTTCTCCATTTCAAGATAAGTTAA
This sequence comes from Pituophis catenifer annectens, assembly GCF_029215685.1. Lineage (NCBI taxonomy): Eukaryota > Metazoa > Chordata > Lepidosauria > Squamata > Colubridae > Pituophis > Pituophis catenifer. The sequence goes on along the minus strand of NW_027256883.1, from coordinate 103,299,610 downwards.
TGCGTCTTCTGTTTCCTTGTTAAACGCCCCTTGGATCTGTTCCATCCTTTCCATTCTATTAGTTGTATATTCTATTTTTTCTTCCACTTTATGGATCCTCTGCTCATTTTCCGCTATGTTTTGTTGAATTTGCTCTATCTTCTCATCTAAAGTTTTAATATTGTCTTTTATTTCACCCACGTCTAACCTCAGTTCCTCATGGTTTTTCCTGGTCTCTTCGTGGTTGTGGACCATCGTTTCCTGCATCCTATTCATTCCTTCCTGGATCATTGCTAAAGCAGCTTGGATATTCTGCATATTAAGGGCGGGGCTTATCTTATCGTTTTCTGTTGTTTCAGCTGGTTTTGTTGGGCCGGGGAAGCCATGAGTATCATTTGGCTCGATGGTATCTTCTTACTTGTTTTAGTTGTTGGTTCTGTGCTTGTGGTTGCCATTATTCCTTGTTTTATTGATTCCCAAAATTTCATATACTAATCAATAATTATAAGTCTGTTTCTTAGATTTGCATCCAAATTTATCTTTCACTTTCACTTTTCAATATTCTTTCAATCCTTTTCAATATTTATGAGACAACGATGAGGGAAGTTAAAAAGGGGGGATTGAAGGAAAATATAATATTCTAATGTTCCATCAGTTGATTATCCAAAATATTAAATATTCAAATACTTTTTTTTTCCCAAAATATTTTTTCCCCCAATATAACACTTAAAATACATCTCTTTCGAGAGCGAAGTCTCGATCCGGTCGTGAATAGATACAATTGCTTACATTTTAAAAAGGCTCCATTCACAATTTCCCATTATATCTTTTAAAATTCAAAATCAAAACATAGAAAAATTTTTTAGTCAAAGCTCTACAGTAAAAGTTCGAAACCTATAAGAACAAGTTTTAATATAAGTTCTAACATCATCATCTAAACAAATCTATTATATCAGTACAATTTTAATTTCAAATTAACTCACTCATTTTTATTTCTATTAATCAATCTTAATCATATCTTGTTCTTCTTCACCTTATATCTTTTTCCATCAGTATCAAAAAAGAACTTTTTAGCAATATTCTAACCTCTTCTTCTAATTATTTACCTTACAATTTTATCACCACAAATCTTGATTTCAAATTCTATACCACTCCATTCTTATTACACTTTATAAAGCAAAGTTCTATCTAATTCTTAGTCTCTTGACCCTTTCCTTAATTCTTAATATCTTAAACTTTATCAATTTATCTTTGATTTTATCTCCCTTGTCATCTATTACTCTTTTCATGTTACACAGATTTATCACAAAAATATGTTTTGTTTAGTCTAATTTCCAGCATATTTTCTTCCATACCTCCCTCTGTTATTTGGCTATTATTCAACATATTCTGTTTGGCTAGTTCCCAACATATTTTTCTCCAGAATACCAACTATTTTTGGCTAATTTCAATATAATCTCCTCCAAGCCTATCATCGTTATTGGCTGCTTTCCAGCATATTATATTTGGCTGATTTCCAGCATAGTTTCCTCCTATACTCCCTCCATTGTTTGGCTGATTTCCAGCATATTCTCCTCCAACTCTCCTCCTGTTTGTTTGGCTGATTTCCAGCATTTTATTGGCTGATTTCCAGCATATTATATTTGGCTGATTTCCAGCATAGTCTCCTCCAGGACTCCCACTCTTATTTTGCTGATTTCCAGCATAGTCTGCTCCAACTCTCCTATAGTCATTTGGCTGATTTCCAGCATTTTAACTAGTTCCAACATATTTCCTCCGAGTCTCAAACTCTTATCTAGTTGGTATCCATCCCTCTTATTTTAACTTCCCCTTAACATATAATTATCTATTTTATGTCAGCTTCCAACACAATCTTTCAAATTAATTCTCAATATATTTCATAATAATCGTCATTTCCAGTATATATTAAATTAAATCACAATTTATCACTAATATCTGTGTGTTTGATAGTTTGTTCAATAGAGCCTTAGTCCAGCATACTCATCAAATTAACATTTGTTTACCAATTAAAATTAAAGCATATTACATCAAGCAGTAAATTTTCCTTAAAATTGTCTCACAATAATATATACTCTTCTTTATTGTTTTTGACCACCTGTATATCATCCTCTATTTTAATTGCCATCTCTTATTTTCTATTTTTATTACTCAAAAAGCTTTTCTGTTTTTATCCAAAAATCATATATACTTTTAGGCTTTTAATCTTTACATTTCAATTCAGTTACATTTAAAATTTATTACTTTATTTCCTCCTTTTCTTCCTTTTTCTATCTGTCCATAATTGTTCCATTTCAAAGTTCATCCATTCGAATTAAAAAAAAATCTGTATGTTCCTTTAATGCTTTTATAATGTCTGTTCCGTGTGTAGTGCATCAACTTCCTGTCTTTTTTTCCTGCGCCACACCTAATTTTTTTTCCCCAAGTCTTGTTAATTTCCATTGTCTAATGTCCAAAATATTCCTTCTTTCTTCTTAAAATCATCTGGGACAGAATAGAAACCTCCAAAGTCCATAAATCCAATGTAAATTTCAAGGCAATCCAAAGTAAAAAGCCATTTAAAATGTTCCTTTTTCAAACAGAAAGAAAAGTATCTTCAATCCACTGCTTAGTCTGCTTAGTCACTGCAGACTCCATGGCGATTTTGTAGCCATCCGTCTGTCTATCTTCATTAGCTTCGTTAGCTTTCAAAGGTGTAAATTCCCAAAGAGACATTTCTCCAAACCGTTCCAAATAAAAGCAAAGTCAATTTACTGGGTTGTTAAAAATCAATTCTTCTAAGCCAAATTTAATAAAACAAAGACTATTCCATTTTTTTTCTTTTTCTTTTAAATCTTCAAGCCGCACGGCTCTGTAGCCACTATTTGAAGTTTGGGATCTTATTTTTTAAAATCCAAATATGTGTGTTGTGCCTGGGTTGGTGTCACTCACCCGGCTTCGAGACGCTCGCTCTCCATTCTTCTCCGCTTCTCCTCCTCTCCTCCAGCACAATCCTTGTTCCCGGCTGCCACAGGATCAGGACAGCCGCCATCGCTGTCGTTCCACTGCTGCCAACGTGAAGGGAAAGCCTCTGGCCCCGAGGAACCTGCCCGTTCCTCTCGGCCACCCAAGGGGTCCCTTCTTATCCCCCTGTCCCTTCAAGATGGGGCAGGATAGCAGGATGGGCAGAAGAATAAAGATATTAAGAATTGTTATTTTGTAGGAAAGTGGGTGGAGACAGGCTAGTTTATTGTTTGTTTATTCATGGGAGTGGAGGAAATGGATAGACTATGAGTTGAATAAATGTTAAATTAGGATCTATTATATAGTTTTTAGTGGAAGGCTGCTTTGAAGTGTTATATTAATATACACAAAAGATTAAATATTAAATTAGGATTTATTATATAGTTTTAAAGTGGAAGGTTGTTTTGAAATGTTATATTAATATACATAAAAGGATTGATTTAAGAGATATATGTATGGGGAGGAGAAAAAGGGCAGATTATTGTTAAATTGGGTGTTATAATAATATTACTATGCTAAATTAGAAGTTATTATACAATGTTATAGTAGAATGTTATTTTGAAATGTATAGTAAAAGGGGGATATAATAATATTATTAGAAAGAAAGGGTCAGTATTTGGGGGATGGAGTAAGGGGATGCTAAAGTATTATATAATCTGTTATGAATCTGGATTTTACTTTGAAGAAGTCACAGGGGGAGGGGTGGTGAGGGGGGGTTAGGGAGGAGGGGGGAGAAAAAAGGGGGAAAAATCTGTATTTGAAAAACTTTTTCAATAAAAAAAAAAAAAAAACCAGGGGAGGTCCGCAGACCTGTCGGCGGCAGCTTAGCAGACGGGGTTTTGGCGAAGCTCTGCGGAGCTCGCCATTTCCCGTCTGTGTCCCTGCGGCGCCAACCGGAAGTCTCCTTAATATTCAAATACTTAATATGACTCTTATACTATTAAATAAATAAGTATCAATTGCTCTTATCTTCTAATATGACTAGTAGATATATGAATATCATTTACTTAAATATAATAATTATAATATAGCCCAATAAATATCTTTTACTCTAAATATATAAAGACAAATTATCAAACTAACAAGCTAATAATTCACTTAATATATATAAAATTAGGTTATGCAATCATAAATCCAAAATAAATTTTCAATGTAATGTGTAAATATATATAATACTTCTTAATCACTAGTAGCAGTTTATTTAATTACAAGTCTATAACCCTTATAAATTTTCTTCTCTTAGGTCACTCTCTTCTTTAGTTCGTTTATTCTTATCTATTTTCCAGTTGTTTTATTTTGAATACTTAATGTCCCAAATGCCTTTTAAATTAAACATCCGCCTGTTCAGTTCAATCAAAGTCTGATGATTCAGGAAAAAGGGAAATTCTATGTAGCAAAGATTCCGGATCTGCGCACTTTCTGCCATGCCCTCAAAACATTCCTGTTTCAGCAGGCCAGCCTGGCCTAACTTTCCCTTTATATTGCTTTTTTGATTTTATTTTAAACTGGGATGTCTTGAATTATCTAGGACCAGAGTGTTTAGTATATTTTAATTGGTTTTTTATTAACGTTTGTATTACATGTATTTTTATCGTTCGCTGTTCACCGCCCTGAGTCCCTTAGGAATAGGGCGGTATATAAATTTAATAAATAAATAAATAAATAAATAAATAAATAAATAAATAAATAAATAAATAAATAAATTAGTTATTAAGTAGCCAACTATAATCCAACACGATTTTCTTTCAAATGTCTAAATATTGTCCGAATATTCCAGCGTTTCTCATCCAAACTTTCCCGAAGTGGAAATAATAGGGAAAGCAATGTTCACGATCACTCTTGCTCTTTTTTTGTAAGCCCAATACATGATAAATATCCTTTATCGTTTTTTGAGTGTTAACATATCAAAATATCTTAGTCCAGCTATCCAAACGTCTCCAAACATCTCCCCAACCAATCGTCCGAATGTTAGAGTAAGTGTTGAAAAAGTCTGTGTCCAAATTGTCCGATAAATATTATAGATCCTAAACTCGCCACGTCCTCACAATATCGAGTCAGTAAGGGTTTACCGTCTTCTCTTCTTTAAATGTCCAAATAACTAGCGATCCTGTGTCAAATATTCTCCAGCTTTTTGAGACTTTCTCTTCTCTCAGGATCTTACTGTAAAAATTCTAAAGTATCGTCCCAAAGTTCACACCATCAGCTTTCCTCTGGATTTCTTCTGTTTCACTGGCTGTCAAATTGTGTGCTGTCACTGCTAAAATGGGTTCCCCCTCTGTTCCGGTTTTCCACTCACCGCTTCTCTCTCTGTATCCTACTTGGAGGTTCCTTCTTTCAACAATTTAAGAATTTAGAGAAGACAGTGATCAAGAATCTTTCCAAACGAGGCTTCCGGTTTGCTGCTTGCCGCCGCCAGACAATCCCTCGGGATCGCCAGCCCCATTGCCTGTAAAGAGCCGCCTTCACAACGGAATGGCGGCTCGAAAAAACTCCGTTTCCACGAGGAAGTGGAGATAGAGCCGGCGAGGGTAGGTAGAGCTCTCTGCGTAGCCCCAAAAGTTTTTTTTTTTTACTTTTGGGGACGAAGCAGATGAGACTCCCCATTTCCCTAGCTGCTGCTCCGGGCTTTGGGAGACCTCTGCTTATGCAGAGCCAGGCGACAAGAACAAGCCTACAAATTTAACAGATTAATTAAAGAGGATGTGAGTTGGACCTGTGATCCTGAATCGAAAGTATTTCATTTATTTTATAAAAGTTATTCAAGAAGGGAAGAAGGAAAAAAGAATTTTTAAAAATGGCGACTGCCGAGGCTTGAGAAGGGGCTGAAAGGGAAAGTCCTTCCATTTTCTATTACTACAAAGTAGCGGAATAAATACTCTTGGCTACAATTGAAGATAAAACTTCACTTTTGTGTTTTTTTTCTCCTGGAGATTTGATATTGATCTTGGTTGGAAAGAAGCTTTTTTTTCTCTGTTTTTCTTTTCTTTTCTAAAAAAGTTTGTCTGGGCGGAAACATGGCATTAAGACTCATAAAGCCAGACAAACAAGCAGTGGGGGGGGGATTCCCCCATTAACAAACTACATGAACAAGTTCTAAATCTCCAGTCTCAGAAACCTGATTTTAACATAATTGAATTTATCTTGGAGGAGATTGTAAGAAGGGATGAGATTGTGAATCAGAACTTTGGAAAATTTAAGCAGGAAATTAAAGAATTGGTGCAATCAAAGTTTGATATTTTGGAACGAAGGATTATAAAAATGGCTAATGGTTTTACAGAATTTATGATCCAGTTGGATGCAAATACTAATTTATTAGAGTCTAAAATGGAAGAAATTGAGGACAATTTGGACAATAGAATACAAAAAATTGAAAATGACTTGACAAATACTCAAGATAATAGCTCAGAAGAAAAACCTAAAATGGAGGCTGATCAAAAGACTTGTAATGCAGAAAATATACAACAACGGATTGAAAGAGAAGTTTTAATGATGCAATATAATTTCACTGAATATGCAATTAGACTGAGAGGACTGCAGGAAAATAACAGAGATGATTTAAGGAAAATATCTTCTGAAATTCTGGCTGGGATTTTAAAGGTTCAACCTGAGGAAGTATTTTGTAGGATCGATAGAGTTTATAGAATAAATTCCTGGACTGCAAAGCAAAGGCAATTGCCTAGAGATGTGGTGATTTATTTTACAGATAAGGAGATAAGAAATAATATTGTGCAAAATTCTTACAACTCTACTTTGCAATGGTTTGGAAGAAAGATTTGGATATACAAAGAGCTCCCGCCCAAGATGTTATTGGAAAGAAAGAAATTTGGTTTTCTGGTGACTGAACTTAAAAAAAGAAATATTCTATTCAGGTGGGATGCTCCAGTTGGTATTATATTGAGATATCAAGGAGAAAGATATCAATTAAATACTGTTGAAAAAGCGGAAGAATTTTATCAAAAAATTTTGAAAATGAATTCAACATCTTTATGCACAATACAGGATAAGCAGAAGGAATTGGAAATAAAGAGAAAACATTGAATTATAGAGGCTTCTGTAGACAAATTGCCTTCGGATTCTTTAGACACCTCAGCTGGATTATCTACAAATAAAAGAGAAGTGGCATCGGATTCTAACGTGATGATGATTCATCAAGTCACAGACAAGCATGGAAATCAATTAGCTGATATACAATTGATAGAAAAGAAATATGAGTTACATAAGCAAAACCAACAAGATCAAGTCATAAAGCAGAATGAAAATCGATCAGTCGATATACAACTTGTAGAAAGGAAATTAGGATGGAGATCAAACCCACAAAAGGAAAAGAAAAAAAGGAATAGGTCTCACAAAAATAAAAATTTCTAAATTAAGCAACAGTGAAGCCAGTTTTTTTTTTAAAAAAATGAATGAATATATGAAAAGACAGCTGAGGCGAAGTATTGGTTAACATTATCCTGAGGAGAGTGACAGACCTCTGCAATGCCGTAATTTTGGGATGTGAAAAGAGCCTTAAATTGGTTGGATTGGAATTATCTATTTTGGATTTCTTTTTATTGATAAATGTATTATATTTATGTTGAGCTATAAGGCAAGAGAGCTGGGGCACGCAGAAGATCTGGTTGTTACCCATTATGATGATGGGAATTAATAATCCTGAAGAAAACCACAATTACAGATATTATATGGAATATAATTATAATGTCACTCGGGTGGTTGTTTTCCTTTTTTATATATATATGAGGAGATTTATTACTGATGGGGGCAGATGATAACTGAGGATTTTGAACAATCTGTTGCAACTAGGATGCTATGTTACCCTAATATGGATGATGTACTCAAGAATCTAGTGGAAAGACATCAAAGAAGATATTATATGGATTATAAATTTAAAGTTATTGATTTTTTCTATATAACGGAATATTTTTTTTAGTAGGGCGGGCAGTAGATTAAAGATATTAAGAATTGTTGTGTATGGTAATTTTGTAGGAAAGTGGGTGGAGATAGGTTAGTTTACTGATTGTTTAGTTTAAGAAAAGGGATGCTTAAGTGATATATTTAAGGGAGTGGAGCAAATGGATGGAGCTGAATAAATGTTAAATTAGGATTTATGGGGAAGGCTGCTTTGAAATGTTATATTAATATACACAAAAGATTAAATGTTAAAGCAGGACTTATTATATAGTTTTAAAGTGGAAGGTTGTTATGAAATGTTGTATTAATATACAGATATAAGTACGGGGGAGGAGAAAAAGGGCAGATTACTAAATTGGGAGTTATAATAATATTATTATGCTAAATTAGAAGTTATTATGCAATGTTATAGTAGAATGATATTTTGAAATGTATGGTAAAAGGGGGAAGTAATAATATTAATAATATTATTAGTAAGTAAGGGTCAGTATTTAGAGGAGGGAGTAAGGGGATGGTAAAATATTATATAATCTGTTATGAATTAGGTTTTTGTTTTGTGTAGAAGTCACGGGGAGGGATGGGTGGTGAGGAGGGGTTAGGGAGGAGGGGGGGAGAAAAATGTGGGAAAAAATTTGTATTTGAAAACTTTTTCAATAAAAAAAAAAAGAATTTAGAGATACCTTTTTCAATTCTTCCTTTGTTCTCTCCTCCTATTTCCACCGATGCTTCTTTTACGATCTTCGCTTCCTTCTAAACAGCTGTCACTGTATCGGGCCAGCCGAGATGGCTGGTTTTTCCTCGATCCGAGTTAAGGGGGTTTTCCTAAACCTTCGGGGGGGTTGCTGCCCTCCCCGAGGTCCTCGGAAGTTCCCCTTTCTTCTATCGACTTCTCCGGGGTCGATAGCGCCAAAATCGGCGCTCAAATTGAGGATGTTAGGGGTTGCGAGAACGGAGAGCCGTTCCCTCATCCCTAACCCGCTGACGTCACCGCCGGAAGTCAATACTTCACATGATCTTGATTCTATCCGTTGTTTATGCAGCCTAGAACTGTGTCGGCTTTTTTGGCAGCTGCAGCACACTGCTGGTTCATATTTAAGTGATTGTCTACTAGGACTCCAAGATGCCTCTCACAGTTACTACTATTGGGCAAGGTACCACATATACGGTACCTGTACATTTTGTTTTTCTTGACTAAATGTAGAACCTTACTTTTTTCACCATTGAATTTCATTTTGTTAGATAGCGCCTAATGTTCAAGTCTATCAAGTTCCTTCTGTATCTTAAGCCTATCTTCTGGAGTGTTGGCTATTCCTGCTAGCTTGGTGTCATCTGCAAATTTGATGAGTTCCCCTCATCCAAATCATTGATGAAGATGTTGAAGAGTACTGGTCTAAAACAGAGCCTTGGGGTACTCCACTGCATACTTCCCTCCATGTAGATGCAGTTCCATTGAGGACTACAAGTTGAGTGCGGTGGTCAGCCAGTTACGAATCCATCTGGTGGTGATGGTGTCTAACCCATATTTTTTTATCTTATCAAGTAGTAGGTTATGGTCTATTTTATCAAATGCCTTTCTGAAGCATTCCTCTGGTCCACTAATTTTGTCATTTTGTCAAAGAATGCAATAAGATTAGTCTGGCATGATCTGTTTTTGACAAACCCATGTTCACTTTTGATTATTACTACCGTATTTTTTGGAGTATAAGACACACCAGAGTATAAGTCGCACCTTAGTTTTTGGGGAGGAAAATAAGAAAAAAGCTGATTGGCAGGTGGATCAGCCTTCCAGAATACCACCAATCAGCTGTTCCTAGAGGTGAATTTTAACAACAGGTTCCTTGGTTGTGAGCTCTGTGCCTTGCTTTTTTTTTTCCTGCCTCTGAAACTTCTGAAACTCCATTTCAGAAAAATCTTTTTCCTGCCTCTGAAAGCCTCCGAAACAGAGCTTCAGAAAAAAAGCCTCTGAAGCTCTGTTTGGCGGCTTCTTTTCTGAAGCTTCGTTTCTGATGCTTTTTTCAGCTTCTGAAACCTCCGTTTGAGAAGCTGGGTGGGGCTACATATGGAGTATAAGACGCACCCAGGTTTTCACCCTCTTTTTTTGGGGAAAAAGGTACGTCTTATACTCTGAAAAATATAGTACTTTGTTTGCTTCTAGGTGTTCACTGATTTATTGCTTGATTATCTTTTCCAGAATCTTCCCTGGTATTGAGGTCAGGCTGATAGGTCTGTAGTTTCCTGGATCTATTTTTTTTCCTTTTTTGAAGATGGGAACTATATCAGCTCTTTTCCAGACCTTTGGCAGTTCCCTGGTGCTCCAGGATCTTTGAAAGATATAGTTCAATGGTTCTTTTTTTTTTTCCTTATTTTTTTTATTTTTAAACAAACAATTCATCATTAATCAATCAGTGTAACATATGGGTACAAATTTTTTTCAACATTTATCATCATTTTCTTAGTACATATTTATCTTTCTTACATTTAAATTTAATGTATTACAAGATATATTCCCTATGTTTCTTATTTTTACATTGTCTATTGTCTATATTCAGTCTCTATCCATTGATAAAATTGGCCCCATATGTTGAAATACTCCAATTCTTCCTTCCCTCTAATTGCTAATGTTAATCTACTCATTTCTGCACATTCTAATATTTTCTTAATTAGCTCTCTTTTTGTAGGAATTTTTTCTGCTTTCCAATTTTGTGCAAATACCATTCTTGCTGCAGTTATTACATTTATAATCAAATATGTATTTTCTTTACTGAATTTCTCTGGTAAGATACCCAACAGGAACAGCTCCGGTTTAAGATCAATGTGTTGCTGTATCATTTTTCTCTAGCCATATTCAAACTTTTGCCCAATAATTTCTCACTTCTGGACATGTCCACCACATGTGATAATATGATCCAGATGTCTGGTGGCATTTCCAACATTTAGTTGATTTATCTTTGAACATTTTTGCCAATCTTTCCGGTGACATGTGCCATCTATAAAACATTTTACACAAGTTCTCTTTATATGCTGTAGTCATTGTTAATTTGTAATTTCTTTCCCATAATTGCTGCCATTTATCTAATTCTATTGTATATCCAATTTTTTTTGCCCAGGCTATCATTGTTTCTTTTACTTGTTCTTCTTCTAATTTAACTTCAAATAAATAACTATAGAATTTTTAAATCATTTTCTCATCCTGTTCCTGTATCTCATCCAATTCTGTCATCTCCAAGTAAAAACCATATAACTTTGCATCTTTTTAATATCTCGATTGTATTTGCAGTTGTGTATACTCCATAACAATCCCTTGTTCTACTAGTTCTTGTTTCGTTTTCAATTCCCCCTTTTCTGATAAAATATCTTTATATCTAATAATATTCCCCATATTAATAATATTTGGATGTACTAATGCTTCCATTGTTGAAAGCCATGTTGGTATTTTCAAATAATGTTTTTGTCTAACCTTCTCCCATACTAATAATAAAGCATTCCTTACATAATAAAGTGAAAGTTTCTTTTACTAAAGCAAAGCACTTACAACAAAAGCAAAGTGGATCTGAGTATTCCCGCACAAAGGTTGCAATTTTCCCCTTCCTTTGGGCCTCCCTCACTTGTCCACTCCATCAGTGTCCAATAGGGTTTTTTTAATGTTTTGGGATCAGCTTTGAAGGTTGGTATCTCTCTGGTGTAGTTTCGCATACGTTCTCAGGCTTTGTCCTTGATCAGCCACTTTAGTCCGGATCTCTGGTTTCTGTCACCCTGACACCCCTTGCCTATCCTTGCACATTCCCATTCTCAATTATTACTTCTCCAATTGCCCCTCCCCCCATTTTATGACAGGATGCCAGCAAAGTGAGGTATGCTGTAAGTGGCAGGACTGACAGTTACTTCCAATCTTCAGCACAAGTATAAACAAATTTAATAACTTTTCAACCCCTATAAACTTACTGATACATATCTCTTCATCCCATATCTCATCCCTTATATATAAGCAAATCAGTAAAACATCAAATTTTTAATGGTGTCAGCAGGAAGTGAATAAAGTGTTGCTGGAAATTGGAAAAATTGTCATACTTTAACCTTGGTTATAAATCAACTTTATATTCCTTCCATTTACTTTCAACGGATTTAATCTTTAATTCAGTCAAATACTGTTGTAGGATTTGATTTGTCTTCAATTATTCTTTATCCCATTGCACATATTTCACCAATGCTTTCACAAGCTTCTTTTGTAGATACACTAAGAAAACATTTTCCAGGTGATTTTCTTAGTTTATCATTTGTATTTCCATTTTAATTTTTAAACTTCAGCCAGTTTTTTTGTATATCCAGTATCCAAATCATTATCCTGGTCTGTCACTTATAGTTCCACTTTCAGTACTTTCTCTATCATAAGGTGACCAGATTTTAACATTGGTAAAGAGGGACATTGTGGGCGTGGCTTATTTTGTGGGCGTGGCTAGCTGGTCATGTGACCGGGTGGGCGTGGCTAGCTGGTCATGTGACCGGGTGGCCATGGCTATGTGTATAGGGTAAGGTGAACAGATTTTAACATTGGTAAGAGGGACACCATTGTGGGCGTGGCTTATTGTGTGGGCGTGGCTTGGAGGCCATGTAACTGGGTGGGCGTGGCTAGCTGGTCATGTGACCGGGTGGCCATGGCTATGTGTATAGGGACTACTCAGAGGGCTGGAAAGTCATTTCTGACAGGTCCTCACACTTTTGACTGGTCCTCACACTTATGACCATCCTCACATTTATGCCCATGCAGCATTCTTAACAACCATGTCACTCATTTCACAACTGCTTCTCTTCACCATGATGACAAGATAGGGCAAAAATGTAAAATGTGAGGACAGTCGTAAGTTCGAGGACTGGTCAAAAGTGCGAGGACCAGTCAAAAATAACTTTTTCAGCCCTCTGAGTAGTCCATATGCACAAAAGGACTAACCAGAGGGCTGAAAAAAGTCATTTCTGACAGGTCCTCGCACTTTTGACTGGTCCTCACACTTATGACCATCCTCACATTTATGCCCGTGCAGCATTCTTAACAACCACGTCACTCATTTCACAACTGCTTCTCTTCACCATGATGACAAAATAGGGCAAAAATGTAAAATGTGAGGACAGTCGTAAGTTCGAGGACTGGTCAAAAGTGCGAGGACCAGTCAAAAATAACTTTTTCAGCCCTCTGAGTAGTCCATATGCACAAAAGGACTAACCAGAGGACTGAAAAAAGTCATTTCTGACAGGTCCTCACACTTTTGACTGGTCCTCACACTTATGACCATCCTCACATTTATGCCCGTGCAGCATTCTTAACAACCATGTCACTCATTTCACAACTGCTTCTCTTCACCATGATGACAAGATAGGGCAAAAATGTAAAATGTGAGGACAGTCGTAAGTTCGAGGACTGGTCAAAAGTGCGAGGACCAGTCAAAAATAACTTTTTCAGCCCTCTGAGTAGTCCATATGCATAAAAGGATACAGTAATTGAGAGGGATGAAGGAAGGGAAGGGAAATTAGAGTAGGAGTGACGGTTAAGAGAGGGAGGAAGAGAGGAGGAGAAGGAGAAAGGAAGAGGAAGTAGGGAGGAGAAGAAGAGGGGGGGAAGAGAAAGTAAGAAGGAAAGAAAAGAGAGGTGGTAGGTTTGAGGAGAAAGATTGCTGTACAATAAAAAAGATGAAAGGGAAGAAAGCCAACCCCAAACAAATATAAAGATATTAAGATAAAGAATGAATTGTTAAACTTTAAAGAATAAAAGAGAACAAATATGAATAAATAGCAATAATTAGAAACACACATACATACAATGTATTTTCTTTGAACAGAATATTTGGCTGGTTCACAAATTTAAACAGTGTTTAGTCATTTCAATTAAATTTACAATTTCTATATTTCCTTTTTGCCATATTTATTCCTCATCTATTTTTTTAAAAAAACAATATTACCCTTCATCCTCATCTCTAATCTTAATCAAATTCAATTTTTCCCTTCTATTCTATTTTATACCCCTTCCCATTGTCATCTATTTTTATATCCATCCTCACATTGGTTAATTATGTAATTATGTAATACAGTTGTTTAATACAAATTCAACATTTTAATATAAATCAATTAGTTATCTAACTATCTTTTTTGTATATTAATCAATATGAACATGAATATTCCAATTATTTCCATGCAATCCAATTTCTTACAAATCAATTAATTATACTTACCAATAATAATAAACCAAATAATTTCCCCCATATATTCCTCCAAACCACAACTTAACCATTTCTGCTTTCAACACAGTATACAATTAATAATATCTCAATTATTACAATTCCCTAGTTAAAAAGAGCTTTTTTTTCTTTTGTGTTTTAAAATCTTGAACTCTCCTCTTTTGCCCTAAATAATTTTCCATTGTTTGCACTTACCTTTTTTGGTGAGGAAAAGGAAAATAAATCTGCTGCCTAATTTTCCAACATTGCAAGCAAACCGCAAAGCCAACAGCCTGTTTTACTTTCACTTTCGTTTTGAGCTTGGTTTGCACAAAGAGAAAAAAAAACCTGCTGAGCAATTTAGCAAGAGCAGAGCCCTGTGCAAATCAGCTGAGAGGGGGAAGCCGAGCTAATTAACATAGGGCGGCCCTTTGAAGCCCCGCGGCAAGAGTTTAAACAGATTTTTTCCCTCCAGCCATCAGCGGGGATTCAGGAGGCAGCCGGGAACCAGGAGGCAGAATGAAAAATCGGGACTTTTTTAAAACGCCGCGGGACGCGGGACAAATTGCTCAAAAGCGGGACTGTCCCGCCAAAAGCGGGACGTCTGGTCACCTTACTCTATCAGATAAAATTTGTTGCAGATTTGCCATTCCTTCATTAACATCTTTTGGACATTAAAGCAGATATCATTACTGTCAGCGTTGATACTGTCATTATAATTTCTGGCTCCATTCTATGATACTTTAAAGTTTTCAATTTATAACATTTTGTGTCATTTTGCAAGTCCCAGTATTAACTGACATAAAGAACAGGCTTGTAATTTTTTTCCCTCTTGCTTAAAATCTTTAATTCCTTCTAGTGCCCAGTTTCTAAAATCATAAAATAACTTGTTTGTTATGTACTGCAATAGCCAGGATAGCCAAAATAAGCTATCTATCTCATATTTTTCTAACTTACTAAGAAGTAGGTTGTTGTCTACTTTGTCAAATGCCTTACTGAAATCTAGGTATTCTATGTCCACAACATCTTGCTGATCCATTAGTTTAATCACATTGTCAAAGAATGAAATAATATTTGTTTGGCATGATCTGTTTTTGACAAACTGATATTGGCTTTTGGTTATAACTTTGTTTATTTCTAGGTGCTTGCAAATCTATTGCTTGATTATTTTTATCAGGATCTTCCTGGATATTGATGTCAAGCTGATTGCTCTGTATTTTCCTGGATCATTTTTTTCCTCCTTTTTCCCTGGTTCTCCAGGATCTTTGAAAGTTATGGTACAGTGGTTCTGAGAAAACCTGCCAGCTCCTTCAGAACTCTGGGAGGTAATCCATCAGGTCCTGGTAAATTGAACTCATCTAGAGCAGACAGGTCTTCTCTTACCATTTTCTTCCATATTTTAATTTGTATTCCTAGTCTGGAATACATATATGTATATGTATATGTATATGTATATGTATATGTATATGTACATATATACATGTATATTTGCATGAAGACTGATGGAAAGCAACTCTGCTTTTTCTCTAGTGCAGCGGTTCTCAACCTGGGGATCGCGACCTCTTTGGGGATCGAACGGCCATTTCACAGGGGTCACCAAAGCCCTCTCTCGCCCCCCCCATGCCTTCACTCACCCTCACTCTCTGCTCTGTTGGATCGCCGGCCGTTCACTTACCCCGCCCACTCCCAATCTATTGCTGCCTCCTGAGTCCCAGCTGATGGCTAGAGGAAAAAAAACTGTTTAAATTCTTGCCGCGGGGCTTCAAAGGGCCACCCTATAGCCAGTGGTGCAGCCGAACCGTTTGTTAAATTGCTGGCTTGCCCCGCCCCTCCGCACCACTATTTATTGCCAATAAATAGTGGTGGACGAGGGGCGGGGGAGCCAGCAATTTAACAAATGGTTCGGTGTTTTTTTGTAATTTTATTGGCCCGCGGAGCTTCAGCATAGGCAAATTAGCCCTTGATTAGATCGGCTCCCGACCCTCAGCTGATTTGCTCTCAGCTGTTTTGCTCAGGGCTTGCTGCTTGCTGGAGCAGATTTTTTTTCCCCTAGCTATGCTGAAAAACGAAACTGAAACTGCTTTGCTGTTGCTGCAAGGTTGGAAAATTAGGCAGGCAGATTTCTTTTCTTTTTCCTGACCAAAAAAGGTAGGTGCAAACAATGGGAAATTTAAGGCAAAAGAGGAGAGTTCAAGATTTTAAAACACAAAAGAAAAAAAGCTCTATTTAACTAGGGAATTGTAATAATTGAGATACTATTAATTGTATATTGTGTTGAAAGCAGAAATGGTTAAGTTGTGGTTTGGAGGAATATATGGGGAAAATTATTTGGTTTATTATTATTGGTAAATATAATTAATTGATTTGTAAGAAATTGGATTGCATGGAAATAATTGGAATATTCATGTTCATATTAATTAATATACAAAAAAGGTAGTTATATAACTAATTGATTTATATTAAAATGTTGAATTTATATTAAACAACTGTAATATTACATAATTAACCAAAGTGAGGATGGATATAAAAATAGATGACAATGGGAAGGGGTATAATATAGAAGAGAAGAGAAAAATTGAATTTGATTAAGATTAGAGATGAGGATGAAGGGTAATATTGGTTTTTTACAAAAATAGATGAGGAATAAATATGGCAAAAAGGAAATACAGAAATTGTAAATTTAATTGAAATGACTAAACACTGTTTAAATTTGTGAACCGGCCAAATACTCTGTTCAAAGAAAATACATTGTATGTTTGTATGTGTGTTTCTAACTATTTTTATTTATTCATATTTGTTCTCTTTTATTCTTTAAAGTTTAACAATTCATTCTTTATCTTAATATCTTTATATTTGTTTGGGGTTAGCTTTCTTCCCTTTCATCTTTTTTATTGTACAGCAATCTTTTGCCTCAAACCTACCACCTCTCTCTTTTCTTTCCTTCTTACTTTCTCTTCCTCCCCCTCTTCTTCTCCTCCCTACTTCCTCTTCCTTTCTCCTTCTCCTCCTCTCTTCCTCCCTCTCTTACCCTCACCCCTACTCTAATTTCCCTTCCCTTCCTTCATCCCTCTCTATTGCTGTATCCTTTTATGCTTTTATGCATATGGACTACTCAGAGGACTGAAAAAGTTATTTCTGACTGGTCCTCGCACTTTTGACCAGTCCTCGAACTTACGACTGTCCTCACATTTTACATTTTTGCCCTATCTTGTCACCATGGTGAAGAGAAGCAGTTGTGAAATGAGTGACATGGTTGTTAAGAAAGCTGCATGGGCATAAATGTGAGGATGGTCATAAGTGTGAGGACCAGTCAAAAGTGCGAGGACCTGTCAGAAATGACTTTTTTCAGCCCTCTGAATAGTCCCTATACACATAGCCATGGCCACCCGGTCACATGACCATCTAGCCACGCCCACCCAGTCACATGACCTCCAAGCCACGCCCACAAAATAAGCTGCGCACACAGAACCAGTAGTAAAAAAATTTAGAACCCATCCCTGGTTGGGGGTCACCACAACATGAGGAACTGTATTAAAGGGTCGCGGCATTAGGAAGGTTGAGAACCACTGCTCTACTGCCTGTCACTACCTTGCCATCTTCTCCCATTAGTGAACCAATTGTTGTTGTTGTTTTATTTTTTGTTTTTTTATGTTGAAAGAAACTTCAATATTATTATTGATATTCGTTGCAAGTCTTTGTTCATTCTGAGCCTTTGCTTTCCTGATTTCATCTTTGCAAATTCAGGCTATCTGCTGATATTCTGCCTTGGTTATGTGTCCCTCTTTCCATTTTTTGTACTTCTCTTTTTTGTGTTTCAGTTTGTCAGAGATTTCTTCATGTAACCATGCTGGTTTCTTCTTGGATTTCTTAGTTTTCTTCTTCGGTAATATTGTGGTAGACTGGGCTTTTATAATCATATTATTTAGACTTTCCCAAACTTCTTGGGTTGTTTTTCCCTTTAAAATTCTCATCCATGAAGTCCTTCCCAAGTTCCCTCTAAGTTTGTTGAAGTCAACTCTTTTAAAGTCTAGAACTCTGGATGCATTATATTGCATTCTAATCTGACAGTGACATGATCACTGTCCTCCAAGTTTCCTGCAATTTCAACCCCCTCTATCCTTTCTTCTCTGTTAGTAAGTATTAGGTCCAGTGGAGCAGTTCCTCTAGTTTCCCCTATCTTTTGGATGACAAAGTTGTTAGCTTGGTTGGTCAGGAACCTGTTATCTCCCACTTGCTGCAGAGTTTGTCTCCCAGTTGATGTCAGGATAGTTAAAGTTCCCCATTACTGCTGTGGTGTGCTTTCTATATATAGGTTAGCAAAAAGTTCGTCTATTTCTTATGTTTGGTTAGTTGATCTATCATTCGTTTTTCTTTTTATATTGACCCATATGCATTCTAGGGACTTTCATTATTGGTATTGTGCATTTCTGTAGAGTTGTAATGATCTCTTACATATAATACAACTCCAGCTCCTCTTCTGTTAGGCCTGTTTCTTTTGAACAGTTTGTATCATTCCATCAGGATATTCTAATCATGAGTTTCATCCCACCAAGTTTCAGTAATGGTAACTATATCTTACATGTCTTTATGTACTAGTACTTCAAGTTTGTCTTGTTTGTTCCCCAAACTATGAGCATTTCTGTATAGGCATTTGAGTCCTTTATTTATAGGCATTTGACCCTGGGTATGTTTCCTATATCTCCTACAAGACCCGAGGTGGCGCAGTGGTTAGAGTGCAGTACTGCAGCTACTTCAGCTGACTGCTAGTTCAGCAGATCAAATCTCACCGGCTCAAGGTTGACTCAGCCTTCCATCCTTCCGAGGTGGGTAAAATGAGAACCCAGATTGTTGGGGGTAATATGCTATTTAGTATACTGTCCTTGGTGTAAGCTGCCCAGAGTCCTCGGAGAGTGGGCAGCATAGAAATATGAATAATAAATAAATAAATAAATAAATAAATACTAAGATTTTGTACCTTCCCAATACTTCCTACCTCATTATTTGATTGATTTATGCTTGGGATTAAGTTCTAAAGATCCTAAGGATTGGTCACTCTCCCTCCTCAATTTTAGTTTAAAGCCTTTCTGATAAGTTGAGAGCCAGTCATTTTCTGACTATATTCTTCCCAATTCTTGTGAGGTGTAGCCCATCCCTTGCCAGAAGACCTTCATGTAGGTAATCCAGATTGTGGTCTAGGAATCCAAAATTCACTTGGTGGCATCAACTCTTAAGCCAGTGGTTTATTTCTAAAATCCTTTGTTTCCTCATTGGAAGTTGACCTTTTATTGGAAGTACAGATGAAAACAGCATTTGTGCTCCTAGCTCCTTAACTTTCTTGCCTACCTACTTGTGATCACTTGATAATGTTTTGGGTTCATTATAGTGTCAGTCCCTATGTTTCTTCAACTTGTAAGACAAGCACAAGTGGTAGCAGGTTTTCTCAAGATGCTCATGCATCATCATTGCTATGCACGTTGTATTTGTCGCCAGTTAACTTCCTTAAGCAATCTAAGATGCTGGTCACCATTTAAAAATGGTTCTTAAACACTTTTAACACTGTTTATATTGTTTTTATTGTTGTTAGAGTTGGGAGTTTTCCAGAGTAGATGGGTATAACAAATTAAATTTGTATTCCTGTGCCTTGAGGGAGGAGGAGGGGAGAGACAATATATCTACTAGATACATGTCTTGAAATTTCACCTTGCTGACTGAGGCCCTTCATTTCAATCAGTAAAAATAACTCAAACTTTGTCTTGTTTTCCATAGAATTAGCTACTCCTCAGAGTTTGTATCATCTGCAAAAATATCTTCTCTACATGTATATGCAAGTCATTAATTAATTCATTAACTCATTCATTCATTAATCTTGAATAGCTCTGAGCCCAGAAAAGGGTCCTCATTTGAGATTCAGACTGATACAAATAGTTCATTAGCATGAACTGACCAGTTATTTAACCTCCTAACAAAGGCATTGATCAGTATAAAATATATAAAATATAGAATAATATCATCACAAGTGCTATTGTGAGGGAGATGAGCTTCGTTGTGTGGCTTACTATACTCTCACAACGGTGTCATTTTCAGAGTTATTTCACTTTAATGTTTGCCTGGATACTTTTAGCACTTTAAAAAAGGCAAAGCTAAATAACAGGCTGAATTAGCCAGTAAATGGGCTGCCTGCAGCCATACTGCTGCCAATTTCATTTTTTGAAGTACTGCTGGGCTCCACTAACAGTCTGGCTTGCAGGAACTGTGCTAAATAAGCTTGCTATCACCACACCATTATTTTAAAGAGAAAAATAAAACCCTTCCCAATGTTTCCTGCTGAATGGATGTGTATAGAAATAGCTGTATCTTAGTAAGTACCTCTGAGAAGCTGCTTCTTTTGTTTCTTCTTGCTTTATCTTAAACAATCTGTTATGAAATAAGAAGTGCTCAGAATGCCTTCTCAGCAAATTTTGGCTCAGCAGCATTCATAATTACCATCAGGTTAAAAAAAAGAGGAAGGGAAAAGTTATTCTGTTTAACAATCTATATCTTTTGGGAATAACATACTATTAGCATATCCTAATTTAACCTGGCACTCTCTTTGTTTCTCCTCTCTTTTCCATTTCTAGGCCTTTATGATGACTCCTTGTCCAAGCCAACAGGTTTGCTTTTAGCTTCACTGGACTCAGAACCATCCTCCTGCATGTCTTTGGGACCCCGATCTTCATGCTCAAGGCCCCTGCTTGGCTGCTGCATAACACCAGCCTTCTCCCTGACTGAGGCACAGCAGGAGTTGAAGATGCTGCAGAAGCAGCTTGGAGAAAGTGAGCCTTCCTGGCCCAGTACCCCATGTAGCATGTAGCTTTGCATGACACACCCAAGCATTTCTGCTGGTACCTTTATCATTGCTAAGCATAGCTTCTTTCTTTGGTGATTTGTGACTGACCTTTTAGAGGTTCCAAATATACAGGTGAAACTCGAAAAATTAGAATATCGTACAAAAGTTCATTTATTTCAGTAATGCAACTTAAAAGGTGAAACTAATATATGAGATAGACCCATTACATGCAAAGCGAAATAGTTCAAGCCTTGATTTGTCATACTTTTGATGATAATGGCTTACAGCTCATGAAAACCCCAAATTCACAATCTCAGAAAATTAGAATACTACATGAAATCAATAAAATAAGGATTGTACATAGAACAATATCGGACCTCTGAAAAGTATAAGCATGCATATGTACTCAGTACTTGGTTTGGGCCCCTTCTGCATCAATTACTGCCTCAATGCGGCGTGGCATGGATGCTATCAGCCTGTGGCACTGCTGAGGTTTTATGGAAGACCAGGATGCTTCAATAGCGGCCTTCAGCTCTTCTGCATTGTTCGGTCTCATGTCTCTCATCTTTCTTTTGGCAATGCCCATAGATTCTCTATGGGGTTCAGGTCAGGCGAGTTTGCTGGCCAATCAAGCACAGTAATCCCATGGTCATTGAACCAGGTTTTGGTACTTTTGGCAGTGTGGGCAGGTGCCAAGTCCTGCTGGAAAATGAAGTCAGCATCCCCATAAAGCTTGTCTGTGGAAGGAAGCATGAAGTGCTCCAAAATCTCCTGGTAGATGGCTGCGTTGACCCTGGACTTAATGAAGCACAGTGGACCAACACCAGCAGATGACAAGGCTCCCCAAATCAACACAGACTGTGGAAACTTCACACTGGACTTCAAGCATCTTGCAGTGTGTGCCTCTCCATTCTTTCTCTAGACTCTGGGTCCTTGGTTTCCAAATGAGATGCAAAAGTTGCTCTCATCAGAAAAGAGGATTTTGGACCACTGAGCAACAGACTAGTTCTTTTTTTCTTTAGCCCAGGTAAGACGCTTCTGACGTTGTTTGTTGTTCAGGAGCGGCTTGACAAAAGGAATACTACATTTGAAGCCCATGTCCAGGATCCGTCTGTGTGTGGTGGCTCTTGATGCACTGACTCCAGCCTCAGTCTACTCCTTGTGAAAGTCCCCAACACTTTTGAATGGCCTTTTCCTGACAATCCTCTCCAGGCTGCGGTCTTCCCTGCTGCTTGTGCACCTTTTTCTTCCACACTTTTCCCTTCCACATAACTTTCTATTAATGTGCTTTGATACAGCACTTTGGGAACATCCAACTTCTTTTGCAATTACCTTTTGAGGCTTTCCCTCCTTATGGAGGGTGTCAATAATGGTTTTCTGCACAACTGTCAGGTCAGAGTCTTTCCCACGATTGTGATTCCTACTGAACCAGACTGAGAGACAATTTAAAGGCTCAGGAACCCTTTGCAGGTGTTATGGCTTAATTAGCTGATTAGAGTGGGACACTTTGAGCCTAGAATATTGAACCTTTTCACAATATTCTAATTTTCTAAGATTGTGAATTTGGGGTTTTCATGAGCTGTAAGCCATAATCATCAAAATTATGACAAATAAAGGCTTGAACTATCTCGCTTTGCATGTAATGAGTCTATCTCATATATTAGTTTCACTTTTTAAGTTGCATTACTGAAATAAATGAACTTTTGTATGATATTCTAATTTTTCGAGTTTCACCTGTAGAGTGTAACTGAGTGTATTTGGTATAGTGGTGAAGGTGCTGATGTAGAAACCAGCAGACTGTGAGTGTTAGTCCTGCTTTAGGCATGAAAGCCAGCTAACAGTAACAGTAAGAGTTGGAAGGGACCTTGGAGGTCATCTAGTCCAACCCACTGCTCATGTGAGTCAAACCGCTGAACTGCTGACCTTTCTGATCGATAGGCTCAGCGTCTTAGCTGAGCCACCTAGACAGGCAAGTGACTAGCCAAGAGACCTTGGAGTAGTTATTCTCTCAGCCCAGCCTTCTTCACAAGATTGTTGTTGGGGAAACTAGAAGGAGGGATTGTTACTGTATATATGCCCATTGTCTTAAGTTATTTATAAAAAAATAATAATGAGGGGATAAAAATTAAACATAAGTAAAATCATAGATAAATTCACTGATGTGATTTATTTGGAGCTTGGGGGTGGGGGGGAATTAATATTGTTCTGCTCCATGAAGGGGTTAAGATAGTTTGATCAGAGGTAGTCAACAGTTTAGCAGAACTGCAAGGCTGTAATGAACTAAAAATATTTAATTGTAATTTGGTTTCTGTGAACATGAATTACATGTCTTTGGTATCTCATAGCAGCACAAGACACTAAAATACAAACTAGTCAATCACAACTTGGACTGCCATATTATATGAATCCAATTCTTGAGTATTTATGTATTGTACAAATCCAAAAATCTGGATTGAATAAACTCTGATTAAGTGAATCATGCGTAAGGACTTTGTATGAAGACCTTCAGTGATCATCACTGGTTTCCCAATATATACAGGTATATCTACCCCTCCTGTATTTAATTGCCCCTTTTAAAATGGAGAGGTCGAATTAAACAATCTGATTACTACTGCAGTGCAAAAAGATTATTGCTCTAACCTCTCATTAATAATCTCTTCTTCTTCTTCTTCTTCTTCTTCTTCTTCTTCTTCTTCTTCTTCTTCTTCTTCTTCTTCTTCTTCTTCTTCTTCCTCTTCTTCCTCTTCCTCCTCCTCCTCCTCCTCCACCTCCACCTCCACTTCCACCTCCACCACGTCGCCATTGCCTTGGAGGTGGGATCCCAGATACCGAAAAATGTCCACCTTCTTTAGGTTTTCTCCATTGATTTGAAGCATTCCAGGGGTGGTGACAGTCTCTTAAGTATTCCATTTTTTTGATGTTGAGGTGGAGTCCAAAATGGTTGAGGTGATCATTCCATGTTTGAACTTGCTACTGTAGTTCACCTCTGGTGGTGGAAGCAAGCATAACATCATCAGCATAGAGCAGAGTCCAGGGTGTGTTCTGCTGCAGATCATGTGTGATGGTATCCATTACCAGTATAAACAAAAATGGTGACAGTGCAGAGCCTTGGTGTACTCCAACCATCACTGGGAATCTGTTGGAGAAGCCAGCTGGGCATCGCACTTGGCTGCTGGTGTCCTTGTACAGCATTTTGACCCAGTCAATGAGTGGTTCAGGTAGTCCATGATCCTGGAGGGCAAACCAGATCAGTTGGTGTGAGACACAATCAAATGCCTTCTCCAGGTCTAGGAATGCCATATGTAGTGGTTGTCTCTTCTCACAGTGTTTCTCTATGAGCTGACGGGCTGCAAAGATGGCATCAGTTGTTCCACATCTTTTAATGAAGCCGCATTGGTTGATGGTGAGTTGGGTGATGCTGCAAATGTGTTGATCAAGGATTGTGTCAAAGATCTTCATAGTGTGAGACAGAAGGCAGATTAGGCGATAGTTGGCATAGTCAGCTGAATCACCCTTGTTCTCAAAGAACTAGTTAACCAATCAGTTGGTACATGGCTAGTGTTCATTACAGCATTGAAGAACTCAGTCAGCCAAGGTATTCCTGTGTCTCGCACGTCCTTTAGTTTCCAGAAATCCATGGGCAGATTGTAGGTGCCTTCAAGTTCTTTATTCTGTCCACAGCTTTGTTGACTTCTTCCTCAGTTATGAGTGGAATGGGCCAATGGGTTGATGTGCCTTCTGGAATTGGTGGATGTGGGAATTCAGTGTTGGAGATCTCATTGAAATGATCTTGCCATCGTTGCAGGATCTCCTGTTTGTCTTGGAGTCGTTTGCCATTCTTGTCCTTCATGCATATGAACCTCTTCATGCACCTCTCAATGTCTTGTGCAGCCTTCTTCCATGCTTTGGCCAATCGGTAAATGTCTTTCTCCCCTTCCCTCATCTCCAGGCGGTCATATAGGTCTTGGCAGTGTTCTGCCCTGACTTCAGCAACCATTCTCTTGGCTGCTCTTTTGGTGGTTACATACAGTCAGGTCCAGAAATATTGGGACATCGACACAATTCTAACATCTTTGGCTCTATACACCACCACAATGGAGTTGGAATGAAACAAACACAATGTGCGTTAACTGCAGACTGTCAGCTTTAATTTGAGGGTATGTACATCCAACTCAGGTGAACGGTGTAGGACTTACAGCAGTTTGTATATGTGTCTCCCACTTGTTAAGGGACCAAAAGTAATGGGACAATTGGCTTCTTAGCTGTTCCATGGCCAGGTGTGTGATATTCCCTCATTACCCCAATTACAATGTGCAGATAAAAGGCCCAGAGTTCATTTCAAGTGTGCTATTTGCATTTGGAATCTGTTGCTGTCAACTCTCAAGATGAGATCCAAAGAGCTGTCACTATCAGTGAAGCAAGCCATCATTAGGCTGAAGAAACAAAACAAACCCATCAGAGAGCTAGCAAGAACATTAGGCGTGGCCAAAACAACTGTTTGAAACATTCTCAAAAAGAAGGAATGCACCGGTGAGCTCAGCAACACCAAAAGACCTGGGAGACCACGGAAAACAAGTATGGTGGATGACCGAAGAATTCTTTCCCTGGTGAAGAAAACACCCTTCACAACAGTTGGCCAGATCAAGAACACTCTCCAGGAGGTAGGTGTATGTGTGTCAAAGTCAACAATCAAGAGAAGACTTCACCAGAGTGAATACAGAGGGTTCACCACAAGGTGTAAACCATTGGTGAGCCTCAAAAACAGGAAGGCCAGATTAGAGTTTGCCAAACAACATCTAACAAAGCCTTCACAGTTCTGGAACAAGATCCTATGGACAGATGAGACCAAGATCAACTTGTACCAGAGTGATGGGAAGAGAAGAGTATGGAGAAGGAAAGGAATTGCTCATGATCCTAAGCATACCACCTCATCAGTAAAGCATGGTGGTGGTAGTGTCATGGCGTGGGCATGTATGGCTGCCAATGGAACTGGTTCTCTTGTATTTATTGATGTGACTGCTGACAAAAGCAGCAGGATGAATTCTGAAGTGTTTCGGGCAATATTATCTGCTCACATTCAGCCAAATGCTGCAGAACTCATTGGACGGCGCTTCACAGTGCAGATGGACAATGACCCAAAGCATACTGCAAAAGCAACCAAAGAGTTTTTGAAGGGACGGAAGTGGAATGTTATGCAATGGCCAAGTCAATCACCTGACCTGAATCCCATTGAGCATGCATTTCACTTGCTGAAGACAAAACTGAAGGGAAAATTGATCCCGTCCTCTCAGTTTTAATTGATTCAGTTTTAATTTGGGTTGTTTTAAATTATTTGGGCCAAAATTATTTAATTGTTTTTAAATTGTTTTTTAAATTTTGTATACAATGTTTTATTTTGGCTGTGCACCACCCTGAGTCTTGCGGGAGAAGGGCGGTATAGAAATAAAATAAATAATAAAATAAATAATAATAATAAAAAATGCCCCAAGGACAAGCAGGAACTGAAGACAGTTGCAGTAGAGGCCTGGCAGAGCATCACCAGGGATGAAACCCAGCGTCTGTGATGTCTATGCGTTCCAGACTTCAGGTTGTGATTGACTGCAAAGGATTTGCAACCAAGTATTAAGAAGGGAAAGTTTGATTTATGATTATTATTCTGTCCCATTACTTTTGGTCCTATTACTTTTGGTCTTAACAAGTGGGAGGCACATATGCAAACTGCTGTAAGTCCTACACCGTTCACCTGAGTTGGATGTACATACCCTCAAATTAAAGCTGACAGTCTGCAGTTAACGCACATTGTGTTTCTTTCATTCCAACTTCATTGTGGTGGTGTATAGAGCCAAAGATGTTAGAATTGTGTCGATGTCCCAATATTTCTGGACCTGACTGTAGTTCTGTCAATTCTCTTCGGTCTTATCTGCCTGCCATTTCTTGAAAGTTTGCTTCTTTTCCTGCATTTTCTTGTGTATTTGGTCAGTCCACAGCCATGTTAGTTTGTCAATATAACAGTGACCTGATTTTGTGACATGGAGGGTTTCTCTGGCAGTGCTGATGACAGAAACAGAGTGTTGACAAGGTGATGTTACTTGTAGCAGCACTGATATATGATTTTTCTGGTCACTGCTTCTTTGTGGTCCTGCAACTTCCATCATTTGATCCTCTCGGGGCCTGTGGTGCTATTGATTCTCTTATGGCCTTTTATTTTTAGATCTGTAATAAGTAATTTGTGTTGTGGGACAAGAACATCAGAGGGGATAACTTTCGTGTTACATACCATAGCAAGGCCATGTCTTCTCAAAAGAATAAAATTGATCTGACTATTTTTTCTTTCACTGGTGAAAGTAATGAGATGGTCTGGACATTTCTTGAAATGTGTTGCAGATCACAAGATCATTTGCTTCTGCAAAGTCCAGGATTTGAAATCCATCTTCATTGTGGTTTCCATAACCTTTGTTCCCATGGCATTGGTAGCCATCCCGACTGTTTCCCACATGACCATTTAAGATCTACAGAGGAGCAGTAGATCTTCTTCAGGGCAGACACAGATTTTAGTCTGCAGTTCATTCTAGAATTGATCCTTGGTGTCTTCATCGAGTCCTGTTTATGGGGCAGATGGTTGTCTTGTAAATCTTAGATTTAAGACGGGTTGCCTTTCGTCTGTCACATAACACACAAATGAGTTCTCACCAACACATCCAGGCTGCATTCACCCTTGCTTGCACCTCCCCATTGATGTCGCCATTGCCTTGGAGGTGGGATCCCAGATACCGAAAAATGTCCACCTTCTTTAGGTTTTCTCCATTGATTTGAAGCATTCCAGGGGTGGTGACAGTCTTTAAGTATTCAGTTTTCTTGATGTTGGGTGGGACACTGCCCAACTGTCAAGGACTCTGGAGGCTGACTACAATCAAACAAAGAAATTATGATAAAATCAATAAAGGATAAAAGATAAAGATAAAAGATGCAAGTGAAACAGACCAGATAGAAAAAAAAACAGTGCAAAAGGCTTGGGTGCAGAGTTAGGTCTTCACAGCCATTTTACAGCAGAGTGGGGGCCATCCAGATCTCAGGGGGAACCCCATTCCAGAGGATGGTGATGGTGAACATTGCTTTGAAGTACAAATTTTGCCTTTTTTGGACATGCATGACCATCACACACACACACGCACGCGCGCGCACACACACACACACACGCACAGACACACACACACACACACACACACACACACACACACACACACACACACAAAGGTATTAATGAATATACCATTCCACCATCTTGCTCATTTTGACATACCCAAACAATCACATATCCATGGATTCTGTTGAAACAGGAGGTTTGGTAAGAATCTATCAGGCATCAGCTATAGCTGAATTCATTCTTTGATTACTATTTTGCCCAGGGCTTCTGAAGTCAGAAAGACACATGTAGGGAGAACAGAAATGTACACACAGATGCAATATGTTACTTCTTCACATGACAAAAAATTAAAATGCTTTCTATTGATCTCTTCTGGCAAAGCAACTGGAAAAAATTCCTGGAATCATGCTCTACCTAAGGATTTTTCAAAGTATAAGAAATTCCAATCCCTGATGTCTTGTTATTTGTTTCTGATCATTAAAACATTTTTAATGAAAACATTTAATGAAACAGTAGCAACAATGGTGAGCTGGAAGATCTGCAAGAAATACCATTTGCCTGCAAGCAAGAACTGGTGGGACCATAAAAAAGAGAAAATAATAGAAAACGAAGAAACTAAAGTGTCTGGGGCTTTAGAATTCAAACAGACAGGTGTTGCCACATGAGACCTCAGATTTAACAATTGTGGATAAAAAAGACAAAAAGTCTGGATAGTGGACATGGTGATACATGAAGACAAAAGAATAGGATCTTTGGTTTGGCGTCATTGCATTACAGTCGTAGGAAGCAGGGCTCCGCGAACCTAGGCTGAACTCTCCTCATTAGGGGGCCCTTAAAGGGCTAAAGTCACCCTGTAGGGATGACAAAGAAAGGATACCTTGCAGATCGTGGAGAGCTGCTTACTCTCCTATCCAACAATGAAGGAGAGGCGGCCATATGGGCGCTTGTGAAGCTGGGACAACCGAAGAAAGAAATGTGCTGGGGCGTGTTTGAACAGTGGTTTGGAGCTGGGTGAGATGATTTTCAACTTCTTTACTAGAGATTAAACCCCAAAGAAAAGAAACCCTGGAAAGATATCTCTTCTAAACATTATAAGTGGTGAAAAAATACTTAAAGAAAAATCATCTTGAAAAATCAGACTTGAAAAATAATGAAATTTAAGAAAGGATAAAAATTTTAAAATACAGGAAGACTGGATTTGAATATTTGATTGGCACACTTTGAAAAGGCATTTTAAAATGCTGGAAATATTGGACTGTATATTGGAAAAAGTGAAAGAAAGTATGTGATGGAAAATCAGAACAGTTTTCGGCTTATAGTGGGTGCAATGCTAAAATCTTAGGCAAGGATGCCATCTACTGATGAAAAAAAGAAAATACACTATATTTTTACAAAGCTGAGAAATCCTTGGGATTAATCAGGAATACAGAGTGGAGATAAACAACATCCGGAAGACTCTGTTTTCTGCTGCATATTGTTTGATAATTATTCTTTTCAAGACTGAGGAGGGAAAATCTCTGAGACTTTTGAAGATTGCTAAGTAGAATGGTTCACAAACACTTGGAACTATCACTGAAGTCAAAGAGTTGGTTACGTGACTGATGAAGATAAGGGAAAATCTGGAAGGAGTAAATTGACTGGTGGAGGACTATAAAGAACTACAAATATTGGGCATTTTGAGAAATGATTTTGGGACTGAGTGAAAGCTGTAATCAATAAGCTGGCTTATTGATACTACAGAGAACTAAGAGTTTGGGATTTTGATAGATTTGTGTGTATTTCTTGGAACTATTATGTAAGGCAAAATGCTTCAACAGGGAAACACAAGCATAATGCAAGAAGAAATATTATTCATGTTTCAAAGCATGTATGAAACTATGACAAAGAACCATGGGGTGATAAATGCATGATATAGATGTTAGATTAGAAAATGTGCAGCAAATGACAATGGAAAATGAACAGGAAACTCAGGTAATGAAGGAGAAAATAGAAACAGTAGAGGAAAGAGAAGAGCAGACAAAACAACAAATGAACCCAAAAGATAAGGAGAAGGTAGAGATAATTACAAGGAAGGAAATAGGCTAAGCTGACAATATATTTAGAGACTCAAAAATAGAATTAGACAGGCAGAAAGACATCCTTGAAGTGAGGATAGGGACGCTGATAGACATAATGAAGATCTAGCAGCGAGAGATAGAGGCAGAGATAGAAAGAACATTTATACCAAACAAGAATGATATATGGAGAAATAAAACATTAAAGGAGTATGGAAAGCAAGCCAAAAAATCAATAAGATTGGCACATTGAAGCAAAAAAGAGATGATGGGTAGAAGTAGAATATCCACCAATATAAGATGTGTGTTACTTGGATTTAGAATAGAGGTAGGAATTAGGAAGAGGGGAAATATTATTATGCATATTCTTATATAATGTTTTAAAATTAGTAGGTAGAGGAAAGGATTAGAAGATGAAAAATGATTGTATTATACACATTTAAATAACATTACTAAGGTTATCATGGCTATTAGCATTAAATAATAAAACATTGAATAATTAAACGATGAGGGATTTTATATATATGGTGGAATAAATATTATAATGTTAACCTTGATTGTAATACATATATTGTTATGACAATGACATGAGTATGCTACTATAATTTTCAAATTTACGAGAACTGAAATAGTAAAATGGATAAGAGAGGAAAAATAGAAATAGAACACCTATTAATATAAGATTTGTATTATTAAGATATGAAACAGAGGCAGAAACTGGAATGGGGAAATAGCACAATATTACTATGAATATTTTTATGTAAGATGTTAAAATTAGTATACAGATGAAAGTATTAGAAATTGAAATATGATTGTATTATGTACAATGTTATTTATCATAATGGTGTGAGCATGATCAATGTAAGGTTATCAAAATTGTCAATTTTATTATTATTATTTGGTATCAAAATGAACGATACCCAGAAGCCACACTGTTCATATATTTAATACATATATACATATATACATTAAAAAAACATTTTAAAAAAGACAGAAGAATAGAAGACAAGAACTGGAGATGATAACAGAATACAAAGACCTTCAAATAGAAATAAAACAACTGTAGCAAAAGAAAGCAAAGATAGTACCAATAGTAATAGGCACCTTGGGTGCAATTCCAAAACAACTGGAGCACTACTTGAACACCATCAGCATTTACAAAATCACCATCAATCAATTGCAAAATGCAGCTTTATTCGGAACAGCTTACATCCTGCAGTGATACCTTTAACACCATCTACCTATCCCTTGGGAAGAACTTGATAAGTGGATAAAAATGCCAAGTCCAGTCCAAACATCTGGCTGATTGTGTGAAGCATAATAATAATCTGTCTGTAAAAAACAGGAAGAGCTTGTCTCTGTAGAACTGTGCCAATACACTAATGCCCTCTCATTTCTGATACCCCTCAAGATATGTCTGCTGTGATGAAAGATTTGTCCATAGGAGCTTTCCTAATCTTCTTTGTTCCAAGTCTGTTTGTTTGTTAATTTATTTATTAAATTTATATGAGCATCCATGTCACAGAAAATGACTTTTGGCAGTATACAACAATGTAAAAGTTTGTTGTATTTGTACTGCTATAGACCATATTCTTTTGTCTGTTATAGTGAGCATGATACATATCTCTCCTTTGGTAATTTATGTCTGTACCGTGGCATCCAACATTGCCATCAATAAAAGAATCATTTATTGGCATTTTTCCTGCAGGTGGCCCAATTATCTCCTCCAAAAACAGCTCTCATGCTTGTCACCATGTTCCTCACTTACTTCATGTGGAAAGTACTGCTGATTGGAAGATTAAATCCAAGGAACAATTGGAGGAGAGCTACATCCCTCCATGTACTCATCCATTCAGGCAGCTTCAGGAGGGACTTGTCTCTGCATCATGTTGCCCACCAGCCCTTCCTACCCAGAAACCCTCAGGTATGTTCTGTGATTCTACCCTTCGGTGAATGATATACTGTATGGGAATTGATTTCAGTATCACAAATGAATTGGTCATTTGAGTTATTTAGACATTACATGTAAGAGCTAAATAAACACATAAGAAATCAGTTTCAAGTGTAGTTTTAATGCTAATCTTGGGTATTTTTTTCTTTCTTAGGGATAGAATGCATGATATCATGACAACTGAACATTTTAATGATACTACCATTAACTTACAAATATGTGCATTTCATCTTTCTTATTCATGAATTTCTTAAGGTGCCAGAGTTAGCTCTTATCTTCTGAACACTATCATGATTCTCTTTTTCATTTTGTTTGCACCCTTTCTTTTTGAATGAATATAGGTGCTGATTTTCTAGAGGAACACATGTTTGAGATTCAAACTCTCTGCCAGCGTCTAGAGAAGTCCATTTATACCAATGACCTTTTGCGGAAACAACTGGAAATATATCTCACCTCAATGGCAAAGAGCAATGGTGCGAGAGAAGCAGAATCATCTGTTATTGGAATGTCAGAGATAATATGCATGTACTGTCATCAGTACCTAGATCTAATCTCCATTTTCATCTATCTCCTAGTTCAATTTAACAGAAAAAAAAATAGAATGGTGTAATGGTGTAAATAAGAAGATTACAATTGGTAACAAGTTTTGATGAACACAAGTTATTAGACATTACTAAAGCACAAGTTATTAATTGTTGTAATTAAAGTTGTTAAAATAAAAAAGTTATTAGATATTTCGAAAGGGTCTGGCCAATGAAGAACAATATTATTTGATGAAGTGATGTGTGGGATTGCCACTTTAACTTCATTTTCATTAAAAAGCAGTGCCTTTGCTGCAAAGATTTAAGTATGGAAACATGTCCAGTCTTTAGTATTTTGAGTTACAGTATATAATTGAATACAAAAATCTAGTAAAGAAAAAGCTTTCTATTTTGCTCTTACAAGTAAAGTTTTATTATGTCCAAACATTAGGAGGGCAAGTGACTTCTGAATTCTGAGCCTTCTATTCATTAATTTTGTTACTTACTAGCATATCAACTTAGAGTACTTGTAAAATTCAGCTTTTGGAGAGACCGAACATCTAGAAAGCAACATTCTTATGCCAGCAATGCTTCCAGGCAGACAGACCCTGACGTTAGCAAATGAAGACATTGTCCAGCTATTTTGTGTTTTCTTTCCTATTTGAGGCTTTTTTAATTATGAAGGAGAAAAATGGTGAGAAAATGGAATAGAAGATAGTATTTGAATACTTCCATTCTCCTTCTCCTTCCAGTATTAAATGATTTTTACTTGAATCAAAAACTTTTCCTGAGTAACCTCTTATTCCTTTTAGAACAGTTTCTGTTGGATCATGAGGGATCAGTAGAGAATTCTTTGAGAGCTCTTTAATACATCCATATATTATAAGACTTCCTTAATAATTTCATGTATTATAAGATCACCTCAGGTACTTCTCTCAATTCCCAGAGTTGGAGCACCTGCAGAAGGCTCTGCTTGAGTTACATTCAAAACTCCAAGATGGCAAGGTGAAGCTGGAATGGCAGCAGATTGAGCGGCAGCAACTACAGGAACAAATTCAGAGCAAGCAGCAAGATCTTGTGCTGCTTCAAAAGGAGGTCATGACTTTACAGATGAACAATTCTAGGTGAGATAAAGCTGGTGGGAATCTGCTGAAAAAGGGTATAGAAAAGAAGGTGGACCTTTTTTCTTGACCTGGCTCTTATGGAATTCCATACTAATTATTTGGTCTTGAGATTGAAGGGGCTATATTTTATATTGTAAAGGATTGATACTTCAGATGGGCTAGGAAACACTAATGGACATTCCCAGGGGTGTCTTAGGTTATCTTTAAAATATCACAAGAGCTCTACAGAATTAGGCCATCTGGTTTATCATTTGGTATCACAGTTAGATGCATTTACAAAACTCACTGGACTGGATGGCCAAAGTTCTCTTCCACTGCTGCTTTTAGTGATGTGCATATTCACAACAAAAACTGGTCTGGCAATTAAATAACTAAAAATTTACCGTGGCAGAGGTTTGTTGAGGATCACTGTTCATTCAATCATAGCATTTAATCCATAATACAGTGTCATTAAATTCTTTGAGAATCCAGACAGATTTGTAACTGGCTGACAAACCACACTCAATGTGTAGCCCTTACTGGGACTACATTTACAAGCAGGGGTGGGATTCAGAAATTTCAGCAACCAGTTCTCTGCCTGGTTGCTGGGTGGATGTGGCCATGGTGGGTGTGGCCTACTCAGCCTCCTGCACCATGGGGGGGCGGCGTTTTTGCCCTCCCCAGAGGCTTTTCTTGAGCCTCGGGGGGGGGGCGAAATGGGCTCCTCTGGGCTTCGGAGGCCCTCCAGAGGCTGGAAATGGGCCCATTTTAGGACTTCTGGAACTTCTGGTAGGCCCGTTTTTCATCCTCCCAGAGCCTCCGTGCAGGCCTTGCACTTACCTGGCATCCAAAATGGGCTGTGTGGAGACTCCTGGGAGGGGCGGTGGGGGTGGCGTCAGCCAGTCCTTGCAACTACCGGTTCGGTGAAAATTAACATCGGTTCGCCCAAACTGGTCCGAACTGGCTGAATCCCACCCCTGTTTACAAGGAGGGAAGAGAGCAGTGGTGTACCCCAAGCTTCTGTTTTAGGCTCAGTACTATTCAATTATCTTCATAAATGATTTAGATGAGGAAATAAAAAGGGAACTAATCAAATTTTTTGACAACACTTAAACTGGCAGAAATAACCCCTGAAGATAGGCTCAAGATCCAGATGGACCTCAACATTGGGCCCTATCTAACCAAATTAAATTCAATGTAGATTTTACACTTACGCAAAAAACCCCAAATGTACAGGTACAGATTAGGTGAAACCTGGCTCAACAGCAATAACTGTGAGAAGGATCCTGGGGCTCTAGTGGATAAACACTTAAATATGAGCCAGTAATGTGTGGCAGCAGCTAAAAGAGCCAATGTATAGGATTACATTAACAATGTATAGGCTGCATTAACAGAGGGATAGAATCAAGAACACATGAAGTATTAGTACCACTTTATAAAGCCTTAGTAACATCTCACTTAGTATAATGTGTTTAGTTTTAGTCACATATTATAGAAAAGAGTACAGAAAAGAACAACAAAGATGAATGGGGGCCTGGAGGCTAAAACATATGAAGAACTATTGCAGGAATTGATTATATCTAGTCTAATGAAAATAAATACTAGGGGTGACATGATAACAGTGTTTCAATATTTGAGGGGCTGCCACAAAGAAGAGGGGGTCAACCTATTTTCCAAAGCACCAGAAGGCAAGACAAAGAAACACTGGTTGGATAATCAAGGAGAGAAGCAACCTAGAACTAAGGAGAAATTTCCTAACAATGAGAACAATTAACTAGTGGCATGGCTTGCCTTCAGAAGTTGTGAGTGCTCCATCACTCTTTTAAGAAAAGACTGGACAACCACTTGTCTGGAATGATATAGAGCAGGGGTGTCATGTTTGACCTTGGGGGGCCAAGATGGGCGTGGCCAGTTTGACGTTACTTGTGTTGGGGTTGCCTGTAGGCCCAAGCGCTCTGCCAGCGAAAATGGGCTCCCGAGCTGTTTTCAGCTGTGATGGTCTCCTGTAACCCTCTGCCAGCAAAAACAGGCTCCCGAGCTCTGTTTTCGGCTGCGACGACCTTCTGCAACCCTCTGCCAGAGAAAATGGAGCTTAGGAGGGCTACCCACAGCCCTCCCAAGCTCCGTTTTCACTGGCAGAAGCACCGCTGGCCAGTCCTTTGCGGTTTACAGGGTAAACCGTGGGCCAGGTCTAAGCACCACATGGGCCGGATTCAGTCCCTGAGCCTTGAGTTTGACACCCCTGATATAGAGTCTCCTGCTTGAGCAGGGAGTTGGACTAGAAGACCTCCAAGTTCCCTTCCAACTCTGTTATTCTGATGTTCTGTTAATTTTGTTTTTATTCTTAGATAATTCTTGAAAGGATTTCTTTAATAGACCCTTTGGTAGAAATTAATTTATCAGCTTATTTCTTCTAAAAACAGTTATTAAAACACTATAAACTCAGGAAAAATAATTGGAAAAAACAGACAAAAGAAAGGAGAAGTGAAATAAAAAATAAGAATAGACTTATCATTCATTTTTTGTGGCTTCTATATGAATCATTTTGATATAGCATTGCTCTGTTTCCACAAGCATCTAAAAGGGGAATGAAGAATATATTTCTATAGGATATTCCTGCAGAAATCCCACAGTTGCTCAGTGAGCTTCTTCTTGGCTGCATGTTTGGTCTTTCTCCATCTTTCTGGCTATATGAACTTTCTAGACCAAAGTGCAGGAGCGAGGAACTTCAAAGGGCAGAAACTATGTGATATAAGGGATACTCACTTATTCTTTGGGTGATGTCATCTAATCTGTCCACAGTTTTGTTGTTAAAAGAAATCCACTGATAACATTATTCAGTTTTGAATCATTTGAGTCAGGTTTGCAGTCTTCCCTTTAGGAATTTATTGCAAGGTTTAATAGAATATCCCATTTGTCTGGGATAGTTTGAGGATTGCTGCCCAGGAAAGAGAGTTGACTAGAAGACCTCCAAATTCTCTTCTAATCTGATGATTCTATCTGTGAGGGATTGCAGTCTCTTTCCATGAGACTTCAGTGATATCTTCAGTGTGCAGGGTTGGCAGGACATTAGTATGAGCACTGCAACAATGCAGTATGAACATCTGTTAGTTCAGCCAACAACAGAAACCTCAATTATGACTCTTGTTTGTGGGTGGGGGGATTTTTGCAGGCTTCAACACAGAATGATAATGCTTCAACAGCAGTGTGAAGAAAACAGAGTGCTCTTCCAGACCCAGCAGGCTGAATTATGTGTCTATGAAGCACAGCATGGACCACTGCAAAAGGCAGTCTCTGGTATGTCCTTACTCCTCCCCACTCGAGCTTTGTTACTATACTACAGGATGTTACATTAAAATATTTTAAGATTTCAGATAGCAGCAGATCCAGCTGAAACTTCCTGCACAAATACTATACTTCTTATTTCTGTGGTTGTAGGAAACAGCAACTGAGTCACTGTTCAGGAGCTATAGTTGCTGATGCCAGAGCAGTCCAGAACTGCAACTGCCAACCTAGGCTGACAGCCTGCTTCTTTTTTTTTTGTAGGGACGCATAAACTGCTGCTGACAGAAGATGCGAAGAACCAAGGAATTCATGTCATAGGATACCTTCAAGACTATAATACTCTTAAGAAACAGATTTTGGATGCTAAGAGTTGGATCCACCAAATGGCATCACTTCTGCAGTCTGACGTGAAACTACAGGACAACATGGTAAATGGGAAGGTTTGGTTGCTGAGGACAGAGTAGTCTTTCACTGAGTTTTAAATTCCTTAAGGGTTCCTTCTTTCACCACTGGAAATAGTTCTGGCCAATAGTCTGAATATCCAGGATAAATGATAATTTATAATCCATCTTCATATTACTGGGAATGGTGCACTGCTGAGCTCTTTCAAGCAAGGAATGGTAAGCTTCTAACCCAAGACTGAGATAGAACAGCATTTATGAAAAGGTACTTTATGGAGATGAGAGGTGTCACAAGAGATGAGAAAACTACAGTCCCTTGCCAGAGGAAGGAAGGATACATCAAATGCTATGAAGGAAGTCTGTGAGGAAAATAGTACAAGATATTTGCATTAACCAACCTCTCTATTTCCACAGATTTTCTGCCAAGAAAACATCAAGAAATTACTTGTCCATACCAGTACTGTGCATCAGATCTTGGAGAAGTCAACTTCCCTCCTTGCAATGTTTTGGAGAGCATCACCTCCCATGTCTCTCAGCTCAGCTCAAATAAGAGAACACACAAAGGAAAGTATCTTGCTATTACTGCAGAGCAGTTTCTCCCCATTGGAAAATTTGAGGTGACAATTTGATTGGCTTGGATAAATAATAGCTGAAAATCCATGTCAATATTATAGAATTCTAAAAACCTTTCCCAGTCCAGTTTAAATAGTGCTGATTGTGCTTTTCCATATATGACAGTATATTGCAAGCCCCCCCCCCCATGTTAGGATGTTTGGAAGCCAACCATTTTTCCAGCTTGTGAACTATGTACTAACCCTAGAACTGTATCCTGTGATAAGAACATGCCCCTTCGCCTCTATACTCTACAAGATGGTTTATCTCTCTTCCTTTTTTACTTGGAACGCTTTAGCTTTTTAGACAACAGGATGATTTCCAAGTGTCCCTTATTTGTATCCTATTCCATGTTAAAATACTAAAAATTCATAAAGTTTGTTAGGGAGAATTATTAAGGGAATATAAGGGGGACAAGGAAATATCATTGTTAAACTGATACCACTTCCCCTATTCTTTAATTTGTAGCACGTGGCAGAGGTGGCCCTATTTGCCCAATCTATTGCAGCTGACCAGATGTTCCACATTGTTCCAGTTAGAGTCTCCCATAATCATTTTGAATGTTTTAGAGTTGCTGAGGCTGAGATACCCTTCTGTTCTATTGTTGACAAGCTCTATGACAAGAATAGGAAGGCAGTAGTATGGCAGATGGATGTATGAGGGAACAAGAAAAAGGGGATGCAGAAGCCAACAGTAAGACAATAATACAGGATAAAATGGGGATATTGATGGAGATGCAAAAACCAGTGAGAATAGTACATAGAAATATAGCTTAGCAATCACAAAACAGAGAAATTAAAATGGAGAGGTAAAAGAACAAGAATGGATAGCTCTATACATTTTGGCTCTAGATATGCCCATCCTTAACTCCCCACTACCACCATAAATATACTTTTACATTGGCTCAGTGACTTCTACATAGCTTACAAATACAGTATTTTAAAAGACTGGGAAGAATTTTAAAATACATTCTCTTCATATACGAAATGTTACAGTCCATCTAATCTTCCAGAGGACTCTACACATCTAGGTTACTTGATAAAATATAAGCTCCTTCCTTTTTAAAATAATATGCAATTATTGTAGTCATCCTAAGAGATAAAATATTTGTTTTCACAGGATCAGACAGTAGCTGAAGAAATCCAAATACTTAGAGCCAAGTTGGCTGAGCAAGAGAATCATATGCAGAGTGCTAATCATATTAAAGGAAGTATGGAGAACTTCATTCTCACTCACTGTAAGTGTCCTCTTTCATGGAATGGATAGGACCAATGTCCTGTTTCTGGTAGTCAAGCATCCCATGAGCATAACTCTAGAGCATTAATGGGTCTGTGTGTCTGTCACAATCTCTCCCCACTACATTTTATTTTCTGCATCTCAAACCATTCTTGAATGAGTTTGAGGCACTGAATATGTAGATGAGGGGGAAGAGTGACATATTTAACTTGCAAGTTGATGGTAGTTGCTCCTGCAGGATCTTGGGAATTTTGTGTTGGAAGGAGTGATATTCTCCTAGAATTTTTCAAGTGTCAAATGTAACTGTATTTTAATATTTGTACTTGATGTTTTTACTTGGCTGTTCACTACCCTGAGTCCTCAGGGAGAAGGGCAGTATACAAATTCAAAATAAAATAAAAATAAAATAAAATAAATAAAATAAATGCCCAACAAGCTTTGGAAACCTTTTCTACATGCCACTGAAATGGAACTGGAAATACCTGTCTCAATCTACTCCTTGATGAAAAGGAAGAAAGTTAAATCTGCTAATGAAAGTTAGAGTTATAAATTAGACAAACGGGCTAAATAATCCTCTTTCCAAAATGACAATGGCTACATATTTTTAAGACAAAATTATTCATCTTCATTTGCTAAGTCTATATATCAGAAAGAAACATTTCACAATGGACTTGCCAAGTTAGGCAATTAACACAGAGATGAGTCGGGGACAACAGAAACTAATTCAAGTTATGGTTGACACTTTCTTTGCTACAGTGACTGGAACATACAACGTGCTGAAGAAAGCAAGAATCAACCTGGAGGTATGTTCACTTTCATCTCTCCTTCATAAGATGCTGGTATTCCAAGACTGAGGATGGAGAGAAGGAAAGCTGTTAGTTTCCCGGTCCAGGAAGAGGAAGCCTCCAAGTTATCAAGCAAATTGTCCCACTAATATGCAAAGATCTTAATTAAGGCATATATGAATAATAGATAATCCGTTTTGTGCTTCCCATTCTTGTATTTTACCTAGATTTTTTACTTTTTATCTAGCAAGATATGGGCTTTTACAAAGTCGAGCTTAATATGCTAATATTGATTTCAAGGTGAATGTCTTCAGCAATTGATACTGTTATACAAATGCCTCAATCTTGATGCGATAAATAGGCATCCTGCTTTTTTGTTCATAGAGCCATCTTTTGGTCTATATTTTTGTGGTCAGAGCATTAAATTATAACCAAGGGTATTAGCATGTGTTAAAATAACTGCTGTGAATGCTTCAGGGTGGGAAGAGGGGTATTAGAAAACAAAGCCTAGTAGAAATGCTTGCATCTCTTCTTTATATCATTTAATTACAGGGGATATCTCAGCAGCCTAAATCCATTTCTTCCATTGGCCATTGAAGAAACGGATTCATCCACACAGTCAGAAATATGGAGAAAGAAAAATAGATCCAACATTCACTCCTAATCCATCTAAGCTTTTTCAAATCATCTCTTCATATGCTCTGCTGCTGGACTCAGTGGAAAATTTATTTGGAAATGCTCCAGACATTACTGCAATATAATAACTGGACTAAAGTTATGTATATGGAGTGTACAAATACACACAGAGACTACAGCCAAAATGCTATTGCAAGAGAAAAGGATGCTGTAAGAATGGCACCCTCAGAGAGGTGTCCTTGTCTTAGTATTTGATTTTTAGAGTATGGTGCAAGAATCTGCTTATGCTATAGGATTAATGATCATCAATTATCATTACTATGGTTGATTGTACAATCAGCCAGATGTTCAGATTGAATTTGGCAGTTTCTTCCACCTATCAAGCCCTACCCAAGGACAAGGAAATCAGATGTAATTCAGTGGTGAAATCTGAACCGGTTTAGTACCGGTTCGGTGGCTGCGTGCTGCGCATGTGCAAGCACAGTGCGCACCACACACACCAAAAGGGGGCATGGGGTAAGTAGAACAGTGCGTGGGGGGGTGATCAACTGTGGCGCGCAATTTTTTTTTTTACTTTTAAAAACATTTTTCGGCTGAATAGGTTGTTAAAAAAATGCTTTTAAAAGTAAAAAAAAAAAGGCTCTGACGATCAGGCAGCTCAGCTGGGATCGTCAGAGCCTCTTTTTTTTTTTTTTTTACCTTTTAAAAGCATTTTTTAAAAGAACCGGCAAGCAGGCGACCAGGCGATTGGGTGGGCATGGATTTTTGCTGCCAGTTCTCCAAACCATCTGCTGCCATCGCTACCGGATCAGTCAATCCGGTCTGAACCAGGAGCATTTCACCCGATGTAATTGTTTCATGGTGTTAAAAGTTATCATTGCAGGATGGATGTACGCTCTTCCCAGTAAAGTTGCCTTTTGCAATTGAGTAATGGTGATTTTGTCAGTGCTGATGGTATAGAAGTGGTGCTCCAGGTGTTTGGGATTGCACCTAATTATTGTAACTACCTTGCTTCAAAGGAATGTG
This sequence comes from Pituophis catenifer annectens, assembly GCF_029215685.1. Lineage (NCBI taxonomy): Eukaryota > Metazoa > Chordata > Lepidosauria > Squamata > Colubridae > Pituophis > Pituophis catenifer. The sequence continues at coordinate 103,257,916 of NW_027256883.1, read as the reverse complement.
ACCTTGATGTATTCTTGACAAGGGAGACCTTGTCAGCCTGACAATAAGATGGATTTATTTGATGCATTCTTTTGGATTATCTGAATTCCTACATTTAAAAAACAACAACCCTACCTGCAATTTACAGGTGATGGAAATTGGCTCATAAATGTCATCATTTTTTAGTTATTCTCAGTATAAACAGGCCTGTACTGCCTTCTAAAGAAAGCAGCTTTTCATATTATTGCGAACACTGCCATTCTCTTGCCATTTTAAGAGACTTTCAATGTGAGTTTTAGGCCTGAAATTAGCTTGGAGGCCTTAAGACAGGGGTGTCAAACTCACATCGTCATGGTGGTGTCACATGATGTATTTGACTTTTTTCCTTCACTAAGCTGAGCGTGAGCAGCACATGATGCATCCGGCCCACAGGCCGTGTGTTTGATAGCCCTGCCTTAAGGTTATCTGGGTTATCTAGAAGAGGGAAACCCTGTGAAAAGCAGCTTTTAAAGCCATCAATGAATATATCTTTCTTCTAAATTGTTTAAATTAAGAACTAAGGAATTTTTTTGACAGCTTTATTTGGATGACCAATCAGAATAGAAAGTCTGGAGAACTATGATTTACTCCTCATATTTATGTTGATTCCATATGTTTGTTCAACAATAAATCTGAGATGTGACCTAAAGTAGAGTTTTATCTTTAATTTTCTATTGATCTAAAATGATTGACTGGATCATTTTAATGATGTTCAGGATGAGTCTTAAAGAAGCAAATTCATAAGTTAGGACTGTTTACTCCTGTTTGGGTTTGCCCAAACAAGGACAAAAGACCTTTTGGCACAAAACAAAGTTTAACAGCTACAGTTCCTCTGAGATGGAGTAAACATGCTGACCAACAACCCCTAGGAAGGAATATTACAATGTACTTGACAAAGGAGCAAAGAGCTTGGAGGAACTTGGCATTTGTGCAGGAAGAGTTTTGTCATGTTTATCTTCAGATCACCTTATGATTGGATTGCTTTTCTGATTGTAGTCTTACATATTTTGAAGGATATACCCATTGCATGCAACTATTAAAGGTGGGGCCTACTTTTCTGCACCACTCCCACTTATGAAATACTTGCCCAGGTATTGCCAGGTTTTTTGCCAGGTGTTTTATTGTTGAGTTGGTCTGGTTCTTTTTTTTCTTTGCATTTTAGCCACCTGGTATCCGAGTATTTCTCTTTTAAGTATTTATCTTATTAAGAGAATACTCTTAATAGTTGCTGGTACTAAATAACTATTACAATTTTGTGCCACAAAATTAAAAAACTGTCCTAAAATGTTTTTGAAGTCATGGCATTAATATATTACACAGTCTTATGTTCTTATTTTTCTCCCAGTACCAGATAAGAAACTAAGCAAGAAGACAAGTGCGGGCGGAGAACAAAATATCTTTATCGTCCACTTGATCCATTTTTGTTTTGATTTTTTTTAATTCTTTGTTCATTTTCCATCATTGCTTGTTGGATATTCTCTATTTTATCATTCATATTTTTGACATCCTCTTTCACTTCTCCAATTTCATTTTTAATTTCTTTATGGTGTATTTTCGTCTCTTCATGATTATCAGCAATTTTCTCATGTGTTTTCATTAATGTTTCTTGTATCATTTGCAGCATACTCTGCATACTCTGACTATTCACTATCAATTCTGATTTTTCTTTTTCTTTTCCCAGCATATTTTCTATCATTCTCTGGTTTGATGGTGATGCAGCTATAGGTAGAAGATTTGTGGCTGGTTTTTTCCCTACTTTTGTTATAGTTGCCGTGTTTGACATTTTTAACACTTGAGTAAAGTTCTTCCACATATCATACAACAAGTATTATCTAAATACTTTTATATACACATTCTTCTATATTTCTTATTTATTCTATCCACATTCTCCAGAAAATTTTAGTCTATAAAGATTTATTTGGCAAACACAATGTCTATTTATATTTTCTATATATGAACTTATTCTAAGATTATATAATGTGTAATATAGTTATTAATATTCAATATATATTTCCTATCTCACTAAATCTTAGCCAGTATTTATCCTTATATAAGTTTATAAATAACTTTAATGCATTCACTTAATCTATAATTCATTAATTCATTAATCAATTACAATCTATTACAATTAACTCTCTCAGTTATTAATAATCAAATATATTAATTTTGTCTTTTCTTACTTCTACAATTATACTTATTTTTGTTTTCTTCTCCAAGCTGTTTCTTCTTATTAGTGTCTAATTGTGGGTATATGAGGCAATATTGCATCAGACTCATTCAAACCTTTAGTTCAGTCCTCAAATTCACCCACTCATTCTCTTCTTTCTTCTTTCTATACCTCTATATCTTCAATATCACAATTTTTACAGTTAAAGTTATAGTTTAAGTCACAGCTCATAGTTACAGTTTTTCAAAGTTGTAAATCCTTTAGAATTATCTCCAACTGACAGCACTCATTTTTTCTATTCTCTTTTCTCCATTCTCCACTTCTCTCCGTCCTAGGAGTCCTATCACAATTAATGTTATTCCTCTTGTTTTATTAAATCCTCTTTTTGGGTTCTTCCTTGTTTTGCACTGACCTCTTTCCGATCCACCTCTTCCTTTTGCACTCTACTCCATTTTAGTCGCCACTTTTCCAGACCTGCTTTGCCCTTCTCTTTAGCATCTCACTCCTTCCGTGCCTCTAATTTGCAAAACATTTCCTTGCCTCCTTCTGGGTTTTCCTTGTCCACCAAACGAAACTGTCTTTTTCAATTTTCTGCTTCCTTATTTTGCAGCCGCCATTGCTCTTGATCTGCCTTAAAGGCCGACTCCTTCTCCACCAGATTTAAAAGGTTTGTTCTTATCCACCGGATCGATTGCCTTTTGTCTGGGGTCTTCAGAACTTCCTCTTTAGTTTTCCAAGCTCTACAGAAAAGAACTCCTGGTGAAGAATCTTCAAGATTTTGGGTACGGAGCTCCGTTCCCTCTCCCGCTCTGTGAGGACATCACCACCAGAAGTCCTAGCTCGGCTTTTCATCCGACTACGAACGGAGCGGTGGAACAAGCGAACCCAATGGTGGCACAATAGATGCTATGTGGATTACCAGCAGGAAAACTGCCTTTTGCAGAAGTGGCTTACAACATCACTGTGCACAGTAGCACCAGATTGACCCCCTCCACACCAGCGGCATGGACTTTGTACCCATGCCTGAACTGCCCAGAGAGCCCCCCCCCTTCTATGATCCTGACTGAGTGGATGGAGTCACTGAGGAAAGGCTGGGAAATACCAAGGAACTAGCGGAAGCTGCTGAAGCATACAAAAAGCAAGCAGATAAACATCGATCTTTTCAACCCCCTTTTCATGTGGAAGATCGGGTTTATCTGTCAACAAAATACATAAGACTAAGGCTGCCTAGCAAAAAGTTAGGACCTAAATTTTTAGGTCCATTTCCAATAATGAAAGTATTACCCAGTGACAGTTCAGCTCAACCTCCCCCACTGTCAGGCTTGCTTCCATCCAAAACTCAAGAAAGAAAAACCCCAACTCCATGTTTGTACAGAAAGGTATTTTTACTGAGTATGAGCTGAATGCAGTGAAAGAAAAGCGAAGTCTGAGGCAATAGGCGTGAAAATTACATATTGAAAGCATCCTCCAAATCCCTCCACACACAGTCCCAGGTTGAATGTCCAATCCACATCTCCCCAAGGTGTTATGTGGTGTACTTCTTTAGGCGGTCCCATCTATCTGGTATGCTGGGATGGTTGACCTTGACAGTTATCAGCTCTCTCCGCAGCTGCTAAAAAGATAGTGAGAATTTTTATTTATTTATTTATTTATTTATTTATTTTTCATATTTGTATACCGCCCTACTCCCGAAGGACTCAGGGCGGTGAACAGCTATAATAAATACAAATACATATAGAAGTTAAAAACTATTAAGAAACAGATTAAGTAATTTAGGCTCAAAGATTAAAAAACATCCAAATTTATCTAAAGAGGTTTAAAACCCAATTTAAAAGACAGTTTAAAAGCCAATTAAAAAGGGAGAGTTAGGCCAGACCAGCTTGTTGGAATAGAAATGTTTTCAGGGCTCGGCGGAAAATGCGTAAGTCTTGGATGTTTCGTAACTCCGGGGGAAGCCCGTTCCAGATGGTAGGTGCCCCCACAGAAAAGGCTCTCCCCCTGGGGGCCGTCAGTCGACATTGTTTGGCCGACGGCACCCTGAGGAGTCCCTCTCTATGGGAGCGAACTGGTCGGTGAGAGGCTATTGGTGGCAGGAGGCGGTCTCGTAAGTACCCTGGTCCTGAGCCATGGAGCGCTCTAAAGATAGTAACCAAAACCTTGAAGCGCACCCGGAAGACCACTGGGAGCCAGTGCAGCTCGCGCAGGAGGGGGGTTACATGAGAGCGCCACATTGCTCCCATTACCACCCGTGCGGCCGCATTCTGGACCAGTTGGAGCCTTCGGGTGCTTCTCAAGGGGAGCCCCATGTAGAGAGCATTACAATAATCCAGGCGTGAGGTGACAAGGGCGTGAGTGACCGTGCGTAACGAGTCCCGATCCAGAAAGGGATGCAACTGGCGAATCAGGCGAACCTGATAAAAAGTCCTCCTGGCTACGGCCGTCATATGCTCTTCAAAAGACAGCCGTGAGTCCAGGAGGATGCCCAAGTTGCGAACCCCATCTGTGGGGGCCAACGACTCGCCCCCAATAGTCAGAGATGGCGCCAACTGACTATATCGGGACGACGGAAACCACAGCCACTCGGTCTTGGATGGGTTGAGTCTGAGTTTGTTCCTCCCCATCCAGATCCGTACGGCCTCCAGGCACCGGGACATCACCTTAAGGGCATCATTGGGGTGGTCTGGGGTGGAGAGGTACAGCTGGGTGTCATCAGCGTACTGATGGTACTTCACCCCAAAACCACAGATGATCTCACCCAGCGGCTTCACATAAATGTTGAATAGAAGGGGCGAGAGGACCGATCCTTGTGGCACCCCACATATAAGGGGCCTCGGGGTCGACCTCTGCCCCCCTGTCAACACAGACTGCGACCGGTCAGAGAGAAATTAGGAGAACCACTGTAGAACAGTGCCCCCCACCCCCAACCCTTCCAACCGGTGCAGCATATCATGATCGATGGTATCAAAAGCCGCTGAGAGGTCTAATAGGACAAGGACTGAGGAGCAACCCCTGTCTCGAGCCCTCCAGAGATCATCAACCAATGCGACCAATGCTGTCTCTGTGCTGTACCCGGGCCTGAATCCCGACTGGAACGGATCTAGATAATTTGATTCATCCAGGTACTGAGGCAGTTGTCGTGCAACTTCCTTCCTTTTCCGAGACATCTCCACCAGCTCACTTCCCCTGCCCTCCCAAATACCTACAATACCTCCCCCCTCCCATTACAATGGCAGCCGAAAGCAAGCAAGCATCATGAGGCTGACACCCGCATTCTAGGGAAAGTACATCCTGTTTTTCACTGTAGTTTGCTGAAGCCAGCCATAATTTCTAGGTTAAGAGCACAGGCACAAGCACCTCCCGAACCTATTGTAGTGCAAGGGGAAACCCATTACGAAGTAAAAAAGATCTTAAGACTCTAGGTTGTATAGTGGTAGATTGCAATATTTAGTGGCATGGGGAGTGCTATCCATCTATCCATTGCTTATTTCAGTTAATCATATTTATCATTATCCTTTTTTATGACAATTTAACATTGAGACATGGTTCTTGCTTAAAACATAATTTTGTATATATTTAAAAATCTCTTTTAACATGCTTAATTTCTCTTATATTCTAATTTCCATCAATATTTCAATTTTATATATCTGTCATATTCTTCTCATATTCTTATGCATCCATAATTATCTTAGAAGAACCTCCTTTTTATTATTACTACCACCTATACAATATTTCTTTTTTAATCACATTGTTTTAACCTTTTTTCTTTTTCTAGCCGTGTCTACCTCATTTCTTCACTTTCTCGCCTGCTAGCATATATTTCCTTCCATTTTCAAAGTCTTCAAATTTTGCCCTCCATATGTCATATTAAGTCTTTTTCTTATTTTTAATCCGGATAAAATGCATCAAGTTCCCTTCTCTTGAGCCTGCACTAAGTTCTTCTTTTATTCCTGCGCCAGTTTTTTAAATTGTTATTATTCCAATTATAGGAGTTCCATTGTAGTTTCCTTTTCTTTTCACCAAAGTCAAGCTGCCTGCAGATGAGAAAAAAAAAAAACCTCCTACACAAAATCCCACGACTGTTATCTGTAAAGTTCAAAATTTTCCATAACAAAGACGAGTTACAATGTTCCTTTTTAGACTAGAAGGTGTCCCTCTACAATCCACATTTTCCATTAGTCATGCAAGTATCCATTTTGTTACAATTATATAACAGTCCAGTTTAATAACTCTTGTTCCTTTGATTTTAAAACTATCAAATCTTCTTTTTTTTTTAAAATCCAATTCCAGTTTTAAAATATCCAGTTTTTTCACTATGTCTTGATATTTAATTCCATTAGTTCTGTTCTAGAGTTAGTTGTTTGTCGGGTCTTTGTCTCTTTAAAATTACATGTTAAACTTTCCATAGCCCCTTTGTTGTTCAGCCGCTGTTTTAAGGCTAGGGGTCTTATAGTTAATAATATTGCTCTAAGCTTTGTTGCAAGCCTGGGCTGGTTGTCACTCACCCGGCTTCAAAATACTCCATTTCAATCCACTCTCCTCCTGCACTTCTCTTAGCCTGGTTGTCCCAGCTTCGTGGCAGCCGCCATGGCTGCCGCCCCCTGCTGCCAACTCACAAAGGATTCCCTCTGACCTCCGAGGAACTTGCCTGTTCCTCTTGGTCATCCGAGGCACCCCTCCTTTTCCCCCGTCCCTGCAGGATGGTTCCAGTCCGAAGACCCATCTGTGGTGGTTCGGCAGCCGGGGTTTTCGCGGCCCTCATCAGAGCCCGCTATTTTCCCGACTGTCTCGCCACAACACCAAACCGGAAGTCCCTGGAGGGCAGATTCCAAGGAGGATGGAAGAAGTTGGGACACGCACATCCCCCTCCCCTCCCCTCCATTAGATAAAATGTACTTTCACTCATAAATTCATCCTTCATTCCAGAGTTATCCAGATCGGAGATGTGGAGTTAGTTAAATGTGGGCGGGATGGGGGGTGTTCAAAGAATCCCACGTTGCGCAGATCCACAGGAAGGAGGTTCACCTGATTCCTGATTCTCATTCCAAGCCCGAAATCTCTCCCAAACTCAAATTGCCTTACCGTTGCCAGAGAAAATTGACCTTCCGAACAAGCAAAGATTCCCCCCTGGATCCATGAAGAAATAGTCAGGAGATGTTTGCGACAGCTGAACCTCTTCCCCCCCCCCCCCCCGTTTGAGCAAAGCTGCCACCACGAAGCATCGTGCACTGTCAGTGAAGGGGCTTACTCGTGCTGGGACAACCAGAGGTGAGCCCAGCCCCACTGCCCATGGCAGCTCCTTCTGCAGGTGGATTTTTTTGTTTTTTGTTTTTGACGGACCGGATCTCCCCCCGCTTAAATCTATATTTCCTTTGTGGAATTTAGCTACCACATATAGATATCAGTCCTGGCGGTGGCCGGTGTGGCAGCCTGCCCCTGGAGAGAGAGGCAGGAAGGGCATGCAATGGAATAGAAATAGGAAAGAATGAAATGGGAATAGGAATAGGAATAGGATGGGATGGGATGGGATGGAATAACAAGAGCAATAGGATGAAGTGGGAATGGAATGGGATGGGATGAGATGGAATGGAAATGAAAAGGAATGGAATGGAATTGAATTCAATGAGGTATCCCAGTGCACTGCCAGGATTGAAGGGGATCCTGCAGAAGATGCCCCAGGAAAGAGAGAGAGAGGTGGAAAGAGAGAGATATGGAAAGAGAGAGAGGGCATACACACACACAGAGATAGCTAGATATAGAGATGAGAGAGAGAGAGAGAGAGAAAGAGAGAGAGAGAGAGAGAGAGAGAGGCTTGTTGATTGTAAGCTCCTTGGGGCTGGGAAGAATTGCTGCAAAATTGAGTATTCTGAAGTGGACCACTAAACAACTTACAAAACGATCTAGTAAAAAGAAAAGCCAACCAAAAGAGCAACATGCAAACAAAAGCAAATAAAACCCTTCCAGGAGCAAAACAAATGAAAGTTTCATCTGTGTGTATTGTTTAATGGACTGCTAAATTGGCAAAATGGACTGCTAAATTGGCCATGCCCACCCAGTCACATGGCCATCTAGCCACGCCCACCCAGTCACAAGACCACCTAGCCACGCTCACCCAGCCAATCTGGCCCCCCAACAGTCTGAGGGACTGTGAATTGGCCCCGTTTAAAAAGTTTGAGGTTCCCTGCTTTATTGTTTGATTTTCCCTAATTTGTATTAATAATATCTCTAAAGACAATATAAATAACAGAGGGGACATCCCTGTCTTACCCCTTTAGTTATATTGATCTTCTCTGTCATTTCGCTGTTCATTATTATTCTAGCCAATTGTTTCGAATAAATTGTTCTAATTAAATCTGTAAATTTCTCCCCAAAATTCATAGTTTCCAATTGATTAATAAGAAAGTTCCAGTTTAGATTATCGAACACTTTCTGAGCATCCACAAACATTAATGCCAGCTGTTTGTCTGAATGGGCCTCATAATATTCTAATATATCCATGATCATCCGTGTGTTGTTTCTTATATGTATGCTTGGCATAAAACCATTTTGGTCCGAATCAATAATTTCATTTAAAAATTTTTTTGGCCCTTTTAGGTATTATAGTTACAAAAATTTTATAGTCTACATTGAGCAGCGAGATTGGCCGGTAGTTTTTGATTTGTTGTATATTTGTACCTTCCTTTGGGATGAGTTATATTAGTGCCTCCCTCCATGTTTGTGGTAATTTGGATTGCCCTAGTGCTTCATTATATAAATTTAACAATAGAACTTCCAGTGGCCCCTGTAATTCCTTATAGAACTTGGAGGGGATGCCATCAGGTCCTGGTGTTTTATTCTGAATAGCCACCTTCAATTCCAACATAGTAATTCTATTGTTCAACATTTCCTTCATTTCCTCTGATATTGGGATCTCCTCATATTTTACTCCTAGCTGAGGAACCTTTGGAATTCGGCGCCTCCGGGGGATTACCTCCCCCCCAACTGGGGGGGGGGCTGGGCTGCAGCTGCCACTTGAAAGACAGCAGCCTGTGCTGTCTCTGGCCGAGTTCTAGGAATCGACCGGGTTGTTCCTTTGCAGCCTCTGACACGACGCAGATCCCGGCTAGCCCCTTGGTTTACCGAGGATCTCCGGGAGATGAAGCGATGTAGGAGAGGGCTAGAGAGCTGTTGGAGAGCCAGTCATTCCGAATCTGACTGATCACAGTTAAGGTCGTTCACATGGGCCTACCTGGTGGAGTTGGCGACGGTGAAGCGTCGCTATGTCTCCAATATCATTGCGTCCGCAGAGAATCGCCCGGCTGCCCCGTTTAGGGTGTCCCACTCCCTCTTGAATCAGAGGGTGAGGGAAGACCCTTTGCGAGGGCGAGCCAAGGAGTTTAGCCAGCATCTGCTGGACAAGATCGCTCAGATTGGGGACAGCTTTGACTCTGACTGGACAGAGTCAGACGGGAAGGAGGAGGCGGGTCTTGTTCTTTGGGAAGAGTTTGATCCTGTGACCACAGAGGAAGTGGACAGGATCATGAAGAAGCTGTGTGCGACCACATGTGTATTGGACCCATGCCCCTCCTGGCTGGTTTATTCAGCTCAGGAGGGGACACGCGGCTGGATCCAGGTGGTGATAACTGCTTCCTTGGAGGAGGGAAGCTTTCCTGCCGCCTTGAAGGATGCGGTGGTGAGGCCCCTCCTCAAGAAACCTGCCTTGGATCCAGCTGTTTTGAGTAATTTCCGTCCAGTCTCCAACCTTCGCTTTCTTGCAAAGGTTGTTGAGAGCATGGTAGCACGTCAGCTCCCAATGGCCCTGGATGAAGCGGAGTACCTTGATCCATGCCAATCGGGTTTCAGGCCCAGATACAGCACGGAGATGTCATTGGTCGCGCTGGTGGATGATTTCTGGAGGGCTCGGGACAGAGGTTATTCCTCTGTTCTGGTCCTATTAGATCTTTTGGCGGCTTTTGATACCATCGACCATGGTATCTTATTTATTTATTTATTTATTACATGTATTTATATGCCGCCATTCTCCCGAAGGACTCAGGGCGGCGAACACAAGTTAAGAAACAAGTACAATAAAATCATAATTTAATCCAAATAATTAATTAGTAGTAAATAATAAAGCCCAGAATCAATCTCAGCCTATTTGTTTGAAAAGCCAAGTCTTCAAGTCCCGACGGAAAGAGCGGAGATCAGGAGTCGTCCGGAGCTCAGTAGGTAATTCATTCCAGAGGATGGGAGCACCCACAGAGAACGCCCTATCCCTGGGCACAGCAAGGTGACATTGGCTCGCCATCAGAACCCTGAGGAGAGCGGCCCTATGTGAGCGAACAGGACGGTGAGAGGCAGGCAGGAGAAGGTCATGCAAATATCCCGGACCTAAGTCATGAAGGGCCTTATAGGTGAGGACTAGCACCTTGAAGCAGACCCGGAGAACCACTGGTAACCAGTGCAGCTCACGCAGGAGGGGTGTTATATGGGACTAACGAGGAGCTCCCATAACAACCCGTGCAGCTGCATTCTGGATCAGCTGGAGTCTCCGGGTGCATCTCAGGGGCAGGCCCATGTAGAGGGAATTGCAGTAATCCAAGCAGGAAGTAACCAGGGCATGAGTGACTGTGCAAAGGTCATCTCGGTCCAGGAAAGGGCGCAACTGGCGCACCAGGCGAACCTGTGCGAAGGCCCCCCTGGTCACGGCCGTTAGGTGGTCTTCTAGGGATAGCTGAGCATCCAGGAGGACACCCAAATTGCGAGCCCTATCAACGGGTGCAAGTTTTTCCCCATCTATCAAAAGTGATGGAGCCTCTGAAACCCGAGATGCCGGCATCCACAGCCACTCAGTCTTAGAGGGATTGAGTTTGAGTCTGTTTCTGCCCATCCAGGCTCGTACCTCCTCCAGGCAGCAGGACATCACGGAAAGGGCATCTCTGGGGTGGTCTGGGGTGGAGATGTATACTTGGGTATCATCAGCATATTGATGATATCTCACCCCAAAGCTACAAATGATCTCACCCAGTGGCTTCATATAGATGTTAAAGAGCAGGGGGGAGAGAACCGACCCCTGAGGCACCCCACAATTAAGAGGCCTCGGGGTGGATCTTTTCCCTCCCGCCCATACAAACTGAAAGTGACCCGAGAGGTAGGAGGAAAACCACCGTAAGACAGTGCCTCCCACCCCCTAACCCCACAAGTCGCTGCAGTAGGATACCATGGTCGATGGTATCAAAAGCCGCTGAGAGGTCAAGTAGGACCAGGATGGAGGAACAACCCCCATCCCGAGCCCGCCAGAGCGACCGATGCCATTTCTGTGCTGTGACCGTGTCGGAAGCCTGATTGGTATGGGTCAAGCTATTCCGTTTCCTCCAGGAATTGTGGGAGCTGTTGAGCCATTATAGTCTCAACAACCTTCACGATGAAACGAAGGTTGGAGACGGGACAATAGTTATTAAGTGAGTCTGGATCCAGGGAAGGCTTCTTGAGGAGAGGTCGAACCACCGCCTCCTTAAGAGAGGCGGGGAAGTTCCCCTCTCTCAATGAAGTGTTGACAATTGCCTGGATCCAGTCTCTAGTCACCTCTCTGGCAGCCGAAACCAACCAGGAGGGACAAGGGTCCAATAAGCAAGTGGAGGAACTAAGTTTGCCCACAATCCTGTCCACTTCCTTGACAGAAACAGGGTCAAACTCAATCCAGATAGTATTCTCAAGACCCACCCTAGTCTCCCGATTGGATTCTGCCCAGTCAGAGTCCAATCTGATCCGGATCTGAGTGATTTTATCATGCAGAAACTGTACAAAATCCTCAGCTCTGCCCTGCGAAGGGTCTTCCCTCGCTCCCTGATTGAGGAGGGAGTGGGTCACACGAAACAGGGCTGCTCGGTGATTTTCTGCAGATGCAATGAGGGCGGCGAAGTAGTGACGTTTCGCCGCTTCCATCACCACTAGATAAGACCTAATATGGGTTTTTTTTTTTTTATTGGAAAAGTTTTACAAACAACAAATTTTTCCCCATTTCCCCCCATCCCTCCCCAACCCCCCAAACCCTCCCTCCCCATGACTTCCCCAAGGTGAAATCCATCCACATTATATTGTGTCATTCTTTGCCCCCCCTCTATTCCCCTCCCTATACACCATAAATTTTTTCATCACAATAAACTATTTCACCCCTTATAAACTATACATTTCTACTCAACATTTAGCTAAAAACTATCTGATACTTCCTAGTTTTGTCAGGTATGCTTCCTTCAGTATCCAGGAAAGAAAAACCCAAACTCAAGCATTTTGAAGAATTTGGTACTTTTACTGAATATGAAATGATTAGCAACCCAGTTAAAGCTGGAAGTGAGCAAAACGCGCGAAATGCATCTACTAAGCATCTTCCCCCCCCCTTGTCCATATATCATCAGCCAATCCAAAGGTCTTCCAAAGGTCAGGTGGCATCACGTCTGGCAGCGTCATTCATCAGGAATGTAGGGCAGTTGGTCAGCCGTCCCCTTTGAAGAATCACTTTCATTTCTCATGAAGACACATCCTATAAGGAAAAAAACAAATCTTGCATCTCCCCACTCTTCGTCCTATAACTAATCCCTCCCCCGTTTCTTATGGCAGCTGAAGCAGGCAAAAGCTGAGGCTGACATTCGGCCCCCCTTGCAGAAGAGATGTTATTCCTAAGTAAAAGGAAAGAAAAGAGAGAGAAACAGAATATATACAATATTTATGGTTTATCTGGGTATTTGGTATAGAATTGCTGTACTTTCTTGGGAGCTCGAACATCTCGTTTATTCACCCATTCAGCCTGCGATAAAGGGAAATGTTTCCAGGCAATGAGATATTGGACTTTACCATGGTGTTTTCTCGAGTCCAAAATTTCTTTAACTTCAAAATGTTGCTCCCCCTCTATGAGAATGGGAACTAGAGGGGTGCTTTGATCAGCCCTTAAAGGAGATGAGTGTTCAGGTTTCAATAAACTAACATGAAATACAGGATGTATTCGTCTCAAGGTTTTTGGCAATTCCAATTCAACTGTTACTGGATTAATCAATCTAATCACACGAAATGGTCCCACATACTTAGGCCCCAGCTTTTTGGACTTCTGGGTAGCCTGTAAGTATTTGGTAGACAAATAGACTTTATCACCCACTTTATACTTGTGAGCTGGGGACCTTTTCTTATCGGCTTGGGCCTTATGAGCCCGGTGTGCCTCATCCAATGCCTTCTGAGTCACTGCCCATGTGCTCTTTAGCTGTTCAATCCAATCCATCAAGGAAGGATTTTGAGGATCATCTTGTGGTAACTCGGGAATGGGTACAAAATCCTGGCCCGATGCGACCTTAAAAGGGGTGAATCCGGTGCTACTGTGTACAGAATTGTTATATGCCACTTCTGCAAATGGTAACAAGTCTACCCAATTGTCTTGCTGGTAATTTACCTAACACCTCAGGTATTGCTCGAGTACCCCATTGGTTCTTTCACAGGCCCCATTTGTCTGAGGGTGGTGACTGGAACTTAACCCCTGTGCTGAACCTATCAATTTCAAAAACTCCTTCCAGAAACTGGAAGTAAATTGCACCCCCTGTCAGAAATTATTCTTTTCGGAGATCCATGTAGTCGGTAAATTTGCCTAATAAACAGTTTTGCGAGGGTTTTTGCTGAAGGGATCTTTGAGCAAGGGATGAAATGTACTTGTTTGGAAAACAAATCAGTTACTACCCAAATGACAGTGCAGCCCTCACTATCTGGTAAATCCACAATAAAATCCATAGATATTTCCTTCCATGGGGCATTCGGTCTAGCCACACTTTGCAATAATCCAGGGGATTTTCCTGGAGGTCTCTTAGCCGAGGCACATACTGGACAGCTAGCCACATATGCCTCTATGTCCTTTTTAAGTGCAGGCCACCAAAATTGTCTCTTAACAAGATGCAGAGTCTTGACAAACGCAAAGTGTCCTGCGGCCTTAGCATCATGAGCATATGTTAATACGATTGTCCTTAAAGTGGCTGGAACATACAATTTCGATCCAACCCAAGCTAGTCCGTCACAAAGTGTGCATTCATTCGAGTGATTCTTTTTTTTTATTGCAAAAGTTTTACAATTACATTTTCACCCCTTTTTTTCACCCCCCCACCTCCCTCCCCAAACTTCCCGTCCTCCCTAACCCTCCCTAATCCTCCCCCCCCCAGACTTCCCTATTATGTACTCATAACTAATAACACTGATATATAAACCTGAACCCATCCCTCCCCCTATATAATTTTTCCTCTTTTTCTCTTTACATTAAGATATTTCTAATACATTATTTTCAAATAAAAGCTATTTGATACTTTCTAGTTTGGTATTTGTTCTGAACATATTCTATCCACCTTTTCCATTCCCATTCATAAGTCTCTTGTGAACAATCCTTTAAGTATGCTGAAATCTTCGCCATCTCTGCAAAACTAGCCATCTTCAAAGTCCATTCCTCGATAGTAGGCAAAGCTTCATTCTTCCAATATTTACCTATCAACAATCTTGCTGCTGTTATCATATACAATATTAGTTTTATTTCACCCCGTGTAAAGCCCTTAACTATACCCAATAAAAACAATTGTGGAGAGAATTGAATTTTTTTCTTTAAAACATTCTGCATAACCCACCATATTTTTATCCAAAAAGCCTTAACTTTCCTACAGGTCCACCAAACATGATCAGCATCCAAACATTCGCATCTCCAACATTTTGGCTGAACATTAGGGTACATACATGACAACTTTTTAGGATCTAAATGCCATCTATAAAACATTTTATAAAAGTTTTCCCTCAGGTTCTGCGACTGTGTAAATTTAACATTCTGAACCCAAATTTTTTCCCATGTTTCCAACATCACTGGTTCTTCAAAATTTTGTGCCCACTTAATCATACAATCTTTAACTAATTCAGTTTCTGAATCCCTTTCTAGCAAAACATTATAAAGCCTTTTAATATGCATTGGACCTTTCTCTCTTATATGTCTAACCAATTCTTCCTCATGCAACATAATACCAGTTTTTTGGTCCTCTTTCCATCTCAATTGTAGTTGATTATATTGTAACCAAGTTAAATTAATTCCTTCATCCAACAGTGTCTGTAATGTCTTCAGCTGCCATCTGCCCGCATCTGTGAAAAGAACCTCTTTATATAAAAACCCCCCGAGTGACATTATATTTGTATTCCACATAGTATGACCAAGATCCAGCCATAACGGTATTTTGTAATCCCATTTGAGTCGGTGCTTCTTCCAAACTCTCATCAAAGATTCTCTAAGTATATGACTTTTAAATACTTTATCTACTTTGTCGTCATAAAATAAATAAGCATGCCATCCAAATTCAAGATCAAAACTTTCTGCATTCAGTATTCCAGTCTTTTTACTTCCAAACCAATCACTTGTTAAAGTTAAAGCTGCTGCATCATAATATAACTGTAGGTTTGGGAGTTTAAGGCCTCCTCTTTCTGGAACATCTTGCATAATTTTCAATTTCACTCTCGGCTTCTTCTCGTTCCAGACAAACTTATTCACACCAGACTGCCAAACTTTCAGTTGTTTGTCACTTTTAAGCACCGGAATCATTTGAAACAAAAACAGAAATCTTGGCAAAATGTTCATCTTAACTGCTGCTATTCTTCCAAGTAAAGACAGTTGCAGCTTTTTCCAAGTCTCCATGTCTTTCTGGACCTCTCGCCACAACACCTCATAATTATTTTGGAACAATTTCATGTTTGATTCTGCAACCTGAACTCCAAGATATTTTACCTTAGGTACAATTTCAAAACCTGCCCTCCTTTCAAGCTCATGTTTACGATCTTGTGTCATATTTTTAACTATCATTTTAGTCTTTTTTGAATTCAGTCTAAAACCTGAAACTCTACCATAGTCTTGTATAATGTCGTTCATCAAGATTATTGATTCCATTGGTTGTGATAGGGTAACCACCAGATCATCTGCAAATGCCTTTATTCTATAATCCTCTTGCTTTATCATTATACCTTTCAAAATTTTAGAGTCCCGTATTGTATTTAGCAAGACTTCCAATGTTAAAATAAATAAAAGTGGGGACAACGGACATCCCTGTCTTGTTCCTTTTTCAATTTTAAACTCTGTCGTCAGACTTCCATTAATAATAATCTGTGCTTTTTGCTCTTGATAAATTGCTGAGATCGCCTGTATAAATTGGTCCCCAAAGTCCATCTTTTTTAAAGTCTTTAGTAGAAAATTCCAATCCACTCTATCAAAGGCCTTCTCTGCATCCAGAAAAACCAGCACTGCAGGGATCTGTTTATTCTTATCAAGATATTCCAATAAGTCTATTACTTGCCTTACATTGTCCTTCATATATCTGCCCTCAATAAATCCCGCTTGGTCCTCATGAATCACCTTTTGAATTACTGGCATCAACCTGTTGGCTAATACCTTCGCATAAATTTTATAATCTGTGTTCAAAAGAGATATTGGTCTGTAATTCTCTGGTTTTTTAGGACCAACTTGTTCTTTTGGTATCAAAGATATATAAGCAGTTGTCCAAGATGGGGGTATTTTACCCCCTTGTTGAATATTGCAAAATAAATCTCTAAGTTGTCCCACCATTTCAGCTTGTAAAGTTTTATAATACACTGCAGTCAAACCATCCGTGCCAGGAGCTTTGGCTGTTTTTAACTGTTTAATTGCTGCTGTTATCTCCTCCTCTGTTATAGGATAATTCATTCTTTCCTTTTGTTGATCAGTAATTTTTGTAACTCTCTTATCATTTAAATATTTTTCTATAAGTCCATTCTGCACCTCTTCTTTGGCATATAGTTTAGTATAATAGTCCACAAAAGCTTCTTTAATTAATTTTTGTTGAAAAATTTCTTTCCCTCCAATATCAATACTATCAATAGTCCGTGTACTTTGTTTTTTCCTCAATGTATAAGCCAACCATCTGCCCGGTTTGTTAGCGTTGCAAAATGTATTATGCTTCGCGTATTGTAGGCTTGTTGCAACTTGTTCCGCCATAAGCATTTGAAATTGGTCTTTCAAAAGTTTTATAGCACTTCGTATTCTTTCATCTGTTGGATTTTTAATAAGTAACTGTTCTTTATTCTTTATTTCCATTTCCAACTCAGATCTTTTCTTTTGTCGGAACAGTCTATGTTTAGAGTTCATGTAGATAAGTACCCCTCTCATATAAGCTTTACTTGCGTCCCAAACAATTTCAATTGGGGTACCTTTATTCAAATTTATTTCAAAAAATTCTTTCAAATGCTTTTTAAGTTCTATTGTATTTTTTTCATATCTAAACAAGTTCTCATTTAATCTCCAAGAACGTCTCTCAACCTTATCCATCTCAATTTCTATCCATACAGGGCTATGGTCAGTCAAAGTTCTTGGAAAAATCTTTGTTCTTTTTGTTTTAACAAGTAGATCATTTGACAACAGGATAAAATCAATCCTAGAAAAGGATCTGTGTCTATCAGAAAAGAAAGTGTAATCCAATTCATTTGGATTATGTATTCTCCAAACATCTTTTAGTTCCATATCTTCTTTCATATCAAAAAAAGTCTGTGGTAGTCTAATTCTAGACTTTGCCAAGCTCTTTTTATCTAGTTTAGAATCAATTACTCCATTCCAGTCTCCCATAATTAAAATAGATCTATAATCCCATTGCAATATTTTAGTATGTAACATCTTATAAAAATAGTCCTGTTGTTGGTTGGGAGCATAAATTCCAATCAAAAGAATTTGACCATTTGCTGTGAGCAATTCAATTGCTACAAACCTACCATCTTGATCTGCTTCTATAACTTTCGCTGTTAATTTTTTATTTACATAAATAACCACACCATTCTTTTTCTGCGAAGTTGAAGATATATAATGTGCTCCTAGTTTTGAGTTTATCAAATATTTTTGATCTTGAGTTGTAATATGCGTTTCTTGTAAACATATTATATCATTATTAAATTGTTTCAAATATGTAAATAATTTCTTCCTTTTCTGTGCTGAATTCAACCCATTGACATTCCAAGATAGACACTTAAAGGTCATCAGCCTCTTTCTGGAGCGCAGAGCAAAATATTTGAAGTTCATCCGAGAGCTTCGATCTCGCTCCTCCCATAGCGCCACTCTCTTGTATGGTACTCTTAACTGCCTTCTTGTCTTGTCTTTCCTGTTGTTGTTGTTGCTTTTGTTTAAGTAGCTTGGATTGAGCTCTAGTTATACGTTGATCTTTAACTTCAGTCAACTGAATCAAATCCAGACTTCCGGTTTCCTTGTCTTCGGCGACGGCGGCGCTCTTTGAAGCTCCGCCAGCCCCGCCGCCTGTAGAGCCGCTTCGAGACGAAGAAGCGGCTCGAAAACTTCTAAATCCACAGGATTGGAGAAGGAGAGATCGCAGGGCACAGGTTGAGCCCCTGTAACCCCCCAGGGAAGTTTCTGGGGAGAGAACAGGCGTGGCTCCCTTCCAACCTGCTGAAACTCCGGGCGACGTGGGACGACTCTGCTTTTGCAGAACAAGCCGGCTGCAGGAAACTTAAAGCGAAAGAACCAGCTTTAATAAATAGCGAAACTATTGAATCCCGAAATTTGGAAACGCAAGTATTAGCACTTTGTTGACTTTTTAATCTGAGAAAATGCGAGTGAGTGAAAGTGCTTTGAAAAAACATGGCGCCTAGCTTCAGAGTTAACGAGCCAGCGAGTGTGGATTGGTGAAGTTACTTTGCTTTGTTATAAAGTTTCCAAGTTGCTACAAAGTTGCCTTGCTTGTTATAAGAGAAACAACTGGGAAATTTTTCCCTTTTCAATATTGGACTTTGCTTTATTTTAACCCTTATTTGATCAAATCTGGGGGACTTTTTTAGAAGTCTTTGTGCAGGAGGGAAAGGAAAAGGAACTTCCCTCTTTAGAAAAACTAGATCACGAGCCAGGATGGCTTCAAAGAAGCAGGAAGGGAAGGCATTAGGGGGGGGATCCCCCACACACAAACATGAAACGCAACTTCCCCCTGCTCAACAGCTACAAACTCAGAAAAAAGAATTTGATGTGGGAGATTTAAAAGAATTTATTTCTAAAACTTTGGATGATAAATTTCAAAAATCTCAACAGGAGATAGATGATAAACTTCAAAAATCACATCAGGAATTTATGCAGGAAATTAACGAAGTTAAAGACATGGTGAAACAGAATCAAAATAAGGTGACCAAAAAAATTTCAGAAGTGGCGTCTGGCCTGGCAGAATTTATTGGGACAGTTGATTTTAAAGTTGAAGAATTTAAATCAGAAGTTAATGTTAAGATGAAAGACAATGATTATAAAATTGATGAGGTTGACAATAAAATGCAGAGAATTGAAGATGAGATTGTTATGATACAATTCCGGGCGATGGAATTCGCCATACGGCTTCGGGGAATTCGAGAGGAGGAGAGACAGGATTTGAGACAAGTTTGCTCTGAAGCCTTGGCTAAGATTTTACAAGCTAATCCTGATTTGGTATTTCATAAAATAGATAAAATTTACAGAGTGAACTCTTGGGTGGCCAGACAAAGACAACTGCCCAGAGATGTGGTCATATACTTTACTGATAGAGAAATTAGAAATGATATCCTGCAAAAATCTTTTCACACTTCTGTACAAGTGGGGGGTTCACGACTTGAAATTTTTAAAGAATTACCTCCTAAAATGCTGAAAGCTAGAAAAGAATTTGGTTTTCTTGTTAAGGAACTGAAAAACTTACAGATACCCTTCCGGTGGGACGCACCAGCTGGGATAATTTTTAGATATAAGGGAGAAGGATATCGGTTGAATACCGTGGAGAAGGCACAACACTTTTACAGTACTATTCTTAAGGAAAGAACACCATCTCCACGTACATCTACAGTTTTGGAGATTAAGGAGAGTGAAGAGAGGCAATTGAAAGAACAGTCTAAGCAGGAATTAGAAATAGTGCAAGGTGCAGAAGGAGGTTTTCTGAGTGAGCCCTTGTTGGATTCTTCTCCATTCGAGTGATTCTTAAACCACTCATCGGTTTTTAGAGCTTCTCGCAATTTTTCTAGTAAATCCCCCGGGAGTTCTGGTTCAGCTTTACGCTGAGCTCTGGTAGTGACAGGTGTTGCTAATTGTGTCAATGGGATCATTGGTTGAACCACTTCCTTCTTGATGATGTTGTACTGTGGCAATCTGGAAAGTGCGTCCGCCATGAAATTTTTTCCACCAGGAAGGTACCTTAAAGTGAAATTGAAATGCTTGAAGTGTTGGGCCCAGCGAGCCTGTTTTGGTGATAGTTTGCGTGGTGTTTTTAATGCTTCTAGATTCTTATGATCGGTCCACACCTCGAAAGGGTGTTTTGCCCCTTCTAAAAATTGTCTCCATGTTAACAGCGCCCATCTAACTGCAAACGCTTCTTTCTCCCATATGGCCCATCTCCTTTCCGTGTCTGATAGTTTACGGGATGTGTAAGCACAGGGCTGTAATATCCTGTTCTCATTCTTTTGCAAGAGTATTGCTCCTACAGCAACGTCGCTAGCATCAGCTTGTACTACAAAAGGTTGTTCCATGTCGGGGTGTTTGAGCATCGGTTCAGCTGCAAACAGTCGTTTCAGTTTCTCGAAAGCAGCTTGACAGTCCATAGTCCATTCTAGTGGTTTCGAGGGTTTGGGTTTTACTTCCCCTTTGGTTTTTAGCAAGTCCGTAATTGGCAGTGTGATTTTCGCGAAAGAGGGGATAAATTGTCTATAGAAATTTGCAAACCCTAAGAAACTCTGTAATTGTTTACGGGTGCGTGGTGCGGCCCATTCCATCACTGCCCGGACCTTTTCCAGGTCCATCTCTATTCCCTCATGCGATATACGATATCCAAGATAGTCGATTTTGTCTTGGTGGAATTCACATTTAGAAAGTTTGGCATAGAGTTCAGCTGCTCTGAGTTTATTCAAGACCGCTCGAACCAGTCTCACTTGGTCGCCCATGTTGTCAGAGTAAATTAGAATATCGTCCAAATAGTACATAATAGGGAAGTCTGGGGGGGGAGGATTAGGGAGGGTTAGGGAGGACGGGAAGTTTGGGGAGGGAGGTGGGGGGGGTGAAAAAAAGGGGTGAAAATGTAATTGTAAAACTTTTGCAATAAAAAAAGAATATCGTCCAAATAGACCAACACCCCCTTATATAGGTGCTCATGCAACACTTCGTTGATCAACTGCATGAATACAGCCGGGGCTCCCTGTAGTCCAAAAGGGAGTACTCTAAACTGGAAACATCCTAGTGGGCAGTTAAATGCGGTCTTCCATTCATCCCCCTCTTTTATTCTCACTCGGTAGTACGCCTCTCTTAAATCAAGTTTGGTGAAAATTTTTCCCTTCCCTAAATGGGCTAACATGTCCTTCATGAGTGGGAGGGGGTAGACATTTTCTACGCAAATGGCGTTCATGTTTCTATAATCAACTACTAATCTGAAGGATCCATCTTTCTTTTCGCGGAACATCACTGGCGCTGCCACCTTGGGTTTGGCTCGTTCGATGAATCCCCGTTCTAAGTTTTTATCGATAAAATTCCGCAATTCCCCCAACTCTCGAGGTGTCATGGGGTAAATTTTTGGTTTGGGAAGCTTCACCCCAGGGAGTATTTCAATGGTGCAGTCAGTGGCCCTGTGGGGAGGCAGGGCATCTGATGCTTTTTCGCTAAACACTTCCTTGAGGTCCCAATATTCTTTAGGAATTTTTTCTTCTCCCTCAATATAGTTAATGGCTACTGCCACCCTTTCTGGCCTTATGTCGTCCCTTGGGGGGGGCTTCCTTATCCGGAGTTGGTTCTGCCGTATGGATGTGCAGGACCCCCGTTTTCCAATTTACTCGTGGATTCCATTTACGAAGCCAGGGCAGTCCTAGAATGAGGGGCCTTTCCATGCCAGGTGCTACAATAAAGCTGAGCTTCTCTACATGATTCCCCAACTGCAGTTCAAGGGGTTCGGTCATAAAACTAGCTGGGCCCCCTCCTGCAATCGACCCGTCTAATTGACAAAATGCAATGGGTCTTTTTAAAGTTTTCAGTCTCAGTCCCATTTCCTCCACTACTTTGGGGCTAATTATGCACCTAGTGCACCCCGAGTCCAACAGGGCTAACAATTGCGCGTGAGTTCCTGTGGAGGGCACCCTTACTTCTACGGGGATGAGTAAGGGTTCTTCCGTGTGACTCACCCGTTCGTCGGTGTCGGAGTCGGAGTCCGTCTTGCTGTCGTCATTGTTGGTCGGAGTTCCCAACTCACCCTGGTTCCGGGGAGTGAACTCAACGACTTCTCCTTTCAGGGCAGTGCCGCGGGTTTTGGTGGGTATTTTATCGCCTTTCTTTTGGCTGGCCCCGCTGGCTTTTGGCGGTGGTTTGGAGAAACATTCGGCCGCCCGGTGACCCTCCTTCCCACATTTGAAACAGGTGAAGGGCTTTGACTTGGGTTTGGATTCGGTCTTCCCGCCAGTCATCTTGGGTGCCCCCTTACGGTAGAAAGAGGATGGCTGGTCCCCCATCCGCCTTCCTCGGAGTTCGCTCCGTTTCAGCTCAATCTCCACATCCTCGGCTACTATGTACCATCTATCCAAATCATCGGGGACCCCCATGCTCCTGCAGTCTCGATATATCTCTTCATTCAATCCATCTTTGAAACTCTCCAAAAGAGCCATTTCTGACCAGCCTGTCATATAGGGTGCCAGTTCACGAAACTCTTGGATATTCTCTGCCACCGGCCTCCAGCCCTGCTGAATGCTCTTCATTCTGAGTCTCGCCTTTCGTTCAGCTAAATGGTCTTCAAAACGCCTTCTAAGGGCCCTCATGAACTGGTTGTAATTTCTCAGCAAGGGGGAGTTGTTATTGTGGAGAACCACCATCCACTCAGCAGCTACTCCCTCTAGGGCATTCGCGACGCTTCTGACTTTTGCGCCTCTGTTTCGTAGTCCTCCCCCCAGTCCTGCATGTGGTTCCACACTTGGGTCAGGAAAAATCCCAAGGCTTTAGGATTCCCATCAAACTTCCCAGGAAAGGGGGGGATTTTTCGCTTTTTACGTCTGCGGGGGGGGGGGGCCTGCAAGGCTGGGGTTCTCTGGCCGGCTGCATCTCTCCCTCGAGCTGCCGAAGTCTGGGATGCTCCCTCCTCAAACTCTTCCTCTCCCCCACAGGCTGTTTCTCCTGGCTCCCCCCTGGGGCTTTCTCTCTCCTTCTCCCCAGGAATCCCAAAAGACTCACGGTTTCTTCTGCTTTCCTCTACATCACGGATAAGTTGCAAGGCTTGGTCTATCATGAGACGTTCCTTCTGTTCTTGTATCCACACTGCCTCCTTTTTCTGGGGTCTGGAAATTGTCACTCCCCAGGGTTCCTCTCCCCAGTCCGGCAGTCTCCCCACTCCCTTTGACCATCTAGCCTCTTCTGTCTCCAAACGGAGTTTTTCCAACCATTCTGCAGTCTCCTTTTCCGACTGGAGGGCAGTTGAACTGGCTGCCCCCATCTTCTCTTCTCCATCACTCCCCCGATCTGACATATTTTGGATTTACAGTCCCCTCGGTTTTTGTCCGGGATGACTGGTTGCGTCTTCCAGCTTAATGTCAGGTATGCTTCCTTCAGTATCCAGGAAAGAAAAACCCAAACTCAAGCATTTTGAAGAATTTGGTACTTTTACTGAATATGAAATGATTAGCAACCCAGTTAAAGCTGGAAGTGAGCAAAACGCGCGAAATGCATCTACTAAGCATCTCCCCCCCCCTTGTCCATATATCATCAGCCAATCCAAAGGTCTTCCAAAGGTCAGGTGGCATCACGTCTGGCAGCGTCATTCATCAGGAATGTAGGGCAGTTGGTCAGCCGTCCCCTTTGAAGAATCACTTTCGTTTCTCATGAAGACACATCCTACAAGGAAAAAAACAAATCTTGCATCTCCCCACCCTTCGTCCTATAACTAATCCCTCCCCCGTTTCTTATGGCAGCTGAAGCAGGCAAAAGCTGAGGCTGACAAGTTTGGTATTTATTCTGCACATAATCTATCCAGTTCTTCCACTCCCATACATAACTCTCTTGAGTCCTGTCTTTTAGGTATGCTGATATCTTCGCCATTTCTGCAAAATTGGCCATCTTCAAAGTCCATTCTTGAATTGTAGGCACATCAACCCTTTTCCAATATTGACCAATCAATAACCTGGCTGCTGTCACCATATGCAATATTAATTTTGTTTCACTCACTGAAAAACCCTTGACTATACCCAATAAGAACAAATGAGGAGAAAATTGAATTTTTTTCTTTAAAACATTTTGCATAACCCACCAAATTTTTATCCAAAAAGCCTTAATTTTCTTGCATGTCCACCATATATGATAATATGTAGCATCTAAACAATCACATCTCCAACATTTCGGTTGAACATTAGGATACATACATGACAATTTCTTAGGATCTAAATGCCACCTATAAAACATTTTGTAAAAATTTTCCCTTAAATTCTGCGACTGTGTAAATTTAACATTCTGAACCCATATTTTTTTCCATGTTTCCATCATAACTGGTTCTCCAAAATTTTGCACCCACTTTATCATACAATCTTTAACCAATTCATTTTCTGAATCTCTCTCTAACAAAACATTATAAATTCTCTTAATATGCATTAGGCCTTTCTCTTTTATCTGTCTAACCAATTCTTCTTCATGCAGCATTAAACCAGTTTTTTGATCTTCTCTCCATCTCAGTTGAAGTTGATTATACTGTAACCAAGTTAGATTAATCCCTTCTTCCAACAGTGTCTTCAATGTCTTTAGTTGCCATCTGCCCCCATCATTAATAAGTACTTCTTTATATAAACCCCCCCCCGAGTGACTTTATATTTATATTCCGTATAATATGACCAAGATCCAACCACAACGGTATTTTATAATCCCATTTGAATCGGTGCTTCTTCCATACTCTCATCAAGGAGCTTCTAAGTATATGACTATTAAATACTTTGTCAACCTTGTTTTCATAAAATAAATATGCATGCCAACCAAATTCAAGATCGTGGCTTTCTAATTTCAATATTCCAGTCTTTGTCCTTCCAAACCAATCACTTGCTTGTGTAAATGCTGCAGCCTCATAATATAATTTCAGGTTTGGAAGTTTAAGACCACCCCTTTCACGAACATCTTGCATAATTTTCAGTTTAACTCTTGGCTTTTTCTCATTCCAGACAAACTTGTTCACGCCTTTTTGCCATTCAGTCAAATATTTATCACTTTTAAGCACCGGAATCATTTGGAACAAAAATAAAAATCTAGGTAGAACATTCATTTTAACTGCTGCTATTCTTCCAAGTAAAGACAGCTGCAGTTTTTTCCAGGTTTCCAAATCCTTTTGTACCTTTCGCCATAACACCTCATAATTATTTTGAAACAGTTTTATATTTGAATCTGCAACTTGAACTCCTAGATATCTCACTTTTGATACTATTTCAAAGCCTGCCTTCCTTTCCAGTTCCTTCTTTTGATCAACTGTCATATTTTTAATTATCATCTTGGTTTTTTTCTGATTCAGTCTAAATCCTGATACCATACCATATTCTTCTATAATGTCTTTCATCTGAATTATTGATTCCATCGGCTGTGTTAGGGTAACAACCAGATCGTCTGCAAATGCCCTTATTCTGTAGTCCTCTTGCCTTATCACTATTCCCTTCAGAGTGCTAGAGTCCCGAATTGTATTCAACAAGACTTCTAAAGTTAAAATAAACAACAACGGGGATAACGGACAACCTTGTCTTGTACCTTTTTCTATACTAAAATTTTTAGTTAAACTTCTATTGATAATAATTTGTGCTGTTTGTTCTTGATAAATTGCTGAAACCGCATGTACAAACTGGTCCCCAAAGTCCATCTTTTTTAAAGTCTTTAATAGAAAGTTCCAATTCACTTGATCAAAGGCCTCCGCATCCAAAAACGCCAGCACTGCAGAAGTCTGTTTATTCTTCTCAAGATATTCTAATAAGTCTATAATTTGCCTCACATTATCCTTCATGTATCTGCCTTCTATAAATCCAGCTTGATCATGATGAATCACCTCTTGAATAACTGGCATTAATCTGTTGGCTAATACTTTTGCAAAAATTTTATAATCCGTATTCAGGAGAGATATTGGTCTAAAATTTTTCAGTTTTGTAGAACCTGCCTCCTCTTTCGGTATCAAAGAAACAAAAGCTGCTTTCCATGAAGGGGGTACTTTTCCCCCTTGTTGTATGCTACAAAATAAGTCTTTAAGATGTTCATTTCTGCTTGTAAATTTTTATAATATACTGCAGCTAGACCATCCGGTCCTGGAGCTTTGGCTGTTTTCAGTTGTTTAATAGCAATAATAATCTCCTCTACTGTTATTGGTAAACTCGTTCTTTCCTTTTGAATATTAGAAATTTTTATAACTCTCTTTTCTTCTAAATATTTATTTATAAGTTCATTCTGTATATCATCTTTAACATATAATTTGGTATAATAATCTAAAAAGGCTTCTTTAATTAGCTTTTGTTGAAATACTTCCTTCCCTTTATGCTCAATACTCCCAATAGTCCGAGTACTCTGCTGTTTCCTCAATGTGTAAGCCAACCACCTGCCCGGTTTATTGGCATTACAAAATGTATTATGTTTCGCAAATTGTAAATTAGTTGCTGCTTGTTCCGCTGTGAGCATATGGAATTGATCTTTCAAAAGTTTTATGACTCCTTGTAATTTTTCATCTGTTGGATTTTTTATAAGCAACTGCTCTTTTTTCTTTATCTCCCCTTCCAATTTTAAGCTTTTTCTTTGTCGGTTTGATTTATGTTTAGAGTTCATGTGAATCAGTACACCCCGCATATAAGCCTTGCTCGCATCCCAAACAATTTCAATAGGGGTACCCTTATTCAAATTCAGTTCAAAAAATTCCTTCATTTGTTTTTTTAAGTTCATTTACATTTTTTTCATATCTAAATAGATTTTCATTTAGTCTCCAAGATCTTCTCTCTTTCTTTCCCATTTCTATTTCTATCCATACTGGGCTGTGGTCAGATAAAGCCCTCAGAAATATCTTTGTTTTCTTAGTTTTTGAAAGCAAATCAACTGTAAGTAAAATACAATCAATCCTAGAAAAGGATCTATGTCTATCTGAGAAAAAAGTAAAGTCCAGTTCTTTTGGGTTATGCACTCTCCATATATCTTTCAATTCCAAATCTTCTTTCAAGTCGAAAAAAGACTGTGGTAGTTTGGTACATGATTTTGCCAAGCTCTTCTTGTCTATTTTAGAATCTATTACTCCATTCCAATCTCCCATAAACAAAATAGCTCTGTAATCCCATTGTAATATTTTGGAATGCAATAATTTATAAAAAATTTTTTGTTGTTGATTAGGAGCATAAATTCCAATCACCAAAATTGGACCATTATCTGCAAGAAGTTCTATTGCTATATATCTTCCACAATCATCTGCTTCTATGATTTTTGTTAGCAATCTTTTATTTGTATAAATCACTACACCATTCTTTTTTTCTGAGTTTGAAGCTATAAACTGTGTTCCTAACCTAGAATTTATCAGATATTTTTGATCTTGTGTTCTAATATGAGTTTCCTGTAAGCAAATAACATCATTGTTAAATTGTCTCAAATAATGAAATATCTTCCTCCTTTTCTGTGGTGAGTTTAATCCGTTCACATTCCAAGATAAAAACTTAATTGTCATCTGTGGGCCCTTGAAGCGATAAGAGCATTTGCTGAAGTTTCTGTTCCACACTAATAGCCTTCGGCTTGGCTCCTCCCATAGCTTCGGATTTTTGTGCTTTACCATTGGCTCCCTGCTCATCTTGTGATAACTTAGAGCTCTGGTGTTGTTGTTTCTCTAAAAGTTGTTTATAAGCTGCTCGAGTAATACGCTGATCTTTAGCAGTATGCAACATCAAGTCGAGCTCCGCTGCCACTTCTCTTGTATTTTTAGGGGGTTCAACTGGAAGCTCTAAAGGAGAATCCAACAGGGGTAGGCCCCCTGCCGCTCCTTGAGACTCTAGTGCCTCCCTCTCCGTCTGTTTCCTCTGCTCTTCCAATTCTTGTTCAAATTGCATATCCTTCTCACCCTCTACTATGGCTAACAACGAGGAGGTACGTGGAGATGCTGCACCTGGTTTAAAAACACTGAAATAAAATTCTTCTGCTTTTTGAAGAGTATTTAATCGATATCTTTCTCCTTGATACCTCAATATTATACCCACTGGGGTGTCCCATCTAAATGGAATTTATTGTTTCTTTAATTCAGTCACCAGGAATCCAAAATCTTTTCTATCTCTCAACATCTAATATGGGTTCTTAACTGTGTTCGGTCAGATTCAGATCGGGAGGACCTCCAACTCTCCTCTAAGCCGATGTTTTCCGATGTTTCATTTCCCGGAGCTACATGGAAAACCAAGGAGCAATCCGGGATCTGCATCGGGTTAGAGGCCGCAAAGGTGCGATTCTGTCCAAGGCATCGGTAGCCATCCGTTCCCAGGATGCCACCAGAGCCTCAGCTGAATCGCAGGATTGAGAGGTGGGGAATGTCCCAAGCTCCTTCAAGAACCTTTCTGGGTCCATCAGGCACCTAGGGTGGAACTATTTTATGGGTCCCGTCTCTCAGTGGCAGGGGTTGGCAGATTGAAAGTCTAGTCTAAAGAGGGAATGGTCAGTCCATGACAGGGGAGTGATGGAAAGTTCCCCCTTACCATGACCATTTATCTACTGCCCAGAGAGAAAAACCAGGTTGAGTGTGTGTCCTCCCCTATGAGTTGGGCCCTGAATAACCTGAATCAGGTCCATGGCTGCCATGGAGGCCATGAACTCCCGGACTGTCTCAGATGACTCACCGATCGAAGGCAGATTAAAATCTCCCAAAACTAAAAGGTCGGGGAGTTCAAGTGCCACCTCAGACAAGACATCGAGCAGTGCGGGCAGGGCTGTGGCAACATAGCTGGGAGATAGGTATGTGACCAACAAGCCCGACTGAACTCCAGGGTCCCACTTCAATAGAAGAGACTCACACCCGCCTATCTGAGGGACAGTGACCTCCCTAGGATTCAGACTTTCTCTTACAACTACTGCCACCCCCCGCCCCTTCCCTGGTGTCGCGGCTGGTGCAGGACACGAAAGCCTGAGGGGCATAAATCAGAGAGAGGGATTCCCCCCTCTTGCCCCAACCAGGTGTCCGTGATACAGGCCAGGTCCGCACCCTCCTCATCAATAAGATCTCGTATGAGGAGAGCCTTATTCATCACGGACCTGGCATTCACATATATCAGGCGGAAACCAGGGTCCTTCGCTCTCATATCCCCAGGAAAGCAGGGTGAGCAGGAGGTATGGGAGCAAGTTACCATCCGAATGCATCTGGTGTGATGCTCCCCACCCCTACTTCGATTTCTTCTGCCCCTTCCCACCATCACAGGTATAGCGTGTCCCACCCTCCTCCGAGCATCTCCTACGACTCCCAACCTCCCCAACCCACTGGGACTGTCAAAATGGCATGGCTGCTGATCCTTAAGGGACCCCCCCAGTCTCATTTTTATTATTAAAATCCACCCTCCTCCCGGATCCCCTTAAAATTGGATCTAAAAATCTATTTAAAAAACCCCAGAGTTTCCGTTTTTTAGCGTACCACCTCTCGGGGTTCCAAAACCCGTCATCAAGGGCAGCCCTCGATAGTTGAGAGGGCCAAATCTGCAAGAGGGGGGAGTCTCGCAGTGCAAGGAGCTCCGTAGTTGAATACATTAAAGAATATAATGAGCTGAGAGTGATGAAGGATCTTTTTCTATTAAAGGGTGTTAGAGATGGTAAAAGCAGGTAGATTAAATAAGGAAGGAAAAGATGTTAAAGAAAAAACAATATGCTAAAAACATCAGAACATCAGGACATCATCGTCCTATCATGACGATGGTAAGTCTTGTGATTATAATAAGTCTATTCAATGGTGGGGGAAAAAGTCTTAAAGGCCGCCCTTTCAAGGTGACCCAAACCAGAGTCACAAGGTCAAATGAGAGATGGTCCGTCCCACCTTAGTCCAAGACTCGGTGTCTGTGCCTCCTCCCGTTCTCACACCAGCGATAGCCGAGGCTTAGTTCAGTAAAAAGTAAGGTGTAGTCATAGGATGGAATAAATGATTGAATAATTGAATAATCCGAGTAACCCAGGGAGGACAAGATGGTCAAATAATGGTCAAATAAGGCTGTAGATCAATCAGAAGTTGTAAATTTATGCTGAGTGGCCCTATTAGGCCTAAGCCTAATAAGTGGGGGTGAGCAGTTAAGGGGGAGACCAACCGTCATCCCCCAACTGACAATTCTCAGTTCCTTCCCCATAAGCTTGATCTTCAGGCCATTCAGCCCATTAAACCCCTTCCATGCTTCAGAAAAAAAAGGGGGGGAGTGTCCAGATCCCTCAAAAACTGAGGGATCCTAACGTTTGTAATGCTGCCCTCTTCTCCACCAACAACGGGGACATCTTTACAGCCAAGCCTCCAGGTACTGCCGCCATCCTCTAACCTCCTCCCCGATAGTCAGCTGTTCCTCGGGCTCCATCCACGGCTCTATCGAGCCGGCAACACCTCGGCTCGCTGGGAGGGGGTCAAAAGATGGTTAACTGGCCCCCGACACCCCTGAAAATGTCGAACATTGCCTCCCTAAGCTCGGGGTTCACTGCGGAGCCGCCATTTTGGTTTGCTGCCCAACGGAATCCCTCATTTTGCTTATCTTGCTTATCTTAACATTTTTTTTGCTTATCTTAACGTATCTTGCTGTGGCGCCTCAAGGGATTGGGAGTAGGAGGCACCGTTTTACGGTGGTTCTCCTCTTACCTCTCGGGTCGGACGCAAGCGGTGTTGGCAGGGGGGCAAAAATCGACCGTGAGGCCCCTCACTTGTGGGGTGCCCCAGGGGTCGGTTCTCTCGCCCCTTCTGTTCAACATTTATATGAAACAGCTGGGGGAGATCATCCATGGTTTCGGGGTGAGGTACCATCAGTACGCTGATGATACCCAGCTTTTTATATCCACCCCGAACCAGCCCAGTGATGCCCTCGATGTGATGTCCCGGTGCCTGGAAGCGGTACGGGTCTGGATGGGGAGGATTGGCTGTGGCATCTCGATCCGAAGGAGAGGTTCCATCGTTGGCTATAGGGGGTGAAGTTTTACCACCACCACCACCACCACCACCCCGTAGACAGGGCACGCAACTTGGGTGTCCTCCTGGATTCACAGTTGAGTTTAGATGATCATATAACAACCGTGACCAGGGGGGCCTATGCCCAGATTCATCTGGTGCATCAATTGCGCCCCTATCTGGACCGAGATGCTCTACGCACAGTTACTCATGCGCTATTCACCTCCCGTCTTGACTACTGTAATGCTCTCTACCTGGGGCTGCCCTTGAGGACCACTCGGAGGCTTCAGCTGGTGCAGAATGCGGCCGCACGGGTTGTGATGGGAGGGTCCCGATACTCCCATGTTACACCTCTCCTGCGCGACTTGCATTGGTTACTAGTTGCCCTCTGGGTGAGATTCAAGGTGCTGGTGATGACCTATAAAGCCCTACATGGCTTAGGCCCAGGATACTTGTCGGACCATCTACAGCCAGCAATGGCTTCCCATAGTCCGGTGCATTCTCACAGGGAGGGCCTTCACCGGGTGCCGTCGGCTAGACAATGTCAGCTGGCAGCCCCCAGGGGTAGAGCTTTCTCTGTGGGCGCACCCACTCTTTGGAATCAACTCCCCCTGGGGCTTCCGTTGGCTCCTGACCTCCGCACCTTCAGCCGCGAATTAAAAACATGGCTGTTCACATCGCCCAGCCTGGACTGAGGGTTTTTTTTGATTATTTTGATGGATGTTAATATTTGTTTAAATTATATATTTATACATTTATGTATTTTATGTATGCATATTTATGTATTTTATGTTTTATGTTTTTATTTGTTGTGAGCCGCCCTGTGTCCTACAGAGATAGAGCGGCATACAAATTATATTAAAATAAAAAAATAAAATAAAATAAATCTCATCTGGGTTTTCAGGGGCTCTGGCTCCCCCCCCCTCCGGTTGCTCAGCTTCCTCCCATGCAGGCAAGGGAGTGCTCTCCCATTTTCAAGAGCTTCTTTCAAGAGATGTAGGGCTTGGGTCAGCAGGTCTTCTTTATCAGTTTCCTGCCAGGCAGCCTCTTTACACCGGTGTCTGGCAGCTGTCATCCCGGGGGGGGATCTCCTCCGGAGCCTCCATCCATCCTACGTCCAATGACCATTTGGCTCTGACTGGCTTTTCTTCAATCTGCAGTTCAGACATCCACTCCAACTCTTCCCAGCCAGCAGTCCCCATGTCCTCCTGCTCACTACCTTGGTTAGACATTCTTTGCTCAGCCCCCATGATAGAATTTTCTCTGGGATGGCTGATAAAGCAGATCTTGCTTAATGTCAGGTGTGCCTCTGTTCAAAACTCAAGAAAGAAAAACTCCAACTCCATGTTTGTAGAGAAAGGTACTTTTGCTGAGTATGAATTGATAGCAACAAAAGAAAAGCAAGATCTGAGACTAAAGGCGCAAAAATTACATATTGAAAGTATTCCCATATCCCTCCCCCCAAGGACCCTGGCTGAATGTCCAATCCCCAGTCCCCCCATGGTGTCATGTGAGGTGCATCTTCAGATGGCCCCATCCATCTGGTATGCCAGAACGGTTGACCTTGACTATCAACAAGTCCATTCAGCTGCACAGAAGACAATGAGAGCATCCCTCCCTTTTCCGTCACATCACAAGACATCTCCACCAGCTCGCTTCCACACCCACATACCTATACCTTCCCCACCTCCCATTACTACGGTAGCCAATAGCAAGCAAGCATCATAGAGGCTGACAGGTGTACTACTGAGGAGAATGGAGGGAGATTAGTGGAAAATGGCATTTAATTGCCCCCTGGGCTGCTACCATGCTGCTTGATGCTAGGCTCCTCCCATGGACTTAGTTCTGTCCATCATCCTCACACTAATGGAGCCTCTGAATGTATGTGATCTGTCCCCGTCCACACACACACACACAAACACAGCCAGCCAAGGGTTAAGGAAACACTTTGGCACACACCCAGGTCTTTATCTCCAACTTGGCAGCGATTTACACACCATCTGCCAAGTGCGTTTATTTCCACAAAACAGAAAGATAAGATACTTAGCGTACAAAAAGTCCAATCAGAATAATATTTCTCTCAGCAGTTCCAGACGAGGCTTTAGTGACTATCCAAGGTTTACTTTTGTTCGTCAAAAGGATCACTGGCCACCACCCTCTATTATATAGTCTCTGGGATGTGGTCCAGTGACTCAGTTCTAATCCCTAGCACGCCTCCTGAGCTGCTGCAATCGTTTATCATGCCTTCGGAGGCGTGTGTCCAGGAATGATGTTTCTCCTTCGCTCTCATCCGAGCCACCTGTCTCCCTGCTAATCTCCTCTCCCTCAGCCGGCACCTGAGACAGTGCCAGAGGGGAGGGGCCTGGAGAGGGAGGCCTGGCTGACTCCTCTTCCTCATGCTCGGAGCTTTCTTCCTCCAATGGGACAGGCTCAGAGGGCGGGGCCACAACAGTATGAACTTGATCCTAGAGCAATACCTGTGATATTATGTGAACTACCGGTAGCAGCAAACCAATTGGGCTGAGCTTCTGCCTTTTGCAGAGGTGGCATATTAAGAACTCTGTGCATAGTAACACAGGGTTTACCCTTTTCTAGATGGCTACTGGAATAGGGTTTGTACCTATGCCAGAGCTCACTCAAGAAAGGCCATCATCAGCATCACTGGCTGAGTGGTTGGATACAGTGGTGGGATTCAATTTTTTTAACTACCGGTTCTGTGGGCTTGATGGGGGTCATGTGACTGAGTGGGCATGGCAAACTCAATGTCACTCACAGCAAGATGGGGCTGCATCTTGCTGTGAGTGACATTGAGTTGGCCACGCCCACTCAGTCACATGACCGATGATGCAGAGACAGGGCTATTTCCCTACATACCCCCCCACCTATTAACAGGAAATAATGCTAGCTGAAGGTTGGAATAAAAAAAGTACTCAAAAAGAGAATTATCAACTAAAGTGGCTTTATAACAGAATGCTTTTGATTGTGAGATTTGGATGCAGAATTCAAATCATTCCAGTGACATTTCTGAAACAGATTGTATAATAGCTTTTTATTTAAAATAGGATCCAACACACCAAATCACTCCTATGAACATTTACAGATAATGCTTTTTTCCTTCATGCATAGTCATAGTCACAACATGCACTATATGTTGCTCGTGACTCCTACATAAATATATCCCTATGTTCATTCTAAAGTAAAATGTTTTCTTATGCATTGTATAGAGAATCAGTTTATTTCAATTCAGTCTATGTTTAAGTACCAGCTTTTTTTTTTTTAGATTAGGAATTACATGAAGGAATTACATTTATTTATTTATTTATTTATTATATTTCTATACTGCCTTTCTCCCGTAGGACTCAAGGCGGTGTACAGTCAAGAAAAATATAGACACACAAACATCATAAAATTGCTAATTAAAATTATTACTTAGTTTGGTCAATTAAATAAAACACAGAATTAGATCACATTTAAAAAAATCATTCACATGTTCATATGTTTAGCCCCGCCTGTTGGAACATCAGGGTCTTGAGGGTACGGCGGAAAGCACGGAGATCAGGGATATTCCGTATCTCCGGGGGCAGTTCATTCCAAAGGGTTGGAGCCCTCACAGAGAAGGCCCTCCCCCTGGGAGTTGCCAGTCGACATAATTTGACTGACGGTACCCTGAGTAGTCCCTCCCTGTGAGAACGAACTGGTACATGGAAACCTATGCAGTGGGTTGGCAGAATAAAAATGCTCAGCTCCTTATTTTTTCTAAATAAGAGAGTTGCTGAGAAGAGACTTCCGGTTGGCGATTCACGGTGTTACGGTGGGAGGAGAGCGATCTCTGCTCTCTAACCCCGGATTTCTTCGTGTTTTGGGGACCCTTAGGGGCGCAAGAGCTTGAAGAGCATTACAAACAAGAGAGGGAGCCCAATGAGCAGAAAAGCGCAGGGCAAGCGCTCACTGCCCAATCGTGCGCCTCTGTTAATCCCAGCACGAATGCGTCTGTCATTTTGAAATGGCGGACCCGAGGCTGCGATAAGTTGACAAAGAGCCGGGGAGCGAAGATCGGTGGAGGCAGTGCCAGGAGAGGAGATTTTTTCCCAGAATATCATAAGAACACAGAAAATTGGAGAAGTGAGATCGGTCTTGTCAGGGGAGAAGACTCATGGAAGGAGATTGAGCGGCAAATGGACAGAAGGAGAATGATCTAACAGAATACGTTGAACTGACAGGATGGCACGAGAGAATGAGCGTTGGCTTACCTGAACGCTCCTTCTGGTTGCTCTGGGTCCAGTGGTCAGGAACGGGTTAAACTCCCTCCAATATGATTGATTGAGTCTGCTAGCTGAGAAGCTCCGCCTCTTTCCCTTGATTCCCAGCTTTCTGATGAAAGACAATACAGCAGACCAACACGCTGAGCTGAAATAGAAAGGAGAGTAGACCGACAGAACCTGCCGAACTGGCAAGGGCCCAGACAGGGTGGAACTGACCACTGGACCCAGAGCAACCAGAAGGGGCATTCAGGTAAGCCAACGCCCATTCTCGTTGATCCTGGGTCCAGTGGTCAGGAACAGGACATGCCAAAGCAGAGGCCCTATAGGGTGGGATCCACCCGAGCCAGAGAGGCCAACTCCCTGATGACCTGTTGTAACACCCGGCGGCCAAAGGCCGCATCCGCCGAGGCGAACCAATCAAGCCAGTAATGCCGGATAAACAGGGTAGGGGAAGCTCAGGCGGCGGCCCGACAAACCTCCTCTAAGGAAGCCTGGGTAGCCCATGCAACTGAGGTAGAGGCACTGCGCGTGGAATGGGCCGTTATGCGGTGGGGAACTGGCAAGGCCTGAGCCTCATAGGCCCTGGCGATAGTCGCCCGAAGCCAACACCCAAGCGTAGCCCATGAGACCTTCTGCCCCAGTGTAGAGGGCTGGAAGGAGACAAGGAGACTCCGACCGCCTCAGAGAGGAGGTTCTCTGAAGGTAGATGCGGAGAGTCCTTCTGACATCAAGGGTGTGCCAGGCCCGCTCCAATGGGTGGGAAGGGTGAGGGTAGAAATCGGGGAGGACCAGTTCCAGAGCCCGATAGTAAGGTGTATTGATCTTAGGGAGGAACGTGGGGTCCAACCTGAGGACCACCCGATCGGGATGAAAAATGCAAAGGTCAGCCGGGTGGAAACGCCAATTCCGACACCCTCCTGGTTGAAGTAATGGTCAGCAAAAAGGTCACTTCGTAGGAAAAAAACCGTAGCCCCACCTCTTGAAGAGGTTCAAAGGGGGCCCGGATGAGGGTGTCGAGGACCTGGGGCAAATCCCATGTGGGATACCTGTGGAGGGGGGCAGGGCGAAGGTTAGAGGCACCCCTGAGGAACTGTCTGATGAGGGGGCGACCGGAAAGGGAACCCCTCGCCCCGCAACAAAGGATGGAGGAAAGAGCAGCTACTTGCCTGCGGAAAGTGCTGGGAGCCAAATCTGTATTGAGACCGTCTTGAAGGAACTCCGGCACCTGTTCAGTAGAGGCAGACATGGAAACAATGGAGTTCCTCTCACACCAAGTGGAGAATGACCGCCAGGTAGAGTCGTAAATTCGGATCGTCAAAGGACGACGGGCTGCCTGAATGTTGCTGATGACCCTCGATGGAAGCCGCCTGTCTCTCAGCAGGTGCGGCTCAATCTCCAGGCAGTTAGCTGCAACCAGCCGGCTTCTGGATGTTGAAGAGCCCCTTGTCGAAGGATGATCCTGTCTGGTGGAAGACACCATGGGGGGCGCACTGACAAGGCTCTCAGGTCTGCGAACCACGGTCGGTGAGGCCAGTGGGGGGCGATCAGAAGGAGTTCCGCCCGCTCCAGGAGCAGGTTCCTGATAACTTTGGAGATCAGGGGCAGAGAGGGGAAGACGTAGAGGAGTCTGGGAGGCCAGTCACTGAGCAGAGCGTCCATGGCTTCCGTTCCCGGTTCCGGGAATTACAAGAAAAACCTCGCTGTCTGACGGTTGGTCTGGGTGGCAAAAAGGTCCACGACAGGGACGCCAAGGCGAGCTGTGATCTCCCGGAATAGGTCCGGATCCAGGCTCCATTCCCCTTGGTCCACTGTGGCCCAGCTGAGCCAATCTGCCTGAGTGTTTGCCACCCCCGATATGTGAAAGGCCCGAAGAGACCTCAGATATGTCTCTGCCCGGGCTCCCAGTCTCTCAGCCTCCTCCAAGAGGTGCCGGAAGCGGGTCCCCCCTAGGTAGTTTACATGGGCCTTGGCGGCCACGTTGTCCATCCTGATCAATACGTGCCTGTCCTGAACTTTGTCTTGGAAGACTCTGAGGGCCAGATGGATGGCCCAGAGCTCCAACCAGTTTATGTTGTGCTCCAGGCCGGCCTGGGTCCAACGCCCCTGGGCTATGGATGAAGAGAGGTGGCCCCCCAGCCATGAAGGCTGGTGTCCGTAGTCAGGATCAGCCAATGAGGCTCTCTGAACTCCCTCCCCTTGAGGAGGGCCTCTGAAACCCATCATTTGAGAGAAAGGAGAACCTTGGGGAGGGGGGGAGACGAACCACTTGCTGGGATGTCCCTAGATGCCGTTTCTGAAAAGGGAGGAGGAACCACTGCAGGAGCCTGCAGTGGAGGCGAGCCCATGGGATGATGCCGATGCATGATACCATTTTCCCCAGGAGTTGGGAGGGTGACGCCAGGGAAGAGGACCTCCCCGATGTCACTGACCTGACCAAGGACCGCAAGGTGGATAAGCGATCCTGGGCGAGATAGACCCTTCTCTCTATCATGACTATGACGGCACCCAGGTGCTGGATGCGAGTAGTCGGTACCAGGTGGCTCTTGGCCAGATTGACAGAAAACCCATGGCTCCTCAAGACCCGGAGGGTGGTACCCAGGTCTTGATGCGCTAGCTGCTCCAAGGCTGACTGGATAAGGAGATCATCCAAATAGAACTGCATCCTTATCGGCAGTGTCCGGAGGTGGCCCGCCAGCATGGTCATCAATTTTGAGAACACCCGAGGAGCCGAGCATAGGCCGAATGGTAGAGCCCGGTACTGGTAGTGACTGTTCGCAAAGCAGAATCTGAGGAAACGGTGGTATGCGGGGTGGATAGGGACATGGAGATAAGCCAGGTCAGGTCAATTGATGTGAGGTAATCTCCGACCCTGATGCCCTCCACGATGGTCTGGAGGGACTGCATCTTGAACCGGGGGTAGATTACCCGACGGTTCAAGGACTTGAGATCGAGAATTGCTCTCCATCCCCCCGAAGATTTCCGAATGACGAACAGGCGGGAATAGAAGCTTTGTTCGTGCTGCTCCTGAGGCAGCGGTTCGAAGGTGTTGAATGGCCAATGCTATCAGGAGCTGAGAGGACCGATCCCGCAAGAGAGGGCATCAGAGAAATCGATCCGGGGTGGTGGTGGAGAGAAATTCTAGGGAGAGGCCCGACCGGACCGTCTCCCTGACCCAAGCGTCCGATGAGGTAGCCTTCCACTGTTTGGCAAAGAGAGCTAGGTGGCCCCCAGTGGGAGACGAGGCCGAGCCGTCAACAGGACCTACGGAAGCCCCTCCCTGTCCCCCCCGAAAGGGCCATTTGAACTGGTCCCGATTAGTCGGGGGGCCCTGGCATTCTTGGGGCCTGGATTGTCTGGGGGGGGTAATACCTCTGGGAGCGAGGGCCCGGGAATCCCCCATCTGAACCCCGGAAGGGACGAAAGGATGAAAGGGAGCGAGCATCCGACTGGCGGGACATATTAGGAAGGATGCGGCATTTGTCTCTGGACTCTATGAGAATAGGTTCCAGCAAGGCCCCAAATAAATTACTGCCCTCAAAGGGGGATGTGGCTAGGCACCATTTTGACTTAGTGTCTGCCTGCCACTGGCGGAGCCAGAGCAGACGGCGGGCAGTTACAGATGAGCCTATGGCCTTGGCAGCAAAGCGCGAGGAATTTAGTGTAGTATCCTCTGAATATTCCAAAGCGACAATGACTTTATTTATATCCTGTTGGGCTCAGGTGTCCGAAATAGGAAGTCTATCCTGTAATTGGCGTAACCATAGGATCGAAGCCCAGTTGAAAAATGATGCGGCCATGTCCGACTTAATTGACCAAGCCGTGGCCTGGTGAGATCTAACCAAGGAGTGTTCCAGGCGTCTATCCTCCGGACGGAGGCTATCCTCCGGGGGACCTGTTAGGTTAGATGGGGCGGATAAAGCCACCACCAGCTGGTCTACAGAGGGAACCTGCAACAGAGAGGCCAGTTCAGGGGCTAGATTGTATAGACGTCTATCCACTGAGTTAGGGCTTGGGCCTGAGGCGGCGGAGGACCATTGTCGCTGAAGAACATCCCGAAAGAGCTTAGGGCCCAGGATCTCTTCCGTTTCAATAGTGGGCTCCTCAAAGAGAGGAATGGCACCCCTTCCCCCGGGATGGCAGTAGAAGGTCAGGAAATGCCCAGACCCATGGTGGCCTTGGCCTTGTGGAGGATAGAATGAAACAACTGAGGCTTGAACAAGCCCACAAAGAACGGTTGGTCCGGGGCCAAATCTTCATTTTCCGACATGTCTTGTTCTCGCAAGTCGGCCCCATCAACAGATTGTTGGTCAGAGGAGTCAGAAGATTGAGCTGTGGCCTGCCCTGTTGTCTGATCCCTCCTGGTCTGAACTAAGGCCTGGTCTGTAGAGATAATAGACCTCTCTACGTCCATCTGAGAGGCAACCTGTTCTGACACCCAGGAAGATGTTCTGTGGAGGAGTTCTTGGCGAATCCCCGGCCTGATGGCCTCTTGTATGTACGTGGCCAGGTCCAGGGAAATTAGGGCCTCAGGCCGAGAAGAGCCTGGCTCCTGGTCATGACTAAGCTCCCCCACTGGATTCCCTTGGGGAGCTGGTGAGATGTGTTTGGGTGTAGAGGCTTCAGATTGGGCTCCGAATAATGCCACATTTACTTCCCCATACTCAGTGGGCAAAGATGGATTCCCATCTGGGGACAAGGCCGGAGTGGTAGCCTGAGGTGGTGGAGCAGGTACTGGAGGAGAAATAAGGCTAGGCTGAGGCTCAGATTGAGGACACTGGGGGGCTATCTCCCTGAAGGAGGCCTGTTTAATGGCCTTTTGGATGGCCTTTTCTATAGCATTATGGCATTTGAGCTCTTCACAAGCTAAAGCCGAAGTTGAATGAGTAGCCCGGGGAGCCTCTGAAGTGTGGTGAGTTTTCTTAGTTTTTTGGGACAGAGCTGGTTCTGCCCCCTGTAGCTCCTCACTACACCCTGGCTGTTTGGATGATTTGCCTGGTTTGCGGGAGGCCATAATGGCGCCGAAGGCGACAAGGCCTCTAATCACCCACGAGGGAATTGCAAAAAGCCTTTACCCCCCCCACCACGAGGCAGGCGAGAAAATGGCGGCAGTAGCTAATGGTCCAGGCCAAACCCCAATTGAGAGCAGGGCAGTCCAAGGCAGATCCCTAGTCCCAATTACCTCAATACAGAGCAGAAGCGATCGCTGATAGATGGGAATGGATTCGGAAGCCTCTGATCCTCCCGCGGAGCCATGTGTAAGCGTCGTCACCAAGCACTGCTCCGCAAACTGCCAGCCGCCGGAAAGCTCCGCGATGTCCCAAAAGAAGGGGCGGCCGTCAGCCGAAGCCAACCCGCTGCAGGCAGAATGGGTCTGTGAGCTCAGCTGAGAGGTGCAGGAAGAGGCAAGGGAGTGGCGGCGTGCTAGGCTATCGGAAGAAAACCGATTTGCCAGCCATCCAGGAGCCTCTACCAGCAAAGCCGGAAGGCTCCTGCAACCTAATGGTTGCCAGCAGTTTCAGGCATTAGCCCTTCACGCTGCAGTGGGGGTGGGAAGGCTCAACCCACATGGAGCCCCCAGCCCCCTAAATGCCAGCAAGTGTCCTTCAGCAGTTTCGGGTGAAAGCCCCTTCACACTGGAAAGCTCAACCAAAGAGATCTGGGAGCTAAGGATAAAGAGAATTTATTCCCAAATTCGTTGATAGAAGGTCTAGCAGCTCAGCTAAACGTGTCTTACTCAATCGGATTGAGTCAGAAAGCTGGGAAGCAAGGGAAAGAGGCGGAACTTCTCAGCTAGTAGACTCAATCAATCATATCGGAGGGAGTTTAACCCGTTTCTGATCACTGGACTGAGGATCAACGAAAATAACAAGATCTTTTGTTACAGCGGAGGCACAAGGAGAAGAACCGGTGGTTCTTGTGAGTAAACAATAAAGTGGAAGAAGTGTTGCTATCACGGAGGGACAGATGGAGATCTAGGCTGGGACGAAAAAGGAAGGAAGCAGGATACGCGGCCATTGCAAAGAGCAATCAGAGGAAGAGGAGTGACCAACAGAATTGAGAAAGGCGCATTAATCTTATATTTGGACTAATTGGATTAATTGGATTAATTGCTGATACGAAACTGAGAAGGCAAAGCGAGGATAGAAGGAGCTTGAGAGCACCGGAACTTAAAAGGATTGTAGGAACTAACCGGAACAATAAATGGAAATTATGTTAAAAAGCTACTAAAGAATATCAGAAAACGAAAATAACAATAACAAATTCTAAGCTAACAAAGTGAAATAATTCTGGATCTGTTCCTTGGAACATATCTATTAAGATAAACTGTTCTTCCCCTACCTTTCTATTACCTTGTGATTCCCCCCCCCCTTATGTTACTTGTTGAACGATCAATTAATTAATTAAGTTGTATATATTTGAGACATAAGTTAATAATTAATTATTAATAAGCAGATAATGATTATATATCCTAGTAGGTGAATAATTGAATAACTGAAATACAGATTTAATAATTGATTAATTTATCTTTTATATATTTATATATATATTTCATTGTATAGAAACCTAAGATTTTGGGTAAGACTATTTGAACCAATTAATTATAAATTAAGTAGATTAATTGAAATCTAAATCTAAATATTGATTTATTTGCCTTTCATATATTCGAACATAGATATTACTGTATAGAAACTGGAGATTATTTGTTAAAACCATAAGTAGACTCTTGATTGTGAGCACATCTCTCTGCAGGAAAAACAAAATATAAGAAATACAAGCGATAAGGAAACATAAGGCAAAGAATTAACAGATATAAGTTTCCTCTGGGTACAACTTTGGAAGGTTTCTCTTAGTGACACCATAGACTAACACAACGATAGATAAGGAGAACAAGGAAAAGTAAAATAGATAACACCAGTGGATGATAGTTTGGAGAAACATAGATAGGATAGTGAGAGATCAAAGGAGGATATTGAAAGAAATGACAAGTCTCTCCACAACAGTGTTAAAAACAGGAAAAAAACCCACCTCAAACCCCACAATCACTATGGCATCACCTGCAACTCAAAGATCAACAGAAGGACTATCAAAGACTGAAAAATCCGTGATAATCCCAATGATGCAGGCTATGCAATCCACTTTAACATTGATCCAAGAGACGATGATGAAAATGCAGAAGAAAATGCCCAGCAATCATGATGAACTAAAAACAGACATCCAATCTCTGGACTGTAAAATGAATGACATACAAAAGTCAATTCACAAAAATGAACAAAAAATAAAGAACATAGAAACTAAAGTGGAACAGAATGAAAAGAAGCTCGAACTGGTAGATCAAAAATTGATGGCCCAAAACAGAGAACTTGAGGACTCCATCATCCAGTTGGAGATGGACCAGGCAGCTTTCTACCTGCGATTCCAGAATGTAACAGAAGGCAAGGAGGAAGATCTGGGACAATTAATGGCAAAGATGATTGCTGAGGCCCTACAAAAGGATAAGCAGGAAATAATAAAAGAGCTGGACGAGATATATCGGATACAGACTAACTACGCCAGAAGACATAAGTTGCCAAGAGAGGTCCATATTAGAATTGCCAGGAAAAAAGTCCGGGATATACTGTATAACATAACAAGGGAAGAACCAATGATCTTCAAGGGGAAGGAGGTGATAACATTGAAACAAGTCCCCAGGAGAGTAAGGGAGTCACGAAGAGACTATCGCTTCCTTGTCATACAACGAAACAAAAGAAACATTTTGTTCAGATGGATCTTGCCAGAAGGCATGTTAATTACATGGCAAGGGAAAAAAATAAAGATCGACAGTCTAGTAACTGCACAAGATTTCCTAGACCAACTACTAGGGATGGAAGAAGAACAGAGCAGTAAGGAGGAAACTGAAACGACAACTCAAGAAGAGGAAACTCCCCACTAACGAGATCCCAAAGAAGGGCTTTTGGACAAGAAGGACACAGAACATAGTTGCAATTCTACCAATCAAAGATAATTGCAAGTTTC
The DNA here is from genome assembly GCF_029215685.1 of Pituophis catenifer annectens. Lineage (NCBI taxonomy): Eukaryota > Metazoa > Chordata > Lepidosauria > Squamata > Colubridae > Pituophis > Pituophis catenifer. Next base: position 103,214,351 of record NW_027256883.1, on the reverse strand, counting down.
CCCATTTCACCAGATCCTGTCCTATCTGTTGCTTAAGCTTATTATAATTATTTTCTTTAAGAGAACTACATCTTGCTGTTAATTGAATCCCCAAGTATTTTACCATATTTGTGACCTGCATCTTGGTTATCTCCCTCAATTCTTCTTTTTGTTTTTTTAACATATTTTTAGTCATTATCTTCGTCTTCTCTTTATTAATTTTCAAACCAGCAACCTCCCCAAATTCACCTATTTTTTCTATCAATTTATTTATTGATATTAATGGTTCTTCAACAATAAAAACCAGGTCATCAGCAAAGGCTTGTAATTTATATTCTTCCTTTCTAATTTTCATTCCTTTTATCTCTTTTTCTTCTCTAACCTTTCTATTCAACACTTCCAACATCAATATAAATAACAATGGGGATAAGGGACATCCTTGTCGAGTACCTTTTTCTATTTCAATAGCATCAATCAATTCTCCATTAAACATTACCTTTGCTGTCTGTTTCGTATATATAGCTTCAATTGCCTGAATAAATTTCCTTCCAAAGCCCATCTCTTCCATTTGTAACATCATAAATCACCAGTTCACATTATCAAATGCTTTTTGTGCGTCTAAAAATACCAAAGCCATTTGTTTTTCAGGGTGCAGTTCATAATATTCTAGAGTATTCAAAATTATTCTTATATTGTCTCTAATTTGTCTTTTTGGAAGAAATCCATTTTGATCTGAATGAATAAAGTTATTCAAGTATCTCTTAAGTCTTTCTGCCAGTATTGAAGCAAAGATTTTATAATCCGAATTCAGCAGGGATATAGGCCTATAGTTTTTAACTTGCTGTGAGTCTGTGTCTTCTTTATGAATCAGTGTGATATAAGCCTCAGTCCATGATTGGGGTATTGTTTTATTTGTCATTAAGATGAATATTTTACCTAGAATCTTGTATCTTTTTCAGACAATTCCTGTAAAGCTGGGTAAGGAATTTTTTGCAGATTTAAATAAAATGGTTTTGAAATATGTTTGGCAGGGAAAGAAGGCAAGGATAAAACTCAAAGTGTTACAAGATGCTAAAATGAGGGGTGGTTTTGGATTACCGGATTTTGAATTATACTATCAAGCGGTTTGTTTAATGTGGATTAAAGAATGGGTGACATTGAAAAATACTAGATTATTAAATTTGGAGGGGCATGATTTGCTGATGGGATGGCATGCTTTCTTATGGTATAAAGGAACTAAAATTCAGGGGTATTTTAGAAGGCATCAGATACGTGAAGCTTTGTTTTTGACATGGGAGAAGATCAAAAAATACCATTATCTGAAGATTCCAGTCTGGGTATCTACAATTGAAGATTTTTCTTATCTTATTAATGAAGATACACTATATGGATCAACAATCGGTTCATTGCTCTATATAGCTAATTGGACCAGACCCGATATATCTCTTCCTGTCAACTTACTATCTAGACATGTAAATAACCCGAAGGTATATCACTGGAAAGCTGTTAAAAGACTGCTAAAGTATCTGAAACATACAATAAATGTCACATTAACACTCACCCCAAACATATCCAAGTCACCAATACTCTCATGTTATGCAGATGTGGATTGGGCTAGTGACAATAAAATGAGAAAAAGCACCTCAGGTTATGTCATATATTTAAATGAAAGCCCAATACATTGGTACACAGGAAAACAAAAGCTTGTATCAACATCAACTACAGAGGCAGAGTTCGTATGTTTGTCGAAAGCGGCAAACAATTTAATATGGTTCGATGATTTAATGATAGACATTTGGAAAGAGCCTGCATATCCAATAATCATACGGGAAGACAACAAAGCCGCCATTGACATATCTAAAGATGACGCAATTGATCAAAGATCCAGACATATAGACATTAAATATAAACATGTGAGACAGTTATCAGAAATGGGATTTATAAAGGTGGTACATTGTAAAACGAAAGAACAAACCGCAGATATATTAAATTAATATTATTAATTAAACCACTCTCATCAAATCAGCATATTTATTTAACAAAGAGACTATGTGTAAATATATAAATAGTGTATTATAGTTACAGTACTTGTAATTATTTTGATTAAACCAATCTGATATTAGAAGGGGTATTGTTGAGATGAAATACCAGAATGTTTTAATCCGGAATAAACATCATCAATATAACATGTTCTATTTAAACTACATGCCCCATAATGCAATGTTCCACTTCCCCCTCCCACTTGATATAAAAGGTACTCAACTTCTCTTTGCTCTCCACTCTCGTCTGTGTTCAAGTGATACATAGAAAGTACATAGAAAGTCTGTGTTCAAGTGGTACATAGAAAGAAAAAGGATAGACTTATTAGTTTAGAAATAAAATAAAACATATATTCTGATTCTAATTATATGTAGTTGTTTGACTTGATCCTTTTTAACATAACATGCTAGACATTCCTGACTCTAGGGGGTGGTGCTCATCTCCGTTTGAAAGCCGAAGAGCCAGCGCTGTCCGAAGACATCTCCGTGGTCATGTGGCCGGCATGACTAAATGCCAAAGGCGCACAGAACGTTGTTACCTTCCTACCAAAGGTGGTCCCTATTTTTCTACTTGCATTTTTTACGTGCTTTAGAACTGCTAGGTTGACAGAAGCTGGGATAAGTAACGGGAGCTCACCCTGTTGTGCGACACTAGGGATTCGAACTGCTGAACTGCCGACCTTTCGATCGATAAGCTCAGCATCTTAGCCACTGAACCACCGTGTCCCTTCCTTTGCTGGTAGCCTAATTTTTGGTAAATTGCTCTAACCTCATAATCTTATTTCTTGTGTTATGTCATTCTTTCTACTTATATTTTGGTATAGCAATCAAATAAATTATCTAAACTGTTTGAATGTGATTTGTTTCTTGGAACAAACTATACTCTTGTGGTCCTATAAAACAAGAGAACATGGATTAAATTCCTGTGCCTTAATCTGGATTCAGATTGAGTTTAAAGCTTAATTCCTTGTGAGTATGGTTAAAATATCAGTTTAAAGAAAGTTAAACATCTGAGTGAAATATTAGAAACAAAGCAGGGGTTTATTTGTATCAGTGTTAGTGCAGAAATAAAATGAGAGGCTTCTTGAAGTTCAAATAGAAAATGGCATCCATATGTTATTCATCTACTATCATTTTTTAATAGAATAAAATAGAGATGGAACAGAGATGGAAATAGAAATATTTCCTATTGTCAAATCTGCTGGAACACCTAATTCACATTATAATTGCAAAGGAAAATATGAATGTTTTTCATTCCTGAATGTAATTAAGTTAATGGCATTTTAATTATTTTGCAGAAAAATCAATATCAGAATATGGCAGATAATACAACAGCCTAAAACATTTTACTATTCAAGTTTTTCAAAATCTAAATATGATTTTGGTGAATGGTTTAAGCATATAGAGACATAGAAAATATGGAAATCATGTACTTATAAAATATCTCTATATATGAACACTGGTGGTGCATTAAGAATATGGCAGCATTGATGGAGAACTCTGGAGATTAATCTGACAGGTGGGGTGCAGACATTTCATTTCAGATTTTGGAGGTGGGGTGCATTAAGGGTAGGGTACCTTAGAAATATCTAAAGACAATCCCTGGTATAGATAGCATTTACACGCATCTTTTTTTAAAAAAAATTAAATATTACGGCAAAGAAGCACCCTCGAGTTGGCCATGCCCACCCAGTCACATGACCACTTAGCCATGCCCACCCAGTCACATGACCACCTACCCACGTCCACCTAGCCATGCCTACAGAACCGGTAGTAAAAAAAATTTGAATCCCACCACTGGTTGCCACCCTATCTTTGTGCTCCAATAGGACAAGAGTAGGGATTAGACTTTTTTCCCTGTCACTGCAAGCAGGTACAGTGTTTCATATCTGAACTAGAGAAGCCTCAGCTTATCCAGTTCTTTCTGATTTAAAGAAGTTTTTGAACAAATTATACTACATTTGCAGTTAGACACAGATCGAAGCTGGCAAGACAGACCAAGTTCTTGAGACAACATGCAGTGGAAGGCATAGAATACCAGAGGCCAAAGAGGAAAAAAGTGTACCTGTGATTTACAGTAGCCCCAAAGCCACATGTTACTCTTACTAACTGTTCTACCATAGAAATCAACATGCAAGACCCCATATGTCGGAAAAAATATCGATCTGGTTCATTTCCAAGCCAGGAGAACGGCACTGGAGACAAAATGGAGGCTGGAGGCTGATTGGAAAGAGGGTCCATTTATTGATGAAGCAGAACCACCAAGTACCTGTGATTCTGGGCAGCTGACCACATGGAGTTGAGAGTGAAGGATTTTTATACCTTCTCTTGGCCTTTGCACTTGAGCTTCCTGTTCCTGTGCAAGAACATGTATTCTATTGGCTGTTGTCAAACTCCCATGGGGCCATGTAGGGGTTATGTAGGGGTCATATCTGGCTCTGTAGGTTGTCTAATCTATGTTTGGTTGAAGTTTCCTGAGAGTAATGCAATATACTTAGGAGATTGTGCAATGTAGTGAGCTCTGTGTCTTAGTGGGTTAATCCTATTATGTCCTGAAGGGACATGTGTCAATCCCTTCACCCTGGAGCTGAAGGTCTTTTGTTTTGTAGATAGGCTGGCCCAATCTTTCTCAATGCGCACAAAATATCTGCTGGGGGTCTCCCTTAAGATTTTTATTTCTCTTTTAGGGGAAATATTTTATCCTGCCTTTTTAAATATTTCTCAAAATATTTCATTCTTCTACGAGGGGGGTGGATGCTAACTTTCTACACATAACTATTCTGAGACAGGCCCTTTTCATTCTCCTAACCACCCAAATTATGTGCAGACTGTCTCCTTAAATCTATCCCTTCTGTAGCAGCAACTAGCACTAGTCACCTGAGAACTTCATCCTGGTCCAGCCCTTTCAGCTATCTTATTAAATTATAACATGGGGCCTCTGAGAGTCATCTGATCTTTTAAATATTGCAGATAAATATTGAAAACCTTGAGGTTTTTAAAAGAACCATCTTGACAGTTCTCAAACTAAGGAAAGATTATTAACAAGTGCCTTAAGTTCATAAATAACCAGTTTCTCCTTTCCAACTCTTTCCTTCAAAGTCCAAACGCAATTGTGGGACAGAACTAATCCCACAATAGTTTAATTAATAATTAGAAACAGCTGTACATGGGAAACATAGGTAAATACAGCAGTCCTTAAATTATGTATGCCAAAATATCCTTGAGGATTAGAGGTAGCAAAAATCTACCAACTCTGATAATAAAAACAATCTTCATCTTAACAGGCAATTAGAAATTAGAAATGGAAATTAGAAATTAGAAACAGGCAATTAACAATTAGAAATGGATTTCGGATTTGACTCAAGGATCATCAATACTTGGTTCTGCAGTAGTTCAGAATCAGTCAAGCTATGCACGATCACAGAATTGCAGGACAATAAGAAAGATTGGAGGTCTTCTAATCCAACCCCCTACCTTTGAAAACCAATTTTATTTTTTTAATGTTTTCTTTAATTCTATCTGTTTATCAGCTGTATCTCAAAGTCCATGACTTATAAGATAGGTTAAACTTACAAGTTATTACCAGATACCTTCTGATTTTGGTCCACCACAAAAACATTGCTGCCCTATCCTGTGATGGGTTTTTTGGGGGAAGGGGAAGGGGAAGTGACTTATAAGTGAATTCAGACATTATAATTTCGAAGCATGTCTTTCAAAACCTTTATAGAAAATATTTTCTGTCAGCTCAGGACAACACAGGTACCAGTGTCAACACAGTGATTAAACGTGTTCAACCATAGTTCAACCCTGAGCTATCAATATTCTATCTCTACAATGATGCGCGCGCTGTCGGGCTCTAGGGGGCGATGCTCATCTTCGTTTCTTAACCGAGGGAGTCAGTGTTGATTTTGAAACATACAGCATATTTTTACTGTAATTACAGTGCTGTAAATTCTATTTTTGAAATCTTCGCGTATCCGTCGCTTTCGAAGAAAGGCAAAATCAAATGATCAAACACTTAAAAATACCCATGCCCACATACCACAAGGAAGTAGTTGGATGTGCACGCCTTCTCACGTCTCCTATGCGTTCAATCCCGCCATCCCACTTCCCCGTCCGGGCGTGGCTTCTTCTGGTGCACAAGTGGAAGAGGAGGGCGACCGCGCCGAGTTAAAGGCCGCTCGGTATTGTGGGGCAAAAACGGTTGGAGGGGGCCGATAGTGGGCGGGCATTGACAGCAGTCACGTTGTGGCGGCGGCGCTTTAGCCGGGCGGTGGGTTTGGAAGGTATCACGTAGCGAGTTCCTACAGAGCGACCACCGAGACACGAGAGAAGTGCGGGTCCTGTAGTCCTTGGTCAGACGAGGAAAGGAGCCGCTGGGAAATGCGATCCGATGCTATCTTCCCCCTTGTTATCCCTGGGATGTGCGTAGGGCTAACCCTAAATCGACCATACTCGAAGGCTCACAACCTCCTTAGAGGCCGAGCTGTTTTCTATAATATGCATTAATCATAATGAAGTTAAATAAACATCTTTACGTTAGTAATTGGCATTTAACATTATTGAAATTAATAATTAGCAAAAATGTTTTCATAGTATCAAGTGATGAATTTAGGGACCAATTCAAACTTACAAAAAACGGGTGTACATGTGACTGTGCAGTGATGCATATTTATTACTGTTGGAAGAAATGTCCATCTGGGTTCAGTTCCAAGTGCGAAGAAAGACACTGAAAACATAGAGACTGCATGGAAGATGGTTTAATGTGGACAGGACCACATGGTTTGAGGTCCTTGGCAAAAAGAACATATGGGTGAGAGAGGGGGAGAGATTTAAACCCTGGTTCAGCTTTGAATTTGCTTCCTGTTCCTGTGGCAAGAAATGTATCCTGATTGGTTGTCAGACTCCCATGGGGCTATACAGGGGTAGGTTGTCTTGAGTCCCATGCTTGGTTGAATCTTGTTGGGTGATGTAATCTTCCCAGGTGCCATGTGGTGAGATGGATAGAGAGCTAATCCTATTATGTCCTGAGGGTGAAGGTCTTTTGTGTTGTAGATAAGCTGGCCCAGCCTTTTGTCTTGTAAATAGATTGGCACCAGTCTTCCTGGGGCTGTTAGCAAAGGGGGGCTGCTTTCCAAGAGCATGTTTCTCTTTTTCTCATCCAGGAGGTATAATATTCTATCTTTTTAATATTTCCTAGAATATTTCATTCTCCTAGGAGAGGGGTGGGTGCTAACTTCCTAGATTACCAATAAACACTAATCTGAACCATGTGGTAATTTAAATACATGCACACAGTCAGAATCTAAATATATCATCCCCTAAAATATGAATCGGCATCTTCTCCCATTCCCTTGCCTGTCATCTCTTTCTGAGATTTCACCAGGCACTACACATAGTTTGAAACGATATGCTGCCTTAGGGTTGTGCAGTGGGTTGAATGAGATGGAATGATTAGCCCAAAGTCACTCAGCTGGCTTTCATGCAGTCTCCACTATACCAAACTAGCTCTTAATTACCCCAACGTCTGTTGGATGACAAATTCTGTCAAGCAAGATGTTACAAAAAATCCTAATTGGTCTTGCTGATAACTTTTCTTCAATTGTGAAGGAAGGAAGCTCAGTTATCTTTGACTCAATAGTAATCTAGGAACAACTTTGCGAAGCAAGTGGAATTAGCAGAAACATTGGGCCAATATAATGTTAGCATTTTTAATTTTAAGGGAAAACAAAAATGTATAATTATCAAAAACATTTTAGGGACTTGTTAAAATAGCAGATTTTAATATATTTAGAGCAGTGACAAGTAGCATTCTATGGCACAAAAAACTAATGGGCAAACAAGTTCAAATTTTCTGAGAATTTTGAATATTGAAGGATAATTGTGAATTATTCCATTAGGGAAAAAATAATGGAGGACAGCAGAAATAGACCATGTAAAAAGCTTAGTAAACATCCAAAAACAAAAAAGGACAAATAAAAGAAAGAGAAAAGTCACAAATAGGAATACAAATAGGCAACCTGTAACTATTGGAGTGATGTCAAGAAGGTAATGCCCAGAATCATATATTAGCAAAGAATGCATGCAATGACAAAATAGTATATTTAGATACATTCCGAATAAAATGGGGAAAATCAATAGTCTTTTCAGTGCTTTTTTGTTGTTGTTGTTGTTAATGGCTTGTATAAGTAGATGGTGTAAATGTTTATCAAATGTGTGGTTGATATTTGGGTGAAATAAATAGAGTAATACTGAAGAAGGCAGAAATAAAACTAATGAAATGAATATAAGGCAGCAGTGTAATGTCGCTTCAAAATAGTCAAATACAATTTTGAGCTGCATCAACTGAAATATAATTATCAAAATGGGAAGCAGTTCTTTTGCCTTTGTACAATTTTATCTCAAGTGTTGTGTCCAGTTTTGGGCAATGTACTTTAAGAAAGATTCAAAGACAGGTTCAGAAAAAGACAGTGAGAATGATCTAGGGATTGGAAACTACAGTTGTGCTCATAAGTTTACATACCCTGGCAGAATTTATGATTTCCTGGCCATTTTTCAGAGAATATGAATGATAACACGAAAACCTTTATTTCACTCATGGTTAGTGTTTGGCTGAAGCCATTTATTATCAATCAGCTTACTCTTTTTCAACCATGACAACAGAAGCTACCCAAATGACCCTGATCAAAAGTTTACATTCCCTGGTGATTGTGGCCTGATAACATACACACAGGTTGACACAAAGAGGTGTGAATGACTATTAAAGGTAACCATCCTCACCTGTGATCTGTTTGCATGTAACTAGTGTGTGTGTATAAAAGGTCAATCAGTTTTTGGCCTTCTGACAGACCCTTGCATCCTTCATCCAGTGCTGCACTGACGTTTCTGGATTCTGAGTCATGGGGAAAGCAAAAGAATTGTCAAAGGATCTGAAGGAAAAGGTAGTTGAACTTTATAAAACAGGAAAGGGATATAAAAAGATATCTAAGGAATTGAGAATGCCAATCAGCAGTGTTCAAACTCTAATCAAGAAGTGGAAAATGAGGAGTTCTGTTGAAACCAAACCACGGTCAGGGGGACTAACTAAACTTTCAGCCACAACTGCCACGAAAATTGTTCGGGATGCAAAGAAAAACCCACAAATAACTTCAGGTGAAATACAGGACTCTGAAAACATGTGGTGTGGCTGTTGCAAGTTGCACAATAAGGAGGCACTGGAAGAAAGATGGGCTGCATGGTCGAGTCACCAGAAGAAAGCCATTACTATGCAAATGCCACAAAGAATCCTGCTTACAATACGCCAAACAGCACAGAGACAAGCCTCAAACCTTCTGGCACAAAGTCATTTGGAGTGATGAGACCAAAATTGAGCTTTTCAGCCACAACCATAAACGCTACATTTGGAAAGGGGTCAACAAGGCCTATGGTGAAAAGTACACCATTCCTACTGTGAAACACGGAGGTGGATCGCTGATGTTTTGGGGATGTGTGAGCTACCAAGGCACAGGAAATTTGGTCAGAATTGATGGCACGATAAATGCAATATGTTATCAAAAGATACTGGAGGACAATTTGCATTCATCAGCCCGGAAGCTGCGCATGGGATGTACTTGGACATTCCAACATGACAATGATCCTAAACACAAGGCCAAGTCGACCTCTCATTGGCTACAGCAGAATAAAGTAAAGGTCTGGAGTGGCCATCTCAGTCTCCTGATCTCAATATTATTGAGCCACTCAGGGGAGATCTCGAGCCACTCAGGGGAGATCTCAAACGTGCAGTTCATGCAAGACTGCCCAAGAATTTACAGGACCTGGAGGCTTTTTGCCAGGAAGAATGGGCAGCTTTACCATCTGAGAAGATAAAGAACCTCATCAACACATACCACAAAAGACTTTAAGCTGTCATTGATGTTAAAGGGGGCAATACATCGTATTAAGAACTGGGGTATGTAAACTTGTGATCAAGGTCATTTGAGTAGTTTCTGTTAACATTATGATTGAAAAAGAGTAAACACAGTTGATTGATAATAAATGGCTTCAGCCAAACACTAACCACGAGTGAAAGAAAAGTTTTTGTGTTATCATTCATAGTCTCTGTAAAATGGCCAAGAAATCATAAATTCTGCCAGGGTATGTAAACTTATGAGCACAACTCTATATCCTATGTAGATAAATTAAAGGAGCTTGGTATTTGATCCTGAGAAAAGTGACAAAAGTGTATGTACAGGTAGTCCTAGCTAAATAATTGTAATTTGGACCCGAATTCAATCACTAAGTGAGGTGATCATAAAGTGTGAAGTCATTTGACCATGCTGCGTAGCAATGACTTCCAGCAGTCTCCAATTGCAAGGACCATGAAAGTCATCAAACAAGGACCTCATATGACTGCAGCTTCTGACTTCCTGCTGGTTTCCCCATTGACTTTGCTTGTCGGAAGCCGAAAGGAAAGGTTGCAAATTGTTATCGTGTGACTGTGGGACACTGCAACAGTCAGAAATCTAGGCTGGCTACTGAGCACCAATATCATGATCACATGATTGTGAAGGTGCTGAAATGGCCAGAACATTGAGGACCATTTGTAGATACTATTTGTTCAAATTTGCTCCTTCACAAATTTGAATGGTTGCTGAATGAGTGATCGTTAATTAAAGATCACCTGTAATGGAGCTGTCCATATACTTGAAAGATGTCATTTTCATTTCTATAGGTCATAGAATAATGAATTTAAGTTATAAGAAGGCAGATATCAATTGCAATGAATGTTAGGGGAAAAAAACTTTGCTAATATTAAGAGCAGTTTAACAATTGCTTAGTGTGTGGGCTTCCCTTTGGATGAATTCAAGAGGAAGCATAGTTTGGATTCCTATATAGAGCACATGGCTGGACTTGATGGCCTACATAGCCTCTTCCATCTGTATGATTCTAGGTATAGAAATGTGGATTGATGCAACAAACTTTTTCTTCTTCTTCCACAGATAAGCTATATCAGCATCATCATGCCAAGTCCTAGGAACAGTCCAAAGAGCATACATGAGAGACGGGCTTATGGCAGTAGACTAGAGTTCTTGTCATTGACAAATCAGAGAGGCCCAATATTCCCAGAAAATATGTCTCATCATAAAGACTCTCCTACTAGTACTGGCCCTCAACAGGCTTTACCCAAAGAGGACTCTATGAAGCTCAATCCTTCTTTCTGGGGTATTGCCCTGCATTCTCTTTTGGCTGTTGATTTGTGGGCCTCTAAACTACTGGGTGTATGCGCTGGAGAGAATTCTCCATGGGGCAGTGTCCGTCCTGTCATGATGGTCATAGAGGTGTCAGGACATGGAATTCCTTGGCTAACTGGTACATTGTACGGGCTTTACAGAAGTGGCAGCTCAGCAAGTCGTGAGGTGCTGCTCAATCTACTCTTTGGTAAGAGCCTTGTTTGCCTTAGCCAGTGGAGGTTTTGTTCCTTATATTTGTTACTTCTTTCTCTTGTGATTATTGGCTCAAGACGTGAATAATATCACAGTAAACTGATAGAGATAAGAATAATACTTTCACCTTTCTATCCTTTGATTTTCTTTGTAGATAGTTTCCATAATAGTGGAAATTCTTTTATATGGACATGATGTAGTACTGTTCTCCCAGATTCAAATTAGTTTAAAAACAGTATTTTGTGCTTTGGTTGATCCCTGTAATGCAGAAGCCCTAGGAATTAATTAAAATAAAACTAAAGTACTGCTGTTTACAAAATACCCTAAAACACACATCTGGAAATGAAATAATCATTCAATAGAGCAGGTCAAGTAATTTAAGTATCTTAAAATCGTATTTTGTGTCATAATATGCAAGCTACGCATGGCATACGTAATACAAAAAGCTCAAAGAGTTACCACAACCCTCCAAATATTCTTATTTGCCAAAGGACCATTGCACTGTGACCCTTTGCATTACATTCAGCCCATGTTTGGACACAATTATTATTTGGTGCATATATAGGCTCTAACAGGTACTTTACAAGGATACATATTAAGTTCCTTTGGGGTTTTTCCTTAACCCGTGTGCACATGCTAGGGCAAGAATGTACAGTAAAGATAGTAATAGCACCTCTTCACACTTGAAGACATCCTTAACTACTGTGGAAATGTATGGCATTAATAAATCTTTGCTATTTAATACTGAACTTCTTAACTTTTGAAAAGCCATTAAAAGATTGGAATGTGTTTCAAATACACATTCATTAATACATTCATTACAAAAAGATTGAAAAATCATCTTTATTGTGCTAAAGAACTTCAGGCTTCCATCTTGCTGTAAAATGAGTTTGCTGCAGAACAGTAGAAAAAGGTTCTTGGATCTGCTGCTTTTCTTAAGATTCGTTTGCTTATTTCAATTTCTCCAAAAGATGCTGTAGTGTTTGACTTAATTAATAGTTTTAATGTTCTTGGCTAATTCCTTGGTACATATTATACACAACCTACTTCATTCACTTTGTTTTTTTCTTCAGAATAGTGCAATTACATACACTGTTGAAAGAGTGTTGTGTATTGTCAATCACTCATTAGCTTTGGAAAGCACAACAGGACAATTATAATCAAGACTCTAAGGATAATTTCAGATTTAGAAAAGTATTGGAGCTGAGTTAGGAGTCTCCCTAAACTATGGATTGTAGGACATTTTTTACTCCAAATTCAACAGGCACCAAAATTATGGCACTATTGGTATTTTGTAGGACATTCAGAATCTTTTTGCACATTTTTAGAAATGGGCTATATCAAGCTTTTGAACTGTGTAATATACAGTTTCAAACCTAAAAAGTCCTCTAAGACTGAGTAGAAGGCAGGGTGATAACAGTCTACTTTGCTTCCTGGCCTGCTGCCCTTAAAATGGTTGAGTTGAATGAGAAGAGGCATGATGTCCCAAGATACTTCCATTTAACTAACGGCAACAGCAACAGACTGCTTTCCAAGTCTACCATGACATGAGGAGCTGGTGATGGTAGCAGTTGATTCCAGCATTAGAAAAAGGCTATGGGAGACAGATGGGAAGAAGCAGCCTATGAATACAGGTAGTCCTTACTTACAACAATTCATTTAGTGACTGTTTAAAGTTACGACGACACTGAAAAAGTGACTTATGACCATTTTTCACACTTACAACCGTTGCAGCATCCCCAGGTCATCTGATCAAAATTCTGATGCTTGTCAACTGGTTCATATTTATGACTATTGCAGTGTCCTGGAATCATGTGATCACCTTTTGTAGCCCTCTGACAAGCAAAGTCAATGAGAAAGTCAGATTCACTTAACAAGATTCACTTAGAGAGCCTGTAATTCAGTGGACTAAAGCACTGTTATTAACATCTGCTTGCAATTACTGCAAGTTCAAATCTCACAAGGCTCAAGGTTGACTCAGCCTTCCATCCTTTGAAAGGTAGGTAAAATGAGGACCCAGATTGTGGGGGCAAAGCTGACTTTGTATAAATATACAAAAGTATGAAGGCTATTGCTTAACACATTGTAAGCCGCCCTGAGTCTCCGGAGAAGGGCGGCATATAAATTAAAGCAAAAAAAAAACAAAAACAAAAAACCCTGTGTTACTAAACAACTGCAGTGTTTCACTTAACAATTATGGTAAGAAAGGTTGTAAAATGGGGCAAAATTCACTTAGCAAATGTCTCACTTAGCAGCAGAAATTATGGAGTCAATTGTCGTCATATAAGTCAAGGATTACCTGTAGTGCTGCCTGTTAAAAAGAAATTCCTGTATTGTATTTCAATTATAGCTAGAGTGGGAAATGGCAGCTGACTGGCCTGACCACAAAGTCAGGAGGGACTACGCAGGCATCTGGGTTTTGATAAGACCAGGGGTGAAATGCTCCCGGTTCGGACCAGATCACCCGATCTGGTAGCGATGGAGGCAGGTGATTCGGAGAATCGGTAGCAAAAATCCCTCCCCCCCTCCCCCAATGCCCAGCTGAGCCGCGCAATCATCAGAGGCTTTTTTTTTTAATTTTTAAAAGCATTTTTCTACAACCTCTTCAACTGAAAAAATGCTTTTAAAAGTAAAAAAAAAAAGCCTCTGATGATCCTAGCTGAGTTGCCTGATCAGCAGAGCTTTTTTTCTTTTAAAAGCCTCTGACGATCCAAGCTGAGTTGCCTGCTCGGCAGAGGCTTTTAAAAGAAAAAAAGCCTCTGACGATCAGGCAACTCAGCTGGGATCATCAGAGCCGTTTGAAAGCATTTTTTTACAACCTCTGCTGAAGAGGTTGTAGAAAAAATGGTTTTAAAAGTTAAAAAGAAATTGGACACGCCCACCCAGTCACATTACACCCCTCCACCAAGCCACGCCCACAGAACCAGTAGTAACAAATTTTAGATTTCACCACTGGATAAGACCCAGCACTTTCTCTGTGTAGACATAATGAGTCCAGAGGTACCTAGACAAATGAGCACTGTGGTGAAGTGGACCTAGATGTGGAAATATGCATAAAGTTTCTGGGTCAGAATATTGAGAAGTGTAATTTCTCAGGTATGGAAATTCATAGTAGTTATATGATTGTAAATCTACAGTGCTGCTGCAAAAGCCACACTGAATCCTGTTATTTGAATAGACTTCACTAAAACCTAAAATAAGGTAATTTGAACATTTCTACATTTGAAAAGTGAATTCACTGGCAATATTGTTATTTGTTGGGTTTGAAGCTTTGTAATTTATAGTATTTCTTTTTAAAATATCTGAAAGTTGTTTCTCTGCCTTATCTCACAGCTCTGATTCTTGATCTAGTTTTGGTGGCAGCAGTAAAAGGACTGGTGAAACGAAGACGTCCAGTCCACAACAAGATGGATATGTTTGCCACTGTCTCTGTGGACAAATATTCCTTTCCTTCAGGCCATGCTACCAGAGCCTCCATGGTGTGCAGATTTATACTACATCATCTTGTACTTGCAATCCCTCTGAAAGTGCTGGTTGTACTTTGGACCTTCATTGTGGGAATCTCTAGGGTCATGCTTGGCAGACATAATGTAACAGATGTGGTCTTTGGGCTAAGCATGGGCTACATGCAATATAATTTGGTGGAATATTTCTGGTTGTCACCTGTAAATGCTCCTGTCCTTTTTGCCTTGTGGAACTGATGGTTCTTGAGGGAAGAGGAATATTTGTCTTAGTATAAATATTTGTGATACTTCATCTGATCATCAAATTAAATGAGTAGAGCCAAGATTTTCACAATATGTGTAATCTAATATAAGTTTGCTCTGGAAGGCTTCATTCACAAAAATAAAGGCTTACCAGGCAGCAGACTCTCTTGCATGATTTTATGCAAAATTGAGGACATTGATACATAAAATATATTTAAAAATAGACCTATAAATGTAAGTTGGAAAACATTGGAACTGCTTTTGATCAGATCAGCCATCGCGCTGTCCCCTTATTTTTTTAGGATTTGTGATTAGGCTAGAAATAATTGTGTGAATTAGTAAAATAAGTCTGCTTGTAGCACAATAAGACACAAAAATAATGATATAGAATTATAAACACTTTATCAAACAGTCCATAAATGATATGTATTCCAATTAGCGCTGATAGCTTTTGATATTCAAATAGTAGCATTTATTGTAGTTTTAGCTATTCTGACATATAAGTTGATCAGTTCTTTTCTGCAGTTTAAAATTTTGCTTTATAAATCATATCAATTTCTTAATGTAGTCATGTGAAAAAGAAAGTGCACCCTCTTTGAGTTCTATGGTTTTACCTATCAAGACACAGTAAAAATCATGTAAAACACAGTAAACATCACAGTAAAACACCATGTCATCATTTTTTTACAAAGAGAAAGCCAACATTGAGAAGTCATGTGTGAAAAACTAAGTACACCTTATAGTACACCAATAAGTACACCAATAGCGTGTAGAACCACTTTTAGCACCAATAACTTGAAGTAATTGTTTTCTGCATGACTTTATCAGTCTCTCACATCATTGTGGAAGAATTTTGGCCCATTCTTCTTTACAACATTGCTTTAGTTCATTGAGGTTCTTGGCATTTGTTTTTGCACAGATCTCTTGAGGTCCTGCCACAGCTTTTCAATTGGGTTGAGGTCTGGACTTTGGCTGGGCCATTGTTACAGCTTGATTCTTTTCTTTCTTAGCCATTCTGTTGTAGATTTGCTACATTTGGGATTTGGGATCGTTGTCCTGTTGCATGACCCAATACCAGACAAGCTTTAGCTATTTGACATTTGTCCTCACATTTGACTCTAGAACAGTGGTCCCAACCTTTGTGGCTTGGCGGCTGGCTGAGGGGGGAAGAGGGGAATGGGGCTGTGTAAGTGGTGAGGTAGCATGTGTACTTGAAGCTCCACTCATATGAGAAAGAAGTCTTTGGAGTGCGGTTTCACACTCCTTCAAGCTTCTCCATGCTGCATGCCAAAAACTTTTGCAAAAGAATGGAAGGCCTGAAGCAGCATGATATCACTCCCCCGAAGCCTTCTGTCAGTTTGTAAAAGTTTTTGGCGCAGAGAAGAGCTTTTGGGGCCGTGGTCTCGTGCTCCTTCAGTCTCACCGAGGTTGTCAGACCTTCCAAAAGTGGGTCGACTATCCTGCACAGGCAGCCTCGGTGAGTCCCACTCAGTCTCTGCTCTTACCACTCTGCTTTTGGAGCCTAGGAAGCAGATGGCTTGGCAGCCTGGCTGGGGTGGTGGTGGTGGTGGTGGTGGTGGTGGAGAGGGGAACCAGGCCACGTGAGCAGCAGGCCGATGTGTGCACAGCTCCACTCAAGCAAAAGGGGCACCACACGCCCAAATGGAACTGCATGTATGCACCATGTATGTCTCTCGGACAGCCCAGTTCTGAATAGGCCATGGCCTGGTAGTGTGCTGCAGCTGGGGGTTGGGGATCCAGAGGCGTTCAGGGTCGACTCAATGACTGCAAAGTGGCCGGGTCTTGTGGCTGCAAAACAAGCCCAATAATCACACACCCCCAACCATGCTTGACAGTTGATATGAGATATTTGTGCTTATTTGTACGTTTCGTTTTTGCCAAATGTGGTTCTGTGCATTATGGCCAATTTTCTCCACTTAGGTCTCATCTGTCCAAGCAATGTTCCAGAAGTCTTTTTTTTAAGTTTTAAAAAGGTTTTATTAAATATTAAAAAATCAATATCTACATAAACAATGTATTGTCTGAGTACAGTTACTTATGAACAGTAATAATCATAATAAAAACAATACTACATTATTAGTCACATAATAATAGTTTTCCATTTCAGTGGACCTTCCTTATATAATTAATCGTTCTATTACACTTCCACATTTCTAACTTCTGTTTCTGCTAGTTAGCCATTGATAAAATAAATCCCATGTTATAAAGTATTCAGTTTCTTCCTTCTCCTTAATTTTAAGTGTTAATCTATCCATTTCTGCACATTCTAGTATTTTTTTAATTACGTTTTCCTCTGCAGGGATCTCTTCGTTTTTCCACCATAGTGCAAACGTAATTCTAGCTACTGTTAACACATGTAAAATTAAATATGTATTCCCTTTATCATATTTTTCTGGTAAAATACCCAACAAAAATATTTCTGGTTTTAGATCTATGTGTTGCTTTACCATTTTTCTAACCATGTATGTATTTTTGTCCAATTTTTTTTGCCTTTGGGCATGTCCACCACACATGATAATACGAACCTGGTGTCTGATTACACTTCCAACATTTAGCAGACATGTCCTTAAACATCTTTGCCAATCTTGCCAGTGAAAAGTGCCATCTATAAAACATTTTACATAAATTTTCTTTATATGCAGTTGACATTGTTAGTTTATAATTCCTATCCCACAATTTCTGCCATTTATCTAATTCTATAGTATAACCAAAATTTTTAGCCCATACTATCATTGTTTCCTTCACTCCAGTGGTGGGATTCAAAAATTTTTACTATGGGTTCTGTGAGCATGGCTTGGTGGGCATGGCAGGGGAAGGATACTGCAAAATCCCCATTCCCTCCCCACTCCTGGGGGAAGGATACTGCAAAAATCCCCATTCCCTCCCCACTCCTGGGGGAAGGATACTGCAAAATCCCCATTCCATTCCATTCCATTCCCTCCCCACCCCACTAATCTGCTTTCCAGCTCCGTTCTCCTGTGCAGGGCAACAAGAAGACCCAGCCGATCACCTGGGAGGCAACAATAGACCGACTACATCAATCACCTGGGAGACAGCAATAGACCCATCACACCGATCGGCTGGGAGGCAGCAAATAGATCAATTGAGTGGCCCAGCCTTACTGGCTAGGCCTCCCTGCAGCCCCTTGGGAGCAAAAACAGGCCACGGGGGACTGTGCTGTACCCCCCTACACCCCTTATTTATTTATTTATTTATTTATTTATTTATTTATTTATTTATTTATTTCATCAAGCATGTATTTTATGACAGATACAACTGTAAACATAATTATAAATACATGAAAAGGATACGAATAAAAGAAAACATTAGGACAGGGATGGTAGGCACGTTGGTGTGCTTATACACGCTTCATTTATACAGACTTCATAGGAATGGGGTGAGGTCTACAGTAGACAGTCTAAGGTTAAAGTTTTGGGCCTAGTAAGCCTCCCTGCAGCCCCCTGGGAGCAAAAATGGGCTGCAGGGGGGACGCACCGCACCCCTACACCCCATTTTGGGCCGAGTAGGCCCCCTAAAGCCTTCTGGGAGCAAAAACAGGCCGTGGGGGGCCGCACCACACCCCTCTGTGCCCCATTTTGTGCCTAGTAGGCCTCCCTGAAGCCGCCTGGGAGCAAAAACAGGCCGCAGGGGGACGCACCTCACCCCCCCCGCCCCGTTTTGGGCCTAGGAGGCCTCCCTGCACTTACCTAGGAGCCAAAATGGGGCATGTGGGGACTTCTGGATGGGGCAGGGAGTGTTGGGGCCAGCCAGCAATTTAACTACCAGTTCGCCAGAACCGGCCCAAACTGGCTGAATCCCACCACTGCTTCACTTGCTCTTCTTCCATTTTAATGCTCAATAAATACCGGTAGCTATAAATTATAAAGTCTTGATTATGTTCAGATGGAACTTTGCAAACCTAAGCTGTACTGCCATGTTCTTTTTAGAGAGAGGAGGCTTTCTTCTGGCAATCCTTCCAAAGAAATTATATTTGTTCAGTGTATTTCTAATTGTATTGTTAATGAACTTTAAGATTTAACACACTAAGGCCTATAGTCTGAGATGTAACTCTTGGATTTTTTTACAATTACTCTGAGCGGTGCATGATCTGACCTTGGAATGAATTTGCTGGGACGTCCACTCCTGGGAAGATTGACAACTGACTTGAATATTTTCCACTTGTGAATAATCTTCCTCACTTTACAATGATGGACTTTAAGTTATTTAGAAATGATCTTACACTCTTTCCCAGATTGATGAGCAGCAACAAATGCTTTTCTAAGATCATTACTGATGTCTTTCCTCTTTGGCATTGTGTTAACACACACCTCAATGCTGGAGATCAGCAAACACCTAAAAACATCAGTTTTTATAGAGGGCAGTCACAAGTGATCAATTGATTAAGAGCATCTGATTAACAGCATCTGGCTGCTACTTAGCCTCTTCATACCTATGGAAGCAGTAAGGGTATAGTTAGTTTTTCACATATGGCTTCTCCATTTTGGCTTTCTTTTTGTAAAGTAGATGATATGGTGTAATATGTCATGTGTGTTGTTCATCTGAGATTGTATTTTCCTATTTTTAAGAACTGCTTTAGAATCAGATAATTTTTACTATGTTCTGATATGTAAAACAAATAGCATTGAAAGAGGGCGAACTTTCTTTTTCACATGACTGTAGCTTTTGTCATTTCCTATCAGAAATATAAATGGTGAAAAAATATGATTTCATTTTTTTCCAGACATATTGTAGTTGCATTAGGAAAAGGAAGTGAGCTATTTAATCACTCCATCAAAGATTAGAAGGAAGACAAATCTAGAGTACCTCTGAAAGCATTCTATATGACAGAAAAAATTATACCAGTGGTGCTAGGATATATCGATATTAAAAACCAGTTAAAGTAGGTTGTACATTAAAGGTTGTAGACTTTTAATGTATTTTATTAAGTATTTTTAAGTACCGTATTTTTCAGACTATAAGACGCTCCAGACTATAAGACCCATGTAGCATTTGGGGAGGAAAACAAGAAAAAAAATCTGCCTCTGCCTTCCAGCAATTTGCCTCCTTACAGCAAATAGCAAACAGCCTGGTCAGCTTCAGCACAGCCTGATTTAGCCCAAGCAGCTGATTGGCGGTTGGATCTGCCTCCCGGAATACCTCCGATCAGCTGTTCCAGGCTGCAGGGATCTCACCACCCATCGGTGCCATCACCATCGATCGCTGCCTCCCCGCGCCCCATTTTCGGCCTCTGTGCGTCCCGTTTTTGGCCTCCGCCCACCCCATTTTTGGCCTCTTCACATCCCGTTTTCTGTTCTGGGCGGCAGGGATAGGCAGTGGTGGGGATTGCAAAAAAAGGGGCATGTGGAGTCTGAAAATGGGGCACATGGAGGCTGAAAACGGGAAGCTGACCAGGCTGTTTGCTGTTTGCTGCAAGGAGGCAAATTGCTAGGAGGCAGAGGCCAAAGGTGGGTGACAGTAGGTGGGTGGGGCTTTGGCAACATTTGCTCTATAAGATGCACAGACATTTCTGTTAAGGAATTCGAAGAGTAACCCTTGAATAGCAAGGGTGTGTACATGAAAGTGATTGAGAGTAGATATGAATAAACACAGTCAACACACAGATACACTGAGTTGTGTTTACTTTCAGGAAATAGTAAGGCACAGTCCAATAAACAGTCCAGGTCATTCACATATAAAGCAGGAGATAGCAAAACGACAGTCCAGGGATAATCCAATAACAAAATCTTCTTACCAGTCATCGTAGTCATTCATAATAAACAGTTCTTCTGGATTTGGAAACAGTAGCATACAGAGATATCAGAGAGCAAGAACAGCGAAGAGAAACAAACCATGTTTCTAGCTCCCTCTTAAGGAGATTGGCTACAGAGCTAACCAATCAGGACACAGTATGATGCAATACAGCAGTCTTAAAGCTATATTGATAGTTTATATATTGCCAACCCAACAAGGTAGGTAATACTCATTTCCTAACATTCTTCCCTTTGGGTAGGACAATATATTTACATCCTTAAACCATAGTTCTCACAACACGCTTTGTGCTTAATTGCACCCTGAGCCTTTGTGAAATGATCTGCAATATTATGTTCAGTCATGCAGTACTCCAACTGAATCAATTTACTTTATATACACTGTCTAACATTTAAATATTGCAAATCAGTATGCTTAGACCGTGTTCTTACAGCTGAATTAGTAGCCATATTGATTGCAGATTGATTGTCTTCATAAACTACAAACGGATCATTCACATTTAATCCCATATCCATTAACAATTGTTTATAACATACTAATTCAGTACACATCAAGGATAAACATGCAAACTCGGCTTCCATAGTTGACAAAATAATGTTCTTTTGCCTAATAGATTTCCATCCTATCAAAACATTACCCAACATTACGATACCTGATGTTGATTTACGAGTAGGTAGATGAGTTGCAAAACTTGCATCAGCATATGCCGTTAAAACTAGGTCACTACTAAGCTCCAAATATAACGAATAATAAATTGTTTTCTTCAGATACCTAAGTATTTGCTTAGCAGCTTTCCAGTGCCTTTCAGTAGGTTCAGTATTATATCTAGCCAGTTGGTTTACACTGTAAAATATATCTGGTCTAGACCAATTACTTAAATATGATAGACTGCCTATTAAGGATTGATATATTTCCTTATCGAATACAGGACTTTGAATATTACTATGTTTAAAATCCTGACTCATTGGTGTTTTAGCAGGTTTACAGAGTTCCATGTTGTAACTTTTCAGCAATTGGCTAACTTTCTTGGCTTGCAAAATTTTGTAACCGTTACTAGTTTTAACTATGTCAAGACCCAGATAATGCTTAATTTCTCCCAAATTCCTAATTCTGAACTTCTTTTGCATCACAGAAACAATTTCGGTTGCTTCGTGTTCAGATTTAGTAATAAGTGCTATATCATCCGTGAATAGCAATAATAGAGAAACTAAACCATCTTTCTCTTTCTTAAACAAACATGGATCAGCTTTACCAGCTACAACACCCATAGCAACTAACTCATTGACAATGCATTTATTCCACTCGTAACCTGACTGCTTTAAGCCATAAAGACTTCAGTCTCCAGCAATCAGTCTTCCCATCAGTTTTCAAACCTAGTGGTTTCTTCATATAGATTGTATGTTGTAATGGTGCATGCAGATATGCAGTTTCAACATCTATATGGTTTATCCTGTATCTATTCTTAGTTGCCCATACTAATGCTGCTCGCAATGTAGTTGCCCTCAGACTCGGTGCAAACACTTCATCATAGTCCTTATCTGACTGAGCAAATCCTTGAGCAACTAATCTTGCCTTATGGGTAACAGTCTCATCCACACCAGTTTTCAGTTTGTAAACCCACTTGCAACCAATTGCATGCTCACCTGGTGGTATCCTAACATTCTCATAAACATCTAACTCCTTCAATGATGTCAGCTCTTTGTCCATTGCTTTCTTCCAAGCTACCTGATCTTTTTCAGAATACAGTTTAATTTCATTGAAGTTAGAAGGCTCTATATTCACCTGACATACTACACTGGCTTGATACCTATCAGGTGGACGTTTATCTTGAGTTGAACGTCTAGGTAACTCAGGACTCGTTAGTGGTATTTCCTCTTCTACCTCCCCTATAACCTCCTCCTTTACAGTAATATGAGGTTTTTCTTCAACTTTCTCATTATCAGGGGTATCAGTTAATACTAGAGTATCAACAACAATACTATCATTTACCTTGTCGGATTCCTGCTCAAGCTTACTCCAACCAACATGCTCCAGGAACTTGGCACTAGCACTACAGTACACACTAGTGATACCTGGCACCCAAAATCTATATGACTTGTGGTTGGATTCATAACCAACAAAAAACAGCTTCTTTGCTCTATGTTGCCCCTTTCGCCTCAATTGCGAGGGAATATGAACCCATGTTGGGGCTCCAAATGTGTGCAAATAACTTAATTCTGGTCTTCTTCCATGCCAATGTGTGAATGGTAATTCACCAGTTGTTGAATTGACTACGCTATTCAAGACATGGTTAGCACACATTATTGCCTCACCCCAAAGTGCCTCAGGTAAACCAGAATCAGATATCATGGTTCGAGCCATAGCCTGCAATGTTTGCCTTCTGTTTTCAATATACACATTATGTTGCGGTCTATAAGGGGCAGAACGCTTGTGTTCAATGCAAGTTTTCTGTAACATAATTTCAAACCTGTTATTGGTAAACTCAGTACCATTGTCAGTTACCAGGCAAAGAACCTTGCATTTCTTTTTCCTCTCAGCAAACCTCAGCCAGTTTGTAAAATGCTGGAATGTTTCTGCTTTGGTTTTCATAAAGTAACAGTAACCATAACGGGAAAAATGGTGTATTATGCTCAATATATAACAGGCTCCTCCTAAACTAGGTTTTTTAGGACCAATAATATCTGCAAACACTACCTCTAAAGGTTCATTGGCTGTAAACCCATTAACTCTGTTTGCAGTTACCTTACTCTTTTCTTGGCTACAAGCATTGCAGTTTAAATATTTTTTACAAGGTTTTAGCTTTATCCCATCAGATAATTCAACAGTTTTCTTTAACATCTTAAAGTTTACATGTCCCAAATGCCTATGAAGCAAGTGAATGCATTCATTATGTGGCTTCATGTTATCGTAAACTGTGTTAGCATTAGCCATGATTAATGGATCATCATTCAAAACAAACAAATCATTCTCTAACTTTGCAGTAACACTTGTACCATCTTTTTCTATCAGACATTTATCTCCCCTAAATGTTACTACAAACCCAGCTTTTAACAATGCTTTCACAGATAGCAGGTTAAATTTTAGTTTAGGTACATACAACATAGGTAAATGCTCATTTATACATGAACAATATGCAATACCTTCTCCAAATACTTTCATTTTCCATCCATTTGCTAATGATACATGTTGTTTATTCTTGGTCATGTTAACAAACTTCTCGCTACTCCTAGTATAGACTGCGATGCTCCACTGTCAACTACCCACAAATCATGGTTTACAGTTGTAATTGAGCTGGATATAGTTAAACTAACATCCTTTTTAGCTCTCTGTTGACTACCAGTATTCAGTTTCTTGCCCTTTTTACAGAATCTAGCTATATGACCCTTAGCCCCACAAGAAAAACACTTTCTAACAGTATAGGCAGTTGAAGACAGGTTTTCTTCCTGTGGTTGTCTCTTTCTCAGTTGGTCTTTATCTTGCCTTCTTCTGGACTCTTCTAACAAACTTCCGGTTATGCCAGTCAATGTCAGTTCATCTCTGGTTAGGACTTCCAGTGAAAATACATAATCATCATAACTTTCATCCAAAGAAGAATGAATGATATAAACCTGATGCAGCTCTGAAAAAAATCAGCTCCTTTTCATGTAGCTCTTGTAAAGTTCCTTTCATAAATTCCAGACGAGCTAACATATCTCCACCTTTCCGAAGACAAGCTCTAAACAGTTTACATGTAAGGTGTATATGTGCACCCACACTATCACGAACATAAATCCTCTTCAGAGTGTCCCAACACTTGGCAGCAGACTCCTCACCACGAATATGGACTAGCTGCTGGTCACCCAGTGTCAGTCCGATTATACTTTACTTTACTTTATTCAAATTTCTATACCGCCCTTCTCCTTTCGGACTCAGGGCGGTGAACAGCCAAGATAAAAACATCTATACAAAACATCACAGTTAAAAAATAAAGTTAAAATAATTTATAAATTTGGCCCATAATTTAAAACTTGTCAATTAAAATCAATATTAAAATTTTAAAACTAACCCTAAAATCAAGAGACAAAGAGCCCTTTCATTATCCCAGTTAAATTTGGCTGTTTTCTTTGCATCTTCATCGTCTGCTGGATCCCAAACAGTTACATCCGGTGGAACATGAACTACAGCCCATAATCCTTCCTTACGCAGAAGTAGACTGCACTTCATAGACCAGGAAACGTAGTTTGTTCCATCCAACCGGGTTATCAGAGATATGCTGGTTGACTGTTCTTGTGCCATCTTCACTTGGACAATAAACCACAAAAAACAGCTGTCTGAATATGGTACTGTGTATTCACACTAACTCTCAGTATCCTGGGCCCATAACCAATGTTAAGGAATTCGAAGAGTAACCCTTGAATAGCAAGGGTGTGTACATGAAAGTGATTGAGAGTAGATACGAATAAACACAGTCAACACACAGATACACTGAGTTGTGTTTACTTTCAGGAAATAGTAAGGCACAGTCCAATAAACAGTCCAGGTCATTCACATATAAAGCAAGAGAGAGCAAAACGACAGTCCAGGGATAATCCAATCACAAAATCTTTTTACCAGTCATCGTAGTCATTCATAATAAACAGTTCTTCTGGATTTGCAAACAGTAGCATACAGAGATATCAGAGAGCAAGAATGGCGAAGAGAAGCAAACCATGTTTCTAGCTCCCTCTTAAGGAGATTGGCTACAGAGCTAACCAATCAGGACACAGTATGATGCAATACAGCAGTCTTAAAGCTATATTGATAGTTTATATATTGCCAACCCAACAAGGTAGGTAATATTCATTTCCTAACAATTTCCACCCATTTTGGGGGGAGGGAGTGCATCTTAGTCTGAAAAATATGGTAATTTTAAGTGACCGACCTGATTTTTCAACCATTTTTGCAGTAGTCATTAAGTGAATCACTATGGTTGTTAAGCAAACCCATGATTGTTAAGCAAATGCCACAGTCATTAAGCAAACCAGTGGTTTAGTAGCAGTGTGGTTTTGCCACTTTTCAGCAAAAGTATCATAAAACACAACTATGTGACTGTGAGATCCTACAAGTGGCCATAGAGACAGCTGCTTCAATCAAAAAGTCAAAATCCAATCTAAAATTCAAACAGCCAAGACACGTTTGTCAGCCACTCCAAAGATCAAGGTTTCTTGTTTAAACAAAATATAATAGACAAGTGTGGATTGCTGTATATAACACTGGTGGATTGCTATCAGTTTTCCCCGGATCGGGCGAGCCGGTAGCGGCGGCGGCAGGAGGCTCCACTCAGACGCTTCTGCGCATGCACAGAAGCATTGCGCACACGAGCGCACACGCACTCACGAGCAAACCAGTAGCGACAGGTTTTGAAACCCAACCCTGCTAGAACAGTTTATATTTCCCTTGCATCATAATAAATTGTATACATGGGAATCATTCTTTCTTGAATTTGATTAAATTTATATTGTGAATATATGCTATTGATTTTGCCATTGCTGCATTATTTCCAGGTTTAAGCTCCCTGTCAGATATTGTCAGAATTGTGTTTTTTATCCAAAATTGGGATAAATGTATTCTCAATACAGCAAGCATGTATGAGTAAATGATGCTGCTTTTTGTTAATATATTCTGGAATATATTAAAATATTCCAGTAAAAATAATTTCCACACTTTCTTAATAATATGTATATCTTTTCAAGTACTAGGGATTTTTTTATATCTTTACCATGTTGTGTTAAACTTTTCCTTCTTTGTCATGGCATTTCCAATGTTTATTACTATATGATTTATCTATCTTGGAGATTATAGATGTTGTGTATCATTTATAAAACATTTTATACCAATTTTCTCTTTATCTATTATGCAGCTTTTTTATTTGTTTTGTCTCTGTCTCTCTGTCCTATCTACATAGGGTTTCTATATCCACTGTAGCTGATTGTATTGGTTTTGTATGAGCATTTCAAATTTTTGGGTTTGTATGAGCATTTGAAACAAACGTTATTTTTGTTATTATTCCTCCCTCTTTAACATGAAATTTTATCCTTCCAACAACTTGTAAAGCATCATCTGTGGTATATCGTGGCCTTCACTGAATATATTTCTTACTGTATCTTTATCTATTCAATGAATCTGCATGGACCATGTCTGCATATATGATTATATTTTTCTTACTGTAATTATGTCCAGTGTGAAAAGCATTTGAAGGAAAGACTAATGGTGTAATTGTTGGGCTTATTATTTTCCTTAGGAAAATAATCAAACTTTTATCTGATTACAGGTAATTGCAACTTATAGTTTGTTCAAAGTTACACATGCTCAGAATTTGGATGCTTGGCAACTGGCATGTATTTATGATAGTTGCAGTATCTGGTGTCATGTGATCACCTTTTTTCTGACAAGCAAAGTTAATGAGGAAGTCAGAATTGCTTAACCACCATGTTACTAATTTAACATCTGCAGTGATTCATTTAACAACTTTGGCAAGAAAGGTCATAAAATGGGATAAAAATCACTTAACTGTGTTGCTTAATAGTGGAAATTTTGGGCTCAATTACAGTGATAAATCAAGGACTACTTGCATACTGTTTGTCCTTTTATATTTTTATCCATTGTGCCTTGGTACTATAAGTGTAAGGACCAGCTTCTCCCCCCCCCCTTCCAAGAAAGTATGAACTCTTGAGAACTTTGTATTTCAAAAGGAATCTTTTATTGAAAGGGATGAAAGCAAGTCAAAACGCAAAGCAAGCTCTGGGGTCCCTCACGGCATGCAGTTCAGGATAAAGGAAATTAGGAACCCCTGCCCACCTTCCAATGTGGATTCCAGCCAATCCGCAGGTGTGAATACAAATTGCATCAGCCTCTCTGAGAAACAGATACGAAGAGTTTCTCAGGGTCATTTTACAATCCACTCGTTCCCCCCTTTTTCCGAGGTGTGAGATTTCCTCAGGGATTCCTGGCCCCCTTTTTTACCCTACTGTCTTATATTTTTTTGAACTCTGAAATAAGTGCTTATTGCCATGCGCTCAAAAGCATGGGCTTATTGCCATGCGCTCAAAAGTCCAATTGGGCTTATTATCAGGGGATGTCTTATTTTGGGGAAAACAGGGTGTGTGTATATGTATATGTGTATAGATAGATAGATAGATAGATAGATAGATAGATAGATAGATAGATACACATACATACATACCCATACATGTGTGTGTGTGTAAAAATACATTTTAATATTTAATAATTGATCAAGCGTATTAAATGTTCAGCTTGTTCAAACATAATTTCCAATGTAATTTGCTTTTCATCATAACATATTGTGTAGTTACTCCAAGAAGAAAATTATATTTGGCAAATAACTACGTCATGCTAAACCAAAACCAAATCACATTATCATTCAATGAGTACAACTTCATTAAAAAAATGATAAAATACAAAAAAAAATTAAACAAGAAAAATATTAAATAGATGCATAAGTGAAATAATAGCTCTTTACGAACTTTAATTTGCCAAGGATTAAGATGAGAAGGATTATTTTTTGGATAGGAAAGACTAAGATCCTTAAGTTATAATGTTGTAATGTGAATTGGAATACTACTGTGATAACTGTGAGAGGGCAGTGGAAGTTTAATAACTTGCACCTGAGACTAGCATCTTCTCCCATGGGACTTTAGCTCGCTGGGATGGACCCCTAGCCATGGACTATACCCAGTTACTGAATATATTCGTCAGTAGAACTCCTCAAACTGCGTGATTCCCCCCTCTCGCAAGTTTGGCCCCCCACTCTATCGAGGGCCTATCTCGATAACGGGTTTTGGAACCCCGAGAGATGGCACGCAGTAAACAGGAATTTGAGGGGATTTTAGCAAGAAAGTGTTAGGGTTTAAAAGAAAAAGGCTTTGTATTCTTTTTTAACCAAATTATTAGGGGCACTGGGGAGGGGGTGGGGGGTGGGTTTGGGGGGTAACCCACAAGGGACTGGGCTTAGCCCGACAGAGGGCTCTGTGATTTGGGGTGTGGGGTCGGGGGTCGAGGAGGGGGCTAGTTTCCGTACTAATGAGGGCTGTTTCATCGGCACTGTGTGTGGGAGGGGCAGATACGGCGGGAGCAGAGGGCCATATCATGTTAGGGGAGTACGCACTCGCTATCTTCGAGTGATTGCGCGCTCCGACCCCCAATGCTCTTCTTGTTCTCTGGGTTGCACAGATCCTCAGGGCCCGGGCCTTCGGTTGATGTTGTGCAACACCAGATCCGTGGTAAATAAAGCCCCCCTCATTTGTGATCTCGTTCAGGAAGGGGGAGCGGACCTGGCGGGTATTACGGAGACCTGGTTGGGCCTGGAGGGGGGGTCCCCCTTGTTGAAATGTGCCCACCAGGTTTCCGTGCATTCCATCAGCCAAGGTCTCAGGGGAGGGGCGGTTGTTATCAAGGAAGGTCTTGATCCGAGGGAGACCACTGTGCCTCAGATAGCCGGATGTGAGTCCCTCCTTGTGAAGTGGGGCCATGGGGGGCAGATGGGCTTGCTGGTTACGTGCCTGGCTTCCGCCACGTGGCGGCAGCCTTGCCTGAGTTGCTCAATATGATAGCCGAGGTGGCGGTTGATACCCCCAGGCTTATGGTCATGGGGGATTTCAACCTGCCATCTATCGGTGAAATGTCTGAGGTAGCTCGGGAGTTCATGGCTTCCATGATGGCCATGGACCTGACTCAATTAGTTCATGGCCCCACTCACATGGGGGGACACACTCTGGACCTGGTTTTTGTCTCTGGCCAGTGGTTGAATGATTTTGATATAAGGGATATTGTGATTGAGCCCTTGTCATGGTCAGAGCATTCTCTCCTTTGACTTGACCTTCAAACCGTTACACCCCGCCGCAGGGAGGCGGAACCGATTAGGTGGTTCCGCCCCAGACACCTGATGGACCCAAAGAGGTTCCAGATGGAGCTTGGGCCATTCCGAGGTTCTGGCTCATGATGCGGCTGAAGACCTGGTGGCTGCCTGGGATAGGGCGGCCGCTGGAGCTTTGGACCGCGTCGTGCCTTTGCGGCCTCTGACCCGGTGCCGATCCCAGGTGGCTCCCTGGTTTTCCGAGGAGCTGAGGGAAATGAAGCGCCGGAAAAGACACCTAGAGAGCAGTTGGCGAGCCAGCCAGTCCGAATCTGACCGAACACTGGTGAGGTCTCATATTAAAACCTACCTAGTGGCGATAAAAGCGGCAAAGTCTGACTACTTTTCCGCTCTTATTGCGTCTGCAGATAATTGCCCAGCCACCCTGTTTAGGGTGACCCACTCCCTGCTCCATCTGGAAGCGCGGGAAGACCCCTTGGAGGGTAGAGCTGAGGATTTTGTACAGTATCTGCATGACAAAATCACTCAAATTCGGGAAGGCTTGGACTCTGATGGGACAGGTCATCAATGTACTTCCTCAACTCGGTCATTTCAGCAGGTGTCATGGAGTACATTCTGGGTTTTGGCAATTTGGCTCCCAGTTCTAATTCGATGGCGCAATCCATGGGCCGATGAGGGGGGAGGAAGTTACATTCCTCCTCACTGAAAACTTCGGCTAAGTCTGCATACACCTTACGAATCTGGTGTTCGCCTGGAGGCCCGTCTGAACAAACCGCTGCTGTTTCTGGCAGCTGGCCGTTATGGGTAGGCTGCTCTTTGGGTGGAGGGGCAGGGAATAATGGGCCAACCCCTATTCTGATTTTTCAGTATCCACCTTCCCATTTGATGGCGGGGCCCCATTTGTCCAGCCAAGCCAGGCCCAGTATGATAGATTCTGACATTTTTGGGGTTACTATAAATCGTATAAGTTCATGATGTTTCCCAATCTCTAATTTAACCGCTTCAGTAATATGGGTGGCAGGGACCGCCCCAATTAATGTTTCATCCACCTGGTGAAATTTAATTGGGCACTTTAAGGCTGTTGTCCTGATCCCCAATTGTTCCACAACTGGTAGTCCAATTAGACATCTGGTGCAGCCGGTATCTATTATTGCTGGCAGTTCTGCTTGTTTCCCTGTCTCTGGCAGCATCAGTTTTACTTTAATTGAAAAGGGGGAAGTGGGTGCACTCACCATCGGGTCTTCATCTTCGCTAGCCTCGCCAGGAGGGGCTTGTTTAGCTGGAGGATCATCGCTCTCTTCAGTGGGGAGGGGAACCTCCACGGCTTGTCTGGCGAATCGACTGGTGTCTGGGATTTTTCTTGGAGCCCTCCTGCCTCGTGCAGCTGTGGCAGGATGTTGTTGTGGAACTGGGGTAGGGGCCAGGCACTCAGAAGCTCGATGTCCCAGTTGTCCACAATGATAGCAGTCCCCCTGGCTATAAACTTCTGGGGTGTTGGCTATTCCTGCAAAATTGATGAGTTCCCCTTCTATTCTCTCATCTAAATCATTTATGAAGATATTGAAGAGTACTGGGCCTAAGATGGAATCTTGTAGTACCCCACTGCTTACTTCCCTCCATATAGATGTAGTCAACCTATTACAAATCCATCTGGTGGTGATGCTGTCTATCCCACATTTTTCTAGGTTACCAAGAAGTAGGTTGTGGTCTACTTTGTCAAATGTCTTGCTGAAATCTAAGTATACTATGCTGGCAGCATTTCAGCTGATTGGTCTGTACTTTCCTAGGTAACTTTTTTTTTTTTTTTTTTTTGGGAAGATGGGAACCACATCAGCTCTTTTCCAATCTTCAGGTAGTTCCCCAGTGCTCTAGGATTTTTGAAAGATATAATACAATGGTCCTTCAGAATTCTGGGGTATAATGGATTTTCAGATCCCTCCAGAGATGTTCAATAGGGTTCAAGTCTGGCTGGGCCACTCTAGGATATTCACAGAGTTGTCCACAAGCCACACCTGTGTTATCTTGGCTGTGTGCTTAGTTGGAAAATCAACTGTTTAGCCTGCAATAGTCAAAACATAGACAGAGGGACCAATCCTTCTTTTTCCTGAATAGTACTGGAACAGCCACTCTCGATCTGGCAGGCTGGATGAAGCCACACTTCAGGTTTTCATCCTCGAATTCCCTAGGGGTCATTGAATACAGTTTAGGTTGGGTAGTTTGGTTCCTGGTGAGATTACTATGGAGCAGTCGGTCAGCCAATGGGGTGGGAGCGCATTTGGACCCTGCTCACTTAAAACGTCTCATAAGTCCCAATACTCTGTGGGGATTCTAGGAGTGCTCTTTTGGCACTCCTTCATTGCGGTTCCCACCTCTCCCTACTTGGTTTCAGCTGTGATCACTTGGGGCTGGAAATCCCAGAGTCCTTTTCTGCTTTTCCTCTTTGGCTAGTTTTGCCACCCTCATTCTCATTTCTATTGGCTCGGTGATGTTACTGGGAGCCCCCACCCCCACCCCCGGATATTGAGCCATCCAGTTGTCAAAAAGCCACAGATACTTTAAGCTGTTTAAGTCTAATTCCTAGTTTCTCAACCAGGGCAGTGTTGACCAGGCATCTGGAGCAACTCGAGTTCAAGAGGGCTACTAGATTTCCCTTGCACCACGAGGATGGAACCACTAGTTCTATGAGACTTGTTACTGGATTGATTGGGCAACTTACCAAGGGATCATCATCAGAGTCAGTATCACTCTCCATTGGACCATCAACAGGGCTAGTCAGAATTCACTAGCCATCCTTGGGGGATGGGATGAACTCTACAACCTCCACTCCTTCCAGGGCTCTTTCACTGGTCCTTGGAGGCAGCTTTGCAGGCTTCTTGGCGTGTCCTGAGGATGCCTTCTGGGATGGTCATGTAGCTCTGCACTGGCAGCTTAGTGTCCCTCCTTCCCACATTTGAAACAAGCTGCCACAAGCTTTATTCACAGGGTAGTGGCTTTGGTGCCTCTTTCTTTTCTGGGAGAGATCTCCTCCACCCATGGCTTAGGCTATGGCAGGAATGGGCTAGGTCAATTTCCACTTCCTCTGACAGGACGTACCAGCCATGGAGGGTAGGAGGTGCACCCAGGGGTGAAATCTAAAAATTTTCCCTACCGGTTCTGTGGATGTGGCTTAATTGGTGGCGTAGCTTGGTGGTCAGGTGACCCGGTGGGCGTGGCTTGGTGGTCAGGTGACCAGGTAGGCATGGCCAATAATAAAAATAATAAACTAAGTACATAACAAAATAAGAGGTACCAAAACCAATTTTCACACTTTACACACACACACACACACACCACAACTGACTCACACACAATGTAAAAGCTGCACTTGACCCAAAATGGCCCCTGCAACAAGCAGGAACCTCACACAGCCACAAAAAGCTCAAAAATCAACTTTCACACTTTACACACACATAATACAACACAACTGACTCACACACAATGTAAAAGCCTCTGCACTTGACCCAAAATGGCTCCTGCAACAAGCAGGAACCTCACACAGCCACAAAAAGGTCAAAAACCAACTTTCACACTTTACACACACACAACACAACTGACTCACACACAATGTAAAAGCAGCTGCACTTCACCCAAAATGGCCCTTGCAACAAGCAGGAACCTCACACAGCCACAAAAAGATCAAAAACCATCTTTCACACTTTACACATACAAATGCCACATACAGCTTTGTGAGATTTTGTGTTTGTGTAGAGCGAAACACTACAGAAACACACCAAATCTCAGAAAACTGCACAAATATTTTATTTTATTTATATTTTTAGATAAAAGCAGCTAAATTTAAAACTTCCTTAACTTTAAATTGCTGTCTAAAAAAAAAAAAACTCCTAAAAAAAACCCCAATTAACTATTTTTTTAAAAACTCCCAGTTATTTACCAACTTGAAGGCACAAGGCAGGCAGATTCAGTTGCTCACCGATTGGATTGATTGCAGGCAGGCAGATTCAGTTGCTCACCGATTGGATTGATTGCAGGCAGGCAGATTCAGTTGCTCACCGATTGGATTGATTGCAGCAGCTGAAGCAAGGCAGGAAAAGCGACCGAGCCCGAAAGAAGCAGAAAGCTGCCAAGTGGGGACCTTGCAGTTGGGTGGGCATGGGCAGGGGGGGGTGGGGCAGGGATTTTTGCTACCGGTTCTCCGAACTACCCACCATTGCTACCGGATCGCCTGATCCGGTCTGAACCGGGAGCATTCCACCCCTGGGTGCACCCCTGGAAATGCAGGTGTGGTAGATGTTGGCATTCAGCCCAATCTGGAAGCACGCAATCAAGTCAAACGATCAATCAGCACTCAGTCAATCGACAGGCTAAGTTATGTAACTCCTGGGTGTTTCAGCCAATCCCCCTTCGGCCCTGGTTGAGGTCTTAATGTTATCCCTAGCTTTGTGATCAGCTAGGTCTTCAAAATACTTCCTGAGATCTGCTATAAAATTATTGAACTTTAGCAGCTCCAGGGCATTGTCATTGTGGAAGATGACCATCCATTCCACAGCAGTTTCCTCCAATGGGGATGTATAATAGTTGATGCTATTATACATCTTGGCACAAATGATCTGTCCCAAAAAGATGTACTTTCTGTGCAAAATGATTTCCAGAGCTTGGGATATGAACTTAGTAGTATAGGCTGTAGGCTTACTTTTTCAGAGGTTTTACCAGTATATAAAGAACAAAAAGGAAAAGGCCAGCATGTAGTAGTAGTAGTAGTAGTAGTAGTAGTAGTAGTAGTAGTAGTAGTAGTAATAATAATAATAATAATAATAATAATAATAATAATAATAATAATAATAATAATAATAATTTTATTTCTATACCGCCCTTCTCCCGAAGGACTCAGGGCGGTGTACAGCCAATTTAAAAACACAAGACACAACAATAATTAAAAATTAAAATAATTAAATAAATTTGGCCGATTTAAAACCCTAAAAATTAAAATACCCCAATTTAAAATTATTATATTGACAGCCCTGCCTGGCGGAATAACAGGGTCTTCAGTGCACAGCGGAACACCCGGAGGTCGGAGATCTTACGTATTTCCGGGGGCAGTTCATTCCACAGGGCTGGGGCTCCCACAGAGAAGGCCCTCCCCCTGGGTGTCGCCAGCCGACATAACTGATGTAGCAGTGTTTAATGTGTGGCTAAAAGAGTGGTGTAAAAGGGAAGGCTTTGGTTATATTAGTCATGATGTCTGCAGCTGGCCCAATGAAAAGCTGTACAAAAGAGATGGTTTGCATCCATCAAAGAAAGGGACTGAGTTACGTGGCATTAAATTCAGAGATTTTCTGGAGAAACATTTAAACTAAACAGCAGGGACAGAGAATTAATTGATACAGAACATTTCTGTCCCCAGCAATCTAAATTAATAGGGTTATCAGTGCATGTAACATAGATGTTTATGCGGGTAAGAATAAATCAACATTGGTGTCAAGCAAAATCAAGCATTTAATAGTGAGTGCCATACCATGTGCACTAATCCAACAGGTGGTAAGGAAGTAGGGGAAGTCAGGCACAACACAGGTTATGTAGAAAGTAAACACAGTGTCAGTCAAAATGGACTCAAATGTCTATACACCAATGCACAGAGTATGAGGAATAAATAGGGTGAATTAGAAATTCAAGTAAACAAGGGCAGATATGATATTGTTGCCATTATGGAAACTTGGTGGGATGAAACCCACAAATGGAACATACAGCTAGAGGGATTTAAATTATAGACTAAATAAAAGAGGAGGTGGAGTTGCACTATATATAAAAAATAACTACATCTCTACAGAAATAGAGCACAATGATGAAAATTGCCTTGAATGCATTTGGGTCAATATAAAAGGGGGTGGGGGGGGGTAAATGACATTGCCATAGGTCCATACTATAGGCCACCCAACCAACCAGAGGCCATAGATGAACTTTTTACTAGTCAGTTAACTAAGGTATATAGAAAGTACATCACAATTGTAATGGGGGATTTTAACTACCCTGACATCAACTGGGAGACAAACTGCACCAAGTAGAAGACCAAACAGGTTTCTGACAAACCTAGCAGACAACTTTGTTTCCCAAAAAGTAGAGAAGGGAACAAGGGGATCAGCCATATTGGACTTAATTCTCACTTTAAGAGAGCTAATTTCAATAAACTTAGAGAGAGCTTGGGAAGGATTCCATGGATGAGAATCCTCAAGGGGAAAACAACTCAAGAAGCTTGGGAAATTTTGAAAAGTGAGATTATAAAAGTCCAGTCTAGCACAATACCAATGAAGAAGAAAAATAACAGCTCTTGAAAGAAACCAGCATGGCTGCATAAAGAACTCTCTGAAAAATTGAAAGACAAAAAGGACAAGTATAAAAAGTGGAAAGAGGGACACATAACTAAGGCAGAATATCAGCAAATAGCCCAAGCCTGCAAAGATGAAGTAAGGAAAGCTAAGGCTCATAATGAACAAAGGCTTGCAACAAAATTAAAAAATAACAAAAAAAAGTTTCTTCCAACATGTTAAAAACAAGAAAAAAAATCCAAGGAAACAATTGGTCCATTAGTGGGAGAAAGTGGAAAGAAGGTGACAAGCAACAGGGAGAAAGCAGAACTACTTAACTCACTTTTTGCATCTGTCTGCATCTGATCTCAGAACTACCCTGTTTCCCCCAAAATAAGACATCCCGATAATAAGCCCAATTGGGCTTTTGAGCACATGGCAATAAGGCCAAGCACTTATTTCAGGATTCAAAAAAATATAAGACAGGGTCTTATTTTTGGGGAAATACGGTATATCTATATCTTTGAACTATATCTTTCAAAGATCCTGGATCCTGGGGAACTGCCAGAGGACTGGAAAAGAGCTACTGTAGTTCCCATTTTCAAAAAAGGAAAAAAATAGATCCAAGAAACTACAGACCTATCAGCCTGACCTCAGTTCCAGGGAAGATTCTGGAAAAGATAATCAAGCAATGAATCAGCGAACACCTACAGCAAACAAAGTAATAACCAAAAGCCAACATGGGTTTCTCAAAAACAGATCATGCCAGACTAATCTTATTGCATTCTTTGACAAAGTGACACAATTAGTGGACCAGAGGAATACTGTTGATATAATTTACTTGGACTTCAGTAAGGCATTTGATAAAGTAGACCATAACCAACTACTTGATAAGATAGAAATATGTGGGTTAGATATGTGCATCAGCATCAGATGGATTCGTAACTGTCTGACCAACCACAGTCAACGTGTAGTCCTCAATGCAACTGCATCTACATGGAGGAATGTATAGGGTACCCCAAGGCTCTGTTTTAGGCCCAGTACTCTTCAACATCTTCATCAATGATTTGGACGAGGAGATAGATGGGAAACTCATCAAATTTGCAGATGACACCAAGCTAGCAGGAATAGCCAACACTCCAGAAGGTAGGCTTACGATACAAAAGGATCTTGACAGACTTGAACATTGGGCACTATCTAACAAAATGAAATTCAATAGTGAAAAAAGTAAGGTTCTACATTTAGGCAAAAACAAAATGCACGGGCACAATATATATGGTATCTCACTTAATAGTAATAACTGTGAGAGAGATCTTGGAGTCCTAGTGGACAATCATTTATATATGAGCCAGCAGTGTGTCTTCTGACCTAGGTTCCCTTAGAAAGTATAACTCACATGCTTAGTCCCACAAAATCCTCTTTTATTTAAATGGCTGTGAATTATGGTCATTCACAGCCCTAACATTCTGTGAAGAGTCCGACAGATGTCTGCCAATCTTTCAAGGTAATGCTGATAAGCACCCACCTTTATCTCCCTTGAAATGCTGCCAGAGACCTAATTGCCAATTAGTTTTGTAAGGCCAAACGGAGCACAGAGTCAAACAGAGGTTCTCAGAGTTTGAACCAACCAGAATGAACAGATTGCTTCCTGCAAAGGCTCACACCCATTTGCTCCTCTCTTATGTCTTATGGGAGGGGCCAATCATCTCCAAGCCTTACTCCCAAGTTGCCCTTTTTGTCTTAACTGTTCTTGCCTCCTGGCAGCTCTGCGCATGCACGCACTGGGAACAGGCTCCCCCTGTTCTTCTGCCTCGCTGATGTCAGATTCTGGAGGCTCCGGAGGCAGACATAATTACCAGATGGCCCTGGCCCCCTCTCTGCCTCCGACACAGAGCTCTTGTCCGAGCCTTCCCCAGACTCCAGGACTGGCCCACGTTCCTCTACAACAGTGGTTCTCAACCTGTGGGTCGGGACCCCTTTGGGGGTCGAATGACCCTTTCACAGGGGTCGCCTAAGACCATCGGAAAAGACATATTTTCAATAGTTTTAGGAATAATTTTATGGTTGGGGGTCACCACAACATGAGGAACTGTATTAAAGGGTCACGGCATTAGGAAGGTTGAGAACCACTGCTCTACAACCTTCTCCCTGTCCGAATCTGCTGCCAGCTCTGCTGGCCGCTGGTGGACCACAACAGTGTGCTGCAGCTGCCAAAAAAGCCAACAGTTCTAGGCTGCATAAACAGAGGAATAGAATCAAAATCACATGAAGCAATCCAGTATGGTGTGTGGACACAACACATGGTCCCCTGCCTCATCACGGCTATGGCCCATGGCCATGGCCAAAAACAGACCGTGGGATGGAGTGGGTGACCTCTTAACTAGGGCTTATTTTGGGGGTACAGCTTATTATTAGGCACATGCTAAAATCATGCTAGGGCTTATTTTCTGGGTAGGTCTTATTTTCAGGGAACACGATAGGGAGATATTAGACTGTCTCTGAAACATAGAGGGAAAATCCAGTATTTGATGGCTTGGAAAGACTTCCCTCCCTTAGAAACTGAATAGGTTGAATCCAAACACATTAAGGCATCCAAACTGCTTAAAAAATTCCAAATGTCCATATAAGCCTAGATGACCATCCAATTAATTTTGTATTCTGTATGTATCTCTCCCTCCTTTCTTGTTCTGTAGGACTAACATCTCTGTCAAGGGGGGGCAGTATGTCAAATCTGCCATCTTCTGCTTGGTGCCTTGCTGGCATCCTGCCATCAAAGGCTGGGCGGGGGAGAGGGGACATGGGGGGAAGAAATGGACAATTAACCTATATGAATATGTGGTGGGAAATGACAGCTTGACAGAGAACAGAGCTCAGAACCAGTTTGTGCGAATCTTCATTGGCTGAAGACGAACTGGTCATAGGGGAAGGGCTGGGATGAGGGGAAACATTTTGTTTCCTTTTACATTCCTAAAATATTTCTTTTAGTGCTGGAAAATTAGTTGTAGCCTGACTTTACTGCAGCCAGCATCTTTTAGTAAAAGAACCTATCACTTCATCCAAATGGAGTTGAGCTCTTTCTTTCCTAAGGGATCGGACTGGGGCAAGTCTGACTTGCTTTCAAACTCAGCATCTTGGCATTTACTCAACAAGGTGGTTACTTTGGCAGAGTGCAGAATTCTCTAAAGTGGGGGAGGGGATCTTCCCTGCTCCTGGGCACTCAAAAACAGAATGGTGACACTGGGAGGAGCCTAAGATGGCATTTGTTTCTTCACAGGTCCACAGGTTTGTTTCTTCACAGGTTCACTGACCTGGGACTATCTAACATTTAAAAAAATATTAATGATTTTTATATAAATAAAAGATTGACATGAAAATGTATAAAGGGTAACAAAAAGTGCAAGAAATAGTACAGATACAAAAGATTTATTCCACAAATAGATTTAGGACAAAAAAAGATATAAAGTATCTAAAGAAACTACTTCCAATCTTCTTTAAACAGTTAGTGTCATTATGACTCCTCTTTTTAAGATTAGATTACATGGTTCCCTTTTTCCTTGTATTTTATTATTTATTAAATAGGTTAATATAGCTGCCCAACTCACACACTGTGACTCTAGCTGGCATACATTACAAATCAACAATATAAAAACCCCTTAAACACACATACATATCTGTGATAGTAAACACAAGCCACATGATTGGCTCCAAATCAACCTGGAGTACCCAGGCCCAATGATAGAAATATGTTTTCATGGCCTTCTAACAAGGGACCGCCTTTATTTCTGCAGGAAGAATGTTCCAAAGGGAGGAAGGCATACAGAGAAGGACCTCCTGTAGATCCAAAAATCACCATTTCCCTTTTTTTAATTTTCAACAGAAAGTCCATAAAAGGTTTCAAGGTTGTTGTTTTTTTTTTTTTTTTATAAAAGTACAAATTGTTTTATCCCTGACCAAACAGGTCAATTTTGCATTTCTGAAAATTCTGCCATCTTCA
This sequence comes from Pituophis catenifer annectens, assembly GCF_029215685.1. Classification (NCBI taxonomy): domain Eukaryota; kingdom Metazoa; phylum Chordata; class Lepidosauria; order Squamata; family Colubridae; genus Pituophis; species Pituophis catenifer. Next base: position 103,174,270 of record NW_027256883.1, on the reverse strand, counting down.
TAATCCACTCCTCCATTGTGGGTATTTCACTATTACTCCATTTTGGTGCACATAAGTCTGCTGCAATTACCAGGTACAAAACCAATCTTCTGGCCTGGCCGGATAAGGAGGTTTGCAAAAATCCGAGCAACTAGTAGATAACAAGGGAGAGTTTGCACTTCACATTCTATCTTTAAAGATGGACACTGAGATTCCTATATTCAGCGGCAGCCACTTTTTCTTCTCATGCTCTCGCGACTGAATATTTTTTTTTCCTGACGTTAGAGTTTTTGTCCTGCTAAGAGGGTTTTCTGTTTCATGGTCGTTAGGCAGAACAAGAGGGTCGGCTGGTTGCTTTACTGGATCATTAGTTTCGTTCAGCTGCGCCTCTTTACAAAGAATTTCCATGCCAGAATTTGCTACCGAAAGATGCTTCTTACTCTGAGCTTTGTATTCCCAATTTTTACTTACCTTTTGCCCAGGTCTACCCGATTGTAACTGAAAAAAATCAGGACAACATCAAATGGCAACCTTCCTTTTTCCTGGGCTACTTTTCTCGGAGATTTCTGTTAGTAAGAGGAAGCTCGACGGCTTCCAACGCTCTTTTACCATTGTCGTCATCGCCCTTTGGGCGTGCTTTGTCCGGCGCATAGTGGAGAAAAAAGTCTAGCGCTTTGCGCACGCGCCGCCCTTCGATTTCTATTTCTGGTCATTTTGGTATCAGGCGATTGTGAATAAGCAGCAGTCTGTCGGGAATAATTTATCCAGGTGAATTCTTTGCCTTGGATAGCGCTCTCCTGGGGAAGAAACCAGCGAGCACAAGGAAGAAATAAGGGTAAAAGTTCTACAAATTCTCGGTTTCATGGATGAAAGTCAAGTCTGAGGCGGCGCGTGTTTTAGTGTAGGGAAAGGCAGTTCTCCGCGAACTGCTCGAAAAAGTGGCTGCTCCCGGCGTCGCATCCCAGAGTGACGCCAATCTGGGAATCTAGCGCCGATTGCCCGTCGCTCACTTGAATGAGTGGGGGTTCCGGTGTGGATTATAAAACACGGAGAGCACGTGTGAGTGCTATATTCAATCCCTGAGGGATAAAAGTGGCGTGCCTTAAATCTCATGAATTTCAGTGGAATTGAGGCTAGCAACTCTAATCGGTTTATGCATCTTCTTCCCGTAACGGTCATGGTGGGATCCTTCTTGCCTGCCCTCTTCTTTCTTCGGAAGGTCGCAGGACTGTGCAGGAGTTGATACACTTTGGTCTCATTCTTTAAAAATGGTTTTAGAAAAATATTCTGCAGTTAAAGAAAGATGCATCCTGGCTTTTTTCCACAAATAGAATTAGGACAAGAAAAGCCCAGCTTTGCCTGATCAAGGACTGATTCCCAGGAATTTTGTCCGAGGTAATAAATAGAATTTGAGATAACATGACTCAGCGGTCTCAGATGGCAATATAGAAATCTATTTATTCCATTCATTTCTTAGCATTTCCATATCACATTTATTGATAAGTATCTACAGAAAATAATAGGGTTTTTTTTAGTGTCAAAGGATTTAAGAAGTTCTAGTATCTCAGCTGTCTCAGAATCTAAGAATAATGCTAGTCCAAACAATATTAACAAATATAACTACATATGTTGCCATGTAGACAATAAATTTCTCTTAACATGTTAGAAATTCATCTTCATTACTTATCAATTGATCCAAAATCAGTATCTCCACTTACGACCAATGTTTCCATATCATATTTTCCCCAATTTTTAAAATTTAGTTTCCCCATAAAGTTAATTAGCATAGGAAAAGTCAAATATTTTTTTAGGCATTATGTCCCATATGTTTCTGATATAATTGTTTCCAGAGATACTAGAGGGTTAGTATACTATTAACTAAGTTATCTTTCAGTATATGCATACCTGGAAATATGGATTCCATACAAATATAGAACTGATATTTCTTAAATGGATGTTCAGTTATAGGCATCAATTCCAATTTCCACAAAATGCACTAAAATAGAGCCTTGGTAGTACAAGGGTTTAAAGCACCCTGTTATTAAGCTGCTTAAGACCAGCTGCCTGCAATTACTGCAGGGTTCGAATCTCGCCAAGGCTCAAGGTTGACTCAGCCTTCCATCCTTTCTAAGGTAGGTGAAATGAGGACCCAGTTTGTGGGGGCAATAAGCTGACTTTGTATAAATATACAAAAAGGATGAAGGCTATTGCTGAGCACATTGTAAGCCGCCCTGAGTCTTCGGAGAAGGGCGGCATATAAATCAAATTAAAAAAAAAATATATCCCTAGGAATAGAAATAGAATACAAATAGAAAGTTCTGAAGGAGCTGGCAGATGTGATTGTCATGATCCCGATTAACGAACCCAAGCAAATCAGAACTCTGAGGCTGAGGTCTTCCTCTAAAAACTCATTTATTGGGCACATCATATCGGCATGATCAAATGGAAAGCCAACTCTAAATGTTTTCCACAGTTTCTTTTTTTTAAAAAAAATATTTTATTGTTAAGAAATTATAATAATACAGTTTTTGTCCATCCGGTTACATAGTATAGGAAAAGGAAATAAATAAGAATACAGATATATGTACATATAGATAATCTTTGCTACTCAGTTACATAGTATATAAATATGTACTTATACTGATATGTGCTTATATCATTCTTAATGTATATATATATAATAGGTCTTTAAAGGTAAATTAATAAATACATAAGTCATATCTTTTGCTTACCTATATAACCTTTCCTTACTTCATTTTACTTTCTACAATCTGCGGTACATCTTCTCTTACTATGTCATTTGACTATTTCTTGTACTCAAATCTAGTTTCTTCCATTTTTTTTAATTTCATTTTCCTCTTCTCTAACCACCCGTACCACTTGTCCCACACGCTATAATAGTCAGTATCTTCTCTGTCATTGATTTCCAATGTTAATTTATTCATCTCGGCACATTCCATTATTTTACCGATTACTTGTTCCTTAATTGGTATTTTTTTCTCTTTCCATTGTTGAGCAAAAGAGATTCTTGCTGCTGTTATTATATGCACTGCTAGGTATTTCTTCTTTTTTACCATTTCCGTCTTCAGAATTCCCAGGAGGAATATTTTAGGATCTAATTCAAAAGTTTCACCTATTATTTCTGAAAGCCAATTGCCAATCATCTTCCAATATTTTTTAGCTTGAGGGCAGGTCCACCAGCAATGGTAAAAAGTGCCTTGCTGATGTCCGCACTTCCAACACTTTGGACTTAGGTTGGGATAAATTTTGGCAATCCTAGCTGGTGCTAGGTGCCACCTATAGATCATCTTATACTGGTTCTCCTTGTATGTGGTTGCCTTGGTGAGTCTTACATTGTTATTCCATATTTGGTCCCATTCTTCCAAATTTATATTTTTCCCAATATTTTTGGCCCATGCTAACATTGGATCTTTAACCACCTCCTCCATCAGGTCATATTCTACCAAATAATTGTACAATTTAGCCAGTAATTTATTGTCTGTGCTCATCCAAATCATATCGAAATCTTTGCTACCCATTTCTATACCGTATTGTTCTTTATCTTTTTTGTACCTTGATTTTATCTGTGCGTATGTCCACCATTCTATGTGAGTACCTTGTTCTTTTAACTGTTCTATTGTTTTGAGATTTCCTGCCTTGTCTAATATTTCTTTATATTTCACCGTTTTACCAAGTTCCAGAACGTTTGGGTATATTATCGCCTCCATAGTTGAGAGCCAACTGGGGATTTTAGTATAATGTTTTCGTCTTATTTCTTCCCAGGTTAACTTCAATATATCCCTCAATTTGTGTTTATTAAAGTATGTTTTTGTTTTTTTCCCTGTTTCCCATAGGAAGGCATGCCAGCCTTTCTGAAGATCATGCCCTTCTAACATTAAAATTCTTTTGTTCGCCAAGGTTGCCCAATCTTTTAGCCAAACTAGAATTGCTGCTTTATGATAAGTTTCCCAAATAGGTAGTCCAAGCCCTCCTCTATCTTTTTTATCTTGTAAACTCCTAATTGCTATTCTTGGCTTTTTTCCTCCCCAAATAAATTTCCTAATGATGGCATCAAGTTCTCTGAAAAATTTTTTGTCTAATTTAATTGGCGCCGTTTAAAACAGATACAACAATTTAGGTAAGACACTCATTTTGATTGTCGCTATCCTTCCTAAAAAGGAAATCTGGAGCTTCCCCCATTTCTCTAAGTCTTGTTTTATGCTTTTTACCAAAGGGACATAATTGTCCTCTTTGAGGGCCGAATATTTTGTTGAGATCCACACTCCCAGGTATTTAACTTTCTTCACAATTTGTATTCCCATGGATTTCTCCAGGGCTTCTTTCTGATTTTTCGTCATATTTTTGGTGAGCATTTTGGTTTTAGATTTGTTTAATTTGAGCCCCGCTACTTCTCCATACTTGTCAAGTACATCCAATATTTGTATGCCTGTTTCCACCGGTTCTTCCATGATTAAGACGACATCATCCGCGAACGCTTGGACTTTATATATTTCCTTCCTGATTTTAAGCCCTTTAATTTGGTCACTCTCCCTAATCTTCTTTAATAACACTTCTAGTGCCAATATATACAGAAGTGGTGACATTGGGCATCCCTGTCTTACTCCTTTACTGATCTGAAATGTTTTAGTGAGTTCGTCGTTTACTAAGATGTTAGCCCTTTGCTTCTCGTAAATCGTGTTTATTGTGTTTGCAAAATTTTGTCCAAATCCCATTATATCAATTTGTTGCTTTATAAATTCCCAATTCAAATTGTCGAAGGCCTTCTGGGCGTCTAAAAAAACTAATGCCACCTCTTTGTCCGGGTGTTCCTCATAATATTCTATCACATCCAGAATCGTCCTTGTGTTATTCCTAATTTGCCTCCCTGGGAGGAATCCATTCTGGTCACTATGTATTATCTTATTGAGGATTCTTTTTAGTCTTTCCGCTAATATGCTCATGTATATTTTATAATCAATATTGAGAAGAGAAATTGGTCTATAATTCTGTATCAATTTGGTATCTGTTCCTTCTTTTGGTAGGAGTGTAATATAAGCCTCTCTCCAAGATTCTGGTATTTTATTTTTCAGTAGGGCCTCATTAAAAATTTCAAGCATTCTTGGAAGTAGAATGTCTTCTAATTCTAAGTTTTTATATAATTCCCCTGGGAATCCATTTGGGCCTGGAGATTTATTCTTTTTCAGTTTGGCAATTGCTGTTTTTAACTCTGTCAATGTAATCTCTTTATTCAACATCTCTTTTTCCTCCTCTCCGATCTGTGGCATTCCCTCCTCCAATAGATATTGTTTTACTTTCTCTTTGGGAATATCTTCTTCTTTATATAAAGATGCATAGTATTCGCGTGCTATTTCCAGTTTTTCTTCCTCCTTGGTTACAATGTGGCCTTCCAGGTCCTCTAATTGGAAAATAATTCCTTTCTCTCTCTCTTTTTTAATTCTATAGGACAACCACCTGCCTGGCTTATTGGCGTTCTCAAAATAATATTGTTTTGTTCTCTTAATTTCATGTGCTAATTTTTCTTGATCCATTATATTTAGTTTATGACGAATGGTCATCCAATTTTCTTTTATTGTTTCATTATCAGGGTTTTGTTGTGCCTCTTTCTCTGCCTTTGCCAGTTCTTCTAGCAATGTTCTTTGAGCTTCTCTCCTCTCTTTGTTTCTGTATGCTCCGTATGCTATCATTAGGCCTCTTAAATAGGCCTTCATCGTATCCCAGATTATTCCCCGATCCATTGGTTCTTTTTCATTTTCTTCAAAAAAGTTTGTTAGCTCCCCTCTAACTTTATCAATATTTTTTTTGTCTCGTAGGAATTGTATGTTCATTCTCCATCTCGTATTCTTTCTCTTATATCTACTCTTCCATCTAATTTCCAGTGGGTTATGGTCTGCCCAGGTGTTGGGTAAGATCTCTGCTGATACAATGTCCATTCCCATATTCCTGCTCACCCACATCATATCTATTCGAGACCATGATTTATTAGGATTAGAATAGAAAGTGTACTGTCTTTTATTGGGGTGTAATGTTCGCCAAATGTCTACGAGATTTAGTTCATCGACTAAGTTGAAGAAGGTTTTTGGTAGATTTTTCCTTTTTTTCTTTTGTCCTCTGGGTCTTTTATGATCTTTATTCGCGTCTACCACTCCATTGAAGTCCCCAATGATGCAAATATTGTTATTATCCATTCTCCTTATTATTTCTCGCATTTTATTGTAAAACTCTTTCATATTTTTGTTTGGAGCGTAGATCGCTGCTATTAATATTGGAGAGTTGCCTCTCTTAATTTCAACTATTAGTAATGTACCTTTTGGATCTGCATATTTCAATTCTGTTTTTATCTCTTTTTTGATATATAGTGCCACCCCTCTCTTCTTTTTCATGGCTAAGGAGGTATAAAGATTCCCCAATTTTTTATATTCCAAATATTTTTTGTCTTCTTGTTTAATATGTACCTCCTGGAGACAGACTATATCTACATTTTGAGTGACTAATTTGTTAAAGAAAGTTTTTCTTTTTTTATAATCATTAAGTCCATTTACGTTGATCGATAGGATTTTCCAATCATCCATCCTTTTTGCCTTGTGTTGTTTTACTTGAATTTAAGGTTGGTGTTTGCTCAAACCGCTCTTTGTGGTCTTTGTTTCTTCCCTGCTTCTCTGCTTTCTTTCTCTTCCTTCTCTTTCTCCTCTAAACTCTCTTTCCCCTCTGGGGTCCCTTCTTTGGATCTTCTTTGGGTGAGTTCCTCTTCTGTGGTAGCTGCTTCCAATTCCTCTTTACTACTCTGTTCATCTTCTGACCCTCTCAGTTGGTCAAGGAATTCTTGAGCCTCCACCAGGCTGTTTATTTTAATTTTCCTCCCTTGCCATGTAACCAGCATACCCTCTGGCAAGGTCCATCTGAAGAGTATATTCCTTTTGTTCAACTGTATGGCGAGGAATCTATAGTCTCTTCGTTGTTCTCTCACCCTCCTCGGCACTTGCTTCAAGACAACCACCTCCCTTTCCTTATAGTTGATTGGTTTTTCCTTTACCATTTTATAAAAAATATCTTTAACTTTCTTCGGTGCAAATCTTATGTGTACCTCTCTAGGTAGTTTGTTCCGTCTGGCGTAGTTCGTCTGTACCCTGTACACCTCGTCCAGTTCTTTTATTATGTCGTCTGTATCTTGTTGAAGAACCTCCGCTATTAATTCTGCCAGTACTTGGCCCAGGTTTTCGTCCTTATCTTTTGCAATGTTTTGGAAACGCAGATAGAAAGAAGCTCTATCCATTTCCAGCTGCGTAATCGAATCTTCCAGATAATAATAATAATAATAATAATAATAATAATAATAATAATAATAATAATAATAATAATAATAATAATAATAATTTTATTTCTATACCGCCCTTCTCCCGAAGGACTCAGGGCAGTGTACAGCCTATTTAAAAACAGAATAAACATCAATTTAAAATAATTTAAAAGTATTAAATAAATTTGGCTTAATTTAAAAACCCCAAAAATTTAAAACATCCAATTAAAAATTATGTTGCTAACCCAGCCTGGCGGAACAATAGGGTCTTGAGTGCGCAGCGAAATACCCGGAGGTCAGAAATCTTACGAATTTCCGGGGGCAGTTCATTCCACAGGGCTGGGGCTCCCACAGAGAAGGCCCTCCCCCTGGATGTCGCCAGCCGACATGACTTGGCCGATGGCACCCTGAGGAGACCCTCTCTGTGGGAGCGAACTGGCCTGTGGGAGGCTATTGGTGGCAGAAGACGGTCTCGAAGGTACCCGGGTCCTATGCCATGGAGTGCTTTAAAGGTGGTGACCAACACCTTGAATCGCACCCGGAAGACCACTGGGCGCCAGTGCAGCTCGCGCAGGAGGGGTGTCACGTGGGCGCAACGGGTTGCACCCATAACCACCCGCGCGGCCGCATTCTGGACCAGTTGGAGCCTCTGAGTGCTCTTCAAGGGGAGCCCCATGTAGAGAGCATTGCAATAGTCCAACCGGGAGGTAACAAGGGCGTGAGTGACTGTGCGCAGGGTGTCCCGATCCAGAAAGGGCTGCAACTGGCGAATCAGGCGAACCTGATAAAAGGTCCCCCTGGTTACAGCCGTCATATGTTCTTCTAAAGACAGCCGTGCATCCAGGAGGACACCCAGATTGCGAGCCCTCTCTGTGGGGGGCAAAGATTCACCCCCAATAGTCAGCGATGGCACCTGCTGACTATATTGGGACGCCGGAAGGCACAACCACTCAGTCTTGGAAGGGTTGAGTCTGAGCCTGTTCCTCCCCATCCAGACCCGCACGGCTTCCAGGCAGCGAGACATCACATCAAGGGCATCGTTGGGGTGGTCTGGGGTGAAGATGTACAGCTGAGTGTCGTCAGCGTACAGGTGACACTTCACCCCAAAACCACGGATGATCTCACCCAGCAGCTTCACATAAATGTTGAACAGGAGGGGCGAGAGGACCGACCCTTGCGGCTCTCCCCATGCGAGATGCCTCGAGGTCGACCTCTGTCCCCCTGCCAACACAAACTGCGAGCGGTCGGAGAGGAAGGAGGAGAACCACCGCAGAACGGTGCCCCCTATTCCTAACCCCCTCAACCGCCGCAGCATGATACCATGGTCGATGGTATCAAAAGCCGCTGAGAGATCTAATAGGACTAGGACAGAGGAACAACCCCTGTCCCGAGCCCTCCAGAGATCATCCACCAACGCGACCAATGCCGTTTCTGTGCTGTGCCCCTGCCTGAAGCCCGACTGGCACGGGTCCAGATAGATAGCTTCATCCAGGTGTCGGGGAAGCTGTCGTGCCACCACGCTCTCAACAACCTTCGCCACAAAACGAAGGTTGGAGACCGGACGATAGTTGGCTAATTCAGCCGGGTCCAGGGAAGGCTTCTTGAGGAGGGGCCTCACTACCGCCTCTTTCAAGGCGGCAGGAAAGGCACCCTCGCTCAAAGAAGCAGTTATAATCTCCTGGAGCCAGCCTCGTGTAACCTCCCGGGAGGCCAGTACCAACCAGGAGGGACACGGGTCCAATAAACACGTGGCGGCACTAATCTTACCCAGAACCCTGTCCACATCCTCGGGAGCCACAGGATCAAACTCCAAACAGATCCCTGTTCTGGGCCGTTAATTTTTGATCTACTGTCTCTAGGTTCTTCTCTTGTTGTTCAATCTTAGATTCCATTTTTTGTATTCTCTGTTCATTCTTTTGTATAGCTTGTTGTATGTCACTCATTTTCTGGTCAGTGCTTTGTATGTCTGTTTTCAATTCTTGATGATTGCTGGACATCTTCTCTTGCATTAAGAGCATTGTCTCTTGAATCGTTGCTAATGACAACTGCATCACTTGCATTGTTGGAATCACTGATGATTTCTCGCTTTTTGATAGCCCTTCTATCGACTTTTGGGTTGCAGGGGACGACATTGTAATTGTGGGGTTTGAGAAGCTGGAGGTTACTTTCTTTCCTGTTTTTGCCACAGTGGATGCAAGACTTGTCATCTCCCTCAACACTTTCGCCTGTTCTCTGACTATCTTTTCTATGTTCCTCCAAATAATAATCCACTAATTGTTTTTCCCTTTACTTAGATTAACAGGACTAGGAATTGTTTTAAAATATTCCCAATTTGCAGACAAATATTAAATAGCACAATCAAACAGTTTAAAGACAATATTTCTTATTTAGTTTAAATTCTGATTATCAATTAATTAAATTCTCAATTCATAAAAAGGCTCTCAGTACATATATATATATAGTCAGCAGGAGGCCAGTAAGTTAATGCTCAATAGCCAATCAGTAAACAATTCATTAATTAATATAAGATAAATCACTGTTAAAAAAAATTTAATCCTTAATAATATTAGGCAATATAGTCAATCTATGCACATAACAAACAAAAAAAAAGGAAAACAAGAAAAGAGAATAGATCCTAATATGACTATGCAGATATTTAACCTTATAATACACTAGTTATTTGATGCAATACGAGTTATATTCAACTTTGTAAATATGTTAATTAGCTACGTTATATTGATATTTTTAATACTTTAAATATGTAAATACTTTAAATACTTTAAATACTTATATAGATACTTTAAATACTTTAAATGTATAAAGAAGAAAAAATAGATATAAATATATTGTAAATATAGACTAATTTTAAACTAATAATAATCTATGTAGGTACAAATTTTTATTCAGTTCTTCTTAGTCCCTTCAGGAACCACACTTGTTAAAGTCTGTGCAGGAAAGTATGATAGTTTAATATCACCCATTTTATTTCTCGCTTCTTTAGAATCTTATGAGAATGAGTTTAATTATTCCGCTTGTCACTTCCTGGTACTCCTTCTTTCCTCTCTAGCTCTTCATTGTTCTTCTCGTTGGTATCAAGTATGGTTGCACTTCCGGTCCTAATTTCCGGTCGTTCTCCTTTCCAATCAGCAAAATCTTTTTCCTACGTCTTCAGAGCTCTCTTGATCGATCCACACAGCAAGTTACATCCAAATCAGGTAGCGCCGCTGTTCCGCTTGCCAATCTCTCCTTCTTGTTTCTTGCCGGCCTGTCTGCGATCCTATCAGCTGTCAAATCCTCCTCTTTCTTTCAGTCGCCGTTTTTTCCTCCTATGAGAACTTTCGATCCGACCCAGCCAGCAAAGCTCTTGCCGATCTCAGGCGTGCTCTAGAAGAAGTGGTTACGAGTGCACTCCGCCTCTCTTTCCCGGAATTTTTGCTTCCTGTCTCATTAGCTATCGTGGCTTCGAGTCTGCCATTAACAGGCAGACGCGCTCCGTTAGATTGACAGTGGATATCGGTCCCGCCGGGTGGGTTTGCGCTCCACCACTCGACTCACCGAAGCCCCACTTGTCTGCGAAGCCCTCCAGGCTTCCACGCCTCGAAGGGTCCCCAAAACGTAGCGTTAAGTGGCAGTGGGAAGGAGCGATCGCTCTTACCATGCCATGTCGCCACAAGTCACCAACTGGAAGTCTCTTTCCACAGTTTCAGTATAATTAAAATAGGAAATAACACCCTCTCTAAGTCACAGGTCATGTTTGCCAATTAGGTTAATTGGCAGGCTCTCCAGGCACTGCTCCCCATCTCTATCCACACCCATAGAGATGACCTTGGTTCCCATAAGAAAGTTACGTGTTTTTTTCTAGCAACATATTTCATTCCCCACCCCCCTCTGTGTGGCAACTGAGGAATAGAAAAATGGCTTTTGCCAGGTTCGATTCAAAGTTGATGGTGATAATTGGAACCACTGAACAAAATATTTCAGAGCCCCTGGAGCACGGGTAAACTGGCAGATTGGAAAAGAGGTGATGTTCCAATTTTCAAAAAAGGGAAAAAAATTGCAACCAGGAAACTATAAACTAATCAACTTGACATCAATAGGCAGCAAAATCCTAGAAAAAAAAATAAGCAGATTTGCAAGAAGCTAGAAATGAACAAGGTGATTAATAGAAGCCAACATGGGTTTGTTTTAAAAACTGTTCCAAACAAATCTTATTGCCTTCTTTAATAAAGTGACTAAGTCAAGGAAATGTTGTTGACATACAGTAATTTACTTAAACTTAATTAAGACATTTGACAAAGTAGATCACAGCCTACTTCTAGATAAGATAAAACCGTATGGGATAGATGGATTCATAGTTGGCTGACCAACTGCACTCAGTGTGTGGTCTTTGAGGAAACTATCTACATGGAGGGAACATGCAGTGCACCTCAAAGTTTTGTATTCTTTAACATCTTCATAAATGATCTAGATGAGGGGATAGAGGGAGTGCTCATCAAATTAGCAGATAACAAAGCTAGGGGGAGTTGCTACCACTTTGGAAGACAGGCTCAAGAATCAGAAGGATCTTGACAGACTTGCGCTTGATCCCTAACTAGCAAGATGCAGCTAGGTGGTGAGGAAAGTAAGATCCTGCACTTAGGCAGGAAAAACCAAATGCAAAGGTACAGAATAGCCAGTACCTAGCTCAACAGTACTAACTCTGAGAGGGATCGGGGTATCCTAGTGGTATAAGCCAGCAGTGTGCTGCAACTGCCAAAAATGTTGATTCAAAATGTTGATCAACAGAGGAATAGCATCAAGATCATGAGAAGTGATAGTACCTCTTTATATTACACTAGTGAGGCCACATCTGGAATACTATATCCAATTCTGGTCAAAAAAAAAAAATGCTGAGATCCTAGAAAGTGCAGAAAAGACTAACAAAGATGAGGAGAAGTCTGGAGGCTAAATAAATTATTAAGGAAACTAGCTACCATGTTTCTCCAAAAATAAGACCCTGTCTTATATTTTTTTTGAACCCTGAAATAAGCGCTTGGCCTTATTGCCATATGCTCAAAAGCCCGATTGGGCTTATTATCAGGGGATGTCTTATTTTGGGGTAAACAGGGTATGTCTAGCCTAATTAAGAGGATGATTAGAGGTTACATGATAGCTCTCTTCCAGTACTTGAGGTGCTGTCACACAGAAGAGGGGGTGGACCTATTCTCCAAAGAACCTGAGGGTAGGACAAGAAGCAATGGGTGGAAGTTCATTGAAGAGAAATCCAACCTGGAACTAAGGAGAAATTTCCTGACAGTAAGAACAATTAATCAGTGGAACAGCTTGCCTCCCAGAGTTGTAGATGCCCCATCTCTGGAGGTTTTCAAGAAAATATTGGACAACCATTTTTCTGGGATGGTATATGGTCTTCTACCTTTGGCAGGGGATTGGACTGGAAGACTTCCAAGGTTTCTTCCAGACTTACGATTCCTTTCTGTTCTGTTCTAATAATAGTGGAACTGAATGTCTGGTTACACAAGTAAGTCTCAGAAAGAGAGATCTGGTTTCAAGGAACATAGTCCAAATTATTGGTGAAGTGCTGTCATTGGTTTGAGCAATACCCTTTAAGGATTCAGAGATTATGAAACAGGTGTTGATGCCAAACAACTTTGCAGAAGCCATTTACCTGATTCAATGTTGCCACACTGCATGGGAGGGGGGAAGTAGGCTGGAATGCTTTGCTAGACACAACATAGATCTTTCTTATGAGAATCAAGGTCATCTCCTGGGCGATGAAGGAAGGAGGAGATGAATACATGAGAAGTCCGCCACCTAATTGAGCAACATGGTTAATGACACTGGAGGGAAGGGGTCATTACTGGTTTTAACTATACTGTAACTGCGGGGAAAGTCAGAGTTGGCTATCCTTTGAAGTGTACCGATATGTTTTATCCAGTAAAAAAGTTCTTTGAGGAAGTGCTTGACCTCAAAGTTCTGATTTGCTTGGGTTCATCAGTTGGAACCTTTACAACAGGTTGAATGGCAGGACAACCAATATAATAAAGAAATTATGTCTTATGAAGAGAGAACGAAGAAACTAGATATGTTTACTTTGAGAAGAGATGAGTGATGATGGATATGATGGGATTCTTCAAATAACTTGAATCAATTAGAAGACGAATGGATTTCCCACCAATGTTAGGAAAACTTTCCCAATGTAAGACCAGTTTGGCAGTAGAACCAGTTATCCTGGGAGATAATAGACTTCTTTTCATATAGTGCTTTTTTTTTGCAAAAAGTTTTTTTTTTTCCCCAAACACACAAATTACATCTTTTCAGAACAGAGCTTTGATCCAGTCATCAATTTGTTAATTTTTTGTCATCTTTAACAAAATTTTATATATTCTATTTTGCCATAACACTTATTTCTTAATCTTAAATCACATATTTCCACTAATAACCAGGGTGGATTTGATTTAAATTGAGTCGATTTAAATCATGATTTAAATCACTGGTAAAAAGACTTGATTTAAATCAACTCGATTTAAATCATAATTTTTAAAGAGCAACTGTCATCTCTGCTACTCCTTTGACCCGCTGTTGAATCATCGATAGTCCCAGTGTTGCAGAACATACAGCCTTGTGCTACATAACTAAGCTCCATTTCATGCTGAATAAATTAAATTATTTATGTATCTTAAATAGAAAACTATCTTACGATAGATTTTTACCCCAAAAGTTTTTTATTAAAATAAATTCAATAAAAATCAAAAAAATCCAACTTAAATCAAAAAAATCCGATTTTGTTGATTTTTTTAAAAAAATCATTGATTTTTATCCACCCTGACTAATACCATCTTAGAAAAAGTTTACTCATATTTACTTAATCAATATAATTACCCTTCTATTAACCCACCTTAAATCTTAATTCAATTAATACGTCATAATACATTTCACAATTCTTACCCTAAATCCTCACTGTTAACAATATAGTTCAAACATGTTTATATTTCAAAATTATTTCCATTTCTATAACTTCCTTACATTTATTTATTACTTCACATAATGCTCATTAAATCTTTATTCCATTATTGTAAACACCAATTAAATAGTTTTTGTTTATAAATCATAATCATATATTGTTTCAATTTTCTTTTCTTTTTTACTTAAGTGAAAAATATTCAAATTATTACCATTGTTATTTTATCATTCCATTGTTAATCCCAGTGTAATCATTTTTATTCCACTGTTAATCCCAGTGTAATCATCATAATCATCTTTATTTTTTTCACCGTTAATCCCAGTGTAATCTCTATAAATATTTAAACAGTATCCCAATTATTATAGCTATCAATTCCCTCAAATAATATCATCCAACATCTTAATAAAAATTACTTCATCATATCCATTAATATACATATATATATTTAACATAGTCTATTTCTCGTATGTTTTAACTTCAATCCATATTTCATTTCTAAGTATCTGTAACATATTTCTTCTCACATTATTAAATGTGAGTCCTGGACTTTATTTTCCTTACTATTTTCCAACCTTTTATACTTTTTTTATACTTTTATCATTCACTGTTAATCCCAGCATAATCATCATTGTATTATTATTAATCTCAATATAATTTCTAGAGACCTCCTTTTTATTATACTATTCACATGTTCAGTTACTTATTCATAATCACATTGTCTTTATCTTCTTTGTTCTCCACCTCTATGTCTTATTCCTCCATCTTCGTTTTCTTGTCCACTTGTGTATATTCCATTTCAGCTTCTATATCCTCAAATTTTTGTCCTCTGTGCAACATTATAATTATTTCTCAATTTGTTCCTTCTCTAATTCCTGCGCCATTTTTCTTTTTAAATTAATATTATTCCAGTTTTTTTTTTTATTATTTGATTTATATGCTGCCCTTCTCCGGAGACTCAGGGCGGCTTACAATGCGTTAAGCAATAGCCTTCATACTTTTGTATATTTATACAAAGTCAGCTTATTGCCCCCACAAACTGGATCCTCAATTTACCTACCTTAGAAAGGATGGATGGCTGAGTCAACCTTGAGCCTGGGGAGATTCGAACTTGCAGTAATTGCAGGCAGCTGAATGTTAATAACAGGCTATTAGTCTGCTGCGCCACCAGGCCCCTTTATAAGAGTTATAACAGCTTGATATCCTGGTGCCAAAGAGAGCTGAGATCCTCTTAACGTGGAGGAATGTTTATGATAGCCATGTGGGTTGTTTCATTTTAAAGGATAACGGTATGAATACATGTTTGTTCGGGTTCTCAGGGAAATTAGTAAAGAAAACATCTTATAACAGTTATAAGAGTTCCGTTATGTTCCCTTCTTTTTATTTTTTATTTTTTTTCTCCAAAAGTCAAACCGCTTGTAGACAAGAAAATCCTCCCCCACAAGATATCATGGATGTTATCTGTGAAGTCCACAATTTTCCAAAACAAAAACCAAGTTGCAATAGTCCCTTTTACTCCAGATGGTGTCTCTCTGCAATCCACAATTTCCAGTTGTTTAAAAAGTATCCATTTTGTTTCAATTACATAACAATCTTATTTAGCTTCTCTTTTTCTTTTAGGTTTAAAAGTACCAAATCATATTTAAAGTCCAGTACAAATTTAAATAACTCTTCTCACTTCTCCCCCCCTTTTTTTTCTTTTATTTGTACATCACTTCTTTTTTAAAGCTTATTATCCATTCTTTTTGTGTGTTTTTTTTTGAAATTTAAAAAGAGAGAAGGAAAAAAAAGGATTTCTTTATTTCTTTCCAATTCTTCGATCATTCTCAAATTGTTTAAGGTTTCCAAATAGTGTCTTAAAGTAGAGTCTAGACCTCTCTCTGGAATATTTATATATTCACATTCTGTCCCATGGCTGAAGAAATGTATTGTCTCCCCCACCACCTGTAAGAAAATGCAGTACTCCTCTCTGGCTTCTTTGGAAATACAGGACTACATTATGTCTGTGACAATTGTAATTGGCCCTAATTCTTTTCTGTTGCTATCTTGCAGTGGAGCCATGGGGAACACCACAAGTGAAAGGATGTCAGGTGAGCGTCACAGTTCCAAGATTCATCGCTCAGAGGGAGCTGTCCACCATGCCAAAGATCATTCACACAAGATCATGGTTGGCAGCACTGATGACCCCAACATCTTCAGCACCCATGAATCTAAGGTATGCTTTTTATGGTTTGATGCTTTTTATGGATGATGCTTTTTATGGTTTTCTAACATTAGTACTTGTTCTGATATACACAGTTACAGATTTGATTATAATAATGATTTATGACATAATTAGCCATTTTATGGCCCTTAGATAATTCTCTAGATTACTCTCCTTTATAAAGCTTAAAATAACTTCAAAAAGTGCTCACTCATTACTTGATTATTCCTAAATCTAGTAAATAAGATTTCAATTTTCAAGAAGACTTGGACAAGATATAACTTTTGCTCTCTTTCTGCAGCTTCCTGGAGAAAAAGAGTTTGTATCATGGCACCATGACTTGGATGAGTCAGTTAAACCATCCCAGCAGGCTCGTCCCACAGTCATCCGCTGGACTGATGGAGGCAAAGAAGTTTTCATCTCAGGTTCTTTCAACAATTGGAGTGCTAAGATTCCTCTCATTAAGAGGTAAAACGGTGATATGTGATTCTTTTTAAAAACTTTGCTCAATATTACTTATGAAAGGAGAGCATTGTTTGACTCTTATTCTACACAAAGGCAAGAAGCATTGGCTTTAAATACTTTAAACCCAACTAAAATGTGCTGTTTTCATGTAGAAATTCTGAAATGAATCAGATATCAGAAATGGAGGATTCCTAACAGGTAATATAAAAGAACATTTTTTTAATGAGAGCAGATCCATGCTTTCTGGATCTGAATGAAAAACATGTCTATATGAAAAAATATGTTTGAATGACCTTCTATACTTTTAAGTCATTGTGGGCGCCAAGAATCTTACAGGAACCAGACTGGGCTAGTTTATAAAGCAGCAAATAATGAACATTAGTTATATGTCAATTTCTTTTCCAAAAAATGCTGAAATGAGGTTTTAATCTATTTCATCTTAACTTCAGATCACGTCAGGGTAAGAGTATTTTTGTTGAGAATAAGGGGGAAATAGAGTTATAGTTCTCTATTGGCTTATGGGACAATATTAGGTTCCATGAAGTCAAATACAACTTATATTATCCACCACAAAGGAACTCAGTGTCTCTCACTCTGGCTTATCTATTCCATTCCATTCTATTCCATTTCACTTATTAAACTTTTGTGCTGCCTATAAGGCTGACTCTGGGTTGCTTACAATATAGCAGTACATAGAGAGTACTTGTAAACTCCAGCTTAACTTTCAGGCTCTAAAACTAATGATATGTGAAAAGTATTGAATGTTTTGTCAGATTTTGTCTCCATAGACCATCTGTAGTTTTTTTCATTCTCTCCCCCTTTCAAACATCTTAGTGTCCCCAAGTGCAAATCCTTACAGCCAGAAAACAGGTGTCTTCCCAGACTCTTACCGGGTCAAGGTTGACTCGGCCTTCCATCCTTCCAAGATTGGTAAAATGAGGACCCAGATTGTTGGAGGCAATATGCTGAATCTGTAAATCGCTTAGAGCAGGGGTCCTCAAACTACAGCCCGTGAGCCAGATATGGCCCGCCAATGCAAAGCATCCGGCCCGCGGAGTGGTGGTATTAAGCCCCATCCCCTTACCCTCGGCCTTAACTTCCAGCGAGCATCCACTCCAGTCACACTTCTTTCACCAGTTGAGCTGTACTTCTGATCACATAGCTACTGCCGAAGGTAAGGCCAAAGGGTGTGGGGGAGGGCCAGTGAGGGGTGATATCGCTGGTGCAGCTTGAAAAGCTTGCAAAAGTGCTGCCTTAAATTAAAAGCCTTTGAAAACAATTTAAATGGGATCTTTTTCACAGTTTGAATGGGGGATGGGGGTGCTTGCCTTCTCCAAGCTTGCAAAATTGTTGCCTTAAATTAAAAGCCTTAATTTCACAGCCATGTGAACCAGTGCCAGTGTTTGAGTAGGGAAGGGGCTGCTTTTAAAGTAGCACTTTAAAAGTGGGTGGGTGGGGGATATGTCTTCATGTCTCCTAGCTTTTGCAAAATCAGCTGAAGTTGGCTAACACTAATTCAAATGCAACTGCAGTATAATGCCTGAAGGAGAATTCACCCACTGCTTTGATTTTGCCATATATAAAGTACATCCACCAAATTGGTTGCTGAACAATTTTGGTAGCTTTCATGTGTGTGGATACACAGGCACAAGTGTGGCAAAAAACCAATCAGTTTGAATTCTCCTTCAGGTTTAAAAGACCTTTAACCTTGTAATCCCAAATAATTTTTTAAAAAGTAGTCTGGTCTCCTATCCCTTCCCTGGCCACCTCCCCTGTTGGCAGATACTCACAGGTCCTGCTTTGGCTACTTGCAAAGAGCCCCAAAGGCTTTGGCTGGAACCAAAGGGGAAGGAACCACATGGGCCCATAGAGAGGAGAAGGAAGGAGCATTCACTGACCGCTTCTCTCAGCCTGTCATTACTTCTGTGCTATAGTGATCCCTATTTTTGTAGCTCTATATTTATTGGTATCTTACTAATAGCAATTTTGCATCCCTAGGAAACATGTCAAAGAAAAGAAAAATTGACTCTGAGTGCAGCATCTTCAAAGAACAGTGGACTTATGATTACTTTTTCATGCAGTACAAGGAAAGAGCTGTTTGTCTGATATGCCAGGATTTAATGGCTGTGTTCAAAGAATACAATTTGCGTCGACATTATGAGATTCGACATAAAGACAAATATGATTGTTTGATCGGACAAGCAAGAAAAGATAAAATATTAAAACTGAAAAATGGATTGACAACGCAGCAAAATGCTTCTGTGAAGCAGAAGCAGGTAAATATGTCATCACTGTGAGCAAGTGTTCAAGTTGCCAAGCTAATAGCACGCACTGGCAGACCATTTGTAGAGGGAGAATTTGTTTAAGAATGCCTTCTTTCTGTTACTAAAGAGATGTATCCAGAGAAGGCTGTTTTATTTAGTACAGGACCTACAATCACGAGAAGGATTGAAGAAATGGGGGACAATTTGCATCAGCATTTGCAAAACTCCTCAAATAAACTTCGCTATTTTTCATTGGCACTCAATGAAAGCAATGATGTTCGTGATTCTGCACAACTTCTAATTTTCATTTGTGGGACAAATAATTGTTTTGAAGTCACAGAGGAACTTGCTGCACTGAAAAGCATCAAAGGAACAACAACAGGAAAGGATATCTTTGAAAAGGTCCACCAAACTGTGAATGATTTGAAGCTGGATTGGGCTAAACTAGCCAGTGTGACAACTTATGGTGCTCCTACCATGATGGGGTGTATGAAAGGAGTGGTTGCATGCATTAACAAAGAGATGGACAAACACAACCATTCACATCGAATAGCCATACACTGCCTCATCCACCAATAAGCGCTATGTTGTAAGTCACTGAAATGGGACTCTGTCATGAAAGTTGTGGTATCTTGTGTTAACTTCATTAGGGCACATGCAGTAAACCACAGACAGTTTCAGGAATTACTGTCTGAGCTAAATGTTCCCAATGGAGAGATTTTGTACTACACAGAAGTCTGTTGGCTGAGTCGAGGGAAAGTTTTGAAATGTTTCTATGACTTACTTCCACAGGTTTCTGCTTTTCTAATTTTAAAAAACAAAGAGGTAGCAGAGCTCAAAGATGAAGAATGGAAATGGCACCTTGCTTTTCTGACAGATGTAACAGAGCTACTGAATAGTTTGAATGTGCAACTTCAAGGAAAGGGGAAACTCATCTGATATGCTTTCAGATGTGAAGGCATTTGAAGTAAAATTGGGCCTCCTCATTAAATAAATGAAGGAGGAAAACTTCTGCTATCTCCCTACTACTCAAAAGCTGTTGGCTGAAAAACCAACAGTTGCGTTCCCAAACAAAAAGTGTGTGGATTCACTGGAAATGTTGCAAATGGAGTTTCAAATTAGATTTAAAGAGCTTCGTGCACATGAACAGGACATACAGCTTTTCCAGAACCCATTTTCTGTTGACATCGAAATTATTGATCCAATTTACCAAATGGAACTGGTTGAACTAAGAATTGTGACTCTCTCTCTGAAAGACACATTCAAGTCAAGCAGCCTTACTGATTTCTATGCATCTCTCCCCTCTGAGACATATCTTCATCTCAGGAACCATGTACTCAAAATGGTAACCATCTTTGGCAGCACCTATATCTGGGAACAGACTTTTTCCCAAATTAAATAACTGAAATCTCCAACCAGATCCAGACTAATTGATGAACACTTGCATCACTTGTTATGACTGGCAGTGACAAATATGGAACCGGACATTGACTTTCTCATCAGCCAAAAGCAGGCCCACACTTCCCATTGAATTGG
The DNA here is from genome assembly GCF_029215685.1 of Pituophis catenifer annectens. Lineage (NCBI taxonomy): Eukaryota > Metazoa > Chordata > Lepidosauria > Squamata > Colubridae > Pituophis > Pituophis catenifer. The sequence continues at coordinate 103,153,553 of NW_027256883.1, read as the reverse complement.
TAGTATATTTTTGTTGGTTAAAATTGTTCTTCATTTTAAATATTGTATTATTTAACATTTTTTGCACTACAAATAAAGATATGTGCAGTGTTCATAGAAGTTTGTTCATGTTTTTTTCAAACTATAGTCTGGCCTCCAACAGTCTGAGGGACCATTATCCCTCCTTAATTCGCCATTGGATGCTTGGGGGGGTGGTGTTGTGTTGATTCTCGCCTTCTGCCTGCTTCCAATGTCTCTCAAGTCCATCTTGGGGATTTTAGTTGCAGTCTTAATTGCTGCAGTTCTCAGTCTGGTCTATTGTGTGGTCATCTGAAACATATGATCAGATGACCTCACACATTTTTGAAGGCAATCCTGTTTGTTTTATTCCTTTTTCAATGGCCTATTTTAAGGAGCCTGAAGCTGCTGTTGTAATGAAGTTAGGCAAGTGGCAAGAAGGTTTGTGCTCTTTTTCCCTTTGGGGGGGGGGGGGTGGATCTAATTCTGAATCTGACCGAACACTGGTAAGGTCTCATATTAAGACCTACCTGGTGGCGATAAAAGTGGCGAAGTATAACTATTTTGCCACTCTTATTGCGTCATCAGATAATCGCCCGGCCACCCTGTTTAGGGTGACCCGCTCCCTGCTCCACCAGGAAGCGCGGGAGGACCCCTTGGAGGGTAGAGCCGAGGATTTTGTACAGTATCTGTATGACAAAATCGCTCAGATTCGGGAACATCTGGACTCTGACTGGGTAGATTCAGCGGGGAGGACAGAGGCAGGTCTTCTGAGTATTATCTGGGAAGAGTTTGATTCTGTGACGCCCGAAGACGTGGACAGGATACTGGGCAGACTGAGCGCAGCCACATGTTTACTGGATCCGTGTCCCTCCTGGTTGGTGCTGGCCTCTCGGGAGGTTACACGAGGCTGGCTCCAGGGGATTATAAATGCTTCCTTGAGTGAGGGTGTCTTCCCTGCCACCTTGAAAGAGGCGGTGGTGAGGCCTCTCCTCAAGAAACCTTCCCTGAACCCGGCAGTGTTGGCAAATTATCGTCCAGTCTCCAACCTTCACTTCGTTGCGAAGGTTGTTGAGAGTGTGGTAACGCGACAGCTCCCCCAGTACCTGGATGAATTGTCGTATCTGGATCCGTTCCAGTCGGGCTTCAGGCCTGGGTACAGCACGGAAACGGCATTGGTCGCGTTGGTTGATGATCTCTGGAGGGCTCGGGACAGGGGCTGTTCCTCTGTCCTGGTCCTATTAGACCTCTCAGCGGCTTTTGATACCATCGACCATGGTATCATGCTGCACCGGCTAGAGGAGTTAGGGGTGGGGGGCACCGTCCTACGGTGGTTCTCCTCCTTTCTCTCTGACCGGTCGCAGTCTGTGTTGACGGGGGCAGAGGTCGACCCCGAGGCCCCTTGTATGTGGGGTGCCACAAGGGTCGGTCCTCTCGCCCCTTCTGTTCAACATTTATGTGAAGCCGCTGGGTGAGATCATCCGTGGTTTCGGGGTGAAGTACCACCAGTACGCTGATGATACTCAGCTGTACATCTCCACCCCGGACCACCCCAATGATGCCCTTGAAGTGATGTCCCGGTGCCTGGAGGCCGTGCGGATCTGGATGGGGAGAAACAGACTCAGGCTCAACCCATCCAAGACCGAGTGGCTGTGGTTTCCGACATCCCGATATAGTCAGTTGGTGCCATCACTGACTATTGGGGGCGAGTCACTGGCCCCCACGGAGAGGGTTCGCAACTTGGGTGTCCTCCTGGACTCACGGCTGTCTTTAGAAGAGCACATGACAGCCGTGGCCAGGGGGACTTTTTATCAGGTCTGCCTGATTCGCCAGTTGCGTCCCTTTCTGGATCGGGACTCGTTAAATACGGTCACTCATGCTCTCGTTACTTCCCGCTTGGACTACTGCAATGCTCTCTACATGGGGCTCCCCTTGAGGAGCACCCGGAGGCTCCAGATGGTCCAGAATGCGGCCGCGCGGGTGGTTATGGGAGCGACGTGGCGCTCCCATGTGACCCCCCTCCTGCGCGAGCTGCCCTGGCTCCCGGTGGTCTTCCGGGTGCGCTTCAAGGTTTTGGTTACCACCTTTAGAGCGCTCCATGGCATTGGACCGGGGTATCTACGAGACCGCCTTCTGCTACCAATAGCCTCTCACCGACCAGTACGCTCCCATAGAGAGGGGCTCCTCAGGGTGCCGTCGGCCAAACAGTGTCGACTGGCGGCCCCCAGGGGGATAGCCTTCTCTGTGGGGGCACCTACCATCTGGAACGAGCTCCCCCCAGAGATACGGAAGATCCCGGACCTGCGCACGTTTCGCCGTGCTCTCAAAACTTTTCTATTTCAGCAAGCTGGCCTGGCCTAACTCCCATCTTTTAAATTTTTTAAATTTTTTAATTTGTGATTTTATAAATTGGGTGTTTTAATCTATGTTTCGGCCGAAATATTTAATAATTTTAAGGGATTTTTTAAATATTTGTATTATCTGTATTTTATCTTGGCTGTTCACCGCCCTGAGTCCTTCGGGAGTAGAGCGGTATAGAAATTTGATTAATAAATAAATAATAAATAAATAAATAAATAAGTAAATAGATTCCTTGGCTTGAGCAAGTACAGCTTAGGAAGGAGAAAGACATAAAATGGACAGTTGAATTGGCCATGCCCACCCAATCACATTACCACCTAGGCACGCCCACCCAGCCAGTTTGGGCCCCCCCCCAACAGTTTGAGGGACTGTGAATCAGCCCTCTGTTTAAAAAGTTTGAGGACCCCTGTCTTAGAGAGTACTGTAAAGCACTGTGAAGCAGTATATAAGTCTAAGTGCTACTGCTATTCCACAAGCAAAAGAATATTCACCAGATTCCTTCTAAAAAATGGAATGCCTCTATACATTGGCACTTTGACAGCATTCTAGATTCAGAATTAAATAGAGAATGCAGCATAACAGTGATAGATGTTGCAGTGATTAGACTGCTCTTTCAAGCTTCACTAAATGAGGGGGAAACTGTCTTCAATAACTAGCTTGAATAATATCCATGAACAATTAGGAAATGAAATGTGTCTCTGAATATTTCAACATCCAAATCAGTACTTGGTACCTTATTGCACTTGTGCCATTCTTGTGTGCTTCAGTTTCAAGTTGACATAGGGAGTATCCAATTAAGGAAACATGGACACCCAAGTTTCAAATTATTTATCATTTTTTATTAAGCAATAACATTTGAAACTTACCATGGTTGATCTTTCTTCTGTGACTATTTTTCTTTTTAAAAAGATGCTGCTTTATGAAGAAATAAAAAATATGACATGACTTATAAAAGGAGAAACTGATGAACATCATCTTTGGCTTAGTATTTCTTTTGGGGCACCAGAACTTACATTGCCATTTGTGTTGCAAGATGGTACTAGGCTATTGCCCTGAAGAATCCTATTTTTGAAATGTTGACAGAGTGAGAGTCTAGTTTAAAAAAGCAAGTCTGAAGTGTAAAGATTTAGCAATTAAGGATGAATGCTGGTCTTCTAAAGATCTGCTCTGTCCCACTGCTCCCAAATCTATCAAACTCTCTATTTGATACTAGTAGAGAAATAGATACAAATATGGGAAGTGGTTGGAAATGAGGCAGAAAGTTCTGTGATGGATATATTAGTCCTCCCATTTAGATTAGGACTGTGTAGCTATGCTTCTTTCTGGTTGAAGATAAGTTCAGATGGTTAAGATGAACTCCTTGCAGTTGGCCATCTGGGAGGTCAGTGCAGATGGGCCGTTGGCTAAACAGGTTATTAGAGCATCTCCATGTGAGGGGGCAGCTTTCAGTCTCATCTACACCTCCCTTCCAATCCTTATCCAGAATGGCCAGACTCACTTTGACCTGCTCCCATCTCATTCTAAAGGGATTATTTGATTACTTTCTTCGTTTACAAATTATTTTTTGAGCAGCCCTGTTAAATCAGTTCCATAGGATTAGAGGGAATCGTTGAGATCATTTAATCCAACTGCCTGCCCATTGCAGGAATCCTCATTTCATCTTGGAAAAAAGGCCACCCAAACTTTTCTTGGAAGTAACTATAACTTCAGGAGGCAGGTGCTCCACTGCATAATTGTCTCACAGTTTAGAAAGTGACTATTTCCATTTTCATTAATTTGGTAGGTCGCCTTTAGGTTCATTAATGAAAACTTTCATGAAGTAGCTGTGCATATTCTTTTTGAAACAGTTGAAGCTGCTTAAACCAATCTTCATCTTTTCCTTTGGCTGAGTTTGTCTATGGCTGAGTCTGTCTTGCTGATTTTATCCAAGCCAGATAAAAGAATCAAGACAGGCCATTTTCTTGCATGTATATATGTGCTGTGTTTCTCACTGTGGATTACTCTCTTCTTTCAGCCATAATGACTTTGTTGCTATTCTGGATCTTCCTGAAGGTGAACACCAGTACAAGTTCTTTGTGGATGGCCAGTGGGTTCATGATCCCTCTGAGGTAATTCTATTTTCTTCCATCTGTCTTCACCCTGATGGCTGAGAGGCCCTGCAAAATATGAGTATGGATGAGGTAAGGCTTGGCACCTCACAGGCATCCTGCCATCAAAGGCTGAAAGGAGGGGGGGAGGTGGAGGACAGAAGGGCAATAAAGCTGTGTGTGTACATGTTGGATAGAGAGGAGGGAATGACAGGTGATAAATACTGGAGCAGCCCAGATCCAGTTTGTACCAGCATCCCAAGGCCAGGCACCTTGAGAAAACATATAGATTACTCCAAACATCTCAGCGTTCTCAAAACATATTGGCTGGAAACGGACTGGTCATGCGGGGGAGGGATGGGCTGCGGGCAAACCTTTCTGTATCTTGTGAGCATGGGAAAATTCAGAGTTAGCCTCACTTTACTGCAGCTGACACCTAAAGTAAAAGAACACTTTGCTTTAACCAAATGGAGTCATGGGGTCTTTTTTTCCTAAGGAATCAAATTGCGGCAAACTAACATTAGGCTAGCTCTGCAGTTGTGGTCGACCCAGAGAGAAAAACACCTTTGCCACATTTACACCTCTGTGTAAATGATGTCAGCTCAAAGGAGTGACCAGGAAGAGACTGAAGCCTAGAAGGAAGCATCCTCAAAACCCCTACTGGAGAGCTGGATCTATCCATCTGAATCTGTCCAGTGGCTGGGAGAGGATGACCCATCAAGACCCCTTCCTTGGTGGGTCAGAAAAAAGGAAGAGTGGAAAGAGAAAGTGGGAGTGACATTCACCTGTAGGGGCCATGGCAGCTGCCGGAAAGAGGAGCTGGAGGAAGAATCGAGCACAAGCAAGCTGGAGCAAGAGGACTAATGCTGGAGAAGCCATAAAGTTCCTGAGGGGGGCTTTCGGTAAACTCCAAAGCATGGGAAGCCCTAACCCAGGTGGCACATCCTGCTAACCAGTCACGGCAAGCAATGGGGCAACCATGGACTGCAAGGGGCCCCTGCTATGTTTATGCAGCTAATAAACCAAGTGTTGCATGAACATCTGTACAAGGGAGTGTTAGTTTACCTGAGTGACATTTTAATCTATACTGAGACCATGGCAGAACATGTAAAACTAGTCAGAGGTATCCTCAAGAAACTTTGAGTGGCCAAACTATATTATTATTATTATTATTATTATTATTATTATTATTATTATTATTATTATTATTATTGTTGTTGTTGTTGTTATTATTATTATTATTATTATTATTATTATTATTAATTAAATTTCTATACCGCCCTTCTCCAAAAAGGACTCAGGGCGGTGCACAGCCAAAGTAAAAACAGAGCATACAAAATTTAAAAACAGTATTAGAATAATTAAATATTTTGGCCGTAAATTAAAACAACCCAATTTAAAATCAATTTAAAATTAAACTCAAGCCAGCCCAGCTAGTTGAAATAACTAGGTTTTCAGGGCCCGATGAAAAATCCGGAGGTCTGTTATTGTACGTAACTCTGGGGGAAGGTTGTTCCAGAGGGTGGGCGCCGTCACAGAGAAGGCTCTCCCCCTGGGGGTCGCCAGCTGACATTGTCTGGCGGACGGCACCCTGAGGAGGCCCACTCTGTGCGAGCGTACTGGCCGGTGGGAGGCTATTGGTGGCAGAAGGCGGTCTCGTAAGTACCCCGGCCCTAGGCCATGGAGCACTTTAAAGGTGGTCACCAACACCTTGAAGCGCACCCGGAAGACCACCGGGAGCCAGTGCAGCTCGCGCAGGAGAGGTGTCACATGGGAGCGCCTCGTCGCCCCCATAATCCCCCGCGCGGCTGCGTTCTGGACCAGCTGGAGCCTCCGGGTGCACCCCAGGGGGAGCCCCATGTAGAGAGCGTTGCAGTAGTCCAGGCGGGAAGTGACTAGTGCCTGAGTGACTGTGCGTAGAGAGTCCCGATCTAGAAAGGGACGCAACTGGCGTATCAGGCGAACCTGATAAAAAGCCCCCTTGGCCACGGCCGTCAAATGGTCTTCTAAAGACAGCCGTGAGTCCAGGAGGACGCCCAAGTTACGAGCCCTCTCTGGGGGCGAGTGATTCGCCCCCAATAGCCAGCGATGGCATCAGCTGGCTATATCGGGACGCTGGAAGCCACAGCCACTCGGTCTTGGATGGGTTGAGCCTGAGTCTGTTTCTCCCCATCCAGGCCCGCACGGCCTCCAGGCACTGGGACATCACTTCAAGGGCATCGTTGGGGTGGCCTGGGGTGGAGATGTACAGCTGGGTGTCATCAGCGTACTGATGGAACTCCACCCCGAAGCCACGGATGATCTCACCCAGCGGCTTTACATAAATGTTGAACAGAAGGGGCGAGAGGACCGACCCTTGTGGCACCCCACAAGCAAGGTGCCTCTGGGTCGACCGCTGCCCCCCGTCAACACAGATTGCGACCGGTCAGAGAGGTAGGAGGAGAACCACCGCAGAACGGTGCCCCCTACCCCCAACCCCGCCAACTGGTGCAACATGATACCATGGTCGATGGTATCAAAAGCCGCTGAGAGGACTAACAGGACCAGGATAGAGGAGCAACCCCTATCCTGAGCCCTCCAGAGGTCATCCACCAATGCGACCAATGCCGTTTCCATGCTTTGCCCAGGCCAGAAGCCGGACTGGAGCGGGTCTAGATAGACAGCTTCATCCAGGTACCGGGGAAGCTGTTGCGCTACCACACTCTCAACAACCTTCGCAACGAAGCGAAGGTTGGAGACTGGACGATAGTTAGCCAAAACAGCCAGATCCAGAGAGGGCTTCTTGAGGAGGGGCCTCACAAACACTTCTTTCAAAGCAGCCGGCAGGACCCCCTCACTCAAAGAAGCGTTAACAATCTTCTGGAGCCAGCCTCGTGTCACCTCCCGGGAAGCCAGTACCAACCAGGAGGGACACGGGTCCAATAAACATGTGGTCGCGTTCAGCCGTCCCAGGACCCTGTCCATGTCCTCGGGAGCCACAGGATCGAACTCCCCCCAGATAACACTCTCAAGACCTGACCACTCTCAGTCATCCCGTCCGGACATACCCAGTCAGAGGCCAGCCCTTCCCGAATCTGAGCGATTTTGTCATACAGATACTGCACAAACTCCTCAGCTCGGCCCTGCAAGGTATACAAATGCGAATTCTACCAGAGTAAAATTGACTATCTACTAGCTACCGCATTTCCCACGAGGCGATAGAGATGGACCCTGAAAAGGTGCAGGCAGTGCTAGAGTGGGCTCCTCCCTGCATCCAGAAGCAACCAGAAAGCTTCCTGGGATTTGCAAACTTTTACCCCCAATTCATTCCCTTGTTTGCCCAGATAGCCAGTCTTCTAAAGACAAAAGAGGAGGGAAATCCCAGCCAGCCACTTAAATGGACTATGGAGTGTCAGGCTGCATTTGAAAAGCTTGAGCACCTATTTTCAGTGAAGCTAGTGCTGAAACACCCAGACTCCAACACCCCGTTTGTCATTCAGGGTGATGCCTGTGATATCACAGTGGGCGCAGTGCTTCTGCAGGAAAATGAGCAAGGTACAACCATGCACCTACATTTCTAAAAAGCTAAATGAGATGTAGCGGAGATGGGCGGATTGGGAGAAGGAAGCCTATGCAGTATGCGGGGCACTCCTAACTTGGAGGCATTTTCTAGAAGACAGGAAAATCCCATAGACTGACCATAAAAACTTAGAAGCCTTGAACACCACCACCACCCTGGAGACTATCGCCCAAATAGGCCCAGTGAACCTGGTACTTTAATCAATTCAACTCCACATTACGATATCTTGCAGATGCATTATCAAAGCTGCCACAATAGAATAGTTTCTAACAGATGCTTTATCCATCCTGCCGCAATACAATACTTCAAAGCCGGAGGTAATTAAACCAGTTATGCCCTCCAGGCAACTGATGGCCCCAGTCACCATCTGGGCACAAACCAAAATGAAAATCCAACTAGCCAATGATTTGAAGGGCACCCTAAAAGCAGCTTTGGAGGAGAATAAATGGTTCCAAATACATAAGGGGGAATGTACAGTACAAGATGGTCTAGTTTGGGTGGGGACTAACTATAAGTCCCGCAAAGCCAATTAATGGTTCTACAAAAAAGTCATGATTCAAAAATGGCAGGGCTTTTTGGCTTCATAAAAATCCTGCACCTAGATTCACCAGTTGGCATTGCAGTGGGATGGATATGGGATAGCAGTGTTCCGTGGAGCACAGCGAAGCCCAGCCTATACCTGCTTGCCAGGAGATGCTACAGGGTCAGAGCCACCCTGGAGGGATGATCAAGAAAGGAGGGAAACAGCAATTTCCTCATTTCATTCAAAGAAATCCTCTTGATGGACAGCAGAGACGACGGGCATTTTGGCAAGACTGGGAGAACCAGGACAAGAAGATTATGAGCTGGAGCGGTTTGTGGACAGAGGATTGAAACTGGGTGAGATGACTTTCAATTTCTTTACAAGAGATCTAAACCCAAAGAAAATATTTTTTTTTAAAAAAAGACTCTCCAAACACTAAGAAAGCGGAGAAATAATACACGGAAAAAGACTATAGACCCAAACATGAAACAAACTTTTAATGGAAGACTGAAGTTTTAAAATATAGAAAACCTGGACTGGGACTTGTAGTAGTGTGAAAAGTGACTTAATTTATTGGAAGAAATTGTATAAAGAAAAAGGAATCTTGTCACCAAGCATTTATGGATGTTAAAGAAAAAACTATAAAACTATAAAAAAAAATCCTGCACCTAAACAAGTAGCAATTTTGGTGGCCATCACTGAAGAAGGACATAGAGAGCTATGTGGCTAGCTGCCACATCTGTGCCTCTGCCAAAAGGCAATAAGAGAAAACACCCAGGCTTCTCCAGCTAGTAGCAGAGCTAAACCCCATGGAAAGAGCTATCAATGGTCTTTATAGAACTGCCCGAAAGCTCAGGTAATACACTAATTTGAGTGATAACCAATTTATTTTCCAAGCAAGTGCATTTTATACCCTATCAAAAAATCCTCTTCATGCGCACTTTAGCTAAACTAGTCATGTAGCACATCTACCAGCTGCATGGTGCTTCAGAAAGAATAATCTCAGATCACAGAGCCTAATTCACTTTGCAGTTTTGACAGGAGTTTCTGGGGATCACTTGGGCTCAGTTCCTTGCATCATTCAGCCGCTAATGGTGCCAGTGAATGTGCAAATGGTGTCATGGAGGAGTACCTCAGGTGTTATATTAATTATCGACAAGACAATTGGACGGACCTCCTCCCTTTCGTGGAGGTTGTCTACAATAACTCAGTACACAGTAGCACCAGGTTCACTCCATTTAAAGTGGCATAGGACAAGACTTTGTATCTGTCACTGAATTACCTCAGGTCACCCTGTTGACTGCATCATTGAAAGATTGAGTTGCCCAATTACAGGATACCTGGCCAGTGGTGAGAAAAGTTTTCAATGAAGTTAGGGAAGCATACAAAAACAGACTGCTAAAAAACGCATTAAGCCAAAGGACTTTAAAATGGGAAACAAAGTCTATCTATCTAACAAATTCCTACGATCTAGACAACCATCCAAAAGTTGGGGCAAAAATATTTAGACCTTTCCCCGTTTAAAGTATTATTATTATTATTATTATTATTATTATTATTATTATTATTATTATTATTATTATTATTATTATTATTATTATTATTATTATTTAGACTTCTATACCACTTCATAGTGCTTTACAGCCCTCTCTAAGTGGTTTACAAAGTTAGTATATAGCATATTGCATATTAGCATATTGCATTAGCATTAGCATATTGCCCCCAACAATCTGGGTCCTCATTTTACCCACCTCGGAAGGATGGAAGGCTGAGTCAACCTTGAACCGGTGAGATTTGATCTGCTGACCTGCTGAACTAGCAGTCAGCTGAAGTAGCTGCAGTACTACACTCTAACCACTGAACTTGAGCTGCCAAAAACGCTCAAACAGGTACACCTGATATTTCATTGCAGCCTATTGAAGCCAGAAATCACATCTTCCCTGCGTCTCGAATCACAACCACCTCCTGACTCCATTATGATCAAGGAAGAGCAGCATTTTGAAGTCAAAGACATTTTGGACTCTCCTATGCATTGGGAAAAAAACTAGCACTTGATAGCTTGGAAAGACTTTCTCTCCTCAGAAACTGAATGGGCCAATTCCAGTGGTGATATTTGGCCAGTTCACCCAAGTTCAGCAGAACCGGTAGCTAATTTTTTGTTGAGTTCGACAAACCAATTATGATGAATCTGTGTTTTCTGGAACACGTCTGGTTTTCATTCAATTTCCAATATAGGAGAGACAGGGAAGTGAAAAATGGGTTGGAGGAGAAGCAAAAGGCAGCCACCTTCCTTGAACTTGGGGAGGGGATGGGTTTCCGGTGACGTCATTGTGAAGCAAGACAGACATGGAGCTCGCTCCTGCCTTGATTTTGCAAACTTCTTAATCTGGGCGGCTTTTAAATCAGTAGCTGCCCTGGAGAGGCAGCCGCAAGCAGAGAGGAGCAACAGTGCGTGTAGAAGTGGCGAATCCTGCGCGCGTCTGCGTATCTCTCCTGTCACAGGTTAGGAAGAAGGTGCCAGTCATGGCGACCTCAAAACGGTGATTGTCCCGTATTGGAAGGGAAACCTGATTGCGGTGGGCAAGGACTCCCTTTCTAGCTTATTTCAGTCTACTCTGAGGCAGCTCTTTGATTCTTTTGATCCTTCCCTTATTCTGAGTGAGCACGTAGCGGAAAAGGAGTCAACTCAAGTGCTACTTTTCTTATTGGAGCTAAGCTGGGGAAAGCGGCTGTTTGTTTTGCTACCTCATGAATTTTTTGGCCATTGTTGAGCTGAGCTGAGACCGAAAAGAGAACTGTGCCTGGCTGTTTGAAAACTTTTGGCATGGGTTCCTATCCCCGCTATTGTATGGTGACTACTCTCTCCCAGGAGGATTAGAAATTGTGGACTGAGCGGACTCTTTCCTTCCGGGATTATTCTTTTCTGCTTGATCATCACTGACTATATAGAACAATAGTTTGCTTCCTCCTAGTGGCGAATTTAAAATTACAGTATCTACTGATTAATACTGACCTGAACGTTTTGGATATATAATTTGCTTCTGGAATTGGCTAGTCCAAAGTTGTCTGGCCAGTTAATTTTGAGAATTTCATTTAGCAGAATTGACTAATATAACTGGCATAATTAAATTCAAAAGTGTTGGATGCAACTTTACAGACAAGATGTCTAGCGCAACAATTGTGACAACTGCAAAAGCTGGGTAAAAGGTTCTGACATTCCCAGTGACTGCCTTCCTGGCTACATCTACACCTTCATCCTCATCATCTAAATCTTTGGATGATTTAGTTGTTGCGGGGAAACCCCCTACATTATCAAGTCTTCAGGGTATGTTGCAGGCAATGTATGAGGTGATGACAAGGAATCAGGAAGATATTTCCAAGAACTTAGAAGACTTGACATTAGATCTCAAGGGGGAACTAGGACCTGTTGGAAGTGATATTAAAACGCTGAATGAGAGACTGGAGGGTGTTCAGGGGGCGATGATGCAGCAGGAAAGTAAGGTACAAGAGGTAAAGAAGAGAGTGGGGTGGGGTGAAGAGAGATTGGAAGGGAATGAGAGGGAGCAGATCTCGGTGAACAGAGCTTTGGAAGATGAGATTATCTTCCTCGAGATGGAAAGGTCAGCTTTTTACTAAAGATACAGAACGTCATGGAGGAAAGGGGGGAACCCCTAAGAGACATAGTGGCAGACATTCTGGCTGGTATCCTGGATATAGGTAAAGAAAATGTCTCGAGAGATATAGATGATAACTTTCGTGTCCATACAAGTTATGCTAGGAGACAGGGGCTTCCGAAAGAGGTTCACGTCAGGCTTTCTAAGAAGGCCCTTAGGGAAGAAGTGGTTCTGAAGGCAAGAGAAAAAACGATAACATTTAAAGACAGACAGTTAATAGTTCTGAAACAACTTCCCAGGCGGGTGTGGGAATTGCGGTGAAACTATCATTTTTTAACTGCCCAGTTAAGAAAACATAAAGTACTTTATAGATGGCTTCTGCCTGAAGGATTACAATTCATGTGGGCAGACAAAAAGATGAAGATTGACAATCTTAGAGATGCCAGAGATTTCCTTAGTAGACCTCTTAAGTCTTTAGAACCTGATGTGGGGGAAGAATCAGAGAGCAAGAGTGGGGAAGAATCATTAGAGGAGGAAAAGAGAGAGGGGAATTAGGACAGTTAGACAGGAAGAAAAAAGGAAGAGGACAGGTAGAGGTAGGAGTTGAAGGATTGAGTCAGAAACAAGACAAACAAGGAAGAAACTCCAGGTAGAGGGTAAGTAGAAGTAGAAGAGGAGAAGGGATGGGGGAGGAGATCCGTTTGATGTCAGTTAATATTAATGGGCTGAATGGTCCGAATAAGAGAAAAAAGCTCTTTAACAAATGGGTAAAAGCAGGTCTGAACATAATATGTCTTCAGGAAGTGCATGTGAAAAGAGATCATTTACACATACTAAATTGTACTAAATTGGGCAATTTATATACATCCCTGGCGGAAACAAAAAAAGGTGTAGTAATTTACATTCAAAAGCATATAAATTCCAGATTAATTTTCGCAGACGATGAAGGGAGATTATTAATGATTGAAGTAGAAATTTGTCAAAAAAAAAATGTTTATTGGCTTGTATCTATGCACCTAACGCGAACCTGAAAGGTTTTTTCCAAAGTCCTTATAATAAATTGACAGATTATGATTACTCACATATTATATTTATTTATGCTTATTGGGGGATTTTAGTGCCATTGCTGATAAAGACAAAGATTATATACCAGGAAACAGGGAGGAGGAAAGAGAACATTAAAAAAAGGACTGCCATCTGTCTGCCATCAAATACAGGAGGATTTTGAACTAAGGGAATATATGGAGGGAAAAACATCCAGAAGGAAAGCAGTATACATACTTCTCCCCCAGGCACACATCTTGGTCGCGGATAGATGTGGCCTGGATGTCGGGGGAGCTACAGCAGGGGGTACGGAAGGCAGAGATAGGTGTTAATGAGTGGGCAGATCACAACCCGCTTTGGATCACATGGGGAGGTTTGAAAACAAGGCCCAGATGGAGAATAGATGTGAGGGTTCTTAAAGATGAGCAATTTTTAACATATGCAAAGAAGGAGATGGAATTTTTCTTCCAGGAAAATAATACTGAGGACACAAATCTTCCGACTATATGGGATACAGCTAAAGCAGTATTTCGGGGCTTAGCGATAAACTACATAGCTGGGAAACAAAAGAAGAATAAGGCTAAACGGGATAAGCTATTAGGGGATTTGGCAAGAAGTGAGGCTGCGTTGCAACAGGATCCAAACAGCAAAGAATTAGGTATGAATTTGAAATTGGTGCATCATCAAATTAATCTTATAGACCAGGAGGACCTAGAAAAGAAAATTAGATGGATGAAACAGAGACAGTTCGAAAGTGCAAACAAACCGGGAAGGTGGCTTACGTATCGATTAAAAAAAGAGAAGGAAAGAAGTAGAATTCATAACTTGAAAGACGATAATGGTGATTGGATTGTAGAGGAAGAGAGGAAGAAAAGAGTAGTGCAGGAATTTTTCACCGATCTATATAGAGATGAAGACAAACCCGAGGATGAAATAAAGAAATATTTAGAAGAGTCCAATTTACCGAAAATCCCGGATATGTCTAGGGAAATACTGGATAGAGAAATTACGGAAGGAGAAATCAAAAGGGTCTTAGGGAAACAAAAAACAGGGAAGACCCCCGGTACGGACCGCCTTCCGATGGAATGTTATAAGGCACTTTGGGAAGTTCTAGGCCCTCATATGGTAGAATTATTTAATGAGGTAATTCGGGAGGGATTGATTCCAGATTGATGGACAGAAGCACTAATAACCCTCCTGCTGAAGGAAGGTAATGATTTATCCTTGATTCAGAACTATAGACCTGCACTCCTCAATGTAGACTATAAACTATTTGTGGCGGTATTGGCAGACAGATTAAAAGGATTTTTGAGCCAATTTAGCCACGAAGACCAAAACAGTTTCCTACCCCGTAGGAGATAATATGAGAATAATCATGAATATTCTAGAATATTATGAAGCTCACTTTGATAAGCAGCTGGTTTTGGTCTTTGTGGACGCGCAAAAGGCTTTTGATCGTGTGAGCTGGCGGTTTTTATTAGGTCTGTTACATCATATGCAATTCGGGAAGAACTTTACTCGGGCAATCCGTGCAATTTACTCGAAACAGTCTGCCAAAATTCTGATTAATGGGGATACATCTGAGAAAATTTGTATTGAGAAAGGTACTAGACAGAGATGCCCGCTTTCTCCGCTTCTATTTATATTAACATTGGAACTGTTATTGAGAGAAATTAGACGAAATTCAGGAATAAAAGGACTACATATCAAGAACCAGCAGTTTAAGCTACAAGTATACGCTGATGATCTTGTGTTTATTTTGGAAGACCCTTTTATATTGGGCCCAAAGTTAATTCATGAATTAGAAAGATATGGAGCTGTGACAGGCCTAAAAGTAAATAAGGAAAAAACCAAAGTCTTGATTAAGAATTTGACAATAAATCAGGGGAAGGAAATAGAATTGAACTTGGGATTCCAAATCGTAAAACAAATTTAGGCATACTACTATCAGCTAAGTGTTCGACAATTAAGGAGGACAATTATTTGAAACTTCTCCAACAAACGGAACAAGACTTAGAGAAGTGGAAGAAGTTGCAGGTCTCTCTGTTAGGTTGGATTGCGGTCATAAAATCTTATATTCTCCTAAAATAGACTTACTTATTTTACACAGCTCCAGCCAGATTGGACAACAAATTTTTTAAACAATTAAACCAATGTGTTCTCAAATATATTTGGCAGAATAAAAAACCTAGAATTAAACTTAAAATGCTCCAAGAGGTGAAGGGTAGAGGGGGATTCGGTTTGCCTAAATGGAAGTATTATTACCAGGCCGCAAATTTAGTTTGGGTAAGGGACTGGATCTTGTTGAGAAGGAGACGGCTGTTGGTTCTGGAAGGTTTGGGGCTGCAACAGGGTTGGCATTATTTCCTTTGGCAAGAGAGGGCAAAAAAACACGTGCTTTGCAGGTCATTATTTGAGGAATACTTTAATCGTAACATGGAGGAAAATTAAAGACAAATTTTATTCTTTGACCCCCTCCTGGCTGGTCCCGCTAGAAGCCATGACATATACCCCGCTATATAATAAAAACATCTACCTTATTGTGAGCTGCTTGATATTTTATGGAGAATATAGCGGAAAAAATTAAAATTAGAAATGATTTGTTAAATAGTTTGTTGAAAACTTGGAGTAAATTTGACAGAAAATTGATTCCAGACAGATTACAATTGGGGAATTTGGAAGATGGGGATTTTCCCATAAATTTAAATAGGGAGAGGAAACAGGTGTTAAAAGAGGAAAATCTGGAAGGAATAAAAGAATGGATAAACGTGGTAAGAGATGATTTTAAAAAAGAGGAAATATATGAAAAGTGGAAGTTGAATTGGTGGGAGAAGATACAGGTTAATAATTGGAATAAGAAATATAAGGACAGAACGAGGGTAGAAAGGTTAAAAATGGAATTTGAAGAACTAGTATCCCAATTAGGAATGGAAGAAATTGGAATTAAGGGATTGGTTAGTAAGGTATATAAAATTATTAATTTGGATAGTAACTTACAAATGGTGATGAAAGATAATTGGGTAAAAGATTTAGAAACAGATATTACAGAACAGGAATGGATTTTGAATTGGAATAGTAGAATAATGAGGACCTTATCAATAAGAATAAAGGAGCATAGTTATAAAGTTATCTGGAAATGGTACCTGTTCCAATAAGATTATATAAAATGAATAAAAGTGCTAGCAAGTTATGTTGGAGATGTAAAGTGGAGAATGGGACATATGAACACATGTGGTATTGATGTCGTAAAGTGAAGAATTTTTGATTACGAATAGAAGAAGAATCTAGTAAAATAATTAAAAAGAAGGTAAAGTTGGGAGTAGATACCATCCTCATACTAAAGTTGAATGATAAGGTGTTAACAATTGATGAAAGAGAGCTTGTAAGGATATTGGTCATTATGGGACGAATTGTGATTGCAAGATACTGGAAATTGAATATTGAATACAAAATAAATGAATGGTTCAGAGAAGTTTGGAAAATTGCTCTTAATGATAAGTTAACATGTGATATAAAATTCAAAAAAGGACTATTGAAAGAAAATATATTTTGGAGGATATGGCAACCATTTGTGGACTACGCAATCAGGAACTTGGAAGAAATAATGCCAGTGCCAATGCAAAGAGAATTTTGGAAGACCTGAAGATGAAGAAAAAATTCCTCCGCTTCTCCCTATTTTGTATTATACACTGGGTGCCGTTTTGTGTTTTGTCCTTAAATCAAAAACTTAATAAAAAAAAAAAGATCTACCGTCTGAAGATATGATTATTGGGAAAATCATGGAATGTGCAGAAGCTGATAGGCTAACTAAATTTTAAGAGATCAAAAAGACTCTGCATATTTCCAGTGCTGGGACTTATGGTATGTCTGGTTAGATAATAGAATAAAAAGAGGACAATGCTAGATTAGACTTTTATTTTTTATCTGTTTATTTAGATTGAAAGTTATGTATTGTGTAATGTTCTCACCGTGACCTGTTTGTCAACAAATCATCTGTTTGTACTTTTTTAAAGAAATAAAATTTATAATAATAATTTTAAAAAAAGAACTTGGGGAGGGGATGACTGAGGAGTGAACCTATGCAGCTGATTCAGAGGACCCAGACTCTGAGGCAAAAGGAAAAGAGAACCTTTTCCCACTGGGAAAATAGAGGGAGCCAGACGGGTGGTGGGTAGGCAAAAGAGCGGGATTAAAAGGCAGACCCAAGCTGAGACAGATTTGGGAGGGAAGTAATGTGGAGAAGGTGCGGAGACACACACACACGGAAAGAGCGAGGAGAGAGCAATAGGATGAGGCAGGACGGAGGATTTGAGCAGAAGTTTCTGGAAAACCAGAGGAAGCTCCTGGGCAAAAGTCAGGCGGTTGTGTGACTTTCGAGGCTCCCTCCCAGTGACTCTCTTGGTCCTGCTCACTCTCAGCCTCAAACTCAGTGAGGCTCAAATCCACCAGCACGCTCAGAAGTACAAATCTCCTTTGAGAGGAACTTAATGGTCATTGCAGCAGAAGTGGGCGGAGTTAGAATTTCATGCTTGAGATGCATAGAGAAAAGCTCTTGGTTATTGCAATTTGAACTTAGAGGAGAAATGCATCAGACAAAAGTTTCTGGAAGGTGATTTGTTAGAAACTTGAGTCGCGCATGCATGTATGATAGATATGCCACCACATTAAAGTACTGGTAGATGCCAGCCTTTCCTCCACTTGGCGTGGGCAGTTAATAAAGAGAGACGCGCCTGTTTCAACGCCTGGTGCCCAGATGCCCTCACTTCTCCCAAGTATTTTTTTGCTAACCTGGTTTCCAGCTCTGTTGCATTTCTCTGTTGCATTTCTCGGCATTGTGTGTAGGGAAACAAAAGTTAGTGGGACTAAAAAGTTCAATCAATCAATTCCAACCTCGCGGAGGGAAAAGCTCTTGCAAAAGTTGAAATTGATTGAATGTTTTTAATCCTACAAACTTGTTTTCCTGCACACAACATCGAGAAATGCAGTGGAGAAACACAACGGAACTGGAAATCAGGTAGGCAAAGAAATGCTTGGGGAAAGCGAGGGCATCTGGGCGGTGGTGGGTGAGTTAGGATTAGGGTTCGTGGCACTGTGCTGCAATGGAGAAACGGGAAATGGACCGGCCAGCGCGAGGGAAGGAGGAGTCCGCTTTCCCTCTTCTCTCTGTTCCTCCTTCCCTCGTGCCAACAACTCCATTTCCCGTTTCTCTATTGCAGCGCAACGCCCAGGATCCTCTTTGTTAGCAGGGGAGTAATTTAACAATTGGTTTGCCCAGGGTCAAGTTGGCCGTTGTGGGAGCCTCGCCCACATGTGCAGCAGAGCTGGAAGATGGGGATGGGCCACACCTCCCATGACGTCCAACCTGACCCTGGGCAAACCGGTTGTTAAATTATTTCAATTCTACCACTGGCCGATTTCCAACATATTAAGGCTTCTAAACTGCTTTAAAAAATACCCAGATAAACCCCATTAAGCTGTTTGCTAATTAAGAAACTTTGTGTGTCTCTCCCGCCCTTCTTTTTTTCTTTTGCAGAACTAACATCTCTGTCAAGAGGGGCAGAATGTTAGTTCTGCCTGGTTCGGCTTGGTGCCTCTCAGGCATCCTGCCCTCAAAGGCTAGTGGGGGAGTGGGAAAATGGAAGGGCAATAAAGCTGTATATGTACATGATGGGAAATAGGGGGGAATAAGTAATAAATACCAGAGCATCTTGGGTCCAGTTTGTACTAGCATCCCAAGGCCAGGCATCCTGAGAAAATATGTGGATTACCCCCAACATCTTAGCATTCTCAAAATTGGGCCTGGTGGCGCAGCAGACTAAAGCACTGTTATTAACATCAAGCTGTCTGCAATTACTGTAAGTTCAAATTTCACCAGGCTCAAGGTTGAGTCAGCCTTCTATCCTTTCTAAGGTGGGTAAAATGAGGATTGTGGGAGCAATAAGCTGACTTTGTATAAATATACAAAAGTATGAAGGCTATTGCTTAACGCATTGTAAGCTGCCCTGAGTCTCCGGAGAAGGGCGGCATATAAATCAAATTTAAAAAAAAACATTTTGGCAAGCTCCAATTAGCTGGAAACATACTGGTCATGGGGGGAGGGATGGGTTGCAGCCAAACCTTTCTGTATCTTGTGAGTGCAAGAAAATTCAGAGCTAGACTGACTTTACTGCAGCAAACACCAAAAAGAACCCTCTGCTTTAACCAATGTAGCCGAGTATCTTTTTTTCCTAAGGGAACAGATTGGGGTAGATCTGATAGTACGAAAAGTTGGTTTCCTGCTGCTGTGTATGCAGATTTAAATAAGTCAGCATTTCAAGCTGCAAATGGCCTTCTGTGGTAAGGATATTCTTGTGAATATTGATAATTGCAAAAGTACTATAGGAACTTAAGAGCAATCATCAATCACTTCCTTTGTAATCATTAGTATTGATTTTTAGTGATCATCCAGTTAGTTTTCATTTCTTTGTGGAGTTACACAGGATTCCACTGGAAATTCTAGTAGTTTTTGATATGGAAGGAGAGAGAGATTTTCTGAATTGAGTAATTTGACCCATATACCAGATACTATTTTTCAGCACCTGAATATATGATATGGTTAAGATCAAGATCTCTACATGTGCTTCATTGACTATACAAAGCCTTCAACTGTGTTGACCATGATAAGCTCTGGAACTGCCTCAAAAAACTGGGAATATTACCACATCACATCCAGTTCATTCAGTCATTGTACTCTGATCAGGCAGCCACTGTATTGCTGAGCACATTGTAAGCCGCCCTGAGTCTTCGGAGAAGGGCGGCATATAAATCAAATTAAAAAATAAAAAAAACAAAACAAAACTGTAAGGACAGAATCTGGAGCCACAAAATGGTTCAGAATTGAAAAAGGCACTCAGCAGGATTGCATCCTATCATTTATACTATTCGATATGTACCCAGAAATAGGTAAGAGACATGGACATTTGCAAGGAATCTACCATAGGGGTTAAAATTACCAGTAGGAATATCAACCATCTCTCATATGCAGATGACACAACATTGCTTTCAGAAAGCAAGGAAGATCTGGAGTGGTTAATCCTGAGAGTCAATGATGAAAGAGAAAAATTTGGACTGCACCTTAACATCAAGAAATGAAAGATAATGACAACTGCAAAGAATACTCAGGTCAGAGAGTGCAAATCAAATGTCAACTGTCCAGTTAGTGAACCCCAAAAAAGGAAACACTCTTGGGAGCATTGAATTCCCAAAAGTAAAACTTTATTGGATACCCCATGTTGGTACTGAAGAAACAAAACCAGCTCTGGTTTCCCAGGCAAATGCTTGCCCAGTTAAACAACCCTTCTCCTTCTCCCCACCTCTGGTTGATCACATTGTCCAATTATGAGACGGTCTTTTGTTAGGAGAATGGTTCATCTCTTTCTGAAGCACCTGCAGTGGTGACCTTGCTGGCTCCAAGTTCTCAGGATCTCTGCATAAGTTCTCCACATTCCATCTTCCTCCCCTTAATTCATTGGCAAGTAGAAAAGCATTAGCTTTGAAAGAAGCAAAGCACTTCAATCTTGACATGCGGATCCCTTGAAGGAAAAGGGCACATGAAAAATATTAAACACAGATTAATTATTGTTGTTAGGTAGTATTTAAAAAGGTAAAGGTTCCCCTAGCACATACCCGCTAGTCGTTCCAGACTCTAGGTCTTAGCCTTCACTAATTTCTTTGGTCCTTTGGGGTATTTTGCATGGAACTTTTCCACTAACTTGTCTGCGCTAAGATTTTGGGCACCTACCCACTTTGCATCAGCTGAGTGGTATTCTTTCCATTGCACTAAATATTGTAATTTCCCCTTAAACTATCTTGAGTCCAATATCCTCTTCATCTCATAGTGTTCCCCCACCACTATCACAGGAGGTAGTGGCTTGTCCTTGACTTGCCTCAATTTGGAACCCTGCACAATGGAACACTGGATGGACTTACCTGAGTAATTTAGGCAACTGTAATTCCACTGTAATGGGGTTTATGATCCGAACAATTGGGAACAGACCTTTGTACTTAGGACCCAGTTTCTTACAAGGTTGATTCAGCTTTAAGTATTTTGTAGACAGGTAAACTCTCTCCCTGATTCTGAACTTCTGAGGGGCTCTCTTCTGATACGCCTGTTTCTTTTGTGACTCCCTGACCTTATTCAGGGCTTTCTTCATGTTTCCCAAGCAGCTTTCAAGGTATCCATCCACTCGAGGACTTCCGGTTGGCGCCGCAGGGATACAGACGGGGAATTAGTGGGCTCTTTGGAGCCCTGCAAAAACCCCGTCTGCCAAGCCCCGCCAGTAGGTCTTTGGACCTACCCTGTCCTGTAGGGACAGGGGGATAGAGAGGAACCCCTCGGACAGCTGAGAGGAACAGGCAGGTTCCTCGGGGCTGGAGGCTTGCCCTCTGTGCCGGCGGCTGTGGAATGACGGCCATGGCGGCTGCCCTGAGACCGGAGCAACCGGGATACAAGAATGCACAGGAAGGAGAAGAGAAGTGGAGAGCGGAGCCGGGAGTTTGCATACCGGGTGAGTGGACATCAACCCAGGCAGGAACTGCCCACAAACGCTGAACTACAATTAGTCTGCCTCAGCCTTAATAGCGGCTGAGAACTATTGGGGCACAAAGACAAAAGACCTGTTGGTGGATAACATAAATTACTGACTCTTTGGAAATGTTTGATTACAAATCTGGATATATTTTTTTCTGTACTTTTTGCTGGATAAATGAGATTGGACTATGTTGGGAGAGAGGAAGGAGAAGAGGAAATAATTATGCCTTCAAAAGCAAAGGAAAAAGACAAATGGAGACGGAAAAAATGGTTGCCAGCTGAAAAGTGAAAGTCTAAATTCCAGGCTGCTTGTTACTTGAAAAGAGAAACTTTGTTGCTTGTTATTTAAACTTGACTATTTTGAGGGAAAGACTTAGAGAACTTGACTTAGGATACATAATCTGTTCACTGGAGGATTTATTGAAGATTAGAAAGAAAAAATTAAATGGAACAATGAAAACTGAACTAATAAACGTGGCAACAAAAGAAGGGTGTGGCAATAGAAAAAGGACTGGATGATACCATATATGGAATAGCTTCAGAATTAACTTTGTAGAACTCATAACTTTGATGACACTGAAATGGAAAAGATACATATTTGGACAGACTGGAGAAAGGAATAATGGAATATATTATGTAACAAGACAACAAAATATTATATTTTGATTTAAATGAATGTAACGGTTTCTGGGTGGCTGAATAATGCAGGAGATACTTTTTTTCTTTTTCTTTTTCTTCTCTATGGTCTCTCTCTATTTCTTTCTTTTCGTATCTTTCTCTTTGTTTCTTTTCCCCTATTTTCTTTTTTAATCCATTTCACTTCTTTTGTTATATTTCTACTCTCTTCCTTTTTTCTTTTCCTTTTTTAGTGTTGCCTTATTTCTTTGTATTTCTTTTATTGTAATTATCATTATTATTGCTATTACTCTCTCCTTTTATTTTCTATTATTATTCTCATATAAATATATAAACAATTTGATTAAGAAATAAGAGCATAAATGATTGAAGAAAAACATGATTTTTGGATGTTCTAATGCTTTTTTTAAACTTTGAATTTTTAACTAGCACTACCTACAGATTTAATAATCTGGAAGAAAATGTTTACCTTTAAAGACGTTGGATGTTTAAAAGAATTATTTATAGAATTAAGAACCATAAAAAATTGATTTTAAAGTGTTTCAAAATGTTTGCTATTGAAAATAAGAAATAAGTATGGAATGGGAGAAAACTTAAGAGAGAATAGGACCGTGATGGCAAACCTAAGGCACGGGTGCCACAGGTGGCACACGGAGCCATATCTGTGGGCACGCGAGCGTTGCCCTATCTCAGTCCAGCATGCATGTGCGTGCTGGCCAGGTGATTTTCGGGCCTTCCTGGCCCACCGGAAGTCAGGAAACGGGCTTTTTCTGGGCTTCCAGAGGGCTTCCGGGGGAGTGCGGAAGGCTGTTTTCGCCCTCCCCAGGCTCCTAGTAAGGCTCTGGACCCTGGGGAGGACAAAAAAATGGGCCTACTGGGCCCACTGTGCCATTGCATGCCAAAAACGGGGGAGAGTGCGGGGGGGTCACACACTCATGCGTGGGGAGACGGGGCACATTGAATTATGGGTGTGGGCATGTGCACACACAACCCCCCCCATTAACCCCGCTTTTGGCACACAACGGCAAAAAGGTTAGCCATCACTGGAATAGGAGATAAGATATTTATTGAAATATACTTTTATCTTTTTTTTTATTAAAAAGTTTTAATAAAACTTTTACAAAAATATTACAACAATTTTTCCCCATCCCTCCTCCCCCCCTTCCCTCCTCCACCCATCCCCCATCCCCCCTCTCCCTCCAACCCCCCTCCCACCACCCCGGACTTCCCAGAGCAAATACAGGGTGTAACATTTAACAAACATAAACTAAAATATGCTAACTTTCTGTAGGCTCTTAATTCCCTCTTGCTCTTTAACTTCCCTTTCAACTAACAAAACATAATTCAAAAAGAAAAAGTTGATTTCATTCATAAGCTATTTGAAGCTTTTTAATCCGATATTTGTTTTGAATATAGTCAATCCATCTTCTCCATTCCGATATATATCTTTCATTTGAATGGTCCTTCAAATACGCTGACATTTTGGCCATCTCTGCTAAGTTCACTACTTTTAATGTCCATTCTTCAATAGTAGGCAAGTCTTCCTTCTTCCAATACTGCGCCACCAAAAGTCTGGCTGCTGTTATTAAATTTAAAATCAACTTAGTCTCTATAACAGTACAATCTGTAATTATATCTAACAAGAAGAACTGTGGAGTAAATTTTATCTTCTTTTTGAGAATATTTTGAATAATCCACCATATTTTTATCCAAAATGCCTTAATTTTTTTACATGTCCACCATATCTGATAATACGTGGCATCATCACATTCACATCTCCAACACTTGGGTTGCACACTTGGATACATACAAGCTAGCTTTTTAGGATCTATATGCCATCTATAAAACATTTTATAAAAATTCTGTCTTAAGTTTTGAGCTTGTGTAAACTTCACATTTCTAATCCATATTTTTTCCCACGTTTCCATCATTATTGGTTCTTCAATATTTTGTGCCCACTTTATCATACAGTCCTTAACTAACTCCGTTTCTGAATCTATTTCTACCAATGCATTATACAACCTTTTTATATGCATTTGACTTTGATCTCTAACCTGTTTTACCAAGTTCTCCTCATTTTGCAAAATACCAATTTTCTGATCTTCTCTCCATCTAGCTTGCAACTGTACATATTGAAACCATGTTTGAATTATCCTTTCTTCCCTTAGTTGGTTCAAAGATTTTAGTTGTAGCATACCTCTTTCCTTGTTAAGAAGCTCTTTGTATGTAATCACATCTTGTTTTTGCTCTACACTTATATTCTCTATCGCGTGTCTGGGTATTGCCCACATTGGTAACTTCTCGTTTAATTTATACTTATACTTTTTCCAGACACGCAATAAAGCATTCCTTAATACGTGACTTTTAAAAGTCTTATCCACTTTCTTATCATATAGTAAATAAGCATGCCACCCGTAAACCAAATCATATCCTTCAATATTCAATATTCTTTTTTCTGTTGAGTTCATCCAATCACTCATTGCTGATAGGGCAGCTGCCTCATAATATAGTCTTAAATTGGGCATTTTGAGACCTCCTCTTTCACGTATATCCCGCATTATTTTTTGTTTTATTCTCAGTCTCTTCCCTGCCCAGACAAAATTATTAATACCCTTCTGCCATATCTTCAAATTTTCATCTTTTTTAAGTGTTGGTATCATTTGAAAAAGAAACAAAAACTTAGGCAAAACATTCACTTTTACTGCTGCTATTCTTCCTACGAAGGATAATTGTAATTTTTTCCAGTTTTCCATCTCTCTCTGTATTTTTTGCCACAACGGATCATAGTTATGCGTGAATAATTTCGCATTTGATGTCACAATATAAACCCCCAAATACTTAACTTTTTTTACTATTTCAAATCCTGTTAATCTTTCTAATTCATCTTTTTGATATGTAGTCATTTTTTTAGTTATTATCTTCGTTTTCCCTGTATTTATTTTAAATCCAGATACTTGCCCATATTGCTTAATTATATCCATTAAACCTATAACCGACTGTAATGCTTGGGTTAAAGTAATAACCAAATCATCTGCGAATGCTCGTACTCTGTAATCATACTGCCTAATTTTAATTCCATTTATTTTGTCCGACCCACGTATCTTACTCAACAAAAATTCCAAAGTCAAGATGAACAATAATGGAGACAAGGGACATCCTTGTCTTGTTCCTTTTTCTATATTAAAAGTATCTGTTAAACTACCATTAATTATTATTTGCGCTATTTGTTTCTGATATATTGCCTTAATAGATTGTGTAAAATATTCTCCAAACTGCATCTTTTCTATCATTTTCAATAAGAAATGCCAATTCACTCGATCAAATGCTTTCTCCGTTATAGGAATATTCTCTTTCTGTAAGTATCTATCTACATCTATACTTTGAATTTTATCACTAGCATACAACCTCGTATAAAATTCTAAAAATGCTTTTTTAATCATGTTTTGCTGATTTATTTATTTTATTTATTTATTTATTTTATTGAATTTCTATACCGCCCTACTCCCGAAGGACTCAGGGCGGTGAACAGCCATAAAATAAAACACATACATATACAAAATTTAAAATCGAATAAAATGAATTAAATAAATTTGGCTGAATTAATACCCATAATTATACCCAATACCCAATATTCTATTTTCTCTATGGTCCGTGACTTTTGTTTTTTCCTTAACAGATATGCTAACCATCTCCCTGGTTTATTAGCATTGCAAAAGTATTATGTTTAGCATATTGCAAATTAGTTGCGACCTGATCTGCCATTAGCATATTAAATTGCC
This sequence comes from Pituophis catenifer annectens, assembly GCF_029215685.1. Classification (NCBI taxonomy): domain Eukaryota; kingdom Metazoa; phylum Chordata; class Lepidosauria; order Squamata; family Colubridae; genus Pituophis; species Pituophis catenifer. Next base: position 103,127,384 of record NW_027256883.1, on the reverse strand, counting down.
CTCGCAGTAAGTTAATTGTCTCTTTATTTTCTTGTCTGCTGGGTTCAATATCAAAGCTTGTTTTTTTTTTTAATTTCCTCTTCTAAGTCCTTCCTTTTTTTGCCTGTTTACGTCTATTTTTTTTATTCAGATATATCAAAATACCTCTCATATATGCTTTGCTTGTATCCCAAACCATTTCCATAGATGTACCCTTATGCATATTTATAATAAAAAATTCTTTCATAAATTTTTTACATTCTTTTACATTTTCCTCATATCTAAACAGATTTTCATTTAACCTCCAAGACCTCTTAAATCCCATTCCATACTCTAATTCCATCCAAACTGGACTATGATCCGTTAAAACTCTTGGGCAAATCTTCGTCTTCTTCACCCTAGAAAAAAGATCATTAGTAATTAATATGAAATCAATCCTAGAGAAAGATTGATGTCTATCAGAGAAAAAAGTGAAGTCTTTTTCTTCAGAGTTCCTCTCTCTCTCCAGATATCTCTCAACTCCATATCATCCATCATTTCAAAAAACGATTTTGGCAATCTAGCACGCGTTGAGATATTTTGCAAGAGCCCCTTATCTTTTTTAGTGTCCAAAACTCCATTCCAATCGCCCAATAAAATGTATGATTTGTAATCCCATTGTAGTAACTTGGAATGTAAAAGCTTATAAAATTTTTCCTGTTGTTGGTTTGGTGTATATAGTCCAATTAAAAGTATTTTTTCTCCTTTTATTAAAAGTTCAATTGCTATAAATCTTCCTTGATCATCTGCTTCAATTAATTTGGCAATTAAGTCTTTTTTTAGGTATATAACTATACCATTCTTCTTCTCGGGAACAGATGCAACAAAATGTATACCCAACCTTGCATTTATTAATTTTTTAAAAAAATTTGATTTATATGCCGCCCTTCTCCGGAGACTCAGGGCGGCTTACAATGTGCTAAGCAATAGCCTTCATCCTTTTGTATATTTATACAAAGCAAGCTTATTGCCCCCACAACTGGGTCCTCAATTTACCTACCTTAGAAAGGATGGAAGTCTGAGTCAACCTTGAGCCTGGCGAGATTCGAACCTGCAGTAATTGCAGACAGCTGGTCTTAATAACAGGGTGCTTTAGACCACTGTATTACCAAGGCTCTTTTTGCATTTATTAAATATTTTTGATCTTTACTTCTAATATGAGTCTCTTGTAAACAGATTACATCATTTTTAAACTGTTTCAAATAATGAAATATTTTTCTCCTCTTTTGTGGTGAATTTAGGCCATTAACATTCCAAATCAGAAATCTAGTTGCCATTCTTGGCTGCCTGAAGCTTTTGGAGCATCTGCTGGAAATCTCCATGCATTTTACTTTTTGGTCTTGCTCCTCCCACTGCTTCTCTTTTTGTAGTTTCTTGCATCATCTGTAGTTGCTGCAATCTTAATTCTTCTTGAAGCTTGGCTGCCGCTCGGGTCTGTCTTTGACCCTTAGGTTCTTCTATTTTGTCGAATACCTCCAAAGCTTGAGCAGTAGTTGAAAGTTGTATTAAATCTTCTTGAGTAATCAAAACTCCCCTTTGGGCCTGTGCCAACAATTCTTCCTTCTCCCCCTTTCTTGCCCCCTCTGCTTCCGTCTTCCTTCTAGCTTCTGGGGACTGTGGGCATCCAGCCTTTAGTACATTGGTGTAAAAATCTCTTGCCTTCCACACTGAGTTAAGACAATATCTTTCTCCTGAATAGTTCACCACTAGTCCGGCTGGAACCTCCCATCTGTACTGTATCTGACGGTTTCTCAGTTCTTCCACCAGAAAGGCGTAATCCCTTCTGGCTCTCAACATTTTGGGGGGGATTTCTTTCAGTATTAAAACCTCCTGCCCCTGCACTTGAAGTTTATTTTTAAAAGTGACTTGTAGGATTTCATTGCGTATTCTCCTTGTTGTAAAATAGACTACAATGTCTCTTGGTAGATGTTTCTGTCTGGCAACCCATGAATTGACATGGTAAATTTTGTCTATTTGCCATTCAAGATTTGCTTTTTGCTCTCCCATTATCTGTGCAAATGCTTCGGAAAAGATCTCTCTCAAATTCTCTTACTTATTTTCTTTGAGGCCTCTTATTCTCAAAGCAAATTCCATATCTCTATATTGTATCATTATCACATCGGCCTCTGCTCTTTCCATCTTATTCTGGACCTCTCCCATTTTATTTTCCAAGTTCTCATTAGACTGCTTAATTTCTTCCACTTTTTCATCTATTGCTTCAATATGGCCTGCCATATTGAACTGCCATGATAATATCTTCTCTAATTTCTTGATTCCGTTTTTGAATAATCTCTTTAATTTGAAATATCTCCTCAGCAACATCTCGAATTTTATCCTCAAACACCGAAGTAATTTTTTTTTTCTGTAACAGAGGCTTGTGTTTTAAGGGCTTCCTGCAACATTTCAAGTTTTAATATTGATGATTCCGTTGGAACAGAGAAAGATTGCAATTTGGATGTTTGAGCTGGCGAGGTCCCAGCACTTTTGGGGACAATAGTCTTTACTTGTTTTGAAGCCATTTTTAGTTTCCAAATTGAATTTATTTAGCAGCCAGAACAACAAATCCACCAAATCCAAAAATTCCCAGTCTTTAAATAATATCAATCTTTTTTTTTTGAAAAATCACTGCTGTAGTCTTTTTAGCCTTTAATCTTTTTTTTTTTTTTGAAGCAAAAATCTCTAATTTTGAACAGGGGCTACCAGCGCTAAATGAAACTTTCCTCTTTAACTTTCGCTTTCACACCCCATTAAAGCTCAATTGCCATCTTGGTTTCACTTTCTCCCCTTAATGAGTCTGAAGGAAGTAATACACATTTGGAGTTAAAGTTCAGTACTTGCAAATCTGATCTCTCCTGAGTTTACTCATCCTGCTTCCAAATGATGTTTATTCCAAGTGTTGTTTGCAGGGGTGGTCGCAGGGTCTTCTTCTGCTTAAAGCAGAAACGTCCCGGATCAGGAGCTCTGTCGGGCTTCCAGGGAGCTCTCACCCTTCGAGCCCCAGAATTGTTCCCGGGGCTCCTTGGGGAGCTCTACCTATGCCCATCTGCTCTCTTCCTCCTCTTTTCCCGAGGAGAAAGTTTTCAAGCCACTAGACAGCTGATTTGCGCTGTTCTAGCGGCTTTACGAGATTGCGGGGCTGGCGCTCACAAAAGGAGCGTCTTCGGCGCCTGCAGTGCCACTGGAAGTCGAAATATACTTTTATCTTAAATTGGTAAGAGATATGGAGGAGAATAGATTGGAAAACAATATTGGTAACGCATTCTGAAGTAATTTGGAGCTAAACAACTGAATAAGAGATAAATGTTATGAATTAGTTAAATAAATGAATTTAGGAGTGGAGGAAAGCATGATTCTGGAGATCAGTGAAAGCAAAGCTGTGACCCAGTTTTACAAATAAGGTAGGAGTGGAGGAAAGCATCATACTGGAGAACAGTTAAAGTAAATTGGGAACCAGTTAAAAATAAAAATAAGAGTTAGGAGTGGAGGAAAGCATGTGCTGGAAAACAGTTAAAGCAAAGCTGTGAACCAGCCAAAATACTGAGTTAGGAGTGGAGGAAAGCATATGCTGGGTAACAGTTAAAGCAAAACTGTGAACTAGCCAAAAATAAAAAGTTAGGAGTGGAGGAGATTATACCTGGGGATCAGTTGAAATAAAGTTGTAAACCAGTTAAAAATAGGGGTAGGAGTGGAGGAAAGCATTGCTGGAAGGCAACTACTTGAGTTGTGAACCAGTTTTATAATAGATTTAGGAGGAGTTTAGGAGAAGGTTGGTGTGCAGTTAAAATTATACTGTGAACCAGCTAAAATAATTAAGGTAAGGAGTGGAGGAAAGCATTGCTGGAAAGCAGCTGATTAAGATGCGAACCAGCTAAAAAATAAATTTAGGAGGAAGTGGAAGAGATTTTATTGGAGAATAGTAGCTAAACTGTGAACCAGTTTAAATAAATACAGACGGTATTTACAGAAGTATTGGAAAATACTGCTGGGAATTAGATATTTAAACTATGAACCAGTTAAAAATTAGATTCAATAAAATATGAGAATAAACTTGAAGTAAAAAAAATAAAAGTATTGTGGAAGTAACAAACTATAGAAGGAAATGTTGATTGTTTATGAAATGACTTTAAGAGAGGAGGAAAATACTTTTTGTTAAGATTATGGATATTAGATGTCATTTAAGAGAAGTAAAATATAGATTTGAGGTAATGGGTTTTAGGATTGAGGATTAGATATGAAATATTGATTGTTAAAATGATAAAGATTTAGACGGTGTTTATTGTTTAGAATTTTGGGTGTAATAGTAGAATGATAAATGTTTAGAATAAGATTTTTTTTTCTTTTTTTTAAAGATGTAAATGGATAAAACTTGGAACAAAATTGATTGAGGGAATGTGAATAATTGTACTCATTTTATGCCGGATCAAAAAAGATGTATTTTATGTTTTATGTTAAAAAAAAAAAAAAATTTGCGTGGGGGAAAGGTATCCATCCATTCAGCTATTGTTATCTAGGGAGGAGGTTCCCTCGGAAATTCTGCCATTAGTAGAAATTCAACCCCTGTGGTTACATTAAAAAGGGTGAATCCAGTACTGCTATGCACTGAGTTATAAGCCACTTTTGCAAAAGGTAGGAGCTCTGCCCAGTTGGTTTGCTGATAGATTACATAGCAATATAGCTATTGCTCCATTAGTTGCAGCTAATGCAGCTATTGCATTAGTTTTTGCTGCCACCCCATTGGTGCACGGATGGAATCCCAAACTAGATCCCTGGGCTAACCCTATTTGCTTTAGGAACTCCCACCAAAACTTTGCTGTAAACTGCACCCCCCCCCATCTGAAATGATGCACCTTGGGACCCCATGCAGCCAGTAAATGTGCTGCATGAACATCTTGGCCAACCTCTGGGCTGAGGGAAGCTTCAGGAATGCAATGAAATCCACTTGTTTTGAAAACAGGTCAACCACAGATTACATTGCTCCCATTACTCTCTGGCAATTCCACTATGAAATCCATGGCAATTTCCTTCCATGGTTTGCTAGGGTTAGCCACTGGCTGTAGCAACCCAGGGGTCTTTCCTGGCAATCATTTCATAGATGCACACAGTTGGCAGCTGGTTACATAGTTCTCTATGTCCTTCATCTTGGGCCACCAGAATTGTCTTTTAGCCAGGTGAAGGGTTTTTAAAACCCCATGTGGCTTCTTTGTAGGATTTGGGTCCTCTGGCTGGTTGGAATTTACTGTTTGTCTCCCTTCCATGCCAAGTCCTCCCTCATCATCAAGTTGGCTTTGTGATCTCTCAGCCATTCATCTTCCTTCATGCCCTCTTTTAGTTGTTGGAGTCAGATGGCTGAGGAGTGGCTAGCTGCCACTACCTCGCTGAGACCTGTGCTGCCAGTTGCCTGGAGTGAGTGATAGAGTTAACTATTTCCTCTTGGATGCTTTTGTATTGAGGCATCCAAGAGAGTGCATTGGCAAGGAAATTCTTCTCCCCTGGCAAGTATCCTTTTTAATAGTTCAGTGATAAGCATGGTTATCTTTGCGAATGAGGGGATGAATTGGCGGTAGAACTTGGCAAAGCCCAGAAAGCTCTCCAGTTGCTTTCTGGTGCGAGGGGTTTCCCGCTTCAGAATGGCCTTCATCTTTCCAGGGTCCATCTCCACCCCCTCACTGGACACATGATACCCCAAGTAGTCTAAACTGGTTTTGTGGACATTGCACTTAGTTTAGCGTAGAATCTAGCTTTAAATAGTTTTCTTAGCACCTGCCACACTAGTTTCACATGGTCTCCATTGTCTCAGAATAAATGAAGATATCATTCAGGTACACCAACACTCCCTTATACAGGATGCTCATGCAGCACTTCGTTGATTAGTTGCATGAACACCGCGGATGCTCCCTGCAGCCCAAAATGCATCATTCAGAATTAGAAACACCCTAAGAGACAATTGAAAGTGATTTTCCACTCATCGCCTTCTTTTATTGTTACTCGGTAATATGCTTCTTTCAGGTCCAGCTTAGAGAGCACCTTTCCCTTGGCCAGGTATTCCAGCATGTCCTTCATGAGGGGAGGGGGTACATGTTTTCCACACAGACACCATTGATTCTGTGAAAATCCATGCATAATCTCAAAAACCAATCTTTCTTCTCTTAAAGAGCATTAGGGCTGCCATTTTAGACTTTGCCGATTGGATGAAATCCCTAGCTAGATTTTTATCCATGAAATTCCTGAGCTCCTCTGTCTCACTTGAGGTCATTGAGTATATTTTTGGCTTAGGTAATTTTGCCTCCAACAGTATCTCAATAGCACAGTCAGTGGGATGATGGGGAGCGAGTATGTCTGACTCCCACTCGCTAAATGCTTCCGCTAGGTCTTAGAATACCTTAGGGATGGTTGGCCCCCCTTGGTTGCCCTATCAACTAATGAGTTGACAGACTGTATCTTTCCCTTCCCCATCAGCGGGCTTTCACTGCCTCTGTGCTTCACCTCTACATATTGCAGTTCTCCTGCTCTACTATGCCAGTTCTCTTTCCAGTCAACCATGAGGTTCCACTTTTTCAGCCATGCTAACCCAAATATCATTGTCTCTGCCATTTTGGGGGCTACAATGAAACATATAGTTTCCTCATGGCTTCCTAATTTCAGGGTTACTGGTTCGGTTAGGCATATGGCTGGTAGGTCCCCAGTAAGGGAGCCATCAACTTGTTCAAACTTCATAGCTTGCCTCGATTTTAAGTCTGAGTCCCATCTTTTCCACAGTTCGCAGGATGACCAAGCAGCAGGTCCACTCTGCCACCTCATCCTCTAGTTTGATGTGATGGCGTTCCCATGGGCAGCTTCATCCGGGTACATTGCCCCCTACTGGTCCAGATTATTCCACACCTAGTTCAAGAAGTATGGTAGTTTCTCCAGGTGCCCATCAAACATTGCTTTTAGAGTTGGGAGCTCCCAATCATCCCAAACTAGCATGTAGCCTGGTGGCAGACCTCCCTTCTGGGGGACTGCTTGTGCCTGGGCTCCTTCTGCTGCAGGGATTCCCTGGGCTTGCCCCGCAGCCGTGGAAAAAGGAATGGCAGCCCCTGCTGGGGAGCCCCAACTCCTTGGATGATACTCCCCAGTCTCACTCTCTGTAGTAGAGAAGGGGAGAGAGCTGCTGACGCTTGGCCCATCAGAAGCCCCGCTCCCGGGACTGACAGATTCATCGGTGCTGGTTCCTGCATCTCCATTCTGACAAGTCTTTCACACAGTTGCTCCATAAGTGGGCTACAGCATGATGTTAGGAATTTCCATTCCCCTGGCTCTTCCCAGTCAGCAGCCCTCCGCACCTTCCATTTGCTCCCTCGAATCAGAGCCACTCCAGATGGAAACAAGAGGAACTTGAACTCGGCTGCTTTACCAACTCTGCTCGGCCATTGTGCCTTTGCATCAGGGCAAATGGTTCCTGCCATGATCCCCTCTTCATGCACCATTGGCTGCTCCATCATCTCCACTTTCACTTTGGATTGGGTTACTACCATCTGTGCTCTGGAATTCACGAGCGATTGCTGGTGCCTCCCAGGGGAGAGCAATCAAGGCTTCACTGTGGCATCAGCTTTTCACTCCGTTCTGGACATCGTTAGATCACAGCTCTCTCAGGTTTCCTTGAGTACGCTGAGTTGAGTTAGGAGAGCTGATTTAATGTCAACTATCCAATTACCGGATCCAAAACAAGGAAACACTCTCGGGAGAATTTAATTCCCAAAAGTAAAACTTTATTGGATACACCATGTTGGTAGTGAAGAAATGAAACCACTCTGGTTTCCCAGGCAAATGCTTGCCCAGTTAAACAACCCTTCTCCTTCTCCCCACCCCTGGTTGATTACATTGTCCAATTATGAGATGGTCTTTTGTTATGAGAACGGTCCATCTCTTTCTGAAGCACCTGCAGTGATGACCTTGCTGGCTCCAAGCTCTCAGGATCTCTCCATACATTCTCCACATTCAATCTTGCCAGTTCATTGGCAAGTTGAAAAGCAATAGGTTTGAAAGAAGCAAAGCAGTTCAATCTCGACATCGACAATGAGACCATAAAAACAAAGGAATTCAACTTCTTGGAATCTAAAATCAACCAACATGGTGACTGCAGCTCTGAGATCAGAAGGTATATAGCACTTGGAAGATCTGCAATGTCCAGCATGAATAACGTCCGGAAGAATAAATATATCAGCCTCCCAATCTGCATTGGGTTGACAGCCTCCCAATCTGCAGGTTAGTTGACATAATAATTTTTCTAATTGGTATTTATAGCTGCGAAACATGGACTCTGAAAAAGGCAGGAGAAGGTTGGACACCTTGAAATTGTGATGCTGGAGAAAATTATTAGGCATCCTATGGATTGCAAAAATCACAAAGAAGTCCTAAACTGAATCTCACCCAAAATTTCCAAACAAAGATTATCATACTTTGGCCATGTCATGCAAACTGACTCACTCAAACAATCAATCATGCTGGAAGTGATCAACAGAAAAAGGAGAAGGGGCCATTCTAGTACATAATGGCCACCCTAGTATAGCTGAATGCTATAAAGCAGGGCTCCTCAAACTACGGCCTGCGGGCTGGATACAGCCCTCAAAGCCATTAATCCAGCCTGCATGGGAGCACAAGGCTGCCCCGCCCACATCACCCCATGCACCCGCTGGCCCTTACTCTTTGGCCGCACACAGACCTTAACTTCACGAGCCCCATCAGCTGAAACTGGAAGGCAATGCCAATGACATGGGGGTGGACACAGTGAGTCTCAGCCGCCTTTCAGGGATGCCTCTCAGCTTCTGCAGGGCCTCCAGGTGCCTGCCATCCGCTCACTCTCCCCCCAATGCAGGGGGACGTCAACCCTAGCTTTGCTGCTCATTGCAGCTAGGAATCTCAAGTAAGGCCAAGAATGAATGTTTGTGTTATAGCAACCCTGGGCACTAGATTGCCCCCCTGCAAAGTCCTAATCTGCTGAGGAGGCTGGCCAAGATCTCGCTTGCTGCCTGCTGAAGTGCCTGGACTCCCGGTGAAGGAGGGAGGGGCTGGAGCTACTAAACAGGCAGCCAAGCTAAGTGTCTGAAGGACCCCGTCCCGTCACAGTGATTGACGAGCAAGACCTCTGCCAGGCTCCTCAAGAGACAGGTTTGCAGGCACTCTGGACCCAGGCTGCTCTGGTCTTTATCACTTATTCCCCCCTATTTTCCATCATGTACATATACAGCTTTATTGCCCTTCCATTTGGGTTTATCTGGGTATTTTTAAAGCAGTTTGGAAACCTTATTATGTTGGGAATCGGCCAGTGGTAGAATTGAAATAATTTAACAACCGGTTTACCCAGGGTCAGGTTGGACGTCATGGGAGGAGTGGCCCATCCCCATCCTCCAGCTCTGCTGCACATGTGGGACAAGCCTCCCACGACAACCAACTTGACCCTGGGCAAACCAGTTGTTAAATTACTCCCCTGCTATCAAAGAGGATCCTGAGCGCTGCACTGCAATAGAGAAGCGGGAAATGGAGTTGCCGGCATGAGGGAAGGAGGAACAGAGAGAAGAGGGAAAGCGGACTCCTCCTTCCCTCACACCGGCCGGTCCGTTTCCCATTTCTCCATTGCAGCACAGTGCCATGAATCCTAACCCTAACCCACCCACCACCGCCCAGATGCCCTCGCTTTCCCCAAGCATTTCTTTGCCTACCTGATTTCCAGTTCCATTGTGTTTCTCTGCATTTGTGTGCAGGAAAACAAGTTTGTAGGACTAAAAAAAAAGTTCAATCAATTTTTACTTTGCGAGAGCTTTTCTTCCTGCAAGAAGTTGGAATTGATTGAACTTTTTTTTTAGTCACACAAACATTTGTTTCCCTGCACACAATGCCAAGAAATGCGATGGAGAAATGCAACAGAACTGGAAATTAGGTTATCAAAAAAATGCTTGGGGGAAGTGAGGGCATCTGGGCACCAGGTGCTGAAACAGGCCCGTCTGTCTCCAGTAACTGCCACGCCCAGCGGAGGGAAGGCTGGCATCTACCAGTACTTTAATGTGGTGGCATATCTATCATACATACATGTGCAGCTCAGGTTTCTAACAAATCACCTTCCAGAAACTTTTGTCTCCCCTGAGGGCTGCCTGCTCGGCCTCCCCTCCACCTTGGGTCCCACATCCAGCCCATGACTGGGGGACACGCTGCTTCTGGGCAGTCCAGCTGGTGGGTGGGCGGCCCTCAAGGGTGAGCGCTGCGCTGGGGCACTGTGTGCTCTCAGGCCTCCCGCCTGTCTCTGCTTCTGCAAGGCACAAAGCAAGCCATAAAAGTCTTCGCCCATGCCCTCCTGAGGCCCTGGTCTTGGCACAGATTCGAGCGCATCCTCCATGGACTGCAAAGAGTCTGAGGCTGGTGGTGCCAAGGCAGCTCTCACCTCCCGCCGCTTTAGGCTTGGAGCTGTAAGCCGCATCCAGGAAGCACTATGGCGGAGAGAAGTGGTCAGGGTCTACCTTAGCTTTGCTGTCCATTGCAGCTAGGAATCTCAAAGTCGATAATGAACATTGTGTTGTAGCCAGCCTGGGCACTAGATCAGCCCCTCCATTGCAGCCGTAAGCAAGCAGAATGCCAGTGACCCCCTGGGGTCCTGCTGGATGGGGCTGTTGGAGCAGCTGCCACGAGACGAGGCAGGAGTCAGAGCATGGGTGGTCTGGCTGTGGGGGCCCTGAGGTAAGCTGGTGTGGAGCGCATGGGGCAGCTCCACCTCCCTCCCTCACATTGGCACTGGCACACTGCACAGTCTTCTGCCCCGCTGTGAGCAAGCAGAAGTGGGCCACCCGTACATGGGGAAAAAATAAGACACCCCAAAAAATAAGCCCTAGTGTTTATTTTGGGGCCCGAAAGAAAATAAGACCGGGCCTTATTTCAGGGAAACATGGGTATCCATCATCTCCCAGTTAATCTTATTGAAGAAGATGAGAAAGAAAGTCCCCATAGTGAGTTCACAGCTAAAGCAGAGTTTGAACTGAATTAAAACTGGTATGCTTCCTTCTACTCTAGTCTGAAATGTAAAGATTGGGCATTATGGGGTTGGATCTAGAATGTGAATATGATCAGGACAGCCTTTATACAGTTCTTGTTTTGTGAGCAAAATCTCTGTTTCGAAGGCATTTGAGTTTATATAAATTCTTAATTCTGTCTTCTTTTTTTTAGCCTGTAGTGACCAGTCAGATGGGAACAATAAACAATCTGATTCATGTAAAAAAATCGGATTTTGAAGTGTTTGATGCTTTAAAAGTTGATTCCCTTGAAAGTTCAGAGACTTCCTATCAAGGTGACTTTTCTTCCACTTTTAGCATGAACATTAAAAATGATGAGCTGGTTTCTTTACTCACACTGTTTAATTTTCAATAGAACTTTCTGGCTCCCCTCCTGGAATTTATGGCCAAGATATGTATATATATCGGCCTGAAGAGCGATTCAAATCTCCGCCAATTCTTCCTCCCCATCTTCTACAAGTCATCCTTAACAAGGATACTAATATTTCTGTGAGTACCAGTTCCTAAATGTATATCTGTAGTACCATCTCTACCAAATCAATCTGGCAGGGTTGGGGTGCTCTGGGTTACTTCAATTAAACATTGCTATCTATCAAGACCCCGGAAATACACCTTATCTATCGCAGTGCCTGCCCTCTTGAATCTTCCCCTTGTGACCTGGATGGCCTCTACCCTACTGGTCTTTCAAAGGGCCAGAAGATTTGGCTCCTCTCCCAGGCCTAAGGCAAGGGTGAGTTAAGCCACCTTGGATTCTTTTATTTTTTCTATTCAAGTCTGGCTGTCACCTTGCTATCTTTTATTTCCTACTTTTGATTTTAATTGTAATTTAAAAAAAAAAATACTTGTGAATAGGCTGGCGTCATTGGGAGTCAAGAGGAATACAAATTTAATAAAATTATAATAATCATCTTGTAATCATGATCACAAAATTCTCAAACCAGAATCTTGGAACAAGATAGCTTATGTGTCGGGGTTCCAAATAACACCCCAACAAAATCAAAATTCTGAGGCAGGCATATTCCTCAAAGTACAGATTTATTAGGCATGTCATATTGACACATCTGGGAAAACCCAAATCTAAAGTCCCTCAGGTTTCTCCCTAATAAAAAATACATTTTTCCCCTCCTCCTTTCCTTTCAGACCATCACATGGCCCAATCAGGTCACAGTCCAAAGTTCATCTGGACTCATGTCCCACCTCTTCACACCTGGTAGGAACACCCTTGGTTCTCAGGGAAAATAATTTTATTTTGGTTATATTTTGGTAGAGCTAGCCCTCGCTAGCTCTACCTCCCCTTCCCATTTCCACAGCTCACCCAGCCACCCCTGTGGCAGCCCTGAAGATGCCAAGGAAAATGGCTGTAGGGCTACAGGCTGCCCCCCTTCAGTAGAAAAAAACATCCTGCAATGAGAGAAGTGAGAGGGGTTTTGTTGTAAGAGCATCTCTGCTACATGGCACCTCTGCCATGTCACTAGCATCGGCCTGGACGACAAATGCCTGTTCGGAATCGGGGTGCTGAAGGATGGACTCTTCTGTGAAGAGGCCTCTTCAGTTTCTCAAATGTTCACTGGCAGTCTAAGGACCAAGCCAGTGGTTGGCTTGGCCACAGCTTTCCCCCACCCCCACCCCCATTTTCACCAGCTCCATCAGGTAAAGCAACCTCAGCAAAGGCTGGAATGAACTGTCTGTAACAGTTGGTGAACCCAAGGAAAGTCTGGAATTGCTTGCGGGTCTTGTGAAACTCGCATTTTTACAGCTTCACTGCTAGGATTTTTTTAGCACTTATTTTTATTTATTTATTTATTTGATTTGATTTGATTTTTATACCGCCCTTCTCCAACAGGACTCGGCGGTGAACAGCCGAGATAAAACATAACATATAAAATTTAAAAAACAGTTTAAAAGACATTAAATAATTTCAGCCCTCAATTTAAAACAACCCAGTTAAAACCAATTTCAAATTAAAACCGAAAGGATGGGATCAAGCCAGCCTGGCTAGATGGAATAAATGAGTTTTCAGGGCCCGATGAAAAGTCTGGAGGTCTGGTATCGTGCGTATCTCTGGGGGTAGGTCGTTCCAGAGGGCAGATGCCGCCACAGAGAAGGCTCTCCCCCTGGGGGTCACCAGCCGACATTGTCTGGCCGACGGCACCCTAAGGAGGCCCTCTCTGTGCGAGCGAACTGGCCGGTGGGAGGCTATTGGCGGCAGAAGGTGGTCTCGTAGATACCCAGGTCCTAAGCCATGGAGCGCTTTAAAGGTGGTCACCAACACCTTGAAGCGCACCCGGAAGACCACCGGAAGCCAGTGCAGCTCACGCAGGAGAGGTATCCATAATCCCCCACGTGGCCGCATTCTGGACCAACTGGAGCCTCCGGGTGCACCCCAAGGGGAGCCCCATGTAGAGAGCATTGCAGTAGTCCAGGCGGGAAGTAATGAGTGCCTGAGTGACCGTGCGTAGGGAGTCCCAATCCAGAAAGGGACGCAACTGGCATATCAGGCGGACCTGATAAAAAGCCCCCCTGGCCATGGCCATCATATGCTCTTCTAAAGACAGCCGTGTATCCAGGAGGATGCCCAAGTTGCGAGCCCTCTCTGTGGGGGCCAGTGATTCGCCCCCAATAACCAGCGATGGCACCAGCTGGCTATATCGGGACACCGGAAGCCACAGCCACTCGGTCTTGGAAGGGTTGAGTCGGAGCCTGTTTCTCCCCATCCAGGCCCGCACGGCCTCCAGGCACCGGGACATCACTTCAAGGGCATCGTTGGGGTGGCCTGTGGTGGAGATGTACAGCTGAGTGTCATCAGTGTACTGATGGAACTCCACCCCAAAGCCACAGATGATCTCACTTGGCGTACTAACTTCCTCCCTTTGTGTTCCCCCCCCCCAAAAAGAGTTTTGAGTTTCCTGTGGCAAAGGAAAAAAAAATCAATCTCCGCTCTCACCAGGCCCAGAAACAGCACGAAAAGGCAGGAAAATGTGACAGTTCCAGGCTGGCTTTTGTGCTTTTGCTTTGGCCTCAGCAGATAAAACAAATCCCCACCTCTGTCTTCACAAGGGAGTTCCTGCGGTTGAAGAACCAATCCCACCGACTGTGACTCCCATTCCACAAGAGGTGGAAGGAGCCCGATGAGCCTCTCTCTCCCACGCCTCACTAAAAAATCCCTCTCCATGTTCTGCTTGGGCCTTGCACCCAGCACTTAAACTAAACAGGTGCCTCCGTTGGACTGTCCGAAAGCGAAAGTAGCCCAGCTGCTTCGCTTCTCTATGGGCGCCAAGGTGGCAGAATGAAGCCTGCCTGAACTCCCGGAGTGGCCAGAGCCCTTGCAAGCCAGAGAGAGGAAGTGTCTTTATCCGCTTAATCCTCCAGGAAGGGAACCTGCCTTTCTCTTCAGCTTCTCAGGCTCAAGGCATCCAAGGAGCAAAAGGTCCGTGGGTAGCTTGGGGAGAAGAGGAGCGAGAGCGGGCAGGCCTGCAAGGGGCAGGGGGGTGAACTTGCCCAGCGCAGCATTCCTGAATGGAAAGGGTCAGCTGGCCGTCTTGAATGGAGTGAGATTCCTCCCCTCAACCCTAACTCACCGGCAGGCCTTTCCCTCATCTCCTGATCACCTTTGAGATCACATTGTTATCAATGCATGGAACGGGGGGTGAAGGTGGGAGGCAGGAGACAAAGCCTTTCTTTGTCACAATTTCTTGGAAGAAAAGTGTCAGGTATGCTTCCTTCAAAGTCCAAGAAAGAATGACCATTGTTTTATAGAGAAAGGTACTTTTACTAGAAAATGAAGTCCACGGCCCGGTGCCCTTCCTTTCCACATTTGAAGCACATGAAGGACTTCGGCTTCGGCTTGAACTCCGCCTCCCCCCCCCCCCGGCTGTCTTTGGCACCCCTTTGCAGTAGTGGGAGGATGACGGATCCCCTGTGCAGGCCCCACAGAGTCGGCTTCGGGCTAGATAGATCTCCACGTCTTCAGCTACTATGTACCAGCTTTGCAGATCTTCGGGGACCCCCTGTGCTCTACAGTCTTTGTAGATGTCTTCTTTTAACCCATCTTTACAATTCTCCAGTAGGGCCACCTCTGATCACCCTGTCATGAAAGATGCCAACTCACGAAACTCCTGGTTATACTCTGCCACTGATCTCCGGCCCTGCTGAATACCCTTCATTTGGAATCTTGCCTTCCGTTCGGCTAGATCATCCTCAAAACGTCTTCTAAGAGCCCCCATGAATAGGTTGTAATTTCTCAGCAAAGGGGAGTTGTTATTGTGGAGGACCACCATCCATTCAGCTGCCACTCCCTCTAGGGCATTCGTGATGCATCTCACTCGCGCCGCATCCGACAAGTAGTCCTCCCCCCAGTCCTGCATGTGGTTCCACACCTGGGTCAGGAAAAACCCCAGGGTTTTCGGATTTCCTCCATACTTGTCAGTTAGGGGGGGAATTTTTGGGTTTTTGCGTCTCCAGGGTGGAGTCTGCAATGCTGGGGGCCCCTGGACTGCTGCATCCCTCGCTTGGGTACCAGAGCTTGAGATGTTCCTTCCCCATCTTCTTCTTCCTCTCCCCCACAAGCAGCTTCCTTTGGATCCACCCTGGGGTAATCTCCTCCCTCCCCCACAGGGGATACATACGGTTCGTGGCTTTTACGGCTTTCTTCAGCATTGTGGAGGAGTTGCATAGCTTGAGCAATCATGAGGCTCTCCTTTTGCTCTTGCATCCACGCAGCCTCTCCCTTACGTGGTCTGGAGCTGGTTACTCCCTGGGGGGTCCTCTCCAGGTACGGCAACCTTCCTACTCCCCTCAACCATCTGGCTTCCTCTGGCTCCTCTCTCAACCAAATTTTTTCCATCCACTCCACAGCTTCTTTTTCCATTTGAAGTGAAGTTATCATAGAGCCAGAAGCACCCATCTGATCTCCATCACTCTCTTGATCAGACATTCTTTGGGTTCAGCCCCCTCGGTAGTTATCCAGGATAGCTGGAGAAATGAGATTCTGCTTAATGTCAGGTATGCTTCCTTCAAAGTCCAAGAAAGAATGACCCCAACTCCATTGTTTTATAGAGAAAGGTACTTTTACTAGAAAATGAAGTGATTGCAACCAAGGAAAAGCAGAATCTGAGTTAAAATCGTGAAAATTACAAATAGAAAGCATTCCTTCCCACTGTCCATCGTAAATCATCCAATCCAAAGGTCTCCCAGAGGTCAGGTGGGAGGACACGTCTGGCAGTGTCATCAATCAGGAATGCCATGACCGTTGACCCGATAGCAGCTTCAAAGATGCAGCACAGTAGCTTAAGTCTCACTTTCGTTTCTCTCCTATACTAGCTCCCCCCTCCCCCCATTACCATGGCAGCCAAAGTAGTAAAGGCGGAGGCTGACAAAAGTGCGACAAAAGGGACCCCCAGAAACCTTAAGAGAGAAAGAGCAGCAAGGCAAGAGAGAGATCCTTCCTGGGTTCCCCAATATTTTCCTGGAGCCTTGCTTTAAAGGCACCCAGGCGATCAAGGCTCTCGGGAAGCATTAAGCAGACGCGCAGGCCAAAAAGGAGCAGAATAACAAGGGAGGGAGGGAAGGCAGCCTTTGGATCATCAGACCGACCCAGAGCAGCAGCAGCGGCAGGGCGAGAGGCAGGAGCTACCAGCCGGGGGTGAGGGCGGTTCTCATGCTGCTGCTTCTGGCTGGGAAGCTGGAGGAGAACTGCTGCCACCCGCTCACCCATGCCGGCCGCGACTGCTTCCCGGCCGGCACGTCTCTTACCCTGACAGAGGTTCCTCCGGCACGGACTCAGCTCCTGCACAGCCCCTGCTGCTGCTGCTCTTCTAGGGCGCCCGAGCTGGCCAGGCACTCCAGACTGCAGAGGTGCATTGGTGCCATGGACTGGAGGGCTGGGGCCATGCAAGAAGCCTGCTTGGGGAGGGAGAGAAGCCCTGGCCCGCTCTCCCCTAGGAAGCGACCAGTGGGATCCCTTCTCCGCGTCTTTGGGCATGTGAGCTGGTCTTTGCACGCACCTGCATGCCAGATACCAGACCAGGTGGCCAGCGTGCATGTGTGCGCATGCGCCTGCATGCACTCCGGACAGCTACTCTTTCGGTTTTTGATGTTCCTGCGTACTTGAAGACCAGCTGGCTGGCGCACCAGAACCCAGAAGAGCAACAAACAATGGCTCCGCATGCCCAGAGGGTTGGGTCTGCGTGCCACTTCCGACACACGTGCCATAGGTTCGCCATCACGATCCTATCATATTTTCCAGCCATATGTGTATTTTTTTCCAGTATTTTTTGGCTTTGGGGCATGTCCACACATATGGTAGTATGAGCCTGGTGTCTGATTGCATTTTCAACATTTAACCAATTTGTTTTTATATATGTTCGTTAATCTTGCAGGTGAGTAATGCCATCTGTAAAACATTTTATAGAGGTTTTTGTTATATGCTGTTGACATTGTAAATTTATGATTTCTATTCCATAATTTCTCCCACCTGTCCAAATCTATTGTATAGCCAAAATTCTTAGCCCAAATTATCATTCTTTTACTTGTTCTTCCAATTTGCAAGTTAATAAGTAATTGTATATCCTCTTAATTAATTTTTGATCTGTTCCCATTAATATCCCGCTTGTTTGGTTCATTGTAAAACCCATATTCCTGCCTGTCTTTTTCGTACCTGGATTGTATTTGCAACTGTGGTCACCATGTTAGGTCAATCCCTAATCTTTTTAATTCTTGTTTTTAGTTCTCCCCTTTTGTTTAAAAGTCCTTGTATCTTAGAATTTTATCCATATTTATGACATTGAGATATATCCATGCCTCCATTATAGATAACCGTATCAGCATTTTCAAATAGTGTTGTTTAATTTTGGTTCATGCTAGCAGTAGTGAATTTCTAATGTGATGCCTCTGGAAGTAGCTGTATATCTTTCCCTTCTCATACCATAAGAAGGCATGCCATCCCAGTTGCAGATCATGACCTTCCAATGTTAATAGCCTTATATTCCTCAGGTTGACCCACTCTTTCACCCACAAAAGTGCCGATGCTGGGTAATACAACTCCTAACCCGGAAGACCAAAACCACCTCAACTTTTAAGATCATATATCAGTTTTAATTTTATTCTCGCCTTTTTCCCTTGCTATACAAATTTTAATATCAACTTATTTAGGTCTTCAAAATATTTTTCCCCAATTTTATTGGAATCATCTGAAACAGGTATAATAATCTCGGCAGGATGTTCATCTTAATTGTAACTATTCTCCACAATCCGTTTTAATCCGTTCCAAATCCGTTTTAATTTGTGCTTTCAATTTGTCGTAATTGTCTTCTTTGAGAGTTACACATCTTGCCGTCAATTGGATCCCTAAGTATTTAACTTTTTTTTTACAATTTGCATATTCGTTATTCTTGTAAATTCTCTCTTTTGTTTTATCTGTAAAAATTTTAACCAATATTTTTGTTTTCTCTTTGTTTATTTTCAAACCTGCAACTGCCCCATATTCTTCTATCTTTGTAGTTAATTTAGGTCCTGTTTCCTGTGGGTCTTCTAAAATAAACACCAAGTCATCAGCAAAAGCCTGTAACTTATACTCCTCCTTCTTAATTTTCATACCCTTTATTTCATTATCTTGTCACACATTTCTGTCTAATACCTCTAAAGTCAATATGAATAGCAGTGGAGATAAGGGACAACCTTGCCTTGTGCCTTTTGTTACGTTAAACTTCTCAGTCATGTCACCATTCATAATCACCTTTGCTGTTTGTCTATGATATAGTGTTTTGATAATATTGGTAAATTTCTCTCCAAAGTCCATATATTCTAATTGTGCAAACATGAACTGCCAACTCAAATTATCAAAACACTTTTTGTGCATCAAGAAAAATCATAGCCATCTGCTTTCCCGAGTATGTCCTAATATTCCAGTGTATTCAGGATCGTCTGCATATTATTTTAGATTTGCCTCTTAGGTAAGAAACCATTCTTGTCCGTGTGAATGAAATTTAAAAATCTTTTCATTCTTTCTGTGATTATTGAGATATAGATTTTGTAATCCACATTTGACAATGATAATTTGTAATAAATTGGAATCTTCTTTAGGTATCAATGTTATTATTGCCTCAGTCCATGTTTTAGGGATCTTTGCTTCCAACAATACTTCATTGTAGATTTCTAGCATGGATGGGCCTAAGATCTCTTGTAATTGTTCATAAAATTTTGCCAGTAGCCCATCCAGTCCTAATATTGTTATTTTTTTCCTCTTGATTGCTTCCGTTAATTCCATCATTGTAATTCTTTCATTTAACATTGTTTTCACATCATCCAGTATTTTTGGTAGGTTGACTTCTTCCATATATTGTTTAATTCTGTCTTCTGGTATGTTTTCTTTACTATATAATTTTTCATTAAATTCTTTTATTATTTTTTTCTTGTCTTCATTTTTATGTCGAATCGTACCCATCTCGTCTCGTAACTTTTGTATCAGTTTCTTTTCTTTCTCTTTTTTGAGTCTAAATGCCAGCCATCTCCCCAGCTTGTTTGCATTTTCAAAGAAATTTTGTTTAGCTGCCTTAATTTTTTGTGCCACTTCTTCTTTCTGTAAGATATTTAATTCATGTTTTACTAGTTCCATTTGATTTATGCCATTTCTTTTTTGTGGGTCTTTCTGTAGTTCCAATTCTAATATTTTATATTGTTCTTCTAGTTCCTTTCTTCTCTCCTTCTTTTCCCTATTTTTCCTTCCTATATAAGGGATCACTAACTCCCTGGAATATGCCTTGGCAGTATCTCATACATTTTGCAGGGACATTTCTCCATTTTTATTTTCTTTGAAAAAGAATTCTATTTCCTTCTCCATTTTCTTTATAAACTCTTTATCTTCCAATACTGACTTTTAGTGTCCATCTTGATTTTCTTGTTTGACCTTTCCACTTTACTTTTATTGGGTTATGGTCTGCCCAAGTATTTGACTCCACATCTACTTCTTGTATATTCTCTTGCAGTTCTGGTGACATCCATGTCATGTCAATTCTCGACCATGATTTATGCATATTTGAATAGAAAGTATATTTTTTCTCTGGTTGTAATTCCCTCCAAGCATCTTTAATTCCTAATTCCTCCCTCATTTTAAAAAAAGTCTTTGGTAATGTCCTCCTTGCCTTTTGATTTGTTTTGCTACTTTTATAGTCTAATTTTGCATCAACAATTGCATTAAAGTCTCCCACAATATAAACGTTATCATATTCTATTTCTGTAATTTTCTTGTGTAGTTGATCATAAAACACTTCTTGATTAGTATTTGGTGCATATATTACTATTAATAATGTCCGTTTATAATTGATCATTACTTCCACTATCAAAATTCTTCCTTCATCTTTATAAATTTGTTTTGATTCTATGGATTCTTTGATATAGAGGGCCACCCCTCTTTTTTTCTGCTGTGCCAGTGAGACATATTCCCCATTTTAGAGTTTTCCAATAGTTTATAGTGGTCCTTTTTAATATGTACTTCCTGGAGACAGATCAGATCTAAGTTCATTTTTTTTTAGTTTATTGAAAAAGATTTTCCTTTTCATTGCCAAATTCAAACCATTAACATTGACTGACATTAAAGTAGTTTCTTCTCCCATCCTTTTTACTTGTAGATCGGTCTAGCAGTTCTAACGGTTCTTATTTCTCTTTTCTTTTACTCTAGCTTCTTCCTGTTCTGCTCTTTCTCTTTGCTCCCTTTCATTCCCTTTTAGCTGTAATGGTTCCTCTTCAACCAATACTTCTTGGCTCTTATCACCTATTTTCTCTCTTTTCTCCTTTTCTTCCTCCATTCCAAAATGTTGTTCATTAAATTCAATTGCCTTGAGACTATCGCCTTGAGACAATAGACTATCTATTGAGTCTAATCTATATCTTTCTTCATGCCAAGTCACCAATAGACCTTCAGGTATCAGCCACCTAAAATGTATGTCATATTTAATCAATTTTCTTGCCAGAAATTGGTATTCTCTTCTTATGACTCATTATAGAATCATTATTTCTTTTTCTTTGTACATCATCGGCTTTCCTCTAGCTTTCTGAAGTATTTCCATTCTAGTCATTGTTTTCAGGACCTGAATGTGTCAGGACATTTTCAGGACTCTGGGGAGTCTATTCCTCCTTACATAGCCTGTATGGACTTGATAGGCTTCATCCATCTCTGATAATAATAATAATAAATAATAATAATAATAATAATAATAATAATAATAATAATAATAATAATAATAATAATAACAACAATAACAATAATAATTTTATTTCTATACCGCCCTTCTCCTGAAGGACTCAGGGCGGTGTACAGCCTATTTAAAAACACAAGACAAACATCAATTTAAAATTTAAAATTATTAAATAAATTTGGCTCCATTTAAAACCCCAGAAATTTAAAATACCCCAATTTAAAATTATTATGTCAATAGCCCGGCCTGGCGGAACAACAGGGTCTTCAGTGCACAGCAAAATACCCGGAGGTCGGGGATCTTACGTATTTCCGGGGGCAGTTCATTCCACAGGGCTGGGGCTCCCACAGAGAAGGCCCTCCCCCTGGGTGTCGCCAGCCGATATAACTTGGCCGATGGCACCCTGAGGAGACCCTCTCTGTGGGAGCGAACTGGCCAGTGGGAGGCTATTGGTGGCAGAAGTCGGTCTCGAAGGTACCTGGGTCCTATGCCATGGAGCGCTTTAAAGATAATGCCTCCTGCTTTGCTCACTTCCAAGACTTCAGCCAACAACTCTGCCATCTTATCCCGAGAGATCTTCCCCTTTCTCTTCTTCTATATTTTGAAATCGTAGAAAGAATTCAGCTTTTTCCATCTCCAGGGATATTATCGAGGGCCCCAGTGTCTTGTCCACCTGAGTTAATCTCTGGTCCATTTCCACCACCTTTTTCTCAGTTTGTTCTGATTTTTTCTCTACTTTTTAAATTCTTTCTTCATTCTTTATCATTATTTGTTGGATGTTTTCCACTTTATCGTCCATTTTTTGTATTCTTTCATGTAGTTTGGTCATTGACTCCTGTATTGATTGGAACATTGCTTTTGTTTCCACCTGCATTGCGTTTCTTTCCTGCACCAGAAAATTATCCAAGGATTGCCAGACTTGGGGCAGCAGATGCTGCTGCTGAGGGATTCGAAGTAGTTTTCTTCATCTTTCAATATTAACATATAGAATAGACAATAGTTTCACAACACACTCCCAAGTATTCCACTATTCCTTCCCAGTTGTCACCCAACTGCAGTAAGCTTTTTGTAACACTCTCACTACCAAATTCCTCTATCCATCTTATTACCACTTCTGCCCAAATAGTCCATAATATATCAGTTCAAGAGTACCTTTTAGTATAGTTTTTCACCCTTCTTCTCTACTTTTTTCCACAATATTGTGTAGAAATTATATAGAAATAGAATATAAATATAAATACTATGTTTCCTAAAGTCCACAGGGTCCAAAATATGTCTTTCACAAATGTTGTAAGGCAAACCAAAATACCTCTCACAAGTCGTCTTTGATTCTTCTTCTCTTCTTCTTTGGTGAATAGGCTATCAAAGTTTATTTGTAATCCACTTAGGCCCACATATGACCCAACAATCTTTCACAGAGTGTCCCATGAGTTCTTATATAACTATTTTAATTTCTTTTTTCTTCTCCTTTTGTAATATCAAAAATTAATTATATTCCATCAATGTAATTTATAATCCAGCCCAATTTAGCAAGTCTTTATAGGTTCCCAACTTCTAAGTTTTAAAAGTCTTAAAGGAAAGCAGGAAAAAACAAAAGCGGGGGAGTCCAAAGATGTTCTATTTAAAATGTTTCCAGTTTCAGCCTGCTTACATTTATTATCTGATTTTGCACGGTCATAGCTCTTCCACTCTCTGCTCCAGCCTTCCAGACTAAACAAGTTGCAGGTGTCAGAAGATTGTTGTTTCATTTACTGTAATCATTTGCTGTACTCCATAACTCAAGGTCATGTCTATTCAGAAGTCCTTTATCTCTTTAAACACTTTCTCTGCCAGCCGGTACCAGTAGATGGAGCGTTTATTCTATTTCCTCTATTTTAGTCCCGTCACCTCTTGATTTAAATTTAAAGCTTAAAGCATTTCTTTTTTACAATCAAATGTTTCCCGATTTTAATAAAAAGGGGACTACTGAGCTTCACCCCAAATAAAACTTTAGTCTCTTGTTTCTATCTCTCCCACATTTTCTTGTAGCAAAATAGTAAACTTTTCTATGTCTTCTTTATTAATGACTAAAAGCCTCTTCGCCACAAAGTCCAGAGGGGGAAAGTTTAAAATCCCACCTCCTATCCTTTAGTCTCACTCTCAACTAAATCCAAATTGAGGGAGAGCCAAGTCTTTTCTTTTGAAGCAGAAGTCAGGAAAATCTCACCTAGAACAAACACACTGCTGAATGATCTTCTTTTAACTATCCGGTCTGGCTGCCAGGGCTTCTAATAGCTTGCAATGGCCGTCAATCACTCCTTGCCGGTCTGAGAGGATTTTCTCTACTGCCACAGGGATTTGCAGACTCCCTGTGGTTCGCAGTGTGTCCTCTCTTCTTCACCAATCCCTACAGGGTTAGCTAGGAACTCTATGGACCCCTGGCAGGGGGATTTCAACGTTTTCCAGAGCCCTGTGGAGTTCTGTCGTATCGCCTTGGCACTAGCCATGCCTTCTCCTCTGATTAATTAATTAATTAAAAAATTAATTGTTTTAAAGGAAGATTCGGGTTAATGTCAGGGTTCCAAGTAATACCCCCAACAAAATCAAAACTCTGAGGCAGACATATTCCTCAAAGTACAGATTTATTAGGCATTTCATATTGGCACATCTAGGGAAACCCAAATCTAAAGTCCCTCGGGTTTCCCCCTAGTAAAAAATACATTTTTTCCTCCTCCTACCCCTTCAAACCATCACATGGCCCAATCAGGTCACAGTCCAAAGTTCATCTGGACTCATGTCCTGCCTCTTCACACCTGGTAGGTACGTCCTTGGTTCTCAGGGGAAATAATTTTATTTTGGTTACAAAGCCCTCGCTATCTCTGTAGCAAGGGCTTTGTACCTCCCCCTCCCGTTTCCACAGCTCACCCAGCCACCACTGTGGCAGCCCTGAAGACACCAAGGAAAATGGCTGACACTATGCCTACCTGTGGTGATATGTGTTTAAGATAATTTTTCATAAATGTCCAGATTGAAATGGTATTTTGACAGATAATTAATGAACAGGAAATAGTTGTGTGATGAGAATCCTGTATTTCTTTCAGTGTGACCCAGCCCTCTTGCCAGAGCCAAACCATGTGATGCTAAACCACCTCTATGCACTCTCCATTAAGGTAATCAAATGTTGTCTGTTCTTATCATATTCTACCACATCTTGCTGTATTTGCACACTTCTCTCTCTCTACATAAGAATGGAAGAAATTGACTTCTTGTACAATTCAACATTTCAGATTTCCAAGTAGGATGGAAATGCTTGTAGAGAAACCAAAATGTAAAATTCCAGTAATACCTGAGGCTTTTAGCTTCTCTCCCTCTTGTGGGTTGTTTTGCATTGGTGCCATGGATACAGCATGATTGTTTCCTCTCAGGTTTCCTAGAAGGAGGCATCTTGTATATATTATTCTCCACTCCCTTTATTTTAAAAATTTGGGAGTTAGAAAATGAAATCACACATATGAAATACTTCCCAGTATGCATGAGTCTGTTTCCTCTATAATAATTACTCTTGGGTGTCACTCTTCTTTAGCTACTGTCTTGTGTTTTCTCCCATAGGATGGCGTCATGGTGCTTAGTGCCACCCATCGCTACAAGAAGAAATATGTCACCACTCTTCTTTACAAGCCTATTGGAGTCTGATTTCTGCATATTTCCATAGAGACTCAAGGACTCTTGCTTTTTCTGCATATGATAAAATACCAATGGGCATGGCTAGTCAGCTTCCAGATTATTTTATCAGACACAAAGGTTTGGATAACTCAGCTCTTATTCTGATTTTTCAGCACAATGAAGTTCTTCATTCCCATATGGCTATTCAGAACAAACAACTTGATAAAGCTACTAAAATCAAGTTTTGGGTGCATTATTAATATATCTCATATATTGCAAACTGTGAGACTGGCTTCTTTCTGAAACAAGACTTGCCTTGCAATCTTCCCTTCCACATTCAAAAAGAAAGAAAGTCCAGTGCCACCCTCTTTTCAAATCATATGACCATTGTTTACAAGTCATGGTGGCTGTATGAGGCCTCCAAGTACAGAGACCATGTATCTTTAAATGTGGAACAGCTCTTGTTCTCAAGTATTGAAAGTCTCTTCTAGTAGGAAATGAGATGACAATTAGACAAAATTTGACTTAGTAAAGTAGAATTGCTGTTATGTTTTCAGTATCTACTGTTGTAAAGCCTTTCTCATGTTTGCCATTTGTGGGTGCTAATTAAGTATGACCAGACCTAGTCCTGGACTGCTTGGGTAGCCATTCAGTAGCGGCTTTTCCACTATTGGGTACACCAGTGAAAAGACAATTCAATTGTCTCTTCTGAATAAATAGGAAAAAATTAAGATTTTTCATCTTTACTAAGTCACATCTCAAGGCTTCTTATAGAGCAAGCAAATGGGATCAAGTCCTTAACAAACATGACTTTCACTCATCCAAATAGAGTTACTGTCAAAAATGTTCAAAGTTCTTCATTTAAAACAACTTAGAAATAAGATGCCATCACTGATGGTTTTAAAAGAGGCTTCCCACAGGGTTTCCCTCTGCTAGAATAGGTTATCTCTCAAGGCCTCCAAGCTAATTTCATTTTAAAGGCTTAAAACTTACCTTAAAGGCTCTTGACTTGGATCTCAAGAGAATGGCAATGGTTTTCAATCATACGAAATACTTCTTTTTTTAGGAGGCAGTATAGGCCTGTTTGTACTGAGAATAAAAAAAAAACTGATGCCATTCATGAGCCAGTTTCCTGTCTGTAAATCCCAGACAGGATTCTTTTAAATGCTGGTGGAAATAATAATCAAAGAAAGAAATGAATTGGGATAAACACCTCTTATTGTCAGGCCAAGACTACACTTGCCAAGAATATTTTGAAGTCATAGTAATTTGAAGCAAGATAGCTACACTAATAAAAACAATGTAATAACGTAATAATGATATATTGGAATATCGATAAGAAATACCATTTGCCTGCAAGCAAATATTGCGGGGGCCACAAAATAGACAAAATAATAGAAAATTAAGACGCTAAAGTGTTCTGGGACTTTAGAATTCAGACAAACACCTGCCACATAACACATTAGGCTTAATAGTTGTTGATAAGAAACACAAAAAAAGTCTGGATAAGAGAGGGGTGTGGCCAGTGCCAACGGCGGTCCAGCAAATTCTGGGGTTCCTGGAAAATGCTGATATCTCAGCTGTTTTAGGGGATCCCCAGGGATCATAGCTTTCCTATAGGGACAGTGAAGAACAGAGTCACAGGCAGGCACGAACAGGGAAGTTGCAAGTTCCCTGAACTGTCTGCATCAGCCTCCAACCCAGCAGCAAGGGAAGACAGTCATTAGGAGCTGTCAAAAGCGGGGCAGCCACACACAAGAAGATAAGGGGAAAAGAACGAGTTGATCATCTGGACTATTTTGGATTGCAGAGGAAATTAAAGAGATATATTGGACAAAGGAAAATATGAGAAGGGAGTGACCTTGGGATGATTGGAAACTGGTAAGACTTTGATAAGAAGTGGTCTTGTGACTTTGTAACAGTAGGGGGAAGATATAGAAGAAGAAAAGAAGAAAGAAAGCTATTTGTTTTTTCCTTTTGCTTGATGGAATTATAAATTCTGTAAGATTTTGGAATAGTGGTATTTTGGAATATTATTTTTGCTTTCTGGTTTTTCTCTTTTTGTGCCTTTTCCTTTTTCTTTTTCCTTATAGAAATTCCCTCTTCCTGGACTTAAAAGAGTTCATTGGCAGAGTTTTTGTTTTTTCTATTTTTTGGGGGGGGGGAGAGAGATATTTTTTTTCACCTTTTTATTGCCTGGTTGGATATTTTGGGCAAACTCCTGGGTTTTGGACTAGTGAATTTTTTATTTTTGCACTGATCTAGTTTTATCTTTTCTTTTCTCTCTCTCTCTTTCTTTCCTTTTTTTTTCTTTCTTTCTCTTTCTAATTTTTTCCCCTCTATTTTTGCTCTTTTGGGCTGTTTGATTTTTCTTGGCTTTCTGTATGGTTTATGGATCAAATCTATGTGGATTAGGGTATCAAGAACCTGAAGAGTCTGATTGGGCATTTTGAATTTAAAGAAATTGAGTATTTGAATTATAAAATTGGGTAGTAAGATTTGAAAAAAAAAATAAGATGAAGAAAAAAACACAACATCTATCATCACCATCAATAACCCCTAGTACTACAGGGAAAAAGACAACAGAAATTGCATCACAGCAAAAGAAAGTCAACACAGAATTTAAAAATATGCTACAGACTATATATGAAGATCTTAAGACAAGATTAGACAAGGTAGATGAGAGAATGGAAAAAATGGAAGGAAATATAGAAAAAATGAAAGGAGAATTGAAAGAAGTTAAAGAAATGATAGGGGAAAATGAACGATGATTGTAGCAAATGAAAGAAAAAGCAGAAGCAACAGAGAAAAAAGTTGAAGAGATGGACTATAGACTTACAATTACTGATAAAAATCAGGAAAAAAACAATTATAACCCTGGAGATGAATAATGCTGATTTTTATTTAAGAAGGAAATTGAAGAAGAAAAGGGAGAAAATTTAGCAGAGAAAATTGCAGAGATACTAGCAGAAGCAATGGAAGAAAGTAAGGAAGGGATATTAAGTGGAATAGACGAGATATACAGAGTGCGCACAAGATATTCGATGAGACATAATCTACCTAGAGAAATTCATGCCAGATTCACCAAGAAAACACTGAGAACAGAGATATTGCAATTGATGAGAAACATGACGATAAAGCACAAATGGAGAGAAGTAGTGGCACTGAAGCAAATTCCAAGAAGAGTGAGAGATCTGAGAAAAGAATATCAATTTCTCATGAAATGTTTAATAAAGAGAGGAATAAATTTTAGATGGTTGATTCCAGAAGGAATATTGGTGAACTGGCAAGAACAAAGATACAGATTAGACTCAGTAGAGAAAGCAGAGTTATTTTATAAACAATACATAAATGTCCAAGAGGAAGGAAGATTGAGGGAAGAAAAAGGGGATGAACAACAGGAGGAGAAGAAGAAAGAACAATCAAGAGAGACAACGAAAGAACAAGAAGAGAGAGCGTTAAGAGAAGGAGTGAGGGCCAAAGAAGTTAAGGAATTAAGGGAGATAAGATCGACAAAACAAATAAATAAATAAGAAATGAACATTATATGGAAGTACCAATGTGACTTTCAACAACAGAAGCGTTGACACACCCAAATATGATTAACATGGATAAGACTGTAAGATATAAAGACATTTTAACAGAGAAGGGAGAATTAAAACAGAAACAAGACTTAAAAAAACAAGGGATTGAGATTGACTGGTATACACGGCTGAGATACAATCAAGACATGATAAAAATTTGAAACAATATGGTTTTAATTTGGGGGAATCAGAGTTGGATCAGATAATGACTGGAAAGGATGAAAAAATGATTAAAAGACTGTATAATTATTTGTTGCAAATTAGCTTGGAAGATGAGATAAAAGAGACAATGATAACATGGGCAATTTTGGATATGCAATAGAATTAGAGAAATGGCAACAACTATGAGAAGAATTATAAATTGACAATGGCATACAAAGAAAATCTATATAAAATGTTTTATAGGTGGCATATGCCACCAGAAAGATTAGCAAAGATGTTTAAGAATAAATCAGCCAAATGATGGAAATGTTTGCATTTGCTGGGATCATACTATCAAATGTGGTGGTCATGTTTAGAAGCAAAAAATTATTGGTCTAGAATACAGAAATGGTTGGAAGAAATATTACATAAATCTATACAATTAAAACCAGAGTTTTTTTATTGGGTATTCTCCCTGAGAGATATAGTAAAGAAGATGTCTATTTAACTATACATATAATAACAGCAGCAAGAATTGTATTTGCACAAAATTGGAAGACAGAAAAAATTCCATCAGAAGGTGAAGTAATAAAAAAGATTTTAGACTGTGTCTAAAAATGAATAGATTAATTCTAAGAATAAGAGATAAAGGGGAATCAGTGTATTTCAAGACATGGGGAAGATTTTATATATGGTTAGAAAAGAAATATGAAGATAAGAGGGTCGATAAATGATTTAGATAATAGAAAGTCAAACAAGGGAGAGGATAAAAAAGAAATAGAAACCCATATGACACCAGAGTAAATGAAAAAGGGGGATGGGAGGGGGGAAAGAAAGATAATAAGAATAAATGTACAATTATGATGATAATACTGATAGATAGAATAAATCTGAAAAGAAATTGAAAGAAAGTATATACTATTAGAATATAGGAGTTGCTCGGATACCAAACAAGGATAATATTTCACAGCAAAGAAGATAGAAAGGAGAAAGGAGTAGAGGGTAGGAAGAGGAGAGGGAAAGGAGGGAGAGGAATGGAAGAAAGGGAAAAGGAGAGGAAGGAAAGGGACAGGAGTAGGGAGAAGGTGAGAAGGGGGAAAAGAAGAAAGGAGAGGGGGAAAGGAAGGGGAAGTAGGAGAGGAGGAAGGAGAAAGGAGGAGAGGAGGGAGGGAAGGGAAAGAGAAGAAGGTTTGTTGCAAAATGATGGAAGAAAGGGTAGAAGAGCAACTCCGAATGTAATTAAAATACCTTATTTTAATGCTTTCTTTAAGGAAAACATGTATATGTATGATTAATTATAAGAAAATGTACATTTTATATTATGTGTATAAGAAATAAAACTGAAAAACTTTTTTTTAAAAAAGTCTGGATAGTGAACATTGCAATACCTAAAGACAGCAGAATAGAAGAAGAAGAATTGGAGAAAATCACAAAATAGAAAGATCTGCAAACAGAAGTAGCATGACTGTGGCAAGAGAAAGCAACATTACTACCCATAGTAATAGTAATAGGCACCTTGGGTGCCTCAACACAATGTGCCTCAACACATTGGAGCACCATTTCAACATCATTGAATTTGACAGAATCACCATTAGTCAATTGCAAAAGATATCTGTACTTTGAACATCTTACATGCTGCAACAATACCTTTAACCACCATGAAACAATCATATTTGTCTATTCCAGGTCCTTGGAAAGAACTTGATAGGTAGAGAAAACTACCAAATCCAGTCTAAATATCTGACTGACTGTACCATCATCATAATAGAAATGCATGATGTATCCATTCCTTAATCCTAACAGTATAAACAAAATTTTGCACCATACTCCAAAGAATCAAACGGTAAGACTAGGGTACTTTTGGAGCCCAATCTCTGATGGTGCCATTCTGAGTACCCTTTTCTTTGACAATAGCATTTGTGGCTAAGGTCTAGTCTCGGTGCATATTTATATACTCCATATAAATAGCTTTAGTCTTGTTATTGCACAATAACAAGATTAAAGCTATTCATATGGAGTATACAAATCAGGGGTGAAATGCTCCCGGTTCAGACTGGATCGGGCGATCCAGTAGCGATCGTGGCAGGTGGTTTAGAAAACAAGTAGTGATGGCGGCATGAGGCTCTGCCCACCCACCCAGTCATCATTATTTCCTTTTACTTCCGGAGAACCGGTAGTAAAAAAATGCTTTAAAAGTTTAAAAAAAAAAAGTTCCAACAATCAGCTGAGCAACGCGTAATGGTCAGAACTTTTTTTTTTTTTTTTTTTTTTTTACTTTTTAAGCATTTTTTTACTACCAGTTCTGGAGAAACTAAGCACTCGGCTGCTCCCCCTTTTCAGTCAACCCGAGCTTCCTGCTGTGGATTTTCACGCCTTGCTTCACACGCCTGGGATCATTGCCCTTGTCTTCTTCCTCCTCCTCTCCGTCTTCCAAGTGGAAAAACGCCAGGAGCAAGTGCAAAAAGAAGTGCTTGTTTGCTCCTGGCATTTTTCCATTTGCAGGAAGCTTTTGTACCTGTGAAGGCAAGTCTGGCTTCCTGCGCTGCTCACTAAAAACCTCACCAGTACTGCTGTGCACGCAGCTTGTGTGTGTATGTGTGGACGTCGGGCATGGGCTGCTGCGAAAGACCAGGAGCAAAGACATACACACATACACACACACACACACACACACACACAGGCTTTAAAAGTCCATTAGAACGACTCAGGGCTCCTTCTGTTTGGCCTCAAGTTTATGCAGCAAGGAAAAGGAAGGTTGTGTGTGTGTGCTCCCCCAAGTTCCATACTGTGCCCTGCCTTTCCCTACCTCAGCCCCAGAACTTGTGTGCCTGGTTGCTCATCCCGCCCACCCGATGCTCGCTCACCCCCCTGCCTGCCCATCCTGCCCAGCCACTACTTGCGGAATCTAGCCACGTACTTCTGCTCACCATTTCTGGCAAAGGTAAGGCCGATGGGCATGGGCCGGTGGGTGGGGGAGGGAGAGCTGGCAGAGAGGTGATACCGATGCACACGGGAAGGGAGGGGAATGCGCAGGAGTTTGTGGCACCGAAGCCCTTCCCAAGTGTTTTCCCCAGCCGGCCTGGCCTGTGAGGGAAGCACGTGGGAGATCCTAGATGCAGTTTACTCATGAGCAACATTGGCCAGGAAGCAGGGAGAAAGGCCAATGGTGCTCACGAGTAAACTGAGGCTCCTAAGGGGGAGGTCGAGTCTCCCTGCGCACAACTTCACCTGAGGGCATCGCTGGCAGCCAGTTCCTGCATCAGGAGGTCCATGATCTTCCAGCAGCACTCGGCCTCCTCAATTTGTGGAACTGATGAACCGATGCAAACCAGCTGAATCCCATCACTGATTATATGCCTGTTTATACAACCAAGGATTGTATTAACTTTTTTGGCTGCTGCTGCAAACTGGTGGTTCATGTTTAAGGGATCATCCACTATTGCTTTTGAGCTAGGTTTTGCCTAATCTGTACTTGTAGTTTTGGTTTTTCCTTCCTAGATGTAAAATCTTGTTTTTCTCCACATTAAATTTCATGTTGTTGGATAGTGCCCATTATTTAGTCTGCCAAGATCTTTTTGGATTAGATGGAATTATTGTGATTGAATTTGAAGTGAATATTGAATAGAAATGGTTGAAAAGAACTGAAGCTTGAACTGGTTTGCCTTATTGAAATATACTGCAGTGCCATCTAGTGGCAGAAGAAAAAAGACTTAGAATTAACTATAAGCTTGAAAGCTGACCTTGACTGATAAGAAAGCAGATGTGCAAAAGAGAGAGACATATCAGAGAGGAAAAGAGATGGGAGTGCTGACTTTGCTCTTACTTTTTGAACTTTTTAAACTTCTATTTCTTTTTCCTTTTTTTTTTTTGGGGGAGCTTTTTGAAATACTCTGTTTTGGAACTGTGTTGTTGGATTGTTTCTTTCTTCCTTTTTTACTTATTAATGAAGATTGTTTAATTTGACCTGTTTTCCTTTTTATTCTTGTTTTTTTCTTTTCTTTTTTTCTTTTCTCTCTCTGCTTGACTGAAAAAAGAAGTGGTTTGTCTAGAATTTGGATTAAGACAAGAAGAGCCTGAAGACTTGCTTGCTTTTTTCTTTTTTCTTTTCTTTTTCTCTCAGGATATTTTTTTAAATCCTTTTTTTTTCTTTTCTTTTTTTTTCTTTGTGTGGTCTTTTTTCTTCTTCTTTGGCTTATTGGCAGTATTTTTTGTATTTCTTTTGGGGGGGGGCGATTGGTTTTTTTTTTTCTCCTTTCTTTTTTTCCTTTTTCTTATTTTTTTTTTTCTAATCCACCCAACAGGGAGGATTAGATATTTGGATTATAAATAAACCATAAGTGGATTATAAATTTGAGATGAAGAAATTTACAGCACATTTACAGAAATTTACACTCGGGAGCGAGCCCCTCCATGACAGAATCACAAAAAAATCTGAGGCGATGGATTTAAAAAATCTTATACAGACACTCCATAATGATTTGAAAGAGGACTTAAAAGAAGTGAAGGAGTTGATTGGGAAAAATGAAGAAAGAATTCAAAAAGTAGAGGAAAAGGCAGATTTGACAGAAAAGAAAGTGGAAGAATTAGAAGAAAAATTGATATTAATTGACAAAAATCAAGAGAGAACAATTATTTCTTTTGAAATGGACCATTCTGATTATTATCTAAGATTTCAAAATATAGAGGAAAAAAAAGGGGGAAACTTGCCAGATGTGATAGCTAAGGTGTTGGCAGAAGCTATGGAAGAACCCAAGGAGAAGATTTTAAATGAGATCAACGAGGTTTTTAGAGTACACACAAGGTACGCAATGAGAAATAAACTACTGAGAGAAGACCATGTAAGATTTACAAAGAAAGCCATAAAAACAGAGATACTACAAATAACAAGGAATACTGCACTGAAATATAAATATAAAGATAAAGAAATAGTAGTATTGAGACAAATACCGAGAAGAGTCAGAGACTTAAGGAAAGAATATCATTTCCTAACAAAATTCTTAATCACAAAAGGAGTGAGTTTTAGATGGCTAATACCAGAAGGAATATTGGTGACATGGCAAGAACAAAGACACAGATTAGACTCCATTGAAAAAGCAAAATTTTTTTATGAGCAATTTTGTGGACCATTAGATGATGGACAACTGGGAGCAGCAAGAGACTGAATACAAAGAAGAAACTATAAAGGAAAAAGAAGAAAGGACCAAAGAAAAGGAAGAAAGAGCAATAAGAGAAGAAGCAAGAGCAAAGGATGCAAAAGAACAAAGAGAGACAAGAGCAACGGGATCAAAAGTTAGTAATAAGTAAAATATGGAAGAAGAAATAAAAGCAATATCAATAAACGTAAATGGATTGAACTCAGCGACAAAAAAGAACAGAACTCTAAACAAGTAAAGATGGACATTATGTGCTTACAAGAAGTACATACAGTATTAGAAAACAAAACACAACATTATTAGAATACTCAAAATTAGGAATCTTATTTAGCTCATTGATACAACAAAGCAAAAGAGGAGTAGCTTTATATATTAAAGAAAAATTAGAACCTAAATCAATATTTGTGGATGACAAAGGGAGGATTTTGATCATGGAAGTAAGGATGAACTCTAAACAAATACTCTTTTTTTAAAAAAAAATTATTGAATATACAATTTAAAAACATTAGACTTGGTGCGATGTTTCTGGTACATATTTTTCTAACACTTTTTCTTTCATGTATATTACAATATAACATCATGCATATTCCATATATACTTTTTGTACATTCAATCATACTTCAGTTACATACATATGCCCTTCGTATCTATTTAAATCCAATTTAATCCTAATATTTCTTATATTATTTTATTTATTCTTCTCCCCTTTTCTTCCCTCTGTTTCTAATTTTCTTATCACTACATTCCTCCTTTTCTCTAGCTATTTATAAAATGTATTCCAGGTTACATAGAATTCCAATTCATCTTTATCTTTGAGCTCCATTGTTAACCTGTCAATTTCTGCACAGGTCAATATTTTGTTGATTATTTCTACCTCCTGTGGGTTCTCTCTGCACCAAATACTCTTAATAGCGCTATATGCACCAAATGACAAACAAGAAGAATTCTATGGGAATGGCAAGAAGAATTCTATGGGAATATATACTTTTTGTACATTCAATCACACTTCAGTTACATATATATGCCCTTCGTATCTATTTAAATCCAATTTAATCCTATCTAATATTTCTTATATTATTTTATTTATTTTTCTCCCCTTTTCTTCCCTCTGTTTCTAATTCTCTATCCCTACATTCCTCCTTTTCTCTAGCTATTTATAAAATGTATTCCAGGTTACATAGAATTCCAATTCATCTTTATCTTTGAGCTCCATTGTTAACCTGTCCATTTCTGCACAGGTCAATATTTTGTTGATTATTTCTACCTCCTGTGGGTTCTCTCTGCACCAAATACTCTTGATAGCACTATATGCACCAAATGACAAACAAGAAGAATTCTATGGGAAGTTACACAGGAAAATACTAGAATTGAAATAGGAAAATATATGTATATTGGGTGATTTTAATGCTGTGATAGATGCTGATTTTGATTATAAAACAACAAAAACAAATAAGAAATCTAGAAAAATACTTCCAAAGTCTTTTTTTACAATGATAAAAGAACTAAGCATTCAAGATGCATGGAGAAAAAGATTTGAAAGAAAAACAATATACTTTTTATTCAAATAGACATATGTCACGGTCTAGGATAGATATAATATGGATGTCAGCAAATTTAATAGATAAACTATATGAAGTAAATATTGAAACAAATATTTGGGTGGATCATAACCCAAGTACAATAACATGGAAAGGACAAAAGAAAAAACCAAGATGGACTTTGAACTAAACAATTATAAATGAAAAAGAATTCCAACAGTTTATGGAAAAGGAAGGAGTTAGAGTTCTTTTTTAAAATGAACAAAAAAGAGGATACATCACTTCAGAATGTATGGGATACAATGAAAGCATATATCAGAGGATTGGCAATAATTTACCTGGGGAAAAAGAATAAAAAGAAAAGACAGACACAGAAGAAATTGGAAGAGGAGTATAAAAGGTTAGAGAAGGAACTACAAAAGGATGCACAAAATAATAAAGTTAAAAAACAAATGGAATTGAAAAAACACGAAATAAACCTAAATGAACAAGAATTTTTGGCATGTAAACTAAGATCAGCTAAGCAATTTTTTTTTGAAAATGCAAATAAACCAGGTAGATGTTTGGCATATAAAATGAAAAAAAAGAAGGAGAAGAAATTAATTAATCGCTTACAAGATGAAAAAGAAAATGTATATTATAGAAGTGAAGAAAAGAAAAAAATAATTCAGAATTATTATGAGAGGCTATATAATCAAGAGAAGATACCTGATGAAGATAAAACAATTTCTAGAAAAACCTGACTTAGCTAAAATACCTAAACAATATAAAGAAGCACTAGAAGAAAGAATAACTATGATGGAGCTAACAGAAGTGATTAAAAGACAAAAAAAATGAGGACCGGATGGATTACCAGCAGAATTATACAAATCACTACAAGATGTGTTAAGCAATGTAATGCTGGAACTATTTAATGAACTCTTAGTAAAAACAAAGATGCCAAACTCATGGATGGAGGTGTATGTTACACTTATACACAGATTTGCAACAAGTTAAAAACTATAGACCAATTTCGTTGTTAAATGTAGATTATAAGATTTTTGCTTCAATAATGGTGAATAGATTAAAGAGACTACTAAATGAATTTATTCACATGGACCAAAATGGCTTTTTACCTAAAAGTCAAATTAGAGACAGTATGAGGATAATTCTGAATACCCTGGAATATTATGAAACACACTCAGAAAAACAAATGGCGATGATATTTCTAGATGCATAGAAAGACTTGACAATGAGGAATGGCAATTTATGATAAAACAATTACAGATAATGGATTTTGGGGAGAGATTTATAAATATGATAAAAACAATTTATGATAAACCATCAGTTAAGATAATGATGAACAGAGAGATAATTTAAAAAGTCAATATAATGAAAGGAACAAGACAAGGATGTCCGTTATCTCCATTGTTATTTGTGTTGACTTTAGAAATATTAAATAGAAATGTAAGGCGAAATGAAGAAATAAAAGGAATGAAAATTAAAAAGGAAGAATATAAACTGCAAGCCTTTGCAGATGATTTGGTTTTTATTTTGGAGGAACCTCAGATAACAGTTCCCAAATTACTAGAACAAATAGAGTATGGAGAGGTGGCAGGTCTAAAAATAAATAAAGAAAAAACAAAAATACTGGTGAAAAATATTACAGAAAAACAGAAAAGAGAATTGGAGGAGAAATTAGATATACAAATTGTGAAGAAAGTAAAATATTTAGGAATACAACTAACTTCAAGATGTGTAACGATAAAAGAAGATAATTATTATAATTTAAAAAGACAAATTGAGAAAGATCTGGAGAAATGGAAAAAATTACAGTTATCATTAATGGGAAAGATTGCAACAATTAAGATGAACATACTACCAAGACTATTGTTTTTATTTCAGACAATACCAATAAAAGTGGAAAAGACTTATTTTGAACATCTTAATAAAATAATAAGGAAATTTATATGGCAAAGAAAGAAGGAGACAATCAACATAAAAATGTTACAAGATGCGAGATTGCGTGGAGGATTTGGACTGCCGAATTGGGAACTATACTACCAGGCAGCAGCGTTGACTTGGATGAGAGAATGGATTGAATTAAGAAACATAAGACCTTAACCTTGGAAGGACATGATTTACAATTGGGATGGCATGCTTTTTTATGGTATGGCAGAAGTAAGATGCATACGTATTTTCAAAGACACTACGTAAGAAACACATTATTATTGGTTTGGGAGAAAGTTAGAAATAAATATTATTTGAAAATACCAACATAGCTATCAACAATGGAAGTGTTAATACACCTAAATATTATTAATTTTAGGAATATTCTTAGATATAAGGATATATTAACAGATAAGGGGGAATTGAAAGGGAAACAAGAAATAGAAGAACAAGGGATTGAGATGGATAGGTATACACATATGCAAATACAAACAAGATACGAAAAAGATGTGAAATTATATGATTTTTATTCAGAAATGACAGATCTGGATAGGATACTCACAGGAACAGATGATAAAATAATTTTAAATATATATATTTTTAAATATATATATATATATAGAAATGTTATAATAAATGTAATGATATATTTAATGTAATGATATATTTAAATATATATCTTCGAGACCGCCTTCTGCCGCATAGCTCCCAGCGACCGGTAAGATCCCATAGAGTTGGTCTCCTCTGGGTCCTGTCAGCTAAACAATGTCGGCTGGCGGGTCCGCGGGGGAGGGCCTTCTCTATGGCTGCGCCAGCTCTCTGGAAGCAGTTACCTCCTGAGGTCCGGACCATCCCCACCCTATTGGCCTTCCAAACAGTGATGAAGACCTGGCTTTTCTGGCAGGCCTGGGGCCATTAATCTCACTCTTGTAATCTGGCGAGATCCGGCCATGAATGGTGTGAATGAGTTTTTAACGTTTTTAATGTTTTTTAATTTTTCAATGTCTTTTTATAATGATTTTTTAAATGTATTGTGAGCCACCCTGAGTCTTCGGAGAGGGGCGGCATATAAATTTAATTAATTGATTAATTAATTAATTAATTAATTATTTTTACTTACAATTGAATTAGAAGAAGAGCAGGTAAAAAATAATGGGGAAAAAACTTTGGATACACAATTGAGCTAGATAAATGGCAGCAGTTATGGGAAAGGAATTACAAATTTGCTTCAATGATGCCCTTGAAGTGATGTCCTGGTACCTAGAGTCTGTGCGGATCTGGATGGGGAGAAACAGACTCAGGCTCAACCCGTCCAAGACTGAGTAGCTGTGGTTTCCGGCATCCCGATATAGCCAGTTGGTGCCATCACTGACTATTGGGGGCGAGTCGTTGGCCCCCACAGAGAGGGCTCCCAATTTGGGTGTCCTCCTGGATACATGGCTGTCTTTAGAAGAACATCTGACGGCTGTGGCCAGGAGGACTTTCTATCAGGTTCGCCTGATTTGCCAGTTGCATCCCTTTTTGGATCGGGACTCCTTATGCACAGTCACTCATGCCCTCGTCACTTCCCGCCTGGACTACTGTAATGCTCTCTACATGGGGCTCCCCTTGAGGAGCACCCGGAGGCTCCAACTGGTCCAGAATGTGGCCACACGGGTGGTTATGGGAGCGACATGGTGCTCCCATGTAACACCTCTTCTGCGTGAGCTGCACTGGCTCCCGGTGGTCTTCCGGGTGCGCTTCAAGGTATTGGTTACCACCTTTAGAGCGCTCCATGACTTAGGACCTGGGTACCTACGAGACCACCTTCTGCCACCAGTAGCCTCTCACCGGCCAGTACGCTCCCACAGAGAGGGGCTCCTCAAGGTGCCGTCAGTCAAACAGTGTCGACTGGCGGCCCCCGGGGGAGAGGCTTCTCTGTGGGGGCACCTGCCCTTTGGAACGAGCTCTCCCCGGAGATACGGAGTATCCCAGATTTACACACTTTCTGCTGTGCCCTCAAGACTTTTTTATTCCAACAAGCTGGGCTGGCCTAACTCTCTTTAATTGCTCAATTTTAATTTTAATTTGCTTTTAAAAAAGGGGGTGTTTTAATTAGTATGGGCCAAATTTGTTTAATATATTTTAAATTGTTTTTAAATTTTATATTGTATGTGTTTTATCTTTAGCTGTTCATCGCCCTGAGTCCTTCGGGAGAAGGGCTGTATATACTAAATCCAAATAAACCTAAACCTAAACAAATTAATAATGTCCACAGCATATAAAGAGAACCAATACAAAATGTTTTACAGGTGGCATATGCCACCTGAAAAATTGGCAAAATGTTTAAAGATAAATCAGCTAAGTGTTGGAAATGTCATCAGATACCAGGATCTTATTATCATATGTGGTGGGCATGTCCAGAAGCAAGAAATTATTGGATTAAAATTAAAACATGGTTAGAAGAAATGCTACAACAACATATAGATTTTTTTTAAAAAAATTGATTTATATGCCGCCCTTCTCGGGAGACTCAGAGCGGCTTACAATGCGTTAAGCAATAGCCTTCATACTTTTGCATATTTATACAAAGTCAGCTTATTGCCCCCACAAACTGGGTCCTCATTTAACCTACCTTAGAAAGGATGGAAGGCTGAGTCAACCTTGAGCCTGGTAAGATTCGAACCTGCAGTAATTGCAGGCAGCTGTGTTAATAACAGGGTGCTTTAGACCACTGTACTACCAAGGCTCTAAAACCTTTAAAACCTGAACGGTTCCTATTGGGTATCCTACCAGAGAAAATTAGTAAAGAAAACTTATATTTGATTATACATGTAATAACTGCAGCGAGGATAGTATTTGCGCAAAGATGGAAAGCAGAGAAAATAAATGTATTAATAGAAAAGTAATAAATGTGGGAGAAATGTTATAATAAATGTAATGAAAATATTGAGATATGATAAACATTGGAGGAGTAAGAAGACACAAAAGTTGCACTCAGATGATTCATTGAATGATTGATTATGTATTGTATGTTTGTCTATAAAATAAAAACACTTTTTTAAAAAGATCTTTTTGGATTCTGAGCTTGTCTTCTGGGGAGTTGGCTATTCCTCTCGCTTAGCGTCATCTGCAAATTTGATGAGTTCCCCTTCTATTCCCTCGTCTAAGTCATTTATGAAGCTATTGAAGAGTACTGGGCCTAAGAAAGAAACTTGTGGTACCCCACTGCTTACTTCCCTCCATGTAGATGTAGTACCATTAAGGACTACTAGTTGAGTACAGTTTGTCAGCTACTTACAAATCCATCTGGTGGTGATGTCTATTCTCAATTTTTGTAGTTTACCAAGAAGTAAGTTGTGATGTACTTTGTCATTGGTTTACAAAGCCTTGCTGAACTGACTGCTAGTTATAACTCTATTTGTTTCTGGATGTTTGGAGATCTTTTTATTATCTTTTTCAGTATCTTCCCAGGTGTTGATGTTAGGCTGATTGGTCTGCAGTTTCCTGGATCTGTTTCTCTCCCCCCCCCTTTTCTTTTCTTTTCTTTTTTCTTTTTGAAGATGGGAGCCACATCAGCTCTTTTCCAATCCTCTGGTAGTTCCCCGGTGCTCCAAGATTTTTTTTTAAATCATACAATGGTTCCGAGATAACATCTATCAGCTTCTTTAGAACTCTGGGATGAAATCCATCAGGTCCTGATTATTTATATTCATCAAAGTTGGATAGGTGTTCTCAGGGGTGGTATTCACTTACCTTCACTACTGCTTCGCAAATGGAAGGATCTCCGTGTGTGCGCAGGGTCTTCCGCACATGTGTAGAACATCAAAAATGGGATGTGATGACGTCTGGGTGGGTGGGTGGAGCCTCCCACAGCCGCCACTACCGGTTCACCCAAACCAGATAGAACCGGCTGAATACCACCACTGGGTGTTCACTTGCATTTTCTTGCTTATTTTAATTTTTATTTCTAGTCTGTCTTTTACAATTATGTTTTTGATAGGTTGGGCTATAGTTTCTTTTTGTATGAAGACTGATGCAAATAATCAGTTAAGCAGCTCTGTTTCCTCTCTGCCTGTTAGTTCCTTGCCACCTTCTCTCTTTAGTGGACTAACCATTTCATTGACTATTTCTTTTGAATAGTTTGTATCCTTCCATCAGTACACCAGTTTTTAAGCCAGTGGTTCATTTCTAAAACCCTTTGCTCCCTCATTGGATGTTGGCCTGTCAAGATTCCTTCGATCCTGACCGGCTCAAGGTTGACTCAGCCTTCCATCCTTCTGAGGTCAGTAAAATGAGGACCCAGATTGTTGAGGGCAATATGCTGACTCTGTAAAACACTTAAGAGACTGCTGTAAAGTGGTGTATAAGTCTAAGTGCTATTGTTGTTGGTATCAGTTGGTGAGGAACAAGAATAGAAAAGTGCTATTTTATTCATGTCATCCATTGCTCCCAGAGGAATTGACTAGCCAATGTGGGAAAGGAATGCTAGACTTTTGGCTCTGTGCTTTATATTCTTATAACCCTATGCTTAGTAAAGTCTGAGATACCAGAATGCTTATCCTTGCCTGTTAGCTATAAACATCAGCAGATCCATTAGTCTGGTGTGCCTTGCTAAAACAGAACCCAAGCTAGAAAGGTAGATTAAAATCTCTTTGTTTATGTCCATAAGTAAGGAGACAAACTTCACCCGAGAGAGGAGAGGAACAGCCTAAATAGGTGGAGAATTACTTTATTTACAATTCAAAAATATTGGATTTGAAATGAGTTCTTTCATTGCTTGACATCATTTGACACATCTCTTTTTTTATTGAAAAAGTTTCACAAATACAAATTTTCCCATTCCCCCCCTTTCCCTCCCTAACCCTCCCCTCCCCCCATGACTTCCCCAAGATCAAATCCAAATCCAAATCATATTGTATCATACTTTACCGCCCATCTATTCTACCCCGTATACTATACATTTCTACATGACATTCAACTATTCTACCCCCATGTACTATACATTTCTACACCACATTCAGCTAAAAGCTATCTGGTACTTCCTAGTTTGATATTCTATATTTATTCTGCACATAATCTATCCATTTCTTCCACTCCCATGCATAGGTCTCTTGAGTCCGGTCTCTTAAGTATGCTGATATCTTCGCCATTTCTGCAAAACTGGCCACCTTCAAAGTCCATTCTTCAATAGTAGGCATAACATCCCTTTTCCAATATTGACCAATCAGTAACCTAGCTGCTGTCACCATATACAATATCAGTTTTGTTTCACCCAATGAAAAGTCCTTAACTATACCCAATAAAAACAATTGTGGAGAGAATTGGAGTTTTTTCTTCAAAACATTTTGCATAACCCACCAAATTTTTATTCAAAAAGCCTTCACTTTCTTGCAAGTCCACCATATATGATAATATGTAGCATCTAAACAATCACATCTCCAACATTTTGATTGAACATTAGGATACATGCATGACAATTTCTTAAGATCTAAATGCCATCTATAAAACATTTTGTAAAAATTTTCCCTCAAATTCTGTGACTGCGTAAATTTAACATTCTGGACCCATATTTTTTCCGTTTCCATCATAACTGGTTCTGCAAAGTTTTGCGCCCATTTTATCATACAATCTTTAACCAATTCATTTTCTGAATCTCTTTCTAGCAAAACGTTATAGACCCTCTTGATATGCATTGTGCCTTTCTCTTTTATCTGTCTTACCAATTTTTCTTCATGCAACATTAAACCAGTTTTTTTATCTTCTTTCCATCTCAATTGAAGTTGATTATACTGTAACCAAGTTAAATTGATCCCTTCTTCCAACAGTGTATTTAATGTCTTTAGTTGCCATCTGCCCCCATCATTAAAAAGTACTTCTTTGTATAAAAACCCCCTGAGTGACTTTATATTTATATTCCGTATAATATGACCAAGATCCAACCACAACGGTATTTTATAATCCCATTTGAACCAGCGCTTCTTCCATACTCTCATCAAAGAGTTTCTGAGTATATGGCTGTTGAATACTTTATCCACATTATTTTCGTAAAATAAATATGAATGCCAACCAAGTTCAAGGTCATAACTTTCTATATTCAATATTCCAGTCTTTGTCCTTCCAAACCAATCACTTGCTTGTGTCAACGCTGCTGCTTCGTAGTACAGTCGTAGGTTTGGGAGTTTAAGGCCACCCCTTTCACGAACATCTTGCATAATTTTCAGTTTAACTCTTGGCTTTTTCACATTCCAAACAAATTTATTCACTCCTTTTTGCCATTCCGTCAGCTATCACTTTTAAGCACCGGAATCATTTGAAACAAAAATAAAAATCTAGGTAGAACGTTCATCTTAACTGCTGCTATTCTTCCAAGTAAAGACAGCTGCAGTTTTTTCCAGGTTTCCATACCCTTTTGTACCTTTCGCCACAACACCTCAAAATTATTTTGAAACAATTTTATATTTGAATCTGCAACTTGGACTCCTAGATATCTCACCTTTGGTACTATTTCAAAACCTGCCTTCCTTTCAAGTTCCTTATCTTGATCTTCTGTCATATTTTTAACTATCATCTTGGTTTTTTTCTGATTCAGTCTAAATCCTGATACCATACCATATTCTTCTATAATGTCTTTCATCTGGATTATTGATTCCATCGGCCGTGTTAGGGTAACAACCAGATCGTCTGCAAATGCCCTTGTTCTGTAATCCTCTTGCCTTATAACTATTCCATTCAAAGTACTCGAGTCCCGTATTGTGTTCAACAAGACTTCTAGAGTTAAGATAAACAACAACGGGGATAACGGACACCCTTGTCTTGTGCCTTTTTCTATACTGAAGTTTGTAGTTAAGCTTCCATTAATGATAATTTGTGCTGTTTGCTCTTGATAAATTGCTGAAACCGCCTGCACAAACTGATCCCCAAAATCCATCTTTTTTAAAGTCTTTAATAGAAAGTTCCAATTCACTCGATCAAAGGCCTTCTCCGCATCCAAAAACACCAGCACTGCAGGGATCTGTTTATTCTTCTCAAGATATTCCAATAAATCTATAATTTGCCTCACATTATCCTTCATATATCTGCCTTCTATAAATCCTGCTTGATTATGATGAATCACCTCTTGGATAACTGGCATTAATCTGTTGGCTAATACTTTTGCAAAAATTTTATAATCCGTATTCAGGAGAGATATTGGTCTAAAATTTTCCGGTTTTGTAGAACCTGCTTCCTCCTTCGGTATCAATGAAACAAAAGCTGCTTTCCATGAAGAGGGTATTTTACCCCCTTGTTGTATGCTACAAAATAAGTCTTTAAGATGTTCAATCATTTCTACTTGTAAGGTTTTATAATACACTGCAGTTAAACCTTCCGTCCCTGGAGCTTTAGCTGTTTTCAATTGTTTAATAGCAACGATAATCTCCTCAGCTGTTATTGGTTGACTCGTTCTTTCCTTTTGATCACTAGAAATTTTCATAACTCTCCTTTCTTCTAGGTATTTATTTATAAGTTCATTCTGTATATCATCTTTGGCATATAGTTTGGTATAGTAATCTAAGAAGGCTTCTTTGATTAATCTTTGTTGAAAAACTTCCTTCCCTCCATACTCAATACTACCGATAGTCCGAGTACTCTGCTGCTTCCTCAATGTGTAAGCCAGCCACCTG
Organism: Pituophis catenifer annectens; assembly: GCF_029215685.1. Lineage (NCBI taxonomy): Eukaryota > Metazoa > Chordata > Lepidosauria > Squamata > Colubridae > Pituophis > Pituophis catenifer. The sequence goes on along the minus strand of NW_027256883.1, from coordinate 103,082,510 downwards.
CCCAGTTTATTAGCGTTACAAAATGTATTATGTTTCACAAATTGTAAATTAGTTGCTGCTTGTTCCGCTATGAGCATTTGAAATTGATCTTTCAAAAGTTTTATAATTCCTTGTAGTTTTTCATCTGTTGGATTTTTTATAAGTAACTGTTCCTTTTTCTTTATCTCTCTTTCCATTTTTAATCTTTTTCTTTCTCGATTTAATTTATGTTTAGAATTCATATAGATCAGTACCCCCCGCATATACGCCTTGCTCGCATCCCAAACAATTTCAATAGGGGTACCCTTATTCAAATTCATTTCAAAAAATTCCTTCATTTGTTTTTTGAGTTCATTTACATTCTTTTCATATCAAAACAAATTTTCATTTACTCTCCACGATCTTCTCTCATTCTTTCCCATTTCTATTTCTATCCATACCGGGCTATGGTCAGTTAAAGTCCTCGGAAATATGTTTGTTTTCTTTGTTTTTAGAAGTAAATCAGCCGTAAGTAGGATAAAATCAATCCTAGAGAAGGATCTATGTCTGTCTGAGAAAAAAGTAAAGTCCAGTTCTTTTGGATTGTGCAGTCTCCATATGTCTTTCAATTCCAAATCTTCTTTCATATCGAAAAAGATCTGTGGTAATTTAACACATGACTTTGCCAAACTCTTTTTGTCTTTTTTAGGATCTATTACTCCATTCCAATCTCCCATAAGTAATATAGATCTATAATTCCATTGTAATATTTTAGAGTACAATATTTTGTAAAAATTTTCTTGTTGCTGGTTAGGAGTGTAAATTCCAATCACCAAAATTGGACCATTATATGTGTAAAATTCAATTGCTATATATCTTCCACAATCATCTGCTTCTATAATTTTAGCTGACAATCTTTTATTTATATAAATCACCACACCGTTCTTTTTCTCCAAATTTGAGGCTATAAATTGTGCTCCTAATCTAGAGTTTATCAAATATTTTTGATCTTGTGTTCTAATATGAGTTTCTTGTAGACAAATAACATCATTATTAAATTGTCTCAGATAATGAAATATTTTCCTTCTTTTCTGTGGTGAATTCAATCCATTCACATTCCAGGATAGAAACTTAATTGTCATTTGTAGTCTCCTGAAGCGTTAAGAGCATTTGCTGAAGTTTCTGTTCCAGACTGGTAGTCTTCGGCTTGGCTCCTCCCATAGCTTCAGATTTTTGTGTTTTACCATTGGCTCCCTTCCTATCTTGTGGTGGCTTAGACTTCTGCTGTTGTTGTTTCTCTAGAATTTGTTTGTAAGCTGATCGAGTTATACGCTGATCTTTAGCTTTATACGACATCAAGTCAAAATCCACTACCACTTCTCTTGTATTTTGGGGTGATCCACCTATAGCCTCTAAAGGAAGATCCAGCAACGGTTCATCCAAAACCCGCCCTGTTGCTCCTTGAGTTTCCATTGCCTCCACCTCCATCTGTTTCCGCTGCTCTTCAGACTCTTGTTCAGATTGCTTCTCTTTATCACCCTCCTCTATACCTAACACTGAGGATGTACATGGAGATGTTGGGCCAGTTTTAAAAACATTGAAGTAAAAGTCTTCCGCTTTTTCGACAGTATTTAATCAATATCTCTCTCCTTGATACCTCAATATTATGCCAACTGGAGCGTCCCATCTGAATGGAATTTGTTGTTTCTTTAATTCAGTCACCAAGAATCCAAAATCCTTTCTGTCTCTTAGCATCTTAGGCGGCAACTCTTTATAAATCCCAATCTCCCTTCCATCCACTTGAATAGTAGAAACAAAAGATTTTTGCAAGATATCATTTCTTATTCTTCTATCTGTAAAGTAGATCACCACATCTCTAGGCAATTGCCTTTCCCTTGCCACCCAAGAATTCACTCTGTAAACGTTGTCCATCTTGCACAAAATCTCTTCAGGGCTAACCTTTAGCATCACAGCCATGGCATCAGCACAAACCTTTCTCAAATCCTCTCTGTTGTTTTCTTTTATTCCTCTCAGTCTTACAGCAAACTCCATAAATCTAAATTGCATCATTGTCACTTCATTTTCAATCCTTTGCGTTTTATTGTCCACATTGGAAATTTTAAAATCAGCTTCCTTCATTTTAGATTCTACTTCTGAACTAAGTTCTCCCACTTTTTTATCAATCTGAACAACTACTTCTGACAAGCCAGTCACAACTGTCAGTATGTCTCGCTTCATCTTATCATACTTTTCTTGAACCACCTCCTTAATTTCCTGTTGAGATTTTTCAAATTTCTGGTCCATAACTTCATTTTGATTCATCAGAGCCGCAGCAATAAATTCCTTCAAATCTTTAAAACCAGTCTCCTGTGCTTGGCTCTGAGTCTGCAAACTTAATGGCTGCTCTTGTGACTTATGAGTGGGGGAGCCCCCCCCCCACAGCTTTAGTGGCTGGCTTTGTCTGCTTCGAAGCCATTCTGCCACGCAGTCTGACTCTTTCTAAGAAGGAAGTCTTCCCTCCCTTTTTACCACCACAGAATCCTCTCAGAAATTTCCCCAGCTTTAAACAAGTCTCTAAGGGAGAAGGAACAGATCAAAATCACTTAAAAAAAACTTTTCCCTTTTCTTCTAGTCAGCGCTGTTGCTTTAAGTACTTTGTAACATGTTGAGACAATCAGGCAAATCCACTTTCGCTTTCAGCTTTTTTCCTACCGCTGAAGCCAGACGCCATTTTAACAAACTTTCACTCTTTCTCCATTCTTAAATTCAATCACAGGGCTAATACAAATACTTGCAGTTTTGAGTTTCAAGTCCAGATTTCACCCTGTTTATTTTTAATAATTCTCTTGAATTTCGCTGGTTATGTTGGTCACGTCGTCTGGCTCTGCTGGATGCAGAGTTGTCCCCGGAGTCCGGAGCCTCGGCGAGCTGGATAGGGAGCCTCACCCTGCTTCCTCCCCAGAAGCAAAAAAGACAATCTGGGGACTTCGCAGGGAGCTCTACCTGGTCTCTCCGGCTCTCCTCACGTTTCCTCAGGAACACGGAGTTTTTCAAGCCACCTCTCAGCTGTAGAAGCGGCTCTTTACAGGCAGCGGGGCTGGTGGTCTTAAAGAGACTGTCTAGCGACGACGACGGCACCAACCGGAAGCCATCATTTGACACATCTCTAATGTAGCACACATGCTCAGTAACTTTAGTATGTAGCATGTAACATTCCTTAGCATTCTTAGTATGATCTTGTTAATGCTAATCTTCATATTCAAGAGGTGTTGTTGTTACATTATAATAAGGTATAATGAATTTTCAAGTTAACTGAAGTTTTAGTCAATGTCCATGATAGGTTTGAACCAGTTCTCTTATCAGGCATTACATAGCTTTCTTTGTTTATCCAAGAACTAGAAACATTAGTCAAAAAGATTCCTAGTTACTGAAACCATTAATCAGAGAATCCATCCTGAACCCTATCATCCTTCTTCCTTTTTTTTCTAAGTTTTTAAAAATCATGTTACTAATAGAAGAGAATATTTGTAGCTAATGGTTGAACTAGGGTCCTTGATGCTCTCTGAACCTGACTGTTTTCCCACACTGGTAATGTTACCTAGTTTGGTAATGAAATATATGAAAACAACCATGGCCAGAGAGCATCAAAGACCTTCAGTTATGTTAGTTTAGGAAGTTTGTTAAATCTTATGGGGCCCTATTCATGTTGTCATAATTATGATTTTTTTTTCCTTCTTATGACCAAATAGCTATTTCTGTCTTTTCTATATGTAAACGTATTTTCTTACCCTTGATACCAGATGTCTATGGCAGGGGAATCTGATAATTGTAACTGTTCATACAACAAAAGTACTGGGGAAAAAAAGGACAGGTAGCCCTGTTGATATCATCATCACGTCCAAAGGACCAGTCGAAAATTTTTGAAAGATACCCTGAATTTGAGGCTAGTTGTTCCTGAAGGACATGCTGAGGGAAAGCACTGATTAACCGCTAGCAAATTGCCTCGGAAAACCAAAATCCATGAAATAAAAAAGCATCAACCTTTCTGGCCATTTTTCGGGCACGATGGAAGCATTTTAGAATTAACCGTGCGTCCTCATTTAAATCTGCATACTTTAAATTCAGTATTTGCAAAAAAACAACAAAAAAAGGTGTACCCTTCGTAAAGAAAAAAAACCACGCTCCCCGCTAATCCGTTAATGCGCTATCCGTGCAAAATAGACCACTGCCGCGACGCAAAATAAGACTTGGCAATTCAAGGTGATTTCCTGCCGGCTACGCTACGTTACGTTTGCCGCGGAGACCCCTTTTTTTTCGCCTGCCCTTCACGTCATTCTCTCCCCGGCACGTGTCCTCAGACCCACCCTGCTGCTACGGACTTGGTGGGTGAGCCAGCCCCTTCCCTTCCAGACACGCGCGCGGGCCCGCAATTCCACCGGCGCTGCTCATACAGGAGCTTCGAGGAAGGTGGGAGAGTGCAACTCGGGGGAGCTGCGCGATCCCGGCCTAGGAACAGGTAGAGTCCTCCGACAGCCAGGCGCGCTTTGCATTGGAGCTTCGCCTCTGGGACTTGATGTGTGCTAGCCTCCGGATATTGAAATGATCCCGAGCCGGAGGGGTGCTCGGGCGCTGGCTGATCCTGAGGCCGGCCGGATGCGGGGCCCCGGCTGGGGAGGCTAGGGGGCAGGCCTCGCCTGGCTATGGGCTGCTTGCAGAGTGTGGCGTGCAAGGCGCGAGTGCGCAGGGAGAACATCGTGGTATACGACGTGTCGGCCTCCATCGAGCCGGGAGCTACCGCCATCGAGGAGACATCGCCCATCGTGCTGCGCTACCGAACGCCCTATTTCCGCGCCGCCGCTCGCGTCCTTATGCCGCCTATCCCGCGCCGTCACACCTGGGTGGTGGGTTGGATCCAGGCCTGCAACCACATGGAGTTCTACAACACCTACAGCAACCTGGGCATGTAAGTGGAGCGTGGGGGGAGCAGAGCAGCCACGGGAGCGACCAAAGGGCGACGCCTTCGCTACGGTTGCCAGTCCACCCCTAACGACCAGAGTCGTTTAGAGGGTATCATTTTGTCTCCCTAGTAACCGATTCGCCACCAAAAAGAGGCGGTCCCGCGGGAGAAAGCATGGACTTGGCGATAGCGATGCCCTTTATCTAGGCAGATGGTCTCCTCGCAAAGGACATCTGCGGACTCTGCCTGCGCAAATAGTGCCTGTGCCCTCTAGCAAATATGGCTGCTCCCCCCCCCCTTCAGTCAGAAGGAAGACTCTCCTTTATGTGGCAAGACAACAGACTTCCTTTGGGCACCAGTGCCCTTGGCTGCTTTTTGCGTGACTAATAGGTGTGGTGGAGGAGACATTCTCCTAGGCATTTCTCTGCCTGCCAATCACAACTTCAACCCTCACTGGGGTTTGTGCATTAAATAGCAGTGCACACTTTCAGTATGCACCATCTTCAGTAAGCTTTTGTCACTGCCACTGGTTGAGGGAGTGAATGAAATTATAGAAAGTTGCTCTCTGTATTTTTCCTTATGTTTTATGTGCCATCGCCAAATTACACAAGGTACAATTGATCCATGAATAAAACAATTCAAACCGTAGAAATACTACTTCAGTCAAGAGCTCCCTGGGTATTTCAGCTAAATAAAAAATACAGTAGGGAAGATTCATGTAAAAAGTGGATTGGCCCTTTGTTGTTTAGTTAAGTTAATATTTTGCTCTCTTCTTTGATTTTCAACATCTATAGCAACAGGCACATAGCTCCACAGTGATGCCAATTTAAAGAAGTCAAGCAGGTGACTGATATATCATCATGGCGCTGGCCTTCATTTCTCCTTTCCTAAAGAATGAATCCTGGACAGAATGCTTTCATTGCCAAAATTACCAATTTACCCTTGAAAGTATGAAAATGGCAATGCACACATTTAATCTGGATTTGATTTTTGTGTATTTAGATTGCTTGGACTTTTGAGGCAACCGTACAATAGTCCCCTGTGCAACCAGAATCTTTTCTGTTCTTGACAATAATAGTTGACATTTCAATACCACTTTATTTCAGAACTTCTTAAGATATCTCTGTAAAAACCATGTTACTGAGATTAGCTTTACCAAGAATTCCTGCCAATGATTCAGTCAGTTTTACAGCAAGCTTGTTAATTGTGAATGGTATATGTGTGTGTGTGTGTGAACATCTGTCTAGGAATTCAGTAACATATTTGTTAGAAAAGTCATTTAGCCTTGATATTAAGATATATGTAAGGATATTGGTACATGTATATTAATGATATATACATGCTAATATTATTTCAACATTCTCTATAATAATTACCAAACTATCAATTTATGCAAATACTAGAACACATCAGCAGCATAGAAAAATAAAGATATATTTTCTTTAATTCCACAAAATATAAAATGAAATTATCTTTGTCCTTGTGATAGTAAAGACTGAGTTGGTCTGATAGGCCTTGTAGAAGAATTAACCATAGCTTTTCTCAGAAAAAAAGCTTATTTGTTGTTACTTTGGGAATCAATTATCAGGGAAACCAAGGCTTTTTGTGACTTTTAAATATAATATTAAATTGCCTTCTGAATTGATCATCATACTTCCTAATGTATTTTTTTCTTAATGATTTCTCTGCCTGGCCTTCATTGATATCCTATAAAAGACTGTCAAATTTATAAAGCAAATACCAGGGTATTCTTTGTTATTTCATTGTTAGAATTAAAGAACTCATTTGTCTCCAGTTTTTCACAATTATTATTGTATCTGCTACTTACAAAGATACAAATATGATGGATAGATACAATTACTTCTCAGTTTTGATCATTTGAGAAGGGTTTTTTTCCTTGGTGGATGCAAAAACAAACTTCTGGGCGTCTTCTGATGCCCAGAATGTACACATTCTGATGTACCCATTGCTGTGCTTCATCCTGTATGCCTTCTCGTATCTGTGTTAATTCAAAACATCTATGTATTCTATTCCCCAGTTGCCACATGAAATTCCTCTTGCATTATTTCTTTTGATTCTTTAGTATTACTGCCTTAAGGCATTTTCTCAGAGATAACAATTTCATCCCCAAACCATCAGAAACATTTTTGAACTGCTAATGAGTATTCTTTTTCTTACAATCCCAATTTCATATATTAACCTACCAGGACTTCCTCCCTCCACCACTCTTCCCTTACCCATATCTTTGTTTTTCTGGTGAGGAAAAGGAAAAAGCAGATATCTGCTCAAAATATGCCCAGTGAAATAATGACAGGTATTTGGCATCTTGTTTTCAGCAGCAGAAAAGTTAATTAGCTGGGGGCAGGATGAAGCAGAAGATCTTACAAATGGGAAGTCATCTACCTCAGGACTCAGGAGTTAATATCACTGAAGTGCTTCCACAGCATTCCTCCTGATCCAGAGCTGAGATAGAAACTAGTCAGCTGTGCAACAGAAGCTTAACTACATTGTGGTATACAGAGGAGATTCTTAAAGGACATGCTTGCCTTAGGTTTGATGTGTTGTTTCATTTGTTATAGAGGTGGGACCGGTACTGAATGCCCTCTCTAACTTGATTGTTGGATTGCTGCCATTTTCAGGTATTAAAAGACACTTAAACCCTCAAATAGGCATATTCCAATTTTAAAGGCCCAGTGCTTCCTCAAAATACTGCCCTTCCTCCACAGAATGGTAAATGCCTTCTTAATAGGCTATCTCCCAGAGCAGCAATTTAGATCACAAATTAAGAAACACTCTCTTGTTTCCTAAGGTTGTTGTTATCTTTTTACCAGGCATTGTCAAGGATAAGTGAAGCTGCTAAGACTACAAGATATCTTGTTGGTCTGGAGCAGAAAGCTCAAATCACTATATTCCCCACACATCTTCATAATCCCTGAACCACCAACAAAGGGAAGTGATAGAGGAGACTGGCAAGGCACATCTGGATATGCATAGTTTCTTTGAGATTAGAGGTCCCTTTTCCAAAGAAACCTAATACATTGAATTAAAGACCCGGCTGGACTTGGGCAGAATAGTAATTTAAGTCCCAGAGTTTCCAAGGGTGGTTCCTTGCTAGGACTGTTTAGGACAGTGATTCTCAACCTTCCTAATGCCGTGACCCTTTAATACAGTTCCTCATGTTGTAGTGACCCCCAACCAGGGGTGGGTTCTAAATTTTTTTACTACCGGTTCTGTGGGCGTGGCTTATTTTGTAGGCATGGCTTGGAGGTTAAGTGACTGGGTGGGTGTGGCTAGCTGGTCATGTGACCAGGTGGCCATGGCTATGTGTATAGGGACTACTCAGAGGGCTGAAAAAAGTCATTTCTGACAGGTCCTCGCACTTTTGACTGGTCCTCACACTTATGCCCGTGCAGTATTCTTAACAACCAAGTCACTCATTTCACAACTGCTTCTCTTCACCATGGTGACAAGATAGGGCAAAAACGTAAAATGTGAGGACAGTCGTAAGTTCGAGGACTGGTCAAAAGTGCGAGGACCAGTCAAAAATAACTTTTGCAGCCCTCTGAGTAGTCCATATGCACAAAAGGACTACCCAGAGGGCTGAAAAAAGTGATTTCTGACAGGTCCTCACACTTTTGACCGGTCTTCGCACTTATGACTGGTCATCATTTATGCCCATTGTAGCATTCTTAACAATGTGTCACTCATTTCACAACTGCTTCTCTTCACCATGGTGACAAGATAGGGCAAAAACGTAAAATGTGAGGACAGTTCGAAGACTGGTCAAAAGTGCGAGGACCAGTCAGAAATAACTTTTTCAGCCCTCTGAGTAGTCCATATGCATAAAAGGATACAGCAATAGAGAGGGATGAAGGAAGGGAAGGGAAATTAGAGTAGGAGTGAGGGTAAGAGAGGGAGGAAGAGAGGAGGAGAAGGAGAAAGGAAGAGGAAGTAGGGAGGAGAAGAAAAGGGTGAGGAAGAGAAAGTAAGAAGAAAAGAAAAGAGAGAGGTGGTAGGTTTGAGGAGAAAGATTGCTGTACAATAAAAAAGATGAAAAGGAAGAAAGCCAACCCCAAACAAATATAAAGATATTAAGATAAAGAATGAATTGTTAAACTTTAAAGAATAAAAGAGAACAAATAGGAATAAATAACAATAATTAGAAACACACATACAAACATACAATGTATTTTCTTTGAACAGAGTATTTGGCCGGTTCATAAATTTAAACAGTGTTTAGTCATTTCGATTAAATTTACAATTTCTATATTTCCTTTTTGCCATATTTATTCCTCATCTATTTTTGTAAAAAACCAATATTACCCTTCATCCTCATCTCTAATCTTAATCAAATTCAATTTTTCCCTTCTATTCTATATTTTACCCCTTCCCATTGTCATCTATTTTTATATCCATCCTCACATTGGTTAATTATGTAATATTACAGTTGTTTAATGTGAATTCAACATTTTAATATAAATCAATTAGTTATATAACTACCTTTTTTGTATATTAATCAATATGAACATGAATATTCCAATTATTTCCATGCAATCCAATTTCTTACAAATCAATTAATTATATTTACCAATAATAATAAACCAAATAATTTCCCCCATATATTCCTCCAAACCACAACTTAACCATTTCTGCTTTCAACACAATATACAATTAATAGTATCTCAATTATTACAATTCCCTAGTTAAATAGAGCTTTTTTTCTTTTGTGTTTTAAAATCTCCTCTTTTTTCCTAAATTTCCCGTTGTTTGCACCTACCTTTTTTGGTGAGGAAAAAGAAAAGAAATCTGCCTGCCTAATTTTCCAACGTGCAAAGCCAACAGCCTGCTTTACTTTCTCTTTCGTTTTTCAGTATAGCTAGGGGAAAAAAAATCTGCACTCTTTCCAAGCAAGTAGAAGAGCCCTGAGCAAAACAGCTGAGAGCAAATCAGCTGGGGGTCGGGAGCCGATCTAAGCAAGGGCTAATTAGCCTATGCTGAAGCTCCGGGGGCCAATAAAATTACAAAAAAACACCGAACCATTTGTTAAATTGCTGGCTCCCCCGCCCCTCGCCCACCACTATTTATTGGCAATAAATAGTGGTGCGGAGGGGCGGGGCAAGCCAGCAATTTAACAAAGGGTTCGGCTGCACCACTGGCTATAGGGTGGCCCTTTGAAGCCCCGCGGCAAGAATTTAAACAGTTTTTTTTCCTCTAGCCATCGGAGGCAGCAATAGATTGGGAGTGGGTGGGGTAAACGAACGGCCGGCAATCCAACAGAGCAGAGAGTGAGGGTGAGTGAAGGCGTGGGGGGGGGGGCGAGAGAGGGCTTTGGCGACCCCTGTGAAATGGCCGTTCGACCCCCAAAGGGGTCGCGACCCCGAGGTTGAGAACCACTGGTTTAGGACCATAAGTGGAGGACAGGACAGAAAACAACAAGAAGTTGTGGAGAAACTGAAGCAGTGGCAGAGATGATAGGCTGACAGGCATTGCTTCTGTTCATTCCAAGTTGTTACTGCAAAAATTATTCTGTAGGTGCTGCAGTTTATCACCATTATTTGTAATCTGCACCCATCATTTACTCCCTGTTCAAATTTAAACCCCATCAGATTCATATGTCTACTTGATATAATCTGTTATGGTTGTTTACTTAATTCATAGTCTTATTGTTCTTTGAACAGAAGTTGAGGGAAGCTGGCTATGAATATAAAGCAAACCAGTTTATGAGTGTGCCCAGCTTCACAGGCATGATCTGATGATGTCACAACTGAAAATACACATAAAATCAATAGAAAACTTAAGTATCTGTGAGACTTTAGCAACTAGACTAGAAGACCAAAGCAATCAACCTGATCTTGCAGCCTGAACTTTCACAACTTTCCAAATAAACTTATTCAAGAAGTAAGATGGGAAGCAGCAGAAACTATGCTTGACACAAATATCTTGGTTACTCAAAATTTGTGTGAATGTGCTTAGTGTAATAAGTTCTGGCAGTCAGAAGAGTAGTAGAACAGCCCATAGTAGATAGTTGACACAGGCTTGTTTACAAGGTATTAAAGGGTTTAAAGGGGTGTAACAGTGGTATCCCAACACCAGTCTCCATCTGTCAGGGAGATTGAAAGTTTCAAGGAAGGAGGCAAAAATCTGGAGGCATCCATTATCTTCTTTTCCAGCTTCTTAGTTGGAAGGCTTTAGATTTTGTAACCTGCTGTTTGCTTCATGCACTGATAAGATGCTACCAATTCCTTTTTGCTAACATAGCTCTCCTGCTGCAATGACAAGGAAAAATGTCTGAGGAAAAGGGAATCAATAAGTTGGTTATTTATTCATTAGAAATATTGGAGAGAAAGTATATTGAGTGGATTATATGATAATATGTCCACATGAGTGAAGATATTTAAATAAACTAGTAAATGCCCATACTGAACAGTTTGTGGCTATATGTATGTTGACATCAATAAAGTTATAAAGTCCTGAAAGAAAAAAACAAAATAGTGATTCAGTGTAAATAAATCATAAGATGAAGTATATTAGAACGATATATGCATGTTGATGAGCTCTGAGAAGGCAGTGTTTGCTTTTTGTGTATAATTTTTATTAAAGAAATTTTAAAAGAATAAAAATGCAAATTTTGAAAAAGAAAAGTAAGGAAAACAAAGATAGGTAATAAGTAGGAGAAAAAAGTACAAAGAAAGAAATAGAGAAGAGAAAGAAAGAAAATAAAAAGTTATGAAGATGTGGCTTCCAGCAGTTATAAGTACATTTATATTGTACCTTCACTCTGTAAGGTTACAACATAATTTCCCTTTTTCCATAATCTACCCTTTCTGATTATCAAATCCATAAATCACAACTTCATTTTCTTGTCTTTTTTCAGCAAAAAGCCAAGAAGGGTTTCTAGTCACTAATATAGTTACTGTCCTTTCTCTAATCAAACAAATCAAGTTTGCAATCTCTGCTAATTCTGTCACCTTCACCAACCATTCCTCCATTGTGGATATTTCAGAGTCTTTCCATTTTTGTTCACACAATGTTGCAGGAGTTATATACAAAAAAGATTTTTCATAACTTTTCTAATTCTCTAGCCATTAGGAAAAGGTCTGGTTTGAGAAAACAGAGATTGACTTTAAAAAGATCTTAAGAGCAGTTTGATAAAAATATAAATAGCTGTGCAGTAGCTTTGAAAGTGCAAATGCATGGTGGAGATGATTAGAAAAGGTCTAATAGGAAAAGAAAAAAGAAAAGTCATCAAAATGCCCATGATACGGTATCATAGAGCTGGCGAAGATACAGAAACAAGTAATAAAAGTTATTATGGAATATTTAAGAAAAAATATATATGTTTAGGAACAACAAAATAAGAGGGGACTTTGGAGGTCCTCTAGTGCAACCCCCTGCTCAAGCAAGAAAACCTATACCATTTCAGACAAATGGCTCTCCAATCTCTTCTTAAAAACCTCCAATGAGGAAACACTCAGAACTTCTGAAGCTAAACTAGTGGACTGATTAATTGTTCTCACTGTCAGGAAATTTCTCCTTATTTCTAGCTTGGTTCTCTCCTTGATCAGTTTCTATCCATTGCTTGTCCTGCCTTCAGGTGCTTTGGAAAATAGATTGACCCCCTCTTCTTTGTAGCAGCTCCTCAAATATTGGAACACTGCTACCATGTCACCCCAGTCCTTCTTTTCACTAGACTAGACATACCCAGCTCCTGCAACCGCTCTTCATATGTTTTAGCCTCCAGTCCATTAAAATAGTATTATAATAGTAATAAATTATAATAGTAATATAAATAAGAGGTGTAACAACAGAGATGTATGTCACCTGTAATATTAACACAATAATAGAGAAATGCTTCCCTCATAATATTAAATCCAGAAATTTCCAATAAAGTAGCATGTTAGAAAACTCAAGAAAAGAAAAGAAATAAATAGTGAGGCTTTGAAAAGCAATTGAATCAATTCAAAAATAATTAAGATATTTAGGAATACTAGCTTTGATGGTTATATATTACTTTTAATATGATAAACGCTTCAGTGCCTTTGTACTATTTTTTTCTCTATTCATTTTTTTCTTAAAAAAATCTAAATAACAGACTAGCAAGTTATGACTTTGTTGTGATCGTTTTAGAAAGCACAGGAATTTACAGTAATTGTTTAGTAATTGTTGCTACATCTTTCTTAGTGTATATTTCTCTTCTGCTCTTTCTAGGTCAAGCTGGGAACTTCCAGACTTGAGAGAAGGACGTGTAAAAGCCATCAGTGACTCTGATGGAGTGAGCTATCCCTGGTATGGGAACACCACAGAAACAGTTACCTTGATTGGTCCTACCAATAAGGTTTCCAGGTTTTCAGTCAGTATGAATGACAATTTTTATCCTAGTGTGACATGGGCTGTCCCTGTGAGCGATAGCAATGTGCCACTATTGACTAGGATCAAACGGGACCAAAGTTTTACTACATGGTTAGTGGCCATGAATATGACTACTAAGGAAAAAATAATTTTGCAGACTATAAAATGGAGGATGAGAGTAGACATTGAAGTTGATCCAATGCAGCTCTTGGGCAAGCGAGCCCGCCTGGTGGGGAAAACTCAACAGGAGCAGCCTAAGATTTTAAGCAGAATGGAACCCATCCCACCAAATGCACTAGTGAAACCCAATGCCAATGATGCCCAGGTCCTCATGTGGAGGCCTAAGAGAGGTCTGCCTTTGGTAGTGATACCACCAAAATAAAATAAAAAAGCATTTAAATGAGGACTTTTGCCACTCTAGAATGGATATCTGAGCCAAAGAAGACCTTTCAGGTTCATCTGCCTTTTGTTACTGCAAGTGTGAAGAGGGCTTCTTCAATATAGTGTTAGATGGCAATGGCCAATTATGTGCCACTGCAGAACAGTTGAATTTCTGGACTTTGGAAGAAGAAATGTTATTCTATGCTTTCAGGGGCATTCTCATGAAGAAGAAAGTTTCTATTCTTAATCTTGAAATATAATGAATATGAATATAATTTTCAGTGCCTGTGGCTAATGCTGCTTCCCAACCAATTAAATGTGATTATAAAGACTGTTCTTATGAGATATTTATGGAGTCCTGTTATGTTGCTTGATTTCTGCTGGTTTAGGACAGGAAGGGATGACATATTACCACATTATAGCTATGCATTATAATTGATAATCAGAATGATCTGTCTGCTCATTGGAATGAAGAGAATGTTTACAAAAAGAAAATACTGTCAGTTTAATCTCATCAGTATAAAAAGAGCAGTTCTATCCACAAGGAACTATCCATAGTGCTGAATTTTGAAAATCAGGACCTTCATCTAATCAACTTCTTTCTGGGGCTAATTATTTGGATTAATGAAATTAAGACTTTTTGCATGTTTTTCAATGTGTTCAAGTAATTGTAACTCTAGGAACTTTGCCATAGAGTTTTATCAAGGTATAGGTGAAATCCAAGGTAAATAACTGGCAACAGCCTAAGTATTTAAGAAATGCTTGTTTTCATATACCATCTCTGTTATTTACACAGACTTAATGGATATCTGCGCATAGCATGTTTTTTTCAATTTTTTTGGGAGGGGGAGAGAGGGAGAAATAATTAATTACATTTGGGATGGAGGTGTTCAGATGTTCAGAAAGTTAGGTGCAATACAGCTCACTATCAGCATTGTAAAACAAAATGATCTGAACTGTTACTAAATATGGATAAAAAGGGAGACTTTGAAAATTCAATATGTGTCACGTCTCTGCTGGGCTGTGACATCTTTACTCGTGGGGGTGGGGAGAAGGGCATTCAGAGCAGGGGAACACCTAGGGAATAAAAGCATTACTTTGTAATATGGGCGAAAAAACCCAGATAACATTTTGCAAGAGTAGACATTATTCAAGGGCTACCATTTGAATAATGGGAAACTTCCCAAAATACTTTTCCCCAACTTAAATGTAGCTAGGGAAGGTATTTTATTTTCTCACGTTTGAGAAGAAATACATAGTTTTAGATTAAATAATGAAAATGAAAAGTTAATGGGTATTTTACCTTCTCTTGCATTTTTTTGAGAATTCATTAGGGCCATTGATTTGTCCCAATTCTATTTAATGTGATGATCATATCTAAAGAAGAAAATAAATGTAGTTATGAATTTTAGCTTATAAGATCTTCAAAGATGTGTTTTAGCTTATTTCACTTTCTATATAATTGTTCTGGGAATCTTTGAGAAAGAGAATAAATAACTATAGTTCCAGCTTTGCTTTTTCATCCCATATTAAAAGCTTTAACAGCAAAAACGGTCCTATAGAAAGCTCCAAAATTTAAAGTCCATCCCCTCCCAAAAAATATTGTGTTTTTACCTTCTATTTAACTTTCATATATGGGATGTATAGCTAAGAAATAGTGGATAAAATTATATACAATGGATATCAGTTCAGGAATGTTTGAGGAATATATACCGTGTTTCCCCGAAAATAAGACCCTGTCTTATATTTTTTTGAACCCTGAAATAAGCACTTGGCTTTATTGCCATGCACTCAAAAGCCCGATTATTATCAGGGGATATCTTATTTTGGGGAAACAGGGTAAGAATGAGCAAATAGTATTGAAAAGTATTTTTCAAGTATATAGGGATTATATTTCCCAAAGAGAAGCATGGTCTTATGGGTCATTTTATTTTCCATATCTGAGCGTACAATGCTCTAAATATTGGGCATTTATACCTCTATCTATTTATGTATCTATCTATCCATCCATCCATTCATCCATCCATCCATCCATCATTTATCCATCTAGATTCGATATGAAAGATTTGGATTATTCTTCTAAACCTTGGCAGTTTTCTTGACAATTGACTGCATTTGCAATAATTCTATCCTAAATTCTATCTTTTGGGGAGAACACCTTCCAAGTCCATTAGGACTACATTTTGGCTGCCCTTCTTAAAAGCTTAAATGCAATTCCTTCTTCCTTACATTAGCACTGGTTTTAATTTCATTTTGATATTGATCTGCCTCACTATAAAATGCATATCACAGAATGATCCCATTGCTGCCATGTTTCCCTATAGAATTTTATTACTTCTACATCTACATTTATATGAATCCTGTTATACTAGCAGAATATAAGAACTCTGAACATCAATAATATACATATTATTCAAGATTTCTAAGAAATTACATTAAAGAGTTTTGAAATAACTTCCACAAATTCCTTAAGCATTTGGGAGTTTATATTACCTCAGAGGCATTCACTCATTCATAGTTCATACATAGATTTAAACATCTTGCTCATTCTGGGCTGCATGATCTTCCTTACACCATTTGTTTTCCTTGTTTCAGGTTGAACAACTTGTGGAAGAGGACAGAGACAAAATAGGAACAAGTAGTTGTCAGGCACAAGAATTTAGGAAGCAAGTCAGTTCAAATGATTAGAGGTTTATTACATGCTAACACTCTCTACAAATTCTGCATTCTCTAGAGGCTCACAGAAGCAGAAAGGGTTATGTAGGACATTAGATCCAACTCCCTGATCAGTGTAAATTAAATAATCCTCGGGTGGTGGCAGTCCAGCCTCTGTTGAACACATCAGGTGAGTGGAAAGAAATACATCTGTAAATATTTTGTAATACTAATAACTTAAGCCCCTTTTATTTTTTTGTCTCTAATTTAGCAGGTGAAAATTCAAATTGTTTTTAGCAACCCTTACAAATATGGCTTGTTTTGGATTGCATGTTTGATTCTCTATTGCACTTTTCACCAATTATAAGATTAAATTTTTAATTTGTCTTTTTGGCAGGAATCCATTTTGGTCAGGATTATAAAGTTATTCAAATATCTCTTAAGCCTTTCTGCCAGTATCGTAGCAAAGATTTTATAGTCCGCGTTTAGCAGGGATGTAGGTCTATAGTTTTTGATTAGTTGTGGGTCTGTCTCTTCTTTGTATATCAATGTAATATAAGCCTCAATCCATGTTTTTGGTATTTCTCTTTTTATCATTACTTCATTCATAATCTCCAGCATTGGGATCGATAAAGATTCTTGTGGCCGGCATGACTAAATGCCAAAGGCGCACAGAACGTTGTTACCTTCCTACCAAAGGTGGTCCCTATTTTTCTACTTGCATTTTTTACGTGCTTTTGAACTACTAGGTTGGCAGAAGCTGGGACAAGTAACGGGAGCTCACCTGTTACACAGCACTAGGGATTCAAACTGCTGAATGACCTTTCGATTGACAAGCTCATCATCTTAGCCACTGAGCCACCACTTTCCTTTTTAAGTCTTATCTAATTAAAGAACTTCCTATGTAGCCAGGCTAGATCCTTTAGATCAGGGGTATCAAACTCAAGGCCCAGGGGCCGGACCCAGCCCACTGGGAGCTTAGATGTGGCCCACAGGGCTGCCCTGGAAACAACGAAAGACTGGCCCGTGGGGCCTCTGCCAGCGAAAACGGAGCTCGGGAGGGTGGCCCTCCTGAGCTCCATTTTCCCTGGCAGAGGGTTGCAGGAGGCTATCACAGCTGAAAACTGAGCTCATAAGGGCCACGGTTGGCATTCCCAAGCTCCGTTTTCCCTGGCAGAGAGTTGCAGGAGGAGCCAGTTTTCGCTGGCAGAGAGCTCTGGCCACCACAGGTCAAGTGGTGTCAAGTGACGTCGAGTTGGCCATGCTCACTGTGGCCCCCCGAGGTCAAGCACAACTCTGATGTGGCCCTCAATGAAATTGAGTTTGACTAAAGCTTTAGATGTTCCATTTTCTCCTTATTTGAAACAGTTATTTATTTGTATTCCACCTTTATTATTTTTACAAATAATTCAAGGTGGTGAATATATCCCACAAACCTTTCATCTATTTTCCCCACAATAACCCTGTTAGGTGGGTTGAGGTGAGAGAGAGTAGCTGCTCCAAAATCACCCAGCTGGCTTTCATGGCTAAGAAGATTTGAATTCATGGTCTCCCACTTTCTAGCCTGGTTTCTTAATCACTAGACCAAACTGACTCTCTTTCCCTTTTATCCCTTTATTCTTTCAGTTTTCAGAATCATTCATCTTGTTTGAATTCTTTCCCCCCTTCTCTCAAAATGTCTAATTATGACATTTAAGTTATGTCTAACTTTTTTTCTGAAATTTTGATAACAACTTTCCTAAATTTCAGGAAGTTTACACTAAATTTTCTGACTATTACGACAACATGTAGTTCTTCCCTATTGATCAAAATTAATCCCAGAAGAGCCAGTCCTTTTGTCCTTTCTTCTATCTTCTGAGAAATTAAATCATACATTTAATATACAATGACAAATATATTCCTTTTACCCACATTTCTATCTTATCTGCCTGCCTAGCAGGATCCTGTAAGTAGAGAATCATAGAACTGAAAGATTCATTGTAGTCAATTGCTAACATAGTGCAGACATCTAAATTAGATTCCCAGACAGTATCTGGCCTCTGCCTAAACCCATCCTTATTGAAATTGTTTCCACTTGTTTTCTGAATAATTGGACCCATTCTTGAACTTCTCTATTAGGATTTATTTTCTAGTACTTAGTCAGAATTTGCCATCTCTTAAACTCACCACTTTGTGTTCTGCATTCTAAGATGATAGAGAGTAAGACTTAAGGTTCATCTGTGAAATTCAGAGTATTTGAAGATTTAATACCAATTCTGGAAATCATATTTTGATGCAGTTTAACATTGCATTTGCCTTGTTAGCATCCACATCACTCTGTTAATTCGTATTCTATAAACTCCTATCCCAAGATTTCTCCCACAAGTGCTATTATCAAATCATGTTTCCCCTATCCTTTATCTCTGCATTTCCAAACATGCCTTGATAGATCAGCCTCCAAGGCCAGCTCAGTCTGATTTGGTCAATGCCCTGCAGAAGAAGATACATTTTAAGTTCAAACCTCAACAAGTAATGCTCTGCCCATAGCAAATCTATTGTCTGCGATCCCCATACTACTACTTCCTAAGAAAACTTGCTCCATATGTATGTGCATTGCTTTTTGTTTTCTAAATGAAGAACTTCACATTTGCCCCAGATACATTTCATTCTATTACTTTCACCCAATTCTCTATCAAAACTATTTTGAATGTTTTTTAAATATTGGGCATCCCTTGTATCATCTCTGGATTTGAAAAGTATTTGTTCTGTAATGTTGACTTTAATAAAAATGTGAGAAGTTAGTGCCCAAAAAGGAACTTTGCAGTATTCTGCTCAGTCTCATAAACCAGCTTCCTTATAAACCTTCCTAGAATCTTCTTAAGTACTGATTTCAGAGTGACTCAAATTCCCTTACCTCCTCCGTTTTTCACAATACAATCAACACTGCTCTCCTCCAGTTGTCAGGTTCTTGATACTTTCTCCAGGATTGCTAAAAGATAACATGCATAAATGTTTTGATCAGGTTATCAGGAACTTCCTTCAGAACCTTAGAATTTAATCGTAGTCATGGAGTTCATTCAAAGAAAATAGAAACACAGTCAGCAAATACCTATAGCTTTTAAAATTTAATTTTGCTTTATTATGCTCTTGTTGAATGCCTACTCTTTGGTACAAGAAATAAAAATCAAAGTAGAAGAGGAGATTTTTGTAATTTATTAGCATTTTTCCTCATGACTGACAAACCAATGATTCTTGATTCTTAATCTGAATATTTAATTTCTTTGTAAACCTCAGCTCATTTTAGCTTTGCTGACACCTCTATAGTTCCAGTCTATCTGTCTATACAACTAGTCCTTGATTTACAACTATTGATTTAAGAACAGTTTGAAATTATGAAGGCCTCAGAAAAAGTGGCTTGCTACTTATCCTCAAAGTTACTACCAACCTCCCCTATGGTCATGTGATCACAATTTGGATGCTTGGCCATTAACTCGCATTTGCAAGTTGCAGCATTCTGTAGTCATGTGATTGTGATTTGCAACTTTCTGGCTTCTGACAAGTAAAGTCAATTGGGAAGTCAGATTCCTCCAGTGACCACTTTATTTGCTTAATAACTTTGGTAATTTGCTTAATGACAGTGTTAAAAACCATAAATTTGGATCCAGTCACATAATGACTTCTTTAACAACTGCATCATGTAACAACTGAAATTCCGGCCCCAACTGTGGTTGTAAGTCAAGGACAACCTGTATTTTCTTGGTGTCTAAACCCCATTAACTTTTTTTTTCACATTGTTAGAAAGTGTTTGGGTTTTTTTTTTGTAACTACACTGAGTCAAGATTGACTCAGCCTTCCATCCTTCCATGGTTGGTAAAATGAGGACCCAGATTGTTGGGGACAATATTCTGACTCTGTAAACCACTTAGAGAGGGCTGTAAAGCACTGTGAAGAGGTATATAAGTGCTATTGCTATTTTAGTGGTCTCCATTCCCCCCTCCCAATTATTTTTTGCAGTTATGTTTTGGAGTTCTCATTTTTAGGAGAAATATCTTGTGCTTCATTTCCCATTAATTTCCTCAGCTGTGGGAACCTGCTCATAATTACACATTTATTCATATGTACTTTCTTGAAATTCAAGATGCATGCTTGACTACACTCAACTTTAGTTTCCCTTATAGTTTAGTTTCCCTTCATTTACTCCTGCTTTTTCTACTTTGTCACTTAAAGCTTCTGTACTGATTAATGTTGCATAGCATAGGGTCAGGTTATTTGCTGGATCACTTTTCTCCCATTGTTTCTACACCAGATCTAGAGAGAGGGCATACTGTAGGCCCCCTCTATTAAATTGTTATTTGTTTGGAGCCATGAATTATGTCTTTTCTATGTCATTGCCTGCCTTGTGGAACATCATTCTGAAAATCTGGATGTCTCTACTCTATTATCCTTTTTAAAGCTCTGAACACCTGGCATTTGGGTTAAGTTGGTTCTGTCTTTGTTGCATGTTTATAATTGGAAAGTGTTATTTTCCTAGGACAGTGAGAATGTTCCTGGCAGAACTATTCCTTTGTCTCAGATTTTATGTCAGGATAATTAAAGTTTGCAACTACTTCATTCCTTTTTGAAACTTTTAAAGTTATTTTTGGAAGGCATTTCTCTTTGGTTGGACGAGCAATAAATGAACACCAAAAACAGTATTGCTTTTATTTGCATTTCCATTTATTTTTTACAATTCTGTTAAATTCATTCACTTGGTTTTCTGTGCATGCCTCAATACTTTTAACGTACAGTACAATCCTCTCTCTTTTCTATTACTTCTGATCCTTTTGAATAAAATTTTGCAAACATGGATGTCATCCCACCAGACTATAGAGTATCTCTTTTTCTACCAGAAGGCTGAAAAATCTATTTCTTCTGTCTGCCTATAAAACCTGTTTCTCACTTCTGGCAGTGCAGAATAACTTCTGCTTTGCTTATTGTTGTCATTCCTGTCCATTGATCTTGATTGTCTTGTTATAGTAAATTGTGTCTTCTATCAGCCATTACAATTTTCTTTGTTGAATTAGTAAATCTTTCTCATCAGTTGAGTTGTGTTCATTTGCTGCTCCGATCCTTTAACTTTTTTTTTCAAGTAGTTCCTATACAGATAGTCGTTGACTTACAACCATTTGTTTAGTGACTATTTAAAGTTACAATGGCACTGCAAGAAGAGACTTGTGACCAGTTTTCATACTTAAAACCATTGCAGCATTCCCATGGTCATTGATCCAAATCCAAATACATGCAACCAGCATGTATTTATGAGAGTTGTACTATCCAGGGGGCATGTGGAACACCATTAATAACCTTCCCAGTTGACTTCCAACAAAGTGAAAGGGGGGAGCCAGATTTGCTTAACAATTGCACAATTCACTTAACACCTGTCTTGTTTGGCAATGGAAATTTGGGGCTCAATTTGTGGCCATAAATAGAACACTATATGATGTCTCCCTTGGATGATTTGTGGGGCAGCATAGACTACCTGTAAAGTCTGTATTCAGATGTGCCAAAGGAGATCTCCTTTGAGAAATAGTCACTCAGGAAGGAAATAATCACTCAGGAAGGAAATAGTCACTCAGTTCTCCCAACAGGCATGAACTTGTCACTCTTTACAATTGACTATACTGTCCATCCAATTACAACTTACCTGAATCTTTCCTTCTTTTCCACAACATTACTTTTGTTAAAGTACACTACCAAATCTCTGCTCTCTTTTTGTCATCCTAATTTTAGTTTTAGCCAAATGAGCTGAAGTTTCAAGTGACCATATCCTCAGAAAAATATATTGCATTAGGGTACAGAATAAAAATCCATAATTTTGTTCCATATGTGGAATTGGGTTTAAAGTTCTTCCAAAGCTTGATTCCCTTTTGCACATGCCTATCACATCTATGCCTCTACAGCACAAGTTCTAGCCTCCAGCAGAGAAGTTTGTGGTTTACTTTCCAAATATTTCCCTTGTAGGAGAAAAATAAGTAAATGGTTTCTGAGCACCTTTATATATGGGGTCAGTGGATAGCATCTCTGGAGTTTGACTTTCAAATTAGAACCTATATTCATCATGTTCAATGGCATTCTAGTGGGAGAATCATTCACCCTTCTGTTCTCTGTGTACCGTATTACATAGAAAAGCAGCCCTGCCGAGCCATAATTTGTGTAATTTCATATCCAATTCTGTATTTGTTTTATATCAGGAAAATGAGCACTCATTGTGCTCTGGATTGTAACATTAACCAATTTAAATAGGTTGTGTTTATTCTACTTATTTTTTTACATTTAATTTTTCATTTGCACTGAGCTAGTTTCCTTCTATAATGTATGGTGGATATTTGTACTGAATAAAGCAGTTATGGGGGGGAGTGCTTTCCACATACTTTATTTACTTTAAGTGTCCACCTTGTATATTCTCTCTGAGATATGGCTTAAGAGTAGAAAAGAACTGCTAAAGGGAAAAAGTGAAAAAAATTAAACACTTTTTTTCATAGAATTTCTTGACACTTTATTTTGATCTTTTTTCTTTATGGTATTTTTCTTTTGGCAGTTATTGTCAGATACGTTAATGGGTACAGAGACCCTTGCAACTCACTCTGAAGAGAAAAATAGGCAGTCTGCTATTGGGGAAGACAGGGAAAAAATTATGGGAACTGTTTTTGCAGAGTGCCTTAAAACAATAGAAACTAACCTGGAATGGGGAAAATTTTGTCTTTATCGCTGGCTTTTACAAAAGCTTTAATATTGCACTCCAATTCTCTGGGTTTTAAAAAAAACAAAAAACGTTAAACACATTTCCAAAACAAAAGACCACTTCCTTTGTTTTAGAAAACGGGATAGTTTTAAATATCTGTTTTGATGAACCTCTGACATATTTTAAACAGGGTAAATTAGAAAAGATAAAAGGTTTGGTGCAATCAGATGAAAATCTGACAGTATAAACAAAACTTCTGACACTTGCCTTTTCCAATTCTTCACAAAAATTATTTGATCCTTTGCAATTGTTGCTTATTAAGTTTTAATTCAAAAATATGTAGTACGATGTCCACTGTATTGATATATGGAAAAAAGTGAAATCACTATTGCCCTTTAATTATTGTTGTCTCTTTAATTTCAGGTTTATCAGTAAATCGTAAATGCACAAAGTGCTGGGTAACATTCTGTCAGAGTTGCAAAAATCAAATCCAGAAAGCACACACAGGCAGACTGATGCAGCAGGATTCATTAACTTCTTTATATACATAATAAAACATGAAGATAAATGTACAATACCAATATAGATTCTTCTTCAACGTAGTAGCAGTTACAAGCAAAACACAAGCAGCAGTACAGCAGAAATGTAAGTCCAGACTGGTTTCAGTTTTGTTTCTCAGCACAGCCCACAGCTGAGCCACGCCCAGCCTCCAAACTGTTTCAGCTCCCATTGGCTGATTTAGTTGCTATGCCTATTTATTGACTGATCTTCATGACTGGAAGAGACATAAATCCAATTTACTTAATATTCTTCCCATGACCTGTATTTGAAAACCCACATTGACAGTTCCCTTCAAATACCTGAGAGCCCTTTTACATCCTTTGCAATGAAACAAATGCTAATAGTTGACAATCTTCTCCTTGTAACTTTCCAGTGTATATACAACCATCAGCCTTGCAACTCTTGAACCCAAGACCCTTCAATGCAGTATCTAGACATATATTACAATTCCTGGCTGACTGCTTCAGCCCATAAATACCCTTGTTCAATTTATACACCATGTTAGGCTTTTTACTTTCATACCCTGGTGCTTGAACCATGTAAATTTCTTCCTCTAATTCTGCATTGAGGAATGCTTTGTGTCAACTTGCAAAGCTTTCAAGTTGCCATGAGCAAGAGGGAGGGAGAACTGATACAGCTGATTGATTTCCCTAACTGAAGTGCATTCCATACATTCTTTCTGACCGCAATCAGAAGGAGGGTGTTGGATTTCACAGCCAGCCAAAGTGGTTAATTGGAGAATGTGATTTATGACATGGCCAGAGAGGAGGGGAGAGACAGGGTCATAGGGGAACGTAAATCTACGTGGGATTAGTTCTAACTGCATCCGAACATTGCCGAAATGATGCTCCTAATAAATGACTGTATTTCTTTTGAAGTTCGGCTCATGGCTCATGAATTAATTAGGGCATCTTTCGGAAACTTCACAGACAGTTAGAACTACTTTTAAAATCTATCAAGATTAGCTCACAGTAGCTCGGGGCTAACCCCATTTAAGGTAGTGAGCAGCATGGACTTCGTCCCAATGCCGGAGTACCCAAGGGAGCCTCCCTCCTCAGTCAGCTTGACCGATTGGATGGCGACATTGAAAGCAACCTGGGAGAATGTCAAGAAAGCGCTAGCTAAAGCAGCACAAACCTATAAGAAACAGGCAGACAAACACCGAGCTCCCCAAAGGCCATTTCAATTGGGGGAGAAAGTTTACCTCTCCCCAAAATATTTGAGGTTAAAACTTCCTAGCAAGAAATTGGGACCAAAGTTTATGGGACCATTCCCATAGTAAAGATAATCAACCCAGTCACAGTGCAATTGAAGTTGCCCCGACTGCTAGGGAAGATACACCTGGTATTCCATAGTAGCCTCTTAAAACCCGTGGTCGGATCAACCCTGAGGCCACTACCCCGTGAGTCCCCAGACCCCATGGTCATAGGGGGCCAGACCCATTATGAGGTGCAGCAAATCCTCAATTCAAGGTGGCACAGGAGACAACTCCAATATTTAATCAAGTGGAAGGGTTACCCCTTATCAGAGGCATCTTGGGTAAAGAGTCAAAACATCCAGGCTGATCGCCTTATAGCCAAATTTCATGCAGAAAATCCAAACAAGCCAGGTGGGGGGTCACGTCCCTAAACTCTGCATCTGTATTCAAATTGTTTTGCTTTGCGCAGATCGCCCTCGGGAAGTGAGGGAAGCCGAATGTCAACTTGCAAAGCTTTCAAGTTGCCATGAGCAGGAGGGAGGGAGAACTGATAGAGCTGATTGATTTTCCTAACTGAAGTGCATTCCATACATTCTTCCTGACCGCAATCAGAAGGAGGGTGTTGGATTTCACAGCCAACCAAAGTGGTTAATTGGAGAATGTGATTTATGACATGGCCAGAAAGAAGGGGAGAGACAGGGTCATAGGGGAATGTAAATCTACGTGGGATTAGTTCTAACTGCATCTGAATATTGCCGAAATGGTGCTCCTAATAAATGACTGTATTTCTTTTGAAGTTCGGCTCATGGCTCATGAATTAATTAGGGCATCTTTCAGAAACTTCACACTGTGATTATGTCAAAATGCTAAATTTTATGGCCATGTGCCGCTGCTAACACTAGTGCCAGCCTTATGCTTTCACTCTTTACTGTAGGCACGAATACCTCATCATAGTGCACATTTTTCATCTGTGAAAAACCTTGTGCCACTAATTTTGCTTTATATTGTATCTCGTTGGGTATCTTCTTGTATATCCACTCGTTGGGTTTTTTCTTGTATACTCACTTGCATCCTACGGCTTTGCTACCGTGTGGCAAAGTCAAAGATGTGAACACTTTATGTTCATCCATGGATTTCATTTCCTTGTCCATGGCTTTTTTCCACTTTTTTTGTTCAATTTTAGGTAATGGCAACACAGCTCATACCATACATTACACACTTTTACTTTACTAGCAGAATACCTGTCAGGTGGAATCCCCTTGTTCCATCGCTCTTTTTATTATATTACATTACAGTATAGTACAAGTAAAATCAGTTAGACAGTGGTATTTTCTATACAGATTAGATTCATTCTTTTGTTATAGTGCCTCCTAATTTACCTATTCGTTCTGCTCCTGTGTTTCAACCCTCTCGTGTGTCATATCTTTTGCAGCTTCTCCTCCCTGAATGCTGACACCGTTACTAAGTTACCATCACTAAGTGGATCACCATCACTAAGTGAATCATTCCAAAAATTTGCATAAATTCTGTTCAATTTTGCTCTGCAAAACTAGCAAACCTAGAAATCACTATTCTTTTGCTTCCATCGCTAAAATGATAGCTTCTTGAACCAGGCTCATACCCCATAAACCTGAGCTTTCTAGCCTTTGGTTAGAGCAGCAGTACAGCAGAAATGTAAGTCCAGACTGGTTTCAGTTTCATTTCTCAGCACAGCCCACAGCTGAGCCACACCCAGCTTCCAAACTGTTTCAGCTCCAATTGGCTGATTTAGTTGCTATGCCTATTCATTGACTGACCTTGTTACCATGTCTCTGCTAGTTCATGAATAATCTGACACATTCTGAGTTTAAACTTGAGAAACTTTCTATCTGTAAAATCTTTTTAAAAGGCAGACAATCAAGTTTTTACAAAACAATATTTGGGTGGAATGAGGAGGGATTGTTAAGGAGGTGGCAAACACGTAATATAATATCAATTTTCTTTGTTCTTTTTAAATTCTAGATAAGCATCCTTATAGAATTCTACCCCATGCTTTCTCCTTTTCTCCTTTTTCTCTCCTGGCTTCCCATTATTTTCTTTTTCTTTGTACTTTATATTACGATAAACTAAAAAATTTTAAACCAAAAAGAAACAGTGACCAAACAAAAAGGATACTTTTATAAATCCTAATACTTGTATAAATGCACAGAAACATACATACCCTTGGCCTCTAGAAATGGCTCATGGATGCAGTCAACTGGAGGATCAGAGTGTATGGAACAGAGGGAAAAAAAGGGAGAGAACATCCTATGTAAGTGCAATTCATGAGACACTTAATTAGATCTTAACTAAATGACTGACATGGATGATAAAAAGGGATTATATGATTCAGTAACATTTTCTGCATGACCAGAATAGATGATGGAAGTGGTAGGACAGCTGACAACAGAAACAAAAAAGCTAAGACGTATAATATGAGGAAGAGCAGAAAGCATATTATGTGTCAGCCTTGGAAGCCATATTAGGCCGGAAGCTTCAATGCTGCCACCTCCTCGTGTGGGAAAGTAGGAGGGGGGATTTAGGAGAGGGGAATTAGTAGACATAATAGCATTCTTCCTATTGGTCAAGGTCAGGGCGATCCAGCATCTGGAGGAGGAGTGGTCGGGGGCTGGGTCGAGGTGGAACGGACGTTGATTGGAGCATGTGATTGACTGGGGAGAAGAGGGATGGTTTTGGGAGCTTTGAATTACTGAAGGAAAGCCCAGGCTTTTCAGATTCGGGATTTAGCTTGGACAATGGACTGCCAAAAATCCTTTGAACGGTTAAAACACCTATTTGCAGTGGAGCCGATCCTACAGCATCCTGACCCAAATAAGCCCTTCGTGGTTCAGGCAGACGCAAGTGATGTGGCGGTGGCAGCTGTTCTACTACAAAGGGACTCCCGGAACAATCTAATGCTGTGTGCTTATGTATCAAGGAAGTTAACAGACACTGAGCGCAGATGGGCAGTATGGGAAAAGGAGGCGTTTGCAGTGCAATGGGCTCTCCTGCCCTCTGACACTTCCTAGAGGGGGTGGAGGAGCCTTTTGAGGTTTGGACTAACCACAAGAAGGAGGTGCTGAAGACCCCAAGGAAGCTTTCTCCAAAGCAGGTTCGTTGGGCTCAATATTTCAAATGCTTTAACTTTAACCTGAAATATATCCCGGGGGGTAAGAGCCTTCTGGCTGACGCTCTCTCCTGCAAGCCCCAATTTGACAGCCAACGGGAAGAGATAGTTCACGCCATGATCTCAGGGACTCAGCCAGCCACCCAAGCACACACAAACGCACCAGAGTTCTAATCTCCCCGAAGACAAGTTGACAGCGGAGCTAAAAGCGGTGCTCTCTTTTTTCTTTTTTTTTTATTGTAAAAGTTTTACAATTACATTTTCACCCCATTTCACCCCGTGCTCTCTAATGACTCCTGGTTCAAAGAAAACCAGGCAGACTTAACCCTAAGGGACGGGTTGGCATGGAAGGGGAGTAAATTTTACATGCCCCGCAGCCTGTGGCTCCTGGTACTGAAGAGAAGTCATGATTCTCGCCTAGGGGGGCACTTTGGGTTTTTAAAAACCCTCCATTTGACTAGGAGGCAATTCTGGTGACCGAAGATGAAAACTGATGTGGAAGACTATGTGAGGAGCTGTGCCATCTGCGTCACCATGAAATACCGACCAGGGAAGCCCCCTGGACTTCTCCAGACTGTGGCCGAATCCACCAAGCCCTGGGAGGAGATTGCGATGGACTTCATAGTTGAGCTCCCTGACAGTGGGGGCGACCGAGTCATTTGGACTGTCATTGATTTATTCTCCAAGCAAGTCCACTTCACTGCCTGCAGCGGACTACCCTCAGCCAAAAAACTGGCAAAGCTGTTTGTGAAACACATCTACATGGAGTCCCAAGAAGAATAATATCAGGCCGCAAGGTCCAGTTTACCGCTAAGTTCTGGAGGGAGTTTCTATGATCCATTGGGTCATCCCAGGAACTTAGCTCGGCTTTTCACCCGTTGACTAACGGATCGGCTGAAAAATTGAACTCAATGATGGAACAGTACATTAGGTGTTATGTGAATTACCAATAGGAGAACTGGGCAGACTTGCTGCCTTCGCAGAAGTCGCTTATAATAATGCAGTACACAGTAGTACTGGGTTGACTCCTTTTCAAATAACTACGGGCATGGATTTTGGGCCGATGCCTGAGTTGCCTAGAGAGCCGCCCACTTCCGTGTCCTCAATGGACTGGATGACCTCTTGGAAAAATATAAGGCCCAGGCCGACAAACATCGGGGTCTCCAACCACCTTTCTGAATAGGTGATAAAGTGTATTTGTCAACCAAGTACCTAAGATTGAGGGTGCCCAGCAAGAAGTTTGGACCCAAATTTCTATAGTGAAAGTGATTAACCCAGTGACTGTCCAACTTAGACTCCCTCGCATATTAGGGAAGATACACCCCGTTTTCCACAGTAGCTTATTGAAACCGGTCAGAGAATCTACCCTCAGACCTTTGCCAGCTGCTCCGCCCCCTCCTTTAGTAATACAAGGGGAGACTCATTATGAGGTGAAGAAAATCCTGGACTCTGGACTCTACAGGGGTCGATTACAATATTTGGTCCACTGGAAAGGCTACCCTTTGGCTGAAGCTACATGGGTTAAGAGTTGGGATGTGAAGGCTGATGCGCTCATGAAACAGTTTCATGACAAATTTCCGGACAAACCGAAGGTCCTCCTTGGGGGGAGGGGGGTTAAAGGGATTGGTGCTAAGTGAAAACCCCTTTTTTCATATTTTGTCTGTTTTATTTTTCAGGATGTGGTTCTTTCTGCAGGGGGGGACGCCTGTCAGCCTTGGAAGCCATATTAGGTCGGAAGCTTCAATGCTGCCACCTCCTCATGTGTGGGAAAGTAGGAGGGGGGAATTAGTAGACATAATAGCATTCTTCCTATTGGTCAAGGTCAGGGTGATCCAGCATCTGGAGGAGTGGTCAGGGGCTGGGTCGAGGTGGAACGGACATTGATTGGAGCATGTGATTGACTGGGAAGAAGGGGGATGGTTTTGGGAGCTTTGAATTACTGAAGGAAAGCCCGGGCTTTTCAGATTCGGGATTTCCCAGATGTGCCAGTTTACCTATTCTAGTAAAGAGAACTTTGGAAAATACCTGCTTCCACATCTTTACTGGGAGTTGGGGGTTTTCTGGAACGCTGACATTATGTGGTAAAAGGGAAATGTCAGATCCCTAACATGATACTGTCATTCAAACAGAGGGAGGGGAGAGCATGGGGATAAACTGTATTTTTGTAACCTTTTTCCTGGTGTCTAAGCACCCTGCAATATTCTCACCTTTGGAATGTAATGAGGGAGGGCTATGTGGATTGTTTCAGTTTGCTGAAAGCAGAAGATTCTGGGAACGGCTGCTTATCTGTTTCTCAAGACGGCCATTACAATAAACATTTACACACCTGTGAATTGGATAAATCCACATTCACACGGGAGGGAGGGATTTAAAGCCCTATTTCTAACTGTAGTTTGGGAGGAAATTTAGAGTCTGCTTCGCCTGTTCTGCTATCACTTCTCAATA
Organism: Pituophis catenifer annectens; assembly: GCF_029215685.1. Taxonomy (NCBI): domain Eukaryota; kingdom Metazoa; phylum Chordata; class Lepidosauria; order Squamata; family Colubridae; genus Pituophis; species Pituophis catenifer. The sequence continues at coordinate 103,052,161 of NW_027256883.1, read as the reverse complement.
AAAGGTTCCTTTTGAAATACCATGTTTCAAGAGTCTATACTTTCTTGGGAAAGGAGAAGAGGCAGGTCCTTACAGAAAGCAGACTCTGCAAAGTAGGTCAATCTGGAGAAGCACATTTTGCTCTATCTACCTAGGTCTTCTGACCTAGGCTCCCTTAACAAGCAGGCAGGAATTACTGGCAAAACCTCTTATTTACATGACTCTGAATTACGTTCATTCACAATCAGCAAAGTTTGTCCAAACAGTTTTTCAAAGGAATATTTCTCAACACACCTTATCTCGTTTGGCAAGCTGCCACGTAAATTGTTTCCAACCGCAATACAAGGCAAAACTTGGAACAGAATCTCTCAGAGTCACGGAATGAACAAATTGTTTCCTGCAAAAGCCCACTCCCTGTTTGCTCCTCTTTTATTTCCTAAGGCCAATTATCTCCAAGGTGTGGCCTTACTCCTGAGCTTTATCTGTTGGTTGTTCACTGCCCCCAGTCCTTCGGGAGAAGGACGATATATAAATATAAACAATAAATAAATCAAAGCCTAAACAGTCATTGAACTGGACAATGGAATGCTAAGCGGCATTTGAGAAACTCAAGGGGCTTTTTTTGGCTGAACCAGTTTTGAAACACTCAGACCCAGAGAAACCGTTTGTTTGCAATCTATCTCAACATCAGCAAAAGCATGTGCAGGAACTCAGATTCTTTTTGCACAAGTCTGGCGTGACGACGTCTGAGACTGACATAAGGAAACTGGTGGTTGAGATAGGGAAATGTCCCTTTTATCCGGAACGGGGGACACTTCATTTGCGAGATTGGACAAAGATAGGGCATGCCTTACATCTTGAACCTAGAGCTCCAGTGCAAATATTACATCGATGGTATCAATGCTGTCAAGCAATATAAAAATATGGCTCTGATGCTTTGGAAGGGCAACAGTTAACTACAAGCCCTCCACCTGATTATGATCAAGTTAAAATTGTCACCCCAAAGCCATCTCTAATTGAACCATCAGCTCCTTCTGAAGGAGCTAGTACTATTGTATCCCCAGGGCCACTGTACACCCCCATTAGGCAGATTTTAGAGGAATAGTTAGACAAAGGGGTGGTTGGGAGATATAGAAGAAATTGCTGATATGCTTTCTGTTTGTCCAGTGCATGTTACGGGCCAATTAGATCAGAATGGGGCTCAAATTGTGGAATATCGTCCTTTGTCTTATGCAATTTTAACAGAACTTAGAAAAGGAATTAGAGATATGGGGTTGGGAAGTACTTATATGCAGGGAATGTTAGAAGCCTTAATGAGAAATCATATCCTAATACCTGAAGATTGGAAATAGCACTTAGTTACCAGCTGCCTGCAATTACTGCAAGTTCGAATCTTACCAGGCTCAAGGTTGACTCATCCTTCCATCCTTCCGAGGTAGGTAAAATGAGGACCCAGATTGTGGGGGCAATAAGCTGACTTTGTATAAAAAAGAACACCACTTGGGGGGGCCAAAAGCCCTACTAAGCAGGTATCGTGTGGGAAAGTAGGAGAGGGGATTTAGTAGAGGGGTTGTCTGTAGACATAATAGCATTCTTCCTGTCGGTCAAGGTCAGGCCAATCCTGCATCTGGAGAAGGAGTGGTCAGAGTGATGTCTTGAGGTGGGACGGCGGTTGATTGGAGCATATGATCAACTGAGGACTGAGGACTGGGGATGGTTTTGGGGGGTTTGATTTACTGAGGGAAAACCCGGACCTCTCAGATTTGGGTTTTCCCAGATGTGCCAGTTTACTTATTCTAGTAAATAGAACTTTGAAAATGCTTGCTTCAGTCTTTACTTGGAGCTGTGGGTTTTCTGGAACACTGACATTAACCCAAATCTCTCTTAAAACACAACGGCCCCCTGAAAGGGGGCTGTTGGGGGTGCTGAGCCCCAGCATCTACCTAAACCTCAGGTGGTGCAAAGACTCCGTGAAAATGGAGGAGAAAGGAGAGATCTTAGAGGGGGTCATGGGGACGGATACTCAAGGATTTACCGACACCCTGCTTTCTCCTTCTGAAGAAATGGTGCGAGCCATTGAGGCTGCAGAGAAAGCCCGAAGGCTAGGTGCTCGGCCCAAGGAGTCGGATTCCTGGAAAAGTTGCCAGTCTGACCTAACTCCAGAAAGGGGACCAGAGGAGAGACTGCCTGGATATAGTGCTGCTCCCAGCCCAATGAAGTCGCCCCATGAGCCAGAATGGAGAAGAGGGACAGCTATGGGATCCGGAGACTCCCGGGACTGGGACCTGTTGCCCCCAGTGCGAAACCAATCCTTAACTAGGCTCCCTGAGTTTCAAACAGATGGAAGTGGGAAGCTACGCACCCCCCTCCCAACCTCCTCAAGTGAGATGAGATTAGCGCAACCTACATTCACCTTCCCCGATCCAGGATCTGGCGGAGCAATTAGCGGGGCACAGATACCTCTCTACCTGGCCAGGGGCAAAACGAGCGGATCAGCAGAGCATGACCATCCTGCAGCTGGGAGACATCAGACGCAGAATGCAAAAAAACCCTTTTGGGGCCCCTCGCCAGCCTGCCTTTGCGCTACCTCCTGCTGAATGCATATCCCAAGGCTGGAGATTTTATCCTGGCCAGGAGTGGGTCGAGTGCCAGTGGTGTCCAGCGCCATCTGCTCCAAGTTTCCAGGGATCTCCATGGTCCCAATATGGCCCAACGATCCTGGCACCACAGGGGGCTAATCCAGCAGCTGGCTGGAGTCCCCCCCCTCTGCAGACCAGCAAGATGATGGGATGGCGTAGATGAGATATATCGAGTTTATACAAGGTATGCAATGCGCAACAAACTACCACGAGAAGTGCATATAAGATTTACCAAGAAATCAATTAAAGCACAAATACTGCGGATTGCCAGAGAAAAAGCATTGAAGTACAAAGAGAAAGAAATTGTGGTTCTGAAGCAAATACCAAGAAAAGTGAGGGAGATGAGGAGAGAATACCAATTTCTGACTAAAATACATTAAAAAGGTAATATATTTATATATATATATTTATATATTTCAGGCACACATAATATATCATTAAACCTTGTTTCCAAATATGGAATTTACACACTGCCTCTTCCAATGACTTTAGCCTTCTGGCCATTTGCCAAGGCTATTGCATCTCCAGCAGCTGAATCCATTCTGAAAAACAATTTAGAATTATTAACAATTGTTTAACTTGCCCCACTATCTATCAACCATTTGTCTCTGCTACTGCAACTTTTGCAACAGAAACCTGTCCATCTTGCAATCCTTACAAATAATTTTTCCTTTCTTGCAAATAATTTCTGCTGCTTTTCTCTTCTCTGCAGCTAGCCAGTCTATGGAATTTTCTGCTCTTCTCACTCTGCTCCTTGGCCCCCCACCTCAGGAATTCCTCCTCGTGGCTCTTTCTATAATGGCATTTCTGCTCCCCAGCAATCAAACAAGCCTTTAAAGCCTCCAAACACAACTCCTGTTCTGGTTTGAATTCAAACACTGCAGGAACAATGTCCCAAGTTTCATCAAGACTGTTTAACACTAGCAGCACCTTCTGAGACTCAGGAAACTGCATGCCATGCTGTTCTAACTCCACAAACAAAGTTTGCATTTACACAAAATGCTGTTCCACAGATTCCCTTGGTTGCAAACAGGCACTGTATAACTGTCTTGATAATTGTACAATATTGCATGCAGACACACTCACATGCATATTTCTTAATTTCAGCCAGACTTCATTTGCCATATTGCAAAATCAGCCACATTGATAAACTGTTCATCTTCTAAACTTAAGATGATATAAGCCAGATTTATCTGATCTGCAGCAGCAAAAACCTGGGGAGGATTAATAACCGTATCTCAGAGCTCTTTAGCCTTCGGGAAACATTCCATCTTTGCAGCCCATATAATATAGTTCTTCTATCCCAAACGAGGCAGAGAGCTCTCTTTAACTTCAACAGCAGCCATCCTGCAATCTTTGTCTGCCTGGTTTCTCAGACAGGCAGTCTTTCAGCTTAATTACAATTCAGTCTTTCTGTGTGCTCTGGGCCCATAACCTATCACAGTTTCTTGCAAAAATCAAATCCAGAAGCACACACAGATAACTGATTCAGTTGGAGTCATTATCTTCTTTATATACATAATAACAGATGAAGTATTTACAACATCAATATAGATTCTTCTTCAACGTAGTAGCAGTTACAACACAAGGCAGGAGAGAACAGTTAGTTTCATTTCAGCAGAGCAGACAAGTTCACACAGACTGCTTAGTTTCCATTTCAATTCTCTGCACAGACTCAGAAGCTGGAGACTAAGACACGCCCTGGCTCCAGTCTGTCTCAGCTCCCAATTGGCTGACTTAGTTGCTATGCCTACTCATTGGCTTGTCCCGGTATCCTCCACTCAAGGGCTGGGGTCTGCTCCGCTCTGCTTCCACCCATCCGCGATTCTGACAGCACCACCCCAGTCATCATCTCCTGGAGTGGTGCAGCTCCTGCTAACTCCCCAGAGTTAGATCTGGTTGTGCGACTTGCTCAGGCGCTGGCTCTTTGGGCCAGGCACCCAGCTGGCATTCCCTTTCTGTGGCCTCCTCTGTTTCCACCATGGCTTGGGAAGGGGAGTAGATGGTCTCGACATAAATTGCCAAGCCAACACCTGTGGCTCCCTCCTTGGCCGCTTTGTCTTCCTCCATCTTCCCTGAGGCTTCACACTACCCAGTTTCAGGTCAACGTTCAGGGCTCAGGACCCCGGACAGCACCTCAGAGTTCGGGGAGCTGGCTGAATTTTAAAGGAAATTCAGGTTAATGTCAGGTTTCCAAGTAACACCCCCAATGAAAGAAGACACCAAGGCTTTAAGTTCCTCAAAGTTCCATTTTATAGAGATGTCATATTGGCACATCTGGGAAAACCCGAATCTGAGCGCTTCCAGGTTTTCCCCACCCAAAGGAAAGTCCAGGTCCCTGCCCAGCATCCACATGTCCATCACATGATCCAATCAAAGCACCATCCTATCTGGATATGCTTCCCAGTCACATCCCTCCAGGTGCAGGGCAAGATGTCCTTGACTCTCTGAGAATGTTATTAAGACTATATATCTCCCCTGCTCCATACAATTCCTCCTCCCAGTTTCCCCCAGTATTAAATGTGGCAGGCCTGAAGGCCCAAGGCAAAAGATGGCTTCCAGGCCTGACAGTGTCACTGCTCTGTCCATACACCACCCCAGCACAAGGTCTTAGTGTCCCGGTTGTCCCAGCTTGTGACTGACCAAAAATGGCCGTCGTCCCTGCTGCTGTTCAAGAGAGCTTTCTTTGAATCAACGAGGAAATTGCGGTTTCTGCATGATCGACAAAGTGCCTCTCCTTTTTTCACTACCCCTCCAGGTCGGCTTAACCCCGTAGGGTCTCCTAGCAAGCAGTTGCTGGCTGCATTTCATGGAGCCCAGGGGAGCTCTGCTATTTTCCAGCCATTCTAGTCCCACTTTTCAAAGGGGGTATTTTAGGGAAGATTTTATGACAAAAGTTAGAAAATTCTTACCGAGATCAAGCACACTGTTACAGGATCTTTTCTTTCTTCTCTTTTGTTTCAACTGTCACAACTTCAGTTCAGCCATAATGGCTGTCTTCTCCGCTGATTAAGGGGCTTTCTTTGGGTCAAACAGGAAGAGTGCACTCTCCTTGAGACCACCGAAACATCCCCTCTATCTTCATCACCCCTACAGGGTGACTTTCCGTCCCGTAGAGCCTTCTGGCTTGAAGAAATTGGTGGGACTACACGGAGCTCCACTCGTCTGCACCGCTTCACCACAATGTCAGCTGCCTTCTTCTGCAATCTAAATCTTCTGAGGGCAAACAGTACAATTTGGATGAACCACCCTGTTGTGACCAAGGCCCAAGTAGTGATTACCAAACAATTCAGTCTTGAATAAGATTATTTTATTAAAACAGCTGAGAATTAATTCATTCTCAGCTTAGTCCAAAACAAATTCTTCATAACCAGTCCGTCGGCCTTATCACCAACCTTTGATGTCTTTGGCAACCTGCCAAAGGCTTTTCTTGGCAAACCCCCCACAAAGTTCAAGAGACACTGACAAGAAGCACTGGAATCAATGATGCTTTTCTACAAAGAACCCAACAGCTCGTTGCTGCTCTTTTAAGCCTTATGGGTGTGGCTAATCATCTTCTGGCCATACTCCTGAGTCGTCCTTTTTGCTTCAGCTGCTCTTGCCTTCTGGCAGCTCTTCACATGCATGCACTAGGAACAGGCTCCTCCTGTTCCTCTGCCTCTCTGCTGTCTGCCTCTGGAAGCTCCGGAGTCCGCGCATCGCTCCCAGATGGCCCTGGCCCCATCTCTGCCTCCAATGCAGAGCCCTCGTCCAGGCCTTCTCAACTCCAGGACTGGTCCATTGTCCTCCCCAGCCTCCTCACTGTCTGAATTCACTGCCAGATCCGCAGGCTGCTGGCGGACCACAACACACCCTAGGCTTCTCATGGGTCTGGATAGTGCATGCATCCATCCTAAAGAAGTCCTCCCTAGATTTGTTCATATTTAAATAAGACTGTCCAATCTCCAATCATTCCTGGAAAATTGTTGAGAAGGTAATGGGAATTCAAATACAGAATGCACTAGAAGAAATAGATTATCTTTGTCTTCCAGTCAACATCCAGGCCTGGGTCTGAAACAGAAATGGCATTGATTGCAGTGGGGGTTGACCTTTGTCAGAACCTAGACAGAGGTAGTGTACATCTTACGGACCTTGTCAACTCTGAAATGAACCTGGCTGAAGCCATCTTGTGCTGCCCCATAGTTGCCACAAAGCCTGAGAGAGGGAAGGGAGGGGGGACGTAGATAGCCTGGCTACAGTCAAAACAAAAAGTTTTCCTGTGAGAACCAAGGTCATTGAAACAGGTGGCTGTTGAAGGAGGAGAGGAGCCTGCCATCCATCTTCATTAGACAATGTAACTGGTGACACTTGGGAGGAGGAATTTTTGCTCTTTTAATTAGGTGAAAACTGCAGGATCTGTTAGAGTTGGTTTTCATCGGCTGTGCCGATATGGTCCAATAAACCTGTTCTTTGAAGAATCTAGCTGTCTCGGAGTCCTGCTTTCAATGGGTGCATTACTCGGAATGCTGACATTCCTACTAAACCTCTCCGCAGCTTTTGATACCATTAAGTATAATATTGATTGCTATATATTCCTCACTTCTTGTGAGATGAATGGCCATATAAAATAATTGTGAATAATAAATAAATAATCTACTGGATTGCCTGTGGGGGTTGAGAGTTGAAGACACTATTTTATAGTCATTTTTCTCCTTTCTTAGTAGTCAGGGGTGCTGACTTGGTAAGAAAGGTCATCTGTATACTGTAGTTTTTAATAAGTGGGGTGTTCTATCCTTTAGCATCTACATTCCAAGATGGCACCACCGAAGGCTGTCTCGGTGAAATGTTCTCTAACTGTTTATTTTTAATTATTCTCTGTGATTCACTACGGATTTCTTACTCACGAGACCATCTGCTAAAAATTAAGCAACGTTTCTTTAAGGAGCAGCTTTCTGTGATCTCATACACTCACACACACCCCGTCTTTACAAATGCGGAGGAAATTCTAACACAGGAAGAAACAATTTCCCCAAAGCCATGGATTACCAAAAAAACCAAATGGAGGAAGTGAAGAAAGGGTAAAAGGGTGGGAATTTTAAACAAATTAAGGAATAGGAGAAATAAAACTCCTCTACCTTCAATTTTCCTAACCAACGTATGTTCACTTGCTAATAAGGTGGATAAAATATTCCTTTTAAACAGATACAATTCTGACTTTTACAATTCAGCAGCCCTATGCTTTTCTGAAATCTGGTTAAATGAATCAATTGAAGATAGCAGCCTGCATATCCTAGGGTTTCAGATTCAACGATCAGACAGAATTGCAGAAAATGGTACAATGGTAAAAAGAAGGGAGGTAAAAAGAAGGGAGGAGGCTTATGCTTATATATCAACAACAGCTGGTCTCAGGATATAACTATAATATATAAATTCTGTGAAGAAAACCTAGAGACATTAATTATCAACTGCAAACCATACTATTCGCCTCGTGAATTTTCCTCATTTCTTCTAATTGTTGTTTATGTCCCATCACAAGCCTGTGTAAACAAGACATTTCAAACTCTAGCTGACCAAATTATGGAGGCTGAAGCCAAATACCCCGATTCACTGGGCATTATTTCGAGAGATCTAAACAAGGCAAACATAAGGAAGGAGCTACCAAAATACTTTCAGCATGTAAGTATTGCCACTAGAGGCAAGAATACTTTAGACCATTGCTACACAACACTAAAAGATGCTTATCGGTCCTTACCATGAACAGCCAGATGAACTGACACCGGGTGGTCTTCAGACCGAAGCTGTCCTGTAGGGACAGTGAAGAAAGAGAGGCAGCTCGGTGTCTAAAGAGGGACAGGCAAGTCCCTTGGATAGCCCGAGAAACTCTCTCTGAGCTGGTGATGGGGGGCGGCGATCAGAGTGAATTGCCATGAAGCTTGAGCCTCTGGAGCAAGCGATGTGCAGGAGGGAAAATTTGGACAGAGTGCTGGTGTTGGGTGAGTGATTAGCTAACCTACAGACAATAAAAAGAAAATTCTAAATATTTTTAACTATTAAACTAAAATTACCCAGGCATAGAAATTGCGGCTAAATAGTGGCGGGGGGAGATGGCGGATGGAAAGAGAAAGTGAGAATGACAAGCGCGCCATAGAAGAACCCGAATAAAGAATTAAAAGTGATTGACAAATGTAAATGTAAATCTGGAACTTGGATTCAATTTGAATTGGATTATAAACTGATTGGTAATATATAAAGGTGAAAGAAGATGTGAAAACTGGCTTTTTTTCTCTTTTATGACTCGGTAAATACGAATGTGGATTACAAATAAAATGGCAATTTGTTAATTAGTCGAGTGGAACTGTGGATTATAGAGAGACATGTGCAGGAAAAGGAAGAGCATGACATGGAATTGTTTACTTTGAGAAAATCTTTGAAGAAATGAGAGGGGAAAAAATAAAACCTTGAACTTTTAAAAAGATAACTGGCGAGAACTAAAGATACGTTTTGCCTACAAGAGGATAGACTTTGATGATTATAAAAGAGGGACCTTAATGCGACTTAAAACTGGAATAATTCAACCCAGAAAGAATAAAATGGAACAGGAACTTAATGAACTGATAATGACGATGTGTTTGGAAATAAAGGAAATGATTATAAATTTGCATGGAAAATCAAAATCTGAGGAGGCAAAGACAGAGCTAGAATGCACTGAAGATGAAAAGGAAATGACTAATGAGAAACAAGAAAGAGAGGTGGATAATGAAGACAACGACAAAGAGACTGATTATGGAAAATTAAACAATTGTAATATTAAGTATGGAAAAAAAAAAGAAACAAAGAAGGAAAAAAGGTTGGAACAGGAAAAATATAAAAAACTTAAATGATTACACTGAGATTTACAGTGGAAAGTGTCAGATCCCTAAAAGTGATACTGCCATTCAAGTGGAGGAAGGGGGGACTTGGATCCAATTTACTAGCATGGCCTGTATCATCAGATATTTTACAACCTATATCCTGGCACCAAGGAAGCCTGAGATTCCCTTTACCTGCAGGAATTTTTATGATAGCCATGTGGGTTGTCTCATTTTAAAGGATAGTGGTGGGAATGCATGTTTGTTCGGGTTCTCAAAGGAAATAGTAAAGAAAACATCTTCATACTTGTGTATTGGCTGAAATCTGCATTCTGACTTAAAGGGAGGGGTCTCTACCACTTTAATCCTACTGCTTTACCTAAGGGCATTCAGATTGTGCTTTAGCTGGATGGTTTTCACTTCTGCTTAATAAAAGAATCCTTTTGAACAACTAGGTTTCAAGAGTTCGTACTTTCTTAAGTTGGAAGGAGAGGTGATCCTTACAGAAAGCACAATCTGCAAAACGGTCAACCCAGAGAAGCAATCTTTGCTCTACTGAGGGGACCTTGCAAACCATGTCTGAACAACGCAGAGAGCTGGGAGAAACTGATTGCTGGGGAGAGACAGCAACCGCCACCCAGTCGGATGTCTGTCTCGTGCAACCCATTGGAGAGGATGAGGTAACCCTGGGGAATCTGGAAAAACCCCGCTGGTCAATTGGCATTGGGAAGAAAGATGGCTGGGATGAGAGAGCCAGAGGAGTCACCCTCAACCATGGCAACCGAAAACCGGGGTGGAAACTGGAACTAGAAGCCCTTACTAACCAGGGGGGACTGACCGAAGCACCCCTGAGGGAGGACTATCTGAAGAGGCATATAACCCAATTGGTGATGGAGACTTTGGAAAATCTTAACATCCGAAGGGAGCCAGGACAACAACCAAAGAGCACTGAAAGGGCAGCAGTCGTGGATGATGCCAGGGGAGGCAGCCCCTCCTGGAGCCCGCCTATCGAACAGATGGTGCAGCAGCAGCGGGAGAAGACCCAGCAAACCCTCCCCCCCAGGCAGCATGCACACCGGCACCCATTCCCAACCAACCCTGGACTCCTCAACTGGAAAGAGAAACTCCCCCCCTTGGGGTGAAGTTTGATGGGAATCCGCAACAATTAGGATTCTTTGTGGCACATGTGCTCACCTACATGCAAGAGTATGGGCGTTATTTCCAAACCCAAGGCTCCTGAGTGGGAGTTGTGACCCTAGCCCTAGAGGGTGCCGCAGCCAGATGGATGGTGACCCTACATAACGCCAATGCACCAGAACTGCAGAATTTCGACCGTTTCATGATGGCCCTGCGACGTCGGTTCGAGGATCCACTGGCAGATCACAAAGCACGCGAGCGCATTAAGGTGGTGAGGCAGGGGCGATGGCCAGTAGCAGAGTATACTGAAGAATTCCGGGACCTCGCGTGTCGTGTGCACTGGCCGGAAGATATTTTGGTGAGCTGTTTCAAGGACGGACTGAGTGATGATCTATACAATGCCTGCGTGGCCCGAGGGGCACCGAATTACCTACATGAATGGTATGTCACCGCCGAAGAAGCTGAGATAGATATGGCCAGAAACCAGTATCAAGCGGGGTGAGCATGGAAGAAATCCTCACCCCAATGGAAGCAGGAGCCCCACAAACCACAAAGGGCATTCTCCCGAGATCTTCAGCTTGTTTTAAGTGTGGAAAAGAAGGGCACCGAGCTGCAGAGTGTCGTTCGCAAACACCCACCCGGAACCACCCACTGGGGTAGGGTCCTGAAAAACTGGGTTGGCGTGGGAAGGAGACTGCTCTGAGGAGCAGGGAGACCGTAGAAGTCCCATCCCCTCCCGTCTTTGGGGAAGAAACCCTGGCATCTGAACAGGAGGAATCACACTCGTTCGGAAGCAATCCAGATGATGAGCCACTGGTAAGCAAACCAATTAAACCGCTTACCCTCCTCTTAAGACTATTTATCCCAAACCAGGACAGGGAGATAAGTATCCCCACCCTAGTGGATTCAGGGTGCATCAGTTGTTTGATCAGCCCAACCTTAGTAGGGAAGTTAGGGATTAACGTAAGAAACCTGAAAACACCCATTGCTTTCTGCCAACTAGATGGGTCAATAGCAGGAGGGGAGCCAGCTTCTCTGGCCACTGTGCCTCTACACATAGGCATTGGAAGCCACAAGGAAAGGCTTACATTTATAGTGGCACCTGGCATGGAATGGCCGTTGGTTCTGGGCCTTGCGTGGCTAAAAAGATGGAACCCACAAGTCAATTGGAAACAAGGCATCATAAAATTTCAGAGGAAGGTGACTTTTGCTGAGTATCCACATAAAGGACTTGAGGGGACATAGAATCGAGAAACAGCCATGCCTGGTCATGCCACACCAATTGAGGGCATACCCATAGAATATATGGATTTAGCTGAGGTTTTTAGCGAAAAAGCCTCAGATGAGCTCCCCCCCACACCACTGACTGTGCAATAGAAATCTTACCTGGCGTGAAACTCCCTAAACCCAAGATGTACAGCATGTCACTGAGGGAGTTGGAAGAGCTGAGAACATTCATTGAGAAAAACCTAGCAAGGATTTCATCGAGCCAGCCCAACCAAAAATTGCAGCTCCAGTGTTGTTTAGAGAGAGAAAAGATGGCTCAAAATGCCTATGTGTTGACTTTCGAAACCTGAATACTATCAGTGTGCAGAACATGTATCCTCTCCCCCTTATGAAAGATATGTTAGCACACCTTGCTAAAGGGAAATTTTTTTCAAAGCTGGACTTAAGGGAGGCTTAATACCGTGTCAGAATTAAGGAAGGGGATGAGTGGAAAATGGCATTTAACACCCCCCTCAGCTGCTACCAATTCAAGGTGCTCCCCTTTGGGTTGCAAGGAGCTCCTGCAGTGTTTATGCAGTTAATAAATGAAGTGCTGCATTAGCATTTATATAAGGGGGTTCTGGTCTATTTGGACGACATTTTAATCTATACCGAGACCAAAGCAGAACATGTAAAACTAGTCAGGGCAGTTTTAAACAAACTCCGCGCGGCCAAACTTTATGCCAAACTTTCCAAATGTGAATTCCATCAAGAGAAGTTTGTCTATTTGGGATACCGCATTTCACACCAGGGGGTTGAGATGGATCCTCTAAAAGTGCAGGCTGTACTTGATTGGGACCCTCCACGCACACGTAAACAGTTACAGAGCTTCCTGGGGTTTGCCAACTTTTACCACCAGTTTATCCCTGCGTTTGCTCAGATTGCCCTCCTCATCACCAAGCTCTTAAAAACAAAGGGGAGGACAATCCTAAACCAAAGCAACCATTGAATTGGACTATGGAATGCCAGGCAGCATTTGAAAAACTTAAACGGCTGTTCTCGGCAGAACCAATTCTACAACACCCGGACATGGAGAAACCATTTGTCATACAAGCAGATGCCAGCAATGTGGCAATAGGAGCGGTCCTGCTTCAGAAGAATGAACAAGACCAACTACAACCCTGCGCTTACACATCCAAAAAGTTGAATGAGACTGAGCAAAGGTGGGCTAATTGGGAGAAAGAGGCGTATGCAGTTCGTTGGGCATTGTTAACCTGGCGGCACTTCCTAGAAGGCAGTAAGACCCCTTTTGAAGTCTGGACTGATCATAAAAATCTAGAAGCCCTAAAAACCCCAAGGAAACTCTCCCCAAAACAAGTACGATAGGCTCAGTACTTTAAATGGTTTGATTTTACTCTAAAATACCTCCCGGGGGGGGAACTTTCTGGCAGATGCGCTATCCAGAAAACCACAATACATTAGTGCAAAGTCAGACGTAATCAAACCTATAGTACAAAACAACTAGTCGCTAAAGTAGTCACCAGATCCCAGGAAAAACAAGAAACAGTGACCGACAATGACATCACCCAAAATTTTAAACAAGCATTGGCCACTGATGAATGGTTTTTGAACAACAAATCCAGCTGTCTGATGAAAGAAGACTTGGCTTGGCTGGAGTGGGGGGGGAAGTTGTATGTCCCTGCAAGCCAAAGACTATGCTTAATGGTACGGTGCCATGACTCCAAATTAGCTGGACATTTTGGGTTTGTGAAAACTTTACACCTGATTAAAAGACAATTTTGGTGGCCATCACTAAAAAAGGACATAGAAAGCTATGTAGCTAGCTGCCCCATTTGTGCAGCAGCAAAAAGACGCCAGGGGAAATCCCCAGGTCTATTGCAGAAGGTAGCTGAACCTTCAGCGCCTTGGAGAGAGATCGCTATGGATTTCATCGTGGAATTGCCAAACAGTGAGGGAAATACTGTTATTTGGGTTGTGACAGACCTATTTTCAAAACAGGCACATTTTATACCCTGCCAAAAGATCCCAACTGCTAAAAGTTTAGCCAAATTATTCCTAATACACATTTATCGACTTCATGGTGCTCCACAAAGGATCATCTCCGACAGAGGGGCTCAATTCACCTCCAACTTTTGGAGGGCGTTTTTGGGCTTACATGGTACTGGCCAGGGGTTGAGCACATCTTTTCATCCTTGTACTAATGGTAATTCTGAAATTTTGAACTCGGTACTAGAACAATATTTAAGATGTTTCATTAATTTTCAACAGGATAACTGGACCGAACTTTTGCCTTTTGCTGAAGTTGCGTTTAATAATGCTGTACATTCAAGCACTGGTTTTACCCCTTTTAGAGTAGCAACAGGCCAGGATTTTAGCCCCATGCCTGAACTACCCACAGAAGAACCCACCATCCCCTCACTTAAGGAGTGGATGGATAATTTGCAAAACACGTGGCCAGTGGTTAGATTAGCCTTACAGGAAGCTAGAGAAGCTTTTAAGATTCAAGATGACAAGAAAAGGATGGAACCCAAACCTTTTCATATTGGAGACAGAGTATACTTATCTACAAAATTCTTGAAATCATTACAACCATCAAAGAAACTAGGGCCAAAGTTAATTGGACCTTTCCCCATCACTAGAATCATCAATCCAGTAGCAGTTGAACTACTTCTTCCAAAGACACTCAGGCAGATCCACCCAGTATTCCATATCAGTTTACTCAAACGAGAAGTAATCTCATCCCTCAGACCACCTGCATCTACACCACCTGTTCCCATCATGATTGAAGGTGAACAACACTTTGAAATCAAGGAGATCCTTGATTCTAGGATCCACAGAGGGAAAGTCCAATACTTAGTTGCTTGGAAACATTTACTATCAGCACACAATGAATGGGTCGCTAAACACCACGTTAGGGCTCCAATCTTACTGAGAAAATTTCACTCCCAATACCCTAACAAACCTTGTTGATCTACTATCTTGAAATCTTGTGTATATTTGTTTTTGTTTTTTTACAGGTGGACCCCTTTGTTTTCTAAGGAGGGTAGCATGTCAGATCCCTAAAAGTGATAATGCCATTCAAGCGGAGGAAGTGGGGACTTGGATGCGATTTACTAGCATGGCCTGTGTCATCAGATATTTTACAACCTATATCCTGGCACCAAGGAAGCCTGAGATTCCCTTTACCTGCAGGAATTTTTATGATAGCCATGTGGGTTGTCTCACTTTAAAGGGTAGTGGTGGGAATGCATGTTTGTTCGGGTTCTCAAAGGAAATAGTAAAGAAAACATCTTCACACTTGTGTATTGGCTGAAATCTGCATTCTGACTTAAAGGGAGGGGTCTCTACCACTTTAATCCTACTGCTTTACCTAAGGGCATTCAGATTGTGCTTTAGCTGGATGGTTTTCACTTCTGCTTAATAAAAGAATCCTTTTGAACAACTACGTTTCAAGAGTTCGTACTTTCTTAAGTTGGAAGGAGAGGCGATCCTTACAGAAAGATAAGAAAGAGGGAAAAGAGATGGAAAATAATAAGAAATAGAGGACAAAATAAAAGATTTTATGATTTTAAAATACAAAATAAGTATATTGAGATTAACAATGAAAAGACACAAAAAAGGAAAGAGAAAGGAGAAACAATGGGAAATATAGGGCAGAATAGGAGAGTGCGGAATTTTAAAATACAAAAGAAAAGAAGAAGAAGGGAAAACAAAAGGCAAAGAAGGAAAAGAGGGTGGAGGAGAAGAAAAAATATTAAAAACATAAATGATTACACTGGGATTTACAGTGGAAATATAAAAAAGAGGGAAAAGGGATGGGAAATAAAGGGCAAAGATTTCACGATTTTAAGATACAAAATATTAATAATGAAAAGATACAAAAAGGAAAAGTAGAAACAAAGGGAAAACTGTAATAAATGTCACATGCTCAATAATATTGGAGGTTTATAGAATGATAAGTTTTAACAATATGAATAAATCAGTTGGGGAAATGTAATATTTGGAATATTTCAAACTATATATTTGAAACATAATTAAAAAGAGAAAAGAAGACAAATTAAGAATATTTTAAGAACTAATCGGATTGGGTAAAATGAGAAAGGATTAAGATGCGCTTTATAAATATATATTTGAATAAGTGGAAATATATTGTTAAGATGTTTTGAGAAATATATTTAATGATTGAAATTGAATGTAAAACTGAATGAAATTGAAATGATAAAAATGATTTAAATGTTATACTTGCAAGAAGTAAAGCAGAAAAAATATATTGGTAAAAGTAAAAAAGATAAGAAATTAGAAATTTGTTTGAGTAAAGATTTGAAGGAAAAAAGAGAACAAGATGAAATATATTGTTAATAATTAAAAAGATGAGGGATCGGGGTTGCCTGAATTCCACAATGGAAAACATTAAATGGAAAATGAATACAGCAATAGAGAGAGATGAAGGAATTGGAAGGGAGGAGGAAGGAGAGAGAGGGATGGAAGAGTAGGGAGGAAGGAAGGGAAGGGAAAGCAGAGTAGGAGAGAAGGTAAGACGGGGGAAGAGAGGAGAAGGAGAAGGGAAGGGGAAGTAGAGAAGAGAAGAAGAAGATGGGGGAAAGAAAGTTGGAAGGAGAAGAGGGAGAGGTTAGGTTTGAGGAGAAAGATTGCTGTATAATAAAAAAAAAAGATGAAGTGGAAGAAAGGCAGCTCTGAATAAACAAATATAAATATATTAAGAAAATGAATGAATTGTTTAAGAATAAAAGGATAAATATGCACAAATAGTAAAGTTAGAATTTAGGGATAAATAAAGAAGGTGTTTATGTATGCAAGTATAGAAATACTGAGGTATATTTAAAAAAAAGGAAAGGGGGAAGACAATATTGACAAAAATTGTAATTGAGTAAAATATATTTGAATTCAACTAATTGTATAAGAAATGACCAACACTGTTCAAAAAAAGAAAAGAAAAGAAAAGAAAAGAAAGATGTGGGTGAAGGTGGGAGAGGAGAAAAGAAAAAAACCAATAAAACTTGTTTTTTTTTTTAAAAAAAGATGATGCTGTTAATATGGCTCTGCACTACATCCTACAACATCTTGAATCTCCATAGACCTATGCAAGAGTTCACTTTGTAGACTAGTTCAGCATTCAATACCATCATTCCAGACACACTTCTAACTAAGCTAAACCAGGTACAGGTACCTGAACATACTTGTAAGTGGATCATAATCTTCCTAACAAACAGGAAGCAGCAGGTGAAGCTAAGCAGAATCACATCAGATACCTGTACAATTAGCACAGGGCCCCCCCAAGGCTGTGTGTTCTACCCACTTCTCTCTGTATACCAATGACTGCATCTCTTAACGATTCATCTGTTAAATTACTGAAGTTTGCAGATGACACAACTGTCAGCCTCCACTTTTTGCTGCTTTGGCTGCCATGGTAACGGGGGAGGGGGGAGCTAGCATTGAGTTATAAGCATGCTGGAGAGAGAAACGAAAGTGAATCCTAAGACATAGTGCTGCATCTTTGAAGCTGCTATTGGGTCAACGGCCATGGCATTCCTGATTGATGACACCACCAGATGTGTGCTTTCACCTGACCCCTGGGAGACCTTTGGATTGGATGATTTACGTTGGACAGTAGGAGGGGATGCTTTCTATCTAATTTTCGCGCTCTTGCCTCAGATTCTGCTTTTCCTTGGTTGCGATCACTTCATTTTCCAGTAAAACCTGCTTCTATAAACAATGGAGTTTGGGTCATTTTTTTCTTGGACTTTGAAGGAAGCATACCTGACATTAACAGAATCTGCATTTCTCCAGCCATCCCGGATAACTACCGAGGGGGCTGAACCCAAAGAATGTCTGATCAAGAGAGTGATGGAGATCAGATGGGGGCTTCTGGCTCTACGATAACTTCACTTCAAGCAGAAAGGAAGCTGCGGAGTGGATAGGAAAAAAAATTGGCTGAGAGAGGAGCCAGAGGAAGCCAGATGGTCGAGGGGAATAGGAAGGACCTGGCGAGGACCCCCGCAAGGAGTAACCAGCTCCAGACCCCATAGGGGAGAGGCAGTGTGGCTGCAAGAGCAAAAAGAGAGCCTCATGATTGCTCAAGCTATGCAACACCTCCGCAATGCTGAAGAAAGCCGAAAAAAACATGAGTCTTATGTATTCCCTGTGGGGAAGGAAGGAGATTACCCCAGAGTGGATCCAGAGGAGATTGCTTGTGGGGGAGAGGAAGAGGAAGCTGGGGAAGGAACATCTCAGGCTTCTGGGACCCAAGCGAGGGATGCAGCAGCCCAGGGACCTCCAGCCTTGCAGGCCCCACCCCGGAGACACAAAAAGCCAAAAATTCTCCCCCTAACCGAAAAGTATGGAGGGAATCCGAAGACCTTGGGGCTTTTCCTGACCCAAGTGTGGAACCACATGCAGGACTTGGGGGGAGGACTACTTGTCAGATGCGGCACGAGTGAGATGCATCACGAATGCCCTAGAGGGAGTAGCAGCTGAATGAATGGTGGTCCTCCACAATAACAAGTCCCCCTTGCTGAGAAATTACAACCTGTTCATGGGGGCTCTTAAGAGGCGGTTTGAAGACCACCTAGCTGAGTGGAAGGCGAGATTCCAAATGAAGGGTATCCAGCAGGTCCAGAGATCGGTGGCAGAATACACCCAAGAGTTCCGCGAGCTGGCACCTTTTATGACAGGGTGGTCAGAAGCGGCCCTACTGGAGAGCTTTAAGGATAGACTGAATGAAGACGTCTACAAAGACTGTAGAGCACGGGGCGTCCCCGAAGATTTGCAGAGTTGGTACGTAGTAGCTGAGGACGTGGAGATCGATCTGGCCCGAATCTGACTCCGAGGGGGCCGTACAGGGGATCTGTCATCCTACTACTACCGCAAAGGAGCGCCAAAGATGGCTGGGGGGAGAGTGGAGTTCAAACCCAAGTTGAAGCCCTTCGTGTGTTTCAAGTGTGGCAAGGAAGGCCACCGGGCCGCTGAGTGTTTCTCCAAGCCAGTGCCAAAATCTACTGGTTCGGGGCCAAAGAAGGCCAACAAAGCACTGGCAAAAGCCCACGAAACCACCCTGAAAGGGGAAGTCGTTGAGTTCGCTCCCCGAAACCAGGGTGACTTAGAAACTCCGACCACTGTGGACCACAGCGAGACGGACTCCGACTCTGATGATCTGGTGAGTCACACTGAGGGCCCCATGCTCATTCCCGTAGAAATAAGGGTGTCGTCCATAGGGGCACACGTGCAAATGCTAGCCCTATTAGACTCTGGTTGCAGTTTTAGTGAAAGGGCCTTGGTTATGCTGCCCCCCCCCACAGAGCTACGGACTGTACCATTGAAATACTCCAAAGATCTACCCTACGACCCCTCAAGAACTGGGGGAGTTACAAAAGTTCATTGACAAAAACCTAGAATGGGGTTTTATCCAACCAGCCAGACCAAGGGTGGCGGCGCCGGTACTGTTCCGGGAAAAAAAAGATGGCTCCTTTCATCTGGCAATTGATTATAGGAACCTGAACGCCATTTGTGTGGAAAATGTCTACCTCCTGCCGCTCATGAAGGACATGCTAGCCCACCTAGGAAAGGGGAAGATTTTCACCAAACTCGACTTACGAGAGGCATACTACAGAGTGCGAATTAAGGAAGGGGATGAATGGAAAACAGCATTTAACTGCCCACTGGGATGTTTCCAGTTTCGAGTGCTCCCTTTTGGACTACAAGGAGCCCCTGCTGTGTTGATGCAATTGATCAACGAAGTGTTGCATGAGCACCTGTATAAGGGGGTGCTGGTCTATTTGGATGACATTCTTATCTACTCTGAGAACATGGATGACCATGTGAAATTGGTGCGGACTGCCGGAAAAAACTCAGGGCTGCTGAACTGTATGCCAAGCTCTCCAAATGCGAATTCCACCAAAGCAAAATTGACTATCTTGGATATCGCATATCACATGAGGGAATAGAGATGGATCCTGGAAAAGTCCGGGCTGTATTGGAATGGCCGCGCCACGCACGTGCAAACAACTACAGAGTTTCTTGGGATTTGCTAACTTCTATAGACAGTTCATCCCCTCGTTCACAAAAATCGCGCTACCAATAACAAATCTCCTGAAAACAAAAGGTGAAGTAAAACCAAAGCCCTCCCGGGCCCTTGAGTGGGCTATGGACTGTCAGGCGGCATTCGAAAAGCTAAAACAGTTGTTTGCTGCTGAACCAGTCCTCAAACATCCAGACATGGAAGAGCCTTTTGTAGTACAGGCTGACGTGAGCGATGTGGCAGTAGGAGCAGTACTTCTGCAAAAGAATGCAGAAGGGAAATTACAACCCTGTGCCTATACCTCCCATAAATTGTTGGAGACCGAAAGGAGATGGGCCATATGGGAGAAGGAAGCTTTTGCAGTACGCTGGGCATTGTTAACGTGGAGACAATTTCTTGAAGGAGCTAAGCATCCTTTTGAAGTTTGGACTGACCATAAAAACCTGGAGGCGTTGAAAACACTGGGTAAACTGTCACCAAAGCAAGTTCACTGGGCTCAGCACTTCAACCGTTTTAATGTCACTCTACACTACCTTCATGGTGGAAAGAACTTCATGGCTGATGCACTTTCCAGATTGCCTCAATACAACAGTACCAAGGAGGAGGTGGTTTGCCCAATCATCCCTTCGACCCAACTGGCGGCACCAGTGACTACCAGAGCGCAGGCGAGGGGCGATCCAGCCCTCTTGGGCAATTTGCTTCAGAAACTACAAGAAGCTCTTAAAACTGATGAGTGGCTTCAAACCCACTTGAACGAATGT
Source organism: Pituophis catenifer annectens (assembly GCF_029215685.1). Taxonomy (NCBI): domain Eukaryota; kingdom Metazoa; phylum Chordata; class Lepidosauria; order Squamata; family Colubridae; genus Pituophis; species Pituophis catenifer. The sequence goes on along the minus strand of NW_027256883.1, from coordinate 103,031,556 downwards.
ACACTTCGTGATGGACAAGTCTGGGTTGGAGCCAAATTTGTATTTGTATTTGTATTTATTAAACTTCTATACCGTCCTTCTCCTGAAGGACTTAGGGCGGTGTACAGCCATATTAAAACAAGCATATACTCACAAAATTTAAAAACAATTTAAAATAAATATATAAATTTGGCCATTATGTTAAAAACTACAAACACCAAATTTAAAATTCATTTTCTAAGCCAGCCTGCCCTGTTGGAACAAAAGAGTCTTAAGGGCACAGCGAAAGGTATGTAGGTCGAGGATCATGCGAACCTCCAGGGGCAGTTCATTCCAGAGGGCAGGTGCCCCCACAGAGAAGGCTCTCGCCCTGGGTGTCACCCGTCGACATTGTTTGGCCGACGGCACCCTGAGGAGTCCCTCTCTGTGGGAGCGTATTGGCCAGTGGGAGGCTATCGGTGGCAGAAGGCGATCTCGTATATATCCAGGTCCTAAGCCATGGAGCGCTTTAAAGGTGGTGACCAGCCCGGAAGGCCACCGGAAGCCAGTGCAGCTCGCACAGGAGAGGTGTTACATGGGTGCACCGTGTCACCCCCATAATCACCCGCACGGCTGCATTCTGGACCAGTTGGAGCCTCCGAGTACTCTTCAAGGGGAGCCCCATGTAGAGAGCATTACAGTAGTCCAGACAGGACGTGACAAGGGCGTAAGTGACCGCGCAAGGCATCCTGGTCCAGAAAGGGATGCAACTGGTGAATTAGTCAAACCTGATAGAAAGCTCCCCTGGCCACAGCCGTCATATGGTCTTCTAAAGACAGCCGTGCATCCAGGAGAACACCCAAGTTGCGAGCCCTCTCTGAGGGGTCAAGATCTTGTCCCCAATAGTCAGCGATGGAGCTAGCTGGCTATATCGGGACGCCGGAAACCACAGCCACTCAGTCTTGGAAGGATTAAGTCTGAGCTTGTTTCTCCCCATCCAGATCTGCACGGCCTCCAGGCACTGGGACATTGCGTCAAGGGCATCATTGGGGTCGTCCGGGGTGGAGATGTACAGCTGAGTATCATCAGCATACTGATGGCACTTCACCCCAAAACCACGGATGATCTCACCCAGCGGATTCACATAAATGTTGAACAGAATGGACGAGAGGACCGACCCTTGCGGCACCCCACAAACAAGGTGCCTCGAGGTCAACCTCTGTCCACTTGCTAACACAAACTGCGTACGGTCAGAGAGGAAGGAGGAGAACTACCGCAGCACAATGCTCCCCACTCCCAACCCCTCCAATTGGCACAGCATGATGCCATGGTCGATGGTATCAAAAGCCGCTGAGAGGTCTAATAGGACCAGGACAGAGGAACAGCCCCTGTCCCGAGGCTTCCAGAGATCATCAACCAATGCGACCAATGCCGTTTCCATCCTGTACCCCGGCCTGAAGCCTGACTGGTACGGATCTAGATAGACAGCTTCATCCAGGTACTGGGGAAGTTTTTGCGACACCACACTCTCAACAACCTTTGCCACAAAGCGAAGGTAGGAGACTTGACAATAGTTCGCTAGTACAGCCGGGTCCAAGGAAGGCTTCTTGAGGAGGGGCCTCACCACTGCCTCTTTCAGGGAGGGAGGGAAGAAACCCTCACTCAAAGAAGCGTTAATAATCCCTTGGAGCCAGCCTCGTGTAACCGCCCGGGAGGCCAGCACCAACCATGAGGGACACGGGTCCAATAAACATGTGGCAGCGCTAAGCCTACCCAGAATCCTGTCCACGTCCTTGGGAGTCACAAGGTCAAACCCCTCCCAGATAACACTCTCAAGACCCACCTCTGTCACCCCATCTGAATCTACCCAATCGGAGTCCAGGCCTTCCCGAATCTGAGTGACTTTGTCATGCAGGAAGTGCACAAAATCCTCAGACTTACCCTGCAAGGGGTCTTCCCTCTCTCCCAAATGGAGAAGGGAGCGGGTCACCCTAAACAGGGCTGCTGGGCGGTTCTCTGCAGATGCAATAAGAGCAGAAAAATAATTTGATTTTGCCGCCCTTATCGCCACTAGGTAGATCTTAATATGAGACCTCACCAGTGTTCAGTCAGATTTGGAGCAGCTGGCCCTCCAGTTGCTCTCCAGGCGTCTTTTCTGGTGCTTCATCTCCCTCAGTTCCTCAGAGAACCAGGGAGCCACCTGGGATCAGCACCGGATCAGAGGCCACAAAGGCACGACGTGGTCCAAAGCTCCAGCAGCCGCCCTATCCCAGGCGACCACCAGTTCTTCAATCGAGTCGTGAGCCAGAGCCTCAGGGAATGGCCCAAGCTACGTCAGGAACCTATCCAGATCCAACAGGTACCTGGGGCAGGACCACTTTGTCGGTTCCGCCTCTCTACGGCAAGGTGTGGTGGTATGAAAGTCGAGTCAAAGGAGTGAGTGATCTGACCATGACAAGGGTTCAGTAACTATATCCCCTATTTCTAGATCACTCAACCACTGACCTGAGACAAAACACAAGTCCAGAGTGTGTGTCCCCCGTGTGGGTAGGGCCATGAACTAACTGGGTCAGGTCCATGGCCATCATGGAAGCCATGAACTCCCGAGCTGCCTCTGATGTTTCACTGACAGATGGCAGATTGAAATCCCCCATGACCATAAGTCTGGGGGTATCAACCGCCACCCCGGCTATCATGTTGAGCAGCTCGGGCAGGGCTGCTGCCACGTGGCAGGGAGCCAGGTACGCAATCAGCAGGCCCATCTGCACCCCACGACTCCACTGCACAAGGAGGGACTCACATCCGGCTATCTGAGGTACAGTGTCCTCCCTCGGACAAAGACCTTCCTTAATAACAATTGCCACCCCCCGCCCCTTCCCTGAGCCCTCGGCCGATGGAATGCACGGAAACCTGGTGGGCACAGTTTAACGAGGGGAACCCCCCCCCTTGACCCAACCAGGTCTCTATAATACCTGCCAGGTCCGCACCTCCCTCCTGCACCAGATCACAAATGAGGGGGGCTTTATTTACAACAGACCTGGCATTGCACAACATCAACCAAATGCCTGGGCCCTGATTGAGGGTCTGAGCAACCCAGGGAACGAGAAGAACATTGGGGGCCGGAGCGTGTGATCGCTTCAAGATTGAGTGCGCGCTCCCACAACACGATATGGCCCCCTGCTCCCACCATATCTGCCCCTCCCACCCACAGTACCGATGGAACAGCCCTCACCAGCATGGAGTCTAGCCCCCTCCCTGACCCCCAACCCCACACTCCCAAAGCCGTAGCCCCCTTCCAGACCTGGCCCTGACCCAGGTGGGTTGCCCCCCAATCCTGCCCTGGTCGTATCCAAAACACCCTCCCTCCCACCCCTTAAAAGACACATTAAAAAAGAGTATAACGAACTTTTAAAAACCCCAATGCCCTCGTGCCACCTCTCGGGATCCTAGGACCCGTCCTTGAGGTATTTCTTGGCAAGGCCGGTAGGCCACTTCCAGGAATTGGCATTCCTTAAAGCGCATAAACCTGTTCTTGTATAAGATTGCATAACCATCTTCAGCCATAGGTAGGGGCATGGCAACCATGGACAAATGATGTTAAAACAGGTCCAAACCACACCATTTCTCGGGGAACACCCACCCACCCAGGTGCCCCCTCACAGCACACCAGGTAGGATATAAGATGACAAACAACTCCCGCCCTCTCACTGTGGCAGGGGAACCGTTCCTAATAAGTTTGGTCTCCTGGGCGGGACTCAAATGCTGGGCTCTCACCCCAGCATTTATGTAATAAGCCACAACCACCCTCTCACGGTGGAGGGAAGAGTCGCCGCCCGAGGCTAGGTCAGGCCATGTTGGGAGAAAGAAAAACCTGAGACCTCTTAGCCACCAAAATTCAAGTCCTTAACATGCAGGTCTGAAAGCGGAAACCCCCCGAGATGGTCCGAATGGGGTAAAAAACCCCACACCCCCATGGGTGTAAGGGGAAACTGCTGGGGCAAAGGCCCTTAGATTTCTTTGTGCTCAGAATAGCATTAGGCACAGTCCGATGTGACCACCATGCTGGTCCTAGCAACAATCCAGCAGGGGGCAGGAACGATCCACCCATGTCCGTGTAGACGGTGCAGGCCTCCAAAAAACCTCAGGTCCTCCTCTTCCGTGGCAACCCCTGGAATCCGATCTTCAGGTCTCCAGAGCTACGCCTACGGTCGGTGGGTATCCTGGGTCGAGGCCCCCTGGTTCTCATGGGCTCTCCAGATGGTCCCCTCGAGCCCTGACCACAGGGGAAAACAAAACAGAATCCGTCGACTCACCAGAGCGGAGCAAACCACCATCCACCTCTCCATTAGCTCCATCGCTCCAGCCCCTCTTCTCTTTCTCGCCGCCCAGCTTAAGGTCCCCCGGGCTCTCCAGGAGACCCTCTCCGATGATAAAGAAGAGGGTCCGCCTCATCATCGCTGCCCTAGGTTTCTCAGCTCCTCAGCCGCCCGACACCACCATCTCAGCCTTTCCATGGCCCCACGGCTCCCTCGCCAAGTGCCGAACGCCAGATCGAGCATCGTAACGACCCGCAACCGCAGCAGTCACCGGCCAACTTCAGGCCTCCCATGTGGTACCATAGGACTCACGGCGACCCCCGGAGACCTCTGGTAAGAGCTTCTCCCAATCCAGGTCAGGGGGTAGCAGAATAGGCCCCCCAACCCTCCAAATTCCATCCAAAGCCACCTGCCCCTAGGCAGAGACTTAACGCACTGCGGCCATGTTTTTCCTCCCAGGAAAATACAACCAAAATTGTATGTTCCTGCCAGTTTGAGAGTAACAGTATTGCAACACGCTCATGATGCTAAGGTGGCAGGACACTTTGGATTTGTTAAAACTCTCCATCTTGTTAAAAGACAATTCTGGTGGCCCACACTCAAAAAGGACATAGAGGCATATGTAGCAAGCTGCCCAGTGTGTGCCTCAGTTAAGAGACCTCTGGGGAAGCCACCTGGTCTACTTCAGAGTGTCACGAGGCCAAATGGCCCTTGGAAAGAGATATCCATGGATATGGGATAGTGGGGGGGGTGCACAGTCATATGGGCAGTAACTGATTTGTTTTCCAAACAAGTGCATTTCATCCCATGTCCTAAGATCCCTTCAACTAAAACCCTTGCAAAAATGTTTATTCAACATGTTTATAGGTTACATGGTGCTCCGAGATGTATAATCTCCGACGGGTGTGCAATTTACCTCCAACTTTTGGAAGGAGTTTCTAATGTTGATAGGCTCCACCCAGGGGTTAAGCTCCGCCCACCACCCCCAGACAAATGGGGCTTGTGAGAGAACCAATTCCGTGTTAGAACAGTATCTGAGATGTTACATAAATTATCAGCAAGATAACTGGGTGGACTTATTGCCATTTGCAAAGGTGGTGTATAATAACTCCATACATAGCAGCACAGGGTTCACTCCATTCAAGGTGGCTTCTGGCCAAGAGTTTGTACCAATCCCAGAGCTACCTCAAAATGACCCACAGAACCCTTCTTTGATTGATTGCATCGACCAGTTACGAGGGACTTGGGCAGTAACTCGAAAAGCTTTAGATGAAGCACATCGAGCACATAAAGCCCAAGCTGATAAAAAGAGGTGCCCGGCACATGCTTATAAAGTGGGGGACATGGTTTACCTTTCTACCAAATATTTACCCCTCAAAAGTCAAAGAAGCTTGAACCCAAGCATGTGGGCCCTTTCCCAATTACTCGAGTCATTAATTCAGTCACGGTTGAATTGGAATTGCCAAAAAATTTGCGACGAATTCATCCCGTGTTTCATGGTAGCTTGCTGAAACTGGAACATTCGTCCCCTTTACGTCCGGACCAAGAGCCTCCTCCTGTCCCCATACTGATTGAAGGGGAACAACATTTTGAGGTGAAGGAGATCTTGGATTCCAGGAAGCATCACAGTAAAGTGCAATATCTGGTGGCCTGGAAACATTTCCCATTGTCTAAAGCTGAATGGGTGAACAAACGTGATGTCTGGGCGCCAAAGAAAGTACAGTTGTTTCACACCAAATATCCTGATAAACCCTGATTTCTATATATGTATATTGTATTGTGTTGTTACCTCCTTTCTCCTCTCTTTCAGGAATAAGGGTTTCCTTTGTTATGGAGGGAGGCTGAATGTCAGCCTCCGCTTTTTGCTGCTTTGACTGCCATGGTAACGGGGGGAGGGGGGAGTTAGCATTGAGTTATAAGCATACTGGAGAGAGAAACGAAAGTGAATCCTAAGACATAGTGCTGCATCTTTGAAGCTGCTATCGGGTCAACGGCCACGGCATTCCTGATTGATGACACCGCTGGATATGTGCTTCCACCTGACCCCTGGGAGACCTTTGGATTGGATGATTTATGTTGGACAGTGGGAGGGGATCCTTTCTATCTGTAATTTTCGCGCTCTTGCCTCAGATTCTGCTTTTCCTTGGTTGCAATCACTTCATTTTCCAGTAAAAGTACCTGCTTCTATAAACAATGGAGTTTGGGTCATTCTTTCTTGGACTTTGAAGGAAGCATATTTGACACAACAGTAATCGGTCTCATTCGGGACAATGATGAATCCACATACAGATGGGAGGTTGAACAACTAGCCTCGGGGTGCGACTGGAACAATCTGGAACTGAACACACTCAAAACCGTAGAAATGGTGGTACACTTTAGGAGAAACCGTTCCATACTTCCACCTCTCACAATACTAGACAACACCGTAGAGACCTTCAAATTTCTACCTGCTATTCTACCATATCGCAAGATCTAAAATGGACAGCTAACATCAAAAACGACATCAAAAAAGCACAACAAAGAATGTTCTTTATGTGCCAACTCAGAAAGCTCAAACTGCCCAAGGAGCTGCTGATACAGATCTACAGAGGAATTATTGAATCTGTCATCTGCACCTCTATAACTGTCTGGTTTGGCTCTGCAACCCAACAAGACAGACACAGACTTGGATAATTAGAACGGCAGAAAAAACAATTGCTACCAACCTGCCTTCCATTGAGGACTTGTATACTGCACTAGTCAAAAAGAGGGTTGTGAAAATATTTACAGACCCCTCGCATCCTGGACATAAACTGTTTCAACTCCTATCCTCAAAACGACACTATAGAGCACTGTACACCAGAACAACTAGACACAAGAACAGTTTTTCCCTGAACGTCATCACTCTGCTAAACAAATAATTCTCTCAACACTGTCAAACTATTTATTAAGTCTGTACTACTATTAATCTTCTAATTGTTCCCACCACCCATCTCGTTCCACTTATGACTGTATGACTGTAATTTTGTTGCTTGTATCCTTACGATTTATATTGATATTGTTTCCTGTTTGCTTATTTGTACCCTATGACTATCATTAAGTGTTGTACCTTATGATTCTTGATGAACGAAGCTTTTATGTACACGGAGAGCATATGCACCAAGACAAATTCCTTGTGTGTCCAATCACACTTGTCCAATAAAAAATTCTATTCTATTCTATTCTATTCTATTCTATTCTATTCTATTCTATTCTATTCTATTCTATTCTATTCTATTCTATTCTATTCCATTCCATTCCATTCCATTCCATTCCATTCCATTCCATTCCATTCTACATGAAGACACCAGAAGACATTGGTCGGGGTGTCAGGCAGTATCATAGTAGATGGAGGTTAATTGCAAGTAGTGTACAACGGTGCATCCTCTTTACCAGTAGGTGTTATCTACCAAGAGGACATTACAACTGTGTTTTGTAACAACAATTGTTCACAAAAGATTTCCAGGTATAATTCAGAGTGCTGCTTTTTACCATGATTCGCCTAAAATAAGACCAGGTCTTATTTTCTTTTGACCGCCGAAATAAGCACTTGGTCTTATTTTCGGGGAGGTCTTATTTTTCCCCTCATCTACCGGTATGAGGCAGGGGGCAGGTCAAGTGGTACGTCATGCCAGCTTCTCAAATGGTCACAGCAGGTCATCCCACCATCCACGAAACAGCTGATTTGCAGGTGCTGCTCAGGCTGCGTGGCTGCTTTGTAGGTGATTGCGGCTGCTCAGACTGCATGGCCACTTTTGCAGTTGATTGCGGCCACAAAAGCCGCAGGCCAAGTGACATGCCCCACACACCTCGCACCCTCACCTAACGGTGACGGTCACAGCAGGCAATTCCATCCATGGAACAGCTGCCTCATGGGTGCCACTCCAGCTGCCTCCTCCAGCAAATGTGGCCCCTTTTGCAGCCAATTGCAGCTACAAAAGCAGCAGGATACCAAGCAATGTGCCTCATGCCTCACGCTGGCCTTCCAAAGGATACTGTAGCAGCAGCGATCCACAATTTTTTTGCTGTTATTTCATCCCTACTAAGGTGGCCCAGTATGGTGTTAACATTTCAGAATTGTTACTGTAGCTGCGGAGGTCTCCTTGTGCAACACTCTGCCGCAGCTTCGGAGCAAACCTCTGCCTTCCCTGCACAGGATTGCAAGACTGGAGGCTCCAAAGCCTTGGTGGGAGCATTTTTGGATATTCGTCTGTGCAGGGCTCCTTTTTGAAAGAATGATCTGCAGATGGGGGGGGGAGAGATTTTCCTGCACATAAACTTTTCCTCCGCAGCAACAATAACATTTCTGAAATGTTAACTTTTAACATCGTACTGGCCCACGTGGGTCGTGACAAAATAATGGTTTAAAAAATGTGGATTCCAGTAGCTGCTGCTACAGTGCCCTTCAGTAGGCGTGAGGCACGAAGTATGAGACACAAGGGGCGCGTCTCCTGCTGCAGAAGTGGCTGTGCCTGAGGAGCACTTTTGGGAAAGAAGGCAAAGAGGAAGTGATCAGTTTTGCCTTGCCCCTTGCCCTCATCCTCCTTCAGCTCTCCAAGGGTCTCTCCCAGAACCAAGCTCTGGTGGAACTCAACCAGAGAAGTGGCTTTCAGGAAGAAAGTTGAGGCTGAGAGGAGCCAGGGCATGGGGGAGGGGAATCCAGTGCCACCCCAGTGTTCTTCTTTCCTTGGAAATGGAGTCTTGGGAGGGGGAAACTGCAGCCCCAGGCAGGGTGGGTATGTCGGTACATGTATAAAAAGCACAAAGCGAGGGAGCCAACAGTCTCAGATTAAGGAGCTTCGTGAAACTTCATGCCTACATGCAAAGTTTGGCAAGGGAGGGGGAAGAAATACTTTCCTCTCTTGGCAGTGTTTTGCTTGAAAATATTTGAGAATCCAACCAGAGAGAAGGAATACAGATTTCCATGCCTTCCTTTATGGGAGGTCACATCACACCTGCAACATCGGAAGGAGCCCTGCGAGGAGACGACAATGCCGATGTGCAGGAAATCTCTCTCCCCCCCTGCAGATCATCTTTTCAAAGAGGAGTTTCACCATGACGAAGATGTGGCTGGAGGTGGCATTTGCATTGGGCTTATTTCACGAGGGGGACGATTTGGAGAATGAGAGATTTAGGAAGCCTGGGCTGGTGCAAGGCGGTTTCTCCAGCAAAGCATCTGATTCATCCCCAGGGGTGAGTGTCTTGGGGGCTGGCTGGAGAGGAATTGTCTTCAATGAGCTTTGCTCTGTTTGTCTCTGTCTCTCTGCAGACGGCAGTGGCATCTCCTCACAGGGCTCCTTCCAATGTTGCAGGTGCGAAGCGACCTCCCATAAAGGAAGGCATGGAAATCCATACCACTTCTCTCTGGTCAGATTCTCAAATATTTTCAGAAGAAGCAGCAGAGACTTTGGTCTTTCTTTCTCTCCCTCAAACTCTGCCATAAATGAGTCTTTGTGAGACTCATCGTGCCATCGCAGCCTCTTGGGGCAGGATGTTGCAAGGCTTGGGGAGGAGATTGCCATGGATTTCATAGTTGAGCTTCCAGAGAGTAGCAGGAACACGGTTATTTGGACCGTGATTGACTTATTCTTTTTTTTTTTTATTGAAAAAGTTTTCAAATACAAATTTTTCCCCCTTTTTTTTCCCCTCTCCCTCCCCCTCCCTAACCCCCCCTCCCCACCCATCCCCCCCGTGACTTCTTCATAACAAAAAAAAACCTAATTCATAACAGATTACTTACTCCCTCCTCTAAATATTGACCTTTACTTACTAAAAATATTATTAATATTATGACATCCCCCTTTATCCATACATTTCAGAAAAGAGAAAAGAAAGAAAAAAAAAGACATTATACTATAACATTATAGAATAACTTCTCCACTTTAAAACTATACGATAAGTCCTACTTTAACATTTAATCTTCTATATATATTGCTATAACATTTCAAAGCGGCCTTCCCCATAAAATCTAGTTTAACATTTATTCCACTCTATCCATTTCCTCCACTCCCCTAAATATATCACTTAAAAATCCCTTTTCTTAGACTAATCAATCTACTAACTAGCTTATTCACCCACTATCATGCAAAATTACCATACACAACATTTCTTAATATCTTTGATTCACTGCCCACACTACTTAAAAATATATGTCTATTTTTTCCATTATATCTAAATAAAAAAAAAGAAAAGACAATGACTTTAAATTTATAATCCATATAATATCTTCTTTGAGGTCTTTCCACTGGATTGGTAGAACCAACATCCATAATCGGGTAACATAGCTTGCTGGTGCAACAGTTTATTCAGGATCTTCAATCATATCTGCCCCCATCAGTAGTAAATATCTTCTTATATGTATAAAGGTAAAAACAACCACCCGAGTGACATTATAATTATATTCCATATAGTAATAATTGTGGGTTTCATCAGGATTATTGATTCCCATCATCGTAGTGGGTAACAACCCGATCTTCTGCATGCCCCAGCATAATTCTCTTGCCTTGTGATTCAAGATAATTATAATATGTTTATCAACACAAAAAGAAATTCCAAAGTGGATAATTCAAATCCATCAGTTTAAGGCTCTTTTCATGTCCCCAGATTACGGCCATGCAGAGATCTGCCACAATCCTCAGGATAATATTAACCAATACATTGCCTCTTCTATGTTTACACATAATCATTCATATTTTAAAGTCACTGGCTTCACTGTTGCTTGATTTAGAAATTTCTATTTTTATGCAACCTTTTTCTTTTTTTCTTTTCTTTTTGTGGGTTTGGTTTCCATCCTGGTTTCCTTTCTACAAATTGTGTATCATCTGGTCGGTTTTCATTCTGCTTTGTAGATTGGTCTTGTTGGTTTTGTTTTTGTATCTCATGTTTCTTTTTTATCCCTTGTATATCCCCTAATTGGTTTCCATGCTTATCCTTGCCTTGATAAGTCATCACATTAAGGTTAGATGCCACTTCTCTCAAATTTGTAGATAGTCCAGCTGGGGTGTCCAATAAATCCAAGGGCAATTCATCTGGTACAGTCTCTGTAATTCGATATTTTACCTTTATTTCCAGCTCCTTCTGCTTATCCTGTATTATACCTGAAGATGTTAAGTTCATTTTCAACCTATTTTGATAAAATTCTTCCGCTCTTTCAACAGTATTTAGCTGATATCTTTCTCCTTGATATCTGAATATAATACCAACTGGGGCGTCCCACCTAAATGGGATATTTCTCTTTTTTAACTCATTCACCAGAAAACCAAATTTCTTCCTTTCCATCAATATCTTAGGTGGGAGTTCCTTGTAAATCCAAATCTTTCTTCCATACAATTGCAAATTAGAATTGAAGGAATTTTGCACGATATTATTCCTAATTTCTTTATCTGTAAAATAAATCACCACATCTCTAGGCAATTGCCTTTGCTTGGCAATCCAGGAGTTTATTCGATAAACTCTGTCAATCCTACAAAACACTTCCTCAGGTTGAACCTTTAGAATCCCAGCTAGAATTTCAGAAGATATTTTCCTTAAATCATCTCTATTATTTTCCTGCAAACCTCTTAATCTTATCGCATATTCTGTGAAATTATATTGTACCATTAAAATCTCTTTTTCAATCTTCTGTTGCAGATTTTCTACATTACCAGACTTTTGATCAGCATCCATTTTAGGTTTTTCTTCTAAACTATTATCCTGAGTGTTTGTCAAATCATTTTCAATTTTTTGAGTTCTATTGTCCAATTTATCTTGAATTTCTTCCATTTTAGACTCTAGTAAATTAGTATTTGTGTCCAACTGTATCATAAATTCTGAAAAACCATTAGCCACTTTTGAGAATTTTTTCTCCAAAAAATCAAACTTAGATTTCACCAATTCTTTAATTTCCTGCTTAAATTTTTCAAGTTGCTGATTCACAATCTCCTCCCTTCTTTCAATCTCCTCTAAAAAAAATTCTATTATATTAAAATCAGGTTTCTGAGACTGAAGAGTTAAGACTTGTTCCTTTAAATTGTTGGTGGGGGAATCCCCCCCTACTTGTTTATCTGACTTTGTGAGTCTCAGTGCCATGTTTCCGCCCAGGCAGGCTTTGTTAAAAAAAAAGCAAGAAGAAAAAAAAAAGGACTTCTTTCCAATCAACAACAATATCAAGTCTCCAAGGGAAAAAAAGAGAAAAAGACACAGGAGCGAAGTTTTGTCTACAAATGTAGCCAGTGGTATTTATTCCGCTACATTGTAATAATAGAAAACGGAAGGACTTTCCCTTTCAGCCTCTCCTCCAGCCGACGCCATTTTAAAAGGCTTTTTTTCCTCTTTCTTTTCCTCCTCTCTCTTAAGTAATTTTTAAAAAATCAGTAAAATACTTGCGGTTCAGTATTACAGGTCCAGCTCACATTTTCTTTGAGTAATCTGTTAAATTTGCAGGCTTGCTTTTGACGCCTGGCTCTGCATTAGCAGAGGTCTCCCAAAGCCCGGAGCAGCGGCTGGGGATACGGGGCATCTCATCCGCTCCGTCCCAAAAGTAAAAGAAAAACTTTTGGGACTCCGCAGAGAGTTCTACCCACCCCTGCCGGCTCTATCTCCATTTCCTCATGGAAACGGAGTTTTTTCGAGCCGCCATTCCGTTGTGAAGGCGGCTCTGACAGGCAGTGGAAGCTGACGATCCCAAAGGAACGTCTGGCAGCGACGAACAGCAAACCGGAAGTCGTGATTGACTTATTCTTGAAGCAAGCCCATTTCACCGCCTGCAAAGGGCTACTTTTTGCCAAGAAGTTGGCCAGGATGTTTATAAAACAAATCTATAGGCTGCATGGGGTTCCCCATAGGATTATCTCCGATAATTTGCTCCAGTTCACAGCAAAATTTTGGAGAGAGTTCCTGAGACCCATAGTATCCACCCAGGGCCTCAGTTTGGCATTTCATCTGAGGACAAATGGAACATCAGAATGAGAAAACGCCATGGTGGAGCAGTACCTGAGGTGCTATGTGGACTAGCAGCAGTCCAACTGGTCAAACCTGCTACCTTTCTCAGAGGTGGCTTACAATAACACGATGCATAGCAGCACCGGCCTGACCCCATTTCAGATTACCAGTGACATGGAGTTTGTCTCCATGCCAGAGCTACCCACAGAGCCGCCATCATCCATGTTCCTGAACGACTGGATGGAGTCCCTGAAGCAGGGGTGGGAAAATACCAAACGAGCCTTGGTGGAAGCGGTGAGGACCTATAAAGCGCAAGCTGACAAGCATCACTCCCCCCAGCCTCCTTTCTGAGCTGGCAACAAAGTGTATCTGTCAATGAAGTACTTGAGGTTGAAATTGCCAAGTAGGAAGCTAGGACCTAAGTTCTTGGAGCCATTTCCAATTGTGAAAGTAATAAACCCTGTAACCGTTCAGCTTAGCCTCCCATGCTTGCTAGGGAAAGTGCATCCAGTTTTTCATAGCAGCTTGTTAAAGACAGCGGTAGGTTCCCAACTAAGGCCAGTTGACCAGGCAGCCTATGGTAGTGCAGGGGGATATCCACTATGAGCTGAAGAAGATTCTGGATTTGCGCCTGCATCGAGCTAAACTACCATACTTAGTCTCACCAGCACCTGGAGGGGCATGGATGGGAGGCATCCAGGATGGAGAGAGAGACCTGATTGGGGCATGTGAAGGTTGTGTGTGATGGGGGGGAAGAACTTGGATTTTGAACTGGGTGGAGAAAACCCGGGAAACTTCAGATTTGGGTTTTCACCAGCTGTGTCAATATGACATGCCTAATAAATCTATACTTTGAGGAACCCTGTCTTGGAATCTTGATTTCATATGGGCTGTTACTTGGAACCCTGACACACAGGTTGTTAAGTGAACCTGTGTTCACTTAAGGAGTGTAAGGAGTGTGGGGTGCCTCAGGGCATGTGGGAGGCTCCAATCAGGAGCTGAAAATTCTCCCTGCTGGAATCCAAGCAGAATTTTTAGCACCTGAGTCAAAAGATATTAACACATGGCTTCCACTAGGCATCCCAAAGCCTCCCCCACCTACCTGAGGCATTATAGGTAGTTTTCGACTTAAAACTACAATTAAACCCAAAATTTATATTAAGTGAGACATTTGTTAAGTGAGTTTTGCCCCATTTCACAACCTTTCTTGCCACAGTTGTTAAGTGAAACATTGCAGTTATTAAGTTAGTAACAAGGTTGTTTGGTGAATCTAAATTCTCCATTGATTTTGTTTATCAAAAGGTTGCAAAATGTAATCACATGACCTTGGGACACAGCAATGGTTATAAGTATGAACCACTTGAAAGCATCTGGATTTTGATCACATGATAATGGGATGCCTCAAAGGTTGTAAGTGTGAAAAATGGTCATAAGTCACTTTTTTCAGTGCCGTTGTAACTTTGAACGGTCACTAAATGAACTGTTGTAAGTTGAGGACAACCTATACATGCTGTATACCTTACTGTGCTGACTTCTCTACTCTCCACTCAGCTTCTCTGGTCTCTAGGGACTGGCTGAAACAATTCAGAGTTCAGCTCCCCTCCATGCACAGAAGGAACTCCTTTGGTGGCCTGCAGGAACAGAGCCAAAATTGTCATGATTGTGAGACATCATATGACCACATCAGACCTGTCAGTTTCACAGCATTAAGCAAATCACCCATTTTTGTTAAATGAGATATCATATGATCGCAACTTGCAATTTTACTGCTAGCTTCTCTACTGACTGCAGTTCTGAAGAAGTTTCTTGAATAAGAGGTGAAACATTTTCAAAGGAAAAAAAACAAGAAAATTCAGTTGCCTTTTGAAAAAGCACCTTTGGGGAATCATGATCTGGATCAGGGGTATCAAACTCTATTTCATTGAGAGCTGCATCATTGTGTTTGGCCTCGGGGGGCTGGGGGGGTCATGGGAAGGGTGGGCATGGCCAGCTCAACATCATTCATGTTGCTACCAGATCGCCGATTTCACATGTGTTCCAAAGTACCTTTTTCCCTTTAAGACCAAATTAGAGTCCTACATTTCTGGCAAATAAGTAATGAAGAAAAAAATTGGCAACAATTAGAAATAGCACTGTATGTATAACATGTATCTTACTTTTCAAAAAATAGCCAAGATGGTCAATATAAAGTAATATCCAAAATACAATCTTCAGAAAATGTCAACATGGCATTACATACATGACTGTGAACAAATATCGTTTAGCTAAAAAAAGATACAACCAGCATACCAATCAAGCAAGCTATACCACAATCAAGCTATAATCTTAATATATTAGAAAAAGGCAACCTATTTAAAGCCAATTATTGCTAAATTCAAATTTTCTTCTGCAACCTTTTCACTTGAGAGAAAAGAAATAGCTTTAAAACTTAAGAGAAAAATGTTAGTTGCATGAGTAATATATGAGCTCAAATGTATCTTTTAATTACAAGGGATTTGGACTGTCCAAATGTCCTGTCTTTCTGCAATCTTTTCCCATTAAATCCCAATACAAAACATCATGAGGAATCAGCTCTCACATAAAAGTTTTCAGATCAAGAATTAGGAGCAGCCACTGAGACTACAGAGTGATACTGAAAAGAATATTGTACTTTCTCCTACATAGCAACCATAACCAAATTCAAAAATATCACAAAAAGAAATTTGGAGAGACCAGTTGGTATCACAGCAGGATGGATATGGGATAACAGAGCTCCATGGGGGTTTTGCAAAACCCAGCCAATACCTGCTTGCCAGGAGACCCTACGGGGCCAAAGCCACCCTAGAGGAGTGGTGAAGAAAGGAAGGATGTTTTGCAGATCACAGGGAAACAGCAATTTCCTTGTTTCATCCAAAGAAAACCCTCCTGATCGGCAGCAGAGACAATGACCATTTTTGGCAAGACTGAAGCTGTGACAACTGGGATAAGAAGAATATGTGCTGGAGCGAGTTGTGGGCAATGGACTGAAACTGGGTGAGATAACTTAACTTTTATATTAGAGACTTAAACCCAAATAAAAGCACTCTTAAAAAAAAGATTCTCCAAAACATTAAGAAAGCGGAAATTTATTACGTGGAGAAAGATTACAGACCTAAAAGTGAAACAAACTATTAAGGGAAGATTATGAAATTTTAAAATAAAGAAAGACTGGACTGGGACTGTTAGGAGTGTGAAAATGGATTTAATTTGTGGATAATAATATTTGATTATTGGAAGAATTCGTCTAAAGAAAGGAATTTCGCTTTTCCTTCCCCCTCCTCCAGAGTTTTATGGAGTTTTATGGTGTTTAAAGCTGGATTTTAGAGTGGGGTGCCATCTACTGGTCAAAGAAGATATGATATTACTGTTTATGGGAATTACCTTTGAGGAAAAATTACTTGAGATAAATACATGAATAACAAAGGAAATAGTGAAAGACAAACACCTGGAAGGCTTTTCTATTTTGGTTCCACATCAACTGGAGTTTTGGCTGCCTGGAAGTATTAGGGAACCATTTGAAGATTTTTAAGACAAGGTGGATTACAATTAACAAGAAACATCTTTGAAACTGCATATCTGACTTTGTGGATTAAAGGAATTTGGGGAAATTTGGCTAAGACTAAGAAGAAAAAAGAAAAATTGAATATGACTTAACATTTGGAAAAATCAGAGGGTACAAATTGGATAATTTTAAGGACTATAAATTTAGGGCAGTTTGAGGAACAGTTCCAGGATCATGTAAATTTTATTAATACTGGTGGTGTCAGGCTCATGATGCTTGCTTGCTTTCACCTGCCATTATAACGGGAGGGGGGAGATATTGTAGGTATTTAGGAGTGGGGGAAGTGAGCTGGTGGAGATGTCTCGGAAAAGGAAGGAAAATTCCCACTGTCTTTTTAGCAGCTGCAGAGAGAGCTGATAACTGTCAAGGTCAACCGTCCCGGCACACCAGATAGATGGGGCCGCCTAAAGAAATACCCATGACACCTTGACGAGATGTGGATTGGACATCCAATCTGGGACTGTAGGGGGAGGGATTTGGGGGATGCTTTCAGTATGTAATTTTCGCGCCTATTGGCTCAGACTTTGCTTTTCTTTCACTGCATTCAGTTCATACTCAGTAAAAGTACCTTTCTCTACAAACATGGAGTCGGGGTTTTCCTTTCTTGAGTTTTGAATGGAGGCAAGCCTGACATTAAGCAAAGTCTGCTTTAACAGCCATCCCGGAGAAAACTCTACCATGGGGGCTGAGCCAAGAATGTCTGATCAAGACAGTGTTCCAAGAGGACATGGGAGCCGCTGGGTCCACCCCTCCCTTATCCAGGTGAGGTGGGGAGGTTTCGGACTGGATGTCAGAGTTACAGCTTGAAGAAAAGCCAGCCAGAGCTAAGTGGTTGCTGGGCATGGGGAGAATGGATCCTTCAGAGGAAATCCCCTCAGGGTTGATAGTTACCAGACGCCAGCAGGGAGAGGCAGCTTGGCAGGAAGAGGACAGAGAAGATCTCCTGCTGACTCAAGCCATGCAACTCCTGAAAGAGGCCTTTGAGAGTTGGAAAGCCCATGAAAGGTATGCATTGCTGACCTGGAGGGAGACTGAATGCGCGCGGGGGGGGGGGGGGGAAGCAGAGGCTTCAGTGAGTGCAGAAGAGATTCCCAGGATTCAGCCAGAGAGAGCAAGCTGCTGGGGCTCAAGCTGTGGCTACAGCCCAGGCCCCCCCTGTGAAGGGGGCAGGAACCAGGAGGCGTCAAATTCCAAAGGTTCCTCTGCTTAACGTAAAATACGAAGGAGACCCCAAGGGTTTGGGATTCTTCCTATCCCAAGTGTAGAATCACATGGAGGAGTATGGAGAGGATTTCCCATCGGAAGCCGCCCGTGTGAGATGTGTCACTATGGCCCTGGAGGGGACGGCTGCTGACTGGTGGGTGGGCCTCCATGATGAGAATTCTCCCCTGCTGAGGAATTATGACCAGTTCATGGTGGAACTCAAGAGGGCACTTTGAGGACCCCCTAGCTGAGCAGAAGACCAGAATCAGGATGAAGTCTATAAATCAAGGGTGCAGATCAGTGGCTGAATATACCCAGGTGTTTCGCAAGCTGGTGCACCACATGAGGGGGTGGTCCCAGGAGGCCCTGATGGAATGTTATAAGGGTGGCCTAAATGAGGATGTCTACAAGAGTTGCTGCTCCCGTGGGGGCCCTCAAGACCTGCAATGCTGGTACATGATGGCAGCCAACATGGAAATTGACCTGATCTGGGATCGCTTCCGGGGGGGGGGGCAGTTTGGAACAAGCCTTCCCTTGCCCCACAGAAAGAAGGCCCTAGAGTGATGGCTAACCTTTTTGCCATCGGGTGCCAGGAGAGGGGGGGCGGGGAAGGTTTGCGTGCACACGTGCCCACACCCATAAGTCTATGCGCCCTGCCCTGCGCATACGTACACAACCCCCTCCTCCCCGCTCCTGGCATGTGATGGCCCGGTAGGCCCGTTTTTCTTTCTCACCTGGCTCCAGATCCCCTCTATGAATCTGGGAAGGGTGAAAACAGCCTCTCTAGGAGTCTCTGGAGACTGGGGACAGCAAAAATGTCACTTCCTATCCCACCGGGAGTTGGGAAATGGCCCTTTCAGGCCTCCGGAGGGCTTCCGAGGGAATAGGAAAGGCTGTTTTCACACTCCCCAGACTCCTAGAGAGGCCCTGGAGCCAGGTGAGAAAGAAAAACGGGCCTTCCCCACCCCACCCCCAGGCCATCTGGAGGCAGGAAACAGCCTGTTTCCCTACTTCTGGTGGGCCCAGAAGGCCTGAAAATCAGCTGGCCAGCACGCGCATGCACGCCAGAGCTAAGCTGGTGTGCCCACTGATATGGCTACGTGTGCCACCTGTGGTACGCGTGCCATAGGTTCGCCATCACGGCCCTAGAGTGTCCAAAGGGGGGTCAGCAATGAAACCAAAATCCACAGCATGCTTCCGATGTGGGAAGGAGGGCCACCGGGCTGCTGATTGTTTCTCCAAACTTGGCTCCAAGCCGACCCCTGCTGGTGGGAAGAAAGCTGACAAGCCTCCAGCAAAGAATCGTGAGACAGCCCTGAAGGGGGTGGAAGTCATTGAATTCGCTTCCCCAGGCCTGGGGGAGTTAGGAACTCTGACCACCGCAGATGACAGCGATACCAAAACCGATTCTGATGATGATGGGTGTTGGTCCTACCTGATACACCTGATACGCTGGAACGAGAGACTCCATGCATGGGTATCATTCTGTTTTCTGGCTCTACGGACTGAGTTCAATCTTAAAGAGACACCCTCCTTTGCACATGGTCCCAGATTCAATGATGTCCCATGAGGTTCCAGGATACTGCACCTGTAATGACACCCTTAGAACACACCTCCAAGACCAGACCCCGTATTAGGGTGGGGCTGGAGTCTCTCGTTCCAGCCGAGAAAGGGTGTATCAGGTAGGACCAACACCCATTTTCCAGCTAGGAACTCAAGACTCCAGGCATGGGACTTACCAAAGCCTACAGTCAAGGGTGGGAAGTAGACTGGTCTTCCACTCCGGGCATCTCCACTACACGCTGTAGAACTCTCCAACCAAATGCTACCTCCGCCGAGACATAAGCATCAATTCTATAATGTCTGATGAACAGCGAAGGCGTTGACCACGTTGCCGCTCTGCAGATTTCTTCAACTGATGCTCTAGTAGCCCAGGCTGTGCTGGTAGCCGCACTGCGAGTTGAATGAGCGGTTATACCCCTGGGCCGAGGCAGCGATTGAGCTTCATAAGCCCTGGCAATGGTAGCTCTGATCAGTCTGCCCACCGCTGAACTCGTGAGCTTCATCCCCATAGTTGATGGCAAGAAGGACACAAATAAGGCCTCCGAAATGACTTTGTCCTCTTAATGTAAATCTTAAATGCCCGTCTGAAGTCCAGCTTATGCCAGAGCTTTTCGCTAGGATGAGATGGATTCGGGCAAAAATCCGGAAATACTAACTCTTGTGCCCGATGAAACCAACAATTAATTTTAGTCATGAAGGCCGGATCTAAATGTAAAACAACTCTATCCGCATGAAAGTCTTCCCTCACAGAAAGGGCCGCTAGCTCCAAAATGATGTAATGGCCACAAAGAACAGAGTCTTATATGTTAAGAAACTGAGGTGAACCTGTCTAAGTGGTTCAAAGGGTGCAGAAGATAAGGCCTGTAACACTTTCTGCAGATCCCAGGTGGGATACTACCACCAGTCTCAAGTTAGTAGCCCCCCTGAGGAATATCCTTACATCGGGATGTTGTGCCACTGAAATTCTCCTCCCACACGATAACACAGAAGCTAAAGCAGCCACTTGCCTATGAAGGGTTGCTGGTGCTAACCCCTTCTCCAAACCTGCTTGCAGAAACTCCAGAAGCTGCTGCACTGTGGCCTTGGTCGCGTGAATCCTCCGCCCCGAGCACCACAAACTGAATGTTTGCCAGGTGAAATTATAAATGCACACTGTAGACGGGTACCTGGCAGCCTGCATAGTCTCAATCACGCTAGCGGAGAAATTTTGCCCCTCAAGCAATCACAGCTCAACCTCCACACAGTTAAGTGAAGCCATTGCGGGTCTGGGTGACAAATGGGCCCTTGAGAGAGGAAGACCCTGTCGGGTGGAATCTTCCAGGGCCGTGCGACCGACAGGTCCACCAGATCCGCAAACCATGGACGCCTGGCCAATGAGGACCACCAGGATGAGGTCTGCTCTGAAATACAGAATCTGACTGATAACCTTCGGAAGCAGTGCCAGCGGAGGGAAGGCATATAACAGGCCCTTGGGCCAAGGGCAATGGAAAGCATCTACTCCCTCTGCCCACTGACATGGAAATTGAGTGAAAAACCGGGGTAGCTGGGCATTCGTCTGTGAGGCGAAGAGGTCGATGATAGGCTGGCCAAAGCGTTTCACAATTTCCTGGAATAATGCCGGATCCAGGCGCCACTCTGACTGATCTAAGGCTTCCCTGCTTAGCCAATCCGCCCAAGTGTTGTTCTGTCCTGCCAAATGTTCCGCTTTGATGGACTTCAAATTGTGCTCCGCCCAACGACAGAGTCTCCCTGTCTCCTTCATGAGAGTCTGGGATAGTGTACCCCCCTGTATGTTTATGTGGGCTTTTACTGCAATGTTGTCTGTCATAAGGAGCACATGGCAGTTCAAGAGGTAGGGCTTGAATTGCCTGAGTGCCAAGCGGGCCGCTCTCGGCTCTAGCCAATTGATGCACTTCCCTGACTCCACCCGTGACCAAATACCCTACACCAGTGGTCCCCAACCTTTTTATCGCCGCGGACCAATCAGCCTTTGATAATTTTACGGTGGCCCGCTGAGCGCGCGCAGGGGTGGGGAGCGTTGTTCGCGACGATACATTGATTGTTTATATATCAGATTGTTTTGAAGCGTGGTGTTAAAGAGGCAGAGCTGTTGTGTCACGTGGCCTGCCTTGTACTACCTTGTGGTCAGATATGGTAGAGCTCAGTAGCAGCCCATCAGCCCTGTCAGTTCAGTTGACTTTTGTAAACGGTAGGGAAAGCATCGCCTTCTCTGAAGTCAAAATGTTTCAGCGGATCTTGTGGATACCCACAAGACCGCACGCAAAGTTAAAGGGCAGATTTTCTCTCTCTCTCTCTCTCTCTCTCTCTCAACCCCCTGCTAGAAAACAAACACAGCGCCGCCGGGGTCGGCCAAGCAGCAGCAGCAGCAAGCAGCGGGGTCCGCCTTTTCCCATCCCCGTACTTCTAAAGGGGCACCCCCAGCGACTCCGTCTTGCCGCGGGTGCCTCAGATGCAAGAAACAAGGTCAAGATTCCAAAGCTGCAAGGGGGAAAAGGGAGGTGGGTCGGTGGGAGAGAAGCGGGGGGGGGGGTTGCTTGCCCCTCTCCTCTCGCGCCTCCGGCCAATAGAACTTACCCCAGGCAGCCTTTCGGCTGTAAGGCAAACGCGCTTCTTTCCAGCGCGCGCGCGCGCGCGCTCAAGGGCCAAGGCGGCACCGCTCTCGGCTCGCCGAATTTACCGGACCCCCCGCAGGGGGCGGCGGAGGCGGAGCAGGGCAACAGGGAGCGAGTTGCGACCCCCCGAAAGCAGCGGCGGTGGCGGCTGTAGCCGCGGCAGGTCCGCCAGCCAAGCCCGTGCAATGGAAAGGAAAAGCGGCGCGCGCGCGCCCTGCAAAAGATCATGGCCCCCGGCCGCTGCATCGATCATGGCCCCCGGCCGCTGCGCGGCCCGGTGCCAGGTACTCCACGGCCTGGCACCGGTCCGCGGACCGGGGGTTGGGGACCACTGCCCTACACCATCTGATGCTGGCAATGAGCCCCCCATCCTACTAAACTGGCATCTGTTATCACTGTGACCCTCTCTTGTACTAGGAAGTAATATCCCTGTGACATCCACCAGCTCAGAGATGCTCTGACCATCCCCGGGATCCTGACTTTGGTCCGCGATGTTGCTCTTCCCGACTTCTGGAATGGTAACATGAACCATTGCAGAGGTCTGGCGTGAAACCTCGCCCAAGGAACTATCTCTATGCATGAAATCATCTTGCCTAACAGGGTGGAGAGCTGTGCTAAGGTCACTCTGGGTGCAGCAAGCACCCGTTTGATCAGACTCCTGATGTCTTCCAACCTGTCCAGAGACAGGAACACCTGGCACTGAATGGTGTCTATAACCACCCCTAGGTGAATGAGGCAGTTTGTCGGGTGAAAATGGTTCTTCTCTACATTTATGGAGAAACCGTGAGCCTGCAGACATTGGATCATGGTGTTCAGATCCGACTCCGCCTGAGCTAGAGATGTTGACTGTACCAAAATGTCATCCAGGTAAGCCTGAATATGAATCGGCTTGGACCTGGGTACCTCCCCCAATGCCACCAGGATCTTTGTGAAGACCCTGGGAGTAGAGGCTAGGCCAAACCGAAGAGCTCGGTACTGGAGATGTCTGCTGTCATAATAAAACCTCAGGTACTGTCTGTAATCCCAATGAATCGGGATGTGCAATACGCTTCTGTGAGGTTGATGGAGGTCAAGAAGTCCCCCCTCCGAACATTTGCCAAAATTGACTGGAGGGAGTGCATCTTGAACTTCCAATACCTCAAAAACTTGTTTAGGCCCTTCAGGTTTAGAATTGGTTGTAGTTCCCCCGAGGTTTTCTGTATGACAAATAGCACTGAATAATATCTGGTCCCCTGTTCTGATAAGGGGATGCGCTCCATTGCCGCTATGTCTATCAGATGCTGGATGGCTGTTTCCATAAACCTTCTCTTTGTTACGTCTTTTGACTTTGGGCAACGAACAAAAACCCTTGGGGGAACCGCAAGAAATTATAGAGCTAGACCTGAAGTGCTTGTCTTCCTTACCCATTCGTCTGTGGATTTCTCCCACTGGTCTGCAAAAAGGCCGAGCCGGCTACCAATGGGAGCTTCGTGCCTCCAGTCAACGGGTTCTGCGAAAAGAACGCGAGTTCCCTCCACAAAAGGAACATTTGGACTGACCTGCTCTGCTCCTATCTGTTTGTTCCATCCCTGATTGATGGAACTGCCCCAATTGACTGCCCTGGCCCTGGTAAAACCGTCTCTGACCTTTATAGAAACCTGTTCCCCCATAGGGATGAAAATAAGATTTTCGATCCTGCGAAGCAGGTCGAGTGTCCGCCTTTCGTGATAAAGCTGGAAGAACCTTCTTCCTGTCCTTTGGTTCGGATAAAAGGGGATCTAAGGCTGACCCAAATAACTTGAACCCCCGAAATGGAACAGAGGCCAAGCGCCATCTACACTTGGGATCCGCCTGCCAATTTCTTAACCATAAGAGCCTCCTAGCCATCACAGTAGATGCGATGGCTCGTGCTCCAAATTTAGCTGAATTTAGAGTGGCATCAGCTGTATACTCCGCTGCTGCCACTATCTTATTGAAATCCTGATGAGCTCTTGAGGTCTGAAACTGGCACCCTATCCTGCATTTGCTTAAGCCACAACAGTGATGCCCTGAAGAAAGATGCTGCCGTGCTACTTTGATTCCCCAGGCTGCCGCCTGATGAGCCCTCTTAAGAGCCTGTTCTAACTTACAGTCATCAGGTTCAGTACCTCTTCTGGCTCTGCCATGGTGGCTGAAGAAGACAATGCTACCACCGGTTCATCCACCTCTGGAATATTCAGGAGGTCTGTGAGAACGGGTGTGGTGTTATAGAATCTCCTCTCATAAGAAGAGGAATTAGCATAGGTTCCAGGTGACTCCCACGCTTGGGATCCGCCTGCCAATTTCTTAACCATAAGAGCCTCCTAGCCGTCACAGTAGATGCGATGGCTCGTGCTCCAAATTTAGCTGAATTTAGAGTGGCATCAGTTGTATACTCCGCTGCTGCCACTATCTTATTGAAATCCTGATGAGCTCTTGAGGTCTGAAACTGGCACCCTATCCTGCATTTGCTTAAGCCACAACAGTGATGCCCTGAAGAAAGATGCTGCCATAGCTACTTTGATTCCCCAGGCCGCCGCCTGGTGAGCCCTCTTAAGAGCCTGTTCTAACTTACAGTCATCAGGTTTCAGTACCTCTTCTGGCTCTGCCAAGGTGGCTGAAGAAGAAGACAATGCTACCACTGGTTCATCCACCTCTGGAATATTCAGGAGGTCTGTGAGAACGGGTGTGGTGTTATAGAATCTCCTCTCATAAGAAGAGGAATTAGCATAGGTTCCAGGTGACTCCCACTGTTTCTTAATCATGTCTATAAACAATTGGGGAGCCCAAATAATATCTGTCTCTGTGACTGGCTCCGAAAACAGTAAATCTGCCGGATCTTGCTCTGATCTAACCCCAGTCTCTTCCAAAGTACCCTGCTTCATGGTGACCTTAGCCTTCATTAGTAAAGCCTTAAAAAGGTGAGTAGTAAAGCCTTAAAAACAAACCCTTGAATACAGGCTGGTCCGGTAACAGACCTTCTTTCTCAGATAATTCCTGATCCCATTGATCAGTAGCTCCTTGTAATGAGCCCTCTGACTCTGAAGAAGAAACAGAGGCCTCAGATTCCAATTCTGACTGTGGCCTGGCTGGTCTCAACTCAGCAGAGCTCTGGGTCTGAACCACCTCCACATTCCTCTGCTGTGATTTTTTGGACCTTGTTTGACCAGCTGCTAAGCTCCGCTGCACTGCCTCAGCAATCCATTGCTGGACTATCGCTGGCATTTTTGCTACCGTACCAGTGCTTTGCCCCTCTGATTGAGGTGTCACTGAAGGCAAAGGAGATACACAATGTCTCCGTTCTTCTTCCTGCTCTCTTTCCAAAGGTGGGGGAGACAATTTCTAGACACTAACAAACTGGTAGATGGGCCTGGTTCCGCTAAGTCCGAACCAGAATCTTGAGCAGGCTGTGGATTATCTAAGTGCCTATGCTTTGTCGCTGCCTTTTGACCCTTTTCCACTTGTTGTTCTAAGGCATTATGTAAATGCTTTTCCGCCCTTTCCTATGCTCTGAGCGAGTGAGAGCCATAGCCTTGGCCTTGATCTGTGCAGCTGCAGTATGACTGCCAGACTTAGACCCAGGGCCACTTGAATTGCTGTGGGTTGATCTTTTGGAAGAATCTTCACTTCTCTCCATAATGGAGCAAGAAAACAATACCTTAAATCAATATCCCACCAGTATTACGAGGAGCAATCACCAACTGAGGAATAGATGAAAAGGCCTCACTTGCTCAGATGAAAAAACAATTATTTGAGGCAAAAAATAGATCAGAACTGGAACTGAACTATCTATTCAGCAATTTCCAAAGAGGGAAAAAGGCCTGGGCAGTCCAAAACCAGCTGCACTATGGTCCCCCCTTCTGATCAACAATTTGTGACCGGGCCTCCTCTTCACCTCAGGGTGATAGGACCTGAGTCCAGGCTCCCCTTGTACCTCACTGAAGACTTAAGCTGCACTGGAGGGCCGAGAACCGAGCCCTATGGCAGCTGCTGCTCCGTGCCTTAAAAAAGGGGAAACAAAATGGCCGCTGCATCTGGTGACCTCCTGAGCAATATTTTGGCACCAAATTACACAAAAGTCCTCCAGGCGGTGCTTCCACCCCCCTCCTTACTACGTACAGCCTCGGAGGGTAGGTGTTGAAGGCATAAGGCAACAATGTCCACTCTGCTGAAGTTCACTGCCTTGCTGGAGCCAACATGTGGCTCAGCGCTCCACAAAATGGCGGCCGTGTCACTGCGTTAAGTGTTTGCCAGCTGAGCTTCCATTCTAAGACTTATGGTAGTCTTCCAGAGAACTTATCTGTAGCAACTGAGATAAGACTGGTCTTGTGATTTCTGGACTACAGCACATGTCTACATTTTTTCTTTTCTAACTTCCTGATTTATACTTCCTTTAGACTGCCGGTAAAATATAGTTAGCTAGTTTTTTACTTTTATAATAAAATGTTTCTTAGAATACATTTGGGTTTTCTTTCTTTGAAAGTATACAGCATGGAAAACAAGATTCATTTTCCTCTAATTACAGTTTCCCCAGGGGGGGAACGAGGCTGATTCATGCTTCAATAATGGTAGCAGAGGATGGTTCTACCGAGATTTGAACTCGGATCGCTGGATTCAAATAGTGTAATAAATCAGACTCCTTTCTTCATGTTATAAGGGTACAAGCCCGATCTCAAAAACCTTCATATTTTTGGTTCATACGCTATGGTGAACATACCCTTAGCTCAAAGAAGGAAAGGAGGTCCAGCAGCAAAGAGGATGAGATTTATGGGTATTGATGATAACTCAAAGTGGAGCAAATTTATTGACTCCAAACATGTAATAGTGATTTCCCAATCAGCTAATTTTGAGGAAGATGCTGACTGGTCCAGGATTCACTCCAATGATCCTGGAGTTTATTTTCCTAGAGATGATGTTGCTGATGCCTTGCAGTCTGATGATCAAGATCTACAGGCAAATGTTCCAGCCACTAGTTCTTCTCAACCTGATGTTCCGTCTTCGCAAGCCACCGATGCTGACGCTAGCGACGATGGTGAAGACGAGGACGAAACAGAAGAAGAATAGACGGCTGTTCCGAGGCATTCCAAGAGGGCCACAAAGGGGATCCCTCCACAGCGATATTCGTGGCAACTGACAAAAGCACCCTTGCCTTTGATTTGTACTGTTACACTTCCTCCTGATAAGTTCACACAAATCAAGCATCTTCCTGACTCAGAGCAAGAGAAGTGGTATGAGGCAATGCAGGCTGAAATGGACAGTCTAAAAAAACTTAAGGTGTTTACGCCTGCAAAACCTCCAGCAAACAAAAAACTCATTGGCATTCGATGGGTCTACAGAATCAAGAAGAAGCCAAATGGTGAGTCATTGTACAAGGCCAGACTTGTAGCTCAGGGTTTCGCTCAACGTTATCCTGAGGACTACATAAATACCTACTCACTGACAGTCCAGACTGAGAGTGTAAAAATTGCTTTAGCCACCGCCACTATTCTTGGTTTAGAAGCTTTTCAGTTCGATGTTGACACGGCTTATCTACATGCTGACCTAGATGAGATCTACGTGAAAGATCCTCCAGGATTCTGACAGCAAGAAGGGGATACCTGAAAGTATATCTACTTTCTTGTCATAGACTAAATAAGCATGCCAGCCGTAGACCAAACCATATCCTTCAATATTCAATATCTTTCCCTCCGTTAAATTTATCCAGTCTGTGATTGCTGAGAGGGCAGCGGCTTCATAGTACAGTCTTAAGTTGGGCATTTTAAGACCACCTCTTTCTCGGATATCTTGCATTATGTTTTGTTTAACTCGAGGTTTCTTCTCTGCCCACACAAACTTATTTATGCCCTTCTGCCATTCCTTCAAATTTTCATCTTTTTAAAGTATAGGTATCATTTGAAAAAGAAATAAAAATTTTGGTAAAATATTCATTTTTACAGCAGCTATCCTTCCCAGCAAAGACAATTGTAGTTTTTTCCAATTTTCCATCTTTTTGTATTTTGTGCCATAATGGTTCATAATTGTGCTGATATAATTTCATATTTGCAGTCATAATATAAACCCCTAAGTATTTAACCTTCTTAATTACTTCAAATCCTGTTAACCTTTCTATCTCTTCTTTCTGGTTTCTAACCATATTTTTAGCTATTATTTTCATTTTAGCTGCATTTATTTTAAAACCAGATACTTGTCCGTATAGGCAGGTTATATCCATTAAGGCTGTAATCGATTGTACCGGTTGGGTTAAGGTAACAACCAGGTCATCCGCAAATGCTCGTAACTTATACTCATGCTGCCTAATTTTAATTCCCTTTATTGTATCCATCTCACGTATCTTACTTAGTAAAACTTCCAGCGTCAACACAAACAATAACGGAGACAAGGGACAACTTTGCCTTGTTCCTTTTTCTATATTAAAAGGATCTGTTAAGCCACCATTAACTATTATTTGCGCTGTTTGTTTTTGATATATTGCCTTAATAGATTGTACAAATTGTTCTCCAAGTTGCATCCTTTCTATTAATTTTAATACAAATTGCCAATTCAATCTGTCAAAGGCTTTTTCAGCATCCAAAAACACTAGTACTGCGGGGACCTGGTTGTTCCTTCCCAGATACTCTAATAAATTAACAATTTGCCTTACATTACTCTTCATTTGTCTGCCATTTATAAAACCAGTTTGATCATGGTTAATCATTTGCTGCATAACTGTCATTAATCTATTTGCTAAAATTTTAGCAAAAATCTTATAGTCTGTGTTCAATAATGAAATCGGCCTATAATTTTTAGGATCTGTATCGTCATGCCCTTCTTTTGGGATCAACGAGATAAATGCTGTCTTCCAAGTTGGAGGCACCTCTCCTCCCTGTTGTATATTGTTAAATAATTCTTTCAATGGTTCCACCATTTCCTCCTGTAAAGTTTTATAATAGATAGCTGTCAGACCGTCCGTCCCAGGAGCTTTACCCACTTTCAACTGCTTAATTGCTAACACAATTTCCTCGGAAGTTATCATTTGGTTTAAACTATCCCTCTGCTCATTTGAGATTGTATAAATATTCTCTTTCTGCAAATATCTATCTATATCTATATCTTTAATTTTATCACCAGTATACAGCCTCGAATAAAACTCTAAGAAAGATTTTTTTAATCAATTGTTGCTCATAAACCTCCTTACCCTTATATCTTATTTTCTCTATTGTCCTTGATTTTTGCTTTTTCCTTAACAGGTATGCTAACCACCTGCCTGGTTTATTGGCATTATAAAAAGTATTATGTTTTGCATATCGTAAATTAGTTGCCACTTGATCTGCTATTAACATGTTAAATTGACCTTTCAATAAATTGATTGCCTCTTTAATTTTCTTATCTGTTGGAGTGACTATTAAAGCCTGTCCCTGTTTACTAATCTCATCTTCTAATTCTTTTCTTTTTGCCCCGTTTCTTTCTATGTTTATTATTCAAATATATCAAAATTCCTCGCATATATGCTTTACTTGCATCCCATACCATTTCCATAGATGTACCCATTTGCATATTCATAACAAAAAATTCTTTCATAAATTTTTAAAACTCTTTTACATTTTCTTCATACCTAAACACATTATCATTTAACCTCCAGGACCTCCTAGACCAGTGGTTCTCAACCTTCCTAATGCCGCGACCCTTTAATACAGTTCCTCATGTTGTGGTCACCCCCAACTAGGGGTGGGTTCTAAATTTTTTTACTACCGGTTCTGTGGGCGTGGCTTATTTTGTGGGCATGGCTTGGAGGTCATGTGACCAGGTGGGCGTGGCTTGGAGGTCATGTGACCGGGTGGCCATGGCTATATGTATAGGGACTACTCAGAGGGCTGAAAAAAGTCATTTCTGACAGATCCTCACACTTTTGACTGGTCCTCACACTTATGACCATCCTCACATTTATGCCTGTGCAGCATTCTTAACAACATGTCACTCATTTCGCAACTGCTTCTCTTCACCATGGTAACAAAATGGGGCAAAAACGTAAAATGTGAGGACAGTCGTAAGTTCGAGGACTGGTCAAAAGTGCGAGGACCAGTCAGAAATAACTTTTTCAGCCCTCTGAGTAGTCCATATGCACAAAAGGACTACCCAGAGGGCTGAAAAAAGTGATTTCTGACAGGTCCTCACACTTTTGACTGGTCTTCGCACTTATGACTGGTCATCATTTATGCCCATTGTAGCATTCTTAACAACCGTGTCACTCATTTCACAACTGCTTCTCTTCACCATGGTGACAAGATAGGGCAAAAACGTAAAATGTGAGGACAGTCGTAAGTTTGAGGACTGGTCAAAAGTGCGAGGACTAGTCAGAAATAACTTTTTCAGCCCTCTGAGTAGTTCATATGCATAAAAGGATACAGCAATAGAGAGGGATGAAGGAAGGGAAGGGAAATTAGAGTAGGAGTGAGCGTAAGAGAGGGAGGAAGAGAGGAGGAGAAGGAGAAAGGAAGAGGAAGTAGGGAGGAGAAGAAGAGGGGGAGGAAGAGAAAGTAAGAAGGAAAGAAAAGAGAGAGGTGGTAGGTTTGAGGAGAAAGATTGCTGTACAATAAAAAAGATGAAAAGGAAGAAAGCCAACCCCAAACAAATATAAAGATATTAAGATAAAGAATGAATTGTTAAACTTTAAAGAATAAAAGAGAACAAATAGGAATAAATAACAATAATTAGAAACACACATACAAACATACAATGTATTTTCTTTGAACAGAGTATTTGGCCGGTTCATAAATTTAAACAGTGTTTAGTCATTTCGATTAAATTTACAATTTCTGTATTTCCTTTTTGCCATATTTATTCCTCATCTATTTTTGTAAAAAACCAATATTACCCTTCATCCTCATCTCTAATCTTAATCAAATTCAATTTTTCCCTTCTATTCTATATTATACCCCTTCCCATTGTCATCTATTTTTATATCCATCCTCACATTGGTTAATTATGTAATATTACAGTTGTTTAATATAAATTCAACATTTTAATATAAATCAATTAGTTATATAACTACCTTTTTTGTATATTAATCAATATGAACATGAATATTCCAATTATTTCCATGCAATCCAATTTCTTACAAATCAATTAATTATATTTACCAATAATAATAAACCAAATAATTTCCCCCATATATTCCTCCAAACCACAACTTAACCATTTCTGCTTTCAACACAATATACAATTAATAGTATCTCAATTATTACAATTCCCTAGTTAAATAGAGCTTTTTTTCTTTTGTGTTTTAAAATCTTGAACTCTCCTCTTTTTCCCTAAATTTCCCATTGTTTGCACCTACCTATTTTGGTGATGAAAAAGAAAAGAAATCTGCCTGCCTAATTTTCTAACTTTGCAGCAACAGCAAACTGCTTTACTTTCAGATTTGTTTTTCAGCATAGCTAGGGGAAAAAAAATCAGCACTCTTTGCAAGCAAGCACCAGAGCCCTGAGCAAAACAGCTGAGAGCAAATCAGCTGAGGGCCGGGAGCCGATCTAATCCAGGGCTAATTAATTTATGCTGAAGCTCCGTGGGCTTCAGGCTTCAATCGCCATTTTGTTGCAAAGTGCTAATTATTAGTTCTGAAGGAGCTACAAACGTCGGAGTTAGGTAAAGATACTTGCAGTCTGATTTCTCCTTGCTTGTTCTGCCTGCTGCTGGTTCAAAATGTTAAAGACCCCTCATTTCCATCGGCAGAATTGGTCGCGGCTTCTAGGTCCGCTAATTAGCGGATTCGTCCCTGGTTCGGAGCGGCTTGACAGGCTTTTAGGGAGCGCACACCCTTCGTGCCCCAGGATCCTTCCTAGGGCGTTTGGGGGGGCTCAACCTCCACCTGTCAGCTCTTCTCTCTCCCCTTTGCCCGGGGAGAGGGTTCCAAGCCTCCAGACAGCTGTTTTTCGGCTGTTCTGGGGCTTTAACGGAACCGGGGATCGGGCACTCGTAAAAGAGCATCTTCGAGGCTCGCGGAGCCAACCGGAAGTCCAAGATAGTTCTGGTTTATGTTGATGATATTGTGTTGGTCCAAATAAGCAGATGAGTGAGAATTTTGCTAAAGCTTTGCAGAGATATTTCACATTGAAATCTTTAGGCCATGTTAACACTTATTTAGGGGTTCAGATTGACAAAACACAGAAGGGGTTTAGTCTTTCATAAACATATGAGGTTATTGTTAGAACCGACACATACTGATTATGCAGAATTATGTTGTTATGCAGATTCTGATTGGGCGAGTGATAAGAAATCACGTAAAAGTACTTCAGGTTATACGATGTTCTTAAATGGATGTCCTGTTTACTGGCATGTGCGAAAACAGAATTTTGTTTCTTGTTCATCTACTGAGGCTGAATATGCTTGTGTTTCAGATGCATGTAATTCTCTAACATGGTTTGATGCTTTGGTCACAGATATCTGGACAAACCCGAGCTGACCAATTACCGTGATGGAAGACAATGAATCTGTGGTTTATATTTCTAAATCATGTTTCGTGGGTTCTAGGTCCAGACACATTGACATCCGTTACAAAAATATAAAACAATTAGTGAAACAAAGTTTTGTAAAATTGCAGTATGTGCCTACACATGATCAGATTGCTGATATGCTCAACAAACCACTTCCAGCAGCTCAGCACGAGTATCTGCGTAAGAAGAAGATGTGCCTTACTTGATGGCAGTACCTGATGTCCGCTCAACTGACAAAGAAGGGGTTGTCACTGTGTTAAGTGTTTGCTGTCAGCCAGCTGAGCTTCCATTCTAAGACTTACGGTAGTCTGCGAGAGAACTTATCTGTAGCAACTGAGATAAGACTGGTCTTGTGATTTCTGGACTACAGCACATGTCTACATTTTTTCTTTTCTAACTTCCTGATTTATACTTCCTTTGTCCGTCTGTGTGATAAGACGGCTGGTAAAATGTAGTTAGCTAGTTTTTTACTTTTATAATAAAATGTTTCTTAGAATACATTCGGGTTTTCTTTCTTTGAAAGTATACAGCATGGAAAACAAGATCCATTCACCTCTAATTAATTACAGTTTCCCTAGGGGGGAACGAGGCTGATTCACGCTTTGACAGGCCGCTCCTCAAGCCGCCCACCAGTTGAGATCCCCCAGCCTAACGCCCTGCAAGCAGAAGTGACAAAAATAGAGTTAAGGCTGGGCATGGATGCAGCAAGTCAACAACGTTCTTCCTTCGGCATGCACGCCCAATGGCAGCTGCCACCAAATCGCACCACCACTACTCTTCAATCTTCTCAAACTCAAAGTACACCAACAAAGGGAAAGAAAAACAAAACAAAAAAATATTTTTAACAAGAAAAACTATCTATTAAATTTACACTAAATTTAAACCAGAGAGAACTCTAAATCCGTCCGAACAAGCTCAGGACTAAGTTGAATCTGGAACCATGTGCAAAGGAGGACATCTCTTTAAAATTGAACTCAGTCCATAGAGC
This sequence comes from Pituophis catenifer annectens, assembly GCF_029215685.1. Classification (NCBI taxonomy): domain Eukaryota; kingdom Metazoa; phylum Chordata; class Lepidosauria; order Squamata; family Colubridae; genus Pituophis; species Pituophis catenifer. The sequence goes on along the minus strand of NW_027256883.1, from coordinate 102,997,912 downwards.
CAGAAGACAGAGTGATACCCATGCCTGGAGTCTCGAGTTCCTAGCTGGAAAACCCCCTGTTAAGTCAGCGTGGGAGACCCATGACCATCCCAGTAGAATAAAGGGTGCCTTCATCCGGTGGCCAGGGGAAAATGCTAGCCCTCTTAGACTCTGGATGAACCAGGTGTGTCATCAGCCCCAAGGTGGTGGACAAACTGGGGCTGAGACTAAAAACCATGAAAGTGCCCATCGCATTTTGCCAGTTGGATGGGTCAATAGCTGGGGGTTTGGTGTTTCTGGACAATTGGGATATTGAAATTTTAGTGGAATATTGACCAATGATTAGTGTAGCATCTCAGCACAAAATGTCTCAGCAGGAGAAAACAAATGCAAGCTATAAAGAAATAATGTTGATGTTTCAATGCATTAAGGAAGACTAAGAAATCATAAGGAGATGATGGAATTGATGCAAGATATGGTGAGATTAGGAAAACCCCAGCAAAGGACTATAAAAAATGAACAAAAAAATTCAGAAAATAGAGGAGAAAACAGAAAGTGTTGAGGAAAAAATAGAGGAGATAATTCAAAAAATGATACAAGTAAACAAAAAGATAGCAATAGTTTCAAACATGGAATGAATAGAATATTTTTTAAGAATTCAAAATAGAAAAGAGAATAACAAGAAAGATTCTTTAAAAAGGATGGGGGAACTGAGGATGGGTACTCTAGAGATCCAACAGAAAGAGAGTTACAAGATACGAGAGGAGAAGCAGGACAGATTCACCAAAAAGCTTTGTCTTCGGCGACGGCGGTGCCTTTTGAAGCTCCGCCAGCCCCGCCGCCTGTAGAGCCGCTTCGAGACGAAGAAGCGGCTCGAAAACTTCTAAATCCATAGGATTGAAGAAGGAGAAATCGCAGGGCACAGGTCGAGCCCCTGTAGCCCCCCAGGGAAGTTTTTGGGGAGAGAACAGGCGTGGCTCCCTTCCAACCTGCTGTAACTCCGGGCGACGTGGGACGTTTCTGCCTTTGCAGAACAAGCCGGCTGCAGGAAACTTAAAGTGAAAGAACCAGCTTTAATTAACAGCGAAACTACCTGAATCCTGAAACTTGGAAATGCAAGTATTAGCGCTTTGTTGACTTTTCAATCTGAGAAAATGCGAATGAGTGAAAGTGCTTTGAAAAAACATGGCGCTTAACCTCAGAGTTAACGAGCCAGCGAGTGTGGATTGGTGAAGTTATTCTGCTTTGTTACAAAGTTTCCAAGTTGCTACAAAGTTGCTTTGCTTGTTATAAGAGAAACAATTGGAAAATTTCTCCCTTTCAATATTTGACTTTGCTTTACTTCAACCTCTATTTGATCAAATCTGGGGGACTTTTTTAGAAGTCTTTGTGCAGGAGGGAAAGGAAAAGGAACTTCCCTTTTTAGAAAAACTAGATCACGTGGCAGGATGGCTTCAAAGAAGCAGGAAGGGAAGGCAATAGGGGGGGATCCCCCACACACAAACATGAAACGCAACTTCCCCCTGCTCAACAGTTACAGACTCAGAAAAAAGAATTTGATGTGGGAGATTTAAAAGAATTTATTTCTAAAACTTTGGATGATAAATTTCAAAAATCTCAACAGGAGATAGATGACAAACTTCAAAAATCACATCAGGGGATAGATGATAAACTTCAAAAATCACACCAGGAATTTATGCAGGAAATTAATGAAGTTAAAGATATGGTGAAACAGAATCAAAACAAGGTGACCAAAAAAATATCAGAAGTGGCATCTGGCCTGGCAGAATTTATTGGGAAAGTTGATTTTAAAGTTGAAGAACTTAAATCAGAAGTTAATGTTAAGATGAAAGATAATGATTATAAAATTGCTGATGTTGACAATAAAATGCAGAGAGTTGAAGACGAGATTGTTATGATACAATTCAGGGCAATGGAGTTCGCTATACGGCTTCGGGGAATTCGAGAGGAGGAAAGACAGGATTTGAGACAAGTTTGTTCTGAGGCCCTGGCCAAGATTCTACAAGTTAATCCTGATGTGGTTTTTCATAAAATAGACAAAATTTACAGAGTGAACTCTTGGGTGGCCAGACAAAGACAACTACCTAGAGATGTGGTCATATATTTTACAGATAGAGAAATAAGAAACGATATCCTGCAAAAATCCTTTTACACTTCTGTACAAGTGGGGGGCTCACGAATTGGAATTTATAAAGAATTGCCTCCTAAAATGCTGAAAGCTAGAAAAGAATTTGGCTTTCTTGTTAAGGAATTGCAAAATTTACAGATACCCTTCCGGTGGGATGCACCAGTTGGGATAATTTTCAGATACAAGGGAGAAAGATGCCGTTTGAATACCGTGGAGAAGGCACAACATTTTTATACTACTATTCTTAAGGAAAGAACACCATCTCCACGTACATCTACAGTTTTGGAGATTAAAGAGAGTGAAGAGAAGCAACCTCAACGAGAATTGCAAGAACAGTCCAAGCAGGAATTAGAAGGAGTGCAAGGTGCAGAAGGAGGTTTTTTGGATGAGCCCTTGCTGGAATCTTCTCCAATTTTGGACTCGGTTCGGATGACTGAAGTTAAGGATCAACGTATAACTAGAGCTCAATCTAAGTTACTTAAACAAAAGCAACAACAACAACAGGAAAGACAAGACAAGGAGGCAGTTAAGAGTACTGCACAAGAGATTGGAGCTATGGGAGGAGCGAAATTGAAGCTTTCGGATGACCTTCAAGTATTTTGCTCTGTGCTCCGAAAAGAGGCTGATGACCTTTAAGTGTTTATCTTGGAATGTTAATGGGTTGAATTCAGCACAGAAAAGGAAGAAATTATTTACATATTTGAAACAATTTAATAATGATATAATTTGTTTACAAGAAACGCATATTACAACTCAAGATCAAAAATATCTGATAAACTCCAAACTAGGAACACATTTTATATCCTCAACTTCGCAAAAAAAGAATGGTGTGGTTATCTATGTAAATAAAAAGTTAACAGCTAAAGTTATAGAAACAGATGAAGATGGTAGGTTTGTAGCAATTGAATTGCTTACGGCAAAGGGCCAAATTCTTTTGATTGGAATTTATGCTCCCAATCAACAACAGGACTATTTCTACAAGATGCTACATACCAAAATACTGCAATGGGATTATAGATCTATTTTAATTATGGGAGACTGGAATGGAGTAATTGATTCTAAATTAGATAAAAAGAGTTTGGCAAAGTCTAGAATCAGACTACCACAGACCTTTTTTGACATGAAAGAAGATATGGAACTAAAAGACGTTTGGAGAATACATAATCCAAAAGAACTGGACTACACTTTCTTTTCTGATAGACACAGATCCTTCTCTAGGATTGACTTTATCTTGTTGTCAGATGATTTACTTGTTAAGACAAAAAGAACAAAGATTTTTCCAAGAACTTTGACTGACCATAGCCCAGTATGGATAGAAATTGAGATGGATAAGGTTGAGAGACGTTCCTGGAGATTAAATGAGAACTTGTTTAGATATGAAAAAAATACAACAGAACTTAAAAAGCATTTGAAAGAATTTTTTGAAATAAATCTGAATAAAGGTACCCCAATTGAAATTGTCTGGGATGCAAGTAAAGCTTATATGAGAGGGGTACTTATCTACATGAACTCTAAACATAGACTGTTTCGACAAAAGAAAAGATCTGAATTGGAAATAGAAATAAAGAATAAAGAACAGTTACTTATTAAAAATCCAACAGATGAAAGAATAAGCAGTGCTATAAAACTTTTGAAAGACCAATTTCAAATGCTTATGGCGGAACAAGTTGCAACAAACTTACAATATGCGAAGCATAATACATTTTGTAACGCTAATAAACCGGGCAGATGGTTGGCTTACACACTGAGGAAAAAACAAAGTATACGGACTATAGATAGTATTGATATTGGAGGGAAAGAAATTTTTCAACAAAAATTAATTAAAGAAGCTTTTGTGGACTATTATACCAAACTATATGCCAAGGAGGAGGTGCAGAATGGACTTATAGAAAAATATTTAAACGATAAAAGAGTCACAAAAATTACTGATCAACAAAAGGAAAGAATGAATTATCCTATAACAGAGGAGGAGATAATAGTAGCAATTAAACAGTTAAAAACAGCCAAAGCTCCTGGTACGGATGGTTTGACTGCAGTGTATTACAAAACTTTGCAAGCTGAAATGGTGGAACAACTTAGAGATTTATTTTGCAATATTCAACAAGGGGGTAAAATACCCCCATCATGGACAACAGCTTACATATCTTTGATACCAAAAGAACAAGTCGGTCCTAAAAAACCAGAGAATTATAGACCAATATCTCTTTTGAATACAGATTATAAAATCTATGCGAAAGTATTAGCCAACAGGTTGATGCCAGTAATCCAAAAGGTGATTCATGAGGACCAAGCGGGATTTATCGAGGGCAGACACATGAAGGACAATGTAAGGCAAGTAATAGACTTATTGGAATATCTTAAGAAGAATAAACAGATTCCTGCAGTGCTGGTCTTTTTGGATGCAGAGAAGGCCTTTGATAGAGTGGATTGGAATTTTCTACTAAAGACTTTAAAAAAGATGGATTTTGGGGATCAATTTATACAGGCGATTTCAGCAATTTACCAAGAGCAAAAGGCACAGATCATCATTAATGGAAGTTTGACAACAGAGTTTAAAATTGAAAAAGGAACAAGACAGGGATGTCCGTTGTCCCCACTTTTATTTATTCTAACACTAGAAGTCTTGTTAAATACAATACGGGACTCTAATATCTTGAAAGGAATAATGATTAGGCAAGAGGATTACAGAATAAAGGCATTTGCAGATGATCTGGTTGTTACCCTATCACAACCAATGGAATCAATAATCCTGATGAAGGACATTATACAAGACTATGGTAAAGTTTCAGGTTTTAGACTGAATCCAAAAAAGACTAAAATGATAGTTAAAAATATGACACAAGATCGTAAATATGAGCTTGAAAGGAGGGCAGGTTTTGAGACTGTACCTAAGGTAAAATATCTAGGAGTTCAGGTTGCAGAATCAAACATGAAATTGTTTCAAAATAACTATGAGGTGTTGTGGCGAGAGGTGCAGAAAGACATGGAGACTTGGAAAAAACTGCAGCTGTCTTTACTTGGAAGAATAGCAGCAGTTAAGATGAACATTTTGCCAAGATTTCTTTTTTTGTTTCAAATGATTCCGGTGCTTAAAAGTGATAAACAATTGAAAGTTTGGCAATCTGGAGTGAATAAGTTTGTCTGGAACGAGAAGAAGCTGAGAGTGAAATTGAAAATTATGCAAGATGTTCCAGAAAGAGGAGGTCTTAAACTTCCAAACCTACAGCTATATTATGATGCAGCAGCTTTAACTTTAACAAGTGATTGGTTTGGAAGGAAAAAGACTGGAATATTGAATGCAGAAAGTTTTGATCTTGAATTTGGATGGCATGCTTACTTATTTTACGACGACAAAGTAGATAAAGTATTCAAAAGTCATATACTTAGAGATTCTTTGATGAGAGTTTGGAAGAAGCACCGACTCAAATGGGATTATAAAATACCGTTATGGCTGGATCTTGGTCATACTTTGTGGAATACAAATATAATGTCACTCGGGGGGTTTTTATATAAAGAGGTTCTTTTTACAGATGCGGGCAGATGGCAGCTGAAGACATTGCAGACACTGTTGGATGAAGGGATTAATTTAACTTGGTTACAATACAATCAATTACAATTGAGATGGAAAGAGGACCAAAAAACTGGTATTATGTTGCATGAGGAAGAATTGGTTAGACATATAAGAGAGAAAGGTCCAATGCATATCAAAAGGCTTTATAATGTTTTGCTAGAAAGAGATTCAGAAACTGAATTAGTTAAAGACTGTATGATTAAGTGGGCACAGAATTTTGAAGAACCAGTGATGCTGGAAACATGGGAAAAAATTTGGGTTCAGAATGTTAAATTTACACAGTCGCAGAACCTGAGGGAAAATTTCTACAAAATGTTTTATAGATGGCATTTAGATCCCAAAAAGTTGTCATGTATGTACCCTAATGTTCAGCCAAAATGCTGGAGATGTGAATGTTTGGATGCTACGTATTATCATGTTTGGTGGACCTGTAGGAAAGTTAAGGCTTTTTGGATAAAAATTTGGTGGGTCATGCAGAATGTTTTGAAGAAAAAAATTCAATTTTCTCCACAACTGTTTTTATTGGGTATAGTTAAGGGTTTTACATCGGGTGAAACAAAATTGATATTGTATATGATAACAGCAGCAAGATTGTTGATAGGTAAATATTGGAAGAATGAAGCTTTGCCCACAATTGAGGAATGGACTTTGAAGATGGCCAGTTTTGCAGAGATGGCGAAGATTTCAGCATATTTAAAAGACTGTTCACAAGAGACTTATGAGTGGGAATGGAAAAGGTGGATAGAATATGTTCAGAACAAATATCAAACTAGAAAGTATCAAATAGCATTTATTTGAAAATAATGTACTAGAAATTTTTTAATGTAATGAGATAAAGAGAAAAAATTATACAGGGGAGGGAGGGGTTCAAGTTTATATATAAGTGTTATATTAGGGTTCTTTATGAGTATGAGTATATTATAGGGAAGTCTGGGGGGAGGGGAGGGTTAGGGAGGGTTAGGGAGGTTGGGAAGTTTGGGGGGGAGGTGGGGGGGGAAAAAGGGGTGAAAATGTAATTGTAAAACTTTTGCAATAAAAAAAAAGAATTGAAATTATAAAAAGGGCAAGAGATGATAGATACACATAGAATAATTTTTAACATGGTGGTTATTTTAATAAGCGTTAGAAAAAAAAGTAGAAAGTAGAAATTGGGAAAATAATATGTATACTGAAATATAATAGAACATATTATTATTACTATGTATACATAAATGTTAGAAGTTGAAAAAGTATGATTATGTATATTTAAATGATAATTTTACTATCAGAACTGTATGCAAAATATACTCTGTTTATACACTGCTCAAACAACTAAAGGAAACACAAAACTACTGTATGTAACAAATAAAGTATTTAATAAGGCTATTTCATTCATTCAGATCTCGGATGTCTTCTGCTTGTGTTCCCTTTATTTTTTTGAGCAGTGTATATTGACCCAGATAATATACTGTCCGCTAAACACTTATGAATGTTAAAGAAAAAAATATTTTAAAAAATATTTTAAAAAAGAAATTCAAAAGCTCCCTGATATTAAAGTAGGAAAGTAGAAGTCTCCTTTTCAGGAAAAAAAAAAATATCATTCTGGAAATTGCTAAAATAAACTAGCATAACCTGTTCCACTTCATTTTATTCAATGTTATCAAGTTTTTCAGCAGCCAGACCAGTGGAAGGTTTCAAAAATTTTTACTACCGGTTCTGTGGCTGTGGCTTGGTGGGCATGGCATGGCTTGGTGGGCATGGCAGGGGAAGGATACTGTAAAATCTCCATTCCCACCCCATCCAGGGGAAGGTTACTGCAAAATCCCCATTTCCTCCCAATCACCTGGGACTTGGGAGGCAGAGAATAGATGGGGGCGGGGCCAGTCAGAATTTTTACTACCGCTTCTCTGAACTACTCAAAATTTCCACTATTGGTTCTCCAGAAGTGGTCAGAACCTGCTGAAACCGACCTCTGAGCAACACAGCTGACTCTGAAATCTTGAAAGCTTTCCTATGGTTACAGAAAAGTGAGAGAAACATTTAAATTCACAAGGGTACTGAAACCAATTCAATTAAGTCTCCAAATGATCCCTGGGCAGGGGTGAAATGCTCCCGGTTCGGACCGGCTCGGGCGAGTAGGTAGTGATGGCGGCGGGCAGTTCGGAGAACCGGTAGCAAAAATCCCTGCCACCCCCCCCCCATGCCCAGCTGAGCCGCGCGATCATCAGAGCCTTTTTTTTCTTTTAAATGGCTCTGACCAGCCAAGCTCTGACGATCCCAGCTGAGTTGCCTGCTAATCAGGCCAGATCGCCAGAGCCATGTAAAAGAAAAAAACTTTTTTCCTTTTAAATGGCTCTGCCTGCTAATTGGTAGCAAAAATCCCTCCCCCTCCCGCCCTCAGCTTGCTTACTTTAGCTGCTGGTCGCAATGCCTTGCTGTAATCCCTGCATCCATTGCATCAGCAAGCAACTGAATCTCCCTGCCTGAAATCAAGCAGGCAGGGAGTTGTGGACTTCAACTCCCAGAATTCCTCAGCCAGCAAAGCAAAGCTGGCTGAGGAATTCTGGGAATTGAAGTCTACAAGTTTTAAAGTTGCCAAGGTTGGAGACACCTGTTCAATTGGGTAAGTTTTTTTCTCCTTTGGGAGCTTTAAAAAAATAGTTAATTGGGATTTTTTTAATTGTTCTTTTTTTAGACCTAGCCATTTAAAGTTTAGGAAGTTTTAAATTTAGCTGCTTTTATATAAAAATAAAAATAAATTAAAATAAAATAATATTTGTGCAGTTTTTTGAGATTTAGTGTGTTTCTGTAGTGTTTCACTCTAACTACACAATCACACAAAATCTCACAAAGATGTATGTGGAATTTTGTGTGTATAAAGTGTGAAAGTTGGTTTTTTGGGCTTTTTGTGGCTGTGTGAGGTTTCTGCTTGTTGCAGGGGCCATTTTGGGTCTAGCACAGCTGCTTTTATATTGTGGGTGAGCCAGTTGTGTTGTGTTGTGTTGTGTTCTGTAGGTTAAAAAAGGGCAAAGAAGTGACATTGACTTGGCCATGCCCACCTGACCAACAAGCCACGCCCTCCTAGTCACCTTACCACCAAGCCCTGCCCACTAATTAAGCCACGCCCACAGAACCGGTAGCAAAAAAATTTAGATTTCACCCTGGGTTCATGCTAAATAGCACAGGAGGAACAGCTGGATTATCACCAGTTGAGCCAAAAGCCAGAAGGAAGGAAAGGCTTAAACAAGATGCAAAATCTCCACTAGATGCTCAGTGGCATTCTCTGCTAATGGCGAGAGTATCTCAAGTACGATGTTTTATATTGCAAGCACTGAGCTGTGGAATGGGATGTGCAAAAAGCAAACTTACCGAGAATGAGAACTGAAGTCATAAACAGGTATTTGAACTGCCTTCTCATTCATGATCTTTTTAAGTGTTTGGACAATCAATTCATTGTCAAAGGCATCTATAAAGAGAAGCACAGATAATGTGTAAAGTTGTAATTAACATATCAATATAATCTGATGGGCTTTTAATGTGTGATAGACCTTCTGATGGACAGTTGGCATCCAGGTAAATTATCAATTTTATATTGAGCCTCCTTAAATTTATGTAGTCTTCTCAAGTCTTTAGCTGCCATGAAAACAAGTGCCTACTACTTATCCCCCTTTTTTGCAGAGGGAAAGAAAATATTAATGGCTTTCCCCAGGGGATGAGTCATTGAAACTGGTATTAAATAGAAATGCTTATGACTTTATGACAGTAGACACAGTCCCAAACCTCCCATGTCTCTATTTATTGCTTTGGAACAATTGAAGGTTGGAAATGTGGCTGTTTTGTCCTGTGAGTTTTTGATCTGATTATTCATAATTTTGTTTATTTTTCTTTCTAGTTAATTTTTCATATTTGATAGCCATAGTCTTCTAGCCCAAGTAGCTGCTTTTCATGGTTGGGTCACTTCTCAACAGATTTGTATATTTAGAAAGGAGATTATAGCATTGCAACATTTCAGTCTTCCAAGTCTTCTTGAGCAAATAAAAGACAAGATAGTGTCTATGGTTATCCATTCCCTTATCAATCTGTGACAAGTTACCTGGATGGTCAAAGTTGAAATGGCCTATGAGGGCTTTTGCTTTCTGCTCTGTGGTGAGTACACGGTAGAAACTGTCCTGGCTTAGAATCACAACTCATTTCTGATGAAGGTCTACTTCATTCTGTCCGAGCAGTTGAATAATTTTGGCACAAACAGAGGACTGCAAAAAATATAAGGAAGAAAGGATGAACAAAGACTTTGGCATGGTAATATGAAAGAAAGAAAATCTGTAAGGCAGTTGGTAACTCTCTAGCTCTCCAACATCAGTTTCTCTGTTGGCTTCAAGAAGCTCCTGTGGGAAATTGTAAAGTCACAAAATTAAAATCATAAACCAGAGGAGCACACAAATTCAGAGAGCCTGTAGTTGTCAGTTTGGGAAGATGTCTAAACAAAAGATAATACAGTACCACTTGTAGATGAAAAATCCACAACTCCAAATGTTACAAACAGATCAGAAGTTAAGGTTCTGTAGAAAGCTTAACGAAGACAATGCTGAATTTATTAACAAATTTCCAATTCTTTGTGCAAAACCTTGAGAATTCAGAACTCAGAGTATCTTTTATTATATTTATTGATGATACACTTTTTATTATTTTTTTAATTGTGATATTGTGTCCTTCAAGATATAAATAGTAATATTTTCACATTAGAACCATCGCCGCGCGGGTGGTTATGGGCGCAACCCGTTGTGCCCATGTGACACCCCTCCTGCGTGAGCTGCACTGGCTCCCAGTGGTCTTCCGGGTGCGATTCAAGGTGTTGGTTACCTTTAAAGCGCTCCATGGCATAGGACCCGGGTACCTCTGAGACTGTCTTCTGCCACCAATAGCCTCCCACCGACCAGTCCGTTCCCACAGAGAGGGTCTCCTCAGGGTGCCATCAGCCAAGTTATGTCGGCTGGTGACACCCAGGGGGAGGGCCTTCTCTGTGGGAGCCCCAGCCCTGTGGAACGAACTGCCCCCAGAAATTCGTAAGATCTCCGACCTCCGGGTGTTTCGCTGCGCATTGAAGACCCTGTTGTTCCGCCAGGCTGGATTATCAACACAATAGTTTTAAATTGGGGTATTTAAATTTTTTGGGGTTTTAAATCTGAGCCAATTTATTTAATTATTTTAAATTTTATATTGTTGTTTTGTCTGTGTTTTTAAATAGGCTGTACGCTGCCCTGAGTCCTTCGGGAGAAGGGCGGTATAGAAATAAAATTATTATTATTATTATTATTATTATTATTATTATTATTATTATTATTATTATTATTATTATTATTATTATGGAAATTATCTCTTGATGAAATTCTCATATAAATATCCTCAACTATCTCATGATGAAATTCTCATATACTGTATATTTCGGACTGTAAGATGTACATGACTATAAGATGCACCTAGGTTTAGTGAAGGAAAACAAGAAATATTCTGAATCAAATGGTGTAGTAATATATTTAATGAAATATAGCAGAATAATATTTCAACCATGTAAGGTCAACAGCGGTATTAAGAACCATCATCACTGTCATTAACAAATGAGGAGAGACTTTAAGGTTCAAGCACTCTTCTAATTTTCTGGAAACCCCAAGAAGTCATCATCGCTAGTGTCAGAATTTAGGAAGCTCAGTTGTTCACAATCACTGATATCACTTTCTTAACTATCTTCATATATGATATCATCTTCAGTTCCATCTAAGGCATTGCTAATGCCACATTTTTTGAATGATTTCGTCCTTCACTGAGTGCCATGATGTTTTAACCCATTCACAAACTTGAGTGATAGTGGGCCTCTTTATTTGTCCAGTAGGTGTCAGATCATGATTACCAGCAGCCATCCATTTGTTCCACTCTTCTTGCATATGCGGTTTGTTGATGGAAATGTCAAGAGGTTGCAACTGGCTGGTAAGACTCCCAGGAATTAAATTAGATGAGTCTTCACTTCTTTAATCTGAAAGCACCACAATTGTGATCCAGTAAAATCCTATATGCCTTTCTCTATAGCAATGAGTTTGGCTTCATATATTACCATTTTTGTAGAAACTGCGAAGGCATTATTCCAGTGACGTGTGATCCACTCTTTCATGTCCACCTCTAACTGTGGCCACTTTGCAGCAAGCCCACAAAAGTTGTGCTTACTTTTATCTTTTTCTTTTTGCAACTGTTTCCTCTACTCTCTTATCATTTTTTCAGTTGGAGGTGGTCCAAAATGTTTCTCCGCTGCTCTGTTTCCATGTTCCTCAGAATATTTCACTACTTCCAATTTAAAATAAATTTTATATGCTTGTCCTTTCTGCTTTGACATCTTTGTACCAGTATGTACCATCAGGAGGTACTGTAGTATTTTTCTGCAAGAAAGAACTGTCAGTAATGTGTCCTTTATAACAATACAGAGCACTGTAGCTGAAACCATGTTCATATATTCATACACAAGATACTGTTATACAGTATATGCCACACTAACTCATTACAAGGGAAATACGAGGAGCAGGGAAAGAGGAGAAAGCAGCCTCCTTCCCTCAAGCTGGTTGCTCTGTTGCCTATTTCTCCATTGCAGCACAGCTCTTCTGCCCACAAAAGCCTCGTTTTTGATGGCTGATGCCGAAGCAGAGAAAAAGCTGCCGGAAGAAGCCAGTCGCTCCGGGAGTTGGGTACCCTTCCTCCCCCACCCTAAACTAACAATAGCAAGCTGAGAATTTTAGGACATTGGTTATTCTTTTCCTCCTGAGAAAAAAAATTCTAGCAATGTTATCTTTAGAAAGACAAACAGGCAGGCTCTAGCACGCCTTCCCGTGATAATAAAACACAGTTTGCCACCCCCTAATTGCATTGATGGCTGCAGTGAGGGGCATGAAGCCATGCCATGCCCAGCGATGGAGGGGAAGAGGAATGGCAAGAGGAGCCCCCATCTCACCATGCATGCCCCAATGAAAGGCTGCGGCAACCCAGCCACTTCCCTTGCCCACCCTCTCTGGCACTGGAAGCCAAGCCATACCTCTCTCTCTCCATCTCTCTGGGCTCACAGTCCATGCCGGCCAGGAAGGGCACACTTGTGGTAGGGTGTGGTGGCAGGCATTGACGGGGTGGTAGGACTTCCTCGGCGAACTGCTCGACGATCAGGGCAGGCAGACATAGAGTGCGCCCAAGCCAGCCAGTGGTGGGATCAAGTCTGTCTTGATTTTTTCCCCTCATCTCTTCTTGTCTTTATGGGCTAATAAGTTGACATTTTTGTAATGGCTGCTATGCATTTTCTTCAATGCTATTTCAGTACTCTACATAAATAAACCTGATCTATTAAAAGTTATTTTAAAAACCCAAAAACCCAAGGAAGCAAAGAGCTTGGGCCACGTCCTCCATTATCACATATCCAGCAAAGAATAGAATGGAATGGAATGGAATGGAATGGGATGGGATGGAATAGAATAGAATAGAATAGAATAGAATAGAATAGAATAGAATAGAATAGAATAGAATAGAATAAGTCCAAAATAATAATAAAATGGAAAGGAATGGAATGGAATGGAATGGAATGGAACAGAAGGAACAGAACAGAACAGAACTAGGCTAGACCTTGGAGGTCTTCTAGTCTAGTCCCCTGCTCAAGCAGGAGAACCTATAACATCTCAGACAAGTGACTGTCCAGTCTCTTCTTAAAAACCTCCAGTGATGGAGCACCCATGATTTCTGAAGGCAAGCTGTTTAATTGTCTTAACTGTTAGGAAGTTTCTCCTTAATTCCAAGTTGCTTCTCTCTTTGTTTAGTTTCCAACCATTATTTTTTGTCCTGCCTTCTGGTGCTTTGGAGAATAATTTGACCCCCTCTTCTTTGTGGCAGCCCCTCAAATACTGAAATACTACTATCATGTCACCCCTAATTCTTCTTTTCTTTAGACTAGCCAGACTCAAAACCTGCAGCTGTTCTTCATATGGTTTAGTCTCCAGGCCTTTGATCGTCTTAGTTGCTCTTCTCTGAACTTTTTCCAGTCTTTCTGCCTACTGCCTGTTACTTCCTTGCCATCTTCTCACTTTAGTGGGCCTACTGTTTCCTTAACTTTTTTCCTGTTATTAATATGTTGAAAGAATTTTTTTTTATAGTCTTTGTAGCAAGCCTTAATTCATTCTGAGCCTTTGCTTTCCTGACTTCGTTTTTGCATGTTCTTGTTATCTGCTGATAATCAGCCTTGATTATATGTCCCTGATTCCATTTTCTGTGCTTGTCCTTCTTGTCTTTCAGGTTGTCCGAGAGATCTTTGTGCAGCCATGATGGCTTCTTCTTGAATTTTTTCTTTTTCAATGGTATTGTGCTGGATTGGGCTTTTATGATTGCATTTTTCAAAGTTTCCCATGCTTCTTGAGTTGTTTTTCCCTTTAGAATTTTTGTCCATAGAATCTTTCCTAGGGTCTCTCTGAATTTGTTAGACATAAATAACCAAAAAGGAATGCATTACGCAAGAACAATCTAATGCAGCGGTCACCAACTGGTGGTCCGTGGACCACTGGTGGTCTGTGAGAAAATTATGGTGATCCGCAGAAAAATTATTTGCATTTTTATATTGCACTAAATACTATTTACCTTTTTAAAAAATTCATATTAATGGTCCACGGGATTTAAAATTATGAATTTAGCGGTTGCTGAGGTCCGAAAGGTTGGCAATCCCTGATCTAATGCACCAATTCAGCCAAACAACCCACATAGACAATTCAGAATCTGGCACATAAATAGCAATAGCCTTTTAGACTTATATACCGCCACATAATCTTTACAGCACTCTCTGGGAGGTTTATAATGTCAGCATATTGCCTCCAACAATCTGGGTCCTTATTTACCAACCTCAGAAGGATGGAAGAAAAATCCCAGTGAAATCATCTAACTGCTTTTTGCATTCAATTCCTTTTCCTTCAATGTTATTTTCTTGCTCCTCATTCATGTTCTCGTTTCTCCCCTATTTCTTGTTCTGTGTGTTCCAGCAAAATTTCTGACTTTTTATTACCCTTTGGTGATTCACGCATATTTTTAAACATCTCAATTAATTCCTCACACATCCAAGACTCCATATTTCCAATTCAAGAAATAGTTAACACTTTTGAATTATATGACATTTAATTAAAATTTAAAATCCATAGCCCCCTTTGTTTTCAAATAATGTCCAATTCGAGTATTTATTCAGTCCACTCCAAGTTAAAGATTCGTTATCTTCCACAGCCGTTGAGAATCAAAACCAAGCAATGTAGAAAGACAAGTATTCCTTAAAAGTTCCCCCAGTTTCCAAATTATCTTTTAGCAGTCAAGGTCACAGCTGTACTTTCTCTTCTATCTTCCAACAAATATTGCAGTATTCTCTTTCCGCCAGCAGATGTCTCTCTTAAATCCACAATATTCTCAAACCAACTGTCAAAGCTGTCAAAAATATTATAAATCCACATAAAAAATACTTTTCCTCTGATTCCTTTCTTTTATTATTTTTAGTTTCTCCAAATCCAATTATAGATATGAAAACTTTCTTGGGCTTTAGTATTCTAGCCTCCTTTTTGTTCTTCTCCCTCCATAGAATTTCCAAAGTGCCAATTAGCCGCTCTTTTCAGCTCCGGGACACCTTTTAATGTTCCAATTAAAAATTTTATTTACCTGTGAGTTGGCCAATCATTCACCCAGCAACAGGACTCTGTTCAAATGCTGCTCCTGCACAAAAACTTTGTCTGGTTGCCCCAGCTTCAGAACGGTCATTTTACAATGGCCACCACCCCTACAGCCGGTCCAAAGAGCTGCCTCTGACCTTTCGAGGAACTTGCCTGTTCTTCTTGGTCATCTGAGACACCTCTCCTTCTTCACTGTTCCTACAGGATGGTTCCTGTCCGAAGACCCCCCCCGACAACGGTTTGTCCGGCTAGATTTTTGCAGAGCTCGTCAGAGCCTGATATTTTTCCAGCTGGTCTCATTGCAACGTTTCTGATTTCCCATGTCCAGATCCTTCTGAATCTTGAATCTATCTTCTAAAGCAGGGGTGTCAAACTCAAAGCCTGGGGGCCAGATCTGGCATGCAAGGTGCTTAGATTTGGCCCATGGAGCCACCCTGGAAACAGCGAAGAACTGGCCCGCAGTGCCTCTGACAGTGAAAACAGAGTGTGCAAGGGCCGCGTGCAGCCCTCCCAACCTCCATTTACACTGACAGAGGGTTGCAGAAAGCCGTTGCAGCCGAAAACAGAGCGCAGGAGCCTTATCTTAGCTCCCTTATCAACATGCTTCTCAATATTGACAATAACACTGAGGCAGGTAGGAAATGCTGCCACAAAGAAAAAGCCATAAAATCTCACTCCCTTGTGTCCACGTTTGGTATTGGAACATTTGCAAGAAAGGAGAAAAGCATACAAAAAACCAAGTAAAATATCACATTGGCATAAGTATTCAGACCCTTCACTCAGTACTTTGTTGAAGCATCTTTGGCAGCAATTACAGCCTCAAGTTTTTTGGGGTACAATAAGACAAGCTCTGCACACTTGGATTGGCAAATTTTCTGCCATTCTTCCTTGCAAATCCTCTCACGATCAGTCAAGTTGGATGGCGACCGTTAGTGGACAGTCATTTTGAGATTCCTCCAGAGATGTTCAATACCACTGTAGGGCAGGAGTCCCCAACCCCTGGGCCACGGCCCCCTACTGGGCTGTGATCTATTTGGAATTGGGCCACGTAGCTGGATTTCAAGATCTAGAAGACAGTTTGTTTCCATAAAAATATAATGGCTGCAAGTTTACAATTCTGTGCTGTATTGAACGCAGTTGCATGTTCATGATACATTAATCTAACTACATATGTTTTTCTGTGCAATAATTCTAGGAAACGTATTCCTATATCACACTCTAGGACAGTCATGGCTAATCTTTTTGCCATCGCGTGCCAGAAGGGGGGGACGGGGGAGGTTCGCGCACGCGCGTGCCCACCCATAATTCTATGTGCTTTGCCCCGCGCATGCATGCGCAACCACCCCTCCCCCCCACTCCTGGCACGCAATGGCCAGGTAGGCCTGTTTTTCTTTCTCACCTGGCTCCAGATCCTCTGTATGCATCTGGGGAGGGCGAAAACAGCTTTCCCCATCCCCTCGGAGGCCCTCCGGAGACCCGAAACAGCTCATTTCCCAACTTCTGGTTGGACAAGAAGTGACGTATTTTGCTGTTCCCAGACTCCAGAGCCACTCTAGGAGTCTCTCTAAGAGTCTCTGGAGGCTGAGAACAGCAAAAAATGTCACTTCCTGTCCAACCGGAAGTTGGGAAACAGGCTGTTTCGGGCCCCCAGAGGGCCTCCGAGGGGGAAGGGAAGGCTGTTTTCACCCTCCCCAGATGCATACAGAGGATCTGGAGCCAGGTGAGAAAGAAAAACGGGCCTTCCCCACCCCCCCAGGCCCTCCGGAGGCAGGAAACAGCCCGTTTCCCTACTTCTAGTGGACCCAGAAGGCCCAAAAATCAGCTGGCCAGTGTGCACATGTGTACTGGAGCTGAGCTAGCATGCCCACTGATATGGCTACGCGTGCCACCTGTGGCAAGCGTGCCATAGGTTCACCATCATGGCTCTAGGAAATGTGTGCACACACATGCTACAGTATTCCTCTGCTATCACTGTAAAGGTAATCCTCAATTTAATATCAATCACTAAGTGAGCATTTGAAATTTCAATGGACTCTCAAAACCTACTTACAACCTAGTTCCAAAGTTATGACTTCTGCAGTACTCCCACGGTCATTCACCCTTACAACCAACCAGTGGTATGTTGCAATGGCGCCTCCAATTATACCCTCTTCCCTCCCTGGGTCCTCTTTGGCCTCTTAGGTCCTCTTAGGCCCAAGCCTGCTTCCCTACACACACACACACACACACACACACACACACACACACACACACACACAGAGGATATCACACCTTCCTCCTCACCCCATCATGCACTTATTTTTCAAGGTTTCCAGAGTTCAGCTTAGGGAAGGGGGCAGCCTGTTCTGTTTCTGGGCTTGTGAAAAGTTCCACAGCGGTCTGGAACTCACATTAAAGAAGCAGATCAAACCATTCCATTCCTCGGCCATGTGGCACAACCCTGGAAGTGGTCCCTAAGGCACCCCATACTCTGCTTAATGACACACACATTAATTTAATGACTGAATCAGGAAGAGCAGGGATGAAGGCACAAGTTGTTAAGTAGACAACAGGATTCCTTAAGGGCCCAGGAGAGGCACTGAGAGACCCAGCATAGAAACTGCTTAGAGTGTACCAAGACTTCATTCACACCTTGATGGATCTCGTGCTTCACCTCCTGTCCCCTGGGGTCCCTGCAGATTGTGTTTACCTTTTGACTGTAATGAGCAGGCTCCATTGCATTCATTGGTCAAGGACTACCTATAAGGGTAGGGTGGGTGCTAACTTCCTATAAAAGAAAATACATTGTATGTTTGTATGTGTGTTTCTAATTATTGTTACCGTATTTTCCGGCGTATAAGACGACTTTTTAACATATGAAAATCTTCTCAAAAGTCAGGGGTCGTCTTATACGCCGGGTGTCGTTCTCCTGTAACCAGGCAGACCAGCCGAAAGGCTCTAACGAGCCTTAAATGGCTCTGGCGATCCAAGCTCTGACCATCCCAGCTTTGCCTGCTAATCAGGCAACTCAGCTGGGATGCCAGAGTCATGTAAAAGGAAAAAACTTTTTTCCTTTTACGTGGCTCTGCAAGCTCTGACGATCCCAGCTGAGTTGCCTGCCAATCAGGCAATGCAGCTGGGATCGCCAGAGCCATCGATCCAAGCTCTGACGATCTCAGCTGAGTTGCCTGCTAATCAGGCAACTCAGCTGGGATCGCCAGAGCCCTATAAAAGAAAAAAAGTTTACCCCCTCCAGCTTGCTTACCTTAGCTGCTAATCGCAACGCTTGCCTTGCTTCGCTTGCCTGAATCCATTCCATCAGCAATCAAGCAGGCAGGGAGTTGTGGACTTCAACTCCCAGAATTCCTCAGCCAGCAAAGCAAAGCTGGCTGAGGAATTCTGGGAGTTGAAGTCTACAAGTTTTAAAGTTGCCAAGGTTGGAGACCCCTATTCAATTGGGTAAGTTTTTTCCCCTTTGGAAGCTTTAAAAAAAATAGTTAATTGGGTTTTTTTTTAGTTGTTCTTTTTTAGACCTAGCCATTTAAAGTTTAGGAAGTTTTAAATTTAGTTTTCATATAAAAATAAAAATAAAATAATATTTGTGCAGCTTTCTGAGATTCAGTGTGTTTCTGTAGTGTTTCACTCTAGCTACACAAACACACAAAATCTCACAAAGCTGTATGTGGAATTTTGTGTATGTAAAGTGTGAAAGTTGTTTTTTGGGGCTTTTTGTGGCTGTGTGAGGTTCCTGTTTGTTGCAGGGGCCATTTTGGGTCTAGCACACCTGCTTTTACATTGTGGGTGAGCCTGTTGTGTTGTGTTGTGTTGTGTGTGTGTAAAGTGTGAAAGTTGTTTTTTTGGGCTTTTTGTGGCTGTGTGAGGTTCCTGCTTGTTGCAGGGGCCATTTTGGGTCTAACACAGCTGCTTTTACCTTGTGGGTGAGCCAGTTGATGTTTTTTAATTTTTATTTAGTGTGCGTTGGAAGAGGGGTAGTATTATACGGCGAGTATAGCCCAAACCCTATATTTTAACAGGAAAAGTCGGGGGTCTTCTTATACGCCCAGTTGTCTTATATGCCGGAAAATACAGTATTTATTCATATTTGTTCTCTTTTATTCTTTAAAATTTAACAATTCATTCTTCATCTTAATATCTTTATATTTGTTTGGGGTTGAGAAGCAGTTGTGAAATGAGTGACACGGTTGTTAAGAATGCTACAATGGGCATAAATGATGACCAGTCATAAGTGCGAAGACCGGTCAAAAGTGCGAGGACCTGTCAGAAATCACTTTTTTCAGCCCTCTGGGTAGTCCTTTTGTGCATATGGACTACTCAGAGGGCTGAAAAAGTTATTTTTGACTGGTCCTCGCACTTTTGACCAGATCTCGAATTTACGACTATCCTCACATTTTACGTTTTTTGCCCTATTTTATCACCATGGTGAAAAGAAGCAGTTGTGAAATGAGTGACATGGTTGTTAAGAATGCTACAATGGGCATAAATAATGACCAAGAAGAGAGGAGGAGAAGGAGAAAGGAAGAGGAAGTAGGGAGGAGAAGAAGAAGGGGAGGAAGAGAAAGTAAGAAGGAAAGAAAAGAGAGAGGTGGTAGGTTTGAAGAGAAAGATTGCTGTACAATAAAAAAGATGAAAGGGAAGAAAGCCAACCCCAAACAAATATAAAGATATTAAGATAAAGAATGAATTGTTAAACTTTAAAGAATAAAAGAGAACAAATAGGAATAAATAACAATAATTAGAAACACACATACAAACATACAATGTATTTTCTTTGAACAGAGTATTTGGCCGGTTCACAAATTTAAACAGTGTTTAGTCATTTCAATTAAATTTACAATTTCTATATTTCCTTTTTGCCATATTTATTCCTCATCTATTTTTGTAAAAAACCAATATTACCCTTCATCTTCATCTCTAATCTTAATCAAATTCAATTTTTCCCTTCTATTCTATATTATACCCCTTCCCATTGTCATCTATTTTTATATCCATCCTCACATTGGTTAATTATGTAATATTAAAGTTGTTTAATATAAATTCAACATTTTAATATAAATCAATTAGTTATATAACTACCTTTTTTGTATATTAATCAATATGAACGTGAATATTCCAATTATTTCCATGCAATCCAATTTCTTACAAATCAATTAATTATATTTACCAATAATAATAAACCAAATAATTTCCCCCATATATTCCTCCAAACCACAACTTAACCATTTCTGCTTTCAACACAATATACAATTAATAGTATCTCAATTATTACAATTCCCTAGTTAAATAGAGCTTTTTTTCTTTTGTGTTTTAAAATCTTGAACTCTCCTCTTTTTCCCTAAATTTCCCATTGTTTGCACCTACCTTTTTTGGTGAGGAAAAAGAAAAGAAATCTGCCTGCCTAATATCCCAACGTTGCAATAACAGCAAAGCCAACAGCCTGCTTTACTTTCTGTTCTTTTTTCAGCATAGCTAGGGGAAAAAAATCAGCACTCTTTGCAAGCAAGCAGCAGAGCCCTGAGCAAAACAGCTGAGAGCAAATCAGCTGAGAGTCGGGAGCCAATCTAAGCAAGGGCTAATTAGCCTATGCTGAAGCTCTGCGAGCCAATAAAATTACAAAAAAACACCAAACCATTGGTTAAATTGCTGGCTCGCCCATCCCTCGCCCACCACTATTTATTGGCAATAAATAGTGGTGCGGAGGGGCGGGGCAAGGGGAGGGGCGAGCCAGCAATTTAACAAAGGGTTCGGCCGAACCCCCTAGAACCGGCAGAATCCCACCACTACTGATGGACCCAGAGAGGTTCCGGACGGAGCTTGGGCCATTCCCTGAGGCTCTAGCTCATGACTCGACTGAAGAACTAGGGGCCGCCTGGGATAGGGCGGCAGCTGGAGCTTTGGACCATGTCGTGCCTTTGCGGCCTCTGACTCAACGCCGATCTCAATTGGCTCCTTGATTCTCTGAGGAGCTGAGAGAGTTGAAGCGCTGGAAAAGACGCCTGGAGAGCGGTTGGAGGGCCAGCCGTTCCGAATCTGACCGAACACTGGTGAGGTCTCATATTAAGACCTACCTAGTGGCGATCAAAGCAGCAAAATTTAATTATTTTTCCGGTCTGATTGCGTCTGCAGATAACCGCCCAGCCGCCCTGTTTAGGGATGCATGACAAAATCACTCAGATTCGGGAAGGCTTGGACTCCGACTGGATGGGTTCAGATGGGGTGATGGAGGCGGGTCTTGAGAGTGTTAGCTGGGAGGAGTTTGACCTTGTGATTCCTGAGGACATGGACAGGATCCTGGGTAGGCTGAATGCGACCACGTTTGTTGGACCTGTGTCCCTCCTGGTTGGTGCTGGCTTCCCAGGAGGTTACACGAGGCTGGCTCCAGGGGATTATTAACGCTTCTTTGAGTGAGGGTTTCTTTCCTGCTGCATTGAAAGAGGCGGTGGTGAGGCCCCTCCTCAAGAGGCCTTCCCTGGACCCGGCTGTTTTATCAAATTATCGTCCTGTCTCCAACCTCCGTTTTGTGGCGAAGGTTATTGAGAGTGTGGTGGCACGACAGCTTCCTCAGCACCTGGATGAAGCGAACTATCTAGATCCGTTCCAGTCGGGTTTCAGGCCTGGGTATAGCACGGAAACGGCATTGGTCGCATTGGTTGATGAGCTCTGGAGGGCTCGGGACAGGGGTTGTTCCTCTGTCCTGGTCCTGTTAGATCTCTCGGCGGCTTTTGATACCATCGACCATGGTATCATGCTGCGGTGGCTGGAGGGGTTAGGAGTGGGGGGCACTGTTCTACCGTGGTTCGCCTCCTTCCTCTCCGGCCGTACTCAGTCGGTGTTGGCAGGGGGGCAGAGGTCGACTCCAAGGCACCTAGTTTGTGGTGTGCCACAGGGGTCAGTCCTCTCGCCCCTCCTGTTCAACATTTATGTGAAGCCGCTGGGCGAGATAATCTGTGGCTTCGGGGTGGATTTCCATCAGTACGCTGATGATACTCAGCTGTACATTTCCACCCCAGGCCACCCCAATGATGCCCTTGAAGTGATGACCCAGTGCCTGGAAGCCATACGGATCTGGATGGGGAAGAACAAGCTCAGACTCAACCCTTCCAAGACCGAGTGGCTGTGGTTTCCGGCATCCCGTCATAGTCAGTTGACTCCATCACTGACTATTGGGGGTGAGACCTTGACCCCCTCAGAGAGGGCTTGCAACTTAGGTGTCCTCCTGGACTCGCAGCTGTCCTTAGAAGACCACCTGATGGCTGTGGCCAGGGGGGCATTTATCAGGTTCGCCTGATTTACCAGTTGCGTCCCTTTCTGGACCGGGACTCCTTACGCACAGTCACTCACACCCTCACTCACTCACTCACAGTCTCTCACTCACGCCCTCGCCCTCACTCACTCACTCACAGTCACTCACTCACGCCCTCATCACCTCCCATCTGGACTATTATAACACTCTCTACATGGGGCTCCCCTTGAAGAGCACCTGGAGGCTCCAACTGGTCCAGAATGTGGCCGTGCGGGTAATTATGGGAGCTACTCGATGCTCCCATGCTCCTGCGCGAGCTGCACTGGCTCCCGGAGGTCTTCTGGGTGCGATTCAAGGTGCTGGTTGCTACCTTTAAAGCACTCCATGGCTTGGGACCTGGGTATTGAGACCGCCTTCTGCCACCGATAGCCTCCCATCGACCAGTACACTCCCACAGAGAGAGGCTCCTCCGGGTGCCGCTGGCTAGGCAATGTCGGCTGACGACCCCCAGAGAGACAGCATTCTCTGTGGGGGCCCCTACCCTCTGGAATGAGCTGCCCCCGGAGATTCGTAGGATTCCCGACCTTTGTACCTTTCATCGCGCCCTAAAAACATTATTATTCCAACAAGCAGGGCTGGCCTAACTATTTTAATGGGTTGTTTTATTAGAGTTTTTGGCCAATTTATTTAATTGTTTTAATTGCTTTTAATTTTTATATTGTTATGGTTTTATTTCTGGCTGTACACCGCCCTGAGTCCTTCGGGAGAAGGGCGGTATAGAAATTCAATAAAATAAAATAAATAAATTAAATTTCTTAATGGTATAAAAAGGCCAGCAAAGACCCAATGTATAGCTTTCTTATCTATTTATTTATATCCCACTTATTTTTATAAATAACTGAAGGCAGTGAACATACACAATACTCCTTCCTCTCCTATTTTCTCCACAGTAATAACCCTGTGAGGTGTTTGGATGAGATTGTGGGTAGCCAAAGTCTTTCATGCCTTACGCAGAACTAGAAAAAGTCTCCTCGTCTTAATATCATAAAAGCTTTCCAGGCAACCCAACTAAAACATCCATTGTTTGTGACTAAGGCTACCAGAAATGAGCTGCAAAAATCTGGTGGTCCTCCTTATTTTTGCAGCCCATATCTTGTAGTCCTAGTTGTGCCTGAAGCAGGGGTGAAATGTAAAATTTATTACTACTGGTTCTGTGGGCGTGGCTTGGTGGTGGTGGGTGACTGGGTGGGCGTGGCCAACTTTTTTTTTTTTTACTTTTCAAAGCATTTTTTCTAATGCTTTGAAAAGCCTCTGCCGATCAGGCAACTCAGCTGGGATCATCAGAGAGGCTTTTTAAAAAATATCTCTCTGACGATCCCAGCTGAGCTGCCTGATCGGCAAAGAGGTATTTTTTAAAAAACCTTTCTGATGATCCCAGTTGAGTTGCCTGATGGTAGAGAGGTATTTTTTTAAAAATACCTCTCTGACAATCCCAGCTGAGTTGCCTGATCGGCAGAGAGGTATTTAAAAAATACCTCTTGGCCAAAAGGTTGCAGAAAAAAATGCTTTGAAAACCCTCTGATGATCCCAGCTGAGCCGCGCGATCATCAGAGGCTTTTTTTTTTTACTTATAAAAGCATTTTTTCATCGGAAGAAATTGTAGAAAAAATGCTTTTAAAAGTAAAAAAAAAAAGCCTCTGATAATCATGCAGCTCAGCTGGGCATGGGGGGGGCACAGGGATTTTTGCTACCTGTTCTCCGAACTTGGGTGATTGGGTGCGAACCGGGAGCATTTCACCCCTGGCCTGAAGTATATTCTGCCTTCTTTACCAATAACTAATAATTACTAAAACTGTAAGGTACGTTTTGGGATCGAGTCACCACATGAGATAATCGCAGGATCACAAGGATTTTGTGCCCCTTCTTGCCCGGCACCTAAAATCCTTGGGAATCTCTCGAGCTAATGCGAAGCGCTCAATCGAGATGTATTGGTGTACTCGCGGTTTTGGCCTCTTCCCCCTTCCCCCCAATGGTGCACCAACCCAGGCTGCTCTTTCAGGACAGGAAGTGCCTCCCAAAACACGTGTATGGGATTCATTTGAGAAAAATTTTGCTCATGCGGTTGAAACACTTGCACACATGCACAAGCCTCCGCCCGCGCGCACACACAGCATGTAAAAAAGATACTATTCGCCCACTGGAGTATCTAATCCCAAATCTAGTGCTTAATATCAGGAATGCCAATAATGGCAGTGCTGTTCTCAAAATCTGGGAAAGGAACTTTAACGAGTCTTAAGAGGCTCTGGAAATATATTGCTGTGTTTTGATTGTCCACCTTGCACTAGAACTACTTACTTTGCCACTGGCTGTCCCCCCGCTAATTCCAATGAGGAAAGGCTTTTTTCCACCAATGAACTCATGATAACGCTGGAGCCGCTGCTCGCTGTCCCCCGCCATAGTCTCTTGTGTTTCAAGGTATCTAGTCCTCGATTTGTTGATACTGACCTGTGAGTCTCTCCTGCTTCCAGCCAAATCACGGCATGGTGCGTCCGCTCAACATGATATTCTGTCAAGCACTGCCCTTCTCTCCAGGGGTGAAATCTAAAAATTTTTGCTACCGGTTCTGTGGGCATGGCTTAATTAGTGAGTGGGGCTTGTTGGTAAGGTGACTGGGAGGGCATGGCTTGTTGGTCAGGTGGGTGTGGCCAAGTCAATGTCACTTCTTTGCCCTTTTTTAACCTACAAAACACAACACAACACAACACAACACAACTGGCTCACCCACAATATAAAAGCAGCTGTGCTAGACCCAAAATGGCCCCTGCAACAAGCAGGAACCTCACACAACCACAAAAAGCCCAAAAAAACAACTTTCACACTTTACACACACACAACACAACAGGCTCACCCACAATGTAAAACCAGCTGTGCTAGATCCAAAATGGCCCCTGCAACAAGCAGGAACCTCACACAGCCACAAAAAGCCCCAAAAAACAACTTTCACACTTTACACACACAAAATTCCACATACAGCTTTGTGAGATTTTGTGTGTTTGTGTAGTTAGAGTGAAACACTACAGAAACACACTAAATCTCAGAAAGCTGCACAAATATTATTTTATTTTTATTTATTTTTATTTTTATATAAAAGCAGCTAAATTTAAAACTTCCTAAACTTTAAATGACTAGGTCTAAAAAAAGAACAACTAAAAAAAAATCCCTATTAACTATTTTTTTAAAGCTCCCAAAGGGGAAAAAAACTTACCCAATAGAACAGGGGTCTCCAACCTTGGCAACTTTAAGACTTGTAGACTTCAACTCTCAGAATTCCTCAGCCAGCTTTGCTTTGCTGGCTGAGGAATTCTGGGAGTTGAAGTCCACAACTCTCTGCCTGCTTGATTGCAGGCAGGGAGATTCAGTTGCTTGCAGATGCAATGGATTGCAGGGATTACAGCAAGGTGTTGTGACCAGCAGCTAAGGTAAGCAAGCTGAGGGCGGGAGGGGGAGGGATTTTTGCTACCGATTAGCAGGGAACTCAGCTGGGGTCAGAGCTTGGATCGTCAAGAGCCATTTAAAAGGAAAAAAGTTTTTTTCTTTTATATGGGTCTGGCGATCCAAGCTGAGTTGCCTGATTATTTATTTAATTTATTTTATTTTATGCAATTTATATGCCGCCCTTCTCCCGAAGGACTCAGGGCGGCTTACAAAGAATAAAATTCAACAATTTAAATTTAAATGTAAATTAAAATCCAGTTAAATTTAATTAAAATTATTTAATTAATTAGTTGATTAGCAGGCAACTCAGGTGGGATCGTCAGAGCTTGGCTCGTCAGAGCCATGTAAAAGAAAAAAAAGGCTCTGGTGATCGTGTGGCTCAGCTGGGCATGGGGGACAGGGACAGGGATTTTTGCTACCGGTTCTCCGAACTGCCCGCCACCATCGCTACCCACTCGCCCGAGCCGGTCTGAACTGGGAGCATTTCACCCCTGCTTCTCTCCACTTCTTACCCCAGACGGATTGCACAGATGAGCCTCGTCATTCCAATAGAGAATGCAGAATCCGTAGTCCTCATTAAGCAGAGAGTAGTTGGGAAATTATTGCTGCCGGTTTAGATCCATGCCAATACGGGTTTTCCATTTTCCATTATCTAACTTATGCTTCTTCATGTTGATTTTGCAGGCTTTGGGATGTAGAAAAATGTAGAACTGCAGTATAATATACCACGCTGCTACCATACACTGGTACATGTTCTTTTTAGGTGTATATGTAATGTTTTCTCAAGTACATAAGACATTTTGAAATTTACATGAAGTCGGAGAAAACTACAGAACCTGGAATTTGTCACTAAAAATAGGGGGGGGGGGAATTCACTGCTCACTATCTTCCTTTTCCTGGAAGGCCCAGCAATGGTTTTACAAGATAGAATATTGGGAATAGGTATAAGGCCCACAAATATTTTCTGTTATCCCATTTATTTCTCATACATTTGCTTGATACTTGAACACCTAGCCCTATTCAACAAAATGCAATTCAGAGGAGAAAGAAAGGTCCTACACTTTGTCTAGAAAAATCAAAAGAACTATAGATTGTATATGGCTCAACAGCAGTAATTGTGAGAAGGATTTAGGAGTCCAAGTGAACAACCACTTAAGTATGAGCTAGCAGTGTGCTGCAGCTGCAAAAAAAAAAAGCCAATGCAGTCCTAGGTTGCATCAAACAGAGGGATAGTATCAAGGTTTCCTGAAGTGTAAGTGCCATTTTATACTATTTTGGTAAAAGCACAGTGGGAATACTGCATACCCTTTTGGTCTCTACAGTACAAAAAAAATGTTGAGGCTCTAGAAAGAGTGTACAGAACAACAACAAAGATAACTAGGGAATTGGAGGCTAAAACATAAAAGGTTGAAGAAACTGGGTATGCCTAATGAAGAGAAAGACTAAGGGTCACATGATAGCAGTCTTCCAGTATTTGAGGGGATGTCACAGAGAAAAGGGGGTCCACATATTCTCCAAAACACCTGTGGGCAGAACAAGAAATAACAAATGAAAACTTATCAAGGAGAGATCCAACTTAGGAAGGATAAATTTTCTGACAGTAAGAACAATTAATCAGTGGAACAGCTTGCCTCCAGAAGTTGTGGGTGCTCCATCACTGAAGATTTTTAAGAAGAGTTTGGACAGCCACGTATCCAGAATAATATAGGGGTTAGATTAGAAGATCTTCAAGGTCCCTTCCAATTCTTTTATTCTGTATTCTGATTTCAGTTTATCAAAGATCTTGATAGAAAGAGGGGGCAGAAGTGTTGAAACATGTGGCAAGATGATGGATAAGGTACAATAAGGCAACTTTACCAGTGTAAACTTTACTTGATGTAGCAAAAGGAACAGGGCATGCTTTGGGACTCTCCATCAGCCTTCCTGCACATTTGACACACATCCACTGTTAATCTTTAACATTTTTTAAAAAAATTGAGACTCTGGTATAATTGGCCTGTTCCTGGAATCATGGCAGTCATTTGTTTCCCAAACTATCGCCTTGGTTCATTACTCCTATGACCTTCATTTATTACTATCCTTTAACGAGCCCACTTCTTTCTTTTTCTACTGACATTTTTTTCTTTTTAAAGTCTGAATTTCTTTTGAGCTTATAATATTGTTTTCCTGCAATAGCTGCTTCCTAATACAACTCTTTTGTGATTATAGTTAATATTTTATTCTGGTCCTTTCACTCTTAAAACTGTTGAAACTGCATATACATTAGTTTTCTAAACTGTTCCGTCTCATTGGAATGGGGGATAAACATACTTCTAGTATCTTCATTTTCAGAAGTTCCCAACTCTCCTGTGCTCCCTTTTACCTGAAAGTCAAGTAGACTTGCATATACTTCTCTACATCTTTTGAAATTGGCTATCCTAATACCAGTATTCAGTATATATATGCAAAAATTCCATTTGTTTATATCTCTTCAACCAGCTCTTCTTCATTAGAATTACATTTAAGAAAGACAATCAGTTTTTTTCTTTAACTTTTTGAAATTGCAAAATTATTTGTTTCAGGTACCTCATTCCCTAAATCCAGCATCTTTCTTGCCTTCTCCCTCGCCTTTTAATCTGCTGTCCAAAGGACTCTTTTGCAAAACTAGAGGGGGTGCATAGAACACAACAAAATCATAAAATTATAGGGTCTGAAGTGACCTCACATCAGTAACTACCTTACTGCCAAGCTCCACTTTTTTAAAAGGTGAGGGTGGATCTGCTTAGACAGTTGCATCACACTGCCTGGAAGTCATAGAAGAGAGAATATAGAATCAGAAGTCTTTTAGCCCAAGCCACTGCTTAAGGCAGGAGACCTTATACCACAGGTGTCAAACTTGCCATGTCACATTGCCATCATGTTTCACAATGTTTTCCCTTTGCAGAGCTGGGATGTGTGTGGCCTGCGTGTGACACATTCAGCCCATGGGCTGCCAGTTTGACATCTCTGCTATACCATCCCAGTCAAATGGCTGTCCAGCATATTCTTGAAAACCTCCAATGGAGCAGCCACAACTTTGAAAGGCAAGATATTCCACTGATTAATTGTTCTGTCAGGAAATTTCTCCTTAGTTCTAGGCTGGATCACTCTTTAACAAGCTTCCACCCATTATTTCTTATCTTGCCCTTTGGTGCTCTGGAGAATAAATTAATCCCCTTTCCTCTGTGACAGCCCCTCAAGTACTGGAAGACAGTACTAGATGTCACTATCTAGATGTCAATGTGTCAAGTATTAGATGTCATTTCCTAATCCTTCTCTTTGATATTAGGCCAGAGGTCTTCAAACTTGGCAGCTTTAAGACTTGTGGACTTCAACTCCCAGAATTCTCCAACTAGCATAGCTTGAAGTCCACAAGTCTTAAAAGCTGCCAAGTTTGAAGACCTCTGGGTTAGACATATCTATCTCCCTTAACCGTTCATCATAAAGTTTAGCTTCTAGACCCTTTCTGAACTTTCTAGGAGCATATTTTTTGTATCATAGTAACCATAAGTGGACCCAGTATTCCAAGTGTGGCTTCACTAGTGCAGTATAACGTGCGCCTTGCAACCTCCAAGACTCATCCCCTTAATGTAATAGGCTCCTCAACCTCACCTGCACTCTTGCTACCCTGATGCCAAGCCTCCACACTTGTACACATTACCCCTCACCCCACTTTTGCGGACAGCTCCCTCTCTTGTTATTCCCGGAACCAGCCGAGCTCGAATATCTTCCGAACTCAAATAGGAAAGCATGCGCCGGAAAAGAGCACTGGTCCTGCAGAGAGTTCCGGTAAACTCGGAAGTTACGCACTGTCTAGGACGTATGTGTCGATATTCTCTAGTTTCCGTTTAGGCCTAGTTTCCGGAAAGGAGCTGTTGCCGTTAGATCTGCGAGATGACTACTATGTTCGCTGATACTATCCTTATTGTTTTCATTTCGGTCTGCACCGCTTTGTTAGCGGAGGGTGAGTGCGGAAAAGGAGGATAGAATCAGTTTCTCTCCAAGTGAAAAGGACGGAGAGCAGGATGGGGGCTACAGTTAGGGTCATCTTCCTTTAATCAATTTTAATTGTATTTGTTGCAACTTGGTGCACATTCAGTTGGTATTGGTATTCCATGATCATGCTAGAGTGGATTTTGCACTTCTGTCCAGAAACTGGCAGGATAGTTATAGGGGCTCCGATTCTTTTACGTCGAGGGAGTGGAAGTGAATGCTTGCCTTGCAGTCCAAAGGACAACGGAATGGGGATGGGAATCAGGAAGGTGCTGGATGACTTCTCAGGTGATTCAGAAAGTGGTGCCCACCTGAATTCCACCTCAGAACCTTGGTGGCTTATTTTGCCAGGGATGATTAAAATGGTCATATTTGAATTCCTTGATCCATTGCTTGAAGCTAAAAAAGTTAGAAATATTATATTAATTCTGTCGGTCAAAATTGTTACAATTGAAATATCCACATTAATATGTACATGACAAAAGTGCAGAATTAAATGTATTTTTCTAACCTTCATGATAAACACACAAGTCTAATTTTATGCTCAATATTCAAAATCATTGAATCACATCCAGCCCATAACTTTATACCAGAAGACTATTAAATGTGGCATGCCAATTACACCAATAGCTGATGTTATAATGAATAAGAAATCAGCACTCTGCATTTTACAGAAAATAAATCTCAGAAAAGTCTTCCCAGATCTGTCTAAAACACATGGCTTCACACCATCTTTAAAAGTGTTTTTTTTCCCTAACATGGGACAATGTCATTCACAATGCATTTTGTTTACAGTACCCTTTGTCTATCAGCCAATCTGTTCAAGATCAAAATGTTATCACTGATAAATATAAGTGGAAGCTGGAGCAAGGAGAAAGCAGTGAGTTTTGTCTTGGGAGCCATGGGATGTGTCTTTGTAGAGGCTTAGTGACCAGATTACAGTAATTCTGATTAGTTCTGTTCTGTAAAATCTCCACAAACACCAAAATAGCAAATCTGTGCATTGGGCAACTCGATTCCCCCCCCCCCCACACACACACTCTTCATGCCTGTGAATGACTAAAGTGCCATGGGTATTGATTTTGTGGTTACAAATAAATTGTAGCTATTAGGCAAATCCATGAATAACAAGATTCAACTGTATTATGTAACCATTACTGGATAGCAGCAATAACCCAGTATTTTTGCCTGAATTCCCCAGCACATCTTTTTTTTTTTATTGAAAAGTTTTATAAGAAATTCAAACAATTTTCTCCCCCCCACCCTTTCCCCTTCCCCACATAAATTGTACATTTTCTTATACATAAGAAATCCTACATATACATGTTTCCCTTAAAGAAAGCATTAAAATAAGACATTTTAATTACATTCGGAGTTGCTCTTCTTCTCTTTCTTCCCTCATTCCACAACAAACCTTCTTCTCCTCCTTTCTTTCCCTTCCCTCCCTCCTCTTGTCTCCTACTTTCTGCTACCTCTTCTCCCACCTCATCCTACTTCCTTTCCCTTTCCCCCACTTCTCTCTTCTTTTCCCCCTTCTTGCCTTCACTCCTACCCCTATCACCTTCCCTTCCCTTCCTCCTCTCCTTTCTTCCATTCCTCACCCTCCCTCTCCTCCTCCTACCCCCTCCTCCTCTCTCCTTTCTAACTTTTTTGCTGTGAAATATTTTCCTCCTTTAGTGTCTGAGCAACTCCTGTATTCTACTCATAGAATATACTTTCTTCTACTAAAACATTTCTCTATTCATCACCTTTCCCCCCCATCCCTTATCCCCCCCTCCCCACCCCACCCTGACTTCCCAGAGCAAAAACAGGGTATAGCATCTAACAAACATATACTAAAATAAACTAACAAATTATAAAGTTCAAAACTCCTGCATGTTCTTTAACTCCCTTGCTCCAATTCATCAACCTCCCTTTTTTCGTCGGGCCCTGAAAACCTATTTATTTCAACTAGCTGGGCTGGCTTGAGTTAAATTTTTAATTGATTTTAAATTGGGTTGTTTTAATTTATGGCCACAATATTTAATTATTTTAAACTGTTTTTAAATTTTGTATGTCCTGTTTTTTACTTTGGCTGTTCACCGCCCTGAGTCCTATTTGGAGAAGGGCGGTATAGAAATTGAAACAAATAAATAAAATAATAAATAAATAAATATAAATTCTCAAAACCAATTAAATTAAATTCATTCTTCCTACTTATAAAAAAGAAAAAGAAAAAACTTTTTCTTGATGTATAATCTGATACTTTAGCAGTCTTACAAACAGTAGAAATCATGAATAAATTCCATTTCTATTCCAGAAAAAAAGAAAAAAAAATTTTTTCATCTTAAAATCTTACACATTTTATCTCATATATCTTTTAAAATAATATAGTCTTATGTTAAGCATTTTAAAAATCTCTTAATACCTTTAAAGCACTTATTTACCAAATATAAATTTCAGAATCTACAGGAGGGTGTCTTTCAATTTTTCAATTAACCGTCTTAATACTTCTAACTTTTTAGAGAGCAACCCTTAACTATCCAAAACTAATTATCATTTTGCAATAAAATTCGGAATTTAACATTAATCCTCTTCGCTTCAAAGGGTTAGACATCTTAAAAGCTTATACAATTTATCTCATATATCTTGTAAAATAATATAACCTTATGTTAAAACATTTTAAAAATCTCTTAATGCCATTAAAACACATATTTGCCCGATGCCAATTTCAAAATCCACAGGTAGATATCTTCCTTAATCTTCTGTTCTTCTCTTCTTTCTATATTTTTTCCAATCCTTTTTTTTTATAAATTCTGTCAACAGTCCCCCCCAGTTTTATTTTTGAAACTTTTAAAATGGTGATTTGAGGTTGATGCGCGTTTTCTAACTTGAAATCCCCATTTCGTCTCTTCTTGCTTGTATAATCATTCAGTCCATTTCTTTGTCCATATAGCCAAAATTTGTTGCCATAAAGATTGCCAGCTTGCAATAAAGAAACTATTTGTTGCTTTTCTGTCATTTTTTATTTATTTTATTTATTTATTTTTAATTTGATTTATATGCCGCCCTTCTCCGGAGACTCAGGGCGGCTTACAATGCGTTAAGCAATAGCCTTCATACTTTTGTATATTTATACAAAGTCAGCTTATTGCCCCCACAAACTGGGTCCTCATTTAACCTACCTTAGAAAGGATGGAAGGCTGAGTCGACCTTGAGCCTGGTAAGATTCGAACCTGCAGAAATTGCAGGCAGCTGTGTTAATAACAGGGTGCATTAAACCACTGTACTACCAAGGCTCTTGGTATGGAAACGTCCACCAAAACCTTTGTTTCAACTGTACCAGCTAGTGTCTTAATCCTGTCCATCTCCTGATCTTCCAAAAACAAATTTCTCTGAATAATTTCCTGCTGTCCCTCTAACAACTGCTTATATTTTCCCGAGCTGTTTTTTGAAAAAGCCCTTTCGATTGTATCCAACAAGGCTGAAGTAAAAAAGTCTAGAAGTTCTTGAAAAGCCTGGACAGTCACGGCTTGGGAATTTGCTGATTCACCAGCCCTGTTGTCAGCCATATTTCAGCCACTTTGTATTTATCCAGCTATCAGGACAACAATTCAACTCTTTTCCACACAGTATAAAAACCAGATTTTAGTTAAAATCAGTACCAAATTCTTTTCCTCAATACCAAATTCTTTTCCTGGCTGCTTCCCCTTTAAAACTTTTTCTTAGGGTGTAATCCAGTAGCTGTATCACTGTTGCAAACTTTAACAAGCTTTAACAAGCACTTTCCCTGGTAGTTTCCTCCTCCCGCCCTCAGGCGCCATTTTCTGCATTTAAAAGCGGAGTTAAAGTGTTACTTGCAAATTTTCCTTTTGTTTTCTCCTGATTTGCTCTGTCTGCTATCAAAGTAAAGATGTTAAAAGTCCCCCCCCCCCCGTTGATTTTCAGCAGATTTTGGTCGCAGCTTCTAGCTCCGCTTTAGCGGAGTCGTCTCTGGTCCGGAGTAGCTTGACAGGCTTCTATAGGGAGCCCACACCCTTTGTGCCCCAGGATTTCTCCTAGCGCACTTGGGGGGCTCTACCTCCACCTGTCAACTCTTCTCTCTCCCCTTTGCCCGGGGAGAGGGTTCCAAGCCTCCAGACAGCAGTTTTTCGGCTGTTCTGGGGCTTTTACAGAACCAGGGATCGGGCGCTCGTAAAAGAGTGTCTTCAAAGCTTGCGGAGCCAAGCGGAAGTCCCCAGCACATCTTGAAGCTGGAAGTCTGTCAGGATGAATGAGAGATAGAATAGAATTGTATATTCTGGAAGAGACATTATTAATTTATGGTTAAGTATTAATTTGTAGGGGAAAACTAAATCAAGATGGCAAAAAATAATTCACTTCATATTTATGAAGTGGGTTGGACCTTTTCCTCTCCATTCAGCAATTCTGCTTAATTGTGTGCAATTAATTAATTGTGTGAGGGGTGTGTGTGCAATAAGCTTTTGCCTAAAACTGTAGTTAGGCACCAGAGAAAAGTGCTTGGTTGTTTCTCATAGTTTTACAGCAATGATAACTAGATAATTTCAACCAGAGTGTTGGCATCATTTTATTGATGGTCTCACTTTAATAGCTAGTGGAGCATCTTGGAAAGCCCTTGCTGGTTACTATATGAAATAATGGTCTGATCTATCAGTGCTTCCTTTATTTTTTTATAATTTCGAAAAGTATGCACTAGAAAATCTTACTCAGGTTCAAAATAGCACCAAAATAGTACCTTTATTTTTAAAAGTTGGGGCAGAGAATCAAAGGATACTTCCATAAATCCTTCCAAATGCTATCTTGAATTTTCAAGATCTCCTTTACAACCCAATTTTGAAATAGTGAGATGGACTGCAAATATTCTAATACAAGTAAAAACTATTTACTGAACATATAAATATCAACAAATAACTGGGACTTTTCACCTGAGAAGTTGCATTTGCTTCTTCCTCATTTTATTGTATTGTAAATTTAAAATTATTGTTTCATAATACTACAGGTAGGAAAATTAATTGCATGGAATCGTAAAACATTGAGCAGTTGTGAGACTTTCTTCTCACTAAATAATCAAGGTTCTTGCTATGCCAGATACGAATAACTAAGATTGGTTCAAGGGCCACATCAGGCTTTGCATTGCAGAATGTTAGCTGCGGTCCAAAAGTAAAGGAGACACGGAGTTGAGTTTTAAATTTATGAGAGCGGACTTTGAATATTTTAAGTGGTTAGGGTTAACCCCAATTAATGCAAAATGGAAAAAAAATGCCTTGGATGTTCTGTCCCACTGATAGAATCAACTGGTCTGAAGATTTTTATGTGTTTCTGCCCAGTTGTACAACTTTTTCCGTCTTATGTTTATTTCAGGCATAACATGGGTTCTGGTGTATAGAACAGATAAGTATAAAAGACTGAAAGCAGAAGTGGAGAAACAGAGTAAAAAATGTGAGTATGTTTGCAAATACAGTGGTTAAAATGCAGTATGCAGGTGCTTCTGATGACTGCTGCCTACCAGCAGTTCAAATCTCACCAGCTCAAGGATGAGTCAGCCTTCCATTCTTCCGAGGTTGGTAAAATGAGGAGCCAGATTGTTGGGGACCATATGCTGACACTGTAAACCGCTTAGAGAGGCTGTAAAACACTGTGAAGTAGATATAAGTCTAAGTGCTGTTGCTATTGCTACGTTATTATATAAGGCTGAGTTACATTCTTTACTAGGCTGAGTTGTAGTTATAAATCTTTGTGGTTGGTTTGTGATCTATATGCAATAACCCTAGCAGCCAATCCTCCCCAAGTGAGATACATGTTGCAAAGCAGTGGTAAATAAAACAATACCCAGCAAAGGTGAAAGACTGGCATATAAACTGCACTTTTTGAGTTTTAACATTTTTATTGAGTTATAAAGTGTTGTAAAATACAAAAGTAAATAGAGAAGCAATGGAGGGGGGAGGGAAATAGAGAAGAGAAGTGAGGAAAGATGGAGGGGGGAGAGAAAAAGAAGCATTGACTTTCAACTCTCTGTTACAGTAAAATAAGGCATTAACATCAAATCACTACTTTTTGCTTTTCCATAATAGTATGAACAAGTCATTTCTATAAAGATTTATCAGCCTAATCTGTAAAACCTAGAGTTAAGAGTTTCATTCTTTTCTGCATCAAGCACGAAGTTCAGAAGTGGCCTCTGTGTGGAAACAAAAGTACTTACTGTATTTTTTGGAGTATAAGACACACCTTTCCCTCCGTAAAAGAGGGTGAAAATTTGGGTGCGTCTTATACACTGAATGTAGCCCAGCCCACGAGGCCAAAAACGTGAGGCACGGAGGAGGCGATGGTCTGTGGCAATCCCTAAACCTGGAACAGCTGATTGGGGGTATTCCGGGAGGCCGATCCACCTGCCAATCAGCTGCTCATGCTGAATCAGGCTGCAATAATGTGCTGAAGCTGACCTGGCTGTTCGCTATTTGCTGCAAGGACGTGTCAGAGTTTGCAGCTGCAATCATATCCAGAAAGCACACACAAGTAACTGATTCAGCAGGATTCAATAACTTCTCTTTATATAACACATGAAGTAAATATACAATACCAAAAGCAGGTTTTCCAACATAGTAGTAAATACAAGCAAAACAAGCAGAGGAGAGGAGTTTCAGTTTTAGTTTAAGAGCTCAGCACAGCATGCAGCTTTAGTACAGAACAGTTGAGCTAAGCCACACCCAGGCTCCTCGCTGTCTCCTTGTTGCTCACACAGCAAATACTGTTTCAGTTTTCAAACAGCCCTCAATTCTCACACACTGACAGGATGCTAGCCAGATGAATACCGATACATGCTGGTAGGCAGAGGCAGATTTTTTTTTCTTATTTTCCTCCCCAAAAACTAAGGTGCGTCTTATACTCCAGAGCGTCTTATACTCCGAAAAATATGGTATGTTCTTTTCTTTAATCAAAGTAGTCAATTTTGCCATTTCAGCCAACTCCATCAACTTCTACAACCATTCGTTCATGGTAGGAATTTGGTCCTTCCATTTTTGTACATACAATAGTCTGGCTGCTGTCAACATATATAGTAACAAAGTTCCAATTTTTTTCTCCACTTCTTTTTCCATTAGGCCCAAAAGGAAAAGTTCTGGTTTCATTTTTATCTCCAGTTTCAAAATTTTCTGTATTAAAATATGAATCATACTCCAAAAATTTTTTTGCTTTATCACATGTCCACCATGGATGATAAAAAGTCTCTTCTTTACTTTTACACTTCCAACATTCATTTGACAAACCTTTATATATCTTACATAACTTATCTGGTGTTAAATACCAACGATACATCATCTTACAGAAATTTTGTTTTAGATTATAATTTAATGTAAATTTTAAAACCTTCGTCCACATATTTTCCCATTGTTTAAGCATCACATTATATCCAAAATTCCTTGTCCACTTAATCATGCAATGTTTTACATATTCATTTTCCAAATTCAATTTTAATAACATTTTATAGATCTTAGCAATAATATGTTCATCGTTACCACATAATGAAATTTCCAATTCATTTTTAACAAAGTCAAATCCATAACACCTTTTATCCAGTTTAAACCTTTCTTTCAGTTGTTGATAAGTAAACCACTGGCAAACATAACCTTCCGATTCAAGTTCTTCCCTCAGCTTTAATATTGGGTCACCAGAGTTGAGAGATAAAATTTTACTATATGTCAGCCAGTCTGGTTTTGCCACCATTTTTTTTCTAAAAAGAACTTCCTGTGGTGACTGTCAGCATCCGCTCTTTCATTGCTTACTTGCTCGGCTGCCATGAAACGGGGGGGGGGGGGAGCTATTGGAATTCTTGGGAGGGGGAAGCGAGCCAGTGGAAAAGGAAAGTAAATCTTTGCTGCAGCGTTTTCTTTGAAGCTGATAACGACTCAAGGTCAAAGGTCATGGCATAGCAATAGGATGACACTGCCAGATGTTTGCTCCCATGGAAATTTCCATGGATTTTATTGTAGAATTGCCCGAAAGTGGGGGGAACACAGTTATTTGGGTGGTTACTGATTTGTTTTTTAAACAAGTGCATTTCATCCCATGTCCCAAGATCCCTTCTGCAACAACACTTGCAAAAATGTTTGTCTAACATGTATACAGGTTACATGGCGCTCCAGAACGTATAATTTCGGATAGAAGAGTTCAATTTACCTCCCATTTTTGGAAAGAGTTCCTAGGGTTGATAGGCTCCGCCCAAGGTTTAAGCTCCGCCCCCCCCAGACTAATGGGGCTTGTGAGAGAACCAATTCTGTATTAGAACAATATCTGAGATGTTACATAAATTATCAGCAAGATAACTGGGCAGATTTCCTGCCGTTTGCAGAGGTGGCCTATAATAACTCCATACACAGCAGCACAGGGTTTACCCCTTTCAAGGTGGCCTCTGGCCAAGATTTTGTGCTCATTCCAGAGTTGCCTCAGGAAAAACCACAAACCCCTCCTTGGTTGATTGGATGGCACTAGGTCAGTAACTCGCAAGGCACTGGATGAAGCACATCTGGCTCATAAAGCCCAAGCCGATAAAAAGAGGGCTCAAGCACAAAATTATAAAGTTGGTGATATGGTTTACCTTTCCATCAAATACTTGCAAACTACCCAAAAGTCAAAAAAGCTTAGACCCAAGTATGTGGGTCCTTTTCTGGTAGTTTGGATCATAAACCCAGTCACAGTACAATTGGAGTTACCAAAAAATTTGCGGCGAATTCATCCGGTGTTTCATGTCAGTTTGCTAAAACCGGAGTGTTCGTCTCTTTTACGTCCAGACCAAGAACCTCCTCCTGTCCCCATATAATTGAAGGGGAACAGCATTTTGAGGTCAAGGAAATATTAGACTCTAGAAAGCAGTATTTGGTGGCCTGGAAACATTTCCCATTATCTAAGGCTGAATGGGTGAATAAACAAGATATTCGAACTCCAAAGAAAGTACAATAGTTTCACTCCAAATATCCTGATAAACCTTAATCTGATTTTATGTCATGCTTTATTTCTGTGATCATCTGTTTTATGTCATTTTGGTTTCTTGTAGGAATAATGTCTCTTCTGCAGGAGGGTCGAATGTCAGCCTCCGCTCTTTCTTTTTTTTTTCTTTTTTGTAAATATTTTTTAATTTTTTTCCAAACATAAACATAAAATATAACTTTCAAGAACAGCGTTTCGATCCGGTCACAGATGGTTAACAATCTTACATTCTTTTAACACGCTCTATTCCACTTTTCCATTACATCTTTTGAAAATTTAAAACAGAAAAAAAAAACAAATTTAAACATGAAATTTTAACATTTTCATCTAAACAAATCTAATATATCAATACAGTTTTAGCTTCAAATTAAATTTCAACTCATTATCTCTGTATCTATATCTCATCAATATCCAAATAGTTATTAACAATATTCTTGTCAGCATTCTGATGCTGCCATAAAAAGACGAGGCTTGACTTTTCACCTACTTATTTCTTTGTAGATAATATTCCCTAGGAGATGAGATGGTGGGGGGGAACATTCCTATGGGGTGAAGTCAGAAGCTGAGGAGACTGACTTGGAAGATGGCCAATGAGAAGATGAGAATTGGGGAACGGAAAGGGAAGGGTTTGGGGGTCAGAGGGTTAGTATCAGCTACGACTTAAGTCGGGGCCAGATCTGTCGTACTTAATAAATGGAATACTTCAGCAAAGATTAATTGTTTGGGAGTGCAATTTATTTGAGATGACATCGAAACCTGACAGATAGCCGATACTCCTTTCCAAGCCAAGCTGGCTGACATCCAATCCTCCCGTTCCCTCCCTGACGTACGGAGTGAATGGAGATATTCAACTGACGCCATGGCTGAAGAAAGTTTTATTCAAGCAACTGGAAAAGAGCCAGTCTTGATTCCAGCCAGCTTGGAAGTCACAAAATCTCAACCCTGCCCGTCTCCCCCGGCAAAGTTGCAAGATAGCCAAGGTCAGACGATGGTGCTGCAAGCCAAGAAGAAGGCAGATAAGTACTCGGGGGTTTTGCCAAAAGCTGCAGAGGTTGAGTTTCCTTTCCTGAACGTGCAGGAGAAGGGGAAACCCCAAAGTGAATTTGGGAGGGCAGACTGTATATGGGCCAGGCACCAAGAAATTTCAAGGATGCCATTCGATAGCCCCATAGATGAATTGAAGGAGAAATTTGACCGTGCCATCCTTCGGGAGGAGGAGCCATCATGCAGACCAAAGGAAGAGAGAGGCCGTAGGCTGAAGTGCAGCCCTTCCCCCCTCCCTAGCAGAAGGAGAAGGAGCCCAAAAATGCATCCATGGGTTCCCCCCTGGCCCAGCAAGCAGAGCAGCCTAGATGGGACAGCACCTCCCTACCCTAGAATGAGAGATGAGGAAGAGGACCATCAGCACCGAGGCCAGACTTACAGAGCCCCGCACTGGGAGGAGAGGGCAGCGAGGGAGGAGCCACCCCGGTTCAGAGGGAAGTTCGATGGCGACCCAGACCACCTAGCCCAATTTCTCGATACCGCTGAGATCTACATAGAGCGTTATCGACACCTCTACCCATTTCCCAGAGCCCCAGTGAGTGCCATTTCCGAAGGGTTGGAGGGAAAAGCAAGGAGATGGTCAGCAGCCCTCTACAAGAACAGGGCCCCCCAACTGCAAGACTCAGACAGGTTCTTACAACTACTACGAGCCCAGTTCGAGGAGGCAGAGGAGGACCCCTATGTGGAGGGCGAGCTCAGAAACCTAATGCAGAAGGGGAAGCCCATCAGAGAGCATATCCGTGAATTCAGGAGAGTCATTGGGACCCTGCCTCCCCTACCGGAGTGACTGCTGGTGTACTTCTTGAGGACAAGCCTAGATGAGAGAATTGCCCAAGTGACCGCTTATTGAGACATCCCGAACCGAGTCTCCAAATGGTTCCGGGTAGCGATAAAAGTCGACAGAGGGTTGCGGGCCAACGACACGTCGAAGCAACCAGATAGCAAGGAGAGAGGCCAACCGGACCAGAGGCCACCCAGTAGACGAGGAACTGCAGCACCACAGCCCACCCATTGGCCAGTCCCACAGAGCCCGCTGAAGTGCTACAGATGCGGGGGGATTGGTCACCTGGCAGCAATGTGTGGAACCCCTAGACCGAGACCAGATCCACCGCCCAAGGCACGACCAGAGCGAGGGCCCAAACGCGCCACCCATGTGCCACGGAAAGCTCCCGAGGGCCCGGAGGTCTTCGCTCACCTGACCGAAACGAGGAATCCCAGATGAGGGAGATCAATTCCCCGAATCTTATGACAGCGAGGATGAAAGTGAAAACGACCCGATGGTGAGTGGACCCGTCCATCCTTTTCTTTTCCCCATACGCCTAACAGCCCCGAAAACAGGGACCCAAAGGACTTTCCAAGCCCTAATAGACTCTGGCAGCACAAGGTGCCTGGTCAACCTACCCACAGTCCTAAAATTGGGGATCTGAGCTAAAAAGCTCAAACACCCAATTCGATTTGAGCAAGTTGATGGATCTTTAGTGGGGGGAACTTACACCACACACTTGACTGAGCCAGTGAGGCTGGAACTGGGAAATGATTTGGTTCATAATAGCCCCTAAGATGACAGACCCAGTAATACTGGGACTCTTGTGGCTGGACAAATGGGGTCCAATCATCTGGTGGCAAGAGGGGACCCGCAGATTGAGGATAGCAAAGCGGCCCCAACCTCTGCCGCTCCAACCAGGACAGACGCCCC
Organism: Pituophis catenifer annectens; assembly: GCF_029215685.1. NCBI lineage: Eukaryota > Metazoa > Chordata > Lepidosauria > Squamata > Colubridae > Pituophis > Pituophis catenifer. Next base: position 102,956,056 of record NW_027256883.1, on the reverse strand, counting down.
CCACACTCGAGCCCCACCTTCTCCCGCCTGAACAAAAGAAGATGGCGCCGACACAAGGGCCCCTCCCAAAGGGCACTGTGAAGCAGCTGGGGGCACATCGGACAGCTCCCATGAAGCAGAACAGATCCCAAAAGAGTACCAAGACCTTGCAGAGGTATTTAGCGAGGCCGAGTGTGACGTCCTATCCCCCCTACCGCGATGCTGACTGCGCCATCGAAATCATCCCTGGGGCAAAACTACCTAAACTTAAATTGTATGCCATGACGCCCCGTGAAATGCAAGAAATGCGAAACTACATAGACAAGAACCTACAAAGGGGTTTCATTGAGCCAGCCAAACCGCGAGTCGCAGCACCGGTCCTTTTCAAAGAGAAGAAAGACAGCTCTATGCGTCTGGCAGTTGACTTTCGAGTTATCAATGCGGTCTGCGTACACAACTTATATCCCCTCCCCCTCATGAAAGACATGCTAGCCCACCTGGCCAAGGGGAAGGTTTTCACCAAACTAGACCTCCGCGAAGCCTACTACCGAATATGCATCAGGGAAGGAGACGAGTGGAAGACAGCATTCAACTGCCCCATGGGGAGTTTTCAATTCAAGGTGATACCATTTGGGCTACAGGGAGCCCCAGCGGTGTTTATGCAGCTGATAAATGAAGTTCTACATGACCACCTCTATAAGGGGGTCCTCGTCTACCTAGATGACATTCTCATTTACACGGAGACCATAGACGAACACGTACGCCTCGTCCGTCAAGTGCTGGAAAAACTGCTGAGGGCAAGCCTGTATGTCAAACTGTCAAAATGCGAGTTCCACCAATCATGACTAGACTACCTAGGCTACCGAATATCAACCGAAGGAATAGAGATGGACCCAACCAAAGTCCAATCAGTTCTACAATGGCAGCCCCCTCGCACCCACAGACAACTGCAAAGCTTCCTAAGGTTCGCGAACTTCTACAGACAATTCATCCCCTCGTTCGCAAGAATTGCCAAACCTCTGACGAAACTCCTAAAGACAGGGAGTCCGGCGACGAAACCCTGCCCGGGACAACCCCTACAGTGGGACCTGACCTGCCAACGGGCATTCAAGACACTAAAAGAGATGTTTGCAAAAGAACCTGTCTTAAAGCATCCTGACCCTGAACAGCCCTTCGTTATCCAAGCATATGTAAGCGATGTGGCAGTGGGGGCCGTGCTGCTCCAAAAGAACAGCCAAGGTAATCTACAGCCTTGTGCCTACACCTCCTGCAAGCTCACCGACACAGAGAGGTGATGGGCGTCGTGGGAGAAGGAAGCATTCGCGGTGAGATGGGCGTTGTTGACCTGGTGGCACCTACTAGAGGGAGGCCAGAAACCGTTCGAAGTTTGGACTGATCATAAGAATCTGGAGGCCCTCAGAACCCCACGGAAATTGTCGCCCAGGCAGGTCCTGTGGGCTCAATACTTCAATCATTTCAACTTCGAGCTCAAGCACATCCCAGGGGGGAAGAACTTTCTGGCTGATGCCCTCTCCCGGATGCCCCAATACAACAGTGAGCGGGAGCAGGTAGTGAATGCCATCATCCCCTCCACCCAAGCAGTGGGTCAGGTAGTCATCAGACAGCAACGACGTGACCAGCAGGGCCAACCTACAAGTGACTTAACTACAAGACTAAAAACCGAAACAGCAGCGGACCCCTGGTTTCGAGACAATCAACACCTCTTGACAAAAAGGGATGACCTAGCATGGAAGGGGACAAAACTCTATGTCCCACAGACTCTACGCATCCTGATCCTCAAGAGGAGCCACGATGTCAAACCAGCGGGACATTTTGGCTTCCTAAAGACTCTGCACTTAGCACGGAGACAGTTCTGGTGGCCCCACATGAGAAAGGACGTAGACAGTTACATAAAAAGTTGTTCCGTCTGTGCCACGATGAAGGGACAACCAGGATGCCCTCCCGGGCTGCTGCAACCAGTAGCTGAACCAACGAGACCATGGGAGGAGATTGTGATGGATTTCATAGTAGAACTGCCGAGAAGTGGTGGCAACACAGTGATCTGGACTGTAATAGGCTTATTCTCCTAACAGGCACACTTTATACCCTGCAGCGGGCTACCCTCAGCCCGCCAATTATCCAAACTGTTCCTGAAACACATCTACCGCCTGCATGGAGTACCCAGAAGAATCACATCCGACTGAGGGGTCCAATTCACAGCAAAATTTTGGAGGGAGTTCCTACGATCCATAGGTTTATCCCAAGGCCTCAGCTCAGCATTTCACCCGAGCACCAATGGGAGGGTGGAGAGACTGAATGCCATGATAGAGCAGTATTTAAGATGCTACGTCAACTACCAACAGTCCAATTGGGCAGACCTCCTATCGTCTGCGGAGGTTGCGTATAATAACGCTGTCCACAGTAGCACGGGATTAACCCCGTTTAAAATAGTGAGTGGTATGGATTTCATCCCCATGCAGAGTACCCAAGGGAGCCCTCTTCCTCAGTCAGCTTGACCGATTGGATGGATATGTTGAGGGAAACCTGGGAGAACGTTAAGAGGACGTTGGCCAAGGTGGCACAATCCTATAAGAAACAAGCAGACAAGCACCGAACTCCCCAAAGACCATTCCAAGTGGGGGAGAAGGTTTATCTCTCTACCAAGTTTTTGAGACTTAGACTCCCGAGCAAGAAATTGGGCCCGAAATTTATAGGACCTTTCCCTATAGAAAAAATAATCAACCCGGTTACAGTACAACTGTGGTTGCCCCGGCTACTAGGGAAGATACACCCCGTTTTCCACAGCAGCCTCCTAAAGCCTGTGGTGGGGTCAACTTTAAGGCCAGTGCCACGTGACCCCCCCCCCCGAGCCCCTGATTGTTAGGGGCCATACTCACTATGAGGTACAGCGAATTTTTGATTCGAGGTGGCATAGGGGGCGCCTCCAATACTTGATTAAGTGGAAGGGTTACCCCTTGTCAGAGGCTTCCTGGGTGAAGAGGACAAATATCCAAGCTGATCGCCTTATAGCCAAATTCCATGCAGATCACCTGGGTAAGGTGGGAGGGGGTGGGACACACCCTCGGACGGGCTAACGGTACTTAATTTGTTTTTCTTTTCCCTGAAACAGGCCTCCCTGGAAAAATGAAGGGAGAGGGGCCGGATGTCAGCATTCTGATGCTGCCATAAAAAGACGAGGCTTGACTTTTCACCTACTTATTTCTTTGTAGATAATATCCCCTAGGAGATGAGATGGTGGGGGGGAACATTCCTATGGGGTGAAGTCAGAAGCTGAGGAGACTGACTTGGAAGATGGCCAATGAAAAGATGAGAATTGGGGAACGGAAAGAGAAGGGTTTGGGGGTCAGAGGGTTAGTATCGGCTACAACTTAAGTCGAGGCCAGATCTGTCATACTCAATAAATGGAATACTTCAGCAAAGATTAATTGTTTGGGAGTGCAATTTATTTGAGATGACATCGAAACCTGACAATTCTAGTCTCTTATTCTAATTATATACCTTACAATTTTATCACCAGAATTATCAAGTTCAATTTCAATACAACTCCATTTTGTTAAAATTTATAAGACACAATTTTATCAACATCTTAATTATTTGACCCTTTTTATCAAATTAGAATATCTTAAACTTTCCAATTTAATATCCCACATATTACACAGTTTTATCACAAGAACATATTGCTTATTCTTTTCCAAGTTATCAACTCTTTTGAGATTATTCCCAATATTATCTCCTCCCGATCTCCCCACGTTATAGGCTGATTTCCAGCATATTGTATTTGGCTAGTTTCTAGCATAATCTCCCAAACTCCTCCATTGTTTGGCTGACTTCCAGCATATTTTATTTGGCTAATTTCTAGCATAGTCTCCTCCAGAACTCCTTCCATTGTTTGGCTGATTTCCAGCATATTGTATTTGGCTAGTTTCTAGCCTAATCTTCTCCCAGACTCCCTCCATTGTTTGGCTGATTTCCAGCATATTTTATTTGGCTAATTTCTAGCATAGTCTCCTCCAGAACTCCCTCCATTCTTTGGCTGATTTCCAGCATTTTATTGGCTGATTTCCAGCATTTTATGTTTGGCTGATTTACATCATAGTCTCCTCCAGCTCTCCTGCCATTGTTTGGCTGATTTCCAGCATTTTAGTTATTTCCCCACTTATTTCCTCTGAGTCTCTAACTCTTATCTAGTTAGTATCCTTCCCCTCATTATTTTAGTTTTCCCTTACATCATAATTATCTATTTGATCTTTATGTCTCAACATATTCATCAAAATTAATTCTCATTATATTTCATAGTAATCATCATTTCCAGTATTTGTTGAATTAAATCACAATTTATCTCTATCATCTGTGTATTTCATATTTTCATTCAATAACTTTGAATGCAGTTTGTTTGCAGTTGAAGCATATTATAACAAATAATAGGTTTTCTTAAAATATCGCACATTAGTATACACTTCTCATTGTAATTTTTAACCACTTAGTATATAAATCCCTATTTTAATTGCCATTTATTATTTTCTTTCTTTATTATTCCAAAAACCTTCCTGTTTTAATCCAAAAAAAACCCAAAACCTTTTATTCCTTTAGGCTTTTAAGCATTACATTACAATTTAATTACATTTAGTTTTAATCTATTTTCTTTCTTCTTTTTCTTGTCTGTCCACCTGTTCCACTTCAAAGTTCACCTATTCAAATTAAAAGTGCTATATATCACTTTAATGCTCTTATAATGTCTGCTCCAATCGTGATGTATCGACTTCCTGTGTTGTATTCGTGCGCCACACCTTTGTGCTAAGTCTGTAAATTTCCATTATAGAAAGGGTCCAAGATCTTTCTTCTTTCTTAAAATCACCCAGAATATGATAAAAATTTCCAAAATCCATTAGTCTAATGTTAATTCCAAAGTAATCATAATAATCCAAAGTAAAAAGCCATTTAAGATATTTCTTTTACAAGCAGAAAGTAAAATCTCTTCAATCCACTCTCCTGCTTAGTCACCACAGACTTCATGGCAATTTTGTAGCCATCCGTCTGTCAATCTTCATTAACTTCGTTAACTTTCACAAGTTTAGATTCCGAAAAAAACATTTCTTCAATCCACTCCAAAGAAAACAACAACAAAAAAAAGAGTCCAATTTTCCAAATTATTAAAAACAAATTCTTCGCACCACACCTTTTTCTTGCTAGGCCAGTTAGTTTCAATTCTAGTAAATCCAGAGTGTTTCTTCTTTCTTCTTTTTAAAATCACCCAGCGACAGAACAGGAATCTCCAAAATCCTTAAGTCTGAAGTTAATTTCAAAATAATCCAAAGTAAAATTCCATTCATAGTGTTTCTTTTCCAAATAGAAGGGAAATCTCTTTAATCCACATTCCGCTTAGTCACTGCAGACTCCATAGCTACAATGTAACCGTTCATCTGCCTTTCTTCATTAACTTTCCAAAGTTGTTGACTCCCAAAAAAAAGCAAAAAAAAAAAAAAAGTTTCTCCAATCCATTCCAATTAGAAAAATAGGGAAAATAAAATCCAATTTTCTAATTCAATAAAAGCCGATTCTTCCAAATCAATTATACTAAAAAATTCAAACATGGGTCATTTATTTCCAATTAATTATTCTGTGTCAAATTTTCAAGCCCCAAATCTCTGTAGCCGCTTTTTAAATTTTGGGTTCTTATTTTTTTTTTTTTAAAAAAGAAATCCATTGTTTCTTGCCTGGGTTGGTGTCACTCACCCGGCTTCGAAAAACTCTTCCTTTCCTCTTCTCTCCTGCACATTCTTTTCACGGTCCGCCATGGCTTTGTGGCAGCCGCCATGGCTGCCTACCCCCACCGCCGACTTCGAGGATTCCCTTTGGCTTCCGAGGAACTTGCCTGTTCCTCTAAGCCTTCCGAGGTGCTCCTCGTCTCCCCCTATCCCTACAAGACAGGGTCGGTCCGAAGACCGATCGATCGGTGGTTTGTCAGTTGGAGTTTCCGCGGGATCGTTAGAGCCCGCCATAGCCCCGACTAGCGCTGCGGCGCCAGACCGGAAGTCTGCCTCCGCTCTTTCATTGCTTACTTGCTCGGCTGCCATGAAACGGGGGGAGGGGGAAGCTATTGGAATTCTTGGGAGGGGGAAGCGAGCTGGTGGAAAAGGAAAGTAAATCTTTGCTGCAGCATTTTCTTTGAAGCTGATAACGTCTCAAGGTCAATGGTTGTGGCATAGCAAGAGGATGACACTCCCAGACGTTTGCTCCCACCTGACCTCTGGAGAACTTGTGGATTGGATGATTTACGCTGGACAGTTGGGGGTGTGTGCTTTCTATATGTGATTTTCGCGCCTTTGCTTCAGACCTTGCTTTTCTTTGACTGCATTCAGTTCTTATCCAGTAAAAGTTACCTTTTTCTATGAAAATGGAGTCGGGTTTTTTCTTTCTTGGATAATGAAAGGAGGCCGTCCTGACTGTGACACCCAAAGAGGCAGCTTCGTAGAGAGCCTTGTTTTATATTTATTCCAAACTCTTAGTATGGCACGTCTTAACAAAATGGTTATTAAAATCAACATTAACTTTATTTTTATCATACCATAAGTAGCCTTGCCATCCAAACCTTAATTCATGGCCCTCTAGTTTGAGTAACCTCTTATTCTGGAGACTCACCCATTCTTTTGCCCAGGTCATGCAGGCATCAAAATACAATTTCATATCTGGTAGACCCAAACCCCCTCTTTCCTTAGCATCTTGCAGTAGCTAATATCTAATTCTTGGTTTTTTCCCTTGACATATGAACTTGGAAATATCCTTCTGCTATTATTTAAATGGATTGTTAGTTGTGAGTATTGGTAATGTCTGAAATTAAAAAAAAAACATCTTTGGTAAGATATTCATCTTGATTACCGAGATTCTACCCAATAGTGATAAATGCAGTTTATCCCATCTTTGTAAAATCCTGTTTAATATCCCTCCAAAGAGGGACATAGTTATTTTGAAATAGTTTTATGTTTGTACTTGTCAACATAACCCCTAAGTATTTCACCTTTTTCTCAACTCTAAAACCCAACTTTTTATTTAATATATCACTATCCAAAGGAGGCATATTTTTAGTCAGCATTGTTGTTTTCTGTTTATTTATTTTGAAACATGCCAAAGTCCCAAACTCATTCAGTTTTCTCAATAAATATTCTATATTATTTTTGGGTCCTGTAAAAATATAACCAGATCATCAGCGAAGGTCCTCAATTTATAAATTTCTTTCTTAATATTTATTTCATTTTCATCTTCATTTCATTTTATTAGATTTCTATACCGCCCTACTCCCGAAGGACTCAGGGCGGTGCACAGCCAAACAATAAAAACACATACAATACAAAATTTAAAAAATAGAATAAAATCAAATTAAATAATTTTGGCCCCAACAAATTTAAAACCCCAAACTTTTAAAACCAATTTAAAATTGAATATATAAAATACTAAAAGATATTTAAAATTTAAAAAATCTTTTATAAAAGAGGGGGAAAATTAGGCCAGGCCGGCCTGGTGAAATAGTAAGGTCTTTTAAGGCGCGGCAGAAGGTGTGCAGATCCGGGATCCTCCGTATCTCTGGGGGGAGCTCGTTCCAGATAGTAGGTGCCCCCACAGAGAAGGCTCTCCCCCTGGGGGCCGCCAGTCGGCATTGTTTCGCCGACGGCACCCGGAGGAGCCCCTCTCTATGGGAGCGTACCGGCCGGTGGGAGGCTATTGGTGGTAGTAGGCGGTCCCGCAAGTACCCGGGTCCTAAGCCATGGAGCGCTTTAAAGGTGGTAACCAGAACCTTGAAGCGCACCCGGAAGACCACCAGGAGCCAGTGCAGCTCGCGCAAGAGGGATGTTACATGGGAACGTCATGTCGCTCCCATTACCACCCACGCGGCCGCACTCTGCGCCAGTTGGAGGCTCCGGGTGCTCCTCAAGGGGAGCCCCATGTAGAGAGCGTTGCAATAGTCCAGGCGGGAGGTGACAAGGGCATGAGTGACCGTGCGTAACGAGTCCCAATCCAGAAAGGGACACAACTGGAGAATCAGGCGAACCTGATGAAAAATCCTCCCGGTCACGGCCGTCAAGTGTTCTTCTAAAGACAGCCGTGAATACAGGAGGACGCCCAAGTTGCGAGCCCTCTCCGTGGGGGCCAATGATTCGCCCCCAATAGTCAGTGATGGCGTCAACTGACTATATCGGGACGTCGGAAACCACAGCCACTCAGTCTTGGATGGGTTGAGCCTGAGCCTGTTCCTCCCCATCCAGATCCGTATGGCCTCCAGGCACCGGGACATCACTTCAAGGGCATCGTTGGGGTGATCCGGGGTGGAGATGTACAGCTGGGTGTCGTCAGCGTACTGATGGTACTCCACCCCGAAACCACGGATGATCTCGCCCAGCGGCTTCACATAAATGTTGAACAGGAGAGGCGAGAGGACCGACCCTTGCGGCACCCCACATATGAGGGGCCTCGGGGTCGACCTCTGTCCCCCTGTCAACACAGACTGCGACCGGTCAGAGAGAAAGGAGGAGAACCACCGCAACACAGTGCCTCCCACCCCCAACTCTTCCAACCGGTGCAGCATGATACCATGGTCGATGGTATCAAAAGCCACTGAGAGATCTAACAGGACCAGGACAGAGGAGCACCCCCTGTCCCGAGCCCTCCAGAGATCATCAACCAACGCAACCAATGCCGTTTCCGTGCTGTACCCGGGCCTGAAGCCCGACTGGAACAGATCCAGATACGCCGTTTCATCCAGGTGCTGGGGGAGCTGTTGCGCGACCACACTGTCAACAACCTTCGCAACAAAGCAAAGGTTAGAGACCGGACGATAATTTACCAACATTGCCGGGTCCAGGGAAGGCTTCTTGAGGAGAGGCCTCACCACCGCCTCTTTCAAGGCGGCGGGAAAGTCACCCTCACTCAGCGAAGCGTTTATAATCCCCTGGAGCCAGCCTCGTGTCACTTCCCGGGAAGCCAGTACTAACCAGGAAGGACACGGGTCCAATAAACAAGTGGTCGCGTTCAGTCTACCCAGAATCCTGTCCACGTCCTCAGGGGTCACAGGATCAAACTCATCCCAGATAACATTCTCAAGACCTGCCCCTGTCTCTCCCCCTGAGGCTACCCAGTCGGAGTCCAAATCTTCCCGAATCTGAGTGATTTTGTCATACAGATACTGAACAAAATCCTTGGCTCTACCCTCCAAGGGGTCCTCCCGCGCTTCCTGGTGGAGCAGGGAGCGGGTCACCCTAAAGAGGGCGGCCGGGCGATTATCTGATGACGGAATAAGAGCAGCAAAATAGCTACATTTCGCTGCTTTTATCGCCACTAAGTAATTCCTAATGTGGGATCTTACTAATGTCCGGTCAGATTCAGAAAGACTGGCCCCCCAACTACTCTCTAGGCGTCTTTTCCGGCGCTTCAACTCCCTCAGCTCCTCGGTAAACCAAGGAGCCAATTGAGATCAGCGCCGGGTCAGAGGCCGCAAAGGCACGACCCGATCCAGAGCACCAGCAGCCGCCCTATCCCAGGCGGCCACCAGGTCTCCAGTTGAGGCGTGTGCCAGAACCTCAGGAAATGGCCCAAGCTCCATCTGGAAACTGTCAGGTTCCATCAGGCGCCTGGGGCGGAACCATCTTACCGGCTCCGCCTCCCTGCGGCGGGGTGCAGTGGTTCGAAAGTCGAGACGAAGGAGAGAGTGATCTGACCATGACAAGGTACCCCTTATTTTGTCATCTTGTCTGAGACCTCCATTCAGGACTTCCAAAACCAAAATAAACAGCAGAGGAGACAAAGGGCATCTTTGTCTTGTACCCTTTTAAATTTCACATGAATTTGTTAAAGTCACCGTTTTGCATTCTGTGACATGGCTTTAATTCCTTGGATAAAATTCACTCCAAAGTCCACTTTTTCCAGCACCTTAAATATAAAGGCCCAATTTAGGTTGTCGAAGACCTTCTCTGCATCTAAAAAAATTAAAGCAGCCTGTTTCTCATGATATTGTAAGTATTCAATAATTAAGACAGTCCTCACATTATCTCTTAGCTGTCTTTTTGGCAGAAAGCCTGCTTGGTCTTCCTGTATGTATACCTGTAAAATCATCTTTAGTCTTTCTGCCAGAATAGCGGCAAAGAGTTTATAATCTTTATTTAATAATGAGATTGGTCTATAGTTCTTTGTCTTTGTAACATCTTTTTTTTTTATTAAGAGTTTTACAAAAATTTTTACAAATATTTCCCCATCCCCCCCTTCCTTACCCTCCCCCCCCCACCCCCAAACTTCCCGGAACAAAATACAGGGTATAACAATTAACAATCATATACTAAGCTAAACTAGCTATCTATGGACTCCTATCCCCCCCCTTCACACTTTAACTCCCCTTTTACTTAACTAAATATAAATACTCTTAATTTTTCTATTCATTCATAAGCTATTTGATACTTTTTAGTCCGATATTTGTTTTGAATATAATCAATCCATCTGATATATATCTTTCTTGTGAATAGTCTTTCAAATATGCTGACATTTTTGCCATTTCTGCTAAATTCGCTACTTTTAATGTCCATTCTTCAATAGTAGGCAAATCTTCCTTCTTCCAATATTGCGCCACCAAAAGTCTAGCTGCAGTTATTAAATTCAAAATCAGTTTAGTCTATAACCATACAATCTGTAATTATACCCAACAAAAACAACTATGGAGTAAACCTTATCTTCTTTTTAAGACTATTTTGGATAATCCACCATATTTTTATCCAAAATGCTTTAACTTTTTTACAAGTCCACCATATATGATAATAGGTGGCATCATCACAATCACATCTCCAACACTTAGATTGCGACTTCCGGTGGCTCTGCGAATGCCGAACAGACGCTCCTGTAGGAGCTCCAGCCCCGCAATCTGTATAGCCGCTAGAACAGCGAAAATCAGCTGTCTAGCAGCTAAAAAAATCTCCCCCTGGGAAAAAAGGGGAGAGAAGAGCAGAAGGGTCTGGGTAGAGCTCCCCTAGACCCCCAGGTTTTTTTTCTTTTTAAGCCTGGGGTTTTCAGGGTGAGAGCTCCCTGAAAGCCCTTTGTTAGCTCCGGATCCGGGGTGAGTCTGCCTTTTGCAGACCGAGACATAGCAACCACACCAGCAATGCAATTCTAAGTTTTACAAGACATTATGACTTTGGATGCTGGCAGAGCAAAATCAGGAGAACGACAAAAAGCAAGTATTGAGCTTTAACTCCATTTAAAAAAAGGGGAAAATGGCGCCTGAGGGCGTGAAAATGAAACTTATCAGTGAAAGTGCTGTTAATGTTTGCAACATTGTTAACAACTACCGGATTACACATTAAGAAAAAGATTTAAAGTGGAAGCGGAAAGCAAAAGACTATGGAATTGATTTTAACTAATTTACATTTTTAAATTGTGTGAATAATTGGATTTTGAAAAAAAGAAAATGGCTGGTACCTTTGAAAGTGCTGAAGGACTATTATTACACACACCAGCAAATACACAAATAAGAGTTATCATACATGACTTCCGGTTGGAGCCGTTGTCGCCGATAGACGGTCTTTCATAAGACCGCTAGCCCCGTTGCTCGTAAAGAGCCACTTCTATGCTGAGAGGTGGCTTGGAAAACTCCACGATCCTGAGGAATCGGGAGAAGAGCCGGCGCGACAAGGTAGAGTCCCCTTTGAAGCCCCCAGACTGTTTTTTTTTAAGCGTCTGGGGAGGAAGTAGGGTGAGGCTCCCTTTACAGCGCGCTGAGGCTCTGGGCTCCGAGGACGTCTCTGCCTTTGCAGAGCCAGGCGACGCGACCAACGAAACAAGAGAAAACCAAGAAACTTGTTAAAAATAAGCAGGGTGGAATCTGGACTTCAAATTTAAACCGCAAGTATTTTTCTTAGCCCTGTGATTGAAAGTAGTAACTGAGAAGAAATGAAAGTCCTTTTAAAATGGCGCTCGGCTTCAGCAATAAGGAAAGTTGAAAGAGAAAGTGACTTGTCTGAGCCTATTTCTGCTACAAAGTAACAAAAAGTAATAACGCTGGCCTGAGTAAAGAGTAATTTTTTATAAAAGTGATTTGACTTGTTCTCTCTCCCTTGGACTGGATTAAAGCTGGGGAAATTCCTGAAAGGTTTTTGTGCTGGAGAGGGAGAGAGGATATCCTTTTTAGAAAGAGTCAGGCTGCGTGGAAAAATGGCTTCAAAACAAAAGCCAGCTAAAGCTGAAGGGGGGGCTCCCCCACTCATAAATCTAAAGAGCAGCCTCTGAGCTCACAGACACAGACTCAAACACAAGAATCTGGATTTAATGACTTGAAAGAATTTATTACTGGTGCTCTAGATCAGAAATTTGAAAAATCACAGCAAGAATTTAAGGAGATGGTCCAAGAAAAATATGATAAGATGAAACGGGAAATACTGGCAGCTGTAACTGGTTTGTCAGAAGTAGTGCTCCAAGTTGATAAGAAAGTGGAACATCTTGGATCAGAAATGGAGTCTAAAATGATCAAAAAATTTCTAATGTTGATAATAAAACGCAAAGGCTTGAAAATGAAGTTACAATGATGCAATTTAGATTTATGGAGTTTGCTGTGAGACTCAGAGGTATAAAAGAGAGTAACAGAGAAGATTTGAGAAGAGTTTGTGCTGATGCTCTGGCTGTCATGTTAAAGGTTGATCCTGAGGAGATCTTCTGCAAAATTGACAAGGTCTATAGAGTGAATTCTTGGGTGGCAAGACAAAGGCAATTGCCTAGAGATGTGATGATCTACTTCACAGATAGAAGAATAAGAAATGATATTTTGCAAAAATCTTTTGTTTCTACTATTCAAGTGGATGGAAGAGAAATTGGGATCTACAAAGAATTGCCACCTAAGATGTTGAGAGATAGAAAAGATTTTGGATTCCTGGTGACTGAACTAAAGAAACAACAAATTCCATTCAGATGGGACACCCCAGTGGGTATAATATTGAGGTATCAAGGAGAAAGATATCGATTAAATACTCTTCAAAAAGCAGAAGAATTTTACTTCAGTGTTTTTAAACCGGGTGCAGCATCTCCACGTACTTCCTCGGTGTTAGCCATAGTAGAGGGTGAGAAGGATATGCAATTTGAACAAGAGCTGGAAGAGCAGAGGAAACAGACGGAGAGGGAGGCATTAGAGTCTCAAGGAGTGGCAGGGGGTTTACCCGTTGGATTCTCCTTTAGAGCTTCCAGTTGAACACCCTAAAAATACAAGAGAAGTGGCAGCAGAGTTCGACTTGATGTTGCATACTGCTAAAGATCAGCGTATTACTCGAGCAGCTTACAAACAACTTTTAGAGAAACAACAACACCAGAGCATTAAGTTATCACAAGATGAACAGGGAGCCAATGGTAAAGCACAAAAATCCGAAGCTATGGGAGGAGCCAAGCCGAAGACTATTAGTGTGGAACAGAAACTTCAGCAAATGCTCTTATCGCTTCAAGGGCCCGCAGATGATAATTATCTTGGAATGTGAACGGATTAAACTCACCACAGAAAAGGAGGAAGATATTTCACTATTTGAGACAATTTAACGATGATGTTATTTGCTTACAGGAAACTCATATTAGAACACAAGATCAAAAATATCTGATAAATTCTAGATTAGGAACACAGTTCATAGCTTCAAACTCAGAAAAAAAGAATGGTGTAGTGATTTATACAAATAAAAGATTGCTAACAAAACTCATAGAAGCAGATGATTGTGGAAGATATATAGCAATAGAACTTCTTGCAGCTAATGGTCCAATTTTGGTGATTGGAATTTATGCTCCTAATCAACAGCAAGAAATTTTTTATAAATTATTGCATTCCAAAATATTACAATGGGATTACAGATCTATTTTGCTTATGGGAGATTGGAATGGAGTAATAGATTCTAAAATAGACAAGAAGAGCTTGGCAAAATCATGTACCAAACTACCAGTCTTTTTTCAATTTGAAAGAAGATTTGGAATTGAAAGATATATGGAGAGTGCATAACCCAAAAGAACTGGACTTTACTTTTTTCTCAGATAGACATAGATCCTTTTCTAGGATTGATTTTATCTTACTTACAGTTGATTTGCTTTCAAAAACTAAGAAAACAAAGATATTTCCGAGGGCTTTATCTGACCACAGCCCAGTATGGATAGAAATAGAAATGGGAAAGAAAGAGAGAAGATCTTGGAGACTAAATGAAAATTTATTTAGATATGAAAAAAATGTAAATGAACTTAAAAAACAAATGAAGGAATTTTTTGAACTGAATTTGAATAAGGGTACCCCTATTGAAATTGTTTGGGATGCGAGCAAGGCTTATATGCGGGGGGTACTGATTTACATGAACTCTAAACATAAATCAAACCGACAAAGAAAAAGCTTAGAATTGGAAGGAGAGATAAAGAAAAAAGAGTAGTTACTTATAAAAAATCCAACAGATGAAAAATTATAAGGAGTCATAAAACTTCTGAAAGATCAATTCCATATGCTTACAGCGGAACAAGCAGCAACTAATTTACAATTTGTGAAACACAATACATTTTGTAATGCCAATAAACCGGGCAGGTGGTTGGCTTACACATTGAGGAAACAGCAGAGTACTCGGACTATTGGGAGTATTGAGCATAAAGGGAAGGAAGTATTTCAACAAAAGCTAATTAAAGAAACCTTTTTAGATTATTATACCAAATTATATGTTAAAGATGATATACAGAATGAACTTATAAATAAATATCTAGAAGAAGAGAGAGTTATAAAAATTTCTAATGTTCAAAAGGAAAAAACGAGTTTACCAATAACAGTAGAGGAGATTATTATTGCTATTAAACAACTGAAAACAGCTAAAGCTCCAGGACTGGATGGTCTAACTCCGGTATATTATAAAAATTTACAAGCAGAAATGATTGAACATCTTAAAGACTTATTTTGTAGCATACAACAAGGGGAAAAAGTACCCCCTTCATGGAAAGCAGCTTTTGTTTCTTTGATACCGAAAGAGGAGGCAGGTTCTATAAAACCGGAAAATTTTAGACCAATATCTCTCCTGAATACGGATTATAAAATTTTTGCAAAAGTATTAGCCAACAGATTAATGCCAGTTATTCAAGAGGTGATTCATCATGATCAAGCTGGATCTCGGCCAGTCCACCCAACTAGATAGCGTAGCTAACAAATCCTTCATAAGCGGAAGGGGGTATAGATGTTCTATACATACTCCATTCAAGCCTCGGAAGTCAACACATAACCGAACCCCACTGTCCTTCTCCCTGAAGAAGACTGGGGCAGCCATCCTAGATCTACTAGGGACGATGAAACCTCTAGCTAAATTTTTGTCGATATATTGTCGTAACTCTGATAATTCTTGTTGGGTCATGGAATACATTCGAGGTTTCGGTAACCTAGCCCCAGGCACCAACTTGATAGCGCAATCCGTAGTCCAATGGGGGGGGTAGTACTTCGCATTCCTCTTCACTAAAGACGGCTGAAAGGTCTTGGTAAACAATAGGAAAGTCCGGTGTAAGCAACACCTCTGTGGAGGCACAGCTATTGTCCTGTCCCTCACTCGACAGTCCCACTGAAGAAGCAGGGGACAGGACAGCAGATCCCAAAGGGATTCTAAGCTTACGATAACCCTCCTCCCACCAGATGTGAGGTTGCCATTTATCTAACCATGTGAGACCCAGAATAACTGGCTCTATCATTTTTTCAACCACAACAACACTTGTTCAGTTACGTGGTTAGCAGGCACCCCCCCCCCAATAAGGATCCGTCCATCTGTTCGAACTTCACAGGAACTTTTAGCTTTTTTATCTGTAGGCCCAGAGTATCTACCACACTTCTCCGCACCAGACAACGGGTACATCCAGTGTCTATTAAAGCACCATACTGAAAACCCGTTGTGCTTCGGGGATTCCTCAGCACCACAGGTATGACAAAAGGGAACACAGTTTTGCTCACCATAGGTCCTCCGGCTCATCGTCATCACTGTCACCCGACACCACCAGGAATTTCC
Source organism: Pituophis catenifer annectens (assembly GCF_029215685.1). NCBI lineage: Eukaryota > Metazoa > Chordata > Lepidosauria > Squamata > Colubridae > Pituophis > Pituophis catenifer. Next base: position 102,940,049 of record NW_027256883.1, on the reverse strand, counting down.
CCGCCACAGTGGTTGGTGTAATATCAGGAGCCTGATGGTCTACAATGGACTTTGGTCCTTGAAGTGCTTGGGTACGCTCTTATGGCTGCCGTGGTCGGCCTCTGGTCGCTACCCCCGTAGCCGGCTTTTGGGCCTGTACTCGTAACGGAGGTACAGGGCATTCAGCCGCTCTGTGTCCTATCTGATTGCAGCGAAAACAATGAAACGCCGGTCGCTGAGACCTTTCAGGTGGGATACTGCTGGGCAGAGGTACTTGAACCCGCGTGGTTGGCGGCTTTTCTGAGGCCCTGTCCGTGGGAACCCGTCTCTGTCCCACATTAACTTCCAACCGAGGCCTAAACTCCCGGAGGGTAATGTCCAGTTCAATAGCGGCTTTAAACCAAACAGCCAGGCGCGGAGCCAGGCCTCGGTACGCGCAGGCTTGACGTAACTCATGATCCAACCCCATCCGAAATTGCTGGACTAGCATCCGTTCGGGCCAGTCCCTTAAGCGACTAGCAATTTTCCGGAAATCACGTACATAGTCTTTTGCAGGAACACCCCGCTGTTTGAGGGCTTCAAGATCTCCTTCCGCGATTTGTACACTGGAGTCATCCTCAAAAGCAGACCGGAGAGCTTCCAAGAACCTACCCACATCCACCAGTTCTCTAGTATGGTTGCGATGTAATCCCGCCACCCAATCTGCTGCATCGCCGGTTAACACAGCCGTAATGGCTACCACCATGGCCCATTGTGATGGATACCAGCGACCATACTGGTCTATATGACTAACCACCTGGCTTAAGAACAACGCCACACGGTCTGGGCTCCCGTCAAAGGTGGCTTGCAATGCAGGAGGGGCCCAGATTGGAGGTGGTGCCCACATCCCAGGAACCGGGATCCATGCTGGGGGTGGTACAGGCGGTCTGTTCTCCCCATCTCTCCTCAGGTCTCCAACGGGCCTCCGTTCCCCCACAGGAAGTTGTGCCCTCCTTTCAGCTCCTACCTCTCTTCTGGTCGATGGTTGTTCGGAACCACTGGTGCTATCCTCCCTCTTAGGCAGGTGGTAGTCCCGGTCTTCGATTTTGCCCTTTCCTTTTCCTGTTTCCTGTTCCCTTCGGAATTTGGGGCTAGCAATGCGAAACCGAACCTCTGACCTGGAAAGGCCCTCATCCTGCCAAGACTTGCCTTGTAACGGCTCCGCCCCAGTGGCCCAGGGTTGCCAAGACGGGGCGTCCCAGAAACTCCCTTCTCCAAACCAATCTCTTATGGCATCCATAGCACTGGGTTCAGGCCCTGTAGTATCATAGCCCCAATCCGCCTCTTCGTCGTCTGTCCAACGTCTCTCCCGCCAACCCCTAAATGACGGACCCAACGGGGGGGGGTAGATGGCCATTGGGGCCTGATATGAGTAGAACTAGGTCACCAGCCCCCACCGGAAACCTGTCCCGAAGGGTCTAGTCCTTGACTCTGCGCACCAGCCGTCTCCACACAGTCCTCCTCACGTGGTTGGCGCAGCTTGGGTCTGACCACCGGTTGGTGAGGGGTTGCTGTTTGTAGCTTCTCCTCTTCCACAACCACCTCCTCCACGTCAGCCTCTAGAGGGACCTCCAACTCCGAATCACCTAGCGCCGTCCCTTCTGCCATCACTGACAGCCTTTCACGCCGGACCGCAGCTAGGGAACGTAGGCAGTTGAAATTGGTGGATGGGGTAGCGCTAACTTTCTCTCGGCCAGTCCACCCAACTGCACTGGAAACAAGCCACCACCAGAATGGAATAAAGCAGTTGCAATCCCTTAATTAGGTTCAGCACAGCAAACACAGGCAGGAGAAAGGCACAAGCCAGAAACAAGGTTTAAAGTTAGCGCTACACGCAATCGCAGTGTAGCGCCTTTTATATACGCAGCAATAAATCAAGTGGCAATTAAACAGTTAACAAATCAAGTGGCAATTAAACAGTTAACATTACCCCTCCTTCCTCTAGCTGGCTTGTAGGAGGAGTGCAATAAATCAATCGGCAATCAAACAGTTAACATCACCCCTCCTTCCCCTAACTGGCCTGTAGGAGGAGCACAATAAATCAATTGGCAATCAAACAGTCAACATCATCCCTCCTTCCCCTAGCTGGCCTATAGGAGGAGGGCGCCTCTGTTACATCACAAGGCAGCGTCATCTGCAAACTCCATGCCCCTCCAATCTCCGATGAAAGAGTTTGCTTCGTTTTGTGCGTGAGTGGTAAAGACTTCTCAAACAGCTGATGACACGCCCCCGGAGAGTCCAGCAGCTTGCCCCCTCCTCGTCGTCCTCCCCAGTGATGGTGAGACCCAACCGAGGCTCGACACTGGATTTATAGAAGGCAGATACATGAAGGATAATGTGAGGCAAATTATAGACTTATTGGAATATCTTGAGAAGAATAAACAGACTTCTGCAGTGCTGGCGTTTCTGGATGTGGAGAAGGCCTTTGATCGAGTGAATTGGAACTTTCTATTAAAGACTTTAAAAAAGATGGACTTTGGGGACCAGTTTGTACATGCGGTTGCAGCAATTTATCAAGAACAAACAGCACAAATTATTATCAATGGAAGTTTAACTAAAAATTTTAGTATAGAAAAAGGTACAAGACAAGGTTATCCGTTATCCCCATTGTTGTTTATTTTAACTTTAGAAGTCTTGTTGAATACAATTCGGGACTCTAGCACTCTGAAGGGAATAGTAATAAGGCAAGAGGACTACAGAATAAGGGCATTTGCAGACGATCTGGTTGTTACCCTAACACAGCCGATGGAATCAATAATCCAGATGAAAGACATTATAGAAGAATATGGTATGGTATCAGGACTTAGACTGAATCAGAAAAAAACCAAGATGATAGTTAAAAATGTGACAGTTGATCAAAAGAAGGAACTCGAAAGGAAGGCAGGCTTTGAAATAGTATCAAAAGTGAAATATTTAGGAGTTCAAGTTGCAGATTCAAATATAAAACTGTTTCAAAATAATTATGAGGTGTTGTGGCGAAAGGTACAAAAGGATATGGAAACTTGGAAAAAACTGCAGCTGTCTTTACTTGGAAAAATAGCAGCAGTGAAAATGAATGTTCTACCTAGATTTTTATTTTTGTTCCAAATGATTCCGGTGCTTAAAAGTGATAAATATTTGACCGAATGGCAAAAAGGAGTGAATAAGTTTGTTTGGAATGAGAAAAAGCCAAGAGTTAAACTGAAAATTATGCAAGATGTTCGTGAAAGGGGTGGTCTTAAACTTCCAAACCTGAGATTATATTATGAGGCTGCAGCGTTTACACAAGCAAGTGATTGGTTTGGAAGGACAAAGACTGGAATATTGAATATAGAAAGCCATGATCTTGAATTTGGTTGGCATGCATATTTATTTTATGAAAACAAGGTTGACAAAGTATTTAATAGTCATATACTTAGAAGCTCCTTGATGAGAGTATGGAAGAAGCACCGATTCAAATGGGATTATAAAATACCGTTGTGGTTGGATCCATATTATACGGAATATAAATATAAAGTCACTCGGGGTTTTTATATAAAGAAGCACTTATCAATGATGGGGGCAGATGGCAACTAAAGACATTGAAGACACTGTTGGAAGAAGGGATTAATTTAACTTGGTTACAGTATAATCAACTTCAACTGAGATGGAGAGAAGATAAAAAAATTGGTTTAATGTTGCATGAAGAAGAATTGGTTAGACAGATAAAAGAGAAAGGCCCAATGCACATTAAGAGGATTTACAATGTTTTGTTAGAGAGAGATTCAGAAAATGAATTGGTTAAAGATTGTATGATAAAATGGGCGCAAAATTTTGGAGAACCAGTTATGATGGAAACATGGGAAAAAATATGGGTTCAGAATGTTAAATTTACACAGTCGCAGAATTTAAGGGAAAATTTTTATAAAATGTTTTATAGGTGGCGTTTAGATCATAAGAAATTGTCATGTATGTATCCTAATGTTCAACCAAAGTGTTAGAGATGTGATTGTTTAGATGCTACATATTATCATATATGGTGGACATGCAAGAAAGTTAAGGCTTTTTGGATAACAATTTGGTGGGTTATGCAAAATGTTTTAAAGAAAAAAATTCAATTTTCTCCTCATTTGTTCTTATTGGGTATAGTCAAGGGTTTTTCAGTGGGTGAAACAAAATTGATATTGCATATGGTGACAGCAGCCAGGTTATTGATTGGTCAATATTGGAAAAGGGTTGATGTGTCTACAATTCAAGAATGGACTTTGAAGATGGCCAGTTTCGCAGAAATGGCGAAGGTATCAGCATACTTAAAAGACTGGACACAAGAGAGTGGAAGAATTGGATAGATTATGTGCAGAATAAATACCAAACTAGGAAGTATCAGATAGTTTTTAGCTAAATGTTGTGTAGAAATGTATAGTCTATAAGGGGTGAATAGTTTATTGTGATGTAAAAATTTATAGTGCACAGGGAGGGGAATAGAGGGGTGGTAAAGTATGACATAATATAATGTGGATGGATTTCACCTTGGGGAAGTTATGGGGAGAGAGGGATTGGGGGGGTTGGGGAGGGATGGGGGGGAAAAATGGGGAAAAAATTTGTTGTTTGTAAAACTTTTCCAATAAAAAAAAAAGAGTTATAATACATGAAATTTTTGAGTCACAAACCACTGCTTTACTGGAAAGTCTTAAAGGTTTTTTTTTTATGAAAGGTCTCAGGAAGAGGAAACTGTTTTGACTCAACATGGAGACAAAGGAGAATATAGTATCATTTCAAGACTTGTTAGTCAGTAGTGAGCTGTGGGAAGAAGATGGGGTAGAAATCCAGTTTAATGTGACTTTGGATAAAAAGGATGCTTTCCAGACCAAGAGGGGAAAGCAAAGGAATCTGGAAGAGTTTAATCAGGAGGACTTGAGAGAGATTTATGGGGGTTTCAAATTAAATGAAATAAGTTTAAGAAGACAAAAACTTTTAAAGAGACATCAACCTCAAATCCAAATTTTAAAATTTTTGAAAATAAAAGCAGGAGGAGGAGCAATGCTGAAGAAGAAAGAATTATTGAAGAAAAAGGACTGGAAAAAATACAGAAAGAAGGGAAGAATTGAAGATTAATCTTTTTTGGGGAGGATTTTGGCAATAGGTTGAGAAGCTTAATTAAATTTGTATTTTTAAAGTTTATTCTAAGATAATAATATAAAGGCAGTGTGTTATTACAATTGGTTTTGGACATAAAAATGATAGCTTTTTAAGAGTTATTGAGGTAAAAATGATAGCTTTTTAAGAGTTATCGAGGTATTAAAATGGCTAATTAAAAATTTGAGGGATACCTTTCTGAAGGGCTTGAAATTTATATTTTAAGAAATGATTTAATGTTTTATTGATATATTAAGAGATTTTTAAAATGTTTAACATAAGATTATAGTATTTTAAGAAGGTATATGAGATAAAATGTTTAAAGTTTTAAAATGTTTAATTTTATGAAGGATTAAAGAGGATAAATGTCTAATTTAGAATTTTATTAGGGAGCAATGTTGATTGAGGAAGAAGGACTGGAAAAAATATACAAATGGTTAATTAAAAATTTAAGGGATAGTTTCCTGAAGGTGTTGAAATTTATATTTTGAGAAATGAATTAAGAAGGTCTTATTGATGCATTAAGAGGTTTTTAAAATGTTTAATATAAGATTATACTATTTTAAAAGTATAGGTGATAAAATGTTTAAAGTTTAAAGTTTAAAGAGCCTTGATAGTACAGGGGTTTAGTGCACCCTGTTATTAACACAGCTGCCTGCAATTTCTGCTGGTTCGAATCTCTCCAAGGCTCAAGGTTGACTCAGCCTTCCATCCTTTCTAAGGTAGGTGAAATGAGGACCCAGTTTGTGGGGGCAATAAGCTGACTTTGTATAAAATATACAAAAGAATGAAGGCTATTGCTTAACACATTGTAAGACGCCCTGAGTCTCCGGAGAAGGGCGGCATATAAATCAAATTAAAAAAAAAAAGTTTTAAAATGTTTAATTTAGAATTTTTAATGCTGAATAGTTAGAAATTGATAATTGGTTTATGAAGGAATAAAGAGGTTAAATGTTTAATTTGGAATCTTATTAGGGAGCAATGCTGAAAAAGAAAGGTATTTGAGGGATGAAAATGAAATTTATCAGTGTTTGTTAATGCTTGTAATATTGTTAAAGTTATTGGATTACATACCAAGAAAAAGGTTTTTATATTCAGGAAGAAAGAATTTACCCCAATTGAATTTGAGAATTTACAAAAGGGAGGTTGATGAATTTGTAAAAGAGGAGTTAAAGAGTGTGAGGGAGTTTTAAACTTTGTAGTAGGTTAGTATATTTTAGCTTTTGCTTGTTAAATGTTATACCCTGTTTTTGCTCTGGGAAGTCGGGGTGGAGGGTTGGGTTGGGATAAAATTGTTGAATAGACAAAGGTACAAATATAAAAGTAAATGTGGGGAAAATGTTACAACAAATGAAATGATAATATCAAGATATGATAAATATTGGAGGAGTAAGAGGAAAAAAGAAGTATTCAGATGATACACTGATTGATTGATTATATATTGTATGTATGCTTGTTCATAAAATAAAAACTTTTCAATAAAAAAAACACTTAGATTGCAAATTCGGATACATACAGGCTAGCTTTTTAGGGTCTAAATGCCATCTGTAAAACATTTTATAAAAATTTTCTCTTAAATTTTGCGCTTGTGTAAATTTCACATTTCTAACCCATATTTTTTCCCAAGTTTCCAACATTATTGGTTCCTGAATATTTTGTGCCCATTTTATCATACAATCCTTAACTAATCTATTTCTATCAATATACTATATAATCTTTTTATATGCATTTGGCTTTGGTCTCTAATTCGTTTTACCAAATTTTCCTCATTCCACATGATACCAATTCTCTGATCTTCTTTCCATCTAGCTTACAGCTGTCCATACTGAAACCAAGTTTGAATTATCCTTTCTTCTTTTAATGCATTTAAGGACTTTAACTGCAATATACCCCCTTCCATTTTAAGAAGCTCTTTATAGGTAATCACCTCTTGCTTTTGTTCTACACTTATATTCTCTATCGCATGTCTGGGTATTGCCCATATAGGTATCTTATAATTTAATTTATGTTGATACTTTTTCCAAACTCATAACAAGGCATTCCTTAGTATACAACTTTTAAAGGTCTTATCCACCTTCTTATCATATAATAAATAAGCATGCCAACCATATAACAAATCATATCCTTCAATATTCAATATTCTTTCTTCTGTTGAATTAATCCAGTCACTGATTATTGATAGGACAGCTGCTTCATAGTATAATCTTAAATTAGGCATTTTAAGACCTCCTCTTTCACATACATCTTGCATTATTTTTAACTTTATTCTTGGTCTTCTCCCTGCCCAAACAAAATTATTAATACCCTTCTGCCATTCCCTCAAATTTACATTTTTCTTGAGTATTGGTATCATTTGGAATAAAAATAAAAACCTGGGTAAAACATTCATTTTTATTGCTGCTATTCTTCCCAACAAAGATAATTGTAATTTTCCCCAATTCTCCATCTCTCTCTGTATTTTTTGCCATAACAATTCATAATTATTTTTATATAATTTCACATTTGAAGCTGTAATATATACCCCTAAATATTTAACCTTTTTTACTATTTCAAATCCCGTTAATCTTTCTAGTTCTTCTTTTTGCTTTAGCGTCATATTTTTAGTTATTATCTTTGTTTTTTGTTTGTTTATTTTGAATCCAGACACTTGTCCATATTGGCTAATTATGTCCATTAAACCTATAACTGATTGTACTGGTTGAGTTAAAGTAACAACCAGGTCATCTGCGAATGCTCTTAGTCTATAATCATGATGTCTAATTTTAATTCCCTTTATTTTATTTGACCCTCGTATTTTATTCAATAAAAGTTCCAGAGTTAAAATAAACAATAATGGTGACAAAGGACATCCCTGTCTTGTTCCTTTTTCAATTTTAAAAGTTTCTGTTAAACCACATTAATTATTATTTGTGCTGTTTGTCTCTGGTATATTGCCCTAATAGATTGTGTAAAATACTATCCAAACTGCATCTTTTCTATTATTTTCAATAAAAATTGCCAATTCAATCGATCAAATGCCTTCTCCGCATCCCAAAAAATAAGCGTTGCAGGGATTTGGTTGTTTCTTTCCAAATATTCCAATAAGTTTACAATTTGTCTTACATTACATTTCATTTGTCTCCCACTTATAAATCCAGATTGATCATTTTGAATCATTTGTTGCATAATTATCATTATGCAATGATGGAGCCTGGATAGCTCAACAGATAGAAGCACTGTAATTTAACACCAACTGTCTGCAATTAAAGTAAGATCGAATCTCGCCAGGCTCAAGGTTGACTCAGCCTTCCATCCTTTCTAAGGTAGGTAAATTGAGGACCCAGTTTGTGGGGGCAATAAGCTGACTTTGTATAAATATACAAAAGTATGAAGGCTATTGCTCAACACACTGTAAGCCAGCCTGAGTCTCCGGAGAAGGGCGGCATATAAATCAAATTAAAAAAAAAATAAAAAAAAAATCATTAGCCTATTTGCTAATATTTTAGCAAAAATCTTATAATCAGTATTTAAAAGCGATATTGGCCTATAATTTTTGGGTTGACTATGATCTTGATCCTCCTTTGGGATCAATGAAATAAAAGCTGTTCTCCAGGATGGGGGTACATCTCCTCCAGCTTGAATTTTGCTAAATAGTTCCTTATGCGGTTCCACCATTTCTAACTGCAAATTTTTATAATAAACAGCTGTCAGTCCATCTGTGCCTGGAGCTTTACCCCCTTTTAACTGTTTAATTGCTAAAATAGTTTTCTCCGAAGTTATTGGTTGGTTCAATCCTTCCCTTTGCTCTGGTGTAACTACAGGAATATTCTCGTCCTGTAAATATCTATCTATGTCTTTATCTTGAATTGTATCACTAGCATATAACTTTGTATAAAATTCTAAAAAAGCTTTTTTAATCATATTTTGTTGATATACCCCTTTACCTTTGTATTCTATTTTTTCTATAGTACGTAGCTTTTGTTTTTTCCTTAACAAATAAGCTAACCATCTACTTGGTTTATTCGCATTACAGAAAGTATTATGTTTAGCATATTGTAAATTAGTTGCCACTTGGTCTGCCATCAGCATATTAAACTGCCCTCGCAACAAATTTATTGTTTCCTTTATTTTCTTATCCGTTGGATTCAATATAAGTGCCTGCTCTTTCTTTTTTATTTCCTCTTCTAAATCCCTCCGTTTCTTTTCTTGTCTACGTCTATATTTATTATTCAAATGTATTAAAATTCCTCTCATATATGCTTTACTTGCATCCCAAACCATTTCCATAGATGTACCCTTGTGCATATTCATAACAAAAAATTCTTTCATTTGTTTTTTACATTCTTTCACATTTTCCTCATATCTAAACAAATTTTCATTTATCCCCCAAGACCTTCTAGCTTCCTTTTCCTGCTCCAATTCCATCCACACTGGGCTATGATCAGTTAAAGTTCTTGAACATATCTCCTTCTTATTCATCCTAGAAAAAAAATCATTAGTGATTAATATAAAATCAATCCTGGAAAAAGATTGATGTCTATCAGAAAAAAAAGTAAAGTCCTTCAACATTTCGTTCTCGCCAGATATCTCTCAGCTCCATATCATCCATCATATCAAAAAAAGATTTAGGCAGTCTAGCACGATTTTGGGTATTTTGAAATAATCCTTTTTTGTCCTTTTGAGTATCCAATACTCCATTCCAATCACCCATTAATATACACGATTTGTAATCCCATTGTATTATTTTGGTGTGCAAAAGCTTATAAAATTTTTCTTGCTGTTGATTGGGTGCATATACTCCAATTAAGAGTGTTTTCTTCCCTTCTATTAAAAGTTCAATTGCGATGTATCTTCCTTGAACATCTGCCTCAATTAGTTTGGCTGTTAAATCTGTCTTTTAAGTATATAACTATACCGTTTTTCTTCTCTGGAGCAGATGCAACAAAATGTGTTCCCAATCTTGAATTTATCAAATATTTTTGATCTGTCACTCTAATATGTGTTTCGTGTAGACAAATTACATCATTTTTAAACTGTTTCAAATAGTGAAATATTTTCTTCCTCTTTTGCGGTGAATTTAAGCCATTAACATTCCAGGTCAAAAATTTAATTGCCATTCTTGGCACCTTGAAGCTTCTGGAGCGCCAGCTGGAAATCCTCCTGCACCTTTCTCTTCAGCCTTGCTCCTCCCACTGCTTCTGTTTTTGTAGTTTCTTGAACTTTCATTTGGGTTTGCTGTATCTTTAAGTCTTCTTCTCTTCGTTTAGCTGCAGCTCGGGTCTGTCTTTGATCTTTTGGTTCTTCTCTTTTTTTCTACTAATTCCAAAGGTTGAACAGTACCAAAAAGTTGCAATAAATCTTCTTCAATAAGCGAAATCTCTCCTTCAGCTTGTGGCAGTTTACCTTCCTTCTGTCCCTGTATTGCCGGCTCTTTTCTTCTCCTCATTTCCAGAGATGATGGGCATCCAGCCTTTAATACATTATTATAAAAATCTTTTGCTTTCCAAATTGTGTTAAGACGATACCTTTCTCCCAAGTAATTCACCACTAGTCCAGCTGGAACATCCCATCTAAACTGGATCTGTTGTTTTCCAAGTTCATCCACCAAAAAAGCAAACTCTTTTCTGCTTCTCAACATTTTTGGAGGGATTTCTTTCAGTACTAAAACCTCTTGTCCTGCCAGTTGGAGTTTATTTTTATAGAAGGCTTGTAAAATTTCATTTCGGATCCTCCTCGTTGTAAAATAAATCACAATATCTCTTGGCAATTGTTTCTGTCTGGCAAACCAGGAATTAACTCGATATATTTTGTCAATTTGCAATGAAAGATCTGCTTGTTGCTCTCCAGTTATCTTTGTAAAAGCCTCTGCAAAGATCTCTCTCAAATTCTCTCGATTGTGCTCTCTCAAACCTCTTACTTTCAGGGCAAATGCCATTGTTCTATATTGTAACATCACCATTTCATCGTCTACCCTATGCATCTTGATCTGAACTTCATTCATTTTATTTTCCAAGTTCACATTAGACTGATTAATTTCTTCTACCCTTTCATCCAACAATTCAATGTGTTTTGCCAGACCCTGAAATGCCATTACAATATCTTCTTTTTTCTCCATTGTTGGTGGAGATAGCAGCCAGTGTGGGTAGCACTCGCCCAATCGGCTGAAGGACTGAGTCAGCCAATAACGTTAAAGCCCGCCCTTGTTGCCGGACAGGTCTAGCTTTTGACTCAATCCCTTTAGTTGAACGGGCGTGTGGGTTTTTGGCTCTGTCTTTCTACTCCTTTTTCCTATTGCTCTGAATCGTGTTTTTTTTTCTGGTTTTGACCTTGGACTGTTTGACTTCGATTGTATTCTGGTGTGCTGATTATTGGACCTTGGATTGCTTGACTACGGCTTTTTTCTCTCTTCCTCGTGGCTTGCCTGACTTTGGACTGGTTTATTCGACTTAGTGAGTTGTCTATGTCCCCTTACTGACTATTGTGACTGGTGGAGATATTTATTGGTCAAGTTTCCTTCCCCTCCGGGGAGAGGACTCCTTTTTTGGTCCGTTGGGAAGCTAATTTGTGCCATTTACCTTTCTGTTGCTTTGGCCGCTGTCCCTACAAACGGAGGCGGTTTTTTCTTCCTTGGCGTTTGTGGCGGCCATTTTGATTCATCTGGCAAGCCGCCCCCTGCTTCTCTTAATACAGCGGAGCTTCGATTTAGTGACAGCTTGCCTTTCGTGTCCTGTGCCTTTTCACTGCTCCAGGCTGTTATCTACGGCCGTGAATTGTATTTCGCCGGAGCGAAGATTGTGATCTCCCTCCTGTCAGCTGAGTGTCGGCTGCTCTTATCGGCGACGGCTTGCTCCCTTTGACCGCCTCCTTGGCCGGCTGTCATTATCGTTTGAAGGTGCGCAGCCCTGCGTTTTTCCCCGGTCAGCTGTGAGGCTCCTGCAAGCTGGTTCTCAGTCTATTTGCCTTCCTCGCCGGACCAGCTTCTAACCAAGTTGGACCTTTCTCGTCACTATTGACTGGCCGCCATTTTGTTGCCTGTTTGTCATCGCGGCGGCCATTTTAAGTGCCTAAAAAGGAATCTCGTTTGGACATTGGACTTGTGGAGTGTTTGCACTCCCTCAAGTACATAAGGCGCTGGATTGTGGAGTTCTAACACTCCCTCATTGGCATTTCACCTGGTGTGTGGAGCTTTTACGTCCCCCCTTGGTCTATTAACGCAACGCTGGTGGAGTTTTTACGCTCCCTTGATTATACTTATTGCCAATTAGTGGAGTTTATCGCTCCCTTCAAGTGCCATGCTATCAAGGGCTTCCTGCTGGAGCTCTATATTGCCGGTCAAGACCTTGCTTAGCAGCTATGCCTAAAGCCCTGGCAAAGTTGAAACATGGCCGTTCGGCCAGTACTGCTGCCCATGTCCTGCCAGATTCTGCATCTCAGGACAGACCTCAGAAAAATGTGACATCTAAGGAGTCATTAACATCTTCTGATCCCTTGTTGACTCACCAGAGGGCACGCAAACATGGGGCATCTTCTAAATCTGAGAGGCGTCGGGACAAGGTCTTAACAAAGCTCTGCGAAAAGGCGAGCACTGATATTGCTGCAAAGAGCGTGGTGACCGCTCCTGTGACTGATAACCCGCCTCCTGGGTCGCTTTTTAGACCAGATACACCAGATCAGTTGCCTCTACATGATTGCCCGGTTACCATTTCTCCTTCTGATTTGTGGGGTTCTTCTGACCCTCCTCTGCCTGCTGCGCCTGTTCAGGAGGTTGTACAACCAGTCGCCTCTGCTCCTACGACTTCGTCTCCTGTAGCGGCGGTTTCCTGTCAACTGCTCTCTGAGCAACTTCAACTTATCGAAAATGCAGTGCAGAAATCTTTGGCTGCGCGAGATCAATCACGCAGTTGTTCTGAATTGGTGCGATCGACTTCTTCTGTCTCTCCTGAACGAAGGGCCAACAAGGAATCCCAGGGCCGGGCCCCTGATTCCCCTACTTGTTCTCACTCCAGTCAACCTTCAGTTTTGACGGATGTGGACTATTGTGACTCAGCTCTGTCTGATGATGAGAACTTGCCTCAAGAACAACCGGCCTTTACTGGTCTATTCCCACAATCTTTATTTAAGACCTTACTATTTAAGGCCGTTAACACGGCTTGTTTGTCCTCGCCTGCTGTCGATCCAGTTCCAGCTTCTGAGGCATTGGATCCCATGTTCACAGAGCCTGCCAGGCCTATTACTTCTATCCCGACATCTCCTCTATTTGTTGATGTGGTGAAACGACAGTGGTCCTCACCAGGTACGGCTCCTTCGTCTTCATCAAATGATCGCAAGTACTTCCACGTCGCTACCGAACTGGATTCTCTCCTTCAGGTGCCATCGGTGGACGCCCCTATTGCTGCCCTGTTGCCCAACGCCAACATTCCGGGTGATCCTGATGAGGGCCTGCGGCCAGATGAACGGCGCTCGGATTTGGTCCTCCAGAGGATGCATCAGGGTTCTGCCTGGGCTATTAGGGCCGCCACTACGGCATCGTTTTTTAACCGTACTACCTTGCTTTGGCTACGTCAGCTTCAAGAGAAGCTGCCCCCGGAGGACACACGGGTCAGGCACGATTTGAATAAAATTGTCGCAGCCTTGCAGTTTTCGGCGGACTCCACCCTGAACGCTGCTCGCTTCGCTTCCAAAGTGTTGGCTTCCATGGTCACTGCCCGTCGGCTTGTCTGGCTCCATCATTGGCAAGCGGATGCCCGCCATAAGTGGCACCTGGCTTCAGTCCCTTTTGGGGGGGCTCGCCTATTTGGTGATGCCTTGGAGCCATTTCTCACCGAAACCAGGGACAAGAAGAAAGTTTTGGCAGCTGCATTTCGAAGGGGGGACTCACGATTTACTCCTTATGCCCCTCGCTCCCAATTCCGAGGTGCTGATGGCGTGGGGTCGCCTCCTTTCTCTTCCGCTAGGCCTTACAGTAATTTTAACAGGTAACGGGACCCTCAAGATAGGCCCTCGCGGGGAAAACCCTTTGTGTCTAGGCGGCCCTTTTGAGGGGGAGAAGGTCGTTCCTACTGGCGCTGGTGCTAATTGCGTCGTAAATCCTCCCATTGGCGGCAGATTAGCCCTCTTTGTTGCTGCTTGGAAGAAGTCTACTTCCGATAAGTGGGTCCTGGCTACCTTAAGATCAGGGTTGGCCATTGAATTCCTTTCCCCTCCTCCGAGCACCTTTGTTTGCTGTCCCCTTTCTCATAATCCTGAAAAGAGAGCGCGTATGGACGCTGTGGTACAGCATCTTCTTTCCATCAGGGCTATCCAACCTGTTCCGCCCGAGCAAATCGGGTCGGATTTCTATTCCCGGGTTTTTCTAGTCCCTAAGTCCTCGGGGGGATGGAGACCCATTCTGGACGTAAAACGGTTAAATTGGTATGTTGTATACCGTAAATTTAAGATGCAATTGTTAAAATCCATCCTTGACGGTGTTAGGAGGGGCGATCTCCTTTCCTCTATCGACTTAACTGAGGCTTATTTGCATATCCCTACTCTCCCTTCCCATAGATGGTACCTGAGGTTTTGTTACGGGGGAGTTCACTATCAGTATAGGGCGTTGCCCTTTGGGCTTTCGTCTGCTCCACGTACCTTTACTAAGGTATTGGCGGCTTTAGCGGCTTCCCTTAGGGTTCAGTATATTAGGCTCCTCTGTTACTTGGACGACATTCTGGTGTTGTCCTCTTCCACCCACCAAGCTGTCCTAGATGTTAAACTCACCCTGGAAATGTTGGCTTTCCATGGATTTTCTGTTCATCTGGAAAAGAGCAACCTTGTTCCCTCTACCTCTCTAGTTCATTTAGGGTCCCTAATTGCTTCTGTTCAAGGTAGGGTGTTTCTTTCCCCTGACCGCCAAGATAGTCTGCGGGGTTTGGTGTCTCGGATTGAGGGATGTCGGTCTAGTTCTCCTTATATTCTTTCTCAACTCTTGGGGAAGATGATTTCGGCCATTGCCATTGTTCCCTGGGCTCACTCCACGCCCGGGAGCTTCAATGGTTTCTCTTACCTTTACAGAAGTTGGGCAGAGCCACATCAACCAGGCCGGTCCCCGTTCCCTCCTCAGTCCTCAAATCCCTCCGGTGGCGATCCCCATCAATATCAGCGGGCTGTCTCTTCCTAGAACCCCAACGGGTGGTTCTAGCCTCCGACGCCAGTCTCCAGGGCTGGGGTGCCCATTGCCAAGGTCAACTGGCCCAAGGGACGTGGAGCGAATTGGAGGCTCGTCGTCCGATCAGCTGGTTGGAGTTGCACGCTGTCTTCCTAGCCCTCAGACCCTTCCGCCATCTGGTCTCCGGGACTCATGTCCTTGTGCTAACAGACAATGTGACAGCTAAGGCACATTTGAACAAGTTAGGGGGCACCAGGTCCAAGTCCCTCTTGTCTCTGGCCATGAAACTGGGTCTCTGGGCGGAACGTCATCTCGAATCGTTCCGGGCGGAGCACATATCTGGGGTCGCCAATGCTCAAGCAGATTTGCTGAGCCGTCAAGCAGTGGACAATGCAGAGTGGCATCTTCATCCCAGGATATTTCAGGACCTGGTTCATCGGTTCGGAGCTCCAGTTGTGGACCTGTTTGCGATACATGCCAATGCTCAGCTGCCCCGTTTCTTTGCCCGGTTTCCGGAACCTCAGGCGGAAGCCATCGATGCTCTTCGGGCTCCATGGACGGACGGTCTGTTGTACACCTTTCCCCCGACATCCTTGCTGCCCAAGGTCATCCGCCGGATTCTGGACGAACAGGCAGAGGTGATTCTCTTGGCTCCTCATTGGCCATGCAGAGCATGGTTTGCGGACTTGGTCTCCCTCTTTGTCGCTCCCTCCTGGCGCATTCCTCTCGACGCGGACGTGCTGATGCAAGGGGCGTTGAGTCATCCGGACCTTCCTTGGCTCAGCCTGACTGCCTGGAGGTTGAGCGGCTCACCCTGACGAGTGCTCATGTTCCGGGGGATGTGATTAAGACAATCCAGGCGTCGAGACGCCCCTCCACGGACCAGATCTATTCTGCAACTTGGCGGTCATTCTGCTCATGGTGTGACCGGGCTGAGGTGAATGTGCTCCAACCTTCTATTGTGGACATTCTTGTCTTTCTACAGCGAGGTCTCTCCAACGGTCTTGCGCCCAACACGTTGCGTCGCCAGGTGGCCGCCATTTCGTCTGTACTTACCTGCGGTTCGCTGTCATCGCTGGCTCAACATCCTCTGATTAGACGTTTCTGCGGGGCGCCACGAACCTGTCACCTCTGGCCCTGCATTGTTACCCTACTTGGGACCTTCTGTTGGTTCTCGAATCCCTCATGGGCCCTCCGTATGAACCGCTGAGGACGACCTCTCTCCGGTTGCTGTCTTGTAAAGTCGCCTTTTTGGTGGCTGTGACCTCGGCTCGCCGCATTTCAGAGGTGGCGGCCTTGTCCATCCGAGCCGATCTCTGCATGTTTCACCCAGACCGTGTTGTCCTCCGCTTGGACCCTACCTTCGTGCCGAAGGTCAACTCTGTCTTTCATCGTTCACAGGAACTTATTCTACCAAATTTCTGTCCGTGCCCATCTCATCCTCGTGAGCGTCATTGGCACACTCTGGACATCAGGCGAGCGTTACGGATTTACATCAAGCGGACGGCGGATATCCGTTGGCCGGAAACATTATATGTCTCCTTCCTTCCCGTCTCATTGGGTCTCAAGGTGTTGTCTTCTACTGTTGGCCGCTGGATTCGACAGACCATCGCTTCAGCTTATGACTTCCGTTCTCTGCCATGACCTTCCCGGGTGATGGCTCATTCCACACGCAGCGCGGCCACGTCGGCGGCCTGGGCTACTCAAGCTCCGTTGTTGGAGATTTGCAGAGTGGCTACCTGGACCTCGCCTGCACCATTCATACGGCACTATAAACTGGACAAGTTTGCTTCGGCTGAAGCCGCGTTTGGTCGTCAGGTGTTACAGCGGGTTGTGGCCAGTGAAGTTGTTTCGGACCAGCCTGGCCCCTCCCAGACTTTGGGACAGTGAACTGGGGTATGTTCCACACCGGCTGCTGTCTCCACCAACAATGGAGAAGGGGCGTTGGTCCTACCTGAGACGCTCCTTCTCGTTGTGTGGAGACAGCAGCCAGACCCTCCCTTTGCCTGTCTGGTCCTGTTGTTGCCTTCCTTCTTGAGTCTTTCCTTTCTGCCTACCCACACACCGAGTCTGCCATTATAGTCCTTTGCCAAAAGCTGGACCTGCCCAGCAACAAGGGCGGGCTTTAACGTTATTGGCTGACTCAGTCCTTCAGCTGATTGGGCGAGTGCTACCCACACTGGCTGCTGTCTCCAAACAATGAGAAGGAGCGTCTCAGGTAGGACCAACACCCCATTTCCTTATTCTGAATTTGGATAACCTCCTTAATTTCAGCCATCTCATCAGACACTCCCTTAATTTTTCCCTCTAAAACAGAGGTTTGCTGCTTAAAGGCCTCCTGTAAAGACTCTTGTAGAGCTTCCAAAGTCAATATTTGTAGATTTGGAGTAGACAAAGATTGTAGTTTAGATGGTTGTGCTGGTGATCCTCCAGCACTTTTAAAAGAGCCGGGTTTTGTTTGCTTAGAAGCCATTTTTAACTTTCAATTTATACTTCTTGCAGCAACCAAATCAATAAGTCCAATTGTTTTTAAATCTTTTGTAAATATTGTAATTTATTTAAAGTCCATACTGTAATCTTTCCACTTTAAATCTTTCTTTCTTTAATATAGAATCCAATAATCTTGAACAGCCTTAAAAGCGCTAATGATGTTAACAATCACTTTCACTATAACTTTCACTTTTCCACACCCTGTTACAGTTCAGGCGCCATTTTTCCTTTCCTTTTTTTAAAATGATCTTAGAAGGAAGAAATATGGATACAGAGTTAAAGTTCAGTACTCACAGTTACTAGGACTCCTGTTTTTGTTCTGCCTGCTTTGGGATTAATTTAAAACTGAATGTTGATTGCAGGGATGGTTGCAGCGTCTTGTTCTGCTTGGAAGCAGAAAAGTCCCGGATCCAGAGCTCTGTTGGGCTACCAGGGAGCTCTCACCCTTCAAGCTCCAGAATTATTCCTAGGGCTTTTGGGGAGCTCTATCTTTGTCCGCTGTTCACCTTCCCCTCCTGAGGGGAAGGTTTCTAAACCGCTAGACAGCTGATTTGCGCTATCTTGGCGGTTTTTACGAGATTGTGGGGCTGACGATCTGAAAGGAACGTCTGCCAGCGCCTGAGGTGCCACCGGAAGTCTGTCTTTGTAACATCTTGATCCTCCTTTGGGAGCAACACAATATTGGCTTCTTTTCATGTCAGCGATATATTTCCACACTGTAGTATATCATTCATTGTGACCTTTAGTGGTTGAAGAGGTTCATCCTTGAAACATAGTATTAGCTTGTGAGACCATCTGGGCCTGGGGCTTTTCCTGGCCTCATTTTTTTAATAGCTTCTGATATCTCAAAAGCAGTTATTGGATCATTCATAAACTGTCTCTGGGTTTGTGATAGTTTAGGTAACTGTTCTCTTAAAAAGTTTTAAAAGGTTATTTTTAACATATCACTCTCCTGTCTTTTATACAAATTTGAGTAAAAATTATGAAAGGACTTTTTAATGAGTTCATTGTCTGTTGTTATATTATTGCCTTCACAAATTTTTCCAATTATTGTCTTAATTTATATGCTAACTATCTGCCTGGTTTATTTGCAAATTCAAAATGTCTTTGTTTTGCATAGTTCAATTTTGTTTCTATTTCCTGTATAGTTAACATAGATAATTGTTGCTGTAACAATTTAATATGGTGTAAAAATTTTAGGATCTATCGGTGTCTTTTGCAACTGAATTTTTTTCTGTCTAATTTCGTCCAATATCCTTTGTATCTTTTCCTGGAAATTTTTCTTTTCTAAGCGATTGCACTGTATAAAATAGCCCCTCATGACTGCTTTACTTGCATCCCATACTGTCGTTAACCTTCTCCCTTTTCCCAAATTATTCTCAAAATATTCTTGCAATTTCTTTTTATACTTGTTGTGCCCACGTGACACCCCTCCTGCGCGAGCTGCACTGGCTCCCAGTGGTCTTCTGGGTGCGATTCAAGGTGTTGGTCACCACCTTTAAAGCGCTCCATGGCATAGGACTCGGGTACCTTCAAGACCAACTTCTGCCACCAATAGCCTCCCACTGGCCAGTTCGCTCCCACAGAGAGGGTCTCCTCAGGATGCCATCGGCCAAGTTATGTTGGCTGGTGACACCCAGGGGGAGGGCCTTCTCTGTGGGAGCCCCAGCCCTGTGGAATGAACTGCCCCTGGAAATACGTAAGATCTCCGACCTCCGGGTATTTTGCTGTGCACTGAAGACCCTGTTGTTCCGCCAGGCCGGGCTATCAACATAATAATTTTAAATAGGGGTATTTTAAATTGCTGGGGTTTTAAATTGAGCCGAATTTATTTAATAATTTTAAATTTTTAATTGATGTTTGTCTTGTGTTTTTAAATAGGCTGTACACCGCCCTGAGTCCTTCAGGAGAAGGGCGGTATAGAAATAAAATTATACTTATACTTATAGTCTTTTACAATCCTTTCCTTTTGTAGAATAGTTTCATTTAATCTCCATCTGAAACTCGAGCTCTTTCCTCTTAAAACTAAAAGCACAGGATTATGGTCAGAGAAAGATTTAGCCAGAGTGTCCACTCAGAATTTTATTTGTGAGATTTTTAGATATCCGTATCATGCCAATCCTTGAAAAAGATTTTTGTCTTTCAGAGAAGAAGGTATATTCTTTGGCATCTCCATTTTTATATCTCCATGAATCTATTAATACTAGATTATCCGTCATCTCAAAGAAAGTCTTAGATAATTTACCCTGTGAAGGTTTAACCCCTTTGATGGATGTTCTATCCAAAGCTGGTGTAGTCATTCCATTCCAATCCTCCAACATCCCAACATCAGCCAGTTGCCATATGAGAAAGGCAGTAACTGATCTGTTAAATTATCAAAAAATTTGCTTCTATCATCATTTGGCTTTTATACGCCCACCAGTATTGATTTTATCCCATTAAGTTCTATTTCCACTGCTACAAATCTACCATGTTCATCTGCTATAAGTAGCTTAGATTTGAATTGGGGTTTTATATATAAAACAAGTCCATTAATCTTTTTTACACCGGCTGATACAAATTATTCTCCTAATCGTTTATTTATCAAATATTTCTTGTCTTGTTTCTTAATATGTGTTACTTGAAGACAGATTATATCCAGAATAAGTTTCCTCAAATAGTGAAATATTTGTTTACCTTTAGATGAGGCATTTGCTCCATTAATATTCCATATGATAGACTTAATCTCCATCTGTAAGCACTGTAATAGATTCCTGTACAACTATCTTGGCTACATCTTCTTTCTTTCTTCTTCTCTCTACCACATCTTCTTCAATGCCACCTTTTGGGTCTTGCTTGACCACTAACTTCTTTTCTATACCGATTTCTCCACATGGATCTAGAATTAATTCATATCTTCTCAAAAATGCTTTCTCTATGGAATTCAGCCTAAATCTTTACTCATGGTAAGTAACTATCACCCCTTCCAATTTATCCAAACGGAATGATTTTTTTCTCTACTTCAGGATATCAGTAATTCTCAAAATTCTGACTGGAATTTCCTTCAGAACAATAATATCTATATTTTCCATTTTCAGCCTGTACTTAAAATGGCAATCCAGAACCTGATCCCTTGTTATTTTTCTTGCAAAGTGAATTAGAATATCCCTTGTTTGTTTTCTCGTGGTGGCAAATTGGGAGTTTATTCTATATGTCTTATCCAGATCAAATTCTATTTCCTTTTCCTCTTTATTAATTAACTGGGCCAAGGCCTTCACCATATTTGATCTGATATCTTCTCTTAGTTGTTCAGATATTCCACGAAATCTTAATTGAAATTCTTTAATTTGAGCTTCCAGAGTTGTTATCCTATCCAGTTCAGCTTCACATAAGACATTTGTCTTCTCCAATCCATGCTCCATATAGTCTACTCTGGCTTTCACCTGTTTCATGTCATTTTTCGGACCTTTACTTTCTTCCAGGAGTTCCCTTGCGAGTGAATCGATCTTGATTTCCATCCAATATTTTGGATATGCTCTTGCATTTTTAATATGTTTTCATCCATAAATGGCTTCCTTCCATATCTCCTGATAATTTCTCTGTCTTTTTTCTTGGAGACATCTTTTGGTTTTAAAATTGAATTTAAAAAAGTAAATCTGTTTATATACGTATGTATGTATGTGTATATGTGTGTGTGTGTGTGTGTATACACATATATATATATATACACACACACATGCATACACATACACACACACAACAATGCCTGCAACTATTTATGAAACCTGCAGTCATATTAAAAACAATTGGCAGATTAATTAGTTTTCTCCCAAATCAGTAAAGTTTCTTCTTTCTCACAATTTTGTATCACATTAAATTGAACAGACTTAATCCACATAGAAATGGCAACTGTAAGTGCAAATACGTAATTCTTTCAAAAAGTAAATATGGGATGTTCTTAAAAAAATAACCCATAAAATACACAGGAGACCTGATTCTGTACCAGCACATTTATTTCCCTGAAAACAAGCAAGCTTCCAACAGAAGAGAATATTCTGAGCAAGTTTCATCTCCTTCCCTCAGTAATACCAAATGTCAGCGTTCCAGAAAAAACCCCAACTCCAAGTAAAGACAAGGGAGCAAGCATTTTCCAAAGTTCTCTTTACTAGAATAGGCAAACTGGCACATCTGGGGAAAACCGAATCTGAAAAGCCCGGGTTTTCTTTCAGTAAGTCAGAGCTCCCAAAACCATCCCCTTTTCCACCCAGTCGGTCACATGCTCCAATCAACATCCGTTCCATCCTGATCCAGCCCCCTGACCACTCCTCCTCCAAATGCTGGATCACCCTGACCTTGACCGACAGGAAGAATGCTATTATGTCTACTAATCCCCTCTCCTAAATCCCCCTCCTACTTTCCCACACATGAGAAGGTAGCAGCATTGTAGCTTCTGGCCTAATATGGCTTCCAAAGCTGACAATGACTATGCCTGCAAGTTATAATTCATTGCAAGATAAACTAATTTTGGCAAAACAAGCATTCCCTTAGTATTTTATTTTTTTCAGTCTTTCATTTTCTGCTGGGATTAGAAAACTGGGAAACTTTTCTGGCTGGGAGAAATTGGTCTTTCTGCTACCTTCTATGAATTGCATAGTAGATGAGACACACATTTATTCACATATTTCCACTTATATATGTCCATAAACTACTCATAATATCTTTAGATTTTTGGTGTGGGTGCAAAGTAATGAGAAGAAATGTGGTTTTCTAAGGAGGAATTGTTTATGAAAATAACTGGTTGTATTGTCTAATTCCTACAGTGGAAAAAAAGAAGGAAACAATAACAGAATCAGCAGGCCGACAACAGAAAAAGAAAATAGGTAATGCCAAGTGCTGAAGTTTGGGTGTGCTGCAGAGTAGAGTAGAGTAGAGTAGAGTAGGGTAGGGTATTCTTTATTGACCAAGTGTAATCGAACACACAAGGAATTTGTCTCTGGTGCATAAGCTCACAGTATACATATAACAGCAAGTAATAAGTCACAGGTCATAATCATAGATATAATCATTAATCATAAGTTACAAACAACAAATCATAAGAAACCAATAGGAGAAGATAGTAGGAAAATTGAGAAGATGAAAAAAAACCCAGTGCTGTGAGAATTAAGTGTTCAGCAGAGTGATAACATGGAGGAGGGGGAGAAACTATCTTTATGTCTGGTTGTTTTGGCATGTAATGTTCTATAACAGCGTCCTGAAAAAAGAAGTTGAAACAGTTCATGTCCAGGATGTGAGGAGTGTGTAGATATTTCCTCAGCCCATTTTCTGGTTAATGCAGTATACAGATCCTCAGTGGAAGACACGCGGTTTGCAATTGTTTGGCTGATTACAGCTTGCCAAACTACCAATTGGCAGGATATCAGGAATGGGCAGTAAGTGGTATCTAAACAGAATGGTACCAGGAGATGCATACAGCCCATGAGCTGCCTATCCATGTTTTTGGTTTATGCTTTACCCTGTTTTAAAACTGAATAAGCAGTGATATTGTTCTTGATTCTGGAATTTAGTCATGGAGTTCAATTTAAACATGAAAAATAGTAGTGACCTTCCATTTCCAGTTGGAAGTTTTCTTACAACACAGTGTTTATCAGTGCCTACAAAGTTTTGAAAAAAAGGACTCCATTAGATTGCACTTTTAGGACATGGGTAGTTGATCTGAATCTTCAGACTTCCCAATATGCCTCTGTTTTATCATAAAGTGTTTTAGATGATACTTGGCTCATTGGAAGTAAGTTTCTGATTTTGTAAATTGATCTAACATTTTTAATGCTTTTCAGAGAGGCAAGAAGAGAAACTGAAGAACAACAATAGAGATCTGTCAATGGTGAGGCTGATCCTGTTCAATAGAATTATGAATGTGGTTGTAAATCAAGGACTACCTGTACAAGACTTCTTCCGTCTTGTATAAATAATCCCAGATTACTTCAGCTTTCTGAGTAATCTGGGATTACTTATACAAGAGGGGAAAATTGCTGGGTTACTTTAGTTTAATTAGCTTGTTTGCTGGGTTATATTATAGCTCATATAATCATTCAGCAAAGTCTGGTGCTTGTCCATTTGGTCAAGTTGTTCTTTGTAATCATTCTTGGACCATAGGGGGTACCAGAAATTTAATTACAAGAGTTTTTTGTCTCTTCATAACTTCTGTAGGAACACTTCATATCTTGATAGAGTATTGAGTACTTTCAGGTTTTTTCAGTGCACCTTTTTAACAACCTATATAACTTTACAAAATTGAAATCAACATTCTAAAAAACCAAAATTCTTAATACATTTTTCTCTTAATTTTAATCCAACACATAATAAATTGTCAAATGTAAATAACTTTATATTTATAAAGCTACAGTATTTCTTTACTCAAATTCAATCTACTCCTCAAATCGCAAAGTCAAAAGTTGATTTTCAAATTGAGCAGTTTTTGAATAAAAATAATAGCTGCATTTACCACAAGAGATGCGAAGTAACCGGATTAAGCTATTTCTTTGTGTTTCAATCTTATTTGTATGGTCGTAAAATACTCGACAGGATTTAGTAATGATGAATATTAATTCACATACTAAGACCAAGAAGCAGATATTAGAGATATGCACAATCTACAATAAAAATATAAAGACTGGATATAGTTTTTTGGAATGGAAGAGAAATAATCCATGAATGATTGAGGGAATTTGTCAGAATCCACTGCAGAAATTGGGCATCATTTTAGAATCAGAGTTAGAAAGAGCCAATGAGATCATGGAATACCCCGATCTGTTGAGCATAGGAAGCCAAGGTTCTGAATTAAAGCATCCCAAGAAACCTGTGCTGTCTGTGTTTATCTGGTGAAGAGAACCTGCGCCTCCATGGGTACTTGGTCCATTGGTCAAACTGTTAAAAGGAGGTCAGGACTTATTCTTCCTTATTCCAAAGGGGCAAAACAGATTTAAGTTACAAAAATTCAGATTTGGAATGACTGTTAGAAAACAGATCCCAAAAACGTTGGGCAGTTAGTTAGAGTGCTGGTGGACTCCCCTTCACTAGATATCCTCAAGGAAAGGCTACTCTTTCTGGAGTGTTTTACTTTGGATCCTACACTGAACAAAGAATTGCACTTGATGTTCTAAATACAGTAGCCACTCCAAATCTGTTATACTGGACTTTCTGCTTTTGTGGTTCAGCTTAACTCAAATATCCAAATCTCTCCAGGTGGAATCATCAGATTTTATTTGGAAACACATTCCTAATGAGATTTAAGTATTCTGACTTTTCTGACTTTTAATCTATTCTTTTTAAAAACTGGAAGCCAGTAAACATTTGAGGTTCACAAAGCCTTTGATATTGCCAGTTCCAGGGTGGATTTGATTTAAATCGAGTTGATTTAAATCACAATTTAAATCATGATTTAAATCACTAGTAAAAAGGCTTGATTTAAATCAACTCAATTTAAATCATAATTTTTAAAGAGCAACTGTCATCTCTGCTACTCCTTTGACCCACTGTTGACTCACCGATAGTCCCAGTGTTGCAGAATATACAGCCTCATGCTACATAACTAAGCTCCATTTCATGCTGAATAAACTAAATTATTTATGTATCTTAAATAGAAAACTATCTTACAATAGATTTTTACCCCAAAAGTTTTTTATTAAAATAAATTCGATAAAAATCAAAAAAATCCGATTTAAATAAAATCCTATTTAAATAAAAAAATCTGATTTTTTTGATTTTTTTAAAAAAATCATTGATTTTTATCCACCCTGGCCAGTTCCCAAGCCAGGACTGGAAACAATCCTGTGCTCAGTTCCAAAATTTTTAAGTATCCTGGATAGATCATTATTATAGTATTAGTTGAAAAACAACCTACCCTCAATACTGTACTATCTAGACAGTATAATCCTTCTTTAGATTATTACTTTTTAAATAGAAGAGAAACTTAATTAGACAAAATAGGGCAGCAAGACAATTGTCTGGGATTGGATGATATGATTGTATGATGGCAGATTGTTTCATGACCTGATTTAATGCAGTGGGATTGACTTTAAAAGCCATAAATGACTTGAGACTAAATTACCTGAATGAGCATAAAATACACAGATATATGGTTGCTATGATATATTCTTTGGTGCCAGGTAATTTTAACATTAACTGTGGTATTTATGTTTATTTTAAAAGATTTGTATGGCTACCCATCTTAAAACAACTCTGGGAGGCTTACAACAGTAAAACTATAAAAACCATACACTCCCCCCCCCCCACCTTTAAAAAACCAACTCCTCAATTAACTTTTCAGGGTGCCCTAACATTTATCTGCACACTCTACTACTTTTATCACACTGCCTAGTGAAAAGCCAGGTTTTAATGACCCTCCAGAAGGCTAAGAGGTGAGGCCTACCAGATTGCTTTGTAAATCCCTTTCTTCCCTCAGCCTCTCTTTCGTACTTTGGATTCTTATTTATCAAATAGTAATGTTTTCACTTTTTTTATTGCAGGTTCGCATGAAGTCCATGTTTGCCATTGGTTTCTGTTTCACTGCTCTGATGGGAATGTTTAATTCCATGTAGGTGATTATTGGTACTGTTTTTACTTAAAATTACTTTAAAAATGAGGGATTCTTGGTACTTTCTGAGCTTAGTTGCTTTCTTGCAGACATTTCATTAGTTAACATCAGTGCTAATAGGAAATTGGATTTGCTTTCATTTTATATTCTAGTGGCTTGCCCTGTCAGTGTTGGTGGGGGTGGTCTTGGAAGTTTTGGTCTTTTTGTTCCCCTTTTGGCTTGATTATATCTTTTGCACAGTATATACATATCATTAATGTCTATATGTCTATTGAGGGCCAAAAGCAAGAATCCTTGCTGTTGTTGACTGAGGTTTGATTTTTTGCCTTGATGTTGGTGGACTTCCAACTGCCAGGAACTTGCATGAAGCGTCTGCAGGCGTGTGAGTTTGAGCCTGCTCTTGGATTGTAGGTGTGCCCTGTGGGCAGAAACTTTGAAGAATGGACTGGGAATTGCTGGATTGTGAGGATTTTGCGGGATGGTGGTTGAATAAAGGCTGACAAGCTTTCACCTAGCATATGTTGCTTGTGTGCCAACCCTGGGTCATAACAAAATGTCTCCAACTGAGGCTCACCCATTGCACTGCATAGGCTTCATTTTCCCAGACTGCCCACCTGTACTTGGCTTCGGAGATTTTTCTAGAGGTGTAGGCACGTAGTTGTCAGGCATGCCTCCTTTCAGATTTCAGGAAAGAATGACCCCAACTCCATTTTCATAGATAAAGGTACTTTTACTAAAATTGAACTGAATGCAGCCAAGGAAAGAAAGATCTGAGGCAGTAGGCGTGAAAATCACATATAGAAAGCATCCCCTCCCAACTGTCCAGCGTAAATCATCCAATCCAAAGGTCCTCCAGAGGTCAGGTGGAATCACACGTCTGTCAGTGTCATCAAACTGGAATGTCAGGACCGTTGACTCGATAGCAGCTTCAAAGGCACAGGACTGCAGCTAAGATTTGCTTTCGTTTCTCATTTCCTCCCATCCTCCAGCACGCTTCCCACTCTAGCAACTTCCTAACTCCCCCCTCCCCCCGTTACCATGGCAGCCGACAAGCAAGCATTGAAAGAGCGGAGGCTGATATTCGGGCCCCCTTCAAAAAAGACATTATTCCTGGAAAAGATAAAAGGGAGATCAATATACAATATGTACACGGAGTAAAGATTAGGGTTTATCAGGATATTTGGTATGAAACATTTGTACTTTCTTCGGCGCTCGAACATCCTTTTTACTTACCCATTCAGCCTTTGACAATGGGAAATGTTTCCAGGCCACCAAATACCACGATGCTTCCTGGAATCCAAGATTTCCTTGACCTCAAAGTGCTGTTCTCCTAGACTTCCTGTGGCTCCGTGATTGCCGATGGACGCTCCTTTAGGAGCTCCAGCCCCGTGATTCCGTTTGCCGCTAGAACAGCGAAAATCAGCTGTCTAGCGGCTCAAAACTCCCCCCCCCAGGGAAAAAGGGAGAGACAAGAGCAGAAGGGTCTGGGTAGAGCTCCCCTAGACCCCCAGGTTTTTCTTTTTAAGCCTGGGGTTTGCAGGGTGAGAGCTCCCTGAAAGCCCTTCAGTTGCTCCGGATCCGGGATGAGTCTGCTTTATGCAGACCGAGGCGTCGCGACCATACCAGCAACACAATTTTAAGGATTATAAGAAATTTGGACTTTGGATACTGGCAGAGCAAATCAGGAGAACAAAAAACGCAAATACTGATCTTTAACTCCGTTTAAAAAAGAAAAAAAATGGCGCCTGAGGGCATGAAATCCAAACTTACTAGTGAAAGTGATTGTTAACGTTGTAACATTGTTAAAGCTACTGGATTATACATCAAGAAAAAGATTTAAAGTGGAAGCGGGATGGAAAATACTATGGTATTGACTTCACCTAATTTACATTTCTAAATTGTGCAGAAAATAGCTGGACTTATTGACCTGATAGCTGAATAAATATAAAATGAAGATTGAAATATGGCTGACATTAGGGCTGGAGGATCATTGTCTGGTGAGTCAGCAAACTCACAAGTTGTGACTGTAAAGGTTTTTCAAGAACTTTTAAATTCTTTTACTTCTGCTTTCTTGGAATCAATTGATAGAATTTTTCAAAAACAACTTGGAGAATAACAATTATTTGCTGGCTGGAAAAGATGATGAAACTAACCAGAATAATGTGACTGGAGGATAAAAAAGCGGCTGTCAGGATTGAGATGGAAGTTGGTACAGTGGAAACAGAGGTTTTGGCAGAGGCTTCCACGTAACTAATTGAAAAACCACAAGTAGACTCTTTACTGCAAACCGAAAAATTTTATCGTGACAATTCCTAGTCTTACAGACAGAGGAATGAACTGATTGATTATATAAGCAGGAAGAATCAAAATGGGGGTTTCAAACCAGAGGAAATAAGTCCAAGAAGAGAATGAGTTTTCAAGATACATCAACCTCAAATCAAAATTCAAAAATTTCCGAAAATAAAAGCAGGGGGACGAGCAATGCTGAAGAAGAAAGTATTACTGAAGAAGAAGGACTGGAAAAAATATAGGAAAAATGGAAGATTAATTTCTTTTGAGGAGGATTTTAGTAATAATTATTGTTTTATTGAAGTAAAAAGGCTTAATTAGAATTGGATAGCTTTTTTAAACTTATTGAAGTATTAAAATGGTTAACTTAAAAGTTAATGGATAGTTTTTTAAAAAAAAAAGTTTTGAAACTTATATTTTGAAGAATGTCTTATTGATAAGAAGGTAGGGAAAGGATCCTAGCAACAATTGTGAAATGTGATAAGAGAAGATTAATTTCTTTTGAGGAGGATTTTAGTAATAAATCTGAAAAGTTTACTGTTTCATTGAAGTAAAAAGGCTTAATTAAAATTGGATAGCTTTTTAAAATTTATTAAAGTATTAAAATGGTTAACTTAAAACTTAATGGATAGTTTTTTTTAAAAAAAAATGTGTTGAAACTTGTATTTTGTAAAATGTCTTATTGATAAGAAAGTATGGAAAGGATCTTAGTAACAAATGTGAAATGTGATAAGAGAATTTATAAAAGGAAGGTTGATGAATAATCTTTAAAAGGGAAGTTAAAGAGTGTGAGGGAGTTTTGAATCTTGTAGTAAATTAATCGAATTCGGTTTTAATTGGGTAGTTTTAAATTTGGGCCAAAAATTATTTAATTGTTTTTTAAAATGTTTTTAAATTTTATATGCTATGTTTTATCCTGGCTGTATACCGCCCTGAGTCCCGCAGGAGAAGGGCGGTATAGAAATAAAATAAATAAATAAAATAAAATAAAATAAAATAAAATAAAATAAAATAAAATAAAATAAAATAATAAAATAATAAAATAATAAAATAATAAAATAATAAAATAATAAAATAAAATAAAATAAAATAATAAAATAAAATAAAATAAAATAATAAAATATAATAAAATAAAATATAATAAAATATAATAAAATATAATAAAATATAATAAAATATAAAATAATAAAATAATATAAATAAGTTAGTTTATTTTAGCTTATGTTTGTTAAATGTTATACCCTGTTTTTGCTCTGGGAAGTCGGGGGTGGGGGTGGGGAGGGGGGATTGAAGGATGGTTGAGGATAAAATTGTTTTTGAATTT
The DNA here is from genome assembly GCF_029215685.1 of Pituophis catenifer annectens. NCBI lineage: Eukaryota > Metazoa > Chordata > Lepidosauria > Squamata > Colubridae > Pituophis > Pituophis catenifer. The sequence continues at coordinate 102,910,142 of NW_027256883.1, read as the reverse complement.
TTTTTTTACTAAAATAAAAAGATAGATAAATGTATTAATAGAAAAGCAAGAAATTTGGGGGGAATAAATGAAATGATAAAATTAAGATATGATACTGTCGGAATAACAAGAAGATACAAAAGATGTACTCAGATGATACACTGTATGATTGATTAAGAATTGTATGTTTGTTCGTTAATAAAATAAAAACTTTTTAATATAAAAAAAAGTGCTGTTCTCCTTCAATCAGAATGGGGACAGGAGGAGGTTCTTGGTCTGGACGCAAAGGGGATGAATGTTCCGGTTTTAGCAAACTGACATGGAATACCGGATGAATTCATTGTAAATTTTTTGGTAACTCCAATTGAACCGTGACTGGGTTAATGACCCAAACTATCGGGAAAGGGCCCACATATTTGGGTCCAAGCTTTTTCGATTTTTGGGTAGTTTGCAAGTATTTGGTGGAAAGGTAAACCATGTCACCAACTTTATAATCTTGTGCCTGACCCCTTTTTTTATCGGCCTGGGCCTTATGTGCTCGATGCGCTTCATCGAGTGCCTTACAAGTTACTGCCCATATGTCTCATAGCTGTTCGATCCAATCAATCAGAGAGGGGTGTTCTGGAATTGGCACAAAGTCTTGGCCAGAGGCCACCTTGAAAGGGGTGAACCTAGTGCTGCTATGTATGGAGTTATTATAGGCCACCTCTGTGAATGGCAATAACTCTGCCCAGTTATCTTGCTGATAATTGACATAACACCTCAAATACTGTTTCAGTACGGAATTGGTTCTTTCAGAAGCCCCATTTGTCCGAGGATGGTGGGCGGAGTTTAATCCCTAGGCGGAGCCTATTAACACTAGGAACTCTTTCCAGAAATGGGAGGTAAATTGGACACCCCTATCAGAGATTATACGCTTTGGGACACCGTGTAACCTGTACACATGTTGGACAAACATTTTCGCAAGTGTTTTAGTGGAAGGAATCTTGGGACATGAGATAAAATGCACTTGTTTGGAAAACAAATCAGCGACCACCCAAATAACTGTGCTCCCCCCACTTTCGGGCAATTCCACAATAAAATCCATGGAGATCTGTCTCCAAGGGGCATCTGGCCTGGCAACGCTCTGAAGCAATCCAGGCGGCTTCCCCGGAGGTCTCTTGGCCGAGGCACACATGGGGCAGCGAGCTACGTATGCCTCTATGTCTTTCTTGAGTGCGGACCACCAGAACTGTCGTTTGACTAAATGTAGAGTTTTGACAAATCTGAAATGCCCAGCAACTTTGGCATGATGAGCGTGCTGTAAGATCGTTGTTCTCAGACTGGCGGGAACATAAAACTTGGCTCCCACCCAAGCCAGACCATTGCGCAGTATACACTCATTTGAGTGGGCTTGAAACCACTCGTCGGTCTTTAGAACTTGTATTCACTGAGACAAGTCGCCCGATAAAGCTGGATCTGCCTTAGCCTGCGCTTGAGTAGTTACTGGTGCCACCAGCTGAGTTGAGGGGATGATTGGCCGAATCACTTCCTCTCTAGCACTGTTGTATTGCAGCAATCTGGAAAGTGCATCTGCCATAAAGTTCTTCCCTCCAGGAAGATAGCGCAGGGAATTTTTTTTTTTTTAATTTGATTTATATGCCGCCCTTCTCCGGAGACTCAGGGCGGCTTACAATGGGTTAAGCAATAGCCTTCATACTTTTGTATATTTATACAAAAATATAGAGCTATCCAGGGAGCCTGGATAGCTCTGCAGACAAGGCACTGTAATTTAACACCAGCTGTCTGCAATTAAAGTAAGTTCGAATCTTGCCAGGCTCAAGGTTGACTCAGCTTTCCATCCTTTCTAAGGTAGGTAAATTGAGGACCCAGTTTGTGGGGGCAATAAGCTGACTTTGTATAAAATATACAAAAGTATGAAGGCTATTGCTTAACACACTGTAAGCCACCCTGGGTCTCCGGAGAAGGGCGGCATATAAATCAAATTAAAAAAAAAAAGTCAGCTTATTGCCCCCACAAACTGGGTCCTCAATTTAAAACGTTTGAAATGCTGAGCCCAATAGACTTGCTTTGGGGATAGTTTATGTGGCGTTTTCAAAGCTTCCAAGTTCTTGTGGTCAGTCCACACCTTAAAAGGGTGCTTAGCCCCTTCAAGAAATTGCCTCCATGTTAACAGTGTCCAACGCACTGTGAAAGCCTCCTTCTCCCATATGGCCCATTTCCTCTCGGTCTCCGTTAGTTTACGGGAAGCATAAGCACTGGGTTGCAGCTTTCCATCTGCATTCATTTGCAGAAGTACTTTCCCTACAGCTACATCACTGGCATCAGCCTGTACAACAAACGTTTTTTCCATGTCGGGATGTTTAAGGACTGGTTCAGCAGCAAACAAGCATTTTAGTTTCTCAAATGCTGCCTGACAGTCCATAGTCCATTCGAGGGGTCGGGAGGGCTTTGGTTTTACTTCTCCTTTTGTCTTGAGCAATTTTGGCGAATGAGGGGATAAACTGTCTATAGAAGTTAGCAAATCCCAGGAAGCTCTGTAGTTGTGTGCGGGTGCGTGGTGGGGCCCATTCCAACACCACCCGGACCTTTTCCGAATCCATCTCTATTCCCTCATGTGAGAGGCGGTATCCAAGATAGTCAATTTTGTCTTGGTGGAATTCGCACTTTGAGAGTTTGGCATATAGTTCAGCAGCACTGAGTTTTTTCAGGACAGTCCTCACCAACTTTACATGGTAGTCCATGTTCTCGGTGTAGATAAGAATGTCATCCAAGTAGACCAGCACCCCTTGTTCATGCAGTACTTCGTTGATTAATTGCATGAACACAGCAGGGGCTCCTTGTAGTCTGAAAGGGAGCACCCTTAACTGGAAACATCCCAGCGGGCAGTTAAAAGCCATTTTCCACTCATCCCCTTCCTTAATTCAAACTCTGTAGTAAGCCTCTCGTAAGTCAAGCTTGGTGAAGATTTTCCCCTTGCCTAGGTGGGCCAGCATGTCCTTCATAAGCGGCAGGGGGTAGACATTTTCTATGCAAATGGTGTTCAAATTTTTGTAGTCGACATCTAGGCGAAAGGATCCATCTTTCTTCTCCCGGAACATTACTGGTGCTGCCATCCTCAGCCTGGCTGGTTGGATAAAACCCCGTTCTAGGTTTTTGTCAATAAAGTTCCGTAGTTCCCCCAGCTCCCAAGGGGTCATGGGGTAAATTTTCGGCTTAGCGAGCTTCACTCCAGGAAGTATTTCAATGGTACAGTCCGTTGGTCTATGGGGAGGTAACATATCTGAGGCCTTTTCGCTGAAAATCTCCCGGAGGTCCCAATATTCCTTTGGAATCTTCTCCTCCCCCTCTATGTGGTCTATTGCTGTTTCCGCCTCCTTGTATTCCCCTCCATCCTCCAAAAGGGGTTCTTTCCTGTCTTTTCCTGGTTTCTTGGAGCGAATGCGCAAAACTCATGTCCTCCAATTAACGCGCGAGTTCCATTTACGGAGCCAAGGTAATCCAAGTATGAGGGGCCGCTCCATGCTAGGGGCCACAATGAAACTAAGAGTCTCTAGATGATCCCCCAACCGCATCTCGATGGGTTCAGTCACAAAACTGGCTGGGCCCCCTCCTGCCACTGATCCGTCTAGCTGACAGAAAGTGATAGGCCTTCTCAATGTTTTTAGTCTTAGGCCCATCTTTTCCACCACTTTTGGGCTGATTATGCACCTAGTGCATCCAGAGTCTAGGAGGGCTGGCATCTGCCCGTGAGCCCCAGTGGATGGCAACCTTAATTCTACAGGGATGATCATGGGGCCCCCATTGTGGCTCACCAGGTCGTTGTTGGACTTGGTGTCAGTCTCGCTGTCGTCCGCTATGGTTGGAGTTCCCAACTCACCCTGCTTTCGGGGAGCGAACTCAACGACTTCTCCTTTCAGGGCGGGCTCGCGGGCTTTTGCGGGCGCTTTGTCAGCCTTCTTCCCTCCAGGGCCGGTTGATTTTGGCGCTGGTTTGGAGAAACACTCAGCCGCTCGGTGTCCTTCCTTTCCACCTTTGAAACACGCGAAGGATTTTGGCTTGGGTTTGGGCTCTGTCTTCCCCACTGTTGTCTTTGGTGCCCCTTTACGGAAAGAGGAGGATGACTGATCCCAGGTCGATCTCTACATCTGCTGCTACTACATACCAGCTCTGCAGATCTTCGGGGACCCCCCGTGCTCTGCAATCTTTGTAAATGTCCTCATTCAATCCATCTTTATAGTTTTCTAATAGGGCCACCTCTGACCACCCTCTCATGAAAAGGGCCAATTCGCAGAACTCTTGACTGTACTCTGCCACTGATCTTTGGCCCTGGTGAATGCCCTTCATTCTGATTCTCACCTTCCGCTCGGCTAGGGGGTCCTCAAAGCACGTTCTGAGGGCTCCCATAAAGAGGTTGTAATTTCTCAGCATGTGGGAGTTATGGTGAAGGCCCACCATCCATTCGGCTGCCACTCCCTCTAGGGCATTTGTAACGCACCTCACTCGTGCTGCATCCGACAGATAGTCCTCCCTCCAGTCCTACATGTGGTTCCACACTTGGATTAAAAAAAATCCCAAGGTTTTCGGTTCTCCTCCGAACTTGTCTGGTGAGGGGGAATTTTTGGCTTTCTTCGCCTCTGGGATGGAGCCTGCAATGCTGGGGCCCCCTGGACTGCCGCATCTCTCGCCTGAGATTCAGAGGCTTGAGACGTTCCTTCCCCAGCTTGCTCTTCTTCTCCCCCACAAGCAGCCATCTCTGGGTCTTCCCCGGGGTAGTCTCCTCCCTTTCCAGTTGGGTAAACATACCTTTCCCTGGCCCGGCAGCTGTCGTCGGCATCTCTGAGAAGTTGCATAGCCTGGGTGACCATGAGGCTTTCTTTCTGCTCTTGCATCCATGCCGATTCTCCCTTTCGGGGTCTGGCACTTATTACTCCTTGGGGGGGTCCTTCCCCAGTCCGGTAGCCTCCCCACTCCAGTTGACCATCTGGCTCGCTCTGATTCCTCTTCCAGTCGTAATTTTGCCATCCATTCTTAATTCCCCCCCCCCCGGGTGGAGGGAAGAAATTGTAGAGCCAGCAGCTCCCATCTGGTCCTGATCACTGTCTTGATCAGACATCGTTTGGTTTCAGCCCCCTCAGTAGTTATCTGGGATGGCTGTAAAAGTGAAATCTTGCTTAATGTCAGGCGTGCCCCCGACTCCATTTTCAAGGTACTTTTACTAAAATTGAACTAAATGCAGCCAAGGAAAGCAAGATCTGAGGCAATAGGCGCGAAAATCACATATAGAAAGCATCCCCTCCCAACTGTCCAGCGTAAATCATCCAATCCAAAGGTCCTCCAGGGGTCAGATGGAATCACACATCTGTCAGTGTCATCAATCTGGAATGTCAGGACCTTTGACGTGATAGCAGCTTCAAAGGCACAGGACTGCAGCTAAGATTCGCTTTCGTTTCTCATTTCCTCCCATCCTCCAGCACGCTTCCCACTCTAACAACTTCCTAACTCTCCCTCCCCCCGTTACCATGGCAGCCGACAAGCAAGCATTGAAAGAGTGGAGGCTGACAGTAGTTGTGGGAGCTTTACAAATTCTTTTGAAGGACAAGGTACCTACCACAATATTGCTGGCATCTACCTGGATGACAAAGTGCTCATTCAGATCAAAGTGCTTGAGGACGGGCTCAGTAGTGAACAGTTGTTTGAATTTGCCATCTGGCACTCCATGGACCTTTTTAATGGTTGGTTTGGTCAGGGTTGTCCCTCCCCCCCTCCTTGGTCTAAAGCAAGTTGGTGATTGGCAGGGCAACTTGCGTGAACATCAGAATAAATTGCTGGTAAAAGTTTGTGAAGACAAGAAAACTGCAGCTGCTTCCTCATGTGAAGAGTTTCCCATTCAAGCACAGCCCGAACTTTTTCTGGGTCCATCTCTACCCCTTTGTGAGAAATGTGGTATCCTAAGTAGTCTGGTTTTGTGAGCATTTTGAGAGCTTCTCATACAATTGTGCTGTTATGCATTAACTTTGCATAATGCATTAACTTTGCATAATCTTGCAACTTGCATTAAAGTTACAAGAAGCACCTGCATAAGCAGGTGCTTCTTGTAAGCCAAACAGGAGGACTCGGAATTGGAAGCAGCCCAGCGGATAGTTGAAAGCATTTTTCATCTCCCTCCCTGATTCACACCCGATAATAAGCAAGTCCAACTTAGTGAAAAAATTTCCCTTGCCAAATGGCTCAACATGTCTTTCATCAGTGGCAAGTGGCAAGGGCTACACTTTTTCAACACCAATGGCATTTAACCCATGGTAATCCATGCATAATCTTAAGAGAGCCATTATTCTTCTCTCTGAATAATATGTAGGTTGCCCTGTGGGATTTCACCATTAGATGAACCCCCAGGTAAGATTTTTGTCAATTAAGGCTCTGAGTTCCTCTAGTTCTCCTGGTGTCATGGAGTAAAGTTTAGGTTTTGGCAATTTGGGTCCGGGCAGTATTTTAATGGCGCAATCTGTGGGACAGTGGGAAAGTTTTTCACTCACTAAAAACCTCCTATAGCCCCCAGTATTTTTTTTTAGAATAATGTTAGCTACTTCCTCAGGTTCACTGGCTGATGCCATCCCTCTCCTTTCACTTTCTTAACAAATGGCAGGCGGTGGTCTGGTTCCGCATTCACTCTCCTCTGGGTTTTTCCGGTAGATACTTAATTTTTTTTTCTTTCAGTTAATAGAAGTATTCCACTTTTGTAGCCAAGTGAGACCCAGCACCTAGGTCTCCTCATTTTCATCTGCACTGGTTCCATTATGAAAGTTGCAAGGGCTCCCCCCGCTAGGGTACCATCTAGTTGTGAGAATGCTACAGGGTTCTTTAGCTGCCTGAGCTGCATCCCAAGTTTCTCCACTACACTGGGACTAACTACGCATCTGGTACACCCAGAGTCCAGCAGAGGTGTCGTTGTGCCTTGCGCCCTGAGGAAGTCACCAGTAATTCTACTTGGGCTACCATCAGTATCACAGAGCCACTTACTAATGGGTCATTGTCTCCTTTGCTGTCTGGCCCCATCTGGAGAGGGTGCTTGCCACCTCTTGGGCAGCACAGGTGGAGGCATCGGGTTCTCTCCTGAAGTCTTAAATTGAGTTCTGAGTTAAGCCCCCCAGGCTCTCTTTTGCTTCCCTGGGTTCTCAGTTTCTTCTTCCATCTCGGGATTCTCTCCTCTACTTCCCAGTCTGCTTGTTGGCCTGGAGGCTGCTTCCTTCCAAGTCTCCATCTCCTCTTGTTCCTCTTCGGGAATAAACATGTTTGCAGTTCCCCCGGTAGTTGATTCCTCTGGGTGGACTGAAATAGCAGTTCTGGCTTAATGTCAGTCCCTCCCCAGCTTTGTCTTCTAGAAAAACAAGACTTGAATCCATTTATAGCAAAAAGAATACTTTTACTAAAAGCCAAGTGGTTGCAATAAATCAAAGCCACTGAGAAGTTTTGCATTAAAACTTCCCAGCTAATTTTCCATTTCTCATTCCATCCCCTTGCTATCTTCCATTTGTCAGTCACATTCAAATAAGTTGTTTTGGTAACTGTCCTTGCAAAGGCGGGCTAGTTCTTAAGTGTTTCATTCATTTCCCAAGCCTTGAGATGATGAACTGATGTCTCAGGATGGTTCTAAGCTTAGTGTCTGTTTCCCTGTTCCCCCAGCTTCCTCCCCCTGTAATTTATGACAGCGTGGCATCTAAGGAAGCAGGGCTGGAATGAAGGATGGCAGTTCTGAGACAGCATGAGTCTCAGAGGGCCTCCCTGTCCAGGAAAAGACGTAACCAGCACACAACACGAAGTTAGGCAAAGACCCTCATTGCCATGGCTGCTACTTGCTGTTCGACAGGAGTGCGAGTCCAAGAGGACCCCCAAGTTACTATTTTGTTGATATTGTACAGATTCTCTGTTTACTTTTTCTGCTGTTCAGGGTTGCTGCACTGTGTTTCTGCTCATCTAAATTCAGTTCTTACATGGTTCTCTTGTGGAAGGTTGGGTTATAGCTTTAATAGTGGAACCCTTGATTGGCAGTGTGGTTTTTCAGTACACACTTTTGTTTCTAGTTTGCCATCGTAATCTCTGATGATCAGGATGTCCAGGAAGGATAGTGAGATGTTGTTTTCTTTTTTCCTGGTCAATTGGATTCCTTTGAAAATGTTGATGGTTTTGTGTATGTTTTCTAATTAGCTCTTTTTTATAGTGAAGGTGTCATCTATATATCTGATCCATATTTTGGGTGGTATTTATGGAAGTGCTATCACTTCTAGATATTGCATTAAAACGTCCGCTGAGTCCTGAAAGTGATGATCCCTTAGGTGCACTTTAAATTTGTTGGTAAGTTTTTCCATTGAATTGAAAGTATATACCGTGTTTTCCCCAAAATAAGACCCAACCAGAAAACAAGCCCTAGCGTGATTTTTCAGGATGCTCATAATATGAGCCCTACCCAAAAAAATAAGCCCCAGTTAAGATCGTCAGCCCTTGGGAAGGTGGGGGGTGAGGCCAGCACAGGAGGTGGCGAGCATGCAGAGGCCAAAAGCTTCTGGCAGCAGGTGAGTCTGAGCACTGTGACTGCAAGGCCGGCCCTCCAAGCAGCAGGTGGAGGCAGAGGCATGTGGAAAAAGCATGTGATCCGGCCCGCCAGATGGGCCACGCAGCTGCCTGTCCTGTCACGGCTACGGGCAAGCAAAGACAGATGGTGGGAAGAGGTGGGTGGGTGGCTGCATGGCCGGTGCACTCTTGGGTTGTGCAGCCCGCACAGCACAATTGAGTCCAAGTGCTGTGACCACCAGGCTGGCCCTCCAAGCAGCAGGTGGAGGCTGTTCTTCTTTTTCTTCTCATGTTCTTTTCACTAGACTAGACATACCCAATTCCTGCAACCATTCTTTATATGATTTAGCCTCCAGTACACTAATCATCTTTGTTGCTCTTCTCTGTATTCTTTCTGGAGCCTCAACATCTTTTTTACATTGTGGTGATCAAAAGTGGATGCAGTATTCCAAGTGTGGCCTTGCCAAGGCATTATAAAGTGGTATTAACACTTCATATGATCTTGATTCTATTCCTCTGTTTATGCAGCCTAGAACTGTGTTGGCTGTTTTGGCAGCTGCAGCACACTGCTGGCTCGTATTTAAATGATTGTCCACTAGGACTCCAAAATCCCTCTCACAGTTACTACTATTGAGTGAGGTACCACATATACTATACCTGTGCATTTTGTTTTTCTTGCCTAAATGTGGAACCATGTCACTCATTTCACAACTGCTTCTCTTCAACATGGTGATAAGATAGGGCAAAAAACCTAAAATGTAGAGGACAGTCGTAAATTCGAGGACTGGTCAAAAGTGCGAGGACCAGTCAAAAATAACTTTTTCAGCCCTCTGAGTAGTCCCTGTGCACAAAAGGACTACCCAGAGGGCTGAAAAATGTGATTTCTGACAGGTCCTCACACTTTTGACCGGTCTTCGCAGTTATGACTGGTCATCATTTATGCCCATGGTACCATTTTTAACAACCGTGTCACTCATTTCACAACTGCTTCTCTTCACCATGGTGACAAGATAGGGCAAAAACATAAATTGTGACGATAGTCGTAAGTTCGAGGACTGGTCAAAAGTGCGAGGATCAGTCAAAAATAACTTTTTCAGCCCTCTGAGTAGTCCATATGCATAAAAGGATACAGCAATAGAGAGGGATGAAGGAAGGGAAGGGAAATTAGAGTAGGAGCGAGGGTAAGAGAGGGAGGAAGAGAGGAGGAGAAGGAGAAAGGAAGAGGAAGTAGGGAGAAGAAGAAGAGGGGGAAAGAGAAAGTAAGAAGGAAAGAAAAGAGAGAGGTGGTAGGTGTGAGGAGAAAGATTGCTGTACAATAAAAAAGATGAAAGGGAAGAAAGCCAACCCCAAACAAATATAAAGATATTAAGATAAAGAATGAATTGTTAAACTTTAAAGAATAAAAGAGAACAAATAGCAATAAATAGCAATAATTAGAAACACACATACAAACATACAACGTATTTTCTTTGAACAGAGTATTTGGCCGGTCCACAAATTTAAACAGTTGTAGGAGGTTAGCACCCACCCCTTTCCTAGAAGAATGAAATATTTTGGGAAATATTAAAAAGGCAGAATATTATATTTCCCTGGATGAGAAATGGAGAAGCATATTTTACAGACAAAGCAGCTCCCACCTTCCTGCCCCCCACCCTTTGTTAATGGGCCAGAGGCAGAAAGTCAATCCTTTGTCAAAGGACATTTGCAACACAATAGCAACAGAAACTAACACAATGGGCCCCATCAAGCCATGTGATCCTGTCCACCATTAAACCATCTTTCCAAGCAGTCTCCATGTTTCCAGTGTCTTTTTCCCCACTTGGAGCAGAACCCAGAAGGATATTTCTTCCAACACAGTATTTAGTCATTTCAATTAAATTTACAGTTTCTATATTTCCTTTTTACCATATTTATTCCTCATCTATTTTTTAAAAAAACCAATATTACCCTTCATCCTCATCTCTAATCTAATCAAATTCAATTTTTCCCTTCTATTCTATATTATACCCCTTCGCATTGTCATCTATTTTCATATCCATCCTTACATTGGTTAATTATGTAATACAGTTGTTTAATACAAATTCAACATTTTAATATAAATCAATTAGTTATATAACTATCTTTTTTTGTATATTAATCAATATGAACATGAATATTCCAATTATTTCCATGCAATCCAATTTCTTACAAATCAATTAATTATATTTACCAATAATAATAAACCAAATAATTTTCCCCATATATTCCTCCAAACCACAACTTAACCGTTTCTGCTTTCAACACAATATACAATTAATAGTATCTCAATTATTACAATTCCCTAGTTAAATAGAGCTTTTTTTCTTTTGTATTTTAAAATCTTGAACCTCCTCTTGCCCTAAATTTCCCATTGTTTGCAGTTTTGTACCTACCTTTTTTGGTGAGGAAAAAGAAAAAGAAATCTCTCTGCCTCATTTTGTCATGTTGCAGCTAAGACCCTGCTTTCACTTTCTCTTTTCAGCATAGCTAGGGGGAAAAAAACTTGCTCCAGGAATTTACCTCTTTGCAGCTAGCTCTTTGAAGCCCCGCGGCAAGAATTTAAAGATTATTTTCCCTCTAGCCATCAGCTGGGACTCCGGAGGCAGCAATAGATTGGGAGTGGGCGGGGTAAGCGAACAGCGACCGGGCGATCCAACAGAGGCAGAGGGTGAGGGTGAGTGAAGGCGTGGGGGGGGCCGAGAGAGGGCTTTGGTGACCCCTGTGAAATGGCCGTTTGACCCCCTGGGGTTCTCCCCCCAGGTTGAGAACCGCTGATCTATCTCATCATCTAAATTATTGATGAAGATATTGAAAACTACTGGCCCTAAAACAGAGCCTTGGGAACCACGCTGCATACTTCCCTCCATGCCGATGCAGTTTTATTAAGTACTACCCGGTGAATGCGATACATTAGCCAATTACAAATCTATCTGGTAGTGATGCTGTCTAACCCACATTTTTTTGTTTATTTTCTAAAATTATAATTTTAACTTATTTGTAAATCCTTTGTTCAGCCACCTGATTCTGTTCCTTCACATTTCTCTATCTTTTTTTCTGTTTGTTTGTTTATTTTGCCCAGAATGGTTAAAAATGATTTTTAAAAAGATGATTAAGCAGAGGTCAGAAGCACAAGAAGGAAGTATTGCTATACCTCATACCATACAAGGCACTCAATTTATGGCAAAGTTGAATCTAACTAATTTACCTCATCGACTTTACAGTTCAGAAATGGCACCATATGACCATGAAAGGATATCATTATGGGAAACCTGATTCAAAGAGTAGAAAAGATTGTCAGGATCTTGTTGAAAAGATGGAATTGTAGAATTATTTCACAGCTTTAAAAATCTTGCCCCTTGTGGGAAAAGGTTTGTAGTAAGTGGTGGTGATTATGTGGAGAAGTAAAAGAACAGCTACTAAAGCTCATTTCAAGGATTATTTTCCTGTTTAATTTATTAAAATATCCATTTATAAACTAAGTCTATGGAGATGGGAATGTCACTCCTTTTTCTGTACTTGTAATTTTATGTTTTGCCCTAAACGTAATGTTATTTTGTTAATGTGGGGCAAAATGTTGCTTATAAACAAAATATTGTTTACCTCTGTATTGAAATTACTCTGCAAATAATATAAACCAAATTCTTTTTGCAGATTTGATGGAAGAGTGGTTGCAAAGCTCCCATTCATACCACTTTCTTACATTCAGGGCTTGTCTCATCGTAATCTTCTGGGTGAAGATTGCACAGATTGTTCCTTCATCTTTCTCTATATTCTCTGCACCATGTCTATTCGGCAGGTAAGGTCTGCTTTGAGTTTTACTTCTGTGGCTGAATAACCATAACTGGTAGAAAAACTCTAGAGCAGTGGTTCTCAACCTTCCTAATGCCGCGACCCTTTAATACAGTTCCTCATGTTGTGGTGGCCCCCAACCAGGGGTGGGTTCTAAATTTTTTTACTACCGGTTCTGTGGGCGTGGCTTATTTTGTGGGCGTGGCTTGGAGGTCATGTGACTGGGTGGGCGTGGCTAGCTGGTCATGTGACCGGGTGGCCATGGCTATGTGTATAGGGACTACTCAGAGGGCTGAAAAAAGTCATTTCTGACAGGTCCTCAGACTTTTGACTGGTCCTCACACTTATGACCATCTTCACATTTATGCCTGTGCAGCATTCTTAACAACCATGTCACTCATTTCACAACTGCTTCTCTTCAACATGGTGATAAGATAGGGCAAAAAACGTAAAATCTGAGGACAGTCGTAAATTCGAGGACTAGTCAAAAGTGCGAGGACCAGTCAAAAATAACTTTTTCAGCCCTCTGAGTAGTCCCTGTGCACAAAAGGACTACTCAGAGGGCTGAAAAAAGTGATTTCTGACAGGTCCTCGCACTTTTGACCGGTCTTCGCAGTTATAACTGGTCATCATTTATGCCCATTGTAGCATTCTTAACAACCATGTCACTCATTTCACAACTGCTTCTCTTCACCATAGTGACAAGATGGGGAAAAACGTAAATTGTGCAGACAGTCGTAAGTTCGAGGACTGGTCAAAAGTGCGAGGACCAGTCAAAAATAACTTTTTCAGCCCTCTGAGTAGTCCATATGCATAAAAGGATACAGCAATAGAGAGGGATGAAGGAAGGGAAGGGAAATTAGAGTAGGAGGGAGGGAAAGAGAGGGAGGAAGAGAGGAGGAGAAGGAGAAAGGAAGAGGAAGTAGGGAGAAGAAGAAGAGGGGGGAAGAGAAAGTAAGAAGGAAAGAAAAGACAGAGGTGGTAGGTTTGAGGAGAAAGATTGCTGTACAATAAAAAAGATGAAAGAGAAGAAAGCCAACCCCAAACAAATATAAAGATATTAAGATAAAGAATGAATTGTTAAACTTTAAAGAATAAAAGAGAACAAATAGGAATAAATAACAATAATTAGAAACACACATACAAACATACAATGTATTTTCTTTGAACAGAGTATTTGGCCGGTTCATAAATTTAAACAGTGTTTAGTCATTTCGATTAAATTTACAATTTCTGTATTTCCTTTTTGCCATATTTATTCCTCATCTATTTTTGTAAAAAACCAATATTACCCTTCATCCTCATCTCTAATCTTAATCAAATTCAATTTTTCCCTTCTATTCTATATTATACCCCTTCCCGTTGTCATCTATTTTTATATCCATCCTCACATTGGTTAATTATGTAATACAGTTGTTTAATACAAATTCAACATTTTAATATAAATCAATTAGTTATATAACTATCTTTTTTGTATATTAATCAATATGAACATGAATATTCCAATTATTTCCATGCAATCCAATTTCTTACAAATCAATTAATTATATTTACCAATAATAATAAACCAAATAATTTCCCCCATATATTCCTCCAAACCACAACTTAACCATTTCTGCTTTCAACACAATATACAATTAATAGTATCTCAATTATTACAATTCCCTAGTTAAATAGAGCTTTTTTTCTTTTGTGTTTTAAAATCTTGAACCTCCTCTTTTGCCCTAAATTTCCCATTGTTTGCAGTTTTGCACCTACCTTTTTTGGTGAGGAAAAAGAAAAAGAAATCTCTCTGTCTCATTTTGTCACTGTCAGGGCATCGATTAATCCCATAATTGGCTCTGGGACAAATCACCCTGATTAGAGGATGGATCGTGGCTTTCTCCAAGTTGCAATATTCTGAAAAGAAAACCCGAAGAAAAGTTCTCTAATAAAACTCATTTATTTGTTATAAAGAAAATAAAACACCTCACTAACTAAGAAAGATAATTGCTACATTTTGAAAATAATTTGGGCCGGCTGCTTTCCAGCAACCGGCACTCGTGGCAAGAGAACAAAGGAAAAAGTGTGTGAAGGAATGTGGGTGGATGGACATGCGTAGTAGCTTTTGATAACAATTCTTGGCAAGGTACGGAAAGTCTGATAGTCCAGAAATGATGAGCTCAGCTGGTAAATAAAATAACGCAGTGACAGTCACGTTGCAGCAAAGACCCTGCTTTACTTTCAATTTCGCTTTTTCAGCATAACTAGGGGGAAAAAAATCTTCTCCAGGAATTTACCTCTTTGCAGCTAGCTAGCAACAGAGCCCTCCACAAAACAGCTGAGAGCAAATCAGCTGAGAGACCGGAGGCTGATCAAATCAACTTATGGTAATTAACCTATGCTGAAGCTGAAAGGGCCTGTTTTTTCTATTTTTGCAGGCACCGGTCTATTCATTTGTTTTCTTTTAACACTGATCAGCTGTAGGGCGGCTCTTTGAAGCCCCCCAGCAAGAATTTAAAGTTTTTTTCCCTGTAGCCATCAGCTGGGACTCCGGAGGCAGCAATAGATTGGGAGTGGGCAGGGTAAGCGAACGGCGAATGGCGATCCAACAGAGGCAGAGGGTGAGGGTGAGTGAAGGCGTGGGGGGGGTCGAGAGAGGGCTTTGGCGACCCCTGTGAAATGGCCGTTCGACTCCCAAAAGGGTCGCAACCCCCAGGTTGAGAACCGCTGCTCTAGAGAATTAGAAGCAATGATTGGTGTAGTTTGCTACTGATGGATCTGTTGTGCTTTTTCTAGTAAACATTTTAAAATTTCAACAAAATGGAACACTTGTCTATTTCTCTCATTTCTTAGTGTATATCTCTGTGCATTTTATATTTATGCATGTATGTGCTGGATTAGGAATGGGGGATAAAATTTTTAAATGTTTAATTGGTTTGTGGTTTTTTAAATTTTGGGCCAAATTTATATAGATTTTAATTGTTTTTAATATTTGTATTTCATGTTTTTAATTCTGGCTGTGCACCGCCCTGAGTCCTCAGGGAGAAGGGCGGTATATAAATTGAAAATAAATAAATAAATAAAAATAAAAATGTGTATGTATGTATATGCTGGATTAGGAATAGGGAAACCTAGGTTCTAGCTCTGTTAAACACAGAAGCTGACTGGGTGACTTTGGACCAGTCGTTCTAGACTGGGTGACTTTGGACAGTATCTGGGTTCTAGACTCTTTATCCTATGTATCTGTCTGTGAGTGGTAGATTATAGTCTATTACCATGATGGTGAACCTATGGCACGTGTGCCTGAAGTCACCTGTTTCTGGTGCACATGTGCATGCAACGATCAGCTGGCCTTTCTGCTTGCGTCAGTGCTGGAAACTGGAAGAGCTGGTCTTCCATTTTCTGGGGTGAGCATGCGCGGCAGTAACCTGAACATTTGCCAGCTAGCGCACATGTGTGCGCCAGAAACCAGAAGTACATTTTCTTGCACATGCATGCACCCTGGGCAACCTATTCCTGATCCCAGATGACACTTGGTGCTGAAAAGGTTCGCCATCACTGGTCTATTGCTTTCAAATTATCTCAAACTATCATCATCCAGTGGATCGATTTTGGACAAGGGTGGTTGTCATGATGATGATGATCATCATCATCATCATCATAATCCTAGAATGTTTGTGTCTTTGCTACTGTGTGTTATAATTTTAGTAACTGCCTTTCTTGTTTGGTATCGTAAGGAAACTCCGTTATAATACATTAGGAGTCTAACACCATGTCTGAAAAGCTAGGGATACCGTATTTTTCGCGCTATAAGACACTTTACCCCCAAAAGAGTGGGTGGAAATGTCTGTGTCTCTTATAGAGCGAATATTGCGATGGGGAGGATGTTGGTGCAACAGCAAACAGCCTGCCTCCTCCATGTCTGCTGCTTCTGCCAGGGAATGCTGGAGCCTTCAATGCTGAGCAGCTGATTGGCGGTTGGATCAGCCTCCTGGAATACTGCCAATACTGCTGTTCTAGGCAGCGGGAATTACCAGTGCCTATCATCGCCACTGCCTGTTTGCCACTGCTGATCACTGCCAATAGGCGGCGGCAAATGGCGGCGGTGATCCCCGCCACCTAGAACAGGTGATTGTCAGTATTCCGGGAGGCTGATCCAACCGCCAATAAGCTGCTCGGCAGTGAAGGTTCCAGCAGAGGCAGCAGATGAGGAGACAGGCTGTTTGCTGCTTGTTGCAAGGATGCTAGTCAGATGAATACCAGATGAATGCTGGAAGGCAGAAGCAGATTTTTTTTTCTTGTTTTCCACCTCTAAAACTATTTTGTGTCTTTTAGTCCGGAACGTCTTATACTTGAAAAATACAGTAATTAGATTTATTCTGAGTTCAGAAATGTGTTTTGTTAAATTACTTTGTTAAATGAAGAGCCAGATTATTGGGGGCAATATGCTGACTCTGTAAACTGCTTAGAGAGGGCTGTGAAGCGGTATATAAGTCCTATTGCTATTGCTTTCAAAGCCTATTAATTGTATTGGAACAACTTCAATTCCATACACATTTCCTGAAATATTGAGGATACTATATTTTATGCTAATACAGGGTATGTTGCTTGAAAAGACATTTTACCCAGACTAACTTGGATAGCAGCAGTTGGCAAAATTCAAGTTTTAATTTGATTTGTATGTGTTTCAAGAAAAATTGAATAGTCAAGGTAGTTAACAGTATTAAGTGAATCGGAGCAAACAAAAATTCCAAACTGCAAAATATAAAATACAGATATAAAAATAAATACTGTATGATATACTGTACTATACCACATCATACTACACGATACATATTTGGTAATTGAATGGTGACTTAGAAGGTGGTAACACTTAGCCAGTCTTGGCTGATTTCATGCCAAACAAAGTTAGCTATGATTATATGGAGCATCATTAGGAATTCCTAAATTGAGGTGCTTCCTAAATTGAAAAGTTGTGGGGAGGCCACAAGAAGGCAATAGCAAATCATTTCTTTAACACTATAAAGAAAATTGAACAACTGCAATAATTGAATTGAAATTATTACATCAGTCAGCTTATTTGTATACTGGAATCTAAATCTTCATTTTATCTCCTTTATTTCTTACAGGAGAATATAAGTTCTCAAAATCCCTTAACTGTACTTAATAATTACAGTTTTATTTCTTTATAATCAGAATGGTACAGATTAAGCACACCTACTTTTTCAATTTGTAAATGAAACTAGCAATTATTTGAGGTTGATTAACAGTGTTTGCATATGGTTTGACTATTAAGGGAAAGCTTATTTTAAATGCACTACTCAGTGCTTCTGTCTTTTTACTCCTTTATCAGAATATTCAGAAGCTGTTGGGTCTGGCTCCTTCCCGAGCTGCCACCAAGCAGGCTGGAGGATTCCTTGGCCCCCCACCTCAAGCTGGGAAGTTCTCCTGAAATAAGAAAAATAATTTTATCTCTCTTGCCAATGAAAATATTTTAAAAATACTCAGATTTTATAGAAAAGTTTCTAAAAATATTTGGATCCCCAAGATAATCTAGTAACATATGTGTGTTATGAATTGAACCAAGTTGAACAAATAGGTTGGCTCTCAGTTTCCAGGATGGAGGGAAGGTACTTTCATAAAAATCTTAAAGTCTGGAAAAACTTGTAAGAATACATATTGAAATTAAAGATGGGGCAGGGATTCATATAAAGTTGGTTTTTTTTAAAGACATGATTCCACTCTTACTGATAAACAAAGAAGAATTTCCATTATCCCTAACTATTTAATTTGTCTTCCCTCTTGCTGCCATTTTTCAAATGTTAATTTAGTCCAACATTAACTGGATTTCTCTAGGAATTTATAAGAAAGATCATATATTGTCATTCAACATTTAATATTAATGGATAATGGAGGCTCAATTAAATTATGAGAGAAAATTTGCCATGAGACACTTAATCTCCATAATTATTGTAATTTTAATTTATAGAAATAATTACAATTTTTCCTCACAGCATATTTTTGTTGATTTGGTTTTTGTTCCATTGTCTCAGTGTGAAAGTGGCAAGGAGAAAAACGGGCAAGGAAAAAAAGGAGGAACAGTGTTATAAATGGAAATTTTGTGATATATTTCAATAAGTATACTTCATTGTTGTCAATTGGCAACCTTTTTGATATGTCTACGTGCTTATTGTATCTCCTTTTATTTTCCCTTTAAAAGCTAAACATGCCCATCTCTTTCAGCCATTCCTCACTGAGCTTGGTTTCCAGAAACATTATCATCTTAGTATCTCTTCTGAAACCATTCTAACTTCTGCATGTCTGTTTTATAGCAAGATACCTAGGACTGGACTCAGTAATCTTAATTGTGGTCCATTCATTGTTGAATATAATACAAGTACTACCTTTTTTGATCTGGATACAGTGCCTCTGCTAATGCAGCTGCATCACACTATTTGTTCTTGTTTATCTGGTAATTCACTAGAAAGGTGAATCTTTACAGTTGTACCAATCTGCTTAGGTGAATGTCATCTGCAAATGTTGTGGATATCCCATGCTATTCTAGGCTCATTTAGAAAGATGCTGAAGAGTATTGGGTCCTAGAAATCGCATTTATTATACCTTTTGGATATTCATCCAGTTGCAAATCCATTAGATTGCAGTTCCCCCTAGCCCATATTTAATTAACTTGTGACAAAAATTTCAAACTATCGAACATTTTACTACAATCAAGGTACACTGGTCTACCAAAATATTCATTTCAGTTTTTAAATGGTTAAAAACCATTAATATGGTTAATCTAATGCTGCTACTCTAGAAATAGTACCATTCTTCTCTGGTTGCTTGCAGACTGGCTACTTGACAATCTTTCCTAATAGCTTTCCTATTACAGATGTTAGAAGAAGCATGGAGGCTACAGATTCCCTATTTTTTTGTCTTAGAGGGTGCCCTTAAACCATTCACTCTAGTGATATGTTCATATTAGTGATGTTCCCCTGCGGCTCCCAGGATGCCAAAAATTATTTAATTGTTAATTAAATTAAATTAAATTGTTAATTTAATTGTTTATCCTGTTCTGTATCATCTTCCTTGCTTACATAATATACCTGTTATCTAAGCATGACTGTACTAATCACACTTCTTCCCTCTGGCAATATTTTCTTTTATCCTTATTGTATTTGTATTTAATTTATTTAGCAGCCTATCACACATAAGCCACTCTGGCTTACCTAATTAAAACAACTCCAAAAAATAATCACAGGGCCAAGGAAGCCATAGAGCCCACTTACCACCACCCCTTATTCAATTGCTAGGTTTCCAATGCCTTG
The DNA here is from genome assembly GCF_029215685.1 of Pituophis catenifer annectens. Lineage (NCBI taxonomy): Eukaryota > Metazoa > Chordata > Lepidosauria > Squamata > Colubridae > Pituophis > Pituophis catenifer. The sequence continues at coordinate 102,890,478 of NW_027256883.1, read as the reverse complement.
TGAAGTGCTAACAGGATTGGGACAATCCAGAAGGTACTGTTCCATAGGACAAATGCCACTGAGAAGGCACAATTTTGTGCTCAAACAATTACATTGCTTAATGGAGGGGTCCTGGAACATGCCTTCTCAGTTAGCTCTAGTGTTGCTCAAGCTTTGTTCTTGTATTTTTTCTATTTACCTTTGCTAATGCTAGACATTTCATAGAACAAATGATTAGCCTATTTACTTGCCAAGAGCCCATCACTTCATTGTAAAACTATTTCAGCTACTTAACAAGAAGAAAATGTAAAGGGAAAAGGATGCCTTGATATGCTATTTTTGTGCTGCATATATGCAGGCAAGCCTACAGAAATAGAAGAAATGCATTTTGTGCCAATAAAAATACATTTTTAGTCAAGAAAGACTAAAACGATTTTTAAACCAATTCATACATCCGGATCAAAATGGTTTTCTACCTAAGAGACAAATTAAAGATAACATGAGAATAATTCTGAACACCTTGGAGTATTATGAAGTAGATCCAGAGAAGTAAATGGTGTTGAACTTCTTAGATGCACAGAAAGCGTTTGACAATCTGAATTGGCAATTTATGCTAGAACAGCTAAAAAAGATTTAAGATTTAAACCAATTTAAGTGGCCCGGAGAAGTCTTTATATTCTACATGTAAGGTTCTGCTACCCTTGATGGGGATATTATTTCCTTGATAATCTCTCAAAACTAATATGGCTACACATAAGCTTCCGCTCGGCTCCATGTGGCACCGATCTCTGTGGGATCTGCCAGGATACGATTATTGTTGCTGACCCTGTATCTACTTCCATCTGGCAGAGAGATCCCGCAATATGGATGGTAATGTAAATTTTACTACTTCCCGGAATTCCGGTTTGATTGCTCACCCTCTCTAAACGACGGGCGCCATGTTAATAGTAAAACACTCGTCTTCTGGGGTTCGTAGTCTCAGCGGGCCACACTCCCCCCCCCATTACAAATTGAAGTCTGTCTTGTTTGGGGGGCAGGCAATGCGGCACGGCAAACTTTTTTTTATTATTATTATTATTATTATTTTAAAACATAAACATAAAATACTAGCCGCCAGGAGGTTGCCCAACTTCTGTATCTCTTCCATCGATCTGTTTGACGATTTGGCGGCTTCCGCGCCTCTACTGCTTTCTGTAGCGTTAATGTTGGTTTTACCAATAATCATCTCTGTAACCGAACATCCTGAACCCTACAGACCAATCTGTCTTCAAGTACTTCATCTAGGTTGCTAAATTCACAACAAATAGCTGGTTTCCGGAGGGCTGCCATGTAACAGCTGATAGACTCACCCTCTGCCCGGTGCCTATGGTAAAAAGTGTGTCTTCTAGCAATACAAGATGGTCGGGGAGCATAATGTTCCTGCAATTTGCTTAATAATATGTCCCAAGAAACCGTCTGAAGGGGTTGAGGCGCAATGAGAGCCCTTGCCATCTCAAACACTTCTTTTCCACAAATGCTCAAGAAAAGCGCTCATTTACGATTGTCTGTGATATTTGTATAGTCATTAGCTTCCAATATACAGTAAAAAAGGATTAAATAAGAATCCTACGTCTGTGTTTCAGGTTCAAATGGTGCAAACTGTGGTGGGTTAGCCCTTCTCTTTCCAAAACAGTCATCACTCACGCATGCCCCTTTTATCTCTACGACCTCTCAATCAGCAGTTCTCTATGTTGGCTCAGAGCCCAGCATTTCCTCCTTTGTTGCCAATGAAATGTGCGTGGAAACACAGACGAGGAGCCAGACTTACAGCAGCAATGTTTATTTAAGATAAAGATTCATTATAAACCAACATGCAGTTCCCTGCTGACAGCCTCTTTTTATAGGAAACTCTCAGCCTTTAACAATAATTCGTAAGATTTCTGACCTCCGGGTATTTCGCTGCGCACTCAAGACCCTATTGTTCCGCCAGGCTGGATTAGCAATATAATTTTAAATTGGATGTTTTAAATTTTTGGGGTTTTAAATTAAGCCAAATTTATTTAATATTTTTAAATTATTTTAAATTGATGTTTATTCTGTTTTTAATTAGGCTGTACACCGCCCTGAGTCCTTCGGGAGAAGGGCGGTATAGAAATAAAATTATTATTATTATTATTATTATTATTATTATTATTATTATTATTATTATTATTATTTATTGGTTCGATTTATATGCCGCCCTTCTCCGGAGACTCAGGGCAGCTTACAATGTGTTAAGCAATAGCCTTCATACTTTTGTATATACCTGCTTAGTAGGGCTTTCGCCCCCCCCCCCCAGCGGTGTTCTTTTTATACAAAGTCAGCTTATTGCCCCCACAATCCAGGTTCTCATTTTACCTACCTCGGAAGGATGGAAGGCTGAGTCAACCTTGAGCCTGGTGAGATTTGAACTCGCAGTAATTGCAGGCAGCTGGCAGCTAAATGCTACTTAACAGTACTTTAATCCGCTGCACCACCAAGGTTCTTCATAACTTTAAAATACGTCCCGCACTTGCGCAGCAGAAGAAAAAGTCTCTGTTCATGCCTGCGTGGACATAACAATGCATTATTATTGGTGTGGGAGAAAATTAAAGAACATTATTTGAGGATACCAGTTTGGCTTTCAACAATGGAAGCATTGATTCACCCAAATATTATTAATATGGGAAATATTGTCAGCTATAAAGATATCTTGAATGAAGAAGTGGGACTTAAAAGTGGGTATTTTAAATTTCTGGGATTTTAATTGGAGCCTAATTATTTAATGATTTTAAATTTTAATTGTTGTCGTGTTTTTTGTGTTTTTAAATAGGCTGTACACCGCCCTGAGTCCTTCGGGAGAAGGGCGGTATAGAAATAAAATTATTATTATTATTATTATTATTAAAACAAAAGAAGAAATGAGTAAGCAAGGGATCAATATAACGTGTTACTCACATGTCCAGATGCAGTTTAGATATGAGAAAGATGCTAAGTTACAGGGTTTTTACAAAGAATTAACGGAGTTAGATAAAATCTTAACAGGAACAGAAGAAATGTATAAATACTTATTAGGTATAAAAATGGAAGAGGAACAAGTAAAAGAGACAATGATAGCATGGGCAAAAAACTTTGTTATACGATACAACTAGATAAATGGCAGAAACTGTGGGACAGGAATTATAAATTAACAATATCAACTGCATATAAAGAAAATTTGTATAAGATGTTTTACAGATGGCATCTACCATCGGCAAGGTTGGCAAAGATGTTTAAGGATAAATCAACTAAATGTTGGAAGTGCCACCAAATACCTGAATCTTACTATCATATGTGGTGCACTTGTGGAGAAGCAAAGAAGTATTGGACAAAAATTAAGATATGGTTGGAAGAGATGATACAACAACATATTGAGTTGAAACCAGAAATATTTCTGTTAGGAATCTTGCCTGAAATATATAATAAAGAGAATGTATATTTAATTATTCATGTATTAACTGCAGCTAGAATTCTGTTTGTACAACATTGGAAAAGTGGAGCTATTCCTATTGATGAGAAGGTGATAAGGAAAATATTAGAATGTGCAGAAATGAATAGATTAACATTAGCAATCAAGGAGAAAAAACAAACTGAATATTATATGATATGGGAAGTATTTTATCAATGGTTGGAGGATAAAAAGTTTGGAAATGAAGGCTAAAGAACAAGCAGAAAATACATCGATATAAATAAGATGAAAATTGTTAGTATATGTATGATGAGAATAATGATGTTTAATGTTAATATGGTATCACTAGAATGTATTAAGAAGAAAAGGGAGAGCTTTACAATGTTTAAATGTTTAATATAATATTAAGTCTAGAGAAATAATGTTAATGTGAATGATGTGGCAAACAGTGAACAATGTTGCACAGAGATGTTTGTACCCAGACAACACACTGCATAAGGAAAGATGGAATGTTTATCTTTGTAATTGAAAAATAAAAAACTGTTTGGTCTGCAGTTTGTACTGAGTCTGAAGTCTAAGACAGGAAGGACTTTATTGATCTATTTATTGATATTGCAGAAATCAAATGGTGATTCAGTAAAAATGTTGACCTTATCATAAATGAAAGGCCAGTTGCAAGTGTCAGAAGGTTCTTCTAAATTAATATTCTAGGCAAAGACAATTTGGGAATATAAACTGCCTCATTAGAATGGGAATTGAATGAATTCCGCTACTGAATACCACTACTACTAGCTGTTCAAAACTAATCTGAGACATCTGTGATTCCACAGTATTGGCTCCATTCAATAGCTGTGCTGATATTTCTTAAATATATTTAAGCATTTTGTTAGAGGAAACACTGGAGCTTGGAGGGGAAATGCCCTGCTTTCCTGTTCCTGCAAGAGTAAGAGTAATCATAGCTCGGAAAAATAGTATATGCCAAAATATAAATACAGAACAAAGTACTGGGATTGAGTATCTGGGACATTTTTTCTCAAAAATACATTTTGACCTTGCTATCCTATCCCCTGGGGATTACAGTATTTATTATAATAAGTAAAATTATGAACGAAATAGAAACAGTGATTTTGCACATCTAGAGAAGCCATAGAGAATTATGAGGCTAAATTGACAAGGAAAGGGTAAAATTTGTGACTGACTAAATATTTAACCCGAATTCCTCTCCCTTCTCGGGAGGACGGGACTCCGCCCTCGGTGCAGGCACTCTTAAAGTCACTTGTTGCCTCAGCAAATATACTCCTGGACGACGAAAGGCTCCTAGCTGTGGGCTGTTCCTCCCATGGTTTCGCATAACCAGCCAATAGCGTGGGAGGCGGATTCAATGTGCAATCCTAAATGTGAGGCAATACCTGGACTACGAATGCCCCTTGCTCTTTTTTGCCCCATTATAGGGAGGGGCTTTCCTACAAAAGGAGTGGGTGGAGTTGTAGAAAGGAGTCAGAAGGCTCCTTCCACATCAAAGGGCGATTCTCGGCGCGCAGGTGCAGTATCTGAAATGTGAGTATGAGCGATGACTAAAGAAGCAAGGGTGGTTTACGTATCCGTGAACAGAAATAGTTCCACTCAGTTTGAATTGAGATCTGAGCAGAAGGCTGCTGCTTTCCCGTTCATTGTGGACAGGGCGGTCTCCCAGTCGAAGTAAAGAGAGAATCGGGAGTGGGGTTTTTTTGTTTTTGTTTTTTGCAATAGATTATTCCTACTGATTATGGTTACACCCGCACATACGCTGGTACAGAGCAACCCAGCATCTCCCTGTCCAAATACGGTTTTTTTTTATTTGAACTGATCCGCGCGCAGGAAGGCGGTTCTACTCTCCGATTAGAAAAAAAGGGAACCTCCCCTCCCCCACCCCTGCTGTGAAAAGTAGATACGAAAGGAACGCGCTTTGTTTTCGTATTCGTTTTGGAGCGAGTATTTTTTGATCAGAGCGGGATGTGTGCAAAACAATTTTCTTTATTCCAGTTGTCGGAGGTATTTCCATTTCCCAAGATGGTTTTAGGCCTGAGGTTTATAAGGCTGGGCCTGTTTCATTTCCGCCCTGTTTTTTAAAGCTGCTTTCTGAACCGCAATTAATCTTACATTACCATTGTGGCCTCCTAGCAGTATGTGCAATTTACTGACAAATTTACTGATTCTTAAATTGTTGATCCATTAGCTGCGCGTGCGCAGAGAGTGTGTGTGTGTGTGTGTGTGTGTGTGTGTGTGTGTGTGTGTGTGTGTGTGTGTGTGTGTACAGGTAGCCCTTAATTTATGACCACAATAGAGCCCCAAATTGATGTTGTTAAATGAGAATGTTAAGTGAGTTTTGTCCCACTTTCTGTCTTTCCTTGCCATGTTTGTTAAGTGAATCACTGCAGTAGTTCAGTTATTCGCAAGGTTGTTCAGTGAATCTGGCTTCCTCATGGACTTTGCTTGACAGAAGGTCGCAAAAGGGGATCCCATGACTCTGGGACACTGCAACCATCATAAATAGGAGTCAGTTGCCAAGCATCTGAATTTTGATCATGTGACCATGGGGATGTTGCAATAGTTGTAAGTGTAAAAAAGGTCCTAAGTCACTTTTTTTCAGTGATGTAACTTTCAACGGTCACTAAATGAACTGTTGTAAATCGAGGACTAATTCAAGAAATTATTACACCAGGCTTTGCGTGTTTCTATCACAAAGTTTATTTTTGTGTATCAAGTGAGTGTGTAAATTGGATGCATAAATCAGCTAAAAGTACACCAGTTGGTACTAAATAATGTATGATGCTCCAGAGTGGATTATACAACCTATAATGCTTTATACAACTATTCTGGTACAGAAATGAGTGCCCACGATTATTGAATTCAATAATAAAAATATTTTGCCTTGTTTTGTAAACTATTTTGGAAGCTTTTCTGAAAGATAATATTGATTTATAGAATTGGAAGGGAGCTTGAAAGTCAACTAGGCCATTTCTAAGTGCCCAGTTTAATAATTGAATTAAATAAAGCACAAATGGCTGATCTTGAAAAAATTATGCAAAGCTATCCTTGTATGAGAGACAATCCCAGGGAATCCAGAGTTATAGGCTACACTGGGAATCCGTGAGGGCCAGTTTGGCATACTAATTAAACTGCTGCTGAACTAGAAACTGGGAGCTGACAAGTTAGGCATGAAATGTAGCTGGATGTCTTTGGGCTAGTTCCTCTCTCAGCCCAACTTGGCTCATACAGTTGTGAGGAAAAGGAGATGGGAACATTATGTATGCCAGCTTGAGTTGTAGAAAATAAAGATGGGGCATAAAACTAATAATAATATTGAAAGGCAATGGTAAACTACTCTATTTTTGTAAGAAAACTAATATCCATATGGGTTTGATTCTTAAAGAATCTGAACTTTACATAAGATACCTTGTCACAGAGCATGCATATATTACATCCTCTGCAGCTTTGCCTCAGACCTCGGATGCTTCTTAGTTCCAGTTTATTGTTTCTTCTCCGTGGCTTTCCTCGTTTACTCCATTCTACTGCAATGAGCACCATTACTGGTACATTTCAACTGCAGCAACCTCTCAACTACCGAGAAGGTACCCGTCACCAGCCTGTGGATGGGGATCACAGTGAGGAGATCTATGAACCGGCAACTGGTAATCATCTGTTGTAATGGTGATATTGAAATCTTAGAGAGTTAATGTTCTACAGCTATATAAGTTTGACCTCTTATCACACCCACAGGAATAGCTGACTTGAAAGTTATATAAATGACATTTACATCCTTTTAGATAAATAGATAATAACTAATACAAGAGAAAAAATATATTGTTTTTTCAAATATCTTTATTTATGCGTTTTTATGGCAGGATTTATTAATCTGCTGATAGAAAGATTTTGAGGATTCTTATTCAAGATGTATAAGTAAAGTAATTAATACAAAATTTATGTTTATATAGGAATACACTTTTATATCATTATGATTGTTTTTAGAAAATAATTTCTGTATCAAAAATATTTTTTCCACCATAGAAACAGAAAATATAACTGGGCCTTCTCTATGTTCCTTAGCATATATCAGTGTTGATGCCCATACAAATAATACAAGAGGAATATTTATCTAGACACATATTTTGAAATTAGCTTTGGATTACAAAGTGGTTGTGATTTTTCATTTTAGAAAATACTATTGCACAATGCAGTCAGTGGTCTTTGCACTTTTTTCCATCACTCAGCATGCTATTAATGAAACAGAAAAGGCTTCATGTTAATGTAGAGTGTAATAATGACTCCAAATATGAATCATCTGCCAAAGTGTTTTTATTTCATTTCTTTACCAAGTGTAGGATCTCATGTGACCTCCCAAATCTTAAATTTGATACTGAGGAATTATCAAAACTCATTTCCAAATTGCGATTTTAAATGTACAGGAGGTCCTTGTTTAGCAACCACTCATTCAGCAACCATTCAAACTTATGACGGCATTGATTGAGTGGTAATTATGACTAGTCCTTATATTTAAGGCCATTGCAACATCCCCATGGTCATGTTATCTGGGCATTTTTTTAAAAATTTGATTTATATGCCGCCCTTCTCCGGAGACTCGGGGCGGCTTACAATGCGCTAAGCAATAGCCTTCATCCTTTTGTATATTTATACAAAGTCAGCTTATTGCCCCCACAACTGAGTCCTCAATTTACCTACCTTAGAAAGGATGGAAGGCTGAGTCAACCTTGAGCCTGGCGAGATTCGAACCTGCAGTAATTGCAGGCAGCTGGTCTTAATAACAGGGCTTTAGACCACTGTACTACCAAGGCTCTTTGGTGACCATCTCATGATAGGATGTTGCAATGTGATATGGTCACATGATCATGTTTTTCAAAGTTCCCTTTCAGCTTCCCACAATCATTGAAATGAAAATAAACTAAATAAACTAAACTAATAAACAGGTCTTTTCTTTGTTTTCCCAAAGGTGTGTGTGACCTGTGGTATGCCACTCAAATGCCAACATTGGCCCTGACTTAATTAATACACAAAATATGCACCTGGATATTTATTTATTTATTCATTCATTCATTCATTCATTCATTCAACTTGTATGCCGCCTTTCTCCGAAGACTCAAGGCGGCTTACAATGCAATTAAAAACCATATATGAAAACATTAAAAATTAAAACATTAAAAACAATTAAAACCCATTCACACCATTCATGGCTGGATCTCGCCAGATCGCAACAGCGAGATCAACGGCCCCAGGCCTGCCGGAAAAGCCAGGTCTTCACCGCTTTTCGGAAGGCCAATAGGGTGGGGATGGTCCGGATCTCAGGAGGTAACTGGTTCCAGAGAGCTGGGGCAGCCACAGAGAAGGCCCTACCCCGCGGGCCCGGCAGCCGGCACTGTTTAGCTGACGGGACCCGGAGGAGACCAACACTGTGGGATCTTACCGGTCGCTGGAAGCTATGCGGTAGAAGGCGGTCTCGAAGATAACCTGGCCCTGAGCCATGTAGGGCTTTAAAGGTAATAACCAACACCTTGAATTGTGACTGGAGACCAATAGGGAGCCAGTGCAGCTCGCGAGAATTGGTGTAATGTGGGTGTACCTAGGTGCACCCACGACACCTCTCGCGGCTGCGTTATGGACCAACTGTAGTCTCCGAACACTTTTCAAGGGTAGCCCCATGTAGAGTGCGTTGCAATAATCTAACTGTGAGGTGACAAGGGCATGAGTGACTGTGAGGAGAGCCTCCTGATCCAAGTAGGGTCGCAATTGGTACACCAGGAGAACCTGGTGCACCAGGCTAGGTCTCCCTAGCCACAGCTGACAGATGTTGCTCTAATCTTAGCTGTGAGTCTAGGAGGACACCTAAATTGCGAGCCCTTTCTGAGGGGGACAATTTCTCCTCCCCCAGAACCAAGGATGGACAATCAACATAGTCTTTAGGAGGCAACACCCACAGCCACTCGGTCTTGTCTGGGTTAAGTCTGAGCCTCATGGCCTCCAGGCACCGGCACATCACATCCACCGCCTCACTGAATTGACGCGGGGTAGAGATATACAGCTGGGTATCATCAGCGTATTACTGATACCTCACCCTGTATCGTCGGATGATCTCACCCAGCGGCTTCATGTAGATGTTAAATAGGAGGGGAGAGAGGACCAAGCCCTGAGGCTCCCCGCAAACGAGGGGTCTAGGGGTCGACCTCTGTCCTTCTACCAACACCGACTGTGACCGACCAGAGAGATAGGAGGAAAACCACCATAACACGGTGCCTCTCACTCCCAACTCCCTTAGTCGTCCCAGAAGGATACCATGGTCAATGTTATCAAAAGACGCTGAGAGGTCAAGTAGCACCAAGATGGGGGAATGACCCCCATCTCGGGCTCGCCAGAGATCATCCATCAGCGTGACCAAAGCAGTTTCCGTGCAGTAGCCAGGCCTGAAGCCAGACTGAAAAGGGTCTAGATAATCCGTTTCCTCCAATGAACGCAGGAGCTGAAGTGCCACCACTTTCTGTACAACCTTTCCCACAAAGGGTAGGTTGGAGACTGGACGAAAGTTCTTTAATTCTGCTGGATCCAGGGAAGGCTTCTTGAGGAGGGGCCTTACAACCGCTTCCTTTAATGGTTGCGGGAAGGACCCTTCCCTCAAGGACGCGTTAACTAAAGCCTGGAGCCAGCCTCGTGTCACCTCCCTGCTGGCTGAAACCAGCCAGGAGGGACACGGGTCCAACAAACAAGTGAAGGAACTCATTGCTCCTGTAGCCTTGTCCACTTCCTCAGAAGTCACAGGTTCAAATTCATCCCACACAATAGGACTAAGACCTGCCCCCATCATCTCGGTCGTAATTGCCCAATCAGAGTCCAGGTCCATCCGAATCTGAGCGACTTTATCCGACAGAAACTGCACAAACTCCTAGCTCTACCCTGCAAGGGCTCCTCCACTCCCCCTGCATGAAGGAGGGAGCAAGTCAACCTAAATAGGGTGGCTGGGCGCGAATCAGCGGATGCAATAAGTGCGGAAAAATGTGAACATTTTGCCGCCTGTATCGCCACTAAATTAAGTCCTAATAAAGGCTCTTAAGAGTGTTCGGTCAGATTTGGAGTTACTGGTCCTCCAGTGTCGCTTTAGACGTCTCTTCTGGGGCTTCATCTCCCGGAGCTCCTCAGTAAACCAGGGAGCTTTCCTGGATCCACTGCCATGGAGATGTCGCAAAGGCGCAATCCGGTCCAGTGCCCCAGATGCCGCCCTATTCCAAGCAGCCACCAGGGACTCAGCCGGACTGTGAACAAGGGAGTCAGGTATCTCCCCAAGCTCCTTCTGGAACCCTTCAGGGTCCATTAGGCGCCTGGGGCGGAACCACTTAATCGGCTCCACCTCCCTGCGATGGAGGAGTAGTGTTCTGAAGTCTAACCTCAGCAGGAAATGATCTGACCACGACAAGGGAGAAGCATCTATACCCCTTAATTCCAGATCATATCTCCACTGTCCCGAGAGAAACACCAGGTCAAGTGTGTCCCCCCCCCCATGAGTTGGACCCTGAACTACTTGGGTCAGTTCCATGGTTGTCATGGAAGCCATGAACTCCTGAGCTGCATCTGAGGATTCGCCAAGGGACGGCAAATTAAAGCCCCCAGTACCATAAGCCTGGGGAACTCCACCGCCAGCCCAGCTACCACCTCTAGCAGCACAGGCTGTTATAATGCAGCTGGGAGGCAGGTACATCAGCAACAAGCCCAACTGAACCCCTGAGTCCAACCTCAAGAGGAGAGACTCACACCCAACAATCTCAAGGGGCAGGGATCCTGTGAAGGCAAAGATTCTTCCAGACAATAGCTGCCACTCCTCCACCCCTTCCCTGGAGTCGCAGGTGATGCAATATCTGGAACCCATCTGGGCACATCTCTGAGAGGGGCACACCCCCTTCCTGGCCCAGCCAGGTCTCAGTTATGCATGCCAGGTCAGCCCCCTCCTTCAGGATTAAGTCCCGAACGAGGAGGGCCTTGTTGACAACAGACCTGGCATTAAACAGCAGCAGCCTGAGGCCAGGGCCCTGACATCCCGAGTCACCAGGTATACGAGGTGAGCCTGGTGAACCAGAACCAGAGGGGCCGGAACAAGTATTTGCTTTGAGACAGCGAGTCCTAGTTCCCCGAGAGTGGCCTACCCCTCGGCTCCCGCCATATCTACCTCTCTCAGTCATAACTGCAATGCTCCGGCTCTCTAATACCCCAGAGATCTCCTCCCCCACCTCAACGGCTCCCCTCCTCTCCGGCAGGCAAGGCACCCCACTCACACTGAGCCGCAGGTCGTATCTGAGCCCCCATCTGCTTCTGTTTGCACACTCAGCAGTGTGTCAAATTTGAAGGGAATCCCCAGCAACTGGGATTTTTCCTTGCACACGTACTGACCTACATGCAGGAGTATGGGAACGACTTCCCTACAGAAGGGACCAAAGTCAGGGTTGCCACACTGGCTCTAGAAGGATCAGCTGCATGTTGGATGGTGAGCCTCCCTAATGCAGAGCCACCGGAGCTCCGCAACTTCAACCGCTTCATGACAGCCCTGAGACAGAGATTTGAGGACCCCCTAGCCGACCGCAAGGCTAGAGACCACTTAAGGCACATCAGACAGGGGCGCCATCTAGTCGCCGAGTACATTGAAGAGTTTCGTGTCCTAACTTGCCACGTAGAGTGGCCAGAGGAAATACATGTGCGTTGGTTCGAAGATGGCTTAAATGATGACCTATACAACACCTGCATTGCCTGTGGAGCCCCAATCTGCCTGCATGGCTGGTGTGTCTTGGCTGAAGAAGCTGAAATTGACCAAACATGAAACAAGTACCACGCAAGCTGCTCCTGGAAGAGATCCCCACTGGAAGGGAGAAAGGAGGGAACCAAACCTTGCTTTGCCCCACCACGCTCAGTAGCCTGCTTCAATTGCGGGAAGGAAGGCCACTGCGTAGCCGAGTGCCATATGAGGATGCCCACCCAGAAGGGAGAGAAGCAGGTCAGAGGGAAACCCTCAAAGCCACCACCGCGTTCCAGAGACACCACCCTAAAGACCCATGCTGTCGTTGCGTTCCCTCCAGAATTAATTATGGTGCAAGGAACTCCGACCCCTCTAATGGAGGAACCCGATCAGTCAGGACGTGATATGAGGAAAAAACATTTTGGCAGATGCCTTGTCCAGACTACTGCAATACAACAGTGTCAAGGCAGAAGTAATTAAGCCCATGCTCCTAGCCTCCCAATTAGTGGCTCTCTCTGACAAAGAACAATCCCTCCACCTTAGACAATGCCACCATCACAGAATTCAAAAAGACCTTGGAAACAGATGAGTGGTTTAGTGCCCACAGATATACTTGCATAATAAAAGATGGGTTAGTTTGGGTGGGGAATAAACTGTATGTCCCATCTATAGAAAGGCTGAAAGCTATGCAAGCTTATCACGACTCCAAATTAGCTGGTCACTTTGGTTTTGTAAAAACATTACATTCACTGAAACAGCAATTCTGGTGGCCCTCATTTTAAAAAAGACATAGAAAGTTATGTAGCAAGCTGCCCCATTTGTGCTGCCATGAAGCGCAGGCAGAGGAAAACCCCCGGTCTGTTTCAGCCAGTGGCTGACTCTTCAGCACCATCGAGAGAGAGCTCCATGGATTTCATTGTAGAATTGCCCCAGAGTTCTGGAAATACAGTGATCTGGGTTGTCACAGACCTTTTCTCAAAGCAGATTCACTTCATCCCATGCCAAAAGATCCCTATGGCCAAAGCCTTGACTAAGCTGTTTTTGGCCACATATACTACTTGCATGGGGCCCCACAACGTATTATTTCGAACAGAGGGGTCCAATTCACATCCTAGTTCTGGAAAGCCTTTTTGGATCTACTCAGAACCAAACAGGGACTTAGTTCTAGTCATCATCTGCAAACAAAAGGGGCCATGGAACAAACAGTTCTGGAACAGTACCTGCATTTTTTTATTAACAATCAGCAGGACAACTGAGCCGAGTTATTGCCTTTTCCAGAAGTGGCCTATAATAATGCAGTTCACACTAGCACAGGTTACCCCATTCAGAATGGCCACAGGGCAAGAATTTAATGCCATGCCTTCAATTACCCTCGTATGAACCAGAAATCCCCCCCCACTTGAAACAGTGGATCAGTCATTTGCAAATCATTTGGCCAGTGGTCTGCAAAGTCTTGGATGAAGCCAAGGCTGCCTCTAAAGCACAAGAGGACAAGAAACAAGTACAACCTAAACCTTACAAAGTGGGAGACAAAGTTTATCTTTCCACCAAGTTTCTAAAATCTTTGCAGCAGGCTAAAAAGCTGGGCCCTAAATATATTGGGCCTTTTCCCATTGTTCGTATTATTGTTCTGCCCCAGCTACGGACCCCAAAGAACGCAGCACACACAAAGTCCATACAAACCTTAGTTTACTAATTAAGGACTACTAATGAGCTTTCTTAGTAGTTGTTTGAATACAACTACAGTTTAAATCAGTCTTTTCTGAACAAGAGCTGTTAATTTAACTTCATTAACAGCCGACAAAAATCCAAAGAATAATAACTCAATTCTGAGGCATAGTATTTCAGGTAACCGTAATCTTACTTTGGTTGGCAAAATGCCCAGAAGCAATTTGCAGGAAAACTGACAAGAGAAGCAAGAGCCGATCAAATGTTTCTGGAATCAAGACGTGAAGGAATATGAACAAAGTTGTTTCCTGCAAATTGCATCAGTCATTGTCCTTCCTTAAATAAGCTAGGGGAGTAGCCAATTAGCCCCAAGCCTTACTCTCAAGGAGACCTCCTCCTGAGGAGCCACTCCTGCCTTTTAACAGCTCTGCGCGCTCGTGCATCGAGAAGAGGCTCCTCCTCTTCTTCCTCTTCACTTATGGGAGCTTCTGGAGGTTCTGAAGGCCCTGGCTGAATCTCTGCCTCTGGCACCACATCTTCTCCAGCCTCCTCATTGTCTGACTCGAGTGCCAGCTGCACAGGCTGCTGGCGCATCACCACACCAGCCTCCTCGCTGTTGGAATCAGCTACTAGCTGCCCAGGCCGCTGATGGGCCACAACAATTATTAACCCTGTCACGGTGGAATTGCAGCTCCCTAAGTCATTATGGCAAGTCCACCCCATTTTCCATTGTAGCTTGCTGAAGCCTGAAATCACCTCTGACCTTCGTCAGGCTACTGCCCCTGTTCTACTGTGCTGTGAGTTTCAGTTTCCTGCATTACTGTACTGTGGGAGGGGTTTTGTTTGCACTGCTTTAAATTATTGTTTTTTAAGTGGGAAAATTTAGTTCCTGCCTAGACCTCTTGCTATCACAAGCCTTTCAATAAACTCTCCTTTTGGAACAACTTTAGTTTCAAGAGTCCTGCTTTCTTGGGAAGATTGAGAGGGAAGATCTTACAGAATATATAATTATCAAATTCGCTGAATAATTCAAATATAGAAGAGATAGCAAACACAAAAGCAATATCAAGATTCAGGAGAATCTTGACAAACTGGAATGATGGTAACAAAATCTATTTCAACAGGGATGAGTTCTATATTTGGGTACGAAAAATCAAAGACATGAAAATAGGATGAGAGAGGTCATATGGGCAGCATTACAGTACATGCAAAAAGATGCAGATATCCTGATGGATTATAAGAAGAATGTGAATCAATAGCATGGTACATCTACAAAATAGAATTATCCAGGTATGTGATATAAAAGCAATCCATGTTACACTGCATCTGGAATATTGTAACTTCTGGGCATGCAGGCAGGCATACAGAAATGGGGCTGTCCTGAACAACCCATTTAAAAGTCTAAAAAAAAACACCTAAACATGCACAGAATTGCACCTACAGGAAAAAAGTGAATGGAGGAAAAGACTGGACTTGGAGAGAAGAGAAAAACTGGAATTCAAACATTCATTTGGATGCAAAGTTTATCTGCTGGGATTTTGTTTTCCTTTTCAAATTTTATACATTTTCATTTTTTAATATATCTGTGGATTACAAACTATATCAAGAGGGCAAAATCAACATTGCCACAGAAGGGACCAAAAAGAGAATTCCAAACTCCTAAAACCTCTGATAGTGTAAACAATTAATCAGTGGAATGGCTTGATATCAGAGGTATGGGTGCCCTATCACAGGTTTTTGAGAGATTGGATAGCCATTTGTCGAAAATAATATACAGTATATCACAGAAGTGATACCCCCTCACATTTTGTAAATGTTTAAGTATATATTTTAATGTGACAGCACTGAAAAAATGACACTTGGCTACAATGTAAAGTAAGTATACAGCTTGAATAACAGTGTAAATGTGCTGTCCCCTCAAAATTACACAACACACAGTCATTAATGTCTAAACTGGTGGTAACAAAAGTGAGTATACCCCCAAGTGATAATGTTCAAATGAGGCCCAAAGTGTCAATATTTTGTGTGGCCACCATTATTTTCCAGCACTGTCTTAACTCTTGGGCATAGAGTTACCAGAGCTTCACAGATTGCCCCTGGAATCCTCTTCCACTCACATGAAAAGATATACTTAAATATTTACAAAATGTGAGGGGGTGTACTCACTTCTGTGATATACTGTAGGTCCCTTCAACTCTTACTCTATTACTCTAGAAGACTAATATCTAAGGATAGAAATTTCAGTTTAAATTTTCTTTTTAAAAAAATCATCTAAATTTTGGGATTTATGAAAATAAACATCTAAATGAGGTGGCCCGGTGTTCCAATTGAGAGACAGTACAACTGAGGTGACCCTGCTGTGAGGCAGTGCAGTATTACAGCTGAGAGACAACCCAGCAGCCCAACTGAGAGCCTGACAGCTGAGTGGAGGCAATGAGGTGCAAATGAAGGCCACTTAGCAGAGGTGATACGGAGCTAGGTGGCAGCAGACCAGTGGTTGAGAGCAACATGCTGGCCTCTGAGCAGCAGCTGTGCAGAGCTAAGTGGCAGAGGAGCGAGTGCCCAGAGCAATGACTGAGAGCAGCATGGCATATCAATTGAGCAGCAGTGGAGCAGAGCTGATAACAGGCTGGAGTGCCCACAGCATCAGCTCAGAGCAGCGCGGCTGACCAACAGTGGCTCAAAGCAGCATGGAAGAGCAGCTAAGAAGCAGCTAAGCACTCAGATCAGCACATCATACCTGAAAACCCCAGCAGTGGTCAGGCAACTGATAGGAAGAAGGCAGACAGGAAAAAGATAATTACATAACACTTGTGGACAGAGAAGAATGGGATAAACTTTCAAGGTAGTGTGTGTAAAAGCTTAACATCTCCTAGAACAGGGGTGTCAAACTTGTGTCGTCATACAAGTATTGTGACGTATCGGGACTTTTTCCCCCTTCGCTAAACGGGGTATGTGTGTGGCCAATGTGTGATGCATCCGGCCCATGGGCCAGGCGTTTGACAGCTCTGTCCTAGAAAAAAGCCTGAGATTCCCAACATAAAGAAGTGCATAACATTTCATAAAGGGCCAAGAACTATTGTAAATTCTTAAATTTTTAAAATTTCTGAATGTCAGGTGTGCTTCCTTCAAAGTCCAGGAAAGAATAAGCCAAAATCCATTATTTATAGAGTAATGTACTTTTACTAGAAAATGAAGTGAACGCTACCAAGGAAAAGCTGAAACTAAAGCAATAGGCATGAAAGTTGCATATAGAAAGCATCCCCTCCCACTGTCCATCATCAATCACCCAATCCAAAGGTCTTCCAGAGGTCAGGTGGAAGAGGTCATCAATCAGGAACGCGATGACGGTTGACCCGATAGCCACTTCGGAGATTAGGTTTCGTTTCTTCAAAAATCCTCCAGCACGCTTCCCCCCCCCCATGCTCTCTACTTCTCTCCCACCGTTTCTTATGACAGCCAAAGCAGTAAAGGCGGAGGCTGACATTTGGCCCCTCCGGAGAAAAGACATTAGTCCTAAACAGGGAAAAGAAAAGGAAGAAAAGAAAAATTGCAATACAGACATTAAGGTTTATCAGGATATTTGGTATGAAACAACTGGACTTTCTTTGGTGCCCGAACATCACGTTTGTTCACCCACTCAGCTTGAGACAAAGGAAAATGTTTCCAGGCCACCAGATATTGCACTTTACCGTGGTGCTTCCTAGAGTCTAAAATTTCTTTGACTTCAAAATGTTGTTCCCCTCCTATCAGTATGGGGACCGGAGGGGAGTCTTGGTCCGGTCGTAAAGGGGACGAATGTTCTGGTTTCAACAAGCTAACATGAAACACAGGGTGGATTCGTCTCAAAGTTTTTGGCAACTCCAATTCAACTGTTACTGGATTAATAAGTCTAGTGATCAGAAAAGGAACCACATACTTGGGTCCAAGCTTTTTTGATTTCTGTGAAGTCTGTAAATATTTGGTGGAAAGATAAACCCTATCCCCCACTTTATACACATGGGCCGGTAACCGTTTTTTATCAGCTTGGGTCTTATGCGCTCGGTGTGCATCATCTAGGGCTTTTTGAGTTACGGCCCAAGTGCTCCGTAGCTGTTCGATCCACTCAATCAAAGATGGGTTTTGTGGGGTGTCTTGTGGTAGCTTGGGGATTGGCACAAATTCCTGACCAGATGCTACCTTAAACGGAGTGAACCCGGTGCTGCTATGTATGGAGTTGTTGTATGCCACCTCCGCAAATGGTAATAGGTCCACCCAGTTGTCTTGCTGGTAATTTACATAACACCTCAGGTACTGTTCTAACACAGCATTGGTCCTCTCACAAGCCCCATTAGTCTGGGGGTGGTGGGCGGAGCTTAGCCCTTGGGCGGAGCCTATCAACCTTAAAAACTCCTTCCAAAAGTTGGAAGCGAATTCTACACCCCTGTCCGAAATTATACGTTTTGGAGCTCCATGTAATCGGTAAATATGACGAATAAACAGTTTTGCAAGAGTTTTAGCTGAAGGGATTTTAGAGCAGGGGATGAAATGCACTTGTTTGGAAAACAAATCCATTACTGCCCAAACGACCGTGCACCCTTCACTCTCTAGTAGGTCAACAATAAAATCCATGGATATTTCCTTCCAAGGAGCATCCGGCCTTGCCACACTCTGCAGTAAACCGGGTGGCTTCCCCGGAGGTCTTTTAGCTGAGGCACACACCGGACAACTAGCCACATATGCCTCTATGTCCTTTTTGAGGGCAGGCCACCAAAATTGTCTTTTAACAAGATGTAGAGTTTTAACAAACCCAAAGCGTCCCGCTGCCTTGGCATCATGAGCCTACTGTAATACTGTTAGTCTTAAACTATCAGGGACATACAATTTTGCCCCTATCCAAGTTAGACCATCACGGAGTGTACATTCATTTGAATGGGTTTTAAACCATTCATCTATTTTTAGGGCTTCTTGCAGTTTCTGAAGTAGGTCGCCCGAAAGGGCTGGATCGGCCCTTGCCTGCGCTCTGGTAGTCATTAGCGCTGCCAGTTGTGTCGAAGGGATGATGGGTCGAATCACTTCTTTCTTGGTACTGTTGTATTGAGGCAATCTGGAGAGTGCATCCGCCATGAAGTTCTTTCCACCAGGAATGTAGCGTAGAGTGAAATTGAAGCGGTTGAAATGCTGGGCCCAACAAGCTTGCTTTGGTGACAGTTTACGCTGTGTTTTCAACGCCTCCAGATTTTTATGATCAGTCCAAACTTCAAAAGGATGCTTTGCTCCTTCCAGAAATTGTCTCCACATTAACAACGCCCATCGCACCACAAAAGCCTCTTTTTCCCATATGACCCATCTTCTCTCGGTTTCTGATAATTTACGGGACGTGTAAGCACAGGGTTGTAATTCCCCTTCTGCGTTCTTTTGCAGAAGCACTGCTCCCACAGCTACGTCGCTCGTGTCAGCCTGTACTACAAAAGGCTCTTCCATGTCTGGATGTTTGAGGACTGGTTCAGCAATAAACAATCGTTTCCACTTTTCGAAGGCTGCTTGACAGTCCATAGTCCATTCAAGAGGTTGTGAGGGCCTTGGTTTTGCCTCACCTTCAGTTTTCAGAAGATTTGTTATTGGCAGTGCAATTTTTGCAAATGAGGGGATAAACTGTCTATAGAAATTCGCAAATCCCAGGAAACTCTGTAGTTGTTTGTGGGTGCATGGAGTGGCCCATTCCAATACGGCCCGAACCTTTCCAGGGTCCATCTCTATCCCCTCATGCGATATGCGATATCCAAGATAGTCAATTTTGCTTTGATGGAACTCGCTCTTAGAAAGTTTGGCATATAATTCAGCAACCCTGAGTTTTTTCAGGACCGTTGGCACCAATTTCACATGGTCGTCCATGTTCTCTGAGTAGATAAGAATGTCGTCCAAGTAGACCAGGACCCCCTTAAATAGGTGCTCATGCAGTACTTCGTTAATCAATTGCATGAACACAACAGGGGCTCCCTGTAGTCCAAACGGGAGCACTCTAAACTGGAAACATCCAAGTGGGCAACTAAACACTGTCTTCCATTCATCCCCCTCTTTAATTCTCACTCGGTAGTATGCCTCCCGTAAGTTAAGTTTGATGAAGATTTTCCCTTTCCCTAGGTGAGATACCATGTCCTTCATGAGTGGTAGGGGGTAAATGTTTCCCACGCAAATCACATTCAGATTTCTGTAATCAACTACCAAGCGAAAGGAGCCATCCTTCTTTTCTCGGAACAATACCGGTGCCGCCACCTTTGGTCTGGCAGGTTGGATAAACCCCCGTTCTAGATTTTTATCAATAAAGTTTCTCAATTCCCCTAATTCTCGAGGGGTCATGGGGTAGATTTTCGGCTTAGGGAGCTTCACACCTGGGAGTATTTCAATGGTACAGTCCGTAGTTCTGTGGGGAGGCAGTACATCCGAGGCCTTTTCACTAAATACTTCACGGAGATCCCAATACTCTTTTGGAATCTTCTCCACCCCTTCAATGTGGCCTACTGCCACTTCCGCCCTTTCAGGTCCTATCCTGTCCTCTAGGGAGGGGTTTTCCCTCTCTAATCTCGGTTTTCCAGTGCGAATACGCAAGACCCCCATCTTCCAATTAACCCGTGGGTTCCATCTACAGAGCCAAGACAGTCCAAGTATGAGGGGTCGTTCCATGCCAGGGGCCACAATAAATCTGAGACTCTCTACATGATCCCTCAACTGCATTTCAATGGTTTCGGTCACAAGGCTGGCTGGGCCCCCTCCTGCAATCAATCCGTCCAACTGACAGAACGCAATGGGCCTTTTTAACGTTTTTAGTCTCAGGCCCATCTTCTCCACCACCTTCGGGCTGATTATGCATCTGGTGCACCCAGAGTCTAATAGGGCTAACATCTGCGCTTGTGTCCCTGTGGATGGCACCCTTATTTCTACGGGGGTGAGCATGGGGTCCTCTGTGTGACTCACCAGATCGTCGGAGTCGGAGTCCGTCCCGCTGTCATCGTCGGTGGTCGGAGTTCCCAGCTCACCCTTGTTTCGGGGAGCAAACTCAACAACTTCTCCTTTCAGGGCGGTGCCGTGGGTTTTTGCGGGTGGTTTGTCGGCCTTCTTTGGTCCCAAGCCGATGGCCTTTGGTACTGGTTTGGAGAAACATTCGGCAGCCCGATGTCCTTCCTTCCCAAATTTGAAACAGGTGAAGGGCTTCGACTTCTGCTTGAAATCCGCTCTCCCCTCGGCCATTTTAGGTGCTCCTTTACGGTGAAAGGAGGATGACGGGTCTCCTGCATGCCCCCCTCAGAGTCGGCTTCGGGCCAGCTCGATCTCGACATCCTCAGCTACTATATACCAACTTTGCAAGTCTTCGGGGACCCCCCGGCCTCTACAGTCCTTGTATATCTCTTCATTCAGCCCATCTTTGAAGCTCTCCAGTAGAACCGCTTCTGACCACGCTGTCATGTAGGGTGCCAACTCGCGAAATTCTTGGGTGTATTCTGCCACTGATCTCCGGCCTTGC
Source organism: Pituophis catenifer annectens (assembly GCF_029215685.1). NCBI lineage: Eukaryota > Metazoa > Chordata > Lepidosauria > Squamata > Colubridae > Pituophis > Pituophis catenifer. The sequence goes on along the minus strand of NW_027256883.1, from coordinate 102,869,121 downwards.
TGGATGCCCTTCATTCTGAGTCTTGCCTTCCGTTCAGCTAGGTGGTCTTCAAACCGCCTCCTAAGAGCCCCCATGAACTGGTTGTAGTTTCTCAGCAAGGGGGAGTTATTATTGTGGAGGACCACCATCCAGTCAGCTGCTGCTCCCTCTAAGACGTTCGTGACGCATCTCACTCGAGCGGCATCTGATAAGTAGTCCTCCCCCCAGTCCGGCATGTGGTTCCACACTTGGGTCAAAAAAAACCCCAAGGTCTTCGGATTCCCATCATATTTCCTGGTTAGGGGGGGGAATCTTTGGTTTCTTATGTCTGCGGGGGGGGGGCTGCAAGGCTGGGGGTCCCTGGCCTGCTGCATCCCTCGCTTGAGCTCCAGAAGCCTGAGATGTTCTTTCCTCAGCTTCCTCATCCTCTCCCCCACAGGCTGTTTCTTCCGGCTCCCCCCTGGGGCCGTCTCCTCCCTTCTCCACAGGGAACCCATAAGACTCACGGCTTTTCCGGCTTTCTTCAACATCACGGAGGAGTTGCAATGCCTGTGCCAACATGAGGCTTTCCTTTTGCTCTTGCAGCCACACCGCCTCTCTTACGGGGTCTGGAGCTGGTTACTCCCTGGGGGGTCCCCCCCCAATCCGGCAGCCTTCCTACTCCTTTCGACCATCTGGCTTCCTCAGGCTCCTCTCTCAGCCGGAGTTTTTCCAACCATTCGGCAGCCTCTTTCTCTGCTTGAAGTGAAGGTATCGTAGAACCCAATGCTCCCATCTGTTCTTCTTCACCTTCTTGGTCTGACATGATCTGGATCTAAGTCCCCTGGGTGGTTATCTGGGATGACTGGAGTGAGTTTCAGCTTAATATCAGGTGTGCTTCCTTCAAAGTCCAGGAAAGAATAAGCCAAACTCCATTATTTATAGAGTAATGTACTTTTACTAGAAAATGAAGTGAACGCTACCAAGGAAAAGCTGAAACTAAAGCAATAGGTGCGAAAGTTGCATATAGAAAGCATCCCCTCCCACTGTCCGTCATCAATCACCCAATCCAAAGGTCTTCCAGAGGTCAGATGGAAGCACGTCTGGTCTCGTCATCAATCAGGAACGCGATGATGGTTGACCCGATAGCCACTTCGGAGATTAGGTTTCGTTTCTTCAAAAATCCTCCAGCACGCTTCCCCCCACACGCTCTCTACTTCTCTCCCACCCATTTCTTATGGCAGCCAAAGCAGTAAAGGCGGAGGCTGACACTGAAGTTTTCGTAAAATATTTTTGTCAAATGTTTAAATTCTTTTTTAAAATTTTAATTGCTTTTTTAAATTTTAATTTTTTTTCAATTTTTTAATCTTTTTTCAACTTTTAATTTTTTTCCATTTTAAATTCCATTTTAAATTTTTAAATCTTCAATTTTAAAATTTTCAATTTTTTATAAAATTCTTTTTTCAGTTTTCAATTTTTGAATTTCTCTTTTCAACTAAACATTTGAAAAAAATTTATTTTAATTCTTTAGAATTTTTTAAAAAATAATTTTGATTGAACTTTTGACTTTTAAAAACAAAATAAAGAAAAATTCAAAAACAAAAACATTAAAAACACATATCAAACATAACATTACATCATATATTATTTTACAGCTTACTGTATCACCATGTATATATGTCCTCTATTTTTATTCAATTGTTTATCTACATCCTTATATTTACATTTTTATCTATTTACACAGCCATCATCGTTGGGTTAAGACTGTTCAGTAATTTATATTTCCTAGTTTCAACCCGATTAAGTTAACATTCTGAATTACTGTTTTGATTCTTTTTTTCTAACCGTTCATATAATTTGTTCCACACACTATAATATTCCGATTCTTCCCTTTCCTTAATTTCCAACGTCATCTTATCCATTTCTGCATATTGTAAAATTTTTCGAATTACTGTTTCCTCTTCTGGTACATTATTTTGTTTCCATCCATATGCGACAGTAATCCTTGCTGCCATTTAAAATATGAAGTATTAGATATTGTAAAGATTTGTCTATTTTTGCATTCATTATTCCTAATAAATAGAGTTCTGGTTTAAATTCCATTTTTAATTGGGTAATTTCCTCCAACCAATTTTTGATTTTATGCCAAAAAAAAATTATCTTGGGGCATGTCCACCACATATGATGGTATGTGCCTAATTTGTAACCACATCTCCAACAATTAGGTGATAAATTTGAGATCATTTTGACCAATCTCGCTGGTGCCAAGTGCCATCGATAGAACATTTTATACAAATATTCTTTATAGGCTACTTCCATTGTTAATTTATCCCACAATTTGTCCATTTTTCTAATTCTATATTGTGCCCGAGGTTTTTTGCCCATTTCTTTTCTTTTACGTTTCATCTTCCATTTTGTATTTTAATAAGAGATTGTAAATTTTTGTGATCATTCCCCCCCCGTCCTAATAGAATTTTATCTATATCCAATTGTTCTCTGTGTATGCCATATTCCTCCTGATCTTTTGTGAATCTAGTTTTTATTTGTAAATACGGCCACCATTCCATGTTTAGTCCTTGTTGTTTCAAATCTTGAATTGATTTTAATTCCCCTTTTTCATCAAGTAATTCTGCATCTTATCATTTTGCTCAAGTCTGTGGTGCTTGGGTGTAATATTACTTCCATAGTTGATAGCCAAATTGGGACTTTTGTGTAGTGATTTTTCTTGATTTTCTCTCAGACTTGTAAGAGGGCATTTCTTAATAAATGTCTTTGAAAGTATGTTTGATTATTTTTCCCGTTCCAGAGAAAACTCTGCCAACCAATCTGGAGGTCGTGACCTTCTATCGTTAGTACTTGTTTGTAGCTGAATCCATTCTTTAAGCCATGGTAGTGCTGTGGCCTGATAGTAGAGCTCCCAATTTGGGAAACCAAAGCCGCCCCTACTTCTACTATCTTGCAGTATTTTAAATTTGATGCAAGGTTTCTTCCCTGACCAAACAAATTTTGATGTAATTTTATTTAATTGTTCGAAGAAATTTTTCTCTAATTTAATTGGTATAGTTTGAAACAAATATAGCAGTCTGGGTAGTATATTCATCTTTATCGTTTAAGTTCTACCAATCAACGATATTTGCAATTTGGACCAAGTTTCTAGTTCCTTTTGGATTTTTTGTAGCAGTATGTTATAATTGTCTTTTTTAATTGTGGTGCATTTTGCTGATATCTGTATTCCTAAATATTTAATTTTTTTTAACTCTTGAAATCCCCAATTTCTCCTCTAATTTCTCATTTTATTTATTTGTTAGATTTTTGGTCAACATTTTAGTTTTGTCCTTGTTTATTTTGATTCTGTACATTCACCATTTATAACTATTTTTGCTCTCTGGGTAGAATAAATCGTTCTAATCATTTTTATAAATTTCCCCTCCCCCCATTCATTTCTATTAATTGATTAATCATAAAGTCCCAATTCAAATTATCAAAAGCTTTCTGCGCGTCTAAGAATATCAGAGCTACAATGGTTCTCATATTGTTTTTGATGTATCTGTTGGGCAAAAAACCATTTTGATCTGATTGAATAATTTCATTTAGTATAATTTTAATCCTTTCTGCTATTATGGCCATAAATATCTTATAATCGGCATTTAACAGCAAGATTGGCGTATAGTTCTGAATCTTCTGTTTTTCGGTGTTGCTTTTGGGGATGAGTGTTATTAAAGCTTCTGTCCAAGATTGTGGTATCTTCGCATTCTCTAATACTTCGCATTCTCTAATACTCTACATACATGTTTGCAATAGTAAATTGTGTAGTAGTTCTTGAAATTCCTTATAAAATTCAGCCGGGATTCCATCTTGGCCTGGAGTTTTGTTATTTTTTTTGTTTTTCTATTGCCCTTTTCAACTCAAATGTTATCTTCCCGTTTAATATTTCTTTAGTTAGATCTGATATGATTGGATGACTCCTCTCTTATAAATATCTCTTAATATTGTTCTATTCTATTTTTTCTTGTTTGTACAGGGTCTGAAAGTAGTTTATCGCTATGGTTTTTATTTTGTCTTTCTGAAAATGTACTGTCCCTACTTCATCTTCTAGATTTTGTATTAATTTCTTTTCCTTTTCTTTTTTCAATTTATAGGCAAGCCGTCTACCCGGTTTGTTAGCGTTTTCAAAGTAATTTTGTCTGACTGCTCCATTTGCCCCATTTCTTCCTGTGTAATTAAATTTAATTTGTGTTTAGTTATTTCTTTCTGTTCTTTAATTTCCTAATTTAGAAGTTGTTCTTGTAATTTAAGTTCTAATTTTTCCAGTTTTTCCTGAAGGTCTATATATTGTTTCTTTTTATTTCTATTTCTTCGAGCTGTATATGCAACGGATATACCCCTCACATATGCTTTTAGTGTGTCCCAGAGATTTTGAGTGGTAGTTGTTCATTCCAGTTTTCTTTTAAGAATAATTCCAATTCTTTTTTTGCATATTGGATGTAGTTTTTTTCTTTAAACCACCCTCTGGTTCACAGTCCACCTCCCTTTCTTCTTTACTTCTCCTTTCCATTTAATTGTTATCAGACTATGGTCTGCCCTGATATTCGTTGTAATTACTATTTCTGATATTCCTTTTGCTGTTTCTGGATCCATCTACGCCATATCTATTCTAGACCACGATTGATGGGGATTGGAGAAGAAGGTATACTGAGTCTTTTGTGGATTAATTTCTCTCCATGTATCTTTTAAATTTAGTTCTTGGACCATATCAAAAAATACCGTTGGTAGGGTTTTCCTAACATAATTCCTTTTTGTCCCTGTTTTACAGTCTTTTTTTGGGGTCTACTACATTAAAATCTCCTAATATACAAATATTGTCTAATTCTAGCATTACTAATTGTTTATATAATTTGCTATAATATTTTTTCTGTCTTATGTTTGATGCATATATAATTGCAATGACTACTCTTTTTTGTTTTATATAAATTTCTATCAGTAGTGTCCTTTCTTCTTTATCTGCAAATAATTGTTTGGGCTTTAGCCATTCCTTTATGTATGCTGCTATTCCCTGTTTTTTCAATTCAGCTAATGATGTAAATAATTTTCCTAGTTTAGGGGCTTCCAAAATACGACTTTTTTCCTTTTGTATGTGCACTTCCTGTAGGCATATGATATCCATTTTTAATTTTTGCAACTTAGTTATTATCTGTCTTGTTTTTGTGGGTGAATTCAATCTGTTTATGTTAACTGAAAACAAATTCACCTCTTCTTCCATCATACTACTTATTGGTCACTCCAGTTTCTTGCCTCAGTTTTGTCTGCTTTTGGTATCTCATCTTTACTCCTTCTCTTTCTTGATATCCTTGTTTTGTTGTCTCTCTCAGTTCTTGGTCTGTTTCAATTTCCTCTGTCAGGTATTCCTCTTGACTCCTTGATTCAAGTTCCTCTCTGCTATCTGATTCTTCTCCAAAACATTGTTCATAGAATTCCTGGGCTTTGTCAACTGTATCTACTCTTATTTTCTTTTCCTGCCAAGATATTAACATTCCTTCAAGGACTAGCCAGTGAAACATGATTCTTTGTTTTATTAATTTTGAGGAGAGAAACTGATAATTCCTTCTTTTGTCTCGGATTCTTCTCAGTAATTGTTTAAATATAATGATTTCCTTTTCCTTATAAATTAATTGCTCTTCTCTCATTCTGTAAATTTCGTCTCGTGTTGATTTTTTCATGAACCTTACATGAACTTCACAGGGAAGTCTGTGTCATCATGCATAGTTAGTGTGTACTCGATATGCTTCATCAATGTTGTTCTGAATTTCATGTTTATTCATTTGTAGCGACTCTCAATAATTCCGTCATGAGTTTACAGAGATCTTCTTTGCTTTCTTTACATTCTGAAATCTTAAATAGAAAGATCTTTCTAACTCTAAATGGATTATCATCTCTTCAAGCTCTCTATTTGCTGCTGTTAATTTCTCCTCCGTGTCTTCCAACTTCTTTTTGATTCGTTCTGTTCTTGCCTCTATTATTTTAATCTTTTGTTCATTTTTTGCGATTGTTTCTTGAATTTTTTCCATTCTGTCATCTAATTTTTTTATATCTCCCTTTACTTCACCCACTTCTTCTTCCATTTCTTCATGATTATTATTCATGGACTCCTGTGTTTTCATCATTACTTCCTGTATCATGTTTAATGCTGTTTGTATGTTCTGTAGTGTTGGGACTGATCCTAATTTCTCAGTGTTTGGCATGTGCGTTATTAATTTTTGTCCTGCTGGAGAGGCTGTCACTGGGGTTGCCTTCTTTACCATTTTTGTAACTGTGGATGTGTTAGACATTTTAAGTATTTGAAAAAAAATTATTCCACTGAACCATAAAGAATTAATCCTATGTTATGAGAAAGTCTACCTAGATCACTGCCCCAGTTTTATCTCTCCAAAAGTTATACTGAGTAAAAAGCAAATTTAGTCTGATCAACTGTAAAATCTATTTTCTATTCACCATTAATATACCAATCAACTGTTATATACAGCAATATTTTTACCTATAACTTTATATGTTTTATAAACTTTATATGTTTATATGTTTAACTTTAGTTAAATGTATAATATCTTGAAATTAATCTAGAGTTGCTTCCAATTGAACATATATAATAGGCAAAGAAGTAAAACCAAATCTATAATCAATATATATATAAAAGTAAAAGTTTTATAACTAAATATAGTTATATGGATAGGGGGAAGGGAAGCAATTAATATGTTATAATATATTTGATAGAAGATATACAAATAGATAAATATATAAAATATGTAGAAGATAGGTAATTATAGTTAAGTCCAGTTCCAACGTTATCACCCAGATAGACAAATTTTTTAATACTTAATCTTTATGCTTTCTAAATTCACTGCTGCTTTTTGTTCTCCAAGATGAAAAATGGCTGCTGTCAATAAATTGCACAGTCACTGTCCCTTCTCCACAACTTCTTCATCTCTTTTTTTCTTTCCAAGTGAAATCTGTTTTCATCTGCTCTCAGCATAAATCTCACAGCACTGTCTCTGTCACATCAATTCTTCCAGTCTTTAAACACGACAGTCTTTCAGATTACCATTCTCAATACACAAAACACTTTCACTCTCAGTCCATTCAATACAGTCTCTTTCTGCTTACTTTTTTTTCTTTTCTGCTCCCATCGCTTAGGCTCTGCTTTTCACACTCACTCAGTCACTCAGTCACTTCTTGACAGATTTCCTCAGCTTAGGGAAGTAGGTCAGTATACTTTTTTGCTTAAACTTTTACCACCGATACTTCGTGCTGTTTTTCAGTCTTTCATTTCCTCGCCATTTGCTCAGGCCGTCACGCCTCTGGACCTAGACGAAGAAGCGGCTGGTCTCTTCCGTGCCGGATTTTGGGGTATCCACCCTCCGTGGCGGGGGATCACCCTTCACCCCATCGCCTCTGAGTGTTCCCTTTTCTTTTGCTGTCCTCTTCAAGGTCCAACTTTACTGTTGCTGGTCTCCAGATGCAAAAAAATCGGGTAAAAAGAGCAGAGTCCCGTCTTCCTACACCGCAGAAGCATGATGCCACCCCGGAAGTCCATTTCTTTAGAAATGTTTAAATTCTTAATCTAAGGGGGAGAAAATAAAAAACACGGAAAAAGAGACAGACACTTAAAACAGGGAAGATAGTGATGAACAAAGGGATGATAGTGACAGAACAAAGGGTCAAGAACTTTTGTAAACTATTGTAAACTGACATTTTCTAAAAATAAATTTTTAGAAATTTTCAATTTTTTACCAACAAAAAAAATTCATGGACATAAGGACTGACATTATAGTAACTTGCAAAATATGTCATATGTTTGAGCTTATGTCCACAGAAGACCCAAACTACATATTTATCAAATGTAAATCATATGAATTATTAGAAGAAAAAGTAAAGGCTGCATCAGCATTGTGTTTACCCTTAGGGTGCCTGGTGGACATGGCTGGGGTGAGCGTGGCTGAGTGGTCACTGTCAATTGGGGGCGTGGCGTGGCCAGGGGGGCATTGTCAGCTCGACATTGGAGGGCATTGGAGGCTGCCTGTGGAGGATCAGGCAGGCCTGAGGGTGGATGCAGGTGTCTCCAGCAGAGTGGGGCGGGACCAGGGCTATTGCCAGGACCTGATCCATCAGAGGAGCAAAGACAGATGGCGGGGTCACAGTGAGGCAGCCCAGGTGGTTGCCAACACGGCCATGCTGCAGCCCCTGCATCCTCGGCCTCTGCTATCCAACCTAGTCCTTGAGCAGCCAACCTTCTCTTCTAACTCCGCTGCACATGTGGGATGAGCCCACCCATGATGTCCCCAGTGAACAAGAGGCAGGCAGGACTCAGCAGCCCACGCCTTGCAGGTGATTCCGACACCGCGACCACCAGGTCGACCATCCAAGCAGCAGACGGAAGCAGTGGGGAAGGCATGTTCCAGCTGTAGCAGGCCCAGGCAAGCAAAGACAGATGGGATCATGGTGAGGCAGCCCAGCTGGTTGCCGTCACGGCCACACCATGGCCGCTGCATACTTGGCCCCCGCCGTCCAACCTTGTCCTCCGATGAGTCTGCTCCCTGCCCTTCCCGTTTGCCAGAACCATTGGGGGTGGGTGGGCAGCAAGCTCACTGGAGGAAGGGCTGGCCCAGAGGTTGCAGAGCCCCACCCACACCTTTGCTATGCAAGCTGAGGAGCCCCAGAGGGGGCCGGCTAAGGGGCCGGCGGGCTGCTGCTGCTTCTGAATGCCATTGGCCCCCATGCACTCGCTACCTCCTATGCATGTGCCAGGGGGTCATCTGGCTGGGCTGGGCCCACAAGCCAAATCTGAGGAGCCTGTGCCTACACCTGTTGCTTGGAGCAACAGCAGCCCAGCGGTCACACCCCACCCGCACCTGTGCTGCACAGGCTGAGGAGCCCTAGAGGGCGCCGGCCAAAGGATCGGTGGATATGCCAGGTGGCGTCTGGCTGGGATGGGGCTTGGTGGGGACAGTAGATGCTGGTCCCTCACTGTCTCTGGTTTGGCCCTGTGAGCCAAATCTGGTCCATTGTGTTCCAGATTCGGCCTGCGGGCCTCATATTTGACATGTCTGGTCTAAAAGAACTGTAGCCACTCTGGAACTCAATGAACAAAGCGAGAATCCCCAACCTAAACAAGAAGACTATACCAAAATTAAACACAATACAGAGCAAACAGGTTTAATAGCTTAAAAATGACCCCATATATGAACAAAAAGAACAAAATCGATACACCCAATCTCAGCTTGCTCACCAAACCGGATTACTCTGATAAGAATAACGACTCCAAAAGAGGGCATGTTAAGGTTATTGTTGTTGTGTTACCAACCAGCAGAGTAGATTGCACAGAGAAACGTTGCTGAGAGCAATGAATAAGAGATAAGCAAACTGGTTTATCAAAAGCTTACTTTATAGTAGAAAAAGTCTTTAAACAAATTCCAAGTCTTTGCCAGTAAATCAGTCCAGTAGTTACAGAATCTTCTTACTCAACAAACAGTAGTTGGTTAGAATAACAAACTCACTCTGGTTCACAAACCACGATGGTTGTAGATCCATCCAATGATAATTAGCAGATAACAACTCCTCTCAATGGTAGCTTATCATCACAGCTTCATACACAATGGCAGCATCGCATTGCAGCTTCCTCACAACACCATATCATAGCAGCAACCTCTCAACAGCATATCATAGCAGCAACTGAACACGTTGCAGTACCTTGCTTAAATATTCTTACAACCAGTAATTATGTGATTACAGCATGACTCAGCATTAAAGCCACATAATACATATACAGATAAAGTAACAGTACACTTATATTGCCTGGACAACATAGTTAGGCTCAAACCATATCCTAACAGGGCACAAAGTCCAAACCAGGTTTATTCTTCGAGTCCGGTCGGGTGTAGTCAAGTTCAAGTGTATATAACAAACATGAAGTCGGCGTTGGGAGCTGCTGCCTCCCAACGCCCTTTAAAGAACCCGCAGAGCTCTTGTAGCCAATCGGCTTTATTTCCGGGTTTTAAGTCAGTTCGTTGCAACGTCCCTGCGTTCCTGCCGAGGCAAAGGGACTCATGCGAACACCTCTCCCGACCGCAGAGTGCCCAACCACCTAGTTTAACAATACACCCCTACCACCATCGTGTAGCCCTCAACCCCCCTTTCTCCAGCTGGTAGCAGTTTCCCTGCACCATCCCAATGGCTGTCATCTCTGACGCCCTGGCAATTTCCTATCCTCAGATGTGTCGAGTTGACGTGAGTCTCGACAGGTGGCCCCCTCCCACCAGGAGTCACCTGCAAAATACAAAAGAGAGGAATTGGTGATTTGTATTGTTCGGTTAGCAGAACCGGGCTTCCGAGGATTTCTACTATGATATTATTTCAATAATCTCGTGGCATGGAGGTCTGCCCTAGGCACCCAAGAGGCCTCCGACAAAGGGTACCCCTTCCATTTTACCAGGTATCTCAGTTCGCCCCCACGATACCGTGAGTCAAGAATATCATCAATTTCATAATGCTCGTCCTGTATTGGACCAGGAGGAGTTTTTGGTTCCATAGTAGGATCTACAGGTTTTAGTAAGCTACTATGGAAAACTGGATGGATTTTACCCATGAAGGGTGGTAATTTAAGAACTACGGCCACGGGGTTGATTACTTTACTAATTGAAAAGGGACCCAGATATTGGGGACCCAACTTTTTGCACGGGGTCTTTAGTTTAATGTATTTAGTAGATAAATAAACTCAATCCCCCACCTGGAATGGTTTATGGTCTGCTCTCTCGATCAGCTTGTTTTTTGTATTCCTCGGCTGCTTTGGACAGTGCAGCTTTCACTTGTGGCCATACCCTTTAAATTCGTACACTCCACTCCTCCAGGGATGTTAATTCCTGGCTCTTCATCTAATTCAGGAATAGCATTGAACTCCCTGCCCGTTACAACCTTAAAGAGCCTTGGTAGTACAGTGGTTTAATGCACCCTGTTATTAACACAGCTGCCTGCAATTTCTGCAGGTTTGAGTCTTACCAGGCTCAAGGTTGACTCAGCCTTCCATCCTTTCTAAGGTAGGTTAAATGAGGACCCAGTTTGTGGGGGCAATAACCTGACTTTGTATAAATATACAAAAGTATGAAGGCTATTGCTTAACGCATTGTAAGCCGCCCTGAGTCTCCGGAGAAGGGCGGCATATAAATCAAATTTAAAAAAAAAAAAGAGAGAGAGTTACCCCTGTACTCTGATATACGGTATTATTGTAAGCTATCTCGGCAAAGGGTAGGAGGTCAGACCAATCAGTTTGTTGGTAGGATACATAACACCATAAATAGCGCTCTACCATAGAGTTTGCTTGTTCAGCGGCCCCGTTGGTCCTGGGATGGAAAGCTGTACTTAACCCTTGTGATGATCATATCAACGTAATGAAATTGCACCAAAATTTTGCTGTAAATTGAACACCCCTATCAGATATGATACGGCGAGGAACCCCATGTAATCGGTAGATGTGTTGTATGAACATCTTGGACTTACCGATGGTAATCCACTACAGGGGATGAAATGGGCTTGTTTGGAAAAGAGATCGACTACAGTCCATATAACAGTGTTTCCATTTCTTGTCTAACCATTGATAAAATAATATCAAATAATATTGTTTATCTTCTTGTTCCCTAATTTCAAATGTCAATTTACTGATTTCAGCACACTCCAGAATTTTCTTAATAACGTCGTCATCCGTAGGTGTTTCCTGTTTTTAGCAAATACAATTCTAGCTGCCGTTAAAACATTCACAATTAAATATCTCAATTCTCTATTGTATATTTCTGGTAAAATCCCTAATAAAAATATCTCTGGTTTAAAGTCAATGTGTTTATCATTTTTTCCAACCATGTGTGGATTTTAGTCCAATATCTTTTAGCTTTTGTGCATGTCCACCACATATGGTAATATGAACCTGGAATCTGATGACACTTCCAACATTTCTCCGATTTATTCTTGTACATTCTGGTTATTCTCGCTGGGAGTAGATACCACCTGTAAAACATCTTATACAAATTCTCCTTATATGCTGTTGACATTGTCATTTTATAATTCTGCAACCATAGTTTTTCCCATTTCTCTAAATCAATCCCATGACCAACATTTTTCCCCCATGCAATCATTGTTTCTTTAACTTGTTTTTCTGCCAATTTTACTTCTAATAAGTAACTGTACAATTTTTTAATTACATGGTCATCAGAACCTGTTAAGATTTTATCTAAATTAGTCAAGTTACTATAAAAACCCTCAATTTTAGAATCTTCATCATATCTAGACTGTATTTGCATATATGAAAACCAATCCATTTCAGACTCTTGTTCTTCTAGTTCTTGCTTCGACTTAAGTTCACCCCTTTCATTTAATAATTCACCATATTTAACAATTTGTTCCTTTCTGAATGTTATTGCGTGTGAGACTGCTTCAATAGGTGATAACCAGACTGGAATTTTTAAATAGTAACATTGTTTGATCTTCTCCGAATTTAATAACAAAGATTCTCGTATCATATGCCTTCTGAAATAACCCTGTACTTTTGTACTTTTATACCACATAAAAGCATGCCAACCCAACAATAAATCATGTCCTTCTAAAGTCAACAATCTAATATTCCTTAACGTTATCCATTCTTTAATCCACATCAAATTACAAGCTTGATAATATAATTTCCAATCCGGCAAACCAAAACCTCCTCTTGATCTAACATCTTGCATCAATTTTAGTTTTATCCTTGCCTTTTTGCCCTGCCGTATATATTTTAGCACAATTTTATTTAAATTTTCAAAATATTTTTCACCAACTTATTTGGAATTGTCTGAAATAAATATAAAAGTCTGGGCAGTATATTCATTTTAATAGTTGATATTCTCCCTATCAATGATAGCTGCAAATTCTCCCATTTTGTTAGGTCTGTCGCTATCTGTTGTTTAAGCTTATCATAATTATTCTCCTTAAGAGTACCACATCTTGCTGTCAAATGTATCCCCAGATATTTAATCTTATTTGTGACCTGCATCCTTGATACTTCCACCAATTCTTCTTTCTGTTTTTTTAACATATTTTTTGTCAAAATCTTCGTTTTGTCTTTATTTATTTTCAAGCCAGCCACTTTCCCAAAATCTCCTATTTTGTCTATCAATTTGTTTATAGATTGAAGTGGTTCTTCCAAGATAAACTCCAGGTCATCGGCAAATGCTTGTAATTTATATTCTTGATTTTGAATTTTCATTCCTTTTATTCCTTTTTCTTCTCTAATGTTTCTGTTTAGTACTTCTAATGTTAACACAAACAACAGTGATGACAATGGACAACCTTGTCTCGTTCCTTTTTGTATTTCAATGAATTCTGTCAACTCTCCATCATTATTTTTGCTATTTGTTTATAATATATAGCTTCTATAGCTTGAACAAATTTCTCTCCAAAGCCCATCTGTTTCAATTGTAGTATCATATATCGCCAGTTCACATTGTCAAAGGCTTTCTGTGCATCTAAAAACATCAAAGCCATTTGCTTTTCTGGGTGCGCATCATAATATTCCAAAGTATCCAGAATTATCCTCAAATTGTCTCTAATCTGCCTTTTTGGTACAAATCCATTTTGGTCCGGATGTATAAAATTATTTAAGTATCTTTTAAGTCTTTCTGCTAATATTGTAGCGAAGATTTTATAGTCTGAGTTTAGCAAAGATATAGGCCTATAGTTTTTGACTTGTAGGTTGGTATCTTCTTTTGGAATAAGTGTAATATATGCTTCTAACCATGAGTTGGGTATTTCCTTCTGTAGCATTACTTCATTCATCATTTCTAGTAATGGGAGACTCAGTGATTCCTGTAAAGTCTTATAATATTCCGCCAGTAATCCATCTGGACCTGGTGCCTTCCCACTTTTTTGTTTTTTAATTGCTTCTCTCAACTCCATCATCGTTATGTTCCCTTATAACATCATCTCAACATCTTTTGGAATCGGGGGTAAATTCACCTTATGTAAATATTGTTTAATATTTTCCTCTTCTATCTTTTCTTTTTCATATAGCTTTTTATAATAGTCTTGTACAATGTTCTTCTTCTCCTCATTTCCAAATCTAATTTGTCCTTGATCATCTATTAACTGTGATATTTTCCTTAAATTCCTTTCTTTTTTCAGTTTATATGCTAGCCATCTGCCTGGTTTATTAGCATCTTCTTTTTTTTTTTATTGAAAAAGTTTTAAAACAAACAAAGTTTCCCTACAACCCCCCCTCCCAGCCCCCCCCTCCCCCTCCCCGACTTCCCAGAGCAGAACACAAGGTATTTCTATTGACCTTTAACAATAAGCTAAATTGCATAACCAATCATTAAACTAACACCCCTAAAAAAAAATTTCTTAACCCCCCCATATATAAAATCCTATTTCCTAAACATAATACTTCTAATATCACTTATATAACGGTTATACAAATAAAAGTAATCATTCATAAGCTATTTGATATTTTTTAGTCTGATACTTATTTTGTATATAATCAATCCATCTTCTCCAGTCCTGTATGTACCGTTCTTGTGTGTGATCCTTCAGATATACTGAAATTTTAGCCATTTCAGCTAAATTAGTTACTTTCAATATCCAGTCGTCAATAGTAGGCAAAAAGTCCTTCTTCCATTGTTGTGCTACCAACAATCTTGCTGCTGTTATCAAGTTCAAAATCAATTTAGTCTCTGCAACTGTACAGTCCGTAGTTATACCCAGTAAGAACAACTGTGGAGTAAATTTCAGTCTCTTTTTAAGAATATTCTGCATCACCCACCAAATCTTTATCCAAAATGCTTTGATTTTTCTACAAGTCCACCATATATGATAATAAGTTGCATCATCACAGTCACATCTCCAACATTTAGCTTGCACATTAGAATACATACATGATAATTTTTTAGGATCTAAATGCCATCTATAAAACATTTTATAAAAATTTTCTCTTAAATTTTGTGCTTGTGTAAATTTCACATTTCTAATCCAAATCTTTTCCCAAGTCTCCATCATTACTGGCTCTTGAAAATTTTGTGCCCATTTAATCATACAGTCTTTAACCAATTCCGTCTCAGAATCTATTTCCAATAAAACATTATACAACCTTTTAATATGCATTTGTTTTTGATCTCTAATTTGTTTTACCAAATTCTCCTCATTTTGCACAAAGCCAGTTTTTTGATCTGCCTTCCATCTAGCTTGAAGTTGACCGTACTGAAACCATGTATAAATTATACCTTCTTCTCTCAGTATATCTAAAGATTTCAAATACATTACCCCCCTTTCCATAATAAGAAGCTCTTTATAGGTAATCACCTCCTGTTTTTGTTCTATACTTATATTTTCTATTGCATGTCTAGGATTTGCCCATAAAGGTATCTTATAATTTAACTTATATTGATATTTTTTCCAAACCCTTAACAAAGCATTTCTTAATATATGAACCTTAAATACTTTATCCACTTTTTTGTCATATAACAAATAGGCATGCCATCCATATAACAAATCATAACCTTCTAAATTCAAAATTCTCCCCTCAGTTAAATTAAACCAATCACTAATTTGTGATAAAACTGCTGCTTCATAATATAATCTTAAATTAGGCATTTTAAGACCCCCTCTTTCACGTGTATCTTGTATAATTTTCATTTTTATTCTGGGTTTTTTCCCAGCCCAAATAAAAGTATTAACACCTTTCTGCCATTCTCTCAGATTTTCATCTTTCTTAAGCACAGGTATCATTTGGAACAAAAATAAAAATCTAGGTAAAACATTCATTTTAATTGCTGCAATTCTTCCCAATAAAGACAACTGTAATTTTTTCCAATTATCCATATCCTTCTGTACCTTCTGCCAAAGTACCTCATAATTGTTTTTGTATAATTTTGTATTTGAAGCTGCTATGTATACCCCTAGATATTTAACCTTTTTAACTATTTCAAAATCTGTTAATCTTGCTAGTTTATCTCTTTCAAGTATAGTCATATTTTTAACTATCATCTTTGTCTTATGTGAATTAACTTTAAATCCTGATACTTTCCCATATTGATCAATTATATCCAATATATATGGGGCCGACTCTATAGGTTGGGATAAAGTAATAACCAAGTCATCTGCAAATGCTCTTAATCTATAATCTTGTTGTCTAATTACAATACCCTTCAATTTTTCTGGATTACATATCTTGTTCAATAGTACCTCCAAAGTCAAAATAAATAATAGTGGGGACAGAGGACACCCCTGCCTTGTTCCTTTCTCAATTTTAAAAGCCTCTGTTAGACCTCCATTAACTATAATTTGTGCTGTTTGCTGCTGGTATATCGCTCTAATTGATTGTGTAAAATATTCCCCAAAGTGCATTTTCTCTATTATTTTGAACAAAAATTGCCAGTTCAAACGATCAAATGCCTTCTCTGCATCCAAAAATATAAACGCTGCAGGGACTTGATTATTTTTTTCCAAATATTCCAGTAAGTTTACAATTTGTCTAACATTATATCTCATTTGTCTCCCTTTTATAAACCCTGATTGATCATTGTGAATTATTTGTTGCATAACTGGCATTAATCTATTAGCTAATATTTTAGCAAAAATCTTATAATCAGTATTCAGAAGTGAAATTGGCCTGAAATTCTCAGGTTTAATGGAATTTTGGTCCTCCTTTGGAATTAGTGAGACAAAGGCTGTTTTCCAAGAAGGTGGTACTCCTCCTCCTACTTGTATTTTATTAAATAAAATTTTGAGTGGTTCTAACATTTCAGATTGTAAATGTTTATAATAAACAGCTGTTAGTCCATCTGTTCCCGGAGCCTTACCTATTTTTAATTGTTTAATTGCCCCAACAATTTCCTCGGAAGTTATTGGCTGATTCAATCTCTCTCTCTGTTCCAGCGTTAATTGAGGAATCTCCATCTTTAAATATCTATCAATATCAACATCTTGAATTGCATCTTTAGCATATAACTTTGTATGGAACTCCAAAAAAGCCTTTTTTATTAAATTCTGTTGATAAATCTCTTTACCTCTAAATTCTATCTTGTCTATAACACGTGATTTCTGTTTTTTCCTCATCGTGTAAGCCAACCATCTCCCAGGTTTATTAGCATTACAAAATGTATTATGTCTGGCATATTGTATGCTGGTTGCTATTTGCCCAGCCATTAACATATTAAATTGCTCTCTTAAAATATTAATCATATCTTTTGCCTTTTTATCTCCCGGGTTAATTATAAGCAATTGTTCTTTCTTTTTAATTTCCTCCTCTATCTCTTTCCGTCTGTTTTGTTATTTTAATCTATATTTATTATTCAAAAAAATTAATGTTCCTCTCATATATGCCTTACACGCATCCCATACCATCTCCATCGAAGTTCCTTTATTCATATTGTTAATAAAAAATTCTTTCATTTGTTTTTTAAGCTCACACAAGTTATCTTCATATCTAAATAAATTCTCATTTAACCTCCAAGACCTCCTTTCCCCTCTTTCCTGCTCTAGTTCCACCCAAACCGGGCTGTGATCAGTTAAAGTTCTTGGACATATCTTCGTACTCTTCACCCTAGAAAAAAGATCATTTGTAGTTAATATAAAATCAATCCTAGAAAAAGATTGATGCCTATCTGAAAAAAAAGTAAAATCACTCTCCAATACGTTCCTTTCTCTCCAAATGTCTCTGAGCTCCATATCCTCCAAGATATCAAAAAAAGATTTAGGCAACTTAGCACGCATGGAAATCTTGGAAAGACTTTTTTTATCTTTCTGGGTATTTAATACCCCATTCCAATCACCCATTAGAAGTAAAGATCTATAATCCCATTGTAATATTTTGGTATGTAAAAGTTTGTAAAATTTATCTTGTTGTTGATTAGGTGCGTATACTCCAATTACAAGCAGCTTCCCATTCTGTGTTGTTAATTCGATTGCAATATATCTACCTTGAGTGTCAGCCTCAATTAAATTGGCCACTAAGCCTCTTTTAACGTATATAACTAGGCCATTTTTCTTTTCTGGGGCTGATGCCACAAAATGTGTACCTAATTTCGAATTTATCAAGTACTTTTGATCTGAGGATTTAATATGCGTTTCTTGCAAACAAATGACATCGTTCTGAAATTGCTTCAAATAGTGAAATATTTTCTTTCTTTTTTGTGGAGAATTTAAACCGTTAACATTCCAAGGTAAAAATTTATTTGCCATCTCTGGGCGTTCCAAGCTTTGAGAGCATCAGCTGAACCTCCTCCGCCATTTTAGACTTCGGCCTGGCTCCTCCCACTGCTTGTGTTTTTTGGGCTTGTTGGGTTGAATCTTGAGGCTGTTGTGCCAGATGTTGTTTGTAAGTAGCTCTTGTCAATCGTTGATCTTTTGGCAGCTGTATCATCGTTAATGACTCAAGGGTTGGTGGTGGACCCCCACTCAATAGTAGATCTTCTTCCAGATTGGCTCCTCCAGCTAGTGCTTGAGCATAAGTTTGTGGTTGCCCTCCATCTTTCTCTTGTTGTGTGATTTCCAATTGCTTTCTAGCACCCCCTGGTGAGGGTGGCCTTCCAGCCTTTAAAACATTGGCATAAAAATCTTTTGCCTTTCCAACTGTGTTTAAACGATATCTTTGCCCAGCGTATGTCACTATTATCCCAAATGGGACATCCCATCTGTACTGGAGTTGCTGATTTCTTAGTTCATTCACCAAAAAACCAAACTGCTTTCTGTCTCTTAACATTTTAGAAGGAAGTTCTTTCAGGACCACCAGCTCTTGTCCCTCCACTTTAGTCTTGTTTCTGTAAGACGCTTGCAAAATGTCATTTCTAACTCTCCTTGTTGTAAAATAAATCACCACATCTCTTGGTAGCTGCTTTTGTTTTGCCAGCCAGGAATTGACCCTGTAAATTTTGTCCATTTGAATTGCCACATCTTCTGGCCTTTCTGAGATCAGCTCTGCTAAAGCATTGGAGCAAACATCTTTTAAATTTTCACCACTCTTTTCTTTCAAACCTCTCAGCCTCAGGGCAAATTCCATTGATCTGTATTGTAACATAACCATTTCGTCATCCACTTTCTCTGTTTGTATCATAACCTCTCCTAGTTTAGTTGCAAGCTCCAAGTTAGTATCATCAATTTCCCGTACTCTCTCCTCAATCTTTAACATATGAGTAGCCAGTCCTGAAACTGCATAAACAATGTCATCTCTTATTTCATCATGTTTTTCCTCCACCACACTTGTAAGTTTCTTTAGCTCCTCTGAAAATTCTTTCATCATTTCTGTCTGATTGTTCAGGGCACCCATTATAAATTCTTTAAGGTCTTGTGACTGTGTATCAGCCGGAAGTTGTTGTTTTTGAGTCACTACAGGGGAACCTCCTCCCTCTTTTAGAAGTTGGTGGCTTTAGTTGTTTAGCAGCCATTTTATTTTAAAAAGAGTTTTTTCCTTTTACAGCCACAGAATCTTATAAACAGTCTTACAAAGTATATTTCAAA
Organism: Pituophis catenifer annectens; assembly: GCF_029215685.1. NCBI lineage: Eukaryota > Metazoa > Chordata > Lepidosauria > Squamata > Colubridae > Pituophis > Pituophis catenifer. The sequence goes on along the minus strand of NW_027256883.1, from coordinate 102,849,648 downwards.
GTTTTTCCAAAATAAACAATCCTCTCTTCAAGCTATACTCAATCCCCAGCAGTTTACTCTTCAGGCAGAGGGCTCTTAACAAGCAGTTTCCCTTCAACTTTCACTTTCCCCTCCATAACAAAGGCTTCCTCTCCAGCCTCCAGCTCAAGAGAGCTCCGTTTGCAACAATGTATTCACGGAGTTAAGTTCTGTTTCTCTTAGAAAGCTTGCACTCTTGCTTCCGCTCTGTCTGCCTTGTTAGAAATCATTAAAACTCACTGTTTGCCGGCAGAATTGGACGCAGACGTCTTGCTCTGATTAACAGAGGCACCAGCGATCCGGAGCAATGGGAGGGGTGAACTGGGGAGCTCTCACCCTCCGAGTCCCTGGAATTAATCCAGTGACTTTCGGGGAGCTCTACCCACCCCCTCCGACTCTCCTCTCCTTCTTTGCCCGAAGGAGAGTTTTTTCAAACCGCCGGACAGCTGTTTAGCGCTGTCAGGGCGGTTTTTACAGATCGGGTGGCTGGCGGTCTATGGAGACCGTCCTCGTCGTCCGCGGAGCCACCGGAAGTCCCATTAGTATCTTCAAAATATTTCTGTTTAGTGTTCCTGATTTTTTGTGCTAGCTCTTCTTTCTCTAATAATCCCATTTTATGTTTTTTTTTTTTAAATTTGATTTATATGCCGCCTTTCTCAGAAGACTCAGGGCGGCTTACAATGTGCTCAGCAATTGTTTAATTGTGTCCATTTTCATTTTAATGTCTTTTTTTTGTGGGAACTTCTGCAGTTCTTTTTCAAATGTCTTGTAATCATCCTCTAGTATTTTATATGCTTGCCTTTTCTTAATATTTCTTTTCTTTATATAGTCAATAATCAGGCCTCTGGCATAAGCTTTCATGGTATCCCACCGATTCTGCAGTGATGTAGCCTCTTTTCTATTTTCTTTGGGAAAAAAAGCTAATTCTTTCTCCATTTTCTGTAGGAAATCCTTTTCTTTTAATATTGTAGTGGTTAAGGTCCATCTAGACCTCCTCCTTTGTCCTTTCCATCTCACCATCATTGGATTATGATCTGCCCAAGTGTTAGCCTCTATGGCTATTTCTTCTATGTTCGAGGTCAAGTCCATTGTCAACCATATCATATCTATTCTGGACCATGATAAATATCTATTAGAATAAAACGTGTATTGTCTATTTTTTGTATTTCTTTCTCTCCATATATCTTTTAAATTTATTTCCTCTATCATCTAAAAAAAAGATTTCAGCAAAATTTTCCTAATTCGTTTTATTGTCTTTTGTGTATTATAGTCCATTTTCTCATCTACTATTCCATTGAAGTCTCCCATCATACAAGTGTTGTTATAATCCAGCTCTATTAATTTGAAATGTAATTTTCTATAAAAATTTTCTTGATTGTCGCTAGGAGCATATATCGCTGTTAACAATATTTTCCTATTGTTGTCTGTCATTTCCACCATCAAAATTCGTCCTTCTCCATCTTCATAAATTTTTTCCGCTAATATTGTATCTTTAATATACAAAACCACTCCTCTTTTCTTACATTGTGGCAATGAAGCAATAATTTCCCTAATTTAGGCTGTACCAAAAGTAATTCATGCTGCTTTTTAATATGCACTTCTTGTAAACAGATTATATCCATTTTAAATTTCTCCAGTGTGTGAAATACTTTTCTTCTTTTAGTTGCTATGTTAAGTCCATTTATATTTATTGTAATTAACTTTTTCTCCTCCATGTTTATACTTTATGTGTAGGTTTTGTTGATCTATTAGGTCTCAATTCATGCTGTTCTTTGTATTCTATGGCACCTCCTACTGCACCTTCTAATGCGCTCTCCTCCTTTCCCATCATCAGGAGATCCTCTTCTTGTAATTGGAGCAGTGTCTCTTCCCTTCTTGGCTCAGCATCTTTTTCTCTTATATATTCCACAAAGAATGCTTTAGCTTTGTCAATTGAATCTATTTTAAATCTTTGCATTTGCCATGTAAACATCAATCCTTCTGGTATCAGCCATCTGTAATTCACTCCTTTCTGGAGCAATATTTTTGTAAAAAATTGATACTCTCTTCTCAACTTTCTTACTCTTCTTGGTATTTGCTTCAGCACCATAATTTTCTTGCCCTTGTATTGCAACGCCTTCTCCTTTGCAATCTGCAATATTTGTGTTTTAATTGATTTTTTGGTAAATCTTATGTGGACTTCTCTTGGTAGCTTATTTCTCATTGCATATCTAGTATATACTCGGTACATTTCATCAACGCCATCTGACATTTTTTCTTTAGAAATTTCTAGAGCTGCTGCAAGAATTTCTATCATTTTTTCCGCCAAATTTTCTCCTTTTTCTTCCTCCACATTTTGGAATCTTAAGTAAAATTCTGATTTATCCATCTCCCATCCTAGGCCGCTTCTATCATGTTCAACTTCTTCTAATCTATTATCCATATGTCTGATTTTTTTATCTCTTTGTTCCTCTTTTTCTTCGATTTTTTCAAGTCTGTCTTCGTATTTCTTCATCATCTGTTGTATATTCTCCACTTTTTCATCTGTTTTCTCTATTTTTGATTTTATATCTTGTATTCCTTGCAAAATCATCTGCATTGTCACATCCTTTTCTTTCTCACGTTCTTTCTCTTTTTCCTGCTGAATCATTGCCTGTATTGATCATTGTCCTCCTGCTGGTGATGAAGAAGGGGTCGATCCAGCAGAGCTAACAACTGCTGCTTTTTTGCTCATTTCTATAAGTAATCCAAATCGACACAGTAAAATAATATATCTTCAGGTTCTTCTCAACCCTAATCCGTTTTGTAAATGGCAGGAGGTTACAAAAAGATAAAAATAAAAAAAGAAACACAAAAAAAACCAAAAAAAAAAAAAAAGGAAAAGGAAAAAGAAGAAAAAAAAAACCTCAAAAAACAACACTCTTCAGGCTCTTGTGTACCCTAATGCAATCACCTGGGATAGCCAAAAACTAATTCAAGTAAGAATCTCCAATCAGCAAATAAATTAAAAAAAAGGGCCAAAAAAGAGAAAGGGAAAGTTTCTTCGGACTCTTGTATGTCTTAATCCAATTGCGTGAAATAGCCAAAACCAAATTCAAATAACAGTCTCCAATCAGTAAATTAAAAAGATCAAAAAAAGAAAAAAAGGAAAAAGAAGAAAAAATTTCTTCAGGCTCTTATATCCCTTAATCCAATTAAGTAAACACTTATTGTGGAGGAATAAAAGAAGAAGGAAAAAAAGGGGGAAAAAATAAAAGAAAAATATGTATATATATGTTCCAATGTTTTAAAATTAAAAATATTGGGGAAGTGGAGACGTAAAAACAGAACGGGGGAGGATTTCCATCTAATTTAAAAGTCCACAACTGTGTAACATTCAAAATTTCTTTCTTGTGCCACACTTGGTTTAACACCTCTCTTTTCCAGAGCTGCTGTTATTTTCTTCTTTCCAGTTTTAATCGCCTTTCAGTAATGTTTCCCAGCAAAACACCTGTATAAACAATCTTGTAGACACTCTTTGATATCCTTTTAAATTTTATCTGTAAGTTAGCCAATTGACCTTGGAGAATAACACAGTTGCTACTTTTTTTCCCTTTCCCCTCAGTTAAAAAAAACAAAAGGAAAGTACAATGTTTCAATCCACTAGATGGCAATGTCTCTTATTTCTTCCACTTCCACTTCTCCTTTCAATTAACAATAAAACAGAAAAAATGTTAAAAAGTAAGTCTGCCAAAAACAAAAATGACAAAGCTAATTCCAAAATTAATAAACTCAATCTGCATCAAAAATTTAGTATTTAAGCAGATAGAAAAATGAATCTCCTTTCCAATCCAGTCCAGTCAAATTTAAAGTAAAACTTTCCACTGACGTCCACACAGAAATAGTTTATATTTTAGGAAAATTAACTTAAATTCAGGCTCAATTCCACCGCTAAGGGGTGGGGCTGGCGTCGCAACAAGACAACGGGAAGTTTTCGGGGCTCCGAAACTACCAGAATATCTCCACCGCTGGACGATCCAATTTGGATCTCACTGTCCTGTTGAGACAGTGATAGAGGAGGGCACATTCTGCTGATCCCAGGAACACCGCAAAGTCCCTGGTTGATCCAGAAGAAGCTCTTTTTTCCTGCACTGGAGAGGCAGCCATTAAGCTGTTGAAGTTGGGACAGCCCCGAACGGAAGAGAATGAGTGAAAGTGTTACGATCTGGTGAGTTTTTCTAACTTGACTTTAAGAACACTCTGAAGAGCAAATGCAACTAAGGGTTTTTCTTTCTTGAGTACTGAAAGGAGGCATACCTGACAGCAAGGCAGATATTAGAGGACTGGCTCTAATATGTGGGAAAGAGAAACAAAAAAAAAAAAAAAAGAGCCAAGCTCAAAAGAAATTAGAAGAGAAGTATAAGAAGTTAGAGATGAAACTACAAAAAGACCCACAAAAAAGAATATAAAAAAATCAAATGGACTTGAAAAAAACAAGCTGAACTCAATAGAAAAAGATTTAGCACAAAAAATTAAAAGTTCTATACAAAACTTTTTTGAAAATGCAAATAAACCAGGAAATGGTTGGCGTATAGGAGAAAAAAGGAGAAAGAAAAGAAATTGATTCACCAATTAATAGATGATGAAGGGACTTTACATTATCAAAACGATGAAAAAAAAGAAAATGATTCATGATTACTATGAAAAATTATATGAACAAGAGATAATTTCAGAAGAAAAAATAAAACAATACTTAGAAAAAGCCGAACTACCCACAGTACCAGAAACATTTAAAATGGCATTAGAGGAAAGAATAACAATGATGGAATTGACAGAAGCAATTAAAAGACAAAAATATGGCAAAACACCAGGCCCGGATGGGCTACCAGCAGAGATATATAAAGCACAACAAAATGTTATAAAAATGTTGGAAGTATTCAATGAATTACTGTTAGAGGCGAAAATACCGAATTTGTGGATGGAGGCATATATTACTCATACCGAAAGAAGACTCAGACTTGTAGCAGATAAAAAACTATAGACTGATATCCCTGTTGAATGCAGATTATAAGATACTTACTTCAATAATGGCAGAAAGATTAAAGAGATTTTAAAACAAATTTATACATACAGATCGAAATGGATTTCTACCTAAGAGACAAATTAAAGACAATATGAGAATAATTCTGAACACATTGGAATATTATGAAGCACATCCAGAGAAACAAATGGCGTTGATCTTCCTTGATGCACAGAAGGCATTTGACAATGTGAACTGGCAGTTTATGCTGATGCAAATAGAAGCTATGGGTTTTGGGGAAAGATTTATTAATATGGTTAAGACGTTATATTATAAACAATTGGCAAAGTGATGGTAAATGGAGATATGACTGAAAAGGTTAACGTTATAAAAGGAACAAGGCAGGGATGTCCTCTGTCCCCATAACTATTTGTATTGATGTTGGAGGTATTAAACAGAAATATAAGGCAGGATAAGGAGATAAAAGATATGGAAATAAAAGAGGAAGAATATAAATTACAGGCGTTTGCAGATGATTTGGTGTTTATTTTAGAAGATCCACAAGAAACGGGGCCAAAATTTTTAAAAAGGATAGAAGAATATGGTAAGGTGGCAGGATTGAAAATTAATAAGGAAAAAAAACAAGATACTAGAGAAAAATATTACAGAGAAACAGAAAGAAGAATTAATGAAGAGATTAGTTATCCTGATTACAAAGAAAGTAAAATATTTAGGGATTCACTTAACAGCAAGATGTGTAACGATTAAGGAAGATAATTACTATAAACTGATAAAACAAAGGTAGATTTGGAGAAATGAAAAACTTGTAATTATTGTTAATAGGAAGAATAGCTACAATTAAGATGAACATATTATCGAGGTTCTTGTTCTTGTTTCAACAAACCTGGTAAAATTGGAGAAAAAATACATCTGGCAGGGGAAAAAAGCGAGAATTAATCTAAAAATGCTACAAGGCGCAAGAACTAGAGGTGGGTTTGGATTACCAAATTGGGAATTATATTATCAGGCAGCAGTGTTAACATGGATGAAAGAATGGATTGTATTGAGAAATACAAGGTTATTGATATTGGAGGAACATGACTTGCAATTGGGTTGGCATACCTTCTTATGGTATGGGAAAAGTAAGATACATGGTTACTTTCAAAGACACTATATAAGAAATGCTTTATTATTAGTATGGGAGAAAATCAGAGAACAACACTTTTTGAAGATATCAGTTTGGCTTTTGAGTATGGAAGCACTTATACATCCAAATATTATTAACATGGGAAATATTGTTAGATATAAAGATATTTTGACTGAAAAGGGGGAACTTAAAATGAAACAAGAATTGAAAAAATGGGATTGATATGGTTTGGTATACACAACTACAAATACAATCTAGATATGAAAAAGATGCTAAATTATATGGTTTCTATATGGAATTGACAGAACTGGGTACTAACAGGAACAGAAGAGAGGGCGATAAAAAAATTGTATAGTTATTTATTGCGTATTAAGTTAGAAGAAGAACAAGTGAAAGAAACAATGACAGTATGGGCAAAAAACTTTAGTTATACGATAGAGTTAGATAAATGGCAGCAATTATGAGATAGAAATTATACATTAACAATGTCAACTGCATACAAGGAAAATTTGTACAAGATGTTTTATAGATGGCATTTGCCACCGGAAAGATTGGCAAAAATCTTTAAAGACAAATCAGCTAGATATTGGAAATACCATAAGATACCGGGGTCGTATTATCATATGTGGTGGACACGTGTAGAAGCAAAAAAATATTGGGCAAAAATTCATATGTGGTTGGAGAAGATGACACAACAACATATCTCAAACCTGAATTATTCTTGTTGGGGATTTTATTGCACAAAATTGGAAAAGTGAAGAGATCCCTACGGATGAAAATGTGATTAAGAAAATATTAGAATGTGCAGAAATGAATAGATTAACTTTTGTTATTAAAGGAAATGAAGAATCTGACTATTATAGTATATGGGAGTTATTTTATCAATGGTTAGAGAATAAATATGAAAATTAGAAATAAAACCAGAGGACTGAAATATTGAAAATGTATTACGAAGTCAAATAAGCTAAGAAGAGAAATGTTACAACAGATATGTAATGTATTAGTATTAATCTAAGAATAGATATAAATAATGAACATGGTTGTAAATTTTAATGTTTATTGCACAAAAAAATTGTACTCAGACGACATACTGTTTAATGAAAGATGAAATGTTTGCATTAAAAGAAAATATTTTTTTAAAAAAAAAATTTTAAAGGAAACATGTCACTTTTAGAAGAAAACAGCAACCAAGAGCAAAGCCCCTACTATCTACTCTAGTATCCAATGAATCCTCTGGAACTGAACAATTGATTTCATAACCTCCCCCTGGAAGAAAATATGCAGATACAAACTATAAAACAGCAGTCATCAATAGTTTCTGAAAAGGAGACACAACCCAGCATTCCTGTGACAGGAAGAATGGTATCTCAGACTTCTCTAGGAAAAAAGGTGCATATTGGTGATAGCGGATGCAGTTCTTTGGGGAACAGAAACTATAACCTGCAGACTGAACCGTCAATCATATAGCCCGAATCTGCAAAGATGAAGTCAGGAAAGCTAAAGCTCAGAATGAACAAAGACTTGTATCAAGAGTCAAAGATAATTGGACTTCCGGTTTCCTTGTCTTCGGCGACGGCGGCGCTTTTTGAAGCTCCGCCAGCCCCGCCGCCTGTAGAGCCGCTTCGAGACGAAGAAGCGGCTCGAAAACTTCTAAATCCACAGGATTGAAGAAGGAGAGATCGCAGGGTACAGGTCGAGCCCCTGTAACCCCCCAGGGAAGTTTCTGGGGAGAGAACAGGCATGGCTCCCTTCCAACCTGCTGAAACTCCGGGCGACGTGGGACGATTCTGCTTTTGCAGAACAAGCCGGCTGCAGGAAATTTAAAGCGAAAAGAACCAGCTTTAATAAACAGCGAAACTACCTGAATCTTGAAACTTGGAAACGCAAGTATTAGCGCTTTGTTGACTTTTTAATCTGAGAAAAATGCGAATGAGTGAAAGTGCTTTGAAAAACATGGCGCTTAGTCTCAGAGTTAACGAGCCAGTGAGTGTGGATTGGTGAAGTTATCTTGTTACAAAGTTTCCAAGTTGCTACAAAGTTGTCTTGTTTGTTATAAGAGAAATAACTGGAAAATTTCTCCCTTTTCAATATTTGACTTTGCTTTACTTCAACCTTTATTTGATCAAATCTGGGGGACTTTTTTAGAAGTCTTTGTGCAGGAGGGAAAGGAAAAGGAACTTCCCTCTTTAGAAAAACTAGATCACGTGGCAGGATGGCTTCAAAGAAGCAGGAAGGGAAGGCAACAGGGGGGGATCCCCCCCACACAAACATGAAACGCAACTTCCCCCTGCTCAACAGTTACAGACTCAGAAAAAAGAATTTGATGTGGCAGATTTAAAAGAATTTATTTCTAAAACTCTGGATGATAAATTTCAAAAATCTCAACAGGAGATAAATGATAAACTTCAAAAATCACATCAGGAGATAGATGATAAACTTCAAAAATCACATCAGGAATTTATGCAGGAAATTAATGAAGTTAAAGATATGGTGAAACAGAATCAAAATAAGGTGACCAAAAAAATATCAGAAGTGGCATCTGGCCTGGCAGAATTTATCGGGAAAGTTGATTTTAAAGTTGAAGAACTTAAATTAGAAGTTAACGTTAAGATGAAAGACAATGATTATAAAATTGCTGATGTTGACAATAAAATGCAGAGAGTTGAAGACGAGATTGTTATGATACAATTCAGGGCAATGGAGTTTGCTATACGGCTTCGAGGAATTCGAGAGGAGGAAAGACAGGATTTGAGACAAGTTTGTTCTGAGGCCCTGGCCAAGATTATACAAGTCAATCCTGATGTGGTTTTTCATAAAATAGACAAAATTTACAGAGTCAATTCTTGGGTGGCCAGACAAAGACAATTACCTAGAGATGTGGTCATATATTTTACAGATAGAGAAATAAGAAATGATATCCTGCAAAAATCATTTTACACTTCTGTGCAAGTGGGGGGCTCACGAATTGGAATTTATAAAGAATTATCTCCTAAAATCCTGAAAGCTAGAAAAGAATTTGGTTTTCTTGTTAAGGAATTGCAAAATTTACAGATACCTTTCCGGTGGGACGCACCAGCTGGAGTAATTTTCAGATACAAGGGAGAAAGACATCGCTTGAATACCGTGGAGAAGGCACAGCATTTTTACACTACTATTCTTAAGGAAAGAACACCATCTCCACGTACATCTACAGTTCTGGAGATTAAAGAGAGTGAAGAGAAGCAACCGCAACGAGATTTGCAACGACAGTCTAAGCAGGATTTAGAGGAAATGCAAGGCGCAGAAGGAGGTTTTTTAGATGAGCCCTTGCTGGAATCTTCTCCAATCTTGGATTCGGTTCAGATGATTGAAGTTAAGGATCAACGTATAACTCGAGCTCAATCTAAGTTACTTAAACAAAAGCAACAACAACAACAAAGGCAAGATAAGGAGGCAGCTAAGAGTATTGCACAAGAGACTGGAGCCATGGGGGGAGCGAGATCGAATCTTTCGGATGACCTTCAATTATTCTGCTCCTTGCTCCCAAAAGAGGGAGATGATATTTAAGTGTTTATCTTGGAATGTTAATGGGTTGAATTCAGCACAGAAAAGGAAGAAATTATTTACATATTTGAAACAATTTAATAATGATATAATTTGTTTACAAGAAACGCATATCACAACTCAAGATCAAAAATATTTGATAAACTCCAAACTAGGAACACATTTTATATCTTCAACTTCGCAAAAAAAGAACGGTGTGGTTATTTATGTAAATAAAAAGTTAACAACTAAAGTTATAGAAGCAGATGAAGATGGTAGGTTTGTAGCAATTAAATTGCTTACAGCAAATGGCCAAATTCTTCTGATTGGAATTTATGCTCCCAATCAACAACAGGACCATTTCTATAAGATGTTACATACTAAAATACTGCAATGGGATTACAGATCTATTTTAATTATGGGAGACTGGAATGGAGTAATTGATTCTAAATTAGATAAAAAGAGTTTGGCAAAGTCTAGAATCAGACTACCACAGACTTTTTTTGACATGAAAGAAGATATGGAACTAAAAGATGTTTGGAGAATACATAATCCAAAAGAACTGGACTACACTTTCTTTTCTGATAGACACAGATCCTTCTCTACGATTGACTTTATCTTGTTGTCAGATGATCTACTTGTCAAGACAAAAAGAACAAAGGTTTTTCCAAGAACTTTGACTGACCATAGCCCAGTATGGATAGAAATTGAGATGGATAAGGTTGAGAGACGTTCTTGGAGATTAAATGAGAACTTGTTTAGATATGAAAAAAATACAACAGAACTTAAAAAGCACTTGAAATAATTTTTTGAAATAAATTCGAATAAAGGTACCCCAATTGAAATTGTCTGGGACGCAAGTAAAGCTTATATGAGAGGGGTACTTATCTACATGAACTCTAAACATAGACTGTTTCGACAAAAGAAAAGATCTGAATTGGAAATAGAAATAAAGAATAAAGAACAGTTACTTATTAAAAATCCAACAGATGAAAGAATAAGCAGTGCTATAAAACTTTTGAAAGACCAATTTCAAATGCTTATGGCGGAACAAGTTTTTTTTTTTTTTTTTTTTTTTTTTGATTTGATTTATATGCCGCCCTTCTCCGGAGACTCAGGGCGGCTTACAATGCGTTAAGCAATAGCCTTCATTCTTTTGTACATTTTATACAAAGTCAGCTTATTGCCCCCACAAACTGGGTCCTCATTTCACCTACCTTAGAAAGGATGGAAGGCTGAGTCAACCTTGAGCCTTGGAGAGATTCGAACCAGCAGAAATTGCAGGCAGCTGTGTTAATAACAGGGTGCACTAAACCCCTGCAACAAACTTACAATATGCGAAGCATAATACATTTTGTAACGCTAATAAACCGGGCAGATGGTTGGCTTACACATTGAGGAAAAAACAAAGTATACGGACTATAGATAGTATTGATATTGGAGGGAAAGAAATTTTTCAACAAAAATTAATTAAAGAAGCTTTTGTGGACTATTATACTAAACTATATGCCAAAGAGGAGGTGCAGAATGGACTTATAGAAAAATACTTAAACGATAAAAGAGTTACAAAAATTACTGATCAACAAAAGGAAAGAATGAATTATCCTATAACAGAGGAGGAGATAATAGTAGCAATTAAACAGTTAAAAACAGCCAAAGCGCCTGGTACGGATGGTTTGACCGCAGTGTATTACAAAACAATGCAAGCTGAAATGGTGGAACAACTTAGAGATTTATTTTGCAATATTCAACAAGGGGGTAAAATACCCCCATCATGGACAACAGCTTACATATCTTTGATACCAAAAGAACAAGTTGGTCCTAAAAAACCAGAGAATTATAGACCAATATCTCTTTTGAATACAGATTATAAAATCTATGCGAAAGTATTGGCCAACAGGTTGATGCCAGTAATCCAAAAGGTGATTCATGAGGATCAAGCGGGATTCATCGAGGGTAGACACATGAAGGACAATGTAAGGCAAGTAATAGATTTATTGGAATATCTTGAGAAGAATAAACAGATTCCTGCAGTGCTGGTCTTTTTGGATGCAGAGAAGGCCTTTGATAGAGTGGATTGGAATTTTCTACTAAAGACTTTAAAAAAGATGGACTTTGGGGATCAATTTATACAGGCGATTTCAGCAATTTATCAAGAGCAAAAGGCACAGATCATTATTAATGGAAGCCTGACAACAGAGTTTAAAATTGAAAAAGGAACAAGACAGGGATGTCCGTTGTCCCCACTTTTATTTATTTTAACACTAGAAGTCTTGTTAAATACAATAAGGGACTCTAATATCTTGAAAGGTATAAAGATTAGGCAAGAGGATTACAGAATAAAGGCATTTGCAGATGATCTGGTTGTTACCCTATCACAACCAATGGAATCAATAATCCTGATGAAGGACATTATACAAGACTATGGTAAAGTTTCAGGTTTTAGACTGAATCCAAAAAAGACTAAAATGATAGTTAAAAACATGACACAAGATCGTAAACATGAGCTTGAAAGAAGGGCAGGTTTTGAGACTGTACCTAAGGTAAAATATCTAGAAGTTCAGGTTGCAGAATCAAACATGAAATTGTTTCAAAATAACTATGAGGTGTTGTGGCGAGAGGTGCAGAAAGACATGGAGACCTGGAAAAAACTGCAGCTGTCTTTACTTGGAAGAATAGCAGCAGTTAAGATGAACATTTTGCCAAGATTTCTTTTTTTGTTTCAAATGATTCCAGTGCTTAAAAGTGATAAACAATTGAAAGTTTGGCAATCTGGAGTGAATAAGTTTGTCTGGAACGAGAAGAAGCCGAGAGTGAAATTGAAAATTATGCAAGATGTTCCAGAAAGAGGAGGTCTTAAACTTCCAAACCTACAGCTTTATTATGATGCAGCAGCTTTAACTTTAACAAGTGATTGGTTTGGAAGGAAAAAGACTGGAATATTGAATGTAGAAAGTTTTGATCTTGAATTTGGATGGCATGCTTACTTATTTTACGACGACAAAGTAGATAAAGTATTTAAAAGTCATATACTTAGAGATTCTTTGATGAGAGTTTGGAAGAAGCACCGACTCAAATGGGATTATAAAATACCGCTATGGCTGGATCTTGGTCATACTTTGTGGAATACAAATATAATGTCACTCGGGTTTTTATATAAAGAGGTTCTTTTTACAGATGCGGGCAGATGGCAGTTGAAGACATTGCAGACACTGTTGGATGAAGGGATTAATTTAACTTGGTTACAATATAATCAATTACAACTGAGATGGAAAGAGGACCAAAAAACTGGTATTATGTTGCATGAGGAAGAATTGGTTAGACATATAAGAGAGAAAGGTCCAATGCATATCAAAAGGCTTTATAATGTTTTGCTAGAAAGAGATTCAGAAACTGAATTAGTTAAAGACTGTATGATTAAGTGGGCACAGAATTTTGAAGAACCAGTGATGCTGGAAACATGGGAAAAAATTTGGGTTCAGAATGTTAAATTTACACAGTCGCAGAACCTGAGGGAAAATTTCTATAAAATGTTTTATAGATGGCATTTAGATCCCAAAAAGTTGTCATGTATGTACCCTAATGTTCAGCCAAAATGCTGGAGATGTGAATGTTTGGATGCTACGTATTATCATGTTTGGTGGACCTGTAGGAAAGTTAAGGCTTTTTGGATAAAAATTTGGTGGGTCATGCAGAATGTTTTGAAGAAAAAAATTCAATTTTCTCCACAACTGTTTTTATTGGGTATAGTTAAGGGTTTTACATCGGGTGAAACAAAATTGATATTGTATATGATAACAGCAGCAAGATTGTTGATAGGTAAATATTGGAAGAATGAAGCTTTGCCCACAATTGAGGAATGGACTTTGAAGATGGCCAGTTTTGCAGAGATGGCGAAGATTTCAGCATATTTAAAAGACTGTTCACAAGAGACTTATGAGTGGGAATGGAAAAGGTGGATAGAATATGTTCAGAACAAATATCAAACTAGAAAGTATCAAATAGCTTTTATTTGAAAATAATGTACTAGAAATTTTTTAATGTAATGAGATAAAGAGAAACATTATACAGGGGAGGGAGGGGTTCAAGTCTATATATAAGTGTTATATTAGGGTTCTTTATGAGTATGAGTATATTATAGGGAAGTCGGGGGGAGGGGAGGGTTAGGGAGGGTTAGGGAGGTTGGGAAGTTTGGGGGGGGAGGTGGGGGGGAAAAAGGGGTGAAAATGTAATTGTAAAACTTTTGCAATAAAAAAAAAGAGTCAAAGATAATTTAAAAAAAGTTTTTTTCAGTGTATAAATAAAAAGAAAAAAGTCAAGGAAACAGTAGGTCCACTAAAGAGAGAAGATGGCAAGGAAGTATCAGGCAGTAGAGAGAAAGTAGAGCTGCATAGCTCATTCTTTGCATCAGTCTTCACGCAAAAGAAACGATAGCCCAACCTACCAAAAGCATAACTGTAAAAGACAGACTAGAAATACAAATTAAGATAAGCAAGAAAATGGTTAGAGAACACCTATCTGATCTCGATGAATATACAGTCAGGTCCAGAAATATTGGGACATCGACACAATTCTAACATCTTTGGCTCTATACACCACCACAATGGAGTTGGAATGAAACAAACACAATGTACGTTAACTACAGACTGTCAGCTTTAATTTGAGGGTATGTACATCCAACTCAGGTGAACTGTGTAGGACTTACAGCAGTTTGCATATGTGCCTCCCACTTGTTAAGGGACCAAAAGTAATGGGACAGAATAATAATCATAAATCAAACTTTCCCTTCTTAATACTTGGTTGCAAATCCTTTGCAGTCAATCACAGCCTGAAGTCTGGAACGCATAGACATCACCAGACGCTGGGTTTCATCCCTGGTGATGCTCTGCCAGGCCTCTACTGCAACTGTCTTCAGTTCCTGCTTGTTCTTGGGGCATTTTCCCTTCAGTTTTGTCTTCAGCAAGTGAAATGCATGCTCAATGGGAGTCAGGTCAGGTGATTGACTTGGCCATTACATAACATTCCACTTCTGTCCCTTCAAAAACTCTTTGGTTGCTTTTGCAGTATGCTTTGGGTCATTGTCCATCTGTGAAGCGCCGTCCAATGAGTTCTGCAGCATTTGGCTGAATGTGAGCAGATAATATTGCCCGAAACACTTCAGAATTCATCCTGCTGCTTTTGTCAGCAGTCACATCAATAAATACAAGAGAACCAGTTCCATTGGCAGCCATACATGCCCACGCCATGACACTACCACCACCATGCTTCACTGATGAGGTGGTATGCTTAGGATCATGAGCAATTCCTTTCCTTCTCCATACTCTTCTCTTCCCATCACTCTGGTACAAGTTGATCTTGGTCTCATCTGTCCATAGGATCTTGTTCCAGAACTGTTAAGACTTTGTTAGATGTTTTTTGGCAAACTCTAATCTGGCCTTCCTGTTTTTGAGGCTCACCAATGGTTTACATCTTGTGGTGAACCCTTTGTATTCACTCTGGTGAAGTCTTCTCTTGATTGTTGACTTTGACACACTTGCACCTACCTCCTGGAGAGTGTTCTTGATCTGGCCAACTGTTGTGAAGGGTGTTTTCTTCACCAGGGAAAGAATTATTTGGTCATCCACCACACTTGTTTTCCGTGTCTCCCAGGTCTTTTGGTGTTGCTGAGCTCACCAGTGCATTCCTTCTTTTTAAGAATGTTTCAAACAGTTGTTTTGGCCACGCCTAATGTTCTTGCTAGCTCTCTGATGGGTTTGTTTTGTTTCTTCAGGCTAATGATGGCTTGCTTCACTGATAGTGACAGCTCTTTGGATCTCATCTTGAGAGTTGACAGCAACAGATTCCAAATGCAAATAGCACACTTGAAATGAATTCTGGGCCTTTTATCTGCACATTGTAATTGGGGTAATGAGGGAATATCACACACCTGGCCATGGAACAGCTGAGAAGCCAATTGTCCCATTACTTTTGGTCCCTTAACAAGCGGGAGGCACATATACAAACTGTGTATCCTACACCGTTCACCTGAGTTGGATGTACATACCCTCAAATTAAAGCTGACAGTCTGCAGTTAACGCACATTGTGTTTGGTTTGTTTCATTCCAACTCCATTGTGGTGGTGTATAGAGCCAAAGATGCTAGAATTGTGTCGATGTCCCAATATTTCTGGACCTGACTGTAAATCACTGGGAGCAGATGGTTTACATCCCTGAGTTCTGAAGGAGCTACCATGGGAAAATGGTTGCAGAAGTGGATGGATTTGGCTGAAATGACAAAACTGATTACTCTGATTGAAGAAAATTATATAAGTACTTTTGTTTCCACATGAAAACCGCTTCTGAATTTCGTGCTTGATGTGGAAAAGAATGTAACTTTGACTTTGGGTTTTACACATTAGACAGGTAGATCTTTATAGAAGTGACTTGTTTATATTATTATGTTTATATTATTATGGAAAAACAAAAAGTTGTGACTTGAAGTTTTATTTTACTGCAACAGAGTTGGAAGTCAATCTTCTTTTTCTTTTCTTTTTCCTACTCTTTGACACGTCCCTTTACTCTTACCCCTCCTTCCTTAATGTTCCTCTATTTACTTTTATATTTTGTATTTTGTATTTTATAATACTTAATAATTTAATAAAAAATGTGGATTTGTTAAAATTGTGGCAGAAGGTGCTGTAATATTGAATTGCTACTTATTATCAAGTCATTTTCACTTCTTAATAAGTAACTTAATAGATAGTATTAATAAGTATTGCCAAGTAAGCATTATCAATTTTTTATTTATTTTTATTTTTTATTTTTTTATTTTTTGATTTATATGCCACCCTTCTCCGACGACTCAGGGCGGCTTACAATGCGTTAAGCAATAGCCTTCATACTATTGTATATTTTATACAAAGTCAGCTTATTGCCCCCACAAACCGGGTCCTCAATTGATTTTGGCAAACTGAATCGCCTTTTTGCTTTTTCAGGCAGAGTAATTGGGAACTTACCCTTCTCTGGTGAGAAAGAGATAGATCTGGCTGTAAAGAGTGCACATGCTGCTTTCAAAATATGGAGTCAGAAATCAGGCATGGAACGGAGCAACATTCTGCTGGAGGCAGCCCAAATTATCCGGGTATGTAATATAAAAGCAATATTGTAAGGTTGTCTTGACAAGCTTATTAGTATTGGGGGTACCCCAACTTTTATGGGACCTGGATAGTATCAAGTGGATAGGATACATATTGATTCCCAAGAATTAGGGTGATTCTAGTCAAGATTGCTGTTTTGTCACTTTTGACAAGGAAGAAAAATATGTAAGCCTCAGATTGTATACAGATCATAGTTTGATTTGAAGTGATTTAAAAAAACAGGTCAAATCCTGTCTCCACATTATCTGTTAATTTCACTACCCTAGTTTTTCCCAAAGCAGCTGTACATTATAACAAATGAAGAGTTCAGATAGAAAATCTGCTGTTTTGTAAAGTTCAGAAACCTACAATTTAAAGAACAATGTCTGAGAATCGAGAAGCAATTCATTAAAAGTCTCATTGTAAGATCCTGCCTCTCCCTCCTGTTCAAGAAAGCATGGACTCTCGAAACTTTAACATTTCAAAAGGAAACTTTTATTGAAAGAAAGTGAATGTAAAACAATTCAAAGCTGTTCCTCCCAGGCAATTCCGTTAGGATAAAGTGATTAGAAACCCCTCCTCCCAGTTTGATGTTGAATGAGCTATTCCACAGGTGCAAAGATGTTGTGGAAACGGGTCATCCTGAGAAAGAGATAAGGAGTCATTCCCATGTGTTTCTTCTGTGAGGCTTCCAAACTGAGAGAAAACAGATGACCCTCCCCCCTTGTACATCCCCCAAGGTAAATCAAAGCACAGGGCAGAATAGGTGGCAGGATAAAAGTTATAAACTAGGGAAATACAGGATACATAGGAAAACAGAATGAGAGCAATAAGTGAGTATTCCCCACTTGAATGGCAGTATAACGATAGGGATCTGTCATGCTGCACCTCTTCAAAAAAATGAGGGGATCACCTGTAAGAGAGAACAGAAAGATGAACATCATAGAGAGTTAGTTTGGTTTGTTAGGATACTTTGAGTGAAACATTTTCAGCAACGCAGGGGTCCTAACATGTTTCTTAGCTACCCACTCATTTTGTGAGGGAGGTAAATGTCTCCAGGAGACTGGAGTTGAATTCCTGGGTGCGGGAGTCAAGCAACTTTTGATTTCAAAGTGTTCAAAGTGTTGTTCGACCATAATAGGATGGGATGAGCATTTTTGTGGGGCCTTAAAGGGGATGTAATTTCAGGTTTCAATAGGCTGCAGTGAAAAACTGAGTAGACCAGTCTGGGGAGTAGTAATTCTACCGTTACTGGGTTGATGATTCTAGTGATTGAGAAAGGCCCTATGAATTTGGGTCCAAATTTCTTTGAGGGTTGTAAGGATTGTAGGAATTTTGTTGACAGGTAAACCTTATCACCTATTTTTAATGGGTTTGGTTCTGTCCTTCTTTTGTCAGCTTGGGCTTTAAAAGCAGCTCTAGCCTCATTCAGGGCTAGTCTCACTACTGGCCAGGTGTTTGGTAGTTTTTGTATCCACTCCTTAAGTGAGCGTATGGTTGGTTCCTCTACTGGTAATTCTGGCATTGGGATGAAGTCCTGGCCAGTGGCAACTCAAAATGGGGTGAACCCAGTGCTAGAGTGCACAGAGTTATTATAGGCAACTTCTGCAAAAGGCAAGTCAGTCCACTTACCTTATTGATAGTTAATAAAGCATCTTAAATATTGTTCCAGAACCGAGTTCAATCTCTCTGTCAATCCGTTAGTCTGAGGATGAGGACTAGAACTTAGACCCTGACTGGTTCTGAGAAAGTCCAAAAAGGCCTTCCAGTACTTTGAAGTGAATTGGACCCCCCTGATCAGATATTATCCTTTGTGGGGCCCCATGTAGTTGATAGATATGCTGCAGGAACAGTTTGGCGAGTGCCTTAGCAGTGGGGATTTTTTGGCAGGGAATGAAGTGGGCCTACTGGAAAAAAGGTCTGTTATGACCCAGATAACAGTATTCCCCCCACTTTCAGGTAACTCTACAATAAAATCTATAGAGATCTCACTCCAGGGTGCTGAAGGCTCGGCTACTGTCTGTAAAAGCCTGGGGGGATTTCCCTTGTCTCCTCTTTGCTGCTGCACAGATAGGGCAACTGGCAACATAGCTTTCAATGTCTTTCTTAAGAGATGGCCACCAGAATTGCCTTTTGATAAGGTGTAGGGTTTTCACGAGCCGAAGTGACCAGCCAGTTTGGAGTCGTAGCATGTTTACATGAGAGGAATTCTCTGACTAGCTGGGACATATAATTTTCTCCCACCCAAGCTAAGTCATCTTTAATTAAACAAATGTTTTAGGAACCAGTCATTGGTTTGTAGGACTTTTTTAAACACCTGAGTGGTAGCATTGTCTGTTAGTGATTCTTGTTTAGCTTGAGCCCTGGTCATCACTTTGGCTGCCAGTTGAGAGCAGGGGTTTGATCACTTCAGGTTTTCCACTATTAAACTGAGGCTTTCTGGATAGTGTGTTTGCTAAAAAGTTTTTTCCCCCAGGGAAGTATTTTAGGTTGAAATTGAAACATTTGAAGTGTTGAGCCCGGCGAACTTGTTTTGGGGAGAGTTTCTGTGGGTTTGGGTTTTTTTGCAAAAAGTTTTTTTTAATTTTTTTTTTCAAACACACAAATTACATCTTTTCGGAACAGAGCTTTGATCCAGTCATCAATTTGTTCAATTTTAGTCACCTTTAACAAAATTTTATATATTCTATTTTGCCATAACACTTATTTCTTAATCTTAAATCACATATTTCAACTAATATCATCTTTAAAAAAGTTTACTCATGTTTATTTAATCAATATAATTACCCTTCTATTAACCCACTTTAAATCTTAATTCAATTAATACCTCATAATACATTTCACAATTCATACCCTAAATCCTGTTAACAATACAGTTCAAACATGTTTATATTTCAAAATTATTTCCATTTCTATAACTTCCTTACATTTATTTATTTCTTCACGTAATGCTCATTAAATCTTTATTCCATTATTGTAAACACCAATTAAATAGTTTTTGTTTGTAAATCATAATCATATATTGTTTCAATTTTCTTTTTTGCTTAAGTGAAAAATATTCAAATTATTATCATTGTTATTTTATCATTCCATGATTACACTGTTAATCCCAGTGTAATCATCTTTATTTTTTTCACTGTTAATCCCAGTGTAATCTCTATAAATATTTAAACAGTATCCCAGTTATTATAGCTATCAATTCCCTCAAATAATATCATCCACCATCTTAATAAAAATTACTTCTTCATATCCATTGATATATATATTTTTAACATAGTCTATTTCTCATATGTTTTAACTTCAATCCATATTTCATTTCTAAGTATCTGTAACATATTTCTTCTCATGTTTATTAATCTCAATATAGTTTTATAAATCCAAGTCCTGGACTTATTTATTTTCCTTAATATTTACCAACCTTTTATTCTTTTATCATTCACTGTTAATCCCAGTGTAATCACCATTATATTATTATTAATCTCTATAATCTCTAGAGACCTCCTTTTTATTATTACTATTTTCAATTTCAATTTAATTCAATTTATATGCCGCCCCTCTCCAAAGACTCAGGGCGGCTCACAATACATTTAAAATCCTAATAAGGATTCAGTTACTTATTCATATTTAATCACATTGTCTTTATCTTCTTTATTCTCCACCTCTATGTCTTATTCCTCCATCTTCTTTTTCTTGTCCACTTGTATATTTCATTTCAGCTTCTATATCTTCAAATTTTTGTCCTCTGTGCAACATTATAATTATTTCTTTTATTTCTATTGTCCAAGTCAAATAGATCAATTTGTTCCTTCTCTAATTCCTGCACCATTTTTCTTTTTAAGTTAATATTCCAGTTATAAGAGTTCCGTTGTGTTCCTTTCTTTTTATTTTTTTTTCTCCAAAAGTCAAACCGCTTGTAGACAGGAAAATCCTCCTCCACAAGTTCTCACGGATGTTATCTGTGAAGTCCACAATTTTCCAAAACAAAAACCAAGTTGCAATATTCCTTTTTACTCCAGATGGTGTCTCTCTACAATCCACAATTTCTGATTGTTTAAAAAGTATCCATTTTGTTTCAATTACATAACAATCTTATTTAGCTTTTCTTTTTCTTTTAGGTTTAAAAGTACCAAATCATATTTAAAGTCCAGTCCAAATTTAAATCTCTTTTCACTTCTTTTTCCCCTCCTTTTTTCCCTTTTATTTGTACATCACTTCTTTTTTAAAGCTTATTATCCATTATCTTTGTTTTTTAAAAAACTTATTTATTTATTATTTATTAGTCATATTTCTATGTCGTCCACTCTCCGAGGACTCTGGGTGGCTTACACCAAAGACAGTATACTAAATAGCATATTTCCCCCTAACAATCTGGGTCCTCATTTTACCCAACTCGGAAGGATGGAAGGCTGAGTCAACCTTGAGCCGGTGAGATTTGATCCGCTGATCTGCTGAAGTAGCTGCAGTACTGCACTCTAACCACTGCGCCACCTCGGCTTAAAAAAGAGAAGAAAAAAAAGGATCTCTTTATATCTTTCCAATCCTTTGACCATTCTCAAATTGTTTAAGGTTTCCAAATAGTTTGTTTAAAAATCAATTTTCTATCGGGTATTTGTCTCTTTAAAGTTACATTTCAAAATCTTCTTTGCCCCCACACTCCTTAGCCACTATTTATCATTAGGGGTCTTATAATTAAAAGATGTTTCCCTTGTTATTTCACACCTGGGTTGGCTGTCACTCACCTGGCTTCAAAAAACTCCGTTCCATTCCTCTTCTCTCTCCAGCTGTATACTTAGTCCGGTTCTCCCAGCTTCATGGCAGCCGCCATGGCTGCCATCCCCCGCCGCCATGTCACAGAGAGTTCCCTCCAACCTTCGAGGAACTTGCCTGTTCCTCTTGGTCGTCCGAGGTGCCTCTCTTTCTTCCCCGTCCCTACAGGACAGTTCTGGTCCGCAGACCCATTGGCAGCGGTTCGTCAGCCGGGGTTTTCACGGAGCTCATAAGAGCCCGCTAATTCCCCAACTGTCTCGCCACAACGCCAAACCGGAAATCAGGGTCTCTAGGTTTTAATGATCAGTCCAGGCTTCAAAAGGGATTTTATCCCCCTCTAGGAAATGCCTCCAAGTAAGGGAGCCTTACTTGCAATAATGCAAAAGCCTCCTTCTCCCAGATAGCTCATCTCTGTTCAGTGTCGGTTAGTTTTTTAGACGTGTATGCACAGGGCTGCAGTTGGCCCTACTCGTTTTTTTGGAGTAGGATGGCTCCGACTGCTACCCTACTTGCATCTGCCTGTATGATGAACAGCTGTTCTGGATCTGGATGTTTTAGGACTAGTTTGGCTGAGAACAATTGTTTCAGTCTGCCTGGCATTCCATGGTCCAGTTTATGGGCTGCTTTGGTTTTGGTTTGTGTCCCCCCCTCCGCCCCCCCACACACTATGTTTTCAGTATGTTAGTGATTGGGAGCTCAATTTGTGCAAATGCTGGGATAAATTGCCAGTAAAAATTTGCAAACCTCAGGAAGCTTTGTAATTGTTTGCAGGTGCAGGGGGAAGCCCAGTCGATCACTGCTTGCACTTTCCCTGGGTCCATTTCCACGCCCTTGTGGGAAATCCTATATCCCAGATAGTCAATTCCGTCTTTGTGGAATTCACATTTGGATATTTATGTGTAAAGTTTCGCAGCACGGAGTTTGTTTAGGACCGCTCGGATAAGCTTTACGTGCTTGGTTTTTGTCTTTGTGTATATTAAAATGTCATCCAAGTACATCAGAACCCCTTTGTACAGGTGCTTATGGAGCACCTTGTTTATCAGTTGCATAGACACGACAGGGGTGCCTTGTAATCCAAATGGGAACACTTTGAATTGGTAACACTCCAAAGGAATGTTAAAAACTGTTTTCCATTCATCCCCTTCCCTAATCCTGATTTGGTAGTAAGCCTCTCTGAAGTTTTGAAAAAAAATCCTTTGGAGAGATGGGCTAACATTCTTTCATGAGGGGAAAGGGGTACACATTCTCCACACTCACAGTGTTTACATTTCTATAATCTACACAAAGGTGCAAAGACCCACCTTTCTTCTCTCTGAATAGCACCAGGGCAGCAATTTTTGATTGTGTGGGTTTGATGAAACCTCTCGCCAGGTTTTTATCTATGAAGGTTCTCAATTCCTTGAGTTCCCTGGGGGACATGCTACACATTTTTGGTTTTGGTAGTTTGACCCCTGGGAGGATCTCGATAGTGCAGTTTGTGGGGTGGTGGTGGTGGGGAGCTTGTCGGAGGCTTCTTCACTGAATACCTCAGCTAGGTCCTTATACTCCCTGGGGATGCCCTGGTCTGGCACGGCCTTTCCTGCCATTGCTGCTTCTTTGTTTGGGTTTCCCCCCCAGTTTCTCCCTTCGGCCATCGGATTCAGTCACTCCACATTGAAATCTTAGAGTCCCCTGCTTCCAGTTCATTCTGGGGTTCCACTTCCTCAACCAGGTGAGCCCTAGAACTAGCGGCCATTCCATTCTGGGTGCCACAATGAAAGCGAGTCTCTCATCATGAGTCCCCATTGCTACGGTATGTCCAGAAGTTCTGTGACAAAAATGGATAGTTCCCCCCCCCGTGACTGACCCATCTAACCGGCAGGGGGCTGCGAGGCCAGGCTGGCAAGCGGGGCATGAAGGCGCTGGTGCGGGTGTGGTTCTGATCTACAACTCGGTGTAGCTATCCTGGCTGGAACATGGTCAACCTTAGATCCGACCCATGCGACCGCCCTGGAGCCAGCCAGAGACCACTCCACCCACCTCAGCCCCACCCACTGGGCGTGTGCACACTGTCAAGTACTGGCGTCCTGGATGAAAGAAGGGGGTGCAGAACATAGTCAACCTGCAGGACTCGCTGCCTCCTATGAGCACACCCAGAGGGCA
Source organism: Pituophis catenifer annectens (assembly GCF_029215685.1). NCBI lineage: Eukaryota > Metazoa > Chordata > Lepidosauria > Squamata > Colubridae > Pituophis > Pituophis catenifer. Next base: position 102,825,960 of record NW_027256883.1, on the reverse strand, counting down.
GGGCAGGGGCAGCGGGATAGCCTGTTGAATCAGATTTAAGGCTGATCGCGTTCTGGCCCAGATGGTCACCACAAGGTTGTAGAATGCCATGCCCACACCAGAGCCTCCATGCCCTGTTCTTTGTCCAGGCCTCGCAGTCCGCGAGGCTTCCCTTTTACTGGGACCACTACCCTTTGGGAAATCATGGCCGGGCTTCCCAGCTGCAGATCCAGGGCCAGGTGAAGTAAGCCGGGGCGTTCTGCACATACCCAGAGGCTCCCTCGCCAAACCCCCAGGCTGCAGTCTCACTCCAATCTATCCACTCGAGCCCCAGGCCAGGATGCAGCTGCTCCAGCTCACCTCAAACTCACCTCTGCCCTGCAGCACTCTCCAGATGTGACGGCATGCTGTCTTGCCCATGGATGCCCCTGGCCAAGCCCCGTTCATGGGCACTGCCTCGGAGCACAGAGCGTGGGGCGAGGCTCTGGCAGCCTTTCTTCCACCTGGAGATTGGGAAACCTGGACCAGCTTTTCCGATTGAACTCCTGTCTGGCAGGTTCAAAGAATGTGGAAGCCAGTGGGCTCCAGGAGCAGGCATGAGACACGAGCTTTCCAACAGGGGCAATGGCTGTCCCAGTAAAAAGGAAGCGCTGCCAGTCTCTCCCCCTTGTCCCTTTCTGAGCCTGTCCTCGCAGCCTGCGAGGCTTCCCTTTTACTGGGACTGCCCCAGCCCCCACATGGGAAAGCCATGGCCGGCAGCAGCACAGCAACCAGCAGCACTGCCAAATTCTCACTCTGGCCTGCAGGGCCACCATGGAAAAGGCAAAAGACCGGCCTGCTTCACCTCTGCCTGGTCCAGATCAACTGGGTGCTGATCTACATCTTGTGGTGGCCATCCGGGCCTGAATGCAGTCAGCCTTAGATCTGACCCATTCAGCTGCCCTGGAGCCAGTGAGCGACCCCGCTGCCTCGGCCCCATGCCCTGGGCATGCACACAGGAGGCAGTGAGCGCTGGCATCCTGGGTGAAAGGGAACCAGACAGAACACAATCATCCTGCAGGGCAAGATGGTCCCCACGAATGCCAGGCCCTGTGTGCGCTCACCGCTTCTTGTGCATGAGCCTAGGGGCAGTACAGCCCCTCACTGGTTCTAAGCCGGCCTTGCGGATCTAAGGCTGAAAGTGTTCCAGCCCAGATTATTGTAGATCAGTGCCCAGTCAGCCTGGGCCTTAAGTTTGACATCCCTGCAGTAGCAAAATTCCCTGAAGATGGGCTCTAGCATGAGTCCGAAAGCTTGGAAGAGAAAATCTCTGGCCTCACCACGGCCAGGAAGTTGAACCAGTGGCAGATCCGGTGGTCGTTGTTTTTCGCCCGGTTCAACTTCCACGTCACGTACGTCCCGAGCAGCCTCAACCAGAGAGCGGACGCGCTATCCCGTAAACCAGAATACTTTTGCCCCAAGGACTCCCTTCCCTCCCGGAGGGTGCTGCCAGCGGACTCCTTGGCTGCGGTCCAGGAACCGGTGGACCTGCGGGCTCAGGTGCTGGAAGTGCAGCGACGGGATGACTGGTCGCAGCAGCGGAGAGCGGACGTCGGCCCCGCGTCCCCATGGACCATGGAGGAGGGCTTGCTCAGGCACCGGGGTCGACTGTATGTGCCCACGAGTCCGCTCTGAGCCCTCGTCATGAACCAGTGCCATGACAACCCCGCGGCGGGGCACTTCGGCTTCTTTAAGACCTTGAACCTGGTGACGCGGACTTTTTGGTGGCCTTGGGTACGGCACGATGTGCACGCCTACGTGACGTCCTGTGTGACGTGCCGACAGGCCAAAACCGCGTCCGGCCCCTCTCCTGGACTCCTCCAGCTGCTGCCGACACCGGAGAGACCATGGGGAGCCATCTCCATGGACTTCCTGATGGACCTGCCCCTGTCCGCTACATTCACAACCGTCCTCGTGGTGGTGGATGCGCTCACGAAGATGGCACATTTAATCCCATGCCGCGGCCTGCCCTCGGCCCGCACCATGGCTCGCCTGTTCCTGCAACATATTTTCTGCCTCCACGGCCTGCCGGACCGGGTGGTTTCGGACCGCGGGGCCCAGTTCACGGCCTGCTTCTGGAAAAGCCTGATGGCCGCGCTGGAGGTGCAGGTGTGCCTGTCGTCGTCGCACCATCCGGAGACTGATGGGGGCACGGAGAAGGTCATGGGCATACTGGAGCAGTACCTCCGCTGTTTCGTCAACCAGCAGCAGGACAACTGGGCCGAGTACCTTCCCTTGGCGGAGTTCACCTTTAATAACTCCCAACACACCTCCACCCAGATGACCCCGTTCCATGCCAACGTCGGATACCATCCACGGCTTTTCCCATTGACAATCTTGGATTCCCCTGTTCCCGAGACCCGGGACTTCCTCTCAGAGCTGCAGGCGGTGCAGCAACTGGTGCGGCGGCAGCTGATGCGGGCGAAAGAGGATTATAAATGGTTCGCCGATCGCGCCCGCCAAGCGACGCCACCGCTGGAAGTTGGAGATCGGGTGAGGCTGTCCACGAAACACCTCCCCACAGACCGGCCGGTGAGGAAACTGGCCCACCGCTTTATCGGTCCCTTCCCTATCGAGGCGGTCATCAACCTGGTGGCCTACCGGTTGACTCTACCCCGCTCCATGCGGCTCCACCCTGTTTTTCATCGGTCCCTCCTGGTCCCTGAGGCCCCCGCGAGCCATGCCTGCCGACGCCTGCCCCCCCTAGCCGCAGCCGACGAGGACGACGCCTCGACGTACGAGGTGGACAGCATCCGGGACTCCCGTTGGCTGAAGGGGCGCTTCCAATACCTCATCGCCTGGAAGGGGTACGAGCCTGAGGATTTCACCTGGGTGGACGCGTCTGCCGTTCAGGCCCCTGACCTGGTACGGGCTTTCCACGAACAGTTCCTGTCCCGACCCCATCCTGACCGTCAGACCCGGGGGAAGGGCCCTGAGGTGGGGGATAGTGTTGTGGCCCAGCCCTCTGAGCCTATCTCATCGGAGGAAGAAGGCTCCGAACATGAGGGAGAGGAGTCAGCAGGCCTCCCTCTCCAGGCCCCTCCCCTCTGGCACTCCCTCAGGTGCCGGCCGAGGAAGAGGAGATTAGCCAGGAGCCAGGTGTCTCTGATGAGAGCGAGGAAGGAGAGCCGTCGTTCCTGGATGCACGCCAACGAAGGGGTGATAAACGGTTGCAGCAGTTAAGGTGGCGTGCTAGGGATTATTACTGAGTCACTGGACCACACCCCAGAGACTATATAAGAGAGGGTGGTGGCTAGTAAAACTTTGTGACGAACAAAAACTAACTCTGGCTAGTCACTTGAACAACGCCTGAAGCTGCCGAAGGGATATTGTTTTGCTGGGCTATTTACAATGCGTATGTAATGTTATGTTATCTGTTGAAGTAAAGCTCTTGGCAGACGGTGCTTATATTGTTGCCAAGTTTGAGATAACGACCTGTGTGCGTGCCAAGTGCTTCCTTAACCCTCGGCTGGCTGTGTTTGTGTGTGTGTGGAGATGGGGACAGATCAGGTTGGCATATGGCACTTTGGCGTGATAATACCCCACAAAGCAAATGGTTCACCCGACATTACATAAGAAATATCTTAATTTGAAATTGGGAAAAAGTTAGTAAAAAATATTATACTAAAACACCGTGCTGGATAGCCCCCCTAGAAGCATTGACATACCCCAAACTCTATAACCCTGCGAAAAAATTAATATATAAGGATTTGCTAACCATACAAGGGAAATTAAAATCTAAACAGGAATTAAACTCCCAAGGGTTGCAAGTGGATTGGTGGACCTACCTACAGATCCAATCTAAATATAAAAAAGATAGAGATAGGAAAGGTATTAATGGTGAGTTACAAGAATTAGACAAAATCCTGATGGGCCAAGAAAAAGGCATGATTTCGAAAACTTATAAATTGCTGATGAGAATAGAGATAGGTGAGATAATTAAGGATACAATGATTGCCTGGGGGAAAAATTTTTGGGTATTCAATTCATTTAGAAAAATGGCAAGAGATTTGGTGGGGGAATATGAAATTAGTAGTGTCTACGGCTTACAAAGAAAACATTTACAAGATGATATATAGGTGGCATCTTCCCCCCGATAGACTATCTAAAATGTTCACCGGACAGTCTGCTGAATGCTGGAAATGTGGGTTTGAGCATGGCACTATTACCATCAGTGGTGGACGTGCCCGAAAGCAGTAAAATTCTGGGGGAAAATAAAAAAATGGCTTAATGAGATTTTAAATCAAAAGATTGAATGGCGACCAGAGACATGTCTGCTCGGCTCCAAGCCGGAAAATATTAAGAGACTCATGGTATCTTGGATTACACATTATCACAGTGGCAAGATTGGCATACGCTCAACTTTGGAAAAATCAAAATACCCCATCAGAGGAGCCAATTATAAAGAAGATTTTGGAATGTGCGGAAGCAGATAAATTGACTAAAAAACTAAAAGACAGAGACCAAACACAAGCATGCTTATCTTGGGAAAAATTTTATATGTAGTTAGAGAAGAGGAAATTATAACCCAAACTAGATGAGGAATTGTATCTATCGAGAAACTTATATTATACAAGTAAAGTGAGGTCGGATAGACCTAATTGATGTGTAAAGGTATACAAGTTGTTCTGTCTTCTCCGGAATATAATATAGATACACAGTACCGAATATTAGGTTATTAAGGTACTACATATAGATATGCTTGTGTTGTTGTTTTTTTGTTGTTGTTGTGTTGTCTTGTTTGTTATTTATATGATGTGTTGTCTTTCTTTTTTTAATGGAAAATGTAAATAAAGATTTTTTTAAAACAAAAGCCTTGATGTTCATGTGTCCATGGTAAGACAGACTGTCTACAAATGGAGAAAGTTTAACACTGTTGCTACTCTCCCTAGGCATGGTTGTCCTGTAAAAATGATTGCAAGAGCACAGCGCAGAATGCTTCATGAGGTAAAGAAGAATCCTAGAGTGTCAGCTAAAGACCTACAGAAATCTCTGGCACAAGCTAACATTTTTGTTGACACATCTACAATAAGGAAAACATTAAACAAGAATGGAGTACATGGGGATGATCTTCTGGCGGTGATGTCAACGTGTTAGGGACGAAAGGAACGGTGCTCCGTTTCCAAAGCCCCTAATATCCTCGCTGCGGGCGCTGATTTCGGCGCTACCGACCCCATAGAGGTCGGTAGAAAAAGGGGAAATTTCTGAGGACCTCGGGGAGGGCGGCAATCCCCCCGAAGGTTCAGGATAACTCCTTTAACTCGGAACGAGGAAGAACCAGCCACCCGGCTGGCCAGAAACGCTGACAGCTGTTAAGAGGGAAGTGAAGATTGAAAAAGAAAAGCATCGGTGAAAACAGAAGTGAGGATTAAAGATTGAAAAGGTATATCTGCATTTTCTAACAGTTGGGAGAAAGCGAGTGGAAGGAACCCTTGAGTAAAAGAGGAGAAAGAGAAGCGGCGACCAATAAGTGGAGTGAAGGGGAGGAATCCATATTGAAAGTGACAGCGCGTAATCTGGTAGTCAGTGGAATCCGAAAGAATCCAGAGGGAATACGGTTGAACGAAGTGTGTGATCGATAACCAGAGCTTTATAACAAAAAGCTGCGAGGTCTCAGAAAACTTAAAAGACTTAACGGGAGGATTTTTAGAGCCCCGGATATCCATAGAAGAAAGGACGGTGAAGCCATATTGAGCAACGGCAGGGAGAACGCAGTCAACTTAGAACTTATAACATTGTTGCCGATACTTACTGGACAATTCAGGTAAAGGCTTTCTTAACAGGATCGAGTTTACCGATCAAGTTAATTGGATAATTGGATAATAAAGTAACGGGACTATTGGATTGAGCTATTTGGGGAAGCAGACGCTTGATACTTTTGGCGCACGATCTCGGTGTGTATTGGACAAAATGTAAAGGGAGGAAAAAAAAGTACGATCGGACGTGAAATACACTGGATTTATAATTTTTGTTTCTGCCACGGCTTATCCCGGTGAGGATTTGAACTGAGGATTACGGAACAAGTGGATAATACATGGATATATTATATTGAAACTATTGACAGTTGAAAAGAAGTGGACTTGAACTATAATTGGATATTATTATTTTTTTTAATTTGATTTATATGCCGCCCTTCTCCGGAGACTCAGGGCGGCTTACAATGCTTTAAGCAATAGCCTTCATTCTTTTGTATATTTTATACAAAGTCAGCTTATTGCCCCCACAAACTGGGTCCTCATTTCACCTACCTTAGAAAGGATGGAAGGCTGAGTCAACCTTGAGCCTTGGAGAGATTCGAACCAGCAGAAATTGCAGGCAGCTGTGTTAATAACAGGGTGCACTAAACCCTTGTACTATCAAGGCTCTTGATTTGATATAAGGATTGCCAGAATACAAGATACTACCAAGACCAACTAATTACCAACAGTGACTAAGAAACAGTGAAAGAAAACATGGTAAGCTGGGCAAGAAATATAGGTCACAATATAGAGCTGGACAGATGGGACAAGCTATGGGCAGAAAATTATAAGATGACACTGTTGATTCCATACAAAGAAAATTTATACAAGATATTTTATAGATGGCACCTTCCTCCGGCACGTTTGGCTAAAATGTTTCCAAACACATCACCAATGTGTTGGAAGTGCAAGACACAAATGGGGACATATTACCATCTCTGGTGGTCTTGCAGGAAGGCACAACACTACTGGCAAGAGATTAAGAGAATAATTGAAGAAACAACGAGGCAAAGTGTAGAAATGAAACCAGAATTCTTTCTATTTGGAATGACTACAACACAGTGTACCAAGGAGATAAAATATCTTACCATCCACATATTGACAGCAGCACGTATAGTGTACGCTCAGAATTGGAAATCCGAGATAATACCAACAGAAGAAAAAATAATAACAAAAATAAATGAATGCGCAGAAATGGATAGGCTCACAAAAGAGCTCCAAGATAAAGAGAACACTGACTTTTATTTAGTTTGGCAAAAATGGTACACATGGTTAGAAGGAAGGATAGGGCCAACAACATAGGACACTAGGAGAACATAACTCAAGAATTGCAGAAATAGATACATGAGATGAGCCGTAGGATTGTATAAATAAATGGTTAATATGATTGTAGAAAGATACTGCTGAACTTCTATGAATGTATTAAGGTATAAGCAAGTAAATTTGTAAATAGTATGATTAAGGAAAATTGGTTAAATGGACATTAATCACCGATGCGAAGATTTTCTAGAAGTTAGTCGATTGACTTTTTGTTAATGTATATAATGTATAAGTGTTTACATGCATTTGTGTTTTACGTTTGTTTATGTTAATAAAATTTAATTAAAAAAAAAAGAAAAAAAAGAATGGAGTACATGGGAGGACAAACGTTTCCTGTAGTTGCAGATCAGACCTGCACAACGATCTGGAGTAATTTTGGACCACTCCTCTTCACAAAACTGTTTCAGTGTAGCAATATTCTTGGGATGTCTGGTGTGAATCGCTCTCTTAAGGTCATGCCGCAGCATTTCAATCGGGTTGAGGGCAGGACTCTGACTGGGCCACTCCAGAAGGCGTATTCTGTGCTGTTGAAGCCATTTTTTTGTTGAATTACTTGTATGCTTTGGGTCATTGTCCTGTTGCATCACCCATCCTCTGCGGAGCTTCAGTTGGCGGACAGATGGTCATACGTTTTCCTGCAAAATGTCTTGATAAACTCTGGAATTCATTTTCCCACCAAAAACGTTCATATTGTGCTAGACTGGCCTTATATAATCTCACTTTTCAAAATGACAAAATTAGTGGACCAGAGGGATGCTATCAATATAAATTACTTGGACTTCAGTAAGGCATTTGATAAAGTAGACCATAACCTACTACTTGATAAAATAGAAAAATGTGGGATAGACAGAATCTGGTCAGCCAGATTCGTAACTGGCTGACCAACCACACTCAACATGTAATTCTCAATGGAACTGCATCTACATGGAGGGAGGTATGAAGGGTCAGTTTTAGGCCCAGTACTCTTAAAAATCTTCATCATGATTTGGACGAGGGGATAGATGGGGAATTCATCAAATTTGCAGACACCAAACTACCGTTAGCATGAATAGCCAACACTCCAGAAGATACAGAAGGAACTTGACAGACTTGAACATTATGCGCTATCTAACAAAATGAAATTCAATAGTGAAAAAAGTAAGGTTCTACATTTAGGCAAGAAAAACAAAACACACAGGTACAGTATATGTGGTACCTCATTCAATAGTAATAACTGTGAGAGGGATCTTGGAGTCCTAGTGGACAATCATTTAAATATGAGCCAGCAGTGTGCTGCAGCTGCCAAAAAAGCCAACACAGTTCTAGGCTGCATAAACAGAGGGATAGAAACAAGATCACATGAAATGTTAATACCACTTTAGAATGCCTTGGTAAGGCCACACTTGGAATACTGCATCCAGTTTCGGTCAACACGATGTTCAAAAGACGTTGAGACTCTAGAAAGAGTGCAGAGAAGAGGAATAAAGATGATTGGAGGACTGGAAGCTAAAACATATAAAGAACGGTTGCTGGAACTGGGTAGTTGTCTAGTCTGATGAAAAGTTGGACTTGAGGTGATGATAGCAGTGTTCCAATATCCCAGAGGCTGCCACAAAGAAGAGGTGCTATTCTCCAAAGCACTTGATGGCAAGGCAAGAAGCAGTGGGTGGAAACTAATCAAGGAGAGAAGCAACATAGAACACTGGAACAACTTGCCTCCAGAAGTTGTAAATGCCCCAATACTAGAAGTTTTTAAGAAGAGATTGGACGACCATTTGTGTGAAATGGTATAGGGTTTCCTGCTTAAGCAGGGGGTTGGATTAGAAGACCTCCAAAGTCCCTTCCAACTCTGTTATTCTATTCTATAATGATTGGAATTGAATTTAGGTCTGTCACTGGGACCAGAGATTTTCTCTTCTGAGCTTTTGGACTCATGCTGGAGCCCATCTTCAGGGAATTTCTCTACTGCAAGGGTGTCAAACTCAAAGCCCATAGGCCAGATCCACCCCACGATGTGATTAGATCAGGCCCACGGAGCCGCCCTGGAAATAGTGAAGGACCAGCCCACAGCAGCCTGGCACAGGCCGACCGGGCCCTTATCTACAACCTGGCAGTGACCATCTGGGCTGGAACATGGTCAGCCTTAGATCTGCAAGGTTGGCCTGGAGCCAGCGAGGGGCCAGTCTACCCCACCCCCTAGGCATGTGCGCAGGAAGCGGTGAGACAGTTCATCCAATGCTCGGTGTCACAGGATGCTACCAAGAGGTTTCTGATGGAAGCCAAGATCCAGCACCTGCTGACCATTCAAGCCATAGAACCGGTACCTCTTCAACATCAGGGATTCGGCTTCTTTTTGATACTCTTTCTCGTGCAAAAGAAATTGGGCAGAAGCAGTGCCATCCTAGATCTGAAGAAGCTGAATGTACACATCAAATACAAATGCTTCAAAATGCAATCCCTGCACACCATTCTGGGTTGCATAAGACAGGTAGATCTTTTGACATCAATAGATCTATGAGAGGCTTATCTGCATGTGCCCATCAGACCGTCCCGCAGAAGATTCCTCAGGTTCTCCTATGCGGGACTACATTACCAATACAAAGGTCTGCCCTTCGGACTATCGTCCACCCCCACAGTATTTACCAAACTTCTGGATGTGGTGGCTGCTCACTTGCGGACAAAACCCATAGGTGTGTTATGTTATCTGGATGACATTTTGGTCCTGTCCTCATTCCCTCAGCAGGTGAGTCTAGATCTCCAGATCATGGTCCAAACAATGGTCCGATCACAGGTTTACAGTGAATTGGGAGAAGAGTCACATGACCCCCTCCACCAGCCTGGTCCATCTGGGAGCAAGGATCGAAACTCAGGCCAGCCTCGTCTTCCTCTCCCAGGAACGTCACTCCAGCATCCGCACCACCATCAGGCAAGTCAGAACCCTCAAGAGGGAACCATTGATGTTTCTTTCCCAATTGTTAGGCAAAATGATTTCCTGCCTACGGATTGTACCTTGGGTGAGGTTGCACTCCCGACCTCTTCAATGGTTTCTATTGCCAAGTCAACGGGTGGGCCTCAGCAACTCCCTGAAACAGATCAGAGTTCCCTTCAAGGTAATCAGATTCTTGGAATGGTGGATGTCGAAAGCCATAGAGCAGGGTTGTTCCTTCAAAGCGCACTACCACCTAACCCTGACTACAGACACCAGCCTTTTTTGGATGGTGTCCTCAGTTACAATCTCAAGTGACCCAGAGTAGATGGTCTCCAAACGATCTCCTCAAAGACATCAATTGGCTGGAACTGAGAGCCACTCATCTGGCACTCCGCCATTTCCAAGCTCAACTGTCAGGGCACCACGTGCTGTTACTGACGGACAATGTTACAGTCAAGGCACATGTGAACCATCAGGGGGGCACCTGCTCCAGGGTGCTGATGCACAAGGCTGCTGCGATAGGTCTGTGGTCAGAGAAACACTTGTTCTCCCTGTGGACAGAACACATCTCCGGGATCTCCAACATCCAAGCAGATTGGTTGAGCAGAAAGACTATCGATCAGGCAGAATGGAAATTTCATCTAGATCTGTTCCTTCAGCTGTCAACCAAATTCGGCCCACCCCAAGTAGACCTTTTTGCCAGCCCAGCGAATGCACAACTTCCACGGTACTACACCAGATTCCGATCCCCAGGAGCTGAAGGGACGGACACCCTCCATTGTCTGTGGCCCCAGGGCCCATTTCCCCCGATACCTCTCATACCGAGGGTCATCAGGAAGATTCTGCAGGAAGGCACAGAGGTTCTCCTCGTAGCTCCTCACTGGCCCAGGTGGACCTGGTTCGCGGACCTACTGACCCTATCAATATCACCTCCCTGGAGGATTCCTCCAGACAGGATCTCCCTCAGCCAAGGGGCCATGCTACACCAGAGCCTCAATGGTTTCAACTGGCCATCTGGCACTTGAGAGGGAGATCCTGAAAAAGGACCGATTCTCTAGGAAGGTAATCTCTACCATCCTTGCTTCCCAACATCCGTCAACAACCCGCATACACAACGCCACGTGGAATTCCTTTTGCCGCTGGTGCACTAGAAAAGTGCAACATCGGCCTCTGTACCTCAGGTATTGGACTTCCTGCAGGAAGAGTTAGAGGCAGGATTAATGGTTAATACCCTCCGTAAACAAGTAGCCACTTTGGCAACTATTCTGTTCTGCAAGGGAACCTCAACCCTCTCTCAGCACCTGAGGGTTTGTAGCTTTCTGAAAGGGGCTTCCAATTTGCAACCTCCGCCTGTTCACAGATATCCATCTTGGGATCTGTCCCTTGTCTTACAGGCACTCACGTCCTCTCTGTTTGAGCCGTTGAGTTCCGCCAGTCTCAGGCTTCTGACCTTTAAGGTCGCCTTTCTCATCGCCATCACTTCTGCTTGAAGAATCTTGGAACTGGCGGCTCTCTCAGTTCGGAAGGATTTGTGTATTATGCATCCTGACAGAGTCATCCTCCGCCTGGACCCGACATTTGTCCCAAAAATCAGCTCCTGGTTCCACTGGGCCCAGGAGGTCATCTTACCGGATTTTTGTCCAAATCCCAAACATCCCAAGGAACGCTGGTGGCACACCTTAGATGTACGCAACGCCCTGCGCATATACATCGCCTGGACGGCACTGTTCCAGAAGACACATCTCTTTTCAGCCCAGGTCCCTGGCTCAAGGCCTGTATTTCTCTGGCTTACAATCATCAGGCTCAACCTATTATGGCCCATTATGGCCCATTCGACAAGAAGTGCAGCCACAACGGTGGTTTGGACCACTCAGGCCTCTATACTAGAGATCTGCAGGGCAGCCACTTGGACATTGCCCTCTCCCTTCATCAGAAACTACAAACTCGACATGTTTGCCTCAGCAGAGGCGGCCTTTGGAAGACGAGTCTTGCAGCAGATTCTTCCAGTCAACAGGACCCTGGACATTTCAACTCCCCACCCTAGGGATACTTAGCTGGGGCATATTCCATTGCTTGGATTCTCTAAGCAGCGCACAGGAGAAGGAATGTTGTATTCACCTGATCGTTTGTTCTATGTGCGCTGCATGAGAGTTCGACCCCTCCCTAAAATTCCAAAGGGGGTCCAGGGTTCAGGAGAGTATGTTTCTTTCTAATTACAGGTTACATCTTCTCCAGATGCAGACCATTGTTAACAAACTGGAGCTAAACAGGAAGGGGGAGGTGTGACTAAACAAATTACAATTCAGTCTCTGGCCAATCAGACAAGGTTATCACCCTTTTCTTGGACTCTCACGCAGCACTTCCTGTGCGCATGCACAGGGGGTGGGGCTGAGGCAGCGGGGTCTCTCACTGGCTTCAGGGCAGCTGCACAGGTCAGATCTAAGGCTGACTGCATTCCGGATGGCTGCCACAAGTTGTAGATCAGCGTCCAGTCAGGCTCGCCAGGTAGAGGTGAAGCAGGCCGGTCCTTCGCTGTTTCCACGGTGGCCCTGCAGGCCAGGGGGACAGTTGGGCAAGTGCTGCCCATGGCCGTGGCTTTCCCATGCGGGGGCTGATTAAGGGAAACCTCGCGGGCTGCAAGGACGAGGGGAGGGGGAGAGACTGGCAGCACTTCCCTTTTACTGGGACAGCCACTGTCCCTGTTGGAAAGCTCGTGCCTGGCATGAATGGGGAAGCCAGATTCACTTAATAACCATATTACTAATTTAACAACAGCAGTGATTCACTTAATAACTTTTGCAAGAAATATGGTAAATGGGGGCAAAATTCAATTAACAACTATCTTGCTTAGCAACTGGAATCTTGTGGGGACTATCAATACAACTTCAACAGAAAAGTTGTTGCTTTTCAAATGGAAAGGTTTCAGACAATCTCAAGTACTCATTAAAAATTAATTTTTAACACTCTACTAGTTTTAATAGAAAAGATAGCTGTAACCTGGCTAATATATAACCTGTTATCTCTATAACCAAGCTATTTCTCCCTTTCTCTTCCCCCCACCTGACCCAACTTAAATCTACATTAGTATACACCCCACTACCACCATTGTATCTGATGAAGTGACCTGTAGCTGAGAGAAACTTATGCTTTTAAATAAATCTTGTTAGTTGGAAAAGATACTACGAGTGACAAATCCTTATCCTGATACTGCCATTTAAGTGGGGAGGGGACCCTGGATTCTTTTACTCACTTATTGCTCTCATCCTGTTTTCCTATGTATCCTGTAATTCCCCCCCCCCACACACACACACACGCAAACAACTACAAAGCTTCCTGAGGTTTGCAAATTTTTACTGGCAATTTATCCCAGCATTTGCACAAATTGCGCTCCCAACCACTAACCTACCGGGGGGAGGGGGGGAACAAATCAAAACCAAAGCAGCCCATAAACTGGACCCCAGGCAGCATTTGATAGACTGAAACAATTGTTCTCAGCCAAACCAGTCCTAAAACACCCAGATCCAGAACAGCCATTCATCATACAGGCAGATGCCAGTGGCATAGCAGTCAGAGCCATCCTACTCCCAAGAAAACAAGCAGGGCCAACTGCAGCCCTGTGCATACACATATAAAAAACTAACCAACACTGAACAGAGGTGGGCTATCTGGGAGAAGGAGGCTTTTGTAGTAATGGTGGGGTCTCCTTACCTCAAGGCATTTCCTAGAGGTGAATAAAATCCCTTTTGAAGTCTGGACTGATCATTAAAACCTAGAGGTCCTAGAAACTCTCCCCAAAACAAGTTCGCTGGGCTCAACACTTCAAACGCTTCAATTTCAACCTAAAATATTTCCCTGGGGGGAAAAACATTTTAGCAGATGCACTATCCAGAAAGCCTCAGTTTAATAGCAGGAAACCTGAAGTGATCAAACCCCTGCTCTCAACTGGCAGCCAAAGTGATGACCAGGGCTCAAGCTAAACAAGAACCACTAACGGACAATGCTACCACTCAGGTGTTTAAAAAAGCCAATGACTGGTTTCTAGCCCATAAAAACATCTGTTTAATTAAAGATGACTTAGCTTGGGTGGGAGAAAATTATACATCCCAGCTAGTCAGAGAATTCCTCTCATACAAACATGCTACGACTCCAAACTGGCTGGTCACTTCGGCTTCGTGAAAACCCTACACCTTATCAAAAGGCAATTCTGGTGGCCATCTCTTAAGAAAGACATTGAAAGCTATGTTGCCAGTTGCCCTATCTGTGCAGCAGCAAAGAGGAGACAAGGGAAATCCCCCCGGGCTTTTACAGACAGTAGCCGAGCCTTCAGCACCCTGGAGAGAGATCTCTATGGATTTTATTGAAGACTTACCTGAAAGTGGGGGGGGGGGGAATACTGGTTGTTTTTTTTTTTTTTTTTTTGTAGAAACTTTATTAAGATTTTTTACAAACAGAGAAAACGAAAAACATACAAACAAAAACATAAAAAACATAAATGTAATGTCATTTTCAGTTGATATCGGATGTGCAGTGTTTTAACTATTTACATAAATAATACTTGGTGATATTTCAAATCACTTTTAACCATTATTTAACACACCTTTAAGTCTTTCTTTCATTTTATCATGCATCCACTTGTACCACCTTTCCCACACAATATAGTAAACTGACTTCTCGTCATCATTTAATTCATGGGTCAATTTAGTCATCTCTGCGCACTCCAGTGTTTTCCTAATTGTGAGCTCTTCTGGTGGTTGAGTTTTCTCTTTCCAGTACTGTGCGTATGCCAATCTGGCAGCTGTAATCATGTGAATCATTAAATGTATCTTTTCCTTTCCATATGGCTTCTTTACCATTCCCAGGAGAAATATCTCTGGTGTTAGTTCAATATCTTCGCCAATTATTTCATATAACCACTTCCTGATCTTATTCCAATATCCCTTCGCTTCCGGGCATGTCCACCACATGTGAAAGAAGGTGCCTTGACCGTGGCCACATTTCCAACAATTGGGATGTATATTAGGATATATCTTTGCTAATCTGGCCGGGGCTAAATACCATCTATGGAGCATTTTGTAATGGTTTTCCTTGTAGGCCACCGCTCTAGTCAGTTTAAGATTCCTGTTCCATGCCTCCTCCCATTCCCCAAAGTTTATATCACGCCCTATATTTTTTCCCATGCATTTATTTGATTCTTTGTGATATCTTTGGACTTCTCATCACCTAATAAATAATTGTATAGTTTGGCCAGAATCTTTTTATTTGTTCCCATCAGGACTTTATCCAATCCATTTGATCCAAGTTCTAAACCGTATTGTTCTTTGTCTTTCTGATATCTAGATTTTATTTGCGAATAGGTCCACCAATCTAAGATTATTCCTTGCTCTCGTAAAGTATCATTTGGTTTAAGCTGACCTCCTTCGTCTAAGATATCTTTATATTTGCCCATTTTCTCCATCCCCCATTACCTGAAAGTGGGGGAAATACTGTTATCTGGGTCATAACGGATCTTTTCTCCAGCAGGCCCACTTCATTCCCTGCCAAAAAATACCCACTCGCCAAACTGTTCCTGCAGCATATCTATCGACTACATGGGGCCCCACAAAGGATAATATCTGATCAGGGGGGTCCAATTCACTTCAAAGTTCTGGAAGGCCTTTTTGGACCTTCTTGGAACCGGCCAGGGCCTAAGTTCTAGTCCTCATCCTCAGACTAACAGATTGACAGAAAGATTGAACTCAGTTCTGAACAATATTTAAGATGCTTTATTAACTAATTTTAACTAACTAATTTTAAATTGGTTTTAAAAGTTTGGGGTTTTAAATTTGTCGGGGCCAAAATTATTTAATTTGATTTTATTCTACTTTTAAATTTTGTATGTATGTGTTTTATTGTTTGGCTGTGCACCGCCCTGAGTCCTTCGGGAGTAGGGCGGTATAGAAATCAAATAAATAAATAAATAAATAAATAAATAAATAAATAAATAAATAAATAAATAAATAAATAAAATAAAAATAAACTATCAAGGTAACTGGACTGACCTGCCTTTTGCAGAAGTTGCCTATAATAACTCTGTGCACTCTAGCACTGAGTTCACCCCATTTCAAGTTGCCACTGGCCAGGACTTCATCCCAATGCCAGAATTACCAGTAGAGGAACCAACCATACCCTCACTTAAGGAGTGCATATAACAACTACCAAACACCTGGTCAGTAGTGAGACTAGCCCTGAATGAGGCTAGAGCTGCTTTTAAAGCCCAAGCTGACAAAAGAAGGACAGAACCAAACCCACTAAAAATAGGTGATAAGGTTTACCTGTCCACAAAATTCCTACAATCCTTACAACCTTCAAAGAAATTGGGACCCAAATTCATAGGGCCTTTCCCAATCACTAGAATCATCAACCCAGTAACGGTAGAATTACTACTCCCCAGACTGGTCTACTCAGTTTTTCACTGCAGCCTATTGAAACCTGAAATTACATCCCCTTTAAGGCCCCACAAAAACGCTCATCCGATCCCTATTATGCGTGAAACCCCCCCCCCTTTTTTTTTTTTTTAGTTTTTAGCTTTTCAAATTGTCAAAGGGGTTTTAGTTTTCAATGTTTTAAATTTTTGGGCCACAGTTATTCGTTGTTAATAGAGGAGAGGGCAATGCTGCAAAGGCTATAAATGTTTGGATCCCTTCAACCTCTAGGGATCTGTTGCACTCCTCTTTCTTGAAACTCTGAGGACTTATTAAACTAATTGAACTAAGTAGCCTGAGCGAGGTGATGGATAGGGACTGAGGATTACAAACTGGAGACGATGACTTACTCTCCCCCTCAACTGTCCCTCTCTCCTTTATCAGATCTAGGTCTATTATGACCACTCAGCGTTAACTTGCAATCTTAGATCAATCTGCAGCTTTATTTACCACCTATTCCCCAAGATTACCCTGATTATTTAACCCTAAATACTTTGTCCAGTGGCTCTGACTTACTTTTTTGATCTAATCCTCGGCCATCGCTGGTATCAGGACTGGAGGAGATACAGACATCGAGAGTCTTGGATTATGGGGAGATAGACCACCTTCTCTTTGTTTGTTTCAAATGGTTTGGTCGCTGTGAGAGGATGACCCTTTGAGACCTCTACCCCCACCTCCTTTGGATGGACTTACTACAACCACAAGACTTCCCATCGTCGTGAGAGGGCGATGATGTTCCGATGTATTGACATTTGTAACATACTGGTCTTCCTTTAACATCTATTTCCTCCCTTATTTTAAATTACCTGTCTTAACCATCTCTAACACTCTTAGAAGAAAATGATCCTTCATCTCCTTCAACTCGCTCCTATCTTTGATGTATTCAACTGCGGAGCTCCTTGCACTGCGAGATTCCCCCCTCTCGCATGTCTGGCCCTCTCAGTTATCAAGGGCCGCCCTTGAGGACGGGTTTTGGAACCCCGAGAGGTGGTTTGCAAAAAACTGACGGCTTTGGAGGTTTTTAGATAAATCTTTAAGTTCTATTTTAAGGGGTTCTGGGAGGGATTGTGGGAATGGATCTGGGGGGATCCATAAATCCACTGAAAGGGATAATGGGTCTGATGATCACGGTGGGGAGGATGGGGACAGAAATCTGACAAGGATGCAGGGGGATGAAGCGATGGGCATTAGTATAGTAAGTGGGAGGGGCAGATATGACGGCTGCAGGGGGCCATATTATGTTTCGGGAGTGCGCACTCGTTGTTTACGAGCGATTGCCCACTCCGACCCCCAAAGTACTGCTCGTTTCCCGGGTTGTTCAGAGTCTCAGACCCTGGGTCTATGGCTGATGTTATGTAATGCCAGGTCAGTGGTAAATAAAGCCCCCCTCATTCATGATCTTATTTCAGAGGGGGGTGCTGACCTGGCAGGGATTACGGAGACCTGGTTAGGCCAGGAGGGAGGAGTTCCCCTTGTGGAAATGTGCCCGCCAGGTTTCCGTGCATTCCATCAGCCAAGAACTCATGGAAGGGGTGGGGGAGTGGCAGCAATCATTAGAGAAAGTCTTTGCCCAAGGGAGGCCACTGTTCCTCAGATAGCTGGATGTGAGTCCCTCCTTGTGAAGTGGGGTCGGGGGATTCAGATGGGCCTACTGATTGCGTACCTGGCTCCCTGCCACGTAACAGCGGTCCTGCCTGAGCTGCTCGACATTATAGCCGGGGTGGCGGTGGAAACCCCCAGACTTATTGTTATGGGGGATTTTAACCTGCCATCCGCTGGTGAGATGTCGGAGACGGCTCGGGAGTTCATGGCTTCCATGACGGCCATGGACCTGACCCAGGTAGTTCAAGGCCCCACCCACTTGGGGAATCACACTCTGGACTTGATTTTTGTCTCTGATCAGTGGCTGAATGATCTAAGAATAGGGGATATAGACATCAAGCCCTTGTCATGGGCTGATCATTCTCTCCTTCACATGGACTTTCAAGTCACTTCCACCCACCGCAGGGAGACCGAACCAACCAAATGGTTCCGTCCCAGGCACCTGATGGACCCCGAAAGGTTCCTGATGGAGCTTGGGCCATTTCCTGAGACTCTGGCTCACGACTGAGGACCTGGTGGTCGCCTGGGACAGGGTGACTACTGCGGCCTTGGATCGCGTCATGCCTTTGCGGCCTCTGACCCGATGCCGATCTCGTCTAGCTCCTTGGTTTTCCGAGGAGCTGAGAGAGATGAAGCGTCGGAAAAGATGCCTGGAGAGCGCTTGGAGGTCAAGCCGATCTGAATCTGACCGAACACAGGTGAGATCTTATATTAAGACCTACCTAGTGGCGATAAGAGCGGCGAAGTCTAGCTACTTCTCCGCTCTTATTGCATCTGCAGAGAACCGCCCAGCCGCACTGTTTAGGGTGACCCGCTCCCTACTTCAGGTGGGGGTATGGGAAGATCCCTTAAAGGGTCGAGCTGAGGATTTTGTACAATTCCTGCATGATAAAGTCGCTCAGATTCGGGAAGGCCTGGACTCCGATTGGGTAGATCCAGGGGAGGAGACAGGGGTAGGTGTTGAGAGCGTTATCTGGGAAGAGTTTGACTCTGTGACTCCTGAGGACATGGACAGGATTCTGGGCAAGCTTAACGCTGCCACATGTTTATTGGACCCGTGTCCCTCCTGGTTGGTACTGGCCTCCCGGGAGGTTACACGAGGCTGGCTCCAGGGGATTATAAATGCTTCTCTGAGTGAGGGTGTCTTTCCCGCTGCCTTGAAAGAGGCGGTTGTGAAGCCCCTCCTCAAGAAGCCTTCCCTGGACCCGGCTATATTATCAAATTATTGTCCAGTCTCCAATCTTCGCTTTGTTGCGAAGGTTGTTGAGAGTGTGGTGGCGTGACAACTACCCCGATACCTGGATGAAGTTGTCTATCTGGATCTGTTCCAGTCGGACTTCAGGTCACGATACAGCATGGAAACGGCATTGGTCGCGTTAGTGGATGATCTCCGGAGGGCTCGGGACAGAGGTTGCTCCTCTATTCTGGTCCTATTAGATCTCTCAGCGGCTTTTGATACCATCGACCATGGTATCTTACTGCACCGGCTGGAGGGGTTAGGAATAGGGGGCTGTTGTGGCCCCGCCCTCTGAGCCTGTCCCATCGGAGGAAGAAAGCTCCGAGCATGAGGAAGAGGAATCAGCCAGGCCTCCCTCTCCAGGCCCCTCCCCTCTGGCACTGTCTCAGGTGCCGGCCGAGGGAGAGGAGATTAGCAGGGAGATAGGTGGCTCGGATGAGAGCGAAGGAGAGACATCATTCCTGGACGCACGCCTCCGAAGGCGTGATAAACGATTGCAACAGCTCAGGAGGCATGCTAGGGATTAGAACTGAGTCACTGGACCACATCCCAGAGACTATATAATAGAGGGTGGTGGCCAGTAATCCTTGTGACGAACAAAAGTAAACCTTGGATAGTCACTAAAGCCTCATCCGAAACTGCTGAGAGGAATAATAATTCTGTTGGACTCTTGTACGCTGAGTATATTATCTTTCTGTTTTCTGTGGAAATAAAAGCACTTGGCAGACGGTGTGTATATCGCTGCCAAGTTGGAGATAAAGACCTGGGTGTGTTCCAAGTGCTTCCTTAACCCTCGGCTGGCTGTGCTTGTGTGTGTGTGTGGACGGGGATAGATCAGGGGCACCGTGCTTTGGTGGTTCTCCTCCTTCCTCTCTGACAGTTTGCAGTTTGTGTTGGCAGGGGGGCAGAGGTCGACCTCGAGGCACCTTATTTGTGGAGTGCCGCAAGGATCAGTCCTCTCACCCCTTCTGTTCAACATTTATGTAAAACCGCTAGGCGAGATCATCCGTGGTTTCAGGGTGAGTGTTCATCAGTATGCTGATGACACACAGCTATACATCTCCACCCCAGACCACCCCAATGATGCCCTTGCTGTGATGTCCCGTTGCCTGGAGGCCGTGCGGATCTGGATGGGGAGAAACAAGCTCAGACTCAACCCCTCCAAGACCGAGTTGCTGTGGCTTCCGGCGTCCCAGTATAGTCAGCTGGTACCATCACTGACAATAGGGGATGAGATCTTGCTCCCCACAGAGAGGGCCCGCAACTTGGGTGTCCTCCTGGATTCACGGCTATCTTTAGAAGATCATTTGACGGCCGTGGCCAGGGGTGCCTTTTATCAGGTTCGCCTGATCCACCAGTTGCGTCCCTTTCTGCAGCTCATTACGCCCATGTAACACCTCTCCTACACGAGCTGCACTGGCTCCCGGTGGTCTTCCGGGTGCAATTCAAGGTGTTATTTATCACCTTTAAAGCGCTTCATGGCTTAGGACCTGGGTACCTACGAGACCGTCTTTTGCCACCAATAGCCTCCCACCGACCAGTTCGTTCTCACAGGGAGGGACTACTCAGGGTACCGTCAGTCAAATTATGTCGACTGGCGACTCCCAGGGGGAGGGCCTTCTCTGTGAGGGCTCCAACTCTTTGGAATGAACTGCCCCCGGAGATACGAAATATCCCTGATCTCCGTGCTTTCCGCCGTGCCCTCAAGACCCTGATGTTCCAACAGGCGGGGCTAAACATATGAACATGTGAATGATTTTTTAAATGTGATCTAATTCTGGGTTTTATTTAATTGACCAAACTAAGTAATAATTTTAATTAGCAATTTTATGATGTTTGTGTGTCTATATTTTTCTTGACTGTACACCGCCTTGAGTCCTACGGGAGAAAGGCGGTATAGAAATATAATAAATAAATAAATAAATTTAATTATTTTAATAATTTTAAATTTTGTATTGATATGTGTTTTAGTTCTGGCTGTGCACCGCCCTGAGTCCACTTGGAGAAGGGCGGGATATAAATTGAATAAAATAAATAAATAAATAATAAAAAATATTATGGTCAAAGGAGAACAACACTTTGAAATCAAAAGTTTCATGACTCCCGCACCCAGAAGTTCAATTCCAGTCTCTTGGAGACATTTACCTCCCTCAAAAAATGAGTGAGTAGCTAAGAAACATGTTAGGGCCCCTGCATTGCTGAAAAAGTTTCACTCAAAGTATCCTAACAAACCAAACTAACTCTCTATGATGTTCATCTTTCTGTTCTCTCTTACAGGTGATCCCCTCATTTTTTTGAAGGGCAGCATGTCAGATCCCTATCGTTATATTGCCATTCAAGTGGGGAGGGAATCCCGGATTCTTTTACTCACTTATTGCTCTCATTCTGTTTCCCTATGTATCTGTAATTCTCTAGTTTATAACTTTTACCCTGCCACCTATTCTGCCCTGTGCTTTGATTTACCTTGGGGGATGTACAAGGGGGGAGGGTCATCTGTTTTCTCTCAGTTTGGAAGCCTCACAGAAGAAGCACATGGGAACGACTCCTTATCTCTTTCTCAAGACAACCGTATCCACATCTTCGCACATGTGGATTGGCTCATTCAACATCAAACAGAGAGGAGGGGTTTCTGGAATTGCCTGGGGGAAACTCAGGCCCTGATTTGCAGGCCCTGCATTCACTTCCTTTCAATAAAAGTTTCCTTTTGAAATGCTAAAGTTTTGAGAGTCCATGCTTTCTTGAATAAGAGGGAGAGGCAGGATCTTATACCAGATCTCTAAATATCAGGCATACTAAAACATTTAATTAGCTACAAAGAGAAAAAGATATTTGAAAAGTCTTTTGATTATCTGAGAAAGATTTCTTTTCCATTCTTAAATAAATTGCAAAGTTAAAATGCCAAATAAATACAATAAGTATTAATTCCTGTTTCTATAATCAGTGTGTCTTTATTTGGACTCGATGCTAGGAACCTAGTCTATTTGGAATGCACAGGACATGCTCCTTCATGGCATACTGCAAGGATGGACAAATTTTAAGTCAGGAATTATAACTCTCTCCTGATCAGATTCCAAGCTGTAAAAAGCTTTCCAATCTCTGGGTGATATTAATGAAAATGTTGTTGGGTTTGAGTGGTTTGTATAGAGCCGTGATGGCGAACCTATGGCACGCGTGCCATAGGTGGCACGCGGAGCCATATTAGTGGGCACGCCAGCTCAGCTCTGGGGCGCATGCGCGTGTCGGCCAGCTGATTTTTCGGGCCTTCTGGGCCCATCAGAAGTAGGGAAACAGGCTGTTTCCTGCCTCTGGAGGGCCTGGGGGGGTGGGGAAGGCCCGTTTTTCTTTCTTACCTGGCTCCAGATCCTCTCTATGCATCTGGGAAGGGCGAAAACAGCCTTTCCCACTCCCTTGGAGGCCCTACGGAGGCTGAAAGGGCCCATTTCCCAACTCCCAGTGGGACAGGAAGTGACATTTTTTCCTGTTCCCAGCCTCCAGAGACTCCTAGAGAGGCTCCTAGAGACTCCTAGAGAGGTTTTGGAGGCTGGGGACAGCAAAAAATGTCACTTCCTGTCCCACCGAGAGTTGGGAAATGGGCCCTTTCAGCCTCCCCAAGGGAGTGGGAAAGGCTGTTTTCGCCCTTCCCAGATGCATAGAGAGGATCTGGAACCAGGTAAGAAAGAAAAACGGGCCTACCAGGCCATCATGTGCCAGGAGAGGGAGTGGGTGGGGCATATGCGTGCATGACCCTTCCCCGCCCCTCTCCTCTCCTGGCACGCGATGGCAAAAAGGTTAGCCATCACTGGTATAGAGAAAGGATCTCCAGAGGTTTCCTCTCCCTATCCCTATTTTGCCATGTTGACTGAAAATTGTTCCATTAAATTTCAGCAGTGTCAAGGAAATGTCTCATGAAGCCTGCAGCTGGTCTACTCCTGTTATTTGGTTATAGCCCACTAGCATATTTACTTGCATATGCATAGGCTTTTCTGTAATTTTGCCAGGGCTTTGAGTACAAGCTATTTTCATGTTTAAAGATCCATTGAAAAAGAATTATTCACCTTGATCCAGAAGATCATAGTTTCCAAATGTGACAAAATGTATTACATTTGTATTCTGTTTCACTTGTAAAATGCATGCAGTTGTAAATCACAAATCTTCTATTGCTCAGCTTTTTATAGAATTTTCTTTTGAATATGTACAAAGGCTGTTCAGGATTTATTCTTTTTATTTTTAATTTTATTATATATGTTTTGATTCAAATTGTACTTTTTTTGTATGCTATATTGTAAACTGTCCAGAGAGCTCAAGGTACGAGATGTTTTAAACATTTTAATTGATGCATAAAAAATAGAAAATTTATTGCTACTGCTTACCATGTTATGTGCTTATGTATTGGATTCCAGGAAAGAAGAGAAGAAATTGCCACCATAGAAACAATCAACAATGGGAAATCCATCTTTGAAGCTCTCATAGACATTGATATATCTTGGCAATGCCTGCAGTATTATGCTGGTCTAGCTGGTTCCTTAGCAGGTAGCTGTTTCATGTTCTGTTTGTTACTTCTGTCTCTTTTTTCATTCATTAT
The DNA here is from genome assembly GCF_029215685.1 of Pituophis catenifer annectens. Taxonomy (NCBI): domain Eukaryota; kingdom Metazoa; phylum Chordata; class Lepidosauria; order Squamata; family Colubridae; genus Pituophis; species Pituophis catenifer. The sequence continues at coordinate 102,802,094 of NW_027256883.1, read as the reverse complement.
TCCTTGGTCTAATATCTCCTTAAATAAAACCAATTAATACAATTTTATAAGTACTTAATATTTAAGAATTAATATCGGGTACTTCCAAGGGAAAAGTCTTAGAGCAAAGGTTACTTTATTTGAACTCTAGTTGATGTAGACTAGCAGAATTTTTCTTGAATGTTTTAATACTTACTTCCAGATTAATGGGGTATGGGAGACTAGCATGGTATGTTTTTGATTATTTATCTTAATATGCATAGAATAATTTGAAATTGCTCAAAATGAATCTTGTGTTACACTTTCCAAAATTTGCCAAATTTGCATAGTGTTATGTCTTTATCATTAGCAGGCAATGCTGCAAGTGCCATGGGTATGATTAAAATTGGTGAATTAGTTTCTTTCTTTATTATATGAAAATTACAATCCTACCTGTTGATTTCTGCAATATGGAAAAAATGTGGTCTTGAATAGGTAGGAGAGGTGGTAAAAAGCATGAATTAATGAATAGAATGAAGATATGTTGTATTGTTTGTGAACTAATAAAAAGAGATGAATATGATTAACAGAAAACTATGATTAATAGAGTTGAATCAATGTGATTTTATACAATGACATTGATGCATACATGCATGAAGGTGAAAATGTAGTTTATGAATGGAAAGGCTAAAAGGACTAACATATGATAGAGGTATGAGATTGTATCATCTTTGTAATTGTCAATACATATGAAAGTTCAGTAGGAGTAATTGCTTAGTGAATGATAGGTAAAATGTTTTTCAAGCGCTTTTAAAAAAGCTGTGCAATATTGGGAACATGTTTAGTAGAATTCTGATGGAAAGTATATGTGAATAAAATGAAAATGACAGTGAATAAAATTTGAAAATTACCATCCTTCTCCATGCTGGGCCGAATCCAGATTTTTGCCATTCCACAATCATTGGGGAAGGTAATATGTAGCACATGTCTACTACAAGAAATTGACTTTCGTTGAAAGAAGTAAAAATAGCTATGCTTCTGCCCTCTTTGATTATTTGATTTGATGATTTGCTAGAATTCCATGCAGGTTAGTGAATTAAAAAGAAGGACCGGTTGCACCAGAGGTGAAATCCAGCAAGTTCTGACAAGTTCTAGAGAACCATTAGCGGAAATTTTGAGCAGATTGGAGAACCGGTAGTGGAAATTTTGAGTAGTTCGGAGAACTGGCAAATACCACCTTTGGCTGGCCCCTGAGTGGGGTGGGAATGGAGATTTTGCAATATCCCCCCAGGAGTGGGGTGGGAATGGAGATTTTGCAGTATCCTTTCCCTGCCATACCCACCAAGCCACGCCCACAGAACCGTTAGTAAAAAAATTTGGATTTCACCACTGGGTTGCACTGTGTACGTTTTCCGGAGCATTCAGTTTCTGTATTTATTATAGGAGGGAAAAGTCTGTTCAACAATTAGAATAGAAGTTCAGTAGGTTATGTTCCATCCTTTCTCTACTACATTTCTGGACATAAAACCTTTTTAATTACTTTACTTCTCATTTTTGAGAATTGGTTTATATTTCTTATGCCCATATCTTCATCTCTTCTGTTTAGGTCAACATGTCCAGCTCCCTGAGGGATCCTTTGCTTATACTAGAAGAGAACCTCTTGGAGTCTGTGTTGGGATAGGGGCTTGGAACTACCCTTTTCAGATTGCCTGCTGGAAATCAGCCCCTGCTTTGGCCTGTGGTAAAATAAATTAACTTTTTGATAAATGAATGAGTTTCATTCACAGAAACTAGTAGTCAGGGATTGCCTTTCTAGGAGTTCATTGTTACCATTTGAGATGTGAAAATGGGGAATAAAGTTCCAGTGGACTGTTATTAGAACTTAATAACTTAAACACTTAAATGATAGTAGAAGAGACCACTTTATAAATATTGGCATTGATTTAGCTTCAAAACATACTGTATGTGGGATGGATATAATGATCCAGATGCCTGTATGACTTTGTCTTAGTTGGACTGAAACATTTTTTTCTTCAGTATTGCTCTTTCATTTGATTGTTTATGTAGATCTTTTTTAGATGGAAAATGTGTATCCATTCTTTTTGTTCTTGTGAATTGGGCTACCTAGGTAATGCCATGGTCTTCAAGCCTTCTCCCTTCACCCCCATCTCTATTGTGCTACTGGCAGAGATCTACAATAAGGCTGGTGTCCCTAAGGGACTTTTCAATGTGGTGCAGGGTGGAGCTGCCACAGGCCAATTCCTGTGCCAGCACCCAGATGTGGCCAAAGTCTCATTCACGGGGAGTGTGCCCACAGGTGTTAAGGTATGTATACGTACATGTATATGTATATGTATATGTATGTATATATATATATATAAAGTGCTGTCACTATTGAATAATAAAGTTTTAAAAATGTTTGATTTCTGAAGCAGTCCTGATGGAATTTGTCCCTTCTCCTTGGCAATTTATTGACACAGATGCAACTATGCTAAGATCAGTTAGAAGAGTTGCTTTGCCACTAACCAGAACTGCCAGCTTGAAAGGCTGGTAGACCTGTTCATTGTGCAATTTACATATTTGCCAGTTGCCAAATCTACAGGTATTCCATTGAAATCACAAGATCTTCTTTGGAAATGTGAAGATCACTTCTTAGTCCAGATTCTACTTCTGAATTGCATGTTGGTAAAAAATTATCCAGTAATCCTTACTCAATGTATTTATAAGTTATTTTTTCTGTGCTGAAGTATATATTTATTTATGTTTATATCAAAAATAGCATCTTTATGTGAGGTAACTGCTTTGAAATGTTAACCAGACACTACTTATGTCCTGATTAATTCACTGAAAAAGAGCAATAATTTTGTATTTAAGGTGGATCTTTATTCAACAAATTCTAGCTGAGGCTGAAGAAAGATATAATTATAATTGTCTGTGTTAACTGCTACATCTTGTTCTTGTTTTTCCCCCCAATAGATTATGGAAATGGCAGCCAAAGGTATCAAACCTGTTACTTTAGAGTTAGGAGGAAAGTCTCCCCTCATTATCTTCTCTGACTGTGTATTGGATAATGCTGTGAAAGGAGCCCTCATGGCTAATTTCCTTACCCAGGGTGAGGTATGTAATTTTTTTTATCTAACAGGAAAGAAGCTGTAGATCTGACTAAATCATTTTAAAAAGTCCAGTTAAGTTCCATACCTGGAGAAAAAATTTGCTATATCTTGTAAAATATTGTAATACAGAAATGTTTATCAGAATCTCTAAAAAAAAATTGGTGCCTTACCATTCCACAAATGTTTTTCTTATTTCATTCTGGATGAGGAGGAATGCCTAAACTTGTGCTGTGTTCTAAGATCCAAATTTTTCGGTGTTCATTGCTTTTCAGGACTGGTATTATCTTGTAATGTTTGTTGTTCAAAAAGAGTCTCTGCTCCTCTATTCACTCCTCACAGACTTTATGTATAATTATTTGATTTGACTTACTGATATTTGTTACTGATTGCTGTTCCAAAGAGATATTACCTTAAGGACGGGCTTTGGAGCCCTGAGAGGTGGCATGTTTTAAAGCGGGGATTGAGGGGTTTTTTAATTAGGGTTTTTAATAATCTTTTAAGGGGAACTGGGAGGGTGACCAAAGGGGATGGGGGGGGTAATCCACCTAGGTCAGGGCCCAGCCCGGCACAGGGTAACAGTTTGGAGGGCGCAGGATGAGGGATTGGGGATATCATCAGCACGGTGGATGGGAGGGGCAGATATGGCGGGAGCAGAGGACCTTATCTTGTGCCGGGGGTGCGCACTCGCTACTTGAGAGCGATTGCGCGCCCCGGTCCTCAAGGCTCCCCTTGGATACTAGGTGGCTCAGATACTCAGGACCTGGGCCTCCGGCTGATGCTGTGCAACGCCAGGTCCGTGGTAAATAAGGCCCCCCTCATTTACGATCTTATTCAAGAGGGGGGAGCGGACCTGGCGGGTATTACGGAGACCTGGTTGGGCCCGGAGGGAGGGGTCCCTCTGGTTGAGATGTGCCCACCAGGCTTCAGAGCATTCCATCAGCCGAGGGCCCAGGGGAGGGGCGGGGGGGGTGGCGGTTATTATTAAAGAAGGTCTTGGTCCGAGGGAGACCACTGTGCCACAGATTGCCGGATGTGAGTCCCTCTTTGTGAGGTGGGGTCATGGGGTTCAGATGGGCTTGCTGCTTACGTACTTGGCTCCCTGCCGCGTGACAATGGCCCTGCCCGAGCTACTCGATGTGATAGCCACGGTGGCAGTTGATACACCCAGGCTTATGGTCATGGGTGATTTCAACCTGCCGTCCATTGGTGAAACGTCGGAGATGGCTCAGATCTGAGCGATTTTGTCATACAGGTATTGTCCGAAATCCTCCACCCTGCCTTCCAAGGGATCCTCCCGCGCTCCCGGATGGGGGACCTTTTGTCAGGTTTGCCTGATTCGCCAGTTGCGGCCCTTTCTTGATCGGGATTCCCTGTGCACAGTCACTCATGCCCTCGTCACCTCTCGCCTTGACTACTGCAACGCTCTCTACATGGGGCTCCCCTTGAAGAGCACCCAGAGGCTCCAGCTGGTCCAGAACGCAGCAGCGCGGGTAGTGACGGGAGCAGCATGGCGCTCCCATGTAACACCGCTCCTGGGTGAGCTGCACTGCCTCCCGGTGGTCTTCCGGGTGCGCTTCAAGGTGTTGGTTATCACCTTTAAAGCGTTCCATGGCATAGGGCCTAGCTATCTTCGAGACCGCCTGCTGCCACCGACGACCTCCCATCGACCTGTGTGCTCCCACAGAGAGGGCCTCCTCGGGGTGCCATCAGCCAAACAGTGCAGGCTGGTGACCCCCAGGGGGAGGGCCTTCTCTGTGGGGGCACCTACCCTCTGGAATCAATTGCCTCCAGAGATAAGGAGAATCCAAGACCTCGGTGCCTTCCGCCGTGCCCTTAAAACCTTCCTTTTCCAGCAAGCCGGGCTGGCCTAATTTTTTAAGTGTTTTGTTTATCGTTTTTAATTAATGGGGCCAAATTTATATATACTTTTAATTGTATTTTAATATTTGTATTTGATGTTTTTACTTGGCTGTTCACCGCCCTGAGTCCTCAGGGAGAAGGGCGGTATACAAATTCAAAATAAAATAAAATAAAATAAATAAAATCAATGCAGAAATGTCAGTACAGGTAATCCTCAATTTATGATTGGTTATTTAATGACTATTTGCAAGCATGACAGACTTTGAATGGGTGCTTTGCTGCCCATAAAACACTTCTGACCATTGTAAAATGTTGCATCACAACTGCTGGCATCATATGACCGTATTTCAAGTGCTTGGCAATTTGTTCACATTTATGACCAGTTGCGAAGTGTCCTGTGATCACTATTTGAAATCTTCTCTGCAGCTTCCCCAGAAAAACAGAATCTCAGTGACTGAGATTCTGGACTCAATGGTGGTTATAAGTGGAGAACTATCTGTAAATTGTTAGTTATAGGTTAGTTCTGAGCCTGTCAATTCTGAAAATGGCCCTTTCTTAAGCCTGTCTCTGTGCCTCAGGTTTGCTGCAATGGTACTCGGGTGTTTGTACAACGAGCAACCCTGGAGGCCTTCACCAAAGAAGTTGTAAAACAGACTCAGAACATCAAAATTGGTGACCCCCTGCTGCAAGATACAAGGATGGGAGCACTTATCAACAAAGCACACCTGGAGAAAGTCTTGAGTTTTGTTAAACAAGCAAAGGAGCAGGTAAGCATTATCTTTACTGAGCTTTATCCTGAGGGATTGGGCTACTGAAAATACTTCACTCATCTACCAGATGGGGTGCTAGAACATCATACAGGCATTATATTATGTATTATGTGCAAAACTGAGTATTCAAGGTAGAACAAAGGTGCTTTTCTGTGTCTGAAAAGTTTATGGCTATCCAGTAAAAAGCTGTCTGATCTGGGCACATCTGTTTAACAAACTATAATTGGGTTACTAAAAACAATGAGCAAAAACCACATCTAGAATAAAATTTGGCATGCTTAATGGTAGATCTTAGTGTTTTTATCTCTTATTGTGGAAGAACTCAGATTTGAGCAGCATTTACCATAGAGAATTTTTTTTATAGTCAGGTGGTGTACCTCTCATCAACCTATATTCAACAAATTTAAGTCAGTAATGTTAAATAAACATGCAGGTTTACTTAAGCTGTTTTGACTATAGGGCTCAACTCATGTGGCTGGTAAAGTCATGGTATTACCTGAGTGAGCAGTGGAACCTTTTTTGGATGATTTTAACAGGCAAAATATGTTTCAACTCTTTTTATTTCCATTCACTACGGCACAATAAATAAATAAATGCCTCATCTCTATCCCCTATAGTATAAATAAATAAATAAATAGATAAGGAATAAATAGGTATAATATGTGAATGTGTGTGTACCTAAACTCAGTAGGGATGGGGTCTGGTCTATTAGTTTTGCTTCTTTATTTATTTAGAAAATTTATTGGCTGCCTATCTTACTTCAGGGTAACTCTAGGCAGCTTACAATAATAAAAAACCCTCATTTATTCAGTCTTCATGGAGATACAAATTATCAAAATTAGCCAGGGATCTTACTTCTGTTCTAATAAATATACAAAAGAACATTTATTAGACCTGTTTTCATTATAATGTTCATTCCCATTCTATATTCATATATAGCAACAGCACTTGGACTTATATACTGTTTCACAGTGCTTTACAGCCCTCTCTAAGCGGTTTACAGAGTCAGCATATTGCCCCCGACAATTTGGGTCCTCAGTTTACCCACCTCGGAAGGATGGAAGGCTGAGTCAACCTTGAGCCAAATTGCAGGCAGCCGGCAGTCAGCAGAAGTAGCCTGCAGTACTGCACCCTAACCACTGCGCCACAGTGGTTTGTATATTGTTGGCTGTTCACCGCCCTGAGTCCTTCGGGAGTAGGGCGGTATATAAATTAAATAAAAGTAAAAAGTAAAGTAAAGTATATAACCAGTGGTAGGATTCAAATTTAACAACCGGTTCTCTGCCCTAATGACCGGCTGGGTAGGTGTGGCTGGGTGGTCATGTGACTGGGTGGTCATGGCCAGGGTAGGCATGATACGGGACTCATGTGGTGCTAAGGCAGGACTTCCCTGAGACCCTCCCTCACTCTCATTATACAGGTAATCCTTCAGTTACAAATGCAATAGAGCCTGCCAATTACATTTGCAACCTGGGGATTGTTTGATTGAATCACGTTAAATGAATGTAATCACTCCTTGCTTTCCCCAATGCATTTGTTAATCGAATGTGCATGTCTTTAAATGCACATGAGGTATCTCAGGCTGGGGAACAGCATGTGGGGCCTAGTGCTGGAGCAGACCATCCAAAGCCTCCCCCAATCCACTGAGATACCTCATGCTCCCCTGGTGTCCCCACAATTGCTTCCCCCACCCCATCTTGCCCTTTTGGGTCTCCACAGACTGGGCCTGCTTTGCTAGCATCTCAGATTCCACTTACTCCTCCCCACCCCATTTCCCATGGATTACTTACCTTTTTTTTTTTTTTTTTTGCTACAAAGGTATAATTTTTACTGATATCTATTCTGTTAGAGCCAAGGTGGTACAGTGGTTAGAGTGCAGTACTGTAGGCTACTTCAGCTGACTGCTAGCTGCAGTTCGGCAGTTCAAATCTCACCAGCTCAAGGTTGACTCAGCCTTCCATCCTTCTAAAATGAGGACCCAGATTGTTGGGGGCAATAGGTTGACTCTGTAAACCTTAGAGAGGGCTGTAAAAGCACTATGAAGCGGTATATAAGTCTAAGTGCTATTGCTATTGTTATTGCTAATATAATTAAATAAGCCATTATACACTTGAAGCATTGTGAAATGCAATCTGATCAGAAACAAGAAATTTGACAAGCCTAATGTACAATGCTTGATAGCATTATAAAAAGACTTTTCCATGAAATGTTTAAACACTCAGAATTTTTAAATCTGGCAAACTTATGTCAAAAATGGCTAAAAAGATATGAATACCTTTGAAACATTGAATTCTGTGACATGGATTTCAAGAACTACAAGAAGACAAAACTACAAGGTTTCTCACAAAGTGTTTTATTCAGATGATGGTGAAGCTGTAAGAATGTGAAATCTAACCAAAACATTTTCACCAGCTTCTGAGTAAAAGATTTTGGCTGGGGCATGTGGCTGCTTCAGGGATTGAGGCAGCAGCAGCAGCAGCCAATCAAAGCAAACAAATTGCTTCCTTTGTCTCATTGGACTGCAAGGCCCTTGTTGATTGGCTGCCATGCCCCAATCCCTGAAGCTGCTCATTCGAACTAGCCAGTCAGCAGCCAGCAGACTGGGCCCAAACTAAGCCTGTCTAGACTGTTGCAGAGCTGGCAGCAGAGTCGGACAGTGAATAGGTTGGGGAGGAACTTGGGCCACTCCTGGGGGCTGGGGAAAGCTCAGATGAGGGCTCTGTGTCGGAGGCAGTGAGGGAGATAAAAAGCAGCAAGGCAGAGCCCGTTCCTAGTGTGCGCATGCACAGAGCTGCCAGAAGACAAGAACAATTAAGAAAGCAGGGTCAACCTGGGAGTAAGGCCACACCTTGAAGATAATTGGCCCCTCCCATAGGAAATAAAAGAGGAGCAAACAGGGAGTGGGCTTTTGCAGGAAACAATTTGTTCATTCCATGACTCTGAGAGACTCTGTTCCAAGTTTTGCCTTGTACTTGCACAATTTACGTGGCAGCTTGCCAAACGAGATAAGGTGTGTTGAGAAATATTCCTTTGAAAAACTGTTTGGACAAACCTTGCTGACTGTGAATGAACGTAATTCACAGTCGTGTAAATAAAAGGTTTTGCTAGTAATTCCTGTCTCCTGCTTGTTAAGGGAGCCTAGGTCAGAACACAGACTGGGTAAAAACTAAGTCTGCAGGCCCTCATGGCAGAGAAACCGAAGTCTTTTATTCAGATGGGGAAAGCTGTTTTCCTTACATCTCACATTCTTACAGCATCACCGGTTTCTGAATAAAAGACTTTGGCTTCTCTGCCAGGTGGCTCAGCCTTTTTCTGTAGCTCTTCGAAAAGTAAGTACAGTAAAGCCATGGGAAATGGGGTTGGGAAGGACGGATCGGGCCCAGAGACCCTCCATTTTGGCCTGTAACAGGCCGGGGGAGTCCTAGGAAGGCCCTGTAACAGGCCGTTCACACCGGCAAAGAGGCAAAGGCTCACCAGATAGGCAGGTAGCTGGGCCGCATAGGAGGCAGTGGAGAGTGGCGAAGGAAGGCTCGGTAGATAGCTGGGCTGCGTGGAAGGCTGGGGCGAAGGCAGGCAAGTGGGCTGGGCCGTGGGGGCCACATGATCGCAGCAAGTGAGCTAGCAAGTACAGCAGGTGCTATGCCGTGGCCAAAGCAGGCGAGGTAAGGAGTAACTGGGAGGGGAGGAGTGGGGGGGCAGCCAGTGGTGCGATTAGCCAGTTCTCTGAACTGTGCAAAAATTTAACAACCGATTCGCCTGAACCGGTCCAAACCAGCTGAAGCCTACCTCTGTATATAACCCAATTCCTATTGCTATCTCCCTTTCTAAGTGTGTAAGCAATACAACTTACCTATCAGCCACTGCTTATCTTCAGAGTCAACTCTTATCAATAAGGAAAACAAGAGCAAGCAACAATTGAAATTATATAGGTCCCAGCTGGCAAGAGGGTGCAAGTTTAACTCTAAACTTTAGTAAGTTTAAGATGGGTGAACTCCCAGAACTCCCCAACCAGTATGCTCTGGGCACTGTACAAAACAACATGCTGGCAAGGGAATTCTGGGAGTTGAAGTCCAGCTATTTTAAAGTTGTTAAAGTTGAAAAGCACTGACTTAGATTAATATAATAGGCAATCTGCTGAATATCCTGATCATAAATATTTTGAAGTAGCTTATTCTATTGTAGTAAATATGAGAAAATGAAACATGTCAGTCACATGCTTCTTCCATTGGTGAAATGTCAAACCAATCTATTTGGATTTCAAACACTTATAAGACATTATGTGATAGGAGAAGACTCATTTCTAATGATAAGAGTGATATTGCACCAAGAGAAAGAACCTTCTGTCCAGTCTAGTGTTTTATTATATACACTCAAGCTTTGGTATCTTCCTGCATAGGTTGGCAAAGTTTTGCTAATTATACATAAAATGCATTGTGGTTCTCTGCCATTATCTTCTGTTACACTTTTTAGGGTGCAGAAGTCCTGTGTGGAGGGGATGCATTTGTGCCAGATGATCCCAGTCTGAAAAATGGCTTTTATATGTCTCCTTGTGTCTTAGGTATGGATACTATATTATTAATGCCATTGGCACTACTTTTTAACCATAGTCAAAACGTTGATCTTACTAGACTAGATTAAAGGGGTAGGGTGAAGACAAGATAATAACATGGTGCTAAAAAGTGATTAAATTAAAATGATAAAGTGACTAATTAGTGGATCAGGGAAATGCCGTTGGTATAGTTTACTTGGATTTCAGTAAAACAATTGACAAATTCCACAGCCTACTTTACTTACCTACCTACCTACCTACCTACCTACCTTACTTATTAAATTTATTGGCCACCCATATTACCACAGGGTAACTCTTGGCACTTTATATATGTGTGTGTGTGTGTGTGTGTGTGTTTTCTTTAACATCCATACAGTAAGTGCTTGGTGAACAGTGTATTATCTGGGTCAATATACTTTACATACAATTCTGATAATAATAATAATAATAATAATAATAATAATAATAATAATAATAATAATAATAATAATAATACCATTTAAGTATACATAATTGTAATTTTTCAACTTCTAACATTTCTATATATATAGTAATTATAATATGTTCTATTACATTTCAGTATAAATAATACTATTTTCCCAATTTCTATTTTCTACTTCTTTTTTCTAACACTTAATAAAATAACCACCATGTTAAAAAATATTCTATATCTATTCATCATCTCTTGCCCTTTTTTAGAATTTCAACTCTTATTAACTTTTTGGTGAATCTTTCCTTTGGTATCTTGTAACTCCTTTTATCATGTTTATTTAATCTAAATATTTCTCTCTCTTGCTGTTGAATCTCTAGAGCACCCATCCACAGTTCCCTCATTTATAGGAGATCTTTCTCTTTATTCTCTTTTCTCTTTTGAATTTTTTAAAAATATTCTATTTGTTCCATGGTAGAGATTATTGCTATCTCTTTGTCTGCTTGTATCATTTTTGGAATTATCTCCTCTATTATCTCCTTAGCTCTTTCTGGTTTCTCCTCTATTTTCTGAGTTTTTTGTTCATTTTTTATTGTCATTTGCTAGGGTTTTCCTAATCTCACAGTATCTTGCATCAATTCCATCATCTTCCTATGATTCCTTGTTATATCTTCCTTAATACATTGAAACATCAATATTTCTTTATAGACTACATTTGTTTGTGCTGATATACTACACTAATCACTGCTCAATATTCCACCAAAATTTCAATATCCCAGTTGTCCAGAAACACCAAAAACATCAGTATTAATAAAATTTACACAGTACTGGAACTGTTGCTCAAAATCCCCTAAATTTATAGTCCTTAAAAATTTCCAATTTACACCCTCTACATTTTCCAAGTGTTTAAGTCTAATTCAATTTTTCTTCTTTCACCTTGTAGAATGTTCTGTCAAATGATTTTAATAATCCAGATTAGCCCACCAAATTTCCCCGAATGTCTTTAGTCCACAAAGTTAGATATTCAGTTTGCCTTAAAAATCCACCTTGCCTTAAAAATCTTCAAAGAGCTCACTAATACCTCTAAGCAGCCAAAACTCCAGTAGATATGAAACCAAAATAAAAAGGCCTTCCAGGTGTTGTTTACCTTTTACTATTTTCTTTCTTCTCCTTGTGTTATTCTTGTATTATCCAATAATATCAAATAATTTTTACTTTCAAAGGTTATTCTCACGAAGCACTAATATAGTGCTCTTTGACCATTAGATGGTACCCCCGCTTTAAAATCCAGCTTTAAACACAGCAAAACTTGGGGAGGGGGGGGATATAAGAAATAAAACTCAAAGTTCCTCTTTCTTTGTACAAATTCTTCCAAATAATCCAGCTATATTTTCAACAAATTAAATCACTTTTCATGCTGCTAACAGTTTCAGTCCAGTCTTTTTCTATTTTAAAGCTTCACAGTCTTCCCTTGCCAGTTTGTTTCACTTTTAGTTCTGTAATCTTTCTCCATGTAATAAATCGCCGCTTTCTTAACATTGGGGAAAATCTGTTTTTTTAAGAATTCTTTTATTTGTGTTTAAGTCTTTAATATAGAAGTTGAAAATTGTCTCACCCAGTTTCAGTCCACTTATCAGGTGTGCCTCCGTTCAAAACTCAAGAAAGAAAAACCCCAACTCTATGTTTGTAGAGAAACGTACTTTTACTAAGTATGAACCTGATAGCAATGAAAGAAAAGCAAGATCTGAGGCTAAAGGCACGAAAATTACATATTGAAAGTACTCCCAAATCCCTCCCCCCAAGGACCCTGGCTGAATGTCCAATCCCCAGCCCCCCATGGTGTCATGTGAGGTGCACCTTCAGATGACCCCATCCCTCTGGTATGCCAGAACGGTTGACTATCAACAAGTCCATTCAGCTGCGCAGAAGACGATGAGAGGATCCCTCCCTTTTTCTCCCTTTTTGGTCACATCATGAGATATCTCCACCATCTCGCTTCCCCACCCAAATACCTATCCCTTCCCCCCCCCCCATTACTATGGCAGCCAATAGCAAGCAAGCATCGTAGAGGCTGACATTCGGCCTTCCTGCAGAAGAGATATTAGTCCTAGGAAAAAAACACAAAATAAAATGGACAGGGTAGATAACCCCTGGAAGTATCAAAACATAGAAGATACATAGAAGATAATACAATCAAGGCTTATCAGGGTATTTGGAATGGAATAACTGTAAAAGCTTCGGAGCTCTGACATCTCACTCATTTATGCATTCAGATTGAGAGGAAGGGAAATGTATCCAGGCCACCAAATACTGTATGTTTTCTAGAATCAAGGGTCCCTTTGACCTCAAAATGTTGTTCTCCTTCAATAAGGAGGGGAACTGGAGGGGGGTTTGGTCCGGATGACCAAACTAATGTGAAACACTAGGTGGATTTTCCTAAAGGTTTTCGGTATCTCTAACTGTACTGTGACCGGGTTTATAATTCGTACAATAGGAAAAGGGCCCACATACTTAGACCCAAGTTTTTTTGACTTTTGGGTGGTCTGTAGATACTTAGTGGAGAGGAAAACCCTATCCCCCACTTGGTAGTCCTTTGGCATAGTTCTTGTCAGCCTGTTTTTTATGAGCTCGGTGAGCCTTGTCTAACGCCTTACGAGTGACGGGCCAAGTAAACTGAAGCTGCTCAATCCAGTCCACCAAGGAAGGGACTTGAGGGTTTTCCTGCGGTAGTTCTGGGATGGGCACAAAGTCTTGACCAAACACCACCTTGAAGGGGGTAAAACCAGTGCTACTATGTATGGAGTTATTATAAGTGACCTCTGCAAATGGCAGTAAGTCTGCCCAGTTACCTTGCTGATAATTTACATAACACCTGAGGTATTGTTCTAGTACTGAGTTAGCCCTTTCACAAGCCCCCTTTTGTCTGAGGATGGTGAGAGGAGCTTAGCCCTTGGGCAGAGCCTAACAACCTCAGGAACTCCCTCCAGAAGTGGGAGGTGAACTGAACCCCTCTGTCCGAAATTATTCATTCGGGAACACCGTGTAACCTATACACATGTTGAATAAACAGTTTAGCCAATACCTTTGCTGAGGGAATTTTGGGGCATGGTACAAACTGCACCTGCTTGGAGAACAAGTCCATAATCACCCAAATGACTGTATTTCCACCACTTTCGGGTAGTGCAACAATAAAGTCCATGGATATCTCCTTCCAAGGAGCTCCAGGTCTGGCAACGTTCTGGAGTAACCCAGGCGGCTTCCCAGGTGGCCTCTTGGCAGAAGCACACACAGAACAGCTAGCGACATATGCCTCTATGTTCTTCTTCAGCTGTCGTTAAACTAAATGTAATGAAGCCCCATTTCAGATTTTTATCAATAAAGTTTCACAATTCCTCCAGCTCACGAGGGGTGATCGAGTAGATCTTTGGTTTAGAGAGTTTCAACCCTGGGAGGATTTCTATACCACAGTCCGTGGGCCGATGGGGTGGGAGCACATCTGACGCCCTCTCGCTGAATGCCTCCCTGAGGTCCCAGTATTCCTTAGGAATTTTCTCTTCCCCAGCAACGCATTCGCACTGCCACTGCCAGCTCCTTCACAGCTTTGGCCATGGAGAAGGGTTTTCCCCCATCCTTCCCCTGCAGGGTGGAGTGGATGCGCAAGAAACCCTTCCTCCAATTCACATGAGGGTTCCATTTCTGGAGCCAGACTAGTCCGAGCAAGAGGGGTCATTCCATTCCAGGAACACAAAGTCTCTCAGAGGTCCCCCATCCACATTTCAACTGGTTCAGTCACAAAGTGGGCTGCCCCCCCCCAGCTACTGACCCATCCAACTGGCAAAACGCTATGGGCACTTTCATTGTCCTCAGTGTCAGTCCCATTTTTTCTACCACCTCTGGGCTGATTACACACCTAGTACACCCAAAGTCCAAAAGGCTTCCCCTGGGCCTGAGTTAAGGGTGATGGCACCCTTAACTCAGGGGGAAATGCTACCGGTTCGGTCCGGTTTGCCTGAACAGTTGGTAAAAAAGGCTACTGGTTCACAGAACCTGTAGTAAAAAAAAAAAAAAAGTTCCGACGATCAGCTGAGCAATGCGCGATCGTCGGAACTTTTTTTTTTACTTTTTTGGGCATTTTTTTACTACCGGTTCTCCGGAACCGGTAGTTAAAACGCTTTAAAAAGTTCCAAAGATTGCACGTCGCTCAGCTGATCGTCAGAATTTTTTTTTTTTTTTTTTTTTTTTTACATTTTAGGCATTTTTTACTATTGGTTCTCCAGAACCGGTATAAAAAATGCTTTTAAAAAGTTTTTTAAAAAGGCTCTGACAATCACAGCTGTGCTGCGCGATCATCAGAGCCTTTTTTTTTTTACTTTTAAAAGCATTTTTTAAAACCTATTTGGCGAATAGGTTGTAAAAAAATGCTTTTAAAAGTAAAGAAAAGGCTCTATAGATTGCGCACCACAGCTGATCACCCCTGCCCCCCACATGTGCTGTTCTACTTACCCCATGCCTCCTTTTGGTGTGCACTGCGTGTGCGCGCACACCTTGTATTTGGTGCGTGGTGCATACTGTGCATGTGCGTGCACAGCAAATGCTTGGCGTACAGCGCGCATGCGCAGCCAGCGAACTGCTAGTAAACCGGTTCAGATTTCACTACTGCCTTAATTACACCTGGGGCCCAGGGGATCATTGTCAGTTTCGCTGTCCCCTGGGGTGGTCAGAACTCCCAGCTCCTCCAGGCCTGGAGGAGCAAACTCAATGACTTCCACACCTTTCAGGGCTCTTTCGCGGTTCTTTGCTAGCAGATTCTCAGCTGTCTTTCCTCCAGCTGAGGTCAGCTTGGGGCCAGGTTTGGAGAAACAATCAGCTCGGTGCCCCTCCTTTCCACATCTGAAGGATGCGGTGGACCTGGCTTGGATACTGGGCCCCCTTTGGCCACTCTAGGGGTCTCTTTGGGGGCAGAGGGGGAAGGCTTGTTCCAGCTGTGCCCCCCAAACTGCTCTCTGGCCTGGTCAATTTCCACATCAGCCGCCAACACATATCAATGCTGCAGGTCTCAGGGGGGCCCTCGGGAACAACAGCCTTGGTAGTCTTCCTCATCTTTGTAGCATTCCATCAGGGCCTCTGCGGACCACCCCTGCATGTGGACAACCAGCTGGTGAAATTCCTGGGTGTATTCAGCCACCGATCTTTTCCCCTTGGGTAGGGTTTTCATCCTGCTTTTAGTCTTTCATTCAGCCAGGAGGGTCATCAAAACGCACTCGGAGAGCCGTCATAAACAAGTTGTAATCCCTCAGCAGTGGGGAATCCTCATTATGTAGGGCCACCATCCACTCAGGTGCGGTCCCCTCCAGGGCCATGACACACCGCACCTTCGCCGCCTCCGAGGCAAAATCGTCCCCATATTCCTGCATATGATTCCAACTTGGGCTAGGAAGAATCCCAAAGCCTTGGGATCTCCTCCATATTTTACTCCTAGCTGAGGAATCTTTGGAATTCAGCGCCTCCGGGGGATTACCCCCCCACCACCACCAGTCTGCACCAGACTGCAGCCTTGGCTGCAGTCGCCACTTGAATGCTAGCAACCTGCACTGGCTCTGGCCAAACTCTGGAAATCTCATCTGGGTTTTCAGGGGCTCCGGCTCCCGCCCCCCGGTTGCTCAGCTTTCTCCCGTGCAGGCAAGGCATACCTTTCATATGCTCTCTGACTTTCAAGAGCTTCTTTCAAGAAAAGCAGGACTTTGGTCAGCAGGAGGTCTTCTTTGTCAGCTTCCTGCCAGGCAGCCTCTCCCAGCTGGCGTCTAGGGGGGTGGGATCTCCGGAGCCTCCATCCGTCCTACACCCAGTGACCATTTGGCTCTGACTGGCTTTTCTTCAATCTGCAGTTCAGATACCATTCCGACTCTTCCCAGCCACCGTGGGTCTGGGGGAGAGTTGACCCAGCAGCTCCCATGTCCTCCTGGTCACTGCCTTGGTTAGACATTCTTTGCTCAGCCCCCACGTTAGAGTTTTCTCTGGGATGGCTGATAAAGCAGATCTTGCTTAATGTCAGGTGTGCCTCCATTCAAAACTCAAGAAAGAAAAACCCCAACTCTATGTTTGTAGAGAAAGGTACTTTTACTGAGTATGAACTGATAGCAACAAAAGAAAAGCAAGATCTGAGGCTAGAGGCACAAAAATTACATATTGAAAGTACTCCCAAATCCCTCCTTCCAAGGACCCTGGCTGAATGTCCAATTCCCAGACCCCCATGGTATGTCAGAACAGTTGACCTTGACTGGCTATCAACAAGCCCATTCAGGTGCGCAGAAGACGATGAGAGCATCCCTCCCTTTTCTTCCCTTTTCAGTCACATCACGAGACATCTCCATCAGCTCGCTTCCACACCCAAATACCTATACCTTCTCTCCCCCCCCCATTATTATGGCAGCCAATAGCAAGCAAGAATCATAGAGGCTGAAACCACTGCTCAGAAATAGCTCCAGCACAAATTCTTATCCCAGCTTTGGTCTAGCCAAAATGGCCATTGTCTCTGCTGCCAACCAGGAGGTTTTCTTTGGATGAAATGAGGAAATTGCTGTTTCCTCATGATCTACAAAGCATCCCTCCTTTCTTCACCACCCCTCCAGGGTGGCTTTGGCCCAGTAGGGTCTCCTGGCAAGCAGGTTTCGACTGGGTTTCATGGTGCTCACGAGCTCCACTATCCTGTAACCATCCAACTGGTCAAATCCTCTTTTGGCACTTCTTGGTAAGATAGAACATTGTGGGATAAACAGTACCAATACTTTTGTCTAAACAAAAGGGACAAAATAGTCCAATCTATCAGAAGCAGTATTGTAGAAGACAGAATAGGAATACAAATCAAAATAGACTAGAAAATGGTAAGAGAATACCTATACAGTCTAGACAAGTGGAAATCACCAGGACCAGATGGATTACACCCCATGGTTCTGAAGGAGCTGGCAGACGTGATCTTGGAACCACTGAACAAAATTTTTCAAACTCCTAGAACAACAGGGAACTACTGCTGGAGTTGAAAAGAGCTGATGTGGTTCCAATCTTTAAAAAAAAATGTGAGGGGGGAATGGATCTGGAAGCTACAGACCAATCAGCCTGACATCAGTACCTGGGAAAATCCTGGAAAGATAATAGAGCATCTAGGAATGAGCACAGCTATTACTAGAAACCAACATGACTTTGTTAAAAACAGATCATGCCAGACAAACCTTATTGCTGCCTTTTATAAAGTGACTAAATTAGAGAATCGGGGAAATGCTGTGGATATAGTTTACTTAGGCTTCAGTAAGGCATTTGACAAAGTAGGCTGCAGTTTATATCCACCAGATAGATTCACAACTGGCTGACCAACCACGTTCAGTGTAGACTTCAGTGAAACTACATCTACATGGAATGAAATATGCAGTGGCATACCTCAAGGTTCTGTCTTGGGTCCAGTGCTTTTCAATATCTTCATAAATGACCTAGATGAAAGGATTGAAGGGGCACTCATCAAATTTGCATGCAACAAGCTGGGGGGAATTGCTAACATTTCAGAAGATACTCATGATTCAGTTGATAGAACTGAGCATAGGGCCTTAGCCAACAGGATGCAGTTCAGTTCAGTATGAGTGTGCTGCAACTACCAAAAAAAGCCTATGAGGTCCTGGGCTGCATCAGCAGAGGGATAGCATCAAGATCATGAGAAGTGATAGTACTGTTCTATACTGCATTAGTGAGTCCACACTTGGAATGCTGCATCCAATTCTGGTCACCACGTTACAAAAAAAGATGCTGATTCCCTAGAAAGATTGGAGAGAAGAGCAACAAAGATATTAAGGGGTCTGGAAGCTAAACTGCATTAGGAATAGTTCAGGGAACTAGGCGTTTCAAGTAGTTTTAATCATAGAAGGACGCACAACAAGCCATCATTACAGGTATATATCTACATAAGACAGGAACTGGAAATATCTCACAGGAGCATCTGAAGACAGCTTCTCGAGAGTCAAGGAATACAACTCAAACTAATCGTGCCAAGACTGCAGACATAACCACTATAACATCTTCCCTTTTTCATTAATACAACTATCACATTTTAAAACATTATAAAACTTTATTAACCTTATAAGCATTATATATATGCATTAAAATGATATAAAACACTATTATTAAAACATTATAAACATTATAAAACATTGTGAAACATGCAAAGTTCCGATGCAAGCAACTGTAACATCTTCTCCTCATATTAACACAACTGTCACATATTAAAACATTATAAAAGAGTTCAAATTTTAAAAGGGAACAATATCAACACTTTCTACAAGTTAAGTCTGTCAGTGGTTGCGAACATCAGCTGCTGCGAGTGACGACTGGCCCTCTTGCACCAACTGGCTCTCTTCACACTATGGGCTTCTCCGACCTCACTAGAACCGCTGGGCTCTTCTCGCTGCTTACTGGAGTGTCAACATAAGTTTATACAAGGAACATGTTCTGCAGATCACAACAATATCAGTTTCTTCTTCCATGAGTGGGTTTACAAAAAATTGAGAGTGAAAGTGTAGAGGGTTTTACCACAGATTTTTAAAAGGGAAAAATGTCCAATTTGGGATACAGATGTTCTAACAGATCATTTAAAATTTAAAATTTGGGGGACTCAAGTCTAGCTAAAGTTTAAGGTTTTAACATTTAAAGAATGCCTAGTTTAAGGATTTAAAGTTCTACAGTTCAAATTGTCTAGTTTAAAATTTTAAGGGTCTAGCAGATCATTTAGATTGTCCAATTTAATTTTTTTTTAGTGTTGAGTAGGCTTAAGTGTGAGGTTTGTTCTTAGCCTGGAATGTTTTTTGATTGTCCCTTCCTTCTTGTGATCCTTTCCCTCCCTGCTTTCTTGTGGGCTTGATTTATCTCTTACTTCTCTGCCTTTATATGTTCTGTACTTGCTATTGTCTACTTGCCTTTGATTTTCTTTTGCCTTGTGTCCTATGTTGCCTTTTTATCCTCCATTCCTACTTGTTTTTTTCCTGCCACTATCAGCTCTCCCTGCTTTTCTCCGTTCCCCATCCCCCTCACCTGTTGGTCTCCCACACTGTTCTGTTGCCGTTCTGAGTCACCGGTTCGCTGATCCCCTGTGCTGAAATGCTCCACCAACACCAGCAGCCTCCGGTTGCACTGATGCTCTCCCGTTGCTTTCCACACTCCACTCAGGATCTGCTTCGTTGTGCTGCCTTTCGCTTCCAGCACTCCCGTCTGCTGTGCTGGCGCTACTCCTGGCTCCTCAGCCACGTGGCTCCCATTTGTGCTGTTTCTCCCAGCAACAGGACTGCCCGGATGGCCCATGGCAAGCTCGCTTCTTGTCTCCTCTCCACAGCCAGTTCTCCTCCTCCTCCTCCCTGCTCCTCTCTCTCTCTCTCTCTCTCTCTCTCTCTCTCTCTCTCTCTCTCTCTCACTGGCTCGCCTTTTCCTTCTCTGCTGGTCGTTGCTTTGCCCTCAGTCGGCCCGCCTCTCTGTCCCACGGATGGTTTTCCTCCCTGCTCCACAGCAGGGCCCCACTCGCTCACCGGCTCGCCTCCCTGTTCTCCACCAGTGTGTTTTGGCTCTCCACTCACCTTGCTTCAATGGGCCTCCGTGCTCTTCGGAAGGCCTCTCGGATGCAGCTGGGCCTCTCTCAGCAGGCCAAGTTCACTGTGAATCGTTTTCCTCCTATTTCTCCAGTCTTTCCTCTCCTTTTCCTTTCTCCTCTTATTTTTCTTTCTCTATGATTTATTCTATGACTTGTCTTTCCCTCTCCACCTCTTCTCCTATCATTTATCTTACTTTAATAGCAACTTTTCTCTTCTTTTAACTCCCTGCGATGTAACTATGCTTCCTCCGTTGCTGCCATCTTGAATTATCCTGAGGGCAGAATAAGAAACAAAGAGTGAAATTTGTTAAAGAGAGATCCAATTTGCCAATGGCATTGAGGAACATACTACCCGATATGTTGTAGACATTAAAAACAGACTTCATGATCAGATGCTTAAAACTGAAACTCTCTAAAGTGGAACTTGAAATTAAATATTTAAAGATGGGCTCTGGCCATTTATTTAATTTAAAAGTTTATCTCAGATCTTACAAATGGAGCTTTAAAAAGTAGTTTAAAATTCTATTTAGTTCTTAGTAGTTGAAGTAGCTCTTCTCATTTCATATAAATTCAGATTAACTGGTTTCTTAATATTGTATGGTAATACCTGTGTTGCTTTCAGGAAACTGTAAGGACACTATGACATGTGTAAAAGAGGAGATTTTTGGACCAGTCATGTCTATTCTACCCTTTGACACAGAAGAAGAGGTCTTAGAGAGAGCCAACAATACCCATTTTGGCCTGGCAGGAGGTGTCTTCACCAGGTACCATCAAGAAAGGGAATATATTTCAGAAGTGGAAGATGGCTGTGGCAAGTTGAGCTGCATATGCATAAGGCATTTATGACAGCTGTGTGGTTGGAAGCAGACAACCAGCTTGGAGCATGGCAAAAAGCTGTTTGCTGCATAGTTCTTCCATTTGATATAAACTGAGTGTTATCCTTACTTTCTGATGCCTCACTAAAATGGTAGACATCCTTAGCCCATTTATTATCCCAGAGTTAATAAATGATGGACATTTGTACTAGAGAAATGAGAGTGAATTTAAATTATTCTGCTTTACAGAGATATCCAGCGTGCCCACAGAATAGCAGCTGGTCTCCAGGCTGGTATGTGCTTCATCAACAACTATAATGTCAGTCCTGTGGAGCTTCCCTTTGGAGGATACAAGATGTCAGGTATTCCACTCAGCAACTTTGCTGTAATATTTTGGCTGTTGACAGCTGCTTATATGATACTTGGCAAAAGTTGAAGAATTACCCTAAATTGGATTGTAAACTAAATTTCACAATTTCAGTGTACACAAATAAAGCAGCAGAACTTTATTACCCAGTTTACAGTAGCAGTGATAGCTAGCTTTTCCATTGATTTGTTCCTTTCTCATGATAATTTCACCTTCTTTCTGAAAACTGTTTTTATTTCAAAAAGAAGTTGGATTTACTTAAAAAATACAGGGCCTACTTATACAAACCTATTTTAGGAAGGAGGATGCAAATCCATTTAGTAAGGATAACTTCTACATACACATACAGGCTGTAAAGAAACTTCTCTTAAGTAAAAAATGTATACATGGTATTTTAAATTAAAACAGATTAGAAAAACTGGTATTAAATTAATGTTAGATTTGTAAACTATAGACCAGGGGTGAAATGCTCCCGGTTCAGACCGGCTCGTCCAAGTAGGTAGCGATGGCGGCAGGCAGTTCAGAGAACCAGTAGCAAAAATCCTTGTCCCCGCCCCCCATGCCCAGCTGAGCCGCACGATTATCAGAGCCTTTTTTTTCTTTTAAATGGCTCTGACATTCAAGTTCTGACGTTCCCAGCTGAGTTGCCTGCCGATCAGACAACTCAGCTGGGATCATCAGAGCCTTTTGAAAGCATTTTTTTACATGGTTTTACATGTAAAAAATGGTTTTAAAAGTAAAAAAAAAAAATTGGCCACGCCCACCCAGTCACATTACCCCCCCAAGCCACGCCCACAGAATCTGTAGTAACAAATTTTAGATTTCACCCCTGCTATAGACTCATAGCTGCTCACTGAGTGGGTGAGGAAAAACACTTGATTTATACATGAAATATTTGTCATTTATAATTAGGAATCTAATGAGTCAGTTTTGTTCACTTCTAGAGTGAGACTATTAAGTCTGTTTCAACAGATTCCTCATTTTCTAATGTATTGTTTGCAAATTTTTAGAGCAGATGGTTACAGTTTTATAAATTTATCTGTCTTTTCAGGGTTTGGACGAGAGAATGGCAAAGCAGCAATTGAATACTATTCCCAACTGAAGACAATATTTGTGGAAATGGGAAATGTAGAATCAGTGTTCTAATGGCTCTAGTCTAGTTGCTTCTGGTTAGCGTACTATGGAGATGCTATGTACAACAGAATCTGGAAATGATCTTTGCAGCATTTGATTACATCATTTTTTCCCTAGAACTACTTTGGATTCCATTGTTTCTTTTTCCTTTCTTCTCTTGAAAGTACATAATGGAGAAAAGAAAACCTTCACTGGCCATAAGATTTTTTTCCAATCAGTCCCAAATAATTCCTTGACATATTGAGTTGAGTCTCAGCATCATATAAGTGTCTGACCATGTGATAACTTATATTTCCCAGTCTATTGATCTTAGTTGTCACTACCCAGAAACAAACATCTGCACAAAGGAGGTTGATTGTATTCCTACTGTCTTTTCTAGGCAGGCTGTTTTATATAAAGGAGCTTGAGCAAATAAAAGTTCTGGTACTGGACACTGAATGCATAAAATTACATGACATACACAAGTATTCTAACTGTTCTCAATGTGTGGGGTGGGTTATGCTTTATGGGATAGGAGGATTTGATAGGAAATTCATTAAGCCCCTTTGACACAGAAGCATTTTGTTAAAATAGAATTAAAAACAGGTGATTCTGCCTTTCAGAAATGGCTGGAAAATCAATCCCTCAAAGCTAGGATTCTCTTTACTGGGACAAAAACTGTACTGTCTCAATAAATACAAGATTTCATCTTATATGTTCTTTTCTCACTGGTTATACAAAAATAACCAGGAGATTGATTCCAGGAGAATGCAAATGATATTTTTTCTCCAAATTTGTAAAAATCAAAAACTATTGGAGGAGATAGTCAGAAATCAGAATTTTTTTCCTAAGTGAGAGTGAGTTTCATAATTCCCTTAAAAGATTTAATATATGGATTGATCTAAGTATTGCTGTTAGAAGCAAGACTTGCTAATTTCTGAGTAATTAACTACTATTTTAATATTAGTAGAACTGTAGTAAAGGAGATTGTGTACCTTCAAAGCACACAGAGTGGCAAAGTAAATTATTGTCCCAAAGAGTTGAGTTGAAGGGCTCAGTGCTCCTCAACATCTTCATAAATGATCTAGATGAAGGGATTGAAGGAGCACTCAGGAAATTTGCAGACAACATTAGCTGAGGGGAATTGCTAACACTTCAGAAGATAGGCTCAAGATTCAGAAGGATCTTAACAAATTTGAGCATTGGGCCCTATCCAACAAGATACAGTTCAATGGACAGAAAAGTAAGGTCCTATACTTAGGCAGAAAAAAATATTGCACAGGTACAGAATAAGCAATGTATGGTTAAGGCAGGGGTCCGAAACCTTAAAACACTCAAAGAGCCATTTGGACCCATTTCCCACAGAAAACACCGGGAGCCAATAATTTAACAACCAGTGTGTGGCCAACTCAACATCACTCAATCCCACCCAGTCACATGACGCCCCCCTGCCCAGCCCTGCCTCACCCCTCCCCTCCCAGTCACCTCTTGCCACACCCAGTCTCGACTGTGTTCTTTACCTTTTCCTCTGTCTCTCCTCTTTCTCCCTCCCTCCCTCTCTTCTTTCTCTCTCCTTTCTCTTTCTCTCTCCCTCCGTCTCTCTCCTCTCTCCCCATCCCTCACTTTCTCTGTCTCTTTTCTTTCTCCGCTCTGTCTCCTTCCCTCTTTTTCTCTCTATCTCCTCTTTTTCTTTCTTCTCTCTCTCCTCTTTCCCTCCCTCACTCTATCTCTTTCTGTGTGTGTGTGTGTGTGTCTCTTCTCTCTCTCTTGGAAAGCCGAAGCTGGGTCAACCCAGCGAGCTGTCCCTGGGGCTTTTCGCTACTCCTTTTCTTTCTTCTTGGCAACTTTTTGGAAATCTGGGCTGGCTGAGGAGCGAGCGCAAGCCATGACGGAGGCTTCCCTGAAGACGACCCTCCTTCTCCTCACATGACCCCTTGGCCAGCAGAGGTGGGGCCGGGAGGGTGCGCAAAAGCAGGGAGACCCTCAAGCGAGTGGCTGGACTTGACCAAAGCTCAGCAAATGTGTGTGGGGCAGGCAGGTTGACTGGCTGACAGGCGAGCTTCTTTGGCGAGGGCACTCTGGCTTTCTCTGAGCCTGACCCCAGGGTGGGCGTGCGAGCTTTGGTGGGGCCAGCTCCCTTTTCCCACTGCCCTGAGCTTCTTTACCTGAGCGACCGAGGCATGCCCAGTACTAACAAGGGACGTAAGAAGCGCCCACGAGACTCAGCAAGAGATGAGATCCAGCTGCTTCTCCATCCCCCATCGTCACCCTTACCTTCTCGGGCCAGGAGAGGAGTGGCTGGAAGGGGAGGGGAGAGGGCCGGGGCCAGCTAGTTGTGGGATCAGCCGGTTCGCCGAACTGCAGAAGTTTACCGGTTCAGCAGGGAGCCACAGCAGAGGGGTCAAAGAGCCACATGCAGTGCCAGAGCCACAGGTTGCTGACCCCTGGGCTAAGGAAACTATATATGTTTAGCCTAATGAAGAGAAGGGTCAGAACATAGAATAACAGAAATGGGAGGAACATTGAAGGTCTTCTAGTCCAATCCCCTGCTTGAGCAGAAGACCCTATCATGTCAGACAAATAGTCATCCAATTTCTTCTTGAAAACCTCCAGTGGTGGTTTTCTAGAAGAAAGCCATTCCTCTGTTTTAATTGTTCTTCTGTCAGAAAAAGTCTCCTTAATTTTAGGTTGGATCTCTCTTTAATAACCTTCCAGGCCATTACTCCTTGTCCTATCTCATGTGCTTTGGAGAATAGGTCAATCCCCTCTTCTCCATGACAGCCTCTCAAGTACTGAAAGACTACTATTGTGTCGCCCCTGGACTTAGACAAACCTATTTCTTGCAAATGATCATTGTACAGTTTAGCCTCCAAACCCCTTATAATCATTGTTTATCTTCTCTGCAAGCTTCCAGGATTCCAATATATTTTTTTGGTGATTAGAACTGGACATAATATTCCAAATGTGATCTTATCAGTGCAGTATAAAGTGGTATTATCATTTCACATGATCTTGAAACTATTCCTCTATTGATGCAGGATAGAATGGCATTGGCTTTTTTGGCAGTTGCAGCAAGATGCTGGCTGATACTTAAGTGGTTTTCCACTAGAACACCTAGATTTCCCTCACAGTCACTAATGTTGAGCCAGGTACCACCTATTCTCTACCTGTACATTTGGTTTTTCTTGCCTAAGATCTTATTTTTCTCACCATTGAATTGCATTTTATTGGATAGGACCCAATGGTCAAGTCTGTCAAGTTCCTTCTGAATCATGAGTCTAAGGCAATGATGGCTAACTTTTTTGCCATTGTGTGCCAAAATCGGGGGGAGCATGGGGGGGGTGTCACGTGTGTGTCCACACCAATAATACAATTACCCCCCCTCCGCACTCCCCCCCTTTTGGCACATGATGGCACGGTGGGCCCATTTTTCGCCCTCCCCAGGCTCCAGAGGCTGTTTCCAGAGGCGAAAACAGCCTTCCCCACTCCACCCCCCAGAGGCCGGAAAGAGCCCTTTTCCCGACTTCCGGTGGGACCAGAAGGCCTGTTTTTCACCCTCCGCAGGCTCCAGAGGCTTTCTAGGAGCCTGGAGAGGGCGAAAATGGCCCTCCCCAACCTCCCTGAGGCCCCTCCCCAACTCCCCTGAGGAAATAGCCTGTTTGCCAACTTCCGGCGGGCCCGGAAGGCCTGAAAATCAGCTGGCCGGTGCATGTATGCATGCTGGAGCTGAGCTAGGGCAATGCTCGTATGCCCACAGATATGGTTCCGCATGCCACCTCTGGCACGCGTGCCATAGGTTCGCCATCACAGGTTTAAGGTGTTAGCAATTTGATGAGTTCCCTTTCTATCCCCTCATCTAGATCATTTATCAAGATATTGAAGAGCATTGGGCCCAAGATAGAACTTTGAGGTACGCCACTGCATACCTCCTGCGATTTAGATGTTCTGTTGAAGACTACCCATTCAGTGTAGTTACGAATCCATCTGGTGGTGATGCTGTCTGTCCCATATTTTTCTATCTTATCAAGAAATAGGTTGCGGTCTTCTTTGTCAAATGCCTTACTGAAATCTAAGTAAACTATGTCCACAACTTTTCCCTGATCCTCTAATTTAGTCACTTTGTCAAAGAAGGCTTTGTCTGCTTTGTTTGGCATGATCTATTTTTAACAAAGCTACGTTGGCTTCTAATAATAGCTTTGCTTGTTTCTAGGTGCTCAATTATCTTTCCCAGAATTTTTCCGAGTATTGATATCAGGCTGATTGGTTTGTAGTTTCCTGGATCTGAGATCATGTCTGCCAGCTCCTTCAGAACTCTGGAATATCCTAATGATTTGCACTTGTCTAGACTGGATAGGTGTTCTCTTATTTTCTTGCTCATTTTGACTTGTATTCCTATTCTCTTTTCTAAGGTACTGCTTCTGATAAGTTGGACTGGGTTTTTGTTTTTTTTCATTTGTATAAAGATAGATGCAAAGAATGAATTAAGCAGTTCTACTGTTCCAATATTTGAGAGACTGCCATAAAGAGGAAGGGGTCAATTTATTTTCCAAAGCACCAAAGGGCAGGACAAAAATAATGGATGGAAACTAATCAAGGAGAGAAGCAACCTGGAATTAAGGAGAAACTTCCTAACAGTGAGGACAATTAACCAGTGGAAGAGCTTGCCATCAGAGGTTGTGGGTGTTACATTACTGGAGGTTTTAAGAAAAGACTAGACAGTCACTTGTCAGAAATGGTATAGGTTCTCCTGCTGGAGAAGGGGGCTGGATTAGAAGATCCTTTCCAGCTCTATTCTGATTGACCTCCTTGCCATTTTCTCCTATTAGTTGATCAAATGTTTCTTTGACTTTTTTCTTGTTTTTTACTCGTTAAGTTTCGAAAGAAACTTAAGGATAGCATGATAGCTGTTTTCTAATACAGCTGTCACAGGGAAGAGGGAATCAATTTACTATCCATGGCACCTGTGGGCAGGACAAGAAGTAATGTGGAAGCTCGTTAAAGAGAGATTCAACCTGGAACTAAGGAGAATTTTCCTGACGGTGAGAACAATCAGTGGAACAACTTACTTCCTAGAGTTTTGCTGGAGATTTTCAAGAAAAAAATTGGACAATTATTTATTTGGGATGGCATAATGTCTCCTGCCTTGGCAGGGGATTAGACTAGAAGTCCTCCAAGGTCCCTTCCACCCCTATGATTCTGTGAATCTCAGACAAAATATTGAAGATGAACCATGAGAGTGTCATCGAATAGAAGAGATTTCCGTATCTGTTCCACTCAGAAAATCTGTTAAAAGTACCTTTTAGACCAGGGGTGTCAAACATAATTTCATTGAGGGCCACATCAGGGTTGTGTTTGACCGTTGGGGGGGTGGGGGGGCGTGGCCAGCTCAACGTCACTCATGTTAGGGGTGCCTGTGGAGGCCTGAGTGCTCTGCCAGTGAAAATGGGCTTCCAAGCTCTGTTTTCGGCCTGGATGGCCTCCTGCAACTCTCTGCCAGCGAAAATGGACCTCCATAGCCCTCCCGAGCTGTTTTTGCTGGCAGAGGCACCATGGGCCAGTCCTTCAGTGTTTCCAAAGCAGCCCTGCGGGTCAGATCTAAACACCTTCCATGCCAGATCTGACCCCCGGACCTTGAGTTTGACACCAGTTTTTGACTTTGTTAACAAGCAATAATTTGATCATTGTAGAATTTAAGTATGCAAAGGACCCAGGACATCTGACAGAAAAACAAGAAAATTTGATCCTTTATCTAGAGAACTAAAAGGCATAAAATCAGAGGTGTCAGGGTTCCAAAGCAATCAAAACACTGAGGCCTAGAGTTTCCTCGTACGAATTTATTAAGAATGTCATATTGGCACAGCTGGTGAAAACCCAACTCTGAAGGACCCGGAGTTTTCCCCACCCAAATCAAAACCCCAAGTTCTTGACCCAGGTCACAAGTCCATCACATGGCCCATTCAGATCGTAGTCTCAGCTCCAGCTGGCTCTTGTCCACACCCCTCCAACACCTGGTAGAACGTTCTTGGCTCCCACAGAAAAGAATGTTATTTTGGCTACACATCCCCCCCAGCCAGGGATGAAATGTTCCCGGTTCAGACCGGATCACCCAATCCGGTAGCGATGGTGGCGGATGGTTTGGAGAACCGGTAGCAAAAATTCCTGCCCCCCCCCCCATGCCCAGCTGAGCTGCGCAATCAGAGGCTTTTTTTATTTTTAAAAGCATTTTTTCTACAACCCCTTCAGCCGAAAAAATGCTTTTAAAAGTAAAAAAAAAGCCTCTGACAATCGCGCAGCTCAGCTGGGATCGTCAGAGGCTTTTAAAAGAAAAAAAGCCTCTGCCGAAGAGGTTGTAGAAAAAATGCTTTTAAAAGTTAAAAAAAAAAAGTTGGCCACGCCCACCCAGTCACATTACCCCCCCAAGCCATGCCCAAGAACCGGTAGTAACAAATTTTACTTTTCACCACTGCCCCCAGCTATCGCTCACGTCCCCACAGCCCCAACAGGCTTGGCTGTGGCAGCCCTGAAGATGCTCCCAAAATGGCTTCAGGGCTGACAGGCTGCCCCCCCCTCAGTTGAGAAGGACCTGCAAGAGAAAATCAAAGGGATTCACATCCCCATCAACCTTCCCTTCCCTCCCCAGGTGGTCCTTTGGGTTTATGAGGGTGATCATCGTAAAACTGCTTGATCAACCTGTCAGCTTTCACATCCTAACTTGTGACCTAGGTAGCTTCGGAGAGGGGATATCCCTCTTCCAGTGGACTAGTTAATGTAAGCAGGCCCAAAGTAGGTGTGAGTCCAAGATCATTTTCCCCCTCAAAATGAGTCTCTTCCAGGGGTGAAATGCTATTGGTTCGGTCCGGTTCACCCGGACCGGTAGTAAAAATGCTACTGGTTTGCCAAACCGGTAGTAAAAAATGTTTTTAAAAAAGTTCTGACAATCAGTTGAGCGACCTGCGATCGTCAGAATTTTTTAGAAAACTTTTTTAGCCTTTTTTTTACTACCAGTTCTCCAGAAGCACTGCACATGCATACACATGCTTTTGGCACACACTGCACATGTGCGTGAGCAGCGTGCTTTGGGCGCATATTGCACATGCGCAGCACACATTTGGTGCGCACCGCACATGCACGGGCAGCGAACATGTAATCCATGGTAATCCATGGAGGATTTCACCACTGGTCTTAACTCATCACCCAAGTCTAGTGTAATGCTCCCCCATTGTGGCCTCCAGCTATCTGGCAGAGCCAGGTCTTCAGGCTCTTTTTTTTTTTAATTTGATTTATATGCCGCCCTTCTCCGAAGACTCAGGGCGGCTTACAATGTGCTCAGCAATAGCCTTCATCCTTTTGTATATTTATACAAAGTCAGCTTATTTCCCCCACAAACTGGGTCCTCATTTCACCTACCTTAGAAAGGATGGAAGGCTGAGTCAACCTTGAGCCTTGGCGAGATTCGAACCCTGCAGTAATTGCAGGTAGCTGGGCTTAATAACCAGCTTAATAACAGGGTGCCTTAAACCTCTGTACTACCAAGGCTCTTTGTGGAAGGTTAGAAGGATGGGAGTCAATTTCAGCTCAGGGGGTAAGATGTTCCAAAGGGTTGATTGCAAGATTACTCTCCCCCTCAATTCTAACCAAAAAGTGCCTTAGTATTTTTTTTTTATTTTATTTTACTGCTCTGAGCTCTCTTATAATATATAAAATTTATTGCTATGATTGATGGATATGTATCTCTGAAAAGAAACGTTAGTTCTCAAATGGTTGATCTAGAAATATTTGCTCTATTATCAGACTCTATTATATTTGCTCTATTATCAGACCAGAAATAATATGCTACCTAGAGCTGGCCACAAACTGGGAGGAAAAAAAAATCAAAATTTAAAATGGTATAATCCCTTTTGGAAATATTTTGTTCCCACAAACAAGGTATTTTTTGTTTTTTGCCATAGGGACATACAGAATCACAACAATAAATGGGTGGTAATCTATCCTGAGTGCTGTTGACTCAACTCAGTAAAATTGACTGTAGCTTTTAGAAAAATGTACTTGGAAGATTTTAAAAAATTCAATAGGAAACAAACTAATAAAAGCATGTTTTTTGCAGGCTGCCACAGAATTAGGTCTTCCCCAAATGCATTGATGAACAGTGAAACAAAAAAAAATTACACTTCCTTTTGCTTACTGACTTGAGAATTAATCGTCATGTTTGCACACTTTTGAATTTGGCAGCCTGCCTTAAAAAAGTCACAACACAGGAAGCATCGTATTATAATCCATGAACTAACTACCCCATGGCAAGAAAGGAAGAATAGCACTAAACTTTCTAACTTATCTAGGGAAGGGACAGCTTTTTTAAAAAAATTAGCTGGTCTGAAGATATTCATAAATATGAATACTTCGTTTTCACTTGTCAAGAAAATGTAATTCCAACTGCCTGGCTTTATTGTGTGCTGTTACCTCTTGCTTAAACAGCTGCATACATGGATTATATGGAGAATTGGAATTCAGTTGCTTCATATGATACTAGGAAGAATCAGGAAGTTAGACAAAGCTCAGGCTCCTTCTTGTCAAAATCCAGGTTACGTTTTCATTCTGGTGGAAGTATCCTGCAGTCTTATAATCTTCATAAATGTACACATGACAAGTCTATAGGAATGACACTCTTTTAAACCAGACATCCTACCAAAATCATTAGACTTCCTTAAGATTGACACAGACTAGGCAGAAATTCTACCTCTAGTCTAGATGAAGTAAATCTTGCAATTTGAGAATGGAAGCCATTAAAATCATATAACAGTCACAGGCAGAATTTATACCTAGAATTTATATTCTGCTTTCAATCCTTTCTGCTATCTTCTTGCAAAAAAAAAAAAGAAAGATTTTGCCTTTTTCTCAGTCTTCCTCAAACTTAGTTGAAAGCAGTGGACTTTACAGTTTCTGTCATCCAGCTTTGAGAATCTCCCATCACTAATTGAGCTCTCACAACAAAGTGCAAAATTTAATTCATGCAATAAATATTTTCACTGTATCTGCTTGACTGACTTATGTATGTTGACCCGTTTTCAGTGATCAAGAAATTGCAACTGAGGTTTGGTATACTGAACGCTAGCTCCTAAGCCAGTGATGGTTAACCTTTTTAGTGCTGAGTGCCCAAAGCATGCGCGCATACACATGAATGCACGCATGTGTGCCACAATCTCCAAAATGCAATGTGAGCACCCCCCACGCATGCGCCCCGCACATGCACACACGTTCCCTGCGCATGCAGGGGGGGGCGTGCATGCGCCCCAGGCTCTCTTTTGGCTTCCAGGTTGGTGCAGGAGCCAAAATGGGGCACAGGAGGGGGCTTGCGATCTCCACAGTTTCTACCCCCATCACGTCCTAGTTTTCTTCTGCCTTCCGTGCCTTCTCCAATCTTTGCAGTTTCTACCCACATCGAGTCCTAGCTTTCTCCTGCCTTCCATGCCTCCTCCGATCGTTGCAGTTTCTACCATCGCATCCTAGCTTTCTCCTGCATTCCTGCCTTCCGTGCCTCCTCCGTTCTTTGCAGTTTCTACCCCCATCACATCCTAGCTTTCTCGTGCATTCCTGCCACGAATAGGCACCTGCGGAGGGTGGAACCTGCGGAGATTGGGGAAGGCCCTGCCCCCGTGCATGCATGGCAGAGACCCGAAAGCCAGCTGGCTGACGTGAGGTGCGCACATGGCAGTGGAGCTGGGCTGGGGCAACACTGGTATGCCCGCAGAAAGGTCTCTGCGTGTGGTTCGCCATCACGGTCCTAGGGTCATAGGTTTAGCAATAAAGAAAGTCAGTGACAAATTCCCATTGTCTCACTTTTCCATCTCCAGAATACAGCAAAGTATTGCAGGGACACACACTATCCTGGATTTATTAATTGTTCAAGATAGCATACGTTCTGGTGTCTGGTTTTATAAAGAAGGATAAACATCTGTAAAAGAAGACAGTACAGACAAGGACAAGCATTTTGAAATATTGAAACACAGCATTTTCTTTATAAAAGAATGTACATTTTCCCTTGTCATAGTAAATCTAGGGTGGTGTATTTTTGTAAAACCAGGGATAGCATAAAAATAAACAAGAACTTTTGCAGATCATGATTTCTAAGATTTTTAAATTGGAGAACATTGTTCTTTATATTTTATGAATAAAACCATTTAAATTAGGAACATATAGTACATCGAAGTTAACTGTTTGATTAAAGACTAAGTTTTAATCATCTAAACCCAGTCATGGGATTCAGCCAGTTTGCATCGGTTCGGCTGAAACAATAGCTAATTTTTTCTGCAGTTCGGTGAACTGGCTGATCCCACCACTAGCTGACCCCATCCCTCACCCCCCCCACACAGGTACTCCTTGCTTGAGAAATAAGGCCGACTGTGGGGGAGGGAGACCAGGTCCCCACTTTCCTCCACTTTCGGGCAACTCAACAATAAAATCCATGGATATCACCTTCCATGGGGCTCCCGGCCTGGCTACACTCTGAAGTAACCCAGGAGGCTTCTTTACTGATGCACATATAGGGCACCTTGCCACATAGGCTTCTATGTCTTTCTTCAGCGCTGGCCACCAGAATTGTCGTTTAACTGAATGTAATGTCTTCACGAATCCAAAATGGCCAGCGATTTTAGCATCATGGGTGTATTGTAATACTGACCCCCTCAGGCTGGCAGGGACATACAGCTTCGCTCCCACCCAGGCGAGACCCTCACAAAGTGTACACTCATTGGAGTGGGCTAAAAACCACTTATCAGTTTTTAGTGCTTCTTTTAACTGCTTGCTCAAGTTGCCAGACAAGGTTAGGTCCCCTTTCGCCTGAGCTCTGGTAACCACTGGTGCCGCCAGCTGTTTCGAGGGGATAACCGGATGAATCACTTCTGCTCAAACACTATCGTATTGAGGCAGTCTCGAGAGAGCATCTGCCATAAAGTTCTTCCCTCCAGGAAGGTAGTGCAGAGAGAAATTAAATCGGTTAAAGTGTTGGGCCCAGCGGACTTGTTTAGGTGACAATTTTCAGGGCATTTTTAAGGCCTCTAAGTTTTTGTGATCAGTCCACACCTCAAAAGGGTGTTTCGCCCCTCCCAGGAAATGCCTCCACATTAACAGCACCCAACCAACAGCAAAAGCCTCCTTCTCCCAGATGGCCCACCTCTTCTCAGTCTCAGATAATTTCCGAGAGGTATAGGCACATGGTTGCAAATTCCCCTCAACAGTGGCTTGAAGTAACACTGCCCCGCCGGCCACATAGCTGGCATCGGCCTGAACGACAAACGGGGCCTCCATGTCAAGATGTTTAAGGACCGGTTCGGCAGCAAACAGTCGTTTCAGTTTCTCAAAAACCACCTGACATTCCATAGTCCATTTGAGAGACCAGGAGGGTTTTGGCTTCGCCTCTCCTTTTGTTTTCAGAAGGTTAGTAATCAGTAAGGCAATTTTTGCGAACGAGGGGATGAACTGTCGATAGAACTTAGCAAAACCCAGGAAGCTTTGTAATTGTTTGCGGGTACGTGGTGTCGCGATCCCCGCGACACTTCACCTGATTGCTGGGGTCAAAGACCCACTGAGACCACCGTGGGAGCTGCTACGGCCGGGGGGGCTTGCGAGGGGCTTGCGACGGGCCGCCGGACGCTTTTGTTTCTTGATGTCACTGGTGATGGGGGGGTGCTAGCCTAAACGTAGGCGGCCGGTCACGGGGGCGGTCGGTGAAAGGGACCGCTTTTCTTCTTTGCTGTCAACGTTCCTACGGGGCGGTGGCTCGGCAGCGCGTGCGCAATGGATTCCGGAAGGGCGGTGGTATCTGTCCTTCCCTGGCGCGCTGTTTAAAAGGCGTTGGGAGGCAGCCGCTCCCAACGCCGACTTTGTGTATATACATACCGTCAGTTTGCCGTGCAACATAAAGAAGGTCTTACGATTAAACTATTACAGCAAGAGGTGGTCGTGTGTGCTTCTTCGTGCCTTCCCACACCAACGCGCAACACGGTCCTGACAGAAAGTCGGCGTATTCCTCCTCGCATTCGGCGGTACTCAGCAGCATGGCGGAGGGGTCATCAGCTGGTTCCCCGGCGACCGAGGAGGTGTTGGAGGCGGACGTGGAAGGCTTGTCGGAGAGCCTGGCGGCCGAGGACTCGGAGCAGCCAGTCGTACGGCCGAAGGAGGCCACGCCGCAGGCGGTCGTTGCTGTGCCTGGTACGGAGGAATGCCGTCCCCAGCGTGAGGGAGCACCGCCAGGTCAGTGGTTGCCATCCCCCCCTGACCTAGGCGGGTCGTCGTCGTTCCAGGGCTGGAGGGAGCGGAGGTGGACGGACGACGATGAATATGATACAAGTCATTCAACGGGGCTAGGGCCGTCCACACTGGACGTCTTGCGAGAAAAGTTCGGGGAAGCAAGTTTCAGAGACGCCCCCCTCGTGGCAGCCATGGATGTCAGAGACACAAACGTGGCAAAGGGCTTCGCAGAGTACATCGGAATCGCGTTTTCGTTTAACTAGCCCCAAGCTGCGCCTTGAGAAGGCCCCTCCTAGGCTCGAGTATAGGGAACAGGCAGCAACAAGACCCGCTCCGGCCGTAACCCATACGAGCCTGCGGGGTCAGGATCGGGAGAACATGCAAGCAAGAGGCTCACACCCTGGCCAACAGGGGCCGCGAGGACACAGAGGCCAGCAGGGAGATGTTCAGCGGGGGGGGGGGTGATAGGGCTACCCAGGCTGTAGGGCCGGCGGCCCCGGGCCCCGGTTGGGCCCCTGGACCATGGCACGCTCCGCAACAGTTATGGGGGCCTCCTCCCCTACAGGCCACATTCGATGGCAGTCCAGACAGGGTTTCCTTATTTCTAAGTCAGATACTGAGCTACATGGACCTGTACGGTCACCTCTTCCCATCACAATGGTCCATGGTGGTGGCTATTACCGCTGTTCTAACGGGAGAGGCGGCAGACTGGGTCGCTGATCTGCATAACGACCATGCTAAGGAGCTGGCTGATGTGGGACTGTTTTTGGAGGCGCTACGTTCCCGTTTTGAGGACCAATCACGTACTCAGTTATTGGAAGGTGAATTGGTGGCCTTAAAGCAAGGGGGCCGTCCAGCCAGGCAATATGTTAAGGAGTTTCGGGCGGTGGCGAGCCGACTGCGTGCGTGGCCTGAACGGCTCCTCATACATCAGTTCCAGCTGGGATTGGACCGAGAGCTAAGACAGGCGTGCGTGTATAGGGGCTTACCACCGAAACTCACGGAGTGGTTTAAAGCTGCCGTGGATTTAGATGTCGGATTACGGGAGTTCCGTCCCCGTGGGTTGGCTGGCTTCCCTACGGCCACACGACGCAGTACTGAGAGGCCCATGGGTACACGGGGGCTGGGTTCTTCCCCTCCCCGCTCTATCCTCCCAGTTGGGAGGGGTGCTATTCGTTGTTTTAGATGCAACCAGCTTGGTCATCGCGCTGTTGACTGTCCTATGCCTCCTGTATCGGCTGTTCCCTCCAAATCACCGGCCTCTACGGGAAGAAACCGAGATCGGGCTCGCTCCTCATCGGAATGGTCCAAAAGCGCCACCCCTACAACAAAACCGATGTCTGCTCATGGGTCAGCGGCCGAGTCGAGATCCCCTCCGCTCCAGGGGAGCACTCCAATAGCCTCGGATAGCAGTGACGACGATGCAGCCAGAGACCCCATGGTGAGTGGACCGATTCGACCTTTTATAATCCCAGTGGTCTTGCGGCACTTACGTACAGGGAGGGATTTACAAAGTGATGCCCTAATTGATTCTGGTTGTACCCGCTGTCTCCTCCGGAGGTCTGTAGCCGTTGACTTGGGTCTACGGACGGTGCCTTTACCTGTGCCTATACGATTCGAACAAATGGATGGGTCTTTATTAGGGGGCAAACCGGCAACCCAGGTAACCGAGCCGGTCCGGCTAGAAGTGGGGGACCATTGGGAAACAATTCGCTTTGTGGTTGTTGAGACTATGGTTGAACCCCTTATCCTTGGCCTAGCCTGGTTAGACAAATGGAGGCCCACCATATGGTGGGAGGGTGGTTATCGGAGGTTGCGTCTGGGTCTTGGTCCTGATCCAGAGCCAGAGGAACCGGCTGGTAAAGCAGTGGGGGAAGGAAGTGACGAAGGCCAACAATCACCGAAAGACTATCCTATGGAATATAGTGATCTATCGGCTGTCTTCAACGAAGAAGAATGCGAAGTACTACCACCCCATAGGCCAACCGACTGTGCCATTGAATTAAAGCCAGGGGCCCACTTGCCAAAACCTCGTATGTACGCCATGACTAAACCAGAGATTGAGGAGTTGAGGCGATACATCGACAAAAACTTAGCCAGGGGTTTTATTCAGCCCAGCAGATCTCATATGGCGGCGCCTGTTTTATTCCGGGAAAAGAAAGATGGCGGTTTACGCTTATGTGTGGACTTCCGGGGCTTGAATGCTGTATGTGTTGAACATCTGTATCCCCTACCTCTCATGAAGGACTTATTGTCCACCCTTTCAACTGGAAAGGTGTTTACAAAGCTAGACCTACGAGAGGCGTATTATCGTGTACGAATTAGGCCTGGTGATGAGTGGAAAACCACTTTCAATTGTCCCCTGGGTAGTTACAAGTTCAGGGTGATGCCATTCGGTCTACAGGGAGCACCAGCCGTTTTCATGCAAGTAATAAACGAGGTCTTGCATGACCACCTATATCGGGGTGTCCTTGTTTACTTGGACGACATTTTAATCTATACAAAGATGATGGAAGAACATATAGTCCTGGTGCGACAGGTACTTGAAAAATTGTTGCAAGCGAAATTGTTTGTAAAACTGTCAAAATGCGAGTTTCACCGCACAAAGCTGGATTACCTGGGGTATAGAATCTCAGGCGATGGAGTGGAAATGGACCCAAAAAAGGTATGTGCGGTGTTAGAATGGCAAGCACCGAAAACGCGAAAACAATTACAGAGTTTTCTTGGTTTCGCAAACTTTTATCGCCAGTTCATACCAGCGTTCGCACAGATAGCCCTTCCCTTAACGAATTTACTTCGTACGAAAGATACATGCCAAAAAGCACGGCCAGGGCAGGTAATACCCTGGACCCCTGAGTGTCAGCAAGCCTTTGACGGGTTAAAGACTTTATTCTCACAGGCTCCAATCTTGAAACATCCAGACCCCACCTTGCCTTTTGTGGTACAGGCCGATGCCAGTGATGTGGCTGTGGGGGCGGTTCTAATGCAAAGAACCACAACAACCGAATTAGTCCCATGTGCATACACGTCTCGTAAGTTGTCCCCTACGGAGAGGCGTTGGGCTATCTGGGAAAAAGAAGCATTTGCCGTCAGGTGGGCTTTACTTACCTGGCGGCATCTACTAGAAGGCAGTGGGATGAGGTTCGAAGTGTGGACGGACCACAAAAACCTTGAAGCGTTGCAGACCCCAAGACGCCTGTCGCCAAAGCAAGTGAGGTGGGCACAGTATTTTCAACGCTTCGACTTCGACCTTAAGTACGTACCAGGGGGTAGGAATTTTTTGGCAGATGCTTTATCACGTCTTCCTCAATATAACAGTAAGAGAGAACAAGTCGTACAAGCCCTGATACCAGATGCCCAACAAGTGGGCCGGACGTCTCAATGTACACCGTTCTCCTGGGAAAAGGAGCTTAAAAAAGCATTATCGTCAGATAAGTGGATGTTGGAACATAAGTCAGTCCTAACACATAGAAATGGTTTCGCTTGGATGGGGGCCAAGCTATACGTACCTCTAGCCTTACGTTCACGTGTCTTGCATACATGTCATGATGTGAAGACAGCCGGCCATTTTGGGTTTTTAAAAACATTGCACCTAACACGGCGTCAATTTTGGTGGCCTCGTATGCGAAAAGACATCGAGGATTATGTGAAAAGCTGTAAAGTGTGTGCAAGTGCTAAACCCCGGCCTGGGAAACCTCTAGGCCTTTTGCAATCGGTGGCAGAACCAAACCGTCCATGGGAGGAAATTGCTATGGATTTCATTGTTGAGCTCCCAGAAAGTAACGGGTACAACGTGATATGGACTGTGATAGATCTCTTTTCGAAACAGGCCCATTTCATACCATGTCGAGGCTTGCCGTCGGCCCGTAAATTGTCTAAGCTATTCTTGGTACATATTTACCGTTTACATGGGGCGCCACGCCGTATTATATCGGACAGGGGCGTCCAATTCACCGCAAAGTTTTGGCGTACCTTTGTAACCATGATTGGTTCGTCACAGGGATTAAGTTCCGGGTTCCACCCAAGTACAAATGGAGCAGCAGAACGGGCAAATGCTATGATAGAACGCTATTTAAGGTGTTATGTCTCCTATCAACAGACAGACTGGGCAGAACTACTCCCTTTCGCTGAAATAGCCTATAACAACGCAGTCCATGGAAGTACAGGGGTCACTCCCTTTCAAGCAGTCTCTGGGAGAGAATTTTCTGCCATACCAGAACTTGACATTCGATCCCAGGATCGGGTAGACCCTGGTATGTGGGCCGCCTATATTGAGAGAGGATGGCCCCAGATAAAGGAGGCTTTAGAAAGGTCGACACGTATGCAAAAACACCAAGCGGGCAAACGGAGGGCAGACCATAAACCATTCGCGATTGGAGATAGGGTATACCTCTCCACGAAATACCTAAAATTACGGACACCGAGTCGTAAATTGAGCCCTAAATACCTTGGCCCGTTTCCTATCATAAAGGTCATTAATCCAGTTACCGTAGAACTCAAATTACCGCCATTACTCGGCAAAGTCCACCCCGTTTTCCATAGTAGCCTACTGAAGCCAGTAGATACACTCCGAGAGCCGTTAACTAAACCTGGGTCACTAGGAAATGATAGATATGAAGTAGAACAGGTGTTAGATTCAAAACTCAGTAGGGGAAAACTAAAATACTTACTTAAATGGAAGGGGTATCCGTTCGAGGAGGCGTCCTGGGTAGCCGCCACTGACATAAGCGCTAGCCGCTTGCTCAACCAGTTTCATAGAAAATACCCCCATAAGCCAGGACCCCAAAGTACAACACTGGCACCGTGATGTGTAACTAACCTGTTTGTTTGTGTGTTACAGGAAGGCCCCTGGTAGGGGGAGCCGCCTGTCGCGATCCCCGCGACACTTCACCTGATTGCTGGGGTCAAAGACCCACTGAGACCACCGTGGGAGCTGCTACGGCCGGGGGGGCTTGCGAGGGGCTTGCGACGGGCCGCCGGACGCTTTTGTTTCTTGATGTCACTGGTGATGGGGGGGTGCTAGCCTAAACGTAGGCGGCCGGTCACGGGGGCGGTCGGTGAAAGGGACCGCTTTTCTTCTTTGCTGTCAACGTTCCTACGGGGCGGTGGCTCGGCAGCGCGTGCGCAATGGATTCCGGAAGGGCGGTGGTATCTGTCCTTCCCTGGCGCGCTGTTTAAAAGGCGTTGGGAGGCAGCCGCTCCCAACGCCGACTTTGTGTATATACATACCGTCAGTTTGCCGTGCAACATAAAGAAGGTCTTACGATTAAACTATTACAGCAAGAGGTGGTCGTGTGTGCTTCTTCGTGCCTTCCCACACCAACGCGCAACACGGTCCTGACACGTGGGGGAGCCCATTCCAACACTGCCCGGACCTTTTCTGGGTCCATTTCTATCCCTTCATGTGAAATGCGGTACCCGATAGTCAATTTTAGTCTGGTGGAATTCGCATTTTGACAACTTAGCATACAGGTCAGCAGCTCTAAGTTTTTTCAGGACCGCTCTCACCAGTTTTATGTGGTCGTCCATGGTCTCGGTGTAAATAAGAATGTCATCCAGGTAGACCAGGACCCCCTTGTAAAGGTGCTTGTGCAGTACTTTGTTGATCAGTTGCATGAACACTGCAGGGACTCCTTGTGGTCTGAAAGACAGTACCCTAAACTGGAAACACCCCAACTAAATTTGAAAAATAATTACCGTATTTTTCAGAGTATAAGATGTTCCGGACTGTAAGATGCACCTTTCTTTTTCAGGGAGGAAAACAAGAAAAAAAATCTGCCTCTGACTCCCAGCATCCATCAGGTATTCATCTGGCCCGTTCGCTGCACCTCGTTGGCTGCACCCCGTTCTCCGCAGCCAATTAGGCACCACCGCAGCCCGTTAGCCACAGCCTGTTCGTCACATCGCGCCCCGTTCTCCACCACCGCACCATCCATTTGCTGCCACCACGCCTTGTTCGCCGCTGCTGCGCCCCGTTCGGCGCCTGAGGAAGCTTCTTGGATGAGAAGTGAAACATTTTCAAGGAAACAACAAAAAAGTCCAGTTGCCTTTGGAAAAAGCACCTTTGGGACAACCATGATTTGGATGATTGAGAATCTCCTTAGACATACCTGGTGTGTTTAGAGGCCATAGGTACTACTGGTGGGTTTTACAGATAGAGAGGTATGCTACAGTATCTCTTGGGAGCAAAAATCAAATATGTTACTGAGAGGCTTTCTAAAATAATTAAACCCACAGATTATTCCTTTCTCCTCTTTCATATGGTGATAAATAAGCCTGAAAAGAATGTCAAGGAACTTTGAGCAGCTAGGCATGAAAACCAAACAGATAGCAGCAGAGGTGGTGTTTTCATCTGTATCCAATGGAAGATCAGCATCCAATGAGGGAGTGGAGGACTTTGGTAGGAAAGTTGTTCAGTTATTTGTGATTTGAAATTAATTGGCTCAAGGAATGGTGCCATCGAGAGAACTTTGGATTACCTACATGAGGAGCTTCAGGCAGGGGATGGGCTACATTTTATAAGAATCAGGAAGAATGTGTTTGGAAAACAACTGGCTCAATTCAGGGTGAGGGGAAGATCATTTGAGTCCATAGACTTTGTGGTATAACTGCTCCTTCAGTCTATTTATTTTTCCATATCTAGCAATAGAAAGAATAAATTATCTTGGGAAATTCCATTGCTAATCTGATTCATTTTTAAATAATTTTCCCAATCTTACTCCAGTGGAGTTTTCAGATTCTTCTTAATGTGTATTACATGATTACAAATTATACCTATGTTTCACATTTCCCAAATTCCTTAAAGGTCAAGTGTGGGAAGTGTTTGAAATAGTTAAGTGTCCTAATTTTTATTTTTAATATTAGGTTTATCCTAGAAGCAAAAAAGATATATTATGTATTACGATAGCAGTATATAGTGAACAATGACTAATATTGTGAGGCTGTGAGGGGTTAATAAAATTGAGAGGACATCACTTGTATACCTTGCTCAGTTTCAAAACCTACATTGTGCCATTGTGAGAAAGAAAACAGTTCTTTAGAACTGAGATGGGTGGGGACAAACCTTTCTAGGCTCTGACTTTATAATTCATAAAGAAAAACTAGAGACATAACAGTATCCTAATACAGTAAGCATAAAGTATTGCTTACTATTTAAATTATGTAAACAACTATCTAATTTATTTGTGTCATTTTGCTTTTTTGATCTTCTCAAAAAGATTTTCCCATACTGATGTGATTTCAATCTGTACATTTTAAAATAGGCCAAGGAAGGCGGTGATGCTTGAAAAATTCCCAGGCTGTAGTCAGTAGTTAAGGACAGAAAGCAGATTTAGGAATGCTCAGTAAAACAAGAGATATATTTTAGACTTCTGCCATATTTGGATAGTACTTATTTTTAATTTTCAGTTTAATACACAATATGAAGAGTTATACTGTGTTTTCCCAAAAATACGTCATGTCCTGAAAATAAGGCCGCCTGATTTTTGGGGTGGGCGTAAATATATGCCCTCCCTCGAAAATAAGCCCTAAACAGGTGGGCATGGGCAGCACAGGAGGCAGCCCATTCCCTTCCCTAGTCACCTTATGGAAGCTCAGCACCTTAATTGCAGCCCGAGGATCAACTGAGCCAGCACGGGCCAGGAGCTGCCTCTCATTCTGTCTCTCTGTGGAGGCCTCCCAGTGCAATGCTCTGCCACAGCTTCGGAGCAAACCTCCACCTTCCCTGCGCATGATTGCAAGGATGAAGGCTTCAGAGGGAGCATTTTTGGGATGTGTGTCTGTGCAGAGCTCCCCAAGGATAGAACGATCAGCAGGGAAATGGGAAGGGGGGGGGATTTTCCTGCTGATCGGAGCAAGGCGAAGCCTCCAGCCTTACAATCCTGCACAGGGAAGGCAGAGGTTTGCTCCGAAGCTGTGGCAGAGCATTGCACTGGGAAGCCTCTGCAGAGACAGAATGAGAGACAGCTCCCGGCCCGTGCTGGCTCAGCTGATGGAGGCTCCTTCATGGGGTGCGAACAAACTTCCAACCCCAATGGACCCAGTGGGTGCGAGCTACCCCAACCCAGAAAAGGGGAAGGAGCTGATGGGGGGGCTGTGGGAAGTTCTGGGAGTTGAAATTCACGTCTTTAAATGGCCAAGCGGCTGCCCATGCTGCTGCTGGCCTCTTCAGCCTCCTGGCAGCGCTGCACTCAGCAGCGCTGCACAACTGCTCCTGCCTGGCCAGCTTGAATCATCCCAGATTGAAAACCTCCAAAAAACATGTCACCTCACCCGCTGCCGCCTTTGGGCTGCTGAACACCAGCCTGCATGCCTGCATGCCTTCCATTGCTGCTTCTGGGTTTGCTTCTTTCCCTTCCCCCCTTCCCCCCACCTTCTCTTTCCTTTCCACTGCTGCTTCTGGGGAGCAGACAGCATGACGGAGACAGCGGGACCAGCAGAGCACTTTAAAAAAGTAAGATCTCCCCGAAAACAAGCCCAAGTGCTTATTTTGAAGCCCAAAAGAAAATAAAACCCTGTCTTATTTTCGGGGAAACACAGTAGTATAATACCAAGCTGAGCATACAATGCTTATTTTTTTCTAAGCAGTACTTGTGTGTTGTGGATAAAATAAGTTGAAAAAAAAAGTCTTGGCTCATTTCTCCTTGCTTTTGATCTCAGGCTGTTTACAGCTACACATCTGTTATGAAGGCAAGCAGTTTCCTGTATGTTCTTTCCGTTTATTATCTATTTCTATCCACACCCAGTAGAGCA
Organism: Pituophis catenifer annectens; assembly: GCF_029215685.1. Classification (NCBI taxonomy): domain Eukaryota; kingdom Metazoa; phylum Chordata; class Lepidosauria; order Squamata; family Colubridae; genus Pituophis; species Pituophis catenifer. Next base: position 102,758,506 of record NW_027256883.1, on the reverse strand, counting down.
GATTGCCTTTGCTTTGATGACTAAATGTTTATAGCAACTAGAACTTCCGCAAAATCTCTGAAAGCAATAGCCAACATACCAAGTTTTTTATTTAATGGTGTGTCTGGTTTTTGCTTGGCAGCATGGTAGGAATTTATTTCATTTAATCTATTTCTTGTTCTTGAACAGGATTTTGACTTTTCTTTCAGTGAACAGACTAGCAGATAACCACTGTACGCAGAACTTTCTTTTTTCATTCATTCTGGAGTAAATAAAGTGAAAGGCTTTGTAGCTTTGTAGGGACACATAACTAAGGCAGAATACCAACAAATAGCCCAAACTTGCAAAGATGAGGTCAGGAAAGCTAAGGCTCAGAATGAACTAAGACTTCCAACAAATGTCAAATGTATTTTTAAAAAGTTTCTTTCAACATATAAAAAAACCACACACAAAAAAGTCAAGGAAACGATCAGTCCACTAAGGAAGGCAAGGAAGTAACGTGCAGTAGAAAGAAAGCAGATCTACTTAATTCATTCTTTCCATTCGTCTTCACGCAAAGATAATACAGGCCAATTTACAAAAAACATAACCCTAAGACAGACTAGAAGTACAAATTAAAATAAGAAAATGATAAGAGAACACCTCTCCACTCTAGATGAATTCAACCACTAATGGATTACATCCCAGTTTGTCAAAACAGATCATGCCAAACAAATCTTATTTCATTCTTTTGACAAAGTGACTAAATTAGTGGACCAGTGAAGTTCTGTAGACTTGGATTAAGGCATGTGACGAAGTAGATCACAAACTATTTCCTGGTAAGATAGAAAAGTGTGGTATAGACAGCATCACCACTAAATGGATTTGTAACTGGCTGACATGTAGACCTTAGTGGAGTTATATATACATGGAGGGAAATATGTAGTGTGGTATTCCAAGGTTCTGTCTTAGACTCAGTATTCTTCATCTTCATAAATGATTTAGATCAGGGATCCATGGCATGTCAGAAATCAGGCCATGCAAACAAATGAAGCTCCATCTGCAGGATGCAGGCAGCACACAAAACCACGCCCCCTCCAGTCCATGGAAAAACCACTCTCCAAGGAACTGATCCTTGATGCCCAAAAGGTTGGGGGCCACTGATTTACGAGATTGAAGGGAAGCTCATCAAAATTGCAGATGAACAGAACTCAACAGCACAGAATAACAGAACTAGATGGTACCTTGGAGTTCTTCTAGTCCAACCCCCTGCTCAAGTAGGAAACCCAAACCAAACCCAATTCCTGCCACCATTCTTTGTTTTAGCTTCAGCCCCCTAACCATCTTTGTTGTTCTTTTCTGCACTCTTTCCAGAGTCTCTTTTTTTCATAATCTGATAATACAAAACTGTATTCTAAGCTTGGTCTTACCAAGGCTAGTTAGTAAGTTCACATGATCTTCATTCTATCCCTATCTTAATGCAACCTAGGATTGCGTTGGCTTCTTTGGTTGCTGCCACATACTGCTGGCTCATGTTTAAGTGATTATCAACTAGGTCTTAATTCCCTTTTACTGCTGTTGAGCCAGATTTCTTCTAATATGTACCTGTGCATTTCATTTTCTCTGAATTGAATTTCATTATAGGCCCAATATTGAAGTCTATCGAGATCCATTTGGATCTTGATTCTATCTTCTAGGATGTTGACTATTCCTGGTTCATCTGCAAATTTGATGAGTTGCCTTCTATTCCCTCAGCTAAATCATTTATGAAGATGTTGGAGGGTACTGGGCCTAAAACAGAACATTGGGGTACCGCACTGCATTAACTTAATGAGTCAACTGGAATGAGGATGAATTTTTGGTATACTTTGTCAAATGCCTTATTGAAATCCAAGTATACCAAGTCCACTGCTTGTCCACTAATTTAGTCACTTTTTCAACGAATGAAATAAGATTTGTTTGGCATGATCTGTTTTTTACAAACCCATATTGCTTGCTTCTAGGTGTTCACAGATTATCTTTTCCAGTATCTTTCCAGGTAAGATACTTTTTTGAAGATGGGAAGCACATCAGCTCTTTTCCAGAGATCAGTGGAATGGAGGTAAATAAATTTTACTGAGGTAAAATTTGTAATGGAAAGTTCTATATTTTATCAGGATATCCCAGCAAACTTGCATAAATAAGCTTAGGTTTTATACAAACTTTTAATAGGCAGTAAACATACCTAATACTCTTGCCTCTTCCTTTTTTCCCCACAACAGCAACCCTGTAAATTAGGCTGCACTAAGAGACAGTGATTGGCCCAAAATCACCCAATCAACTTTCATACTGTCATGGATATCCCTGAAGTGCACTCGGACAATGAGGAAGGGCCTGCTTTAGGAACTTGGGAGTAGGGAGACTCTGAACCAGGAGGAGATGGGCAGGAAGAGTAGGAGAGACTAGAAATTTAAGAAGGACCAGATGAGTAGCTGGTTGACAACAGAAGGGAGAAATGCAGCCTCAACCAAGAGGCTCGGAAGACAAGCCAGAAGCAAAGGGTACGGAACAGGTGCAGCTGCAACCGATGAGTGGAGATGAGGAGGAACTGCTTCCTCCTCTGTCAGATCCTAGGGTGTGCAGGGCTGAGAGGAGACAGGTGTATTGCCTATACAGTATTAAATTAATCCACTCTGTAAAATGTACTAATCTGTATTAATTTTGTTTTGCTTGGCTATTTTTAAAACATTTGACGAATTTCTTAAGCAATTATTAATAATTCTTAATAGTTCTTAATTAATAGTTTCTTAAGCAATTATTAATAATTCAGATGCACAATTATGTCAGTGAGCAAGTACATGTGTTAATCCATTAATAAATGACATGCCTATCTTTCTTAAGAGCACAAATGAAGATTGTAGCAAATGGAGGCAAATCCAATTCCAAGACATTCAGTCAGTGAAAGAATTAAAGAAATTACTTTTATTCAAACCAGGGCAGAGATACTGTATCTGAAAGCCAGACTCAGTAAATCCAAATGCTAAAATTCCAATCAGAAACAGCTTTACTTTGTGTTTGTCTTTTGCATTTCTTTTACAAGAATGGGAGCATCCCTTCACTGAATATTCTTGGTTGTTTAAATTAGAAAAACTGTACTAAATAGGAAAGAATTATTTCTTTAATTCAGCACAACAGCTCTCATCTGAATTGGAGCCAATTACTTTCATATAATCTGGTTAATTTAAGTAAAAGGAAAATATCAGTAAATGTCATAATTGACTTCCTATACCACATATTTTATCTCTTAAAACATAGCTACATTGCTATGCATTTGGGGCCATTTTGGATCTCATCGCTACCGCCATACACTTTTCAGCTTCAATAAAGTCAAACCCATATTAACCTTACCAGAGGCCTACACTTGCTAGTTTGCAGATATAGACATGGAAAAATATATGGATGAAAAGGAGCTAAAGAAGCTAAGGGAGAGTCAGGTAAACAGTACATTATCCTCACTTGTTTTCTACTGCAAATTCTACCCACTGCAAAATATATAATATATAATATAATATATATTGTACAGTAAATTAAACACCTTGCTAATGCTGAGTAAAAATGAACAACCAGCCTCTCTCAGAATGCTTTAACACAAATATACATCAATGTTCTGCAGATTATGTATTTGGTTGCTGATTGTACAATCAGCCAATTGCTCCCCAATGAGTTTCAGTCTGAATTGCAAATTTATAAATTCAAAATGCAAGTTTCACTGGGTACAATAAGTGTTCATTTCACATAAATTCACTAAAAATAATTCTGAAGATACTCTTGGATATCCTTTCTTAAAGAACATTAGTAAATACCGCATTTCCCAGGTATTTATGCTCATTTTCTGATTCATTGGTATCTACAAGCCTCTTTGATTTAAGATTTTATTTGTAAGTTAGAAAAGTAAGAATAAAAGGAAAGATCTAAAGCAGGCTTTGATTTTTTTAAAACTTTCCTATGATGCCCCCAATGCTATTCTTTCCTAGTTTCCACATGATTATATTTCTCAACTTACGTTAAACAGGAAACCCCCCATTCAATTATCACCCCCCTCTCCCTTTTTGAAGTCTTCATTATATTCACTTCTAGTGAAAAACACAGTGTGGTTATACTTCTTATGAACTCCGCCTGGAATCAGCAAAAATCATCCTTCCACTCCTAAGAAGGAAAAGATAACATATAAGCAAAACCAAAAAGAACAAGACTTAGTCTACAAGGCTACATGTAGCTCTATAATCATGGAGCCTATCAATAGAAAAAATGGGACTCACCTAAGTTTTAATTGAAAGTGTAGCTTTCAGCACCTCCACGGCCAAATCCTTAAAAAAAAAAATCTAATGTCAGCATTAAAGATTTTAATGGCACTTCTCCATTTCTCAGTCCAAGACAAGTGCTTGTCCTCCATTTTGAGATAAGGTACTTGGAGACCTAAGGTATCCAAGTACCTGTATTACCTGTTGAACCAGGAAAAAAAAAACAGGAAAAAAATACTAAATGCTAAGTTTTGATAACATGGATAGTTATCAAAACAAGCTTTCTGTTTGGCAAATTTAACCCTAATCTAAGATGAACAGAATACATCCATGTTGCTAATATTTGTCTGTTTTTCTAGAACTTCAGCCAAATAGTTTGTTTGTTTTTTTAAATTTGATTTATATGCCGCCCTTCTCCGGAGACTCAGGGCGGCTTACAGTGCGTTAAGCAATAGCCTTCATACTTTTTGTATATTTTATACAAAGTCAGCTTATTGCCCCCACAAACTGGGTCCTCAATTTACCTATCTTAGAAAGAATGGAAGGCTGAGTCAACCTTGAGCCTGGCAAGATTCGAACTTACTTTAATTGCAGACAGCTGGTGTTAAATCACAGTGCCTTGTCTGCAGAGCTATCCAGGTTCCTGGATAGTTGAGAAAAATAGTATAGTACAGCAAGATTTCCAGCTTCATACCAAACCTCAATTCACATTTTAACTGAACAGGGAAATAAGGGGGAAAAATACTGGGCCCTATAGGATTTGGTAGCGTTCCCTCTCCAACGTCATTAAGTTGGTTCCAATTCCTAAGAAGAAAAACAGACATACCAAATCTTTCTCCCTTCCAGCTAATCTCTCTGATTTTTCATCTTTAAATCTCTTAAAAAGCCTTAAAATCTCACAGAGGTAATTGGGCAAAGGGTGGGAATGCAAAAGATTTACAGATCTTTCCCAGACTTCAGTTATGCTACTGACCCAGGGGAAATTTAGAACAGCTGCTGGCCTGGTTTAATAAATTCTTTCCCATAGCTTAGAAAAGAAAAATTAAGAAGTCAAAAAATAATGACCATGAAAACTGCCAGACAGAGCTTTTGAATTGCTAGAAAGCTGGAGCATTTTGCAATACAACATAGGATTGCCTAGTATATAATTTAGTTTTTACATAAAAGGCTTCCTCAAGAAGCCTTCCCTGGACCCGACTGAATTAGCCAACTATCGTCCAGTCTCCAACCTTCGTTTTGTGGCAAAGGTTGTTGAGAGCATGGTGGCACGACAACTTCCCCGGCACCTGGATGAAGCTATCTATCTAGACCCGTACCAGTCGGGCTTCAGGCAGGGGTACAGCACAGAAACAGCATTGGTCGCGTTGGTGGATGATCTCTGGAGGGCTCGGGACAGGGGTTGCTCCTCTGTCCTAGTCCTATTAGATCTCTCAGCGGCTTTTGATACCATTGACCATGGTATCATGCTGCAGCGGTTGAGGGGGTTAGGAATAGGGGGCACCGTTCTGAGGTGGTTCTCCTCCTTCCTCTCCAACCGCTCGCAGTTTGTGTTGGCAGGGGGGCAGAGGTCGACCTCGAGGCGTCTCGCAAGGGTCGGTCCTCTCGCCCCTCCTGTTCAACATTTATGTGAAGCCGCTGGGCGAGATCATCCGTGGTTTTGGGGTGAAGTGTCATCTGTACGCTGATGATACTCAGCTGTACATCTCCACCCCAGACCACCCCAACGATGCCCTTGATGTGATGTCTCGCTGCCTGGAGGCCGTGCGGGTCTGGATGGGGAGGAACAGGCTCAGACTCAACCCCTCCAAGACCGAGTGGCTGTGGCTTCCAGCGCCCCGATACAGTCAGCAGGTGCCATCGCTGACTATTGGGGGTGAATCTTTGCCCCCCACCGAGAAGGCTCGCAATCTGGGTGTCCTCCTGGACGCACGGCTGTCTTTAGAAGAGCATATGATGGCCGTGGCCAGGGGGGCCTTTTATCAGGTTCGCCTGATTCACCAGTTGCAGCCCTTTCTGGACCGGGATGCCTTGCGAACGGTCACTCACACCCTTGTTACCTCCCGGTTGGACTATTGTAATGCTCTCTACATGGGGCTCCCCTTGAAGAACACTCGGAGGCTCCAACTGGTCCAGAATGCGGCCGCGCGGGTGGTTATGGGCGCAACTCATTGTGCCCACGTGACACTCCTACTGCGCGAGCTGCACTGGCTCCCAGTGGTCTTCCGGGTGCAATTCAAGGTGTTGGTTACCACCTTTAAAGCGCTCCATGGCATAGGACCCGGGTACCTTCGAGACCGTTTTCTGCCACCAATAGCCTCCCACCGGCCAGTCCACTCCCAGAGAGGGTCTCCTCAGGGTGCCATCGGCCAAGTTATGTCGGCTGGCGACACCCAGGGGGAGGGCCTTCTCTTTGGGAGCCCCAGCCCTGTGGAATGAACTGCCCCTGGAAATACGTAAAATCTCCGACCTCTGGGTGTTTCACTGCGCACTGAAGACCCTGTTGTTCCGCCAGGCCGGGCTATCAACATAATAATTTTAAATTGGGATATTTTAAATTTCTGGGGTTTTAAATTGAGCCAAATCTATTTAATCATTTTAAATTTTTAATCGTTGTTTTGTCTTGTGTTTTTAAATAGGCTGTATACCGCCCTGAGTCCTTCGGGAGAAGGGCGGTATAGAAATAAAATTATTATTATTATTATTATTATTATTATTATTATTATTATTATTATTATTATTATTATTATTATTAATGCTATTTTTATTTGGATTTATTTAAGCTAATTTTTAAATAACAAAAGTATTCCATTTATCCAAGATTTTTTATATGCTTTCAACCCTAATACAGTACATAGAATTTCGGAATGAATCATCTCTCAGATACTTCAAATGTTATGGCTGAGTTCTCAATTCAAAATTTGTTTAGAAAAACATTATGTAAGGAAACATTCGTTTCAAAATATATGTAGAAATGCATCTGAAATAATATACATATTGTTAAGCAGACTTTAACATTGAAAGCAAATGAGTCAATGGCATAGAACAAATGTACTGTTATAAACTCATTTTCAAGAGAAAATGAGTGAAATTCTACTTGACTGGCCTGCTGATCCTTATTTCAGATGAGGTGCACCAACAGTGTGACATTAGAATGATGCCAGATAGAAATGCTATATATTTATTAATTTTTTATATATTTATTAAGTTTATATGTCGCCCATCTCATTATCACACAACTCTGGGTGGCTATCGATAGCCTATTTGAATGGGTCGGTGGTTTCTAATTGTGTGTGTGTGTGTGCGTGTGCGTGCGTGCGTGCGTGCGTGCGTGCGTGTGTGTGTGTGTGTGTGTAGGCATGATGAATAACTTCATCTTGCTGTCGCTTACCTTTGGGTCCAAACAGTGCAGCATAGCAGGGGTAGTTGCAATAAGGTTTCCCATCATGCTGAGGAAATAAGAGAAACATCTCAAAGACAACATAAACAAAATGATATATTCAGTCTTGTAGCTGCCAGTTTATTTCTCCCCAAAGTTAAGCAGGCAGGTATTTTGCAGCGGAAACAGATTAACATTAAGAGCTATAGGCCTGCTTTTATCCCATAGTTCCTTCTCATTTAGACAGACATCTCAAGTATGATCTCTGTTGCCCAGCTTTTTCCCCCAAGCATCATTGGAGAACATGGCCATTTACAGAAGAACATGTTCCCCAAAGTGGTATAGGAAGTCTATGCAGCGTTCTTTTTGTCCCTTATATGGTTTGATAGCTAAAGATAAAAGCAGGTAAACATTGAAAAGAACTTTTAGTTACTAAAAGAAGGAAGTTATGAGACAGTACAAAACTGTTCTTCAAGCCAAGGACATGCATGTCTTCATGTAGTCCACTTACCTCTGCATGGCCACCTGCATTTAAGGTCTTCTTGCATTTTTCACACTTCAAACATGGCCGGTGCCAATCTTTCCCAAGGGAGGTGACTTTTTCGGCTATGATAATATGGGGGGGGGGGAGAGAAAAATTTTAAAAATCCTTTTCTCATAGCTCCAATTCATTTTCTATTTCTGTAAATAATAAAACAAGTTACTTAGTTGCTAGCAAGATGATTGAGATGTCCTAAAAGATGGAGCATACCGAGTGGGAGTTGTCTGGAAAGAATATGAGTTAATAATAATCAAAACTCAGCTAGATAGTGAGCAGATAAAGAAAAAAAGTTAATAGTTGGTGCTAGTTGGGAAACAACTCTGACTACTCTAGAGAAGATGAATCTGAAGGACCATGCTCCAGAAAAGAAAAGCATTCGGAGATGTCTTCACCTTCAGAACACTGTTTGGAGAAGAAGAAAAAATATGTGACATGAAAAAAGGGAGCAAGGTCAGAGAACAGATCACTATCAGGTTATTTCCTGGAAGGTGCAACATCAATTGGATGACCAATTTATATATTTAGTGTGAAAGGGAATTCTGGAAATTCTTAAACCATCCATGTAGAAAAAATTTTGGTTAGATTCTTTGAACAGCAATATTACAGTATCAATAGTATTTACATAATAAAAGTATTTCTATAACATTGTTCATTCTAATGAACAATGAACATTCTAATGAACACTAACCCTAACTGTAACTCAATCCTGTGCTTTAAACAAAGTTGTTCTTTTAAAAATCTATATATAATTCAGTTCTTCTTTTACTGCAGTCACATGGTAACAGTTGCCATAGAGAAAATTGCTGGGTAAGACAAGAAAATGACTAAGTTGTTGTTTGTCTCAATTTTATCCAAGACTCTCCCAGTAACAAAAACAAAACAAAAGTAAAGCAAAACTTAAAAGATTTTTTAAAAATAATAAATACCCCAAAATTACTATTACGGGAGAAGGAAATATTATATTTTAAAAAGAGAAAGGGGGGGGGGGGAAGAGAGTAAATTACCATTTTTTAAATTTTGAATGATTTAAGGGTGGAAAATGTCTCTTTTGGCTTTTTTGCAAATGCCTCAGGATTACAACCATTTTCTAGGATTCAAATTTTCCCCTCGTTGTTTGAATATTAAGATAATTTTATTTCTAAACTATAAGTACCATTGTGTGGACTAGACAGTTAATCTACTGCGGATGGAAGATTCTGAAATCTGCCAAAACTTTGTTTATCTATTCCAAACTACAGGTGAAACTCAAAAAATTAGAATATCGTGCAAAAGTTCATTTATTTCAGTAATGCAACTTAAAAGGTGAAACTAATATATGAGATAGACTCATTACATGCAAAGCGAGATAGTTCAAGCCTTGATTTGTTATAATTTTGATGATTATGGCTTACAGCTCATGAAAACCCCAAATTCACAATCTCAGAAAATTAGAATATTACATGAAATCAATAAAACAAGGATTGTACATAGAACAATATCGGACCTCTGAAAAGTATAAGCATGCATATGTACTCAGTACTTGGTTTGGGCCCCTTTTGCATCAATTACTGCCTCAATGCGGCGTGGCATGGATGCTATCAGCCTGTGGCACTGCTGAAGTGTTATGGAAGACCAGGATGCTTCAATAGCGGCCTTCAGCTCTTCTGCATTGCCATAATCATCAAAATTATGACAAATCAAGGCTTGAACTATCTCGCTTTGCATGTAATGAGTCTATCTCATATATTAGTTTCACCTTTTAAGTTGCATTACTGAAATAAATGAACTTTTGCACGATATTCTAATTTTTCGAGTTTCATCTGTAGTTTAAGAGATGAAGAACAACCTTGCTTTGAACAATGAGAAACATTTATATGTACTTTCACAGATTTCTAAAATATGCTTTCATAGGTGTCTGAATGGTTGTTTGACAGACATTCATTTTCATAAGTATTTAAAATATTGAGAACTGATCATAGCACTGGAAGAAACCTTGGAGGTCTTCTACTCCAACTTCCTGCCCAAAGCAAGAGAACTTATTCCATCCTGGACAAATGACTGTCCAATATTTTCTTGAACAATCCCCAGTCCGTGAACAGGGCCGCGGTCTGTTGGGAACTGGGCTGCTGAAGCAGCAGGTGAGGGCACAAAGCTTCATTTGCACATGCACAGGATTTAGCACGTGTGAATGGCACGTGTGAAACCATTCTCTTCTACCACTGAAGCCGCCACTACCACCGGCCCGTGGAATCAAAAAGGTTGGGGGCCCTGTTCTTGAAGACTTCCAGAAATGGCACACCCTGTTCTTGAAGACTTCCAGCAATGGCACACACTCTGGGAGGTAAGCTCTTTCATAGATAATTTGTTCTTACTGTCAGGACATTTCTCCTTAGTTTCATGTATATGTATGCTTTCAGTTGAGTCTGGTCTGCACTGCACAGCAGGCAGCTTAACATGGTAACATGAGCCCAGTTCAGTGAAATACTTTTGGATGTTGAAGATCATTATGGTACACAACCATTTGATGATCCAAATAACAGTAATAAATTCATAGCCTTGAATGTCTGGAGAAAGAATTAGATTATTTTTGTATGATTCTTTTGTTACATATGGGTATTTCTGCATTTTACCATACTGCAGATATGTTTAAATTTTCTTACAAAGATTAAACAAAATGCTTAACAATAAAAATGTCCAGCTTTTTCCATTGTAACAAGGGTGGTCTTTAGGACTTTCTATTCCTAGCATTTTTAAAGAAAATAATTAGGTAATATGGAATGGACTAGGTCAGCTCAGGAAGGCACTGCAGCCATTAGTCATGGCTTATAGTGTCCAAGGAGAATTACCCATTCTATGTTTGCTATTAACTTCATTTGGAAAGCCTTTGTGTTAATTTTAAGCATTCTGTTTAATTTTATTTTCTCTTCTTCAGTTGCATGTATTCCTCCCACTTAATGATTTTTACATATATTTTTTTGAACAAGAATTGTATTGCTGAATGTTTACTTAAGATGTAAAGCAGATAAATGTAACATATAACTAAGAGGTTGTAATCAAAAGCTCTTGTGGACAAAAGGTAGCATTAGTTAACTGTTCTATGGCAGCAAATCAGTTTGAACAGCTATTACTCATTTCTGTGCAAAGGAAAACAAACAGCAGCTATTCTAAGAAGTGCTATGGCAGGATATTTATTTAAAATTTTAATATTTTATGGGCTTTGGGGCTTTGACATATTCAGAGCTAACTCTCATGTTCTAAAACTGTACTTGGCACTAAAGAAATACCCCAGGATAAAATCCCAAGGTTCCTCATACATATCATATTAAATTGTATCACCAATTTGATATTGCACTGTCTTCCAAGATGCATGCTGTAGCTCTGAATAACGTACAGTAAAAACATGTTGCACCAAACTCCTTGGATTCCCACACATAACACCCATGACATATTGCCATGGGCCTGTGCAAACTTGATACACTGCTTGGCTTGGACAGCATGCTAAGGCTAAGTAAGATTTGTAAATAATTTACAATCTAGTGTGTACAGATTGCACTTAACTCTGAAGTATGATCTACAAACAATAAAAATCTAGATTAATACAGTGCCAAGACATATATCATACCATAAATATGGCCTAAGGCATAAACTCGAGCCACACACATATACACTTTTCAATCTGAAAAACTAAATAAATTATTAGTGACTGTTAATTTCTCTTGATAATCTTTTTATACTTCTGGTTGCCTAATTTACAGAATTGCATTGTGTATGTAAACTAATTAAATAATTAAGTCTTGGTCTTTAGAATCTAGAATCTATGTATTATGAAATCTACATTCACTTCTTTATTCTATATTCTTGGCATGAAAAATTTCTGAACCTTAATATTATATCCCTGTTTATCCCTGTTAAAATACTTGTTTCTCCGTTCTCCTACTGGTAATAATTAAAGAAGCTAAGAATTTATAATTCAGGTGAGAGCAATTGGCAACTAGCATTTCTTCTTATTTCTTATCTTTTTGTCTTTCTCAGGCCTAACTTTCCTGCACATAGGTTCCTGAAGTATATGTTCTCCAAGAGATGTCTCCAAGAACAGTTGATTGTGCTATTTTAATAGTGTTTCTTATTGGTTTCAAGCAAATTTTATATCATTTGGCCACTCCATACAGAAATACTGGAAAATATATTTATAAAGTGATTATCAAGCAGTAACCACGATATACTTCATTTTTACCATGGTTTATAGTCCCAACTGGATTTTAGATCCAATCAAAGGGCACTTTCCAACCCTCAAATGTGGCTTTTTCTGTCTTTGAATAGGAAGCTTGCAATTTATTTTTACAACCTCTCCACCATATCCCAAAGTCTGGCACTTTCCACATTAATTGAGACTACAACTCTCATGATACTCAGCCAGCAAGACAACACTGGGACTTCTTTTAGGTCTTTTAGAAGAATCTAGAAACACACAAAGCAGTTTAAAGTAAATTGAGAGTACCATTCTCTTACTCCAAACCTCCTCTCTTTTCCTGCAACAGGATATAACCTCCACCCTTCCCATTTTTTTCATCTAACACTCTCCTTTAAAGTATGAGAAGTTTTATATTAAAATATATTTTATTCTTTATACTGTTTCCATCTTCTATTAAAATATTAACAGAATCCACTATGGTCTGAGAATCAGTGTCTCTACTAAATAATTGACAGTCAAGCTGAAACTAAACTAATCAAGTAAAAACAGCAAACGGGGAAAATCTTTTAATCAAATTTCCTCAAGCCTCCAAATGCATTACCCGGACCTAATCCACATATCAAAGGATCAGTAAATACAATTAGAGTTAATTAAATTAGGTCTCCCAGCAGAACTGCATATTCACAAGAATAAACCTCATAGACATACCTACACACACACACCCACACACAAGTGTCACCCTAGAATCAGCAACTACACACTTCCATACCCAGGACAAGCTCCCTATTAGACTGGGTTGCTGTGACCAATTTCTCTGGAGCTGCCCCTAAAGGCAAACGGTTTGCTTTTAGGAATAAATACTTCTTTCCTCACAGCTGCTTGGATCTCATTTTTATTTATTCTTGTGCAACCTCGGCTGGAGTTGGAACCCCAAATTATTATTCTGAGAAAGGGAAGACACTTTTTAAAATTCTAGAAGTTTGAAGTATGGCATCTAGGACTTGTATACTAAAATCATTTAGTGGCGCCTGCAAATGTGTGAGACAATAATTCTCAACGCACTGAGACGCACCAAAAAGTTAGGATCAGATTACAACAAAAAACTATAGAGAAATCGAGAAAAAACATAATAGAAGTGGACTTTAGCCCAAACCGGTGCCCCTTTCCTAATCGAAATTGCATCTCCGAAGTTCTCCATGCTGTACAGAAGACCTCGAACTCAGGTACTACAGCGAGCTCCTAGGATCTGGGGCGCTCTTCCAATGCTCCAAATTCTCTGTACTTCGGAATTAGCCATTACTAGCCCCGAGAATCTCTGTTCTGAATCAGCTTTGATTGCTACCTTGTACACGCAACGCCTGCTGCAGGGAAAACCTCAGATTTTAGCCTCAAATGTTTTTCGGAACTGGTTCCGATAGTAGCCCTTCTTCGCTTTCTCCATCCCGGCTGCATCTGTCCTGAAGTGAGGAAGGGATAGTAGTTGTCTCTTACCGAAATAGACCTCCTTCTGACAACGAGGGCACTTAGGCATGGCGTCGCTGAAGGCGCAATCAATCCGCAGCGCAACGAGACAGCAAGTGAGGCTTCCGGCAGAAAAGATCTCGCTTTACCGCCTCCAGCCACGCCCGCGAGGGCAGTAGAGCGGGGAGGCAGGACCATGCTTTCGGAGCAGCAGCATTCGGGCCGCCGTGGTCTTCGGTGAATCAATAAGTTTTAGGCGTGACCGTGACAATTAAGACCCGGGAGGGGTAGACAGCATGATGGAGATGCCTTAGAAAAGAAAGGCCTTCTAAAAGCGGAGGGAAGGAAAGTTCTTGGAAAACAGCAGAAGCTCTTATAGGATCGTAGCTTCAATTCAGTTGCAGTTAGGAATTTAAAAAAAATACATTTGAAAGACAATTAAATGGATCAAACTATTGCTTAGTTATATAATAATTGTTAGAAATTTATTATTATAATTGTTTTCCCAGTTACTGTATTTTTCACTGTTACCAAGAGAATTCTTTTTAGATCAAAGAATGCAACGATTGCAAGGGATCTTGGAAATAATCTAATCAAACCTGCTCAGTGAAGAAATCTACTACAACAGCATGGTAAGAAAAAAATTGTGTATCTAGGAAATATTTGCAGTAAAGGAGATTCCACCATTTTCTGAAGTGCTGAACTGCTCCTATTTTTTTCTAATATAAAGTCAAAAATCTGTTTTCTTGTATTTTATCTAACTTACTTGATTGATTGATTGATTGATTGATTGGCTGTTTCAACCTGCCAACTCTGGCATACAATTGTCCAATATACAACTAGGATTTAAAACAATACAAATCAAATTTAAATACAAAAGCTAATATTTGAATAGCATAAAATGAAACAACATATTCAACAGAGTTCACTAATTATCTGAAGGTTAGAAGGAGGAGGCTATTCAAATATTGTGGGAAATACTATTTCATATTGTAGGAAGTTAGCACCCACCCCTCTCCTAGAAGAATGAAATATTTTAGGAAATATTAAAAAGGCAGAATATATTTCCCTGGATGAGAAATGGAGAAACATGTTTTAAAGACAAAGCAGTTTCCACCTTCCTGCCCCCGCTACCTTTGTCAATGGGCCAGAGGCAGAAATCCAATCTCCCCCCTTTGTCAATGGACCATCATCTGCAACACAATAGGACCCATCCAGCAACAGAAATTTACCACATGGCACCTGGGAAGATTACATCAGCCAGCAAGACTAGCTAAAACCCCCAGCCCATTGGAGTCTGACAACCAATCAGGATACTCTTCCTGTGCCCCAGGAAGTTCAAAGCTCAGAGAGGGCATAAAACTAAGGCACGCTCAGCATCTTGGCCCTTTTCTCAAACTCAAACCATGTGATCCTATCCACCATTAAACCATCTTTCCAAGCAGTCTCCATGTTTCCAGTGTCTTTTTCCCCACTTGGAGCTGAACCCAGAAGGATATTTCTTCCACCAATATAAGGTGAGCAGCAGCTGAGAAACCAGGCTTCCATAGTCCCTGAAGATGGCAGGAGCTGATTGAGGGCGCACATAAAGAGCCTGCTCTACTAGAACTTTTTAAAAAGGTAGATGTTACTGAGATACTGCAGATACCCAGGCACTGAACTATATAGAATTTTAAAGGTGACAATTGGCATCTTGAATTGCACCGAAAAACCAATACAGCTCTTGGAACAGAGTTTTTACATGAATATACTTAAGCTGCTGCATTCTGGATGCTCTTATTTGTTTTTTGAAAAAGATTTACATGTTTCTCCATCTTCTGAGACATAGTCTGGGTGGCCAAAAACAATAATAAAAAACAGAATGCAACAATACCACAAATGAGAAGCCAGGTGCCCAATCCAATTGCAGTATATTCATTGAGCTATATAGTGCTATCTTGCTATATTACAATAGGGGGGGGAAAGCCAGCTCTTAATGAAAGTCAAGTTGGTGGGGCCTGTTGGATCTCAAGGGGAAGGGTGTTCCATAGAGCTGGAATGCCTTCCTAGGTCTCAAAGAGTGGCAACATTTAATGGAAGGGGCTTGGAACCTGCTCATTTTATCCGATCTAATGAGATGAACAGATAACGGCAGTCCCATCTACAATGTGTTTTAATAGTTCAATCAAAGGTTTTAACATGAGCTAAGGTATGAGCAATAGAAGTAATGCCTTCTGTTCCCAGAAAAGTAATATTGGCACATAAGGTGAGCTGTGAGTCCAAGATGATCATAATTGTGAACCAGCTCTGTTGGAGGAGTGCAGCGCTACTGAGAACTAACAATAGACTCTCACTGGAATTGGTAGGCTTTCAAATCCCAAGCCACTCTATCATTAGGTCAGTCTGTTCTTCCCCATTCAGATGGTAGGCTCCTGCAATTTGAAAGCATCATTTGTTTGGCACGAGTCATATATTCTCTCCTGAGATAACAGAATAAAAGAGTTGGAAGGGATCTTGGAGGTCTTCTAGTCCAACCCCCTGCTCAAGCAGGGAACCCTGCTTGTAAGGACCTGCCTCAGGCATCTTCTCAGGAAAGTATAACTCTTGAAACAAGTGGTATTTCAAAAGGAACTTTTACTGAGAGAAGTGATTGCAGAGAAGTCAGGCAGAGTCTGAAAATGTGTGTGTGAAGCATTAAGCTAACTTCCCCTGCTCAACCCCCACTGGTAGCCAATATGATGCCGCAAAGGTGTTTTGAGAACTCTGAGCAGACATTTTTGTGTCTACTGAACTAGTCATTATCCAGGGCTTTCTTGAAAGCAGCCGTCATAGTGCTATGACGGCTGCTTTCAAGAAAGCCCTGGATAATGACTAGTTCAGTAGACACAAAAGTCCACTGGTACTTTCTCTTGCTGAGCCCACGTGATCACTAATTGGTGTAATGGGACTAGAGGTTTAATTATTTCTGCTTTCATGCTATTGGGGCATTCTTGACAAAGTGTCAGCCAGGAATTTTTCCCCCCAGGTAAATAGCATAGGGTGAAATTGAATCGCTGGAAGTATTGGTCCCACCGCACTTGCTTAGGGGTTTGCTTTCGAGGGGTTTTTAGAGCTTGTGATAGGTCCATACCTGAAATGGAATTTTATTCCCTTCTAAAAAATGTCTCCAGAAGAGGAGTGCATACCTGACAGTGTATGCTGCTTTCTCACACACAACCCAGCATTGTTCAGTTTTGGTTAGCTTTTTAGACGTGTAAGCACATGGCTGCAGCTTCCTTGCTCATTTTCCTGCATTAAAATGGCCCCCATTGCTACATCACTGGCATCAGCTTGGATAGCAAACAGGAAAAGGGGTCTTTCCATGCCAGGGGCTACTGTGAAACTCAAAATGGGCCCCCATCTGCATTCCTAGGGGTTCGGTGGCAAAAGTGACATGAATGCCCCCACCATGACTGAGCCATACAGCTGGCAGAATGCAATTGGGGTCTTGAACCTCCTCAGACAGATACCCAGCTTCTCTACCAGGGCTGGGCTCACTAAGCATCTGGTGCATCCTGAATCTAGAAGAGCTTTTAGGGATGTTTTCTATCCAGTTCCCAGGAGGGCATGAACGCGACTGGGCCACATACCAAGGGGTCGTTGTCGGTTATCCCCTGGTCTCTTTCTGATCTGTCCCCGTCCCCACACACACACAACACAGCCAGCCGAGGGTTAAGGAAACACTTTGGAACGCACCCAGTTCTTATCTCCCTCTTGGCAGCGATATACACACCGTCTGCCAAGGGACTTTATTTTCACAAACAGACAGATAAGGTACGAACGTTCAAGAAAGTCCAAACAGAAATAATATTCCTCCCAGCAGTTCCGGACGAGGCTTTAGTGACTGTCCAAGGTTTACTTTGTTCGTCACAAGGATCCTTTGACCAGTACCCTCTATTATATAGTCTCTGGGGTGTGGTCCAGTGACTCAGTTCTAATCCCTAGCACGCCTCCTAAGCTGCTGCAAACGTTTATCACGCCTTCGGAGGCGTGCGTCCAGGAATGATGTTTCATTATCACTTTGATTCGAATCAGCTGTCTCCTCTCCCTCGACCGGCACTTGAGACAATGCCAGAGGGGAGGGGCCTGGAGAGGGAGGCCTGGCTGACTCCTCTTCCTCATGCTCGGAGCTTTCTTCCTCCGATGGGACAGGCTCAGAGGGCGGGGCCACAACACTTTCCAACAGGGTCAGAGTTTCCTCCTCATTTAGGTGAGGAGGTGAATTCCACAATCTCTGAGGTCTTCAGAACTGTCTCCTTCACGCGGGGCTACTGTCTCGTGGCTTTTCCTTCTGGTGTTTGGTCCCCTTGCCTGGCAGGGCAGTTAGCTTGACATTCTGCTGCTTGGGAGCCCTCTTTTCTGCATTTGAAGCAGGTGATGGAATGCATTGGTTGAACTTAGGCTTTAGCTCTCTCTTCCTCTCCAGGAGCTACCTCTTCCACACTTTGCTGGTGTGGTATTTGTTTCAGGTTTGGTTGATCTCTACTTTTTCAGCTAGCACACACCAGTTCTGGCGACGGACTAGGGCTCCTCTTAAATAGCTCTGAGCATTTGGAGATCAAGGTAATTCACTGTTATAAAGCTACTGTATAAAAAACTCTAATGCTAACAATTTCAATTGCGAGAAGGTACTGTGAAGAAATGGAAGCTATATGAAATTAAGGCAAAACCTGGAAGAAAAGCAGGCCCATGGGCTGCATGTGGTACACCAAAAAGCCTTTAAAAACTTGTCACCACCCTGAAAGACACACTGCCAACCACACTGCTGTCTGGTTTCTTGCTGACTGCCTCATTGCATGGAAATAAGACATTTCCACAACATTTGAACAGCTCCTTGCTCCTAAACTTCAGGAAATTAATAAAAAATTGCTATTTTGCCAAACCATGGGGGCTAGTTTGCTATAACTATCACTTCTGAGAAGAAATTGGTATTACTCTTCTGAATATGTGCTTTGATTTTATTCTAGTGTAGGGTTTTCTTTTTAAATTTGATTTTTAAATCAAATATCGGTTATGTATCGAGCTATTAGAGTTGACTGATTGGAACAGCCTGTAAATGAATGAATGAATGAATGAATTAATTAATTAATTAATTAATGAGGCAATATGTGATCTAAACTATGCTGCAAAATTAAATAAAATATGCAGACAGTTTTTTAACTAAATGGACTGCCTCTCAAGTTGATGAAATCTACACTGGAAGTATTTATACAGAGGCTACATCATTTTGGTGACTGCTGTTGGAGCAGATTCCTTCATGATTGCTACTTGAGAAATTTATAGCATACATTTTTAAAAAGAAGACTGCTGCACTTCCTTAAGATCAACTTTTTGGAACCTGCATGCCATTAATCAAAGAAGCCAGAGCAAAAATCAATCAGGCAATGCCTTTTCCCCACATTTTGTCCCTCTTTTTCCTTTCACAAACACGTATCCCCATTTATACAATGATGCCATTCCCCAAAATACAACTAATCTACAGCTAAAAAAATCAGCATACCTTTAGATTTTAAAAAAGCTTTTGCATGTTTAAGAGGTTTAATTTCTGAGACTATATTTGTCTTAAAGTCCCCAGCCTCAAATGAATTACATATGTGACTGCAGCTGATAAGCTTTTCTAGATCTGAGTTTGAAAAAAAAATCAGTCAGAGACAAAAGGATAGTGAAAGAAGCTGTATAAAGTTAGCACGCACCCCTCTCCTAGAAGAATGAAATATTTTGAGAAATACTGTATTTCCTCAAAAATAAGACCCTGTCTTATATTTTTTTGAACCCTGAAATAAGCGATTGGCCTTATTGCCATGCGCTCAAAAGCCCGATTGGGCTTATTATCAGGGGATGTCTTATTTTGGGGGAAATGGTATTATAAAAGGCAGGATAAAATATTTCCCCTAGAGAGAAATAAAAATCTTAAGGGAGACAGAAACTCAGAGCTTCAGCTCCCTGCCCCTAGCAGATATTTGGTGCCCATTGAGAAGGACTGGGCCAGCCTATCTACAAAACAAAAGACCTTCAGCTTCAGGGTAATGGGATTAAGACATGACCCTCCAGGACATAATAGGATTATCTAGTAGCAGAGCTCATCGCATTGCAAAATCACCTGGTAACATTGCATCACCCTCCAGGCTTCAACCAAACTTCTCAGACAAAGAGGTTTGTCCACAGCGTTAGCTATGACCCCTACAACAGCCAATAGAATACATGTTCTTGCACAGGAACAGGAAGCTCAAGGGCAAGGCCCAAGAGAAGGTATAAATAACCTTCATTCCCAACTCCATGTGGTCAGCTGCCTAGGATCTCAAACCTGTTCATCAATAAACCATTTTTCCAATCAGCCTCCATATTTCCAGTGTCTTTCTCCCAGCTTGGAACTGAACCAGATGGATATTTCTTCCAACAAAGCTATAAGGAATGAACAGGCAGCAATAATGCTGACAATAATGTTAGTAAATTGTCAACTGCAAGATTTTGGATTGTTGAGCATGAAATAAAAGTAATTCATGAAAAAAAAACTTGTTTCAGAATTTCACATACTTATCTGTATTTTTTTTTTTTTTAGAAAAGATACAGGCTTCTAATTTGTGGCACTTTATAGATTTAACACTTTGATCTTCAATATCACACTCCTTTTTAATTTCTTTATTGCAGTTAATTCAGTACAATTATGTATCAGGAAAGCTTGTGGGAGTGTGAGGCAGGTTGCTCAAATAGTCTTCTAAATTTGGATGGGGATTAGAGCTGCTAAGGTGATTAACCTTTCCCCAGATAACTTGCATTCCAGCTAGGTAGTTCCCTAATAAAAATTAATTAATTTAAAAATTAATAATTAATTAATTATTTAGTGTGTGGCTTATTTTATGGGGATCAGTGTGGCTTATCTTATAGGACAAGATTTAACTTTCTCTTCAATTGAGAGAAGTTAACTTTGCTGGTGGCCTACCGCTGGACCATAGAGAGTATTTTAATTTACTGCATCTGTGTATGGTTTGCAAATTACACAACGGCAGATAGGACAGCACTCCAGAGGGTCAACGCCATTTCCCATAGGATCATTGGTTGCCCTCTCCCCTCTTTGGAAAAGCTTTATAGCTCCCGCTGCCTTAAGAAAGTTCAGAACATTCTTAACGATCCATCTCATCCTGGGCACCCTTTTTTGGAACTATTACCATCTGGCAGACAGTACAGGATAATAAAAACAAGGACAAATAGGCTGAAAAACAGCTGCTATCCCAGGGCAATAACCATATTGAATACAGTATAGTGCAATATCGGGTTTTCAATTTCAATTATATAGAATGTAAAGGATGTATGTTTTTATTTTTATAGTTATAATGTACACTGAAGACTGCATTTAATTTCGTTGTACCATGTGCAATGACAATAAACTAAACTAAACTAAACTAAACAATTCATTTCTGAGCATGATTCAAGGAGGTGATGTTTACTTTTAAAGCCTTACAAGGGATTCTCCTAAGTCTGCTGTAAAGATCAACTGAACTGAACAACTCAGCCTTATTTTTAAAAAATTTATAAACTTTATTAAAACAGATATAAAACACATATAACACATATAACAAAAACATAAAAATACATTATACAATAAACAATTATAAATAATCATTTGAAGCGTTTGTTTCGTAATGGTCTTTCAAGTAATACAGTTATACTTATTCCCCTAAATCTTAATTTAGTAGTTTCTTTTTGCCTTTTCTCCCTCTCCTCTCTTCTCCTCTCTAAGACTTCTGCTTTAATAATCTGTATACTATATATTTGGATTATAACTTTGCTTTCTGGGTTTCTCTTTATAGGTTTATTTGCCCATAAGGAAATATTTGTATACACACTTGTATTTCTATTCTATCTGACTTCTAGTTATATTTCTTCCATTAATAGCCGTATGCCATTGATACCATTTGTTCCCAACTTTATAAAGTTCTTTTTTTTTTTTGTAAATATTTTTTATTATTTTTCAAACATAAACATAAAATATAACTTTCAAGAGCAAAAACTTGATCCGGTCATAGATGGTTACCACTCTTACATTCCTTTAACAAACTCCATTCACAATTTCCCATTACATCTTTAAAAGGTGAATATTCAAAACATAAGAATAAATTTTAACATAAATTCTAACATCCTTATCTATATATATCTATTGTACCAATACAATTTTAATTTCATATTTACTTTAGCTCATTTATATCTAAGTATTAATCCTGCTTATATCTGGTTCTTCTCCACATTGTCTTTATCATCTCTTTTACCATCAGTTGCAAAATACTTTTTAACAATATTCTAATCTCTTGTTCTAATTGTTAACCACGATTTTATCATCTCAAATCTTAATTTCAAACTCAATACATTTCCATTTTTCTTACCATTTATACAACAAAATTCTAACTACATTTCTTGGACTCTTGACCCATTCCATTAAATCTTGATATCTTAAATTTTATCATTGCTTTTACACATTTCAAATTACACAGATTCATCCCAAAGATTTTATTTAAACTAATTACTAGCATGTTCTCCTCCATACATCCTTCTATTGTTTGGCTAATTTCCAGCATATTATGTTTGGCTGATTTCCAGCCTTGGCTGATTTCCAGCATATTCTCCTCTGATCCTCCCACCATTATTGGCTGATTTCCAGCATTTTATGTTGGCTGATTTCCAGCATATCTCCTCCAACTCTCCTCCTATTGCTTAGCTGATTTCCAGCATATTATATTTGGCTGATTTCCAGCATAGTCTCCTCTAGAACTCCCACCATTGTTTGGCTGATTTCCAGCATTTTATTGGCTGATTTCCAGCATATTATATTTGGCTGATTTCCAACATAGTCTCTTCCAAAACTCCCACCATTGTTTGGCTGACTTCCAGCATTTTAACTAGTTTTCACATATTTCCCGAGTCTCAAACTCTTAACTAATTGGTGCCCATCACCTCTTCTAATTCCCTTGCAATATAATTATCTATTTCATGTCAGTTTCCCAACATACTTTTTCAAATTGGTTCTCAATATGATAATCATTTCCAGCATATTTTAAATTAAATCACACATTGTTACTAAGATCTGTGTATCTTCTTGTTTCATTCAATAAAACCATAATTAAACATATTTACCAATCTAACATTGCTTACAAGTTAAAGTCAAAACATATTACATCAAACATTTATTTTTCTTAAAGTTATCTCATATTTATACATACTCTTCTTTAATATTTTAGCCACCTTTATCTCAATCCTCTGTTTTAATTACCATCTCTTATTTTCTATTTTTATTACTCCAAAACCCCTCCAATTTTTATCTAAAAATCATTTATACCTTTAAACTTTTAAACATTACATTTCAATTTAATTACATTTAATTTTATTTTCTTTTTCCTTCCTTCTCCTTTCTGTCCAGCTGTTCCACTTCAAAAGTCTATCTGCTCAATTTAAAAAAATTATGTGTGTCACTTTAATGCTTTTGGAATGTCTGGTTCACATGTGATGCATCAACTTCCTGTCTTTGTTCCTATGCCGCACCCAGTTTTTTTGCTAGGCTTGTTAAATTCCATTGTCAAAAGTCCAAAATATTTTTTCTTTCTTCATAGAATCTCCCAGGGACAGAGTAAGAATCTCCAAAATCCATAATTTTAGTGTTAATTTCAAAATAGTCCAAGGTATAAAGTCATTTACAATGTTTCTTTTCCAAACGAAAGGGAAATCTCTTTAATCCACTCTCCTGCTTAGTCACCGCAGACTCCATGGCAATTATGTAGCCACCCGTCTGTCACTCTTCATTAGCCTTGTTAACTTTCAAAGGTGTAAATTCTAAAAGAAACATTTCTCCAATCAACTCCAAATAAGTAAAAAGAAGAAAAAATCCACTTTTGAAATTGTTAAATGCCAATTATTCCAAATCAAATTTCAAAGTCTGTCATGGGTCTTTGTCTCCAAAAGTTTTTTTTTTTTTTTCAATCCATTTAATTCTGTTATTTTGCCTGGGTCGGTGTCACTCACCCGGCTTCAAGGTATTGCTCTCTCCTCTTCTCTCCAGCACAAGTAGTACCAAAACTTCTTAAGAAAATAGAAGATTATGGAGAGGTGGCTGGTTTAAAGATAAATAGAAATAAATCAAAGTTATTAGTTAAAAACCTGACAAAAACTCAGGAGATAGAATTGGAGAATAGTATACAAATTCAAGCGACCAATAAAATTAAATATTTAGGTATCTGGCTGTCACCAAGATCCTTCTCTATAAAAGAAAATAATCATGATAAACTAATAATACAGATAAAAAAAGACCTGGACAATTGGAAAAACTTACAAATCTCATTTATGGGAAGAATCTCCACTATCAAAATGAATACACTACCAAAATTGCTATACCTGTTCCAAGTCGCCCCAATAAAATTAGAAAAAAACTTTTTTGTGAGCTTAAACAAAATGATTTCTAAATTTATATGGCAGGGGAAACATCCACGAATAAAATTAAAATTACTCCAGGACTCCAAGGAAAGAGGAGGAACAGCACTCCCAGATTGGGAACTTTATTACCAAGCGGCGGGACTAGTATGTGTTAAAGTCTGGATGGAATTGAATAATAGCAGAATATTATCTATTGAAGGCCATGACCTACAAATGGGCTGGCATTCCTTTTTATGGGATGAAAAGTACAAATTACGCACCTATTTTAAAAGACATACACTTAGAAATGCTTTACTACTAATTTGGTTAAAAATTAAAAAACAACAACATACAAAAATCCTGATCTGGTTTTTACTTTCAGAAGCCTTAAAACATCCAAACTTTATAGAACCCAAAAATTAGATATAAAGACCTAATTGACCATCAAGGAAAACTGAAATCCAAACAACAATTGGAAACAGAGTTAAATAGAGAAATTGATTGGTGGACCTTCTCACAGATACAATAGAAACATAAGGAATATATAAAAACATATGAAATATGTAAAGAAACACAGGAACTAGATAAAATTATATTAGATTCTGGAGAGAAACTAATTAGTAAAATTTACAAATTTCTGCTGAGATGGAGGAGGAAATAGTTAAAAACACAATGATTAAATGGATGCAAAATTTTAAATATTCAATAGAATTGGAGAGATAGGAAGGGTATTGCAGGTATTCCAGGTATTCTTTTTTGTTTATTTTAAAAAATGATTGTAATTCTTTTTCTAACATGTGTTTAAATTCCTTTTGTTTACATATCCTTTGATTCATTGTCCACCTCCTAAACCCTTTTTTCCCTTTCCAGTCTACAAGAATTGGGTTATGATCTGCCCATTGATTTACTTCTATTTCTATTTTTTCTGCCCCAGTTCTGATATTCGCAGTCATCCAGGCCATGTCAATTCTAGACCAGGATTGGTGGGGGTGTGAGTAGAAAGTAAATTGGTTCTCATCTTCGTGTGTTTCCCTCCAAACGTCTCTCAAATTTATTTCCATGGCCATGTCAAAAAATTCTTTTGGGAGCATTTCTTTTTTATTATTATTATTATTTTTCCCACTTTTGTAATCTTTTTTCATGTCTACTATCGCGCTGTAGTCTCCAATTAAACAAATATCTTCGTATTCTAATTCTACTATTTTTTTGTGTATTCCCTTAAAAAACTCATTTTGGCTTTGATTGGTGGCATATATTACTACTAATATTTTCCTGTTTTCTAGTACTAACTCAATCATCACGGTTCTGCCTTCCTCGTCTGCATATAATAATTTCGAATCTATTCTTTCTTTTACATAAATTGCTACTCCGCTTTTCTTTTTTTGAATCAGAGATGTATATAATTTTCCTAATTTTGGATTTTCTAATATTTTTTGGTACCCTTTTTTAATGTGTACTTCCTGTAGACATATCATGTCTGCTCCTAATTTTCGTAATTTTGTAAATGTTTGAGATCTTTTCTTCGGTGCATTTAGTTCGTTTATATTTACAGAGAAAAGTTTCATTGCCTCTTCCATTGCCTAATGTATTTGTTTTTTGGTATATCTTGTTTCCATCCGCGTTTTTGATTTTGCACCTTCTCTTTCCTCCCTTTCTTTCTCTTGGCTTTTCCTTACTTCTTTCTCTTGCACCGCTTCTATTTGCTCCTCTTCCTGACTTCTACTTTCTATTTCTTCTTTATTTTCCTGTTCCTCCTCCTGGTTGAAGTGCATGTTATAGAATTCCCTTGCTTTTCCTGGTGTGTCTATTTTATATTTTTTGTCTTCCCAGGTAACCAAGGTCCCCTCTGGAGTTAACCATCTAAACATTATTTTATATCTATTCAATTCAGTTGTTAAAAACTGGTACTGTTGACGTTGGTTTCTGATTCTTCGGATATTTGTTTTAGGATCGTGATTTATTTTCCTTTATATGTCAGCGTTTCTTCCCTGGACTTTCTGTATACCTCATCTCTAATTGATCGTTTCAAGAATCTAACATGCACTTCTCTCACCAGATGATGTCTTCTTATATAATTTGTATGTACACAATATATTTTGTCTAATTGTCCTTTCATTTCTAGTTTGTCTTTTTGTATTATTCCTGACACTATCTCCTCCATTTTTTCTCCCAAGTCTTCATCTTTTTCTTCTATTATATTTTGAAAACAGAGAAAATATGAAGCTTTCTCCATCTCGAGCATTGCTATTAAGTCAGACAGTTCCTTATTTAATTGAGAAGTTTTTTGCTCCATTGCCTCTACTTTTGTCTCTACTTGGTCTATTTTTGTTTCTGCTTTTCTGATTCTTTGTTCGTTTTCTGTTATTGATTGTTGGATATCTCCAATTTTGTCATTCATATTTTTAAAATCCTCTCTCACTTCTCCAATTTCGTTTTTAATCTCTGCGTGAAATGTTCTCATTTCTTCATGATTTTTTGCTATTTTTTTCTTGTGTTTTTAATAATGTTTCCTGGATCATTGAAAACATGCTCTGCATGGCATTTAGTGTCAGTTCCGTTTTTTCTTTCTCCTTTTCTTTTCCTACCATGCTATCTAATGTTTTTTGTTGTAGTGGTGATGCCACCATTGTTGTGGTATTTAGCACTGGTTTCTTCCCTGTTTTCGTTATGGTAGAAGTTGTTGACATTTTTAGTGCCCGTGTAAAGCTTTCCCACACTAGCATATAATTCTTAATCGCTACTTTCCTTTCTCTGTAGCCACACACCTTTGTTACTTCTATCAATATAGAATTTCCACACTTTAATCACACTATCATTAATTATTAATCACTTAACAGTACTTAATTTCACTTCCTACTTTACGATATTTTCAATCAATCAATCTAAGTTATAATTCATTCACCTTCCCCTTTTTCAAACTTTATGAATTCACAATACCATATATATTTCTAAATTATAACATAATTTCCATTTCCCCTTATATATTTTTTCGTTGCTTTATAAAAGCAATATATAAAAATACAATTTATTAAATATAAGAGTAGAAAAAAAGGTAGGAAAAAAGTTTTTTTTTCTTTTCCTTAATAGTACTTAGCGTTTCTTCTCGGGTCCTGTCTGTTGCTGTAAGTATAGCTGTTTCCTGTACTCCGTACGTATCAGTCTTTCTTCCCCTCGAGTCTTAGTCTTTCTGTCTACAGTCGCTGCTGTCGCCGATCTCTTTCTAAGTCCCACAGGCACTTCAAAGGTCCTTTACATTCTTCTTAGCCCTCAGTATTATTTAGATTATACAGTTTATCTCCTTCTTTGGCTCTGTCCTACTCCACCTCCGTCTCAGGATCCTAAGGTTGAGAGTCCTCCAATCTTGCCTAGTCACTCCGTGGGTTTCTTTTTCCTCGCGTTGTTGTTCTTTAACTCCTATTGCGCTTCTCTCTCAAACCGCCGCCGCTAGTTAATCCATCAGCTTTGTGCCCCTCTCAGTCCACGCTGCTCACTGTTTATTCGCCTATTCCATGTGGGGCTCCTTCACTCGACCACTCGAAACTGCTATTCCACTCTTAGCTTCGCTCTAGACGGCCACCATCGCTCCGGTCTGCCTTAAAGGCCGACTTCCTCTCCACCAGTTTAAAGAGGTTTATCTTGTATCCCCTCCGACGTTAGTGCAACGCCCGGGGGCTTCGAGATTTCCCCTTTTATTTCCTGATCTCTACGGGATCGGGAGTACTCTCAAAGAGCTTCTAATAGAGAGTTTTGGGGTTCCAGAAACGGCAACCTTATTTCCTCACCCCTTCACGATGTCGTCACCGCCAGAAGTCTCCATTAATGAATTTAGAGTAGCTATGAAGGGAACTGAACTATAGAACACGCTAAATCTGATTCCATGGTCTCACTTGCAACTTCCTAGCATCCCCCAGGTCAGCAAAAACAACAACAACCCAAACCCAACAAAATGGATGCCAAGGATGTCATTTAAAAGGCTGAGTTGTTCACTACATTCATTTGGACCAAAATGGATTCCTACCGGGCTGCCAAATTAAGAACAATATGAGAGTGATAATAAATGCACTTGAATATTACGAAGCCCACTCGGAGAAACAATCTGCACTGGTTTTCCTCGATGCCCAAAAAGCATTCGATAATTTAAATTGGAAATTCCTAAAAGAACTGTTAAAGAGTATGCAATTTGGACCAAATTTGGAAAACATTATAGGAGAAATTTATACAAAACAAATAGCGAAGGTAATTATGAATGACGATACGACAGACCGATTCGATATAACAAAAGGGGTTAGACAAGGCTGCCCACTTTCTCCACTATTGTACATTTTAACACTGGAGATCTTGTTAAAAAAAATTAGGGAGGATCAAGAAATTAAAGGATTAAAAGTGAGATGAGAAGAATACAAGACCCAGGCCTTTGCCGATGACCTTGTATTTATAGTAGAGGAACCATTAGAAGTAGCACCAAAATTGTTTAAGAAGATAGAGGAATTTGGAGAGGTGGCTGGGCTAAAAATAAACAGAAATAAATTGAAATTAATAGTAAAAAATTTCACGAAGAACCAAGAAAAAGAATTGGAGAACAGTATACAAATTCAAGTAACGAAGAAAATAAAATACCTAGGGATTTGGCTGTCAGCAAGAAGCTCGTCAATAAAAGAAAATAATTATGATAAATTAATAATACAGGTAAAGAGAGATTTGGATAATTGGAGAAATTTACAGATCTCGCTAATGGGAAGAATTTCCACTATTAAAATGAATATCCTACCAAAACTTTTATATCTATTTCAGGTCGCTCCAATAAAATTAGAGAATTTTTTTTTTGAAACATTGAATAAGATTACTTCAAAATTTATATGGCAGGGGAAACGACCACGAATTAAGCTACTTCAAGATGCAAAAGATAGAGGAGGAACAGCACTCCCGGATTGGGAACTTTATTATCAAGCAACGGTGTTATGATGGGTAAAGGACTGGATGCAATTAAAAAACAGCAGAATATTAACAATCGAAGGACATCAACTACAAGCAGGCTGGCATTCCTTCTTATGGGACGAAAGATATAAAACACATAATTATTTTAAAAGACACACAATTAGGAATGCACTATTACAAATATGGCTAAAAATTAAAAAACAATATACAAAAATTCCAAGTTGGCTATCACACCAGAGGCGGTAAGACACCTAAACTTAACAGAACCTAAAAATATAATTAGATATAAAGATCTAATTGAACATCAAGGGAAATTGAAAACCAAACAACAATTGGAAATAGACCTAAATAGGGAAATTGACTGGTGGACTTTTACACAGATCCAATCTAAACATAAGGAACACACAAAAACATACGAAATACATAGGGACAAACAGGAACTAGACAAAATTATATTGGACTCAGAAGAGAAACTAATCAGCAAAATTTATAAATTTCTATTGCGATATAAAATGAAGGAGGAAACAGTAAAGAGTACGATGATTAAATGGATGCAAAACTTTAAATATACAATAGATTTGGAGAAGTGGGAAGAATTATGGCAATACAAAATTAACATTAGCAGTGGCATATAAGGAAAACCAGTTGAAGATGTTTTATAGGTGGCATATGTCGCCCACAAAACTGGCAAAAATGCACCCGAAAAACAGTTCATTACGTTGGAAATGCAAAAAATCACCTTTTATCATTTATGGTAGACGTGCCCGGCAGCAAAGAAATTTTGGTCTAATATCAAGAAATGGTTGGAACAAATAAAGAGTTGGAACAAAGAGAGAAGAAACCAGAAACCTTCCTGTTAGGAATCTTCACAAAAACATACCCCAAAGAAATAAAATACCTGATAATACATATTCTAACAGCAGCTCGGATAACGTACACAAAAAACTGGAAACAGGAAAAAATCCCAACAGAAGAAGAACTAATAGATAAAATCGCACAGTGCGCTGAAATGGATAGATTAACAAAAGAGTTTAAGGAAAAAGAAGAGGTAGAGTATAGAATAAATGGTATCATTGGCATAAGACCACTACTAAAGAAATGTAGATACAAGAAAGATAGAACAAAGATGTAAATATGTATATAAATAATCTCTTATGGGCATATAAATATGAATATGGAAATCCAAAAAAATGGTATAATCCAAATATATAGATTGCTAAGGGGAATTCTAAGGGGGAAAAAAAAGAGGGGGGGAAGGAAAAAGAATAAATTACTAGGCTAAGAATAAGGGCAATAAACTATAACTGTATTAGTTGAAGAACCACTATGAAACAATGCTTTAAAAGAATAATTATTTTTATGTTGTATGTTGTGTATATGTTTTTATATATGTTTTATTTATGTTTTAATAAAATTTATAAATTTTTAAAATTAAATTCATTAATGGGTTGGACTTTTAGCGTGATATACTTACATTTATGAGAATAATCATTCATTATTTTGTGGGACCTATACCACAAGTTGAAAGCCAGAATGAACAATTTGTGAAGTAAATACCATGAATCTCAGAAAATGAATGTCTTGCCAGAACTGAGGTTTGTCTATTTCTCTGACTTAATTTGCAGCCTTCTGGCTGGGCTGCTTTGCATTTATCATAACGAGCTGATAAGGACTATTGCTTCAGTTAACACCTTGCAGGACTCTTGCCTGGACTTTCTTTTGGTGAATGCAGTTAATTCCCAATACATAATTAAAGAGGATTTTTTTTCTTTGCTCTGGAGTCTGTTTCTTGCTTTTGCGAAGGCCAAGTCAGAACATATATAATATGTATGTATGTATGTATGTATGTATGTATGTATGTATGTATGTATATATATGTATATATATATATATGCCAGTGGTGAAATCTGAACTGGTTTACTACAGGTTCGCTAGCCACACGTGCGCCAAATGCATGCTGCATGCACGCATACGCATTGTGCACCAAACGCGAGCTGCGCGCACATACACAGTGCACACCAAAAGGAGGCTTGTAAGTAGAATAGCACGGGGATCAGCTGTGGCATGCGTGGAACCTTTTTAAAAGCAATTTTTTACTTCCTATTGGCCGGAACCAGTAGTAAAAAATGCTTTTAAAAGGTAAAAAAAAATACTCCGACAATCAAAGCTGTGCTGCGCGATCGTCAGAGCCTCTTTTTTACCTTTTAAAAGCATTTTTTTACTACCAGTTCTGGCGAATAGGTAGTAAAAAAATGCTTTTAAAAGGTAAAAAAAGATTCCGACAATCAAACCTGTTTTTTACCTTTTAAAAGCATTTTTTACTACCTATTCGCCCGAGCCGGTAGTAAAAAAATGCCTAAAAAGTAAAAAAAAAAAAAAAAAAAAATTTGACAATGAGCTGAGAGATGCGCGATCATCAGACCTTTTTTTTTTACTTTTTAAAGTTTAAAAATGCTTAAAAAGTAAAAAAAAAAGTTCGGACGATCACGCGTCGCTCAGCTGATCATCAGAACTTTGTTTTTTACATTTTTTACTATCGGTTCGGCGAAGCAGTCCAAACTGGTAGCATTTCACCCCTGATATATGCCTATGAGAACTAGTTTGGTCTAGTGGTTAAGGCACCAAGCTAGAAATTGGATTGTGAATTTGAATACTGCCTTAGCCTTAGCTTTAGCCATGAAAGCCAGCTGGGTGACTTTGGGCCAGTCACTCTTAGCCCAACTCACCTCACAGAGTTGTTGAGAAAATACCGTGTTTCCCCAAAAATACGACATGTCCTGAAAATAAGGCCAAGCCTGATTTTTGGGGTGGGAGTAAATATACGCCCGCCCCCGAAAATAAGACTAGTGAAGGGTTGGGCATGGCCAGCACAGAAAGCAGTCCTTCCTTCCCCAGGTCAGCTAATGGCACCTGGGCAACTTTTAATTTTCAGTGCTAGTTCTTCTTTATCTATTAAACTCAAATTATGTTTCGTTAAGTCCATTTGATTCTTTAAGTTCTTTTTTTGTGAGTCTTTTTGTAGTTCTGTCTCTAATCTTTTATATTCTTCCTTTACATTCCCTGAAAGGGACTTTTCTAAATTTATTCATAATCAGCAAAAGAAGCTCCATTTACCCTCAGGGTTTTTTTTAAGTGTTTTATTATTTTTTTAAAACATAAACATAAAACATATTTTTTCAAAACAAAGCTTTTGATCTGGTCACAAATTAATACAAATCACTAACAAATCTTAATTTTCAATTAACACAATTTAATATTTTACTCAGTTATTTCCCTCAAATCCTTAACTATGCCATTATCTCCAAAAACCTGTTACTTAAATCTTAAATCCTAACCAATTATCATTCTCTTTTTCTCTTTCATTTGCTTAGATGGATATATTTTTAAAGTATAAATTATACAATTATTATAAACATTCATAAAATATTTAATTCCAACATAATCATTCTATTTTTGCTATTGAACTCAACATTTATAATCTTTAATTTCTGCTATTAAACCTAACTTATTCATTTCATTTTAACTATTAATTTCAACATACTCCTCCTTATTTTGGCTATCTCACCTCATTTTATTTTTGCTATAAAACCCAGCATCTTTATCTTTATCTTTGTTGTTAAACCAATCACTTTTATTTCTTGGCTGTTATACACAGCATAACCATTTTGTTTTTTGCTGTTAAACACAACATACTCATTTTTGTTTCTTGGCCGATACACAGCATATTCATTTTTGGTTTGGCTGTTACACAACATTGCCATTTTTGTTTGGCTGTTAAATACAGCATAGTCATTTTTGTTTTCTGGCTGTTACACAGCATATCTATTTTTATTTTTTGGCTGTTAAACACAGCATAATCATAGTTGGTTTAACTATTGATCCCTTCTTAGTCCTTTCTTTGTTGTTTCCATCTATGCATTGCTTATTTTCAGATAATCATATTTATCCTTATCCTTTTCCATGACAATTTAATATTGAGACATGGTTCTTGCTTAAGTCATACCTTTAAATATATTTATAAATTCCTTTTAATATTTTAAATTAATCATATTTATCCTTATTCTTTTTCATAACAATTTAACATTGAAACATGGTTCTTGTTTCAAACATACCTTTAAATATATTTGTAAATTCCTTTTACAAGGAATTTACATTTAACATTCTTAATAATAAAAACTTCCTTTTTATTATTACAATCCACCTTTACAATATTTTATTTTAAATCACATTGTTTAAATCTTCTTTTTTCTTTTTCCAGTCATGTTTATCTTACTTCTTCATTTCCTCGCCTGCAAACATATATTCCTTCCATTTTCAAAGTTTTCGGTTTTGTCCTCCATAAATCATATTAAATCTTTTTCTTATTTTTATTCCGGATATCAAGTCTGCCTCTCTTGAGCCTGGACTTAATCCTTCTTTTGTTCTTGCGCCAATTTTTTAGTTATTGTTGTTCCATTATAGTTTCCTTTTCTTTTCACCAAAATCCAGCTGCCTGCAGACAGGAAAAAAAACTCCTCCGCAAAGTTCCACAGCTTTTATCTGTAAGACTCAGAATTTTCCATAACAAAAAAAGTTACAAAGTTCCTTTTTAAACCAGATGGTGTCTCTCTACAATCCACTTTTTCCATTAGTCATGCAAGTATCCATTATGTGCAATTCTTCTTTTAATTTTAAAAGTAACAAATCTTATTTTTTTTAGAATCCAATTCAAATTTTAAAGTATCCAGTCTTTTTACCATATCTCAATAATTAAATCCCTTAGTTCTGTTCAAAAATTAGTTGTTTCTTGGGTCTTTGTCTCTTTAAGGTTGCAGTTTAAAACTTTCCAAAGCCCCTTTGTTGCACAGCCGCTATTTTAGGCTAGGGGGTCTTCTAAATAATAATATTGCTCCCCACGTTGTTGCAAGCCTGGGTTTGTTGTCACTCACCTGGCTTCAAAGAGCTCCGTTTCACTCCACTTTCCTCCAGCACTTTTCTTAGCCTGGTTGTCCCAACTTCGCCTCCCCCCGCCACCGACTCACAAAGGGTTCCCTCTGACCTCCGAGGAACTTGCCTGTTCCTCTTAGTCATCCAAGGTGCCCCTCCTTTTCCCCCGCCCCTGCAGGACAGTTCCAGTCCGAAGACCCATCGGTGGCGGTTCAGCAGCCAGGGTTTTTGCGGGACTCATGAGAGCCTGCTATTTCCCCGACTGTCTCGCCACGATACCAAACCGGAAGTCCCCTCTAATCTCTTATTCTTCTTCTAGTATCCTTTGATTTTGTTTCTTTTTTCTGTTCTGTTTTCCCCTGTATGTTATAGCTAGTCCTCTAATATAGGCCTTAGCTGTATCCCATATATTTTGTAATGATGTTTCTTACTTTCTGTTCTCTTTTTTTTAAAAAAAAATCTAGTTCTCTTCCCAAAAATTGGGTACATTCCTTTTCTTTTAATATTTCTTGGTCCATCTTGGTGTTCTTTTTTGACCTTTCCATGTAACTTTTATTGGATTATGATCTGTCCAGTTGCTTATTTCTATACTTATTTTTTGTATATTGGCTTTCAGTTCTGCTGTCATCCATATCATATCAATTCTTGACCAGGACATATGTCTATTTGAATAAAGAATATTGGTTTTCTTTGGGATGTATTTCTCGCCAGACATCAAGGTCCAGTTCTATTCTGATTGATTGGATGTCTCTTGCTCTTAGTCCATTATAATTACAACCGCACAATGCTTTCTTTATTTCTAGATCCTACCCTCACAGCAGGACAGGGAACATAAGGGGATGGGGGTATGATGAGTGCTATGGTGGTTAATGACAAAAATAAAAAAGATTTCATTTGATTATTGTAGGTAAGATGGGCATGCAATCCAGTTCTGATCAGCCAATACAAGTCTTGGGCCAGTCACTCATTCTCAACCCTAAGAAGGCAATGACAAGCCACCTCTGAAAATCTTGCCAAGGAAACTGCAGGGACTAGTCCAGGTAGTTGCCAAGAGTCAACACCCCAGCCCAATAGAAAAGACTTTGTAGTGTAGAATTAGTCTTCCAGTTGATGTCAGGGTAATTGAAGTCCCCCATAACTATTGTAGAGTGTTTCCTACATATATTGGTTAGTTGGTTAGCAAAAAGGATATCTATTTTTTCTGCTTGATTGGGTGGCCTATAGTATACACCTATTGCCATATCATTCTTTTTTTCTTTTATATTGACCCATATACATTCTATGCAGTTTTGGTCTTTGGTTTCATGCATTTCTGTAGCAATGTAGTGGTCCTTTACATACAGTGCAACTCCACATCCTTTTTTATGGGGTCTGGTTTTTTTGAACAGTTTGTATCCTTCTATCAGTATGTGCCAGTCATAGGTTACATCCCACCAAGTTTCTGTTATTCCAACTCTATGATATCTGCCTTCAATAATTCAAGTTCACCCTGTTTGTTCTCCAGACTTTGTGTATTTGTATACAGACACTTGCAGGGGTGAAATGTAAAATTTGTTACTACCAGTTCTGTGGGCGTGGCTCGGGGGGGCTTAATGTGACTGGGTGGGCATGGCCAACTTTTTTTTTTTAACTTTTCAAAGCATTTTTTCTAATGCTTTGAAAAGCCTCTGCCGATCAGGCAACTCAGCTGGGATCGTCAGAGACTTTTCAAAGCATTTTTTTTACCACCTCTTCGTCCAAGAGGTTGCAGAAAAAATGCTTTTAAAAGTAAAAAAAAAAAGCCTCTGATGATTGTGTGGCTCAGCTGGGCATTGGGGCAGGGGCGCAGGGATTTTTGCTACCGGTTCTCCGAACCAATCGCTGCCATCGCTACCGGATCGGGTGATCTGGTCCGAACCGGGAGCATTTCACCCCTGGACACTTGAGATCTTTATGCCTGACTCTGGGTATGCTTCCTATGTCTCCTATTTGGTTTGTCTTCCTTCCCATCTCTCCTTCCTTCATTATCTGACTTCCTTTCTAGGGGTTTTTGCTTGGAATTAGGTACTGGAGATCCTAAAGATTGGTCACCCTTCCCCCTCAATTATAGTTTAAAGCCAGTCGCTTTCTGAAAACATTCTACCCATTTTTTGTGAGGAGCAGCCCATCCTTTGCCGAAAGCCCATCATGGAGATAGTACAGAACATGGTCCAGGAATCCAAAGTTGTTTTGGTGACATCAATCCTTTAACCAGTGGTTCACTTCTAGAATTCTTTGTTCTCTTACCGGCTATTGTTCTTTTGTTGGCAAAAAACTACTTGTGCACCTAGGTCCTTGACTTTCTTGCCTAGCTGCTCGTAATCACTCAATATTATTCTCAGGTTCATTTTCGTGTCATTCGTCCCTACATGTAGTAGTAGAACAGGGTAGTAATCTACCTAATTATTTTGGTTAGGTTCTCAGCCACATCCTTGATTTTTGCTCCAGGGAGACAATATACCTCCCTAGATTGTAGGGATGGTCTGCAGATGGCTGGTTCTGTTCCTTTGAGAATAGAATCTCCTATCACCAATACCCGCCTTCCTTTTTTAGAGGGTGCAGTCTGGGGTGCTTTTCCATTTATCCCAGGTGAGTTTGTTGTTGTGACTTTTTTAGGGATGCTGGATGATGTCTTTTTTCTAAAAGGGGTGGGAGGCACTGTGTTGCGGTGGTTCTCCTCCTTTCTCTCTGACCGGTCACAGTCTGTGTTGACAGGGGGGCAGAGGTGAACCCCGAGGCCCCTCATATGTGGGGTGCCGCAAGGGTCGGTCCTCTCGCCCCTCCTGTTCAACATTTATGTGAAGCCGCTGGGCGAGATCATCCGTGGTTTTGGGGTGAAGTACCACCAGTATGCGGACGACACCCAGCTGTACATCTCCACCCCAGACCATCCCAACGATGCCCTTGAAGTGATGTCCCGGTGCCTGGAGGCCGTGCAGATCTGGATGGGGAGGAATAGGCTCAGGCTCAACCCATCCAAGACCGAGTGGCTGTGGTTTCCGACGTCCCGATATAGTCAGTTGGTGCCATCACTGACTATTGGGGGTGAATCATTGGCCCCCACGGAGAGGGCACGCAACTTGGGCGTCCTCCTGGATTCACGGCTGTCTTTAGAAGAACACTTGACGGCCGTGTCCAGGAGGATTTTTCATCAGGTTCGCCTGATTCGCCAGTTGCGTCTCTTTCTGGATTGGGACTCGTTACACACGGTCACTCATGCCCTTGTCACCTCCTGCCTGGACTATTGCAACGCTCTCTACATGGGGCTCCCCTTGAGGAGCACCCGGAGGCTCCAACTGGCGCAGAGTGCGGTCGCGCGCGTGGTAATGGGAGCGACATGGCGTTCCCATGTAACACCTCTCCTGCACGAGCTGCACTGGCTCCCGGTGGTCTTCCGAGTGCGCTTCAAGGTTTTGGTTACCACCTTTAAAGCGCTCCATGGCTTAGGACCTGGGTACTTGCGGGACCGCCTACTACCACCAATAGCCTCCCACCGGCTGGTACACTCCCATAGAGAGGGGCTCCTCCGGGTGCCGTCAGCCAAACAATGTCGACTGGCGGCCCCCAGGGGGAGAGCCTTCTCTGTGGGGGCACCTACTATCTGGAACGAGCTCCCCCCAGAGATATGGAGGATCCCGGATCTGCGCACCTTCCGCCGCACCTTAAAGACCTTATTATTTCACCAGGCGGGCCTGGCCCAATTTTCTCTCTCTTTCATAAAAGATTTTCAATTTTTAAATATCTTTTAGTATCTTATATATTCAATTTTAAAATTGGTTTTAAT
Source organism: Pituophis catenifer annectens (assembly GCF_029215685.1). Lineage (NCBI taxonomy): Eukaryota > Metazoa > Chordata > Lepidosauria > Squamata > Colubridae > Pituophis > Pituophis catenifer. The sequence goes on along the minus strand of NW_027256883.1, from coordinate 102,720,643 downwards.
CAGTTCGGGGTTTTAAATTTGTCGGAGCCAAAACTATTTAATTTGATTTTATTCTACTTTTAAATTTTGTATGGATGTGTTTTTATTGTCTGGCTGTGCACCGCCCTGAGTCCTTCGGGAGTAGGGCGGTATAGAAATCTAATAAAATAAATAAAATAAAATAAATAAATAAATAAATACATGTTTTCTTTGAGGGGGAGTTTGTGGGTCTGTGCATTTTCAACTAGAGGGAGAAATCGTTGCTCAGGTTTTTTTTTTTTTAATTTTTATAAACCTTTATTAACATTTAAAATTCAAAAATACAAGTTAAAATACATCTATAACAAAGATACATCTGTAATAATTGTACAATTCAACATCATTCTGACAGTACATAGTTCTTAACTTTGTTCATCTATTCCCACATATTCCTACTTAACTGACATATTTAAACACATTTTTTATCTTATTTTATTCTATACATTCCTTATTTTTAATTTCTATCCATAGATACCAATTTTCCCAAGGTAAGTAGTATTCCAAGTCTTCCTTATTATTTAGTTCTAAAGTAAGTTTGTCCATTTCTGCACATTTGAAAATTTTCCGGATTATTGCACAGTCTGTTGGTATAGTGGACATTTTCCAGGCTTGCTCGAGTACAATTCTTGCTGCTGTAGTTATATGAATAATTAAATATTTAATTCTTTTAGGGTAATTTCCTTTAATAATCCCCAGAAGAAACATATCAGGTTTCAATTCTATTTTACAGTGTGTGATTTCTTTTAGCCATTTTTGTATTTTAATCCAGAATTTTTTAACTTCTGGGCAAAGCATGGAAGTAGTACCTTGTACTTGTTTGCATTTCCAGCAATTAGGTTTTAGGTGGGGTACATTTTTGAGAGTCTTATTGGGGCTAAATGCCACCGATAGAGCATTTTATACTGGTTTTCTTTATATGTGGCAGATTTTGTTAATGTAGTTTTTCTCTCAAATTCTTTCCCAATCTTCTAACTCAGTGTTGTGCCCAATATTTTTAGCCCATGCTATCATTGATTCCTTTACAATTTCTTCTTCTAAATCAAAATTTAATAAATAATTATATATTTTAGATAGTAATTTCTCTTCCGGGCCTGTTAATAATTTATCTAATTGTATAAATTTCAGTTCAAATCCAAATTCCTCTAAATCTTTTTTGTATCTAGATTGCAATTGAAGATACGGCCACCAATCTATGATTATTCCCTGTTCCTTTAATTCTTGGTTAGATTTTAATGTTCCTCCATTGTCCAAGATTTCATTGTATTTTACCATTTTACCAATATCTAATGTGTTGGGGTAGATCATTGCCTCCATAGTGGATAACCAGCCTGGTATTTTGAGATAATGTTTCTTCCTAATTCCCTCCCAAGTCTGTATCAGTGAATCTCACAGTGTATGTCTATAAAAATATGAATGTGAATGTTTCTTATTTCTGGTGTTCCATATGAAGGCATGCCACCCCATCTGAAGATCATGTCCTTCCAGTGCTAAAATTCTCCTGTTCTTTAAATTAATCCATCCCCTAACCCAAACCAAACTCGCTGCTTTATAATAAGTTTCCCATGCACGGTGTCCAAAGCCACCTCTGCTTCTTCTATCTTGAAGTGAGATTAATTTTATCCTCGCCTTTTTTCTTGCCCATACGAACTTCGTAATCATTTTGTTTAACTCTTTAAAGAAATTCTTACCTAATTTTATAGGAATTGTTTGGAATAAATAGAGTAATTTTGACAAAATAGTCATTTTAATTGTTGCGATTTTCCCTAAGTGACAACTGTAATTTCCGCCATCTTTCTAAATCTTTCCCTATTTGTTGTATTAATTTCATATAACTATCCTTTTTTAATGCTGAACATCTTGCTCTTAACCAAATACCTAAACGTTTCACATTTTTTATGGTTTGAAGTCTCATTCTTTCCTCGAGTTCTCCTTTCTGTTTTTCCTTTAAGTTCTTAACTAACATTTTAGTTTTGTTTTTGTTTTTTGTTAATTTTAAGGCCTGCAGACACCCCCCCCACCCCATATTTCTCTATCTCTTGCAGTAGTATTGGTCCAGATTCCAATGGGTCTTCTATAACAAATACCATATCATCTGCAAATGCCTGCACTTTAAATTCTTCCTGTTTAATTTTGGTTCCTTTTATTTCCGTTTTCTGTCTAATTGTCTGTAATCATATCTCAAGGGTCGGGATAAATAGGTGACAGCCCTGCCTAACTCCTTTCGTTATCTTAAATGAATTTGTAGTCTCCCCATTTATTATTACCCTTGCCTTTTGCATGGAATAGATCGATTCAATCATCTTTTCAAATTTCATCGCTTTAATTTGTCGAATCATAAATTCCCAATTCACATTATTGAAGGCTTTTTGTATTGCCAGGAAGACAATGGCAACTTGTCTTTCTGGATGCACCTCGTAATATTCCAATATATTAATTATTATTCTGGTATTGTTTCTAATTTGTCTCATAGGAATAAATCCATTTTGATCTGTCAAATACTATCATTTAGTATTTTTTTATCCATTCCGCCATAATGTTCATAAATATTTTGTAATCCGAATTTAAGAGTGAGATTGGTCTATAATTCTTGATCTGTCTATTATCTGTGCCTTTTTTAGGGATCAAGGCAGGGGTGAAATGCTCCCGGATCACCGATCCGGTAGCAATGGAGGCGGATGGTTCAGAGAACTGGTAACAAAAATCCCTGCCCCCCTCCGCCCAGCTGAGCCACGCGATCATCAGAGGCTTTTTTTTTTAGTTTTTAAAAGCATTTTTCTACAACCTCTTTGGCAGAAAAAATGTAAAAGTAAAAAAAAAAAGCCTCTGATGATTGCGCGGCTCAACTGGAATCGTCAGAGGCTTTTAAAAGCATTTTTTCTACAACCTCTTCAGCTGAAGAGATTGTAGGGGGGAAAATGCTTTTTTTTAACAAATCTCCAGATGTCTAATAGATTTAATTCTTCTGCCATTTCAAAAAAAAAACTTTGGGTAAAATGTTCCTTTTTATTTTTGTTTTTTGGTTATTTGCATAATCTTTTTTAATGTCCACTATTGCATTATAATTACCAATCAAACAACCTTGTCTTTATTTTTTTTATTTTTTTATTTATTGATTAGCCTTTGGGCCATATCAAAGTACAGAGTTCCAGAAACAAATCATTACAAAAGTTTGGTAAAACAATTTAAATGAAATTGGAATAACGCACGATTAAAAATGCAATTAGAATAAAATACGATCTAAAATGAAATCGGAATAAAATATAATCATTTGAGATACAATTTAAATATGATTAAAATTATATTATAATGTCACCCCTGCATCTACCCAATCAGTCTTAAAACTACTATTAAAATTACATTATTAGATCAAATGGTCTTTCCTACAATCTACCACATTCTGCTGCACCAACTTTGTCCTTTTTTCCATCAACTTTACCGCAAATTTGGCAATCCATTTCACCAACTGCAAGTTAGAACCTAACAGACAATGTTGCAAGAAGTGCTCTTTAGACTTAGGGGTGCTGGTATAAAAGATCCTGCCCAGTTGATGTTCCCTCAAATCTGAGTATAGGGGGCAATCAAAAATTACATGGGACGTTGTTTCAACTTCCCCCATCCCACATAAACACTCTTTCTCTTACACCTTTCTCTTATACCTACCCCAAAGCATGTTTGTTTGAAGTTGGTCTAATCTCAATTTGGTAAAAAATCTCCTTATGATGGGAAATAAAGGCACAATTAAATATTTTTCTATTTTAAAAATTTGTTTATTGGCTGATAACCAGGGGCAAACTTTTACTGCTGTCACCTGTGCAATATCCGATTGGGCACTTATGTCCTTAAATCTCTGTGCAATCCAATTTCGGATCTGCCTATGATCATACTGCTGCCAATTTAAAGGAATACCAGAGCTAGATACCTGCTTCAGAACTCTTGATAACCAATTATTTTTATTACTTGAGATAATCTGCTCCATTAGTGCTAATTTTGGTAACCTCCCTTCCTCCATCTCAATTATTCTTAACCAATAATAAACAGTCTTCAACAAGGCCCTAGTGCCAATCGCATGGACTTCTGTTTCTGCCCTTACTACACATGCTGGGGTTCCAGGAGACACTGCCAAAATTCTCCTCAGGAACTTATTTTGAGGAGTTTCCAGACCAGGCAACTTAACCGACCCCCATATTTCTGCCCCATAAGTAAATACTGGTTCGATTTCCGCCTGGAAGACCTTTAGCACTGGGATTAATGAAGATGGAGTTTTCTCTAAAATAAGTTTGTTTAATTGAGCCATCCGAGCCATGGCCTTCCGAGCTCCGGCTTTTACCTGCTTATTCCATTTGCCATTTGTCTGAAATACTAGCCCTAAATAGGTAAATGACTGAACTTGTTCTATTCTTCTGTCATTTTAGCTACTCTACATCTCCTCATATTTTGTTGCCTGCTAAATATCATTACATTTGATTTCTCTCTGTTAATTGTCAAGCGATTTTTTATACAATATGCTGCCAACCTCCCGAGTGACCTTCGTAGCCCCACCTGTGAGGCCGACAGCAAAATTATATCATCGGCATATAACAAGCAATTGACCTGTCTTGTTCCTATACTAGGCCCATGGAGTGATGTATCTTCCAAACATTTTGGAAGGTCATTTAAATATAAGTTGAAAAGTGTTGGGGCTAAGATGCAACCTTGTCTGACACCCTTCTTTATTGGGATTGCATTTGTTACCGATCCTGTCCTATTCACTCGAACTCTTACTTGGGTTTCCGTGTATAACAATCTAATTAGATATAACAATTTCTTTTCAATTCCCATGGCCTCTAATTTATCCCATAAAATTTGTCTATCAATTGTGTCGAAGGCTGCCTTCAAGTCTATGAATGCCACACAGTGGTTTTTTCCAAAATGTAAACTTTGTTATTAGATGGTCCAGCACAAAACAATTATCCATAGTAGATCTTCCGCTCCTGAAACCTGACTGTTCTTCAGCTAGAATGTTATTTCTCATTATCCAGTCCTCTAATTTATGAAGCAAATGCTTAGCATAAATTTTTGCTGAAATATCAATTAGACTAATTAATCGGAAATTATCTGGGTTATCTCTAGAGCCTTTTTATGTAAGGGGATAATTATTGATGAACGCCAACTGGCAGGAATTTGCCCTGTTCTATTGATAAAAGTAAAGAGACCCGCCAGGACTGGCGCCCACCAGGCTATGTTATCTTTAAATAACGATGCCGGGAGTGCATCCTGTCCTGGAGCTTTGTTTGTCTTCAGGGAGGAAATTAAACTCCTCACCTCCATGATTGACACTTCTTCCCACTGGGATAAGGCTTCATATTCCGGTATCAAGCTCAGAGAGGATATAGCCTCATCAAAGCTTTCCGCTACTGCTGGAGTGGCCAAATGCTTCTCCCAACTTTCTGAACTAATGTTTGGGTCACTTAATTGGTTTTCTATCTCTAATAATTTTTGAGACCTCCAACCAGAATAGTGTGGGTGAGGCCAGCTTTGCTGCCTGTTCTAGGCCAACCCATAAGTTGTCAATATAGGAGGCCTTTTTTCTCTTCAATAGCTGCTTATATTTCTGCCTTATGGTAATATACTCCTTCTATAATTCCATGTTTGGGCTGATTAAGTATCTCCTAAGTGATTTCCTAAGCTGTTTTTTCTTTTCCTTACAGTCGTTATCAAACCATGTTGAGTAACTAGAATCAGACTGGCCCATTGGCTTGGTAGTCATGGAAAAATGCTTCAATTTATAGCATATTTCCACAAAATATACTATAAGCTCTTGTTCACCCGTACTATTTGAGCATATATGCGCTAAGTCTTCCATACGTGGTGAATTCAGTCACTGCTTTGTTATCAATCCTCTTCCATGTTAGTCTTCTCTCATGGGCTATTTCTAAGTTGAAGCCTATTTGTTGAATTGTTTGATTCCTTTTCCTTAAGTTGGAAGGGATTGCCAGGGACGTCTCAATCGGAAGATGATCACTTTCTGGCCTTGGTAACGTCAAGACTGAAGTTGCCCCTGATACTAAGCTGTGAGAAACACAAAAATAATCAATAGAACTACATGCCTTAGGGCCAAAAAAAGTTATGGGGTACCTTCTAACCTCCGAATACTGGCCTACAATTTGAAGGTTACCGTTGTATACCATTGTTTTTTTTTTAATTTTTTTTTTATTCATTTTATATTTTAAATTACTAACATTACAAACAACATATACAATATTTCACCCTGTGCTATACATAAGAAAGGAAGATTTGGTTCTTCGGATATATCCTCATGATCGCCAAAATCCACGTTCTCGGGGTACAGGTACTGAAGCATCCAATTTTCCCAGCGCATAGTCCACAAATGGTTTCCAAATTTTCCAGAAAATATCTTCTTTATAGTCACCATTTCTAATTTTAATATCACATGTCATTTTATCATTTAAAGCTAATTTCCACATTTCACAATACCATTCTTCTATTCTAAAATTCACATCTAATTTCCAATATCTGGCTATTATAATTCTACCCATTATAATCATAATTCTAATCAATTCTTTCTCATATTTTGTTGGTTCTATTTCCTTAATTATCAACAGTAATATAGTTTCTGGTCTCAATATTATTGCTTTCCCCATCATTTCAAATATCATTTCCTCCAATTGTTGCCAAAACTTTTTAACTTTATCACATTTGTACCACATATGTTCATAAGTCCCTAATTCCATGTCACATCTCCAACATTGTTTACTAATTTTTTTATCCATCAATGACAATCTTAATGGAGTCAAATACCATTTCCAAACAACCTTATAATTATGCTCTTTAATCCTCACAGATAAAGTCTTCATAATTCTACTCTTCCAATTCACGTTCCAATCTAAATCTGATATTTTAATATTAAGTTCTTTTTCCCAATTCATCTTCATCACCCTTTGTGGTTTTCCATCAAAATTTATAATCTTATATATCTTACTAACGAGTCCCTTTAGCCCAATTTCATCTTTCATAATTTGGAATACTAAATATTCAAATTCAGTTTTACTTCTACTTATCGAACAATTGTACCTTACCTTCTTAGTCCATTTTTCTATCTGTATTTTTTCAAACCAGCCTAAACCCAATTTTTCAATGATTTCTTTTTTCCTCCTTTCATTTTCTGAAGTTTTTAACCAATCTATTATAGTTTGTATATTTTCATCTTCCATTACCCTATCACGACTTATATTAGTTTTAATCGGCCAATTTTCAATTGTCTTCCCTAAGAAAATTATATCTGGAATTAAAATTTTAACAAATTTGTTCCAAATTTTACTCAGTCCCTTTAACCAATAGCTATTAATTACACATTTTGATTTTGCTTTATCTAAAAACCATGTTGAGCCAAATCTCTTGATGTCCTTTAATTCTAAATCTCTCCAATGACTATCTTCACCTTTAAATATTTTTACCACAGTCCGAATAGCATAAGCCCAATAATAATTGAGTAGTTTGGGGATTCCTAATCCACCTTCCTTTTGATTTTGATACCACATTTTCTTTACTAATCTAGGTCTTTTCCCACCATTGCAAAATTTATCCAATTTCTTCTGATATCCTTCAATATCTTTCTCTGTCAAGTTTAACGGTAACATCTCAAATAAAAAATTAAACTTTGGCAACAACATCGTCTTACACATTGCAATTCTACCAAACCAAGACAACTTTATCATTTTATATTTATCTATCTTTTTCTCAATTTCATTCATCACCACATCATAATTTAATTTTTTCATTTCTTTAACTTTGAGTGAAAGTGTTATGCCCAAATATTTCAATGTTTTTTTAATCCTTATCCCAAGTTGTTCTTGCATATTCTCCCACTTCTTACCATTATTATTCATTAATAATTCAGATTTTGACCAATTTATTTTCAAACCTGTCATTTCCTCAAATTCTTCCAAATGCTTATGTATCTTTTTCAAATCTTTCTCTATATCTTTCAAAATAATCAAAGTATCATCCGCATACAGATTTATCTTATATCCCTTATACCCTTCCAATTCTTCATCTTTTTCTATCATTTTAGTCAAAATTTCCATAACCAATAAAAATAATGTTGGAGACAGGGGACATCCTTGTCTTGTACCCGCTTCCAATCTTATCTCTTCTGTCAGCCTTCCATTCACATTCACTCTTGCACTACTTTTTTGATACAGTTTTGAAATAACATGTATAAACTTATTACCAAAACCTCAACAATTGTTTTAATAGTTTCCCATTGTACAGAGTCAAAAGCTTTAAAAATATCTAATGATATTATACCTATTTTATCAGCATTATATTCAGCAACATCTATAATATTTAATACTCTTCTGACAATATCACTCATGTATCTATCCTTCACAAAACCTACTTGGTTATAACTTATATATCTATCTATAAATCTACTTAATCTATTACTTATAATGGCAGTAAATATCTTTGCATCTTGATTAATCAAAGAGATGGGCCGATAGGACTCAATCCTTTCTAAGTCTTTATCTGGTTTAGGGATTATAGATATCACCGTTCTGTTCCATGACAACGGAACTTCTCCACCATGTAAAATTCCGTTAAATAGTTTTTGCAATTTTGGTATTATTATTTCCTTAAATTCTTTATAAAACTCAGCAGGTAATCCATCTTCACCTGGAGCTTTCCCTAATTTTATTTTTTGTATTACTCCATTAATCTCATCTTGTGTTATATCTTCTTCCATTAAATCTTTATATGTTTGGTCAATTTTCACAACATGTTTTTCTAAATAGCTTCTCAGTTTTCCCCGATCAATTAATTTTTTCGAATATAAATTTTGAAAAAAGTTCCTGACCACTTCACATTTTTCTAATTTTTTATAGCGTCTTATACCCTTATCATCTATCAAGGCTCCAATTTCTCTCTTCTCTCTTTTATTTTTCGCCATCCTTGCCAATAACTTAAGAGTTTATATTGCTAAATTCAAAAAAATTCCTATTTAAATATCTCATATTCTTTTTTACCAATTCTATATCTTCTTCTATCAATTTATTTTTTAGCAAATTTAATTCCTCCAAAAAAATTGTATACCATTGTTAGAAATTTCCCCCCATCTTTGTTCTTTTTCCTATGTTGGGAGACCCATGATTGTTGGTTATGTAAATATCCATCTGGAATTGTACCATTTTCAATAAAAGGTTCCAACGAGGGACCCACACGCGCGTTAAAGTCTCCTGCCAAAATTAGAGGTGTTTTTATAAATTTTTTACGTATATCTAATATTTTTACCTCTAGAGCCTCCCACAAATCACCCATTGCTGGATTAACATACACATTTACAAATACCATTGACTTCCCTTCATATGCCAAATGGATTGCTTGAAGGGCCGGAATCCGAGCATATCTCATTTCCCTTCCATCCTAGTTCGGCTTTTACCAAGATGCCCAATCCTCCTGAGACTCTTCCCTTTTTAGCTACTCTCTTTCTGGCAGCTGCCAAATATTAAACCCGGGGAGCTCAATGGGGGTCTCATCACTGCTAACCCAAGTCTCCTGCAAGGCAATTACATGGTACCTGTTTAAAAATTTAATATAGTCGTCTGTGCACCAACTTCCTCTCCATCCTGCCACATTCCAAGAGAGGAAGTGTACTCTTGAAGGAAGTGATTGCTCGCTATTTCCTAGTCAGGCTTCTTCCTCCCACCCATCCTCCCTCATTTACACTCACACACCCATTTAATCGCCTGAGCTCCATAGAAGTCTGTTCGGGTGTCATAACACTGCCTGTTACTTTCGGGCTTGCAGGTCCATGGGCTCTATTAATCTCTGCCTCCACGATAAATGATTTTACATGAGGCACTGCGTTTATGTCGTTTCTTGGTATCATCTTTGCCACTAAGGGGGACTGGGGGATTCCTTCCTGGGTGCCTTCCATCTCCAATGTTTGTCCCACAACACTTTGCATTATCAAATCTGCTGTCTTTGGCACTTTGTGCTGTATAGACGTGGGCATCAGGCTTCCTGGGCTTATAGGCTGCTGACTCTCCGGAATTGCGTCATGCTTTGAAGGGGGTTGAACAATCGACGCCAAAGGAGCGGCAGAGGAAATGGTCTGCTTCAGCAGCTTCCTCGCCTCTTTAAGTTTTTAAGTACTTCTTGCTGCTCCGTTAGTGAAAGTGAGGAAAAAGTTTCCAAACAGGCAGAATCAAATGTCTCATCTTGCACCAAGCCAATTGAAGGAAGTTTCACATCAGCTGGATCCAAAACCCTAACCGACATTTCCTCTGTCCCCTAAATCTCCTCCCTGCCTCGGCCAGCCTGCTTTCCCTATTCAGTCCACTTTAACAATCAACTGTCCCATGCACTGCCACGCTCTCCCCAGGGGCTCTCTGGATCAGCGGGCTGACCTCACCACTAGAAAAAACTCAGGTAGGTAAAATTTGATAAAAAGCCAAGAATCCTCTCATTCGCATAAGCAGGCTTGGAAAGAGCTGTTGTTTGAACTTAAAAAGAATTCTGAAATAATTATCACGTTGTGGAAGATATTCATATGCTGCCAAATCTATTGCCCCCTTGTCACTCTGAGTAAGCTGAGACAAAGAGGTCACTATCCGTCTTTTTGAAGACCATCTACCCGCATTTATCTCAGAATTATATATATTCAATACAATCTGCTCCTTCAACAATCGCCTGTTTCCCCCCCCCCCCCACTCCTGTACCCTAGGATTTCAGGCCCAACCAGCTCACCATCTCTTTTTTTTCCTCCACGCTTACAGTCAATATGCTGTCCGCTGGCTCTTTCCCTCGGTTGCACCATTGATGGTATCTGGCCAGGTCGTTCTGTCTGGCAGCCAGTTGAACATACCTGAGGCTTTTTCATCTGTGCCGCAGCAATAAAATTAATCACAGAGTCCAACTTTAAATGCACCTCTGCAAACTGGTCAAAAATGGCCAAGACTGTCTGAGAAGTGAGCATGCTGTGCCGGCTAATAAAATCCCTTGTACTATCACTTAGCTGGTTTTCAAGTCCTAAAGCTAATTCACTGTGGTTGTAAAACTCCAACTCTAGGCCCTTATCCCGGCCTGGAGCTGATTCATTTAAAATTGCTGAGTCATTTGTCATCTGATTACGTGGAGGGGTTCGCAAGCCTCTTAACTGGCTTCTTGACTGGCTCTCCTCAGCCTGCAGTTCCCATTCCAGGGGAGAATCCCCAAACAATGCCAAAGCTTCACAGCTATCCGGCAGGGAAAGTGGGGAGGATGCACGACCCACTGTTGATTGTATAGGCTGACAAAATCCGTCAATTTTCTGTTGTTTTTGTGGATTGGTTCCACCTTCCTTACTGTTTGGTGAGCACTGTGCCATCTTTCTTTTCTTCCCCTTGAGAGAGGCCATCTGAATTCCAGTTATACACAGCTGCAAAGGTTCTTCCATGGGGCAAATTAGTCACTGCATGAAGAAGCCACAGTCAGGATCTTAGGTTGACTGTGCGTTGGAGAGCTGCCATGGATAGCTGGTTTGCTTAGTAGGGAAGGCTTTCATCTCATTCACTAAATGCTTTACTAGCTGGAGTAAAAAGCTGAGATAAAAGCTGGAGTAAAAAATGAACCTTTCAAATAGTAAGATTGAGACTTTTTAAATTTAAAAGTTAGAAGTTAAAAATTAAAATTGATTTAAAATAGAGTGTTTTTTTATTTAAAAAATAAAAATAGAGAGTAAAAAGTAAAAAGGAGAACAAAGTTAAAAGTTAAAAATTGATTTAAAAGTCAAAAGAGTATTTTTAAAAAAGGATAAAAATAGAGAGTAAAAAGGAGAGCAGACTCAAAGCTGCTACTCACTCCCTCACACTTACCTTGTCATTCCCTATCTCTATTATCTTTTATAAAAGTCCACTTGGTTCTTGGGCGCATATAACACCACTAGCAAAATATTTTTTTGACCCATTACTATTTTGATTATCAACATTCTACCTCTTGTGTCTGTATATATTTGTTTAGCCATGATCCCCTCTCCTCTTTTTTTTTCTTCTGCCAATGTTAAATAAAGTTTCTGTTACAGGATCCATGGATCAGGCCCAATAATAGACATGAGTCAGTCATTCAAATAAATCTCCTTTATTTACAGGTTCGTCCATACATTACAAGTATCATCTGGAAGAAGCATCTGGAGTAGTGAGGGGCAACCTTATATACCCATGGGGCGGAGTCTCAGATAAGGAGTGGTTTGGGGAGGGGGCAGTCTGGGCTCACGCTTGTGTTAACCCCTTTGCAGGCTCTAGTGCGGGTAGGGCATTTACTTGTGACAAATCCCCCTCTAAATGCCTAGCCCGTGATTGTGTGTTGAGTTCCTCATGGGGAACATAAGGCCTGACGCTTAGTTTGGATACTAGGTATGAGTGTTGTTTACTTAGCAGTGGTTTCGTCAGGATGTCAGCAGTCTGTTCTTCTGTGTCACAGTGGACGGTCTTTATGAATCCGATTTTTGAGAGCTGCCTCACATGCTTGTGTTTTATGTCAATGTGCCTGGACCTTTGTCCCACCGCATTGGCCTTGGATATTTCTATGGCAGCTCTGTTGTCTTCATGGATAGTTATCGGATATGTGGGGTCGGCCCAGATGCTGATGAGCAGGTCGTCGAGCCATATGAGATTGTTGGCGGCCTTGGATAGGCATATATACTCCACCTCAGTGGTCGAGGTAGCTACCAAATTTTGTTTGCCCGTGTACCAGTGCACTGGGCTATCGTTTAGGTAGAATACGTACCCCGAGGTGCTCTTCCTGCTCTTGGTGTCTCCGGCCCAATCAGCATCGGCGTAGCAGGTGAGGACTTGGATGTACTTGGCTAGACGCTAGATGTACTTGGCTCTAGGAGCAGGCAGGCATCGGCGCTGTACTTTAGGTATCTTAGTACTCTCTTTACAGCGTCCCAGTGATACATGGTGGGTCTACCTACGTGCCTGGACAGTAGATTAACTGATAGGGCGATGTCTGGCCTTGTCCAGTTGGCGATGTACAGGAGTGAGCCTATGGTGGACCTGTACAGGGTGTTGTCCTTGAATTCTGGAGACTCGCCATGCGTATTCTTTAGAAAGTCCGGTTGCATGGGGGTCTCACAGCCTTTGGCATCCGCCATGTTGCACTTGTGCAATAGTTCGTTTATTTTCTCTTTCTGAGACAGCCGGAACCCCTTGGGGGTTTTATCGATCTGCACCCCTAAGTACTTGTTTATTCTTCCTAGGTATTGAAATTGAAATGTGAAGTGCGCGTTCAGCCTGTGAGCAAATGCTTCACGCTTGTCCTTGTGCTTGCTGATATATAGGATGTTGTCCATGTAGACTAGGATGTACTCAGGGGGTCCTTCTCCTCTTCTGGTGAAGAAACAGTTGTCGGCTGTGGTTGCTATAAATCCCATTGACTCCAAGACTTTGACTAAGCACTCGTATCAGCGTTTGCCGGATTGTTTCAGTCCATAGAGCAGCCAGGTGTCCCCTTTGTTGGTCTCTTTACTGTGAGGCGCTCTGACGTATATTTCCTTATCTAGCTTGGCGTGTAAGTAGGCCGTCTGTACGTCAAATTGATGTACCTCTAACCCTAGTACGGAGGCAATTACTAGGGCACTCTTGACGCTTTCCGCCCTCACGGTAGGGGAATACGTGTCGGTGTAATCCTCCGGGAACCCCTGGGCGAATCCTTGAGCAACCAACCTGGCCTTGTATAGGTTTTTGCCCCACTCTAAGTTTTTGATCTTGAAGATCCATTTGGTACCTATCGTGTTTTTGCCCTCTGGGACCTCAGTTGGGGTGAAAACTTCTAGTTCCTTTAGGCTGTCCATCTCCTTAGTCATGGCTGACTCCCACCTTGACCTCTCCTTGTGCGGCAGTTTCAGTACCTCTTCGTACTGGGTGTAATGGGGGATGTGTGAATGTGCATTATGTAGTCATCAAACCTTTTGGGCAACTGGTTTCTGGTTGTCCTAACTGGCCTGTCTGTTATGTGTTCATTATCGTGTAGGTACCTGGCTTCCTTTTGTGTCAGTGAGTCTACTGACTACTTACATACATGATAATTTTTTAGGATCTAAATGCCATCTATAAAACATTTTATAAAAATTTTCTCTTAAATTTTGTGCTTGTGTAAATTTTACATTTCTAATCCAAATCTTTTCCCAAGTCTCCATCATTACTGGCTCTTGAAAATTTTGTGCCCATTTAATCATACAGTCTTTAACCAATTCCGTCTCAGAATCTATTTCCAATAAAGCATTATACAACCTTTTAATATGCATTTGTTTTTGATCTCTAATTTGTTTTACCAAATTCTCCTCATTTTGCACAAAGCCAGTTTTTTGATCTGCCTTCCATCTAGCTTGAAGTTGACCGTACTGAAACCATGTATAAATTATACCTTCTTCTCTCAGTATATCTAAAGATTTCAAATACATTACCCCCCTTTCCATAATAAGAAGCTCTTTATAGGTAATCACCTCCTGTTTTTGTTCTATATTTTCTATTGCATGTCTAGGATTTGCCCATAAAGGTATCTTATAATTTAACTTATATTGATATTTTTTTCAAACCCTTAACAAAGCATTTCTTAATATATGAACCTTAAATACTTTATCCACTTTTTTGTCATATAACAAATAGGCATGCCATCCATATAACAAATCATAACCTTCTAAATTCAAAATTCTCCCCTCAGTTAAATTAAACCAATCACTAATTTGTGATAAAACCGCTGCTTCATAATATAATCTTAAATTAGGCATTTTAAGACCCCCTCTTTCACGTGTATCTTGTATAATTTTCATTTTTATTCTGGGTTTTTTCCCAGCCCAAATAAAAGTATTAACACCTTTCTGCCATTCTCTCAGATTTTCATCTTTCTTAAGCACAGGTATCATTTGGAACAAAAATAAAAATCTAGGTAAAACATTCATTTTAATTGCTGCAATTCTTCCCAATAAAGACAACTGTAATTTTTTCCAATTTTCCATATCCTTCTGTACCTTCTGTACCTCATAATTGTTTCTGTATAATTTTGTATTTGAAGCTGCTATGTATACCCCTAGATATTTAACCTTTTTAACTATTTCAAAATCTGTTAATCTTGCTAGTTTATCTCTTTCAAGTATAGTCATATTTTTAACTATAATCTTTGTCTTATGTGAATTAACTTTAAATCCTGATACTTTCCCGTATTGATCAATTATATCCAATATATATGGAGCCGACTCTATAGGTTGGGATAAAGTAATAACCAAGAGCAAATGCTCTTAATCTATAATCTTGTTGTCTAATTACAATACCCTTCAATTTTTCTGAATCACGTATCTTGTTCAATAGTACCTCCAAAGTCAAAATAAATAATAGTGGGGACAGAGGACACCCCTGCCTTGTTCCTTTCTCAATTTTAAAAGCCTCTGTTAAACCTCCATTAACTATAATTTGTGCTGTTTGCTGCTGGTATATCGCTCTAATTGATTGTGTAAAATATTCCCCAAAGTGCATTTTCTCTATTATTTTGAACAAAAATTGCCAGTTCAAACGATCAAATGCCTTCTCTGCATCCAAAAATATAAACGCTGCAGGGACTTGATTATTTTTTTCCAAATATTCCAGTAAGTTTACAATTTGTCTAACATTATATCTCATTTGTCTCCCTTTTATAAACCCTGATTGATCATTGTGAATTATTTGTTGCATAACTGGCATTAATCTATTTTAGCAAAAATCTTATAATCAGTATTCAGAAGTGAAATTGGCCTGAAATTCTCAGGTTTAATGGAATTTTGGTCCTCCTTTGGAATTAGTGAGACAAAGGCTATTTTCCAAGAAGGTGGTACTCCTCCTCCTACTTGTATTTTATTAAATAAAATTTTTAGTGGTTCTAACATTTCAGATTGTAAATGTTTATAATAAACAGCTGTTAGTCCATCTGTTCCCGGAGCCTTACCTATTTTTAATTGTTTAATTGCCCCAACAATTTCCTCGGAAGTTATTGGCTGATTCAATCTCTCTCTCTGTTCCAGCGTTAATTCAGGAATCTCCATCTTTAAATATCTATCAATATCAGCATCTTGAATTGCATCTTTAGCATATAACTTTGTATAAAACTCCAAAAAAGCCTTTTTTATTAAATTCTGTTGATAAATCTCTTTACCTCTAAATTCTATCTTGTCTATAACACGTGATTTCTGTTTTTTCCTCATCATGTAAGCCAACCATCTCCCAGGTTTATTAGCATTACAAAATGTATTATGTCTGGCATATTGTATGCTGGTTGCTACTTGCCCAGCCATTAACATATTAAATTGCTCTCTTAAAATATTAATCATATCTTTTGCCTTTTTATCTCCCGGGTTAATTATAAGCAATTGTTCTTTCTTTTTAATTTCCTCCTCTATCTCTTTCCGTCTATTTTGTTGTTTTAACCTATATTTATTATTCAAAAAAATTAATGTTCCTCTCATATATGCCTTACACGCATCCCATACCATCTCCATCGAAGTTCCTTTATTCATATTGTTAATAAAAAATTCTTTCATTTGTTTTTTAAGCTCACACAAATTATCTTCATATCTAAATAGATTCTCATTTAACCTCCAAGACCTCCTTTCCCCTCTTTCCTGCTCTAGTTCCACCCAAACCGGGCTGTGATCAGTTAAAGTTCTTGGACATATCTTCGTACTCTTCACCCTAGAAAAAAGATCATTTGTAGTTAATATCAAGCCTAGAAAAAGATTGATGCCTATCTGAAAAAAAAGTAAAATCGCTCTCCAATACGTTCCTTTCTCTCCAAATGTCTCTGAGTTCCATATCCTCCAAGATATCAAAAAAAGATTTAGGCAACTTAGCACGCATGGAAATCTTGGAAAGACTTTTTTTATCTTTCTGGGTATTTAATACCCCATTCCAATCACCCATTAGAAGTAAAGATCTATAATCCCATTGTAATATTTTGGTATGTAAAAGTTTGTAAAATTTATCTTGTTGTTGATTAGGTGCGTATACTCCAATTACAAGCAGCTTCCCATTCTGTGTTGTTAATTCGATTGCAATATATCTACCTTGAGTGTCAGCCTCAATTAAATTGGCCACTAAGCCTCTTTTAACTTATATAACTAGGCCATTTTTCTTTTCTGGTGCTGATGCCACAAAATGTGTACCTAATTTCGAATTTATCAAGTACTTTTGATCTGAGGATTTAATATGCGTTTCTTGCAAACAAATGACATCGTTCTGAAATTGCTTCAAATAGTGAAATATTTTCTTTCTTTTTTGTGGAGAATTTAAACCGTTAACATTCCAAGATAATTTATTTGCCATCTCTGGGCGTTCCAAGCTTTGAGAGCATCAGCTGAACCTCCTCCGCCATTTTAGACTTCGGCCTGGCTTCTCCCACTGCTTGTGTTTTTTGGGCTTGTTGGGTTGAATCTTGAGGCTGTTGTGCCAGATGTTGTTTGTAAGTAGCTCTTGTCAATCGTTGATCTTTTGGCAGCTGTATCATCGTTAATGACTCAAGGGTTGGTGGTGGACCCCCACTCAATAGTGGATCTTCTTCCAGAATGGCTCCTCCAGCTAGTGCTTGAGCATAAGTTTGTGGTTGCCCTCCATCTTTCTCTTGTTGTGTGATTTCCAATTGCTTTCTAGCACCCCCTGGTGAGGCTGGCTGTGGTCGACAGGTAAATCCCATTATCGTTTTAAAGAGACAAAGACCAAAATAATCCTGGAACAAAGTTTATTCTTTGCGAAGGGCCTTTCTCTCTAGAGTAGAGAAAGACGGAAATAAAACAATTTACACGAGTTTTTATAGTCTTCAGGACATCCAGAATACACGTCAATAAAGTACCTTGGGAATCAGTTTCAGATCTTACATAACATCTTATATAACATATGCAGTACATAATTCCACCCTGGAAATTCCCCAATTCCCAACAGAAATACCCCTCAAAAACATCAATTCCGTACTTCCTTTAATTAATGAGGACAAGTTAACCCAGGAACATATTTCCTGCAAAACAAACATCCTCTAAAAAACACAGGAATTACACATTTCCTTTCTCATGTTCTTAAATGTCAGCTAAATTATATAATCAGGTTATACAAGGTAAAACAAAGCCTTAACATGATTTTAAAATGGCGTAACTCAGGTTATGCTTTTACAGGAATAATTCTTATTTTTCTCACAATCCCCAATTCTCCTCTTCATTATCTTTTATTCCTGTAAATTATGAATATCCTGTAGCAATATAGAAACTCTTCTCCATACAATAGGTAATTTGGGCAATGCCATGTTATCACATAAAAACATTAACTTGTAAGGAACTTGTATCCTTAGACATAGAAAATGTAACCCTTCCTCCAAAATCCAAAACTTCTTGTATGAAGGTATATAATTACCAAATAGCTCAGTGCATTGCTTATATAAAAATTCCATTCTATTTGTAAGGCCAATGTATTGAGGAACTATCTCATATGTGCGTTTGCACTTGGCACACACCATCTTCAAAAGATGACTTAATACATATCTCAGCTTCCTCAGTAGTGTCTATTAGGGTTAGTGGTGTTTCTATAAAAGAATAACGGTGCTCGAATTCAGTATGGAAACATAGCTGCTACCATGTTATAGGGTAACTAGGCAACACAGCCAAAATCCCCATTCCTATCCACACCTGTAGAATAACAAACATTACCACAAAAAACCCCATTATTCCTAGTGAACTAGCTCCCCCAACATCAATCAATCAAGGAGAACTTACATCCACTGGATACCAAAACATAGATTTACACCAATCAATAATATCTTTCCTCAATACAATCAAAAACACAACAAGAATTATTACCACTCCTAGCCAAATACAAAATTCTTCATAAAACTCTTCTTCCATCCGTTGGTCCCCAATCATCTAAGGTTTGTCATCAAAAAGTCAATTTAAGAGGGTTTGCAGGTTCCGTAGCAACTGTCCTTCCATAAGGCAAAGCCACCAGTCTCTCGACTCTGGAATAACATACCCAACCTTGTTCCTTAGTCCTTACAGTCGATTCAGTAGTCAGCAAAACTTGGAACGGTCCTTTCCACACCAGCTGCAACTTCTTCTCAGTAATGGCTTTTATCGGACCCAGTCTCCACTTTTGTATCCATGTGCTTGGAAATCAAGAGGTGGATTCTGTCCTTTTTACCTTAAATGAGAAAAACACTGGGACAGTCCCTGTATATATATTTTCAGAAAAAACATCCTTCAATTCTATCCTAGGCATTCCAACTTTCCCCACATATGACAATCCAAACATCATTTCATACGTAGATATCCCCAGATCTTTCCTAGGACTAATTTCTATTCTTAATAGAGCTAAAGGCAAACACTTCATCCAAGGTAGTTGAAACTCTAACATTAATTTTTATAACATAGATTTACTTATCTGATTAGCACATTCACAACACCCTATAGAACTTAGCATAAACAATAAATGTAATTGCCAATCAATTCCTAATTGTTCCATAAGCTTCATCACCTTGGACAATGAAATGTATACCCCTATCACTATCAATAAGATCAACCAATGCATATTTGAGTATTATTCACTCCAATATGATTTAACAATCTTCTGAGCACCTATCTTTACACAAAGATTACATATATCAATGGTCACACCACCAGCATTTCAATGTAATCTACTTAGATTCACTAAAAAGGCCAAATGGTCAAATCTCTACATATATTTTACATACACAATGTATTCATTTCCGTACCATTTATATAACTATTATATACACACCCCTAGACACATATATGCATATACATTTAATAAAATCAATAAGTGCTTGCGTTCCCCAATAGGTTCCCTCATGCACTCATTCAATCACATTCCACATCACAACTTTAGTAAAAATTTTCACTCCATTCTTATTAATCCATTTCCCATTCACTTACACACCCCTTCATCCACTATTTATATAATATCAAGTTTAGAAGGATCCCCAGCTGCCTTTAAAACAGCTGTGATAAGTTCCACCTATCGCAATTCCTTTTACTAAATATCAACCCCCTTTCAATCCAGATTATCCCAAAAGTATGTAAGATACCATAAGCATAGTTTAAATCAGCATAAATATTCCCTACCTCATTAATTAATATGTGCAATGCTTACAATAAAGCAAAAACCTCACATGTCTGCACTGACCATTCAAACGGTAACTTTCCCGCTTCCAATATCTCAATAGTGTCTCCATTCACAACTGCATCTCATCCAGTCTCATCCCATTCTCAATTCATTTATTCACATAGACCTTTCGAGCTTCTTTCAACAGAGCAGCAATATCAGTAGTAGCTTCTGTATGTCTGGCCGTGATTTCGTCACAAATTTCATTTTCATTAAGGACTCATAAGCCGGCGTTTCAGGAGAAAGACCAGTGTGCTTATTCAAATTGTCCTTAATATTTTCCAGAAACACAGACGGTGTTTCTTCCCACAACTGTTCCACCTCCAAAAACTTTTCTTAAAGTTTCTTTCTTGAGGTACAGCTGTCTTAACTCCCTCCATTTGTTCCCGATCAGCTAAATTATTATTGTTCCAACCAGGATCAACTAATGGAGACTTAACATCTGCAGCAACGGGCTGAACAGCCCCCACTTGGGTTTAATCCCAAAAAAAAACATAGCTGCCTTTCGAATTTGTGACCTCTCCTCAGGGGAGAACAAATAACCCAATATATACTGTAACTCTGCAAAAGTATACAGATTGGGTCTCAGGAATAAATCCAATGACTCAGACAACTTGATCAGATCCGCCTAGAAAGACGGCATGTTTCTTTTATAATCTTCCAGATCAGAAGATGTCAAAGACTCATTCACAAAAGCCGCAATACCATTCGGCATTCCTCTTAAAGGAAACATTCCTTTAGTTTGTGAACATTTAACACGAGGAGAAGTGGATGGATTCTGTTTCACAGTTACTAACAATTCACCCAACTCCTTCTCCAGCTACCTATATAACTGCCCTGTTGAAGTCTCTTCCTCTCTGCTCCCAGCAGCAACATCAATTTCACCCACAACTTCCATTATACGAAGGAGGGGGAGGTGGGCATGTAGCATAAGCTAAAGGATCCCAACCTTCCTCTTCTTCTTCCTTCTCATACAAGACTCTAGAACTTCTCAGGGAAGAGGAGTTAAACTACTGAACATGGAACTGAGGTTCAACATATAACAATTGAACTTTCAACTTCTTTGTTCACCAAAACGTTCTTCAAAGCATTGATCGAATATGGGTCTGACTCCCCAAACTTACTCCACCTATAATTAGGCTGTATCAACACAAACAACCAAACCTCCTTACAATAATTAATCATAGTCACCTTATCTAATACCTTCATACAAGCTTTCAACCAATCCTCTAACCACTGTACTAACAAATTCCCTAACGGAGATATGGGGGATGGAGGATATTTCAGTCTCAGCAGCACCTTTCCCTAGTAAAGGCCCCATACTTTCCCCAACCTGTATTACACTAATTATACACAAATCATACAGGCCACACACACACACAAACATACACAAATCCAAACCACCAAAAAGAAAACATATACTCACTCCTGGTGCACCGAAGTCTTCAGGAACGTTCCTCTCTCTGTCCAGGCATTCAGGTCTCTGCCTCAAGGTTCATAGAAAAGCAATTCCGGCTGGAAAGGAAATAACCCCATCTCACTGAAATCAGTGTTTGTGCGCACGTATCAGGGAATTCCATTCCAGACAGAATGTTTTCAGTCCCTTCGGGCGCCAATTGTGGTCGACAGGTAAATCCCATTATCGTTTTAAAGAGACAAAGACCAAAATAATCCTGGAACAAAGTTTATTCTTTGCAAAGGGCCTTTCTCTCTAGAGTAGAGAAAGACGGAAATAAAACAATTTACACGAGTTTTTATAGTCTTCAGGACATCCAGAATACACGTCAATAAAGTACCTTGGGAATCAGTTTCAGATCTTACATAACATCTTATATAACATATGCAGTACATAATTCCACCCTGGAAATTCCCCAATTCCCAACAGAAATACCCCTCAAAAACATCAATTCCGTACTTCCTTTAATTAATGAGGACAAGTTAACCCAGGAACATATTTCCTGCAAAACAAACATCCTCTAAAAAACACAGGAATTACACATTTCCTTTCTCATGTTCTTAAATGTCAGCTAAATTATATAATCAGGTTATACAAGGTAAAACAAAGCCTTAACATGATTTTAAAATGGCGTAACTCAGGTTATGCTTTTACAGGAATAATTCTTATTTTTCTCACACTGGCCTTCCAGCCTTTAAAACATTGGCATAAAAATCTTTTGCCTTTCCAACTGTGTTTAAACGATGTCTTTGCCCAGCGTATGTCACTATTATCCCAAATGGGACATCCCATCTGTACTGGAGTTGCTGATTTCTTAGTTCATTCACCAAAAAACCAAACTGCTTTCTGTCTCTTAACATTTTAGGAGGAAGCTCTTTCAGGACCACCAGCTCTTGTCCCTCCACTTTAGTTTTGTTTTTGTAAGACGCTTGCAAAATGTCATTTCTAAGTCTCCTTGTTGTAAAATAAATCACCACATCTCTTGGTAGCTGCTTTTGTTTTGCCAGCCAGGAATTGACCCTGTAAATTTTGTCTATTTGAATTGCCACATCTTCTGGCCTTTCTGAGATCAGCTCTGCTAAAGCATTGGAGCAAACATCTTTTAAATTTTCACCACTCTTTTCTTTCAAACCTCTCAGCCTCAGGGCAAATTCCATTGATCTGTATTGTAACATAACCATTTCGTCATCCACTTTCTCTGTCTGTATCATAACCTCTCCTAGTTTAGTTGCAAGCTCCAAGTTAGCATCATCAATTTCCCGTACTCTCTCCTCAATCTTTAACATATGAGTAGCCAATCCTGAAACTGCATAAACAATGTCATCTCTTATTTCATCATGTTTTTCCTCCACCACACTTGTAAGTTTCTTTAGCTCCTCTGAAAATTCTTTCATCATTTCTGTCTGATTGTTCAGGGCACCCATTATAAATTCTTTAAGGTCTTGTGACTGTGTATCAGCCGGAAGTTGTTGTTTTTGAGTCACTACAGGGGAACCTCCTCCCCCTTTAGAAGTTGGTGGCTTTAGTTGTTTAGCAGCCATTTTATTTTAAAAAGAGTTTTTTCCTTTTACAGCCACAGAATCTTATAAACAGTCTTACAAAGTATATTTCAAAGTTTTTCCAAAATAAACAATCCTCTCTTCAAGCTATACTCAATCCCCAGCAATTTATTCTTCAGGCAGAGGGCTCTTAACAAGCAGTTTCCCTTTAACTTTCACTTTCCCTTCCGCCCATAAAAAAGGCTTCCTCTCCAGCTCAAGAGAGCTCCGTTTGCAACAATGTATTCACGGAGTTAAGTTCTGTTTCTCTTAGAAAGCTTGCACTCTTGCTTCCGCTCTGTCTGCCTTGTTAGAAATCATTAAAACTCACTGTTTGCCGGCAGAATTGGACGCAGATGTCTTGCTCTGAATAACAGAGGCACCAGCGATCCGGAGCGATGGGAGGGGTGAACTGGGGAGCTCTCACCCTCCGAGTCCCTGGAATTAATCCAGTGACTTTCGGGGAGCTCTACCCACCCCCTCCGACTCTCCTCTCCTTCTTTGCCCGAAGGGGAGTTTTTTCAAACCGCCGGACAGCTGTTTAGCGCTGTCAGGGCGGTTTTTACAGATCAGGTGGCTGGCGGTCTATGGAGACCGTCCTCGTCGTCTGCGGAGCCACCGGAAGTATCGTTTATGCAGTCTTTTTGTAGCAGGTAACAAGTTGGTCCACTGTTTCTTCAGCTTCTTTGCAAAGATAGTAGCTGCTGTCTGTTACTGTCTTTTCAATTCTGGCTTTGTATGTATTTGTTCTTAAAGCTTGGTCTTGTGCAGCCAGAATTACCCCCTGTTTCTTCAATTTCCCTGCTCTTAGCCATTGCCAGGTTTTGTTATCTGCCTTGCCTGCTAGTTTTTTTAAATGTATTGGCCATGCCATGTCTCTTTTCTATTCTTTATTTGTTTTTTTCCTATCTGTTAGTTTGGTCTCTTTGGTATACAGTAAGCCATCATGATGTAATAGTTTTAGTGCATCTTCTTACTATCATACTACCAAGACTGGAAGGAACCTTGGAAGTCTTCTAATTCAGTGCTTTTCAACCTTTTCACAGATTCTACCACTTTTAGGTCATGGCAATATTGGAGTACTACCAGTGGCTTAGCAAAGTGTCAAAAACTTGATCACCAAAAAAAAATATATGAAAAAAGTGATAAAGTTTACTACATTTTAATGGGAAACTTGTGCCTGTTTCTCTGACATTAATCTTTGCACTCATGGCTGGAAGGTGCTTACTGAATTAATCTGAATTAATCTTAATCTGAATTAAATCAGATTCCATCTGAAGATAATTCCTTTCCTTTTCTCCTGAATGAAGAAAACGCCTTCTCGCACAAGTATGTGGAACCAAATGGCAATAAGGCTGCAACAGCTTTTGTTCTGTCCCCATACCACGCACACACCCGAGCCAGCCGAGGGTTAAATAAACTCTTCAAACACTCAACATCAGTGATAAGGAACTTGGCAGCAACTCCGTGGCTGCCTGCCAAAAACTTTTACTCCGATAACACAGACAAAAATACACACAGTTTGAATAGTCCTGTTTGTAATTAAATCCACAGCAAATAGGTGTTGTGTCCGAAAGTGCAAAGTGCCTCGCCAGAGATTAACTTTGTCCGTCACAGAATCTGAATGGCCACCACACTCCCTTTTATAGCCTGTGGGGTGTGGTCCAGTGACTCAGCTAATCTTTGGCACGCCTTCCCCTCTGCTGCGCATGCTTCTCCCTGCGCCTCTGGCAAGGGTCCAGCCAGCACTTATTTTCCTTGTCGCTGTCCACCTGTGGCTGCGGGGACGTGCTTGGCTCTGAGCCTATCGTTTGGCCTTCGGTGTCCTCCGGAGGCATTGCCAGAGAGGAGGGTCCTGGAGCGGGAGGCCTTGCCAACTCCTCCCCCTCGCTCTCAGAGTCTGCATCTGTCGATAGCCCAGGCTATGACAATTAAGTTTTTATCTTGGAATGTGAATGGATTGAATTCACCACAGAAAAGGAGGAAGATATTTCATTACTTGAGACAATCTAATAATGATGTTATTTGCTTACAGGAAACTCAGAACACAAGATCAAAAATATTTGATAAACTCTAGATTAGGAACACAGTTTATAGCTTCAAATTCGGAGAAAAAGAATGGGGTAGTGATTTATACAAATAAAAGATTGCTAACAAAAATTATAGAAGCAGAACTTTTTACAGATAATGGTCCGATCTTGGTGATTGGAATTTATGCTCCTAATCAGCAACAAGAAAATTTCTACAAGTTATTGCATTCTAAAATACTACAATGGGATTATAGAACTATTTTACTTATGGGAGATTGGAATGGAGTAATAGATCCTAAAATAGATAAGAAAAGCTTGGCAAAATCATGTGTCAAACTACCACAGTTTTTTTTTATTTGAAAGAAGATTTGGAATTGAAAGATATTTGGAGAGTGCATAACCCAAAAGAACTGGACTTTACTTTTTTTTCAGACAGACACAGATCCTTTTCCAGGATTGATTTTATTTTACTTACAGTTGATTTACTCTCAAAAACAAAGAAAACAAACATATTTCCGAGAACTTTATCAGACCACAGACCGGTATGGATAGAAATAGAAATGGGAAAAAATGAGAAAAGATCTTGGAGAGTAAATGAAAATTTGTTTAGATATGAAAAGAATGTAAATGAACTTAAGAAACAAATGAAGGAATTTTTTGAAATGAACTTGAATAAGGGTACCCCTATTGAAATTGTTTGGGATGCGAGCAGGGCATATATGCGGGGGGTACTGATTTATATGAATTCTAAACACAAATCAAATCGACAAAGAAAAAGATTAGAATTGGAAGGAGAGATAAAGAAAAAAGAGCAGTTGCTTATAAAGAATCCAACAGATGAAAAATTACAAGGAGTTATAAAACTTTTGAAAGATCAATTTCATATGCTTACAGCGGAACAAGCAGCAACTAATTTACAATTTGCAAAACATAATACATTTAGTAATGCCAATAAGCCGGGCAGATGGTTGGTTTACACATTGAGGAAACAGCAGAGTACTTGGACTATTGGGAGTATTGAGTATAGAGGAAAGGAAGTATATCAACAAAGATTAATTAAAGAAGCCTTTTTAGATTATTATTCTAAACTATATGCTAAAGATGATATACAGAATGAACTTATAAATAAATATTTAGAAGAAAAGAGAGTTATAAAAATTTCTAATGATCAAAAGGAAAGAACGAGTTTACCAATAACAGCTGAGGAGATTATTGTTGCTATTAAACTGAAAACAGCTAAAGCTCCAGGAACAGATGGTTTAACTGCGGTGTATTATAAAACTTTACAAGCAGAAATGATTGAACATCTTAAAGACTTATTTTGTAGCATACAACAAGGGGGGAAAATACCCCCTTCATGGAAAGCAGCTTTTGTTTCTCTGATACCGAAAGAGGAGGCAGGCTCTATAAAACCGGAAAATTTTAAACCAATATCTCTCCTGAGTACGGATTATAAAATTTATGCGAAAGTACTAGCCAACAGATTAATGCCAGTTATTCAAGAGGTGATTCATCATGATCAAGCAGGATTTATAGAAGGCAGATATATGAAGGATAATGTGAGGCAAATTATAGACTTATTGGAATATCTTGAGAAGAATAAACAGATCGCTGCAGTGCTGGCGTTTTTGGATGCGGAGAAGGCCTTTGATCGAGTGAATTGGAATTTTCTATTAAAGACTTTAAAAAAGATGGATTTTGGGGATCAGTTTGTACAGGCGGTTGCAGCAATTTATCAAGAACAAACAGCACAAATTATTATTAATGGAAGTTTAACTACAAATTTTAGTATAGAAAAAGGCACAAGACAAGGTTGTCCGTTATCCCCGTTGTTGTTTATTTTAACCTTAGAAGTCTTGCTGAATACAATACGGGACTCGAGTATCTTGAAGGGAATAGTGATAAGGCAAGAGGATTACAGAACAAGGGTATTTGCAGGTGATCTGGTTGTTACCCTAACATAGCCGATGCAATCAATAATTCAGATGAAAGACATTATAGAAGAATATGGTATGGTATCAGGATTTAGACTGAACCAGAAAAAAAACAAGATGATAGTTAAAAATATGACAGCTGATCAAAAGAAAGATTTGGAAAGGATGGCAGGCTTTGAAATAGTATCAAAGGTGAGATATCTAGGAGTTCAAGTTGCAGATTCAAATATAAAACTGTTTCAAAATAATTATGAGGTGTTGTGGCGAAAGGTTCAAAAGGATATGGAGACTTGGAAAAAACTGCAGCTGTCTTTACTTGGAAGAATAGCAGCAATTAAAATGAATGTTTTACCTAGATTTTTATTTTTGTTTCAAATGATTCCGGTGCTTAAAAGTAACAAATATTTGATGGAATGGCAAAAAGGAGTGAATAAGTTTGTTTGGAATGAGAAAAAGCCAAGAGTTAAACTGAAAATTATGCAAGATGTTCGTGAAAGGGGTGGTCTTAAACTTCCAAACCTGCGATTGTATTATGAAGCTGCAGCGTTTACACAAGCAAGTGACTGGAATATTGAATATAGAAAGTTATGATCTTGAATTTGGCTGGCATGCATACTTATTTTATGAAAACAAGGTGGATAAACAGCCATATACTTAGAAGCTCCTTGATGAGAGTATGGAAGAAGCACCGACTCAAATGGGATTATAAAATACCGTTGTGGTTGAATCTTGGTCACATTATACGGAATATAAATATAAAGTCACTCGGGGGGGGGGTTTATACAAAGAAGTACTTTTTAATGATGGGGGCAGATTACAACTGAAGTCATTAAACACACTGTTGGAAGAAGGGATTAATTTAATATGGTTACAGTATAATCAACTTCAATTGAGATGGAGAGAAGATCAAAAAATTGGATTAATGTTGCATGAAGAAGAATTGGTTAGACAGATAAAAGAGAAAGGCCCAATGCACATTAAGAGGGTTTATAATGTTTTGTTAGAAAGAGATTCAGAAAATGAATTGGTTAAAGATTGTATGATAAAATGGGCACAAAATTTTGGGGAACCAGTTATGATGGAAACTTGGGAAAAAATATGGGTTCAGAATGTTAAATTTACACAGTCGCAGAATTTGAGGGAAAATTTTTATAAAATGTTTTATAGGTGGCATTTAGATCCTAAGAAACTGTCATGCATGTATTCTAATGTTCAACCGAAATGTTGGAGATGTGATTGCTTATATATATTATCATATATGGTGGACATGCAAGAAGGTAAAGGCTTTTTGGATAAAAATTTGGTGGGTTATGCAAAATATTCTGAAGAAAAAAATTCAATTTTCTCCTCAACTGTTTTTATTGGGTATAGTTGAGGGTTTTTCGGTGAGGGAAACAAAATATGTATATGGTTACAGCAGCTAGGTTATTGATTGGTCAATATTGGAAAAGGGATGATAAGCTTAAAGAATGGACTTTGAAGATGGCCAGCTTTGCGGAAATGGCAAGATATCAGCATATTTAAAAGATCGGACTCAAGAGACCTATGCATGGGAGTGGAAGAAATGGACAGATTACGTGCAGAATAAATATCAAACTAGGAAGTACCAGATAGCCTTTAGCTAAATGTTGTGTAGAAATGTATAGTTTATAGAGAGCAAAATAGCTTATTGTTATGAAGATTTGTATAGTACACAGGGGGGAGAATAGAGGGGTGGTAAACTTTGATATAATAAATGTTGATAGATTTCACCTTGGGGAAGTCATGGGGGGTGGGGAGGGTTTGGGGAGTTAAGGGAGGAAAGGGGAGGGGAAAATGGGGGGAAAATTGATGTTTGTAAAACTTTTTCAATAAAAAAAAAAGTTGTACCATCTGTGCCACGATGAAAACCCGACCAGGAAGGCCCCCGGGGCTGCTGCAGCCAGTAGCTGAACCGTCAAGGCCATGGGAGGAGATTGCTATGGTCGAACAGCCGAGGAGCAGCGGAAGCACAGTGATCTGGACTGTAATAGACTTGTTCTCCAAACAGGCACATTTCATACCCTGCAGCGGACTACTCGCCAATTGGCCAAACTGTTCGTAAAACACAGCTACCGCCTACACGGAGTACCCAGAAGAATCATCTCTGATCGAGGGGTCCAGTTTACAGCGAAGTTCTGGAGGGAATTCCTTCGATCCATAGGATCATCCTAAGGCCTCAGCTCAGCGTTTCACCCGAGCACCAATGGGGGGGCGGAGAGATTGAATGCCTTGATAGAGCAGTATCTGAGGTGCTACGTGGACTACCAACAATCAAACTGGGTGGATGTCTTACCATTTGCTGAGGTCGCATATAACAATGCTGTCCATAGTAGTACAGGACTAACCCCATTTAAGATAGTGAGCAGCATCGATTTCGTCCCCATGCCAGAGTACCCGAGGGAGCCTCCTTCCTCAGTTACCTTGACCGAATGGATGGCAATGCTAAGAGAAACCTGGGAGAACGTCAAGAGGGAGTTAGACAAGGCAGCACGGTCTTATAAGACACAAGCAGATAAGCACCGAGCCCCCCAGAGACCGTTCCAAGTGGGGGAAAAGGTCTACCTTTCCACCAAGTA
This sequence comes from Pituophis catenifer annectens, assembly GCF_029215685.1. Lineage (NCBI taxonomy): Eukaryota > Metazoa > Chordata > Lepidosauria > Squamata > Colubridae > Pituophis > Pituophis catenifer. The sequence goes on along the minus strand of NW_027256883.1, from coordinate 102,690,908 downwards.
CTTGAGACTCAGACTCCCGACCAAAAAACTGGGGCCGAAATTCATAGGGCCATTTCCAATAGTAAAAGTAATCAACCCGGTTACAGTACAATTGCAGTTGCCCCAGTTACTAGGGAGGATACACCCCGTTTTTCACAGTAGCCTCCTGAAGCCTGTAGTAGGGTCAACTTTAAGGCCGGTGCCACGGGATCCCCCAGGGCCCTTAATTGTTGGAGGCCAGACCCACTATGTAGTACAGCGAGTTCTCGATTCGAGGTGGCACAGAGGGCACCTCCAGTACTTAATTAAGTGGAAGGGTTACCCTTTGTCAGAAGCTTCTTTGGTGAAGAGCACAAACATCCAAGCTGACCGCCTCATAGCTAAATTCCATGCAGATCACCCGGACAAGCCGGGAGGAGGTGGGGTACCCCCTCGGAGGGGGTGAGGTACTAAACTGGTTGTTTATCTCATGCAGGCCCCGCTGGGGAGCCTGCATGAGGGAGAGGGGCCGGATGTCAGCGTTTCGCTGGCATAGAGAGAGAGAGAGAGATAAGCTCTGAACTTCTGCCTGCTAAATCCCTTTGATATCCGGTTGTCGTGGAAATGAAGGGGGGAGACATTCCTGGGAAATGACGTGACAAGAAGTCTGAAGAATGACTTGGAAGATAGCCAATGAGAAGCAGATATTTGGGGATCGGAAAGGGAGGGATTGGGGGGCAAAAGGTCAGTCTTTTCCGCATCGAGTCATGATCCGGTGGCTGTGCTCAATTAAAGAAAATATTTCCTTAAAGATTGGCAGTTTGGAAATTCATTTATTTTGAGATAGCATCGAAGTCTGACACAAGGCTGCCCAGAAGATAGCCAAGCCAAGGCTGCCCAGAAGACGTTTTCAAACTTTTGTGCTAGGGTGAGCAAACATTCATCAGGAACAGGTGCATTTCATCTTGTAACTCAAATAATCTTGATAATGTTTCACTTCTCGACAACCAACATACTTTTGTATGAAAGAGAAGAGTGCTGTGCTCAGAATCCAAATCCTTGCATAATTGTTGGAATAAATGTCCATTCAATGTCCGGCTTTTGATGAAATTTATTATTTTTGCAGCATCAAAGTTCCCATTTTGCCCGTATATCTTGATATCAAGATATGCAAATTGAGGTTCCTATAAAAGACTTTGAACTACATGGAAAGATGGGAGCTGTTTGAAGACCAAAAGGAAATTCCTTTGTAGCACCTTTTTTTTTTTTTTTTACCTGGGGCATTGTGATTGCTCTGGCTTTGATTTCCCTTCCCTTTACGTTTAACAACCTGGTTCCTGACACTGCATCTAAACAGTTAGAATAGCACTTCAGGAGAATTTAAGAGGCCAGATTCCCTCAAACCCCAACACTGACACGTGAAGCCAATAACATACTGTACAATGCATTTGTTGAGGACAACTGTCCTCATGAGTGTTACTGCTCATAAGAAGACTTCTGCCTGCAAGATGGATGTAACTAGCAAGCAAGAGAGGAAGAGAAAAGTTTGTTTCAGATGGGTACCTGATTGATATTTGATAAGCTGAGTGTAGTTGATTCTTGCCTTACTTTTTGGTGTTGTGAGCAGCATGATAGATGCAGTGCCAGAATTCTAACAAGACTTGGAGAAGTAATAAAAAGAATCAACGAATCAATGAACATTCACACCCTGCTTCAACTGAGTGGGTCGAGATCGCTTGTATCCTGAGTAGCATGAAACAACGGTCAGAGGAGACAGTGGAAAGCACATCCGAAGTAATCCATATGTGTCTTGCCAACGTGAGCCCTGCGGTGTACTCTGCAATACCAGCAAGTCCAGCATTGCGAAAAACCATCTGCAGAAAAAGGAACAAAATACGGGCAGCACCAGTAAGCCTTGATGACCTCATTTCACCTGAGGATTATAAGACATATTCACCAACTCCTGATTTACAAGAGCCTTTCCTACTGGGAAATTTTGGAGAGGGCTCAAGGAGGATCCTAATATTTGGCAGAAGGACTTGGTTGAACATCTTGCATTCATCCAACACCTGGTATGTAGATGGGACTTTTGCCACAGCTCCAAAATTCTTTGCACAGGTGTATGTCATTCTAGCCAAGAAATATGAAGGAATGCATCCTGTCTTGTATGCACTTCTGCCAAACAAACAATGTGCTACATAGGCTAAGTTTGTTAAAAACCTGATGCCTGACACTTAGTCACGTTCCATTCACTGTGATTTTGAACTGGCTGCCATTAATGCCATCAGGGAATGCTTTCCAGAAGTAGCTTTGAAAGGGTGTTTTTCTCATCTAGCACAAAATATGAGGAAGCATTTGGTTAGAGATGGAACTGCACATAAGTACAGATCCTGAGTTCACTTAGCGACTGTGTGACTGACTAAGTGACCGTTTAAGTTACAATGGCATTGGAAAGAGGAACTTATGACTGTTTTTCACACTTAAAAACTGTTGCAGTATCCCCATGGCCAGGTGATCCAAATTTGGATGCTTGGCAACTGACTCTTACTTATGACAGTCTCAGTGTTCTAGAGTCATGCAATCCCCTTTTGCAACCTGACCAACAAAGTCCACAGGGAAGCCTGATTCACTTAGTGACTGTGTGACTCACTTATGAGCTGCAACTACTCGCTTAATAATTGTGCAATAATGGTGGCAAAATTATTATTAATAATAACTTAGCGACTGTGTGACTGATTTAGCAACCGTTCAAGTTACAACGGCACTGGAAAAAGGGACTTATGACTGTTTTTCACACTTAATGACCATTGCAGCATCCCCATGGCCAGGTGATCCCTCTCTCTTTCTAAGGCTAGGATACCCACACGAAACAAAAACTCCTTTGGATGTAGCCCCTTACTATCTGCACCCCCACCCCTTCTCTTCCCTTCCACCACCTCTCATTCTTTCTCCTAACAAGCGTGAGCAGGGGGTTGGACTGGATGACCTCCAAGATCCCTTCCAGTCCTGGTTTGTTGTGCTGTTTCAAAGCATTTCCTACCCTCTTTCTTTCTTTCTTTCTCTTTCTTTTCTTTCTTGTCTCCCTTCTCTCTCTCTCTCTCCCTTCCCTTCCTCCTTCCCTTTCTCTTTCTAAGGTTAGGATACCCACCCAAAACAAAAACTCCTTTGGATGAAGCCGCCTTACTATCCGCACCCCTATCCCCTCTCTTCCCTTCCACCCCTCCCCCTGGGCTTCTGGCTGCCACCATTGGCAACTAGCTCTTTAGCTGACGGCTAACTATCCTGGGAGGCTAAAAGCCTGGGACAAACAGTATGGCATTGAATGGGCTGTGCTGAAGCGTGTGAGACGGAGGGGCCGTGGCCAATTGGCTGGGGCGAATGAGCAGGAGCCTGCCAGCTGAGGAGAAAAGCTAGAGGAGAATTCCCCCAAGGCGGAAGCCTGGCAGAGAAGCAGGCATGGTCAAGGGTAGGAGGCGAAAAGTCTCATTCCATCTGCTGCTTCTGGTGATAGCAGAGGCTGCCGGAAGTGCCGATCAGCTGGAGCTGGGTATGCTGAACCTGGCCCCTCAACAGAGGCCTGGCAATGCCCCAGGCCTGTGCAGTGCTGCCACTGCTTCAGCTCATCCCTTCCGCTATAGTTGCCCAGGTCTAGGTCATCCCACCTGCCAGTGCCCAAAGTACCACCAGTGGTACTTGTACCATGGGTTTAAAAGCACTGTTCTAGTTCAACTCCATGCCTAGGGCATGGAGTTCTTATTCCATATCAGACAAATGGTTGCCCTATCTTTTTTTAAACATCTCCAGTGATGGAGCACCCCAATTTCAGTAGGCAAACTGTTATTTTGACAAATTCTTCCAATACCCTCTTTTTTTTTTCCACTGTCTGGTATTCCACTGTCTGGTATCCCACACTTAGCTACACTTCTTGGTAAGTAGAGTCTGTCAATGTGGGTGAGGAGCATGATGCTTTTGTCATTATTGGGCTTCCTATCCAGAGCTCAAGTCTAATCCATTACTCCACATTTTCTTCACTTTTCTGATATATTTACTACTAAACTTCTTCTTGATTTCAGTATGCTTGTTGTTGTCAGCCTTAAGGATATCTGTATTTGTACAAGATATTTGTAGTGATTTTCATCCAGACTCTTATTATTTCCATAATGCATCTTGATTCCTTAAGTTTTCATTATTTTTCTCCTATTGATGGCAAAAACAACATATTTGTCCAGTCCAAAATCCATTGTGTTACCTTGACTTTGTATGTGGACAGTGTTGAACAATGATTAAATTTCAGATGATATATTTCCATATAATTTCAGATTATCCATGTAAAGGAGATGAGATAGCTTTGCAGTTTCTTCTAATGTTTCACTTGTTCATTATTGTTGACAGAGGAGGCTCAAGGCAGGAGACGTTATACAATCCCAAACAAATGATGTCCAATCTTTTCTTTAAAACCTTCAGCAATGGAAGGCAAGCTGTTCCATTGACAGTTCTGTCAGGAAATTTCTCCTTAGTTCTAGGTTGGATCTTCTATTCATTACTTCTTGTTCTGTCATCTGCTGCTTTGGAGAATAACTCAACCTCTTTTGTGGCAGCCCCTCAAGTATTGGAAGACTGCTATCATATCATCCTAATCATAGGCTAGACATACCTAGTTCCCTTAAGTGTTCACCATACATGGTGCTTTAGTATAGTATGAACATGAGGGTATCGCTATGATCCCCCAGCTTAATTTGCAATGGTTCCGTGGCAAAATTGGCTGACACCCCCCCCCCCGCTACAGTTTTGTCTAGTTGGCAAAAAGCGATGGGGGTTTTCATTTTCCTTAGGTGAATTCCCAATCTCCTTGCCAGGGTTGGGCTAATTAGGCATCAGGTCCAGCAATGCTACTACTTCCTCCCCTTTCCCTTGGCTATGGATAAAAAGTCTTAGGAGTAGGGTGAGCAGTTCAATTGGGTTACCAATTACCAGCAGGTCATCTTCCAGATCACTTTTGGAGTGGCTCAGGTCCTCTTGGGGTGTCGGAGATCCTTCCTCTGATTTTGGAGGGGAATGGAATTTTGCAGCCTTTTGGCTTCTCAGTGCAGTTTCTTTTCCTCGGGGGATGGGTTTTGCAAGCTTCCCCATTGACAGGCGATCAGGTTTTCCGGCGGGGGGTTTCGACTGGCAATAGGCAGATGAAAAATTAGGCGGATGAAACAACGACAATTTGAAAACACAATAAACAGGGAAGGTGGCTTACATACCGATTAAAAAAAGAAAAGGAAAAGAGTAGAATTCACAACTTGAGAGATGGAAATGGTGATTGGATCACAGGGGAAGAAGGGAAGAAAAGAATAGCGTAGGAATTCTATATAAGCGTACTGACTTATATAGAAAAGAAGATAAGCCTGAGCAGGAAATAAGGAAATACCTAGAAGAATCTGACCTACCCAAAATATTGGATATGTCTAGGGGAATACTGGACAGGGAGATAATGGAAGGGGAAATTGAAAGGGTTATGGGAAAAAAAAAACAGGAAAGACTCCTGGTATGGATGGTCTCTCGATAGAATATTATAAGGCACTTTGGGAAGTCTTAAGCCCTTATATGACAGACCTATTTAATGGGGTAATCCAGGAGGGAAAGATCCCGAATTCCTGGTCAGAAGCATTAATAACCCTCTTGCCGAAGGATAGTAGTGATTTATCCCTAATTCAGATGCGCAAAAAGCCTTCAACCGAGTGAGTTGGAGTTTTTTAGTGGGCTTATTACAACATATGCAATTCGGGGAAAGGTTTGTCTGGGCAGTTCGAACAATCTATTCGAAGCAGTCTGCCAAAATCTTAATTAATGGAGATGTATCTGAACAAATCTGCATCGAGAAAGGAACTAGACAGGGGTGCCCGCTTTCTCCGTTGCTATTCATCCTAACATTAGAACCTTTATTGAGGGAAATTAGGCGCAACTCGTGGATAAAAGGATTGCATATTAAGAACCAACAATATAAGGTACAAGCATATGCCGATGACCTAGTATTTATATTGGAAGATCCTATTCTATCGGGCCCGAATTTGATCTATGAGTTAGAAAAATACGGAAATGTAGCGGACTTAAAAATAAACAAGGAAAAAACTAAGGTTATCATTAAAAATTTGACAACAAAGCAGGGGAAGGAATTAGAAGCGAATTTGGGATTTCAGATTGTCAATAAATTACGATATCTAGGTATTATATTAACAGCCAAATGCTCAATAATCAAAGAAGATAATTACTTGAAATTACTTCAACGAACAGAACAGGACTTAGAGAAATGGAAGAACCTTTAGACGTCTCTATTAAGTAGGATCGCGATTATAAAATCTTATATCCTCCCAAAATGGACATATTTATTTTATACAGCACCAGGTAGATTAGACAACAATTTCTTTAAAAAGCTAAATCAATGTGTCCTTAAATTTATCTGGCAAAATAAAAAGCCCAGAATTAAACTTAAAATGCTTCAAGAGGTGAAAGAAAGAGGGGGATTCGGCTTACCAAAATGGGAATATTATTATCAGGCTGCAAACTTAGTTTGGATAAGGGAATGGCTCCTGCTGAGAAGAAGACGGTTGTTGATTTTGGAAGGTTCGGGATTACAAAAGGGTTGGCACTATTTTCTTTGGCAAGATAAGGTTAAAAAATATATGAGCTTTGCAGGTCATTATGTAAGGAACATCTTAATTGAAACATGGAGAAAAATCAAGGGTAAATTCTACTCCTTGACCCCGTCTTGGTTGGTCCCACTAGAAGCTATAACATATAGCTCGCTTTACAATAAAGAAAAACACCTATCTTACTGGGAGCTGTTGGATGCCCAAGGCCGTTTAAAAACAAGAACTGAGTTAGACCTTCAGGGAATAGAATTGGACTGGTGGTCTTATGCCCAGATCAGCTCTAAACATAAGAAAGACAAGGAGCAAGGTGGCATAGATATGACCCAGCAAGAAAGAGACAAAAAGGAGGAAAGAATGTTATCCAAGATTTATAAACTCTTAATAAATTACTGGATAGGGGATGAGATTGTTAAAGATTCAATGATTGCCTGCGGGAGAAATATTGGTTACTCAATTGAGTTAGTAAAATGGGAAGAAATATGGACGAAAAAATTGAAACTCCTGATGGCAACCACTTACAAAGAAAACTTGTATAAGATGGTGTATAGATGGCATCTCCCTCCTGCCCGACTATCCAAAATGTTCCCAGGACTCTCCCCAAACTGTTGGAAATGTGGGGAGATAGGTACTTATTTTCACGTATGGTGGACCTGCCCCAAGGTAATTGAGCTTTGGAGACTTATACAGGAATGGATATTAGAAATAACTGGATATAAATTACAATTGAAACCAGAATACTATCTATTAAATATCAGGCCAGATAAGATAGGCACGAATACATGGTGTCTGATTGTATATATCACAACTGCAGCAAGAATATGTTTTGCTCAATATTGGAAGGGGAAAGACCTACCGGCTGAAGATTTGATTTTGGGAAAAATTATTGAATATGCGGAAGCTGACAGGTTAACAAAAATTTTGAGAGATCAAAAGGATTCCGCATATTTTCAATGCTGGGACCAATGGTATACTTGGTTGAATAATAGAATAAAAAGAAGATAAGGTCAGTGTAGATTTTATATCTTATTTGTATATTTTGACTGAAGTTAATATATTGTGTAAAGCTCCCGTCACGATCTGTATGTGAATAAATACTTTGTTTGTAAATAAATAAATAATTTTTTTTAAAAAAGCGACAAAGTTGAAATGTTAAAAAGTGGGATGGGGATTTTGAGAAATTTATTCTGTAATGGAGAAATAAGATAATTAATTGATATTATTGTAAGAGATTAGGAATTAAGGGCAGATAGTGCTAGTGTTTATGTATTAAGAAGAAATAGAAGATAAAGAAGTATGGAAAAAGAATATTATGGATGAAATTGGAAACATGTAAAATGGCTTTGGGAAAAAAAGAATAATATGGCAGAAGCTGAAATAACAAGATAAGATGATTAATTTGTGATAAAGAATTATATAAAAGAGATGAATATGGAAAAAATGGGAAGATTGGAATAGATTTATAAAGATTAATATAATCGAAGTAGGAGTGGGGAGCATCACACCAGATGCATTCAGATGGTAACTTGCTCGCATACCTCCTGCTCACCCTGCTTTCCTGGGAATATGAGAGTGAAGAACCCTGGTTTCCGTCTGATATATGTGAATGCCAGATCCGTGATGAATAAGGCCCTCCTCATACGAGATCTTATTGATGAGGAGGGTGCAGACCTGGCCTGTATCACGGAGACCTGGTTGGGGCAAGAGGGGGGAATCCCTCTCTCTGATTTATGCCCCTCTGGCTTTCATGTCTTGCACCAGCCGCGACACCAGGGAAGGGGCGGGGGGGGGGGGTGGTAGTTGTTAGAGAAAGTCTGAGTCTTAGGGAGGTCACTGTCCCTCAGATAGGCGGGTATGAGTCTCTTCTATTGAAGTGGGACCCTGGAGTTCAGTCGGGCTTATTGGTCACATACCTATCTCCCAGCTATGTTGCCACAGCCCTGCCCGCACTGCTCGATGTCTTGTCTGAGGTGGCACTTGAACTCCCCAGCCTTTTAGTTGTGGGAGATTTTAATCTGCCTTTGATCGGTGAGTCATCTGAGACAGTCCGGGAGTTCATGGCCTCCCTGGCAGCCATGGACCTGACTCAGGTTATTCAGGGCCCAACTCATAGGAGAGGACAAACACTCAACCTGGTTTTTCTCTCTGGGCAGTGGATAAATGGTCATGGTAAGGGGGAACTTTCCATCACTCCCCTGTCATGGACTGACCATTCCCTCCTTAGACTAGACTTTCAATCTGCCAATCCCTGCCGCTGGGAGATGGGACCCATAAAATGGTTCCGCCCTAGGCGCCTGATGGACCCAGAAAGGTTCTTAAAGGAGCTTGGGACATTCCCCACCTCTCAATCCTACGATTCAGCTGAGGCTCTGGTGGCATCCTGGGAACGGGTGGCTACCGACGCCTTGGACAGAATCGCACCTTTGCGGCCTCTAACCCAACGCAGATCCCGGATTGCTCCTTGGTTTTCCATGGAGCTCCGGGAAATGAAACATCGGAAAAAACGCTTAGAGGAGAGTTGGAGGTCCTCCCAATCTGAATCTGACCGAACACAGTTAAGAACCCATATTAGGTCTTATCTAGTGGCGATGGAAGCGGCGAAACGTCACTACTTCGCCGCCCTCATTGCATCTGCAGAAAACCGCCCAGCAGCCCTGTTTCATGTGACCCGCTCCCTCCTCAATCAGGGAGTGAGGGAAGACCCTTTGCAGGGCAGAGCTGAGGATTTTGTACAGTTTCTGCATGATAAAATCGCTCAGATCCGGATCGGATTGGACTCTGACTGGGCAGAATCCAATTGGGAGACTAGGGTGGGTCTTGAGAATAATATCTGGATTGAGTTTGACCCTGCTTCTGTCAAGGAAGTGGACAGGATTGTGGGCAAACTTAGTTCCTCCACTTGCTTATTGGACCCTTGTCCCTCCTGGTTGGTTTCGGCTGCCAGAGAGGTGACTAGAGACTGGATCCAGGCAATTGTCAATGCTTCGTTGAGAGAGGGGAACTTCCCCATCTCTCTTGAGGCGGTGGTTTGACCTCTCCTCAAGAAGCCTTCCCTGGATCCAGACTCACTTAATAACTATCGTCCCATCTCCAACCTTCGCTTCATCACAAAGGTTGTTGAGACGGTAGTGGCTCAACAGCTCCCACAATTCCTGGAGGAAATGGAATACCTTGACCCGTACCAATTAGGCTTCCGACACGGTCACAGCACGGAAATGGCATTGGTTGCTCTGGTGAATGATCTCTGGCGGGCTTGGGATTGGGGTTGTTCCTCCATCCTGGACCTCTCAGCAGCTTTTGATACCATCGACCATAGTATCCTACTGCAGCGACTTGTGGGAGGCACTGTCTTACGGTGGTTTTCCTCCTACCTCTCGGGTCGCTTTCAGTTTGTATGGGCAGGAGGGCAGAGATCCATCCCGAGGCCCCTTAATTGTGGGGTCCCTCAGGGGTCGGTTCTCTCCCCCCTGCTCTTTAACATCTGTATGAAGCCACTGGGTGAGATCATTCGTGGCTTTGGGGTGAGATATCATCAATATCATCAATATGCTGATGATACCCAATTATACATCTCCACCCCAGACCACCCCAGAGATGCCCTTTCCGTGATGTCCCGTTGCCTGGAGGAGGTATGGGCCTGGATGGGCAGAAACAGACTCAAACTCAATCCCTCTAAGACTGAGTGGCTGTGGATGCCGGCATCTCGGGTTTCAGAGGCTCCATCACTTTTGATAGATGGGGAAAAACTTGCACCCGTTGATAGGGCTCGCAACTTGGGTGTCCTCCTGGATGCTCGGCTATCCCTAGAAGACCATCTAACGTGACCAGGGGGGGCCTTCGCACAGATTCGCCTGGTGTGCCAGTTGCACCCTTTCCTGGACCGAGATGACCTTCGCACAGTCACTCATGCCCTGGTTACTTCCCGCTTGGATTACTGCAATTCCCTCTACATGGGCCTGCCCCTGAGATGCACCCGGAGACTCCAGCTGATCCAGAATGCAGCTGCACGGGTTGTTATGGGAGCCCCTCGTTACTCCCATATAACACCCCTCCTGCGTGAGCTGCACTGGTTACCAGTGGTTCTCCGGGTCCGCTTCAAGGTGCTAGTCCTCACCTATAAGGCCCTTCATGACTTAGGGCCGGGATATTTGCATGACCTTCTCCTGCCTGCCTCTCACCGTCCTGTTCGCTCACATAGGGCCGCTGAGTTCCGACAGCGAGTCAATGTCACCTTGCTGTCCCCAGGGGTAGGGCGTTCTCTGTGGGTGCTCCCACCCTCTGGAATGAATTACCTACTGAGCTCCGGACGGCTCCTGATCTCCGCTCCTTCCGTCGGGACTTGAAGACTTGGCTTTTCAAACAAATAGGCTGAGACTGATTCCGGGCTTTATTATTTACTACTAATTAATTATTTGGATTAAATTATGATTTTATTGTACTTGTTTCTTAACTTGTGTTCGCCGCCCTGAGTCCTTTGGGAGAATGGCGGCATATAAATACATGTAATAAATAAATAAATAAATAAATATAAGATATATAAGATGTGACCCGGTCAATACTCTGTTCATAAAATATGTATGATGAAAGAAAAATTCTAATAAAACTTGTTTAAAAAAAAAAGAACAGCTTCAAACACAGTATACTTAAATTGTCAAACATCTTTATTAATTGCAAAAGGTATACAGATAGCATTCTGGGTTGGAAAAATTAGTCTGCAGGTTGGGTAGTACAGGTTTTACAATGTAATGTACAATGCTACCTCAGCTCATACTCTTGATTAGTTCCAATTGTGCCTTCTGAACTTATAATGACCCAGGGATGCTAAAAACACTAGAAGGATAGGCTATTTTCCAAAGCAAAAAAGAACATTACTATCTGTCTATAAATAAATTTCAAGCACATAAATAATAGATCAGAACTGGTTCCTCTGCAAATAGCTACGGTCCCATCCTAATACATACAGTATAAACACACACACACACACACACACACAGTGTCTCTTTTTCTACTTCTCCACCTTTTGCTGCTTGATCTTTATAGCAAGTTGCTTGGTTGGCAAGCAGTAATATTTTCCATGTATACAAACAAGTGACAGATACCTACATAAATAACTTATACTTCCATATCCAAGTTAGGACCACATTCTGTCTGGAATAACATTAGTAGGGTCATAATTTCTGACAAGAAATACAAACTATTTTCAAAAAACAACACTTTAGTTTCAGCTAAGTATAGTAAATGCTATGTCAGCTGCTAGGAAGAGTTTTCTGCTGACATCTGCTTCAACAAGGGACCAGCTCTGAACAGTGATGAAACTTAATGTAGGAAGGCAATCCATAGCTGGTAAGAACCTTATCTCTCAATCTAGAAGTCATTGTTCTACATTTAGCAGTCTTGTTCAAAAATATACCTGATTTTTTTAATCTCCCTGAAGAATTTGTTTATTCTTCCAATTGTTCAGGCATTAATAGTGAATGGTAAGTTGGACCTTTAAAAAATGAACTAAAAACTCCAAAGGCTGGAGAGGACATTACAAAATTGTGTTCTGTCATAGATAGTAATGGTGTCAGGTTTCGATGCTATCTCAAAATAAATGAACTTCCAAACTGCCAATCTTTAAGGAAATTTTCTCTTTATTCAAGCACAGCAACCTGATCCTGACTCTTCGTGGTCAATACTGACCTTTGCCCCCCAATCCCTCCCTTTCCGATCCCCAATTCTCTGCTTCTCATTGGCTATCTTCCAAGTCACTCTCCTGATTCCTTTTTCGTCAGTTCACAGGAATGTTTCCCCCCTCCTCATCTCCGAGGAGACCGAATCTTCAAAGGGATTTAGCAGGCAAAAGTTCAGGCTTCATCCTCCCTTTTCTATGTCAATGCTGAGACGCTGACAAATGGCAGCAAAGGTATTTGCTCAGAACCCACAGAGTTGAAGTGAAATAAAAGTGAGAGACTTGAGGGAGAAACAGCTCTGTTTTTTTTAAAGCACAGCCATTAAAAATTGGAAGAGGGAACAGAATATCATCTACCTGGTGAGCATACAAATGAACAGCTATCTCATCCTCCTGCTTCTAAGCAGGTTTTACTATGTTTACACACATAAGATTAATGAAAAGAATGCAGTGCAAATGGGTTGAGCAGGTGAATACTTGGCTAGAAAAAAAGCTCTCAAGGTTGGTCTTTTGCTTCAGAGTCTTTATTATAGATGTAGCTTCCAACTGCACCTGTATTCACTCCTACAAAAGAAAGAAAACAAAAAAGTCAATAGAGGAGGAATTAAAATAAGCTAAAGGGAAAAGAGAAAGTGCAAGCCAGTTTGGGAACAATTTTAATTTATGACTTTGAAAACCAGTAGTGAATTCATTATTGGAAAATCAATATTTATATAGTATATAAGTAAAGTATCAACAAATTCAAAGAACTCAGGGTTTGGAAAATGCTCAGAGGAAACACAGTTTTGACTGAGAGAAGCAATGTGATAAAATGAAGGAAGGAAATGGGAATGAGGAGGGAGGGAAGGAAGGAAGGAATCATAATGCTGATGTGGCACTCAATGAAATTGAGTTTGACACCCTTGCCATAGCAGAATGCTTTTATTTATCATTATATTATATTTATCATTATCATTATTATTTATATTATGATCCTGTTCATATATATATATACTTACATAAACATATATATATATATAAAACTTACATAAATATATATATATATATATATAAATAATATAATATAATATTTTATGATTCTGCTGATAAACTCTTGGAGGAAGACAAATGGAGATATGTCACACATAGAAGGAAACCTAATAATCAAAGAAAAAAGCAGGATATTTCTAACAAACACCTACTGCCCAATCTAACCCAACTCAACCAGAAGCAGCCCCATTAAAACTGAGCAATCAATTTCTCCTCCTAGATGAAAATATGCAGACCCACAACCTCCCCCTCAAAGAAAACATGCAGACATCTAGAAAAGAGACATCATCAATTAGCCTGAGATAAACAGAAAAGCACCCCAGACTGCACCCCCCCCCCCCAAATGAAGATGAGTGTTGGTGAGGAGATTCTATTCTCAAAGGAACAGAACCAGCCATCTGCAGACTGGACATACAATTTAGGGAGCTATGTTGTCTCAAAAATCAAGGCTGTGACTGAGAACCTAACCAAAATAATTAGGCCCACAGATTACTACCCTTTACTCCTCTTTCACATTGGGATAAATGACACAACCTGAGTTGTGAGATTATTGAGAGAATATTGAGAGATTATAAGCAACGAGACAATAAAGGAGCTAGGAGCACAAGTAGTGTTCTCATCAGTACTGCCAACAAAAGGTCAACACCCATTGAGGGGAAAAAGAATCCTAGAAATAAACCACTGGCTAAAGGGTTGGTATCGCCAAGAAAACTTTGGTTTCCTGGACCATGGACTGCATTACCTAAAAAAAGGGATGGGCTGCACCTCATGAAAACAGGGAAAATGTACTCCAAAAAAGACTGGCCCAACTCATCTGAAGGGCTTTAAACTAAAATTGAGGGGGTCTAGATCTTTAGAATCTAGAACACAAAACCAATCATAAATCCCAAGAAAACAAATCAAACAGTGAAGTAGTGAGTGATTGGGGGGGGGGAACCCAAACAACAATTAGGAGATGGAGGAACTATACCCATGGACAGACATAAGTCTTAAATGCTTATATACAAATTGTACGCACTGCCTCTCTTTCCGATTTAAGAAAGGAAAAACTCTTGAAATGTAGTATTACAAAAGGAACCTTTTAAAGCAGTAGAGACCCTCCCTGTAGCCAGAATGCAGATTTTAGCCAATACACAAGTGTGAAGATGTTTTCTTTTCCAGCTGCCCTGAGAATCGGATAAGCATGTATTCCCATCGTTATCCTCCATTATCCTTTAAAGTGAAACAGCCCACGTGGCCATCATAAACATTCCCCAAGTTAACGGCGCTTTGGTGCCAGGATATAGGTTGTAAAATATCTGTTGACACAGGCAATGCTAATAAATCGAATCCAAGGCCCTCCCTTCTCCCAACTGAATGGCAGTATCACTTATAGGGATCTGACATGCTGCCTTCCTTAGAACAAGAAAGGATCCACCTGTGAAAAGATATAAACTTTTCATATATAAAAATATGTCAGATATTAAAAAAAATCCATTTTAGTATGTTAACAAGGTTTGTTAGGGTATTGGGAGTGAAATTTTCTCAGTAAGGTAGGAGCCCTAACATGGTGTTTAGCGACCCATTCGTTTTGGGATGAGGGTAAATGTTTCCAAGCAACTAAGTATTGGATTTTCCCTCTCTGGATCCTAGAGTCAAGGATTTCTTGATTTCAAAGTGTTATTCACTTTCAATCATGGGAACAGATGGTGTAGATGCAGGTGGTCTGAGGGATGAAATTACTTCTCGTTTGAGAGAAATATGAATTATTCCTGTAAAAAGCATAACCTGAGTAACGCCATTTTAAATGCCATGTTTTACCTGATATAACCTGATTATATAACTTGGTAGTGAGGACATGAGAACGGAAACTATGTTGTTCCTGTGATGCTTATTGTGCAGGATATATGATGCATATTTTTGAGGAAATTGATGTTCTGGTAAAATTCCGAAATGGGCCAGAAGGGGAGGTCCACAAATGATGATACCATTTAGCATGTAAACATCTGTGTAGGATATTTTTGAAGGGTATTGTTGGAGGGGAATTTCCAGGGCGGAACATGTGCCCAATATTAACATAATATTGGGCCTGAAACCAATTCCCTGGTGGACCGTTTGTATCGGGCTTCTGAATCCTGAAAACTGTATTTAAACCATGTAATCGAAATGGTCAGACGTCCTCCCTTTCATGGGAGGATCCTTTTGCAAAAGATTGAAATATAGATAGATAGATAGATAGATATAGATATAAATCTGCTGTTTTTTCTTGTTCATGTTCTCTGTGTCACTTATATATAAATGCTGTTTTTCTGCATTTAACAATTGGCACCCGAATGGGACTTGAAGATGTCCTTCTGGTGTGGAATTTTTACCTAAGGGCCGGTGGGTACCCCCACTGATTTTAGCGGTCCGGACCGGGTGGTTCTGTTCCAGAGGGATTTGCTCTTCTTTAATCTGATGTGACAGAGACCTGAACAACTGAGCAGGGAATCTGAGCCGTGCAGGACCAGGAATACAGTGCACTGACCCAGTACAGGGTACTTATGGGATGTCTCGCTGGGGTGGTCTGACTCCTTGAATGTCTGGTGCTGTGTGAATGTTGAGATGCATTAGACGTGATTAGTTCTCATGTTGAACATGCTAACTTGAGCTTTCCTCTGCGGTTCCATTTTCTGGGCGACTGGAGTGGCCAGAGGCTAAGCGTGTTGAGTGGATTTTTTAAGGGAAAAGGAGTTCAAGGAGGGAAGTGTCGGCTTTAGCTATAAATAGATAAGTAACTATGGGGCCCCAATATGGAATATTTGTTAAGGATCCTGAGAAATTTACTGAAGGAAACATAAGGAAACTCCTTCTATGTCCCCCCTATCCCTTTTATTACGAGATAAGTACATCCCCAGGGCAGAAACAGGTAGTATGGCACTTAAGGGGGATAGAACAACAGGAGTGAGAAGTCACTAAAACTTCTCACTCAATTAGGGAAGAAATACCCAGTGGGATGATTTTGCTTTATGCTGTTATGGGTGGAAGGAGTAGAAATACTGTAGTGGTATACAGATCTTTCTCATTCTTGAAAGAGGCAGAAAACTCTGAAAGAATGAGGGTAAAGAAGGAAAGGTTTATTGTTCTTCCTACCTGCGATTAAATGCGAATAATTTGTCTTTGCTTAATGTGATGTGATTTCTATTGTGATAGTGATATGTGTGTGCCGGTGAATTAAGTAAACTTCTTGGCTTGAGCTTGGAGCTGTGGAAAACAGGTGGTGGTTAGGGCCCGAAATCATGTTTTTGATTAGAAACCACATCCTAAAGTTTTCCACTGCTTGAGGAATAAGCTACAAGATGTCAAGGATGG
This sequence comes from Pituophis catenifer annectens, assembly GCF_029215685.1. Taxonomy (NCBI): domain Eukaryota; kingdom Metazoa; phylum Chordata; class Lepidosauria; order Squamata; family Colubridae; genus Pituophis; species Pituophis catenifer. Next base: position 102,674,285 of record NW_027256883.1, on the reverse strand, counting down.
AAACAAAATGGGAATCTGAAGGGATAAAGCCTTCCCAGGTTTTATTCCAGGTTTGCAAATGTTGTTGAATGGTATGTATGTGTGAAGGTGTCTGTGTGTAATGAGAGTTGTTTCGGCAATAGAGCCAATTGGCTTGTAAAAATAATAATAATAATACTAAGAATAATAATAATAATAATAATACTAAGAATAATAATAAAGCTCCCTGAAATAATTATGCTGACTAGATGGCAGGGAGAAAGCATGTGTGTATGTTAGTGTACACTAAAAAGGTCTGATTGTAGTACAAATATGAGTGTGTATGGAAAGCCCTCACACAGGAGTGATAAGGTGATCCTGACACTTGTGAATGCCTGTGCGCTGAAACACCCCCCCCCCCCCGAGAGATCTCCTTTTGTATAATGAAATAGTAAGTGGCAAGGGTTTGTTGTTGTTATGAAGGTAATAGCAAGTGTTCGAATGAAAAAGAAAGAGATGAGAGAGATCCTACGGAGAAGTGGGATTACAAAGAGGTATTCACGATGTTAAATGAAGACAGGAGTAGTATTTTTCCTCCCTATATTTCCCCTTTCTTTTTGTTTTGAATAAGTGAAGTAGGAAAGGGGGGGGGAAGTGCAGTTTGTTTTCCCTTTTACACATTTTTTTTCCCTTGGCTGAGTTTGTCTGAGAGAAAGGAGGGGCGAATGGGTGACTTGATCCTGCAGCATTGTTTCTGACTGCATATGGAGGCTACGCAGATATACTGTATTTTCTGTCCTGCTCCGAGTTGTGTTTATGATGTTATTGTTTGAGGTGTTTAAATAAATCTATACAATAGAGGAGTGACATTAAAAGTTTGAAACAAATATTTTTTTTTGAGTAGAGACCCAGAGTACCTCTATTACGTGATTTTTTTTTTTACTTTTTGAAGGTGTTCTTTTTATCACCCTCTTTTATGTCTTTATGTCTGTGCATTTTGAATGATTTTGAATGCTGAGAAGTTAAGGAGATTTCTAGGATAGCCTGGATATTGAAGAGCCTGGTGAATAGTTATCTATGTTATTTTAGCTTAGTGTTGCCTAGCTAAGGGAATGGATTTTGAGGATTTCAACCCAGAGGTGGGAAGGAAAAACTAGTAGGTATATTAATCTAAAATGCTAGATCCTACCCTAAGGGATGCTCCCTTGAGGGAAGAATTACTTACTGGTAGAAGGTGAAGATGGACTTTTTGGTCTGGCTAGCAAGTTACCGGTAAGTTTGTCTGTTTAGACTTGTGATTTAGACTTGTCAAGCTTTGTATTTCTCTGAAGCTTGTGGAAATAGTTTAGCTAACTTGTGATAGAGGTGTGGTGTGATTCCTCCGAAGTGGGGATTCCTCCGAGGTGGGAAGAGTTGAGTATTTATTGATAAAAAGCCATAAGAGGTTGTTTGGAAGGAAGGTGATGAAGATAGGTTTGTTCCAGTGTTAAGCTTGCCTGATTTAAGGAAAATCTTCCACTTGTCTGTAGCAGTGGAAGATGACATAGCCAAAGGAGTGTTGGTTCATATGTGGGCTGGGAAGAAGAGACCTGTAATATTTTTGTTAAAATTGATGGATCTTGTGGTTTAAGGTTAGCCCTTGTGTATACAAGCTGAAGCTGCAATTGCACCTTCAGTGGAGGAGAGTAGAGAATTAACCTTTGGTGGGGCATTGGTGTGAAGTAGTCCACATCAGGACAAACCTGATGTGGAAAACCCAAAGGTGGTGCACCAATGCTAGGCTTTTGAAATATGGGATTATTTTATTGTCTCAAGAGAATTTAGTTCTCTTGACCAATAGGAATTTAAATCCAATTGAATTCCTGTCAGGGGAGAGAGAAAAATTTGGGACGATGTGGGACATAATTGTGTGGTTATGTATTGATGGGTCTTCCCGGGTGGAGAATGGAACGGGGATGAGTAGATATACAATAGTGAATGTAGACACTGCTGGAGTATTGGAAGCTGGACGGTTTTCTTCTTATTGATTGACACAAATATGTGAAGTCTTTGCTTTATTTGCTTGTGGGCTTTTAACGATCTTTGGTAAAAAGATAGTTTGGAAAGACTATAATACAGTGTTGGCGAACCTAGGGCTTGCGTGCCAGAAGTGGCACGCAGAGCCATGTTGCCTGGTACGCGTGGCGTCACCCATTCCTCTTCCGGGTTTCCAGGGTACGCATGCGCACCAGCCAGCTAGTCTGCGGGTTACTGGTGCATATGCGTGCATGACAATCAGCTGGCCTTTAATGCGGGTGCGCACCAGCCATGCCATCATTGCCCGCATACAGCCCCGGGATCACCCCTTGCCAACCAGGAGCACTGCCACCAGTCACTCCCCTATGCCCGGCTGCCTGCTTGCCTCATCACGCCATCGTCACTGCGAGGAAAGGCCCTGCAGCTGCGCTGCCTGGAATCCACGTGGGCTGGCGCAGGGGGAGGACAGATATGGCTGCCTGGACGCTGCCTGGAGCGCGAGGGTGGCAGGAGGAGGAGCCGCTGCTGCCTTGTAGCCAGTGCGACCAGCCTGCTGCTGCAGCCTGCCACCACCCTCTCTCCCCCGCCAATTGCTCCTGCCATCGCTGGGGAAGGGGAGCACAAGAACCGCCGCCGCCGGGTGCAAGGGGGTGGTGGGAAGGATCTGCGATCTGCGGCTTCCCTGTCTCCGCACCCGAGCAGGCTGTCCAGGGAAAGGGATTGAAGCCCCAGCCCGCTGCTTCTGGCGCTGGCACCCCCTCATCCCCGGCAACGGCGGTTCTTGTGGTGCCAGAAGCAGCAATTGGGGACTTCAATCCCTGCCCCTGGACAGGTCTGGAGCTCGGCTGGGGAGAAGGGAAGCCCCAAAGCAGATCTTTCCCCCACCCCCTTTTTCCCAGCCGAGCCGGTTCTTGTGCTTCAATCCCTGCTCCCGAAAGCCCAAAACAAGTCGCGGTGAGGAGGCACGAAGCACATGTGGGGGACTGCGCATGCGCAATGCAGAACGTATGCATGGGGGAGTGTGCGCAATGTGGGGTGCATGCGTGGGGTGTCACGTGTGTATGCGCATGCGTGGGGGGGTCGCATTGCATTATGGGTGCTGGCACGCACGGGCGTTATCGCGTGCACACACACACACACACACACACACACACACACACTCTTCCGGCACGCAACGAGAAAAAGGTTCGCCATCATTGCTATAATACATATAGGAGCACATAAAAAGGGACTTTGAGGTTAGTTGTGGGAAATAGGATGGTGGACATATAAGTACATGAAGCAACGTTAATAGGAGGGGCATTAATGATTTGATCCCTGCATTGGATTTTGATGTGAAGCCTGTATTTACGGATGATGAAAACAAACAAATGATGGATGATGGGGTGCGTAAAGTGGATGGAAAATGGATGATTAAGGAGGGGGTGCAAGTGCTTAATAAAGCAGTTATGCAGAATGTGTTTGAGAGTGTGCATGAGGGAACTCATTGGGGAACCCAAGTTCTTATTGAGTTTGTTAAACGAAAATATATTTGTAGAGGCATGTAAATGATAGCCATACAAGTGGGGAGATGCTATTTACAGTGTGTATGAATGCATGAATACATTGTGTAAAAAAAAAGAGATTATGTGCAAACATGTAGAGATTTGACCAATGAATCCAAGTAGATTACATTGAAATGCCGGCAGTGTGAACATTGAAATATGCGCTAGTAATAGTGGATTATTTTACTGGCTGGCTTGGAGCGTTTCCTTGTGCAAAGGTAAATGCTCAGATGACTGTTAAAATCATATTGGAGCAAATAATACCCAAATATGGATTGGTTGATATTAATGAAAGCTGATGGGGTACACATTTCACTGTCCAAATGATAAGGGTAATGGAGCAACTGGGGATTGATTGGCAATAAACATATTGGCAATAAAAACATTCAGTGAAAAGGTGAATGTTGGAGCTCCAGGTTCTTTGGACGAAATGTTTGCCTTTATCTCTTTTCCATCTAACGAAAAGATGTTTTAGTATATGATATGATATTTGGTTTATCCTATACTGACAGTATGGAACTCTGAGTATAAAGCTTAAAGATGTCTTACTTAGAAAAATATACAGGACTGTCCCTGTGTTTTTCTCGTTTAAGGTCTAAAGGACTATGGACACAAACTCCACCTCTTGATTTCCAAGTGCATGATTACAAAAGCAGTGACTGGGTCCTGATAAAGTCTATAAAGGAAAGAAATTACTCCAGAGTGAAAGGACCCGTGGCTTCGCCTTACGGATGGACAGTTGCTACAGCACCTACAAATCCTCTTAAATTGACTTTTCAACGACAAACCAAAGACAATTGATGACCAATGGATGGAAGAAGAAATTTGCATTTGGTTGGGAGTGATAATAATCTTTATTGTGTTTTTGATTGTATTAAGACAAGATATAATTGAATGGTGTAAATCAATAGTGTAAATTAATGCTGTGATATCCGGTGGATGTAAGTTCCCTAAGATCGGCTGGAAGACTTGAAGTCTAATGGTAAGCTTTTTTGCTTTTATACATCTAAAACATACTTTAAACAGGGGGCCTAGTCCACTAGGAAGGATAACGGTAAGGATAAGGATAATTTTATTTCTATACTGCCCCTCTCCCGAAGGACTCGGTGCGGTGTACAGCCAGGTAAAAACACAATACAAATATCACAATTTAAATTTAAAAATTATTAAAAGTATTACATTTAAGGCCAATTAACTAAAAAACCCAAACAATTTAAGAACTCTGAATTTAAAACTCAATTATGAAGCTAGCCCTGCCTGTCGGAAGAGCAGGTTCTTAAGAGCACAGCGGAAAACTCGGAGGTCAGAGATCTTGCATATGTCTGGGGGCAGTTCATTCCCAAGGGCAGGGGCTCCCACAGAGAAGGCTCTTCCCCTGGGTGTCGCCAGCCGACATAATTTGGCTGACGGCACTCTGAGGAGTCCCTCTCTGTGGGAGCAGACTGGTCGGTGGGAGGCTATCGGTGGCAGAAGGCGGTCTCATAGGTACCCAGGTCCTGAGCCATGGAGCGCTTTAAAGGTGGTAACCAACACCTTGAATCGCACCCGGAAGACCACTGGGAGCCAGTGCAGCTCGCGCAGAAGAGATGTTACATGGGCGCAACGAGTTGCACCCATAATTACCCGCACGGCCGCATTCTGGACCAGTTGGAGCCTCCGAGTGCTCTTCAAGGGGAAGAAGATGGGTTTTGCAGTGATGATAGTAATTACTTTGTGGGATCTTATACTACAGGTGCAGATAGGAATGGAGACTTAGGCTGTGTTGCCTAGTTATCCCATAACATGGCAGCAGCTATGTTTCCATACCGAATTTGAGCACCAATATTCCCTGATACAGTCACCACTAACCCTGATAGAAACTACAGATGAAGCTGGGATTTGTATTAGATCATCTCTTGATGATTGTGTACCGTTGGGGAAATACCCCAGGTGCAACCATACATATGAAATAGTTTCCCAGTACAAAGATCTCTCAACAAAATGGAGTTCTTATACAATCAATGCACTGAGTGATATGGTAATTATACCCCTTCTTATAGAAGTTTAGGATTACGAAAGAGGGGTTACATTTCCCATATCTAGAATTGAAGCTCCCTCCAAACTGATGTTTTTATGTGGTAATATTGCATTGACCCAATTATCATTTATATGGGGTGATGCACTGTTGGCTATCTTAAGGCACTGATAAGATATACGAAGAAGGATGGCAATTTATTTCTGGATTTAATGATGGTAGCCCTAAACAGTTCATCCTTTTATATAAGAGAAGAGACTACTGTCTCTGATATATTGAAAACATGTTTTGTGGTAATGCCCGTTCCTGGAGAGTCGTTATCATAGTAACCGTGTTCCTAATAAGGTTGCTACAAAAGTAGCTACACATGATGGTACGCTGGAAACAATTGATGAGTCACATGTGCATGGACATGAACAATGTGGAAGCACCTAGTCCTGAGAAGGAACTACATCTATTTATTTATTTATTTATGCCCCTGTAAGAACCTATTAAATGACATATAATACCTATAGTATCATATGACTATATGGGGATGGAGCATATAGAGGAATAAAATCTCTATTACAAACTCATATGGCTATGTTATTAAGAATGAGACATGAATATGATGAATTCCAAGTATGTGTTGATATGTCCGATAAATTACAATTCCTCGAGTCTAAACTGCAAAAAGTGCATAATATCACTACATACTACATATGTAACACATATAACTGAAAACACTGCTTTTAAAGGAATTTGGGATTTGCTAACGGGAAGTTTGTATAATGTTGCCAGACATTTGCAATTTACAGGAATAATAAAACTGATAAAAAGGAAAAGGGGGGATTGAGAGAAATATGAATTATTCCTGTAAAAAGCATAACCTGAGTAACGCCATTTTAAACGCCATGTTTTACCTGATATAACCTGATTATATAACTTGGTAGTGAGGACATGAGAAAGGAAACTGTGTTGTTCCTGTGATGCTTATTGTGCAGGATATATGATGCATATTTTTGAGAAAATGGATGTTCTGGTAAAATTCCGAAATTGGCCTGTTTGGTGCCTGCCCATTCCAGAAGGGGAGGTCCACAAATGACGATACCATTTAGCATGGAAACATCTGTGTAAACATCTGTGTAGGATATTTTCGAAGGGTATTGTTGGAGGGGAATTTCCAGGGCGGAACATGTGCCCAATATATTATATAAGACCTGAAACCAATTCCCTGGTGGACCGTTTGTATCCGTTTGTATCGGGCTTCTGTATCCTGAAAACTGTATTTAAACCGTGTAATCGTCATGTTCTCTGTGTCACTTATTATATATAAATGCTATCATCGTTTGAGTAAACTAATGTGGAATACTGGGTGGACTTTCCTGAGTGTCTTTGAGTTAACATCGTTTGAGTAAACTATTGTGGAATATTGGGTGGACTTCCCTGAGTGTCTTTGGAAGGAGTAGTTCAACTGCTACTGGATTGATGACCCTAGTGATAGGGAAAGGTCCAATGAAATTTGGCCCTAGTTTCTTTGATGGCTGTAAAGATTTCAGGAATTTTGTAGGTAAGTATACCCTATCTCCAGCATGGAAAGGTTTGGGTTCCATCCTTTTCTTGTCAGCTTGAATTTTAAAAGCCTCTCTAGCTTCCTTTAAGGCTAATCTAACCACTGGCCATGTGTTTTGCAAGTTATCCATCCACTCCTTAAGTGAGGGGATGGTGGGTTCTTGTGTGGGTAGTTCAGGCATGGGGCTGAAATCCTGGCCTGTTGCTACCCTAAAAGGGGTAAAACCAGTACTCGAGTGTACAGAGTTATTAAATGCATCTTCAGCAAAAGGTCAAAATTCGGTCCAGTTATCCTGTTGAAAATTAATAAAACATCTTAAATATTGTTCTAGCACTGAGTTCACTCTCTCAGAATTCCCGTTAGTACATGCATGATGAGAAGAGCTCAACCCCTGGGCAGTACCAAGTAGGTCCAAAAATGCCCTCCAAAATTTGGAGGTGAATTGAATCCCTCTGTTGGAGATGATCCTTTGTGGAGCTCCATGAATCCGATAAATGTGTATTAGGAATAATTTGGCTAAACTTTTAGCAGTTGGGATCTTTTGGCAAGGTATAAAATGGGCCTGTTTTGAAAACAGGTCTGTCACGACCCAAATAACAGTATTTCCAGCACTGTTTGGCAGTTCTACAATAAAATCCATAGCAATCTCTCTCCATGGCGCAGAAGACTCGGCTACTTTCTGTAAGACTCCTGGGGTTTTCCCCTGATGTCTTTTTGCTGCTGCAAGATGGGGCAGCTAGCTACATAGCTTTCTATGTCCTTTTTTAGTGATGGTTACCAAAATTGTCTTTTAATTAGGTGTAAGTTTTCACAAAACCAAAATGTCCAGCTAATTTGGAGTCGTGGCACCTTTCCATTAAGCATAATCTTTGGTTGGCTGGAACAAACAACTTCCCTCCCACCCAGGCCAAGTCCTCTTTCATCAGACAGCTGGATTTGTGGTTCAAAAACCATTCATTGGTGGCCAATGCTAGTTTAAAAGTTTGGGTGGTATCATTGTCCGTCAATGTTTCTTGTTTTGCCTGGGATCTGGTGATCACTTTAGCGGCCAGTTGATTGTTTTGTACTATGGGTTTGATTACATCTGACTTCGCACTATTGTACTGCGGTTTTCTGGATAGTGCATCCGCCAGAAAGTTTTTTCTCCCAGGGAGGTATTTGAGAGTAAAATCAAACCATTTAAAGTACTGAGCCCATCCTACTTGTTTCAGGGAGAGTTTCCTTGGGGTCTTTAGGGCTTCTACATTTTTATGATCAGTCCAGACTTCAAAAGGGGTCTTACTTCCCTCTAGGAAGTGCCTCCAGGTTAAAAGTGCCCAACGAACTGCGTAAGCCTCTTTCTCCCAAATGGCCCACCTTTGCTCAGTCTCATTCAACTTTTTGGATGTGTAAGCACATGGTTGTAGCTGGTCTTGCTCATTTTTCTGAAGCAGGACTGCTCCTATTGCCACATCGCTGGCATCTGCTTGTATGACAAATGGTTTCTCCATGTCCAGGTGTTTTAGAATTGGTTCTGCTGAGAACAGCCGTTTAAGTTTTTCAAATGCCGCTTGGCATTCCATAGTCCAAAGATTGCTTCGGTTTATGATTGCCCTCCCCCTTCGTTTTTAAGAGCTTGGTAATGGGGAGGGCAATCTGAGCGAAAGCGGAGATAAACTGGTGGTAAAAGTTGGCAAATCTCAGGAAGCTTTGCAACTGTTTACGCGTGCACAGTGGTTTCCAATCAAGTACAGCCTGCACTTTTTGAGGGTCCATTTCTACGCCCTGGTGTGAAATGTGATACCCTAAATAGTCAATTTTCTCTTGGTGGAATTCACATTTAGAAAGTTCAGCATAAAGTTTGGCAGAGTGGAGTTTGTTTAAGACAGCCCTGACTAGTTTTACATGTTCTGCTTTGGTTTCGGTATATATTAAAATGTCGTCCAAGTAGAGCAGGACTCCCTTGTACAAATGCTGATGTAGCACTTCATTTATTAATTGCATAAACACTGTGGGGGGCCAGTGTAACCCAAAGGGGAACACTTTGAATTGGTAGCACCCAAGGGGGGTATTAAAAGCTGTTTTCCACTCATCCCCCTCCTTAATTCTGATACGGTAGTAAGCCTCCGTTAAGTCCAGCTTTGAAAACATTTTCCCTCTAGCGAGGTGTGCTAGCATATCTTTCATAAGGGGGAGGGGGTACATGTTCTCCACACTGATTGTATTTAAGTTCCTAAAATCAACACAGAGACGTTTTGAGCCATCTTTTTTTTTTCTCTAAATAACACTGGAGCTGCAATTTTTGGTCGGGCTGGCTTGATGAAACCCCTTGCTAGGTTTTACTCAATAAAAGCTTTCAGTTCTTCAAGCTCCCTCAGAGACATGCTGTACATCTTGGGTTTGGGGAGTTTAATGCTGCGTAAGATTTCTATCACACAGTCAGTGGCGCGGTGGAGGGGGGAGCTCGTCTGAGGCTTTTTCACTAAAAACTTCAGCCAAATCCTTGTATTCTATGGGCATGCCCAGTTGGCGTGGCATGACCAGGCATGGCTGTTTCTCAGTGCTCTGCCCCCTCAGTTTCTTTATGTGGATTCTCAGCAAAAATCACGTGCATCTGAAATTTTACGATGCCTTGCTTCCAATTAATTTTGGGGTTCCATTTTTTCAGCCATGCAAGGCCCAAGACTAATGGCCATTCCATGCCAGGTGCCACTATAAATGTAAGTATTTCCTCATGGCTCCCGATGTCTATATGTAGAAGTTCGGTGACAAAAGAGGCTGGCTTCCTCCCCCCCACTGCTATTGACCCATCTAGTTGGTAGAAAGCGATGGGGTTTTTCAGCTTTCTTACGTTAATCACCAACTTCCCTACTAAGGTTGGGCTGATCAAACAGCGGGTGTACCTGAGTCCATTAAAGCGGAGATATTTATCTCCCTGTCCCAGTTTGGGATAAATAGTCTTATGGAGAGGGTAAGCGGTTTAATTGGTTTGCTTACCATTGGTTCATCTTCTGGATCACTTCCAAATGGGTGTGATTCCTCCTGCTGAGATGCCGGGGTTTCCTCCCCAAAGGGGGGGGATGGAAATCCTATGATCTCCCTGCTCCTCAGAGCAGTCTCCTTCCCGCGCTGGCCAGATTTCGCCAGTCCCCCCCAGTGGATGTTTCCGGGCGGGTGCTTGTGGACAACACTCTGCAGCTCGGTGCCCCTCTTTTCCACACTTGAAAGAGCCTGAGGATTTCAGAGAAAATGCGGTTTGTGGTTTGAGGGACTCTTGCTTCCATTAGGGTGGGGATTTCTTCCATACTCAGCACGTTCGGTATTGGTTTCTGGCCATATCTATCTCTTCTTCTTCAGCAGTCATGTACCAGTCACGTTTGGAAATCACACCCATACTCTTTCATGTAGGTGAGCACGTGTGCCACAAAGAATCCTAATTGTTGTGGATCCCCATCAAACTTCACCACAAGTGAAGGAATTTCTCTTTCCAGTTGCGGGACTCGGGGATGGTTGGAATGGGCGCCAGTGTGCATGCTACCTGGAGGGGAGGGTTTGCTAGATCTTTTGCCACTGCTGCTGTGCCATCTGCTCGATTGGCAGGCTCCAGAGGGGGGTCTGGCCTCATCCGCAGCTGCTGCCCTTTCCATGCTCCTTGGCTGTCGTCCTGGCTCCCCTTGGATATTGACATTTTCCAAAGTTTCCATCACCAATTGGGTTATATGCCTCTTCAGACGATCCTCCCTCAGTGGTGCTTCGGTTAGTTCCCCGAAGCCTAACCTAAAGCGAGGGCTTCTAGTTCCAGTTTCCACCCCAGTTTTCGGTTATTGCAGCTGAGGGTGACTCCTCTGGTTCTCTCATCCCAGCTTTCTTCCCGATGCTGATTGACCAGCTGGGCTTTCAGGATTCTCCAGGGTTACCTCATCGTCTCCGATGGGGTGTACCAAACAGGCATCTGGCTGGGTGGTGGTTGATGTCTCCCCCCAGCATTCGGCTTCTCCCAGTTCCCTGCTTCGTTCGGACATGGTTTGCAAGGTCCCCTCAGTAGAGCAAAGATTGCTTCTCTGGGTTGACCGTTTTGCAGACGTTGCTTTCTGTAAGGATTGCCTCTCCTTCCAACTTTACTTTAAGAAAGTAAAAAACTCTTGAAACGTAGTATTTCAAAAGGAACCTTTTATCAAGCAGAAGTGACAGCAATGGATTCAAAGCAACATCTGAATACCCTTAGGCAAGACAAGTAGGATTAAAGCAATAGAGACCCTTCCCTTTAGCCAGAATGCAAATTTTAGCCAATACACAAGTGTGAAGATGTTTTCTTTTCCAGTTGCCCTGAGAATCGGATAAGCATGTATTCCCATCGTTATCCTCCATTATTCTTTAAAGTGAAACAGCCCACATGGCCGTCATAAATATTCCCCAAAGTTAAGGGGATCTCAGGGTGCTTTGGCGCCAGGATATAGGTTGTAAAATATCTGCTGACACAGGCAATACTAATAAATTGAATCCAAGGCCCCTCCTTCTCCCAACTGAATAGCAGTATCACTTATAGGGATCTGACACAAATGCTTGAAGCTTGGAGAACAAACAGGGTGAACTAGAAGCAATAGTACATGAGGGTAGGTATGACATAGTTGCCATTACAGAAACCTGGTGGGACGAAACCCATGACTGGCATATACTGATAGTTACAAATTGTTCAAAAGAAACAAATCAACAAAAAGAAGAGGTAGAGTGAGAGACTACTACATATCTACAAAATATCTACAAAATGCATATGATCAAAGATAAAACTCCTCCAGAATGTATATGGGTCAATATAAAAGGGGAAAAAAGTGACATTGTGATAGATGTATATTACAGGTGGCACAACCAATCAGAAGAAATAGATGAATGCTTTGCCAACCAGTTAACAAATGTATGTAAGAGGCATACCACAGTAGTAGTGGGAGACTTTAACTATCCAGTTATCAACTGGGAGACCAACTCTCTGCAGTGAGATTGAACAGATTCCCAACCTACTCAACAATTTTATCATTAAAAAGATAGAGGAGGGAACTAGAAGTAAAGCTATACTGGACCTAATTCTTACTAATAGAATAAAAATTATAGAGGGAGTAGAAGTTGCCAGAACTTTGGATGAAGGTGACCATGTCATACTGGAATTCAATATAATGCAAAAACAAACAATAGAAAATAATCCAACCAGTCTTAAACTTTAAAAGAGCTGATTTTAACAAGCTCAGAGAGAGCGTAGGAATGATTCCATGGATGAAAATCCTAAAAGAGAAAACAAGAAGAACTTCGAAAAATGTGATCATAAAAGCCCAGTCCAGAACAATACCACTGAAAAAGAAAAATAAGAAATTCAAGAAGAAACCAACGTGGCTGCACAAAGATCTTTTTGACAAACTGAAAGACAAAAAGGACAAGCAAAAAAAATTGAAAGAGAGACATGTAACTAAGGCAGAATATCAGCAGATACCCAGAACATGAAAAGATGAAGTCAGGAAAGCAAAGGCTCAGAATGAACAAAGACTTGCAACAAAGGTCAAAGATTAAAAAAAGTTTCTTTCAACATATTAATAACAAGAAAAAAGTCAAGTAAAACAGTTGACTAAGGAGAGAAGATGGCAAGGAAGTAACTGGCAGTTGGGAGAAAGCAGGGCTGCTTAACTCATTTTTTGCATCAGTCTTCATGCAAAAAGAAATTATAGCCCAATGTACCAAAAAAACTATTGTAAAAGACAAACTAGAAATAAAAATTAAAATAAGCAAGAAAATGGTAAGAGAATACCTATCTGACCTTGACGAATATAAATCACCTGGATTTGACAGATTACATCCCTGAGTTCTGAAGGAGCTGGCAGATATTATCTCAGAACCATTGGGCCATATCTTTTAAAAATCCTGGAGCACTGGGAAGTACCTGAGGATTGGAAAAGAAGTGATGTGGTTCCCATCTTCAAGCAAGGGACTGGGGGAGAAACAGACCCAGGAAACTACTAACATCAATACCTAGGAAGATCCTGGAAAAAAATAATAAAAAAAACAGATCTGCAAACAACTAGAAGCAAATAAAGTTATAACTAATAGCCAGCACAGGTTAGTTAAAAACAGATGGTGCCAAACCAATCTTATTTCATTCTTTGATAAAGTCACTAAATTAGTAGACCAGCAAAATGCTGTGAATTTATTATACTTAGATTTCAATAAGGCATTTAACAAAGTACACCACAATCTACTTGGTAAGCTAGAAAAATGTGGAATACACAACATCACCACCAGATGGATTTTTACCTGGCTGACAAACTGTACTCAATGAGTAGTCCTTAATGATACTACATCCAAATGGAGAGAAGTAAGCAGTGGGGTACCACAAGGTTCTGTCTTAGGCCCAGTATTCTTCAATATCTTCATAAATGACTTAGATGAATGAATAGAAGGGGAACTCATCAAATTTGCAGACAACACTAAGCCTGCAGGAATAGCCAACACCCCAGAAGACAAGCTCAGGATCCAAAAAGATCTTGACAAACTTGAACAATGAGCCCTATCCAACAAAATGAATTTTAATGTGGAGAAAAGCAAAGTTTTACATTTAGGCAGGAAAAATCAAAGATATAAATACAGATTAGGCGAGACCTGGCTCAAAAACAGTAACTGTGAGAGGGACCTTGGAGTCCTAGTGGATGATCACTTGAATATGAGCCAACAGTGTATAGCAGTAGCCAAAAAAGCAAATATAATCCTGGGTTGTATCAACAGAGGCATAGAATCAAGATCATGCGAAATATTGGTGCTGTCAACCCTGAAGTTGGCTGGAATGCTTTACTAGACACAACAGAGTGTTAACCCAATTGGCCAGTGACCTGTGACACTTGGGGATGGGGTTATTTCCTATTTTAATTATACTGAAACTACGGGAAAGATTTAGAGTTGGTTTTCCTTTAGAGCTGTGCTGATATGATATACTCAATAAAGAAGATCTTTTAGGTGGATTCTAGTCTCAGCGTTCTGATTTGCTTGGCTTCATGAGTCGGAGCCTTGACATTAAGAAGGAAAGTTTGCTCAGGATAGTATATATATGAGGGAAAATATACAGAACACATTTTGTTTAGGGCTAGGGAATAGGAAGATGGTAGGGATCCATATAGGTGTGTATGTTAAGGGCAGTGTTGGTGAACCTTTTTTTCCTTCGGTGCCAAAAGTGCACACATGTACATGACATAATGCAATGCTCACCCCCTCAGGCCTCACCCTTTGCTCATGTGCGTGTGACTCCCCCGCGCTCCCCCGCGCATGCATGTGTGACCCGTTTTTGTGCTAGCAGTCCTCCCTAAAGCCTCCTGGAACCAAAAACGGGGTGCGGGGGGGTGCCGCACCCCCCCACACATGCATGCACAACCCCCTCACCCCACACTTGCGTGCATGACCCCTTTGTGCATGCGCACGCGTCTCCTGGCAGAGATCAAAAATCAGCTGGCCGGCAGGAGGCGCACGGGCATGCATGGTGGAACTGACCTGGGTGTCGGCTCGCGTGCCTGCAGAGATGGCTCCGTGTGCCACCTGCGGCATTAGTGCCATAGGTTCGCCATCACGGTCTAGGGGATGTTGAGATTTTTTTTTTCACTCACATACTAATTAAATATGGGAATCAATTTCAAATTGGGGATAATTATGCTAAAATTGTGGTATTGTGTTTTTGTGTATGTCTGAGCATGGTTTATATTTATTAGGTAGTTACAGGTAGTCCTCGATATATGACTGGTCACTTAGCAACTATTCAAAGTTAAGACAGACCCCCCCCTCCCAAAAAGCTACTTTCAACCTGTTTCAAGGTTATGGTCACTGCAGCATTCCTATGGTCATTTGCCCATACTACTAACCACAGGGACATTTTAGCACCCTCCTGCCTATCAGCCATCCATCCCATCCTTCTGTGTCCCCCAAACCCTCCTCCACAACAGTCACCCATCATGCACATACCATTTGAAGATCTCTAGAGATTTGGAACTCCAGAGGGCAGACTACTCCATCTCTCAGCATCCCATGGTTGCATCCTGGAAGCAAATGCAATTTTTAGAGTGGCCATAATTCTTGTGTTGCACAAAATGGCAGCTACTTCCAGGATGTAAGCACATGTCCCAGGGATGGAGTGGTGCACACCACTTCTCGAATGTGGTCTCCATAGTGCTCCAGAAAGATCCAGAGCTTTTTGTAGTGCTGCGGAGATCAGATTAGGAAAGCAGGATGGTCTGCTTCATCCCTGGGTCCCTTTGCCTGTGGCTGCTCAGAAAATGGAGGCTGCTTCTAGAGTTGGAAGGGACCTTAGAGGTCTTTTAGTCCAACCCACTCCTAAAGTAGGAGATCCTATACCATTTCAGATAAATCTTTATCCAATCTCTTCTTAAAAAACTCCAGTGTTGGAACACTCACAACTTCTGGAAGCAAGTCCCACCAATTAATTGTTCTGTCAGGAAATTTCTCCATTGTTCTACGTTGGTTCTCTCTTTGATTAGTTTCCATCCATTGCTTCTTGTCATAAATTCAGGTGCTTTGGAGAATAGGTTGATCCCCTCTTCTTTGTAGCAGCCCTTTTGATATTGAAACACTGCTATCACTTCAGTCCTTCCTTATCACGTCACTTCAGTCCTTTTAATTGAACTAAATATAATTCTTGCAACTGTTCTTCATATGTTTTAGCCTATCTTTGTTGCTTTTCAGTCTCCTAATCATCTTTGTTGCTCTTCTCTGCACTCTTTCTAGAGTCTCAACATTTTTTATATATAATGGCAACCAAAATTCAATGCAATATTCCAAATGTGGTTTTATCAAGGAATTATAAAGAAGTACTAACACTTCATGTGATCTTGATTCTATCCCTCTCTTAATGCAGTCTAGTACTGTGTGATTGTCCACTAGATGCCAAAATCCCTCTCGTAGTTACTAGTGTTGAGCCAGGTATCACCTATTCTATACTTGCAGCAGAAGCTTCCCCAACATGAAGTCCAGAACTCCAGAGATTTTCAAAAGGTAAGTGCACAATAGGTGATGAGCAGGGGTGGGTTCTACTTACCTTTACTACCGGTTTGCAGTGGGGCCGTGCATGTGCACTCACTTCGCTCGCACGCTCTTCTGCGCATGCACAGAAGTGTTTTAGTGACATCGGGGTCGGTGGGCAGAGCCTCCCACTGGTTTTACTACCGGTTCTATAGAACCGGTGCGAACCGGGGGCAACCCACTACTGGTGATGGGGGATGGGTAAGAAGGGGATGGGCTCAGCAGGATGGGAAGCAGTCCCAAGTCCTCAAGGGGTGAGAAGCAGAGCATGGGTTGTGTCTGGGTGAGTGAGGCCTTGGGAGGTCCAGAGCAGAGGGGCTGGATGTCCTGGACCCTTATCCCTGAAGCATCTCATGCTCTGCTTAATGAATGCATCAGAGAGGACACGGGTGGGGGTCATTAAGCAAGGAGATCATGTGGTTGCCTTGCATAACAATTGTCATAACTTACTACCATAATGAACAGGCTCCATTATGGTTCTGAGTCGAGGACTACCTGTAAATGAAATAAATTATTCAGAAGTAATATATTCTCCTTTATTGATAATATTATCTGTATAATATTATATGGGACATTATATAGTATAAGTAATAATATTAAGGTAATTTTTGTCCTGGCCTAGTATTTAAAATGTTCTACTGTTTCTTGATGCGGCCCCAACTCTTTTGTAACATGGTTCCTAGCATAAACTTCAAAAGCTTATGTCCTCACCTCAACCAAGGTTTTGTTATCTCTGCTCTAAATCTGCTAAACCCGAATTGTCAAATACAAGACTAGATTTTAATTCCAACAGAGGAGGTAAACAAGCCAATTGCCTTTTCAATGTTTAAACTGATCTCTGTCCATCACTTCACCTTTTGGTCCAAACAGGATCCCATAGCATGGTTTGTGGCAATATGGCTGTCCATCATGCTGGTAGGAAAAAAATAGAAGATACATTAGTGTAAGTCATGAGATCAGCCCCCTTTCTGCTATAAATTTTCAATGCATTGTTAACTTTTGAACAAAATCAATAGTTTTTGTTCCCATCAATATTTTCAATCACTTTATACCTCAAAGCACATTAAGTATAAATCACCTAGTTTATATAAAGACCTACTCTAGAGGACGTACCCAAAATAAAACTTAGCCCCTAGTATATCTCATACTAAAATATTGACACTTTTTGTTTCAAGGCAATTGCAACATAAGATCACTCTCAGTTCTAGCATTCATAGGAATAAAACTGCAAGCCTTTGACTTAATTAAAAGTTACGTCCATTAATGGCAAGTAGTACATATTGTGCCTGAATGCAAAAGCATCTTTTGGATCCCAAATCTCACTGACTGACAATGCAGAACAATGGTCTAACACCTCTCTGCACCTAGGGACATTTAGTCTTCATTGCTTATACTTTTGGCATACAGTTAGTTGCCCTGCAGCAGCAGCCAAAATCTCTGTATATATAGATCTGTGGTAGCTTTGTGTGTGTGAGAGAGAGAGAGAGGGAGAGGGAGAGGGAGAGAGAGAGAGAGAGGGAGAGAGGGAGGGAGGGAGAGGGAGAGAGAGTGTATAAGAGAGAATAAGAAAGAATAAGAGAGAAATGGTATATATGTAAACATGTATAATCTGGAAAAAGAACAGCTCCAAACGTTTTGGGCATTGGACACTGACATAACCCACTTCTTACCAAGCTAATTTCTAGTGGCAATGCAGCTCTTTGTTCTAAGAACTTCTATGTCCATAATGCAACACATTAGAACTATAAAAAAGTGAAGTCTCCTTTGAATTAATTGATTCTCATCCAAGTAGATCCCTTGGTTTGCCACTATTGTCTTCTCAGATTTTTTTTTAACTTGTAAATTGAACATACAACCCTAGAATTTCATGGTAATCTCCATTCCAAGAAGTAACCATTGTGATTGCTATAAGTTTTTATGATCAGCCCAGATCAACCAGGTACAACACCTGGTTTCTACTCAGAACAGCAGCATATGTTACAGTTTACAAACAAAAACAAACACCTCCAAAATTTCAGTAAGAAAATGTAAAAATCAGACAACATACCATGTTTTTCGGAGTATAAGATGCACCTTAGTTTTTGGGGAGGAAAATAGGGGGGGGGGGGATTGTGCCTACTACTAGCCATTCATCTGGCTAGTCCCAGCACATTAGTTCGCTCACTGGTTTTGAGGTTGGGGCTAGTTGGGGCATCAGCTTCAGCACATTAGTTCGCTCATTGATTTTGAGGTTGGGGCTGGTTGGGGCTGTGCTTCTAAAGCACAGCTGATTGTCAGAGGGAGCAGCAATTAGAAAAGCAAGCAAAGCACGGAAGATTGCTTCGCTCGCATTGGGGCTGAAAAACAGCTTCAAAAGCACAGCTGATCCTCAGAGGAAGCTCCAGTGACTAAAGCAGGCAAAGCACGGAAGGAGTAAGAGAAGGCAGCAGCTGTTCCGGGTAGCCATTTTGGGCCCCACATGGGGTTACATTTGGAGTATAAGACACACCCAAATTTTCAGCCTCTTTACGAGGGAAAATGTGTCTTATACTCCAAAAAATACGGTATATACTTTATACTGTTGTAGATACACCTGTTGATAAAGAATCAGATGTAGATTATATCAAAACATTTGGGAATTACTATCTAAAAGACATCTAGAAGGACCAAAGGATACAGTAAGGAAGAAACATTTGATTATGAAGTAAAATGTACGGAATAATTAATTATAAAGAATCAATATATGGTTTATTTTGTGATATCAAATATTAATGTGAAATGATGCCAAAATCTGCTTCTCTTCCAGATCTTGTTTCATGTCATCTAGGAGCAAAATATGCAAAAGGTTCAGTTCCAAAAACACCAGAAGATAAAACCTGAATCCAACTTAATAGTTCCCTACCTCAGCATGGCTTCCAGGAATAAGAGTCTTCCCACAACGCTCACAACGTAGACAGGGACGGTGCCAATCCTTGCCCAATGAAGTCACCTTCTCAGCTATAATACAGAAGAAAATGCATGTAGTTCAACTTTTTTTATAGGTATAAACCAATATACTCAATTTGGAGTCAAGGGAGTTGTATGTTGTTAAAAATAAGAATCATATTACTTCATCCTTGTCCTCAATGTTGATTCCAAAACCTTCAAAGAATATTACATTCTGAATTGAATATACCGTTGTGGCCAAAATTGTGGAAACCTTTTGGGAAAAGTGTATTTTAGAGATTGATGGCTAATACCACTTTTTTTTGGCATAGTACCATAAAATTATATATCAATGGAAAGATAATTTAATCAAGAATGTAATGCAACGAAGTTTGTTCAATTATCTGTATTCTATGAAATGCTATAGCCAAATAACCAGAAAAAGGAAGCACAACTTGCTTACAGTAGTTTTAAACTGTATTTAAAACTCAACAATATGAGATAGAGAGCATCACCACCAGATGGATTTGTAACTGGCTGACACACCATACTCAACAAGTAGTCCTTAATGATACTACATCTACATGGAGAGAAGTAAGCAGTACGGTACCACAAGGTTTCGTCTTAGGCCCAGTACTATTCAATATCTTCATAAATTACTTAGATGAGGGAATAGAAGGGGAACTCATCAACTTTGCAGATGATACTGAACTGAAAGGAATAGCCAACACCCCAGAACACAAGCTTAGGATCCAAAAAGTCTTAACAGATTTGAACAATGGGCCCTATCCAACAAAATGAAATTTAATGTAGAGAAAAGCAAGGTTTTATACTTGGGCAGGAAAAACCAAAGGTACAAGTACAGATTAGGCAAAACCTGGCTTAAAAACAGAAACTATGAGAGGGACCTTGGAGTAGACAATCTATGAGTAGACAGATTATGATAGGTGTCTGCAACCTTAAACACTCAAATATCCATTTCCCACAGAAAAAAAAAACACTGGGAGCTACAAAACCTGGGTGGGCGTGGCCAACTCCATGTCACTCACTCCCACCCAGTCACATTACCCCCCCAGCCACGCCTACCCAGCAGGTCATTAGGGCAGAGAACCAGTTGTTAAAAAATAAAAAACCACCACACCGGGAAACTCCTCTCTCTCTCTTTCTCTCTCCCCCCTTCTGTATTTTCCCCTCTCTCTCCCCTCTCTCTGTATCTCTTTATGTCTCTCTCTCCCCCTCTCTATCTTGCCCCTCTCTCTGTATCTATCCCCCCCCTTTATCTCTCTCTCTATGTATCTCTCTCTCCCTATCTTCCCCCCTCTCTGGCCGGCTTTGGTGTGGCTGGGGAGCGTGCGCATGAGTGGGAAGACCCTCCTCAAGTGAGTGGCCGGACTTGGCCAAAATGCAGCAAAGGCACATAGGGTGGGCGGCTGTTGACTTGAGGAGGGTTTTCCTGCTCTTGCGCACACTCCCAGCCCTGCCAGAGCCGACAAGAGAAGGAGGAGGGGGAGGAGGAGGGAAGCCTCCGCTGCGGCTTGCGCTTGTTCCTCAGCCAGCCCGAATTTCCCAAAAGTTGACAGGAAGAAAGAAAAGGAGTAGCAAAGAGCCCTAAGGAAAGCTCGCTGGGCTTTCCGAGAGAGTGAGACACAGAGAGAGAGGAGGGGGGTGGGAGACCAGCTGACGGATGAGCATCTTTGGCGAGGGTGCTCCGGCTTTCTCCAAGCCTGACCCCCAGGGTGGGTGTGCGAGGTTCAACAGGGCCAGCTCTCTTTTCCCACTGCTCTGAGCTTCTTAAAGTTCCGGCTGGGTGCTGCGGGCCCATCCCCCTCTCCGTTGTCCCCTCCTCCCGGATCCCATTCCCACTCCGCCAGCCCTCATGTTAGCGAGGCTGGTGTTGGTCACGGCCGGGTCAAGCCAGTTTCTCATGGCGGAGAGCAGGTTGCACGTCTCCCCAAGCAACCGAGGCATGCCCAGCACCAACAAGGGCCGGAAGAAGCTCCAGCAAGAGTGAGGTGCCAGAGAATCAGCCCCAGCTGCTTCTCCATCCCCCGCCATCACCCTTACCTTCTCAGGCCAGGTGAGGAATGATTGGGAGGGGAGGGCAAGGCCAGCCAGTGATGGGACAGGGAGCCGCAACAGAGGGCCCAAAGAGCTGCACGGCTCCGGAGCCACGGGTTGCCGACACTCAGTCTATGAGTAGACAATCACTTAAATATGAGCCACCTGTCAGGTTTTTTCTGAATCTTGAGTCTGTCTTCCAAATTATTACCTATTTCTCTAGTGCAATTGGTCAGCTAGTTGCAAATCTATCTGGTGGTGGTATTGTCTATTTCACATTGTTCTATTTTACCAAGAAGTACGCTGTGGTCTACTTTGGCAAATGTCTTACGGCAGTCTAAGTAAACTATGTCCACAGCATTTCTCTGATCCACTAGTTAAGTCAATTAATCAAAGAAGACAATAAAGCTTGTCTGGCATAATCTGTTTTTGACAAACCTATGTGTCTTCTAGTAATTGTCTTGTTTGTTTCTAGGTGCTCACAGATATGCTGCTTGATTATCTTTTATAGGATTTTCCCAGCTATTGATGTCAGGCTGATTGGTCTGTATTTTCCTGGATCCACTTTTTTTTTTTTTTTGCTTTTTTTAAATTGGAAGCACATTGGCTCTTTTACAATCCTCTTTCCCCAGTGCTCCAGAAGCTTTGAAATAGTTTATTTAGTAGTTCTGAGATCATGTTTGCCAGTTCCTTAAGAACCCTAGTTTAGTCTGGCAAGATGCTGTCTTATTGTGTTTAAGCAAAAAAAAAAAAAGTGAACTTTGTCTGAACTGTTTCACATCATACTTGGGCTTAGCCTGATTTCAATTCTTGGGTATGTATAACGATATTATAACAGACAGCATCTTGCCAGACTTCTTACTTCCCTGAGCCTAAAAGATATATACTGGGAGATTCTAGGGAGTGGCTATCTGAACTCTCTGTTTCCTATCTATCTCCAGGCTGTGTTGCTTCTTGTCTCTCCCCCTACTGTTTTCTGGAATGTGCTCCCTCTGAATCTATGGAACCGAGGAATTTCCTAGGAATTGGACAGAGGCAGCCCTGACATTAGGAAAGATCTTTAATGGTCAACCCGGAGACAGCAGTCTATCGTGTGGACCAAGTATCCAATATCCAACTATGGGAGTGAGCTGGAAGAAACTGCAGCCATGGCCAACTCCCCCTGCAGCCATGGCCAACACCATGCTCGAGATGAGGCAGAATGGCGAGAGGAGCTGGACCTCAATAAGAAGCCTATCAGGCTCAGATTGGCAAGGGACATGGGGCAGAGGGAAGACACCCCCCCCCCAAGGGAAGCCCGGAGGAGTCCATGCTGAATGAGGCTCTGTTCCTGATACAACAGGTTAGGGGGAGTCGAAGGGCCTGGGAAACTCTTGCATAGAGGGGTATCCAAGGTTCCTGTGTCACCCCAGGCCAGGCCATGGATGGAGCTACTATGGTGGGGGTCACACCCACTGACATGAACTGGCACCAATGCAAGCAATGCCACACCTGGCAGCATCTGCTGTGGAAGTCACTCCGTCTATGGCGACCACTCCTCAAAGGTACTGGGCCCCAAAGTTCCCATTCTTGAGGGTGAAGTATGGGGGAGACTCTGAGCAACTAGGGTTCTTCCCTAGGGTGCAAGACTGAAACTACATGCAGGAGTATGGGGCCGAACTAGGGACAGGAGAAGCCCAAATAAGATGGGTAACCATGGCTCTGGAGGGTGCAGACTGAGTGGATGGTCTCTCTCCACAATGATAATGTCCCCCAACTGCGAAACTATGACCATTTATGGCAGGTCTTTGCCAATGGTTTGAGGACCCACTGGCAGAGTGCAAGGCTCGGACCCAGATGAAGACCATTCCCCAAGGGCGATGGTTGACCACATACACCCAGGTGTTCTGAGAGTTGGCATGCCGGCTAGCCACATGGCCTGAAGACATCCACCTTGATTGCTTAACAGATGGCCTCAATGATATCTACCACCCCTGGGTCACCCACGTACCCTACGTCTCCCACACACACTACAACACTGGTATGTCACTGGATGAAGTGGAGATTGACCTCACCAGGGACCGATGCAGGGGGCTAGTGAATGGGGCAAGTCCTTCCCTCCCACACGTAAAAAATACCCAAGGACGACAAAACCCAAACCTAGACTGAGGTCCACAACATGCTTCAGATGTGAGAAGGAGGGGCACTGAGCTGTGGCATGCCAATCCAGCAAGCCCAACCTCAGTGCCAACAACTTCAGGGAACAAGGCAATGAAGCCAACACCAAAGATCCGGGAGACAATGCTAAAAGGAGTGGAGGTGGTAGAGTTCACTCATCCTGGATCTGAAGGGCTGGGAGCTCTGACCAACTCGAGTGAGACTGAAAGCAAAGCCGACGACCCCCTGGTAAGTCGACTTGTGGTCCCTGTAACCATTCCTATAGAACTAGTGGTGCCCTCCTCAGGGACCCAAGGGAAGATGTTGGCTTATTGGACTCGGGCTACACTAGGTATGTGGTTATTGGAGTCATTGAAAAGCTGGGACTGAGACTCAAATGGCTGAGAGTGCCCATAGTGATTTCCAGCTAGATGGGACTGTAGCTGGAGGGAGCCCAGCTCACTTTGTAACTGAAGCAGTAGAGATGAGAATGAGAAAGCATAAAGAGACCTCTGAGTGTCATAGTGGTGCCGGGGATGGAGAGGCCCCTCCTACTTGGACTGTCTTGGCTGCAGAAATGGAATTGGAGAAGAGGGCTTTTAAAGATTTGGCATAAAGTGGCCAAGAAAGAGGAAAAGATCCCAAAGCCTGAACAAAGGGAGCTGGAGACAGCAGCTTGGGAACACCAATAAGTGAGTGCAGAATCCTGAAGGAGTATTGGGATTTACGAGATGTGTTAGAGAGAAATGCTCTGACGCACTCCCGCCCCATTGCCCCACAGACTGCAGTATCGAAATCCTTCCCAGGGCTAAACTCCCGAAGCCTAAACTTTACTCGATGATGCCATGCAAGCTAGGAGAGCTTTGCATCTTTATAGACAAGAACTTCAAATATGGATTTATTCAACCAGCAAGGCCATGAGTGGCAGCCCTGGTATTGTTCCGGGAGAAGATGGGACTCTTTCTTTATGTGTGTGCATAGAAAATGTTTACCCACTGCTCCTGATAAAGGGCATGTTGGTGCATTTAGCCAAAGGAAAAATCTTCACTAAGCTAGACTTGTGGGAACCTTACTACTGGGTTCGGATCAAGGAAGATGATGGCCAGCACCACAGCGGAATGATGCGAGCTTCTGAGGCTCCGGGATGAGCACCAATGTTTCAGCTGTTTTGGGGGTCCATAGTGGACCATAGCCGTCCCGTAGGGATGGGGAAGAAGGGGAGCACAGGCTGGTGTGGACAGGGAAGTTGCAAATTCCCTGTAACGCTGGTGGAGAGCACTCAACTCTGCAGCTGGGAAGACAGCCATTGAGAGCTGTTACAAAGCTGGGGCAGCCATGCGTGAAGAGGAAGAAAGAAGAAAGCAAGGCACATTGTCTGGGTGAGAGTGAAAGTTTTGTCTTGGAAATAAGACTTCTATTTTTAGCATACTCGAGTTTTAAAAAGAGGTACAATTGAAAAAAAATGGCAGAGAGAAAGGGAAGGAAGTGGATATCCGGATACCTCCCCATTTCCGGGCTGGTGGTGAAAACGCAGCGGCCATAAAATAAAAGAAACTTTTTTAAGAAGTATGAAATGATTTGGAAAGTAATGGGATAGCAGATTGGGTAGAGTGATTTTTGGTTGAAATACCGAGAACTTTGGGACTTTTAAAATTTAAAATTACAGTGGAAATATCTAAATCGGATCAAATACACTTAAGATCAGTGGAAGTGAATTACGGAGCTATACAGTGCCATCTAGTGGTGTGAAAAGTTTTTTTCTTTTTTCTCTCTGTATGGATAAACAATGGTGTTAAAAAACAAAGAATGACCTTGAGTAAGGTTTATAAATGATGAAACAGAATGTTGAAGATAAACTGTCTTGTGATTTGTGGGGAGTAAAAGAAGAGAAGTGGAAAAGAAGGGGGGGGGAAAGGCTACCAGCCGAATAACAGATTAAAGACTGTTCTGTTTGACTGCAATTTTTTTTCCTTTTTATATACATTGCCTATTGTCCTATTATTTTTTCATGCTATGTGGATCTAAGATTTTTGGATTTTTCTTTCTTCTAACATTGGAAACGTTGGATTTGTTATTCTTGCATTTTTTTCCCTCTTTTTTATGACTTTTTATTTTTGGTGTCTATATTTTTTTTCTGCTTTTATGGCATTTTTATTTTTGTCTCTTTCCAATTAGATTTTTCTTGGTTGGTTTTTAATGCCTTTCTTTTTTTGGGGCTTGGTAATTTTTTTTTTCATTTTTGTTGTTTTGTGGGGGGAGGTTTTGTTTCTTATCATGGTTTTTTCTTTTCCCCCCCTTTCACGTGGAATATCTTTGTTTGGTTTCTGCAACTATTGTTGCAGAACCTGAAGATTTGTGGTGGTCAAGACAGCAAATGTGGATTATAATTAATTGCGATATTTGGATTACAAATTGTGTGGTTCAAAAGTAAAGACCAAGATGAAGAAATTAACATCACATCTATCATCACCATCAATAACAGCATCGAGTGCCGTGGCACAAAAACCAGCAGATATCGCAATACAGCAAGAGAAAACTAATATAGAATTAAAAATATATATTTCAGGCAATGCATGAAGACCTTAAAGAATAAATAAACAAAGTGGAAGAAGAAGTAAAAGAGTGAAAAAAATGATGGGAAAAAATGAATGGTTGACAGCAGTGGAAAGAAAAAGGTGGAGGAGATGGATTATAGATTTACAATTACAGACAAAAATCAGGAAAAGACAATTATACAGTTGGAAATGGATAAGGCTGATTTTTATCTAAGATCCCAAAATATAGAGGAAGAAAAAGGAGAGAATCTACCAGAAAAAATTGCTGAAGTCATGAAAGAGAGTGCAGAAAAGATAATAAATGGGATAGATGAAATCTACAGAGTGCATACAAGATATGTAATGAGAAATAATTTACCCAGAGAAATACATGTCAGATTCACCCAAAAAACGGTGAGAACAGAGATTTTGCAGCTTATGAGGAACACAACGATAAAATATAAAGATAGAGAGATAGTGGCATTGAAACAAGTTCCAAGAAGGGTGAGAGACTTAAGAAAAGAATTCCAATTCTTGACGAATTAGTTGGTACCAGAAGGAATTTTGGTGAACCTACAAAAACAAAGACACAGATTGGATCCAGTAGAAAAGGCAGAACTATTTTATCAGCAATACATAGAACATCAAGAAGAAGAAAGATTGAGAGAAAAAGGAGGGGCAAGCTGCCAAGAAAAGAAAAAAGAACAATTAAAAGAGACAACCAAGGAACAAGAGGAAAGAGCATTAAGAGAGGGAGCAAGAGTAAAAGAGGCAAGAGAACAAAGAGAAATAAGAACGATTAGATCTATCAAACAAACAAACAAGTAAAAGTGGAAGAAGTAAAAGTAATATCAGTAAATATAAATGGACTAAACTCAGCAATAAAAAGAAGAATATTTAATAAAATAGAAAAATTAAAATTAGAGATTATATGACTACAAGAAGTTCATATTAAGAAACAGCATAAATATTTATTGGCGCAAACAAAATTGGGAACATTATATACAACACTCGCTAGTCAAAGTAAAAGAGGGGTAGCACTATACATTAAAAAAAACAATCCAATCTAAAAAAAATTTTGAAGATGAGGAAGGAAGGATATTAATAGTTGAAATAAATATGAATAAAAAAAAAATGTTGTTAGTGGCAATATAAGCCCCGAATGACAATCAAGAAGAATACTATGTGAAGTTGCATAAAAAAATAATGGAATATGAATATGAAGAGATATGTATATTAGGGGATTTTTAAATCCACAAAACTGAATTGGAAGTTAAGACAGACACTTCCAAAAACTTTTTTCACAATAGACTTAAGTATACAAGATGCTTGGAGACGAAATTACCCAAAAGAAAAGCAATACACATATTATTCAAATAGACATTTGTCGTGATCAAGAATAGACATGATGTGGATGTCAAAAGAATTAATAGCTAAAATACAAAAGATTGATATTGAAACTAATGTATGGGCAGACCACAATCTATAAAATTTTTGCATCAATTATGGCTAAAAGATTAATGAAACTTTTAAATGAGTTTATACATTTGGACCAAAATGGTTTTTTACCAAAAAGGCAAATTAGAGTCAATATGCAAATTATATTAAATACATTAGAGTATTATGAAACATACTCAGAGAAGCAAATAGTGTTGCTGTTTTTAGATGCACAGAAGGCACTTGACTATGTGAATTGGCAATTTATGATAACACAGTTAAAAACGATGGACTTTGGGGATAGATTTATAAGTATGATCATAACTATATATAAAGATCAATCGGCAAAGGTGATGGTCAATGGTGAAATGACAAGAAAAGTAGATATTAGAAAAGGAACAAGGCAAGGATACCCTCTATCTCCATTATTATTTATATTGACATTAGAAGCTTTAAATAGAAAAGTGAGACAGGAAAAGGATATAAAAGGAATGAAAATTTAAAAAGAATATAAATTGCAAGCATTTGCAGATGATTTGGTGTTTATTATGGAGGATCCAATAGAGACAGTACCAAAACTGCTGGAACGAAGAATATGGAAAAGTAGCAAGATTGAAAATTAATAAGGACAAGACAAGAATGTTAGTTGAAAATATGAGAGAAAATAAAAAAAGGGAGATAATGGAGAAACTGGACATTCAAATTGTGAAGAAAGTTAAATACCTGGGCATTCATCTGACTTCAAGATGTGCAACTCTCAAGGAAGATAATTATTATAAACTAAAAAAAAATTGAGATAGATTTGGAGAAATGGAGAAATCAGTATTTATAATTAATGGGAAGAGTAGCATTAATAAAGATGAACATATTACCAAAACTGTTATTTCTATTTCAAACTATACCAATAAAATTGGAGAAAAATTACTTTGAAGATTTGAAGAGAATAACATGGAAATATGTGTGGCAAGGAAAAAGAGCAAGAATCAACATAAAAATGCTCCAAGATGCAAGATCTAGAGATCTAGAGGTGGACTACCAAACTGGAAATTGTATTACCAAGCGGCAGCATTAACATGGATTAAAGAATGGATTCTATTGAGGAATATAATACTATTGATGCTGGAGGGACATGATTTACAACTAGGTTGGCATGCTTTCCTATGGTATGGGAAACAAAGGATACACGGATATTTCCAGAGACATTATGTAAGAAATGGTTGATTATCAGTGTGGGAAAGAGTGAAAGAAAAACATTATTTGAAAATACCAATGTGGCTTTCCACAATAGAAGCTTTGACATATCAAAATATTGTTAATATGGGGAATATTGTTAGATACAAGGATATTTTAACAGAATGGGGAGAACTAAAACAAAGGCAAGAATTAGAGAGTCAAGGGATTGAGAGAGATTGGTATACAAGATTGCAAATACAATCAAGGTTTGAAGCAGATCGTAGACAATATGGTTTTAACTTGGGGAAATCAGAATTGGATGAGATATTGATTGAAACAGATGAAAAAATGATTAAGAAATTATATAATTATTTATTGTGGATTAGATTAGAAGATGAAGAAGTAAAAGAAACAATGATAGCATGGGCAAAAATTTTTGGATATACTATTGAACTAGAGAAATGGCAACAGCTATGGGAAAGAAATGATAAATTAACAATGACAACAGCTTATAAAGAAAACCTGTATAAGATGTTTTATAGATGGCATATGCCACCAGAAAGATTAGCTAAGATGTTTAAAGATAAATCAGCCAAATGTTGGAAATGTCATCAATTGCTGGGATCGTATTATCATATGTGGTGGTTGTGCAAAGAAGCAAAGTACTATTGGGTTAAAATACAGACATGATTAGAGGGAATGCTGCAGCAACATATAGAATTAAGACCAGAGATATTTCTATTGGGAATATTACCGGAGAAATAGAGTAAAGAAGATACATATTTATATATATAACTTTTATTTGCAGTCACAGACCAAAATACAAATATAATTACAAAAGAACATGGGAAAAATAACATCATAAACAATTGGCCACCAGAAGCCTTGGCTGAGAGGAATTATAGCGTTCTCCTCTAATAGCTACAGCTCTAAAAAAAATTTAGAAACCTGAAAAGTAATATGTGAGGAGCCATCCCCTAAACAATATAAGGTCAAATCACTAGCATTGGATCCAGAGAGATCTGTTTCTAGGAGAGACAGTAATTTAGTCCTGCCTGCGTTATACATAGGGCAGTATAAAAGAACATGCTCCACAGTTTCAACTTCAGCTCTATCACAGGGGCATAACCGCTCACTTATCAGGAGCCTCTTAAATCATCCGTCCAGCAATGCTGAGGGCAAGACGTTGAAACGAGCAAGGGAGAAGACTCTTCTATACTTAGGGATGGTTAAAGTATAAAAATATGAGGCCATCCTCAGTCCATAATTGTTAAATTGGCTGAAGATCAGAGGGGAACAGGTTTTGTTAGCACTAGCTCTTAGATATTGCAAGTCTATGTCCACAAGCCGTCGGACTACCCTAGATTGGGGCGTCCTTAAGACCATAGTCTCCCAAGGATCCCCCGAAAAGCCTAGCAGGTGGAGTTTCTTCGTCAGCTCCCTCTCCCATCGAGAAGTATAGGAGTCAGCTAACACCAGGGAGAGGTAGCTACCAGGGACTGTCAAAAAGAGCGCCCTAAACCACCATTTAAAGGTGTTAATCCACGCCATGCATTCGACTGATCGAATGCCCAATTCCAGGTACATCGGAGCAAAGCCAACACAGGGAGCGAGACCCAAAAGTTTCCTAAAAAAACAGCCTGAGTTCTTTCAATACACTCCTTGAAGCCCCATATCCATATAGGAATTCCGTAAAGTGTTTGGGCCAAGGTTTTGGCTTTGTAAATACGCAGAGCAGAAGGAATAAACTGGCCTCCTTGGGTATAGAAAAATCTTAGAATCTGCTGATGGCTACAGGAGGCTGAATTCAGCACCTGAGTTCGATGTCTAGTCCAAGCACCGGTGTTCTGAAAATGGATACCTAAATACTTAAAATGGAAAACCTGCTTAACAGCGTTACCCTTAATAGCCCAGTTGTATAGCTTCCAGGCTCTAGAGAACACCAATACTTTTGATTTGTCATAATTAATGGACAACTGGTTCTCAGTGCAGTAGGACCCAAATGCAGAAAGTAGCTTTTTCAGTCCAAGCCTTGACAGTGATAGGAGGACCGCCTCGTCAGCATAAAGGAGAAGCGGGATCTTCGTAGTTGACAATTTTGGGGCGTAGGACTCAATACGTCCAATGTAAGAGGCCAAGTCAGATAAGAATAAGTTAAACAGAAGAGGAGCCAGGACAAAGCCCTGCCTTACTCCGCTCTTTATCGGGATAGGATTTGAGAGTTCTCCCTGCAAACCGCACCTGACCTGACTAAAAGTCTGATTATATAGGGATCTAATTAAAAACAGAAGACGTCTATCAATGGAACTTTTGAGCAATTTTGACCACAATAATTCCCTTGGGATTGAATCAAACGCTGCCTTTAGATCAATAAAAGCAGTAAAAAGTTTACCACCTGGTATGGTGGTGCATTTATCAACCAAGTGCGCTAGGACAAAGCAGTGGTCCAATGTGGCATAGCCCGCTTTAAACCCAATCTGTTCAGCACCAATGATGGTGAATTCCTCGATCCAGGTGAGGAGTCTGCGTTGGAGATATTTAGCATACAATTTTCCAATGGTGGAGAGCAGATTTATAGGACGATAATCGGCTGGGTTGTTCCTATTTCCTCATTTAAAAACAAGAACAATAATTGCTAGACTCCAGGAGGTAGGGATCCTGCCAGAGGTATTGATATGGGTGAAGAGTGTTGCTAAAAGAGGAATCCACCACTTGGGATTAGATTTTAGCAAATCAGGGGGTATAGCATCAGGGCCAGGGGCTTTGCCTAACTTGAGTTCAGAGATAAGCTCATTAATCTCAGCGTGAGTCATGGGATGCCAGTCCGGAATTGCAGGACTTGTGGTCCAAGTCCGGTCATGACTACTGAAGCCTGGAAGATTGACCCAAAGTGGTTTTCCCAGTCTCTGTTGGCAATACAACAGAGAGGGAGTTCTTGATGACCAGGCAACGAACTGGCAACAATTTGCCAAAATAGTCGAGTGTTCTTCTGCTGGATGGAGAGGAGAAGTAGATCCCACTTCTCATTTTCTTTAGCCCTCTTTTTCTTAACAATTAATCCTTTATACTCCTGCTTCAGGTGATAATAGTCCTCAGGTGGGCGTTTATCCCCTCAATTACAATAAAGCAGGTAAACCTGACTAATCTTGTTCCTAAGCAGCAGACATTCTTCATCAAACCAGGGATTGCTTCTTGGATGATATGGGCCACTTGGCCTATGGTCAGCTCCTAACTCCCTTTGGACACTATTAATTAGTGATTCGAAGGACGAGATTGCCTCTGAGTCACTGCATGTTAGGGCCTGATTGTATAGGCTAAGACATTCCGAAGATGACAAAAGAGAGTGGAACTTTCTTTCAGTCTTGGAAAACCATTTGATCCTCCTTGCATACGAGGCCACATAGGGATCCAGTATTTGG
Source organism: Pituophis catenifer annectens (assembly GCF_029215685.1). Classification (NCBI taxonomy): domain Eukaryota; kingdom Metazoa; phylum Chordata; class Lepidosauria; order Squamata; family Colubridae; genus Pituophis; species Pituophis catenifer. Next base: position 102,642,504 of record NW_027256883.1, on the reverse strand, counting down.
GGCAGATGTATATTTGAAAAGAGCCCAATGATTGTAACCAGGGGGTAGTGGTCACTCTCCGTGAGGCAGTCCACAAAAAAGACATGGACTGCCTGTCTTAGTAGCTGGGAAACCAGCACAAAATCGATAACACTACTCCCCCGTGAGGAACTGAAAGTAAATTCACCCGCTAGATCACCTGGGGTACTGCCATTAAGGATTATCTTATTATGTTGGGATCCTAAAAGGGCTAGCTGAACACTGGCAAAATTTGTTAATTCTTAGAATGCCTGGCTGAAATCTGGTGTCCTATGGCCTGGCAGATTTCTTGGGAGTAGAGTGCCTCAATCGATGGGGGAACTTGGCCTCTTAATCGGGCATTAAAGTCACCCCCTATAAAGATGTGTAGCGCTGGAAATTTGGTTTCAATACAAGTAATATAACTCTCCAGTTTGCCCCATTGAGCCTTAGTGTCGGCTTGCCTCACCATCGGGGGGAAAATAGATGTTGAACACTAACATTTTGCTACGACTTCTCTTAATTAGGAGCGCCATAGCTAAGGAGCCACAGAGGGGCAGCTCCACTGTCTCCACTTTTAAAGAGGTAGAGACCAAGCAAGCTAAGCCATCCTTAGGTCTTCCCATCGTAGATTGTTTGGTAGCAGCCAAAGAAATGGCCGTAAATCCTGTAAGGGATATCTTATCACATGCCCAGGTCTCCTGAAGCAGGACCACATTGAATGACTGAATATAGTTGATAAATTCTGTGGTGCTGCACCTTCTCCCCCAACCTGCTATGTTCCACGAGAGGCATTTAAATGTGCAAGGGGGGAATGCCAGGTTTGCTAGTCATTCTGTATAATTAATTTTTTCCAGAGAGCCCTTCAGATCCGAAAAGATACACCCGTTATTAGATGGGAGTGTCACCCTCTTGGGAGACAAAGGCAGGGAAGAGGGGAAGGGAGGCGAGTCTTGTTCATGACGCTGTAGGGATCTGAACGCAGTCCAGTTTGGGCTTGTAACATTAGTTGGTTGCTTACCTGGCAGGCATTCAGTGACATCAGCAGACAGGGTTACAAATTGGACATTCTGGAGAAAGGGCTGAGGGAACTGCCTCTGGTAAATCGGTGTGGACTCCCTGAAGTCCAAGGAGATCCTTATCAGGTAGTGAAAGACTCCAAAGCCTGGATTTAACTGCAGTCAGACGCTTTATAATTTGGGCCCTTTCTGATTGTGGGAGTGCATGAAAGGAGTTGAAAAGCTGTATCTCCTCCAGATTCCAGAAATTGTCTAGAGATGAATCGATTTCATGGATGGATGGAATCCCAGTGGCACTGGCCTTTTTCACTAAGGAGCCCTGGAAGCTCTGGGCTGGAGTCGCTTCCTTTGGAGCCATTTCTTCCCAGCTGATCAAATCATGGCAAACTTCCTGATGAGATGTGCCTCGTTGAGGGGGGTTGGTTTGACCGGTTGTAGGAAGAACAGCCAAGGTACCATCTAAGAGGATGCCATCAGGAGGTCTTACAGAAATGGATGAGTATTTAGTAGATGGACTAGTATCGGGGATGGCATTCAAAATAGGCACATTAATAGGTGCTGCTAAGGGTCTTTTTGGGGTTATAAATCTCCTGACGTTCACAGGTTGTCGATTTCTTAAAAGTGGCTTAATTGACATATCTTTGAAGACTCTACTTGGCAAGATGCCATAAGCTCTTAGCAGAGATCTTCTCCTGAAGAATAGTTTAGGGGTGTTGGGGTTGTCAAAATTGAGTAACACTCTGGTACAATATACAGGGAAAGGTAAAAGTTCAACCTCCTTCAAATCATCAACAGTCAACCCCAGTAACTGTAGTATATGGCCCCTTGCCAGCTGTATTGAACCCCATTGAGGCAAATTGCCATTAATGGGATTAATATTAAGGGCCACCTGTTTTGGCTGTAAAACCAAGTGACTGCCCGCGTCCAGAGGTGTGGAATTCGACCCACTGGCAGGGCCACACCGACCAGTACTTTCACTGGGGTCCAACAGAGAGGGCCCTGTCACTGCATCAGGCTGCCGAGCAGTCAATCCAGGGCAACCACCGGTAACCCAGGAAACTAGGCAGTCTAAGATACTTATTATTTTATCAAGCTGTGTCTGTATGCTCGCTGTTGTTTCTGCAACCAAGAAACATTGCTGGGCCAAAAGTTCAATAAGGGTAGGCTCATTTAAAGGTTGAGTAGGGACCATAGTTTTTGGAGAGCCTTTGTTCTCAACTCGGGGGACGACAATCTCAGCCAACGGAGGATCACGATGACCAGCAGCAGTCAGATAAAAGGGAGCTAAAGTTTCCAAACAGGGAGGTCGAGTTAAAACAAAGTCCTCAATCTTGTATTGCTTCAGAGAAGGTTGGGGAGCCAGGTCAGTAAAGGATCTGGTCCTTTTCCTTGACTTCATTATGTTAAATAACGCAACAGAGGGGGAGCTGTATAGTATAACAAAAAGTCTAGTTTCTGAGGTAAGTCCAGAATCCAGAGGGAGAGGAGTCGAGAGGAAACAAACAAACCCTGATGCAAATAATAACAGAACTCCTCACAAGTAAGGCAAGGATCCTACCCTCCCAGCAGAGTAGGGAGCAGGGAGTAAGTAAAAATGATAAAATAAATAGAGTAATAAAAATGGTAGATAAAAATAGAGTAAAAGCTAGGCAATACTAGGCCTCCAGGCTAGAGCAGTAAAGCCTACATAACAGCAACAAAGGAGCAGCAGCAAAGCACTCCCAAAACTGAGGCCCCATCGGAGGCTCCTTATTTTTTTCAAAGATACATATTTGATTATTCATATAATAACAGCAGCCAGAATTGTATTTCCACAGAATTGGAAAGCAGATAAAATCCCATTGGAAGGAGAAATTATAAAGAAAATTTTAGAATGTCCAGAAATGAACAGACAAACACTGAGATTAAAAGATAGAGAGGAGTATTTCAGGACATGGGGAAAATTTTATGAATGGTTAGAAAAGAAACATGAATAAAGGTATGGAGATAGATAGGGGAAAGATGAAAAAGATAAAAAATAATTAGAAGAATAGAAACCCAGACGATGCCTAGGTAAAGGGAAAAGGGGGAAGGGGGGGAAAGGGAAAAAGTGAGATTATTATAAAAGTGTACACAAATGATGAAACAGATGTAATTACTAAACAAATAAGAAACTGAAATGAAGATGGATGCAAATAGATAATCGGGGCTGCTCGAATACCATTCTAGATTGAATTGAAAAGGGAAACAACAAGAGAGAGGGAAAGGAGTAGACAGACAGAGGAAGGAAGAAAAGAGGAAAGGAGAGGGAGAGCTAGAAGAGAGGGAAAAGGAGAGGAAGAAAAGGAAGGGGAAAGAGGAGTAGGAGAGAGGGTTAGAAAGGGAGGAAGAAGAGAGGAGTGGGGGGAGGGAAGGGGAAGTAGGAAAGAAAAGGAGAGGAAGAACGAAGAAAGTAGGAAGAGATGGAGGAAGGAAGAGAAGGGGAGGAGAAGAGGAAAGGTTGTGGTAAAATAAAGGAGGGTAAATGGTAAAAGAGCAGCCCCGAACAATTAAAAATGAAAGTTAAAAGATAAGGTGAATGGAAAATGATGGAAAGATTGTACACTCAAATATGCTTATGAGAAATAAAATAAAAAACTTTTTGGAAAAAAAAAGAGGAGGGTGATAAATGGAAAACTGCATTTAATTGCTCTCTGGGATGTTTCCAATTCCGGGTGCTCCTTTTCGGTCTACAGGGGGCCCCTGCGGTGTTCATGCAACTGATCAATGAGGTGCTGCATGATTATTTGTACAAGGGAGTTTTGGTGCTTTTGGGTGACATTTTAATATACACTGAAACGAGGGAGGGAGGAACATGTGAAATTGGTTCAGGCAGTCCTTAAAAGACTCCGAGCTGCTGAACTGCAACACAAAGCTGCATGCAAAGGCCAGCTGTCCAATTTGTCCAGCGGAGAAGAGATCACTGGGGAAGCTCACAGGGCTTTTACAGACTGTGGCCAGCCTCTAGGCACCGTGGAAAGAAATATATATGGACTTCATTGTGGAATTACTTGAAGGGGGGGGACACTTATTTGGGTTGTTACTGATTTTTTTTGAAACAGGTGCACTTTGTTCCCTGCCCCAAGATTCCTTCCGGAAAGATGCTAGCTGAACTTTTCATACAACATGTGCATAGGTTGCACAATGCACCTGCATGCATTATTTCAGATAGAGGAGTACAATTTATATCACAGTTTTGGTGGGAATTTTTGAAGTTGTTGGGAACGGCCCAGGGCTTAAGCTTCTCCCATCACCCCCAACTAATGAGGCATGTGAGAGGACCAACTTTTTCCTTGTAGAGGTAGCATATAACAATTCTGTGCATAGTAGCACAGGATTCATCCCATTTAAGGTGGTCTCCAGTCAGGACTTTGTAGCTATGCCAGAGGTGCCTCAGGAGAAACCACACTTACCCTCCTTAGCAGAGTGGATAGCACAATTGCAGAACACTTGGCCAATAGCCCGTAAGGCACTGGAAAAGGCATGTCAGGCACATAAGAAACAAGCTGACAAAAAATATGTGAAGCTAAAAGGTTTTAAAGTAGGTGATAGTTTACCTTTCCAAGAAGTACTTACAGTCCACCCAACAATAAAAGAAACTGGGTCCTAAATATGTGGGGGCATTCCCAATTGTTAAAGTAATTAATCCAGTTGTCAGATCCGTGAATCTGCCATTTCTCCAGGGGAAAAAGGGGGACCCTTGCATTTATTATTGCATTCATACTTTATGGCTTTCTCCCTGATATATCCTGTATCCTGCAATTTACTGATTTATACCTTCTAACCTGGCACCTAAGCGGCCTGGCATTTTTTCGCCTTTTGGAGAATGTAAGGAGAGGGAGGGCCATGTGGATTTAATCGCTTGAGAGCTAGCGGAAGGATGACCCTGAGAAAGTTCCCTTATCACTTTCTCAGAACAGCCAGCACAGTAACATCTTTGCACCTGTGGATTGGCTGAATCCACATCAGACTGTTGGGAGGGGTTTCTAAATTCTTTATTCTAACTGCATGGCCTGAGGGCATTCAGAGCCTGCTTTCTTTTCACCCTGCTATCACCTCTATTCAATAAAAGGTTCTTTTTGAAATGCCAAGTTTCAAGAGTCTTTACTTTCTTGAATAAGGGGGACAGGCCGGGCCTTACACCAGTCACTGTACAACTGGAGTTGACTAAGAATCTTAAATGTATTCTCCCTGTGTTTCACTGCAGTTTATTGAAACCTGAAAACTGTGTCTTCCCTCCGCCCAGCAGTTGACACCTCTCCTGTGGCCACTCTAATCAAAGGAAAGTAACATTTTGAAATTAGAGAAATTCTGGATTCCAGGAAACATAGAGGGAAGGGGTCCAATACCTCATTGCCTGGAAACATTTTCCCCATGCACAGTCCGAATGGGTGGATGCTAAACATGTCCAGGCACCCAAACTCCTCCAGATCTTTCATTAAAAAATACCCCAACAGACCCTGAATGAATCACTGTTCTTGTTGAAATGTGTTGTTTGTTTTACTTGTATAAATTTTATACGTATATTTATACTGTATATATAAAGCCTCTGAATGTCAGCCAGCCTGCTTCTTGCTGCCATGGAAATGGGGGGAGGGGTCAGTGGAGAATTTTACATTGCAGCTTTGCAACTACAGTCTGGGTTTTGCTTATCTCTCCAAGATCGTTTCTTCTTGCTTTGGTATGCTGCAGCCAGAGACTATGCACTTGAATCAAAGACTTTCTCAAAGCATTTCCTGGCTGATGTTTGCCCTCTAGTTGCTTAGCTACCAGGGTGGTTGGGCTCTACAGTTTGTTTCAATTTGCTGCTTTGTGTGTTTTTACCTCAGATCTTGCCTGAAAATTGTTGCAATCAGTTACTCTCCTAGTAAAAGTATTTTTTTTCTGAATCTATGGAACCAAGTGTTTTTCTTTCCTAGGAATTGGACGGGGGCAGCCTCGATACACAATAGCAACCACCTACATATCAATCATTCAAAGATGTTTATCTTCTTTTTCTCATAAACTTCTGATTAAAAAAAATTCAACTGATTAACTTTAGGATGGGAAAAGAATGCAGTGCATTTGTCAACTGCCCCATTGACATGTACAGCAAAAGAAACTGCTGGGATATTTTTTTGTTACCAAGAGAAAAACTTTACTGACAGATCAATGCACAGAAAAATGCACAGAATGCCCAATGCACAGAAAAAGCAAAGCCGGTTCTAAGGTTTTGGCATGAAGTGCAGTGTAGTAAAAAAAAAAAAAACTTTTCCTTCCCTAGGCTGCCCAGTGTCCACTGTCCACCAATCCAGGTTAAGCATTTTGTTTTGGGAAAACAATCTGACCTTGGGGTTGCAAGATTTTCTCAAGCTGCAAACTGCTCACGTAAATTTCTTTTTTCCCTCCCAGCTTCCCACACAATCCAATCATACCTAACCACCACCCCCTCCCCCCAGCTTTTTGTCAAGTTGTGAGTGGCCTTGTGAGTCAATCTTGGCAGCATGGAATAACCACAGTCATCTGCATGCTGATTGCAGAAAGCTCTTCATATGAATAGCTGGGGGCTGGGGTTTCAGCGAAGGAAATCACAAATCATAACTTTTAGAACTGTGTGTGTTTGGATAGCACCACAGCCTAGCCCATTCTGGTGTCCAGTAAAACAATAAGAATGTGTTCAGGGGCAAGCACGATTTAGAACAGCATGATTTTATACCAGATCTGGGACAGGCTGGGGTGGGATGGCATTAGGGCAAAGTAACGATGTGAATGTGGCTGGAATGTTATATTGCTATGATACATCTCAGAGAAAAGTAATGATCCTTAAATTTATTATATGTATAAAAAAACAATACTTTGTATTTTCCACAATAAAATTAGGATAACTCCTTTTTAAAAAAGCTACCATTTCCAGATAAAGTGTGTTTCTTTCATGGAACTGCAAGATCCTCTGTATTTGTGAGATAAAGATAGTTCAGGTCCAATGCAAACAGGAGATCTTCACAAAACTCACCAAAATACACTTTCTTGGAGCAGCGTGGACAGACATTGGGCTCTCCAGTGAATGTAGTAATGCTGGAGGCTGAAACAGGTAAGAATGCATTTTATTTATTTATTTATTTATTTATTTATTTATTTATTTATTTATTTATTTGCCGCATTTTTATGCCGCCCAACTCCCGAGGGACTCTGGGCAGCTAACAACAGAGAATAAAACAATGCGAACAATATCCCATACAAAAGTTTAAAAGAAAACATTAAAACCCAATTCGTGGCCGGGTCTCGCAAGATCACCGTAGCGAGATCAACAGCCCCAGGCCTGCCGGAAGAGTTAGATCTTCACCACTTTCCGGAAGGCCAGTAGGGTGGGGGCAGTCAGGACTTCAGGGGGTAATTGGTTCCAGAGAGCTGGGGCAGCCACAGAGAAGGCCCTCTCCCATGGGCCCGCCAGCCGACATTGTTTAGCTGACGGGACCCAGAGGAGACCGACTCTGTGGGATCTTACCGGTCGCTGGGAGCTATGTGGTAGATTTTAATTACACACACAAGCAAAATTCTGATAACCTGCATTAGTTCTCTTTGGAAATATACTCTGAACCTGATATTGATGCCTTGAATCCACTCTGCATCTTTTGTGGAAAAGTAAAAAAGCAGAATTACCCTTGTATTAAGAAACAAAATTGGAATATCACAGAAGAGTTAAGTGGCTAGATTAATTACTTAATATTCTAAGCAATGATTTCTATGCATTACACATAGATCATTGTTTTGTGCTAATCAGATCCTAAATACCCATGTTTCCCCAAAAGTAAGACCGGGTCTTTTTTTTTTTTTTTTTTTTTTTGCCACCAAAAACGGCACCAGGTCTTATTTTTTTTGGGGGGGGGAATGTCATCCACTGACTCACCTCACTTGCATGCATTGCCCTGGCTGCCTTTTTGCTATCAGATGCCTTCAGGAACTTCTGCAGCTGGGAAGGCTTTTCCGAAAGCCTCTGCAGCCGATAACAGAGCTCTGGATTCATCAGGAAAGCCTTGCCAGCTGCAGAAGAAATGGGCTGGCAAGGCAGGTGTTGAGGTGTGTGAGGCCTTGCTGCAACTGTCCAAAGACAAGTAGTAGGGCAGCTCTACCCCCACCCCCGCTTAATTTTTACCCATGCACCCTGGAATTGGCAGGGTCTTAATTAGGGCTTGTTTTGGGGGGTAGGGCTTATGTTGGGCACACGTGTAAAAATCAGGCTAGGGCTTACTTTTGGGATAGGTCGTATTTTCAGGGAAACACAGTAATAAAAGACATTTTAAAATAATTAAGTAGTCAGGCTTAAGAATATTGTGTTGTACTTTAAAATCAATTTGGTTTGGTACCATGAAAAATTAATTTCTTCACCTTTATAAATTATCCAAATTGAAATTGCATAAACAATTTATTTCCCATATTCCATTCTTTATTTTTACTCTTGCATAACCTATTCTGGTTTGCTAATTCAGAGGTACCTGACTTGTAGGTTGCAGCCCTATCTACTGAAATTCTTGCAGCAATCCTTCTGGTTTATCCTTACATTTTAGTGGACATCTTCCACACATTTTCAAAAATATATTCCTTAGCATACACTTTGGTTTTTAACGGAAAGTTGGAAAATTTGATCTGTCCCCAGATCCAGACTGTTTATTATATTCTGAAACATATTCAGCTCTGACTATATCTGGACTTATTATTTAAGCTGTTTCTGCCCTGTACTCAAGCTGACTTGACTCAAAGCCGACTTAATAAAATGCTGTTTAGACATAGACACTGTGGGATCCTTGGTGCTCTCTGAATTTGGTTGTTTTCTTGGAGACGTTTCATTACCAAACTAGGTAATATCGTCAGCACTCAACAAGAAAACAACCATGATCAGAGAGCACTAAAGACCCCATAGTTCGGAGTTGCTTGCATACCAAACAAGGAGAATATTCCACAGCAAAGAAGATAGAAAGGAGTAGAGGGCAGGAAGAGGAGAGGGAGGGAGAGGAATGGAAGAAAGGGAAAAGGAGAGGAAGGAAGGGTAGGGGACAGGAGTAGGAGAGAAGGTGAGAAGAGGAAAAAGAAGAAAGGAGTGGGGGAAAGGAAGGGGAAGTAGGATGAGGTAGGAGAGGAGGAAGGAGAAAGTAGGAGAAGGGAGGAGGGAGGGAAGGAAGGGAAAGAGGAAGAGAAGAAGGTTTGTTGCGAAATGAGGGAAGAAAGGGTAGAAGAGCAACTCCGAATGTAATTAAAATGCCTTATTTTAATGCTTTCTTTAAGGAAAACATGTATATGTATGTGTTCTGCCCCAGCTACGGAACCCAAGAAATGTAGCACACACAAAACTCCGAACAACTCCGTTTACTATAAACAGTCTTTTTTCAAATGCAGGCTATTACTAAAAATGTCCTTAACAGCCTGCCAGGAATTCCAAAGATTAGATAAAGGCTTACAAGAGTTGGCAATTAGCCCAGAAACCAGGTTTGCAAGGAAACTTCACTCTCAAATGCGACCGGACGAACATGCGTTGTTTCTTGCAATGTTTGCCAGCTGTGTGCAAACTTAAATAGGCTAAGGGAGTGGCCAATTAGCCCCTCATCCTGAGTAACTACTCCCGCCTTTTGGCAGCCCTGCGTGCTCGTGCATTGAGAAGAGGCTCCTCCACTTCACTCTCTTCACTTGAAGGAGCCTCTGGAGTTTCTGAAGGCCCTGGCTGAATCTCTGCCTCTGGCACCACATCTTCTTCAGCCTCCTCGCTGTCCGACTCGAGCACCGGCTGCACAGGCTGCTGGCGCGACACCACACCAGCCTCCTCGTCGTCGGGATCAGCCACAATCCGCGCAGGCCGCTGGCGGGCCACAATAGTATGATTAATTATGTATAAGAAAATGTACATTTTATATTATGTGTATAAGAAATAAAACTGAAAAATGTTTAAAAAAAAAGAAGACCCCATAGTTCAACCTTAAGCTACAAATATTCTATTAAGACACATGGTGAGGTATTCAGTCTGGACAGTAAGCTAACCATGTCAACTCAGTGGAGAGGTCACTGTTGCTATGCCTTCCCAGCTTTCTTTGCTAGGAAAGCAACTGCAGTGCACTTTCCGTTCTATGGCGATGTCTTATGCAGTTTTGTTTGCATGTACAGTCTTGTTTTGGTACAATTTTATATGTATGAATATTTACTATGTATATAAAGAGTTAAACTGATTTGACTGGAAGCATCGCAGCAAGACAGTCAGGGAAATAGCGGGCTCCGACAAGCTCCACAAAATCCCAGGCTGACAAGCCACTGCCGAGGAGTCTTTGGACTGGAACTGTCTTGTAGGGACGGAGAAGAAGGAGAGGCACCTCGGAAGACCAAGAAGAACAGGCAAGTTCCTCAAAGGTCAGAGGAAACTCTCCGACTCGGCAGCGGTGGTGGCGGCCATTGTGACTGTCAAGAAGCTGGGGCAACTGGACCAAGTATTGAGCTGCAGCGGTGATTTGAACAGAATATGAACAGCGGGTGAGTGATTGCCAGCTCATAGGCAAAAAAAAGGAAAAGATTTTTAAATCTGTCAAAAGAACCCCAGTGGAATAATAGTGGCTAATGGGCATGGGAAAAAGGAAGGAAGAAGGCTAAAGTGGAAATTTAAAGTGACACCCGAAAAGAAAATTGACTTTTGGATAAAAATATTTGGAGAATTTTAAAAATTAGAAGAAAAACCCCATAATTGTATAGAGGACTGGAAAGAAAATAAGCAGATCTCTTTTTCGAATGTTGGAGAAAACCTAAAGAGAAACTTAAAATTAAGCCCTGTAATAGAAGTTTTGTACCAAAAAAAAGGGGGGGGGGGAACGGACTTTGTAATTTGGACTGGACTTTAAATTGATTTGGTGTATATTTAAATTGATTTGATATAAAAAAGAAGAAGAGGAAAAAACAAAATTAGCAAAGAAAAAGTGGATTGCAAACAAAATGGATACTTTTTTAGGCTGCTAACTGGAATTGTGGATTGTAGAGAGACATCTTCAGGAGAAATAAGATCATTGCAACACTGAACTTTTGCTTTGGAAAAAAACTTGAACTTCGATAGTGATAACAATTGTGAGAACTTCTGAAGGGGGTTTGTTTGTCTGTAAGCGGCTTGACTTTGATGATTAAAAAAGGAGGATTACAATGCAACTTTAAAGTGGAATAATATTAACTCAGAAAGAATAAAATGGCGCAGGAACTTAAGGAAATGATGAAAATAATGTACCTATCATTGAAAACGGAAGGAAGGGAAATGATCACAATGTTGCATGGAAAACCGAAACCTGATGAAACCTGATGATTCAAAAATTGTGTCAGAGCACACTCAAGCTGACAAGGAAATAACGAATGAGAAGCAAGAAAGAGAGATTGACAATAAAGAAGAGGACAAAGACAAAGAGATTGACTATGGAAAATTAAATGATTATGTGGGTAGTACCAGTGGTGAAATCTAAAATTTGTTACTACCGGTTCTGTGGGTGCAGCTTGTGGGGGGGTGGGGGGGTAATGTGACTGGGTGGGTGTAGCCAATTTTTTTTTTTTTACTTTTAAAAGCATTTTTTCTATAACCTCTTCAGCGAAGAGGTTGTAAAAAAAATGCTTTTAAAAGCCTCTGATGATCCCAGCTGAGTTGCCTGATCGGCAGAGGCTTTTTTTCTTTTAAATGCCTCTGACAATCAGGCAACTCAGCTTGGATCATCAGAGGCATTTAAAAGCATTTTAAAAAATGCTATTAAAAGCCTATGACGATCCCAGCTGAGCCGTGCGATCATCAGAGGCTTTTTTTTTAAAAAGCATTTTTTCGGCCGAAGAGGTTGTAGAAAAAATGCTTTTAAAAGTAAAAAAAAAAAGCCTCTGATGATTGTGCAGCTCAGCTGGCCATGCGGGGGGGGGGGGATTTTTGCTACCGGTTCTCTGAACCACCCGCCTCCATCGCTACCGGATCGGGTGATCCGATCCAAACCGGGAGCATTTCACCCCTGGTAGTAACAATAAAAAAGAGAATTTTAAAGATTACATTGGGATTAACAATGGAAAAAATAGAAAGAATGGAAAGAGACAAAGGGGGGGGAAAGGGTGGAATAGAAAGAATATAAAAAATTTAAATGATTACACTGAGATTAACAATGGAAAAACAAGAAAGAGGGAAAAGGGATGGAAAACAATGGGAAATATGGCAAAATAGAAGAGTTCATGACTTTAAAATACAAAATGATTACACTGGGATTAACAGTGGAAAATTAAGAAAAAGGGAAATAATAGGGAAATAATAGGAAATATAGGACAAAACAGGAGAGTTCAGGATTTTAAAGCGCAAAAGAAAAAAGGGGAAAGAAAAGGAAAAAAAAACAGAACTGAAATTGAAATATGAATTGAAGCAGGATTTATAGATGTAATGAATGTTAGAAAAAAGATAAGATTGTGATACTAATTAAGTGATATAAAATAATGTAAAACTATATGGATGTATGAATGAATTGAAATGAGTGTTAGAAATATGAATAAGTTTGATAAATGAGATGGTAATAGTTGGAATATTTTTACCTAAAAGTAGAGTAACAACTGGAATATTCTTAATTGCATTGATGGAGTCTATATAATGATAAGTTTTAGAAATATGAATAAATTTAATTAGGGAAATTGTAACAATTGGAATATTTTTAATTGCATATTTGGAACCTAATCAAAAAAGAAAAAAGGTGAAATGATATTGTATTATGAATTAATTAGATAGTGATGAAAGTAGAAATGATTAAGATGTTGTTTGAAGAGGTATAAATACATATGTTTGACAAAGTAATTGAAAATTAGAGATAAGATTCAAGGAAATATATGATATAAAGTAACTTGGTTTAATATTATCATATAAAGAGAAAAAATTGTCATACAACTAACTGATTTTTATTAAGATGTTGGATTGTATTATTTGGAATAAGATTTAAGCAAATGTATGGTATAAAATTATATTGTCAGGCATGCCTCCTTTCAACACTCAAGAAAGAAAAACCCCAACTCCATTTTTATAGAGAAAGGTACTTTTACTGAGTGAGAACTGAATGCAACCAAAGAAAAGCAAGGTCTGAAGCAAAGGCGCGAAAATCACATATAGAAAGCATCCCCCCCAACTGTCCAGTGTAAATCATCCAATCCACAAGTTCTCCAGGGATCATGTGGGTGCAAACGTCTGGCAGTGTCATCCTCTTGCTATGCCACGACTGTTACCTTGAGACGGTATCAGCTTCAAAGAAAACGCTGCAGCAAAGTTCTTCCTTCTCCTCCAGCTCACTTCCCCCACTCCCAAGAATTCCAATAGCTCCCCCCTCCCCCCGTTTCATGGCAGCTGAGCAAGTAAGCAAGTAAAAGCGGAGTCTGACACATTTTGGTTTATTATTTTGGTATTAATTGAATGATTGTGATATTAAGAAGTATACTATGTGACATTTCAAATTTAAGGGGTTTAATATAGAGTTGAAGGGAAAAATTGAATTTGGTTAAGATTAGAGGATAGGATGAAGGGTAATATTGGTCTATTAAAAAAAATAGAGAGAATAAATACAATGGCAAAAAGGGAATATATAAATTGTGTTGAAATGACTAAAAATTGTTTAAATTTGTGAATCGGCCAATCCTCTATTCAGAAAAAAAATACATTGTATGTTTGTTTGTCTGTTTGTGTAAAAAATAAAAAAATTTTTTTTTTAAAAAAAGAGTTAAACTGAATTTTATGTAAACAATAAAGTATCAAAATGAATGTACATGTAAACACAAAAGCAAAAAAATACCCTTGTCTTATTGTCCTGTTAATTTCTAAAGGTTTTTAGAGTTGTGTTTCTCATGAATGCTATGATAATATAATTAGGTAAAGGTAAAGGTTCCCCTCGCACATATGTTCTAGTCATTCCCAATTCTAGGACGTGATGCTCATCTCCGTTTGAAATCCGAAGAGCCAGTGCTGTCTGAAGATGTCTCCATGGTCATGTAGCCAGCATGACTAAACATCAAAGGTGCACGAAACGCTGTTACCTTCCCACCAAAGGTAGTCCCTATTTTTCTACTTGCATTTTTTACATGCTTTCAAACTGCTAGGTTGGCAGAAGCTGGGACAAGTAACGGGAGCTCACCCCTTTATGCGGCACTAGGGATTCGAACCACTGAACTGCCAACCTTTCGATCGACAAGCTCAGTGTCTTACCCACTAAGCCACCGTTTCCCTTTTAATTATATAATTATAACACTAATAAAAATAAGGCTGTTGGTTCAAAATGTAGATTTTTTTAAAAAAATCTTTTCTTGAATGTCTTTTCCTTGTAGTTATTTTTTAAAACAAGTCCTGCAATGCATTACTTCATCATTTTTCCAGTCACTCAAGGTGGAATGACTTCAAAATAGTAATAATGTTTCTGCTCAGTTTTGAATCGGCAAGCTCCTATTTACCTTCTATTTACAAGGCTGGTGCAAGTACCCCTTTGCTTTTATAATATTCATCACAATAGTAATTCTAAAAAGTAGCAAAAAGCAGTTATGGGCAGCTTACAAGGCAATAAAAATAGAAGTATAAAAACAAATATAAATATAGGAGCAATTAAAATTACAAGAGTTAAATAGATTAAAAACCAAAGGGTCATGTGGAGCAGGGGTGGTGTCTTCTATCATTGCACCAGCTACCTCCAGCCTAAAGCATTTGTCAGGGCCCCATGCCAACTGGCAGAGCTAGGTCTTAAGGAACCTTCAGAAGGCTGACAGGATATTTCAAAAGGCAGGGGCTGCTGCAGGAAAGGCTCTTTTCCTAGGCTCCACCTGGCAAAATTCCAGTGCAACTTGCATAACAATGGTGTTACATATACCAACCTAAGGATTTCCTGTACATGCCACTGCATTCTGAACCAATTATAGCTACCCTCTTTAAGGGCAGTCCCCTGTAGAGTACATTGCAGTAATCCAGATGACATGATCAAGGATCACCATGCACTCAGGGCCTTTTGATACAGGAAGAGGCGCAACTGGCAGATGATACAAAGTTATGCAAAGACTCTTCTAGCCTTGACTACTCTATGCTCCTCAAGCAGGAGTCACAAGTCTAGGAGACCCCAAATTGTGCACCAGATTTGTCTGGGATAATGCAACTGTCACAAGTGTTTCCAGGATTGCTGTGGCTACTTGCCTACTCACAAACAGTATGGTTTCAATCAAGCCATCTCCTGTTTGTAATTACCTGCAAGCCTTCCCCGCCCTAGTTAATTGCAGGTTAACTCCCTATATAAGCAAGGACCTTTTCGCTTGCTACTCGGGCCTAGACTCCTGGTTTAGGCCTAAATGCACAGCTCCTGCAAGAAGCTCAGTGCAATGCCGCAGATGGGAGAAGAATGCAGATAAGGACTCCAGACGCCGTTGCAGAGAAACTCCCATGGATGCTTGCCTTTTGCTGTTTTGTAGCACGCAAGCTATCATCGGGACTGCTGTTGCTGGACCTTTTTCCTCCCACAAGCTTCAAGCAATGTTTGCTGTTTGAACCGTTTTTACTTCAGGTGACTTTTAGCTGTGAAGTTTGTGCTGCCCCTACCTTGATGATGTATCGACGCCGAAGCTGCTTACCTTCATGTTAGCTTTATTCTCTTGTGAACTGTCTCGGTATTGTGGAGAGGGATCTAGGGAGATAGCCTCGCTTCACATACCCAGATAAGACTTTGTTTTTAATGTGCTTTCTTAAAGACATAGTGCTTTTTAAATGTTTTAAAGTAAATTATATTTTTACACAAGACGCCTCTGTCAGAATTACTTCAGTCTCAGTGTGTTTGCTCATGAGCTGGTTCACGGTCCGGGGTACCCCTCAACCCCATTCCCTAACAGCAACTCCAGACAGAACTAAAGATGATTAAAACTTTGAATCCTGAGGCTCTGCACATACACAGCACTTCATCTTATCAGAGTTCATCTGAAGCCTATTGTCCCCTTCCAGGCCTCTTCAGCCCCCAGGCACCACAGAAATGAAGTCATATTACGTTGGCCTCCTAGGCTAGAGATATACAGTGTGGTATGACTGGCATATTGATGAAACTTCAATCCCAAAGTAGATAATCTTACCTAGTTGTTTCATGTAGAGGTTAAAAAGAAGTGGAGAGAGCATCTTATGATTCATGATTAGGTAGAATATAGAATGAGAAAGTCACAATATAACTTTAGACAGACAAGTTAATTTATAATCATACTTCTTTACTGCTGTAAAGAAAATTGGAAACCACTTTATTTTATTTTATTTTTTACTTTTCTGCTACACTTTTTCTTTTTGCATGTTTAAATTTTCTTTCTCTTTTTCCTTTTTTTCTTTTCTTGTATTTTAATTTGTATTAATCTTATTCTTTGTTTTGCTGATTCTTGTAATATCTTACAGAACAGTTGTTTCTGGAAAGCACCCTTTGTTTTTTCATAAAGAAACAACTGTTCTGTAAGATATTACAAGGATCAGCAAAACAAAGAATAAGACTAATATTCTTTGCTTTTTCTTTTTGTGCATTCTTTTATGAAGGATGGGAAAATGGTTTGTTCAGTTGAGATTTACTTCTAAACCCTTTCTGGAAAGGGTACTTTCCAGAAACAACTGTTCTGTAAGATATTACAAGGATCAGCAAAACAAAGATGGAGGATAGCTTTAGAAGTAAATCTCAACTGAACAAACCATTTTCCCATCCTTCATAAAAGAATGCACAAAAAGAAAAAGCAAATGTATAGGCGTCTTTCAACATTTGCAAGATTTTGCTATTTTCCATAGTGTTATTTTAAACACAAGAATAAGACTAATACAAATTAAAATACAGGAAAAGAAAAAAAGGAAAAAGAGAAAGAAAATTTAAACATGCAAAAAGAGAAAGTGTAGCAGAAAAGTAAAATAAAAAATAAAAAATAAAGTGGTTTCCAATTTTCTTTACAGCAATAAAGAAGTACAATTATAAATTAACTTGTCTGTCTAAAGTTATATTGTGACTTTCTCATTCTATATTCTACCTAATCATCAATCATAAGTATATTATTTTTGTTTTTATATTAAAAACAATCCTTGCGCACGGTCACTCATGCCCTCGTCACTTCCTGCCTGGACTACTGTAATGCTCTCTACATGGGGCTCCCCTTGAAGAGCACCCGGAGGCTCCAACTGGTCCAGAATGCAGCCACGCGGGTGATGGTGGGAGCGACATGGCGCTCCCATGTAACACCTCTCCTGCACGAGCTGCACTGGCTTCCGGTGATCTTCTGGGTGTGATTCAAGATGCTGGTTACCATCTTCAGAGCGCTCCATGGCTTAGGACCTGGGTACTTACAAGACCTCCTACTGCTACCAATAGCCTCCCACCGGCCAGTACGCTCCCACAGAGAGGGGCTCCTCCGGGTGCCGTTGGTCAAGCAATGTCGACTGGCGACCCCCAGGGGGAGAGCCTTGTCTGTGGGGGCACCTGCCCTCTGGAACAAACTGCCCCTCGGGATACAGAGGATTCCCGACTTGTGCACCTTTCGCCGTGCCCTCAAAACGTTTTTATTCCAACAAGCCGGGCTGGCCTAATTTTTTAACTTTTTAATTTTAAAATTTTAAAATGGGGTTTTTTATTTGAATATTGGGCCAAATTATTTAATATGCTTTTAAATCGTTTTAAAATTTATATTTGTGTGCTTTTACTTTTGGCTGTACACCGCCCTGAGTCCTTCGGGAGAAGGGCGGTATATAAATTGGAATAATAAAAAAATAAATAATTAAAAGTCATAAGGGGTTTCCAATCACCAATAAATGTAGATATTGTCTTTTTGCTAATCAAACAAATCAGTTTGGCCATCAAATCCTCTGACTCACTCTGTTTTTGAATCCAAAATTTTCTAGATTTTTGTATATCTACCAAACATGATAAAATAGTCCTTTTTGTATTTCACATTTCCAATATAAATTTGAAATACCTTTATATTTTCCTGTGTCATATATCAATGGTGCATCATTTTGCAAAAATTATCTTTAAGGTTATAACATACCATTTCAGTCCTTTCAACTGTGTATTTTTAACTGTATATTATAACCTGAAATTTTATTTCATTTTATCATACATACATTAATTCGTTCTTCTGTTATTTCAGTATAAGTTTATACATTTTAGCAATCACATGTTCATGATTTGTATATGATTCTATTTCAAAGTCAGTCTTACAATGTTCATACTAAAAATGTTCTTTAAAATTTTCCAGTAACTAAAGAAGAAAGCATTGATAGTTATATCCCTTGATCATCAGTTGTTCTCTTAATTCTACAAGATCTTGCTAGCAGATTCAGAATGATAAAAGCAACATCTCAGTGTTGCATTACAAGTATTGCCTCTTTTGAGTGTACACACAACACTGTAACACACAGAAAGAGAGCATGAATTGGATTGCAATACTGTGATAGGTCTGAGCCTAAAGCATTTTCAGGCTTCTGTTTCACTGTTTACCTTTGCTAGGTCCTTTTGGTGCAATATTCATTTTCTTTTCTTCCATTTTGGATGCATGCTCAATAGGGCCTGGTATAAGGTGTCCTTCAGAAGGAGGCTTATCATAAATATAGGATCCTGCTCCTCCAATATTTACACCTGAAAATTGAACAAGAAAATAAATCTAATATTAAAAGCTTCTGATGCCAGAAGCTATCAGCCATATCCCCATATTTTGATAAAATCAAGTGTGGTCATGAGCAATGTTGATCACTCTTTTTTTTGTCAATGATTCATTACATAATTTCTTTAATTTCACAGATTAAAGAAATCTCTCTTTCCCTCCCAAAACCTTTCTTTTACTTCACAGTGTTAATCCTTTTTCTCTGTTTCCTAATACAGAATTAGGAAACAGAACAGAATAGAGGGGTTTTTTTTGTTTTTTTTTTAAATTTGATTTATATGCCGCCCTTCTCCGGAGACCCAGGGCGGCTTATAATGTGCTAAGCAATAGCCTTCATCCTTTTGTATATTTATACAAAGTCAGCTTATTGCCCCCACAACTGGGTCCTCAATTTACCTACCTTAGAAAGGATGGAAGGCTGAGTCAACCTTGAGCCCGGTGAGATTCGAACCTGCAGTAATTGCAGGCAGCTGGTCTTAATAACAGGGTGCTTTAGACCACTGTACTACCAAGGCTCTTGGTTGAAAGGAATCTTGGTGTTCTTCTAGTCCAACCCTCTGCTTAAGCAGGATATCCTATACTATTCTGACAAATGGTTGTCCAATCTTTTCTTGAAAACCCTCAGTAATGGAACTCTCACAATTTCTGGAGGCAAGCTATTAGTTTCTCTTTGATAAGTTTCCATCTGTGACTTTTTATCCTGCCCTCAAATGCTTTGGAGAATAGGTTGATCCCCTCTTCTCTGTGACAGCCCCTCAAATATTGGAGGACTGCTATCGTATCAACCCTAATCTTCTCTTTGATAGGCTAGACATACCTAGTTCCCACAATCATTCATCGTATGCCTTAATGTCCAGTCCTCTGGTCATTTTTGTTGCTGTTCTCTGCACTCTTTCTAGAATCTCAACATTTTTTTCTATTGTAGTGACCAACATCTTTGCAATCATCAACAAAATTTTCTGTCTATAATCATAATTGATGTGACAGTGGAGATCAGGTGGGATATAAAAATGTCCTTTTCAGCAATTATAGTTTATTCTTCCAAGATTTCAACAACCCGTATATTCTCTTATTGTATAAAAGTAAGCAGTTTGTTTTTAAGAAATGTGAATGATATTGTTCTCCATTAATATGTAAGGATTATCACCATAAAATTTGCTTATCTTCAAAGTAACAAGCAAGGAAAAAAAACCATAATTCAATCCAAGCCAACCTCCTGCTACCACGTGTCAGGGTGGCAATTAATCCCATTCTGCTTTTGGGTAATTGCACCTTGATTAGAGAATGGATCGTGGCCTTTCCTTGCAAGTATACCTTAAGAAAATAAACCCGAGATATATTTTAATAAACACATTTTATTATAAAGAAAGTAAAAACATCTTACTAGCTAATTAATTCCATCTTGGCAGCGTTCCTGCCTTGCCGGCAGAAGTTCTTGCAGACAAACAAAGAAAGTTAGAAGAAAGTGAAAGAATGTGGAAGAAGGAATGTGGACATGCACAGTTAGCTTAGAGATAAGAGTTCTGATCAGCTACGGTAAGTCTTAGAGTTCAAGCACAGCTGGCAAATACAAAAAAACACAGTGACAATCCCCTTCTTTGCCAGTTGAGCGGACATCAAGTACATCATCAAATAAGGCACAACTGCTTACGCAGATACCCGTGTTGAGCTGCTGGAAGCGGTTTGTTGAGCATATCAGCAATTTGAATATGGCTAGATACATATTGCAATTTAACAAAATCTTTTTTCACTAATTGTTTTATGTTTTGATGTTTTATGTCAATGTGTCTGGACCTAGAACCTGTGAAATATGATTCAGAAATATAAACCACCGATTCATTGTCTTCCATCACGGTAATCGGTCTGATCGGACATGTCCAGATATCTGTGATCAAAGCATCAAACCACGTTAGAGAATTACATGCATCTGAAACACAAGCATATTCAGCTTCAATAGATGAACAAGAAACAAAATTCTGCTTGCGCACTTGCCAGTAAACAGGACATCCATTTAAGAACATTATAACCCGAAGTACTTTTACGTGATTTCTTATCACTCGCCCAATCAGAATCTGCATAACAACATAATTCTGCATAATCAGTATGGGTTGGTTCTAACAATAACTTCATATGTTTAGTGTGTTTTAGGTATTTCAATAATTTCTTAACGCATGTCCAATGAAACTGTTTTGCCTTACCTACGTGTCGAGACAAGAGATTAACACTAAGTGCAATGTCGGGTCTGGTCCAACTACTAATGTACAACAGTGACCCAATAACTGAACGATAAAGTGTTTTATCCTCGAACTCAGGACTTGCTTCATGTGTCAAGTTGTGAAAATCTGTTTGCATGGGTGTCTTTGTTGAGTTAGCATCCTTCACGTTGCAATGATGCAAAATTTGTTCAATTTTATCTTCTTGTGAAAGACTAAACCCCTTCTGTGTTTTGTCAATCTGAACACCTAAATAAGTGCTAATATGACCTAATGATTTCAATGTGAAATATCTCTGCAAAGCTTTGGCAAAAATTTCACTCATTTGTTTATTTGGACCAATATAAACAATATCATCAACATAAACAAGAACTATCTCATATGCATTGTTAGATCTTTTTGTGAACACGCACTCATCAGTTTCGGACTTAATAAAGCCCATTGAATTTAGTTTGTCAGTAAGATATAAGTACCACATTAAACCAGACTATTTTAGACCATAAAGATTTTTGTTTAGAAACCAGGTATCCCCTTCTTGCTGTCGGAATCCTGGAGGGTCTCTCACGTAGATCTCTTCATCTAGGTCAGCATGTAGATAAGCCGTGTCAAGATCGAACTGGAAAACTTCTAAACCAAGGATAGTTGCAGTTGCTAAAGCAATTTTTACACTCTCAGTCTGGACTGTTGGTAAATAGGTATTTGTGTAGTCCTCAGGATAACGTTGAGCGAAACCCTGAGCTACAAGTCTGGCCTTGTACAGTGACTCACCATTTGGCTTCTTTTTGATTCTGTAGACCCATTGAGTGCCAATGACCCTTTTGTTTGCTGGAGGTTTTGCAGGTGTAAACACCTTAAGTTTCTTTAGACTGTCCATTTCAACCTGCATTGCCTCATACCATTTCTCTTGCTCTGAATCAGGAAGATGTTTGATTTGTGTGAACGTATCAGGTGGAAGTGTTACATTGCAAATTAAAGGCAAGGGTGTTTTTGTCAGTTGCCATGAATATCGTTGTGGAGGGATTCCCTTTGTGACCCTCTTGGAACGTCTCGGAACAACAGTCCATTCTTCTTCTGCTTCGTCCTCGTCCTCACATTCGTCGCTAGTGTCAGCATCCGCGGCTTGCGAAGACGGAACATCAGGTTGAGAAGAACTAGTGGTGGAACATTCGCCTGTAGATCTTGATCATCAGGCTGTGTGGCATCAGCAATATCATCTCTAGGAAAATAAACTTCAGGATCATTGGAATGAATCCTGGACCAGTCAACATCTTCCTCAAAATTAGAAGATTGGGAAATCACAATCACATGTTTGGAGTCAATAAATTTGCTCCATTTTGAGTTATCATCAATGCCCATAAATCTTAGTCTCTTTGCTGCTGGACCTCCTTTTCTTCTTTGAGCTAAGGGAATGTTCACCATAGCATATAAACCAAAAATATGGAGGTTTTTGAGATTGGGCTTGTACTCGTGCAACATGAAGAAAGGAGTCTGATTTATTATACTGCTTCAAGTACGATTGACAATGTAATTTGCATATTTGATAGCTTTACCCCAGTTTGGGTTACTAAGGTTGGCGTCTTCTAGGAGACAACACATCATGGTTTGCAGGACCCCTTGTCGTTGTTCTATGACTCCGTTATGAGCCGACGTCTGATGAAGAATTCCATTCTTATGCATCCAGTCCTGGAAATGCTGAGACACGAATTCAGCACCACGATCACTCTGGATTCTGGCGATGCGAACTTGGTGTTGGGTAGAAACAAGAGCAGCAATGTCTTTAAAGATCTGAAAGGTCTCAGATTTTTCTTTCATAGGATATACATATCCATATCTAGAGTAATTATCAACAATTGTTAGAAAATTGGTGTTTTCTACCACCAAGTGTTGGCGGAAAAGGACCAACTATGTCAGTGTGAGCCAAATCAAAAATGTGTGTTGACAGGCGTGTAGCACGTTTGGGAATGGCTGCTGCTTTGGATTTGGCTTTCTTGCAGACAGCAGAATCCAAAAACACCTTACACCCCTTTAGATCCAAACCTTTTGCGAACTCCAGCATCTTCCTAAGAACACGGAAACTGGCATGCCCCAATCTTCTATGCCATTTATGGATACACCTGGAATGCAAAGGTTTACTAGTTAGTGAATTCTCAACATTAACAGTTTTATGAGGAACCTCAGGCTTGCTCTGAGCAACCTGTTTCCTAATTTTCTATTTGTTGGCTCTGGGAGCCTTTGGAGTAGCAACAGGATCTCTCTCTCTGGAACATCTCTCTCTGGGCCTGTGCTCTCCCCTTTTGGAGCTTGCATACTTGCCTGTGTTTGCGGTTTAGGCTTTGGCTTTAAGTAATAAACACCACCAATTAACATGGTTTCAGCAACAGTATCTCCATTTTTAACTATGTAACTTGCTTTTTCAAGTTGGTGAACCTGGAACTTTAATGCTCTAGACAAGTGACTCTGACTAAGCAAATTACTATTTGCTGTTGGTATATAATAAACATTGGGAATGAATCCATCGAGCTCTTCAACATACAGTTCCTTTTCCTTTGACCTGACAAGGATGATTGAAAAAAGAATAAAGTTCACATAGTTCAGGTTCAGGCTCATGCATCTCTGTGAAAAGTTCCTTTCTGTAAGTAACATGCAACACTGCACCAGTGTCCAAAGTCCACAGGAGTCATCGTCGTACTCTGGTTGAGGTTGTGGATCATTGGTCAATGCCAATGTGGCGAGTGGAGCTTCTGGATCACGCCGGGGACCACAACGACCTTGTCTTCCGCCTCTGCCTCTGCCTCCTCTGGAATCTGTTCCTCTGGGCTGGTACGAGATGAGAGCTGGAACTCGTTGGGGACAATCCCGGGTGGCATGTCCCACACGATTACAGATGTAGCATCTTGGCATCCTTGGAACGTAGGCTCTTCCTCGGAAGGGACGCCTCGCTGGAGCTCTTGATGCGGGTGGTCCTCTCAAATGTGGCGTGGCTAACATGAGTGTTTCTTCTTCAATTAAAAGTCTGCATATATGATCCACTGTGCATTGAGCAATAGGCACTAGATTAATCTTTGTAATGGCATCTTTCCATTCATAATTCAATGAGTTAATAATAATGCTGATCATTTGAATATCATCAATAAGATAGTCTCTCTCAATTCTTTTCTGATTCCTTTCAGTTTGGTTAAATGTCCTCCAATTTGTTCACCAGGTTTCAATCTTGAACCATGGAACTCAGACATGAGCAAACATGAAGATTCAATTGAAACAGGCCTGTAGCAATTTTCTAATTGGGCCCAAATTTGTTGGGCTGTTGCATCAGGTGGAAAGGTAACCTGCAGTTCAGTATCCATGGACATCAATAATGTTGTGCAAGCTTTAGTCTCTAAGTCTCTTATTGCAGGAGTCCATGGCTGAGCAGGAGGATTAAAAACCATATAGTGAGTACCTTCTCTGCGAAGTAACAATCCAATCTCACTGACCCAGGCCTTATAATTCTGTCCTGACATCTTTAATTTCGACTCACCAGCTAGTGGAGCAACAGAAAAGGCCTGTTGAGGAACATGCATTTGGTATGCTGGCTGTGCCGGTAAAAATACCAGTGGTATTTGCTGTGCTTGTTGTGGACCAACAAATGGTCCTGGTTGCACGGCTGGAGGCACTTGTGCGTGCACTTGTGGCTGCAGCTGCTGCACTGGAATCTGCTGTGCTCCAGCTGCTATTTGTGCTTGAGCTTGGAGCTGTTGCATTTGAGCTGCAATATTAACATGGCCTGCTGGAGACGCAGTCATTTGCCTTTGCTGCATTAAGCGTTGTTGTGTTCCATCTAAAACAGCAGTTCTCGACCTGGGGGTCGCGAACCCTTTGGGGGTCAAACGGCCATTTCACAGGGGTCGTCAAAGCCCTCTCTTGCCCCCCCACGCCTTCACTCACCCTCACCCTCTGCCTCTGTTGGATCGCTTACCCCGCCCACTCCCAATCTATTGCTGCCTCCTGAGTCCCAGCTGATGGCTAGAGGGAAACAAACCGTTTAAATTCTTGCCGCGGGGCTTCAAAGGATCAGTGTTAAAAGAAAACAAATGGGAAGACCAGTGCCTGCAAAAATAGAAAAAAACAGCCCCTTTCAGCTTCAGCATAGGTTAATTACCATAAGTTAATTTGATCAGCCTCTGGACTCTCAGCTGATTTGCTCTCAGCTGTTTTGCGGAGGACTCTGTTGCTAGCTGCGAGGATCTGTCAGAAATGACTTTTTTCAGCCCTCTGAATAGTCCCTATACACATAGCCACGCCCACCCAGTCACATGACCTCCAAGCCACGCCCACAAAATAAGCCATGCCCACAGAACCGATAGTAAAAAATTTTAGAACCCACCCGTTTGGGGTCACCACAACATGAGGAACTGTATTAATGGGTCGCGGCATTAGGAAGGTTGAGAACCACTGATCTAAAAGGACACCAGTACCACCAGGGGGTGCTGAAGATTGGGCCTGTGGAGACACTTGTGGCATTGCAGTCTGAATATCTGGGCGAGTTAAGGACATGTTTGATAAAGTCTTGTGCAATACTTGAAAATGTCCTTGCAAACTGCGATGCATTTCAGCTTTCTCTAGTAAATTACTTTTGCCAGCAGATGGTGCTGCACCTTTAGTTTCGGGCAGCTCAGATAATTTTTCTGCCTTCATGGGATGTGTAATTTGATCAGAGAGAACATCATGTGACAATTGGCCTGACACAATATCCTCTAGGGGGTGTGTCTTTAGCTCTGAAGACGAAGCTAAGATGGCGGTTTCAAGAATTTTAAAAGCACGAGACTCTCTCTTATCTGCCTCGAGCATAGATAAAGCCATTTTTGCCTGGGATAGCTCATGCTCAAAAAATTTTATATGGTCATGATAGCTTCTTATAGCTTTCTCACGCTGGGTGAGCTCAGAGCTTCGAGGAGAATAATAGATTACTTCTCTCTCTGCATGGGAGGAAAAATGCTCAGGTGTTTGTGAAAACTTTGGCCTTGCACCAAGCCTTTCAAATTCAAAAAATTCTTGGAGGACTGTTTGAGAGCATGCATATTCAGAAGGAGACGTCACTGACCTCAGTTGCAGCACGTTGCCTTCAAAAGCAGCTTTTCTGTTATCTTCCTCCTGAAGCGTCTGTAAGAGCATTTCATCCGATTCTCCTGTTCCTCCTACGGCTCCTTGTTCCAAGCGGGTTGGTGAAGCAAGTGGCGTTTGAAGAATTGAAAACCTATTTGTGGTTCTTTCCACGGCTTCATTAGAGATATCTATGTCTTCAGCAGACTGTCGTCTGTATTTTGTTTTGATCTTTTTCTTTCTTGGCATATTTGCAAAAAATAATCAGCGTTCCTCAGTTGCCGAAAATAATTGCCTAATAGCCTATTCGCTTATCTTCAAAGTAACAAGCAAGGAAAAAAACCCATAATTCAATCCAAGCCAACCTCCTGCTACCACGTGTCAAGGTGGCAATTAATCCCATTCTGCTTTTGGGTAATTGCACCTTGATTAGAGAATGGATCGTGGCCTTTCCTTGCAAGTATATCTTAAGAAAATAAACCCGAGATATATTTTAATAAACACATTTTATTATAAAGAAAGTAAAAACATCTTACTAGCTAATTAATTATATCTTGGCAGCGTTCCTGCCTTGCCGGCAGAAGTTCTGGCAGACGAACACAGAAAGTTAGAAGAAAGTGAAAGAATGTGGACATGCGCAGTTAGCTTAGAGATAAGAGTTCTGATCAGCTACGGTAAGTCTTACAGTTCAAGCACAGCTGGCAAATACAAAAAAACGCAGTGACACTTTTAATAACATAACTACCTTGGAATGATATTTTGTCACTGTAAGAAATAAAGTCCTTTAACTTTTCATTTAATTCATACACTGGAGGTAACCAGAAGGTAAACTGCTCCCTCTATCTTTGCACAATGGCAAAAATACTTCATGCACATTTGGGGGGGGGGCATTTAGAACATTATGGGAGGGAGAAGACTGGGGCAGTTCTATCAGAAAAAGTGGCAGAAGGAAAAAAAGCTGAATACTCCCTTTCTTTCTTTCCTTATGCCTTTATTCTATATCACAACTTCTCACAATACTTTTTTTGTATGATTTGTCTGCACTGTTTTGTTCATTAAACACTAAATCAGACATAGGGCATATCATAAACAGGCAAATTTTGCAACAACAGAGAGGACTACAATTTTCCAGTGACACAAAATTAGACACCTTTGGCTGGTTTGAAGAACTTAGTTCAGAACAAGAAGTTGAGAGATAGGAAGAAAGAATGACTGCAATTTACTAGTACTGAGCTAAATTGCCAGCTTACCAGGAAGGGACACATACCTTTTGGTCCAAACAGCGTTGCATAACAAGGCTTGTGACAGTAAGGCTTCCTGTCATGCTAAAATAGAAAAATGCCAAGAATTAAACTACAAAGATATTGGAAATTATAATTTGCTTCAAGCAAGTGCTTAATTTTATTCAACACTAGATCAAAACCTGAGGGTCCTACATATTACACTAGGACCTCAGCCTTTAAGGATTATGGGCACTCTAAAAAGTCTAGTTTTTCAGTTCCTTGCTTTACAAATGTTATCTACTCTTTCATTCAGAGTAGGATGACTCTTGTAACATTTAAAAATGACAAATCACTGTAGAAAAACAAAAATGTCAGGTCCACCATTGTGTCCTACCATTCTATTGGATGGGGTTAGGGTTAGGCCAGAATTTTTCACATGCTTTTGCTGTAGCTGCTTGGGAATTAGGGAGGGGGACTGTCTTTGGAGATGGAGAGAACTCCCTCCCAGCCTGTTCCAGCCTAGCCCCAAGGCCATTGTGCCCTGAGAATGAATGTTATCTGCCTAGTACCTCAGAGTTCTCAAAACAACCTTGCAGCATCACATTGGTTGCCAGTGGACTGGTCAGGGGGGTTGAGGTTGGGGAAATGGAAGAATTGCTTTGTACTTTGCATGGGACCTTTAGATTCTGCCTGACTTTACTGCAACCACTTTCTCTCAGTAAAAGTTCCTTTGATTCAATCCAATGGAGTCAAGAGTTTTGCTTTCCTGAGGGATCAGCTGGGGCAGGTCCTTGTCATGGTTCCAAGTAATGCTCCCAACTAATTCAAGACTCTGAGACCTTTCGGCTTCCTCAAAAATCCGGTTTATTGGGTACATCATATAAGTACTGTCAAAGGTGAAACCAACACTGAATAATTACCATGTTTTTGGAATAAATAAAGAATAGATAATGTCCACCCCCCCCCTTGTGTCACAGGTCACTTTAGCCAACCAAGCAGGTGATGAACTTCTCAGCACTCCTTCTTGCTTAGGGCATGCTGGTTTGGCCTTGGTTTGCAGCAGCCTTATCGTTATGTCTGGCACATTGGAGAAAACATTCTACATTTCATAAATCCCACCCCCCAATAAGTATGGCAACTAAGAAATGAAGCAAAAGAATATATGGCTTCAGCTAGAGTCGTTTTGAGAGTTGACAGTCGGCTCCCCTTATGTAGAAAAGAGCATCTGTAAGATATGAATCACAAACAACTATTAAATCCCTTTTCAGTCATCCCCCCCCTCCCATTGATTGATTCATTGAATTTTTGAGGGTTCTTATCATGGAATTTCTTTACTAGCGTGTTTGCTCTCACATTTGTGCTCTTAACCCAAATGGCCTCTGATAAAGGATGTCCTTTCCATTGCATTAAATATTACAATTATATTAACAGCCTAGAATCTAGAATCTGCTTTATTTCATAATAAGAAATAAATTTCCACCACTATGGGCTTTGGTGGCCCTGAAGCTATCGGTCTCAATGTAGAGCCAACTACCAGTTTTAACAGGCTACTGTGGAATACTGGGTACACTTTCCCAAAAAGTGGGGAAGTTTTAGTTCCATGGTAATTGGATTGATTACCTTTACAATGGGGAATGGCCCCAAGAATTTAGGACCTAGTTTTTTGCAGGGCAACTTTAGCCTTAATACTTTGTGGAGAGATAAACCTTCTCCTCCACCTGGAAGGGTCTCTGCGGGACCCGTTTCTTATCAGCTTGCTTTTTATAGGCTTCCGTTGCTTTTGCCAGTGCTCACCTTACATTTCCCCATGCATTCTGCAACTAGTCCACCCACTCCATTAGCTCCTGGGGATATTCTGGCATGGGGACAGTCTACCCCATTGACCACCTTGAAGGAAGTAAGCCCAGTGCTGCTGTGCACTACATTATTGTATGCCACTTCAGCAAAAGGCAGTAGTTCTGCCCAATTAGTCTGCTGGTAGTTGACATAACACCTTAGATACTGCTCCACCATGGCTTTAGCCCTCTCCACCGCTCCATTGGTACTCAGATGAAAAGCCAAACTAAGCCTGGGAGGGCCCAATGGACTTTAAGATCTACTTCCAGAACTTAGTTGTGAATTGGATCCCCCAATCTGAACTAATTCTGCATGGGACCCCATGCAATCGGTAGATATACCTCAGGAACAACTTCACCAGTTTGTGGGCAAACAGTAATCTGGGGCAGGCAATGAAATGAGACTGCTTGGAAAATAGGTTGATCACTATCCAAATCACAGTATTCCCTCCATTTTGCTGCAGCTCGACTATGAAGTCCATTGTGATCTCTTCCCAAGGCCGGATGCTACTTGTTGTAGCAACCCAGAGTGCTTTCCCAGTCATTTCTTCATCATTGCACAGGTTGCACAACTCTTTACATAGCTCTCAATGTCCTTTTTCATCCCTGGCCACCCGAACTGTCTCCTAACCAGTGGAAGGTTTTCATGAACCCAAAGTGCCTTGCCTGCCTAGCATCATGGTTCCTTCATAGGACCTGCATCTGCAGGCTATTAGGGATGTATAGTTTAGTCCTCTTCCAGGCCAGCACATCCCTAATGGTCAAGAGCTGTGGGTGGTTCTTGAACCAGGGATTGCTTTGCAACTTGGTTTGGAATTTCTGAGTCAGTTCCTGCCCTGGTGTGGTCAGTTGTCACGTAGCTCATCATCGCATGATCACCTGAGCTGCTTTCTGAGGTAGGGGAATAATAGCATTAACCACCTCCTGAGGGGTGTGCTCTTGTACTGGGGCATTCTCAAGAGGCTGTCAACCAGAAAATGTTTTCCTCCTGGGAGGTATTTCAAGGTGAAGTTAAATCGGTTGAAATATGTGTCCACCTAATTTGCTTCGGTGAGAGTTTGTGAGGAGTTCTAAGTGCCTCCAAATTTTTATGGTCAGTGTACACTTTGAACGGTACATTACTCCCCTCCAGGCGGTGGTGCCAGGTCAATAGTGTCCACCGGACTGCAAAAGCCCCCTTTTCCCATAGGGCCCAGTGTCTCTCCATGTTAGTGAGTTTTTGAGAGATGTAGCACATGGTTGCAGGTTCCCCTCCTCATTCCTCTGGAGAAGGACAGCACCTACGGCCATATCGTTGGTGTCAGCTTGGATCACTAAAGGTTCCTCGGGATCGGGGTGCTTCAGAACCAGTTTCTTTGCAAATAGTCTTTTCAGAGTTTTGAACGCCTGTTGGCATTCCATTGTCCATTGGAGTGGCTGGTTCGCCTGGGGTTTGGCCCCAATTTTCCCTGTTTTCAGCAGCTCTGTGATCGGCAAGGCTATTCTCACAAAGGATGGGATGAATTACCTATAGAAGTTAGCGAACCCCAAAAAGCTTTTTAGTTGTTTACAGGTTCGAGGAGCTTGCCATTCTAAAATGGCTTTTACCTTTCCTGGATCCATCCCCACCCTTTCACTCAATACTCAATATCCCAGATAGTCCAGCCAGGTCTGGTAGAACTTGCATTTGGATAGCTTAGTGTATGGGTTTGCTGCCAGAAGCTTCTTAAGGACTTGGTAAACTAGCTTGACATGCTCCTCCATTGTCTTGGTGAAAATGAGGATGTCTTCCAGGTAAACTAGGACCCCCTTACACAAGTACTTGTGCAGCACTTCATTGATCAGCTGCATGAACACCACTGGGACCCCCTGTAGCCCAAATGGCATCACTTTGAACTAAAAGCTTCCCAGAGGGCAATTAAATGCAGTCTTCCATTCATCTCCTTCCCTGATTCTGAAGCGATAATACACTTCTCTCAAATCTAACTTGGTAAATATCTCTCCTTTGGCTAGGTTGGCCAGCATGTCCTTCATGAGGGAGACTGGTTACATGTTCTCCATGCACACCTCATTGATGCCCCTAAAGTCCAAGCATAATCTCATCGTCCCACCCTTCTTTTCCTTGAACAGGACTGGGGTTACTACTCAGGATTTAGCTGGCTGGATGAAGCTCCTAGCTAGATTCTCGTTGATGTATTCCCTCAGCTCCTTGGGGGTCATATCTACCGATTGCATGGGGTCCCACACAGAATTGGGATTAGGTAGTTTTGCCCCTGGCAGGATCTCAATCACACAGTCCGTGGGCCTGTGAGGAGACAGCACGTTGCACTCCTCCTCCCCAAACACCACTGCCAGGTCCTGGTATTTTCTGGGGATGATTTGGATCACCGTTGGCCAATCTGACCCAGCCCTTGTGTTCTGAGCCCTCAGCTCCTGTCCTCTGTGGAGAAGCTTGCATCACTTGGTTGTGTGGGGGAGGGAAGGGGCCTCTTCCCAACCTCAATTTCCTGTTTCCCTCTTCCCACCATATCATTGGGCCCCACTTATCCAACCAGGCTAGTACCAGGATCATGGCTTCTATTATCTTCAGGACAAATCATGAACAGGATGATCTCCCAGTGCCGACCCATCTCCAGCTTCACAGGTTTGGTCAAATGAGTTACTGGGGCCCCTCCTATTAGTGAGCCATCAACTTGTTCAAACCTCATGGCCCTGGATAGCCTCCTCACCCAGATTCCCAGCCTCAGCACTGTGGGCAGGCTTATTAAACATTGGGTACAGAATGAACCTATGAGGGCTTCAAACTCCCCCTAAGCTCCTGATTTTGGTGCCACAATTCTCATGGGGATTGCAAAAGGGTGGATGGCTCTACTCACAATCAGGTCTCTTTCTCCCTCATCCTTGCTCTCATATGAGGCAGGCAACTGGTCTCCTTCGGCTGGAGTTCCCTCCCACTTGGATGGGGAAGAGGAGGCCTTGACAGCCTGGCGTCCCAAGCTGGACTTTTCTGGTGGATTCCATGTTGATTTTTCAGCTTTGCCAGAGTTGTCGATCCTACTTTTGGTTTGGGTGTGGCTGCCAAGCATTCAGCTGCTCATTGCCCCGGCAGACCATATCAGAAGCACTGTATGGGGACTTGGGTTGGTCTTGCAGGGGCACTGGTGGGCATGGCTGAGCCCGATCGCCTCCTGGCTGATTGGCATTCTTGGCTCTTACACATCCTCACCTCAGTGTCACCCCTTGGCCTGCAGGCTCGCAGCTTCACATCCAGTTCTGTGGTGGCCCGGTATCATTCTTGCAGCCGATCGGGGAGGCCATGGTATGCACAAGCCTGTCGTAGGTCTCTATTGAGACCCTCTTTCAAGTGGTAGATGAGCATCCATTCTGGCTACTGCTGCAGTCTCCCCACGATCCTCTGGAATTCTCAAATGTATTCCTTCACTGGCTGTCTCCTCTGCTTCAAATCTCTTATCTCCCCCTCTGCCTGTTGGACTTTTGCCTCATTTTCAAATCTCGTCCTCAGCTCCCCCAGGAATCTTCCAGCATCCCTCAGCTCAGGGGTATCCTCATCATGGATGGTAGCCACCCATTCTGCTGCCTCCTCCTCAAGCTTGGCAGTTATCGTGCTCACCATCAATTTCTGGGATGGGTAGGCCAGGCGGTAGCAGGCTAGGTGAGCCAGGATGTTGTCAAGGAAGATCACCAGGCAGTCAGTGTTCCCATGAATGTTCCATGTAGTGGTGTGGTGGCGGCCAATATCCCAGGTGCCACCCAGGTCCTGGGGGGGAGGAAGGAGCCTGATACTACCCGGGGCCATGGGAGAGAGGTGCTGACCACTCCTGGTGACTGCTGGGGCCCCTGGACTGGGCTGGGACTCACCCTCATCACTGTCATTAGTGAGGATCAGGGGCTTGTCCTGGGGCTTGTCCCCGCTGTGGCAGCTCTATGCTGCACTGGAGCAGCTTGCTCCGGACTCACCCCCTTGTCATCAGTTGAAACTTCGGGCTGGCAGAACGCCGATGGACGCTCCTTCGAGAGCTCCAGCCCCGTGATTCTGTTAGCCGCTAGAACAGCGAAAATCTGCTGTCTAGTGGCTTAAAACTCTACCCCGACCCCCGAGTAGGGGAAGAAGGGGGAGAGAAGAGCAGAAGGGTCTGGGTAGAGCTCCCCTAGACCCCCAGGTTTTTCTTTTTAAGCCTGGGGTTTGCAGGGTGAGAGCTCCCTGAAAGCCCTTCAGTTGCTCCGGATCCGGGACGAGTCTGCTTTATGCAGACCAAGGCGTTTGTGACCACACCAGCAAGCAATTTTAAGGATTACAAAAATTTTGACTATGGATGCTGGCAGAACAAACTCAGGAGAACAAAAAAAATGCAAGTATTTTGAAACACCGTTTAAAAGGAGAAGAAATGGCGCCTGATGGCATGGAGATGAGGGCTGGAAGATTACTGCTGGGTGAGTCAGCAAACTCACAAGCTGTGACTGTAAAGGGCTT
The DNA here is from genome assembly GCF_029215685.1 of Pituophis catenifer annectens. Classification (NCBI taxonomy): domain Eukaryota; kingdom Metazoa; phylum Chordata; class Lepidosauria; order Squamata; family Colubridae; genus Pituophis; species Pituophis catenifer. The sequence goes on along the minus strand of NW_027256883.1, from coordinate 102,609,024 downwards.
TCAAGAACTTTTAAACTTCTTTACTTCTGTTCTTTTGGAATCAATTGATAGAACCTTTCAAAAATATAATTTGCAGCACAACAGAGATTTGCTGGGAAAGAGGCAGAAATTATCCAGCCTAATGTGATTTTGGAAGACAAAGAAGTCGTCAGGTCTAAGATGGAGGTTGACATAGGTGAAACAAAGGACTTGGCAGAGGTTTCCATACAACTAATTGAAAAGCAACAAGTAGACTCTTTACTGCAAACTGAGAAATCTTATCGTGACAATTTTTGGTTCTACAGACAAAGGAATGGATTGATCGACTATACAAGCAAGAAGAGTTGATATGGGGGTTTCAAACCAGAGGAAATAAATCTAAGAAGGGAACGAGTTTTAAAGATTTTAAAGATACATCAACCTCTAATTAAAATTCAAAAACTCTCCAAAATAAAAGCAGAGGGGAAGAAGAAGGACTGGAAAAAATATAGAAAGAAAGGAATGAAGAATGTTTTATTGATGTATTAAGATTTTAAAATGTTTGAATCTTGAAAATAAAAGCAGGAGGAAGAAAGGAAGAAGAGTAAAATGGTTAATTAAAATTTAATGGATAGCTTCCTGAAGGTTGTGAATTTATATTCTGAGAAACGAAGTAAGAATATTTTATTGATGTATTAAGAGATTTTTAGAATGTTTAATATGAGATTTTAGTATTTTAAATGTTGAAAAAGAATGGTTTGAGGGTTTGAATGAAATTTATCAGTGTTTGTTAATGTTTCTAAAACTCTAAAAGTTATTGGATTACATGCTAAGAAAAAAGCTTTTATACTTAGGAAGAAAGAATTTAATTTAATTGTTTTCAGAATTTATAAAAGGAAGGTTGATGAATAATTTGTAAAAAGGGAGCTAAAGTGTGTGAGGGAGTTTTGAATCTTGCAGTAAGTTAGAATATTTTAGCATATGTTTGTTAAATATTATACCCTGTTTTTGCTCTGGGAAGTCGGGGTGGGGGGGTGGGGAGGGGGGTTGAAGGTTGGGTTAGGATATAAAACGGAGACACAGATAAATGTATTAACAGATAAATAAATGTGAGGGAAATGTTACATTAAATGAAATGAAAAGATGTACTTAGATGATACAATGAATGATTGATTATATATTGTATATTTGCTTGTTCATAAAATAAAAAACTTTTTTCTTAAAAAAAAAAAGAAAAAAGAAAAAGAAACTTCGGGCTGGCGAGGCAGAATCTGACAGGAGGACTCGGGCTCTGTCATCCCAGAAGCATTGGGTGGCTTGGCGGATCACCTCCTCCATTACCTCCAGCCAGTACAGAAGTTCCACACCCCGGATGCTCGTGTGGGCAAACCGCTCTCTCAGCTGCTCTTTGTAAGAGCTCCAAAGTGTGGTCAAATATTTCCACTCCCTTGGCTCATCCTAGCCTACTGCTCTCATTTCCCTCCACTGTGAGGGCTGGGCCCCCATGTACATGGGTGCCGCCAGGGGAAGCTTGACTTGCGCTGCTCCGGGGGCCCTCCTCCACCAGAATTTGTCTGCTGTGAGGAAGGGGCTTCCCCTGATCATTGCTTTCCCTGTGTCTCTTTCAGATTGGGCTTTTCCAATTGCACTTTTGGCCATGCAATCACTAGTTGGGTGGTCTCGAATGCTTGGGTTCCCGCTTGCATCAGCAACAGCTCCTCCACTGGCTTGCCAGCGGCCCCTTTCCCCTTCTTCTCAGCCATCTTTTCCTAAGGATTTCCCTTCCCCCCGAATTGACTGGGGTGGATGTCCAGGGCTCAGGAGTCCCAGAGATTTGACAAGTTTTAAGAGTATTGGTTTAATGTCATGGTTCCGAGTAATGCTCCCAACCAATTCAAGACTCTGAGGCCTTGGCTTCCTCAAAGATCTGGTTTATTGCGTACATCATATCGGCACGGTCAAAGGTGAAACCAACAGTGAATAATTCCCACGTTTTTGGTATAATTAAAGAATAGATACTGTCCACCCCCCTCATGTCACAGATCACATTAACCAACCAAGCAGGTGATGAACTTCTCAGCACTCCTTCTTGCCATTGCTAGGGCACGCTGATTTGGCCTTGGTTCATAGGAGCCTTATTGTTGTTATGTCTGACACATTGGAGGAAAACATTCTGCATTCCATAAATCCCCCCTCCCCCCCCCCAAGTATGGCAACTAAGAAACCAAGCAAGAAAAATATAGCTTCAGCTAGAGTCATTTTGAGAGTTGACAGTTCTTACATTAGGCAGAATCTGCAAATCGGTCAACCCAGAGAGGCCCACAATACTACCGTGGGAACTGTGAACTAGATGTCAGTATAAGGAGGATCAGGAGGAAGATGATCACTCTGAATGAACAGAAGCAGTTGGAGCCCTAGGAGACTGATCAATACCCAGGTGGTCCATTGGAGTCAGAAAAAATGAAGACTGGGAATGAAGAACCAAGAGGGTGGCCCTCACCAGGAGGCAGCCATGGTGTCCAGCAACGAGAGCAGCAGATAGAGATAGAAGTGCTCGAGGATGATGAAGACGAAGACGAAGATGACCATGCAGACCAGCTGAAGCAAACCATGTAGTTCATGATGAGTGCCTTCCAAACCTTAGACTGAAAAACCAGGGACTGCATTAAAACCATCAAGGCCCCAAAACTTCAAAAACATAGAACCATATAAGAATCCCTCCTCTTATCCAGTTTGTTGTTCAGCTAACCCAGAAACGAACTGCTGAATGTCACTTCGCTTCTGCAAATAAAAGCCTCCTTCCAGCAGCTGCTCCTTGGCTTGTCAATTTAAAGCGACGGCATCTTTCCCCCCCCCCTTCTTCTTCTTTCCCAAGTGAAAAGCGAGCCCTGATTTTTTCCTTCTAGCCGATCAGTTGGGAGGCTTCTTGGCTTCTCAATTTAAAGTGACGGTGTCTTGTGTTTTTTTTTCCTCTTCTTTATCAAGTGAGCCCTGACTTTTTCCTTCTAGCCAATCAGCTGGGAGACTGGGAGGCAGTGAATAGATTGGAGGCAGGGCCAGGCAGAGGTGGTATTTACCAGTTCTCCGAACTACTCAAAATTTCCACTAACCATTTGTCAGAAATGGTATAGGCCGGGTTTCCTGCCAAAGCAGGGGGTTGGAATAGAAGATCCCTTCCAACTCTGTCATTCTATTCTATTGAAGAGGCTAGTCTTTAGGAATGGAGAATTTGTATTCAATCGCTTTAATATGAGCTGCCAAAAAAGCCTAGACTGCATTAACAGAGGGATAGAATCAAGATCACGTGAAGTGTTAATACCACTTTATAATGCCTTGGTAAGACCATATTTGGAATACTGCATCCAGTTTTGGTCGCAATGATGTAAAAAATATGTTGAGTCTCTAGAAAGAATGCAGAGAACAGCAACGAAGATGACTAGGGGATTGGAGGCTAAAACATAAAAGAATGGTTGCTGGAATTGGGTATGTCAATTTTAATGAAAATAAGGTCTAGGGGTGACATGATAGCAGTGTTCCAATATCTCAGGGGTTGCCACAAAGAAAAGGGAGTCAAGCTACAGTATTCTCCAAAGCACCTAAGGGCTGGACAAGAAGCAATGAATGGAAACTAATCAAGGACAGAAGCAACCTAGAACTAAGAAGAAATTTCCTGACTGTTAGAACAATTAATCAGTGGAACAACTTGCCTCCAGAAGTTGTGAATGTTCCAACACTAGAAGTTTTTAAGAAGAGACTGGACAACCATTTGTCTGAAATGGTATAGGGCTGTGATGGCGAACCCATGGCACATGTGCCCAAAGTGGCACATGGAGCCATGTTGCCTGGCATGCGCAGCGTCACCCGTTTCTCTTCTGTGTTTCTGGCACGTATGCGCATGCGACAATCAGCTGGCCTTTGTGGGTGCAGCAGTGCCGGAAACTGGAAGCGCTGGTCTTTTATTTTCTGGCATGAGCATGTCTGCCTGCCAGCTGATCAGTATATGTGCATGCACGGCAGTAACCAAAAGACTTGCTGGGCAGCGCACATGTGCGTGCCGGAAACCAAAAGTACCTTATCTAGCATGCAAATGCCCCCTGGCCAGCTCCTCTTCCTGGTCGCAGCCCTGACGAGTATGAAATGCTCCCCTTTTGGCACTTGGTGCCACCCACACCCACGGACGCTCCATCATTGATATAGGGCTTCCTGTCTAAGCAGGGGGTTGGACTAGAAGACCTACAAGATCCCTTCCAACTCTGTTATTCTATATTCTATCATTTCCATCATTTCCATTTCTGAATTAGTGTCTGACAGTAGAAATGGATCAGATGAAGATTACAATGATAAAATCAGATTTAATCTGGATAAGGAAGATGTGACTTTATTGCTCTTGCAGACAGATAAAAACTGTATGCTTTTTGTTACTCACAGAGGTGAGAAGATGATCAGAACTGACTTCCAGACCCTCAGAACATTGGTCTAAATTAAATCCAGATGATTCTAATCTTCCAGACTATGTGCCCAAAAAAGGGAGGGATTGGAAACACTCAGTCTTCTTTGCTCTGAAATAGGGGCATCACAACAAAAGCAATAAGTAACAATTAAAACAGATGCATTTAATTCCACGTGAGTGCTGGGCATTTTGTTATCACAGAAAAACTTACTTGAGAGTAAACTGCTTTGGATTCTTTGGCTTTAGCAAAAGAAACATGTTCCAGGCTGCAGGGTCTACAACATACGGTAGCGGGGCAACATACAGTAGATGGACTTTCTACCCGATAGATTTGCATTCTCAAAAAAGAAGAGCAGAAAGAATCCATGCCCTTCTCTTTGCCTTTTCTAAGTAAGTGATGGGTAATAGAGCAATGTAGTTGCACTCTGTCCTCTGTCACAGCAGAAAAGCTGCTGTGACAAGGAAAAATGCTGCTCTATGCATCTTTGCAGTTCTATTGTTACTTTCTGTGACAGCTAGCTAGCAGCACAAGTGGAACATTTCTTGCAAGGAAAAATGTCCATAACTTATCAGTATTTCCCCTCAGAAATCAGACTTTGTCCACAGTAGGATACTTATAATACTACTAAGGCTGATCTCGAGAAGAAGAGAGAATGAAAAATTAATATGTGTTTTAGAAACAGATGAAATTTATTTTAGTTCTGTCTTTCTAGAAAAATTATATTTTTAAAGTGGTCGATTCCAGATGTAGATATATTAAATATTCTAAATTGACCCCTTTCTCTTAAGTGCCTCAACCATTTAAACCATAACTTTATTAAATATTTCAAAGTAAATAAAATTAAGTAACATACAGGTCGTCCTTGACTTACAATCATTCGTTTACGGTCTGTTCAAAGTTACAGCAGCACTGAAAAACGTGATTTATGACCATTTTCATGCTTATGACTGTAACAGCATCCCCATGGTCAAAAAATTTGAATGCTTGGCAACTGGCATGCATGATCATTGCAGTGTCCTGGGGTCATGTTAATCCCCTATGTAATCTGACAAACAAAACTGGGGAAATCAGATTTATTTTAATAAAATGCTTTTGGAATAAAAATCTATCTAGATAGTTTTCTATTTAAGATACATTAATAAATTAGTTTATTCATTATGAAATGGAGCTTAGTTATGTAGCATGGGGCTGTATATTCTGCAATATTGGGACTGTCGATGAGTCCACAGCGGGTCAGAGGAGAAGCCACTGCGGGACAGAAATGACAGTTGCTCTTTAATCAAATCCTCAGAAATTTTAGGCTTAATTGTGGTTATAAATCAAGGACTATCTGTATATTTGTTTGCCTGAAGCAGGAGTGTCAAACTCGCGGCCCACAGGCCAGATGCATCACATGCTAGCCATGCCCATCCGTGGTCTGAAGCCTGCTTACACTGGGCAGATCTTACTTTATATCCGCATTGATAGCCCACAGTAATAATGGATAGTTAAGGAACAGGATTATCTATTTACTTACTTACTTACTGTTTAAATTTATATATCACCCATCTTGCTGTTTGGGATACTCTAGGCAGGCATTTTGTTGAAATTTGCACTATGAACTTTATAAGGAAGGAACCAGTTGGGATGGAGTGGAGCTGGAGAGAAATTAAATAGGAAAATGAATAGGACTGGGACTGGGACCGGGACTAGGACTGGAATTCTTTATTGGCCAAATGTGATCAGGCACACAAGGAATTTGTCTTCAGTACATAAGCTCACAGTGTACATATAAACAGCAATAATAGGTCATAGATCATAAATCATAATTACAACCATTAATCATAAATTACAAACAACAATTGATAAATCATAGGATATCAATAAGAGAAGATGAAAATATGAGAAATGAGAGAGTGTTGTGGGAATTAAGTGCTGTGGGAAATAAGTGCTCAGCAGAATCATGGCATGGTGGAAATGTCTGATTGTTTTAGCATGCAATGCTGTTTAGTGGCATCCTGAGGGGAGAAATTGAAATAGATCATGTCCAGGATGTGAGGGGTCTGTAGATATTTTCCCAGACCTCTTCTGGTTTGTGCAGTATACAGACAGAACAGGATGTTTAGGCATGGACCAGTGGCCATGCCGTCTTCGCTCCCAGAACATCAAAGGAGGTCTGAGAAATGACCTAGGAAGTTGCTGAAATCAGTGGGATTTAACACTAACCAGACCTGGATATTCACAACCAGTCCTTTGATAGTCTCTGTCTGGTTCATGGCAGCTTCCATAACAGTTCTAGTGTCTCATGTGGTCCCTTGGGAAAATTAGTTGCCCACCCTAAATGTATGATAATGTATATTCAAATTTACTGAACGAGTTGTGTTTTGAAGTTTTAGGCTAAAAAAGAACAGAGAACTTGTTACCAGTTTATATTTGTGAGTCACCACAGAATATTTTTGTAAATTGAAAGTGCTGCAAAGAATAGGAAAAAGGAAGCTATATGTTCTTTTCCAGTTCAGTTTTGATCTGAATCAGAGAATGGTGTTTTAAAACGTTTGCCTCTTTCCTAGCAGCAAGATAATATTTTTTTATTGTTAAGAGTGCACAGTATTTTGGAATGCCTGGTCTCAGTAAAAGCTTTCAGTTCCCATATTATTTTTGTTATCTTAACAACTTTTAGGTGTATATGCTGGAACAAGTGTGGCCCTTTCCCATTGCAGATATCTGGTGACATTTCCAACATTTTGCAGACTTATCCTTAAACATCTTTGCTAACCTTGAGGGCAGAAAAACATTTTATAAAGATTTTCTTTGTATGCAGTAGACGTTGTTAATTTACTGTATAATTTCTATCCCATAATTTCTGCCATTTGTCTAACTCAATTGAATAGCCAAAATGTTTAGCCCAAACTATCATTGTCTCTTTTACTTGTTCTTCTTCCATCTTAATACTTAACAAATTGCTATGTATTTTCTTTATTAATTTTTCATCTATCTCTATTAATAGATGACCTAATTCTGTTAATCCTTTATTTAAACCATACATTTTGACATTCTTCTTGTATCTAGATTGTATCTGCACATATGATCATCATGTTATCTCAATCTCTTGATCACTCCGTTCCTGTTTAGTTTTAAATTCCCCCTTTTCATTTAAAATATCTTTATATCTTCCTGGACTACTGTAATGCTCTCTACATGGGGCTCCCCCTGAGGAGCACCCGGAGGCTCCAACTGGTCCAGAATGCGGCCGCGCGGGTGGTTATGGGAGCGACGTGGCGTTCCCATGTAACACCTCTCCTGCGTGAGCTGCACTGGCTCCTGGTGGTCTTCCGGGTGCGCTTCAAAGTTTTGGTTACCACGTTTAGAGCACTCCATGGCTTAGGACCGGGGTACTTATGAGACCGCCTTCTGCCACCAGTAGCCTCTCACCGGCCAGTATGCTCAAATAGAGAGGGGCTCCTCAGGGTGCCATTGGTCAAACAGTGTTGACTGGCGGCCCCCAGGGGGAGAGCCTTCACCTGCCATTTGGAATGAGCTCCCCCCAGAGATACGGAGGATCCCGGATTAGCGTACTTTCTGCCGTGCCCTCAAGACCTTCTTATTTCAACAGGCTAGCCTGGCCTAACCTCCTTTTAACTGTTAATTTTAAACTTGTTTTAAAATAATAGGGGTGTTTTAATTTGTTTGGGCCAAATTATTTAATGTGTTTTTATATTGTTTTTAAAGTTTGTATTATGTGCATTTTATCTTTTGGCTGTTCACTGCCCTGAGTCCTTTGGGAGTAGGGCAGTATATAAATCCAATTATAAAATAAAATAAAAAATAAAAAAAATAAAAATATCTGGTAATCTTCTCTATATCAATATCATTTGGATAAATCAGTGCCTTTATTGGGGAGAGCCAGACCAGTATTTTCAAATAATGTTGTTCTTTAATTTTCTCCCATACTAATAATAATGCATTCCTAACATAGTGTCTTTGGAAATAGCTATGTATTTTGTTTTTTCCATACCATAAAAAAGCATGCCAACCAGTAGTGGGTTTCAAATCCAGTCGCTATTGGTTTGCTCGTCCGATACAGGACGAATCGGTAGCAACCCACCACTGATGCCAACCTAATTCAGGATCATGTCCCTCCAAGGTCAATAGTCTTTTGTTCCTCAAGCCAATCTATTCTTTTACCCAGGTAAGTATCGAAGCCTGGTACTACAATTCCCAATTGGAAGCCCCAAACCACCTCTACTTTTAGAATCTTGCAACATTTTCAAACATACCCTTGCTTTTTTCCATTGCCAAATATATTTTAATATTGTTTTATTGAATTCTTCAAAATATTTTTTCCAGTTTTATTGGTATTGTTTGAAATAAATATAGTAATCTTGGCAAGATATTCATTTTTATAGTGGCTACTCTTCCCACCAATGATATTTGTAGATTTTTCTACTTCTCCAAATCCGTGTGTCAGCCTTGGAAGCCATAATAGACTGGAAGCTTTAATGCTGCCACCTCCTCATGTGTGGGAAAGTAGGAAGGGGGATTTAGGAGAGGGGAATTAGTAGACATAATAGCATTCTTCCTATCAGTCAAGGTCAGGAGCTGGGTCGAGGTGGAACGGACGTTGATTGGAGCATGTGATCGATTGAGGAGAAAGGGAGTGGTTTTGGGAGGTTTGAATTACTGAAAGAAAGCCCGGGATTTTCAGATTTGGGATTTCCCAGATGTACCAGTATACCTATTCTAGTAAAAGGAACTTTGGGAAATGCCTTCTTCTGCGTTTTTACTGGGAGTTGGGGGTTTTCTGGAACGCTGACATTATCCCGAATCTCCAATAAAACCTAACAGCACCCCGTAAGGGGGCTGTCAGGGGTACTGAGCCCCAGCATCGACCTAAAACCCCGGGTGATGCAAAGACTCAGTGAAGATGGAGGACAAAGGAGAAATCGGAGGGAGGCCTGCCAGGGCCCTGGATGCTCAAGTAATTGCCAATCCCTTGCCTGCTTTTTCTGATGAGAGGGGACGAGCCATGGAGGCTGCAGAGGAAGCCCTTCAACTTGGGGCTTGGGCCAAGGCATCAGATTCCTGGGAGAGGTTCCAGCGGATGGAAGGGGGAAGCTGGAGGTGAGCTGGAGGCTAGCGAAACCAACATTCGCCCTCTCAAATCCGGGACATGGGGGAGGGATTCGTAGGATGCAGACCCCCCCTTACCCACCCAGAGGCCAAACAACAGGATTACCACAACATTCCAATCCTGCAGCAATGGGGGCGTCAGGCTTAGCCGACATACCGAAGGCAAAAACCCCCTTTTTGGGCCCCTCGCCAGCCTGTTTTAGCATTACCTTCTGTGGAGAGCATACCGCCCAGATGGGCTTTCTGTCCCGGCCAGGGATGGATCCAGGGCCAATGGTATCCTGCGTCGTCTGTTCCAAGCTTCCAGGGATCCCCATGGCCCCCCTCCTATGGTCAAACGATCCTGGCACCACAGGGGGGACTAATCCAGCAGCCGGCTGGAATGCCCCCCTCCACCGCAGCAAGCAGCCCAGCAGGCAGGTCCCCTCCCCCAACAGCCGATGCCGTTGCCCCCCCCTCCAGCCCAGCAAACTTTACACCAGCCTGTTGGAATGCAACAACCAAGAGCAGTCCCGCAGCAAGTTCTATCCCAAACAACCGCGGCCGCTGCCCCCCCACCTGCGAGGCCAGCACCACCCCGCTTCAGAGCAACCTTTGATGGGACACCAGCCAACCTAGCTTATTTCCTCAGCAGGGTCTGGGCTCACGTGGATCAGTATGGGGAGCAATACGAATAAGAACAGGATTTAGTGTCGGCAATTTCAGATGGAATGAATGAGGGGGAGGCTTCTGAATGGATAGCCCAGCTGCATAATGAGGGCGCTGCTGAACTAAATGATGCTGATGGGTTTAATCACACTGCTTCGGTCCCGATTTGAGGACCCAGACTGCATAAATGAAAACGAAGCCACGCTAAAGGTCGTGAAGCAAGGTAATCGACCTATAAAAGACTTTGTATGGGACTTTAGACGAGTCGCAGGGAATCTAGGCCATTGGCCTGACCGCATACTCCTGCACTACTTTAAAGAAGCTATTGACCCAGAAGTCAGAAAAGTCTGTGGGATCTGGGGAGTGCCTGAACGTCTCCATGACTGGTATACCATATCCATTGCTCTAGACAGAGAAGTCCACCCCCCCCAGCCAAACCCCAGCACAGCAGCCGCCTCGTAAAATGCTATCTACCAACCCCATTTCAAAAGCTACAAATCTCACCCCCCCCCTCACCCGGGGGTGTGTGATGAAGTGCTATCGCTGTGGACAGACAGGACATTGAGCTTCTGAGTGCCTGGCCCCTGCCCCAGTTCCACAACAACGACCCCCCACAACTGCACGAGGCAGGAGGGCTCAAAATAAAGCCCCAGACACCAGCCGATTTGCCAGACAAGCCGTGGAGATTCCCCTCCACACTGAAGACAGCAAGGACCCTCCGGCAAAAGAAGCCCCTCCCGACAGGGCTACCAAAGATGACGACCCAATGGTGAGTGCACCCATCTCCCCCTTTTTAATTAAAGTAAAACTACTGCTGCTGGAAACGGGGAAACAAGCAGAACTCCCAGCAATAATAGATACCGGCTGTACCAGATGTTTAATCGGGCTTAAAGTGGTAGAACAGCTGGGGATCAGAACATTCTTAAAGCACCCAATTAAATTTCACCAGGTAGATGGGACGTTGATTGGGGGGGTCCCTGCCACCCATATTACTGAACTGATCAAATTAGAGATGGGGAAACATCAGGAACATTTACGATTTATAGTAACCCCAAAGATGTCAGAATCTATCATACTGGGCCTGGCTTGGCTGGACAAATGGGGCCTCACCATCACATGGGAAGATGGATACCGAAAAATCAGAATAGCAGTTGGCCCATCACTCCCTACTCCTCCTCCCAAGCAGCAACCTACCCATAACAACCAGCGGCCAGAGACAGCAGCAGCTTCTTCAGACAGACCTCCAGGCGAACACCAGATCCCTAAAGTGTATGCAGACTTGACTGAAGCTTTCAGTGAGGAAGAATGTAACCTCCTCCCCCCTCATCGGGCCACAGACTGTGCCATCGAATTACAACCAGGGGCTAAATTGCCAAAACCTAGAATGTACTCCATGATACCTGCTGAAATGACTGAATTGAGGAAGTATATTGACACCAACCTAGCCAGAGGGTTCATCAAGCCTGCGAAATCCAGCATGGCCGCCCCCGTACTGTTTAAAGAAAAAAAAGATAGTTCCTTAAGATTATGTGTCGACTTTCGGTCGGTCAACGGTATTTGCATACAAACATCTACCCCCTCCCACTGATGAAAGACTTACCGAACCACCTATCGAAAGGAAAAATTTTCACCAAGCTAGATCTAAGGGAAGCCTATTACCGAATTTGCATAAAGGAGAGAGACGAATGGAAGACCGCTTTTAACTGCCCCTTGGGCAGCTTCCAATTCCGGGTCATGCCTTTTGGACTCCAGGGGGCTCCAGGGGTCTTAATGCAAATGATCAACGAAGTTTTGCATGAGTATTTGTATCAGGGGGTTCTTGTTTATCTCAATGACATTCTCATATTCAGCTAAAACATGGAAGACCACGTCAAATTGGTCAGACAAGTGCTGAAAAAACTCCTATTGAGTTCCATAAGGAAGCCCTTGACTACTTGGGATACAGGATGTTGAACAAGGGGATCGAAATGGACTCAGAAAAGGTGAGGGCAGTACTGGACTGGCAGCCCCCACGCACCCATAAACAACCTAATTGCGGTGGAGCCAATCCTACAGCATCCTGACCCGAATAAACCCTTCGTGGTTCAGGCTGACACAAGTGATGTGGCGGTGGCGTCTGTTCTACTACAAAGGGACCCCCATAACAATCTAATGCCGTGTGCTTATGTATCAAGGAAGTTAACTGACAATGAGCACAGATGGGCGGTATGGAAAAAAGAGACGTTTGTGGTGCAATGGGCTCTCCTGTCCTGGAGACACTTCCTGGAGGGGGTGGAGGAGCGTTTTGAGGTTTGGACTGACCACAAGAATCTCAAGGCACTGAAGACCCCGAGGAAGCTTTCTCCAAAGCAGGTTCATTGGGCTCAATATTTCAAACTGGGCTGGCTTGATCCCATCCTCTCAGGTTTTTTTAATCGAATTCGATTTTAATTAGGTTGTTTTAAATTCAGGCCAAAATTATTTAATTGTTTTTTAAAATGGTTTTAAATTTTATATGCTATGTTTTATTCTGACTGTACACCGCCCTGAGTCCCGCAGGAGAAGGGCGGTATAGAAATATAATAAAATAAATAAATAAATAAACACTTTAACTTTAACCTGAAATATATCCCGGGGGGTAAGAACCTTCTCGCTGATGCTCTCTCCCACAAACCCCAATTTGACAGCCAACGGGAAGAGATAGTCCATGCCATGGTTTCAGAGACGCAGCTAGTCGCCCAAGCCCACACCAGAGCGCAAACGTGCCAGGGCTCCAACCGCCCCGAAGACAAGTTGACAGCAGAACTAAAAGCGGCACTCTCTAATGATTCCTGGTTCAAAGAACACCAGGCAGACCTCACCCTAAGGGACGGGTTGGCGTGGAAGGGGAATAAACAGCCTGCGGCTCCTGGTACTGAAGAGAAATCATGATTCTCGCCTAGGGGGCCACTTTGGGTTTTTAAAAACCCTCAATTTGACTAGGAGGCAATTCTGGTGGCCACAAATGAAAACTGAAGTGGAAGACTATGTGAGGAGCTATGCCACCTGCGCCACCATGAAATACCGACCAGGGAAGCCCCTGGCCTTCTCCAGACTGTGGTCAAACCCACCAAGCCCTGGGAGGAGATTGCAATGGACTTCATAGTTGAGCTCCCTGACAGTGGGGGCAACCAAGTCATTGATTTATTCTCCAAGTAAGCCCACTTCATTGCCTGCAGCGGACTACCCTCGGCTAAAAAACTGGCAAAGCTGTTTGTGAAACACATCTACAGGCTACATGGAGTCCCAAGAAGAATAATATCGGACCGCGGGGTCCAGTTCACCGCTAAGTTCTGGAGGGAATTTTTATGACCCATTGGGTTGTCCCAGGGATTTAGCTCGGCTTTTCACCCGTTGACTAACGGATCGGCTGAAAAATTGAACTCAATGGTGGAACAGTACATTAGGTGTTATGTGAATTATCAACAGGAGAACTGGGCGGACTTGCTACCATTCACAGAAGTTGCTTTAATAATGCAGTACCCAGCAGTACTGGGTTGACCCCTTTTCAAATAACTATGGGCATGGATTTTGTGCCAATGTCTGAGTTGCCTAGAGAGCCGCCCTCTTCCATGTCCTTAACGGACTGGATGACCTCACTGAAAAAGGGTTGGGAGAATACAAAAAAAGCTTTAGCGGAATCAGCGGAAAAATATAAGGCTCAGGCCGACAAACATCGGGGTCTCCAACCACCTTTCCGAATAGGTGATAAGGTGTATTTGTCAACCAAGTACCTAAAATTGAGAGTGCCCAGCAAGAAGTTTGGACCCAAATTCATAGGTCCCTTTCCCATAGTGAAAGTGATTAACCCGGTGACTGCCCAATTTAGGCTCCCTCGCATATTGGGGAAAATACACCCCGTTTTCCATAGCAGCTTATTGAAACCGGTCAGAGAATCTACCCTCAGACCTTTGCCAGGTGCTCCGCCCCTCCTTTAGGAATACAAGGGGAGACTCATTATGAGGTGAAGAAAATCCTGGACTCTAGACTCTACAGGGGTCGATTACAATATTTGGTGCACTGGAAAGGTTTCCCTTTGGCTGAAGCTACTTGGGTAAAGAGTTGGGATATGAGGGCTGATGCGCTCGTGGAACAGTTTCATGACAAATTTCCTGACAAACCGAAAGGTCCTCCTGGGGGGAGGGGGGTTAAAGGGATTGGTGCTAACCTTCTTTTGTGGTTTGTCTGTTTTATTTTTCAGGATGTGGTTCTTTCTGCATGGGGGGGACGCCTGTCAGCCTTGGAAGCCATATTAGGCCGGAAGCTTCAATGCTGCCACCTCCTCATGTGTGGGAAAGTAGGAGGGGGGATTTAGGAGAGGGGAATTAGTAGACATAATAGCATTCTTCCTATCAGTCAAGGTAAGGGGCTGGGTCAAGGTAGAATGGACGTTAATTGCAGCATGTGATCGATTGAGGAGAAAGGAGGTGGTTTTGGGAGCTTTGAATTACTGAAGGAAAGCCCTGGCTTTTCAGATTCGGGATTTCCCAGATGTGCCAGTACACCTATTCTAGTAAAAGGAACTTTGGAAAATGCCTGCTTCCGCATTTTTACTGGGAGTTGGGGGTTTTCTGGAACACTGACACCGTCTTAATTTATTGCACCAATTTATAATAATTATCTTCTTTAATCGTTACACACCTGCAATTTATATTGAAAAGGTAATTTCTGTACCTTTTCTAATATTTCTATTTAACACTTCCAATGTCAACATAAATAGTAAAGAAGATTGTGGACATCTTTGTCTTGTGCCTTTTTTTATATTAAAATTCTCCATCATATCTCCATTTACCATTGTCGTTTGTTTATGGTATATTGCCAGGGGCGAGTTCCGAATCACGTTCGCCCGATCCGGTGTGAACCCGTCGCAACTCACCACTGTATATTGCCTTTATCATATTAATAAATCTCTCACCAAAGTCCATAGTTTTTAGTTGTAACAGCATAAATTGCCAATTTACGCAGTCAAATGCTTTCTGCGCATCTAAGAAAATCAACACCATTGTTTTCCAGGATGTGCTTCATAATCTTCCAATGTATTTAAAATCATTCTCATATTGTTTTTAATCTCTCTTAGGCAAGAAGCCATTTTGGTCTGAATGTATAAATACATTTATTAACCTTTTTAGTCTCTCTGCCATTACTGAAGCATATATTTTATAGTCAGCATTCAGTAAAAATATGGGCCTATAGTTTTTTATCTGCATTAAATTGGAGTCTTCTTTTGGAATCAGAGTAATATTTGCTTCCATCCACAAATTTGGTACTGTGTTTCCCCAAAAATAAGACCCTGCCTTATATTTTTTTGAACCCTGAAATAAGCACTTGGCCTTATTTTTGGGGAGGTATTATTTTGGGGCACGAGGAGCAAGATGGGGCTCCTCTTGCCGTCTTACCTGATTTCCAGCTCTGTGTTTAAATATTTCCAGGGAGGGCTTATTTTTGCGGGGAGGCTTACTTTAGTGCATGCGCTCAAAAGCCCGATTGGGTTTATTATCAGGGGATGTCTTAATTTTCGGGAAAACAGTGTAGCTTTGTATCAATCAATACTTCATTATAGACTTTCAAGACTGAGGGGTCTAGAGTATCTTGTAAACATTTGTAAAATTCTGCCAGCAGCCCATCTGGTCCTGATGTTTTATTGCTCTTTTGTCTCTTAATCACTTATGACAATTCCATCATTGATATTCATTAATTTAACATAGCTTTCACTATATCTGGTGCTTTAGGTAGTTCTGCTTTTTCCAAATAGTCTTTAATTTTCTCTTCTGAAACTTTCTCTTGCTCATACAACTTTTCATAATAATATTGAATTATTATTTTTTTTAATCCTCATTTTGGTAGTATAAAGTTCCTTTTTCATCTACCAACCTATGTATCAATTTCTTCTCTTTCTCTGTTTTCAATTTATATGCCAACCATCTTCCTGGTTTAATTGCATTTTCAAAAAAGTTCTGTTTAGCATTTTTTATTTTTTGTGCCAGTAGTTATTTCTGATATATAATGCAACTCTACCTCCTCTTTTATTTGGTCTGTGTCAGGTATGCCTCTGTTCAAAACTCAAGAAAGAAAAACCCCAACTCCATGTTTACAGAGAAAGGTACCTTTACTGAATATGAACTGAATGCAACGAAAGGAAAGCAAAGTCTGAGGCAATAGGCACGAAAATTACATATTGAAAGCATCCCCAAATCCTTCCCCTCAAGGACCCAAGTTGAATGTCCAATCCACATCTCCCCAAGATGTCATGTGAGGTGCTTCTTCAGATGGTCCCATTGGTCTGGTATGCCAGAACGGTTGACCTTGAGTGCTATCAGCACTCCCTGCAGCTGCTACGAAGGCAGTGAGAGTTTTCCTTCCTTTCACGAGACATCTCCAGCAGCTCACTTCCCCCCTCCCAAAGCCCTAAATTACCTCCCCCTCCCATTACTATGGCAGCCGAAAGCAAGCAAGCATCATAGAGGCTGACATTCAGCCCACCTGCAGAAGGGACTTTAGTCCTAGAAGAGAAAACAAAAGAAGATAGACAGAGTAGACAACCCCCAACTAGGTGAAAAACAAAACATAAGCATACATATAAAACCCAACTATTAAGGCTTATCAGGATATTTACTGTGAAATAACTAAGTGTTTTGGAGCTCTGATATCTCACTCATTCACTCATTCCGACTGAGAGGAAGGGAAATGTGTACTCTACCTCTATGTTTTCTAGAATCAAGGATTTCTTTGACCTCGAAATGTTGCTCTCCTTCGATGAGGAGGGGAACTGGACGAATCGAGGAGGTATGTACAGGTTTCAGCAAACTTAAATGGAACACCAGATGTATTCCCTGGAGAGTTTTTGGTAGTTCTAACTGTACCATGACCAGGTTTACAATTTGTACAACGGGAAAAGGACCTACATATTTAGATCCATGTTTTTTTTGACTTTTGTGTAGTTTGTAAGTACTTAGTGGAGAGGAAAACCCTATCCTCCACTTGGTAATCCTTTGGCATAGCTCTTTTCTTATCAGCTTGTTTCTTATGGGCTCTATGAGCCTCTTCCAACGCCTTACGAGTTCCAGGCCAGGTAACCTGAAGCTGTTCAATCCAGTCTACCAAGGATGGTATTTGAGATTTTACCTGCTGTAATTCCGGGATAGGCACAAAGTCCTGACCCAACACCACCTTGAATAGTGTAAGCCCAGTCCTACTGTATATGGAGTTATTATAGGCCACCTCTGCAAACGGCAGTGAATCTGCCCAGTTACCTTGCTGGTAATTTATGTAACATCTGAGGTATTGTTCTAATACCGAGTTAGCCCTTTCACAAGTCCCATTTGTCTGAGGATGGTGGACAGATCTTAGCCCTTGGGCGGAGCCTAACAACCTCAGGAACTCCCTCCAGAAGTGGGAGGTGAACTGAACCCCTCTAGCAGAAATTATTCGTTCCGGAACACCACGTAACCTATAAACAGGTTGAATGAACAGCATCTTTGCTTTTTTTTTTTTTAATAAAGTTTTTTAAATTTTTTAAGCCAAACAAACATTTAGTACATCATTCATTTCTTCCATGTGACATTTCGGTGTTATCTTCAAAGATTTCTTCTCTTCTCTATCTCTTCCATCTTCAATCTCACCGAGTCCATTACAAAGGTTTTCCATTAGTATAATATTCTAATTACAACAATTATTTTTTCCTCAATCTGTTTTAAAACTTATTTATATCTCTTTTCTACCCAATAGTAAAATTTATTCCAGATCTTAAAATATTCTGAATCTCTTTCCTTTATCATCATAGTTAATCTATTCATTTCTGCATAATCTAAATTTTTTAAAATTACTTCTCCCTCCAATGGTATATTCTCTATTTTCCAATTTTGTGCATAAACAATCCTTGCTGCTGTTATTACATGTATAATCAAATACACATTATCTTTACTAATTTTCTCTGGTAAGATACCCAATTGGAATAGATCTGGTTTTAACTCTATACATTGTTGTATCATTTCCTCTAACCATAACTTAATTTTATTCCAGTAGCTTTTTGCTTCAGGGCATGTCCACCACATGTGGTAATATGTAAACCTGGTAACTGGTGGCATTTCCAACATTTAGCTGATTTCTCTTTAAACATTTTTGCCAGTTTCTCAGGGGGCATATGCCATCTATAAAACATTTTGTATTGATTTTCCTTGTATGCAGTGGACATTATTAATTTATAATTTCTTTCCCATAATTGTTGCCATTTATCCAATTCAATTGAATATCCAAATTTTTTTGCCCAGGCTATCATTGTTTCTTTTACTTGTTCTTCCTCTAGTTCTATATTTAATAAAAAAATATAGCACTTTTAATTTATTAAAAATTAATTAATTTATCCTCTGTTCCCATGAGTATCTTATCCAGCTCAGTCTTCTCTGAGTAAAAACCATGTAGTTTAACATCTTTTTCATATTTAGTTTGTATTTGCATATACATATACCAATCCATTTCAATTCCCTGTTCTTCCAGCTCGTTTCCCTTTCAATTCCGCCTTATCTGTTAACAAATCTTTATATCTAACAATATTTCCAGCCAGCATCTTTGCTGAGGGAATCTTGGAATACGGTACAAAGTGCGCCTGTTTGGAGAACAGGTCCGTAATCACCCAAATAACTGTATTTCCATTACTTTCGGGTAGTTCAATAATAAAGTCCATGGATATCTCCTTCCAAGGAGCCCCCGGTCTGACAACATTCTGGAGTAACCCAGGCGGCTTCCCCGGTGGCCTCTTTGCCGAAGCACATACAGGGCAGCTAGCCACGTGTGCCTCTATGTCAGCGGTTCTCAACCTGGGGGTCGCGACCCCTTTGGGGGTCGAACGGCCATTTCACAGGGGTCGCCAAACCCCTCTCTCACCCCCCCCCACGCCTTCACTCACCCTCACCCTCTGCCTCTGTTGGATCGCCCGGTCGCCGTTCGCTTACCCCGCCCACTCCTAATCTATTGCTGCCTCCGGAGTCCCAGCTGATGGCTAGAAGGAAAAAAAACTTTAAATTCTTGCCACGGGGCTTCAAAGAGCTAGCTGCAAAGAGGTAAATTCCTGGAGCAATTTTTTTTCCCCCTAGCTATGCTGAAAAGCGAAATTGAAAGTAAAGAAGGCTCTTTGCTGCAACGTGACAAAATGAGGCAGAGAGATTTCTTTTTCTTTTTCCTCACCAAAAAAGATAGGTGCAAAACTGCAAATAATGGGAAATTTAGGGCAAGAGGATGTTCAAGATTTTAAAACAGGCTTCCTGTTGGCGCCGCTGTTGTCGCTAGATGGTCTCTTTAAGACTGCCAGCCCCGCCGCCCGTAAAGAGTCACCCCTACAGCTGAGGGGCGGCTTGAAAAACTCCACGTTCTTGAGGAAACGGGAGGAGAGCCGGCAAGACCAGGTAGAGCCCCCTGCAAAGTCCCCAGACTGTCTTTTTTGCTTCTGGGGAGGAAGCAGGGTGAGGCTCCATATCCAGCTCGCCGAGGCTCCAGACTCCGGGAACAACTCTGCATTCAGCAGAGCCAGACAACGCGACCAACATAACCAGCGAAAGCCAAGAGAATTATTAAAAATAACCAGGGTGGAATCTGGACTTGAAACTTAAAACTGCAAGTATTTCTATTAGCCCTGTGAATGAATTTAAGAACTGAGGAAGTGTGAAAGTTTGCTAAAATGGCGTCCGGCTTCAGTGGTAGGGAAAAAAGCTGAAAGCGAAAGTGGATTTGCCTGAGTGTTTCAATACGTTACAAAGTATCTAAAGCAGCGCTGGCTAGAAGAAAAGGGAAAAGTTTTCTTTTAAAGTGATTCTGATCTGTCTCTTCTCCTATAGAGACTTGATTAAAGCTGGGGAAATTTTTGAAAGGACTTTGTGGTGGAAAGGGAGGGAAGACTTCCTTTTTAGAAAGAATTAGATTGCGTGGCAGAATGGCTTCAAAGAAAACAAAGCCAGCTGCTAAAGCTGCAGGGGGGGGGCCTCCCCCACTCACAAGTCACAAGAGCAGCTATTAAGTTTGCAGACTCAGAGCCAAGCACAGGAGTCTGGTTTTAAAGATCTGAAGGAATTTATTGCTGCGGCTCTGAGGAATCAAAATGAAGTTTTGGACCAGAATTTTGAAAAATCTCAACAGGAAATTAAGGAGGTGGTTCAAGAAAAGTATGACAAGACTTCCGGTTTGCGAGCCTCGGCAACGGCGGTGTTTCTTTAAAGACCGCCAGCCCCGCCGCCTGTAGAGCCGCCCCGCGATCGAGGAGCGGCTCGAAAACTCCAAAATCTTGAAGATTGAAGGAGAAGAGACAGCAGGGTACAGGTTGAGCCTTCAGAAAAACTAGCCTACGTGCTAGGATGGCTTCAAAGAAGCAGGAAGGGAAGGCAACGGGGGGGGATCCCCCACACACAAACATGAAACGCAGCTTCCCCCTGCTCAACAGTTACAGACTCAGAAAAAAGAATTTGATGTGGGAGATTTAAAAGAATTTATTTCTAAAACTTTGGATGATAAATTTCAAAAATCTCAACAGGAGATAGATGACAAACTTCAAAAATCACATCAGGGGATAGATGATAAACTTCAAAAATCACACCAGGAATTTATGCAGGAAATTAATGAAGTTAAAGATATGGTGAAACAGAATCAAAACAAGGTGACCAAAAAAATATCAGAAGTGGCATCTGGCCTGGCAGAATTTATTGGGAAAGTTGATTTTAAAGTTGAAGAACTTAAATCAGAAGTTAATGTTAAGATGAAAGACAATGATTATAAAATTGCTGATGTTGACAATAAAATGCAGAGAGTTGAAGACGAGATTGTTATGATACAATTCAGGGCAATGGAGTTCGCTATACGGCTTCGGGGAATTCGAGAGGAGGAAAGACAGGATTTGAGACAAGTCTGTTCTGAGGCCTTGGCTAAGATTCTACAAGTTAATCCTGATGTGGTTTTTCATAAAATAGATAAAATTTACAGAGTGAACTCTTGGGTGGCCAGACAAAGACAATTACCTAGAGATGTGGTCATATATTTTACAGATAGAGAAATAAGAAATGATATCCTGCAAAAATCCTTTTACATTTCTGTACAAGTCGGGGGCTCACGAATTGGAATTTATAAAGAATTGCCTCCTAAAATGTTGAAAGCTAGGAAAGAATTTGGCTTTCTTGTTAAGGAATTGCAAAATTTACAGATACCCTTCCGGTGGGACGCACCAGCTGGAGTAATTTTTAGATACAAGGGAGAAAGATGCCGTTTGAATACCATGGAGAAGGCACAACACTTTTATGCTACTATTCTTAAGGAAAGAACACCATCTCCACGTACATCTACAGTTCTGGAGATTAAAGAGAGTGAAGAGAAGCAACTTCAACGAGAATTGCAAGAACAGTCCAAGCAGGAATCAGAAGAAGTGCGAGGTGCAGAAGGAGGTTTTCTGGATGAGCCCTTGCTGGAATCTTCTCCAATTCTGGATTCGGTCCGGATGATTGAAGTTAAGGATCAACGTATAACTAGAGCTCAATCTAAGTTACTTAAACAAAAGCAACAACAACAACAGGAAAGACAAGACAAGGAGGTAGTTAAGAGTACTGCACAAGAGATGGGAGCTATGGGAGGAGCGAGATCGAAGCTTTCGGATGACCTTCAAGTATTTTGCTCTGTGCTCCAGAAAGAGGCTGATGGCCTTTAAGTGTTTATCTTGGAATGTTAATGGGTTGAATTCAGCACAGAAAAGGAAGAAATTATTTACATATTTGAAACAATTTAATAATGATATAATTTGTTTACAAGAAACGCACATCACAACTCAAGATCAAAAATATTTGATAAACTCCAAACTAGGAACACATTTTATATCTTCAACCTCGCAAAAAAAGAACGGTGTGGTTATTTATGTAAATAAAAAGTTAACAGCTAAAGTTATAGAAGCAGATGAAGATGGTAGGTTTGTAGCAATTGAATTGCTTACAGCAAATGGCCAAATTCTTCTGATTGGAATTTATGCTCCCAATCAACAGGAGGACCATTTTTATAAGATGTTACATACTAAAATACTGCAATGGGATTACAGATCTATTTTAATTATGGGAGACTGGAATGGAGTAATTGATTCTAAATTAGATAAAAAGAGTTTGGCAAAGTCTAGAATTAGACTACCACAGACTTTTTTTGACATGAAAGAAGATATGGAACTAAAAGATGTTTGGAGAATACATAATCCAAAAGAACTGGACTACACTTTCTTTTCTGATAGACACAGATCCTTCTCTAGGATTGATTTTATCTTGCTGTCAGATGATTTACTTGTCAAGACAAAAAGAATAAAGATTTTTCCAAGAATTTTGACTGACCATAGCCCAGTATGGATAGAAATTGAGATGGATAAGGTTGAGAGACGTTCTTGGAGATTAAATGAGAACTTGTTTAGATATGAAAAAAATACAATAGAACTTAAAAAGCACTTGAAAGAATTTTTTGAAATAAATTCGAATAAAGGTACCCCAATTGAAATTGTTTGGGATGCAAGTAAAGCTTATATGAGAGGGGTACTTATCTACATGAATTCTAAACATAGATTCTTTCGACAAAAGAAAAGATCTGAATTGGAAATAGAAATAAAGAATAAAGAACAGTTACTTATTAAAAATCCAACAGATGAAAGAATAAGCAGTGCTATAAAACTTTTGAAAGACCAATTTCAAATGCTTATGGCGGAACAAGTTGCAACAAATTTACAATATGCGAAGCATAATACATTTTGTAATGCCAATAAACAGGGCAGATGGTTGGCTTACACATTGAGGAAAAAACAAAGTATACGGACTATAGATAGTATTGATATTGGAGGGAAAGAAATTTTTCAACAAAAATTAATTAAAGAAGCTTTTGTGGACTATTATACCAAACTATATGCCAAAGAGGAGGTGCAGAATGGACTTATAGAAAAATACTTAAATGATAAAAGAGTTACAAAAATTACTGATCAACAAAAGGAAAGAATGAATTATCCTATAACAGAGGAGGAGATAATAGTAGCAATTAAACAGTTAAAAACAGCCAAAGCTCCTGGTACGGATGGTTTGACTGCAGTGTATTATAAAACTTTGCAAGCCGAAATGGTGGAACAACTTAGAGATTTATTTTGTAATATTCAACAAGGGGGTAAAATACCCCCATCATGGACAACAGCTTACATATCTTTGATACCAAAAGAACAAGTCGGTCCTAAAAAACCAGAAAATTATAGACCAATATCTCTTTTGAATACAGATTATAAAATCTATGCGAAAGTATTAGCCAACAGGTTGATGCCAGTAATCCAAAAGGTGATTCATGAGGATCAAGCGGGATTCATCGAGGGCAGACACATGAAGGACAATGTAAGGCAAGTAATAGATTTATTGGAATATCTTGAGAAGAATAAACAGATTCCTGCAGTGCTGGTCTTTTTGGACGCAGAGAAGGCCTTTGATAGAGTGGATTGGAATTTTCTACTAAAGACTTTAAAAAAGATGGACTTTGGGGATCAATTTATACAGGCGATTTCAGCAATTTATCAAGAGCAAAAGGCACAGATTATTATTAATGGAAGTCTGACAACAGAGTTTAAAATTGAAAAAGGAACAAGACAGGGATGTCCGTTGTCCCCACTTTTATTTATTTTAACACTAGAAGTCTTGTTAAATACAATAAGGGACTCTAATATCTTGAAAGGTATAAAGATTAGGCAAGAGGATTACAGAATAAAGGCATTTGCAGATGATCTGGTTGTTACCCTATCACAACCAATGGAATCAATAATCCTGATGAAGGACATTATACAAGACTATGGTAAAGTTTCAGGTTTTAGACTGAATCCAAAAAAGACCAAAATGATAGCTAAAAACATGACACAAGATCGTAAACATGAGCTTGAAAGAAGGGCAGGTTTTGAGACTGTGCCTAAGGTAAAATATCTAGGAGTTCAGGTTGCAGAATCAAACATTAAATTGTTTCAAAATAACTATGAGGTGTTGTGGCAAGAGGTGCAGAAAGACATGGAGACTTGGAAAAAACTGCAGCTGTCTCTACTTGGAAGAATAGCAGCAGTTAAGATGAACATTTTGCCAAGATTTCTTTTTCTGTTTCAAATGATTCCGGTGCTTAAAAGTGATAAACAATTGAAAGTCTGGCAAACTGGAGTGAATAAGTTTGTCTGGAACGAGAAAAAGCTGAGAGTGAAATTGAAAATTATGCAAGATGTTCCAGAAAGAGGAGGTCTTAAACTTCCAAACCTACAGTTATATTATGATGCAGCAGCTTTAACTTTAACAAGTGATTGGTTTGGAAGGAAAAAGACTGGAATATTGAATGCAGAAAGTTTTGAACTTGAATTTGGATGGCACGCTTACTTATTTTACGACGACAAAGTTGATAAAGTATTTAAAAGTCATATACTTAGAGATTCTTTGATGAGAGTTTGGAAGAAGCACCGACTCAAATGGGATTATAAAATACCGCTATGGCTGGATCTTGGTCATACCTTGTGGAATACAAATATAATGTCACTCGGGGGGTTTTTATATAAAGAGGTTCTTTTTACAGATGCGGGCAGATGGCGGCTGAAGACATTGCAGACACTGTTGGATGAAGGGATTAATTTAACTTGGTTACAATATAATCAATTACAATTGAGATGGAAAGAGGACCAAAAAACTGGTATTATGTTGCATGAGGAAGAATTGGTTAGACATATAAAAGAGAAAGGTCCAATGCATATCAAAAGGCTTTATAATGTTTTGCTAGAAAGGGACTCAGAAACTGAATTAGTTAAAGATTGTATGATTAAGTGGGCACAAAATTTTGAAGAACCAGTGATGTTGGAAACATGGGAAAAAATTTGGGTTCAGAATGTTAAATTTACACAGTCGCAGAACCTGAGGGAAAATTTTTACAAAATGTTTTATAGATGGCATTTAGATCCCAAAAAGTTGTCGTGTATGTACCCTAATGTTCAGCCAAAATGTTGGAGATGTGAATGTTTGGATGCTACGTATTATCATGTTTGGTGGACCTGTAGGAAAGTTAAGGCTTTTTGGATAAAAATTTGGTGGGTCATGCAGAATGTTTTGAAGAAAAAAATTCAATTTTCTCCACAACTGTTTTTATTGGGTATAGTTAAGGGTTTTACATTGGGTGAAACAAAATTGATATTGTATATGATAACAGCAGCAAGATTGTTGATAGGTAAATACTGGAAGAATGAAGCTTTGCCCACTATTGAGGAATGGACTTTGAAGATGGCCAGTTTTGCAGAGATGGCGAAGATTTCAGCATATTTAAAAGACTGTTCACAAGAGACTTATGAGTGGGAATGGAAAAGGTGGATAGAATATGTTCAGAACAAATATCAAACTAGAAAGTATCAAATAGCTTTTACTTGAAAATAATGTACTAGAAATTTTTTAATGTAATGAGATAAAGAGAAAAATTATACAGGGGAAGGAGGGGCTCAAGTTTATATATAAGTGTTATATTAGGATTCTTTATGATTATGAGTATATTATAGGGAAGTCTGGGGGGAGGGGAGGGTTAGGGAGGGTTAGGGAGGTTGGGAAGTTTGGGGGGGAGGTGGGGGGGGAAAAAGGGGTGAAAATGTAATTGTAAAACTTTTGCAATAAAAAAAAAAGAAAAGTATGACAAGATGAAACGTGACATACTGATGACAGTTGTGACTGTTTTGTCAGAAGTAGTTGTCCAGATTGACAAAAAAGTGGAAGAACTTAGTTCAGAAGTAGAATCTAAAATGAAGGAAGCTGATTATAAAATTTCTAATATTGATAATAAAACGCAAAGGATTGAAAATGAAATGACAATGATGCAATTTAGATTCATGGAGTTTGCTGTAAGACTCAGAGGAATAAAAGAAAACAATAGAGAGGATTTGAGAAGGGTTTGTGCTGATGCCCTAGCTGTGATGCTAAAGATTGACCCTGAGGAGATTTTGTGCAAGATTGACAAGGTCTATAGAGTGAATTCTTGGGTGGCGAGGCAAAGGCAATTGCCTAGAGATGTGGTGATCTACTTTACAGATAGAAGAATAAGAAATGATATCTTACAAAAGTCTTTTGTTTCTACTATTCAAGTGGATGGAAGGGAGATTGGGATCTACAAAGAGTTGCCGCCTAAGATGCTAAGAGATAGAAAGGATTTTGGATTTTTGGTGACTGAATTAAAGAAACAACAAACTCCATTTAGATGGGATGCTCCAGTTGGCATAATATTGAGGTATCAAGGAGAGAGATATCGATTAAATACTGTTGAAAAAGCAGAAGAATTTTACTTCAATGTTTTTAAAACTGGCACAACATCTCCACGTACATCCTCAGTGTTACGTATAGAGGAGGGTGAGAAAGAGAGGCAATTTGAACAAGAGTTTGAAGAGCAATGGAAACAGATGGAGGTGGAGGCAATGGAAACTCAAGGAGCAACAGGGGGCTTTTTAGATGAACCGTTGCTGGATCTCCCTATAGAGGCTATAGGTGGACCATCTAAAAATGCAAGAGAAGTGGCAGTGGATCTTGACCTGATGTCGTATGAAGCTAAAGAACAGTGTATAACTCGAGCAGCTTATAAACAAATCACAGAGAAACAACAACAACAGAGGTCTAAGCCACCACAAGATAAGAAGGGAGTCAATGGCAAAATTCAAAAATCCGAAGCTATGGGAGGAGCTAAGCCGAAAACTACCAGTCTCGAACAGAAATTTCAGCAAATGTTCTTAACGCTTCAGGAAACTACAAATGACAATTAAGTTTTTATTTTGGAATGTGAATGGATTGAACTCACCACAGAAAAGGAGGAAAATATTTCATTATCTGAGACAATTTAATAATGATGTTATCTGTCTACAAGAAACTCATATTAGAACACAAGATGGAAAATATTTGATAAATTCTAAATTGGGAGCACAGATTATAGCCTCAAATCCGGAGAAAAGGAATGGTGTAGTGATTTACATAAATAAAAGATTGCCCGCTAAAATTATAGAAGCAGATGATTGTGGAAGATATATAGCAATTGAACTTTATACATATAATGGTCCAATTTTGGTGTTCGGAATCTATGCTCCTAATCAGCAACAAGAAAATTTTTATAAAATATTGTACTCTAAAATAGTACAATGGAACTACAGATCTATCTTACTTATGGGAGATTGGAATGGAGTAATAGATCCCAAAACAGATAAAAAGAGTTTGGCAAAGTCATGTGTTAAACTACCACAGATCTTCTTTGATATGAAAGAAGATTTGGAATTGAAAGATATATG
Source organism: Pituophis catenifer annectens (assembly GCF_029215685.1). Taxonomy (NCBI): domain Eukaryota; kingdom Metazoa; phylum Chordata; class Lepidosauria; order Squamata; family Colubridae; genus Pituophis; species Pituophis catenifer. The sequence goes on along the minus strand of NW_027256883.1, from coordinate 102,581,544 downwards.
GAGAGTGCATAACCCAAAAGAATTGGACTTTACTTTTTTCTCAGATAGACATAGATCCTTCTCTAGGATTGATTTTATTCTACTTACGGCTGATTTACTTTTAAAAACAAAGAAAACAAAGATATTTCCGAGGACTTTAACTGACCATAGCCCGGTATGGATAGAAATAGAAATGGGAAAGAATGAAGAATGAATGAATAAAGCAGGCTGTTGGCTTTGCTGTTGCTGCAATGTTGGAAAATTAGCCAGGCAGATTTCTTTTCTTTTTCCTCATCAAAAAAGGTAGGTGCAAACAACGGAAAATTTAGGAAAAAAGAGGAGAGTTCAAGATTTTAAAACACAAAAGAAAAAAAGCTCTATTTAACTAGGGAATTGTAATAATTGAGATACTATTAATTGTATATTGTGTTGAAAGCAGAAATGGTTAAGTTGTGGTTTGGAGGAATATATGGGGGAAATTATTTGGTTTATTATTATTGGTAAATATAATTAATTAATTTGTAAGAAATTGGATTGCATGGAAATAATTGGAATATTCATGTTCATATTGATTAATATACAAAAAAGATAGTTATATAACTAATTGATTTATATTAAAATGTTGAATTTGTATTAAACAACTGTATTACATAATTAACCAATGTGAGGATGGATATAAAAATAGATGACAATGCGAAGGGGTATAATATAGAATAGAAGGGAAAAATTGAATTTGATTAAGATTAGAGATGAGGATGAAGAGTAATATTGGTTTTTTAAAAAAATAGATGAGGAATAAATATGGTAATTGAATTGAATTGAATTGAATTTATTAAATTTTTATACCGCCCCCTCTCCCGAAGGACTCGGGGCGGTGAACAGCCAAAATTAAAAACACACAATACAGATATTAAAATACATTAAAACGAAATTAAATTATCTTTGGCTTCTCCAATTTAAAACCCCTTGCCCATAAAATTCCCCAATTAAAAGATTTTTAACCCAGCCCGGCTTGCTAAAATAAAAAAGTCTTCAGGGCCCGGCGGAAGGTCCGGAGGTCCGGGATCAGTCGTATCCCTGGGAGTAGCTCATTCTAGAGGGCGAGTGCCCCCACAGAGAAGGCTCTTCCCCGGGGGGTCGCCAGCCGACATTGCCTGACAGACAGCACCCTGAGGAGGCCCTCTCTGTGGGAGCGTGTTGGCCGGTGGGAGGTTATCGGAGGCAGAAGGTGGTCTCGTAAGTAACCGGGTCCTAAGCCATGGAGCGCTTTGAAGATGAGAACCAATACCTTGAAGCGCACTTGGAAGACCACTGGAAGCCAATGTAGCTCGCGCAGGAGAGGTGTCACGTGGGAGCACCATGTCGCCCCCGTAAGTACCCGCGCGGCCGCATTCTGCACCAGTTGGAGCCTCTGAGTGCTCCTCAAGGGGAGCCCCATGTAGAGAGTGTTGCAGTAGTCCAGGCGGGAAAGAACGAGGGCATGAGTGACCGTGCATAAGGAGTTCCGATCCAGAAAGGGGCGCAACTGGCGGATCAGGCGAACCTGATAGAAAGCCCCCCTGGCCATGGCCGTCATATGCTCTTCTAAAGACAGCCGTGCATCCAGGAGGACACCCAAGTTACGCGCCCTCTCCGTGGGGGCCAATGTCTCGCCCCCAATAGTCAGCGATGGCACCAGCTGACTATATCAGGACGCCGGCAGCCACAGCCACTCAGTCTTGGAGGGGTTGAGTCAGAGCCTGTTCCTCCCCATCCAGACCCGCATGGCCTCCAGGCACCGGGACATCACTTCAAGGGCATCGTTGGGGTGGTCTGGGGTGGAGATGTACAGCTAAGTGTCATCAGCGTACAGATGGCACTGCACCCCAAAACCATGGATGATCTCGCCCAGCGGCTTCACATAAATGTTGAACAGGAGAGGCGAGAGGACCGACCCTTGTGGCATCCCACAAACCAAGTGCCTTGAGGTCGACCTCTGCCCTCCAACCAACACAGACTGCGACCGGTCAGAGAGCTAGGAGGAGAACCACCGTAAGACAGTGCCTCCCACTCCCAACCCTTCCAACCGGCGCAGCATGATACCATGGTCGATGGTATCAAAAGCCGCTGAGAGGTCTAATAGGACCAGAACAGAGGAGCAACCTCTGTCCCGAGCCCTCCAGAGATCATCAACCAACGCTACCAATGCCGTTTCCGTGCTGTACCCGGGCCTGAAGCCGGACTGGAATGGATCTAGATAGACGGTTTCATCCAGGTACTGCGGGAGCTGTCGCTCAACCACACTCTCAACAACCTTCGCCAAGAAGCGAAGGTTGGAAACTGGACGATAGTTTGCCAAAACAGCTGGGTCCAGAGAGGGCTTCTTCAGGAGGGGCCTCACCACCGCCTCTTTCAAGGCGGAAGGCAAGAAACCCTCACTCAAGGAAGCGTTTATAATCCTCTGGAGCCAGCCTCGTGTAACCTCCTGGGTAGCCAGCACCAACCAGGAGAGACACGGGTCCAATAAACATGTGGTTGTGTTCAACCTCCCCAGCATTCTGTCCACGTCCTCGGGGGTCACAGGGTCAAACTCATCCCAGATAACAGTCTCAAGACACACCTCGGACAACCCGCCTGTACCTACCCAGTCAGAGTCCAAGCCTTCCCGAATTTGAGCGACTTTATTGTGCAGATAATGCACAAAATCCTCAGCACGACCTTGCAAGGGGTCTTCCCGCACTCCCAGATGGAGAAGGGAGCGGGTCACCCTAAACAAGGCAGCTGGGCAATTTTCTGCCGACGCGATAAGAGCGGAAAAGTAATTACACTGCAAAAGGAAATATAGAAATTGTAAATTTAATTGAAATGACTAAATACTGTGTTGGAAGAAATATCCTTCTGGGTTCTGCTCCAAGTGGGGAAAAAGACACTGGAAACATGGAGACTGCTTGGAAAGATGGTTTAATGGTGGACAGGATCACATGGCTTGATGGGGCCCATTGTGTTAGTTTCTGTTGCTATTGTGTTGCAAATGTCCTTTGACAAAGGATTGACTTTTTGCCTCTGGCCCATTAACAAAGGGTGGGGGGCAGGAAGGTGGGAGCTGCTTTGTCTATAAAATATGCTTCTCCATTTCTCATCCAGGGAAATATAATATTCTGCCTTTTTAATATTTCCCAAAATATTTCATTCTTCTAGGAAAGGGGTGGGTGCTAACCTCTTACAACTGTTTAAATTTGTGAACCGGCCAAATACTCTGTTCAAAGAAAATACGTTGTATGTTTGTATGTGTGTTTCTAATTATTGCTATTTATTCCTATTTGTTCTCTTTTATTCTTTAAAGTTTAACAATTCATTCTTTATCTTAATATCTTAATATTTGTTTGGGGTTGGCTTTCTTCCCTTTCATCTTTTTTATTGTACAGCAATCTTTCTCTTCAAACCTACCACCTCTCTCTTTTCTTTCTTACTTACTTTCTCTTCCCCCCACCTCTTCTTCTTCTCCCTACTTCCTCTTTCTCCTTCTCCTCCTCTCTTCCTCCCTCTCTTACCTTCACTCCTACTCTAATTTCCCTTCCCTTCCTTCATCCCTCTCTATTGCTGTATCCTTTTATGCATATGGACTACTCAGAGGGCTGAAAAAGTTATTTTTGACTGGTCCTCGCACTTTTGACCAGTCCTCAAACTTACGACTGTCCTCACAATTTATGTTTTTGCCCTATCTTGTCACCATGGTGAAGAGAAGCAGTTGTGAAATGAGTGACACAGTTGTTAAGGATGGTACAATGAGCATAAATGATGACCAGTCATAACTGTGAAGACCGGTCAAAAGTGCGAGGACCTGTCAGAAATCACATTTTTCAGCCCTCTGTGTAGTCCTTTTGAGCACAGGGACTACTCAGAGGGCTGAAAAAGTTATTTTTGACTGGTCCTCGCACTTTTGACCAGTCCTCGAATTTACGATTGTCCTCACATTTTACGTTTTTTGCCCTATCTTATACCATGTTGAAGAGAAGCAGTTGTGAAATGAGTGACATGGTTGTTAAGAATGCTGCACAGGCATAAATGTGAGGATGGTCATAAGTGTGATGACCAGTCAAAAGTGCGAGGACCTGTCAGAAATGACTTTTTTCAGCCCTCTGAGTAGTCCCTATACACATAGCCATGGCCATCCGGTCACATGACCAGCTAGCCACGCCCACCCAGTCACATGACCTCCAAGCCATGCCCACAAAATAAGCCACGCCCACAGAACCGGTAGTAAAAAAAATTTAGAACCCACCCCTGGTTGGGGGGTCACCACAACATGAGGAACTGTATTAAAGGGTCGCGGCATTAGGAAGGTTGAGAACCACTGCTCTATGTCCTTCTTTAGGGAGGGCCACCAGAATTGTCATTTAACTAAAAGTAAGGTCTTCACGAACCCAAAATGCCCAGTCACTTTTGCATCGTGGAATTGTGGTAACACTGTCCCCCTCAGACTGGTGGGGACATACAACTTGGCCCCCACCCATACGAGACCATCACGAACAGTGCACTCGTTACTGTGGGAGATGAACCATTAATCAGCTTTTAGGGCTTCCCTTAACTGCTCGCTTAAGCCGCTGGGTATGATCAGGTCCCCTCTCGCCTGGGCTCTGGTGACAACAGGAGCCACCAGCTCCTTCGAAGGGATAACCGGGCGGATCACCTCTGGTTGTGCGCTATTGTATTGAGGCAATCTCAAGAGGGCATCGGCCATAAAGTTCTTTCCTCCAGGGAGGTAGCGCAGAGAGAAATTAAAGTGATTAAAGTTTTGTGCCCACTGGACTTGTTTGGATGACAACTTCCGGGGCATTCTAAGTTCTTATGGTCTGTCCACACCTCAAAAGGGTGTTTCGCCCCTTCAAGAAAATGCCTCCAGAATAGCAAAGCCCAATGATCAGCAAAAGCTTCCTTCTCCCAAATTGCCCATCTCTGTTCGGTCTCAGACAATTTACAGGAGGTGTAGGCGCATGGTTATAAAGTTACATCAGCATTGGCTTGAAGTAGCACTGCCCCGACGGCCACATCACTGGCATCGGCCTGGATGACGAAAGGGGCTTCCATATCGGGGTGTCTTAGAACAGGCTTGGCGGTAAACAGTCACTTCAGTTTCTCTTTTTTTTAAAAAAAAAACACGTTTTATTGGTTTTTTTCTTTTCTCCTCTCCCACCTTCACCCACGTCTTTTTTTTTTTTTTTGAACAGAGTGTTGGTCATTTCTTATCTTATACAATTAGTCAAATTCAAATACATTTTACTCAATTACAATTTTTGTCAATATCGTCTTCCCCCCTTTCCTTTTTTTGAATATACCTCAGTATTTCTATACTTGCATACATAAACACCTTCTTCATTTATCCCTAAATTCTAACTTTACTATTTATACATATTTGTCCTCTTTTATTAAACAATTCATTCTTTTTCTTAATATATTTATATTTGTTTGTTCAGAGCTGCCTTTCTTCCACTTCATCTTTTTTTATTGTACAGCAATCTTTCTCCTCAAACCTAGCCTCTCCCTCTTCTCCTTCCAACTTTCTTTCCCCACCTTCTTCTTCTCTTCTCTACTTCCCCTTCCCTTCTCCTTCTCCTCCTCCCTTCCTCCGTCTTACCTACTCTACTTTCCCTTCTTTCCTTCCTACTCTTCCATCCCTCTCTCTCCTTCCTCCTTCCTTCCAATTCCTTCATCTCTCTCTTGCTGTATTCATTTTCAATTTAATATTTTCCATTGTGGAATCCAGTAACCCCGATCCCTTATCTTTTTAATTATTGACAATATATTTCATCTTTTTTTTTCCTTCAAATCTTTACTCAAACACTTTTCTAATCTCTTATCTTTTTTACTTTTATCAATATATTTTTTCTGCTTTACTTCTTGCAAGTATAACATTTAAATCATTTTTATCATTTCAATTTCATTCAGTTTTACATTCAATTTCAATCATTAAATATATTTCTCAAAACATCTTAATGATATATTTCCACTTATCAGATATATATTTATAAAGCGCATCTTAATCCTTTCTCATTTTACCCAAGTCAATTAGTTCTTAAAATATTCTTAATTTGTCTTCTTTTCTCTTTTTAATTATGTTTCAAATATATAGTTTAAGGTATTCCATATATTACATTTCCCCTAACTGGTTTATTCATATTGTTAAAACTTATCATTCTATAAACCTCCAATATTATTGAGCATATGACATTTATTACAGTTTTCCCTTTGTTTCTACTTTTCTTTTTTCATATTTTTTCATTATTAATATTTTGTATCTTAAAATCGTAAAATCTTTGCCCTTTATTTCCCATTATTTTCCATCTCTTTTCCCTCTTTCTTATCTTTCCACTGTAAATCTCAATGTAATCATTTAAGTTTTTTATATTTTTCCTGTTCCACCCTCTTTTCTTTGTTTCTTTTCTTTTTGTCCATACTTAATATTACAATTGTTTAATTTTCCATAGTCAGTCTCTTTGTCTTTGTCTTCTTCATTATCCATCTCTCTTTCTTGTTTCTCATTAGTCATTTCCTTTTCATCTTCAGTGCATTCTAGCTCTGTCTTTGCCTCCTCAGATTTTGATTTTCCATGCAAATTTATAATAAATAAATAAATAATTTTATTTTTATACTGCCCTTCTCCTGAAGGACTCAGGGTGGTGTACAGCCTATTAAAAGCACAAAGACAGACATCAGTTAAAAATAATTAAAATTATTAAATAATTTCGGCTCAAATTTAAAGCCCCAAAAATTTAAAACACCCAATTTAAAATCATTTCTTTTATTTCCAAACACATTGTCTTTATCAGTTCATTAAGTTCCTGTTCCATTTTATTCTTTCCGGGTTGAATTATTCCAGTTTTAAGTCTCATTAAGGTTCCTCTTTTATAATCATCAAAGTCTATCCTCTTGTAGGCAAAACGTATCCTCCTTAATTCTCGCCAGTTATCTTTTTAAAAGTTCAAGGTTTCTTCAAAGGTTTTCTCAAAGTAAACAATTCCATGTCATGCTCTTCCTTCTCCTGCAGATGTCTCTCTATAATCCACAGTTCCACTCGACTAATTCACAAATCGCCATTTTATTTGTAATCCACATCTGTGTTTACCGAGTCATAAAAGAGAAAAAAGCCAGTTTTCACATCTTCTTTCACCTTTATATACTGCCAATCTGTTTATAATCCAATCCAAATTGAATCCAAGTTCCAAATTTACATTTCTGTTTGTCAATCACTTTTAATTCTTTATTCGCGTTCTTCTATGGCGCGCTTGTCATTCTCACTTTTTCTTTCCATCCGCCATCTCCCCCCGCCGCTATTTAGCCGCAATTTCCACACCGGGGTAATTTTGGTAATAGTTTAGTAGTTAAAAATATTTAGAATTTTCTTTTTATTGTCTGTGGGTTAGCCAATCACTCACCCAACACCAGCACTCTGTCCAAATCTTCCCTCCTGCACATCGCTTGCTCCAGAGGCTCCAGCTTCATGGCGATTCACTCTGATTGCTGCTCCTCGTCACCAGCTCAGAGAGAGTTTCTCGGGCTATCCGAGGGACTTGCCTGTCCCTCTTTAGACACCCAACTACCTCTCTTTCTTCACTGTCCCTACAGGACAGCTTCGGTCTGAAGACCCCCTGGTGACGGTTCGTCTGGCTGGATTTTGCCAAGCTGGTCGGAGCCCGGCATTTTCCCAGCCAGTACCACTGCGCCGCTTCCAGATTCTTCCAGTTTCTCAAAAGCAGCCTAGCATTCCATGGTCCACTCAAGCGGCCAGCTAGGTTTTAGCTTGGCCTCTCCCTTTGTTTTCAGGAGGTTGGTAAAGGGTAATGCAAATTGTGCAGATGAGGGGATAAACTGACGATAAAAGTTAGCAAACCCCAAGAAACTTTGTAACTGCTTGTGGGTGCGTGGAGGCACCCACTCCAGGACTGCCCGAACGTTCTCCGGATCCATTTCTTTTTTTCTTTTAGTAAAGTTTTTTTTATTTTTTAAACACAAACAAACATACAATGCATCTTTTCTGAACAGAATATTGGCCTGGTTTTAAATGTATATAGATTTTTGTTCATCTTTAACACAATTTTATCACAATTTTATATATAATTTTTCTCATATCATTTATTCTCTCTAATTCTAAGAAACCAATATTACCCTTTATTTTAACTTCTCATCCGAATATAGTTCATTTTTTCTTTTCCCTCCTTAAAATTTGAACCCCTAAATTTAACTTCACATAACATAATACAATCCCCAATTTATATAACATAATACAATTCCCAATTATTTTCTTAAATTCTCTTGTTCCAATCTCAAATAGTTTTTCTTTATCAATTGTTCCAAATAGTACACTTCGACATTTTTTATCAAAAACCAGTTAAATATATCTAAGTAGTTCATAATCCAATATCATTTCAACTTTCTTTTTATTTAGTTAAATTCCAACTATATAATTAAGAATATTCCATTTGTTACAATACCCTTCATTAATTAAAAATATTCCAATTATTCCATTCATCATACATCCATATATTTTAAACTCACTTCATTAAAAATACAGTTCATTTCTGCGTATTGACTTCCATATTGTTTTAAAATCACTTCATTAGAAATACAATTTCATCTTTTCCCTAGTATTCATTTCCTTTACCCCATATTCTCCTTCCTGGCAGCATTGAAGCTTCTGGCCTAAAATGCTTGCTTCCGTGTCTTTACTTGGAGTTGGGGGTTTTCTGGAATACTGACATTTCCATTTCTTTCTCCCTTTCGTCTTTATATTTTATTTTCTTTTTCTTTCCCCTTCTTCTTTTTTGTATTTTAAAATCTTGATCTCTCTTTTCCCTTTTTCTTATCTTCCCACTGTTAATCCCAATGTAATAGTTTTGTTTTTTAAGATCATAAACTTTTCTATTTTGCTGTATCTTTCCTATTTTTTCCATCCCTTTTCCCTTTTTTTATTTTCTCACTGATAATCCCAGTATAATCATTTAAGTTTTTTATATTCTCTCTATTCCATCCTTCTTTTTTTCTTTTCCCTTTTTCTATTTTTTCCATTGTTAAACCCAATGTAATTTTTAAAGTTCTCCTTTTTATTATTACTACCCATATAATCATTTAATTTTCCATAATCAATCTCCTTGTCTATGTCCTCTTCTTTATTTTCAGTCTCTTTTCCTTGCTTCTCATTAGTTGTTTCTTTGTCACCTTGAATTAATTAATTTCTTTGTCACCTTTAATTAATTAATTAATTAATTAAAAATTAAGTCAATTTTTTGGTCATCAAGTTTCAATTTTCCATGCAACATTGTGGTCATTTCCCTTATTTCCATTTTCAATGATAGGTACATCGTTATCATTTCCTTCAATTCCGGCGCCATTCTGTTCTTTCTAAATTGATATTGTTCCAATTGAAGTTACGTTATAATCCTTTTTTTTCTCCAAGCCAAAACGCTTGTGAACAAACAAAGCCTCCTTAAAATTTCTCACATGCTGTTATCCCTTTCAAAGTCCAAGTTTTTTTTCTTTTTCCAAAACAAAAGGTCAGTGTTATGATTTTTTTTCCTCCTGAAGATGGCTCTCTACAATCCACAATTACAATTGACGAGCTTAAAAGGCATCCATTTTGGTTGCAGTCCGTTTTAACAGTTTTTTACTTATTTGACTTTTTTTCCTTTCTTTTTCACCTTTATATACACCAAATCAATTTAAAATTCAGCCCAGTTTTATATAGTCCAAATTCCACGTAACGTTCCAATTAAATTTTGATTTAAAGTCATTAACCAGTCCTTTCTATTACAGGTTTTTCTACGGGTTTTTTTTTTTTTTATTCTTGCTCCCTTTAAAGTTTCCAAATTGGGAAAGAGTCTTTTCGGGTTCTTAGTTCTTCAAAAAAAAAAATAATAATAATTAAAGTTCTCCAAGTATTTTAAATCCAAAACTGACAAATTTCTAATCGGGTTCTGTTGTTTTATAACTTCCGCCTTAATCTTCTTCCATCCTTTCCCACGCCTATTAGCCGCTATTATAACGCCAGGACATTTATGATTGTTTTAAAAATCCTTTTCTCCCCCTTTCTGCCTACGAGTTAGATATCACTCGCCTGGCATCAATATTCCGCTCAATTCTCCGCTCCTGCACATTGCTTGGTCCGGCTGCCCCAGCTTACTGGTGGTCGTAATGTCCGCCGCCCCCCGCTGCAGAGTCAGAGAGAGTTTCCTCTGACCTCCGAGGAACTTGCCTGTTCCTCTTAATCTTCCGAGGTTCCTCTCTTTCTTCTCTGTCCCTCCAGGACAGATCTGGTCAAAAGACCCCTCTGCAGCGGTTCGTCAGCCCGGGATTTCGCAGGGCTCATCAGAGCCTGCTAATCCCCGACTGTCTCACCGCGAAACTTCCGGTCGACCTCGGGGTCCATTTCTATCCCCTCATTTGATATGTGATAGCCTAAACCCCTTGCAAGGGCAGGCTGAGGATTTTGCACAGTATCTGCACGATAAAATCACTCAGATTCGGGAAGGCTTGGACTCTGACTGGGTAGATTCCGGAGGGGTGGCTGAGGCGGGTCTTGAGAATGTTATCTGGGACGAGTTCGATCCTGTGACTCCTGAGGACGTGGACAGGATTCTGGGAAGGTTAAACGCAACCACATGTTTACTGGACCCGTGTCCCTCCTGGTTGGTACTGGCTACCTGGGAGGTTACGCGAGGCTGGCTCCAGAGGATTATAAATGATTATTTGGGGGAGGGTTTCCTGCCGCCTGCTATGAAAGAGGCGGTGGTGAGGCCCCTCCTTAAGAAGCCTTCTGTGGATCCGGCTGTTATGGCTGTCTCCAACCTTCGCTTTATTGCGAAGGTTGTTGAGAGTGTGGTTGTGCAACAGCTCCCGCAGTACCTGGATGAAACCGTCTATCTAGACCTGTGCCAGTCCGGCTTCAGGCCTGGGTACAGCACGGAAACGGCATTGGTCGCGTTGGTTGATGATCGCTGGAGGGCTCGGGACAGGGGTTGCTCCTCTGTTCTGGTCCTATTAGATCTCTCAGTGGCTTTTGATACCATCGACCATGGTATCATGCTGAACCGGCTGGAGGGACCGGGGGTGGGAGGCACTGTGTTGCGGTGGTTCTCCTCCTATCTCTCCGACCGGGCGCAGACTATGTTGGCAGGGGGGCAGAGGTCGACCTCGAGGCGCCTTGTTTGTGGGGTGCCACAAGGGTCGGTCCTCTCGCCCCTCCTGTTCAACATTTATGTGAAGCCGCTGGGTGAGATCATCCGTGGATTTGGGGTGCGATGCCATCTGTACGCTGATGACACTCAGCTGTACATCTTCACCCCAAACCACCCCAACGATGCCCTTGAAGTGATGTCCCAGTGTCTGGAGGCCGTGTGGGTCTGGATGGGGAGGAACAAGCTTCGACTCAACCCTTCCAAGACCGAGTGGCTGTGGATGCCGGCGTCCCGATATAGCCAGCTGGCGCCATCACTGGCTATTGGGGGCGAGTCATTGACCCCCACAGAGGGGGCTCGCAACTTGGGCGTCCTCCTGGACACACGGCTGTCTTTAGAAGAGCATATGACGGCCGTGGCCAGGGGGCTTTTTATCAGGTTCGCCTGATACGCCAGTTGCGCCCCTTTCTGAGTCGGGATTCCTTATGCACAGTCACTCATGCTCTCGTCACTTCTCGCCTGGACTACACTAACGCTCTCTACATGGGGCTCCCCTTGAGGAGCACCCGGAGGCTCCAACTGGTCCAGAATGCGGCCGCGCGGGTGATTACGGGAGTGACATGGCGCTCCCATATAACACCTCTCCTGCGCAAGCTGCACTGGCTCCCGGTGGTCTTCCGGGTGCGCTTCAAGGTGTTGGTTCTCACCTTTAAAGCGCTCCATGGCTTAGGGCCAGGGTATTTACGAGACCGCCTGCTGCTACAGATAACCTCCCACCAGCCAATATGCTCTCACAGAGCATATTGTGCCCTCTGGAACGAGCTACCTCCCGGAATACGGCTGATTCCGGATCTCCGCACTTTCCGTAAGGCCCTGAAGACATTTTTATTTCAGCAGGCCGGCCTGGCCTGAATAGGTTTTAGGGGTTTTTAATTGTATTGCTAGGGGTTTTAAATTGGGGTGGCCGTTTAATTTAATTTATTCTTAATTATTTTAACTTTTATATTGCATGTTATTTTAATTCTCGGCTGTTCACCACCCTGAGTCCCTTCGGGGAGTAGGGCGGGATATAAATTTAATAAATAAATAATAAATAAATAGTCAACCTTCCTCTGATGGAATTCACACTTTGACAATTTAGTGTACAGTTCGGCCACTCTGAGCTTTTTCAGGACTGACCACACTAGTTTCACGTGTTTGTCCTCGGTCTCCGTGTAAATAAGAATGTCATCTAGGTAGACCAGGACCCCTTTGTAAAGATGTTCATGTAATACCTCATTAATCAATTGCATGAACACTGCTGGGGGCCCCTGTAGTCCAAAATGGAGCACCCTAAACTGGAAGCAACCCAGGGGACAATTGAAGGCAGTTTTCCATTCGTCCCCTTTCTTAATTTGAACTCTGTAGTAAGCCTCTCTCAAGTCCAGTTTAGTGAAAATCTTCCCCTTAGCCAGGTGCACTAACATGTCTTTCATAAGGGGCAGTGGGTAAACATTTTCTATGCAAATGGCATTCAGGTTCTTGTAGTCGACACATAAGTGAAGAGAGCCATCTTTTTTCTCCGAAACAGGACCGGGGCAGCCACCCATGGCCTAGCTGGTTGGATGAAGTCCCGTTTTAAGTTTTTATCAATAAAGTTCCACAGCTCCTCCAGGTCTTGGAGTAGATCTTTGGTTTAGGGAGTTTCACCCCAGGGAGGATCTCTATGCCACAGTCTGTAGGCCGATGGGGTGGGAGCACATCTGATGCCTTCTCGCTGAAAGACTTCCTGAGGTCCCAATATTTCTTAGGGGCTTTTTCTCCCCAGTAATTTGTTCGCTCACCACCGCTGCCAGGTCCTTCACAGTTTTGGCCATGTAAAAAGGTTTTCCTCCTTCTTTCCCCGGTGGGGTGGAGCGGATGCGTAACCATCTCTTCCTCCAATTCACCTGCGGGTTCCATTTTCAGAGCCAGGGCAGTCCAAGCAAGAGGGGTCTTCCATACCAGGGGCCACGATAAAGCTCAAGGTCTCCTGGTGGTCCCCCATCCACATCTCAACCGGTTCAGTCACAAAGTGGCCGCCCCCGCCCAGCTACTGACTCATTCAACTGGCGGAATGCGATGGGCACTTTCATTGTTTTTAGTCCCAGTCCCATTTTTTCCACCACCTCTGGGCTGATGACACACCTAGTGCATCCAGAGTCTAAGAGGGCTAGCATCTTCCCCTGGGCATCAGATGATGGCACCCTTAGTTCTACTGGGATGGTCATGGGGCCCCCATACTGACTTACCTGGGCGTCATCGTTGCTGTCGGTTTCGGTTTTGCTGTCTCCTGTGGTGGTCGGAGCTCCCAACTCCCCCAGGCCTGGGGGAGCGAACTCAACAACTTCCACTCCTTTCAGGGCTGTCTCGCAGTTCTTTGCTGGTGGCTTGTCAGCTCTCTTCCCTCCAGCAAGGGTCAGCTTGGAACTGAGTTTGGAGAATCAATCAGCAGCCCAGTGCCCCTCCTTCTCACATCAGCACACTGTGAACTTAGGCTTCGAGGCTGGCCCCCCTTTGGAAACTCTGGGGCCTTCTTTCTGTGGAGAGCGGGAAGGCTTGTTCCAAACCTCATCCCCCTAGTAGCGATATCTGGCCAGGTCAATTTCCACATCGGCTGCTAGCACATACCAGCATTGCAATCTTGAAGGGCCCCTTGGGAGCAGCAATTCCTGTAGACGTCCTCATTAAGGCCAAATTTATAATATTCCATCAGGGCCTCCTGGGACCACCCCCTCATGTGGCGCACCAGTTCGTGAAACTCCTGGGTGTATTCAGCCACCAATCTTTGCCCCTGATTTATGGACTTCATTCTGATTCTAGCCTTCTACTCAGCCAGGGAGTCCTCAAAGCGCACTTGGAGAGCCACCATAAACTGGTCGTAATTCCTCAGCAGGGGAGAATTCTCATTATGGAGGCTCACCAACCAATCAGCAGCCACCCCCTCCAGGGCCATGGTGACGCTCCTCACGCAGCCAGCCTCCGATGGGAAATCCTCTCCATACTCCTCCATGTGATTCCACACTTGGGTTAGGAAGAATCCCAAAGTCTTGGGATCTCCTCCGTATTTTACTGCAAGTGGAGGAATCTTTAGAATTCGACACTTCTGGGTCCCTGCTCCCCCCACTGGTGGGCCCTGGGCTGCAGCTGCTACTTGAGCTCCAGCAGCCTGTGCCCTCTCTGGCCGAGCTCCAGGAATCTCATCTATGCCTGCAGAAGCCTCTGCTTCCCCTTCCTGGGTGTTCAATCTCCCCATGCACAGGCAATGCATAACTTTTGCGGGCTTTACAACTTTCAAAAGCTTCTTTCAGAAGCTGCAGGACTTGGGTCAGCAGGAGGTCTTCTTTGTCCTCTTCCCGTCAGGTCGCCTCTCCTTGCCGGCGTCTGGTAACTGTCACCCCGGGGGAATTTCCTCTGGAGGTTCCACCTTGCCCACGCCCAGCGACCACTTGGCTCTGACTGGCTTTTCTTCAAGCTGTAATTCAGACATCCACTCCAAGGCTTCCCTGCTGTGCCTGGACTGAGGAGGGGTGAATCCAGCAGCTCCCATGTCCTCTTGGTCATTGTCTTGGTCAGACATTCTTTGCTCAGCCTCCACGGTAGAATTTTCTCTGGGATGGCTGGAGATTAAAGCAGACTTTGCTTAATGTCAGGTGTGGCTCCGTTCAAAACTCAAGAAAGAAAAACCCCAACTCCATGTTTGTAGAGAAAGGTACTTTTACTGAGTATGAACTGAATGCAACGAAAGGAAAGCAAAGTCTGAGGCAATAGGCACGAAAATTACATATTGAAAGCATCCCCAAATCCTTCCCCTCAAGGACCCAAGTTGAACATCCAATCCACATCTCCCCAAGATGTCATGTGAGGTGCTTCTTCAGATGGTCCCATATGTCTGATATGCCGGAACGGTTGACCTTGAGTGCTATCAGCACTCCCTGCAGCTGCTACGAAGGCAGTGAGAGTTTTCCTCCCTTTCACGAGACATCTCCAGCAGCTCACTTCCCCCCTCCCAAAGCCCTAAATTACCTCCCCCCTCCCATTTCTATGGCAGCCAAAAGCAAGCAAGCATCATAGAGGCTGACAATCTATTTTTTTAAAATGTTAATCCCTCTAGCTGTATATTCCATTTGTGGGTTTCATCCCACCAAGTTTCCATAATGGCAACAATATCATATCTGCTCTCATTTATTTGCATTTCTAATTCACCCTGTTTATCCCTCATACTCTGTGCATTGGTGTGTAGACATTTGAGTCCTTTTTGACTGACCCTGTGTTTTGACATAACCTGTTTTGTGCCTGAGTTCCCCTACTTCTTTACCACCTGTTTGATTAGTGCACATGATATTGCACTCACTATTAAAAGCTTGATTTTGCTTGACAGCAAAGTTGATATTACCTGCAGAAACATCTATGTTACATGCACCACCTGTTTCCCTGAAAATAAGCTTCCCCAAAAATATTTAAACACAGAGCTGGAAGTCAGGTAGGACAGCAAGAGGTGCCCCATCTTGCTCCATGCGCCCCAAAATAATAAGACCCCCCCCCCAAAAAAAATAAGGCCAAACACATAGTTCAAAAAATATAAGACAGGGTCTTATTTTCGGGGAAACAGGTAGTTTTACATTGTTGGGGACAAAAATGAATCAATTAACTCTCTGTCCCCATTGTTTAGTTTAAAAGAGTTTAGTAGAAAAGAATTGTGAGACATCTTTATGACAATAAACCACAATCTCAATATGATCTGTCTCGGAAGTATCATGGAGTTATTTGGATAATATAGAAGTTAAAGCCAAAACTTAAGAAATACCATCAGACACTATCTACAAGTGTGGACAAATCCCTCAGATCATCCCCTGAAACAGACTTGTAAAAATGAGAAAACAGAAATATCTGTTCTCACCATACAGTTTACAGAATTAAATGGATCAGTTTTGAATTGCTTTACCATCCAAAATTAATTGAAGGAGCAAATTAGGGATTTTTTTTAAATTAAACTATATGAAACAAGAAATATAACATTTCATTAAACACAAGTGAGCATCTGCTAGACCGACTGTGTCTCAATTTTTTGCTGCCATCAACTGCTGGTAATGGAAAATAATCAGGAAGACAATGGTAACAGGATCAAAATAAAAAATAGCAAATCAAAAAGACATAATCATTAATTTTTACAGCTTGTCTTTAAAAAAAACACAATATAAAATTAAAGGTTGCACTGCCATCTACAGACCACATAGTGAGAAATAATAGAACAAGCATATTTTACCATTATAATGTAAAGCTTAGATCCAAAATTGACTTTTATGATTTTACAGGGGATGCTAACAAAATCACCATCATATCATAAAACATATCTGTGAAGTATAAATGTCATGTCTATTTGTATATTTTTTAAAATAGCAAAACAGAAATACCACCAACAATATAATATATATAGCAATATATAACGGTTATAGCATATTATTGAAAAAAGAACATAAAGTACATTTATTTCTACATGGAAGGAAGCATGCAGTGGGGTACAAGGTTTTTTTGGGAGTGGGAGGCACTGTTTTACGGTGGTTCACCTCCTACCTCTTTGGGCGTGCGTAAGCGGTGTTGGCGGGGGGGCAGAGATCACCCCCGAGGCCCCTTACGTGTGGGATCCCTCAGGGGTCGGTCCTCTCTCCCCTCTTGTTCAACATCTACATGAAGCCACTGGGGGAGATCATCCGTGGTTTCGGGGTGAGGTATCATCAGTATGCTGATGATACCCAACTTTTTTTTTTTTGTAAATATTTTTTATTTATTTTTTCAAATTTAAACATAAAAACATAACTTTCAAGAGCAAAAATCTTGATCCGGTCATAGATGGTTATCACGCTTACATTCCTTTCACAAGCTCAATTCACAATTTCCATTACATCTTTTATAAATAAACAAAAAAAGAAAGAAAAGAAAACAAAAAAGAAATTCAAAGTTTAAGAAAAAACCAATTTTACCTCAAATTTAACATTTTCATCTATATAAATCCATTATATCTATCCAAAATTAGTTTCAAGTTCACTTTCACTCATTTTTACATCTACATAACAATTCTAAATATATCTTTATTCTTCTTTACCTTATATCTTATACAAATCATATCAAAATAATTTTTACAATATTCTAACCTCTTGTTAAGTGTCTACCTTACAATTTTATCACCATTTATTCTTAGTTTCAATTCAATACCACTCCATTTTTATTATATTTTATAAAACAATATTTTGTCTAATTTTAATCCTTTGACCCTTATCCTCAAATCAGTTTACCTTAGTTTTTTTTTCTCCCAGTTTACATATTACACAGATTTCTCACAAAGGCGTATTTTATTTACTCCAATTTCTAATATATTTTCCACTATATCTCCCTCTAATATTTAACTATTTGATTAATTCTCAGCTTGATCCCCTACAAAACACCAACTATTTAGTTGATTTCAGAATAGTTCCTCAATCTCCTCCAACTCTCCTATTTGTTTGACTGTTTCCAGCATTTTATGGGCTGATTTCCTACATAATCTCCTCCTTAACTCCCTCCATTATTTGGCTGATTTCCAGCATAGTCTCCTTCTACTCTCCTCCTATTTGTTTGACTGTTTCCAGCATTTTATGGGCTGATTTCCAGCATAGTCTCCTCCTTAACTCCCTCCATTGTTTGGCTGATTTCCAGCATAGTCTCCTCCAACTCTCCTATTTGTTTGGCTGTTTCCAGCATTTTAAAATAATTTCCAAAGTATTTCCACCGAGTCTCAAACTCTTATCTAGTTGGTGTCCATCCCACACATTTTAACTGTAATATAATTATCTGTTTTATATCATTTTTCCATCCTGCTCTTTCAATTTAAATCTCAGTATATTTCATAATAGTCATCATTTCCAACTTATATTACCTTAATTCAAGACATGCTGATGATACCCAACTTTTTATATCCACCCTGAACCAGCCCAGTGATGCCCTTGATGTGATGTCCCAGTGCCTGGAAGTGGTGCGGCTCTGGATGAGGAGGAAGAGGCTTCAGCTCAACCCCACCAAGACGGAGTGGCTGTGGGTACCGTCATCTTGGTTCCAAGAGAATATTCCATCGTTAGTTATAGGGGGTGAGGTGTTGCCCCCTGTTGAAAGGGCCCACATTTTAGGCGTCCTCCTGGATTCACGGTTGACTTTGGAAGATCATGTTGCGACCGTGACCAGGGGGGCATTTGCACAGATTCGTCTGGTGCACCAATTGCGTCTCTACCTGGACCGTGATGACCTGCACACAGTCACTCATGTGCTCGTTACCTCCCAGATCGACTACTGCAATGCTCTCTACATGGGGCTGCCCGTGAAGACCACTCGGAGGCTTCAGCTGGTGCAGAATGCGGCCGTGCGGGTAGTGATGGGAGTGTCACGACACTCTCATGTTACACCCCCCTGCGCGACCTGCATTGGCTACCGGTTGCCCTCCGGGTGAGATTCAAGGTGCTGGTTATTACCTATAAAGCCCTACATGGCCTAGGCCCAGGATACCTGATGGACCATCTGTGGCCAATAACAGCTCCCCATCGCCCGGTGCGTTCCCACAGGGAGGGCCTCCTTGGGGTGCCGTCAGCCAGGCAGTGTCGGTTGGCAACTCCTAGGGAACGGGCTTTCTCTGTGGGCGCACCTACCTTATGGAATCAACTCCCCTTGGGGCTACGGATGGCCCCTGATCTTTGCTCTTTCCGCCGTGACCTCAAAACATGGTTATTTTGCCAGGCCGGATTGGACTGAAGGGGTTTTAAGAGGAGTTTTAATGGTTTTTAACATTTTAATATTGAATTTTATGTGTTTTATTGCTGTGAGCTGCCCTGAGTCCTTTTTGGAGAGAGGGCGGCATATAAATTTGATTGATAAATAAATAAATAAATAAATAAATAAATAAATAAATAAATAAATAAACAAACTCAGTGGTGAGAAAAGTAAGATTTTACACTTAGTCAACAAAAACTAAATGCACAAGTATAGACTAGGTGGCACCTGGCTCAACAGCAGTAATTGTGAGAAGGATCTACATGTCTTAGTGGAAAATTACTTCATTATGAGCCAGCAATGTGTGGCAGCTGCCAAAAAAGCTAATTCAGTCCTAGGCTGCATCAACAAAGGGATCGAATCAAGATCATGTGAAGTCTTAGTACTGATTTATACCACCCTGATAAGACCACACTTGGAATACTATATCCAGTTTTGGTCACCATGATACAAAAAAGATGTTGAGACTCTAGAAAGAGAAGAGAAGAGCAACAAAGATTATTATGGGGCTGAAGACTACATACGATGAACAGTTGCAGGAATTGGGTATGTTTAGTCTAATGAAGAAAAGGACTAGGGGTGATATGATAGCAGTCTTCAAATATTTGAGGGGATATTGCAGAGAGGGGGAGTCAACCTCTTCTCTAAAGCCCCTTAAGGGCAGAACAAGAAGTAGCTGATGGAAGCTTATCAAAGTGCGATCCAACCTAGAATTAAGGAGAAATTTCCTGATAGTGAAACAATTAATCAGTGGAACAACTTGCTTCTAGAAGTTATGGATGCTCCATCACTGGAGTTTTTAAAGAGAGATTGGACAGCCATTTGCCCAGAATGGTATAGAGTCTCCTGCTTGAGCAGGGGGTTGGGCTAGAAGTCCTCCAAGGTCCCTTCCAACTCTTTTATTCCTCTCATTCTGTAAAGTATTCAAGTAAAATACATGCAATAAAGAGAAAAAGAACTAATAAAACAAAAAGATGTGATATAGTTTCTATTTTGTATTACAATATGGCATTTATGTAATTCAGTCACTGACTCTAAATGTTACAGAAGCTTATTGCTTCATCTTCTCATTATCTGATCTCTTACCTCTGCATGCCCGCCAGGTGTCAAGGTCTTGTTGCAACGCTCACATTTCAAACAGAATTTGTGCCAATCTTTTCCCAAGGAAGTTACTTTTTCAGCTGTACAAACAAACACAAATAGGAGAGTCAGAACTCTACAGACCAGATTCTCAACTTTTATATCTTTCAAGACTTGAAAGGATTAAAAATTATTGAAGACTCACAAAATATAAGTGGAGGCAGAATCACCATAGATCTGTTGTAATGTGTTTTATGAACACTTTATAAAGCCTCTCCCTCAGTAAACATATGCTAACCATTTAAATAATCAACACATTGCTTGCCTTTTGACCTCACAATTAGTTGCCTGAGGTAACTATTTAATTCTGCCTCACAGTGTCACCATCATTTCATTTATTATACCATATTTTTCACAATATAAGACACACCGCACCATAAAATGCACATTAGCTTTAGAGGAGGAAAACGAGAAAAAAAAAATCTGCCTCCCAGCATCCATCCGGTATTCATCTGGCTAGTGTTCTTGTAGCAAACAGCAAACAACCTGGTCAGCTTCAACATGTTATCACAGCCCCAGCACGTGGCTCATCAGGGCTCTGCTCTGTTCAACCCACCACCAGTCAACTGAGTTGAGCTGCTGCTGCCGCCGCCAGGAAGCACTGGAGCCTTCACTGCCGAGCAGCTGATGGACGGTTGGCAAGAAAAACAAAATGCACAAAAACAAAATGTTAGAGGGATTTTGGAATCCTAGTGAACTTAATGATCAATTTAAATATGAGCCAGCAGTGTGCAGCAACTGCCAAAAAAGCCAACACAGTTCTAAGCTGCATAAACAGAGGGATAGAATCAAGATCACGTGAAGTGTTAATACCACTTTATAATGCCTTGGTAAGGCCACACTTGGTATACTGCATCCAGTTTTGGTCACCACGATGTAAAAAAGATGTGGAGACTCTAGAAAGAGTACCGAGAAGAGCAACAAAGAAGCTAAAACATATAAAGAACAGTTGCAGGAACTGGGTATGTCTAGTTTAATGAAAAAGATTAGGGGAGACATTAAACCAGTGTTCCAATATCTCAGGGGCTGCCACAAAAAAGAGGGACTCAAGCTATTCTCCAAAGCACTTGAGGCAGGACAAGAAGTAATGGGTGGAAACTAATCAAGGAGAGAAGCAACCTAGAACTAAGGAGAAATTTCCTGACAATTAGAACAATTAATCAGTGGAACAACTTGCCTCCAGAAATTATGAATGCTCCAACACTGGAAGTTTTTAAGAAGATATTGGATAACCATTTGTCCGAAGTGGTGTATGGTTTCCTGCCTAGCAGTGGATTGGACTAGAAGACCTCCAAGGTCCCTTCCGACTCTGTTATTCTGTTATTCTGTTTCACTTGCGTAATAAAGTCTTTAAAGATACTTACTAACATGTATCAGCTTCTACTTAGGAATAGTAAAAGAACTGGAACTACAAGATGCAAAATTGCCTAGGGAGCTAAATTGATATTCTACTCCATTCTCTGCCCGTGGAATATAAAAGGTTTATTAATTTTGTTCAGGTAAAAGAAAATTCAAGATTTTTCCTAGAACAAGTACAGGAGTTTAATTTCCAAAAGCAAACTCAAAAAAGAATGAATCTCCAAATAGCCCTATAGGCTCACATATTTTTTAAAAAGCAAGCACCATTTCTCTTTTGGGAGCAGTTTGCATTTAAAAATAAATTCCTACAACAAAAATAAAGACCTCTCAGCAGAGAAATTCCATCGAAGGCAAATTCCACACAAATGAGTCATCAAACAGGCATGCTGATACAAAAGAGAATCAAGCCAAGATTTTATGAAAATGAACCCCATAAACTAAAATGTGTTGCTGGTGAATTATTTTCAGAATCAGTTGAAAATGGACTCAAAGCAAAACAGTTTGGATAATGAGATTTTTTTCCTCATATTTCCTTAACAATGTAAACTTTTTGGGCAGAGATATGAATTGCGAACTTTAATTTACTTTGCCAATGTTGACAGCAAACATGCAGAGAGCAAAGGAACAGTATCCATTATAGTATAACATCTATGGAACAAAATTTAAGTTTGCATTTTCTTTATCAATTGATCATCAGCAGGTGTGACTACCTCTATAAACATGGATTTTTTAGAGTATGCAGTTCTCCAGCATTGAGTATGTGTTAACACAATGCAAAGGAAGAAAATATCAACAGTGATGTTAGAAAAGCAATTATTGCTGCCATCAATCTGGGAAGGGTTATAAGGCTATTTCAAAACAATTTAAAGTCCATCATTCTACAGTGAGGAAGATTGTTCACAAGTGGAAAACATTCAAAACATCTGCCAATCTTCTCAGGAGGGGATATTCCAGCAAATTCATTCCAAGGTCAGACCAGGTAATGCTCAGAAAAATTGCAAAAAAAATTCCAAGAGTTAGATCTCAGATCCTACAGGCTATGTTGTGTTAAAGTTCATGACAGTACAATTAGAAAAAGATAGAACCAAGTATAGTTAGTTTGGAACGGTTGCCAGGAGAAAGCCTCTTCTCTCTAAAAAGAACATGGCAGCGTGGTTTAGATTTGCCAAGTTGTATCTGAACAAATCACAAGACTTCTGGAATACTGTCCTTTAGACAGATGAGACCAAAGTGGAGATGTTTGGCCATAATGCACAGTGCTACATTTGGCAAAAACCAAGCACATCTCATACCAACCGTCAAGCACAGTAGTGGAGGAGTGATGATTTGGGTTTATTTTGCAGCCACAGGATCTGGGCCCCTTGCAATCATTGAATCAACCATGAATTCCCCTGTGTACCAAAGTATTCTAGAGTCAAATGCGAAGCCATGTGTCCAACAGCTAAAGCAGTGGTGGGTTCCAAAATTTTTTACTACCGATTCTGTGGGCGTGGCTTGTTTGGTGGGTGTGGCTTGGTGGCCACATTACTGTGTGGGTGTGGCTTGGTGATCATGTGACTGGGTGGGCATAGCTAGGTGATCATGTGACTGGGTGGGTGTGGCCAACTTGACATCACTCATGTCAAGGGTTAGGATGCCTGGCCTCTCTTTGCCTCAAAGGCCTCAACGAGATACAATTTCCCTGTCTATTTATTTACTACTACTGAACATCCAAAATATACTATTTAATCCTATGTACATATGCCATATGTGTACATACATATTGTTCTGCCCCAGCTCCGGATTCCCGAGGATATTGACACACACCAACGGTCCTTAATTTATTAAATTTATTAAGTAGCAAGAATAAACAAGACCGGCAAAGGTTGGCAACCAGCCCAGAAAACAAGATACGATAAACCAAAATACTCTGATAATAAATACAAGTTGTTTCCAGCAAGAAAGCACTAGCTGGGTGCGACTTAAATAGGCTAAGGGAGTGGCCAATTATCCTCAAGCCCTACTCTCGAATAGACCTCCTCCTCCTGAGTAGCCACTCCTGCCTTTTGGCAGCCCTGCATGCTCGAGCATCAAGGAGAGGCTCCTCCACTTCGCTCTCTCCACTTGAAGGAACCTCTGGAGGTTCTGAAGGCCCTGACTGAGTCTCTGCCTCTGGCACCACATCCTCTTCAGCCTCCTCGCTGTCCGACACGAGCGCTGGCTGCGCAGACTGCTGGCACGACACCACACCAGCCTCGTCGTCAGGATCAGCCACGATCCGTGCAGGCTGCTGGTGGGCCACAACACATATTACATAGAATAGAGTTTGTATAGGCACACAAAAAGATACATTATTTACTATATATACTGTATGTGTATGTACACACTTCTCTTCTAAAACTATACACATTCAACCTCACTTACTACATTTGGAAAAACACACCCAGAGTCCACTTTCTGCCACACATTTAAAAGAGCCTTGGCGGTGCAGCAGACTAAAGTGCTGTTAAGTAGCACCAGCTGCCTGCAATTACTGCAAATTCAAATCTCACCAGGCTCAAGGTTGACTCAGCCTTCCATCCTTTCGAGGTAGGTAAAATGAGGACCCAGATTGTGGGGGCAATAAGATGACTTTGTATAAAAAGAACACCGCTTGGGGGAGCCGAAAGCCCTACTAAGCAGGTATATACAAAAGTATGAAGGTTATTGCTTAATGCATTGTAAGCCGCCCTGAGTCTCCTGAGAAGGGCGGCATATAAATCGAATCAATCAATCAATCAATCAATCAATCAATCAATCAATCAATCAAAACTTCTATACATTTAGAACATTACACACGCCTTCAGATTTACTTCTCTAGCCTGCACATGACTGTTAGAGCCAGGAGAGATCATGGATTGAGTAAAATGTGGTGAAACTCACTTAACAACACTCTTGCTTAGCAACCAAAATTTTGGGCTCAATTCTGCTCATAAGTCAAGGACTATCTCTGCCTTCCTCTGCATTGCAGCCTTGTCCTAGTAAACTCCTTTCCTTTTTGGCAATTTTCCTCTGTTAGAGGCACCAAAACAATCCAGGTGATGTAAGGTTTCCTGCTGGAGCAGGGGTTGGACTAGATGGCCTCTAAGGTCCCTTTCAGCCCTAGATTGCTGTCCTGTTTCAAAGCATCTTCTGAAGCCACGTCTAGTGCCAGGGTTTGTGGTTCTTTCTTCCTTTCTTTTCTTTCTTTCTCTCTCCCTTCCTCCCTCTTCCTTCCTTCTTCCTTGTCTCTCCCTTCCTCTTTCTTTTTTTCTGTCTCTTTTTCTTTCTTCCTTTCTTTTCACTCTCTCCCTTCCTTCCCTTTCTCTCCTTCTCTTTCTCTCTTTCTCTTTCTTATCTCTCCCTTCCTTTTTTTCTTTCTTTCATTCATTCTTTTCTCTCTCTCCCTTCCTCTTTCCTTCCTTTTCTTTCTTTTTCTTTCTTTCTTTCTTTCTCTTTCTTTCTTTTTCTTTCCTTGTCTCTCCCTTCTTTCCTTTCTCTTTTTTCTCTTTCTTTCTTTTTTTCTGTCTCTTTTCCTTCATTCTTTCTTTTCTCCCGCTCTCCCTTCCTTTTTCCTTCTTTCTTTCTCTTTCTTTCTTTGTCTCTTTCTTTTTCTTTCTTGTCTCTCCCTTCCTCTCATTTTCTCTGTGTCTTTTTCTCTCTCTTTCTTTCTCTCTCTACCTCTCTCCTTCAAAGTCTAGGAGAGTGAGACTGGGAGGCCCAAGAGAAAGTGCCTGGTGGTGGCGGCAGCAGCAACAGCAGCAGCCAGCAGCACCCAAAACAGGAGCTTCAGGCTGTGACTGGTGGGTGTGGGGGCTGAAACGGGAGCTTCAGGCGGCAGCAGCGGGGCATCCCGGACCACCTGGGAAGTTTTCCTGCACGGTTTTTGCCACAGCAGACATTGGCGGTAGCTGCGGAGCGTCCCGGAATGCCCGGGAACTTTTCCTATGCTGCTTTTGCCATGGCAGGCGGCGGCGGCAGGGGGGCGTCCCGGAATGCCCAGGAAGTTTTCCTGCGCAGCTTTTCCGGTGTCTGCCTCCCTTCACATGCGGTGCACATGTGCAGCAGCACTGGGAAATTTGCTCGCCCTCCTGCAAAACCACCGCTGCCGCCACCCTTCTCAACCCCAGCGCAACGGCTCCATCTCCCCAAAGGGCTGCCCACCCACTCTCTGGCTACGCTGGGCCAGGCTGGGCCGAAAGCAGCACGTCTGCATGTGTGACCCGACCTTGGAAGGCAAAGGCATGGGAGGGCCGCTTGGAAGGCAGGCAAGCATGCCAGGCCGCAGGGAAGGGAGGAGAGCTGCTAGGGAGGGAAGACATACTTGCCTGCCTTCCATGCGCCCTTCCCCGTGGTCTGGTGGCCAGGCCCACTTGCCTGCCTTCCTCCCCCACCACCGCTTCTTTGTTCGGCTGCTTACCTTCCGCTGCGGCTGGTCCGGAGTCAGGAAAGCAAGCTAATCGGAGTTTTCAGCGGCCCCCAGTCAGCTGCCGCTGCTGGAAAATGGCTGTGAAAGAAGCCTCTGAAAAGGCTTCTTTGCCAGCCGCTTTCTCTGAAGGCAAGCTGCTGCCATCGCTGCCATGTTCTTCACGTATGCACACATCCCATTTGACTTGCAAGGCAATGGGATGCGCATGCATGAAGAACATGGTGGCGGCGAACATGGCAGCCTGGGCGAGGAAGTGGCGACCGGGTGACCAGTTCAGGGGCGTGGCCAGCCAGCCATTGCTACTGGTTCTCCAAGCAACTAAAATTTTTTACTACCAATTCTCCCGAACAAGTGCGAACCGGTAGCAACCCACCACTGAGCTAAAGCTTGGGCAACATTGGGTCATGCACAGGACAATGATCCCAAAGATGCCATCAAATCTGCAACAGAATGGCTGAAAAAGAAAACAATCAAGGTTAAGGAAAACAGCTGTTGCTTTTCCAATGCAGCGTTTGATGTCTGTCTCTGCATCTCCATTAAATTGATTAATTGTCCTCGCTGTTAGGAAGTTTCTCCTCAATTCCAGGTTGCTTCTCTCCTTGATTAGTTTCCATCCATTGTTTCTTGTCCTGCCCTCTGGTGTTTTGGAAAATAAATTGACCCCCTCTTCTTTGTGGCAGCGTCTCAAATACTGGAATACTGCTATCATGTCCAGCCTAGTCCTTCTTTTCTCTAGACTAGCCAAACCCAATCCTTGTTCTTCATGTTTGTCTCCAGGCTTTTAATCATCTTACTTAATCTTCTTTGCACTTTTTCCAAAGTCTCAACATCTTTTTTTGTAATGTGGTGGATGCACTATTCCAGGTGTGGTCTTACCAAGGCTTTATAAAGTGGAACTAATACTTCATGTGATTTTGATTCTATGCCTCTGTTTATACCAAAGATTGTATTAGCTTTTTTTGGCTGCTGCTGCACACTGCTGACTCATGTTTAAGTGATCATCCACTAAGACTCCAAGGTCCCTCTCACAGTTACTGTTTTGGAGCCAGGTTTCACCAAATCGGTATTTGTACCTTTAGTTTTTAATGCAAAATTTTACTTTACAAAATATTTCTGTCCTGGTTTTCTTCTGTTTGTGTAAAGCATACAGTAAAAGTGTGATAGGTTTTTTCAAGAACACTAAGTCTATAGTCTAGGTTGGTAAGTTGAAAAATATCATAAAAATCAGTAGGAAAAACTAGAGTAGAATTAATGGTGTACCCTCAGAAATAAAAGACATGAAGGAGAACATAAAGTACTTATTGGGCAATCAGGAAAACGCCCTAGGAGTGTGGGATAAAATCCAAACATAAAGCATATTTTAGTATTCAGTCTGCCATTTAGGAACCAGCAATGATGTAATGTCCCACACCCAGGTCTGGTGATAACCATGCCAGTAGCCAGAACAGAAACACAATGTTCTCTTTAGAGAGGAAACTAACTGAGCTAGTCAACAAACAGAAAAATATTTCATACTGAGTGCTACAGTTCCAAAAATACACAAAAAAGTTCTACTTTGTATCCCAAACATTCCTTCTCTGGATGGATGAACAGCAGAAAAAAGCAAAAGAAAAGACGATTTGGCATCATCGTTGTAAATGATAAACTAAGGCACATTGACTTGCTTTCCACTGAGGAAAGTAAGATAAATCCTCAGGAAACACAAGCTTAAAGCTGCTTTTAATGATTTCTGTGTTCCCAGAAGATTTGATTCAAGCTAAGGTTCGCTTCTCTCCTTCAACATTTAACAGCCAGCTGAAACATAGACATAGTTTGCAGTTTCAAAGAAATCTGAGAGGAAGATGGATGAATCAAGCCCTGGCTTGGAATGTGGACTTTTTTCTAAAATGCTTCACTCTGTCTAGTTATTTCCCTTTGGATGGGAAATGGCTCCTTGGCACAATGCGATCCAATGAGGCACGATCACCCATGGCCTGCTGACAGAGAATTCCACGAGGTCGGCAAACCACGGCCGGTGTGGCCAATTGGGAGCTACCAGCACCATCTCCGCCTGTTCTGCCACTATCTTTCGGACCACTTGCTGAATCAGTGACTGGAGGAAAGGCATACAGCAGACCTGTCGGCCAACGACATCTCAGAGCGTCCACCCCCTCTGCTGAGAGACTCGGATAATGGGACATGAACCGAGGAAGCTGGGCGTTGGAGGGACTGGCGAACAGGTCGATCACTGGTTTCCCGAACCTGAGTACTAGCTCCCTGAACAGCCTCGGGTGTAATTGCCATTCGGCTGGGTCGATCAGCTCCCTGCTGAGCCAGTCCGCTTGAACGTTTGCTGACCCTGATATATGGTCCGCCCGGATCGACAACAGATGGCGCTCCGCCCAACTGAACAGTCTCTCCAACTCGAGCATCAAGGCGCGAGACCTTGTGCCCCTCTCCCTGTTCACATGGGCTTTTGCAGACGTGTTGTCCGTAAGGACTAGAATGTGACGCCCCCGCACCACGAAGTGAAGGAGTGCAAGCTGAATCGCCCGAAGTTCAAGGAGGTTGATGCTGTGGCAACGTTCCAACGGAGACCACCGGCCTTGAGCAACTTGATTCACAAGGTGGCCCCCCCAACCGTGCAGGCTGGCATCGGTGGTGATCACGATCCGGTCTAGATCTAGAAAATGGCCGAGGAATGGCCTGTGACTTCCACCAATGCAGCAACAGATGGACTTGTAGCGGCACAAACACCCTGCTTGACGTGTTGGCGGAGCCCTGCCTCTGGAAGGGGAGAAACATCCATTGCAATGGACGGGAATGCCTGTGTGCCCAAGGAACAATGTGGAAGCACGACACAAGTTTCCAGAGTAGGCAAGAGAGAGTCAACAAGGGCACCGACCTTAGGGTCAGGATTTGGTTGAGCAAGGTTGTGATGTTCTCGATCCTCTCCGGAGACAGAAACACCTGACCTCTGGTCGAGTCTATCACGGACCCGAGGTGTAGGATGGATGTGGATGGGACGAGATGGCTCTTGTCCATGTTTATTTATTTATTTTATTTTATTTATTTTATTACATTTCTATACCGCCCTTCTCCCAAAGGACTCAGGGCGGTGAACAGCCATAAAATAAAACACATAAATACAAAAAATTTAAAATAAATTAAAAACGAATTAAATAATTTGGCTGAATTTAAAATACCCCATAATTTAAAACAAATTAAAATTTACATTTAAAAATTTACATTTAAAAAGGGGAGAAGATTTAGGCCAGGCCAGCTTGATGGAATAGGAAAGTCTTAAGTGCACGACGGAAGGTGCACAGATCCGGGATCCTCCGTATCTCCGGGGGAAGCTCGTTCCAGATCGTAGGTGTCCCCACAGAGAAGGATCTCCCCCTAGGGGCCACCAGTGGACATTGTTTGGCTGACGGCACCCGGAGGAGCCCCTCTCTATGGGAGCGTACTGGCCGGTGGGAGGCTATTGGTGGTAGCAGGCGGTCCCGTAGATAACCAGGTCCTAATCCATGGAGCGCTTTAAAGGTGATAACCAGAACCTTGAAGCGCACTCGGAAGACCACTGGGAGCCAGTGCAGCTCGCGCAGGAGAGGTGTTACATGGGAACTCCATGTTGCTCCCATAACCACCCGCGCGGACGCACTCTGTGCCAGTTGGAGCCTCCGAGTGCTCCTCAAGGGGAGCCTCATGTAGAGAGTGTTACAATAGTCCAGACGAGAAGTGACGAGGGCGTGAGTGACTGTGTGTAGAGAGTCCCGATCTAGAAAGGGACGCAACTGGCAGATCAGGTGAACCTGATGAAAAATCCTCCCGGTCACAGCCATCAAGTGCTCTTCTAAGGACAGCCGTGAATCCAGGAGGATACCCAAGTTCCAAGCCCTTTCCGTGGGGGCCAATGATTCGCCCCCAATAGTCAGCGATGGCACCAGCTGACTATATCGGGATGTCGGAAACCATAGCCACTCAGTCTTGGATGGGTTGAGCCTGAGCCTGTTTCTCCCCATTCAGATCCGTACGGCCTCCAGGCACCGGGACATCACTTCAAGGGCATCGTTGGGGTGGTCCGGGATGGAGATGTACAGCTGGGTGTCGTCAGCATACTGATGGTACTTCACCCCGAAACCATGGATGATCTCGCCCAGCGGCTTTACATAAATGTTGAACAAAAGGGGCGAGAGGACCGACCCCTGTGGCACCCCACATATGAGGGGTCTCGGGGTCGACCTCTGCCCCCCTGTCAACACAGACTGCGACCGGTCGGAGAGAAAGGAGGAGAACCACTGTAGTACGGTGCCTCCCACCCCCAACTCTTCCAACTGGTGCAGCATGATACCATGGTCGATGGTATCAAAAGCCACTGAGAGATCTAACAGGACCAGGACAGAGGAGCAACCCCTGTCCCAAGCCCTCCAGAGATCATCAACCAACACGACCAATGCCGTTTCCATGCTGTACCCAGGCCTGAAACCCGACTGGAATGGATCTAGATACGACGTTTCATCCAGGTACTGGGAAAGCTGTCGCACAACCACACTCTCAACAACCTTCGCAACAAAGCGAAGGTTGGAGACTGGACGATAATTAGCCAATACTGCCAGGTCCAGGGAGGGCTTCTTGAGGAGAGGCCTCACCACCGCTTCCTTCAAAGCGGCGGGGAAGGCACCCTCACCCAATAAAGCATTTATAATCCCCTGGAGCCAGCCTCGCGTCACCTCCCGGGTGAGATCGGCGCCGGGTCAGAGGCCGCAAAGGCACGACTCGGTCCAGAACTCCAGAGGCCGCCCTATCCCAGGCGGCCACTAGGTCTCCAGTCGAGGCGTGAGCAAGATCCTCAGTGATTGGCCCAAGCTCCATCTGGAACCTATCAGGTTCCATCAGGCGCCTGGGGCGGTACCATCTTACTGGTTCTGTCTCCCTGCGGCGGGGTACCGCAGTTCGAAGGTCAAGGCGAAGGAGAGAGTGATCCGACCATGACAAGGGCTCGGTGACTATGTCCAGCACACTAAGTCCAGTGTGTTTCCCCCCCATGTGCGTACGGCCATGAATTAGCTGGGTCAGGTCCATGGCTGTCATGGAAGCCATGAACTCCCGAGCCACCTCAGACGCCTCACCCACGGACAGCAGGTTAAAATCCCCCATGACCATAAGTCTGGGAGTATCAACCGCCACTGTGGCGATAACATTGAGTAGCTCAGGCAGGGCTGCAGCCACGTGGCAGGGAGCCAGGTACGTGATCAGCAAACCCATCTGAACCCCATGGCCCCACTTCACAAGGAGGGACTCACAACCGGCCGTCTGAGGAACAGTGGTCTCCCTCGGCCTAAGGCCTTCTCTAATAATAACCGCTACTCCCCCGCTCCGCCCCTGTGGCCTCGGCTGATGGAATGTGTGGAAGCCTGGTGGGCACATTTCTACCAGAGGGACCCCTCCCTCCGGGCCCAACCAGGTCTCCATAATACCCGCCAGGTCCGCTCCCACTTCCTGAACAAGATCGCAAATGAGGGGGGCTTTATTTACTACAGACCTGGCATTGTACAACATCAGTCGAAGGCCCAGGCCCTGAGGGTCTGTGCAACCTGGAAAATGAGTAGAGCTTTGGGGGCTGGAACGCCCTACTGCTTGAAGACAGTGGGTGCCTGATCCCTTAATATGATATGGCCCCCTACTCCTGCCATATCTACCCCTCCCACTCACAGTACCAATGATGGAAACACAGTCTGGACAAGCTTGATCCTCCCCATTACCCCCGGATCCACCCCATCCCCCGCCGTGCATCCCGGCCCGGCCCGCCCCTCCCCTTGGTGGGTTATCCCCCAAACCCACAACCCTAAAACCCCCCTCCCTCCTCCCCAGACCCCTTAAAAATTTAAACAAAGACAATTTTAAAAAACCCCGCAACCCCCTCTTTGCGGCATGCCACCTCTCGGGGTTCCAAAGCCCGTCATCGAGGTAGGCCCTCGATAGAGTGGAGGGCCAAGACTGCGAGAGGGGGAAGTCTCACAGACCAAGAAGCTCCACTGCTGAGTACATCTTGACCGTAACGGGTGAACCCGTGTGCTCGGAAGGCAGAAAGCACCAGTTCCAAGTCGCAAGTCGCTCGATTCCGGGTAGACGATAGGACCAGTATGTCATCTAGGTAACACAAAATTCGCACCGGAATCGAATGGAGGGTTGCGGCCACCACTGCCACCAGCTTGGTGAAAGTTCTGGGTGCAGAGGAAAGTCCGAAGGGCATGGCACAATACTGGTAATGCTTGCCTGCAAATTCGAACCGCAGATATTGGCGATGGGATGGATGAACTGGCACATGGAGATAGGCCTCGCGGAGATCCACAGACTGCATGACATCTCCCTGGCGCACTGAGGACAGGATCGACCGAAGAGAATGCATTTTGAAGCGGCAATAGCGAACCGCCTGATTCAGCCGCTTCAAGTTGAGGATACCCATTACTCCCCCAGAATTTTTGGGTACCAGGAACAGGATCGAGTAAAACCCGGTCCCCTGCTGGTCTAACGGAACCTGTTCTATTGCGTTGATGTCTAGGAGGTGTGTTATCTCCGCCAGCATGAGACGACGTTGTTCCGATGAATGCGGTATGGGGCACTTGACAAAGCACTTTGGGGGTCGATCTATAAACTCGATCAGAAGCCCCTCGGAAACCATGCGATGTACCCAATTGTCCGAGGTCGACAGGGTCCACTGCTGGTGGAAGGCCCGGAGGTGACCCCCCAACGGGCCCTCCCATGGCGAGTTATTTGCCTCGCCGAAATGGCTTGGAACCGGATCCACGGTAAGGTCATTTCAAGGGAACCTGTGGTCTGCCCCGGTCCCGAAAACGCTGTCTGTCCGAGGAGTGGTCCGAAGGCTGGAAGGACTGCCGGTAAGTAGAGGACCCCCCGGGCCCCGAGTAGGTCCGAAAGGGCTGTCGCTGGGAGTAAGGTGTATAACACCTGTCCTGTTTACGAAAGGTCAATGGTAGGATCTTCCGTTTATCTTTGTCCTCCACAAGGAGCGGGTCTAGAGCGGCCCCAAATAAATTAGGTCCCTTGTACGGGGCTGAAGCCAGTTTCCATTTTGTTTTGACATCTGTCTTCCAGGGGCGAAGCCAGAAGAGCCGCTGTGATGTTATAGACGAAGCAAGCGCCCCAGAAGTAAATTTTACAGAATTCAACGATCCGTCAGCTGAGTACTCGGTGGCAGCTATAATTTTGTTGACATCTTGGTGTAAGCGGGTTTCCTCCAAAGGAAGCCATTCCTGAAGCTGACGCAACCAAATCAATGAAGCACGATTGAAGAAAGAGGTAGCCGTAGCGGTCCTGACTGCCCAGGCCCCTGCTTGATGTGACTTACGAAAGGCCAACTCAGTGCGTCTGTCCTCAGATTTCAGACCATCCAACGGGTCAGGAGATATCACCGATTGAGTGGTGAGGCTTGCCACAGAAGCATCCACAGTTGGTAAATCCACCAGTGCCTCCAACTCAGGCGCTGAGCAATACAATTTCTTGTCTTGATTGTTAGGCGCAATGAGAGACCCAGGCTGGCCCCATGGTGCTTGCAGCACATCTGTAAACAACTGGGGACACGGGATAAAGTCTTTTTCCTGTTTAGCTTGCTTGAACAGGGCATCATGCGGACCCGCCTCAGGTTGGGAGGCAGGGAGTTGGGCCCCCACCGATCCCAAGTTAGTTGTCAAACGCGCCTTATGGAGGAGGGACTTAAACAAAGACAGACGAAACAAGCCCGTAAAAGCCGGAGTGTCAGGCAACAAGCCCTCATCCTCCAAAAATTTGAGATCTTCAGGGCACCCTTCCTCATGCTCGGACTCTTCCGATGAATCAGATTCCTGTCAGAGGGGCGAACGGGACCTGTGAGTCTGCGACACATGTGCTGCCTCTTGACATGCCACCGGTACAGGCCCTTGAGCAGTGTGATGGACACCTCCTGCCATGATGGTGGCCAAGGTCGTGGACAGCATCGCCTGAAAATCGACCTGCGAGGTCGTTGGGGCCAGGTCAGATGGACGTAGGCCCGCAGCCGTAGGGGTGAAGGTGGCTGACGGGACCTGTCTGGCCGGCGGTCGAAAGGAGTCCGCCCCAGCAGCTGAGACATCTGGCATGGATTGTGACAGAGCCAATGGGGTAAGAGAAGCATACCCAGACGGTGAATGTTCACGAGCAGGAGACGTTGGCTGAGTTGGACTCTGATCCCGGTTGACCAGTAAGGCAGCCACCTGTCTGGCCTTCTCATATTGCTTCTCAAATGCCTTGTGACGATGGAGGGCATCCTTGTCACCAGCTGCGGGGTTTTTGGAATGGTGTGACTTATGACTGGCAGAAGCAGAACGCTTGTCCTTCTTCTTCTTCTTATGGGATTTGGAGGACCTAGCAGGACTGGCTTCCTGCTCAAGGTCCGAGGACAGCAATGAGTATGCCATGCTCACCAAGCAAATGTCCTTGTATAGGAAGGGGAACTATATACAGCAAGGGTATTATGTAATTTTTTTTTTTTTTACAAGCAACTCCTGGAGAAATTTAGCCCCAGGTGTAACCCGCCTACGTGGAGCAGGCCCACAGGCCTCCCCAGGGCGTGGGCCTGTCTGTATCAGTGAGGAGCACTGACCACAAAAATGGCCAGAACAACTCCAAACAATGACGAAAAGGTCAATCCGGGACCAAAAATGCCCTCAAACGCCACTCCCAGCGATCACCGCTGGTTAGGCAAGGGCGTAGGCCTGAAATAATGAGCCCGGGCAAGTTGGAAGCGGTGCCAAAATGGTGGGCGCGCCGAGCCGACTCCCCACCAACAGCGCTCGCCACGTGGAGTGAGGCCGCCGTCCCGAATATGCAGCACGGGCGGCTGGCGTCCCCAGAAGCCACTCTCCCCACGAACAGGAGGAGATCCCTCGGCTGGCCTTATTAAAGCGCGGCTCCACCCGCAGATCCCTGACGGGATGGTAGCCAGTTCTCTTAAACGACGAAGCTGAGCCTCCCTCGCTGATGCCTTTACTTGCCTTGCCACCGCCTCACAAGCCGAGAAGCTCCAAACAATAATTATGAGGTAGGGGTTACGACAGCGAACCGCCCAACCCCTCCTCCACCGGTCACAATCTCCCAGCCTAATCCGCCCTGCAGGGACAGAGATCGGCAGCTGTGCGCACGCGAAGCGCGAAGCTTGATCCGACCCGGCTCACCAGCCACGCAGTCAGCTAAAACAGCAAACGGCAGGCAATCCAAGAAACTCCAAAGGAAAAAAACCTTCTTCTAACCGAAATAAATAGAAAGGAAATTTACAGCTACTCAAAAATAACTCAAAATCCTAATCGCACTACCCTAGAGCACAGAGGAAAAATAATCACCTCAGTCTGTCAGCAACTGAAAGACTGGGGAATCAAGGGTGAAGGGGTGTGGCTAGAGCACAGAGTGAGGTAGGAATTTGATTTAAAAGTTCTCTCAGTTGCTGTCAGAAAAGAGGATTGGTCCCAGCTATGGAGTGAAGACGCAGCACACTGGAAAATTGGTGTGTTTCTGTAGTGTTTCACTCTAACTACACAAACACACAAAATCTCACAAAGCTGTATGTGGCATTTTGTGTGGAAAAAGTGTGAAAGTTGGCTTTTGAGTTTTTTGTGGCTGTGTTCCTGCTTGTTGCAGGGGCCATTTTGGGTGAAGTGCAGCTGCTTTTACATTGTGTGTGAGTCAGTTGTGTTGTGTTGTTTTGTTTTGTGTATGTGTAAAGTGTGAAAGTTGGTTTTTGGTACCTCTTATTGTTTTGTGTACTTTGTTTATTATTTTTATTATTTATTATTATTGGCCACGCCCACCGGGTCACTAACCACCAAGCACGCCCACCAATTAAGCCACATCCACAGAACCAGCAGGGGAAATTTTTAGATTTCACCCCTGATGAGAAGAGTATGCTCCAGCACCAAAATGGTGACAATAAGAAAATAATCCAGAACTATTATGAAAAGCCGTATGATCAAGAGGAAATATCAGAGTATAAAATAAAATAATACTTGGAAGATGTATGGCAAATGTATTGTAATTTGGGGAAAATATCGCAACAGAGAAATGGAAATTATCAAGGAGAAATTAAGATAGGAGTAATAAAAAGAAGTAGTAGTCACGGAAGAAACACCGAGAAGACACACGGAAGGATTGATGTATTGTGTTTGTTTGCTTAAAAAAAAAACTTTTATAAAAAAAAAACTAGTCAGACATTCTCATGTCTTTTCACGCAGGGCAATTTAGAAAAAGCCTACACTCTTATGACATTTCAGAGATGCACAAATCAGTCTCTCACACACATTTGTTACATATTGACTTATCTCGTACATTTTTTATTTAGTTCTCAGGGTTTCCAATGAAGATGGCAATAGAGGAAGTATAACAGTTATCATCAGACTTGTTTCCACAGTACTCTGTTTATTTGAAGAAAAAATGTTAACCAAAATAGCACCCTTATAATGATTTTGAAAGGATACCTTAAAAAGATATCTTAAAAAGACGAGACCGTCTTTTGCCACCAATAGCCTCCCACCGACCAGTTCGTTCCCACAGGGAGGGACTACTCAGGGTACCGTCAGTCAAATTATGTCGACTGGCGACTCCCAGGGGGAGGGCTTTCTCTGTGGGGGCTCCAACCCTTTGGAATGAACTGCCCCCGGAGATACGGAATATCCCTGATCTCCGTGCTTTCCGCTGTGCCCTCAAGACCCTGATGTTCCAACAGGCGGGGCTAAACATACGAACATGTGAATGATTTTTTAAATGTTATCTAATTCTGGGTTTTATTTATTGACCAAACTAAGTAATAATTTTAATTAGCAATTTTATGATGTTTGTGTGTCTATATTTTTCTTGATTGTACACCACCTTGAGTCCTACGGGAGAAAGGCGGTATAGAAATATAATAAATAAATAAATAAATAAGAAACATTCAATTGTACTGCTTAGCAGAATCTATATACCAAATTACATTTAAAAAATGAATTTAATATCAAAAAAATTAAAATGTTGCAACACATGGTTAGTTTTCTTTGCATTCCTCATGATATGAAAGCTACAAACTGGAGATGAAGCTCTGTTGAGGATTGGGACACACATCTCTTTTTCCTTAAGCAAGATGATAGGAACCCCAAACTGCCTGATTCCAGGTTTTGTTTGCCTTTATGATGAGTCACTACATATCCTAGAAACTATTTTTAATATAAATAAAAACATTTAAAATAAGATGAAATTGTCTATACAAATCCATTTGATTTGATTTGTTTTCAATGTAATAATCAAAATCCAATAAATGATGGAATGTGAATTGGAGTCATATGTGCAACCAAAGTTGATAACCTCAGTCCAAAGTGTGTTCTACTGCTGCATATGGACAAACAGCACAGTCCTTGTATAATGTTGTTATATTTGAACCAGACCAATAAGTGCTCAAAAATGTCTCCTATAATTCATGCAGAATTTCAGTTTTGACTTTTATATTTTCTGTAGATATTTTTTCTACAGGAATGATTCCAAAAGCACTCATAGAGGAAAATGCTATGAATATATTTATTTTATGCTCAAAAGTATTCTCAGAATGGAACAATGTAGAAATATTTCATAATAAACTTAACCACTCCTGTAAATAACTTTAAACAAAAAAATACACCCTATTTTCCTTAATATGGCTATTTGAAAATGGTGAAAGTGAAACAAGCACATTGGGTTGTACACAATTCAGTTATGGGGAGGGTTTGGAAAATTGAGTATTGTGTTGTCACATTTATCAAACTCAACCAATTCCAGGAAGGAAAAAGGAATTGTGCATAACAGATGATCAAAATAGAATCGATGTTTAGCTGAATGTAAGAAAGCAATGTTCTACCAGTTCTATTAAAAAAAAATTAGTGAACAGAGATTGTTTTCCTGGATTCTCCACAAGCAGCAAATAATACCCAGAATAAAGCCACCAAAATAAAGAAAAGAATCAGGCCAAGTTATTATGCAGCAGCAACCAAACCAGATTCTGGACCAATGCATCTGTTGTTGAACAAAAGACAGCAATGTTCTTTTGATAGGAGCAGGAAAAAGAATAGCAGTTTAAAATAAATATTTGACTGCTTATTCAATCCCACCCCTAGCTAAAGAAAATCAACAAAGAATCCATGAAACCTTAGATCAGTGTTTCTCAAACATTCTGCAACTATGAACACTAAACAAATGTTTGAAATATGTAGACATTAGAGAATCCATTTAAATACTCAATTGCATGTTTTCATCTTGATGTTTTCATCTTGAAGAGCATGGGGTAGATTTTTCAGTAAAAAAATCTGATTTTTCACTAGCCCTTCATTCCATTTTTAAAACTCAGTTTAAATTGTTTTTGTATCGTAACAACTAATAACTCAGAGAATAAACTAGTCAAAATTGTTATTCATTAGAAATCTGTAATTACTAAGGGACATTTAGATGCCCAGTCTAATAAAATCTGTTTTAGATACTCTTTCTTCATATCTTCTATTCATTTTTATTCACATATGCAACATCACATTTCTACTCATATTTGGAACCCCCCCCCCAGATTAAAATATTCTTTATTCTTAATATTAAAAAGAGGCAGGATAGAATATTTCCCCTAAAAGAGAAGAGGAGAAAAAATCTTAATAAAGGGCCCCAGTAGCAGCCCCAGTTTTCCTGCCATAGGAAAACAGCCTCAAGCAGAAACTTGAAGATGACTTTGTTTCCCAAAAAGTAGAGAAAAGAACAAGGGGATCAGCCATATTGGACTTAATTCTCACTAACAGAGATGAAATGATAGAAAATATTGAAGCTATAGGAACCTTGGGAGAGGAGTGAACATGCAATGTTGGAATTCAACATCATGCAAGCACAAGCAATAGAACAAAGTCAAACTTGAGAGTTTGGGAAGGATTCCATGGATGAGAACCCTCAAGGGGAAAACAACTCAAGAAGCTGGGAAAATTTTGAAAAATGAGATTATAAAAGCCCAGTTTAGCACAACGCCAATGAAGAAGAAAAATAACTGCTCCCAAAAGAAACCAGCTTGGCTGCATAAAGAACTCTCTGATAAATTGAAAGACAAAAAGGACAAGTATATAAAGTGGAAAGAGGGGCACATAACTAAGGCAGAATATCAGCAAATAGCCAGAGCCTGCAAAGATGAAGTGAGGAAAGCTAAGGCTCATAATGAACTAAGGTTTGCGACAAAAGAAAAAAATAACCAAAAAAGCTTTTTTCAACACCTTAAAAACAAGAAAAAAGTCAAGGAAACAATTGGTCCATTGGTGGGAGAAAGTGGCAAGAAGGTGACAAGCAATTTTTGCATTCCTTTTTACACAAAGGGAAAACAGTCAAGCCTATCAAAAATAACACTTCAAAAAACAGATTAGGAACACAAGTTAAAATAGAGAAGAAAATGGCAAGTGAGCACCTGTCCACCCTAGACGAGTTTAAATCACCAGGACCAGATGAATTACACCCCAAAGTTCTGAAGAAACTGGCAGATCTGATCCAGGGGCGGGTTTCAAAACCCGTCACTACTGGTTCGCTTGTGGACACTCGTGTGATGCTTCTGCGCATGCGCAGAAGCGTCCGGGCGGGTGGGAAGAGCCTCCCACCGCCGCTATCGATTCACCTGATCTGGAGCAAACCAGTAGCAACCCACCACTGATGTGATCTCAGAACCATTGAACAATATCTTTCAAAGATCATGGAGTATTGGGAAACTGAAAAAGAGCTGATGTAGTTCCCATCTTCAAAAAAAAAAGGGGGGGGGAGAAATAGATCCAGGAAACTACAGACCTATCAGCCTGACCTCAATACCAGGGAAGATTCTGGAAAAGATAATCAAGCAATGAATCAGTGAACACCTAGAAGGAAACAAAGTAATAACCAAAAGCCAACATGAGTTTGTCAAAAACTGATCATGCCAGACAAATCTTATTGCATTCTTTGAAAAAGTGACAAAATTAGTGGACCAGAGGAATGCTGTGTATATAATTTACTTGGACTTCAGTAAGGCATTTGATAAAGTAGGCCATAACCTACTATTTGATAAGATAGAAAAATGTGGGTTAGGCAGCATCATCACCAGATAAGATTCATAACTGTCTGACCAACCGCATTCAACATGTAGTCCTCAACAGAACTACAGCTACATGGAGAGATGTATGCAGT
Organism: Pituophis catenifer annectens; assembly: GCF_029215685.1. Taxonomy (NCBI): domain Eukaryota; kingdom Metazoa; phylum Chordata; class Lepidosauria; order Squamata; family Colubridae; genus Pituophis; species Pituophis catenifer. The sequence continues at coordinate 102,541,497 of NW_027256883.1, read as the reverse complement.
GGGGTAACCCAAGGCTCTGTTTTAGGCCCAGTACTCTTCAACATTTTCATCAATGTTGAGGGGATGAGGGGATAGATGGGGAACTCATCAAATTTGCAGACGACACCAAACTAGCAGGAATAGCCAACACTCCAGAAGATAGGCTCAAGATACAGAAGAATCTTCCATGATGGGGGTATTTTACCCCCTTGTTGAATATTGCAAAATAAATCTCTAAGTTGTCCCACCATTTCAGCTTGTAAAGTTTTGTAATACACTGCGGTCAAACCATCCGTGCCAGGAGCTTTAGCTGTTTTTAACTGTTTAATTGCTACTGTTATCTCCTCCTCTGTTATAGGATAATTCATTCTTTCCTTTTGTTGGTCAGTAATTTTTGTAACTCTCTTATCATTTAAATATTTTTCTATAACTCCATTCTGCACCTCCTCTTTGGCATATAGTTTGGTATAATAGTCCACAAAAGCTTCTTTAATTAATTTTTGTTGAAAAATTTCTTTCCCTCCAGTTTCAATACTATCAATAGTCCGTATACTTTGTTTTTTCCTCAATGTGTAAGCCAGCCATCTGCCCGGTTTATTAGCGTTGCAAAATGTATTATGCTTCGCATATTGTAAGTTTGTTGCAACTTGTTCCGCCATAAGCATTTGAAATTGGTCTTTCAAAAGTTTTATAGCACTTCGTATTCTTTCATCTGTTGGATTTTTAATAAGTAACTGTTCTTTATTCTTTATTTCCGTTTCCAATTCAGATCTTTTCTTTTGTCGGAACAGTCTATGTTTAGAGTTCATGTAGATAAGTACCCCTCTCATATAAGCTTTACTTGCGTCCCAAACAATTTCAATTGGGGTACCTTTATTCAAATTTGTTTCAAAAAATTCTTTCAAATGCTTTTTAAGTTCTATTGTATTTTTTTCATATCTAAACAAGTTCTCATTTAATCTCCAAGAACGTCTCTCAACCTTATCCATCTCAGTTTCAATCCATACAGGGCTATGGTCAGTCAAAGTTCTTGGAAAAATCTTTGTTCTTTTTGTCTTAACAAGTAGATCATTTGACAACAGGATAAAATCAATCCTAGAAAAGGATCTATGTCTATCAGAAAAGAAAGTGTAGTCCAATTCATTTGGGTTCTGTATTCTCCAAACATCTTTTAGTTCCATATCTTCTTTCATATCAAAAAAAGTCTGTGGTAGTCTAATTCTAGACTTTGCCAAACTCTTTTTATCTAATTTAGAATCAATTACTCCGTTCCAGTCTCCCATAATTAAAATAGATCTATAGTCCCATTGCAATATTTTAGTATGTAACATCTTATAAAAATAGTCCTGTTGTTGATTGGGAGCATAAATTCCAATCAAAAGAATTTGGCCATTTGCTGTAAACAATTCAATTGCTACAAACCTACCATCTTGATCTGCTTCTATAACTTTAGCTGTTAACTTTTTATTTACATAAATAACCACACCATTCTTTTTCTGCGAGGTTGAAGATATAAAGTGTGCTCCTAGTTTTGAATTTATCAAATATTTTTGATCTTGAGTTGTGATATGCGGTTCTTGTAAACATATTATATCATTATTAAATTGTTTCAAATATGTAAATAGTTTCTTCCTTTTTTGTGCTGAATTCAACCCATTGACATTCCAAGATAAACACTTAAAGGTCATCAGCCTCTTTCTGGAGCACAGAGCAAAATACTTGAAGTTCATCCGAGAGCTTCGATCTCGCTCCTCCCATAGCTCCACTCTCTTGTACAGTACTCTTAACTGCCTTCTTGTCTTGTCTTTCCTGTTGTTGTTGTTGCTTTTGTTTAAGTAACTTAGATTGAGCTCTGGTTATACGTTGATCTTTAACTTCAGTCAACTGAATCAAATCCAAAATTGGAGAAGAATCAAGCAAGGGCTCCTTCTGCACCTTGCACTACTTCTAATTCCTGCTTAGACTGTTCTTGCAATTGCCTCTCTTCACTCTCCTTAATCTCCAAAACTGTGGATGTACGTGGAGATGGTGTTCTTTCCTTAAGAATAGTAGTGTAAAAGTGTTGTGCCTTCTCCACGGTATTCAACCGATATCCTTCTCCCTTATATCTGAAAATTATCCCAGCTGGTGCATCCCACCGGAAGGGTATCTGTAAATTTTTCAATTCCTTAACAAGAAAACCAAATTCTTTTCTGGCTTTCAGCATTTTAGGAGGTAATTCTTTAAAGATTTCAAGTTGTGAACCCCCCACTTGTACAGAAGTATGAAAAGATTTTTGCAGGATATCATTTCTAATTTCTCTATCTGTAAAATATATGACCACATCTCTGGGCAGTTGTCTTTGTCTGGCCACCCAAGAGTTCACTCTGTAAATTTTATCTATTTTGTGAAATACCACATCAGGATTAACTTGTAAAATCTTGGCCAAGGCTTCAGAGCAAACTTGTCTCAAATCCTGTCTCTCCTCCTCTCGAATTCCCCGAAGCCGTATGGCGAATTCCATCGCCCGGAATTGTATCATAACAATCTCATCTTCAATTCTCTGCATTTTATTATCAACTTCATCAATTTTATAATCATTGTCTTTCATCTTGACATTAACTTCTGATTTAAATTCTTCAACTTTAAAATCAACTTTCCCAATAAATTCTGCCAGGCCAGACGCCACTTCTGATATTTTTTTGGTCACCTTATTTTGATTCTGTTTCACCATATCTTTAACTTCATTAATTTCCTGCATGAATTCCTGATGTGATTTTTGAAGTTTATCATCTATCTCCTGTTGAGATTTTAGAAATTTATCATCCAAAGTTTTAGAAATAAATTGTTTTAAATCTCCCACATCAAATTCTTTTTTCTGGGTTTGTAACTGCTGAGCAGAGGGAAGCTGCGTTTCTTGTTTATGTGTGGGGGATCCCCCCCCTGCTGCCTTCCCTTCCTGCTTCTTTGAAGCCATCCTGCTGCGTAGTCTGGATTTTCTAAAAAGGGAAGTTCCTTTTCCTTTCCCTCCTGCACAAAGACTTCTAAAAAAGTCCCCCAGATTTGATCAATTAAAAGCTAAGGTAAAACAAAGTCCAATATTAGAAAGGGAGAAATTTTCCACTTGCTTCTCTTATAACAAACAAGGCAACTTTGCAACAACTTGATAGCTTGTAACACAAAATAACTTCACCAATCCACACTCATTGGCTCGTTAACTTTAAGGCTAAGCGCCATGTTTTTTTTCCAAGCACTTTCACTCACTCAAATTTGTCTCAGTTTAAAAAATCAACAAAGCGCTGATACTTGCGTTTCCAAATTTGAGGGTTCCGATAGGTTCGCTGCTTGTTAAAACTGATTCTTTTCAAATTACGTTTCCTGCAGCCGGCTTGTTTTGCGAAAGCAAAGTCGTCCCACGTCGCCCGGAGTTTCCGCAGGTTGGGAGGGAGCCACACCCGTTCTCTCCCCAGAAACAATTCCCTGGGGGACAACGGGGGCTCAACCTGTACCCTGCGCTCTCTACTTCTTCAATCCTTAGGATTTTGAAGCTTTCAAGCCGCTTCTGAGTAGCGAAGCGGCTCTACGGGCGGCGGGGCTGGCGGAGCTCCGAAAGGCACCGCCGTCGCCGAAGGCAGAGAAACCAGAAGTCCCTATATATCGAAACTGCCTATATATCGTTGATACCAAAAGAACAAGTTGGTCCTAAAAAACCAGAGAATTATAGACCAATATCTCTTTTGAATACAGACTATAAAATCTATGCGAAAGTATTAGCCAACAGGTTGATGCCAGTAATTCAAAAGGTGATTCATGAGGATCAAGCGGGATTTATTGAGGGCAGATATATGAAGGATAGTGTAAGGCAAGTAATAGATTTATTGGAATATCTTGATAAGAATAAACAGATTCCTGCAGTGCTGGTTTTTTTGGATGCAGAGAAGGCCTTTGATAGAGTGGATTGGAATTTTCTACTAAAGACTTTAAAAAAGATGGATTTTGGGGACCGATTTATACAGGCGATTTCAGCAATTTATCAAGAGCAAAAGGCACAGATTATTATTAATGGAAGTTTGACGACAGAGTTTAAAATTGAAAAAGGAACAAGACAGGGATGTCCGTTGTCCCCACTTTTATTTATTTTAACATTGGAAGTCTTGTTAAATACAATACGGGACTCTAAAATTTTGAAAGGCATAATGATAAGGCAAGAGGATTATAGAATAAAGGCATTTGCAGATGATCTGGTTGTTACCCTATCACAACCTATGGAATCAACAATCTTGATGAAGGACATTATACAAGACTATGGTAGAGTTTCGGGTTTTAGACTGAATTCAAAAAAGACTAAAATGATAGTTAAAAATATGACACAAGATCGTAAACATGAGCTTGAAAGGAGGGCAGGTTTTGAAATTGTACCTAAGGTAAAATATCTTGGAGTTCAGGTTGCAGAATCAAACATGAAATTGTTTCAAAATAATTATGAGGTGTTGTGGCGAGAGGTTCAGAAAGACATGGAGATTTGGAAAAAGCTGCAACTGTCTCTACTTGGAAGAATAGCAGCAGTTAAGATGAACATTTTGCCAAGATTTCTGTTTTTGTTTCAAATGATTCCGGTGCTTAAAAGTGATAAACAACTGAAAGTTTGGCAGTCTGGTGTGAATAAGTTTGTCTGGAACGAGAAGAAGCCGAGAGTGAAATTGAAAATTATGCAAGATGTTCCAGAAAGAGGAGGCCTTAAACTCCCAAACCTACAGTTATATTATGATGCAGCAGCTTTAACTTTAACAAGTGATTGGTTTGGAAGTAAAAAGACTGGAATATTGAATGCAGAAAGTTTTGATCTTGAATTTGGATGGCATGCTTATCTATTTTATGACGACAAAGTAGATAAAGTATTTAAAAGTCATATACTTAGAGACTCTTTGATGAGAGTTTGGAAGAAGCACCGACTCAAATGGGATTATAAAATACCGCTATGGCTGGATCTTGGTCATACTTTGTGGAATACAAATATAATGTCACTCGGGGGGTTTTTATATAAAGAGGTTCTTTTTACAGATGCGGGCAGATGGCAGCTGAAGACATTACAGACACTGTTGGATGAAGGGTTTAATTTAACTTGGTTACAATATAATCAATTAGAACTGAGATGGAAAGAGGACCAAAAAACTGGCATTATGTTGCATGAGGAAGAATTGGTTAGACATATAAGAGAGAAAGGTCCAATGCATATTAAAAGGCTTTATAATGTTTTGTTAGAAAGAGATTCAGAAACGGAATTAGTTAAAGATTGTATGATTAAGTGGGCACAGAATTTTGAAGAACCAGTGATGCTGGAAACTTGGGAAAAAATTTGGGTCCAGAATGTTAAATTTACACAGTCGCAAAACCTGAGAGAAAATTTTTATAAAATGTTTTATAGATGGCATTTAGATCCTAAAAAGTTGTCATGTATGTACCCTAATGTTCAGCCAAAATGTTGGAGATGTGAATGTTTAGATGCTACGTATTATCATGTTTGGTGGACCTGCAGGAAGGTTAAGGCTTTTTGGATAAAAATTTGGTGGGTCATGCAGAATGTTTTGAGGAAAAAAATTGAATTTTCTCCACAGTTGTTTTTACTGGGTATAGTTAAGGGTTTTACACGGGGTGAAATAAAACTGATATTGTATATGATAACAGCAGCAAGATTGTTGATAGGTAAATATTGGAAGAATGAAGCTTTGCCCACTATCGAGGAATGGATATTGAAGATGGCTAGTTTTGCAGAGATGGCGAAGATTTCAGCATACTTAAAAGACTGTTCACAAGAGACTTATGAATGGGAATGGAAAAGCTGGATAGAATATGTCCAGAACAAATACCAAACTAGAAAGTATCAAATAGCTTTTATTTGAAAATAATGTATTAGAAATATTTTAATGTAAAGAGATAAAAAGGAAAAATTATACAGGGGGAGGGATGGGTTTAAGCTTATATATCAGTGTTATTAGTTATGAATACATAATAGGGAAGTCTGGGGGGGGAAGGTTAGGGAGGGTTAGGGAGGATGGGAAGTTTGGGGAGGGAGGTGGGGGGGGTGAAAAAAGGGGTGAAAATGTAATTGTAAAACTTTTGCAATAAAAAAAAAAAGATACAGAAGAATCTTGACTGACTTGAACATTGGGCTCTATCTAACAAAATGAAATTCAATCGTGAAAAAAATAAGCTTCTACATTTAGGCAAGAAAAACAACACACACAGGTACAGTATATGTGGTTTAGTAGCAACTGTGAGAGGGATCTTGGAGTCCTAGTGGACAATCATTTAAATATGAGCTAGCATGTGCTGCAGCTGCCAAAAAAGCCAACACAGTTCTAGACTGCATAAACAGAGGGATAGAATCAAGATCACGTGAAGTTTTAATACCACTTTATAATGCCTTGGTAAGGCCACAATGGAATACTGCATTCAGTTTTGGTTGCTATGATGTAAAAAAGATGTTGAGACTCTAGAAAGAGTGCAGAGTGCAGAGAAGAGCAACAAAGATTTGGAAGGTTTGGAGGTTCTTTATATAAGAACAGTTGCTGGAATTGGGTATGCCTAGTTTAATGAAAAGAAGGACTAGGGCAGTGGTGGGTTGCTCCCGGTTCGCACCGGTTCTCGAGAACCGGTAGTAAAAATCTCTCATCGTTCAGAGAACCGGTAGTAGTTGCTGGCTGGCCACGCCCCCAAACCGGTTCCCCGGCCGCCATGTTCATCACCGCCATGTTCTTTGCACATGCGCATCCTATTGCCTTGCAAGTCCAATGGAATGTGCATGCGCAAAGAACATGGGGCCAAAGCAGATGCTTTTTGGCAGCCTGCGGAGAAAGTGGCTGGCAAAAAAGCCTTTTCGGAGGCTTTCTGGCCAGCCACTTTCCAGCAGCGGCAGCTGGCTGGGGGCTGCCAAAAACTCGGGTTAGCTTGCCTTCCTGATTCTGGACCAGCCGCCATGGAAGGTAAGCAGCCGAAAAAAGAAGCGGTGATGGGGGAGGAAGGTAAGCAAGTGGGCCTGGCCACAGGGACCACCGGGAAGGCAGGCAAGCATGTCGGGGCTGCTCGGCTAGCTAGCTCCCTTCCCCATGGCCCTACCATGCTTGCCTGCCTTCCAGCCCGGCCAGTGGGTCCTTCAGGGAGACAGAGCCGCTGTGCTGGAGGTGAGAGGGGCAGCGGCAGCAGCGGTACTGGGGGCAGATGGCTGGATGTCTCTCCCTCTCTCTCTCTCTCTCTCTCACACACACACACACACTGTAAGGATTGCCTCTCCTTTCAACTTAAGAAAGTACGAACTCTTGAAACGTAACTCTTGAAACGTAGATGTTCAAAAGGATTCTTTTATTAAGCAGAAGTGAAAACCATCCAGCTAAAGCACAATCTGAATACTCTTAGGTAAAGCAGTAGGATTAAAGTGGTAGAGACCCCTCCCTTTTAGTCAGAATGCAGATTTTAGCCAATACACAAGTGTGAAGATGTTTTCTTTACTATTTCCTTTGAGAACCCGAACAAACATGCATTTCCACCACTACCCTTTAAAGTGAGACAACCCACATGGCTATCCTATAAATTCCTGTAGGTAAAGGGAATCCCAGGCCTCCTTGGTGCCAGGATATAGGTTGTAAAATATCTGATGACACAGGCCATGCTAGTAAATCGAATCCAAGTCCCCCCTTCCTCCACTTGAATGGCAGTATCACTTTTAGGGATCTGACACACACACACACACACACACACACGCCCTGCCCGGTTGCCTCCACTGCCGCTTCTTTTGCGTTGGCTTCTCGCCTCTCTTAAAGTTGATCGTGAAGCAGCAGCAAAGCCGACAGGGGCTTGTGTGTGTGTGTGTGTTTGTGTGTGTGTGTTTGTCCTTCTGCGGTCCTCTCCCGGGGGACAGCCAGGGCTTCGCCGCCTCCTCTTTCCTTCAGAGGGGCTGCCTCCAAGTCCTTGCGAAGGGATAAACACACACATACACATACACTCCCTGCCCTGTCACCTCCATTGCTGCTTCTTTTGTATTAGCTTCTTGCCTCTCTTCAAGTTGATCGTGAAGAGCTGAAAGACATTTCCTTAGATCTCCAAGCCATTGTGCAACATCAGAGATCTAAGGTGAAGTCTTCCAGCTCTTCACAATCAACTTTAAGAAAGGTGAGAAGCTAATGCAAAAGAAGCAGCAGTGGAGGTGACAGGGCAGGATGTGTGTGTGTGTGTGTGTGTGTGTTTATCCCTTCGCAAGGACTTGGAGGCAGCCCCTCTGAAGGAAAGAGGAGGCGGTGAAGCCCTGGCTGTCCCCAGGGAGAGGACCGCAGAAGGACAAAAACACACACACACACACACACACACACACACACACACACACACAAGCCCCTGTTGGCCTCGCTAATGCTTCTTTTGCATTGGCTTCTCGCCTCTCTTAAAGTTGATTGTGAAGAGCTGGAAGACTTCTCCTTAGATCTCTGATGCTCCAACAATGACGTGGGGGAGGAAACGGCACCTGGTTCCACTTCTGGGACAGGAGAGGAGAGGGGTAGCAGCTGCTGCAATGTTGGAGGCTCTTGGAAATGTTGTGGGGGAGGGTGAGAGGGAAATGAATCTCTTCTTGGTCTTGGGGGAGAAGTTTGTCAAAATTCCACCCTTTTTTTACGTACATCCACGTTAAGGGGGCTTTGTCCCTCTCTCCCCCTTTAGTCACTTCCCCACTATTCGTCCGACCCGTTACTCAGAGACCGAAGTCCTGATCAGAGGAGTTTGTGGTTTGATGAGGCAATTAAAAGAAAGGCTGTTTTTCTAGACATGAAGCATCTCCCCCCCCCCTCATTTTCCAGTTTGGGCTGCTAGGCAGGCAGGCTTTTATTTTGTCAGCCCAAGGGTCAGGGGAAGGTACACAGGAAATCGCTCTGTCTCTGCAGCATCAGTCATGTGATTGAGTGGGCATGGCCAACTTGATGTCACTCACAGCAAGGTGCCACCCCACCTTGCCTTGAGTGACTTTGAGTTGGCCACGCCCACTCAGTCACATGACCAAGCCACACCCACCAAATAAGCCACGCCCAGAGAAACCGTAGTAAAAAAATTTGGAACCCACTCCTGGACTAGGGGTGACATGATAATAGTGTTCCAATATCTCAGGGGCTGCCACAAGGAAGAGGGAGTCAAGCTATTCTCCAAAGCACCTGAGGGGAGGACAAGAAGCTAATCAAGGAGAGAAGCAACCTAGAACTAAGGAGAAATTTCCTGACAGTTAGAACAATTAATCAATGGAACAACTTGCCCACAGAAGTTGTAAGTGCTCCAACCCTGGAAATTTTAAAGAAGGGATTGGATAACCATTTGTCAGAAATGGTATAGGTGGGGTTTCCTGCTGAAATAGGAGATTGGACTAGAAGGTCCCTTCCAACTCTGTCATTCTATTCTTTTCTTTTGAAGAGGTTAGTTTTTAGGAATGGAGAATTTGTATTCATTCAGAAAGACTGGGCCAATCTATTTATAAGCAAAGAGCAGCCAGAAATCCTAAATAAGCAATAGGCAAGGAGTCCAATCTGACATGATTAGCTCAGACAAACACCTAGCATTTTCTCTTTTGCCTATAGAACCAGCCATGACCTTACATGATCCAGGGGTAAAATTTGATTGGATTGGGCAAACTGGTAGTGACGATTTGAATCAGTTCGCTGAATCAGTAAAAAATCACCCCTGGTTGGCCCTGCCCACACCCACCCAGTCGCCCGGTCACCGCTCACCTCTTCTGGCCGCTCAATATTCCACAGAATCCAACATTAAATACAGCAGAGAGAATCCGAACTTTTCTCCCTCCATTCACAGTGGAGCTGCTGCAGCCTGTCCCTTTAAGGTAGTCCCCAGGAGAGAGGAGGCCAGGGGGGACCATAAAGGGAACAGCAGCTCTGCTTTTGAGTGGAGGGAGAAAAGTTTGGATTCTCTCTGACACAGAATTCAATGTTAAATGCAGCAGAGAGACTCCGAACTTTTCTCCCTCCATTCACAGCGGAGCTGCTGCAGCCTGTTCAATGGTGGGATCCTACTGGTTTAACAACTGGTTTGCTGAGCGCGCATGACAGACTTTGCTCATGTGCACTTTGAAAAAAACTGAATTTCCACGTTGCTGAGAGCAAGGAAAACAGCTGAGGAGTGGCAATCCACTCTGCCGCCCCGATCAGCTGGGCTTTAGAAGCAGAAATATAGGTAAGTATAAGGCAGGGGCAGGCGGGTGGGCCCACTTCAAAGAAAGAAAGAACCAGTTCACTCACAGCTGAAAGTCGAAGCAAACAGTTCTCCCGAACTGGTCCAAACTGGTAGAATCCCATCACTGAGCCTGTCCCTTTAAGGTAGTTCCCAGGAGGGAGGGGGTTGGGGGGACCATAAAGGGAGAGCAACACTGTTGTGAATGGAGGGAGAAAAGTTCGGATTCTCTCTGCCACAGAATTTAATGTTAAATGCAGAAGAAAGAATCTGAACTTTTCTCCCTCCATTCACAGCGGAGCTACTGCAGTCTGTCCCTTTCAGGTACTTTGACCCCTGGGAGGGAGGGGGCCAGTAGCTCCACTGTAAATGGAGGGAGAAAAGTTCGGCTTCTCTCTGCCACAGCATTCACTATGAGCCCTTCTCGTGCTCATACACACATTTTTTCCTACCGGGTTCTGTGGGCATGGCTTTGGGGGGGGGGGGTCATGTGACTGAGTGGGCATGGCCATGAGTGACATCAAGTTGGCCACACCCACACAGTCACAGGAAACCCCTCCCCCACCAAGCCACGCCCACAGAACCAGTAGGGGAAAATTTTGAATGTCACCACTGGGTGACATTGACCCCATAGGAATTTGTCAACAGCAATTAAAATATTGAAGGACATATTCTTACACAGGAACAGGCATCAAAAACACGGTGACTCTATAAGACGGGATAGCGCTGGGGCGGGTGGGCAGGCCCAGCTGCTGGCCATAACTACCCATTCGCCTGAACCAGTCCGAACCAGCTGAATCCCACCCCTGAGAACAAAGATTCTCAGGTCCTAAGTAACCAATATAAATAAGAATTAAATTCAATAAGAGAAATAAAGTTATGGGCCCATAAAATGTTGGCCACAGTTCCACACATAATTAAGGTCATTAATCTGTATTACTGTCAGAGTTCCTTGTTTTCTGATATCTAAACACTAGAGAATATGATCTTTTACAACATTTCCATACTTTCATGTCATGTACAGAATGTCTTGTTCATTATAGGAGCTCCAAATTTCTCACTGTTTTCCCTACCTGCTTTTGGCAATTAGGGCTTTAATAAAGGATATTTATAAACCATTCTGTGAACACTTTTGGTTTTTAAGGATAATATATATTTTGCAATAATAGGAAACATCAATTTGCTTTCAACATGTATGTTTCTCATCTTCTCACACAGAAACTGCTTCCAACAAAAAGTTACAGATGCTTTTGTAAAGGTACAACAAGATGACCAAGTATTGTCTTACAGAGACACCTGTACTTGCACAGAATTTGTTTCCTGCCTTTGTTATTTTTACAAACAACTCAAGGCAGCAAACATATCCAACACACCTTCCTCCTCCTATTTTCCTCACAACAACCCTGTGAGGTGTGTTGGGCTGAGAGAGTGACTAGTCTGAGGTTACCCAACCCAGTTGACTTTCATGGCCAAGACAGGATTTGACCTCATGGTCTCTTCATTCTAGCCAAGTGCCTTAACTCATCTAGACCAAACTGATTTCATGCTTACGTTGACAATTTCCTTCCAACCAATGCCCCCTCAAATATTTAAGATCATATATGAAAACAAAGCTCTGTTCCAGTAGATAATTGTTGAGCTGGGTAGGTCCTGCTAGTGGAGCAGCTTCACATTTAATATGCTTTATCTTAAACAAGAACAGAGACTGATCAGATGTGCTACTAAAACAACAGCAGCACCAGTCTAAGTGAGAAAAATAATAATGTACTTTGAATATGAGACAGAACTGATTTAGATAAAAGTTTTCTTCTTGGAAAGTAGTTATCAGGCCCTGGAATAAATATGGAAAGGAAGGAAATTTTTAAACCTAAAAGAAAAAGAAAAAATATTTTTGGTATGTGTTGGGCAGAATTTCTGGAGCACTCTGTTCTGTTCTGTTTTGGTAGATGTTCAACATCTACCAAAGAAATTTCCAAGTACAGTATTTTGATGATATATTTCTCTGTTTTCTGTAACTTCTGGGATTCAGAATTATATTGGTTGTGAAAATGGAAATTCTATTTTTTTACCATGGCTGAAACTGACATGGATACCACAGAAATGCAACAATAGCCTTGGGTGGGGTTGAGATGGAATAAATGGAAATGGCTGAAGAGGGGAATTTGAACCACTCCTAACTTCTTGGAAGAAGCAGCGAGAAATACAGAGGAATTGTTTGGTTTTAGAAAAAAAAATTCTAAACTTTTCTAAAACCTGCATCCTCTGCAAATGAAAAACCCTTAATCTTAATCCACAAGGATTTAGGAAAATCATAGTGCACTTCCATAGGGAAATCTGTTCTTGGTTTAAGGGCATCTCAGTCATCAACTGGAAAATATCTCAAAGTGAGGAGAGGAGTGATGATAGATAACAAAGGGAATTGAGTTATCACCTACAACGGCTGGTCTTTGCGGTCCCACAACGAGTAAATCATATATTTTTTTCCCATATAACCAATAAGATTTATTTCAGAGAAACACTTTTGAGAGGGGAAAGAAACTGAGCTATGAAACGCTCCCTGGAAAGAAGGCGTCGACCCCTCCCAGCCCTTCCTACGTAGTCTGGGTGCTCCAGAAGGCAGTTTCTCAGTCAGGGCAGAGAACCGGAATGTGTCGTTGAAAAAGAGAGCCAAGCATCACTATCAACTGGGATAGAGCGCTCAAATCTCTAAATTGCAGGGTTTAGAAAACACTAATACAGGAGAGAGAGAGAGAGATACAAGCTCCGAGAAATACAATAATGCAAAAAAGGAGAAAAAGACTCACCAAAGTAGACAGTCTTGTCGCACTTGGGGCACTTGGATGCCATGATGGATAACAAAAATCTAACCACGAGCGTTTTCTCTGCCTGTCAGCCCCCCACTTACATGCTTCTTCTCTCATCCACCCACGCCAGCTGGAACACGCCTTAGTCGCATGTCCATTGGCTGCGCTCTCCAGTCAAGGGAGGAGAAGGTATGTAGATAGAGTCGACACTGGGTGGAGCTATTGGTTCCCCTCATCTCCTCCCTTTATTGACGAAAGAGCAAAAATAGAGCAATGGGATGCCTTCCTGCTGTATCCTTTCAAGCGTACAGAAAGGCAGCTTCCGGCGGCTGGGAAAATGAACTCTGCTTTGCTTCAAGTTCTTAAATTGGTTGCTGTCTGCTGCCTCAGTGGTAGTGCAATGGTAATGCCCACCAATCCGAAAGAAGGGTACACACTAAGAAGCAGCTTCTTCTCCTTTTAGCCAGTGCTCCCAAATAGCGTGGTGGGAAGACCTGGGCGTAGAAAGGTTATATTGTATGAACAGGTATCTAAACAGGCCGTGGGGGCTATTCTTATTTATGCAGTTTAGGGTTGCCAGGTCTGCTTCCAAAAAATAGGGGGGGGGGAGTAAGTAGTAAAAAAATTTTTTAAAAAAATTACAATTAAATTATATATTTTTTTACAAACAATTTACAGTAGGCCGTCGTATCTGTATTTGTTCTGTTGTTAATCCATGCAAAAGTAGCTTCCCAGTCTTTGGTGTATTTGCACACTCCTCTCTTTCGTTTTAAAGAATTCGAAATCTCACCGCTGTCACTCTCATCACTCGATGCCATTTTAGGTCAGTCGACACAAGCTACAATACATTTTAAAAATGTGAACTGTACATAATTTTATAATATATTTTTATTTTAATCTCATTAATTTTTTCGGAGAATCGAGTTCAATGGATATTCGATCTTTGTCTCATTCTAACTTATGAAAAAAAAGACAAAACGCGATTCTCCTATTCTTATTCTCTTAGACTGTACAGCTTTAGATTACGTACCATTTCATCATAAAGCTTTTGAATAAAAAAAATGTCCACTATTTTGTGAAAAAAAATAGTGAACATAATGTGAAAAAAGCGGACTGTCCGCTCAAATAGTGGACACCTGGCAACTACTCAGATAAGGCAAGGGTCAGCTGCTAAACTTAAAAGCTGCAATATCCACATGGAAAACAGTTACAAGACAGTAATGTGAAGTTTTTGTTTTTTTTTAAATTTGATTTATATGCCGCCCTTCTCCGGAGACTCAGGGCGGCTTACAATGTGTTAAGCAATAGCCTTCATACTTTTGTATGTTTATACAAAGTCAGCTTATTGCCCCCACAAACTGGGTCCTCAATTTACCTATCTTAGAAAGGATGGAAGGCTGAGTCAACCTTGAGCCTGGTGAGATTCGAACTTACAGTAATTGCAGACACTTGGTGTTAATCACAATGCTTTTAGTCTGCTGAGCCACCAGGCCCTTGTCAACTGTAAACTGGCTTAAGATGAGTTGGAGGCTTAAGATGAGTTGGAGACCAAGAAACTGCTGTCAAACTAAGGTCATAACGACTCAAAGTTGCCTATCTTCTATGCCACTCTCAGCCATTGTTGAAACTGCCGTAGCACGTTCCAGTCCAGATTCCAATGGTTTGCAATTATTGACTGATCTTGTGCTTCTCAGCTATGTGAGAAAACGCAAGCCTTGTTGACCGATGCATATACCTGCCTTCCTTTCTGGAATTGTTTCCTCCTCCCTAGTTCCCTTTCTTTTCCTACTTTCCGAAATGCTTGCACACAGAATAACCACATGCATCACGTTTCCTGAGTTCCTTCATTTTTTTGTTTTATTCCTTATTAAAGCATTGTTGTTTTGAGGTTATGACAAATAAAGCCAAGGGAATGCTTGGGTCAATAGAAACATTGTGGGTTCAAAGACAATAGATCATTTATTTCAAATAAATAAATATTACCTGATGACTCCGATTTGGCTTTCCCCTCTAGAGGCGATGATATACCTGACCCTTTATAACAGAAATAAACTATTAATTTACCAAGTTCTGTTGGATCCTTTAGGCAAAGTAAAACCTTGAAATACGCTGGTGGAATTAGGCTTGGTTGACATACAATCAGGTCCAATCCAGGACAGCTCAGGACAAAAACAAGGGAGGAATCTATAATTCCCTACAAGAACTTGATAAGATCTTGTTGGGAAAGGATGAGAAGGTATTATCCAAACTGTATCAATTCCTCTTAATGGATTGGATCGGAGAGGAGGTTATCAAGGACTCAATGATTGCCTGGGGGAGAAATTTGGGATATTCGATAGAGCTTGAAAAATGGGAAGAAATTTGGGGGAAAACCCTAAAACTAACAATGTCGGTTTCCTATAAGGAAAATACATATAAAATGCTGTATAGATGGCACCTCCCTCCGGTTAAATTATCGAAGATGTTCCCGGGAACCTCCCCGGTTTGTTGGAAATGTAACACCGCTATGGAACTTATTTTCATATCTGGTGGACCTGTCCCCGAGTAAGAGAATATTGGATCAGAATTCAAAAATGGATTTTAGAAATCATAGGATGTAGGATAAAATTGTTAGTTGCAATAACCTTGTATGTATATATGTAAAGTATTGTATTTTTAAAAATGAAAAAAAAAATTGAACCCAGAAACGTTTTTACTAGGCATGAAACCAGAGAATTTAAACAAATCTAATTGGTATCTCACTCTCCACATCATCATTGCAGCCAGGATCTCGTTTGCGCAAGAATGGAAATCCAAAAATATCCCATTGGAGGCTATGTTAACTGCAAAGATCATAGACTGTGCAGAGGCAGACAAGCTTACCGAACTTTTGCGAGATAGACAAGAATCGGGGCTATATATGAGTTGGGACCGCTGGTATGCTTGGCTGCAAAAAAGAAATCTTAAGAAGAATATAAAATAATAATCTTAGTGTGACTGTGGGTAAATATTTATAGGAATATTGCATGGCAGCTGAGAATTCTTTCTTCTGGATAATCTTTTTTTGATGATTTGGTTTAATGGAGGTTTGTACTACTTCTAGGCAAAAATTGATGCTTTAAAACTCTATATGGATTATATAACTCTGCAATTCTATCCATATTGCTATATTTTTTCCTTTAATTTTTAATAATTTTCAATAAAAATTAAAAAACAAAGACAATAGATCACTGATAGACTTCTACAAAATGTTTTTGAACGTGATTTGTGTTTTGTTTATTTTGTCTGTATGGTTGGTGTCACTGAGTCACTTGCTACTCATGTAGATGGGGTGAACTAGTATACTGGGTGCTCAACAGAGCTCCATAAATTCCAGCACTTAGTATTCAGTATTCTTATTGCACACATAGTTGCTCACTTTGCCCTTTCTCACTTTGTCATGACCAACCTCATACAGGAGAATGGAATCCCATCCACAGAGGTTTAGCCATGTTGTTCATAGCTTTCCTGCTGTGTTTTGGGTGCCTGCTACCCTTAAAGAGAAGTCCACACTGCAGACCTAATATTGTGTCCGAGCCCATATGTTTCTGTTAATTTGCTGGTGTTTTTTTTACCTCAGCTGTTGATTGCATGCTTAAATTGTTCAATGTTTTTGCATAATTTTTAATTGTTATTAGCTTCCAGAGGCATGAATTTGAGATTGACAGCCAAATGAATGTATAAATTATTCCACAGATCTCAGCTTACACAGCTGCACACAGATGGTTGGCATTCGTCTTCCCCACAGTTTGCATTCAGTCAACTGTAATTTTGTGAGTGGAAATCTGGTCGTTCTGGTAATGTGGAGTGGGGAGTGGGGTTCACCTCCCCTCATGTGTGCCTTAGTTTCTGCATAGCTGCACAACAATGATGTAAGCAGCCAATATGGTGGCAACCAAGAGAAATGTGTGCTACGCACCACTCTACAAAGTATGGAAGAAAGATTATTAACATGAATTAACATACATGCTTATAGATGCCATTCTGCCATGGTAGAACCATCATCTTTTCCCATCTGTAGGCCAAAGTCATGGCAGAAATACCAGTGGGAGTTATCTTTTATCCACTGCAGAGCCTTTACAGGATGTCTATGGAGATTCTCTGTCATTCAGGTCATAGTAGTCTCAAAGGTGCTTTTTCAAAAAGGCAACTCGACTGTTTTTTTCCTTGAGGAGGAGGAAGAAGACAGTTTACTTCTCATCCAAGAAGCTTTACCTGGATAGTGGGGGGATGGAAGGATAGGTTTTGACAGGATGGTGGAAGGGGTGAAGGGGGGGGTTGGAAGGAATGTAAGTGGAGGGTACTTGAGTGGAGGCCATTTGTGCTTGCTTGCAAAGCTCCACTTCCACTGCAAGTGGTGGGCCCTTGCAGTTGCCCGAAGCTCCACTCATGTGACCAAAGGGCACTTGTGCTTGCACCCGAAGCTCCATTCTTGTGAATGGAGCTTTATGTTTGAGCGCCCTCCGCTTGTGTGAGTGGAGCTTTGTATGTGTGCAAGGGCCCACTGCTTGCACAAGTGGAGCTTCATGCAAGCAGGCGCATGCTTTGCCCATAGCTTGCATGGCCCGGTTGCAAACAGGCCGCAGCCACTACTGTGCTGCAGGCTGTAGAGGGTTGGGGATCCCTGCTCTAACACAGTATAATGTTATCCATGTACTTCTAGGATATCCTGTGCACTTGTCCTTGACCAGACTTTGGGTTGAGCTAGGGATGGGCTTAGGCTGACCACAGCATGTTGACACATCATAGTTTAACTTTCTAGCCTGCTTTCCTCTCCTCCCCATAGCAAGAAAGCCAGAGGTATAATTTGGTGGTGTGTAATATGTGCAATGGTGGGGTTGGTCAAGCACTGGTTGTAGATACTGGAGGAATGGCAATGACAGGTGTGAAATCCAGCAGGTTCTGACAGGTTCTGGAGAATCGGTAGCGGAAATTTTGAGTAGTTCGGAGAACTGGCAAATACCACCTCTGGCTGGCCCCAGAGTGGGGTGGGAATGGGGATTGTGCAGTATCCTTCCCCTTCCATGCCCACCAAGCCATGCCCACAGAACCGGTAGTAAAAAACAACTGGATTTCACCAGTGGATTATGGCCACCAATATTATTTTTTTTTCTTTTCCATCCTCACATACTTGGGTTGCTCCTTTTTGTTGTTTTGGACTACTTACTGCTCCCTGTTTCTGTGCTCTGTAGACCCCAATTAGAAGTGTCTGAAGCCAACCTTACACATGGCACTGTTTATAGATGGAAGGCAGTTGTTTTAGCACATTATGGACATACAGAATGCTACATCTTACATTCACAGCCAGTGTCTTCTGATCTGTTTGGACTCTATCCAACAAGATGCAGTTCAGTGGTGACAAAAGAAAGGTCCTGCAGTTAGGCAAGAAAAACCAAATGCACAGGTATCAGATAGATGGCATCTGGCTCAACAGTAGTAACTGTGAGACTAGATAGGAAAGCAATGAAAGCTCTAGAGTGAGGGATTGGCCCAAAGGGTTGGGAATTTAGGTTATTTTCCTCAGTAAAGCAATGAGCAAACAAAATTTGATTTATTTGGCAGAATAAATGTCACATTGGTTCAGAAGGTAATTTATACCAATTCTAAATTCAGGAGTAAGTAATTCTTGTTTTTATGACAATGAATAGATTTGTTTCAGAATCTAACCAAGCAAAAAACAGAGTCAATTCAACTATAAATTTGGTCCATACAAAAACAATGTGTATAATAATTTTATCCAGAAATCTACTTCTGAACTCTATTGCATACAGTTTATTTGACTTATTTATTAATGATATTAAATTAAAACACTCTATTATTTATTTGTGAAAATTTATATGACCGCTCAACTGACTTTCATGACTCTGGGCTGCTTGCAATGATAAAAACCCAATACAAAAACAATAAGAAAGCAATATTTACACCCCCCCCCTCCAGTGACAACAATCACATGAACCATTTGACAGGCTCCATCCTACTTTGGGGTCCCCAGGCCTGTTGGCAAAACTATGTCTTCATGGCTTTGCAAAAGATGTGAATGATGTTCCATAGGGAGGGAGCCACCACAGCGAAGGCTCTTCTTGGTCCTGCTAGATGGACCTCCTTAGGAGAGGGGACACGTAACATTCCCTGTCTTCTTGCTTTTATAGGTTGGGTAGATGTGGCTGGAAAAAGACAATCCTTTAAATAATCTGGTACCAAACTATGTAGGGCTTTGAAAGTGACAAACAGCACCTTGAATTATAGCATATTTTAGCAGCAACAGGAATGAATACTTCATGTAATCATGCTACTGTATTTCATATTTCCACTGTAATATTGTGGATAATCCCCACTGAATTTTGGCAAACATTATCACATTAGTTAAGCAATAATTAAAAGGAAAATTATTGTACACGAGAAATATATATTCAGGAAAGAACAGTAGAGACAATAAAAATATTGCTGCAACCCAAATGCAAGTTTGATCACATCCTTAGAAAAAATACCCCTTCTTGTGGTTAGATGGGACCTACTCAACTCCACTTTATAAGCAATACTCCTAAGTAGTAAAAAAGAACTTATTCCCTTCTCAGGGCTATTGCCCTCTTATCAAAAGCTAAAAGGCATTTGGAGTAGAAGAGAAAATAATCATTCCAAAACAGTACAGACAAATGCTTTGCAATCAACACTTCAAATGGATAAGAGTCTGAGAAGAGGCACACATTCTCTGCATGCCATTGCAGTAACACTTGGTTGCTGCTGTCACATTTGAAAGAAGTATGTTCTCTTCCTTGAGTTAAGTACCATTCGTCAAGGAAGAAAATACCATGGCTTTTGTATTTAATAAAATTAGAAAGCAAGAAATTGCTGCAAGAGTATGCACGCCTGCAAGAAGAACATTATAATTGTGGAAATAATCTGTCCAATAGTTTGGAATTTAAGTACCAAATCATGATACATTATCTAGTTTGGAAATAAACAATTACCAGCCAAAACTTCCAAGGGAAAACAATGGTAATTTTATTCTCACTTTGCAAAGAGGGTGGACCACACACACTCAGGTACAGTGGACAGACCCTAAATCATCGATACATTTACCTTGTTTACAAAAGAAAAAAAAATAATTTTTAAAATTTAAAAAAAAAGAGTAATTTGGAAGGAAGGATCTAAACACAATACTGAAGTTTAAAACGTGTATGTTAAGAAGTCAAAGAAAAAGATATATTAGAAACTTTTGATTTTTAAAAAAGTGTTGTTTTTTTAAAAAGTTTAATACTTTGAAGGAAAAAAGGGTGAAAAAAAGCCCCCCCCTTTTTTAAGTAAGGTCAAAGAATTTGAAATAATACAATAAATTTTGTAAATAAAAATGGTGACAGTTCACAAAGGTTACTAGGTGCAAATTGAAATACACATTATTTCCATAGCAAGGAAGATAAAGCAGGAATGGTTAAATTGATTGCTTTATTTAAAGAGGAAAATATGTTCTTATTTGGATATCACTTCTGGAATTTGTGCTTGTGAAGAAAAAAATGAAACTTTGATCTTGGTTTTGTTGATTAGAAAGATTTGGTGTTATAGAAATGGCTAGTTATATATTAATGTGTAAAAGCAAAAAGTTGAGGCTGGAATGTGTTTATCTTGTACTGTGCTAGGAAGAGTTGGAAGTCAATGCCCCCTTTTCTTTCTTTTTCTCTTCCCCCTTCTTTTTCACACCCCCTTTCCCTTTCCCTTCCTTAATTTCCTATTTCTTAATCTGATTCTTCTCTTTCTTGTAATTCTTTGGTTAACCTATCCATTTCAGCGCATTCTAAAAATTTTTCTATTACTTCTGTAATAGAATAAATCAGATTATTACAAAATTGGTTAAATAAATAAATATAATTGGTTAAAAATAAGAAATATACAAAAAAATATAGGGGGAAATATTACCGATTTAAATATATAAATATATTAAAAAAATGTTATTAGATTAAGGAGAGGTGAAGGAATATATTATAAGTAGAATTGTAGAATGTCACTTTGGAAAATGCTTAAGAAGAAATTATAATCTTTTTGTGTATATGTTGTATAAATGTTTGTTGTGTATATGTTATGTTTGTCTTTTTTAATATTTACATTCAATAAAAATTTTTTTTAAAAAAAATAATTTCCTATTTCTTTTCTTTTTTTGTATTTTATATAATAAAAACAAAAATAAATGGTAAAAAAAATTTAATACATTTGCCTTATATTCTCTAGTACCGTTACAAATTTACCTCCCACCTTTTCCTCATTGGTTTAGTACTCATGCCATTACAACCTATCCAAAGTATCAAAAGAGAATACATTATCTCCGCCCCGATTACATCACCCATTACTCTAATTCTATTGCCCTCTGCTCTTATTTACAAATTATCTTTTATGGTTCTAGTTCCTAGGGGTTGTCTGTAGAGTAACTATTATATCAGTAAATTCTGGTTAAGGCCGGTTTTTAGCATAGCAGAGACCTTCCTACATACAATTCTCAAGCTTCAACTGAGCTCATGAGATTAGAAACATATACAATGTATTTTCTTCACAGGCCAGCATGTCTTCTTACAATTCTGTAAAAACAATATGCTCCGTTTCCCACAATCCTTCCACTTTCATTTTACAATCAATATTGATTTTTACATACATTTTTCTCAAATTGTTGCAAAATATTTTGAACCTCTTCACTTTCATTTTTCATTTTCCATCTAACCGTACAGTCTTTACAAGAAGTTATCATTATTTGTCCATGCTGTACACAACAACACATAATCATTCCAATGACCAATATTAAAATTCCCAACATCACTAATTGTTTTACCCATCCGGCCAAGTTAGGGATCCAATCACTGAGTCCTTTTAAGGGATTCCAACCATCCCTCCCTATGGCCCTAGTCTTTTCTTGTAATTTATTTATTTGTTCATGATGTTTTTCAATTAGTTCAGAATAATCAGGTACCTCTTCACTACTATTATGTCACTTTGAGTTATATTTATTATCCCATCCATAATATTGGTGTAATTATTTATTCTTTTCATCATTTCCCATCCCCACCCCTTTTCTCGGGTTTTCACAGTGGTTTCAGTGGTTAACAGCACTTGGAATGGTCCCTCCCAGTTTGTAACTTTTCCTCTTTCCAAGTTTTGATTAGAACCCGATCTCCAGCTCTATAAGAATGCACTGCAAAATCCAAAGTTGGGGTTTGAGCCAAAAGTCCTTTGTTCCTGAGGTAAGACAAAGACAGCCCCAGTATACAGTTCTTTACAAACCTATCATATTTGTTTCATATTGTGAAATCTCCCCCACTCTGCCCAAGTATGGTAACCCAAACATCATTTCATAAAATGGAATACCAGTTTCTCCTCCTTGGTTTAACAGTATCCCATACAATTTGTAGGAAGGTCTCTTCCTTCTTTTTCTCTTTGAACAAAAACCCCCAATTCTTTTTCCATCTTTTGTATAAATTCTTTTTCTTACAGTATTGCTTGACTTAACGTCCATCTCCATTTTCTTGTTTGTCCTTTCCATACAACTTTCATCGGATTATGATCTGCCCAAACATTAGGTTCTATTTCTATCTCTTGCACACATGCAAGAGTATGTGCATGGTATGTCATCCATACCATATCTATTCTGGATCAAGATTTATACCTACTTGAATGGAACGTATATTGATTTTTCTTAGGATGGGTCTCTCTCCATGCATCTTGCATTCCTATTTCTTCCATCATTTAAAAAAAAGGTTTTTGAAAGTGTTTTCCTGGCTTTTTTACTTATTTTGCTGCTCATATAGTCAAATTCTACATCTACAATTGCATTAAAATCTCCTACTACACAAATATTTTCATATTCCAGTTCTATAATTTTCTTGTGTAGTTTTCCATAAAACTCAACTTGCTTATTATTAGGTGCATATATCCCTATCAACAGTATTTGTTTTTGATTTATTGTTCCTCCACTATAAATATTCTCCTTTCTTCATCTTCAAAGATTTGTCTCACCTTTATTTTTCTTTAATGTACAGAGCCACCCCCCCTTTTCATTTGCTGCGCTAATGAAAAGTATAGTTTCCCAATTTTGGGGTACTCTAATAGCTTACTATCTTGTTTTTAATGTGGACTTCTTGAAGGCAGATTAAATTTAATTTTAATTTCTCTAATTTATTGAAAATTCTTTTTCTTTTTATTGGTGAATTTAGTCCATTTATATTAATTGATAGTAGTTTTGTTTCTTCTTCTATTGTTTAATATAGATAGGTTTTGTTTTTCTAGTTGATCTTATTTCTCTCTGTTCTTTCTGTCTTGTTCCTTTTCTTTCTCTTCTATCTTTTTCCTCTGTTTTGGTTTCTTCTTGTTGTATGTTTCCTTCTGCTGTCACCTCCAACATCTTTGCTTGCTCCCTTTTCTACTTCATGTGCTGTGAAATACTGATCATATAATTGTTGTGCACTCTCCACCAGGTCGAGTCTGTGTCTTTTTTCCCTCCAAATCACCTGTTCTGTCCTAGGCTTCCCTAGATTATGCACAAACTTAGTCCCAGCAAACCTCTTTAATTCATACGGCTGTAAATTACTTTCATTTACAGTTCACAAGGCTTGATAAACAGTCTTTCAGAGGAAGGTTATCAACAACCATGTATCTCACATGGAATGCTGCCAAAGAGCTAATTTCCAGATGCAGTGCAAGGCCAAACTTGGCACAGAGTCACAAACAGAATTTTCAAATCTTGGATCGGTCAGATGAACTAATTGCTTCCTGCAAAAACTCATGTCCCGTTTGCTTCTCTTTTATATCTTATGAGAGGGGCCAATCATCTCCAAACCTTACTCCCAAGTGGACTCTGTTTCCTTAATTGTTCCTGTCTCCTGGCAGCTCTGCACATGCGCACACTAGGAACAGGCTCATGCTATTCTTCTGCCTCGCTGATGCCAGACTCCGGAGATTCCGGAGACATCAAAGAATTACCAGATGGCCTTGGCCCCTCTCTGCCTCCAACTCAGAGCCATCGTCCGAGCCTTCCCCAGAGTCCAGGACTGGCCCACGTTCCTCCCCAACCACCTCACTGTCCAAATCTTTTGCCAGCTCTGCTGGCCGCAGGCAGGCCACAACATCACCAATATTCCCTCAGGTATTAGTCATCTAAAGTTTACCTCATATTTAATCAATTGTCTTGTCAGAAATTGGTACTGTCTTCTTGTGTCTCTTACTCTTCTGGGTGTCTGCTTCAAGACTACTATTTCTCTTCCTTTGTATTTCAATGGTGCATCTCTTGCTCTTTGGAGTATTTCCGTTCTTGTTGCCTTCTTTGAAAATTTCACGTGTACCTCTCTGGGAAGCTTGTTTCTTCTCACATAACTTGTATATACTCTGAATACTTCTTCCATTCCATAGCGAGCTTCCTGTTTGTCTATTTCCATCGCCTCTGCCAATAATTCTGCCATTTTCTTGGCAAGGTTTTCCCCTTTTTCCTCCTCAACATTCTGGAATCTTAGAAAATATTCTGCCTTATCCATTTCCGACATGATTATGGTTCGTTCAAGGTCATTATCTACCTTAGATAGTTTATTCTCCATCTCTTCTACATTCTTATCTGTTTGCCTTTTCTTCCACTTTCTGGATCAATTGTTCATTTTTAGTAATTATTTGCTGGATATTGTCTATTTTATCTTGCATTTTTTGTTCCATCTTTTCAATTCCTATCTGCCATATCCTCATGATTCTTAGCCATGGCTCCTTGTAGTGATTCTTGTAATGATTGAATCACATTTTTTATCTCTAACTGAAAAGTGTTAAATTTTTCATTCTGCAATATGGTGTCTATAGAGCACTGAGTTGCCGGGCTCGATGCTGTGGATGATACACCTGATGATGGCACAGATGATGGTTTTTACCTCCCTGTTTTACTTGAATTTATATTACTTGTAATTTTGATAGTATAAAATACTCAAATATTTTAGATAATTATTATTATTTAACAGAGACAACCAATCAATAACTCAACAATCAATAATAATACTATAAATCAAACACAATTGTCACTATGTCCAACTTATAGAATATACCTGATATTGTTTTGACTCCGGTCAGAGGTTTCTAAAAGCATTTTTTTCTGCAACCTCTTCGGCCAAGGGGGTTGTAGAAAAAAAAATGCCTTTAAAAGCCTCTGACGATCCCAACTGAGTTGCCTGATCGTCAGAGCTTTCTAAAAGCATTTTTTTTCTGCAACCTCTTCGGCCAAGGGGGTTGTAGAAAAAAAAATGCCTTTAAAAGCCTCTGACAATCCCAACTGAGTTGCCTGATCATCAGAGGCTTCTAAAAGCATTTTTTTCTGCAACCTCTTAAGGTTGTAGAAAAAATGCTTTAAAAAAAAAAAAGTTGGCCACACCCACCCAGTCACATTACCCCACCACCACCAAGCCATGCCCACAGAACCGGTAGTAACAAATTTTAGATTTCACCCCTGAACTTAACTATCTAATTGACTAAAGTAAACAAAGGTATAGCATCAAACAATACAAACTTAACTATCTAATTGAGTAAACAAAGGTATACCATCAAACAATGCAAACAATGAGGTAGACACAAAGCATGCAAAGTCTGAGGTTCAATCTGTAAGTTCTTAAGTTTGGCTTTCCTTTGCAGCAGTACCAAGTCAGTGATTGGCCTCGTGTAGAGCTTCTTGGTGGAAGTCAGTGGGTCGTGGCCTGACTCTTGTGGCTTCATGATCTGAACTTTGACTTGGCGAACTAGTCCATCAGAGCTGGGTAAGACTTGGTGCACAAGTCCCATTGGCCATGAGTTCCGATGCGCGTCCTTGTCTTTTAACAAGACAAAATCTCCTTCCTTGAGGCTAGGCTCTTTGGTCTTCCATTTGCGGCGATCCTGTAGGGTAGACAAGTATGACAGGTAGACATGTGAGAGCGAATACACACCTGCTCTCACTCCTCACTCTCAGCAAGTTTTTTTCTACCCTATTGATCTTTCAGGTGTGTTTAAAGGGAAACTCTCAAAAAGAAAGAAAGAAAGAAAAATAGTCAAATCACTCTCACTTCAATGTCACACGTTGTCTCTTTACTTCCTCTTCTGTTGCGGCTGCCCCAGCTTCCTAGCGACTTCTATGGTCGCTTTCTGCACTGCCCGGTTTGAGGAGCTTCTTCCGGTCCAGCCAGGGAGTTTGTGATCTCCCTGTACTGACCAGTCCATGCTCATCTTGTTTGTCATCCCTACAGGATGACTTAGGTCACTGGGGACCACCAGACAGTGGAGATATCGATGAGTCCCTGAGAGACCTCAAAGAGCCCATCGTATTGCCGCGATGCTGGCAACGCCTCCGCAAATGTTGATTTTGGAAGTACTACATCAGGGTAATCATTGGGGACTAAGGTATGATGTGACTACTATGTAAAAGAGTTAGTAAACAAATTCTGCACATAAAGAAAAGAGAGGTCAACTTTAGCGTGAGACCATTTCAATGCATTCAAATTGATTTTATTAAACTACCTTAAGTGGGGAGACTTAAATATTATAGTGGGTCACTTGACCCACTTATCCAGCCATGAGAGCCACTGCAGCAATAGTCACCAACATTATATTGGAATAGATTATACCTAGATATGGAGTAGTAGAAGCTATAGACAACAACCAAGGGCCTCATTTTACTGCAAAAGTGCTTCAATCAATCATGGAGGCAGTGGGAATTCAGTGGGAATGTCATGTTCCATGGAATGCAAAATTGTCTATGCCGTGAGCCAAATCTTTACCCTTGGCCTTGCCTTATGAAATGATGTTTGGATTTCCACATTTGGACAGAATGGGGGAAATTCCACAATATGAAACTAAATATATGTCTGTAAAGAACTGTATACTTGGCCTCTCCTCTTCTTTATCTTGCCTCAGAAACAAAGGACTACTAGCTGGATCCCTGCCTCTCAATTTTGCTGTTCATAAATTCCAGCCTGGTGATTGGGTCCTGATAAAACCTGACATGAGGAAAAACTTACCCAAGCCTGGGACAGGTCCTACCAAGTCCTGCTGACCACTGAAACAGCAGTCCAAATTAAAGACAAAGGATGGACCACTAGACACGTGTAAAAGGACCAGTGGAAGAACTTAAGGAGTGGAAAGTGGAGAAGACCCACTGGAGAAGACCCGCTGAGAAGAAACATTCCCCAAAACTGATGTGGTCATTGTGGTATGAATGGGTTTTGTTTGTGATTTTTCTTGTTGCAGAAGTAGCAACTTTTTGGTCTTTCCGGCCTGAGTGGTGGCCTCTCTTATTCGATCTGAAGATTCCAAAAGCAGCTGTGCAACTTCGCACTCTACAGATTGTGTTGGTTCTGTATCACTGAATGTTGTGAATTATTGTTGTGATTGTGAACTGATACATGCCTGTGGGGAATAGTGGGGACACTTTGATTGCGGAAATGTGCAAAGAATTGCTCCCCATATAAACTCTATATATTGGGGCATTGAATCAGATCAACCTGACATGAACAAGTAGTCCTAGGAGTTAGTGATATCATAATCCCTGAAGATGTAGAATGGATTGATTTGATGCAATGGTTCAATATTTGGGACTAATTTACTTATGGGTAGGAATAATAGGAAGAAAATATAAGGCAATGATAAGTGTAAAAAATCATATATTACAATCAAGGATGTTTTCTTTGCTTAATGTAAACTTTCAGTCTGGAATTAACCTGACACAATCTAGTAACCCATTTGAAAATATAACTAGACTGAGTGGGTTATGGATGGATGTGGCTACTGAAATTCTTAACTGGCATGCTCCAGATGGCTTACAGTATATGGTTTTTATTGGATATGTGGAAAGTTTGTCTATGTGCAATTGCCTAGATGATAGTGGAACATGTGTATTAGGAACTGTGAAACCTATTTTTTTCTTTTTTTTCTACTGCCCATACAACAAGGTGGCAGACTAGGTGTACCTGTACCTGTATGACAGAATAATTCAGGTATACGGACAAGCCACCTGGGCAGAAGATGGAATGTATGGTTATAGAACTCCCATTTATATACTGAATAGAATTATAAGGTTACAGGCAATGCTTCCAATAGTAAATGATAAAACTGCTATTGCTTTTAATTTAATACCTAAACAGCCTACTCAGTTTAAAACACTATTTGTTAGCAAAAGAAAGAGGTGTGTGTGAAAAATTTAATATCATAAATTGTTGTTTGCAAATAGATGATAAAGGACAAACTTTAGCAGAGATAACTGCCAAAGTGGGGAAGGTAACATCCCACACAACCTTTCACTGGAATAGTTGACTTCATCTGCTTTGGCAGTCTCTTCTCTGATTGGAAAAGGATTGGATTTCTAGTATTGTTAACCTTTGGAGGTCTCCTCCTCCTCCCGTTTCATCCCTTTAATCCAGCACATAGTTAAATCAACCTTCACTGGGATGATAGTTATAGCTTCCTCTGTGTCTGCTACCCCTCCTGATAAACCAGCAAATATCATGGTCCTGTTCTGCCCCAGCTACGGACCCCAAAGAACACAGCACACACAGTCTATACAAAACTTAAATTTACTAAAATAACTCAGTCTTTTCCAAACAAAGGCTGTTAATAAACTTCTTAACAGCCTACAAGAAACCAAAGATAAAGTAATCACAATCTTACTAAGGTTGGCAGAAAGCCCAGAAGCAATTTTGCAGAGAATCCAGACGCAAAAGAGAATGAACTAAAGTTGTTCCCTACAACTTGCGTTCCTCCTTAAATAGGCTAAGGGAGTGGCCAATTAGCCCCAAGCCTTACTCTCGAGGAGATCTCCTCCTGAGGAGCCACTCCTACCTTTTGGCAGCTCTGCGCGCCCGTGCATCGAGAAGAGGCTCCTCCTCTTCATCCTCTTCACTTAAAGGAGCTTCTGGAGGTTCTGAAGGCCCTGGGTGAATCCCTGCCTCTGGCACCACATCTTCTCTAGCCTCCTCATTGTCTGTGAGTTCCAGCACAGGTCGCTGACGGACCACAACAGGTCCTCAACACCATCCCCATTACATATACTCCCCTAATCTACCACTGACAGGACGCATCCTGTTCTAAAAGAAAAGGAAGGAATGAAGGGACATAATAATAATAGAATAGGTAGAATTAGCGGGACATAATAGCAGAGTCAGTAGAATTAGTTTGACTTGCTGTTTTGCTTCTGTAAAAATTACTTTATTAAGAATTGGAATTGCCTTTGCCATTTGCTTCTACCAGTGATCTAGCTTCTGTTATGATGTAACCTGGCAGGGTTACATCAGACCAATACCCATGTTGCTAAAAAGAGCCTCATTTATTTATTTATTATTGAATTTCTATACCGCCCTTCTCCCTGAGGACTCAGGGCGATGTACAGCCAAAATTAAAAAACATGCAGGACAAATATTAAAAAAACAATTAAAAGATATATAAATTTGGCCCAATTAAAACTCATTACCAATTAAAATGTTTAAAACATTTAAAAACAGTTAAAAATTTCATCTTAAGCCAGCCCGGCTTGCTTGAAAAAATGGGTTTTAAGGGCACGACGGAAGGCATTGAGGTCCTGGATTCTCCTTATCTCTGGGGGGAGCTGATTCCAGAGGGTAGGTGCCCCCACAGAGAAGGCCCTCCCCCTGGGGGTCACCAGCCTACACTGTCTGGCTGATGGCACCCTGAGGAGGCCCTCTCTGTGGGAGCACACGGGTCGATGGGAGGTCGTCGGTAGCAGCAGGCGGTCTCGAAGATAGCTAGGCCCTATGCCATGGAGCGCTTTGAAGGTGATAACCAACACCTTGAAGCGCACCCGGAAGACCACCGGGAGCCAGTGCAGCTTGCGCAGGAGCGGTGTTACATGGGAGCGCCATGCTGCTCCCGTCACTACCCGCGCTGCTGCGTTCTGGACCAGCTGGAGCCTCCGGATGCTCCTCAAGGGGAGCCCCATGTAGAGAGCGTTGCAGTAGTCAAGGCGAGAGGTGACGAGGGCGTGAGTGACTGTGCACAGGGAATCCCGATCAAGAAAGAGCCGCAACTGGCGAGTCAGGCGAACCTGACAAAAGGTCCCCCTGGTAACAGCCATCAGATGTTCCTCCAAGGACAGCTGCATATCCAGGAGGACTCCCAGTTTGCGAGCCCTCTCTGTGGGGGCCAATGACTCGCCCCCAATAGTCAGTGATGGAGTCAACTGACTATATCGGGATGCCGGGAGCCACAGCCACTCAGTCTTGGAAGGGTTGAGCTTGAGCCTGTTCCTCCCCATCCAGACCCGCACAGCCTCCAGGCACTGGGACATCACTTCAAGGGCATCGTTGGGGTGGCCTGGGATGGAGATGTACAGCTGGGTGTCATCAGCGTACTGGTGGTATCTCACCCCAAAGCCACGGATGATCTCACCCAGCGGCTTCACATAAATGTTGAATAGAAGGGGCAAGAGGACCGATCCCTGCAGCACTCCACAAATGAGAGGCCTCGAGGTCGACCTCTGCCCCCCTGCCAACACAAACTGCGACTGGTCGGAGAGAAAGGAGGAGAACCACCGTAACACGGTGCCTCCCACCCCCAACTCTTCCAGCCGGTGCAGCATGATACCATGGTCGATGGTATCAAAAGCCGCTGAGAGGTCTAACAGGACCAGAACAGAGGAGCAACCCCTGTCCCGAGCCCTCCAGAGATCATCAACCAACGCGACCAATGCCGTTTCCGTGCTGTGCCCAGACCTGAAACCCGACTGGAACGGATCTAGATAAGATGTTTCCTCCAGGAATTGCGGAAACTGTCGTGCGACCACACTCTCAACAACCTTCGCCATAAAGCGAAGGTTGGAGACAGGACGATAGTTGGCCAATATTGCCGGATCCAGGGACGGCTTCTTGAGGAGAGGCCTCACCACCGCCTCTTTCAAGGTGGTGGGGAAGTAACCCTCACTCAACGAAGCGTTAATAACACCCTGGAGCCAGCCTCGTGTAACCTCCCGGGAAGCCAGTACCAACCAGGAGGGACACGGGTCCAGTAAACATGTGGCCGCACTAAATCTCCCCAAAATCCTGTCCACATCATCGGGAGTCACAGCATCAAACTCCTCCCAGATAACATTCTCAAGACTATTCCTCGTCACCCTGCCCTGATCAACCCAGTCAGAGTCCAAATCCCCCCAGATCTGAGCGATTTTGTCATACAGGTATTGTCCGAAATCCTCCGCCCTGCCTTCCAAGGGATCCTCCCGCACTCCCGGATGGAGCAGGGAGCGGGTTACCCTGAACAGGGCGGCCGGACGATTCCCTGATGATGCAATAGAGGCAGAAAAGTAATTAAACTTTGCCGTCTTTATCGCCACTAGGTAGGCCTTAATATGCGACCTTACCCGTGTTTGATCAGATTCAGCGAGACTGGCCCTCCAACCGCTCTCCAGGCATCTTTTCCGGCGCTTCATTTCCCTCAGCTCCTCAGTGAACCAAGGAGCCGCGCGGGATCGGCACTGGGTCAGAGGCCTCAAAGGCACGACTCGGTCCAAGGCCCCACCAGCCGCCCGGTCCCAGGCGGCTACCAGCTCCTCAGCCGAGTCATGTGCTAGAACCTCAGGAAATGGCCCAAGCTCCGTCTGGAACCTCTCAGGATCCATCAGGCGCCTTGGGCGGATCCATCTAATTGGATCCGCCTCCCTGCGGCGGGGGACAGTGGTTCAAAAATCCAGGCGAAGGAGTGAGTGGTCTGTCCATGTCAAGGGTTCCACGTCTATATCCCCAATAACAAGACCACTCAACCACTGGACAGAGACAAAAATCAGATCCAGAGTGTGACCTCCCCTGTGAGTAGGGCCATGAACTAACTGGGTCAGGTCCATGGCCGTCATGGAAGCCATGAATTCCCGAGCCATCTCAGACGTTTCACCAACGGATGGCAAGTTGAAGTCACCCATGACTAAGAGCCTGTGTGTATCTACTGCCACCGTGGCTACCACGTCGAGTAGCTCAGGTAGGGCTGTTGCCACGCGGCAGGGAGCCAGGTATGTAAGCAACAAGCCCATCTGAACCCCACGACCCCACCTCACAAGGAGGGACTCACATCTGGCTATCTGAGGCACAGTGGTCTCCCTAGGACCCAGATCCTCGTTAATAATAACCGCCACCTCATCTCGAGTCTTACTCTCTTTGACATCTCAGTGGCTCAAGGAAACTTCTGAGACCTCACACACACATAGATTCCTTCTCAACATTTTATGGCTTATTACCTGTGACATAAAGTAGCGTCTCCTGAATGTATCAATCTCAATCTGATTCTGGGCATATTTAAATTCCAATTCTAAATACACATGACTGGGAATAATAATAAAAAATTCCTGAGCTTTCTTGCGTAAGATGTTTTATCTGATTCTGTGCAGATAACTTATTTCTGAATAACACCGCTTAGAAACTCTGCTTAGAAACTATTTGATTTACAGGCCATCTACAAAGACTTGTGGTGCTCGGTGAGCTTAACTATTGTGTGCTTGGGAGTGAAATCTTAACAAGGTCAGTAGCAATGAAAACTAATTACAAGGTAATTTTACACCCTGCTGCTGAGGAGCCAGACTTGCAGAGGCAGTGAATATCCACCTTCCCCAAGATGTGTGGGGTTAGGATATGAATCTTAGAGTCCCTCACAAGAGGATCAGATGCAAATATAAAGTTTACCAACCATCATTGGTGTGTTGGTGCGCGCACTACAGAAAAAGAAAGGGTAGTGTGGAGACAAAATAGGACGGGCAAGTGTAGTTCTTCCCCATCTAAGATATCAACTGTTGAAGAGCACTTAAGGGAGGTGGGTTCGATAGAATATCAAGGATGGCTTCTCTTCAAAACTGGGGTTCACATATCAAATTGCGCTGCAGTAGGTGCTGAAGAGGGCTAAATCTATCACAGACCCACCCACGCATCAAATTCTGGAGAAGAAAAGGGAGGCTTTTCCCTTTGCTTTGCTGCACAGCACAGCTGCCGAGGAAGCACTAGAATGCTTTCAAAAGCAGTTGGTCTGGCTGCTCCGGAAAGTGGAAGGAACCTTTGCACAGCCCCGACCTGCCTGAAGGATAGAGAGGGAGCAAATCTGGCCAATTTTTGGATGCTCCTATTTAAACGGAAATGGTGACTTTCAGCGAAATACTAATGGTAAAGCTAAGGCCAGTTCTTTAGGCTGCAGTCCCAGGGGACTTGCTTGTTTCCAGAGAGCAAACACAATGGGAGGAGGAGGCTGACCCACAACAGCAGACCTCTCTTTCCAAGAAAAACAAATGCTGGACGAGTGAGAGAATCTGGCTGTCAGCATTCCAAGTAACACCCTCAACGAAGGAAGACTCCGAGGCTCAAAGTTCCTCAAAATTCCATTTTATTAAGAGATGTCATATTGGCACATCTGGGAAACCCAAATCTGAAAGTTTCCAGGTTTTCCCCACCCAAAGGAAAGTCCAAGTCCCTTCCCAGCAAAAGATCTCCCCCACCAGGGGGACCCTTTGGCTTATCAGGGTATTTATCATGGAATTGTTTTACTAGCCTGTCTGCTTTCACATCCCAGTTTTTAACCCAAGTAGCTTCAGACAAAGGGTACCTTTTCCAATGAACTAAATATTGCAATCGACCTGTATATAATCTAGAGCAGTGATGGCAAACCTTTTTCTAGTTGCATGCCAGAAGTGTGTGTGTGTGCGCGCAATAACACCTGCGCGTGCCAGCACCCATAATGCAATGCGACCCACCAGGCATGCGCATACACATGTGACACCCCACGCATGCACCACACATTGCGCACACTCCCCCATGCATACGTTCTACATTGCGCATGCGCAGTCTCCCACATGCGCTTCGTGCCTCCCCACCGCGACTTATTTTGGGTTTTTGGGAGCAGGGATTGAAGCGCAAGAACCGGCTCGGCTGGGAAAAAGGGGGTGGGGGAAAGATCTGCTTTGGGGCTTCCCTTCTCCCAGCCGAGCAGACTGTCCAGGGGCAGGGATTGAAGCCGGCAATTGCTGCTTCTGGCACAACAAGAACCGCTGTTGCCAGGGATGAGGGGGTGCCAGCGCCAGAAGCAGCGGGCTGGGGCTTCAATCCCTTTCCCTGGACAGCCTGCTCGGGTGCGGAGACAGGGAAGCCACAGATCACAGATCCTTCCCACCACCCCCTTGCACCCGGCGGCGGCGGTTCTTGCGCTCCCCTTCCCCAGCGATGGCAGGAGCAGTTGGCGGGGGAGAGAGGGTGGTGGCAGGCTGCAGCAGCAGGCTGGTCGCGCTGGCTACAAGGCAGCAGCGGCTCCTCCTCCTGCCACCCTCGTGCTCCAGGCAGCGTCCAGGCAGCCATATCTGTCCTCCCACTGCGCCAGCCCATGTGAATTCCAGGCAGCACAGCTGCAGGGCCTTTCCTCACAGTGGCGATGGTGTGATGAGGCAAGCAGGCAGCTGGGCATAGGGGAGTGACTGGTGGCAGTGCTCCTGGCTGGCAAGGGGTGATCCCGGGGCTGTATGCAGGCAACGATGGCATGGCCGGTGCGCACCTGCATTAAAGGCCAGCTGATTGTCATGCACGCATGCGCACCAGTAACCCACAGACTAGCTGGCTGGTGCGCATGCATACCCTGGAAACCCGGAAGAGGAATAGGCGACGTCACGTGTGCCAGGCAACATGGCTCTGTGTGCCACTTCTGGCACGCGTGCCATAGGTTCGCCAACACTGATCTAGAGTCTAAAATCTTTTAAACTTCGTAATGGGTTTCTCCTTGCACCACCATAGGTTTGGAAGGTGGTCTTAAGTGGCCTGCGGTCTTAATCTAGACCAGCAGTTCTCAACCTGGGGGTCGCGACCCCTTTGGGAGTCGAATGGCCATTTCACAGGGATCACCAAAGCCCTCTCTTGCTCCCCCCACGCCTTTACTCACCCTCACTCTCTGCTCTGTTGGATCGCGGGCCGTTCGCTTACCCCGCCCACTCCCAATCTATTGCTGCCTCCTGAGTCCCAGCTGATGGCTAGAGGAAAAAAAACTGCTTAAATTCTTGCCGCGGGGCTGTGTTAAATTGCTGGCTCCCTCCGCACCACTATTTATTGCCAATAAATAGTGGTGGGCAAGGGGCGGGCAAGCCAGCAATTTAACAAATGGTTTGGTGTTTTTTGGTAATTTTATTGGCCCGTGGAGCTTCAGCATATGCTAATTAGCCCTTGATTAGATGGGCTCCCGACTCAGCTGATTTGCTCTCAGCTGTTTTGCTCAGGGCTCTGCTGCTTACTGGAGCAGATTTTTTTCCCCCTAGCTATGCTGAAAAACGAAGCTGAAAGTAAAGCAGGCTGTTGGCTTTGCTGTTGCTGCAATGTTGGAAAATTAGCCAGGCAGATTTCTTTTCTTTTTCCTCACCAAAAAAGGTAGGTGCAAACAATGGGAAATTTAGGTAAAAAGAGGAGAGTTCAAGATTTTAAAACACAAAAGAAGAAAAGCTCTATTTAATTAGGGAATTGTAATAACTGAGATACTATTAATTGTATATTGTGTTGAAAGCAGAAATGGTTAAGTTGTGGTTTGGAGGAATATATGGGAGAAATTATTTGGTTTATTATTATTGGTAAATATAATTAATTGATTTGTAAGAAATTGGATTGCATGGAAATAATTGGAATATTCATGTTCATATTGATTAATATACAAAAAAGGTAGTTATATAACTAATTGATTTATATTAAAATGTTGAATTTATATTAAACAACTGAAATATTACATAATTAACCAATGTGAGGATGGATATTTTTATTTATTTATTTATTTGTTCTTATTTCTATACCGCCCTTCTCCAAATAGGACTCAGGGCGGTGAACAGCCAAAGTAAAAAACAATACATACAAAATTTAAAAGCAGTTTAAAATAATTAAATATTTTGGGCGTAAATTAAAACAACCCAATTTAAAATCAATTTAAAATTTAACTGAAGCCAGATTTAACTCAAAAATAGATGACAATGGGAAGGGGTATAATATAGAATAGAAGGGAAAAATTGAATTTGATTAACATTAGAGATGAGGATGAAGGGTAATATTGGTTTTTTACAAAAATAGATGAGGAATAAATATGGCAAAAAGGAAATATAGAAATTGTAAATTTAATTGAAATGACTAAACACTGTTTAAATTTGTGAACCGGCCAAATACTCTGTTCAAAGAAAATACATTGTATGTTTGTATGTGTGTTTCTAATTATTGTTATTTATTCATATTTGTTCTCTTTTATTCTTTAAAGTTTAACAATTCATTCTTTATCTTAATATTTTTATATTTGTTTGGGGTTGGCTTTCTTCCCTTTCATCTTTTTTATTGTACGGCAATCTTTCTCCTCAAACCTACCACCTCTCTCTTTTCTTTCCTTCTTACTTTCTCTTCCTCCCCCTCTTCTTCTCCTCCCTATTTCCTCTTCCTTTCTCCTTCTCCTCTCTTCCTCCCTCTCTTACCCTCACTCCTACTCTAATTTCCCTTCCCTTCCTTCATCCCTCTCTATTGCTGTATCCTTTTATGCATATGGACTACTCAGAGGGCTGAAAAAGTTATTTCTGACTGGTCCTCGCACTTTTGACCAGTCCTTGAACTTACGACTGTCCTCACATTTTACATTTTTGCCCTGTCTTGTCACCATGGTAAAGAGAAGCAGTTGTGAAATGAGTGACATTGTTGTTAAGAATGCTACAATGGGCATAAATGATGACCAGTCATAAGTGTGAAGACCAATCAAAAGTGCGAGGACCTGTCAGAAATCACTTTTTTCAGCCCTCTGGGCAGGGCCGGATTTTCCTATAGGCTAACTAGGCTTTAGCCTAGGGCCTCAATATCAAGAGGGGCCTACATTCAAATTGTTAACAAAATTAAAATTACACTTTCACTATAGATGAAAGGGCCTCATAAGTGGAATAGCCTAGGGCCTCTTTTCATCTAAATCCGGCCCTGCCTCTGGGTAGTCCTTTTGTGCATATGGACTACTCAGAGGGCTGAAAAAGTTATTTTTGACTGGTCCTCGCACTTTTGACCAGTTCTCGAATTTACGACTGTCCTCACATTTTACGTTTTTTGCCCTATCTTATCATCATGGTGAAAAGAAGCATTTGTGAAATGAGTGACATTGTTGTTAAGAATGCTGCACGGGCATAAATGTGAGGATGGTCATAAGTGTGAGGACCAGTCAAAAGTGCAAGGACCTGTCAGAAATGACAGGTCCTTGCCTTTTTTCAGCCCTCTGAGTAGTCCCTATACACATAGCCATGGCCACCCGGTCACATGACCAGCTAGCCACGTCCACCCAGTCACATGACCTCCAAGCCCCCCCAAAATAAGCCACACCCACAGAACCAGTAGTAAAAAAATTTAGAACCCACCCCTGGTTGGGGGTCACCACAACATGAGGAACTTATTAAAGGGTCGCGGCATTAGGAAGGTTGAGAACCACTGATCTAGACCCTATGGCTGGCTTCAGCAGACTACAGTGAAAAACAGGATGCACTTTCCCTAGAATGCAGGGGAGGTTAAGCTGAACTGTCACTGGGTTAATTACTTTCACTATTGGGAATGGACCTAAAAACATAGGTCCCAGCTTTTTACTAGGCAGCTTTAGTCTTATGTATTTGGTTGATAGATAAACCCAATCTCCCACACGGAAGGGAGGTTGAAGAGATCGGTGTTTGTCCGCTTGCTTTTTATATGCCTCAGTGGCTTCCGCTAGCACCATTTTAGTGTTCTTCCAGCTCTTCCTCAGTGACTCCATCCACTCGATCAGGGTCATGGAGGAGGGGGTTCTCTGGGCAGTTTGGGCATTGGTACAAAGTCCATGCTGCTGGTGACCTGGAAGGGGGTTAATCCTGTGCTACTGTACATGGCGTTGTTCTAAGCCACTTCTGCAAACGGCAACAGGTCCGCCCAGTTCTCTTGTTAGTAATCCACATAGCATCTTATATATACATGATGATGGATCTATGGCATGTGTGCCACAGCTGACATGCAGAGCCATCTCTGTGGGCACACGAGCCGTTGCCCAGCTCAGCTCTACTGCGCATGCTTGCATGTGCCTCCTGCCAGCCACCTGATTTTTGAGATGTGCGGGGGGCGGCACATGTGCAGTGTTGCATGCACATGTGTGGGGGTGGGGGAGGAGCAAAGTGGGGGTGCTGTGCATCCCCCAGCCCGTTTTTGGGCTCAGTAGGCTTCAGGCAGGTCTGCTAGGCCCAAAATGGGGTGTGGGGGTGTGGCCGGCCCCCCCACGGCCCGGGTTTAGGCCCAGGAGGCTGCAGGGAGGCCTGCTAGGTAAAAAATGGGGGACGTGGGAGTCGCATGTGCAGGGGGATGGGGGAGCGTGGGGGTCGTGTGTGCATATGTAGGGGGATCATGCATTGGATTATGGGTGCCAGCACGCAGGCACATGCAGGCATGTGCACACACGCCCTTTCGGCACACAACGAGGAAAAGGTTAGCCATAACTGTTATATATTGTTCCACCATTAGGTTTGCTCGTTCCACAGCTCAATTTGTACTCAGATGGAAAGCCGAGCTAAATCCTTGTGTGGATCAGGCTAATCTCAGGAACTCTCTCCAAAACATAGCCATGAATTGGACTCCGCAGTCTGAGATGACCCGGTGGGGTATTCCATGCAGACAGTAAATCTGTTTGATGAACATTTTTGCCAGTTTATTTTGCTGATGGCAATCTGGAACAGGCTGTGAAGTTAGCTTGCTTTGAATATAAGTCAATTACTGTCCAAATGACTGTATTTCCCCCACTCTCTGGGAGTTCAACTATAAAGACCATTGCAATCTCCTCCCAGGGTTGGCTGGGGCTGGCTACTTACTGGAGGAGCCCAGGAGGTTTCCCTGGTCTCATTTTCATGGCAGCACAGGTGGCACAGCTTTTCATGCAGTCCTCCATATCAGTTTTCATTTTTGGCCACCAAAACTGCCTCCTGGCCAAATGCAGGGTTTTTAAGAATCTGAAATGGCCGGCCAGTCTGGAATCATGATTGCGCTGTAGTACTTCCAGTCTCAAGCTGGCAGGAACATATAGTTTCAAACCCTTCCAAGCCAGCCCATCTCTCATGGTCAGGATATCTCTATTATCTATGAACCATGGGTCGGTTGGGAGAGCTGCTTTCAGTGCTGCCGTCAGCTTGTCCCATTAACATGATTTTCCTGGGAAATATAAATATAAATCATAAAGAATCTATATTGGCATCAGGTAGCAAATGTGAGACTAGGCCAAAAATACTCAGATGATGCAGAAATATGAAGAGGGGTCAGACAGGGCGGAATTCTGTCTCCTCTGTTGTTTAATATCTACTCTGAGTCAATTTTCACGAAGCACTGGAAAACATTGATGCTGGCCTCAAAGTAAATGGTGTTCAGATCAACAATTTAAGATATGCTAATGATACAGTTCTGCTTGCCAGTAAGCATGAAGACCTTCAGCTCCTCATCAACAGACTCAGAAATATCTGAAAAATATGCCTTGAAGCTTAACACCTCAAAAACCAAGATCTTGATTGTCAGCAAACAACCCATTAATTTACCACTGATCAATTTGGAAGGAATACTACTAGAAAAAGTTGAAAGGATCATGTACTTCTGTTTTAATTTACATGAAAGCTGGAACATGATCAGTGAAGGAAAGACAAGGATAGAGAAAGCTCGAACAGCATTCTTCAAAATGAAAAAGGTCTTCTGCAATCACGACATAAGCCTAAATCTGAAAATCAGGCTTGTCAGATGTTACATCTTTTCTATCCTGCTTTATGGAGTAGAGACTTGGTCTCTGACAGAAAACCACTTGGAGAAACTAGAAGCATTTGAAATGTGGATTTACAGATGGCTGTTACGTATAAACTGGGTTAACAAAATCACAAATGAGGAGGTGATAAGCTGCCTGGGAAAGCAAAGGGAAATAATCAAAGCCGTTAAAAAGCGAAAGTTAGAATATTTTGGACACCCAGAAAAATACGGCATCTTTCACTTAATCCTCCAGGGAAAGATTGAAGGCAAATGAGGTTCAGGCAGAAGAAGAACATCATGGCTTCAAAACCTAAGGGACTGGTTTGGACAAAACTCAGCAGCACTTTTTCATGCGGCTGTTGACAAAAGTAGGATTGCCAACATGATTGCCAATGTCCAATGACAGATATGACACAAGAAGTCAGCTTGTCCTGGCTGGGATCGGGTTGTCATCTGGTTTGGCCCCTGGTGGTGATTTATGTGGCTGATTGTGAGGGGGGAATGATGGCTTGGATCACTTCTTCCCTGCGGCTATCAAATTGGGGTTTTCTGGTAGGGCATCAGCTAGTAAGATTTTTTCCCGCTGGGATGTACTTCAGCTTGAATTTAAACCACATGAAGTACTGTGCCCAGCAAATTTGTTTGGGAGACAGTTTCCTGGTTTTTTTTAGAGCTTTGAGGTTTTTATGATCAGTCCAGACCTTGAAAGGCACTTTGCTCCCTTCTAGGAAATGCCTCCAGTAGAGGAGAACCCAGCAGACTGCGTAGGCTTCTTTCTCCCAAATGGCCCACCTCTTTTCGGTCTTGGTAAGCTGTTTGGACACATAGGCACAGGGCAGAAGCTGTCCTTGTGGGTCCTTCTGTAGGAGCATGGCTGCCACAGCTACATCAGTGGCGTTCACTTGGATGATGAACTGTCATTCTGGGTCCTTAGGTGCTGGAGTATTGGCTCCTTGGCAAAGAGCCATTTTAATTTTTTGAAGGCTCTTTGACAGTCCATTGACCAGGCGAGTGGCTTATTTGGCCATGGTGCCACAGGAGGAGGCCCCATTTTTAACAGTTCTGTTAGGGACAGGGTGACTTCTGCGAAGGCTGGGTATTCAGTAGCCTAGATCAGGGGTCTCCAACCTTTTGGACCTCAGGGACCACCAAGTTCATAATTTTAAATTTTGTGGACCACTAATACATATCCAGCGCGCCGCTTGCTGAAGCACCTGGATTCCCAATGATGGGATGGGGTCCTTCAGGCACTCTCCCTCCTCTCTCTCTCTCCCCTCTCTCCCTCTTTCTCTCTCATTCTCTCTTTCTCTCTCTCCCCTTCCCCCTCTCTCTTTCTATCTCTTTCCCCTTCTCTCATTCTGATTTTCTCATTCCTATTCTCTCTCTCTGATGTTGTCTCTCTCTCTCTCATTCTGATTCTCTTTCATTCTCTTTCATTCTCTCTTTCTCTGTCTCTCATTCTCTGATTCTTTCTCTGATTCTCTCTCTCTCACTCTCTCTTTCATTGTCTCTTTCTCTCTTTCATTATCTGTCTCTTTCTCATTCTGATTCTCTCTCTCTGTCTCTTTCTCTCTCTCTTTCATTCTCTCTCTGATTCTTTCTCTCTCATCCCATGGGCCAGCCAGTGTCTTGGGGCTGAGAGGAAGTCAAGCATCTCCCTGAGAGACTGAGGTGCGTGGAGCACCAACAAGGGCTGGAAGAAGTGCGGGAGCGAAGCACTACTTGAACTTGTACAGCATGAGCATTTGCCTTGGTATATTTGTGCCAGCCGGTGGCGCAAAGCAGCCCTCATCTCCTGCCACTTGAGACTCGGAGCAGTAAATGACGACTGGTCCGGGGAGCAGCTGGATTTTGTTCTCCATTGCGGATGTCAGATCAGCCACCTGCAAGCTCTTGTCTCTCGAGGAGCGCTCCCTGAAGTGGCGCAGGAAACTTTGGTTGGGCTCCTCGAGAGACGAGAGCTTGCAGGGGGCCGATCTGGCGTCTGCAATGGAGAGCAAAATCCGGCTGCTCCCCGAACTAGAGGCTGTTTACCATTCCAAGTCCCAAGCGGCAGGAAACGACGGCTGCCTTGCACCACAAATATACCAAGGTGGAATCCTGATGCCATACTACAGCAGAGAGAACAAGCCAGATTTTGCCACCGGCTGGTGCAAATATACCGAGGTGTAATGCTGTTGCCACGCAAATGAAAGTAGTGCTTCGCTCCCGCAGCAACTGCCGCTTCTGCCCGCTTGTGCTGCCCCCTTCCCCACCACCACAACAGCACCATTATTTCATCCCGGATGGTGAGGGCTGCACTCCTTTTTCCGTATTGCACCACCTGCAAAGTTGCACATTGCACATCCCACCCCAGGGCAGAGATTTCCAGCCCCGTCATGGTCAGTCCCATCTCACTCACAGGACTAGCCCGTTGGTCATCCTGGAGCAGCTCCTCCACCCGGGTGCACTGGCCTGCCGGGGAGCAGGCAGCTCCCCAGCAGGTCGGTGCAGCCGGGTGGAGGAGCTGCTTCGGGATGACCAACCGGCCAGTCCTTTGACTACTACAGACCCACCCAGAGGCCTTGCAGAAGGAGAGATGTAGGTCTGAAAGGCGGCTGAATCTCCCCCCCCCCAGGCAGCCTTTCAGTTGAGCACGGCAAGCTCTTGGTTTTACCTTCCATTTCCAATTTGTGTGGCTTGGACCGCTCTACTCAAGGTGAGGTTTGCGCTTGGCCTTAAGAGTGGGGGCTAGCGTGTGGGTGGGGTGATGTGGGCAGTGGAGCTGTGTGTTTCCACGCGCGGGCCAGATTAATTGCTCTCAGGGGCCATATCCAGCCAGGGGCCATAGCTTGAGGATGATTGCAATATAAAAAATGCAAAAATACGAAAATTTCTTTGTGGACCACCAAAATTTTCTCGCAGACCACCAGTGGTCCGCGGACCACCAGTTGGTGACCACTGGCCTAGATAATCTAGGGAGGTTTGATGGAATTCACATTTTGACAGCTTTGCATAGAGTTTTGCAGTGAGGAGTTTTTTCAGCACTTGCTGCACCAGTTTTACACACTCCTTGAGAGTTTTGCTGAATATGAGAATGTCATTCCAGTAAACTAGGACTCCTTTGTATAGGTGCTCATACAGCACTTCATTAATTAATTGCATGAAGACTGCTGGGGTTCCCTGCAGGCCAAATGGCATGACTTTGATTTGGAAACTGCCAAGCAGACAGTTAAAGGCTGTCTTCCACTCATCTCCTCCTCTGATTCTTATGCGATAGTAGGCTTCTCTTAAATCCAGTTTGGTGAATACCTTGCCCTTGGCTAAGTGGCTTAGCATGTCCTTTATGAGGGGGAGGGGGTAGGTGTTCTCCATGCACATGACACTAATTTTGCGAAAATCAATGCAAAGCCTCACCCCCCATCTTTTTTTAAAAAAAATAGTACTGGGGCTGCAACTCTGGATTTTTGCAGGTTGGATGAAGCCCCGTGCTAGGTTGGCATCGATGTATTTTCTCAGCTCTTCCATCTCTTTGGGAGTCATGGAGTACATCTTTCGTTTGGGTAGCTTGGCTCCCAACACTAATTTGATTGCACAATCTGTTACATGGTGAGGGGGGAGGAAGTTTCAATCTTCCTCACTAAAGACTCCCATAGGTCTTGGTACTCTTTTGGTACCTGCAGGCTGCCGGGCAGTCCATCTGTGGTGGGGGCTGTGGTTTCCGGCTTGCTGGTGTCGTTGGGGTCTGTGGCATCTTGGCCTCACTCTGGCTTTATGGGTGGTAGTGGTCCAATGCCTTTATTTAGTTTCCTATAGCCATCCTCCCAGGTGATGGTTGGCCCCCATTTGTCTAGCCATGCAAGTCCTAATATGATTGATTCAGTCATTTTTAGAGCTATGACGAATCAGATAAGTTCTTTGTGACGGCCCATTTCTAGTCTGACAAGTTCTGTGACTAGT
This sequence comes from Pituophis catenifer annectens, assembly GCF_029215685.1. Classification (NCBI taxonomy): domain Eukaryota; kingdom Metazoa; phylum Chordata; class Lepidosauria; order Squamata; family Colubridae; genus Pituophis; species Pituophis catenifer. Next base: position 102,497,846 of record NW_027256883.1, on the reverse strand, counting down.
GTGGCAGAGACATCGCTGATGAGTGTCACATCAACCTGCTCAAGGTGGATGGGGCGTGCTAGGGATCTTATGCATATGCCTAGTTGCTCGACTATGGGAAGGCTGATTAGGCATCTGGTGCAGCCAGTGTCTATGATGGCTTCCACTTCTGGAAATGCGGCTCGCTGGACCACACTCCTGCTGATCCAGGCTAGCCTTTTGTTGGATGATTTCAGGGGGTTTTGTGATCACTACCAGCTAATGTATGAGGACCTCATCAAGACGCAGACTACAACCTGACATCTGAAGACCCAAAAGCAAGGGCGGCAACCGCTGCAGGAATATATCAGTGAGTTTAGGCTGCATAGCCAGGATTCGACCTAGAACGAAGATGCCCTCATCCAGGACGGGTTGTCAGAGGAAGACGCCCCAATCCAGGATGGGTTGTCAGAGGAAGTGCAGAGGAAGTGTCAGAGGAAGACGCCCCAATCCAGGACGGGTTGTCAGAGGAAGTGCAGGATGAACTGGTCTGGGTTGATATTCCTCTGACTCTCAACACGCTGGTCCATCTGTGCTATTGACGTGCGGTTGCAGAGACGAGGAAGTTGCTGGGCCTCCCAGGAGATCCGGGTAGTCCTGGTCGTGCATGAGACCCCGGCTCTGTGGGAGGTGCCCATGGAATTAGGTGCAGCCAGACCCCATCTGTCAGTGGCCAAGAAAAACAGATGGTGCTCAGGGGGATTGTGTTTGTATTGTGGGAAACCTGGGCACATGGCCGCCTTTTGCCCCAAGAAGCAATGAGGGGCGTTGGCCCCTGGACTTGCCCCACAGCTACATAAATCCCTGTCGGGAAATGCCCCAAGTTTGATGTAGGGGAGACCCTTGGTCAGGCGTGCACCAACACTAAGTCACGACCAGCTGATGTGGATCCTGGACCCCCCCGGCACTTGATCCTGGCAGCCCAAGTATTCTTGTCCAGTGGTTCGCAGGGGATTCCGGCAACACCTTGGTCAACTCTGAAGCCACAACAAACTTTATGGATGTGGCATTTGCAGCCAAATATGCAGTCCCTCATTATCCGGTGGATCCTCCTTTGCTCATGGAGACCATTGATGTCCGGGTGCTTCCGTCTGGGCTGATTAAGGCTGCCACGCAATCCTTGCACCTGATCATCGGCTCTCATAAGGAAACCATCCAGTTTTATATTACCTCTGGCCTGCATTTCCCCGTGGTCTTGGGCTTGGCTCTGGACACACAATCCACAAATCTACTGGTCCCAGAACCTCATCACTTTCCCAAGCTTGCAATGCGTGGACCACACCCGCCAAGTCTGCACAGGCACAGTCCACCCGGGGTGTCCTTGCCGTCCAACCTAGCAGGCTTCGTGGATGTCTTCAGCGAGGATGAGGTGGACGAATTACCCCTGCACTGGCCATACAATTGTCCCATTGATTTGATTCCAGACATGCTGCTCTCAGTGGGGCGTTTGTACTCGATGTTCGATCCGGAGTTGGCCGCATTGCGGGATTTCATGGACATAAACCTGGCTCAAGGTTTTATCCAGCCCTCTTTGTTGCCACTGTCCGCCCCGGTCTTGTTTGTGAAAAAGAAGACTGGAGGCTTGAGGCTTTGTTGTGACTATTGCAAATTAAATGCCACCACGGTGCGCAACCAGTATCCTCTGCCCCTTATTCCCGAACTGATGGAATGGCTTCAGGAGGCTACTGTGTTCACCAAATTGGACCTGCATGGAGCTTATAATCTTGTTCGGATCCGGCCTGGGGATGAATGGAAGATGGCGTTCGGCACCAGGTATGGACATTTCAAGTATACGGTCATGCCATTTGGGCTCCTGCCATCTTCCAACATTTTATGAACAACATTTTCCAGGACCTCTTGGACCAGTTTGTCATGATTTACTTGAATGACATTTTGATCTACTCTCCCTCCTGAGAGAGCCACCAACAGCACCTATGTCTGATCTTGCAATGGCTCTGGGAGAATTGCTTGTATGTGAAATTGGAAAAATGCCAGTTTTTCCAGTCCACCATCGAGTTCCTTGGGCATCGCATCTCTGCAGAGGGCATTGCCATGGAGCCGAGCAAGGTCGAGACTTTGAGTAGTTGTCAACCTCCTCAGCGAGTGAAGGATGTCCAGTGATTCCTTGGGTTCACCAACTACCATCAGACCTTTATCCCCGGCTTCACTTCCCTGACTGCATCCCTCACTCAGCTCCTTCAGAAAAAGGTTCCATTCCAGTGGGGCACCCCCGAGCAACAGTCATTCCAGGCTTTGAAGTAGGCATTCATGAAGGAGCCCATCTTGAAACATCTCGATCCCCACCATCCATTTGTAGTGGAAGCAGATTCATTGGATATTGCTGTTGGAGTGGTGTTACTCCAGGCTCACACATCCAGCAGTACCCTCTTCCCTTGTGTGTATTACTTGCAGAAGCTCAACTCTTCTGAGCACAATTATACCATCTGGGAGAAGGAGCTACTATCCATTAAGATGGCATTTGAGGCCTGGAGACATCATTTGGAGGGGGCCCGGGATCCAATTGAAGTCTGGATGGACCACAAAAACCTGGAGTTCCTCAGATCGCCTGGAAACTGAACCAACGCCAGATTCAGTGGTCCCTCTTCTTTGCCAGGTTCAATTTCTGTGTTACCTACATCCCCAGTGGTTGCAACCAAAGGGTGGATGCGCTCTAGCGGAAACCAGAGTATTCCCGAATAGAAGACCAGCTTCCGCCCTGGACAGTTCTGCCCATAGAGGCTTTTGTCCATGGTTCAGGAGCCAGTGGACTTACGGGCTCATATGGGAAGCACAGCAGCATGATGCTTGGGTGGAGCAACAGAAGGAAGAGGTGTGGCCCACCTCTCCCTGGATGTTCACCGAGGAACTCTTGCAATACTGAGACAGGCTATATGTGCCGGTGGGGCCGCTCCGAGGACTTATCCTCTTGCAGTGCCATGATAATCCTCTGGTGGGGCACTTCTGCCTCTTCAAGACCTTGAACCTAGTTTCGCATACCTTCTGGTGGCCCTGATTGCGACACAATGTCCAAGCCTACATCACATCTGGTGTATGATGCTGACAGGCCAAGTCGGTGATGGGAGTCCACCCAGGGCTGCTCCAGTCATTGCTGACACCGGAGAGACCCTGGGGCACCATTTCCATGGACTTCTTGATGGATTTGCCTCCGTCTTCTGGATTCACGACTGTGTTCATGGTGGCAGACATGCTGACGAAGATGGCACATTTCATTCCATGTCGTGGGTTACCGACAGCTCACGCTACCGCCTGCGTTTATCCAACATATCTTTTGGCTACATGACCTACTTGATAGGGTCATTTTAGACAGAGGGGCTCAATTTACAGCCCAGTTTTGGAAAGGGCTGATGATAGCCTTAGATGTGAAAATCTGCCTGTCGTCGGCGCATTATCCGGAAACCAACGGCAGGATTGAGAAAGTCATTGGGATCCTGGAGCAATACCTGAACTGCTTTGTGAACCAGCAGCAAGACAACTGGTCAGATTATTTGGCAGTAGCAGAGTTCGCATTCAACAACTCACAGCACACCTCCAAGCAAACGACCCCTTTCTTGGCCAATGTGGGGTATCATTCTTGGTTCTTTCCCCTCACACAACTCGACTCACTGGTTCCGGCAGCTAATAACTATCTGTCTGAGTTGCAGGCCATCCATCAATTGGTGCGATGGTATCTGGAGAAAGCCAAGGAGGACTATAAAAGTGTTGTGGACCGATCTCTGCAGGCGCCGCCACCATTGGCTGTGGGGGATCAGGTATGGTTGTCCACCTTCTGTCAGACCCAGTCAGTCAGGAAGCTAGACCTCCGGTACCTTGTCCTGTTCTCAGCTGAAGCGGTCATCAACTCAGTTGCCTACCACCTGACATTGCCACACTCGATGCAAATCCATCTGGTCTTCCATAGATCCCTCGTTCCAGAACAGCCAGCCTTTCCGCTCCGCCAACCTGCCCATCCCCAGGTGGTCCATCTCCATGTGACGGAGATGGACCGCCCGAGTACGAGGTTGCCAGCAATCGGGACTCCCGGTGGCTGAAAGGACGATTCCAGTATCTCATTGAGTGGAAGGGTTATGGGCCAGAGGATTTCACCTGGGAGAATGCGACCTCTGTGCATGCCCGTTTTGGTGAAGGCCTTCCACGACCAATTCCCATCATGACCGCATCTGGATTGTCAGACCCGGAGGAAGGACCCTGCGGTGAGGGATAGTGTTGTGGTCTGCCAATGGCCAGCAGAGCTGGCAGCAGATTTGGACAGTGAGGAGATTGGGGAGGAACGTGGGCTAGTCCTGGAGTCTGGAAAAGGCTTGGACGAGGGCTCTGCATCAGAGGCAGAAAGGGGGCCAGGGCCATCTGGTAGTTAGGTGCTGCCTCCGGAGCCTCCAGAATCTGACATTTGAGAGGGGAAGAACAGGAGGAGCCTGTTCCCAGTGCATGCATGCGCAGAGCTGCCAGGAGGCAAGAACAGTTAAGACCAAAGGGGTGACAAAAGTAAGGCTTGGAGATGATTGGCCCCTCCCATAAGACATAAGGGAGGAGCAAATGGATGTGAGCCTTTGCAGGAAGCAATCTGTTCATTCTGGTCAGTTCAAACTCTGAGAAGCTCTGTTTGACTTTGTGCTCCATTTGGCCTTGCAAAAGTAATTGGCAATTAGGTCTTTGGCAGCGTTTCAAGGGAGATAAAGGTGGGTGCTTATCAGCATTATCTTGAAAGACTGTGGCAGACATCTGTCGGACTCTTCACAGAATGTTTGTGAATTATTTCAGGCTGTGAATAACCATAATTCACAGCCATTTAAATAAAAGATGGTTTTTTGGGACTAAGCATGTGATTTAAGCTTTCTCAGGGAACCTAGGTCAGAACAAGTGGGGGATTGGCAAGTCTTCTCATTAGTTTTTTTGTAGTTGGCTTTCTGTGGGGGTGGATTTACAGATCCATGGCAACAGCTGTGCTGTACCATGCCTGTATACATTCTGGAACCTCTCTGATGCCACAAGCTTGCCTAAGGTCTGGGTCGAGGGCCTCTTTGAAGTGGTGAATGGGGAAGGTGCTCCAACCAGTCTCTCAGCTTCCCGGCCAGCCTTCGAAACTCCCAAACTAGCTCTTTGGGAGGCCGGACAGCTTGCTTCAGCACCTTAATTTAGGCCTTCACTTCTACTCTGTGGGCCATGTCCTCGAACCGGCCTCAGAACAGTTGGACGAACTCATCAGCATCTACCAACACAGGAGCTTCCTCATCATGAAGTTCCGCTATCTACTCCGCTGTTTCTCCCCCATTCATGCCATCTGCAATAGCTGAAATCAACTCTGGATCAGATGGGTATTGATTTCTATATTGGTCGATGAAAGCCCAGATTCAATTGAGGAAATAGGCTATTTTCCTGGGGTCCCGTCAAACGTTGCTCTGAACTGGGTAGGGGGAGCAGCTGGCAGGGCTGGTTGCTGAGCCAGCACTGGCTTCTGGGCTGGCTGCTTGGTCGGAACCTGCTGTGGGACCACGGCTGGTTGCTGGAGCTACAGCGGTGGCTGGGCTGGTACCGGCTGCTGGGCCATGGCTGATGGCTGGAAGTGCACTGGTTTGTTTGTTTTTTTATAAAAAGTTTTTTTATTTTTTAAGACAAATGTTTAATACATCAATCATCCCTCCCCTATGACATCTTGGTGTTAACTTCTTCAGTTCTTCTTATTCTTCTTGTTCCAATAGTTTCTTCTATCTTAATCGTCATCCAAACCACTGTAAAAATTCATTCCTATAACCATATTCTTGCCATTCAAATTTCTACACATAGACGACTTCCGGTTGGAGCCGTTATCACCGATAGACGGTCCTTTTTAAGACCGCCAGCCCCGTTGCTTGTAAAGAGCCATCTCTACGGTTGAGAGGTGGCTTGGAATACTCCACGATCTGGAGGAATCGGGAGAAGAGCCGGCATGACAGGTAGAGCCCCCTTTGAAGCCCCCAGATTGTTTTTTTTAGCGTCTGGGGAGGAAGCAGGGTGAGGCTCCCTATACAGCGCACTGAGGCTCCGAGCTCCGAGGACGTCTCTGCAATTGCAGAGCCAGGCGATGCGACCAACGAAACAAGAGAAAGCCAAGAAATTTGCTAAAAATAAGCAGGGTGGAATCTGGACTTCAAATTTAAACCGCAAGTATTTTTCTTAGCCCTGTGAGTGAACGTAGTAATTGAGAAGAAGTGAAAGTTCTTTTAAAATGGCGCCCGGCTTTAGCAATAAGGAAAGCTGAAAGCGAAAGTGAATTGTCTGAGCTTATTTCTGCTACAAAGTAACAAAAAGTAACAGCGCTGGCCTGAAGAAAGAGCAAAAGTTCTTTAAAAAGTGATTTGAATTGTTCTCTCTCCCTTGGGACTTGACTAAAGCTGGAGAAATTCCTGAAAGCTTTTTGTACTGGAGAGGGAGAGAGGATATCTTTTTTAGAAAGAGTCAGGCTGCGTGGAAAAATGGCTTCAAAACAAAAGCCAGCTAAAGCCGATGGGGGGGGGGGCTCCCCCACTCATAAATCAAAAGAGCAGCCTCTGAGTTCACAGGCACAGATCACACAAGAATCTGGATTTAGTGATCTGAAAGAATTTATTGCTGGGGCTTTAGATCAGAAATTTGAAAAATCACAGCAGGAATTTAAAGAGATGGTTCAAGAAAAGTATGAAACGGGAAATACTGACAGCTGTGACTGGTTTGTCTGAAGTTGTGCTCCAAGTTGATAAGAAAGTGGAACATCTTAGCTCAGAAGTGGAGTTTAAAATGAAGGAAGCTGATCAAAAAATTTCTAATGTTGATAATAAAACACAAAGGCTTGAAAATGAAGTTACAATGATGCAATTCAGATTTATGGGGTTTGCTGTGAGACTCAGAGGCATAAAAGAGAACAATAGAGAAGACTTGAGAAGGGTTTGTGCTGATGCTCTGGCTGTTATGTTAAAGGTTGATCCTGAGGAGATTTTTTGCAAAATTGATAAGGTCTATAGAGCGAATTCTTGGGTGGCAAGACAAAGGCAATTGCCTAGAGATGTGGTGATCTATTTCACAGATAGAAGAATAAGAAATGACATTTTGCAAAAATCTTTTGTTTCTACTATTCAAGTGGATGGAAGAGAGATTGGGATCTACAAAGAATTGCCACCTAAGATGTTGAGAGATAGAAAAGATTTTGGATTCTTGGTGACTGAATTAAAGAAACAACAAATTCCATTCAGATGGGACACTCCAGTTGGTATAATATTGAGGTATCAAGGAGAGAGATATCGATTAAATACTCTTCAAAAAGCGGAAGAATTTTATTCCAGTGTTCTTAAACCTGATGCAGCATCTCCATGTACTTCCTCGGTGTTAGCCATAGTGGAGGGTGAGAAGGGTACGCAATTTGAACAAGAGCTTGAAGAGCAGAGAAAACAGACGGAGAGGGAGGCACTAGAGACTCAAGGAGCGGTAGGGGGTTTACCCTTGTTGGATTCCTCTACAGAGTTTTCAGTTGAACCCCCTAAAAGTACAAGAGAAGTGGCAGCGGATCTTGATTTGATGTTGCATAGTGCTAAAGATCAGCGTATTACCCAAGCAGTTTACAAACAATTTTTAGAGAAACAACAACATCAGAGTTCTAAGTCACCACAAGATGAACAGGGAGTCAATGGTAAAGCACAAAAATCCGAAGCTATGGGAGGAGCCAAGCCGAAGACTATCAATGTGGAACAGAAACTTCAGCAAATGCTCTTATCGCTTCAAGAGCCCGCAAATGACAATTAAGTTTTTATCTTGGAATGTGAACAGATTGAATTCACCACAGAAAAGGAGGAAGATATTTCATTATTTGAGACAATTTAATAATGATGTTATTTGCTTACAGGAAACTCATATTAGAACACAAGATCAAAAATATTTGATAAATTCTAGATTAGGAACACAGTTTATTGCTTCAAATTCAGAAAAAAAGAATGGTGTAGTGATTTATACAAATAAAAGATTGCCAACAAAAATTATAGAAGCAGATGATTGTTGAAGATATATAGCAATAGAACTTCTTGCAGATAATGGCCCAATTTTGGTGATTGGAATTTATGCTCCTAACCAGCAACAAGAAATTTTTTATAAATTACTGCATTCTAAAATACTACAATGGGATTACAGATCTATTTTACTTATGGGAGATTGGAATGGAGTAATAGATCCTAAAATAGATAAGAAGAGTTTGGCAAAATCATGTGTTAAACTACCGCAGTCTTTTTTTGATTTGAAAGAAGACTTGGAATTGAAAGATATATGGAGAGTGCATAACCCAAAAAGAATTGGACTTTACTTTTTTCTCAGATAGACACAGATCCTTCTCTAGGATTGATTTTATTTTACTTACAGTTGACTTGCTTTTAAAAACAAAGAAAACAAAGATATTTCCGAGGATTTTATCTGACCACAGCCCAGTATGGATAGAAATAGAAATGGGAAAGAAAGAGAGAAGATCTTGGAGAGTAAATGAAAACTTATTTAGATATGAAAAAAATGTAAATGAACTTAAAAAACAAATGAAGGAATTTTTTGAAATGAACTAGAATAAGGGTACCCCTATTGAAACTGTTTGGGATGCGAGCAAGGCCTATATGCGGAGGGTACTGATTTACATGAATTCTAAACATAAATCAAATCGACAAAGAGAAAGCTTAGAATTGGAAGGGGAGATAAAGAAAAAAGAGCAGTTACTTATAAAAAATCCAATAGATGAAAAATTACAAGGAGTTATAAAACTTTTGAAAGATCAATTCCATATGCTTACAGCGGAACAAGCAGCAACTAATTTACAATTTGCGAAACACAATACATTTTGTAATGCCAATAAACCGGGCAGGTGGTTGGCTTACACATTGAGGAAACAGCAGAGTACTCGGACTATTGGGAGTATTGAGTATAAAGGGAAGGAAGTATTTCAACAAAGACTAATTAAAGAAGCCTTCTTAGATTATTATACCAAACTATATGCTAAAGATGATATACAGAATGAACTTATAAATAAATATCTAGAAGAAAAGAGAGTTACAAAAATTTCTAATGTTCAAAAGGAAAGAATGAGTTTGTCAATAACAGCTGAGGAGATTATTATTGCTATTAAACAACTGAAAACAGCTAAAGCTCCAGGACCGGATGGTTTAACTGCGGTGTACTATAAAACCTTACAAGCAGAAATGATTGAACATCTTAAAGACTTATTTTGTAGCATACAACAAGGGGGAAAAGTACCCCCTTCATGGAAAGCAGCTTTTGTTTCTTTGATACCGAAAGAGGAGGCAGGTTCTATAAAACTGGAAAATTTTAGACCAATATCTCTCCTGAATACGGATTATAAAATCTTTGCAAAAGTATTAGCCAACAGATTAATGCCAGTTATTCAAGAGGTGATTCATCATGATCAAGCTGGATTCATAGAAGGCAGATATATGAAGGATAATGTGAGGCAAATTATAGATTTATTGGACTATCTTGAGAAGAATAAACAGATCTCTGCAGTGCTGGCGTTTTTGAATGCGGAGAAGGCCTTTGATCGAGTGAATTGGAACTTTCTATTAAAGACTTTAAAAAAGATGGATTTTGGGGATCAGTTTCTACAGGCGGTTTCAGCAATTTATCAAGAACAAACAGCACAAATTATTATTAATGGAAGCTTAACTACAAACTTTAGTATAGAAAAAAGCACAAGACAAGGTTGTCCGTTATCCCCGTTGTTGTTTATCCTAACTTTAGAAGTCTTGTTGAATACAATACGGGACTCGAACACTTTGAAGGGAATAGTGATAAGGCAAGATGATTACAGAATAAGGGCATTTGCAGATGATCTGGTTGTTACCCTAACGCAGCCGATGGAATCAACAATTCAGATGAAAGACATTATAGAAGAATATGGTATGGTGTCAGGATTTAGACTGAATCAGAAAAAAACCAAGATGATAGTTAAAAATATGACAGTTGATCAAAAGAAGATACTGGAAAGGAAGGCAGGCTTTGAAATAGTATCAAAAGTGAGATATCTAGGAGTTCAAGTTGCAGATTCAAATATAAAACTGTTTCAAAATAATTATGAGGTGCTGTGGTGGAAGGTACAAAAGGATATGGAAACTTGGAAAAAACTGCAGCTGTCTTTACTTGGAAGAATAGCAGCAGTTAAAATGAATGTTCTACCTAGATTTTTATTTCTGTTTCAAATGATTCCGGTGCTTAAAAGTGATAAATATTTGACTGAATGGCAAAAACGAGTGAACAAGTTTGTTTGGAATGAGAAAAAGCCAAGAGTTAAATTGAAAATTATGCAAGATGTTCGTGAAAGGGGTGGTCTTAAACTTCCAAACCTGAGATTATATTATAAAGCTGCAGCATTTACACAAGCAAGTGATTGGTTTGGAAGGACAAAGACTGGAATATTGAATATAGAAAATCACGATCTTGAATTTGGTTGGCATGAATATTTATTTTATGAAAACAAGGTTGACAAAGTATTTAATAGCCACATACTTAGAAGCTCCTTGATGAGAGTATGGAAGAAGCACCGATTCAAATGGGATTACAAAATACCGTTGTGGTTGAATCTTGGTCACATCATATGGAATATAAATATAAAGTCACTCGGGGGGTTTTCATATAAAGAAGTACTTTTTAATGATGGGGGCAATGAATTGGTTAAAGATTGTATGATAAAATGGGCGCAAAATTTTGGAGAACCAGTTATGATGGAAACATGGGAAAAATATGGGTTCAGAATGTTAAGTTTACACAATCGCAGAATTTAAGGGAAAATTTTTATAAAATGTTTTATAGGTGGCATTTAGATCCCAAGAAACTGTCATGTATGTATCCCAATGTTCAATCGAAATGTTGGAGATGTGATTGTTTAGATGCTACATATTATCATATATGGTAGACATGCAAGAAAGTCAAGGCTTTTTGGATAAAGATTTGATGGGTTATGCAAAATGTTTTAAAGAAAAAAATTCAATTTTCTCCACATTTGTTTTTACTGGGTATAGTTAAGGGTTTTTCAGTGGGTGAAACAAAATTGATATTGCATATGGTGACAGCAGCCAGGTTACTGATTGGTCAATATTGGAAAAGGGTTGATGTGCCTACAATTCAAGAATGGACTTTGAAGATGGCCAGTTTCGCAGAAATGGCGAAGATATCAGCATACTTAAAAGATCAGACTCAAGAGACTTATGTATGGGAGTGGAAGAATTGGATAGATTATGTGCAGAATAAATACCAAACCAGGAAGTACCAGATAGTTTTTAGCTAAATGTTGTGTAGAAATGTATGGTTTATAGGGGGCAAAATAGCTTATTGTGATGTAGAAATGTATAGTGCATAGAGAGGAGAATAGAGGGGTGGTAAAGTATGATATAATACAATGTGGATGGATTTCACCTTGGGGAAGTCATGGGGAGGGAGGGTTTGGGGGGGGGTTAGGGAGGGATGGGGCAGGGAAATGGGGGAAAATTGTTGTTTGTAAAACTTTTTCAATTAAAAAAAAATTTCTACACATATTTATAAAATTAATCATTTATATCTCTTTTCCAACCAACCATAGAAATAATTCCATATTCTAAAGTATTCTGATTCTTCCCTATCTTTGATCAACAAAGTTAATCTGTTCATTTCTGCACAATCTAAAATCTTTTTTGTTACTTCATCTTCCAAAGGTATTTTCTCTAATTTCCAATTTTGAGCATAAACAATTCTTGCAGCTGTTATTACGTGTATAATCAAATAAATACTGTATATTCCTTTTTAATTTTGTCAAGTAGGATACCCAATAGGAACAACTCTGGTTTGAATTCAATACGTAATTGTTTCATTTCTTCCAGCCAGATTTTAATTTTATTCTAATAGTTTTTGCTTCAGGGCATGTCCACCACATATGATAATAGGATCCTGGTAGTTGGTGACATTTCCAACATTTCGCTGATTTATCTTTAAACATTTTTGCTAACTTCTCCGGTGGCATATACCATCTATAAAACATTTTATATTGGTTTCCCTTATATGCAGTGGACATTGTTAATGTCGAGTGTCAAGCAGCACTCGACACCACATACGCTGAGCCATGGACACCATGCTTACCAGGGTGGCGGTGCGGTTACGGGTATCACGGGTGCTGGTGGTGGGGTTAGGACCCATGGCTAGGAGTTTATGGAGCACGGGTGTTTACGGGGATCATGTGGGATTAGTGGAAACGACGATCGGACGGCAGCGATACCAACGAGGATGGAGCAGTCAGCGCGGATGACATCATTACTGTGTGCCCGGGATGTAGCGGCAGGAATTACGATTCCACCCAGCTGTTTGGAGTTTTAGAGACACACCCTTGTAGTACAGCCCTATAAAAGAACGCTGGGTTTAGCTCCCAGTAGCCGCATCTTTGCTTTGCTGTGCATTCCGGCTTCGAGAAAGAGCTGACGTCATGAATTAAACCAAGATACTCCGCTGTTTGAGTCAAGTGTATTCCTTGTGTGTTTGTGATCGCGGTCCAACAGAAGCCGAGAGGAAGATGCGACTCCTCGCTCACCAGTCATTACCGGAGGGTGCGGAGACATGGCTGAAGGACTGTCTGCAGAAGCGCTGCCTGTGGAAACGCTGGAAAAGGAGGAGGCGGCAGAAGACACAGTTACCGAACCACCTGAGACGAGTGACCAGCCGGTGGTGTGGCCGAGAACCACGGAAAGAGGTGACCACAGAAAGAGGTGGGGCCTGAGGACCACGAGTTGCATGGACTTGGGACAACCACTCAAGCCGGTGCTGGACATTGGTGGCATAGTTCAGCCTTGACCGGCACACAAATAGACTCTGCCCCATACCGGCACTCAATTCCAGGGCTGGAGGGAAAGGCAATGGATTGAGGATGAGGATGGGGAGTGGAGTTACTCCATTGGCCCAGGGACGACCACTATGGATGTCTTGTGGGATAGGTTCGGGGAGGTTAGTTTTCAGGACGCGCCTTCCTGGCAGCCTTGGGCCCCCAACGTGGAACCCTCTAGTAATTGGCAGGGGGGCGCGGTGCTGGGAAGTGATTCTGAAGGCAGGCCCCACGGACATGAAAGCAATTACAGAGTTTCTTAGGGTTTGCTAATTTCTACCGGCATTTCATCCCTTCTTTCGCTAAAACGGCGTTGCCATTGACGGATTTATTACACACGAAAGTATCATCATCGCCCGGAGTAAAACCCAAACCAGGACACATCTTACATTGGACTCCTGGATGCCAGGAGGCATTCGAAAACCTCAAACGTCTGTTTGCCAAAGAACCCGTTCTAAAACATCCAGACACATCACAGCCATTTGTCATACAAGCTGACGCTAGTGATGTAGCTGTTGGTGCTGTCCTGCTACAAGAAGATACAACCAGTAGTCTAAGACCCTGTGCATACACCTCATGTAAATTCACGTCGACCGAAAGAAAGTGGGCTATTTGGGAAAAAGAAGCTTTTGACGTGAAATGGGCGTTGCAAACTTGGAGGCATTTATTGGAAGGCAGTGCATAACCATTTGAGGTCTGAACAGACCACAAAAATTTAGAGGCACTCCAGACACCTCGGAAATTATCCCCAAAACAGGTCAGATGGGCGCAATATTTTCAACTCTTCCGTTTTTCCCTGAAATACAAACCAGCAGGGAAAATGTTTTTAGCCGACGCTTTGTCCCGTATGCCGCAATACAGGAGTAAAAGAGACGAATTGTTACAGGCTTTAATACCGCCCATACAAACAGAGACGTGTGCTGTGGGAAATCGACAAACCCATGACTGGCTATCTACACTAAAGAAGGAATTGATATCTGATAGTTGGTTGCTAAATAATCAGTCAGCAGTAACCCATTGGGACGGGTTAGCATGGTGGGGGGATAAATTGTACATCCCCGTTGGAATGAGACAACGGATATTGAAACAGTGCCATGACATCAAAACATTTTGGATTCCTGAAAACATTGCAGTTAGCCAGGAGGCAATTTTGGTGGCCTAAAATGCGGAAGGAGATTGAGGAGTACGTCCAAGGCTGTCATGTTTGTGCTGTCTCCAAACCGAGACCCGGAAAACCATTAGGATTGCTACAAACAGTGGCCGAACCTAACAGGCCATGGAATGAAATCTCAATGGATTTTATTGTAGACCTTCCTGGCAGTAAGGGGTATACAGTGATATGGACAGTTCTTGACCTTTTTTCGAAGCAAGCTCATTTTATTCCATGTAAAGGGCTACCATCAGCACGACGGTTAGTAAAAATATTCCTTCAACATGTTTATCGTTTACATGGGGTGCCCAGGCACATCATATTGGACAGAGGAGTACAGTTCACAGCCAAATTCTGGAAGGGATTCCTCCATGACATCGGGGCGACACAGGGACTAAGTTCTGCATATCATCCCAGCACGAATGGAGCTGCGGAGCGAGTCAATGCCATGGTGGAACGTTATTTACGTTCCTATGTTTCATATCAACAGAGGGATTGGGTGGACTTCCTACCGTTTGCTGAGACAGCCTATAACAACTCAGTAGATCGTAGCACTGGATACACCCCATTCCAAATAGTCATGGGAAGAGAGTTTACAGCTATCCCCGAATTAGATCTCCACACCCTAGGAACTACTAATCCCCATGAGTGGTCCTGTAACATAGAGAGGATATGGCCCCAAGTAAAGAAAGCCCTAGAGAAGGCATCAGAAGAATATAAACACCAGGCGAATAGGAAACGAACCACCTGTCTGCCCTTTCAAATTGGAGACCAAGTCTACCTATCAGCCAAGTACCTACAATTACGGATACCGAGTAGAAAACTAGGTCCCAAATACATAGGCCCTTTTCCCATAGTAAAAATCATAAATCCAATAACAGTCATGTTAAAATTACCTCCTCTGCTCGAAAAAATCCATCCGGTTTTCCATTCAAGTTTATTAAAACCAGTTACCATACCTCATGGTCCACCACAAACACCCCCAGGACCAGTAGCGGGATCACATTACGAAATAAGGGATATTGTTGATTCCAGGTGCCGTAGGGGCCAGCTACAATATCTGGTTCGGTGGACAGGCTACCCAGACATAGAGGCTTCCTGGGTCCCAGTAGAGGATATAAATGCCCCACAACTATTGAGGAAATTCCATAGAGACAACCCCCAAAAACCACGGCCGGTGCGTGATCACTAACAACTGTTTGTTTTTCTTTCTCCTATAGGTGGATACCTGGTAGAGGGGGCTGCCTGTCGAGCATCAAGCAGCACTCAACACCACGTACGCTGAGCCATGGACACCATGCTTCCCAGGGGGGCGATGTGGTTACAGGTATCACGGGTGCTGGTGGTGAGACCCATGGCTAGGAGTTTATGGAGCATGGGTGTTTATGGGGATCGTGTGGGATTAGTGGAAACGATGATCGGACGGCAGCGATACCAACGAGGATGGAGCAGTCGGCGCGGATGACATCATTACTGTGCGCCCGGGATGTAGCGGCGGGAATTATGATTCCACCCAGCTGTTTGGAGTTTTAGAGACACACCCTCGTAGTACAGCTCTATAAAAGAACACTGGGTTTAGCTCCCAGTAGCCGCGTCTTTGCTTTGCTGTGCATTCCGGCTTCAAGAAAGAGCTGACGTCATGAATTAAACCAAGATACTCCGCTGTTTGAGTCAAGTGTATTCCTTGTGTGTTTGTGATCGCGGTCCAATGGAAGCCGAGAGTTAATTTATAATTCCTTTCCCATAGTTGTTGCCATTTTTCAAGCTCAATTGAATGTCCAAAATTTCTTCCCCAAGCTATCATTGTTTTTTTTACCTGTTCCTCCTCCAATTCAATATATAGAAAAAAATTATAAATTTTTTAAATTAAATTTTCTTCCGTTCCTGTGAGTATCCTACCCAACTCAGTCTTTTCCAAATAAAAACCATGTAACTTAGCGTCTTTTTCATATCTTATACCAATGCATATACATATACCAATCTGTCTCAATCTCCTGTTCTTCCAGTTCTCGTTTCTCTTTCAATTCCCCCTTAACAGATAATATGTTAACAAATATTATATCTAACAATATTTCCAAAATTAAAAACATTTGGGTGTATTAAAGCTTCCATTGATGATAACCAATACATAATATTATTTCACATAATATTTATTTCTAACCTTTTCCCAAACCAATAGCAATGCATTTCTTATATAATGTCTATGAAAGTATGTATGTATCTTATTTCTATCATACCACAAAAAAGCATGCCAACCCAGTTGCAAATCATGCCCTTCCAATGTTAACAACCTTATATTTCTTAGTTCAATCCATTCTTTCAGTCATGTCAATGTTGCTGCTTGGTATTATAATTCCCAATTTGGAAAACCAAATCCCCCTCGCAACCTCGTGTCTTGTAACATTTTCAAACTTATTCTTGCTTTTTTCTTTTGCCATATAAATTTCCTCATTATCTTATTCAGATGATGAAAGTATCTCTTTTCAATTTTTATTGGCACCGTCTGGAATAGAAATAACAGTCTTGGTAGTATGTTCATCTTTATCAATGCAATCCGTCCCATAAGCGATAGTTGGAGATTCTTCCATTTTTCCAAATCTTTTTCAATTTGTTGTTTTAATTTATAATAGTTTTCTTCCTCTATTGTTGCACATCTTGAAGTTAAATGTACTCCCAAATATTTGACTTTCTTCACAACTTGCATATCTAACTTTTCTTTTATCTCTCTGTTTTGTTTTTCTGTTGTATTTTTCACCAAGATTTTTGTTTTATCTTTGTTTATTTTCAAACCGGAGACTTTTCCATATCTTTCTATCTGTTCTAATAATTTAGGGATTGTTATTTGTGGTTCCTCTATAATGAATACCAAATCATCTGCAAACGCTTGTAATTTATACTCCTCTTTTTAAATTTTCATCCCTTTTATCTCATCATTTCATCTAATATTTCTGTTTAGGACTTCTAGAGTCAGAATAAACAATAGTGGTGATAATGGACAGCCTTGTCTAGTCCCTTTCATTATATTGTTTTTTTCCGTCATTTCTCCATCATTATCTTAGCAAATTGTCTATCGTAGATTGTTTTTATGGTATTTATAAATCTCTCCCCAAAGTCCATTTTCTGTAATTGTATCATCATAAACTGCCAATTCACATTATCAAAAGCTTTCTGTGCATCTAAGAAGTAAGAAGCCATTTTGATCAGTATGAATATATTCATTTAGCGGTTTCTTCAACCTATTTGCCATTATTGAGGCAAAAATCTTATTATCTACATTTAATAATGAAATCAGTATAGTTTTTAATCAATTGTAAATCTGTATCTTCTTTAGGTATAGGTGTCACATATGCCTCTTTCCATGAGTCTGGCATCTTAGCCTTCAATAATAAGTCATTAAATAAGTCCAACATTACATTACTAATAGTTTCTTGTAGTGTTTTATACAGTTCAGCTGGTAGACCATCTGGTCCTGGTACTTTTCCGCTTTTTTGTCTTTTCATGGCTTCTGTTAGTTCCATCATTATTATTCTTTCTTCTAGCATTTCTTTATATTGTTCTGATATTTTAATTAAGTCAGATTTCTCCAGGTACCTTTGTACCTCTTCCTCTGAAATCTTCTCTTGAGAATAGTTTTTGATAATATTCTTGGATTACTTTTTTTTTTCCTCGGTTCTATATTGTAATTTCCCTTCTCCATCTTGAAGATATTTTATAGTTTTCTTCTCCTTCTCTTTTCTTAATTTGTATGCTAACTATCTTCCTGATTTATTTGCGTTTTCAAAAAAATTCTGTCTCAATGTTCTCAGTTGATTTGCTAATGATTCTGGTTCATTTAAAATTATCTCATGTTTCTTCAGTTCCATCAATTTCTTGGTTTTTTTATTGCTTTGACCATTTTTCTGGAACTCTTTTTCCAGGCTTTTATACTCTTCTTCCAATCTTACCTGTTTCTGGCGTTTCTTTTTATTCTTTTTTCCCCAAATATGTTATTGCCAGGCCTCTAATTATATGCTTTCATTGTATCCCAAACATTCTGGAGTGATGTATCTTCCTTTTTATTTATTTTTTAAAAAAATTCCAATTCCTTTTCCACAAATTTCTGAAATTCTTTTTCATTTAATATTGTTGCATTCAGGGTCCATCTTATCTTTTTCTTTTGCCCTTTCCATGTTATTGGGCTGTGGTCTGCCCATATGTTTGAGCCAATATTTACTTCCTGCACTGCTTCTATAAGTCCAATTGACATCCATATCCATATCATATCTATCCTTTACCACGATAAATGTCTATTTGAGTAAAAAGTATATTGACTCTCATTCAAGTGTTTCTGTCTCCAAATATCTTGAATACTTAGTTCTTCTGCTATTATAAAGAAGGTCTTTGGCAGTGTTTTCCTAGGTTTTTTTTTGTCTTTACCATTTTGTAGTCTAAATCTGTATCTGTTACAGCATTGAAATCACCCATTATACATACATTTTCATAGTCCAGTTCTACAATTTTCCTGTGTAGTCGCCGATAAAATTCTTCCTGTTTTTCATTTGTTCTATATAATGCTATCAAAAGTATTTGTTTGAAATTCATTTTAATTTCGACCATCAAGAACCTGCCTTCCTCATCTTCAAAAAATTGTTTGGGTTCTAGTCTTTAACATACAATACCACTCCTCTTTTACTTTGTTGTATCAATGATGTAAATAGTACTCCTAGTTTTGGGTATTGTAATAATTTTTAATGCTGTTTTCTAATATGCATTGGAAGTGCACTGGTTGATGGGTGGCCGCAGACTGTAGGACTGGAGCAGGTGTCCACTGATATTGCATGCACTCCTGACTGGGGTAAAATGCCCATCTGGGAGGGATCTGGTCTGCTGGAGATAGCCGGCAGACCGGTTGCTGGGGTGGAGTACTTGGTCCCCATAGTCCCAGTTGCGGCTCCTGTAGCACCGGGCTGGGCTGGTTCAGTGGGTTTTGTTGCTGCACCATTCCCATTCCCGCGGTGGCTGTCAACCTGGTAGACCTGGCTTGATGCGTGAGGCTATGGAATGACCCACTCTGTGCCAAGTGAAAGGAGGCTGGCATCCCACTCAGTAGTGCTGCAGCTTCCTGGCTCAGGAAGGTGGCCACGCAAGGGAGGCCAGGAGGCAGGGCCAGGCTGAGGCAATTCAACTGGTTTGCCGAACTGCACATAAAATTAGCAACCAGCTCTAGTGAACTGGTGTGAACCGGCTGAATCCCACCACTGCTTATATTTTCTAATACCATTACAAATTTAGCTCCCACCTTTTCCACATTGGCTTAGTACTCATGCCATCACAACCTATCCAAAGTGTCTAAAGAGAATACTTTATCTCTGCCCCTGATTACATCTCCCATTACTCTAATTCTATTGCCCTCTGCTCTTATTTACAAATTATCTTACAAATTTATCTTAGGTATTGTCTGTAGAGTAACTATCATATCAGTAAATTCTGGTTAAGGCCGGTTTCTAGCATAGCAGAGACCTTCCCTACATACAATTCTCAAGCTTCAGCCTAGCTCATGAGATTAGAAACATATACAATGTATTTTCTTCACAAGCCAGCATGTCTTCTTACAATTCTTTAAAAACAATATGCTCTGTTTCCCACAATGAGTTTAGGAAGAGATTAACAGCAACACAGTTCTTTCAGCAGCTATCAACAGGCTATGGGTTGGAAATTTCCCCATTGCTTTTGAACAGTATAATGCTCCAGTGCAATGCAATTGTACTATATTATAATAATAATTATTATTATGGTTGGTGACATACTCAACCAGATGTTCTGACTGAATTTGGCATTTTTATCCACCAATCAAGTCCTTCCCAAGGACCTGGGATATGCAAATGTGGATGTTTGATGGTGTTAAAGGACACATAGGAAGCATACCCAGAGTCAGACATAAAGATCTCAAATGCTTTTATACAATTACACAAAGTTTGGGGAACAAAAAGGGTAAACTTGAATTATTACTACATGATGGTAGATATGATATAGTTGGAATCACTGAAACTTGGTCAGATGAAACCCATGACTGGAACATACTGATAGAAGGATACAAACTGTTCAAAAAACCAGACCCAGTAAAAGAGGAGGTGGAGCGCACTATATGTAAAAGACCACTATATTGCTACAGAAATACATGAAACCAAAAATGAAAACATTCTGTGGTACAATGCATCTGGGTCAATATAAAAGAAAAAAAAAGAATGACATTGCCATAGGTGTATACTACAGGTCAACCAACCAAGCAGAAAAAATAGGCGGACTTTTTGCTAACCAATTAGCAAATATATGTAGGAAACACACTACAATAGTTATGGGGGACTTCAATTACCCTGACATCAACTGGAAGACTAATTCTGCATCAAATGAGAAATTGAATAGGTTCCTGACCAACCTAGTTGACAACTTTGTTGTCTAAAAGATAGAGGAGGGAACTAGAGGGACAGCCATACTGGACTTAATTCTCATGAACAAAGAAGTAATAGAGGGAGCTGAAACTGCAGGAAACTTGGGTGAGAGTGACCATGTCATACTGGAATTCAACATAATGCAAACAGAAGCAATAGAACACAATGATACAATAATCTTAAATTTTAAAAGAGATTACTTTAACAAACTCAGAGAGAACTTGGGAAAGATTTCTTGAATGAAAATTCTAAAGGGGAAAACAACTGAAGCTTGGGAAACTCTGAAAAATATGATTATAAAAGCCCAGTCCAGCACAGTACCACTGAAAAAGAAAAACATGAAACCCAAGAAGAAACCAGCATGGCTGGATGGTTGCAAGTACTTGGCATGGCTAGTGTAGTGATGAGAAGGACCAGGGGAGACATGAAAGCAGTGTTTCAATATTTGAAGGGCTGTCACAGAGAGGAGGGGGTCAATCTGTTTTCCAAAGCACCTGAAGGCCAGACAAGGAATAATGCATGGAAATTGATCAAGGAGAGATTAAGAGATAAGGAGGAATTTTCTGACAAGAGCAATCAACCAATGGAACAGCTTGCCTTCGGAAGTTGTGGGAGTTTCATCACTGGAAGCTTTCAAGTATAGACTGGACTGCCATCTGTCAGAAATGGTGTAGTGCTTGGGCAGGGGGGTTGGACTAGAAGACCTACAAAGTTCCTTCCAGTTCTGTTAATCTGTTAAAAATCATTCATTGTATGGTTTGTCGTTCAGTCCCTTAATCATCTTTGTTGCTTTTCTCTGCACAATTTCTAGAGTTTCAACATCTTGGAATGGGACAACATCTTGGAATGGACTAGAATTTTCCAATCTTCTTCTGCGCATGCCCAAGATGGCACTCCAACACTGAGTCTCGGCTTCTTGAGGGCGATGCCTCGGCTTGGGAGGGCTCAGGGGGGTCATTTCGAACATCTATGATCCCCCGCCCAGGCGAAGCAACATCTGAGGAGCCCGTTGGGAGCTTTGTCGGTTCCCCGGATCATCCCAGCTCTGAGGGGGATGACGTCGGGACAGCGGTGGGTGACGGCGGTCTGCGGCCTGCAGGGGAGCGGCGCCGGCGCCGGCGGCCACGGACGATCATGGCAGCGGCGGCGGCAGCTCCTGGACGACGTCGGCGTTATGAGGCCCCTACGGAGGTTCCCCACGCCCCTGGATGCCTCGAGGTGGATCTTTGGAGGCAGGGGGTGGCTGGGGATGTCCGGGGGAGGGAGGGTGATGGCGACGATGATGCGGACTGCGGCGGCCGCGGCGGTGACCGTGGCGATGGCGCCTGAGGTTGGGGCGGCTCCCAAGGGCCTACAGACTTCCAAACAGATGGCACAGGACCCTTCAGCAGTGGATTTAGATCTGATTTCGGGGTGACTGGAGAGTATGTGACCCTTGGGGGAAGGGTTACCTCCAGGGAGACCCAGAGACCCCCCTCCAGGGTGAGCTGGATGGGGGGGATGAAATAGGGGAGCTATACCCACTAGAATGGAAGGTTGAGGGTTATTGGGGCCAGAAAATGACTACAAACTTATGCGGTTTGAATCCCCCCCCCTCCTTCCTTCGGACTGAGTTTTGGCCTATTTGGCCTATTACGATCATAGCTTCCCATCCATCTTGGCCTGCTGAACTACTCCTAATTTTTCCTCACTTCCATCTGGCCTGTCTGGATTCCCTACCATGTAGAACTTCTTTGACGAACATTTACAAACTTAAACCTCCTTTGAGCTGGATATTGGATTCCCTGATGCCGCTAATCCCAGGAGGGATACTGGTTCTATGGACATAAGGCCCAAGGAGGCGGAATATGGCTATCCTCACCCCTGAGCTTTCTATCAAAGTCTCCATGGGTTGGCCTTGGTGAGAGACGGCCGCCCTGGAAACTTTCGGGGTCGAATGACATGCACCTCCTTAGCCACTGTCGTGAGAGGACAGTGGAGCTTGGCTGCCTGACCATGGACTGGAATTTTCCCTATGTCTGTAACATCAGCGGTCCCCCACCCTTGGACTGTTTCTCCTGATGACTATATGTATTCAGTGTCGGAACTCCTCGCCCTGCGAGATTCTCCCCTCTCGCAGGTTTGGCCCCCCACATTATCGAGGGCCTATCTCGATGACGGACTTTGGAGTCCGGAGAGATGGCAAGGAGCAAGGAAGAATTTATGGGGCTTTTTAGGGAATTTTTTAAAGATTTTAAGAGGTTCGGGGGGGGGGTTGTAATTATTCTTTTAAAGATACTAGGAAGACGACTATGGCAGATGGGGGGGGAAAATCCACCAGGGTCAGAGCTGTGCCCGGCACAGGGTAGCGATTTGGGGGGCACCGGACGAGGGATTGGGAAAGGGATGGGGGACGATATCTATGAGGGCTGTACCATCGGCACAGTAGATGGGAGGGGCAGATATGGCGGGAGCAGGGGACCACATCAGGTGTTGGGGGCTTGCACTCGCTGTCTGAGAGCAATTGCTTGCCCCGGTCCCCAAGGCTCTGCTCGGATACTAGGTGGCTTAGATACTCAGGAGCTGGGCCTTTGGCTGATGCTGTGCAATGCCAGGTTCATGGTCAATAAGGCCCCCCTCATTCACGATCTTATACAAGAGGGAGGAGCGGACCTGGCGGGTATTACGGAGACCTGGTTGGGCCCGGAGGGTGGCGTCCCTCTGGTTGAAATGTGCCCACCAGGCTTCAGAGCATTCCATCAGCCGAGGGCCCAGGGGAGGAGCGGGGGGGTGGCGGTTATTATTAACGAGGATCTGGGTCCGAGGGAGACCACTGTGCCTCAGATAGCCGGATGTGAGTCCCTCCTTGTGAGGTGGGGCCGTGGGGTCCAGATGGGCTTGTTGCTTACGTACCTGGCTCCCTGCCGGGTGGCAACAACCCTACCTGAGCTACTCGATGTGATAGCCACGGTGGCAGTAGATACACCCAGGCTTTTAGTCATGGGTGATTTCAACTTGCCATCCGTTGGTGAAACGTCTGTGGTGGCTCGGGAGTTCATGGCTTCCATGACGGCCATGGACCTGACCCAGTTAGTTCATGGCCCTACTCACAGGGGAGGTCACACTCTGGACTTGATTTTTGTCTCTGGCCAGTGGTTGAGTGGTCTTGTTATAGGGGATATAGACATGGAACCCTTGTCATGGACTGACCACTCACTCCTTCGCCTAGATCTTCGAACCGCGACCCCTCGCTGCAGGGAGGCGGACCCAATTAGATGGATCCGCCCCAGGTGCCTGATGGATCCTGATAGGTTCCAGACAGAGCTTGGGCCATTTCCTGAGGATCTAGCACATGACTCGGCTGAGGATCTGGTAGCCGCCTGGGATCGAGCGGCTGGTGGGGCCGTGGACCGAGTCGTGCCTTTGCGGCCTCTGACCCGATGCCGATCCCGTACGGCTCCTTGGTTTACTGAGGAGCTGAGGGAAATGAAGCGCCAGAAAAGATGCCTGGAGAGCGGTTGGAGGGCCAGTCTCGCTGAATCTGATCGAACACTGGTAAGGTCGCATATTAAGGCCTACCTAGTGGCAATAAAGACGGCAAAGTCTAACTACTTTTCCGCCTCTATTGCGTCATCAGGGAATCGACCGGCCACCCTGTTTAGGGTGACCCGCTCCCTGCTCCATCTGGGAGTGCGGGAGGATCCCTTAGAAGGCAGGGCGGAGGATTTCGGACAATACCTGTATGACAAAATCGCTCAGATCCGGGGGGATTTGGATTCTGACTGGGTAGATCAGGGCAGGGTGACGAGGAACAGTCTTGAGAATGTTATCTGGGAGGAGTTTGATGCTATGACTCCCAATGATGTGGACAGGATTTTGGGGAGACTTAGTGGGGCCACATGTTTACTGGACCCGTGTCCCTCCTGGTTGGTACTGGCTTCCCGGGAGGTTACACGAGGCTGGCTCCAGGGCGTCATTAATGCTTCGTTGAGTGAGGGTCACTTCCCCGCTGCCCTGAAAGAGGCGGTGGTGAGGCCTCTCCTCAAGAAGCCGTCCCTGGATCCGGCAATATTGGCTAACTATCATCCTGTCTCCAACCTTTGCTTCATTGCGAAGGTTGTTGAGAATGTGGTCGCGCAACAGTTTCCGCAATTCCTGGAGGAAACATCCTATCTAGATCTGTTCCAGTCGGGTTTCAGGTCTGGGCACAGCACGGAAACGGCATTGGTCGTGTTGGTGGATGATATCTGGAGGGCTCGGGACAGGGGTTATTCCTCTGTTCTGGTCCTATTAGATCTCTCAGCGGCTTTTGATACCATCGACCATGGTATCATGCTGCATCGGCTGGAAGAGTTGGGGGTGGGAGGCACTGTGTTGCAGTGGTTCTCCTCCTTTCTCTCCGACCGGTCACAGTTTGTGTTGGCAGGGGGGAAGAGGTCGACCTCGAGGCCTCTCATCTGTGGAGTGCCGCAGGGATCGGTCCTCTCGCCCCTTCTATTCAACATTTATGTGAAGCCGCTGGGTGAGATCATCCATGGCTTTGGGGTGAGATACCATCAGTACGCTGATGACTCCCAGCTGTACATCTCCACCCCAGGCCACCCCAATGATGCCCTTGAAGTGATGTCCCAGTGCCTGGAGGCTGTGCGGATCTGGATGGGGAGGAACAGGCTCAGGCTCAACCCTTCCAAGACTGAGTGGCTGTGGCTCCCGGCATCCCGATATAGTCAGTTGACTCCATCACTGACTATTGGGGGCGAGTCTTTGGCCCCCACTGAAAGGGCTCACAATCTGGGAGTCCTCCTGGATAGGCAGCTGTCTTTGGAGGAACATCTGATGGCTGTTACCAGGGGGACCTTTTATCAGGTTCGCCTGATTCGCCAGTTGCGGCCCTTTCTTGATCGGGATTCCTTGTGCACAGTCACTCACGCCCTCGTCACCTCTCCCCTTGACTACTGCAATGCTCTCTACATGGGGCTCCCCTTGAAGAGCACCCGGAGGCTCCAACTGGTCCAGAATGCAGCAGCGCGGGTAGTGATGGGAGCAACATGGCGCTCCCATGTAACACCGCTCCTGCGCGAGCTGCACTGGCTCCCGGTGGTCTTCCGGGTGCGCTTCAAGGTGTTGGTTATCACCTTTAAAGCGCTCCATGGCATAGGGCCTAGCTATCTGCGAGACCGCCTGCTGCTACCAACGACCTCCCATCGACCCGTGCGCTCCCACAGAGAGGGCCTCCTCAGGGTGTCATCAGCCAAACAATGTAGGCTGGTGGCACCCAGGGGGAGGGCCTTCTCTGTGGGGGCTCCCACCCTCTGGAATCATTTGCCCCCGGAGATAAGGAGAATCCATGACCTCAATGCCTTCCTTCGTTCCCTGAAAACCCATCTTTTCCAGCAAGCCGGGTTGGCTTAAGAAATTTTTAAATTCTTTTAATTAGTCTGTGATTTTTTTAACTTTCGGGCCAAAATTTTTATATATTTTTAAATGTTTTAATATTTGTATTCTATGTTTTTTATCTTGGCTGTACACCGCCCTGAGTCCTCAGGGAGAAGGGTGGTATATAAATTGGAAATTAAATTAAATTAAATTAAAAACACGGACCCTTGGCCGCATCTCCTTTGCCTTCAGCCACCTGCCTCAGCCCATTTACAGTCAGCTTTCCTCCTCCACTGGCCCTCTGCCCCGGCCCTTTGTCCCTGCCCATTCGCACAAACACCATTTGACCTGAGCCTTTGCCTGCACGGGCCAAGTAGCTGCCAGCCAATTTCGTGGCAGACAGAAGCAATAGTGCTGCGGGGGCAGCATACAATGCAAGATTTTTTTAAAAAGTACCCACGGCTGCTACTCCTGCTACCACTCCCCCTCCCTCCATCCTGGTGACAGATCTGCAAGGCCCCAAAATTTACAAAGCAGCTGCAGTACTTTTTTAAAAAAATCTTGCATCGCATGCTGCCCCCGCAGCACCATTGCTTCTGCCTGTCACCCAATTGGCTGGTGGCTATTTGTCCTGTGCAGCCAAAAGCCCAGGTCAAACGGTGTTTGGCCAAATGGGCAGAGACGAAGGGCCAGGGGCCCATTGGCTGTGGAGAATGGCTGGGGGGGGCAGTGGAGGAGGAAAGCTGGCTGTAAATGGGCTGAGGCGGCTGGCTATGGGCAAAGGAGGCCCAGCCAAGGATCCATGTCTAAACACCCTAAACCCCTACAGCTTTTTTGTATTGTGGTAGCCAAAATTGGACGCAGTATTACAAGTGTAGTCTTAACCAATGCAGTATAAAACAGTACTAACACTTCACCTAATCTTGATACTATCGTCTCTGTTGACGCAGCCTACGACTGCATTGGCTTTATTCACGTTCATAGCAGCTTCTCCTGATAGCAAACAGCAATCATGTTTTAAAAAATTCTGCCCTAGAAGTAGCAGAGTGAGTTAAAACTCCTTCTTACAGCTGTTGCTCACAAAAGGCTTGCATGTAAAATATTATTATGCAATTGTCACGTCTACAGTGTGCAAATTATGCTTCTTTGTCATTCATTGGCGCATCGGTAGCATATTGCTCGATGTCCCCCTCTACGTGGGGAGGTCCTTAGAACGCCCGCACTACTCTGTAACTGTGTTGTGGAACTGCCATCGCCAAAACGAATGATACTTAGGCCTTCTAGCTTAAGATCCTTGCTGGAGCTGTTTAAGACACACCCCTCCCTTCTTCTGAGAGGAACAAAAAAAATGTTTGTCATTTTTACCGGAACCAAAAAGTTGGGGACCTCCGCTCTCGACCGGCAATATGATTGCACAGGAAACAGGCGAGAGAGTTCTTATTAGGGATCCGGAACTTGGTTTTGCAGCTTCCGGCCAACTCAGTATAGTTAGTCTTGAGCGGGTAGTATTCTGAACCCGTAGGTATTGATCGTCCAAGAAGATGGTGCTTCTAACGATGATTGCACGGGTGGCTGATGGGCTTCCTTTAGCGGCTTCTATGCAGGAGGATGAACAGGTGAGTGTGAGATACTGTGGGTTTTTTTCCCTTCCTTTCTACTCAGGATTTAATTTCTGATTAAGTAATATATACAATGCGGGCTATGCATTTAAAGTACACTCGCTAAATGCTAGCATTGAAATTGAAAGATATTTAGCAGTAAAACAATTTGGTTACACAATGTTAATTTTTCTTTACTACGAAATGCTTGTTAGACTGTCTAGCCTAGAAATAACATGTGAGTTTTGCTAGTATAGTTACTGAAGTGTATAGCAAAATTAAGCTCCTTGGAGTCTTCTAATGTTTAGCATTAGATAATGAGTCCCAATTTAAATTGAGTTCATTCTACCCCACTCCCACTTAGAAGAAGATGGATCATACAGTTAGGGATTTTCTCTTTATTTAACCTGCTTAAAGAATACTACTGGAGAACAGGAATTAGCAGATATATACCTAGTTGATTTAATAAAGTGGACAATAGCCCACACATTTTTGTTTTAAAATGCTATAAGATATAAGTTTTGATCTGATTGTTTTCTAATCATTCCTTATAATTGGACTAAATTTGTTGAAGCATGTTGGAGATTTTTTTGGAGGGGGAATTGTTTTTTTTATTATAGTCGGGGAGAGATTTGCAGCAGTATCAGAGCCAGGCCAAGCAATTGTTTCGGAAGCTCAATGAACAGTCTCCTACCAGATGCACCTTAGAAGCTGGACCAATGACTTTTCAGTAAGTATAAATAGCAAACTAATAATATCCCATTATTAGCTTGTATCAAGCTAATAATGCTTGACAATATCCTGTTATTACAAATAAATATTGATCCAAGTAACTATGTAGGAATTATTGGGCACTCTTCCCTCCAAATGAGATTTAGAAAGGCCTAATTGTTATCTCTAAGAAATTAATTAAAAGCATTATAGTAAGACTCAGAGGGTCTGGGATTCTTGAAGGAGCATTCAGGGATGTGAGTCAGTTCCGCAGTTTGGAAGAACTCAACAGGTTCATAGAATCATGGAATTCTAGGCCTGGAATGGATTGTAAGAATCATTTAGTCCAATCCTCTGCAATGTACAGAAAAACCTACTAAATCATATATCCACAGTTTTTCTTAAAAATCTTAAAATCGTTGATCTTAAAAAGGGATTGTAAAACCCACAACTTTATAGTATAGATTTCCATTAGGAAATATTTCCTTGGGTTTAAATGACTTATTTTTATTTTGTTCAATTCTGTCTGATTCGCTGGTGACTGCCTGAACAAGTCCCTGCAGTTTCCTTTCAAGGTTTTCAGAATTGGTTTGCTGGGTGAAAGTATTACGCCAAGGTTACCCAACTGGCTTTGTGCTAAAGCAGGATTAGAACTCATAGAGTCCCAGTTTCTAGCCTTAACTCTACACCAGTTTAGCTTTCCTAAATAAAATTCAGGCAACTATAATTCATTTTCTTTATTCTTAGTTTGTTTTTAGGAAAATAGTTCTTGCCCATTTTTCCAGTAGTTTTCCTTTATGTACCTGATCATGCTTATCATGTCTCATCTAAGTCTTCTTTTTTGAACATCCTAAATTCCATCAGCCTATCACATAATGTCGTCCTCTGAATCCATTGTAACTTGTCAATATCCTTTTAGAAATGTGATGCCCAGAGTCATACACACTACTTCAGAAAAATCCACTAGAGCCAAGTAGAGAGAAAGAAGGTATTTCTTTGAGACAATGTTGCTTCTAAGGCAGACAGAAATTGCATTAGCCTTTCTATCTGCTATGTTTACACTGCTGAGTCATGTTCAGCTTGTCAATGAGTTTAAGTCATTTTCAGAAGTAGCATTTCCAAGTCATGAATTCCCCATATTATGTTAGTTTCCTACATTTTTTCTCCCCATATTTCTTTTGCAATCTGTGCTACTGAAATAACAATTTCCTTTGGGTATAAAAATAGTAACAAAGTAGGAGTTGAGTTCGTTTGCTTTTTTCATTGCAATTTATTAAAAATGTCTCCATCTGAAATAGGCAGTGAGCCCACCACCCATTTGTCATCTTCTTGCTATTGACATATTTAAAGAAAACCTTGCTGGGTTTGGCTCTCTTGGTAGCCTTTTCTGACTTTGCCTTTCTATGTTTCTAGGCTGAAGCATTGTACGTTTCTTTGATTATAAACGTGTAATCTTTGGCTGCTTACATCACCATACTGTAAGCTTTTAAGTGGACTTTGTGCTGCATCTTATCAAATTTGAGATAAATTGTTCTCCACTTCTTTCTCTGCATTTTAAAAATGGTAGCCAATTTAGAAATATATTACAAAATATTTTACATTTTTTTGCTGAGGTATAGAAGGAGAACATCAAGAGTAAAGTTAAAGATGTAATAATTTATTAAACGCGATGCGACCTGACTCAACAACTCTGGGTCACTGATAATCAAATGAATAAATTACAGTAATATTTAATATTTTTAATATTAAATTTGTTTGCCCTCCATCTCGCTGCAAGATGATGTTGGGCAGCTTACAACATTCAAAAAAATTCTTATATATATATGTGTGTGTGTACACAATATATATAGATTATAACTAAAACTAAAGGATGGGGAGGAAAGGAACAGAACATAAGGGGGAGAAGTGGGAGCTACTATTATTTGATCAACCACTTCTAGTGATATTCCCACAAGCCAACTGACAGAGACAGATCTTCAAGCTCTTTCAGAAAATCAGGAGGGTGGAAACCAATCTCCCCTCAGGGGACAAGATGTTCCCAAAGACCAGGGCCACACTCAAGAAGGCTCTTTTCCTGGACCCTGCCAGCTGGAATTTCTTGACCAACAACATGGGTGGAGTGGGCAGCATGCCTCCTCTGCCAGCATGGGTGGGGCAGACCTGTCTCATAGGAGTGAGATGGTTCTCAAGAAACCTGGACCCATGCTATGCAGGACTTTATAGGTAATAACCAACACTTTGAAATGCATCCAAAAGCAAACCAGCAACCAGTGCAGCTCATGGAACAGTGATATAATATGGACCCCAAAGACACTCTGTGCTGACACATTCTACACTAGTTGAAGCTTCCAAAGCTTCAAGGTTAGACCATTGAATAAAATCAATAAAACAAAAAAGTTAAAGATGGCACGCATGATGAAGCATAGGTGTGAGCTTTCCTCACCATTATCCTTGTTTAAAATGCAGTAGAACTCTGAAATAAGTATAATTTAAGGCTAAATATAATTTGTGTCTTGTAATATAGATTGGAATGTTGTTTGCAATATGGCCACTGAAATCAATATGGCCACTGGACTATTGATAGGGGTTCATTTTTTGTCCAGGCTAACAATTGGCTTATATCTTCCTTTACAGTTACATTATTGAAAAAGGAGTTTGTTATCTGATACTATGTGAAGCTGCTTTCCCCAAAAAAATGGCGTTTGCATATCTGGAAGATTTGCACTCAGAATTTGATGAACAACATGGAAAAAAGGTGCCAACGGTGTCCAGACCCTATTCTTTCATTGAATTTGGTGAGACTTATTTCTTGAGATTAATGATTTAAGGATAATCCAGGGTCAACACTTTGGTAATCTTAATGCCCCTTCCTCATCAACTCATTCCACTTCTTTCTTTTAGCAGGTTACTAAAGCATTCTGAATTGCATATCTAAATAATTCTCTGATTTCTCCTTCAACTGATGCGATAAAAAATTGTATGGCATATACATGAAAAGATTCAAAGGGATAGAATAACATATCACAATAAACAGTGAATATTATTTAAAATATTCCACATCTTATATTGTTCTGTCAGACCAAACTAAGAAACCAATGCTATATGAGTTAGAACTTCTTTTATAATAATAGTTATAGTAATGCAATCTTGCAGTTCTAAATGTGCTTCTCCCCTCCTTCACTTTTATTAGTGTAAGCTAGGGAGGGATCTGAGACATATACTCAAACTAATTTCTTGGAAGGGACTCGGGTCCTGCTTGCCTGATTGTTGCCTTGATAGCAGTTCTTCCTCCTATCCTTCAGGGCCATTTCCTATGTCATCTATATGTTTTGCCTTATTAGACTACATTTAATTGCAGTATCGCTAGTCCTCACTTAACAGTAATTGAAACTGCAGCAACTCTTGTTAAGCAGTGTGGTTATAATGAGCAATGTCACATATTGTCACATGACTTATGGCAGCAGTTGTGACAGTTCAGATCGCCATTGTTATGTGAATCCTGCATGACTGTTAAGAATGATGTCAGATGATCACTATTTGTGACCTGATGGCTTCCTCATTGACTTTGCTTGTTGGAAACTGACAGCAAAGGGTACAAATGGTGATCATGTAACTGCAGAATGCTGCAGCTATCATAACTGAGCTAGTTGCTGAATATCTGAATCATGATCATGTGACCGCTGTTATGACAAGGACTGGTCATAAGTCTCCTCATTCAGTGCTATCATAACTTCAGTTACTGTATGAGTGTTCATTAAACAAGGACTATCTGTACTTGAGAAATTTTATTTTACTAAACAAGAGATAGGTTTAATATAGGATTGAATATAGGATAACAAGGATATAATCAGATTGTGGTTAATGACTATATTTGCTATCAGTATAGTTACGGAACCCTGCTAGGGAAATTAACAGACAAGGGGTTCATTATACTTTTTCCTAGAGCAGTTAATTATCTTTCTCCTCCACCCGCTCTTTTTTCCATTCCTTGCAATAACTTCTCTGTATGGCATGATTTGAGAATACAAATTGATTTAGAATTTGGAAAGAGAATACTCTTACATGAACAATTACTTTTTATTCCAGATACTTATATTCAGAAAACCAAGAAGCTGTATATAGATAGCCGGGCAAGAAGAAATCTTGGGTCTATTAATACAGAGTTACAAGATGTACAAAGAATCATGGTAGCCAACATTGAAGAAGTCTTACAACGAGGTGAAACCCTTTCAGGTACAGGGATCCATAAACCAGATGTTTTCAATTTTTTTCAGGCTATAGATCTTGTTCTGTGAACTTTTTTTGTGCTCTACCTTGCTATTATAGATCCCATCATCCTAACCCATCATACTATCGTGTAACTCTAGGTCAGAGATGGCTAATCTTTTTGCCATTGCATGCCAGGAGCGGGGGGGAGGGGTCACGTGTGTGTGCCCACACCCATAATTCTGTGTGCCCTGCCCCCACGTGTGCGTGACACCCCCCCTCGCTCCCCTCACTCCTGGCACACGATGGCACGGTAGGCCCGTTTTTTGCTCTCCCCAGCCTCCAAAGCCTTTCTAGGAATCTGGGGAGGGTGAAAACAGCCTCCCCACCCCCCAGAGGCCCTCCGGAGGCAGGAAACGGCCTGTTTACCTACTTCTGGTGGACCCAGAAGGCCTGAAAATCAGCTGGCCAGAGTGCTCATGCACGCCGGAGCTGAGCTCGTGTGCCCACCGATATGGCTACATGTGCTACCTTTGACATGCGTGCCATAGGTTCATCATCACGGCTCTAGGGTTTCACAGAACACAGTTTGCAAAATATTGCCCATTTTGGGAGACGTTTAAATATATGATTGCAGAATAAAACTGGCAAACTGCTTTGCATAAAATACTTCCTGTAGATAATGAAGGACCATTCTAATCCTCAAGAGGCAACAAAAGATTCATACTGAGAAAAACAAATATGGAATGTGCAATTACTCTGCTGTTTTGGATACCATATGAAGACTTTTAAAATTTTTGTTTGTATTTTAATAGCATGTACTTTGCATGTACATAGCATGCAAATTTATGTTCTATTTTGTAAAAATCAACAAACCAGCAGATGGGGAAAATTATAATTTTTATTTTTTTTAAAATCAAGTTTTATTGGTTCACCCCCCCCCCCCACATTCACCCACATCTTTTTTTTTTTTTTTTTGAATTTGATAAATTGTATAAGATAAGATATGGTCAATTCTCTGTTCAAAAAAGAAAATTATAATTTTTGTGAGAAGTTTTAAATCATTTGTAATCTTGAGTTTCAATGCCACCACTTCATGCTGAGTAATCAGGGCAATGTATAATTAGTATACATCAATAGCACTGCTTATTGAATAGTATTTTTTAATTCATCCATTTGTTCATTCCAGCTTGAAACAGTTTGAGAAATGTTGTACCTTGTCAATTTTTTTTGAGAGAAATAAAAAGCAAGTAAAGGCAGGTAGGAACCACTGGGTGATTGGAAATAGTCAACAACATGGCAAAGCCCATAATCAGATGGTAGAAAACAGGAAAAGATGCTGCCCTGCTGCCTAATTCTCAGTGTCCATCTGTTAAGACATTTCAGGCCCTCTGGTGGCTTTCATTCTTTCCTTAGCATTATTCTTTTGTCTGTGGTGGAATAGTTTATTCTTTGGCAACTAAAATTATGTAACTTAAAATTAAAATTAAAAATTAATTAAATAAATTAAATAAATAAATAAATAAATAACTTATTCTGTTGCGCTTTCTAATTACCCTCCTTGCACCTTTCTTTTTTGCTAGAGAAGACAATAAGAAAATTAAGAATATATATATTTCCTAATAGAAATCCGCTCATCTTACCTGTTCATGCCCTTCTTCTACTTGTTCACTACCTATCTGTTTTAGTCAGTGATTAAGCAATTAAGCAATTATCTTGTCTAACTGGAAGCTGATGTTAGCTGAAGAATGAAACTAGAAAGAGCAGCAGGTGTCTGTTATTGCTGTGTTCTATCATTTTATTTGACTTATGGACCAATAATTGGCATAGGGGAAAAAGTTTCTGCTTACATAACAGAGAGCAAACAATTTTTGTTTTTTTCCTAACCATTATTTCTGAGTCTGAGGAAAACCTTCATGAGGAAAGGTCCACCAGAGTTAATTTGGTTAAAAATCTTTCTCAAACTAGAAATAATTCTGAAAGTGTAGATTCCTACCATCATGTAGAATAGTGGTACCAACAGATGGATTTGCAGACCAATTGCATCCAAAGTGTAGTCCTTAATGGAACTACATCCACATGGAGGGAAGCATGCAGTGGGGTACCTCAAGATTCTGTTATTGGGCCTATTGCTTTTCACCATATCAGTATTTATCTAGATGAGGGAACAGAAGGATAAAACCAAAATGGGGGGGGGGGAATTGCCAACAGCTTGAGAGGCAGACTCATGATTCAAAAGGAGCAGATTTGAGCATTGTTGGCCCTAGCCAACAAAATGCAATTCAGTGGAGAGAAAAGCAAGATCCTGCATTTAGGTAGGAAAAAGCAAGTGCACAGCTATAGTGGTAACTGGCTCAACAATAGTAACTGCAAGAGGGATTGTGATGTCCTAGTGGACCATTACTTAAATATGAACCAGAAGTGTAGCAGCTGCTAAAAAAGTCAATGCAGTTCTGGGCTGCATCAATAGAAGGTTAGTATTACTATCACAAGAAATGATTGTACAGCTCTATACTGAACTAACGAGGCCACACTTGAAATACCGCATCCAATTCTGGTCGTCACAATACAAAAAAAGATGCTGAAGCCATAGAAAAAGTGCAGGGAAGAATAACAAAGATGATTAGGGGACTGGAGGTTAACTCATGCAAGGAACAGTTAAGGGAACTAGGTATATCTATAGCCTAATTAAGAATAAGATTAGAGGTGACATTATAGTTGTTTTTCAGTGCTTGAGCAGTCTCAGAGATGTGGGGTTTGACATTCTCCAAAGCACCTGAGGGCAGGACAGGAAGTAATGGATGGAAGCTTGTTAAAGAGAGATCCAACCTGAAACTAAGGATAAATTTCCTGACAATAAGAAATATTAGGCAATGGAAAAGCTTATCTATTAAATTTTTATGATCACCCTAATAAAGCAGTTTATAGTTTACTTCCTGGAGTTGTGGCTATTCTATCGCTAGAGGTCTTCAAGAAAAGATTGGATAATCATTTGTTTGGGATGTAATTAGGTCTGTTCCCTTGGGTAGGGGTGGACTAGAAGACCATCAAGGTACCTTCCAGCCCTGTGATTCTACACTATTTCTACTCTTTATTATTCTAAATACATGTAATTTCTTTTGATCATTTATGCTTAATGTTACTTGCATCAATCAACTGGTGTGATATTCTCTCCAGTGTCAATTTTAAATTATAAAATATTTAGAACAAAAGTCTTCTTTACATAGGCTGATAAAGCATGGGAAGGCAGAACATGTGCCTCAATAATACCCTGTTTTCCCCAAAATAAGACATCCCCTGATAATAAGCCCAATTGGGCTTTTGAGCGCATGGCAATAAGGCCAAGCACTTATTTCAGGGTTCAAAAAAATATAAGATAGGGTCTTATTTTTAGGGAAGCACGGTAGGTTAATTATGAATTTTGTTGCAGTTGGCTGATAACATTTCTGTTCCAAACTTTCAGTAATGAATCCAATGTTTAGTCTGGTATCCTACTGTATTGTACTGAAAACTAGGTAGGTATTAATATACCAGGCTAGAATCTGGGAGAGTATGAGCTCTATTTCTACCTTAGTCACAAAGGCAGCTGGTGGCCTTTGGGCAAGTCACAGTTGCTCAGCCCTAGGAAGAAGTCACTGAAATCTTGCCAAGAAAATTGTAAGGGCTTGTTTAGGCAGTCATCATGATTCAACTCTGATTTGAAGGAATTCCTAACACTTCCCCCCCCCACCCCCCAATCTACACACTCATTGCCTGATTTGGTGGAACAACACTTTTCTTCATCTCTGTACCTAAAGATCTTGATCAGGGGTGTCAAACTGGCGGCACATGGGCTGGATGTGTCATGCGTAGGCCATGCCCACCCCAGCTCCGCAGAGGGAAAAAATGTTGTGATTCATCATGTGACGGCAATGTGATGCCGCGGGTTTGACACCTATGATCTTGATTCCTCCACTTTTTAAAGGCAGTTATTATGTGCTCATGCAATTTAATTTTGCCAACATCACAATATTTGCATAATTTAGTAGAAGCAGTGTTACATAATTCAAGATTGTTACTGCCTGCCTCTCAGAGTGATTTCCCATTTGTTTTTTCTGTAATACTAGTTTTCCTTTAATGAAGATTATGACACAGGACCAGAAGTGATGCAGTTAGGTAGCAATGTTATTAAGCAACTACGGTAATGTTCTCTTTGTAATTGATAAACAGCAAGTAGGTACTGGTAATTTTTCCCTTTGTGCAAAAGTCCCTACTTAAAAATATGGGCTTTTTCAATAGAAATTATATAGAATAAGAATTAATTATTAAATAAACTTTTGAATACAAAAGCTAATATTTCAGGTAAATAAAAATTATTTCATACCATACATAGTCTTTCTAAGTAGAAACTAGTGGATATAAAAAGTCAAATTGAAATCTCTTGGAGAAAAAGAACAATAAAAAAGTTACAATAACATGCATAATAGTGCACACCCTCTTTATAAGTGGGGATGTGGCTATGTTCAGAATTAACCAATAACATTCAGACTGACATTAAATAGTACACATCTGCCTTCAAAGTGACTAATCAAGCACATATAAAGTTCAGCTGTTGTAGGATT
Source organism: Pituophis catenifer annectens (assembly GCF_029215685.1). Classification (NCBI taxonomy): domain Eukaryota; kingdom Metazoa; phylum Chordata; class Lepidosauria; order Squamata; family Colubridae; genus Pituophis; species Pituophis catenifer. The sequence goes on along the minus strand of NW_027256883.1, from coordinate 102,460,926 downwards.
TTTTTGACATTTACTCAGTCGCCTCTTACAGCAAAAGCCATGATCTGCAAAGAAAAGAGCTTAAAAGGCATCAAGGGGATCTCATTGTTGGAAACAGTCAGGAGAGGAGTACAAAATATTTCCAAGGTATTGGATATACCATAGAACACAGTGAAGACAGTCATCAATAAGTAGACAAAATATGGCACAAAAATGACATTACCAAGAATTGAGAGGCTGTCAAGTGGCGCATGCAGCAACATTAAAGGAGCTGCAGGAATTTCTGGCAAGTGCTGGTTGTGTACTACAGGTGACAACAGTCTCTCATATTCTTCATATGTCTGGGCTGTGGGATACGGTGGCAAGACGGAAGCCTTTTCTTAACAAAGAAAAACATCCAAGCCAGTTTGCAAAAACCTATATAAAGTATGACAAAAGTATGTCATACTGGGAAGATGAGCCCAAGGTTGTACTTTCTGGCCATACTTCCAAATGGTGTGGTGCAAAAATAACAAGGCACATCACCAAAAGTACACTGTACCCACAGTGAAGCACAGTGGTGGCGGCGGCATTATGCCTTGGGACTGCTTTTCTTCAGCTAGAATTGGAGCTTCAGTCAATGTGGAGGGAAATATGAACAGTTCCAAATATCAGTCAATTTTGGCACAAAACTTTTATGCCTCTGCTAAAATGCTGAACATGAATGTAACCTTTCAGCATGATGACCCAAAGCAGACCTCCAAACAAAAGAATGTCTTCACCAGAAGGCGACAGAAGTTTTGGACTGGCCTATCTAGAGCCCGAACCTGAATCCAATGGAAAATCTGTGGGTGTCATGGCTGACTCACTATGCATCCCTGCTTGCAACTAGGCAATGGAAACCAGGGAGGGGGGAGGGGAGTGATTGGAATGTACGAGTGGTTTGGGAGAGAATTGGAGAATGCAGGTGCACTATCTGTAACCTGAGAATTCCAACACCAAGGTCGAACACTGTGAGGCGTGCAGACTGTTCCCAAAACAAAATGAGTGTAATTGATTGGTGGACTATGGACTGCGGATGACCCAGGGGAACAAAATGGATTTTAACTATGTTGTTTTTCATACAAAAACTTCAGAACTGGCTTTGCTGCTTCTGTGCCTATTGTGGAATTGCCAATAAAGTTATACTCTTGGAAAAACAATGTTCCAGGAGTTTCTTTTGCTGCATTTACCAATGGGGCAGTTGACAGTGGGGTTACTTGGTTGTACACAGGAGATGCTCTTGCAATCTGACAGATTTCAAATGCTTTTGCAGGGAAGAGAAGACATAGTTTCCCAAAGCAAGATGTGCCATACTGATAGGCTTTTACCCCTGAATGCAGTCATAAAAGACTGAATGTAGTCATAAAATCAAAAAGTGTTTTAACAAAGTATTAGTTTAAGGGTGTGCACACTTATGCAACAATGTTATGGCACATTTTTATTGTTATTTTTTCCACCTAAAAGATTTTCAGTTTGCTTTTCAATTGAATCGTATAGCTTAAATATTAAAGGAGGAAAATATTCTGAAGTGATTGATCTTAGTCTGATTTTTTTTATATCTCAAAAACATGGCATTTTAACAGATTTGTTTTATATCTACTGTATATGGAATAAGAATTGATAAACACACTTTGGAATACAAAACTAATAGTTTATGCAGATAAAAACTACTGTATACCATAATCCAAAGATGTTTATGGAAGTTAATTTATCTGAATTGTAATAATTCTTAATGGTAGCAGCTTCTGAATTAAATATTTTGCTGGAGAAAGTCTCAGTTTCTTAGTCAATTTACCAAATTACATCAAAATGCACTTGTATTTCTAAAAAAAAATATTTTTGAATATTTTTCAATGAACACACACAAAAACGTTTTAATCTTATAGTTTTATTATAAGAGTCACTTATTTGTGAAATGGCTGCATACATTTTATATGTTGTGTGTCTTCTAAATTAATTTAATACACTTTTTTCATTCTCTTTCATTCTCCCTGCACTACCTGTGATCCCAAAAAACTTCTTGTAAAGATTGGGGGTAGTTGATGGGGAGAAGAGGGAATAAGAAACTTCCTTTCTGCAAACTCAGTGCTTCATCCCATTGTTTATGAAAGTTCGCTAGCCTTCCATAGAACTTTTTCAAAAGGTTTTATAACTGCTAGGGGAAATGAAATAATTTGACTTCCATGAAATTCTCTTTTGTGGCTTACAATAATTTTAATTCATTGTCCCTAATCTAAATAAAAAATGTTGATTATCAAAGACAAAACTTCCTACGTGTTTGAGGGAAACCTATAACATCCAGCAAGCTTTTCAATGAGAAAGATTGAATCATATATGTCAGACTAAAGTCAGTCTTAAACACTTAGATAGAGGTTGGAACTAGGTCTACTGTCTTATAAATAATGTTGACATTTCATGAATATAATATTTTTGTTTGCATGCTATCTTTTCTTCAAACAGCATTGGATTCCAAGGCAAATAATCTGTCCAGTTTGTCCAAGAAATACCGCCAGGATGCGAAATATCTGAACATGCGTTCCACCTATGCCAAGCTTGCTGCTATTGCTGTGTTTTTTATTATGCTGATTGTTTATGTGCGGTTCTGGTGGCTGTAACAGATTAATAGACCTCCAAGAATGATATTTAATAATAGCAAGCATATCACTATTAAGTAGCTAATATCACAGGATGTATATTAGAATCTGCCTAGACATTTCCTTATAATGAGAATTGCTGCTATTTCCAAATGTCAGAACTTGCTGAGACTAATTATTTTCTTTTGTAGCAGTTAAATGCTTGAAAAACGAAACATTTTTCCAACTGACAAATAGGAGTAGCCTCATTTGATCCACCTACTACTGTTCAACACTACTGTTAACAGACAAACTAAAATAAGTGCAGCCCTAGTAGGGTATTCTAATGGGTATTCTATTGGGTATTCCTTGTTAATCGAAGAGAAATTCCTGTTTCAAGGGTGGAATATGTGTGTGTATGTGTGTAGATAACACTGGTTTTTTTTTAGTTTGTCCAATCAATACTTATTTTATATTGTCAAATCTCTTGACTCATTACCCTGTTAATTTAATAACTGCATAAAATATTGCTTCATCTGGCTTCTATGACTGGTAAGTGAAATGGGGAAATAATTTGAGTTCACTTCACTATAAATATTTGAATATCATGCTAAACTGAAGCTGTGTATGTTCTGACTGAGCTACAGCAGCCAATGTTAGACATATTTCTGTACAGCTGGAGAAATACTTCAGCTTTTATTTCTGACTAACTTGATTGTCATACCATCTGAACCAAATCAGGTTTGATTTTATTTTGAAGCATACAGTTTCAAAAGCAGAAGCTTTTGGACAATTCTTCATGACTAAGCAAGGGAAGGGAAGAATGACCAAGATTCACCAAGGTTTGTTTACTCTCTGGCTTAATTCAGATATGACCTTTCTCATCTTACACTGAATTGCCAAGTGCCCTCACAAATGTTTCAATCTGTAAGATCATTGACTAGCTGAATATCTCTCATTGCAAAAATAGAGTAGAAGAGCAGGCTTCTTCCTGAGAGCTTGAATATACTGAATATTTTGAAAAATTTACCCCTCTATTTCATAGAAATTTGTTTCAACAAAAGATAAATCACAAAAGATAAATTTCCCTGCAACAGATTCTGTGATGATAATGCTCTCCACAAGGTATACATATCTATTTTGGGAATTTGCCTAGTTGCAAGTAAATTCAGTTCCATGAGTCCAGTAATGTCATAGAAATTCTGCAGAATAAACAAAATAACTTCTCCATTCTGACAAGGCGAAAGAAATTTAAGCTCCAAAGTTAAATGTCTCTTGCCATTCACATGTCAGCATTGAAATAAATGTACAGGTAGTCCTCAACTTATAACTATTTGTTTAGTAACTGTTCAAAGTTACAACAGCACTGAAAAAAGTGACTTATAAGCTGTTTTCACACTTACGACCATTGTAGCATTTCGATGGCCATGTGATCAAAATTTGGATGCTTGGCAACTGGCATGTATTTATGACAGTTGCAGTGTCCCGGGATCATTTGTAACCTTCCCAGCTGGCTTCCGACAAGCAAAGTCAATGGGGAAGTCAGATTCACATAATCAGATGATTCACTTAACAACTGCAGTGGTTCACTTACCAGTTGTGGCAAAAAAGGTCATAAAATGGGGTACAACTCACTTAACTGTTTTGCTTAGCAACAAAAAATTTAGGCTCAATTATGGTGGTAAATTGAGGACTACCTTTTTGATGTAAATCTTGTATTTAGTTTCCTGGTCTGTCTTCTTTGTATATATTTTCAAGATATCAGTTTGAGTTTTTCAATGATAGGCACCTGTTTCCCAATTAACCATATTCTGCTCTTATTGCAAGAACTCTACTATCTATTACTATTTCATATAAAAGATTCCTTTTTGTTTTGTTTTATGCAGATTTCCACTGGAAATTTAGGTAACGGGGATAATACTTCAAGAAAATATTGCACAGGGCAAATAGGGCTGTTGAAATTGCCACTGTTAGGTAGTTGGTTATGTGGGTTTTTTTATTAATGGCCACATTATTTAATGAGTTTCTGGTCTTAATTAGCATAATTAAGCAAGGACTACCTGTATGAGGATTGCTGTACTGGGCATTCAGTTGGATTAGAACCTCCTTTGAATCCTATCATTCAATGATGGTGTTGTATTATTTTTAGAAGCTGCCAATTCCAGAACAACTCTAGAGATAGACATCAGTAGAGGTCTGGAACTGAAGTATATTAATAATCTGCACTTTTTCCTCAGGATTTCCAGTGATCTTTCACCTGATACATCACGATATAATAAGATTGCCAAAACTCAGTAAGTTAGGTCTGATTAGGAGTGCTCTGGCAGCTCTGTCTACAAATAAACCTGTCCAGAATTTTCTTCCTGCTGTGTTTCAAGGCTTACAGTAATACAATTCAGCTATTATTAATCCACATTTCATTAATTGTATCTAAACTAATTGCTATATAAAGCTAGCTGATTCCATTTGTTAAGTTGCCTGATGAGGAAGGTATGTTGTGCTGGCCAACATCATTTCACCCCAAATTCAAAGCATCCTTTTGCCACCAGCACAAAATGAAAAAAATAACTCCTGACCTCTTCATGCTACTCAGTGTTTGCTAAAAGAAAAACAGAAGTTGTTCTTGAAAACAGTATGTTTTTATATATTGTGTGTATGTCTCTACTGCCTTATGTACAAATTGATGCTGGATATCTGTATAAGGCATACTAAATTGAAACAACTCTGATAATACATTTTGATATCTGTCACTTAAAAAAGGATATTTACATAGTAATGATATATTTGTTGTGGTCATATAGATCTTCTCTATTGAGCTGTTTCTTGTTCTTCCAAAACAAGAGTTGTATAGGTGGAAGTTTTCCCTGTGTTGAATCAAACATCTGGTTCAGAAATGTTTCTAGTTTTGTTTTAAATACAAGTCAGGGTTGTGTTGAGAACACCTGGAGAAGAGAGAAGTACACAGTTTTGAACTGCTCTTCCTGTAACACCATTCATTTTCTCTGGTTTTTGCTTTATTGGAAACTGGAATAGCCAAAATATTCTGGGTTCTGCTTCTCTTACACTGGCTAATCTGAAATGGTACATCAGATATATCCAGAATGAGACAAAACATATTTTCCATTTCATACACAGCTGAATGCTCCTGGCAGATCCAGGCAGAATGGCCAGTGGTAAAAGTAATTATCTGAAGTAATTCAGGAATTTGAAGGACTACAAATTTCTCATCTTATTCTAACTTTTAGCACTAACTTGTTTTAATTTCCTGATGGTTGGCTTTTAAATGTTTGAACCACAGAACCAGATATAAATTAAGATACACCTTAGGCCAGGGATGAGCAATTACCATATTTTTCGCACTATAAGACGCACTGGACCATAAGACACACATTAGCTTTAGAGGAGGAAAAAAAAAATCTGCCTCCCAGCATTCATCTGGGTAGCGTTCTTGCAGCAAACAGCAAACAGCCTGGTCAGCTTCAGTACATTATCGCAGCCCCAGCACTTAGCTTCTCAGGGCTCCACTGTTGGGCCCACCACCAGTCAACTGAGCTGAGCTGCCACCGTCGCTAGGGAACACTGGAGCCTTCGCTGCCAAGCAGCTGATTGGCGGTTGGATCGGCCTCCCAGAATACTGCTGATCAGCTGTTCTAGATGATGGGGATTGCCACTCCAGCCTAGAAGGCTGATTGGGTGTATTCTGGGAGGCTGATCCAACCACTGAGCAAAGGCTCCAGCGATCCCTGGCGGCAGTGAATGGCAGCAGGGGTGACAGGCAGCAGCGAACGCTGCCGCTGCACCAGCCCCCCTCCCTCCCACCGCAATATTCACTCTATAAGACATAGACATTTCCACCCACTTTTTTGGGAGGAAAAGTACGTCTTATAGTGTGAAAAATACGGTAATTTTTCCAAGGGGTCACAATGAATTGGGATGTTGTGGAGGGCTAAACCAATAGCTCCTGACTCTGCTCCATCTACTCACGCACAAGCTCCTGCTTTGATTGAGATAAAGCCCAGGTCCCCTCACAAGATGACCACTGCCCCTTCTCAGGCTGCAAGGTGCGAGCACTATGCAGGCATAGAAAAACACTTCTCACTTTTCTGCTGCCACCAGCCAACTGAAGGAATGCACAGTGCAAAGATGGAGTCAACCTGGGTTCTCCTGCCCCTGCGGCAGGCTTGTTTATATTTAATATCTAATTTTCGATTTATATGGGCCAGACAAGGACAGCCAAAAGGTGGACTGTGGACTGGGGGTTGTTAAATGCCCAGGTCTGCCTTAGGGCCTCATGGTCTGAAGGGCCTTTTCAACATTTCTGATTCCCCCCCCCATTTGTTTTGATTCTATATATGAAATTACTTACAGGCAAAGACCAGTATTTAAAATATTTTACCATGCATCAAATATAAAATAATAAAAAACCAAACAGGAAAACCTAAATTTTTATGAGAACCTATATATTGCTCACATGATCCTCATTAAGGTCTGCTTTGTTTCTACATGCATTTACACCTGTTCAGAGAAGGGTTTGTTATATTTGCAGCATTCTTAAGTTCAATTTTTTTTTACACAGCCTTATTTTCTCAGCATTTGCTAAATAGTTTCTACAGCAGCTGTATCCAACCTGCAGCCGATGGGCCTTATGCCTCTGGATGACTAGCAATGTGACCTCACAAGATCATAAGCTTCTAACATTATACAATTTATATACATTATATTATTTTCTCTTCATTCACTGTGGCTCTGGCAAATCAAAAGGTTGGGTACCCATGCTCTACTTCAGGGGTGTCAAACTCATGTCATCACATGATGTATTGCGACTTGCCAGAGCCTCGGAAGCACAGTGGTTAGAGTGCAGTACTGCAGACTACTGCTGCTTGCTGGCTGCCTGCAATTTAGCAGTTCAAATCCTACCAGGCTCAAGGTTGAATCAGCCTTCCATCCTTCCAAGGTGAGCAAAATGCTGTACATCTTTCCACCAGTTAAGGTTTTTGCCATGTCTAGATTTGCAAAAGAGAAATACAAAAGAGATTTATACGTTAGTTTACTACCAGGATAGATCAGGCAAAATTTGACTGTACTTTTATGTTGGTATTTAATTTGTTTCTGAAACTGGCTTTATTTAAGAATTTGGAATAATGGAAAATACATCTGACTTAATTTTCAAAACATTGTTTTATATAATGAATATATTTCATAATTATAGGTTCATGCATTCATGCTGTTGCCTTGCTTTAAAATAAAAACAAGCAGTACAGTACTCATCAGACATTAAAGACAACATCTATTATATTTTTCATGTATTTATGAAGTCAGATTCTTTGCAATATAAGCCACAATAATGAGTGTATTTGTATGACATTGTGACCTACCAGTTGATTAAACAGCCATCTTTTCCAATATTAATTTATTTAAGGAGAAACAGTAGGGCATTCAATTTAAAAAAAAACAAACACTGTTCTAATAGTGGAGGAATCTCTGAAATACTATCTCATGTTCTTTCATCTTGCCACTACTACAAAAATGTCCAGTTGCATTTAGTAATACCTCATCTATAGCACTCAAATTTCCAGAGCCATTGGATTCATTTTATTTACGGTTGCTATTAATTATGATTAGTGTAGTTTATTTGTCTTAATGTGGCTAAGTTATGGTAAATATCACACATCTTGACCACGCTATTTTTATAGAATACTTTTGCTGTGGTATTTGCAATCTCACACTTCGTTTTCTTTCTGTTTATAAGCTGGTCTATGACTATAATATTTAGTCTTTATTCAGTTTGAACTTTTAGGTACTTTTAGATACTGTAGTCACATTCACCATGGAAGAGTTGTCTACAGTTAAAAGCTATTTAAAATACGATTTGATTTGCAAGTACTGATTTAATTTGCTTCTGTTGTCTTCCTGCAAAGTTAATTAAGAATTGGTTGCCTCAGTTATTTTAAAGTAACTTTGCCTAATAGCAAACAAAAGCAGTTTTCAGGCTCTAAAACTGTAATAAAAATTAAAAACAGCAAGTGATATTTTTAGCGAAAACTTGATTACAGATAAAAGAAAATATTACCATCTTTGGTTATTTTTACAACTGAAAAACTGGTAAAGCCACATAATGTTTAGGTCAAGTAGAAAAAGTTGAAAAGGGGATATCAAGGATACAATACGAAGATTTAACGAAGATTAAATCTGATTTAGCTCCCTACTACTTAAGCATGATTTAGGCAGGCAGAAACGTTTAGACAACGATATTGTATTTTGCTGCAAATTCCATCTGTTCCATGGTATACGTTTTCTACTATACTGTCAAAATAAATATCATTTAGAGGTACCCTAATCAGACTTCGCGATTTCATTTCAGAAATGAGAATATACGCGCTTTACGCCTTGACAACCATTACTTCCCCTCCCCTTCTGGGCGGGAAAAGCGAGATGGCTGGTTGTGACTGCCAATTTGTTCCGCCCATAGAATTACCTCCATCCTTCCATAAATTGTGAATTTATTTGCAAAGTGGAGTACTACTACTGAGCTCTAGTCATGCCATCCTACTTAGTGACAGTGGCGACGGGAAATCAGTGGTTCGCAGGGACGGACGACTATATCTACCTTACCTTGGTTGGCTTAGCCGGCACGAGCGAGAGACATCTGCTTGACAAACCCTTCTATAATGACTTCGAGCGCGGTGCTGTGAGTGAGGTGGTGGGCGGGCTGTGGAATATCACTCGAGTTATGTACGATCGCTTCTCTCTAAACCCAAATTATTTGAGGTTAAGTTTTACAGCGACAAAAAGTCCTTTCTTTCCTTGTCCCTCAATAGTTCCTCATCGATATTGGCTTTCCATTTGCACTCTTACATCCCTTCTTCTAAGTTATCGAGGGATGTTTGCATTCTGCCACAGTACAACTCATCTTTGCCTATTCAGCAAGCAACAATTTTGAATGCTAATTTGCCTTCTCATGGAAAGCGGAAAATATAATATACCTCCTGTATTATGAGGCAGAAATACAGCTGCTTAATAATTTTCTGTTGCATGATCAATATGAGAGCTATTTTACAGGAAAGTATCCTGCCTCCATTTGCTTGTAACCGTTTGTTTTCCTGGACAGCATAGGGTGAAAATGACTATATAGTAATGCACTATCTAGAGAGGAGAAATCAGTATTCATACTTTTTCCAGTGTAGTTAATCAGAAATATCTGGTTTGCTGTATCAGGATTGTGAAGGTGCGCAAAATGGTATTTGTAAGAAGTACTAGATAACTTCCTTTGTAGCATTATGCAACAAATTGGGGAGGGGAGGCAGTTAAGCAGGGGTTCCTCTAAGAATATCCGGGCTTTTGTTTCTTATTCTAAGAGCTCTAATTAGGCCCAAAGGGGATGAAAATTCAAAAGGGAAATTTTTAAAAACAATTTTGTTCAAATTTTTGAACAAAATTAAATAATGGCAGATACTCTTTGCTGCCATCCTTTGCTTAGTCTTTCCCCATATACTTGCTAAGGCGTTGGGGGGGGGGAGCAATTAAAAAAAGGAAATTGTTTTTGCAAGGAGCAGTTAGTCATACTTTTCTGTGTCTTCTATGGTTGTTACAGTGGCAGAGAGGTTTAGACCTAATTTCTATTTTTGTCTCTTTAGCCTCAACTGTGACTGACATTCTAGAAAGAAATGAACAAGAGATTATTAAAGATTGAAACATTTACTGTTTCTAAATGCTTATTCTTGCTTATCCTTTGGGCTGTTTAATAGACAGGATTCTACTCTCTAGATTCACAACTGAGTGTATATATAACTCACTATCAATTCTGTGTGGTTGGCTTTTTCCTCCAACAAGGGAAATATGTATGCATTTTTGTTGTAAATACAGTGCCTATACAAGTAGTCCTTGATTTACGACCACATTTGAACCCCAAACTTTCTGTTGCTAAGCAAGATAGCTTACAACCTTTCTTGCCATAGTTGTTAAGTGAATCACTGCAGTTGTTAAGATTGTACCATGGTTGTTAAGTGAAAATGGCTTCTGTCATGAATATGAATCATGAATGAAGGCAAACATGAATCAGTTGCCAAGCATCTAAATTTTGATCATGTGATCATGGGAATGCTGCACTGGTCATAAATGTGGAAAAACTGTCGTAAATCACTTTTTTCAGTGCCATTGAAACTGCGAACAATCACTAAATGAACTGTTGTAAGTTGAGAGCTACATACATAATTAGATATTGCTAATATAACATTCTATTAGATAATATAAAGAAAACGTAGTTATATAAATATATAAAAAGTAAACAAATTATTGATTATAGTTAGGAACTAAATGTACAATGTATTTGGTATTGTTATGGAAGGAAGGAATTAAGAGACATCCCTTTGGGGCAGACAGAGTCAGTTTATTATTGCAATAAGGTTCAGATAGGTATTGCTACCTCAAGATATGAGCAAAGTTATGAACATGAGATTCCAGTTTTATACAGTTTCAAACAAAGGATTCTGCTAACACAGCAATTTATGTGGTCATATACATTTGTTATATTTAATTGACATTTCCTAATTACTAAGTTTTACATTATCTTTGCCAAAGAGTCATAATTCTTCTTGTAAATCACTGAAGCATAGATTTAAATTATCTCTTGTTGATATTACATGTGGTCATCCTTTGATCTGTTTTAACCTTCAAACTGTATATCACCAAATGTCTCTATCTCTGACAACTGAGGGGCCCCTCTTTTCTGAATGTTTCTACTTCAAAGGAATTATCTGCCTTTCAACTGGAGATAGTTAATTGCTCCTCTCAAACAGGCACATTTTCTTTCCTACAATACTATGAATAAAGAGGGCCCTTCAGTGATCATTTAGCTGGACCGGCATTACCCACATTAGTATAATTACTTGGGAAACAGTTATTTTGATGTTTAATTTTGCATTGCATTAGTAATATTGCCAACTTCTTAAATACAGTGCAACATGGGATTTCAATTGCTCAAAACACTGCTGAAAGCACTGGAAGAGTTGTACTTTTTAGTTTATTATTTTGTGTTTGGTATTTCCAGGATATGTATTAATTACTCAAGTCCCCTTTTGGTAGCCCCCTGATTGCTATAGCAATTCACTTTTCATTTTGGGATGGAAAAGACAAAAATCACTTTTTTTCTCATGAAAATCCTGCCCCCATCATGTATGTTTGTGGTTCTGTCTGCCTTGCATTGTCACCCTACCTGCCATGGCCTCAACTCTGAGGTCAACTCATGAGGCCTCTACCTGCCATGGCCTCATTGGAAAGATGCATATCCACCCTACCAATTAATACTGCCTTCATGTTTCTTTATAATTTATTTCATCTCTCTGTGTGTTTAGTCTCTCTTACACATATGATATGTTTGCTCCATTATTATAACTTTTTCTTTCACTGAAGTAATTTAAATCTGTGGTTGAATGTCTGGTTTAAGAGGATTTATATACCAAATATTGTATGGAATCCTGTTGACATTCTGGTATAAATTTTCTATTCCATCGTGAATCTAAATAATTATATATGAAAATTGTACAGCATAGATTTATATCCTGAATTACAAAATGTAATCATTAAATATCTTATCTACATGAGCATCGTTGAAGGCAAATTGATACAAGTTGCCAAGGAGTTTGGAAAATCTCAGTAACTTTTTCTAACAGAAAAACTTTTTCTAACACTATGAAGATGAATATCAAAGATATGCTGTTTATGTCAGCAGTGTCTATAGGCTACAATGCTACAACACTGCTTGCATCATTCTGAGAACTCCCTCCCCACCCCAATTAATGGACACTGTTTTTTTAAAAAACTATCTTTCTTTTCTAAATTTCACCGTGGTCTTTTCTGCCTTTCAAATCTCACCATCCGATAAACTGACACGCATGCATATAAAAATTAAAGCAAAAAATCCATAGGTGATTTTATTTTATTTTCAGTATTTAATCACATAGGGTTTGCATTTTTGAATGAACCCTGGCCTGCAATTAAATATGAAAAGGTTCTTCTGTTTATGTGAACTTCTTCAATATTGAAGGAAAGAATTAGAGGCACATTGTTCATATTTTAATCCTAGAACTGAAAGGGTACTAAATTCTGCTAGAGTTTTGGCAAAAATTATGAGGAGACAAGAAAAGGAAAAAAACAGAATGGAGGAATTGAAAAATAGTAACATTTTATATAAAAAGAGGGACTAGGAGCAATTGTTTATTGTGATGTAGAGGAGCAAAATGTATACAATCTCTTTCTAGTTTCTTTGCATAGTCTATGCTTAATCTCAAATATAGAAATATGAAAGTTTTAAACAGCTGCAAGCAGATCCTCCTATTCCCCCAATCCCACAAAATTGGGTTTTTATTCCTTGATTTTGAGCCTGCATAGTTTCAATTGTGTTCTAATTTCACAGGTGATAGTGAAGTCATTCGTCTGTCACACATGTGCAAATTAAGCCTCTTATTAGTCACACTTGCCTTGTTTTTCCTTATATTTGTGAAATATATTTAAATTGTAATGGTCCTTAATTTTCATATTTACTATAAATATCTAAATATTATGCAAACATGTCATATAGCAGCAATGATGAACCTTTTTGGCGTTGCGTGCCAAAAGTCCAAGTGTGCGAGCCCTTGTGCGCTCTTGCATGCCAGCACTCATAATGCAATGGGTGCCTCCATTTGCGCATGTGCGCATGACTCCCCACCATGCTCCTAATGCGCATGCACCTCACACTGCATGCGCACATGCAACCCGCACTGCACATGTGTGCGCCCACCACACATGCACCCCCACTTTTTCCAAGAGGGCCGGCGCACCTCTTACCGGAGGACAACCAGTTACCGGCCCGTAACTGGCGAGACAGCTGTTCCCAAGCCGGTGGCAGCACTCTCGGCCCCGCCACCTCAGCAGCACCATGCGCCGGCCGGGGAAGCTCACCCCTCCACCTCGGGCCCCATATGCAGCCCGCGACCGGGAGATGTGTCACCCAGTGCAGGGCTCTTCCCTGAGGGCTGCCTGCTCACCTACCCGCCAGCCGGACTGGTCTGAAAGCGGCGCGTCACTTTGTGCCGGTGCTTGTCCTCCTTCCACCCGGCCACCAGCTCCGTGACGCGAGCAGAGGCTACTGGTTGGAGGGAGGGGAACTGCAGTGCTGGGCTGCTGTGGCTGCGAGTGCCAAGGCATAGCTAGAATTGGAAGAAAAGGCTGCGCGGCTATGGCGAAAAGAACCAGAGCAACACCCAGAAGTTTGGATGAGAAGGGGCGAGCGAGGTGGCAGCTGCTCTCACTGGTAATGGAGCCCACCATGCCAATTTGTGGGCTCAGTTACTGGCGAGAGCAGCCGCTGCCTCACTTGTGGGTGTGAGGTGACATGCCACTTCTAGGCCAGTTTGGGCAGGGACCTGAGAGCCGCATGAGGACGGCTCACCCGAAAGAACTACGGCAGCTTTTATCTGCCAGCTGGCCTCTGGGTGATGCCCCTCCTCCTCCTCCTCTCCCTTTCCCCTTCCAACAGTGTACTGTTTTTCCAAACACCTGGGCCAGGCCGGGCAGTAATTCCCAGGGAGGCGCCCCGATCGAGGAGGCTCGGGCTTGCATAAACTGCTCCCAAGCCTTTCAAAATATCCACCTGGCACTTCTCTCAGGCGCCAAGGACCGGCAAGCAGTTATTCCGAGAAATGGGGGGAGAGGCAGGCACGCCGGTGGAGACAGGCTTTGGCTGCTTGTTCTGCTGCAACCCCGAACCCTTGCCTGGGCTCCTCCCTGCTGGGTACTGGGCTTCCCGGGAAGCCCCCTGTGCCTTTGCTGCCTCGGTTGGAGCCTGATTCCAGAAGTGGCCCAGGGAAGTCAGGAGGTTGGGACTCGGTTGGCGAAGCGGGTGCTCCGCAGGGGGTGTAAGGCAAGGCGCTGCCACCCGAAAACACTGTTGCCGTGATCTTGGCAAGCGTTTTCAGGTGGCAGATCTTTCCTCTTTCAAGAGGAAAGAGAAAGTGAGTCTGCGGAGAAGGAGGAGAAGGGCGGGCGGCTCTAGAATATGCATTTTCAGGGAAGAAAGAATTTTCAGGTGGCAGCGCGGGCTGGGACCAGCCGCTGCCTGAAATGCAATGCACTTATCCTGCGGCTTGCATAAACTGCTCCCACCCCTTTCAAAATAGCCACCCGGCACTTCCCTCGAGCGCTCAGGGCCACCAAGCAGCTCTTTTTCTGAGAAGGGGGGGAGAGGCAGGCATGCCGGTGGAGACGGGCTTTGACTGCTCATTCTGCTGCGACCCTGAACCCTTGCTTGGGCTCCTCCCCGCTGTTGCCCGAAAATGCTTTCCTCCCTGGAAATGCACATTCCAGAGCTGCCCGCCCTTCTCCTCCTTCTCAGACTCACTTTCTCTTTTCTCTTGGCTAGATCTGCCACCCATAAACACTTGCCAAGATCACGGCAACAGTGTTTTCGGGTGGCAGCGCCTTGCCTTATGCCCCCTGCGCAGCGCCCGCTTTGCCAACCGAGTCCCAACCTCCACACTTCCCTGGGCCGCTTCTGGAATCAGGCTCCAGCCGAGGCAGCAAAGGCGCAGGGGGCTTCCTGGGAAGCCCAGCACCCAACAGGGAGGAGCCCAAGCAAGGGTTCGGGGTTGCAGCAGAAGGAGCAGCCAAAGCCCGTCTCTGCCAGTGCGCCTGCCTCTCCACCCCCCTTCTCAGAAGAAGAGCCTCTTGCTGGCCCTGAGCGCCCGAAGGAAGCGCTGGGTGGCTATTTTGAAAGGGGCGGGAGTGGTTTATGCAAGCCACGGGATAAGTGCATTGCATTTCACGTGGCGGCTGAAACGGTTATATTCTTGTTTTGCCTCTCCACACCCCATTTTTGGAATTGGGAAGGCAGCGAAGATCTCCAGGCAGCAGAGATCGCGGCAACAATGTTTTCGGGTGGCAGCAGGCGTGGTAGGGGTTGAGCGATGGGCCTAACCACAGGTAGTGCGCACCCCCACCCAACCCCCACTGCTGTGCCACCAGCTGAGCCAGGCTCTCTGGCCATACGAAAGGGAAGGAGCCGCGGGCTGGGCAGCTGCCTGCCCTGACAGCAAATGCTGCCCCATGCACCTGAGCCGGCTGGTCACTCTTCTCCCTGCAGCTGCAACCGCTGCTGCTGCTCTTCTGGGGTGGTGCAGCTGCACAGGAAGAACACATCCCAAGCGACCCGTGCAGCTGGTGAAGCGAGCCAAGAGGGGCGTCTCGGCCCGCTTTGATGGCGGCCACGGGGTCATCTGAGCAGGCAGCCCACCACCACCCCTCCCTCATCAGCTGCTGGTCCACCAGTGGTCTGGACCGCCTGGGACCATGCAAGTAGCTCGCGCGGGCAGGGAGGGAGGGAATCCCTGGCTTACCTTGCTCTGCTCCCTTAGAAAGTGACCACCAGGATTCCCTCTGCGTCTTTTGGCACACGCGCCAGTTGCTGGTCTTTGCATGCGCATGCGTGCCAAAAACCAGACCAGCTGGCCGGTGTGCACTCTGGAAACAGGAAGATCGTTTTCCTGGAGTGCGCATGTGCAATGGGCAGCTACTCTTCCAATTTCCGGCATGCCCGTGTGCATGAAAACCAGATGGACAGCATACCGGAACCCAGAAGAACAATGGGTGATGGCTCCACGTGCCTGGAGAAATGGCTCTGCGTGCCACTTCCGGCACGCGTGCCACAGGTTCGCCAACACGGTCATATAGGCTTCTTTACCAGGTGCATACATGAGACAGGAGTGGGGTTGATCTATCCCTGTGAAAATCAAGTTAATGTAAGATTCTGATCATATGTGATATATGTTATAGTCCTACAGTTTTTAAGATAAAGAGCCCTGTCATATTTTTTTTTCTTGCAAAATGATTGTATTGGCTATTCTTTTACAGCTAATGTGATACACATAAATTCAATATGCATGCTTTTTTAGTCGAAGTCCTGTTTCTGTTCCTGTTATAAAAATACTTTCTGTTGTAAAATATTCTACTTCCCCATCTCAGTTAAGTCAGATATTTCCCTTTACCAGTGAACAATGAAAAACAACAATCAGCATGATGTAATTTCAAGGAATATTCCATAAATAAGTGAGAGTTTTAGTAATATCACAAGCAAGGTGAGCAAATTGCCAGGTATATTATAGGACACCAACTAGATCTATCAGATGCCTGGGTCTAACACCTTCAATCAATCCTGTACCAGGGCAAAAGACTATACTAGCTTCCAATTTAAGACTAAGAAGTTATATATCAGTTACAGAGAGAGATAACGTTATTATAGTCATTAACCAACACAAGATAATTAGTATTCAAATATACAAAATTAAATTGATAATGTCTGGTTAGTTATAAAAATACATGCAGACAAAAACAATTGACTAAAAGACAGTATTAAATCAAAATATGCCGAAAGGCTTGTTCAGGCCACACATATACAACAAGAAAAGAGGTTAACATTAGCAATCTGGATAGTATAAACTTTGAAACATCAGTTACAATGGAATTACACAGAGTATTCCTGCCTATAGATTCTCAGCAGTAGTTGAACAGAATACCAAATCCATTGTGTATCCTGTGGCATGCATAAGGCCAGAAACATGTTAGGATTGGTCTACTGCAGCATTTCCCAAACTGGGAAACTTCAGAGGTAGAGTTTCAACTTCAATGGCTATGCTAGCTAGGGAAATTCTGAGAGCTGAGAGCTGTAGTCTTACACACCTGAATATTGCCCTAGTTGGGAAATACAGTTCTGTTGTCATGATGGAAACAGACATGAACTGACTTGTTTTAGACATGATTCACAATCAGTTGTTTTGGACATGTTTCACAATACAGCAAGGGCAATGGTGATAAAGTCTACTAAAAGCACATTGTCAAAGTTTTGTTAATTTGAAATGAATACTCCTGAAAATGTGAAGTTAAATTACCAGTATTTGCAGGTGGCTGCATTTAGGTTGTCCAGCAGATCACAGTCTTTTTCCCCCCCTTCCCAGACTGATACTTATGAAGTTACAGTGACAGAGGACTTGGGGGAAATCCAACTGATAAAAATTGAAAAGCGGAAGTACTGGTTTCCTGATGATTGGTACCTTAAATATATCACTGTGAAAACACCAGTTGGTGATTACCTGGAGTTTCCATGTTACAGGTGGATTACAGATGAAAAAGAGGTGGTTTTCCGAGATGGTCAAGGTAAGTGCATTTCCTGTTCAATGAGACAACTTTAGATATTTGAACACTGCTATAATATCTCCCCTTCTCTGTCTCTTTGTAAAACCTCTGTAATCTTCTAATTGTTCCTCTTCAGACTTGGTTTTTACTCTGCTCATCCTTTTCATATCCTCTTAATTTTTAACTTAATTCTTAATTTAACTTAATCTTTTGTCCAGAATAGTATAGGCCGGGCCTCTGCTTGAGCAGGGTTTGGACTAGAATACACTCCCAAGGTCCATCCCTCCCACCACTGTTATTCTGTAATTCTGTAATTTACTTCAGTTTATCATCTTGAACTATGGTACTCAGAACTGAAAACAGTACTTCAAATGGGGTCTGACCAGGATGGAATGAAGCAGAGCAGAATTTTGTGCTTCTGTTAATGTTGGAATAATGAATATCATTCACCATGTTTCAATTAAGTGTCACATGAGTCTTGTTTTCTCAAGTTAGGGTCTCTAGTTTTTACTGGATTTTTTTTCTTATATTTTGTGCACCAACATAGAAACATCTGTGGTTTCAGTGGTACCACTTGGTCTCTGTTTTTGAAACTCTATAGCCCGATTTCCTACTTCTCTATTTGCATTCTGCTTTTGAGTCTATGACTGCATATACAATTCTGGGATTTTGCCATCTTCCTCTTTTTGAATTTCCCAATTGAAACTGATTATGCACCTGCCAAACATTTTTTCCAGTTATGGCCCATTTCCAGGAGACTTCATAAAGGTTGCATTGGCCATTAGTCATTGACTCTTGAAGACTTGAAGGCAAAAAAGTGCTTTTCAGTACGCTGTGATGATTAATAGAAATAATATTCTGTAGCTGCTATGAACTAAATTCCATGATTAACATAGCTGAATGATACAGTGCTTAAAAGGGTTTGAAAGTGACAGAAACAGTAAAAAGGAGGAAATATTAATAGTATATTAAAACTATATCCCAAATAAGGAGCACAGCCTCATGGGGTGCAGAAGACTTTGGGACGTGGTAAGGTAAGCAGTGTGAGGTGCCAGAGGATGAGGTAGCCCTGGAAGGCCTGGCACAGGCCATGTGCAAATTTCTCTCCACTCAGGAGATGAAAATCCTTCCTGCTAAAATCCAATTAGGATTTTCAGCCTCTGAGCAGAGGATCTCCCTTTTCTGCAACTGCTTTTTAGAATAGAATAGAGCTGGAAGAGACCTCTTCTAGTTCATCCCCTGTCAAACAAGGGACACTATACCATTTCAGACAAGTGAGTTCAGTCTCTTCTTAAAAATCTCCACAATTTCTGAAGGCAATCTGTTCCACTAGTTATTTGTTCTAACTGTTAGGAAGTTTCTCCTTAATTCCAGGTTGCTTTTATGTCATTGCAGTGACATAACCAATCCCTCCTCTCTGTCCCTCTTCTACCTTTGCTTCTAACACTGATCAACCGTTGCAAAATTTGCTCCTGCACCTAATGCACTGCAGCTGTCTCTCAGCCTTTTCCCAATAGTTTAGTTAGTTTAGTTTAGTTTATTTGATTTGTATACCGCCCTACTCCCGAAGGACTCAGGGCGGTGAACAGCCAACAATAAAATACATAAATACACAAAATTTAAAAACCCGATAAAATCAAATTAAATTATTTGGCCCAGACAAATTAAAATACCCCAATAATTTAAAAACAGATTAAAATTTACATATTTAAAAAGGGAAGAGATTAGGCCAAGCCCGCTTGATGGAATAAAAAGGTCTTCACAGCACGGCGGAAGGAGCGCAGATCCGGGATCCTCCGTATCTCACAATACTATTTCACAATAGTATGTGAAAACTTATTTGTTATAAATTGTAACACTAAACAAGTCAGTAACTTCCACTATCTGACATAAAATGTTGCT
The DNA here is from genome assembly GCF_029215685.1 of Pituophis catenifer annectens. Lineage (NCBI taxonomy): Eukaryota > Metazoa > Chordata > Lepidosauria > Squamata > Colubridae > Pituophis > Pituophis catenifer. Next base: position 102,441,289 of record NW_027256883.1, on the reverse strand, counting down.
ATGAAGTTCTTCATTCAGCTCAGAATTGCTAGCAACTCTTTTTCTGAGTATTCTAACTTCCCCTCCTACACTTAATTTGGAAACACTGCAGCTTTTCATCTATCTCTTCCCCTTTTCTAAAGCTCATTTTCCTGTTTCAAAACCTGCCTTTCAATATATTCCCCTTTCTGCTGTCATAGCTGTTTGCATAGTATTTACCTTCTTAACAAGAATATTGAACTTCTGTTTCCCTCTATCTTCCTGTATAATAGATAGAAAAGGGGTAAAATACCTGACAGTGAAGCTGCACGTGTAGAAAGTGCATATGGAGTAGGATTTTAATGATAGTACACCACATCATAATTGTATAAATACAAATTAATACGTTAAAAACACTTAAGTTTAAATTAAACTTTTAAGTCTGTTTTGAATGTTATCCAGTTGAATTCAGGAATGAATTAGGATACCAAAGATGAAATTTTTAAAATGTAGAATAATAACAATTTTGCTAGATGTATAGAAAATTATTTGGCTAAATAATATGTATGCATTTTTATTACATTGTGGACCCTCCCTCACAGAGGAATTTTATACTGTGTTGGAGTCAAATAAGTTTATACATTTCATAAATCAATGTTTTTTCATCCAAATTATTTTTCTAGTATAAAACAGATTAAAAACATTTTTATTAAAACAATGTTTCAAATTTGGAAGAGTAGAAACATAGTTTTGATCAAAGATACTTCCCTTTTAACTCCTCTAATATGTATCAATCAGGAAGATTATTGTGGTCTGGTGAAAATGAAATCTTTGAGATTATACATGTGCAGTTGGTCAGCCAATTGTGAATCCATCTCGTAGTGGTAGTGTCTATCCCACATTGTTCTATCTTATCAAGAAATAGGCTGTGATGTACTTTGTCAAATGCCTTACTAAAGTCTGAGTATTCTACATGCACAGCATGTCCTTGACCACAAATTTAGTCACCCTATTAAAAAAGGCAATAAGGTATGTATGGCATGATCTGCTTTTAACAAACCTATGTGGGCTTCTAGTAATCACCTTGTTCATTTCTAGATGCGCACAAATTCGCTGCTTGATTATTTTTCCCAGGATTTTCCCAGATATTGATGTCAAGCTGATTAGTCTGTAGTTTCCTGGATCCTCTTTTCTCCCTTTTCGAAAATCAGAACCATATTAGTTCTTTTCCACTCTTCTGGCAGTTCCAGAAGCTCTGCAAGGTTTTATTCAGTGGTTCTGAGATCATATCTGCCAGCTCCTTCAGAACCCTGAAATGTGAACCATTTGGTCCTGATAATTTGAACTTGTCCAAGGTGAATAGGTTTTCTCCTACCAACTCCTTGCCTACTGTGACTTTCATTTCTGCTCTATCTCCCTTGGTGCTGCTTTTGATAGATTAGGTTCCCCCCCCCCTTTTTGCTTAAAGACAGATGAAAAGAAGGAATTAAGCAGTTCTGCTTTTTCCCTGCTACCTGTCATCTTCTGTCATTTCCTTGACTTTTTTCTTCTTCATTATATATTGATATAAACTTTTTTTGGTTATTTTTGGTATTTGTTACAAATCTTAATTCATTCTGAGCCTTAGCCTTCGTGACTCTGTCCTTGCAGATTTGGATTAAATGCTGGTATTCTGTTCTAGATATATGTGCCCCACTTTCCATTTTTTATCCTTGTCCTTTTTGTCCCTCAGTCTGTCAGACAGCTCTTTACGCAACCATGCTGGTTTCGGGAACTTCTTCTTTTTCTTTCTCTGTGGTATAGCTCTTGTTCGGGCATTTATTATCTTGTTTTCCAGGGCTTGCCAAGCATCCTGAACTTTGCAAATTGGTAAAGTACAAAAACCCTCTAGTGAGAGTCCAATATCATGTTGAATAATTTATAATTTCTCCCCTTCTTGAATTTAGGAAAAATTATTAGTGGGAGGGGCAGATATGACGGGCGCAAGGGGCCATATCACGTTCCGGGGGTGCGCACATGCTGTTTACGAGTGATTGTACACTCCGGCCCCCAATGCGCGACTCGTGTCCGGGGTTGCACAGAGCCTCAGGCCCTGGATCCGCGGCTGATGTTATGTAATGCCAAGTCGGTTGTTAATAAAGCCCCCCTCATTTGTGATCTTATCTTGGAGGGGGGTGCGGACCTGGCAGGTATTACGGAGACCTGGTTGGGCCAGAAGGCGGGGTCCCCCTCATTGAAATGTGCCCACCAGGTTTCCGTGCATTTCATCAGCCAAGGGCTCAGGGGAGGGGGAGGGGAGTGGCAGCGATTATTAGGGAAAGTCTTTGTCCGAGGGGGACCACTGTTCCTCAGATAGCCGGATGTGAATCCCTTTTTGTAAAGTGGGGCCGTGGGTTACAGATGGGTTTGCTGACTACGTACCTGGCTCCCTGCCACGTGGCGGTGACCCTGCCCGAGCTGCTTGACGTTATTGCCAGGGTGGCGGTTGATACCCCCAGACTTATTGTCATGGGGGATTTCAACCTACCATCCGCAGGTGAGGCGTCAGAGGTGGCTCGGGAGTTCATGGCTTCCATGGTGGCCATGGACCTGACCCAGTTAGTTCAAGGCCCCACTCACATAGGGGGACACACTCTGGACTTGATTTTCATCTCTGGTCAGTGGTTGAATGATCTTGGTAGAGGGGACCTAGACATTAAACCCTTGTCATGGACAGATCATTCGCTCCTTCACTTGGACTTTCAGCCGCTTCCCCCCGCCGCAGGGAGACGGAACCAACCAGATGGTTCCGTCCCCGGTGCCTGATGGACCCCGAAAGGTTCCTGATGGAGCTTGGGCCGTTTCCTGAAACCCTGGCACATGACTCGACCGAAGACCTGGTGGCCGCCTGGGAGAGTGCGGCCACTGGAGCTTTGGACCGCGTCGTGCCTTTGCAGCCTCTGACCCAATGCCAATCTCAATTGGCTCCTTGGTTCTCTGAGGAGCTGAGAGAGATGAAGCGTCGGAAAAGGCGCCTAGAGAGCATCTGGAGGACTAGTCAATCTGATTCTGACCGGACACTGGTGAGGTCTTATATCAAGACCTACCTAGTGGCGATAAAATCTAACCATTTTTCTGCTCTTATCGCATCTGCAGAGAACCGCCCAGCTGCAGAGACCCACTCCCTTCTTCGGGGGGGGGGAGTGCGGGAAGATCCCTTGCAGGGTCAAGCTGAGGATTTTGTGCAATTCCTGCATGATAAAGTCGCTCGGATTCGGGAAGGCTTGGACTCCGACTGGATGAGTCCAGGGGAGGAGACGAGGGTAGGTCTTGAGAGTATTATCTGGGAGGAGTTTGATCCTGTGGCTCCCGAGGATGTGGACAGGGTACTGGGTAAGATTAGTGCCGCCACGTGTTTATTGGACCCGTGTCCCTCCTGGTACTGGCCTCCCGGGAGGTCACACGAGGCTGGCTCCAGGGGATTATAAGTGCTTCTTTGAGTGAGGGTGCCGTTCCCGCCGTCTTGAAAGAGGCGGTGGTGAGGCCCCTCCTCAAGAAGTCTTCCCTGGACCCAGCTGAATTAGCTAACTATCGTCTGGTCTCCAACCTTCGTTTTGTGGCGAAGGTTGTTGAGAGTGTGGTGGCACGACAGCTTCCCCGGCACCTGGATGAAGCTATCTATCTGGACCTGTACCAGTCGGGCTTCAGGCAGTGGTACAGCATAGAAACGGCATTGGTCGTGTTGGTGGATGATCTCTGGAGGGCTTGGGACAGGGGTTGCTCCTCTGTCCTGGTCCTGTTAGATCTCTCAGCGGCTTTTGATACCATTGACCATGGTATCATGCTGCAGCGATTGAGGGGGTTAGGAATAGGGGGCACCGTCCTGCGGTGATTCTCCTCCTTCCTCTTCGAAACTGCGAAACCCCATTCGCAGTTTGTGTTGGCAGGGGGGCAGAGATCGACCTCGAGGCGCCTCGCATGGGGAGTGCTGCAAGGGTCGGTTCTCTCGCCCCTTCTGTTTATGTGAAGCCACTGGATGAGATCATCTGTGGTTTTGGGGTGAGAGTCCATCAGTACTCTGATGACACTCAGCTGTACATCTCCACTCCAGATCACCCCAACGATGCCCTTGATGTGATGTCTCGCTGCCTGGAGGCCGTGCGGGTCTGGATGGGGAGAAATAGGCTCCGACTCAACCCTTCCAAGACCGAGTGGCTGTGGCTTCCGGCGTCCTGATATAGTCAGCTGGTGCCATCGCTGACTATTGGGGGTGAATCTCTGCCCCCCACAGAGAGGGCTCGCAATCTGGATGTCCTCCTGGATGCACGGCTGTCTTTAAAAGAGAATATGACGGCCGTGGCCAGGGGGGCTTTTTATCAGGTTTGCCTGATTCGCCAGTTGCAGCCCTTTCTGGACTAGGATGCCTTGTGCACGGTCACTCATGCCCTTGTCACCTCCCGGCTGGACTACTGTAATGCTCTCTACATGGGGCTCCCCTTGAAGAGCACTCGGAGGCTCCAACTGGTCCAGAATGTGGCCATATAAAAAAGTTAATGTTATTCTAGATTGCACAGGAACAAGACATTGACAAATACTGAGAGTTTGGAGGACACTTAGCAGTAATGCCCAATTATTATTATTTTAGATATGTCAAACTCAGATATTGGAAAGACTTGATGATATGCTTTAGTTGAAATTTTAATTAATGTAGAAAAAGATCCTGCAATGGTCCTGATCAGTATAGCATTACCTTCAGAAATTAGAATGCTTGAGAATTAGGATGGATAATGTTCTCTGCCTTGAGTTATTATTAAAAATAATAAAGGCAGGGTAGAAATAAATAACTAAATAATACTGAGGAATATTGAACAGACCATGGGGAGCTGAGAGTCATTGAAAGTGGCCCCTCTATCAATTTGACAGGGAGGAAAATTAATAATTTCCTAAAAGAATATAAACTGCCAGCAATCTTTTTTATTGTAAAGATTTTAAAATACATTAAATAAAAATAAAGCATTTGTATATTTCATATTTTTAAATTATCATTGCATTACTTCTGCAGCCAAGCTTTTTGATGATGAAAAAACTCAAATCCTTAAGCAATCCAGACGTAAGGAATTGGAAGAACGCCAGAAGTTGTATAGGTGAGTTCATAAAATCGGCAACTATTTCAGGGATTGAATACAATTCATAGTCTTGTGTGAGAGTCCAGGAATTTCCTCCACCATTAAATAAAAATAATAAAATCTTAAAAGAATCATCCGGTCCTGTGAAATTCCAACTTCTCCAAATGTCCTGTTTTGTTATAATTTTCAACATATGTCTACTTTGTTGGGTGGGATTAATTTTACTATTTAGCTTTGAATAATCTATTTTGCATACTTTTAAAATATGTTGAATTTTTTAGAACACATTGAGTTACATTCAATATTGATCCTATGGGCACATTGGAATTTTGAGTAAGAATCAAATATATAGCCATAGTCAGTGTCTTTGAGGAAATAATTCAGCCTAATTTTTATAACCCATTTATATCAGTGGTGGGATTCAGCCAGTTCGCACGGGTTTAGCAGAACCAGTAGCTAATTTTTTGTTGAGTTTGGTGAACCAGTTATGATGAATCTCTGTTTTCTGAAACACATCTGGTTTTCATTCAACTTCCAATGCAGGAGAGATGGGAAGTTAAAAACTGGGGTTGGAGGAGAAGCGAAAGGCACCCACCTTCCTGGGACTTGGGGAGGGGACGACAGGAGTAAACCTATGCAGCTGATTCAAAGGACCCAGACTCTGACTGAGGCAAAAGGAAAGGAAAACCTTTTCCCACGGGAAAAATAGAGGGAGCCAGGCGGGTGGTGGATAGGCAGAAGAGCAGGATTAAAAGGCAGACTGAAGCTGAGACAGATTTCAGAGGGAGGTCATGTGAAGAAGGCACGGAAACATACACACATACGGAAAGGGTGAGAAGAGAGCAATAGGATGAGACAGGATGGAGGATTCGAGCAGAAACTTCTGGAGAAGCAGAGGCAGCTCCCGGGCAAAAGTCCTTGTCAAAGACGCGAACAGCAGTGTCCCAACGCTATCTTATTTGGACTGGATGACACCAGCAAATCTGACGACATCACAAAGGTTCGTGACATCATCAACAACTTCCAGGCATCAACCATTGCTTCCGATGAAATCATCGATGTTTCCTGCGATGGCTCCGAGTTCAAGAACAGTGATGGCTCGGTGGCCCCACGCTTCTGCAGAGTCGTTTGCAAGAGCAAAAGCAGCAAACGCAAATCCATTTTCACAATAAACTCACTCGCCAAAAGCTGCACAAACCATAGGAATCTTTGTTCGTGGCCCAACCTGTCCATACTGCAAAGCGCCCGTGAGCTCCGCTTGGAGCTCAAAGGTACCAGTACCAAGGAGAGACTGACCTGTACATAGACTACCGTGCTGACTGTATCAAATGCAAGATCAGTGGCCCGTGTCCCAACAACTGCCCCCCCATCAATCCAAACTAGGCATGCATGCCCCAACTTCCTCCAGGTCCACCCCTACTGGCCTAAAATGCAAACTACTTAATGCAAGAAGCCTCGCAAACAAAATGCCCGAGTTCCTCCTACTTCTAAGTGCGACCCGATTAACCTTATTTTTGTCTGTGAGACATGGTTGAATGTATCCTTTCCAGACTCCATTATTACAGTAAGTGAATATCACGTTTTCTGGTCTGACCATGATAATCGTAGAGCGGGTGGTGTTGCTATCTTCTATAAAAAGTTCCTAGGTCTGAAAAAGATATATGTTACACAAGAGCTTGCTCTTCCTGAGACTATTGTCTGCGAACTGTCCCTAAAAACCACAGTTCGTTTCTTACTATGTTTTAGAGCCCCCAATTACGACCTTGGTCATACAAACAAGCTAACTGCACTACTAACGTGGGTAGCTTCCTGCCCCCTTATCTTTCTTGGTGATCTCAATTTGTCGCTTATTAATTGGACCGTAAACGAATGTACAACTGAACCTCTACATGCAACCCTGTACAATGTTGTTATGACTCTGGGGCTGGAACAGTTGGTAACAAACAACACTAGGCTCAACAATTGCTTAAATCTCATTTTCTGCAATAGCTAAAACTCAATTTAATGGCCTACAAGTTAAAGAACCTTTTTCCAACAGTGATCACAGCATGATTGATTTTGTCTCAATTTGTGTCCTTGCAAAGAGGGTCATAATGATGGGACTCCAAATTATAACTTTAAAAAAGCCAACTATGATCTTATAGCTGCCGACCTTGATCTCTTGATTGGCACCTTCTGTTCACAGGTTGCATAACTGCAGAAGACCATTATAACACCTTATTTCTTGAAGTCAATCAAGTCATTAATCTATACATACCTAAAATAGCCCCCAAAGCCAAGAAAAAAACAAATTACCCATAACAATAAGAAAGTTACAATCCAAGAAAAAATCTCTTAGGCGAGAAAAGAAAACTGGCTATGTAGCCAACTTTAAAAACTGCTACAAAGCCTTATGCCGCCAGATAAAGACTGAATGTACCAATCACCATTGCAAACAGGAGGAAGAGCTGCTAAACTCAAACTTCTCCCGAGCCGTTTATAATTTCGTAAATGCCAGATTTAAAGCCTCGAAAACTATTCCACCCCTAAAAGGCCTAACGGGGAAGACTGTAACGATGAAGCAGCTAAGGCCAACTTCTTCAATACGTTCTTCAGTTCAGTCTTTGTCAACAGCAATGGCTGCTGCCTCCCATTTCCTAGTTGTACCATAACAAATTGTAACTATTTAGTACATATTGATTTTACAGTAGATAACATTGAAATGGCACTACGTAACCTAAAGCCATCTCTATCTACTGGTCGTGATGGATTATGTGCCTACTTTTTGAAAAAGCTTGCCAGTGCCCTAGCTGAACCTCTACGCACAATCTATGAGGTATCCTTCAGAACCAGCTCATTGCCTGATCTATGGTCATTAGCCATGGTTATACCTATCTTTAAAAAGGGAGACCCTAGTCTAGTAGAAAATTGCAGACCAATCTCACTGTATGGTGTCAACTGTAAAGTTATGGTATCAATTATAAACCAATCCATCACCCTCCACTTAGACACAAACAACCTGCTATCTAACAAGCAGTTTGGTTTTAGAAAAAATGTGTCCTGTAATCTGCAACTCCTACACTGTAGAAACATCTGGACCACACATCTTGACCAAGCTAAAGCAATAGGTGCAATTTACATAGATTACTGTAAAGACTTTGACTCAGTGGTGCACGACCAACTACTGTTGAAATTAAGTTCTTACGGCATCTCCAGATTCCTGCACAAGTGGATAGCCACGTTCCTGTCCAACAGGCAACAAATAGTCAAAATAGGGTGGGCCCAATGAAATCTGGCACCTGTTAACAGCGGTGTCCCCCAAGACAGCGTTTTTGGTCCCACACACTCTCTGCTTTACATCAATGACCTATGTCAGTGTTGGCGAACCTTTTCGGCACCGAGTGCTGAAATGGGAGCGCTCATGCGCGTGCAGGGAGAAGCCCCAGAAGCCGGAAGAGCAGCTCCCTGGTGCACATGCATGGGAGCACCAGAAACCAGAAGAGCAGCTCCCTGGTGCATATGTGTGTGCCGGGAAACTGACCTTCCATTTTCCGGCAAGTGTATGCATGCCGGTTACATGGTCGCCCAGTTTCTGGCACGCATGCGCACATGAAGTCCAGCTGGCCAGTGTGCATGTGTGCGCTGGAACCCGGAAGAGCAACTGGTGATGGCTGGCGTGCCTGGAGAGATGGCTCTGTGTGCCACTTCCGTCACGCATGCCATAGGTTTGCCATCACCGACCTATGTGATTATATTAAAAGCAGCTGTGTTTTCTTCGCTCATGACATAAAATTATTTAACACCACTGACAATGCTGCTGCCCTTCTGACTACTATGTGTCAGAATGGTTGTGCATTTGGCAATTCCAAATCTCAACTAATAAATGCTTTGTCCTGCACATTGGCATAAAAAAATCAGAACAACAGATTCAAGTTGGGCGGAAACGATCTCGTAGAAGACTCTCATTCTGTCAAGAACCTAGGAGTACTCATCTCAAACGATCTAAGCCCCAGAGTTCAGTGTAACAGCATTGCCAAAAAGGCATTAAGAATTGTTAACCTAATCTTGCGAAGCTTCTTATCCAGTAACATTGTACTGTTAACTGTATTGACATACAATTGGTTTGCCAGACCAATTCTTGAATACAGCTCATTCACCTGGAATCCACACTGTATATTGGACATTAAGGCGATTGAGCAGGTCCAGAGGTGTTTCACGAGAAGAGTACTCCACTCCTCTACTCACAATAGAATCCCATATGCCACCAGACTTGAAATTCTGGGCTTGGACAATCTGGAACTGTGCCATCTGCGATCTGATCTAAGCATAGTATGCAACAATCTGCTACAATATCTTACCAGTCAATGACTTCTTCAGCTTCAACCACACCGGCAAACAATTGATACAAACTCAAGGTAAACCACTCCAAACTCGATTGCAGAAAATACAACTTTAGCAGCAGAGTACTGGAATGCTGGAATGCCTGACACCTGGAATGCTCTACCTGGCTCCGTTGTTACAACCTCAAACCCTCACATCTTCAACCTCAAACTGTCTACCGTGGACTTCACCCCAGGGGTGAAATCTAAAATTTTTTGCTACCGGTTCTGTGGGCGTGGCTTAATTAGTGGGTGAGGCTTGGTGGTAAGGTGACTGGGAGGGCGTGGCTTGTTGGTCAGGTGGGCATGGCCAAGTCAATGTCACTTCTTTGCCCTTTTTTAACCTACAAAACACAACACAACTGACTCACCCACAATGTAAAAGCAGCTGTGCTAGACCCAAAATGGCCCCTGCAACAAGCAGGAACCTCACACAGCCACAGAAAGCCCAAAAAACCAACTTTCACACTTTACACACACAAAATTCCACATACAGCTTTGTGAGATTTTGTGTGTTTTTGTAGTTAGAGTGAAACACTACAGAAACACACTAAATCTCAGAAAGCTGCACAAATATTATTTTATTTTAATTTATTTTTATTTTTATATAAAAGCAGCTAAATTTAAAACTTCCTAAACTTTAAATGGCTAGGTCTAAAAAAAGAACAACCAAAAAAAACCCCAATTAACTATTTTTTTAAAGCTCCCAAAGGGGAAAAAAACTTACCAAATAGAACAGGGGTCTCCAACCTTGGCAATTCTAAGACTTGTAGACTTCAGCTCCCAGAATTCCTCAGCCAGCTTTGCTTTGCTGGCTGAGCAATTTTGGGAGTTGAAGTCCACAACTCCCTGCCTGCTTGATTGCAGGCAGGGAGATTCAGTTGCTTGCTGATGCAATGGATTGCAGGGATTAAAGCAAGGCGTTGCGACCATCAGCTAAGGTAAACAAGCTGAGGGCGGGAGGGGGAGGGATTTTTGCTACCGATTAGCAGGCAACTCAGCTGGGATTGTCAGAGCTTGGATCGTCAGAGCCATTTAAAAGAAAAAAAGTTTTTTTCCTTTAAGTGGCTCTGGAGATCCAAGCTGAGTTGTTTGATTTAAAAGAAAAAAAAGGCTCTGATGATCGCGCAGCTCAGCTGGCCATGGGGGGGCGGGGGCAGGGATTTTTGCTACCGGTTCTCCGAACTGCCCGCCGCCATCACTACCTACTCGCTTGAGCTGGTCTGAACCGGGAGCATTTCACCCCTGCCTCACCCCTTTCCTAAGAGGTCCATAGAGGGGGCATGCATAAGCACACCAGCATGCCTGTTGTCCCTGTTCTACTGTCCCCATTTATCTGTACTTACTTCCTTTGTTTATATTTATAAATATACCTGTACCTACTATCTTGTACATGTTTGACAAATAAATGTATGTATGTATGTATGTATATCCCGGAGGCAGCCATGTGAACTTTGAGGCTACCTCCCATGACTCTCTTGGCCTTGCTCACTCTCAGCCTCAAACTCTGCAAGGCTCAAATCCATCAGCATGCTCAGAAGTACAAATCTTCGTTGAGAGATGTTACAATGGAAGTGGGTGGAGTTAGAATTTCGTGCTTGAGGTGCATAGAGAAAAGCGCTTGGTTATTACAACTTGAACTTAGAGGAGAAATGCATCAGACAAAAGTTTCTGGAAGGCGGTTTGTAACCTGAGTCGTGCATGTAGATATGCTGCTGCGTTAAAGTGCCAGTAGATACCTGCCTTCCCTCCAGTGGGCCTGGGCAGCTGCTGGAGAGAGACGGGCCTGTTTCAGTGCCTGGCACCCAGATGCCCTCAGTTCTGCCAAACATTTTTTTGCTAACCTGATTTCCAGCTCCATCGCGTTTCTCCGTTGTGTTTCTTGCCATTGTTTGCAGGGAAACAAAAGTTTGTGGGACTTTAAAAAAAGGTCAATCAATTCCAACTTCTTGCAAAAAAAAAATCTCACAAAGTTAGAATTGATTGAACTATTTTTTTTTTTAGTTCCACAAACATTTGTTTCCCTGCACATGATGGGGAGAAATGTGGTGGAGAAATGCAACGGAGCTGGAAATCAGGTTAGCAAAAAAATGTTTGGCAGAACTGAGGGCATCTGAAATGCTTAGGGGAAGCGAGGGCATCTGGGCAGGAGTGGGTGGGGCAAGTGGCGCGGTGCTGCAATGGAGAAATGGGAAACGGAGCAGCCGCGCAAGGGAAGGAGGAGGCCATTTTCCCTCTTTCTTCTCCCTGCTCCTCCTCCTTCCCTCATGCCGCCAGTTCCTTTTCCTGTTTCTCCATGCAGCACAGAGCCCAGGATCCACTTTGATAATGAGTGGGGGGTAATTTAACAGCCAGTTTGCCCAGGGTCGGTTGGCCGTCGTGGGAGGCTTGTCCCGCATGTGTGGCGGAGCTGGAGGACCGGGATGGGCCAAGCCTCCCACAATGGACCACCTGATCCTGGGCGAACTGGTTGTTAAATTATTTGAATCCCATCACTGATTATATAGCTGCCTATCAATGAGAATTCTGAGCAGTGAACCAGTTAAAAGTTACAACATATAGTAATACACAACCCATTAAAAGAACAAAGTTGACGTCACTGTAATATTCTTTTATCAGCATGTCTCACACATACATAGTATCAGATCCTAAGGGTATTCAGATGTTGCTTTCTGTAAGGGTTGCCTCTCCCTCTGACTTAAGAAAGTGAAAACTCTTGAAACGGAGTATTTCAAAAGGAACTCTTTATTAAGCAGAAGTGACAGCAATGGATTCAAAGCAACGTCTGAATACCCTTAGGCAAGATAAGTAGGATTAAAGCAATAGAGACCCCTCCCTTTAGCCAGAATGCAGATTTTAGCCAATACACAAGGGTGAAAATGTTTTCTTTACCAACTACCCTGAAAACTGGATAAGCATGCATTCCCATTGTATCCTCTGTTATCCTTTAAAGTGAAACAGCCCACATGGCCGTCATAAACATTCCCCAAAGATAAGGAGATCTCAGAGTGCTTTGGCGCCAGGATATAGGTTGTAAAATATCTGTTGACACAGGCAATGCTAATAAATCGAATCCAAGCCCCCCCCCTTCTCCCAACTGAATAGCAGTATCACTTATAGGGATATGACATGCTGCCTTCCTTAGAAGAAGAAAGGGTCCACCTGTGAAAAGATATAAACAAAAATTCCATGATAGTATATTAACAAGATTTGTTAGGGTATTGGGAGTGAAATTTTCTCAGTAAAATAGGAGCCCTAACATGGTGTTAGCGACCCATTCGTTTTGGGATGAGGGTAAATGTTTCCAAGCAACTAATTATTGGATTTTCCCTCTCTGGATCCTAGAGTCAAGGATTTCTTTGATTTCAAAGTGTTGTTCACCTTTAATCATGATGGGAACAGGTGGTGTAGATGCAGGTGGTCTGAGGGATGAGATTACCTCTCGTTTGAGTAAACTAATGTGAAATACTGGGTGGGCTTGCCTGAGTGTCTTTGGAAGGAGTAGTTCAACAGTTACTGGATTGATGACCCTAGTGATAGGGAAAGGTCCAATGAAATTTGGCTGTAGTTTCTTTGATGGCTGTAATGATTTCAGGAATTTTGTAGATAAGTATACCCTATCTCCAACATGGAAAGGTTCCATCCTTTTCTTGTCAGCTTGAATTTTAAAAGCCTCTCTAGCTTCCTTTAAGGCTAAGCTAACTACTGGCCATGTGTTTTGCAAAGTATTCATCCACTCCTTAAGTGAGGGGATGGTGGGTTCTTCTGTGGGTAGTTCAGGCATGGGGCTGAAATCCTGGCCTGTTGCTACCCTAAAAGGGGTAAAACCAGTACTCGTGTGTACAGAGTTATTAAATGCAGCTTCAGCAAAAGGTCAAAGTTCGGTCCAGTTATCCTGTTGAAAATTAATAAAACATCTTAAATATTGTTCTAGCATCAAGTTCATCCTCTCATAATTTCCGTTAGTACATGTGTAATGAGATGAGCTCAACCCCTGGGCAGTGCCAAGTAAGCTCAAAAATGCCCTCCAAAATTTGGAGGTGAATTGAACCCCTCTGTTGAAGATGATCCTTTGTGGAGCTCCATGAAGCCGATAAATGTGTATTAGGAATAATTTGGCTAAACTTTTAGCAGTTGGGATCTTTTGGCAAAGTATAAAATGTGCCTATTTTGAAAACAGGTTCGTCACAACCCAAATGACAGTAATTCCCGCAGTATCTGGCAGTTCTACAATAAAATCCATAGCAATCTCTCTCCATGGCACTGAAGGTTCGGCTACTTTCTGTAAGAGTCCTGGGGTTTTCCCCTGACATCTTTTTGCTGCTGCACAAATGGGGCAGCTAGCTACATAGCTTTCTATGTCCTTTTTTAGTGATGGTTACCAAAATTGTCTTTTAATTAGGTGTAAAGTTTTCACAAAACCAAAATGTCCAGCTAATTTGGAGTCGTGGCACCTTACCATTAAGCATAGTCTTTGGCTGACTGAAACATACAACTTCCCTCCCACCCAAGCTAAGTCCTCTTTCATCAGACAGCTGGATTTGTGGTTCAAAAACCATTCATCAGTGACCAATGCTTGTTTAAAAGTTTGGGTGGTGTCACTGTCTGTCAATGTCTCTTGTTTTGCCTGGGATCTAGTGATTACTTTAGCAGCCAATTGATTGTTTTGTACTATGGGTTTGATTACATCTGATTTCACACTATTGTATTGCGGCTTTCTGGATAGTGCATCTGTCAGAAAGTTTTTTCCCCCGGGAGGTATTTGAGAGTAAAATCAAACCATTTAAAGTACTGAGCCCATCCTACTTGTTTCGAGGAGAGTTCCTTAGGGCATGGTGGTTCCCAATGAAGTACAGCCTGCACTTTTTGAGGGTCCATTTCTACACCCTGGTGTGAAATGTGGTACCCCAAATAGTCAATTTTTTCTTGGTGGAATCCACATTTAGAAAGTTTAACATAAAGTTTTGGAGAGCGGAGTTTGTTTAAGACAGCCCTGGCTAATTTTACATGGTCTTTCTTAAGGGGAGGGTAAGCAGTTTAATTGGTTAAATTGACTATATGGGGTACCGCTTTCGCTCAGTTGAGCCTCCAGTCATCAAAGAATATCCCCAGACCTTTTATGTCTTCTGTAAGGGAACTGTCAGCATCCTTCATATGTTTCTCTTGGGCTACTAGGGCCATGTCATCCACTTAAGTGAATTTCCATCTTTTGGTAACTGGCATGTCAATATGTATAGGACAGATTGAACAATGTGGAAGCCAGCACAGAGCTCTGTGGTAAGCCATTATTTAATTTTCTCACTTTGCTTTCCCCCACTTCATTATTATTATTTGAAAAGTGCTGTCGCTCAGTATATTATTAAGGTGGATAGTCTTTTGATATGGGATGATCAGTTATAGTTTGTATAATATACCTTCCTTCTAGGCTGTGTTGTTGGCTACAGTCAGTTTTATAAAAACTGTTGTGGTTTTAAGTCCTCATCGGAATCCTGCTTCAGTGTGACTTGTTAGGCTCAGCATCAGTCTTTTCAGTTTTGGTTTTGTCAAAATCCTACTTGTTCCAGAGGAAGATGTTCTTCAATTCTAGAGCCGATCCTGTTTAGGCATAATCGTTCTAAGAGTTTATAGCAGGCACTTAAAACGGCTATTGGACAGTAGCTTTCTCTCCTGTCTTGGTTTGCTTGGTTTTAAAATTGGTATCACTGGTTTATGGTCTGGATAATCTGTTTCCTCCAGAACCCTTTGAAGTTGCAAGTCTAGTATCTTTTTAACCACCTTCCCAAAAATGTCATTCTCTTCTACAGTGAGGCATTCACTTCTGCTTGGATCCAGATATATGTTACCTGAAAAGCCTTAGCTGGCCAGAGGGGAAATGGATCTAATATACAGGTAGCAGAACTCAGTACCCCAAGGATCCTTGAGAGTTACTGGCTCAAATTCAGCCCAAATAATGTAAAAGAATGTGTGGATGACCTTGAGAAAGAAAGGAGAAACAATGTCTGGGAAACAATCAGACATGAGAGCGAAGAGCCCCCAGTGGTTTAACTATCAGAAAAAGAAACTTAAGAAAGACTCACTCTAATGGATTAAGCAATTAAAAATGGCAGTGAAAAATTTGTACTTTCAAATGTGCAAGATTCTGTTAATGTAACCTTGCAATAAAATAGAATTAGTTCATCTAGTCCTGTTTCCTATCTGGTTCCCTGAGATGACTGACAGATACCTGGACTAGACTGGGCTCAATCATAGGTTCAGCACAGCTAGAATCTAACTCCCAGTGGATACAAGCAATTTCATCTGATAAATGCTTAGGATAATTCTTTAACAGATCTCAAAGTTCCCATGAGCCTTTCTTACCAGTAAGTATTAAGACTTTCTCCCTGCCATGGTAGCAACTAGTAAAAACTTGAAGACTAATGGATAACAAAGTACTGTAGTAGGCACATATAAGTGCCTTGTTACCAGTCAGATAGGTGATTGAGAAACTTTGAGAAAACATCAACATTTTATGGGCAAACTTTGAAAAGGAATTTTAAAATGCTGGAAATATTGTGCTGTATATTGGAAGAAAGTGAAAGAAATTATCTGAGAAAAATTGGAATGGCTTTCAGCTGCCAGAATGGATGTAATGAAATTATACGCGATGATACCATCTACTGGTGAAAGAAAGAAAATACACTATATTTTTACAAAGCTGAGAAAGTCCTTGGGAATAATCAGGAATACAGAGTGGAGGTAAACAACATCTGGAAGACTGTTTTTTGCTGCATACTGTTTGATACGTTCTTTTCAAAATTAAGGAGGGAAAATTTCTGAGATTTCTGAGGATTACTAAATAGAGTGGTTCACAAACACTTGGAACTATCACTGAAATGAAAGAATTGGTAATGTGGCTGATGAAGACAAGGGAAAAACTAGAAGGAGTAAATTAACTGGTAGATGACTATAAAGAACTACAAATATTGGGCACCTTGAGGAACGATTCTGGGACCAAGTTTGGGACTTTGATAGATTTGTGTGTAATTTTTGGAAATGTTAAAGACAAAATGCTTCAACAGGAAAATACAAACAATGCAAGAAGAAATATCATTGATGCTTCAAAGCTTCTATGAAACTGTAACAAAGAACCACAGGAAGATAAAGGGTCTGATGCATGTAGTAGACATAAAACTAGAAAACGTGCAGCAAACGACAATGAAAAATGAACAGGAAACCCAGGAAATAGAGGAGAGAATAGAAAAAGCAGAGGAAAGGAAAGAGAAGATAAAACAACAAACGAACCCAAAAGATAAGGAGAAGGAAGAGGTAATCGGAAGGGAGGAAATAGATCAAGCTCACAATACATTTAGAGATTTAAAAATAGAGTTGGATAAGCAGAAAGACATCTCTGAGGATAGGAACACTGCAGAGAAGGGTTTCAGAGGTGAACCAGTTTGGACCGGTTCAGGCGAACCAGTTGTTAAGATTTTGCACAGTTCGGAGAACTGGCTAATTGCACCACTGGCTGGCCCTGCCCACACCACCCTATCTCGCCTTGCCCACCTTGCCTGGTGGCTAGAGTCATGCCTGGGCCCAGCTACTCTCTGGCTCCTTCACTCGTTTGCCCAGAACATGTGGCCCAGCTGATTTCTGTGCCTCACCTGCTCTGCTCACCATGGCTGCCCTCGAAGGTTTGGCCTACTTGGCCGAAGGGCCACCTCAGGGTTGACATGGTG
This sequence comes from Pituophis catenifer annectens, assembly GCF_029215685.1. Taxonomy (NCBI): domain Eukaryota; kingdom Metazoa; phylum Chordata; class Lepidosauria; order Squamata; family Colubridae; genus Pituophis; species Pituophis catenifer. The sequence continues at coordinate 102,424,153 of NW_027256883.1, read as the reverse complement.
AGGCTCTGGCGCTTTTTGAGCCTGGCTCTTGCCATCCTTCCACCCGCATGCCACCCACTCGCCCTTCACCTCAGGTTAGGGGACGTGCCAGTCCCTGGCTCTGGCCTTTCCCAGGGCCTCTGCCCGCATGCCGCCCACTCGCCCTTCACCTAGGGTCAGGGGACGTACCAGTCCCTGGCTCTGGCCTTGAGGTAGAGGTAGAGGGAACACCTAGACCAAATAAGAACAACACATGGAGAAATAAAACATCAAAAGGAGCAGCATAGAAAGCGTGCCAAAAAATCAATAACAATTGACACACTAAAACAAAAAAGAGACGATGGGTGAAACAGAATATCCACTAATATAAGATTTGTGCCATTTGGATTTAGAATAGAGGCAGGAATTAGAAAGAGTGGAAATATTACTATGTATATTCTAATATAATGTTTTAAAATTAGTAGGCAGAGAAAAAGATCAGAAAATGAAAGATGATTGTATTATATACATTTAAATAATACTACTAAAGTTACCATGGCTATTAGTATTGAGCAATAAAATAGCGAATAACTAAACGAGGGATTATATACATGGAGTAAATACATTAACGTTGATTGTAATATATATATATGGTTATGACAAGGATGCAAGTATGCTAATATAATTTAAAAATTTACAAGAATTGAAGTATTAAAAGAGATAAGAGGAAAGATGGAAATAGAAGACTTATTAATATAAGATCTGTATTATTAAGATATGAAACAGAGGCAGAAACTGGAATGGGGGGAAATAGCACAATATTACTATGAATATTTTTATGTAATATGTTAAAATTAGTATACAGATGAAAGGATTAGAAATTGAAAGATGATTGTTATGTACAATGCTATCATAATGATGTGAGCATGATTAATGTAAGTATCAAAATTGTCAATCTTATTATTATTATTTGGTATCAAAATAAACCCAGAAGCCACACTGTTCATTTATTTAATACCTATATATATTTAAAAATAAAAAAAAAGATAAGAAAACTGTACCCTTAACCCAACCACGAAATCCGGTGTTAGGAAATGGTTATTTGTCTAACTAGTTGGTCAGGCAATATATAAACCAACAATGTATGTTTGCAGTCAGAAAGGTATTATATTGCTTTAAGACTGTATTGCATCATCCTGTATCCTGATTGGCTAAGCTCTGTAGCCAATGTACTTAAGGGAGTCAGGATCATGGCTTGCATTATTTGCTGTAACTCTACCTGCTTATTTGCTGTAACTCTACCTGATCTCTCTGCATGATCACTGTTTGATCATAGCTACATGTTGCTTTCTACTATTTATTGAATGTTTTGATATTGAACTTGTTCCTGTTTTGAAACTCAAGAAGAACTGTTTTATTGTGTATGACTACAACTGGTGAGAAGACTTTGTACTTGAAATATCCCTGGATTGATCTTTTAACTCTCGTCTTATCTGTGTATGACCTGGATTGTTTTTGGACTTTGCTTTACTTTTGTCTAAAAGTAAAAGACTATACAAACACAGTGTGTTTGTATGTTAACTGTGATTGTTCACAACCATTCCCAGTTGCTTTTCATGCGTTTACTCAAAGGGTACTCTGCTCAATAACCCACAACATCGGTTATGAGTAAGGTGACCAGACGTCCCGCTTTTGGCGGGACAGTCCCGCTTTTGAGCAATTTGTCCCGCGTCCCGCGGCGTTTTAAAAAAGTCCCGATTTTTCATTCTGCCTCCTGAATCCCCGCTGATGGCTAGAGGGAAAAAAAAACTCTTTAAACTCTTGCCGCGGGGCTTCAAAGGGCCGACCTACAGCTGATCAGTGTTAAAAAAAAAAAATGAATAGACCTATGCCTGCAAAAATAGAGAAAACAGCCCCTGTTAACAGCTTCCGCTAGGTTAATTAGCTGCAAAAAGCTGCAAAAAGTTCCTGGAGCAGATTTCCCCCCCCCCAGCTATACTGAAACAAAGGCGAAAGCGAAACTAAACCTGCAACGTGATAAAATGAGGCAGAGAGAGATTTCTTTCTTTTTCTTTTTCTTTTTCCTCACCAAAAAAGGTAGGTACAAAACTGCAACCAATGGGAAATTTTGGGCAAAAGAGCAGAGTTCAAGATTTTAAAACACAAAAGAAAAAAAGCTCTATTTAACTAGGGAATTGTAATAATTGAGATACTATTAATAATTGTATATTGTGTTGAAAGCAGAAATGGTTAAGTTGTGGTTTGGAGGAATATATGGGGGAAATTATTTGGTTTATTATTATTGGTAAATATAATTAATTGATTTGTAAGAAATTGGATTGCATGGAAATAATTGGGATATTCATGTTCATATTGATTAATATACAAAAAAATATAGTTATATAACTAATTGATTTATATTAAAATGTTGAATTTGTATTAAACAACTGTATTACATAATTACATAATTAACCAATGTGAGGATGGATATAAAAATAGATGACAATGGGAAGGGGTATAATATAGAATAGAAGGGAAAAATTGAATTTGATTAAGATTAGAGATGAGGATGAAGGGTAATATTGTTTTTTTAAAAAAATAGATGAGGAATAAATATGGCAAAAAGGAAATATAGAAATTGTAAATTTAATTGAAATGACTAAACGCTGTTTAAATTTGTGAACCAGCCAAATATTCTGTTCAAAGAAAATACATTGCATGTTTGTATGTGTGTTTCTAAATTCTAATTATTGCTATTTATTCATATTTGTTCTCTTTTATTCTTTAAAGTTTAACAATTCATTCTTAATCTTAATATCTTTATATTTGCTTGGGGTTGGCTTTCTTCCCTTTCATCTTTTTTATTGTACAGCAATCTTTCTCCTCAAACCTACCACCACTCTCTTTTCTTTCCTTCTTACTTTCTCTTCCCCCCACCCTCTTTTTCTCCTCCCTACTTCCTCTTCCTTTCTCCTTCTCCTCCTCTCTTCCTCCCTCTCTTACCCTCACTCCTACTCTAATTTCCATTCCTTCATCCCTCTCTATTGCTGTATCCTTTAATGCATATGGACTACTCAGAGGGCTGAAAAAGTTATTTTTGACTGGTCCTCACACTTTTGACCAGTCCTCGAACTTATGACTGTCCTCACATTTTACATTTTTGCCCTATCTTGTCATCATGGTGAAGAGAAGCAGTTGTGAAATGAGTGACATGGTTGTTAAGAATGCTGCACGGGCATAAATGTGAGGATGGTCATAAGTGTGAGGACCAGTCAAAAGTGCGAAGACCTGTCAGAAATGACTTTTTTCAGCCCTCTGGTTAGTCCTTTTGTGCATATGGACTACTCAGAGGGCTGAAAAAGTTATTTTTGACTGGTCCTCACACTTTTGACCAGTCCTCGAACTTACGACTGTCCTCACATTTTACATTTTTGCCCTATCTTATCATCATGGTGAAGAGAAGCAGTTGTGAAATGAGTGACATGGTTGTTAAGAATGCTGCATGGGCATAAATATGAGGATGGTCATAAGTGTGAGGACCAGTCAAAAGTGCGAGGACCTGTCAGAAATGACTTTTTTCAGCCCTCTGGTTAGTCCTTTTGTGCATATGGACTACTCAGAGGGCTGAAAAAGTTATTTTTGACTGGTCCTCACACTTTTGACCAGTCCTCGAACTTACGACTGTCCTCACATTTTACATTTTTGCCCTATCTTATCATCATGGTGAAGAGAAGCAGTTGTGAAATGAGTGACATGGTTGTTAAGAATGCTGCATGGGCATAAATATGAGGATGGTCATAAGTGTGAGGACCAGTCAAAAGTGCGAGGACCTGTCAGAAATGACTTTTTTCAGACCTCTGGTTAGTCCTTTTGTGCATATGGACTACTCAGAGGGCTGAAAAAGTTATTTTTGACTGGTCCTCACACTTTTGACCAGTCCTCGAACTTACGACTGTCCTCACATTTTACGTTTTTGCCCTATCTTGTCACCATGGTGAAGAGAAGCAGTTGTGAAATGAGTGACATGGTTGTTAAGAATACTGCACGGGCATAAATGTGAGGATGGTCATAAGTGTGAGGACCAGTCAAAAGTGTGAGGACCTGTCAGAAATGACTTTTCAGCCCTCTGAGTAGTCCCTATACACATAGCCATGGCCACCCGGTCACATGACCAGCTAGCCATGCCCACCCAGTCACATGGCCTCCAAGCCACGCCCACACAACAAGTCACGCCCACAATGGTGTCCTTCTTACCAATGTTAAAATCTGTTCACCTTACCCTATACGCATAGCCATGGCCACCCGGTCACATGACCAGCTAGCCACGCCCACCCGGTCACATGACCAGCTAGCCACGCCCACCCAGTCACATGACCAGCTACCCACGCCCACAAAATAAGCCACGCCCACAATGTCCCTCTTTACCAATGTTAAAATCTGGTCACCTTAGTTATGAGCCAAGAATATCCTTAACATCCAGCATTCAGGGAAGTTGCAGTGTAACAAGGAGACTGATACACAAGCTTCATTTTCCCTAACATTGTAGAGAATAAGTAAGATGACCTTGATGGAGACAGGTTGGCTCCATTACTAAAGTGATGAGGGGAAAAAGTCTAAAAATCTGGCAGAAGCAACTCAAAAAGATACTTCCCTAATTAAAAGCTGAGGTCACGCAGTGGTTAGAGTGCAGTACTGCAGGCTACTTCAGCTGATTGCTAGCTGCAGTTCTGCAGTTCAAATCTCACTGGCTCAAGGTTGACTCAGCCTTCCATCCTTCCTAGGTGGGTAAAATGAGGACCCAGATTGTTGGGGGCAATATGCTGACTCTGTAAACCACTTAGAGAGAGCTGTAAAAGCACTATTAAGTGGTATGTAAGTCTACATGCTATTGCTAACATGAGTATAAGAAGTGGTGGAGGTATATAATGTTCAGACTTGCAAGATTTTGTTATTGTACATACTTTTAGTAAAAGGCTTCCTCATTGTATAAATGTTTGTTTCCAAGATTAAAAATATAGAATCAAAAAAGAAAATTACAATATAAAAACAAAGAAAAAAGTATAAAAAACAAATTATCAAGCATATACATAAAATGTCCCCTCTGATTGAACACTGATAAATATATTTCAGCAACAAGAATTATTCCTTCTCCCCCCCTACTTGCAAAACAGCCAATCTATAAACTTCTGCAGCTATATTTGCAAAACTGTTATATAACATTAAAAACAACCACAATTGTAGAAATCTATTATCAATCAACTAATTCGGCCTACCATCTATCTACCATTAAAAAAACCCAGATAACTGGCAGTCACAATCACAAAGCTAAACCTCAAAGCCCTCTGTTAATTATTGTTGTATTTAACTCACAAAAAGTCCACAAGTAGCTTGTATTCTCTCATAAACCATTATTTATACCATTATTTCTGATCTATCCAAGATCAAATACCACTGATTGATTCTTGATAATAAAAAAAGCTCCAGGTTTATCATCTCTGCTTTTCTTTAAAATCATGAGTGGAATCCTTCCAAACTGCTGTTTCTCCTGAAATGAAGGTCTTCATTGAGAATATCTCCATAATACTTGTTGTTCAAGAAATCTTTCCACAAATTGGAATGCAAGGTATCTTGATAGCCATCATTTTATTGCGTATGAAATTTCCATTCTGCAAACTCTTATCAACTTTTCTGAAGAAATCAAGTTCGTTAATGTCCCCTTCAGCCTCCTCTAACAAATCTCCAGTTTTCAAACAGCTCCTCTTTCAAATCTGTTAACGGCAGATTAACTTTCAGTCTATCCAATTGCATAGCTGATTTAGATACTATTGCCTGTGTCTGCATGTTTTCTTTAGATTGATTTGCGATTAATTGTTTTCCTTTTCCATGAGAGTTTTTAGCTTATCTTCTTTGTTCCTCTTTTGTTGTAGAGTATCCATTTTCTTTGTACTCAAAAGGGAAGTGTTTACACTTTGCTGTGAAAACTAGACTACAAGAACAAAGCAACAATAAAACACTTTGAACAGTCTATACTATGTATCTTTTTTTAAAAAAAACAAACTTTATTAAACTTAAAAAGATAAAATACAATATATACAGAATACATTTATATTAATCCAAACAACATTACTTACTCACAGCAAAAGATAGAAAAAGAAAACAAAACTAAACTAAAAAGAAAAAGAAGAAAAGAAAAGAAAAGAAAAGAAGAGGACAAAAAAAGGAAAAAGAAAAATGAAAAACAAAATATAGAAAGTGACTTTGTCACTTTATCACATCCTTTATCTTGTTGAAGATGCCTGTTTGTTAATTTTGTTGTCTTACCTAATTTTACATTTCCTCTCCTTCCTTTTGATTTATCCAATTGTACCATCTATTCCACGCTGTGTAATATTTTGAGTCTACCTTATCTTTTAACTCAAATGTTAATTTATCCATTTCAGCACAATTGTAAATTTTTTGGATTATTAGTTGATCTGTTGGCAATTGATCCCTTTTCCAATATTGAGCTAATGCCAATCTAGCTGCCGTAATTATATGTAATATTAAATATTTTATTTCTTTCCTATAGTTTTCTTTGATCATACCTAATAGAAAAATTTCTGGTTTAAACTCTATTTCCTCTGCTGTTATTTCTGTTAGCCATGATTTTATTTTTTCCCAGTATTTCCTAATTTTTGGGCAAAGCCACCAGACATGAAAAAAAGTGCCCTGTGCCTGTTTGAATTTCCAGCAGGTTGGGTTTCAATTCGGATGCATCTTCGCTAATCTCGAAGGGGCCAGATACCATCTATACCACATTTTATACTGATTCTCTTTATAAACTGCCGATTTTGTCATGGTATAATTAGTTTCCCACACTCTTTCCCAGTCCTCTAATTGTATGTTATGTCCAATATTTCTTGCCCATGCTATCATTTGTCCTTTTACTATTTCTTCTGCTAAGTCGTATTCCAATAAGTATTTATAAATTTTTGAAATTAATTTTTCTTCTTTGGCTTCTAAAAGTTTATCTAATCTGTTCGGTTTTAGTTCAATTCCTCCTTCCTCTTGGTCTTTTTTGTATCTTGTTTTTATCTGTAAGTAGGGCCATCAATCTATCTGTATTCCTTGTTCTCTAAGTTGTTCTTGTGTTTTTAGTCTTCCCTGGGAGTCCAATATTTCATTATATCTTATCATTTTTTGTATTGCTAGTGTGTTGGGGTGTATTATCGCCTCCATTGTGGATAACCATCCAGGAACTTTCATGTAATGTTTGTTTTTGATTTCTTGCCATGTACAAATTAATGAGTCTCATAGTATATGATTACTAAAATATTTATGTTTTGTTCCTGGTGTTCCATAAGAAGGCGTGCTACCCCATCAACAAATCATGTCCTTCTAATTTTAATAGTCTTTGATTTTTCAAGCTCACCCATTCTCTAATCCATGTCAGGCTTGTTGCTTTGTAGTATGTTTCCCATGCTGGCAAACCAAATCCACCTCTGGTTCTATCGTCTTGCAAAATACTTAATTTGATTCTTGGTTTTTTTCCCATCCCACACAAATTTTGTAGTTATTTTATTCAAATTGTTGAAAAAAATTTTATCCAATTTTACCGGGATTGCTTGAAATAAATAAAGGAGTCTCGGGAGTACATTCATCTTTATCACTGCTATCCTCCCTAATATGATAATTTCAATTTTCCCCATTTTTCTAAGTCTTCTTTTATTTGTTTGGCGAAAATTCCATAATTGTTCTCCTTTATAGTTGCACATCTGGCTGTCAGATTTATACCTAAATATTTCACCTTTTTTACTACCTGCAACCCTAATTCGTTAACTAATTCTTCTATTTGTTTTCCTGTAATATTTTTCGTTAACATTTTAGTTTTATCTTCGTTAATTTTTAAACCTGCTACTTTTCCAAATTCTTCTATCTCTTTTATTAATGTTGGTCCTGTTCTTAATGGTTCTTCTAGGAAGAATACAAGGTCATCCGCAAATGCTTGGATCTTGTATTCTTCTAGTTTTACATTTAGTCCTTTTATTTTTTTATTTGATCTAATTCTTATGAGTAAAATTTCCAATGTTAAAATAAAAAGTAAAGGTGAAAGTGGACATCCCTGCCGTACTCCTTTATTTATTTCAAAGAATTTAGTAGAATCTCCATTTACTAGTATACTTGCTTTTTGCTTCATATATATAGAAGCTATCATTTTTTCAAATCTCTCCCCAAATTTCATGTTTTTTATTTGCTGAATCATAAATTGCCAATTGACCTGATTGAAAGCTTTTTGTGCATCCAGAAAGACCAGTGCTACCTGCCTCTCTGGGTGCACCTCATAGTATTCTAATATGTTAATTACTGTTCTTATATTGTTTTTTATTTGCCTCGTTGGTAAGAACCCGTTTTGATCTGAGTGTATTCTATAATTCAATAATTTTTTCATCCTTTTTGCCATTATATTCATAAAAATTTTATAATCGGTGTTTAGTAAAGAGATCGGTCTATAATTTTTTATTTGTGTTATATCTGCTCCTTCCTTCGGTATCAGCAAAATGTATGCTGCTCTCCATGAGTCTGGTAGCTTTGCCTCTGTCAATGCCTCATTACATGTTTCTAGTAGTATCCAATTCAATGTTTCTCCTAATCCTTTGTAAAATTCGATTGGTAGTCCATCTGTCCCTGGGGTTTTATTATTTTTTTGCTTCTTAATCGCTTCCTTTAGTTCCTCCATAGTAATATCCCTATTTAATATTTCTTTTTCTTCCTCTGTTAATACCGACATTCCCTCCCCACTCAGATATTGATTTATTTCTTCGGCTGTCACTTTATCTTGCTTATAAAGTTCTTGAAAAAATTGAATTACTATCTCCTTTTTCTTTTCTACACTATGTTGCATTTTACCTCTTTTGTCCTATAGTTGTTGAATTGTTCTTTTTTCCCTTTCTTTTCTCAATCTATAAACAAGCCACCTCCCTGGCTTATTTGCATGCTCAAAATGGTTCTGTTTTATAAATTTCAATGCCTTTACATAATCTTCCTGTTCTAATATATTCAATTTATGTTTAGCTGCTATCCATTTACCTCTAATTTGCTTTTCTCCAGGATTATCTTGTAATTTTCCTTCCCAATTTTTAATCTCCTCTTGTACCTTATTATATTCTTTTTCCTTCTCCTTTTTTCATTTTACGTTATAAACTATCGTTAATCCTCTCACGTAAGCTTTGGTTGTATCCCATAAATTCTGAAGGGAGGTGTGATATTTTGTATTATCTTTAAAAAATAATTTTAATTCCTTTCCCATTTGTTCAATATATTCCTTTTCCTTCAATATCTGTGGGTTCATCAGCCATCTACTCCTTTTCCTCTGTTGTCCTTTCCATATCAATATTACTGGATTGTGGTCCGCCCAATTGTTTGGCATTATTTGTATATTTTCCTGTATAAGTGTTTTGGTTATCCATGCCATGTCTATTCTAGACCAGGACTTATGGGGATTCAAATAATATGTAAAATTCTTTACCCCAGGGTTATAAAATCTCCAGCTATCTACTAAATTTAGTTCATCTATTAGATCCATAAAAGTTCTAGGCAGTACATTTTTCTTTTTTTTATTGCTCTGATCACTTCTATAATCTTTTTTTACATCTACAATTGCGTTAAAATCACCAATCAAACATACATTCTCCACTTTTTGTTCTATTATTTTTTCATATACTTTTTTGTAAAATTCTGTTTGTCCACTATTCGGCGCATATATAACCACCAATAAAATATCTTTGTATTTAAATTTTACCTCTATCATCAGTATCCTTCCTACTAAATCTGCATACTTCAAGTTATTCTCTATTCCTTCTTTGATGTACACCACTATTCCTCTTTTCTTTTCTTCTGTTAGTGTTACATATTATTTTTTGTATTGTAAATATTTTTCATCTTGTTTTCTTATATGTACCTCTTGGAGGCACACAATGTCCATTTTTTGTTTTACTGCTTTTCTAAAAATTTGATGTCTTTTGGCTGGGGAGTTAAGTCCATTTACGTTCAATGATAGGATCTTTAAATTTTGTTCCATTCCTTAGTGGTTGTCCTATACGCTCTTTCTTATTACTTCCTGTCCTGTTGGCTCTTGTTCTCACTCCTTCTTCCTCTTGAATTTCTCCTTCTTCTTCTTTATCTCCCTCTTCTAGTACTTTTTCTTGTTCCTCTTGCCTCTGTTTCCCTTTAGTTCTCCGTTCCGGCTCCTCCCTGTTGCTATTTGCTCCTTCTATGCCCATCACTTGGTCATGTAAGTTCTGTGCTTTATGTTGTGAGTCCACTTTTATTTTTTTCCCCTGCCACGACACCAACATCCCTTCTGGTGTTACCCATCTAAACGGTATATGCAATTTATTTAATAGTGTGGCTAGGAACCAATATTCCTTTCTCAGTTCCCTTATTCTCTTCGGGACTTGCTTTAACGTAATTATTTCTTTGCTTCTATAAAACATTGGTTCATTTTTTGTTATTTTATAAACGATATCTCTTACTTTTTGTCACACAAATCTTACGTGGACCTCCCTTGGTAATTTATATTGTCTGGCATAGTTTCGTGTGGACTCGATAAACCTTGTCCAACTTGTTTATTATTTCATCTTTATCTCGTTGAAGAGCCTCTGCGACCACTTCCGCCATCACCAATGTTAAGTCCTCTTCTCTATCTTAAACCACATTTTGAAATCGCAAGTAAAATGCAGCTCTCTCCATCTCCAAATATGCCACTGTATTTTCCAGTTCTTTATTTAATCCCATCATTTTCTGGTCCAGAGAGTCCAATTTTTCTTCTCTTTGTTCTGTTCTTTTTTCTACGACTGTTATTCATTGGTAATTTTTTTGTATGATTTCTTCTATTGAATCCATCTTTTTGTCTAATTTTTGAATATAACTTTTAACTTCTTTTTTGACTTCATCCATATCCCTCCTCGATTCTTTGTGGTTCTTAGTCATGCATTCCTGCATTTTTATCATAGTCTCTTGAATCGTTACAAGAGTAGCCTGCATGGTTTACATACTCAAAGTGGGGAGTTGTTTTTCCGATGGGAACATCCCTTCTATTGTTCTCTGTGCTGCAGGAGAAGCCGTTGGTCCAATCAATGTAGAGGTAGTTTTCTTTCCCGTTGTGGTGGTGCTGGTCATTTCCTTTAATATTCTATACTGTTCTCCCAAAATCCTATCTATCTTTTCCCAGATCACCATCCACTTCGTATTCAACTTTCTTTCCCTCTCTTCTCTCCCTATCTCCCACTACTAAATTGTATAAAAATCCTCTATCTTTCACAGTATATTATATCTCAAAAACCTAATTTTATGATGTGATTCTTACTTGATTACTATATTTTCCTTTAAAGTGAAGAATCCATAAATAACTTAATGTTTATCTTAATTACTTAATAATTAATTCAATAATTATATTATTACAGCTTAATCATATAAAAAAAGAGAAAAAATATTAACTTTATATATATATATATTTGTATATTCAATAAACTAATCCAAAGAAGGGGATAGAAAAAAGAGAAAGAGAAAAAATTGAAAAGAAAAGATCAGGGTCAAAGAGACAATAAATAGTTAATAATATATTGCTACTACTTATAAATATAAAAATTACTCTATAAATAAATATATCAATATATAAATTATATATAAGTATATAAATATACACAATACTTTCAGTTCTTATATATTTTTAAAGTTCAAGTTTATATTTAAGAGTTCAAATATAGTAGGACTTCCGTCGGTGACGCCAGCGTGACAGGGACTAAGGGGACAGCGCTCCGTTCCCTAAGTTCCAATTTTCAATCTGGGAGCCACTTTTTTGGCACTATTGACCACGAAGAGGTCAATAGATTAAAGGGGAAATCCTGAGGATCTCGGAGGTGACAGCAATCGCCCCGAAGGTTCAGGGAAAACCCCTTAATTCCGACCGAAAAAAACCCAGCCCTTCCTGGGCTGGCCGGAACGCTGACTGCTGTCTCAGATATGGAAGCGAAGATCGAATAAAGACATCACCAAATTAACAAAGAACAAGACTCTGAAAGGAACATACATACATTGATGGAAGTATAATTAAGAGAGAGACTCCAAACAGATCGGCGAGGCTGAGCCATAAGGAAGCGGCAAAGTGAAAGTAAACGGAGTGAATCAGCGAGACCAACCAAAGGGTGACTAAGCAGAGCTGACAGAAAACAGATTTAAGGTGGATTTAAAGAGATACTGGAGAGTTGTGGATCGAATATCAAATATATCGTTACGAAATTGACTGGGGCTTGGATATGGAATTGGCAAGGACTAATTTATTTGCGAAGGAACACAAGATCGAGTGTTGGATTTATTATAAACGGAAGTGGAGTTGAGGTGAGAGAGACAGAGAACAGAGAACAGATAGTAATTAACGTTGAGAGCGATCGGAAGGAACTTTGAGACTTTGTATCAACGGCAAAGAGACAACATTCTAAAAGATACTGCAGATTTGGAGTTATAGTAGTAATATCCTTGGGAGATACATGGAAGATTTTGATAAAAATCACAGGACGAACTGCTTGAATGATGCAACATTGAGTGTGGATTGCAACGTTTATAATCCAGGAACTAAATATAACGCTTAAGACTTAATTCAATCAAATCTTTTCTAACTTGTTTTAAATTTCTCTATTTGCAATACTTAATACTTTAATTTATAGTATATTAAGAGTATAATAAGAGTATATAGTATAATATAGTATAATAGTATATTATACAGAAGATTACAGTATATATAACATATAGTTTTGAAATATTTTAAGTTGAAGCTTAAAATATAGAATTTAAGCAAAATAAGAGGAAGTGGAATATAAATTAAGAAAGTAATTTGATTGGAACATAGATTTTGAATAAGAATAATATTATAACAAATAGTTTACTTGTACCTTCTTCGTATTTATTTGATTGCTTTTGTGCTATAATTTAGCATTAGATAAAGTGATTGATATATTATTCTATTATTGTATTTATAATTAATTATATTATTTAAGTGAGGAATTGAGGTTGGTAAGAGTTAATAGAATTAATAGAGTTAATAGAGATATAATTAAGAATTTAATAGAATTAAATAAGGTTAGTAGAATATTGAAATAGAATATTTAATATAGTAATTGAAAATGACCTGCTGAAACGTCGTATTTTTTCCCTATTCCCTGTTAAGGACTAAATCAATCCCTTATATAACGATATTAGCCAAATTTGAGGAACTAGAGTGGATTTGAAATTCGAATAACAGAAATTGGCTCCTGCTACTAACAGAAGAGAAATTCCATTATACAATATAGACTGTGAATGAAAATTCGGGAATTGCTAAACCAGAGAATCAAGATGACAGCTACCGGCCCATCCGCAATGACTAAAACTAGTAAAAGAATAGTCACCAGCCAAACATCGTCTATTGCATCACTTGCACAACAGAAAACAATAGATACAATGTTATTGGCAGAAAAGAAGAAAACTCCCCAATCAGTTAACATCCAAAATATGCACTCAATACTAGCAACGATACAAGAGGGGATGAACAGAACACAGGAATCAATTGCCAATAACCATCAAGAAAGCAAGAAAAACCATGAAGAATTGAAGTTGGATGTAACAGAAATAAAGGATAACCTAAAAAAAATGGATGATAAAATGGAGAAAATTCAGTAAAACATCGCCAAGAACGAACAACGAATCCAAAACATTGAAGTAAAGATGGAGCAAGCAGAGAAGAAACTGGAGGATCTAGAAAGTGACCAGATAATAACAAATAAAGAACTGGAAGACTCAATTTCATTCTTAGAGATGGAAAAGGCGTCATTTTATTTAAGATTTCAAAATATCGTGGAAACCAAAGAAGAAGATCTTAGAGACTTGATGGTGGGAATTCTAGCGGAGGCGACCCAAAAGAATAAGGAAGAAATAAATTCGGAAATTGATGAAGTCTATAGGGTATTTACCAATTATGTCCGAAGGAATAAATTACCTAAAGAGATCCACATTTGGTTTGCAAGAAAATCTATGAAAGAGGAAATATACAAAATAATGAGAGAGGAACCAATTACCTATAAGGGCAAAGAAATAATTACACTAAAACAAATACCAAGAAGAATAAGAGAAACAAGAAAAAATTACAGCTTTTTGACAACAGAATTAAATAACCACAAAATAATGTTCCGCTGGTTAACACCTGAGGGAATTCATGTATCTTGGCAAGACAAAAAACATAGACTTGACATGCTACAGAAGGCGCAACAGTTTTTTGACAGCAATTTCGTCTTAGAAGAGGAACAAGAATCCGAAACACAGCGAGAATCTGTAAATCAGGAGGACCATTTGGAAGAAGTTCAGTGGGAAGGAAGAACAAGGGGAGAGAAAGAAAGGATGGAAAGAGAGGGGGCAAGGGAAAAAATACGAACTACTGGAAAAAACACTAGGAAACTCAGGACAAGGAGATAGAAGATTGGTATGGAGAAAGAAATAAGATTAATATCAATAAACATAAATGGCCTCAACACTCCATCTAAGAGATCACACACATTCAGGAATTTACAAAAATTGAATATGGACATTATCACACTACAAGAAGTTCATATCAAGAATTAACAACGTAGATTATTAGAAAATAAACGTCTAGGAACACTTTACACAGCATTATCTGAACAAAAAAAGAAAGGTATAGCAATGTATATTCAAAACCATATACAAGCAAAGCAAATATACGCTGATGAGGGCAGGACGCTGATGGTCAAAATCAAAACAGGAACAAAATTTTTTTTGCTAGTGTCACTCTATGCACCGAATGCAACGCAAAGTGATTATTTCAAAAGGATCCACAATAGAATCAAAGAACTGGACTACTCAAACATACAATGCAATTGTAAATACAGAGAAAGACTATCGGACCAGCAAACGAAATAAATGTAGGAAGAAAGTACTCCCGGAGACATTCTATGATATGGCACAAGAGTTTCAATTAAAGGACGCCTGAAGGGAAATTAACTACGATAAACTACAATTTACATTCTATTCAAACCCGCACCAATTGTGGTCCAGAATTGACATGGCCTGGATGACAGCAGAACTTAGAGCAGACATCAAAAAAATAGAAATAGCAACTAATACATGGGCAGACCACAGCCCGATTGAAATAATATGGAAGGGCCACCAACCGAGGAGAAGATGGGTGATGGATAGAGACCTTATGAATGATAAGCAATATGTGGAAATGATCCAAAAGGAACTGAAATTATTTTTCCAAATAAACGTTAAAGAACACACCAGTCTGCAAAACTTATGGGACACAACTAAGGCATTCATCAGAGGCCTAACAATTGCCTATACTGCACAAAAGAACAAAGATAAACAACGAATAAAACAAAGCTTATTGACAACATTACAACAATATGAATTAGATCTACAGGAACACCCGCATAACAAAGAAACCAAAGAGAAAATAAACCTTATAAGACACCAATTGAATTTGAGCACAACAGCAGAGATAGCAAGGAAAATAAAAATGACCAAACAAAATCAATTTGAGCATGCAAATAAAACTGGACAGTGGTTAGCTTACAAATTGAAGACAGAAAAAGAAAAGAAGATAATAATGCAATTAAAAGACAAGGACGGATGTTTATACCAGAATAATGAAGATAAAAAACGAATTGCAAAGGAATTCTTCCAAAACTTATACGCAGAAGAAGAAATTCGAGAGAAGGATACGAAAGAATACCTAAATAAACGAAAAATACAGGAATTAAAACAAGATCACATCGAATTACTGAACAGACCGATTTCTATGTTAGAATTAATAGAAACAAGGAAGAAACAAAAAAACAATAAGACACTGGGAACAGACGGCATACCAGCGGAGTTCTACAAGACTTTCCAACAATCGCTAGATAGTATCCTACTACAAGTATACAACGACGCACTTTTGGAAGCTGAAACCCCACATTCATGGAACGAGACAATAATTACATTAATCCCAAAACAAGATTCGGACCCCACTGAAATCAAAAATTACAGACCAATCTCCCTCCTCAACGTAGATTACAAACTATATACATCCATCATAACACAGAGACTGAAAACCTTTATCAAACATTATATGCATCCCGACCAAAATGACTTCATCCCCGGACGACAAATCCAAAATAACACAAGAACAATTATGGACACCCTTAAATTCTATGAGCAAAGACCGGACAAACAACTAGCCTTAATCTTCCTGGACGCTCAAAAAGCGTTTGATAACCTTAATTGGACATTTCTCATTGCACAACTGGAAAAGATGAAATTTGGAGAAAGATTTGTAAAGATGATTAAAAGGATATACAGTACCGAAACTGCAAAAATATTAATTAATGGTGAGACAACAGGACAATTTGATATAAAAAGAGGGGTAAGACAAGGATGCCCCCTATCCCCTATATTGTTTATATTAACTTTGGAAATACTATTAGAAGAAATCAGAAAGGATACAGAAATAACGGGATTAAAAATAAAAAATCAGGAATACAAATTGCAAGCCTTCGCTGATGACATAGTACTTATATTAGAAAAACCATTACAATCGGGATTAAGTCTACTAACTAAAATACAGCAATATGGAGAAGTGGCGGGCTTGAAAATCAACAAACAAAAAACTAAAATTTTAACAAAGAATCTCACCAAACACCAAGAAAAAGAGTTGGAAAATATGCTAGGAATGCAAACAACAAAAAAGGTCAAATACCTAGGGGTATGGTTTACCAACAAAATATCGACGCTGAAGGAAGATAATTATACTAAACTGGCTAAACAAGTAGAAAAAGACTTGGAAAAGTGGACAAAACTCCAGTTATCTTTTTTAGGTAAAATTGCCACTATCAAAATGAATATTCTACCAAGAGTGCTGTACCTATTCAGGGTGATTCCAGTAAACCCGGGCAGAACATACTTTAAAGATTTGGACAGGATGATACTAAAATACATATGGCAGAAAAAAAAAGGCAAGAATCAAATTAAAGCATTTACAGGATAAACGAGATAGAGGAGGAATGGGACTTTCCGATTGGCAGATTTATTACAAAGCGTCAGTATTAACATGGATAAAGGATTGGATTGAATTGAAAAATAGACGAACATTAACATTGGAAGGTTTCGACTTGACAAAGGGATGGCATGCATACTTATGGGAAGACAAACCCACAAAACAAGAACAATTCTGTAGACACATTGTGAGAAATACCCTGATCAAAACCTGGAACGAAATCAGAAAGATTCACTATGATAAGATACCACGTTGGATCTCTACAATGAAAGCACAAATCTACCCAAATACAATGGACCCAAATAAAATGAAAACATATCAGGATCTTTTAAATGAAGAAGGAAAACTAAAAACAATAGAACAACTAAGAACTCAAGGGCTTGAAATGGATTGGTGGCCATACTTACAATTACAATCCGGACACAAAACAGATATGGAGAAATTTGGAATCCAAAAAGAACTAAACCAACTGGACAAAATCTTATTGGGCCCCAATGAGAAATTAATAACAAAAATCTATAATTTCTTACTGGCATATAAATTAGAGGAGGAGATAGTCAAGGAAAATATGATTACGTGGGCGATGAACTTTGGATACCCTATAGAATTAAACAAATGGGAAAAACTATGGAAAATTAACAGTAAATTAACCTTATCAGTACCGTACAAAGAAAATATTTACAAGATGTTTTATAGATGGCATCTCCCACCGGCACGAATCTCCAAAATGTTCCCCAATACATCTTCACTCTGCTGGAAATGCAAAGCACAAAAAGGGACATACTACCACATGTGGTGGTCGTGTCCCAAAGCCAAACAATTCTGGAATAATATCAAAACCCAGTTGGAACAAATAACAGCCCAAAAAGTACCACTAAGACCGGAAACATATTTATTAGGCATATTTACAAGTAATTACGACAGAGAAACAATATACTTGATCACACATATTTTGACTGCCTCAAGGATCACTTATGCACAAAATTGGAAATTGGAAGAAGTCCCAACACAAGATAGAATAATATCTAAAGTCATGGAATGTGCTGAGATGGACAGACTCACCAAGGAAATTCAAGGAAAGGAAGAATCTGACTACTACCTGGTTTGGCAAAGGTGGTATCAATGGTTAGAGGGGAAAAACAAAACCAAAAGAGGATCCTAAAAGAGTAAAATAAAATTCTGTACCAAATAAGATATAACAACCCATAATTAAAGATTAAAAAATAATATCGTTATATAAGGCGAGAGGAAGGAATATATATTGAGGAATTTAGGTTATTGATGTCGGATAAAATCAGACACTACGTTTAGATGTCATTTATGGTATTAATGTCGTATTTGTCACATTTGTATGTGTATGTGTTTTTTGTGTGTTTATATATGTAATAAAAATCTAAAAAAAAAAGTTCAAATATAGTCTTTCCTTTGAGGTTTTAATCTCACTCAAAAGGTGGTAATCAGTTAGTCCTTATTTTCAAAATGGCGATTTTCAATCTGCCCTGTCACTCTGGTGCGTTCTTTACTTTTGCCTGCCCACACTTCTACTTCCGTTAGAGCAGCAATTGTGGGGATAAACACAGAATCTCTTATTCAGTTCGTCTCTCTTTCCCAGCTTCTGGAACACTCACTTATCTTCTGATCGTCTCCTTTTCTGCTCCCCCTGGTGCTCTTCTGCTGATCTAAGGTTCGCCCTCTTCACGTTTACTCTCCTCATCATTTGCCACCTGTTCACTTTCAGAGCCTTTCTTTCCTATCCGCTGTTCCTCCAGACTGTTTTTCTCAAATAATCATTATCAAATGATAATTTGAAATTATTTATTTAGAGGGGAAGATGATTGGAAATGATGATAAAATTGTGAAATATAAAATGATTTATTTAGAAAAGGAAATTTAAATGAAATGGAAATGGATGATAGGTTTATTTAAATGTAAAATGATAATTTGAAATTATTTACTTAGAGGGGAAGATGATTGGAAATGATGATATAAATTGTGAAATATAAAATGATTTATTCAGAAGGGATTTATTTAGAAGGTGAAAGGAAATTTAAATGAAATTTAAATGGAATAAGATAAAAAATGGTGATGTGGAAAACAAATAAGTGCTTCTCTGATTGAGGGTGCCTTTCCCGCTGCCTTGAAAGAGGCGGTGGTGAGGCCCCTCCTCAAGAAGCCTTTCCTGGACCCGGCTGAATTAACAAATTATCCGGTCTCCAACCTTCATTTTGTGGCGAAGGTTGTTGAGAGTGTGGTGGCACAACAACTGCCCAGGCACCTGGATGAAGCTATCTATCTGGCCCCTTACCAGTCGGACTTCAGGCAGGGGTACAGCACAGAAACGGCATTAGTCGCATTGGTGGATGATCTCTGGAGGGCTCGGGACAGGGGTTGTTCCTGGTCCTGTTAGATCTCTCAGCGGCTTTTGATACCATCGACCATGGTATCATGCTGCAGCGGTTGAGGGGGTTAGGAATAGGGGGCACCGTTTTGCGGTGGTTCTCCTCCTTCCTCTCCGACCGCTCGCAGTTCATGTTGACGGGAGCAGAGGTCAACTTTGAGATGCCTTGCATGGGGAGTGCCGCAAGGGTCGGTCCTCTCGCCCCTTCTGTTCAACATTTATGTGAAGCTTCTGGATGAGATCATCCGTGGTGTTGGGGTGAGAGTCCACCTGTACGCTGATGATACTAAGCTGCACATTTTCACCCCAGACCACCCCAACGATGCCCTTGATGTGATGTCTCGCTGCCTG
Source organism: Pituophis catenifer annectens (assembly GCF_029215685.1). NCBI lineage: Eukaryota > Metazoa > Chordata > Lepidosauria > Squamata > Colubridae > Pituophis > Pituophis catenifer. The sequence goes on along the minus strand of NW_027256883.1, from coordinate 102,404,387 downwards.
GAGGCCGTGCGGGTCTGGATGGGGAGAAATAGGCTCAGACTCAACCCCTCCAAGACTGAGTGGCTGTGGTTCCCGGCGTCGCAATATAGTCAGCTGGTGCCATCGCTGACTATTGGGGGTGAGTCTTGGCCCCCCACAGAGAGGGCTCACAATCTGGGCATCCTCCTGGACGCACAGCTGTCTTTAGAAGAACATATGATGGCCGTGGCCAGGGTGCCTTTTTATCAGGTTCGCCTGATTCGCCAGTTGCAGCCCTTTCTGGATCGCGACGCCTTGCGCACGGTCACTCACGCCCTTGTCACCTCCCGACTGGACTACTGTAATGCTCTCTACATGGGGCTCCCCTTGAAAAGCACCCGGAGGCTCTAACTGGTCCAGAATGCGGCCACGCGGGTGGTTATGGGCGCAACTCATTGTGCCCATGTGACATCCCTCCTGTGCGAGCTGCACTGGCTCCCAGTGGTCTTCCGGGTGCGATTCAAGGTGTTGGTTACCATCTTTAAAGCGCTCCATGGCATTGGACCTGGGTACCTTCGAGACCGTCTTCTGCCACCAGTAGCCTCCCACCGGCCAGTCCGCTCCCACAGAGAGGGTCTCCTCAGGGTGCCATCGGCCAAATTATGTCGGCTGGCGACACCCAGGGGGAGGGCCTTCTCTGTGGGAGCCCCTGCCCTTTGGAATGAACTGCCCCCAGAAATGCGTAAGATCTCCGACCTCCGTGTATTTCGCTGTGCCCTCAAAACCTTGTTCCGCCAGGCCAGGCTATCAATGTAAAGATTTTAATTGGTTTTAAATGTGGGATTTTAAATTTTGGTGTTTTATAATTGAGCCAATTATTTAATAATTTTAATTATTTTTAAATTTTGTCTGTCTTTGTGCTTTTAATCAGGCTGTACACCGCCTTGAGTCCTTCGGGAGAAGGGCAGTATAGAAATAAAATTATTATTATTATTTATTGGTTAATCTTTAGTGAGATTCACAGCCTTTGAGGCTGGTTAATAGCTCAGCAGCTCGAGTCCTAACCAAGGACCTAGGAACTGTTAAGGTATCGTCGGAGGATGTAAGCTGTTCCAAGTAAGGTGGTTTTTTGTAGAGTCAAAATGTTCAAGTCCTGCAAATTTAGAATTTCTAAATAGCGGGGTAGTCCTTTGGGTATTGCTCCGAGGGCTCCAATTACAATCGGGACAACACACGATTTCTTTTTCCACAGTCGATCAACTTCAATTTGTAAGTCCCGGTACTTTGTGATTTTTTCTTGCTGCTTATCTTCAATTCGTGCATCACCAGGTATTGCAATGTCAATGAACCATACTTTTTTCTTTTCAACTATTGTTATGTCAGGTGTGTTGTGGACCAAGTGCCTGTCAGTCTGAATCCTAAAGTCCCACAAGATCTTGAGTTTCTCATTCTCTAAAACTTTCTCAACCTGATGTTCCCAGTGGTTTTTGCTGTACTCAAATCCAAACTTCTGGCACAATTTCCAGTGAATGATTTTAGCAACACGGTCATGGCGTTGTAGGTAGTCAGTTTGTGAAATTTTGCTCCACCCACTGATTAGGTGGTCGACTGTCTCATCTTTCTTATTGCAGAGGCGGCATTTGCTGTTGGTGGTAACATGTTGAATTTTTGCCTTCATACAGTTTGTGGCTAGGGCTTGTTCTTGAGCTGCCAAAATAAAGCTTTCAGTTTCTTTTTTCAGTACTCCTGATCTTAACCAGTTCCAAGTTAGTTTCTGGTCAGCTTTATTTATTTATTAATTATTATTATTATTATTATTATTATTATTATTATTATTATTATTATTAAACTTGAAGAAATGTATTGTTAAAATGGTAAAATAATTAATAAGGAAATATGACATGATAATCTGGTCCACCTGTAGAAAACAATGAATATTAAGAAATAAGTGTGGAATATCAAAATGATTGAGTGTAAATTAAAGGGTTTCAATAGAATAAAGAAATATTGAAAAATATAAGTGATAAAGGGAGAAATAAAAGAATGAAGTTAAATAAGATTAAGATTAAGAGGTTAGGGCGGATGGCAATATTGATTATATATTAAATATAAAATAGAGATGAAAAAGGGAAATGTAGAAAAGGAATACAATGGCAGAAATTGAAATATATAAATTAAATTTGGGGAAAATAAGCTGTATGAATTTTGACTCGGTCAATACTCCACCCAGGTCGTCATAAGGATGATGGTGACCCTTAACCATTGGGTCATCTTTCTCTTCAATATTGCTCATGTAGAAGACCAAGCCGGGCTTCTCGTGTGTCAGAATTCCTTCCCTTTTGCTGGATTGGGGAGAAACCTACCTAGCATGACCTATTGAGCCGCCTGTGTTTTCTCTTTTGGCTTTGCGGGTGGTTTTTGGCTGGGCCAGGGCTCATGGTGCAGATGCTGGCCATGGCACGAGGCAATCAGCTGTTTGGTGGCCTTCCTTCCCACATTGGACATCTCTTGGGCATTCGGTGGGGCCGGTTCTCATGTGCAGTGTTCTCCTGGTACTCCATGAAGTAGAGCTCCACATTTGTGGCTAATTGGTACTATGCTCAGGTGTCGCGGAGCACCCCCCCAGGACAGGCAGTTGTGATATAGCTCTTTGTTCAGCCCCTCCCAGAATTGGTAAAACAGCATATGCTCGGGCCAATCTCTCAGATGAGGAGGTGCCAGGCTTTGGAAATCTTGGGTGTATTCTGCCACTGGTTGCTTGCCCAGCCGTAGGGAGTAGATACGGACCTCTGCATGCCAGGCTGCTGTAGGGTCTATGAACCTGCATGAAAGCATCCAGATCTTGCAGTTCCTTATAGTAGAGAGACACCAGCCATCTCATTGCATTCTCCTCTTGGTTAGATGTAATGGCATTGATCCGGGTGTGCTCATCCGGGTACATCGGTCCATGGCACTCCATGTAGTTCTAGACCTAGGTCAGGAAGTAGGCCAAGTTATCAGGTTGCCCATTGAACTGGACTGCTAGGGGAGGCAGAAAACTTTACTGCTGCCAGGGGTGCCTGAATGGGGGTTTCTGGTTGCCGCTGGGGTTGTGTGTGCTGGCCCCTGCCCCACCAGTAGGGGTTAGCACCATTGGCTGCAGGAGAGGAGGAGATGGGGTAGGCAGCTCCAAACTCCTATGATCGCTGCCCTCGGTGAGGTGGCTCCTCGAACCTCCAGCCTGCTAAACTTCTCCCTCAGCTGTTCCATCGATGGACTGTGAGCTGCAGCTGCAAACTTCCATTTGGTTGGGTTATCCCACTCGGCTGCTTGCCTAGCCTTTCACTTGCTCCCCCGGGTCACTGTGACTCCAGGAGGGACCAGTTGGTCCTCTGCTTCTGCTGCTTTCCCCATGTGGCTCTCCCATTGGCCCTTGAGGCCAGAATAGGCTCCTTCCATTGCTTTCTCCCCTTTGAGCACAAGTTGCTTCTCCAGCTTATCAGTTCTCTGTTTGGGATGTGCGCCGGCTGCTTGCATCCCGGTTTCGGCTTGGGCCACAACTGGGGTTTCTCGAGGGGAGGCTTCCCCTGGCTTTGCCGTGCCCCCTTCCATTCCTTTGTCAGCTGCCAACATCTCAAAACTGCCAGCCTTCTGGTGGGGTCCATATAGGCTGTAACAGGGATATGCTGGTTTAATGTCAACTGTCCAGTTGGTGAATCCAGAAAAACTCCTGGGACATTATTAAACCAAGAGTATAAACTTTACTAAATAAACCACTTTGGCACAGAAGAAGTGTAACCAGCTCTGGGTTTCCCACACAAAAGCAAGCATAGTTAATTTCCCCTTTCCCTACGGACCACTCACAGTCCATTACATCCACCAATCACTTCTGCTCATTTTGTTATGGAAACCTGCCAACCACACTGAGACAAAATGATAATCGGCTATTACAAATGGGGATATCTGCCCAGATCTCTGAGAAGAGATTGGGTGGATTTCAAATTAATATTGCAGATTATATGGCACACTGACATACTCCGGTTATTTGGGATTAGTACAGGTAGGTAGGTTGGTAGGTAGGTACTGTTGTGTTCCGCCAGTGGCCAGCAGAGCTGGCAGCAGATTCGGACAGTGAGGAGGTTGGGGAGGAATGTGGGCCAGTCCTGGAGTCTGGGGAAGGCTCGGATGAGGGCTCTGCGTCAGAGGCAGAGAGGGGGCCAGGGCCATCTGGTAGTTATGTGCTGCCTCCGGAGCCTCTGGAATCTGACATCAGCAAGGCAGAAGAACAGGGGGAGTCTGTTCCCAGTGTGCGCATGCACAGAGCTGCCAGGAGGCAAGAACAGTTAAGATAAAAGGAGTGACTTGGGAGTAAGGCTTGGAGATGATTGGCCCCTCCCATAAGACATAAGAGAGGAGCAAACGGACGTGAGCCTTTGCAGGAAGCAATCTATTCATTCTGGTCGGTTCAAACTCTGAGAAGCTCCATTTGACTCTGTGCTCTGTTTGGCCTTGCAAAACTAATTGGCAATTAGGTTTTTGGCAGAGTTTCAAGGGAGATAAAGATGGGTGCTTATCAGCATTACCTTGAAAGACTGTGGCAGACATCTGTCGGTCTCTTCACAGTTTGTGAATTATTACGGGCTGTGAATGACCATAATACATAGCTGTTTAAATAAAAGAGGGTTTTATGGGACTAAGCATGTGATTTAAGCTTTCTCAGGGAGCCTAGGTCAGAACAGTTAGAGAGAGAGAGAGAGAGAGAGAGAGAGAGAGAGAGAGAGAGAGATGATAGATAGATAGATAGATAGATAGATAGATAGATAGATAGATAGATAGATAGATCAATTAAACTTCTCTAATTTTATTTTTTGGATAATGCAGCTCAAATTTTTTTTATTTTTTTGTAGAATAAAAAGCAGACCTATGTCTGTTCTTTGTTTCCATCATACTATATTTGGTCATTTTGTTTACTTCTATTGCTTCATCTCTTTCCTATCTTTCAACCAACTATACCACTTTTCCCATACTAAGTAATAGTCATGTTCTTCCCTGTTTTGTAATTCCTTTGTGAGTCTATCTAATTCTGCACATTCCATAGTTTTATTGATTACTTTATCTGGTATTGGTATATCACTACTCTTCCAGTGTTGCGCGTATAATATTCATGCTGCTGTTATCATATGTATAATTAAATATGTTGTTTCTTTTTCGTAGTGTCCATTCACTATGCCTAGTAGGAAGATTTCTGGTCTTAGTTCTATCTTTTGGTGTGTTATTTTCTCTATTTGTATTTTGATCCTTTGCTAATATTGTTTTGCCATTGGGCAGGTCCACCACATATGGTAATAGGTGCCTTTGTGGTGGTTGCATTTCCAACATGTTGATGGCGTGCCGGGGAACATTCTTGCCAATCTGGCTGGTGGCAAGTGCCACCTATAAAACATTTTATAGAGATTTTCTTTATAGGGTACAGACATTGTCAATTTATATTTTTTTTTCCATAGTTTTTCCCATTTGTCTAATTGAATACTATAACCGATTTTTTTTGCCCAAATTATCATATTTTCTTTCACTACCTCTTCTTTTAATTTATATCCTCGTAAGTAATTGTAAATTTTTTTGATCAATTTGTCCTGTGTCCCTTGCAAAATTTTATCTAATTCAGTTTGACCTTTTTGGAATTCAAGTTGAGCCGAATCTTTATTGTATCTTGATTTTATTTGTGCATACGGCCACCAGTCAATGTCTGTACCCATCTCTTTTAGTTCTTGCCTCGTTCTTAGTTCCCCCCTGTTGTTTAACAGATCTTTATAAGTTTTTGTTTTGTTATAGTCCATGGCATTTGGATAGATCTGGGCTTCCATTGTTGACAACCACTCCGGGATTTTGTTATAATGTGCCTTTTTGATACTCTGCCATGTCTGGTATAATGCGTGTCTGATTGTATGTTTCTGAAAATATTCATGCCTTTTGTCTGTGGCCTCCCATAGGAAGGCATGCCATCCTCGCTGAAGGTCGAATCCTTCCAAATTCAATAGTCTATGGTTTTTGAGTTCCATCCATTCCTTGATCCAAATTAATGCTGATGCTTTGTTATATATTTCCCAATCGGGCAATGCCAATCCTCCTCTCTCTCTTGAGTCCTGTAGGTGCTTTAGTTTAATTCTTGCCTTCTTCCCTTGCCATATGTAGTCTGCAATTAGTTTGTTAAAGTCCTTGAAGAAGTTCTTCCCCGGTTTTATTGGAATCACTTGGAAGAAGAATAGTATTCGAGGCAACACATTCATTTTAATGGAGGCGATCCTTCCCAAAAGAGATAGCTGTAACTTTTTTCCAAATTTCTAAGTCTTTCTTAATTTGTTTTGTTAATTTATCGTAATCATCTTCTCTAATTGATGAACTTTTATTGGTCAGCCATATCCCTAGGTATTTTACACTTTTTGTCGTTTGTATGCCTAATTTCTCTTCTAATTGTTTTTCTTGTTGATTGGTAAGGTTCTTGGTCAATATTTTTGTTTTCTGTTTGTTAATTTTGAGCCCAGCTACTCTCCCGTATTTCTCTATCTTGTCTAGTAACTTGGTGCCGGTTGTTATTGGTTGTTCTGTAATGAATACAATATCATCAGCAAAGGCTTGGAGTTTATACTCTTCGCGTTTGATCTTTAGGCCTTTTATTTCATTATCTCTTCTGATTTCTTTTAGGAGGGTTTCCAGGGCTAGTATAAATAATAGGGGGGACAGGGGACATCCCTGCCTCACCCCTTTTAATATTGGGAATTGTTCTGTTAAGTCACCATTAATTGTTATTTTCGCTGTCTGGCAGGAGTATATTCTTTTTATCATATTTATGAATTTATCCCCAAATTTCATGGCTTCCAATTGTAGAGTGAGAAATTTCCAGTTAAGATTGTCAAATGCCTTCTGGGCATCTAGAAAAATTAAGGCCGCTTGTTTATCTATGTTCAATTCATAATATTCTAATACGTCGATTATTAGTCTCATGTTATTTTTTAACTGTCTCTTTGGGATAAAGCCATTTTGGTCCGGGTGTATATAATCTTTAATTATTTTCTTGATTCTTTCTGTGATGATTGATGTGAATAGTTTGTAATCCACATTCAGCAAAGATATCGGTCTATAATTTTGAATCTGTATCTGCTTCTTCTTTAGGTATTAGCGTAATGATAGCCTCTGTCCAAGAGTTTGGAATTTTGGCTTCCATGATTGCATCATTAAATACTTCAAGCAGGATTTCATCTATTGAATGCTGGCAGTTCTTATAGAACTCTGCTGGTATTCTGTCCGGTCCCGGAGTTTTATTTATTTTCTGTTTATTCCTCACCTCAATAAGTTCTATCATTGAAATTGGCCTAACCAATAGGTGTCTCTATTAATTCTTTAATCTCAGCTTCTCTTAGGTATTGTCTAATGCCTTTTTCCGGGAGTTCTTCCTGTTCATATAATTTTTGGAAAAATGCTCTTGCTATATTCTTTTTGTCCATATTCCTGTATTGTATCTCTTCAGTGTTGTCTTGTAATTGATGTATGGTCCGTTTTTCCTTTTCTTTCTTCAATTTATATGCCAACCATCGGCCTGTCTTGTTAGCATATTCGAAATAGTTTTGTTTCACTAATTTAATTTTCCTAGCTATTTCTATTTGTGTAATCAGATTTATTTCATGTTTTATCAGACCTATTTTTTCCTTGACTTTTTTGTTTTGTGGTTCATTTTGTAGTTTGTATTCATGTTCCTTAAGTTCTTTGAACAATTTATCTCTTTTCTGCTGTTTATCTTTATTTTTCTTCGCCGAATATGCTATTGTCAGACCTCTTATGTAAGCTTTCGCCGTGTCCCACAGATTTTGGAGAGAGGTTTGCTCTTTACAATTAATCTCGAAGAAAATTTTCATTTCATTTTCTATCATTTGTATATAATCTTTCTCTTTTAAGATTTCGACATTCATCATCCTTCTCTTTTTCTTTTGATATCCTTTCCAAATTATTTTTAGTGGGCTATGATCTGCCCATATGTTTGTCAATATTTCTATTTCTTCCAAATCTTTTCTAAGATCTGTTGTCATCCAGGCCATGTCTATCCTGGACCAAGATAAATGTGGATTAGAATAAAACGTATACTGGTTTTTTTCCTTATTTATTTCTCTCCATGCATCTTGTAGGCATAGCTTTTGCGCCATTTCCATGAAAGTGTCTGGCAGGGTTTTTTTCTTAGTTTTATTTTTCTTGGTGCTCTTGTAATCTTTTTCAGTATCCAAAATTGAATTAAAGTCACCTACAAGGCAAATGTTTTCATAGTCCAAATCTTTTACTTTATTGTGTACATTTTTATAGAAGGCCCATTGGTTTTCATTTGGTGCATAGATCGAAATCAATAATATTGTTTTGGACTCTGTTTGTATTTCAATCATTAGGATTCTTCCCTCATCGTCTGCATAAATCTGTTTTGTTTTTAGATGCTTCTTAATGTAAACCGCAATACCTCTTTTTTTTTTATCTGATAGTGAAGTATAAAGGTTTCCTAATCTTGTGTTTTCTAATATTTTTGATGGCTTTTTTTGATGTGAACTTCTCGTAGACTAATTATATCCATCTCCAGTTTATATAGTTTAGCAAATGTTTGTGTTCTTTTAATTGGGGCGTTCAATCCGTTTATATTTATTGAAATCATTTTTATTTCCTGTTCCATCTTCCTTCTTATTTATTAGTTGTCTTTTGTTTGCTTGTGTTCCTTGTTATTCGTTGTGTTTTTCCCCTTGCTCCTTCTCTCTTCAATTTTTCTCTTTCCAGTTTCTCTCTTCCCTCTTGTTCCTCTTCCGTTCCTTCTATAAATTGTTCTTCCTGGCTCTTATTTTCCGACTCCTCTCTGGTTTCTTGCTCTTCTTCCATGACAAAATACTGATCAAAAAAATTTTGGACTCCCTCTAGGTTGTCTATCCTCACTTTCTTATCTTGCCATGAGATCAAAATGCCATCTGGTAGTAGCCAACGAAACATCACTTTATGCTTATTTAGTTGTGATGTGAGGAAGCTGTAGTTTTTCCTCTGGTCTCTCACACGTCTTGGGATTTGCTTTAGTGTTATTATTTCTTTCCCTTTGTGGTACAACGCCTCCTCCCTCATTTTTCTGTATATCTCTTCTTTTATTGTTTTCTTCGTAAATTGGACATGTACCTCTTCTGGGAGTTTGTTCCTACGAGCATAATTAGTATGCACTCTGTAGATTTCGTTGATATCCCTTCTTATGTCGTTTTTATCTCTCTGCAATGCTTCTGCGAAGATTTCCGTCATAATCTCTCCCAGGTCTTCCTCTTTGGCCTCCGTTATATTCTGGAACCTTAAATAAAATGATGCTTTTTCCATTTCCAGAAATGTAAGTGAGTCTTCCGTCTCTCGGCTGCTTGCCAGCTGTTGATGTTCCAACATTTCTACTTTTTTCATCGTCTGTTCCATTTTAATTTCCGTCTTTTGGATCCTTTGTTCATTCTTGACAATATTTTGTTGGATCTTTTCTATCTTGTCATCCATTTTCTGTATATTGTCATTTATCTTTCCGACATCAGACTTCAGAGCATCATGATTTTGTCTTGTTTCCCCATGGTTGTTGGAGATCGCTTCCTGGGTCTTACTCATCGTTTCCTGTATCATTGCCAGGGCTAATTGAATATTATGCATGCTAGAAATGGAAGCTGTCTTTTCTTTTTCCATTCCTAACATTGTGTCTATAGATCTCTGTTGAGCTGGAGAAGCCATAGAGGATGACTGGGTTGGCGTTATTTTTTTGGTTGTTTTAGTTATGGTGGTTATACCAGTGCTTGTCATGTTAATTCTTTTTAATAGGTTCTCCCAGAGTTTCATATAATTAAGCAGTCTTTTTGTTTTTCAATTTTGTTACTTGTGGTAGTATTTTTATCAATAATCAATAATAGTGTCTAGAGCCTATATCATATAAATCTTCCAAAGTTAATTAATCTGTAGTTTCTATATGTATTCTCAGCACTTAACACCCTAATGAATAGTTAAATATTTAAATATATCGATATAATTTATATATTCTTATATATTCTAATGAGGAAATAGGAAGGATAAAGTAGAGGAGATAAGGGGAAAAACTTAGGGTTTTAACACTTCATTAAATCTTAATATAGATAATATAATAAAATAATCAATCTGTTAAGTCAAATCTATCACATCAAATGTTGCTGGTGTAAATATGTAAATAAGGATTAAATATTTAGTCTTATTTTACTTAAATTATTCAGGTATTACTGTTCACTTAAAAATTCTATTAATCTTAATTAATTCCTAAACGATCCTTAATTAAGTAAATATCAATTATTCAGAGTCACACAATCACAAAAAAGTTAATCAGAGTTTGCACTTACTAAAAGGATTAATCAAGCATAAATATAAAGTTGTTCAGCAATTACTATGTAATTCTTTTCCACTCTTACATGCAAAAAGTTCTTGTGTCAGGTTTCTTGTATTATAAAGTCCTTAATGTCTCTCAGATTTTTCAAGTCACCAGAGTCATGGTTGCCAAAAATCATAGTCCAAATTTCGTCTCCTTAATACCGTCCATACACTAATTTTTGGTCAGTTAGTCAGTTAGTCCACATATTAAATCCTCCGTTGTTGTCTTAAATCACCGCTTTTCTGCTTGCCGTTCTGTTGCGCCACTCTCACTTACTCTCGCCGCTTCAATGGCGCCGCCGCTCTCACTTTCACTCTCGCTGTTTTGTCTTCCTGTCTTTTCCTTTCTGGATACTTTCGTCTGTCACTCTACGATTCTTTATTCAAAGAAGTCCAAGCGCCTTCCTTCTCTTATCAGTCCAAATCCAAAGTCTGGTAGGTTCTTATTAAAGTTTTTTAAAGTTTCTCTTCTTAAACAGTCTCCCTCTTTTTCGCGTAGTCACCGCCTGTCAGTTTCCTTCGCCCTGTTGTCTTCAGTTGCCGCTCTCTGTTTTCTTTGGGGTCACACTTTCTCTGCTTTCCGTTTTCTGATACACTTGTTGCTGTGCTTTACTCACTCGTTTCTGTCTCGATCGATTCCAAATTAAACTGGATACAGTTGCGATTCCTTGGTTTGATCTTCGCCTCCCTGCTGTGCGGTTTCAACGCCTCGAGCCAGCCAAAATGGCTGTTTTTTTCCCGTCCGGAATTAGGGGGTTTCTCCTGAACCTTCGGAGTGATTGCCTTCCCTCCGAGGTCCTTGGAGATTCCTCCTTATTCTATTGATCTCTCCAAGATCAATAGTGCCTAAAATCGGGTTCTTAGGTGGGAATCCTGGATTTTCAAGAACGGAGCCCCGTTCTCTAGATCCAGCTGCGCTGACGTCACCGCCGGAAATCCTTGATTCTTATTTGTAAAAGTTAATTGACTGGTTGAAGACTGATTTATGTTAACCCCTTGCTGATTTTAAAGTCAACTTTCTTTGATTTCTTAATTAGTTGTGAATCACTTTAGCTTTCCCTGGCAACTTTCTGAATAGTGAAACTGACCAGATTGGATTTACATCTATATTGGATTTTACAACAGGGTTTAACTCGTAAAAAACTTTGGTCTTTGGTCTAAATTTTTAGATGGAACTTATATTTTTCTTCACATCTTCATTGTGAGAAATATCATTTTAATGTTCACTGTGGCTATTTTGTTACAATACATTTAACTTTTTTTTGTCTTTGAAAGGAATTGTTTTCTTTGATTGTGTAAGCTCAGATATAGGAGCATCCGCTTTATATTAAAAATGTAAACTATGCACCAATTTAAAGATAAAATCTGGTGGGTTGCCTCCAGGAAAAAAATGGTTTTTAATCTACAAGCTAAAATTGAAAACTTTGGTAAAAAGCTTGATAAAATTGCCAGGGTTTCAAATCAACTTAAAGAGGATACCCAATGAAAACAATGCAGCCAAGCCAGACCTTGCAAACAATTGCAGCCAAGCCAGACCTACAATTGGATGGACTGGAATTTATGTTGTTACTGGCAAATTTGAAAAAGAAGCAGTTTGGCTGGAAAACAGAAGGGCTGTTGCAGAAATCTGAAGGAGATCTGGATTTTATAGTCTTAGAATTGGCAGATTGGATGAATGATGAATTGGACTGTCAACCGTCCCATTTGGCACATACAAAAAAAAGAGATTCCTGGCACATAGGAACTACCAAGAGTAAAATTTTACTGAAAGATCCATTTAGGCACAGCAGAAGCAAAATCAGCTCTGAGGTTTTCCCATGAAAACCCACATAGGTAAAAACCCATTTTTACCCTGGGCTGCCCATAGTTCATTGTCCACCAATTGCAATCAATATCTTTGTTGTGGGAAAACTGCATCGGCTGGTAGCTCCAAGAATGTGGCCTTGGTGGGTATCTCCTCTCCATTGGCAGGATGCTCTCATGCATTCCTTAGCCTTCCCTTGCCCTAGTAATTTACCAACCACCCTTCTGTTTCTGTTTGGCAAACTGTGTGCTGGAATTTAATGCAGGCAACAATGAAAGCAAGTCAACTTTGACATGCTGATCCTCCAGAGAAATGATAGTCCTAGAAAATAAACACAAAGGTACACATCACATTAGACAATATTTGTCTTCTCCTCTCCTGGGGACAACTTGGATGTTTGACATGAAATCTGCACACTGAACTAGCCACCTTCACTTCTATTCCAGGCACCCATTCTGCATTGGCTAAGGGATTAACCCTCCCCAACACCAAATATTGCAGTTTTCGCCTACGGTATTGGGACTCTAGAATCCCCTTGATTTCCTAGTGTGTAGATCTGGATGCTTTATTGAAAGAACATGATATGGTGAAACTGGGGAAAATAGGGATGTGTATAATGAGAACCAAATACAAGATAAACAGTATTAAGTTACTGTTGAACATAACAATTAATAAATACAAGCAATTTAAATCTCACCAGCGATGCTGTGTGTGGGATGTGGGTTTGTCCTTGAATGAACATGTGCCACAGACTAAGATGGATTCTTCTTTATGCTTCTGCCTTCTCCAAATTCTAAAGGGAATGGAGTCTGGCTTCCCAGCATGCACTTGTTTTGAGAGTGCAGGCTGCTGGATAAGGGTTAGGGTTAGGGTGTTATTTGTTTTGGACTCCAGCAGGTGACAGATATGCTGCACGAAATCTTCACCAGGGACCAGGTGGAGGGAATCTTCGGGCATGCTACAAAATATGCCTGCTTGGAAAATCAGTCTATGATTACAGTATTCCCTGCGCTTTCAGGCAAATCCACAATGAGGATGCTCTACATTCGGGGCTGGATCCAGTCGGGATGCTGCTTGTTGTCGAGTGATGGCCAGCACTCTGTTCTCTTTTGATGGGATGATGGAATTCACTACTGTCTCTTGGGCACTATTGTATTGCGGCATGTGAGAGAGGGCATCTACAAGGATGTTCTTCCCTCCAGGCAAATGTTAGAGAGTGAAATTGAACCGATTAAAATATTGAGCCCATTGGACTTGCTTAGGGGACAGTTTTGGGGAGTCTTCAGCACTTCTAGGTTCTACATTTGTGCCAAAAGTTAATTCCTGGTTCCACAGGGTACAGGAACTTGTTCTACCAGACTTTTGTCCTAATCCCAGGAATCAGACGGAGAAGTGCTGGCATACGCTGGATGTGCGCAGGGCTTTGCGGCATTATGTCAAACGGACGGCCACTTTTCGGCGAACGGACGCCTTGTTCGTGTTGTTCCAGCCCATGTCGATGGGGAAAAAGGTCTCACCATCTACTGTTGGTCATTGGCTCAAGGCATGTATTGCCTTAGCTTATGAACATCAAGCTTGTCCAGTGCCATGGCGCATCACGGCGCACTCTACTTGTAGTGCTGCTACTTTGGCTGCATGGTTTACACAAGCATCCATTCTGGACATATGCAGAGCCATGACTTGTACTTCTCCCTCACCATTGTGAGGCACTACAAGCTGGACCAGTTCGCATCAGCTGAGGCGGCGTTTGGGAGGCGTGTCTTACAGAGAGTCCTGCCAGCCGAGGGGACCTTGGACTGTTCTGTTTCCCTCCCTACATCAATTTAGCTTGGGTATATCCCACCCTCGGACTCTCCAAGCAGTGCACAGGAGATTGAACATTGGGCTTGCCTTGAACGTTCCATCTATGTGCACTGTGGGAGAGTCCAAATCCCACCCTGGCTTGTGCTGGTCCGGGGTCCAGGAGTGGTCGGTTCTTCCAACGGATGGCGTCTTCCCTGGTTCCGGTTTCGTTGGGAAAACTGAGGCTCGGCCAGAAGGAGAAAGGCATGGCCAAAGAAATTCCAACTCAGTGACATCATATCTGACTGAGATGAACCCACGCTTGGACTCTCCCGCAGTACACATAGATGGAACGTTCAAGGTAAGCCCAACATTCATTCTGGCTCTCCATCCCCCTAGATCCCCTTCCCCACCTCAGTGGCCCCCCACCTACCCGGCAAGCAAGGCATCCCACTCATACCGAACCGGGGTTCCCATCTGAGCCCCCATCTGCTTCTGCTTCTACACTCAGCAGAGGGGACTCCATTCCTTGCCCCCAGCTCCCTCATTCTCCCTAATTCCAGCCACTCCAAACCCGTTCCTTCAATTCTAATAATTAAATTCTAACCTATCCCTAACCCATTCACACCCACAAACATACACATCCTCTCAGGATAAAGTTAATATATCCAGCAACAAATGGATATCTCGCATCTCGTTGGCGTAATGGCAAAAAGTTCCTCTGAGCTCACCCCGGCTTTGTTAGGGACAGTGAAGGCGTTTTGATAAGACGGCTTCACTTCACTGTCTTGCAGGAAGACGCCGTGCTTGTTGCAGCCCACACCAGAGAGGAAGCGTTTGGAGTCCACCACAATGGAGGTGCCTTCGGGAAACTCACCATAAAGGCCTCTTCCGTCGCCTCCTCCTCCTCCTCTGCCCACCTCATCTTCGGCATCGTCGTAGTTGTCAATCAGCCTAGCCAAAGTATTGCGGAACTCGATGAGGCCCCGAGCCGGCAAGGCAATGGCCTGGCCGCTTTGGAGGCCCAGAGGCCCCCCAGGGAGACCGGCCTCACCACGCCCGCCACGTCCGGGTCCTGGGTTGATGGTTTGGCGGTGGCGGAGGAGGAGGAGGAGGCCCCGCTGATTGTCCTTCAGGTCCAGGTAGTAATTGCAGTTCCCCTGCACTGGGAACTCACCCCTCAAAGCTTGGCGAGGTCCTCCGAAGCCTCCGTCTCCTCCTCCGTCCTCACCTTCCTCACCGCTCGGGGAAGTCTGAGCCAGCTGCCTGGAATTGCTGGGCCCCATATGTAATTTCCTCAGAATCTGTTCTGGCTAATACTCTCACGAGACAGGGAAGTGGATATATGGAGAAATTAATTGATTACAGAAATCCATGAAGATATGAACACTGAGATAATTCACAGGACGATCTTCTGGCAGTTCAGCATTCTCTGAACTGAACTGTAACTTTTGCTGGCTCCGCGCATTTCCCGCCAGTGTTTTTGAAAGGGGCGAAGAGAGCCGGGGTCTCTTCGCCCCTTTCAGGATTTCAGGATCATAACCTGGAATGGGAATACATGGGAGTAAATTCTAGTTCTTTCTAAAGACAATCTCTAGCCAGGATAGTTGTTTTATCAGTGGTGTGGAAAATGAAGATTAAAAAACAATTTGGCTGAAAGTTTTCCCGGAAGGAACTCCCACTGCAAAGAATGGTGATAAACTTAGTGGGTTTCTCTGCGTCTACCTTCAGCTTGATTAGTAGTGTTTCAAATCCTAAAATTTCTGATTCACTCTTCAAGTAAACCACAACTGGGCTTGTCCATAGATTAAGATTAAGATTAAGGGTCATCCAAGTTTACGGTTGTTCCGGACGTTGGCTTCTTCATCCCTGAGCTGCCTTAGCTAGCCCACCATGGTAGAGCTGAGGTGACGAGGCAACAAACAACCTTAGATGGTGGGAAGGCCTCTAGGACCCAGGGGAGCACAGGCAGCTGGGAGCCAGATTGCAAATTCATCTCCGTGACTCCATGACTCAGATTAGAAACCAAGAGTCTCAGATTCAAGTCTTATAATCTTTTTGCCTTTGGAGGGCTCGAGGCTCTTCCCTTCCTTTCGATGGCCGATAAATATACAGTCTCTGAGGTAAAAAAGTATCCCCAGGGATGCAAACGGAGTTACCTTGATGTAGCTAGTATTCGTTGTGCCGTCGGCGTTCTTTTCCCAAAGTTGCATTTATCTAATCTGCTTTCTTTCCAATGTTTGTTGGCAAGAAGACGTTTTAGGTCTTGAAATGTGCGAACTGCTGGTTATCTGCTCTTTCTCCCACACATTCCTTTCACCGCCTCGGTCGGTTTCTCCCCTCCTCCTCCTCAAGATGTTCTTTGTCTGATATATTGATCCCTTGCTCACTCATTTCTTGTTTAGTTTTGAGTACGCCCTTTTCATTCAAAATATCTTTATATCTAACAATATTTTCCATATTAATAACATTTGGGTGAATCAATGCTTCCATTGTTGAAAGTATGAAGGATCGTAAACTCTAGACTATATAAGGGAAAGCTACTGTGATGACACAGGGCACGGCACAGAGATAACACAAACAGCTGGCAGTTCAAACAGCCCCTTTATTGCTCCAAATCTCCCCAAATACATTATTGGCAAACTTCAAAACAGAGTGAGAACAAACCCTCAAACAGCCTCTGGCTGCAATTACTCCAGCCCAGCGCTGTCTGCACTCAGGCCAGGGATGAAATGTTCCTGGTTCGGACCGGATCACCCGGTCCAGTAGCGATGGCAGGTGGTGGTTTGGAGAACCGGTAGCCTCCCCCCCATGCCCAGCTGAGCCACGCGATCATCAGAGGCTTTTTTTTTTTTTACTTTTAAAAGCATTTTTTCTACAACCTTTTCGGCCGAAAAAATGCTTTTAAAAGTTAAAAAAAAAAAGCCTCTGATGATTGCGCGGCTCAGCTGGGATTGTCAGAGGCTTTTAAAAGCATTTTTTTCTGCAACCTCTTAAGGTTGTAGAAAAAATGCTTTTAAAAGTAAAAAAAAAAAAAGTTGGCCACCCCCACCCAGTCATATTACCCACCCCCACGAAGCCACGCCCACAGAACCGGTAGTAACAAATTTTACATTTCACCACTGACCCAAGCTGCACGGCAAGAAATCCCAAGTGTATTTGGCAAAACAAGAGCCAAGCAAGGAGTTCAAGGAGCAGAAGATCCAGATAATTAGTCCAGAACTAATTAGAAAACCACCCAACCAAAGAATTTCCAAGACCACCTCCACCCACATAGATAGGCAAGTCACAGAATATAAAATGACAGCAAACAACACTCCTTACTTGCACTGATGATGTTACCTAGTTAGGATAATGAAACATCTGCAAATAAAAAAAGAAAGCTCAGAGAGCACCAAGGACCCCTCACTTCTGTAGTTGTTGCAATACAAAATACATTCCAACATGCATTCCAAGAAATTGGATAGCCATTCTTCTATAGTTATCTATATCCATCTCAGTTGCCAGTCATTTCCAAATTTTTCCTCCCCAGAGTTCTCCAAGTTGGATTTTAAAACAATTTACAGTATATAAACAAAGAACTGATAACTGTTTGCTTGATCTGAAATATATTAATATTTTTAGATATTTTATTGTTTTAGTCCTGAAAATCACTCAGAGTTCTATTAAATAATTCTTATTTTTAACTAGATGGGCAGAATGGCATCCAGGTTTTCCTTTGAACATAGATGCCAAATCTCATAAGGAATTGCCTCGCAACATCCAATTTGACAGTGAAAAGGGTGTCGATTTTATCTTGAATTACACCAAAGCGTGAGTATAGTAATGACTCTCATATTAGGTTGAGACCTGTTGGAAGAAATATCCTTCTGGGTTCAGTTACAAGTGGGGAAAAAGACACTGGAAACATGGAGACTGCTTGGAAAGATGGTTTAATGGTGGACCGGAATCACATGGCTTGAGTTACTGAACAGAAAAGGCAATCACATGCTTGAAGATGTTGGGTGAAGAACCAAAAGGGTCAAGATGCTTAGTGCCTGAGTTTATACCCTCTGTTGGGTATAGTGTTTCCTGTTCCTGTATAAGAAATGTTTCCTGATTGGTTGTCAAACTTCCAGGGGGCAGGGGTCTTAGCTAACTTTGTAGATTGTCTCTCAAGCTTGCTTGAGCCTTGCCATGTGGTGAGTTTCTATTGCTAGTGAGTTTCTGTTGCTAGATGCGTCCTATTGTGTTGCAGATGATGGCCCATTGACAAAGGTGGGGGGAGGCAGGGAGCTGCTTTGTCTTTAAAACATGTTTCTCCATTTCTCATCCAGGGAAATATAATATTCTGCCTTTTTAATATTTCCTAAAATGTTTCATTCTTCTAGGAGAGGGGTGGATGCTAACTTCCTACAGACCATAGTTTGGTTCTGAATCATAGAATCATAGGGCTGGAAGGGACCTCAGAGATCCTCTAGTCCAACCCCCTGCCCAAGGCAGGGTTCTTATACCATCCAGGACAAATGATTCTCCTATCTTTTCTTGAAAACATCCAGCTATGGAACACCCACAACTTTGGGAGGCTGTCCCATTGATTAATCGTTCTCACTGTCAGGAAACTCCTCCTTATTTCCAGGTTGGATCTCTTTCTGACAAGATTTCACCCATAGCTTCTTATTGTGCCCCCAAATACTATAGACAGTAAATTCCCCCCCTCTTCCCTGTAATAGTCCTTCAGGTTTGGAAAACAGCTATCAGGTCTCCCCTAAGCCCTCTCTTTACTTTCTGTTGTTTCAGTTTCTGAGAAGGCACCCAGCCCTGTAGGATCAGTTCCTCACAGAGCTCCTCATGACAAACTCCTCTGATTTTGCAACAGGTTCTATTCTCAGATCCTGTAAAGTTTTTTGTTTTTTTTAAAGGAGCCTCCAATGTTTAAGGAGGCTCCAATTGTTTGTGCAGTTTTGGGACCTCCTTAAAAAATGGAGCCTCCTTTTAAAAAAACTCTACAGTATTTTGAGAATGTTGCAAAATTGGAGGAGTTTGCCCTGAGGCTAGCTCTGTAAGGAACTAATCCTAGAGGGCAGGGTTCCTCCCTTAGGAATTGAAACGACAGAATGGTAATGTCAGGGAATTGCACAGCTATTCTAGTTGAATTGTATCCAACTAGAATCAGAGACACTGACAAGAACTTGTGGTTTATATAAATAAATATATTTACAGTAAATAAAAGAGGCAAACAGGAGCATAGTCAGATAAATCAACACAGCAGGAATATCATCAGGCAAATCACAGAGCGCATACAGGGCACACAGAGCAAAAAGGCAGGAAACAAGGAAATTATGCAGTCTGCATCAACAGACAATATCAAGATCTCAAGATAGTAAGATCACACTAGGAATATTGCATCCATCACAATACAAAAAAGATGCTGAAGCCCTAGAAAAAGTGCAGAGAAGAGCAACAAAGATAAGGTATCTAGTGGGTAAATCATACAACTGAGGGAAGGACAAGAAGCAATGGGTGAAAACTCATCAGACAGAGATCCAACCTGGAACTAAGAAGGAATTTTCTGACAGTGAGAACAATAAATCAGTGAAATCACTTGCCTCTTGGAGTTCTGAGTCCTCCAACGCTGGAGGTTTTCAAGAAAAGATTGGACAACCATTGTCCAGGATAGTATAGGGCCGTGTTGGTGAACCTATGGCAGGTGTGCCAGAAGTGGCACGCAGAGCCATTTCTCCGGGCACACGGAGCCATCACCCGTTGTTGTTCTGGGTTCCACTACGGTGGTCATCTGGTTTTCATTTGCATGGGCGTGCCGGAAATTGGAAGAGCAGCCGCCCATTGCATATGCGCACTTCAGGAAAATGATCTTCCTGTTTCCAGATTGTGCATGTGCACTGGCCAGCTGGTCTGATTTCTGGCGCGCACACAAAGACCAGCAATTGGTGCGCGTGCCAAAAGAGGGAATCCTGGCGGTCACTTCCTAAAGGAGCAGAGCAAGGTAAGCCAGGGATTCCCTCCCTCCCTGCCCGCGCGAACTACTTGCACAGTCCCAGGCAGTCTGGACCAGCAGCCTTTTGTCCATGCTGCTCACCCAGTCAAAAGAGGGTGCAGGGAAACACGCGAGGAAGCCGCGGTTGGTGCCAGCCAGGCCCGCCTGCCTTCTCCGGTTGGCGGGCGGCTGAGGCTTGCAATGAATGGTGCAAGCAGGACTGCAGCTCCGCCCCCTTGCAGCAGTGGAGGCTCGTAAGAGTCAAACCCTCCTGCCTGCCTTACGACGGGCCTTTCCAAGGCAGGGCTGGGCTCTTCAACCTTGGCAACTTTGAGAACTCTGGGAGTTCTCAAAGTCCACAAATCTTAAGGTTGCCAAGGTTGGGGACCCCTGTTCCAAAGGGTGCCTGCAACCCGCGACTGAAGGAGCTGGAGTTGTGGCTGTGCCGGCCGTCCCAACCCCCCCACCCCATTCGGCTCCCTTCCCCCTGGCTGCCCCCTCCCGCCATCGGGCTCGGTGCCTACAATCGCCACAAGTGGGAATCATCCGCACTGCCAGCGGATCCTGGGTTTCCTCCGCGCTGCATTCTGACCCAGCAAGGGAGCGTCAGGACCCCAGCCACGCTGCTCTCTTCCCCGAGGCAGCCCCGGCTGGACCGCTGCCCAGCCCGGCGAGCAGAGAGCGAAGGGGGGCGTCTCCGGCCGGCCCGGCACCTGCTCTCTGCTTGGAGGACCCGCTCTTGGCCTCCGGCTGAGGGAGTCAGCCCTCTCCATGGGGAAACCCACAGCAACATGCAGGGAGAGGCAGCCTGGCTCCGGCTGTTGGTTGGAGGGCTCGGGCCCTGAGCAACAGCGTCTCCTGGCCTCGCTGGCATGGGGCAGAGGGAGCGCGGGGGAGTTTGTGAGGGCCGCTCAGAGGAACCTTTGGGGAGGTTTCAGCAGCCTGAGATTGAATGAAAAAATCTGGAGAAGCTAATAAACTAAACAATTGTTCTGATACAGAATTTTCAGGCGGCAGCGGGGAGGAGCCCAAGCAAGGGAAGGAGAGAGAACGAGTAGCCAAGCCTGTCTCCGCCAGGGTACCTGCCTCTCCCCCCAATTCTTCTTGCCAGCCCTGAGCGCCCAAGGGAAGTGCCAGGTGGCTATTTTGAAAGAGGCGGGAGCGGTTTATGCAAGCCACGGGATAAGTGCATTGCATTTCAGGCAGTGGCTGGTCCCAGCCTGCGCTGCCACCTGAAAATCCTTTCTTCCCTGGATATGCACATTCCAGAGCCGCCTGTCCTTCTCCTCCTCCTCCGCAGACTCATTTTCTCTTTCTTCTTTCCGAGGCAGCAAAGGCGCAGGGGGCTTCCCAGGAAGCCCAGCACCCAGCAGGGAGGATCCCAAGCAAGGATTCGGGATCGCAGCAGAACGAGGAGCCAAGCCCGTCTCCGCCGGCACACCTGCCTCTCCCCCCCTTCTTCTTGCCGGCCCTGAGCGCCCAAGGGAAGCGCCGGGTGGCTATTTTGAAAGTGCACCGGCGGAGACGGGCTTGGCTCCTCATTCTGCTGCGCTGGCGAGTTGGCAGGCAGGGCTGAGAGCGCTGCTGCCGGCTTGGGAACAGCTGTCTCGCCAGGGTAACTGGTCGTCCTCCGGTAAGTGGTGCGCCGGCCCTGCTCGGACTTTTGGCATGCAACGCCAAAAAGGGTCACCATCACTGGTATAGGGACTCCTTCCTTGGGCAAAAGTTGGACTAGAAGACCTCTAAGTTTGTTTCCAGTCCTATGATTCTATGATACTTTTGCTTCTGACCTTATTTATTTTTTGCTTCAGCTCTACCCAACATATTGCTGCCCCTGAGATTGTACCAAAATGGAATACAATTCTTGTTGGGGGAGTATCTTTTTACTTAATTAATTTAAAACATTAATATAGTTGCCCATCTTATACCCAAGTCTAGGTGGCTCCTATCCTTGATTTAAATCTAAGGTTGCTTGTTTGGTTTAGTTCCAGAAAAGGAAAGGAGACCCTGTGGATTTTACTCCGCTAGTCATAACCGATTATAGAGGACAGCACTTATCTCAGTTTCAAGGGTCATTGAGACATTGCTGTCCAAAGATATTTCCGTGATCATGTGGCTGGCATGGCATCACAGAGTGCTGTTTCCTCCCTATCAAAGTTTGTACCTATATATCTACTCACATTTGCATGTTTTTGAACTGCTAAGTGGACAGGATCTAGGTGAAGACTGGAGCTTACCCTGTCACACAACACTCTGATTTCAAACCCTGGCTGTTGGCTTTCCAGCCAACAAACCCAATGTCTTAACCACTGAGTCACTGCACCGTTCTGAAGTTCCAGAGCTGAAGTAAAATCCATGATTCCTGTTGACTTACACTGGAAATCACAAATGTTTCTCTAACATCAGCATAAAAATTTTAGGTTAAATAGAAACTTTAGAAGAGCCAAAGGTTGCCTGGTTTATTTAGATTTTGAAGCTTTTACATTCTAACAATTGACTAGGGCAAAATTAGATGAAATTTTCAAGTAAAAATCACACCCCTGAGGATAATCTCTATAACATTTCAGATAGGATGGGGCACTCATGCTAGATGCTACAAATTGGAGAGGATTAATTTAACCTCTTTTTTGCTGGTAACATTTGTGGAAACTATAGAAGTTGTAATATAAAATACCTTTGCTTGCAAAAAGTTTCATGTACCTTTTGGAAAAGAGGCTTTCCTTCCAAAATGGGTAGGAACACATTTTGCTTTATATCTCTACTACTAGAATAGTTAGTAAATTGAGTATCAGAAGATTATATTTTATCTAGGAGTCGGCCTAGAACATAAAAGTTGTAAAACACTGAATTCCAGAAAAAGATAGGAATTATCTTTAGAATCATATAGCATTCCTTCAATTATCAACCATGACTAGCAGCAGGATAGAACGATATGCAAGGATTTTTGTACATCTGAGTGTGGTATAAAAACAGTTGTACTGTACATTCTGATTTGTAACCAGATTCTGATTTCCAAGAATTACAAATGCAAAATAATATTTTAAACAATTAAAAATTGTGTGAGACATGAAAGAAAGTCATGTTATAACTATAACCATGTAGTATGCTGTTTTTGGGATTTTAGAATGGAAAATCTCTATATCAATCGTTTCATGCATATGTTCCAATCCTCCTGGAGTGACTTCGCAGATTTTGAGAAGATCTTTGTCAAAATAAGTAATACAATATCTGGTGAGTTTTGATAATTGTTGATAATTTGCATGAAAAATGAGATATATATTTCAGATTTTAAGGCACTGATATAATAAAATCAGTCCCAAATCTGATGCTTACAGATCTGATAAACACGTTTGTCAATTTTTGTTAGCTTAATATTGTACTTCAAATCACAGAGAAACACAATTAAAAACAACTGTAATTTATAGAAATTTATGTTTTATTTCTAAATTATTTCCAAACTTTTTATGTATGAGGGCAGTTATAGAATCTTATGTGAATCTTATGGATGCAATTCATAAAGTTCATGGATATGGGAATTCACAAAATGGTTTTCATGTGGATCAGCCTATTGGTAAAGTAATCATAACATATAAAAGGACAGACAAATGCCTATAATGATATGCACATTACAAATAATTTTAATATAAAACAGGATAAAAATATAGAGTCCTCCAGCCTACCAAACTGAAATATATAAATAAAATACTTATCAAGCCCATATTGAAATAGTTCTAATATGGGCAAGCTACATATCTAAGACATATCTTTACACAATACTTAAATTTATCTATTAAAGTAAAAAAGATCAATTACATTTTTGTAATTCATTTTCACACAATTTTCACACAATGAAATCAATAAAACTCATTCTACAGAATACAACAATTGACACCTGTTGATATCATATCATAAACTTAAGGAATTGATATATTTCACATCTTTGCTTTGTGTAATGTATAATCTTACAAATTTCTTCAGAAATACATAAATCGGTGAAATTCAATATTTTATTTTATTTTATAAAGCTGGAAAGTTCTACCGTTGTTTTATTATAGATGTTTTGTGTGTGTGTGTATTCTGTGTTATATTGTATGTTTCTTGCCTAATCCTAATAAAATAAATAGTTTTACTCCTGGGGAAGCCCATCAAATCATTTACCATTGTAAAGAGTTGCAATACAGGTAGTCCTTGAGTTTTAACAGTAATTGGGTCTAGAATTTCTATCACCAAGTGGTATGATCAGATAGTGTGATGTTAGAAAATTGCTTAACCATCCTGGCAGTCCCCATTCCCTTCATTAAGCAAGGATCAGAGATCATTAAGCAATGATCTTCTCAAAACTTTCTGCTAGTTTCCAACAATCAAAGGCAATGGGGAAACAGATATGACATGGTCACTCTCACCCAAGGTTCTTGCAGTTTCAATTCTTCTCTGTTTTTGAGAATTAAGTCCAGTATGACTGTCCCTCTAGTTTCCTCCTCTACCTTTTGGACAGCAAAGTTTTCAGCTGGGTTGATCAGGAACCTATCCAATTTCTCACTAGGTGCAGAATTAGTCTTCCAGTTGATGTCAGGGTTAATGAAGTCCCCCATTACTATTGTAGTGTGTTTCCTACATTTATTTGTTAATTATTTAGCAAAAAGTACATCTATTTTTTCTGCTTGGTTGGTTGGCCTGTAGTATACACCTATGGCAATGTCATTCTTTTTTTCTTTTATATTGACCCATATGCATTCTAGGAGGTTTTCATCTTTGGTTTTGTGTATTTCTGTAACAATGTAGTGGTCCTTTACATACAGTGCAACTCCACCTCCTCTTTTATGGAATCTGGTTTTTTTGAACAGTTTGTATCCTTCTATCAGTATATGCCAGTCATGGGTTACATCCCACCAAGTTTCCGTTATTCCAACTAATCATATCTACTTTCATGTATTAATACTTCAAGTTCACCCTGTTTGTTCCCCAGACTTTGTGCATTTGTATGTAGGCACTTGAGATCTTTATGTCTGACTCTGTGTATGCTTCCTATGTCTCCTATTCAGTGTTTGAGTTTGTCTTCCTTCCCATCCCTCCTCACTTCATTATTTGTCTTGCTTTCTAGGATTTTTTGCTTGGAATTAGGTCCTGGAGATCCTAAACATTGGTCACCCTCCCCCCTCAATTTTAGTTTAAAGCCCTCCTGTTAAGTTGAGCCAGTCACTTTCTGAAAACATTCTTCCCAGTCTTTGTGAGGTGCAGCCCATCCCTTGCCAAAAAACCATAATGGAGATAGTACAGACCATGGTCCAGGAATCCAATTTTTTTTTGGCGACACCAACCCTTTAACCAGTGGTTCACTTCTAGAATTCTTTATTCTCTTACCGGATGTTGTCCTTTCGTTGGCAGTATAGATGAAAAAACTACTTGTGCACCTAAGTCCTTAACTTTCATGCCTAGCTGCTTGTAATCACTCAATATTGTTTTCGAGTCCTTTTTTTTTTTTAATTTGATTTATATGCCGCCCTTCTCCGGAGACTCAGGGCGGCTTACAATGCGCTAAGCAATAGCCTTCATCCTTTTGTATATTTTTATACAAAGTCAGCTTACTGCCCCCATAATCTGGGTCCTCAATTTACCCACCTTAGAAAGGATGGAAGGCTGAGTCAACCTTGAGCCTGGCGAGATTCGAACCTGCAGTAATTGCAGGCAGCTGGTCTTAATAACAGGGTGCTTTAAACCACTGTACTACCAAGGCTCCTTTTTTGTGTCATTCGTCCCTACATGTAGTAGTAGAAAAGGGTAGTAATCTGGGAACCTAATTATTTTGGTTAGGTTCTCAGCCACATCCTTGATTTTTGCTCCAGGGAAACATACCTTCCTAGATTGTATGTCCGGTCTGCAGATAGCTGGTTCTGTTCCTTTGAGAATAGAATCTCCTATCACCAACTATTGCCTTCCTTTTTTAGGGGATGCAGTCTGGGGTGCTTTTCCGTTTATCCCTGGTGAGTTTGTTGATATTACTTTTTTAGGGATATTAGATGATGTCTCTTTTCTAAGTGTTTGCATGTTTTCTTTGAGGGGGAGTTTGTGGGACTGAGTATTTTCAACTGAGGGGAGAAATTGGTTGCTCAGTTTTAATGGGGCTGCTTCTGATTGGGTTAGATTGGGCAGCAGTGGTTTGTTAGATGTATGCTGCTTCTTTCTTTGATTATTGTGTTTCCTTTTATGTGTGACATACCTCCATCTGTCTTCCTCCAAGGGTCTAACAGCAGGGTCAAATCCTCTGGGAGTTATTTGTTCATTATTTGGTTCAATTTGGGCATAGCTTTCTTGTGTAGGTTGGAGTTTGGCTAGAGCTGCCTCTAGATTCCTTACTTTTTCCTCTAGTAGTTCACATAGCTTACATTTAATACGTGTAATTTGGGTGTTCTTTGCACATAAACACATACATGGAACATACATTGCATACCACAATAGTATCAGTCACTTGTTCCATGAGCTTGTTTCTTTTTGCTGATTCTTTTAAGGGTAAAAAGTTTTGTATCTTTTTTTTTCTATTGTTTTTTTCTGCCTTTTTGTGCTTGTTTTTATACCTTGTTTTTTATTTTACTTGCTTACTATTATGTTAGTTTTATTTATCCTTTTCTTCCCTATATTTTTAAAAAGTTTGTGAACTCCAGTTCCCCCCATCTTATTATTTAAGATTTGTCTTATTTATTTGATTGATCTTCATTAATCCTATTCTTCCCTGATTTCCAATTTTCCACTCTTGTCCTCATTAATTTCTGAGAGAAGGTGAAGAGAATATTATAGAAAATTAATTTGTGGGATATTATTTGATGGGATTAATTTATTTTTGGTACGTCTTAATGGAACTTTCTTTGATTAACTTTGAATGATGAGACTTTAAATATTTGTTTATAGATATGAGATAAAACATAGGAAGTGGGTTTTTTGTATTTTTAGAGAAAATGATGTTATTGTATAAAGTAAATGAAAGGAATATTAAATAGATTCACTTGTTTAAAGTTAAATATATATTGTTATTTCTGGTGTCTCTTAATGGACTTTTGCTGATTAAGATTAAATGATGAGGCTTTATTATTTGCTAAGAGATAAAAGATGAGATATTAGATTGAAATGTTAGAAAAGGTGATAAGTTACTGAAATTGTACTTGTCTTGCAGGGGGAAGTCATATCTGTATATAAAATATTCTTTTACAATTTTTCTTCCTTTCTCCACTTTTTTCTGCACTTTTTTCTGCACTTTTTTCTTTTTCTTGTATTTTTCTTTCTTTTATTACCGGTAGTTTTTTTATCTTTATATTTTTAAACCTAATATTAAAAAACCAAGCAACTCAGTGTAAGGTAATTGGCTGCTACTTGATGAGGGGGATGCATAAGGGGTGCATGCATGGCTGGCAGAGTGCAAATGTAGTAGGGCTGGGATGTCTGCAGCCAAGTATGTGAGGCTGCACACATGGCTGTTGAGATGTGGCATGAGTGTAGTGATGCTGTGAGGGGCTACTTCTAGGTGTGCAAGGATGCATGGGTGGCTGAGGCAGCATGAGTGCAACAATGCTGGGAATGGCTGCTACCAGGAGTGCAAAGCTGTTCACTGCAAGCAGGGTATGTGTGTTCTTGTGGGCACTGTAACCAAGCCTTTTGGGGGGAAAAGCCATGGGAATGCAAGCAACTAACTAGTAACTTGCAACCTTTCTTGCTAACCTCCCACAAGCAAAGTCAATCATGATTACATAGCACAAGAGCGCTGCAACCATCACTGAAAGTCTGATAACTCTTGTCACAGGCAACTGCACAGTATCCATATATAGAATACCTTTTGAAGGGACTCAGATAGGTAGAAAGCTAGCTACTAGTAAAATTGGTCTAGGAACAGTTTTGGCGCAATTAATAACATGGGATTCAGATTGATGGTCAAAATCAGCTATACTGGGCATCAGGGGAAATCCAACCTGTAGTGAATAGAGCTGGCAGATATGTGGAAGCCATAATAGACTCAGGCTGCACTTACTGCGTGATTAGCCTGGAAACTGTCCTGAAGTTAGGAATCAGGCCAAAACCTCTGACCCGGCCCATAAGGTTTGAGCAAGTCGATGGATTGTTGATAGGAGGAGCTCGTCACTCTCCTCACAGAACCAGTGAGGCTAGAGATGGACAGGCACTGGGAGATTATCTGCTTTGTAGTGGCGCCAAAAATGTGATCCTGGGCCCCCACCATCTGGTGGGAAGGGGAAGACAGAAAGCTAAGACTAGGAATAGGCCCTCTCCCCCCCCCCAACACTGCCAAAGGAGGAGCTGTCCAATTGCTGAAGGACACTAAGGGAAGTGAGAGAGCCAAAGCTGGGTCAGAACAACTCCCAGATCCCCAAGAAATACCGGGACCTAGCGGAAATTTTCAGTGAGGTGGAATGCAATACACTGCCCAACCCCATTGCTCCACTACTGTGCAGTAGAGATTGTGCCAGGGGCGAAACTACCCAAGCTGAAGCTGTACTCCATGACCCCTAAGAAAATGAAGGAACTAAGGGAGTAACATCAATAAAGACTTGGCTAGGGGATTCATACAACCAGCAAAATCAAGGGTGGTTGCACCAGTGCAGTTCAAAGAGAAAAAAAGATGGCACTGTGAGGCTATGCATAGATTTTAGAGGAATAAATGTCTGTGTAGAAAATATGTACCCGCTCCCCTTCATGAAAGACTTTCTAGCCCACCTTGCAAAAGGAAAAGTCTTCACCAAACTAGACCTGTGAGAAGCATATTACTGGGTGAGGATTAAGGAGGGGGACAAGTGGAAAACAGCATTCAATTCAGCATTCAAAGCCCCTTAGGGACTTTCCAATTTAAAGTGATGGTGTTCGGTCTCCAAGGGGCCCCTGCTGTATTTATGCAACTGATTAATGCGGTGAGAAACATTCAAGAGGCTCTTCTCCAAAGAACCAATTCTTAAACACCCAGACCCTGAACATCCCTTCATCATTTAAGTGAATGCCAGTGACACAGTCCTTCTCCCAGAAATCGCCAAGGGGAAACTGCCGGCATGTGCTTAGACCTCCCAAAAGGTAACAGAGACCGAGAGAAGGTGGGCAGTATGGGAGAAGGAAGCATATGCAGTCCGCTGGGCCCTGCTTACATGGCAACATTTCCTTGAGGGAAGTCAAGTCCCTTTTAAAGTACCTACCATAAAAACCTGGTGGTGCTTAGGACTCCACAGAAACTTTTACCTAAGCAGGTTCGGTGGGTGCAGTACTTCAACCGATTCACTTTCACTTTAAAGTACATCCCAGGGGGAAAAACCTTTTGGCAGACACCTTATCACAAATGCCACAATACAACAGCAAGCATGAGGAAGTGGTCCATGATACCTCCTCCTACCTAAAAAGCAGCACAAGCCGCCACCACCAGACAACAGGCACAAAGGCACAGAGCCAATGAGGGTGGGGGTCTGACCTAAAAGCTCCAAACCGAGCTTCCAGCTGACCAGGACAACAAAGAACTACTAACCTTTAGAGATGGACTATCCTGGAAAGGCTCTAACTGTATGTCCCCAACAGCCTTCGCCTCCAAGTTCTACGCAAAACAAGCAGGACACTTTGGGCTCCTGAAAACCTTGCACCTGGCAAGGAGGCAATTTTGGTGGCCAAAGATGAAGAAGAACATCGAGAGCTATGTCAAAAGCTGTGCAACATGTGCCACAATGAAAAAGCAGCCAGGAAAACCCCCAGGGCTGCTTCAACAAGTAGCTGACCCGTCCTGTCCATGGTAAGAAATTGCCATGGATTTCATAGTAGAACTCCCTGAGAGTGGGGGTAGTACGGTCAGAAGATTGGGCTCTTCTCTAAACAAGCCCACTTTATAGCCTGCCCCAGCCTCCCATCAGCACACAAGCTGGCCAAACTATTCGTTAAGCACATTTATAGCCTGCACTGGGTACCTAAAAGAATCATTTCAGACTGGGAGGTCCAATTCACAGCCAAATTCTGGAGGGAATTTATTAGATCTATTGAGTCTTCCCAGGGACTTAGATTGGTTTTTCATCCAAATACTAATGGGGCAGCTGAACAGACTAGCGTGATGCTAGAACAATATCTAAGGTGCTATGTCAATTATCAGCAAACTAATTGCTATCTTTTGCTGAAGTAGCATATAACAATACCATGCACAGTAGCACTGGAGTACCCGCTTCAAAGTCACAACCGGCATGGAATTCATTCCCATGCCTGAACTTGCTAGGGAGCCACCTTCTTCCACGACCTTAACCGAATGGTTGGAGTCATTGAGAACAGCATGGGAAAACACTAAACAAGCCCTTCGAGAAACCGCAAAAATGCACAAAGTGCAAGCCGATAAACATCAGTGTCCCACCCCAGACATCTTTCCGAATAGGGGACAATGTCTATCTTTCCACCAAGTAACTAAGGTTAAAGCTACCCTATAAAAAGCTAGGGCCAAAGTTAATAGGACTTTTTCCTATCATGAAAATCAATAACCCTGTCATGGTGGAACTGAAACTTCCCAGCTTCCTAGGGAAAGTGCATCTGGTTTTCCATAGCAGTTTGTTAAAGTCAGTAATAAGGTCTCAACTGTTGCCAGTGGGCAGCCCCAATCATAGTGCAAGAGGAGACACATTAGGAGGTAAAAAGAATATTAGATTCCAGACTAGGAATGATGCAAGGTTAATGTATTCTCCATTTTCAATTTTCCAGAAACCTCTCTCCAGTTAAGGGGGAAGGTCTGCCTATCAACTCTGAAGCTGACCTGGCTGATGCCATTTTTCTCCTGCCTCATAGTTGCCACAAACTTTGAAAGGGGGAAGGGAAGGGGAAAGAAGATAGACCGGTTATCCATCAAAAAAAAAAAAAAGTTTTCCTGTGGGAACCAAGGTCATCCCGACAGATGGCAGAGGAGTGGCCAAGCAGCCTCCTAGCTACCTTCATTGCACAATGTGATCAGTGACACCTGTGGAGGGAATATTTGCTCTTTTAATTGGGGGGGGAACCGCTGGAACTTTTAGAGTTGGTTTTCACTAGCTCTGCTGATAGGATGTGTCCAATAAACATGTTCATTGAGGAATCTACCTGCCTCGGAATTCTGCTTTCGGTGGATGCATTACTCGGAACCCTGACAACCTACCGTTAAAAGACAGACTAGGAACACAAATTAAAATAGGCAAAAAAAATGGTAAGATAACACCTATTCACTCTAGATGAATTCAAACCACTAGGTCCAGATGGATTACATCCCAGAGTTCTGAAGGTAGATAGGCAGATAGGATCTCGGAACTATTGAAACATATCTCTCAAAGATCCTGGGGCACTGGGAAACTACCAGAGGAGTGGGAAAGAGTTGACGTTGTTCCAATCTTCAAAAAAAGGGGGAAAAAACAGACCCAGAAAACTGCAGATCAGTCAGCCTGACATCAATACCAGGGATGATCCTGAAAAAATAATCAAACAGCATATCTGTGAACACCTATAAGCAAGCGAAGTTATAACCAGAAGCCAACATGGGTTTGTCAAAACAGATCATGCCAAACAAATCATTTCATTCATTCTTTGACAAAGTGGCTAAATTAGTGGACCATCAAAATGCAGTGGACATAGCATACTTGGATTTCTGTAAGGCATTTGAAAAAGTAGACTACAACCTACTTCTTGGTAAAACTGGAAAAATGTGGGATAGATAGCATCACCATGAGATTTATTTGTAACTGACTAGCAACCTGCACTCAGTGTGTAATCTTTAAAGGAACTACATCTACATGGAGAAAAGTAAGCACCGGGGTACCCCAAGGTTCTGTTTTAGGCCTAGTACTCTTCAATATCTTCATAAACTATTTAGATGAGAGAATAGAAGGGGAACAAATTTGCAGATGACACCAAGATGCCAGGAATAGCCTACACCCCAGAAGATAGGCTTAAGATCCAGATGGATCTTGACAGACTTGAACACTGGGCCCTTTCTAACAAAATGAAATTCAATGTAGACAAAAGCAAGGTTTTACACTCAGGCAAGAAAAACAAACTGTACAGGAACAGATTAGGTGAAGCATAGCTCAACAGCAGTAACTATGAGGTGGATCTTGGAGTCCTAGCAGACAATCACTGAAATATGAGCCAGCAGTGTGCCGCAGCAGCCAAAAAAGCCAATGCAATCCTAGCTTGCATTAGCAGAGGGATAGAATCAAGATTATGTGAGGTGTTAGTACTGCTAACACCTTAGTAAGATCACATTTCGAATGTTGCACCCAATTTTGGTCATCACAATATAAAAAAGATGTTGAGACTCTGGAAAGAGTGCAAAAAAGAACAACAAAGATAATTAGGGGGCTGGAGGCTAGAACATATGAAGGAAAGTTGTAGGAATTGGGTATGTATAATGAAAAAAAAAGACTAGGGAGGCAGCATGATAGCAGTGTTCCAATATTTGAAGGGCTGCCATAAATGAGGAGGTCAACTTATTTCCCAAAGCACCAGAAGGCAAGAAGTAACAGGTAGAAACTAACAAAGGAGAGAAGAATCTAGAACGAAGGAGAAATGTCCTGACAGTGAGAACAATGAACCAGTGGAACAGCTTGCCTTCAGAAATTGTGGGTGCTCTATCACTGGAGGCTTTTAAGAAGAGACTGGATAGCCATTTGTCTGAAATTGTATAGAGTTTCCTGCTTGAGCAGGAGGTTGGACTAGAAAATCTTCAAGGTCCCTTCCAACTCTGATGATGTTCTATGTTCTATGATATCATGGTGTTATTGTGGTGATGGGAGCAGCTTCATGTTATGTAATAGTTGCTGCTGATGATTTAGAATAATCATTCCATTACCTTTCTTTTCTCTTCTTTCTCCTATTCCTTCCACCTCTCTCTCCTTAATTTGATATGGACAGTCCTTGTTTAATGACCAGTCACTCAGCAAGTGTTTGAAATTATGATCTCCCCAGAAGTACTTACAGCCTGTTTTTGAAGTTCTGATGGCTGCACACCATCAAATAATCATATTTTGAGCATATTCTAGCTTGCAGTAAATTAGCTTGCATTTATTGCTGTTACAGGACTACCTTTAATGTATATAGTATAATAGTAAATAACATATAGTAAATAGCATGGAATATACATATGGCCTGTTTTTATAAATATTAAAATTAGAAGCCCTGCAAAAGATAGAATGTCTACCAAAGATAGTTCATAGTATATATATTTTTTAATATTATTTTCACTCTCCTGTGTTTTCTTGAATTGTTTAATATATAATCTTCAGGAATACTCCTAAAACAATATTTGTTGTTGTTTTTTCTCCTTAGAATATGTAATGCAGCACTGGCAAGAAGATTTTATGTTTGGATACCAGTTTCTAAATGGCTGCAATCCTGTATTAATTAAAAAATGCATAGAACTACCAAAAAAGTTCCCAGTGACCACAGAAATGGTAGAATACAGTTTGGAGAGAAATCTAACTCTGGAGCAGGAAATAAAGGTACCTACTTAAAATAGACAGTTATTTCAGTGTTTAGCTATGAAGCGTTTCACAAATGTTGTAGAAGCTGATTAAATTGTCTAGGAGAAAAATGTTTTCCGTTCTAATACAAGAATACAATTAAGAGACTCCAATTGTATGATAGCTAGCTCTCAAATCAAAATAAGAATGCCTAATTTTAAGAATATAACATCATCCATGCTTTCCTGGGCGTAACCTTAGCATCGTTTACTTTCTAAGTATAGAACAATCTTAAATATGTGTAAAAATAATCCACAGTTTCCTAAGATATAATGAAGTTAAAACTTTTAGAGTATAAAGGTTGAAAAGTACCTTGGAGATCATCTAGTCCAATCCTTCTGTAAGGACAGAAGTGCAGAAATCCACTCATACAGAATCCCTAGCAGAAAGCCACCTAGCATATGTTCAAACACTTAAACATTTCTGATAGAGAAAATCCCCACAGTACTGTCTTAGATAATATCTAGTATGGTTGTATTACTACCATGTTTCCCCGAAAATAAGATTGGGTCTTATTTTCTTTTGACCTCCGAAATAAATCCTTGGCCTTATTTTTGGAGAGATCTTATTTCTCCCCCCCCATCTACAGGTATGAGGCAGGAGGTGGGGCAAGCGGCCCCTCATGCCAGCTTCCCAAAGGATTGCACCAGGCCATCCCACAATCCAAGAAACAGCTGATTTGTGGATGCCACTCAGGCCACGGCCTCCAGCAAGTGTGGTCTCTTTTGCAGCTGATTGCAGCTGCAAAAGCAGCAGGAGGCCAAGTGAAGTGCCCCACCTGCCTCGCACCCTCCTTACCTAACAGTGCAGTCACAGCAGGAAATTCTGTCCACAGAACAGCTGCCTTATGGGTGCTGCTCCGGCCACTGCCTCCAGCAAGTGTGGCCGCTTTTGCTGCCAATTGCGGCCGCAAAAGCAGCAGGTGGCCAAGCAACATGCAGCTTGCGCCTCGCACTGGTCTTCTGAAGGGTACTGTAGCAGCAGCTATCCACAATTTTTTTACCTTTATTTTGTCCTGACCCACGTGGCCCAGTATGGTGTTAAAAGTTAACGTATCAGAAATGTTATCATAGCTGCGGAGGTCTCCTTACAGCTTCAGAGCAAACCTCTGCCTTCCCTGCACAGGATTGCAAGACTGGAGGCTCCAAAGCCACGGAGGGAGCGTTTTTGGATGTGCGTCTGTGCAGGGCTCCTCTTTGAAAGAACAATCTGCAGGTGGTGGGTGGGAGATTTTCCTGCACATCGTCCTTTCCTCCGCAGCTACGGTAACATTTCTGAAATGTTAACTTTCAACACCATACTGGGCCATGTGGGTCATGACAAAATAACGGTAAAAAAAATGTGGATACCAGTAGCTGATGCTACCCTTCGGAAGGCCAGCACAAGGTGCAAGGCACATGTTTCCTGCTGAAGAAGTGGCCGCCCCCAAGGAGTGCTTTGGGGAGAGAAGGCAAAGGGGAAGCGATCAGCTTCGCCTCACCCCTTGCCCTCAGCCCTCCTTTGGCTCTCCAAGGGTCTCTCCCAGAACCAAGCTCTGGTGGAGTTCAACCAGAGAAGTGGCCTGCAGGCTTTCAGGAGCAGCCGGGGCGGGGGGGGGGAGTCCAGTGCCACTCCAGCTCTCTTCTTTCCTTGGAAATGGAGTCTTGGAGGGGGAAATGGCAGCCCCAGGCAGGGTGGGTATGTCAGTATGTGTATAAAAAGCATAAAGCGAGGGAGCCATCAGCTGCGGATTAAGGAGCTTTTTGAAATTTCATGCCTACATGCAAAGTTTGGCGAGGGAGGGGAAAGAGATACTTCCCTCTCTTGGCAATGTTTTGCTTGAAAATATTTGCGAATCTGACCAGAGAGAAGGGGTAGGGATTTCCATGCCTTCCTTTATGGGAGGTCACTTCACACCTGTGACATTGGAAAGAGCCCTGCGAGGAGACGCCATCGCCGATGTGCAGGAAATCTCCCCCCCCACCTGCAGATTGTCATTTCTAAGAGGAGTTTCACCATGACAAAGAGATGGCTGGAGGCAGCGTTTGCGTCAGGTTGGGCTTTCTTCATGAGGGGGACAATCTGGGGAGCGATAGATTTAGGAAGCCTGGGCTGGCATGGGGTGGTTTCTTCAGCAAGGTGTCTGATTCATCCCCAGGGGTGAGCGTCTTGTGGGCCAGCAAGAGAGGAAAGCGTCTTCAGTGAACTTTGCTCTGTTTGTCTCTGTGTCTCTGTGGGTGGTGGCAGTGTCTCCTCTCAGGGTTCCTTCCAATGTCAAAGGTGTGAAGCGACCTCCCATAAAGGAAGGCATGGAAATCCATACCCCTTCTTGCTGGTTGGATTCTTAAATATTTTCAGAAGAAGCACCCTGGTTTTTCTTTCTCTCCCCTAAACTCCGCCAGAAATGAATCTTTGTGAGACTTGTTGTGCTGGTGCAGGCTCTTGGAGCAGGACGCTGCAAGGCTTGTTGTGCCATTGCGCATATGAGTGGTGGCACCGCTGCGATGTTTGATATAACGTTGCAGCCGCAAGTGGCAGGATGCCAGCTGCTCCGATGTGATCAAGCTCGTGGTGGTGCTGCCATTCATGCATGCAATGCCACAACAAGCCTTGCAGGGTCCTGCTCCAGGAGGCTGTACCGGTATGACAAATCTCACAGCGGTGCTGCCACTCCTGCATGGAATTTGGGGGAGAGAAACAAGCCATGGTCTCTGCTGTTTCTGCTTTCCTTGAGTGCAGCGAGAAGTTCACAAAAGGCAGGAAGGTGAAATGCCAAGCTCAACCTGTACTCACATCTCATGTATGGGCAGCCCCCAAGCAGTGCCAGGGCTGCGGAGGCCATCGGAAGAGCCCTGCATGGCCCCTGCCTGCTTCCGCTTCGCCTTTGCCAGGACGGCGGGCACTGTCTTCCCGCCACTTGGTTTGGGGTGGACAGTGCCCAGCCCATTCAAAACTTCAGAAGAATATTGGCAAATTCAGTATTCAATCATCTGATGGAAAACAACTTGTATCCAGTAGAACAAAAAGGAAATTATAAAAAAAACAAAGAGGAAGAAAAGATCAGCTGCTCATTGACAAAATGGTACTAAAAAATGCAAGACGAAGAAAAACGAATTTGAATATGGCTTGGATCTATTACAAGAAGGCATTTGACTCACTACCCCACAGCTGGATTAACGCCTGTCTGGAAAACTTTGGAATCAGCAAAAATATTTGTACATTTTTGAAAGCAAACATGCAAAAATGGAAAACAGTTCTAACAGCAAATAGGGAGAACATTGGTGAAGTCAACATCAGAAGAGGAATCTTCCAATGGGACTCACTTTCGCCACTACTGTTCAACATCACATTAATTCCACTGACTATAATCCTACAAAACACAAAACAGGGATACCAAATCTCAAGCCAGCATGACAAGATAAATCATTTACTGTACATGGACAAATTAAAATTGTATGCAAAAAGCCTCACTGAACTTAAATCGGTACTCAGCACAGTTCAATTATTCAGCAGCAACATCAGAATTAACTTTGTACTTGAAAAATGTGCTATATTATCCATGCAGCGAGGAAAAATGGAAAAAATAGAAGGAATAGAACTGGGAAATGGAATCATCATGAAAGCATTAGCAAAAGCTAACAGTTACAAATACCTAGGCATAATGTAAGCAGATAACATCTTGAATGGAAAAGTCAAAATATTAAAATCAAAACTGAATGCTGTAAACATAATTAAAGCTATTAATACATGGGCAGTTCAAGTGATACATTACTCAGTGTACCATGCTTTACACCCACGAAGTGACATCGACAGGTTGTACCTGCCAAGAAGAATAGGGGGAAGAGGGCTATTGCAAATCCATCAAACTGTAGAAGAAGAAAAACGAAGTTTGAATGATTATGTGAGCCAAAGTACAGGAAAATTGTTGCAGGCTGTGAAAATGGAATTATTAAAACAACAGAAACAAAGACAAAATATAAGGAAAAACAGCTGGATTAAATAGATGGAAAACCAGAGCTTTGCATGGACAACACGTGAAAAACATTGAAGGAAAATGTGATAACAACTTGACATGGGCATGACTTAAGATGTGAACCATTAAGAAAGAAACGGAAGGTTTAATACTTGCTGCTCAAGAACAAGCACTACAAACTAATTGTCAGCGTTCCAGAAAAAAACCCAAGTAAAGACTCTGAAGCAAACATTTTTCAAAGTTCTATTTACTAGAATAGGTAAACTGGCACATCTGGGAAAACCCGAATCTGAGAGGTCTGGGTTTTCCCTCAGTAAATCAAAACTCCCAAAACCATCCCCTCACTCCTCAGTCGATCACATGCTCCAATCAACCGCCATCCCATCTCAAGACTTCACTCCGACCACTCCTTTTCCAGATGCAGGATCGCCGTGATCTTGACCGACAGGAAGAATGCTATTATGTCTATAGACAACCCCATTACTAAATCCCCCCTCCTACTTTCCCACACATGAGAAGATGGCAGCATGGGAGTTTCCGGCCTATTATGGCTTCCAAAGCTGACAGGAGTCCTCTCCTGCAGAAAAAAACACACCCTGAAAAATAAAACAGACAAAACACAAAAGAAGAGCTTAACACCTTGCACAGGACCCCTTAACCCTCTCTCCCCCCCTCCAGGCAGACCTTTTGGTTTCTCAGGGAATTTATCATGAAATTGCTTTACTAGAGTATCAGCATTCACATCTCAACTTTTCACTCAAGTAGCTTCAGACAATGGGTACCCTTTCCACTGTACCAAATATTGTAACCCACCCCTGTATAATCTAGAGTCAAGGATCTTCTTAACTTCATAATGAGTCTCCCCTTGTACCAAAGGAAGTGGGGAGCAGCTGGTAAGGGCCTTAAGTTAGATTTTCTTGCTGGTTTCAATAAGTTACTGTGAAAAACTGGGTGTACTTTCCCTAATATGCGAGGGAGGCTAAGTTGGACAGTCACTGGGTTAATCACTTTCACTATAGGGAAGGGATCTATGAATTTGGGTCCAAACTTCTTGCTAGGTAACCTCAATCTTAAGTATTTGGTTGACAAATACACCTTATCTCCTATTCGGAAAAGTGGTTGGAGAGACCAGTGTTTGTCGGCCTTATACTTTTCCGCTGATTCAGCTAAAGCTTTCTTAGTATTCTCCCAACCCTTTTTTAATGAGGTCATCCATTCTGTTAGGGACATGAAAGTGGGCGGCTCTCTAGGCAACTCAGGCATCAGCACAAAATCCATGCCCGTAGTTATCTGAAAAGGAGTCAACCCAGTATTGCTCTGTACTGCATTATTATAAACCACTTCTGCAAACGGTAATAAATCTGCCCAGTTTTCTTGTTGATAATTTGCATAACATCTAATGTATTGTTCCACCATTGAGTTCAATTTTTCAGCTGATCCGTTAGTTGATGGGTGGAAAGCAGGGGTGGTTCTAAAATTTTTTACTACTGGTTCTGTGGGCATGGCTTATTTTGTGGGCATGGCTTGGTGGGGGGTAATGTGATGGAGGGCGTGGCCAACTTTTTTTTTTTTACTTTTAAAAGCATTTTTTCTACAACCTTAAGAGGTTGCAGAAAAAAATGCTTTTAGAAGCCTCTGATGATCAGGCAACTCAGCTGGGATCGCCAGAGGCTTTTAAAGGCATTTTTTTCCCCTACAATCTCTTCGGCCGAAGAGGTTGCAGAAAAAAAATGCTTTTAGAAGCCTCTGACAAAAAGATCCGGAAGCAGTGCAGCGTTACTGGCTGGGAAAATGCCGGGCTCCGACGAGCTTGGAAAAATCCAGCCAGATGAACCGTCACTGGGAGGTCTTCGGACTGAAACTATCCTGTAGGGACAGTGAAGAAGGAGAAGCAGCTCGGTGTCTAAAGAGGGATAGGCAAGTCCCTTGGATAGCCCGATAAACTCTTCGATCCGGTGATGGAGGCAGTGATCAGGGTGAATCGCCATGAAGCTGGAGCCTCTGGAGCAAGCGATGTGCAGGAGGGAAGATTTCGACAGTGTTGGTGCTGGGTGAGTGATTGGCCATCCATAGGCAATAAAAACAACTTTAAATATTTTAAACTATTAAAATTACTCCGGCATGGAAATAGCGGCTAAATAGCGATGGGGGGAGATGGCGGATGGAAAGAGAAAGTGGGAATGACAAGCGTGCCATAGAAGAACCCGACCAAAGAATTAAAAGTGATTGATAAATGGAAATGTAAATTTGGAACTTGGATTTAATTTGGATTGGATTACAAACTGATTGGTTGTATATAAAGGTGAAAGAAGAACTGGAAAACTGGCTTTTTCTCTTTTTTGACTTGGTAAAAACGGATGTGGATTACAAATAAAATGGCGATTTTTTAACTAGCTGAGTGGAATGGTGGATTATAGAGAGACATCTGTAGGAGAAAGAAGAGCATAACATGGAATTGTGTTTTGAGAAAACCTTTGAAGAAACGAGGAGGAAAAAAATAAAACCTTGAACTTTTAAAATGATAACTGACGAGAACTAAAGACGATATGTTTTGCCTACAGGAAGATAGACTTTGATGATTAAAAAAGAAGGCTCTTAATGCGACTTAAAACTGGAATAATATCAACCCTGAAAGAATAAAATGGAGCAGGAACTTAAGAACTATTTTGGGACTCTTTTATCATGGATATTAACAAGGTTGAGAATATCTTGAAGAAAAGAAACTTGATAGACATTCCTGAGAAGAAAAAAGGTTTTTATTCTATGAAGAGAAGCTGGAGAGAGTGATTAATATAATGAGTTAATCAGTTAGGAAGGATTTTTGTAATATTGATATATGTATTGAAAGAAAGCTTTAAGGTAGCTTTTTTGTATTTATAAAACGAGTTTGTAAATATTTTCTGTCCTTCTATGTAATGTTGAATAGTTCCCAAAGTTTGTAAAATATTATTGAACAAATTTGAAAATAAGAGAAGAAAAAGATTTTATTCCATGAGGATAAATTTAAGGGAGGGATTTAAATCCAATGAGCTAATTGGAGTTAATTGGATTTTTATTGGTGTGTTATATGTAATTGAATGAAAGCTTTAATGTAGTTTGGGGTTTAAAATGAAGGGTTTTTTTCCCTTTATATATAATGCTCAATTTTTAAACTTTGTAAAGTATCATTGAAAGTGAACTTTAAAGTATGTATGTTAAGAAGTTTAAAAAGTAAAGAAACATTACTGTTTTAAAATTTAGAAAAAGTGTTTTCTCCCTTTAGGGTTAAAAAATCTGAAATAGGGAATTTTTTTAATATAAATTATGATAGTTTATAAAGATTAATGAGTAAACAGAAGTATATACTATTCCCCACAGCAAAGAAAAGCAGAGATGGTTAAATTGATTCTTTTATCCAAAGAAGAGAACATATTTAATTTTGTTTCTATTTGGAATTGCTTTGATTTCATTTTTGCTGATTAGATAGGTTTGTTGCTATAGAAATAGCTTGTATATATTGTTGTGTAAAAGTAAGAAGTTGAGATTGTAATCAGTGGTGGTATTCCAAATCTTTTCCTACCAGTTCTATGAGAGTGCTCTTTGCGTGCGCAGCACTCAAAGACCGCCTTTGGTGTCACACTGGTGAGCTAAACTGTTGTTTAGCTCAGCTGAGGCACGGCAATCTGCTCTGCCACGCAAATCAGTTGAGCTAAAAAACAAGGGAATATAGGACAGGGAACGGCGGGGGCGGGAGGGCAGGGCCAGCCAGAGGTTGTATTTGCTGGTTCTCAGAACTACTCAAAATTTCCACTACTGGTTCACCCGAACCGGCTGAATACGACCTCTGGTTATAATATTGTTATCTTCTACTGTGCTAAAGAGAATTGGAAGTTGCCTTTTTCTTTCTTTTTCCTTCCATATTTTCTCTTTTTTCCCTTCACCAAGTTTTCTGTTACTTTTTAAATTTTCTCTTTGTATTTTATACTTTGATAAATCAATAAAAATATATTATGAAGGACCTGGTAATTTGAATTTATCTAGAGTGAATAGATGTTGTATTATTTTCTTGCCTATCTTGACTTGTATTTCCTTTCTGTATTTTAAAGTACTGGTTTTGATAGAGTTGACTATTTTTTCTGTTTGTGTAAAGACAGATGCAAAGAATGAATTAAGCAGTTCCACTTTCTCCCTACTGCCCATCACTTCCTTGCCATCGTCTCCAAACTGATGGAACGCTACTAGAACAGTAGACCTAACAAGAGAGGATATATGCAATATATGGGGGAACTATGAATGGATAGAAAACCTGCATCCACACTAACTGTAAAAACAGCTACTTACTCAACACTTCAACATAGTGAATTTATCTCACAATCTGAAGTAAAGCAACTACATATCCTAGACTCAAGAAAACACAGAAGAACGAGTGGGTGTGCAGCCAATACTTGAAGCTAGAATGTCACTGCTACCCCCTCCATTCCAGAACAGAGCAGCTTGTATGAGGCATAAGTTCATGGATAAACTAGCTGCAGTCAACTCTCAAGACTAATTATCAATGCTTAGTGGAGAAATACCATCAGATAATATACTAGAAGATGCCAATAGAACCCTTGCAACAATCTCTACTACAATCGTAAATCAATAAATTGATATGTGCTAGTCACTGTAATCTTCAAGATGGTAATGCATCTATATCATGGTAATGCATGCAGACTTAAAGCCCCTCAGCCAGATAATTGCAAGGTCTGTATATTATTACAAGTTCAAAAATGAAACTACCACCAGCCATCTCCTGACCTTAAGCTATATGCTAAGAATGAATGAGATATCAACTATTTGATCCACCTGACATATTCACAGTAAGGACATTGGGATGTTGTTCAGACTGAAGATGTGTGGTCAGATGGTAATCAAGAGAAGGAAGATAATTAAGACTGATTGGGTGGAACTATCAGCAGATGCCCTGGCAGACATACAGAGCAACTACATGTACCTTGGCATCCTACAGTTTCATGAGAGCCACAATGACAAGGAGAACAGCAACATCCAAGTGTCACCAAAGGATAAGACAGATCCTGAAGAACCAGTTCAATAGGAAGAACAAAATTCATACCATCAATATGTCTGCTCTGCCATGTTGATATAGTGAATTGACCAAAGAAGGATGTGGAAGCTGCTGATGTGAAGAACCCGGAGCTCTTGACAATGTTCTTGAAGTTTCCTCTCTCAAGCCCAACACCCAGAGTCTACACAAGCCAGAAAGAGGGAAGGCTAGGTCTGGCAAGTGTCAAAGCTATTGCCCTGCATGAAACCCAAAGCATCCTGGAGTACATCAGTAATATGGCATCCAAAGATGAGCTGCTGAGAAACAGCAGACATGGTGGAAGATCAAACAGAGGAAGTGCCATAGCAAGGCAAAACCCTGCATGGATGTACCATCAACAGATAGTTCAACTGTTCTGACCCAGCTCTCGACAAACACGACAAACCCTCTGAAGTTAAAGATTCCTTTATTAGGAGCGCCAGCAGCCCTGGCAAAAAGTTTCTCTCACTGCAGGCTAACAAGTCCAGCTGGCTGGGAGATGAATAGTTGTCTACCATATCCATTCATCTCCACCCCCTGCCTTTTATTTCCAGAGCTAGAGTGGGGCTTCACTAGCAGTGTGGCTCTACCTTCCCAAGGATCGGCCCACAGATTTCCACTGCTCTGCTCTCCTCTGCCTTTTGCGTATCTGCCCATCAGGCACTGGACCTAGCTGTTCCTCCTCTTCCTCATCAGCCATCTCCAGACCTGGGAGCTGATGACTCTCCATCTGAGGGCTGACAGATGGCCCAGGCTCTGCCTCTGTCTCTCTGTCTCTGCCAGCTCCATTCCCTCTTCCCCCTCGGAACTCTTATGTTACCCTGACTCCCACGCCTCCTCCTCCTCTGATTCAGCTGCTGGAGGGGCCGACAGGCCACAACATTAACAGAAGTGGCAGAAATCCTACCAATGGTTGGAAATGATTTAACTAAAAGACAGCACCAATCCTAAAAACAAGAGTCTATCACTCTAGACAGGATCCAAAATACAATTATGCAGAGAGGTCTCAGAGACCGCCCAACACATAGTGGTAGTGTGTAAGATGCAAGCAGGAACAGCATACACTGAACTGCAGAATCAAGTAGTTGGCATTGTGTACGGGAACATCTGCATACAGTGTATGGGCTAGACCCTCCTAAGTCCAGATGGAAGATTCCATAGAAGGTTGTAGGGAATAACAAGGCTAACATCTTGTGCA
Organism: Pituophis catenifer annectens; assembly: GCF_029215685.1. NCBI lineage: Eukaryota > Metazoa > Chordata > Lepidosauria > Squamata > Colubridae > Pituophis > Pituophis catenifer. The sequence goes on along the minus strand of NW_027256883.1, from coordinate 102,360,757 downwards.
GTTTCCAGATCCAGATGGGCTGGTACAGGCCAATCAACAAGACATCATGGTAGTAGACAAGGACCACAAGACAGTGGTGGTCATAGATGTAACAGAAGAACTAGAGATGATGTGGAAAGTAAAGGCCGAGGAATCCTGGTGATGGGAGGAGCACTCAGCACTCAGAGACTGGCAGAAGTAGAGCTTCCAGTTGGTGTCATGGCGGTATGGATTTGGGATAGTGGGGCACCACGAAACCCAGCTGATTCCTGCCTGCCAGGAGGTCCTACAGGGCCAAAGTCACCCTGGAGGGGTGACGAAGATAGGATCGTGAGGGAATGGCAGTCTCCTTGCTAGTGTCAGCATTCCAGAAAACCCCCGACTCCCAGTAAAGATGCGGAAGCAGGCATTTTCCAAAGTTCTCTTTACTAGAAATAGGTAAACTGGCACATCTGGGAAATCCCAAATCTGAAAAACCCGGACTTTCCTTCAGTAATTCAAAGCTCCCAAAACCACCCCCTTTCTCCTCAATCAATCACATGCTCCAATCATCGTCCGTTCCACCTCAAGACAGCCCCTGTCCACTCCTCCTCCAGATGCTGGCTCACCCTGACCTTGACCGATAGGAAGAACGCTATTATGTCTACTAACTCCCCTCTCCTAAATCCCCCCTTCTATATTCCCCCAAATGAGGAGGTGGCAGCATTGAAGCTTCCAGACTAATATGGCTTCCAAGGCTGACAGCTAGATCCAAAGGAACCCTTCTGACTGGTGGCAGAAAAGACTGCCTTTATGGCCAGACCAAAGCTGTGACAACCGGACACGAAGAAGCGCAAATTGACTATCCGAGAGCAGTGTACTAGATTTGGGTGAGAATTTTCTAACTTCTACTGTGGAGACTATTCCCCGCTCCCCCAAAAAAAGTTTTTGAAAACCAGGACTCCATAGAACAGGGAGGAAGGGATTGTTTCCCTCCCCCCCAAAAAAGTGGCGAGTTAAAGTTGGAGCTAAAGGAGACATCCAAAACAAGAGTCAATTTTAATGGGAAGATACCAAAATTAAAATAACAGGGGAAAACTGGACTGGACATTACAATATTGTGAAACTAACTCAAGGAATGGACTATATTTGTTTTTTACAGCAAATCTTTGATGGAAATTTCTTAAGCTTTACTAAGAAAAATAGTTAGAGCAACATCTACTGACTGGAAAAGACATTACACAAGTTAAAAATAGTGGAAAATTACAAAACTGCAAAAGCAAGAAGACATACCACGTCTGTTGAGACATGGTACATGGAACTGATAAGAGGACAGCTGTAAAATTGCATCTTGCTGGGTGCTTGTTGCTGGATGATAGAGAGTGAGTTTATGGAAATTCCAACTCCTTGAACTCTGATGGATTACAAATATTGATAGAGTGGAACAGCTTGGAACTATTTGGAGAATAGGTGAAGCAGATTTTTGGTTTGCTGGATATTTTGATATTTAGGTACTGGGGAATCTGGTGGGCCTTTTGGATTATACATTCTTTTCTGAATTACAAATACTAACTGACAGAAGACAAGGATATAATTGCTGATCTCAAAGAAGTTTTTCCTTCTATCCTCCCAATAGACTAATTTTATGGATTAAAAATCCATAAAATACTATAATATTAACCCTAACCCTTGAAGAAACATTCTGTGACTGAGTGAACTGGACTTTTGAGCTTTCTCTTTGGTGCCTAGGCTCCTTGGATCACTGGGGCATCATGGTTATGGTGGACATGAGTGGTCTATTTGGGATTATTGTCTTTTCTGTATCTAAGAGATTTGATATTGGAGATTAAGGTGAATGAGTATGTTTAGAAGATAAGAATAGAGCAAAAAGAGACAATGACAAGTGTTTCAAGCCTAACTAGAACTGGCAAGAAAGCATCTTCTACACCACCAACATTGGCTGCCTCAAGTCCATCAAGCCAAAGAACAATAGACACTATGCTGTAACAAGAAAAAATGAATACATTTCAAAAAGACATACAAATGGTGCTCCAGTCCATCCAGGAGGCCATGGCAAAGAATCATAATGAGATGAAAACCGACTTGGGAGAAATGAAGGAACAGATTCATAACATGGAGAGACTAGGGAATTGTCAGCAAATAATAACAAAAAATGAACAAAGGATCCAGAAAATAGAGGAGAAATCAGAAGAAGCTGAGAAAAAAGTAGATGAGATAAATCAAAAACTAACACAAGTTAATAAAGACCTGGAAGGAAGAGTTATAATGGAAAAGGTGGCCTACTTTCTAAGATTCCAAAACAGAGAAGAGGAAAAGAGGAAAACCTCCCAGAAGTGATAATAGAATTGTTGGCAAGTGCTTTAAAAATTGGAAAACAAGAAATGGATGCAGAGATAGATTAAATATTTAGATTAAATATGAGCTATGCGAGGAGACATAAACTACCAAGAGAGGTGCACGTGAGATTTATTAAAAAAAACAACAAGAGATGAAATACTCAAAAAGGTAAAAGACAAACCACTGCAATATAGAGGGCAAGAAATTGTGGTCCTCAAACAGATCCCTAGAAGGGCAAGAGAGCTACGGAAGCAATCAGAGCTGTGGAGTCGGGAGATAAATGTTCCGACTCCGACTCCGACTCCTCAGTTTTTTGTACTTCCGACTCCGACTCCGACTCCGACTCCGACTCCCCGACTCCGACTCCTCTGTATTAATATGCGAATGTATTTTATACATTCCTTGAAGGAAAGAAAGGCAACATACATGTCATTACCACAGGACTACTGGCTGGGAAGCCAACAGTCTACTGTATTGAACAGTTTAAGCAAAAGACAAACACAATGAAAACAACAAAGTTTTATTAATTTTTTTTTATTAATTTAATTAATCAAGTTGCTGGATAGTAGCAGCAGGCATAAACATCAGGAACAGGAACTTTACCAGTTCAAAAATACAAACCACATTATTTGGTTGTTTTAGAACAAAAACAAAGCTTATCTATATGAACCAAAAACAAAATCTGTAAAACCTAGAAATGGTTTATATTAATCTTGAAATGTAGTTATAGGCTTAGCAAATGCAAATCAATTCAATGTAGAGTTCTAAGGAAGAGAATTGCCTCTGCCAGATCCTCTTTCATAGAGGCTCTTAAGTCAGACTTTATTATTTTTAGGGCTGAAAATAATCTTTCGACACTGACTTGGGTGGGTGGCATTGCAGTAACTATTCTGGCCACATCACTAACGATCTCTGGATAAACAAGGATGGCTTCTTCAACAGTAAGTTTTGATGAGCGATCATACTTTTCAACTTCTTTTAGTGCTTTATAAAACTCCTGTTGGAATTTTTTTATTTGGACATTTACTGGTTCTGTAACGCTTATGCGACGTCGCTTTCCTTTAGCAACTTCCATTTTGTCTAAGAAGGAATCAAAGTCTAATTCTTCGTTTGAAGAAGATGATTCTGAGTTACCACTATTGCTTAAAAGAACTCCATCCTCCTGTGGAGGTATTTCAGGTCGTAATCCCTTCATGCGAACTGCTACATCATAGAGGGCCTTTTTCCCAGTAGCAATCTGTTTACTGTTCAATAAAAGTTGGCTCATTGGGTCGACATAAATAGCCGCTAACAAGATTTCATTTTCCAGCAAAAGACTCTCTCTTTTCATCATTGAAGATGCAATGCCCTCAGCTATTAACCCTCCATTTTTGTTCAGGCGATATAACAGGCTCTTCCATTCCAAGAGGAATTTACCCGGGGTTAGATCATCACATTGCAACCTCTTGGTGACAGTGAAGGGGTGAGAAAGAAGGTTCTCCAGCTCTTTTGTTTGTGTCCACTGGCTTGCAGTTAATGCAAGATTTTCATTGTCCATTTCTTCTATGAAGTCTTTAAGTTCAAGCAAACGCTTCACCATTAAATAAGTGCTTCCCCAGCGAGTTGTTTGATCCAAAATGGCTCCTTTTCCTGCACGTCTTTTCAAAATTGCATCTGTTTTTGGGGCCCTGGCTGCAACAGTTACTTGCCGTAATTTGCCAATTAATGTAGCTGCATGGCGATCTTTTAATCCATCTCTTATGGCAAGTTGCAGTGTATGAACAGCACATCGCATATGATGAATAGTAGCAAGCTTCAATGCTTCTTCAACAAAGTTGTCTAAAAAAATGTCAGCATTCTCTTCAGTTTCTAAACTTTCTCTAATACTTGCAGAGCTGTCTTCCTCTAAGTCTAATATCTGTTTGATACCTTCTTCATCTGCCTTCATCTTCTCAATTGTGCTCAACATGTTAGAAGCGTTATCTGTCACAACACATAAAATCTGTTCCTTTTTAATTTCAAAATCTTCTAGAACACCCTCCACTAACTTCTGAAGGTAATCACTGGTGTGATGTGCCTGAGTGTCCTTTACTCCGAGGGTCCGTGTTATTGTTTTGTTATTTTCATCCACAAATCTAACATTAATAGTGAAATAATTGACTCTGTGACGTGTGCATGCATCCATTTTAAGGAAGACAAAACGTCCTTTCATAACTTTATGTTAGCAGTCTTTTTGCCATTGTTTAGGATGCCTCCGGAGTCGGAGTCGGAGTCGGTGCATTGTTTGCCGACTCCGACTCCGACTCCAGGTACCCAAAATTTCCTCCGACTCCGACTCCTCGACTCAGACTCCGACTCCGACTCCACAGCACTGGAAGCAATACCAATTTTTGACGATGAAACTGATTAAAAGATGTAAATTTTAGATGGTTGGTACCAGAGCCTAAGCCCTCTCCACACCCAGGATCCGAGCCAAGCAGGAGCCCCTAAAGTGAAACGTCCCTCCTTTCCAGCCATCACCGCCTGTTGGCCCAATTCGGAAAGGGGATTCCCTATTCCAAAAATGGGGCGTGCGGAGGCCAAAAAAGTGCATCACATTTCAGGCGGCAGATCTGGCCAGGAGGAAAGACAAAAGTGAGTCTGCTGAGGAGGAGGAGGGCGCGTCGCTCTGCAATGTGCATTGGGGAATTGGGAAGGAAAGCATTTTCAGGTGGCAGCGCTGCAGTCCCTTCCCTGAATCCAAAAATGCCAGCGTTGCCACCTGAAAATGCTTTCCTCCCCAGTTCCCTGATGCACATTGCAGGGGAACTGGCCGCCGCCTGAAATGCAGCTCTGCAAATTGCATCGGGGAATTGGACCAATGGGTGGCTGTAGCTGGAAAGGAGGGATGTTTCACTTTAGGGGTTCCCGCTCGGCTCGGCTCCCAGGTGTGGAGAGGACTGTGGCGGTGGTGGCTCCTCACATTGCTGGGGAGTGAAATCATGGCCATTGTCTGCCCTAAGCTGCCTGCTGGGCGGCAAGAGGGGGGACTAGCTGTGAACCGTGAGGCCCGCCTTGTTCGCCAAAGCCGCTGGGCAGATTCCCCCCCTAGACTATCCTGAAGAGGTTAATTCCTCAGGCTGTGCCCCTACCCAGATCCCCACTGCCTGGAACCGCCCGAAAATGTGACGCGTGGAGGCCAAAAAGGGTGGGGCCTGGTGGGTGGGCAGGGCTACATTTAGGGTATAAGACGCACCCAGATTTTCACCCTCTTTTTTTGGGGAAGAAGGTGCGTCTTATATGCTGAAAAATACGGTACATAGATACTTTCAAAGACATTATGTGAGGAACGCTCTACTCCTAATATGGGAACAAGTTAAAGCAAAAAATTATATGAAAATATGTCTGGTTTGCCACAGTGGAAGCACTGCAGAGGTGGTATTCAGCTGGTTCGGACTGGTTCTGGAGAACCGGTAGGGGAAATTTTGAGTAGTTCGGAGAACTGGCAAATACCACCTCTGACCGGCCCTGCCCCCATCTATTTGCTGCCTCACAAGTCCCAGCTGATCGAGTCCCAGCTGATCGGCTGGGTCTTCTTTTGTTGCCCTGCACATGGAGTTGGAAAGCAGGTTAGTGGGGTGGGGAGGGAATGGAGATTTTACAGTATCCTTCCCCTGCCATGCCCACCAAGCCACACAATGCCCACCAAGCCACACTCACAGAACCGGTAATAAAAAATTTTGAATCCCACCAGTGAAACTTTGATATATCAAAATGTTGTAAACTTGGAAAAAACTGTATCATATAAAGATATTTTAAATGAGAAAAAGGAACTTAAAACTAAACAGGAATTACAAAACCAAGGGGTGGACCTTGCATGGTGGCCACATTTGCAAATACAATCAAGATATGAGAAAGATGTAAAGACATATGGTTTCTATAAAAAGCCAACAATACTTGATCAGATACTATTAGGAACAGATGAAAAGTTAATAAAGAAAATATATAGTTATCTATTAAGCCTTAAAATGGAAGATGAACAAGTGAAAGAAACAATGATAGTATGGGCAAAATTTTTTGTATATACTATAGAACTAGATAAATGGCAAAAACTCTGGGATAGAAATTATAAATTGACAATAGCAACTACATACAAGCAAAAGCTGTATAAAATGTTTTATAGATGGCATTTGCTGCCAGTAAGGCTAGCAAAGATGTTTAAAAACATGTCCGCCAAATGTTGGAAATGCAATCAGATACTGGGTTCATACTATCATATGTGGTAGACGTGTCCAAAGGCAAAAAAAAATTGGACAAAAATACATACATGTTTAGAGAAAATGATAAAGCAGCATATAGATTTAAAGCCAGAAATATTTTTGTTAGGTATACTGCCAGAAAAAGATTACAAAGGGAAGGTATATTTAATATTACATGTTTTGACAGCAGTGAGAATTTTATTTACACAACATTGGAAAAATGAGGAAACTCTTACAGTTGAAAATATGAATGCCTCTTTCTTACCATGGTAAGGGGACGGGCTGTGATGCAAAACATTAGCAGCCGTTGCACTGCCGCCTGCACTGCTTGCTTGGAGCTGGTTTGGAAAAGGAAAAAATGCAGCCGAATTAGGTGGGACACGCCCTACCCAGATCCCTCCAAATGGGTCTCCCTATGGTAGCCTCCCCGCTGAAAAGTGCTTCTCGCTTCTCCTCTACCTGCATGCTGTTACAGTCTCTGCACTCAGGTAGCGGCCAGTGGCCCTAGGTAGTGACATCTTGTTGGTCTTGGAGGGTGCAAAAGCATGCAGGTAGAGAAGTGGGAAGCGCTTTTCACACCCTCAGCTCATTCTCTGCAAGAAAGAGCGGGCGCTCGGAAGAGTGGGCTCCGTTTGGGTGGGCGATCACTTTTGGGTCATGTAGTTTAGTGGGGAGGCTACCAAAAGGAGACCCGTTCGGAGGGATCTGGGTGGGGCATGTCTCGCCTAATTCGACTGCATTTTTTCCCTTTCCAAACCAGCTCCAAGCAAGCTGTGCAGGCGGTGGTGCAAGAGCTGTTGAAGTTTGTGCACCACAGCCCGTCTCCTTACCATGGTAAGAAAGAGGCATTCAGTGAAATCAGGAGCTTTGCCGCCGACCCTGATGTCACCAGAGGCCTTCCCAGGATGGCTAGTATGTGTCCAGCCAGCCAGCCAGGCCTGCCCCCCTCCCATGGCAGACTACCTTGATTCTGGGCAGCACAGCACCAGGGGCAGCCAGCCAGGCCTGCCACCCTCCCCAGGCCTCCCCCCACCGCAGCCCTTCTTCCTGAGCAGCACGGTACGGCATGGCACCACCAGCAGCAGCCAGCCAGTCATGCCATCCCCCCAGGCCCTCACTCCCCACAGCAGCCCACCTGCAACTTACAAAAAATTAGGAAGGCGATGGCAGCCAAGCGGGCGAGGAGCAGAGCAGCTGGGCCTGGGCCAGGTGGTTTGGGCAAGCAGCGACTGATAGCAAGCAAGGAGAGCAATAAGAAAGCATCCAACTGTTCAGCTTCGCACGTGTGGTAAGAGGAGCTGCCCAGTGGGCATGCATGCGGCGGGAAACAAACTTTCAGTTTCTGGTGCACGTATGCACACTGGCCAGCTAGTCTGATGATCTGAGCTTCGGGTTGCGAACCCGGAAGAGGAATGGCCGACACCGCGTGAGCCCACCTCCAGCACTTCTCTGCCATCGCCCTTGCCTCTTAGCGCCCCCCTGCCACCCCCCTTGCCTCTTAGTGCCCCCCTGCCACCCCCCTTGCCTTTTAGCGCCCCCCTAAGTCAGCCCACCGCCCCCCAGGGGGCAGTACCACCCACTTTGGGAAACACTGCAATAGTGGATATTAAAAAAGATTATAAGAATAACAAGAAAAACAAAAAGAAGAAAGATATATTACCAAAAGACTTCTTTAATATGGCAGCAGAATTAAAATTGCAAGATGTATGGAGAGAAATGCACAATGAAGAGAGCCAATATACATTTTATTCACACCCACATCAATCCTAGTCCAGGATTGATATGGCCTGGATGACAACTGAAATTCGGACAGGATTAGAAGAAGTAGAAATGAATGGGCAGATCATAATCCATGAATTATAAAATGGAAAGGACAAAAAAGGCTTAAAAGATGGACAATGAATCAAAATTTATGTAAAGACAAAGAATACAAACGGATGCTAGAAAATGAGTTGAATATATTCTTTAGTGTAAATAAAAAAGAGGATACCTCAATACAAAAGCATACATCCAAGGACTGACAATGGCTTATAATGCGAGGAAAAAGAAGGAAAGGAAATGTCAACAAGAAAAATTACAAGAAGAACTTAAAAAAGCAGAAAGTAAATTACAGGAAGATCCCCAAAATAAAAAAAATAAAAGAGGAATGGAATATCATTAAACATAAAATAAATTTAACAATTCAAAAGGAAATAGCCCAGAAAATAAAGATGGCAAAACAAAATTATTTTGAACATGTGAACAAACCGGGAGATGGTTGGCTTATAAATTAAAAAAAGAAAAAGATAAAAGAATGATATATCAATTAAAAGATGAAAATGGGATAATGCAATACAGCAGGGAGGATAAAAAGAAAATTATTCAAAAGTTTTTCTCAAATTGTCAGGAAGATATAGAAGAAGAAAAAGTCAAAAATTACATAGAGGGAACAAATTTGAGTAAAATTACAGAGGAACAACAAGAAATATTAAACAGGCTGATAACGGTGACAGAATTTGAAATGATATTGAAAAAACAAAAAAACAAAAAAACACTTGGCCCAGATGAATTATCAGTGGAGATATACAAAAACACCCAAGAAATGCTGGGAGGGATGATGTTGGAAATATTTAATGAGGCTCTGGAAGAGACAAATATACCAAAAACATGGACAGAAGCAATAATTACTCTTATTCCCAAAGAAGACAAGGACCATCAACAAATACAAAATTATAGACCGATTTCATTACTAAACACTGTTCAAAAATTTGAACAAATATATACATTCAGATCAAAATGGATTTTTGCCAGGCCGACAAATCAAAAATAACATGAGAACAATAATAAATACTTTAGAATTCTACGAAACACATTCGGAAAAACAAGCTTCACTGGTTTTTCTTGATGCCCAAAAGGCATTCAACAATTTGAACTGGAAATTTATGATAAACCAATTGAAATTCATGGAATTTAGAATCAAATTTTAAAAAATTATTGAAAATATTTATACAAAACAAACAGCAAGGGTAATTAAAAATAACATTAGACTAGACTAGACTAGACTAGACTAGACTAGACTAGACTAGACTAGACTAGACTAGACTAGACTAGACTAGACTAGACTAGAATAGAATAGAATAGAATAGAATAGAATAGAATAGAATAGAATAGAATTTTTTATTGGCCAAGTGTGATTGGACACACAAGGAATTTGTCTTGGTGCATATGCTCTCAGTGTACATAAAAAGAAAAGATACATTTGTCAAGAATCATAAGATACAACACTTAATGATAGTCATAGGGTACAAATAAGCAATCAGGAAACTATCAATATAAATCGTAAGGATACAAGTAACAAAATTACATACAGTCATAAGTGGAAGGAGATGGGTGGTGGGAACGATGAGAAGATTAATAGCAGTGCAGACTTAGTAAATAGTTTGACAATGTTGAGGGAATTATTTGTTTAGCAGAGTGATGGCGTTCGGGGAAAAAACTGTTCTTGTGTCTAGTTGTTCTGGTGTGCAGTGCTCTATAGCGTTGTTCTGAGGATAGGAGTTGAAACAGTTTATGTCCAGGATGCAAGGGGTCTGTAACAGTGGTGGGTTGCTACTGGTTCTCCCCGGTTCTGGAGAACCGGTAGTGAAAATTTTGAGTAGTTCAGAGAGTCGGTAAATACCACCTCTGCCTGGCCCCACCCCCAATCTATTCGCTGCCTCCCGACTCCCAGCTGATCGGCTAGAAGGAAAAAAATCAGGGCTCACTTGACAAAGAAGAGAAGGAAAAAAACAAGACACCATCGCTTTAAATTGAGAAGCCAAGAAGCCTCCCAACTGATCGGCTAGAAGGAAAAAATCAGGACTCCTTCTGAGCAAGGGGAGAAAAAAAAAGACGCCGTCGCTTTAAATTGACAAGCCAAGAAGCAGCTACTGGAAGGAGGTTTTTATTTGCAGAAGCGAAGTGACAGTCAGCAGTTCGTTTCTGGGTCAGCTGAACAACAAACTGGATAAGAGGAGGGATTCTTATATGGTTCTATGTTTTTGAAGTTTTGGGGTTTGTGCAACATGGGCTTTGTGTTTCTAAAAAGGCTTGGGCGATTTCCATTGTGAAATATCCAGTCTTGAACTTCCGGCTTCCACTTTCAATTATCTCTAAGCACCGGTAGCTGTTTTCTTCTTACAAATTTTCCTTTATGCAGCTGGCAGGAATGTGGAATGAGTATCAGGCAGGTTCCTTGTTAGCAGCTTGATTTTTCCTTGCTTTTCTTATGAGTAATATTTTATTTGGGGAAATGAAGAGGGGGGAGTTTGATTCCTTCCCAGAGCAGGTTAGTGGGGTGGGGAGGGAATGGAGATTTTGCAATATCCTTCCCCTGTCACGCCCGCCATGCCACACCTACCAAGCCACACCCACAGAACCAGTAGTAAAAAAATTTGAAACCCACCACTGCATAAGTCCATCTTAATATGCTATTCCTGGTATGTGATGTTTTGTATACATACAGAGAAAGAAGCACTCTTGTAATCTTTGACTTTTAGGCTTGCTGTCAAACATCAGTCATAATACTAATGACTGTTTTGAACAATATGCAGGTTGTATTACACGAATGGCTATTTTATATGTGAAATTATGACTGAAATATTTCTGCACCTATATTGTTTCACACTGTCACGAAGTTTCTCCTTAGTTTTAGGTTGCTTCTCTCTTTTTGTTCAGTTTCCATCCATTGCTTCTTGTTTTGCCTTCTGGTGCTTTGGAAAATACATTGCCCACCCCACCCACCTTCTTTCTGACAATCCCTTAAAAACCTCTTGCCTATCACACTCTTGGGCAAAGCATGTGAGCCATTTCCTCCTTTCAGTGGTCCATGAAAGTGCATCTATAGTATGTAGATAATAAAGTTGAAAAAAGGTGAACAACATTTTTACAGAACTATAGATATGTTGAGGCTGGGTGTGACAAGGAATGGCTGGGAGGGGAAGGGCCAGATGAGGCACCCTTGACATGAGTTGGCCACGCCTACCCAGTCATATGACCATCAAGCCACGCCCACAAAACAAGCCACCCCACAGAACCAATAGTAAAAAAATTTAGAACCCACCCCTGGTCTGTAAATATTTTCACAGCCCTCCTTTTGACTCATGCAGTATACAGGTCCTCAATGGAAGGCAGGTTGGTAGCAATTGTTTTTTCTGCAGTTCTAATTATCCTCTGAAGTCTTTGTCTGTCTTGTTGGGTTGCAGAACCAAACCAGACAGTTATAGAGGTGCAAATGACAGACCCAATAATTCCTCTATAGAATTGGATCAGCAGCTCCTTGGGCAGTTTGAGCTTTCTGAGTTGGCGCAGAAAGAAAATTTTTTGTTGTGCTTTTTTGATGACATTTTTGATGTTAGCTGTCCATTTTAGATCTTGTGATATGGTAGAATCTAGAAATTTGAAGGTCTCTACTGTTGATACTGTGTTGTCTAGTATTGTGAGAGGTGGAAGTATGGAAGGATTTCTCCTAAAGTCTACCACCATTTCTACGGTTTTGAGTGTTCAGTTCCAGGTTGTTCTGGTCACACCACGAGGCTAGTTGTTCAACCTCCCGTCTGTATGTGGATTCATCATTGTCTCAAATGAGACCAATCACTGTTGTGTCATCTGCGAACTTCAGTAGTTTGACAGATGGATCATTAGAGATGCAGTCATTGGTATACAGAGAGAAGAGAAGTGGGGAGAGTACACAGCCTTGGGGGGGCCTGTGCTAATTGTACAGGTATCTGATACGATTCTGCTTAGCTTCACCTGCTGCTTCCTGTTTGTTAGGAAGTTTATGTTCCACTTACAAGTGTGTTCAGGTACCTGTAGCTTAGTTAGAAGTGTGTCTGGAATGATGGTATTGAATGCTGAACTAAAGTCTACAAAGAGGACCCTTGCATAGGTCTTTGGAGATTCAAGGTGTTGTAGGATGTAGTGCAGAGCCATATTAAAAGCATCATCTGTCGATCTATTTGCTCGGTATGCAAATTGCAAGGGGTCTAACAGCGGATCCGTGTTGGTTTTCATTACAGAACAATTTGACATAACAAAGGGGTGAGACAAGGATGCCCACTCTCTCCACTTCTATTCATATTAACTTGAGAAACACTTCTCAAGAAAGTTAGATAGGATCAAGAAATAAAAGGGTTAAAAATAAAGAAAGAAGAATATAAGGTCCAGGCTTTTGCTGATGATCTGGTGTTTATTGTGGAAGAACCATTAGAATCAGGACCAAAATTGATTAAAAAAATAGAAGAATTTGGTGAAGTAGCAGGACTCAAAATAAACAAAAATAAATCTAAATTATGAACCAAAAATCTTACAAAGAAACAAGAGAAAGAATTAGAATGTAGTACAAAAATACAAAATAACCAAGAAAAAAAAATATTTAGGGATTTGATTTACTGCAAGATGCTCCTCAATTAAGGAGGACAATTATGATAAATTGCTACAGCAAATAAAAAAAGATTTAGAAGATTGGAAAAACTTACAGATCTCACTTATGGGAAGGATCGCCACGATTAAAGTTAATATTTTGCCCAAAATACTATTTCTATTCCAAGTTATACCAGTAAAATTAGAGAAAAACTTTTTTGAAATCTTAAATAAAATAGTTATCAAATTTATATGGCCTAGAAGAAGACCAAGAATTAGACTTAAATTTCTACAAGATACAAAAGATAAAGGAGGAGTAGCACTCCCAGAATGGGAAATATATTATCAAGCCTCTTGTATAACTTGGCTGAAAGAGTGGATTGAGTTAAGGGGAAAAAAGAATACTAGCAATTGAGGGACATGATCTGCAAGCAGGATGGCATGCATTCCTTTGGGACGAAAAATATAAAACATAGTTATTTTAGAAGACATATACTAAGGAATGCATTGCTATTAATTTGGTTAAAAATAAAAAAACTAGCACTACACTAAAATACCAATTTGGATCTCACCTATAGAAGCAATAAAACATCCAAATTTAACTGAATGGGATAAGATAATAACATATAGAGATATACTAAAAGAACAAGGAAATTTGAAATCAAAACAGGAATTGGAACATGATCTTAATAGAGAAACTGATTGGTGGACATACATGCAAATTCAGTCAAAATATAAAGAAGACACAAAATTATATGAAGTACAGAACGAACAAAATGAATTGGATAAAATTACACAAGGGACAGAGGAGAAATTAATTAGTAGGATATACAAATTTTTACTGCGATATAAGATGGAAGAAGAAATAGTTAAAGATACAATGATCAAATGGGCAAAAAATATTAATCATACAATAGAATTGGAGAGTTGGGAAAAATGTGGCAAATAAATACAAAATTAACTATGTCCGTGGCATACGAGGAAAACCAGTTGAAGATGTTCTATAGATGGCATCTACCTCCGGCCAGAATTGCGAAGATGTTTCTGACTAAATCTACAGTATGTTGGAAATGTAATAAGAGCTACGGAACATATTACCATCTTTGGTGGACGTGTCCGACTGCAAAAAAATTCTGACCTAAGATTAAAGAATGGTTAGAAAAAATAACAGAGGGGCCTATGGATGGAAAACCAGAGATGTTCTTATTAGGAATATTTACTGAAAAATACACCAAAGAAATAAAATATTTGATCTTACATATTATTACAGCTGCACATATATCATACGCACAAAATTGGAAAAGGGAAAATATACCAACAGAAGAAGATGGATAAAAAATCCATCATGTGCCGTGATGGATAAATTAACAAAAGAGCTCACAGAAAAGGAAGATACAGAATTTATTTATTTATTATTTATTTATTTATTATTTAAACTTGTATGCCGCCCTATCTTCGAAAGGACTCAGGGCGGCTCACAACAATAAAAACAAGCAAAAACAATATTAAAATACCCAATAGGATTATAAAAGACCATTAAAATCCCCTTTAAAACCCCTTCAGTCCAAACCAGCCAGGCGAAATAACCATGTTTTAAGGTTGCTATATAATATGAAACAAATGGTATAATTGGCTAGAGACTAGAAATAATGGATAATAAAAATAGGGGTAAATTTGAAAATGGAAAGAATGAATATGACAATGTATAGAATGTATAAAATTAATATGATTGTCAAGAGGTATAATAGAATTAAAAGAGAATGGGACAAGAAGAAAATGGAATAGTATAAAGGGAAATGGGGGAGAATGTAAATATTAGAAGATGGCCACCACGAAATAGCTGTAAAAAGAGTGTGTGTATATATATATATATGTGTGTGTGTGTGTGTGTGTATGTTTTGTGTATATCATATTGTATAATAATAATAGTAGTAATAATAATAATAATAATAATAATAATAATAATAATAATAATGAAAAAGAAAATATAATCAAAAAAATATTGTGCAGAAATGGATAGGTTAACATTAAAAATAAAAGAACAAAGACACATAATATTTTTTAACTTGGGATTTGTTTTATCAATGGTTAGATAATAAAGGTAGAAATTAGAAGTTGGAAGAATACTATTCTATACAAGTAAATAATATTATTACTACTATTATTATGTATATGTAAAAAGACCCAGACAATACACTGTTTACTAAATACTTATATATGTTAAAGAAAAACGTATAAATAAAAATAAATAAAAAACAGACTGGCAGAAGTAATTAAATTGTTCAACCTATTATAATTTTTTTTATTTATCTGTTTGTGATATAAATACTTCAAAGATAAAATACGTAATGCTTCCAGGATTATTTTTAAATCTCAAGGTGCATAACTTTCTTTTTTTTGACAGCTAGGAAATATTTTCATCGTGGACTATGAACTTCTAGATGATGTTGAAGTCAATAAGACAGACCCCTGCACAGCACAGTATTTGGCTGCTCCTATCTGTTTATTGTATAAGAATTTAGAGAATAAAATTCTCCCTATTGCAATTCAGGTAATTTTGGTTTTATCCAATTAAAATAACATTTTGGTTGTTGTTGAAGATATTAACTATTTTATTAAATCTTTCAGATAAATCAAGCTCCTCAACAAAGCAATCCTATTTTCCTTCCATCTGATGCTAAATATGATTGGTTATTAGCCAAAATATGGGTACGTTCTTCTGATTTCCATATACATCAAACTGTGACTCATCTGCTTCGGACTCACTTAATTTCAGAAGTTTTTGCAGTGGCTATGTTCCGACAATTGCCTGCAGTCCATCCTCTCTTTAAGGTGGGTTATTAAAATACTAAAATAAGATACATTATTTTATAATCTATATTATAAAGCCAATTTCATATAGTGGTTAAGGCAGTAGACTGAAAACCAAGAAAAAGGGGGGGGGTGTATTATGTTCTTCATAATCCTATATCCGAGCATCTCGAGCATTACAGTGATAGTAGCTTATACCAGTTCATTGAGTTATGATTGAACTAGTAGTCTCAACTAGTCAGTTAGCAACTGTTCAACATTATAAAGGACCTACCTGGGGGTAATTATGACCTGGTTTTGAAATTCCAATGGCATTCGGAAATGCAGCTGCATTTACTGCTGTTTGCAGTGTTCCATGGTCATGTGACCATGTTTTATGATGGTTTTGGGTGAAAACTGGCAGTTGCTTCCCTTTTTTTGGCAAAACCAGCCCATAGCGAAACATGTATTCACTTAACAATGTTCACTAAACAAGGGTGCCACCAAAAAATCATAAAATCAGGTCCGTATACATTCAGCCATATCCACCTAACAACTACAGTGACTCAGAGGTGTATGTGTATTATGTATCTATGAGTCATTCCTGGTTCATGGTGACTGCCTGGACAAATCCCTGTATTTTCTTAGAAGAAGGGTGGCTATGTGTGTGTGTATATATACACACACTGTATATGAGATACCATATTTTTCGGAGTATAAGACACACTTCCCCCCCCCCAAAAGAGGGTGAAAATTTGGGTGTGTCTTATACACCGAATGTAGCCAAAAACACGAGACACGGAGGAGCCGATGGTCTGTGGCAATCCCTGCAGCCTGGAACAGCTGATTGGGGGTATTCTGGGAGGCCAATCCACCCGCCAATCAGCTGCTCATACTGAATCAGGCTGCAATAATGTGCTGAAGCTGACCTGGCTGTTCGCTATTTGCTGCAAGGACGTGTCAGAGTTTGCAGCAGTAATCACATCCAGAAAGCACACAGAAGTAACTAATACAGCAAGATTCAATAACTTCTCTTTATATATAATATAACACATGAAGTAAATATACAATACCAAAAACAGATTTTCCAGCATGGTAGTAAATACAGGCAAAACACAAGCAGAGGAGAGGAGTTTCAGTTTTAGTTTAAGAGCTCAGCAAATCATGCACCTTTAGTACAGAACAGTTGAGCTAAGCCACACCCAGGCTCCTTGCTATCTCCTTCCTTGTTGCTCACACAGCAAATACTGTTTCAATTTCAATTTAAACTGAGTGTCAGGGTTCTGACGGATGCTCTAATTAAATCATGAGTCTCGAGCCAAGCTTCAAAAGAAATCCAGTCGTTTATTAGGAGCTTCATGTCAACACATTCCCAAGTGAAGCCAGCTCTGACCCTACGTAATTGCCAAGCCGAGTTGCCTGATCGTCAGAGGCTTTTTTTTACCTTTTAAAAGCGTTTTTTCTACAACCTCTTCGGCCGAAGAGCCTCTGATGCCCACGCAGCTCAGTTGGGCATGGGGCGGGGGGCAGGGATTTTTGCTACCAGTTTTCCGGTTCTTTTTGCTACTGGGGAAGAGCAGAGGTCTAGTACTAGTAGCGCCAGAAAGAGTGAAGCGACTGGGCCAAAGCTGAAAGGACGCTCAGCTGTGGATGCATCTGGTGGTGAAAGGAAAATCCGATACTGTAAAGATTTTTTCTCCATAAGAATGTGGAATGTAAGATCCATGAATAAAGGCAAGCTGGACGTGGTCAAACAAGAGAACTGAACATCAACATCTTAGGAATCAGCAAATTAAAATGGACAGGAATGGGTGAATTTAATTCAGATGACCATCAGGTATACTACTGCGGGCAAGAATCCCTCAGAAGAAATGGAGTAGCCTTCATAATCAATAAAAGAGTAGGAAAAGAAATACTGGGATACAATCCCTAAAATGACAGAATGATCTCAGTTCGAATCCAAGGCAAACCATTCAATATCACAGTAATCCAAATCTATGCCCCAACCACTGGTGCTGAAGAGGATGAAATGGACCAGTTTTATGAAGCCCTACAGCACCTTATAGAATTAACATCAAAAAATGATGTCCTTATCATCATGGGGGATTGGAATGCTAAAGTAGGAAGCCAAAAGATAACTGGAATAACAAGCAAGTACAAAATGAAGCAGGGCACAGACTGATAGAATTCTGTCAAGATAATACAATGGTCATAGCAAACAATCTTTTCCAACAACCCAAGAGACGACTCTACACATGGACATCACCAGACAGTCAACTCAGAAATCAGACTATGTGCTCTGCAGCCAAAGATGGAGAAGCTCTATACAGTCAGTAAAAACAAAACCAGGAGCTGACTGTGGCTCAGATCATGAGCTTCTCGTTGCAAAATTTAAGAAAGTAGGGAAAAGCACTAGGCCACTCAGGTATGAACTAAATCATATCCCTGATGAATATACAGTAGAGGTGACAAATAAATTTAAGGAATTAGATCTGATAGACAGAGTGCCTGAAGAACTATGGACGGAGGTTCACAACATTGTACAAGAGGTAGCAACTAAAACCATCCCAAAGAAAAGGAAATGCAAGAAAGCAAAATGGCTGTTTGAGGAAGCTTTGCAAATAGCTGAGGAAAGAAGGGAAGCGAAAGGCAAGGAAGAAAGAGAAAGATACACCCAATTGAATGCAGAATTCCAGGGAATAGCTAGAAGAGATAAGAATGCCTTCTTAAATGAACAGTGCAAAGAAATAGAAGAAAACAATAGAATAGGAAAGACCAGAGATCTCTTCAAGAAAATTGGAGATATGAAGGGAACGTTTCATGCAAAGATGGGCATGATAAAGGACCAAAACTGCAGGGACCTAACAGAGGCAGAAGAGATTAAGAAGAGGTGGCAAAATTACACAGAAGAATTATACAAGAACGAGCGTAACATCCCTGATAACCACGATGGGGTGGTCACTGACCTCGAGCAAGACATTCTAGAGTGTGAACTCAAATGGGCCTTAGAAAATCTGAGCAACAACAAAGCTAGTGGAGGTGACAGTATTCCAGCTGAGCTATTCAAAATCTTAAAAGACGATGCAGTAAAAGTGCTATACTCAAATTGCCAGCAGATTTGGAAAACTCAATAGGGGCCACAGGATTGGAAAAGGTTAGTTTACATTCCAATTCCAAAGAAAGGCAATGCCAAAGACTGTTCAAACTATCGCACCACTGCACTCATTTCACATGCTAGTAAGGTTATGCTTAAAATCCTACAAGCTAGGCTCCAGCAATATGTGGATCGAGATCTACCAGAAGTACAGGCAGGATTTCGAAGAGGTAGAAGAACTAGAGATCAAATTGCCCACATACACTGGATCATGGAGAAAGCTAGGGAGTTCCAGAAAAACATCTACTGCTTTATTGACTATGCTAAAACCTTTGATTGTGTGGATCACAACAAATTGTGGCAAGTTCTTAAAGAGATGGGAGTACCAGACCATCTTATTTGTCTCTTGAGAAATCTATATGCGGGTCAAGAAGCAACAGGGAGAACTGGACACAGAACCACTTGATTCAAAATTGGGAAAGGAGTCCGGCAAGGCTGTATACTGTTGGCCCTGCCTATTTAACTTATATGCAGAGCACATCATGAGAAAGGCGGGACTAGATGAATCAAAAGTTGGAATTAAGATTGCCGGGAGAAATATCAACAACCTCAGATATGCAGATGATACCACTCTAATGGCAGAAAGTGAAGAGTAACTAAAGAGCCTCTTAATGCTGGTGAAGAAGGAGAGTGCAACTCAACATTAAGAAAACTAAGATCATGGCATCCGTCCCTCTCAGTTCCTGGCAAATAGATGGGGAAGAAATGTTGGTATTGACAGATTTTATTTTCCTGGACTCCAATATCACCACAGATGGAGACTGCAGCCAAGAAATTAAAAGAGGCTTGCTCCTGGGGAGAAAAGCTATGGCAAATCTAGACAGCATACTAAAAAGCAGAGACATCACCCTGCCAACAAAAGTGCATATAGTCAAGGCTATGGTTTTCCCAGTTGCATTGTATGGCTGTGAAACTTGGACCATAAGAAATGCTGAGTGCCAAAGAATTAAGGCCTTTGAACTATGGTGCTGGAGAAGACTCC
This sequence comes from Pituophis catenifer annectens, assembly GCF_029215685.1. NCBI lineage: Eukaryota > Metazoa > Chordata > Lepidosauria > Squamata > Colubridae > Pituophis > Pituophis catenifer. The sequence continues at coordinate 102,340,920 of NW_027256883.1, read as the reverse complement.
TGCAAGTCCCTTGGACTGCAAGGCAATCAAACCGATCAGTCCTAGAGGAGATCAACCCTGACTGCTCTTTAGAAGGCCAGATCCTGAAGATGAAATTCAAATACTTTGGCCACCTAATGAGAAGGAAGGACTCACTGGAAAAGAGCCTAATGCTGGGAAAGATTGAGGGCAAAAGAAGAATGGGATGACAGAGAATGAGGAGGCTGGATGGAGACACTGAAGCAGTAGGTGTGAGCTTAAATGGACTCCAGAGGATGGTAGAGGACAGAAAGGCCTGAAGGAACGTTGTCCATGGGGTCGCGATGGGTCAGACACGACTTTGCAACTAACAACAACAACAGACCTTCTCACCCACCTGGAATGGCCGTTGTGGGGCTCGGTGTTTGTCTGCCTGTTTCTTATAGGTTTGTGCTGCTTTTGCTAGCTCTTTCTTGACATTCTCCTAGGTTGCTGTCAACGTTGGCATCCAGTCAATCAAGCTGATTGAGGAGTGGGGGGGGTCCCTTGGATATTCAGGCATTGGGACGAAATCCATGCCGCTCACTACTTTGAATGGAGTTAGTCCCGTGCTACTGTGAACAGCATTATTGTACGCAACCTCAGCGAAAGGCAGGAGGTCTGCCCAATTGGATTGCTGATAGTTCACGTAACACCTCAGGTACTGTTCTACCATGACATTCAGTCTTTCTGCCCACCCTCCATGAAAAGTACTTGGGTGAAAAGCCAAGCTAAGGCCTTGGGACGACCCTCCCTTCAGAACTTAGCCATGAACTGGACCCCTCTGTCTGAGATAATTCTCCATGGCACTTCATGCAGGTGGTAGACAGTCCAGATCACCGTGTTCCCTCCACTTTTTGGCAACTCCACTATAAAGTCCATTGCGATTTCCTCCCATGGCCTTGTTGGTTCTCCCACTAGACTGCGGAGTGGGTCAGAAGTGGGATGATCCAGCTCGTCTGGCCAATCACTGAGTTGGATAATCTTGGCCACACCTCCTTAGGCCTCCATTACTTCCAGTTTATTCGACTCAGTGGTTCTGACCAGACGCTTCGCTGAGTCTCTCACTTCTGACGATTTGAGTTCGTGATTCCACTGTTTGGGGCTTGCTGGCAAAGTTTGCAGTTTCGGCTGGAAACGCTGCCTCAGCACTTCGGCTGCCTCCATTGCCTCCAAAACACCTGAGGGATGTGAGTTGCTTCTACTTTTCAGCCCCCTACGTTTTTTTCTTTAGCGCTGTGCGTGCGGGCCATTCCAGTTTCGGCTGGAAATGCCGCCACCGTGCTCTGCTGGGAGCCGCCGCCTCAGCGCTCATCAGCTGAGAGGCGCAGAGAAAGTGAAGGTGCGCCGCGGAACACAGCGTGCTCCTTTCCGGCTGTCTTTGCCGCCGTCGTCCTTCCCAGCGCTCAGGGAAGGCGACGATTACAGCGGAACGACTCTTTGCTTGGCGTGGGAGGTTGTTTCAGCTTCCCCGCCATTTTTCCGCCGCAATCAGTTTCTGCCGCCGCCATTTCTGCCACCGCCATTTCTAACGCCTCCGATTTGGACGCTGCCCTTTCTGTCCTCGTCGCTGGAGCAACGATCCTTTGGGCCCAAGTTTTAAGTACCTGCAGAAACGGTGAGCAATTCGCTGACCTTTATTGTGAACTCGGGGCCTTATTTGCCAATGTGCTGTTTGTTTCTGTTGCAAGCATAATTAGTGCAGACTAGCTTGCAATTGATTGGCGGCCATTTTGACAAACCCTGGTTCTCCTACGCAGGGCAGCCATTTTATCCTCATGACAGGGCAGAATGCCTTCTGTCATATCGTGTGAGTTATGACGGCCATTTTGCTGGACTGGTTTTTTTGCCCAGCAACTAATTTAAGGCTCTCTGTTGGGCTCCCTGCCTGTTGCCTAATGCTATCAGCGTTGCAAGGATATTGAGGCTATTGTCATGCACCTTTAATAAAATAATAATAATAATAATAATAATAATAATAATAATAATAATAATAATAATATACACTAATTAATAATAATCTTGTTCCATTTCCGCACAGATCTTCTACCATGGCTGAATCTTCTGGCAAGTCCGATTCGGGCCAGAAGGCTTCTTCAAAATCAGGCCATTCCAAAAAATCTCACCAGCATGGCTCTGATAGGCCTGTCCAAGCACTTAGTGCTAAGCCAACTCTGGACAAGGGAGTAGATCAGGGTGCTTCGGATGAGGTTGATTTAACTAGAGCCCTATCACCAGAGGGACAGGACAATATATCCTCAGATTCCCCTGGTCCTTCAGATAGACAACAGGGGGATCCCTTTGATTGCACCATCTCTACTCAGGATCTTCCAGCAACTAAGCCACCTAAGTCAGACCTAGAAAACCTTCCAGAATCTGTTCAGCTGTTAATTGCCAAGGCCATATCTCATGGCATTCAGGCCGGTATCAGGGAGCACCGTTCTGCTTCCCTGGTCTCAGAAAGCCTCCGCTCGAGGATATCTCAGGGTTCCCCTGATGCCAGTCTCACTGGGTCTCCTGACCATTCCCCAGCCAGATCTAGGGGCAGTGTAGATGTTGAACTGGGGGATGAAAATCAGAGAGAAGTGGATCTCTCTGATGATGAATCACCTGCTCCAGATGTGCCGGCGTTTACGGGGTTATTTCCTCAGGGACTGTTTAAATCACTTCTTCACAAGGCCAAGATAACTTCAGGTCTTCTAGATCCCATTTCAGAGGTTGCAGCCCCTTCCGCATCCACTCCTCAGGGCATTTTTTCTGAACCGGTCGCGGAACAAGTCTTTGTTCCCACGCCAAAACTCTTTACTGATGTGGTTTGTAAACAATGGATTAATCCAACTTCTCTCCCTACTCCCAGTGGATACGACCGCCAAAACTTCAACATGGATCCTTCCTTGACCAACCTTCTACAAGTGCCTGTTGTCGACGGTCCGGTAGCGGCACTGTCTTCCTCATCTCATTTTCTCTCAGGGGACGCTTCGGAGGAACTCAAGCCGGAGGACCGTAAGTTTGAGTCATCTTTCAAGAAAACTCACCAAGCCTCAGCATGGGCGATCCAGGCAGCCACGGCGGCCTCGTTCTTTTCCCGGTCATCATTGCTATGGCTCCAACAATTATAATCCCGCTTGCCAGTGCACGATGTCAGAGTCCACCAGGACTTAAATAAGATAATTGCTGCAACTCAATTTGCTTCAGATGCCACCCTAAATGCGGCCAAATATGCTTCATGGGCTATGGCTTCCTCTATTACCTCCCGACGTCTATTATGGCTGAGACCTTGGGCCGCTGACCTTAAGACCAAATGGCGCCTGGCATCCACTCCGTATTCGGGGTCTAAATTATTTGGCGATCCCCTTGAACCATTATTAGTGGAGGATAGGGATAAAAGGAAGGTCTTACCTTCTATCACTAGAAGGGCTGATCGTCGAGCTACCCCCTACTACCGTAGGCAAACGGCTCGCAATGTTCCACAGGAGGGTACCAGTCAGAGGGCTTACTCTCAGGGATCCTTTCGTTCCCAGGACAGGGGTTCCTTTTGGGATAGACCCAAATCTTTCGCTCCACCGAAACGGCCCTTTCGTGAGGCTGGCGGACGCCAGTTCCGCCGCTAAAAATGACTCGCCCTTGACAGCGCCCATTGGGGGAAGGCTGAGCCTGTTTCTCTCCGAATGGGCTCGCAGTACAACCGACCAATGGGTTCTTCATACAATAGAATTCGTCCTCCTGTTGGAGTTCCGCTCCAGCCCCCCAAGCCACTTCGTACCTTGCCCTGTCTCCAATTCCCCCAGTAAGTGTCGTCTCATGTAGCTTGCCATTCAACACCTCCTGGAGATCAACGTAGTGGAAGAAGTTCCACGCAATCAATGGAGACAGGGATTTTACTCGATTCTTTTCGTGGTACCGAAGCGCTCTGGGAGCTGGAGGGCGATTCTAAACCTAAAATCCCTGAACACTCAGTTAGTGTACCGCAAATTTAAAATGAGTACACTGAAATCTATACTAGAGGGGATAAGGCCCGGGGACTTCCTAGCCTCAATCGATCTCTCCGAAGCGTACCTTCATATTCCCATAGCGCTGGCTCACCGGCGGTACCTTCGGTTCAGCTACGCGGGGCGCCATCTACAATACTGTGCCCTTCCGTTTGGGCTGGCATCTGCACCGCGCAGCTTCACCAAGATCCTGGCAGCCCTTATAGCCCACCTAAGATCTGTCCCTGTCCGGATTCAGGCTTATCCAGACGATATTTTAATACAAGCTTCGTCCCTCCAGAAAGCCAGAGCCGACGTGCTTCTCATGTTGCAGATATTGCAGGATCACGGGTTCCTAGTCAACAGACCCAAGAGTCAGTTGGACCCTCAAACTCGCCTGACTCATCTAGGGGCGATCATAGACACTCAGGTAGGACAGGTATTCCTTTCAACCGAAAGGAAAGACAGTCTCAGGTCCCTGATTCCCAATCTCTTACGAGACCCAACTGTTTCCAAGCTAGACCTATCGCACCTTCTGGGGAAACTAGTGTCCTGCACAGGTATTGTACCCTGGGCTCGGCTACACGCCCACAGCCTTCAATGGCTGTTACTCCCACATCAACGAAAAATGACAGCAGCCTCCCGGTCCAGGATCAGGGTACCCCTCTCGGTGCGCCGATCCTTGCACTGTTGGCTTTCCCCGGCCCTGGACAAAGGGTGTGTCTTCTTGGACCTACAACCTCTGATTATGACTACCGACGCCAGCCTAACTGGATGGGGCGCACACCTGGGTCCCCAGGTGGCTCAAGGGCATTGGTCTCCAGTATCAATCTGCTGGAACTCAGAGCCATTCGCCTGGCCCTTCAGACCTTTCATCAAACTGTCCAGGGACATCATCTATTAGTTCTTACAGACAATGTGTCAGCGAAAGCCCACGTAAATCGCCAAGGGGGAACAAGGTCCAGGACCTTGATGCAGGAGGCTCTTCTTTTGGGGAGATGGGCAGAATCCCACCTACTTTCTCTCTGGGCGGATCACATCGCAGGGAAAGACAACCTCCGGGCGGACTATCTAAGCCGCACCACAATAGATGCATCGGAGTGGTGTCTCAACCCCGAGCTATTCCAAGACCTTTGCCTTCGATTCGATCGACCACAGGTGGACCTGTTTGCATCCCTGGAGAACACGCAGTTACAATGGTTCTTCACGCGTTACCCATCGCCGGGGACGGAGAACACGAATGTGCTCCGCTGCCCCTGGCCGCGAGAACTTCTTTATGCATTCCTGCCACTTCCACTAATCCCACTGGTACTTTGCAAGATCATTGCCAAGGAGGCGGACGTCGTCTTCGTCGCCCCTTATTGGCCAAGAAGACCGTGGTTCTCCGACCTCGTGGCCCTCTCGACGACGCGTCCCTGGCGATTCCCTCTGGAGAAGGTGTCCCTCAGCCAGAGGGCAATCGCCCATCCAGAGCCCCAGTGGCTGAATCTAACCGCTTGGCTCTTGAGGGGCTCCTCCTGAGGGAGGCGCGGTACTCTGAGGACGTCATCCGGGTGATGCAGGCTGACAAAAAGGAGTCCACCATCAGACTCTACAACATCACATGGAAGGTATTTATCTCGTGGTGCTCTGCGCACGAAATTAATCCATTGTCAGCTTCTGTCCCACAGGTGCTGGAGTTTCTCCATGATGGCTATCGCAAGGGACTGGCACACAATACTCTCAAGCGCCATGTTGCAGCCCTCACCATGGTGTTGTCGCCCAGGGATGGCGTGCCTCTGTCTCATCACCTTTCCATCCGGAGGTTTCTGCGTGGGGTCCGAAACCTTCGACCACCTGTAGTCCACCGATACCCCACGTGGGACTTGCTGCACGTATTGAAGGCTTTGACTGGGCCACCATTTGAACCTCTCCGTACTTCCACCCTTAGGTTCCTTACCATGAAAGTGGCCTTTCTGGTGGCCATAACTTCGGCTCGCTGCATTTCAGAACTAGCAGCCCTATCAGTCAGACCAGATTTATGCGTGATACACCCGGATAGGGTAATACTCCGATTGGACCCTGCCTTTGTGCCAAAAATTAACTCACGATTTCATCGTGAGCAGGAGGTCATCCTTCCTAATTTTTGTCCGAATCCCGTCCATCCCCTAGAGCACAAATGGCGCACCCTAGATGTTCGCAGGGCTTTAAAGATATATATTTCTCAGACTGCCTCCTCAAGACGCTCCGAGGCTCTCTTTGTTTCATTTCAACCTGCATCGCTGGGATCCAAGGTTTCCTCAGTCACCATAGGTTGTTGGATCCGTGCTTGTATTGCCAAAGCTTATGAATCACGATCTCTCCCCATTCCTTGTCACATTACCTCTCACTCCACGCGGAGTGCAGCTACCACCGCTGCTTGGGCCACGCAGGCCTCCCTCGAGGAAATTTGCCGGGCTGCTACCTGGACTACTCCTGTCCCATTTATCAAACATTACCGCTTGGACGTCTTCGCCTCAGCAGAGGCGGCTTTCGGCAGGAGGGTTCTCCAACAGGTACACCTGGCACCTCGGCTTCCTCCATCGTAGACTTCCCACCCGTAGGACTGACAAGCTTGGGTATGTCCCACTTCTGACCCACTCCGCAGCCTAGTGGGAGAAGAGGCGTTGGACTTACTGTGAACGCTCTTTCTCCAGAGGATGCGGAGTGGGTCAGCCCCTCCCATCTGCGATTACGATTGTTCTTTCTTTTGGCTAGAGATTGTTTTGCAGATCTGCCTTCGTCGAACAAACTGGAAGTAATTGGAGGCCTAAGGAGGCGTGGCCAAGATTATCCAACTCAGTGATTGGCCAGACGAGCTGGATCATCCCACTTCTGACCCACTCCGCATCCTCTGGAGAAAGAGCGTTCACGGTAAGTCCAACGCCTCTTCTGTTACCGGTTGCAGCAGTTTGGGGGGGTTTTCCTGGTCGTTTCTTCATTGTGGCACAGATAGTGCAACTTTTCACATAACTGTCCACATCAGGGGTGAAATCTACTTACCTTCCCTACATGGCATACAGTTTGGGTTTAGGCAGTTTTACCCCGGGGATGATTTCGATGGCACAGTCTGTCTCATGGTGGGGAGGTAGGACATCGCTCTTGGCATCGCTGAATACTTCCGCGAGGTCCTGATATTCTCTCGGGATCTGTTCGGCCTCTGGGGTTTTGTCGGAGGTGGCTGCCAGTTCTGGTGGACCCTTTGGGTGGGTTTCCTGCGTGGGCGGTGCTCCTATTTGCTGGTGTGGAGGGGGTTGGGGCCCCCTTGCTATCCTCAGCCATCAGCTGCCCCCTTGCCACCAGATGGTCGGGCCCCACTTGTCTAGCCAGGAGAGTCCCAGTATGACTGTGTCCGTCATTTTGGGGGCTATCATGAATCAAATTACTTCCCAGTAATTCGCTAGCTCTAGCTTTACTGGTTCGGTCAGGTGGGTGACATAGTCTCCCCCCAATAGGGACCCATCGACCTGTTTGAACCTGATTGGGTGGGCCAGTCTTTTCGCTCTGATCCCCAGTTTCAGAACCGTGGTTAGGTTGATCAAGCATCTAGTGCAGCCTGAGTCTATTAGGGCTTGAAAAGTTCCCCGGGTTCCTGTTTTGGGGGCTGTGAGGCGTATTGGGAAAACAAAAGGGTGGACTGGTTCACTCACCATTGGGTCATTTTCGCCCTCATCCTCGCTGTTGTAGGAGTCCAGTGACTGGCCGTCATTGCCTGGAGTTTCCCCCCTTCAGCTGGGTGGGGAGGGATCTCTGCAGCCTAGAGGGCCTTTCGGGACATGTCGGTAGTACGCCTGGGGCTTAGTTCCAGTCATGCCCTGGTTGGTGGCTCTGCTTTTGGTTTCAGGGCTGGGGTTGCGTATGCTGATGCCATGTTGCCTATCCCTGAATGTGCAAACGCACACACACAAACATGTGCACGGATCTGAGAGAGTTGAGCTGAGAGCCACATAGAGGCCCATCAGGCACAGAGGCAATGAGGGGGAGGAGGGGTCAAAATGGGAAGTCTCACAGCCATTTCCAGTGGGAAAAACAGGACAAAGCAGCATGGGGGAAATATTTTCCTTTGCTGTATTTCCAGTCTGAATTAGACCATGGCAGGGTCCCTACAGGAGAACCCTTTTAAGGATTATGTACAGCCACAGCTGTACTGTAGTCTGTGGATGCCCGCACTAAATGCAAGCATTGGATAAACTGAGCCTTGTTTGTTCTCAGTCTTTTAAATGACCACAAACTACTAGCAAAAGTGGCATTTGATCACAGCAAGGAGGCATCGAGAAATATTTCCCCTTTTGCATTTGAGCATCAAGAAGGGATAGGAAAGGAGAAAGGGAAAGAGGAAAGACAATGAAAAAAGAGGGGAAGAGAGCAAGGAAGGAAAAAGAAGGAAAGAGGGGAAGGAAGAAGAAAGAAGAAAGAAGAAAGAAAGGAGAATGAAGAGGGAAGAGGGAAGGAAAAAGAAGAAGGAAGGAAAGGAAGGCAGGCAGGCAGGCAGGCAGGCAGGCAGGCAGGCAGGCAGGAAGGAAAGGAAGGAAGGAAGGAAGGAAGGAAGGAAGGAAGGAAATAAATTATAATGCGAGGGAGAGAGGGTCTGAGGAAAGTCCTGCCTTAGCACTTGGCCATCAGCAGCCCTGCTGCCTTTTTGCCATTCCCTTGTCTCCTCTTCCTGACCTTTTCTGGTGGTCTCCCATCCTACGCTTAGGATGCTTTAGTTACAAAGCCAGATCTCCTCGCATGGAGGAGTGGGCCTCCCTCTGACCCATACATTTGCTCTCCCACACACACCATGAGCAACATGGCCAAGGAGAGCTAGCACAACAGCAGCAGCCTTGAGGAGGAGGTAAGTGCAGTCGGGCGGCCCCTTGGGGAAGGCTGGGCAGGGCTGGGTACTTGCCCTCTACTGCTCAGGGCTCCAGGCAGCCTGCACCGCTGTCCAGGGATCTTCCACGTGGCCTAAGAGGGATGGCAAGGCTCCTCTGGTGGTCAAGGGTTTGGTTTGGTCTAACTTTCCTTTGCTGGAGACAATGGATCCCCCCAGCGCACCCGGGCCATCAGACATGCCCCCGGCCGCAAGCAATGTCGAGCTGGCCATGCCCCCAGCCACGCCCTCTGGCCATACTCCCCCAGCCATGCCTCCCCCACCAAGGTCAACCACAAGCCTGATGTGGCCGTCAATAAAATCGAGTTTGACACCCCTGCTGTACGTGAAAGGTGAGAATTCTGCATTGTACAAGAAGAAAATGTATACTTGCACAGAAGATCAGGAACCAGAACATGGAAATATTTTGAAAATGTTTGGGTAAAAATAAAAGAATCAGACTTGCATATGGGATTTCAGAAAAGTGGATTTTGAAGGACTTGGGGGAGCCAGTGGGTTCAAAAATTTCTTCCATAAGAAGAAAACTGTAAAGGGTCTCTGCTATGTTATATTTTACTCATTTTTGAAAAATATGCTTCACATGTCTATTTGCACTCATTAGGTTAAAGCAAATCAAACCACTAAGAATAAATATTGCCCTCATTAAATCAAATCAAACTGATAAGAAAAGAAAAATAATAGACAATTGATACAGTATGAGATATATTCAGAAAGAGTATAAAACTGTCATAACTTCAAACAGTCACTAAACAGCTGGTCAAGGACTTCCTGTATAAGCTATTTTTTAAAAGATAAATTGAAAGTAAATTAAAATTAGAGAGTCTATATGTGAATTCTAATCCCATTTTAGGCATGAAGTCTGTACTAGAAATCAACACCAACTTGAATAAAATAAAACAAACTCTTGGCATAAATTAGTAAATCCCTTGAGAGTCAAACAATGTATATAGGACAGCAAATCTGTCAGTTTTTTCTTCTAGGGTATCCATCCATGGAATCCTTCCTAAACTCTCTTTTAGTTTGTTTAGACAGCTCTCAAAGTCTAAACACTAGTCTCTGCCTGCATTGTGATGAATTTTAGTATGTCATAGTCACTCTTTACCAAAGTTCCTACGACTTCCACTCCTTCAACCATTTCATCTCTGTTAGAGTTTGCAGCAATCCAACCAGCATACAAGTAAATAATTCAGCAGGATTCATTTATATAAGAAACTTCTTCATATACAATAATATAAAACATGTATACAATACCCAAACAGCAGAAGCCAGAATCAGAACTCAGAAGCACAGAAACACAGAAGCTATATAATACAGAGGCTATATTGTAAGGACAAAGCAACTCTTATATACAAATTAGTCAAGATAAGCCACACCCAGCCTTCAAGCTGTCTGAGTCACCAAACAGTCCCCATTGGCTGTATTTGAAGACCCAAGTTCACAGTTCCATACAAATACCTGAGAATTTACATCCTTTGCAATGAAACAAAGATCACCTGCTAATAGTTGACAATCCCCAACTTCCAGTGCATATGCAATCATCAGCCTTGCAACTCTTGAACCCAAGACCCTTCAATGTCATATCTAAAGATATTCCAATTCTTGGCTGACTGCTTCAGCTCATAAATGGCCTTGTTCAATTTATACAGTGTTAGGCTTTTTACTTTCATACTTTGGTGCTTGAACCATGTAAATTTCTTCCTCTAATTCTGCATTGGCCACATGCCACTGCGAACACTAGTGCCAACCTTACGCTTTTACCCTTCAACATTGGCACAAATACCTCATCATAGTGCACGTTTTTCCTTTGTGAAAAATCTTGTGCCACTAATCTTGCCTTATATATTTTTTTTTATTGAAAAGTTTTAAAAAGTTTTACAGACATTTCCCCTTCCCCCTCCCTCCTCCCCTTCTAACCCTCCCCTTCCCCCTCCCTCTCCCCCCCACTTCCCAGAGCTAAATATAACATTTGACAATCATAAGCTAACATAAACTAATTATCTATAGCCTCCTATCCCCCTCTTGAGCTTTTAACTCCCCTGTTACTAAACTAAATTTAAGTACTTTATAAAATCACTTTGTTCATTCATAAGCTATTTGAAATTTTTTAGTCCGATATTTGCCTTGAATATAATCAATCCATCTTCTCCATTCTAACATATATTTCTCATTTGAATGGTCCTTTAGATATGCTGAAATTTTCGCCATTTCTGCTAAATTTACTACTTTTAATGTTCATTCTTGAATAGTAGGTAAATCTTCCTTCTTCCAGTGCTGCGCCACCAAGAGTCTTGCTGCAGTTATTAAGTTCAAAATCAAATTAGTCTCTATAGCTGTACAATCTGTAATTATACCTAACAAAAACAACTGTGGAGTAAACTTTATCCTTTTTTAAAAAATATTTTGAATAATCCACCATATTTTTATCCAAAATGCTTTAACTTTTTTACAAGTCCACCAAACATGAAAATAGGTAGCATCAACACAATCACATCTCCAACATTTGGGTTGTAGGTTTGGGTACATACAAGCTAACTTTTTGGGATCCAAATGCCATCTATAAAACATTTTATAAAAATTTTCTCTCAGATGTTGAGCTTGTGTAAATTTTACATTTCTTACCCAGATCCTTTCCCATGTTTCCATCATTATTGGTTCCTCGAAATTTTGTGCCCATTTTATCATACAATCTTTAACTAACTCTGTCTCCGAGTCTATTTCTATCAATATATTATACAACCTTTTTATGTGCATTTGACTCTGGTCCCAAATTTGTTTTATCAAATTTTCTTCACTTTGTGTAATACCAATTTTCTGATCTTTTTTCCATCTATTCTGCAGCTGTACATACTGAAACCAGGTTTGAATTGCCCTTTCCTCTCTTAATGCATTCAGAGGCTTTAACTGTAGTACATTTCTTTCTGTAATCAGAAGTTCTTTATAAGTAATTACATCCTGTCTTTGTTCTATACTTACATTTTCTATCGCATGTCTAGGTACTACCCACATGGGTATCTTGCCATTCAATTTATATTGGTATTTTTTCCAAACACGCAGGAGGGCATTCCTTAATATGTAACTTTTAAAAGTCCTATCCACCTTCTTCTCATAAACTAGGTAGGCATGCCAACCATATAGCAAATCATACCCTTCAATATTCAGTATTCTTTCATCTGTTAAATTAATCCAGTCACTAATTGCTGACAAAACAGCTGCTTCATAGTACAATTTTAGATTGGGCAATTTCAAACCTCCTCTTTCATGTATATCCTGCATTATTTTTAATTTAACTCTCAGTCTCTTCCCTACCCAAACAAAGTTATTAATACCTTTCTGCCATTCCTCCAAATTTGCATCCTTTTTAAGTATTAGTATTATTTGAAAGAGAAATAGAAACTTGGGCAAAACTGCCCAAGTTTCATTTTAACTGCTGCTATTCTTCCCAACAAAGACAGTTGTAATTTTTTCCATTTATCCATCTCTATCTGTATTTTATGCCATAACAATTCATAATTATACTTGTATAATTTCCCATTTGACATTGTAATAAAGATTCCTAAGTACTTAACCTTTTTCACTATCTCGCATCTCTCCTAGACCCCTCCCCAAACTCTACTTCCATCCACACCGGATTATGGTCTGTTAAAGTTCTTGGACATATCTTCGTCTTCTTTACCCTGGAAAGAAAATCATTTGTGATTAGTATAAAATCAATTCTAGAAAAAGATTGGTGCCTATCAGAAAAAAAAGTAAAATCCTGTTCTTTAAAATTTCATTCACAAATTTCAGACAAATTTCATATGTCTCTCAACTCCATATCATCCATCATATCAAAAAAAGATTTAGGCAATTTAGCCCGTGTTTGAATATTTGGCAAAAGAGTCTTTTTGTCTTTTTTAGTGTCCAATACACCATTCCAGTCACCCATCATTATACATGATTTGTAATCCATTTGTATTAATTTTTTATGCAAAAGTTTATAAAATTTCTCTTGTTGTTGATTAGGTGCATATACTCTCACTAAAAGTATTTTCTTTCCTTCTATTAATAATTCAATCATTATATATCTTCCTTGTGGGTCTGCTTCAATTAATTTAGCCATTAAATCTGTTCTTAGGTATACCATTTTTCTTCTCAGGAGCTGATGCAACAAAATGTTTGCCCAGTCTAGCATTTATTAGGTATTTCTGATCACTTGTTCTAATGTGTGTTTCTTGCAATCAAATTACATAATTTTTAAACTGTTTTAAATAATAAAATATTTTCTTCCTCTTTTGTGGTGAGTTTATGCCTTTAACATTCCAGGTCAAAAATTTATTTGCCATCCTTGGCCCCTGAAAGCTTATGGAGCACCAACTGGAAGTCCTCCTGGAATTTCCTCTTCGGTCTAGCTCCTCCCACAGCTTCCACAGCAATTTGTAATTGCAATTTCTTGGGTTATTATCTGACTTTGTTGCTTCTTTAATTCTTGTTCTTTACGTCTGGTTGCTGCTCGAGTTTGTCTTTGATCCTTGGGGTCTTCCATTTTTTCAAATAAATCCAAAATTTGAACATCCTCTGAAAGTTGCAATAATTCTTGTTGAGTAGTCAAAACACCTCCTTGAGCTTGTGCCTGCATAATTTCCTTTTCCCCCTTTGTGGCCTCTCCTGGTTCTTTCCTTCTTCTGGCTTCTGGAGATGGTGGGTTTCCAGCCTTTAGTATGGTAGTATAAAAGTCTCTTGCCTTCCAAACTGAGTTGAGACGATGTCTCTCACCCAAATAATTCACCACTAATCCGGCTGGAGCTTCCCATCTGTACTGCAACTGACGCCTTCTAAGTTCATCAACTAAAAATGCATAGTTCTTTCGAGATCTCAGCATTTTGGGGGGAATTTCCTTCATTAGTGAAACCTCCTGTCCTGCCACTTGAAGTTTCTTCTTATAAGAAACTTGTAAGACTCCATTTCTTGTTCTCCTTGTAACAAAGTAGATCACAATATCTCTTGGTAATTGTCTCTGTCTGGCAATCCATGAATTAACGCGATAAATTTTGTCTATTTGCCAGTCACACTCTGCTTTAGATTCTCCAGTAAACTGAGCAAAGGCTTCTGCAAAAATCTCTCTGAGATTTTCCTGGTTATTTTCTTTCAAGCCTCTGACCCTCACTGCCCATTCCATTGCTCTATATTGTGTCATTATGAGTTCTGCTTCCGCTTTTTCCATCTTATTTTGAGCCTCTCCCAATTTAGCTTCCACATTCAAATTAAACTGATCAATTTCATCCACCCTTTCTTCCAAAGATGTAACATGACCCACCAGTCCCTTAAATGCTTCAACAATATCTTCTCTAATTGCATCATTTTGGGTTTGAATTGTTTCTTTAATTTCAAGCAGTTCCTCAGACACTTCTTTAATTTTTTCCTCAAAACGGAGTGTGATTTTTTTCTTCCAAATCAGTAGACAGTTTCTTTAAAGCTCCCTGAAGAACTTCTAGTGTCAGTGTTTGTGTATCTGGTGGGGCTAACAAAGACTGCATTTTTGATGTTTGAGCTGGAGAAGTCCCCACACTTTTAGTCATAACAGTTTTTGCTTCGCAGCCATCTCCAAACTGCACTTTCCCACCAGCCATTCAGCAGAACCAACAGGTCTTCTTAATCTCAGTCCTTAATAATTATTATGGCTTATTGATAAGTCAATATTGTATTCTTTAATTTCCAATCCTCAAAATTCCCCACCAAAGTCTTTTAAAAGGTACTGACAGCGTTAATGAGCGTTAACAAGCACTTTCTCTTTTAACTTTCGTTTTCACGCCCTTAAGCAACTCAGCGCCATCTTTTTTAAGCTTTCTCCCATCTCAGGCTCCAAAGGAAGTAATAATTTATTAGAGTTAAAGTTTAGTACTTGCAGTTGTGATTTCTCCTGTCTTTGCTCTGCCTGCTTTAAAATCCAATCGATGTAAAATCATTTAGTTCGCAGGGGTGGTCGCGGTGCCTTGTTCTGTTTAGAACAGAAACGTCCTGGATCCGGAGCTTCTTCACGTGCTTGGGGAGCTCTCACCCTCCGCACCCCAGGATTAATCCTGGGGGTCTTGGGGAGCTCTACCCACACCTGCCTGCTCGCCTTCCCCTCTTCTCCCAAGGGGAAAGTTCCAAGCCACTAGAACAGCTGATTTTCGCTGCTCTAGCGTCTTTACGAGATTGCGATCGTGCCTTATATTGTACCTCATTGTTGGGTAGTACTTTCTTTTGTACACCCATTTACATCCTACGGCTTTGCAGCCTTGTGGCAAAGTCATAGAATAATTTATGTTCACCCATGGATTTCATTTCTTTGTCCATGGCTTCTTTCCACTTTACTTGTTCAATTTTGGGTAATGTCAATACTTCCTTATAGTTTCTTGGCTTATACCAAACACTACACATCTTTACTTCACTAACAGAATACCTGTCAGGTGGAATCCCCTTGTTCCATCGCTCTGACTTGCGTAGCATTGACTGCTCTTGTGTTTCAACCGTCTCTTTTTTGATATCCGAGTCATCATCATCTCCTGACTCCTTTTCTTGTTCTTTTTCAGTTTCTCCTCCCTGAATGCTGACACCGTCACTAAGTGAGTTATCATCACTAAGTGCGTTACTGTCACTAAGTGGATCATTCCAAAAATTGGCATCAATTCTGCCCCAATTTTGCTCTGCAAAGCCAGCAGATTTGGAAATCACTATTCTTGTGTTCCCATCACTAAAGCGATAGCTCTTTGAGCCAGGCTCATAGCCTATAAACCTAAGCTTTCTAGCCTTTGGTTGACCTTTTCTCCTGATTGCTTTTGGAATATGTACCCATGCATTGCTTCCAAACACCCTTAAATGTGCCAAAGATGGCTTTCTTCCATATAGCACTGCATATGGAGTATCATTAATTGAGGAACTCCACAGCCTATTGATCAAATAATTAGCAGTCAATATGGCTTTACCCCAATATGACCTGCTCATATTGACCAGAATCCTCCAGCAGTGTTTGTCTCTCTGCTCCTTGGGCCCCCACATCAGGAATTTTTCCTCATTGCTTCTTCTAAAATGGTGTTTGTTTTCTTCAGAAATCAAATAGGCTTTAAGGGCTTCCATTCATAAATCCTGTTCTGGTTTGCATTCAAAAACAGCTGAAAAAATGTCCCACGTTTCATCAAGACCATTTAAAAACAACAGCACCTTCTGAGATTCAGGAATCTACATGCCATGCTGTTCCAACTCAATAAATAAAGTTTGCATTCACAGCAAATGCTTCACATTCTCTTGTGGTAACAGTCTGGTTCTGTACAATTGTCTCGATAATTGCACAATATTGCATGCTGACTCACTCACATGCACATTTCTTAATTTCAGCCAAACTTCCTTTGCAGTTTTTAAATTAGCTACATTCAGGAATTGTTCATCTTCTAAACTTAAGATTATGTAGGCTGTAGCATTTGTTCCCGGAGGCTGAAGATGAGTAAAAGAAAAACATCCACAGATAGCAGAATCAACAGCAATTTTATTGAGCATCAGCCACAGTTTATATAGTTTCTTAGTTTCTCAGTTCTTACCTACTATACGTGTTATTTCATTATTGGTTAACAAATCTCCAAGGTACAGTAATTGGTTAGTAATTACATCATTGGTTTTTATGTGAATATGCATGTATGCACAAACAATGAAAGCAGCAAATGTTACAGGTTATACTTTGTTTCATCCTGTGTCCTTGTACATGCTTGAGAACACTGCTCACTGATATTTGCTGAAGTTTGCAATTACGTGTAACTGCAGTTCCAGAAAACCATACAGATGAACAAAATAATAACCCTACATTAAGGCCAGTGCCTTATCATGCTGCCTTTGATCTGCTGCTCCTAATGGTACCTGGAGTGGATTAATAGCAATATCCCAGAGCTCCTTAGCCTTCAGGAAGCATTCCATTTTTGCAGCCCAAATAATATAATTCTGTCTCAATCGAGGCAGAGAGCTCTCCTTGAACTCAACAACTATCCTGCAATCCTTCTCAGCCTTGTTCTCTTTTTCTTATAACACAGGCTATCCTTCAGCTTAATTACAGTTCACACTGTGTGCTTATGTGCTCTGGGCCCATAACCTGTTAGAGTTTGCAGCAATCCAACCAGTACACAAGTAAATAATTCAGCAGGATTCATTTATATAAGAAACTTCTTCATATACAATAATATAAAGCATGATGCATGTATACAATACCCATGGCTGCAGAAGCCAGAACCGGAACTCAGAAGCACAGAAACATAGAAGCTATATAATACAGAGGCTATATTGTAAGGACAAAGCAACTCTTATATACAAATCAGTCAAGCTAAGCCACGCCCAGCCTCCAAGCCGTCTGAGTCACCAAACAGTCCCCATTGGTTGATCTGTTACCATGTCTATTCCAATTCATGAACTCTTAGACACTGACAATCTTGTTTCATTAGTTAGGATTAAATCCAGTATAACTGACCGCTTGCTTCCCACCTCTATCTTTTGGGTGACAGGTTTATTGGATAGATATGTCAGAAATTTGTTCAATCTCTATTGCGTTACAGTGTTGGTTTCCAAGTTGATGTCAGGGTAATTAAAGTCCCCCCTACTACACTGTATTTCCTGCACACCTCAGCTAACTGATTAACAAAGAGTTCCTCTGTTTCTTCTGTGTGGTGGGTGGCATGTAGTACACATTTATAGCAATGTCATTTCTTTTTACTTTAATATTCTCACAAATACCTTCAAAAAGGTTTTCATCCCTAGTATTGTGTATTTCTGTAGATGTGTAGTAATTCTTTGCATACAAAACTACTGCTTTCTCTCTCTTTTTGAGTTAGTTCTGTTTTTTTAACAATTTATAACTTCTAGCAGTATGTTCCGGTTATGGGTTCCATCCCATCAAATTTCAGAATAGCAATACTATTGTACGTGCCCTCATGTACTAGGACTTCAAGTTTTCCCTGTTTGTTACCGAAACTCTGAGCATTAGTATATAGGTATCTGAGTCCTTTATGGCTCACCTTGCATTTGCTTCCTAGTTCTGTTTTGTTCCTTTCCTTCTCACCACTCCCTTCCTTACTGACTGTTTGGTTGTCTTGAGGTAGCCCTAAAGATTGTTCTTGCTCGCTTTTCAATTTTAGTTTAAAGTTCTTCAGATGAGCCAAGCTAGTTGTTTTCCAACCACATCCGTCCTGATCCATGTAAGGTGTACCCATCTCTTGCCAGAAAACTTTCTGCAAGTAATGTAAACCACAGTCCAAAAATTCAAAGTTCCCTTGAGCCAGCAATTTAGTTCTAGAATCCTTCATTCCCTGAGTCAGGGGTCAGAAACCTGCGGCTCTGGAGCCACATGTGGCTCTTTTACCCCTCTGCTGCAGCTCCCTGTCACTCAAAATATGTGTCGCAACCGCCAATGTGCAACACCTGCCGGCATGCGATTTATTGAGCTTTTCAACCTCCGGTAGGCCAACTGTCAGATCCCTAAAAGTGATATTGCCATTCAGTCGGAGGAGGGGGGACACTTGGATTCGATTCCCTAGCATTGCCTGAGTCAACAGATACTTTACAACCTATATCCTGGCTCCAAAGAGCCCTGAGATCCCCTTTACTTGCAGGAATTTTTATGATAGCCATGTGGGTTGTCTCACTTTAAAGTATAATGGTGGGAATGCATGTTTGTTCAGGTTCTCAGAGGAAATAGTAAAGAAGACATCTTCATACTTGTGTATTGGCTAAAATCTGCATTCTGACTTAAAGGGAGGGGTCTCTACCACTTTAATCCTACTGCTTTGCCTAAGGGTATTCAGATCTTGCTTTAGCTGGATGGCTTTCACTTCTGCTTAATAAAAGAATCCTTTTGAACAACCACGTTTCAAGAGTTTGTACTTTCTTAAGTTGGAAGGAGAGGCGATCCTTACACCAACCATGGATAAATCCAAGAAAATAAAAGTTTTAGAAGAAAACAGTATGTAATTTCATTCAACTACATATGCTAGTTTTGTGGCTGCTCAAGATATAGTCAGGCACGGGAAAGGTTTTGTGGCTCCTGGTGTTTTCTTTCTGTGAGAAATGGGTCCAAATGGCTCTTTGAGTGTTTAAGGTTGCAGACCCCTGCCCTGGGTGAATGTTGACCTTTTGTTGGAAGTACATATGAAAATACCACCTACGCCCCCAAATATCTTATTTTTCTGCCTAGTTGCTCATACTCCCATTAAATTGTTTTCAGGCTCTTAGTTGACCATAAGCATGTCAGCATTCCAAGTAATGCACCCATAGAAAACAGAACTCTGTGGTAGGCAGGTTTCTTAAAGAACAGTTTATTGGATACTTCATATTGTCACAACTGGTGAAAGTCAACTCTGAAATTTCCCGTGGCTTTCATCTGATTAAAAGTAAAAGTTTCCCTCGCCCCGCAAGTCACTGGTCATGCTGTCCAATCCAGGTGCCTGCGGTTGCTTGGTTATTTGCTCCTCCTCTGACCAGCCACCTGTGGGAATGTCTTTGGTTCCCACAGGAAATCTTTATTGTTTTGGCTACAACACCCCTTCTAATTATTTCCCCCCTCCCACCATTCTGTGGCAACCCTGAAGCCTCCAAGATGGCTTCAGGCCAGGTTCACTGTAGGGTTGACAGAGCAGTGTAGTGGCATTGTAGTGAAGACTTGGAAGGTTGAGAGTTCAATCCTAAGTAGCATCATATATTTTTCTAATAAGGCGCAAAGAAAAAATATCTGCTGTGAATGCATGGTGGCAGGAAGGGCATCTGGCCAATAAATGTCCAGCTCTATCTAATCACCTCGACTCTATCCCAGATTAAGGGCTTAATCTGGGGTATCCTTTGTAAAAAGGAAGTTCTATCATTTGTCCCAACATGAAAGAGGAGTAAGTTTCTCTGTCACATTTTTAATCTTTGCATCTGGGAGACAACACACCTCCTTTGAAAAATAATCTGGTCTACAAATTGATGACTCTGTTCCTCTGAGTAGTGAATCACCTATCATGAACACACTTGGGGGGGGGGGAATCTGAGCTTCTTTGCTCCTGGTCACTGGAACATTTGACAGAGACTCTTCTAGGTGTCTGGATGTTTTCTTCCAAGGGGAAAGTATAAAATTGATTGTTCAACTCCAGGGGTCCTTCCTTCCTTCCTTCCTTCCTTCCTTCCTTCCTTGTGACATGCTGCCATCACCTTTCCTGTTTCCTGGTGGTTGTTTCTTCTTTGTTATGTTCTGTTTGGGTACAGAGTTCCACCTTTATTAGAAGTTTGTCGTGTTCACCGATGAATCTTGGAATGAATCTTGGTCTCTCAGTGGCTAGTTGTGCCTCTAGATTGTTCAATTTTTGTTCTAGTAAACTAATTAATTAAACTAATTAAACTAATTAAATTACATTTTGTGCAAGCCCTACCCTGAAAATAAGCATTGGAAGATGGGCATGCCCCACCAGCCCCTTGGTGCAGCACAGATACCTGTGAGTGCAGAGGCCGGGGGTGGGGGGAGAGGGAATCCGGATGTACTCTGTGGCTGTCTGGCTCATGGGAGGCTTGCGGGAGGCTTGTGCAGCAGCACCGGCAGCAGGCAGAGGCAAGGGGAGGGGGGAGGCGGGCGATTCAGATGCCCCATGTGGGCGCCTGCCCAGCACATCCAGACAAGCCAAGAGACAATGGGATGGAATGGGTGGTGTGTTGTGATCACCTTCCCCCCCCCCCCACCCGTGCCTCTGGCTCCGCCACACACTTTTCTCCCAGAGGGAGACAAAGCTTCGCCTGCTTGCAAATGGGATGCTCCATTTCAAAGCATTCCATTTGCAAGCAGATAAAGCTTCGAGTCTCCCTCATTTCTCCGTCCAGGCAAAAAGTATTATGATGCTTATGGGGTGCTTGGAAACAGAGTGTTTTGCCTGGCTGCATTGCTCAGCCTCCTATTCTGGTGCTGTGCTGGTGCTGGAAAAAGTGAGCTGACGGCTATGTGGGCTCCTGCTGTACAAGGCTGCTGGTGCTGCTGCCACCAGGCAGTTGTTGGGGTGTGAAGCCATGGGGGCCCTGAGGTAAACCGGTGTGCGCGTCAGGCAGCTCCATCTCACAGTGGTGGCACTCAAAAAAATTAAGACCCCCCAAAATAAGCCTCAGTGCTTATTTCAGGGCCCAAAAGAAAATAAGCACGGTAGTTAAAGTTGAAATTACACATATGTCAACTCGCAAAGCATTCCTCATCTGCTCTCGAGTTGCCATGGGCAGGAAAGGGGGGAGGACTGATGGAGCAGTTCAGCAGCCATGTTCAAAAGCACATTCTTTTTCAAGGTTGGATCTCAGATTATCAAAGCCGGCATGTGAGACGTGGTTTCTACAGAGTGCGAAAGTGCCTCGTTGGAGAATGTAATTTATGACACAGATTGAGAGGAGAGGGGAAACAGGTTCAGAGTTGAGCTGTAAATTATATGTGGCAGAGTTGACTTCACTCGGGAAGTTGCTGACATCCTAATAACTGGATTTCTTTTGAAATTTGGCCCGAATCTCATGAGTTAACTAGGACATTTGTCGGAACTCGAACAACATAAGAAGCTTGCTGGGTGACTTTGGGATCATTGTTCCAATGAGGAAAAATGAAGGAGGAAGTGCCACTTAAGTCTGTTTTCAAAAATCCCAGATTCCCAGAATTGAAGAGACAGAAGAAAAGAAATGTGGTAGTTTCTTTTAAACTTTTAATTAGAAAATTGTTAAATAAATGTACAGAAGCAAATGTGATACAAATTTTTCTTGTATCATTCCCAACAGGTTCTGAAGTAGGTGGCTGGTAGTTGGTACAGTCAGTATTTTCAATTTTTTTATTTTTACCTTTTTTACTCAGCAGAAAAGCAATAGGAATTGTGAGCTCTTTGTCTCAAACACACCAGAGATGAATGGGAAGGACACTAAATGAAATGCCTCTTTGGAAGATAGATAGTTGGAAGTGGGAGCTACCAAGTTCTAAGCTTCTTTTAGATGCTTTCTGGGAGAAATGCCTGAGAAAAGTGCTCTCTTATAGGCTCAGCCTTGCTCACCATATAGCCATTTCTAACTTTTATGGTAATATTTAGAAAGTTATGAAAAGTTTTTCATCCAGTAATCTATTTTTTTCTCTTCTCATTTTTAGCTTCTGATACCTCATGTACGGTTTACAATAGCTATAAACACCAAAGCTCGAGAGCAACTTATCTGTGAATATGGACTTTTTGACAAGGTAAGATTAGCCAGTTTGTTTAGAGGTTAAAGCACCATGCTATAAACCAGAAGAGCCATGAGTTCTAGTCCTGCCTTAGGCACAAAAGCAGTTGAATCACCTCATTTTCTCTCTGCCCTAAAGAAGCAGTCAATGGCAAATCTCCTCCACATAACCTTGCCATGAAAAATTAACCCCTCCAGGCAGTTTTCAGGAATCAAGACTGACATGAAAGCATCAATGCACATGCATACAACACACACACACACACACACACACACACACACACACACACACACACACTCACAAGATGATGCCACTTCCATAGTTCTGGAGGATAACAGGAAATCTTAACTCTAATCCAAGCTTTAAGGAAAAATCTTCCATGTAGTTCTTCCCACCCACCCATTTTACCGGAATATATTTGTTAAATCCAGAGAGATGGGATAGCATTATAAAGAGACTGAAACCTACTAAGTTGAAAATAATTTTAAAGATTGTCTAGTCTTACCTAATTAGAGCAGAATCCACTAGAATAAGTTTGACAGTTAACTGCCTAGAAGTTTGAAGACCTCCAGCAAATTAAAAGTAATCCTTTCATGGGCAATCCATTCTACTGGTTGATTGTTCCTCCTGACATGCAGTTTGAACCTACTTCCTTGTAGTTTTAACCCACTGATTGTAGTTCTGTCCTTATGAGGTACAAACCATCCCTTGCCAGAAGCCTTTCATGTAGGTAATGTAGACTGTGGTCTTGGAATCTGAAGTTGTCTTAAAAGCACCATCCTGTAAGCCAGTAGTTTACTGTTAAAAGTTTCTGTTCCCTCATTGGATGTTGATTTTCCATTGGAAATATAAGTGAATACCATTTGTGCTCGTAACTCCTTGGCTTTTAACATCAGCTAAAGTTTGTATGTCCTCTTCATTCTGTCTATCTATCCATAAATTCTTCCATATTAATGTCTGCCACATCTTTCACTTTTTCTTTAAAATCTTCCAAAAATACATTTAGAAATACATTAATTTACTGTCAATTTAATTATTGGTTTATCTCCCAATTCTTCAAAAAAAGCCTTTGAAATGTCTCAAGTGACATGCATTTGTCATATTGTAAATTTCACCTTTCTTCTTCCTGCCTGGAACCTTAGTTCCTTCTAATATCCCATTTCTATATTCTCATAGTCTTAAGTTTATTTGTTGTTTTGTTTTCAACTTTCGGTCAATTGTCTCATTCATAATAGATTAAACAATTTGTGTTCCCATGGAAATATTATTTTTTTTTACTCAACTTTTCAGAAGAATTTTCTAAATACATCTGGTCACAATATGCTTAAAACTTTCTTAAATTAAATTCTAATTTAGCTTTTTCCATTTGTTTTACATTCTTTAAATTATTTAAACTGTTAGCTTTTTTTCTATTTTGGGATGAAACCTTGCTTACCAAATAGTTTTTCAAACTTGTTGTTTGAAGGATCTCTTAACTCTAAAATAATTATAAATTCAAAAGTGATTAGAAAGCAAGGCAGACAAACCCAATTTCCTTAAAGACTCTACCCTGGTTGAGAGCTTAATGGCTTCCTGCATCTCCTGGGATGAACCCACGACGTGTTCAGTATCCTGCTGTCTCCTCACAAGGAGCAGCCATCAGGAGCATGTGGGTAATCTTTCATCCTCCCTTGTCCAGAGAGGTTCCATTTGACAGAACATGCTGCTGGTTATCACCACAGTATCATTTACACTCTTTCAGAGATGTCTAGTTCATCATTTTCCTCACTAGAAATCCCCTATAATATCTTGAATTCACCATACTTTCACTGAACTCTGGAGAGCAAAAATCAGTCAACGTCACCTGCCAACATTCCAGCTGAAGCAGCATGTCAGCTCTTCAAAATAGATCAGACTGGAAAAGCAATTCTATGTAGCTCAATACTACTTTTATTGTAATGCTATAGCAACAAAATCTTGCAAGTCTGAATATGTGTCCCCTACAACTTTATCTTTGTGTGAACTGAGGGGCTTGTCTGAAATGATTACTCAACATTACATACAGGCCCCTTTTATTCCATTGTAGCAGGTCTTCCTTTTGTCCCTCAAGGCCATTTCGTTTTCCCTCTACATTGCAAGGGCAATTATATTTTAAGTATACAGAGCCTGTAGTACAGTGGACTAAAGCACTGTTATTAACAGATTAACATCTGCTGCTTGCAATTACTGCAAGTTCAAATCTCACCAGGCTCAAGGTTGATTCAGCCTTCCATCCTTTCAAAGGTAGGTGAAATGAGGACCCAGATTGTGGGGGCAATAAGCTGACTTTGTATAAATATACAAAAGTATGAAGGCTATTGCTTAACGCATTGTAAGCTGCCCTGAGTCTCCGGAGAAGGGCTGCATATAAATTAAAGCAAAAAAAAAATGACTTTTCCCTTTAACTGTAGAGGAGCTATAATAAAATTTTCTGATCCAGGGAAGGAAAACATTTTCAAAATATTGCAGAACAAGAACAGTTGGATATTTTTTTTTTATTTTTTTTTTATTGAAAAAGTTTTAAAACAAACACATTTTCTCCACAACCCCCCCTCCCAACCCCCCCTCCCCCTCCCCGACTTCCCAGAGCAGAACACAAGGTATTTCTATTGATCTTTAACAATAATCTAAATTGCATAACCAATCATTAAACTAACACCCCTATAAAAAAATTTCTTAACCCCCCATATATAAAATCCTATTTCTTAAACATAATACTTCTAATATCACTTATATAACGCTTATACAAATAAAAGAAATCATTCATAAGCTATTTGATATTTTTTGGTCTGATACTTATTTTGTATATAATCAATCCATCTTCTCCAGTCCTGTATGTACCTTTCTTGTGTGTGATCCTTCAGATATGCTGAAATTTTAGCCATTTCAGCTAAATTAGTTACTTTCAATATCCAATCATCAATAGTAGGCAAAAAGTCCTTCTTCCAGTATTGTGCTACCAACAATCTTGCTGCTGTTATCAAGTTCAAAATCAATTTAGTCTCTGCGACTGTACAGTCCGTAGTTATACCCAGTAAAAACAACTGTGGAGTAAATTTCAGTCTCTTTTTAAGAATATTCTGCATCACCCACCAAATCTTTATCCAAAATGCTTTGATTTTTCTACAAGTCCACCATATATGATAATAAGTTGCATCATCACAGTCACATCTCCAACATTTAGCTTGCACATTAGAATACATACATGATAATTTTTTAGGATCTAAATGCCATCTATAAAACATTTTATAAAAATTTTCTCTTAAATTTTGTGCTTGTGTAAATTTCACATTTCTAATCCAAATCTTTTCCCAAGTTTCCATCATTACTGGCTCTTGAAAATTTTGTGCCCATTTAATCATACAGTCTTTAACCAATTCCGTCTCAGAATCTATTTCCAATAAAGCATTATACAACCTTTTAATATGCATTTGTTTTTGATCTCTAATTTGTTTTACCAAATTCTCCTCATTTTGCACAAAGCCAGTTTTTTGATCTTCCTTCCATCTAGCTTGAAGTTGACCATACTGAAACCATGTATAAATTATACCTTCTTCTCTCAGTATATCTAAAGATTTCAGATACATTACCCCCCTTTCCATAATAAGAAGCTCTTTATAGGTAATCACCTCCTGTTTTTGTTCTATACTTATATTTTCTATTGCATGTCTAGGATTTGCCCATAAAGGTATCTTATAATTTAATTTATATTGATATTTTTTCCAAACCCTTAACAAAGCATTTCTTAATATATGAACCTTAAATACTTTATCCACTTTTTTGTCATATAACAAATAGGCATGCCATCCATATAACAAATCATAACCTTCTAAATTCAAAATTCTCCCCTCAGTTAGATTAAACCAATCACTGATTTGTGATAAAACCGCTGCTTCATAATATAATCTTAAATTAGGCATTTTAAGACCCCCTCTTTCACGTGTATCTTGTATAATTTTCATTTTTATTCTGGGTTTTTTCCCAGCCCAAATAAAAGTATTAACACCTTTCTGCCATTCTCTCAGATTTTCATCCTTCTTAAGCACAGGTATCATTTGGAACAGAAATAAAAATCTAGGTAAAACATTCATTTTAATTGCTGCAATTCTTCCCAATAAAGACAACTATAATTTTTTCCAATTTTCCATATCCTTCTGTACCTTCTGCCAAAGTACCTCATAATTATTTTTGTATAATTTTGTATTTGAAGCTGCTATGTATACCCCTAGATATTTAACCTTTTTAACTATTTCAAAATCTGTTAATCTTGCTAGTTTATCTCTTTCAAGTATAGTCATATTTTTAACTATCATCTTTGTCTTATGTGAATTAACTTTAAATCCTGATACTTTCCCATATTGATCAATTATATCCAATATATATGGAGCCGACTCTATAGGTTGAGATAAAGTAATAACCAAGTCATCTGCAAAGGCTCTTAATCTATAATCTTGTTGTCTAATTACAATACCCTTCAATTTTTCTGAGTCACGTATCTTGTTCAATAGTACCTCCAAAGTCAAAATAAATAATAGTGGGGACAGAGGACACCCCTGCCTTGTTCCTTTCTCAATTTTAAAAGCCTCTGTTAAACCTCCATTAACTATGATTTGTGCTGTTTGCTGCTGGTATATCGCTCTAATTGATTGTGTAAAATATTCCCCAAAGTGCATTTTCTCTATTATTTTGAACAAAAATTGCCAGTTCAAACGATCAAATGCCTTCTCTGCATCCAGAAATATAAACGCTGCAGGGACTTGATTATTTTTCTCCAAATATTCCAGTAAGTTTACAATTTGTCTAACATTATATCTCATTTGTCTCCCTTTTATAAACCCTGATTGATCATTGTGAATTATTTGTTGCATAACTGGCATTAATCTATTAGCTAATATTTTAGCAAAAATCTTATAATCAGTATTCAGAAGTGAAATTGGCCTGAAATTCTCAGGTTTAATGGAATTTTGGTCCTCCTTTGGAATTAGTGAAACAAAGGCTGTTTTCCAAGAAGGTGGTACTCCTCCTCCTACTTGTATTTTATTAAATAAAATTTTTAGTGGTTCTAACATTTCAGATTGTAAATGTTTATAATAAACAGCTGTTAGTCCATCTGTTCCCGGAGCCTTACCTATTTTTAATTGTTTAATTGCCCCAACAATTTCCTCGGAAGTTATTGGCTGATTCAATCTCTCTCTCTGTTCCAGCGTTAATTCAGGAATCTCCATCTTTAAATATCTATCAATATCAGCATCTTGAATTGCATCTTTAGCATATAATTTTGTATAAAACTCCAAAAAAGCCTTTTTTATTAAATTCTGTTGATAAATCTCTTTACCTCTATCTACTATCTATCTACTTCTATCTTATCTATAACACGTGATTTCTGTTTTTTCCTCATCGTGTAAGCCAACCATCTCCCAGGTTTATTAGCATTACAAAATGTGTTATGTCTGGCATATTGTATGCTGGTTGCTACTTGCCCAGCCATTAACATATTAAATTGCTCTCTTAAAATATTAATCATATCTTTTGCCTTTTTATCTCCCGGGTTAATTATAAGCAGTTGTTCTTTCTTTTTAATTTCCTCCTCTATCTCTTTCCGTCTATTTTGTTGTTTTAATCTATATTTATTATTCAAAAAAATTAATGTTCCTCTCATATATGCCTTACACGCATCCCATACCATCTCCATTGAAGTTCCTTTATTCATATTGTTAATAAAAAATTCTTTCATTTGTTTTTTAAGCTCACACAAATTATCTTCATATCTAAATAAATTCTCATTTAACCTCCAAGACCTCCTTTCCCCTCTTTCCTGCTCTAGTTCCACCCAAACCGGGCTGTGATCAGTTAAAGTTCTTGGACATATCTTCGTACTCTTCACCCTAGAAAAAAGATCATTTGTAGTTAATATAAAATCAATCCTAGAAAAGGATTGATGCCTATCTGAAAAAAAAGTAAAATCGCTCTCCAATATGTTCCTTTCTCTCCAAATGTCTCTGAGCTCCATATCCTCCAAGATATCAAAAAAAGATTTAGGCAACTTAGCACGCATGGAAATTTTGGAAAGACTTTTTTTATCTTTCTGGGTATTTAATACCCCATTCCAATCACCCATTAAAAGTAAAGATCTATAGTCCCATTGTAATATTTTGGTATGTAAAAGTTTGTAAAATTTATCTTGTTGTTGATTAGGTGCGTATACTCCAATTACAAGCAGCTTCCCATTCTGTGTTGTTAATTCAATTGCAATATATCTACCTTGAGTGTCAGCCTCAATTAAATTGGCCACTAAGCCTCTTTTAACGTATATAACTAGGCCATTTTTCTTTTCTGGTGCTGATGCCACAAAATGTGTACCTAATTTTGAATTTATCAAGTACTTTTGATCTGAGAATTTAATATGCGTTTCTTGCAAACAAATGACATCGTTCTGAAATTGCTTCAAATAGTGAAATATTTTCTTTCTTTTTTGTGGAGAATTTAAACCGTTAACATTCCAAGATAAAAATTTATTTGCCATCTCTGGGCGTTCCAAGCTTTGAGAGCATCAGCTGAACCTCCTCCGCCATTTTAGACTTCGGCCTAGCTCCTCCCACTGCTTGTGTTTTTTGGGCTTGTTGGGTTGGATCTTGAGGCTGTTGTGCCAGATGTTGTTTGTAAGTAGCTCTTGTCAATCGTTGATCTTTTGGCAGCTGTATCATCGTTAATGACTCAAGGGTTGGTGGTGGACCCCCACTCAATAGTGGATCTTCTTCCAGAATGGCTCCTCCAGCTAGTGCTTGAGCATAAATTTGTGGTTGCCCTCCATCTTTCTCTTGTTGTGTGATTTCCAATTGCTTTCTAGCACCCCCTGGTGAGGGTGGCCTTCCAGCCTTTAAAACATTAGCATAAAAATCTTTTGCCTTTCCAACTGTGTTTAAACGATGTCTTTGCCCAGCGTATGTCACTATTATCCCAAATGGGACATCCCATCTGTACTGGAGTTGCTGATTTCTGAGCTCATTCACCAAAAAACCAAACTGCTTTCTGTCTCTTAACATTTTAGGAGGAAGCTCTTTCAGGACCACCAACTCTTGTCCCTCCACTTTAGTCTTGTTTCTGTAAGACGCTTGCAAAATGTCATTTCTAAGTCTCCTTGTTGTAAAATAAATCACCACATCTCTTGGTAGCTGCTTTTGTTTTGCCAGCCAGGAATTGACCCTGTAAATTTTGTCCATTTGAATTGCCACATCTTCTGGCCTTTCTGAGATCAGCTCTGCTAAAGCATTGGAACAAACATCTTTTAAATTTTCACCACTCTTTTCTTTCAAACCTCTCAGCCTCAGGGCAAATTCCATTGATCTGTATTGTAACATAACCATTTCGTCATCCACTTTCTCTGTCTGTATCATAACCTCTCCTAGTTTAGTTGCAAGCTCCAAGTTGGCATCATCAATTTCCCGTACTCTCTCCTCAATCTTTAGCATGTGAGTAGCCAATCCTGAAACTGCATAAACAATGTCATCTCTTATTTCATCATGTTTTTTCTCCACCACACTTGTAAGTTTCTTTAGCTCCTCTGAAAATTCTTTCATCATTTCTGTCTGATTGTTCAGGGCACCCATTATAAATTCTTTAAGGTCTTGTCACTGTGTATCAGCCGGAAGTTGTTGTTTTTGAGTCACTACAGGGGAACCACCTCCCCCATTAGAAGTTGGTGGCTTTAGTTGTTTAGCAGCCATTTTTTTTTTAAAAAAAGTTTTTTCCTTTTACAGCCACAAAATCTTATAAACAGTCTTACAAAGTATATTTCAAAGTTTTTCCAAAATAAACAATCCTCTCTTCAAGCTATGCTCAATCCCCAGCAGTTTTCTCTTCAGGCAGAGGGCTCTTAACAAGCAGTTTCCCTTTAACTTTCACTTTCCCTTCCGCCCATAACAGAGGCTTCCTCTCCAGCCTCCAGCTCAAGAGAGCTCCGTTTGCAACAATGTATTCACGGAGTTAAGTTCTGTTTCTCTTAAAAAGCTTGCACTCTTGCTTCCGCTCTGTCTGCCTTGTTAGAACTCATTAAAACTCACTGTTTGCCGGCAGAATTGGACGCAGACGTCTTGCTCTGAATAACAGAGGCACCAGCGATCCGGAGTGATGGGAGGGGTGAACTGGGGAGCTCTCACCCTCCGAGTCCCTGGAATTAATCCAGTGACTTTCGGGGAGCTCTACCCACTCCCTCCGACTCTCCTCTCCTTCTTTGCCCGAAGGAGAGTTTTTTCAAACCGCCGGACAGCTGTTTAGCGCTGTCAGGGCGGTTTTAACAGATCGGGTGGCTGGCGGTCTATGGAGACCGTCCTCGTCGTCTGCGGAGCCACCGGAAGTTGGATATTTTCATAGTATCAAATAAGCAATTAATATCTTCTCCATTAAACCAAGACTTAAAAAAAGATCAAAGGTAATGGGAAATAAACCTTAACATCAGTGGTGAAATCTGAACTGGTTTGCTACCAGTTTGCTGGCCCTGCATGCGCACTGAACACCAAACGCGCACTCTGCGTGTGTGCACATGCACAGTATGCGCCAAAAGGAGGCTTGGAAAGGTAAGTAGAAGCGAGGGGGGGATCAGCTGTGGTGCGCGATTTAGTTTGCTAAAAAGCAGGATTTCCTGCTTTCTAGCAAAGCTAAACTGCATTGCACAGCTGATCCCCCCACTGTTCTATTTACCTTCCCAAGCCTTCTTTTGGTGTTTGCTGCATGCGCATGCATGCGCAGTACGTGCCAAAAGAAGGCTTGGGAAGGTAAGTAGAACAGCAAGGGGGGATCAGCTGTGGTGCGCAATTTAGCTTTGCTAGAAAGCAGGATTTCCTGCTTTCTAACAAAGCTAAACCCCGCTGCACAGCTGATAGTTGGAAATACCATTCAGAGGAACTGGTAGCATTTTTAAACTACCAGTTCTCCTGAACCGGTAGCTAACTACTGGGTCACCCAAACCGGTAGCTAACTACCGGTTTGCCCGAACCAGTAGCTTTTTAAACTGCCGGTTCAACCAAACCGGTAGCTTTTTTTTTTTTACTACCGGTTCACCCGAACTGGTAGTTTTTATCACTACTGGTTCGCCTGAACTGGAGCGAACAGGTAGCATTTCACCCCTGCTTAACATACTGATTAATAAATGAAGGCACATCCAGTTTTCAAGATATTGTAACCCTTTTTCATTTTAACAAATCTACCTCTCCTAATCTCTGGGAATCTTGCTTTCATCACTGAGCTTCTTTAAGGAGTTTGACAACTGTTGAAGCTTCTTCAGGATGGGCTATTCTTTGTTTCATTCTACAACAACTGGCTTTGTCACTTTGTAATGATATAGATCATCAATGCTTCTAGCTTTATGGTTCCTAGGCAAAACCATTGCATCTGCTCCTGCATAGACCACTAAATTATATTAACTGACCTCCATCACTCAATCCCCATTTTCTGACTGCTTTAAATATCACATTATGAAATTTGAAAAAGCCTCAGGGGAACTATTAATCCCCCCTGAACATAACATCCTGACTGGTGGACACCAATTTTGGCTTCCCTATTTACATATATTAGTAGACCTGGGGAGCAGCTATAATTGCCCTTATTTCCTACAGAAGAGGGAAAAACCCACTCATTAAATACAAATACTTTTTTACTTGTTTTTTTTCTGTAATGTAAATAGTGTGTAAGGTTTCTTTGGAAAATGTGGGGAAGTTGAGTGACTAAACCTTTAATATGAAAACAAGCCTGTGTGGAAGCTAGAGAAGCACACATATAGAGGTCTTTAGCTCTAACATGGCTGCATGTGGCCAAACTGCATCATTGCATCCTTCTGTGTGACCTCCTAATGGGGTCTTTCTCAACTGTATTTTTTGTTAATTACCTATATTATATGTTTTGGTTGCTAAAGGCAAATGCCACTGGAGGAGGTGGGCATGTGCAAATGGTCCAGCGAGCAATGAAACATCTTACCTACAGCTCTCTCTGCTTCCCTGAAGAAATCAAGTCAAGACATATGGAAAGCAATGAGGATATTCCATACTACTACTATCGGGATGATGGAGTTAAAGTATGGGATGCAATCAAAAGGTAAAAAGTTGAAATAATATCTGATTAAGATTTTTATTTTATTAAGTTTTTAGATAGCAGTAATATAAATAATGTAGCATAGTTGGAAAAGATGGGTTTATATAAGTCATTCTTTGTTTAGCCAATACATGTGTATTGTACTTGTCCTCTACTTTAGATAACTTCAAATTATTGCAGGGATGGATGCTATATTTCTGCAAGTTATGGTAACCATACAGCCATCTAAGTATAGATCGCAAATAGTCAAATGCTCAGACTTCTGGATGGGATGTCATCACTTCAGACAGACACGTATGCAATCTGAGGATCGTTCTGCACTTGTGTCTCTAAAGAAGGGGCAAATGGTAGCTGTGGCTAAGAGGGTTTTTGTACAACTTTGAAGTATGCATCAGTTGGTCTTATTCCTGGACCAGGATGCCCTGCTCATGACCTCATAATCTCCAGACTGTTGCAATGAGGCTGCTCTTGAAGAATATTCAGAAGCTTTAACTGGTGCACAATGTAGCAATGCAGTTAATGGCACCAGTTATTCAGGGCATGTAACAACACTGCCCTGCAAGCTGCATTGGCTTTCACAGTATTTCCAAATGTAATTCATGGTGGTGGTTGTTAACTTTAAAGATCTTTTTTTTTGAATTTTTTTTCATTAATTTTTAAACATAAAACATAAAATACATCTTTTTAGAGCAAAGGTTTGATCCGGTATAAAATAGGTACAGTTGCTCACACTCCCTTAACCAATTCAATTCCAGATTTCAACCATTTACATCTTAAAGAAAAAAAAAGAAAATCCAATCCCGGTTTTTTATCGCACATTCTAGCATCTTATTCTAATCATTTAGCATTCTACTATATCACCCTAAATCTTAAACTCCAAATATACACAGCTCATTCTTATATTCAATCATTTCCAAATAAACACCATTCTAGATCTTTATCATTTTAACAATCAGTATTTCATATATATTCCTTAATCCTAAAACCCATTAAATCTAATCTATATTTTACCTCTCTTAGATGACCTCTAGTATCCATAGTCTTAACATAAAATATTTTTCTCCTCTCTTAAAATCATTTCAAAATCAATTCATTTTAACATTCATTCAACATTTCCATCTATAATTTACTACTCCCAAAATACTTTATTTTTGCTTACTTCAGGCTTGCTCTCCATTGCTACTAAATCTAATATTTAGCTGGTTCATGACTTAGATAGCTATTTCCCAGCGATGCTTTCCTCCACTCCTATCTCTGTTTGTTTAACTGGTTCACAGTTTTGCTTTAACTATTCTCCAGTATTATCTCCTCCACTTCCTTCTAGGTTTATTTTTTTGCTGGTTCACAACTTAATTAGCTGCTTTCCAGTGATGCTTTCCTCCACTCCTAACCTTTCTTATTTAGCTGGTTCACAGTTTGGCTTTAACTGCTCTCAACATTATCTCCTCCACACCTCCTAAATCTATTATTAAACTGGTTCACAACTCAATTAGTTGTTTTCCAGCAATGCTTTCCTCCACTCCTACCTCTATTTGTGACTGGTTCACAACTTTATTTCAGCTGATCTCCAGAATCATGCTTTCCTCCACTCCTAACTTTTATTTTTTGGCTGGTTCACAGCTTTGCTTTAACCTGTTCTCCAGCATCATGCTTTCCTCCACTCCTAACTCTATTTGTTGGCTGGTTCGCAGCTTTGCTTTAACTGTTCTCCAGTATCATGCTTTCCTCCACTCCTACCTCTATTTATTAAACTGGGTCACAGCTTTGCTTTAACTGTTCTCCAGGATCATGCTTTCCTCCACTCCTAACTTCATTTGTTTAGCTAGTTCATAGGATTTTATTTTAGCTATTATCCAGCTTTATGCTTTCCTCCACTCCTGCATCCATTGTTTGGCTGTTTAGTTTTAACTAATTCACAATATATTACCTATATTATTTTTCAACATATTCTCCTCCATGTCTCCTACTAATTTAGAATAAAAATGTATTATAATAAATATCTTCTCACCTACTCTCTCCTAAGCTATAAATTTCCTTTAAATTTCTCCCATTTCATACTTATTTCTTATTTTTCTATAAAAAACATTTTAAACCACTTTAAAATCAATTTTCTATAATTGTTTTTCTATAATTGTTAAGTCTATAGATAATGTTCCAAAGTTCATTCATTCTCTTCATACTTTTTGTAATTTATGTATAGAAATCACATTTTCCAGCCTTGAAAATCACTTTCCTCTAATTTTTAAGTCCGTAAAATACTTATTAAAAATTCAAAATTTAGAGTAAGCATTAGGACATTCAAAGATCATATTTTTCTTCAATCATTTATTCTCTTGTTTCCTAATCAAATTAATATTTATATGTTTATATAGTCAACTTCAATTAAGATAAAGGTAAAGAGAGAGAAAGAGAATGATAATAATAACAATAAGAAATAAAAAGGAGACAGAAAGAGAAAGAAAAAAGAAAAGAATAAAGATATAACAGAATTTTTTTTAAAAAAAGAATTAAAAAAGATAAGAGGGGGAAAAAATAAAGGAAAAAGAAAAAAAAGAAAGAGAAAGAACAAAGAGAAGGAGGAAGATACCTCCTAGCATTATTCAGACATCAAATACAGAGAAAACGTTACATCCGTTTTAGTCAAACTGTAATATTTTTCTTATCTTGCTACACAATATATTCCATTTTTTTCTTTCTCCAATCTGTCCAAAGATATTTCTTTTTAATTTCAATATAATCAAAGTTATAGATTCTATAAAATTAGTTCTTTTGTAATAACTGTGCATGCCCAAAATGGCGACGCTTCCCTAAACCATGTCCAGGAATGGGGAGTTTTTGGTGGTGTTAGGGGTCCTTTGGGGCTGCTATGATTTGGCAGCCCCAACCCCGGCTGGGGGAACTTCTTACTGCGAAGAACTGCGACGCGTCGGCATTGGCGAGGAGCTTGGGGGCTTCCCTGGCTCCCTCCCGGCTCTGACCACCTTCTGGGACTCCGAGGGTGTGCTGGGAGTCTTGGAGCGGCTGAGGACTGGCAACAGCGCCGCGGCAGCAGTGGCGGCCTCGGCGCAGAAGCTGGATGGATGGCGGGATGGTCGTGGACGGGCGATATCGGATGCCAGCGGGGAGGTACAAATGTCAAAGATTATCAAAGCGTGGAGCTTTAGAGAAGCGCAGGGCGTTGGCCCAGACTTCTGGGAGCATGCCTTTGCAGGACCCGTAAATACCCTATTGCAACCAGGGGTCGGAAGATGGAGGTATGGCAGACAGGATGACTGCTGGGGTGGCATGTATGATTTGGGGTTGGAGGGGCCGGTGGATGGCCTAGGACTATTGGGCCTCCATGGAAGACCTCTCCACCCCTTCCCCCCCTTTATGTGTGGCCCGACCATCAGCTTGTGTCCAGCCTCCTCCTACTTGTACGTGACGGGAATTCTCCTTCCCTAAAATACATCCTCCTTCAGTAAGACAGTTATCACTCTTTTTTATTGAGGGGGATCAATTCCATCTGGATTCTGCCTCTACTGAGTGATGCCAGCTGAACTCCCCTTGCCAGACGATGACCTGGATTAAATGGCCTGGACCCTGAGTGAGATGGCGTTGCTTATGAATCATCTGCTATCGGAGGAGCTGGATTAATGAATCCTAGTTTCCAAGTTCATCTGGCTAGGTCACCGTGAGAGAGTGACCTAGAAATTTCCCTCCGAATGACTGAATTAACATTGTCTCCTTCCACTGCCGTGAGAGGGCAGTGGGGACCAGATTCCATCTATACTGAGATCTTTCTGCTCCAGGACTTTTTGGAACCTACCCAAATTGGCTTTCCCATCCTGGTTTATTGGATGTTTTTTGATGTATTCAGCGGCGGAGCTGCTAGCACTGCGAAATTCCCCCCTTTCACAGGCCTGGCCCTCCACGCTATTGAGGGCCTATCTTGATGACGGGCTTTGGAGCCCCGAGAGATGGCATGCAGCAAAGAAGAGATTGAGGGGTTTTTTAAATGGGTTTTTAATCAAAATTTTAAGGGGTTCTGGGAAGACTGGGGTGGGTTAGGGGGAAATCCACCAGGGTCAAGGCTGGGCCCTGCGAGGGGGTACGGCACCAGGGATATAGGGTCGGATGTGATCCAGGGAGGGTTGTTCAATCAGTACTGTAGGTGGGAGGGGCAGATATGGGGGTGGCAGGGGGCCATATCATGTTTCGGGAGTGCGCACTTGCTACCTTCGAGTGATTGCGCGCTCCGGTCCCCAATGCCTTTCTCGTTTCCCAGGTGGCTCAGATCCTCAGGCCCTGGACCTCCGGCTGATGTTATGTAACGCCAGGTCTGTGGTAAATAAAGCCCCCCTCATTTTTGATCTTATTCAGGAGGGGGGAGCGGACCTGGTGGGTATCATGGAGACCTGGTTGGGCCCGGAAGGGGGGGTGCCCCTTGTAGAAATGTGCCCACCAGGTTTCCGGGCATTCCATCAGCCGAGGGCCCAGGGGAGGGGAGGGGGTGTGGCGGTTGTTATTAATGAAAGTCTATGTCCGAGGGAGACCACTGTTCCTCAGATAGCTGGATGTAAGTCCCTCCTTGTGAAGTGGGACCGTGGGGTGCAGGTGGGTCTGCTGATTGTGTACCTGGCTCCCTGCTACGTGGCAGTGGCCCTGCCTGAGCTGCCTGATGTTATAGCCAGGGTGGCAGTTGGTACCCCCAGGCTGATGGTCATGGGGGATTTCAACCTGCCATCAGTCGGTGACACATCAATAGCAGCCAGGGAGTTCATGGCTTCCATGACGGCCTTGGACCTGACCCAGTTAGTTCGAGGCCCTACTCACACGGGGGGACACACTCTGGATCTGATTTTTGTCTCTGGTCAGTGGCAATGATCTAGAAATAGGGGATTTAGTTATGCAGCCCTTGTCATGGTCTGATCATTTGCTCCTTCGACTGGATCTTCGAACCGCTACCCCCTCGCCACAGGGAGACGGAACCGGTCAGATGGTTCCGTCCCAGGCGCTTGATGGACCCGGAGAGGATCCGGGTGGAACTTGGGCCATTTCCTGAGGCTCTGGCCCACGACTCAACTGAAGAACTAGTGGCTGCCTGGCATAGGGCGGCCACTGGGGCTTTGGACCGCGTCATGCCTTTGTGGCCTCTGACTCGGCGCCGATCTCAATTGGCTCCTTGGTTCTCCGAAGAGCTGAGAGAGTTGAAGCACCGGAAAAGACACCTGGAGAGCAGTTGGAGGGCTAGCCATTCCGAATCTGACCGAACACTGGTGAGGTCTCATATTAAGACCTACCTAGTGGCAATCAAAGCGGCAAACTTTAATTATTTTTCTGCTCTGATTGGGTCTGTGGATAACTGCTCAGCTGCCCTGTTTAGGGTGACCCACTCCCTTCTCCATACGGGAGCGCGGGAAGACCCCTTGCAGGGTAGGGCTGAGGACTTTGTGCAATATCTGCACAACAAAATCGCTCAGATTTGAGAGGGCTTGGACTCCGACTGGATGGGTTCAGATGGGATGACGGAGGCAGGTCTTGAGAATGTTAGCTGGGAGGAGTTTGACCTTGTGACTCCGGAGGACGTGGACAGGGTCTTGGGTAGGCTGAATGCGACCACATGTTTGCTGGACCCGTGTCTCTCCTGGTTGGTGCTGGCTTCCCGGGAGGTTACACGAGGCTGGCTCCAGGGGATTAACACTTCTTTGAGTGAGGGTTTCTTTCCCGCCGCTTTGAAAGAGGCGGTGGTGAGGCCCCTCTTCAAGAAGCCTTCCCTGGACCCGGGTGTTTTATCAAATTATCGTTCTGTCTCCAACCTTCGTTTTGTGGCGAAGGTTGTTGAGAGTATGGTGGCACGACAACTTCCTCAGCACCTGGATGAAGCGGATTATCTGGATCTGTTCCAGTCAGGTTTCAGGCCTGGGTATAGCATGGAAACGGCATTGGTCGCATTGGTCGATGATCTCTGGAGGACTCGGGATGGGGCTGTTCCTCTGTCCTGGTCCTGTTAGATCTCTCAGTGGCTTTTGATACCATCTACTATGGTATCATGCTGCGCCGGCTGGAGGCATTAGGAGTGGGGGGCACCGTTATGCAGTGGTTCGCCTCCTTCCTTTCCGGCCATATGCAATCTGTGTTGGCAGGGGGGCAGAGGTCGACCCCAAGGCGCCTAGTCTGTGGGGTGTCACAGGGGTCGGTCCTCTCACCCCTCCTGTTCAACATTTATGTGAAGCCGCTGGGGGAGATCATCCGTGGCTTCAGGGTGGATTTCCATCAGTACACTGATGACACTCAGCTGTACATTTCCACCCCAGGCCACCCCAATGATGCCCTTGAAGTGATGTCCCGGTGCCTGGAAGCCGTATGGATCTGGATGGGGAGGAACAAGCTCAGACTTAACCCTTCCAAGACCGAGTGGCTGTGGTTTCTGGTGTCCTGTCATAGTCAGTTGACTCCATCACTGACTATTGGGGCTGAGATCTTGACCCCCTCAGAGAGGGCTCACAACTTGGGTGTCCTCCTGGACTCGCAGCTGTCCTTGGAGGATCATCTGACGGCTGTGGCCAGGGGGGTTTTCTATCAGGTTCGCCTGATTTACCAGTTGCATCCCTTTTATTTTATTTATTTATTTTTTTAATTTGATTTATATGCCACCCTTCTCCGGAGACTCAGGGCGGCTTACGATGTGTTAAGCAATAGCCTTCATACTTTTGTATATTTATACAAAGTCAGCTTATTGCCCCCACAGACTGGGTCCTCATTTCACCTACCTTAGAAAGGATGGAAGGCTGAGTCAACCTTGAACCTTGGAGAGATTCGAACCAGCAGTAAATTGCAGGCAGCTGTGTTAATAACAGGGTGCTTAGACCACTGTACTATCAAGGCTCTGGATCGGGACTCCTTACGCACAGTCACTCACGCCCTCGTCACTTCCCGTCTGGACTATTGTAACACTCCCTACATGGGGCTCCCCTTGAAGAGCACCCGGCGGCTCCAACTGGTCCAGAATGCAGCCGCGTGGGTAATTATGGGAGTGACCCGACGCTCCCATGTAACACTGCTCCTGCGCAAGCTGCACTGGCTCCCGGTGGTCTTCTGGGTGCGATTCAAGGTGTTGGTTGCCACCTTTAAAGCGCTCCATGGCATGGGCCCTGGGTATCTACGAGACCACCTTCTGCCACCGATAGCCTCCCATTGACCGGTAGGCTCCCACAGAGAGGGGCTCCTCCGGGTGCCGTCAGCTAGACAATGCCGGCTGACGACCCCCAGGGGGGGAGCATTCTCTGTGGGGGCCCCTACCCTCTGGAATGAGCTGCCCTCAGAGATTCGTAGGATTACCGACCTGTGTACCTTTCGCCGTGCCCTAAAAACATTACTATTCCAACAAGCAGAGCTGGCCTAAATAATAATAATATTTTTACTTTTTTAATGGGTTGTTTTATTAGAATTTTCAGCCAATTGATTTAATTGTTTTAACTTGTTTTTAATTTTTCTACTGTCATGGTTTTATTTCTGGCTGTACACCGCCCTGAGTCCTTCGGGAGAAGGGCGGTATAGAAATTCAATAAAATAAATAAATAAATAAACTATTCCATATATGGTATCATCATGTCTTCTTCTGTTGCTACGCCCTTTCCTTTTGTTGCTGCACCCATTAATTCAATTTTCATTATTTCATTCAATTTCTTCTTTCTGGACATCAATAAATTCTCCAGTAGACAGATTATATATCTCCAAAGTCAAGCCTCCTAAATTTTTTCTCAAAGTAATCCAGTTTGAATAACAAGACACAAAGTTTCTCCTTCAAACAACAAGCAATCCACAATTTGCACTTTCACTTCTCAGCTGGCAACCATTTTGTCCATCTCCGTTTGTCTTTTCTCCTTGCTTTGAAAAGTTCCTATTTGCTTCCTCCTCTCTTTTTTCTCTCTTGAAAAGTAATCCATTCTCATTAACAACATCAAAAAAAGTGCCAAATTTTGTTGTAGAATGATTCCCAAGCAATCAGTAAATTCTATAGTCCATCAACGGGTGTTTTCCTTTTATTGTTTATTTTAAATCCTTTTGCCTCGATAGTTCTTAGCCGCTATTAACTCTTGTTAACATCCATCATTTAAAGGCTGTTCCCGCGTGGGTTTAAATCCACTCACCCAGCTTTCAAACACCTTGCTCTGTTCTCTGCTTCTCCTCCTGCACATCGCTTGTCCTGGTTGCTGCAGTCTCGAGGCAGCTGCCTTGGCTGCCGCTCCCACCGCTGCCAGTGCAGAGGGCAATCCTCCGGCCCTGAAGAACCTGCCCGTTCCTCTCAGCCATCTGAGGGGTCCCTCTCTAACCCCCTGTCCCTACAGGACAGGGTAGGTTTATAGACCTGCCGGCGGCGGCTTGACAGATGGGGTTTTCGCGGGGCTCCTAGGAGCCCCGCTAATTTCCTGTCTGAATCACCACAGCGCCAACCGGAAGTCCAACCTTAAAGATCTTGATGGCTTGTGACTAGGTTAGTTACGGGACCATGTTCCCCAATTATCTTTATCCTTCATACATAGGCAGGAGGATAATGCTATGGATAATGTCAGCTAAGAAGGATTGAGTGGTGGGACCCAAAAGGGGAGTTCTTTGGACGATTGTCTATCTCAGATTAGATTGACTTTCATGAGGCCTTACAAATTTAATTTTAAGACCCAGCTTGGGTCCTGGATATGTGACAAAGCTTATTTTTTTCGTTGTGTTGGTATATATTTGACGGATGCCTGACAGCTATGTGTTTTAGTTTTTATATTTATTTATTTGTTCAACTTGTATGCTGCCTTTCTCCGAAGACTCCAGGCGGCTTACAATGCATTTAAAAACCATATATAAAACATTAAAAGTTAAACCATTAAAAACAATTAAAACCCATTCACACCATTCATGGCCGGATCTTGCCAGATCGCAACAGCGAGATCAACGGCCACAGGCCTGCCAGAAGAGCCAGGTCTTCACCACTTTTTGGAAGGCTTTTAGGGTGGGCATGGCCCGGACCTCAGGAGGTAACTGGTTCCAGAATGCTGGGGCAGCCACAGAGAAGGCCCAACTCTGTGGGCCCTCCAGCCGGCATTGTTTAGCTGACGGGACCCTGAGGAGACCAACTCTGTGGGATCGTACCGGTCGCTGGGAGCTATGCGGTAGAAGGCAGTCTCGAAGATACCCTGGCCCTGAGCCATGTAGGGCTTTAAAGGTAATAACCAACACCTTGAATTGTGACCGGAGACCAATAGGGAGCCAGTGCAGCTCACGGAGAATTGGTGTAATGTGGGTGTACCTAGGTGCACCCACGACAGCTCTCGCGGCTGCGTTCTGGACCAACTGTAGTCTCCGAACACTTTTCAAGGGTAGCCCCATGTAGTTTCCAGTCTGGTAACCCTAATCCTCCTTTCTTCCGGGTATCTTGCAAGCATTTTATTTAAATTCTGGCCTTCTTCCCCTGCCAAATATACTTTGCTATCATTTTATCAAAGTCTTTGAAGAAATCCTTTCCTGGCCAAATCGGAGTTACTTGGAAGAGGTATACCAGTCTGGGTAGTATATTCATTTTAAGGGATGCAATTTTCCCTAAGAATGATAATTGTAGTTTGCTCCATGTTTCCAAATCTTTTTTAATCTGTTTTGTTAATTTAGTATAATTATCCTCTCTAATTGATGTTGCTTTCTTGGTGAACCAAATTCCCAAATACTTTACTTTCTTTGCTATTTGTATTCTTAAATTATCCTCTAATTCTTTCTCCTGTGCCTTTGTCAAATTCTTCGTTAATACTTTTGTTTTTTGTTTATTGATTTTGAGACCGGCCACTCTTCCATATTCCTCTATCTTCCCTAACAATTTGGTTCCTGTTGTTTCTCGTTGTTCCACGATAAACACTATATCGTCAGCGAAGGCTTGCAGTTTATACTCCTCTTTTTTTATTCCCAGACCTTTTATTTCTTTGTCTTTCCTAATTTCATTTAATAAGATTTAGAGGGATATTATAAAGAATAATGGGGATAGAGGACATCCTTGTCTCACTCCCTTTGATATCTCAAATTTTTCTCTCATATCCCCGTTGATCATAATTTTGGCTGTTTGGGAGGAGTATATTTTCCTAATCATGTTTAAAAATTTATCGCCAAATTCCTTCGCCTCCAATTGTAATATAAGAAAATTCCAATGTAAGTTATCGAATGCCTTCTGCACGTCCAGGAAAATTAGGGCCAATTGTTTGTCTAATTTTTTCTCATAGTATTCAAGGACGTTAATGATTGTTCTCATATTATTTTTGATCTGTCTTCTTGGAACAAAACCATTTTGGTCTGAGTGGATGTATTTATGAATAATTGTTTTCAGTCTCTGCGTAATGACCAGCATGAACAGCTTGTAATCCACATTTAACAATGATATTGGCCTATAGTTTTGGATTTGTGTGGGATCAGTATCTTCTTTTGGGATAAGTGTAATTATGGTTTCAGCCCAGGAATTAGGAGTTTTTGCTTCTAAGAGTGCATCATTGAAAACTTGGAGTAGGAACTCATCCATTGGGTTCTGACACTTTTTATAGAATTCTGTTGGCATGCCATCTGGTCCGGGAGTTTTATTGTTTTTTTGTTTTTTCCTTGCCTCCAACAATTCAGTCATAGTGATTGGTCTATTTAATAATTCTTTGTGTGGAAACTTCCAGCGGTGACGTAGGGTCGTGGCGGCACAGGAGAGAACGCTCTCTCTCTCGTGTCGGATTTCTGAGTGTTTGGTGCCTTTTTTCGCAAGAGACCGATCTTGGAGAGATCGGGAATAAGGAGGGGAAACTTCGGGGGAGGCGAAGAGAGGTGCAATCTCTTGCCGCACCGCGAGGATCCCTCATTCCAGGCTCGGAAGAAGCCGGCGGGTACGATGAGCGCAGCTGGCCCGGAGGCCCGACGAGCCGATTGAGACCATCGGGAGCGGAGGAGTGAGTACAGTGCAAGATCGTGGAGGGTGAGCAGAAAGCAAGAACCAATAATTTGGAATAATTTGGTGCAAATTGAGGAGAGAGTATTTTTCCGGAGGGGTAGCGTGAAAAGAGAAGATCTCAGAATGTGAACAGGCGGCAACTGTAGAGGTGAGCAGAAAGGAAGAGGACGGAACATAGATCAGCAGAGAAAGAATAAAAAAAAAACTATTAAGACAGCGAAAACGGGTGAGAAGAAGTGGATTTAAACTGCGGACACTTGAAGAAGAATAGACATTCTTTGTAACCTCCCCTTTGGGCTGCCTCCTAACGGAAGGAGAGAGGTAGTTTGGCAAAATAAAAACTGCAAACTGTGACTGTGACTGTGCAGATTAGAGGTCGCCATATTGAAACAGGAAAAGACTCCAGTGTAAAAAAAAAAAAGAGAGAGACTTGCTTTTTCCTTCGTCGAAGATATAAAAAACGAGGCCCATAGAACATTTGAAATATATTGCTCATATATTGTCCCTTTTTATTTAGACTTGGATAATTGTTACTTATTGTTATAGATAAAATAGATAATTGCTATTGATATTTATTGGATATTTATTTATTTATTTACTTATTTATTGGAATTAATTAAGAATTATATATAATTAAGAATTATAGCGTAATCTGCTCTTAATTTAAGTACTATAAGTATTATTTTTATTAACTGATTATTAATTATTGAATACTAAATATTAAGTATTAAGAACTGATTGATTGAATAAGTCCTTGATTAATTAAGTTGCATATTTATATATATTTATACATATAGTAATATTTCTATTTCTATTTTATATTATATTTATATTTACATCTCTGCCACATTTTTATGAAGTATTTTATAGAGGTAATTAATTATTTAATTATTTAAAGACTATTTTAAGAAATCTGCTTAAAGGAAAGAGATTAAGTGAGTGAGAGATTATTGTATTGAATTTTTTACGAGAGAAAAGAAAAGAGAAAGAAAGAAAGTATACCAAATTTGGATGGTGATTTGGGAGAAAGTTGATAAAATATTACTGACGCAACATAGAATTTTGAAAGAGATGACGAGCACTACCACAACAACGTTGAAGACTGGGAAGAAGATAACATCACTCTTAGCAGGAACAACAGCCTCCCCAGTGTCACAGAAAACTTTGGAAGGAATGTTTGCATCAGAGAAACAACCTAGCACACCCAACATGCCAACAATGCAAGCCACATTAATAACAATCCAAGAAACCATGGCCAAAATGCAAGAATGTATGACCAGAAACCACGAGCAATCCAGAAAAGATATGGATGAGGTAAAGAGAGAAGTAAAGAACGATATTCAAAAAATTGACGAAAAAATGGATTTGATACAAGAAATTATTCAAAAATATGACCAAAGGATAAAAGAAATAAAACAAAAAACGGAATTGACAGAAGAAAAACTGGAGGCACTGGATACAAAAATGACAGGATTAAACAAGGAACTTGAGAACACAGTGGCGCAGCTGGAAATGGAAAAAGCGGCATTTTACCTGCGTTTCCAAAATGTGGCGGAAGAGAGGGACAAGGATTTGACGATGATAATGGCAGAAATGATTGCTGAGGCGCTTCAAAGAGAAAAGGACGAAATAATAAATGAACTTGATGAAGTGTACCAGGTCCACACAAATTACGCCCGACA
This sequence comes from Pituophis catenifer annectens, assembly GCF_029215685.1. Lineage (NCBI taxonomy): Eukaryota > Metazoa > Chordata > Lepidosauria > Squamata > Colubridae > Pituophis > Pituophis catenifer. The sequence continues at coordinate 102,296,147 of NW_027256883.1, read as the reverse complement.
AAACAAACTTCCCTGGGAGGTGCACATAAGATTCGTAAGAAGAAAGGTGAGGGATATCGTATACAAAATAACAAAGGATGAACCTATGTTCTATAAAAATAAAGAAATAATTACGCTAAAACAAATTCCCAAAAGGATAAGAGTCCTACGAAAGGACTATTGGTTCCTGGCCACATTGCTAAATAGGAGATATATACCCTTTAGATGGACGACACCGGAAGGGATGTTAGTAACGTGGCAGGGAAAGAAAATAAAGGTGGACTCGCAGAGTAAGGCAAGGGAATTATACGACCAAATGATGGGCAGTGAGGCAACAAACGGTAGTAAAGAAGAGGGAGGAAGGAATATTAAAGGAAAACAGAGGCGGGAACGTGAAAAAACTCCCCCACAAGAAGAGGAAGGAGGAATCCAAACGAGAGGCAAAAAAAAGGAACAGGAAGAAACAAAGAAGAAACAACAGGAAAGTCAGTAAAAAATGGAAAGAACTCTAAAAATTCTATCAGTAAATGTAAATAGACTCAACTCGCCAACCAATGAAACCAAATTTTTTAAAAAATTGTGAAACAAGAATTAGATATAGTGTGCCTCCAGGAGGTACACATAAGAAAACAAGATATAAAATATATACAATATAAGAAATTAGGTACAGCATACTCATCATTGGCAGAAGAAGAAAAAAAGAGAAGTAGTGGTATACGTTAAGGAAGGAATAGATAGCAATGTAAGATATGTGGATACCGAAGGTAGAATAGTGATGATAGAGCTAAAACTGGATTTCAAAAATATATTGTTAGTATATGCCCAAACAGTAAACAATTAGAATTCTATAAAAAAGTGCACGAGAAAATTATGGATCAAAAAATGGGAAATGTGTGTCTGATTGGCGACTTCAATGCGATTTTTGATGCAAGAAAAGATTATAAATGTGTCCAGCAAAATAAAAATAAGAAAAATGTACTGCCCAGAATCTTTATAGATATGGTGGAAGAATTAAATATGATAGATGGCTGGAGATTTTATAACCCTGAAATTAGAAATTTTACATATTATTCGAATCCACATAAGTCTTGGTCTAGGTTGGATATGGCATGGGTATCCAGTATATTAATGACAGAAATAGAAGCGGTAGAAATCCTATCAAACGATTGGGCGGATCACAACCCAATAACCCATGACGTGGAAGGGGCAGCAGAAAAGGAAAAATAGATGGACAATGAATACACAGTTGATGAAAGAAAAAGAGTATAAGAATTATATGGAAAAGGAGTTAGAATTGTTTTACAAGGAAAACACAAAACAACACACCTCCCTACAAAACTTATGGGACACAACTAAGGCGTATGTAAGAGGCCTTACAATAGCATATAATGCAAAAAGGAGAAAAGAGAGAGAAAAAGAATACAATAAAATACGAGAAGAAATTAAAAATTGGGAAAGTAAATTGCAAGTAAATCCAGGGGATGAACAAATAAGGGTAAAATGGATAGCGGCAAAACACAAGCTGAACATATTAGAGCAAGAGAAATACGCAATTACTTTAAGATATATAAGGCAGAACTACTTTCAGCACACAAACAAACCAGGGAGGTGATTGGCATACAGACTGAGGAAGGAAAAGGAAAAAAAAAACAATTCAGAAGTTACAAGATGAAGAGGGAAGGATCCATCAGAGACTAGAGAAAAAAAAGGAGATAGTAGTCCAATATTATCAAAAACTCTATGAGAAGGACATAGTAACAACGGAGGAAATTGAACAGTATTTAAAAGGAGAGGGAGTGCAAGTACTAACAGAGGAAGAAAAAGAACTATTAGATAAAGAGATTACAATAGGGGAATTAAAAGAAGCGCTGAAGAGACAGAAAAATAATAAAACTCTGGGGACCGATGGTCTTCCAACTGAGTTTTACAAAACATTTGGGGAATCATTAAATGGAATCTTATTAGAAACATACAATGAAGCGCTGATGGAGGCAAAATTACCAAACACATGGAAAGAGGCGTATATATCCCTAATACCAAAAGAGGGGGCAGATACCACATTAACAAAAAACTATAGGCCGATCTCTTTGTTGAATACTGATTACAAAATCTTCATGTGTATAATTGCCAATAGGTTGAAAAAAATATTACATAACAAAATACATCAGGACCAAAATGGCTTCTTGCCCACCAGACAGATAAGAAATAACTTAAGGATGGTAATGGATGTTTTGGAATATTACAAGGTGCATCCAGAGAGACAGGTAGCTCTGATCTTTCTGGATGCACAAAAAGCGTTTGACCAAGTAAACTGGCAATTTATGAAACAACAAATCAAAACTATGAATTTTGGAGAGAAATTTACTAAAATGATAACATCAATATACCAGAACCAAAAAGCAAGTATTTTGATAAATGGAGAGCCAACAAAATTTTTTGGAATAAATAAAGGAGTAAGGCAGGGATGCCCGCTATCACCCCTACTTTTTATTTTAACTTTGGAAAACCTGCTAATTAGAATTAGGGCAAATAAAGAAATACAAGGATTAAAGATCAAGAGAGAGGAGTACAAGGTCCAAGCTTTCGCCAATGACCTTGTCTTCTTTATAGAAAACCCAACAGAAACAACCCCGAAATTATTAAAAGAGATTGGAGAATTTGGAAAAGTAGCAGGTCTAAAAATTAATAAGGAAAAGACAAATATGATAACAAAAAATATGACAACAAAACAAGTAGAGAAATTAGTAAAAGATTCAGGATTACAGGCAGTTAAAAAAGTGAAATATCTGGGGATACATTTGACGGCTAGAACCATAACAATAAAACAAGATAATTATGAACCTTTAGTTCAAAAAATAAAAGAGGATTTAGAGAAATGGGGGAAATTAAGACTATCTTTGTTGGGGAGGATAACAGCAATAAAATCAAACATACTGCCAAGACTCCTTTATTTATTCCAAACAATTCCGATAAAATTGGACAAGAAATTTTTTGATAATTTGGATAAAATAACCACAAAATTTGTGTGGGAAGGGAAAAAATCAAGAATAAAACTAAATATATTGCAAGATGATAAAATCAGAGGTGGATTTGGTTTCCAGGCATGGCAAAAATACTACAAGGCTGCAAGTTTACTTTGGATCAAGGAATGGATAACCTTGGATAATCAAAGGTTGTTAAACTTGGAGGGACATGACCTGATGAAGGGTTGGCATGCCTTTATTTGAAACACGGAATAAAATATATAAACACTTCAATAACCACACTATTAAGAAATCTTTAATTAATACATGGCAACAAATCCGGCACAATACATGAAAATTCCTGGCTGGCTATCGACAATAGAAGCAATAACCCATCCCAATATACTATCTAAACAAAAAATATTAAGATATAGAGAAATATTAGATAGACAGGTGAATCTAAAAACTAGAGAAGAATTAAAGGAACAAGGAATAGCAATAGACTGGTGGCCATACTCACAAATAAAGATAAGATATAGGAAGGATCAGGAGGAGGGAGGAATAGATTTAAAACAAAACCAATTAGACAAATCATTAGAATCCAAAGAAGGGAAGTTAATTTCGAAAATTTACAAATATTTACTCGAATATGATCTGGCAGAAGAATTGGTTAAAGGGCAGATGATAGCCTGGGCAAGGAACATCGGACACAGTATATAACTAGAAGAATGGGAAAGAGCGTGGGAAAATAACTATACCATGACAAAATCGGTAGCCTACAAAGAAAATGATTATAAAATGTGGTATCGATGGTATCTGGCCCCCACACGGTTAGCAAAAATGTATTCAAATGTAAATCCGACTTGCTGGAAGTGTAAAAAAGCACAGGGAACTTTTTATCATGCTTGGTGGCTCTGCCCAGAAATTAAGAAATATTGGAACAAGATTAAAACATGGATAGCAGAAATAACAGATTATGAAATTGAATTAGAACCCGAAATTTTCTTATTAGGTATGATCAAAAAGAACATTAGGAATGATATAAAATATTTAATACTTCACATAATAACGGCGGCCAGACTAGCAGTAGCACAACTTTGGAAAACAAATAGATTGTCAACTGATCAGGAGCTAATACAAAAGATATACACATGCGCAGAAATGGACAAATTAACCTTAGAGTTACAGGATAAGGAGGACTCAAAATATTTTAGAATATGGAATAGATGGTACCAGTGGATAAATCAAAGGAGGCCAAATGGGTTGAGATGAAATTTAGAGGAAATTATCATAATTAAAGAAAAATGCACTGTCAGATAGATAGAAAATGAAATATGTCACTGTAGGTTTGTATATATGTATATATAATAATAGAAATTAGTTAAGTTGATTATTGTATATGTATATGCAAATTTGTTTCTTGATTAGGTTAACTTTTAACTTAATCAAGCTTTTGTATGTTTTAAATGCTTTTTTTAAGAATGAATAAAGTTTTGCTTTTTAAAATAAAAAATAATAATAATAATTCTTTGTGTGTCTCCTCCAGTTTTTGGATATTTGTTTTATGTAAATATTCCTTGATCTCCTCTTCCCTGATTTCTTCTTGCTTGTAAAGGTTCTGAAAGAAATTTTTTGCTATACATTTTTTGTCTTGATTTATGTGGCATATTTCCCCTACCTCATCTTGCAGTTGGTATATGTTCTTCTCTTTTTCCTTTTTCAATTTATACGCTAACCAGCGACTTGTTTTATTAGCATGCTCAAAGTGTTTTTGTTTTGTCAATTTGATTTTCTGTGCAATTTCTGTTTGTGTAATTAAATTAATCTTATGTTTAACAAGTTTTAATTTTCCTTTAATTATTTTATTGTGGGGTTGTTTCTGCAGTTCTAAGTCATGTGTTCTGAGTTCTGTTAATAGGTTGTTTCTTCTCTGTTGTTTATCCTTGTTTTTCTTTGCTGTATATGAAATGGTAAGGCCTCTTATGTAGGCTTTGGCTGTATCCCAAAGGTTTTGGAGTGTTGTCTGTTCTTTGGTATTTATCTGAAAAAACATATTCATTTCTTTCTTAATCATCTGTGCGTATTCCTTGTCCTTAATCATTCCAGTGTCCATCATCCACCTTTTTTGTTTCCAATATCCTTTCCATATTATTGTTATTGGGCTGTGGTCTGCCCATGTATTTGGTGATATTTCTATGACTTTTATTTCTGTCCTAAGTTCTGAGGCTGTCCAGGCCATATCTATTCTGGACCACAATTGGTGTGGGCCAGAATAGAATGTATATTGTTTTGCTTGTTTATTCGTCTCTCTCCAAACATCATGTAGTTGTAGTTTATCCGCCATGTCTTTGGATGTATCCGGTAATGTTTTTTTCCTGGTTTTGTTCTTTTTATTGCTCTGATAATCTTTTTCAGTGTCCATAATTGCGTTAAAATCTCCAATGATACAAATATTCTCATATTCCAAATCCTTAGTTATGTTATGTATTTGTTTTAAAAACTCACTTTGATTTCCATTGGGTGCATATATCGATATTAATAACATTTTTTTTATTCTGTTTGTATTTCTATCATCAAAATCCATCCATCTGTGTTGCTTTGTCTATACATCTATACTTGCTTTGTTTTTAAATGTTTCTTAACGTATACTGCAACTCCTCTCTTTTTCTGATCTGCTAATGATGTGTATAGTATTCCTAATCTTTGGTTTTCTAATAGTTTTTGATGTTGTTTCTTAATATGGACTTCTTGTAAAACTATGACATCCATCTCCAATTTATGTAATTTTGTGAATATGTGTGTTCTTTTGGTTGGTGAATTTAGTCCATTTATGTTAATTGAGGTCATCTTTAGTTCTTGTTCCATTATTGTTTTCTATCTGTTTGTTGTTCTTAGTCTTCTTGTGTTTCTTGTAATTACTTGTGTCTTTTCCCTCGCTCCCTCTCTTTCAATTCTTTCTCTCTCCAATCTTCTTTTTTCTTCTTGAACTTTTTCTTCTTTTTCTGTCTGGTGTACCTCTTGACTCCTAGTCTCTAATTCTTCTCTGCTTTCCTGTTCCTCTTCCAACACAAAATGCTGATCAAAAAAGTCTTGTGCTTTTTCTAGACTGTCAACCTTGTATTTTTTTTTCCTGCCAGGAAATCAGTAACCCTTTCGGTATTAGCCATCGGAACAATATTTTGTATTTATTCAATTGTGTCATTAAGAAATTATAATTTTTCCTTTGGTCTCTTATTCTTCTTGGGATTTGTTTGAGAGTCATAATTTCCCTTCCTTTATATACAATTGTCCCTTCTCGCATCTTCCTGTAGATATCTTCTTTAATGGATTTTTTTGTGAATCTAATATGTATTTCCTTAGGCAACTTGTGTCTTTGGGAATAATTGGTGTGGACTCTATAGATTTCATCTATGTCTCTTCGAACGTCTTCCTTATCCCTCTGGGTTGCTTCTGCTAGTATCTCTGTCATCAGTTCTCCTAGATCTTCGTCTTTTTGTTCCTCTACATTCTGGAATCTGAGGAAAAAATATGCCTTTTCCATTTCTAAGTATTTTAATGAATCTTCCAGATCCTTGTTGATTGGCACTTGATTTTGCTCCATCTTTTTCATTCTCTTGTCCGTTTGTTCTATCTTCTCCTCCACTTTTTGGATCCTTTGCTCGTTTTCCGCAATGTTCTATTGTATTTTTCCAATCTTCTCATCAATTTTCTTAATGTTATCTTTTATTTCTCCCACATCTGTCTTGAGTTCTTCATGATTTTTCCTTGTTTCTTCATGGTTATTAGCTGTGGACTCTTGCGTTTTGTTCATTCCCCCCTGAATCATTGCTAATACCGACTGAATGTTTTGCATGTTGAGGATGGAGGTTACCTTTTCTTTTTCCGCCCCTGACATAGTGTCAACTGGCCTTTGCTGTGCTGGAGAAGCTGAGAGTGTCATCTGGTTTGAGGGTATCTTCTTGCTTGTCTTAGTGATCATTATTTATTTATTTATTTATTTATTTTATTGGATTTCTATACCGCCCTACTCCCGAAGGACTCAGGGCGGTGAACAGCCATAAGATAAAACACATAAATACAAAAATTTAAAATAGAATAAAAACGAATTAAATAATTTGGCTGAAACAAAGTTAAAATACCCAATAATTTAAAAACAAATTAAAATTTACATTTAAAAGGGGAGAAGATTTAGGCCAGGCCAGCTTGGTGAAATAAGAAAGTCTTGAGCGCGCAACGGAAGGTGCGCAGATCCGGGATCCTCCGTATCTCCGGGGGGAGCTCGTTCCAGATCATAGTGCCCCCACAGAGAAGGCTCTCCCCCTAGGGGCCGCCAGTCGACATTGTTTGGCCGACGGCACCCGGAGGAGCCCCTCTCTATGGGAGCGTACTGGCCAGTGGGAGGCTATTGGTGGCAGGAGGCGGTCCCGTAGATAACCAGGTCCTATGCCATGGAGCACTTTAAAAGTGATAACCAAAACCTTGAAGCGCACCCAGAAGACCACCAGGAGCCAGTGCAGCTCGCGCAGGAGAGGTGTTACATGGGAACTCCACGTCACTCCCATAACCACCCGCGCAACCGCACTCTGTGCCAGTTGGAGCCTCTGAGTGCACCTCAAGGGGAGCCCCATGTAGAGAGCATTACAATAGTCCAGACGAGAGGTGACGAGGGCATGAGTGACTGTGCGTAGGGAGTCCTGATCTAGAAAGGGACGCAACTGGCGGATCAGACGAACCTGATGAAAAATCCTCCCGGTCACGGCCGTCAAGTGCTCTTCTAAAGACAGCCGTGAATCCAGGAGGACGCCCAAGTTGCGAGCCCTTTCTGTGGCGGCCAATGATGAACCTGTAGTTGCCATTTGTACTTTTTGTATTATCTGTCCCCAAAATTTCATATACTGATTTGTTATTTAGATCTTTGTATTTCTATCTATATTAATGTTCAAATTATAGTGTCTAACAATCCTAAAATACTGCCCAAGTATGGTAATATTTACTATTTACTATATTGCTATTTCTCTATCACACAATCAAAATCTCTATATATATTTCCATATACTTATTCACAGTTTTAAATATCCTACTTTATCTTTTCACAATATTCTTAAATAAGGGAAGGAAAAAGTAGTGGGGGGAGAGGAGGGAAAAGTTTAAGATTTCAGCAATTCATTAATTCAAGAATAAATTTTCAGCAATTCATTAATAACAACAATTTTTCCTTTTATAATTAATTACTCTACTATTAAGTTACTATTAGCTAATGTCAATTACCCTTAATTACTGAACACAATGTATTTTCTTCGGTATATATAATCAATCTAATTTAACTATAATATAAGTCTAAGTGTGCAAGATAATAAAAGGCCAAATAGTAAGATAAATCACTGTATAAACCCAAAAGCTGGACTAACAATATATATGTCACTTTTTACTTAATATTTAGTAATTAATAATTAATTAAATATTTAATAATCAAGTTTAAATAGCTGGATTTTACTTCATTAAATGTTATCCTTCCTCCTTTTATAGTATCTTCTTCTTTCAGTCTTGCATCATGTTAGGATATGGTTTGAGCCTAACAAGTTGTCCAGGCAATATATGTTTAATATGAATATGTATTGTGTGACTTTAAAGTTTTCCTGCTGATTCATTGTAATGCTGAGTCATGCTGTAATTAGATAATCACTAGTTGTAAACGTATTTAAGAAGGGTACTGTAAAGTATTCAGTTATGTTACCATAGTGTGTGAAGTTGTTACCATTGTGCTATCATCGTTGGATGGATCTGCTACCATCGTGGTTTGTGAACCAGAGTGAGTTTGTTATTCTAACCAACTACTGTTTGTGTGGTAAGAAGATTTTTGTATCACTGGACTGATTTAACTGGCAAAGACTTGGATTGATTTAAAGACTATGAGATTGTTTTTCACTATAAAGTAAACTTCTGATAAACCAGTTTGCACATCTCTTATTCATTGCTCTCAGCAACGTTTCTCTGTGCTCTACACTCTGCTGCTTGGTAACACAACAACAATATCCTTAACACATCATTCCACTTTCTTCTCTCTGTTAATTGTGTCCAATGTCCTTTAAGTTAAGTATCCAAATGTCCAACACTCAAAATGTCCAATTCCAAGTGTCCAAATATGATCCAAGTGTTCAGTAAAAAGACCTTAATAAAGTTAATTTAGCTCCACCACTCGTTAATTTCCAGACAGGAAGGTTCTGTATAACAGTCAGCCATTCTCTCCACTCCTCCGGTATCTGCTGCCAGTCGCTCACCTCGTCACAATCTCCACTTATAACAAGGTCTGTCTGTCTCCTCTTCCTCTCTCCTCTGGATATCGTCCTTTTCCACAAAATTATTTATTTTAATACTCAGATTTCGACCGGATTCACCTTCTACTTGCTTGTGTTATAGTTTCCAATATCCGCCATTCATTTGACTTTCCGCTGTCAAAATCACCTCTCGCCTCATGTTGTTTCTTCTGATCTTCTCTGGTCTCTCTCACCTCGCTTAGAGTTCTAATTCCAAACACTTTCCTCTCCAAAATCAATTTGTTTTATATTTTATTTTGTAATCCACAACTCCTTAATGGTATTTCTCTTGGAGTCGCTCCGGTTCCACCACCTGTCACTTTCTGCGCTGTCACTGTCAATTTATGTTTTCCACTCCACTCACTTTTCCATCGCCACTTATTGCCGCGTGCTTGGAGTCTCACTTTCACCCATTTCTGTTCACACTTTATAGCAGTACCTTCTTCTATTCTTGTTCTTCTTCCTTCTGTTTCCTACCAATGTCTTCTTTAATTTGATCTTCGCTTCCCACTAATCAGCTGTCAATATTTCAGGCCAGCCAAAATGGCTGGCTTTTTTCCAATCGGAATTAAGAGGTTTCCCCTGAACCTTCAGAGGGATTGCTGTCCTCACCGAGGTCCTCGGGTTTTCCTCTTTTTTCTATTGACCCCTCCGAGGTCAATAGCGCCTGGATCGGCTTCCTAATCGAAAATATTGGAACTTTGAGAACGGAGCACTGTTCTCTTGTTCCTGGCACAATGACATCACCGCCGGAAGTTCAGTATGCTGGAAATGTAAAAGCAATTATGGAAAATATTACCATCTCTGGTGGACTTGCCTAATGGCAAAGAAATTCTGGGCCAAAGTCAAAAAGTGGCTAGAGAAAATAACGCAACAATCAATAAAGGAGAACCAGAGACATTCTTGCTAGGGATCTTCAAGGAAAACTATACAAAGGAAATAAAATATATAATACTACACATTTAACAGCTGCCCGTATAGTCTATGCCCAAAATTGGAAAAAAGAAAACACATCAACAGAGGAGAAGTTGATTAAAAAAAAATTAGAATGTGCAGAGATGGACAAACAGAGAAAAGAACTCAAGAAAAAAGAGGATACAGAATACTATAAAATTTGGTACAGATGATATGAGTGGTTGGAGGAAAGGAAAAATGATGAAGAAGAATAAAGGGGAGAGAAAGAAATGATGAAAATAATGGGGAAAATTGGTAAAATACAACATAGTGACTCAAATGAAATGATGGAGACAGATAGTAATATGGAATAAGATAAAGTAATATTTGTACAAATAGTAAATAATAAGGAAGGACCACTATGAAAGAGCTGTAAAAAGAGTTTCTGTATATAAATGTTGTATGTCTTGTATTGTTTTATTTTGTGTTATAATAAAAAAATTATATATATAAAAAGATCTGTGCTACTTATTATCAAAATCCAAGTGGAAGTGAGGACGCTGCTGATCCTGATGCTGGTAGGCAGACGCAAAATCCTTTTTTTCTTGTTTTCCTCCCCAAAAATTAAGGTGGAATATTAATTATATTCCAAAAAATATGATATACATATTTTCACACATAGATGAAAGTTATTAATTGGGGAGGGTTGAAAATTAAAGTGACAATATACATTTTCATTAATTTTTTTTATATTTTCTGAAGTTTTGTGACAGATATTATTAATATATATTATGGAAGTGAAGAAGCAGTGTGTGAAGACTTGGAACTCAAGGCTTTTGTGAAGGACATCTTTGTCTATGGGATGAGGAGCAACAAGGATTCAGGTGATGTACAACTTCTGTTGCAGTTCAGTTCTGTTTTTGTTTCAGTGCACAGCTGATGTGATAGAACTTTCCTTCTTTTGACTAATTCTTATTTCTTTAATACATTTCAAACAAACAAACAAATCTCTTCCTTTTCTGACAAAAATGGAGACCTGAGAAAAAATTTAAAAAATATTCCATTGGTAACAGTGGAATAGGAACAATGAGTGAAAGTCTCCACAACATTGCCTGAGCCCACTCCTTCAGGTGGGCTCAGGCAATGATAAATACATCACTACAGGATGGGATGTTCCCAGGATCTTTTAGAGGCTTTGATCTGCCCCCTCCTCAAAAAAATATCATTTGATCCTACCTGCTTGGACAACTTTCATAATCATCTTCTCTTGGCAGCTGGATGAAATGGATTATCTGGACTCTTTCCAGTCTGGTTTCAGGCCTGATTATGGGACAGAGACAGCATTGAGGATGATTCTGGTATAGCAGGGTGGGGATAGTGCATCCATCCTTGCTCTCTTTATCAGTAGCCTTTGGTATTGTTAGAGTTTACAGCAATCCAACCAGCACACAAGTAAATAATTCAGCAGGATTCATGTATAAAAGAAACTTCTTTATATACAATAATATAAGGCATGATGCATGTATACCCATGCAGCAGAAGCCAGAACCAGAACTCAGAATCCACCCAGGCTCAAAGCCTTCTTCCCTGGCTCACACAGATCCTGTTTCTTAGTCACCACACAGTTCCCATTGGCTGAGCTGTTGTTATGGCTATCCCAGCTCATAATTTCTTATACACTGACAGATATCATCAACCATGGTATCCTTTTGGGCCAGCTGCAAGATCTGCTGATGGGTGGCAGTTTCGTGCTGGTTCAGCTCTTCTCCAAGACTGGTTCTGATTGGGATTAATAGGGATCAAAAGTTCCAGTTCATAGCCATTTGTGGCGTGCCACAGGGTTCAATATTCTCCCCACTTCTTTTTAATATCTAGATGAAGCCGCTGGGTAAGATATTCTGCCAGCATGGGATGAGGCATCATCAGTATGCTTTATACTGCATTTCTATCCCAGGTGACCTAAATGTTGTTGTTATTGCTTTCTTGTGATGGCTGGAGACTTTGGGGGTCTGGATGGGGGAATTGCGAGTTTGCTTCTGAATCCAGTTCAAGCAGGTTATCACCTTTAAAGTCTTTTTATGACATGGATCCAGGCTACCTGGGAAACTGTCTCAGCCCAATGGTATTGGCTTACCCTACTTGTTCTGGTAGAAGGGGCATGCTGCAAACACTGTAGATCAAAGAATTCTGGTGGGCAAGGCCCAGAAGAAAGAATTTTTCTGCTGTGGCTACCATCCTTGTGGCCTTCAAAAACAGCCTCAAAACCTGGCTCTGCCAAATGCCCTGGAGGCATTCCATGCTGGAGGTGGTTAGTGGACCAGGAAGAAGATCCCATTCCCACCCCATTGTATTCTGGTTTATCAGGTATTTAATCTGTATAAATTTTCATATTTAATGTTTCAATGTTTTAATATTTCAATTTTTAAATTCTGTGATGTTATAAGTTGCCCAAAGTCACCTGACCATGAGATGGGTGACATATAAATTTAATTAATAAATAATAATAAAAAGTTGATGTAAAAATGATATCTACTATATTAGAAGGAGACCAGTAGAATCTTTTCTGACTAACAAAAGCTTATGCCTTTTGTTATTCCGAAAATATACTACCAGACTCCTTCTAACCCATAAAGCAACACAGTTCTCCAACACAGTTGGAAGGGATTTTGAACCTCTTCTGGTCCAACTCCCTTCTTTTTTTACAAACATATCAATGCGTGAACAGCTAGGTGTCATACATTCTAATACAAATAAAACTAACAGAATTAATCATGGTTATTACATTCAATCAACTTATATATTTCTAATAATGCAAATTTATATTGCAATCTGTCATTATTCAATTATTCCTTGTTTTCTCTTATTACTTTTATTTTATTATATAAAAGTGTATGCACTAATATTCCCCCTTCTCTTGCTTCTATCATTTATTCTAACTTTCATATCACCCTTTATTAAAAGACGTTTTCTTTCTATCCTACCTTTCTATCCTTCCTATACTAACTTCTAGTCATGTCACCTACCTAAAAAAAAGAAAAGAGAGAGAAGAGAAAAGGCAAATCAGAACAACAACAAAAAAGAAAAACCATCTTCTCTTGCCCACTTCAATACTTTAATTGCTGTGCTTTTTTTGACTTGCTCTCAAATTCCTCTCTTGAATCTTTAACTCTGTCTGCATCTGCTTCTTGGCTATTCAATCTAGGTATTTCTCGCACCTCTACCCTCTTCCACTGCCTACTTTCCAAAATTTCTGCCTAGGCCCCTATCTCCCTTTCAAACTTATCTTCTAACTCTCTTAGTATATTTTCCCCCTGATTTAATTCATCAGTCACTGTTATTTTCATTGTTGTCTCCTCTTTGTCTATTTCTTCCTTCATTTCTTCTGTTGACTCCTCCCTTTCCTGGGCATCTTGGTCTTTACTCATCATCCCACGTATGGTATTCACCATTTTTTCCATAGTCTCCTTAAAACCTTTCTCCATGATGTCTTTTGTGTTTTGAAAAAGTAATGCCCTCTCCTTTGAAATTCCACACATTTCTTCCTTATACAGCATCTTATTTTGTTTTTAAAAATTCAATTTTTGTCCAGCAGTCCAAGAACTATTTATTCAGTCCTTAAATTGCCCTTTAAGGAGTGCACTAATCCCAATTCTTTATATACCATAAATAAACAATCAGTTCCATTTAGATAGTCCCAGAGGCTATCAAAAGCCTTTTTGTGTCCCCTTTACAAGTTTAATCTTCTATCATAACATTCGGGGGTCTCTTTAATTAGATAGCTTCCTTATTTTCATATTTGGGTCTCCAGTAGTCATGGGGTAGTTAAAAATAATCCAATAGATATTTTCACAGTCCTTCATATGGGTATTCCCAGATTTGTAATTTTTCCTTTCGTCAGCAGGTGGCACTCTCAACTTAAATTTCAGTATTTGTCAGGTGTGCATCCTTTCAAAACCCAGAAAGGAAAACCCTAACTCTATGTTTGTAGAGAAAAGGTACTTTTACTGAGTTTGAAATTATAGCAGTGAAAGAAAAGCAAGATCTGAAGCAAAAAGCGTGAAAGTTACATATTGAAAGTATCCCCAAATCCCTCCCCGATAGGACTGAGGGTAAATGTACAATCCTGTCCAGTCACATCTTCAGGTGTTTTCACCCATCTGGTATTCTGGGACAGTTGATCTTGACTGAGGTTAAACAAGTCCATTCAGCTCTGCAGTAGAACATGGGAGCAAACTTCCCTTTTCGTTTACACAGGGCATCTCTCTCCAGCTCACATCCCCCTCCCAAATGCCAATCTCCCCCCCCTCCCCGTTACTATGGCAGCCGAAAGCAAGCAAGCATCATAGAGGCTGACATTTGGCCCTCCTGCAGTAAAGGTGTTAGCTCTGGAGGAAAACACAAAACAAAAGAAACCAGATAGAAACAACATAACAACCCAATATACAAAAGACTTTACAATAAGAAGTCTAAGGCTTATCAGGGTATTTAGTGTGAAACAGTTGTAAAAGTTTTGGTGCTTTGACATCTTGCTCATTCACCCATTCAGATTGAGAAGGAGGAAAATGTTTCCAGGCGACCAAATACTGTACTTTCCCCCTATGTTTCCTGGAATCTGGGATCTCTTTGACCTCAAAGTGCTGCTCTCCTTCTATGAGCAGGGTACAGGAGGGTTAGGTTGATCTGGTTGGAGAGAGGAGGTATGTTCAGGTTTCAATAAGCTAACATGAAACACAGGGTAAATTCTTCTAAGGGTTTTTGGTAACTGTAGCTGTACCATGACCAGGTTGACAATCCTGACAATAGGGAAAGGACCCCCATACTTAGGCCCCAATTTCTTTGACTTCTGAGTAGTCTGTAAGTACTTAGTAGACAAGAAAACTCTATGCCCAACCTGGTAGTCTTTCGGCATAGCTCTTTTCTTGTCAGCATATTTCTTATGGGCTCAATGAGCCTCATCTAGCCTTATGAGTAGCAGGCCAGATAAACTGAAGCTGCTCAATCCATTCCACTAGTGAAGGGATGTGGGGATTCTGCAGCAGCTCTGGAATGGATACAAAGTCCTGACCAGAAGCCACTTTGAACAGGGTGAAACCAGTACTACTATGGATGGAATTATTATAAGCAACCTCTGCAAAAGGCAATAAGTCATCCCAATTGTATTGCTGATAATTTATGTAAATCTGAGGTACTGTTCTAGAACCAAATTAGCACATTCACAAGCCCCGTTAGTTTGAGGGTGATGGGAGTAGCTTAGGCCTTGGGCAGAGCCTAACACCTTCAGGAACTCCCTCCAGGAGAGGGAGGTGAATTGTACCCCCCCCACACACATCTGAAATAATGCATCCCGGAACCCCGTGTAACCTATACACATGTTGAATAAACAGTTTAGCTAGCGTTTTTGCAGAGGGAATCTTGGAACAGGGTACAAAATGCACTTGCTTGGAAAATAAGTCCGTGATCACCCAAATGACCGTATTTCCCCAGCTCTCGGGTAGCTCAACAATAAAGTCCATGGATATTTCTTTCCACGGAGCACTAGGGCTAGCAATATTCTGGAGAAGTCCAGGCAGGCAGCTTTCCAGGTGGCCTCTTTGCAGAAGCACACACAGGACAACTAGCAACGTAGGCTTCTATGTTCTTTTTCAAAGAGGGCCACCAGAACTGCTGTTTAACTAAATATAAAGTCTTGACAAACCCAAAGTGACCAGCAGCTTTGAGTCATGGGCCTGCTGTAATATAGTCCCCCGAAAACTGGTGGGGACATACAACTTAGCGCCCACCCATGCTAGACCATCACAAATAGTGCACTCGTTTGAGTGGGATAAGAACCAGTCATTAGTTTTAAGCACTCCTTTTAGCTGTTTACATAAATCAGTGGGATCAAGGTCCACCTTCCTCTGGACTCTGGTGACCACTGGGGGCAGCCAGTTGCTTGGAGGGAATCACCAGGCAGATCACTTCCGGCCGGGTGCTATTATATTGGTTTAATCTAGATAGAGCGTCCACCATAAAGTTATTTCCCCCAGGAAGATAGCGTAAAGAGAAGTTAAAACGATTAAAGTTTGAGCCCAACCAACTTGCTTAGGTAACAATTTCTGGGGCGTTTTTAAGGCCTCTAGGTTTTTATGGTCAGTCCATACCTCAAAAGGGTGTTTCGCCCCTTCGAGGAAATGCCTCCAAGTTAGCAAGGCCCATCGGACTGCAAATGCCTCTTTCTCCCATATTGCCCATCTCCATTCAGTTTCAGTTAATTTCCGGGAGGTGTAGGCACAGAGTTGTAAAATCCCAGCATCATTAGCTTGTAGTAGTACCGCCCCCACAGTCACGTCACTGGCATCAGCCTGGACTATGAAGGAGGTCTCCATGTCGGGATGTTTAAGGATGGGTTTGGCTGCAAACAACCGTTTCAATTTCTCAAATGCTGCTGGGCACTCCATGGTCCACTCGAGGGAACATCTAGGCTTTGGTTTAGCTTCTCCATTTGTTTTTAGGAGATTACTAATGGGTAACACAATTTTTGCAAAGGTGGGGATGAATTGTCAATAAAAGTTAGCAAAGCCTAGGAAACTTTGTAGCTGCTTATGGGTGTGGGGAGGCACCCACTCCATGGCCGCCCAGACTTTTTCCGAGTCCATTTCTATCCCCTCATGCTCTGGTCACCTCTCAATTGGACTTTGTTCTATATGGGTCTACCCTTAAAGACTACTCAGAAACTTCAGAGCACATGTTACACCTCTGCTGGATAAGATGCATTGATTTCCGGTTTGTTTCTAGGTCCAGTTCACCAAGTGCTGGGGTTGGCCTTTAAAACTCTACATACCATGTTTCCCCAAAAATAAGCCTGGGTCTTATATTTTTTGGGCCACCAAAAAAGGCACCAGGTCTTATTTTTGGGGAGGTCTTATTTTCCTCCCCCTCCCCCCATGTACTGGGAGGTGGGGGTCTTGCCTCTTTGCCTAATGGTCTTACCAGCAACTTGGTTCACAAAACAGCTGATTTGCGGGTGCCATTCCGGCCATCGCCTCCAAGATGTGCGCCCGCTTTTGCAGTTGATTGTGGCTGCAAGAGCAGCAGGAGGCCCCACATGCCTTGCACCTCCTTCAAAAATGGTCTTACCAGCAACTTGGTCAGGAGTCCAAGTGAGGCAACCTCCTGACAAGCTAAGTCAATGTCAAAGTCAAAGCCATATTCCCTTAACAACCATGTTACTGGTAATTACAGCCTTTGGCGTCTGCCTCACCTGCAGTGGCTCTGCAGCCACCTCACCTTCCGCCCGGCCCAGCCCACCACCAATCCCCGGCTTCTACCCATCAGCTTCCACTACCTCCCACTGGAGCTACCCCACGCACAGTCAGAATGAGCACTGCCAGCCTGCTAGGGCCTAGGGCCCCATTGTGAGTGGCCACCAGTGGAGCCATGCCACCTGTATCCACCATTGCCTTTGGCCTGCTGAGTGCCAGTCTGCATGCCTACTCAGTGCTGCAGGCGCTGGGGCACAGCTACACTCCTTGACTCTCATTCCAGATGTATGTGGGGGTGGTGGGGGGCAGCAGCGGGTGAGGAGGCATGGTTCCACTGGTGGCCACTCACAATGGGCCCTGACAAGGAGGGAGCCTTCACCCCGGCTGACTGTTGTTTGTGAAAGCTGAGATGAACACCCGGAGGGGCGGAGGCGGGAGAAGGGAATGAGAAAGAATGGACTTTTCTTGGCACAAAGCTTCAAAGAAAACAAAATCAAGCTGTGGTGGAGGGGATGATTTTCCTGTGAGTATGTTAGTAAAGGTTAACATTTCAGAAATGTTACCTGCGGAGGTCTCCTGGTGCAATGCTCTGCCGCAACACCTTCCCTGCATAGGATTGGAGGCTGGAGGCTTTGCCTTGCTCCAATTGGCAGGAAAATCCCCCCCATTTCCCTGCAGATCGTCCTATCCTTGGGGAGCCCTGCACAGATGCACATCCCAAAAATGCTCCCTTCGAAGTCTTTAGTCTTGCAATCCTGCACAGGGAAAAAGGAGGTTTGCTCCAAATCTGCGGCAGAGCATTGCACTCCGCGGGATCTGGGCCGAGTTGCCCCATGCCAGCAGGGGGGCCAGGAGGGCGAAGAGCCCCCATGGGGCCAGCAGCAGCAGGTGCAGCAGGCCTAGCAGCTAGACAGAGGTGGGGGGAGGGGATCCAATTTCTATGCACCGCATGGCTTTCTGCCTCATAGCAGCAGCCTGAGCAAGACCAGAGTTCCAGGCCTGGTGGAGCGCAAACCATGGTCGCCGCCTGCCCCAGAGCCACAAGGTAAGCTGCAGAAGAGAGGGACCCTCAGCTGTGAGGTTGCTTGGCGCTGTGGGCAGGGCTGGAGCTGGCAAAAGTGTGCTGGAAACACCTCCAGGCACCCAGAGAGACAGAATGAGAGGCCGCTCCCAGCCCTCGCTCAGCTGATCCATGGCCACAATTAAGGGATCGAGCCTCCATGAGGTGACTGGGGAAGGAAAGACTGCCTTGTGTGCCACGCCCACCCACTTCACAAGGGCTTATTTTGGGGGTAGGGCTTCCCCAAAAATCAGGCTAGGGCTTATTTTGGGGGTGGGTTGTCTTTGGGGAAACACGGTAGCATAGGATTGGATTATTGATGGGCTGCTACTCCCCAGTTTCATCCACCTGATCTAATAGGATGTTATGGCTTCCATTGTCTGGGAAGCTACGTTTAATAGGCACTAGGCAGCAGATATTTTCTGGTGTCCCTGTGCTCCATCCTGAGGCGAGGATTCTATGCCAGCAGGCCTGGGGACACCAAGAGATGGGTGAACTAGCGAAGTGGCTCCACTATTTCTTTGTGTGTTATTCTTGCTTTAGTGGTTGTTGTAGTCCTTTAATGACTTTAATATTTGTTGATGATAATTCTTTTAGATACTTATTCTTTTAGTTCTGTTGTATTGATGCCCAGAATCAATTGCTTCTGATTGGCTATACAAATTAGAAGAATAAACATTGGGGTTTTTTTCAATATATTGGTTTGCTTTCACAACCCCCTCTAAAATAATGTACCCTGTTTCCCCAAAAATAAGACATTCCCTGATAATAAGCCCAATCGGGCTTTTGAGCGCATGTGCTAAAATAAGGCTCCCCCCGAAAATAAGCCCTTCCCAAAACTATTTAAACGCAAGAGCTGGAAATCAGGTAAGATGTCAGGAGGAGCCCCATCTTGTTCCACACGCCTCAAAATAATAAGACCTCCCTGAAAATAAGGCCAAGCGTTTATTTTGGGGTTCAAAAAAATATAAGACAGGATCGTATTTTCGGGAAAACACGGTAATTGGCTTGTCCTTAGAACAAGAAGAATACAGAAAATTCATTTCAAACAACTTGGGAAAGATTCTCTTGTCTTCCTTCAAGTTTTAAAAATATTTTCTCTGCCTCTCTTTTCTGATTTTCAGGATTTCCTAAGGCAATTAAGACACGGGAAAAGCTTTCTGAATATCTTACCATAGTGATATTTACAAGTTCAGCACAACATGCAGCTGTAAATTTTGGTCAAGTAAGTTTATTTAGATGTATATGGGTTATATACTTTTAAAATTGACAAAAATATCAAATGTAAAAAAAATGGAAGAAAATATTTTCCTTCTGCAGAAAACACAGGAAAGACAGAATAGAATGGATTTCAAATGGCACATTAAAATTAACAAATTAATTAGTCACATGTGTCAGAAGAAAAGCAAGAAATAGCGAAAGGAAAAGTAAGAAATAAAATTATCTTTTGATCAGAGACGGGCAATTTGCGCACTGCCTGCACTCCTCAGCATACAATCTGTCCCTGAAACTGGACACAGCTAAATTTTTCAGACTTGTTACTCTGTATATTCACAAATATTAAGAGGCAAAGGACTGATAAAATCTATGGCACCTGTTAATAGAAGGGACCTTAGTGAACCAGGAGACATAATACCATTCCAGACAAGTGGCTGTCCAGTCTCTACTTAAAAGCCTCCAGTGATTGAGCACCCACAATTGAAGGCAAGCCATTCCATTGTTCTCATTGTTAGGAAATTTTTGTCCTTAGTTCTAGGTTGCTTCTCTTCTTGATTAGTTTCAATCTATTGCTTCTTGTCTTGCCTTTGTGTGGTTTGAAAAATATGTTGATCCCATCTTCTTTGTGGCAGACCCTCAAATGTTCGAACACTGCTATCATGTCATCCCTAGTCCTTTTCAATAGACAGTGATGGCTAACCTTTTTGCTATCATGTGCCAAAAGTGGGGGGAGCACGGGAAATGTGCCAGAAGTGGATTTCAGCAGGTTCTGACCAGTTCTGGAGAACCGGTAGTGGAAATTTTGAGTAGTTTGGAGAACTGGTAATAAAAATTCTGACTGGCCCCACCCCCATCTATTCTCTGCCTCCTAAGTCCCAGCTGATCGGGAGGAAATGGGGATTTTGCAGTATCCTTCCCCTGCTGCTCCCACTAAGCCACACCCACAGAACCGGTTGTAAAAAAATTTGAAACCCACCACTGGAAAGCGCACATACGTGCCCACACCCCATAATTCAATGCACCCTGACCCCTCATGCATGCACGTCTGACCCACCCGTGCTCCCCCTTTTGGCACGTGATGGTGGGTAGGCCACTGATGGTAGGCCATTTTTTGCCCTCCCCAAGCACCAGAGGCTTTCTTTGAGCCTGGGGGGGGCGAAAACAGCCTTCCCCTCTGCCACCAGAGATCCTCCGGAGGCCGGAAATGACCCGTTTCCCGACTTCCGGTGGGACCAGAAGGCCCGTTTTTCACTCTCCCTAGCCTCCAGAGGCTTTCTAGGAGCCTGGGGAGGGGGAAAACAGCCTCCTGACTTCCGGTGGGCCCAGAAGGCCCAAAAATCAGCTGGCTGCTCGCGCGCCCACAGATATAGCTCCATGTGCCTTTATCAGTTTATTAATTTCCTGTTCCATTTTATTCTTTCCGGGTTGATATTATTCCAGTTTTGAGTCGCATTAAGGTCCTTCTTTTTTAATCATCAAAGTCTATCCTCATATAGGCAAAACATATCATCCTTGGTTCTCGCCAGTTATCATTTTTTCTCGCTTCTTCAAAGGTTTTCTCAAAACAGACAATTCCTTGTCATGCTCTTTTTTCTCCTACAGATGTCTCTCTATATCCACCGTTCCACTCAGCTAATTAATGGTAATAAAATCACCATTTTATTTGTAATCCACATCCGTTTTTATTGAGTCAAAAAAGAGAAAAAGCCAGTTTTTCAATTCTTCTTTCACCTTTATATACAACCAATCAGTTTGTAATCCAATTCAAATTAAATCCAAGTTCCAAATTTACATTTCCATTTATCAATCACTTTTAATTCTTTAGTCGGTTTCTTCTATGGCGCGCTTGTCATTCCCACTTTCTCTCTCCATCCGCCATCTCCCCCCGTCGCTATTTAGCCGCTATTTCCATGCCAGGGAAATTTTAATAGTTTAAACTATTTAGAATTTTCTTTTTATTGTCTATGGGTTGGCCAATCACTCACCCAACACCAATATTCTGTCCAAATCTTCCCTCCTGCACATCGCTTGCTCCAGAGGCTCCAGCTTCATGGTAATTCACCCTGATCGCTGCCCCCCGTCACTGGCTTGGAGAGTTTCTCGGGCTATCCAAAGGACTTCCCTGTCTCTCTTTAGATACTGAGCTGCCTCTCCATCTTCACTGTCCCTACAGGACAGTTTCGGTCCGAAGACCCCCCCCGGTGTCAGTTTGTCTGGCTGGATTTCGCCAAGCTCGTCAGAGCCCAGCATTTTCCCAGCCAGTCACGCCGTGCCACTTCCGGATTCTCTCTCTCTTATGTGTTTGGAAATAAAGGAAATGATTATTAATTTGCATGGAAAATTGAAATTTGAAGATGTAGAGACTGAGCTAGAATGCACTGAAGATGAAAAGGAAATGACTAAATAATTGGAAATAAAGGACAAAATAAAAGATTTTATGATTTTAAAATATAAAATAAGTATACTGGGATTAACAATGAAAAGACACAAAAAAGGAAAGAGAAAGGAGAAACAATGGGAAATATAGGGCAGAATAGGAGAGTGTAGAATTCTAAAATAAAAAAGAAAGAAAGAAGAAGGAAAAAGAAAAGGAAAAGAAGGAAAAGAGGGTGGAAGAGAAGAAAAAATATAAAAAATATAAATGATTACACTGGGATTTACAGTGGAAATATAAGAAAGAGGGAAAAGGGATGGAAAACAATGGGAAATAAAGGGCAAAGATTTCATGATTTTAAAACATAAAATAAGTACATTGGGATTAACAATGAAAAGATATGAAAAAGGAAAGGAAAAGCAGAAACAATGGGAAATATAGGGCAGAAAAGGAGAAAGACAGAAAGAAATGAAAATATATTCAGAACTGTAAAATTTAATAGGTGAGTTTAATGTCAGAAAAAAAGATAAAACAGTAACATTAATTAAGTGATTTTTAAAATAAGGGTAGTATAGAGCTGTATGAAATAAAGGGAATAAGACTTATACTCTATTTTAAGTTTTAAATATGCTCTACTGAAAAGAGAATGCAATAAATGTCATATGCTTAATAATATTGGAGGTCTATAGAATGATAGGTTTTAATAATATGAATAAACTTGTTGGGTTGAAATGCAATAATTGGAATATTTCAAATTATATATCTGAAACAATCAAAAAGGGAAAAGAAGGCAAATTAAGAATATTTTAAGAACTAATTGGATTGGTAAAATGAGAAATGATTAAGATGCGCTTTATAAATATATATCTGAATAAGTGGAAATATATTGTTAAGATATTTTGAGAAATATATTCAATAATTGAAATTGAATGTAAAACTGAATGAAATTGAAATGATAAAAATGATTTAAATGTTATCCTTGCAAGAAGTAAAGTAGAAAAAATAAATTGGTAAAAGTAAAAAGACAAAGGATTAGAAGATTGTTTGAGTAAAGATTTGAAGGAAAAAAGGGAACAAGATGAAATATACTATTAATAATTAAAAGGAAAAGGGATCAAGGCTGCCTGGACTGCACAGTGGAAAATATTACATTGAAAATGAATACAGCAATAGAGAGAGATGAAGGAGGAGAAGAGAGGTGGAAGGGAAGAAGAAGGAGAGAGAGGAATGGAAGAGTATATAATAATAATTATTTTTTTTATTGCAAAAGTTTTACAATTACATTTTCACCCCTTTCCCCCCCCCCCTCAACCCACCCCAAACTTCCCAGCCTCCCTAACCCACCCTAACCCTACCCTCCCCCCGGACTTCCGCACAGTGTAATATCAGGTAAAAAAAAAAAACAACCCTCCTTTGTATAAAACTTATATAAAACTTGAACCCCTCCCTCCCCCTTATAAATTTTCATCTTCATTACATTAAAATATTTCTATCTTAATATAACATTTTCAAATAAAAGCTATTTGATACTTCCTAGTTTGATATTTGTTCTGAACATAATCTATCCACTTTTTCCATTCCCATTCATAAGTCTCTTGTGAACAATCTTTTAAATATGCTGAAATCTTCGCCATCTCTGCAAAACTGGCCATCTTCAAAGTCCATTCCTCGATCGTGGGCAAAGCTTCATTTTTCTAGTATTTACCTATCAACAATCTTGCTGCTGTTATCATATACAATATCAATTTTGTTTCACCCAATGTAAAACCCTTAACTATACCCAATAAAAACAATTGTGGAGAAAATTGAATTTTTTTCTTTAAAACATTCTGCATGACCCACCAAATTTTTATCCAAAAAGCCTTAACTTTCCTACAGGTCCACCAAACATGGTAATATGTAGCATCTAAACAATCACATCTCCAACATTTTGGCTGAACATTAGGGTACATACACGACAACTTTTTGGGGTCTAAATGCCATCTGTAAAACATTTTATAGAAATTTTCCCTCAAATTCTGCGACTGTGTAAATTTAACATTCTGAACCCAAACTTTTTCCCATGTTTCCAACATCACTGGTTCCTCAAAATTTTGTGCCCACTTAATCATACAATCTTTAACCAGTTCAGTTTCTGAATCCCTTTCTAACAAAACATTATAAAGCCTTTTAATATGCATTGGACCTTTCTCTTTAATGTGTCTAACCAATTCTTTCTCATGCAACATAATACCAGTTCTTTGGTCCTCTTTCCATCTCAATTGTAGTTGATTATATTGTAACCAAGTTAAATTAATCCCTTCATCCAACAGTATCTGTAGTGTCTTCAACTGCCATCTGCCCGCATCTGTAAAAAGAACCTCTTTATATAAAAACCCCCCGAGTGACATTATATTTGTATTCCACATAATATGACCAAGATCCAGCCATAGCGGTATTTTATAATCCCATTTGTATCGGTGCTTCTTCCAAACTCTCATCAAAGAGTCTCTAAGTATATGGCTTTTAAATGCTTTATCCACTTTGTTGTCATAAAACAAGTAAGCATGCCATCCAAATTCAAGATCAAAACTTTCTATATTCATTATTCCAGTCTTTTTCCTTCCAAACCAATCACTTGCTAGAGACAAAGCTGCTGCTTCATAATATAGCTGTAGGTTTGGAAGTTTAAGGCCTCCCCTTTCTGGAACATCTTGCATAATTTTCAATTTCACCCTCGGTTTTTTCTCGTTCCAGACAAACTTATTCACTCCAGTTTGCCACACTTTTAGTTGTTTATCACTTTTAAGCACTGGAATCATTTGAAACAAAAAAAGAAATCTTGGCAAAATGTTTATCTTAACTGCTGCTATTCTTCCAAGTAAAGACAGCTGCAGTTTTTTCCAAGTCTCCATATCTTTCTGCACCTCTCGCCACAACACCTCATAGTTGTTTTGAAACAATTTCATATTTGATTCTGCAACCTGAACTCCTAGATATTTTACCTTTGGTACAATCTCAAAACCTGCCCTCCTTTCAAGCTCGTGTTTACGATCTTGTGTCATATTTTTAACTATCATCTTAGTTTTTTTCTGGTTCAGTCTAAAACCTGAAACTTTACCATAATCTTGTATAATGTCCTTCATCTGGATTAATGATTCCATTGGCTGTGTTAGGGTAACAACCAGATCATCTGCAAATGCCTTTATTCTGTAATCCTCTTGCCTTATTGTTATACCTTTCAAGATATTAGAGTCCCGTATTGTGTTTAACAAGACTTCTAGTGTTAAAATAAACAACAGTGGGGACAACGGACATCCCTGTCTTGTTCCTTTTTCAATTCTGTTGTCAAACTTCCATTAATAATAATCTGTGCCTTTTGCTCTTGGTAAATTGCTGAAACTGCCTGTATAAATTGATCCCCAAAATCCATTTTTTTTAAAGTCTTTAGTAGAAAGTTCCAGTCCACTCTATCAAAGGCCTTCTCTGCATCCAAGAAGACCAGCACTGCAGGGATCTGTTTATTCTTCTCAAGATATTCCAATAAGTCTATTACTTGCCTTACATTGTCCTTCATGTATCTACCCTCGATAAATCCCGCTTGGTCATCATGAATCACCTTTTGGATTACTGGCATCAACCTGTTGGCTAGTACTTTTGCATAGATTTTATAATCAGTATTCAGAAGAGATATTGGTCTATAATTCTCCGGTTTTTTAGGACCTGTTTGCTCTTTTGGTATCAAAGAAATATAAGCTGTTGTCCATGATGGGGCTTTTTACCCCCTTGTTGAACATTACAAAATAAATCTCTAAGTTGTTCCACCATCTCTACTTGCAAAGTTTTATAATACACTGCAGTCAAACCATCCGTTCCAGGAGCTTTAGCTGTTTTTAATTGTTTAATTGCTGCTATTATCTCCTCCTCTGTTATAGGATAATTCATTCTTTCCTTTTGTTGGTCAGTAATTTTTGTAACTCTTTTATTATCTAAGTATTTTTCTATAAGTCCATTCTGCACATCATCTTTAGCATATACTTTAGTATAATAGTCCACAAAAGCTTCTTTAATTAATTTTTGTTGAAAGATTTCTTTTCCTCCAATATCAATACTATCAATAGTCCGTACACTCTGCTTTTTCCTTAATGTATAGGCCAACCATCTGCCCGGCTTATTGGCATTACAAAATGTATTATGCTTCGCATATTGTAAATTTGTTGCAACTTGTTCCGCCATAAGCATTTGAAATTGGTCTTTCAAAAGTTTTATAACACCACGTATTCTGTCATCTGTTGGATTTTTAATAAGTAGCTGTTCTTTGTTCTTTATTTCTACTTCCAATTCAGATCTTTTCTTTTGTCGAATCAGTCTATGTTTAGAGTTCATATAAATGAGCACCCCTCTCATATAAGCTTTACTCGCATCCCACACAATTTCAATTGGGGTACCTTTATTCAAGTTTATTTCAAAAAATTCTTTCAAGTGCTTTTTAAGTTCTATTATATTTTTTTCATATCTGAACAAGTTTTCATTTAGTCTCCAAGAGCGTCGCTCAGTCTTGCCCATCTCGATTTCTATCCATACTGGGCTATGGTCGGTCAAAGTTCTTGGGAAAATCTTTGTTCTTTTTGTCTTAATAAGTAAATCATCTGACAACAAAATAAAGTCAATCCTAGAGAAGGATCTATGTCTGTCGAAAAAAAAAGTATAGTCCAATTCTTTTGGATTATGTATTCTCCAAATATCTTTTAATTCTAAGTCTTCTTTCATGTCAAAAAAAGTCTGTGGTAGTCTGATCCTGGATTTCACCAAACTCTTTTTGTCTAATTTTGAATCAATTACTCCATTCCAATCTCCCATAATTAAAATAGATCTATAGTCCCATTGCAATATTGTAGTATGTAACATTTTATAAAAATGATCCTGTTGTTGGTTGGGAGCATAAATTCCAATCAAAAGAATTTGGCCATTTACTGTATGCAATTCAATTGCTATAAACCTACCATCTTCATCTACTTCTATAATTTTAGCTGTTAATCTTTTGTTTACATAAATAACCACACCATTCTTTTTTTGCGAAGTTGAAGATATAAAATGTGTTCCTAATTTAGAGTTTATCAAGTATTTTTGATCTTGAATTGTGATATGAGTTTCTTGTAAACAAATTATATCATTATTAAATTGTCTCAAGTATGCAAATACCTTCTTCCTTTTCTGTACCGAGTTCAACCCATTCACATTCCAAGATAAACACTTAAACGTCATCTTTATCTTTCTGAAGCAACGAGCAGAATAACCGAATATCTTCCTGGATCTTCGGTCTTGCTCCCCCCATGACTTCAGTCTCTTGTGTAGTGCTCTTAACTCCCTTTTTATATTGTCTTTCCTGTTGTTGCTTTTCTTTAAGTTGCTTGGATTTTGCACGAGTTATACGCTGATCCTTGACTTCAACCATCCGAACCAGGTCTAAGATTGGAGAAGATTCTAACAGGGGCTCCTCCAAGAATCCTCCTACAGCACCCTGCGTTTCCTCTAACTCCACCTGCTTAAACTGTTCTTGCAATTCTTGTTGAGGTTGCTTCTTATCACTCTCCTTAATCTCCAGCACTGTAGATGTACATGGAGATGGTGTTCTTTCTTTAAAAATAGTATTATAAAAATGCTCCGCCTTCTCCACAGTATTCAAACGATGTCTTTCTCCCTTGTACTTCAAAATTATGCCAATTGGGGCATCCCACCGGAATGGTATCTCTTGTTTTTTCAATTCGTTTACTAGAAAGCCAAAATCTTTTCTGGCTTTCAGCATTTTAGGTGGTAGCTCTTTATAAACTCCAATTTGTGCGCCCCCCACTTGCACAGAAGTAAGAAAGGATTTTTGCAGGATGTCATTTCTTATTGCTCTATCTGTAAAATATATCACCACATCTCTAGGCAATTGTCTTTGTCTGGCCACCCAGGAATTCACTCTATAAATTTTGTCTATTTTGTAAAAAACCACATCAGGATTAATTTTTAATATCACTGCCAAAGCCTCAGCACAAGTCTGTCTCAAATCCTGTCGGTCATCCTCTCTGATTCCTCGAAGCCTTATAGCAAATTCCATTGCCCTGAATTGCATCATAACAATTTCGTTTTCAACTCTCTGCATTTTATCATCAACATCAGAAATTTTATAATCATTGTCCTTCATCTTAACATTGACTTCTGATTTAAATTCTTCCACTTTAGAGTCCACTTTAATAATAAATTCTGCAAGGCCAGATGCCACATCTGATATTTTTTTAGTCACCTTGCCATAATCCTGCTGCACCATATCTTTAATTTCATTAATTTCCTGCATAATTTCCTGTTGAGATTTTTGAAGTTTATCATCTATTTCCTGTTGAGATTTTTGAAATTTATCATCCAGAGCCTGGGATATAAATTCTTTTAAATTTTCAAAGTCAAAATCTTTGTCTTTTTTCTGAGTTTGTTGAACAGAAGGAGGCTGTGATTCATGTTTGTGTGTGGGGGATCCCCCCCCCTGCTGCCTTTCTTTCCTGCTTCTTTGAAGCCATCCTGCCACGTAGGTTAGTTTTTCTAAAGAGGGAAATCCTCTTTCCTTTTCCACCTCCACAAAAGCTTCTAAAAAAATCCCCCAGGTTTAGGCAGATAAAAGCTGGACTAAACAAACTCAGATTTTAAAGAAGAAATTTTTTCCTCTTCTCCTATTCCTCTGTATTACAGGCAGAGTAACTTTGTAACAACTCAAAGTAACTTCTCAGAATCACTTTCACTAGCTCGTTAGCTCAGCTGCTGGGTGCCATGTTTTTTCAAATCAGTTTCACACGATCGTACTTTCTCTTAATTTAAAAAGTTACCAAAGCGTCAATACTTGCAATTTTCAAGTTTGGGGGTTCAAGTTGATACTTCCGCTGATAGTTAAGGTTGGTTCCATTCAAATAGGACGTTTGCAGCAGCCAGCTTGTTCTGCAAAGAGCAGAGTCGTCCCACGCTGTCCGGAGTCTGGCAAGTTGAAAGGGAACCGCGCCTGTTTCCTCCCCAGCAGCGATTCTCTGGGGGCTCACAGGGGCTCAACCGGTGCCTTGCCTTCTCTCCTCCAGCAATCCTTCAGATTTTTGGAGTTTCCAAGCCGCTTCTAGGTATCGAAGCAGCTCTACAGACAGCGGGGCTGGCGGTCCTTAAAGGGAGACCATCCTCGCTGGCGGCGAACAAACCGGAAGTCTGTCCAGTCTCTTCTTAAAAGCCTCCAGTGATTGAGCACCCACAATTGAAGGCAAGCCATTCCATTGTTCTCATTGTTAGGAAATTTTTGTCCTTAGTTCTAGGTTGCTTCTCTTCTTGATTAGTTTCAATCTATTGCTTCTTGTCTTGCCTTTGTGTGGTTTGAAAAATATGTTGATCCCATCTTCTTTGTGGCAGGCCCTCAAATGTTCGAACACTGCTATCATGTCATCCCTAGTCCTTTTCAATAGACAGTGATAGCTAACCTTTTTGCTATCATGTGCCAAAAGTGGGGGGAGCACGGGAAACGTGCCAGAGGTGGGTTTCAGCAGGTTTTGACCAGTTCTGGAGAACCGGTAGTGGAAATTTTGAGTAGTTTGGAGAACTGGTAATAAAAATTCTGACTGGCCCCACCCCCATCTATTCTCTGCCTCCTAAGTCCCAGCTGATCGGGAGGAAATGGGGATTTTGCAGTATCCTTCCCCTGCTGTTCCCACTAAGCCACACCCACAGAACCGGTTGTAAAAAAATTTGAAACCCACCACTGGAAAGCGCACATACGTGCCCACACCCCATAATTCAATGCACCCTGACCCCTCATGCATGCACGTCTGACCTACCCGTGCTCCCCCTTTTGGCACGTGATGGTGGGTAGGCCACCGATGGTAGGCCACTGATGGTAGGCCATTTTTTGCCCTCCCCAAGCGCCAGAGGCTTTCTTTGAGCCTGGGGGGGGCGAAAACAGCCTTCCCCTCTGCCACCAGAGATCCTCCGGAGGCCGGAAATGACCCGTTTCCCGACTTCCGGTGGGCCCAGAAGGCCCAAAAATCAGCTGGCTGCTCGCGTGCCCACAGATATAGCTCCATGTGCCTTTATCAGTTTATTAATTTCCTGTTCCATTTTATTCTTTCCGGGTTGATATTATTCCAGTTTTGAGTCGCATTAAGGTCCTTCTTTTTCAATCATCAAAGTCTATCCTCATATAGGCAAAACATATCATCCTTGGTTCTCGCCAGTTATCATTTTTTCTCGCTTCTTCAAAGGTTTTCTCAAAACAGACAATTCCTTGTCATGCTCTTCTTTCTCCTACAGATGTCTCTCTATATCCACCGTTCCACTCAGCTAATTAATGGTAATAAAATCACCATTTTATTTGTAATCCACATCCGTTTTTACTGAGTCAAAAAAGAGAAAAAGCCAGCTTTTCAATTCTTCTTTCACCTTTATATACAACCAATCAGTTTGTAATCCAATCCAAATTAAATCCAAGTTCCAAATTTACATTTCCATTTATCAATCACTTTTAATTCTTTAGTCGGTTTCTTCTATGGCGCGCTTGTCATTCCCACTTTCTCTCTCCATCCGCCATTTCCCCCCGTCGCTATTTAGCCGCTATTTCCATGCCAGGGAAATTTTAATAGTTTAAACTATTTAGAATTTTCTTTTTATTGTCTATGGGTTGGCCAATCACTCACCCAACACCAACACTCTGTCCAAATCTTCCCTCCTGCACATCGCTTGCTCCAGAGGCTCCAGCTTCATGATAATTCACCCTGATCGCTGCCCCCCGTCACTGGCTTGGAGAGTTTCTCGGGCTATCCAAAGGACTTGCCTGTCTCTCTTTAGATACTGAGCTGCCTCTCCATCTTCACTGTCCCTACAGGACAGTTTCGGTCCGAAGACCCCCCCCCCCCCGGTGTCAGTTTGTCTGGCTGGATTTCGCCAAGCTTGTCAGAGCCCAGCATTTTCCCAGCCAGTCACGCCGTGCCGCTTCCGGATTCTCTCTCTCTTATGTGTTTGGAAATGAAGGAAATGATTATTAATTTGCATGGAAAATTGAAATTTGAAGATGTAGAGACTGAGCTAGAATGCACTGAAGATGAAAAGGAAATGACTAAATAATTGGAAATAAAGGACAAAATAAAAGATTTTATGATTTTAAAATATAAAATAAGTATACTGGGATTAACAATGAAAAGACACAAAAAAGGAAAGAGAAAGGAGAAACAATGGGAAATATAGGGCAGAATAGGAGAGTGTAGAATTCTAAAATAAAAAAGAAAGAAAGAAGAAGGAAAAAGAAAAGGAAAAGAAGGAAAAGAGGGTGGAAGAGAAGAAAAAATATAAAAAATATAAATGATTACACTGGGATTTACAGTGGAAATATAAGAAAGAGGGAAAAGGGATGGAAAACAATGGGAAATAAAGGGCAAAGATTTCATGATTTTAAAACATAAAATAAGTACATTGGGATTAACAATGAAAAGATATGAAAAAGGAAAGGAAAAGCAGAAACAATGGGAAATATAGGGCAGAAAAGGAGAAAGACAGAAAGAAATGAAAATATATTCAGAACTGTAAAATTTAATAGGTGAGTTTAATGTCAGAAAAAAAGATAAAACAGTAACATTAATTAAGTGATTTTTAAAATAAGGGTAGTATAGAGCTGTATGAAATAAAGGGAATAAGACTTATACTCTATATTTTAAGTTTTAAATATGCTCTACTGAAAAGAGAATGCAATAAATGTCATATGCTT
This sequence comes from Pituophis catenifer annectens, assembly GCF_029215685.1. Taxonomy (NCBI): domain Eukaryota; kingdom Metazoa; phylum Chordata; class Lepidosauria; order Squamata; family Colubridae; genus Pituophis; species Pituophis catenifer. The sequence goes on along the minus strand of NW_027256883.1, from coordinate 102,264,362 downwards.
AATAATATTGGAGGTCTATAGAATGATAGGTTTTAATAATATGAATAAACTTGTTGGGTTGAAATGCAATAATTGGAATATTTCAAATTATATATCTGAAACAATCAAAAAGGGAAAAGAAGGCAAATTAAGAATATTTTAAGAACTAATTGGATTGGTAAAATGAGAAATGATTAATAAATATATATCTAATAAGTGGAAATATATTGTTAAGATATTTTGAGAAATATATTCAATAATTGAAATTGAATGTAAAACTGAATGAAATTGAAATGATAAAAATGATTTAAATGTTATCCTTGCAAGAAGTAAAGTAGAAAAAATAAATTGGTAAAAGTAAAAAGACAAAGGATTAGAAGATTGTTTGAGTAAAGATTTGAAGGAAAAAAGGGAACAAGATGAAATATACTATTAATAATTAAAAGGAAAAGGGATCAAGGCTGCCTGGACTCCACAGTGGAAAATATTAAATTGAAAATGAATACAGCAATAGAGAGAGATGAAGGAGGAGAAGAGAGGTGGAAGGGAAGAAGAAGGAGAGAGAGGAATGGAAGAGTAGGGAGGAAGGAAGGAAAGGGAAATTAGAGTAGGAGAGAAGGTAAGACAGGGGGAAGAGAGGAGGAGAAGGAGAAGGGAAGGGGAAGTAGAGAAGAGAAGAAGAGGATCGGGAAAGAAAGTAGGAAGGGATAGGGAAGAGGGAGAGAGATTGCTGTACAATAAAAAAGATGAAGTGGAAGAAAGGCAATGTCGAACAAACAGATATAAATATATTAAGATAAAGAATGTTTTAAGAGTAAAAGAGAATAAATATGAATAAGCAGTAAAGTTAGAATTTAGGGATAAATGAAGATGGTGTTTATGTATGCAAGTATAGAAATATTGAGATATGTTTAAAAAAGAAAAGAAAAGAAAAAAGGGGGAAGACGATTTTGGCAAAAATTGTAATTGAGTAAAATGTATTTGAATTTGATTAATTGTATAAGATAAGAAACGGTCAACAACTGTTCAAAAAAAAAGATGGTGAATGTAAATCAAGTAAATCAAAATGTAAATTTATATGTGCGGCATATAAATCAAATTAAAAAAATGTGGGAGAGGAGAAAAAAACAATAAAATTTGTTTTTTTAAAAAAGATATAGCTCCATGTGCCACCTGTGGCACACATGCCAAAGGTTCGCCATCGCAGGACTAGACATATCAATTCTTCATATGTTTTAGCCTCCAGCCCTCTAATCATCTTTGTGGATCTTTTCTGCACTCTTTCCAGAGTCTCAACTTTTTTAAAAAAATATTGTGGTGACCAAAACTGGATGCAGCATTCCAAGAGTGGTCTTACCAAGGCCTTATAAATGTCAGTAATACTTCAGTGATGAAATCTGAACTGGTTTGCTACCGGTTTGCTGGCCACACATGCGCTATTTAAAAAGCTACCGGTCGAACCAGTAGTTAAAAAAAGCTATGATCCAACAATCATATGTGTCACACGGTTTAGCTTTGCTAGAAAGCAGGATTTCCTGCTTTCTAGCAAAGCTAAACTGCGCGCCACAGCTGACCCCCCCCCCCTCGCTGTTCTACTTACTTTCCCAAGCCTCCTTTTGGTCTATACTGCGCAGTAGTTTTTATTGCTACTGGTTTGCCTGAACCAGAGTTAACCGGTAGCATTTCACCCCTGCTTCACATGTTCTTGATTTCATCCCTCTTGCTACTGCAGCCTAGGATTGCATTGGCTTTTTTGACTGCTGTCACAGACTGCTGGTTCATATTTAAGTGATTATCCACTGGGACTTCAAGATCCCTCTCATAGTTACTGCTATTGAGCCAGATTTCACTTAATCTGTACCTGTACATTGTTTTTTCTTGCCAGTGTAAAACCTTACTTTTCTCTACATTGAATTTCATTTTGTTAGATAGGTCCAATGTTCTGGACTGTTGGCTATTCCTGCCAGTTTAGTGTCATCTCTTCTGACCTAGGCTTCCTGAGTCATTAAAACACACGAGTAGTCCCAAAAACCTCTTTTATTGCAAGAGCTATGAATTCTGTTCATTCACAGATGAGTCCCATCTGTGGACTCGGAAGAAGTTCTTCGGGATAATCACCCACCTTTATCTCCCTTGACACATTAGCAAAGACCTAATTGGCAAAGCCACACCGAGTCCAGAATCAAACAGAGCTTCAGGCTTTAAGCTAAACTGAATGAACAAACATTGCTTCCTGCAAAGGCTCATGTGCCTTTGCTCCTCTTTTAAGTCTTTAAGACTCCCAACCCTACTCCTGAGTTGTCCTTTTTGTTTTAGCTGTTCTTGCCTTCTGGCAGCTCTGTGCATGTGCGCACTGGGAACAAGCTCCCCCTCTTCCTCCCCCTCTTCCTCTGCCTCACTGAGGTCCGACTCTGGAGGCTCCGGAGGCAGCACGTACCTCCCAGATGGCCCTTTCTTTGCCTCCAATGCAGAGCATGATCATGAAAAATGTCTTCAGATAACTTTGGCTCCTTCAGCCAAGAAACAGAGATGAGCATCGCACCCTAGGTTAGACATGACTAGACAGAGAAAGCTTTACATTTTAAAATTTTAAAGTACTGCCCTAGGAAGATACTGAAAAAAGTAATCCAAAAACAGATCTGTGAATATCTGTTAAAAACAGCTTATGCCAAAGTCAAAGAAAATATTAAGTTTCTTTCAACATATAAATAATAAGAAAAAAGTTAAGGAAACAGTCAGTCCACTAAAGAGAGATGATGGCAAGGAAGTAACAGGAAGTAGAGAGAAAACGGTGCTGCTTAGCTCATTCTTTGCATCTGTTTTTACGCAAAAAGAAATAATACCCCAACCTACCAAAAGCATAACTTTAAAAGACAGACTAGAAATAAAAATCAAAATAAGCAAGAAAATGATAAGAGAACACTTGTCTGATCTTGATGAATATAAATCACCAGGATCTGATGGATTACATCCCAGCGTTTTGAAGGAGCCAGCAGATATTATCTCAGAACCACTGTATCATATCTTTAAAAAATCTTGGAGAACCGGGAAACTACCAGAGGATTGGAAAAGAGCTGATGTGGCTCCCATCTTCAAAAAAAAAAAAAAGGGGGGGGGAACAGACCCAGGAAACTACAGACCAATCAGCCTAACATCAATACCTAGGAAGATACGGGGTGGGGGACCACAGATGTTCTGTCCCCGTCGCACGCACACACACAAACAGACAGCCAGGAGTTAATGAATCAAACAGTCAGGAATTCCTTTAAGATTACAGCTTTGGTAGCGTCCCATGAACTGCCTGCCAAGAGATTTTACTCACTAAGGGAGGTTTTTTCTCCTCAGTCCGATGTACCAAATTAATTCCACAAAGCAAAGAATTGTCAAAGTCCAGTCCGAAGAAATCCAAAAAGAGCTTCTAATAGGGTTCTAGAAACACAATATGACTTCCGAGCTTTTCAATTTGTCCGTCACAAGGCCTGAATAGCCAACACACCCTCTTTTATCCCTTGTGGGGTGTGGTCCAGTGACTCTGGACCACATCCCACACCCACCCACACCTCTTTCTCTGCTGCGCGTGCTTATCCTTCCGATGCTGTCTGGGATCCAGCCAAAACTCATCCCCTTCGCTCTCTATCTGCGGCTGCTCCGAAGTGCCTTGCTCCTGGCATATCTCTTGGCCTTCGGAGGAAACCTGAGGCATTGCCAGAGAGGAGGGTCCTGGAGAGGGAGGCCTTGCCAAATCCTCTCCTTCACCTTCTGAGTCCTCTCCCTCTGTTAGGACAGGCTCAGGGGTTGGAGTCACAACAACAGATCTGTGAACATCTAGAAAACAAATAAATTTATAACTAATAGCCAGCATGGGTTTGTTAAAGACAGATCATGCCAAACCAATCTTATTTCATTCTTCAACAAAGTGACTAAATTAGTACACCAGCGAAATGCTGTGGACATAGTATATTTAGACTTCAGCAAGGCATTTGACAAAGAAGACCACAATCTACTTCTTGGTAAGCTAGAAAAATGTGGGATAGACAGTATCACCAACAGGTGGATTTGTATGTGGCTGACAAACTGTACTCAATGAGTAGTCCTTAATGGTACTAAATCTACATGGAGGAAAATAAGTAGTGGGGTACCACAAGGTTCCGTCTTAGGCCCAGTACTCTTCAATATTTTCATAAATGATTTAGATGAGGAAATAGAAGGGGAACTCATCAAATTTGCAGACAACACTAACCTGGCAGAAATAGCATCTCATAAATCAAACTCAGAATCCAAAAAGAACTTAACAAACTTGAACAATGGGTCCTAGTCAACAAAATGAAATTTAATGTGGAGAAAGTTTTACACCTGGGCAGGAAAAACCAAGTGTCAAAATTGAACTGTTTTGCTTCTTTCAAACCTAATGCTTTTCAACTTGCCACTGAACTGGGGGGAGGGAAATGGAATGTGGAGAATGCAGGCAGAGATTGTGAGAGCTTGGAGCCAGCAAGATCACCGCTTCAGGTGCTCAAGAAAGAGATGAACCTCTCAGGCTTGTGTCCATTCAATAACCAAAAAAGAAAACCCCCAACTCCATTGAGATTTACTGAGTTTGAAATGATAGCAGCGAAAGCAAGGCAAGATCTGATTCAAAATGTGTGAAAGTTATAGATTGAAAATTTCCCCAAATCCTCAGGGTTCAGCGCTGAGGGTCCAATCCAGTTTACTGCGACCGCTTCCCCACCGGTGGGTCTCCATGAGTGAGGAGTTACAATCTCTTCCGGCCTTCCTGGGGCAGCTCGCCTCCCTGCCAGCGGCTTCTCCTGGCTGCTCCAAGAGCAGCCACTGTTTCTTAGCAGTGGAGGACCGGAGGAGAATGCAGCTCCTCACTCACGGAGACCCACCGGTGGGGAAACAGTTGCAGTAAGAAGTAAGAGGCGTGCCAGCCAGAAAGCGGTCATGCTCCCTGGTGGGAGAGGGTTGCACCAACCTTTGTTAGTACGAACAGCCTGCCCACCTCACGCTCTGGGCAGCGTCCAGCCATGCCAGCCTCCAGTCCTACTGGGGCACCTCGCCTCCCTGCCAGTGGCTTTTCCTTCTCCTGAATGCTCCTCTGTCTCTTAGCTGGCATGAATGGCCTGCTGCTGCAGCCTTCCACTGCCCTCTCTGCCCCACCAGCTGCTCCTGGTGCTGCCGGGGAAACAGCAGCACGGGAACCGCTGTTGCCAGGGGTGAGGCGGTGGTGGCGGCAGGAGCAGAAGGCTGGGGCTTCCCTCCCTCCCCCAGAGGCCTGGGGCTATGCCAGAAGCCCGCTTGGGTGGGGAGACAGGGAAGCCCCAGCCTGCCCATCCTTGCCGCTGCCGCCCCCTCGCACCCGATCAATCTCCTTTTGGAAATTTGCTTTTCTTCCAACGCCAAGACTTGGATCCAGAGGACTGCAGACTGCCTCTGAGCACATGCACAGTGGAAGACTCCACTACCCTTCAGGGCTGAATGCGGAAAAAGTCACCCCAAGACAAGGGCTGAGTGATAGGAACAAGCTGTTGCCGGCTCCGGTCCTGGCGGCTTTCCCCCAAACAAGTGGGGCCCAATATTTTAACCAGTTCAACTTTGAGTTGAAATACATTCCAGGAAGGAAGAATTTCCTAGCTGATGCATTGTCCCTCATACCCCAATACAAAAGCACAAGTAATCATCAGGCAACAAGGAAAAAATGAAAGCCTCAGACCCCAGTGATCCATTGATACAGCAGGTGAAAAAAGAACTACAAATTGATGGTTCGGAGCCCACCAAAGGGAATTGACTCTGAGGGGGGAGATGGATTGGAAGGGGGACAAGCTGTATGTCCCTGACAGCCTACAAATACAGGTCTTACAGTGAAGCCACAACGCCAAACAGGCTGGCCGCTTTGGGTTCCTAAAGACTTTACACCTTGCTAAACGGCAATTTTGGTGGACAGGAATGAAAAAAGACATAGATAGCTATGTAAAGAGTTGTGCTGTGTGTGCAACTATGGAAAAACGGCCAGGAAAGAATCCAGGATTGCTGCGGCAAGTAGCAGAGCCAACCCAGCCTTGGGAGGAGATAGCAATGAACTTCATAGTCGAACTTCCAGACAGTGTTGGAAATACTGTGATATGGACTGTAATTGATCTGTTCTTCAAGCAAGCTCACTTCATAGCCTGCTTGAGCCTCCCATCAGCCCAGAGACTAGCCAAGATGTTTCTGCAGCAGATCTATCAAGTGCATGGAGTGCCAAAGCTCATCATCTCAGACAGACAGTTCTGGTGGGAATTCATAAAACTGATAGGGTCCTCCCAAGGGCTCAGTTCTGGATTTCATCCAAGCACAAATGGAGCTGTGGAATGTACTAATGCAATGGTGGAACAGTATCTACATTGCTGTGTCAACTATCAGCTATCAAACTGGGCAGAACTCATGCCATTTGCTGAGGTTGCATATAACAACGCAATGCATAGTAACACGGAGCTCAGCCCATTTAAGATAGCCATGGGTTGGAGTTTGTACCCATGCCAAAATATCCAAGGGAGCCTCCATCATCAGTGTCCCTAATGGAGTGGGTGGACTCTCTCCAGAATGTGTAGGGAAATGTAAGGAAGGCTCTAGCTAAAGCAACAGTCAGTCAGAAAAAAACAAGCAGATAAATGGTGAGCACCACAAGAAACATTTCACATAGGAGATAAAATGTATCTGTCTACAAAGTATCTAAAATTAAGATTATCATGTAAAAAGCTAGGTCTGAAATACATGGGCCCTTTCCCTATTGTGACAGTGATTCACAGTAGAAGTGAAATTGCCTCCAATACTGGGGAAAGTGCACCCAGTATTCCATTGTAGCTTACTCAAGCCAGCAGTGGGGTCTAGACTAAAACCAGTTGAGATAGAGGGTCGGGGACCAATAATAGTGAAAAGCATTATGAAGTTAAATGAATCTTAGATTCTAGACTTTACAAAGGGAAACTACAATACTTGGCGCAGTGGAAGGGTTATCCAATTTCGGAAGCAAGGTGGATTAAAGCACCCAATATTAAAGCAGATCGCTTAATAAAAAGGTTCTATGTGAAATACCCTCAGAAACCAGGACCCCCTTAGTGAAGTTTAAATGCTTATTAACATGTGTTTGCTATTTTCCAGGTACCTCCTATGTTTTAGTGGGGGCGCCTGTCAAGCTTCGAAATGTATTCAAATTGCTTTCATTTTCACTGCCTCGCAGCTTGCCAAAAGACCAGAGGGAAGGGAGAAGGGAAGAGATTGGAATGTGCATTCCAAACAATAACAAGAAATAGTCCCATGAGAATGAAGGACATTTCAACCGGTGTTCACCAGATCTTTCCATAACAACATTTGGACACCTAATTGGACAATGTGACCTAACTAATAATTGGAGGAGGGAGGATTTTAATTATACTGAATTGCCTGGGAATTCCCCAGAGTTGGTTTTCACTTTCATGCTGTGCCGAAATGATGTACCCAATAAAGCTTTGCATTAAGAGATTGGTTTGTCTCTTTGCTTGCTGGGTTGGGTTCATCAGTTGCTTGCCCCCCTCACAAAATCATCCCCTCTTTCCCCCCTCCCTCCGCTCTGGGCCACCAACCCAGAAGGGTTGGAGAACTCTGGAACTCTGGTATACTATAGCAATGTCATTCTTTTTTCCTATATGGATTCTAGGAGGTTTTGTGGATTTCTGTAGATGTGTAGTAATCTTTTACGAATGATGTAACTCCACCTCCTATTTCTTTTGAATAGTTTGTATCCTTGCACATTCCAGTCATGAGTTTCATCCCACCATGTTTCAGTAATGGCAGCTATATCATATTTCATATCTACCTTCATGTACTAGTACTTCAAGTTCACCCTGTTTGTTCCCTAAATTTTGAGCATTTAAATCCTTTGTGGGTCTTGGGTATCTTGTATTTTGGGGTACATTTGTTTTATCTCCTACTTTGTAAATTGGTTTTCCAACCTTTCCCTCCTCTTTAATTCATTTTCTTTTTTTCCTTCTTTCTCTTTACTCCCTACCTCCTTATATGATTGGTTATCTAGTGGTTTTTGCATGGAATTAGGTTCTAAATAGGTTTTGAAGATTGCCCCCTTCCCCTCAATTTTAGTTTAAAGCTGTTCTGATAGGAAAAGCCAGTCGTTTTCTGTATATATTCTTTCCAGTTCTTGTGAGGTTCACTCCATCCATTTGTCAGTAGCCCTTAATGTAGGTAATTCAGACCATGGTCTAGGAAACTGAAATTCTCTTGATGACACCAATTTTTAAGTCTATGATTCATTTCTAAAATCCTTTGCTCTCTCAGGGGTTTTGCCATAGCTTCGGTCTCTCCCTAGGTATTTGTGGATGAGGGCAATTATGAGTAATATTTTATTTGGGGAAATGAAGAGGAGGGAGTTTTATTCCTTCCCAGAGCAGGTTAGTGGGGTGGGGAGGGAATGGGGATTTTGCAGTATCCTTCCCCTGTCATGCCCACCAAGCCACACCCACAGAACCCACAGTAAAAAATTTTGTTTATACTTATTCCTGTTATCTCATATATGTTTGACAAACTAAATAAATAAATTAAATAAATAAATATAAATAAATAAAATATCTCAGCTCTTTAGCTGAGGTGTGCTAATTTGAGGCCCTAGTTTTTCTCCTGATTTGTACTTAACTTTCCCTTCCTCGTTATCTGATTTGTGTTTAGTTCTATTTGTTGCTCATTCTTCCCCACCAGTTTTAGTGTAAAGCACATCAGTTGAGCTGAACCAGATGTTTTTCAAATGTACTCTTGCCAGACTTCATGAGCTGCAATCCATCTCTGGTAATGTTACCAATGGTCTAGAAAGCCAAAATTTTCACAATGGCACCATCCTTTGAGCCAGAAATTTACTTTTAAAATCCTCTGTTCCCTCATTGGATTTTGACCTTCAGTTGAGGGAATAGAGGACATTCAACATCCAATGAGGGAACAGAGATAGAAGTAAATCACTGGCTGAAAAGATGGTGAATTTAGAATACATGGTGATTTAGAATACATGGAGACCCAGTGAATTGAAAATAAAAGCAAAACCTTACTGGTTACAATATTTGCTTCAGGATCCTAAAGTTCTTGCTTTGTTGATTCACAAGACTGGTAGCTATTGTTGATTTTCAAGTGTGTACTGTTGATGGGATTTGGAGAGGGCTCAAGCCCAACTTTTGTCTTATCTATGTCATGAAGGATTTTTCAAAGTTGCCTCCCATACTGCCTTGTGTTTACCTACCACAGCAGTGGGGCAACCCTAGAAATTGATTAAAGGGAGGTGTTCTGAGACCAGTTTCCTCAGAATCTGCGTTCTCAGTTTACTCTTCCCCCTTTACAGCTAGGATTGGAACTTTCTTTAAAGCTTTTGTTAATTGTTCCTATTGAAGCAGTTAGAGAAGCTGCTCTTTCTCCTTAATTTTCCTTTCATTTTCCTCTTCTGATCCATGCCTTCCTTGTTGATTTCTTTTCAATTGTTGCATCTGCTCCTTCAAGGTCCTACTAGAAGCCTCATCCCGTCTCTCCATGTTTTCTCCTAAATCTCTCAGCTTTTACCACATTTGCACACACTCATCTCTATTCTTCATTCTCTGCCCCGGTTGCTCCACAAATTCCTATTCCTATTGTCTCTTTCCCATCTTTCTTTTATTATTTGCACATCCCCCACATTCTTTACTTTCCTCCCCAACTTGTCTAACAACTTTCCTTGCTTCTTGCAAATCTGTTTCCAAAATGATTACTGGGTAAGTTACTCCACTCACCCAATCCAAGATTGCTCAGTGCACTGTAGACTACACTCCTTTTAAAGACCGATTGCTCCAAGAGCACTGCATGATGTCACCATAGTTTACCTCTCATCCCTTTTATTAGGAGGCTTTATTCCAGCTATGTACTGGTACTATAAATAGAAATGGCAGAATTTTAAAGGGACCTCTTTCTCCTGCCGATCCCCAATGGCTTTAAAACATAATGTATGCCATTCATTATGTTCTGTACCATGTTTTGGAGCTGGTCACCTGCATTGGGGGAATTAGGATTTTGTTGGTAAATGTGCCATTTAGTGCAGATTTCAGACAAATTGTGCTGGAAGTTGATGTAGCCAGCATGTCCTTTGAGAGGATGGGGCTCAAGGCCCCCAGATGTGTAACAATCTGTTTCAGCTCTCTCCCCTTAAAGAGGTATGAGTGACTATTTCCCATTGCTGGTTTTGGACATTTCTGTGCCATGTTTGTTCTCTGATTTCCATTACTGCAGAGAGATTTGTTAAATAAGCCACCTCTTTCTGAGCTGCTTTTCTCCACAGCACAGCGCTTTCCTAAAAAATGCCAGGTGGAAGTTTATAAGATCAGTTTTGTGGTTTTAATCAGATAAGAACCCTGCTGCCTGAAATTAACCACATTTTAATCAGATAAGAACTCTGTTGCCTGAAACTGAAGCCTTTTGTTGTACTAAATGCTGCCATTGTTCATCAGGATAGTACTAATTGTGAATAGTCGCTAAAAAATAACTTCCTATATAAAGTTTTCTACCCTTCTAGTGTAAAATACAATTCATGAAGAGGTAGATACAGGAATGCCTCACAATTGTTGCTGTGTAAACAGAAGTATTTTCCATTAACATAAAAATTCTTGACTATCTTTGTTTAAGGTCACTTAATTTTATAGACAAATAAAAGGCCCAGCCTCTCCCCCTTATTCAAGAAAGTAAAGACTCTTGAAACATAGAATTTCAAAAGGAACCTTTTATTGAAAAGGGGTGATAGCAAGGCAGATTCAAAGCAGGCTCTGGGGTCCCTCAGGGCATACAACTAGAATAAAAGAAATTAGAGACCCCTCCCAACAGTCCGATGTGGATCCAGCCAATCCGCAGGTGTGAAGATGTTATTGTACCGGCCGCTCTGAGAAAGAGATAAGAGAACTTTCTCAGGGCCATCTTCCAGCGATGCAGTCCACATGGCCCATCCCAAGAGATGAGAAACTGCTAGGCATCTACGGCACCAGGCAATGGTTATAAATCAGGTGAAAGGTTATACAAGAAGGTTATACAGGATATGGAATACATAGAAAGGAAAAAGCAGTAAATGTATCAAGTGTAACATCCCCCACTTCTGCAGAAGAAGGGCAGATCACGTATCTGACAACATGGCAGTTTGCAATATTATTGTTCTGTTATTTCTTAATTTAATTCCTTAATAATGCCTAATACTTTATCTTACTACCTGTTATCTTTGATTTTCAGTATGATTGGTGTTCCTGGATTCCAAATGCTCCTCCAACTATGCGCTGCCCACCACCTACAGAAAAGGGGAAAACCACCATTGAATATATCATCAAGAGTTTACCTGACAGGGGACGGTCTTGTTGGCATCTTGGTGCTGTTTGGGCTTTGAGTCAATTTCAGGAAAATGAAGTGAGGCTTGTCTCAATATTTAAATGCTTTTTTTTATTTATAACAAAAGTAAACTCCAAACACCACATTCTTCCTGGAAATCTGTTAAGTATGTTTATGTGTTTTAGTTAGACTAGAGGAAAGTATTGTGTACGTGGACAACAAGGAAAGTTAAATAAAATGCTAAAAATATTTGTAAATATTGGCTAGATGATACTACTGTTATATAGACTTAACAGTTGGCTGAATGCACACACCTAAAATAATTATTGTTAATTATTCTACTTCATCTTGGAAGGTAGTTTCTTTCCAAGTAACTTCACAACTTCACAGGCTTTTGCTCAACATTTTTATCAGTTTTTATCATTTATCATTTTAACATTTTTTTGCGCACGCAAAGCGCGTGCGTGAAGCAAACCGGTGGTAACACCGGTTGAAACCAACCACTGAATAGGATGGAATTTAATAAAAGTTAATATAAAGTTCTGCATCTGGATTGGAAAAACCTAACGTCCAAATATAGGATGGAGGAAAACCAAAAACAATAGGTCCACTATTCAGAAAATTAATTTGATTTGGAAATTGAATCAAATTATCTTTGAATTGAATCTCTAAATTAAAATTTGGCACAACACTATAGGACATATAAAAGGTTAAATGTACTAAAGTAATGACAATAAGAACTACAAGCTTATAATGACATTGAACTGGTAAGATAGCTTTTGTATTCTAGATTCAGTCACCTACATCAAAGGATCTAGCAACTAGTACTTGGTGAGCTGCAATGAAAATCTTTGCTATATTCTGATTATAATATTTGTAAAACCTTGTCTACTTTTTCCAATATGTTGCATGTTTTCGGTCTTCTCCATTCAGGTGTTTCTGGGAATATATCCAGATGAACACTTCACAGAGAAGCCAGTGAAAGAGGCCATGAGGAAATTCCGCAAGAATCTTGATAGAATTGCCAGTTACATTGCTGAACGTAACAGGAATAAAAAACTTCCCTATTATTATCTTTCCCCAGATCAAATTCCTAATAGTGTGGCTGTCTAATTTTTAAAAAATTAAGAATTAGTGTAGCTAGCCAAATGGAAAATTATCTGAAGCATAAAAAAATATATAACCATTTGTCCAAAATGGTATAGGATCTCCTGCTTGAGCAGTTGAGATCTCCAAAGTCTCTTCCAACTCTATTATGTTCCATAACAGCAGAAAAAAATTACTTGTTTTAGAAAGTACTTCTATAAAAACTTGCTACTATTCTACTATCTTTTAAAGTACCATAATGGCTAGATATTGCTGATTAGAAAAAATTGAAAATACTCTGATTTGTAAATGTTTTACAGAGCAAATATATGTGACTCTGACTTTCAAATGTTTTTAAACTACCCTGCAAGTATAACCAGCATAATCAGTGGGAAAGAAACCAGGAGCAGCAATATTTCAAGGACACAGTTCTCACTCTCTCACCAAGAATAATTTCTGTTTTTTTACTGCAAATGTGAAAAACATTAATGATATACATTAACATCAATAAAATGTATAAAATGCTTCTGTCATCAATAATGTATCTTTTTAAAGAAATTAAAGGGTACTGGTTTTTAATACAGCATACTTTTGCCACAAGTATTGTGAATCAAGAACTAATTTCTGAATTATCATTATCTGTAGGTGAATAGAATGGAATGGAACAGAACTTTATTGTCACGTTGAATGTACACTATAATGTACATAAATATTTATTTATTCTCTGTATTTTCTACATTCTACAGTTTATTTTTTACTGATATTACTGATTTCCTCTGTAGTAAATGCAGGGAAATTTGATTTCAAGAAATTCAGAAAAGGCAAAATCTGTTCATTAAAAAAGTCAGGATAAAAGTATATAGTCAGGCATGCCTCCTTTCAAAACCCAAGAAAGGAAAACCCCAACGCCATGTTTGTAGAGAAAAGATACTTTTACTGAGTTTGAAATAATAACATCGAAAGAAAAGCAAGATCTGAAACAAAAAGCGTGAAAGTTACATATTGAAAGTATCCCCAAATCCCTCCCCCAAGGACCCAGGGTAAATGTCCAATCCCTTCCAGTACATCTTCAGATGTTTTCGCCCATCTGATAATCTGGAACGGTTGACCCTGACTGGGTATAAACAAGTCCATACAGTTGTGCAGTAGAACATGGGAGCAAACTTCCCTTTTCGTTCACAAGGGGCATCTCTCTCCAGTTCACATCCCCCTCCCAAATGTAGTAGACGTGTTAGCCCTGGAGAAAAAAACAAAACAAAAGAAACCAGATAGAAACAACGTAACAACCCAATATAGAAGAGATTTTACAGTAAGAAGACTAAGGCTTATCAGGATATTTAGTGTGAAACAGTTGTAAAAGTTTTAGTGCTCTGACATTTCGCTCATTCACCCATTCAGGGATTGAAGCGCTGAACTGCTGACCTTTTGATCGACAAGCTCAGCATCTTAGCCCTTGAGCCACCCCATCCCTTTATAGTGAATATCAAAATGTAATTCAGCCAATAAGCTTCCCTTTTCAAATGTACATCGAAATGAAAAAGCTGTCATATGTTCCCCCAGTCCTGGAGAATTAGGAAAACCACTTTTTGTCAGGTTTCAGTCTTTCTCTGAGGAGTTAGTTCAAGACCTAATTTGTAAAGCTATGAGGCCCACTATAGTGTATACAGAATTAACTTCTTTTTCTTCTTTGTCAGACTTGCAGAAGAAACACATATTCATGTTCCCCACGGTCTGAAAAGTGCAAAAACATATTCAATTTTCAAATACGAGCTTTCCCTGAGGAGTTAGACTAGTGGTTCTCAACCTTCCTAATGCTGCAACCCTTTAATACAGTTCCTCATGTTGTAGTAACCCCCAACCAGGGGTGGGTTCTAAAATTTTTTACTACAGGTTCTGTGGGTGTGGCTTGGATGTCATGTGACTGGGCGGACGTGGCTAGCTGGTCATGTGACCAGATGGCCATGATTATGTGTATAGGGACTACTCAGAGGGCTGAAAAAAGTCATTTCTGATAGGTCCTCGCACTTTTGATTGGTCCTCACACTTATGACCATCCTCACATAATGCCTGTGCAGCATTCTTAACAACCATGTCACTCATTTCACAATTGCTTCTCTTCACCATGGTGACAAGATAGGGAGAAAAACGTAAAATGTGAGGACAGTCGTAAGTTCAAGGACTGGTCAAAAGTACGAGCACCAGTCAAAAATAACTTTTTCAGCCCTCTGAGTAGTCCATATGCACAAAAGGACTACCCAGAGGGCTGAAAAAAGTGATTTCTGACAGGTCCTCGCAAATTAAAGATTTCTGAGACCAATGGACCCAACTTAAATTTCAGTAGTCACCAATCCCAGTCTTAAACTGAGTTTAGAATCAGTGGGAATCACTGGTAACAATGAACTAACTAGCTACCGATACTGAGTCCAGTCCTGCCTTTCTTTTCCTTCTGTCCAAGTTTTGCAAGTACTTTTTCCAGGTATATGTTTTATTCCAAAGTATACAAACCATTATTGTTAGGGAAAAAATGGGTCTTCCAAGCAATTTTAAAAGACACTGTCAGAATGGCTCTGCTCTCAGCCCCCCTTGTGGCTCCTTGAAAAGCATCCCCCCATATGTAAATGAAAAGAATAAGCTTAAAAATCCTAGCCTTTTAAAATTGAAAATATGGAGAATTGGGAGGATGAATTTGAGACACTAAGGGAGATGTTTCAAAAAGTAAGGAGGCATTTAAGGGAAATAAAAACAGAGAATTGGTTAGCTTGCAAAAAAAAGAAAGAGAAAAGAAAGAGAAGCAAGAGAAACGAGATAATATTGAAAAGGAAATAATTGAAAAAAAAGATAAAGATGATTACACTGGGTTCAATAGAAAAAACGGAATAAGATGAAATATACTGCTAATAATTAAAAAGATGAGGGGAAATTTTGAGAAATATACTTGATAAATGAAAGGAAGACCGGGGTTGCCTGGACTCCATAGTGGAAAATATAAAATTGAAAATGAATACAGCAATAGAGAGGGATGAAGGAAGGAGAAGAGAGATGGAAGAGGGAAGGAAGAGACGGGAGGAAGGAAGGGAAGGGAAATTAGAGTAAGAGGGAGGGTAAGAGAGGGAGGAAGAGAGGAGAAGGAGAAAGGAAGAGGGAGGAGAAGAAGAGGGGGGGGAAGAGAAAGTATGAAGGAAAGAAAAGAGAGAGGTGGTAGGTTTGAGGAGAAAGATTGCTGTACAATAAAAAAGATGAAAGGGAAGAAAGCCAACCTCAAACAAATGTAAAGATATTAAGATAAAGAATGAATTGTTAAATTTTAAAGAATAAAAGAGAACAAATATGAATAAATAGAAATAATTAGAAACACATGTACAAAACATACAATGTATTTTCTTTGAACAGAGTATTTGGCTGTTTCACAAATTTAAACAGTGTTTAGTCATTTCAATTAAATTTACAATTTCTATATTTCCTTTTTGCCATATTTATTCCTCATCTATTTTTTTAAAAAACCAATATTACCCTTCATCCTCATCTCTAATCTTAAATTCAATTTTTCCCTTCTATTCTATATTATACCCCTTCCCATTGTCATCTATTTTTAAATCCATCCTCACATTGGTTAATTATGTAATATTACAGTTGTTTAATACAAATTCAACATTTTAATATAAATCAATTAGTTATATAACTATCTTTTTTGTATATTAATCAATATGAACATGAATATTCCAATTATTTCCATGCCATCCAATTTCTTACAAATCAATTAATTATATTTACCAATAATAATAAACCAAATAATTTCCCCCATATATTCCTCCAAACCACAACTTAGCCATTTCTGCTTTCAACACAATATACAATTAATAGTATCTCAATTATTACAATTCCCTAGTTAAATAGAGCTTTTTTTCTTTTGTGTTTTAAAATCGTGAACTCTTTTGCCCTAAATTTCCCATTGTTTGCACCTACCTTTTTTGGTGAGGAAAAAGAAAATAAATCTGCCTCTGCCTAATTTTCCAACGTAACAGCCAAAGCCTGCTTTACTTCCAGTTTCGTTTTCAGCTTGATTTGCATAAGGAGAAAAAAAAATCTGATCCAGCAATTTAGCTCTTTGCAGCAAGCTGCAGAGCCCTGCACAAAAAACCTGAGAGTAAATCAGCTGAGAGTCAGGAGGCAGATCTAATCAACGGGCTAATTAGCCTATGCTGAACCTGAAAGGAGTTGTTTTTTCTTGCTATTTTCTTGCAAGGAGGTAACTGCTGCGAGGCACAGGCCAAAGGGTGGGGGCCACCCTCCTTGCCACTTAGCGCCCCCTAAGGCATGGTACTGCCCACTTTGGGAACCACTGCCTTAACTACTTAAATACTTAATAACCAGTTCTACCGAAGTAGAATCCCACCACTGGCTCTACCCATTTATTTTTGCAGACAATGGTCTACTCATTTGTTTTCTTTTAACACTCATCAACTGTAGGGCGGCCCTTTGAAACCCTACAGCAAGAGTTTAAACAGTTTTTTTTCCCCTCTAGGCATCAGCTGGGACTCAGGAGGCAGCAATAGATTGGGGGTAGGGCCAAATAAAAGGTAAGAATAACACTGGCGGTGGGTGGCGCCCCACAACCGGTTTTTCAATGGTCTTAGGCGACTCCTGGGAAAGGGTCATTCGACGCCCAAAGTGGTCACGACCCACAGGTTGAGAACCACTGAGTTAGACCAAAGTGTATCTCAGAATGGCAGTAGGGCTCAATTCAGGCAGAAAACGGAACTTTTGACACAGAGCTCAGATTTGCAGAAGAAACACATATTCATAGTCCCCGCGGTCTGAAAAGCGCAAAAACACATTCAATTTTCAAGTACGAGCTTTCCCTGAGGAGATAGACCAAAGGGTATCTCAGAACTGGCAGTAGGGCTCAATTCAGCTAGAAAATGGAAGTTTTGACTCAAATTTGCAGAAGAAACATATGTTCATGTTCCCCGCGGTCTGAAAAGTGCAAAAACACATTCAATTTTCAAGTACAAGGTTTCCCTGAGGAGTTAGACCAAAGTGCATCTCATAACTGGCAGTAGGGCTCAATTCAGCCAGAAAACGAAACTTTTGACAGAGCTCATTTTTGCAGAAGAAAGACATATCCATGCTCCCCGCGGTCTGAAAAGCGCAAAAACACATATAATTTTCAAATACGGGCTTTCGCTGAGGAGAGACCAAAAAGTATCTGAGAACTGGCAATAGGGCTCAATTCTGAGAGAAAACTGAACTTTTTACACAGAGCTGGGATCTGCAGAAGAAACATATGTTCATGTTCCCCGCGGTCTGAAAAGCGCAAAAACACATTCAATTTTCAAGTACGGGATTTCCCTGAGGAGTTTGACCAAAGTGTATCTCAGAACTGGCAGTAGGGCTCAATTCAGCCAGAAAACGGATCCTTTGACACAGACCTCACAATGGCAGAAGAAAGACATATTCATGTTCCCCGCGGTCTGAAGAGCACAAAAACACATTCAATTTTCAAATACGAGCTTTCCCTGAGGAGAGACCAAAAAGTATCTGAGAACTGGCAGTAGGGCTCAATTCTGAGAGAAAACAACTTTTTACACAGAGCTGGGATTTGCAAAAGAAACACATATTCATGTTCCCCGTGGTCTGAAAAGTGTAAAAACGCATTCAATTTTGAAGTATGTGCTTTCCCTGAGGAGTTAGACCAAAGTGTATCCCAGAACTGGCAGTAGGGCTCATTTCAGACAGAAAACGTCACTTTTGACTCAAATTTGCAGGAAACACATATTCATGTTCCCCGCGGGATGAAAAGTGCAAAAACACATTCAATTTTCAAGTACCAGCTTTCCCTGAGGACCAAAGTGTATCTCAGAAATCGCAGTAGGGCTCAATTCCGCTAGAAAACGTAACTTTTGACACAGAGCTTCCCCGCAATCTGAAAAGCGCAAAAACATTCAATTTTGAAGTACGAGCTTTCCCTGAGGAGTTAGACCAAAGGGCATCTCAGAATTGGCAGTAGGGCTCAATTCAGCCAGAAAATGTAACTTTTGACACAGAGCTCAGATTTGCAGGAGAAACACATATTGATCCTCCTCACAGTCTGAAAAGAACAAAAACGCCTTCAATTTTCACGTACGAGCTTTCCCTGAGGAGTTAGAGCAAAGTGCACCTCAGAATTGGCAGTAGGGCTCAATTCAGCCAGAAAACGTAACTTTTGACCCAGAGCTCAGATTTGAAGAAGAAGAAACACATATTCATCCTCCTCACGGTCTGAAAAGCACAAAAACACCTACAATTTTCAAGCACGAGCTTTCCCTGAGGAGTTAGACGAAAGGGCATCTCAGAATTGGCAGTAGGGCTCAATTCAGCCAGAAAACGTAACTTTTGACCCAGAGCTCAGATTTGCAGAATAAACAGATATTCATGCTCCTCACGGTCTGAAAAGCACAAAAACGCCTTCAATTTTCAAGCACGAGCTTTCCCAGAGGAGTTAGACCAAAGTGCACCTCAGAATTGAAAGTAGGGCTCAATTCAGCCAGAAAACGTAACTTTTGACACAGAGCTCAGATTTACAGAAGAAACACATATTCATGCTCCTCACGGTCTGAAAAGAACAAAAACGCCTTCAATTTTCAAGCACGAGCTTTCCCAGAGGAGTTAGATCAAAGTGCACCTCAGAATTGGCAGTAGGGCTCAATTCAGCAAGAAAACGTAACTTTTGACACAGTGCTCAGATTTGAAGAAGAAACACATATTCATGCTCCTCACGGTCTGAAAAGCACAAAAACGCCTTCAATTTTCAAGCACGAGCTTTCCCTGAGGAGTTAGACCAAAGTGCACCACAGAATTGACAGTAGGGCTCAATTCAGCCAGAAAACGTAACTTTTCACACAGAGCTCAGATTTACAGAAGAAACACATATTCATGCTCCTCACGGTCTGAAAAGCACAAAAACGCCTTCAATTTTCAAGCACGAGCTTTCCCAGAGGAGTTAGACCAAAGTGCACCTCAGAATTGACAGTAGGGCTCAATTCAGCCAGAAAACGTAACTTTTGACACAGAGCTCAGATTTGCAGAAGAAACACATATTCATTCTCCTCACGGTCTGAAAAGCACAAAAACACCTAAAATTTTCAAGCACGAGCTTTCCCTGAGGAGTTAGACGAAAGGGCATCTCAGAATTGGCAGTAGGGCTCAATTCAGCCAGAAAACGTAACTTTTGACCCAGAGCTCAGATTTGCAGAAGAAACACATATTCATGCTCCTCACGGTCTGAAAACCACAAAAACACATTCAATTTTCAAGTACGAGCTTTCCCTGAGGAGTTAGAGCAAAATGCACCTCAGAATTGGCAGTAGGGCTCAATTCAGCCAGAAAACGTAACTTTTGACCCAGAGCTCAGATTTGCAGAAGATACGGATATTCATGCTCCTCACGGTCTGAAAAGAACAAAAAACGCCTTCAATTTTCAAGTACGAGCTTTCCCTGAGGAGTTAGACCAAAGTGCACCTCAGAATTGGCAGTAGGGCTCAATTCAGCCAGAAAACTAACTTTTGACTCAGAGCTCAGATTTGCAGAAGAAAGACATATTCATGTTCCCCGCGGTCTGAAAAGCGCATTTCCCTGAGGAGTTAGACCAAAGTGCATCTCATAACTGGCAGTAGGGCTCAATTCAGCCAGAAAACGAAACTTTTGACAGAGCTCATTTTTGCAGAAGAAAGACATATTCATGTTCCCCGCGGTCTGTAAATTGCAAAAACACATTCAATTTTCAAATACGAGCTTTCCCTGAGGTCCAAAGTGTATCTCAGAAATCGCAGTAGGGCTCAATTCCGCTAGAAGAGGTAACTTTTGAAACAGAGCTTCCCCGCAATCTGAAAAGCGCAAAAACACATTCAATTTTGAAGTACGTACTTTCCCTGAGGAGTTAGACCAAAGTGCACCTCAGAATTGGCCAGAAAACGTAACTTTTGACACAGAGCTCAGATTTGCAGAAGAAAGACATATTCATGTTCCCCGCGGTCTGAAAAGCGCAAAAACACATTCAATTTTCAAATACGAGCTTTCTCTGAGGAGAGACCAAAAAGTGTCTGAGAACTGGCAGTAGGGCTCAATTCTGAGAGCAAACTGAACTTTTTACACAGAGCTGGGATTTGCAGAAGAAACACATATTCATGTTCCCCGCAGTCTGAAAAGCGCAAAAACACATTCAATTTTCAAATACGAGCTTTCTCTGAGGAGAGACCAAAAAGTGTCTGAGAATTGGCAGTAGGGCTCAATTCTGAGAGCAAACTGAACTTTTTACACAGAGCTGGGATTTGCAGAAGAAACACATATTCATGTTCCCCGCGGTCTCAAAAGGGCAAAAACACATTCAATCTGGAAGTACAACGTTTCCCTGAGGAGTTAGACCAAAGGGCATCTCAGAATTGGCAGTAGGGCTCAATTCAGCCAGAAAACATAACTTTTGACCCAGAGCTCAGATTTGCAGAAGAAACAGATATTCATCCTCCTCACGGTCTGAAAAGCACAAAAACGCCTTCAATTTTCAAGTACGAGCTTTCCCTGAGGAGTTAGTGCAAAGTGCACCTCAGAATTGGCAGTAGGGCTCAATTCAGCCAGAAAACGTAACTTTTGACACAGAGCTCAGATTTGAAGAAGAAACAGATATTCATGCTCCTCACGGTCTGAAAAGCACAAAAACGCCTTCAATTTTCAAGCACGAGCCTTCCCAGAGGAGTTAGATCAAAGGGCATCTCAGAATTGACAGTAGGGCTCAATTCAGTCAGAAAACGTAACTTTTGACACAGAGCTCAGATTTACAGAAGAAACACATATTCATGCTCCTCACGGTCTGAAAAGAACAAAAACGCCTTCAATTTTCAAGTACGAGCTTTCCCTGAGGAGTTAGACCAAAGTGCACCTCAGAATTGGCAGTAGGGCTCAATTCAGCCAGAAAACGTAACTTTTGACACAGAGCTCAGATTTGAAGAAGAAACAGATATTCATGCTCCTCACGGTCTGAAAAGCACAAAAACGCCTTCAATTTTCAAGCACGAGCTTTCCCAGAGGAGTTAGACCAAAGTGCACCTCAGAATTGACAGTAGGGCTCAATTCAGCCAGAAAACGTAACTTTTGACACAGAGCTCAGATTTACAGAAGAAACACATATTCATGCTCCTCACGGTCTGAAAAGCGCAAACAAACATTCAATTTTGAAGTACAATGTTTCGCTGAGGAGTTAGACCAAAGTGCATCTTATAACTGGCAGTAGGGCTCAATTCAGCCAGAAAACGAAACTTTTGACACAGCTCATTTTTGCAGAAGAAAGACATATTCATGTTCCCCGCTGTCTGAAAAGCACAAGAACACCTACAATTTTCAAGCACGAGCTTTCCCTGAGGAGTTAGACGAAAGGGCATCTCAGAATTGGCAGTAGGGCTCAATTCAGCCAGAAAATGTAACTTTTGACTCAGAGCTCAGATTTGCAGAAGAAAGACATATTCATGTTCCCCGTGGTCTGAAAAGCGCAAAAACACATTCAATTTTCAAATACGAGCTTTCTCTGAGGAGAGACCAAAAAGTGTCTGAGAACTGGCAGTAGGGCTCAATTCTGAGAGCAAACTGAACTTTTTACACAGAGCTGGGATTTGCAGAAGAAACACATATTCATGTTCCCCGCGGTCTCAAAAGGGCAAAAACACATTCAATTTTGAAGTACAACGTTTCCCTGAGGAATTAGACCAAAGTGCATCTTATAACTGGCAGTAGGGCTCAATTCAGCCAGAAAACGAAACTTTTGACAGAGCTCATTTTTGCAGAAGAAAGACATATTGATGTTCCCCGCGATCTGAAAAACGCAAAAACACATTCAATTTTCAAATACGAGCTTTCCCTGAGGTCCAAAGTGTATCTCAGAAATCGCAATAGGGCTCAATTCCGCTAGAAAACATAACTTTTGAAACAGAGCTTAACCGCAATCTGAAAAGCGCAAAAACACATTCAATTTTGAAGTACGTGCTTTCCCTAAGGAGTTAGACCAAAGGGCATCTCAGAATTGGCAGTAGGGCTCAATTCAGCCAGAAAACATAACTTTTGACCCAGAGCTCAGATTTGCAGAAGAAACAGATATTCATCCTCCTCACGGTCTGAAAAGCACAAAAACGCCTTCAATTTTCAAGTACGAGCTTTCCCTGAGGAGTTAGAGCAAAGTGCACCTCAGAATTGGCAGTAGGGCTCAATTCAGCCAGAAAACGTAACTTTTGAGACAGAGCTCAGATTTGAAGAAGAAACACATATTCATGCTCCTCACGGTCTGAAAAGAACAAAAATGCCTTCAATTTTCAAGTACGAGCTTTCCCTGAGGAGTTAGATCAAAGGGCTTCTCAGAATTGGCAGTAGGGCTCAATTCAGCCAGAAAATGTAACGTTTGACACAGAGCTCAGATTTGCAGAAGAAACACATATTCATGCTCCTCACGGTCTGAAAACCACAAAAACACATTCAATTTTCAAGTACGAGCTTTCCCTGAGGAGTTAGAGCAAAGTGCACCTCAGAATTGGCAGTAGGGCTCAATTCAGCCAGAAAAGGTAACTTTTGACCCAGAGCTCAGATTTGCAGAAGATACGGATATTCATGCTCCTCACGGTCTGAAAAGAACAAAAACGCCTTCAATTTTCAAGTACGAGCTTTCCCTGAGGAGTTAGACCAAAGTGCACCTCAGAATTGGCAGTAGGGCTCAATTCAGCCAGAAAACTAACTTTTGACTCAGAGCTCAGATTTGCAGAAGAAAGACATATTCATGTTCCCCGCGGTCTGAAAAGCGCGTTTCCCTGAGGAGTTAGACCAAAGTGCATCTCATAACTGGCAGTAGGGCTCAATTCAGCCAGAAAACGAAACTTTTGACAGAGCTCATTTTTGCAGAAGAAAGACATATTCATGTTCCCCGCGGTCTGTAAATTGCAAAAACACATTCAATTTTCAAATACGAGCTTTCCCTGAGGTCCAAAGTGTATCTCAGAAATCGCAGTAGGGCTCAATTCCGCTAGAAGAGGTAACTTTTGAAACAGAGCTTCCCCGCAATCTGAAAAGCGCAAAAACACATTCAATTTTGAAGTACGTACTTTCCCTGAGGAGTTAGACCAAAGTGCACCTCAGAATTGGCCAGAAAACGTAACTTTTGACACAGAGCTCAGATTTGCAGAAGAAAGACATATTCATGTTCCCCGCGGTCTGAAAAGCGCAAAAACACATTCAATTTTCAAATACGAGCTTTCTCTGAGGAGAGACCAAAAAGTGTCTGAGAATTGGCAGTAGGGCTCAATTCTGAGAGCAAACTGAACTTTTTACACAGAGCTGGGATTTGCAGAAGAAACACATATTCATGTTCCCCGCGGTCTCAAAAGGGCAAAAACACATTCAATTTTGAAGTACAACGTTTCCCTGAGGAGTTAGACCAAAGGGCATCTCAGAATTGGCAGTAGGGCTCAATTCAGCCAGAAAACGTAACTTTTGACAGAGAGCTCAGATTTGCAGAAGAAACACATATTCATGCTCCTCACGGTCTGAAAAGCACAAAAACGCCTACAATTTTCAAGCAAGAGCTTTCCCTGAGGATTTAGAGCAAAGTGCACACTCAGAATTGGCAGTAGGGCTCAATTCATCCAGAAAACGTAACTTTTGACACAGAGCTCATATTTGCAGAAGAAACACATATTCATCCTCCTCGCAGTCTGAAAAGCACAAAAACAACTACAATTTTCAAGCACGAGCTTTCCCTGAGGAGTTAGACGAAAGGGCATCTCAGAATTGGCAGAAGGGCTCAATTCAGCCAGAAAACGTAACTTTTGACACAGAGCTCAGATTTGCAGAAGAAATGGATATTCATGCTCTTCACAGTCTGAAAAGCACAAAAACGCCTACAATTTTCAAGTACGAGCTTTCTCTGAGGAGTTAGACCAAAGTGCACCTCAGAATTGGCAGTAGGGCTCAATTCAGCCAGAAAACGTAACTTTTGACACAGAGCTCAGATTTGCAGAAGAAACACATATTCATGCTCCTCACGGTCTGAAAAGCACAAAAACGCCTTCAATTTTCAAGCACAAGCTTTCCCAGAGGAGTTAGAACAAAGGGCATCTCAGAATTGACAGTAGGACTCAATTCAGCCAGAAAACGTAACTTTTGACACAGAGTTCAGATTTGCAGAAGAAACGGATAGTCATGCTCCTCACGGTCTGAAAAGCACAAAAACGCCAACAATTTTCAAGTACGAGCTTTCCCTGAGGAGTTAGAGCAAAGTGCACCTCAGAATTGGCAGTAGGGCTCAATTCATCTAGGAAAGGTCACTCTTGATACAGAGCTCATATTTGCAGAAGGAACACATATTCATCCACCTCGCAGTCTGAAAAGCACAAAAACAACTACAATTTTCAAGCACGAGCTTTCCCTGAGGACTTAGACGAAAGGGCATCTCAGAATTGGCAGAAGGGCTCAATTCAGCCAGAAAACGTAACTTTTGACACAGAGCTCAGATTTGCAGAAGAAATGGATATTCATGCTCTTCACAGTCTGAAAAGGACAAAAACGCCTACAATTTTCAAGTACGAGCTTTCTCTGAGGAGTTAGACCAAAGTGCACCTCAGAATTGGCAGTAGGGCTCAATTCAGCCAGAAAACGTAACTTTTGACAGAGAGCTCAGATTTGCAGAAGAAACACATATTAATGCTCTTCACGGTCTGAAAAGCACAAAAACACCTAGAATTTTCAAGCACAAGCTTTCCCAGAGGGGTTAGATGAAAGGGCATGTCAGAATTGGCAGTAGGGCTCAATTCAGCCAGAAAACGTAACTTTTGACAGAGAGCTCAGATTTGCAGAAGAAACACATATTCATGCTCCTCACGGTCTGAAAAGCACAAAAACGCCTACAATTTTCAAGTACGAGCTTTCCCTGAGGATTTAGAGCAAAGTGCACCTCAGAATTGGCAGTAGGGCTCAATTCATCCAGAAAACGTAACTTTTGAGAGAGAGCTCAGATTTGCAGAAGAAACACATATTCATGCTCCTCACGGTCTGAAAAGCACAAAAACGCCTTCAATTTTCAAGCACAAGCTTTCCCAGAGGAGTTAGAACAAAGGGCATCTCAGAATTGACAGTAGGGCTCAATTCAGCCAGAAAACGTAACTTTTGACACAGAGCTCAGATTTGCAGAAGAAACGGATATTCATGCTCTTCACGGTCTGAAAAGCACAAAAACACCTACAATTTTCAAGCACGAGCTTTCCCTGAGGGGTTAGATGAAAGGGCATCTCAGAATTGGCTGTAGGCTCAATTCATCCAGAAAATGTAACGTTTGACACAGAGCTCAGATTTGCAGAAGAAACGGATATTCATGCTCTTCACGGTCTGAAAAGCACAAAAACACCTACAATTTTCAAGCACGAGCTTTCCCTGAGGGGTTAGATGAAAGGGCATCTCAGAATTGGCAGTAGGGCTCAATTCAGCCAGAAAACGTAACTTTTGACAGAGAGCTCAGATTTGCAGAAGAAACACATATTCATGCTCCTCACGGTCTGAAAAGCACAAAAACGCCTACAATTTTCAAGCAAGAGCTTTCCCTGAGGATTTAGAGCAAAGTGCACCTCAGAATTGGCAGTAGGGCTCAATTCATCCAGAAAATGTAACGTTTGACACAGAGCTCATATTTGCAGAAGAAACACATATTCATCCTCCTCGCAGTCTGAAAAGCACAAAAACAACTACAATTTTCAAGCACGAGCTTTCCCTGTGGAGTTAGACGAAAGGGTATCTCAGAATTGGCAGAAGGGCTCAATTCAGCCAGAAAACGTAACTTTTGACACAGAGCTCAGATTTGCAGAAGAAATGGATATTCATGCTCTTTACAGTCTGAAAAGCACAAAAACGCCTACAATTTTCAAGTACGAGCTTTCTCTGAGGAGTTAGACGAAAGGGCATCTCAGAATTGGCAGAAGGGCTCAATTCAGCCAGAAAACCTAACTTTTGACACAGAGCTCAGATTTGCAGAAGAAATGGTTATTCATGCTCTTCACAGTCTGAAAAGCACAAAAACGCCTACAATTTTCAAGTACGAGCTTTCTCTGAGGAGTTAGACCAAAGTGTACCTCAGAATTGGCAGTAGGGCTCAATTCAGCCAGAAAACGTAACTTTTGACAGAGAGCTCAGATTTGCAGAAGAAACACATATTCATGCTCCTCATGGTCTGAAAAGCACAAAAACACCTATAATTTTCAAGCACGAGCTTTCCCTGAGGGGTTAGATGAAAGGGCACCTCAGAATTGGCAGTAGGGCTCAATTCATCCAGGAAAGGTAACTTTTGATACAGAGCTCATATTTGCAGAAGGAACACATATTCATCCTCCTCACAGTCTGAAAAGCACAAAAACACCTACAATTTTCAAGCACGAGCTTTCCCTGAGGGGTTAGATGAAAGGTCATCTCAGAATTGGCTGTAGGGCTCAATTCATCCAGAAAATGTAACGTTTGACACAGAGCTCAGATTTGCAGAAGAAACGGATATTCATGCTCTTCACGGTCTGAAAAGCACAAAAACACCTACAATTTTCAAGCACGAGCTTTCCCTGAGGGGTTAGATGAAAGGGCATCTCAGAATTGGCAGTAGGGCTCAATTCAGCCAGAAAACGTAACTTTTGACAGAGAGCTCAGATTTGCAGAAGAAACACATATTCATGCTCCTCACGGTCTGAAAAGCACAAAAAACGCCTACAATTTTCAAGCAAGAGCTTTCCCTGAGGATTTAGAGCAAAGTGCACCTCAGAATTGGCAGTAGGGCTCAATTCATCCAGAAAATGTAACGTTTGACACAGAGCTCATATTTGCAGAAGAAACACATATTCATCCTCCTCGCAGTCTGAAAAGCACAAAAACAACTACAATTTTCAAGCACGAGCTTTCCCTGTGGAGTTAGACGAAAGGGTATCTCAGAATTGGCAGAAGGGCTCAATTCAGCCAGAAAACGTAACTTTTGACACAGAGCTCAGATTTGCAGAAGAAATGGATATTCATGCTCTTTACAGTCTGAAAAGCACAAAAACGCCTACAATTTTCAAGTACGAGCTTTCTCTGAGGAGTTAGACGAAAGGGCATCTCAGAATTGGCAGAAGGGCTCAATTCAGCCAGAAAACGTAACTTTTGACACAGAGCTCAGATTTGCAGAAGAAATGGATATTCATGCTCTTCACAGTCTGAAAAGCACAAAAACGCCTACAATTTTCAAGTACGAGCTTTCTCTGAGGAGTTAGACCAAAGTGTACCTCAGAATTGGCAGTAGGGCTAGCCAGAAAACGTAACTTTTGACAGAGAGCTCAGATTTGCAGAAGAAACACATATTCATGCTCCTCACGGTCTGAAAAGCACAAAAACGCCTTCAATTTTCAAGCACAAGCTTTCCCAGAGGAGTTAGAACAAAGGGCATCTCAGAATTGACAGTAGGACTCAATTCAGCCAGAAAACGTAACTTTTGACACAGAGTTCAGATTTGCAGAAGAAACGGATAGTCATGCTCCTCACGGTCTGAAAAGCACAAAAACGCCAACAATTTTCAAGTACGAGCTTTCCCTCAGGAGTTAGAGCAAAGTGCACCTCAGAATTGGCAGTAGGGCTCAATTCATCTAGGAAAGGTAACTTTTGATACAGAGCTCATATTTGCAGAAGGAACACATATTCATCCACCTCGCAGTCTGAAAAGCACAATAACAACTACAATTTTCAAGCACGAGCTTTCCCTGAGGACTTAGACGAAAGGGCATCTCAGAATTGGCAGAAGGGCTCAATTCAGCCAGAAAACGTAACTTTTGACACAGAGCTCAGATTTGCAGAAGAAACACATATTCATGCTCCTCACGGTCTGAAAAGCACAAAAACGCCTTCAATTTTCAAGCACAAGCTTTCCCAGAGGAGTTAGAACAAAGGGCATCTCAGAATTGACAGTAGGACTCAATTCAGCCAGAAAACGTAACTTTTGACACAGAGTTCAGATTTGCAGAAGAAACGGATAGTCATGCTCCTCACGGTCTGAAAAGCACAAAAACCGCCAACAATTTTCAAGTACGAGCTTTCCTGAGGAGTTAGAGCAAAGTGCACCTCAGAATTGGCAGTAGGGCTCAATTCATCTAGGAAAGGTAACTTTTGATACAGAGCTCATATTTGCAGAAGGAAACACATATTCATCCACCTCGCAGTCTGAAAAGCACAAAAACAACTACAATTTTTCAAGCACGAGCTTTCCCTGAGGACTTAGACGAAAGGGCATCTCAGAATTGGCAGAAGGGCTCAATTCAGCCAGAAAACGTAACTTTTGACACAGAGCTCAGATTTGCAGAAGAAATGGATATTCATGCTCTTCACAGTCTGAAAAGGACAAAAACGCCTACAATTTTCAAGTACGAGCTTTCTCTGAGGAGTTAGACCAAAGTGCACCTCAGAATTGGCAGTAGGGCTCAATTCAGCCAGAAAACGTAACTTTTGACAGAGAGCTCAGATTTGCAGAAGAAACACATATTAATGCTCTTCACGGTCTGAAAAGCACAAAAACACCTAGAATTTTCAAGCACAAGCTTTCCCAGAGGGGTTAGATGAAAGGGCATCTCAGAATTGGCAGTAGGGCTCAATTCAGCCAGAAAACGTAACTTTTGACAGAGAGCTCAGATTTGCAGAAGAAACACATATTCATGCTCCTCACGGTCTGAAAAGCACAAAAACGCCTACAATTTTCAAGTACGAGCTTTCCCTGAGGATTTAGAGCAAAGTGCCACCTCAGAATTGGCAGTAGGGCTCAATTCATCCAGAAAACGTAACTTTTGAGAGAGAGCTCAGATTTGCAGAAGAAACAAATATTCATGCTCCTCACGTCTGAAAAGCACAAAAACGCCTTCAATTTTCAAGCACAAGCTTTCCCAGAGGAGTTAGAACAAAGGGCATCTCAGAATTGACAGTAGGGCTCAATTCAGCCAGAAAACGTAACTTTTGACACAGAGCTCAGATTTGCAGAAGAAACGGATATTCATGCTCTTCACGGTCTGAAAAGCACAAAAACACCTACAATTTTCAAGCACGAGCTTTCCCTGAGGGGTTAGATGAAAGGGCATCTCAGAATTGGCAGTAGGGCTCAATTCAGCCAGAAAACGTAACTTTTGACAGAGAGCTCAGATTTGCAGAAGAAACACATATTCATGCTCCTCACGGTCTGAAAAGCACAAAAACGCCTACAATTTTCAAGCAAGAGCTTTCCCTGAGGATTTAGAGCAAAGTGCACCTCAGAATTGGCAGTAGGGCTCAATTCATCCAGAAAATGTAACGTTTGACACAGAGCTCATATTTGCAGAAGAAACACATATTCATCCTCCTCGCAGTCTGAAAAGCACAAAAACAACTACAATTTTCAAGCACGAGCTTTCCCCTGTGGAGTTAGACGAAAGGGTATCTCAGAATTGGCAGAAGGGCTCAATTCAGCCAGAAAACGTAACTTTTGACACAGAGCTCAGATTTGCAGAAGAAATGGATATTCATGCTCTTTACAGTCTGAAAAGCACAAAAACGCCTACAATTTTCAAGTACGAGCTTTCTCTGAGGAGTTAGACGAAAGGGCATCTCAGAATTGGCAGAAGGGCTCAATTCAGCCAGAAAACGTAACTTTTGACACAGAGCTCAGATTTGCAGAAGAAATGGATATTCATGCTCTTCACAGTCTGAAAAGCACAAAAACGCCTACAATTTTCAAGTACGAGCTTTCTCTGAGGAGTTAGACCAAAGTGTACCTCAGAATTGGCAGTAGGGCTCAATTCAGCCAGAAAACGTAACTTTTGACAGAGAGCTCAGATTTGCAGAAGAAACACATATTCATGCTCCTCATGGTCTGAAAAGCACAAAAACACCTACAATTTTCAAGCACGAGCTTTCCCTGAGGGGTTAGATGAAAGGGCACCTCAGAATTGGCAGTAGGGCTCAATTCATCCAGGAAAGGTAACTTTTGATACAGAGCTCATATTTGCAGAAGGAACACATATTCATCCCTCCTCACAGTCTGAAAAGCACAAAAACACCTACAATTTTCAAGCATGAGCTTTCCCTGAGGGGTTAGATGAAAGGCCATCTCAGAATTGGCTGTAGGGCTCAATTCATCCAGAAAATGTAACGTTTGACACAGAGCTCAGATTTGCAGAAGAAACGGATATTCATGCTCTTCACGGTCTGAAAAGCACAAAAACACCTACAATTTTCAAGCACGAGCTTTCCCTGAGGGGTTAGATGAAAGGCCATCTCAGAATTGGCTGTAGGGCTCAATTCATCCAGAAAATGTAACGTTTGACACAGAGCTCAGATTTGCAGAAGAAACGGATATTCATGCTCTTCACGGTCTGAAAAGCACAAAAACACCTACAATTTTCAAGCACGAGCTTTCCCTGAGGGGTTAGATGAAAGGGCATCTCAGAATTGGCAGTAGGGCTCAATTCATCCAGAAAATGTAACGTTTGACACAGAGCTCATATTTGCAGAAAAAAACACATATTCATCCTCCTCGCAGTCTGAAAAGCACAAAAACAACTACAATTTTCAAGCACGAGCTTTCCCTGTGGAGTTAGACGAAAGGGTATCTCAGAATTGGCAGAAGGGCTCAATTCAGCCAGAAAACGTAACTTTTGACACAGAGCTCAGATTTGCAGAAGAAATGGATATTCATGCTCTTTACAGTCTGAAAAGCACAAAAACGCCTACAATTTTCAAGTACGAGCTTTCTCTGAGGAGTTAGACGAAAGGGGCATCTCAGAATTGGCAGAAGGGCTCAATTCAGCCAGAAAACGTAACTTTTGACACAGAGCTCAGATTTGCAGAAGAAATGATATTCATGCTCTTCACAGTCTGAAAAGCACAAAAACGCCTACAATTTTCAAGTACGAGCTTTCTCTGAGGGAGTTAGACCAAAGTGTACCTCAGAATTGGCAGTAGGGCTCAATTCAGCCAGAAAACGTAACTTTTGACAGAGAGCTCAGATTTGCAGAAGAAACACATATTCATGCTCCTCACGGTCTGAAAAGCACAAAAACGCCTTCAATTTTCAAGCACAAGCTTTCCCAGAGGAGTTAGAACAAAGGGCATCTCAGAATTGACAGTAGGACTCAATTCAGCCAGAAAACGTAACTTTTGACACAGAGTTCAGATTTGCAGAAGAAACGGATAGTCATGCTCCTCACGGTCTGAAAAGCACAAAAACGCCAACAATTTTCAAGTACGAGCTTTCCCTCAGGAGTTAGAGCAAAGTGCACCTCAGAATTGGCAGTAGGTCTCAATTCATCTAGGAAAGGTAACTTTTGATACAGAGCTCATATTTGCAGAAGGAACACATATTCATCCACCTCGCAGTCTGAAAAGCACAATAACAACTACAATTTTCAAGCACGAGCTTTCCCTGAGGACTTAGACGAAAGGGCATCTCAGAATTGGCAGAAGGGCTCAATTCAGCCAGAAAACGTAACTTTTGACACAGAGCTCAGTTTTGCAGAAGAAATGGATATTCATGCTCTTCACAGTCTGAAAAGCACAAAAACGCCTACAATTTTCAAGTACGAGCTTTCTCTGAGGAGTTAGACCAAAGTGCACCTCAGAATTGGCAGTAGGGCTCAATTCATCCAGAAAACGGTAACTTTTGAGAGAGAGCTCAGATTTGCAGAAGAAACAAATATTCATGCTCCTCACGGTCTGAAAAGCACAAAAAACGCCTTCAATTTTCAAGCACAAGCTTTCCCAGAGGAGTTAGAACAAAGGGCATCTCAGAATTGACAGTAGGGCTCAATTCAGCCAGAAAACGTAACTTTTGACACAGAGCTCAGATTTGCAGAAGAAACGGATATTCATGCTCTTCACGGTCTGAAAAGCACAAAAACACCTACAATTTTCAAGCACGAGCTTTCCCTGAGGGGTTAGATGAAAGGGCACCTCAGAATTGGCAGTAGGGCTCAATTCATCCAGGAAAGGTAACTTTTGATACAGAGCTCATATTTGCAGAAGGAACACATATTCATCCTCCTCACAGTCTGAAAAGCACAAAAACACCTACAATTTTCAAGCACGAGCTTTCCCTGAGGGGTTAGATGAAAGGGCATCTCAGAATTGGCAGTAGGGCTCAATTCATCCAGAAAATGTAACGTTTGACACAGAGCTCAGATTTGCAGAAGAAACGGATATTCATGCTCTTCACGGTCTGAAAAGCACAAAAACACCTACAATTTTCAAGCACGAGCTTTCCCTGAGGGGTTAGATGAAAGGGCATCTCAGAATTGGCAGTAGGGCTCAATTCATCCAGAAAACGTAACTTTTGAGAGAGAGCTCAGATTTGCAGAAGAAACAAATATTCATGCTCCTCACGGTCTGAAAAGCACAAAAACGCCTTCAATTTTCAAGCACAAGCTTTCCCAGAGGAGTTAGAACAAAGGGCATCTCAGAATTGACAGTAGGGCTCAATTCAGCCAGAAAACGTAACTTTTGACACAGAGCTCAGATTTGCAGAAGAAACGGATATTCATGCTCTTCACGGTCTGAAAAGCACAAAAACACCTACAATTTTCAAGCACGAGCTTTCCCTGAGGGGTTAGATGAAAGGGCACCTCAGAATTGGCAGTAGGGCTCAATTCATCCAGGAAAGGTAACTTTTGATACAGAGCTCATATTTGCAGAAGGAACACATATTCATCCTCCTCACAGTCTGAAAAGCACAAAAACACCTACAATTTTCAAGCACGAGCTTTCCCTGAGGGGTTAGATGAAAGGGCATCTCAGAATTGGCAGTAGGGCTCAATTCATCCAGAAAATGTAACGTTTGACACAGAGCTCAGATTTGCAGAAGAAACGGATATTCATGCTCTTCACGGTCTGAAAAGCACAAAAACACCTACAATTTTAAAGCACGAGCTTTCCCTGAGGGGTTAGATGAAAGGGCACCTCAGAATTGGCAGTAGGGCTCAATTCATCCAGGAAAGGTAACTTTTGATACAGAGCTCATATTTGCAGAAGGAACACATATTCATCCTCCTCACAGTCTGAAAAGCACAAAAACACCTACAATTTTCAAGCACGAGCTTTCCCTGAGGGGTTAGATGAAAGGGCATCTCAGAATTGGCAGTAGGGCTCAATTCATCCAGAAAATGTAACGTTTGACACAGAGCTCAGATTTGCAGAAGAAACGGATATTCATGCTCTTCACGGTCTGAAAAGCACAAAAACACCTACAATTTTAAAGCACGAGCTTTCCCTGAGGGGTTAGATGAAAGGGCACCTCAGAATTGGCAGTAGGGCTCAATTCATCCAGGAAAGGTAACTTTTGATACAGAGCTCATATTTGCAGAAGGAACACATATTCATCCTCCTCACAGTCTGAAAAGCACAAAAACACCTACAATTTTCAAGCACGAGCTTTCCCTGAGGGGTTAGATGAAAGGGCATCTCAGAATTGGCAGTAGGGCTCAATTCATCCAGAAAATGTAACGTTTGACACAGAGCTCAGATTTGCAGAAGAAACGGATATTCATGCTCTTCACGGTCTGAAAAGCACAAAAACACCTACAATTTTCAAGCACGAGCTTTCCCTGAGGGGTTAGATGAAAGGGCATCTCAGAATTGGCAGTAGGGCTCAATTCAGCCAGAAAACGTAACTTTTGACAGAGAGCTCAGATTTGCAGAAGAAACACATATTCATGCTCCTCACGGTCTGAAAAGCACAAAAACGCCTACAATTTTCAAGCAAGAGCTTTCCCTGAGGATTTAGAGCAAAGTGCACCTCAGAATTGGCAGTAGGGCTCAATTCATCCAGAAAATGTAACGTTTGACACAGAGCTCATATTTGCAGAAGAAACACATATTCATCCTCCTCGCAGTCTGAAAAGCAGAAAAACAACTACAATTTTCAAGCACGAGCTTTCCCTGTGGAGTTAGACGAAAGTGTATCTCAGAAATGGCAGAAGGGCTCAATTCAGCCAGAAAACGTAACTTTTGACACAGAGCTCAGATTTGCAGAAGAAATGGATATTCATGCTCTTCACAGTCTGAAAAGCACAAAAACGCCTACAATTTTCAAGTACGAGCTTTCTCTGAGGAGTTAGACGAAAGGGCATCTCAGAATTGGCAGAAGGGCTCAATTCAGCCAGAAAACGTAACTTTTGACACAGAGCTCAGATTTGCAGAAGAAATGGATATTCATGCTCTTCACAGTCTGAAAAGCACAAAAACGCCTACAATTTTCAAGTACGAGCTTTCTCTGAGGAGTTAGACGAAAGGGCATCTCAGAATTGGCAGAAGGGCTCAATTCAGCCAGAAAACGTAACTTTTGACACAGAGCTCAGATTTGCAGAAGAAATGGATATTCATGCTCTTCACAGTCTGAAAAGCACAAAAACGCCTACAAT
The DNA here is from genome assembly GCF_029215685.1 of Pituophis catenifer annectens. NCBI lineage: Eukaryota > Metazoa > Chordata > Lepidosauria > Squamata > Colubridae > Pituophis > Pituophis catenifer. The sequence goes on along the minus strand of NW_027256883.1, from coordinate 102,229,515 downwards.
TTTCAAGTACGAGCTTTCTCTGAGGAGTTAGACCAAAGTGCACCTCAGAATTGGCAGTAGGGCTCAATTCAGCCAGAAAACGTAACTTTTGACAGAGAGCTCAGATTTGCAGAAGAAACACATATTCATGCTCCTCACGGTCTGAAAAGCACAAAAACGCCTTCAACTTTCAAGCACGAACTTTCCCTGAGGGGTTAGATGAAAGGGCATCTCAGAATTGGCAGTAGGGCTCAATTCAGCCAGAAAATGTAACTTTTGACACAGAGCTCAGATTTGCAGAAGAAACGGATAGTCATGCTCCTCATGGTCTGAAAAGCACAAAAACGCCAACAATTTTCAAGCAAGAGCTTTCCCTAAGGATTTAGAGCAAAGTGCACCTCAGAATTGGCAGTAGGGCTCAATTCATCCAGAAAACGTTACTTTTGACAGAGAGCTCAGATTTGAAGAAGAAACACATATTCATGCTCCTCACGGTCTGAAAAGCACAAAAAGGCCTACAATTTTCAAGCACGAGCTTTCCCTGAGGAGATAGACGAAAGGGCATCTCAGAATTGGCAGTAGGGCTCAATTCAGCCAGAAAATGTAACGTTTGGCACAGAGCTCAGATTTGCAGAAGAAACACATATTCATGCTCCTCACGGTCTGAAAAGCACAAAAACATATTCAATTTTCAAATACGAGCTTTCCCTGAGGTCCAAAGTGTATATAAGAAATCGCAGTAGGGCTCAATTCCGCTAGAAAACATAACTTTTGAAACAGAGCTTAACCGCAATCTGAAAAGCGCAAAAACACATTCAATTTTGAAGTAAGTGCTTTCCCTAAGGAGTTAGACCAAAGGGTATCTCAGAATTGGCAGTAGGGCTCAATTCATCCAGAAAATGTAACGTTTGACACAGAGCTCAGATTTGCAGAAGAAATGGATATTCATGCTCTTCACGGTCTGAAAAGCACAAAAACACCTACAATTTTCAAGCACGAGCTTTCCCTGAGGGGTTAGATGAAAGGGCATCTCAGAATTGGCAGTAGGGCTCAATTCAGCCAGAAAACGTAACTTTTGACACAGAGCTCAGATTTGCAGAAGAAACACATATTCATGCTCCTCACGGTCTGAAAAGCACAAAAACGCCTACAATTTTCAAGCAAGAGCTTTCCCTGAGGATTTAGAGCAAAGTGCACCTCAGAATTGGCAGTAGGGCTCAATTCATCCAGAAAACGTAACTTTTGACCCAGAGCTCAGATTTGCAGAAGATACGGATATTCATGCTCCTCACGATCTGAAAAGCACAAAAACACATTCAATTTTGAAGTACGTGCTTTCCCTAAGGAGTTAGACCAAAGGGTATCTCAGAATTGGCAGTAGGGCTCAATTCATCCAGAAAATGTAACGTTTGACACAGAGCTCATATTTGCAGAAGAAACACATATTCATCCTCCTCGCAGTCTGAAAAGCACAAAAACAACTACAATTTTCAAGCACGAGCTTTCCCTGCGGAGTTAGACGAAAGGGCATCTCAGAATGGGCAGTAGGGCTCAATTCAGCCAGAAAATGTAACGTTTGACACAGAGCTCATATTTGCAGCAGAAACACATATTCATCCTCCTCACAGTCTGAAAAGCACAAAAACGCCTTCAATTTTCAAGTACGAGCTTTCCCTGAGGAGTTAGAGCAAAGTGCACCTCAGAATTAGCAGTAGGGCTCAATTCAGCCAGAAAACGTAACTTTTGACCCAGAGCTCAGATTTGCAGAAGATACGGATATTCATGCTCCTCACGATCTGAAAAGCACAAAAACACATTCAATTTTGAAGCACGAGCTTTCCCTGAGGAGTTAGAGCAAAGTGCACCTCAGAATTGGCAGTAGGGCTCAATTCAGCCAGAAAACGTAACTTTTGACACAGAGCTCAGATTTGAAGAAGAAACACATATTCATGCTCCTCACGGTCTGAAAAGAACAAAAATGCCTTCAATTTTCAAGTACGAGCTTTCCCTGAGGAGTTAGATCAAAGGGCTTCTCGGAATTGATAGTAGGGCTCAATTCAGCCAGAAAACGTAACTTTTGACACATTCTGATTTGCAGAAGAAACATATATTCATGCTCCTCACGGTCTGAAAAGCGCAAACAAACATTCAATTTTGAAGTACAATGTTTCCCTGAGGAGTTAGACCAAAGTGCATCTTATAACTGGCAGTAGGGCTCAATTCAGCCAGAAAACGAAAATTTTGACACAGCTCATTTTGCAGAAGAAAGACATATTCATGTTCCCCGCTGTCTGAAAAGCACAAGAACACCTACAATTTTCAAGCACGAGCTTTCCCTGAGGAGTTAGACGAAAGGGCATCTCAGAATTGGCAGTAGGGCTCAATTCAGCCAGAAAATGTAACTTTTGACTCAGAGCTCAGATTTGCAGAAGAAAGACATATTCATGTTCCCCGCGGTCTGAAAAGCGCAAAAACACATTCAATTTTCAAATACGAGCTTTCTCTGAGGAGAGACCCAAAAGTGTCTGAGAACTGGCAGTAGGGCTCAATTCTGAGAGCAAACTGAACTTTTTACACAGAGCTGGGATTTGGAGAAGAAACACATATTCATGCTCCTCACGGTCTGAAAAGCACAAAAACACATTCAATTTTCAAATACGAGCTTTCCGTGAGGTCCAAAGTGTATCTCAGAAATCGCAGTAGGGCTCAATTCCGCTAGAAAACATAACTTTTGAAACAGAGCTTAACCGCAATCTGAAAAGCGCAAAAACACATTCAATTTTGAAGTACGTGCTTTCCCTAAGGAGTTAGACCAAAGGGTATCTCAGAATTGGCAGTAGGGCTCAATTCAGCCAGAAAATGTAATGTTTGACACAGAGCTCATATTTGCAGCAGAAACACATATTCATCCTCCTCACAGTCTGAAAAGCACAAAAACACCTACAATTTTCAAGCACGAGCTTTCCCTGAGGAGTTAGACGAAAGGGCATCTCAGAATTGACAGTAGGGCTCAATTCAGCCAGAAAACGTAACTTTTGACACAGAGCTCAGATTTACAGAAGAAACACATATTCATCCTCCTCACGGTCTGAAAAGCACAAAAACGCCTTCAATTTTCAAGCACGAGCTTTCCCTGAGGAGTTAGATCAAAGGGCATCTCAGAATTGACAGTAGGGCTCAATTCAGTCAGAAAACGTAACGTTTGACACAGAGCTCAGATTTGCAGAAGAAACACATATTCTTGCTCCTCACGGTCTGAAAAGAACAAAAACGCCTTCAATTTTCAAGTACGAGCTTTCCCTGAGGAGTTAGACCAAAGTGCACCTCAGAATTGGCAGTAGGGCTCAATTCAGCCAGAAAACTAACTTTTGACTCAGAGCTCAGATTTGCAGAAGAAAGACATATTCATGTTCCCCGCGGTCTGAAAAGCGCGTTTCCCTGAGGAGTTAGACCAAAGTGCATCTCATAACTGGCAGTAGGGCTCAATTCAGCCAGAAAACGAAACTTTTGACATTCATTTTTGCAGAAGAAAGACATATTCATGTTCCCCGCGGTCTGTAAATTGCAAAAACACATTCAATTTTCAAATACGAGCTTTCCCTGAGGTCCAAAGTGTATCTCAGAAATCGCAGTAGGGCTCAATTCTGCTAGAAGAGGAAACTTTTGAAACAGAGCTTCCCCGCAATCTGAAAAGCGCAAAAACACATTCAATTTTGAAGTACGTACTTTCCCTGAGGAGTTAGACCAAAGTGCACCTCAGAATTGGCCAGAAAACGTAACTTTTGACACAGAGCTCAGATTTGCAGAAGAAAGACATATTCATGTTCCCCACGGTCTCAAAAGGGCAAAAACACATTCAATTTTGAAGTACAACGTTTCCCTGAGGAGTTAGACCAAAGGGCATCTCAGAATTGGCAGTAGGGCTCAATTCAGCCAGAAAACGTAACTTTTGACCCAGAGCTCAGATTTGCAGAAGAAACAGATATTCATCCTCCTCACGGTCTGAAAAGCACAAAAACGCCTTCAATGTTCAAGTACAAGCTTTCCCTGAGGAGTTAGAGCAAAGTGCACCTCAGAATTGGCAGTAGGGCTCAATTCAGCCAGAAAACGTAACTTTTGACACAGAGCTCAGATTTGCAGAAGAAACGGATAGTCATGCTCCTCACGGTCTGAAAAGCACAAAAACGCCAACAATTTTCAGGTACGAGCTTTCCCTGAGGAGTTAGAGCAAAGTGCACCTCAGAATTGGCAGTAGGGCTCAATTCATCCAGGAAAGGTAACTTTTGATACAGAGCTCATATTTGTAGAAGGAACACATATTCATCCTCCTCACTGTCTGAAAAGCAAAAAAACGCCTCCAATTTTCAAGCAAGAGCTTTCCCTGAGGATTTAGAGCAAAGTGCACCTCAGAATTGGCAGTAGGGCTCAATTCATCCAGAAAACGTAACTTTTGACAGAGAGCTCAGATTTGCAGAAGAAACACATATTCATGCTCCTCACGGTCTGAAAAGCACAAAAACGCCTACAATTTTCAAGTACGAGCTTTCCCTGAGGAGTTATACCAAAGTGCACCTCAGAATTGGCAGTAGGACTCAATTCAGCCAGAAAACATAACTTTTGACACAGAGCTCAGATTTGAAGAAGAAACACATATTCATCCTCCTCGCAGTCTGAAAAGCACAAAAACAACTACAATTTTCAAGCACGAGCTTTCCCTGAGGAGATAGACGAAAGGGCATCTCAGAATTGGCAGTAGGGCTCAATTCAGCCAGAAAATGTAACGTTTGACATAGAGCTCAGATTTGCAGAAGAAACACATATTCATGCTCCTCACGGTCTGAAAAGCACAAAAACACATTCAATTTTCAAATACGAGCTTTCCCTGAGGTCCAAAGTGTATATCAGAAATCGCAGTAGGGCTCAATTCCGCTAGAAAACATAACTTTTGAAACAGAGCTTAACCGCAATCTGAAAAGCGCAAAAACACATTCAATTTTGAAGTACGTGCTTTCCCTAAGGAGTTAGACCAAAGGGTATCTCAGAATTGGCAGTAGGGCTCAATTCAGCCAGAAAACGTAACTTTTGAACCAGAGCTGAGATTTGCAGAAGAAACGGATATTCATGCTCCTCACGGTCTGAAAAGGACAAAAACGCCTTCAATTTCCAAGCACGAGCTTTCACAGAGGAGTTAGACCAAAGGGTATCTCAGAATTGGCAGTAGGGCTCAATTCAGCCAGAAAACGTAACTTTTGACAGAGAGCTCAGACTTGTAGAAGAAACACATATTCATGCTCCTCACGGTCTGAAAAGCACAAGAACGCCTTCAATTTTCAAGCACAAGCTTTCCCAGAGGAGTTAGAACAAAGGGCATCTTAGAATTGACAGTAGGGCTCAATTCAGCCAGAAAACATAACTTTTGACACAGAGCTCAGATTTGCAGAAGAAACGGATAGTCATGCTCCTCACGGTCTGAAAAGCACAAAAACGCCAACAATTTTCAAGTACGAGCTTTCCCTGAGGAGTTAGAGCAAAGTGCACCTCAGAATTGGCAGGAGGGCTCAATTCATCCAGGAAAGGTAACTTTTGATACAGAGCTCATATTTGCAGAAGGAACACATATTCATCCTCCTCACAGTCTGAAAAGCACAAAAACACCTACAATTTTCAAGCACGAGCTTTCCCTGAGGGGTTAGATGAAAGGGCATCTCAGAATTGGCAGTAGGGCTCAATTCATCCAGAAAATGTAACGTTTGACACAGAGCTCAGATTTGCAGAAGAAACGGATATTCATGCTCTTCACGGTCTGAAAAGCACAAAAACACCTACAATTTTCAAGCAGGAGCTTTCCCTGAGGGGTTAGATGAAAGGGCATCTCAGAATTGGCAGTAGGGCTCAATTCAGCCAGAAAACGTAACTTTTGACAGAGAGCTCAGATTTGCAGAAGAAACACATATTCATCCTCCTCACAGTCTGAAAAGCACAAAAACGCCTACAATTTTCAAGGAAGAGCTTTCCCTGAGGATTTAGAGCAAAGTGCACCTCAGAATTGGCAGTAGGGCTCAATTCGTCCAGAAAATGTAACGTTTGATACAGAGCTCATATTTGCAGAAGGAACACATATTCATCCTCCTCACAGTCTGAAAAGCACAAAAACAACTACAATTTTCAAGCACGAGCTTTCCCTGAGGAGTAAGACGAAAGGGCATCTCAGAATTGGCAGAAGGGCTCAATTCAGCCAGAAAACGTAACTTTTGACACAGAGCTCAGATTTGCAGAAGAAATGGATATTCATGCTCTTCACAGTCTGAAAAGCACAAAAACGCCTACAATTTTCAAGTACGAGCTTTCTCTGAGGAGTTAGACCAAAGTGCACCTCAGAATTGGCAGTAGGGCTCAATTCAGCCAGAAAACGTAAGTTTTGACACAGAGCTCAGATTTGCAGAAGAAACACATATTCATGCTCCTCACGGTCTGAAAAGCACAAAAACGCCTTCAATTTTCAAGCACAAGCTTTCCCAGAGGAGTTAGAACAAAGGGCATCTCAGAATTGACAGTAGGGCTCAATTAAGCCAGAAAACGTAACTTTTGACACAGAGCTCAGATTTGCAGAAGAAACGGATAGTCATGCTCCTCACGGTCTGAAAAGCACAAAAACGCCAACAATTTTCAAGGACGAGCTTTCCCTGAGGAGTTAGAGCAAAGTGCACCTCAGAATTGGCAGTAGGGCTCAATTCATCCAGGAAAGGTAACTTTTGATACAGAGCTCATATTTGCAGAAGGAACACATATTCATCCTCCTCACAGTCTGAAAAGCACAAAAACACCTACAATTTTCAAGCACGAACTTTCCCTGAGGGGTTAGATGAAAGGGCATCTCAGAATTGGCAGTAGGGCTCAATTCATCCAGAAAATGTAACGTTTGACACAGAGCTCAGATTTGCAGAAGAAACGGATATTCATGCTCTTCACGGTCTGAAAAGCACAAAAACACCTACAATTTTCAAGCACGAGCTTTCCCTGAGGGGTTAGATGAAAGGGTATCTCAGAATTGACAGTAGGGCTCAATTCATCCAGAAAACGTAACTTTTGACAGAGAACTCAGATTTGCAGAAGAAACACATATTCATGCTCCTCACGGTCTGAAAAGCACAAAAACGCCTACAATTTCCAAGCAAGAGCTTTCCCTCAGGAGTTAGAGCAAAGTGTACCTCAGAATTGGCAGTAGGGCTCAATTCATCCAGAAAATGTAACGTTTGACACAGAGCTCATATTTGCAGAAGAAACACATATTCATGCTCCTCACGGTCTGAAAAGCAGAAAAACGCCTTCAACTTTCAAGCACGAGCATTCCCTGAGGGGTTAGATGAAAGGGCATCTCAGAATTGGCAGTAGGGCTCAATTCAGCCAGAAAACGTAACTTTTGACACAGAGCTCAGATTTGCAGAAGAAACGGATAGTCATGCTCCTCACGGTCTGAAAAGCACAAAAACGCCAACAATTTTCAAGTACGAGCTTTCCCTGAGGAGTTAGAGCAAAGTGCACCTCAGAATTGGCAGTAGGGCTCAATTCATCCAGGAAAGGTAACTATTGATACAGAGCTCATATTTGCAGAAGGAACACATATTCATCCTCCTCACAGTCTGAAAAGCACAAAAACACCTACAATTTTCAAGCACGAGCTTTCCCTGAGGGGTTAGATGAAAGGGCATCTCAGAATTGGCAGTAGGGCTCAATTCAGTCAGAAAACGTAACTTTTGACACAGAGCTCAGATTTGCAGAAGAAACACATATTCATGCTCCTCACGGTCTGAAAAGCAAAAAAACGCCTCCAATTTTCAAGCAAGAGCTTTCCCTGAGGATTTAGAGCAAAGTGCACCTCAGAATTGGCAGTAGGGCTCAATTCATCCAGAAAACTTAACTTTTGACAGAGAGCTCAGATTTGCAGAAGAAACACATATTCATGCTCCTCACGGTCTGAAAAGCACAAAAACGCCTACAATTTTCAAGTACGAGCTTTCCCTGAGGAGTTATACCAAAGTGCACCTCAGAATTGGCAGTAGGACTCAATTCAGCCAGAAAACATAACTTTTGACACAGAGCTCAGATTTGAAGAAGAAACACATATTCATCCTCCTCGCAGTCTGAAAAGCACAAAAACAACTACAATTTTCAAGCACGAGCTTTCCCTGAGGAGATAGACGAAAGTGCACCTCAGAATTGGCAGTAGGACTCAATTCAGCCAGAAAACATAACTTTTGACACAGAGCTCAGATTTGAAGAAGAAACGGATATTCATGCTCCTTACGGTCTGAAAAGCACAAAAACGCCTTCAACTTTCAAGCACGAGCTTTCCCTGAGGGGTTAGAACAAAGGGCATCTCAGAATTGACAGTAGGGCTCAATTCAGCCAGAAAACGTAACTTTTGACACAGAGCTCAGATTTGCAGAAGAAACGGATATTCATGCTCTTCACGGTGTGAAAAGCATAAAAACACCTACAATTTTCAAGTACAAGCTTTCCCTGAGGAGTTAGACCAAAGTGCACCTCAGAATTGGCAGGAGGACTCAATTCAGCCAGAAAACATAACTTTTGACACAGAGCTCAGATTTGAAGAAGAAATGGATATTCATGCTCCTCACGGTCTGAAAAGCACAAAAACGCCTTCAACTTTCAAGCACGAACTTTCCCTGAGGGGTTAGATGAAAGGGCATCTCAGAATTGGCAGTAGGGCTCAATTTAGCCAGAAAACGTAACTTTTGACACAGAGCTCAGATTTGCAGAAGAAACGGATAGTCATGCTCCTCACGGTCTGAAAAGCACAAAAACGCCAACAATTTTCAAGTACGAGCTTTCCCTGAGGAGTTAGAGCAAAGTGTACCTCAGAATTGGCAGTAGGGCTCAATTCATCCAGGAAAGGTAACTATTGATACAGAGCTCATATTTGCAGAAGGAACACATATTCATCCTCCTCACAGTCTGAAAAGCACAAAAACACCTACAATTTTCAGGCACGAGCTTTCCCTGAGGGGTTAGATGAAAGGGCATCTCAGAATTGGCAGTAGGGCTCAATTCGGCCAGAAAACGTAACTTTTGACAGAGAGCTCAGATTTGCAGAAGAAACACATATTCATGCTCCTCACGGTCTGAAAAGCAAAAAAACGCCTCCAATTTTCAAGCAAGAGCTTTCCCTGAGGATTTAGAGCAAAGTGCACCTCAGAATTGGCAGTAGGGCTCAATTCATCCAGAAAACTTAACTTTTGACAGAGAGCTCAGATTTGCAGAAGAAACACATATTCATGCTCCTCACGGTCTGAAAAGCACAAAAACGCCTACAATTTTCAAGTACGAGCTTTCCCTGAGGAGTTATACCAAAGTGCACCTCAGAATTGGCAGTAGGACTCAATTCAGCCAGAAAACATAACTTTTGACACAGAGCTCAGATTTGAAGAAGAAACACATATTCATCCTCCTCGCAGTCTGAAAAGCACAAAAACAACTACAATTTTCAAGCACGAGCTTTCCCTGAGGAGATAGACGAAAGTGCACCTCAGAATTGGCAGTAGGACTCAATTCAGCCAGAAAACATAACTTTTGACACAGAGCTCAGATTTGAAGAAGAAACGGATATTCATGCTCCTTACGGTCTGAAAAGCACAAAAACGCCTTCAACTTTCAAGCACGAGCTTTCCCTGAGGGGTTAGATGAAAGGGCATCTCAGAATTGGCAGTAGGGCTCAATTCAGCCAGAAAACGTAACTTTTGACACAGAGCTCAGATTTGCAGAAGAAACGGATAGTCATGCTCCTCACGGTCTGAAAAGCACAAAAACGCCAACAATTTTCAAGTACGAGCTTTCCCTGAGGAGTTAGAGCAAAGTGCACCTCAGAATTGGCAGTAGGGCTCAATTCATCCAGGAAAGGTAACTATTGATAAAGAGCTCATATTTGCAGAAGGAACACATATTCATCCTCCTCACAGTCTGAAAAGCACAAAAACACCTACAATTTTCAGGCACGAGCTTTCCCTGAGGGGTTAGATGAAAGGGCATCTCAGAATTGGCAGTAGGGCTCAATTCGGCCAGAAAACGTAACTTTTGACACAGAGCTCAGATTTGCAGAAGAAACACATATTCATGCTCCTCACGGTCTGAAAAGCACAAAAACGCCTACAATTTTCAAGTACGAGCTTTCCCTGAGGAGTTATACCAAAGTGCACCTCAGAATTGGCAGTAGGACTCAATTCAGCCAGAAAACATAACTTTTGACACAGAGCTCAGATTTGAAGAAGAAACACATATTCATCCTCCTCGCAGTCTGAAAAGCACAAAAACAACTACAATTTTCAAGCACGAGCTTTCCCTGAGGAGATAGACGAAAGTGCACCTCAGAATTGGCAGTAGGACTCAATTCAGCCAGAAAACATAACTTTTGACACAGAGCTCAGATTTGAAGAAGAAACGGATATTCATGCTCCTTACGGTCTGAAAAGCACAAAAACGCCTTCAACTTTCAAGCACGAGCTTTCCCTGAGGGGTTAGATGAAAGGGCATCTCAGAATTGGCAGTAGGGCTCAATTCAGCCAGAAAACGTAACTTTTGACAGAGAGCTCATATTTGCAGAAGAAACACATATTCATGCTCCTCACGGTCTGAAAAGCACAAAAACGCCTACAATTTTCAAGTACGAGCTTTCCCTGAGGAGTTATACCAAAGTGCACCTCAGAATTGGCAGTAGGACTCAATTCAGCCAGAAAACATAACTTTTGACACAGAGCTCAGATTTGAAGAAGAAACACATATTCATCCTCCTCGCAGTCTGAAAAGCACAAAAACAACTACAATTTTCAAGCACGAGCTTTCCCTGAGGAGATAGACGAAAGGGCATCTCAGAATTGGCAGTAGGGCTCAATTCAGCCAGAAAATGTAACGTTTGACACAGAGCTCAGATTTGCAGAAGAAACACATATTCATGCTCCTCACGGTCTGAAAAGCACAAAAACACATTCAATTTTCAAATACGAGCTTTCCCTGAGGTCCAAAGTGTATATCAGAAATCGCAGTAGGGCTCAATTCCGCTAGAAAACATAACTTTTGAAACAGAGCTTAACCGCAATCTGAAAAGCGCAAAAACACATTCAATTTTGAAGTACGTGCTTTCCCTAAGGAGTTAGACCAAAGGGTATCTCAGAATTGGCAGTAGGGCTCAATTAAGCCAGAAAACGTAACTTTTGAACCAGAGCTGAGATTTGCAGAAGAAACGGATATTCATGCTCCTCACGGTCTGAAAAGGACAAAAACGCCTTCAATTTCCAAGCACGAGCTTTCACAGAGGAGTTAGACCAAAGGGTATCTCAGAATTGGCAGTAGGGCTCAATTCAGCCAGAAAACGTAACTTTTGACAGAGAGCTCAGACTTGTAGAAGAAACACATATTCATGCTCCTCACGGTCTGAAAAGCACAAGAACGCCTTCAATTTTCAAGCACAAGCTTTCCCAGAGGAGTTAGAACAAAGGGCATCTTAGAATTGACAGTAGGGCTCAATTCAGCCAGAAAACGTAACTTTTGACACAGAGCTCAGATTTGCAGAAGAAACGGATAGTCATGCTCCTCACGGTCTGAAAAGCACAAAAACGCCAACAATTTTCAAGTACGAGCTTTCCCTGAGGAGTTAGAGCAAAGTGCACCTCAGAATTGGCAGGAGGGCTCAATTCATCCAGGAAAGGTAACTTTTGATACAGAGCTCATATTTGCAGAAGGAACACATATTCATCCTCCTCACAGTCTGAAAAGCACAAAAACACCTACAATTTTCAAGCACGAGCTTTCCCTGAGGGGTTAGATGAAAGGGCATCTCAGAATTGGCAGTAGGGCTCAATTCATCCAGAAAATGTAACGTTTGACACAGAGCTCAGATTTGCAGAAGAAACGGATATTCATGCTCTTCACGGTCTGAAAAGCACAAAAACACCTACAATTTTCAAGCAGGAGCTTTCCCTGAGGGGTTAGATGAAAGGGCATCTCAGAATTGGCAGTAGGGCTCAATTCAGCCAGAAAACGTAACTTTTGACAGAGAGCTCAGATTTGCAGAAGAAACACATATTCATCCTCCTCACAGTCTGAAAAGCACAAAAACGCCTACAATTTTCAAGGAAGAGCTTTCCCTGAGGATTTAGAGCAAAGTGCACCTCAGAATTGGCAGTAGGGCTCAATTCGTCCAGAAAATGTAACGTTTGACACAGAGCTCATATTTCCAGAAAAAACACATATTCATCCTCCTCGCAGTCTGAAAAGCACAAAAACAACTACAATTTTCAAGCACGAGCTTTCCCTGAGGAGTAAGACGAAAGGGCATCTCAGAATTGGCAGAAGGGCTCAATTCAGCCAGAAAACGTAACTTTTGACACAGAGCTCAGATTTGCAGAAGAAATGGATATTCATGCTCTTCACAGTCTGAAAAGCACAAAAACGCCTACAATTTTCAAGTACGAGCTTTCTCTGAGGAGTTAGACCAAAGTGCACCTCAGAATTGGCAGTAGGGCTCAATTCAGCCAGAAAACGTAAGTTTTGACACAGAGCTCAGATTTGCAGAAGAAACACATATTCATGCTCCTCACGGTCTGAAAAGCACAAAAACGCCTTCAATTTTCAAGCACAAGCTTTCCCAGAGGAGTTAGAACAAAGGGCATCTCAGAATTGACAGTAGGGCTCAATTAAGCCAGAAAACGTAACTTTTGACACAGAGCTCAGATTTGCAGAAGAAACGGATAGTCATGCTCCTCACGGTCTGAAAAGCACAAAAACGCCAACAATTTTCAAGGACGAGCTTTCCCTGAGGAGTTAGAGCAAAGTGCACCTCAGAATTGGCAGTAGGGCTCAATTCATCCAGGAAAGGTAACTTTTGATACAGAGCTCATATTTGCAGAAGGAACACATATTCATCCTCCTCACAGTCTGAAAAGCACAAAAACACCTACAATTTTCAAGCACGAACTTTCCCTGAGGGGTTAGATGAAAGGGCATCTCAGAATTGGCAGTAGGGCTCAATTCATCCAGAAAATGTAACGTTTGACACAGAGCTCAGATTTGCAGAAGAAACGGATATTCATGCTCTTCACGGTCTGAAAAGCACAAAAACACCTACAATTTTCAAGCACGAGCTTTCCCTGAGGGGTTAGATGAAAGGGTATCTCAGAATTGGCAGTAGGGCTCAATTCAGCCAGAAAACGTAACTTTTGACAGAGAACTCAGATTTGCAGAAGAAACACATATTCATGCTCCTCACGGTCTGAAAAGCACAAAAACGCCTACAATTTTCAAGCAAGAGCTTTCCCTCAGGAGTTAGAGCAAAGTGTACCTCAGAATTGGCAGTAGGGCTCAATTCATCCAGAAAATGTAACGTTTGACACAGAGCTCATATTTGCAGAAGAAACACATATTCATGCTCCTCACGGTCTGAAAAGCAGAAAAACGCCTTCAACTTTCAAGCACGAGCATTCCCTGAGGGGTTAGATGAAAGGGCATCTCAGAATTGGCAGTAGGGCTCAATTCAGCCAGAAAACGTAACTTTTGACACAGAGCTCAGATTTGCAGAAGAAACGGATAGTCATGCTCCTCACGGTCTGAAAAGCACAAAAACGCCAACAATTTTCAAGTACGAGCTTTCCCTGAGGAGTTAGAGCAAAGTGCACCTCAGAATTGGCAGTAGGGCTCAATTCATCCAGGAAAGGTAACTATTGATACAGAGCTCATATTTGCAGAAGGAACACATATTCATCCTCCTCACAGTCTGAAAAGCACAAAAACACCTACAATTTTCAAGGACGAGCTTTCCCTGAGGGGTTAGATGAAAGGGCATCTCAGAATTCGCAGTAGGGCTCAATTCAGTCAGAAAACGTAACTTTTGACACAGAGCTCAGATTTGCAGAAGAAACACATATTCATGCTCCTCACGGTCTGAAAAGCAAAAAAAACGCCTCCAATTTTCAAGCAAGAGCTTTCCCTGAGGATTTAGAGCAAAGTGCACCTCAGAATTGGCAGTAGGGCTCAATTCATCCAGAAAACTTAACTTTTGACAGAGAGCTCAGATTTGCAGAAGAAACACATATTCATGCTCCTCACGGTCTGAAAAGCACAAAAACGCCTACAATTTTCAAGTACGAGCTTTCCCTGAGGAGTTATACCAAAGTGCACCTCAGAATTGGCAGTAGGACTCAATTCAGCCAGAAAACATAACTTTTGACACAGAGCTCAGATTTGAAGAAGAAACACATATTCATCCTCCTCGCAGTCTGAAAAGCACAAAAACAACTACAATTTTCAAGCACGAGCTTTCCCTGAGGAGATAGACGAAAGTGCACCTCAGAATTGGCAGTAGGACTCAATTCAGCCAGAAAACATAACTTTTGACACAGAGCTCAGATTTGAAGAAGAAACGGATATTCATGCTCCTTACGGTCTGAAAAGCACAAAAACGCCTTCAACTTTCAAGCACGAGCTTTCCCTGAGGGGTTAGAACAAAGGGCATCTCAGAATTGACAGTAGGGCTCAATTCAGCCAGAAAACGTAACTTTTGACACAGAGCTCAGATTTGCAGAAGAAACGGATATTCATGCTCTTCACGGTGTGAAAAGCATAAAAACACCTACAATTTTCAAGTACAAGCTTTCCCTGAGGAGTTAGACCAAAGTGCACCTCAGAATTGGCAGGAGGACTCAATTCAGCCAGAAAACATAACTTTTGACACAGAGCTCAGATTTGAAGAAGAAACGGATATTCATGCTCCTTACGGTCTGAAAAGCACAAAAACGCCTTCAACTTTCAAGCACGAGCTTTCCCTGAGGGGTTAGATGAAAGGGCATCTCAGAATTGGCAGTAGGGCTCAATTCAGCCAGAAAACGTAACTTTTGACACAGAGCTCAGATTTGCAGAAGAAACGGATAGTCATGCTCCTCACGGTCCTGAAAAGCACAAAAACGCCAACAATTTTCAAGTACGAGCTTTCCCTGAGGAGTTAGAGCAAAGTGCACCTCAGAATTGGCAGTAGGGCTCAATTCATCCAGGAAAGGTAACTATTGATAAAGAGCTCATATTTGCAGAAGGAACACATATTCATCCTCCTCACAGTCTGAAAAGCACAAAAACACCTACAATTTTCAGGCACGAGCTTTCCCTGAGGGGTTAGATGAAAGGGCATCTCAGAATTGGCAGTAGGGCTCAATTCGGCCAGAAAACGTAACTTTTGACACAGAGCTCAGATTTGCAGAAGAAACACATATTCATGCTCCTCACGGTCTGAAAAGCACAAAAACGCCTACAATTTTCAAGTACGAGCTTTCCCTGAGGAGTTATACCAAAGTGCACCTCAGAATTGGCAGTAGGACTCAATTCAGCCAGAAAACATAACTTTTGACACAGAGCTCAGATTTGAAGAAGAAACACATATTCATCCTCCTCGCAGTCTGAAAAGCACAAAAACAACTACAATTTTCAAGCACGAGCTTTCCCTGAGGAGATAGACGAAAGTGCACCTCAGAATTGGCAGTAGGACTCAATTCAGCCAGAAAACATAACTTTTGACACAGAGCTCAGATTTGAAGAAGAAACGGATATTCATGCTCCTTACGGTCTGAAAAGCACAAAAAACGCCTTCAACTTTCAAGCACGAGCTTTCCCTGAGGGGTTAGATGAAAGGGCATCTCAGAATTGGCAGTAGGGCTCAATTCAGCCAGAAAACGTAACTTTTGACACAGAGCTCAGATTTGCAGAAGAAACGGATAGTCATGCTCCTCACGGTCTGAAAAGCACAAAAACGCCAACAATTTTCAAGTACGAGCTTTCCCTGAGGAGTTAGAGCAAAGTGCACCTCAGAATTGGCAGTAGGGCTCAATTCATCCAGGAAAGGTAACTATTGATAAAGAGCTCATATTTGCAGAAGGAACACATATTCATCCTCCTCACAGTCTGAAAAGCACAAAAACACCTACAATTTTCAGGCACGAGCTTTCCCTGAGGGGTTAGATGAAAGGGCATCTCAGAATTGGCAGTAGGGCTCAATTCGGCCAGAAAACGTAACTTTTGACACAGAGCTCAGATTTGAAGAAGAAACACATATTCATGCTCCTCACGGTCTGAAAAGCAAAAAAACGCCTCCAATTTTCAAGCAAGAGCTTTCCCTGAGGATTTAGAGCAAAGTGCACCTCAGAATTGGCAGTAGGGCTCAATTCATCCAGAAAACGTAACTTTTGACAGAGAGCTCAGATTTGCAGAAGAAACACATATTCATGCTCCTCACGGTCTGAAAAGCACAAAAAACGCCTACAATTTTCAAGTACGAGCTTTCCCTGAGGAGTTATACCAAAGTGCACCTCAGAATTGGCAGTAGGACTCAATTCAGCCAGAAAACATAACTTTTGACACAGAGCTCAGATTTGAAGAAGAAACACATATTCATGCTCCTCGCAGTCTGAAAAGAACAAAAACAACTACAATTTTCAAGCACGAGCTTTCCCTGAGGAGATAGACGAAAGGGCATCTCAGAATTGGCAGTAGGGCTCAATTCAGCCAGAAAATGTAACGTTTGACACAGAGCTCAGATTTGCAGAAGAAACACATATTCATGCTCCTCACGGTCTGAAAAGCACAAAAACACATTCAATTTTCAAATACGAGCTTTCCCTGAGGTCCAAAGTGTATATCAGAAATCGCAGTAGGGCTCAATTCCGCTAGAAAACATAACTTTTGAAACAGAGCTTAACCGCAATCTGAAAAGCGCAAAAACACATTCAATTTTGAAGTACGTGCTTTCCCTAAGGAGTTAGACCAAAGGGTATCTCAGAATTGGCAGTAGGGCTCAATTCAGCCAGAAAACGTAACTTTTGAACCAGAGCTGAGATTTGCAGAAGAAACGGATATTCATGCTCCTCACCGGTCTGAAAAGGACAAAAACGCCTTCAATTTCCAAGCACGAGCTTTCACAGAGGAGTTAGACCAAAGGGTATCTCAGAATTGGCAGTAGGGCTCAATTCAGCCAGAAAATGTTACGTTTGACACAGAGCTCATATTTGCAGAAGAAACACATATTCATCCTCCACACAGTCTGAAAAAGCACAAAAACACCTACAATTTTCAAGCACGAGCTTTCCCTGAGGGGTTAGATGAAAGGGCATCTCAGAATTGGCAGTAGGGCTCAATTCATCCAGAAAATGTAACGTTTGACACAGAGCTCAGATTTGCAGAAGAAACGGATATTCATGCTCTTCACGGTCTGAAAAGCACAAAAACACCTACAATTTTCAAGCACGAGCTTTCCCTGAGGGGTTAGATGAAAGGGCATCTCAGAATTGGCAGTAGGGCTCAATTCAGCCAGAAAACGTAACTTTTGACAGAGAGCTCAGATTTGCAGAAGAAACACATATTCATGCTCCTCACGGTCTGAAAAGCACAAAAACGCCTACAATTTTCAAGCAAGAGCTTTCCCTGAGGATTTAGAGCAAAGTGCACCTCAGAATTGGCAGTAGGGCTCAATTCATCCAGAAAATGTAACTTTTGACACAGAACTCATATTTGCAGAAGAAACACATATTCATCCTCCTCGCAGTCTGAAAAGCACAAAAACAACTACAATTTTCAAGCACGAGCTTTCCCTGAGGAGTTAGACGAAAGGGCATCTCAGAATTGGCAGAAGGGCTCAATTCAGCCAGAAAATGTAACTTTTGACACAGAGCTCAGATTTGCAGAAGAAATGGATATTCATGCTCTTCACAGTCTGAAAAGCACAAAAACGCCTACAATTTTCAAGTACGAGCTTTCTCTGAGAGTTAGACCAAAGTGCACCTCAGAATTGGCAGTAGGGCTCAATTCAGCCAGAAAACGTAACTTTTGACACAGAGCTCAGATTTGCAGAAGAAACACATATTCATGCTCCTCACGGTATGAAAAGCACAAAAACGCCTTCAATTTCAAGCACAAGCTTTCCCAGAGGAGTTAGAACAAAGGGCATCTCAGAATTGACAGTAGGACTCAATTCAGCCAGAAAAACGTAACTTTTGACACAGAGTTCAGATTTGCAGAAGAAACGGATAGTCATGCTCCTCACGGTCTGAAAAGCACAAAAACGCCAACAATTTTCAAGTACGAGCTTTCCCTGAGGAGTTAGAGCAAAGTGCACCTCAGAATTGGCAGTAGGGCTCAATTCATCTAGGAAAAGTAACTTTTGATATAGAGCTCATATTTGCAGAAGGAACACATATTCATCCACCTCGCAGTCTGAAAAAGCACAAAAACAACTACAATTTTCAAGCACGAGCTTTCCCTGAGGAGTTAGACGAAAGGGCATCTCAGAATTGGCAGAAGGGCTCAATTCAGCCAGAAAACGTAACTTTTGACACAGAGCTCAGATTTGCAGAAGAAATGGATATTCATGCTCTTCACAGTCTGAAAAGGACAAAAACGCCTACAATTTTCAAGTACGAGCTTTCTCTGAGGAGTTAGACCAAAGTGCACCTCAGAATTGGCAGTAGGGCTCAATTCAGCCAGAAAACGTAACTTTTGACAGAGAGCTCAGACTTGCAGAAGAAACACATATTCATGCTCCTCACGGTCTGAAAAGCACAAGAACGCCTTCAATTTTCAAGCACAAGCTTTCCCAGAGGAGTTAGAACAAAGGGCATCTTAGAATTGACAGTAGGGCTCAATTCAGCCAGAAAACGTAACTTTTGACACAGAGCTCAGATTTGCAGAAGAAACGGATAGTCATGCTCCTCACGGTCTGAAAAGCACAAAAAACGCCAACAATTTTCAAGTACGAGCTTTCCCTGAGGAGTTAGAGCAAAGTGCACCTCAGAATTGGCAGGAGGGCTCAATTCATCCAGGAAAGGTAACTTTTGATACAGAGCTCATATTTGCAGAAGGAACACATATTCATCCTCCTCACAGTCTGAAAAGCACAAAAACACCTACAATTTTCAAGCACGAGCTTTCCCTGAGGGGTTAGATGAAAGGGCATCTCAGAATTGGCAGTAGGGCTCAATTCATCCAGAAAATGTAACGTTTGACACAGAGCTCAGATTTGCAGAAGAAACGGATATTCATGCTCTTCACGGTCTGAAAAGCACAAAAACACCTACAATTTTCAAGCAGGAGCTTTCCTGAGGGGTTAGATGAAAGGGCATCTCAGAATTGGCAGTAGGGCTCAATTCAGCCAGAAAACGTAACTTTTGACAGAGAGCTCAGATTTGCAGAAGAAACACATATTCATCCTCCTCACAGTCTGAAAAGCACAAAAACGCCTACAATTTTCAAGCAAGAGCTTTCCCTGAGGATTTAGAGCAAAGTGCACCTCAGAATTGCAGTAGGGCTCAATTCGTCCAGAAAATGTAACGTTTGACACAGAGCTCATATTTCCAGAAAAAAACACATATTCATCCTCCTCGCAGTCTGAAAAGCACAAAAACAACTACAATTTTCAAGCACGAGCTTTCCCTGAGGAGTAAGACGAAAGGGCATCTCAGAATTGGCAGAAGGGCTCAATTCAGCCAGAAAACGTAACTTTTGACACAGAGCTCAGATTTGCAGAAGAAATGGATATTCATGCTCTTCACAGTCTGAAAAGCACAAAAACGCCTACAATTTTCAAGTACGAGCTTTCTCTGAGGAGTTAGACCAAAGTGCACCTCAGAATTGGCAGTAGGGCTCAATTCAGCCAGAAAACGTAACTTTTGACACAGAGCTCAGATTTGCAGAAGAAACACATATTCATGCTCCTCACGGTCTGAAAAGCACAAAAACGCCTTCAATTTTCAAGCACAAGCTTTCCCAGAGGAGTTAGAACAAAGGGCATCTCAGAATTGACAGTAGGGCTCAATTAAGCCAGAAAACGTAACTTTTGACACAGAGCTCAGATTTGCAGAAGAAACGGATAGTCATGCTCCTCACGGTCTGAAAAGCACAAAAACGCCAACAATTTTCAAGTACGAGCTTTCCCTGAGGAGTTAGACCAAAGTGCACCTCAGAATTGGCAGTAGGGCTCAATTCATCCAGGAAAGGTAACTTTTGATACAGAGCTCATATTTGCAGAAGGAACACATATTCATCCTCCTCACAGTCTGAAAAGCACAAAAACACCTACAATTTTCAAGCACGAACTTTCCCTGAGGGGTTAGATGAAATGCATCTCAGAATTGGCAGTAGGGCTCAATTCATCCAGAAAATGTAACGTTTGACACAGAGCTCAGATTTGCAGAAGAAACGGATATTCATGCTCTTCACGGTCTGAAAAGCACAAAAACACCTACAATTTTCAAGCACGAGCTTTCCCTGAGGGGTTAGATGAAAGGGCATCTCAGAATTGGCAGTAGGGCTCAATTCAGCCAGAAAACCTAACTTTTGACAGAGAACTCAGATTTGCAGAAGAAACACATATTCATGCTCCTCACGGTCTGAAAAGCACAAAAACGCCTACAATTTTCAAGCAAGAGCTTTCCCTCAGGAGTTAGAGCAAAGTGCACCTCAGAATTGGCAGTAGGGCTCAATTCATCCAGAAAATGTAACGTTTGACACAGAGCTCATATTTGCAGAAGAAACACATATTCATGCTCCTCACGGTCTGAAAAGCACAAAAACGCCTTCAACTTTCAAGCACGAGCATTCCCTGAGGGGTTAGATGAAAGGGCATCTCAGAATTGGCAGTAGGGCTCAATTCAGCCAGAAAACGTAACTTTTGACACAGAGCTCAGATTTGCAGAAGAAACGGATAGTCATGCTCCTCAAGGTCTGAAAAGCACAAAAACGCCAACAATTTTCAAGTACGAGCTTTCCCTGAGGAGTTAGAGCAAAGTGCACCTCAGAATTGGCAGTAGGGCTCAATTCATCCAGGAAAGGTAACTATTGATACAGAGCTCATATTTGCAGAAGGAACACATATTCATCCTCCTCACAGTCTGAAAAGCACAAAAACACCTACAATTTTCAAGCACGAGCTTTCCCTGAGGGGTTAGATGAAAGGGCATCTCAGAATTGGCAGTAGGGCTCAATTCAGTCAGAAAACGTAACTTTTGACACAGAGCTCAGATTTGCAGAAGAAACACATATTCATGCTCCTCACGGTCTGAAAAGCAAAAAAACGCCTCCAATTTTCAAGCAAGAGCTTTCCCTGAGGATTTAGAGCAAAGTGCACCTCAGAATTGGCAGTAGGGCTCAATTCATCCAGAAAACGTAACTTTTGACAGAGAGCTCAGATTTGCAGAAGAAACACATATTCATGCTCCTCACGGTCTGAAAAGCACAAAAACGCCTACAATTTTCAAGCAGGAGCTTTCCCTGAGGGGTTAGATGAAAGGGCATCTCAGAATTGGCAGTAGGGCTCAATTCAGCCAGAAAACGTAACTTTTGACAGAGAGCTCAGATTTGCAGAAGAAACACATATTCATCCTCCTCACAGTCTGAAAAGCACAAAAACGCCTACAATTTTCAAGCAAGAGCTTTCCCTGAGGATTTAGAGCAAAGTGCACCTCAGAATTGGCAGTAGGGCTCAATTCGTCCAGAAAATGTAACGTTTGACACAGAGCTCATATTTCCAGAAAAAACACATATTCATCCTCCTCGCAGTCTGAAAAGCACAAAAACAACTACAATTTTCAAGCACGAGCTTTCCCTGAGGAGTAAGACGAAAGGGCATCTCAGAATTGGCAGAAGGGCTCAATTCAGCCAGAAAACGTAACTTTTGACACAGAGCTCAGATTTGCAGAAGAAATGGATATTCATGCTCTTCACAGTCTGAAAAGCACAAAAACGCCTACAATTTTCAAGTACGAGCTTTCTCTGAGGAGTTAGACCAAAGTGCACCTCAGAATTGGCAGTAGGGCTCAATTCAGCCAGAAAACGTAACTTTTGACACAGAGCTCAGATTTGCAGAAGAAACACATATTCATGCTCCTCACGGTCTGAAAAGCACAAAAACGCCTTCAATTTTCAAGCACAAGCTTTCCCAGAGGAGTTAGAACAAAGGGCATCTCAGAATTGACAGTAGGGCTCAATTAAGCCAGAAAACGTAACTTTTGACACAGAGCTCAGATTTGCAGAAGAAACGGATAGTCATGCTCCTCACGGTCTGAAAAGCACAAAAACGCCAACAATTTTCAAGTACGAGCTTTCCCTGAGGAGTTAGACCAAAGTGCACCTCAGAATTGGCAGTAGGGCTCAATTCATCCAGGAAAGGTAACTTTTGATACAGAGCTCATATTTGCAGAAGGAACACATATTCATCCTCCTCACAGTCTGAAAAGCACAAAAACACCTACAATTTTCAAGCACGAACTTTCCCTGAGGGGTTAGATGAAATGCATCTCAGAATTGGCAGTAGGGCTCAATTCATCCAGAAAATGTAACGTTTGACACAGAGCTCAGATTTGCAGAAGAAACGGATATTCATGCTCTTCACGGTCTGAAAAGCACAAAAACACCTACAATTTTCAAGCACGAGCTTTCCCTGAGGGGTTAGATGAAAGGGCATCTCAGAATTGGCAGTAGGGCTCAATTCAGCCAGAAAACCTAACTTTTGACAGAGAACTCAGATTTGCAGAAGAAACACATATTCATGCTCCTCACGGTCTGAAAAGCACAAAAACGCCTACAATTTTCAAGCAAGAGCTTTCCCTCAGGAGTTAGAGCAAAGTGCACCTCAGAATTGGCAGTAGGGCTCAATTCATCCAGAAAATGTAACGTTTGACACAGAGCTCATATTTGCAGAAGAAACACATATTCATGCTCCTCACGGTCTGAAAAGCACAAAAACGCCTTCAACTTTCAAGCACGAGCATTCCCTGAGGGGTTAGATGAAAGGGCATCTCAGAATTGGCAGTAGGGCTCAATTCAGCCAGAAAACGTAACTTTTGACACAGAGCTCAGATTTGCAGAAGAAACGGATAGTCATGCTCCTCACGGTCTGAAAAGCACAAAAACGCCAACAATTTTCAAGTACGAGCTTTCCCTGAGGAGTTAGAGCAAAGTGCACCTCAGAATTGGCAGTAGGGCTCAATTCATCCAGGAAAGGTAACTATTGATACAGAGCTCATATTTGCAGAAGGAACACATATTCATCCTCCTCACAGTCTGAAAAGCACAAAAACACCTACAATTTTCAAGCACGAGCTTTCCCTGAGGGGTTAGATGAAAGGGCATCTCAGAATTGGCAGTAGGGCTCAATTCAGTCAGAAAACGTAACTTTTGACACAGAGCTCAGATTTGCAGAAGAAACACATATTCATGCTCCTCACGGTCTGAAAAGCAAAAAAAACGCCTCCAATTTTCAAGCAAGAGCTTTCCCTGAGGATTTAGAGCAAAGTGCACCTCAGAATTGGCAGTAGGGCTCAATTCATCCAGAAAACGTAACTTTTGACAGAGAGCTCAGATTTGCAGAAGAAACACATATTCATGCTCCTCACGGTCTGAAAAGCACAAAAACGCCTACAATTTTCAAGCACGAGCTTTCCCTGAGGAGATAGACGAAAGGGCATCTCAGAATTGGCAGTAGGGTTCAATTCAGCCAGAAAATGTAACGTTTGACACAGAGCTCAGATTTGCAGAAGAAACACATATTCATGCTCCTCACGGTCCTGAAAAGCACAAAAACATATTCAATTTTCAAATACGAGCTTTCCCTGAGGTCCAAAGTGTATATCAGAAATCGCAGTAGGGCTCAATTCCGCTAGAAAACATAACTTTTGAAACAGAGCTTAACCGCAATCTGAAAAGCGCTAAAACACATTCAATTTTGAAGTACGTGCTTTCCCTAAGGAGTTAGACCAAAGGGTATCTCAGAATTGGCAGTAGGGCTCAATTCAGCCAGAAAACGTAACTTTTGACCCAGAGCTCAGATTTGCAGAAGAAACGGATATTCATGCTCCTCACAGTCTGAAAAGGACAAAAACGCCTTCAATTTCCAAGCACGAGCTTTCCCAGAGGAGTTAGACCAAAGGGTATCTCAGAATTGGCAGTAGGGCTCAATTCAGCCAGAAAATGTAACTTTTGACACAGAGCTCATATTTGCAGAAGAAACACATATTCATCCTCCTCACAGTCTGAAAAGTACAAAAACACCTACAATTTTCAAGCACGAGCTTTTTCCTGAGGGGTTAGATGAAAGGGCATCTCAGAATTGGCAGTAGGGCTCAATTCATCCAGAAAATGTAACGTTTGACACAGAGCTCAGATTTGCAGAAGAAACGGATATTCATGCTCTTCACGGTCTGAAAAGCACAAAAACACCTACAATTTTCAAGCACGAGCTTTCCCTGAGGGGTTAGATGAAAGGGCATCTCAGAATTGGCAGTAGGGCTCAATTCAGCCAGAAAACGTAACTTTTGACCCAGAGCTCAGATTTGCAGAAGGAAACACATATTCATGCTCCTCACGGTCTGAAAAGCACAAAAACACATTCAATTTTCAAGCACGAGCTTTCCCTGCGGAGTTAGACGAAAGGGCATCTCAGAATGGGCAGTAGGGCTCAATTCAGCCAGAAAATGTAACGTTTGACACAGAGCTCATATTTGCAGAAGAAACACATATTCATTCTCCTCACAGTCTGAAAAGCACAAAAACACCTAGAATTTTCACGCACGAGCTTTCCCTGGGGAGTTAGACGAAAGGGCATCTCAGAATTGGCAGTAGGGCTCAATTCAGCCAGAAAACAAAACTTTTGACACAGAGTTCAGATTTGCAGAAGAAACACATATTCATGCTCCTCACGGCTGAAAAGAACAAAAACGCCTTCAATTTTCAAGTACGAGCTTTCCCTGAGGAGTTAGACCAAAGTGCACCTCAGAATTGGCAGTAGGGCTCAATTCAGCCAGAAAACGTAACTTTTGACACAGAGCTCAGATTTGAAGAAGAAACGGATATTCATTCTCCTCACGGTCTGAAAAGGACAAAAACGCCTTCAATTTTCAAGCACGAGCTTTCCCTGACGAGTAAGAGCAAAGTGCACCTCAGAATTGGCAGTAGGACTCAATTCATCCAGAAAATGTAACGTTTGATACAGAGCTCAGATTTGCAGAAGAAACACATATTCATCCTCCTCACAGTGTGAAAAGCACAAAAACACCTTCAATTTTTAAGCACGAGCTTTCCCTGCGGAGTTAGACGAAGGGGCATCTCAGAATTGGCAGTAGGGGCTCAATTCAGCCAGAAAACGTAACTTTTGACACAGAGCTCAGATTTGAAGAAGAAACACATATTCATGCTCCTCACGGCTGAAAAGAACAAAAACGCCTTCAATTTTCAAGTACGAGCTTTCCCTGAGGAGTTAGACCAAAGTGCACCTCGAATTGGCAGTAGGGCTCAATTCATCCAGAAAATGTAACGTTTGACACAGAGCTCAGATTTGCAGAAGAAACGGATATTCATCCTCCTCACTGTCTGAAAAGCACAAAAAAGCCTACAATTTTCAAGTACGAGCTTTCCCTGACGAGTAAGAGCAAAGTGCACCTCAGAATTGGCAGTAGGGCTCAATTCATACTGAAAATTTAACGTTTGATACAGAGCTCATATTTGCAGAAGAAACACATATTCATTCTCCTCACAGTCTGAAAAGCACAAAAACACCTACAATTTTCAAGTACGAGCTTTCCCTGAGGAGTTAGACCAAAGTGCACCTCAGAATTGGCAGTAGAGCTCAATTCAGCCAGAAAACGTAACTTTTCACACAGAGCTCAGATTTGAAGAAGAAACACATATTCATCCTCCTCACGATCTGAAAAGCACAAAAACGCCTTCAATTTTCAAGTACGAGCTTTCCCTGAGGAGTTAGACGAAAGGGCATCTCAGAATTGGCAGGAAGGTTCAATTCATCCAGAAAACGTACCTTTTGACCCAGAGCTCAGATTTGAAGAAGAAACACATATTCATCCTCCTCACGATCTGAAAAGCACAAAAACTCCTTCAATTTTCAAGAACGAGCTTTCCCTGAGGAGTTAGACCAAAGTGCACCTCAGAATTGGCAGTAGGGCTCAATTCAGCCAGAAAACGTAACTTTTGACACAGAGCTCAGATTTGAAGAAGAAACACATATTCATCCTCCTCACGATCTGAAAAGCAGAAAAACGCCTACAATTTTCAAGTACGAGCTTTCCCCTGTGGAGTTAGACCAAAGTGCACCTCAGAATTGCAGTAGGCTCAATTCAGCCAGAAAACATAACTTTTCACACAGACCTCATATTTGAAGAAGAAACACATATTCATGCTCCTCACGATCTGAAAAGAACAAAAACGCCTTCAATTTTCAAAACACGAGCTTTCCCTGAGGAGTTAGACAAAAGGGCATCTCAGAATTGGCAGTAGGGCTCAATTCAGCCAGAAAATGTAACTTTTGACACAGAGCTCAGATTTGAAGAAGAAATGGATATTCATTCTCCTTACGGTCTGAAAAGGACAAAAACGCCTTCAATTTTCAAGTACGAGCTTTCCCTGACGAGAAAGAGCAAAGTGCACCTCAGAATTGGCAGTAGGACTCAATTCATCCAGAAAATGTAACGTTTGATACAGACCTCATATTTGCAGAAGGAACACATATTCATCCTCCTCACAGTCTGAAAAGCACAAAAACACCTACAATTTTCAAGCACGAGCTTTCCCTGAGGGGTTAGATGAAAGGGCATCTCAGAATTGGCAGTAGGGCTCAATTCATCCAGAAAATGTAACGTTTGACACAGAGTTCAGATTTGCAGAAGAAACGGATATTCATGCTCTTCACGGTCTGAAAAGCACAAAAACACCTACAATTTTCAAGCACGAGCTTTCCCTGAGGGGTTAGATGAAAGGGCATCTCAGAATTGGCAGTAGGGCTCAATTCAGCCAGAAAACGTAACTTTTGACAGAGAGCTCAGATTTGCAGAAGAAACACATATTCATGCTCCTCACGGTCTGAAAAGTACAAAAACGCCTACAATTTTCAAGCAAGAGCTTTCCCTGAGGATTTAGAGCAAAGTGCACCTCAGAATTGGCAATAGGGCTCAATTCATCCAGAAAATGTAACGTTTGACACAGAGCTCATATTTGCAGAAGAAACACATATTTATCCTCCTCGCAGTCTGAAAAGCACAAAAACAACTACAATTTTCAAGCACGAGCTTTCCCTGTGGAGTTAGACGAAAGGGTATCTCAGAAATGGCAGAAGGGCTCAATTCAGCCAGAAAACATAACTTTTGACACAGAGCTCAGATTTGCAGAAGAAATGGATATTCATGCTCTTCACAGTCTGAAAAGCACAAAAACGCCTACAATTTTTCAAGTACGAGCTTTCTCTGAGGAGTTAGACGAAAGGGCATCTCAGAATTGGCAGAAGGGCTCAATTCAGCCAGAAAACGTAACTTTTGACAGAGAGCTCAGATTTGCAGAAGAAATGGATATTCATGCTCTTCACAGTCTGAAAAGCACAAAAACGCCTACAATTTTCAAGTACGAGCTTTCTCTGAGGAGTTAGACGAAAGGGCATCTCAGAATTGGCAGAAGGGCTCAATTGAGCCAGAAAACGTAACTTTTGACACAGAGCTCAGATTTGCAGAAGAAATGGATATTCATGCTCTTCACAGTCTGAAAAGCACAAAAACGCCTACAATTTTCAAGTACGAGCTTTCTCTGAGGAGTTAGACCAAAGTGCACCTCAGAATTGGCAGTAGGGCTCAATTCAGCCAGAAAACGTAACTTTTGACAGAGAGCTCAGATTTGCAGAAGAAACACATATTCATGCTCCTCACGGTCTGAAAAGCACAAAAACGCCTTCAACTTTCAAGCACGAGCTTTCCCTGAGGGGTTAGATGAAAGGGCATCTCAGAATTGGCAGTAGGGCTCAATTCAGCCAGAAAATGTAACTTTTGACACAGAGCTCAGATTTGCAGAAGAAACGGATAGTCATGCTCCTCACGGTCTGAAAAGCACAAAAACGCCAACAATTTTCAAGTACGAGCTTTCCCTGAAGAGTTAGAGCAAAGTGCACCTCAGAATTGGCAGTAGGGCTCAATTCATCCAGGAAAGGTAACTATTGATACAGAGCTCATATTTGCAGAAGGAACACATATTCATCCTCCCTCACAGTCTGAAAAGCACAAAAACACCTACAATTTTCAAGCACGAGCTTTCCCTGAGGGGTTAGATGAAAGGGCATCTCAGAATTGGCAGTAGGGCTCAATTCAGCCAGAAAACGTAACTTTTGACAGAGAGCTCAGATTTGCAGAAGAAACACATATTCATGCTCCTCACGGTCTGAAAAGCAAAAAAACGCCTCCAATTTTTCAAGCAAGAGCTTTCCCTGAGGATTTAGAGCAAAGTGCACCTCAGAATTGGCAGTAGGGCTCAATTCATCCAGAAAACGTAACTTTTGACAGAGAGCTCAGATTTGCAGAAGAAACACATATTCATGCTCCTCACGGTCTGAAAAGCACAAAAACGCCTACAATTTTCAAGCAAGAGCTTTCCCTGAGGATTTAGAGCAAAGTGCACCTCAGAATTGGCAGTAGGGCTCAATTCAGCCAGAAAACAAAACTTTTGACACAGAGTTCAGATTTGCAGAAGAAACACATATTCATGCTCCTCACGGCTGAAAAGAACAAAAACGCCTTCAATTTTCAAGTACGAGCTTTCCCTGAGGAGTTAGACCAAAGTGCACCTCAGAATTGGCAGTAGGGCTCAATTCAGCCAGAAAACGTAACTTTTGACACAGAGCTCAGATTTGAAGAAGAAACGGATATTCATTCTCCTCACGGTCTGAAAAGGACAAAAACGCCTTCAATTTTCAAGCACGAGCTTTCCCTGACGAGTAAGAGCAAAGTGCACCTCAGAATTGGCAGTAGGACTCAATTCATCCAGAAAATGTAACGTTTGATACAGAGCTCAGATTTGCAGAAGAAAACACATATTCATCCTCCTCACAGTGTGAAAAGCACAAAAACACCTTCAATTTTTAAGCACGAGCTTTCCCT